>NC_080588.1:0-5000000 GCF_029962835.1 Magnolia sinica | reverse complement strand
TGCTTCTGCGTACAAGTATCCATGAATTAGAGCTTATTATTATTCAACTAATCTGATTTTGGTACTGACTCGCAACTGTGGGTTTCACAAATTTAGTCGGTGTAATTCGAGTTAATATAGAAATGTAAGATCATGACACAACCACCTGTTTATGGGCCAAAGTTTATATTTGTGTGGAATCCAAGCCGTGAACTATCGTGGCCCGCCATGAAGATTAAGAGAAGCAAAAATCAGGCTGTTTCAAAACTCAGGTGCGCCACACCAAGACAAACAATATAAAAGTTCACCATAAAATCTCTAAATTCAAATGTTGTGACCCACCTGCGTTTTGAATCAGCCTTACATTTCATCAGTTTCTTCATCTTGATGAGGAAATGGACACAGAGGGGACCCAAACACAATTGAATAATTCTCTATGCCATTCTTCCCAATTTTGTGGTCCACCTGAATTTATCTTTGGCTGAAAAAAAAAAAAATGGGTTGGGGTCAAAGAATTGGCTCACCAATGAAATAATATTTTGGTTCTTTTTTTTTTTTTTTTTAAATGATTTTGATTCATGTTGATGAATGGACGATCATGTGTCATCTCCACATGTATGTGAGGAGCCCATTTCTGATCTGGGTTCCGACAGGTCGGGTTCTGTCTTCTTGTCATGTGATTAACCTGCCATTGATTATGTACCAAAAGCTCTCACAGGTCAGTATATCTATGGAATTCATACCTGCAACCACAGATGGTGTTTGAAGATGATTTTCGTCCGACTAATGTCCCTAAAAACCTAAAAACAAGAAAAGGGGGGTGTATGAAAGAGGAAAGAGGAAAGAGGAGAGACTTAGGTTTTTTGCTTCCGTAGTATTTCCTAGTCACCAAATACTTGTGCTACTCAATGTGGCTTGTATAAGCCTTGTGAGTAACAATTCATAGTGCAAATCGCCTATTTATCTATAATTATTGACGCACTCGGATTAAGGGTAGCCCATGCACCCTAATTTAGTAGCATCTCAATCTTTGATACAATGTATCATGTACAGTTCATTAATATCTTTTTATCCTTCTGAATGAGGTTACTTTAACCATCATCCATGGTTATGATTTGACAATCAATGGTTTTTTTATCACTCAATCCATCATTCCATATGTTAGGCTTCTACTACCCGTGCATATGGTTTAGAATTGATTCTTCCTGGATTGATGCCCAAGCAGCTAATGGGGATGGACTGTAAATTCATTGGCAATATGTCTATACTGGTTCAAATCCATCTTGGCCTAATTATTCGCCTATACAAGGAGATGATATAGGGAAATACATGGTTCATTTTTTATACTATATTCCTATTTCTTCGTTCATCTTTTCATTTCTCATTCATCTATTTGTTATTTATGAGTAAAGTGTTTTTGAACAATTTTGTCCATTTATATATGGGTGTACCAATTAATTAAATTATCAATCATAAGTTATCTTAAAACATTTTCAACGAACATGTAAATTGAGTTTCTTAGTCTTTCAATTTCTAACTATTTATATGGAGACATAAAAAACTTCACCATTATCTTTTATCTCAAACTAGGTTTTAAGTCATTATTTTGTTCCAGTAATCACATTAAGAGAGCGTTTGGATCTTAAGTTGCTTAAGATTAGATACTTATGTCACAAGTAGCTTATCTTAGTTTTAACTTATTAAGAAGAGCTACTTATCTTAGTTTTAACTTATTAAGAAGATAAGTATGTTTGGTAAACAAGATACTTATCAGTGTCTCCTCTCTTTCGTTTCTCTAAGCCTCTCTTCAACAACTTATAAAAAGTAGAAAAGCTAAAGAGTTAATTGAAGTGATTAAGTACTTTTAAATAATAAAAAAAGTTGCTTATAACTAATTAGAAACCAAACTTATCTGAAATAAGTCACTTATTTACTGTTGTAAGTAGAAAAAGTAACTTATTTGGTGGTATCCAAATAGGCCCTGAGTTATCACTCATCAATAAAATGTCATCTGCTTGTAATGAGAAAATGATAAATGAATCTACTAACGTACATACACAATGAACATAGCCAATAGTGACAAAACTGAATGATATTGCAACACTTTATTAATATACACAATGAACATAACCAATGGTAAGAAAACTAAATGCTATTGCATCGCTTTATTAAGTTAAAAGAAAGAATTGTTTGTATAGTTGCTTAGAACCATACAAAGATTTCTTTAATATATATTATTATATTTACATGTGCTTTTATCACGTACCCTTCAAGTTGCATCATATGAATGTAAACTTGATTACGAGAGAATTTATTTTTACACGGTCAATTCGTTTACAGTTGGATTCATAGGAAGAAAAGGAGAGGAAATAGTGTTTCTTAGTAAACCTTATTTCCAAAAACGGGGAATGAAAATATTATTTTCCTTATTTATTTTTCATGAAAATTTTAATCTATTTTCAAAATTATTGTTTAGAAATTTTTTTCGAAAGAAGTATTCTAGGTAGTCATTAGCATATGCCATGTTACCATATGGTACATATGGGATGCTTGAAAATGGATAGTGACACATGTGGCATACATGGCATATGTGAGTGTTAGAATTCGGATTGTGGCACATGTGATGCATGAGAGGTGCTTGAAGTTGTACGGTGATACATGTGGCAAAAGAAATTCATTGGCACATTTGACACATGGGCGCTTGAAGCTAGATGACATCATATGCACACTAACACATGTGGCAAATTTGGAGAGATTGATTGATTAAAATAGCATGAGAGTGGAAGGAACACAATTGCATTAATAAAAGATAAGAAAACCTTATAAAAGATAGATATTCCTTGGTAATTCATTGACTAGAAAAAAGGTCTCCCTTAGTCTAGATACTTGTGCATAGACGAAATGAATTATACCATTTCTGAGTTAAGTTGGTCCAACATAGGACTGGATTACACTGCTAAGTTAAAGTCGATCCAGCATAACAGTGTAAACGGACTAGATTACACTAAACTAAACTAAGTTATGCTAACATAAGATGAAATAAGATAAGCAGTGTATGCACATATTGTCGTGCCTTAGTGGTAAACTCACAAGAGTTTCAACACGAGGTCAGGGGTTTAAGCACCCCTTGTTGTGCGAGAGTGTGTAGGGTGTGAGAGCGTGCACGCTAGCATGTGCATTGTAGAGGGAGGGGGGAAGATAAGCAATGCGCTGTGGAATTGTATTGTATTAGGTTGGCAAAGCTCTTCAATCTTCCTCTTATTTATCTAAATTCAAGGTGACAGTTGGAGAGAGATCTTCGGTATCACTCACTTTTGTTGATGTTGAAACAACTGTTTAGGCCCATGAACAGTTGTGGCTTATTTTGCAACGCCACGTGTGCTAATTGTTTCTCATGGGTTGGCCATTGATTGCGTGCATATTCTGCTCTTACTACATAATGGGAGTTCTTGTGATGTCATGTGCAAATGATCTCACCCTTTTTTCACTTAAACATGTTGTGCACCATGAAATTTAACCACTTGATGTTGTTGTTACATTGCTTCATAGCCCCTCAAGTAATTTCGTTCGTAAGGGTTCTTTTATACGATGCTGTGGTGCATCGACCAAATCTATCACTAGCCGTGACCATATTTTATTCGATACCCATTGTCGTTCATGAAGCCATTATGGTGAGTAGTCAACTCTGCCACATGAGTAAGATACATGACACGTCGTATGACGGTAGCCAACTTAACTTATCCTTTTTGGGTTACTCATTACTTTTGAATTTTAATCAAATTTATTTGTCAGAGCATTTGAGGAGATCTTTTATTTGTCTCTTATTGAAATCTCACTACCACATGGCATCATCTGAATCGCTAGATATAACACGATCAAATCAGGTGTAAGCATCATGTACTCTTGTTGAAGCTTTGCTAAGCTCACACACTTGTGCAAATCAGCTAATGCACATGTTGCCGCATGTACCAGCATGACACATGTGCAATATCCCAACCACTCTTTGTGCTTTAACAATGACATCAACTCGTTGAGGTCTACATGCTAGATGGCTTGGATATTGCACCTATGTGCATCGTTGCCATATGTGGTGGGGATGGGGATTGCTTGGTGACTGGGTGACCTAACTCTAAAGAGCCCACCATGATGTATGTGTTTATCCATGTCGTCCATTAATTTTGTAAGCTCATTTTAAGGTAAGAGCCCAAAAGAGGCAGATCCAAAGCTCAAGTAGACCACACCACAGGAATGCCTACATTGAAAACTTCTTAGGGACCATAGAAGTTTTAGATCATATTGATATTTGTGTTTTCCGTTCATCTAGGTCTGTGTGATCTTATGAACAAGTTTGATGGCAAATAAACATCATGGTGGGCTTTAGGAAAGTTTCAACAATACGCGTCAATATCCGCCTAGTTTCCTGTGATATGATCCACTTGAGCTTTTTGATCTGCCTCAATTTTAGGCTCATGCCCTAAAATGAGTTGGCAAAACAGATGGACAGGGTGGATAAAACACTTACATCGCGATGGGCCCCATAGAGTCGGGACACCAGGGACATCCTTGTTGACCAAGTCACCAAATAATCCGTGCCCATCTGCTAGTGTGGACATTGCTTGACTTGCACATGTGTGTGGGCTTAGCAAAGGGCGTAAATTGCCTGTGACTAGACGTAGATTACCAATGAAAGCCTTTCACAGGAACTTCTTACGATGAGAAGCTAGGTGGGGGCTCATCGTGACGTTTGCGAGAAATCCACCCCATCCATCCATTTTGTCATATCATGTTAGTACATGGGGCCTAAAAATGAGGCACATCCAGAACTCAAGTAGGCCACATGGCAGGAAGAAGCCGGCAGGGAAATGTCTATCGTTGAAACCTCCCTAGAATCCACCGTGATGTTTATATGCCATCTATTATTGTTCAATCTAGACACGTGGTTGTATGTATAACGAACGACTCGATTTCAGTCAAGTGTGTGTGATTAGATTAGGTGTTGGGCGTGTTAGAGTTATGCTTGACTCAAATCAAATTGAACGTTTGTAACCACAAGCACCAAATTAGTTGGATTAAGACCAAATTTGTGAAGATTGGCCTGACTATCCAACCACCAATTGTTATAAAGATTAGGCAATTGATGAAGGGGAGGGTTAGACCTTCTAAAAGAGTCATTTCCTGCCTTGAAGACAAAAATAATGACCTTTCTTTCAACGGTAATAATAGATCATGTTTTTTAGTAAAAGAAATAAAATATTGACAGAGTAAAAATAAAGGCTCTGACTGTTAACTTTATTAATCATAGTAGTGCAATATAATTGGCAAAAAAAAAAAAAAGTAAACAAGTAGAAAATGTTACCAATGACGATATATGCTGGCAAAACGACCATGGTGCTGACGGTACGCTGGACCTAACGATTGTGGAAAATTACCAGGCGGTTGTAGCATGAGTAAGAAAGACGTGATTGGACAATTACCAAGTAAGAACCTAGAAATTTAGGGATTCGACGATAAAGTCGTGGATATTTATATTAAACTAAAATAAAAATAAAATCTCTAAGCTTGTTGCAACATGGCTGGATATAAGTGGAGATAAATAAAGCTAAGATTAAACGAAGAGAAGATAATGTCCATGGAGTACAAAGGAAATAAGCAACATTGAGTTGTTAGGTTTGAAATTGTATTTCTGTCGCATAATGGGATTACCATGGCTGCGCTTTGTGGAATCTTGGCGGAGCTAAAGAATGAAGGTTAAGTCCTATAGGAGGGGTGGGGGTTGATTAGGACGTATTAAAATTTTATATCTATTTAAAAACTCAATTGTTTAACTTAAACTATTTTTCAATTAAATTAAGCAAAACAATTTAACTCTAAGGCTTCCAAGCTAATAGAGGGTCCAATCACATAAATTATAACAAATATGTAAATAAGCAACTAGTTTATATCAAAATAGTGTATATGTGTGTGGGGGATGTGCTACCTATCAACACTTAGGCATTCATCTAATCATGCACGTATAATGTAAACATTCAACCTCATAAGTATAATTAAACAATTGCGCAAATGACAATCTCAAACACGATCGTATATAGTGGTTCGGCTACTTGCCTACTGCACTCTCGGCGAACGCACTCAACCATGATTATACCGGATTTCACTATCGGAGGTTTTAAATTAGGTTCACCTCAAACCTTTATAGGCTTACACAAGAACTTTAAATTTAGGCTCTACTTCCGAGCCAAGTTCCTACACAAGAACCTGAAAATTTATACTCTACTCCTAAATCAAGGTTTTACATTAGAACATAATGGTTTAGGCCCTACACAAGAGCCAAAGTCCTACACAAGAACCCGAGACGTACTCTCCCACCGAAGGCTCTCGCAAGAGACTTTAGTTGGTTTTTTCTTGGGCTAACCAACAACCTTAGTCCTACACAAGAACCACGGAATTTAGGCCCTACACAAAGGCCAAATTCCTATATAAGAACCTAGTACAAGTTTGGATTTACAAACTCTTGCCATCAATCCTATACAAGGAAAGAGAGTAAAATTGACTCCTACACTTGACAATTTACCTGTCGGATTGAGCTCCTTTTGTAGCGCCTTCTTGGGTTGCTTAATTTTCACTCTCCCGTGCTTCAATCAGCTCCCCGATGCTCTTCCGATCATGATGTCGCTGATTTACAAAGGCTTTAGCTCCTAGATTAATCACCTTGTATGTAATGCTCCTCTGAAGTGACCAAGGTGATGGGAGGTTGGTTAAATCTCCTACAACTAATAAAAAGTTATTGTTCCTGGGGGATTCAATTAGATGGGTCTCCTAGATGATTTGGACAATGGTTTACTAAGATTGCTTAAGTCTAATCTCTGGAAAATAGAAGAGTTCAAGCACATCTCAATGTTGAGGTTAGAATCCTCATTAGAGTTGTAATATCAATAAAGATTGCTTAGAACTCAATGAAATAAAGGCTAGGGATGAGGAATATGGATATGGAATCACCCTACCTTCTGTTGCTTCAAAAACCCATCAAAATGCCCTAGAATCGATTGTCATTTATAAAAAGTTCGAGCTCCAACGGTAAAAAAATGGACAGAAAATGGCTCTATCAATGTCATCAAAGGTCCTTTGATGTTATTGAAGATTCCCTCGATGCCATCGAAGATTCCCTCAATGTCATCAAACATTCCAGACAATATGATGTTTTCTTGCTGGACATATCTGAACCATTTCCGATATCATCGAACTCCCTTCGATGTAATCAAAATTTAACCTTCGATGACATCGAAGGTGTCCTCAATGCCATCAAGAAAGTCAGGAAAAAAATCAATTTCTTATTGGACAATTCTGACTCTCAATCGATGTCATCGAAAGTTAAGTTTCGATGTCATTGAATTAACTTCGATGCCACTGAGAAAGTCAGGGAAAAATTCAATTGGTTGTTGGATAGTTCTAACTCTTTATCGATGCAATCGAGTAGACTTTTGATGTCATTGAAGGTGCTTCGAAGGCAGCTCGATGCCATTGAAGACTCATAAAAAACTGTTATTTTGGGTAGACTTTTACACTATAGCTTCACTCCTCTTCTATCCTTATTTATAATGTTTCTCTTGGTCTCCTAAGGCAAAGAGATAATCAATTAGGTATTCCTATTAGGTCAAGATTATCTAGAGGTATATGAGTTGTTTTGGGTCAAGGGTTAAGGTCACCAAGGCACATGTTTTACTTATTCTTTACTTCTTAATGCTCTGACTTCGCTTCTGTTTTCGGTTTTCACTTTCTAAAGGCTTAACCAACTACGTGACACAACGACTCACGTGATTGACAAATAGGGTGTAAAAATCAGTGCACTAACAATCTCCGCCTTTGTTAATTACATGACAAAAACCTAACTTAAGACCATCACATGGTCCATACCAATGACATACCAAAACAACTAAAGATATTACATGTCAAATATAAAAGATTTACAACCCGATACACTAAGACATGTAACACTTGCATTGTTCCCCTATAATTGCTTCCCCGATCAAATCTGCAACAGCGACAAATAAACCCTATACAAGAGAATGCATTATTTTGGTGGGACTTGATCTTTCTCCTCCCTTTTGTCAGTAGTTGACAAAGAGTTAATTCCAAAAGATATGCTAATAAAAATCATATATGAAACAACTCTACAAGTCATAGATATACCAATTAAAGAGCTTATACTAACATGGGTTAGGGATGCATATTATCATGAAAATCATGGAGCGTGCTTATTAAGGTCATTTAAATAGAATACTCATGAAAAACAAAAATGACCAATGATAATCTAAACTATAAACATGTGATATTTAGTTCAACAACTTTAAAACTTAAATTACCCATACAAATGAGGCCAAATCCTTAAATTTTATCATTAAGCACAATATTAGGCTAGAACCTCTGATTTAACTATATGCTCATATAAGATATTGAAATCCTCAAATTTTGCAATATGGTTCATAAATGAGCCTTGATCCTTTGATTTACCATTTCAGCCCAGAGGGACCTTTTAAGGTCACCTTCTTGTGAAATTATGGTCTTTCAAATTTTTAGGGAGGGATGTTGTGATATGAGCTGATAAGATACGCATGTGACTCAGGTCTTCTGCACTAGAGGAGTCATCTGAAGTGGATTCGGACTCGTCCGTATCATCATATGTTGCCACCATTACCTTACCTTTAGATTTTGTTTTGCTAAGGTAATCGGGGGCAAAATGTCCGTAATTTCCACAGTTGTAACATTGGACTTATTTAGATCGTTTGATGTATTTTCTTTTATGTTTGTCCACCTTCTTGTCCTTCTTGTTACAACTCTTCCCTCTAGTAAATTTGAGAAATTTCTTAAGTGTTTTATATTCCTTTCCATTCTCATCATCACTATCACTTTCAGATTTAATTTCTTTATATTTATATAAATGCCTATATGATGTTTTGAGGGCGGCCAATTTCTTTCCTTTAGAGGGGTTCTTAAAGTATAGTTCAAATGTTTGTAGGGAACTTATAAGTTATTTTACTTTCATTTCATCTATATTCCTATACTATTCTATTGAGGTTATCTTCAAAGTAAACCTATTCGGCATGAATCTAAGTATTTTTCTACATTTACGACATTCCTCTCTCTTAAACCCCACGTGAAATTGCAAATATCATTCAGTTTAAAGTAAAACTCCAGGAAAGTTTCAGACTCTTCCATATTAATGTTTTTGAATTTGGTCATTATGAGCTGAAGCTTCGATCTTTTTACTGTGCCAGTTCCTTCATGGGTGATTTTTAAGATGTCTCACGCTTCTTTATCTATTTCACAAGTACATATGCATTTAAATTCATCGGCGGAAACCACACAGTAAATAATAGCATCGAGAGATTTGGCATTATAGGTACACCGCGCTCTCTCATCAGTATTTCATTTGGATTTATCTTTGGGAGCGCTAATGGTACTATCATCAATCATGACTTGTTCTGTGGGTATCGTCCATCCTTGTTCAACAATAACCCAAACCATATGGTCAAGGGACATTAGAAAGACCCTCATCCTAGCCTTCCAATAGGCATAATTAGACCCGTCAAAATAAGATAGTCATGTGAAGGCATTTTCCTCTTGGTCAGACATCATTCTTAAGCTCCTTGATCAACTCCAAGCAGTTACGCCTTACAAGACTTACCCTGTTCTGATATCAATTAAAATTTAACCTTCAATGACATCAAAGGTGTCCTCGATGTCATTAAGAAAGTCAGGAAAAAATTCAATTTCTTGTTGGACAATTCTGACACTCAATCGATGTCATCGAGCACCCTTCGATGTTATTGAAACTTAAGTTTTGATGTCATCGAGAAAGTCAAGGAAAAATCCAATTAGTTGCTGGACAGTTTCGACTCTATCAATGTAATCGAGCAGGCCTTCGATGTCATCAAAGGCGCTTCGATGGCAGCTCAATGCCATCGAAGACTCATCGAAAATTGTAGTTTTCGGCAGACTTTTACACAATAACTTCGCTCCTCTTCTAGTCTTATTTATTATGTTTTTCTTGGTCTCCTAAGGCTAAGGGATGATCAATTAGTTATTCCTATTAAGTCAAGATCATCTAGAGGTATATAGGTTGTTTTGGGTATAGGGTTAAGGTCACCACGACACCTGTTTTACCTGTTCTTTACTTCTTTATGCTTTGAATTTGCTTGTGTCTTCGGTCTTCACTTTCCAAAGGCTCAACTGACTGCATTACACAACGACTCATGTGATTGACAAATAAGGTACAAAAATTAGTGCACTAACAAGGTTGTGTGTTTTTATATTGGCGTGGGCATTGAGCTCTTCTTCAAATCTCTCATTATAATCTTTAGAGAGGCAGTAGCAGTGCGTAAGATGTGGCTTGAGCAAGAGATTTTCGACTATATAACGGTCGTATCTTTCTTGAATTTTGGAGTTCTTGTTGTATTTTTCTATCGTGAGTGATTTGCTTCTATCTTTAGATGACTTCTCGCTATTTGCTTAGTTTTCTTGTAACTTTTGGAAAGATCTCGGATATTCCATGGAGCATTAAAATGTTAGAACAGTCGTATCGTGCTATTATTTGACATGAGAGAGCCCAACAACGACAATTTACGCGAAGCTTCCTCTACATGCTAGAGTTTGAACATGCCTTACATCTGTCAGCCACATGTCATGTGAGAGATTTCCGCCTTTTCAGGTTCTAACCATTCGTGCATACGATTATAAGCATTTGGCCTTTTAATGTGTGTCCTTAGTAGATATGTACTCACAATCTTTCCTATTACGAGTATGCTTCAATCCCTTTTCCATATGAGTGTCCGACACGTGGCAACTTCTCATTTACTAGTTTGGGTTGTGTTAGGCCAGGTGTAGGGTCCTTACTCATGCCTCAATGGTAGACGCACAAGAGTTTCAACACAAGGTCATGGGTTCGAGTACCCATTGTGGTGAAATCCCACTGTGGTGTGAGTGCATGTGTAAACAAAGGCCAAGTGTAAACAATGCTCCCACGTCTCTTTGCATTCAGAAAAGACATTATGTCTTTTTAGTTTTTTGTTAGGAGTGGTGGCGACACCTGATCACACGAGGTTTGTCCTTGGTTATCGTGCACAACCTCTAGTATTGGGAATTGCCTATAAATTTTACAGTTGATGAAATGATCGACGGTCATAACCTTATATAAAAGGACTCCATAGGCAAGCTTCAGCTCACTATTTGGACTGCATTGTCTTCATCCCTCACTAATCTTCCTGTCTGTTGATGTCTTTATTCTCTGGCTCAGTTTTTTGTGGTATGAAGGTGTGGACGAGCGATATTCTGTTTAGACGACTCCCAAAACTCAAAGATTCAGCTATTTCGAAGATCAAGCTAGGACTTTTTTTAAGGACAATTGGCCGGAGATGAACTAGTTTTTCTCTTTTATTTTTCAAATTTTGAATTTTTTAATATATTGAAAGATGAATATTAGAGAAATCTTCTCTTTGTAAGATTCGATTTAGTTTAACTAAATACTACTACCTTTTCAAACCTCTCTCTCTCTCTCTCTCTCTCTCTCTCTCTCTGCGTATCTGCATGGATTCACAAAGAGTGTGTACACACTTTTTTAAATAATGGCAGTTGATGGCATTTTTGTTTTCTTGGCCATCTAAATCTTGCAGTAAATAAGCACCTCCTCGTAGATTTTTATTTTTATTTTTTTAAATGATAAATAGCCCTTCCTAAGTTAGGGAGCATTTTCCACACTGGACTTTTGGTGTAGATGGAAGTAATCTTCCATATGAGGGTACCCTCGCCGAACGACTTTCCTTTCACCTTCTTGTCATAAGCCTTATTAACTTTAGCTTTATAGACCTTTAATAAACTCATCTAAAGCCTAGTTTGCTAAAAATAGAAAGTCTAGATACTCTTTATTAGAAGATTCCTAGCATAACTATAAGTAATTCTTAAAAAATATGAAAATTTAAAACTCTAAAAATAAAAAAGTACATAAAAATCAGAATTACTAAAAATCGTGATTTTTCTTCAAATCTCGTTTTTGAGATGGAAGCGCGTGTTTTCACCCATGGTGTGAGTTGGTTGGCTTAAGATGGCCTGTTTCAATCAAAATTATATGCATCCCATAATGATATCTGGATCAGAAGTTATGATTAATTTACATTTCACACTTCAAACAACAATTTATTCCTATCCAGATTGAATCTCTTCGATCCGTACATGCTTTGGGCTCAATTACGTCATGCCCTATGTGGAAATGGGCTCAGATCTAATGGACTAGTTGTGCTTCCGTTTAGGCTTCGTTTGATATAACCGTGCTAAGAGTGCATCCGTGTAATATCCTTACATCAAAAAGCCCAATATTTATTTATACTAAAATCATTAAAAAAGATAGGTAATAAAATAAAAGGGAACCAAAATAACAAAAGCTAATGAAAAACAAAACAAAATAAAATAAAATAATTTAAGCGGCACAATGGGCACTCATGATTCTGTCCTAGACACTCAGTTATACATGCATCCTCAAAAATATGCGAGCATGACATCCATAATATATCTGATATTATATAAAATGTGTCACAGATGGTACGTAACCCATGCAGGTTGATAGCCAACATTCTATTCCACGTTACGGACGGAAACGGATTGGTTACTCCCCCTGACACCAGCCAATGGCTGGTGGTCAGTGCTATGTGGGGCTCACCATGATGTATATGTTTCATCCATGCCGTCCATCTATTTCTACAGATCATTTTACGTTATGAGAAAAAAAATGAGATATATTCCAATCTCAAGTTGACCACATTGCAGGAAACAGTGTTGAATGAGCGTCGACCATTAAAAACATTTTGGGGGCCATAAAAGTTTTAGATCAAGCTGATTTTTGGTTTTTCCCTTCATCTGGGCCTGTATGACCTAATCAACAGATTGGATGTAAAATAAACAGTACAGTAGGCCTTAGGAGGATTTTAATGGTGGATATCTAATCTCTATCGTTTTCATGTGGTGTGGTCCACCTGAGATTTATATCCCTCTCATTTTTGGTACAAAGCCCTAAAATGATCTGTAAAAATGGATGAACGGAATGGATGAAACACATACATCATGATGGGGCCCACAGAGCACCGACCATCAGCCACGGGGCTGGTGTTAGGGGGAGTAGCCAATCCGTTTCCCCTCAAAACTTCAGACATTATGGTGGGGCCCGCAGAAGTTCCACCCCTCAAAACTTCCGTTGCTGTGTTCTACGGATGCCGAGATAGAAAATCATATTTCTTTCTTTTAAAAAGAAGAAAATATTCAGCTGACGTGGACCAATGAGAAGTGACGGCATAGGAATCTCTGTGCCTTCAATACAGACGATTCGCACGTGGCTCCACACGCATGCCTATAGAAAATATAGGTGTGGTATATATGGCAACGGATACGGATTGGCTACTTCCCCTGCCAGCAGCCAATGGTTGATGGTGGGTGCTCTGTGGGCCCCACCATGATGTATGTGTTTCATCCATGCCGTCCATCTATTTTTATAGATCATTTATCGTATGGGGAAAAAAAATGAGGTATATAAAAATCTCAACTGGACCACACTACAGGAAACAGTTTTGACTGAACGTAGACCATTAAAAACTTTTTGGGGGCCATAAAACTTTTGGATCAAGCTAATATTTGTTTTTTTTCCCTTAATCTGGGTCTGTATGATCTAATCAACAGATTGGATGTCAAATAAACAGTACAGTGGGCCTTAGGAGGATTTTAATGGTGGATATCCAATCACTATTATTTTCCTGTGGTGTAGTCCAACTGATATTTATATCCCATTCATTTTTGGTATCAAGCCCTAAAATGACCTGTAAGAATTGATGAACGGAATGGATGAAATACATACATCATGGTGGGGCCCACATAGCACCGACCATCAGCCACCGGGCTGGTGACAGGGGGAGTAGCCAATCCGTTTCCTATGGCAACGGGCGGCAGCCCGCAGCCCAACTGGGCTTTGGACTGGGCTTGGACCTATTAGCTAAGTCTGTGGACAGGGCTTCTATCTATCTGGCCCAGTCAATTTTCCAGTTGCGTGCTTCAATGCACCTGTTCTATCCGACTAATATGCCATTCCAATACTCAACTAAGACATGCATCTTTCATCTAGACCGTTGGTTCATTTTTCTAAATGTCTATTTCTTTATAATGTGCGGTCCACTTTATCACCGGATCAATTAGGAACATTCACCTAGAAAATAGGCTTATGATCAAATTACGGGCCTTGCTTGGTCAGGTCCAGACCCAACTGTTTTTTTTTTGGGCTGGGCAATGGGCCCAATTACCATGGATGGTTCATAATGCAAAAAAGCACCAAATATATGATCAGAAGTAGTTGATTGATGGATGTGTTGTCTAGATGTCTTCAATCTATCTTAAACAAAATAGGGGTCTCGATCAATTGAACAAAACTAATCAATCAATCGAGTGAGCCCCAAATTATACAAATTGGTCTCTAGAGAGTTTTAGACAGGTATCGAATTGTCAGGTTGATTGATCGACACAATTCAGAAAATACTTATAAACTCTTTGAACAGTTTTAAACATGTTCGATTGATCAAACATGGAAGCTTGATCGATCGAGGGTTGCTCGATCGATCGACAGCGTGCGGTTTTGTGTAATTGTGTGAATTGTTTCCTATTCCGGTGTTATGCTATATATATAGGTGTAATGCGGGATTAGGGTTAACAAGGAGTTTGAGATGCTTGTTCTAGAGGGAGGCTAGTGTTTTCAGAAGAGTTTCACATCCGTAAGTTCATTAATTTCTTGTAATTCATTTTCATAGTAGATTTTTTGTCACTTTCTTCCGTGATTTTTTTTCCCACAAGGGTTTTTAACATAATAATCGTGTGTTCCTGTGCATGCTTTGTTGCGTTTATCTTTCACATGTTTCATTCGAATTCGGAGTTTACTTCCACGGTCCCCCAATAAGTGGTATCAGATCTATATGTTGGGATTCGAATTTGAATATGAGACATGTTGATGAAGGGATCAAACATTAAGTATGAAACTGAGAAGTTCACCAAAAAATAATTTTGAACTATGAAAAGTGAATATGAGATGTCTTCTAGTTTAAGAAGGATTGCAACAGGCACTCCTTGGTGTAGCGAAGCTTCCTGTGACTATGAGCGATGATGAGTGGAAAAAACTGAATGAGAGAGCGAAAACCTCGATTCAATTAGGGCGTATTTGGATTCGCGTATAGGACTGTATTGCGATGTAATACTGTACAACACATATACTCTGAACATTGTACATTGTATCCATGGGTATTATCATTGATCGGTAGAATGTTTGGTATGGAGTGACCTTGAAAATGTAATCAGCGGATATACCTAATTCAATATTTGTTGATGGAACAGACTCCCTAGTGCGAAAAGTTCATAATGCGTCTTTGTATTAAAGTCTATTCCCATCTGCTTTTGGCTTTTGAGGGTTTCTACTTCCCTCAATCTGTCCATCGCCTTACCATTTCTTCGTTTCATAAATGGATTGGTGAGTTCTTCCTTCATTTCTATGTCAAATTCGATGAATTTTACCATTTTTCCTGTCAAAATCCGGATTTCGGCTCTCGTTCTGTTCGATTGCTGAGGACCAGGTCGTTTTTTTCATCTGTACTGAAGGTTTTGAGCATTTTCCTCTTGCGAAATTAGGATTTTTGGTCCCTGATCTGTCATTGAATGTTTAGATCGATGAAGATCTTCTTCTATTTGATTAGTACTGAATATTTAAAGGATTTTATTGCTTTTTTGTGGCGAAATCCTGATTTTGGCTCTTGATCTGTTGTCGATGTCTAGATAGATGAAGATCTGCTTCTGTTTCATTAGTCCTGAAGAACATCCATCATCCACTGAATATTTGCTTCAAATTCGAGCTCTAAACATGCGATTTGTCAATATTTAGATTTTTGCTCTAGATCTTGGTCCTCACAAAAGAAATTTGTGCCTCTCTCTCTCTCTCTCTCTCTCTCTCTCTCTCTCTCTCTCTCTCTCCCAAAGTTTCTTCATTGTGGGGTCTGTGGAATTCCACCATCATTCAATATGGAAATGCTTGTTGTATGGGAGCAACATCGAAACCGGTATTACAGCAGAAACAAGCTGCAAATCTCTGATTGACTAAGTTCTCCTTCTAGAAGCTTTAGGGAAATCAATTGCAGAACCTTCCAATCTAGAGTAGGAATTTTGCCTTCCCCTTCCTCTATTCATGTGAAAATATCAAAGTCTCATACCACTCCTCTCTCAAAACACTAGAGAGGAAAAGGGGATTTTTCTTCGAAGGCTCTGCAACGCAATGAACGCGTTGCACTGCCCCATGTGAATAGACTTTAATACAGAGACACGTGCCCTTCCGTTTTTGGTTCCGAGACATACATGGGCGGCGAGTGTATATCGGATTTCAAATCTAATTCAAACGGGAAGTTAATATATTATTTTAAAATAAAACAAACGCAGTACGTTCTGGGCTTGCGATCCAAACACGCCCTTATGCTTGTCTGTTAAGGTCCTTTATGATATCCTTGATTAAAAGACCATCGCATGACCTTGGACGAAGTTAGAAAGCTTGTACATGATGAAATCTCTTTCAAATCGTCTATATTTGAAAAGGTTTTATAACCTAAAGATAGCAGAAGGGTCTAATATTAATGAACACATTAGCACGTTTGATCAATTATTTTACAAACCGACGAGTGTGGAAGTAAAGATTGACAAGGAAGACCAAGCCTCAATTTTATTGAACTCTCTTCCAGAGTCTTACTCATGAGAGTCTTGTAGACATTATGTATCATGGTAGGAAAATCATAGATGTCGAAACTGTCATCTCAGCCCTTCATTTAAAGCAGTTAAGAAAGAAGGACATTGACAGTTGTTCCTCTACAGATGCATTGGTTGCTAAGGGAAGAAGTTCTGAATATGAGAAAAAAAACTCGCGATCTCAGTACAAGTCTAAGTGCAAAGGAAAGATGAAATGCTGAAATTGTGGGAGACAGACATATAAAAAAGGATTGTCGGAATCATAAAGCCCAAAAAAGAGAAAAATATTATATGAAACATCGAAGGAGGCCAGCACAACGAAATCCAGTGAGGAGATGGGTGGTTGTGACATTCTAACCACATCTAAATCTAGGTATCTCAGCAATGAGTGAATTTTGAATTTGGGGGCTTCATACCACTTGACTTTTCAGTGGAGTTACTTCACCAATTACAGAGAGTGTGATGGTGGCCAAGTATTTTGGGCAATAACTTTGCCGGTAAGGTTGTTAGAATCAGATCAGCGTGCATTGAGATGTTTAATGGAATGGTGTTGGGGTCGCACGGAAGCAAACCCGAATTCAAACTAACACTCACAGGAAAAAATCACAGCATAAAGTGATAAATATTCTACTATGAAAGCAATATTACAAGAGATGGATGGACTTACCAATTCGAACGACCCCAAAAACCTCTTTGAAAAACTTACCAATGCTCTTGAACCCTTAAGAATATCTTAGAGAACCCTAGCAGTACCCTAATCTTAATTACACCCAATATATAATACCACAATCGAAATAAGAAATAAATCACGCACTTACGCAATTTTACACATGCCTTCGATAGGGCATTCGATGGCATCGACAACCATCGAGGACCAGTCGATGACATTGAAGTACTTTCCATACCATCTAATAGCAACCTCTAAAATTATCCAGCAATCAACTAAGATTTTTCCAAATTTTCTCGATGGGATCGAGCATCTGTCGATGGCATCGACATCTGCTCAATGGATTCAAGTGGTCTGTCGATGACATCGACAGACTATTACAGACAAATTTAAAACATTGACAACAATCTCCACCACCATCTCTAATCGTATTTCATCAAAACTTCATCGACGCTTCTCATGCAAACTCTGTATTCATTAAGCCTTTGCCAAACCCAAAGAAGTTGCACAGAACCTGAACTTTTCTATAGGAACCACCTTCGCAAGCATATCAGCCGGATTCACGCTTGTGTGGATCTTCTCTAGAGTCACGCCTCATTCCCCAAACACCTTCATGTCGCGCTCGCTCATGTGGCTTAGACGAGCATGCCATAAATGTGCCAATGTGAACTCCGCTACAGACGCTACAGCTCCACCCGATACGGTATTCCCGATTAACTTGTAAAGATTGTTATTCTGTTGCACTTTCATCATTACGAGAGCCCCTTTAAAAACTTTAAGGATCTGATTAAAACTAGTGAACTTGCATCCGAGTGCCTCTAGTGCCCCAAGAGAGATAAGATTCCTCCTAAAGCTAGGAATGTGTCTCACATCCATCAGGATATGCTCCACCCCATCAAGCATCCTGATCCGCACCGAATCGATAACAATCAACTTATAGGCAATGTCATTGCGCATAAAAGCCAGTCCATCATCGTTTTTGGTGTAACTGGTGAACCAATCTTTGTGAAAAGTCATGTGATACGATGTTTCCAAATCCAAAATCCAATCATATTGAGGTAACCCGATTTGGATGTGGTCAAGATGTCACCACCATCCACCTCCTTACTAGAGTGCACTGTTTTGGCCTCTTTTGTTACATTATCAGAATTTTCTCCCTTCTAACTCTTAGAATTTTGACAATCCTTTTTCATGTGTCATGTCATCCCACAATTCCAACACTTTATTTTGTCCTTCCCTTTCGATTTGGACCACAATCGAGAATTTCCTTTTTCCCATTCAAAATTCCTTCCCCTCACAACCAATGCATCTATAGGGGTACCTTTGCTGTTGTCTTTCTTTCTCAACTACTTCTCATGAAGGGTTGAGATGACAGTTTCAACATTGATGGTATCCCTACAATGTATCAACGTGTCTACCAAATTCTTAAAAGATGGTGAAAGTATTTAAGAGAATCAAGGCTTGATCTTCCTCTTCAATCCTAACCACCGCATTCGTCGACTTGTAGAGCAATTCACTAAAAGTGTTCATGTGTTCGTGGATATCAAATCCCCCTGTCATCTTAAGATTGTAGAATTGTTTCTTAAGATACAAATGACTGCACAAGGATTTCTCCACGTACAAACTGTCAAGTTTCGTCTATACCCTTGTGGTGGTCTTTTAATCCAGGATATTATAAAAAACATTGTTTGCTAAACACAACTGGCTTGAGGTTATAGCCCTCTCATCGAGTTCATCCTACTCTTCGTCATTCATAAATACAAGACGCTTCGCCTTGCCAAGGAGAGCATGTTGCAATCTTTATTGAACTAAAAGGCCTCTCATTATCACATTTCATAGTTCAAAATTATTTTTATCGGTTAACTTTTCTGTTTCATACTTCACGTTAGATCCTTTTGTCGACATGTTTCGGATTAAAACTCAAAACTCCAACGTTAGCTCTAATACTACTTGTTTGGGATCGGGTGAAAGCAAACCCAAATTCAAACTAACAAGACGAAATCAAATGAAAGAAAAACGCATAGAGAACACGCAAGTTTTGCATGAAAAATCCCCCATGGGAAAAAACATAGCAGAAAGCGCCAAACAATCCACTATGAAAGCAATATCACAAGAGATGGCTGGACTTACCGATCCAAACAATCCCAAAAACCTCCTTGAAAACTCTAGTAATGCTCTTGAACCTTTAGGAACGTCTTAGAAAACCCTAACCATACCGTAATCCCTATTACACCCAATATATATAATACCACAACTGAAATAGGAAACAAATCCCGCACTTACGTAGTTCTATGCATGCCTACGATGGGACCTTCGATAGCATCAACAACTATCAAGGACCAGTCGAAGACATCAAAGCACCTTTAATGCCATTGAGTAGTAACCTCCAAAACTGTTCAGCAATCAACTGAAATTTTTTCGGATTTTGTCGATAGCATCAGCATCTACTCGATGGAATCGAGTGGTCGATTAATGACATTAAATTGACAAAGAATTTGATATTCCTAGAAATTCTCGATGCAGAGTGTATCCTGACAGACGGATGTAAGACATGTTCTTAAATTGACAAAGAATTTGATATTCCTGGAAATTCTCGATGCACTTGACTACAAGTTGACCAGATTTGATCATATCCTAAAGGTTTCAAATGGAGCACTTATTGTGATGAAGGGACAATGAAGCGATAATATTTACAAGTTGATCGAGAATACCGAAACGGGTGGAGCTGTAGCATCTGTAGTAAAGTCCACGTCGGTACATTTGTGGTATGCGCTTTTAGGCCACAAGAGCGAACGTAGTATGAAGATACTTTTTGCTTGTTGCTTGATTTCTACTTTTAAAAGTGTTGATTTTAATATATGCAAGCATTTTATGTATGCTAACAATTTCTTTTTTAATATGAAAAACATGTAAGTAAGGGTGTTCTAGATTATATACATTCGGATACATTGGGGCCGTCGCCTATTTTTTCTAGATGAAGGTCGTGGTTTTCTGTCTCATTCGTATATAACTACTCTAGATAATTATAATGGTCTAATTTTCAAATCAAAGAATTATAATGGTTCAATTACCATTAATCTTTTTTTTACCCATTACATTTGTTGCATATAACCGTTAATATTGGGATTATAAAATAAATATGATTTTCGGGGCATGTTCTATGTTCAGTGGATCCCACTCTTTGGAATAAATGGTTCCACTTCACCTTGATCCAACCATCTTCATCAATGCAGTCAGATTCTCCACCCACCTTCAAATATTCTGATAATTCATGGTCCATAGAATCAATGTTCCCAATTATTCTTTTGGCATGATTATTGGGACTTAATCTAACCATGATCACTTACCAGTAAACCATGATACAAACCGTAGTAGCCACAGAAGCAGCAACGTAGGCAAGAAAATGTAGCCCGCTGATCAACTGACTTGATCTACTTCTGAGGTGGTTTGGGCCCAAGATAAATGGGTAATGGGTCCAGTTCAGGTTAGAAAATGTAGCCTAGGTCAGGTTCAGGCTCAACCCTACCCACCACGCCCTGCCCGTATGTTTATAAATGGGCTGGGCATGATGACCCAACCCAACTCAAAATCCAAGCGTGGAAACTGGGTTGGGCTAGGTCAATGAAGCCTGATCCGGTTACACCTAAATGGGTCGGAACCATTTGGGCTTGGTTTTAGTGAATTTTTACTGGTTTGGTCAGGTCAGGCCACAAGGCAATGGTCCATTTAGTAAATGGCTCAGGTTTGTGCTGACCTCAACCCAGACTGACCCAGACCCATTGCCAACTACAATGGAGACAGTATGTCATCGTCACTTTGCCTTTGCAGCCCCTCATATTTTGGGCGGCGATCTATTGCCTGATAAGATCATCAGATCACCACACAATGTCCAGCTGGGTCGATTCGACTTGAACCAAACACCAATTTTAGACTCAAAACCTGATATTAAAAATATATAAAACATCCAAGTTACACAAAATGTACCTACCGCTTTGGGTGGGCTTACCTTTGCCCAGGCATGTGACTCAATTCAAATTCCAACGAGTTCAGCGAGCCGACTCAATGAGTCTTGTCGAGTCTGTACCGAGTCACACCCACGGGTGAGTTTCCTAATGACACGGCTCGATATCTCATCAAATAGAGTTGGTAATTTCCTCCAGGTACATGTCCAGCGGGTTGAGATTGTCTTTTGCAAAATTTTGCAATGTGAACTGATTGAATCAATACAACCATTGAAATCACATACTTAGACGGAGATCTCAAGTCCAACCGGGTGGACTATAAGTTGCTGTCCACCCAACAGACAAGTTCCAACTTTTGATGTGTCCACAACATCCAACCCGTCCAATGGGTTGGATTCATCTTGAGGATTGCTTTATGCAAAAATCAGCCATATTCACGCATCTAGTAGACCACACTTGCATTTTGCTATTTATCAATGGCTAGACATTGTCTTCTATAGTGTGGCCCAGCTGATGAGTAGAAGGGGACGATTCTTTGTCCAAGTGATCCTCGTGGTGGCGCCAACCTATTGGAAGGGTTGGATGTCACATTCACTATAACTTGTGGTCTGACCTGTTGGGCTTGAGGTCTCCATCAGCATCTACTCGCTCATAAATGGGTGGACCAGATTATTCTTCTATAATGTTTATAAAAACTGATTATTTAGCTTAAAAAGCCATTACATCTACTTAATAGATGAATCAAACTATAGGGGCTTCGTCGCGTGGGACCAACCCCTTCTTTATTGCCATGTCGTAAACACGGTCAACCTTGACCGGATCAACCTTGAAGAAGCGATATGCGTCCGATCTCTTGGAGATGTTGCCATTGAGCGTCTGCAGTGACAAGACCTCGAGTATTTTAAGGTAGTGAGAAGGTAATAATCTGTTCTGGCAGCACAGCTGTTGTTCCTGAGAAATATTGAAAAACAAACAAGTTAGGGTCTTTAAGCATGGGAATGTCTACTTAAGTCCAAACTCGACATTTTCTCGACAGTATGCAGATATTACCAACAAATAGCATTCAACAACTTTCACTTCCTGGACCAAAGGAAAGAGGTCTAGGAATAGATCAGCCAAAGGAGCATTGACAATCCACGGGTTTGTCCACCAAATTCTATACCCTTTTTCCAATGATAAAGTGCGAATCCTTTTTAAGTGCTTGCACCCCACCTCTTGAGCAAGATCATCAGTTGGATCCCAAACATCATAGTTCCAAACTTGAAAAGTTGATTCAATTCAATGTCCAGCCGGGTCGGGTTGACTCAAATGCTCGATCGCCTCTCCACATGACCCGACTAGATATTTAATAATAAACTAATAAAATATTAGCAGACGTAATAAACATTTATAAGGGTCAAGTAGATGAAGATATCATAAGATGACAGCAACATCACGTACGATGTGCTGGTTAAAGGCACTTTTTCTCTTAGAGGGTTTGAATATCTCCGACTTCCTTTCTGAGTTTTCTGAGAAAAGGCATGGATGGGAGTGACTTGACTCAAGTCACGTTGAGTACCGAGCTGGTGAGTTGACTCATGAATCTCTATCAAACTCAGGCAAGCCGTACCAAAGAATGAGTTTCTCACTGACTCAGCTCGAAATCTCACCGATTGAATTGACTCGGCCAAGTTCCGAGTTGAGTCAGTGAGTTTTACAATTACGACAAACATACCCCCCCGCTTTGCTTATTTCCTTCAAACATTCAAGACATCTCCTCAGAGGGAGCCTCATATACCAACTCCCTTGGGATTCTCCATACTCCCTCAAGATAACCTCCCTCCACCAGGATTTGGCTCCTCTCCAAATCTCCAACACCATTTGCTCAAGAGAGCCCAATTCTTCTCTCTAATGTCCCACCGCAATGCCCTTCTCCCTGATCAGTCATTGCACCTCCTTCCAATTCATACAGCACCATTTGCTCAAGGGAGCCCAATTCTTCCCTCTAGTATTTCCCACCCCAATGCACTTCTAACTGATTGGTCGTTGCACCTCCTTCCAATTCATAAGATGGTATTTAACGCCAGAATAATTACCTTCCATAAACAATTTCTTTTGGATTATTATTCTACCTTAGCCGTAACAGCCACTGGAAAGCGAAAGATAACATCAGAAGATCACAGACAGCTGACTTGATGTGTAGTTCTTCCCTCTAATGAGGTATATTTCCCTTGTCATCTTGATAGTTTCATTTTCAACCTTCCATTATGGGGTCCCAAAAACATGCCACCTTAGTGTTACACCAAATGCAAGACTGTGAGAGGAGGTTAACTATGCAGTCAGTAAGTCTATGATTCAGTTCGGTTTGTATTTCATGATTTTTTTGGTCACCTAATGAGTCCAATTCACAGAGTTTGATTCAATGTCAGTTTCTATGATTTACACATCATTGTATTATATTACGTGAGAGGAGCATAGGGAAAAAAAAGAGAGAAGTGACATGGAGCAGGTTAACTATGCAGGACCCTCAGACAGGAAGAAGTGGAATTGTGGGAAGAAAGAGCAGATACGGAGCAGACAGCAAGTCTATGATTCAGTTTGGTTTGTATATCAAGATTTTTGGTCACTAATGAGTCCAATTCACAGAGTTTGGTTCAATGTCAGTTTCTACGATTCACACATCATTGTATTATGTGAGAGGAGGAATCATTGGGAGAAAGAGAGAGAAGATACATGGAGCAGGTTGACTATGCAAGACCCTCAGATAGGAAGAAGAGGAACTGTAAAGAGAAAGAAGATACAGAGCTGTCAGTCTATGATTCAATTAGGTTTGTATTTCATGATTTTTTGTTGCCTAATGAGTCAAATTCAAAAGAGTTTGGTTCAACGTCATTTTCTACAATTGACGCATCGTTTCATTATATATGTGAGAGGAGGTTTGCTAATGCCACGTGTGGGAGCCCCACCCACCCACCCACCCACACGCAAGCGCATGCACCAACAAAGAAAAAGTGTGCGAGATCAGATCTTTCCATCAGGTGGGGTAAAATAGGCCATTTCATAACTTAGATGGGCCACACACACAGGACAGATAGACAATTTGTTTTAACTGTCGTATACTGTGGCCCACCTGAGGAGTGAAACTGCCTGATTTTTGAGGCAGAAGATCTAAGCATTACTTACAACCAGATGGAAAGCTTAGATCCCGTAGACGTGTTCCAAATTGGCATGCGTGCTGCATCTGGATGGGCAGGGCTCCATATGCATGTGGGGTTAGAAAGATTCAATGTGAGAATGTATCACTGTTATAACCATTGAAAGAAGTCTTAATGGGCACCACCAATGTGTGGGGTGTGACAACTAGAACTGTAAATTTCACAATTTAAATGAAGAAAAATACAGAAAAATACAAATAAGGATGTATTCAATGCTCCGCATGAACCATAGTTATGGGACTAAGAAATGAATGCTGGAAGAGATGTGACAAACAAACGTGAAATGCCTCATTAAAACATCTATGGTACTTGCTCAAATGCATGAAGTGGAATTGAGAAAAGGGAAGTGAGAAACATAGGTATTTCTTTACAGTTGGTTCAAACCAGCATTCCATGAAGCCGGGGCCCTCCTTTCAAGGATCCAGATCATTCATCTGGTCGGACCCAACATGGATAGGGATGCTGCAGAAGACACCTCAGTCATAAAATCCCAACCATCTGATCATTGGCCAGCAAATTGATGGTTAAAAATACAATAACGACCAAGGGTCAAATGCAACATGAAGAAGACCATTGATCGGTGCTTATGGTTGGTCTGTGATGACCTTTTAACCCAACTCAATGGGTTGCACCAGATGAATCATTGGGATCATCAAGAAGTGGGACCTGCCCATACAGAGTGCTGGTTCAGGCATATGTGCTGATATTATGGCCCCAGTATTGTGTGATACCTCGGCATAAAATACTAAAACCAACTTGATTTCAAGTAAACAATCTAATAACATTCTTAAGCTATTGAAGAACTGGTCATGATGAAGAATAAGCCTTACGGTTTCAGACAGCAGATCAGCTCCAGGAAGTCCTGTGATATCCCACTCATCTAATGATTTAGTAATGGCCCCTGTAGTGGTTGAAGATGAATCCTTGCCACCAGACTCCAGTCCTGTGGAACCCTTCATCTTATGGTTATCAATGGTACTACGTGGGCTGCCTTCGGATTCTCCTTTTACCAGACGGTTGGCCTTTTGCAGTACTTTACCGTTTCCAACTGGCTGGCCAGTTTCCTTCGCTTTACGTGCACTAGCTTCAGCATCTCTTTTTTTCTTCTGTGCCAGAAACACCTCTGCTTCAGCCCTTGTGCGACAGCCAGCTGACCGAGCTTCCTGAAATTTAGAGTCAAATGTCCAATGAGGGAACCGATACAAAAGCTTGAATCAAGTTCTGAGGCGCTTAGACAATGCTCATTGAGAAAATAAAATTGATTGAAAAATGGATGCATTTTTCTAAATATTATGCGAGAGAGTCATTATAAAATGCTTTGGCCAAAAGCTTGTAAAGTACAAGGTTTTGAGCATGTGCAAATGGGGCCCCATGGTTCAGTGGTACAAGCAGTGGATATGACACTTCGGATGGATCATGCATAGAAATCCGCCAGAAGGGAAAATCCTAACCCTTCAATATGCATCCATCAATTAGATGGTTGCCAACAAAAATACAGCAATGGTCCACATTCAACCAAAACAAGGCTAGAGATTGATCGCAATCTAGGGGGTTTTTGGTGCATAGATCATCCACAGAGGAAATAACATCAAGGGCTTGGATCACTGAACCTTGGGCCCGACTTAAAACCGAAAACCCAATTTTACTGTTCAAACTCCATTCGGAAGCATTGTTCCTCTAAGCTGCCGTAGATGTGCACATTCTATACGGGGCGTACATGGTAAGGGTTAGAGTTTGTTGGTTCTATCATCATCATTATCACTACTATGTGTTCACTCTTAACTAAAATATTGTTATAAAAAAATAAAAAATAAAAACTACCATTCAGGCTATACTTTGTAATTGATGAACATAGGTTTTTCATAAGATTTGAAAGGAATGGTTTGTTGTAAGATCCGTATATATGCAAATAAATAGAACTGCCCAAATCTGGACCTTCTATTTGAAAAAAAGTACAACTCGCTCTTGTTATATCATGATCGATCTTGAAACAGCAGAAACAGATATGCTTTGGAACATACACGAATTTCATGTTGAAAGAAACTCTTGACTACTAAAGAGAGTGTAAGTAGTTATTGTGGGAGTTACCTAGGAGAAAAATATATCGGCAACGACTCCAAATATTTTACACAATGGACCAATTATCAATACAAATAGGACAATAAAATCCAAAGCTAGAAAATAAACCCCGCAGCATTTTAGACATGATATTGCAAACCACCAATGACATTAGTACATCAAAACAAGAATGCGTATGGAAAACAGGAGAGTAGGCATTAAAAAAAAAAATAATAACTGATGAGTTTATGATTTAAAATTATGAAGTAAACCTTACACCCTCCACAGCTGTGTTCTTTTCGATACCTGCTACTTGCAGGAATAAAAGTTAAATAATGCATTTTAGGAAGGCCGGGAGCTACATTACTTTTATTAAGAACAATCGTCAGCCAAACAAATGAAGTCCCTGGTCCAGAAATACATCCAGTGTCAAGTACGTGAAGAGTGGAACATGCAAGCGGGAATCAGAATGCTTATTCAGGACCAGCAATTAAAAAAACCATGATTGGCAATTTATTCTGAAGCAGTGTGTCCAAGGATAGAGAACTTTTTTTTGTGAAAACAGAAAGTTAAGATAACCATGTTCCTGACCATTAATTACACTGATGAAACAAAATTCATGAAATTATATAAATTTAGTTCAGACCTGCATGCAGCTGGCATTACCTATTCCTACACCTGGGTAAAAGAGAGAGGTTCACATCTAGTGGGTAGCCAATCATAAAATTATCATCTTGTCAGTGTAATTTTTGTGTTATGCTCCATCCACAGTTGAGTCAACGATATGGATGGTCTGGATTACCGTAAAACTATGCTGTGCATATGGTCGATTAGTCACCACCATTTTATAAATGGTGCTAAATTATCATAGGTGTCTTTCACTGTACATCAATGAGCAAAAAGGAAATATGCGATGTTTAATCACAAACTTGTGCAGCCCACAAACTGTACACATGGGGGCTGACTTTTGGCTATTTAAATGGTTTAGTTGGTAGGCCTGTGGTCAGTTAGACACAGTGTTTTCAGTATCTTGCAATATTGCCGATATATCCAATGATATATCTATTAAACAAGCTAGGCGATACGAAACACAGCTTTAATATCCATGTTTCAAGTTATCGTACAACATATAGCACAATATCACGATATATCGTGAATATTGTAACATCGTGAAATATATCCACACTCCCCCTTTATAAATTCTTAATGTATCATGCGATATATCGATATCAAGTGCGATATCGAAACGGATTAAATGGGAACTGACGTTGTTTCATCTGAAAAATTCACAAAAATCGTTTTTTTTTTTTTTTTTTGGGAAAAAAAGAAATATTCCTAGTACATTGTGAGGTGATTTCAACCAGTCCACTCTACTTTGTTCAAAGAAAATCTTCAAAAGTTTTCTGAAATTGCAATCTAAAGCGGGGCCGGATTCTAAATGGTGTGTATTTTTGAGTTTTTATTCATTTTTATATGTTGTAAATAATGTCAAATGGTAAGAAATTCATGTTTCTTCATGTTTTGCATGAAAATTTATGGATTTGGAGAGTTAAGGGGCTTGTGTCAGATTGGGAGATGTTTGCTTCTTAGCTTTGCTAGCCCTTTTTTCCTGTTTCTCATTTTTTGTTGCTCTTTCTCACTTCTTGCGGGTTTTGATAAAGTTTGGTTATCTTTCAAAAAAAAAAAATTTATGGATCTAGTGCTTCGATTTTGAGATTTAGGGGAGATAGGCCAAGTTGTGGAAATTTAGGGAAAAATCAAATTTCTCCTAAATTTTCCTAAATCGATTGCGATTTGGGTGTCCACACATGAAATCAAACATATATATAACTTGATCTACACATTCTTGACAATTTTGGAATTTTTCAGGAAAAAATAATTATTTTTTTTTTCGAAATCCACTAGTATAGTTCTAGTTTTCTACGTCTTCTTTTGCTTTTGAATGTGATGCTTGTGTTTCCATCTCTGTCTTCTTACATTTGTAATTTTTACAAATTGACTTTGAATATAGTTGCATCATTTCAGTCAGACAACGCATAGGTTAGGACCCTAAACAAAGGAAATCTATTATGTGCACTTATATTTTTTTGTGATTTTAACAATCTTGAAGTTTCATGAGAAACATTCGACCAATTTCCCCATGTTTCCCAATAACAACGATACAACCAATATATCCCGTGCAATAACCGATATGTATCTATACTATAACCCAAGGGTGCGATACATTACACAATAACAATACAAAAAACATTGGTTGGACATAACCCCAAAAATCTCCCTCATTGGATGATCCCAAGCAACTGATTATGCCTCATTAAATATGAACTGATGGTTGCAAATGTCCATGATCATCAGATGAATCCCCCCCATATAAAATCTTTCAGTCAAGCATCATTTAATACTTTTGAACAATACCCTTGGGCCCTGTTTGCCAGACACGTAAAAATGAGCACATCTCATTCTAGTCAACAGTAATTATGTATTGGAGATCTTGATCTCTAACCTAATCATTGTTAACATGAACGCATTATATATTAGAGATTAAGATATCTAATACAAAATTACTGTTAACTAAAATGATATCTAACTCATTTTTAGGCCTGTACCAAACAGGGCCTTGATCTCTCAAAAAATAACAATAAAAGCATACTCACAAACAATCCTTTATCATAATATTTTACTGATACAGAAACTAAATATTAGCTACATACACAAAGAATCCTTACTCATAATATTTCACTGATACAGAAACCAAACATTGCTTAAGGGGCAAGCATGTAAAAGGTGCAAAGATGAATGTCTCAAGAGGTCGGAAGTTAAGCAAACATTATACCTGAAGTTCTTGAATTTTTTTCCGAAGCCTGTGCTCCTCAATAAGACCCTTAACCAAGGCCTCATGCTCTTCTTGAGAATGAAAACGCATGAAAACCTTACAATGATTATATATCTCCCTTTCTTCACCTGAAAGGTCCTTCTCAATAGGATTAGGATAAAGTAAATTCCTCTCCAATACAAAATCCTTTCTCCGTTTCCTCTCATCAAGCCTGCCAGAAATTACAAGTATATTAAAACCAAGGACAAAAGATAAGGAAAAGCTTCTAAAAAAAGACAATTTGGTGTTCTTCACAATGGTAGTATGATGAAACAGCAAACATGGTAAAGAACATGGGTAGATTACTAAGTGTTTTTTCCATCATGACTCATCCACCATACATGTGGCATACATTTCTGTCAATCCAGACCATCCAAATTGTGGGCCCCATAAACACAAACATATGCAACTGAACTAAACAAAGAGATCCTTGATTTAAATTTACGTGGTCTACAGGATCAACATAAAAAAAAGATGACATTATCAACATACATGTCATATATTTTAGAAAGAACTTCAACTTTCTTGTGTACTATACTTGCACGTTCAAATCTTAGTTATCTAGAGCTCCAACACTGTTAAATGTGAAGTGCCGGAACCACAGCACTGCTTGCACAGATTCTTCTTTACTGGAAAAGTACACTGACACCATACACGAATTGAAATATCACAACACTGATTCAGTTGCAGCACATCCAGATTTTCTTGTTGCTTTTACCAAATTGAAAATGTCCTCCATTTAATATGCATATTAGGTATTGGGCTCTTATATTCTTACTTAATAGTGAGTTTTTATTTGAAAAAAATGCCACTAAATTTTAAGTAAGCAGTTTAGGAGTATAACCATATAACTAAATCAAATATTAGATTCTTAAATTGATCAAATGCAATGCAAATTTATTAAAATACAATGCCAAAATCTATGATTCCTATTTTAGGGATTCCTCGAGTTTTAATTATCCATAATTGTGTCAAATTTTGCCACTCTACCCGTCCATGTAAAAGAAAGCTGAGAGGAGTTATTGGAATACAGGATGCTTGTAGATGTTGAAATACTATTTTATAATCAAAGAAACAAAAATAGGAAATACAATTGGAAGCTAAAGAAAATCAGGAAGAATAAAGAAAACAACAAATTGCATTTACCACAATACAGCATAGATTAACTTGGCGCCATCCTAGGACTTAGCCTCATGGTTACGAATATCGGTACTGGGTGCATCGGCCCAGCCAAAAAATGATACGATACGGCATCGCATATCCATATCGGCCGCATTTCGGAAATAAACTTTTTAGATAAAAAAGCACATATATATATATATATATATATATATATATATATATATATATATATATATCAGAAATAATATGAAAAGAATGAGAGTGTGCGTGTGCGTGTTGAACATGTATTCAATGTCGTATTGGACCATTCTTTGGTAAGAACGCTGTCTGCCAGGTTATACTGTTGTAACCTTTAAGTTGCAATGTTGAGTCTTTTGGGTATAAATTGTTGATGCAAGTCATAAATTCATATGATATATCATTAATGAATGTATTCTACCATTTCATCCATATGTCCATTTCCCCTTTTTTTATTTTTGAAAAGAAAAATACAAAAATAAAAATAAAAATTGTCAAAATACACATGGTACGTTTATGAAAATACAAAAAGAAAATGCACAAAAATCCAAGAGGAGGAAAAAAAGTCATAAAATTTTGGAGATCGTATGTGGGGCTTCTTGTGTTTTGTATATTCCATCTTATCCATTTAGTAGACGCATCCGACAAAGATGAATGGACACCCACATATTCAGGCCATACAAATGGTCAGGTGGGCTGCAACACATGATTTTAAGGGCATGTTTGGATCTACAGCTTACACAATAATGTTGTGGAATGTTGTAATGATTACAGTGTCAGGTAGTATTCTGTGGAAGTAGGGTGTTTAGATGGCATATGGAGACATTGTTTGGATAGGTAGATGAAGGTCATAATCCGTAAATTAAACGCATTCAACTGCATTTGGCAAATACACCAGCCAAGGTTGGATTCAATTTCAACACCATACGGTGCTCCCCATTCGAGCTGTGGTCAAGTCTTATCCCGACCAAGATTATGTGGGACGTGGTTCGGGTGTAAACGCATGATCTGAAATGCAACCTCCTGACTTGTCATTTTGAAACCCACCATGATGTTTGTGATTCATCCACGCCGTCCATCTATTTCGCTGTCTCGTCTTAGGGCCTCAGCCATGTAAATGTGACTGCTCCAATGGTCAGAGTGGACCACACCAAGGGAAACAGTGGGGATTGAAATGCCTACCATTGAAACCTTCCTAGGGTCAACGTTGATGTTTATATGCCATACAAACTGTTTATAAGGACATTTGTGCCAGGATGAAATTTTCAGAAAATGACAACATAATAATAATAAAATGTTATTTTGCCTTCTTTTTTTGAAAGATTGCCATTTTTCTTTTCCCTAAATCGGGTACCTAGCCTTCGATCCTTTATTTCAAGGCAAAAAAAAGAAGAAACTTGTTTTGATTTTCAAAATGGCTTGAGATCTAGTCAGAAATGGCCTTGAAACCATCCTTGACTTGTAGAAATTCAAATAGAGAAGGAAAAAAGAAAAGCGAAATAGTTGGAAAATGAGAGCCAAATGTGGTTATTTACGCCCGTATCAACCGATACGCATACAACACATCAATGCTAATACCGGCCGTATCGGACTAATACGGTTCAATTTTCATAACAGGCAGATACAGACCCATATCACGTATTGATAAGGACATCCGAGCACCATTCAGAGTATACCAGAGGAGGAGGAGGAGGAGGAGAGCTTTGGCCCCAATTCCAGCATTTCTATGATTGGATGATCGTTATATGGGGCCTGGATCGAGTATGTAGCCGCGTTGGAAGACCCCACATGCATATTTATGCAGCTTTGAAAGCCCCATACTAGGAAGATGCATGTTATTGGACACATCTAAACCATTAGATTCATTAGATACACTTATCAGATCATTGGATTTTGCACATGGACAATTGGATCATTTTGGACTGTTGGATGATAGATACATCGTAGACATGTGGACAGTTTTGGACGTTGGACATAACTGGACAGTTTTTCTTTCTACTCTATAGCTTTTCTTTTTGGTTTCTTTTGGGCTATTTTATGTTTTAATTGGAATAAGGGGTATTTTAAACATTTCTTAGCAATAAGGGTATTTTTGTAATAAATAAATAAATAACACCCCAAAAGTAATGCATGGGCATTTTCACACCGGACTCGAGTGGGATAGCCTGTGGAATGTAGGGGCGCACTCGGGGTGGGCAACCTGTGTGAGGCGGATGGCTCGTGTGAAGTGGGGCCCGCGAGGGGGGTTCGACTGAGGTCCTGACCCATGGGATGTGGGGCTTGGGCTCTGAGATAAAGAGATTGATTCGCCATACTCTATCAGTTCGAGCTTTTAGAGCAAGTGGCTAGTTGTCCCACATCAAAGCAGTACCAGAGTAGGAGGTCTCATGTTCGAGACTCCTTACCGAGGATGATTAATGCAGGGGTATTTTCACACCGAGCTCGAGTAGGGTGACCTGTGGGATACAGGGGCACATTCGGGGTGGGCAGCCCATGTGAGGCGGTTGGCTCGTGTGAAGCAAAACCAATGTGAAGTGGGGCCCACAAGGGGGGTTCGACTGAGGTTCTAACCCATGGGACGTGGGGCTTGGGCAATGAGATAAAGGGATTGATTCACCATGCTCTATCAGTTCGAGCTTTTAGAGCAAGTGGTCAGTTGTCCTCTACTAAAAAGACTATTAAGGGTGGGCATGTGAAGCCCTAGGGGACATTATGCATTGAAATAAAGTTATATGTTTTTGCTTTAAGCAAAGAAAAATGTCCTGTGATTGGAGTTGGTGTGAAGCCATGGAGTGATTCCAATTTATCTCTCTCTTATTCTCTTCCTTCAAGGTATGATCTTCACTTTCCTTCTCTTTCCCCTCTCTTTCTAGTTTTCTTTTCTTTTCTTTTCTTTCTTCCACATCAATATCTACCCCCCATCACCTTTTTTTCCTTTGTTTTCTTCCTACACCTGTGCACCCAAACACCATCCGGACCTAACCTCGACCACCATCGAGCCCAATTTCCCATGTCCGTACGATTGTACGTACACAACTGTACGGCTATCCGTACACCCAGCCCCCTTCCCTCATTTGGTCCTTGATCCTTCGACCCCAAAATCTTCAAAATCTCAAAACCCTAATTCTCAAATCCTAGCTTTCCTAATCCTAAAACCCTAAATCAATTCCCTAATTTCCTAGTTCCCAAAATTAACCTTAACCTCCCAAAACCCTAACAAATTCAAGTGATTTCCTCTGAATTAAGATTAATCCCTATGCTAGATGGAAGTTCTACCTTCCATGGGTCCTAATTGACTAATATCTTCTCAGATTTCATAGGAGGATTATTGTTTGGTTCGAACTTGAGCATATTTAATACTTGAATTATTTAACCTTGTGATAGATTCGATTTATTTTGTGTTTTGACTTCTCTAATTAATATGTTGATTAATTTCATCGCACCATTCTAGGTTAGACTATCCGTCCTGCATTATGTATTATATCAAGCCAAGACAGATACGATGCGGCAATATGTATCGTATCCATATTAGCCGATACAATACTGATATTCAAATGGCACCCTCCCTTTACCCTTTAGTGTTATAATATCATGTTATATGCAATGATATCCATTTTTAAGATGTGGGTGGAGCTAGTAAGAAAAGATTTTGATGACCTGTGGTTTACTTGAGGAAATGGTCCTCGATAGAGTGGAATGGTCGAATATGATTCATATAACCGACTCCATTTACTTGAGATAAGGCTTAGATGGTGAAGGTGATTATGATATAATAATATCCATTTACTTAGTGTTCGAAGTATCGGTATCGCTATAAACTTCGATGATTGGGGATACGGAAACAATATTGATATCGCTGAAAATATCACTGATAACCAGAAATGCGAGGAAACATGGGAAAAACTGTGGAATTTTCAGTGAAACTTCAGACGATGCTAAAATACACATATTTGCATATTTAGAAATTAAAAAAAACAAAAAACAAAAAACAAAAAGAATGTATACACAGTCTAAACAACCAACCATCCACCTAACCTTTCATCCAAACATTCATCAATATTGTAGAATATCAACAACAACTCACAATATTTTGCCTAAAAATCATTAACAACTGGAAAGGAAATAAAACATTACGGTCTCGATATCACGCATGTTGCAATAACAATAATATAAAGATATTATCAATATTATCAATGACAAATTGAACACTGCATACAACCATGTGGCATAAAAAAAATTAAAATAGATTTTTTTAATAAACATTTTTTTGTGATATCCCTACGTTGACAATATTATTGAAATATTGCTGATACACTTGTAATACAAGTGTCACCAAGAATTTACACAGTCGAAAATATTGGCGATATCGATACACTAGCAATACAAGCGACACCTAAAATTTACACAATTGAAAATATCAGTGATATAGATATGTTGGAGATACTTAGCGATACATTGTTGATGGTATTGGAGTTATCAGTATCACTACCAATGTTATCGATATCGCCAAGCTGGAGATAACGATAACATAAGGGATATTTCAATAATATCAGGGATAACTCAAACAATAGTTATAACATCCTAACATGAATTGATCATTGCAACCTCCTGGTGAAGACCATATTTTGCAATCATTTGTTTTTGGTTTGAATCCCTAGTTTGTCGTACCCTAAAAGAAATGTATTGAATTATTAATGGATCTCGTTATATATAAAGTATTGCATCTTAATAGCTAAAATGTAATTTTTTTTAACATTTCTAAAATGTAAAATATATTATCTTTCACTTAAATAATAATAGTCATTAAGGGAAGTAAATGATCTTTTACACAAGCATACTATGCTTACCCCACCTACGAATGGCTCTTCAGACCATTTGTTCATCAATCTATTACTTCACAATCAAGAATTCTGAAAGATTTGCATCCTGCCATGTGTTGGGAGCCCTTATGCACTTACATTCAATATGTCCTGGATAATTGTAGGCTCTGACCAATATAATCAGAAGTATTGATGCAAGGACTCTCTATATGGTTACAAAATAGCTAAAAGAACAAGGTCTCATGATTTCAAGAGTTAGGGGAGAAAGGATGCATCTTAAGCATCTCACTTCATAATGTTATGTTGGGATGTGAACATTTGAACTTCCATTTGGTGTTCATGAATGCCTACAACCAGTGAGTATACATGAGAGGACCTTAGGCATGGTTTAAAATGTCGGTATTGACCCCTCCAATTACTAATATGATACAGCGACACAGCCTCCCCATCTCGTATCAGGGTGGGCCAATATTGATATGGCCGATGAGGCTATATCGTAACGGATATTTAAAACATCTCCTTATGGATCCTGCAGGGGATCTGATGAGGACATCTGAACCCATAGAGTACACCAGAAGAGGAGAGCCCTAGTGGCTTCATTGTGGGTAGGTGATTTTCACGTGGGACCCACAAGCGGGCCCGGATCGAGTTTCTAGCCATTGTAAAAGCCCCCACATGCATGTACATGCATCTTCGAAGGCCCCACACTAGGAAGATGCATGTGGGTTGCTTCATTGGAAGATTTGGACCATTGGATCGTGACAACATGATGATAGGACCGTTAGATCACATGGACAGCTTGACCAGACCATTAATCATGGGCCATCGTCATCACCGGACATCATGGGATATTATATACTGTAGGATTTCATTTTTTAGCTTAGATTAGGTGTTATTCCAATTTATTTCATATTTAGTACATTTATTTGATGTTTTGAGAGGTTTGGGACAGTGGGAACAAAAAAGAACTAAAAGGGCAATTTTGTAATTTGGCAGCCCAAAGCCTATTTAGGCTTAGATGTCCAACCCTTGGGGGTTTTCTATGCATGATATTTTGGGGAAGGGGGGGGGGGGGGAGCTCTTTCTCTTCCCTATGTGTGATGCATGGAAATCTCTTATGATTAGAGATCTTTTGGTGTGATTCCACAATGGTGTGAAGCTACAAGTTATCCTATAATCTCTCTGTCTTCAACAACAAGGTATTTACCTCCTTCCCTTTCTTTTCTTACTTTCTTCTTGTTCTTCCTATCTCACTACATACCCAACCCTCACCAGCCCAAACCCATCTAGACGTGACCGCACGATCAACCCCGATTGTACGGACCAATCCATACAACCATCTTCTTCCTTCCATTTGTGACTCTTCTTCCCTCTTTTCCCATCATTTAACCCTCCTTGTAGAAATCCTACTTCCCTAATTTAGAACCCTAACCCTAATTCCAATTTTCCCCAAATTAAAGAAATCCACAATTCCCCAATTGAGCCCTAAATCCCAAATTGATCAAACCTACATTCAATTAGCGTTAATACCCTATGCTAGATGGTAGTCCTAACTACCATAGGTCCTTGTTGAGCTTTATTTTATAGATTTTGGACTGCAAGATTGTCCCCGGGCCCCGAATTTGGGCATAGTTACTGTTTGGAATTGTTTTGATATGTGATTGAACTACTTTCATTTTATACCATAATTAGTTGACTAATTTCAGCAATTCATCATGGTAGATCTCATGTCCTGCATCAGGACCATATAGAAGAATGCTAAACACAGTCGAACAACTAGGAAAAGGAGGATATGCACCCATCAATGTTTCATTTAGTGCAGTGGACCACCATGGCCATGCATGGCATGGTTTATTACTTGGCTGACCAGCTGAACACTATCAGAAGGCACAGATGCACCATTTACCAGAACCAACAGACTGTGTTGGGCACTCCTTGTTTGAGTAACTTAACACACATCAACATTTAACTTTTGATTGCCTGGTAGAGAGAGCAACAACTGTAGCATCCTAGAAGAATACCATCCATGAAGGAACTATAGGATCTTGCAATGAAGCAATCATGCAGTTTGCTGCTGCACTGAATTCCATACATCTAGCACAAATGTTTTAGTAATCGACACCAAGGACAGGGGATGCATGAAAAACCACAGATCAGAATATCTTAATGCTGCAATCTTTGGCCTGGTTATTGTTGAATATGAACCATTGCTTCTTTTTTTCATTCTTAACCCAAATCCACTTTCTTTTCTTGGTGGTATAGAGGCTCTGGGAAAATTGCTTTAGAAGGGACGGGATACAAGTCTAATCCGGGGCTTCAAGGTGGCTCGATCTGGCCCTCCTATTACACACCTTCAATTTGCGGACAACACTATTCTATTTTGCAAGGTGGAAGAGAATCTAGTTGACAACCTCTGGAAAATAATTGCTTGCTTTGAAATTGTGTCAGGGCTGAAAGTGAATGATCTAAAATGTGAGCTGCTGGGTGTGCACTTGCCCCAAGAGGAGGTTAGAAGGCTTGCAGAAAAATTTGGGTGCAGGCCGAGTTGCTTCCCTTCCACATTTCTTGGGCTACCATTGTGCATCAGAAAGCCAGCAAAGCAATTGTGGGACCCTGTGATAGAGAGAATAGAAAGAAAGTTTTCCTCATGAATAACGCACTATTGAGAAAGTGGTTGTGGAGGTTTGCTACGGAAGAGCATTGCTTGTCGAGAGAGGTACTATCTAGAAAATGTGGTAATAGTTCTAAAGGGTGTTGGACTAAGGATTCCTCACTCTACGAAGCTTTTGGCCTTTGGAAAGCAGTCTTTTCTATAGCCCCTAAGTTCAAAGAAGAAGGTTCCTTTTTGGTAGGGGATGAGTCTCAAATTCAGTTTTGGGAAGACCGTTGGTTGGGAGACTACTTGCTAAAAGATGTCTTCCCATCATAGCAACCTTAGCCCCAAACAAAAATATTCCGATCGCAAAGTGTTTCTTTAGATTTGAAAGAGGGATTGTTTCGGCTCCCCCTTGTCGTAGGGGTCCTGATGATGAGGAAGTGGAGCTCTTATTAGCCTCTTGTAGAGGCTAAATCTAGCAGCCCATTATGTTGCAGAATCGGACATTCGGACTCAATATTGGGAAAGATCACAAATCGGGTAGCTTTTCGATTCGGCCTTTCTATAGAAAATGGGTTGATTCCCCTTCGCCCTCTAGCCATAACTTTCAATTTTGGAAATATGGAGTGATGCAGGACAATTAACCACTTGCTCTAAAAGCTCGAACTGTTAGAGCATGGCGAATCAATCCATTTATCTCATAGCCCAGGCCCCACATCTCATGGGTTAGGACCCCGGCCGAACCCTCCTCGTGGGCCCAAATCACATGAGTACCGCCCCACACGGGTGGGGTCCGCCTCTCACGAGTCACCCACCTCACACGGGCCGCCCACCTCGAGTGTGTCCCCGCATCCCATAGGCTATGCCACTTGAGCATGGTGTGAAAATGCCCCTGCATTAATCACCCCTGGTGAGGAGTCTCGAACCCGAGACCTCCCGCTCTGACACCGATTTGATGCATGACAATTAACCACTTGCTCTAAAAGCTCAAACTGTTAGAGCATGGCAAATCAATCCCTTTATCTCATAGCCCAGGCCCCACATCTCATGGGTTAGGATCTCAACCAAACACACCCCCCCCCCCCCAATGGGCCCCAAATCACATGGGTACCGCCTCACACGGGTGGAGCCTGCCTCTCACGAGCCTCCCACCTCACACGGGCCACCCACTCCGAGTGTGTCCCCACATCCCATTGGCTACCCCACTCAAGCCCGGTGTGAAAATGCCCCTACATTATGGAGCCTCCTCCAAAGTGGCAGCTTTCGTGTGGTCAATGGGGAGGTATAAGGTAGTCACTGTTGATAATCTTTGTAAGAGAGGAATGGGGCTTCCCAATTTGTCTCTAATGTATGAGGGATACGGAGTTAGTGGACCATCTTTTTATTCATTGTCCATTCGCGAGAAAGATGTGGGAGTCTTTCCTATCAACCCCCAATGTCGATTGGGTTATTCCGGCCACCATCCCCTCCTCTTTGGCTTTGTGGGTCAAAGGAGGTGTGGGCAAGGTATTTAAGGCAGTTTGGCATTTGGCGGCTGGCCACCTTGTCGGGTATTTGGGGAGAGAAATAGGAGGTGCTTTCAGAACAAGTCCTAGTCGGTGGAGCGGATCTTCCAAAAAGCATTAGTGTGGGTCACTGAATGGACATCGGGCTTGAAGGATTTGGATCCTTGCATCATTGTAGCAATTTTGGGCCTATAGTTTTCCGTTCTCCTTTTTTTCTTTTGTTGTATTCTTTCCTGCTTTTTGGGGCTTCTCAATAAAACTTGGTAGCTTCCATAAATAAATAAAAAACCATACATTTCTACACCACAGATAGTTAACTTGGGACGTTTCAATCAAGAAGATTTATTTATTGGTCATTCATCATCTACGAGGGGTAAATCAGATTGAAGATTGGAATAAGAAAACCATGGGCCCCACAGTACAGAATCCAGTGACAGAGAGCCGTCCAGCTTTTACAATCTAACAACATAGCAGGACACATGGTTTGTATGGATAAGGATACAGACACAGTTACGGAGAGTGGAGATATGGCTCTGTATGTCCAAAGATCCAGGACCATAGATGTTAGATACTGGTATACTATCATATACTTTAATACCAATCACAAAACTGCAGGATATCAGAAGAAAATAAACTTAATACAATAGGAGACAACCATATCTTGCAGGTATCCACAAAGTATTCAGGTGCCAGTATCAATATAGACAAGGTATCATACCAGTATGTAAAGCATATTAGAGTATCTGGGTATCTAGGATGATTGTATTGCATGTATGCATGTGCATATGTGCGTGCATGTGCATGGGTGTGTGGGCTTGGGTATCTGTGGGTGTGAGCGCCTGCCTGTGTGTGTGCGGGCACACATGCACATGCCTGTGTCTGTACTCATTGTAAACAGAAAAGTCACTGTGCACCTTGATGAATAAATACGCAACACTCGCAACTTCAGTTCACGCTCAGCTTCAGGATCAGTATCCTTGAACTCCATCTCTGCTAGCATCTGCTCAGCATCGTTATCGTATTCAGGATCGAACTCTTGCCTCTTGGGGTTATAGCCGCTCAACTCAGTCATGGAAGGCCCTTCATCTCCAGTATATTTAGGTTTTTTTCCTCCCACACTCCGGTCTACTTGAGTATCTGCTGGGCAAAATATAATACGAATATGAACCCCTTGGGTGATGCCAGGATCCATTAGGGCCCTGCTATTAGCTTGACTGGCAGGCCGGGTGGTGGTTCAAGGAAGAAGGAAGCCACGGTCTGTGTTGTGGCTATTTGGAGGGAAAGGAATGAGTGATGCTTTCAAAACAAAGCAGGTCAGAGGAGGATGTATAAATAAAAGAACAAAAATGGCTTGTTGTGGGCTATTTGGAGGGAAAGGAATGAGTGATGCTTTCAAAACAAAGCAGGTCAGAGGTGGATGTATAAATAAAAGGACAAAAATGGATTTAATAGGGTGGGTTTCTTGCTTAAAGATATTCGATAAAAATTGATTGGTTGTTTATAGCAGGGATGTAATATTGTAATGTTCATGAGAGCTTCAAACTCTCATCAATAAAATTCCATCATCTTTCAATAAAAATAAACAATTCCAAGAGAAGTGTTTATTGTCTTTGCAATTCCTAAAAGCAAGCCAAGCGGGGCCCTAAAGAATTATAGGGTGCTGAGCCTCAGAGAGCATATTATTCTGAGGATCTCTATTCAGTACATGTAGGGGCCACTGTTAAGGAATCCAGACTGTTGATCTAATGGGCAATTCTGTGGATCCGGGATTTCCCAACGAATCACTCACATTGGGTTCCTAACCGTTGGATTGGTGAACTACAAATAGGCAGTTAGGGAAAAAAGAACAAGTGCAGAAACTGTTCACATTCAATGGGAAAAAGGCCAAACACCAGAGGGTTAGAATATCCTGATCTGGGAAATTCAGGTCTCCCATGCACAGTGGGGCTCATCAGGGAAAACAGAGCGAATCAACGAACCATGTGCCCCAAATGCATGGGATAGTGAACCACCACAAACTACATGCTTGCTAAGACTCAGCACCATATAATTTCTCGTTAAGTAATAACTTTGAATATTAGTGCAACCATTTGTAATGAACAAGGGATGGATTACACCAAAGGTTTTAGTTTATGTTTTGCGTACCTTCAGCTGATGTCACGCCTTCCACTTTGATCCCATCTGGTCCATCCTTGAACTGCACCATGTTTGATACCTTTTTACCTGCACCTGCTGATGCCATATTCGTGCTGCTACAACCAACCCCACTCATCTTGGACTCTCCAGAATCTCCATCTGATGCAAGATGCATTGAGTGTATTCAGTTTTTTTTTTTTTTTAATGATTGAATTCAGTCTATTCCACCTATACAATAATTTGGAAAGAAAAGAGGGAAAGGGAAATCTGAGTTCAGGATACCAACTTATCTGTAGTGTTACAATCAAAGTGGACCCTTGGCAAAACAGTCCATGATCCGGATTGTTCATGACATTGTTCCCACTGTGGACCGGTCATAGTCAAAATATCTCAATAATTGGATGATCTAAATGTCTGATCAATGGCCTACAAAGGTAAAGTAGATAGGTATAATTGCAATGTTCAACAATGTATTAGAAAACTTCCACCCATTGGACAGGTAGGATCATTCAATCCATCTGACTTGTGGACGATGGTCAACCCACAATGGTTCCCACCAGATGAGTGGTCCTGATCATGGACTGTTGTAGAAACTTGTCAAACTTGAGTGCAGCAAATCAGATGACTGGACCTGCCTGATTTTCAGCCCACAACACCTTGAAGATGGGTATGCTTGATAAGGGCACGAGAACAGATCCAGCTTAAGGACATTGGTTTGATTATCCCATTCACAAATGAGATTAAAAAGCAACAGTCACAAATACCCATTGTCACACCTGCAGTTAAGCTGGACGGAGATCGCAAAGTTGGAGGTTCTTCGATCCTAATTGAGCATATCCCAGATAATTAGCATGAAAGATCCAATATATAGGAATTTAAGGCACAAGTGTAAACAGAAGCTGCAACAACTATATAATCACCATACTTGACCCTTGAAGGAGAGAATGGAGAATCTTCCTTTGGTGTGATCTCCCCAGCCCCAAGAAATCCTTTAGTGATAATAAACAGCATATGAAAAAACAGCAAGCATATTTTTTTATTAGAACTTTCATGGTAGAGCATCTAGTGAAAAAGGAGTTGATATATCAATAATGGTTTATCTTAACCTATCAAAAAAAAAAATCATGAAGATTTTGTTTAGATAGCTCTACTAGTAGTTGGGAACCATAGATTCATCAAAAAGAAATAAGTCAAAACCACCACTCTTAGCCCTTCAAATAGAATAGTTAACACTTGAACATGAAAAAGATATGCTGGGAGCAGCAAGCAGATAGCATTGTGCTGAAAATTCATTGATTTTCAACTACCAGCAAGAAAGATGAACCCTATATACACAGTCATATCGGAACTGACATAACATAATACTGATTCTCATAGTTGATAGTTGTATCATTTGTGGGTAGATTTTAACTGGATCCTGCAGTATTAGGTTAGTTGTAATGAAATCTGGTTAATTTTCTTATACTTTGGGCATAAAAATAAACAAAAGAAGTGATGTAAAATTTCTACCATAAAATCTATAAATATTAATAATTTAGATAAATTTAGCAAGCGCAAAAGCTTAATACTTTTTTTCCCGTACGGCAAGCTTAAAAACAATACCTTTTTTAACAAACTAAATAGACTTGGTAAAATGTTTCAAATAAAAATCATAAAATATAAAAAGAATATTGTGAATGGGATAGTTGTATGCATGTCCATGTCGGTGTTTTGAATAGCACCACCCATAGCGTAGCATAGCTACAACGCTACGTAGCATTAACAAATAGCGTAAATCCCTTGTAGCTTACTATAGGGGTCGTAGCATATGTAGCGTACACAGCATATGTAGCACTGTAGTGTACACGTAGCGTATATAGCATATGTAGTGAACTCTACGCTTTTTTAATAAACGATAATTGTATTTTGTATTTTTTACTTAATGCTCTCAACCTTTGGGATTTTAATTTCTTTTCATACTTGTGACTTGTGGTTTCAATTAAACATTATTAATTAAAATGGTTTGCTTAGGGCCCGTTTGGCCGGTCAGATTGGAAGGGATTGGATGGTTTTGGAAGGGATTGGAAGTTAAATCCTGGGACTGGCCTGGCGTGCTAAACAGAGTCGGTGATCTGATCCCAATCCCATGGATCTTAAGACAATCCACTGACAACACCATCATTACCTTTAAATCCCATCCAATCCACCCTAATCCGTTCAAATTTGCCGGGTACGTGTTTGGTTCGTGGGATTGAAAGGGATGGGAAGGTTTAATCATAGGATTGGCCGGGCGTGCCAAACAGACTGGATATAGCAATCTCATGGATCTCAAGACAATCCACTGACAATACCATCATTACCTAGAAATCCATGCCATCCACCCTAATACCATTCAATCCCTTCCAATCCACCCGGCCAAACGGGCCCTTAGAAAGTTGTTGATGTGATAATGATTTGATTTGGTTTATATATGTGGATTGGCTTTTGATAAATGATAATTAATAACTTGTTTGAACATGCTTATACTTGAAAAAATGAATCATCTTTTAGACTCTCTTTTATTTTCCTTACTATTTATTACATTTTTTCTATTTTTTAATTAAAAAATAGAAGTACCATGTAGCTTACACTACACACTATAGAGGACTAAACGCTATGCAACACACTACCACTATTTAAAAAATTGGTCCGTGTACTATATTTTGGAAAATGAGATCCATGTCCATGTACTATATTCTGGAAAATGAGATTCATATCAGCATCATGACGAAGAAGAAGAAACTGGCTATCCAGGTAGACGACAACCAAATGCTCAGTTGATATCTGTGGAGCCCACATGTTTCAAGAAGAAGAAGGAGAAAGAGAATGGCTCTCGGGGCAGAGGACAATCAAAAGCTGAGTTGATATGTGTGGAGCACAAATGTTTCCTGAACAAGTGAGCTCTCCAGGTAGACGACAATGAAAAGCTAAGTCGACGTATGTGGAGCCCACATGTTTACTGAACAAGTTCTGGAATAGAACTAGAACTTGCCCCTAAGCATACTCACACAACCCATTGTAAGGATGCTATGGAAGTTTAAATAAAATAGTAGCATTTGGTAGCTGCCATGTACTAATCCAATGACAATCAAACTCAACAATGATACCAAATAAGCATCACAAAATATTTTAATTCTTTCTTCAAAAAGAATCACAAGAGGTACCAAAAATTGATGAAGAATGTTAAAAAAGAAGATTGGGACAATCTCTTGCATGGATGAAACAACTTCAAGTATTGAAACTTCAAGGTCTATTAGGTGTAGTGGAGAGCAAAAAAATGAAAGTCATGTTAAGCAACTAGCACACTTCCACTTTCTCCACTCCAAATCTTGGTTTCCTCTTATCTCAGCCGAGATACAAAGCTAGTTTTCATAGACTTGCTAGCTCCTTAGAACTTTTGCTTGCATGTGCAATGCTCATATAATGCCCCAACGCTACTTGACTCTGCCTAACTCCCACTTGCATCATCAAGCATTAGACACCAACAACTTGGTGAAAATACAAGAAAACACAAGAGAATTGAATGGAAAAGCATGTATTGCACTAAGTAAAAAAGATTAAGCTGAAAAAGCCAAAACAAGAGCTCCTACATATAGGCCTAAAAAATCTCTAGATGCATACGTCCATGTTTAGAATAGCGTCATGTGGTATTCATCCAATTAGAAATCTTCCAAAAGATTTATAGATTTTCCAAAGGCATCAAGCTATAAGACTCTCCCAGAGAACTCTAGAATATTTCAATGTTCTCTATACAACTCAACAAAACTCTAGCCTATTTTGGGTATCTCTCCACACCAAGTACAAGTCTCTTATGAACAATATGAGCAAAAAATGGCCAAGTCCATAGATAAGTCTCCAAGCCTATGACAATTCTCCCCAACCTATTGCATCGACACCCTTGTCAAGCTTTCCTCAAGAACTTTGTATATGAAATCTTGAAAATACCACAAAGTGTTGGCTGGCTCCCACCATGATTCACACCGAGATAACCACCTTCTATTTCATTATGTACTCTATATATGTAGGGACTCCATGTTTATTTTTCTTGCAATCGGCTATCACGTATTCCTCCTTGTCAAAGTAACTCGACATAATTGTCAATGCCCATTTTGACATGCCCACGTCCTCATGATATGCCTTCAACCCACAAGCACAGAAGACTAGGTGGATCTTTAGATGAGTGGAAAGTTGAAGTATGACACTTTGACTCCGCATTTGCTCATCTTTCAGTCAGATATCACAAATTTCACCTCCTTAGTGAAGGAAGTCAATATGGTCATCAATGTCCACTTTGATACGCCTCATGTAGAGTCTTCCACACCCTCATGATATAGCTCCAAACACTGGCATGGAAGACATCCTCAACCAAGAACAAAGTTGTGGTAGCTAAAATTGGTACGATACTTTGCCTACCTTTCTAATAATGGTAAAAGGTCTCTTAAATCCTTGTACCAACTAGAGAGTGAACCATGTTGTAAGCAATCCAACGCTCTATGGTAGTTTGAAGACCATACATGGAGGGTTCTCAAGGAAGGTTCAATGAAGGCATTGATTCAATAGGAGGGAGAATTGTCATGAGCTTGACGGCTCATATATGAGCTCGTGCATTTGTTGCTTATATTGTACTTGGCCTGTATATAAAGTGTAGAAACATCTAGAATAGGTTGAGTTTTGCAGAGTTGCATAGAATACCTAGAATGTTCTTAAGTTTTTTTTTTAGAGCCTTGTAGCTTGATGTGTGGAAGAATCTAAAAAACCTTTTATACGAGATTCCGGTTGTTAGATGAATGTTGCATGAAACCATCCCAACCATCAACGTATGCATTTAGAGATTTCTTATACCTATATATAGAGTGCACTCATTTGCGCTCACTCAACTGAGTTGTAATCTTCTCTACTTGCTGCAAAATAAGCTTTCTCATTCCACTCTCATGCGTTCTCTTGCACTAAGTCCTTAGTGTCTAGTACTTGGCGGCACGAGTACAAGTCAAGCTAACTCAAGTAGCATTATGGCATTGTACAAGTGTCACACAAGTAAAAGTGCTAAGGAGCTAGCAAGTCCGTGACAATTGTTATAAAGCCTAATTGTTCAACAAGCACCATGTCCTACTCGGAGGTGATTGATTATGAGCAAGCCAAGAGGTGATCGTCCAAGCACAACACGAGGAATAGATCCAAATATTCAAGAGTAAGGACCTTGTTCATTTGGAGAATCATATTCACACATTGGAGCTTGCCATGGCCGACAGGGATGAAAGGTCTAGGACAATCAAGCAAGTAGATAATGACATGCAAGTATGGTGGAGATATTCAAGACACAAATTGCTGAAATTTGTAAGTGAATGGAAAGGAGATTGAAGAATTGCGTACTAAGGTCAACACCATGAAGAAGGTCATGGCTAAAAGTTGGCCTAATACCAAGAAGATACAAAGCTAAATGGGAGGTTGTCCTCCATACAAAGATTGCTATGATTTCTCTTAAAGGATAATACAACTTTTATCTAAGACATTTCACAAATCATACAGTAAGTTTCAGTTTATGCTAGAACTAGAAGGCAATATTTCCATGTGTGTTGCCCCGTTCCTTCTTACCATTTCCCCTGGCCATGTCCATCTCAGAAGACTTCTCCACTAACACATCCCGATATGATCTAGAACTTCCCTTGCCATGAACCCATGTACCTACAATGATGCAGGGGTGAACGTGGTGAGGTCGATCACCGTCTTCCTCAAGGATAACTACTTCGAATCCACAAAGGTTCTATGGACTCATCACAAAGACTTCTCGAATCCACGAGGAAAAAATCAAGAAAATATAAATAATATTCTAGAAAATTTGTAAATTGATTGATAATTGACTGATATGTATGTCCCTGTTACACCATTAATATAGAAAAAAAAATAACAAAATTCGTAATTACCAAAAATAGCAAAATTCTAACTATAATAAAAAATCTTAATTCTAATAAAACTCTTCTAAAACCTAATTTCTAAAAATAAAAATTCCAAATAAACTTTTGCTAGAAGAGTCCTAGTATGATTACAAGTTGTTTCTAAAAAAGAAGAAAACCTAAAACTCTAAAAGTAAGAAAATATTAAAAAAATCAGAATTACTAAAAATAGTAAATTTTCCTTAAATTTTCGTTTTTGAGCTTCAAGTGTGCGTTTTCTGACGAAACAGACAGACGCGACCCACTTTGTGGGTCGATTCACCTCAGATGGCCCATTTCAGTAAAGATTGATATGTTATGCGCCCCATAACGATACCCGGATCAAAAGTTATGATCAATTTACGGTCCACCTTCTTTTGGTCCAACCATGCTAGGAATGTATTTGTGTCATGTTCTACATCATACAACCTTCCTTGTAGTGCCCCGTTATCACCCTTTATGTCTAAACCTCCCTTCTCTTCTCTTTCCTCCTCCTGGTTAGAAGGTCAATTCCCACCTCTAGACCATATCTTGCTCTTTGTATTGATAATCTCCTTCCCTCAAAACTTTTACCATCCAGCGATGCTACTGCTTGATTCACCTCATATCCTCTCCATTAGCACAAAGGTGAACCTAATGTTTTCCATATCATTATCATGTAATGTATCGCACACTTGGGATACGGATACATATCAATTATCGCATGGGATATATTGGTTTGGTTGTATCGCGTAATGTTTCATTGTTGTTGGGAAACATGGGAAAACATTGGGAAATGTATCAAATTTTTCGATGAAACTTCAACAATTGTTAAGAAAGACATCAAAACATACTAAGAAATCAAAACATCACAAAAAACAAGTGCATGTAATAGGTTTCCTTTGTATAAGGTCCTAATTTATGCGTTGTCTGACTGAACTGATGCATGCATATTCAAAGTCAATTCATATCATGAACAAATGTAAGAAGACATGTATAGAAACACAAGAAATCCATTCGAAAGCAAGAGAAGTGAGAAGAACTAGAAAACTAGAAATATACATGTGGATGATGTGTGTTGATGTGCCTTAGACCCACATAGAGTTGTGAATATATTAAAAGTGGAATGTTGAAAAAAAAAAAAAAAAACTCTGAAATGGAGGCCAATCGATCGTTGATCGAAGTGGAATTTTGGAAATATATATATATATATATATATATATATATATATATATATATATATATATATATATATTTTAATTAAATTTTATTTTTTCCGAAAATCCCCAAATTAACAAGAATCACTAGATCAGGTAACATACATGTTTGATTTCGTGTTTGGACAGTAAAATTGCAACTGATATGGGATAAATTGGGAAATTTTTTATTTTTCCCCAATGATTTGCAAATCAACCCATCTCTCCCAAATCTCAAAGCGGAAGCTCTAAATCCATTATTTTTCATGCATAACATGAAGAACCATAGATTTATAACCATTTGACACTGATTTCACATAATTTTACAGCAAAAAAAAAAAAAGAAAAAAAAAGGATCGAAACTCGAAAATGCTCATTGGATGGAAAATGGCCCCAAATCAGCTTGGATCTTGATTCTGACTCAAAATTTGTGCTTTTCTTTAAAGGAATTTAAAAGGGAAGGGTCAAAATCCACAATAGATCTAGTTAGAAGTGGAAAGGAATGAAGAAAAAGATATTGAGAATGAGATTTTTTTTAAATTTTCTGTAGAAAGCCCTGGACTTCCCACATTTCTATGTGATATCATTGACAAAGACAATTTATAAAAGGGACCGGTCGCAGTATCTCGTGATATTTGTGATATCATGTGATATCTTCTACGACACGAAGAATTTCATATACTACTTTGGGGTTTCGTATCGCCCAAGTGGGATACACAATATATTGTGGGATACATTGGCCGATATTGTCAATACTGAAAACATTGGGTGAACCCTCGTATAATCCCGGAGCCCCAAATCTAAGGAATGATGACCTCCTTTACCTTCCCCATTCTCCCGAACACCCTGAGAACATTCAGCTCTAACCATTCTCCAGGGAAACTATCCACGAAAGGCATGGGGAACTTCAATAAGGCTCTGCTTCCTCTTCCCTTGTTGCTGATCATTATAGATCTCCTACCTGCCAGAATCCATCCTCCTTTCCTTCTTCTTCACTGCCCTCCTCTTCGGGAACCTCCCTTGCAGCTCTCCGGTCATCATCCTTCATTACCCTCCGGTCACTGACTTCATCGCCCTCCAGTCACCATCCTTCATTGCCCTTTATTGTATTTTACTTTATTTCAATTCTAATTTTCCTGAACTCCAAATGGAAGCTAACAACTACATCTTGTATCAATACATCATTTTTCTAAGGTAACACAAAAACATGGCCGATCCTACAGTCCAACTGTCCAGTCTGTTATTATCAGACATCCATCTGCAGACAGTAAACACAGACTCCCTGCACGTGCCAAGGACGTAAACATGTGCGTGATCCAGTCAACTTATCAGGTGGGCCCTTGGTGAATCTGCCCTGCCCTAAAATTTAGGTGGGTCCATTCATCAGGTGGGCCGCACATGCATGTTGAATGTGTAATGCATCCATTTTTTGTACAAATGGCCACCTGGTAAGCGAACCGGTCTGATTTTTGGCATGCAGCACATCCACCACTGGAAGAACAATGAACCTTGCACATTGTTGTGCTCATGCATTTTGGACTTTCACTTGTTTGCCACTTGGAGACAAACCATCTGCCAGTAGCATTCCTTAGTTCTAAAACATTACGCTAATGATATATCCAGGATTCTATAGTCACAAGACTGTATTAGACTATTTGCGGCCTCAAAGAGGTGTAATTGTTCAAAGTATGAGCTTCTTCTTCTTTTTTTGGAGATTCAAAATATGAGCATTTAATAAACTGAGATTGAAAAAACGGTGGATTTTCATTGTCAAGTCATCACGGACCTTTCTTGAGTTCACCAACTTTAGCCATAGCAAGAAGCTCCTTTCTATTCTTCCCAACAACGTGAGACATGTCCTACAGTGATTACATGTGGGGGAAAAAAATTGATAGCATTATGTTTTAGAAAAATGTGGTAATTGTCAAGACAAAAGAAAAAACAGGCAAGATCAAACCAAATGTAGTACCGGAAGAGGATAACAAGGGGAGTTCAGATATGCTGTTGTATAGTGATCAATGCACTGTGCCTTGCTCTTGGTGCCAACATGCTCGGCAACTTCTGCCCAGTTCCCCAAACCATACATTTCAATTCCCTGAAGTAGCAAAGTTATAAGTTTTTTTATTCATGCTATTTCTCTATACAGAGAAAATGATGATAATTAATATGCCAAAAGGACAAAACCCTATAATGCAGCATTTTGTAGAAACAGTGGGAACAGAAAACTAAGCATACCTCTAGAAGCAGTATCTCTTCATCTGCATACCAATCAGGAGAAATTAGAGGGAAAGACAAGCTGTCCTGTGGACAAAAAAACATTAAGAATTAATGCAATTAATAAAGCAGCAGAAATAAAATAAATCTCCAGTATCATCAACTTTCTGTTGCAACATGAAGGAAAATATATAAAAGAATTGAAAACAAACAAGAGTTACTCGAAGTGAATAAACCTAAACGAACAAATATAAAAGAGCTAAAACAGCACCATACCAAAACTTCCATCATGAATCCAAACAATATGACATTCCAAACTCATGCTAGGGAGTTCCTCGCAAGCATCGCACTAGATTGGAACCCGGGTGCAGTGAGAACTGGGAAGGGTTGGCTATGGCGTTTCTGGAAACTAGGCGCCGCAACAGTGCCCAATCGCCATGAGAAGTAGAGGGTTCCCGTGACATACTGGATGCTTGCCGGTAAGGAAGCTAGTCCAGGGGAATAGGATCCGTCATGCCATATGGAAGATAGGAACATTGGCAGGTAAGAGTATGGTGTTAGTAAATACAATGAAATGAAAGAGCGTCAACGTGGCATGTATTCAAGAAACCAAGTGAAAAGGGGCCAAAACTAGAGAAATTGACATGATTAAGGATATGTATAGGGAGCTGTAACAATTGTAAGGACCACTAGTGGAGAGACAGCTGAGTTCCCAATTACTGTAGGCTTCCACCAGGGGTCGCCATTCAGCCCATACATTTTTGGATTGGTTATAGATGAGTTAACGAGGTGTTTAAGGAAGAGATCCCATGGTGTATATTGTGATGACATAGTTTTGATTGACAAGATGAGGGAGGGTGTAAACAAAAGCTAGATTTATGGAAGGGAGTTTAGAACCTACAATTTTTTAAATTAGTCAGACTAAAACAGATTATATGGAGTGCAATTTTGATAACAATAGGAGTGGGAACAGGGAATTGGTAAAGATTGTTGACCAAGAAGTTTCCCAAAACAACCACCTTCATGAGAGTGGAAAGATAGAGAAGGATGTTGCCCATAGAATTCAAGCGGGTGGAAGAAATGGAGATATGCCTCTAGAGTTTTATGTGATCATCATGTACCACTCAAACTGAATGGAAATTTTATAGGATGGCTACAAGACTAGCCATTCTTTATGGGACAGAATGTTGGCCAGTTAAGGAATAGCGTGTTCATAGGATGAGTTTGCTGAAATGAGGATATTGAGATGGATGAGTGGCAAGATGAGGAAGGATGGAATCAGAAGTGAATGCAATAGAGAGAATTTGGTAGCAGCACCAATAAGTAACAAGATGAGGGAAAGTAGATTTCAATGGTTATGGTTTGGTCATGTGCAGCAAAGACCAAGAACTGTGCCGATTAAGAGTGAGTTTGTACAAGTTGAAGGCTCTAAAAGGGCAAAGGGAAGGCCCAAAAGGACATGAGTTGAGGTAGTAAGAAAAGACTTGATGACCTATGGTCTAACTGAAATTATGGCCCTTGATAAAGTGGAATGACAGAAAAGGATTCATGTAGCCAACACCAATTGGTTGGGATCCATGTTTTAAATATCGTTATCGCGTAATGTATCACACCCTTGGGATATGGATACATATCGATTATCGCATGGGATACATCGGTTGTATCGCGTAATGTATCGATGTTGTTGGGAAACGTGGGAACATTGGGAAATTGGTAGAATTTTTCAATGAAACTTCAAGGATTGTTGAAAAAGACATCAATACACACTTAGAAATCAAAACATTACCAAAAAAAAAAGTGCACATAGTAGGGGTTTCCTTTGTATGGGATCCTAATATATGCGCTTTCCAACTGAACTGATGCAAGTGTATTCAAAGACTATTCATATAATTTATAAACGTAAGAAGACATGTATGGAAACACAAGTAATACATTCAAAAGCAAAAGAAGAATCACTAGATCAGGTTACATACATGTTTAATTTTGTGTTTGGATACAAAGATTGCAACTGATTTGCGAGAAATTGAGAAATTTTGATTTTTCTCAAGTTTCTGCAACTTGACTTGTCTCCCCCAAATCTCGAAATAGAAGTTCTAAATCCATGATTTTTCATGGAAAACATGAAGAATCATAGATTTTTAACCATTTGACACTGGTTTAACGCTATTTACAACCAAAAAAAAAAGGATTGAAAATTGAAAATGCTCATTGGATCGAATAGGTGAGATATATCGGCACTACCTGTGTGTTTCGTATCGCACAGGTAGGATATATTGGCTGATATCGTCGATATTTAAAACAATGGTTGGGATAAGGCATGATAATGATGGTCCCTACCACTATGAAGATAACTAGAGAGTGAATATCATAGAAGCTGATAGACTGCTATTCTGTGAAAATTTATCATGTTCACCACAGAAACCAGTATGTGCCCACTCAATTTAATCATCACCATCATCATAGCCTCATCTGACCATTTAGGTCAGCTTTATGAATCTTGTTTCGCCAATCATTCCTAATTGAGGCCCTATCCTCAATAAAAGAACAAGCCTTCATTTCCCTTCTCACCACCTCTCTCCATGTCCTTCTAGGTCTTCCCCACATCCTCCTTTCAGGCCCTTCAACAGCGATCAAAGTTCACCTTCTCACCATGGTCGTCCACGGTTTTCGTGGCACATGGTGAACCATCTCAACCTGTTATTCATTATTTTGATCTCCGACTGGGCTACTCCCTTGCTGTTTTGAATGAATGAATTCCTGACACTATCCTTCCTATTGCTCGCACAAATCCATCTACTTGCTGTTTTGAATGAATGAATTCCTGACTCTATTCTTCCTAGTGTTCACACGAATCCATCTTCACAGCCTCATCACTGCAACATTCATTCTCTGCTCACATTGCTTTCTACACAAGATAGAAAAATGAAGAGAACAGAACTCGGTTCAGAATGAACTTTGAGGTACGTAACCGTATGGTGGCCTTTGAGTGAATAAATGCCCCCATCATGGGCTCACTCCACTAGCTTGTAAACAGGTTTCCACCAAGTATATGTCTTTGCAAAGAACATAACCCTATCAGTGTCGAACAACTGCCACTGCACGTCAATTTGCAATATTAGAGTGACCTTGATCCCTGAACACCCAAACACTTTGTTAATCCCAAATCATGAAACACATGGATAAACATGAGAGAGTTGCCAATCGACTCGATGTAACTCCAATCAAAAACAAAAACCAATCTAGAACTATATTAAGAGAAGCACAATCGCGTTATTATTCTTCAGTAAGAGCAGACGCAAACCTGGAATCAAAATGATTCATTTTCACACCCTATTGCCTATAAACTAGACTAAGTGAATTTTGAAAGTGCCATCATAGACTTTAGCAACTCCACAACCCATTGATGATTTTATCATTCCTAATTTTCCCATATATCCATCTCAACATCCATGTGACGTTCATACTCAGATCATATCTCCTAATTCTGCAACACTTCGCACCATATAGCATAGTTGTTAGTTGGTCTTATCATGGTCCTACAAAATGTTCCATTAGCACGCGATGAACACATAGCACCATAAAGAAAAATCTCCACTTTATCTATCCAACTCTACTTCTATTGGAAACATCCTCATTGATCTATCTCCCGAAAGTCCCTGGCTCTTCAGGTGAGTTGGTAGAGAAACAACCCCACGAGGGATGATCTTGGGATTCGAGTCCCACTGAACACAAATTCCAAGGCTAGCAACAAAAGAAAAATCTCTAGAAAAAAGGTATCGTGGTACCTATTTAAAAGAATAAAGGAGACATAAAGAGTTGCACTAACTATCATGGGATTAAACTTATGAGCCATGCTATGAAACTTTGGGAGAGTGATTGAGCAAAAGACTAAGGCATGAGACAAATGTATCAGAAAATCAGTTTGGTTTCATGCCTAGGAGGTCTAACACGGAAGCTATTTTCCTACTTAGACAATCAATATGAAGGATCGAACCCCTTGGGTCCGAGGTCCCTAGAGAGATAATCTGGAGGGTGTAGGGAAAGAAATGAATTTTAATAGGATATACTGACATGATTAAGGATATAAATGAGGGAGTTGTACCAAATGTGAGGAACACTAGTAGAGAGGCAATTGAGTTCCCAATTACTGTAGGCTGGCGCACCAGAATCATCATTGAGCTCGTACCTTTCTGCATTGGTTATGGATGACTTAATGAGGCATTTGCAGGAAGAGATCCCATGATCCATGTTGTTTGCAAATGACATAGTTTTGATTGACAATACGAGGGGCGAAGGGAGGGCGTAAACATAAAGCTAGAATTCTGGAGGGATGCTTAGAATCTAAAGGATTTAAAATTAATTGGACTAAAATAGAGTATATGGAATGCAATTTTAGTAACAACAGGAGTGAAAATGAGGAAGTAGCTAAGATTGTTGACCAAGACGTTTCCCAAAATGACCTGTTTTGATACCTTTGGCCAATAACCCATCAATTGAGAGATTGAGAAGGATGTTGCCCATAGAATTCAAGCGGGGTGGAAGAAATGGAGCTGTGCCTCTGGAGTGTTTAGTGATTTTTGTGTACAACTCAAACTAAAAGAGAAATTTTCTTAGTTAGCTTAGCTATATGACCAGCCATGCTTTACGGGACAGAATGTTGGGCAGTTAAGGAACAACATGTTGATAATGCGTTTGGTGGAAGGAAGGAAGGAAGATGAGGAAGGAATTAGAAATGAATGCATTCAAGGGAGCTTAGGATTAGCACCCATAGGTAATAAGATGAGGGGAGGTAGACTTTGATGGTTTGGTCATGTGCAAACTTTATTTTATTTTATTTTTTTGGAGAAGGTGGCCATTTGCCACCGACATTGTATTGACGAAACAAATGTACATCCATTCGGGCGAGGCCACGATGAACAAAAACAAAGATCGGGCGCCGACTATCATATACCGAAAGCAAAGAAACAAAGCTAGAAAAAGGAAAGTGGCCGCAGCAGGGATGGAGAGGCTGGAAGGGGGCAGCCGAAGCTACCCAATGGAGAATCGAGGGGCAGGATGGTCGGGAAGGGGGCGAGGTTACCCAACTCCTTTCTTAGTTTTGTCGTGTCTGATTTGGCCTATCCCTGCTTTGTCTAGAACAAGGGTCCCTTTTAAGAGACAGGGAAGATCTGAGGAGATGAGATACAATCTATCGGAGGTACCACTGCTGGCCAAGTTGGCAAGGCCATCTGCCACAGAGTGTCCTTCGCGGAGGGTGTGAGAGAAGCGAAGGTTAAGGGGCCAGGATAGCTGGTGGATAGATCCTAGGTGGTACCAGAGTTTCCAGCCACATGAAGAAGAAGAGCTTGAGGCCGTGTCGAATAGAGCTCAGGAGTCCATTTCAACAATAATGAATAATAGCCCCATGTCTTTGCAAAGATGGAGGCCATCAATCATGGCTCGAGCTTCCGCAAGCATGCTGGAAACCTGACCGTACCGATTGTAGAAGGTGAAAATCATATTACCCACGTGGTTGCAGCATACGCCTCCCCCTCCCCTAGCACCAGGGTTGCCCTTTGCAAATCCGTCAACGTCCAGCTTAATCCAGTTTTCAAGGGGTCTGATCCATCTGACAACAGTAGCCTTCTTGGAAGTAAAGGGGAGATAAGGAGCCGCTCTAAAACCTCTGAGGACTATCTCTTGCCATCTTGAATGATCGATGTCAAGGAGGAGAGTACCTATCTCAATGAGCCGGTTGGATATTCTGTTGATGGTGGTGTCAGCCATGAAGTTCCTGTTATTGAATCTAGCCCCATTTCTGCCAATTCAGATTTCCCAGATTATAATGGCTGGGGCCAAGCCCCAAAGAAGCCGACGCAGGGAGGATGTGGAGGCAGCTGATGTCCATTGATGAATTCTGCATTGATGAATTCTGGCGTGGACATATTGGTTCTGAATGAAGGGCATTTGGAAAAGGGAGGCAAAGTGGGTCCAAACCGAAGAAGCAATTCTGCTGGGGGAGAAGAGGTGGTCTAAATCTTCGACGTGAGGATCGGGGGGGGGGGAGTAGCATTGCTGATAGGGATGGTGTGATTGTGGCTGGAAGAAGGGATGGGGTTGGGTAGTGAGGAGAGTCTGGCAAGATGGGATGAGAGCTGGATAGATTGGGACCCAAGAAGAGGTCTGGATGGGTGAGCATGATGGGGATAGTTGTTGCAGTGGACGTTGGTCATTGCAGACAGATTCAAGCCATGAGGAAAAGCCGGATGAAGATCCTGCTGCGTGTGGGCTGTTGCAAGAGAAGAAATGTTGAGGCTGGATGGTCGGCTGATGGTGGTGGGATGCCGAGTGGACGAGGATGGGAGAACAGGCCTAAATGGATGCCCGACACTACATGCTGCATAGTTGGATGGAGAAGAGGGGCTAGGCCTTAAATGCAGGAAGCGATGAAGGAGAGGTTGTTGCAGATCAGCTGCAAGATGCTGAGCAGGAAAGTTATTGGGAGAGGGGTCAGTTTCTGCAATCAGAGGAGGAAGAAAAGGGGCCTATTAGGGGTCCAACGTAGAGGGTTGAGCAGATGACATATTAGGCTGCATGCTGGCGATGGAGGGCTGTTGATGAGTGGCTCGAGGGGAGGGATCGGTGGAGGAAGAAATCAGATGTTCACGGCAGACGCATTTGGATGCAAGGTTAATCCCAACATGCTGGACAGCAGCATCAACTAGAACTGCCATGTGCATGACCTTCCATCAAAAAATCGCAATCTTGGGAGGGATGAACTTGTTCCAGGCCCAAGGAGCCCATCTTTACTTAGGCCTTAATGCTCAGAGGTTGGCCCAGGCTGATTTGAGAGAGAATTTACCATCCGGGAGAGATTCCAACTAAGCTTGTCCATTCTATCAGATTTGACCATGTTGCAATCAATGATAGATTGGATGGCTTAAGGGGGCAAGAAATTCGCGGCTTGGGACAGGTTCCAGCTACCAGAAAATCCTAGAATTTGGAGACTAGAATATCTCTGAGCGGAGGCTGGGGAAGTGAAGTAGCCACACCGATGAGAAAGCCCTTACCTATCCAATTTTGAAGCCAAAAGAATAACATTCCCTATGTCAATTAGCCATATGGAGTTAAGGATGCAAAAATGCAAATTGTTGCGAATGTATTTCCATAGACTGTAACCATTGATCCTGCCAGGGCGGAATGAAAGGAGGGGTATACGAAGATATTTTGCTAAAATGAGCCTGGCCCATTGGGAGCTCCCCTGAAGAAGACGCCAAGCCATCTTGCAACGGAAGGCTTGCATGGCGTCACTCATTCGACAAATCCCGAGTCCACCCTCGGTAGTTGGGTAACAGATCACATTCCAGTTGACCCAATGGCAACGTTTGGATCCCTCTAAAGATCCCCAGAAGAAAGAAGTCAGGGACTTCTCTATGTGCTGGCTGGCTCTTTTTGGGATGTTGACTGCATAGAGGATATGCATAGGAATGCTAGCAAGAACATGCTGAATAAGGACCAACTTGGCGGCCTGATTAAGGAGTTTTGCCTTCCATCCAGCGATTCTATGTTCGATCTTCTGAATGAGGGGCAGCATGTGGCGAAATCGGATCCTCTTTGAGCATAGGGACACCAAGATATGTGATGGGATGGGAGGACAGCTGAAAACCTGAAATCTTCGCTAACTGTCTGCCTCTATTAGGAGGAGTCCTCTTAGGAAGGATGAAGCAGCTCTTGGAGGGGTTGACTTTCTGCCCCAACGCATTCTCGTAGGATCTGATGAAGGATAGCAGTCAACGAATTGAGGAAAGCCTATCATTCAAGAATATAATGGTGTCATCAGCAAAAAGAAGATGTGATATGATGGGACAGCTCCTTGGGAGATTGTAAGGGAGGCATCTCCTAGACCGGAAGAGGTGATTGAGGCCTCGACTGAGGAGTGAATTGGTCATGTGCAATTTAGACCAAGAACCACACCAGTTAGAAGGAGTGAATCGGTACAAGTTGAAGGCTCTAAAAGGGCAAGGGGAGGGCCCAAAAGGACGTGGATGGAGGTAGTAAAAAAAAGATATAGCCGAAGAGGCCCTATGGTCTAAGTGAAGGTAAGGCCCTTGATAGAATGAAATGGTGGAATTAGATTCATATAGCAAACCCTAATTAAATGGGATAAGGCTTAAATGATGATGATGATGATGAGAATAGAGGGGACATATGCTAAATTGGAAGTTTTGAGGAAGCTTCGGAGTCTAATGGTTAAACATTAACCAAGATCGTAGTTGTAATGCAATTTTAGTAGGGAAGGTTAAAGGCTTTAGCTAATAGCCTAATATTTATGATCAAAAGCAAATCACCCACAATCAGCAAACACCTAGGAACTAGCTAAATAAACTATAACAAGTGCAAAAAGGTTCAAGCTTAATGTCGACCCCTAATGAAGACCCATTGCTACAGGGAACTCATCTACCTCAACAAAAGACATTCACATTCTTGTAACAGCACCCTCATACACGTATTAAATGATACCAATCTCTCTTTTTGGGGCATGTTTCCTCCTCAGCACCTACCCACATGGCCTCTACCTAACTACTCAATATTTCCTTCAATCATCTAGCATTTTGATTATCTGCTAAATTTTGATGAAAAAACTGGCTAAAGAAACAGATCCAATTTCACTGAGTATCCTTCACAGCTTTATCAGGATGTCATTTGTCCTTTGTTCATGCAACCATCGCAGTAGTTCTCTACCACTCATTTAGCATTTTTTTATATCTGCAAAATTTTGTTGGAAAAAATAGCTATAGAAACTAGTTCAATTTCACGAAGCATCCTTCCCACCTCTATTGGTATGTCATTTGTCCAGCAGCCTTTTTTATTCTTTCAGAGAAAGCAACTGAAATCCAAGAGGCTTTCCTTTTTTTAATCTTGCTGGAGCTGCTTTTACTTCCCTTACCAAGCACGCAAGTCTAAGGCTCCTCCTACCTATCCCCATGCTTGAGTCTTCATTCAACAGCCGGTGATAGCCCCTCCATTACTCTATAGTGTCATTATCTTTCACCAAGCCCCTCCTGTCCTCACCTATAATGAATTTAATGCAGTTTATGTCTCTTCTTTTCATCTCCTTCATTTTTTCTCATTTCTAGGAACCTGTCTCTCAATCTTTAGTGCTTAAACTATTGTTAGAATTTGCCATATAATTTACAATGCTTAAACTATTGTTACAATTTGCCATATAACCTACAATGCTTAAACTATTGTTACAATTTGCCATATAACTTACAGCAACTCTCTCTCTCTCTCTCTCTCTCTCTCTCTCTCTCTCTCTCTCTCTCTCTCTCTCTCTCTCTCTCTCTCTCTCTCTCTCTCTCTCTCTCTCTCTCTCTCTCGGCTAGCTTCATGCAGCAATCGGCGAGACAAGGTCGTCAGGAAAGGCAGCCACGGCTGAGAATGATAAACTTCTGATCGGTTTCTATGAGAACAGTTTCAGACTAGCTACCAAACAAGAGGAGAAAATTCAATGTGCACTAGACGCCATTAAACATGGAAATGAATCGCTTATCCCTTTGATGATTCCTTGAGAGATAATCCTAACAGCGAAAGTGCTCTGCAATGCCGAGGCCTGTTGCCATTGTCAACTGCCCTCTTCCCACCATTAACGTGGAGGTTTTCCAGCGAGGCTCCATAGAAGAGAACGAAGTATGGAAATCGTCAAAAGCTTGCCCGGTAAAATGGTGGTTCCACCTCCTCGCAGTCTGCGGATATCCCTGTTTGCAGAGCATCAGCTGCAAAAGGGATGACAGCCATTACTGAGAAAGTCCCCTCCAGTCGCAGCATCCCTCTAGTGTTGTGTTGTTGTGACCAGCCGGAAATGCTGTAGTTGAAATGGTGGTTTCTAAAAATGTGTTGTTGTCTGTTTCGTCGTCGCCTGCAAAAGCTGTTGGAGTTGCTGGAATGTCAGGAGGAGCTGCCAGAAATACCTCTTCTCTGTCGCCGGATCTCTCCACCTCAGATATCAAACCCACCCCAACGATTAAAAAAAAATAAAATGTGACCGTTAGGAAACAAGCAGCAGTTAAGAACATTTCAAAGCTTGGGTCCAATGGGCCTCCACCTGCTAGTTTCTCAGGTGGCAACGTGATTTGGGTCCAATCCTGTTGGGCTAATTAGGGGCCCTGCTGGGGATGCTAGGCCTGGTGTTGCTAGGTCCAAGGTTATGGGCCTAGGGCAGTTGGGCTTGCAGGACCAGCCCAAGTGTTAAATGGGCACGCATCTGATAAGTATGGCTTGAGGAGTGCCATGCAGCTGAGTTGATATAGGCCAAGCCACATCACCTAGACCCAAGACCCATGAGCCAGGGCTAGATCCATTAGGCCCAAACTCACACCCCACAGTTGGCCCATCAACAAGGAGGCCCAAGCCTCCTAATTAGTCAGCATAATGCAATCAACCAGCTCTGTAATAAAATCTCATTAGATCTTTTTATCTATTTAGCATCTGTCTTTGATTAGCCTTTTATTTTTGTGATAAATCCTTAGATAAAGGCACTTCTGAATTCAATAAAAAAAATTCAAGGTTTTATTCTCTACTTTAGTTGTTGTTCTTACGTTAAGCTTTGCTTGGAGGTGCCTATATTTGGGCAGATCTTTCTTATTAGTCTATTGCACCAACAACAATAGCTAGATTAAAGTCTTGGATCAACAACAATCATATTATTCTGCTTCGAAGTTCTTAAATCATCAAATATGTATCTTTTCTTTAGTTTCTTCATTGCATCTATTCCTCCTCCCGGGGGGCATGGGTATAGGCATGATGGACATTGGTGGATAACCTAGCCCATTGGCACCCCTAATTATGGACTGTATCTTGCCGTGTCGACGAAAATTCTCTTCCTTGATAGCCATCTATGATGTATATCGGCCACTACTCTCTGCTTCGTCCTTCTACTTGAATCATACAAAGGCGAGACTACCTTTATGGCATGGAATCACCACCTTCGTGACCAATCCCAACTTTCCGAAGTGATGCCGAAAGTTTGTCACAAACCATTCCTCAAGAAAATGACTGATGAACAATGTAACATCCCTCTCCACTTCAATGGATGTTAGAATCTGGTGTGCCTTCGTTTTCCTAGCCACCATGCTCCAACCTAGGTTCTTGCCTACGATCCGAATTGCCTCCTCTGATCCTTTCCTTCTCGTATTCTTGTTTTCTCCCTCTTCCATCCTCTTTTACGTTTTTCTCTGTCACTTTTATGTATTAATAAAGATGTTATAGTAATTGGTGATCAAAGAGCCATGCATCAATAGGGACAAGACAACAAGATCACAATCCTACATTGATGATAACCACAGTGAAACTTGATGGCAAGAATTACTTGTTGCACCAAATAAGCTTCTGTTTTTAAGGATTTGATACCACAAATCTCATTCAAAAAGCACGGTTGGCAGATGCAAATTTAATGGTAAAACCAAAAATCTAATTTATTTTTATTTTATTTTTTTGAAAGATAATTTCAAATGTCAGTAGTGGGATTTATCGACAACTAAGAAAATTCAGAAACGATGACTAGTTCAGAAACGACAACTAGTTCAGAAACGACAACTAAGAAAATTCCTCAACAACCTAAAAAACTCAGCTAATGTTTTATGGTTGATAGGATTTCTTGTTTTCCTTTCTTTTCTTTATAGGTGACATTATTTTATTCAGAAGGAACCAAGAGATGCCAAAAAAAAAAAAAAAAAATGGTTTGGATGATGGATCCTCACATGGTCCCAACAACCAAAAGGCTGAAAGGGTAAAGGAGAAAAATACAAGAGGCAAATAGCCTATACCGAATACCCAAAACAAAACATAGATGATTAACTCTCTAAATACATCAGTGTCCAAACCAACTTCAGCAAATCATGGACACTACATGACCCAACTGCTCGTGAATGTACTAACAAGCACGCACAGACCTCACAAACTCCTACATTTATAATGCACCGCCACGCACCTCACTAATTCTTATAACTTCATTTATAGATAGCAAAGAATCAATTCAGGCTGGGGGAAAAAAAAAAAACAGCGAGTATCCTGTATAGCTGCCAAGGACCAACATTCTAAGCCTTATCATGCCAAGCATATCTAGAGACAAACTCCATTAGAAAGTCAGAGTCTCAAAAGATTTAACTCCTAATGACACGAGCAGCACCATATTAACAGCTAATTGCAGACCATGCAAGGATAAAATTTATTTATACTTCCACACCAATACAGGATGATGGCAGAATGAGGCTAAAGATGTAATAAGAAAATTAAGTTTTCACTAGTGGCACCATACCATAACCCTATAATGGTGAATACTTTTATGAGGTGTAACTTCAGCTCCCACTGAAAAGCACTCCACACACAGGTCGAAATCAGGACATTTTGCACACTTAATACGTATCTTCCCAGAGATGTCCTTGTTGCAGTAATTGCAGTGATACAAAGCCCTTTTGCCGTCATTTGTTCCTTGACCTGCCTCAAACAAAGAGTTAGAGTTATTGATGGAGAAGGACACCATTCATTGTGGTTGTAAAGACAGTAAAATATAACTTTTTAAATCACCAAATGGCACTCAAAATGTCATATCAATTTCAGACATTGGAAAAATAGCTGCACACTCCTCAAAGGGTACTCGCAGTTCTACTGAATCTGTTTCTAGTTCATGGATAAAAAAATAATTCTGTCACTCAAGGATCAGAAAATGTAAAACCAGGATCAATGGTGGAAATAGAGCAGGGTATGCATTTGAAGGAAATCAGATCTCTCTGTGATGAGTTATAGGGATTAGGTATTAGCCAGATAGTTCGCAGAGGGCACAATTCAAAACATGTTATGCACATGGTTCCATGATCCAAAGGTACTGATCTAATGAGCCCACAGTGAGAAGGGATGCCCCAAAATTCACCAGATCGGAATATAATAATATTGGCCTATTTTCCACTCTATGTGGACGGCTGCTGTAACTCGTTTCTTTTTCATCTATTTATTGACCAGCAGACAAAATGGTAGGATCTTTGAGTCCAGATATTGATGAGCAGCCTCATGATGGGGCATATCCAATAGACAATTTAGATCACCTGAGCATGGCCCTCCATGGACAGAATAGTGAACCTCCACAAACGAAAGTAAATTTCCTACAACACCTGTTCAGGGATCCTGTGTAACGAAAAAACTGTGAGGCCCACCATGATGTCTGTGTAACATCTACTCCGTCCATCAGTTACACTAGCTCATTTTAGGACGTGAAACCAAAGATCAGGCAGATCCAAACTCACAGACTATTTTTTTCTTATTATATGCATTTGTACTCACGTGTAAACATCCTCAATCTTATAATGCTGAAAGGTTGCAGAAATGATAATTGGTCTAGAAGACAGCCATTTCAAACTTCCAAGAGAGCTAATATTGTTTTTAAGTGAAAAAAAAAAAAAAAAGTTTATGCTGTAATTAGTCACATTAGCATGAGATTTCACCTCACATACATCTCAGTGGTAACTTACCTGTTGATAGTGTCTCTAAATTCTCTCCACTGTTAGGAACCCTTCTCCTCTTTGTTCTACAAAAAGACAGGAAGCATTTTGAATTTCAGATCAAGACCATATTTAGAGAACTAAAGTGCCCAAATGAAAATTTTGTTGGAAGAAGCGAATAATTTGTTTACATTCGCAACAAAATGCAACATACCTATGTAATCAAACCAAAAAGGAAAACAATATATATATATATAACATCATCATCACTGCCATTATAGCCTTGTCCTAGCCGTTTCTTGAATCAGAAGAAGACTATTCCCAAGCCCAATAAATATCAACAGAAGGAGAATTGGCATGGGCTCCACCAAAACTCAATCGAATATGCACATTTAGCCAATTAAACTGCAACTAATATGTATAAATGAAATTGATAGGTTAAGTTTCACACCATGTACTTAATTCTCCAAAAGACAATAGTAAAATTGTAGTTAAAAACAATGTTTTAAATATAGAAGATATTGGCCGATATATCCCATGATATATCTTGTAACCCACCTGTGCAATACAAAATGCACAAGTACCACTGATATATCCCACATGTTTGATCCAGTGAGCATTTTCAATTTCCAATCCCTTTTTTTGTTGCAATTATGTTAAATCAATGTCAAATGGTTACAAATCCATTGGTTCTTCTTGTTTTGCATGACAAATCATGGAGTTGGAGCTTTAATTTCGATATCCATTGGTTCCTCATGTTTTTTTTTTAGAGGTAACAAAAAAATTATATAAAACACTCGCCAAAGGCAGGAAAGAATACAAACAAAAACAAAGAGACAAACAAGGGAAAACTATTTCAGAAGATTAAACAACTGAAGCCCAATCATACACATATCCCTTAATAATGCCCACCACCCTTTCAACAGAGGAGAGCTCATTCCTGAAACACCACCCATTTTGTTCTTTCCAGATAGCCGAAAGAATGGCCATAAGGAGAACCCTCCACTCCATTTTCTCATCTTTCCTTCCACTCCTCCCATGCCAAGCCCATAAAAGAGCTTTCACCGAAACCAACATAACCCAATGTCTATTGGACGACCTGAGGAAGTACTCCCATATCTTCTATGCAAAGGAACAATGAATAAAAAGATGATCGATCGATTCTGCATTCTCCATACACATGAGGCTGATGTTTGGGAGAATGAGAGACCTCCACCATAGGTTGTCAACAGTCAGAACTATTTTCCTAGCCACAAGCCACATGAAGACAACCACCCGAGGCGGAGCCCCATAAAACCAGTGATGGAAAGGGTGAGCGAGCTGGGGATGTCCTCCTGAGAGAATTGAGAAGGAGCGCACAAAGAATCTTTCGGAGTTATTGAGCTGAGCAGATCATAAAATCCTCTTCTTCATTCGAAGGGGAAACACTGCTGAGGAGTTCCAAAGTTGCACTAATTCCGCAAACTCTATGTCTGACACGTTCCTTTGGAAAGAAGGATTCCACACTATTGAGTTGCCACAAAAAGAGTAGCACCTCTGGACAGTGACAAAGCGATCTGAGGCTAACATTGCAATTCTAGGAAACCGAACTTGGAACAACTTATGCCCACACCACACATCCACCCAGAATAGAATACTCTTCTCGTCTCCAAGACTGAAAGCAACACCCTGCCGAAATAGATACTCAGAAGCCACTATCGCCTTCCAAATCACCGATGCCCTATAAAGGGAGGAAGACTTAATCATCTAAACCCCCCTCCCACCTTCCATACTTGCTAACAATAACATCTAACCAAAGCCCTTTCAAATCGGTTCCCAATTTTCACTGCCATTTACCAAGAAGCGCATTATTGAACATACCCAAATCTTTAAGCACTGCTCCCCCTTTTGAAATAGGTTTGCAAACCTACCCCCATTTTAGGAGATGGAATTTGTGACCCTCAAAGGCCCCTCTCCAAAAGAAGACCCTTCTCATCTTTTCGATTCTATCAAGCACCGACTTAGGACATTTGAAGAGCGACAAAAAATATAAACTGGCATATTGGAGAAGAAAGTTTTCAAGAGGGTTAACTGATCGCCATAAGATAGGGTTCAACGCTTCCAAGTACTAAGCTTCTGCTCAATTCTCTCAATAACCATGTCTCAAAGATGCTTGGTTGGCTCACATATGCAAAGAGGGAGACCCAAGTGGGAGGATGGAAAAGAGCCTGCTTTACAACAAAAAACGGTAGCCAACAGTCGTAATTCCTCATCTGAGACATGAATCCGAAGCATCTCACTTTTAGCCTCATTGATCTTGAGCCCTAATATAGCTTTAAAGCAAACCAAAATCTTACGTAAATTATCCACTGATGTTGAATCTGCATCACAAAAAAGTAGTGACGTCCGCATACTAAAGGTGACTAACTTAAATGGCGTTCTCAACAACTTTGCAACCTGAAATAAGACCATTAACCTCCCCCTCTGTGAAGCATTTTGTCACGCCCCGCACTTCAGATACAGAGTGTGCACCCTCATACCCGAGTTACGATCCATGACTCGAACATTAAGTGTACCTAAATTCATCCATCATATATTGCTAAGAGGCACAATTATATGTATTCTAGATTGTCATCACATCAACATTCACATGCTTAACCATCCTACTTGATCTAACAATACTTCATCCAAAACATTCACATTCATAAGATAAATTCCTAACAACAACCTAAGTCCACCCATTTGGGACTTTATTCCACTAAATGATCAATCATTGTCTAACAATGTTATAAATATAAACATAATTCAAATCAAACGGTTAACATGAATGAAAATTAAACTGCCTAACATAAATCTCAAAAAAATCTATTCATTCGCCTAATGCAGCGAGCTCGTCTTCTGCCAAGTACAGCCATTGTTCCTGAGTTTCATCCACCAACCCGACCTCATTTTCTGGACCTGATTAGATCGTCCTGCATCATCTGTCTTTGTATGGTTGTTTAATCCACAACGTTAGCTAGCCAGACTAGTGAGTAAACCCAGCATGGTTCATATGTAGCACAATATAAGATAATACAAACAATAAGGATATGTGGTATGAGCATGAATGTAGAGATGTCATAATACGCATTTCAAGTGGGATGATCGTCCACTTGCTTAGGTTGGATATTCGTCAACCCGTAATCATACCCATCATTCATCCACCTAGACATCCACCTAGGTAGGCATGGGTAATACATTTATCTACTCCATGAATAGGCTTTCACTTATGTGGCTTATGAATGTGGAGGAGTTAGTTAATCTATGAGTAGGCTTTCACTTACACCATGCAGAAGGAATTTAATTGACGAAGAGGTGGAGTTAGTTAATTTGTTGTCCCTTATTGCTCAGGTGAGGCCTGTATCATCATAATTGGATTCGATGGTGTGGCTGAAAGAGAGATCCGGAAAATTTTCCGTTAGATCCTTCCATAAGTTTTTGGAGGGGGGGTGTTACAAGCAATGGGATAAGTCTGTCAACTTTTGTTCAACGGTATGGAGCGCCTTCAAAGGTGGTGGCTTTTGCATGGCTAGTAGGGTGTAGCAAGGTTCTTACAGTTGACAATCTTAGGAAAATGAAGATGATTCTTCAGAATGTTTGTGTTATTTGCTATCAAGAGGAGGAGTTGGTGGATCAAGTCTTCATTCATTGTGCTTTTACAAGGCAATTGTGGCAAGAGTTCTTCAGACTTTGTGGCATTTTGTGGGTTTCCCCAAAGTCCATTAATGAGTTTTTCCTTGTGTGGCACGAAAGAATGCACTCGAATGCAAGTCACAAAGTATGGCGGCTAGCGATGTTGGCCAGTATTTGGTTCCTATGGAGGGAATGGAATAATAGAGTTTTTAGGAATCATGAGGGGCAAGTATGGGAAGTGTTCGAGAAAGCAAAATGGGATGTAATAGAATGGGCAGTGGCCTCGAAGGCGGTAGTTCAGTTTCCGGAAATATGGGCTGAGCTATAAGGGACTTTTGGGTTGTTGTATGGTTCTTTGTTTTTTGTATATTCTGGTTGCGGCCTTTTTCTTAATTCAATTTCTCATCGTTCCAAAAAAAAAATCCATCTTCGACCTCTCCCATCCACCCACCATTGGGAGCTCCTTAAAGCATCAAACAGCAGAGTCACATATAATTGCTTTTCCTTCCACTCTTTCCCACCCACCACTAGTTTGTGACTTATTTGCATCTTTCTTTACTAATCACAAGGAAATAGTTTGTATTTTTGTCCCTTTCTTTTAACCACAATGCTAGCAACCTTTGTCTACATTAAGTTTCCTCTTCCTTTGCCTTCTTTTTGAATCACCCATGACCTCATTTGGTGATAATCTAGCAACTATGAACATCAGTTTAGCCCACTCTACCATGAAAGAATAAAGCACGCAGGTGGGTTGTCATTTTGTGAGAGAGAAGGTGGCGCATAACGTACTGACAAAAAGAATTTAGTTCATAATGAGATATGCATTGTGTCAGCTAAATCTGAGGATCAGCTTGCTGATTTATTTATTAATGCTAAGGGAACTAGTCGTTATAGTATCTTTTGGGCAAGCTGCGCATATGTGACATGTATTCTCCAACTTTACAGGTAGAATTACTTTGTTAATGTTAACAACTGGAATGTGTAGTATAGTGGTGTTTTATGGCCACACTGTTTGTTTTTTTTTTGTCCTTTCTTCATATTTTACCCCATTAAGGGTATTTGTGTAGTTTGTCAGATTAATGAAACGAAGCTAGGGTCAGTGGTTGCTAGTCACATGACTACAACTAGAATCTCACTCTCTTTCCTACACATCCTTTCTTTTCTTAATAAGTATCATTATAATTGGCCATACTCTTCCATAACTATGAACACAACTAAAACTCATAATTTCATCAAATCAAAATCGAAAAGATCACATTAAAATAGTTAAACCACCCAATTGAAAGTTGAAACCTTAATATATACAAGGTGAAAATAAATAACAACTTTCACCAGTATAATAACTAAGGTAACCAAAATAACAAACATAGAATCACAATCAACCAAAAAACAAAAACTTCGAAAATAGGCAAAAAAAAAAAAAAAAAAAAAACCATGAATTCCTCCACATGACCTATGGTTTAACTGAGGATATGGTCCTTAACAAGGTGGAATGTCATAATAGGATTCATGTGGCCGACCCAATTAGTTGAGATAAGGCTTAGATGATCGTGATGATCCCTTCCACAACTAAAAACTCCATTCATGAGAAGGAAAAGACCACATATAAAGACTAACTAAATTCAAGCCGAGAACTCATAACTCTGTCAAGGAAAAATGGTAGATATCATACATATATTAGAACCTCTGACAAATTTCAGGTGGAATTATTGAAGCAAGATCGTATGTTGACTTCTAGAAATGAGTTTAAATTATTTTAACCCGTCGTCCAAAGGGGCCCTTAGCATTTCCAACAAAAATATAATTGCAAAATCATAATAAAATGACAAATTTAAACCCAATTTCCAAAACACTCCAATGATTACTTTAACATGATAAGGAATTTTGCCACATGCGAGCAAAGTACCACAGATCATACTCATACACAAATCCGGCATGCATGTGGCATTCACGCGTGTCAATCCAGAGTTCCAGACCATCAATAGCCTGATATGGATGATGCATAGCCAAAAAGTTACATCGATCAATGATCCTAGCCATATGACAGAGGCCATCATATGGTCATTAAAAAGAGATTGGACAGTCTGAAATCAGTGGGAAAAATAGATAATTGGGATATCTGATCACTGTCAGTGTGGCCATGCCCATCCATAGTGGGGGCCATTATATAGATACTCTAGATTGACTTACATGTGAGCCATCTATACAGTGGACTGTTTGCACAAGGAATTATACCATACTTCAGCAGAGTGTGGTGTATAGTATACATGCACACGTCCACTGTGCATGGGGCATGCATGTGTCCAACCCAGATCACCCAGCAATTGAGGCCTGCTGCAAGTGGGGCATAGCCAATAAATCAACTGCTCAAGTGATCCTAACAGTTCAATTGTTCCATTTGAACTTGGACCATCACCATCTCCTTTCCAACCTTCCATTTGACGGCCACTGATCAGAAGGCCCCAATCCTCGATCAGTGTGATTTCTGGCCCGTGCACAATCCGCAACAGAGCCCATATTTTAACATGAATCCATTCCCAAATTCAAGGAAGCGGATTGCGTACTGAGTAACTCAGTACGGTAAGCGTACTGAGTAAACTCTGTGGGGTCCACCGTGATTTACATATTTTATCTACTCCGTCCATCCATTTTAACAGATAATTATATGGCTTGATCCCAAAAATGAGATATATCCAAATCTCAAGTAGACCTCACCACGGGAAATAGTGTGAATTGAAATTCTACCGTTGAAAATTTCTTGAGGCCCCCAGAAGTTTTGGATCATGCTGATATTTGTGTTTTCCCTTCATCCATGTCTGTGTAATCTTATGAACAGGTTGGATGACAAATAAACATCACTGTGGGCCCTAGCAAGGTTTCAACAGTGGAAGTCATTATTCGCATTGTTTCCTTTAGTGTGGTCCACTTAAGCTTTGGGAATACTTCTATTTTAGAATCAACCACTAAAATGATCTGGTAAAACGGATGGACAGCGTGGATAACTCACATACATTCATGGTAGGCCCAACTGAGTTTACTCAGTACGATAAAAGTGTACTGAGTAACTCAGTACCCAATCCTATTACCAAATTCAAAATCCCATCAAACCAAATCAGGAAATCCACATTTTAGTAACTAACTGAACTGCCCAACTGAAATTTCCACAACAATTCAACGAAATTCAACAAATATAAAATCAAACTCCTCAGAAAAACAACTTAAAATCTTCACAAAACATAAATTCAACAGCCCATGAACCAAAAGCGCAAAAACGGAAGGTAAAAAATAAAAAAAAATAAAAAAGCAGCAGCAGAAGAGAGAGTGCGAAAAATCGACCTTTGATTTGGATCATCGTCTGCTGCAGAAGAGCTATGAACTACACGAGATCGCCCCATTGCTGATATGCAGATCGAAAGATTTTCCAGTGACAGAAACACATACCCTAGCTAGGGCATTGGATTTAAGGAGAGAGAGATGCTAACGGAAACCCTAGGTTTCTATAACTGTCACTTTGTCAGTCTGGTATCGGACACGTTCCCCTTCCGTTGCGTATAATATACGATCTGAGTACGTACGCATACGGTTTTTTCTCTGTCAGAAAACCCGAGTCTGAGTGTAAAAGCTCGTGGATTCTCTGAATAGGGACACCGTTTTGGTTTTGGGGGTTCGTGGAGTACACGGCGTGAGCTTTTACACTGTTTACTCAAGTTTCTACTTCCGACATAATCAGGGCCGTTGATATTGTTATTACTGTCCACAGGTATCTTCTAGATTAGAAGTTTACGTGTGAAAGTATTTGGGTTTTCTTTTATTGAATATGAACCGTTGATTTTTTCCCTATCTACCGTCTATTTCTTAAAATATATATATATATAGTAGGATGGACTTATCTATGCGAGAGTTTTTACGTACATGGTCCATCTACCGTGGGATATGGCATGCTAGTGGTACGGATTTTCCGAAACTGGGCTCCATTTTCCAATATTGAGAATTCGATTGTACATCACAAATCACACGCTCCCGTAGCATGGAATCCTTGTTTGGAGAGTTTGGATGGGTATAGCTGCCCGTAATCAAATTATAAGTTATAATTCAATTTCTGTAATCTAATATATAAGAAAATGTCATGTTTTATACTCAAGCAATGGTTATAATTTTTGAAAATTTTCAAAGTATGATGAATTATAGATCATTTTTAACTACCATGAATTAAAATGAAAGGAAAAAAAAAAAAAAAACAAACAAACATTTTTTCTTTATTGGTTATTATTGTTATGGTTGAAACTTTTCACACGTTGATGCTATGCTATCAAATCTTAATATTGTGTTTGAATTAGTGGGCTTCCTTTCGTGTCCCGTCAAATAATTTATTTATCATAAAAATTGATTACTGGCTTTATTATGTTAGGTTTATTTTAATGAGCTATTTTATACAAAAAAAATTATATGTCGTTTAATTATTTAAAATGTATTGTAAGTGAATACTTTTACATGTTGTAAACATATTTTAAATTATTCAAATACAAATAATTGTTTCCCTATAGTCATTACAACTTAAAGCCAAAATGTAAACCTTTTATACCTGTATAGCGATTACAACTTACTGGCTTTGCCGGCATCCAAATAGCCCCTAACTGCATCGTAGTTTTAGGAACTTTTTTCTGACACGTGAAGAAAGATTTCGAATAATCTGAGCCATTCATATGTTGGAAATCATAGTAGATATCAGCAACAGCACGTTAACAGTATGATTAGGCTCCTCTCATTGGTGGAATATTCCATATGATAACAGTACTCGTGGTGACAACCAGGGAATGAACGGATCCCAAATATGGGCTGGGGCACTTCGAATGGTAAAAATGCCCCCAAAGGGTATAATTTTGGATGGTGCTGTAGAGTAGAAAACTAGCCCACAAACCCAGCCGATTTGGTCAGTAGGAGTAACACGGAGTTCAGTCAGGCTGTCACCATGGGGGCCAACATAATGTATTTGATGTATATCCATGCGTCTATTGACTTTGAAAGTTTATTTTAGAGCATGGCCCAAAAAAAAAAAAGCAGATAAAAATCTCAGTGGAACACACCTCAGAAAATAGTGGTGATGTAATGTTTATTTTCGATCAAACCTGTTTACAAGGTAATAATAAAGGCATGCCGGAGGAAAACATGAATATTAGTTAGATCCAAAACTTTTGTACCCCACAAATTTTTTTTGTTTTGTTTTTAACAAAGACTCACAGTCCACACACACTCATGCGTTCACACTCCACAAAGTATTTGAGCCTATGACCACTAGTTGAATCTTCTGAGGGTTTACCATTAAGGCATGAGTAAGGACCCTAGCCCACAAAAAGCTTTTAATAGTCAATCTGCTATTTATTGTGTAATGGTCGACTTGAGAGTTAGCTCTATTTCATTTTGGGCATAGGAAAAATGGATGGCATTGATACATTACACATACATCGAGGTGGGGAGCACGGGCATGGCCTGACTGAACTTTGGTGTTCTCCCAACATGATGAAATCTCCTCCGGAGTTCTGGGGTTTAACTTGGTTGGGACTCAGTGTTGTTGATGTCTTAGATCTATAAACAACAAGGTCTGTCGATGCCATCGATAGACCACTCAATGCCAACGAGCATATATCGATGCCATCGACAGATGCTCGATGTCATTGAAAAAATCCAGAAAATCCATGTTTCATCGCTGGATCATTTTTGTGTTTTCTCGATGCCATCAAAGGTGTTCAATGCCATCAATAGTTTGTCGATGTCATCAAGCACGTGTGCAAAATTGCGTAAGTGCAGGATTTTTTTTCTATTCCAATTGTAATACAATTTTTTGCTATATATATCGAGTGTAATTTGGATCTGGGCATCAAGAGAGGTGTTCTATGTTTTTTTGATTCGTTCATAAGGGTTTTGAGGGCATAGCTTGGCTTGGGAGGAAGATTCGAGGCTTGTTCGAATCAGTAATCTCTATCGCTTGTAATTTTTTACTTTCATAGTGCATTATGGGCACTTTGTGCTATGATTTTTTATTTTTATTTTTTTGCAAGGGTTTCTTCAAATAAAATTCAGTTTGTTTGTATTTGAACTTGGTTGTGCAATTGTAGTACTTTGCTTGATTCATCTCCGTGTGCTTTTGCGGTTCCCCAACACCCGAATCCAGCTCTGTGGGTGGTACCCTAACCATGGAGCCCACCTTGATGTATGCATTGTATATTCAAGACGTTCATCCATTTTGTTAATTCATTTCATGGCATGAGCTAAAAATGAAACAAATACAATCTAAGGTGGACAATACCAAAAGCAACATTGGTCATTGAACACCTACCATTAAAAACTTTCTAAGGACCACTGTAATGTTTATTTACCATGTGACCTGTTGATTGGGTCACATAGATCTGGAAGAAAGGAAAACACAAATATCATCTTAATTCACAAAAAGTTTTTAATAGTCACTCACCACTGTTTCCATGGTGTGGTCAACATGAGATTTGTATCTGCTTCATTTTTTTTGTTCATGGCATAAAATAAGTTGGCAATATGAATGGACAGCATATATGTGCAATGCATACATCAAAGTGGGCTCCACAGTTAGGGTCCCACCCACACAGCTGGTTCCGAGGTCCCAGCCAAGTCACGTTATATGTAGTGCTAGAGCTATACACGATTCGAACCAAGTCGATCTTGGCAGAGGTCAACTCGGCTCGGCCACTAGCTGACCCAACTCGAGCTCAGCTCGGCTCGGTTCGGTCAGCAGCTCAGGCTAGTTCGAGCCGAGTTCAAACCTGTGCGGCATTTTCACAAGCACATGGAGTGCACCTTCAATTTCTCATGGTATGTAAAACAAAGCAAATGATGAAGTGCATGCAACATATCACTAGGGGATGATGAGTCACGAGTAAAACTAAGTGAGAGAAATGTCGAGAGATACTCCAAAGACTCAAAGCGCTGAAAAGATGTTCTTCTATTCTTCATCTCAATGGACATGAGGCGGAACAACCGGTTAAGCTCTCGAACAGAGCCAACCAAAATGAGCCCCAAGGTTGGCTTATACCACTCTCATTGGCAGAAAAGGTAGAGCAAAATGACTTCAACTTTAACCAACTAGAAGCTCCCGACCAAAAGAGCTACCACATCCGTAGGAGATACGCCCCAATTAGATTAAGCAACCCTATTGGCCAGACGGTTGAGGTATAGTTGTCACATGGCCTAATGACCAACCCGTTGTGGGGGCAACCCCATAATAGATTGGCCTGTTATAATGGAACCCAAAGGGCCGCATAACCCCAAGGATCAACCCAGGATATGTATGCATCTTACCAATGGCAAATGCTATAATCCAAAAATTGCATACCCAAGTACATGTATCAAAGTAGTAAATGGGAGAAATAAGAACACTTAACATAATTAGTTTATAAGAGAGATGAAGTCTGATTTGTCCATATGAGTGGAGTAAGGTGTGTGTGTGTGTGTGTGTGTGTGTGTGTGATAGTAAACAAGAATAAGAAAAGGCTAAGGCTTCAGGGATCCACATTTGATCATTCCACGATGTTTGATTCAGGATGATCTAGAAATCGGTGATGCTAAGCACGTCTGTAATGATGGAAAAGGAAATGACCGGATGCACAAAGATCACGACAAGTCTTTGATCATGAGGAGGTCGTTGTACACGCTAAAGAAGGAAACGAATCCACGATGGCACAACATCTTTCGAACGAAGGTGTACGGTGAATAAAAAAAGTTTGTGATATTATCATAGATGGTGGGAGCAGTGGGAGCATTGTGTCGAAGATTATGGTACAAAAGTCATAACTAAAAACAGAAAAACATCTCTCTTCGTACGGTATTAGATGGACCAAAAAATTTAGCGAGACAAAGGTAATCGAAAGATGTTGTATTTCCTTCTCCACTGGTAAAATACTATAAGGACAAAGTAACGTGTGACGTAGTTGACATGGAAGCATGTCACATGTTACTTGTTTGACCATGGCAGTATGATCTAGATGCCACGGATAGAGGTTGAGATTATGTATATATAGTCAAAGATGATAGAAAACCATAATCACTCCTATGGGACTAGATAACCAACTAGAGACTTATAAAGTGGAGGGGTAGTCCCTCCTAACCATATAGGATTTCATTAAAGAATTTGAGGAGATAAGAGAGGTAAATGCACTGGTCATAAAAGGGGGAAGAAGTAGAGCCCCTAAATATTCCTGAGAAGTTAAAATCATTGTCATAGGAATTCAAGGAAATCATGTCCAATGAACTTCCCGTTGGGTTGCCCCCCATGCGAGATATTCAACATCATATTAACCTTGTCCCAGTGACAAGTCTGCCCAATTACCTTCATTATCATATGAGTCGGATGAGTTTGAAAGAGTGTGAGATCTTGCAAGGACAAGTGGAGGAAATGATTTGTAAGGGTCTAGTGAGAGACAACATGAGCCCACGTGTTGGGCCATCCTTGCTGACACGTAAGGATGATAGGAGTTAGGGCATGTGTATTGACAATTGAGTCATTAAAAAAAAAACCGTGAAATATCAATTTCATATTCTACGGCTAGATGACATACTAGATATGTTGGAAGGATCAAAGATATTTTTCAAATTGGATCTAAGGAGCGGTTACCGTTAGATCCGTATTAGGTCAGGTGACGAGTGGAGAACAACATTTAACACTAAGGAGGTGTTATATGAGTGGCTAGTTATGCACTTTGGACCCTCGAATACACCTAGCACATCTATGAGGTTAACGACTAGGTTTTGATATCATTTATTGAGCGATTCGTAGTAGTTTATTTCAACCATATTCTGATTTACAGCCAAAGTGAGTCAAATCATGCGAAGCATATCATGTAGGTGCTTCAAGTGTTTATAGAAAACAAATTGTACCTTAATACGAAGAAGTGCAGTTTTTTTTATAGATAGCCTCTTATTTTTGGACTTTGTGGTGATATCCACGGGAATTCTTGTGGACGAAGAGAAAGTGTAGGCCATCAGAAAGTAGTTGGTCTTGAAAAATATTCATGAAGTGCAAAGTTCTCACAGGTTAACGACTTTCTTTTGTCAGTTCATGAGGAACTTTAATACTATTGTGGCCCTATTACTGATTGCATGAAAAAAAAAATGTCAATTTTGATGGACTAGGGAAGCAGACAAGATTTGCAAAGATTAAAGAACAATTGTCTACCACATCGGTCCTTGTGCTCCCTAGCTTTAACAAGCAATTTGAGATTGAGTGTGATGTTTCTTATATAGGTATTGGAGGTGTTCTGTCTCAAGAGGGTGGGCCGGTGGCTTTCTACAGTGAGAAGCTAAGTGAAGCTTGTAAAAGGTGATCAACATACAAGCTGGAGTTACATACAGTTGTCCAGGATTTGCGCCATGGAGACATTACTTGATCTAGAGGGAGTTTATCCTTTACACAATCCTTTCAGCCCTCGAATATATTAACAATCAAGCTAATGTCAATTGTGTGCATGCTAAATGGATTTTTTTCTTATAGGAATTCACACTCGTTTTGAAGCATAAAGCATGGTAATAGAACATGACCTTTGATGCACAGTAACTTAAATGACGCGTGGGCTAGATGTCAGTCGGGTCAGTCAAGTGACCCGCATATCCAAGATGATTTTTTATTTAGATGAAACCAGTTATGCATTCGATGGAGTTCACTGCGAGAGCACGTAATTCAAGAGTTACATGGTGGTGGCCTCGGCGGTCACTTAAGGTAAGACAAGATGATAGCCCTTTCGAATCAATGCTACTTCTGGCCACAATTAAAAAAGGGATGTCGGAAAAGCGGTGCATAGGTGCCATACATGCCAAACATCCAAGGGGTAGTCACAAAACGCATGCTTTTACACCCCTTTACTTGTACTTGATGGCCCTTGGGAGGACTTGTCCATAGACTTCGTGCTAGGTCTTCCGCAGACTTAGTAAGGTATGGACTTGGTATTTGTAGTGGTTGATAGGTTCTCCAAGATGTCTTACTTTATCTCGTGCAAGAAGACTCTCAATGTGACCCACGTAGTCAATCTATTATCCAAAGAGGTCATGCGACTACATAGTGTCCCCAAGACGATTACCTCCAATCACGATACTGAGTTCCTTTAGTCACTTCTAGAGGACTTATAGCGATGATTTGACATCACATTGCAGTTTTACGGTGCTTACCACCCTCAGACGAATGGACAAATGGAAGTGGTGAATCGTACGCTCGAGAAATGTATCTTTGGTGATAAACCTAAACAATGGGATCTTGCTCTGGCCTAGGCAGACTCTGCATTCAACAACATACAAAACAGGCCCACCGACAAGTCCCTATTCGAGATTATGTATGATAAAGTTTTCAAGCACACACTCGACTTAGTCCTGTTGTCAAAGTTACTGGGAATGAGTATTTGTTGTAGAAAATGTGGCAAACCTGATTGTGACTATGCATGCCGATGGTTTTTTTTTTATTATTATTGGTGTCCAACTGTTGAGTGACAAAGATTGCATATTTAACCCCTATTTTATAATGCTTTCCCATGTAAATCAATGCTAAGTTGGTCTAATTAGATGTGTTTTCACTGTACAAGAAAGATTGAATGATCCAAGATGATTCAAGCCAAAGGTGAAGATTTGAAGCCTAATGGAGATCAAGAGTGAAGCATTTGAAGAATTAAAGCCTAAGAGACGACGATCAATCATATCCAACTTAGGAGATTAAAAGAGAACCGAGATTGTCAAACCATATTTGAAGAGAAGCAAAGAAACGAAGAAAAAGAAGGCTAGAATTTTAAGGCCAGAATTTCATAGTCCATAATTTCAGGGCCAGACTTGTAAGGTTGACCAAGGATAGGGTCGGTCTACCGAGACTCTCAATGATGTTTTCAGTCGACCAAACAAGCATAAATTCAAAAGTGTAATTTTATGTGAACAGACCAAATCGGTGGAACAAAACTTATTTAAGGAGGATTTTTTTCCAGACATTTAGAAAATGAATTAGGGCTTAAGGGAGAGAGAGAGCTATTCGATCTTCGATTTCATAAATTGTTTTTCTGTTTTATTTTTTTATTTTTGAGATAATTGCTTAGCTAATCTCTTAGCTAGGGCTGAGGGGTGAAACTTATAGTTAATTTATAATCTTCTAGTTTATTTGATTCAATACATTGGTTTGAATGATGATATTTAGTTGAAGTGATTTCAATTTTACTTTAGAAGCTTTTGAATTGTATGATCTTTGATCCATTGTGAACTCCAGGTACACTGGATGCTTGAAAATTGCAATTACTTAGCTTGACTAGAGAATGAGTTGATCTATAAAATCCTCTATCTATCATCAACTCCAAACTTCGATTCCAATTGATTTATCAAAATTAAATCGATAAACTAAGCATTGTGAATTGATTAGAAGTGGATCCCTAGATCCATAATTATTGTAAATTATTACTTTTACAACCCCAATCACTCCGTTGGATTACTTAATTTTAGAATTGGCCTAGCTCTAGTTGTGTTTTTCCTAGTCCTTGCAAATCGACCTCGGATTCATTGGGTTTATATTACTTCACGACCCTACACTCGGGGTTATAACAAGTTTTTGGCATCATTGCTGAGGACTGATGGTGTAGAACACTTTAGGTTTTAGGTTAGGTTTTTCTAGCATAGGATTTCGTGTTTGTTTTTGAATTTTTAATGATAGGTTTTCGTTGCATTTTTAGGTTAGGGTTTTATTTTTATGAGATAACTAGCATAACATCGGCTTTTGTTTTATGTTTTGTAGGATTGTCTTAATTATAGTTCTTCAGCTCGGGTAACATCCTTCCAACTCTCTCTTTGCATCGTTTTAGTAGATCTTAGTTTATGTTTTTACTATAGAGATTAGTTAGGTTTTTTGTGTGTTCATGCCCGAGTGGACATGCGATAGTTTGAATCAACTTCTAAGAGACAAAATTCTAGTTAAATGACCAACTGATCATCATGTTAGAAAACACCCTGCTACTTGTGAATTGCTTAAAACCATGGCTGAGAATGAACTGGGTCAAGATGATAAAAAAGTGCACAATGCCCCGCCGGTTAGGACTTTATGTGACTACCTGCAACTTATAAGAACAACTACACCATCTAAGTTCATACCTACGCTTAAAAGAGTTTAATGATATCGTCGCAACATTGCATTATAACGTCTCTCAAGATGTCATTAAACTAAAATTATTCTTGTTCTCTTTGAAGGAAAGGGTCAAGTCATGACTTCACTCATTAAGGTCGGGATCCATTGGGACATGGGTTGAGATGACCGTTGAATTCCTTAAAAAGTTTTTATCGATTCATAAAACCAACACATTGAGAAGGAATATCATGAATTTCTCCCCAAAGGATGATGAAATGTTTTTTCAGTGTTGGGAAAGGTTTAAGGATCTCCTGCTTGCTTGCCCACATCATGCTATGAAATGTGGCGTGTGATTGGATTTTTCTATAATGGATTAAGCTTAAACTTGTGCCAGTTTGTAGAGATGATGTGCAACGACGAATTCATAAGCAAGGATCCCAACGAGTCTTGAGAATATTTTGATTTGCTAGTTGAGAATGCCCAATCATGGGATAGATCCAATAAATCAAGTAATACCAAGCCTACTCCCAAGTAGAAAAGGAGAATGTCTTTAAAGAGGATGACAATGTAAATGCAAAGATTGCGGGTCTCACAAGGAAAGTAGAGGCCATAGAACTACACAATGTAGAAAGGTCTAGACCAATGAGGTTGTTGAAAGTACACATGGAATTTGTGAGGGCAATGCACACCTAACTAAGGATTGTCCTGCAATATGTTCGTTTCAAGAGGTGTTGTAAGCTCAAGTGAATACCATGAAGGCATATCAATGACCCTTTGGTGCCCCAAATTCAAATACGTACACTCCTTATTGGTGGAATAATCTCAATTTAGTTGGAGAACCGAATTGACCACTGATGTAAGCACTGCTCTTCAAGAGCCTCCCGCTCCTTAAAGTACACCTTATGTGCCCCCCACAAAAGAAGATTCTTGAGGACACATTGTAAGCATTTATGCAAGAGCAAATGCAATTCAATCACAACACTATGTGAGCCCTCCATGAGCTTAGATTTTTAATCGAGAGAATTGAGTCTTGCCTCAACATCAGAGAGAAAGAGACTTCAGCCCAACCTCAACCAAACCCAAAAGTACATTATATGGTAAACGACTCAATTTCTCCCACCGCAGATGTCGAGCACGTTAGATTTGTCACTACCCTTATAAGTGGATAAGTAATTGACAAATAGTTACCAATAAAAGTAGACAAGGCCGAGGAACCTAAGAAGTCTAAGGGAGATGATAAAATTAATGGTGTCCAGCAAGAGAATGAGTCAGAGCGTGGTTACAAAATAGCCGCCCCATTTACCCAAATGTTGCTCTCATTCAAGTCTCTACTAACTAATAAGGGTATTTTGGAGGTTTTAAAACAAGTGAAAATCAATACTCCCTTACTGCATGCAATTAAGCAAATTCCATTTTATGCCAAATTGCTAAATGATCTTTTTATGGTGAAGCGAAAGCTCAATGTACAAAAGGCCTTTTTTACACTCCCTTGAAATATAAAGATCCGGGGAGCCCTAACATCACTTGCATCGTTGGTAATTTTCGGATTGAACAAATGCTTTTAGATTTGGGACCAAGTATTAACCTCATACCCTACTCGGTATACAAGTAGTTAGGAGTTGATAAATTGAAACCTACCAAGACAACATTACAACCTGTGAGAATACCAAGAGGGATAGTGGAGGATGTTTTTGGTACAAATCGATAAGTTTTACTTTCTAATTGATTTTATTGTCTTTGACAACCAATCAGTGATGAACATTAACACCCTAATTCCTATCATCATTGGCCGACCATTCCTAGCTACTTCAATGCTGTTATCAGTTGTATGAATGGGATCCTGAAAATTTTCTTTAGAAATATGACGGTAGATCTAAATGTGTTCAACATGTGTAAACAACAAGAAGATGTTAAGGACATCCATGAGGTTGATATGATAGACACTATTGTGAAGGAAGATTTCCTTTCCAACATTTGCTCTAATCATTTAGAAGTGTGTTTGGCTCATTTTGTTTATTCTAAGGATGATGTGAATGCAAATGTTGTCAATGCCTTGAGTGAGCCGAAGCTTTTACAATCAAATATGAAAGTGTTAACTGCTGAGGCTATGAGACCCGATCCTAGTTCACATGTGTGCATATGTGTGTATGAGTATGCATCTCGTTCATTTTGGTCCCGCGGTCCTACCGGTCAAATTCCGGTGACCCGCGACCTTCGGATTGTGTTTGCTGTCATCCTTGAGTCCGATAACGTAGACCCGACTCGGATTGAATCTAGACCTATGTCATCTCGTTCGTATCGTCGTTGCGGTTCCAACGATGTATCTTGTGCGTTCATCCAACTTATAGATCAAGAGTTATGAGCATTTCATCATGTGGCCCACTTTTTGTACAAAAGCCTATGAACCACTCTCATGGCACAAGTTCCCATGCACACCACCCACATGCACTATAAATTCCATGGAACAAACACCACCCATTTTAGACACCACCCAAACCTATAAGTCTATAACTTTATTTATATCACCCTATTTGCCATGATGAGTTTTCCTACCCAAGGCAAGAGAGCTCATGATTACCCCTCTACTACTCTCCCTCCCTCTCTCTCCTCTTTCATTTCTCTCATTTCTCTCTACTCTCTTCTCTCTCTTCTCCTAGCAACGTTGCAATATTCCAGCCCCTCATCTCTCATTTCTCTCCCTATCCATCCATCAAAACCTCATCTCACCCCTTCATCTTGCTTCCTTAGACCCTTAGAAGCTTGGAGTGGAATTTTGGATAGAGATCTTAAGGTGGATGCTCCTACAATTGTTGATCTCCTTTCTCTCTCTTATTTCTTTTATTTCTTCATGCTTGGGACATGTGGGACCCACCAATCCATGGTGGGGGCCCCATCTAACCCTTTAGATGAGGCCATTGGCCATCCTTCATGTATGTGTCACTCCGTGATAGGGCCATTCTCCATGGACCTCATCATGATGCATTTCATAATCTTAGCCCTTCTATGGTCATCTAGACCTTTGTTTTATGGTGGGGATGGCATCCCCACCTCAGATTTTTATTATGAAGCTCCATGCATGCATGATCTATAAGATGAGTATTGTATGGTCGATTCTCTATTTGTGCATAGGGGATTTATAGTGGCGAAATTCCTCTTAAATGGCCGATCTCTCTCTCTTATTCTCATTCTCCCTCTTTTTTTTTCTTTCCTCTCTAATGTTGCTGATCATGGTGGTCCACCTGATGTACAAGGCACATCCAACCATCCACACTTGATGGGACGCCCCTATGTCCCATTTGTTGGACATATGGAGACCCATCTTGTTGTCCACTTGTACATGAAAGGTACGGATCGGTTGGGAGCATGTTCTGGATGTGTGTGGCCCATCTAGGTGGCCCCACCTTGATGTATATGAGGATTTTTCTTGCTGGACTTCTATTTATGAGCTGCCCTAGGCAACAATATACCTTGCTGTCCATAAATTATATGAGTTAAATAAAATACTTTTACTATTTCAAAAATTTTAAAATTTTATAGAGAGGTGTCCCACCCATGGTAGGACCTACCTGAAAAATTTCAGGGCCAATGGACCCCATTTGGGCATCCAAAAGAGTAGGCCAACATAGTGGACTGCCAGAAATTTCTGCTGTGGAGTCCAGCAGCATAGTCCCATAAAAATAAAATTTTAAAAATATTTTCTCAGAAGGTAGGCCTTCTTTCTAGGTCCCACCTTGTTGTAGGCTTGATGAGAAACCTTAGGTCCAAATTTCAGGAATTTTGGAGCCCCAGAACCCACCCATTTGGATGGCCCAAATTCAGGACAGTTATATTTCCAGCAACATTTCACCCTGTACATATTGTAATTCTGAAATTTATTAAAATAATTTTGAGTATCCAAAAATTAAAAAAATTTATAGGGAGGTAACCCACCCATGGTGGGACCCACCTACAAATTTTTGGGGCCAATGGACCCCTGTGCATACCGTGGAAAGGGCCGGACTGGCCCACCACGTTGGGACGTCCAGGATGATTAGAATTTTTAGACAGACTATATTCTGTAAATAAATTAAAATACTTCTGAGTATCCAAAAATCATAAAATTATGTAGAGGTGTGGCCCACCTATGAAAGTATCACCTTGCAAAATTTTAGGGTCATCGGGCCCTTTTACTACCCGCAGTGCGGCCTGCAGTGGTCCACCAGGCAGGGACGCTCAGGCTAGGGCGTCCAGCCTGCTTTGTGGGCCCATCTAAATGTGTTGTATATCCCATCATCCATCCATGTGGGGTCCTTAAGGGACTTGATCATCTTCCCCATCGACGGTTTCCAATTGGCGCCCATTTGGATGAGATTTGGGCTAGATACCCGGGCCCATACGGCTGCCTACACATGAGGCATCCCTGTCTTGGGCTGCTTTTGGGCCTGCACTCCAATGGCACGGCCCACTTGATATATGAGTTGTATGTCCCCCTCTCATCTGGTGGGACCCACTGTTATGTATGTGGGTCATCAGAAATTTCATATGCTATAAAATAATTTTTGTTGTTGGATTCCAACCAACCCAGAAAATGGGTGGGCTGGAATTTGGCAATGAGCCTAATAATTGTTGCCTATAAATGTTTGTTTTGGGACAGTATGGCCCACTAGATTTGAGGATGATTTAAATCAGTTATCTTACTATTTTTCTATAGTATTATTGAGAGTAATTAGGGCCCATATGAGGCTCACCCAAGTTGAGTTGTAATGGAATGTTGCATGTGATTGAAAGACTAGTTCCTTAGGCCTTGTGGACTAAATTCTTTTAGATAGGTCCATTGATCTTAGGCCTATACTCTCCTATCTATTGTGATGGATTTAAGGGCTATAATATGCAAGTAGTTGGGCCCTTAGCTGCCCACTAAGTTGACCTTGTACTTGGGCCAAAAAGTGGGGCCCAACTCACTTGTGTAAAATATGAAATTTGCCCATGAGGATGAACTACTGGGCTGCCCATGAAGCCCACCACAATATTTGGGTTTATAACCTTTATGGTTGGGCCCAAACCATACTTGAGGGCCCACCATATTGCTTATGAGTTGGGCTTTATGTATAGCCCATTAGGCCACGCATTGCTTGGGCCTTAGACCTTACTTTATTTGGGTAGCGGGCTACCTTTTGGGACCCAGTTGAGGTTAGATGTCCTCCTGGGTGATCCTAAGATAGGCCCATGGGTTTCTCTATGGATAGTTAAAGGCCCACCATAAACCCTAGGTCATTTATTTGAGGCTAAATATGGATGTGTGTGGAGCCTACCTCAACGAATGTTGGTCCAAGCCATTCAAGCCTTGGATCGCCCGATCATGAGAGCACTCTCTATCCTGGGTTGCTGTTGGACTCACAATCCAGTAGCAGGCCCACTTGATCTTTTCATGATATATACACACTCTCCATCTGGTGGGGTCCCCTAGTAAGTATAGTTGGCCTTCATAAGACTATTTCCACATAGTTAACTAATTTATGGACCTTAACAAGTCTAGGAAGTCAGACGGGCCAAAAGTTTATCAAAGGGCCTTAAATGTACAATTTTATGGTTAAAATTTTATTTGGTTGTGGAGCCCACCACATTGAGAACTTGTGAACGTATTACATACTTATGTTTTCTTATAATCTTTGGGCTTAATCACTGCATTCTTTTGGGTCACCTTTAGTGATCACATGAGGACCCTATCTTAGATCAGATTTTTGGGGCATCCCATGGGCCCAGAGTGGGTTGGGACGTTCCAGCTTGGCCCAGCCATATATTGGGCCGACTTCCACTATTTTGATGGACTTATGGGCTGAGATAATGATAGTATTGCACCCTTAGTTGCCCACTAAAATTGCTAGTTATTGGGCTGATCTAGTGGGGCCCATTTCATCCAAACTTTAACTTATTTTTGGGACGTATATTGTGTACGCAGGCTGCCCACCAAGTCCAACTTAATGCATGGATTCTATGGCCATTAGAAATTGAGCTTTGGGCCTTAATTCCCCTCTTAGAGGCCATGTTGTTAAAAGTGGTATTATATCTTTTTATGGCCTATTATGAGAAATATATGTATGTGGTTACCTTTATTTTTATCTTAAATGTAGGTCTTGTTCCTTCTATCCATATAGTTCATAGTTGATATGCCTTTTTGGGGAATGATGGTTAAATGTCCCCATTATGGACCCCTCTAGGCCCGGTTGCATTTAAGAGTGATTGGATACTCATCTTAAACTCTTGCTAGGCTCATTTCTATATTACTTAGACCTGTAGCTTGTATACTTAGTCTCGTGGGCTACCCCAAGTAAATGGGCCCCCACTAGAAGTTGGATTCCTTAAGGATATTGTCTAAGTACCTAGTCTTGGTTCCTTCTTGGATAGGAAGAATGTAATATACATTGTATATCGTCATATAGCGTGATTAAATTCATCCTCATGACCCATGCACATCATTGTATGCTTGGTTGACACTGTGTATGTGTGGTCATATTGTGCCATTGGGCATTGCATGTTACCTTCTCCGAGGGACGTAGTATTCCCTCTTAAGCATGTTGGATGCTTGGAATTAGTGTATGGTTGATTGTGTGATTCATGCATCTGGCATTGCATAACATATGAGCATTATCACCCTTGCTTCATCAGGGCTGTAGCCTCCACAGATACATCGTGGATGACCATGTTTGGACACCGAAAATGTTACTTGAGCATACCAGGTGCATAGGATGCCCATAGGTGAAATTCTCAAAACTTTCATGGTACCAAGGATCTGCTCCAACGCCGTGACCGGGTGGAATATATGAGCGCACGAGGGCCTTATACTGTTAGGCCGCGACTCCCGTTGACTTGTAGTCGATTGGATAAGGATGTGGGCTTACTCGCCTGATGTAGGGAGGCATTACTAAGTTGAGTCTGACCAGCTCGTGAATGGGTCCGTTATCGTCAGGCCTTGTTGGTGATTGGCTATCCACAGGCGGGTAGTGAGGTCTCTTACGCTCTTTTGACTGTGTGGGGTCTGTAGAGCGGCAGTCATCTAGCAGTGTAATGGACTCCGGTGATTTCCTTATGATGGAAATGTACTTGATATGTGGATTGAATATGAGCACTAACATTACTTCATATTGCATCTGCATCGGATGTGTAAGTCTCATATTGCATAGTATTCATGTTAAGCCTGACATGACGCCCAATACTCATTGCATTACAGTACTCATTGCATTATATAGCCTTGGTATGGCTTCCTGCATTATTGTATTGCCTTGGTATAGCTTCTTGCGTTCATGACAGCTCTGGTAAGGTTGGTGGTGTTGGCTTTGATCATGTTTCCTTCCTGTATCCCTATTATTCTTCTGTGCACTGTTATCGCACACCTTCACCACCCTCTAAGCTTTTATAAGCTTATGCACGATTGATGCGTGCAGGAGATCCTAGGCAGGCGTCGTAGTGGCAGAGCGTGGAGTAGAGTTGAGCTCGAGGACCCCAGTGTTGCAGATCTTCCTTTCCTTTTTCTATCATCTTATGTATGTCCTTTTGGACCTTATGGATACTTGTAAAAGTTCAAATTCAATGTGGATTTTGTGGTGTGTGCCTTTGTTATTCTCGGATATACTTGTTGTGATCTTGGGTGTGCTCGTATTGGAATGTTTATATTGTTATGGAAATCCTCCTTGTAGGATCCCAGGATCGGAACCTGCCTCAGAGTCGAGAATAGGGTACTACGGAGGCTGTTGCGGCCAGAACCGGCCATCAGGTTTCTTGTAAGTCCGGTTACCAAGTCTGGGCGTGACAAAGGCACCAAAGCCTAGTTTTGAAATTCAATATGAAATTATAGTAAAAGATGTGGTGCCTAATCAAATGAGTGAAGGGAGTTATGCTTTTGAAAGTATAGAGGATGATCAACTGTCCTACCTTGAACTTCTTGATTTTGTGGAAACAACACCGATAACCGATTAACTTAGTAGGAGATATGTTTCTGACAATGAACCATCCAATGAAATCTCCCTATGCCTTTCTCATGATAGGAAGATGCTCCTGGTGATAATTTTAATTGTCGAACTCCTAGATTATTCACACATCGATTCACTGGATACTGGATGGAGCCATTCATGGAGAATTTTGTTCCATATGAAGTGTCCAATCCTTTGGAAGATTATGTCAATCTCTTAGTCTAATGGAGATTCCATTATGGACATCAGTTTATTTAGAAATAGTATTAGATTAGTTTGTCCATTCTAGGAAATTATTTTTGCTTGTTCCACTGACTTAGAGATTTCCCAACTTTTACATGCATTTGTCAATTCACGTGCTCTCTACCCTTTACTTGTTACATTTCAATTACTCTCATGTTGTTTTTATTACATGACATTTTTATATCAAGGGCAATGTATCATTTAGGTTGGGGGTGGGGTTTCCTATGGAAAGTTATTAAAATTATTTATTTATTTATTTTCTATTTTGGGCTAATTTTGAAAAATAATAATAATTTGAAAGTATGATTTTTTGTGTACATACGTGATTGAAATTAATTTGAATATTATAAAGAAAAGGCACTTAGTGATGTGAATTTTTGAAGTCTATAACTAATATATTTGAAGAAATTGAAAGATGAGGTTCTTATTGTTAATTTGCTATTGGAACTTTGTAAAAATTGACCAAACCATGAATTTCACGTTCACATCTTAAGCTTACATTGCTAGAGTCTAAGTTTTATACCGTATTGTTAACTTGATGATTACTTAGAGTGCTAGGAACCAAGGCTGTTGAACCTTGATTAAAAAGAAGAATACATCAAAAAGGGCCACCTATTGTGAAAAAAGGAAGAAAACTAGAGTTGGAAGAAAATTGTCAGAAGAGGGGGGAGAAGAAGAAGAAGAATGATTGCTATTTGGACAAGAATTGAAAAGATGAATTTTGAAAAAGAAGAAAAAATTTATAGCATGAAAGCCATCAATGTGAAAAAAATGAGTGAGGTTTATTCAATGTTTTGGTTGATCTAATTGCTCCTGATGATTGTTAAAGTTAACATTGCAATAGAGAGTTGAATCATTTGTGATGATAAATTTAGATTTCATTGAGCACCATGGTACTTATTGTATAGAATTTTTTTCATTAGATGATTAATAATATGAACTCATGATTTGGTTATCTTCTGAGAATGCTGGAATCTAGACTACAATATTTTCAAAACTTTGTGCCCTAAAATTTTTGTTATTTGGGTCACTCAATATTACATAAGTATACAAAATTTGTTCATTTGAAATGAAATTTTGGTCTTGAATTTTTTAGATTCTTTTCGCATGTTTTATTCAGGACTAGCAGCATGTTGCTAAGTATAAATAAGAGGTGGATAAACATCGGCGCTAGAAGGTGTTTTGAAATGAGTGGTCATGTATGGGTTCATGTATGCAAGGAATGATTTCCGACTAGGAGGTATAACAAGCTGAGAAATAAGAAGATATGCCTAGTCCCAATATTAAGGAAAATCAAGATATACTTAGTCACGAACATTCAACGTGGCATATCTATATGAGTATCATGAGTCGAGTCCAATGGATAATTCAGGGATGAGTTCTTTTCAAACAAAGGAGACTGATGTAGAGCGGGCAACAGACCTATTCCTAGCCTAGATGTATCGAAAGAAGCTCGAACATAAGTGAGTGTAGTCCATCAGATCCGGACCCAGTCTTACGTAAGACATGATATAACCAGGGCCAAGGATGTCTGGATCAAAGAGATTCATTCCAGATTGAGAAAAAAATGTTGCTCAAAGTGTGAACTATAAATTGGCCATAACTTTTGATCTGGTATGAGTTACGGGATGCACGACCTATGAATTATAACTGAAACAATCCATTCGGGGCCAATTAACCTTATAAGTAAGTCACGTTGCTCATTTTCGCAAGAAAATGACTCATTCCTATTCAAAATTTTTGCTTTTTGAAAAACTTACTATTTTTAGTAAGTTTTAAAGTGTATCTTTTTCATCTTAGAGTTTTAGTATGTGATGTATTCTTATAATTTATTTTTTTATCACGCCATGAATTATCCTGCATAATTATATTAAGACTTTTTATTTTTAGTAAGTTTTACTATTTTGGAAAAGTTTCAGCTTATTCGCACTATGACTCTTGATTAGGAGTGCGTTTTATTATTTAAAGCGATGTAATCTTGTTTGAGAGACAGACTTCAATAAAATATTTTGATTTTTCTTATCTCTCGTGGATTCGAAAGGCGTTGCCACCTTGTGGATTTAAGGTTCATATCAGGTAAAGGAGACAATGTTCTTCCTCTCCACTTTCCCACGCCCTTCCTTGCGTCAGTTTTACAAAAGACCAAGATTGTTTTTGGGTATCACGCTGCAGGATGGGCATCATTTGATAAATGACCCACTACATTGAGAACCATCGTTGGTGGCCTTTGGCCCAAAAAATCTCCTTAACAGGAAAATCCTAACCCTTGTATTTGTGGCCCACCAACATCCCAATTAGAAAGGAAATGCAACAACCGTTGGATAAGAAGGTCCCCATTTTGATGGTTGAGAGATACTTCAATTTGGAACAACTTTAGGTCATGGCCTACAAAGGCCAGTGTGCAATAGACTGTTTTATTTTTATTTATTTATTTATATTTTGTGTGGTTAGCTTGTTAGTGCACCCACCATCAGTTCACACTTCACTGTTAGCCACCCCCACCAGGGAATCGATACCAAGACCTCAGTGTTGAAATGAGGTATCTGTCACTTAGTTTACCAGTTGAGCTATGTATCAGGGTGTTCACTTGATAAATTGACAGGGCTAATGTTTGTAGTAGGTGAACATCATGGCTGGGCTAACCTATTATGAGGATTGGATGCTGCAAGGACTTAATGGATTGGAAGTTATCCACTAGGTAGACCGAAAAGTACGGTCCAATCAGTTGAACCTTACACCTTAAAAAACTGGTGCTCGCTGTGATGTGTATTTAAGATCCACCTTGATCATTAAATATGTAATCACAAGTTAATACCAAAAGTAAAAAAAATAAAAATCATGATGACTTTTGATTCAAGTGGGCAGTACTTGAGAAAATAGTTGGTAAAGAGACATCCACCTTTGGTTTTTATAGGGACTACTGAGATGATTATATGAAATCCGCTTCAACCATTAGATGTCAAACCATAATTTAGACGTAGGGTTAGAAAATTAGTCTCATCTGTAATTCAAGTGGGCCGCACTAAGGGAAGCAATTTAGAGGGTGAGCATTGCCTTGTACACTGTTTCCAATCATGTAGTCTACCTAAACAATGGATGGGCTAATTTTTATACCCCAAGTCTAACATGCCTTGATGCACCTAGCGGCTGGAGTGAATTTTACATAAGCATTGTGGTGGGGTCCACTCAACCCTCCGACCATTTGTTCTCACGAATCCACCTGATTGGGTGTTAAAGAAGGTAACATAATATAGTGGATTAATAATTATTTGATTAATGAGGCAGGCTTTTGAAAACCTTTTTGAAAAGGTATTAGAGTGTAGTTTTGATATTAATCAAGTGATTGTTTGAAAAATTTTCTTAAAAATTATTTGGATTGAACAAATCTCAACCTTCGTATTTATGACAGTAAAAAGGAAAACACAACATCGGTCCACATCCAAATGGAAATTACCCGAGATAGGGTAACTCATGGTGGTGGAACTAACAATGGATAACCAATTATCTAACCTATGGCCTGGGGTTGAAACTCTTGTAAGTCTACCACCGGGGTATGAGTTGCTGTACCTTATTTTTTGGCTATTATGAGAAAGTCAATAAGAGGTGACGCGTAGCATTGTATGAGGAATAATAAGTGAATAAAAAGGATATTCAAGGATTTGGAGTGTCATTTTTTTTTTTTTTGGATTACGGTTGGCGTAAAGATAGTTTTGCATGTTAGTAGATGGTCGATGAAGTATTGTGGTTAATTCCAATAAACATAGTTGAGCCATTTAAGATATAAAAGGCGATTGAGGGCAACCAAAACAAAATCTTGGCTAACAAAAGTGAATTGAGTGATCAAGAGGCGTTCAGAAGCAGAATAGAATATGAAAAGTCACAAAAGAATGATCTAGATAAGAGAAGAATCTATAATAGTAATCTACAACAAAACTTTATAAATTGCAAGAAAATCAATATAGCAAATGGTCTCACACCAATCAAACTAAACAAATCTATCAGTTTACTCTATCTTGGCCCATATTTAAGAATAATGATAATCAAGTAATAGTAACTCTTAGTCATAATCGTTGGTTTTAATCAAAGTTTACACTCGTACATTAGATTTTTTCTTTTAAGAGATGCATTCTTGCAATTGTTTTTTGTGATGATCGTGAGTTTTTCATTTGATTTGATTTGCATTAGTATTTTGAAAGTATTTTTTTGTGGAAGGCACAAAGTAACCTATATTTGAAGGAAGAATTCCAACATGCCCACATAATAGAAAACAAACTGAGTGACCAACATGAGCAAGGACTCAATTTAAACTCTTACGAAAGAAGATAAGTTTTTATATAAATAATATATAGCTTGTACTATCATGTAGCTCATTATGTTGTGGAAATTGTTAATTTAATGTTTTATTTTATGTATTTAATTGTTTTTACTTTTTATTTTTTAATAAATATTAGTTGGATGTCCGACTATCTGGTTTATATGTCATTTCCCAACCTATATCATACTTATATTAGACTTGTTTGGATAGCATCCCAATCCATATTCACATTTCATTGTTCAAGTTAAATATTGTGGGTCCCTAATCATGCTTAGTGGTAGACTTAGGAGAGTTTCAACAACGAGGTCATGGTTTTTGAGTGCCCACTGTATCGTGCTTAACCAATTGCCCTTTTGCCTTAGGCACTTGCCATGGTTACTTTTACGTGGGGAGACTTTGAGATCCGCTCCATCTATCAGGTATGCTGTCTCATATTAACCGATGAACCTGAGAATCTTTGTTAGACCACAATGCAGGAAATAGTTGAGATGGAGAGCCAACCATTAATTTTGTGTGGGACATTTAAAAATTCAGGTGAGCCATACAACCTCAATTAAAAGGTTTTAGGCATTATTTTGGGGGTGGCCTACTGAAGTCCCGAACAGCCTGAATTTCGAAATCAAGGCCCAACAAGAGGCAGTGTTTCTGATAGACGGTGTGGATTTCATGCACGTTAAGTCGTTTCTCTCAGGTTTGAAAGAAACGTCGGTAGGTATCCAGCGCGAGGTACCCAAGTGTTTTCTGCAATCATTTTCCAAACAATCATCGATCTACGGTGTGAATAAAAACACCAACGGTCCAGATTACTAGAAGTGGGGCCCAGTCGTCAAAAGTGAAAACGCGTGTATAATGTCCAAAGAAGGGGCAGAGTATCATATAAATTTCCTCCCTGTGGATAGAACTCTGCTCACTGGCCTCTCACTCTTTCACAGCAAGAGAGCTCTGATGGCGATTTCCTCCATCTCTGCAACTTTTCCAATTCTGCCCCTCTGCAATTCGAATATTTACCCCAAGCCCAAACCCTCGCTCCTCTCATTTCCCTCCAAGCTCCAAGTCCTAAAACCCTCAATCTCCTCCACCTCTTCAAATTCCAGTCATTTTAGGGTTTTTTCAGCTCCCGAGCTTCTAGAATCCGAAGAAACCGTAGAACCGGTCCCCGAATCTTTCGAAGGGCCTGATTCTGTTGTTTTTGAGGTCGGCATTTTCTTGAAATTTCATTTTTTTTGAATATTTCCAAAATCGTAATTTTTTTTTTGTTGAATTTGGTTTGATATGGAAATGAAAATGCCTGCATCCGCAGGGAATAGTCTCTTCTCAAAAGGGGGCGGGACACCCTGTTGTCATAAAAAACAAAAAAATGGAAATGAAAATGAATTTTTGTTTTTTATTTTTAGGTTGGGGGATCTGAAATTCCGGGGACGTCTCGTATTCCTATAGGTGCTGATGTCGATGCGGTATGTTTCTTTTTCTCTTTCTTCTTCTTGTTATATGAATTATTAGGATTGTTTGTAGAATTATTTGATGATTTAAGTTGATTTTCTGTTGCGCATTTGGCTGCCAGAATATGATGAAACTTCATGATCAATGAGTCTAATTTGGTGCAAAATATCATTAAATTTCATGAAATTTGGTGCAATCACACGCGCGCGTGCACGCGCACACCCATGCACCCACACGCACACATTGTTGTGAAATATGTTGGAAAACTGAAAAAAAAATTATTTCTTTTAAATACCTGGCTGAATCATGTATAAATACGCTGTCCTTAAAGTGCGATTCGCCCCCATATCAATTACTGATGGGTTACAGGCGAGTTGCTTCTAGGATAAGACAAGCATTCTATCTAGATCCTGCGTACAACAATCATGAAGGGTCCACTTAGGAACTTTTCAACGCAGCTAATCGTCTGGCAGGCTGGATTAGCGGCCGTCTAGCAATATTCTTAAAAGGAGAAGGTTTTTAGTGAGATCTAATGGTCTGGATGAGATCTGTTGGAGTTGATTGATTCTGGACTGGAATGGTCCGGTTTATATATGCACCAGGGAAGTAGACCGTTGCTAGGTGGTCATCAGTGGTTCAAAACATTTGAAAAACGTTTCTAACGGTTGATATTTAATTTGAGCCGTTTCAGATCGTTGGATTAAAAGATCTAAATTAAAAGGTCTAACCGTTGGATCATCAAAGCCCATCTGTTTTTGGATTGTTATGGCTTTTAAGGCTACTAACTGTTCTCAAAACGACTGTGCTACTACAACCACACTGCCCACGCCCTTGCCCTTGCCCGAGCGCGCACACACGTGCGTTCTAGTGCTACACATTGGAACACGCAACCCGAGCATCTCAACCTCCAAATCTCTAAGTAAGAATACTACATACACCTCCACATATAAATCATAAAACATCTTTCCCCATTTCCGATGTGGGACTAGAGAAAACCGAACTTTTCATTTGAAAATTTTAAACATCATTTTGGCAGGAAAATGAAAATTTCAAATATTTAATTTTTTCAAAACCAAAATTTCAACAAAGATCTTAAAGCGTGATTATGGATACTGAAAGTGTTGCATCAGTCAAACTGATGAACTAGGATCCAATCAAATTAGATTGATTTGATGGTACGAATTTCACTGGGTGGCAAGACAAGCTGAAATTTCTTCTCACTGTCTTGAAGATATTCTACATCCTGGACTCGAATCTCTGCCTTTATCAGAAGCAACGAACGACGACACTAGAACAGATCACTGCCAGAATTAAGCGACAAGAAGACGAATTGTTGTGTCTCGGCCATATTCTCAATGCGCTTTTTGATCGGTTGTATGATTTGTACACAGGAACCACCTCAACAAAAGAAATATGGAGTGCACTGGAATACAAGTACAAGGGTAAAGAAGAAGGAACACATAAATTCTTAATCACAAGGTACTTTGATTTCACGATGGTAGACAATAAGCTCCTACTGGCCCAAATCCATGAATTACAATTAATTGTAAACAAAATAAAGGCTTTGAAAATAGACCTACCTGAATCCTTTCAAGTCGGAGCTATTACAGCCAAATTGCCTTCGAGCTGAAAAGACTACAGGAAGAAGTTACTGCATAAATTTGAAGAGTTCACCTCGGAACAAATTCAAAAGCATTCTTATATTGAGGAAGAATCTCATAACCGAGACAAGAGGGATGACGCAAATGATGCATCCTCATCCAAGGTGATGGGGACATCACGCTCACACGCACGCCCTCCCTACGCACGTACGCAAGGAGGAGGAGGGCCGCACTATCGATCTGGATCGATGACGACGTTCAGGGAGGGTCTCCTAGTTAGAGAACTGCGTTTTGGTTCGTTGGAGTGGACCCGATAGTCATGTGAACCCTACTATGGGTTCTCATGATCGTGGCCCACTATTCTAATTAATCTAGTACTTTGGTTTTGCTTATTATTTTTATTAGGAATATCATAGACGATTTAGATTGCTTTGATTAGTTGTTATTTTTGATTACTTCGTCTCCAAGTAATAGGCTGCGCACATGGCACGAGTTTTGGGGTATAGGGTTTTATTATAAATAGACACCCATTGTAGTATTTTTTTCTCATTGAAGATTAATAAAATTTCTGCATTTTTCTGCTCCTCTAAATTTATGAGTTGTGGAGATTCAATTAGGTGTGAAATCCTTCCTTCCTCGAAGGGCTGATTACCGTGGCAAAGCCACACCTACATTGATTCACCCCACCTTCTTTCATCCATATTTCTCTTTTCCTACAATCATCTACGTTTTAAATCCATCCTCTATTGCAACCGTTTTTCCCTCTACAGCAGATTTCCAGAATCTGGCCCTGTAGGAAGGCTGAAACTTCAGCGGAGCACCACACACAAACAGTGCATCGGATTGAGCTGAAATTTGGGGGTTTAGAGTCCACTCCTGGTCGACCAGGGCCAGGCTGACCTTTTTTCTGAATAGTGGGCCCCACACACGTGTGGCCGGGATAACACGCACGTGCGTCTGGGCCATTGTTGCTGTCTACACGTGCGGTACTTCTCTGGTTCGTCTCTCCTCTCTTTCACTCATCTTTCACCCTAAATCCTTAAACCTAACCCTAAATTATTCAAATCCTCAATTTTATGCCCTTTCTTTAACCTTAAGGTTCTCCGAATTGAAATTTTTGAATCCCTTGGATTGGGGGAATTATTTCATGCATGTGTGGATGAATTTACCCTCCTTTGATTATTGTTTGGTCTATAATTTTGATTGATCCGGCCCTAGCATGTGTAGGCCTGGATCCACATAAGATTCCCAGTGATTGAGTGTTTAAACTTTTGTGGGGGAAGTGGAATTTTGTGTAATTGTTTCTGAACTAGTGTGATTTAAAGCCTGAAAATCTTGCACATCATACTTTAGTTTCATGTCCTGCATCAAATTTGGTATCAGAGAACAAGGTTTTTATAGGAGAATGCATTACATGTTTAGGGTTTAGTTTATTTGTGTCCATTATGCAGTAAGTATCATCATGTAGAGTTGTTTAAAGGTCTATAATTTCTGATATAAGCTGTTGAATTTTCTGCTATTAGAAAATCTGCATATCTTTTTGCTGGATTTTCTGTTAACAGATTTTTTGGACATATAGGTTGTGGAAATTGAGTGGTACTGTGTCGTTTTCTCCATATAGAGTCTTATAGGAGCATTTAGTCCTATCTAGGCGTATATAATCGTAGTAGAAGGTCCTTAGATTGAGTTAGTAGTTGTATGCCTACACGTACGAGTCATGGTTTTGGCTTGCACCTTACACTAAATATGGAGCAATTGCAAGAGTTAATGAACAAGCTGACCCAGTAGTTTGAGTCTTTGGGTAAGCGCTTGGAACAATGTATGGACCAACTGATGTAGGACAATTAACCACTTGCTCTAAAAGCTCGAACTGTTAGAGTATGGCGTATTAATCCCTTTATCTTATAGCCCAGGCCCCACATCTCATGGGTTTAGGACTTCGGCCGAACCCCCCTTTCGTGGGCCCTAAATCACATGGGTCGCCCACCCCGAGTGTGTCCCCGCATCCCACGGGCTACCCCACTCGAGCCTGGTGTGAAATGCGCATCAATCACCCCCGGTGAAGAGTCTCGAACACGAGACCTCTGTGGGCCCCAAATCACATGGGTCACCCACCCCGAGTGTGCCCTTGCCTCCTACAGGCGACCCCACTCGAGCGCAGTGTAAAAATGCCCCTGCATTACCAATGTTTTGAGCAGTTTAATGTACGCGTTACCCAACTAGAGACCTTCGCCGGGGCAAACGCCACCTTTGGGGAAGATGCCCAATCTCGGGTAGGTGGTCAGGAGGTTAGACTAAGGAATGAAAGCGGCCAAGGAATTAATCATGAGTGCACACCCGTGCACCCACCCCGCGAGGGACATCATGAATAATATGACCCAGATGCGCAACTCCCCAAGGGAGTTAGAGTAGATGCCCATTCGTTTGATGGCCACTTGGACCCTTAAGCCTTTTTAGACTGGTTGGCGGATATGGACAACTATTTTGAATAGTATGACATGTCGGATGCTCGTCGAGTCCGATTCGCCAAGATGAAGCTTGTGGGTCAAGCAAAGAAGTTTTGGACTACCGTAGAGCGAAAGAAAGAAAGAGCGAGGGAGCTCTCAATAGTCCATTGGGGAGAAATGAAAGAAACACTTAAGGAGAAGTACCTCCCTTTCTCTTATCTCTTACGGTTGATTAAGGAATGACAGTATCTTTGACAAGGTTCCATAAGTGTGGCAGAATACATTGAGAAGTTCGAAGAGTACTTGACCAAGTGTGAAGTTGATGAGGATCCCGTACTCACCCTTGCTTGATTTAAAACGGGCCTCCATACTGACATTAGGAGAGAATTGATCGCCAAAGACAGACACTATTGAACAGTTGTATCAAGTAGTGTTGGAGGTTGAGCAATACCTCAAAGCATCCGTGGGAAGGCGATTTGAGTTTCGCGATTCTGACGCTAAGGCCAACCCTTCTGGGGCTAAGCCTAATGCTGGGTACTAAATCAAACCTTCTGGTAATTTTCAGCCCAGGCCCAATGATGATAAGGGTAAAGAAGTTATCGGGTCTAGCTCACGTAAGAGTGGAGCAACTAGGTGTTTTAGGTGTCAAGGGTTTGGTCACTTTGCCCACCAGTGCGGCACGAGAGAGGGCACCAAGGTGCTCCTTATTGATGGGCAAATAGAAGTAGTGCCTCCAGAGAGTGACGATGAAGAGGAAGAATATGAGTCAGTAGAAACCCCTAGTGATGAGGAAGAGGGAGCGCAAGAGTTTACGATCCTCGCGGTTGTGTGTTGCGCCCTTGCTCAAGCCAAAACACTGACGATTGGCGTCGCAACACGATATTCTATACTTATGCAAAATGTAGAGAAAAGAGTTATAAGATGATCGTGGATAGTGGTAGTTGTGCCAACGTGACATCAACTAGCACTGTGAACCGTTTGGGCTTGAAGCTTGAAGCCCATCCTCAACCTTATAGAGTGTCTTGGGTTGATGAAACTTCCATTCCAGTCTCGCACCGTTGTCTTGTTCCTATTCAGTTTGGATCTTATAAAGACACTTTGGTGTGATGTTGTTCCCATGGATATGGGACATCATTCTAGGTAGACCTTGGCTTTATGACAGGGTTGTCATCATATTTGGTCGTTTGAATGTGTGTACATTCTGGTTTGAGGGCAAAAAAGTCAAGTTAAATCCACTTCCACATAAGAACACTACTGGAAAGGAGTCCACACAGAGTGGTGTGAGCGGTTCAAAAGAATTGAATTAGTTGAAGTCCAAGTTCAAGTCTCTCCATATTTTGAATGCCAAAGACTTTGAGTGAGAAACTGAGGCGGACTCGATAGTATATGCCCTTTTGACTAGGGAAAGTATACCAGAGGCTAGTGCAGAGTTACCCACTAAGGCCATTTAGGTAGTGCATGAGTTTCATAATGTCTTTCCTGATGATATACCGAATGAGCTCCCCCCTATGAGGGATATACAACATGCCATTGATTTAGTGATTGGGGTGACTCTACCAAACCTCCCTCATTACAGAATGAACCTAAAGGAGTATGCAGAGTTAATGAGACAGATTGATGAGCTCCTAGAAAAGGGTTTCATTCGAGAGAGCATGAGCTCGGGTGTCATGCCCGCCCTTCTTACACCTAAGAAGGATGACACATGGAGGATGTGCGTTGATAGTAGGGCCATCAACAAAATTATAGTCAAGTATCGGTTTCCCACACCGTGTCTTGATGACATGTTGGATATGATAACCAATGCTACTATCTTCTCAAAAATTGATCTCAAAAGTGGTTATCACCAAATCCATGTACGCCTTGGTGATGAGTGGAAGACGGCCTTCAAGACGAAGGATGGGCTATACGAGTGGCTAGTTATGCCTTTTGGGTTAACTAACGCCCCAGGCACTTTCATGTGTGTGATGACCCAATTGTTGAGGCCCTTAATGGGGAAGTTCCTAGCTGTATACTTTGATGATATCTTGATTTATAGCATGACCAAGGAACAACACCTCAACCATTTGAGGCAGGTTTATGGGATCCTTAGAGCCGAGAAATTGTACGCCAACTTAAAGAAGTATGTGTTTTCGTCTAGTAGTGTTATCTTCTTAGGTTTTATTGTGTCAGCAGAGGGTGTATCAACGGATCTCGAGAAGGTCAAGGCCATCGTCAATTGGCCTGAACCCCGCAATATTCATGAGGTACACAATTTTCACAGCTTAGCCACCTTCTATAGGCGGTTCATTCGAGGGTTCAGTTCCATTATAGCTCCCATCACGGATTGCATAAAAAAGAGAGTTTCAATGGACAAAGGCAGCCTCAAAGGCCTTTACGGAGATAAATGTCAAGATGACCGAAGCTCCAGTCACACGACCTCTGGGTTTTTCAAAAGCTTTTGAAGTCACATGTGACGCGTCAGGAGTCGGCATAGGAGTACTTAGTCAGGAAGGGCACCCTGTCGCCTTTTTTAGTGAGAAACTGAATGAGGTGAAACAAAAGTATTCCACCTATGACAAAGAGTTTTATGTGGTAGTGCAATCACTACGCCATTGGTGTCATTACCTATTGTCGTAAGAATTCGTCCTATTCTCATATCACGAGGCCTTGAGATATCAGAAATCTCAGAAGAAATTAAACCCTAGGCATGCCAAGTGGGTTCAATTCCTTCAAGAGTACATTTTTATGTTTAAGCACAAGGCCAGTGTAGAGAATATGCCTGCTAACGCGTTGAGTCGTCAGTCGCGTTACTCAATTCCATTTGTGTCGAAGCCATGGGCCTCTAGCGCATCAAATAAGATTATTCCGAGTGTCTAGATTTTGGAGTTGCATACGCATCGTTGTTAGAGAGTCCGTCAGGAGCTAGCAGCGAGTACTTGATTTTAAACGAATATTTGTTTAGGAGTGACCGCTTGTGCATACCTCGCACATCCCTTCGCAATTTTCTTGTCTGGGAGTTACATTCAGGAGGGGTCGCGGGTCATTTCGGTCGAGACAAGACCATTGCCCTAGTGGAGGATAGGTTTCATTGGCCAAGCCTCAAGTGAGACGTGACCAAAATTATAGGGCAATGTCGTACTTGTCAACTGGCAAAGCAGAAAAAGCAAAATACATGATTATACACACCTTTGCCAGTTCCATTCATCCTTTGGCAGGACATCGGTATGGATTTGGTGCTTGGACTCCCTAAGACTATTCGGAAACACGATTCCATATTTGTTGTCGTGGACCGTTTTTCTAAAATGGCCCACTTCATCCCTTGTGCTAAGACCTCCGATGCATCTCATGTTGCCAAACTGTTCTTTAGTGAGGTCGTCAAACTGCATGGGTTATCAAAAACCATGGTGTTTGACCGTGACGTGCGATTCATGAGTTACTTGGAAGACATTATGGCACATGATGAATACTAGGCTCCAATTTTCTTTTGCCTACTACCCTCCGATCGATGGTCAGACTGAGGTGGTCAATAGGAGCCTAGGGAGTTTGCTTAGATGTTTAGTGGGGGAGCATACCAGGACGTGGGACACTGTATTACCTATAGCCAAGTTTGCGTTTAATAGTTCTGTCAATAAGTCCACAGGTCTAAGTTCTTTTGAAGTCGTTACTGGTTATAAGCCTAGGAAGCCCATTGACCTTGTCCCTATATCATTGTCCCATAGGCCATTAGAGTCTTTAAAGTTTTTTGCACATCACATTCATTCATTGCATCAAGAAATCAGGTGAAAGATCATTACTAGTAATGAACATTACAAATTTTCTGCAGACCAGCATAAACGTTTCAAGGAATTCAATGTAGGAGACTCTGTGATGGTCCGCATTAGGCCCGAGCGGTATCCTCAGGGGGCTGTTAGCAAATTACACGCGTGTAACACTAAACCCTTCAAAATTATAAAATGAAACGATCTCAATGCGTATGTGGTAGATCTTCCACCTTCCATGGGAATTAGTTACACATTCAATGTGGAGGATCTAGTTACTTTTCAGGAGACCACTGATACTTTGTCCGGCTCTTCGCCCAACCATCCTGATTCCCCAGACCTGTCCCTTGATCCATGGCTTCTTCCCGACCCTTCTTCCCAGCCTTTACCTTCCATACCTACCCTTCCCACACCCAGAGAGGAAATAGAGGATATTCTGGACCATCAGATAGTATTAACGTCGGACGACGGATTTCAGAAGTACCTGGTTAAGTGAAAGTCATGCCCAGCTTCAGACAGTACGTGGCTCATTGAGAATGAGCTTCAGAGACTTGATCCTGATATCTTGGAACGGTTCAGGAGTTTTATTTCGCCGGTGGCGAAATCTTCGCAGTCGGGGAGATTTGATGGGGACATCACGCGCACACGCACGCCCCCCATATGCACGTACGCAAGGAGGGCCCTACCATCGATCTGGATTGATGACGACGTCCAGGAAGGGCTTCCTAGTTAGAGGACTGCGTTTTTGTTCGTTGGAGTGGACCCCACCATGGGTTCTCATGATCGTGGTCCACTATTCTAATTAATCTAGTACTTTGGGTTTTACTTATTATTGTTATTAGGAATATCATTGACGATTTAGATTGCTTTGATTAGTTGTTATTTTTTATTACTTCATCTCCAAGTAATAGGTTGGTTGCACACATGGCGCGAGTTTTTAGGTATAGGGTTCTATTATAAATAGGCACCCCTTGTAGTTTTTTTTTTCCTCATTGAAGATTAATAAATTTTTTCGTTTTTCTGCTCATCTAAAATTTTGAGTTGTGGAGATTCAATTGGGTGTGAAACCCTTCTTTCCTCGAAGGTCTGACTACCGTGGCGCGAAGCCACACCTAACCTGATTCGCCTCACATTTCATTCATATTCCTCCTAAAATCATCTACGCTTCAAATCCATCCTCTATTGCAGCTGTTTCTCTCGACAACAGATTTCCAGAATCTGGCCCTACAAGAAGGCTTAAACTTCGCCGGAGCACCATGTACAAACCGTGCATTGGATCGAGCTGAAATTTGGGGGTTTTAGAGTCCACCCCTGGCCGACCAGGGTCAAGCTGCTGTCCACACGTGCGGTACTTCTTTGGTTCGTTTCTCTCCTCTCTTTTACTCCTCTTTCACCCAAACTCCCCAAACCTAACCCTAAATTATTCAAATCCCCAATTTTATGCCATTTCTTCAACCTTAGGGTTCCCCAAATTGAAATTTCCGAATCCCTTGGATTGGGGGTAGGCCTGGATCCGCATAAGATTCCCCTTGATTGAGTGTTTGAACTTCTGTGTGGGATGTGGAATTTTGTGTAATTGTTTCTGAACTTGTGTGATCTAAAGCCTGAAAATCTTGCACATCATACTTGAATTTCATGTCCTACATCACAAGGTGAATGCAGTAGGAAAACCATCCCATAATAATAACTTTGAGGAAAATGATTCCCTATAACCCAACAATGATCAATGGAAATTTAAGAAAACCCAGAAGAAGAAAAATTGCAAACCGAAGGGTCCTTGCTATGTCTACGGCAAGATCGGACATTTCACCTTAATTTGTAGGGACCGCAAAAAACCTAAGAAAGAGGCTAATGCAGTATACGATGATATCGTAGCAATGGTCACGAAAGTGAACAAAGTTTAAGAGAAAGTCCCCGATTTATGGTATGATACAGGTGCCACAGTCCATGTATACAACGACAGATCAAGAAAGAAGCTAATGCAGTAGATGATGATATCATAGCAATGGTCACGAAAGTGAACATAGTTTAAGAGAGTCCCCGATTGGGGGTACGATATAGGTGCCAGAGTCCATGTATGCAACGATAGATCTGCCTTCAAAACCTATGAAGACGTGACTAATGGTCAAGAGGTTCAAATGGGAAATGAAGGTTGATCGACAGTCGTTGGCAAAGGAACCGTGAAATTACTCTTTACCTCTAGAAAGAAGGTAATCCTGACCAACGTACTACATGTCCTACACATCAGGAGGAATTTAGTCTCAGGGGATCTTTTGAGCAAACTCAGGATAAGGGTTGTGTTTGAATCTGGCAAGTTGATCTTGTCCATGAATGTGAACTTTGTGGGAAAGGGTTATGCTTGTAATGGGATGATTAAATTTTCTCTAAATGAAAAGAATTCTTCTGCTTATATGGTTGAGTCTGTAACATTGTGGCATGGTAGTTTAGCACATATTGGTTATAGTACCATAAAACTTATGGCTAAGAACGGCTTAATATCATATAATGAGAGTAAGAACGATAAATGTGAAGTATGCATATGGTTTAAAATAACTAAGAAACCATTTCCCAGTGTTAAGAGATTGTTTCAGATATTAGACCTAGTTCATATTGACATATGTGAGCTAAATGGCGTTCTTACTTGAGGAGGCAAGAGGTACTTCATAACGTTCATAAATGATTGTTCAACATATGTGTATGTATATATGCTAAAATCTAAAGATGAGGCATTTAATGCATTTATGGTCTATAAATCTGAAGTAAAAAATCAAGTAGGTAAAAATATTAAAATCCTTCGTAGCGACAGAGGAGAATATTTTTCTAATGAATTTTCTACCTATTGTGAAGTACACGACATAATAAACAAGTGCACAACGCCCTATACACCACAACAAAATGGTGTCGGCGAGAGAAAAAGTAGGACTTTAGTTGAAATTGTCAACTCATTTCTAATACAAGCAAAGTTGCCATTAAACCTATGGGGAGAAGCGCTATTAGCTGCGTGCCACGTTCTGAAATCTGAATAGAATCCCATCTAAGAAAACCAAGACCTATCCATACGAAATATGGAAAGGAAGGAAACCTAACATAGGTTATCTTAGAGTGTGGGGGTGTCTCGCATATTGCAGAACTCCTGAATCTAAAGGAACTAAGCTAGGATCAAGAGCTATCAATGCGTCTTTGTAGGATATGTACAAAATAGTAAGGCCTATAGACTTTTGGACATAGATTCCAATGTGATCATAGAATCTAGAGATGTAGAGTTCTTTGAGAACTCTTTATTCATGGAGAAAAAGAATATCGAGATTCAATCTCCTAATAAAACTATAACACAACAAGAAGTTGAAACTCCAAGTGAACCTTATAGGAGTCAAAGAACAAGAGTAGAGAAGAGTCTTGATTTTGATCAAATAGACTCTCAACGTCTCTCTTTTCATCTTGCAGAGGGTGATAGAGAGAAGGTCATTAGGAAAATACCTATGGTTTTAACTATAAATGATGAACCTAAAACCTTTAGTGAAGCTATGACTTCAAGAGACTACGCTTTTTGGAAAGATGCTATTAATGATGAAATGGATTCGATTATATCAAACCGAACATTGGAACTGGTGGATCTACCTCCAGGTTCTAAAGCTATGGGGTGTTTGTGGGTATTTAAGAAGAAATATTACATTGATGGTACAATATAATCCTTTAAGGCAAGATTAGTTGCCAAGGGTTTCCGACAGAAAGAAGGAATCGATTATTTTGACACATATACACCAGTGGCTAAAATAACATCGATTAGGAATTTATTCACTTTAGCATCTATACATTATCTTCATATTCATCAAATGGACGTGAAGACAACATTTCTGAATGGTGACCTCGATGAGGAGGTATATATGGAGCAACCGGAAGAGTTTGTTCTACCAGGAAATGAAAGAAAAGTGTGTAGACTTGTCAAGTCTTTGTATGGATTAAAACAAGCACCAAAATAGTGGTATGATAAGTTTGGTTCTAAAGTACTATCTTATGGTTTTGTACATAGCATTGTTGATAAATGTATATACTCAAAAGTTTGTAATGATTATGTTATAATCATATGTTTATATGTATATGATATGTTAATAATCAGCAACAAAATGGAAGGTGTAACCAAAACAAAGAGGTTTTTTTTATCCGTTTTCAAAATGAAGGATCTTGGACAAGTGAATACTATATTAGGTATCAAAATTAAAAAGCATAGTGGGGTTATGCATTGTGCCAGTCTCATTATATTGAAAAGATTTTGAACAAGTTTAACCACTTGAAAATCAAAGAGGCAAAAACCCCATTTGATCAAAGTATCAAATTAAAGGAAAACAATGGAAGAACAGTTGCATAACTAGAGTATGCTAGTGCTATATGCAGTTTTATGTATGCTATGCAATGCACAGTGCCGGATATAGCATATGATGTGAGTAAACTAAGTAGGTTTACTAGTGATCCAAGTGTAGAACATTGAAAAGCTATAGCCTATAAGTAGAGTTCTAGGTTATCTAAAAGAAACCAAAGAACTAAGGCTATTCTACTCGGAATTTGTGGTTGCGTTGGAAGGATATACCGATGCAAGTTGGATATCGAGTGCAGGGGACAACAAGTACACAACAGGGTGGATATTCACCTTAAGAGGTGCAGCTGTATCTTGGGATCCAAGAAACAAACTTGCATAACGCACTCGACAATGGAATTTGAGTTCATAGCATTGGCTGCAACTGGCAAAGAGGCTGAGTGGTTGAGGGATCTTTTATTAGAAATCCCATTCTATGCGAAGCCTATACCGGTTGTTTCACTTCATTGTGACAGTGAAGCTACTCTAGCGAGAGCCTACAATGGTACGTATAATAGGAAGTCCAGACACATAAGTTTGAGATATGACTATATGAGGTAATTGATTCATGATGAAATCATTGCGATCTCATTTGTGAAGTCAAGCAATAATTTAGCTGATCCCTTTACTAAACCTCTAACGAGAGAAGTAGTAAGGACAACATATAAAGGGATGTGGTTGAAACTCTTCAATCAAAGTTCCACCACTGATAGAAATTCAACCCAAAGTTAGAAAATCTCTAAAAATTGGGTTCAATGGGTAAAAGAAAATCATTGATATATGAAAAGTTTCAGCACTAAATCTAAAAATAACCTCATCCAGGATGAAAAGTGCTGGCCGTTACAACTAAAGGGTTGGGTTTTGGAACTCTTAAAGACAGTCAATGGGACAAGTGTTTTAAGTAACGAAAACACTGGAAGGATTTCACCTATATGAACGTAGAAGTAGTGCTCCTTCTCATGAGAGTTAGAGTTCTTTCGTGATCGTTTATGAAACGGGATAAGCACATGGCCATTAAAAGTGCTAAGCGAGTAATGTAAATGAACTCTCATAACACAGATGTTACTATGTGTGTAGTATCTTCGGTTATGTCGTTTATAAATAACTGGTTCAAAGCTGCGGCAACCAGTAATTTCGACAAAACTTTAAAATACTTGCACTAAAGGAAAGATTCAAATTGTGAGATATCTTTCTTTATACATAATAGCTGTCCTTTATCTCTAGCAAAATTTTATTGTTTGTTTTTAAAAACCAAGTGGGGGATTGTTGAAATTTTGGTTTTGAAAAAATCAAATATTTGAAATTTTCATTTTTCCGCCAAAACAATGTTGAAAATTTTCAAATGAAAAGTGCGGTTTTCTTTAGTCCCACATTGGAAAGGTGGAAAGATGTTTTGTGCTTTATATGTGGAGGTGTGTAGTATTCTTACTTGGAGATCTGGAGGTTGAGATGCTCGGGTTGCGTGTTCCAGTGCTACGCACTGGAACGCATGCACGCGCTCGGGCTTGGGCATGGGCGAAGGCGTGGGCATTGTGGCTGTAGTGGCGTTAAATGGTGCATTTTGCACCTTACGCGAACCGTCGCGAGACGGTGCGATCGCAGCGCAGGGGGTGTGAGATGAGCCTTGGTTTATAGGCTATTGAAAACGGTCGGATCTATGGATCCAAAACCGTCAGCCGTTTTGAGAACGACTGGCAGCCTTAAAAGCCACAACGGTCTAAAAATGGACGGGCTTTGATGATCCAACAGTCAAATCTTTTGTATTAGATCTGAAATGGCGCAAATTAAATATTAATGGTTAGAAACGTTTTTCAAACGTTTTGAACCATTGATGACCACCTAGCAACGATCCACTTCCCTGGTGCCTATATAAACTAGACCATTCCGGTCAAGAATCAATCAACTCCAACAGATCTCATCCAGACCATCAGATCTCACCGAAAACCTTCTCCTTTTAAGAATATTATTAGACGACCGCTAATCTAGTCTGCCAGATGATCAACTGCGTTGAAAAGTTCCCAAGTAGACCCTTCGTGATTGTTGCACGCAGGATCTAGATAGAAGGCTTGTCTTATCCTGGAAGCAATTCGCCTATACGCCATCGGTAATTGATAAAGGGGCTAATCACGCTTTAAGGACATCGTATTTATACATGATTCGGCCTAGTGTTTAAAAGAAATAATTTTTTTCTTTATTGTTATTATTTTTTTAAATTTTCGTTTTTCCAACATATTTCACAACACACATGCAACCACACACGCATGCAATGTCACACACACACACAACCGTGCTAGCTTACCTCATGCTAGGTGCTTACTGGGATTACTTTTGAAAACTGAGAGCTACATTGATATTTCTTTCATGACATCCAATTTGCCCATCAGGTACGCTGTCTCATGTTAAAATCATGATAACCCATAACTCAAGTTGGCCACACCAAGAAACAGTTGGAATGGAACACGCACCATTAGTTTTAATGCAACTAGATCAAGGAAGTCTAAATTGCAATGAAGTTCAACATAACAAATTGAAAGTTCTAATCACACGAGAAAGGATTCAATGACTGTGAGTAGGGATGTACATCGAGCCGAGTCGAGGTGGGCCAAGTTTGGCTTGACTTGTCCGTGCTCTCCTCAAGCTCGAGCTCGCCCTTGAGCTTACCATTGGAGATTGACTTGACTCGTCCGTGCTCCCCTTGAGCTCTATCTCGTCCTCGAGCTTACCATTCAAGCTCCCAGCCCCAATCCAACCCAACCCAACCCCCAAACTTTTCAATTTGCAAATCATAAATTCAAAACTCCAAATCTCAATTTTGGGATTTTGGGTTTTCCTATTTTCAACCAATTACATAAAAAATAATAATCAAGGATTAAATTTAGAGGTACCTTGTTTTTGAGAGAGAGAGAGAGAGAGAGAGAGAGAGCGAAATATTAGGGCTACTCCTTGGATACCTTTAGGGGCTGTTTCAATACACTGATAATAGTTTTAGTTATATATATATATATATATATATATATATATATATATATATATATATATATATATATATATATATATATAGGTGGGCATCGAGTTGAGTCGGACCGAGTTAGGTCCAACTCGACTCGATCCGGTACTGTCAAAACTCTAATCCGAACTCGATCTGACTCGGGACCAAGTCCAGCGGGCTTGACTTGATCCGAGCCGGATCTTGACTGGACTGACCTGAACCGAGTCCGACTCAGTCAAAGATACCAAGTCGATCGAGTTGGCCTTTGTTCGGATCAGGTCAAACTTGTGTAGATATGTGTCGTGCAAAGACAGCGCCGACACTCCAAGTTGTACGAACGGTTTAAAGGTGATCAAAGTTACATGGCCCCACAATGATGTATTTATTATATCCATACCGTTCATCCATTTTTCGAGATCATTTTAAAGCATTAGGGAAAAAATGAATCATATCCAAAGCTCAAATGGACCACACCAAGGATAATGATTTTCACAGTTAAAAAATTCGTAGGGCCCACCATAACGTTTATTTTCCATCCAATTTGTTAATAAGGTCACAACTACATGGGTGAAGAGGAAAAACAAATTTCATATTGATCCGAAACTTCTGTGATACCTAAAAGAGTTTCAATGGTAGACGTTCAACCCCCCCGTTGCTTTTTGCAGTGTGGTCCACTTGATCTTTAGATCTGTCTTATTTTTCGGCTCAAGCCTTAAGACGAGCACGCCAAATGGATGGACGGTTTTGATATAACACATACCTCATGATGGGACCCACAGAACTTGCTGACGTCAATACATCAGCTGGTGCATGGCACACCTACCCATCAGTCAATACACTAGTGTCAGTGTGATAGGAAGCAGATTGCGTACTAACTTAGTACCCTAAGCGTACTAAGTAAACTCTGTGGGGCCCACCTTCATTCATGCATTTTATCCAACCCGTTCATCCATTTTTCCAGATAATTTTAGGGCTTTAGCCCAAAAATGAAGCCTATAAAAAGATCAAATGGACCACACCAACGTAAACAGTGTGAATTGAACTTCTACCGTTGAAAAGTTCTTAGGGGCTGCAGAAGTTTTAGATCAAACTGATATTTGTTTTTTTTCCCTTCATCCATTTCTGTTTGATCTTATGAACAGGTTGGATGAAAATTATACATCACTGCGTGCCTTAGAAAGGTTTCAACGGTGGAAATCAATACTTCCACTATTTCATGTGGTATGGTCCAGTTGAGGTGTGGATATACTTCAATTTTGGTCTCAACGCCTAAAATGATCTTTAAAAGCGGATGGACGACGTGGATAAACCACATGCATTCACGGTGGGCCCAACAGAGTTTACTCAGTATGATAAGAGTGTACTGAGTAACTCAGTATACAATCTGATTTCATTGTAACAGTGTCAGTGTCAGGACTCGGTGCTCGAGGCGTCAACTGAGAGGAGACGCTGGCTACTCCCTCTGGGACCATAGTGGTCGGTGCTTTGTGGACCCCACCATGATGTATTTATTTCATCCATGTTGTCCATCTATTTTTCTAGATCATTTTATGGTATTAAACCAAAAATGAGGTATATCCCAATCTCAAGTGGACAACATTACAGGAAACAATGTCGAATGAACGTTGTGCGGATCAGATCAGATTGGTTCGGATTGGCCATTGATCCGAACTCGACTCAATGTAAGGTCGGATCTAAGCGGGCCTACTCTATTTGACCTGATCCTGGCCTTTGGTTCGGATCGAATCGGGTCGGATTATGCCCAGCTCTAATATATATATATATATATATATATATATATATATTATATTTGAGCCAGTTGCAGAATTTTTTGAGAACTCATTACACGTGATGTGAGCCCAAAATCTGAATGGTCCACGGGATGCAACACCCCATGAAACCCCTAGGGCTCAACTTTTACCCTGATCCAAAACTTTTGTGGGCCATGGAAAAAGAAAATAGTTTCCTTCCTTGATTTGCATCTCTCTTTGCTATTATCCACTAGAGTTTTGGATTAGGGTGAAAATTGATCCCTGGGGGTTTCATGGGCTGTTGCATCACATGGACTGTTTGGATTTTCGGCCCATGACATGTGTGCAATGGTGCGTAGGTGAGCATACCTCTCTCACTATATATATATATATATATATATGAGTCGAGCCAAGCTCGAGCTAACCAAGCTTGGAATCAAGCTTTGAACCGAGCTGAGTCAGGCTCCACTCTGCTTTACTTCGGCTCGTTTTCAAATGGGCTGGGTCATATGAAGCTTGGTTCGCCTCGAGTTGTCGTTCAAGCCAAGTCAAACCGAGCTAAAAGAGCCAATCCGAGTGAGCTTTTCGAGCTAGCTTGGCTCGTGTATAGCTCTAACTGTGAGCAACCTCAACAATCCTCTAGTCTTATACCAGAGATCACCACATCCCCTGGTCAACACAATATCGTAAAGAAACAAGAGAACTTGCTTAAAGAAAATATCATTCAACTGTGTTTTATTCCATAGGGTCTAATCAATTTTTGTAATGAGTGTTTACAAGGTTTCCTCTTTGAAAAACCTTTAACTTTTTTTTTTTCTCCAGAGAACAATAATTTTATTAAGAAGCACGCCAAAACATGTGAAAGAATACAACCCAACTTTCCAACTAAAAAAAGAGGAGAGATCGACATAATTAACTATCTTTACATGAGAAACACAATTGATAAGGAAAATATCTAGTATGATGCAAGCCACCTATTAACTTGGAAAAAGATCGAATAGAGAACTGACCCGAACTATGAACATTCTAGACCATCGAATCTCCATCATGAGGCAAAGGGACCACGTTCTTTAGAAGAATCAGCAAAGCAAACAACCTTGATATCTCTTCTTTTGACATATATCCATGCTGCAAGGAGCCCACACGAACTGATCACCACAAACCGAGAAAATATCACACAAGGATGACCTTATCTGAGGCAATGCAGGCTGTCGTGCAGGTTTTATAGTACTTAGTGCCTAAGCTAGCAGAGAGTGTTGAAAATACCTTCCCAAAATCATCATCCGCTGCATAATCTGTTTTAGGTTTCTCGAACCCAACAACAAAGACTGATATTGTAGACAATATGCGTGATATTCGACTGAGGGCGTTTACTTCCTTAGCTTCTAGCATCGACCGAGGGCATTAGGTTGAATGTGAACTCCTGAGCATAAGCATTCCACTTAGCGTGCCTTAACTTCTTTTAAGAATTTAAATAACACAACGCCTTGTGATTAGAATAGAGCACAAACTCCCGATGAATGAGGTAGCGGCACCAACGTTTCAAAGCTTGTACAATAGCGTAAAACTCCACATCACATGTAGAATACTACTTTGTTTCATTGATTTTTTCATTAAAGGTCACTAGATGTCCTTCCCAATTGAGGACATCTCTTATGCCTATATGTGATGTATCACAGGCAACTTCAAATATCTTTTCAAAATTAAGAAGCCTAAGAACTGGAGCTTTCATCATTTTTCGTTTGATTCTTCGAAATGCCTTTATTGCTGCTTTGATCCACTCAAATGGAATGACCTTCATACATTCAGTAATGGGCGCCATTATGGAACTAAATTTCCTGATAAACCTTTGTAAAACGTCTCAAGCCTGTGAAAACTGCGAACCTCATGAATATTCATGGGAGTAAGCCAGTCGATAAGAACCCTTATCTTTTCAGGATAAACCTCCGCGCCTTTTGTTGAAATGACTGATCTTGGAAAAACCACGTGGAATTCATGAATGTACACTTCTTCAAATTGAGAGTTTCTCACGGCGTAATACACTCATCACCTGGCAAAGATGGATCATATGATCTTTTTGTGAACGACTATAGATGAGGATGTTGTTAAAGTATATAACAACGAACTTGCCAATGAATGGTCGTAGAATTTGTGTCACCTGCATGAACGTACTAGGTGCCTTTGCAAGCCAAAAAGCATGACTAGCCACTTGTACAATCTATCCTTTGTTTTAAAAGTGGTCTTACATTCATCCCTAGGATGAATTCTTATATGGTTATACTAACTTTGCAAATCAATTTTCGAAAAGATTGTAGCATTCACTATTTGTCTAGCGTGTCATTAAGGTTTGGAATTGGAGAATGGTACCTTATCATCTTGTTGATGACGCGACTATCAGCACAAATCCACCAACTATCATCCTTCTTTGGTGTCAACAACGCCAGCATGCCATACGGGCTGAGGTTATCACGATTCACGAATGAAACCCTTGGCCAGCAATTCCTCTACCTATTGATGAAGCTCTGCATGCTTTGTCTGGTTTATTCTATGTTGGAAAATTTGGTAATGGTGCTCTGGGTACCAAATCAATCGTGTGCTGTATGTTACAGATGGGTGAAAGCTCATTGGACGGTTTGTCAGGGACTAAATCCTAAAATTGGGATGGAATGTCTTGAATCTCTGGGTACCAAATCATTCTCGTTCTAAATGTCGTGCATGAGTGGAAGCTCACTAGATAGTTTGTTAGGGACCAAATTCTGAAATTGGGACAATGTCCTGAATCTCAGGTGGTTAGACAAAAACATCACCAGTTGCATCCATCTTATTTCCTATTAGAGCATCTCATGATTCCTCGTTTCCAACTTTCCTCCACGAATCAGGCTATACTCTACACTGTGGAAGTCGACTTTGCCTCTTTGGGTTCGTCATCCCTCCTAAGCATGGTGTGCCATAAAGACCGTTACGTAAAGGTTACCGTGGCAACTATTACATGTTACGAGGTTGTAAAGGCTATAATAACTGTTACAGAAAAAATGACCTGTGAAGGCCGTTACAACCCCCATAATGGCTCCTTACGCCCCCTTGTAAAGGCTGTAACAGCCCCATAATGGTTCATGACCGTTACGGGGCCGATATAGGTTTTTCGGGATTTTTTTTCCCAATGAGAGAGAGAGAGAGAGCATAACAGTCGTTATGGCCCCCATGACGGCCGTTACACCTCGTATCGTAAAGGTAATGGTGGTGACCGTTATGGCCACCATTACTGTGTTACGGAATACCTTGCTTATAGGGTTTGTCACATCTTTGATGTATACCCATAGGTACTTTATCAATATGCGTGCGACTTTTATTGGAATAATGTCACACCAAAGTGATTCTTCGTAACGGGCCAATGAGAAGTTCACTGAGTACCACCTAATCACGGAGATGAACATGCCATTCACCTATGCAATCTTGTATGGCTTGGGATGCATGTGAGTTTTCAGCTTTAGTTTGTCCACCATGCTTTGCAAGGCCACATTCATATTGCTGCCCTTGTCAATAATGACTTTGGCAACCTTTACACCATACAATGCTAGTCTTCTTGGGCCTCCTCTTTTGGTGCCATTTTGAATCCTCCTGACCACTAACGATAAGTTATTTCTCGTAAGGTCAACTATGTGTTTCTCGGGTTCCTTATCGTCATCTCCTAGATTGCTTTCATGTTCACCTTCCACTTGGTCTACAACAAAGTTCTCTTTCTACCATTCACTTTGTTGTCCCTCGCAAAGCTATAAATTGTGAGAGTGACACTTTGTCGCATAATGTCCATGATCACCACACTTGAAACAAGTATTTGCCATTCTCCCTTGAGTTGCCGCAACAGACTTCCACTTTGCGTGACTGCTTTGAGAAAGAGGATTAGAGGAAGGAGTTCTAGCCAATTTTGTAATCCCAAGGAAAATTACCGCTGGACGCGATTGGTCGCAAATGCGATGTGGAGCCACTAACAGTAGGGTGGGTGGATGCGTAGCCTCCGACTTGAAGGCTATTGTGTCTTGTCACCTACTTTTGCTCCTATAATTTTCGGGGCATCCGATACGCTTTGTCCACACTATTGGTCGAACAGTCACCGATTCTCTTTGAATATCGAATTGTAGTCCATTGCAATAACGCACCACTTGTTGCTGTTTTTTTTTTCTCCATTGGGTGGTCATTAAGTCATAATAACGGTGTGTGTTAGTCTTGTTATTTTCATAGTTATATTGTCTGTTATAGTGTTAGGAGATCCTGGAAGGAAATCATTTCATAATTTAGTAGGAGAAGCCTTTGCTTCAATCTCACCTTCATCAATTGCCTATGAGAGGAAAGCAGCATCACTATGTCTTCTTCGACAACTTACCACCAGTCCTGGCCACACCCTTAAATTTTAGGGTAGCAAAATGTAGTTTGACTGCTTCCTCCATTTTGTACGAATGGAAATACCACTCCATTCACTTTGAACACCTTGGGGTGTAGGTTACCACTGTAATCCAATATTTCAATCTTGACATGTTTGTCAGGATCCACAGTGTGAACATTCCTCCCTCCATTAGGATAATTTGGATAATCTTGTTGGAGCTTGTTTGTTCCTCTTGTTCCCAGCCGCGTGTAGCAAGGTTGGATTCCATATCTCGGATCATACTCTTCATGGAAATCACCATTTCGGCCAACTTGCCTTGGATTAACATTTCTGAATTCTAAATCTCCTTCAAGGTCATCTATAGATATTTGATGGTTCAAATTGATTCCCTTTCTTGCTTCTTTCAGAACAATAACCTGTCCTTCTAGAGTATCTACTTTGGTTGTGAAATGAGCCTTCATATCGTCCAATTGTTTCGTGATGCAGGACAATTAACCAATTGCTCTAAAATCTCAAACTGATAGAGCATGACGAATTAATTCCTTTATTTCATAGCCCAAGCCCCACATTGCATGGGTTAGGACCTCGACCAAACCCCCCTCGTGGGCCCTACTTCACATGGGTTCCGCTTCACAAGGATGGGCCCTGCCTCACACGAGCCACTTGCCTCACACGAGCCGCCCACCTTGAGTGTGCCCTTGCATTCCACAGGCAACCCCGCCTGAGCCCAATATGAAAATACCCTTGCATTAATCACCCCCGTGAGGAATCTCGAACACGAGACCTCCTGCTTTGATATCACTTTAATGCAGGACAATTAACCACTTGCTCTAAAAGCTCGAATTGATAGAGCATGGCGAATTAATCCGTTTATCTCATAGTCCAGGCCCCACATCGCATGAGTTATGACCTTGGCCAAACCCCCCTCGTGGGCCCCACTTCACATGGGTTCTGCTTCCAACGAGCCACCCGCTTCACACGGATGGGGCCCGCCTCACATGAGCCACACACCTCACACGGGCCACCCACCCCGAGTGTGCCCCTGCATGTCTGCATCCCAGAGGCAACCTCACTCGAGCTCAGTGTGAAAATGCCCTATATTATTTTGTTATCAAATTTACTACTTGTTGCAAGGTCGATACAGTCCTATCTTGAGGTTTAGTAGCCATCCCACGATTGTTAAGTCTTCCCTCTTCTGGCACTCATATGACAACAGGTTTATGCAAAGTATGTGAGAATGGTTTTGATTTTTATTTATTTATTTATTATTATTATTTTTTGATATAGGTAATGGAAAGGTTGGGTGTGTGATCGATTATGGATTGTTTACTAGTTGAACAACGGGCAAGGTTTGGTACTATTTGAGATAGAGATATGGTGATGGCTTAAGTGAAATGGAGGTTGTTTGTGGTCTATGGTGGAAGGGCTGAATTAATAGGCTGGTTTAGGGAATTGAGGGTAAGTTTGCAATGAAAATTGGGAGACATAATTTGTGGAAAGAAGATGAGGAAGAGCATAGAAAATTGAAGGAGAAATAAAAAATAAATAATGCAACTAGATCAAGGAAGAAACTAATTGCAATGAAGTTCAACGTACCAGATTGAAAGTTTGAATCACATACAAGAAAAGATGTAATGAGTGTGAGCAAGCTCAACAGTCCTCTAGTCTTATACTAGTAGTAGCGACTTCCCCCCAAATCAATACACTACCATAGAGAAACAAGAGAACTTGTTCAGAGAAAATAACATTTTACTATGTTTTATTCTATATGGCCTGTGCCTTTTTTTATAATGAGTGTTTACAAGGTTTCCTCTTCGAAAAATCTCTAACATAATTTAAGGAATCTAAAAATAGGATTCCTTACCAACTAAGATCTCTAAAATAAGAAAACCCTTAAACAAGAAAAACTAATAATACTTGTTTCCTAACATAAGGATATCTAAAAGAAAAAAGTGCTTAAACAAGATGTTGTGCAGGGTGTCTTGGATTTTGCCAATCTGTTGTATAGAGAAGTTCAGGTTCAGTTCCACTGAAGCCATTTTTGGTTCGACCGAAAATTGAAGAATTCTCAAGTTGCTCGCTGTGATGTTTTGGTCGTTTTCGGTTCGATCGAAATTCCAGTCGGGTCGATTCGGTTCGGTCGAAGGTTATGATCGGTCGGATCAGACTTGTTACGTAGAGTTGTGCAAATCGGGCCATTTAAGCCTAATCTGCAATTAGGGCTTGAATTCTAACGAGCGTTCTCTCTAAGGGTGAGGGTTTTCATGAGGTAAGAGAGTTTTCGATACTTGTAAGGGCTTGTGAAGGGTTTTCCAAGGGTTGCGCATCGCATTGGGAGATCGGGTACATTTGTAATAGAAGAAGGTGAGTGGTGTATAACTCTAAGGTTTTGATTATAGTGGATTTCTGTTGCTTTGTGCCATGATTTTTTCCTTGCAACGGCTTTCCACGTTAAATATCGTTATGTTTTGTGTGTGATTGCTTTATTGGTTATTCTGCTTTATTGTGATTGTTTTATCTTCGTTGTATGTGCTTCCGCAAAGCGCATAGATTGATGGTGGTATTAGATCCGAATTTCTAATACCTAGGGTTGATCTGGGTTTGTTGAGGGATTTGAATCCCAACATAAAATCTAATGATACCTATTTCCTAACATAGAAATATGAAAAATAAATAAATTAGGAAGAAACGAAAAAAGGAAAGTGGGTTTTTTCTTGTGTACGTGTATGGAGTGTGCACATGTGGTATATGGGGCTATTGCATCAAGTTTTGTGTTGGACCCTCCATGGTGTTTATATGACATCCAATCCATTCGTCTGACGTGCCTCATTTAGGACAAAAGAATTACCCAAAAATCCCAGTTCATACTACATAAATTTAGAAGTTTTAGATTTTTTTTCTTCTTCTTCTGGAGTGGCCTGCTTGAGTGTTGAATCAGCTTGATTTCTGGGATCAAGGCCAAACAAGGGATGCTATTCCTGATTGACGGTGTGGATTTTATGCATGTTAAGCCGTTTCGCCCATGTTAGAGAAAGTAACCTTGGTAGGTACCTAATGCAAGGCATGTAAGCGTTGGATGATTGGATTTAATTCATAAGCTCCATGCGGGGCCCTTATTATCATTGAGGAGGTCTCGCATGCAACTAGTTGGATGATTAAGATCACGTTTGGTAACATGTTCTTAGAATTTTTTTCATTTCTCCTATGAATAATTGATCCTATCTTAACAAGGTGTTTGGTATGCAATTTATTAGGGAAGTATTTCTACCTGTACTCCAAAACATGCACATAATTATTTCTCCAAAGAGATAGCCAGGACCGATTTCACTCAAGAATTGACTCTCCCTCTCTCTCTACATCAAAGAATTGTGGGGCCTACATGATGGATAGTCTGAGTCTGTGTGGACCCCACCTTTGATCCATGATCATAGATGGGCCAACAAGACGGATGGTCAATTTCATGAATGAAACTTTCTATTGTAAAGTTGTGGGCCGTTTTGGATGGTTAAGAGTCAAATCAAAGGTTGCGCCCACATGATAAGCAGTTCAGGTCTGTGATCAGATACATTCTGTAATGTTCTGGACCATCTGTTTTGTTTTTATGTGGATCAGATGGCTAACATCATCCGACAGTTATTCTTGACAGAATTGGTGAGGCAGAGGTGAGTCCCACAAGATGGACGGTCTAGATTCATAAATTACAGTTTATTGTAATATTGTATTTTTCCCTTCTCTTTTTTGGTCATTAAGCGGATGGCTAAAGATCATTGTATGAAAGTGATTTGTGAGAGGAATGAGGAATTGAGGGTGGAGTCCATAAGATCAACGGTCTGGATTTGTGATTACATGACTTTTGTCGGCAATGATTGGATGGCTAAGATAATCAAATCAAAGCTATTCTTGAGGGTAACAAGGAAATCAGAGGTGGGGCCCACAAGATGAACGGTCTAAATCCATGTTCAGACAAGTTTTCTTCGTGAATGTTCTGGACCATTCATTTTGTCGCCTATTGATTAAATGAATAAGGTCATCAGATTAAAGCAATGATTGACAGGAACAGGGAAGCAGAGGTGGGGGCCCACATGATAAACAGTGCATATGCATGATCAGATTTGTTTTGTAAATGATCTTGACTGTCCATTTTGTTTTAGGCATTGATTGGATTGCCAATATCATCTGATCAAAGTGATTCTTGAGAGCAACGGTGAACCTGAGGTTAGTCCCAAAAGATGGACAGTGTGGATATATGAATAAGACAACTTACTGTCATAATGATCTGAGACTTTCCGTTTTTGGTCATTGATCGTACGGCTAAAGATCGTTGTTCCAAAGTGATTCTTGAGAGGAATGATAGATTAGAGGTGGGTGGGTTCTTCAAGGTCAACAGTTAGATCCATGATCAAATAGCTCTGTCACAAATGATATAAATTGTCTTTTGTTGGGCACTGACTGGTAGCTAAGTTCACCAAATAAAACTGACTTGAGAGTCATGAAATATCGCCTAGAGCTATTTTGAGAGAGGTTGTGAAATTAAACTCATTGCTTTAGCAAATATGGCTCACCACTTGGACGCAAATATTCTATTTTTGTGCAAACTCATGTCCAATGGAAACTTGTTCTAGGTGACAGCTGCATCTAGACGATGGAAACTTCCCTTGGACATGAAAGTGGAGCTCTACACATTGAGACAATAAGGGGTCGTCTTGGTCCTAGAAATCCAACCCCTAGGAAATGGATTCCATTAGTGAGGAGCTGAATTTGTGTTTGGGTCCTGAGAAAGGGTGGGAACTGCATTGCCATGGGAATCCAGTTCCCAAAATTTGCCTCTTTTATGATTCCCATTTTGAAGATGGGTTGTAAAATTTTAAAAAATGGATTCCCATTAACGGTCATATTTTTAAAAATGATACTCCCCCCCCTCAACTGCCACTTAAATCCATTTTGCTGACCCATTTTTCTCTTGGAGAGTATGATACTTAATACTTGGTCACAAATTGTATACGTGGCTTGCACTAATTCGGACTAAATCGTACAAGTTGCAGGGACTTACCATGGATAGGTTAGTAGATCAATCAGATTGATTAAGCAATCTTATCCTCTAGTTAATGAACATTTGCTTGTTGAATTAGGACCATTGATGTTTTACATCAACAATTCATGTAATGTCAACCAATCATTCAGTTATAGAATTACATCAGTGTAGTTATGGTTCATCATAGAGGGAGTACTTGGGAAGATGGTTTCCAGAGACATCACATGGCAGAGATTGCACAGAGAGAGGGATTCAAGCTGACATGTCGGATTCGAATTCAAATATTGGCTAGCTACATATCAGGCAGCTGGAACATTTGACGTTTTATTCCAGCTAGTGAAAAGATACACCTTTAGGACTTACCGAAAGAACCTCAACATCAACGGAAGTGGATGGTACCCAGTCTGCTGATGTGCTCTTTTTTCTTTCTGAAGGGTTACAAATTTTTTTATTCCAGCTAGTGAAAAGATACACCTGGATGACCAATGGTCATCCTAAAACATCAAAGAAAGACCATAAGGGAAGCTTCTTGAATTGCCCTGCGAACTTGGGCTCATTCAACAATGAAGTGCTCGATGTTAACTATAACAATTAACCACAGATGGCAATGAGGCAATGTCGCGGATGTTCCTCCGATACAGCTCACAAAATTACTAGCAACAATGCCTACCAAAGCTATGATCTTCTTTTGCTACCTTGGCTGCCCCCTTGCCAAGCCTTTAGGAGGTTCACCATCTTTTGTGGCATTACCCACTGCTTTCCAAAGGCTTGCAAAATGAACCATCAGATTTCTTGGATAAAAGAGCAATGCAAGAAAAAAGTGATCGATAGATTCGGCGTCCCAAGGCACATGAGACATCCATTTAGGATTATCGTTATGATCCTGTTTTTCCCCACCAACCCTGGGGGGCGGGTTGCCCCAAAACGATTGGGGAGGGAGGGAGGCAGGGGCGCATTAATCAAGATCCACAACACCAACCCATATGATAGTTTATTGACCCATGACCAGCCCGGCCCAACAGCTGACCACTTGCACATGCCAAATGTGTAAAAGTAAAATGTGGACATTAGAACTTGAATGGGAGTCTCAAGTTATTTCAGTCCAAGTTAGAACTTGAATGGGAGTCTCAAGTCAATAATGCATCTATATAGCCCATGTACATTAGTACACACATGACCCGAATCTCATTTCGAGAGACTCGAGTGAGTGCTTTTAGCAGCTCTCAGTCTCTATCTCACACATTCATTTTAATTGAACAGTTCGCAAGATCTCTCTCACACACACAGGGTTTTGCTAACATCCCTGCTTTCATGCTAATGTCCCCAAACATTTTACATGACACACAGGGTGATCTATTCATTCATTCACAAAAAAGCAAGCCATGGTGCATGAATTACGCCGATCAAATGATCCTGACCCCTTGAATGGGGCCAATTTGTTACAACCTCCATTGTTTACGACCCATAAATGACATGGTTAGAATCATCAAATCAAAGTGTTATTTTAGATTCAAGATGATGATTGGACCTCTTTTGTTTCTTGGGTCATTTTTGATTGTCCATTTCCGTGTTATTGAGAGGAAGCTTAGGATCACCCGAGTTGCATGATTTTTGTACCATGGCTTACTCCTAGTTATGAATGAATGAATGGCTCAGATCGACAACAGGTCACCCCATGTGCCATTTAGCAAAACCCATATACATGTATGTATCTATATTAATATATTTGAGATATATAGGCCTGGGCAGGATCAGGCTAGGCTGGGGTAGCCCAAGCTCGGTGCAAAATTGTTCCGGCTTTTATATCTGAGTCCAAGCACTAAAAGGCATGCACAACCTGGCCCAAATACCTGCCCAGCCGAAAAGCGCATGTGCCGGTCCAGACCATTGATACCCTGTGCATCGAAGGTTTGTGCAACTAAGGTCCACCAGTGACCGAATCAAATCAATCACCCGATGCTCTAAGACTTCTATCTGCATACCTGTGGTTCAGCACAGCTATCTTCCCGTCCTTGCCTCTAAAAATTCAACAGTCATATATTTTCCAATTAGTGGATTTTGCTCAACATCTATCAAAATGTAAGCCTCCTTGAGAGTGACATTACTAATTTGTAAACATGCTTGTTGGGATAGGCATTGAATTTGATTAAGGATGTCTTTGTGGATTCAAGCTGACATGTCGGATTCAAATTCAAATATCGGGTAGCTACATGTTCATTCAACAATGAATGCTGCTAGAACATTCGGCATTTTAGTGGTGTCTTAGTACTTTAGGATTTACCAAAAGAACCTCAACATCAACCAAAGTGGATGGTACTCAGTCTGCTGATGTGCTATTTTTTCTTTCTGAAGGGTTACAATTTTTTTATTCCAGCTAGTGAAAAGATACACCCGGATGACCAAAGGTCATCCTAAAACATCAAAGGAAGACCATAGGGGAAGCTTATTGAATTGCCAGATAATTGACGAAGTGTCTAGTATCAATTGCAGTTTTGGTGCTTTCAAGTCCAAGTTGGAAGTAGGGATGCAACTTGGGCAGGGTGGGGTTGGGTTTAGGGTCCACCCAAGCCCAACCCAGGCTGAAACCTGACCTGATCCAGATTTCAACCTGAGCTACCCAACCCAAACACAACCTGAATTCCTCTATACCTGACCCGACCTGACTCCTCCCAACCCGAATACATGTGATTATTCCCAACCTCATCTAACCCAACCCGAATTTGCTCAACTCGAACCCAACCTGACTTCAAATCAGGTTGACATTTTCCAACCCAAACACGAGCCAATGACCTTGACAACCTGACCTGAACTTGGGTCGGGTCAATCAGTTGCAGCCCTAGTTGGAAGTGTCATAATTGCGGCTTGGAACCCAGTCCCTCATTGTGAGTTGGGAGGTAACTACAACAGAGTTATTTCTACTTCATTAGAGTAATGTTGCAGCTCAACTGGACACTGCATACGAATGTGCACTCTGGGCATGTTTGAAGAATCATGATCTGTCCATGAATAGTTTCTCTAGAAATTCTTCATTTCCCCCCCCCCCCCCCAAAAAAAATAAAAAAAATTTAGGTTAATCAGCCTCCCTTTTCATCTGGATCTATACTCTCTCTCTCTCTGGTATTTTTTTTTTTTTTTTTTGAGTTAGCATATTACGTGTCTGAGAATGGTAGCTTTTGTTATCAGATGGCACCGAAGCAGAAGATCAGAATCAAGCTGAAGTCCTATTTTGTGCCCTTCATAGAGGACTCGTGCAAGCAGATAATGGACGTAGCCAGGTCAACCAATGCCAAGACCATGGGCCCTGTGCCCCTTCCCACCAAGAAACGGATTTACTGCGTGCTCAAATCCCCGCACGTGCACAAGGATGCACGGTTCCATTTCGAGATCCGGACCCACCAACGTCTCATCGACATCTTCTACCCGACTGCCCAGACCATAGATTCATTGATGCAGCTCGATCTACCTGCTGCTGTCGACGTGCAGGTCAAACTTTAATCTTAGGCATGGATGGTTCAGGTAAAACCAATGTAAACTTCTCCCATTAACATCTGAAATCATTGTCTCTGTTTGTTGAAAGAATGGTTTTAGGTAATAGAGAGAAATCTATTGGCAGAATACTCAAATTCTCTTCAGTTCTTTCGATAACTGCAGTCTTCTTTGTGTAGCTTATGAGTGTTAATTGCTGTTCATACTGGAAGTTGTTTGATACTTTGGCTGAGTGTGATGGTTCATATGCATCTTCTTTGTGTAGCTTATGAGTGTTAATTGCTGTTCATACTGGAAGTTGTTTGATACTTTGGCTGAGTGTGATGGTTCATATGCATGCACTCAAAAGTTACAGGGGAGCTTTTGATACTATGGTAGCATGTGATGATTGATAGACAGGCCACTCAGAAACTGGATACATGTCATCGATTAACTAAAATTAAACCGTCCAAATTGTGGGACCCAATGTAGGTAGGTCATCATCCAAACTTGAGATTGGTTAAGTATATTAACCTCTGATTAATGGGCCATTAATTTGTTGAATGAGGACTGTTGACTATTTTTAATCTCGGCTGTCCATTATATCTCCACCAATGAGAAATCAAATCTGTGCAAGCTTTTGGTTTATTAAGAATCACGCTCTACCAGAGCATCAGAGTTCTTGTTGAAATGATACAATACGTTGCATTCATGTACCTCAAATTGAGCTGTCCAGATTGTGGGACCCACCAGATGAGTTATAATCCTCAAAACGAGATTGATTGATGGACATTTGTTGAATTGAAGCTGTGCACTGTTCAGCGGGCTAGATGGGGATCAGTTCAGTACAATTTGGTTTATGATCCATATATTGCTGGGCCCACTATTTGGACGGTTAAATACATGTGAACCAGCACACCATTGAGTATCAAACATCTGATGTTTGTTGGGGACGCGGATTAGCTACTGAAGTGACATCACCATGTTTTGTCGGCCCTGCCATGATGTATGTGTTGTATCCACACCGTCTAACTGTTTGGAGAGATCATTTTAGGGGATGGGCCAAAGAATGAGGCAGATCCAAATCTCAAGTGGACCCCACCACGGAAAAGAGTGGGGATTGAACGCTTACCATTAAAAACTTCTTGGGGCCACATAAGTTTTCGATCAAGCTGATATTCGTGTTTTCCCGTATTCCATGTCTGTGTCAACTTATTAACAGGTTGGATCTCAAATAAAGATGATGGTGGGCCCTAGGAATTGGGGTTTGCCATATAAAAGCTTTAAACTACAAGCACAGTAAGGATAGTATGTGAAGCATTTTCCGTACATCCACGCCCGGGCGGTGGGGGAAGTGGGGTTGCAGAGCTGCTTGGGCTCTTTATTTGGAGCACTTGGTACTTCACATGTTCGCATAAAAGCCTTTGAATTTGTTGTTCTTAAATTTTTTTATTTTTTATTTCCTGAACCGTGGCTTAACTTATGCTCAGTATATGACCCAAAGCAAAAAAAAAAAAAAAAAAAAGAAAAAAAAAAGAAGGAAAGAGAAAAAATAAAAAAGTAAAAGGGAAAAATAAAAAAGACAAAAAAACGGAAGGAAGGCTCAACGGTTGGTGACTTTGTGTTGAACCTTGTATGACTGCGCTCTCATGTGGCTATTATGTGTCTGAAAGTGAAATATGTGTTAAATTGACTATTGTAATTAAATTACAAAAAATAAATATAAATCAAAAGACATGGAGGTATCTCTTGTAAACAAGAGATTTTAAGGGCCTGTTTGGATACCACCAAATAACTTGTTTCTTTCTTCTTTTTTTTTTAAATTGTTATTTGAAGTCATTTAAGTTTACTTATACCCTTTAAGTTATTTATTTATTTATTTATTTTTATTTTTATTTTTATTTAAAGCTTTTTTAACTTTTAACTTTTCTACTATTCTCTCTCACCCTCTTTCCATATCAAAGGAAGCTCCACATGCACTGTCCACATGGAAGGTGGGGCCCACATGATGGATCACTCATATTATAGTGGGCCCATATAATGGATGGTCTACATCAAAGGTCGGCTGCTAATGATAAATAGCCACCTAATGATAAATAACCCAAATCCAAAATTGGTGGGTATAATGGAAGATCCACTTCAAAGGTGAGGCCCCCACAATGGCCATTATACATCAAAGGTAAGCTCCACAAGATGGGCAATGGACATTGAAGTTGAGCCCCACATGATGGATGGTCCACATCCAAGGCAAGCCCGCATGATGGGCAACCCACATTGAAGATGGCCCGTATGATGGACAATCCACATCAAAGGCGGGCTTCACATGATGGGCAGTGGATACTGAAGGTGGGTCCCACATGATAGACCATAACATTGATGGTGGGCTCCACATGATGGATGACCAATGTGAAAGGTGAGTCTTACATAATGGACTGTGCACATTAAAGGTTGGTGCTTAATGATGAATGGCCTGCATCTAAGGTGGGCCCTGCATGATGGATGGCCCACATCAAAGTTTGGCTCCAATGGCTGTGGATGTGAGGGGGGCCAAACAGACTTGGAAATCAGATTGCATAATGGGTAAACTCTATTGGGCCCACCAAGAATTGTGTCTTATCCTTCCTGTCTGTCCATTTTACCCATTTATTTTAGGGTATGAGCCTAAAATGGAAGCATATCTAGAGCTCAAGTGTACCACACCACAAGAGCCAACGTAAATTAAAGGCCTGCCATTGAAATCTTAATGGGTCCACAAAGGTTTTGGATCAAGCTAATATTTGTGTTTTCCCTTCATCCATGTCTGTGTGACGTTATGAACAGGTTGAATGACAAATAAATATCACTGTCGGGCTTTAGGAAAGTTTTGATGATGGACATCATTATCCCCACTGTTTCCTGTGGTGGGGCCCACTTCAGCTTTGGATATGCTTCAATTTAGGGCTCAACCCCTAAAATGAGCTGAAAAACGGATGGATGGTGTAGACAAGCCACATAAATTCATGGTGGGCCCAATAGAGTTTACTCAGGTACGCAATTCAACTCCACGGACTTGAGATCTCACAGCTTCAAACTCTTGTGAGTTTACCACTAAATGTGACCCACTGTAATGTCTTGGATTTTTGCCAACTGGGAATTAGACATCATTGGATATTACTTTTGATTTCTTGATTTGAGTGCATGCCCATGCATGCATTCACGCATGTTTGAGACCAAAAGGAGTGATGTGGGGTCCAACAAAACAATCCAAAATAGTAGAAGTTTAAAATTTTCAGAACGTGGGCCAACCCCGATGGTGCCACCATATAAAAAAAAAAAAGTCTCTGGATAGTCCTTGGCGGTGCCATCGCGGCAGCGGCGTGCCACAACCAAAATTAGACAGCATGTGGCTATGCCACCGCCACCCTCCTGTTCAACATTGTAGCAGTGTTCAACAACTAATAATTTCAGTGCACTAATTTCAAAAATTCATATCTTTTGTTTCACAGTTTTGATTAAGGTGATTCAAAAGCCAGATTGAAACTTGATGAGTCTAGTTTCATGAAAAAATAAATAAAAAATAAAAACAAAACTTAAAGTAGGTTAATTTTAGGACGTTTTAGAAACTGTATCAAAATTATTAGTTTCTGGCAACTAGTACTTACGAAATTTTTAGAATTTTTCTATAATTCAAAATATAATGAAATTTGATGGAGATAAATTAGACTTCATGATAAACTACCATAAAAATTATAAAAATATTTTAATAACTGAAAGTACCAAGAATATTACCGGAATAGACCTATTGAAATTGAAAATTTCTGCAACTTCATGTAGCCAATGGATCGTACATATCTTTTTCATGTTAGGATTTCTATATTCGGTGTCTTCTTAGGAAATGCTTTTAATTATGTTAGAAATCATCTTATATAATTAAATTAAAATTTTCTATTTTTAGTATATTTTACTAATTTGAGTACTTTCTAGCATAATTAAATTAAAGTTCTTGATTATGGTGATTAGATTCGAATCCCCATTTCCTCTAATCACAAATAGGCCACACTATGAATTTAGCTAATCCAAAACCTAATAATTGTGCATGAGAAATCTTACTACCCAATTCCTCCCAAAAATGCCCAGATTCACCAGATTGGATATAGATCGCACGTTAGTGGTCCGTTAGATGAAATTATAGAATAATGATCGTCTTACCAGGCTTGACGTTTATCGCAGATGTTGAGCCAAGATAGTGTCTCGAATAACTCAACTTGGACTTACAAGGTAAGTGCATGAGATGTGTGAATATTCCTAAAATCAATTCAGAACTTAAGTTAGTTGCCTTTGTCCAGTCTTTGCCAAAGTTGTGGCCTTTGGGCTGTTAGATTGACCAAATTTAGAAAAACAACTTAGAGTAGTGTTCTACACAAATCCGTATAGTCGCAGACTCGATTGACGCTCGATGACCGTCAATCTAGGTTAGGATCTTTCCAGTTGATCGGCATATCCGATCATCAGATGTTTGTGTCCAAACATAGATCGCCTAGTGGGACACTTATCCCATGACTTAGATTGACTCGTTGTTGGAACATAAAATTAAGAAGAAGATTGAAGATTGGGAGCCACTATTGTTTGGTTACGCGGCGCACAATAGTATAATGGGAAAAAGCCCATTGCGCGGCGCATAATAAGAAAATGTGTGATTGTGCCACATAAACTGATGATGGTCAATTGCGCGGGGCGCAATGGGATCTATCTCTCGTGCAATGAGAAGCTATTGCACAAAATTTAGGGTTCATACGTGTGGTTGCTTATAAATACCTCACTTCTCTCTTCATTTGCAACATGTGAAGATTCCAGGAGCTAGCAGAAGATCATAAAATTCTTCAGAATTTATAAGGTATGGTGGATACCCATTGCGCTGTTGCGTGCACAATGGCTTTTTATTCATAAGTTTCACTCTTGTAGTTTCATCCTCCTCCAATAGCTTGATTGATCTGAAAGGAAAGAAACTTTTGAAGGATCGAAAAGATCTACAAAGAGATATTATTTCCGCATAACAGCTTCTACAATCGAAAGATCATATAACGAATCGAAATGTTGCCGAAATCATTATTCGAATAGATTTAATTATTGTGTTTTACAATTGTTTGCTTTATTTTGGAATCAAGGGAAAATGAGGATGTAAATGAATTCAAGAATTAATAAAATACTTTGTGATGATTGTTTTCTTATTCTTTCTTCGTTAACTATTGAATAAGAGTTCCCCCAAATAAAATACATTTGTCTCTTGTCGAAACACTTGTACACCTTCTAGTGGGTCCCATTGGTTGGAAACAACACCCTCCAGGGTTAGTATAATGAATAAAGGGCCATTGGGGCCATTTTCACCCTTTTTGGCTCTATAAAAGAGCCTTATTTGCAGTCCCCTCTCCTCATACGAGTTTTTCCTAAGCCAAGGAGAGAAAGAGGAAGAGAGGGAAGGGAGAAATGGTGGAGCCCGGTGTCAGATCACGCTGTCCGATCCCCATGCTCATTGAATTTTGCAAGATTTCTCATCTACGCTCGATCTCACGTCTTTTACGACTGAAACCCCACGATTTTGGGTTAGATTCTTCACCCATTTCTAGGTAAGAGGCTACCTAGTTGTCCTTCTACATCTTTCCTCCGTTTCTTGAATTTCTTGAGCCATTAGGCTTAGAAACTCTATTTTGTTTTCGGCGATTCTCGCAAATCCTAATGTTAAGGTTGAATGTGTTACGATTTTGAGTCACGATTGTCGATGGGAGCGGTCCATACTCTTGTAAGAGTTGTAATCGAGCTCGACTCCGTTAGGGTTATGGTTGTGCGTCGATTCCGGGTCCCAATTCGTCGAACCGAGTTGATGGATCATTCCAATCGAGTTAGTTAAACCATAATTCATTATTTAATATTTAATTAGGACTAAATCCACGCCATTGATGATAGTCTTCTATTTTAATTTAGGTTTGTAGTGTTTTCTCTAAATTCTTGACGCTAGAGTCGTATTCAAGTCGAGAATTTCGATTTTAAAGTGAAGATCTATCATCAGGCTTCTACTTGACATTTTAGAACAAATAAATGTGTCTGTTTTCTATTTGGTTGATAACATGCTTGAAACTCTTAATATTATAATTCTTCGATGTTGAATGCTTATAAATGCTAATATAATTGAATTGCATTGTTATGGTGGATCGAGCTTCGCAAATTATTTAAATATGCGGATAGCTGACTTTAAGGAGGCTATCCTAGGCTTATACGGTCGACCAGAGTTAAACATGGATGATCGACATTAGTTGGAGTTATAAGGTATGTTTTGTACCCAATGCCGATTATCCGGGGTCCTTCGTAGTCGATCGTATCAGTCTAATGCAAGCTCGATCATTCTTATGCTTGGTGATTATATAACATTCAATAGAATCTAGTATACCACTATGACCATTAATTCAGTCTACTCATAACCATTAGTGCGTTACAATCCCTAATGACTCACGAGCCGGGCATGGTGGTATGGGATACCGTGTTTGAGCTGTCGGCCTATGTTGAAGTGACGAGTCTCCCCATAATGACCAGTGAATACTAATAGAGGTGATAGTATGTTGTTCGAATGACACCCGTCAAATTACTCGACCGATGGTTCTGTGCTAGAGTATCATTCAAACAATTGGGCGTGAGTGGAAGTGGTTGACAAGCCATTTCCTCTGTGTTGATTTGGTTTTGAGTGACAAGCCCGTATCTCTGAATTGATTTTGTCATACTCAGTGTTGGGTGATAACTCGTATGTGTTGATACTTTAATTTAGATCAAGCGACACTGGTAAGGAGCCGTCACGTACCGCAATAAACCACGTGATCCGGATAATGATTCATGATAAATCGGTGGTATCCTTTTCAATCCATGTTCATCAATTCTCCTTGCATCACAAACACGATTAAAATATCCCATTAAAACAGTATCATGTTTGTAATTCAGGTAATAACTGGGGTCTAATATGCAATATTTGACCCTCAACAGTGATGGATTGTAAGGAGCATGCATCATTTCATCATAACATTAATATACTTATCAACTATATTAGGAAACTGTTTGTTTGTTATATCATCATTACTTGCGCTTGATTGTGTTGATAACATGTGTAACTATTTAGTAAATCTGTGTTAAATATAATATGCTTAAGTGTATTACATGTATAAATATGTATTTGTTGTGAACTTATTATTTCATAAAATGTCTTAAATAACAATCTTGGGGGTACTTCTTCACTATGTTGGCGTTTAAAGCTTCCTATTTGACATATGCAGATAACTCAGAAATAAGACCAGTCAGTGGTGCGATCGGGACACTTAATAGATATCTACCTTATTCTTGTTTGGTAGTTGATCTTCTATTCATATTGTAATTATTGTGATTTGTATAATTCTTATATGGGTGGTCACCATTTTTTGAAATGTAACTTCTAGGTGTTACTCTTATATTGTTAGATATTGCTATCTCTATCTTACTTTGGTTTCGCTAAGTTGAAATGTGTTACTTTAATTATTTATGTGTAAAATTAATGTGCATCCGAATGAGGACACATATGTATTTTATTAAGTTAACACCTATGAACTCGAAAGTGGAATCTATGTGCACATGTGCCAATTTTTGAGGCATTACACTCACCTACTACCCAGTTTGTTTGATTTCTTGGGAATGTTATATGCGTTGTGTGGTGTTGCCGGACGCGGATTTGCTACTGATTGGTTCAATAGTGATCTCGCTACCGAAGTGATGTCACTAGGTTTTTTTGGACCCGCCATGATGTATACGTTGTATCCACCCAACCCATCCATTTGAAGAGACCATTTAGGGCATGAGACAAAGATTGAGGCGGATCCAAAGATCAAGTGGACCCTACCAATGAAAACAGTGGCGATTGAACGCTTACCATTAAAAACGTTTTGGGGCCACGAAAGTTTTCGATCAAGCCGATATTTATGTTTTCCCTTCTTCCACGTCTGTTTTGACTTATAGACAGATTGGACCTCAAATAAACATCATGGTGGGCCCTTAGGAAGAAATCAACGGTGAGAGCGTCACTGTCTTCAATGTTTTCTATGGTGGCGTTAACTTGATACCTGGATCTGCCTATTTTTTGGCTGATGCCTTAATATGATCTCTCCAAATGGATGGACGGTGTGGATACAACATATACATCATGGTGAGGCCCACCAACCTGGTGACGTCACTTCAGTACTGAGATTCGCCACTGAACCAGTCAATAGCTAATCCGCGTCCGGTGTTGCCTGCCTTATACATGGTCGTATGTCCAATCAAGAGATTGTCATGTTTCCTCTTTCATCAGTGCGAGTGGCGTTGGATTTGGACCGTCCAACATGTGGGCCATCTCTGTATTAATGGATGCCACCATCCCAAAAGTTCTAATAAACTAAAAGCCAAAGAACGCTCTCCTTTAGCCTGCAATACACCATGGTTATCCGTATTGGTTAAACGTGCCAACGTGGCACAAATGTGCAAGATCCGGACCATGTACCAGGTGCAGCTCCATGTGAACATGCCCCACCCCAAAATCCAATCTGATCCACTCATCAGGTTGGCCACACATGCATGCTGAATATAAGCCGTTGGATGGCAGGATTGGCTTGATCCATGGCCTGGCCCACCTAATGGGTGGTCCAGATTTTTCACGTATTCCACATTGCTATATATCCAATCTATACTGGCAGAGGTCTTGAGCAAGGAAGGAATGAATTCCGAAAACAGGTGGGGCCCATCGATAGCACATCAACGGCTTACGAATCTCTCTTTTTATCCGCATTAACTTTCTGAAATCAAGTTGCTTGCCAGCATCTGCTCAGTCAAAAAAGAAGAGTGGTGAGTTGCCATAAAGCAAATTGTCATTTGTTTATACGAATTTCGTTGATCCCCACCGTCCATATGGTGGGCCCCACCATGGATGGAATATGCCACGAACGATTTCCAGAGTAGTTTAACATCAAATCTATGACTGGTATTTTGGACTGTTGTGTTTTTTTTTTTTTTCCTAATTTTAGTTTTAGGTAACTGATCCAACGATGAGAATTGTTTAATCTCAGAAATGTTTTTCGGTTCTTTCAGATCAACGGTGGGATCCCCAACCCAGGGGCCTTACATGTACAAATGGGCGCATTGGTGACCGTTGGATGCATCAGGACCTCCTCATCTTGTCCCTTGGAATAGATTTTTTGGGCTGGTGAGACCACGCGCGTGTGGATCCACACGCCAAATATGGCACAGGTGTGAAAGACTCAAGCTTTCCATCAGGTGGACCACAATCATGAGATCTTCTGGCTCAACAAATCAAGTTTTTAGCTCAGGTGGGTCGCAATGTACACGATGGTTAAAACATATTTTCCTGACCGTCCGTTTTAGAGCACTGAGAACCACCTGGGTAAAACGGTTTGATATTTAGTTGCAATATCTAACAGTGTGGCCCACCTGATGGGGAAGCTCAGATGTCGTAGATCTGGTGATATTGTCACATTTGGCTGCGTTCGGGGTTGTCAGGCTCCACACGCGCGTCGGATCTGCAGATACTTCCGTGGGCTGAAATTCTCGTCACCTCAATATGTACTCTTGTTGCTACGTAAGGGCTCGTCGCCTCTACACAGTTTCAGGGTACGCTTAAGGTCACTACAAAGGGTTCGTCACCTTATCAATGTAGGCTGACAACTCGAAAACAGTGTCCCATACCACCGTATTCGGCTTACGAGGCTGTGTTGCTCACTAGACACTACGGGGAGGCTCGTCACCCCAGCGTAGGCCGACAGCTCGACCATGGTGTCCCATACCACTATGCCCGGCTCATGAATCTTAGCGGATCGAGGTACCAAGGTTAAAGGGATTTTCACTGGTGAGTTTGGTACCTTAGATTCAAGCAGTAGCATCCATATATGGTGAACATACATCAGGTCAATCGGGTTACTTGACGAGATCGACTAGTACAAGCGCACGTTAAGTTGATCGACACGAAGTGCGTAGCCTAACCACTGCCGACATCCCAAGTATGGCTCGGATTCATCAATCACGTCCTATGTTGCGAAACAACCTCGCCACCTATTCAGTGCCTGTTACCGATTGTCTGGACTATTCCGTAGTCCCAAACACATTCAATTATAACAGATAATCATACAAGATAATCAGAACAATAATGGATCAACAATTCCAATCATACAAGCATGTGAGCATTTGATGGATTTCAACTTAAACATGAATTCACACATATGCAGTCCCTAAGTAAAACAGACGAAGAATATAAGTTACATGGAGGAAATCATACACATCGTTAAGGTAGTTGAGAATCTCTCCTCAACACCCATATAAAGTACAATTTATTACAAATTTGTTCATTCAGACATTTCTACAAACACTTAGACTACAAATTCCAACATACATGACGTATGTTGGTGATAGCACGTATTAGGGCAAATCCTTTCACATAGGAGTTGCAACACATACAACAATCATGTATTACCAAACATCCATCACAACAGGTATTAATCATAATTCCATATTCATTCAGACATTTCAACAAACACAAGAATACACTATATTCAACATAGTTCATATATATGTATAAAGTGTGAGAAACATCGTGTCTAAGCATGTGATAGCAATTCAAGTCAGTCATAAATCATTAACTGACATTGAAAGCTTTGAAAACCATAACCTATACATTTATAATCCATACCTTTCGCCGGTAGACTCGTAGCGAACTTAGTTTTAAAAGCTAAGTCTTGTCTGCGGCACTACGATAACCTATAACAGGGAATAGGTTAGCTAATTCATCTATTACGCAAGTTGAAAACCCTAAGACAAGTTAGGGTTAGGTTTTCTTACCCAAGTACGGAGTCGGAATCGCCTGTATAGCGATACAGAAATGACGGTTGAGTGCGTGGAGTAGCTGGATCGAATCCTAGGAAGAATCGCGAACTCACTCTCTCACTCTCTCACTTTTCCCTTCTCTTTTCTCTTCTCTCTCTCATAGGATTTCTCAAATTCGTATGGAATATGGGAGAGAGTGTTTAAGGTCCTTATATAGGCCTAGGTTTGATGGGAATGGCCTCAGGGCCAAGGTATACTTAGGTTATATCGAAAGGGCGTCTGTTTTATCCCAACAGAGCACTTCTGGTAGCCCCTTTTCCACGTGCGGTCGGACTTAAGCTCCCTAACCAGGGATCTAGGTCAGATTGAGTTTTCGTTCCGATCAGGTTTGTAGATCGACCGTGGCGGACCAGTTTCAGTTCAACGGTCACGGTCACTCGATCAGGGCCACAAGTACATGGTCATGTATGGGACATTTTCCTTGATCCGAGGGTGTATTTGGGTCAGATTCTGACGGTTTGAATCCTTGTATTTGGCCCGCAAGCGACACGACTCAGATTACTTAAATTCGGATTTTATTTCTAAATATTTTCACGTTTCTCACATACTTCGCTCCGGGCTCAAGTTGTGTATTTCTAGACACGATTAAGACTTGATTTTCGAGGGGGTTGTCAAGTCCAGTAATGCGGTCATAACTGTATAGTTTTGCAGTTATCGGACAGTCGACACCCGGTCTAGGTCCGATACGGAGTCTCAAGGTATTCCCGATAGCAACCGGGTTTAGAGATTGATTCTAGATTTCAGAGTAAAGTAGCGTCAATGATTCTACACGTTTTGGGTATTGCAGATCATATTTAAAGTGATTAGTGCTAATTTCACAAGTATTCTACTTTAGCACTTGCTAATATTAACCTAATTTCTAAAGGTTTTGGTCCTGGGTGATTTCTGCCTGCGGTGGTACTCGGGTCCTTTTACAGATTTTTTTTAGACGTTACAATCTTGCATAAGTGATGCATCAGAACTCGAGAGTTGAGCCTATGCTTGACCCTCGATTTTCGGGGCATTACATAGCCCTTGTGGGATTAATTCCCTCACACTTTGATAAGTTATCGGCCTTAATACGCAGCACATGTTCCTTCCTGTCAAGGACACGCGTCGGTTATAGTATATATGTAGCGTCCTCGCTCAACTACACCTGCTCCCATCTGATAATATGTGAACGATCGGGAACATATTTCTTCAGCATAGATACATGAAACACGTTATGCACACCCGCAAGTGGAGTGGGCAAAGCAAGGCAATACGCCACCACACCCACTCGATCAAGTATCCGGAATGGGCTAATGAATCGAGGCGTAAGCTTCCCCTTCTTACCAAACCGAAGAATTCCCTTCATAGGAAAAACTCGAGGAACACATGGTCTCCGACCTTGAACTCTAGCGTTGCCGTCTCGTATTGGCATAACTCTTCTGTCTGCTCTGCGGTGTCAGAAGTCGACGCCTGATAATGTCGACTTTCTCTAAGGTAGCCTGAACTAACTCCGGGCCAATCAAGCTCTTCTCGTCAACCTCTGCCCAGCAACGCGGTGCCCTACATGGACGCCTATACGGTGCCTCGTAAGGAGCCATGCTAATACTCCTGAAAGCTGTTGTTATAAGCGAACTTTGCATAAAGAAGACAATCATCCCAACTGTCCTTGAAATTCAGCACACAGGCCCGCAACATATCTTTTAGAATCTGATTCACCCGTTCCGTCTGCCCGTCAATCTGTGGGTGGAACGCGGTACTGAACTTCAACTTTACACCCATCGCTTCTTGGATGCGAGTCTAGAAGATAGATGTGAATCGCGTGTCTCGGTCCGACACGATCTCCAAGGGAACTCCATGCAGACGTACAATCTCCTTGATGTACAACCTAGCCAACTCATCTACAGAGTTCGAAACTCTGATAGGGAGGAAATGAGCCGATTTCGTCAACCAGTCTACGATCACCCAAATGGAATCATGCCCCTTCCTCGTCTTCGGTAGCCCTGAGATGAAATCGATAGAGATGAAATCCTATTTCCATTCTGCTATGGGCATGGACTGAAGCAAACCAAGAGGTCGGCGATGCTCGGCCTTGACCTGCTGGCATGTGAGACAACGCGATACATAATCTGCTATGTGGGCCTTCATATTATCCCACCAGTACGACCTTTTCATGTCATGATACATCTTTGTACTGCCTGGATGCATAGTCATTCTTGAATCGTGAGTGGCCTCAAGAACTTCCTTCCTCAAGTCAGGGAAGTTCGGGACGCATAGGCGGCCACGGTAATGAAAGCCCCCATCCGTGCCAATCCTCCACTCTGAGTCCTTATCTGTACTAACCTGCTCTCTCATCTTCGCCAACAACTCATCGTCTGCCTGAGCTGTGATAATCCTGTCATCAATGAGGGGCTACACCTGAATATGTGCGATGCCCTCATACAGCTCCTCCACCGTGAGTTTCTGCTCAAAGTCTCCCACAAACTCTACCATGTCCCACTCTGCGACGATCAACGGAGCTGCAAACGCCAATGCCTTCTTGCGGCTCAGTGCGTCTGCCACAAAGTTGGCCTTACGGGGATGGTAAGAAACCTCGAACTTGAAGTCCTTTAAGGTTTCCATCCATCGCCGCTGCCTCATATTCAGGTCTCACTGAGTGAATATGTATCTGAGGCTCTTGTGGTCGTAAAAGAGCTCGAACTCCTCTCCGTAGAGGTAATGCCTTCAGATCTTCAAGGCAAAGATGACGGCAGCTAACTCCAAGTCATACGTAGGGTAGTTTTTCTTGTGTTTCCTCAACTGTCGCGATAGGTAGGCAATAACCCTGTCCTTCTGCATCAAAACACCGCCCAATCCGATGCGAGACGCGTCCATGTATATCGTATACTTGACCCCTTACTCTGGCAATACTAGCACAGGGGCAGACGTCAACTTGTCCTTCAACTCCTAAAAGGCTGCTTCCGCCGTTTTATTCCAGGCGAACTTCAGATCCTTTTGTATCAACTGAGACAAAGGTCTATGTATCTTTGAGAAATCTCGACTGAATCATCGATAGTAACCTACCAGACCAAGAAAACTCCTCATCTCAATAACCAAACCGGGCTGCTTCCAGTCCTGAACTGCGGCTAACTTAGCGAGGTCCACAGCTATCCCTTTCTTGGACACCACATGTCCCAGGAACTTGACTTCTTCTTTCCAGAAGTCACATTTCTTGTACTGTGCAAACAACTGGTTCTTCCTCAGAGTATCCAAGACTACTCGCAGGTGTTCCTCATGTTCTTCCCGACTCTTAGAGTATATCAGGATATCATCAATAAACACGATGATGAATCGGAATAGAAATGGCCGAAATACCCTGTTCATCAGGTCCATGAACATGACCGGTACATTCGTAAGGCCGAACGATGTTATGAGAAACTCATAATGTCTAAAATTGGTCCTAAAGGCCGTCTTCTGCACGTCCTCATCCCTGATGCGCAACTGGTGATACCCCGACTGTAAGTCAATCTTTGAGAAATACCTTGCCTCCTTCAACTGATCAAACAGGTCATCTATCGATACTTGTTCTTTACTGTCACTTGGTTCAATCTACGATAATCAATACATAATCACAGAGATCCATCCTTCTTCTTTACGAACAACACGGGTGCTGCCCATGGAGACACGCTGAGTCCTATAAAGCCTGTATCCAATAGATCATTGATCTGTTTCCTCAGCTCCTCCATCTCACACGGAGCCATGCGATAGGTCAGAAGAGATACAGGTGTCAAAGGCACTAGATCGATCATAAAATTGATTTTGTGTTGAGGGGGTAGTCTAGGTATCTTCCTGAACACGTCTAAGAACTCTTGGACCACAGGAGTACCCTCAAACGCTGGACCATGAGCGTCCTCTAGCATGGAAGCATAACAATCAATGCGATAGGGCCAACTGACCTGCACCGGGAAAGTAAAGGTCGTGCCCTCTGGTACGTAAGTTGTCACCACTCTACAATCGCAGTCGATCTCTGCCTTCATCTCTGTAAGCCAATCCATACCGAGAATGACATCATAATGATGTAATGGGGTGACAATCAAGTCGAGGAGCACTGTCCCGCTCCCTACATCTATCGAACACCCCTTACAGATCTTGGTAGCGTCCGAGAAAGTCCCTGTGGCGGTAAGGATTCTCACCCCAACCATAAGACTAGTTTCCAATCCCAGTTGTTTGACTGCTACTCACAATATGATAGAAACAGTGGACCCGGTGTCCACTAATAAAAAGACTAGAGTACCTTGGATATGTGCCGTAACATCAAAAGGCATAGGTGGTGTAGGTGCTACCTCTGTTGCCTCAGCTGTAAGTGAGTGCACGCGAGCCTGCTGAAAACGGTTGGGCTGAGGTACCATAGGCCGTTGAGGCGGCTTAGATCGAGGTACGGGTGGCCAGAATGATGGATGAGCTGGTGTCGACCGTAAAGGTGGTGCTGATATAACCTGGGGAAGCTGGCGGTTGATCCTCTAGGGTGGTGAGAAGCCGCTATTCCTCATCCTGGTGAAGCAAGTCACCTCCGTGTGGCCTGACCTCTTGCAGTAGGCACACCACACATCAGGTCGGCTCACAGGGGTAGGCAAAGCCATCAGTCTCGGTGGTGAATCTGCCCGCGACCTCTTCCCAAGGAATGGTCTGCTCGGAATCTCTGGTCGCGGCCTAGGAGCCATCGGTGCTCGCATACGGGACTGCCTGTCCCCGTTCTGCTCAGCTCTCATGGACATGCTCACTAGCTCAGCATAGTTAGGTATGCTAGCGCAGCACATCTTCGAGCGAATATCTGGTCGCAGGCCCTCAGAAAAATGTCGCATACGCATCGGCTCATCTGTCAGAATCAATGAGGCGTACCTGCCCAACTCTGTAAACCTGTTCTCGTACTCTGCCACTGACATCCCTCCCTGTCGAAGGTAAAAGAACTCACTCTCCTTGTCGTGGCGATAGGTGATGGGATAGTATTTCTCGTGGAAGCGGGTCTCAAAATCTGCCCACGTCCATATGTGTCCGACCGCAACAGTACGGAGGACACTATCCCACCATAAGCTGGCCTCCTTCTCGAACATGAAGGTGACCAACTCCACCTGCTCGGGCTCTGTGCAGTGCAACGGTTTTAGCATCTTAGAGATGCGATCAAGCCAATACTCGGCCTCCTCGGGTCTGTGAGTACCCGCAAAGGTAGGGGGCCGTAAGCGCTGGAATCACTCAAGGTGGCTGCTAGCACCTGCATTCCCAGCAGGGGGTGTAAATGGAGCAAGTGAAGCCACACCCATGCTCTGGGCAAAAATCTCCGCCATGGTGGCCAAAAACTGCTATTGTGCCTGCTGCTGCTGCATCAACAACATTATCTGCTCCAACATATCAGTAGGGGGAGCTGACTGAGGCATAGATGGCGTCGAGGAAGACGCGTGGTTCTGCTCTAGAACTGGTGGCACAACAGGTGTAGGCCAATTGGTAGGGCCAGTGGCCGGCTGAGAGTCTGGCATGGTGTAAGTGGGAGATGGGCCCGAACTGGGGTTCGTATGGCTATCGCTTAGGGGAGGTGCCCCGTCAAACGAATCGCCAAGAGTGAGACGTGTCGTACTCCATGTGGCCTTAGGTGGCATTCCCTATATACAACATAGGGTGCAACCCAGGTCAGATTCAGCATGCCCACAACCTCAACCACACAGCATTTACACACAGTTTAAAGAAACTTCATGCATTTCATTTACCAAAATTGTCACAATACATGAAATACACATTACATGAATCATGACAGGAAACGCATATGAGCTATTACAAGTAAAGCTGCAAACATTAAGACAACTAACAAACACAACCACACTATTTACCTACGATACTACTAAGCTCTTAAACATTGAAACACAAACATTCTAAGACAGCAACAAAGCAAACTACTAGGCAACGACATGGATGACTAGACATCTGAGTCTGGTGATGGAGGAGGGGCGCCCTTATCCTGTAGGCAACACAGGATAGTTTTCAAGGTGCGGGTCACCTTCTTGAACTTGTGCTTCACAAGGGCCCAGACATCGATAATCTCCTGTCGCAAGGCAGCCTGGCCCTCCTCAAGTCGAGCTAAGCGGGCTTTCCTAGCAACCCGATCAGGGTCATGCCCCGTTGCCGTAGGTGGGGAGATCTCATCCGTGTCCTGAGCCTCCACTTCTTCTTCCTGTTCTTCTTTTATCTCTTCTCTTCTTTCCTCCTCGCTTTTATACTCTTTACTAGTCGTCTCGTCCTCACTCTCGTCGAGGCCCGATTTCCATCTAATTGAGAGTAGTCTTGTTAATGTAATGGGTCGGCACCAGCACTTCCGCCCCAAGTCTATAGCCAAACTCACGTGCAATCTTGCATATAAGTCGACCGAAAGGGAGCGAATCAGACGCTCTAGTAGAGCGTGCGGTAAGAACTATCTGCCATAGAATGTGCGTAGGCACGCACAACTTCTCTCCCTACCCTACTTGGTATAGAAAATCTACTATCAGATGGGTCCACTCGCTGCGGTTGCTCCACCTAGGGTACACGTTATACGTGAATATATGGTGGAGTAGGCGGAAGTCGTCAGTCATATTGATTGCTAGGAGGCTGTTGTTTGGATTCCAGTGGGCCAGTTGTCCATAAAGGAATCGCGTGCGGCGGTCCCTTTCACATGCACTCCTTAAATTATTCTCGCTTGCATGCACTTCGCCAAGCGGCATCTTCATAAGCCAAGCTATCAACCCAGCATCAATTGTGGCCTCCCGATCTCTATCTACTGGGATCTTGAACCGCAAGGGCTCCAACGTAGGCTCTCGAATGTGGGGGTAGAAGGTTCGGACTGTGCCCACATTTGCACGGTACTCACCCTCGAACAGAGGACCCCACCCAACCTCAACCAAGCGGTCCATCACTAGATATTGCCCAAAGAGCCTCTCATCCACATGGCTTCAAAGAGGACCCTGTGACCCTGAAATCTCACATGAGACATATCCGTCAGGAGGATCCTTTCGAGGGGAGCTTGGGGATCAAGTTTTCGCTTGGTCCATATCTCCCGATCGACATTAGCACTAGTAGTGGCGCCTCTAGGCCTCCTCGAACGAGTAGGGCGACGAGGCCCGACCACATCCGTAAGAGTCCTCTTCTTCCCTATGAGAGAAAGAAGCGTGAAAATCAAGAAAATGGCCGTAACAAGCTCGAATAAGGCCATGGAAAGGGAAGAAATTAGGAAAATGGGATGGTTGAATGGGTTCCCACTACTTGTTGAAGCACACAATGGTATTGGTGTGTTCAAAATAAGAAGGAATGAAGAAAATAGAAGAGGAATTGTTAGGCTTTAGAATGTTAAGCTATAAAGAGGATTTGTAAGCTCAACAAATAGGAAAAATAAGAAGATGAAAGGTGGGTTTCAATGTAAAGGGTGGAGGGATATGTGTGTTGAAGGAAAATGATGAAATGGGTGGATGAAGAAGAGATTTGAGAGAGATACAAAAGTTTTTGAAGAAAAAGGAGAGCTTGGAGGGGTAGGTTATGAAGGGGAGGTGTGTTTGGAGGGTTTAAAATCAACCCAACACACGTCAGTGGGCCATACAGCCCCCTAGGAGCATCGGCCCAAACCGGCCCGCCCTGCCAGGCCCGCCAACCGGCGAGGTCCTCGCCGGTCTTTGGACATTCCAGCGATGCTTCGCCGGTGGGGCGAGGTCCTCCTGCCCCCTGGACTCTAAAAACATATGGGACCCACCCTGGGTCCCCTTGAAAATGTTCCGTTTGGCCCCCGAATCCGTTTTGAGTCATTTCGTGTAATTTCTAATGTAACCTTGTATTTTCTTGATTGTTGAAGGCTGGGATTGGGTAAATCATGGACTAAACCCGTCGATTGACGGTCTAGAAGTGGTCCGGGGTCGCCTCAAGCGATCACGGATGTGTACAGACCCGATCTCAATGATCGTTTTGGGTAAATTTTGCCAATTGGCGAAACTGGATAACCTAAGCTTGTTTCTACACTTTTCTCGCACCCACATAGATCTAAATGCGTCAGTGCACGTCGTGTGACCATAACCCACGTCCAGTTTAATCCAAATTATGCTCTGATACCAACTTGTAACGCCCTGAAAATCAAGGGTCGAGCAAAAGTCCAACTCCCGAGTTCCAACACATCACTTATGCAACATATTTAATGATGATTAAATGTTGGCTGTATTAGTGCATAAAACATGAATAAGATTAAGCCAAATCAGCAAAACATAATCTAGGGACAGTTGTAATACGCAAGCGGAAGATTGAAATGAATATGTATAACTTTATAAACCAGTGTAAGTCCCCAAAGTATGTATGCATTGCTAGATCAATAATTACATGTATTGTTTCAAATTACAAAATATCAAAAATGTAATAGTCCACTACACGTATAACCCTAAAGCCCCGCCGATCGAGCGGTCTATGTAAACCCGTCTAATTGTATATATGAGAAGGCATCCTCATCGTCTACGAAGTCCGTCTCTGCCTCATCGGTCGGGTCTCCATCTGCAACACAGTTCGGTTGGTGTTTAAAACACCGTCCCGTAACGTGGGAGTGAGTGATCAACTCGGTGGAATAATAAAGCAAATGTTAACATGTTATCAATTTAGTTAAGCGGTGATGATAAAGCAATACAATCAAACATCCCTAAGTACTCGGATTATGCCAGAATGGTATGTATAAATGATGCATGCCCTCGCCGCACTCCCTTTGCGATCTTCATCTAACGGTCGTCATATCAGTCACTTCCTCGTGCTCTACCCAACGCCAAACAACACATATAGTGCGGTGCATGAAGCGTGATTACCAAGTTCTTATTAGTCATTTTCATACGTAGGATTGGGAAGCTAAGGTACCTCCCTTATATCAATTCTCAAACAACGATCCATTCTAGGGTCATCAATCCTAGTAAGTCTCATACAATGTTACGGTTCTAGTCGCCGCAAAGGGCTCGTCACCTTATCGGTGCAGGCCTAATATGTACTCTTGTTGCTACGTAAGGGCTCGCCGCCTCTACAAATCTTAGGGTACGCTCGAGGTCACTATAAAGGGCTCGTCACCTTATCAGTGTAGGCCGACAGCTCGAATATAATGTCTCATACCACCGTATTCGGCTCACGAGGCCGTGTTGCTCACTGGACACTACGGGGAGGCTCGTCACCCCAGCGTAGGCCGACAGCTCGATCACGGTGTCCCATACCACCATGCCGGCTCATGAGTCTTAGCGGATCGAGGTACCAAGGTTAAAGGGGTTTTCACTGGCGAGTTTGGTACCTTAGATTCAAGCAGTAGCGTCCATACATGGTGAATATACATCGGGTCAATCGGGTTACTTGACGAGATCGACTAGTACAAGCGCACGTTGAGTTGATCGACATGAAGTGCGTAAGCACTCTGTGTGGCCTAACCACTGCCGACATCTCAAGTACAGCTCTGATTCATCGATCACGTCTTATGTGGCGAAACAACTTCAGCCACCTATTCAGTGCCTGTTACCGATTGCCTGGACTATTTCGTAGTCTCAAACACATTCAATTATAACAGATAATCATACAAGATAATCAAAATAGTAATGGATCAACAATTCCAATCATACAAGCATGTGAGCATTTGATGGATTTCAACTTAAACATGAATTCACACATATGCAGTCCCTAAGTAAAATAGACAAAGAATATAAGTTACATGGAGGAAATCATACACATCGTTAAGGTAGTTGAGAATCTCTCATCAACGCCCATATAAAGTACAATTTATTACACATTTGTTCATTCAGACATTTCTACAAATACTTAGACTACAAATTCCAACATACATGACGTATGTTGGTAATAGCAAGTATTAGGGAAAATCCTTTCACATAGGAGTTGCAACACATACAACGATCATGTATTACCAAACATCCATCACAACAGGTATTAATCATAATTTCATATTCATTCAGACATTTCAACAAACACAAGAATACACTATATTCAACGTAGTTCATATATATGTGTAAAGTACGGAAAACATCATGTCTAAGCATGTGATAGCAATTCAAGTCAGACATAAATCATTAATTGACATTGAAAGCCTTGAAAATCATAACCTAAACATTTATAGTCCGCACCTTTCGCCGATAGACGCGTAACGAACTCAGTTTTAAAGCGAAGTCTTTGTGTACGGCACCACAATAACCTATAAGAGGGAATAGGTTAGCTAATTCATTTAATACGCTAGTCAGAAACCCTAAGACAAGTTAGGGTTAGGTTTTCTTACCCAAGTACGGAGTCGAAATCGCCTGTATAGCGATACAGAAATGGCGGTTGAGTGCGTGAAGTAGCGGGATCGAATCCCAGGAAGAATCGCGAACTCACTCTCTCACTTTCTCTTTTCTCTCTCCAAGGGTTTCTCAAATTCGTATGAAATATGGGAGAGAGTGTTTAAGGTCCTTATATAGGCCTAGGTTTGATGGGAATGGCCCCAGGGCCAAGGTATACTTAGGTTATATCCAAAGGGCGTCTGTTTCAGCCCAACGGAGCACTTCTGGTGGCCCATTTTTTGTATGCGGTCGGACTTAAGCTCCCTGACCATGGATCTAGGTCAAGCTGAGTTTTTGTTCCGATCGGGTTTACAGATCGACCATGGCGGACCCGTTTCAGTTCAACGGTCACGGTCACTCGATCAGGGCCACAAGTACATGGCCATGTATGGGACATTTTCCCTGATTCGAGGGTGTATTTGGGTCAGCTTCTGACGGTCTGAATTCTTATATTTGGCCCGCAAGCGACACGACTCAGATTACTTAAATTCGAATTTTATTTCTAAATATTTTCACGTTTCTCACACACTTCGCTCCGGGCTCAAGTTGTGCATTTCTAGACACAATTAAGACTTGATTTTCGAGGGGGTTGTCAAGTCCAGTAATGCGGTCATAACTGTATAGTTTTGCGGTTATCAGACTTTCGACGTGCGGTCCAGGTCCGATACGAAGTTTCAAGATGCTCCCGAGAGCAACTGGGTTTTGAGATGGATTCTAGATTTCAGGGTAATGTAGCGTCAATGATACTGCGGTTTAGGTCTTGCAGATCATATTTAAAGTGATTAGTGCTAATTTCATATGTACTTTAGTTTAGCATTTGCTAATATTAACCTAATTTCTAAAGGATTTGGTCCTGGGTGATTTCTGCCTGAGGTGGTACTCGGGTCTTTATACGAATTTTTCCGAGACGTCACATGTCAACTATCCAAGTTATCAACAAACATAATTATATCATATTCTCATGCGTCTCAACCATACAAAAATGGATATTCCTGCAAGCAAGCAAACATTATCAATAAACAAGGTGCGTGTGATTGTGTGGGTTTGTGAGGAAGTTAAGCACTTCCTCCACCTTAAGAAATCATGTGCACAAGAGTAATAAATCATACACACAATGAAACACCACATGTGAGGAAAAGAATCAAGCAAATATGGGCATACTATCATCCATATATCATATCATATGAGAGGCAAGATTAACACCAATTTAAGAGCTAAGCATACACATCCATACAGTTCCAACGAACATAAAATTCCTAGGGTTTTCTCTAGAATTTCAAATACAACATCCAAGCAATCAAAATCATTAAGCTCGTACTAAAATTAGTGCTAGGCCACCTAAGAACAATAGTCTGCACCTTCGGATTTTTAGAAGGTGAGGGATCTACCTAGGAGGGTGGATTTCGGGGGTTTGATCGACCGGAATCCCTACAACCCATTCGTATGTTAGAATCCATGCAAACCCCTTCCCAATCTCATGGGTTTCAACGAAAATGGGCGATGGATCTTACCTAAATGATTAACGGAGTGCAAAAGATGGCCGAGGATGATGGGTTCTTGTTGGAGAAGATGTAGGGAGTTGTGGGGTTGATTTCGTTGGGCCCCACCTTGATTTAGGGTTCACCTTGTTCTCCTTCACCCACTCTTTCTCCTCTACTCTCTTGCTCTCCCTTTTCTCTTGGTGGTTGTGGTAAATGGAAGAGTTATGAGAGAGGTAGGATTTATTCCCTAGGCTTGGGCCTTTTGGCCTTAAGTTTCCTCAAATCCTCACATCTTTCACGACCAAAACCCCACGATTTTGGGTCAGATTCTTCACCCCTTTCTAGGTAAGAGGCTACCTAGTTGTCCTTCTACATCTTTCCTCCGTTTCTTGAATTTCTTGAGCCATTAGGCTTAGAAACTCCATTTTGTTTCCGGCGATTCTCGCAAACCCTAATGTTAAGGTTGAATGTGTTAGGATTTTGAGTCACAATTGTCGATGGGAGCGGTCCATACTCTTGTAAGAGTTGTAATCGAGCTCGACTCCGTTAGGGTTATGGTTGTGCGTCGATTCCGGGTCCCAATTCGTCGAACCGAGTTGATGGATCATTCCAATCGAGTTAGTTAAATCATAATTCATTATTTAATATTTAATTAGGACTAAATCCATGCCATTAATGATAATCTTCTATTTTAATTTAGGTTTGTAGTGTTTTCTCCAAATTCTTGACGCTAGAGTCGCATTCAAGTCGAGAATTTCAATTTTAAAGTGAAGATCTATCATCAGGCTTCTACTTGACATTTTAGAACAAATAAATGTGTCTGTTTTATATTTCGTTGATAACATGCTTAATAAAATGATTGAATGTCATGAAACTCTTAATATTATAATTCTTTGATGTTGAATGCTTATAAATGTTAATATGATTGAATTGCATTGTTGTGGTGGATCGAGCTTCGCAAATTATTTAAATATGCGGATAGCCGACTTTAAGGAGGCTATCCTAGGCTTATATGGCCGACTAGAGTTAAACATGGATGATCGACAATAGTTGGAGTTATACGGGATGCTTTGTACCCAATGCCAATTTGTCCGGGGTCTTTCGTAGTCGATCGCATCAGTCTAATGCAAGCTCGATCATTCTTATGCTTGGTGATTGTATAACATTTAATAGAATCTAGTATACCACTATTATCATTGATTCAGTCTACTCATAATCATTAGTGCGTTACAATCCCCAAAGACTCACGAGCCGGGCATGGTGGTATGGGACACTGTGTTCGAACTGTCGGCCTATGTTGAAGTGACGAGTCTCCCCATAATGACCAGTGAGCATTGATAGAGGTGATAGTATGTTGTTCGAATAACACCCGTCAAATTACTCGACCGATGGTTCTGTGCTAGAGTATCATTCAAACGATTGGGAGTGAGTGGAATTGGTTGACGAGCCATTTCCTATGTGTTGATTTGGTTTTGAGTGACAAGCCCGTACCTCTGAATTGATTTTATCATACTCATTGTTGGGTGATAACTCGTATGTGTTGATACTTTAATTTAGATCAAGCGACACTGGTAAGGAGCCGTCACATACCGTAATAAACCACGTGATCCGGATAATAATTCATAATATAACAGTGGTATCCCAGCTTTGCCAACCTGCTATATGAACTGAGACTAATAATCACTTGGCTAATGATGCATTAGAATATGATGTTGCGATTTGGCGTTGGAGTGGCTCGTGAGGGAGTGTTGGTATTTGCAAAATAGGCATTGAAGTCGCTTGTGAGGGAGTGATAGATTGTAAGGAGCATGCATCATTTCATCATAATATTAATATACTTAATAACTATATTAGGAAACTGTTTGTTTGTTATATCATCATTACTTGCGCTTGGTTGTGTTGATAACATGTGTAACTACTTAGTAAATCTGCGTTAAATGTAATATGCTTAAGTGTATTACATGTATGAATATGTATTTGTTGTGAACTTGTTATTTCATAAAATATCCCAAATAACAATCTTGGGGCTACTTCTTCCCTATGTTGGCGTTTGAAGCCTCCTATTTGACATATGCAGATAACTCAGGAATAAGACTAGTCAGTGGTGCGATCAGGGCATTTAGTAGATATCTAGCTTCTTCTCGTTTGGTAGTTGATCTTCTATTCATATTGTAATTATTGTAATTTGTATAATTCTTATATGGGTGGTCACCATTTTTTGAACTGTAACTTCTAGGTGTTACTCTTATATTGTTAGATATTGCTATTTCTACCTCACTTTGGTTCCGCTAAGTTGAAATGTGTTATTTTAATTATCTGTGTATAAAATTAATGTGCATCCAAATGATGACACATATGCATTTTATTAAGTTAACACCTATGAACTCGGGATCGGACTCTATGTATATGGGTGTTGATTTTCAAGGCATTACACTAACCTACTACCTAGTTTGTTTGATTTCTTGGGAATGTTATATGCGTTGTGTGGTGTTGCTCGACGCGGATTTGCTACTGATTGGTTCAATGATGATCTTGCTACCAAAGTGATGTCACTAGGTTTTTTGGGCCCACCATGATGTATATGTTGTATCCACCCCACCCATCCATTTGAAGAGACCATTTTAGGGCATGAGACAGATTGAGGCGGATCCAAAGATCAAGTGGACCCTACCAATGAAAACAGTGGCGATTGAACGCTTACCATTAAAAACGTTTTGGGGCCACGAAAGTTTTCGATCAAGCCGATATTTATGTTTTCCCTTCTTCCACGTCTGTTTTGACTTATAGACAGATTGGACCTCAAATAAACATCATGGTGGGCCCTTAGGAAGAAATCAACGGTGAGAGCGTCACTGTCTTCAATGTTTTCTATGGTGGCGTTAACTTGATACCTGGATCTGCCTCATTTTTTGGCTCATGCCTTAATATGATCTCTCCAAATGGATGGACGGTGTGGATACAACATATACATCATGGTGAGGCCCACCAACCTGGTGACGTCACTTCAGTACTGAGATTCGCCACTGAACCAGTCAATAGCTAATCCGCGTCCGGTGTTGCCTGCCTTATACATGGTCGTATGTCGAATCAAGAGATTGTCATGTTTCCTCTTTCATCAGTGCGAGTGGCGTTGGATTTGGACCGTCCAACAAGTGGGCCATCTCTGTATTAATGGATGCCACCATCCCAAAAGTTCTAATAAACTAAAAGCCAAAGAACGCTCTCCTTTAGCCTGCAATACACCATGGTTATCCGTATTGGTTAAACGTGCCAACGTGGCACAAATGTGCAAGATCCGGACCATGTACCAGGTGCAGCTCCATGTGAACATGCCCCACCCCAAAATCCAATCTGATCCACTCATCAGGTTGGCCACACATGCATGCTGAATATAAGCCGTTGGATGGCAGGATTGGCTTGATCCATGGCCTGGCCCACCTAATGGGTGGTCCAGATTTTTCACGTATTCCACATTGCTATATATCCAATCTATACTGGCAGAGGTCTTGAGCAAGGAAGGAATGAATTCCGAAAACAGGTGGGGCCCATCGATAGCACATCAACGGCTTACGAATCTCTCTTTTTATCCGCATTAACTTTCTGAAATCAAGTTGCTTGCCAGCATCTGCTCAGTCAAAAAAGAAGAGTGGTGAGTTGCCATAAAGCAAATTGTCATTTGTTTATACGAATTTCGTTGATCCCCACCGTCCATATGGTGGGCCCCACCATGGATGGAATATGCCACGAACGATTTCCAGAGTAGTTTAACATCAAATCTATGACTGGTATTTTGGACTGTTGTGTTTTTTTTTTTTTTTCCTAATTTTAGTTTTAGGTAACTGATCCAACGATGAGAATTGTTTAATCTCAGAAATGTTTTTCGGTTCTTTCAGATCAACGGTGGGATCCCCAACCCAGGGGCCTTACATGTACAAATGGGCGCATTGGTGACCGTTGGATGCATCAGGACCTCCTCATCTTGTCCCTTGGAATAGATTTTTTGGGCTGGTGAGACCACGCGCGTGTGGATCCACACGCCAAATATGGCACAGGTGTGAAAGACTCAAGCTTTCCATCAGGTGGACCACAATCATGAGATCTTCTGGCTCAACAAATCAAGTTTTTAGCTCAGGTGGGTCGCAATGTACACGATGGTTAAAACATATTTTCCTGACCGTCCGTTTTAGAGCACCGAGAACCACCTGGGTAAAACGGTTTGATATTTAGTTGCAATATCTAACAGTGTGGCCCACCTGATGGGGAAGCTCAGATGTCGTAGATCCGGTGATATTGTCACATTTGGCTGCGTTCGGGGTTGTCAGGCTCCACACGCGCGTCGGATCTGCAGATACTTCCGTGGGCTGAAATTCTCGTCACCTCAGTATGTACTCTTGTTGCTACGTAAGGGCCCGTCGCCTCTACACAGTCTCAGGGTACGCTTAAGGTCACTACAAAGGGCTCGTCACCTTATTAGTGTAGGCCGACAGCTCGAATACAGAGTCTCATACCACCATATTCAGTTTACGAGGTTGTGTTACTCACTGGACACTACGGGGAGGCTCGTCACCCCAGCATAGGCCAACATCTCAACCACAGTATCCCATACCACCATGCCTGGCTCATGAGTCTTAGCGGATCGAGGTACCAAGGTTAAAGGGGTTTTCACTGGTGAGTTTGGTACTTTAGATTCAAGCAGTAATGTCCATATCTGGTGAACATACATCGGGTCAATCGGGTTACTTAACGAGCTCGAATGGTACAAGCGCACATCGAATTGATCGACATGAAGTGCACGAGCACTCCGTGTGGCCTAACCACTGTCGACAACTGAAGTACGGCTCGGACTCATCGAACACATCCTGTGGGGCGAAAACAATCCCATCCACCACATCAGGGTCTTCCCGGACTATTTCGTAGTCCCAAACACATTCAATTATAACAGATAATCATACAAGATAATTAGAACAAGAATGGATCAACAATTCCAATCATACAAGCATGTGAGCATTTGATAGATTTCAACTTAAACATGAATTCACACATATGCAATCCTTAAGTAAAACAGACAAATTATAAGTTACATGGAGGAAATCATATACATCGTTAAGGTAGTTGAGAATCTCTCCTCAACGCCCATATAAAGTACAATTTATTACACATTTGTTCATTCAGACATTTCTACAAACACTTAGACCACATATTCCAACATACATAGATTAATTTACTTAAAACATATATTATAGCAAATCCTTTCACATAGGAGTTGCAACACATACAACAATCATGTATTACCAAACATCCATCACAACAGGTATTAATCATAATTCCATATTCATTCAGACATTTCAACAAACACAAGAATACACTATATTCAACGTAGTTCATATACATGTGTAAAGTACGGAAAACATCGTGTCTAAGCATGTGATAGCAATTCAAGTCAGACATAAATCATTAACTGACATTGAAAGCCTTGAAAATCATAACCTAAACATTTATAGTCCGCACCTTTCGCCGGTAGACGCGTAACGAACTCAGTTTTAAAGCGAAGTCTTTGTGTACGGCACCACAATAACCTATAACAGGGAATAGGTTAGCTAATTCATCTAATACGCTAGTCAGAAACCCTAAGACAAGTTAGGGTTAGGTTTTCTTACCCAAGTACGGAGTCGGAATCGCCTGTATAGCGATACAGAAATGACGGTTGAGTGCGTGGAGTAGCTGGATCGAATCCTAGGAACTCTCTCACTTTTCCCTTCTCTTTTCTCTTCTCTCTCTCTCCAAGGGTTTCTCAAATTCGTATGAAATATGGGAGAGAGTGTTTAAGGTCCTTATATAGGCCTAGGTTTGATGGGAATGGCCCTAGGGCTAAGGTATACTTAGGTTATATCCAAAGGGCGTCTGTTTCAGCCCAACGAAGCACTTCTAGTGGCCCCTTTTCCACGTGTGGTCGGACTTAAGATCCCTGACCATGGATCTAGGTCAGGCTGAGTTTTCGTTCCGATCAGGTTTGCAGATCGACCGTGGTGGACCAGTTTCAGTTCAACAGTCACGGTCACTCGATCAGGGCCACAAGTACATGGCCATGTATGGGACATTTTTCCTAATTCGAGGGTGTATTTGGGTCAGATTCTGACGGTCTGAATCATTGTATTTGGCCCGCAAGCGACACGACTCAGATTACTTAAATTCGAATTTTATTTCTAAATATTTTCACGTTTCTCACACACTTCGCTCCGGGCTCAAGTTGTGCATTTATAGATACAATTAAGATTTGATTTCCGAGGGGGTTATCAAGTCCAGTAATGCGGTCATAACTGTATAGTTTTACGGTTATCAGACTTTCGACGTGGGGTATAGGTCCGATACAAAGTTTCAAGATGCTCCCAAGAGCAACTGGGTTTTGAGATGGATTCTAGATTTCAGGGTAATGTAGCATCAATGATACTGCGGTTTAGGTCTTGTAGTCGAACTATAGCCACCCGAGCACACCCTCCCAAACCCACGAGTCTAGCCATAGCATAGTCCTACCAATGGAACCACGGTCTCTTCTCAAGTTCCTAACTAACCCAAGAGGGTGAGGGGATCCATAGCATGTCAACTATCCAAGTTATCAACAAGCATAATAATATCATATTCTCATGCGTCTCAACCATACAAAAATGGATATTCCTGCAAGCAAGCAAACATTGTCAATAAACAAAGTGCGTGTGAGTGTGTGGGTTTGTGAGGAAGTTAAGAAATCATGTGCACAAGGATAATAAATCATACACACAATGAAACACCACATGTGAGGAAAAGAATCAAGCAAACATGGGCATACTATCATCCATACATCATATCATGTGAGAGACAAGATCAACACCAATTTAAGAGCTAAGCATGCACATCCATACAATTCCAACGAACATAAAATTCCTAGGGTTTTCTCTAGAATTTCAAATACAACATCCAAGCAATCAAAATCATTAAGCTCGTACTAAAATTGGTGCTAGGCCACTTAAGAACAATAGTCCGCACCTTCGGATTTTTAGAAGGTGAGGGATCGACCTAGGAGGGTGGATTTCGGGGGTTTGATCGACCGGAATCCCTACAACCCATTCGTATGTTAGAATCCATGCAAACCCCTTCCCAATCTCATGGGTTTCAACGAAAATGGGTGATGGATCTTACCTAAATGATTAACGGAGTGAAAAAGATGGCCGAGGATGATGGGTTCTTGTTGGAGAAGATGTAGGGAGTTGTGGGGTTGATTTCGTTGGGCCCCACCTTGATTTAGGGTTCACCTTGTTCTCCTTCACCCACTCTTTCTCCTCTACTCTCTTGCTCTCCCTTTTCTCTTGGTGGTTGTGGTAAATGGAAGAGTTATGAGAGAGGTAGGATTTATTCCCTAGGCTTGGGCCTTTTGGCCTTAAGTTTCCTCAAATCCCCAAAATAGCTTACTAGGACTCACTATTGGTGTTGGGGTGGCCCTAATACTCCTTTGGCCACCAAATTTGGTGGGTAGGTGCCCTATGGCCCAGTGAGGGGCCATACAAACTTTGGAAACAAACGGATGAACGGTTATGGGGTTTGAGTCGACAGTTCCGATCCTTAAATGGCCCTGTGGGGGCCATTCCGGTGATTGGGGCGGTTCTGGTGGCCCTTTAGCTATGAAATTCATGGGATAGTTGCTCCATGGTCCGATGAAGGGCCATGCAAAATTTGGGGACGATCGGATCTGGGGTTTGGTCGTACGGTTCCGATTTGTGATCAATGGTCACCGTTCCTCGATCGGGTCCCAGAGTTTGTGGGTGGGCGTAAAAAATACATTAGACCTTCATCGCAAACGTAGAAGAGATCCGACGGCTTGTTAGCCTGGAATCTCCGTTTTTATTTCAAGTGCCAGATTCCGGTCCTGGCATTGGTGGGGTGCATTTAGCCAGTGTCAGATCCCACTTCTGGGTGTCCACTGGGTCCGTAGTCTACGATGGTCTACAAGCCTAGTGATTTTTATGGTTCCCTAAATGCATCGTTTTCATAACTGTCATAGTTACTTGTCTTGATCAGAACATTCATATGTGAATTTAACGTACAATTATCATAATTCATATAATTTGACATAAATTAACATTTGATTTATCGTAACATGCATTCACAGTAGTTAAATTAATAACATCGTAACAAAACACTCTAATCAGTATATTTATCAATCAAACCATCATAAACAATTTATTTTAATTCCAATGAATTATGAGATACATTAGGTTACTTACTCTACTAGTATAGAATCCACAAGGTAATGAGGCTGATTTGAATTTAGAAATCCTATTAATTATTTCCACAATATTATTATTCATTCAATTATATTACATGGTGGGGCCCACCTTTGATTAACATATTAGCTGGTCAAACTCTAAATGACTAAATAATTAAAATTTTCATATATAATATGTTTATTAAATTTATATATATATATATATATATATCTTTAATGATAAATGATTGATCGGAGTGGCCCACCAAATGATTAGATCATTCAGATTTTTGAGGTTTTAACATATTTTACATCTACACATTTGATGAATTGTGTGGATCTAACCACAAATACAGAGATGGCCATTTCGACCTTATACGCCAAGTGATACCAACACTTGGACACTAATCAAGATCTGACCAGTATAGCCTATCCGATGGTCAAATTGATCTGAAAGTTAGGACCCATGTATATTTTAGCCTTAAGGACGTATGATCCGTATAAATTTAATCTGATTCGACCAAATGCACACAAATTAATGTCTACGACAAGAAATTTCGCACACATTCTTAAACTTTTATATTTACATCCTATCTACCTACATATTAATGCAATAAACCAATGACCGATCCACACCATTTATTTAAATTAAATTACATTAGATCATAAAAATATTGAAAGAATGATATTAAACTTAGCTCGAGTTAGAGTACATCTCTTCTTACGGCACACTCCAAGGAGTTACATGAAAATAAGTTATAAATAAAATAGGAGATAAGATTTTTTTTTTAAAAAAAGTCAAACATATATAACGTAGAAGGAACGGTGATAAAGATAAGATATAGATAAAATATGAGATAATATTTATATTTTTTTTAGCACCTGCGTCACATTAGGCGATCTCACACCTCATGTGGGCCACAACATAGAGAAAAAATGGACGCCTGATTTTATTTATTTATTTATTTTGGTGTTTCAACCATCCCTGTCCATAGTGGCATACCTGAGCGAAATTCCCTGATTTTTGAGACATTGGATATAACCATGATTTACAACCAGATCTGTGGTTTAGATCTCTCACACAACTTCATATGGGCACATGTGCTTGTGTTGTTTGTGCAGGGTTCCATGCGCACTTGTGATTATACCATACGTGGGCTTTGCTAATCCCACGCGCCTATGTAGTCTGCCGCGGCCCATCTGTATGCTGACATAGTTGTAATATAGCTTTCTTAAGAACATCCAGACCGTCCATTCCTGTCCTCAATATCAGGTCGTTCCACTCATCAGATCAGATGTACTGATTGAACACAACAAATGCATGGATAAGAAAAATTGTTGTTTCAACCATCCATTTGTTTATGGCTGATTGGATAAGTGAACGGCTGTGAGATTTGGGTCAGGGGCTCTATGCGTCGGGGCCCATCTGATGGATGGATCAGATCTCAACTAAAGAGTAAAAACCATGTTACTTTCAACTAGGATTTAAGCTGACGTCATTTGTTGTTGTCGGTGTTATACAAAGTCAAAACTAGAGATCCGAACCGTCCAATGCAAGACATTCACAACATTGAACAAAGAAGACTTGCAATCCACTACAACGACTTTTATCGAAGACACGTGGGGTACGCATACCTCGATTGCTGGATGATGACCCCACGTGTCAGAATCGTAAGCGCGCATGTACTCTGTGAAAAGCCTCGTGTCGAGAGCGGATTAGATATGGCCCCCGGCCGCACCCAACACAGTGCGGCCCTGATCATGGGTCCCACTTTGATGTATGTATTTCATATCCACGCCGTCAATCCATTTTTCCAGCTCATTCTACGGAATGAGCCCAAAACTGAAGAAGATTTAAATCTTATTTGGACCACACAAAAGGAAACGGTGATGGTTGATTATTAAAAACTTCTTGTAGGTCACAAAAGTTTTGGATCAAACTGTTTTTTTTTTCCCTTCATCTATCTCTGTGTGACCTTATAAAAAGTTTGATGGAAATCAAACATGAAGGTCGGTATTAAGGTGAGCGTTCCATAATGCCTGTTTCTAGTGGTATGTCTAATTAAATATTCGGAGCTACTTCATTTTTGGTTTTCTGCACTAAAATGATATTGAAAAATGTATTGACGGTGTGGATATACAATACATATATCAAGGTGGGCCCCACGTTCAGGGCCGCACCGTGTTGAGTGAGGCCGGAGACGCACCTAATGGAAGCGGATTGGCTGGTGTACCACAGGTGTGGGTACGTGCCGTGTGAAGACGAGCGCTAACGCTCCTCGAGCACAGAGTTGTACGAACGGCCCAAAGGAGATCGAGTAACATGGACCCAAATGATTTATTTATTATATCCACACCGTTCATCTATTTTCCTAGATCATTTTAGAGCATCATTTCAAAAATGATTCATATCAAAATCTAAATTGGACCACACCACAAATAGTAGTGAGACAATTTTTGTCACCATTAAAACATTCTTAGGGCCCAACATAACGTTTATTTTCCATCCAATCTGTTCATAAGATCACATAGAACTTAATGAAGGGAAAAACAAATATCATATTCATCCAAAACTTCTGGTTTCAATGGTAGACGTTCAATCCCCCACTGCTTTCTTACAGGATGGTCCACTTGATCTTTGGATCTGTCTTATTTTTCCGTTCAAGCCTTATGACGAGCTCACCAAATGGACGGACGGTTTGGATATAATACATACCTCATTATGGGACCCACATAACTTGGTGACGTCAACACACGAGCCAGATCGGTGGTTTGTGGTACACCAGCCAATCCGCTCCCCCTCGGGTCTTCTAGACGCGGATTGTGTCCTACCCCCGCCCGGACGGTAATCCGTCCGGCAGGGATCTGTGGGGACTATCGTGATGTAGGTGTTTTATCCATGCCGTTCATCGCCTTTCTCAGATCATTTTAAGGTATAGGGATAAAAATAAACCAGGTCCACAGCTCCATTGGACCACACCAAAGGAAGCTGCACAGATAATGACACCCACCGCTGAAATATTTCTAAGGACCACCTTGATTTTTTTTTTTACCATCCAACCTATTCATAAGGTCATGTAGACGTTTATGAAGTGAAAAAACAAATATCAGCTTGATCTGAAATTTCTCTAGCTCCCAAGAAGTTTTTAATGGTGTAAGTTCAATCCCCACTTTGTGGTCGACTTAATCTCTATACCTGCCTTTTTTTTTCTATCATACCTTGAAATAATATGAGAAAATCTATGAACGGCGTGGATAAAATACTTATATTACGGTGGGCCCCACATATCCCTACCCGTACGGATTACTGTCCGGGCGGGGGTAGGACGCAATCCGCATCCGGTCTCGTAACGGCGATGGGTCCTCACCTCCTCGTGCATCATGCCTCTGACTCTGAGGTTTGATGAGCCCGCACGGCTGTAGACTCTTCTGCCCATCCACACGCAAGCACACGTGCTAATATGTCGCATGAGAGAGAAATCCAAGACTTTCATCAGGTAGATCATTCCTCTTCGCTATCCAATCCTAAAATTCAGACCGTTTAATTCCTTAGATGAGCCATAATGCATTAAAAAAATGGACGGCTAGATAAACGTTGTTTTAACCGTCTATTTTTTTTATAAAAAAAATACAATATGACTCATCTAAGGAATTAAACGGCCCAATTTTGGACACATAAGATCTAATGTATATTATAAATCTGATGAAAATCTCGAATATGTAACATTAGTTCTTCATTAGCATGTGTATGGGATAGCTTACCTGCCTGTGTTTACACGGCATATTCGTGCCTCCAGATTTGTGTACTACATACGTGGCACATGTATACTATGATCTAAACCATAAATCACGTGATATCAGCCGTTGATTGATAGTTTACTGATTTTTTATTCAATTATACCATCTAAAACTTCTAAAAATGGGGCATTTTCAGACTTAACAGGAAATCCGCATCCCGAACACATCATTCTCAGACACAATCCCAACGGAAACGGATTGGCTACTCCCCCTGCCATGGTCGGTTCTGTGTGGGCCTCACCATAATGTATGTATTTTATTGAGGCCGTCCACATATTTTTATAGATCATTTTATGGCACTGGATAAAAAATGAGCTATACCCAATCTCAAGTGGACCACATTGTAGGAAACAGTCCGTTTTTTTTTAAAAAAAAAAATTTAATTTTGTTTTATACATGCACACACACCACCGCAGACAGTGGACCAGAAATGAACTATATCCCAATCTCAAGTGGACCACATTATAGGAAACAGTGTTGAATGAACATCGGCCATTGAAAACTTTGCGAGGGCCATAACAGTTTTGGATCAAGTTGATCTTTGTTTTTCCCTTCATCTGGGTATGTATGACCTAATCAAAAGATTGGAAGTTAAATAAACAGTACAGTAGGCCTTAAGGAGGATTTTAATGGTGGATGTCCCATCACTATTGTTTTCCAAGTGTTGTGGTCCAATGAGATTTATATCCTTCTCATTTTTGGGATCAAGCCCTAAAATGATAGGTAAAAATGAAGGGAAAAGACATACATTATGGTGGGGCCCACACAGCACGGACCACCAGCCACCGCCCACCGGGCTGGTGGCTGGGGGAGTAGCCAATCCGTTTCCAATCCCAACGAACTAGGTTTGCACTTTTTATTCCCAGGAGTTTCAACACCAGGTGAAATCCCACGGCGTGCGTGTGTGGGGTGTGTGCGCGTGTGTAAGCGTGTGTACGTTAAAAAAAAAAAAAAAAAAAGGGTTTGCAATTTTTATTCATTTTATAGGGAATTTGCACGGGGACGACAGGGGACGATTCGCATCACGCATGCTAAAATTGAATATATATGATGAATCTGATCCGTTCAAAATATTTTTTCCACCTTGAATATACTTTTAAAAAATATATATAGATAATTAATTAATTAATCCATGATATTTAAAATATATATCTAACGGTCTATTTTCAAATAAAATTATAGCATCTATGATGATCCTTGATTTTTATTAAAGGACATCTAAAATGTGGGCCCCACATGATGATTCCAAGACGTCTTACGTGTGCCACGATGGCACGTATTCCGCGAATAGCATCTTAATTGTCTACTCGCCTAAGTCGCCTCTCCACCTCCTCATATTTTATTAAGGATTAGTTCCGTTACGTGATGGCTAACTGCATGTTTCAAAAAGTTACGGTGCTTGGTGCCTCACACTTGTGATATGTGCACGCATCAATCCGGACCGTCCAAATCATGAGTCCTAGGGCAGATGGAGCTTAACATGGAATTTATACTGACCAAATTATCCTAAACAGCTGAATTTTCTCCTTGAATTTGGACCGCTGACCTTGAACAACTCATTTGATAACCAACAAACGGATGGTTAGGATGGTTCGATCATTAGGATTGAATGCTCACCGTTGAAAACTTCTTGGGGCCACGAAAGTTTTGGATCAAGCTGATATTTATTTTTTACCCTTCATACAGGTCTGTGTGACCTTAGAATTTGTTGGATGAGAAATAAACATCCATGTGGTACTTAGGAGGAAGGTTTCAACGGTGGACATCATTCTCCCCCACCGTTTCCTGTGGTGTGGTCAACTTGAGCTTTTGATCTGCCTTAATTTTGGGTTCAGTGACTAAAATGATTTAGTAAAATGAATGGACGTCGTGGATTAAACACACACATCATGGTGGGGCCCACAGAGCTTCGACATCAGCCGAACACCAACCAAACCGTGTCCGTCTGGATTGACGTGCCCAAAAAAAAAAGGTGGGCCCCACTGATTAGCCGTCCATTCTTTAATTTGAATGAAAAGCTACGGCTAAATTCTTTAATTTTTATGTTTTCCATTCTTCTTAGTGACTCACATCTGATGAACGGTTTTGATGGAAGATATAAAAAATGATGGCCACAAACACAAACCTATGGTTGGCGTCCCATCCAAAGTTTTATTTATGGTCTGGCCCATCTGATTCATGAATCTGGATGATTTTTATCCCTATATCCTATCACCGAAGATAACACCTGATGGACGGAATGGATTTCACATATACAATATGGTGGGCCCCAACGAGCATGGGTGTTTTACAGGCGGCGTACAACAGCGCTGTAGATGATTCCGGTCAATCTCGAGGGGAGATGTAGCATGCACTAGAAGTCCGAAAGTCAAAGCTCCAATAGCGTAGAAGCAATGAATCGACGTCTTCAGTCGGCATTTTTAAATCTATCTGATTGACACGTCATCTTAACGATCACCCTTCATTTCAGTGGGCCCCACAGCGACTTCCTGGATCTTACTATTCGTACGTCAATGATCACATCAGCAACCGTTTCAAGCGCTAGATTCATCTCGTCGTTGAAACAGTGATGATTATCCATCCTACACGTGGCATAGATTTAGAGAAATCCAGACCGTCAAATTAGCTGAACTAGTGGAGGATGGATCATAACCCAAAAATTACGAATGGTAATTCCTTTGGAAGTTGGATCGATCACTGTTTTACTTTTAATCGTCCATTTGACGTCCATCAAATCGAAGGATGTGAGTGCTTTATCAGATTTATTTTTAAGATAGCATATATCCATGATGTGGCCCACAATTTGAGTGGTCTGGATCATCGTAAATGAGTGCCGTATATGAGAAATAAAGTCACTACTATTCTCAAAATGGTGGCAAACTATCACTAGAGACTGCTCTGTACCTCAATTATTAGGGGTCGGCTAAAATGACTATTTTGTCCCTGATCCGTTTCGGCCGAAGAGCAGTTGAAAGTAGGCCAGGCCCACTTTAAAATACAATGGCAGTTTGGGGATATAAAAAGGTATCCGGTAGTCTATAGTGCACACCAAAATTGTACTCCTGTGGACCTCTACTTTAGGTGGGGCCCATCCTCTGTGATTACAACCGTTCATCTAGTAACCAAAATAATGGATGGCTCACAATGCACAACAATCCCGACCGTCCAATTGAGAGAATTTCGTCTCTGAGTCATCCATTCCATGGGGCCCACCAAATAAGGAGTTCCTCTCACCATGAATTAGCCACAGGGAGACCATTGACTATATTTCCTCTTCAAAGGACTTGTGGGGTCCCACAAGATGAATAGTTTTGTTCTCGTGAAGGTGGGGCCAACAGCAGAGTACTGGCCTCTCCTACAACTAGTTTGAGCAGCCCTAAATAAAGGTGTGTCGTGACACACGTGCGTACATTGAGAAGATCCTGGCCTCTCATCTGGTGGGAGAAACTGGGAGCATGCCCTCCTAAACTTAATCTGATCCGTTTATAGGCACGTAGTCTCTTAATAGCAGTCTAATGACTAAAAAATCAAAACTTTTGGGACATTAAATATTCATTTACACATGATGAATGGATCGGATCTATCACACGTGATCCAAATAGGCATGCGTGCCGAGAATCACATCTTTAACAGATACTCGCGCGAATCGCCATTGTGCGTGAATTTCCTCCGGACATTCATCGATCCTGCCTCCCTCCCTGTAGTGTGGACGCGTTTTCGTTTATATTTACGTTGATTGTAACAGTACGCTAACATGCAGATCGCTGTATAGAAGTTTTATGAATTTCTCTCCTCCAATTATATATAACAATTAATACAATTGATCTCTACCGTTGATCTTGTGGTCCCACATAAGGATAAGATTATACTAAAAAATTGTGGAGATTAGACAAAACTAAAACATCTATTTACAGTAATTTTTAAGTTTAACATAGACCGTTCAACTAATATTAACTTTTAAAGGCCATTTTTTGGATGGATACTTGACTTTAATCCAGTATATTTTTATAAGAATAACTAAATAGGAGGTGGCCCACCAAATCAATAGCTTTTTAATCATGAGATATGATTTTCACGTCAGACTTCGTAAGTCCATATCATACAACTTCTAAGCAGCAGTATTACTTCGTTAACGATGAACTATGTGATACGTGAAAGGTACCTTTCCATATTTTACACCTTTCCTAATACTGACAAGTAGAACCCACTAGTGAGTAATCCAGGCCATTGGTATGCTTAAAATCCTCACATATAGTGAATGTATCATAAATTAAAGTCCAATATATGAATATTTGGGCAACGTTTAGTTACCTGCATCTCATACTAATAATTTTTTCTGGGTAGTCAATCAGAGGAGTTTTAAAACATATCAACGGTTTAGATCTCCAATACGTGTTGTCCACTTATCATAATTGAAAACACGTGTGTACTTCAAGATACGTCTTAGTGGACTGGTCATAGTGTGACTACGCTAGCCGTTACGTCACCGATTGGCAAATTGCTCTTGGATTCCTTGGAATAGAGGTTTCAGTCCAACTAGTTGGACTATAAGTTAAAGTTCACCCATCATAAAATCTTTAAAATTTAATGATTTTTCTAATCTAACCCATCAAATGAGTATAAATCATTATTAATATCACTCTCAACAAAAATAATTCACATCTGACCATCCAAGGTCCACATTTTAATTATTATACATGCATAACAATTTCCATATTGGGGCCCACATAAAAACAAATGGAATCACATTTTTATTGGGAGATAGCTAATCGTGGTTCCAACTTATGGAAAGGTTTGGATGACAATATACTTAACAAGTTGGACGCTATTTTATAGATGTACTAGACCTTATGGTACTACTGGTTGTACTTAAGATTTCCCCCCTTTTAAAATCGTGTCCCACCTTCAGACCAGCCATACCAACGGGAATTTTTAGATTTCTTACCCCCATTTTTTAAATTAAAAAACCCAATTATCTCATTTCCATGAAAGGAATAGTCACATCTCCCTCCCTCTCTCTCCGCTACCTATATAAGCAATCCTCCACCCCAATTCCTCATTCATACCTCCAATTCTCTCATCTCCCTTACATGATTGCTTCTCTAGTGGGCCAGACACTTACTCCCAAGACAATCCGAACCGTCCATCATCAATCGAAGCCGATGGCCGCCTGCGTCGACAATCCAAGGAATGATACAGCGAAGAAACCGATCTATCGCAGCTCCGATCGGGCCCAGATGGAGAATTCACGGTGCAGGTACACTGAATTCGATAGACGCAGTTATGGGAATTATACTACATGTGCGCCTAGGTCCATTGATGTGGACCCCGCTCAAGTGTCCATCGCCGATCACAACGAAGAGGAGGAAGATCTGTGGCTGAAAATCTGCGACGAAGCTCGATCAGACATCGATCAAGAACCCATCTTAAGGAATTACTATTTTGCAGCGATCCTGTCGCACAATTCACTGGAACGAGCCCTAGCCAACCATCTGGCGAATAAACTGTCCACCACAAATCTACCGTCCAACGTTCTGTTGGACATCTTTTCAACGGTTCTGATCGATGATCATGAGATCAGGATGGCGATCTGGGAAGATCTAAAGGCTGCAAAAGAGAGGGACCCAGCTTGCATGAGCTTGGTCCATTGCCTGCTGAATTTCAAAGGGTTTCTAGCATGCCAAGCACATCGAGTGGCACATAAGCTATGGATCAACGGTCGAAAAGTGCTGGCTCTCTTGATCCAGAACCGTGCATCGGAGGCATTTGCGGTGGATATTCATCCAGGGGCGAAGATCGGACATGGGATCTTATTCGATCATGCGACTGGGGTTGTGATCGGAGAGACGGCTGTGATCGGAGATGATGTGTCCATTCTACACAATGTAACATTAGGTGGGACCGGAAAAGTGTCCGGTGACCGGCATCCGAAGATCGGAAACGGGGTGTTGGTGGGTGCTGGGACCCACATTCTAGGGAATGTGATGATCGGTGAGGGGGCGAAGATTGGAGCTGGATCTGTGGTTTTGAAGGAGGTCCCACCAAGAACAACGGCTGTCGGTAATCCGGCTAGATTAGTTGGAGGGAAGGAGAATCCAGTTAAGTTGGATAAGTTGCCTAGTTTTACTATGGACCATACATCATTTATTAATGAATGGTCGGATTATGTTATTTAGGTGGGCCCCACTAAGGGCCAGTTTGGCTGGGTGAATTGGAAGGGATTGAATGGTATTAGGGTGGATGGCATGGATTTCAAGGTAATGATGGTGTTGTCAGTGGGATTGTCTTAAGATCCATGAGATTGCTATATCCCGGGATTCTGTATCGAGTCTGTTTGGCACTCCCGGCCAATCCCGGGATTAAACCTTTCCATCCCTGCTAATCCCTCGAACCAAACACATCCCAGGCAAATTTGAACAGATTAGGGTGGATTGGATGAGATTTAAAGGTAATGATGGTGTTGTCTGTGGATTGTCTTAAGATTCGGATTTCTATTTTGTTGGATCAGATCCCCAGTCTGTTTGGCAAGCCCGGCTAATTGTTTGTATTTTCAAGGGATTGTATGAGGAGAGAATGTTAGTTCTCTCTAGTTGGAAGTTTTTAGACTAGTTTTTGTTTTGTAAAGAGAGAATTGAAGTTCTCTCAGATACAATTAGTAGTAATCATCTCATATAAGTATGTGATCTGTGCCGTCCATTCGGTGGGTCTCACCGTTAGATGTAAAGCTTGTGTACTCTCTCTCTCTCTCTCTCTCTCAATATAGATGTCCCCACGTGTCAACACATCACACGTGTATCAGATCTGGGCCGCTCATGATGTAGATCCAACCGTTAGTCTGCCCTGGCTCAAAATCACGGTCAGTTTGATCATTAGTAGGGACACAAACGGACAGTAAATGAGAACCGTTGATTGTGTCTTCTTTAACCAGCTAGCTTCTTTGTAAACTGTTGGTCAACATGATTCGCATGGTGTGGGGTCCACCCTCACGTATCCGTACAATGCACCCTTGGATCACGAGGATGGTATGTGGGGCCCACCTTATCTCTTCTTCTACCTAAAGAAAGAAAATCGGGTGATGTGGTTGGCCCCACACCATCTTTCAGAAAATGTATAGTTTGGGTCTTAAAATATACACTGGAACTCGGTGTATTGCTATATTGGTGTACTGGTTTTTAATCTATACAACATCCAATGGATGGGCCAGCCCATGGATAGTCAAAGGTTGTTAATGAATGGTTGAGATCATCCAGGGCTCATCGTGCCCATTGGTCGAATAGTCGTCCCAAATGGGAGGTACAGATGGTTTATACACCGAGTTTCGGTGTATACTCTATCGTTGAAGATGATTCCTATTTTTATTTGTTTCGGGTTGATTTTAGAAAATGTGCATTGGATTAGATTTAGACTACTTTAATTAGAAAAATGTGATTTGGATGTCCATTTCCCTCCTTCAAAGGTGTGGGGGCCCACCATGGAATCTGATGTGAAGCTCCGAAAATTCTGACTTTTTTTCTGGAAAATTCGAAAATCGAAACGCACACGCCATGCCACGTAGGCCGTTTCAAAGACTGAGAATTTCGAACAAAGCAAGAGCCACGTGCAGAGGATATTCGTAGTAGCTTCCGTGACGGTGTTTGTCTGGGCCCGTTTGGATGCACCAACAAAAGGGAACGCGGATTACACGACACTACCGACATCGCTACTGGTCGGTGCTCTGTGGGACCCACCATAATGTATGCCGTTGCCCTGGCCGTTGGTGGAAAAGAGGGACATTATCAAAAATTTCAAAGAATCTACGTCTATGATATTTTTTAAGGTCTTCTTTCAAATCGCCCGACCCATTCAACAGCTGTGGCTTACTTAAGATCCGGCCATGCTATTCAACATTAGCCCTAGCAAGGCCTAACTTGGACATTAAGATAAGAGGTTTCAAGTGCGATCGAATTTATATATATTTCTCTTTAAAGATAAATCTCAATTCGTATTGTGGATTTAAATATATTTATATAAATCTTATTTTATTTTATGTATGAAGAAATAATGAAATTTAAATATTCTACTTTAAAAAAACATAAACGAAAGCTCTTTTATGAGAGTTTGTTTCTCAAGGGGGTCATTTATATGTTTTGCATTATGACACAGTTTCTTGAGGATGTGAATAGCATAGTGACCTTGCTGGTAATGAGGTTGGTGCTATGTGGTCCTGCCATGATATATGTATTTTATCCATACTATCTATCTATTTTTAAATCATAGGTTGTCCAATGCATACGGGTCTGGTCACGGGGCTCAACTAAATAGGCAGTAAGTCGGTTCGGGCTATAATGTGGCCCATTTATGTAAATGGGTAGAACTTGGGTTGAACCCAAGCTGGCTTGACCTGCTCATGTAACTTATGGATGATCCGACCCAAGCTGCCACAAAATCCTAAACAAACTAACAGAAGATTAGCATAGGTATAAAAACATTGTCTGTGAGCATGCCGTCTCCCTCTCTCTCACATAAGCCTAAAAATTAGGCTATTCCATAACTTAGGTGGGCCGCACCACAAATAATAGTTGAGAGTAGATGCACCTTTCCATGATGAGACATGGGCCTAAAAATTAGGCCAATCCATAACTTAGGTGGGTCACACCACAAATAATAGTTGTGAGTAGATACACCTTCCCATGGTGAGACAGGCCTAAAAATTAGGCCAATTCATAACTTAGGTGGGCCACACCACAAATAATAGTTGAGAGTAGATATCTGCTCATGAAAACCTTCACAATTCTTTATAGAGCCTGCTAAGATGTGGTTCAAACACCCATTCTGTGTCCCATTTGGATGAGGGGTCACACTAAGTTTCAGCTATATCCAAGGCTTTGGCAAGAATTCATGCACTGGAATGCCAAGTGGGGCCATCATGATGCTTGTGAGAAATCCACCCATTCATCCATTTTGATATAAAATCATGGTGACCCAAACTCATTAGACCCAACCTGTACCCATTAGACCCATTTGTAAGTGGGTCTAGATATCCCTTAACCATAGCTGTTAGGCCTGACCCATTTATAAATGGGCCTGGATGGATCTCCCTCTAGCAAATACAAACTCATTTATAATTGAGTTTGATGACTCAAACCCAACCTAAACCCGTCCATTTAATAAACTGGTCTAGGTCTAAAATTTGGGCTCAAACCCATTTAGTAGATGAGCAGGTCTGGTTTTAGCTAAACCCACTCTAAACCCAATCATTTACAGCCCTAGTGATATCCAATAACCTAAAATAGACCCACCAAATGCATAATGTGGATATCCAACATACATCACAATAGGGCCCACACAGCAGACCTCCTGGGAAGCTCCCATAAAGTCACCTCATAGTACCATTTCCCTACACAAAATATGAAGGTCTGTATCATTGGAAACAACTTCTATCCAATTATAAATAACAAAATCCAAATATTGCTTATGTTTGCACCAGGTGATCGTCATGATCACTCCGACCTATTGGAAGGCTTGGATTGGATGTCAAATGCACGTAATAGAATTCAAGCCATTCAATGGGCGGACCTCATATAGTGGTCAAACCGATTGGGGTTGAGACCTGTATCCACTAATTAGGCCGTCCTGTCATACCTTTCCCCACATATTCACTTGTTAAACATGAGCATTGTCATGTCTTATCCAGTTGGATCAGCCCAACCTCACTATAATTAAATGGGTCTGGTTCAGTCAGGTCGGGCAACAAGGTAATGGGTTACAGAGGTTCAACGGTCAGTGGTCAGGCTATACCCAAACCTAACCTATTGCCACCATGGGTTTTGACTGGGCCACTCATCCAGCCGAGGGTTGGGCAACTCATGGCACCTAACCAGGTCGGACTTGACTCGGACCTTTTTGAAAGAAAAAAAAAAGGCCACTGTACGAAGAGGTGTTTCTCAAACCATAACAGCATTACATGTGAGTGGTTGTCTGGAAGGTAGGTTGTGTGCTTGGGACCAGTATGATGTGCGTGAAATCCACTCAGTCCATCACATGAATCGCATCTCATGCCACCATGTGTAACAAAATAAACACAGTCAAAATTTTAGGTAGGGCCACACACATACCACCAGCTATTGTTGCATGTGTAGGCAACCTGAAATTTTGACCACTCATATCTTGTAATCAATGGGACAATGTCAAACGGCTAATCTGATAGACAGAGTAGATGTTACACACACAACACTGGGGCCCACTGATCCCGTGTGTTGTATGATGCAAATGAGAAAGTTTCCTCACAGTTACCACAAATTAAAAAATAATAATAATAATAATAATGGAAAGATGAGACAGCCCCGTTTCAGAACCGAAATTCATTTAGAATATTTATAAATTCTCCATTTGCCCATTTTAATACCAATTGACTGTCGCAACAGCCATAAAACCGTTTTTCAAACCTTGTGTTCATGAAACAGGCCAAAGGCTAATAACTGAAAACTCTACATCAAAAACTTTTAGAATTGATGATTTACGATCATAACGACTCCCTCAGCATCGATGATCATCAACCCATACAAGGCTCAATTTAGCTGTACACCATACATGGGTTTGCTAGCCCCATAGGCACACATCAGGCTCAAAGTGGTCCATAAGCAGGGGCCCACTGAGAAGATGAATGGACAAAAACAAAACGAAAAAAAAAAATCTGAACCATCCACCCAACAGGTGGGCTACACAAACAAGGAATGTGGACCCAAATTCTTTTTTTTTCCTGGGAAGACCCATGTCCGCAATCTCCATCCATCAGTTTCACCTGCTCATGTTAGGAAATGGATCAAAAAACAAGGCAGATTCAAAACTCAAGTGAGGCATGCACAGGAAACAGTAGGGATTGATTGCCCAACATTGTTGAGGCCACAAAAGTTTTGGATCATGCTAGTTGGTTCATCCCAGTGTAAATGAACTTATGAACGGTTTGGAAGGCATATAAACATCAGGGTGGGCCCTGGGAAGATTCAATGGTGGCCATTTCTATCCCCGCAGTTTCCTGTCATGTGGGCCTCAGGAAGATTTCAATGGTGGCCATTTCTATCCCCCGCTATTTCCTGTCCTTTGGATCTGCCTCAATTTTTTGGAAAATGTCCAAGCATGAGCTCAAACTGATGGACATTGCAGTGGGCCCCACATAGCAGTGGCAGTTTGAATCCCAGGAGTAGCCCACCCAATGAGTGGACCAATCATGATTTTCTGCATATTTTCATCTTCACACACCCTGCTGCATGTAAAGGTGAATGCAAAGCTAGCAAACCTCATGGTACTCAACAGCAAACCGTAGCAGATTTCGAACACCAAGGAGAAATAAAGTTCACTAACTGAAATGAAGGAAAACAAAGAGGGGGATCTGCAGACATCAGAATCGGAATAGCTTCTGATGCGTCGGCTTCCTGAAGCTGCATTTGCTTTCATCTGATTTGCGAGCTGCACGGGTGGCATTACCACTGCTCCCCAAGCTGGGCCTTTGAGAATATTCTGAGCTCTTGGACATTTTCCCACCGTTTGAGCTCAAACACTTCTCTTGGCGGTACACTTGTGTGATGCTTCCAAACGAACTATCTTCATGCTGAGAATCATCACCCATCATCTCCTCACATTCCTACCAAGGCAAAAGGAAGAAATTGCCGTAAAACCCAGAGATATACAACGGGCGAATGAGATACTTTTTTTTTCTTAGCCTATCATATTATAGGCCTGCACTCCACCTCTTGGTTATCAAATCCCTTAATATGGTGGGCCATAACAGATGGCAGATGTCCAAAAAGTTTTGCCCAGTTGGATGATCCTAGCTGTCAAATTTTCCAGTGGTTAAACACGAGTTTTTCAATGTCATTGGCCATTTTCAAGCATAGTAAAAAAGCTGAAAACTCAACTCCACTCCATATCCAGTCGGTTTAGTTAAACAGAGACTGGAACGAGACTTTCAAGTTTGTAATTGATGAATTGTTGAGTTGGTAATAAATATTTTTAAAAGGACAGCAATAGATATATTAAATTGCCAAAGAGGAAGTCTCGAGCTCGTAGTTTTCTGGTGAAAGGCTACAACCCTTGTCAGGGTTAGAATCTCCTTAAGTGTCATTTTACATTTCATCACAAAAGGATAGTTGACATGCGGTTTGTGACTCAGCTCGAGTTGTGCCAAGTCATATCAAGTCAGCCAGGTTATCGAGCCACTTGAGGTGCCTCATCGAGTGTTGACCAAGTCAAGCTCAGGACCAAGTTTCTAAAGGGCTCGGCTCAAAATCTCATTGAGTCAAGTTGACTCAGATGAATTTCAAGTCAAGTCAGCAAGTATTGAAACTATGTTTTTTAGCAAACAATCAGATAGCCAATGTCATATGCTACTGGACATCTTGAGGCATGGCCCATCCCACATTTAGATTGCTTGTTATGGGAGATAGTGAAGCACAGCTCATTTCATAATCAATCATTGTATAATGCATCAAGAAGACGAGCCAAAGGCATGGTCTTCAACTGGAACTCTTTGAGTTTCACGAGTAAAGGAGGTATTTCTTTACCTTGGATTTCATCTTGGAAAAACAAGGAGTCAAGCAAGGATTCAAGTCATTGAGAAACATGTCATCTGGGCTACCACCTGGTGTCATAGGATCCCCCGAACTGAACTCCTAGACATCACAAAGAGAAAGAAAGATCTTAAGAAGGCATAAACATCATTCAAACCCAATGCTCATCCTGAATTAACTGCATTTTTGCTCAAGCCATCACCTTATATGTGAAGGACCCGCCCTTTCTACAATCCAGGTCGCTCTCTAGTAGGCACCCCTAGATTTTAGATGGAGCAAAAATCTCATCCATGAAATAAATTCACCATCTGCGAGGGTAAGCATTTTCCCTTTGCATATGCACTATATCTTATTAAAGGTGCACACCAATGGTACCAGGAAGTTGTGGGGCCTCACATTATGTGTGAACCCCATCAAACCCATCCATCAGATGCATCACCTTACATTGCCCCAAGGACCCATACTCAGGTGGGCAAGCGAAAGTGAAAGAAGGAACGATAGGACACCCACCCTTTATTTTTGCCCGGGCCCACCTGAGGTGCTAAACCAGTAAATCATATGATTTTTGTCTTAAATCATTCATCCAGTCCAGACAAAGGGTATGAATGCCTAAAAGAAAAGACGGTATGAATGGCCCAGATTATATATACACAATATTATGTGCCCCAGATGCATATCAACGGGTGGTGCCCACTCTCAACTTGTTTCCTGTTCTATGGCCAAACTTGGTTTTTCAATAGAGCTGATTTTGTGCCCTCGAGACAAATTGAGGTGACACATTTGATGGACAGTTTGGATTCCCTGAGCACATTACGTGGGCCCTACATCTGCATGGAAAACCCGTAGCTTATGTTGGCATCGATACCATTGGAGCAGGAAGACATTGAAATGAACGGTCTACATACAGAATGCCTACCCAGACAAAAACACCACTAATTCAAGGATTATATATTTCCTCAATTTACTTTTTTTCTGAATGGAGAAGCAGATGGAAGATCATTCACAGCATGACACAAGGAAATATGAGATTGCTACTTTCACATGGTAACAAGTACTGAACGATTTGATGCTTACCAGAGAATTGCTGGCCTCTTGATCATACATTGGTGTTCTTGGAGAACTGATGTGCCCCTCGAAGCATGCCCTTGTTGCATATTTGTCTGCCTTCACCTGCCAATGAGATGTAACATCATCAAGTTAAAAGTTCACAAGCCATGTTTCATTGATTTAGACTGTTGATATGATGGGTCCAATTATGGATGACTATGGACTCTAGTTTTTCAAAATTGAAAATCCTAGACATCAAAACATTGGACTTTTCCAGTTTAAAACCTCTGTTTGTGGGCAACCACTGGAAGGACTAGGATTGCCCCACCGACGGGTTTGTAGGCCACAGTCAATCTGCCATGTAGCCCATCAAATCAACAGACTGGATCACTAAACAGTAGGGCCCAACTTGTACAAACTATGGAACCAACGATACCATATGCATTTACTTGGGTGAGAAAACTGCATTCTCAAGAGTCAGGACAGTTGGGTGGGACTTCGCATTTTTTTCTTGAAATACAAGGTCTAGAGTGTTTGATCCACCTACCTTAGTAGAGTTAATTATTGAACTTTCTACCCTGTTATAATTAAAAAACAACTGATTAACATGTTAAGAACAGAAACTCAACCATGCCACATGTTTTCGTACTGTGTTTAAGTTAATTTCTTGCAGGTTAGTCCCGCATTTGATAGTTATGGAAAGTGGGCTGCAACTTCTATTTATTTGAAGGGGCTTAGGTCATCTACTTCAATATCTAATCCAATAAAGACATAGCACCTTGTGCACCTAGGAGCTCTAGATTGATAAAAGTGCTCCAGCCTTCTCTCATATAAAGCATTAAATCATTCTGTTTAGTTATTTTGATTTTGTTGACAAAGTGGCAGAACAGGTTTTTTTAAGAAGACCAATTTATTAAAACAAAGGACAAACGAAAGCAAATAAACAGAGGTGGACAGTAACCCTATCACCGCTCCCAAGGTTACTTGGGTTGTGAGCCACTTTGGAACGTGGTATGGGAACAAGTACATGGTATGTTACTTCATCCAATACGTGGTACACTAGGTTTGATTTACCAAAATTCTCGATAAATTAAAGGAATTGTGTCATCATTGCAATTTTACCACAGCCAAATCAAACAAAGGAATGGTCATTGGTAAGTCAAATGAATATGTATTCAGGAAAGGAATTTGTAATCATTACACTTTTCATGTAATTATTGTGAAAATCTTAAATCAAACAATGCAATTAGTGTATTTTGGCGATGATTTGACATTGAAGTAATGTAGAAATGCCATCATTACAATTTTACCACGAATAAACCAAACGCAAGAATCAGCGATCAAATGCAGCTAATGTTAGCAAAAATGTAAAGTAATTTGTAATCATTACACAATTCCTTTAATTTACATGTAATTTCAGCAAATCAAACAGGCATTAAGATTGAATCATGTCCATCATTCTGGTACATATACTGTGTATGCAATATAGTGTTATATATGAACTCCTATTGCAATTGATATATGAAATGATGCATGCTTGGTGTTATATTATAACTAAATAAATAAGAGTTAATGCTAACGTCCCCACGGGAGTGGGGAGGTAAGCAACATCCCCAAAGCTTTTGCAAATCTCAGACACCAAGATTATGGGATCCTCCTTCGCTGAGACTAACACCAAATCTACTCAAAAGTTACCCAAGCCTATTAATTATTTAGAAATTAAGAATTAGGACACACACACACACGCACGCACACGCGCACGCGCACGCACACACACGCACACGCACACACACATATAGCATTGGTGTTATACTTGCAAATCATAATCAATCCTTTCCATACCCTTGCATAGGATTCCTTTCCATACGCACGCGCACACACACAATGCTATACTTGCAAATCATAATCAATCCTTTCCATACCCTTGCATAGTACTCCTTTCCATACACACACGCGCGCGCGCGCGCACACACACACACAGCATTGGTGTTATACTTGCGAATCATAATCAATCCTTTCCATACCCTTGCATAGTACTCCTTTCCATACCCTTTTAAAATTATTATACTTGCGAATCATAATCAATCATTTCCATACCCTTGCATAGTACTCCTTTCCGTACTTGATACTGGTACTTGTAACAAGATAATATAACTTAATCCACCTGCAATTTAGGACACCAAACCAAAAAAAAAAAAAACAAAAGGAATTACTGCAATATCAATTCTCAGCAACTCCCCATATGCATGCTCATGCTGCCTCCCACTTATGTTTCTTGTATTTGGTTTTTACCTTATTTGTAGGCTTAGTATACACCCCGATCCTAATTGGGGGCAACCTGCACTTTTTAAGGGCTATTTCAGTATAGAAGTATGATAACCCCGTTTAGTAGAATTAGGTTAAACAGGTATAAAAACCTTATTGGAAAAGGATTAATGTAGCTGATCCCAGGCAACTTTCTATTGTAGTTCATACCTTTTTGCATACTGAACCTGAACGCCTTCTTTAGGGGTGTAGTGACAATGTGAAGGCTGCATAAATTTCTATTTCACGAGTCCCTTTGTTTCTCATTTACTATGTCTCAATCTTGCTATCTTGATCTATTAATCCAATAACACAAAGTTGATAGGCTTTGCTTAGTTTGCTCCCAACTTGGCAATGCTTCTCAACAAGCCCTCAAGTACCCATAGATTCCATATGGATAGAGTTGAACCAAATAACTCTCCTAATGAATCTAATAGTCTTAGAGGTATAACCAAAAATGACCTTAGAGCACTGATATGTTTCTACAAAATTCTCTATGAAAAGTAGGGCACCCATGTTGATATGCTATAGCCAGGTCAATGGAAATCAAGCAGTCATTTGTATTTTATAAGCATAGTTGTTACCATATATGTATCTTGAGTTCATGGCAACAAATTGACAACATGAGATCCTTTAAACTAGTGGAGCACTCAAGGGACTTTGGTTGAAGATTTTAATTCAGCAAATGAATAGATCATTTGTAAGCATTGTTGTCACGAGTGCTTGCCCAGGGCCATGGTGATGGCAGAAAATGGAGGCGTTAAGCACGACTCATAGAAGGGTGCAAACATGATGTTTGCATATGACTTGAATTTTATGGATAGAGTAAAATTATCATTTCCCAAAAGATGTTGGAAAGGAAGTGTTTCTTCTAGTATACTCACATCATAATGCATAATGCCACATTCTTTCCTACAACCTAGGCATAATGCACGCACACACGTGCCCACACACACATGTACATGCATGCACAGGCATGAGCATCCTGCATGCATACATAAACAATGACAAGATCCATCCAAGTTTCTCCTCCCTATCTCTCTTTGGCAACTCCACATGTAACTAACACTAATGCAGCAGGAGGTCCCAAGCTCATTCAAAAGATAAGGTAGTGGGCAAGGCAATGTTGATGTTGGTCTTCATGATATTACAATATATTGCATATTCTTATTAGTATGTAGTGGAGTGAGTCACCATGATACTAACAGAGCACAAGTACTAGAAATAGCTTACCATGTACCTGTACTCATATCACATACTGGAGCAATTTATGTTCCAAGGATCCCTACTTGTGAATCCCTAGAAAACGGAGAATGCATAGGACCATGCATTCATGTTATTTAGGCAGGAAAGTGTAGGGATCAGATTGTGTGTCCATTCATCATCATCACCACCATAATCACTATAGACCCATTTTAAGGAAGAAATGTCAAGCAATATAATTACCTAAATGACACTCACAATATTAGTGGAATATGATATATTAATATATGAGAAATGCTCTAGTACCATCAAAGCACAATAAATTATAGTGCTCCAAGTTGTATCGGTTCACTTGGACAGACCACTAAATCAATCTGAACTGTCATTAAGTTAAAATAATATTTCATGGGCTGCCATGCAAAATTTACACTCATTAGATGATCCGATCCATCATTGATTGGCCTTATTTTCTATAGCCATCCTTTTTCCAAACAATGGATGTGTTTTTCACATTACCTAACAAAAGTGATTCTTTAGAATCACACACAATCCATGTTGGTCTCTAACACAAGTTCAACCTAACTACTTTTTCATTTACTAGCCTAAGTCAATTCATCCAGGTGGACCAGGCCTCTAAATGAATTACCTAAATGATTAAGGAAAAGGGAAGACAGATTCCGTCAAATCAGGCATGGGCACAAAACAATTTGAATTATATTATGGGAAATATACAACTAAAGGAATTGAGTCTTCATATGGACATGAAAACTAAATCAATCTCCTAACATGTGATGCAAGTCACATGTCCTCCTAACTCAATTATTACAAGTTATAGTCCCAATTTAACCAAAAAACTCGAAGTGTAGTCGAACTAGATTGCAAAAGTTCAACTAAATATGAAATGGCCAAATAAAGGAGACATTGTTTTGTTTCATTTCCAACCAAACCCTAACTGCAATCCATGCATTTCAAGTTGACATAAAACAATCTGAATTGTCTTTGGATTAATCTCTAATTATGAACGGATCGGGGCTAACACCTACTATGTTATTGAATTAAACATTGCAATTCCATTAACATTCAAATACAGTCTAAATAAATTAAGCAAATAAAAACAGCATTATACCTCAGCAAGATCCTCTGCAAGGCATTGGAGCTGGCCCGTAAGAGAAGTTACTTGCTTTTGTAGAGTCGGAATCACCTGCTTTGCTTGCTTTAGCTCCGACCCTTGCTTCTCTAAAAGCTCGTGAAGCTGGGAATTCATGGCATCGGGGAATAGGATTGCATTTTTCAATGCTTTGATTTCCTCCCTTTGGTTGAGACACAAATCCTTCAACTTTTCGACCTAGAAAAACCAGCAGAACAAAAATAAAAAATTCCACAACCAGCTTTTCAATACATATTAGTAGAAGAGGGCTTAGACATGTGATGTTAGGCCTAAATTGCCAACATTCCATACAGGTGGGGCACCCTGACTTATTGATGTACAAAGATGCAAGGGGCTCTCCCAGAGGACAACCCTGGCCATCCAGGAAAAAATAAAATCAGACAGCAGTTGGATGGTCAGAGAATTATAACAAATGGTCCATTTGCAACAAGAGAAGAGTACATGAATCAGATGGATCGAACTGTACAATGGAAGAGTGTTTAATCAAACCATACATCAACAGTAAGGGCCGCCAGATGAAAGATCTGGGTTGCAGGAAGTGTGCACCACCTATGAGGAATGCTATGTGGATGAGGAACAACTCTAATTTGGGAAGGCACTGCACAATCCTTCTTCAGAATGGAAAACTTCGATAACATAAGGGTGTGTTTGGACTCTCCACTAAAAATGTGTTCTGATGCATTTTTTATCTCAACAAGAGCTAGACTGCTCCAGTCACAAACACACCAATGGCTACAATTGAATATGTGATTGTGACCCACTCAACTCTCCAATGGACCTGAAGCTTTTCCCCCCATGTGTTTTTTCTAATAGTGAGTTAGATGAAGAGTTTGGATTCTTGAAAACAACTCATATTTTAAGACTTGCATGAGAGGCAGTCATGCAACCCCTTCCCTGACCCCAATTTTTTTTAAGGAAAAAAGAAAAATGTCACTTGCAGATTTAGGGGTCGTTTGGATGCCTGTAAATGGTTTAAGCCTAAATCATTTACAACCTGTCTTGTTTTGATGTAAGATGTAAATGATTTATAGGTAAAATGATTGTATGTGTTTGGATAGCTTTTAAATTGAGTCAATCTTTCCATTTATAACCATAAGGCTGTAAATGGAGAGCATTTCCATTTATAGCCGTTAGGCTGTAAATGTAGAGCCTGTAAATGAAATCCTAGCTTTTTGCCTATAAATCAAATGGGGGCATTTTTCAGCATTCAAACACAAACTGTGTAAATCATTTACAGTTAGCTCCATCTACAGGCTTTAATGAAAATGATTGTCTGTGTTTGGATAGCTTTTAAATTGAGTCAATCTTTCCATCTATAACCATAAGGCTGTAAATGGAGAGCATTTCTATTTATACCCGTTAGGCTGTAAATGTAGAGCCGGTAAATGAAATCCCAGCTTTTTGCCTATAAATCAAATGGGGGCATTTTTCAGCATTCAAACACAGACTGTGTAAATCATTTACAGTTAGCTCCATCTACAGGCCTTAATGAAAATGAAATATGGGTGGCATCCAAACACAACTTAATTGTGTCACGACAACTAGAATGGATGTGAGTCGCTGGATTCACACGATGTGATGTGACAGAGCCATCTCTCCACAATCAACATGTCAAGGCCAATTATTAATTGGGACCACCCAACTAGTTTCCTCTACTGTGGATGGAAAAGAATTCAAAAACCATATAGCAGATGATCCTAGCCCTCTGATATACGTCCTTCAGCAGTATTTCAAAAAAAAAAAAAGGGGCCAACAGCCCACATTAAGCAAAGAAATGCAAAGCAGCATGACGTCTACAAACATCAGATCAGAGTGAGTTTTGAAACATGGCCATCCATGACAGGCTCTACCAATTAATCTCCCTTTAGACAGTCAATTACTTCTCTTCTCAATCGTCCATTTAGTATCCACAAATCAAATACTTAGATTGATTCGACTTTTTAGGGTTATTCCCCCATACACTGTGGGGTCCACCCATGATTTGAAAATTTCGGATCGAGGTATTATATCATTACCCTGCAATGAAAAGGGAAAAAGAGGAATTTTGAATTACTTCTCTGTTTTTGTCTTCGAGCATCAGCCTCAGCTCCTGGATCTCAGCCTCGTACACCTTGTTCTGGCTCAGCAGATCTCTCTCGCTCCTCAGCACCATTGCCAGAGTCCGCGTGTTGGACTTCACCTCCGTTAGTGCCTTCGTCTCCCCCGACCAATCCTTCTTTGATGCGGACCCTGTCACCGCCTTCTGAAACAGCTTCTTTGGCAGGGACGAGAGATTCGAGTTCTTCGCACCCTTCTTCTTCAGATCCGCTGCGATGAAATCAGCCGGAATGATCAAGCCCGTCCGATCGGACTTCGGCTTTGACCTCTTCTCCATGAATTTCTTGACCATGGAGCTGAAGTTCTGCGAGTTCTTCGCCCTGATGATATCCGCAGATTTGGTCCGGGCGAGGATGCGAGATGAATTCTGGGACGTTGGCATTGGATCTGACGGTGATCTGCGGGTGGTGGTGGGGGGTCGGAACTCCGTTGAGGAGGAGATGTCAGATGGGTGTGATGACGTGGAAGAACGAGCGTCGTACGATGGGTAGCGAGAGGAGGTCTTGATCGACGCCATGAGAGAGAGAGAGAGAGAGAGAGAGAGAGAGAGAGGGTTTTGCAGATTTTAGGGCTTTTTCTATTTTTTGAAGGAATGCGTTGGAGGGAGGGAGAAATGAGGAAATGGGAGTTTTGAGCGGGAGAAGATATTTAAAGAGAATTGATACTCTGGCAGAGTGTGATGGATGATACACGGGCACTTTACATACGTGGCGTACGACTCAATAAAACTGTCCAAATTATGGGTCCCAGTTTAGCTGTATCATGAGCCAAAGTCTACGTTTATTTGATTATCTGACTATCTATTGCTGAACACTTTTTGGGCGCTTAAGAATAAAAAAATCCAATGGTCCTATTTCAACAAACAAGTGTCCACTAATCAGATATTAGGATTCTCTAAACAAGCTGATTTTTGTATTATGACTTACATATAGTGAAATTCACATTTTAGTCGGTTTAATTTTCTTTAATGTATGCCACGTGTACAATTTCTGACCCCATGCGTATCAAGTAGCATACGCTGCTGAGTATCATATAATTTCCCGATATTTAATATACTCTGTCGGAGCGTGACAGTTCATGCACATGCACATAAGAAATGTACATGTGGCGTACTGTAACTAAAGTATCCTAATCATAAAGCCTATGCATCTATCTCAGTTCTAAATCATGTTAAATAGGCAATGACGACTCTGAATTAATTGAGTAGTAACTCTGGAATCCAGGCCTTTGACTGTTCTGTTTCCTCCATCGCTTAGATCTCCACCAGATGGCTAGTTAATAGTCATTTAATTATATATTTTAGTTTAATTTAAAAAAGTTCCCACTTTTACACGGTTTTGATTTGATCTCCACGTGTACGATTTCTGAGTGCATGTGTATCAACTATCGTACTCCGAGGGAGTATAAACGTTTTCTCCTTGAGCGCTCTTTGCCTTCAAAATTTTTAGAATACTAATTCCAGACGCATCATCTTCAAGCGCCGATCTTGGAAGAATCACACATGCAAATTTGTTATGTATACATGAGATCTGAGACGTTCATCATATGTTTAACTTAGGAAATTGGTAGTATATAACAATGAAGACGTTCATCATATGTATACATGAAAGACACACGCGAACATTGAACGTGTGCCGTTTGTTATTATCTCATGGCTGTTCATTTCTTAGTAGATGTGTGGGCCACCGATAGTGGAAAAAATTTTTGAATAATAAATGGTATTCTTGGGTAAAATCAATGGACGTTCCAGATTTGTTACACATATGTTAGATGGAAAATGTTGAGCGTCTGTTTGTAGCGCTTGTAGTGAGGCGTGCGGAACTATTATTTCTAAATACTGAAATTGAGACCGAGGATCTTTAGGGCAAAGAGCGTAGGCATTTTCAAAGTTTTGGCAAAAAATCGAAGGGAGCGGATTGCACGGGGACCCCAACACAACACAGCTGGACGCGGATTGCGTACCACCCCCACCCGTCCCTAGCTCCGAACGGGCAGTTCTGTGGGCGGGCCCACCGTGATGTATCTGTACATCCAAGCCGTCTATCCCTTTTCTTAGATTATTTTAAGGCATCAAAACAAAAATGAGATAGATCCAACGGTAAAATGGACCACACCACAGATGACTCTTGCATTGAATGCAATTGACATTTAATGCTTTGTGCATTTTAATGCAACCAAGCTTATTATTTGGTGTGGTCCACTTGAGCGTTGGATCTGCCTCATTTTTGTGCTCATGCCTTGAAATAATCTGAAAAAAGGGATTTACAGCTTGGATGTACAGATACATCATGGTGGGCCCACCCACATAACTGCCCATTCGGAGCTAGGGACGGCGGGGGTAGTATGTAATCCACGTCCAACTAGCTTGTGTCGCGACGTGGACAGAGGCCACTGGTTAGTCAGAGATGGGCTTACGTACGCAGTCGCAGATTCTGTTGATCTCTAAGTCCAGAGGTGGGCATCGAGTCAGGTCGGACTGAGTTAGGGCTGACTCAACTTTGATCTAGTTTTGAAATAGGCCTGACCCATACTCGATCCAACTCGATACCGAGTCTAGCATGCCCAACTCGATCCGAGTTTGGTGTGGCCTGGACTGATCGGACCGAGTCCAATCCGGTCAAAAGTACGAGTCATATTGAGAGATGAGGAAAGGAGGGAGGGAGGGAGTGGAGAGGAGAGAGAGGAGGAGTAGGAGGAGGGTGATGGTGGTGGGTGGTTGCCAGGCTTGGAAGAGGAAGAGGAGGAGGATGGGGGAGGGAGAGGAGAGGAGAGAGAGGAGGAGGAGGAGGGTAATGGTGGTGGGTGGTTGCCGGGCTTGGAAGAGGAGAATGAGGGAGGGAGAGAGAGGGGTTGGGATCGGGTCGGGGTAGGGTTAGAGAGTTGGGTCGAGTCGGGTTTCGGATCGAGTCGAGTCTAACTGGATCGTGTTTCAGGTCGAGTTACTGGGTAACTCGAACTCGACTCAATTTGAATTCGGATTGGGTGAAGCTTACTCGGTTCAGACCGACTCACCCATTCGGTTCGGGTCAAGTCAGACGAGTCGAGTTAGCCGGATCAAGTCGTCTCGTGCCCACCTTTATCCCTGACTGTGGGGCCAACCTTTATGTATGTGCCTTACATCCATGCCCTCCATCCATTTTGAAAGATCATTTTAGGGCATGGTCTCAAAATTAAAGCAAATTCACATGCCACAGGAAACAATGGCTACTAACCATTAAAATTTTATAATCGACCAAGAAGTTTTAAATCAGACTAGTATTTGTGTCACGCCCCAAAATTTGGGTACCCGAATAAGGTGTTCAGGACCCGAATTCCAGACCCATGACCTATAAAAATATAAATATAAAGTATGACAATTTCACATGCATTTCATTTTCTCCCACCATAGCCCAAAGCTTTAAAATTTAAACACATACTAAGATCACTAATTATATAATTTGTTATTACATCGATGTATGATTATTTAACTTAACTTGAAATAAGAAAATCAAGTTAAACATTACTACATTTAGAGTTCTAAAATAAAATAAAATTTATCCTATGTAGAATGATATGCCACGTACATCCAACTACATTCCATGCTCCACTACTAATAGTAGTACCATGCGTATTCAAAGTATTCATAACCTGAAACGGTTAAGACATAATGAGTTGACAACTCAATAGAATCACATCAATTCCGAGTTGAAAGTCTCACAAATATTATCAAATTTCATCTCAACATATTAATCAAAATAAGGTGAACATTGGATGTAAAATCATAGTTAATAATTTAACATTCATGAATATGAAATGAATAACTTGTTTAACATAGCTTTGCTAAAAATATTAAGATTCGGAGTTGGCAAAACACTCATGTGTGCTGATCCTTTTAGGGGATGACCCACGGCAGAGCACCGGTGTTGATCCTTTCAGGGTATAACCTTCGGCAGAGCACCGGTATAACCTTTTAGGGATAAAAGCCCAGGGCAGAGCACCCGTGTGTACTAATCCTTTTAGGGAATCATCAAGAGCAGAGCACCCATGCTGATCCTTTTGGGAATGACCCTGGGCAGAGCACCCGTGTCGTGCTAATCATTTCGGGAATGACCCGGGGCAGAGCACCCGTAAGAATCATTGTATAAAAAATATAATTGTTCATGTAAGATGCATCTAACTTACAAGGAAACATGATAGATATGGTATTTATGTTCACATAATAAATATTCAACATCACCACTACATAATATTAAATAATAATAATAATAATGATAATAATATTTGCATTGGTTCAGTCAAATAAAGAATATCCTTCAATAAGGAATTACTTATGAATCTTTCAATATATAGATTATATAAGGCAATTACTTATGAATCTTTCAATAGGGAATGATCACCTACCTGTTATGGAAAAAATAGTGTGATAGGGGAAAAATAATTCGAAGCGATACTAATTTCTACGTGTACTACCTTGAATTGATTAACTCTGAATTCGATGTTGAACCCTCATAGATACTCTCCCTTATCCTGATCTCTCTTTTCTTCTCACAATCTTTCTTTTGTGATTTTCTTTATCGTTTTTCTCTAGGTAGCATGAGAAATGGGGTATAAAAATAATGTTAGGTGAGTTAGTGGGTTGGGAGTTCATTGGATGGTTTAGATTGGATTAGTGGGTCCCACCATGATGATATCATGCATAGTGGATGGGTTCGCATTTGCAACTGTACCGCGGAGAAATGGGAAAGAGAGAGAGAGTCGTGGAGGAGATGGATGCTCATGGGGTGACGTGCATCAGCACGTCACTTTGCTTTGATTTTTTTATTGAGAATGGGCCCCACAGGAATCACATGATAAATCCACACCGTTCATCAGTTTTGCCCATCAAAGTTAGGGCATGTGCCCAAAAATGAGGGCCATCCACAGTTCAAGTGGGCCACACCAACGGCAACAGTGGAACCCACCATTAAAATAAACGGAGTATTACAATTTGCATGTCCCTTCATCCTTGTATTTGTGACCTTATCAACAGTTTAGGTGGCAAATAAACATTTCGATTAGATGTGGATTAACTACTGATCCCGAGGAGCAAGACTCCGTATTGAAGTTATGTCACTAAGTTTTGTGGGCCCCACCATGATGTGTGTTGTATCCACACTGTCTATTCATTTGTATAGAGAATTTTAGATTATGACCCAAAAACTGAAGCAGATCTATAGCTCAAGTAGATCCTACGGTAGAAAACACTGTGGACAGGGATGCCCTCTGTTGAAACTTTTCTAGGGCCCACCATGATGTTTATGTAAGATATAATGCCACGCCCCATGATTTGACTACCTAAATAGAGCTACTTAATACCCAAAATTTAAGTACGTGAGTTAAAATTTATATATTATCATTAATGCATAAGTAAATACTCAATCCTATAAGGTTATGTATATACAAAATAAAGGATGACAACTACAAATTCCAGACTTAATTAAACAACATTGTATCATATTATTTACAATTTAAGCAACTAATTAAATTAAATAACTTAACTTATTACATTCGCATTTGAAATTTCAAACTAAACTTAATAACAATGCAGCTAATAATAAATGTCTGTGCTAGAAATATTCCAACTTGGCACCTGTATGATTTAAATTAATGTCAGTACAATGACTTAGTAGGATCGTCTCGTGCACAAATTTTAAGTTTTAGATTTCTTATGTCTTAAGTAAAGTAATATATTTCAAATAAACATAACAACAAAACTTATGATAACAACAAGTAAAATTAATGTAAAAATGATATGCGTGCGATATTATTCATGATTCCACATAAATAATTAAATAAACATTCATCATTAATTACAACATTGTACTCAACGTATGACCATATTGCATTAACGCCCACGCACCGGTACCTTGTGGTGAGGGACCCATTTATACGTTAATTGGTCAGACTACTGCTCCAGCTGCACTTCTAATGTATGTCCGTGCACGCGATTATACTCATATGTCGTACACAAAGGAGACTCTAAAAAATCCAATGAGTTCTAGCGTCTTTTACCCAAGGGATACGATTGCCCTACTTGCTGACTTTAGGGTCACTCACCCAATGAACACGATTGCCCTACTTGCTAGCTTTAGGGTCTTTCACCTAATAGACACGATCGCTCTACTTGCCGATATAACTATACTTTCTTTCATTTCATTATTATTATTATTATTATTAACTATCGATAGCGAAGCATGAATGACGTGAACAATTTTAAAATCGACAATAACTCAATTTAATAAATCAAATTTATACGTTACAATGTAGGTTCTATATAAGATGCATAAACTCAATGCTGATAAAAATTTAGTCCTTAAAATTTACTGAACATCAGGCTATTATGTAACATTGCTGGAATTTTAGTTAGATGCCCTTTAAAAATGTTGAAATACTGTTTATATCTCAAAAATTGATTTTTTTTAAATTTTTTATTATGTGCAAATATAAATTGATCATTTTATTATAAATTCAAATTTCCATAATTTATACGAAAAATTTATTTGGACTTTATGTTTAGATTATTATTATTTAATTAGAGTTTTAAATTAATACAAATTAAAAGTTTAATTTAATATCGGGTTAAAATTTTGATTTAAGTAATTTAAATAATAATCTAAAACAGATTATATTAATAAAAAAATACTTAAAATTTAGACTTATAATGATTTAATTTAATATTGACAGGAGAAAATCTAAAACTTTTAAATTAGAATACAACTTAGAAAAATTATTAATTTTTTATAATTTAGAAGTAAAATCAGTTAATATTTATTCTAAATTAACTGCTTTAAATAAATTACTCTAACTCAATTTTAAGGTCTAAAATTTGAAAAATTAATTCAATTCACTTAACACCTAATTCATAAATAAAAATCATATTATAATATAACTGTACAAGTTAATTAGATAATTTAATTCACTTAAAACCTAATTTATAAATAAAAAATCGGATTATAATCCAACCATACAAGTTAATTGGATAATTTAATTCACTTAACACCTAATTCAGAAAAAAAAAATTTATGATATAACTGTACAAGTTAATTAGATAACTTAATTCAGTTAATGCTAAAATTCGAAAAAATGAATATCAGGGTGTAAATGAATTTGAAAATAATAGTCTAAAATTATAAATGCAAATGTGTGTGTGTGTGTGTGTGTGTGTGTGTAAATATATATATAATTATAGTTAGAAAGTTCAGAAAAAGGGAGGAGAATCACCCACGACATTTTCCCTTATCCTTTATTATTGTTATAATAATTATTATTATATTTAAATTCTAAATAGAAACTTGTATTTGTGAATTTAAACAAATTATAACAATTAATTTAAAATGAATAATTACTACAAGTTATTTATTCTACACACACAATCAGATTAAAAATTCATGAAGTTTAATACTATTTTATTAAATTATTAAATTTTATTATTCTTAATTTAAATTATAGCTTAATCGACTTAATAAAATTTGCATTAATAGTACAGATATAGTCGATTCATCTTCCAATTAATAAAAAAATTATTAACATTTTTTTTCTCCAGAAATTGTGGATTAATTCGAGGTTAAACATAAAGAAATTTCAATTAATTAACATAACCATAATTGAAGGTTTAATGGTAAGGCATTTCGATTCAAAAGAGTATATAATTCTCAATAACTTGGAACCATAAAATTACGTAAGAAATTTCGATAATAATTCAAAATCAATAATTCTAAAGAATTTACTAGTTTAAATTAATTATTAAATTTTCACCACAAAAATTTAAATACACAAAAGCATCTAGAAAATTCCAAGTATGAGCTAGAATCACCTCGATGACATAAAATAATTTATTTAAATTCAAATGATTAATTAAATTATTATATGAATTTTAATTAATTAACTATAATAAACAATATTGCATGGAAATTCGAATTTAAAGGTATAAATATCTAAAATTCCAAATTCGTATAAGATCACCTATCCTTAAAAAAAAATATGTTAATCCAACTTGATAGGGCCCTGATTCAATCTTGATCACTCTCTCTTGATATCCAGAGTTCTCCTTGTTTCATCTCTCTCACTCTCTCTTTTTATTCGATTGTTTGTTTGTTTTTGTTTTTGTTTTTGTTTTTTTTTTTGTTTTTTTGTTTTTGTTTTTTTTTTTTGTTTTTTTGTTTTTTTCCTTTTAAAGGAAATGAGAAACGGAATGAAAAATTGGAATAATATGGGACAATTTAGATTGGTGGGAGGGTCCAGTACCCATTACTATAAGAAGGGAGAGAGAGTCGAGGACTAAGTTGGTTCGGGTAATTACGTGCTACCGTATGTCACTACAGATAACTCTCTCTCTTTTTTTAAAATTTATCTTTTTTTTATCTTTTTTAATTTTAAATGTGATAAGTTCTACTGATGATGCTATAAATTCACTCCGTTCATTATCTTGGCCTGGCCATGAGAGGACATGAGGCCAAAAATGAGGCCAATCCAAAACTCAAGTAGGCCACATGAAGGAGGACCGTTGGATCGGTTTCAACCGTTAAAAAGACACGTTGTTACATATAACCTGGTCATAAGTTAACACAAACATGGAGGAAGGGAAAACACAAATGTGAGCTTAATAAAAAATTTCAGTGGCCCTGAAGTTTTTAATGGTAGAAGTTCAATTCCCATTTTCTTTTGCATTAGGTCCACTTAGCTCTAGATCTGTCTTATTATTTTAGTCATGTCCTAAAATGATCTCTCCAAATGGGTGAACGGTGTGGATACAACACATTCATCATAGTAGGGCCCAAAGAACTTAGTGACGTCACTTCAGTAGCAAGTATGGCCAGCGACAGGTTCATTCCGGTGGCCGCCAGAAGTTTTTTTTCTGGTGGGTATTCAATCACCACTGGTTCTTATGATGTGGTCCACCAAAGATTTGGATTTGGACCATGACCTATAGTAATCTGTAAAAGCGGGATGGACGAGAGGAAGTAAGGAACATATATCACGGTGTGGGTCCCTTGCTGTGGGGCCGACCGTGATGTATGGGACGCGGATTGCGTCCAACCCCAGCCCGTCTCCAGCTGGTAACGGGCAGGAGCTTTGAGTGGCCACCAGGATATATGGAACCTATCCACACACCGTCCATCTATTTTTTTCCGTATCATTTTAGGATATAGAACCAAAACTGAGGCAGGTCCATGGCTCAAATGGACCACACCATAGGAAGCAGAGGTCATAGTGATTCTCACCATTGAAACATTTATAGATGTTTATTTGCTATCTAATCTATTCGTAAAGTTACATGGACATGGATGAAGAGAAAACACAAATATCAGCTCCATTTAAAACTTCTGTGACCTCATTTTTTAGCTTATATATTAAAACGATACTAAAAAATGAATGGATGGTGTGGATAAGACCCATACATCACCATGGCCACTCAAAGCCCTTGTCTGTTCCCAGATGGAGACAGGTTGGGGTAGGACGCAATCCGCGTATGTGCCTTGTTTGCACGCCGTCCATCCGTAGCTCGACCAAAAATGACCTAAATACAAATATTAGTTATACCACCGACAGAAAACCGTGGTGGTTGAATACGCACCGTTAAAAACGTAGGAGAGTCCACCAAAATGTTTATTTACCATCCAACTCGTTTTTAAGGTAAAAAAGCCTGGGATAAAGGGAACAAGCACATATCAGCTCCATCTAAAATTTATGTGAATAAGAGTAAGTTTTTAATGGTCAATAACCACTATAACCTATGGCTTTATCTACCCGACACTTTAATCTCTTCGTTTTCAGGATCAGGCCCTAAAACGAGCTGTCAAAACAGATGAACGGCATGGATTTAAGTCAAATGCATAACAGTGGGCCCCGCGGTTAGGGATCCACCCACATCGGTGAATCCAAGGATCCACCAAAGGGACACCGCACGGAAAGGGACTAGGATTGGGGAGCTGATTAGGTGGGCAACAGATTGGCTACTCCCCTACCACCCGCAAATGGCTGATGGTTGGTTCTCTGTTGGCTCCACCATGATGTATGTGTTTCATCAATTCCGTCCATTTATTAGAGCGGTTAATAACAAAAATAGTGTTACGAATCTTTTTACTTTAGAGTACAGGAGAGAGAAAATGAGTGCGGAATCATCTAGGCTTTAATTGCAACAAAAATCTATTCATTTACCCAAAGATCAAATTTCAATTTTATGGGAAAAAGTTTACAATGGCTATAAAATGGATAATTTAACAGTTCTGTGGATAAGATCAAGTAGGCCTTTGATATGATTGAGTGGGCCTTCGATATGATCTTTCAATCCGATCGAGAAAATCTAAAAATATACAGTTTAGTTGGTGGACCGTTTCTTCGATTCTATCGAGGAGATCTTCAATCATTTCAAGTTCTATTTACGGTCTATCAATAGGATCGAGATCCACTTGAAACTGTTGATTTGAGATGTTTATTTATCAGCAGCTTTACATCTTTGAAGCCTATTTAATTATGATCAAATTAAAGTCTTAAGGATATGGGATAATCAAATAAAAGTTTGCCTATTGTGGAAAAAATTATCTAGAGGCTAAGGTTGTTTTAGTCTTGAAGAGATTTAATGTTAAGGTCAAAGACACTTTAATTTATATATTCATTTACTCATTGATATTCTAAGTTTTCATATGTCTTCAGTCTTTAGTTTCCAAGAGTTCAATTAATTTATTGATACACTAACATATGTGATTGACAAATACATGTACTTGCATTAATTACTTCAGTTGACAAATACATGCACTTACATTAATCACTTCAATTGAATAAGTAGAAACCAAGCATTATACATTTATCGGGTGGGATAGCTTTATCAGGCGGCATGGAATGAAAATAGTTCCCTCCATGACTGTCGCTCTTCGTTTGATGTAGGACTTAGATTATATTAAGTAACTAAAAATATGTTAAAAAGTAACTTATTTTGGTAGTACCCAAACAGACTCTTAACGGAAGCTTAGATCTCTAGCAGTAGCCAAGCAATCTTTGGCAAGACTTAGCTTGGTTATCGACCTCGCCTAGACTCTGGCCTATGTTTTACTTTGCAGGCCGGGCTTAGATGGTCTTGGTTTGGCCTGATCCTGGCGAGTTGGCAGGATGATTGGACTGGGCCCGGCCTGGCTAGATACTGGGCCTAGATGTTAAGCCCATGCAAGGTCTTTGGGCTAAGCTTAGAGGCCCAGATACATTTCAGGGCGGGGTTGGTTTGCCGGGCCCATTGCCATCCCTAACCTGGACTGGGACTTGGTAGTGACCCCTCCCGTGCCTATCTCGATGCTGAAAAAAAGCTCCGTGGACCCCACCATGATGTATGTGTTTTTATCCACACTGTCCATCCATTTTTTCAGATCATTTTAGGGAATGTTCCCAAAAATGAGACAGATTCAAATATCAGGTGGACCACACCATAAGAAAAAGTGTTGAGTGAACGACCACCATTAAAAACTTCTTGGGGGCCACGGAAGTTTTGGATAAAGCTGATATTTGTGTTTTCCCTTCATCCAGGTCCATGTTACCTAATCAACAGGTTGGATGAAAAATAAACATTACAGTGGGCCTCAGGAATTTTTCAATGGTGAGTGTTCAATCACCACTCTTTCCTATGGTGTGGTCCTCCTGAGACTTCGATCTACCTAATATTTGGGCTCATGCCCTAAAATGATCTGGCAAAATGGATGAACGGCATGGATAAGACACATGCATCATGATGGGGCCCTAAAAAAGATCCCATATTAGAGGTTTCTAATCATGTAATGAGTGGTCCACAAATAGACGGTTAGAAAAAAAATTACTGCAAGACTAAATATTTGATGGCTGCAATGTAGAAGAATTTTTGGGTATACCCCATCTGCATTGGGTCCCACAGATGGATGATCTGGATCTGATGGACATTATTCATGGCTTTCCAATTCCTCATATTAAAAGGTTGTGGGCCTCTGAATCTGATGAACAGGAATAGTTGGTGTCTTCGATCATGTAGTATCACACGGTCTGAATTTAATACACTGGACCCCACCGTAGATATTCTACAGATGGTATAACTAAATCGATCAGATATTCAGACTATCCCAACCGTCGAATCAGGGGGCTTCTGCCTGTTGATTGTGGACGATTTTCCAATCAAAGCTATTTTGGACTATGACATTTCAGATTAAGGGTCCAGATCTAACGAAATGACATAGTCTATAGAATGGAATAATTAAATCGATCAGATATTACAACTGATGAGCCATGCATGCCCGGCCCTAACCTCAGCACAGGCCTAGTTAGTAGGTCCAAGCCCAGTTCGGGCTTCCCCGTCCATAACCACCCCTAACAATGGGGGTGACGCCGGGCTTGGTTAAGGCCAAGCTAAGCCAGCCCATGACAGCATCTAGCTGGCGCTGCACTAGGTTGGGTTAACCCGAACCGATTGGGTTGGGCTTAGGTTGAAAATCCTTAACATAACCCCAAGTTTGATTGGGCTTTACGTTGGGGCTTAGGCAACTTGACCTGACCCATCCAAACCCAACCTTACAGGCAATATGAGTTATGACTAATATACATGATATAACATTAAAATCACATACGAGGTTCATGATTGGAACCATGGATGTAAAATAGGGTTCTAGAGCCCACATGCTGAGTAGTCTGATGAATGGAACCGTCCATGTTGTGGACCTTATCCTATGCGGGCCACAATAAAAGTTTCCGTCGGATGGATGATTTTGACCATCATCATATTAAGATGATTTTCGAACATTAAAAAGAAGATCTTCAATGGTTCAAAATCAACTCTAAAAATCGAAGGTTAGGATCATCACTTAATCTTGATTATGGGACAATAGATTATATTTCATGATATAGATGGATTGAATCATTCGATGGTTCGATACTTGTTTTTATATGTTAGTAATCGCGAGTGCTATCTTGATCGGATGTATATAACTAGATCACCCAAATTGCATTAGGGTTGAGTATTCAATACTTTTAGTTCGATACATGTTTTTATGTGCTAGTAATTGCAAGTGCTATCTTGATGAGACCAATCTAACCTGTTCACTTTAATTGCATTAAGGTTGAGTATTCAAGGTTTTGGGTTCAATACTTGTTTTTGTGTGTTAGTAATTGCAAGTGCTATCTTGGTCAGATGTATCTAACTAGATCACCCAAATTGCATTAGGGTTGAGTATTCAATACTTTGAGTTGGATTGGACCTCAGCCAATGGCTAAAAGACTTGACGACTCAGATCGACTTGTTCGCCCTTGAGTTGACTCAAGAACCACCCAAATAGGGATGGATTTGGTGGTATCGAACATGCAATGAAACTGAGTTGACTCGGACGAGTCGAAGCCGACTAGATCAAGTATGAAAACCATGGTTTGGCCAACCACTATTGAGGTTGTGTTGGGCTTGGTTTGACCCTCAACCCAACTCAACTCGCCTGAGTTGCACTTCTACTTCAAATTAAAGATCGAGCCGGCTTTTCGGTGTTTTCGCTAGGGTCGGCAATGGGCTGGATGGCCCACCTGGCCCACCAATCTCAACGTGGGTTTGGACCGAGCTTGTACTTGGTATGTATGGTCCAGTCAGTTTTCTGGCCAGGCTTGGGCTCATGTCAATTTAGCTTGACCTCTTCCAGCCCAATTTCATACATACACCTGTTCTACCCTACACATATGCTGTCCCAATCCTTAGGTAGGCCACACATGTATCTTTCACATAGACCGTTGATCTCATTTTTCTCTTTCTGCAAGCGTGGCCCACTTGATCAATGGATGGTTTAGAAAGATTCACGTGGGATATAGGGATTTAATTAATTTTTGGGCAGGTTTTGGGCTTGGGCCTACTGTGATAAGCCCATTCCGGTCTCAGGCCTGGGTCCCACGTTAACAACCTGCCACATGTGTGGCATGTGTGCATGGTTGGGATTCTAATCCTACCCTTGTTTGGGTCCAAACTGAGATTACTATAGATTGTAATCTAGCTGTGGTGGACCTGATACCCCATTGTTCATAGACTTCGAAGAGAACCGTCCCCACCGACGCATCACAATCAAATCAGTACAAAAGGTGGACCCCAGAATGAAGTTCACAGAAATTTAAAAATCAGTATGATCTACTCATTTGGTGGACCACACAGCCCACACCTGTATATCAACTCATACCATCAGTTGTCAAGTTATTTCTTTGGTGTGGACCACCAAATAAATGAACCAATCTGATTTTTGTTCCTGATAATCTTCATGGTGTGGCCCACCTTTTGAATGGACCCGATATTATAAGCATGCAACATGTTGGGGGAAAACAAGGTTGGGATCATTTCTGAACTTGGAATATTAGAAAGGGAATGGGTACAAGTGCTAAAACTATTCCCAGGAAGCATCATCAGCAAACTAACACATTGACGTCCAAAAGATTGTGGCTTCTTTTGGTAAAGCCTTAGATTCCATATCCATTAGTGGGCCACAACTGTATATTGATGGTGGGCCACACCTGTTTATTGAGTCAAACCAACGGCTGTGTATTGATTGCACAGAGCCACGGTGTATGTACTCTTGCAGTCATCAGCATGGTGGACCCTACCCTCAAACCAAGTGCATTTCCAGAATTTCTTAAATTGTGGTGAATCATTTACCGTACACGTGGCATGAGTGTACTCGATCCAGACGGTCCAAATCATGGATGCTGTTGTGGATGGCGAATAGCCTGAGAATCACATTGATCGGATAATCCTGTGAACTTCCAGTTGGTGGCCATCAAATGAACGGTTAAGAGGGAATCACACGAATCGGACGATTCTATGAGCATGCTGGTGGTGGACACAGAAATGGTCGGTCTAGATATGGCCAGGTGTCTAAAATTCATAACCATTGCGGATTAAAAATAGCATGAGAATCACACTGGTTGAACAATCGTGTTAATTTACAAGCCCTATTAACTTATAGTTGATGGTCACTAAAATGAACGGTTAAAAAGAAATGGTTAATCATGTGATAATCTTCTATTTCGGGCCATGCTACATCCAAAATGGGCCCACTTTTTGAGCATTCATAAATGTTGAAAAGCCACATTGTAATTTAGGAAAAGAAAACAAACGGCTGAGTTAGATTGAGGATCTGCAGCCGACTCTAATATTGGAGTTGTGTCTTAGAAAACCAATGTGAATTATATTCATTGATTACCAATATGATATTTGATAATACACTGTAGATTATGATAAGCATAGATGTTAGATGGATAGATTAGGGTAAACTATAATACCGTAATTAATATGTGGAATTACTTTAAATATACGTCATATAGATTAAAAGAGTGGGATTATTTCACTATTCTTGAGAACTTGAGAGTGAAAATGATAGTACTGACGAATGAGGAGTTATAGGCCATGGATATCCTATTATGTTATGACTTCCTGGTAGGTTGTAAAATGGATCTATAGTACTACGGTTATTATTTGGTAATCTTGTGTGGGATCCGAATTGCGTACTAAGTAACTCAGTATAAAATGTACTGGGTAAACTTTGTGGGAGCCATCATTCTATGTGTCTTATCTATGCCATCCATCCATTTTTCTAGTCAATTTTAAGACATGAGTCAAAGTTGAAGTATATCCAAAGCTCAAGTGGACTACACCTCAAGAAATAGTGGAAATTGTGAAATCGCGTGGAATGAGATACGATGACTACGTACGAAAGTTTGGCGGAGTTAAGGAATGATAGGTATGTCCTAGATGGAGTGATTTTGACCAATTAAAAATTATGCATTTAAAGACATAATTGCCTAACTTAAATTAATATACAACTTAAACCAAGTAAGACAATTAACTCTAAGGCTTCCAAGCCAATAGATGGTCCAATCACATAGACTACAAAAGATGTTGCAATTAAGCAACGAGTCTATAAACATGATAGTGTGCATGTGTGTGTGGGATGTGTTACCTATCAACTCATATCATTCATGTAATTATGCATACATATAATTAAACTTTCATCACATAAGTATAATTAAACAAGTATTTAAATACAATCTCAAACACAAGCATGTATAGTGGTTTGGTTTTCTATTTCACTCTCGGTGGTTGCACTCAACCCATGAGTGTACCGGATTTTATTATCAGAAGTTTTAAATCAGGTTCACATCTAACTTTTACAGCCCTACACAAGGACCCTAGCGTACAATCCCGCTGGAGGCTCCCGTAAGAAACTTTAGTTGGTTTTTTATAGGTTAACTAACAACCTCGTCCCTAATCCAAGGACATACGTTTACCCTTGTTGGAGGCTTACTTGGAAACTAACAAATACACACCCGTGCCTAGTGGCTTACACAAGAACTTTGATTTACACCCTACACAAGAGTTAGGGTCCTACACAAGAACCTAGTCGAGTTTGATAATTCAAACTCTTACACTCAATCTTATACAAGGAATAAGTGTATACTGACTGTTACATATGACAACTTACTTGTCGGATTGAGCCCATTTTATAACACCGTTTAGGGTTGTATGATCGATACTCTCCCGTGCTTTAATCAGCTCTCTCGATCATGATGTCGATGAGTTACTAATGCTTCAGCTCCAGTGATCAACCACCTTGCATATGATTTTTTTTTTATGTGAACAAGGTGATGAGAGGTTGGTAGAATTTCCTATAGCCAGTGGGAAGTTGTAATTACTGGGAGATTTACCTAAATGAGTCTTCTAGAGGATTTAGACAATGGTGTGCCTATAGAGGTTGAGTCTAATGTTTAGAAAATGGTGGAATTCAAGCACATCTTTAAGGTAGAGGTTGGAATTCATTAGAGTGTTAATCTCAAAGAAGATGACTTAGAACTCATTCGATTAGAGGCTTGAGATGGGAGATATGATTATGGAATTACCTAAGCTTCTATTGCACCAAAAGCCCATCGAATTGCCCAGGGACCAGATCTTTTATATAAATGAATCGAGTTCCAATCCTCATAAAATAGGCAGAAACGGCTGGCCATCGACTTGTCGACCTGAGGCTTTGACCGGTCAAAAAGTCTTTTGACCTGTTGACCTGACACATGGAATTTTTTATTGTCCAATTTTTCCCACTTTTTATTTGTCAACTCTTATTTTTGACTAGTTGAAATTGACATTTGACTTGTAGAAATTGTCCATCCATGGGTTGAAAATTTCAAGATCATTGGATTTCTTTATGCTTTGATTTTAGGATAATTGGATTTCTTTATGCCCTTCATTGTTATAAGGAGTGAGCGTGAGATGTGTATTGCATCCTACTTGTATTGGGTTTTTCAATTCTCCTTAAATTAGAAATCTTTCTTTAAATCTAGCTCATTCATGATGTTAGGGTTGTCGAATAGAGTCGGGGTACATAATTTTCTTGGTGATCCGAAATTTAGATTGACCCATCTTGAAAATTCTTCCTATGGGTACCAAAATGGACTTGATCTCAATTAACGATACGCGCTTAATGATTATGGTCCAATTTTGGAGAAAATGTTTAGTTAAGAAAAGCAAACGATTAGAAAAAAATTGGTGGTTAATTGATGATGGAAAATGTCTAAATATGGAACTTCACCTGTTATGCCAAAATGAAGAAATTGGCTTTACGGTAGTTATCATTTAGCGGTGTAGGATCATAGATTAGGGCGTAAATTTTGTATGATCTCATAGTCATATAAAGCTAAAGTGTGATCCAAATTTGAGTTATGATTGAGGGTATAAAGTGGATCAATTGAAAGATCCAAATTTGGGAAGGTGACTTGATAATGTGACTATTTTCTAAACAAGGTGACTTGACGCTTAAGAAAATACTTATCAACGTGAGGTTCTTACATCTCACATTCGATTCATATGATAGGTAATTCAAGTCGTTCAAATGAAGGAAAATATCCTATTATGACTGCCTACAAACTTTTCTCACTTGATGGACACCAAAATTAAGGGTTAAGGGGCTGATTTTTCAATTGATCTACTTCTACAATTATCTAAGGGTTGAAATTTGACATATACAATTAATTTATGATAAATAGGCATTGTATAAAATTTCACATCAAACGGATCATAAGAACCATGTGATCTGTAAATGAAGAATTTAGGTTAATTGCATTTTCGTTATTATTTTTAATTTAAGAGTTTTGAGAAATCTGATGATTCTACGTAATTATGGGCATGTTTTTAAGCAATTCTTATAAAAGAATTCACATCTAAATCATTATAGATAAATAGTTATTCACCAAATAAGTTTAAATTCTCATTAATTAAAGGAATATACATATATATAAAAATAGTATAGTCCTAGGCTAAAACAGTAACATCTGGGATATTACAACATCCTTATAAATGGACAGATGTATACAATGACTTTAGGTATTGCGTCATAGTAATGATATGTCTTTCTACAACCACTTTCTCAGAGTACATACCTAGCTTAATGGTGACGGCCAATACGTTTTTGATCTCATCCTTTGGGTAGAAAGAACCTTGTTGTTTTATCACCGGAGGACCAAGATCCTCCACGTCTCCTACAGTCTTGTTAGGCTGAGATGGCTTGACCTGAAAAATTGAAGGGAGTGTAAACACTATGTTGTAGTCCACCACAACTAGTGGTAGTGATACAAACATTAATTTAGAATTTGGACATTGCCCCCAGGCATTTTCAAATTCTGTTGCTTTTCGACACTCCTTGTAGTAGGTAAAATACTTCGACAATATGTCGTCGGGGCCACCCCTACCTGTTTAGGACCAATTGAGGTTTCTTCTAACAATTTTGTTGTAGTAAGAAGATCTTCGATCAACAGGTTTTCATTCAAGAAGCACTCATCATTGAGATACTTGGTCGAACCTTCAAAATTTCTAGTATCTTTCTTGTCTTTTGTATTAATTTGTTAGCTTTTCACAATTGGATCATCTGGGACAGGTTTTATGACTAAATCGATCATATTCACAGCCAACTACTCATCCCCTAGCTGGTGAATCCTTAGCGTCTGGTGTGGTCGCATGGTTGTTAGCTGAGGCTCATTCTTTACGCAGGCCAATTCTCTTAGCTTGGCAACCTGTTGTCTTTACCAACATTGCTTCTTAGTGAGATTCATCCATTCAGGTACGACTGAAAATTTAGGGTGACTCACCCTCCTCTAGATCTACTCCCAGGTAGGGTGATGTCTGACCATTCTACGTCTCAGCGATGAAGCTGGCTGAGACTGATCAATATGAGGCTGGTAGGTTCTCCGCTACTAATAAGAACCCACTCCTTCAACCCTCGACGAAAACCAGGGTTCGGTCTAACTAATCGAACCAAGTAACAACTTGGTCGGCTGGATCTCCCTTGTGCATCAACCGCACATGTGTGGTTCGCGGTTGATGTGTGGTGCTACTCTCGGCCATGCTTTTGCACTTGTGGCCACTTGCCAAGACGTATAACGTCTCTTGGCAGGTTGTCATGCTACAACATAATGATCACGAGGCCCAAGGTCAACCTTCTGCCGCGGTCGAGCCAACTTACGAAGATTAACCATTGCCATGTCAGGTTTGGTGGAAACAGATGAATATTAATTAGCATTGCTTCCTTCTCTTTCTCAAGGAATTTTAGTAAGCCTCGATTGATGTTGTCTTGAATGATATTCTTGAAAACTACGCAATTGTTAGTGGAGTGGGAACGTGTTCCATGCCACTTACAATACTCAATCCTCTTTAACTCTTCGATCGTGGGTATTTTATGGTTAATGTGAATTTTAATGAACTTCCCGGCCAATATAATATCAAAGATTTCATTAGCCCCGGTAATATTGAGTGTATATACCTTATGAGTTTTCTGTGTAGTCGATACAATTGCTTCCCTTTAACCAATGTCGAACATATAATTGGCTTCTTGACCACTACCTCAGATGCAACCACCTCGTAGTTAGGATCATAGTGGCATGTCCCAGATGACGAGTTCTTTTGCATTGCTCATTCCTAAAGAAGGGCTTCATATCGGGATATTTTTCTTGTCAAGTCATATAAATCAACAACCTCCGTCCCAATAAACTTTGTGGAGTTTGTATTCTAAACCATCTTTGGCGAGTTGTACAAAATCGGCCTCAGTCGTGACTATCTTGCATTGACTTTTTGCTCTCTTGAACTGGGCAATATAGTTCTCAATGGATTCACTAGGCAACTACTGAAACTGTGTAAGATCGGTCATAGAAATCTTATTGTAACGTCTCGAAAAAATCCGTACGAAGACCCGAGTACCACCTCAGGCAGAAATCCCTAAGGACCATATTTTGTAGAAATTTAGACGAAAGTTAATTAAGTACTAAATGGAATTAATCGGTGGAATTAGCTCAGACCACCATCTACACAAATGTCAAGACCCAAAACCATTAATACCGCTAACTCAACACTACTTAAAAACCTAGGCAAAATCCCGTGAGCTTGTCGCTCTCGAGAGTACATCGAAACTCTGTATCGGACCTATACCGCATGTCGAAATCCGATGACCGTAAAACTATAGGATTATGTTCGTCTTACTGGGCTTGACAACCATCATGGGAATCGAGCCCAGATTGTGTCCAGAAGCGCATAACTTGAGCCCTGAGTAAAGTGTGTGAGAAATGCGAATATCTTTAGAAAACGTATTGAAACTTAAGTAAATTAGGCCGTTTGCTTATGCGAAATTGAAGATTTTGGACTGTTAGTTTCTGACTAAACTTCACCCATGGAAAAAGAAAATTTCCCTACGCATATTCGTATGCTTTTGGCCCCGATCGAGCAAGTATGACCGTTGATCTGACTCGGGTCCTCTACGGTCGTTCGGCTTATCCAATCGCGCCAAAATCACAATCTTGGCATAAATCCATTGTCAGGGAACTTCCCCTACGACGTAAGTGAATAATGGGCCTCCATATGTGCTTTGTTTGTAAAAAACAGACACCCTTTGGTTATAAATTAAGTATACCATGGCCCTGGGGCTATTTACATTAGTTCTGGGCTTATATAAAGCCCTTAAACCACCCCATCTCTCCCTCATACGAATTTTTTAAAAACCCTAAGGGAGAGAGAGAGAGAGAGAGAAAAGGAGAGAAAAGAGGAAGGAAGGAAGAAGGATTCTTGGAGATCTTTGTTGGGATTCTTTTCCACAACTCCACGCACTGATTCACCTCCCCACTTCACTACACAACTAGTTTCAACTACAATTTGGGTAAGAAATCCAAACCTTAATGCCGTAGTTAAGATCTAGAATAGTAGTTTGTCAACTTAGTTAACGGATTTCGTGATTTAGGTACCCATCATTCCATTTTCGGGAACGTACGATTTGAACCGAGTCCGAATCGAGTATTCCGACGAAATCTGGGATGATCTTTATTTGTTTATGTAACGCCCTGAAATTCGGGGGTCGAGCATAACTCGGCTCCCGAGTTCCAAAACATCACTTATGCAACATAATTAATGAATGATGTATGTTGACGTATTAGCACATAAACATGGGATAGATTAAGCCAAAACGCAGATATGATTCGAGGATAAGTGAATAAAGCAAGCTAAGACTTATAGTAAAATATGTGTACAAGTGTAAGTCCTTGAATTACATATACAACCGAGATCGTGTAAAAGTGTTATTTATCAAAATTATAAGTACAAGTTACATCATTTTAGATCCCAAAATAGTAATCCCATAGTTCCCATCAGACCGAGGCTCGCTAGAACTCGAAAACCGCATATAGAGAAGGCGCCTGTCGTCATCCAGCCTCGTCGCCTCGGCGTCGCATCCACATCTCGCAACATCGGGGCCTAAGACGTAGTCCGGTGGGTGTGAAACACCGCCCCTAAACGTGGGAGTGAGTGATCAACTCGGTGGAACAATAAGGCACTGGTTAATATGTTATCGTTCAATCAAACAGTAATGATAAAGCCGGACAATTAAATAAATCCTAAGTACTCTTGTTAATGCGGTATGAATGCAATATGATGCGTGCCCTCACGCGTACACCCTCGCGTCTTCATCTTACGTTACGCATGACATCGCCTCAAAGTGCGCCACATCTACAAAGCACATGCAAATGCGGTGCGTGGATATGATTACCAAGTTGTTATTAGTCCAATTCATACAGGAGGATTGGGAAGCTAAGATACCTTCCTCATATCACCATCCAACAGTGATCCATACTAGGGTCGTCAATCCTAGACATCTCATACTATCATATAGTTGAGGTCGTAGCAAAGGGCTCGTCACCAATCAATGCACGCCTTTCATGCCCTTACTACCACGGATCGGCTCGTCACCTCCTTGCGGTATCCAGGTATGCTCGAGGTCACTACAAAGGGCTCGTCACCAATCAATGTAGGCCGACAAAGACGAATATAGTGTCCCATACCACCATAATCGGCTCACGAGTTTAGTTGCTCACCGGTCACTACGGGGAGGCTCGTCACCCCAGCGTAGGCCGACGGCTCGACCACGGTGTCCCATACCACCATGTCCGGCTCATGAGTCTTAGCGGATCGGTACCATGGTTATTAGGATTTCACTGGTAAGTTCGGTACCCTAGATAGCGTCCATACATGGTTAACATACACCGGACAATCGGGTTAGTTGACGAACTCGACTAGCACGAGCGCACGTTGAATTGAACGACATAGAGTGCGCAAACACTCGGCGTGGCCAAACCACTGCCGACAACTCTAATACGACTTGGGTTCGTCTAATGCGTCTCACGTGGCGAAAGCAATCTCAACCACGACCATAGGGTCAACTACCGATTTCCTGGACTAAGGCATAGTCCCAAACATCCTACACTATGACAGATATTCATATGGAATGTAAAACAGTAATGGATCAACAACTCAAATCATGGTGCATACACATCTGAAGAATATCAATTTAACATAAATGTAAGCATAGGAATGCTTGAATTTAAATAACTTGGAATGTAAATGCATAAGGGAAATCATGCGCATCCATAGAAGTATTGAGAATCACTTCTCAACGCCCGCATTTAGTGTAATCAGTGACACGTAGGTCATTCATGCATCTCTACAAACACTTAGCATCCATGGAACAACATACATGACGCATGTTGAAATACATGCACTTAGACAATTCCTTCTTCCAAGGAGTTGTCATACATGCATCTAGCATACATACATGACCAAAAATCATGGCACATCATTCCATTTTCGGGAACGTACGATTTGAACCGAGTCCGAATCGAGTATTCCGACGAAAGATGCGGACTATAAACATTTAGGTTATGGTTTTCAATGCTTTCAATGTCAGTTAATGATTTATGTTTGACTTGATTGCTGCCATATTGTTTTAAATACGACGTATTCGATATATTATGCACGTGTGAACTATGTTGAATACAAGATGCATCCCATGTGTTTGTTGAAATGTTTGAATGAATATGAAATTGTGATTTGTGCTTGCCATGACTGTTAATTTAGGATACATGTGTATCGTATGCTAGATGATCTCTTTGTGTAAGGAATTGTCATAATATATGTCGTAACTAATCTAGTTTATGTATTTGGTGAAGCGTAACTTAAGTGTTTGATAAAATGTTTAAATAAGAAAATGTTAATGATTTGTATTTATTAAGTGTATTAAGATAAGATTCTCAATTACCTTAATCATATGTATAGTTTCTTTCATGTAATTATATTTACCGCTACGTAATTTATGGATAAAATGCAAGTGCTTGGTGACATATTCAATGTGTTTGATGAAATCTTCAAATGAGGAATTTATTTGGATTATTTGTTAAATGCTGATATGATTATCACATGTGTCTACCTATTGTATTTGAGTAAGATTGGGGCTACAACGTGGCCCAGACAATCAGTAACAATCCTTGTACGGGTGGTTGAATTAGTCTTGCCACATTGGGTAACTCGACGAATCCGTATCGCACGGTGATTGTCGACAGTAGTTAGGCCACCAGGGGTGCTTATGCGCTTCATGTCGATTAAGTCAACGTGTGCTTGTACTAATCGAACTTACCAAACAAACTAATTGACCTATTGTGTGTTTACCATGTATGGACATCACTGCTTAAATCTATGGTACCACTTACCAATGTAAAAACCCGTTTCAACCATGGTACCACGATCTGCTAAGACTTATGAGCCGGGCATGGTGGTATGTGACACCGTGGTTGAGCTGTCGGCCTACGCTGGGGTGACGAGCCTCCCCGTAGTGACCATTAAGCAACCCAAACTCGTGAGCCCGGCATGGTGGTATGGGACACCGTGTTAGAGCTGTCGGCTTACGCCGATGTGACGAGCCTCCCGTAGTGACCGCGAGTATAAACAATGAATTTGCATATCGATTGCTTTTCATTAGGGGTGATGCCCTACAACTTACCTATCGTATGTGGTTAACTAGGATTGACGACCCTAGATGGATCCTTCGGTTTGGGTCAATGATATAAATGGAGTTATCTTAGCTTCCCAAATTTGTTGTATAAATAAGCCTAAATAAGTACTTGGCTAACACGATCATGCATCACATTACATGTGCTTTGGCGAGGAAGGTGCACTTTAGGGAGGTTGTCATGCGCGAACTTGGTTGTTGGAGTCGCTTGTGAAGGAGCTTTGTACGAGGGCATACATCATTACTACATACCATCCCTGCATTAATAAGAGTAGTTAGGGAATGATTATTGTACTGCTTTATCATTACTGCTTAATTTACTTGATAACATGTTAACCTTTACCTTATAGTACTACTGAGTTGATCACTCACTCCCACCCTGAGACGGTGTTTTAAAACACCAACTAAACTCTATTGTAGATGCAGGTGATGACGAAGTTTATGCGGCTGAGTTGGACTTCATAGATAAGGAGGAGGAATTCTCCTATGTCCAGCTATCAGGCGGGTCTATGTAGACCTTGTGTTGATTCGACGAGATATAGGGGCACATGGATTAGTTGGACACTTACATTTTGATATTTTGCGTATTTTGAAACAATACATGTAAATATTCAGCCCGGCTACATAATCATACTTTAGAGGTTTTAAAACGTTTACCTGTTCAGATATATATATGTTTCAGTCTTCCGCTTGCTAAATTTATTTATATCTGGAGTATGATATGCTATTTTAGTATAATCCCACTCATGTTTAATACATTGATATGGACAATATCTAAACATCATTATCCATATTGCATAAGTGATGCATTGGATCTCGTGAGTAGAGCCTTGCTCGACCCTCGAAATCCGGGGCGTTACACTTTGTCCCTGTAGAAGAGTTGGCCATGAGATTTCTCCTCTATCTATTGCCAGGTTTGGATAGAATTTGGCAACAAATTAGAATACAAAATAAAGGCCACTGCGGTTAGGAAATTTCCAAACAATTATAATTTATGATAATCATTGTTAACCAACTCACCACATTGTATGGTAAATCGTCCTATATGCTCTATGGTTAATTGACCAGTGTCATCAGTGAAAAGCGCAAAGTCTAGTCGATAATTCTTAGGCAATGGATATTGTCGGTCGATTCATTCAGGATAAGGTTTGTGGTATACCGGGATAGTGGTGTGGCCGAGAACTTAGCCTGCCACTTCTTGAACCAGTTACATAAACTGACGCGATCTATATGTTAAGGTTTAACTATTGGTGGCGGATTTGGACATACCAAATATTGCCTCTCATTGTAAGGCAAATCCCTAGGGAAATGGTGCCCTCCAGGCATTTCTTGATTTTTAACTTCAGGAATGAAGTTTCTGGCCTCTTGCTCAAGTCTCATGAATTTGGGAGATGGAGGTGCATTCCACAGACCCTATCTCGGAGCAGGATGCGTATTTATTTGTAGGGAAAGTACTGATGATACGGGCGCCAAGTTTCCAACAGAACTTACCTCAATATTTTTCTGAGGTGTATTAGGTGCCTCTTGGCAAGGATAGCCACCATCCAATTCAAGTTCTTGGTATGACTGGCCATCCACTTGTTGAAGGTTTCTGCCTAAGCGATTGCTCTACTTGAGCCATCCTTTGCTCCACAACATGCTGGATTCCCATCTGCATATCACGTAACCTAATTAATATTGTCTTAAGAAGGCCGCTCTGAGATAAGGATGCCTCATCTCAGTTTGGAGGATTAAGCACTTGGTTTGACGGTGAACCTAAGAGTTCAGGTATTGGTTGCACTTGCATTTTTCTAAGTGAAGGTAGTGCATAAGCTGTTACGGGTTCATTAGCCCCAGAAGAGTTTTGGATAACCCTTCACTGCTAGATTAAGATTATGTCACATTGGCATGTTTACCAAATCAGGTGTCTTATTGGGCGTGCCAAAAAAATGTTTACATGACTGATGTACAATAAATATTTATGGTAGTAAAGTAGGTTTCAGGTTCCACAGGACGTGCCAAAAATTATTACCTCTCGATTTTAAAATTTGGTCACGTGTAATAAGTGCGGGTGTACTAAAACCAATTGTGCAGCTTGATTCCAACCAAACAACTTTGACCCCAAGCACTGAGTAGGCGGATACGTCATATTATGACCGAGATGTGAGAAGATAGGTCGCCTATTCATCCACTCATAAGATGTTGTCTAAGATAATCAGATGATTATCAAATGGTAGGGTTTCGTCCTTTGAAAATGGGTTGCACCTTACCTTCTATAAGAAAGGACTTTCAATTACAAAAGCGAACAAAAAGGAAATACTTACAATCGACCACATGGAGTAACTACAAAGTACCTTTCTACATGAAGAACTGCTTATATTATAATGAAAATCATCTAACGTATGAGCATAAACTTAAATTACTGCTAAGGATTACAACTACTGGATTTCTTCTAATCCTAAAGTAAGATTAGACTTTTGATTACGCTAAGAAATATAAAAGATAAATTATGCTAACGAACATAAAGGATATTGATAGATTTAATTTGCTTGATTGAGTTGGTATGAGACACTTTGCATCGTTTAATTTTTTTGCTATTAATAAATTTCTTTGAGAAAACCATATGGATACTTCTTCCCACATTCAATTAGTTACAACAACTGCTTTAATGCCACTCCAACCTTCCAGACTCTTTTTGACACCTGTCTTGGTAACTGCTTAAGAACCGCTTTTCTCGACCATGTTCCGTCTTTCACTACTCGGCCACGCTCCATCTTCGGATGATGTGTATTATCCAACCACTGGCGGCTATTATTTTTGCAATATATGCTCGAAATATCCTTGTAGATCTTATGTGTGCTCTATACTTCTCATGCAATGACACATGCCATTTCTTAATTGGCTCTTTTAGGAACGGTAAAAAATAGGATACAACACATATAATATTAATCGAACATAAGGGTTGACAACTCCAAGTGCATGGTTATGATGCAATAATAAATCGTTAAGACTAAGGTTAAATCCTCAGGGTATGGGGAATATAACCTAAAACTAATCTAATAGTAAATGTTTGTCTGGGTTTTCAATCTAACAATTAGGTAAAAGGTTTTTAAAACAAATAAATAAAAGACTAAGGATCCATGAGTCCACTTATAACAATCACAATATATCATTCATTGATTCAATATATAACTCAATTGGAATTGGTGCCCTATCTTTTTTAATCGGAGATAATTTTGTGGAACTAATCATTAACATCAATAAGAATATGATTTTAATTGAATGATTCCTTCATAAAACACTCGGATCTTAATCGCGGTGAATCAAAAGTATCTAAAACACCCTTATATGATAATAGATGAATCAATTATACAGATTTAATCATTCTCTAATTTAGTCTAAATAATTGTTAAATTAAAGCATTCGTTGTACTTGTAGTGCACTTTAAATTAAGAAATAAACAACTCAAAGACTTTAAAGTAAATCCAAATATATTCCAATTTACTATCATCATTCAAATCAATGTCATTAAATTAAATAAACTAAATACTGTAATTAAACTATAAGCTCTATCCCTTAGCCTTAGCTGAGCGATTAACCAACATGCTAACATCTTAAAAAGAAAAATAAAATAAAAACTAAAAAGACAAATTGTATTTGAGGAATTAAAGAAGAATGATGGCTTCGTGGAAGCTCTGTCAACCTTAGGTCTTTCTCCCAAGCCCTAATTCTTACTTTGAAATGCCTAAAACACCTATTTAAATAAGAAAAACTCACACCGACTACAAATTTATGCATTTATGTTACGCTTTGGTTGCATTGATGGTAGGCTTTGATTGTACCGAACATCACTTTGGTCATACCTAACAGGTCTCTCGATTGCAACTGAATTTCTTTAATATTCATATGAAGTCTCTGTCTCTCTTATGTTGCACCGAGTCTCCCTTCGATGGCACTGAACAAGGCTTTGGTCGGACTTAATGTTGAGCCAAATTAACTCTAAAAATAACTATTTCTGTCTGAACTGTTTTGTGTACTTTTCGTCAGCCTGAACCAACCTCAACTGAGACCGAATAATCTTTTATTTCTGTTATTCATTTTTGTGATTTTTTAGTATATTTTTCATCATTTGTTTATTTTTTTTTGGATCTTTGGCATGCGAATTCTTCAATAATGTCATTTAAATCTCCAATTCTTCATTAATCATTCTTTTGATATTTAAATCTATCCTTTTAAGCATGTATTTTTCTTTAGCTCTAAAATCTTATCGCATAAAGAAAACACACACACACACACACACACATCAAATTAACACTTTTTTTTTTCTGGGTTAGCTTGTTAGTACACACCCATGTCAGTACACACATTCCAAGTTAGCCACCCCCACTAGGGATTTATTTGTTATATATATATATATATATATATATCAAATTAACACTAAAATATAAGAAAAGCTAATGCAATTAAGATGATAAATATAGAATATTTAGGCGTTATCAAACATCCCACACTTACCTAGTTGCATTCCTAAGTTGGGTCCCTGCTTATGGCTCAATGTTAGACTCATAAGAGTTTTAACAGGTTGGGTTTGAGTACCCATTTGGTGGGTGTAAAAAAAAAAAATTGCACTCAGTACGCCTTATTTGGTTATATTAATAAAAAAAAAAGGAGAAATGCTTGCTCACAGTTGCATTGGTCCACTTGGATAGTCCAATTGATTGATTTGAGCCGTCTACTAGGTTTAGAACATATTTTACCATGCAAAATTCAAAAATCACACTGATTATATAGGCTTATTTACTTTAGCCATCATTCTCCCAAGCAATTGATGGGATAGCTAGGATCATCTAACAAAAGTGATTATTTAGAAATGAAGCAATCCATAATAGCCCCAAAAAATAGAAGAATTAAATTGTTGATTGGATCTTTTTTGTGTAAACAATCTTGACCACCCATGTTAAAAGGTCATCGATCAATGGTTAATATTTGCTGAGTTGGTGTGACATTTGCATGGTAGACCATGAAATGTGTTTTGGAGATAACGATCAGTCTAGATTAGTGATTTGGACTGTCCATGTGTCCTAATGCAACTAGGAGCACTACAAGTTACAGTGCTCCTAGTTGCATCGGATCACCTCAACAGTTGAATAAATCGATTTTAACCGTCCGTTATAACTTCAAAACACATTTTGTGGGCATATTCAGCTCATGAGTTTGGGTTGCTCACTGGTCACTACGGGGAGGCTCGTCACCCGAACGTAGACCGACAGCTCGACCACGATATCCCATACAAAGACCCGACATCATTTTATAATGTGAGACTAAAAATGAGGTATATCCCTGTAACGTCTCAGAAAAATCCGTACAAAGACCCGAATACCACCTCAGGCAGAAACCGCTAAGGATCAAATTATGAAGAAATTAGACGAAAATTAATTAAGTACTAAACTAAATTAATTAGTACATTAGCTCGAATCACTTTCTATACGAATTGTAAGACCCAAAACTACCAGAATCGCTAATTCTACATTTCCTAAAAACCTAGCATCAATCTCAAAACCCAATTGCTCTCGGGAGCATCTTGAAACTCCGTATCAGACCTGGACCGCGCGTCGGAAGTCCAATTACAGCGAAACTATACGATTATGACCACCTTACTGGGCTTGACAACCATCTCGAAAATCAAGTCCCAATAGTATCCAGAAACGCACAACTTGAGTTCGGAGCGAAGTGTGTGAGAAACGCAAATATCTTTGGAAAATGAACTCAAACTTAAGTAAATTGGGTCATTCGTTTGCGGGTCAAATTTAAGGTTTCAGACCATCAGATTCTGACCCAACTACACCCTTGGATCAGAAAAATTTTCCTACACATGTCAGTGCACTTGTGGCCCTGATCGAGTGACGATGGCCATTGAACTGAAACTGGTCCTCCGTGGTCGATCCGTAAATTCGATCGGACCGAAAACTTAAGCTGACATAGATCCATTGTTAGGGAACTTTCTCTATACCGTATGCAGAAAATGGGCCTCCAGATGAGCTCCGTTGGCCCGAAACAGACAACTTTTGGCTATAACCTAAGTATACCATGGTCTTCGGGTCATTGTCATCAGTTCTGGGCCTATATAAGGGCCTTAACCCACCCCTCTCTCATTCCATGCGAAATTCCTAACCCTAGGAGAGAGAAGAGAGAAAAGAGAAGGAGAAAATAAGGAGAAGGGAGAGAAAGTGAGAGATAGTTGCTGGGATTCAATCCCATCGCTCCACGTGCCAAATCATCTTACCCGTGTCGCTATACCGGCGATTTCGAATCCGTTCGTGGATAAGAAATCCTAACCCTAATCTGTGTTAGGTATCCATATAGAGTAAATGGTGAAATAACTAACCTATTTCATGCTATAGGTTGCCATTGTGTCGTAGACAAAGACGTAGTATTCAAACTGAGTACTATGAGTTTATCTACGAAATGTGCGGACTATAAACGTTTAAGTTATGGTTTTCAAGGCTTTTAATGTCAGTTAATGATTTATGACTGACTTGATTGCTATCACATATACTTAGATACGATGATTGCCGTATATTACACATATATATGAATTATGTTGAATAAAATGCATTCCAATGTTGAATAAAATGCATTCCATGTATTTGATGAAATGCTTGAATGAATATGAAATTATGATTTGTGTTTGCCATGATTATCGATTGAGATTATATGATTGTTGTACGTATGACAACTCCTTTGTGAAAGGATTTGCCCTAATACATGTTATAACCAAGTTATATCATGTATATCGAAGGTGTAGTTTAAGTATTTAATAAAATGTCTGAATGAGTAATTGTTTGATAAAATGTATTTATTAAAGGTGTTGAGATAAGATTTTCAACCATCTTAACTATACGCATTGATTTCTTTATGTAACCTCAATCCAACTACGTGATTTAGGTACAGAATGCATATGTGCGATAACATGTTTATTCTGTATTTTTATGAAATGCTCAAATGATTGTAATGCTTGAATTGTTTGCTCTATACTGTTATGACTACCATATATGAATGATATTATCTTGGAGTGTGATTGGGACTACGACGTAGTCCAGGCATTTGGTAACAGATTTCGTTAGAGTAACCGGATTGGTTTCGCTATCAAGGACACGTTCGATGAATCCGAGTTGTACGGTGATTATTGATAGTGGTTAGGCCACAAGGAGTGCGTATGCGCTCCATGTCGATTAACTTAGCGTGCGCTCGTACCATTCGGACTTATCAAGTAACCCGATTGGCCTAATGTGTGTTTACCATGTATGGACACTACTGCCTGAATCTAAGGTACCACTTACCAGTGCAAAACCCGTTTATCCTTGGTACCACGATCCGCTAAGACTCATGAGTCGGGCATGGTGGTGTATGGGATATCGTGGTCGAGCTGTCGGTCTACGTTCGGGTGACGAGCCTCCCCGTAGTGACCAGTGAGCAACCCAAACTCGATTTTAACCGTCTGTTATAACTTCAAAACACATTTTAACCGTCCGTTATATAGGCTTACGCTAAGGTGATGAGCCTTCCCGTAGTGACCTTGAATATAAAATAGGCTTACTATCAGGTGACGAGTCTCTCGTAGTGATCTCAAGTGTGAATTAAGCCTACGCTGAGGTAACGAGCCTCTTGTAGCGACTTATAGAGTAAACTCGCGAACTTGCCTATCGTATGTGATTAACTAGGATTGACGACCCTAGATGGATCATTGTTTGGGTCAATGATATAAAGGGAGGTACCTTAGCTTCCCAAACCTGTTGTATGAATAAGTGTAATTAAGAACTTGACTAATAACACACATGTACCGCATTGTATGTGCCTTTGGCATTGGAGTTGAGGATAGTGAGAGTGTTGCATGCGCGATTGTGAGATGATGTCGCAGAGGGAGTGTAGGCGAGGGCATACATCATTATCGCATCTCATCCTTGCATTAACAAGAGTACTTAGGAATGCTTGTTGTATTGTTTTATCATTACTGCTTGACTGAATTGATAACATGTTAACCTTTACCTTATAACTCCATTGAGTTGATCACTCACTCCCACTCTGGGATGGTGTTTTAAAACACCAACCAGACTCTGTTGTAGTTTCAGATGACGGCGAGGCTTATGAGACGGAGCCTGCCTTCTATGAAGACGAGGAAGAGTTCTCCTATTTGTAACTCTTTGGCGAGTCTATATAGATCTGAAGTTGCGTCACCGGGGCTACAGGGATATGGATTAGATAACATTACACTTTATCATTTTGTGAATTTTGGAATTATACGTGTAATTATTTAACCTGACGACATTCATACTTTAGGGACTTACAATCACTTTTATACTCTATATATTTATCACAGTCTTCCGCTTGCGTAATTTAACTGTCTTTGGAGTATGATATGCTAATTTGGTACAATCCCACTCATGTTTAATGTACTAATATGGATAACATTTAATCATCATTTTCTATGTTGCATAAGTGATGGGTTGGAACTCGGGAGTTGAGCTTCTGCTCAATCCCCGATTTTCAGGGCGTTACAATCCCAATCTCAAGTCGACCACATTATAAGAAAAAAATTTGAATGAGCGTTAACCATTAAAAACCTTTTGGGGGCCATAAAAGTTTTGGATCAAGCTTATTTTTGTTTTTTCCCCTCATCTGGGCTTGTATGACCTAATCAACGTATTGGATGTCAAATAAACAGTATAGCGGGCCTTAGGAGTATTTTAATGGTGGATATCCAATCACTATTGTTTTCATGTGGTGTGGTCCACCTGAGATTTATATCCCTCTTATTTTTTATATCAAACCCTAAAATGATCTATAAAAATTGTATAACGGAATGGATGAAACACATACATCATTGTGGGGCCCACAGAGCCCCGACCATCAGCTACGGGGCTGGTGGCAAGGGAAGTAGCCAATCCATTTCCTATTGGTCGGTGCTCTGTGAGCCCCACCATGATGTATGTGTTTCATCCATGCCGTCCATCCATTCTTCCATATCATTTTAAGGTATGATCCCAAAAATGAGGTTGATCCAAATCTCAAGTGGACGTCACAGTGTTGATTGAATGCCCACCATTAAAAACTTCTTGGGGCCACAAAAGTTTTGGATCAAGCCAATATATATATATTTTCCCTTCATCCAAGTCTTTATGATCCAATCAACAGGTTAGATGTCAAATAACCATTACAACGGGCCCTAGGAGGTTTTTAATGGTGGACATTCAATCACTACTGTTTTCCCATGGTGTGGTCCACCTGAGATTTAGATCTACCTAAAATTTGAGATTAAGCCCTAAAATTATATTTCAAAATGGATGGAAGGCGTGGATAAAACAAATATATCATGGAGTCCACGTAACACCCACCACTAGCCAAACCGCGTCCACACCTTATTCACCCAAACTTAATTTGATACATAAAATGACCAAAATAACCCTACGAAAACCAACATTGACAACAGTACCCCTTGGGTGGAATGGGGATTGGTGCTTCCGAACCAGAGGCGTTTGGCTCTATGTACAATGCAACCTTTTAAAGAGTGTATATTTGATTTGGGAAGTTTCCTTTTGAAGGTTTCCTACACAAACAAGGACAAGGACGTCCACCCAAAGCTCACACAGCCATGCAAGAAAAAGACTGAGAAGGAGACGCTTGCTCGGATTTTCGAGACGCTTTCAAACAGATACAACCACCTCTTTGCTAATATTCAAATAGCAAGAGTCCTATGCCAAAACAAACACACCTCTCGAGTGCTTTGATTCCATTGGTGGGTGGGCCATCTCTCCAACCCAAGAGAGTAGTTGGGTGGTGGTTTTTATGCCTTTGGATCAAGTCCTACAACATAGAGTGCTTTTGTAGCCGTTCATCATGATCTGACCACTCATCGATGTCCATGTACGGGCCGATCTGAACCTTCCAGGTTTTTGGGCACATTGTCGATGGACCATAGGTAGAAGTTGCATGGATGGATTGATCTTTGATGCTTGATTTCACGCCGTTGATTTGATGGTTTAGGATTGTACGATTGTACGATTAGTGAATTGTTTTTCATTACCAATTTCAAAATGGTGGTGACTCTTCAATGGGAGACATAGGGTAGTTTTGCAGCAAATGTGGACCGTCCAAGTTAATGGCCCAATCTTAGATGGAGCATAACCAAAAATTTACATTGAGAAGATAACGGTAACCGTATGATTTTTCCTTAAGAAATTTGACCACTCACTATTTATTTTTAACCATCTATTTAAATATACATTAATTGGATGGTTATGATTACTTAATCAGTGTGACTTCGATAATATACCCCAAAATTTGGATGGTTCAGATGAGTTCCACATGTGAGCAAGTTGATGCACTATGAAGATCTGTACCCTTTTAAAAAATTAGGCTGATCTGTGTGGGTCGCACCTGTATGCTGAGTTTGACCATCGGTTTTCCATTCATTCCAACGGTGTGGCCCAGTCATAAGCCGAACGGCCTGATTTCTATTCCACATGATCTTCATGTTCGGGTCTACCATTTTGATGGTTGCGATCACCTACACAAATGACAGAAAGATGGTGAGTGGCTCCTTCACTGTTGGTGGTCAGTTGAATATTTTATTTTTATTTGTTTGTTTTGTTGTCTAATGTCTCTTATAAAAGGATTGGGTTAATCTCCTTGACTTTTTTACATTAATCCATTTTTCTAATGAGAAGGTCTCAAGTCCAACTGGTTGGACTATAATTTACAGTCTACCCAACAAATAACTTAAATCTACCATGTTGACGTGTCATCCAAACCTTCCATTAAGTTGGATCCACCAAGAGGATCACCATATACAGAAATCAGCCTCATCCACTCATTATGTGGACCACACAATAGAAAACAATATCTAGCCATTGATAAATAATAAATACAGATGTGTTATACTCAGTGATTGGGTGCAGATGATTTTTACAAAAGCTAATCTCAGTGGTTGGGCCGTGCTAGTGGACGGATTGGATTTCGTATAAACACAAAATGCTGGCGAGTTATTTGGTAGGTGTACTGTAGATTATAGTAAAAATGGTTGGACTTGAGACCACCTATTTTTAAAATAGTTGTGACCATCGATGCTAAACAAGCTTTTAGATGGTAGCAAATTTCTCTGAATTTGGAGAAATTCAAGAAATATGATAAGAATTTGAAACTTTCCTCGAAAGTGGAGGTGACTCATCCTCCTCACGTGAGGCGCTAATGGACAATCCTAGACCGTCCAAATTTTGGGTACGTGAATGAAGCATATATGTAAAATCACATTGATGGATCAATCTTGACCATCTAATTAGTGGATACGAAATGGATGGATAAATGTTTAGTAGCAAATGGACCAAATTTAAATGGAAAAAAACCAGATGGTTAATATAATTTTGTTGGTGAAAATTACAGAATTTATAATTTTTGTAAAATGATTAAACTGAAAAAAAATATAACGACAGGCTGAAGCACGTATGATCACGTTGTCCTTAGAGCGTTATTTCCCCTTCTTAATCAGATTGAGAAAGCCGAGAGGTTATGGGCGAACAGCTTATAGGATATGACGAGCCTGGGTGTGGATTTGCATTAAGCAAATACGAAGAGCTAGGAATGGAACTCTGTACACAATTTTCTGGCAAATAAAGAAAAAAGAAAAAAAATCTCAAATTCAGAAAGAGAATAAGAAAAGTTTAGACCATCGAGGTCTTCAGGCTAAGGTTCGTATGAACCTTGCTGACTGCTTAGAGTACACTTGTTGCTCTTTTTTGTGGTTTGTATGTGAGTGTGGTTCGAGTGTTAGTAATGGTATGATGAATCATCCCGGCACTGTTTATATAAGCTAGGGTGGTTGACCGTTTTAGTCCAGGGCTATTAACTATTGTAACTGTTTTTTAGCTGTTGGTGAGAAATTAGCCGTTATTAGCAATTTCTAACCGTGGTGTATGTGGTATAATTGCTGCTGCATGCTAGCCGTTTTATAGTTTGGGGCTAGCCACATGTAGCAATTTCTGCATGGTCTGAATTTATGTTGCATGAGGAGTTACACCTCACTCCAATGGCTAGTTTTTAGCTTCTATAAAAGCCACACAGGTCTCATTCAGACCACTAGTTCTCATTCTAGGCACCTGACACATATTCTCTGTCGCACCTGTTCGTGTAAGGTCGTGAAGGAGTGACCCATCTACGACACAATATGCGCACGTGCGAAATGCAAAATGCGCCTCTGAGCCCGAGCTCGAGACAACTACACTGCCTCACATGCCCATGCCCTCACACTGAGCCCGAGCTCGAGACCATGACCGTGCCGTGCCCATGCCTGAGTGCGTGTGCCAACCAAAGAAATATAACGGTACTCCACACCTCACATATAAACTTTATTTTTTCTTATCTCCTTTCCAGCATGGGACTATTCCTAAAAATGCTAAAATGCAAATTATTTTTTCAAAAAACACTTATATATATAAAATATTTTTAATCAATATTTTTTCATAACAATACCCCACTTGATTGAAAATATATTTTTTTAAAAAACATCTACTAGAATAAAAAAAGATTATATGCATAAAGAAAATATCTTTCAATTTGAATATTTCCTTGGTGTTAGTATCTCCAAGCTCTATCGAGATTATTGTAGACACAACGTTGAACCAGTTATTTCTATATAACAGAGTCGAAGAAACCACATACATATTCACTTTTGTGTTTATTCACAATCTTGCTCAACACAATTAATGACCATGTGCTTATCCTATTTCATGAACGATCCCGAGAGAAACTCCAACTTTCATGAGAGACGGCACCATCTTTACATTCACATAGAAAAAATCCTTCAAGTCTTCGTTACTATTAAGGCACTTATCGTTTATACTGGATTTCATTAAGAGTTTTAAGACTTAACCCTCCTTTTGTAACGCTAAACACTTATCTATTATGGATGAGGTTGTATATAATTTTAGTGATGAAAATTTTCACATATCAGTAACTTGTTTTTATCCATTAAACCCAAAATTAGAGATTTTTTATTTTAGGTTGCGTTACTATCACTGATGGAACTTTGGTTGAAGAGTTTTAACCCCATCCTCCTATATTTTGCTTTTACTACCTCTCTTGTTGGAGGTTTAATAAAATGGTCAACTAAGTTGTTGCTTGATTTCACATAGGAGATTGTAATGATTACATCTAAAATCAATTGTCTCACATAATCATGTCGTAGACTTATATATTTCTATTTTCCATTATAAGTGCCGCTGCAGGCTCTAGCTAATGTCGCTTCACTATCATAATGTAGTGCTACAACTAATATAAGCTTTACACAAAAAAAAATTTCTAATAAAAGATCTCTTAGCCACTCAGCCTTGTTGCCTGTTACAGCCAAGGCTATAAACTCAGACTTCATAGTCAAGTGAGTTATGCGGGTTTGTTTCTTGGATCCTCAAGATATGGTTGCACCTCCTAGGGTGAATGCCCACCCCATGGTAGACTTGGTATCCCCTGTACTTGATTTTCAGCTCGCATCTTTCCAATACGGCAAAAAACTTTGAGGAAAATAACCTTAAATCTTTGATTGCTTTTAAGTAACCAAAGACTTTACTGATAGCATTCCAGTGTTTCACACTGAAGTTATTAGTGAACCTACTGATTTTACTCACAGTATTGCATAGCACACATTAGACTGTCTATAGCACTCGCATACTCGAGTTGTGCAACTGCTATTTCATTATTCTTTTTCAACTTGATACTTGAATCAAATGATATTTTTGCTTCTTTTATATTGAGATGGTTAAACTTTTTTAGTATCTTTTCAATGTAATGAAATTGAAATATAGCATAACCCCCACTATATTTTTTAACTTTGATACCTAAGATGGTCTCCACATGTCCAAGATCTTTCATTTTGGATACGGAAGACAGAAACTTCTTTGTTTCAGTTACATCTTTTGTTTTATTACTGATTATTAACATATCATCAACATATAGACATAATAATTATACACTATCATCAACTTTAGAATATGTGCATTTATCAGTTACATTATGCATGAAACCATGAGATAGTACTTTTGAATCAAACTTCTCATGCCACTGTTTAGGTGCTTGTTTTAATCTATACAAAGATTTAATTAATCTACAAACTTTATTTTCATTTCTTAGTAGAACGATCCTTTAGGTTGTTCCCTGTGTACCTCCTCATTGAGGTCACTATTCAGGAAGGCAGTCTTAACATTCATTTAGTGGATGTGAAGATAATGTATGGAAGCTAGCGCAAATAAAATCTTAATGGATGTTATCCTAGCCATAGGAGAATATGTGTCAAAATAATCTATCAATTCCTTTTGTCTGAATCCCTTAATTACTAATTTAGCTTTAAAGGTTTGGATAGTCTCATCAATGTGATATTTCTTCCTACATACCCACTTACAATCTATGGATCTAGAACTTGAAGGTAAGTTAACTAGTTTCGATGTTTGATTTAACACTATAGATTTCATTTTATCGTTAATGGCTTCTTTCCAAAATGCTGAGTCTCTAGAAGACATAGCCTCAATATATGTTTTAAGGTCATTTTCTATAGTCATTACTATAGGTATTTTTTTGATAACATTTTCTCTATCTCCTTCTGCAAGATGAAAAAGATATGCTGAGAGTCTATCTGATCATCATCAAGACTTTTCTCTATTCTTACCCTCTAACTCATATAAGGTTTGCTTGGAGCTTTCACTTCTTGTGGAGTTATACTCACTGGTTCTCTATTAGGAATTTAGACTTCATTATCCATTGACTCCAAGGATGGTGAATTCTCAAAGAACTAAATGTCTCTTAATTCTATTATGGTGTTAGACTCTAGATCTGGGAGTTTATAAGCTTTACTATTTTGTACATACCCTAAAGGTACACTTTATAGCTATGGGTCCTAACTTGGTTCTTTTGGGATCAAGAGTCATGCAATAAGCAAGATACCCCCACACTTTAAGATATCCTAGGTTATGTTTTTTTACCTTTTCATATCTCATATGGTGATGTTTTATGTTTCTTAGAGGAAATTCTATTTAGAATGTGACATGCTGCAAGCAGTACCTCACCCCATATATTGAGTGGAAACTTTGCTTGTATTAGTATTGAGTTGACCATCTCTATAACGTCCCATTCTTCCTTTCTTTTATATCATTTTGTTGCGGTGTATATGGTGCAGTATATTGATATATTAATCCATGTTCTTTACAGAAGTTAGAGAATTCATTTGAAAAATATTTTCCCCCTTTATCACTACGGAGAATATTTATTTTCTTATTTACTTAGTTTTCTACTTCTACTTTATATACTTTAGACATGTTTAATGTTTCATATTTGCTCTTTAATAGGTATACATATACGTATCAAGAGCAATCGTCAATAAAGGTTATAAAATACCTACTACCTCCATGAGTAAGAATACCGTTTAACTCACAAATATTATTATGCACAAGATCCAATACTTGAGATGATTTCTTGATGCTAGGAAACTATTTCTTTGTCATTTTGGATCATATGCATATTTCACATTTATCATTTTCATTATCTATATATGAGATTAAATGATTCTTAGCCATGAATTTTAAGGTACTATATCCTATATGTACTAGTTTACCATGCCATAGTCTAACAGATTTAACCATATATGTAGAAGTGCTACTTTCATTCAATGAAAACTTTATTATACCGTTACAAACATATCCCCTGCCGACAAAATTTACATTCTTTGATAGAATTAGTTTTCCTAATTCGTACACTACTCTTATTACAGGTTTACCCAAAAGATCCCCTAAAATTAGGTTTCACCTCATGTCTGGAACGTGGAACACATTTGTTAGAATTAATTTCTTTCTAGAAGTAAACATCAGTTCCACAGTTTCTTTACCAACTGTAACACTCTGAAATATGGGGGTCGTGTAAACACTCGACCTCCAAGTTCCCGGGTGTCACTTACAACCTAATTTTAGTGATTAGCTTATACACCAATTTAAATGAGCAGAAATGGAATCGACTGAAACATAAACCACAACCACAACTAATCTACTGAAATGAAAGCAGCTAAGGCATACGAGTCTATAAAAAATATCAACGGGTCACACAAGGCGTCACTCGAAAAAATTACATATATGAAATCTCCAAAAGAATAATGCACTAAATCCCTTACTCAACAGCCCATAGTCAGCCTGCTCAGTCTACAGTGACCTGCTCATAAGCTGGAAGTAGGAAAGCTTCTTTTCCTCATCTATACTCACCCCGCTTGGCTCGTCAAGCTCTGCATTACCTGCATCTAATGAAGTGTCTGGTTGGTGTTTTAAAACACCGTCCTAGAGTGGGAGTGAGTGATCAACTCAGTGGGTGTCATTAGCTATAAGTTACATCAAATATCAATTCTATGATAAATTTAATGAAAAACATACATTCACACATTTTTAACTAACCTTATTAATGCATATGCATGAATTATGGTATGATGCATGACTTCACAACAACACTCCCTCGAGCAACTTCGTCTGACGATCGCGCATGACCAATACTCTCTCATTGCGACCTCCACTGCCAAGGCGATCGTGAGTTTTAGTTAAGTCCGTTCATCTAGTAGGTTAGGGAAACTGGTTCACCCCGACGATATCAATGCCCTTATCCTTTTTGCGAGGCCATGACTCCTCAACGTGTGAGGCCAGGGCCCTGCGATCATTGATCCCATCGGGTTCCTCACCCCTGATTGCAAGCACGTGAGGAGTGCTGGAAAGTGGGATCGCTCGCGGATTACTATGGGGAGGCTCGTCACCCTTACGTAGGCTGACAGCTCCGACATAGTGTCCCATTTCACCATGCCCGGCTCACGAGACTGTGGATCAGTTTCTTGTTGTTATCAGTGGGCGTCAGTGGGCGAGGGTTGTTTCAGGTTCTAAATAGGCGTGAGTAAACATGGTTAACAAATATGGTTGGTCAGTAGGTGGTATAGGTTGCCCAAGTTCAGGTGAGCACAAAACGCACGACATCGGGAGCAAGCAACCCATGTATTTCTACTACTGTCGCCCATTCGCGTCGGCCCAAATCAGTCAGTTTAGTCACAAGATGGCCCAACCAACGGGACCACCCTCACAAATCACAGATTCCTTACCAACCCAGAGAATGGGCTGTATTCAATAACATTCTAAGCAGTTAAGAATTTCATCTTCAAGTATAGATGAGAGTAAGCGTACAATACATTAAGCATAAAATTTCAGGATATTAAAATAAATGCAACTACTCATAATAGCATAAGTTAGATGTGTGTGCATGTGGTGTCTGATTATCTAAGAGACAAAACATCACACATCATCCATGGTGCAGGAAAATACAATCATGCGTACAATAGGGAAGAATATGCAAAATAAAAAATAAAAAATCAGATGCAAGAATGAACATGCAACACAAATTTCATGCCCAAAAGATTTGAAAACCAATCAAACATTAATTTATCATTACATGCATGTTGAGTAGACTTATCATATAGGTTCTTAACTAGATTTTTCTCTAAATTATGCATGCACATTAATATAGCATCCACAATCATTAAATTTATCCTAAAATTGGTACTTAGCCACCTAAGGATAATGGTCCGCACCTATGGGTCGCTGAGATCTTGCGGAATCGTCCTAGGGGTGCCGAACCCGCGGGTCAATTTGCTAAGGTTTTGAGTCAAATGCATCCGCATGTAAGGATACATGCAAGAACCTATCTTAATAAAATAATTTTCTGAGAAAGATGGGTGATTACCTCTAAATCAATTGGAATTTGCTTTTGTGGATGTGGATGTGAGATCCTTTGAGGGAGAGGAAGGAGATTCTTCAAGGCCTAAGTCCCTTGGGCCTCACCTCCTTCTACACTCTCTTCCTCTCTTCTTTCTCTCTTCTCTCTCGTCTCTCTTTTGCTGCTGGAGTAGCTATGGGAGTGAGTGAGAGAGGGAGCTTAAAGATCTTATATCCTGGATTTTGGGCAAATGGCCCTGTGGTACCCAGTTCTGGCTATTGGGGCTGCCCTGATGGTCCCCTGGCCATGAAATTTATAGGATAGGTGCCTCATGGTGTAAGACCCGTGTCCTAATCCGTACTGTTGGGATTTTATCGTATAGGTTCGACCTTCAAATGGCCTTGTGGGGTCCATTTCTAGTTGTTGGGCTACTCTGATGGCCCCATGGCTATGAAATTTATAAGATAGGTGCCCCATGGCCTGATGAAGGGCCGTGCAAAGTTTGAAGGCAAACGGATGCTGAGTTTTATCACAAGAGGCTGATTTGTGATTAACGGTCACCGTTCCACGATCAGGGTTCAGATTTTGTGGATGGGTGCAGAGAAATGTTTTTAGCCTTCGGTGTAAATTTAGAAGAGATCCGATGGCTGAAATGTCCCATTTTTCTGTTTCAAGCAAAATGACCATTAATTTAAAATCTTAAACTTTAGGCTAAGGCTGAGGCGAGTCGCACTTGGCAAGTGCCGACTAGATAGCGCGGATATTTCATTTCCGAGCACCCTCTGGGTCTATAATTTGTGTCGGACCATAAGCTCAGTGAGGTCCATAGGCTCCCCAAGTTTTAGATTTTTCTGCCCTTCTTTGGGCATTGCACGACCCATAAAAGCAGTTGCTAAGTACAATCAGGCGAACAGACTTTACGGTCCGTGCTTGGTCCAAACGTAATCAAACTTGACTACATTAATGAGATAACCCGGATCAATTTGTTGGTGGTATTCTTCACACGAGCGGTCCTGCGACAGTTTCCACGTGGACGTCTTAGGATACTGTTTTGGTTGGGCCGGGTGTTACACTAACGACCTTCGATTGGACTTCATTACCCATTTAGACTTCTTGACCATTGGTCACTTCCTCATGTGTCATAGCAGACATGTACTGTAAAAGTAGTATTGTACCACAAACTGGAAACTTTTCCTTAGATTAAGTTAACTTCAGTGATCATTACTACTATATTGCCATTTACTGCACTAGCTTCCTTTTTTTAATTTGAGATATCGGCAAATTTGAGCACAATGCCCAATTTTCCCATAAACATGGTAAGGGCCTTTAAACTTTCTTCTTATGAGTTTTCTTGAATTTCCCCTTTACTGGGTTTCAGGGAATCGTCCTTCTCGGGATTCTTATTATTAGTATTTTCTACTGCGTGTAATTTGGACAATGTATTTCCATTTTCAACCTTTTTATCGCGGTCACGGGATTCTTCCTCAATTCGAAGATGTTTCTGGATTTGTTCCACTGTATAGTCTTCAGTCTTATGCAGCAATTTCTTTCTATAGTCTTTTCACATCGGGGGCAACTTTGCGATAATAGCCCTGACTTGGAATGACTCAGGAAGATCAATTTTAATAGCCTTAATTTTATTCACTATTAGCTACAATTATTGGATTTGAGACAACAACGGTTTATTATTTACCATGTTATAGTTGGAGTACCTGACTATCAAGAACTTGTTGGTACATTCTTCTTCAGCATTGTATTTGAACTCTAGGGCGGTTCAAATTTCTTTTGCAGACGACGTTTGTGTGTATAGATCATACGGTCGGTCGGAGCGTGCGTTCAGTATGTGTCCACGGCACAGAAGTTCATCTTCAACTCGTTTGTTGTGGGCAACAATCTGTTCAGGTGTGTCCTCATCGGTAGCTACAGGCAGCGGTTGCAGAGAAGATACACTTTCGGTTTCCATTTAGATAACACTTTTAAGATTGTTGGTGAAAATTATAGATTTTATTATTTCTGTAAAATGGTTAACTGAAAAAATATAAAGACAGGCTGAGGCACGAATGATCACGCTGTCTTCAAAGCGTTATTTACCACTTCTCAATTAGATTGAGAATGGTGATAGGTGCTAGGCAAATAGCTTATAAGATACGATGAGCCTGGGTGTTGATTTGCATTCAACAAATACGAAGAGCTACAATGGAACTTTGTACACAATTTTTTGACAAATAAAGAAAAAAAAATCCCATATTCATAAAGAGAATAAGAAAATTTTAGACCACTGCATTGGTGCATTTCTCGAGGTCTTCAGGCTAAGGTTCGTATGAACCTTGTTGACCACTCAGAGTACATTTGTTGCTATTTTCTCTGGTTCGTATGTGAGTGTGGTTCAAGTGTTGGTGATGATCTGTTGAACCATCCATGCACTGTTTATATAGGCTAGGGTGGCTGACCGTTTTGGTCCAAGGTTATTAATTCATATTCTCTGTTGCATCGGTTTGCATAAGGTCACGAAGTTGCGACTCATCTGCGACACGATGCGCATGTGCGAAGTGCAAAGTGCACCACTACTGCCTTTATAGGCATACTGCCTCACATGTCCACGCTCTTACACCGAGAGCCCAAGATCATGCCCAAGTGCATGCACGCAAGCCCTAATACTCCACGGATCAACCAAAGAAATATAATGGTACTCCATACATCACATATAAACTCAATTTTCTTATCTCCATTCCGATACGGGACTATTCCCAAAAATGCCAAAACACGATTTATTTTTTCAAAAAACACTTATATGTATAATCAATATTTTTTCACAAAAAAATTTTCGGAGAAATTTCTTCAGCTACTCTTTATTTCTGTAATCTAGGCTGTCTCTTTATTTCTGTAATCTAGGTGGTCTAGATTATCCTGTTACTATACCATGTATCCGTTTGAAGAGTTACTGCCATCTTTTAAATGGTGCAAAACTAACATTGAATCTCGTGGAGTTCACACCACGTGACAGTCCATGCCTACCAAGTTATGGTGGCATTTTTCGTTTGGGATTTTAGAAACAGCCGCCCTTTTTACCTGCTAATTAGTTCGAACCACACAAATAACTTGAAATTAGATTTTAACACTTTTTTATGTCATTTTCATTTTACCACTTTTCCTCATTTTAAAGTCACAACTGATCCACTTGGTGATTTCTCATATCTGTACGTAATATGCACTTTTTTGTAGAGGAATATATATTTCCGTCGTTTCTAGTAATTGTATTTTCATTATAAAAAAAAAATTAACTATTTTATTTTATTATAATTACTATCATTATTTTTGGCATATAACACCTTCCCTTCTTACTATATGTCTATATATTAAAGAATGAGATATTTATGTGCTACTACTGGAAGAGAAAAGGTATTGGCCGTGTCAAAAAACAAAGATTGTAATACACACATACACGTGTTATGTGCATCTAATATGAATGATTCATGTGATGAAGCATCTCATGAAACCCCGGGGGACCAATTTTCACCTTGATATAAAACTTTGGTGAGCCATAGAAAAGAGGGGGATACAAATCAAAGGAGGAAACTGTTTTCCTTTTCCATGGCCCACCAAAGTTTTGGATCAAAGTGTTAGACCCTGTAGGTTTCATGGGGTGCTGCATTGCATGAACCATTCAAATTTTGGACTCACATAACTGATGATGAATTCTCAAAAAAATTCGCACAAGTTTCCTGTGAACTGGTGTGCAGCTGAGCATTCAACCACACACACACACACACACACACATATATATATGTGAACTTTTTGAAAACTCATCATACGTAATGTCATCATACAATTTGAACAGTTAACGTGATGCAGCACCCCATGAAACTCCTAGGGCCCAATTTTTACTTTGATCCAAAACTTTGGTGGGGCCTTGATTTGCATTTCTCTTTGCTATGGCCCACCAGAGTTTTAGATTGAGGTAAACTTTTTTACCTTGGGGTTTCATGGGATTCTGCATCACATGGACCGTTCGGATTAAACGCCCATGTGAGCAAAGCTACGCACATGGGTAGGCACACTGGTGAGCATATATATATATATATATATATATATATATATATATATATATATATATATATAGTAATTATTGTAAATTATAGGTAAAAATGTTATTATTTATTTTTTAATTATAGTGTCCTTGGTTTTTCTAAGCCAAAATTTCATGGGTCCCACCATGATCCATGTGTTGGATCCGCGCCGTCCATTCCTTTTTTCTAATATCCATTTAGGGCATGAGTCCCAACATGAGGCTTATCCAAAGCTCGAGTGAAGTACACATGATACAATGGGAATGGACGCTTACCATTGAAAGCTTCTTGGCCTTACACAAGTTTTGGATCAAATATCCATTCATGCATGTCTGCATGACTTTACAAAGAGGTTCTCTCAAATAAACACTATGATGGGCTCTATGTATGTTTTAATGGTGGGAGCTATTATTGGCACTGCTTCCTTTGGTGTGGTCTACTTGATCTTGGGACTTAACTAATTTTGGGCCTCTACCCTAAAATTATTTAGCAAAATGAATAAACGGCGTAGATAAAACACATACATCTTAGTGGGCCCAAAGAGTTTTGCCATGCATACACGGTGAACCTCGTTTTCTATGTTAGGACCTAGTAAAAGATGCCAACGTCTTACATATAACCCATTATCATTGTAAGTAATAAATACTAATTTTAGTCAAATTATAAGAAATTACAGCAAATTAGACAGGTCTTTAAATGAAAAGCTGATGGCTATTACTTCAATCTAGCCCGAAAATAATTACACCCTGATCCTTAGCTCAAGTGGTAGACTGGATGTAACCCGTATCCAACTGGATGGATCTAATCCATCGAATTTGTGGGCTCATTATGAGGATTAGCTTACAAAAGATCAGATTAAACACTGTTCGGTTCTAAGTTGATTACGCCTTCTTTTTTGACTGGCTACAAAAACAGATAGTACTCTGGCAGAATGTGATGGTTGACATGCCGCTGGCATTAGGAAATTGTACCCAGGACATACATATAATTCAAAATACACCGTCCAAATTGTGGGTCCCAATCTAGATGGCTCATAGACAGAATCATGCTAATTTGTATTTAGCTAGCCTTTCGGTGGACATTCAGTGAATGTTAGAAATAAAGCAACCAAACACAGTTGAAATTCACCAAACAAGTTGTTGGCCTTTGTTTTCGGCAATTCGGTCAAGTGATTAGTGTGGGCTTGTCAGAATTGAATTTGTGTATCAAATCAAATTGGACAATTATGACCGCATGAGCCAAGATAGGCAAATACATAGTATCTAATCGAGATCGAATGAGATCACTCAATACGTAAATAAGATCAAGTGATATTCAGAGGGTAGGATTCGTCTCCTAATGATGTGTCATATCTTTGCCTTTTATAAGAAAAGACTTTTCAGTATAGATTTAAGAGAAATGAGAAAGGAACTCTTATGGCCGATTAGGAAGAGCAATTGCGAAGCATCTTCGTAAATAGAGAATTAAATACAACATGTGAGTGTAGACCTAAATTATAGCTAAGATTACCAGTTACCTGATTAACGTTATGAATTATACTATGGAATGTAAACAGTAGGTGAAAAGTAAACGATTGCATTAAGAAATGTAATTGATTTGACAGGAAAATAGAGTGATTACACTAAGAAAAGTAAAATGATAAGTAATTGAAAGATAATGTCTGGGTTGGATTGGGTTGGTATGAGACTCTATTTTATTGTTGAATTCCTCTGTTATTTATAGCTTTACCCTAGCCATCTAAATCCTTTCCACGTTCTGATCGTTAGTATAACCATTCAACACTGCATGGTCTTCTTTGCTTTTGTTCTTGCCATCTATCATGTAACCGCTTATACATGATTGCTCTTCAATCGGCTATTTACGCAACATCAAGGCGTCGCTTGATGCATTCCAGCTATACCATCATAGAATCCTCTTCATATTTTTTTATAGATCTCTAATTACACCACACAAATCCATCCAGATCATACGTAACTAACTTTGATTGGCTTTCATAGGAATTGCAACAATGGGCACGAACACAAGTGTCCTCCAATCAAAGGTTAGGCTTGTTCCACCAATCCTGTTTAAGAATGACCGCATGTTTGCATTGGGTCCCACAATTTAGATGGTTTGCTTGGAGTTAAAATATGATGTTTACACTCGGTCTTACACGGTTAGATCGATTGGTCCAGAATGTGTTGGGTACTATATATTGTGAGGAGTCTAATGGGGTGTTTGTGTTAGGAAAATCAAGACTGAAGTAAGGAAAAGTAATTCCTTGCAAAACAAGTCTTAAAAAAAGCAATTCTATAAAAGGAAAAAGTAAACTCACATCAATATTCTAGCAAAACTTTTCACATATCTTTCCCGTGACTCGTACTTGATAGGCTACACTTATGTTTAAAATCAAGGAGATTTTCACGGTAAATGCACACTTAAAAATTTAAACAAAAACTTATGTGGCCACAATCCCTATAAAAGGAGCACGCGATGAAGAGCTCGAGGCCTACCTCACCCACATCGAATTGTTGTTTATCTCAGTTTTTAGTTCCTCTAAATTTATCCAATCACACTGCGAAATGTCCAAAGTTTAAGTTAGCTTAAGTTGCTTAAGAGTATTATAATTATCCATGACCTACCATCGTTGTAATATACTTAAGAATACATCTAATCATTGTAGTATGCTTAAGGGTACTATAATCATCAATGACCTACCATTGTTGGATCCTTGATCAACCAAGTCCTTAGAAGATCAAATCACCAGTTACATCCTACCGACCATCCACCTTGATTATTTGTTTACATAGACAATTGGAGGTATTTATATTTTGTTTCTCTATTTATTTTGTTCATATACTGGCTATCTTGAGCTTCCAATACAAATTGAAAAACTTGACACTGTTAGCCTTTTTAGTTTTAATCTATTCTATCCACTATTGTTCCATTAAAAAAATATAAGATTTACCATATTCCCTAAAAGAAAAGTTCTTAATGTAAGGTGTAAAGAATAAGAAGAACAAACCTCGACCCTTCTAAACCGCTAGATCAATGTAGTATTAGACGCTAAAAAGGCGACTAATCTCATAGGATTTGATCTCAATCTTGGTTCACGACATTCAATCAAATTTGAGTTGAATATAGACTCTAGCATGCTCGCCCTTTCCCAACCGCACACGTTGTTTAACCAAATGCGGGCCTTCGTTCGATAATACATGCGACATAACGTTTAATTGAATTGAGAGAAAAAGTGGCACGTGTGCAGCTTTTCAGTGCCTCCATATCAACTGTCACACTCGGCCGGAGTATCAAATGAATCCCATGCATCTTCCTGCATTTAGATGTGTAGCCAGTTCATATCATCCATTTGGACCGTTCATTGGGTCCCGCGATTCCATATAGCTCTTCGAGAACAGCAATATAAAAATCAAACCTAATAAGATATTTCTAAATAGAAAAGATATAGATGATTGGATTTCTTTTAAAATGATCTCGCCTGTCCACTTTGAATGCCATTGATGTGATGGTTAGGATCAACTGATCGGTCCAATTTCCTCAAGATTGACAAGGAAATGTGGTTTAGATGAAATGGAAGGTCCAGATTGATTATATTTATTTCACCACATGTCCAAATTGCAAATAGGTGCGTAGAATCGTTGGGTGCACTGGACCTATTCTCCAATCACAATAGAAGAATTAGAATAAGTTAATCTGCGAGTGCTTCGGTTGGGGCCCACATCCATTGATTTCTATGGTGGGGCCCACATTCATGTGTATACGGCATCCAATCCGTGCATTACATGATCCCCAGAATGATGATGGGATTCCCCAAAAATTAGACGTATAGAATCACTATGTAAGTGACACGGTTGAAACAAATGGACAACCATTAAAAACCCTTCAAAATTCTTATGTGGCCAATTTGACGGTTGGATTGATTTTATTTTTTAGAGACTTCAACATTCATGTTGGACAACCCTGATGAACAGATCGGATGAGAGATACACAGACTATAGTGGGCCCCACAAGGAGCACTTCTAACGAAACCAGCCTCATTATGATTTGGTGCTATGCGAGAGTATAAAGATATATTGTCCAGTAAGGTTCTTCGCTCCAATCAGTGCTCCATCACTATCCATGCCCGGCCACTTCCTACGGCTCCAACAGCCAGTTCTCGCTCCATCGCTGTCTATTGGTGGAAAAGGAGGGCCCCACCACTGTGGCGTTCGTATGGAGCTGTCAGCGAATGGGCCCAACACGTACGACTAATTGATCGTGATCCAACGACGGTGCTTGGCCACTGAATTTTCGCTTGTATATTACGTGTGTGGCATCCCAGCCGTCCAAAGGTTGGCCTCGTCATGAAGATCGCCTGTGGCGAAAGCCAGACTGATGCAGTCACTAGATAGCTCGATTCATTGAAATCAATGGTTGAATGATGATCAGACCCAACATGAAAGTGTGGCCCATTTGAAAAATGGATTATCCATATTTTCACGAATGATGATCTTCATGATGAGATCAGTCTTTTGGACGGCTTGGATATCACACTCACATGACACATTAGCGGGAAAAAGAGTGCAACATCGAAAGCTGATTGTACACGCGAGGAGTACCTGATCTACTATGAGATTCAGTGAAGGAAAGGAGTATTACTACCCAACAAAGAGAAGTGCTAAGCTGAGTGGAGATTTTTGAATTGGCTATTCATCAGGTGGGGCCCACCGTTAGTACGTCCTGGACAAAAAAGAGTCATTGCTGGTCCATTAATCAGGTGGGCATGCAACATATGTATGGGACAAATGGATGGCTGGAGAAAATATGACCAACAGCCTACATCCAACGCACGTGTGGCCCACCTAACCAGGGGACCATTTTGATTTTGTTTTTTTGGGGTTGGGAGGGATCAAAATGCCCATTCCATAAATGCATATGTGCATGTGTACTTCTCTTGCCGACGACTGAGTGTATGGTTTTTCTTTGTAATTCTTCAGGTCTGTTCTAAGTGTACTTTATCTTCCTTTTGCCTTTTAATCATCAAATCCATGGGGGGTCCATCAACAGCTTATCTACCACAAATAGGAGGAATGGTAAGTGTACACGCTCGTCCATGTGAACGTGTTCGTGGCAGTGGGGCCCGGCACCATGAGTCTGGTCTGGCTTTCAGTTGGGTTTGGACCGATTAGCTTGGTCATGGTCTAATCAATTTTTAGGCTGAGTTTGGGGTCAAGACATTTTAGCCCGACCGAAGTTTACTTGTATATTTTTCGTATCCTATACATGCTTTTGGAGTTATTCCCTGGAAAATCAATGTGAGCCATCAGCCAGTGGCTAGGTTTTGTTCGACTTTAATCGTTAAAAGTTGTTTTTATCTTGATGATAATCTATTAGTTCAGGTATGATAGTTCACCGTCTATTCAAAATGAGACATGGATCCATGGCGGATTGCCATGATAGTGGAGGGATTTGATTATAAGTATATACATGCATGAGGCGGATCAGTGTACTTCTCTCATAATATGGTGAAAAGAAGTTTTTAGGGTCGCAAAGTACCATTCAAATGTACTCATGTGAAATCTTAACTCATCATTTATAAGATCATGTTGTTAGATGTCTTCAATTTGTACATGCAATAGGGATTCGATCGGTCGATCACTGTGGTCGATCAATCTAATTAACTCCGAATTATATAGATGGGTCTCTGGACAATTTTGGACAGTTTCGATCGATTGAACTATAGGGTCGATCGGTCGATCGATAGAATTCAGAAATATTAGTAATATCTCTGGAACCTTTGATCATGTTCGAGCAATCGAACACGTGGGGCTCAATCGATCGAGGACTGTTCGATCGATGTTGATCTATCGATGCTTAAATTCAAGGCTCGTACAATTTTACTAATTGCGTGATTAATTTCATATTCTAAGTGCTATGATATATGTGTGTGTGTGTGTGTGTGTGTAGGATTCCAATCGGAGCTTAAACATTTTTAGGGTTTGGATAAGAGAAAACGAGGGTTTTCTGAATGTTAAGTTCTTTTATCTCTTATACTTTTTGCTTTCATAATGATCGTTCTTGTCACGCCCCAAACTCGGAAACCAGGTTTACAAAATTTTCGATCACCGAATCCGGTGCCAATAGCCTCCGTAGTACCCCATTCTCGGCTCCCAGCACCATACGCTAGATTCCGATCCTGAGATCCTACAAAGGATTTCCAGTGTACATTTATCTCGTAAGAAGTATAACCACAAGTTTACCCAAATCACAAAGATAAACCCAACATCACATATCTACTAATATAAACATTTGAATACAATGCTGAAAAGGAAATACATATATCAAAAATCAAGCTCCAAAAGACCACTGCACACTCCCAGCTCAATGCTGCTGCAACATAACATCGCATACACGCATCTATCGTGCATAAGCTTATAGAAAGCTTAGAGGGTGGTGTAAGTGTGTGCACAAGGTAAGTGCCAAGTATTCAATACAATGCCATAATCATACAATATCGAAAATACTGGCAAGATCATGAATCATACGATATCAGAGTAAGCAGAAATACTGTAAGTCTATAAATCATTTAATATCAGAATATGCAATGTATATCATAATGAGGCAAATATCATATAATGAGGATGCAATGTAATAAACAAATTCTGCTAAGTCTGTCTAGGCCATATAAGTGCAGAAACATGGCAACCCAAAATGTTAAATGCTGCGGATGTAATGCAATATGCGATGCGAATGAAATGACCAAGCTGGATTGTGAGGTCGGGATGATAGTACGTAGTATCGCAAGCTATGAGGGCCATCACAAGGGACTTCTATCCAAACCAGTCTCATATATAAATTTGGATAGCCAAACACAATATAATAGACTCCTGATCTCAGGTTAGTCATGAGCCCCAACCGAAATCCTTGCAATTACGAAGGTACACAATAATTAGTTGTGCACTACCAGCCCGAGTGGATAGTGAATGAATGAATGAATATGCAACTCTTGCTCAATAAGTCCACATATCAGTACGGTTCCTCTATAAGAAATCATCGGTGTCTAGTACACTCCAAACCAGATTACCACCACATCGCGTGCAACAAGGTGAGTGGAAGAGACCTCACTATCCACCTGCCAATATCGGGCCCGGCTCGTCGATAGCGGACCCATTCCTCGAGCTAGTCAAACTCATCCTAGCTTTGCTCCATCCTCTCGGGCAGGTAAGGCCACACCCCCTTCCAACCGACTATTACACAGTGGGAGACGAGGCCTAACGGTATATGACCCTCATGCGCTCATGCATATACTCGGTCTAGACGTTGGAGCAACCTCTGGAACCAAGAGGGTTTAGGAAATTTCACCCAGGGATATCTATAGCACCCCATGTTGAATAGATTTTGTGTCATATCTGGCCATCCACGATATGCCTGTGGAGGCTATGACCCTGATGTCGCTAGGGCATACTGTAATCATAATCACACAATTTGAGATGCATGAGTCACACGGTCCAATTATGCATCAATCCTACGCATACCGTACGCTCATGTGGGGCAACTCCGCATATAAGGGAGTCCCATGAACACCTGCCCTATGGCATATGTAATGGTCAACCGTATCTCATAACAAATGTGCAGATGATGCATATGGGCATGTATTATGATGCTATGCTGTCACATACTCATAATCGCTATCGATAACTGGCATCAATAATTGACATCGATAATCGACCTATCAAAGGGCCTAAGGGAAGGTTACAATGAGGACATTTAACCATCATTGCTCATCAATGTGGTCATTTAACCAACGTTGCTCCTAAGGAGTGGCCTATATAGAGCCAAACATATAGTGGGCCCTGTAAGTGCTATGGTCTCTTGCTCCTTTAGTTGTCGAATTTTGTAGTGCCAAAACCAAAATCTATGTCTTGTGTAACACACAGGTGTGTCTATATATATATGGTCAAGGCAATGCATAAAATTTACAAGGACAGTGCTTTAAGATAAGAACAAGATCTACTTCAAGAATTGCAAGATCAAGTATATTGTTCAGAGTTTTAAAACTACATCGAAAGACGAGCTAATGTTTAAAACTCAAGGTGAAGTACAACTCAAGAACTACGGATTCAAGATTTCAAATATCTCAAGTTCATGCTTCATCATGTGTTAAGAACTCAAGCTTCATAAACTTCAAAGATCATCTAACACTGAAGAAAAAGAAGGTTCAATGTTCATTACTAACAAGGTATGAAAGACCTTAGATTGACCTTAGGATAGGTCATTTCGGATAATAATTCAATTGCTTACTTTATAAGTGTTTTGGTCTGTTCTTAGACTAGTCCTGGACTCTGTTCGATTAGTCCTAACACTAGCTCGACCAGTCTAAGAAATTCTTCGACCAGTCCTAAGTTCGTTGTAAAATTTTTAAATTTTTTGGTGAGATACGACCAGTCCTGGAGACTGCTCGACTGGTCGTGTGAACAGTGTACGACTCGTCCTTGACCAGTCCTACAGCTATGACTCGAACTCTAGCAACTATTTCAAGCACTGCACGACCAGTCGTGGAGGTCTCACAACTAGTCGTGGAGCAGTTTTATCCGATCGCGCTCAAAATTTTAAAAATCAGTTCGACCTATGACTAGTTGTAGTGTCTATTGGACCAGTCGAAGGTGAGACTTCTTCACTTATAAATAGAGTATGATTTTCAAAGTTTGATATCGAATTCAAGTAAAATCAAGGCATCACTCTGAGAGATAAGTTTGTAAACTTCTTAAGCTAGATTGTGCATATTTAATATTCTCTTTTTATTAGCTTTCTATATTTGATTTTGTTTCTGTATTCCAATCTGATTTGAAAGAGGAATTGTGATATTTCACTTCTTGGAATCAAAATTAAATAGAGCTAGCCTAACTTGATTTAATTTAAAATCAATTAGAACCTAAAACCATTTCAAAGTGACTATTGGACATTGAACTTTTCTATTTGAACTTCTACTCCAATTGGTTCTTCCGGGCTACAACAAAGGGAGAAATTCAGGTATTTTACATTTGTGTAAATCTTTTGTTATTTGGTTTCTTTTGAGATTAAGCCAGAAAAATCTCATTGTGTTGGTTATCTGAGGAGAGCCATAAAACTTAGAAAGTGGGATTTTTTAAATTATGTAAGCCCATTTGAAAGATACAATTGTGAGGGTTTTAGGTGAACTTGAGAAAAACCTATTTTTCATAGTGAACGCTAATATCCACTGTGTGAGGATATTAGGAGTGGAGTAGCTATGTGATTGTTATTTAACAGTTGGTGTACACATAGGTGAACAACTATAATTCTCTGTGTTTGGATGTGTGTTTTATTTTCTATATCTTTTATCATTCAATATTGTGGAATGTATTTATGAATGTGAATGTTGTAATCTTTTACATTTCAAGCATTGTGGGGAATGTTGTAATAACTTAGATTTCAATTCCTTGCTATTTATTTATTCCTCTATATCAAGTTTGAGTTTTTAATACAAAGACCTTTCTAGGAATTAGGTTGTCCTACCATAAACCTTGGTTTTTAGTGTAAGGTTGTCCTTAGAACAACATTTGTATTAATATCTCAATACTCATACTTTTGAGGTTGCTTTTCATTTCAATATTATGAATTGATTACAGTGCTATCTTTCCTTTAATTGTTTAAATTCCACTATTATTATTTTAAATTTAGCATAGTCCTATTCAACCCCCCCTTTAGGACATATAGCTTGGCCTTTTCAAGTGGTATCAGAGCTAAATAGCTCGTTTTAATTGTTATTTCTTCTTGGATTAATTTCTTGAGTTAATCGATCTAAGCTATTTAAGATGTCAAATTTTGATAGTCTTTTAGTCACTAGGCTTCCACCATTTGATGGCTCTAATTATGCCTATTGGAAAGCCAGGATGAGAATTTTCTTAAAATCCATGATGAGGGCGTGTGGCAAGCCAAAGTGACTTAATGGACCCCTCTTACTACTGAAGTAACTGGTATCGATGGATCAAAATCTATGAGAGTAATACCTTATTTCTCATGGACCACTCTTCAGAAAAATGAGAGTAGTGCCAATGCAAAAGCACTAAATGCAATCACTTGTGCACTATCACAGATGAATTCAAAAGAATTATATCCTGTGATACTGCAAAGCAAGCTTGGGATATTTTAGAAATGACACACTAGGGTACATCAATTGTCAAGAAATCTGAAGTCCAAATCCTCACAACCAAATTTAAGGAAATACATATATAAGAAAATGAGATGTTCATAGACTTTTATACTAGATTAAATGACATTGTGAACTCTATGTGGGGTCTTGGCAATAAAATTCCAGAAAGTAAAGTGTGTACAAAGATACTACGCTCACTACCTGAACGGTTAAACTCAAAGGTGACCGCGATACAGGAACTTCGTGATACGGACAATATGAGGGTAGAAGAATTAGTTGGCTCTTTACAGACTTATGCGTTAACTTTTAAAGCTCCTAAAGGTAAATCAATCGCCCTTAAATCTTCTAAAAATGTTTCTCAAGAAAATTGTAGTAATTCTGATTTAGAAAACTCTGAAAATGATATGCCCCTTTTAGCCAAAAAGTTTTACAAAATCTTCAAAAGTAAAAAGAGGATTGATTTTCAAAAATCAAATGATAAGAAAAGATCCAAATCTAAAACTTGAAAATCTTTAAAAGATAGTCAATGTTACAACTGCCAAGAATATGGGCATTTAACAAACAAGTGTCCTAAAAAGGACAAACCTAAAAAGAAAGGTATGCTGGATACTTGGGATGAATCTTCTTGCACCGAAGCCAAGTTTACTTTTTCAGATCATGATGATTCAACTAGTGAAGAAAATCTGAATAGTGATCATGAAAATGAAGAAGATCTTCAAGATGCTTACAATGCCCTATACAAGGAAAGTTGTAAAATTGCCGTAAAATTAAAACCCCAAAAAGAAAAGTTTTTAAAACTTAAAGAAAATTTTGATTCTCTTGTTTTAGAAAATTCTCATATTTTAGATTGTTTTGAAAAATCGAAATGCAATTTAGATTTCAAAACCTCCTTTATTGAAAATCTTAAATCTGAAAATAAAAAACTTAAACTTGAAGTCTCTTCACTTTTGAGTTTAAAGGATACATGGAAGTATGCCCAAGGAGATCCAAAGTTAGAAAAGCTTTTGTTTGGATTAAGAAAATGTGGCGACCGATCCGGTTTGGGCTACGATAAAAATATTCCTTCTATATAGAAGAATACTCTTCCTAAGTTTGTGAAAGGAGAGTCTTCAAACTCAAATGAGAATAGTTCAAATCAAAATTTTTCTAAAAATGCTAAAACTTTTCAATCTTTAAAATCCAAATGCAATCATATCAACTATAAAAATAAGAACCGAAACCCTTTAGCTGAGAAAATAATTGATTTACTTAAGGAGCTCTTAAAATCTAACTCAGTAAGTCATTCTTACAACAACTACAAATACAAGAAGACCAACTATACTCCTAAACCCAAAACAATTATGAAATGAGTTCCTAAGGTTACTAGCTTGGTTGCTCACACCGCTTCAAAGCAATAAGCCATTCAAAGTGGTACCTAGACAGTGGATGCTTCAGGCATATGACTGGTGACAAAGGTCTGTTCACCACTCTTAAAGACATGATTGACGGATCAGTCACATTTGGTGGTGGTAGCAACTGCAGGATTATTGGCCAAGGTATGGTTCAACTTTCTAACTTTCTTTTATTTGAGAATGTTTTATATGTTGAAGGGTTAAAATATAACTTGTTAAGCATATTTCAAATATGTGATAAAAATCATAGTGTAAAATTTTCCAATCTTGGCTATGAAATCTTGAATAAACACGGTTCTGTAATATTAACTGGTCGCAGATGTCACGCCCCAAACTCGGAAATCGGGCTCACAAAATTCCCGATCGCCGAATCTGGCGCCGACAGCCTCCGTAGAACCCCATTCTCGGCTCCCAGCGCCCATTCGCCAGGTTCCGATCCTGGGATGCTACAAGGAGGATTTTTAACTTCAGTTTGATTCATAATAAGCATAACCAAAGGCATAACCCACAAACAACGACCAAAAACTCCATCACATTTCCACTATAATCAAAAACTTTACAGGTACAATGAGCATAAGGGAAATACAATGAAGATAGACCAAAACTCCAAAAGAAGATCAGCCACGCGTCCAAGCCTCAGCGCTGCTGCGATCCAACGTCACCTGCACGCAACGGTCGTGCATAAGCTTATAGAAAGCTTAGAGGGTGGTGAAAGTGTATGCTCAAGGTGATAATGTAGTTATGCAGTATCAGAGTAATGCGGAACATGCTGATGAATGCTAAGAATCCCATTAGCCGTACCAAGGCCATGCGGTGCAAAGAATGATGTCGGCCATACCAAGGCCATGCAAAATGCAAGTCAAGCATACAAATCCTCATCTAAGTCCACATGTCAATACGGCTCAAATCTGGAATATCACCGGGGTCTAGTACACTCCAAGCCAGATTGCCGCCCCATCGCGCGCAATAAGGTGAGTGGAAAAGACCTCACTATCCGCCTGCCAATATCGGGCTCGGCTCGTCAATAGCGGACCCATTCCTCGAGCTGGTCAGACTCAGCCTAGCATTGCCCCCTACTCTCGGGCGGGTAAGGCCGCACCCCCTTCCAACCGACCACGACACAGTGGAAAGCGCAACCGTCTGGTAATCGGCACCCAGCGCTCATGCACCCACTCGGTCTAGACGATGGAGCAACCTCCTGGTACCGTAGGGGTTTTGGGACTTTCACCCAGGGGATATCTATCGCACCCCATGTAGAACAGTATTTCAGGTATCCATCCCGCCAACCACGATGCGTCTGGAGGCTATGGCACTGATGTCGCCGGGCGTAGAGTAACCATATCACACAATGCGAATGCATGAATCACACTATTCGGTCATGCGGCAATCCTGCGCGTATCGTGCGCTCATGTAGGGCAACACCCCCATGCGTGAGTCCCTAAACAATCTACCCAAAGACTTATGCTATGATCGAGTCATCTCTCATATCAAGCATACATATGATGCATATGATCATGAATTTATGGAATTTAAACATGCTATATAGGATGGATGACATGCATAACGAAGGTGGGCCTAGACGACCTGCACATAACACGCATGGGCCCGCCAATGGGCCCTAGGGAAAGGCATAATGCGGACATTTAACCAACATCGTACTTGCAATGTGGACGTCAAACCAACATTGCTCCCAAGGCACGACTGTCATAAATCATGTCGGGATTGCACATTGCAATGGACCTTTGGTATATCCCATTGGGCCTTCAATACATCAAATGAGCCGTATCATATGGCCTATATTCATTAAGCGGGCCGCACCAATGGGCCTTATGTACATTGCAATGGGCTATAACCCGGGGGCTTCAGAACATATCAAATAGGCCTAAGCTTATGGGCCTTACACGTGTCAAATGGGCCTCGACAATTGGGCTCCATATGTACATCAAATGGGTCTACTCACCTGGCCTTATATGAATCAAATGGGCCTCACCAATTGGACCCCATGTGCACATCAAATGGGCCTCAACTCATTGGCCCCATCACATCAAATGAACCTCGACCCATGGGCCCCTAATACATTAACTGGGCCTCGACCCATGGGCCTCTAATACATTAAATGGGCCTCGACCCATGGGCCTTATATATACATCAAAGTGGGCCTCAACCATGGGTCACAAGTACTGAGGTGGGCCTCCCACCATCAATAAATTATATATAATATAATATATACACACACACACACACACATATATATATAATATTATATTTAATATAACATTATATATATACATATAACATATATTATATATAATATAATATTATATATATATATATATAACATATGATATTATATATATAATATAACATTATATATACACATATAACATATATTATATGTAATATAATATTATATATATAAATATATACACACACACACCAGCACACACATGCACCCACACACACACGCGCACATACATGCACACAGTGGGCTCCACCGTCCAGGCGGACGGTGGAGGTAAAACACATACATCGCTGTGGGCTCCATGTGGGGCCCACCATAATGTTTATATGTCATCCAACCCCTTGATAAGGCCAGTGGGCCTTAGATGAAGGGTAGAAACAAATTTCATTTTTGATCCTAAACTTCTGTGGGCCCCAAAAGGGTTTCAAAGGTAAGGGTTAAATCCTGCTGTTTCATACGGTGTGGGCCACCTGAGCCTTGGATCGAGCTGATTTTTGGGGTGGGCCCACGTCAGGTAGGGGCCCACCATATGAACGGTTTAGATAGCATATAAACATCAAGGTGGGGCCCACGGCTACAGCCGTGCTGGGCCGCTGGCGCAGGCAGCGCCTGCTGCACTGACACAGCAGCAGCAACAGCTGCTGCTGTTATTATTTTTTTTTTTGATTTTCATTTTTCCATGGATTTTGCAGGTGGGGTCCACCTCTTGCAGATCTGCTCCGTCCAATGGCTCCCCATGCCTCGCGACAGTCAAAACAAGCCCAATATTGGCCCTGTTTCAGCGTATAAAAGGGTTAGGAGAGGTTTCAATGGTGCAAACCTCCATTTGCCACGGTATGGCCCGCCTGAAGGTCTGATGGATCCCACCTTCTGGCTCAACGCCTAAAATCATCTTGGGAAAGGAATGAACGGCATGGATTTAATACATACATCAAGGTGGGGCCTACACAAGTGGGCCATCCCCAACCCAAGCATTTTTTTTTTTTTTTTTTTTACATTTTCCATGAAACGTCCAGCGTCCCTGGACGCTGGACTCTGCAAATATACTAGAGGTGGGCCTTGCTTATGTGGGCCGCCTCATGGAGGATGGTGTGTATACTACATGCAAGGTGGGCCCCACTCGTAGGTGAGTTGGATGGAATACATACCCTATGGTGGGGTCCATTCAAGTGGGCCACATGACCTCATTAACATAAAAATAAAAAAATATTAAAAAAAAATAAAACAATTAAAATAAAAAGGGAGAGAGATAGAGAGTGAGACCGTGTGATGGAGGGACCCCGGCACTATGGGCCCTCCCTTGCACTAAATCATACATCAATGTGGGCCCCATTACACATGGGTCTATAAAATTAGATCCAACGGTGGAGATCCCTTCTCCACTAAATTAAATGGTCTAGATGACCCTAAGCATGCAAAGAAATAAACATCATGATGGGGTCCATGGAGAATGGCCCCATCATGGAATGATCATGATGATCCAAGTGGGCCATTGGCCATATCTTAGGGTCCAAAGTGAGATCCAAACCATTGATCGGTTGGCCTCACTTGGCCCAACTTAAAAGCATCAAAATCTATCCTATCCAAACACCCACCGCTAGATCTTCTTGCTCCCTTGGCTTCCTTAGCTCCTTGTACTACCCTTTGATGGAGGAAGATGGGAAATGGATGGTTGAGATGAGAGATGAAGGGGTGGGAAAGGTGGACCTCACAAATGAAGTTTTCTCACCATGGGGGACTCATACGTATGGTGCTCTCTCTTGGATTTGGATTTTTTTGAAAAAATGAATAAGAGAGATAGTTGTAAAGGGAGAGAGAGAGAGAGAAAGAGATGGGTGATGGAGTGATGGGGGATGGTTTGGGTTGAAAATTGTGAAAAGGTGTATGGTTGTTGTTGAAATTTGGAAAAGAGGAGTGGTGAGGTGGAAAGAATGGTGGACTTTTGAAAAAGGTGGGGATGGGTTGATGTACTTGAGGTATGGGATGCTTTAATGGTTGATTGATGGGACTAATTGTAGAGATTTCCTCGAAATCCGCAACGCGCGGTGTTTCTTCGGAATAAACGCTGATCGGCATCTTCTAGCCTGGGTATCGGTTCGGTGCGCAAGTCACGGCGTTGGAACCGCGGCGACGACGCGGTCGCTATGATATAACTTTCAGACCAAGCCGACGTCGGTGCGCAGGACCTGGCTTATGATCGTGCGCAAACACCGAATACGGTGCGAAGGTTGCCGGAATTTGACCGGAAGGACCGCGGAAGCTAACGGAACAGTACGGATTAGGACACGGGTCTTACAGCAGAACTTCTGAAAACTTCTACATAGCAAGTAATGTTAGCTCATCTAATCAATCGTGTTACATGGTCCACACCGATGAAACTGAATTATGACATAAACGCCTTGAACGTGTACACTACCGCAATTTGTATAGATTGAGCAAACGAGAACTGATAAGAGGTCTACCTAAATTGTAGAAATTAGACAAAATATGTAGTGAATGCCAGATTGGTAAACAATTTAGGAGCTCTCACAAAAAGGTGGACTTGAGAAAGGGGGAGAGAGAGAGAGAGAGAGAGAGAGAGAGAGAGAGAGAGAGAAACCATCCAGATTGGGTATACCTTTCAAAATTTCAAATTATTTAATGTTAGGCCCTTCCAAGTTTGGTTTTGTTGAGTAAACCCCAACTATAAAAAAATTGAATCTTTTTATATTGTATATATTAGCATTTCTCTCATATGACACCTCACACACATGCAAACAGATGCACATGTATGTGCTTACGACCACATTGATTTTTTTTTAAAAAAAAACTTGAGCTCTAAGTTTCAAGGTGCAATCATAAAAGTCAACTTCACATTAAAATATGCTAACATGTTTAAGGAAGTGAGTTCAAATAGAACTTAGTTTTTATGATGGAAAGTGGGATCCAAGTCTATAAATAAGAGAGACTCTTAATCTCACCTCTAAGCTTAAAATGTGTGGAGCTACCCATTTATTGCGCACACTTGATTAGGGAGAATTTAAGAGAAGGTGAGACAAAGCCGTCTAATGTGTAAGGATGTATGGAGTGACATTTGAAGTTGTTTATTATCAAGTCCGACTACCCAAAGGAGTGCCATGCATTGTCAGTTTTAATGGTGGCCAATCTCTATTCTTTTTCATAGTTTTCTAGTTGATATCATTTCGTAACCATGGTATTGTTATAGTGCACTCGATTTTCATGAAAAATTAATAGTGCATGAATCATTAATGATTTATTTTTCTTAATCATCATCGGTCCACATAAATGACGAGGATTAGATGATGGGTAGCTTGTTGTAGCACTGTCGTCCAAATCTCGAACATAAATCATTTTTTGACTATGACCAAACATGTTTATTTTCTCGTCGAAAATGCCATCTGCACCCTCACATGGACAAGGTGCAACTCTTTTTATGATCGTTCATTTCTTCCTTCATATGTCAAATATATTCTCCATGGTAAGTAAGTAGACTGATTTCCTTACACATGGTCACAAATATTGTTTGAATCTGTCTTGGCACGTCTACATGGACTAATGAGATGCTACCACATTTCGACACTATGTATGAATGATGAATGAAATCCTACTTGTGCCTCCATGATATCTTTTGCTCTTTATCCTATGACAACATGTCACCTGTTAAAAGCATAAGGACTTAGAGTCGTACGCATGTTTGTGGATGAGAGACTATGATGAACGATATGTAGCCCTCATACAAGCGACACGTGTGCTCAATCATCGTGCTTAACAAGCTTATAAAGTCTCGCCGAGATAGGAAATTCTATCACAATCTAAATACACTCGGTAAGGTCCCCTCACACAATCATGCCAAAATAGAAAACTTCCTAGGGACAATCGGTGCTTTCACAATGACTATGAAGGTTTGAGAAGCAGATTCTTCCCAAGTTAAAAAGAAATAAATGGATGTGATAAGGAATTCGAGTCCAATTGGGATACGATTTGATCCCACAACTATTGAGACCTAAATATTGCATATTTATCCTTTCAATTACATTAGTTTTCCTAGAATTTAAGTGTTAATCCAATATAATTATGTATATTTTTATCATGTGATGTGGTTTTGGACCTAAAGATGAATATGCACTTAAAAGGGTGGATTTAGAGCTTAAAAGAAGATAATGAAGGATCAGAGAATTGGAGGTCATTAATGAAGAATTCACATGCCAAAGATCTAAGAAAACCAAGTACAAAAGAAGGAGAAAAGACTGATTGAATCACAAGTTCAACAGAAGAAAATAGACTGTTCAGCTCGACCTTCGGTCCGACCGAAAGTGCATAAAACAGTCCAGCAGGAAATCATGATTTTCAGATTTAATTTGGTTCGACAATTTAATTCGGCTCGACCTTTGGCTTGACCCAGTTCGATTGAAGCCAACTTCGGTCTCACCTAAGACAGCTTAGGTGAGACTTAAGTTTGACAAATTCTGCACAAATTTTTCAGATGCAACTTTAGTGCGACCGAAGCGTAACAAAAGTACAGAAATTGAAGTCAATTGAAAGTCAGTGCGAACTTTTACTATTTAAAAGAGTTTTCTTAGTTATTTTAGATAAGAATTAGAGCTTGGGAGAGAGACTAAGGGGTGGTGGAGTCTCTACGAAGCTGCTCTTCTTCTTCGACTTTTCAATTCTAGTTTTTCTTTTAGGATATTAGCCATGTTAGGCTAATATCTTAGCTAAGGCTAAGAGATGAAGCTCATAGTTCTTTACATTATTTAGTTTATTTGATTCAGCAAACAGTGGTTGAAATTATGACATTAGATTGAATTGATTTGAATTTATTTTATAGTTTTTAAATTGTTTATTTATGGATTTGTTGTGCACTCCGGGTATAATGAATGCTTTTATTTAGCAATTTTTTAGCTTTTATTTAGAGAAGAAATTAATCTGTATAATTGATTGATTCAGTGATACCTAAGGGTGTTCCCTGCGGTTGATGTCTGAGTGCTTCATTACAGAATTGTTCAATTGAATTTATATTCTAATATTGTTTATGATTGATTTAACTGCTTTATCTTCCAATTGGATATAATAGGACTTCGAATCCAATTGAGTTATAATCGTTAAATCAGTAAAGAAGATATTGTGATTTCTATAAGTGGATTCCTGGATCCTTAGTGAATTTTCTTTTTGTTTAAAACTACTTTTTATCTTACTGAATTAAAAATCCAAACAAACCATTAGACTTATATTAGTTCTAGGCTGTGTTCCTCATTCCCTGTGGATTCATCCTTGGTCTAACCGAGTTATTACTATATCGCGGCCTTACACTTGGGGTTATGAACGACAACCTTCAAGGATCCCAAGCTAGCAAGTAAACCCAATATAGCTTCTGCCTTCCAATCTATATAAGGAGCACACAACGAAGAACACAAGGCACCAATCGTGCCATCACACAACCTCTCACAGTGAAATGCTATCTTATATTAGTTTTAGCTTTAGTTCCTCCACTTTGTCTAGTGTCACTGCAGAATGTCTAAAGTTTAACGTATCTTAGATCATTATTGTCTAGTTCCATTACTGCAATACACCTAGGAGTAGTGTAAATATCCACGACCCACGGTCGTCGGATCCTGATAAACCAAGTCCATACTTGGAAGATCACCTCAGTCACATCCTGTTGACTATTCACCTCGAATGTTTGTCCACACAGGGAATTGCATGTATTTATATTTTATTAATTCTCTACTTATTTTATATTTTTGTTGATTATACTAAACTTTATCATAAATCAATAAAATTAGCGATCGGCCTTTATTTTCAATTTTAATCATCAATCATTACATTATTGAGAAACCTAAGGCCTGCAATTACCGTTGAAAGAAAAGTCCTTAACTCAAGGTAAAAAGATCATATTCAGAAGGACTAACCCTCCTCTTCAAAAAAGCTTGATTGTTGCACATTGGTGGTTGAATAGTCAAGTCTACCTTCATAGGTTTGATCCTATAATTGATTTGACACTTGGAGTTGTAAGTATTCAATCGAACTCGAGTCGAGTATGACTCTGACATGCTCAACACTATCATAATCGCACACATTTAACTAAATACGGGCCATTCGTTAACATGCGTAGCATGCCCGGTGGGACTATGATATGCTATCTTTAGCATTTTTTTTAGTAAAGTATGATATTAGGTAGATCAAGAAAAGCTACTTTTATCCCTGAACTTATAAAAGAACCACAAGATGAGGAACAACAATTTGAAACTGTCAACGTGGACTTAGAATCATCTTCTCAGCAACCGACCATCGAAGAAGTCGTGAATTATCTCATCGACTTACAAGAGGAATTATGATAGATAGCAAAGGGCAACAATGTCCAAGTAGAGTCATTCACTAGAGTGCTTGTAATTTTCTTCGAGAGATTTCAACAAACATGAATATTTAACCTGCTAACAGTTCCCCTGTAGAACTAGAGGTAGGACGACTGACTAAAACCCCCATAAGGGTTAGCTGGATCGAACCCCAAGGCTGATCTATATCACCTTTACTAATGACAAGGAGAAATGATTGAAATGGTAGATAAAATGGCCAGCCGAAAATTTTCAACCCTAATAATCTCAATATACCTAGGGGCAATTCCATGCAGGCATCGATTAACCCGGGGGGCAACCAGTTGCCCAGTCGATGTTGTAGAATTACTATTTGACGATTAAAAACCTCAAGGGGATGTCTCCCACAGCATCGCTCATCCAACGAGGCTACTAGAGGCCTGAGATACTCAGGAGAAAGCCCTCTATCCTACCACCTCCGACTATTGTAAACCATCTTACATAAAGACGGTATCTTGTGTGGTTGCAACAATAGCCCGACTAGAATGTAATAGGGCTCATCCAAGAATACAATGCCCAATCGAACGGCCGTCAAATTGCCCGACCGATCTACAGGAAACCTAATCCCGAATGGGTGGATCAATACTTTAAGCTACCTAGAGGATCTGGGTTTTATGAGTTTACCCTGTTCTCTGGAGAAGGTGAAATTACAATTGTTGAGCACATCGGTCGGTTTACCATGCAATGTGGTTAAGTATTGACCCATGACTTCTTGAATTTGATCTTTACCTTGTACATCAACCCCCTTTAAATTCGATCCAAACCTGATTTGAGATGGATGAGTGATTTCACATGTAGTTCAATCGAACTGAGCTTAAGGTCTTCATGGCCGATGATTTATCTACGCAATACTATGCTCATGTCAATGGACAAGCTGAGTTGACCAATAAAATTATAAGGAATATCATTAGGCATATTATATATGACCATCATTGGTCGTGCTAAATGACATTATTAGAGGACCTATGAGCATATTGAACATCCTAAAGGACACGTACTGGAGTAACATTGTTTGCCCTGACATATGGCATGACGTTATGCTACCCATAGAAGTAAATATTGCCTCACTTAAGGTAGCTTTTTAGAATCATTTGACTCCTCATGAATTCACTGAAGCAATGCCACAAAAGTTCAAGGAGCTCGATAACGTTACATTGCAGGTTTTTGATGCATTAAAAGTGCACAAAGCAAAGGTTTTCACGGCCTATAATAAAAATATAAAATGGGAAGGCTTTTGATGAAGGAGAGATAGTATGGAAGACTTTTTTCCCGATCATCACTAAAGATCATAAGTTTGGCAAGCGGTATCTGACATGAGAATGGCCACTAGTGGTAAAAAATGTGTTGAATGGAGGGACATACTTGTTGTAAGACATGAATGACCAAGTAAACAAAAATTCTACAAATAACCATTATTTGAAGAAGTACTACCCCACTATGTGGAAGTCCATGCAAAGAGAAGATGAATTGTCCTTTGAGAAGGCTGACAATGGCGAGGAATAAAGAAAAAAAGAAAAAAGAAAATGAAGGTCTACTAGTGTGCAAAAAAGAAAATTTTATTTATCTTAATCTGCTGCTATAGTAACTAGCTATAAAATTTCTTTCATAAAGAATATGCATATGTAAAAAAAAAAATATATAGAGAAAAAAAAAGAAGAAGAAGCTTTAAGATAATTTTCCTTCGGGAAGCTGGGTCTTTCATTTTCTAAAAATAGTGGTTGAGTCTTTGAACTTTGGCCGTCATCCATAGAGAACACCTCTTTTCCAGATAGTTTTCACCATTAGAACCGGAGAAAGAGAGCAGATAACGTCAAGGCAAAGAGCTAGAAGGGGATTGGAGAGAGGGGTGATGAGCAATTTTATCATGAAACTTCATTTATAAATGACCATGACCATTAAAGCCCTCACCCTAGCATTAATGATAGGTGATTTTCGACACAACATCACTATACATGATGATAGAGCACAAACCTTGTGCCGCCACATGTTGGGTATTAGAACAACCGCTGAAACCAAAACGTCAAATGTCCCTTCACGTCCTCCAGATGTAAAGTAGGGGAGCATTGTTTACACTTGTCTTGGCATGTCCACTCAAATCAATGAGATGGCAACACGTGTCAACATTACGTACGAATGACGGATGAAATCTTACTCACCCCTCAAGGATATCTTCTACTCTTTATCCTACAACGACATGTTACCTACTAATAGTAGAATGGCTCAAAGTCGTATACATGTCTGCAGATAAGACACTATGACGAATGACACGTAGCCCTCACATGAGTGACACGTGTAGTCAAGTAGCGTGCTCGGCAAGCTTATAAAGTCCTGTTGAGATCGGAAGTCTATCACAATGCAGATACGCTCGACAAGGCTATCTCTCACAATCATATCTAAATGAGAAACTTTCCAAAGATGATCAGTACTTTTACGGTCACTATGAAGGTTCGAGAAGTAAATTCTTCCCAAATTAGAAGAAAATCAAAGGACACGATGATGAATCTGAGTCTGATTGGGACAGGATTTGTCCCACAACTTTCCAGGATCCCACACTAATAAGAAAACCCAATATAGATGTTGTCTCACAATCTATATAAAGAGCACACAACAAAGAACTCAGGGCATCAGCCGAGTCATCACACACAATATCTCGCAACACAACTCTGTTTTATCTTAGTTTCAATTGTAATTCATTCACTTCTATCCAACCCCATTGCAAAACGTTTAGAGTTTAGCATAGCTTAGATCGCTGTTGTCCAGTGCTAATGTCGTAATACGCTAGGAGTAGTGTAAATATCTATGATCCATTGTTGTCGGATCACAATCAACTGAGTCCTCCGATCAATCAACTAAGTCCATACTTGGAAGATCATCCTAGTCATATGTTGTTGACCATACACCTCGATTGTTTATCTACATAGGTGATTATTGGTATTTATTTTTTCTTTTGTTTGTCTACATAGGCGACTGACACATATTTATTTTTATTTATTACGTGCTTATTTTATATTCTTATTGATTCTGCTGAACTTTATCATAAATTAATAAAATTGATGAACAACCTTTATTTTTAATTTTAATCCTAAGTAATTGCATTATTAAGAAACATTTAGCTCGTGATTACCATTGGAAAAAAAAAAAAACTTCTAATTCAATGAAAAAATTCTCATTAGAAAGTTTAATTCTCACCCTGTAATTGCTGCACATCGATGATTGGACACTTGAGATGAACTTTCATGGATCTAATCCTACCGCTGATTTGCCGGCTGGGTCACCAGCGTTTAATCAATTTCGAGTCTAAGTATGGCTGTGTTCCGGCCAACACTATCCCAATTGCACACGTTTAACCGAACTGAGGCGGTCGGTTAACACGTGTGGTTTAGTGTATGATTGAACTCCATACCATACCCCGTATGAAAACCGGCTCAGTCTATCAGCCGGTGGTAACATTAGCTGTTGCTATACCCACGCGCGAGTAGATCCCCTGCGCATCGAAACGCATGCACACGTGTGATATGGTCCACATGTCCATAAATAAGATTTGCATCACGTGGATGACACTTGCTGGATCTATCGTTTCATAAATCAGTCCAAAGTCCCTCATTAAGTGGGCCACAGCATACGAAACAAAACGGACGGCTAGAACGAGTTCTCACCGTCCATTTGTTCCGTACGGTGGCCCACCGGAGGAGTTGAAACCATCCAGAAGATCTAAACAGTGACCCTCGCCTGATTGAAAGCTCAGATCCTGGACACTTTCTACCATATCAGCACGTGTACATGGCATGCCTCCACACGTGTGTCCTCTCAGATCCCCAGACAGAAGGTCTATGCAGGGGCTCTGTGGGGTCCACCTTGATGTATGTGTTTTATCTACTCCATCCATTCACTTGACAGATGTCATGAGCGCAAAAAAGAGACAGATCAAGGCTCAAGTGGACCACACGACAGGAAAAAGTGTAGATGAAACGCCTACCGTTGAAAGCCTCTTGCGAGCCACAGAAGTTTTAGATCAAACCGATATTTATCTTTTCCCTTCATCCAAATCTGTCTGACCTTATGAACAGGTTGGATGACAAGTAAACATCATGATGAAAGATTTCAACGGTGGACGTCACTATCACCACTACTTGTGGTGTGGTCCACTCAAACCTTCAATCTGACTCTTTTTTTGCCTCATTATCTAAAATGAGCTGTCAAAATGTATGGACAGCGTGGATTAAAAAAAATATCAGCGTGGGTCCCACAGAACCCCTGTTAGGACCGTCCATCTCTAGCTAGCTCTTTGCAACGGTAAGTACCCAATCCGCACCCGTCGCTGTTATGGTATGGTAAAAGCCAACCCTTATTCACGGGACCTTTGCAGGGTTGTGCTTGTAAGCTTGCGATTTATATAATTCCTTCCCGAGAAATGCTATACGTACTTGCTCGAGTGCACTTTCTGCCTCAACACGTGGGAAATAATCACACGTGTGTGAGATCCGAGCAGTTGGTCAAGATACCCTCATCTCCATTCATCTAAAAACCTTTCAATCTGTAACTTCAGGTGGGTCACATAAGTACGAATAATCTCAGCCATTGGTGAATTTGTCTCAACGGTTCATTGATTCTGTACTGGTATAGCACAACTGACGGTCCAGAACGCTAGGCCGTCAACAACTTTGGGAGGCGATCTTACACACGTGTGGATATGTTCTCACGTGTGAGGTGATGCTCGACCGAGCATCCGTATTTCACTCCGCATCGGTATGGGAACCAGTGCGGGGTAAAAGGATCCAAGAAACAAATCCAAGAGAGACAAAACACAGCCTCATGACGTCCTTTGTTTCGGGTCAGCGCTACAGCTACACACGTACTGCCCTCCCAACCTCTTTGTCTACTCGCGTGAGTATGTATTCGTGCCACGTGCAAGTGGAAATCCAGGCCGTTCTTTGGGTGACCGACGGCCGGGAGATCAGGCATGTCTGGTTATTGGGTGGCCATGCTTGTATAAATTTGTTAATTGCACGTGCGTGTAGGTAAAACATAGAAGGGCGTACACGCAGCCAAACATGCCATTACAGATCACGTGTGATATCTGAAATTTCTATCAGGTTCGAAATAATGGTTATATCCTCACGTGTGACGTGTAATATGCAATGGTATGCTTAGAATCTACTTTGACCCCAAGCGCTCAAAAAAATTAAATACATGTATGATAAAAACACGAGACGATCGATATCTTACTCAAACCACTTACAATTTTATAAGAATTGAGGGAGGATTTTCCTTAGAAATAAGTTGCCTTGTATACTAATGCAATTAAACAAGAATAAAAACTTACAGTCTCTGGTTAGAAGCAAAGGCAAGAATACATCTCTTGAAATAATTGTATAATATTAAATAAAGAACAAATTCAATATGAGAAAACAGATTTGGATTGCAATTTAAAATTAGAGTTAAGAATTATCACTTTTTTTAGAATAAATTGGAATAAAAGATAAATTGATAAATTGAATTGTATTGTTTTTGAGATTTTTTTAGATTTATTAAATATTTTACTTAATTAAATTCCTCTGGTATTTATAGAGTTTTGTTATAACTTATTTTTTTCATTATTACAATAGTTACAATAATCTAAAATGTTTTATCTAGATTTTTTTTTAATTTTTTGTTAAGTTCCTTCTTTTTTATGGTTTTTTTTCTCTTGATCAAACTTTGTTTTGTTTTTTGACCATTTGTTCCGCTTCTGTATACCTCATGGCTGCTCGTATCATTTTTGGATGGCTGCTTTTTATGCTTCTATACACCTTTCGACCACTCGTTCTACTTTTGTACGACTCTCGGTCACTATTTCCTTTCCTAAATGCCTTTCGACCAATTAATTTCCTTTTGGATACTTCTTGACCGCTCGATATGCTTTTAGACATATCTTGATTACTTCCTGTATGCCTCTCAGTCACTTAGTTTACTTCTGAATAACTCACGCCTGCTTTCTTTCTTATTATCCTGCTGGCTATAGTTCAATAAAAAGAGCTGATATTCTGAAAAATCTTTACCCCGCAATAATTTTTTCATACTATAACATATGTGATTTGGGTCAAATCATTGGATAACCCAAAATGTATGAACATACTATGTGTGAAACAAGTTTTCCTATCTCTCTATATTTGTTTGTTTTCTATGGCCACACCTGAGGTGTGAAATGGCACGGCTTTTATTTTAGAAGATTTAAACAACGAAGCCTATATGAAGGAAAGGCTTGATCAAGCACATGTGTTTGACATTGTCACGTGCCTGCATTTGAAAGTGGGGAACCTCTACTCTCAGTTATCTGATTTGCTCGTACTAGGGTGCCCCACCTGATGATGACAGGACATATCCCATTTTGGGGCTGTTGAGCATAAATGGTGGGGCCCATCTGATCAATTTGCCAAAACTCGTACATGAGCGAGAAGGTGGGCACGTGTAGCCAACGGTTCTTCCTAGTGCGATGGCCCACCAAAATAAAGTAGGAATCAGACGTCAACTTCAACCCCATTATTTTAAGGACTATTGTGTTGAACGTCTTTCATTGGGGTGAAGGGCTAGGGTTCCTCTTTCTGAGCCAAGGTCCAACCCCCACCAAGACAAGAGGTGGGCCCCACATCTTTAGAGGTCGTCCTCTGGCTTTTGTTTTGTCTGGCAGGATCTTCTGATTTGAAGTTTTTCAAGTGGACCAAAAATCATTGTATTCTTATTTTCGGAAAATGATGTGTAGCTCGCAGGAGTTGCATAGCCTGTGTGCCGTCCCTCCTCCCCCTCATTGATCAGAGCCGTTCATCAACTCAGAATACCCTGGATGCTACAGTCTCACGGTTTTAGAGAATTATGTGGGGCCCCACATCAGATCGAGATTAGATTTTTTAATAAAGAAAGTCAATTAACATGTTAGCAATCAACAGGCAAAGATCCACTAAATGGACGGTTAGGATCATCTGTTTGGTGAGTTTTCCATACTAAGGATCATCCCAGTTGGGGCCGATGGATATGTGGTTTAGATAACAACGGTGGGTCGCATTTAAGGAGGGACTGTGTACTACTCTTTTGGGTAGTCCTGCAGGCTACTATACCGTTTGTGAGGGCAAAGTGTCTTGTTGTAGACACAGGTGACAACGGCTACTACCACCAAGTCACAGTCACAGAGTCACAAGACCTAACACTTGGAAATTTAACCGTTGAAATTCTGACGGTATTTATCTCTTTTAAAGACGTGTAAAAATGGTGTCCGTTCATCTGGAACGGCCTACTATGGATGGATGGTAGCAAAAAGTCATCTTGATGAGACCATCCTAACCATCCGATAGAAATTACCGAGGATTATAAATGGATGGCTAAAACATGTTGACCAATGAAATAGTCTCTTGATCCGTTTGTTAGGAACCGACCAATCAATGCGATTTCAGGGCATGGCCCATCCATGGTAGAGCCCACAAAGAAGTGCATAATATGGGCGTTGTATCTGAACTTTCACATACAGCCCCATCTTTCCTACCAAGATGTCGCGTGTTGAGAAAATCCGGGCCGTTCAAAAGGTGGGCCACACCATGAGGATGACATGAAATGAAGAACCAGGCATGCCCACTCATTTCATGCGCCGATCTAAATAAGTGGATTTCCAACTAAAAGGATCATCTTTATTTTCATACCAACTAATCTAAATTGCATGGCCCATCTTTTGTACGGTCCGGATGTTCTGTAAACCTGACATGTTGGTCGGAAAGGTGGGTTGGACGTGAATGTTCACATACAATGCCTGTACGTTATCATCTCTCATGGATGATTTTTTTACTAGAAGTGGGCCCCGCCCAATGGTAGCCCTAATTAATTAACCATAGTTGTAGTGAAAATTACATTTCTAACCCAATACATTATTCTACTTCGAAATACGAACTGTTTTAATGGGCCATGCAAGAAAAAAGAACGGCTATAAGCTATTTCTGGTTTAGGTGATATGAGGTTCCCTAAGTCCACACGCGCGTGGTAGCCCTGCCCTTCCACACGTGCCAATATGGATCCCTGTACGAGATCCAAGCTTTCCGTAGGGTGGGGTACAAAGTTTATATCATCTAATCTAAAATATGGGCTATTCCAAAGCACAGATTGACCACACAAATGGATGGACGGAAAAAGTTATTTTAACCGTCAATTCACTTTGTATATTGTTGGCTCATTGGACGAGTACTGATTTTGAGGCAGAAATTATAACTAATGTCAGGAACGAAATGGAGAGCTTAGATATCTCGCACGTGTTTCACATCAGCAAGTACGGGTATGTGGATTTGCAGGGTTCCACACGCGTGTGAAACTAAGAAACCTCATACTACAAAAGGGATTTAGTAGACATTATATCTCATTGAGTTGACTGCAAAAAAATACAAATGGCTTGTCACCAATACAAACCCTAAAATCTCTATCCTAAAGTAGATTGATATATATACCCAACTGGTTGATACATGCAACCTTTTTGATACAAAGTAGAAAGAAATGATGTATTTTAGATGTGGATCATATACAGAAAATTTAAAGAGTTACGTCATGGGCTAGAATCTCATGTAGGAGTCGCAATGGGTTGGGTTGGATTGGGTCGGGTAGGGTAGGGTTGGGTTGGGCCCATGTGACCGTATCTGTTTACATACTTTTATGGGTCGAGCTAGGTTTTGTTATACTTTCATGGATTTATTCTATCAAAGTAGATCTAAGGTCTACCTTAATTAAGTAATTAGGTAGCCTTTTGAAGATTATATTTTAGACCTTTGAAAGCTTTGAAAAAGATACGGAAAAGACGTCCTTGCATCTTATTCTTATTATTATTTTTTTTTCCTGAAAAATTAAATAAATAAAAAATATGGGTAATTATTTTAAACATTTTCTTCTTCTTTTGAAAATAAAAATAAAAATTTCAAATAAATAAAACAACTTGCCTTTTTCTTTTGTCATTTCTCTCTCTCTCTCTCTCTTTTTTCTCCCTCTTTTTTCTTAAGAATGAAAATAAAAATATCAAATAATTAGAATATAACTTCAATATCTTCCTCTTTAAAAAATAAAAGGAGAATGAAAATAAAATATTAAATAAATAAAACAACTTACTTTTTTTTTTCTTTTCATGCTTTTTCTTCATTAAAAAAATAAATAAATAAGAAAATCAACTAATAAACAAAAAAAATACTATAAAATTGTATGTGGTGGGCCCACGAGTTATGCGCGAAAGCTTGATGGAGTTATAAAATAAATGTTGTGTCTTAGAGGGGGTGATTAAAACTAAATAAAAATTTTAACAATTAAATATACAATTGCTTACTTAAACTAATTTCTAATTAAGACTAAGACAATTAACTCTAAGGCTTTCAAGCCAATAGAGGGTCCAATCACATAGACTATAAATTATATTTCAATAAAGCAACTAGCCTATACACATGATAGTGTATGCGTGTGGGATGTGCTAACTATCAAATTCTAGCATTCATCTAATCATGCATATATATAATTTATCAATCAATCACATAAACGTAATTACGCAGGTGCTTAAATGATAATCCGAAGCATGAACATATATAGTGGTTTAGTTTTCATACTCCACTCTCGGTGGACGCACTCAACTCATGAGTATATTGGATTTCACTATCGGAGGTTTTAAATTAGTTTCACCTCTAACTTTTACAATCATGCACTTCCTCTGGGGGCCCACATAAGGATTTACCCACGTACTCAACTGTATCGGTGGTCTACACATGAACTTACCACATACACACCCGTGTCGGTGACCTACTCAAGGACTTACCTACATACTCACCCGTGTCGGTGGCCTACATAAGGACTTATACACATACTCACTAGTGTCAGTGGTGATACAGTCCTACACTAGAACCTTCGTGAGTTTGGGTTACAAACTCTACACTCAATCCTACACAAGGAAGGAGCGTGTGGACTCTTATAATTTACAACTTACTTATCGGATTGAACTCATTTTATAGTGCCTTCTTGGATTGTTGAATTATTGCTCTCATGTGCTTCAATTAGCTCCCATTATGCTCCCCCAATCATTAATACCGGTGCTTTGCCAAGGCTTCAATGCCGAGATCAAACACTTTACATGCAATGCTCCATTGAGGTGACCAAGGTTATGTGAGTTGAATAGAATCTCCTACAACTAATGGAAAGTTGAACTCCTAAGGGACTCTCCTTGATGAACACTCTAGACATTGATAGACACTACGATTTGTCAATAAAATCGATGTCTAAACTTTAGAAAAGGCTTAAGATCATGATCTTCTTATAGATGAGCATAGAATACTCATTAGAGTGAATAATCACTAAGAAGAAAGCATGAATCTCATTATGATAGATTCTAGGAGGTTTGGTAGAGCTTGGGATGCACGAGGGTCTCTAAAATGCCAAAATCCATACTTTGCCCAAAGATTTGAATGTAATATATATAAATATATATATATATATATATATAACAAAAATGCTTCAACGGATCTCTCACTGCCAAGCTCGATTGATCGAAGGCAAAAGTCAATCGATCAAGGTAGGCTAAAAATGGTCTAGAAAACTTGATGGACTTTTTGGATATGTTCGATTGATCGAGCTCATCTCTCTAGAGGAATAAAAGATTCCTCGATTGATTGAGCTTATGCTTCGAGTGCTCAAACCAATTCATATTTAGACAGGAGCTTTTTTGGACGTTTTTGAACATGTTCGGTCGATTAACTCGATCGATCGAGCTTTACTCGAGTACACCACCAAGATAGCTGGTTTGGGCAGTTTAGATTTCAAGCAGCTCAGGACCTCTATAGTCTATCTTATCATGTTTTAATTAGGCTCCTAAGGCTAAGAGATGATCACATAAGGTTTTCGTATTAGGTAGGGATCATCTAAAGGTTCAAGGGTTGTTTTGGGTCAAGGTTAGGGTCAACAAGTTACCTCATTTATATGTTCTTAACTTCCTTGATGCTCAAGTCTTCATGTATCTTCGGTCTTTAACTTACAAGGGCTCAATCGATTCCTTGAGACACGTAATTGACAAACACTGTGCAAAAATTAATGCACTAACACATTCTTAATCTTCTTAAATTAAAAAAAGAAAAAAGAAAAAAGAAAAAAAGTGAATGAAAATAAAAATATCAAATAAATAAAACAACATACCTTCGTTTTCTTGTTCTTCTTTTTCTTTTTTCTCTTTTTATTTTTTATTTTTTATTTTTTGTTTTGTTTTTATTTTTTTGTTTTAAATTGGACCTTAACAGTTAACATAGAACTGAGATCATGTCCTTACAAGGACAACTGTGAACTGCGACCTTAATAGTCAACAGAGAATTGAGACCTTGTCGTTACAAGGGAAATTGCGAACTACAACACCCTAGCAGTCAACAAAGAACCGAGACTAAGATACTGTCATTTTATCAATGTAATGATATGCATAATTAACTAATTAGCTATTATTTTCAGTTCAAATAGCAAGTTGGCGAAACTAGGATACTGTCATTTTATTAATAGTCATTTAACGAATTCACGTAATTCGTGGTGGCACGTAGTGGCCCCTCACCAGTGTCCCTTAATCCAAATTTGGGTTAATCACCCAATAGTTCATACAACTTAGTCGGGTTATATTAGGGCTTGTCGCCCAAGAACAATCAAATCTAAGGTGAAGGTCGTCACCCACACCCTGAATGTGGAGAATGCACGCCACCCAAACCATTAGTAATATGGTAGGGTCGGGACATTCATCGGTGCTTAGTGGTCACTACGGGAAAGCTCATCGCCTAATGTTTTACCAACATGGCGGGCTCATCACCCAATATTTTTGCCTATATGGCAGGCATGTCACCCCAGCATAGGCTGACAGTTCGGACATAATGACCCATATCGTTATGTCCGGCTCATGAGTCTTTGTTAAAATCATAACACACTAATGGTTATGAGTGGACTTATCCATTGGGAACGGGGTATTTTATATTCAATTTGGTCGTGTTACGCATTGTTAATATACATGATTAATCAGTTGTTAGACTAATTTGATTGACTCGTAAGAACCTCAGTGCAACCGGCATTGGGTGCAAGCATCCCGTGTGATCCAACTAGTGTCAGTTTTTCATGTTTAACCAGGGTCGATCAAATAAGCCTACTGATTGACCCAACATCATAAGTAATCCTAAACATCGCTAATGACTAACAATTCATCAGGTAATCATATAATGATTTCATATGAAGCATAAATTCAATCACACTACTACTTAGGCATTTTATCAAACATATAACTATCAATAGAAATAATACACTCACTTAAGCATTTCATCAAACATGTGAGCATTAATAAAATGACACATTCACCTAGGCATTCCATCAAATATGTGAGTGTCAATATAACAACGCATTCAATCACTTAGGCATTTTATCAAATATGTGAGTATCCATAAACAAGTAATAACACATATTACAATTAAAATAAAATGTGAACCTGTTAGTATACATTAAGTTATCTACAAACAACACATTATTAACTGAGAGCCTTAAGGATTGATAAATGGTAACCTAGAAATAATGGTCCATACCTTTAAGAAAGAATCTCCGATTATGAGCTTCTAGGGTTTGAGATTTGGGAAAAAACAATTCTTAAACTAATTTCGAAGTAATTAGGTAAAATTCATATAATTTAACCTAGAAAAATCTATGTTGGAAAGTAAGGTTCGTTTCTTACCTATCGATCGTGAGTGGGATGGATTCGATGGATGAGAATGGTCGAGACTAAGGCTTGATCGAAGAGAATCCATCAAAAATACTCCAAGATCTTCCTCACAAGATCTCCCTCATTCTCTCTATCTCTCTCTCTCTCTCTGTGTCTCTTTCTTTATATGATAAAATTTGAATGGGAGTAAAGGTTGCCCCTTAAATGCTTTATTTATAGCACGAAAAATGGTGCAAATGGCGCTAAGGGCTAAGTTTTCATTATACTAACCCTATGGGATGATGTTTTTAACCTTTGGAGTCTACTATAGGGCGTAAGGGTCGATATCCACCATGGGATAATTAGCCCTAGTGAGGATGTACGTATGGATGCGATTGGCCCACCATTTGGATGCACCGATCGATGGGTATGATCAGAAGTCAGTTCAATGGTTACTGATCGTCGATTAGGGCAGCGGTTATATGGATATGTACGGGGTATTGGCTTGGGTTGTTGCCTTAATTTGGTTGTGATCTAACCATTCAAAAGCCACAACTTGGGCAAAGACCAGATACAAACAACTAACTCAAGTTCCTAACATACTTTAAAGGTATTCACATATCTCATGCACTTACCTTATGAGTCCAAGTTGAGCAATTCAAGTCGCGATCTTGGTTCGATGTCCCACAATAGACACTAAGCCCTTAAAACGAATGTCTTTCTTTAGTCTCAGGTTTTATGGCCCGTTAATGAGCGGTATAGAACTTGTTTGGATAATCAGGGCATTTCTAAAATGAATTGGGTCGTGAGATTTTTCATGAGTGATGATTAGGGTTTTGATTAACTAAGTTGATAGTGTGACCTATTCACAAGTAGTGAAAATGTTGATTTGATTCTAATTATCCTAAACCATTGGTTTTTAGGCTAAAAGGGTAACTGGGTCAATTGGTTTGTTTATTAAGATATGACCCTTAGTTGTCTCGGCTTTTGGTAGGTCTTTATTTAGTTGTGGTTATCTTAATTAGTCACTGATAAGTTGGCTATATTTTGTGCCCTATATGAACAAATCACGAGGCTAAACTCAATGTTTAAGTAATTGGGCGGATTCATTAGCTTTCTACAGTTAATTAATCGGATTTGTGTAATTCTTTACCAGTACCACCCACGTAAAGGCTCACCTTGAGCATTAAGGGTCTGTCAGTGACAACATGAGCTAATTATAGCGAAAATTTTCTAGGGTTTTTAGAAATAAAAAATAGTGAAAATCTGGGACGTTACAGTTTCATACCTAGTTAGATCATATAAGCTTATTTATTAAAGTAGGATTGGAAAAATGGTTAATTGGTTGGATCATTTGTTATGATCCCGTATATGATAAATGCTTGATTATTCACAATATCTGAATTGAGATACGTGCTGCATGACCGATTACTTTCAAACACTAGATGAATTTTAGTTTAGTCACTATGCAAGTTTGCTATCTCCGTAAGTAATTCTTATGACTTTATTACTCTGTGTTACATGGCAATGTCACGATGAGATGATAGTGCTTTGGTATGTATTTTGAAGGTCATGAACACATATTTTACCATGTCAGAAGTAAGTGAAAAAATAGGTCAAATCAAGATTGGATCATGAATATGGAGAAAAATCGTAGATGATCACACTGTGGTGATGATACATATGAGACTTATCTAATGCGTTCAATCGAATGTATGGTTAGATTTTATCATGAACTATTAAAAAAATATTTATATATTATTGCATTAATATTTTCAATGGGCCTTGATCGATCGAGTTTGCAAATACAAAATTCATCTGATATTAAAAGTAGATAAGTATAGGTCATAATAGGAGTATTAATATTTGTGCATGTGCACGTTTAAAATCAGATGTACCTAATTAAGTGTGATAAAATTTACGATTTAAGAAAAATAACTGAAGATTGGGACTCATCATTTCTGGTCTACTTCTGTATTTGGTACAATATCATTCCCTTGTAGGAATAATATGTCTCAAACTTAATATATCATATGTCTCACACTTGATATACTTTATTGGAATATGGATTAAGCCTTCTTAATAAGAGAGAACATGGTACGATATCATTCCCTAAGGATGATTATAGTCTCAATGGCATCACACTGGATCTACTTGATTAGGGGCTTAGATTGGGCCTTCTTAATAAGAAGGAACATGATAGTTCATTACACTTTATTACCACCATAACTTAAGATATATTGGAGTTAGTACTTAATTGAGATTTCTCTTAAATGGAAGTTATAAATATAAAGACTTTTTTGGAAAAACAGATTTCAAATATCTTAATTCTAAATCAAGGTGGCTCAGAATTAACGGTGATTATGAATTATTCCATTATGTTTAGCAAATTGTATTTAGAATCCCTTGTAATAAAAAAAAATAGTAACACATTAAAATTATGTAGTATATTTCTAAGAGTTTGAATTTAATTACCAAATAAACTTTAATATCCCTTATTAGTGTACATATGTGAAGTTTGACACAATGACTGTAATAAGCTCATTGAAATAGATACTTTGGTAAAAAATGATGAAATTTCAAGCCTCAGATGGGTCACAAGCATAAGATCACAGCTGAGTAACTAACTAATATTTTTTCATTATTGATTTACATAGCCAACTTCGGACTACTCAGATTGTAACGCCTAAAAATTCGGGGGTCGAGCGGAACTCAGCTCCTGAGTTTCAAAACATCACTTATGCAACATATGCGATGATGGATGTATGTTGTCTATATGAGTGCATAAAACATAAAATAGATTAAGCCAAACTGCAAACATAATCCAGGGATAGGCGAAATCTGTAAGCGGAAGACTAAAGAAATATATGTGTACATGTGTCAATCCCTGTGATATGTATGCTCTTTCAGGTCATAATTACAAGTGTTTGTTTCAAAATCTAAGTATCAAAATGAAAGCATCCAGTACAAAATAAACCCAGAATCCCCGTAGCTCAGGACACGGTTCACATGAACCCACTTGAGAACTGCATAAAAGAAAACGCGTCCTCGTCATCTTCATACTCCTACTCTACTTCGGGAGTTGCATTATTATCTGCATCTAAGACAGAGTCTGGTTGGTGTTGAAATACCGTCCCAGAATGTGGGAGTGAGTGATCAACTCAGTGGAACTATACAGTAAAAGTTAATGTATTATCAATTCAATCAAGTAGTAATGATAAAACAATCTAATCACATATGTCCTAATTACTCTTGTTAATGTAAGGATGTATGAAGAAATGATGCATGCTCTCGCCTGCACTCCCTCAGCGTCTTCATCTTACGTACGCATGACAGCCTCCCGCAGTGCCCACGATGCCAAAGCACATGCAATGCGGTACATGAACATGATTACCAAGTTGTTATTAGTCCTTTTCATACAGCAGGATTGGGAAGCTAAGGTACCTTCCTCGTATTAATTCCCAAACGGTGATCCATTATAGGGTCGTCAGTCCTAGACAATTTCATACGATCATATGGTTATAGGTCACTGCAAAGGGCTCGTCACCAATTAATGCATGCCCATTATACTTTAGTTACTACCCTAAGGCTTGTCACCTCAATGCAGATCAAAGTATGCTCGAGGTCACTACACAGGGCTCGTCACCAATTAATGTAGGCCGACAGCACGAATATAATGTCTCATACCACCATAATCGGCTCACGAGTCTGAATTGCTCACTGGTCACAACGGGAAGGCTCGTCACCCCAGCGTAGGCTGACAACTCGACCACAGTGTCGCATACCACCATGCCCGGCTCATGAGTCTTAGCGGATCAAGGTATAATGGTTAACGGGATTGCATTGGTAAGTTTGGTACCCTAGATTCAAACAATATCGTCCATACATGGTGCACATCCATCGGGACAATCAGGTTACTTGACGAGCTCGACTAGCACGAGCACAGGTTGAGTTGAACGACATAGAGTGCGTAAACACCCCGTGTGGCCAAACCACTGCCGACAACCCTACTATGATCGGGTTCGTCAAACACGTCCTACGTGGCGAAAACAACCTCGGCCATGAACTCAAGGATTGTTATCGATTCCCTGGACTATTTCATAGTCCCAAGCACATTCAAGTATAACAGATATTCATATCAGCAATTTAGAACAGTAATGGATCAACAATTCTAATCATACAAGCATGTGAGCATTTGTTGAATATCATCTTAACATGAATTCACAAGTAAGTAATGTCTAAGTTAAACAGACAAAGAATATAGATTGCATGGAGGAAATCATACACATCATTAAAATAGTTGAGAATCTCTTCTCAACGCTCATAAAAGACAATATGTTACATACTTATTCAGTCAGACATTTCTACAAATACTTAGGCTACATATTTCAACATACATGACGTATGTTGGTGATAGCTCACCTTAGGACAATTCCTTTTGCCAAGGAGTTGTTACATATACAACTAGCATAAACATGTGACAATTAATTATGGCAAACACATACTCATATTACATACATATACGATAGTTTCTACATATACATGGAATACACAAATCTCAATATAGTTCATAGATATCAGAAACGCAATATAAATATCGCATTTAACATGTGAAATTGCACCCACAACAATAATAAACCATTAACCGACGTTGAAAGTCTTGAAAACGATAACCTATACGAATATAGTCTGCACCTTAAACCAGAAAGCACACAACAGGTCTGATTCAGACGATAAGTCTTCGTCAACGGTGCTTAGACAACCTAAGACAAGAATTAAATTAGCTACAACAACACTTAGACCATGTAAGCTCCAAAACAGGTTAGGGTTTAGTTGACTTACCCAAATATAAGATGAGAATCGCCGGAATAACGATTCAAATGTGGTGAAATAGGTACACCAAGTAACAGGGAAGAATCTCAAGATGATTCACCAACTTCTCTCTCACTTTCTCTCTCTTTTCCTCTCTCTCTTAGCTAGGGTTTAGGAAATTCGTATGGAGTTGAGAGTGAGAGTTTTAAGGTCATTATATAGGCCTAAACTTGATGAAAATAGCCCCATGTCCAAGGTATACTTAGGTTATAACCAAATCGGGTTTATTTCGATCCAAAAGAGCATTTCTGGAGGTCCTTTTTCTGAGTGCGGTCGGACTTAAGCTCACTCATATTAGATCTTAAGCGAGTTACATTTTCAGTCTGATCGGGTTTCCAAATCGTCCATGGCAGACCAATTTCAATTCAACGGTCACCGAAACTCGATCAGGGCCATAAGCACCTTGACATATGTGGGCCATCTTCCCTGATCCAAGGGTAAATTTGGGTCAAAATCCAATGGTCAGAATGCTTAAAATTGGCGCGTAAGCGACACGACTCAGATTTCTTAAATACATATTTAATTTCTCACATTTCTCACACTCTTCACTCCGAACTCAAGCAAATCGCCTCAGGACATCATCTGGACTTGATTTTCGAGGTGAATGTCAAGCCCAACAAGGTAATCATAATGGTCTAAGATTATCGCTATCGAATTTTCGACGCGCGGTCCAGGACCGATTCAAAGTTTCCAAGTACTCCCGAGAGCAACTGGATTTAGCGTTGAATCCTAGATTTCAGGATAACATAGCGCTAACGATTCTATAGGTTTTGGGTCCTGTAGATCAAATTTAAAGTGATTGGCGCTAATTTCACAAGTAATCGAGTTTAGCGCTAATTAACCCGCACTTAACTTCTAACGAATTTGAGGTAGAACTCGGGTCTTTGCAAGAAATTTTTCGGGTCATTACACAGATCATTCTATTGATATAATTTTAATGATGAAGTTGATTCTGATTATTTTGGAATATCATTAGTCGGCTACCTGTATAATAAATTAGTCACTTATCAACACCTATATTACACGTATGACTCTCTTGCCTTTAAAAATGAGCAAAAAAAAGAAGAAGAAGAAAATTGGTAAAAAGTGAGAGATTAAAAAACTCAGCAAAAGTGAGGAATGAGAATCCCTAGGATTCCAAATACCCTCAATTCACATTGCTAAATAACCCATGAATTTTAAATACCTTCAAATCCCTTAATCCACGCTACCAAATGATCCTTGGGTGTAGGGTTTTGCTTTGAATGAATTCTCTCTCATCTAAATTCTAGCCCTAGAGAAATCCTTCCTTCATAGAAACCTTAGTCCACTAAATCAAGAGATCCCATAATGCGTATAGTATTCTTATCTCTTATGGTCAAGAGCGTATATCTTTAGTAGATTTTTCCTCATCTCTTTGCGTGCTCTTATACAATGAGGAATGTGATTGTGGTTACGTATCGGTGTAATTTCATATATAAAATATTAAATTGGTTTTTTTTTTTTTTTTTTGCATTTTTCAATTACAATCGGTATCAAAGACATCGAACGTTACCCGAGAGAATCATATGGATTGTAGTGAGAGTGGACCCCAAAAGGGCATCTGATGGGTTCCTGTGAGGCCACCATGATGACCATGAAAGGACATTATCCCATACGACGTGCATATGTGTGAACCCTAATCTTGACTAATCATAAGGATCATCTTTTTAAGCATCCATCTAGTTAGATCTATAATCAACTCATGTTAAATATCAACCATTAAAAGATATTAATGGTAGATCTATGGTTATATCAATGATCCAACAATTAGATCGTTTAAAAATAATATTTAAAGCATTATTTTTAATGATTTAATAGCATGAATTGGGCTGAATTCTCATACATAAATCACCAACAACAATTTTTTATTTTTGGAACTTATCTTGATTTCTTTTATTACATATAAATTTCAAATAGTAAACATTTAATTACTAATTAGGATTTGTAATTTGTGATTATCTAACATAAACAATGTTTAAACTTTATATGTAAGAATTAATGTGCCAATTTTTTTCAAATTATTATGGTTTTGTGGAGATGACTTCGAAACACATAATTGAGGATCTTAATAACGACAAAAACTTCAACACATGAAAATAAATATAATATTCTTATTTTTTTTTAGTAGAACACTTATTATGTTTTAATTGACGTAAATGGACAAACCAACCAAAGGCACAAGTAATGAGTTTGTGTTTATTATGGTTGCTTAGACAAGTAGACATAAAAAGACACTTTGGCAAGGTACACCATTTTTAATGTTATACACAATAATCTCATTTGATCATTTTAGAATATGGCTATTTCCATAGCAGTAATTGATGCCTTCACAGAGAAGTTTGAAGGTATATCTATTGCGATGCAGCAACTCAGGCTGCATTGGAGGCATAATATATGCCTACGAACGCTTATATGAAAGACGACCTAATCAAGGTCAAATGATCGCTGACCTGATTAAAGAAGAACAATCATTTATTTATGAGCATAAGATTCAAGTTGTACTCAATAGCTCACCAAATTCGTGGGGGTCCATACGATCATTAAGCCTTACCAACATAAGGGAAAGAAGAAACAAGAGAGTAGAAAACATAACTTCGTGTACGAAAATGGCTAAAATGAGTTGAATCTAAAAGACAACAATATGAAGCAAAATATAAAAGGTAAGTATCCATTTGATAAGACAAGGGTTTAATGCTTCATATATGAGAAGTTATGGTATTTTATTAAATAGTACACAAATCACAAAGAATGTTAACTCTAATATCAATACATTTAATTAATACTTACATAAAGATCTTTAATTTTAATGCTTTTAATTTTGGATTGATTTATGAGATCTTTAATTTTAATGCTTTTAATTTTGGATTGATTTATGCATTCAGGGGTAACGCGGCACATGACGAGGGAGTGGGTTGGATTTATCAAGTTGCACCTAATGAGGTTGGAAATTATGCGTATGTACATGGGAAATAAGACATTTAGGAAATTTCAAGGTATTGGGACAAATCATGAGTAAATCCTACACGACACATTATACTCGCTTAGCATGATAAATAACTTGGTATCGATTTGCTTTGTTGGGATGAGAATAGTTTTTAATAATGATAATGTTATTTTTCTTAGATAAGGAGTTGCTTGCACTTATAGTTTTTATTATGTATAGTAAATAGCAAACTGCTACAATAATCTTTGTTAATTCTGTTATTTTTTAATGATATAATGTTCAATAACTCATCTTTTATAAAACCTAAGTCCATTAAATGTTATGATAGATTAACGCGAATAGGGAATGATGAATTTTAATATAAAATACGATGAAAATTAAAGGTTCTTGAAAATTTCAATTCATATTTTTATAGGATCCCCATTTATATTAGTTCATATTTCGAAAAGAAAAATTCTACTTTGATGTACCCTACTATAAAGGAAGCTCGTTTACCTCATAATCCATGTATCTAAAGCATTTGAATACCTCCATTATCCATAGTCATAGTGTTCGAGAAATTCTCATGTAACGTCTCAAAACCTGACACTCGAGTATGAAGACTCAGATCCTGAATTCAAGGGTGTTAACTAAATACTGAGTGAATGCTTTGATACCAACTTTGTAACACCCTGATTTTCACTATTTGAGTATCATACTCTCGTAATGGAAACCTGAGTATCATATTAAAAAAAAAAATCGCACGTGGCTGGATTTCCCACGTCTCCACGTAGACATATTGTTGTTCAACCAAACTCATAGTGTTTATTCATATAACAAGCGTCAAAGATAAGTAAAGATAAGAATACCAAACACATTAGAGCTAACAACAATAACATACAAGTCCAAAAATGTTACCCATGATGACTATATAAACCACCTAAAAATAAAATGTATAGAATACCAATTAATAAAAAGGAGAAAACTAAAAATCTACATGTTAAGCTCATATAGCTCAGCTAGACTAGAAAAATACTACTCATCTCCTAGTTCTACCCAAGCTCCATCGAAGCGCCCTCGAGCGTACCATCACCCTGGGCTAGCCTTGAATTTGTATATGTCAAATATGATGGGGTTAGTAGCCAACGTACTAATGAAATTCCACTAAGATTATATGTACAATATATTAGCTGAGTATATTTTCAATTGGAAGCAACAAATTTCAGGGTACAAATAATACATATCATTTGATTAAGAATAGAACATAATAATGTAGCAGGCATATCATAAGGTTAGTCATAATTAAATGCATGGATGTAGGAGATTCATTTAGACCTAGGGATGCACATCTAGCTATCAATTTTGGATGAACCCCCAATACAAGTGAACTCTGACATCACCCAAAAATCATAAAGAGCTTCACAAAATGACATGAAAATTATAACAGACAATTGAACTCCATTAGATGACTAGCAAATCATGAATGAACTCCAACATCGCTTGAAAATCTTAAAGACAAACAAACTTTACAAGATGATTATAAAATTACAAATGAACTTCAACGTCACCCAAAAAATATAAAAACAAGCAAACTCCACAAGATGATTAGGAAATCATGAATAAACTCAAGCGTCACCCAAAAATCATTAAGACAAGCAAACTCTATACGATGAATAAGAAATCACGAATGAACTCTAAGGTTACTCGAAAATCATAAAGACAAGAGAACTGTCCTCGGGTAAAGTACCATATGATACAACCACGTAATGACAAGTCAGCCGGTAGAATCCAAATGTCATGCTATCATTAATCCAATTTATAACAAACCATTTATACAAAATATCTATAACTAAAGGCCGATCATGATCTAACAAGTATACCTTACCATCACAAATTTATACATAATTCCAAACAAAAGGGGTCCTCCCAATAAGCCATACATTCATCCAAGCACATTCAAAAACACAATAAACAAGATTCCACCCAATAAAATGACTTAGGGCACAAACGATCCACAAAGATGGTAGGTCTACAACCAAATTTCACTTAATCCATTACACAAGATGACCACTAGTTTGGGGTACAATTTAATATTTTCAAGGATCCAATCATTTTAGCATTCTCGCATATAAGACTTATTTTAAAGCACGCTATTATTAATGTTCATGTGAATAATATAAGATAAGGGTTTTGTTTAAGTGATTTGGAGTATTCTAAGAAATGCACATATGTGAATCAATCTATATAAGAACTAAATATGTTATGTGCTCATATACATGGTGCTAGAGTTAGGGATTCTACCAAATCATCCTACAATTAACATATATAATAGAAATTATAAGGATTATCACATGATTCGACAATCAAGTATCAAGACCATTCTAATATAAAAACTGTTGAGAAGTGGAGCCACATCTAGGGCCGCGCACGACCGGTCGTGGCCCCTGCTCGACCGGTTGTGGAACCCACTTCACCGGTCGTGACCAGTCATAGACTGGCACGACTCGAACTCCAGCGAGCATCAGTTTTTGGGTCCAAGGTGTTCGACCGGTAGTGAGCCATGCACGACCGGTCGTGGGGTCCGCTAGACCGGTCGTGCAGTCTGCTCGATCGGTCGTGGTTACGCAGTTTCGTTTCCCAATCTGATGCGGACTGTGGATTTCTGTGTTGCCTTTCGCAAGCGTGCGAAAGGGAAGTTGCCAAAACTATAAATTGGGGTCCCTAGGGCTATTCTAGGGTTAAGGTTAATATTGAAAAATATTTCTAAGGTGTGGGAGTTTGCACATGTGATTTTTTACCCATTTGGGATTTTTTTATTTGTTTGTAGTTTGTTTGGATTGTTTGTCTTTTTAGTTTATATTTCTTCTTGTTTATCGTTTGTGGGTGAGGCCTGAGATTGGATCTAGGCTCACTGCGTTGTTGGCGTGCTGTGCAACAAAAACTAACACATGACTAAAGATATCATAGAAAAACTTAAGGGGTAATTCATCACATTTAATCAGAGATTTTTTTATTTAGATATGCCCTAACCATAAAAAAATCAAAAAAAATCTTGAAACCTTAAGTTTGGTTACCATTAATAGTTTGTATTTCATCCTAATTAAACTTATGATAAGGGTTTAAGGGGGGTTTATCTGCCTTGACAGAATGATTTTCGAATCGATTCAGTGAATGGGGGCCTAAGATCGACATGAAACCAAAGCCCTCATGAAGTTGCTCTCTCAACTACGGCTCCTGCAAGAAAATGGACCACTTCAATCAATTATCGGGACCTTAAAACCTAACAAGCACAAATCTCAATGTTAGAACTTCCAAAATACGAAGGAATATGAAGGATTTCTAACCCTAGTAGCTTCAAACGGTTAGAAAATTGGGGATAAACATATATGCATGGCTAAAAGACCCCTAACCTTGCAAATGAAGGTGAATCTGACACACAAACGAAGGGTTTTGGCCTGAAAAGACTCCGTGAGGCTCACACGACCCGATCTTGGAAAAGTGCAACCCAAATCGACAGATCTTTTTCTTCTTCCTCTCATTCTTTCTTTATTTCTGCTTCTCTCTCTCTCTCTCTCTCTCTCTCTCTCTCAATCCTTGGGCATTGGTGGGTTTGCTCAAATGAGAGAAATGAACATTTATATCCCAAGGTTTTCCCCAATTTGAGTGATTCATGAATGAGATTTTCGCAACTTAACGTGGCTCGTCAGTCGAATCAATGACCACTATCGTTGGACAAACAAAACATGATTTCTATTTTTTTTTCTTGTCTTCTTAGGTCGGTAGGACTAATAGGTGGGCTGGTTGGACAGATAGAGCCCTGATTCCTCAACTACTTGGATCATTTTCACTACAATAGGATCCCAAGAAGTGATCAAGGAACTCTCTTATATAACTGATGTGGAGCATGTCACTCGAAGTGCGAATTGTAAATCAGCCATAAATTTTGATCCGGGATGAGTTAAGGGATGCATGACCTACGAATTTTAACTTGTAGTTTTATGAAAAGCTTATTATTTTTAGTGAGTTTTAGATTAGACGTATCTCTTTCATCTTAAGGTTTTAATATGTAATATTTTCTTAGAATTTTGTTCTTATCATGCCCGGAATCACCAGAAAAATTCAGAATAATTAAAAACATTATTTTAGGTAAGCTTTGGATTTTCAGAATTAAAGTTTCACCTACAATTTCTAAGTTTCAAGTTTCAAATATGTGTGCGCACGTGCGACTACATAATTATTCAAAAAATTCTAGGTAATGCTGGTTTGAGTTATTGAAATACTCTCCATCTCTCATGTTGGTACATTTATAACAACCTTCACTGACCTCTCACTTCATTCCAAAAATTCTATTCATAAAAGGATAGTTAATTAATCATGTTAGAAGATTCTAACAAATGGAATCTTGACAATTTGATGTCTATATGTTCAGTTGTTCTCTTATTTAATTTTAAGAAACTACTCATCAGATACATGTTCTGATGGCCCATGCAGTGAATGGTTTAGATTTAGAATAGGTGGTTGTCCAAATATCTATAGTTGGGTTTTCTTAGCGTAGAAGATGACTTACTTTAATGATGAATTATCACATCAGATAGATCTCAACATTTTAATTGCATTGAACGTTCTAGATTGCTGTGATAAATCTTAGGATCCAAAGTTTTTTTTAGTGTTTATACAAGTTTGGTGGTGGGTTCCAAAGGTGGAGTTTTTTTGCCATCGCACGCTGTCGAAGAAGAAGGATTCGGAGAGCTGTCGTGCGATTGTAGTTTGGATTTCACAAAAAACTATTTGGAGGTAAACATTGTTGGGTCACATTGTTTTGAATGGTTAATATCGGAAGATCAGAGGCTTTCTGCATGAACGACACTTCCTTAGTCCACAGTTGAAAATGTCTGTTGTTCTATGGTTATTGAAATGGGAGAGAGAGAGATGGGTCTCGCATGCTGAAGCATCTGTACTCTCTTTTGGACATGAAGATCATAACGTGGACAATGAGGATCAAAATGGTGGGTCATGGCTTTCTTTTTCTCGCAAGTTGTTGAAGGAGGAGAAGTCAAGTTAATTTGAATGATGACTTGGTTAATTCATGATAGTGCATGCAACCTACTTCTAGCGGTTTGTTTTGGTTCCATTATAGGATAATTTGTTGATCACAAATTATGATCTTAAGTTATCCAATTAATGTTGGTTGGATCATCTAAGAAATAGTTCAAATTAGCTATTCTAATCAATTAGTTGAAAATAAATTGGTTAAAAATTAAACGGTTGGATGATCTTAAAATTGCAAAATGAATGGCCCAGTAGGTCCATTTGTGTATAGGAAATTTAATGTATGGTTAGCTTTGCAAATTGATTGACAGATTGTGATATGCAGGATGGATAATTAAGGTGTCAGGTATGGATGAATGTATAACAATCTTTTTAATTTTAAGAAACTATGAAACTTAAGGATCTTCTTAGAGAGTGTAAGGATTTTAAAAATAGGCCCAAATATGACCCGATGCAAAAAAGTAACCCACTAAGTTTGTTGGGAAAGATATAAGGATCGTACTAGTAGTTTTTGTTTGATAATTAGGTGGGCCATCTAGCGAATTTAATGAAAAGTTTTGATGAAGGGTCTGATACTCTGACATAGGCGGAGAGATTTAGAATGTGTGGTTCAATTGGGTTAAGTAACCTATGGTTAAATTTTCATCAAGATCAAACATGTACATATGAATTTTTAAGAAAAGTCTACAGATAGGGATGTGTATACCGTAAAAATCCTTTTAGTCGCCACTAACCAAATAAAGCTTAGAATCTACGATCGGCCAGAAATCATATAGTCTCGAAAAGGTTGGGCAATCGTAAGATTTCACAACTAAAGTAACTCTTATGGTTGGTCTGCAACTGTAGATTTGTGTAAGGGCCTCGGTCACAGAAAAAAGGCTTAGGCTCCATTTTCCGCACACGTGATGTATGGTCTTTACTTTACGGAATTTAACAATTTTTTTAAAGGATTCAAAGCAAATTCACCATCATTGTATCTAATCGTGCTTCGCGGAATTTAAGAATCTAGGTAAGCGAAAAATAAAATAAACAGTACCTAGCCTTACTTCATAAGATTTAAGATCTAGGGTAAGCAAACAAAATGAAAAAAAAAAAAAAAAAGATAGATAGAAGAGAGGATCGCAAAAATAAAATAGAAGAGTGAGTGTGTATACTGATAATGTGTTTGTAATATGTGTACTGGAATACAAGTTGATTTGGGATGTGAGAAGAAAAATGAGAGACCCAATACCTTTTTTTCACAATAGGGATTGTTGGATATTCTCGATTCCAACCCTACTCTTTGAATTCAATAGTTTCTTCGACTTCGAATATTCGTGCTTTTAGTTAGGAAGAGTAACGGCGTATTCAAGATTTTTTCGAAGTTGATAGGGGAACAAAGCTAATCTTTATATGTATGCGGCTTCGACCATACGGCAACGCACAGACTTCAACTCACCTTGGCTACCGTATAATCGGCTCTAGAAGGTTTTCCAACAATGGCTCTGCCCTCCAATGATTCCCCTTGTCATTTTCTAGTCCTTTGTGCATCCCTGCCCCTTGGAATGGCCATTGTTGTGTTGAATTTATGGATGGATACCTCTGGCTCGTGGTGAGCCGATAGTGGACATGTGTCAGTATTTCATGATTATTTCATGATTGTGGCATCGGCAGAGTCCCAATATATCTTTTGGGTTGGTAAAAAGTGCGACAGGTAGCCATCAACTTGTAGTATGTTTGTTGATTGGATTTGATAGTTTTCTCCAGGAGGCGTTGGGGATACTTTCAACTTGATCCATTTAGATTTTCTTACTGTTAGAGTCCGTCAATTGTGGCATGACTGAGGTTGTGTGCGGTCAAGGTTTCCGAGTATTCTGGATGATCGATCGGTATCCGATTTCATAAAGCTACGGGCTCACCAATCTAGCCCATTAATCACATCTGCTCAATTTGTTTTATTTCACGTGTAGTGTATGTGGGCATGCTCAAATTGATAAAGCGGCTCGATCCAAATTATCGTTATTTTTAGGATAAGCTGAGATAAAGTAACTTGATAGACTTGTTTAATATTAGATTGGATTGGTATATTGATTGTCTTGCTCTATAGATTTCTATTTTTCTTTATATAACTCTATTATAGCTTATTCGTCAACATGCTTCTTTCATTACTACAATAGTTACAATAATTGAAGCGCCTCTCTCTATATCTTTCTTTTGTTACATTTTTCTTTTTTGTGATTGTTCCTTTTTTGTCAACCAGATTCTCGGTTGCTTATCATATCTTAAATTGCTTGACGCTATTTTTCTCTTCATTTGTTAAACTTTAGAGAACTAGGTCACGTTACTTTATTGACCATCTAATAACATGTAACATTAGATTTATATCGAATAGAATTTCATTAAAAACACTCCAAGTATCTTGACGATCTTTATCCATTCTCATCCGTGATGTAGTACCACGTATCACTTTCCTATTATCTTTTTTTCCAAAATAGCTAGAAATATAATAAAACACTGAATATGGTTAATTTTTAGGATATCCCATAAACATGAAGTAACCTACCAAATGTACAGTATGAATGTCCAACATAGATCACGGTGGGGGCCACATATTTCAACCCATGGGAAGCTCTCATGAGGTCGACCTAATAGTAGCATGTGTGTGTGTGGTTGTTATGTATGACAAGCTGCACTTGTTGAATGCTTGTTGGATGTGTTGATTCATGGCTCAGTGGTAGATACTAGGCATTTCAAAACTGACTAGTCCTGAGTTCCAGTGCAGTGTGTGGGTAGGTAAGCGTGAGAAAACCCAAAAAAAAAAGAGAAGGAAAACGTTCTGGTTTAGTTGTTTGGCTATCAGCATGTATACCTTGTACTTGTTTTGATCTCCATCATTCATTATAAGGCTCACTTGATGAATGGTACAGATCTCATCCACTGTCTGTTTTTGGGACGGTGTATTGATTGACTTTTGCAAGTATAAAAATAATAGAAATTGTTTTACCTCCGTCGCGACTAAGTAACAACACCATGTGTCGCCCCCATATGGATCCACATGATGTGATAATCCTATGATTTAAATGGTCCATCTTCTCATTAATATTACAACGAAGCTATGGTGCCATAACGACGCTTTAGTAAAGATCCTGACCTTCGATTACTCAAATTGAATGTGGCCATTGAAAATATTATTTTTAACGTTCTAAATTCATCTACACATAGTGGTTGTCTGAATGATCCGTTCAAGGCGTTCTCCTGCAATGGCCTGTATATAAAATAATCCAACACATGGATGGTTCCGATCATTTGACCATGTGGGCCCAGTCTGGGTGCACATGCCAGGATCCAAGCCATTGATCCGATAGCCCTAATCATGGATAGAACATGGCCCCAAAATCTCCTAAAATTTGGGGCGCGGGGATCCACCTACGTGGTGGGATCCCTGACCATGGGTCCCACCGTGATGTATGTGCCTTATATCCATGCAGTCCATCTGTTTTGAAAACTCATTTCAGGACATGATCTGAAAAAAGAAGTAGATCCATATCTCAGGTGGACCATAATACAGGAAACAGTGGTAATTGACCGTTAAAAACTTCTTGTGGGCCACAAAAGTTTTGGATCAAGCTGATATTTTTGTGGTCTCTTTATCCAGGTCTTTGTGACCTTATCAACAAGTTGGATGGAAGATAAACATTCCGGTCACCTCATGAAGTTTTTAATGATGGGGATTCAATCACGACTGTTTCCTGTTGTATGGTCCACCTAAGATTTGGATCTACTTTATTTTTTTAGGACCATGCTCTAAAATTAGCTTTAAAAATGGATAGACGGTGTGGATGTAAGGCGCATACATCACAGTGGGCACAACAGTTAGGAATACACCTAAACCACGCCCCAAAATTAGATCTTATCCATTAAATATTTGGTATTGATAATAACTTGTACAACGAGAATAGGCCACAAGGATCGCCCTGGGAAAAATCAGTTTGGCCTACTTGTCATACATGCCACATTGGTCCTTATGCAGGGATGGGCGTGATGAGGTCCAGCACCGATCCGATTTCTTAAATTCTTGAGGAGAAATAAAAATTATAAATAAATTTTAATAAAATTCGAAATAAATTAATTGATAAAAAAATGAGTTCATAATTCAAGTTTCCAATTCAAACTACAACTCGAACTTTTTTAAATTGTGACTTATTATAAATAGTAAACTTACTATTTATAGATGGTCATAATTTCCACTAGAGTTCAGGGTTTTCGGCCAAAAAATAATAAGTGTCCTATTTGGCCTAAACACTTTGTTCTCCTAATTTTTCTAAGTATTTTTCATGTTGGATATAACTCTTAAATTGAATGAATAAAAAGTTACGATGGAACTAAAACTTACTTATTATAAATAGTAAAAACGGAAAAACTTATTATAGACAGTGAAAATATAAATAAAATAGATTTTCACCCCTCCATCTGATCGAAGCTTGCAAGTTCAGGTCACTTCCACTTACGATTGGGCTTTCTTTGGTCCATCTTGGCCATGAAATTGTCCGTGACCTGCTCTACATCATGTCCTGTCCGATAAGATCATCGGCAGGTCTGTAGTCCAATCAAAAACCATACATTGCTTCTGTACAGTATGGGACTCCCGATGAGCAGACTGGCTTATTATTTTGGGCCAGAGATCAACCTGGGCTCTTGGTGGGGCCCACCTTTTGCAAGGATCAAAATGTCCTGCATAATGGCACACGTTCCTCTCCTACCCTGCCATTGCAATCATAGCTAGTGGAGGTAGACTCCTGTGTTACTTTATTTTGGGTACCATCTGGATGTGACCCTTCAAACACATTGCATGATTATATTGCAATCCAGACCGTCCAAATAGTTAAACCAATGGTCGGTCGAGCAGAACCTAAAAAATAGCAAACACAATAAAAATTTTAACATCTCATATCCCTACCATGTTTTGATAGGTTTGTATAGAGGGTATCCTTATTGGGGAAAAGGCTTTTCCTTTTTAAGTGTAAATGAAAACTATATATCCCATAATAATATTTTTAACCTTGACAAAGGCATTAGCTTTTAGTTGCAGACTAAATAAAATGGAATCTATTTATGAATGGTAATAGTGGAAATAATCATTAAAATTTTCAATTCTGCAGTTTTGAATTTTGTTTATCCAAACAGGGCATAAATTTGGATTATTTACTATTTTACTTTTAACCATCCATTTGATGGACGCCAAACATTTATTTAGTGGATGCATAAAAATTAAAAGGTTTGGATGAGTCGGCCGATAGGATTTGACAGTATATATCTACATGATTTTTGGAATCTTTAGAAAGCCAAAGATAACTACTCATTGACTAGGGATCCACCTAATTTTAGAAGAAAATGAGCTAACAACCCCTCTAATTCATAATTAAGAAGGCCATTAGACACAATCAACAGTTTAGATCCATCTAACAACTTGAGTCTTTTTTGCTTGGACTTTAATCTTTAGCACTATACATCCTTCTAAAATAGCTGCAATTGGACTTGTGTAGAAACCCTATTTTAAGATTTAAGTTTCCTGTGCATATGTATTTGAGGGGAATAAGATATGTATTTATACAAAAGAGGACTAGAATGGTTTAAGCCATCACAATTCCTAGAGTCTTGATGTTACAAGAGTCGTAGGAGACCATATTTAGCTGAAATACTCAAGGATTCATGTTTATTAGACATACTCTAAATACATAGCAAAGTTCAAGCAGCAAAGTTCAAGCACACTACCCAATTACGTTTTTAAAATTGATCACAACTATTATTCTGCCCACCTGCATGCTCAGTCCAAATATCCTATAGTTAGATTATTCAAACTGCTGCTCACATGGAGCCCACAAGTAATAGAAATCTTAAGTGTATGTTGTTTGCACAAAATTTTGATTGATAGGATGAGAGAGGGAATAACAACAAAGCTAGATTTATAGAGGAATGCTTTAGAATTTAATTTTTTTAATAATAGCCACATTAAAGTAGAGTATATTTAGTGCAATTTTAATACAACTAGTGGTGAAAAGAGGAATTAGTAAGATAGTTGACCAGCAAATTTTCCAGAATGACCACTTCAATACCTATTTGTCAATAATTCATGAGTGGAAAGACTAAAGACATTGCCTATAAAATTCAATCAGGTGGAAGAAATGGAAATATGCTTCTAGATCATATGATCACAATGTACTACTCAAATTGAAATGAAAATTTTAAGTCAACCATGCTTTAGGAGGCGAAGTGTTAGGTAGGGCTGAAAGTCAGGCGGGTTCAACTGGACCGACCCATGACTGACTCGACATTGGGTTGGGCTCGAGTAGGATGTATTAGGTTTGGTCTCAGGCTTGGGCCATACAAACACCAACCTGATAAAACTTGAGTTGGGCTCAGGTTGAGGTCTCGGGTTGTCTGAGCCAACCCGAACCCGATCAATATATAAGTTACTTATATATTATAATTGAGTGCAGATCATTTGTGTTGAGGGCACAAGAAATTCCAATGTCGTCTGGTTTCATTGGTCCACATCAATTTTGATGACTCAAGTTATTACGCCGGATTTCTCTCTCCCAAATAAATTGTGCACTACACAACAGAGTTTTAAATGAATAGTTGTCCTATATTTTAGGTTATTTGTTTATATAAAAAAAGATGAAGTTCTTTATGATAAATAACTACGTATATAATTAATAAAATCATAGGTATAAAAAATAATACATGTATTGAAAATATAATAGACTAATGTAATCACTAAAATATTAGCATATATCCACCCGACCAACCTAACCGGGCCTACTTGGGTTAGGCTTGGGTTGAGAATTCCCAACCCGAGGTTGGGTTGAGTTAGGGTTGAGGTATAGGAACCTTGGGTTGGGCTAGGGTTGAGCACCAACCCACTTTCAGCCCTAGTGTTGTGCAATAAAATAAATAAATAAAACATATTCATAGAATGTGTACAGCTGAAATGAAGAAGGTGAGACGAATGATAAAAAGTAAAATAAATAAATAAATAAAACATATTCATAGAATGTGTACAGCTGAAATGAAGATGTTGAGATGAATGATGAAAAGACGTGGAAATATAAAATTGGAAATAACTACATTTGAGGAACCCGAGAGTAGTACCAATAAATAATTTAAGACAGAGAAAGTTAGAAGGTGTGATTTTGTACAAGTTGAAAGCTTGAAAGGGCTAGGAAAATCGTTGAAAGGATATGAATACGAAAAGACTTGATTTTTTTTTTAACACACGGCACACACCACCACACACTCACGCCGTAGTTGGATTTCACCACCTATGGGTACTTGAACCCTTGACCAGGTGTTGAAACTCCTGAGAGTCTACCACCGGGGCAAGAGCAAAGACTTATGGTGTAATCGAAGGTGGACGCTTGATAGGGTGGAATTATCAAACATGATTCAGATAGCTAAACCTATTAATTGGGATAAGGCTTAACTTATTAAGTGAATGGGAGATCCAACCCTTCCAATAGGTTAGTCCTGACAAGTGGATTTACTTTTTTTTTGTTTTTTTTTTAAATTCAGGCTATCTACTCCTAGAGTGGACCACACCATTGAAAACAATGTCTAAATACTGATAAATGGATAGATACAATCAATGAGCGAATGTAGCTGATTTTTGCTCAGACAATCCTCACGGTGGGGCCAACCTATTGGGTGGATGATATTAGATGTTGCACTCACGTGAAAGCTTGGAAGTTATCAACTGGGCGTCGACCGTAAATGGTTGTCCAAGGGGTTGGATTTTGAGAGCTTCTCGTATCTCTCTAATACACGCCTGCAGACATGCATACATGAGAAATGCATGCCAAGGATAAATAACAGATCATCCAATTAGTTGGCGTGTGGGACCACCATGGTATTTATATTTATATGCATGACATCTCACCCATCCAATAAGGCTGTCCCACCGTGAAAATGGAATGCCTCAAAAATCAGCCCAATCCAACCATTGAAACGAGATGGCCGATGTGAATGTGGAGGTTTTTTTTTTATTTTTTTATTTTTATTGGGTGGTTTTGTTCATGATTTTTTTAAGTGTAGCCCACCTAATAGTTGTATGGACCTGATTGTTGGGGACATCCCAATTTCACGGTCGGACAATCTTGGCAGATAGGCGAGATGTGATGCAAACGCCACGGTGGCCCCACACGCCTACAGTAAAACGTACAACTAGGTGTCTCTCTCTCTGTATATATACGTGGGGAAGCATCAGTCTCAGTTATAGGCTTGGAACTTCCTCCTTGGCCCCATCTCTTCTTTCCCTCGATACCCTCTCTCTCTCTCTCTCTCTCTCTCTCTCTCAAGTCAAATCCCACCCTTCTCCTTCTTTCCCTCCTACAAATACAAATTCCCTTCCCTCTCTCTCTCTCTCTCATATTATAAAACATGGTTGTTGTAGAAGAGCAGTACCAGCAAAAGCATCAGAAGAAGAAGTGGCCGACCATCTTCATGATCAACGACCATGAAGACATCCTGGTGGAGGTCCTTAAACGTCTGGACCCACGTTCCCTCGCCATATCAGCTTGTGTATGCCGACTCTGGAGAACCATCTCCCTTCATGACTCTCTCTGGGAGAACCTTATCCTCTCCCGCCACCTCTCACTCCATCCTCCCTCCCTCCGTCCTGTCGTTCGAGCTCTAGGCGGCTACCGTCAACTATTCACCGTCTGCTTCCGCCCCTTCCTCGACCGCCTCTCCCGAACCCGGTCCGGTCGGTCTGCATGGACCCGTGACGAGGTCCGCCTCTCGCTTTCCCTCTTCTCCATTGACTGCTACGAGCGCCTCGGTGGGGCCCCTTCCTCCCTCAGATTTCTCTGCGAGCCCGTCAACGTCTGATATTATATTTCATCTCTCTCTCTCTCTCTCTCCTCTCTCTCTCTCTCTTTCTTTCTCGGGCTTTGGATTCCTTCCATCTTGTTGTCTCCTTCGCATGCAATGGTGGGTGGGCGTACGGTAACAGTGTCCGCACCCACGGCGTATGTTAGTCGGGGAGTTGGAGGGTAGCCCCTCTCCTCGTGTCCATTTGGCGCGCTCGTGCTTATTTGGTCTAGTGGGCCCACAGCACTTGTCGAGGTCTGTTGCAGGAATCGGGCTGGCGAAGACCGTTGGATAGGGAGGACATCAGTCCGAACGCGATGGTCACCTGATGTATGGCCTGGATGTCCGGCACGTGTCACACCGGCACGGCTTTGGAGGAGGCTTTTGGGATCGATACACGGGCGAGGCGAGGACGCACCAAGTTGGCGCGCACGTGCCTATTCGGCTGGCGCAGTCGAGTGGGGCCCACCTCCGTGTGGTGGTCTGTTGCGGGTCATCACGCCGGCCACACGTGTATAGAATGGATGCAGTCCGTACATATGCGATGTGTATGTGTGCCTACCTGATGCATGGAATGGACCTCGCGCGCGTGCAGCACTGGCACGTGCAGGGGTAGGGTTTTTGGGTGGAAACACGAGCGGCGAGGACGTAGACAGACAGGATTTTGGAGGGGCGTAGGATAAGTGCGTGTGGCCCCATACAGCAGTTTTTTTTTTTTTTTTTTAAAATATCTTTAATAAGAATTCTTTTGTTTCTCCGAGCTTTTCTTGAGAACATCATGCGTGTATATAACTCAGCCCATCTACATGCCACCATATCTGCCAGCGCAGTGCACGAGCTTGAGATCCAGACCGTCCATTGTTCTTGCCCCGCTTCATTGATTATCTGGCCCAAAAATCAGGATATTTTGTTAATCATAATAGCACATTTGATGGAAACAACCTGGCCCAGTGTTTCTAGGTCATCTAAGAGGTTGAGCAACTGATGGACGTCTTCAATCTCACTCCCATGTACCACGTAAGGGCATACCGTGTCGTGTAGATGTGCCGCTTTGTACACGCGTCTGGTCTTAAGAAGCTTCTTCTCTTTATTTCTATATCAAATATTATTTTGAACTGGACTTGTAACCCAAGATGGTCAGATAATGTACGGTGCAGATTGCAGCTAATTTTTCCACTCTTTTTTTACTTTTTTTTTTTAAAAAGGGTTGTATGACAGCTCTAAGATTGCAGTAAATTCAGTTCAGAATAAATGGCTATAAATGAATAATGATTATTTGCTTTTATAATGCATTCGATATGCATTGCCATTTGGGGAGCATGTATTTGAATAGCATCACTTCGGCAATTACATAAAATCCAATCCATGTGAAATTAACCGTATTTTGCCAATTTACATCCAACTCCCAAACTGACCAGTTACCACCGATTCACGCTCCCAAAAAACCCCTGATGCACTTAAGCCGCTTGATTATTATTATTATTATTATTATTATTATTATTTAAAGCATTAGGCATGTGTGTAACACACTTGAAGAGAGTTCCTGTGTGATGAACGGACGTGGATAAATCACTGGTCTGAATGATTTGAAGCAATGATCTAGATCACCCCAAAAATAAAAGGACCACGATTCAACAGTTTGACGGACCATTTGGATGCCAGAAAAGTTGTCCATCACAACTATTGACAGTGGAAGAAAATAAAATAAAGACCGTATTCCCAAAAATTATCGATTATCAATGATTACTTGCATGAATGTAGATGCGCATTAAATGCTAGTTTGCCACCTCATGTTTGACAACCAATGTAGCAAGAGTCCAGGGCATGATGAGCACGAAAAGGACTTTCAGAGAGGACTGACGGTGCGATTGTCCTGGCAGCGCCAAAAGTCGCTTTCAGACACTTCTTCCCATATCCCCAAAAGCCCGTGCCCATGCAGAGAGGTAGTCAGACCAATCATCAGCAAGTCGGCATACCCACTGGAATAAGGATGAATGAGGATACTGCAGTGAGAATGAATAGGTCCATCAATCAAATGGCTGAGAGCGCATCAAGGAATCATTAGACCATTTACTCTGCACTGCCAGGCGGCCAGAGAGGCTGCTTTGGAAACTAGTGCTATTTCAATCCCTCCACGGGAACTATGGAACAGTGGAAGAACAGCCCCATTCAAGAATATGGAAAAGAGAGATGGTGGAGGATGCGTCTCTCTTTTAAATCCTTTTGGGGCATTTAGGAGCCAAATGCTAGAATGTTCGACGACACATCTCTCCCAGTGGAGAAGCATTTTTAAAGAAATTTCTCCAACTCTGTAGACTCTTGACTGAATGTTGCTGTTGTTCTTGTAAGGGTTCGTTTGGCAGCATTTATTTTAGAATCCTGTGGAATCCTATTGGATTTCTTAAACCCGTGGAATCGAGGATTTTACAATCAGCTTTGAAGTTGGATTGGGCTTTTGGTGGAATCCATATCCAAATCCTTCAAGCGACACATAGAATGTCATTGGATCCAAGCAACAGTAGCAGAGGCCTGCAGAGAGGCATCCTTGCTCCCAAACAAACCAAAAACATACTAAAATCCCCACAAATCCCTCAGATGCCCTTGATCAGTTCTGGGTCGGATAGCGGGTCATCCAGTTGATAAACGGTCATGCTTAGGGGGCAGTTTTGCCATGTACTCTTTAATTTTCTTCATTATAAATAAAATTATCACTTTTGAAAGAAAAAAACAACTCGAGAGTTACTTGGATTGGTGTAAATTTTGATTTCCATTTCCACAGTTTTCCTCAGGAAACAAGGAAAAACATTTCCCAAAAAAAAAAAACATTAAATTTATATTTTTCAGGGTTAAAGAGATTTGACCTTTTACCATTTCCATAGAAATCATATCAGTCTAGAAAAGCAGGTTACCGTGGTCTGTTCTTTGCCAACACGCTTCCTTCTCAGGATTCCTTTTCACCAACCCAAACAGGTCGTGGGATTGTTTTCATTCGTGCATCGTGAATAGACTGGTGAGTGCCAAGCGGAACGGAATGCAAGTAATGGTGCCACCTAAGTAAAACTCTTTAACTCCGACAATCAGATATTGCTTGATTTGAGCTGTCACCTAAAGTAGAAGTGGGGACTGGTCTTGCAAAAACCAGGTTGGTTGACTGGAAGGTTGGGATCAAGCAATCCATGCAATTATTGGGGCATATGGCTTATCCATGAGGTAATGCGTGCCATGCTGCCATTGAACCAGGTGTGCCATCCACCACAGAAGCAATTGGGCGAACTTTGGTAATGGCAGGCTCTAGCCTAAGTAAGAAAAAACTAATATAAAAAAAGTACAAACTTCAATAATATCAAGGACATTCACGGCGCTCCAAAATAAAATAAAATAAATGGTAGGCAAATAGCAATAGCAGGATCTAGATTCCTGTGGAAAATACCACTTATTCGTTTTCTTAGTGTAATTGAAACATACCTAAGTCATCCTCTCTCTTTCTCTCTCTCTCTCTAACATATTCAGTGACCAAGTCAAGCTGGGAGGGGGTGTAGAATCGAACATTACTTGCTTCCCAGTAGAAAGCTTTTGCTCACAGCCATGCGCCTCAGGCCATCCCACCACTTGTGGCTGTCCTAATTATCTGAAACAGGGCTGCCAAAACAAACAAAACAAAACAAAACAAAACAATGAAATAAGATGGGGATTAGTCAACATATCCTTTCAACATCAAGCTGCTTTCATGAAGTTTCCGATTGAAAAAGGAGAATTCCAATCAGTTTCTGTTCATCTACTGGGTCGTTTGGCAGCATGGATTTTGAGCAAATTACTATTTGAAATCCAGGATTTTCAATCTAAATCATATTTGGCACCTTGAAAAATCCTGGATTTCAAATCCAGCTAGGATCGAAAATCTTCGAAAGGGCTGCTTTCTAAAATCCAAGAGGTGGGAGTTGAAAATCTTGGATTTTGAAATCCTTTCCAACTATCACGACTGTTCTCTCGTCTCTGTGAAGTGGCCACTCTGAAAATCCAGGTTGTCAAACATAACTGATAACAATGGAAATCTTACAAAATGGAAAATCCTGGATTAGGATTCTCAAGTGAAAGGTCATATCCAAAGTGCCAAGTGACCCTAAGCATTCAATGTTTTTATCATCAAAGCAGAAGAGTTCACAGGACATCCAAGATGGAAGCATGCGCTCAAATCTTTACAACGAGAATCAATGCAGCAGGCTCTAAACAACATAGGACTGTGACTCAGTGAGGAGCAAGGTATTCCATAAAGGTAACATGGCCGTAACAGCCACCTCCGGAACTGTTATGATATGGGCCATTACAATCTCTCTCTCTCTCTCTCTCTCTCTCTCTCTCTCTCTCTCTCTCTCTTTGGAAAAACCTAGTTTGGCCCCCTAACGGACCGTTACAGCGCCCATTACAGGACCGTTACGGATCGATTTTTCCATAACAGCCGTTACATAACCATTTTGGAATAGCTTGGCGAGGAGACCCTCATGTGCGAAGGGCAAAGATGTGTCCAAGATTCAGGCCATTCATCAGATATACCATGTGAACATGCCGTGGAACAAAAATGATGTTTTTACACTGATGAGGTCAAACTTATATTAGAAATATGAGTGGTTAGAAAATAAGTCAGATTCAAATGGTGAATATACTACCCTGATTTTTACCCGATGAATGGACCAGACCTCTCAAGAAGTAGGATCAAATGTTATAAGATGTCTAAGGATGAATCAGAACAAAGGATCCCTTTTAGACTATGATTCACTTCCAAGAAATGCAGTAGCAGGTGTGCGGCCTTCATTCCCACTTGAAGGACGTTAATTGGCTGCAGAATCATGGTCCTGTCACTCCCATAGTCCCGAAGCTCGGTGACTCGACAACTCAGCCAAGTCGGAAAGATTTTCCAGGAGAATCACCGTGAAGCTCACTTGTGAACATGACTCGGCTTTGACTTGGCGTGACTTGTCGAGTCAATTTGATGACTCGACTTGACTTGAAGTGAGTCACTCACTCAAGCTGGGTTTTTCATGGAAAGGTGAGAAGGGTTTTACAGAGATTGCAAGATCTTTAGCAAACGAGCTGGGCTTTTCATGAAAAGGTAAGAAGGGGGTTTTGATACCAAGACCTTACTGAGAGTGCAAGATCTCTAACCAATGAGCCAAGCACCAAATGTATGCATATGTGTGTGTGTGATATTTAAAAATAATATTAATTTAGTTATTAAATAGAGTTTTTTAACTATTGGGCGGTGGATCCCCATGATCAAATCCCTCCCTCCCTCCCTCTCTCTTTGTTTGTGTGTGTGCGCGTGCCTACTACGCACCTGTGAGTGGCCCCACCGTTCCTAAATTTTTGCACTAATCATGGACAAATTAACAAGGCAAATACAAAATAAGGTCCCATGGTGTATGTTGTTTACAGTTGACATGGTTTGATTAACAAGACGAGGGAGGGGTAAACACAATCAATCTAGAACTGCAGATGGATGCTTAAGCATCTAAAGGTTTTGAAATCATCCAGACTAAAAAACATAATGTGGAATGCAATTTTAGTGACAATAGGAGTGGAAACGCGGGGAATTAGTTAGGATTGTTAACCAATAAGTACCCCAAAATGACCATATTCGATATCATGGCTCGAATATTCATGAGGTCAATTGTGAGGCTAGTCACAACAAAGATCAGCAAGGGTGAGTCGACGCTTCAAGGGGCAGGAGGTTCATGAGAAGTTATACATCGACATCGAAGGGAAAGATTCGTGGGAGAAGAAGATCGGGGCATCGTAGGCAGTGTTCATATTATGGGCGAGAAATCGATAATATCGGTGTCGCCGGAGTTGCGACATTGAAACTCGCTTCTTTCATTTCTCTTCCTAATATCGGTGATTTTTCGGCAATTTTATCGTGTTTTTTTTTTTTGTGAAAAATACAGTTGTCAGTGAGAAATTGTTGTAACTACTTACCCTGCCACAATATAACTGTGGCAAACAACCCCTTTTTGACGCCGATAATATCGGGAGACTGTAAATCCCCAAAAATAGAAAAAAAAAATAAAAAAATAAAAAAAATAAAAAAAGGGGGAAGAAAAGGGGAAACTTTTTGGATTTTGAGGATTGCTGATCGTTTTTTCGAATAGATCATAAATTTCAAATGGAATAACAGTTTTGGCGAAGAATCTGCAAAATCTCAAGGATCTCGGAGAGGTTTTTCGGGATTTTAAGGTTTTGGCTTCTCAAAGCCTTTTACGTGGAGTGGATTAGTTGGTAGTATGGTGTGCGGGCCAATCTCGGTGGCGTCTGGACGTCACTAAGTTCTGTGGGCCCCACCATGATGTATGTGTTATATACACGCAATCCACCATTTGGCGAGATCATTTTAGGTAATAAGCCCAAAAATAGGCAAATCCAAAGCTCAAGTGGACCACATTACAAAAAGCAGTAGGAACAATGATTCCTGTTGTTGAAACCTTACTAGGGCCCACAGTGATTTTTATTAGTCATCCACGTTGTTCATAAGATCACACATACATGGATGAAGGTAAAACAAAAAAATGACACCAATCCAAAACGTTTGTGGCCCCTAAGAATTTTTCAACGGTAGATGCTCAATTCACATTGTTTCCTATGGTGTGGTCCACTTAACCCTAGGATATACTTCATCTCTGGGATCAAGCCCTAAAATTATCTGTTAAAATGGATGTACATAGTGCATAAAATACATAAATCATGGTGGACCCCACAAAGTTGACTAAGTACGCTCAGTGTGTTGATTTACTCCCACTTCCCTGCAAGGTCGCAGGCATGCAACTTGTTTAAGTCGGTGGCTTGGTGCTCCATGGGCTCATCATGATATGTTATATTTTATCGATACTGTCCATTTATTTGCCAAATATAATTTTAGGGCATGAGCCAAAAAAATGAGGCAGATCCACATCTCAAGTGGACCACACCAAGGGAAACAATGGTGATTAAATGCCCACCATTAAAAACTTCGTAGGGCCCATTAAAAACTTCCTAGGGTTATTGTAATGTTTTTTTTGCCATCCAACCTCTTGCTTAGGTCACACAGATTGGGATGAAGCAAAACCATAATTATCAGCTTGATCAAAAACTTTCAGTGGGCCCCTGAGAAGTTTCTGATGGCAAGATTCAATCAGTATTGTTTCCCTTGGTGTGGTCCACTTGAGATTTGGATCTACTTCATTTTTGAGACTGTACTAAAATGATATGGTGAAACGAATAAATGGAGTGGATTTCTAAAAAGGATGACAGTGGGCCCCACACAGTAAGGATAACACCCACATGTATCTGTGTAACATCTAATCCGCTCCCACGAAGGACACATTGCCAACTGATGCTTTTAGGCAGTAGCTAGTGAACGGTGCTTTGTGAGACCCACCATGATGTATGTGTTTAGCCATGCCGTTCATTCATTTTTTCAGATAATTTTAGGACATGAGCCAAAAAATTAGCATATCCAAATCTCATGTGGAGCACACCACGGGAATCAGTGGTGATTGAATGCTCACCATTATTTATAATTAAAAAAAAAAAATTGCATGTCACAAAAGTTTTGGATGAAGCTAATACTTGTTGTTTCCTTTCATCTAGGACTTTATGCGCTATCAATGGGATGTATGGAAAATAAACATTACAGTGGGCCTTGGGAAGTATTTAATGGTGGGCTTTCGGTCACCACTGTTTCTTGTGGTGTGGTCCAGTTGAGAAGTGGATCGGTCTTATCTTTTGGCCCAAGCCATAAAATAATCTTTAAAAACATATGGACGGTGTAGATAAAACACATATATATTGGTATTGGTGAGACAGATTAAATGCTCAAGTGGACCACAACACAGGAAACAGTGAGGACTAACTGCGTGTGGTTGAAAACCTCTTGGGGCAATAAAAGTTTTGGATCAAACTGATATTTATGTGTGTTTTTCTTGCGGTGTGGTCCACTTGAGATTTGGATATGCTTCATTATTGGGCTTGTGCACTCAAATGAGTTGGCAAAAAGGATGGACCATGTGGATATACAATGCATACATTAAGGTGGACCCATGGTCAGGGTGCCACCCACATTCCTATCCCTAGAAAACTTGCCAAGGTCCACCATATTGTTTTATTGATCATCCAAACCGTTGATAAGGTGTCACAAACTGTTGATAAGGTGTCACAAACCATTGATCAAGGCCAAATCCTATTGGGTGAAGCCATGGCCACACCTAATCTACTCTCTATGCTTAGATAAGGTGTCACTATTGGAGTGATTTCTTACGGCAGTGCATGCTTTTTGGGTCCTATTAAATAAAAACTTTTATGTAATGTATTCTTTTTACAATTTTTTATTCCTAAATATCCAAATATATGTATTTAGGCATGTCCTGAAGTTTAACTGAAAATTATACAGTTTTTCCCGTGTTTCCCCATTTTCCCTCGCATTTCCGATTATCGGCAATATTATTGGCAATAACGATATTATATCTTTATCTCTGGCCAGCGAAACTTGTAGCGATACGGACAACTTGAACACTGATCGTAGGGAATATGCGAGAAGGCCGAAGATTGTTGTCGCTCAAGAGGGCAACGCTGGGAAGATGCACCTGCTGGGAAGAAAGGACGGGGAAAGGAAGTTGAGGGATACATGAAGGGAAATGGGGAAAAGCATCAGGGAGCAGAGGGAAGTTTGCTTCTAGGGAGGATGTTGTCGAAGAGGGGGATTGTGGGAGGAGAATGGAAGAGGAATTCAAAGGGGAAGGAGAGTTAAGCACAAGCAGGACCTCTCCCTCTTTGTGGAGAATTTCCACAAGGGGTGGATGGAGCTCAATTTCAAGAGGGTTTTCGGAAGGATGGCGCCAATAAGGGAGGTGGTGCTACGAGGATCAAAGGGGTAAGGGCGAATCAAAAGGCTAAAATTCCTTAAGTTGGAGAAAGGGGAGGTGTCCGCTATGGCGAAGACTCTGCACGGAAGAAAAATCGAGGGGGAGAAGATCTCGAACCAAAGGGCCGGGTATGGTCTGGAGAGGGTGAACCATCAAGTTGCAAAGAAGACAGAGATGAAGATGGGATATGGCAGAGAAGGGGAAGGAGGAGAAGGGAACTCAAGGGCTGGGAGAGGAGTGGAGAATGCCGCTAGGGATGGTACCTTGTACAGGGATGTGGTGAGGAGGAGGAGGCTATCAAGACAGAGCTGGGAGAAGGGACCCTTCAAGTAGAGAAGGGGAGTAAGGAGGAGAGGTAGTTGTGGAAGGATGACGTAGTCAATGGGCCTATGGTGATAGTACAGAAGGTGTAGGAAAACACATGGAAAGTGCTCTAATGGACTGGTGGCACAGGTGAAGGGCGAAGCTTATATCAAAGATGTGAAGTGATGGTTGGCATAGAGAGAGGAGTGAAAGAAGAACATTGCATTCTCAGACCTCTCTGAAGTCTGATGATGAATGTTGAGTGTCAAATATTGCATATTTATCCCCAATTATATCTTGGTTTTATGAACATGATACTGCTTAATGGTATATTTTATACATGCTTGTGTTGTTGAATCTGAGAGCTTGAACTAAAAAGAATGTTAAAAGTATGGATTTAATGCTCAAGAATCACCAAATCTTAGGAGACCAAGATTGAAAAATTCACATGCTAAAGATCTAAGGAAACCAAGTGAGGAATGATGAGAATCGAAGTTTTGAAGTGAATTTTTGTGATCCTCAACTAGTCTAAGCTTCAACCAGTCCTAGCTCCTGCTTGACTAGCCTAGGAATCCGCGACTCGAACTCTAGCAACATTATCCTTTAAATTCCCGTCATCCTCGACCAGTTGAAAGTGAACCTCGACCAGTTGAAGACTGTCCTCGACTAGTCGAGGGTTACGCAGATTTTGTGCGGACTGCGTAAATTTGAAGCGATTTTCGAACTTTTCCAACTTGATGCTTAAGTTAAAGTTCCCCAACTATAAATAGGAGTTCCTATGATGCTCCAAAGCATCTTCTAGGGTTTGAGGAGTAGAGCAAAAAGGGTTGAGCCATCATCCGAGAGTTTCTTCTTCCTTAGTTGATGTTTTGTTTAAGAGTCTTTAGTTCAATCATGTCTATGGTTAGCTAAAACTTTTAGCTAGGGCTAAGAGGTGAAGCTTGTAGCGTGAATGGGATGTTTGCTTTGTTTTGATTTATGTTTTGTTGAACTCTCTTGGATTCTAGTTTGATTATAAGGAATATTTTTAATTTTCAATGGTTTGTTGTGACAAATTACAATAGATCTGCAATTGCTTTTGAATATCTTTTTTTTCCTGATTTGAGATTGTGAAATTAGTAAGTCCCGTTGTTCACCATCGTCCCTTGGGCATAATAGGGTGATGGAATCCTTTCTAATCTTCACAATTCTCCCATGATTGGTTGTGGGATTGGTAAATCCTATTGTTTACCATTGTCTCCTAGGCATGATTGAGTGATGGAATCACTTCCAATCCTCACAACTCTCATCTGTTAAGAATAGGTTCATGAGAAGTTCAGAGATCTGACCGTCTCTTCTTTCTCCAACTGGATAAGATAGGACTCTGATTCCAGTTGGACCTCTTGAATTATGCAAGATCGTCTCCCAATTGCTACAAGTGGATACTTGACACCCTAGTTCTCATCTTTAAATTCACAAGTTTCAATTATAAATTCACAATTATTCTTTTAAATATTTTCAAATTTAGATTTACATCTTCTTCCAGTTCTAGTTCTAGTTACTTTCAAAATTCGTACAAGATTAGTCCTTGTGGATTCGACCTCGGTCTCACCAAGATTATTACTACATCTTGACCCTACACTTGGGGTTGTGAACATTGAAGTTTGGATTTCCTTAAGTCCGCAGGTGGAAATCGATAAGCTCCTTATTACAAGAGCTTTGTTTAGGGACAGTTTGGTGGAGAAACTTTGTAAATGGGTTGAAAGGTCGTCATTCAGCTGGGAGGAGACATGGTACCAAGTGTGGGGAGTGTTGCTAAATCTCCTTATTGTAGAAGCTTTGTTTAGTGAGGGTTGGCCCGGTGGCAAGCCATTTTGCGAGATGTAGACGTGTGGTTGCATTTATGGTTTCTCGGGTCCTATGTCAAAGGGTGGTGCCTAGGTTGGGAGAGAAGTGAGGCATGGCGATAGTCGTAGTACAGATGGCGTGCCTCGGGCGCCGGTACCTAAGGCTCAGGAACTTTGCGAACTCGCTTAAGAAGCCCTTCTTTGAGGGGGAAGGAAAGGCCGCCATGAATTTCTTGGATAGGGACAAAAGAACCTAGGTCCAAATGGATTCCTCCTGGCGTTTTTTCAAATATTTTACTATTTTTGAAAAGCCATTAAGAGTGACGTAATGAGCTTCATGATAGAACTCTTCGAAAGGTGTTTGTAGGCAAAGATTGGGGTATCCTTAATTGCCATTATTCTTAAGGTCACTGGTGCGGAATGCATGAGAGACTTCAGACCAATCCTTAATAGGACTGTACAAGATTCTCAGCAAAGTCCTAGTTTTCAGGTTTCGTGCCGTCCTGGCAAGTGTCATTTCCAAGAATCAAAATGCATTCATGTTGGGGCAATAAATTTTCGACAGTGCACTGACTGCACGAGTGCATTGACACTAGATACAATGAGGGTCTAAAAGGAATCCTCTGTAAGTTGGACATTGAAAAGGCTTACGACCATGTTGGTCAGGACTTTGTGGACTATATGTTTGACTGGATTGGTTGTGAAAGTGGAGGTGCTGGATTAGGGAATGTATCAGCTCAGCAAGGTTCTCAGTTTTGGTTAATGGTTCTTCCAAAGGCTTCTTTAGAAGCTCGAGAGGCTTATGATAGGTGACTCGCTCTCCCTCTCTCTTTATGGTAGCAGAAGCATTGGCAAAATGTTAGTTAGAGGGCAGGGGGGTCACTTCCGTGGGGTTTATGGTGGGAGGATTGAATTCCCCACTCTCTCATCTCCAATTCACAGACGACGATTCTCTTCTACGAAGCCGATTCAGTTATTGTGGATAGGTTGAGAATGACTATTTGGTACTTTGAAACTGTGTCGGGGTTGAAAGTCAACATTGCCAAGAGCGAGATGCTGGAAATCCTTATGCATACAAGAGAGGTCGAGCCAATGGCGAGGATCTTTGGTTGTGTGACACATTCCTTCCCCTCCACATACCTCGAAATGACCCTTTCCATTGGGAAGCTGGCCAAACACTTGTGGGACAGAGGTAGAAATGAAGTTTTCAAGGCGTAAGAGTAGATACTTATCTCTTGGCAGCCGGATCACCCTTATCAAAGTTGAATTGTCAATTGCCAAAATGTGGTGCTAGCTAGATTGGAACGACTAAGGCATATGACTTCTTGTGGCAAGGGTTGGAAGACAAGAAGAAAATCAATTTGGTGGGGTAGGGCAAGTTTTATAAGTTTTATGAGGGATGTGCGGACATTATGGATTTGGAGTCAATGCACCTAGCTTTGTTGGGAAAATGCCTTTGGATATTTGGGCCAAAGGAAGGTGACTTATGGAAAGAAATTATAGCTAACAAGTATGGAGTGCCAAGATGGGGATGGTCAACCGGGGGGATAGCTTCTTACAAGGCATTGGAATTATGGAAAAGGGTTATCTTTATGAAGCAGAAGTTTAATAAAGGCTGGGAAATGAAGAGAAGATCTGATTTTGAAGGATGTGTGACTTCAGGAATTCTCCTTGAAGACTGCATTTTCAAGTATGGATATTGCTAACAAGGATGGATGTTGCTTATAGAATTAGAGGTGGGTGGATGAAGTGGAGATGAACCTCTAGAGCTTTATGTGATTTCCGTATACCAATCAAATTAAAGGGGAGATTTTATAGGATATAGCTATAAGGCTAGTCATTCTTTAGGGACAGATTGTTGATCAGTCAAGAAATATGTTCACAGGATGAGCATAGCTGATTCAAAATGAATGCATTTGAATGGAATTAAGATTTGCAACGGAGACCAAATTGCACCAGTTAGCTAGTTAGCAGTGAGTTGGTTCAAGTAGAAGGAATTAAATGGGCAAGGGGAAGGCTCAAAAGAACGTGGGTGGAGATAGTAAGAAAAGACTACTCATCACGGGTTTGGGCGAACAGCTTCGGGCATGGGTTTGCTCCCCACAAACATGAGTTCGATTCCCCTCCCCATAGATTACCCAATGCATGTGATTGGCGGGTGATTGCGTGAATCCACAAGGAATACTCTCACCTTAAAGGGGCAGGGACACCCCGTTATCATTTTTAAAAACAAAAAAAAAAAAAAAAAAAAGAGTAAGAAAAGACTTGATGACCTTTGGTTTAACTGAGGATATGGTCCTTGATAGAGTGGAATGGTAGAACAGGATTCATGTAGCCAATCCCAATTAATTGGGATTGGGGTTAGATGATGATGATGCAATCAAGTGATTCCTAACCGCCAAATCTTATGATTATCAAATGAATGGTTAGAAGTAAACATGATCATTACACCCAATCCTAACACAGATTTGAACTCCCCTTTGCATCTATTTTAACTTTCTCACATGCATTGCATGTGCCTTTTTTCTAGTAAGTAAAACAACAGTGAGGACCAATACTAGTTACCAAAATGCAGAGGTTTTACAGCTCAAAACTTGGTTACTTTTGCTGAACTAGAGCTAAAAAATCTCTGTGAAAAACCCAACACTTAGAAGTATTGCTCCAACAGAAAACACTCTAGGAGAAGATCACTACCTTCCTCATATTCAACCAATAAGACCCTAATAAAATATTAGCCCACTTATCCCAAAAACACACATATTGAACTACTTTTAGAAAAGTCTGCAATTCAATCATGCGTGGCAGCAGTTTTCGTTCATTAAAAACACATCTAGGAAGAATCTCACAACTTACTAAACTAAAATAATGTAACTTTTTTAATAGGAGATATGGTAAATAACTTAAAACTGCCCCAACTTCTATTCAGGTTTCTCATGTTTGAGCTAAATAACCAAAATGCACCTACGTGTCATGGATAGATCAATTATTTCCTTGAATATGGATTTCCTTATACCCAAACTTCTAAGAAAAAAATCACTTAAAATTTCCTTCACTGTCTAATCACCTTTTGTTGATCTGTATGTTTAAGGTGAGCTGCAACCTAATGTGATCACATCTGACTGAAATTTGAAAGAACAGATGCAAGTGTCACCATTATAGAGCTCAGGAAATCTGGATAAGATATATGAGCTCTTTTTTATCAGTTAAGAGAGATGAGATCTTATATGATAAGAACCCTATTTTGTGCTTTAAAAACATAAATTACAAATGCATAAGATACATACCAAATTATCAAAAGCATAATTTAGATAAAATATAAGACAAGAAAGATTTTTTATTTAAATAAAAAAATAAAATAAAATAAAACCAAGGGAAGAGGCATACATGATCCGATGACGACAAAAACAAAGAACCCCAGCACAATCGGCCCAACAGGGTAGTCATTTCCTTTCTTTACTGTTGTTTCAGGAACAGATCCCCTCTTGGTGATATTTTTCTGAAACTTTGCAATTTTTCTGTCAGCAAGGCGCCTTGAAGTCGTCTGTCAGTCACACAAGACATCATCATCATCACCTTAGCCTTCTCCCAGCAATAAGGAGTAAGTCAAAGAAAGATAAATCATCACAAATGCCCACAATTCATCAAGAATGGACAAAATCATGAACTCAATCAATTTCAAAGGAGGTGGAAAATGCTGTAAATTAATAATTTAGGCTGCCAAATCATGGCTAACAGGCTTCCCAAGCAAGTTTATAAACGCAGTAAAGCACTTTTCCCAACAAGCATCACATTTGAGATAAGAATGGGCATGTCATGTTCTCATCTCAAAAATGACTCTGCACTAGGCAGTAAACCCAAATGCACCCTGAAAACTAGCACATAGCTAAACCATTGGATATAATCATAGCAGCTACCATTATATAGCTAATGAAAAAGTTGCTTTAAATATAGCACTAAACAACATTGCATGTTAATTATAACAGCAAATGCGAGTAACTGCAAAAATAAAATAAAATAACCATGCTTGTGATGCATTGTGATATAGTTCTATTTTGTTATATGAATGATTTAGGACAATTAACCACTTGCTCTAAAAGTTCGAATTGATAGAGCATGGCAAATTAATCCCTTTATCTCATAGCACAGGCCCCACATCCATGGGTTAGATCATTGGCCGGACTCTCCTCGTGGGCACCAAATCCATGGGTTCTGCCCCCTCATGGGCCCCAAATCACATAGGTTCCGCCTCACATGAGCTGCCCACCCCGAGTGTGCCCCCACATCCCACAGGCCACTCAAGCCCAATGTGAAAATGCGCATGCATTACTGAAACAATTTGTCAATATGCACATTCCACAATCTAGGGAACTCTTCTATAGTAAAGAAAAATGGCTCCCTCTACAGTTCCTCCAGCATGGGCAAACATGAGATAAGTACAGTTCCAAAAATATGCACCACTTTTAACGAAAGTTTGGATAAAAAGAAAAAAGTTAGGGCATGCATAGCAAGCTTTGTTTCATGTTCGTCGGGATTTCTTAGTCAAAACGGTAGTGATTGAATTTTGGAAAAAGAATCAATTTTGAAATTTAGCGTATTGTAGGAAAGGAGCTGCATGGCAAGCATTGTGGGCACTACAAGATTTGCAAATTCCTTCTTTTGGAAATCACCATCAATATTGGCCATTAGGAAACAGTGTCCCAGGGAGAAAGAAAAATGCTTCAATCCACAACTAAAGATACAAGGTTTTCAACTAGTAAGACCATGAACCATCTTGCGAGCATTGAGCCAAGCAGATAGTCCCATATTAACCTGGTTTCCAATTTTCTTTTCTCATTCAGAATAGGACTTTCATTCATTAGTTCACTAGCAATCAAAGTTCTTATGCATATTAATGTAATGATTTTTCGAACAAATTACAGGTACTATCACCAACGCATAACATTTCAATGATTGAAATGGTATAAGATAGACTGATGAGAATTGTGCAAATCATTTTTCGCACATCATGCATTTGGCGGGGATCTTTTTCTTGGTTTAAATTGGTATGAAGTTGGTCAATACAAGGTTCATATAAGTTCCCATTTTAACTGAGTAGTTTTCAACTTTTAACTAGAAAAACATCAATATTAATTGAGAGAAGTTTGATGATTTCAGTTTGGATTTTTGATGCCACATACAATCTGGATAAATTGCCAATGAAGAAAACGTATGTGCATAGATCAAATTCATGCTATAAACACAGAGAAGACATTGTTTGACCAATAATTTCAAGAAAAACAAAATGTAACTTCAGAGTGCAGTGCCAAATACTGAAAATTTTCAGAGCAGAGAAATCAAACCAAGCAAATACAAGCTATAAAATCAGAGAATAAATGGTTAATCACTATTACCATTGATGAAACACATCATCATTTCCGAAATACATGAACCCCAATTATCAAAACAGAGATCGAAACAAGACAAATCAATGCATAATTCCCAAAGAGGAAAAGTTTCAATCCAACAATTTCTATATATATATATATATAAACACATCCTTTCCAAAATGACATAAATCACCACAGTGAATCCTGATTTTCAACAAAAACGTAAAAATGATGCCAAATCAAGCTACAATTCCCAACAAGAAAGGTTCAATGGAATGATCTTCATAGGAAAATAGATCAATACAAAATCAATGCAGTACGCTCCAATATCTCATTGCAGAGAGATCCAGACAAGATTAACCAAGCCACAATTTCCGCGATGAAAAACCTCACTCAGCGATTTCAAGAAACACAGCAATTTTCCAAAGGCAGAAAGATCGAAGCTCGAAAAATCAAGCTATAAAATCAGAAAATCAAACAGTCAACCCCATCAATTCCCGAAGAAAAATACATCATTTCCGAAATCGGCATTCGAAAACCTAATCCCTCAACGCAGAGACATCATAAACATACGAAATCAAAAAACAATCTACGACAAGAAAATTGCAATCAATTTAAAAAAAAAAAAAAATGAATTAGAAGAAAGAACTCATCAGTCCCACGCGCACGGAGATCAAAACAAACAAAATCAATCTATAGTAAGAGAAATCTGAGATCCGACCCAACGATTTCCGAAGAATTCCGAAATCGAACCATCACAATCCTGATTTTTCAACACGGAGAGATCATAACATGCAAGATCAGTAAAAATCAAGAAAAAACGAGAACCAAACGGAATCTGATTTCCGAAAATCGTACAAAAACGTACGGAAATCTAGGGTTTTGAAAGAGAGCATTTTACCATTTTCTGGAGAGAGCGAGAGAGATGAAAGTCGTTTGAAAGGGTCTAAAACCGAAACGACGAGTCCAGACCTTTTCCAGATCTGCGACTCCCCCTACTTATAGCCAGGCCCAGTTAAGAAAAGCTCTGATACTCTGGCAGTGTAGCATGCTTCATACTCATGCACTACAAACAAGACACGTGGCAGACATTTGATAAAACTAGACCATCCAAAACATGGGACCCATTTCTGATATGTTAGTAACTGAAAATTAAAATGATTAATTTAAATTTTTTCGAAATGTTAGATCATGAGGTTTGTTCTCCATTGAGAACACTTTAGTGGGTGTTGCCCTAACCGCTTGGGGCCTACCTTGATGTATATTTAGTATATCCACGCCGCCCATCTGTTTTTCCATCTCATTTTAGTACGTTTTCCCAAACCTTCCAAAGATAAAAATCTCAGGTGGACCATACCACTAGAAACAGTAATTAATGACCATTAAAAACGTTTTGTGGGCCACAAAAGTTCTAGATCGAGCTGATATTGTATTTTCCGTTCATCTAGGTCTTCCCCCACAGTAAGTGTAACACCCACCTAGTCCGGCTGACCGATGGATTGTCTAGATGTGCACGTGTTGCCCACCTGATGAATGGATCGGATTACGTTTGGCACCAAATGGATCTTCAAGGTGGGCCCAACCATTCTAGTGGATGGGATATGATATTTCAGTGGCAGGTTGGCCTTAAACGCTCCCTGGGTAGTTTTATGATCCGTCGAGATGTATATGAACATTAACATCTATCAGACGGCCACTATGAAAGAGTGATTAACAGCCAGGATTCAACAAATGAATCTCTGCTAATCAATGATCAAAATCCTTTCATCACCGCCATCTTGCGATTACAAGACATCTACAGCGGGTCCCAAGATTTCGACGGTTTAATTTGGGTCACACGTGTGATACGTGCACGATTCTGAATGCATGCGAATGGTCCATCACACTCTGCCAGAGCACCGATTCTGAATGCATGCGTATGGTCCATCATACTCTGGCCGAGTGGGATGAATGATACGCGGGTACTTAGAATTAATTTTTTCTAGAAATTGCATTCGTAAATTGTCTAAATTATGGGTAATAGTTTAGATATATAATGAATCAAACATTACCCTTGTTTGATTATCTGAATATCAGATTATTGGACACTTATTGGACGGCTGAAAGTGAAACAAATCCACCCGTCCTATTTCAACAAACAAGTGTCCATAAATCAGAGGTTAGAATTACTCAACCAATATGAGATTAGGAATGTGAATTACAGACAATAGATACCACGATTTACCCGGTTTAATTTGATCTAATGCATGCCATTGTACAATTTCCAACCGCCTGCGTATTAAGCGTCCTACGCTGCCAGAGTACCAAATAACTTTCTTGGTTTTCTCGTCTGACCATAGAAAGAGGACGCGGATTGCGGACGCGGATTGGGAGCTATCCCCACCTGTCCCGAGCTTTGTGGGGTCCATCGTGATGTATAGATTTTATCCACACCGTTCATACATTTTTTCCATATCATTTTAGGATGTAGGCCAAAAAATGAGGCTGGCTCGAGTGGCTATCACATGACGTCCACCGTTGAAACCTTCCTAGGGCCCACCGTGATGTACATTTTCCATCCGACCTGTTCATTAGTTTGCATAGACCTGGATTAAGAGAAAACATAGATATCATCTTGATCAAAACTTCTACAGATCTCAAGAATTTTTTAGTGGTGAGCGTTCAATCTCCACCTTGTGGTCCATTTGACCGTTGGATCTGCCTCAATTTTTGAGAACTTATCATAAAATGAAATGGAAAAAAGAATGGACGGTGTGGATAAATCACGTAGATCACGTTGGCCCCTCAGAGCCCTGCCTGTGACGAGGGGTAGTATCCAGTCCGCGTCCGCGGACTGGGTCCTACCCTGCGGACTCGGTCCAGGTAGAGGCTCTGTGGGACCCGCAGTGACGTATATACTATATCTACTCCGTCCATCCATTTTTTAATATAATTTTAGAATATCTTAAAAAAAAAAAAAGCTAGATTCAACCCTCATTTGGACCACAAGGTTGATATTGAACATTCACCGTTAAAAATTTCCTACGAGCCGAAGAAGTTTTGATGAATCTGATATCTGTGTATTTCCCTGTGGGTCCCTTCATATAAGTATATGTGACCTTATAAACAGGTTGGATGGAAAATAGATATTACGGTGGGGCACTAAGAAGGTTTCAACGGTGGACGTCACTATCACTGCTGCTTCATTTGGTGTGGTCCATTTGAGCCTTTGATCTATCTCATTTTAACGTTAATACTCTAAAATGATCTGAAACAAATAATTAACGGCGTGGATAAAACACATTCATCCATGTGGGCCCCACAGACCCCTGCCTCGACCCAGTCCGTCCTGGCAGCAGCTTCCAGGACGCAGTCCGAATGCAAAGAGAAGAAAATGAAACCATGTTCCTGCTGCCAATGGAAACGGGATGGGAGATGATACGATGGAGCCAGAAGTATCGGAATACGGTAGATCCGTCACTATAAGGTATAGGTGGAAGGGTTATATAGAAAATCTGAACCGTTCATATGCAGGAAAATATCATAGATGGTCTATTTATGAAAATTTTAAACCTATTATACAATCATATTTATATAATATGTGTCCATTAAATTAACGGCAGGAAAAAAGTTAAATGTTAAATGTCCAGTAGGGCAATCGTAGAAAATCTAATGGATATGATTATAGGGATTTATTTTGAGCGTAAGCTATGAATGGACCTGATCAATGCATAAACCTGCCACGTGTCCTGTAGAGAGATGGCTATACCGTGTTACCTCTTCCAGCTCTACCGTATTGTCTCCTTGACGAGAGTTGAATGGGCGACGTGTGGACCATGCCCTAAAATGAGCTGGAAAAAACGGATGGACAGTGTGGACTGTCCATGTTTATTAAACAAGATAGGCCCACGGGATGGGTGGACTGTTTGCAAGGGAGTATTCGGATTTGGGAATTCTAATATCAATTTGCCGTATATTCCAAACGCCTGGTCATGGTCTCAATGGTCCAAAACTATAAAGAATTGTAGTGTTTGATTTTCATTGGAGATTGGCCTCTCTCAAGGGAGGGATTAGCCATCATAGGTGGGAAAAACACTTGATGGTTAGGATCATTTGACCAAAGTGATTTTTAACAAGGATGGAAGGCTCTAAGTCAATGATCAAACCGTTTGCAATGTGGCCAATATATTGGATGGCTAGGATCATCCAACCAAATTAATTTTGAGGTTGATGGGTTTCGAAACTTAGGGCTCACGTGTTATCTATATCACACCATTTACAGTATGATAAAAGAAAATATATACCATCCATTTCCTTGGGAATTGATTAGACGGTTAGAATCACACGGCCAAAGTGACTTTTTGAGACAAATGAGTAATCAAGGGTGATGTCCACACTATGGATGGTCTAGATCAATGATTAGTCTATTGGTAATATGATAATATGGATCTCCTATTTCCTAAGCATGGATTGGAAGATTAGTATCATCCTGATGGATGGTACGTAAATAGTGTATGTTAAGATTAGGATCATCATCCAAACTTTGAGACTTATGTGGGTCCCACCACGTTATGTGGATGATTTGAACCATGCATCTGGTGAGTTCCATTCAGGCGATGGGATGTCTCAAAGAGCAGCCATAAACCGAATTCAGGTGGGGATTAGACCATCTGGAACGGTGCAAAATCATGCCTAAAACATCCTAAATCACTTGGGGGCCGTTTGGCCGGGTGGATTGGAAGGGATTGAATGGTACTAGGGTGGATGGCATGGATTTTTAGGTAATGATGGTGTTGTCAGTGGATTGTCTTGGATTGCTCTATCCCTAGTTTGCTATATCCAGTCTGTTTGGCACACCCAGCCAATCCTAGGATTAAATCTTTCCATCGCTTCCAATCCCTCAAACCAAACACATCCCAGGCAAATTTGAGCGGATTAGGGTGGATTGGATGGGATTTAAAGGTAATGATGGTGTTGTCAGTGGATTGTCACTATATCCCGGGATTTAACTTCCAATCCCTTCCAATACCATCCAATCCCTTCCAATCCGACTGGCCAAACGGGCCCTTGGCATAGCAGACCTCAGTTTTGGAATGGTCTGAAATTTGGTTGGACGCACACAACGTATCTGTCAAGTATCTGAACTACAGTTTGGCCCGGACCAACTGATGGGTGGGCATCCATTCCACCCTCTTAACAGTTTCCTGCCGTGTGGCCAACCCCAATTCTTGAATCAAGCTGGATTTTGGGCTGTGCTCTCTTATAGGGAGGGGAACGTCTGATGGAGAAGGTGGACGGCTGACACACATCATGATAATGTCCGTAGAGGTGAACTTTACATCAGCTATGGTGAAGTCGACCTCAAGCTCCTGGAAATGGGATCCTGTGAGGGCCACCTTATCATAGATCTGTAGATAAGCTGAATCTAGTCAAGCTTGGCCCAGCTCAATTCGGCTTGGCCAGCAAGCTCCACTAGCTTGAACTTGGCTTGGCTCAGTCCTCGAGCCTGATTGGCCAGCTCAACTCAGCTAAGTTAGCAGCTCAAGCTGAACTTGAGCTCAGTCTTTCCACGAGAGTTCCAGCTATGAGCTGAGTTTGAGTTTAGGTTTTAGGATTTTTAATATATAGATAATATATATTTTTAATTTAAACATATTTAGATCAAACCCAATTTCAAACCGAGTCAAGTCGAGCTTTTCCAAGTAGAGGCAAGGAAGTTAACCAAGCTAACTCAGTTCTCCTATTCGGCTCCACATTTGGAACAACTGCTGTTATTCTGGTGGGCGCATCGGCTATCCTTTGACAGGCGGTACACATGGCATGTGGTGTGGGTGTATCCAGAACATCCAGATGCTGGATCCTTACCATAAATGGTCCACAGTTGGAAAAAAATAAAACTGAACTTTGAAGACAAATTGGTTTTGCTGTATCCGAGGGCTAGGATTATCTGTTTAGCGAGACTATCAATTAGGTAAGTCTAAGGAGATGACTTGCTAGAATGATGGCTTCGATCCATCTGCACTGTCACATGTCTGGTATGATCCCTTCCTGATCCAGCGCACCGGTTAAGAGTCAAAGTCAACCTCAACAAGAACCATCTAAGAAATTAATAGAGCTTCCAAAACCATTATTCATTTTCAAAATACAAAGTAGACCCAGTCTCAGACCGATCTGTTCAAAATCTACTCTGCAAGATTCCACCTGTTACATCTATGACAAGAAAGGTGGGCCACACGGCGATCTTGGAATGCAAAGAATATACATTTTGTGATGTATATACACGTGAAGCACATACATCATAATAATACATGCACATACATATAAATGATTGATTCCCTTCTGCAAAAAAAAAAAAATGGCATACCCCACCGGTTGTAAGATGATGTGTTTACTTTATAGGTAGTGATGATGCCCCATTAACGGGCCTTCTGCAGCATGTGGGGATGAGCGCGGAGAGGGCACGTTGCGATGAAGCCTGCCATTGGCAAAGATAGGACGAACAGTGTAAATAACATCTCACCAGTTGTGCAGCTGTGAAGTGATGCTTTTTAAAATGGGGTGATATTCAGTGTGTATGTGCCTTTTAGCCTTCTCCGAACCAGGATTGCCCAACCATTCGGCGTATAAGTTCTTCACCAGCGGATTCTCATAAGGGTCCGCTACCAAAACCTGAAAAATATGTCGCAGAATGTCAGTTTATTTACAGGCACTCTGCACTGCATTATAAGTTTGTGTTTTGTTAAAAAATTCCCCACGGTGGTGAAAGGTACTAGCCTCTGCCAACACCCATCAGTGAATGTGCTCAGAGGCATCCAGTTGGATAGGCTGCCGCCCAAAACCCATATCAACTGGATTATTCAGCACATGAGAAAGTTATCCACAATGTCCATGAATTGGATAGATGAGAAAGCTACCCACAATGCCTATGAATTGGATAGATAAAGAATGTATTGTTGCTAAAGGTTTAATGAGCATCCAGCCTATCCAAGTCCTCGACCATTCTAATGGATGGCCAAGATTGATGGGCATGCTGAAGATAATGCCCTCCACCATTGGTGAAGGATTAACGAAGCCCATTGTTCAGACAAACTCTAGAAGGTAGGTTCGTGCATGAGAGAGAGATTAATGCCAGAAAAAGAGAGAGAGAGAGAGAGAGAGGGTAATGCCCTCCACCATTGTTCAGCAGCAGAAGGTTTGTGCATGATTTATGCAGAATATATGTGCAAGAGAGAGAGCTCGCCGGAAATTTTATTTTATTTTTTATTTTTTGCTACTGAAAAGTGAAAACGGCATTATAATCCATAACACACCACACCATTATAGCTCAGAAAATTGCTTGCGTACATTAAATTCATCATTCCATCACACTTGTCATTTTGCAAGCGTTTCCCATTACAAGACACAAAGGAGAGGGACCACGTCTTATTTTTATATAAGAAAAACGAACCTTGATTAGGGGTGTACACGAACAGAGCTAGCTCGGTTAGCTCGCTCGACTCAACTCGAAAAAGCTCGATTTGACTCGGTTCGAAGCTGAGTTCGAGCCGAGTCGAGCTGATTTTTTAAGCTCGAAAATGAGTTCGAGCTGGCCCCAGCTCGACTTGAGTCGAATCAAACCCAGGTTGAATCAAACTCGGATCAAACCAGTTCGGTGACTCGGTTACTATGATATTGATGTTGCTCACCAAGTGTTTGATGAAATGACTCAAAGAAGTGTGACTAGTGGCAAAGAAAGTATGTATATGAAACCAACACTCTTTTTTTCTTGATTTTTATGTTGCATAGAAGGTGTTTGATAAAATACCTGTAAAACCATTGCTGCTATCTCAAATACAGTGAGATTTTGAAGGTGCAGTCTAGGTGTTTGTGAAAATGCCTCAATGACAAATTCGGTTCGATATTAGCTCGAACTCGGCCCGAGCTGCTGACCAAACTGAGCCGAGCCGAGTTCAAGCTGAGGTCAGCTAGTGGCCGAGCCGAGTCGAGCTGAGGCCAGCTTGACTTGGTTCGACTCGATGTACACCCCTAACCTTGATGCATATGTGAAATTAAACAGTTGTCCAAAATTGAGGGAGCACTGAGGCTCCCCGTCCATACCCAATGCACCAAGGTGTTTGGAGCAGCAAGGAAAATAGCTTCCACATAAGGCATGCTAGTATTTTTCTACATTGTCCCTCAAAATGGCGGTTGAGATAGAGAGGGAAGGTCCCGCTCTTTATATCAACAACAATTGATGGCATCACATCCTGTCATCCTTAGAAACCCATGAGCACCCAAGCACACCCAATGCGTGCCTATATATACAGCTGCAAGAACAATTAAAAGCCTATAGATATATAAAGCATAAATAGCATAATCTTCTGGCATATCATATGATGAGGTGCTCCCCTGGTGCTGTAAGCTTATGGTGGCACCAGGCAGATTTGGGGTCCATGTGGGTATCACATCCAGCCCATCCATCGGATGCAATCCCTCAGTTTACCCGAAGGGCCTGAAAATTAGATTGATCCAAAAGTATGGTGGGCCACAGAACAGGGAACAAGGTCGGAGGGGATGCCTACAATTGATTCTCGCCAGGCCCTCCCTGACTTGCAGAACAGCCTAATTTTTTTCTGACCCTTCATCCAGGGCAGATGAAGGGTCTTAGATGGCCTGGATTATGTATATGCAACATGGTGGGTACCCCACACAAATAATATGGAAGCCCCCCTGTCCTCTGGTCCACCTGAGTTTCCTTTTGAGGTGATTTTTGGCCCCTGGTGGTAATGTGACGTGTCCCATCCAATGGAAGGATGGATGATGTGAATACATCACGTGGGCCCACTTCTGCTCGGTACCACAGGAGTGCACCCCTTATAAAAGATGATGCAATCCCAAGGTTGTGCGTGTAAAATGATAAAGATAAATCAGATGCTCAGAGAATGGACTTACATTTTCCATATATACATCTTCTAATGTTTGAATAACATCTTTGGCAGATTGTCCTGTCTTTGGTTTGATTTGACCTCCACCGTTGAGACAGCCTGTTAATGGGAATCAGAATCAGATAAACACTTATCCCGCTTATGAAAAGGATACCTGACCGACTAAGGTCGTGATTTGATAATCCACAGTAAAATGCTTAAACAAGAAAAAGGAAATACCTGAAGGGCATGCCATAACCTCCACAAAATCATACTCGCATTTCTTAATTTTAATCTTCCTTACAATATTCTGCAGGTTCCGGAAGCCATAACAAAGTGCGAATCTTAAAACTGTTTTACCTTCAACCTGAATTTATAATTGAATTAGCTGAAATGTTATATTAAACATAAAATTATGAGCTATTATACAGCAATTCAGCCCAAGAATTTTTCAGTGCACTTGGATTTTCAGTTTGAGTAAGTGGGGCCCAAACTGCTGATACAATGGCACCCACTGCACATGGCCCGATTGGAAGACCCTACCGATTGAATCTTTGGCCTTTTTTGCTTGCATGTGGACTTTTTTGCATTATTTTCTTTCTTAACTGTCTGTTTGTTGGACAACAATCGAAGGGTTAGAATTTTCCCATATGGGAAATTCACAGTGTATGGGCCATCCAAAGTGAGGCTAGGCCATATCAATGATTTGACTACTGAACCATACACCCAACTTGTACAAGATGAAAACCTGAGAACACTGTATCAAACTAGAGTTTAGATCAACAGAGAGAAGATTGCCACTCACTTCTAGATTTACTTCCCGAAAATCTGAATTCCGCAATATCTTGAAGTCAAGAGGCCCTTTAATTTCCCTCCCAAAAAGCGTTGTAGCAGCATGGCGAAAAACCGTATCTGCATAACCTCCAGAGCCTCCAGGAACACCAAAAAGTCGCCCTTCTTCATCCACGTTTGTTAGTCTGTGGAAAATTATTTAAAATGTTGAGTGCATTTTTCAAGAAACTAACTCCATGGTGCATGCACAGAATTCTCAAGCAAGAGTAACCAAAAGCATTACAGTCTATCGAGAGGCGATTCTTCCAATGCCTTCAAATTGACGGATTTCAGCTGCAGCAAACCCAATAACAATTTCCTTCGTTACAAAAAACAAATATAACTTCCCTGACAGATATGTTTAGGCTGAGTTTGGTTGCACCAACCAAATATCATGAAATATCATGATATTTCATTATATTTGTGCCGACAAACACACCCTTATCCATCAACTGAAAATATGAAATGCTGATAGAATAATTAGCATGCGTATCTTCACCTGTATCAATTCCAATACTTCTCCTGATGTCAAAACTGAGTCTACCTCTGGAATCCTTGGGCCTGCATCATCATAACCAGTTTCTCCTTGATGTTCCACTGAAAATACAAAATCATCTCTAGCAGCTTCAAGCTTCTTATCATAACAGGGCATCACTGTTACATGGTAGATTTTCTCCGGCCTGTCAAACATTCACAATTTACTTAAGAAGTGCAATCAACAAAAAATTGGAAGCACTGCCCACCGTGTCATGAGTACTGGGAAGAAACATGAACTGAATTGCAAGAAATTGTGGGCCGTGACCCTCTGAAACCCAAGAATTTCGACAATTGTTGCGCAATGGACAACTTTTCGTAATCAGAGATGCAAAGTCTTATGAAGCACACTGAAAGAAACAATGGACAACTTTTCGTAATCAGAGATGCAAAGCCTTATGAAGCACACTGAAAGAAACATTGAAAGCACCAGTCCATTGAGCCATATGTCGTCGTCATCATCTAAGCCTTGTCCCAATAAATTGGGTCTGGCGACAAGAATCCTGTTCTGCCATTCCACTCTATCAAGGACTGAGGATAATGAGAGAAGGTATAAGAGCTACACGACACTTGTGAGCCTTCAAGCTCAGCATCCTAGGGTCTTGTGTTGGGAAGTATGAGATTCTCTTCTTGATCAGATTAATTCCTTACTAAAAAGGAAAGCTTATTCCACAGAGCAGCAAGATGACGACCCAGCAGCTCAATCATGTCAAAGTGGACAATAGCTCCAGTCATGGAGTCATGAAAATGATAAGCTCAAAGTGAATATTGGAAAGGAAAATTTCTACAGAATATCAAGATCCCAAGTCCCTGACTTCCTTAAATATATGATAACATATAAATAAAGTGGAGTACCATACAATTAGCCATTTTGCTCCCATTAGAGTTATACCCACGTAGTTTAGTTACCTTAATGTTAGTTTAAAGGTGGTCCGAAGGATGGTTATGCAACTGCCCCAAGTTGGAAAACAGAAAATCAATTGTCATCCACCATTACACATTTATTATGCAATTAATGGCAGGAATGCTGATTAGGGCTGCAACTTGGGTTTGAGTTGACCCGAACCCGATTGACCCAACCTGAGTTCGGCTCGGGTTGTCAAGTTCTGCTGGTTGAGTTCAGGTTGAGCAAATTCGGATTGGGAATAATCACATGTATTTGGGTGGGGTTGGGTCGGATATAAAGGAACTCAGGTTATGTTCGAGTTGGGAACCTTGGTTTTGAATCCAGGTCAGGTTAGATTGCGGGTTGGATCCTCTTGAGGTCTGTTCGGGATCACGTTGACCCTGAACCCGACCCAATCCACCTGAGTCACACCCCTAATGCTGATGCAGATTTATCCACTTTATTCTCTTTTCCACCATTGCCACCTCATTAACACACAAAAATTGTGCACTCATTGGAGCTCATACACAAATATGCATGCCATGTCCTGCATGCATACTCATCGCCCTAATACCAACATAGAGAAATGCATGCGGACAGTGCCGAAATAAACACCCAGGTTGGTTGCAACTGGGCCAGACCAAGGCCAATCCAGACCTGAAATGCAAGGAACCTAGGCCCAAGCTTAGCATGGGGCAGAATATGTGGCAGGAATTCAGCTCGATATAGGAAAAGCAGGCACAGACTTAGCCTGAATGCCAAATCAGAAGCTGGGGGCTGTCAACAACACCTCATTACCTGCAAGGTTCGAAGACTACCAAGCAAACTAAGAACATCAAAGAAGTTGCAACATTTTTTGAAATGGCTTCCATGCTAAGGGTCAATACCAGGAAAAGCGTCATTGTCATTGTTGTGGCACATGGGATAAACATTCAACTGGTGGAAGATTGGTTGAGTTGCACAATGAGAAATTACCAATAAACTACCTTGCTCGAGGGGGGCTTGCGACATGTCACTGTGAGATACAGGTGGGAAAACGGAAAGTTGCTAGAGTGGAGATGGAGTTGTCTCTTTGGGAGATGTGGTTGTTGAAAGAATAAGAGGAAATTAATAGAATGGAAATGAGGATTTCTCTTTGAGAGGGAGAATCACACTTATCAACTGAATATTGACTAATGTTCTGGTTTATCATTTTTTTTTTCCAAGGCAAATGAAATTTTATTAAAAGAAAGGAAAAGGACCCCACAAAGATTCGTAAAATTCTGCAGTTAGGCCCACTCGGCTACATATCCTCCAACTCTGAGGAAGACTACTACCACCTGGCTAACCTTATTTTGGAAGTGTGATAGTTATGCTCCCACCACTATGCCCCAAGGAAGAACAACTAGTAAATAGAGCGTCATAACAACAGATTCCTAGTCTCCCTTGCCACTACCATGACAAAGCATTAGAAGATCCACCATCGAAGCATCACCACTCCCATCTTAAACACAGAAAGAGTCTTCCACCAAATCCTTTGAGTGAAAAGGCAGTGGATAAACAGCTGGTTTATCATTTATTATAATTTATAAATCATAATTAAGTCTGGCAATTAGCTGGGTGCCTGTGGGGTCAAGGTCAACATGAGCCCAACCCAATATTAATAGGGCCAAAAAGTCAGGTCAGAGCCTGGACCATTTAGTAACTGGGCCTTCAATTTCAAGCCCAAGCCCACACATTAACATCATAAGCGGGCCTATTCTCTGGCTCAGGTTGGGCTTGAATAGAAAATTCTGCAAAACATAGGCTTTGGTCCAACCTGTTTATTAATCAAAGTTCAAAATCAGGCTCATACCTGACCCATGGCCGGGGACCAGAACCAATATTCAGGAAAAGGTAGGTAAGAAATTGGAAAAACTTCAAAGGTACTTCTGTTGGGAAGGCAAGGAAACAGCCAAACAGGTCATAAGTTCCATATCATAAATTGGAAAGATTTTCAAAAGCCAAGAATGAGGGCTGAGTTGGCTATGAAAGAAATTGGACTCTCTTAAGCAAGTAGTAATGGTGGAGGTCCCAGGACTAACTGCATGTGCTTCAGAGGTCATGATAAGTTACTAGAACGTATTGCATTAAAATTTTGGACTTTGTATAATTCAAAAGATCACAAAAAACTAGGTATTTTTTCTTGTTAAACCGTGAATTAAACTTGTTTTTGAAAGAACAAAAATGTTCGTTATGAAAATGTGAATAATTGCATTAAGACATTAATATAGGGATATTCAGGGGGAGGGGGAGGGGGAGGGGGAGGAATTGATCAATGTCATCAATTGATGAGGGCTGAGGTTGAGCAAAAAGAGAGAGGAGGGGTTTTTGACTAAGATTTTTTTTAAGGGTGGGGATTAGTTAGAGAGAGGGAAGAGTTGATGGAGAGAGAGAGAGAGAGAGTAGTTTACTCTTTTATATCACTTACACAAATTGATGTGAACTTCTATATCAGTTATGTAGTTAGACATTTAGCTGTGGTTCCATATTTTTTAGTTCACATAAATGTATACATGTACACAAATTGATGTGTACTTCTATATCAGTTATGTAGATAGACATTTAGCTGTGGTTCCATATTTTTTAGTTCACATACATGTATACGTGGGAAGAGATCCAGTCCTCTAGGGAGGATGGTATTTGTCCTCCTAGGTTCATACCATATGCTTGGCATGTGTATTTTGATCTGAAAAGGTCATTCACCATAAGGCTCTCTAAATGGACAATAAACCAAAAATCACAATCATCGGACAATCCTAACCATGCCAAAACGTCATACAAAATTTAGTTACCAGATTTTACTATTTCTGCTCTGCAATTTTATTTTTTTAATGGCAAGGATTTTCCAGTCAATGTGCTCTTCAAAAAAATATTTTACAGTCAATGTGATTTTTGATCTATTACTCAATTCATGGTCGCCCCGATGAATGAACGGTTTGGATCATCATAAACATATGCCACATGTACGGCATGGGACTTCCTCCCTGGTGGACTAGATCTCTTCCCTTCATACATAGGCATATACACATGCAATTTCTTTTTGTCCTACATCATTTTGCTAAATTCGTTCATGAACTAGTGAACATTGGTTAAGTATCAAGGAACAAAATAAGGTTGGTCTAGTTTGTGTTTTGAGAGTTGCATCTGAAGTCCGGAAAGGCCATAAGCAAGTCTAAGAATACATCTGATAGGGAAGGAAGGAATTTTTCTAGCTAGAGGATCATCTATCCAACAAAGGATTCAGTACCTGGTTGGTGATGGGGACCATGTGAAGTTTTGGGCCATGCTTGGGTTGGAAGAGGAACTCTTGAATGTAAATTCCCAATATTTATGGTGTTACCACTTACGACTGCTACTTAAACGCTGCCAGGAGTTTCTCCAGGTAGTTGTTTTGGATTGTGAGTTTTAGGAGGAACCTTAAAGATGACAGAACTGATTAAAACTTGTCAAAGACTCATGCTGAAGATTTCTGGAACATTGGAAGCAAATACTCACGTGTGGAAACGTTCTTCTTTGGAAACTTCTCTTTCACATTGTTCTTGGTGCTCTTGTGGCACCTAGGTGTGAGGTTTCATTTCTTGTGAAGGTTTAGGGCAATATCATTCTCATCTGAAGTGGAAGCAATTAGTCAGATGCAATGTTCTAAAAGCCATATCAGATCTGTAATCATAAATTGCAAGATCCTAAGTATTTTTACAATTTTGTTTTATAAAATATAGAAAAATACAGAAGAAGAATAATATCAAAATATAAAATAGTTGCAAGGTATTCAAAATCGGTTACGTAATGGCCATAACAGCCGTTACGTAACGGTAACAGTCATAACCATTACGCGTTACAAGGTTGAAAAGGCTGTAATGGCCGTTATAGAAAAAAACAGGCTGTAACAGTCCATAGCAGCCTGTAACAGCCCTGTAACGGACCGTAACGGTCCCATAACGGCCTTGTAACGGTCTTGTAACAGTTTTTTCAAACAACAAGAAAAGGCCATAACGGCCGTAACGGCCCGTATCATAACAGTAATGGTGGTGGCTGTTACGGCCACCGCTACCGTTTTGGAACACCTTGAATAGTTGGATATGATCAAATATTCTATGTTTTAATGCCACACCAAGGAATCTGCATAATATCAGCATAATACGGCAACAAATTATCTGTTTTTGTTTAGAAAAAAGATAATTCACATGTATTTTGGCTTCTAACTTCCAAGTTTTAAGTACCAAAGGTAAAATCCCCAGATGAATGAAAGATAAACACTCAAATATATGTATCTATGTCAAATAGTCAAATGATGTCAGTTGCATTAACATCTTCAGTTCTGCTATAGCCATCACCATTGGAGTCAGCCATGTATGCTGTAAAAGATACAAAACTCAAAAATGCCCACACAACTGCTTAATGCAAGTGCAAGGGATGGTATTAGACTCAAAAGGCCCCAAATAACTTTGGAATGAAAAAATAAGGGAAAAAATTAGCAAATTTATTAGCCATGGTTTAGCGCCCACAACCATGACCCTTGCTTTTTTCTTTTTCTTTTTCATTTTTTTCATTGAACCATACAATTTAAGTAAAATAGTACGATTACCAGTAAATCATAGGATTCAGCTAGGGCTTTTGGGATTAAATTAAGACTCAAATAGTTTCCCATAAGATGTGAATTGAATCATAAGATTCAAATCATATGCAGTAAGATTTTAACAACAACAGTTGACAGCGATGATGAATAAGATACTCGTGCTTGATAATATTAGAAAGAGTTACCAACTGTTTGGAAGCATATGTTTCATGTGTTGGAGGAAAAGGAAACCGTGGATCATCTTTTCATTCGTTGTAAGATGGAGACAGACAAGGATCGTCTTATCATTCATCATACAGATCCCCCAAAAAACAATTCATTCCCCTGAACTGAATTGTTTAGGACATGATTCGTTTTGAATAAGTTTCAAATAATTTCCCATAAGATTTGATTGACTCATACGATTCAAATTATACGCAGTAAGATATTAACAACCATGGTTGATAGCAATGATGAATAAGATCCTCATGCTTGATAACTTTAGAAAGAGTAACCAAGTCTTCTGAAGCATACATTTCAGGTGTTGGGGAAAGAGGATACCGTGGATCATTTTTTCATCCATTGTAAAATGGAGACAGATATGGACTTATAATTCCCCTGATCTAATAGTTTAGGGTATGATTCAATTTGAATTGTACGACTCAAAAGGTGATCTGCACGATTTTGATTTGATTGGCACTGCACATTTAGGGGATTGTGTGCGCCTGCATCAAGCATGACCTTATAAAAGTTCAAAATAACCCCCACCCTCACCCAATAAAAGGTAAAGAGTCACTCTAGGCAGTTTCGGTAAAGACTCAAAGGCCTTAGGTGGCCAAGAGAGCACTTAGATTCTCAGAATCTTCCTAACAGAGGAATGGAAAGAATTCAAAAATTCACTCCCAAACTGGAAAAATAATGTCATATAATATTCTAGTAATGAGAAGCACCAAAGTCACAAGGGTGGTATTTGGACTATCAGAACTTACATTAGACCCATTTTTTGGCAAATGTGATGCTTGATGGTTGCCCCGATTGCTTGTTGTGGACTCTTCACAGAAGAAATATAAGGCAGTATATATGAGCCAAGTGTTTTTTCAGCATAGCATATCCAACCTGGATGCATAGAAAGATCATTAAATTGAACAACAGTACATGAAACGACCATAGTATAACTACAATGATATGATAATCATGAAGCAACAATTTGTCTAAAACTTCAGAAAAACATGTACAGCTTAGTATCCATGAGCTCTATGTTGTTGGGGTGTACAATTCTTTGAGGAACGTTCACAAATAGGCAAGGCACACCAAGTGAACAATAATCATCATCATCATCATAGCCTGTCCCAGTACTCAGCTTTCAAGCCTTTGTTATCAGTAAATGAATTTCATAAGAAAAGAGGGCATGAAGGCAGAAATCTACAACAGCTAGCCCATTAATAGCAGAGCCCACAAGCTGACATAGTGTTGAACTCTATCAACCACTTTGGAAACACCTCTCATTTATTATCAAAAGATCAACTATCCTCTCTCTAGATGGCCCATAAGATTGCCAAGGATAACAAATTCCACAAAATCTCTCCCTTACAACCTTCTAGGATCAAATTCCCAAGCTTCCAAAGAGAGCAATAGAATTTGGGACCATCCACTGCATATCGAATTAACCAAAAACTGATTTATTAAAACAGAAAAAGAGGACAGGACCCCATAATGAGGAGGACATCATGTCACGTACACCCTTACGTACATATCAGAGGAGGAAGCGGGCCGCGCCGATTTCCCTATGGCTATGAGAGTACCTGTGATCGTGCTGAAGACCACATGTGCATGTGTGAGCATCTGGAAGACCTCATGCTGGGAAGATGCATATGGGTTGCTTTATGGAGTGATCCAGACTGTTGGATCGGAGGGATGTGACGATCGGACCATTGGATCGCATGGATCACATGATCGGGTCATTGATTGTTGATCGTCCACATCAGTTTTAAACTTTATCATATTTTAAGATTTAGTTTTTGATTATTTTATATTTGAATACATTTGAGTGCTTTAGTTGATTTTATTTAGACTAGGGCTATTTTCGTTAAAGTTCACAAGACGGGGATTTTTGTAATTTTTGAAACTTCTTGAATCTATAAAAGAGGAGGGCGTGTGACCGCTCCCTCATTGAATTTCGTGATTTAAAAAAATTTTAAAAAAATTTAAAAAAAAAAAAACAGAGAGAGAGAGAGAAAAGCCCTTGCTTTATTCTCCCATCTTCATGCGATTTGAAAGGAAGATTGGTGTGAGGCTAATCTTTATCAACGGAGGTGCGAGGTCTCCATCTATCCCCACACCATCTTCTCTTTTTTTCCCCATCCAGGTATTTCCTTCATATTCTTAATTCTCTCATCCCAAATTTTCATTCTCCCAAACCCAACTTTCCCATACCCATCGGCAATCCAAACTCTAACCCTAAACCTAAAATTCACAATTTTCCTACTTTCTCAAATTACCCTAACCCTAAATTTCGCCCTAGGTTGTATTAAATTTCCTATTTTGAAATAGACTATATCCTATGCTAATTAGATGTCCCTACATCCATTAGAACCTTTAAAAAAAAAAAATAATAATAAAATAAAATAAAATAAAATAAAATTATTTATGATCTTAAATTACGATGTTGGTAGCTTAGGCTAGGATTATGCATGGTTTTCTTTTGATTTTCAGGATATTTGTGATGATTATAGCGATGTTTGTGTTTTTTTGTAAGCACCTTAATTCGGCTATTTGATCTCACATGTTACTCAATTCATGCATCGGTCCTGCATCACCCCAATAAAAGACCAACTGGCTTTCAACAGAAAGACCCAAAAAAGGCCCTCTAACCTCATAAGATTAAAATAAATATTTAACGAAAGGCTTGAGGCTAAGCCCAACAAACAAGATTGCCGGCCCACAAGACAACCAACCAAGCTCGCCCCACAAAAGCTTAGACCAATAGCATTCCATTTCTCCACTCTAAACCTTAATTGCAGGATCCTTCTAACTAGGTGTCACTTCCGCTTTGAATTCCCGATTCGAACTCTCCCTCCCACTCCTGCTTCCCACCTATTTATACTTGTTTACATATTGAAAGAGACGCTTCCCTACTCATACACCTGAATTTGTTGCCAATTAGCTTCTTGCGTTGTGCAAATATGCTCCAAACACAAATGTGGAATCAAACAACCCTTAATATTTTAGGGGAAAGGACTGCTCGCTTGATAACATTAGCTTTGATTTTATCGAATAATCCGGCTATCAAGATCCAATTCCCTTGAAGATGAAAGTGTGTTTATACCCATTCTAAATCTCCAAGCACGTGGCTGACAAAAGCAAACACCAATAACCTTTCATTTTTCCTTGATAGGGCCACTATACAAACTGCTGAAAGTCTCTTAAAGCCTCTCCTTCAGTATCCATTACATGCGAAACCTTAGTCGCAGGATCCTTCTAACTGGTACCGCAACCGCTTCGAATCCCTACTTCAGCTCTCACTCCCGCTCCCACTTCCCACCTATTTATCCTTGTTTACATTTTGAAAGAAACGCTTCCCCACTCCCACACCTGAATTTGTTGCTGCTTCGCTTCATGCTTTGTGCAACTATATGCCAAAAAGAGAGAGAGAGAAGAATTGACACCATAATTCAGATGCCACTCAACAGTGAAGGAAGAGGTCATGAACAGGCTCAGTCCTCAGCCTTGCACATGACACATCTGCTAGGCCTGGAACAACCTCTACTCTTGTGGTCGATTGTTAAAAGTTTATCTCTAACAGCCGCTCAAGAAAAAGCCACCATACTTGGTGGAGCCTCCTCTTGCCTCTAAACCTACAAAAGAAGAATCCACCTTTGTCGCCTTGTGGAAGGTAGACTTCAATGAGAAATTTGTAGAAGTGTCCCTATTTCATCTACTACAGTCCTCATTAGGCACCAAAACTACCAAATCAAGAGAATCCAGCAGAAGCCGAAAATTGATGAACTCCTCTTTCATGTTTCTTCTGTGAATAAAATGTTCAATACCAATAGACTCAGAGAACTCTTTTACTAGAGAGTTACGCTTTAACACTATCAAGTACAACCTCAAGGATTGTTCTGCAAACAATCTATCTTCTAACCAATTTAGTTGGGATAAGGCTTAGATGATGGTGGTAGTCTACTCTATTTAAGGATCTTCCCAAAAGCAAACTTTGACGCCTTTCACAAATCTACCTCCTTCACACAAAACCTTGCACAAGGCTTTAAGTTGTCCATCATTAGGATACCTCCCACACTTTAGAGCAGGGAACTCCTACGGAAGGGAATTTCTTTTTATAGAGGTAACAACAATTTACTAAAGACTCACGGAAGCAAGTAAAGAATACAAGAGAACAAAAACAAGAAGTGAAAAGAGAAAGCCCAAGGAGCCACTCCGCAGGTGTCCCAACTAGCTATAAGCCGTTGGATTTTTCTGACTGTGACATCAACATCCACTCGTTCGTTCTGAAACCAACGACCGTTCCTGGCTCCCCAAATAGCCCAAAGCATTGCCATTAAAGTTAACCGTCAGCTAGCTTTTCTGAGTTTCCTGACTCCTCCCCCGTGCTAGGCCAACATCGCTTCCTCCATCAACCTCGGCATGACCCAAACCGTACGGAGCTCGAACAAGATGTAATCCCAAACCTTTCTTGCGAATTCACAATGAAGAAAAAAAAAAAAAAAAAAATTTGTTAATGGATTATGCATCATCCATACACATGACACAACTACTGGGGAGGATGAGCGACCCCTCTGCAAGTTGTCAATAGTAAGCACCCTCTTCCGACCCACCAACCATACAAAACAAGCCACATGAGGGGGAGCTCCATAGAACCACTGGTGATAAGGATGTAGAAGGCCAGAGGAAGGAGGAGGAGGAGGAGAAATCAGTCCATGGAGAGACCAAACTGAAAATTTGCCTAAACAATGAACCGTCCAAAGTATGGAATCCAACTCAAGGATTTAAGGGCTGGACTCCTTTAGAAGATCCAACAACCTTGTAAAATCGAAGATCTCATCATCCATCATATTTTGTCGACAAGGCGGGCTCCAGACTGGTTGGCCTATCCTTCTCGATCACCACTCCAAAAACCTTGTAAAGGTAAGGAAATATATCCAAAATTATTTGTAAAGCCCTATACTTCTCGGTAACCACTCGTCCATAAAGCTTGTTGATGAGGACATCCGACCATTTACAGTACATCAAGGGAGGAAGAGATCTGCTCAGCCTTCACTTTGGCTTGATGACTTGTACATGGGCCCAGGTGGGCCACACAGAGGACTTGGACCCTGCACGCATGATTGTGCATCTTCGAAGACCCTACACTAGAAAGATGCATGCGGGTTGCTTATTTGATGAGTTTTGGATCATGTGGATCCTTCGATCAGGCAGTTGGATCATTGTGATCCTCGATCACTTTAGTCATTAGTATTAGGATTAACTGATTTTATATTTTTTTATGGTAATTTATAGTTTAGGATGAGTTATTTTCAGTTTATTGCATCATGGGACGTGAGGTATGTTTTTTTAAGTGAGAAGTATTTTTGTTAAAACACATGTTGAAACTATGCGTGGGGGCATCCAAGCCTAGCCCATAATGGTGGAATGAAAAACAACTCTTCTACTTGAAAAAGCTCTCTCTCATGTAATTTGAGATTCTCTTGTGAAAAGAGACTACTTGGTGTCAATCTAAAGGTGTGAAGCCTAGTTATCCATCTCATCTCTATCTTCAGGGTCGTTTGCACCATGGATTTAGGGGGATTTGAGGGGATTTCAAATCCCCTGGTTGTTTGGCACCATAAAGTAATTGGGGGTTTCAAATCCCCTCAAATAGGGTGTATGAAATCCACGGTGAGAGCTTGGATTACATTTTAAATCCTTTCAAGAGTTGCATGTGTAACATGTGTGTCACCAGACTATTATTCTATTAGGCACCTGGCCCACTAATGGTATCCCATAACAATCAGATTATCAATTGCATCGCTATAATTACTTTACTACAATGATCAACACCGTCCAAACATTGTCCATGTAAATCAACGGTTAAAAATTGTTGGTTAGTCACTCAAACATGATCTTGTGCTTGTGGCCCATCCAAGACTTGGAATTTCATCATTTTCAAGCAAAGCATATATTTCAGCGGGCTTATTACAACCATTGTGTCAAACATTACATACATCACTAATTAGAGACATTAAAGTTGATTTAGTAATTAAATTCAAACCCCTGTAAATATACCATGCATAGCTACTTTTGATTAAAGTTGATTCCCAATCCAGGGTGCCAAACACAATAGGAGGATTTCAAATCCAAAGGGTTCCAAATCCACGCTCCCAAACAGGCCCCTATTCTCTTCTAAAGTTTTTTTTTTTTTTTTGTGAAAATTCTCATCTTCTTCTCAAATCATTTTCTCTTCCACTTTTCTTCTATAAACCCTAAATCCCTTTACCGTTTCCTTCGAAACCTAAACCCATTACCTAAATCCATCTTGTCCTAGCCATCACTCCACCAAACCCAACCCATCAAAACCAGCCCCACACATACGGATGGGGTTGTATGACCGTATGGTTTGCCCCTACCCTCCATTTTCTTCCCCTTCTTCAATCCAACTTCCTATCTTATAAACCCTAGCATAAAACCCTAATTCCCAATTCCTTTCGAAACCCTAATTTCCCAATTCCTTGCAAAACCCGAAAATCCTTAATTCTCAAATCCCAACTCTCCCATTTTCCCCAAAATTCCAAAACCCCTTGAAACCCTAACCCTAGAATTGCGCAAATCTGCCCATTGAATTATAACCATACCTATGCTAACATGAGAGTTCCAATCTCTCATTGGGCCTTAGATTTTCATGTTTATGTGGTTTATGCTTGTGTGGGATTGTGAATTAACGTAAATCTGAATTTCATTATCTATTTGGTACTCTTTTAATCACGGTAGAATGGCATGGTATTATATTTGACTTACTTTGGTTCATCTGTTAATAATCTCCTGCATCCAAGTGGTTAGATCACTTGTTTTTCGGAACTAGAACTCCACCATTTGAATAAAATACTTAGGTTCCTCTCGCTAATCTTACCTATGCTAAGGCTCACTCTTGCTTTAGGCTGGGAACTCTAACACAAAGACCTATATCCAAATATATGTTTCAAACCCTATACTTCTCACTCACCATTGTTCTCCATAGAGCTCGTTTTCCAGAGCCGAATCTCCAACAACGTTTGCATAATAGACTCTAGTTCCTCTCTCTAATCCTGCCTATAACTAGGCCCCCCTCGTCTTTCAATTTTTGGACTCGATGTCCCTCCCTCTTACATTGACTAATGACACTTTGGTAAGGAAACGAGACTCCCAAAGACAGAAAACCTTTCTTCTATGATGCCAGTTTCTGTCAATTATCTCCAGCACTGGGTCACACATGGATGCGACAAACAGATTGGCCCCCAAAGGGAGGCTAAACTAAAGCAACAGGAAGGACAGAGTCGATCCAACTAAAGCAGCAAGTTGACATAGATCTTCCTCCACCTTGATGCCAAACATGACACCTTCCTAGGTTTACTCTCAAACCCAAAACCACCTCAAAGCATCGAAGCACACTCTTTAGATGGCTACTTGATCTAAAGAGGCCTTGCATAACACTAACATGTTGTCAGCAAATTGAAGATGGGAAATCAACGTGCTTGAAGAATCCACCTGAAAACCATTGATGAACCTGCAGTGCTCAGCTCTAGAGAAAAACCTGCTAAGACATTGCGCCACTATCGCAAACAGGAAGGGGATAGCAGGCTACAAATCAACATTCAATCAATATTCAAATGTGTCATTTTCCATAGCATCATACGATTCGCTCTATTGTCTTTATACATGTTACACATCTTCCCTACATTATTCTAGAAAGGTCTCTAGAACTCTCTTGCTTATACCTCATTGGAACACTAACAATCGCCTAACCCAACTCAACTTCCAATGAAGGAGAACATTTAAATAATGAACTAAACAAAAAGAGTACAAACATCATTAAACTTCTCTATATTCCAATCATATAGGCTGTTTTGGGATGCATGATCTGTACAAACTACAAACCTCTGGACAACTGGGCCTGATAGCCAACTGATCACCAATCAAAGTAATCTAATTGGATCTGTGTGTCCCACGGTCCACTCGGACCATTGAATTGGTATTGATTTGTCATTGAGGCCCTTTATCTGGGCCAGATCATCAGTCGAATCAATCTGGAGCATTGCTATGATCCATATATCCAATTTGGAATGCTGAACAAACCTGATCTTCAACCCGAATGGTTGGATGGGTCTGATCTGGATGAGGTCTACAATCTGAACACTTTGATGGGCCTGATGACACAATTGGCCATCAAAAGGGACAATCTGGGACATTCAAATTATTAGATCGCAAACATCCATGAATCATGTACCATCATATCATATGTCAAATCTGACATTACCCATAAGCCCTAATCATGAAAGAGTACAACAAGTTCTGATATTGCAGATGTGGGAATAATATTATAATATTTCTGTGCAAACACACATCTTATTTCTAATAGCTGTAAAGGAATTGATTATCCAATTTTAGCCACTCAGACATGGTTTCAGCATTTGCAAGTTACAAGAATCACCTAGTCAAAGAACCACTGAAGATGGGTATCATGTTTCTATTCTAAAGTACCTCGTTTCAACACTGAGGTCTTGGTATCGATCCCTAGTGGTGGGGGGGGGGGGGGGGGTGAAGTGTGTGTGAACTGACAGTGGGGTGTACTAACAAGCTAACCAAAAAAAAAAAAAAATGTTTCTATTCTAAAGTTCAACAAGTGGAGTGCAGACAATGAAAAAGAGAGACTCAATGAGAATCACTGTCCATCACATCCTAATGAAATTATAGTTCATAGTTGCTGCTTATGGTCATCCATCTCTCATGTGTATTTTCATGGAGCAGGATGCATTATCAATGGTTTTGAAGAATTTGGCAATCAAAAGTCAAAAGTGAGAAGCCATCATGTTTCCTGCAAAGCAACATAACTTCCACCTTGGAATCTGAATACAAATGGATGCATTCTTGATAAGAGCTAAAGTAATATATAAAGAAATAGAACTTGCAAAAAAAGAAGAAAAAAAAAAACTGCCTTGAGACTATTGTCTTGATGAAACAGTGAAAATGTTAGGTGGTGGAAAGTACCTGGACATGCTGAGGAAAGCATGGGAAGGGCTGATTCAAATCCCTTGCCACCAGTTGAATGGTGTTGGTTGTATCGCATAATAAACTCATTACAAGTTTCTACTAGGGATAAATCTCTACTGCTGCTTGTATCAAATACAGCCTTTACTCCCAGAGACTTAAAAAATGTCGTGAGTTTCCTAAAAACCTGAAAAGTAAAATAAAGTTGTAGTTTGAGCAGCATATAATTTTGATTGTACTAGAAACATACATGTCCCAGAAGAAGATGTCAAAACTATAACAATGTCTGTTCCTTTTCCATGAAATGAGAGTGCAGATCAGATCTATCTACAACAAAGGCAGGCCAGTCCTTGCAGAGAATGTGAAAGAGTGGACACTTGTGAGCCAACAATTGCAGAAATGACATGAAGAAATGACTTAAGAGGGCTGTCTCCTTATTGTCACTTTGGAAGTTAACCAGCAGATAATGACAGAAAAGGAACTTTGGTGAGAGAAGATAGTAATTCTATAACCAAGACCTTTGCACAGAAACCATCCAAACACTAGAAAAGCAGAAAGAACCAACTTAAAAGTGTAGCATCAGTTATTTTGATTTAGAAATTAGAATTCAATCCAGACTTGAACATGATAAGCATAGACCAAAATATGCGACTTGCATGTGAAATCAACAGAAGACAGCTTCGTTTGAGTGAAACAAAAACTACGGAAATTTTTACAAGACATCTCTGAAATATCACTTCAAAGGAATTGTGAAAACACATTTACCATGCATGCTTTCAGCAGCAGCAGCAACAAAGGAAGATTTCTATGAAATGCATGACTCCACCCACCATAATGAAGACATCATTATCCAAAGCAATGTTTAGAGTATCATCCGAAACTGTATGCATATCAACTGATACTTACCGGCATTGTCCATGAATGATACGGCCCAAAACAACCCAATAAAGGGGGGGATATGGAGCGATACAACCCTGTATCGGTGGTGAACGATACGATACACACCAAAACTGATTTCAAACTATAAATCCGTAGTTGATAAAAATAGAACTATGAGGAATATATAAGATAAGCAGGTGTCTTATGTTACCTGAGGTGGTGAAAGGTCAAAGAAAGCAGCTAATGAAGCCCTTGACTGAGGGGAGAGAGAGACAATAACAGCATTATCTGATTCTAGATGAGAAAGAAACTCATCCAAGCTCTGCTTCTCAAGCATAACTGTCTCTGCGGATGTTATGCAACCACTGCAGGATAAAGAACAAATACTTTATGCCAATAACCATTATAAAAAATAAAATAAAATAAAAGTTTAGGAAGCATATGGTTATGGACAATCTAATAAACTAAAACAAATGAAACTGGTTCCAGCAAAGAATCTGTAACACCAGACATTCTTAGTTCACACGAATCAAAACAACAACACTGCATCAGATAGGAGCAAAATGCAACTTGCAGGACTCCAGAACCAAAGTAGTACCAGAGCCCGGTCTAACTAGCTAGGCATAAAGCTCAAAGAAGATAACATAGAAGGTAGAGAGTCTGACTACATTGCGCACTGTTCTATCGAAAACAAAAGGAGATAGAAACTAAAAAGTAGGGAAGATAAAAGGATATGTAGTCATTAACTATAAATGTTGTATTGTTCATGCATATTCACACTTCACTCCTTTGCCCAGTCATTAACTGCAATTAATGCACACCAAAACTAATCTATGGTGCTGATAATACTACTTTGAAATGAAAAGAGGGATAAATGCTCCACCTGCATGCCAAGCAGTCCTTCAGTGAAATTTTAACCGGTTTTGCATTTGATGGTTTGGCAAGAGGCGCAACCTTCTCTAGGCTCTGTAAAAAGAAGATGCGGACAAAACAATCAAAGATGGCCAACAACAATTAACACTAGCTTTGACCCTGTTTTGACACAAGCATGTGATAATGCAAAAGAGCAACTGACAAAACCCAAGAACCCAAATAACAGGTCATTCAACTCAATTCAGTTCAGCACAAAAATTGCACTGGTAATTTGTATAGAGTTCAAAAAAATAATACACGGCAAATGTAATTATGTAAGACATTGAACAGACTGTCTCAGATGAAATTAAAAAAATAATAAAATAAAAATTTCTCAGATGAATCTAAAAGCTTAAACAGCCTGATGCATCAGGTCCCTGAGTTTGAAGATCTGCCACTGACAGACAAGGCCTAACTGTTCATAATCAGCCCCCAAAGTTCATCTGATCAGATCCCATGGGCCTGACTTGAAGTCTGATCAAGTTTATCTGGATTGTGGATCACTCTGGTATGTGGCACAGGAATGGGTGTGCAGTACGCTACTTCCTCCAATACACTGTGTTAGGGGTAAGATCATGTGGATCGCTGGAGTTCACACACTAAGTATATGTGATAAAGTTTATTATTAGTTGATATTGTAATTTATATTTGAAACGGTGAACGCTATTATTATAGATCTCACATGCATAGTATTATATCATATGCATTTATTGCATAAGTCAAAGTGTATGTCTTCATCCAAAATATGAATTTACATTGCAACTTAACTGACACTAGGAATATAGAATCATAATTTCAAGTGGGGAAAAAGGTGATCCAGATCACATGTGACCAATGTTCTGGATTGCAGGATTTGGACAGGAAAACACAGAGGTGTTAGGAATTTATGTAATATTGATCTGATCAGACTATGAGCCCCATTGATTTACACGGCTGTAAAAAGGGCATGTATGCACTCCAATACCATGCTACGATACTGCTACTGTGATGTAACACAGTAATGATTTCCATGCTACTAATTCAATTGACTCATTGGTTATTGATATAAGTTTTTAGTAATTTCAGTCCCTTTGTGAGTATCTGTACAACTGATCAATGTTACCTAAAATACAAAACCCCCTGCATTTTACATTCTGGATCGAGCATTCCGGATTATGGATCATTTGCAATCCGGATCACTATTTTTGGTGATCTGAATTAAGTAAATGCAAATTTACAATTAGAAATTTATGTCTTTACTTAGTTATAATATAACACTAACCATGCGGGGTCCATAACAATAACATTCATCATTTCATGTGTATATGAGCTCAAATATAAAATTATTGCATACAGTGTATGCATTGGGGTGATGCACATGATCCTACTGCTAGCATACAACGTATGGAGGAAGTAATGTACACGTTCCTGTACCACGTGCCACGCCGACCCACAATCAGGTAACCTTGCTTCAGATACTTTGGGAATGTGATTTCTTTTTCCATTGGACAGCATTTATTAACTAATCAGGTCTCAGGTCATTGAACCTTCAGTCTGATTACTTTTTTTTTTTTGGAAAGGTGCCTTCAGTCTGATTACTGATCATTCAGTCTGAAATCTGATTGAATACTGATTATTGAGCAGGTCAGGCCATCGATCCTTCTGTCTGATTATTGATCACTGGGTCTGATTGAACTGTTGAGTGATCTACAACTGAGTTCAGTTTTTCTTCTATCATGCATATGTTGCAGCATTTTCTGTTGCATAAAAATTCCTGCATCAGCTCCTCGCTTGCAAGAGATCTTCTGCAAGATTTGCATCACTGCCAAAATTCCCTCCTTCCATAGCATAGGTGCCAGGACTTTCCATGACTCGTACCCAGATGCGCCTTTTCTTTTTCTTTTTCTCTTATTGCCTTTCCACTGATCCATTGATCTTCGCCAATCACTTTCCATCCATCACTTTTGTGTCCCACACCAGCCCAACATATGCTGCCTCAAATCAGAACCCATTACAGCCCATCTTCCATTTTCATCAGAACATCATCCCTCTATCAGTTTGCCCTCCCTTCCATAATCCATTCCCCTGTCAAAAATCACCAACCTGTATTTATCCCCTATCTAGCCAATCAATATTCAGGCTAACAGTCCAAGCCTAAAGAAATATTCTCACAACAGTTCTCATTGTATCTATTGTCCACACTCCACACCCATTCTCTTGCTTAACCCCATCACTACTGCCATCATCAACTACCAAAACATAGTCCTAAAACAACCATCACCTTTTAATCCATCATCCCATTCCCCTTACATCAGTCCCTTCACATAGCAGTTCAACCAAACCCTGTGGTCTCACAAGGTCATCTATTTAGGGTCAGAGGTATTATCGCACACACAAGGATTGTTAGTGAAAAATTCATCTCATCTCCAAGGAAGTGATACATGCAAGGATTGTTAGTGAAATTTTCATCTCATCTCCAAGGAGGCAATAAAAAACTGACAAATTTGGGTTATTTTCCAGTGTGTGAAAGACAACCAACTCAATATTACCTTTCTTCGCTAGTGCAGTCAACAGGCCGGGCCTGGGGTTGGCTTTAGCCCGGATTTTGAACTGTTCAGGCTGGGCCTATTCAAAATTTTGATTTTTCCTGGCCCAAGCCGGGCCCATTGACAGCCCTATTTGTCACACTACTTTGAAGAAACTTCTGAAGATGTAGCACAAGGTCATTCCCTGAACCATTGCATGTTCTTCTCGAAAACTGTGAATACAAACATACTGGAGTCTGGAGGTGACATCCATAATGCAAAGGAGAATAATCATTCATTCTTGAAGCATGAGGAGAGATTCACAATGAAGACTGTGCATGAGATCACAAGTTCCATTAGGCGATGGAGAAACTGAAGTGTCAGTGGATGAATCTGGGGATGGATCCAGCGATCGATAAGAACATGGCTCAGAGGATAGATTGATGGCCAGATAGATGAAAGAATTAATTGATGGATGAATTAACAGCCAGATTAGCGGGTATGAATGCATTGAGCATGCCCCAATGATCTACACTGGTGGTACAAATTCTAAGAATGAGACTGAGACCACAAAATCAATTCTGGACTGCAATCGGATGGAAAAATAGAAAAACGTGACATGTTTTGGAATCCAGTGATGATTGAGCCAATCTGATAGGTGGACCTTCATCGTTGTATAACGGTGAGAGCAGACACTTCTATTGTGTTACACCAACACACTTTAAGAAAGATGATTACGATCCTACAGCTCACAAACAACAGCAGTGAAGCGCAATAAGAACTGATGTGGCCCAAAACAGAATACGATGGGAATTGGGCATCACCGATAAGCGAATCTCCAAATCGAACTCCCACCAAAGCAGAAAAAGACATGATAAAGGCTAGATAGCAATGGGTTGCACGGGAATCGAACTCAAGGGTGAGATCTTTCCAACCCAATGGGAACTGATGCATCCAGGCATCGATCACAAACATCTACCATGAACAATTCTGATCATATCATGTGTGCCTAATTAGAAGTCCAATCAGACTATGGGCCCCACTAATAGACATGGTGTGCAAAGCACCATACTACAACACTCTTGAGCAGTTTAGCAAATTTAGCAGTAGAACTCTTAGTTTCCTAATTAGCAGCTGTTTAGTTTCTTTCTAGTCCTTGTTTAGCAAGCTATCTTAGTTAGAATTAAAGTTAAACTAGAAAAGTTGTCATAAAAAGCCTACATATGTCTACACAAATATGTTTGGATTTGGACCATTTGGTTCACTAAAGTTTCAGTTTATTCTCCTTCTCAAAGCATGCAACTGACACTTCTCTTTAAAGTGTGATGCCTTAAATGTTGGATGACTCCGCGAGAGGCATTAGAATTGATCTCAATTCAATTTTATTGGAATTTGGTGCATCCAATTGAAAAATCTAGTCTCCTACTGAGTTTCTGTAATTGGTTAGCAATTCTATCTTAATTCTCTATTTTGGTTTATGAAAAGATGTAATTCCGTTGCCTATAGCTTTGCTTTGTGACCTAATGCCAGAACATTTACTTCTAGCATAATCATGCCAGTTTGTAATCAACTAAAGAATGTTAATTAAAAAATTTTATCCCCTATTTGGAAGATTGCTTGGTTGGCTGTTTGGTGGAAAGTTTGGGAAGAGAGGAACAACAGATGCTTCAGAAATGAGTCTCACTCTTCTCTGTCCCTCCTCCGTAGAGTGAATCAGTTTATTATAGAATGGGCTTCTAATGTAGACAAACTCAGGGGTTGTAATCTTTTGTTCCTAGGTGTGTAGCTGGTTCGCTATCTCAGTGTCCCTAGTTTCTGGTTTTTCCTGTTATCTTTTTGTTGTATCTCTTTCCTCTTTAATGAAATTGCATTGCTCTTCAAAAATAAAAAAGAAAAAAAATCGTGCCAGTTTGTAAGCATCAAGCGGCTCAAGCCAACATTCCCAATTTGCTAACTATGAAATCATTTCTTCATTTAGTCCTTTATAATATAGCTGCAAATGATCTTACCTACAAGACATGTTGCCGTTGTTTGTCCGACAACACCAAAAAAAGATTTTACTTCAGAATCCTTATCCCATACGAAGTAAAAATCCACTTCAACATGCTTGGTATTCGCTTCAATGTGATTGACACTTCATGAAAGACTCGTATAAAACATGACTATCACACTGATTACTGAAATGCATAACCATGGACTTCCAGAAAGAAGCTCATCCAATCCACTGACAGCTTCAATGATATGAGCATGTGTTGGACAACTGATGTTACAAAAACATCTCATGCACTTCCCCTTCAAGGTATTTTATTTTTAATATCTTCAGCTGGAAGGCAAAAAAAGGTTATATTCTCGTGTACCAATGCTTGGTAGCTAGGCAGCAGCTGGTCCCCAGCCAGAGTAAAGGAGGAGTGATGCCGGGTGCCCAACTGGTTGTCAAACTTCTACTGAGCAAGAGAAAATTACAAGAACTATTTCCAATCTTAATCAAGATAAAGCATTTTCTAGAAGCAACATGCCACAACTTGTAAACCCCGTTGTGGTGGAACCAGATGGTCTGCAAGGGTGATTGGCTAATCCATTCCTTGGGAGCAAGTTGCCACGACTTGAACTCAGTTGTCGTGGAAAGTGTTGAAGGGTGTGCTAGGGTGCTCCCCAAGATTAATGTTCTGCAATGATTCGTGGTTGTGCAACAGTGGCCATGGGTTCCCACACTAGCATGGACAAGTGTCAGTAAAGAAGTCCATGGTGAGGAGAATTTGCCTCACCACTTCAAGCATAGGGTTCGAACTTTATCGGTTAAGAGTATAGCCTTGGTGGATAAAGTAAAAGGGAGGATTAATATGGCACGCATGCAGGAGACAACAGAAATAAGCAAAAACCAAACAGATTAGATGACTACAAGGAATGGGGAATAGGATTACAAATACTTGGAGACAAATACTCAGGGAATAAAACTCTAAAGGTTAAAAGTATGAACAATAGAATTACATAAGTTCAATTGGTTTCAGGAAAGGGGATAATTAACATCATTAGTGCATATGCACCTCACCTAGGAGAGGGATAAAATAGTAAAAGGTGGTCCTTAATGATTATACCAAATGTGTTATATGATATGAAGACATAAGGTAACAAGGATACAACTTTGCATTTCTCAAAAGTTTAAGGTACGCATGCGGAGGATTTGGGTGTCCCATTTGTAACATAATGGTCATGTTCAGTTTCAAGATGAACTACTCGACCCTTTCTATCATGGTTTAGGTTTATTAACCAGAGGTATTATATTTTAATCTTTCTAGCATGCTAACATTAATGACATTGTTAAAATTTACAATTTTTATTTTTGAAATATTTTTGAAATAGCTATACCACAATAAAGTACCTTTCCCGTAGAATTCTTATAATAGACGTGTGCACAAACTTGACAAGAATATGAGAAAATTATCATATATTCAAACAATACGGTTCATTTAGAACACTTCCTGCAACTATCCTAGAATATGTACAACTAGTATCGATTTTGAGTCATGTCCAACATGTACAGTGGACACAAACAATTATTTTGGTGCAATGTTTGAGCTGTTGTGGGGTGAAAGTCGAATTATGAATTGGTTGACCTTTGGAAACGTAGGTGGATTTATTTGTAGCAAGTTTTACACACAAGCCTTTACGTATATAATTGTTGGGAGGTGATTTGATACTCCGGTTGAAGGCTGTGTATGACACTTAATACAGTAATACACAGGCACTTCAAAATGGTACACATGGTAAGCAGTAGGTCATATTAAACAGGCAAAAGTGTGGAACTCAGTGTCACTAAGTTATAGTCCAAAAATTAGTTTAGTTGCACAATCCCAACCTTTGATTTGTGGACACTTGTTTGTTGAAATAAGATCATTACATACTTCTCATTTTTTATCGCCCAACAAATGTTCAAAGATCTAATAATAAGATTGTCAAATGAGTGTAATTTTAAGTCTATGATACGAGTAAACTTGTGTAAAGGTTATTGTGGACAACCTTAAACCTTTTAGTAAGATATTTCCAAACATCTAGGGGCCTCCGTCAGGGGGACCACCTTTCCCCATTTCTTTTTATTGTTGTCTAGGGCTCTCAGTCAGATGCTTATCAGGTGTCAAGCAGTGGGCCTATTTCAGGGTTTTTAGGTCTCTAATGTTGCTTCCCTGTTTTCCCATCTACTATTCGCAGACAACACTCTTCTCTTCTATGAAGTGGAGGTGGCCAAGTTTGTTAACTTATGTAAAAAAAAATTCGGTGCTTTGAACTAGTTTCTGGTCTCAAAGTGAATCTGGCCAAATCTAATCTGAACTCTTGGGGGTCAATTTGGAGGATGGGGATGTTGCGTCCCTAGTGGGCATGTCGGGATGTCAGGCTGGTTCATTCCCTACAACCTACTTGGGCCTTCCTTTGTATCTCAGTAAAGCAGCCTCTTTCCTTCGGGACATGGTCTTTTCTTTTCTTTTTGAAGAGTAACAGAAGATTTATATTAAGAAAAAAGGATTACAAAAGAGGAAATTGACCCCCTGAGTTAGTGGGCCAACACCTAAGAAAACGAAAACAGATTATCAGTCGCTGATAAGAAACACATTGAAAGCCCACTCAACAAGAAGAAAGTGAATTCTTTTCACTCAACATTGAAAGTGAATCCTCTCAATGACCATGTGAATTCTTTGGGACATGGTCATTGAGAGGATGGAAAGAAAGTTGGTGCCTTGGAAGGGGAAACTGCTTTTTTCAGGTGGCAGAATTACATCAAATGACACTTACTAATCTTCCTGTCTACCTTCTATCTATTTTCGTTGCCCTAAGTCTGTCCTCCAGAGGATCGACATGCTGCACGGATGGGACAAGGTGTGCAGACCTTTTGATGAGGCAGGGGCCGATATCAAAATGTTGGAGGTTAACTCTGTGCTCTTGGGAAAGTGTGCATGGAGAGGTTCAGGGTTGAGGAGGACAACCTATGGAGAAAGGTTATTGTGGACAAATATGGTATCTCTAATTCAGGTAGATAGACCAAAGAGTCGGCCTTGTACAGGGCCTCTTACTACTGGAAATCCATCTCTCGAAAGGCATGCAAGGTTCTTCCTGAGATAGGATTCTCACTTGGCTATGGGGGCAAGGTGAAGTTCTGGGATGACATCTGGCTTGAGGGCCTTCTGCTTGGTTAGTGGGCAGAAATACAATATTTACCATGGACAATCTCCGCAAGAGGGGGATAATATTTACTGTTCTCTACTTTTTTCTACTTCTCCTTTATGTTTTCTTGTTTTCGCCTTTCGGGAGTTTTAATAAAGTTCATCCTTCCAAAACAAAAACCTTGTATAAATTGGACGGTTTGATTGGAACTGGGTATTCCGCATATGCAATTTCTAAGTAAGTTATAAGCACCTGCAAATCATTTATCAAACTCTGCCAGAATATCACAAATTTCCTCTATTTTTTCAGAAGTGGAAGTTCCAGAAGGTCCATGTGTGGTAGTGAGTTGAGTTAGGAATGTATTGAAATAATAAAACTGAATTTTAGAGTTGCGCTTAGAGTTCAAAAATTTTATGATATATATGTGTGTGTGTATATATATATATATATCTGAAAGATGAAGAGATTTCATTAAGAGAGAGAAAACAAAAGGGGAGGCTGCTGAGAAAGCGGGCCTCAAATTACACGCCTAAGAACAAGAAATCGAGACCCGACAGATCCTTAACATTCAGAGCCCATTCAATGATAAGACGCTTAGCCGAAGATGCCACAGACCCAGCCGAATTGGAGAGATTTCTGAAGCATCTATTGTTTCTTTCCCCCCACATTGACCACCAAACTGCTAGGACCACCATTCTCCATATTGTGGTTTTTGTCTTAACAAAGTACATCCTGTGCCACACTAGGAGGAAGTGATTTGCCTCTCCCAGGAAACACCAAAATAAGTTAAAATTGTTCATAATCTCTGCCCAGATGGATTGGATGAACTGATAGTGAAGCAGAAGGTGATCTACAGTCTCTTCCAAGTGCATACAGCATAGACATATATTGGGAAGGACCATACCTTTCTTCTTGAGATTGTCAATGGTCAGAATTTTCTTTTTCCCTGCTATAATCAGAAACCTCCCAGTCTTCGAGACTTCTTCTACAGGTCACATTCCAGACAAATTTCCCCCCAGCTACGTAGAGGAAATCAACAACGAAACCATTTTTGGACGTCGCAATCCAATAGGAAAGGGGGAACCTGAGTTTTAGCTGTTGATCTCCTATCCAAACATCGTCCCAAAAATGGATTTTTTTCACCATTGCCAAGCAGGAAACCAATGTTTGGGAGGACTTCCTTTTTCATTCTCATAATCTCCTGCCATATGTGAGTGACTTTGTTAGACGATAACTCTTTCACCCACCAACCATCAGAACAGCTGTCATATCTACTCCTTATAATGGAACACCAAAGACTGCCTTCTTCAGCCCCAAGCCTCCAAATCCACTTCCCAAGGAGAGCTTTGTTCATATCTTTGAGGTCTTTAACCCCTGCTCTGCCTTGTGACAGTTGGGTACAAACCTCCGACCACTTAAGAAGATGGAATTTCTTACCTACTTCCTTTCCTTACCAAAGAAAATCTCATCTCAATTTGTCGATCGACTTTCTAACCGTAGCCGGGCATTTCAGAAGAGACATGAAATAAACGGGCAGGTTTGAAAGAGCGGCTTTGATTAGCGTGAGACAACTACCTAAAGACAAATATCGGCTCTTCCATCTCAAGAGAATGGACTGAAATCTACAAATGACTTTGTCCCAAGAAGAAATAGGAGGTTTTCCGATGCATAGCAGTAAGCCCACAAATGAAGACGGCAACGAGTCTGCGGAGCAGCCAAGAGATAGAGCGAAGCTATCCACCTCCTCACTTTCCAGGTTGATCCCAAAAATCTTGGATTTAGCCATATTCACCTTGAGGCCGAAGATAGCTTGAAAGCAGCGGATGGTAGTGGCCAAGTTGACCACCTTCTCATTCGACGCTTCAGAAAAAACGAGGGAATCATCTGTGAATTGGATGTGCGTGATTGGGCGCGACAAGCCATTGATTTCGATCCCACATAGAAGACCTTCCTCTTGCCCTTTCGAAAGCATTCTAGACAAAGCCTCCCCCGCTAAAAGAAATAAGAAAGGGGAGAGAGGATCTCCCTGCCTAAGGCCTCTATTGCTTTTGAAGAAACCTTTAGGAGAGACATTTAATAAGATAGAAAAATGGGCTGATCCTGTGCATTCTCTCATCCAATCCCTCCATTTGTCCCCAAACCCCATACGCTTTAACAATTACTGCAGGAAGACCCAGTCTACATGATCGTAGGCTTTTTCGATGTCTAACTTGTAAGCAATATACTTTCGACCCGATCTAGCACTAGAATCCAGAATTTCATTGGCACTTAAAGTTGCATCTATAATCTGCCTTCCTGCACTGAACGCACACTGATTTTTTGAAATTAGATTCCCTATGACCTTTGCCAGGCGAGTAGCCAAAACCTTTGCCAAAATCTTGTATGGGCCCCCCAACAAACTAATGGGCCCGAAGTCCTTGAGAGACACGGCACCTGCCAACTTCGGAATCAACGCAATAAAAGTTGCCCCTAGGCTAGTAGAGATCTTGCCTCTTTTATGGAACTCTTTGAAAAACTCTAAGACATCTGCTTTGATCACTTCCCAAAAGTGAGCAAAGAAAGCAATCGGAAAGCCATCCGGGCCTGGGGCCTTATCAGCTCCAAGAGCATCCACAGCCCGCTTTATCTCCTCTTTCGTAAAAAGGCCTTCGAGGGAAGATGCTTCCTCTTCCAAGATAACATTGAAGTATATATCATCAAGCTTTGGTCTGCACCACTGTTTTCCATTGAGAAGCGACCTGAAGTACGATATCATATTGTCGGAAATGTCGTCTTTGTCCTCAATTCAAACCCCTTCCACCAAAATACTGCTGATTCTGTTATTTGATGCGTGCCAATTTGCCATCATATGGAAGAAACGAGTATTCCTGTCGCCTTCCTTCAGCCATTTCAGACACGCCTTTTGTTTCCATGAGATTTATTTTTGAATAATTCTATCAGCCATTTCCTGAATCAAATGCACTCTTCTGGCCTGCAAATCTAGAGAGAACCTGCCTGATTCCAACTGCGCATCTAAGGCTAACAGGTCAGCTAGAAGCTTAGCAGAATCGAGATCTCTGTTCTGGATATCACTCCTATGCCACTCTTTTATCTCTTTCTTGAACATCTTCAACTTGACAGACAATCTAAAGTCAGCAAAGCCTTGAACCTTGAAGCCTTTCCACTAGTCAGCAATCTTGGTGGTAAAACCCTTGATATTGAGCCATGAAAGATCAAAACGAAAAAGCTTTAGCCCCCAGTTCTGCTCCCCTACTTCGAGGGATATTGGACTGTGACCGGATGTGGTTCTGGGGAGCACAGTCTGAGCAGTTGAAGGGAATTGATCTAACCACTCAGTTGAGACAAGAAACCTATCTAGCCTGCACATAATTGGGGACTCTCTCCCATTAGACCAGGTGAATCTAGCACCAAGAAGGGGTAAGTCGACAAGCTCCTCTTCATCGATCCAATCAGAGAACTACTTCATGGCTGGAGAAGACGATCTGCCATGCGACTTTTCCTAACTGTTCCTAAAAACATTGAAGTCCCCGGCTATACAACACGCACCCACAAATTTCTACTTGGAGAGGGATAGCTCTTCCCAGAAAGCTTTTTTGTCCCCGTCCTGACTTGGCCCATAAACAAAGGAAAAAGAACAAGTGAAGCCATACTTAATATGCTGAAGGATAACCGAGACAGAGAAGTTACCAGTCCAGCTGCTGAGGACCTGCCAAATAGATGTCTTCCAAGCTACGAGAATACCTCCTACACTGCCCATAGAATCCTTAGGCACCCAATTCACATCTGTGGCCCGCCAGAGAGAACTCATCAGTCTGTCATTGAAGTTGAAGCACTTGGTTTCCTGAAAGCAGATAATATCTGGTTTATATTTGTCGCAGGTGTCCTTGATGATGCTTCTTTTCTATTTGGACCCCACACCCCGAACGTTCCAAGAGATCAACTTCATTTGGAAACCGAGCTTCCTCGAGTACCCTGGCAGGAGATCCTTTTCGAAGGAGTGACTGAATATCCTTGCCCTATTAATAAGTTTTGCAATTCCCTGTTGCTGCGATTACTCTGCACTTTCCTGTTGGAGCTTGGCGTTAATCTTCGCACCTTGGGAGATTTCTACTCTGCAAGGGGTCTACCACTGGCTTCAACACATTGGAATAACGCTATGCAGTCCTCCGGACAATCCCCAAAGGATAGCCCTAAAGCTCTGCCCACATGTCCCATAGCGTCTTTTATCCATTTCTTGTTCGGAATCTTCTCAATAACGTCTTCACATCTAGCACCTTTCAGCTACTGGGAAGTGCCTTCCATGCATGTCGAAATCACTCCCCCTCTAGTGTGGAGAGGTTCCGCCTCAAGAACCTCTAGGTCTGGATGCTCCTGGAACAGATCAAGGAGACCGTGATCGGACTAGCGGTATGCTGAGGACACGGGAGAGGATGGAGCAGACTCCTGTGATGGCAGATTTTCGGAATAGAAGGAGCCTTGATCGATTTCGGCTCCCAAGATCATCTTCCTTGGACTAGAATGGGGTTGTGGGAGGGGTAGCTCCGGCTGATGGTGTTCTTCGTAGTGAATCGATTCTCCGTAAGGGGCTGGGTGAAGGATGAGGGCGTCGGTCGGGATAGGTGGGGGATGTAATCTATCTGTCGGCTGATTAGGTAAAAGGGGAAAGTTTAAATTGAAGAATGCCAGGCCTAACTCCATGGATCCGTATACCCTCAGACCTAAAGGGTATTTAAAACTACTCGATGGACCCGAAGGACCACTACCCGACCGAACTGAAATAGCGGATATGGGTCCGCTATCCGAATGGCACTTCCGAGCCTCAAGGGATTCGCGATCCTTCCACGACGCGTCTTCCGGGAGTAGGTGTCCACGTGTCACCATCTCGCCTTTGCTCCCGCCCGATGGATGGTGGATGTAAATCTCAGAAACGTCTTTTGGCGGGGACGTCATTCGAGATAAAGATATCGTGCCGCCTGTCGCACGATCAGTTCCTCTAGCAAGATGGACGGGCGTATGGGCTCCACGCATCTGGCCAGGAGAGAAAGGACTACCCGAACCATTAATTCCCGTCTGCAAAGGCGCTGCCACATAGTTTGGTACTCTACGAGAATACTGAAGAGAAGAACCTTCATGCTCCGCTCTGGGACAATAGTTGGAGGCGAGAAGTTCCTTGGCACACCATAAATCACCCCATCTTGGGGATTGGGAGGATTTATCCTCCAGCTAGATTGGGAGAAAAATCTCCCTGTCCTCAACGATTACCTTGATCTGAAGGGGATTAGGTTCACCTTTCTTCCTTCTGATCCTCATCCTTGCAACTCCCATTTCCTCCCCAAGCTTTGTTTTCTAATCCAACTCTAACAGCTGCCCTAACTCTTTCGCCACCAGAATGAAAAATTCGTCGTACCAGAGTTCTAAAGGAATCCCCCCTATGAGGATCCACACCTCCTCATACCCAAAGATGGAGAATTCGTCCCAGTTGAGGACGGAACGAACATGTCCATCGTTGTGAAGAGCCCCTACAATTCTGAGAATATCCGGATTCAGGCTCGACGTGAGCTTAACCCAAAGTTCATTATACCCTATTGGTTTGATGGAGAACTGAGCAGCTCGGATTCTGCAGACACTGTTCACCCATTCCTTGACCTGGGGTAGAGAAGCCCCTTTTCTCGTTATTATCACCACGGAATCCTGCAACTCCTTTGATTGAGCTATGCGCTCTGCACTGATCTTAATCTTGCATGCTTCCTTTGGTTCGCTTAAATCCTTCATCCTTTCTCCTTTTTTCTCGGTATCTGTCTGAACATTCGCAATTCCTCTCTCAACAGGATGTTTCACCAGCACATCCCAGTATGACGCCATTGGTTGCAGAGAGTTGTTTGTGTCCGGCATAGCTTGACGTGCCGATCTAGCTGATCTTTTTCCCTTTGTAACTTTCCTTTCCGGCCCAAATCTAGCACGTTGCACTAGCAGTTTTTCTCCTCCGAAGCTCTGGCCGTGTAACATCGAAACAGCTAGGGATAGCTCTTCCTCCGAGCTCATCCTGATAAGTGCGAAACCCCTGTATTCTCTGCTATCTTTGTCTCTGGGCATTATCACGTCCATGACTGCCCTTGCACGGCCAAAAACCCTTTGGAGATTTAAAGGAAACCAGAAGTGGGGGGTAGCCTTTGACGAAAAGGGTTGGAAAAGAGTCGTAACGGGAGCTTCGTTTCCCTTGATCCTGTTTCTTTCTTCCTACCTGTATCCATTCGTCCATCTTCTTCCCCTTCTGACTTTCCTTTCCATTTTCGGCCGAGGATATAGTAATGGCCGTGCTGTTATCTGTTAGGTCTACTTGTATGGGGTCATCCATGGTCGTCGTCGTCATCGCCATGGCCGTCCTCATCTTCGCCGCACTATTTCACTCCATACATTTCAATCGCATCTACAACACTCATCTTTAATTTTATGATATTTTCAATAGCCATTGACCTTTTTTATAATTTTAGATGATATTTTCAATAGCAATTGACTTTTTTTTTTGTTTTCTTGTTCTAATTGAACGTAACATAGCAAAAATTTCAGCCCACATAATTTATTATGGTTCTCTCCTTCTATTCTATGGAATTGTTTGTGGTGGTTACCGAATTCACTGAGAATAAAGCATCTTTATTTCTGTACATAAACCATGTTTCCATCTACTATTTGATCTTTTCCCCATAAAATATGGACTGCTGCTGTTTCTTGTCCTTAATCATTGATTTAAGGGCCACTAACAGGTTGAACAATCACAATCCTAACCTCTGATTCAGAGCCACTTTTGTGGAAATCAGAACGTTGGATATATTTCATTTTTAACCGTCCAAACAAATGCACACCAAAATCCGATAATCAGATAATGAAATAAGCTTAATTTGGTTCAGAACACTAGGTACTGTAATTACCACGGTTCTAAGCGGCTGCGTATCATCCATCACACTCCGCCAGAGTTTCATTTTTTCTCTAACCCTAACTACATAATCACATACCTCTGATCTCTCCGGCCTCGACGCGGCCGCCTTCAGCGAAACGATGCAGGCTTGCGACGGAGCAATGAAGTCGTTGAGATCGCTGAGGCGCAGGGTCGGCGAGAATTTCTCCGACATAGCTTCTCTCCGTTGGATTTCTATCCCTTTCTCAAAAAAAAAAAAAATCCACCCCGCCCACAAAAAAAAAAAAAACGAAATTAATTTTCCTGAGGAAGAGAAAAGAGATTCGAAAGGAGAGATATATGATTTCGTGCTATTGAAATCGGATTCTGGAATCGAAGTTTGTAGTTGGAATGAGAAGGGAACTGAAGGAGTTAGGGCTTCAGAGAGAGAGAGAGAGAAAGCAAGAGAGGGGGTCGCTTACGGGGTAGACAACAACGGAGGAGAAGATGAATGTAAGAAACGCGGAAGCGATTCGCGCGAGAAAAAGGAGAAATTTATGACTGTGGACCCCACCTTTCATCCAGTGGTTTTTCGGAAGCAAAACAAACTTACCATACGAACTTAGACTTCAACGTACGGCCAAAAATATTCGGACGAAAATACCCCTCCTCTTCCAACCCCTTGCTTGTACTGTTTCACTTTCACCCCCTTTCCTCTCCTCTCTCTGTTTCCACTAAGAAAGACAAAAAAAAAAATCTATTTTTTGAGGACCCCTTCTTTATCAGCATTGTATTGCATTCTCTCCATATATCAGCATTTTGTTATCTTCTAAAAATGGTCGATCCAGTGAAGAAAGCACACACTACATGTATATTTTAATATATTGTTTGTTGGATGAGCATGATTGTGGGGTGTAGCCAGCGAAATCAGATTGCATACTAAGTTACTTAGTACGCTCCTATCGTAGTGAGTAAACTCAGTAGGGCCCACCTTGACTATATGTAGTATATCCACGGGAAACAATGGGGATAATGATTTCCACCTAATTGAAGGGGTTGAGCCCCAAATGTATGTAGTGCATCCGTTTTTCCAACTAAACTCAGTTGAGCCCACCTTGAATGTATGTAGTACATCCGTTTTTCCATCTAATTTAAGGGGTTGAGCCTCGAATTGAAGCATATGAAAAGATCAAATGGATCATACCACGGGAAATAGTGTGGATAATGATTTCCACCATCCAAATTATACTAGGCCGAACAGTGATGTTTGTTCGCTATCAATCCTGTTCATAAGATCATACAGACATGGATTACTAGAAAACACAATTATAAGCTTGATTCAAAACTTTTGTGGCCCCTAAGAAATTTTCAACAGTAAAAGTTCAATGCAAAATTTTCAGGTGGTTTGGTCAATTTGAACATTGGATGTGTTTAGATTATGGGTCTCAAGCCGTGAAATTATCTGTTAAGTTTGTCCCAATCAATTATCAGTTTGCCCCGCGCAATTATCAAATTGCCCAGCTGAATATCATGTTTGCCCCGCTCAATTTCATGTTTGCCCCACTCAATTTTTAGTTTGGCCCACTGAATTTCATGTTTCCCTCACTGAATTTCATGTTTCCCCAGCTGAATTTCAAGTTTGGCCCGCTGAATTTCATGTTTTCCCTGCTCAATGTCATGTTTGCCGCGCTGAAATTCATGTTTTCTCTGCTGAAATTCATGTTTTCTCTGCTGAAATTCAAGTTTGCCCCGCTCAATTTAATAAGGTTATCGACTCGGTTTCCAATACATGATATTGTACCATAGTAGTTTGAGTAATAGACTAAAGCATATGTCATGTTTGTAAATTCGTAACGAAACAAATAGCTTGTAGATTCCTAACAAAATAGCTAGCAACATGAATGTAAGATCTCTATGGATACTTACAGGCTTCCATAAGGATACTTACAATCTTACCAAAATAGCTTACGGGCTTAACTATGGATACTTAGAAGTAGCTTACAGGCTTACCAAGTTCGTATGAAGACTCATGTGATCGCTTATATAACCTTTCAAGCCTTGAGTTGTAAGATCCCTATTGACATTAAGAATCCATGTTTGGCCTGCTCAATTTCATGTTTACCCCGTTGAATTTCATGCTTGCCCCGCTCAATTTCCAGTTTGGCCCGCTAAATTTCATGTTTGCCCCACTCAATTTCATGTTTTTCCCGCTGAATTTCATGTTTGCCCAGCTTAATTTCATGTTTGCCCCGCTCAATTTCAAGTTTGGCTCGCTAAATTTCATATTTGCACCGCTTAATGTCATGTTTGCCCCGCTGAAATTCATGTTTTTCCCCTGAAATTCATATTTGCCCCGCTCAATTTCTAGTTTGGCCCGCTCAATTTCATGTTTACCCCACTCAATTTCATGTACTCCCACTGAAATTCAAGTTTGCCCCGCTGAATTTCATGTTTGCCTCACTAAATTTCATGCTTGCCATGCCCCGCTCAATTTGCAGTTTGCCACGCTCAAATCCTAGTTTGTCTCGCTTATTTTGATAGTTTGTCTCTCAAAATTTTTGGTATTTCCTCACTCAATTTCTATCTCGATTTTATATGAAGCTTATTCCAATTCATGAAATGTTACATTGTTTTCAATTGGCAAAAGGAAAAATAAGTAGGAGAGACTACTAAAGATGGTCTATGCTGATGAAATGGTCATGGTCTTGACAATACTTTAGACCTAGACAATCATGAGAAAAAATAGACTACTATTAAATGGTCGTATGGTCAATAAGTTGTGAATGAAGAATTACTAAGTAAAAACTCAACAATTTGAGGGATCCCACTTCTCATCCCGTTTATTAAAGGAGAACCAGAAGGGTACTGAAACCGTCATATTACAAGGTTTCTCCGTACTTATCCTTGTCTACATTCGATACAACCCCTAGGGAGGTTCGTGAACCCGAACAAGTAACAATTATTGGCTTGATTCAAAACTTCTGTGGCTCCTAAGAAATTTTCAACAGTAGAAGTTCAATGCAAAATTTTCATGTGGTGTGGTCAATTTGAACATTGGACGTGTTTAGATTATGGGTCTCAAGCCATGAAATTATCTGTTAAGTTTGTCCCAATCAATTATCAGTTTGCCCCGCTCAATAATCAGATTGCCCCCACTGAATATCATGTTTGCCCCGCTTAATTTTCAGTTTGGCCCACTGAATTTCATGTTTGCCCCGCTGAATTTCATGTCTTCCCCGCTGGATTTCGTGTTTCCTCCGCTCAATTTCATGTTTACCCCCTTGATTTTCATGTTTGCCCCGCTCAATTTCAAGTTTGCCCCGCTCAATTTCATGTTTGCCCCGCTCAATGTCATGTTTGCGGCACTGAAATTCATGTTTTCCTCGCTGAAATTCATGTTTGCCCTGCTCAATTTAATAAGGTTATTGACTCAGTTTCCAATACATGATATTGTACCATAGCAGTTTGGACAATAGAGTAAAGCAGATGTCATGTTTGTAAATTCGTAACGAAACAGGTAGCTTGTAAATTCCTAACAAAATAGCTAGCAACATACAGGCTTCTATAGGATACTTACAAGCTCACCAAAATAGCTTACGGGCTTAACTATGGATACTTAGAGGTAGCTTGTAAATCCCTAACAAAATAACTTCGATAAGGATACTTACAGGCTTACCAAGTTCGTACGAAAACTTATGTGATCGCTTATATAACCTTTCAAGCCTTGAGTTATAAGATCCCCGTTGACATTAAGAATTCATGTTTGGCCCACTCAATTTCATGTTTACCCCGCTCAAATTCATGCTTGCCCCGCTCAATTTCCAGTTTAGCCTGCTAAATTTCATGTTTGCCCCACTCAATTTCATATTTTTCCCGCTGAATTTCATTTTGTCTCGCTGAATTTCATATTTGCCCCGCTCAATTTCAAGTTTGGCCCGCTCAATTTCATGTTTGCCCCGCTCAATGTCATGTTTGCCCCGCTAAAATTCATGTTTTCCCGCTGAAATTCATGTTTGCCCCGCTCTATTTCATGTTTACGCCGCTTAATTTCATGCTTGCCCCGCTCAATTTCATGTTTGTCCTGCTCAATTTCATGTTTTTCCCACTGAAATTCAAGTTTGCCCCACTAAATTTCATGTTTGCCCCACTGGATTTCATGCTTGCCCTGACCTCCTCAATTTGCAGTTTGCCACGCTTAAATTCTAGTTTGTCTCGCTTATTTTGATAGTTTGTCTCTCAAAATTTTTGGTATTTCCTTGCTCAATTTCTATCTCGATTTCATATGAAGCTTATTCCAATTCATGAAATGCTACATTGTTTTTAATTGGCAAAAGGAAAAATAAGTAGAAGAGACTATGCTGATGAAATGGCCGTGGTCTTGACAATACTTTAAACCTAGACAATCATGAGAAAAAATAGACTACTATTAAATGGTCGTATGGTCAATAGGTTGTGAATGAAGAATTACTAAGTAAAAACTCAACAATTTGAGGGATCCCACTTCTCATCCTGTTTATCAAAGGAGAACCAAAAGGGTACTAAAGCCGTCATATTTCAAGGTTTCTTCATACTTGTCCTTACCTACATTCAATACAATCCCTGGGGAGGTTCGTGAACCCGAGCAAGTAACAACCTTTGCTACTTCTCCGATACCATTTCCTCTGCAGATGGATCCATTCAGGATACTATCCACGCAAGAAGTGAAAGAGGCAGAAGACAAGTATGAAGCAAACAAGGATATAGCAGCGGAGAAATGGTTCAGTACGATATGAATGAAGGATGCGCGGGTTAATAGCGAGATAATCATTAATAATTTATTCTTTATATGCATTGATTGACATATAATTAATTGTTATATTAATATATGACTAATTCGTACTATCCTATTGATTAGGTTATCGACAAATACATTGATTTCCTTGAGAAAAGGCAGTCCGACCTGTCACTTGCATATCCTCAGAATTGCAAGTTCTGTCACACGTTCTTTACAGCAACTGTTTAATTCGGCAATCCTATATATATATATATATAGTTACATATATTAATATTTGATCATGTTTGTAACAGCAAAGCCTTGAGGCGTGTTTGCCAGTTTTGATCGCATACAGGGCCTCTAAATGGGCGTCAGAATGGGCCTCGCTAATAGACGAGCTGACCACAACTTACGCAATTGCCAAACAGCGAGATAAATCATATAAAAAAGCGATTTGGTGATGAACGGGTAATGCACTCATCATAGAACATCATCTCTGATTGTTGTGTTTTATCATGTTTTGACTAATATATTATCTTTTGAATCATGGACAGGTGTATGCGCCCATAAATCATGAAAATTCACATTAATTTTTTCTGGTCATCTATCCTAGAGAAAGATAAATCGTTATTGTGGATAGCTTAAGCACAAATCCATTAATAAAGTACAAGCAGAAGATGAAGAATATGACTGATGTACTCCCCATTCTTTTTCATGCCACTGGAGACAGTACTGCGCTTGAAGGGAAGAAATGGACCATCAGAGTCGATGGATCGGTGCCGAAGCAGGACAATGGTTATGATTGCGGCATATTCGTAATGAAATTCATCGACATTTTGTGTGACAGTCTCACCTTGGTGGGAACAGATATGCAAAAATTCAACGCCGACTGGAGGAAGTCAATAGCTTACGATTGCTTATCTCTAGTCTATAGATGATATTTGTCAAGGGCATGGGAAGAATTTTGTAGAGATGTTGTATTATATTTTTTGTATTAATTTCATTGTTGAACATACATTGTACATTGTTGTCCCACTCATGTACCATTTCATGTTGTATACATTGTTGAATATACATTGTATGTTTGCCATTTTCCATATTGGGCAGAGTTACGTGAAATCCCCCGCTCAAATTTTAGTTTGCTCTACTCAATTTCATGTTTCCCCCGCTGAATTTCTAGTTTGCCCCGCTCAATTTCATGCTTGCCCCGCTCGAGTTTATGTTTGCCCCGCTTAATTTCATGCTTGCCCTGCTCAATTTCTTATTTCCCCCGCTGAATTTCATGTTTCCCCCGCTGAATTTCTAATTTGCCTCGCTTAATTTCATGTTTCCCCCGCTGAATTTCTAGTTTGCCCTGCTCAATTTCATGCTTGCCCCGTTGAATTTCATGCTTGCCCCGCTCAATTTTCAGTTTGCCTCACTGAATTTCATGCTTGCCCTACTCAAATAACCAAAGTACCCTTCTAGACTGCCTCTGGCGATGGAATTCGGTAAATTGTATGAGGTTACCTTTCCAGATTATTCTAATGTCAGATCGCCTTTCATTACTTTTGACAAAGGAGCATTCTCACCCTCTAACTTATCGTAGATGCATGAAAAAGGGTCCAATTTTCACAGATCCAAAGCTCAAATGGTTAGTCTTATTTTGTTGAATGGGGAATGTAGCCTCCACGATTTTTATTGATGAATCCTTTTATTGTAATGAAATTGGGGTGGTCATAGATTAAAGTTCAATTAAGACAATTGTCGTTCAGCTCCAGTCACTCTCATATTCGGGTGGTCTAACTAGTGCCAATGTTTTCTCAATGCTAAATTGCACTAAGAATACGAAAGAAACAATGCCTTCTTATAGAAATAAGTTGGAAAGGATGGGTGTTGTGGTTGATCTCAAGGGCGGGTGTGTTTTTGTAGCGAGAGGTCTGAATATGCCAAAAGAACCAGAACTCATAGAGCGAGAAAGTACCCTCTCTCGATATATCAACCAGTTATCGATAATCCAAACATGAAATCAGCTTAAATTTCTTTTAAAAAATAAAAAAACTAAAAATATTCTAAATTTGAAACATCTGGCCGTCGATATTATCGAGATATTGTCGATTATATCGATTGTAAGTCATCGATATTATCGCGATTTGGTCAATAGAATTGATGATTAATAGATTATGCCTATGAAGATAGTTGTAGAAGCTCATATAGACACATATCGATATATCACTGATATTGTCGAAGCCATAAGATTTTGATATATCAACCAGTTATCGATAATATCGAGTTTGCCTGTAAACTGTCCAGTAACAACATTGAAAATTGCATATTATCAAACTCTATGTATGTCGATTTATCGAGATATGATCGATAATATCGAATTTTCCTATAATCTATCCAGCAGCGAATAGTGAAATTTGCATTAAATCTCGATATATCGAGCATGCCTCGATAATATTGATATTCAAAACTCGATATATCGATTCTTGCTCGATAATATTGACTTTGTCTGTAAACTATCAGCAGCCAACACTAACATATGCATTTAATATCGATATATCGAGCATATATTGATAATATCGAAGTTCAAAACTCCAATGAATTTTAATCCTTGATGTCAGGACAATCATTCCTTCATCTTTTAACCTACTCCAAGGAATTCAGTAGTCTCAGCTCTTTTCGAAGAATCTTTAATTTTAGCATGCTAAAGCTATGTGGGACCAGACTGATTTAATGAATTTGTAACTAGCATTCCTGACAAAGGTTTTTCCACATTTGAACCAGTGGATTTCTATGTCACCAATATACTGTCCAACACTGAACTGCAAAAAAGATGAAAAATAAGAAAATTACTGATTGCCTAGCAAGTCCCAAAATAGTGGGATGAGTTTTTCTACTTTATTAGTAGGATGAGTATGTCCTACCTCCATATCTCGTCCAAATACTTGTTCCTGCACAACAATGAAAGATGACTTCCCTTTAAATGAACTCAAGACAACACTAACAAGAAGCTTCGTCACTTTAGAACCTCCTGCATGATGTCTCGTTACCACTCAGTTCAACAATTTAAGCTCCTTCATTTTCAGTTTAGTGACTTGTATTTTGCACTTCAATGTTAACACACAAGCCTGCAATCATTTGTCAATGCTCCATGAACATAGTTCACAATCAATGTTATAAAGAGGGAGATAAATTGATTGAGATGTTCATTTTGGGATATTTCCCTTCATGTATTATTTGGATATTCCAATCTTTGCCCCACTCAATTTCATGTTTGCCCCGCTCAATTTCATGCTTGCCCTGCTCAAATTCCAGTTTGCCCCGCTCAAATTTCAGTTTGCCTTGCTGAATTTCTAGGTTGCCCCGCTCAATTTCTAGTTTGCCCCGCTCAAATTCCAGTTTGCCCCGCTGAATTTCTAGTTTGCCCCACTTAATTTCTATTTTGCCCCGCTGAATTTCATGTTTGCCCCACTCAATTTCCAGTTTCCCCAGCTCAATTTCATGCTTGCCCCTCTCAATTTTCAGTTTCCTCCGCTCGATTTCATGTTCACCTCGCTGAATTTCATGCTTGCCCCGCTCAAATTTTAGTTTGGCCCGTTGAATTTCATGTTTGCCCCGCTGAATTTCATGCTTGCCCCACTCAATTTTCAGTTTGCCTCGCTCAATTTCATGTTTTCCCCATGCAATATCATGCTTGCCCCGCTTAAATTTCAGTTTGCCCAGTTGAATTTCATGTTTGCCCCGCTCAATTTAACTAGTGTGAGTTTTCAAGAAACTTGCCTGAGTTTTTATTTTAGTTGACTCAACTTGTCAGGGTTTGAGTCGAATTTTTATTTTAAAAGTATGATCTCAATATACTTTTATTGCAAAATAGAAAATTGAAGAACCTAAGATTTTCTACAAAAGTGGTTAAATTCTCTTTCGATTTTTGCAGAAACCCCATTTTCGATATCATTTAACACAGGGGTTTTGTCTATGATAATCCAATAGGAATGATGACTCGAGAATGTACCAATAAATAATGAACAATGGCCTAGATATAATGTTTATATTCGAAAATTGAAGAATTTTTGCTCGGAATTGTTTGGCAAGAAATGAAAAGATTCTTATCTCACCACCAACTAATAAGCAATTCCTCGATTAGATAAATGGAGTGGTTAGTCAGTTCATGCATGCTCCTCAAATTACAATAAGATATTCAAGATATCATAGCGCCTTTAAAACATATAGTTAAATTGAGTTTTCTTGAGCAAATTAGTCTTGATCGTTAAGGTTGTAGGATGGGCCATTAACCAATTTAACATGTTCGATAAAGATGTGACTGTTTGCATCAATATCTCAAAAATAGAGAAAGGACAAAATACATTAAGATGGATCATCAACTTGCATCCATATCTTAGCTGTAGAACAAGGACAAAACACATCGAGACGGACCATCATTTTATCCGAGTAAAAGGTACTAGTACAAATGCATTCAATACAAAATGTTGCAATCATCCACCTTAATCACCAACTACATGTCAACATTGCTGATGTACTCATGGGTTATCAGGGATGTGGATTTTTCAGTACAAGCACTCCAAAATGAGACAACCAACACAGGAATTTGATAGCTACATAATGCATGCACAATTGCTCATGAAGCATAACCTAAATATCGCATTGAGATGGTGATATTAATAGTTGGATTTTGGACCACTGGCTATTTTACTATAACCCTTCATTTGATGTCTATCAATTGGATGGTTAGGATTATATGATCAATTTGAATTTAGAGACATGGAACCAAATAGTTTTCTCATTCCAAAATTGAAGAAAATGTCTACTTAAAAAAATAAAAAACATGAGTGATGCATGAATACTTGATTATGAAGAATGACTCAAAAATTACATTGAGAAGATGATGCTAACTATTTGATTTTGCCTTAAAAAGCCACATCCCACTAAGCCGGTCGACCCCGAGTCACTCTCCCCGTTAGCCCCGATTCAATGTCTTGTCCCACTGTCAAGGTCGACTGCCAGATCACCTATGGTACCTATGGCTACGGCCAAAAATCCGTAGGCATATACAGGCTTACTTAAAAAACAGGGGTATTTTCATCCTCAAATTCGCTGTCCGTACGAGAAGGCCCAAGTTCGTATGGTAAGTTTGTATTGGTTTATAAAAACCACTGGATAAAAGGTAGGGTCCACAGTCGTAAAATTCTCGATAAAGAGGTGTGGAAGACGCGTGCGGACATTTGCCAACGTGACAAACGGGTGATAGATCCATGACTCTTGCTGGCTGTATGTATGTATCATATCCACTCCGTCCATCCGTTTCTCCAGCTCATTTTAGGGCGTGACCTGCGGTAAATCCAAAGCTTAAGTGGACCACGCCACAGGAACGGTCGGGATTGAACGCCCATCGTTAAAAACCCCCTTAGGGCAACAGAAAATTTGGATCAAGCTGATATTTGTAATTTCCCTTCATTCAAGTTGGAGTCACATTATGAACGGGTTAGATTGTAAATAAACATCACGGTGGGCCCTAAGAAGGTTTCAAAGGTGGGCATCACTATTCCCAATGTTCCCCCTGGTGTGGTGCACTTGAACTTTGGATCTGGTTCATATGTTGGATCGTAACCTTAAATTAATTGACTAAACGTATGGACGGTGTGGATATGACACATACAACACGGTGGGCCCCACAGAGCTTAGGGCGCAGCAACCCCGGGAGAATCCGCGTCCTATGCCGACACCATGATCGCATGTTGGACCTGACGCGGATTGGCTACTCCCCCTGACACCAGCCAATGGCTGGTGGTCGGTGCTCCGTGGGACCCACCATGATGCATGTGTTTTATCCATGCCGTCCATCTATTTTTACGGAATATTTTACAGTATGAGACCAAAAATGAGATATATCCCAATCCTAAGTGAACCACATTACATGAAACAGTGTTGAATGAGCATCGACCATTAAAAAACATTTTGTGGCCATAAAAGTTTCGAATCAAGATGATTTTTGTTTTTTCCCTTCATATGCGCCTGTATGACCTAATAAAAATATTAAATGTCAAATAAACAGTACAGTGGGCCTTAGGAGGATTTTAATGACGGATATCCAACCACTATTGTTTTCATGTGGTGTGGTCCACCTGAGATTTATATACCTCTCATTTTTTGTATCAAGTCATAAAATGATATGCAAAAATGGATGAACGGAATGGATGAAGCACATACATCATGGTGGGGCCCAGAGAGCACCGACCACCAGCTCAGGAGGAGTAGCCAATCTGCGTCCGCATTTAAGATGATTCACTCCTCAGGTGGGCCACGAGTGGAGGTTGAATGGACCACCTGATGAATGGACTGGATATTTCGTAAATGCATTTCTTTCGCGCACGTGCCGCGAATCGTCTCTTCGCGCGTGTCGTACGACCAGTTCTCGAGAAGTATATAGCGTGCGCACTCGTGAACGTTAGATTTGGCTGAGATGATCTTCTAACGTGCGCTTTCTGAGGCACGTGGTCAGCACGAGAAAGTGATGATGAAATAACGGAAGCTGATGGTGATAGTTTACCACCATTTATGAAGTCGTGGTTTCTCATCCACAGAGCACGTGTACATTAATCTGAACTCTCCGTGTCCCAGCACCGGCATTTCCGGTGGACTGTAGTTATAAACTTCCCCTGATTGAAGGATCTTAACCACATGATTTTGCTTGTTGAACGCAGACCGTTGTTTTTTTAAAAAAACCATTTCAGCCAATTGAATGGATAAGGCCTCGTTTGGCACCTTTGAATTGAAATATCCTGAATTTAGATTCCTCAGTTTGTGTTTGGCACTTTTGATTCAGTACTCCTTGTAGTTTAAAATTAGCTATGAATAGTATATTTTCAAGAATTTAAATGTAATTACTAAATCAATTTTAATATCCCTAACTAATTTAATTAGTGTCGGTATGTAATGTTTGATACAATGATTATAATAAGGCCGTTAAAATATATATTTTTGACCAAAAATAATAGAATTCCAAGTCTTGAATGGGGAACAAGCTATGTATAGTATATTTATAGGAGTTTGAATTTAATAACTAAATTAATTTTAATATCCTTAATTAGTATATGTATGTAATGACAATCGAGAGGAGCTGAAGCTTTTCTGTATTTGAGACAACCTAAAGGGGTTGAATATGTAGAGATTACAATCATCTATATAAGGAAAATAATAAAATCAGAATCCTTTAGCTATGGAAACTAACTATACAAGGTATACAAGGCATGTGAGCCTGTCTAACAATCCTACCCAACTGATATCTAGGGTACATCCAAACAGTCCCTTAAAATCATGATTCGGGTAGCTTAGGAAACTTGAATGTGTTCTAGAGCTAGGGAATTATCCAAATATACTCAAGATGGTTGGTTTATGCTTTTGAAGAAGGTTAAGTGATGGAATGGCACTTAAATTATCAACATGGAGCGAAGTGAGATTTTGCAAAGGAACACTTAAGTCAGAAAGAGGTCTACGTAACCAGACAAGCTCACTACGTGCGGCGGACATCGCCCGATACTCGGCTTCTGTGCTTGATTTGGAAACAGTAGCTTGCTTCTTACACTTCCAAGAGATGAGAGAAGTGCCGAGAAAAACACAGTAGCCAGTGGTAGATCGTCGTGTGAGAGCGCAACCAGCCCAATCAGCATTCGAATAAGCACGAAGATCCAGAGTCGTCGTGGATGAGAAGAATAGAGATCGATCTAGGGTTCCACGTAAGTATTGTAGGATGCGCAACACCGTAGTCATATGAAGAGTCTGAGGAGCAGAAACAAACTGACTGACGACTTGGACAGCGTAGGCAATATCAGAACGAGTCATAGTTAAGTAAACCAGACTCCCAACCAAATGGCGGTATAAGTCGGGCTGTGTGAGCAGATCACCATCATCACGATCATATTGAATGTTAAGTTCGAAGGGAGTCTGAACTGTCTTCTGATCCGTCAATGATGTCAGGGCAAGAAGATCCTTGGTATATTTACGCTGGCTGATCAGGATCCCACGTTTAGAATGTGAAATTTCAAGCCCAGGAAAGTATGTGAGATGGTCGATATCCTTCATCTTGAAGGAGGATTGCAGAACTTCCTTTAAAGCCGAGATGCTAGTAGCATCACTACCAGTTAGAAGTAGGTCATCAACATAGACGAGGACAATGACAATTCCGCGAGCAGTGGTGCGCAAAAATAAGGATGGGTCATGACCACTTTGAGTAAAGCCGGCACCTGTAACAACGTTGTGAAAGCATTAGAACCATGTCCGAGGTGCCTGTTTGAGGCCATACAGGGCTTCCTTTAGGCGACATACCTTATTGTCAGGGATTGAGGAACCAGGAGGAGGTTTCAAATATACTGTTTCTTGGAGGTCTCCATGAAGAAAAGCATTTTTCACGTCCATCTGAGAAAGTGGCTAAGAGCGGACGGACGATATTGCTATAAGAGTACGAACAGTTTTCATCTTAGCCACGGGAGCGAATGTCTCATCGTAATCAATTCCATATTCCTGTTTGTATCCTTGAGTGACAAGTCGAGCCTTGTATCTATCCAAAGATCTATCAGACTTGAGTTTAACAGAATAAATCCATTTGCTACCAATTAGCTGTTGGTAAGCAGGTCGAGTAACAATGTCTTATGTATAATTATCATCTAATGCCGCAAATTCTTCTGCCATAGCTTTCTTCCAACAATCATGAGTGACTGCCTGAGAGTATGAAGTAGGAATAAAAACAGTATCCAGAGTAGCATTCATGGCAGACATAGAGCATATCAAGCGATCAGGCACTCGATGTACATGATCGGAACGATGTATCTAAGTGTCCCAATGCAACTAGGAGCACCGTAACTTGCAGTCCTCTGAGAGGCGGCAAACGGTTAGGGTCAGCCCTAGTCTGACCCGTGTACTAAACATGCAAAGAATTTTTGCCCGAACATCACCCATGGCCCATTTGATTTTGGCACGATCCTACTTTTTAGGCCTGATCACCATGTTAAATCTAGTGTCTCAAATGATGTAATGCGGCAGGAAGATCTCAATGAAAGGTAAATAAAAGATTGATTGACTTCTCTGATTTGGACCACGACGTGCGACCGGATCATAACATCGAAAACCCTTCTAAGTTTCTCCAAATCCCAAGTACATACATTTGATCGATTTTGGAGATAGTTTATTACGCTCACGTGAAGCCAAGTGAACATAACAGACACAACCAAAAACACGAAATGTGGAATAAGTAGAAGGTGAACCATTGAAAACAAAGTATGGAGATTTACTGTTCAGAACATTGGTTGGCATCCTGTTAATCAAGTAGACTGAATGTAACATTGCTTCCGCCCAGAAAGAACGAGGAACACTCATATCTGTCATCAGGTTGTTGGCAGTTTCAACAATATGACGATTTTTTCGTTCAGCCACCCCGTTCTGTTGTGGAGTGTCAGAACAGGTGGTTTGATGAATAATTACATGACTGAAGAAATGTACGAAAATCATTTTAGAGATATTCCCCCCCTGAGTCAGAGCGAAGAGTTTGTACTGGAACCCAAAATTGAGTCTTCACCATAGAGTGAAATATCTTGAATTTTTCAAAAACCTGTGACTTTGAGTGCAGAAAGTAAATCTATGTATAACGTGTGAAATCATCAATGAATATAACATAGTAACGTAACCCAGAGAGAGACATAATAGGTGAAGGACCCCATACATCTGTATGCACTTGTTCAAACATAGAAGATGATTTTGTAATACTTAAAGGAAAAGGAATACACTTACTTTTTGAAAGACAACAAGACGAGAAAGAATAATCCAAATCATTTTTATTTAGAGAAACATTCCCTAACATGCCAGAAGAAAATAACTGAATTAACCGATCGGAATGTGGATGACCCAGACGAAAATGCCACAGTTTCCACAATTTATTTGCCGAACAAATATCTGATGAAGATGGAGAAAAGAAACAACGAGCTGGAGTGACAGATAGATCAAAGTCCAGCACGTACAGATGACCATGCCGCCTACCCATCCCAAGTACCTTCCCCGTTGCCAGATCCTACAAAAAACAACAGTTGGGAAGAAATATGACTAAGCAGTTATTGGCTGTGAGTTGACTAACTGGAATTAAATTGGACGAGAGGTTAGGAATATGAAACACATTATGAAGGGTGAACTGGCGATGAGCAGATGGAGAGAAAGTCAATGATCCAACGGACTGAATAGGTAATCTAGTGCCATCCGCAGTAGAAATAGCCTGATTTCCGGTGTATGGACGAATATCACGAGGATGTGATACAACACTAATCATATGATTTGAAGCACCCGAATCAAAGAACCATGTAGAAGATGGGGATATACCTGACATCCCGACCGCAGAAAGAGCTTGAACGATTTGCTGGATCATCGCAGGAGTCAAAGGTGATGAAAGACCTTCAGCAGAAACAATAGATGCAGAATCACTAACAGATGGCTCAGAAGAAATAGTGGTAGCAGTAGCAGAAAGAGCACGACCACGGTCACGACCACGACCACCACGTTCACGGCCAAAAGAAGATGCATAGGCACGTATACGGCAGTCCCGAATACCATGACCAGTCCATCGACAATAAGTGCACCATGCTTTGCATTGAGCAACAACATGTCCCACCTTGTTGCAGCCGCAACAAGTCAGATGAGTGGAACCATGTGTAGTAGTGGACACAGCAAGCACCATATTAGATGATCCCGGAGTTGAGGAAGGAAGAGAAAGAACTTTCAGTCGTTGTTACTCAGCCAATAAATTTTTAATAACCGAATTTAAGGAAGGAGGAGGACTACGGTTCAAGAGAGCAGCCCGACAATGCTCCAATTTCGGACGCAGCTTCATAAGAAATTGTCTTACTTGCACACTCTCACGCATAGATTAGAATATTTTAAAGTCATGAGGAAATGTTGGATTCATCATAGTCATCTCCGTCCAAATAGTGACAATTTTGGAGTAAAATGATTGAATACTGTCATCACCCTGAGTAAGGTTAACGAGATCCTGTTCTAGGCGGTATAACCAGGCCGCAATACTCTGTTGATAAATTGTCTGGAGATGCTCCCACATTGCCTTAGCAGTGCGATGAGGTGTGAGGCCAACAACAATGGAACGATCGACTGAATCAATAATCCAGGTAATAATCCGTCCATTGTTCATTTCCCAATCAGCTAATTTGTCAGCATCGGTGGAAGTGAGAATAGTAACAGATCCATCAATTAGTCCCCACAAACCACGACCCTTAAGGAAGTTCTGAAAATGGTGGCCCATAGAGAATAGTTGGTGCCATCAAAACTACAACGTGGGGCCTCTTGACGTGATAAGTTCTTGTCCATTGAGCTGAAGTATTATAAAGCACCTAAGGAGTTGCAATAGAATAAAGTTTTAGATGTACCGCATAACAACAGCAACAGCAACAGGTTCTGTATCTGGATCTGGATCTGAATCTGGTTCTGGATCTGGAGCGAGATGCTCAGAGGGGCACTGGAGCGGATCGAATTTGGATCTGGAGCGAGATGATCAAAGAGGCGCTGGAGCGGATCGGATCTGGATCTAGATCGGGACGATGCAAATGCACAGATGGGTCGAGCAGAGACACTGGACGATGCAGATGAACAGAACCAGATGCACAGATGCAGTGGGATCGAGCAAAGGGACCGGACGATTCAGAGGGTAGAGGGGTCGGATGAGCAGAGGGGTCGTTGGACGACGCAGTAGGGGCGGCCAGTAGACGTAGGGGCGGTCGGACGACTAGGTACAGTGGCCGGACACAGCAGGGATGGCCGGAAGACACAGCAGGGGCGGTCGGACAACGTAGGGACGGTCGGACGCAGCAGGGATGGGGGCCGGATGATGTAGAGGCGGTTTCGGATTAGTGTAGCTCTGATACCATGACAATCGAGAGGAGCTGAAGCTTTTCTGTATTTGAGACAACCCGAAATGGTTGAATATATAGAGATTACAATTATCTATACAAGGAAAATAATGAAATCGGAAATCGGAATCCTCTACATATGGAAACTAACTATACAAGGTAAGTGAGCCTGTCTAACATGTAATGTTTGACATAATAATTATAATAAGTTTGTTGAAATATGTACTTTGGCCGAAAATAATGAAATTCTAAGTCTTGAATGAGCCACGAGTAGATGATCATTTCGAGTGACTAACCAATGAATTTTAACTATTGATGTCACATCATAATGTTTTGGCCATATCAATAATCTTATTAAAGTAATTTCAGTGATGTAGTTGATAATCTAATTGTTTTGAGATATCATCAGTGGGCCACGTGCACAATAAATTAGTAATCTGGTGACACACACAATTCGTGATAGGATTTTAGATAAAATCTTAGTTTCCACCTTAGATTTCAAACCATTTATTTCTTAGATTTTAAATCCCCATTTACTTTATAGTGCCAAACAGATAAAGGAATCAAATCTCTTCAAATTCACGGTGCCAAATGACTTATAAGGCCCCCTTTGGCCTATGGATTTGGAATTATTTGGTTGTGGACGCTTAAAATTCAAAATCCCCTATAAATTCAAAAGTAGTTATGCATGGCATGTTTATAGGATTTGAATTTAATTACTAAATCAACTTTAATGTCTTTAATTAGTGTAGAGTATTTGACACAATGATTATAACAAGCAAGCTAAATTATATACTTCAGGCAAAATGATGAAATTTCAAGTCTTGCACGAGCCATGGGCATATGATCACAACCGAACAACTATCCGATGATTTATTATCCTATCGAAGTAATTTAAGTGATGCAGTTGATAATTTAATTGTTTTAAGATATCATCAATGGACCACATACTCAATTTATTAGTAGCACAGTGACGCACATATTACATGTCCGATTTATGAGAGGATTTTAGATGAAATTCTATCTTTCACCTTGTATCAAGCCCTTTGAAAATCCCCATTTATTTTATGGTGCCAACATATAGGGATTTAAAATTCTGTCTAATCCTCTCAAATCCACGGTAGCAAAAATGATGCAAAGGTTATTTACCAAGTGAAAGCGCCCTGGATCTAGGAAGGTGGGTGGGACCTGACTTGTGGGGCTCAGAATGATGTATTTACCTTAAATTCACATAATCCAACCCTTTTGAAAACTCACTTCATGATCCAAAAACTGAAGCTGACTCATATTTTATGTAGACCTCTCCACAGGAAGCATCCATGATTGAATCATCACCATTAAAAACTTCATAGATTCCACCAAAATGTTTATTTGCCATCTAACATGTTGATAAGGTCACAAACACCTAGATGAATAGACCACACAAATATCATCATGATCGAAAGCTTTTGTGGCCCAAAAGAAGATTTTAATGGTCAATTGCCACCTATCATGCCCTAAAGCAAGCTTTCAATATGGATGGACAGTGTGGATGTAGTCACATACATGACAGTGGGCCACACAGTGGTTCCACCCACCTAGGTAGATTGGGGTTCTCACCTAAGTGGTCATTTGGCACAGTGGATTACACTTAAAATCATTTCAATAGTTGCAGGTGTAATATGTGTGTCACTATACACTATCATTTTATTGGGCGCATGGCCCATTAACGATGATCAACACCGTCCAAACATTGTCCATGTAAATCAGCACTGTCCAAATATTATCCGTCCAAATATTGTCCATGTAAATCAACGATTAAAATCGTTGGTTAGTCACTCAGACATGATCTTGTGCTTGTGGCCCATCCGAGACTTGGAATTTCATCATTTTTAGGCAAAGCATATATTTCAACGGGCTTATCACAACATCCAGTCAAAATTTACATATCTCACTAAATAGAGATATTGAAGTTGATTTAGTAATTAAATTCAAACCCCTGTAAATATACCATGCATAGATTCTTTTGGATTAAGGCCCTAATCCTCTCCGGTATTCTCTAATTATTGTGGGACCTACAATTTGGACTCTCTGGATTTGGACGAATCACAATAACGGCTCGTGTGATGGTTCTGCACAAGTTGGAATATGGCAGTGGCTCATCTAACTTCCCCGTAGCATATTTGTACGGACGGTCTGCGTTTCTAGTAGCAAATGCTGGATGGAGGAGATCAAAATGGACAGGATTGCCTGTGACGTTGGAACCTACTTGAAGCCGATCATGATGTTTGTGCGAAATCCATCCAGTCCAACAGTTTTTCCAGCTTATTTTAGGATAGGATCTGTTGATAGGATCTGTTAAATGAAGTGATCCAAAATTCAAGTGGACCACACAACAGGAAATTTTCAGGAGAAAAATGGCTATACGGAAACCTTCCCAGGTCCACCAACTAAAAAGACAAAAAATATTAGCTTAATACAATACTTCCGTGGCACCCCAAATATTTTGACGGTGGGTGTTCAATCCTCACTACTTCCTGTCATATGGCCCACTTGAGTTTTGGATCCACCTCATTTTTGTATATGATGGCCCACTTGAGTTTTGGATCCACCTCATTTTGTATATGATATGGAAAAATGAATGGACCGGGTGGATTCCTTAAATATGATATGGAAAAATGAATGGACCGGTGGATTCCTTAAAAGCATCATGGATGTGGCCCACCTAGCTTCTAACGTCAGGAACTTTCCGGCCTGCATCCATCTACATACCAAACCGCCACTTGCTCCAAGTGCCCCACGTGCGAGGGATCACCACCACTTGCTCCAAAGTGCCCCACGTGTGAGGGATCACCATATTCGTCAAGGGAACTTCTCCGGACTCTTCATAGAGATTCCATCCACAAGGGAAAATAGAAAAATAGAAATAAATTCTAAAAAATTCAAAAATTATTTAATAGATGATAAAAATAAGTTTACAACCCATTGAATAGTGATATTAAACATGAGAAGAAGTTTAGAATCAAACTCCAACTCAACCTCCCTTAAAAAACGAGACTTACTATAAATAGTAAACTTATATAGCCAAAAATAATAAGTGTCCTATTTGGCTTAACCATGTTATTCTCCTAAATTTTCTAAGCCCCTTTTATGTTGGGTGCAACCCCTAAAGCTCAAAGAATGAAGAGTTACGATCGAACCAAAACTTATTATAAATAGTAAAAATAGAATTAAAAAGGATTTTTGACTGTCAATCAGATGAAATCTTGTAAATTCAGCATGGTCAACCCGCCATAGCTAGGTTGGGTGGCTAAAGTAGCTTCTCCTACCCCAAAATCATATATGGTACACTGAATAACTCATTCTAGATTGTGAGATATGCCTGTTTTAAGGTTATGACGGTCTTGATCACTTCTGCCTCCGATCGGGCCTTCTCTAGTCCATATGGGACATAAAAGTGTCCGCGACCTGCTATACATCATGACCCCACATAAGATCTCATGTGGGTTCAAAAGGTGAGGCCCTTAGGAAGGAATGCCTTTTGGCCTTGTCTTCTTTCTTCTTCATTTTTTTCATAAGTGAGGACCACACAGAGCCGAAGCCTTTTCGACGGTTAATAGTTGTACCGACGGGCACTACACACCCCGATGACAATGAAAAACTCTGACCAACCTCCTGTGAAGCTTCAACAAAGCTTTGGGCACAAAAAAGAAAAATTTTTAAAGTTATTTGACATAGAAGCTATGACAGCCAAATATGGATTCTTTTGTGTGGTTTTTTTTTTTTTTTTTTTGTATTAATGATGGGAGTTTGTGAAAAGTGTGTGTGCGTGTTTATTTTGTTGGGTATGAATGAAGAAAGTTTGTGAAAATGAGGATGATGTGGAAGAATGTTGTTGTTGATGAATTTTTGCAATTGAAGAATATTATAATGGATAACTTTTGTAATGGAAGAATGTTGTAATGGATGAATATGATGACTATTGTAATTAAAAATAGTGTTGAATGAGGTAATTCCAAAGCCAGTTTAAAAGTTTATCAAATTACCTTTCCAACAAGTACAAAATTACCCAAATTGAACATCTACCAAGTTATGACTATTTTCGTGGGACCGACTATTCACAATAACTTTAGGCCCACTTTTAAACAATTAAATAGTGTCCAAATGAGATGATTACAAAGCTAAGTTCATCAAATTACTTTCCCAACAAGTAAAATATCGCCTAAATCAAACATATAACGAGGAAGTTATAACCATTTTCGTCGGATCTGTGATCCACAGTGAATATCAGCCCGTTTGGTTGCCACTCTTAAAAAAATAAAAATAAAGCTAATTACTAAGGAAATCAAAATTTAAAATCTTAGCTTTAGAAATCTAATCTTATTTTAAAATGTTGTTCAGAAGACATTATTTAATTTTATCTTCTTTATGATTTGGATGTCAATGTTTCGGAAATTTTTTTTTACAAAATACTGTAACTCTCTTTATCCTAGTAAATGGCAATTAAAGGTGAACTGCACTTCATAGACAACCCAAATAGATGCACTTAGCAGACCAAAGAATAGTCTGGCATAAAAAACACATAACATAAGAATAGATTCTGGTATTTCCTTCTCCCTCTCTTTAAAAAAAAAAAAAAAATCCTTTTTCTTAAAAATATAAATATTCTTTAAGCACTTTCTTAGTGTAATAGAACCCCTACAGATCGTTTTTTTTGGCCTGACCGATACACCCATTGGCAACAATATGCAGAGCCTTGTGTTTTATGCAGCATGTCACAACCACTCCCATTCCCATGCAAAGATATTATATATATATATATATATATATATTACAAGAAGGTTCAATTGAGCCCAGAGAAGTCCTATGGGAGAAAAATATAAATAGCTATAAATCATATTTATATAATACAAAGCCAAATGAACTGAAAATTCCAAACTAAGCAGCACCAATCCGTGATGTAAGTACACCTAAAACTCCCATCGGAATCCGCTTCAAATCCAAAATCTCAAACACCGACAGTCGGTGAGAGGTAACCGACATGCTCTTTTACAACCGCAACCTCACTACCTACTTCAACAAGAATATCCCGAAGCCATGTATCGGCATGTAAGTTGGAACAGCTCCTGTCTTAGTTTCCTATGGTAATTATACAACAGTTATGTAATACGAGATTGGCCACTACCTCATGATTGTTTCTCTCCAAGCAGCCAAGCGTTTCTTTTCGATGCCCGTGGGACCCACTGGTCGGAGCCCATCACCTTGCATTCCCTGCAAATAAATAGATAAGTAAACATAAGCACGTCTGATAAAATCCATGAATGCTCATCTTAATATGGATTTACACAAGCAAATCACCACTTAGACACAATCCAAGCGGCTTGTAAGGTGGGCTGCAGTCTCTAGATGTCCCAGCAAAAAGATCGTGTGGTCCGCTTATTAAGTGGACCATGCATGTACAAATGAAATGGGTAACTAAGATTAACCAACCGTCCACATTTCTGGCCCGCTGATGACTGGACTAGCCACTTTTTTCCCACAGGTTATCTGTACAGCATGGCATGCCTGATGGATGGCTAAAAATTCAGTCTAGCTCAAGGAAAGTCCTGAGTTCAAGTCAGGTCATGCGTTGGTGCCATTCGAGTTGCCCCGAGTCTTATCAAGTCTGGACTGAATCAGGTCCAGAATCAAGTTGGTTAGAGACTCAGCTCAAAAGCTCGCCGAGTGAGTTTTGAGTCGAGTAAGTGACTTTTAGGACCATGTGCAAAATATAGTCACCAAGGAAATTACCGTAGCAAGAAGCCTATAGGAATCTGGTCAAGATCGGACGTCACGCCCACCCCGTAGCAAGAGAGGCTTGTTAGCTCACTCCCAACACCCAGATTGGTTGACTGGCCGTCCCACCACCAACCAGATTCAATACTCAGGCACGGAACTCAATGAATAGCTACTAACATGCCAGCTCCACTGCATCGGACTCAAAGAAACGGGCCACTGCAGCATAGAGCTGCTCCTCTTCAAACGGTTTTGAGACATAACCGTCCATTCCGCACCTCGAGCACTCCTCGTTTGTTGCCTGAATCACATCCGCCGTCATCGCTAGTATGGGCATGTGCCAATGGGCCACATTCCCATACATCTCTTTCGACACTTCCCCCGACTTAATCTGCTCATTCACCTTGTTTTCTGTAGAGCGGATTTTTCTTGTGGCTTCAAACCTGAAAAAATTGTGGTAGCAAGAACACTTAGAAACCCACTCATAAATCCAACGGCCGATATGGTCAGAAGGAAAATTTGGCAAAGCCTGGCTACAGGGAGTTCGCCAAATCAAAATGGCTCACCCAAGACAATTAGGTGTAGCCAGATTCGCAGGTAGCCAACCAATTTTAAATGGTCCTGTTTGCAATTTTCAGATTCATTCAAAATTTAGGTCGAGTTCAGGTCCAATACCGTATTCCCCTTTAAAGATTGGGTCGGGTGGGTACCCAACTACCAGGATAGTATTGATATTAATATTAATAATTAATTTTCTTGAAAAGATTAAAGATTTGGGATGACTCACCAAGTCATATCCGACTCAGCTAGTCATATTGATTTTTCCATGTCTGAGGTTGGCACCAATACAAAGCCTAAAAACCTTGTGTAGAATATAGTTCTAAAACTCGATGACTCGATTCGAAACTTGGTTGAGTCAACTCAACTGGGCATCTAGTTTCAAGTTTTTCAACTGTGTAAAACACACTTCAAATTTGCCAATACCCAAAACAAATAGACATCCATTGAAAATATTCTCAAAAGGAAAATAAACATTATAACAAAAGCATAAGTTGGTAATGTACGAAAAAGGATGTTGGTTGAGTACCCGTCCATCTCTGGCATTTGAACATCCATGAAGCAAGCATCGAACTCATGGGGCGGCTGCAGCATTGCCAAAGCAGACTTGCCGCTGTCTGCACATGCAACAACGGCACCATACTTCTTTAATGCCCCGGCGGCGACCCTGCGATTCACGACATTGTCATCGACAACCAAGATCTTCTTCCCGCTTAGTAGATTCAGGAGGGTTGACGGTTGGCCTCTATCCTGATGCTGCTTGTTGCCTATCCCAAGGGCTTGTTGGAGACACGCACTCATCATGCTCAACCGAAGCGGCTTCTTTATCACATTATCTATGTATCCTGCCAATCTCAACTCATCCAGCTCAGGGGAGCTTATGGAAGTTGCCAAGAGGAACATCTTTGGAAGATTTTCCATGGGCTTTGGTCTCCCATTCTGTTTAAGCTCCTTGAGGAGACGGGGGAATATGAGGTCCATTTCCTTACCCCAAGCTTCCTTATCAACGAGGACCATGTCTAAGCGTTCGGTTGCACTGAGGACATGGCATTAAGCAATGCATTAGCTAAATAAAAGCACGAAACGTTCCATCACATTTGTTTCAAGAAACACATGATAGAGCTTATGGGAATTGACAATCCGGATGTGGAGTACGTGGCCTACGAAACTAATCTCAAATTCATCATGCTTTAGGTTGTGTTGTTAGATGTCATCCCAAATTGCAAGTGATTGGAATATTTTGGAGAAGAGAAGGTTATTTGTCTGGCTGTGTTTGGGCGACTGTAGAAATCAGAAACCACATTATTTTGGATATTGTTTTTTGGGGCTCACTCCAATGCTACCGATACCTTATGGTGATACTAGCTGCATGTTGGGCCCAGTGACATGTTCACGGAATCCAACTCATACATCAGATGCTTCACCTCCCCCAGCCCCCCAAAAATCAGTCCAATCCAAAACTCAGGTGGGCCATGGTACATCGAACACGTTCATGACTTGAGAGGGAACGCCCACTGCTGATGAGAATGGGAGGCCTGCCATGTTGTATCTATAGAATCCAGTCCATTCAGACCCTTCGTCCAGGCCAAATGGTCTGGCAAAAATTCAGGCTGTTTTACAACTCATGTATGCCCTTGTTAAATTCAAGGGTAGGTGTTTCCTCTCAGCTTGCTTCCTTTGTTGTGGCCCACTTCAGTTTTGGATCAGGATGATTATTGTGCCTCAGGGTTTCTTGAGGTGAATCATCTGATGAATGGGTTGGATGGTGTGAATATGTCACGTGGGACCCATATCTAGCTGGTAAGATACTGGTACCACCATGTGGTATCAATACCACTGAAGCACGCCCCCTTTTCTTTGGCCTTTTGGTCTACATATCCATATTGGAAAACATGCCAATTTTGATTTGAGGTGGAAAATACAGAAAACAGTATCCTGCTTAATGTGGGTTTTTGGTTTCAGCTCTGCTCCAAACATATAAAGGGACAATCATACCATGTGTTCTACCAAAAGATTCAAACCCCATGTGATGTAGGGAGCTTATAGTTTGAGATTGCTAATGAGCAAGGCCATTGAACAGATTTTCAATATTCTTGGTTAGGGTCAAAATTTTTTAAGAAATTTATGCTGCGTTTGGATACACTATCGAATTGAATTGCAATAATTAGTCCAGAAAGGTGGAAATGAACAAATCACGATAACCTTAATATTTGTATTGACGGACTAGGCTCCAAATTGCAAGTACGTTACTTTCAAAGGGAATGTAACTGCAGTTTGAGGCTATATCCTCATTTGGTATAATAAGGAAGGTACCTACAATCTACGAACTAACTATTGCAATTCAATTCAATTGTTTACCCAAACACATCCTAAAAAATCAAAATGGAAGTTACCTCGAATTGCACGCATTCAATATACATGAGAACGCAGATTTCCGGTTGACAGCAATTTCCACATGTATTCCTAATCTCTGCAGATGATACTTTGTGACCTCAGCCCGGATGCTTCTTCCATCAACCACCAATGCTTTCATTCCTCCAAACTCCGATGCCATGGACTCAGATTGCTGCCGCTTCGCATCTGTTGCATTTCCTTGCCCTTTCGTGAAACCGGCTGTAAATGCAAACACGCTACCAATACCAGGTTCGCTCACACACCCAATCTCCCCACCCATTAGATCAACCAAACACTTGCTAATACTCAACCCTATACCGGTCCCGCCGTAAGTTCTTGAAGTCGAGCTGTCAGCCTGCATGAACGGCAAGAAAATGCGGGTCTGAGCATCCAGTGGTATTCCCACGCCTGTGTCCTCTACCGTCACTAGTAAGTTGATCAGATCGGTCACTTCGGTTGAATTTACGCTCTCCAACATCTTAAAGCTCTCCCAGCTCTTCTGTCTATCGACCACCCGCAAGCCACTCAATGTATTATAGGATGGTTTGATCCCATTTTTAAGTAGCTCCGGAGGTTGTTTGAGCACTTCGTCGCCCAGCTCACACAATCCAGCCACCTCGTTTGCCAGATGGACGGAGACATATACATGTCCCTGTTCCGTGAACTGCAAATATCATCCATGTAACAGAATGTCAGCAAAATCCAAGCAGGCATTGTGAATGGCCTAAGCCTGGCCTTTTCATTTCTCTGGCAAGAAAATCGAGCCCAAACCTAAACAGCTGGCCTGAAAGCGAAAAACGGACTTGGACAATGACGATAAGAAACCAGCAGAGACCGTGCTCTAGGCAGATTCTCAATAGAAAAAGTTGTCGAACCTGGGGCCACATACCGCAAACATTTATTTATTGAGCTTGATAAATCATAGAACTGAGACTCGGTAACTCAATTCAGAACTCGGCTGAGTTGATTTCCCTAGATGAGATTTCGAGCCGGGTCATTTGGAAAATTGCTCGTATGTTTGAGTCAATCGAGACTTGTTGAGTTGGCTCGCTGACTCGATCAACTGGACATGGTTCATGGAGCCTCAAACTGAATCCCTCAGTTGAAAACCGGGTCAAATGACGATTCAATTGTAAAACTTTTAAAGGCTAGATGGACTTGAACCTACAACCTTCATTATGAAACAAAAAATCATAAACAACCCACCTCCCTCATATTTCAAATATTTTGTTTAATTATTTAATACTAAGTTGAGTCGAGTGAAGACTTAGTCAAGTCTTCGATTGACCCAAACCAGCAAGACACTAAGGTCCCATTTGGTTACCATCAACGTTGAGTTTGGATAGAACTTGTTGAACACGTATGTCCTGCCAAGGGTGTCTAAACAAGCATATATATATATATATATATATATATATATATATATATATATATAGACTATTTTATTTTCATACTATGCTTTTTGTCAAATACCTAGTCCGGACAAGCATATGTGGTTCTTGTACACTTTAAGCACATTGGCACATATGGACAAGCAACACACTTGTAGTAATACTGGCATATGTGGCACTCGTGAGTTACTCGTAGATGCATGTGGCACATGTTGATCTCTTGAACATGCAAAGTGGCACATGTGGGATATGTACACATACATATTTGCACATGTTGGGTGCTTGAAGGTCAAAAGTGGCATGTGGGGTGGTTGAAGATGAGCGATCTCACTTGTTCAACAATCACATGTGTGGCTCATGTGGCTATATGACACATATGCCATGAATGTGATGAAAGATCGCTACTCTGTGTATTTTATGGACAATGAGCTAAAACCAACTTTGTGTCTAGATTGCTCAATCCACAATGACAGCTAGTTTTTTGGACAGTCTTGTCTTTGGTTTTATTAGAATCAGTGCTACTGTCCGAATAATGGTTATCAGCAAACCATGAACATATGCCATATCTGCACAAGGCTGTCTGAATGGAACTTTCCCGGTAACCAAATGGCCCCAAAATTGGTTTTTTAGGTTTGTGAATTACAAGAAAAAAAAAAAGAAAAAAAAAGAGGATCCAGACCACGATCATAAATTAACACCCGAGCAAGACAAACCATTGCCAGCCCTTGACAAACCAGCATTCACACAGGCACTCATGCATGTCAACAGAAGATGGTGTTCTTCCATGAAATGAAGATCAAAGCACTTGATAGTATTTTGGAGGTGAACATCGCTTTCATCTCATCATTAAAAAAGCACGCTATTGAGTCGCGATGGATGACATAAAATCATAAAAGATTTGGTCAATACCGAAAGATCAATGATACTTCTATAAGGTTCCATTTATTGCTTCTCAAGATATCCACCAAACAGATTCTTGTGAAGAATAAAAATGACACTAACCTTAATTGAGTTGCTGACGAGATTCGTAATAATCTGTCGGAAGCGCCCAGGGTCCCCATTGAGAATTTCCGGCACCTGATCGGAGATATACACCGCCAACTTCTCTCGTGCAAAAGTGAGAGAAATCCACATGAGAGATGATACCAACAACAACACAACAAGACAAATGAAACAACCAAAGAAGAGAAAGATGCTAGATAGGTTTCTACCTCTATGCCTTTCTCTTGTGACTTGTCGTAGAAAAGCGATATCACGTTATCTAAAACAGCACGAACATCAAAGGGGACAGTCTCGAGCTCAAGCCTACCAGATTCTATCTTAGCCTGGTCAAGAACCTCGTTTATTAGAGCTATAAGATCCTTCCCACTACCTTGAGCAGTCTTTGCATACTCTCGTTGGGTTGTATCAAGATCCGTGTCCAGCAGCATCTGCAGCATGCCTGACAATTGAACGAATGCACTATAATTTCCTTCTCTAATGGATGAAATTTTGTGGGAGATGCTACTTAAATCCCAAGTTTTTGATGCATATACCCCATTTTCTATCTTTCTACTACCAAAAGTTGAAAAAAGGAGCATATGCATCAGAAAGTGTTGATGTAAATAGCTGTCTACTTTCCTGATCATTCAAGATAACCCATTTACTGATGAATGAAATCGATGGTTGGGTAATAAGACGCACCTAAGACGCCATTCATCGGAGTCCTGATCTCATGAGAAACAGTGGCTAGAAACTACAAAAGACAACAAGAATCCCTTCAGTTGAGGTTCAGTTTCCACACAATTCAGATTGGTGAAGAGAAAGAAAAATATTTAGAATGAAAGGGGAGCAAAATCCTCCATTATTCATCAGAGCCAAGTGAAAATCAGCCTTCCCACAGGGCCACACACAATCAGGACCAACATAGCCAATGTATGAGATCCAAGTGGTTCATTAGGTGGCCCATAGCCGTGTATGTGTCACAGCCCACGCCAGGAATCAGGATGGACTGGTTGGGCATGGTTCAAGAACCTGAAAACTCAACTCGACTCAATATGCAAGTGGGTCGAGTTGACTCGAAGACTCGACAATTTGACTCAAAGACTCAACTCAGATCAACTCGAAATTTAAGAATTAAGTTAAGAATGATTGAAGTAATAATATAGATTTGAAACAGATATAGGTTAAAAAAAATAAAAATGGTCAGATTAATCTCAACCGGGATTTCACGAATGCTTGCAACACTACATGTGCGATTGCGAGCCCCATGAGTAGCATATGCATTTCTCATTTTCCATGTCTAGTCAGGTAGTTGGGCTGCACTAGTTAACTTTTATTATGCAAACAAATAAGTTTCAGTTGGTATTAGTTAAAAATAAAGGGCGTATTAACACCTGCGATTTGTAACATAAGCAAAGAAGAAGAAGAAGAAAGAAAGAAAGAAAGAAAGAAAAGTATAAAGCACCTGTGATTTTGCAACATCAGCAGCTTCTGCCCGGACTTTCAGCTCCCTCATCTTGCGATAGTCATCCTCCACTTTTGCAATACGGTTCAGAGCCGCATGAAATATATGCCCAACAAGCAATGCAATCACTAGGACCCCTGCCGATGTCGTTATTGCAGACCACGGCAAGGGAGGTTTCTGCTTAAATCTGCAAAACACAGAGAGAGAAGCTTCAAGTAAGACAGTTTCCCATTGGATTTCTCAGCGTGTTTGGATGCACAATCATATTAAATTGCAATACACCCTCTTAATTTAAAACAGAAACCAAATTGCAATTCCAATTCCATGCGTTTCGTGTTGGAATTTTACCCCCACGTTAGGGCTGCAACTTGGGTTCAGGTCAACCTGAACCTGACTGACCAACCCAAGTTTGGGTCAGGTTTAGGGTTGGAAAACTCCCAACCATATTCGAATTTGGGTTGGGTTAGATCGGGTTGGAATTATCAAATTAATCATCAGGTCGGTTTACAGTTGAGCGTAAAGGAATTTCGGGTTGCAAACCTTGGTTGGAATTTGTGTCAGGTCAGGTTGTAGGTTGGGTCCTCTTGAGGTTGGGTCTGCTTTGGGTTGACCCTGAACCTGACTGATCCAACCCTCCCAAGTTGCACCCTTCTTTACTGAATTGAGCTATTGCAGTTCATTTCAATCAAGCACCAAAATACACTATTAATGCTGACATGTACTCGTCAATTAATACACCTACCTGCAATGCATCTCATGGCTCCGGAATGGATCCCCAAAGTCCAAGGTGCTAAGATGCCATGGCCCAGTATCGGTGACATTAGGACCATACATGTTGATAGGTTTGGATTCATTAGTTGTATCGTATACATTCACGACGATTGTTTGTTTGCTGGCAAGCTGGTGGAGAAGCTTCTCTACCAGTGACTGAACATCGAAACATGCGCCAAGATACCTGTATGGATAAATGGGAGCTATTATTAGACCGGACATGCACAGGTTAAGCAACGTGAGACTCTCGTTGCAACTATGCAAATCTTTGAACTCAAAATATAGAGAGGAATTATTGGGCCCACGAGTTTTCTGATGCTCCCAACTCCAAACATGTGGGACCCATGGTTAAGAAACCAAGACCATTGATTTGATGCGTCCGATGGTGGAAGTGGACACCCAAAAATCTCCCACTCAGAATATCCCAACCCTTAGATACACAACCTTTGTTTCCATTAAATGTGGACCGTTGCTATCCACTTTATTTGTAGGCTGTCCATTAAGGAAGATTTTTTAGGCTTTCTCTATTCATGGTAGGGGCCAATGTTGCCAAAATTGTTATTCTATCGTAAATAGTATGATTTTTTTTGGTCTGTTTTTTTAATTGAAAACATCTAAAAACATATGTAAGTAAACAAAAATTAAACACTCGTCAATCATCCATTTCCCATCAACAAATTTTTATTTTTTATTTTTTGGGTTAGCTTGTTAGTACACACCCCACTGTCAGTACCTACTCCACTGTTAGCCACCCCCACTAGGGAATCAATACCTTCAAGAAAGTTACATTAAAAAAGCATTGTTAATATCTTCTCTCTCTCTCTCTCTCTCTCTCTCTCTCTCTCCAACGAGGATATTTATAATAGGGGAGGGCCTTTTCATGTTTTATAAGCAAAAGGGTGAAAAGATAGAAGCAAAACATGAATAAAAGTGTTTAAAAAAAAATGATTTTTATATAATTTTGGGCATAACACAGACTTAATTTATCATATGAATATGATTATTTAGGATTTGGGTGTTCTATTTGAATTGTTCACCCATACGACATTATATGAATCGTAGTAATGACAATGGTGGGGAGTCACCGAACCATGGGTCCACATGCAGAAAATCAAGGCACAAGAGAACTATATGTTTGCTGAGGCAATGGAAATGTTGCTGGATGGAAAATTTTACCCCCTTGTTGCTGCAATACGCTCATCAGGTGTGGCATTTAGCAGAAGGTCGGTACTATACACAGCAAATGTCAGTACAACACCAAGTTGATTGGATTTCAAAAGCTTGAAAGGTGAGGTTAGAACCCCCTTTCCAGAAGCTCTTGCTCGCAAGATGTTCTCGCGGTCCTCCTATTCGTGGCAATAGGAATTATAATTAGCTCCAAGTAAATATGTAATTGGGAAAAAAAATAAATCAACAAAAACATTTTGCATGTTGCCATCATGTGAAACACCAAGAAGCCCTTCCATCTGCCGGACCCCATCTTTTGATGGGCCATGGTCCAATATCTCCCTTATCATGTGAGAAGGATGCTCCGGTGTTAACGGCACCACAGTAAGCTCACGGTGGTATGAAGCACATGATGTATTCAACCCACCCAAACTGTCTATCAGATGCATCGCCTTGGAAAACATACAGAGCCCAAAAATCAGACGATCCAAAACTCAGATCGGCCACAACACAGGAAACATTGAGAGGAATGCCCACTGTTCATTACAATGGGAGGGCCACCATGTTGTGTATATGTAATCAATGCCATGAAGGGTCAGGCCAAGATTCAAGCTGTTTTACGACTCAGGTGGCCCCTGTGAAATTCAAAAGTAGGCGTTTCCTCCCAGCTCATTCCCTTTACTGTGGCCCACCTTTGTTTTGGATCCAACGGAGTTCTGGGTTCTCGGGGCTGTCTGAGATGACATCTGGTAGACAACTTGGATGTGTGAATATGATTTATACGTGTGAATACATCATGTGGGCCCCACATCTGCCCAGTACTACCATAAGCTACCATTGGAGCATGCCCCATCACCATCATATGATCCTAGAGAACTGATGAAAATAGACAACTAAACCAATTGTTCGCATTTAACGGAGGCCCAATCCAATGGTTAGGGTCATTTGGTGTGAGAGTCCAGAGTCTTTTTGAGGGATCTATCGACCATGCCCACCCACCCACCCCCCCCCCATATGAACTATTTGGGCCACCAAAAGGTGGACCCCACGTACAGTTTGTTAGGCCGATGCCTGATCAAACTCCATACATTCTTTTTTATTGAGAATTGACCACTTTCAATATAAGAAAACACCATAAAAGAAACACGGGTTCACCTTTCCAGACATCATATCGATGGACACGATATGGGAGACTGTATCTTGGGAGAATACAACTGGTGCATATTCAGATTGAACAGGTGATGGGTCAAGCTTCTCCGGGTTGTACTCTTGGACTGGAGATTGGTCCTCTGTCTCCATTTTCTTAATTGTCCATCCGTGTTCCTTCTCAAACTGCTCCCTCTCTGAATGCAATACTCTCAGAGCATAGGCAACGCCACTGGTCAGTGGCCTTTCAAATGCTGTCCTTTCTGTATATTCTGCAAATGTTTTCTGCAACAAAAGAAATTGTCCACAGTCAGCATCAGCTGTCTTCCTTCTCATAACTAGATTAGAGGGTCTATGGCATGTAGCGCTGTCAACCGGCTGGGCCAAGGTCTGTCCAAGCCCGGCCTGCAAAATAAAACTTTAGGCCTGAGCCCGGCCTATGACTGACAAAATAAATAGCCCGAGCCCAGCTACCCAACTTGGTGTAACAACCAATCTGTTCTGTAGGTGGGCCCATCATACATGGCATATTACAAAAATGCCCTTGACATTCTAAATGTGCAAGCCAAAAGGCTCCTAGACAACGGTCACGTCCAGTCCAATTAATAAAGGCACTCAAATTTTCAGCCCGGGCCCATCCAACTCTTGGGCTAAATATTCCTGCCAAAACTCAGCCTGAAGTGGGCCAGGCCCAGAAGCCCGCCGAGCTGGGTCGGTCCATTGATAGCCGTAGTAGCACATATTTCAGCTATTAATACAACATTATTTTATACAGTTACTCGAAACATTTCCTTCTGTGCCGTCCACAGCATAGGTTGTTGAATTAGATAGAGAAAAGCTTCAATACTCTGGATGAGCGTGACAGATGCTATGCAGTTGCCAATGGATTGTTTGCACGGGATGTACATTTCTTAGATCAAACCATCCAAATTGTCAGCCACAATTTAGATTGATCATAAACCAAAGCTCAAACTGATTCAATTATCTAACCATTCAGTGGTTGCACATTGGTGGACGGCTGAAACGGAAAATAGCCAATGGTGCTAATTCAGCAGACTAGTCCGCAAGTAAGAAGTTAGGAATTAGGATCATTCAACCAATCTGATTTTGGGACTAAGACCTATCTATAATGGGCCCACAAAACTAATACCTGACATGTGTACGATCTCTAAGTGCCTGGGTCCCTTCCCATGGCTCAGTGGTAGACAGTGTGTGTTTCAACACTGAGGTCATGGGTTCGAGTGCCCATGTGGGGTGTGTGTTAAAAAAAAAAACTCCAAGTGCCTGCACATCAACCATTGCAATCAGCCAGAGTGTCGAATAAGTCCACAATTAGGTATAGCATAGCCATTTCAGAGATAAACCAAAATTAGTAACCAGAAAACCAATAAGAGGGAGAAATGATTCAGTGGGCTGAGTGTATGGAAACCTTCCGATGCACCTAGTTGCATTTGGACACGTTGGCATCTGCATCACCTATATGGACCATCCATTAGGATCTACTATAAAAAACTCACATCAACCAATCATCCTAAGTATCTTTGACTGGACCTATCTTCTAAGAACAATCTTGTCCATCCATTTACATGCCACTGACTTTACAGTTGGGGATCACCCAATCAGCACGAAGTTTTCAAGAATCCTATGAAGAGTGGACTGATCTCATGGGCAGTCAGTAGGTGATTTGCATGCCAACAAGTCCAAATGCAGCTAGGTGCATGGAAAGGTTGTGGTACAGGCATATTGGGTCCTAATACAGCAGGATGTATGAACTGTCACGACACATCTGATCCATACAAGCGGGGCCAATGGTTTAGTGATCCAGATTGTTAATTTGATGGGCCATTATGTGGATGGGAGATTCTCCAAAAATTTCCAGATCAGAGGATCAAAAGCCATCCAATCTTTGGCCTCTTTTCTGATTACCGCTGATTCACTCTTGTAACTGTATATTTAATTGGTTAGGATCTCCCAATCTCCATCCATCGCGGAGCCTATTGGATCATTAGTTTGGACCACAGACCACAGACCACAGACCAATCATGTAGGCTAGGCATGTCAGGTTACCATAGAATTGGATGTGAGAGAGAGAGAGAGAGAGAGAGAGAGAGAGAGAGAGAGAGAGGATAGTTAGAATCTAGCTGTTTCAATCTGCATTTGGATGCTCAATTGATTGGAATTGCAACGATTCATTTGAAGAAAGTGGAAATGAGTCAAATGAGCAAATTGCAGCTAGCCTCACTCCATTCATGAAGACTACTGACCCTGAAATTGCAACTAAAGATCGTTTCCACTCCAAACAGTAATACATGGAATTGCAATTAGGAGTTTGGCTGTCATATAAATGAAAACAATGCCACCTATACTGTGGTCTCTTCGAAATTGAATTGGACAAATGCAATTTGGTTCAATTGAGAATCCAAACGCATCATTAATGTACTAGAGTATAGTAGGGGAAAAAAGAAAAAAGAGAAAAGAAAAGACAACAATAAGAACAAGAGACATAATTTTCCCCAAATCCATCATACTGTATTTCCAAGAATCAGGACCCAAAAGAAAGCGGCGTGCTCCAGTGATGCTAGGCATATGCGGCCTAAATATCAGACCAATCCAAAAATTAGGCGGGCCACAGCACAGGGAACAAGCTAGGAGGGGACACCCACCCTTAATTTGCATGAAGGGCCCACCATGTTGTATATATGGAATCTAAGTCATTCAGATCCCTTATCTGGCCTGGAAGAAGAGTCATTGCAGAAATCAGACATCTCCATCCAGTGAAAATAAAGGGTGAGCATGCCCTCCCTCCATGTTCCCCATGCTGTGGCCCACCTGAGTTTTGGATCAAGCTGATTTTTAGGACATGGGGATGGTTAAGGTGACGCATCTGATGGACAGGTTGGATGTGATATATACATCATGCAGGCTCCATATCTATCCAGTACAACCATAAGCTTATGGTACCGTACATAGGGGTGTACAATGAGTTGAACCGAGTTGAGCTGGCCTCAGCTCGGCCACTAGCTGACCCCAGCTCGAACTTGGCTCGGCTCGGTCCTCGAGCCTGACTGGCCAGCTCGGCTCAGTTCAGTCAGCAGCTCGGGCCAGTTTGAGCCAAAATCGAGCATCTGCGGCATTTTCACAAACACATGCAGTGCACTTTCAATTTCTCACTGTATCTAAAACAACAGCAGCTGTTTACAAGTATTTCATCAAACACCTTATAGGCAACATCAAAATCAAGGAAAAATGGTATTTGTTTCATATACATACCTTCCTTGCCACTAGCAGACACTTCATTGAGTCATTTCATCAAACACTTGGTAAGCAACATCAATATCAAAGTAACCAAGTCACCGAACTAGTTTGATCCGAGTTGGGGTTCAATCCGAGTCGAGTCAAGCTCGGGCAAGCTCAAACTTGGATCAAAATTTTTTCGAGCTCAAACAATCAGCCCGACTCGGCTCTAACTCAGCTTTGAACTGAGTCAAATCGAGCTCTTTCAAGTCGAGTCGAGCGAGCTAACCAAGCTAACTCGGTTCATGTACACCCCTACTAGTACCTCTAGAGCCCACCTCAAAAAAAAAAAAAAAAACCTCGACTTGAAGAAAGAGCATGAAAAATCCTGACTATAAGAGAGAAAAAAAGCACCTGATCGATCGCAGAAGGCTGCTTCCCATGGTGAAAAGTCGAGATCAAGATGGCCATTGCATGCACGTGGTTCATGCTCACATTGAACTGATCCTGCAACATCCTCGCTCTCTCATCGCACATGTTGGCCAGAGTCTCCTTCCTTCTTGAAATAAAATTCTCTCTCATGGACCAAAATATCCACGTGGACCCGATCACCCCCGCCACAACCCACACAAATAAAAGCTTCCTTCTCCACCCCCAACCACCCTTAGAACTTTGTGACTGTTGTTGTTGCTGCTGCGGCAGCTGAACCTGTTGCTGTTGTTGAGCCTTCTGCTGCTTTGAGCCCATCCACAATCTGCCAAGAAAACTCGAGAATTTACAGTTTACCGCCATCCCAACTAAGACCCACCAACCTATGTTCAGTAAAACCATTGAGAGCTTTTCGCCACACTGTTCGGAGTACCCAGCTTCCCTTCTTGTCATGTTCTGCTCTACCTCCTGCACGTGATGACGGCACCATAATCAGCTCCAAGTCAGAAGAGAAATACAATCACCATTATGGACTCTAATTGCTGCTCTCCCTCCTCACGCCAATGTGGCATGTGTTTGCAAGATCCTGGGCTGCCAATGAGGTGGACGCACCATGTATAGTCATGGCCCAATAATCAGGCTGTCTGGTATCAGGTGGACCATACATATGCAATTGCAAAAAAAAAAAAAGACCAAGAGTCAACATTCAGCAAACATATGTGGCCCACTTTTTTTTAATATAGGTAAGACAGGCTCGAAACCTTGACCACACTATTGAAACTCATGCTCTCTACCATTGAGCTACAAGCTCGAATCATGTGGCCCACCTGAAGATCATACAAGCCTGATTTTGGGCCAGCACACATATACGCTGCGCCCACCTGATGAACGGCCTGGAATGCAGAATCACACATGCACATGTGGAGATCGTAGGTTCATGAGATCTTGTTGTCGCAAGCGGCCACCATGGTTTTGATTCAGCGACTCAGATCAACTCGTTCCTGATTCCATACCATAAAAAACTGTTTGCTACATTTTATCCAGTGTAAGAATTTAATGCATGCGAATGTACGTGTATGTTAGAGCTATAATTCGGTGGATTGCTTGAGCACATGTATGGTGGCCACTATCCCTTACCAGACTAATGAGAACCGTTCACTCACAAAATCTGTGCGACTGTCAACTGCATAAGATCATGGAGGTTGTTTACACATGGGGGAATGTGTAAATGCATGGTTATGATACAATTGTATAACATAAAGCCTGCTAGAAGCTATAATTCGGTGGATTGCTTGAGCACATGTATGGTGGCCACTATCCCTTACCAGACTAATGAGAACCGTTCACTCACAAAATCTGTGCGACTGTCAACTGCATAAGATCATGGAGGTTGTTTACACATGGGGGAATGTGTAAATGGATGGTTATGATACAATCGTATAACATAAAGCCTGCTAGAAGCATCATAGATCAGAGTAAGCACATACAAGTGGCACTTAATAACACCAATCTTATCATGCCTTTTCATATGGTCTTTTAATCTTTCTTTATCTTCCAATTGGCACTTCTTTTTTTGGCATTTTCTAAACTCATCCACCTGAATGGATTTTTCAAAATTAAAATTGCAAAGCATATGAATAGAATGGAAGTATAAAAATGTGTTTTGGATTTTGGACCACCATAGTATTACATGTGTATGAACATGCCTCTTGAATAGGAGCAGTTATTAGTACCCCAATGAGACTAATACATGCCAATCAATGTTCTATATCATTAAGATGAAGAAGACATGGTATCATCTTGTATGCATTTGGGTATGTGAGCAGGTATACATCCCATATATCGGCAAATAAACAAGAATTGCAAGAGTGTCACGTCCAACAAGCTGCATGCACATTCCTATAGCAATACAATTCCGGGCATTGTGCCTTTTTGAGTGAGTATGGCACATGAACTGTTTAGGGGTAGAATCAAGTCTACATAGGGTAGTCTGGTTATTAATTTTTCTACAGTACTTGCCCACTCCATGTGCATATTTCACTTTGTAAGCCTACGATGCAGAAGGTGCACTTTGTTACCATTGCCCATCCCTTCTGCTTCACCATGTAGTGATCCAAACCATTCATCTAAATAGGCCCCACTGGATTTCCACATGAAAAATCCTCATTAAGGTGGTAAAATTCGGACCGTTCTCTCTGTCTTTTGCATGGAGGGTGAGAATATTTGTTCAGTGATTCAATTGGTTTTTGCCACTAGCCCTTCCACACCGCAACCTACTCTATGAGCATATGAAATCATCATCATCCTCAAAGCCTTAAACCAACTAACTGGGTTTGGCTAGATGAATCCAGTTCTGCCATTCGATTCTACCAAGGACCATATTCTTGGTTAAATTTGCTTCAAATATATATATATATATATTGGTTAAATATCATTTGAAACTGAGTCGACTCAATGGAGTCATCTTTGTTTCAGCGCGCAAAAAGATAGAGTCACCGGACACGAATCAGGACAACTCATACTGGTTTCATTTCCAGGCGAATTGCACTCCGAAGGTGCTTTTTAAAACCATCACTCCGTTCACCGTCTGGTGTGGCATCAGGGGCAAGCAATGCTGGTGAATCTTGTAAAAGATTTATGCTGTCTGGAGGAGAGTCTATTCGCACAGCAAGAATTGTACATTTGGGTTCCACAGGTGATGAACATGTAATCACCCTTCAATCGTGCCCAGGATCAAGAGACCATTGGTCCGACGAGAGTGAGATTGCTTGACATAGCATAGAGAACGAGCAAATGCACTAGAAATAGGACAACTCCAATCACTACATTAATTTTGAACCTGGAAGCATTCTAGAATGGGATAACTACAGTCAAGACAAGACATACAGACCTAGCTATCCAAATATAGGAGATGGCACATATGAAAGAGACATGCTCCAGTGTTCTTAGAGCCCCCTAAGATATAGTGTTTCCAGTTGCATTGGGACACTTTGTCCAATTGCTTCATCTAGACTATACAACAGGTCCAAGACAGATTTTATGGGCTACATTGCAAATAATGCACTAATCTGATAATCGTACCCATCCAATCATTAGCCTTTAATTTGGACTAGGGCTGTCAATGGGCCAGGCTCGGGCCTGGCAAAATCGAAATTTTGAATCAGCCCAGCATGAACAGTTCAAAATCCGGACAAAGCCAACACCATGCCCAGTGCATTGACAGCCCTAATTTGGACAGTCCGATCATACACACAAAAATAGGTCCAACCAACATTTTGATCATATAGATTGCTTAAGATTCTAATGAGTCACTTTTATCAGGCAATCCTAACCATCCAATCCATAGCTTGGAAAAAGGATGGCTACAAAAGTAAGGACAAATGAAGGGTGGATTGGATCATCTGATCAGTGTGATTTTTGCATGGTAGCCATAAATAGTGGTCTGGACTTAATAGACAGTTCAGATCGATTGTTTGCACTGTCCAAGTGACAAATGCAACTAGGAGCACTATAACTTTTAGCGTTCTGAGAGCACTGGAGCATTTCACAAGAAAATTGCAATTAAGCAAACATGGTTATACCTTTCCAGACATCATATCATCTTGTATAATACAAGACATGGCATGTTCATGAAAGAAATCTGTGCCCTCAATAGACTCCTGAGCTGGACACTGATCATCAGTCTCTATTTTCTGCATTGCCCATCCACGCCGCTTTTGAAACTTCTTCTCTAAATGCAGTGCTTGTAGAGCATAGGCAGCCTGATCACTTTGTGGCCTTCCTATTGATGATTTCTCTATACATTCCAGGAATGTTTTCTGCCATAAAAAAGGAAGTATTGAGAAGAGTTGGCACCGATAATGGGAGTAAATGGATGATCATAAAAACATGAACTTCCACTAATTTGCAACCATCCAGTCGCTGGTTGTTGTTCATATCTTCTAAGAGGTCATGTTGTTTCTTTATTTTGGAAAAAGAATTATTCCGTAAGAAGAGTTATACGATACTCGAGCTATGCATGGTGCTTGATACACAGGCACTCAGAAATTGTACATGCGGCATGTCTTAACTCAAATAAAACCGATGACATTGTGCAGCCCATTATAGCCAAATCACAATCTCAAGATTGGTTGAACAATCCTAAACTCTGATTCGAGGAAACTCGTCTGTAGAAATAGGACCATTGGATATTTTTCATTCTTAACCGTCCAATAAATGTCATCCGATCTGATAGTCAAATAATTAAATAAGCTTAAATTTCGGTACATGATACATCTACACTGGGTAACATAATTTGGACAGTTTAATTTGACTATTTGTATGCCTAGTGTGCAATATCTTGCCTTCACTGGATATTGTCTATAATTACGTTCAGAGTGAGGCATATGATTGTGTTACAACAAAGATCTGCTCCTCTTTATCCCCCAAGAGGCTGGCATTTGCCGCTAGGGCCAAGGCATCAGGGGGAGCTTCATCATGGAAAGGAGCTCCTCGCCAACAACCCCACCCCATGAAGTATTGACAAAGAAAAATTGTTATGCTCCCATCGTGGTAGCACTTACCACACTCGTGACAGGTGTTATCAATTACACCCACATCTTCAACAAAAGCCACAAAGTGGAGAAAGTGTCGAGTTTGAATAGGAGCGCACCACTAAGAACTTTCGGAGGGAGACTACAGAGCTCCAGGTTTCTTTGGCTTCACACGCTTCATCTAATACCAACCTATTGCTGCCACTACATCTACTGTTGTTCATACATTTGAGGATCTATCAGGCATATCTTCTAATCATGAGTCCCACTCCCCGTTTTCCTCCTTTGGGTCATGGATCATTGACTCTAGGACAACTGATCAAATGACAAATCAGGAAGGTAACTTCCTATCATACAAATCCCCCTCGCCGTCTTAAACTGGCCAATGGGTCATATTCCACAAATTTTGGAAGATGACCTTACCGGCCAAGTCCTCCTATGAAAATGTCTTCTGTGTTACATGTCCCATCATTTCCCAATAGTTCACTATCAATAATATTTCTTACTAAACATTTTAATTGTCTTGTTATGTTTTCCTACTCATTATGTTATACAGGATCTATGGACCTGTTATACGATTGATGGTGGTCATGAGACTCAAGGGCTTTATCTCCTGGACTTGAAAAGCACCCCTATTGCGTCAGTTTCTAAGGCCAAACTCAACAAAGAGCCCATTCACCTGTGGCATACTAGCATGGGTCACGTGTCAGTCAGGTCATTGCAGCTTTTATTTCCCTCATAAAATTTAAATAAACTTTACTCTTCAGTGCAAAATTTATGAACTTTCTAAGCATTGCCAAACAGTCTATCCTAGCAGTGAATCCAAATTTAGTAATCCTGTAATTAATTCATTCGGATGCTTGAGGTCCTACACCAACTTTATCTTTATTTGGATATCGCTACTTCTTTTCATTTAGTAATGATTATTCTCGTTTCACATGGGTATTTCTTATGAAAAATATGAGTGAAATTCCTGCAATTGTCCATATGTTAATTGAATTAATAGAAAACCAAGATAATACTAGGGTTAAGGTTTTTCGCTCGAATAATGCTAAGGACTATGCAGGTCATTACTTGAGCACTTTTTTTTTTACCACCAAGGGAATCATTTTCCAAACATTTTGTTCATATGCCCCGCAGCTAAACAGGATAGCTAAACGAAAATAAAAAATAAAAAAAATCACCTGTTGGAAGTAACTCAGTCTCTCATAATCGACATGGGCACTCCTCGATCATATTGAGCTAACGTGGTCCTTACGACAACATATATAAAAAATAGGATGTCGTCTATGGTGCTTAACAATAGTTACCCCTTACAGGTTTTACAACCAAAGGCACCTCTGTTTATTATTCCTCCCAAGGTGTTTGGGTGTGTTTGCTTTGTACACTAGTAGGCTCATCACCATGATAAATTAGGACCCCGGTTGGTCGAGTGCATGTTTCTCGAATATTTGGTGACTCAGAATTAGAAGATATTCCCAGTCAGTTAAGCAAAGTATAGATCAAATCTTGCTCATCCCATTGAAAATTTTCTCTTTTTATTAGCTTTCCCCATCATTTCATGCTTTTGTTTCCACTATTTCATCTATTTCCCTACCATCTCATGTAGCAAATGCCTTGGTGGATCCTCAATAGAAAGCAACAATGTTGGAAGAAATGGTCACTGGAAAAGTAAGACACATGGTCTGGTTCCATTTTCAGACAGACAATATATTGTAGGATGTAAATGAGTATAATCCTGGTGGCTCAATTGCGGGGAACAAGGCTCGGATGGTTGCCAAAGGATTTACGCGATAATATGGTTTTGATTATAATGAGACATGCGTTCCTGTGGCAAAGCTGAATTCTGTGCGTGTTCTTTTCTAATGAGAAATAGTCAGTAGTTGCTCGCTAGTCTGCTTAGGCTGAATATAGTTTTATAGGTCATGCCTTGTGGTCATTCCTCATGCAAGATATTTTGATTCGCTCTCTTCTCTCGGATCATCGTATTCCTGTGGCGACTTCAGTTCCCTTCTTTTGTGATAACCAAGTTGCCATCCACATTACATCGAATCCTATCTTCCATGAACATACCAAACACATCGAAGTTGCTGCCATTTTGTTCTCAAGAAACTTGAAAGTGGTTATTAATCTCTTTTTCATGTCCCTTCTCTGCACCAATTAGCAAATGTCCTCCATAAAGTTGTCCTGTCTTCTCAATTTTATAACATTGTATGCAAGCTGGGCATGCATGATATTTATGCTTCAGCTTGAGGGGGAGTGTTCGGATATTTGAGATGGACTGGACCCATCTTTGTATTGTATTCCTGTTGGGCCCATGGTCCGTAGACCATTAGGATTAGGGTTTTTTGTCTATTTGCTTTCTCTATAAATAAGATGGTGTGTAGAGAGATCAACAAACCTCCTTTCCTCAAACAACAAACCCAAAACACAACAATTGAAGCATTGACCGAAATCTCCTTGTCCATGATTCAAATGAGAATTGAAATCATGACAAGGACCGAATATAACTTTCTTAGTTCATCCAATTTCCATTCCATCTTCTCCAAATAGAACCTTGAAAAAGACCAAAGCGCTAAACTGTCACCACTCCTCTGAGTCAACATTAACGAAACCATCCATCCAAACAACCAAAGTCCTTTAGGGCCCATTTGGATGGTGGCCTTCCCAATCCTAGGGGAGTTGAGAAATCTGGATTGGATTGGTCAATCTTTTGTTTTGCTGGGATCAGCCTATGATTGACCAACACAAAGATCCAAATCAGCCTTTTAATAATCGACCATCTGCAATACAAATGAAGAAGTCGAAGTGTTCTATTTATACAAGTAAATGTACCAACACAAAGATCCAAATCAGCCCTAGCGGTTTATGAACTTCTCCAAAACTAGAAAATTTTCACTGTAGCTAGTTAAGATCTACAGCCATGACAATGACATTAAAAAAAAAAAAAAGAAAAAGAAAAAAAAAAGAAAAAAAAAAGAGTGTTCATATGTATATCATATTCAATCAGTCATTCAAGCAACCCCATCAACGAATGAATTCCAGACTCCGCAGAAAATTTAGAAACAACAAATAACAAAAATATATATATTAAAATTGTAAGCATGAGGAAGAAAGAGAGGTACCTGATCTGATTTTGAGAATAAAGAGGCCAAGGCCCGGACTTCATCCTTGCTGACATTGAACTGTTCTTTTTCTTCCCACGCACCCACGATCTTCTCCCTCCTTGAAAACCCACCATCTTTCAAATCAGAGAAGACCCAGATAGACACCATAACACCACTCAGAGCCCACAAAACAAGAACCATTCTCCTCCACTTCCAGCCATCATTTGAGCCCAACGACAGCTCCTTCGCCTTTGAATTTGCTGCGAACCCACCATTGAAACCCGCAGCCTTGCAATTCAAAGCCATCCTAACCAAAACCCACCGGCATATCCTCAAAAATAGTCTTGGAAGCTTGAGAAAAACCCCAGCGATAGCTGAAAAACTCATCAGAATCGCGCCCTTTCAGAAAACCCACTAGCAAAATCCAGCTAAAAAAAGGAATTAGCTGAAACCAAGTTGAATATCTGCTGGGGACCCAAAAAAAAAAAAACAGTTTTCACACTCCCCTTTTTCTTCTCTTATTTCTACTCTCTCTGTATCTCCTCAATACTCCTCAAAATCACATCTTCTACCAAAGCCACAAGTAATAGGAGAAATTGCACAAAACCCAGCTGGAATCATCCAAAAGAGATGAGAAAAAGACGCTTCCTTCTATTGTCTTCTCTGTTTCTTCTGCTCTGTTTCTACTTTTCCCCCTCCCTCTGTAACACCCAAAAGCCTCATCAAAATCACACCTTTTATAGAAAATAAAAAAGAGGGGAAAAAAGAAAAAACAGCGAGAACAAAAATAGTAATAAAACCAAGAAGGCAAAAAAGAGCTTTTATTCTTTCTTTCTACTCTCTCAACTAAAATAAAAACCGCCACCCAAAATCCCACCTTAAAAAACTATTGAAAAATACAACACAAAGAGAAATTGCACAAAACCCATTTGGATTTTCTGCAACTTTGAGAATATGAGAAAGAAAAAAAGAAAAGAAGAGCTTTCTTCTTCTTCCTCCTCTCCTTCCTCTTTCTATTCTGTCATTTGTTTTCCCGTATTTCTTCCTCTCATAAAAAACCCACTTGAGAAATCCAGCAACAGGAAGAATTGCATAAAGCCCAGTTGGATTTCTCCAGCTTTGAAAGTATTAAAAAATTCTTCTCTTGCCTTTTCTCCTCTGTCTCAAAGGCCAGAAGAAAAAGAACACATCAAAATCCCACCTTTTAAAGAGAAATCCAGCAGCAGCAGCAGGAATTGCACGAAACGCAGTTGGTTTTTTCTGCAATCTGGTCTGCACTCATTGATCACACCTCCTCTGTTCAGTTCTTTCTTTTGTTTCTCTCTCCTCTCTCTCTCTCTCTGATGTTCTTTCTTTTGTTTTTTCTCTCTACGCTCTCTCTGTGGCCTTCTCTTTTACCTCCCTCTCTCCATCTTTCACTGTCTTCTTGGTTTCTTTTTTTAATATATACGCGTGTGTGAAATAGAAGGCTGGTATGGCTACATCATTATCTCATCATCTGCGTGGGGAAGGCCTGATCAACCAATAGAGACTCTTTGATACTCTGGTAGAGTGTGATGGTTCATATACAGGCACAAAGGTCACTGCAATGTTTAATAAACTGGCACAAAGTAAGAGAGAATTCCTTTTTAACTTATTTGATACTCTGTCAGAGTGTAATAGTTGATACATAGGCACTAACATGTACACTCGTGATACCTAGACTCAAACTAAACATCCAAACTATAGGAATGGCTTTAGATGTGTCATCAACCCAATGCAGAATGTTTGATCATTCACAATCGTTCGTTCGAAGCTTCAGCTGTTTTGAATCTTGACCGTTAAATTGATGACCATCAATCTACTAGGTACTTTATAATCTTATGATGAATTTCAGTGGATAAACCATCTGAAGTGGGGCCCACCACTTGGACCGTTTAACTTTAGTTAATTATCTGCCACATGTGAAATTTCTCAGTGCATGTGTATGGTACCAATATACTCCGCAAGAGTTCAAAGTTTTCTTACCTTTTTTCTAATTTCTGTTTTGGGTTCTCTCTCTTTTGCTTTGTGGTGGTGAAAGTGACAGCTCCATTGGCTTTTAAAGAAGCTTTGATAAATACATGCATCTACATGCACTGAATTTTCGTGCCTCGAGATTCTGTTTCACACATATGTGAATATTTTCATGATGATCTGAACCATTCATCTTGTGTATATATTGTTTTATTGAGTTATTATTAAATTTTAATTTATTATATGACTTAAATATCTAATAAATGGGTCTATTTTATTTTTTAATAGGAACCGTTGCTGGTTTTATCTTTTAGTGTTCATTTGTATGCCAAAATAAAGTAGTATTACTGTATAAGAACTTTGTTTTTGTGGTCATGGACTATTTTTTATTAGATTCTCGAAATGTACGGTTAGGATCTCATCTATATTTTCAACGTATTTAGAATGAGATGGAGGCACGGAAAATGCCGTGCTTCCATAGGCACGGAATCTGCTCTCGTGTGTTTTTGCTGTCGCTGCGAGCTGAAATACAGACGGAGATGAAATATGGTACGTCGCACACATCTTTGCAACTTTGTACGGGTTTCAATTCTGAGAAGTGGTGTCCATTTTTATGTAATCCAAGCCATTGGTATGTTTTCATCTACATGGAGAATGATCTTATTTATTCATTGTTGTATAATCTTATATTCCAACTCACGACTAACAGATAGACGATAAATAAGAGAAATAAAGATTCAACTCAAAAACTTCTTTATATTAGTTTCTTTAATATTCTAATCTGGAATATTTTTTAGAGATTCAATAGATTGATGGTCTAGATTTCCGGATCATAGGACCCACTTGTCAGATTGAAAACTTCCTCGAGAGAGATATTATACAACGCCCCAGGCATAGTAACTTTCATTTTTTATTTATTTCATGGAAGTGGGACCCGTTATTCAGCGATCCAAATCATTGATACTTTGGGCTCCAATGCAAATGGTGCAAGCGTCATAAACCTCCCTCTTGAAACATTCCCAACCGTCCAATAGGCGCCCAAGAATAAAAGGCTAAGAAAGAAAGCGTATAAGCGGCTCCTATTCAGCCAATAAAAACCCAAACTACCTACGGTTAGGATCTTCCATTCCATGAAAAAATAGAATTAATAGTCCATCTGATACGCGTCCTATCATATAGACGGTCTGGATCACTGAGAAACAATAGCCCTTCTCGTAGAAAATGTAAGCTATATGTGTGGACGCCTTATCTGCGCGTAAGGTGGGCCACACCGGGAAGAAGATCATCAGAAAAGATCTGGGATGTCCACTTATCGGTGTGCCGCAGCTGTATGAAAAGACAGAACGTACCAAACGAAGGTCTGAGACGAACTGACCTAACAACGTGTAGAGCTCCTCTACACGCATGCACGTGCAAAGCCAACCTGATCGCATGTGCTCGAGATCTGATCTTTCCATCAGGTGGGCCACACCTCCTAGATCCTGTGGCCTGAAAACCAGACCTTTTCACTCAGATAATGATGCACGAACGGTCTGAGAAGATCATCAGATAAAGTGCAAGGATTTCTCACACGTGCGGAAATAATGGCACACGTGATTTGATTGTGGGCCTAGCAAATCTCTCAACGAACATGTTTAGACGGGTCTGATTTCTGCGTAGGTCTTCTCACGGTGGGACCATCTTATACACGGTTCATGTGTCCCACACGCTTTCCAGGTTGGCACGTACTGTTACATGATCGCGACGGATGGAGAAAAGACTTATATGATGCCCGGCCCCATCTTAAAAAAGATTATATGTACACAGGTCCATCTTTCTACCGCATGCATCCGTTCTCATTTCTGGGAAGTGGGCTACGTTATTCGGTGATCCAGACCGTTGGTCTTCTGAGTCACGCTTGGATGGCCACATCACATCTTTCCACTGTATATACCGATTTTCAATTCTTATAAGTGGGATACATTTTCTCAATTGAATGTGGACCATTCCTTTTTTTTTTCTTAACCGTGTATTTTCAGGCCACTAAATCGAATGGTTAAGGTTGTCCAATCAAGTAGGTTTTTAGTCACAATGCGCTCCACCCAATGCTACAATCATTCTGTTGGGTCACTGGATGGACGGTCCTGATTGTCACGAAAGCCTGCCACGTGTACAGTAGTCAGATGGCTATTGAGCGCGACTTAGCTGCGAGTCTGCGACCCCGGAGCTAGCGATGTGGGCCTGACCGCACCTCGATGCATGCATCGTATATCCACGCAGTTTGGCTGCAAGATGTGGATGGGACACTGACCGTAGGACCTATCACAATGTATGCATTGTATATCCATGCCGTCCATCTGTTTTACAGCTTATTTCAGGGCATGGTCCCAAAAAACGAAGCAGATACAAATTTCAGCCGGACAACACAACAGGAAACGGTCGTCATTGAATGCCCACCGTTAACACTTACTGACCATCTAAAACGCTGATAAGATCATATAGATCTGGATGAAAGGAAAAAAATAAAAATCATTTCGACATAAAAAAAAAAATTTGTGACGTACAAAAGGTTTTTAATGATTAATAATTATTATTTCCTATGGTGTGATCCACCTAAAATTTGTATTTTCTTAATTTATTGGACCATATCCTAAAATAAATGAAAAAAGCAGATGAACAACGTGGATATATGTTGCATTCATTGACGTGGGCCCTACGGTCAGAATCCCACCCACATCGCTGGTTCCCGGGTCGCAGCCAGGTCGCGCTCGATTAGCTACACCATATTTCGGTTCTTCCGTCTCTACCAGTGGAGCGGATTAGGTGTGGCCATTACCGTGGGGCCAGGTCGTTCTTTGTATTCTATATCCAAGCTGTCCATCCATTTTTCCAGATCATTTGAGTGCATGAGTCCAAAAATAAAGAAGATCCAAATTCAGACAGACCATACCATTGGAAACAGTGGTTATTGACCATTAATTTACAATGTCAGTTTTGGATCAAGATTAAATTTATCTTTTCCATTTATCTAGGTTTACATGAGCTTATTAACAGGTTAGATGGAAAATAAACATTAAGGTGTGCTTAGGAAGCTTTTAGTGGTAGGAGATTCATTCACCACTGTTTCCTATATTATGGTCCATCTGAGATTTGGATCTTCTTCGTTTTTTACTCATGCCCTAAAATTATCTGGAAAAACGGATGAACGGTGTGGATATAAAATAAATGTATCAATCTGGGCCCCACGGTAGGGGCTGTACTGTCTTGGGTGTGGGCACGGGTGCACCGTCTTACGCTCCCCCTCTGCGGGGGACGGATTGGCTACTCCCCCTGACACCAGCCATTGGCTGATGGTCGGTGCTCTGTGGGGCTCACCATGATGTCTGTGTGTCATCCATGCCGTCCATCTACTTTTATATATCATTTTATGATACGATAAAAAAAATGAATTATATATAAATCTCAAGTGGACCACATTATAGGAAACAGTGTTGAATGAATTTTGACCATTAAAAACGTTTTAGGGGCCATAAAAGTTTTGGATCAAGCTGATATTTATTTTTTCCCTTCATCTGGGTCTTTATGACCAAATCAACAGATTGGATGTCAAATAAATAGTACATTGGGCCTTAGGAGGATTTTAATTGTGAATATTCATTCATTATTTTTTGTCCTGTGGTGTGGCCCATCTAAGATTTGTATCCCTATCATTTTTTATATCAAGCCTAAAATGATTAGTAAAAATGGATTAACGGAATGGATGAAACATGTACATCATGGTGGGGCCCACAGAGCACCGACCATCAGCCACCGGGCTGGTGTCAGGGGGAGTAGCCAATCCGTTCCCCCCACTGCGAGATCAATTTCCCGCGGTGGCCTGCATACGGATGGTTTAAAAGAAGAAATAAATACAAATTTCCACGCGATCCATCTTCAAGGGCCATGCAGAAACACAGTCCAGATGCCAACTTGGACATTTATATGTGATCCGGGACGTTCGTAGGGTGGTCCTTGCTGTGGATTTTCCTTAACCCAGAAATTCAGTCCATGGTCAAGTAAGCATCTAGGTTATCAGAAATAAACTGATACAAAAATGAAAACCAACGGTATAAAATGTTTGCGTCCAAGCTGCGGCTTCTCCGATGAGTGTGTTTTACCCTATTTTTGATGAACTTTTTCACTCAATGTTTGGGAAGAATGGAAAAGTTTGGAATTAGATTAGATGGAATTGCATTAGTCCCTTGCCAATTCCACTCAATGTTAGCAAGTTGTGAAGGTCCCACCATGATGTGTGGGCTATATCCACACCGTCCACCCATTTTTCAAGATCATTTTAGAGCATGGGCCAAAAAATCAGGTAGATCTAAAGCTCAAGTGGACCCCACCATGGAAAGCAGAGGGGACTGAATACCTAACATTGAAAACTTCTTTAGGGCCGCATAAGTTTTGGACCTGCCTCATTTTTAGGCCCATGCCATAAAATGAGATTACAGAATGGATAAATGGTTTGGATATAACACATGTTATTCTCAATAGTTTCAAAGGATGGTGTGTATATACATTTAATGTACTACCATATTACAAACATAGCATAGAATTAAGACAATCCTTGCCGTATATAATAATTATATTTTTTTAAATCTCATCCCACCTAATCCTTCCTGTTACCATGCGCCAAACACCCTCTTGGGAGTTTCAACACCTGGTTAAGGTTCGAGTAGCAATGTTGTCAAATCGCATATGCGATCGCACAATCGCATATGTGGTCGCATATATATATATATATATATATATATATATATATATATATATATATATATATATATATATATATATAGGAAAAGGTACTCTGCGCTCGACCTCACGAGTTTGTCCCATGAGGTCGAGCTGTGTGGGCCCCACCGTGATGTGTTTCGAACATCTACCCCATTAGTCAGATGCACCATTCTATCATGGGCCTAGGTCTCAAAAATCAAGTCAATCCGTGACTTGTGTGGGCCACACCACATACAGAAGTGGGGAGGAGCCGTGCACCATTAAAACATTCATAATCATTTTTTGGTCCCATCGAGATGTGGTTTGCAAATCCAGCCCATCCATTATGTGTGTCCCACTTGGATGAGGGTTCAGACCAAGTTTCAGCAACATTCAAAACTCAGGTGGGCCCCACCAAGTGCTTTTATATGTTTTAATGGTGTCTTCACATGATTTTAGATGGTATGGCGCACCTGAGTTCCGTATACGGCTGATTTTTGGGATATCTCATAATTTAGAGGGGACCCATCAAATGCACGATGTTGATGGTCGACACGCATCACAGTGGGGCAAATCATCAGGAGATGAGTTTCAAATAATAAAAAATCTAGTGTTATCTCCTTTTGTCACTTACAAGCTTGTGGAGGTCATTTTATGACAAAGAAAACCACCACTAAGATTCTTTTATATGATTTCTATTGGCCAACTATGTTTAAAGATATCCATGAGTTTTACAAAGCGAGTGAGCAATGTTAGAAAATAGGGAGAATGTCTCGAATAAACACGATGTCTGAAAATCCAATTCTAATTGTCGAATTTTTTTTATTATTGGGGTATTGATTCCATGAGATTTTTTCCCCATCTTTTGGTCATCTTTATATTCTCCTAATTGTGATTATGTTTCCAAATGGGTTGAGAAAATTCCTTGTAAAACTAATGACTACAAAATAGTTTTGTGGTTCTTAAAAGAAAATATTTTGTTAATATTTGGAACGCCGATATTTATAATCAATGATAGTGGTTTACACTTCTGTAATAGGTTATTGGAGAACTTAATGAAAAAGTATGACATTACATACAAAGTGGCTACACCTTATCATCCATAGACAAGTGGTCAAGCTGAAGTTTTTAATATGGAGATCAAACAGATTTTGGAGAAAACTGTAAATCCAAAACGAAAGGATTGGTCTTTGAGACTAACCGACATGTTGTGGGCTTATATGACTGCATTCAAAACCCATATTGAAATGTCTCCCTATAAACTTGTCTTTGAAAAAACTTGTCACCTAGCAATGGAATTGAAATATAAGACATACTAGGCCATAAAGAAGTTCAATTTTGATATTGACAAAGCTAGCACGCTGTGTAAACTCCGGCTTGTGAAGTTAGAAGAAATTATGAAAGACACGTATGCCAACACAAGAATATATAAGGAGATGATGAAAGTGTTATATGACAAGAATATTTTCAGAAAAACGTTTGAACCAAATCAGAAAGTCCATATTATACGAGTTTGAGATTGGTTTGATTTGGTCCAAATTTTAGCCGAGCTGAGCCATGCCATGTTCGAACAAAGGTCAACTCATTTTTTTTTGTTAAATAAACAATATACATAATACGAACTTTTTTTTATATACAAAGACAATATTAAAAAGACTAATACAAAATTAACAACACTAATAAACAATATAAAGTTTAATATTCTCCATACAAGAATAATAATAAATAAAAAGTTACAACTTAAAACACAAGCATATATGAGTTAAAAAAATGAATGGGTACGTGGATATGCATCACATACATTGAGGTGGGCCCCACCACAAGAAAACAATATTGATCAGAAACTTTTGTCCTCTAAAAAGTTTGGGTAATGTGTTATGGTACACTAAAGATTTGGATATTCCTTGATTTTGGTCTCATAGTGTAAAAATGAGCTAAAAATTTTGATAGACGACTAAATAAAACACATATATCATGGTGGGGCCCACAAAACTTTGACACCAACTACGTGGTGGGTGTTGAGGTCACAAGCCAATTCGAATCCCACTTTAAAGTACTGAGTAAGCTTTGTGGGCCCACCGTCATGTATATGTATTATCAATGCCACCCATCCGTTTTGACATCATCTTAGGACATGATCCAAAATTGAATCATATCTAAAGCTCAAGTGGACTAAACCATAGGAAACAATGTGTATTCATGCATATGTATTATCTATTATCCACGCTGTCGTGTATATGTATTGTCCATGCTATCCATCCATTTTTACATATCATTTTAGGATATGATCTCAAAATTGGATCACATCAAAGCTTAAGTGGATCACACCATATGAAATAGTGTGCATACAATCTATAAGCTAAATCAAGCCGAATCAAACCAAGCTAAATCAAGTCGAGTTTCGAGCCTAGTCGGTACTAACCTGGTTTGATCTTGGTTTGCTTTTTTAAAAACCATGCTCGTACATTTTCCCGATAAAATCATACCCATATGCCCAAAGAGACATTGGAAACCGATTGAAAAAGAAAGAAGACAACCTAAACACCTCTTAGAGGCAGCAGATGACCCCGATCAAGAGATCACAAACCTTGTAAACTTGGGATTACCCAGGTACCAAACCTTGAAAGAGAAGGAAAAGCTCCAAAATATATTTGGGCACGAGAAAATAAGGGAAGCAAACTGTCATCTCGCTACACACCAATGGACGCCTGACCCACCTTTTACCAACCAAAGATGTAGATGCCTAGGTGTAGATGCCACAACAACGAAAGAATGACAAGTAGCCCAAAACTTCTATAAATTCAGGTCCCCAAACAATCGTTTAGGGAGGACATACGATCAAGGGAATATGATAGTTAGGCATAGAGTGAGATCGAGAAACAAGCCATGGTGGGTCCTCTTTCCAAAACATTCGAAAGAGTCTTACACTAATGTTGAGGCCCTGCTCAGTTCAAAATGCCAATTCTTGAAAAGTTAACCCATAAAAGGAAGTCAAGCGGATAAAGAGTATGGTCAAAATTAGGGACGTTTTGTCAGATTTTCTATTATTGTATTTCTTTTTTCTGCTTTTTTTTTTTTTTACAGAGATATTGTACAAATATATAGGGAGATTAGTAACCCTATTCTTGGCTATACATAAATATTATATAATCATGAATATAATCTTTCTAATTGACAACTCATTGATTGATTTGACAACTTACACTAACACTCACCCTCAAGTGGAAGCATCCAAATCTTCAATGCGCAACTTGTTTAGTGAGTTGTAGAAATCCTTGCTTGATACGACAATGATTCCGAAACTTGTTTGGCGGGCCTACCAATGGACAGTTGAGAAATAAAGCAACATTTTATGTCCAATTTAAAAGGTTCCAAAGAGTGGACAGATTGGATCTTCCAATTTAAGAGATTTTTTTTTCTTTCTATTTTTGGGCAAGGCCCATGATATCAATGGTCTGGATCATGGAAATATGAATTCCAATAGTATAAAGTGACCATCCAGACCCTCTAAATGGCCGATGAAGGTACAAACTGTTGTTTTTGGGCATGCACACCAGGAGGGAACAGAGGAAAGGTGAATTTCCTACATACACTTTGATTGTTTCATTCTAGTAGTGGGCCTATAGCTTTTGACTGACATGTGAGACTCCAATCATCAACCAGGACCGTTCACGTCAAAGTTCGTTCTGTATTCAGCCATCAAACAGAATCGTTCTGAATCTCCTTCGGATATGGATGCGGATTTCCCGCGAACCACTTTCGCAGGTACTTCATGCGACGTGAAGTTAAGTGCGACCCACCGTGATGAATATAGGAAATCCATCACGCTCAACAGGTTTATAATATTATTTTAGGTGATGGGCCCAAAAATAATCTAAATCTAAAACTCATGTGCGCCATGCATAAGATAAACGTGTGTAGGTAAATTCCTACCGTTGAAACCTTCCTAGGTCCACCGTGTTTTTTTAATACCATTTATACCATTCACAAAGTAAATTCTATACACATATTGATGAAAAGTTATAAGTTATCATGTTTTAAATCTTGTCTGGCCCCACGTATGTCTCAATGGTGGACATTTAATCATCGATCGTGTGGCCCATATGAGAATTGGATTTTCATAATTTCTAGTTCTATGTCATAACATATTATTCAAAAAACTGATGAACGTGGTGGCTTTCCCATAAACATCACAGTGGGCCCCAGCTAGCTATCCTTTGCCCGTAGATCCTGTGAAAGGCGTTCACAGGAACCCACATGAAATCGGATTGCGTACTGAGTTACTCAGTACCCACTTATCGTACTGAGTACACTCAGTTGGGCCCACCGTCAGTGTATTGTCTTATCCACTCCGTCCATCCTTTTTTTCAGATATTTTAGTGGTTGAGACCAAAATTGAGGTATATATAAATCTCAAGTGGACCATAACATAGGGAATAATGATTTCCACCATTGAAACCTTTCTATGGCCTACAGTTATGTTTTTTTTTTCATCAAACTTGTTGATAATATCACAAAGACATGTATTAAGTGAAAATACAAATATCAGATTGATACAAAACTTCTGTGGTCCCCAAGAAATTATCATTGGTAGATGTTCAATTCACACTATTTCCTGTGGTGTGGTCCATTTGAGCTTTGGAAATGTTTCAGTTTTAGGCTAACGATCTAAACTTATCTCCTAAAATGTATGGACGGAGTAGATGTAATCACATATAGCACAAGGGCTCACAGTCAAGTGTCATACCCAAATCGCTTGATTCATGTGGATGTCACTCAAACACACAGAAGTGGAAGCGGTTTACTTAATGGGGAAGTCGAAGCGGGTTACGACAAACTCAAGATGGGATTGCCAAATCCTTCCCCTTTACACACGGTATCTGTGGGAGACCCAAAGTTCATTATCCCGGGTTGAAAAATCGTCTCCAAACATGACTGTACAGTGGATATGTCAGGCCGATGAATGCAATCCCAGCTACTCCCACTTAATGTAGGTGGCCAAACGGGCCCTAAAGGCGGTGAAATCTCACAACAGTGTGAGTGTGGGGTGTGTGCGGTTGCGGTGTGTATATATATAGAATTTAGCGAAGAGAAGAGCATAGTACAACAGGAAAATATAACAAAAGAATAATTTATAAAGAAGCCCTTTGACTACTATAACTACTGGAGTATTGAAAGAAGCATATGAAAGAAAGAATAAGTTACAACAGAACTATATAAATATCAGGGGAAATTCATAAAGCAATCACCATCTACAAACTCAATACAATCTAACAATCAAATCGAATTTATCTATCTTTTATCTTAGCTATCCTAGGAGTAATGATAATCAAGTAGATGTAATTTTTAGCTATAGTCTTTAGTTGTAATCTAAATCTACGCTCATGCGCTGCATTTATTCTTTATCTAATATCACGTAGTTCTTTCAAGAGATACATTCTTACAGTCGCTCCTAGTAAGCGATTGTGAGTTTTTTTTCTTTTGCTTTATTGTACTGGTATTATAAAAAGTCATACAACAACCCACCTTCGGAGGAAGAACCCCACCCTCTAATTATCGTATGATAACTATAAAATTCTATAAGTACTGGTTGAGTAAGCAACTAATCTTCTCGAAATTTAGTCACATAGTAGACGTATTTGCTTATTTCGGCACTTGGGATAAAAATTGATCGGTTTGGATTGAGCCGCTTTATCGATTCTGGTGCGCCCGCACACATCACACGTGATAGGAAGCAAGTCGAGAGCAAGCAATTTTGGCATGCCTGATGTTAACAACAACACTAATCATGCATCCACATGATTGGAGTGTTCTTTGAGATAGATCCTCTTACTCCAACAATTCGATTTAGAGATACGTGATAAGAAATTATTAGAGAACGTATTGGCAGACATTTGTCTCAACTAGTTCTTTTGGATTCCATTGAGAGTTCATCGATCAAAGACACTTTTCTGGATAAACAGTTATTTGCTACCTCTCAATTACCTTGGTACACTGACATTGCTAATTATCTTGTGACAGGTAAATTACCGATCCATTAGACATCATAAGATAAGAAGAGATTTTTAACCAAGGTACGTAACTTTTTATGGGATGATTCTTATTTATTGAAATATTACTCAGACCAAATCATCAGGAGATGAGTTTTGAATAATAAACAATCTAGTGTTATCTCCTTTTGTCACTCACAAGCTTATGGAGGTCATTTTATGACAAAGAAAACTACCACTAAGATTCTTTTATGTGATTTCTATTGACCGACTATCAAAATGCTGGTTGGGGGTTGTGTTGAGGGTCAAATATTGCATATCAGACCCATTTATTGCATAAATTTACAAGCATGACACCGTTTAATAGCCTAATTTAATTGAATTTGTGATGCAGGGCGTCTTCATGAGCTTGGACTGGGAAAGGACACTAAAAAGCATGGATTTACCGATCTGATGACACTAAAGCAGGGGACGGACTCCAGAAGACCAAGAGCGACGAAATTATACACCAGGGGTCCGCGGAAATCGAGGAATCGAAGCTCAAGTGGCCTGAAAAGTGTCCAAAATGCAAGATCATAGGGTTCCCACCATCTGATCAGTTCGAAACTTCACACGTGGCTTGAGGACCATAAATAAACCGTACACGTAAAATTTCAGCCCCTGGATCACTGTGGAAGTGGCCCAATGAGCAGATCAGCCCTTTAATCAGTCTGTGGGGCCCGCCTGATATCCGGATATGCTTCAAAATTGTTCTACACGGTTTAAACCACGTGTCAAAGCGGATGGACGGAGCAGATTTCTCACGATCATCACAGTGGACTCTATATACACAGCGCATGTACAGAGTGCACCGCTGCCCGCGCCGCACCGGACGGTCAGCCCGGTCAAAGACGGGCTGACCCGTCTTCTTCTTCCGCAGCAACAGCGGACGGACGCTGTCCATCCGTTTTCCAGCAGTGGGCCCCAATCAGCGCTTATTACGAAGATCTGGACCGTCCATTGTGACGAGAGGTTGGGGTAGACCCTCGCCTAGGTGGCGGAATCTCAGAAGATAATGGAGAGTGGATTTCAACTGTTAAAACGGATGATTAACGGTGGAGCGAAAGAATCAGTGGGCCACACGGAATTCAATATGAAACCAGTCAAATCTTACTGGTTTTTCGACGCGAATCGAATGGTCGGAGTGGATTCTACACACGGCACCAACCAGAGGCTCGCCGCCTTCACAGCGCCCGACCGCGCACGCTCTGCTGCGTAACAGAGGCTGCGGACGATCTTAGTGGGCCATCATCACGGACCAAATCATCAATCCGGTCCGTCCATCATGTAGAGGGACTCAATGTTGTCAGAACCATGCTGACCGTTTTCAGCCATGCACGCATACGTGGCCGCTACAACGATCACAAAAGGACCGTTCGAATATCATTACAACAGGAATTCTTCCATGGGCAGCATCAATAGAGGGTCAAAACAGACCATGATTGGTCGAAATTCTGAGGAGAAGCTGTTGGACGGCACGGATCTCTCAAATGATAGATAAAGTGGGCCCCACCAAACGTTCTGACGCAGAAAATCTCTCTGCTGCGTAATTCAGAGCCCAATCCTATCACCAAACGTTCTTTCGCAGTAGAGTCCTGCCAGGACTCCACAGCAAGGGATGAGAAGAAAGATAAAAGGAGGGAGGAGGGTTCGTGCAAAGGGGAGTTTTTGGTAGAGGGTGCATCCGAGAAGACGGGAGAAAAGGCAGGGCGAGTTTGTTTTTCTTCGTGAGAGGCAGCGTGAAAGGGAGGCAGTGGTTTTGGCTGCTGTTGCACGGGCTGTCCTGCTGAAGTGGCGGTTGCTGCTGCACGCAACTGGGTAGGCAGCGTGTGGGATAGCTACGGCTGCCGAAGGACTGGGTTTTTTTTATTCTTCCTTCTTATTCATTTTTTTTCCTTTTTATTTTTTTTTATTATTTTGTTGTTTTTGTTAGCCCTTTCATGTGTGGCTAAACCTCTTAGCTAGGGCTAAGAGGTGAAGCCTGTAGCAAGATGGGAGAGTCTACTTTGTGCCTTTAATGCATAAACTGAATTTGATATATTTGATTATTCAAGGAATATTTTTCCTAGTCTTTTATGGTCTGTTGTGACTGAAATTACAATGGATTTGCAATGGCTTTGAATATCTCCTTTTCTTTTTTTTATGTTTATGAAGTTAGGAAGCCCTGTTGTTCATCATGGCTCCATGGGCATGGTAGGATGACAGTACCCTTCCTGATCCTCATACATTGTTGATTGGTTGGTAATTAGTTTAATCCTGTTGTTGGCTTTGTCTCCTGGGCATGGTTAGATGATGGAATCCATTCTAATTCATATACCTTTCATCTCTTGAAAACCAGATCAAATAAGTTTGAATTCCATAATCCTTGATGCAGGCATAAGATCTCCCTGATCTCTACAGTTGGATCCTCTGAATCCCTAGTTTTCCTTCCTCTAAATTACTTAAAGTTTTAGATAATTCATTCCACAATTCCTAAATTCTATTTGTTTTAGATCGCATCTTAGTCTAGTTCTAGTTCTGCTTGATTTCAGATAACGTACAGGTATCAGTCCCTGTGGATTCGACCTCGGTCTTACCGAGTTTATTACTACATCACAACCCTGCACTTGGGGTGTGAACAAGTTTTTGGCGCCGTTGCCGGGGACTGACGGTTACGATTTTCTGATGTCTGAAAATCTAATTCTAATTGTCGAAATTTTTTTATTGTTGGGGTATTGATTTCATGGGACTTTTTTTCCTATCTTTTGGACATCTTTATATTCTCCTAATTGTGATTATGTTTCCAAATAGGTGGAGAAAATTCCTTGTAAAACTAATGACCACAAAATAGTTCTGCGGTTCTTAAAAGAAAATATTTTGCTAGGATTTAAAACACCGATATCTATAATCAGTGGTAGTGGTTTACACTTCTGTAATATGTTATTTGAGAACTTAATGAAGAAGTATGACATTACACACAAAATGGCTACACCTTATCATCCACAGACAAGTGGTCAAGCTGAAGTTTCTAATAGGGAGATCAAACGGATTTTGGAGAAAACTGTAAATCCAAAACGAAAGGATTAGTCTTTGAGACTAACCGACATGTTGTGGGCTTATATGACTGCATTCAAAACCCATATTGGAATGTCTCCTTATAGAATTGTCTTTGAAAAAACTTGTCACCTACCGGTGGAATTGAAATATAAGACATACTGAGCCATAAAGAAGTTCAATTTTGACATTGACAAAGCTAGCACGCTGCGTAAACTCCGACTTGTGAAGTTAGAAGAAATTATGAAAGATATGTATGCCAACACAAGAATATATAAGGAGATGATGAAAGTGTTATATGACAAGAATATTTTCAGAAAAACATTTCAACCAAATCAGAAAGTCCATATTATACGAGTTTGAGATTGGTTTGATTTAGTCCAAATTTTTAGCTGAGCCAAGCCATGCCAAGTTCGAACAAGGGTCAACTCATTTTTTTTTGTTAAATAAACAATATACACAATGTGAACTTTTTAAAATATATATATATATATATATATATATATATACAAAGACAATATTAAAAAAGACTAATACAAAATTAACAACACTAATAAACAACATAAAGTTTAATATTCTCCATACAAGAATAATAATAAATAAAAAGTTACAACTTAAAACACAAGCATATATGAGCTGAAAAAATGAATGGGTACGTGGATATGCATCACATACATTAAGGTGGGCCCCACCACAAGAAAACAATATTGATCAGAAACTTTTGTCCTCTAAGAAGTTTAGGTAATGTGTTATGGTATATTGGAGATTTGGATATTCCTTGATTTTGGTCTCATAGTGTAAAAATGAGCTGAAAATTTTGATGGACGACTAGATAAAACACATATATCATGGTGGGGCCCACAAAACTTTGACACCAACTACGTGGTGAGTGTTGAGGTCACAAGCCAATTCGAATCCTGCTTTAAAGTACTGAGTAAGCTTTGTGGGCCCACCATCATGTATATGTATTATCAATGCCGCCCATCCGTTTTAACATCATTTTAGGACATGATCTAAAATTGAATCATATCCAAAGCTCAAGTGGACTAAACCATAGGAAACAATGTGTATTCATGCATATGTATTATGTATTATCCACGCCGTCGTGTATATGTACTGTCCATGCTATCCATCCATTTTTTCGTATCATTTTAGGATATGATCCCAAAATTGGATCACATCAAAGCTCAAGTAGATCACACCACATGAAACAATGTGCATACAATCTACGAGCTAAATCAAGCCAAATCAAACCAAGCTAAATCAAGTCGAGTTTCGAGCCTAGTCGGTACTAACCTGGTTTGATCTTGGTTTACTTTTTTAAAAACCATGCTCATACATTTCCCTGATAAAATCATACCCATATGCCCAAAGAGACATTGGAAACCGATTGAAAAAGAAAGAATACAACCTAAACGCCCCTTAGAGGCAGCGGATGACCCCGATTAAGAGATCACAAACCTTGTAAACTTAGGATAACCTAGGTACCAAACCTTGAAAGAGAAGGAAAAGCTCCAGAATATAGTTGGGCACAAGAGAATAAGGGAAGCAAACTATCAGCTCGCCACACGCCAATGGACACCTGGCCCACCTTTTACCAACCAAAGATATAGATGCCTAAGTGTAGATGCCACGACAATGAAAGAACGACGAGTGGCCCACCGTCGACTCATCATGAGTCAATGGTAAAACTTCTATAAATTCAGGTCCCCAAACAATCGTTTAGGGAGGACATATGATCAAGGGAATATGATAGTTAGGCATAGAGTGGGATCGAGAAACAAGCCATGGTGGGTCCTCTTTCCAAAACATTCGAAAGAGTCTCACGCTAATGTTGAGGCCCTGCTTAGTTCAAAATGCCAACTCTTGAAAAGTTAACCTATAAAAGGAAGTTAGGCGGATCAAGAGTATGGTCAAAATTGGGGATGTTTTGTCAGATTTTCTATTATTGTATTTCTTTTTTCTACTTTTTTTTTTACAGAGATATTGTACAAATATATAGGGAGATTAGCAACCCTATTCTTGGCTATACATAGATATTGTATAATCATGAATATAATCTTTTTAATTGACAACTCATTGATTGATTTGAAAACTCACGCAAACACTCACCTTCAAGTGGAAGCATCCAAATCTTCAGTACGCAACTTATTTAGTGAGTTGTAGAAATCCTTGCTTAATACGGCCTTTGTAAGAATATTTGCCAGTTGGTCTTCAGACTTCACGAATGAAAACTGAATTATTTTAACTTCGAGATTTTCTTTGATAAAGTGTCTGTCAACCTCCATGTGTTTGGTACTGTAACGCCCTGAACTTCGGGGGTCGAGCATAACTCAGCTCCCGAGTTCCAAAACATCACTTATGCAACATATGTAATGATAGATGTATGTTGTCTGTATGAGTGCATAGAACATGGAATAGATTAAGCCAAACTGCAAACATAATCCAGGGATAAGTGAAAAATGCAAGCGGAAGACTTAAAGAAATAGATGTGTACATGTGCAAGTCCCTGTGATATGTATGCTTTGCCAGGTTATAATTACAAGTGTTTGTCTTCAAAATACAAGTATCAAAATGAAATTCATCTATTCCAAAGAAAACCCAGAATCCCTGTCGAGTAGGACACGGCTCACATGAACCCGCCTGAGAACTGCATAATGGAAAACGCGGCCTCATCGTCCTCGAACTCCTGCTTTGTCTCAGGGGTCGCGTCATCATCTGCATCTAAGATAGAGTCTGGTTGGTGTTGGAACAGTGCCCTAGAATGTGGGAGTGAGTGATCAACTCAGTGGAACTATACAGTAAAAGTTAACATGATATCAAATCAATCAAGCAGTAATGATAAGGCAATACAATTAAACACGTCTAAAGTACTCTTGTTAATGCAATGATGTATGTATAAATGATGCATGCCCTCGCCTGCACTCCCTCAGCGTCTTCATCTTACATTACACATGAGAAACTCCCGCAGTGCCAACAACTCCTACACACATGCAATGCGGTGCATGAACATGATTACCAAGTTGTTACTAGTCTTTTTCATACAGCAGGATTGGAAAGCTAAAGTACCTTCCTCATATCAATTCCCAAACAGTGATCCATTCTAGGGTCGTCAGTCCTAGGCAATCTCATACGATCATATGGTTCTAGGTCGCTACAAAGGGCTCGTCACCAATCAATGCACGCCTATCATATCTTAGTTACTACTCTAAGGCTCGTCGCCTTAATGCAGTCTCAAGGTATGCTCGAGGTCACTACAAAGGGCTCGTCACCAATCAATGTAGGCCGACAACACGATTATAGTGTCCCATACCACTATAATCGGCTCACGAGTCTGGTGTGCTTACTGGTCACTACGGAGAGGCTCGTCACCCTAGCGTAGGCCGACAGCTCGACCACGGTGTCCCATACCACCATGTCCGGCTCATGAGTCTTAGTGGATCAAGGTACAACGGTTAACAGGATTTCATCAGTAAGTTTGGTACCCTAGATTCAAACAATAGCGTCCATACATAGTGAACATACATCAGGATAATCGGGTTACTTGACGAACTCGACTAGCACGAGCGCACGTTGAGTTGCACAACATAGAGTGCGCAAACACTCCGTGTGGCCAAACCACTGCCGACAACCCTAATACGACTCGGGTTCATCAAACACGTCCTACGTGGCGAAAACAACTTCGGCCACGAGCTCAAGGTCTATTACCGATTTCCTGGACTATTCCATAGTCCCAAACACATACAACTATAACAGATATTCATATCAACAATTTAAAACAGTAATGGAACAACAATTCAAATCATACAATATGTGAGCATTTGAAGAATATCAACTTAACATGGATTTCAACATAAGTAGTACTTGAAGTTAAACAACAAAGAATGTAAATTGCATGTAGGAAATCATACACACCAATAGGAGAGTTGAGAATCTCTTCTCAACGCCCGAATATAGGATAATTTATTACACATTAGATTATTCAGACATTGCCACAAACACTTAGACTACATATTCCAACATACATGACGTATGTTGGTGATACACGCATTTGGACAATTCCTTTTGCCAATGAGTTGACACACATATAAGTAGCACAAATATACGACAGTTAATCATGGCAAACACATGTTCGTATTTTATACGTATACGATACTTTCTACATACACAAGGAATACACAAATCTCAACATAATGCATATATATCAGGAACGTAATATAAACATAGCATTTGGCATGTGAAATTACACCCACAACAATAATAAACCATTATCTGACATTGAAAGCCTTGAAAACCATAACCTATACGAATATAGTCTGCACCTTAAACCAGAAAGAACGCACAGAACTGATTCAAACGATATGTCTTCGTCAACGGCGACTAGATAACCTAAGGCATGAATAGAAATGAGCTACATCAACACATATACTATTCTAAGCTCTAAAACAGACTAGGGTTTGATTAACTTACCCAAGAATGAACTTAGAATCGCCGGAATAACGATTCAGAAGTGACGGTTTAGGGATGCAAAGCAACAAAGAAGAATCTTAAACGATTCACCAACTTCTCTCTTACTTTCTCTCTCTTTTCCTCTCTCTCTCTCTTAGCTAGGGTTTAGGAAATTCGCATGGCATAGAGAGTGAGGGTTTTAAGGTCTTTATATAGGCCTAACATTGATGAAAATAGCCCCAGGGCCAAGGTATACTTAGGTTCTAACCAAATCAAGCCTCTCTTGATCCAACGGAGCGCTTCCGGTGGTCTTCTTTCTACGTGCGGTCGGACTTAAGCTCGCTGACCATGGATTTAGGTCAGACTGAGTTTTCGTACCGATCGAATTTACAGATCAGCCGTGGCGGACCAATCACAATTCAATGGTCATCGAAACTCGATCAGGTCCACAAGCACTATGACATGCCTGGGCCATCTTCCCTGATCCGAGGGTGAAATTGGGTCAGAATCCAACGGTCAGATTGCTTAAAATCATCGTGCAAGCGACACGACTCAGATTTCATAAAATCATTTTTAATTTCTCATCGTTCTCACACTTTTTACTCCGGACTCAAATAAATCGACCCAGGACATCATCTGGACTTGATTTCTGAGGTGATGGTCAAGCCCAACAAGGTGACCATAACTGCTTAAGATCATCGCTATCGGACTTTCGACGCGCGGTTCAGGTCCGATCCAAAGAATCCAAATATTCTCGAGAGCAACTGGATTTAGTGTTGAATCTCAGATTTCAGAGTAACATAGCGCTAACGATTCTACAGGTTTTGAGTCATGCAGATCAAATTTAAAGTGATTGATGCTGATTTCACAAGCAATCGAGTTTAGCGCTAATTAACCCACAATAAAACTTCTAAGAATTTGAGGTAGTACTCGGGTCTTAGCACGAAATGTTCCGGGTCATTACAGGTACGATCATGTTGGATCAGATTATGAGTAATGGAGATAGCTGCCTTGTTATCATAAAAGAGGTCTATCTCGGATGTAGGACCAAACAAAATTTTATTTAGAAGTCTTTTGAGGCACAGGAGTTCACAAAGTCCTTTAGCCATTCCACGGAACTCTGCTTCAATACTTGATAATGTCACCACTTTTTGCTTCTTACTTCTCTATGTAACAAGATTCCCTCCAACAAACATGAAGTATCCTGAGGTGGATCTTCTGTCTATGGTATTTTCAGCCCATTCTGTGTCTGTATAACCATTAACTTTGAGATGGTTATTTTTCGAAAACATAAGCCCTTTTCCCGGAGAGGATTTTAAGTATCGTAAAATCCGGATCACTGCCTTCATATGATCCTTACTAGGTTGATGCATGAATTGACTTATTACACTCACTGCGTAGGCAATATCTGGACGGCTATGAGAGAGGTAAATAAGTTTACCAACTAATCTCTGGTACTTTCCTTTGTCCATTGGCATTTGGCTTATATATTCTCCAAGCTTTGTGGTTCTGAATGATTGGAGTGTCTACTGGCTTACAATCCAACATTCCAACCTCATATAGTAAGTTTAATATATATTTTCGCTGAGAAAGAAACATACCTTACCCTGATTTAGCAACCTCTATTCCCAGGAAATATTTGAGTCCTCTTAAATTTTTCATCTTGAACTCGGTCGCCAATTGTTTCTAAAGCGTAGCGATTTCCTTCTTATCATCCCCTGTGATGATCATATCATCGACATATACAATTAAAGCTGTTACCTTGCCCCTTTGGTGCTTCAGAAATAATGTATGATCTGAATTACTTTGGTGGAAGCCATACTTCTTCATTGCCAGACTAAACCTCCTAAACCATGCTCGAGGTGATTGTTTTAATCCATACAATGCTCGTTACAATTTGCATACAACTTCAGCTTTTAAAGATGCTGTGTAGCCTGAAGGAGTATCCATGTAGACTTCCTCTTCGAGATTACTATGGAGAAATACATTCTTTACATCAAACTGGTGCAATGGCCAGTCCAAGTTAGCTGTGAGAGATAACGGGACCCTGACTGTATTTAACTTGGCTACTAGTAAAAAAGTTTCTTTACAATTTACACCATATGTCTGAGTGTATCCCTTTACAACTAGCCTTGCCTTGTATAGTTCTATACATCTATTTGATTTTTGTTTAATAGAGAAGACCCATTTGCACCCGACTGTTTTTTTTCTTTGAGTAATGGAACCAAGGTCCATGTTTGATTCTTTAGTAGTGCTCTCATTTTTTCCTCAATTGCCTGCGTCAACTTGGGATTAGCTAAAGCTTCCTAAACTGTAGTGGGAATATGACATGCAGACAGCTCGTGTGAGAATGTCTTGAGAGGTTCAGATAGCTTTTCGGTGGAAACATAGTTGGCAATTGAATACCTTGACCTTCTTTCCTCAATGTCTAGAGAGTAACTATTTGGTGGCTTGCCACGGTTATGCTTGAAAGGTAATGTCACACCCCAAACTCGGAAATCAGGCTCATAAAATTTTCGATCACCGAATCTGGCGCCGACAGCCTCCGTAGTACCCCATTCTCGGCTCCCGGTACCTATACACCAGGTTCCGATCCTGGGATGCTAGAAGGAGGATTTCAAATCACCAGTTCAATTATAATGAGCATAACCAAAAGCATAACCCATGAACAATAACCACAAGAACACCATCACAAAATCCACTATGATTAAAAACTTTAAGTACAGTGCGTCTGAAGGGAAATACAAGATAGATTGAATAACAAAACTCCAAAGGCTCGACCGCACACTCCTGCTGCTGCTATGCTACGGCTGCGACCTGGCATCACCTGCGCGCATCAATCGTGCATAAGCTTATAGAAAGCTTAGGGGGTAGTGTAAGTGTGTGCACAATATAAGCGTGCTCAGAATGCAAGGGCAGAGAAATGCGGAATCATCCTGATGAACACATGTATGCAATTAGCCATACCAAGGCCATGCAATGCAGAATGCAAGTCAAGCATGTCAATCCTCATCCACATATCAATGCAGCTCCTCACTAGAGCATCAAATCAGTGCGGTTCTCAGTATGGATAATCACCGGGGTCAAGTACACTCTACGCCAGCTTACCGCCCCTATCCGGACGCACAACTGGGAGGGTGGAAGAGACCTCACTATCCGCCTGCTAATATCGGGCCCGGCTCGTCAATAGCGGACCGATTCCTCAAGCTGGTCAAACTCAACCTAGAAATTGCCCTCTACTCAGGCGGGTAAGGTCACACCCCTTTCCAACCGACCACGGTACAGTGGGAGACGCGGCCTACTGGTATACGGCCCTCACGCGCTCGTGTATCCACTCGGTCTCGATGTTGGAGTCATCCTCTGGTACCATCGGGTTTAGAAATTTTCACCCAGGGACATCTATGACGCCCGTATGCTAGAACCAAATATTTTCGGTATCCAATCCTACCATCCACGATGTATCTGTAGAGGCTATGACCCTAATGTCATTAGGGCATACAGTAACTACAATCACACAAATGCAAGTGCATGAGTCACACTATCAGTCATGTAACAGCCCTGCGTGTACCATACACTTATATGGGTTAACCCCGCCTATCAGGGAGCCCATAAACAGTCCGCCCGAAGGCATATGCTATGATCGGTCACTTCTCACATCAGGCATACATATGATGCGAATGATCATGAATCATGGATCTATACTAAACATGTATAAAGAAATGAGCTCTGTGTATAATGGAGATGGGCCTAGACGGCCTACTTACTACAAGTATGGGCCTATCAGTGGGCCTTAGGGAGAGTTATAATGCGGACATTTAACCAACATTATCTATTCAATGTGGACATCAAACCATCATTGCTCCCAAGGTATAACCCGCTATAAAATCAATACATATACCATGATGGAATCACACTACAATGGGCCTTATGTACGTCCTATTGGGCCTTGACCCATGGGCCTCTAGTACATCAAATGGGCCTCATACATGGGTCTTGTATGTACATATCAAGGTGGGCCTCAATGACGGGCCACAAATGCATCAACATAGGCCTAGTCACATGGGGCTTGCATACATCACAATGGGCCTCATAATATGGGCCCTATACAAATCAAGGTGGGCCTCAACAAGGACCACCAATACATCAAGATGGGCCTCAACAATGGGCCTTACATTATCTCCAAAATGGTTGGACAGTTGGATGAAACACATGCATCATGATGGAGCCCACTCTAATGGAGGGTATGGTTTACAGTACATACATAAGTGGGTCCCATGCGGGGCCTACCATAATGTTTATTTCCCATCCAACCCATTGATAAGGTCATTCAGACCGGGGCCCACAGTAATGTTTATTTTCCAAGCAACCTAGGGCCCAACATAATGTTTATTTTCCAACCAACTGTTCATAAGGTCATGTGGACCAGGGTAGGGCCCACTGTAATATTTATTTATCATCCAATCTATTCATAAGGTCACGTGGACCACAGGAGGGTGGGGCCCACAGTAATGTTTGTTTGCCGTCCAGGCTGTTCACGGGTTACGTGGACCAGGGGTAGGGCCCACAGAAATATTTATTTGCCACCAATCTGTGGCTGGTCACGTGGGCAGGAGCCCACCGTGATACTTATATGCCGTCCAACCTGTTTATAAGGTCACTTGGACCTGGGGGTGAGCGTGGGGCCCACCGAAACGTGGTTCACAAATCCAGCCCACCCATTATGTGAGTCCCACCTGGCTGACGGTCCAGACCAAGTTCAGCAATATCCAAAACTCAGGTAGGCCCCACCAAATGATTTTATATGTTTTGGGCATGTCTTCTCATGATTTTAGATGGTGTGGCCGAACTGAGTTCCGTATACGGCTGATTTTTGGCAGGGAGGCTACCGCCCTAAGGGTCCACCTAATGCACGGCATTGATGTTTGAAACGCATCACAGTGGGGCCCACAGCTGGGGCCGTGAGCCCCAGATCGGTCTGCCGTCAACAGCCAGCGCAAGCAGCGCCTGCGTGCACTGACAGCAGCAGCAGCAGCAGCGCTGCTGCTCGTTGTTGTTTGTTTGTTTTTTATTATTTTTTGATTTTCTACGGTTTTTAGTAGATGGGGCCCGCATCAGTAAGATCCACTCCAGCCATTGGCTCCTGTGGCTCAATACAAATCTATCGAGACCAATATTGAATGGTTTTCTAATGTACAGCAACATCGAGGTGTATTTCAATGGTAGGAAACTCGTTTGCTATGCTAAGGCCCACCATAAATTCGAATTGAGATCATTTTTTGGCTCAACGCCTAAAATGATCTGGGAAATAGGATGGGCGGCCTGGGTTAAGTACATGAATCAAGGTGGGGCCTACCTAAAGGTCCACCCAAAAAGTAACCTTTCTTTCTTTCTTTCTTTTTTTTTTTTTTTTTACACACCCACGTCAGTGTACACACTCCATGTTAGTCTCATCCATCCAGCGTCCAGGGACACTGGATGGCATGGATAAACACATGCATGGTGGTGGGTCCCACATGGACGTGGCCCACCAACTATATGTATATATATATGTGTATATCAATATAATAACATAATATAAATATAATATATTGTGTGTGTGTGTATATATATATATATATGTATATTGCAGGTGGGACTTCCCACCGGACGGTAAATGTGGTGGGCCTCACCATTGATGAATGGAGTGGATTTAACATGATTTGGTGGGGCCCACTTCATTCTAGGGAGAGGAAGGAAAGAGAGAGAAAGAGAGAGATATACGGTGATAGAGAGGAGGGACCCCGCCACTATGGGCCCTCCATTGATACAACACATACATTAAGTGGGTCCCATAACGAGTGGCCCTTAAAATTGAAAACAACGGTAGATCACCCATCTCGTTGGCTTCCTTCTTGATCCCTTGAACTCCTTTTCTCCTATGCTCGACTTTTAACGGTGGATGATGGACTTTTGATGGTGTGGATGAAAGATCAGAGGGTGGAAAAGTGAGCCACACTTGTTGCTCTTGGAATTGCTTGGGAAGGTTGGACGTATGGAGCTTGGAAGAGTAGAGATAGAATGAGGGAAAAAGAGAAAAAATATATTAAAGGGGATGGGTGATGTGGTGGTTGTAAGGAGAGGTATGGGTTGAGTTGAAATGTTGGTAAAGGAGGAATGGTGAGGGGAGAGAGAGAGTTGACTTATGAAAAAGGAGGGATGGGTGTTGTACTTGGGGTAAGGGATGCATTTATGGTTGATTGATGGGACTAATTGTAGAGGTTTTCTCGAAATCCGTAACGCGCGGTGTTTCTTCAGAATAAACGCAGATCGACATCTTTTAGCCTGGGTATCGATTTGGTGCGCGAGTCACGGCGTTGGAACCGCGGCGACGATGCGGTCGCTATGATATAAGTTTCGGGTCGAACCGACGTCGGTGTGCGGGACCTGGCTTAGGATCGTGAGCAAACATCGGATATGGTGTGAAGGTTGCCGAAATTCGATCCGAAGGACCGCGGAAGCTAACGGAACGATACGGACTGGGACACGGGTCTTATAGGTAAGGTATACCCAGCAGACGTATCTATGTTATTCATAAATGAGGGTGTAGTGAAATTGTTTACCTCAAGAATATTCTCACGAGATGGGTCTGCAGGCACTGAAAGATGGGAGGATTTGGGTTCTTCTCCTGATGATATGAGCTTAGTTGGCGAAGGCCCTTTAGATTCAGAGGATATGTCAGGCCCTGAAGATGTATTTGTTGATTCCTCACCAATTATTAGTGTATCATCCGATCTTCAAGGCAGTCAAAACTCAACCAATTCAACTCTTCATCTAGTGTTTTCCCCTGAAGAGAAGAAGTAGATGCTGAATAAGTATAGAACGATTCGAATTTCAGAAAGGTGACATCCATAGTCACATAAGTACGCTTGGTAGCAGGATTGTAGCAACGGTAGCCTTTTTTATGCATAGCATAGCACAAGAAGAGGCATCGAAGGGCACATGGGTCAAGTTTGGTGCGCTGGTTCTTAGGGAGGTGCACATAAGCCACACACCCAAATATGTGAGGAGGGAATATTAGGGTCGTAGGTAGAGAGAGCGAGGCTAACAGAGACTATAATGGAGTTTTAAATTTTAATATTTTAGAAGGAAGGTGGTTGATTAAATGTACGGCAGTGGTAATAACTTCAGGCCAATGTCGTGTGGGGACATGAGCGCTTAGAAGGAGAGTCCGGGAGTCTCAAGAATATGCCGATTCTTCCGTTCAGCAACTCCATTTTTTTGAGGGGTCTGAGGACATGAGGTCTCGTGAATAAGACTATGTTGTTAAAAATAAGAATAAAAGTAGTGATTAACATATTCACCACCATGGAAAAGGAGGGATGGGTCTTGTACTTGGGGTAAGGGATGCATTTATGGTTGATTGATGGGACTAATTATAGAGATTCTCTCGAAATATAACTAGGTCATCTAGGTGAAATCATTAATAAATATCACAAACCACCGTACACCAGATATAGTAGATAAAGGAGAGGGTCCCTATACATTAGAATGAATTAAAGTAAAAGGTGTATCACATTTATTCATACTTAATGGATAAATAACACGAAGACTTTTAACTAAAATGCAAATATCACAGTGAAATTCAGAAGTCTCCACATTAGAGACTAAATCAGGAAATAAATGCCGTAAGTACCCAAATGACGGATGTCCCAAATGACGATGCCACATTCAAATCTGTCGAGCATTGGAACCAAGTGTAGAAGACACATGATACGCATAACCCAAACTGAAATCTTGCATGTAGTATAATCCCCCCTCTTAGTACCACGCCCAATTATCTCCCTAGTGAGAATATCCTGAATAAGATAAAAATTAGAAAACATCAGCACCACGCAATTTAGATCTTTAGTAACTTGGCTAATAGATAATAGTTTATCAGATAAAGAGGGAACAAGCAGAGTGTTGGGTAAATGAAGAGAGGGTGATAGGGTTACAGATCCGGCCCTTGTGATAGGTGAGGTCACTCCATTAACATTCACAATGCTAGTGCACCTTGGAGGTGAGTGATGAGAGAAATCCATGGGATCAAATGTCATATGATCCGTGGCCCTAGAATCGAAGAGTCAATCACTACTGTCCACATCGTGGCGAAGACTAAGCAAGGCATGACAAAGGTTACCTAGATTCGCAGGAGAGAAATCCGATTTAGGTGAGGCAGTGGGCGGGACGAGAGAGAGATAAGGTTCAGTTGCTGCCACAACAGCCTTTCCTGTGCCTTCAGCCATATCGTCTTATTTTTTTCTATCTTGAAGCTCGTGCAACCAATTGGGGTACCCATGCAACTGGAAGCAGTTTTCAGGTCTATGCTTCGTATTGCCACAATGAGAGCATATGAGACCATCGGTTGAGGTACAGGCTTTAGAGAAAGGTTTCCCAGTATGCTGAGAAGCCGATCCAGACAGGCCAAGCCTTAGGCCTTTCGAAGCAAGCATTGCCCCTGGAGGTGGTTCATGGTCGCCGGCGTTCATCACCACTTGGCAAAGAGCCTCCCTACGGACATGGGCATATGTTTGCTCCATTGTGGGAAACGGGTGCATTTGCAATACGTCGCTGTGAATATTGTCCAACCTATCATCAAGATCATCCAAGAATACATAGACCCAATCTTCTTGGAAAAGATTATTATAACGTTTAATATCGGTAGGGCACTCCATCGAATTGGGATGTCGAAAATCAATCTCACGCCAGAGTCCTTGTAAATCGGTGTAATATTTTTCCAAGGAGCCACCTGCTTGGAGGAGATATGAGACGCGGCGCCGGAGATCATAGACTTGAGAGGTATCGTCACCATCAAAATAGGTGGTAGCAACTAAATCCCAAATCATTTTGGCCATGGAAAAGCGAATAAAATTGCTGATTAACGCCAGATTCATGAAGTTAATCAGTCATCCTTTGACAATGGCGTTGTCAGTACACCATTTATGGAAGGACAGATCGGTCAGAGATGGCGGAGGTAACTCGCCATTGATGTAGCCCAACTTTGTCGAAGATGTACATCTCGACAACTTGAGACCATAAAGCATAGTTAGAACCATCCAACTTGATGCCAATCGGGACAGCCGCAAGTTCAGAAAGCACGGTCGGGGCCTAAGCTTTGGACAAAGCTTGGACCATTTTTGTGGTGAATATTTCAAATAGGAACATATTATGGTCGATGGAAGAGTCACTAGACTCTGTCGGGGTTTCGATGTCCCCCATATGTGAAGGTGGCGGCGGAAGGAAGCTATGAACTAGGGTTAGACATGAACCAAGAGCTAAAAATCGACTAGCTTTGATACCATGTTAGATTTTCTATTATTGTATTTCTCTTTTCTACTTTTTTTTTTACAGAGATATTGTACAAATATATAGGGAGATTAGCAACCCTATTCTTGACTATACATAGATATTGTACAATCATGAATATAGTCTTTCTGATTGACAACTCATTGATTGATTTGACAACTCACGCCAACACGTTTGATCATCTCTTTTGAATAAAAAGAGTGTTAGATCTTTATTTTTCCTTTTTCATTTCTTGGTCAAGCTTAGAACACATTCCATTCTACACATCTTGATATATCATTATCATCCTTCGCACTCTTACTTTCACTATTTTATATATTTTTATTTTTTATGTTTGCCTACACGAAGTTAATTACTTGACCACAAAAAGTTAGGATATGCTTTCTTTTATTTTCCGCCTGCCTGGTCCCCTTAAAGGATTTATGTAAAGCATGGCTAAATGTATGACACTATTGCATAGTTAAATTTTCTTAAAAGTTGTTTACCCCACAAAATAAATATTGTACATCGCGTGGGCAGAAGAGAGTGCCTCTCTCCTTTCTCTTCTGTCGACCCTTACCCAAATCTCGCGGTCATTGGCCAATCATTGAAATTATTAAAGTTAAAAATTTCCTCGATCTCTTAATATCAAAGTAAATTTACGGACTCTAGTTGACCATGCATTTAATTAAATTTGCTTGACTAGTGACGACTCTAATCTTCCAAACATATCCCATTCTTTACCTCCATGAGGTGCATAACCAAGAAAGCAAAAGTTGGTCCAATACAACCATAAATATAAAGTTGTCCTGGTCAAACAATAAAAACCCTCACCAATCCTAAACAATGATGGGTGCACAACTATCCTCCTCTCTCCACGACAGACTGTTGGAAACGAGATGAGCCCATGAGACCGTCCTGAGTGATCTAAACTCTTGATCTGATCACCCCGATGTGGATGGGGGCCTACCAAAATTCTCTGGATGAAGGAATCATAGCCTTTGATTTCTGGCCTGCAAAAGAATAGTGGGACCTACCAGTACAATCTGGAAACCAAGCCAACATTACATACCCTCGTTGTAAAATGCGAAGGAAAAAAAAACACTAAAATACAAAATAAGTAAGAATCCATCCATTTTTTATACTATCCGGTTGAGTGTATGTGAAGGCTAACATGCCAACATGGAGGTTTTATATTCCACGAGCGTGTGGGAGCCGTGCACATTTAGTGTTGCATAATATTGATTTTAAAATATATTTTTAATAAAATAATATATATATATATATATATATATATATTACATAAAAAGTGTTTAAAAAACACCTTTTGGGGGGTTTTGAGAATAGTCCCACATGGGAAAGGGAAGAGAAGATTTTGTGGTTTATATGAAAACAATGGAGTACCTTATTATTTGCCCACATAGTCTATGGACCATGGGATACGCACTGGAACACCCGCGCGCGTGCTCGCGCTCGGGTACGGGCACAGTCTCGGTCATGGGCTTAGTGCGAGGGCGTGGGCATGAGAGGCAGTGTGGCTGTAGAGGCGCTAGTGGCGCACTTTGCACTTCAGTGAAGAGACCAGTTGTAACTGCTGTATGGATAGCCCAACAGCTAGAAAACAGCTTGCTGCTGTCTCACAACAGTCACATGCAGCAGTGGTTATGACTCATGCACAACAGTAAAAAAACAACTATAAAACGACTAGTTTTCCAACATCTAGAAATGGCTTAATGGGAGTTATTTCCTTGGACCATAACCCCCCAGCCACCACAACCTATATAAACAGGGTCTGGATGGGATTCCAAACCATCTCTCTCAACCCACTCCAACAGACCAATACGAATTGAATAGCCACTCATCTCCTATACTCCAGTGATTCCAGCAAGTTAGCAACTTTAAACATTTGCTTGAAGGTTAGACCAGCTTTGTGGTCTAAAATGGTTTAACTGAACAAGTGGCTGAAGAACTGACCAGTGCAGTGGTCCAAATCACAATACTTCTTTCTCTTTTCTTCTGGGATTTTTTCTTTCTGTTTTTTCTGCCAGACTGTGTGTAATAGAGTTCCATTAGTGAGCCTTCGTGTTTGTTGAACGCAGACCCACACCAGGCTCGTCGTATCCTAGAAGTGGTTTGCCTGTAACCTATCAGCATACTCAATCTTTTGAGTAGAGACAAATAAGGTTTTAAGGACAGCGTCTCAGACGTGCTTCATCCTATCCTTATTTCAGATCATCTTAATTTTTCTGGTTCCATATTTTACAGAAATACTATTATTTTGTATAATTTTCAAGAATCTTAAAACGTTATTTATTATAGAACCGACAGTGTTTCATCCATTAAGTTGATGAATCAGGACTTGATACGTCTTGATTGGTTCGATGAAACCATTTTTACAAGATGGCAAGACAAGTTCAAATTTCTTCTGACGGCGTTGAAGATCTTCTACATACTAGATCCTAATCTTCATCCATTGCCAGAAGCAACTGAAGCTGATACACTTGAACAAGTAGCTGCACGCACCAAATGAGTTGAAAACAAACTCCTGTGTCGAGGACACATTCTGAATGCACTCTCCGACTGCCCGTACGATCTGTACCAACAGACATCATCAGCAAAAGAAATCTTGGCCGCTTTAGAGTTCAAATACAAGGTTGAAGAAGAAGGTACTAACAAGTTTCTCATTGCTAGGTATTTTGACTAGAACATGGTAGATAACAAACCGTTGCTAGCCCAAATCCAAGAACTGCAACTGATAGTTAACAAAATCAAAGTGATCAAAATTGATCTTCCTGAATCATTCTAAGTCGGGGTTATAATTGCTAAATTGTCACCGATGTGGAAAGACTATAAAAAGAAGTTGCTGCATAAGACTGAGGACTACACACTGGAGCAAATCCAGAAATACCTCAAAATTGAGGAAGAATCCCAAAACCGCGACAAAAAGAATGATAACGAGAATTCCTTGTCCAAGGTACATGCAGTAGAAAATACTAATAACAAGAATCCCGAGAAGGATGATTCCCTAAAATCCAATAAAGAGATTCAAGAAAATCGCCTAAAAGAAGAACGGAAAGTTCAAAGGCCTATGCCATGTCTGTGGGAAAAACGGTCACTATGCTCGAGTATGCCGACATCGCAAATCTAAAGAAGAGGCAAGTGCAGTAGAAGAAAGCGATATTGTGGCTATGATCACTGAGGTGAATACCATCCAAGGCAAGTTTCAGGTTGGTGGTATGATACTGCCACTACCGTACATGTGTGTTACGACAAATCAGCCTTCAAAACCTATGAGGAATTGACCGATGGTCAAGAAGTCCAAATGGGTAATGAAGTCTGATAAAAGGTTGTCGGCAAAGGAACTGTCAAACTGATATTCACCTCTAGGAAGACAGTGATTCTGACTAATGTACTGCACGTCCCAGACATGAGGCGAAACTTAGTTTCTGGGGATCTTCTGAGTAAACCAGGCATAAGGGTGGTGTACGAGTTAAGAAAACTGATTCTGTCCAAGAATGAGAATTTTGTCAGAAAGGAATATGCTTATATCGAGATGGTTAAGTTTTCTCTAAATGAAAGTAGCACTTCTATGTATATAGTTGAATCCGCTGGACCGTGGCATGATAGAGTAGCCCATATAGGGTATAGTACTTTAAAGCTCATGGCTAAGAATGGTTTAATCTCATACATAAATAATGAAACCGATAAATGTGAAGTATGCATACGATACAAAATGACGAAGAAACCTTTTCCAAGTGTTAAAAGATCGTCTCAAGTATTGGATCTTGTGCACAATGATATCTGTGAGTTAAACAGCATTCTTACTCGTGGAGGTAAACGATACTTTATAACCTTTATAGATGATTGCTCTAGATATGTGTATGTTTATCTGTTAAAGAACAAAGATGAAACATTGAATATATTTAAGGTGTATAAGGTAGAAGTAGAGAATCAACTAAATAAGAAGATAAAAATTCTCTATAGCGATAGAGGAGGATAATACTTCTTTAATGAGTTCGATAACTTCTGTGAAGAACATGGACTAATCCATCAATGTAATGCACCATACACACCTTAACAAAACAGAATAGTTAAAAGAAAGAATAGAACATTAGTGGAGATGGTCAACTCAATGTTAATAAGAGCAAAGTTGCCACTCAGTCTACAGGGAGAGGCACTGCTTGTAGCGTGCCATATACTAAACAGAATTTCGTCAAAAAAATATAAAATATCTCTATATGAGACATGAAAAGGTAGAAAACCTAACCTAGGATATCTTAAAGTGTGGGGGTGTCTAGCATACTGCATAACCCCTGATCATAAAAGAACTAAGTTAGGACCAAGAGCTATTAAGTACGCCTTCATAGGATATGCACAAAATAGTAAAACTTATAGACTTCTAGACATAGAGTCTAATACCATAATAGAATCAAGAGACGTTGAGTTCTTTGAGAACTCACTATCTTTGGAGTCAAAGGATAATGAAGTCCAAACTTCTGATAGAGAACCAGGTAGCACAGCTCCACAGATAGTGAAAGCTCCTGTTGAATCTCATAGAAGTCAAAGGACAAGAATAGAAAAAAGTTTAGGTGATGACTATATAGACTCTCAGCGCATCTGTTTCCATCTTGTAGAAGGAGATAGAAAATGTTATAAGAAAAATACCTATAGTAATGACTATAGAAGATGATCCTAAAACATATAAAGAGGCTGTATCCTCTAGAGACTCAGCTTTCTGGAAAGAAGCTATAAACAATGAAATAGAATCCATAATGTCAAATCAAATATGGGAACTAGTAAACTTACCTCCAGGTTCTATACCCATAGGTTGTAAGTGGGTATTCAGGAAGAAATATTATACTGATAGGACTATTTAAACCTTTAAAACACGACTACTAGCTAAGGATTTTAAACAAAAAGAAGGATTATTGTATTTTGACACATACTCTCCAGTAGTTAGGATAACATCCATTATGATATTATTTGCGCTAGCTTCTATATATCATCTTCACATCCACCAAATGGATGTAAAGACCACATTCCTGAATAGTGACCACAGTGAGGAAGTATATATAAAACAACCTGAAGGATTCGTTCTCCCAGAAAATGAAAACAAAGTATGTAGATTAGTCAAATCTTTGTATGATTAAAACAAGTACCAAAACAATGGCATGAAAAGTTTGATTTTAAAATACTATCGCATAGTTTCATGCATAATGTTGCTGATAAATGCATATATTCTAAAGTAGATAGTAGCTGTATGATTATTATCTGTCTGTATATTGATGACATGTTAATAATAAGTAATAAAATGGATGGTGTAACTAAAACGAAGAGGTTTCTATCTTTCGTATTCAAAATGAAGGATCTTGGACAAGTTGATACCATCCTAGGTATCAAAGTTAAAAAACATAGTGGGGGTTATGCTTTGTGTCAATCTCATTATATTGAGAAGAGACTAAACAAGTTTAATCATCTAAATATAAAAGAAGCAAAAATCCCATTTGATCCAAGTATCAAACTAAAGAAGAATAACGGAAGAACAGTTGCACAATTGAAATATGCAAGTGTTATATGGAGTCTTATGTATACTATGCAATGCATTAGATCAGATATCGCATATGTGTGAGTAAACTTAGTACGTTTACTAGTAACCCTATTACTGAACACTGGAATGCAATCAGCAGAGTCCTTGGTTACTTAAAAGCAACTAAAGACTTAGAACTATTTTATTCAGATTTTCCTGCCGTATTGGAAGGATATACCGATACGAGCTGGATATCGAGTGCAGTGGATAATAAGTCTACTACAGGGTGGGTATTCACCCTAGGAGGTGCAGCTGTATCTTGGAGATTTAAGAAATAGACCTGCATAACGCACTCAACTATGGAGTCTGAATTTATAGCCTTGACTGCAACAGGCAAAGAGGTTGAGTGGCTAAGAGATTTTCTATTAGAAATCACTTTCTGTGTAAAGCCTATATCGGCTGTGTCACTACATTGTGATAGTGAAGCCACATTAGCTAGAGCTTATAGCGGCACATATAATGGTAAGTTTAGACACATCAGTCTTCGACACGATTATGTCAGACAATTGATTCGAGATGGAATTATTGTTATTTCCTACGTGAAATCAAGCAATAATCTTACGAACCCTTTTACCAAACCTCTACCGAGAGAGGTAGTAAAGGCGACATCTAGAGAGATGAGTTGAAACTCTTCAACCAAAGTTCCACCAATGATGATAACCCAACCTAAAGTCAGAAAATATCTACTTTTGGGTTTAATGGGTAACAACAAATCACTAATATTTGAAAAGTTTTCAGCACTAAATTATAAAACTTCATCCATAATAGATAAGTGCTGAGCGTTACGAAAGAGGGTTGAGTCATAGAACTCTTAATGAAATCCATTTTATAGGACGGGTGTCTTATAGCAATGTAGACATTGGAAGGATTTCACCTATATGAACGTAGAGATGGTGCCATCTCTCATGAGAGTTATGAGTTTTCTCTCGGTATCGTTCACGAAATAGGATAAGCATATGACCTTTAATTGTGTTGAGCAAGATTGTAGGAACTCTAATTAATACATAACGAATATATGTATGGTTTCTCCGACTCTCTTATTTAAGAATAACTGGTTCAAAGTTGTAGCTACAAGTCATTTCAATAGAGTTTTGAGATACTTACACTAAGTGAAGATTAAAATCGAAAGATATCTTTCTTTATGCATATAAGTTGATTATTCTGGCATAAATGTTTAATTGAGAAAAATATATTTTTAAAAATCAAGTGGGGGATTGTTGCATAATATTGATTTTAAAATATATTTTTAATAAAATAAAAATATATATTATATAAAAAGTGTTTAAAAAATACCTTTTTAGGGGTTTTGAGAATAGTCCCACTTGGGAAAGGGAAGAGCAGATTTTGTGATTTATATGAAGACAGTAGAGTATCTTATTATTTGCCCACATAGTCCATGGACCATAAGACTTACGTGTTCCAGTGCGTAGCAATGGAACACCCGCGCACGCACTTGTGCACGGGCACGGGCATGGTCTCGGTCACGGTCATGGGCTCGGTACGAGGGCGTGGGCATGTGAGGTAGTGTGGCTGTAGAAGCGCACTTTGCACTAGCTAAGTCAGATAACGGGTTGAAGGGAAGACTAGAGGACTGAATGAGAGTCCTCCAGTATATATAGAGAGGCTGAAAAGATCTGTTGCAGCAGAACTGTAACAACTGTGCCATTAGTGTAGAGACCAGCTATAACTGCTGCATGGCTAGCCCAACAGCTAGAAAATGACTAGCTGTTGTCTCACAACAGTCACATGCAGCAGTGGTTATGGCTCATGCACAACAGTCAAAAAATGAGCATAAAACGGCTAGTTTTCCAATAGCTAGAAATGGCTTAATGAGAGTTATTTCCCTGGACCATAACCCCCCATAAACAGGGTCTGGATGGGATTCTAAACCATCTCTCTCAACCCACTCTAGCAAACTAATACGAACTGAGTAGCCACTCATCTCCTATACTCCAATTATTCTAGCACGTCAGCAACTTTAAACATTTGCTTGAAGGTTAGACTAGATGTGTGGTCTAGAACGGTTCAATTGAACCAGTGGCTGAAGAACTGACCAGTGCAGTGGTCAAATCACAATACTTCTTTCTCTTTTCTTCTGGGATTTTTTCTTTTCTATTTTTTTTGCCAGACTGTGTGTAACAGAGTTTTATTAGTGGGTCTTCGTGTTTGTTAAACGCAAACCCACACCAAGCTCGTCGTATCCTATAAGTGGTTTGCCGATAACCTATCAGTATACTCAATCTTTTGAGTAGAGGCAAATAACTCTTTAAGGACAACATCTTAGACGTGCTTCAACCTGTCCTTATCTCAGATCATCTTGATTTTTTTGAGATCCATATTTTACAAAAATACTATTATTCTATATAATTTCCAACAATTAGTAGCAGTCACACGTATGCTTGATCAGATCCTTCAATGAGGTTGGTTATAATGTTTAGGTTTGGATTAAAATCAGAGCATTTTCAGGTGGGCCACAACATAAAAAGCTAATGGACGGCTAGAAAACTGTTTTCAACCGTCAGATTACAAATTTTGACCTCATTAATGAGCGCAATTACAACCTGATTTTTGAGGCAGAAGATGAAAATACCATTCGACCAGATAGAATGCTTAGATCTCACACATGGGCGCATATTCGAATGTGTCCCTATGGGTGGATAGATAGGGTTCCACACATGTGTGGAATGACCAAACTGAAATGGCCAAGCTATATGTCCTAAAGGAAGGGTGAATAGGACAATGCCAAATTAAATTTAAATACTGCGGAATATGAAACAAAAAATAGATAGTACTATACACCAATCACAGTATAGGAATGGAAAACAACCTAAAATAGAGAAATTGAAACAAAAATTGTTCTAAGGACAACCTTACACCAAAAACCAAAGTTTATGGTAGGACAACCTTATTTCTAGAACAAATAGAGAAACTGAAGCTCAAACTAATAAAGTAATAGTAAGAGATAAATTGCAGAAATATAAATCTTAACTATTACAACATTCACCACTGAGCTTGAAATGAAATGATTACAACATTCACATTCACATATACATCCCACACATGAATAATTAAAGATATGAAATATAAACCACAACCACAAAACACAAGGGATTATAGTGGTTAGCCTATGTGTACACCAACTGTTCAACAATAGCCACACAGCTACTCCACTCCTAATATCCTCACACAGGGGATATCAGCGTTCACTATCAAAGATAGGTTTTCCAGGTTCACCAAAAACCTTCATAATTGTGTGTTTCTCAGTGGGCTTACACAATTAAAAAAAACCCTACTTCTGAGTTTTCCTGGCTCTCCTCAGATAACCAATACAATGAGATTTTTCTGGCAAATCTCAAAAGAAAATCAAAGTAAATGAATTTACAATAAATGTAAAATACCTGAATTTCTCCTTCGTTGTAGGAGCCCAAAAGAACCGAGTTGGAGTAGAGATTCGAATGTTCAAGATCAATGTCCAATACTCACTTTATAATGGTTCTAGTTTCTAATAGATTTTAAATTCAAACAGAAGGGCTAGCTTTAATTGATTTTGATTCCAAAAAAAAGAAAAATAATAATTCCTCTTTTCAGATTAGATTGGAATGCAAGAAACAAAATCAATTAACAAAGCTAAAGAAAGAGAATATTAAATATGCACACTTAGCTTAAATGGAACACAGACTTATCTCTCAGAAGGCCAAATTAAATTAATTTGAATTGCTTTAATTTCCATCTATAATTCTGAGATTCGTGCTCTATTTATAGGTGAATAAATCACGTCTTCGGCTGGTTTAAGGACCTCTACGACTGGTCGTAAAACTAACGGATATTTGAAAATTTGGGCGCGATAAGATTTGGCAGTTTCACGACTGGTCGTATGACTCATTCGACTGGTCGTAGGTCTCTCACGACTAGTCGAAACTGACCAAATTTCAACGCTGGACTTTGAGTTGTAGGTCTACGACTGGTCGAAGAAGCAGTCGACACTGTTCCTACGACTAGTCGTAGCCTAACAGAAAATATTCGAATTTTGCAACCAACTTACGACTGATTCAGAAATTTTTTAGACAGGTCGAAGTAATGCTAGGACTAGTCGAACAAAGTCCAAGACTGGTCTTAGAACTTTCCAAACTTACTTATATAAAACATATGAGTTATGTATCCAGAATGACTTACTCTAAAGGTCAACCTAAGGTCAATCATACCTCAATAGTAAAGTAAGGACATTGAACATAGGAGATAAGAGACCTTTGAAAGTAGCAAGGCTTGAAGTCTTGATGGAGCTCAAACTTGAAAGCTTCTTGAGATCTTTGAATTGTGAACAGTGCTTGTCAAACTAAGTTGATCTTGAGTAGAGTATTGTTCTTCACAGATACAAGCTTCATAACAGTGTCTTTGGCACCACAAATTTGACAATGGGCTATAAACTATAACACTTACACAAACTTATCGTCATACGCAGCTGTTAGAACTGTATTTTGATGAGAGATGCTCCACCGTTCTTAGAGCACTACAAGTTACAGTGTTCCTACTTGTATTGGGACACTTAAACAGTCCAATCGATTGATCTAGATTGTCCATTAGGTCCAACATACATTTCACGGGATACCATGCACATATTACATCAATCTAATGCTTTTAACCATCTGATCAATGGCCTCTAATATGAACGGCCAATATCGTTTACATAAATATAGGTCTAACAAACAATTCGATCCATCTATTTAATACTTACTATCATGGATTGCTTATGATTCTAAAGAACTACTAATGTTAGACAATCCTAACCATCCCATCAATGTGTTAGAAAAAGGACGGCTACAAAAATAAGGCCGAATCTAGGACAGATATGATTATCCGATCAATCTTAATTTTGCGTGGTAGCCCTTGAAATGTGTTCTGAACTAAATCGACTGTTAGATCGACTTATTGGACCGTCCATATACCCATAGAGCACTATAACTCAAATTTCTGTTAGAGCATGAAGCATTTCTCTATATTAAAAGTTATTATACGGCGACATTATAAAGTCCTGATGCGTCCCAAAGTTAATAGTATCCAGATGCGCCATTAAATACAAAAGGGCGTTATCGAGACCATTGATCTTAAGGCCCATAGTATGGACGGTGGATTCCTTAAAAAATTTCCCAGATTATGGGTTTTTTCTCCATTTTAACAAGTGGCCCACAAATGGATGGTTTAGAATAAATACAGCAACGGAGAAAACAGATAAACCATGGTGGCTAGCATCTTCATATCTGGAAGTGCTCCGAGTCACCTCCAATCTGAAGTGGGTCCTTAAAACTATCTACGGTCTGGATAAACGAAACATCAGCCCCTTTTAATGACCCTATTGAAATACGAGAGACTCTAGCAGCTGGATTTGGTTTCCTTTTAATGACCCAAGTCGTCTATTTGATAGGGCTCCCCCATCGATGTGGAGCTCATAAAATCATCTCGGATTGAATATTTCAATCCTTTGATTATACAAAAATTTTTGTGACCGTCCATTTTCAATGAAAAGACCCAAAAACAATCGAATCTTTATCGACCGTACAAGGTGGGGTATGATCGGTTTGGATGTTTGGATAATTGAAAGATGACCCAGATTCCAAGGCTTAAGTACTGACGTACCATATTGTAATACACACGAATGTAGCGAGAAAACCTATAATGCATCATGCATGACGCTGATATCGCCTGGGGGTGTAGTAAAGTTTTATTGGTCTCAAGTCCAACGGGTTGGACCATGATTTTTGGTCCAACAGCAGATAACTTCAAAGTTGTAAATTATATGTGAAATCCAACCCTTCTAATAAGTTAGACCCACCATATGGATTACCTACTGAAAAACCAGTCCTATCTAATCATCAGGTAGGCCATGCCAACAAAAAAAAATAATTTCTGCCCATTAATAAACAGAAACATACAAATATAGCCCACTCGATAAGTGGATACGATTGATATTTTTACAAGGTAAACCTTTTGCTGGGCCACCCTATTAGACTGGTTTGATGCTGCATGCACTTAATAGGTTGGAAGTTATTTGCTTAGTGGACTTCAACTCGTGGTACAACCGGTTGGACTTGAGACATTCTTTTATATATATATATATATGGAAGTGGGTCATGTTAGGTGATTAAACCGTTGATCAGATGAGGTATACGGTTGATGGCATCTCCTTGAAAATATACATGATTTTAATATCATAAACTTCCTATCAGTGGCCCACAAAAAACCACTTCAAATGACGGAACATTTTTAAAGAAGAAGAGTTAATGTGTGGAGGTACCTGGCGTGAGATATTTTTTGAATATCCAAACCAACCGTAAAAACGGTTTGGATCATTGAAGCATGATCGCATATCCAACTCATATGTTTTCTGACGAACTTGCACCAATTTGTGGGAATGTATTGAACCCACACGTGTGTTGACAATGTTGCGGTACAAAAGCAACCTTGTAATTAAAGTAAACAAACAATAGAGAAATACAACGAGGAAACTACAAAAAACACACAATTTTTACTTTAAAAAAATTCATCGTCCACAACGAAAGCGATAAACAATCCACTGCGAAAATGAATTACAAGAGATAAGATCAACATACGAATGTGAAGGTCCAATAAAAAATCTTATCAAAATTTTATCTCTTCTTCAAAACAAGTTCCCAATACCCTAATCCCCTAATCCCATGTTACACCTGTTTATATAATCTTAGATTTGGAATTAGAAATAAAACCACGCACTTACATAGAAACTGCGTGCATCGTCGATCCAACCATCGATCGAGCGTCCTTTGATCAATCGATCCCACAATGTTTGATCAATCGAACATGCTCAAAAGTGTCCAGATAGCTAACATAAATTTTCAAAATTATCTCAATTGATTGAGTCTCCATGTTCAGTTGATTGAACATGTCCAAATTTGTCTAGAGAGTGTATTGGAAAATTCAGGATTTCTTCAATTGATCGAGGCCAGAGTTGATCGATCGAACTCCCTTGTTTTTCACCAGATTGAAGGCACCAATTTCAACAATCTTTAGCGTGGCTTCAATCTCTATGCTCCACTATTCCAAGCTGCTTCCTCCATATCTAATCGTCTCAACCATAACTTCATCATAGCTTTTTGTGCACACTTTGTCTTTATTCAGTATTTCGCTAACTCAAGAGAAATTAAACAGAACCTGAACTTCACTGCAAGAATAACTTTCGTAGGCATATCTGCTGGATTCATGCTTGTGTGGATCATCTTAAGAGTAATACCTTATTCCTCTAGCATTTGTCAGATAAAGCGATGACATATATCAATATGTTTAGTTCGGGAATGGTATATCGAGTTCTTCACCAAATTGATCTTGCTTTCGGTGTCACAATTAACAGGCACGACCTCCTTCTGAAGCCCCAACTGATTAATCATACCTCTCAACCAAATTATTTCCTTGAATGCTTATGCCATAGCCATATATTCCGCTTCAGTTATGGAAAGAACAACCACAGATTGAAGCTTCGACATCTATCTAATTGATCCACCCACTAACATGAACGAGTACCTGGAAGTCTACTTTCAATTATCTACGTTTCCAGTAAATCGACGTCCACATAGCCTACCTACTTCTCATCAGATTTTTCAAATGTTAAGACATACTCCGTTGTACCTCGTAGGTAATGAAGTAGCTATTTCACTACCTCTTAATATTGCATGCCGAGGTTAGACATATATCTGCTGATAACAGCTACTGTATTGGAATATCCGGTCTCATATAGACCATGACATGCATCAAGCTACCAATTGCGCTTGAGTATGGAACATGAGACATATGCTGTTTTTTTTTTCCACCTGTAGTAGGACATTGTTATGAAGAAAGTTGAAAGTGAGCAATGTGGGGAGTGATAACAATTTTTTCCTTGTCCATCTCAAATTTAAGTAGGACATTTTCAAGATACTCTTGAGACAACCATAGCCTGCTCCTTTCCTTGTCTCTGTGTATATCAATGCTGAGAGCCTTCTTTGCAGCTACCAGATTTTTCACTTCAAATGTCCTTGATAATTGAGTCTTCACTATGTTGATCTCATACATGCTTTGGCTGGCAATAAGCATATCATCAACATACAATACCACAATAATGAATTCCCCACTATTCAGTACTCTAAAGTAGACATAATGATCGAATTTACTCCTAGTAAACTGTTGCCTCAACATGAAAGAATCAAACTTTTTCTACCACTGCTTAAGCGATTATTTTAGGCCATACAACGACCTTATCAACATGCAAACTTTTTTATTTGACCACTGTATCTCGAACTCTTTTGATTACTTCATGTAAGTTTGCTCTTTTAATTCCCCATGTAAGAAAGCGGTCTTTATATTCAACTATTCCAGTTCAAGATTGTATTGGGTAACCAACACTAATACAAATAAGATAGATACCTTCTTGACCACATGTGTAAAAATTTCGCTAAAGTCGACACCCTCCTTTTGTGCATAACACTTCGTTACTAGTCTGGCCTTATACCTATCTTGTTTATTCTGATAGATCCACTTGCAACTAATTGCTTTACGCTCAACGAGAAGCTTCACTAGCTCTCATGTATCATTCTTGTATAAAGAATCCATCTCATCTTGCATCATTGCCATTCACTTTTTTACATCTACGTCATCAAGAACCTAATGAAAAGTAAATGGATTCCCCTCATCCATAATGAGAATGAATGCAATGTTTGAGTCATCTCTGTATCTTGCTGGTAACCGGCGAACCTACTAATGCCTCATTAGTGCACTGATTTATGTACCTTGTTTGTCAATCACTTGAGTCTGTGTGTCAGGTATTCGATTGAGCCCTTGGAAGTTAAAGACTGAAGACACAATAAGACATGAAACATTAAAGAGCAAAGAACAGGTAATTGGGGTGCCTTGGTGACCCAAACCCTTGACCTAAAACAACTTATACCTTCAGATAATTCTAAACTTAATAGGTAAACATTTAGTGATCATCCCTTAGCCTTAGAAGTGCAATTGAAACATAATAAGTAAGGCTAAAGGAGGTACAAAGCTGCTATAAATATATTTGCCTAAAACAATAGTTTTCGAATGGTCTTTGATTCCATTGACAGCTTGCCGATGGGTCTCGATGGAATTAAAGACTTGTTCGATCTGATTAAAGAAACAATCTAGTAACATATCTGCCTATTTTTTGGATTTTCTTGATCCTATCAAAGGGGAGTTCGATCAGTCGACAGGAGCCGAATTTGTTATTATTATTTTTAAAACCGTTGGAGCTCGAACTCTATATATAGGGCATTCAATTCTTGGGTAATGAGATGAATTTTTGCTGTAATAGAAGGTTAGGTGATTTCACATTCATATCCCACATCTTAAACCTTTGACCCCATGAGTTCTAAGTCATATTTCTTAAGATTTTTACTCTAATGAGGATTCCAACTTCCACCTTGAAGATGAACTTAAACTCTACCATTGTTCTAGAGATTACACTTAAACCAACAGTCAAATCCTTATCTAAATCTTCTAGGACACCCATCTAGATGAATCCTTTAATATTACAACATTTTCATGAGTTATAGGAGATTCACCTAACCTCTCATTACCTTGGTTACCTCAATGGAGCATTGCATATAAGGAGTTGAAGCATTGACATCAATGATCGGGGGAGCATTTGAGGAGCAGATTTAAGCACGGGAGATTTTTGAAGAAGTGACTGACATATCAATGGGGCTCAATTCAATAAGTGTCATATGGGTCCATATTATCTTTTCTTGTGTATGATTGAGGGTAGTAGTTTATAACTCAAACTCGTTAGGTTTTTGTATAGGGCCTAGGCTCTTGTGTAGAGTCAAATGCACCAGACATGGGTGCATATGTGTTAGTCTCCATGGGAGCTTCTAATGAGAATAAACATAGATCATTGGACTAAGATCGAGGTTTTTGGTTAGCCGATAGAAAATCAACTAAAGTCTTTTACAGGAGCCTTCTATGGGAGTGTATGCTTAATAGGTTCTTATATCAGACCTAGGTCCTTGTGTAGGATTGTAAAGTTTAGAGGTAAACTTGATTTAACACCTATGATAATGAAATCCAGTACACTTTAGGAGAGAGGGCGTTCGCCAGGAGTGGAGTAGGGAGACCGAATCACTATACATGCTTATGTTTGTGATTGTGAATTGTGTTTATTTTTATTCATGCTTATATGATTCTTAGTTAAATTTTATAAATGCTTGCTATTGAGGGTCAAATATTACATATTAGACCCTAGTTAATACTTGATTTTACGAACATGATACTGTTTAACGTCCTATTTTAATTTGTTTATGTTGCAAGATGAATTTAGGAGCTTGGACTGAAAATAGGCACTAAAGCTATGGATTTGATGCTCACAAATCACCAAGGCAAGGGACGGATCTTAGGGGACCGGGACGAAGAAATTACACACCAAAGATCTGAGAAAATCAAGCAATTGAAGTCCAAGAGGCTTGAAAGTCGTCTTGAATGCAAGATCATAGGGTTCCCACCATCCGTTTCGGTCGAAACTTTATATCTGCCTTGAGGACCCTAAATTAACTGTACACGTTGAATTTCAGCCATTAGATCCTTGTGGAAGTGGCCCAACGGACAGTTCAACCCATAAAACACTGATCTGGGGCCCATTAATATCTGTATATTTTTTAATTTTGGTCTCAACCCCTCAAACGAGGTGGCAAAATGAATGGACGGAGCAGATTTCTCACACGCATCACAGTGGACCCCACATGGGGATTTGCGTATGTACAGTGCACGTGCACTGGACGTGCACCGGACTAAGAGTCCGGTCAACAACAGGGTTGACCCGACCCTTCTCGACCTCTTACGCCAGCGTCCGCAATGCGTCTTGCTTGTGGCACGTTGTGGCCCACCATCGGGGCCCATATGAATGATCCTGTAACGTCCCGAAAAAATCCGTATAAAGACCTGAGTTCAACGTTGGGCGGAACCACCCGAGGTTCATACCCAGCTAGCTAATTTCGACGAGATTTACTTAGATGCTAAGCATTAGGTAGATTAAGCTCAGGCCACCATTTTCACAAATGGTGAAGGGCTAGAACTGTAAGTACCACTAGCCCAACGCCATCCGAAGACCCATAGAAATCCCGAGGACCCGCCCCTCTCGAGAGTACCCTAAAACTTTGTAATGGACCTAGACCGCATGTCGGGGGTCTGCTGGAACAATGTCCGCCTTACTGGGCTCGACAACCATTACGGGAGTCAAGCCTGGATAGTGTCTAGAAACGCTCAACTTGAGTCTAGAGTCAAGTGCATAAGAAATGCAAATATTCTAAAGAAATGTGCTGAAACTTAAGTGAATTGGGTCGTCCACTCTTACATAAAGTTGAGGATTTCAGACTGTTAGTTTATGACTAAACTTTACACATGGGGAAAAGAAAATTCCCTGCACATGTTCGTATAACTGTGGCCCCGATTAAACATTTATAATCGTTGATCTGACAGGCTTCCCACGGCCGATTTGTTTATCCGATCGCACCGAAACTGTGTCTTAATGTCGATCCATCGATAGGGAGCCTACCCCATGGCATAGATAAGCCGTAGGCCCTCCTAAGAGCCCCGTTAGTTAGAAATAGTCACCCATAGGGTATAAATATAATATAAGGTAGCCTTAGGGCCATTTACACACCGTCTGGGGCTATAAATAGCTCCCAACTCACCCCCTTTCTCCCAAATACGAATTTGAAAACCTAAGGAGAGAAAGAAGAGAAAAGAGAAAGAGAAGAGGAGAGTTTGGAGTAGTGCTTGCAACAGGGGGGAAATCCTCTCCCATTGATCCACAAGCCTTACCACCGCCAAGTCCGCTACCGAAACTCCTTCGACTACGACCTAGGGTAAGTAATACGAATCTCTATAGTAATGTAGGTCCCTGAATGACTTTTCTCCAACCTAACTAACCCATGTACTCGTTTAGGCAACCGACAATCCTTCCTTGGAAACACAGTCCTAGGACCGAGTCCGAGTCGGGTGTGCTACTGAAAGGTGCGGACTATAAATGCTTAAGTTGCGATTTATCAATACTTTCATTATAGTTAATGATTTATGTTTGCTATGATTGCTAAGGTAGGACTCCTTGCTGTCTTAAGCATGCTTACTTCTCTATGTAATGAATTGATGAAATGCAAGTTGTAGTTAACGTAGTGTGTTTGATGAAATGCCTAAACGAGTAATCCATTAAGATTTCTTATCGAATGTTAACACATATACTAGGAATGCTTGTAATCATGATTTGGATATGAACGGGGCTACGATTGTAGTCTAGGTAACAGGCAAACTTCCACGTTTGGGTGGCCGAATTGGGTTGGCCACGTTGGGTAAATTCGAAAGATACGGGTCGGATGTTGACTATCAACAGTGGCTAGGCCACGAGGGGCGCTTATGCACTCCATGCCAGTTACGTCAGCGTGCGCCCATACCAATCGAGGTTACCTAAAGAACCGATTGACCTATTGTATGTTAACCATGTATGAACCCGATTGTTTGAATCTGAGGTACCACCTCATAATTGTAAAGATCCACCTTTAAGCATGATACCATGATCCTCAAGACTCGTGAGCCAGGCATGGTGGTATGGGACACCATGTTCATGCTGTCGGCCTACGCTGGGGTGACAAGCCTCCCCGTGGTGACCGGGAGCACCACCTCTTACAACTTGCCTATCGTATATATTTATCTAGGAGTGACGAACCTAGACGGATCAAGAACATAGGAGTAGGACCGCTATGGTTGTTCGATGCCTAGTGATTCGATTTGGATCAATATTTAAAAGGGAGGTATCCTAGCTTCCCCGAGTTACTGGATGAATGGGCATAATTAATCACTCGGCTAACATGATTATGCATCGCATTGCATTAGTTAGAATATGACGAAAAGACGTTGGAGTCGCACATTTGAGGAAGTGTTGTCATGTGCGAAATAGGTGGTTGGAGTCACTTGTTGAGGGAGTGTTGATGGGTGAGGGCATGCATCATTACATAAACTCCACTCTCGCATTAAAAAGAGTAGTTAGGAGGTGATTACTTATTATTGCCTTATCGTTATTGCATTCATTGACTTGATAACATGTGTAACTTTTGCTTTATAGAACCACTGAGCTGATCACTCACTCTCACTCTAGGACGGTGTTTTAAAACTCCAACCGGACGCTAGTGTAGATGCAGGTACGGTTGATGTCGATGTATTGGAGCAGGATTTCTTGGACGAAGACGAAGAATTCTCTTATTTTCAGCTCTCGGGTGGGCTGATGTAGGCCACGTGCCGATGGACAGGGGGCACTGGGCATCTGGGCTTAGTTGGATGTTACATTTACATTACCACATTTTATTTACTTTTTGAAATTATATATGTATATATTAAACCTAGCTGCGGACCCATACTCTAGAAGAAACTTCATGATACATATATATAAGTTTTGGATTTATGCATTTGCTTAATTACATTAAATATGGAGTATGATACATTGTTTAGTATAATTCTATGCATGCTCAATTGCTCACATGAAAGAAATCAGAATATTGTCTTTCACAGGACATAAGTGATGTTCGAAATCTCAGGAGTCGAGCTTTGCTCGACCCTCGAAATTCAGGGCATGACCGTTCATTGTGTCTAGGGGGTGGGGTTGACCATACCCTTGTTGATTTCTTGGTCCCATGCACGTGTACACACGTAGATCGCCGGAAAACATAGGATGAACGGCGGGAAGATTTGATACAGTGGGCCGTACCAAATTCGACCAAAACCACCCCTTTCCGACTGAAATTTCGCCAGGATTTAATGAACGGGGTGGATTTCTCCGAAAACATCACTGTGGGGCCCATCGAGCATCACAGCGCAAGAAAATATACAGGATCGTGCGTCCGGGAAATCTAGAATTTTCGGGCGATTATGGCCCATCGTCTGTGATCGAATGCCTGATCTGAACCGTCAACAAGCTTCAGAGGCTAGGGCCGACCCTAACTATGTCGTCAGATTCTGAGAACAGGCCGATCATGTCTCGCAAACTTCTTCAAAACGTAAGTCGATTTGTGTTTTTCCACTGCGCTCGTTGTACTTGCTGTATAAAGAGCTGCAAAAGCTCTCCCAGCCATCGCCTCTTGCACGCACGCCTCCACCGACCTTGCTGCTTATAAAAGGAGAGGGAGAAGTGGAGATCAATTCAAGCCTGGGACGTGGGCAGCCGTGGAGGCGAGGATGCTTGGACGTGAACGAGCAAGAGAGGAGAGAGAGCAAAGCACGTGGGTCGACTGGAGTTTTTCCTCATTTTTCCTTACTTAGTTTTGTTTATTTTCTTCTTTTGAGATTTAGTTTAATTATGATTATGATAGGCTAAACCTCTTAGCTAGGGCTAAGAGGTGAAGCTTGTAGCGTGATAGGTTGCTTCCTTTGGCTTCGATTTATGTGATGAAGTTATCTTTGATTTTGGTTTGATCATAAGATATACTTTCAGTTTTTAATGGTTTGTTGTGACTTAAATTACAATGGATCTGCGATAGCTTTGAGTATGTTCTTTTCAGATTGAGATTGTGAATTAGGAAGCCCTATTGTTCATCATCGTCTCCTAGGCATGGTTGGATGATGGAATCCTTCCTAACATTCATAACTCTCTTAGATTGGATGTGGATTGGTTAAATTCTGTTGTTTGCTTTGTCTCATGGGCATGGTTTTGTGATGGAATCAATTCTAATTCTCATACCTCTCATCTCTTGAAAACTGGATTAAAGGAAGTTCAGATTTGGTTTTTAATGATGTATCTTCCAACTGGATAAAGATGGGACTCTAAATCTAGTTGTGTTCGTGAATCAAACATAGATCTCCCTGATCTCTACAAGTGGATCCTTGGAATCCCTAGTTTCCCACCTTTGAATTTTACAAATTTTAGTTAAAATTATTCATCATTATTATCTTAAATTCCTTTGGTTTAGATTACATCTTTGTCTAGTTCTAGTTCTGGTTATTTTCAGATTACGTACAAGGTGCAGTCCCTATGAATTTAACCTCGGTCTTACCGAGATTATTACTACGTTGCAGCCCTATACTTGGGGTGGTGAACACTTCCATTGAATTATATGCTAGGCACTTATCTTATAATGCATACACAAGCTCACTATCATTTTTATAGACTAGTTGCGTAATTGGTATATCCTTTATAGCTTATGTGATTAGACTCACTTATGACTTGGAAGCCTTAATGCTAAATTATCTTATTTTAAATTGGCATATTAGTTTAATAAGAAATTGTATTTTAATTGGTCTTAATCACTCCCTTTAGGACATAACTAGTCATTCTATAGCTCCGCCAAGCTTCTGCGTCCCGTGGTGAACTATTCAAATTTTTCAGGCTCTATCTACTCTTGTACCTCTTCCTACGACTCATCTTCTTTAAGTATATCATCCTCATCGATTTCGATATCAATAATCATTGATTTTTCCGTTTCCTTATGTTCATCCTTATGGAACAAGGAATTCTCATCAAACTTAACGTCTCGACTCAATGTGATTTTCCATGTAGACCGGTCGGACATCATGTATCCCTTCACACCATCATCATAGAAAAAAAAGGTACACTTCTTTGCCCTTTGATCTAACTTATCTCTCTCAACAGACAATATATGAGAGTAAGCATCAAAATCAAATACATGCAATGCTGAGTAGTCTACTTCCTGACCAGTCTATACTTCTTCAAGAATTTTACAATCAATTGTTGTAGATGAGGACTGATTCACCAGATAGTAAACTGTGTTAACGACCTTAGCCCATAGGTCCCTGCCTAACATAACATTACTCAACATACTTTGGGCCTTTTCCAAAAGAGTCCGATTCATACGTTCCGCCACACCATTCTTCTCTGGTGTTTGCTTGATTGTGTTGTGCCTCACAATTCCCTTATCCTTACAAAATTGATTAATTCTTTCAAAGTAAATTATCCGCCATTGTCCGTCCTCAATACTTTCACCTTATGCTCTGTCTGCTTTTCCACCATCCTCTTCCACATCTTGAATATGACAAAAATATTGAATTCATCCTTCATAAAAGAAACTCATACCTTTTTAGAGAAGCTGTTAATGAATGTTACGAAGAGTCATGACCCTCATTTAGAAACAATGGATGATGACCCCCATACATCAGAGTGCACATAATCCAATGATCTCTTATTATTGTGTTTTTTGGTTTTAAATGAAAAAATTGAGTGTTTATCATATATGCAATGGTCACATACGTCCAAATCAAAATTATTAAAAGCAAGAATTAAACCACGATCTAAGAGTAGCTTTATACCCCGCTTGCTCATGTGGCCTAGTGGCGTATACCATACACGTTTTAATGTGGATTACGCTATAGACGCTGCAACTCCACCTGATACAGTATTCTTAATAAATCTGTAGAGAATGCCGCTCTTTTGTGCTTTCATAATGGTGAGTTCTACTTTTAAAACTTTTAAGACATTATTATGGCCAATGAACCTGCATCTTAGTGCATCAAGAGCACCCAAAGAAATCAAATTTATCTTCAAATCTGGAACATGCCTCACATTGGTTAAAGTATGCTTCACCCCATTAAACATTATGATGTAAACAGATCCAATTTCAAATATCTAACAGGCATGGTCATTCCCCATAAGAACCAAATTACCATCATACTCATTGTACGTGGTGAACCAACTTCGGTGTGAGGTCATGTGGAAACATGCTCCCTATCCAAAATCCACTTTTGATAGAAGTGACTCGACTTGGACACCGATAACACATCATAACCATCCAAATCCTCATAGGATTTCACTGAATTGGCCCATCTTGTATAATTATCTAGATTCTCATCATTCTAGACTTTAGCGGACCAATAATCCTTCTTCATGTCCTTGTCTATCACAATTTCAACAATTCAACTTTGCTTTACCCCTCAACTTGGACCTCAATTGTGATTTCCCTTTCTCTCACTCAAATGTTCTTCCCCTTGCAACCAGTGCTCCCGTAAATGTACCTTCCCCACCGCTCTTCATTCTCAATTACTTTGAGTAAAGTGACGAGATAGCGGTGTTAAAGTTTAAGGTATCTCTATCATGGCACAAAGTATCTACCAAATTCTTATAGGAATTCAGAATGGACGTCAATAGGATTATGGCTTTATCTTCTTTTCCGATCTTCACTTCCGCAATCGTTAGTTTGCAAATTAGTTTGTTGAAATTGTTGATGTGCTCATTGAGATCCGACTTGTAATATCTTGAATTTTTACAGCCAGAGTTTATACTCATGCCCGAGAAAACCAGGTGTTAATAATGTATAAATTGAATGTTTTAAAAATTGCACCCTATTTTTTTCATTTATATCACATCCAAATACATTCCTCAAGGTAACATTCACGAGAATAAAATTGACTATATTGATTATTTTATCAGAGTCAAAGAATTCGGTGAATAGTCAATTGCCTTCTCTATGGAAGCTTATTACAATATCAGAGTTCATAGTAGAAGTATAAAACTAAATCACAAAACTAACTTCTTATTCTTTTAGTATAATCTTCCATAGGGAGGTTGTTGAGGGTTGAATATTGCATATTAGACCACAGTTATTACCTGCTTTTACGAACATGATACTGTTTAATGTCTCATTTTAATCGTGTTTGTGTTGCAAGGTGTATTTAGGAGCCTGGACTGAAAACAACCATTAAAAGCAAGGATTTAACGCTTATAAATCACGAAGGCAAGGGATGGACCCTAAGGGATGAAGATCGAAGAATTTACACGCCAGATATCCAAGAAAATCGAGCCATTCACGTTAAAGAGGCTTGAAAATTGTCCATAATGCAAGATCACAGGGTTCCCACCATCTGTTTGGCTTAAAACTTTATATTTGGCTTGAGGACCATAGATTAACCGTACACGTCAAATTTTAGCCATTGGATCCTTGTGAAAGTGGCCCAACGGACAGATCAGCCCATAAAACACCGATTTGAGGCCCACCTGATATCTGGACATGCTTCAATTTTGGTCTCGACCACTTAAATGAGGTGCTAAAATGGATGGACGGAGAGGATTTCTCATAAACATCACGATGGACCCTACCTGGAGGGTGTGCATGTGCATAGCACATGTGCACAGCTTCAATTTTGGTCTCGACCACTTAAATGAGGTGCTAAAATGGATGGACGGAGAGGATTTCTCATAAACATCACGATGGACCCTCCCTGGAGGGTGTGAATGTGCATAGCACACGTGCACACGCCGTGCACCAAAAATCAGCGCTGACCTGTCTTCCTCTCTCACGCAAGAACCCAACGTCCAGTACGGACGTTTCGCGATTGGGTTTTGATAGTGGGCCCCACCCATCATCCAAACGGATGATCTGAACCGTCCATATGCTTCAGAGGGTGGGGAAGACCTAGTCATGGTGGCCTTCTGGCCCTAAGAACACGTATACACGTGGATCGTCGAAAAATGTAGGATGAACGGCGAGTTAATTTGATATAGTGGATCGCATCAAAACTCGACCAAAACCACTCTTTTCCAACTAAAATTTTGCTAGGAATCTAATGAGTGGGGTGGATTTTCCAGAAAACATTACTGTGGGTCCCATCAAACACGTTAGCGCAACAGAATTCAAAGGTTACGCTTGGGGGGAGTTATGGGCCACTGTTTGTGGTCGGATGGGTGATCCAAACCATTCACAACCTTCAGAGGGGGTTTTTACCCCAACTATGGAGCCAAAACAGGTTTCTTGGCCGCGTACCATCCAGAAATTCGATCCAAACGCAGGTCTGTCATGTTTTTGCTAATTGCACTGCAAAAGGCCTTCACCCACCGACTTCAGCAGCACCGACCGACCTTTCTCTCCTTCCTACTCTATAAAAGGAAGGCTTGGATGTGGAGATCAACTATCCAGGTAGACGGGCAGTCATGGAGGCATCCGCATGTGGAGGAAGAGACGTGGAAAAGAGGGAGAGAGAGTGTGGCCGGCCATGATTTTTCTTCATCTCTCTTTGTTTTTTTAGGTTTTTTTCCTTTCCTTGATGCTATTTTCTTTAAGAGTCTTTAGCTTAATCATGTCTATGGTTGGCTAAACCTCTTAGCTAGGGCTAAGAGGTGAAGCTTGTAGCGGGATGAGTAAGTTCTTATGGCTTTGATTCATGCGATGAACTCTCTTTGATACTAGTTTGATTATATTTGATTATAAGATATACATTCAGTTTTTAATGGTTTGTTGTGACTTAAATTATGATGGATTTGCGATAGCTTTGAGCATGTTCTTAGCATTATAGGGTTTGTGAATTTGGGAATCCTGTTGTTCACCATCGTCTCCTGAGTATGGTTGGATGATGGAATTCTTTCCAACATACATACATCCCTTAGATTGGTTATGGATTGGCTAAATTCTGTTGTTTGCTTTGTCTCATGGGCATGGTTTTATGATGGAATCAATTCTAATTCTTATACATATCTTCTATTTGATAACTAGATCAAAAGGAAGTTCATATTTATGTTTTAATGGATTATCTTCCAACTGGATGAAGATAAGTCTCTAAATCCAGTTGTGTTCTTAAATTAAGCGTAGATCTCCCTGATCTCTACAAGTGGATCCTTGGCACACTAATTTTCCTCCTTTGAATTTTACAAATTTTAGATTAATATTTCAAAATTATTCTCTTAAATTTCTTTGTTTTAGATTACATATTCGCCTAGTTCTAGTTCTAGTTACTTTTAGATTACGTACAAGGTTCAGTCCCTGAGGATTCGACCTCGGTCTTATTAAGATTATTACTACATCACAACCCTATACTTGGGGTGTGAACAAAGGTGGTCCTCTAGGTCTTCAATCTGTACATCACCTGCATCATTTGTACTATTGGAGAAGGTCAACTTCCTACTCATAGTAATTGTTATCCTTTAAGATTAACAATAATTCAAGAGATTCATAAAAATAATATAAAGGTTATGATACGTCTTGTACTCCACTACTATTAGGAGTATCAGTATGCAGAAACAACTTACATGCGATGCATGCCTAATAATGTGTGTGCGACTCATCATACATAATGATCATCACAATGTGGAATATGATTCATAGAAAACCCGACTCGACCCGTATCCCATAACTACGGCTATGCGTCTGCATGACCAACATTATCGTGGATTTACGTGAACACCTCAAGGTGGCACAACACATGAGTCAGATGAATTACATGACACGATTTGTTTATGGAATGACTATTTGCGACATCCAATTCCGGAAGTGATGTAACACATATTGCGAATTACTTACATCGATTCATGCACTACTACCTAAAAACACATGGAATTACGTGTCGACCAAGAGGGTCTCTACACAGAGCGCATTACGTCCATGCTAAAATATTCGAATCATTAGTTGTGATACATCTTAACACATCACTTGTACTTATAACGAATAAAAGTCGAATTATGGGGGTTTTATAATATCAAGACACATGCCCAAGCCTCAAAGGAAAATAGCTCAAAGCTAATAAAGTAAGGAAGAGAGTAGCAATGACTTACTTACAAAGAGAAGAGTGACAATTGTCAACTCAATAAAAGGAGAGTAGCAATGGCTAAGTTAACAAATAAAAGAGTAGCAATGACCAACTCAATAACAAGGAGAGTAGCAATGACCAATTCAATAAAGAGAAGAGTAGCAAGGGCTAACTCAACAAATTGATAAAGGCAGGGGCAAGGCCTGTATTCATCACTCCACATAAATTCATAAAGACAACTTACAATTAATATCATATCAAAATTTCTAAAAGGGTAAATAATTATTGATGATAAATTAAATAATTGCAAGAAGGAAATCACGAGAGCATGTAAAAGGAAAGGTAATTCACATCAACTTCAATTAATGTCAACATAAAGGAAAAACCTTTACATAAATTCTGAAAGGCCATGAATGAGTAACATTACACTTTAACCACTATTGCCCAAGGATAAATAGTGGGTGTTGATAAATTAAACAAATACGAGGAAGGTCACATTGTCATGAAAGCATGTAAATGTCAAGATAATATCATCTCTAAATCAAGTAAGCTTAAAGGATAAAAACTCTCACATAAATTTATAAAGATCATGAGTAATTAAGGTCATATCATAATTTCTAAAGGATTGACAATTGATGGTGGTAAAATTATATGATCGCAGGGAGAGAATCATAGTAACATAAAAACATGTGTGTGTGTGTGTGTGTGTGTGTGTGTGTGTGTGTGTGTGTGTGTGTGTGTGTATAAGACAATTAAATCATACCAATTTAAATTAAGGAAATCTCAAAGGATAAAACCCTCACCTCCTACGTTGAAGCACCCTCTCATGTCGTTAGAACTTGTGCACGCACTTTAAATTCAACTTCAAGTATAGATTTATGCCAACTATATATATGATTATGGTTTAATCTATGTGTAAGTTAAACTAATTATCAGTCAATTTAAAACTCAACATGATTCATCATGTAAATGGCTGGCTCACCTTGATCAACACCTAAATCTTGGCCAAAAGAAACAAGTTCAGTGTTACTGAGTTGACTCGGTTGCAGTCTACCCATGTTATGGAACTTCAAGTTTGATCGAAGATTTGGATGATGATTTTGATTGAAATTTGTCTCCTACAGAAGATCACATGAGGTATTAAATAGATCAACTAATCTCGGAGGTTCGAAGGGCTGAACTCGGAGCTGGACTTGCCCTAGTGACTCAGCGAGTCACTGCACAGCGTGTGCACTACCCCTTTTCTCTCGTTTCTTCTCTCTCTCTCTCTCTCTCTCTCTCTCGTTATACTATTTTGACAGAGCTTCCATAGGGGAGGTTTCTAATTCTAATTACAGTAGCGTGCAGTGTTGCTACGCACGATTCAAAAGCCGAATGCATCTGGGTGTTCATCCTGCTATTTCGGCCGCGATGTTGCTCTCTTTCTCTCATTTCTTCTCAACAATTCTTTCTCCAGACTTCTAACCATCATAATGACCAGATGAGATTGGAGGAAGGTGGTTAGACAACCTTCCTTAGCTGTTATCTTCCTGACGGCGAGGATGATCTGCATTAATGGCAGATCTCCTCACAGTCGATCATCCTTCGAACCGGTTTCACCAGGTGCTTCGGATCGGTCCACTAATGCTTGTTGGGCCATAAAATTAAGGGGTTAAGTTGATTTTTGTAGTGGGTTTCTTGGAACGGTGACATTCCATATGTTGTCGCAACCACGTCCACAAAGATCGATTATCCAGTCACGTGCGGCTTCCCCAATCCTTTTGGATCTCCTGAGTTTGATCGGAATCCTCCCTGGGAGGGTTTGAATGGTTGAGATGAGGTGATGGGCTGCATAAGAAGGTGCAAGGAGGAAAGATCACAAGTTGCGATCTCCTTGGATGCTGTTACCACGAATAAGGGTGTTGGCTTTGGGTTCGGTTGTTGGATCGGTGGGGCCATCAACTCCCTTGATATGTTTTGTAGGGTAATGTCAGGCCATGAGCCAAAATATAGAGTAAATCAGAGTTCTGAGTGGTCCACATGATCATTCGGTGGGAAGACTATGCTCACCGTTGGAGCAAGCCAATACGGGAAGTCAGTTTCGTGTATAACTTTTTGGTTTTATTTGCATGTGATAGGTGGGGTCCACTATGGTGATCTTTTAGAAAATCTGCTCCCTTCACCGACTTCAGCTTGCTGTGTGGACCCATGGGCCCAAGTTTGAAGTAGATCAGAGTTATGGGTGGGCCACACATTGCAAGAATGTGTGAGTGAAATCTACCATAAAAACTCTCTTTCGTCTCACGTTTGTTGAGTTGCCATGCACATGACATTGACTAATATACAAATCTATCCTTTATGTTTGTCTTACTTCCACCACGCATAACATTTTAATATAATGTTCGAATGCGTTGTAATTTTTCGGGCATTCGTTGTTTTTCATGCTCTTTTAATCACCATAGTTTGGGTCCCAATCTCTCAAGAATGATTCCAAAATTCAAAATAAAGCATCTTGGTCATTCTCGATCGATCAAGCCTCTATGGTCTATCAATCGAACATATCCAAATATGTCTAAAAAGTTTATTGGAAAATTCAAGATTTCCTTAATTGATCGAGGCTAAAGTTGATGGATTGAACTTCCTTATTTTTCACCACATTGCAGACACCAATTTCAACAGAAACCTGCGAAAAGAGGTAAGAAAAGTGCCTCAATGGCATACATGTGTGATATCTAGATTTCCATAGGTGGGCCATACTAATTAGATCCTATGACTTAAGATTAGACACTCAACTATTGATGGGTCAAAGAGTCATACTAAATAAACAAATGGCTAGAGAAACTATTGAGGGTTTGACATCTGACACCCTCTTTTGGTCCAAAGACAAATAATTCTCTCCTGTTTTTTTTTTTTTTTTTTTTTTTTTAAACCTCTTTTCAAAAAAGCTTGCCTGAGGAGTAAATTCTCTAGGGCTCACTATAAATGCATGTATCTTAACCACCCATCCATCCGTTTTTGCTGATCATGAGCCTAAAATTGAAGCATATCCAAAGCTCAAGTGGACCACACCACAAGAAATAGTAGGGATTATGACATCCACCTTTGGAACCTTCCTAAGACACACATTAATGTTTATTTGTCATCCAACTTGTTCTTTAGGCCACTTAGGCATAGATGAAGGAAAAGCACGAATATCAGCTTAATCTAAAACTTATGTGGCCCCAAGAGGTATTCAACTATAAGTGTTCCTTTCACATTGTTTCCTTTTGTGTGGTCCACTTGAGCTTTGGATATGCTTCAATTTTGAGCTCATTCCCAAAAATGAGGTGGAAAAATGGATGGTTGGTGTGGATAAAACACATACATCACAGTGGGCTAATAGAGTTTACTTAGTACACTATTAGCGTCACATAGCGTTTAGCAAGATGCTGAAGCCAGTGAAAAAGTACCATAGGCGTGCCTCATAGCTTGTATGAAATGATATTTGTCCGTCTTCCCAGCGTTTCCACAGTTGCTTATGCATGTTTGAGGTGTGGATTGGATACTGCCACACTAGGACCTAGCTAAAGACAAACAGTCTTGTTGAGGGCTCCGTGTGGTCAACTGTGATATATGTTTTTTTATTCAAGACATACATCCATTTTGAAAAATCATTTAAGTGCATAAGCTTAAAAAGGATGTAGATCAAAGGCTCCAGTAGCTATGGCACAGAAAGCAATACTGACAATGACCCATTGTTGAAAGCTTCCTAAGGCCCGCTGTGATGTTTATTTCCATCCAACCTACTCCTAAAGCCACATAGATCTAGATGAAGGGAAAACATAAAAATCAGCTAGTTCCTAAACTTTCGTGCCTCTAAGAGGTTTTTAGAAGTAGGTGTTTAATCCCCACGGTTTCTTATGGTGTGGTCCACTTGAACATTCGATCTGCCTCATTTTTGGACTTGTTACCTAAAATGATTTGTCAAAATAAATGGACAACATGAATAAAACAAACACATCAAAGTAGGCTCCACGGAGTTCTTGACAGAACTGTCCGTCTCAAGCTGAGCCCTAGCACACATGGTGATTTTTTCATTGGTGTGGATCAAACGCCTTACTAGATGCAACCCACTTCACAAAATATATGAACCAGGTTACAGGTATTGTAGTTGACTTTGGACCAAATGAAAAAGACCATTTAACTAGTGGGAAGGGGGAAAGTTAGCCACAGGGTTCGGAAGAACAAATAGAGATGTTAGGTGAGAAAGGGGAGGATTAGTCGTAGGGTTTCTAATAAGAAGAAAATTAAGAGATGTTAGGTTTAAGGCTGAGGAATTAAGAGATTTGAAAAAAAAAAAAAGAAAAAAAAAAGAGAGAGAGAAAGATATTGACATTTTCAAACAAATTGCTAACCTAACCATGATAAGTGTTTCCATATAAAAAAATAACAAGGTGGTTTTCAACCATATTTGAAAAATGAAAATAACACACGAGGAAAAGTGCTGGCTGAAAGAGAGTGTGCCGTATATCAAAACCTCAAAAATATTTTTAAAAAAAGGTGGCATATGTCAAAGAAAAGTTCTCAAGTTCACACAGTTGAACTAGAAGTTATGATCTAGCAAGTGGATAACTTCTAACTTGCTAAGTGCATGCAAAATCCAAACGGTTCAATATATTTAAACTATCATGAGAGTAAAAATCAACCCCATAAAATAATCAATTGTGCCACATTTTATTTTCTATTTATCAATGGCTGTACATTATTTTCTATGGTGTGGCTCACATGATGATTAGATATGGCTGAATTTTGCATTAGGTGGTCCTTATAATGTGATCAATCTATTAGAAGGATTGGATTTTACATATATTTGGAGGTAATTCATTAGTACACCATAAATTATGGACCTACCACCTGGACTTGAGACATTCTCCATTTCAAAACCTCAAAAATATTTTTTAGCCGTCGTGCAATGTGTCCCATTAAGGAGCCAAACTGCCTTATTTATTAGCCAGAGGGTCTGACTAATGTGGCCCACCTGATGAAAAGTTCCCAAATGGCAAAATAATGCCACATTAGCACGTGTGCTTGCGAGTAGATATGTCATGCTTTACACGCGTAGCAAACATCGTACTTATATCATACGCTAAGTTGTGGATGGAATAACAAGCTTGATTCTTTGATCTGGTCGTCTATATGGAGGGCCCGCATGATGCACGTGTATGAATACTGCACACGTGCCATAGCAGAGGTGCGTGTGGGCATAAAAACCTATAGCATGCGAGCTATACATGCGTGTAGCTGTAGAAAGTTGTTGGTTGGTACAACCGTCGTTTTGGCAGTTTTCTAATGAGAGCAACATGCGAGCATATATTCTAGGGAAGTGAAGATAATATTATTATTAAATATCCAATCTCCATAAAGTATCAATCCAACCAGCTGGACCAGAATTTACGGTCCACCCAGTAAATAACTTCCAACCTATTATCTGCTTGTGACATCCAACCCTCCCAATAGATTGATCTGACTACGAGGATCAGTATACAAAAATTGGCCCCGTCCACTCATCAGGTGGGCTACACTATAGAAAATAATTTCTAGCCACTGATAAATAAAAAATATAAGTGTGATCCACTCAATGAGTATATATAGCTATTTTTCCATATACTGATCCTAATGATCCAAGCAGCCTATTGGACGGATTGGATATCACACGCACATGAAAACTTGGAAGTTATCTGCTGGGTGAATAGTAACCTTTGATACAACAAGTTGACTTGAGACCCTCACAATGTCTACCATAAATACATATAAAATTGTTTGGTACATCCATTTCCTTGGCTTCATTCATTTAAAGTAACTTAGTGTATGAAAAAGAAAGAAAATGATACGATGCAACCTAGAAACAAAGAAAATGATATGATGCTGCAAACGTATGCGATGCCACCTATAAAAAATGAGAAAGTGGACAACAAGGCACGGTTCATGCCAAAGCTCCAGTGGGTTGACCCAACATGATAATCAGGCAAAAATCAGACCTATCTACAAATCAGGTGGGCCACACCATACAAAACAATTTCTAGCCATTGATAAATAGCAAAATAAAGTGTGGGCCATTCGATGAGTGGATGTCTATTTTTTTTTTTTGGAGAAAGTGATACTCATGATGGGGCCAACCTATTGGACGAGTTGGATGTTGCTCGCATATGAAATTTTGGATATTATCCTGCATTCACACATGCAAATATGTTGCACGTGCATGAGATCCAGCTTCCATATAGTTCAGCGTAATGATTAGAATTTATTTCTTCTACATCAAACTTCAAATCCCTACGTAGGCTACAAACCACACAATTATCTAATGGTAGGAAACTTTTTTTTAAGCCGTTCATTTGTTTATTATGCTGGGGCCACTTTAAATGAACTATTTTAAACTAGAATGTTTAAATAGTGCAGCCCATTTGATGAAAAGCTTTGGTCAGAAACGTATGGAGGGTAAGGCTACCACATGCATGGGATTGGCAAATCTAGATATTTTAATAACCAGGTATTGTCATACTTAAGTATTATAGCTGATTGGACGGACCGTCTATGGATATATATAACATGTTAAGAGTAGGTAATTGCTGTTCTTGAAATTTATAATGCATTTGACTTAGTTTGGTCAAAAGTTGGTGTTTTTCGCATTGATCGTGATATAAATTAATAAACAATCTGATTATTTCTCTAAGCTATCAATCATGTGTGTCCCACCTTTGATTGTCCATCTCAAGGAGCTATTTCTGTTGGATGATTTTACTATTCATTTCATTGCCCAGGAAAGTAGATGGTCTATAAATTTAGTAGAGTGGGTGCGATCTTTTATCTAGACCATCTGACCTTGATTGCCTATCCATCTAAAAAATCACTATAGTTGAATGAAGATTCCTCCTGTGTTAGATGTGGTTTTGATTGGAATTGCTTTTGCGTCCTTGCCTATAAAATGACATAGGTATGTCTTAGATCTGAATAATTTGACTGGAATTTCCACTTCTTCTTCTTTTTTTTTTTTTTTTCTTGGAGTTACCACTAGCCAACTAAATTCCAGAATATGTGGTAGTCTTGAAATGGTAAAAACGTTCTTGAATCGAGGAATTTATAGTATCATGCCTGAAATTCAATACTTGAGTTGGCCAGATCCAAATCTGAATCCTAAAATTGTGAGCTTATAATAAATCAATTTCTTTTGCATTTCCATCCATTTCAATTCACAATTAGAGCCAAATAGAGAAAAAGTAATACTAAAATCATTCTCATTAAAATAAAATCCACTAATCAATCCTTGAATTTTTAATTATATTAATATTCAACATCAAACTATCTTAATAACAAAATTTAAATTTATATGACTCTTAAAATAAACAAAAGGAAGTTTGTCAATATTGTCCAGCTTACTCTTCGTATTCAAACCCTGTACATGCAAAACTATATAAGGCTGTGCGTGCATAATAGCTTATAGGGTCACATCAATCTCAAATTGAAAATTTTATGCTAATATCAAGTATAAACTCAATCAAATAAACATAATCAATTAAAATAATTTGACATTAACATTTTCACAATAACAACTTGGAATTTACAATAACAAAGTACAGTAAATTAAAATAATTCTTTCTGATCATTTTAAAACTATTTCAAGGTAATATACTCGTCAAATATAATGATCATTTTAGGGCAGAGTATCTTTAACTTAAATTCATTCTACAACATGTAACAATAATAAAATAAATTCATTTTACAACACGTAACAATAATAAAATAAATTCATTCTTCAACACATAACAATACTTGAATAAATTCATTTAACATAACAATAGGTTAAAGACAAGAATTTAAATCCACATGCCAACATAATGGTGATTACACTTATACCAACATCAAGTCATAATATTAAGGCCTAAACTAGCATATTATGTAAACGTAGGGTTTTTCACCAAGAATGCTACCTACTTGATGTGATTTCAACAAAATTGGTGAAGATAAGAACTCTAATGTGGTATGGACTATCCAAATCTCGTTAACCTGATTCGGTGGATCGAAGACAAGTGAGATAAGATCTCACTTAAATAAATCCACTGATTAGATTAGGTTTTTCCAACGAATACGAATATCAGAAATGACTACTGGCAGTAGAAAGGTCCACCATTCTTTGAATTGAACCCTTAGTTTAAGAGAAACAACACTAACTCACCGAGTTATGGTGTAGTTAGAAGCTGTAAACAATATAATGATGATGGTATTATACATGGTCTGTCTAAGAAGAAGATGACTGATCTTATAAAGTGCTTCAGAGGAACTTGCGAGGTAGTTCTAGATAAGTTCGAATTTGAAAATCGATGGTGAAAATCCACAGGAACAAATTTGAATAGGTGAGTGGATTCGCACCCTCCCCACACACGATCTCTCTCTCTCTCAAATTATCTCTATTAGGATTCTTCTTGATCACCAAACCCAAGTGTAGGGTTGCGATATAACAATAACTCGATGAGACTGAGGTCGATCCATATGAAATGTGAGAATGCAACTGCAACTAATCGAAAGTAAATGTCTAAGATTTATAAAATCTAACGAATAAGATAAGTTAAAAAATAATCAAAACAAAACACTACGGATCTAATTAGAATTTACTTCTAACAACCACAATGTCTAATTCATTAATTTATCTTCTACAACTCAACTAGAATCGAATTCCAATTCGTTCTAATCGAAAGATTAAAAAATTAAACCAATCACAAATATCCAATAATATATGAATTTAATTGAATGATTATCTTATGAAGCATTCATACATCAATCATAGAGAATTCAAAGCATTTATTGTACCCAGAGTCTACAATATATTAATGAATTTTACAAATTGATTCATTCTCCAATCAAACTAAGCAATTTCACTTTAGAGCATCCAATGTACCCAAAGTTCACAACGGATCCAGAAATAAACAACCCCAAAGGCTTTAAAGTAAATTCAAATATAATTTAATTAAATAATCATCATGAAATCCAATGTATGAATCAACAACTAAAACAACATGATAAATTAGAAAATTTCACTTCTTATCCTTAGCTAAGAGATTAGCTAAACATACCTAACTATTAAATGAAATAAAAACAGAAAAACTACTAGAATCGAAGAAGAAATTGACAAAGGAATGCATTGTCAACGCTCCTCCAAGCTTTCTCTCTCCTAAGCCCTAGAGTGAGCCCTTGGAATGTCTAAAATACCCCTATTTATAACTAGAAATCCCCAAATTTTGCATCGACCTATGAAAATCGTGAGCTTCCGTAGCAACCACCACCATCGATCAATGCATCAATTGATCAATCAAACTTGGCAAAAAGAGTCCAGCAAGTTTTTTATAGAATTCTAAATTTCTTCGAAATCTTCTGTCGATTGATCAAGACAACTTGAGAATCCAGTGATCGGTCCAACTCTATCTTCGATTGCTCAAAACTCTACTCTCCTTTTCCAATTTCAATGCGCATGTTTTTCGGTCACTCTCTCTCAATCTATATACTTCATTTTCTTGGTTTTTTGAGTATTTATATCTTCATATTTAGCTTTCAATTTTTTAATTCTTTAACTTGAATTCTTTCGAGCTTTAACTCATCATTTTAAGCACATATTCAATTCAGACTATGAAATCATCGTACATGTTGAAAACATATCTAATCCGATCAGTTAAGAACTTGAATGCATGAAAAAATAATATGTAAGGATAAATATATAATATTCGAGTCTCATCACTTCTCTAAAAGTTTTCGGTGGAATTTCTGGGCGTGAGTAGGGTTTTTAAAACAATACAACTTTGGGTTATTGTAAGGAGTTGCAGCAGTAAGTTGCATGCATATGATTTATATGTGATGGCTTTGGTCAGTTTTTGGTTCCTACACGTTAAGGAATGTTTAGTTGAAGTATTTTTAGGATATTCATTGATCAGATGGGCCTCCCATGAGGTGTTATATAATTGAAGATCGAGTCATTAACGTAAACTGTAATGCAAGTTTGAATGGAAAAGATGATGACCCTAACATGGCAAATTTCCAACGAAAGAGTCTTACTTTGCCCTAAAGCCATTGGGCGATCCAGATGGGTTGTAGGAAACTTGTGATCATCAAAGATCAAAGGTCAGAAAGTTTTTCCCTATTGGGTTCGCTATTTGCACTTTCGGCTACCACACGTAACTAGAGAGGAAAACAGATGGGTGTGAGCATAGGACTTGATTGAACTTGATCTTCTCGCGGTTGCATGAAGTATAGAAGCTTCTCGGAAGCTGTTGGGATTGAAAATTCAGAGTTTGAATGACTAAAATTAGCTAGGGAAAGTTTGACATGAATCACCAACATGGAAGAAGGAGAAGGACCAGTTTTCTCGATGGAGAGGGACGTTGTAACAAGGAGTTACAGAAAAACTAGTTTGTAGCAGAAGTTTGATTGGGTTCACTGTGATGGTTTAGGAGAAATCTAAGCCATTCATCAGTTTCAGAGGGTTGAGTTCAGATGGGAGTATAAAAATGTAGTTGATTAGCTTTGAGGTGGGCTACATAGTAGGGAACGACGATGGAAACTTTAGTTAATAAGTTTTCTCCAAGGTTAGAGTTTGATGGACGATTCAAATCAGGTAGGGGGTCACACCATGATGGTCAGCTGAGAGCTGATGAGTTCTCCAGGATTGCGTGCAATGATATGAAGAAGGGAGAGGTGGCTCGGGTTCTCTCTTTGATTCTCTTAAAAGAAATTATGGTGGGGCCATTAGAGATGGATGTTGGGAAATCCACTCCGTTCATTAGATTTGTGGGATCGAAATGGGCTTAAAAATAACGAAAGTTTGAATTCAAGTGGTTGCATAACTAAAAATTAATGGAAGATGTTTAATTAAGTACAGACTAATCTTGATGAACAATGGAGATTGGAGAGCTGACTTTATAAGGATGGGGGCTATCTAAACTATCAGTTTGAGTGGTGGTTTTATATGGATAGGATTGGACGGTTATGGTTAATGATTAATAGGTTATAAAGGCGCATATTATTGGATGGTTGCTCAAGTGGATTGATTAATGATAGATAGTTTGGACGATATTTGAAATGTAAGACAAGTGTTATTTACAATTTCGTGGCACATCAAGGGGTCAATGGATAGTTGGATTTTAAATTGGATGATCAGATCAAAATCAAACGTTGAATAGTTTAATTAATACAAGAAGAGTATTCTCAACAGTATAAATCAATGACAAATCAAGTGGGTAAGTTAGAGGTGTATAAAAGGGTATGTAGGTGTATATACATGAGTTCAAATTAGATAGAAATCAGGACGCTTAGATAAGCTTATGTTATACGTGGGTAGAAGATAAGATAGACTAGTTACATTTATAGGTATACAAGCATGTGACCGTATATGATGAATCATAAATTGGTTTATCATGATTGGGTGGTCCGATGGTGAAGCAGACGGTTGGATGTCTAAATCTGGTGGTGAGCAACTAATTCAATAGTTGATTTGAGGTTTGATCAAGTATACGATGATAAGATTAGGGTCTCGAAGGTCTAAGTGTGTGTACAAAGTGAAAAATTCAAGTGATATTTTCTAAATAAATGTTTTTAAATGTGTATGTCCACGTGTTTAAGCACCCATGTTCATACATGAGTGCAAAAAAAAAGGGGGGTATTACACTTAGATTTCTTGACCCACGTAACTGATTTTATAGTTGATTTACATTGTAGATTCTGATTAAAGGCCTTGGTTACGGAAAAGGAAGGGGTTAGGTACCCTTTTCTGGCCCTACAACATATTGTCTCTACTATTCAAGATTTTACGATTTCTTTTTAAGAATCAAACAGAATTTTAATACTTCTACATCAAGCCATATTGTGTAGGGTAACAAGACCCTATGTAGGTAAAAAGAGTAGCAAAAAGTAAGATAGTAGAAATATTTCATGTGTGAGTATATTGTGGACATCTTTTGAATGTGCTGAGTAGAATACATATTGATTTGAGATAAGAGAAGGGCAAGGGAAAATCAAACCCCATTTTCTTGATTAAAATAAATGGTTGGATATCCTTGATTCCAACCATACTCTTTACCTTAATAGTTTCTTCTAATTCAACTGTTCGTGCTCTTCGTTGGGTAAAGTAACAACACACTCGAGCCTTTTTTGGAGCTTACATGAGAGCATAGTTCGTCTTGGCGTATATAGCTTTGGGTTGGAGATAGCATGCTAACTTTAACTTAACTCACCACAGCCTCCAACTAGCCAGATGTGCTCTGGCAACTTACACTCCTCTTAATTCTTGGTTGATTGTCCCATTGAATAGCTTATTGCCATATTCCTTAAATCACTTAGAACCGATAACATGTAAGAGTCATAATCTTAACTTGAAGAATTTGGCTTACTTTATAAGGCTTCTTAAAGGCTACTGAAAGTATGTGATGTGGGATACGTCCATTAAGATTCATTGGGTCTTGCTCAGGCTAACATAGGATCCACTGAGTTTACCTAGGGACTTATTTTATGGCTAAGATATGATTAGATTAGGGACTCATTAAGTAGTTTTTTTTTTTTACTAGTCACGCTATTTTAAACGTTTTAATTGATTTTATAAATCTTTTGCAAGCATTAAAGTTTTATTTTAGTTATTAAAATATCACACTTGATAATGATTTGATGGTGTAGATCTAATGGTCTATTACTTGATTGGCGTAAGATTTGAGTATATGGTGGATGATTTAAACGATAGAAAGATTAGATCATGAATACATGCATTAAGTCGTTTAATAAACTTTTGCATAAAAAAAAAGTTGCTTAACAGACTTCCCTTGCAATAAGGTACAAATAAACTCATATGGTAATGAAGCACCATACATGTGTATAGTCTTGAACCCTTACCCCTCTTTTTATACAGATACTATCTCATAAAAGAACCCATAAGCTTGAGAAGCCTTGGTCCCATTTGGTTGTCACTTGAAGTGAGAGAGAAAAGAGAGAATGAGAGAGATATTTCAATCTCCTTCCATCCTTCTCATCTCTATCACACATAGGGACGTATAGGTGCACTTAGTAGATGATATGGGTGTCTCTTGTCTCGTACTTGAGGGGTAGCGATCGGTTTTCTCACATCTCCTTAGATCGAGAAGAGACCTCTTTGTCAGAACATTAGCATCGACAATCGACTTTACAAATTACCTATGCGATTCGATGCTAAAGTATGATTTAAACTATCCCTTTTGGTTTTGATTGTGAGAAGAGTATAATGTAATTGCAAACAGGTTTTGTACTGAGCTTATGATGTATTTGGACAAAAAAATATGGATTAGCCCAATTTTTATATCTACTCGAGGTGCAATTTTGCATATGGGGCTTCTCAACATTGGAATGCTATATATTTAAAACTAATGTATCTAAATATCTTAAGATTATGGAATTATAATGTTTGAAAGAAAAAGAAAATCTCCATCTCTTGTTTCCACATATGATTACCCACTCCTAATAGGGATGAGCAATTAAAAGTGCAAAACAACATGATAATTAAAGCAATTTGATCAAAGAGATTTAATCAGAGGACAAACAATCAAAGGTGGACTTCATGTGGTAGATGGTCTAGATTAGTGAGTATACTATTTGTAGTGTTTGTAGCATGAATAATATAGATCATCCTTTTCTTATATAACTATTAGTTAGATAACAACGATCATCAAAGAAATAGATATATATTTTAAGATTGATGGTCAATCAAATGGGAGACTTACTAGTAGATGGTTTGGATCAGTCATCTGACCATTTGAAGTATGATCAATATAGATTATCCATTTCCTTAGCCATTGATTTGATGATTAGGAAGTAAATTTGTTAGAAGGATCGACAATCGAAGGATGAGACCCACGTGATGGATAGTTTAGATCTATAATTAGGTATCTGTGATTATGATTTATCCATTCTTTTCTATTGGTTGGACACTCAACATCCTTTAACCAGAGTAATTTTTAAGAGGGGTGAAAAATCAAAGGCAAGACCAATATGATGGATGTTAAGATCCACACTTGGATTATTTGTAGCATTTTCGGTATGGACTAATATCAAATTTCCTAGATGTTTATAGCCACGTGACAAGTATCGAGCTGTATAAATACTTTTGATTGAAGCTAAACCAAAGTTGAAGAGTAGTTTTAATCTAGTTTTTGAATGGGGTGTCTACGATGCTAATCATCTAATCAATGGTTGGAAAAATGAATAGTACATGTTAATTATACAACAAATGGTCTAATTAGTGATGTAGACCACCTATATTGAGGGTTCCACCTTTGATTGTCTCTCTCTTAAAAAATTTACTTTTGTCTGATGATCTTAACCAGCCAAGTCTCAAAAACAAACGACGGACCGAATCAATAGATTGAAGGGCCCGCTAACATGATTCTATCCAAAATCACCATGGTATTGCAAAACTCAAAACATGCATTATTTCTAGCGGGTCACCTCCATGTCTTAAAAGCATGGATAAGCTATTTCTGAAAGCTCCCAGCCGCAACGCAAAGATGACCAACAAAATGGATTGACATGCCCATGGCCTATTTAACCGGATCTCGGATGCTCCCGTATGGTATCTGAGAGTCGTGACACACTCCCCCACTCTAGTGGTAAAAAATATCCACAAAAGGCTTGCCGAAAGGATCCCCGTTATTATTTAGAAAGAACTGTCAAATCTGATTAGCTAACGTTAGAATAGACAACCGATAGAATCAAGTTGTGCACCGTAACTCCCATAAGTCCTAAGACCACCATACTATAGACACCCCAACTTGATGATAAAAAACTTATCAGAGCATCATAGGAACCTTAAAACACAAGCCTTAAGTCCAAGCCCAAACTGAGGCCCAGTACAAGCCCAAGCTCAAGCCCACATAACTTTACGACCATGATAAAGAAGAAAAGACTAGACCACAAGGGAATTAGCCCCCACCTGAGACCCCTATAAAATATGGGACCCATCCACTTGGCAGGCAGCGCATGAGGATTCTCGCAAATTTTTCTCGTGGGTTAGCTGGGGAAGGGAAAAACAAACTCTGCCTCGAGAAGCCCACTTGGGGTGAAATAAGCCCTCCGCCCTTAGTTTTGCTCGAAATTATGTCTCTTGCCATTTGATCTAATCATCTACATTGAGTCACGTAACACATTTATTCCAACAGCCAATCACAGCCCTTAAAGCCTTCATTAACCCCTAAACTTCAAAAAAACTACAAAAAAATGTCATCCAAAACACCTATAAATACTCAATTTCATTTCATTTTCAAACTATCTACCATGCGCCCCCCACTCCTCATTCACTTAAGTCCATTCATCCACCAAGGAGAGAGGAAGAGTGCAAGGGAGGCAACCCTTCTAGCCTTAGCTCGGCCTAGCCAAGTCCTAGCCTTAGCCACCGGAGCCGCCGAAAGGTCAATTTGGTCCACTCAAGTCAATCATTGTGATAACCCGTTCAACGACTCACCCAACTATGATCAACTCCATCCATACTTGCATCCGCATTGTGCATCATCATCTCCACTCCCAACTCACTTGCTCGCCTAGTCGGTTCGAGTGTATGCTTTGCCGCTTACCAGTATACCGAATCTTGCCCATCAAAAACTCAGATTGACCACACTTTCGATTGCTTCTCCAAGTGGGTGAGTCCAAGTAGAGAAGTCTTTCGTGATCCATCACTTGAAGTAGGCACCACGTCGTCATACCATATTACATATACTTCATTGCATCATTTGTAGTTAAGAGCTAATCTAATTCCTAGTATTTTGTCTTGTCCTATAAAATAGAGACCGCACATTTGGATGGGCAGAGAAGGTTTCTAACACCTTCCTTCTTTTTCACAGTAGTCCCTTAGAATTTTCGGTTGCAGATCATGAGTCATTTTAAGATAGCGAATCCCTTCGATTATCTGGCTTAGGATTTTTATGGGGTCTAGTCGACTGTGGAAATTTAAGTAACTGCCTAGTGGCGACTCTAAGTCAAATATACATACCCTAAGTCACTAATATACTCAAAAGTCTAAGAGAGCACTCATGAGTTCAATCCACCTATGATCCAGTTCCCACACATACACGTTAACTACTACCCCAAAAAAGAGCAATCACAAATAAGGTCCTTGAATGACCGATTATAGGAATGCACTATAAAAGGCAACCGTAAATACCTTAATAGTAAAGTAAGCCTATTGCAAAAAGAAAACTTATGAGCCTAAAAAAAGCCAATTAAGGGTTGAGTTTGCATGATTATATTTCATGTAACATTAAGTTCTTGATCACATAGATCATAGTTCAAGCAAATTGGCTGCTAAAAAATTCACTTAAACTTGATCTCCAATGCAAGTATTCAAAGGTCCAATATAGAAATCCTATGTCCACGGCACACTTACACTTTCATGTATAATAAGGGTGAAGGTATAAATGATGCCAATTGACTCTCGATAGTGGAGACTGTTAATCTTCACCTAGTCAGTCCCCTCATATAGGATTATCATATATCCTATAAAATAATGTTCATAGATGTGTTCTAAGCATCCGTGAAAGTCATGACAAACTGAGATCTATAGACTAAACTCTCCTCAGTCAATGACTATTGTGCCCAATCTCAATTTATCAGGGATTACAAATAAATATCTTCTCACATACCCGTATCATAGTAAGTTCAGGCAATACTAGATATCAACTAAGACATCACATTGTCCATAAAAGGACCCGTAGTCATTATATCATTTGCTGATGTCGGCCCTTATCACATCCATAAAGCTAGTGAATTGGGATGCACATTGATTTTTTAGGACACATTTGTGGATGCTTGATGATTAGATCAACTTGATTTTTTAACTTTATATGATATTCATATTGGGGTACTTCTCTCAGGCATGTCGGATGCTATGAATGAATGCAGGTTACATACTAACTCAAGAATGCTATAAAGTAAACTCTATGGGGCCCATCATGATGTATGTGTCTATCCATGTTAACAATCCATTTATGGGGTCATTCTAGGGCGTGAGCTTAAAATTGAAGCATATCTAATGCTCAAGTGTACCACACCACAAAAAAATAGTGGGGATAATAACATCCATCGTTGAAACCTTCCTAGCGCCCATGCATGTTTATTGTCATCCAACCAATTCATAAGGTCAGACAAACATCGATGAAGGGAAAACACAAATATCAACTTAATCCAAAACTTTTGTGGCAACTAAGAAGTTTTTAACAATAAGCATACAATTCCATTTCCTATGGTGTGGTCCACTTGAGTTTTGGATATGCTTCAATTTTAGGCTCATTCCCTAAAAATGAGCTCAAAAACCTACTCATTCAAAACCTTTGCACACATGTCATGGGCATCTAATCTAAATAGTACATGTGATGAGGAATCCCATGAAACCCAAACTGAAAATTTTTCAACTTGATCTAAAATTTTGGTGGGCCATAGAAAAGAGAAATGCAAATCAAGGGAGGAAATTGTTTTCATTTTTATGGCCCACAAAAGTTTTGGATCAAAGTAAAAAAACCAGGCCCAAGAGGTTTCATGAGGTGCTGCTTCACTTGGACCGCTCAGATCTTGGAGTCACATCACATAATGAGTTTTCCAAAAAGTTCTAATGAGTTCCGTGTGAACTGGTGCATAGCTAAGCATTCCGCTATATATATATATATATATATATATTGTGTTTTCACTTCATTTAAGTGGAAATGACCTTATAAACTGTTTGGATGACATATAAACATTTCGTGCATAGTCAAGTAGAAATGCAAATCAGTGAGGTAATATTTTCATTTTATCATGCCATATATTTAATAAAATAAAACTATGGCTCAGAGGCTTTCACAGTCTTTCACATGAATGGTTCGATTTGGCACTCTCACATCACTATTATGGTCTTCTCAAAGTGTCAGTGATACTAAAATCAGCAATCACGTGAGCTTGAAATGATATATATATATATATATATATATATATATAAAATGCCACCTCAAAGTTTCCATGGTGAGTTGTGGCCCACAAGTGAGCTTTGCAAATACCCCAGTCACGATCCATTCCATGATTAGTCTCAACAATCAATATGATGGAAGTTGGAGCACACCAAATTCAATGGATGGTTGATCTAAACTCCTTATAATCATTTTTAGCCAATCCTACCCCTTTCACCCTCAATTATCATCCTATGTTCTTCCCAAGTTCTTGTTTTGATAGCCATTAAAAATCACAGTGGACCCACCAAACTTTTATATGTTTTAATGGTGTCTTCACATGATTTTAGATGGTTGGCCGACTTGAGTGGTTAATTTTTGGGGTACCCATAATTTAAAGGGACCCATCAAATGCATGTGATCATGGGGGTATGTGTATACTCAATATATAATACCTATTATATATATATATATATATATATATATATATATATATATATATATATATATATTGTGTTTTCACTTCATTTAAGTGGAAATGACCTTATAAACTGTTTGGATGACATATAAACATTAAGATAAATTCTAGGAAGGTTTCAACGGTGGGCATTTCTTTTCCAAAATTTTCCTTTCATGTGGCCCACTTGGGTTTTGGATATGCTGCATTATTAGTCTATTGTCTTAAAATGAGCTCATAAAACAGATGGATGAGGTGAATTTTACACAAACATCATGATGAGCCCCACCTAGCATCCCATTGCAAGAACTTCATGGGAAAGCTTTGGCAGGAAATCTGCGTTCCACCATATGAGCCTATTACACCTGATTTCAATGCTTTTTTGGAGAAAGAAAAAGAAAAAAGACAAGGCATAAGCCCCAAGCACATTCAAGGCATTTTAAGTAGGATTGTGCTAGCCTGCATAGCATACCAGAAATCCTATGCGTATGATAAAAATGCATCAGATCTAACCCGTCTATCAGGTGCGCCGTCACATTTTCACCATGGATCTTAAGATTCAATCAAATCCAATACTTGGGTGGGTCACACCATTGAGAAATGTATAAAATCATTCTTAATACCTCTAAATTCACGCGTTGTGGCTCACATGAGTCTTGCAAATTTATCCAATCATCCTGGTCTGTTACATCATATGAGTCGATTGGATAGCATAAAAACTCCACAGTGGAACCCACACAAAATTTGTACCATTTTAATTTTAATTGTGGGACTTTCCATCTCAACTGTTTTCCATGGTGTGGCCCATCCGAGTGTTGAAACGACTTGATTTTGTAGCCTTAGAAAAAAAAAAAACCATGGCCGCCTGATGGATGGGGTAAATCTCATCGACAAAAAGTCGTTCCATCAACGTTAGCAGGAGCATGGGAGTGGATTAGGTGTTACCCGTGGGGCCTACCTTGATGATATGTTGTATATCCACGCCGTCTATCCTTTTCTCCAGCACATTTTAGGAGGTGGTCCAAAAAATTAGGCAGATCCAAGTCTCAGGTGGACCACAACACAGGAAACCATTGTGATTGAGTGCCTCACCATTAAAAATTCAAATATGCCCAGCGTTAGGTTTTTGTATTTCTTTTAAGGGATATTTGTGAATCAACCCCTCACGTTTGTAATAGTAATTGCAACCAGCCCTCTCTAAGTTTGGAATATTGCAAGTGTCTCCCATCTAATTTGCAAATTGCCCTTCATAGCCTGTTAGTACTCTTATGTATGATAAATTGTCCTTTTAAGTTTTAACCCCTATCTCAAAGGGAGGACTGTCAATGGTCTGGGCTAGTCCATTGGCTTTTTGGACTTTGCTTCCGGTCTAGCTTGGGATGTAGAGTCAGGATCCTTTGGTTGTCACAAATTGAAAACTCATATTTGTTATGCTCTAATTAGGCCACATCATCACACACTGCATTTAGTGTCACACTGCTGACAATGTCAATGATGATATGGACCAATCACCATACAGGAAAATTTGTTACACTACGATTGGCCCACATCATCACACGTTGCATTTGATGTCATAGTGCTGACAACATCAATGATGATATGGACTAATTATCATACAGGAAAATTTGTTATACTTTGATTGGGCCACATCATCACACACTGCATTTAATGCCACAGTGTTGACAACATTAATGATGATATAGACTAATCATCATATCGGAAAATAGGATTTTACTTTTTGTAGCAAGCAAATGATACAGATTCGACTTGGGAGTTAGGCTTAGGCCTGAAATTTAAGTTCATTTAATAATTGAGGTAAGCTTAGGTTGTGTTAAGAGTTCATCAGCTATGCCTAAATAGAATTTTAAGGGCATTGTTGTATCAATATGATTCATGATTGGAGATCTTGCACAAAAGAGGTCGGCTGTGATTATGTTTGGGCTAGACTCGAACCTGGATCAGGGTCATGCATAATTATCATGGGTTGAGCTTGGTCTTATTTATTTTGATCCATCACAAGCCCAATTTAGACTCAAGGTTGGCTTGAACTTGGCCCCTTGATAGGCCTACGTGCATAGAATTAGTTTTAGACACGTGGGCTACCATAATTCATATGTATCATATAAACCCTTCATCACTATCGCTCTGCTATCAAAATGAAAAATCTTAAAAAACAGTTTGATCCAACAATTAGATGATCCACATGATAAGGTTAGAGGCTTTTGTGTGCATGTCACTCACTTGATGATTGGATTAATTAGAATTTTTTGGCATCTAATATTTATGGTGGATGGACCCTAGTAGATTAGTTAGATATCATCTACATACAATAGTGGGCCTTACACTAGTCAAAATGAACTCCTAAGATGTGGCAATCTTATCATTTGGTAAAATGTTATTTATTTATTGTAGAATTGACGAATCATCTATGCATCAATAATAAAGATTTCATAGTCAAACATTAAATACATACGTAATTGGGAGGACAATCTTGATACTGTGATATCGCTAAGAATGAATCTTGATCTTCCGCATCTCACACTATTGAAGAATTTTCAATGGAAGTAGAATTTTCTCTCTTATGTAAGTGATAAGATTAAGTCATGTATTTATAAAAAAGACGCAGAAAAGTTTACCTATTACAATTTTCTCCTCTAAGATCTTCACATTATAGGTTTTTATATTTGACTTAATAACCGTGTATAATATGGACTATAATTTAAGCATCCCGCTCCACAGCTGTAATAACACCCACTAAATCGCTCAATTCAAATAATTTAACGACCAGATCTAAATCAGTGATCACGTGTCACTCACCTAACAAGAGTCTGGTAGAAAATTAATCTAACATTCATAGCAGGGATAAGCTACTTATAATAATATAAATTAGAGGGAGCTATTTACAATTAGTAATAATGAAAGCGGGTACTTCGCAATTATCCCTTTTAAAAGTTACGGAGGCATTGCTTGTAAAAGCAGAAACCAGGAGACCTTCTACGAAAATTCCTTATAAAAGTGCCACCACGCTTTTTTGACTCTGGAGCTCCTCGTTAACGGTGCCCTAAGGAGGTGGGCCCCACAGACAGCTCACATCTGACGGCTCCAAGCCCCTCACGTCGTTTTTACTCTGTAGTTTTAAAGCTGTGATGTTGCAGGAAGTGACACGTGGCAAGTCGGGCTGTGAACCATCGAGATGTTATATCCATTCCGTCCATCAGCTCATTTTACGACATGAACCTAAACAACAGGTAGATCAAAAACCCAAGTGGACCATAACAAAGAAAACAGTAGGGATGGATACACTCAGACCGTTAAAATATGTCTGGGCCCACCGTGTTGATTAGATTCCATCCAATCCGTTCACAAGGTGATTCTCATCTGGATGAAGGGAAACCACAAATAAAATCTGGATCTAAAACTTTTGTGACCTCACTAAGATTTCAACAGTGGATGTTGAATCTTCACTTATGTGGCTCACTTGAGTGTTGGATCTGTCTAGTGTTTTGGACTACCGTCCTAGAACGAGATGAAAAAACGGATGGACGGCGTGGATATAAAAAATAATAATCTTGGTGGGCCCGCAGAACCTTGGGTTACAGGAGAGCCGTGCAAGTCGCGTACCGTTCTGTGATTGGCAGTACGGCGCCAGAACACTACCCGACAGAAGCCGCTTGACGACGGAATTCCGACACAAAAACAGACGATAGACTTTTGATGTCTCATGCCTAGCTTTCGAAATAGTGTTACGATGCATATATCTTACAAATGGTCCACTGTTTTAGTAATCCAGACCGTTGATCTTATGGGGCCCACTTTGGATGTGTAATTTCATATAAAAAAATATTCTACCCCTAAAATTTTCAACCGTTTTTTCACTGTTCTTGAATAGACGGTTAGGAGAATAATACAGCATGGTACCAGTAAAAATTACAAAGATTTGGTGGTTAGTATCTTTGAAGATTTTCAGTATATCTCCCATCAATTTTCTTTTTCACGCAATATCAACGGTCTGGATAAGAAACCAAAGGACCCATTTGTAAGAAGCGACAACATCAGACTGCACGGTTCCTAGTTGGGTAAAACATCCACATCGGTAGGACGCAGATTGCAAACTGACACTGCATGGCTGCTGAACGGTGCTGTATGGGCCCCACCATGATGTATGTTTTTTATCCACCCGGTCCATCTAGTTTTCCAGCTCATTTTAAGTGTTGAACACAAAAAGAGGCAGATACAAATCTCTAGCAGACCACACTACAGGAAAACAATGGTGAATGAACACTTACCGTTAAAAATTTCTTACTGGTACAAAAGTTTTAGATCAAGGTGATATCTGTGTTTACCTTCATCCAGATCTTGTAACCTAATTGACGGATTAGATGGCGAATAAATATTACAATGGCCTATAGGAAGTTTCTAAAATGGTAGCCGTTCTATCAACATTATAGGTGTACATGAGTTGAACGGAGTCAAGCTTTGAATCAGCTCGGCCACTTGCTGACCCAGCTTGATCTCAGCTCGGCTCCGTCCTTGAGTTTGATTGGCCAGCTCGGCCAAATTTGGTCAGTAATACAGGCTAATTCAAGCTGAGTTCACCTGTGTAATATTTTCACAAACACATTGACCTGCATGTAAAACAATAACAATGGTTTTATAGATATTTCAACAAACACCTTCTAAGCAACAAAAAAATCAAGGAAAATTAGTATTTTTTCATATACATACCTTCCTTGCCACCAACAACACTTGGTTGGGTTATTTCCTCAAACACCTGGTGAGTAACATCAATATCAAAGTAATCAAGTCACCGAACTGTACGATCTGAGTTCGATTTAAGTTGGATTTGATCCGAGTCAAGTTGAGATCAGGTAAGCTCAAACTCGGTTCAAAATTTTTGCGAGCTCAAAAACTAGCTTGAACTCAGCTCTAAACCGAGACGAATGGAGCTTTTTCAAGCCGAGTTGAGCAAGCTAACTGATCTAACTAGGTTTGTGTACACCTGTAATCAATAATATTTTCCTATGGTTTGGTCCACCTGAAATTTAGATATGCCTCGGTTTTGGACCATGCCATACAATGAGCTGGAAAACTGTTGGCTGCACATCAAGGTGGACCCCACGATCAGGAAAACCGCCACTCTAGACGGCACATCAAGGTGGACTCCACGATCAGGGAAACCCTGACTACGGTGTTACCGGGATAACACCTGTAATCCGCTAGTCTCGGAAGCGAATTAGGTGTTACCCGGGTAACACCTAAGTGGGTGTCATCCCAACCGTGTGGGGCCCATCTTGATGTATATTTTATATATCTAATCTGTCCATTTATTTTTTCATCTCATATTAGGTTGCGATCCCAAGCCATAAGAAGATACATATCTAAGTTGGACCATACCATGAGAAACAGTAATGAATGACCATTAAATACTTTTTGTGGGCCATAATATTTCTTAATCAAGCTGATATTTGTATTTTCTCTTCATCCAGGTCCTCTTTGTATTATCAACAGGTTGGATGGGAAATTAACGTTACAAAGACCTTATGATGGGCTCTTTGGAATTTTTAATGGTGAGGCTCAAAATCACCATTATTTCCTGTGGTGCGGTCCCACTGACGTTTGGATCTAGTTAATTTTTGGGATCTCGGACTAAAATGATCTGGAGAAACGGATGGACGGTGTAGATATAAAACACATCATCAAGGTTGGCCCCTCCGTACCCAGATAACAACTAATACGCTCTCATTAGTCTGCGTATGAGATGGTTTGAAATACAAACATTCGTTTTATATGGCTACAAAACCATGTGCAACAAAAAGCTGTGGGGCCACCTTCGTTTATACGCGACATCCACTCCATCCGTCCGTCCATCCATTCCACCATTCCAGCATATCATGTCATGTCCGGAGCATAAAAATCAGGCATGTCCAAAAGTTAAGTGGAGTATGACAAAAGAAAAGGTAAGGACGGATGACCATTCAAACCTTAGTGGGACCCACCGTGATGTCGAAATGTCATCTAACTTATTCATTACAAGAAGCCCACCAGGATAAAGGTAAAAACAAACAAACGATCAGACAAATATCTATATGATCCATAACTTCGTTGGGCCCCACTGGCTGTCTACTTTCATCTTTTCTTGTGTTGTATTCTACTTGAGTTTTCTACTTAGTTTTATTTTCACTTTGCTGAAATGAGCTGTACAATTGATTAATAGAGTGGATTTTATTCAAAAATATCATAGTGGACCCAGTACCTATAGCTATGTGGTAGGTTCCAAGATGAATTATGATTTTCCGACAAAAAATTAGCCGTTAATCTTGTGGGTCAATTGGAGTGCAAATCACTAATGTGGAATTTGCCAAAATTAACGTAGCACTTACGCATGTGTATTATAAATAAGTGTTTTGCTCACCGCCCTATTCCCTATATTTATAAAAGTTTAGTATTAGGTGATATCCCTATGAGGATCTATATGTAAAGAGGAACGTCCTATCTAGGGATCTATAGAGCCTACTTTGCTGTTTATGTTTTATTCATGCCGTCCATTCATTTTGACATATCATCATGGGACATGAGCCAAAAAATGAGGTAAATTGAAGGCTCAAGTGGACTACATCAAATGAAGGGGTGGGAATTGAATTGCTACCATTAAAAACTTTTAAGGGTCTATCATGATGTTGATTTGCCATCCAATCTGTTCATAAGGTCACATGGACCCATACGAAGAGAAAACAAAAATATTGACCTTAATAGGTTTTGGACCACAAGCTTTCAATCCCCTACATGTGTGCTACACTTGAGCCTTCAATCTTTATCTTTTTTGGACTCATGCCTTAAAATGATAGGTCAAAATGGATGGATGCCTAGATAAAATATAAACATCATGGTGGGCCCCATAGAGCCTACCAGAACAGTCATCTCTAGCTAGGTCTTAGGGGGTAATACCTAATTCGTGCCCATTAGCAACATCCTTAAACCCTTTGAATTACACTCGGGACATCCGATCATCGATCCGGACAGTTTATTAAATGGTACCATTAAGAGTAGACCATGTGCAAGAATCATGCTGATCGGATGATCCTAACCATTTAAATGGGAGCATTTTATTACAACAATCTATAGTTTACAACCATAGATCACATTATTTAAACAAAGTGCGACTTTGGGATCACATGCAATGCAAATTGGGCTATGTCCATCGACGTAATTTCAAGATGAAGATTGGACCTATTTTTTTGTCTCCACTTAATTTTGACTGTCCATTTTCTATGTTATAGATTGGATGCTTAGGACACCCAATCAATATGATTTTTGCACATTACTTGCTCCTAGTTATAGGAATGAATGAATGATTTAAATTAATGAAAGTCACCGCACGTGCCATCTAACCGTTCAGGGATGCTGCTGGTGTCATGGGGGTTGTTAGCAAAATCTTATAAATAAAGAGTTTTTGCAGATTCCCACCTCAATGATGGAGTATTTATAAATACCCACGTAAATACAAGGTTTGCAGATAAATACATTGTTAATTTGCTATTAGAGTAAATAAATAACATATTTCATTAATTTTTCCTAACTTTCATTAGAAACGGTTAGAAAATAATGAAAATGCCCGCATAAAACTTACAATAAAATTCCCCTAGGAGGAGTAACATTAAAATTTTTAATTGTGGCTTTCAATAGTAAAAATTGAATCATCACATCCGCTACTTGAGGAAAATCATAACATGGATGGCTAGGACTCTCCAACCTCAAAGGTTTTTGTTCTTAATTCATCCTCCATGAGGCTTAAGAAATTGATGGCCATGATCATTAAAACTATAAACATATATATTTTTTTTGTTAGCTTGTTAGTACACAGGGTGTCAGTTCACACTTCACTGTTAGCCACCCCCACTAGGGAATCAATACCAAGACCTGATTGTTGAAATGAGATATCTTTCACTCAGTCTACCACTTCAACTATGGATTAGGGTGTTACAAATAAATTTTATATATATGATGATTCTATCAGATTGATTGTGAGGATTGCATGGATGGCCTAAAAAATAATTCCCTAAATTTACAAGGGAAGAGAAGAAAATAAGAAAAAAAAAAAAACGTAAGAGAAGGTAATAACCATAAATTAATAATATGGTTATTTTCAAATATATTATTTTACATGGGTATTGGTAAATACCCGATAGTAAGGTGGGTATTTGCAAAACTCCAAATAAATAAATAGTATTGACTTTTGAACCAATAAATCCCATCCGACGAAAATACCCCTAACTAGGGGTAGGTGACTAGCGGCATCTTTTGCTGGTGGCCATGCTTTGGCTTCCAGGAGGGTATTCTGTCTTTTGTGGTGTGAAAATTACAAGTGTGAATGGGAGTACCTGGAACATCTCAGGTGGTGGGGCCACCACAAATTTTAGCCATGAACGGTCCTCGTTCACTGAAAAGATGATCCTAACCACTATAAGAAAGAACTTGAATGTAAACCATTGAATGAATTTATCCATAGATCCAATGGTGAGGATTGTTGTGCCAATTCAGAGTTTGCTCATGGCCTATTCACAGAGGGATCTACCCCTTCAATGGTTGCGATCATTCATGCTCATGGCCCACCTGCTGGACAATAATCACGCTTGTAGAACTATCTCAACCGTTGATTTCATGGAGCTAATAGAGGTGTACTCGAGTCGAGCTTGGCACAGCTTGACTTGGCTCGGCCACTAGCTGACCGCAGCTCGAACTCGGCTTGGATCGATCCTTGAGCCTAACTGGCCAGCTCGGCTCAGTTCGGTCAGCAGCTTGGGCCAATTCGAGCCAAGTTTGAGCCAATATCAAGCCTCCACAGCATTTTCTCAAACACATAGAGTTCATCTTCAATTTCTCACAAAATGAAAAACATCAGCATCGGTTCACAAGTATTTCATCAAACACTCGGTATGCAACATAAAAATCAAGATACAAGGGTATTTGTTTCATATCCATACCTTCCTCTCACCACCGGCTGACACTTCATTAAGTCATTTCATCAAGTGCTTGCTGAGCAACATCAATATAAAAATAACCGAGTCACCGAGATGGTTCCATCCGAGTTCGATTTGAGTTGGGGTTTGAACCGAGTCTAGTCGAGCTTGGGCAAGCTCAAACTCGGCTCAAAATTTTTTTGAGCTCAAAAAATCAGCTCGACTCGACTCAAACTCAGTTTCAAACCGAGCCGAATTGAGCTTTTTCAAGTCAAGTCAAGTGAGCTAACCGAGCTAACTTGATTCGTGTACAGCTCTGGGAGCGAATGCAGTCCATTTTATAGCCCTCATCTGGATGGTCGAGATTGTTTAATTAGCGTAATTCTGATTCCAAGGTTGATTTAGAGTCTTGGGTCACAAGCATTCAATTGAACTTATGTTGAGCACGACTCTAATGCTCGCACTATTCTAATCACGCATGTTTGACCGAATACGGATTGTTCATTAACATGTGTTGTTTGACTAAACAACAGCACCATTTTGTTGTATACGAGAAATCCACTCTATCCACTATGTTAGAACCCTTATGCTCATAGTCTATACTAAAGATCATGCTAATAAAAGACTGGCTTAAGCCAAAATAATGGTAACAACGTAATGCCTGAAAACTCATAAGTTCACGAATTGTGGTTCATTTGACTTCTGGATCACGTTGATTTTTAAATACTTCCTTCATTCTTATGAGCCACACCTAATGAATAGTTTTGATGAAAGATACACACCATGGTGGCCCTATGGTACAAACTTATAGTTTGTCCCCTATCCCCATTGTTCACTGTGGTGTGGCCCAAGTGAGTTTTACATTTGAGCTAGGTTTGCACCTGAGCCTGGAATTTAGGAGCACACATGATGGACAGAGTAGATGTCAACATAGTCGACCAAATAGCTCAGGTGCTTTATATGCACGTCAAATAGGTGTTGTACATGATAAAAGGTCCTCATGGAACTGGCTAAGACATTCGATTGCCGACTGAAATTTCCTACAACACATGTTTTACATGCTGTGTAGAATACTTAAGTGTATGAGGCCCACCATGTTACATATGTAAATTACACTCCATCTATATGTTAGATCTTAAGACAAAAAAATAGAAAAGAAGCCACATCCATACTTATATGGCCACACTACGTAGAACAAGGGGATAAGATGCCAATCATAGGCTTGTGTGCGAGGCCACCATGGTGGCTATGGCTCATCAAACCCACTAATCAAGTGTAACTCACCGGGATGAAGAGAGAATAAAAAAATAAATTGATACGAACTCAGGTAGGCTACACCGTAAACTTTGCAGTTTTAAGAGCAATTTTGCATTGTTCCCATTGGTATGATGCATGTGAGTTTGTAATTGGGCTTATCTTCTATTTGTATGGTGATTATTGTTCTTGCCTAATGACCTAAGTGAATTTCACATATATAACATGATAGGTTCTATAGGGCTTTAGTGTTTTTTGTTGGGAATCTGCGGAAGCAGACATAGATGAATCAAGCAAGTGTATTCCAATGGCACAATCAAATCCAATCATAAACACTCTGAATTTAACGTGGAAAAATCGTTACAGGAAAAACCCATAGCATAATGTGACAGTAATGCAGTATAAAGCAATAATTTATAAGAGATAGACATTACCCGATTCAAACAAGCTTCGAATCTCCCCAAGGTATGCTCTTGAAACCCTTATGAATGAATTTAGAAATCCTAAAACACCTCTCTATGTCCCCAAGTCCTAATTACTCCCATATATATAGCTTTTATGTGAATTACAATTGAAATCAAAAACAAATCTGACACTTACGTAATTCTACGTGCGCGCTCGATGGCACCTTTGATGACAGTTTGATGTTCTGTTGATGGCATCAATAAATCACTAAAATGTTCTAGCAAGAAAATATGGATTTTCTAAAATTTGATGGCATCGAGCAGTCTATCAATGGCATTGACAGACTTTGTTGCTCACAAATTTAAGACATCAGCAACATTTTATGCATTATTGTGCAGAAAACAAGTGTTGTAGAGGATTCAGGTCTTTATAACATGCCCTCATGGTGGGGATTGGGCAATGTACTTGGGTTTCAGTTTTGATAAGTGGGGTTCATTTTTGGATAATCATGACCATTAGTCTATTATTTCCTGCCATGGATGGACCACTTCTAATATTTCTTTCTACATTTTGGAAATAATATGACAATAGCTTATATTATCAACTTTGATATTTACTTGCATGTTGATATGTGCACTTGTGATGTGCGAGTAATGAGCACATAATGTGACGTCATCAAGAGAGAAGAAGAAACGGATAAGAAAAGGTAAATGGCCTAATTAGAAATAACAGAAAAGTTAACAAGTGGAGGCTTTTTTGACTTTTATAAAGGCTTGTTGGAATGGCTTTATTTAGGTGGGAGCTCTGATGGAATGAAAACATAAAATGGGATTGGTTGGGGGCTTAAGGGAAAGGGAATATTACTTTTTGTCCAATAAATCATCTGCTTTGTGAGGAGAAAAGAGAACATCCCATCCTATTGGTGTATAGTAATCGTATATGATTCTATATATATCTTAAGATATATTTTTTATCACTTGTAACTTAAGTTTCAGCAAGCTACAATATCACATGTCACTCGTACCTTATGTTTTATTAGAGCCCATATAAGATTTGGGTTGTAACTAACATCTTATTTGGGAAGAAATCCGATAATGCAGAGCATGAAATTTTCATGCTTCTATATATTATACCGCACACGTGGCACATTTATCACAGTTTAAACCATGTAGTGAGTGGTCTTTGCAATGATCTTAGAGTAATTAAAATTGAGAATGTATTTTAGAGTATTCTAACCTTCTAATGAATGAACTATTTTTTTACATTTAATGTTATACTATGTGATTAATTTTTTCTCAAGAAGAGCTCATTTTCATTCCACTCATTTAATAGTTTATATCATCCAACTAATGTTATAATATCCTTTAAAAAATCACGCACAAGTAGGTGCACGAATGCTTTTCTATATATGTATTTTAATGAGCAGATTTATTTTTATTTTTATTTTATAAAGATCCTTAGATAAAGGTACATGTACACAATCTTAGACTTACAATCATACTATAATGAATTTCAAACCTCATACATCCTACTCTTCTTAATCGTTCATCAAACCAACCATTGAAAGAGCTACTCATTAATAGATAAAGATACTCGATCGACTACTTCACTTTTGCACCACCCGATTATAGTGAATTAACCACTAGATCTTCATATATGCTCGTACATACCTTGATTCATAATTTTGAACCATTCATTTTGCTCTTTACCCATGTATATTCCTAACTTACCATCAAGATAATGATTTAAGTTCTTTACTCTTGTGTAAATAGACATGTGCATACTTCTACATAACCCGCACCTATATATCATTACGTGCTCGATTAACAAATAATCCAAACCATCAAAAATACTCTTTACAAGTTGATTTAGCTATCCAACCGTTCAATCTCAATCAGGACCTATAAGTCATCACTAATAAACCAAGAGTCTATCTCATCGATTTACATATGATCATCCTTGAATCTGAAACCGTCGTCTTAATTTCAGTACACTAAGGAGTGTTTTACACCATTTATGTCCAATTCTATGGCGACATACACACCATTGATCGTCTAAAGTTTTTTTTACAATGAATACATTCCTACTTGACATGGAGACTAAAAAAACGTATTTCTAAAAATTTGATCGCAATGAAACTTTAAATAATGCTTAATCCACCTAACTGAACCATACATCTTTAATCTCGATGTCACGCCCCAAACTCGGAAAGCGGGCTCACAAAATTCCCGATCGCCGAGTCCAGCGCCGACAGCTTCCGTAGTGCCTCATTTTCAGATTTCGGTACTCACATATCAGATTCCGATCCTGGGATCCTACAAGGAGGATTCTCAATATGACTTCTTTTTTAAAAAAAATGGAGCATAACCACAAGCATAACCAAGTCACAAAACAACGTCACCACATATCTACTATATCAAAAACTTTAAGTACAATGTGGGAAGGGAAATACAGGGTGATCAAAACTCCAAAATAATCGAACGTGCGCTCCTGCCTCAGCGCTGCTGCGATCCAATGCTACCTGCACGCAACGGTCCTGCATAAGCTTACAAAAGCTTAGAGGGTGGTGTAAGTGTGTGCGCAAGGCAAGCACCAAGTGTACAATATTAAAAAAATATGAAAATATGTGGTAAGTCCATGAATGCTATTAACTGTACCAAAGCTATATGATGTAAGGCATGAATGCTATCGGCCATACCAAGGCCATGCGATGCGAGGCCTATGTAGCCAAATGTCATATGCAAGATGTGAAGCAAGCATGTCAGTACTCATCCAGTACACATATCAGTATAGTTCCTCTCTGGGATATCACCGGGGTCTAATACACTTCACACTAACTGCCTCCTCCTTAGCTGCACAGCCAAGCAAGTGGAATAGACCTCACTATCCGCCTGACCAGTAGTCTGCCAATACCTACCCGGCTCATCGATAACGGACTCATTTGCGAGTTGGTCAAACTCAGCCTAGCTTATAGCCCCCTCACTCGGGCGGATAAGGACACACCCCCTTCCAACCGACCACGACACAATGAGAGATGCGGCCTACTGGTATTCGGCACTCGGGCGCTCGTGTATCCACTCGATCTAAACGTTGGAGCAACTCCTGGTACCAAAAAGGTTCTGGGACTTTCACCTAAGGACATATTAAGTGCCCACGGTGTTAGAACCAAGTATTTCTGGTATTCGATACGGTCATCCACGATGTGCCTATAGAGCTATGACTCTGATGTCGCTAGGGCGTACAATGATCATGACATACAAATGCGAGATGCATGAATCACACCGTCAAATCATGCAGCAATCTAGCGCATACCGCGTAATCATGTGGAGCACTCTGTCTTATAAGGAGTCTCGTAAATGTTTCAGCTTAACTGGCTTATGCTATGATTAAACATTCCTCATATCAAGCATACAAATGATGCGTATGGGCATGAGTCGTGGAGTTACACTAAGCATGTTATAAGGTGATGAACTATCCTCACAACGAAGGTGGGCCTAGATGGCCTACGCACAACAAGTATGGGCCTATCAATGGGCTCTAGGGAGATTTATAATGCGGATATTAAACCAACATTATTCTTACAATGTGGACGTCAAACCAACATTGCTCCCAAGGCATGGCCTGCCATAAAACAACATTACACAAACCATGGAGGAATCACACATTGCAATGGACCCTAAGGACATCCCGTTGGGCCTCAGATACATCAAATGGGCCGCCTCATATGGGCTTTATATAAATCAAGTGGGCCGCATCAATGGGCTTATGTACATTGCAATGGGCCATATCCCATGGGCTTTTGAATACATCACAATGGGCCTTGTAACATAGGCCTCAAATATATTAAAGTGGGCCTCAACAATGGGCCACAAATACATCAAGACGGGCTTAATCACATGGGCCTTATGTATATCAAATGGGCCTCACCAACGGACCCTAAATGTACATCAAATGGGCCACAACCAAATAAGAGTGGTGATAATAATTTTCACCATTTAAAGTTCCTAAGGCCCATCATAACATATGTTTCCCATCCAACCTGTTCATAGGTTATCATAGTGATAGATGAAGTGGAAACAAATATCAGCTTAATAGGGAACTACTATGACCCTTAGAAATTTTGAATGGTGGACATCATTGTCCACTACATTAAATGTTGGGGTCCACTTGAACTTTAGATCTGACTTATTTTTAGTCTCAAGCCTGTTAAGACAAGCTCGCCAAGTGGTTGGACAGTTTGGATGCAACACATGCATCAAGGGTGGGGTCCACTGAACTATGGATCTGACTCATTCTTTAGCTCATGCCAAAATATGAGCTTTCAAGTGGCTGGACAGTTTGGATGCAACACATGCATCATGGTGGGTCTCACCTTCCAAGTGTGGACGGTGTGGATAAAATACATAAATCAGGGTGGTTTCCATCGTCCACTGCTGTGGACGGTGTGACTAGAACACATACATCATAGTGGGTTCCACTGTCCACTGCTGTGGACGGTGTGGATAAAATACATGCATCTTGGGATCCCACGTGCGGCCCACTATAATGTTATATGCCGTCCAACCTGCTGACAAGGTCACGCTGACTTGGATGGAAGGAAAAATAAATTTCATATTGGCCCAAAACTGCTGTGAAGACCCAAATGGGTTTCAATGGCAGACGGTTCAACCCCGCTATTTCTTATGATGTGGGCCACCTGAGCTTTAGATGGGGCTGATATTTGGGTGGGGCTTACTTTAGGAAGGGGCCCACCCAATGAACGGGTTGGATGACGAACAAACATCATGGTGGGGCCCACGGCTGGGACCGTGGGTCCCTGCCCGTTTCACGATGACGCCAGCAGCGTCCTACTGCATAGCAGCAGCAGGCGCTGCACCTAATTTTTTATATTTTTTTTGAAATCTCTTTTTTTGAAGTTTTTCGTGTGTGGGGCCCGCATCGGAAGAATCCACCCCATCCACTGCTTCCCATAACCCAAGACAAGCTAAACAAGCCCAATATTCAATATATTTTGGGGTGTGGAAACATCATGTGGATTTTTAACGGTGACAGATACTATTTTTTATGCTATGGCCCAACAGAAAGTCAGATTGGCCCCATTTTTCGGCTCAACGCCTAAAATGGTCTGGGGAAAGGGATGGACGGTGTGGATTGGGTGCATACATCAAGGTGGGGCCTGCACAAGTGGTCCACTCAAAAGCTTGTTGAATCAAGCTTACATTTGGTTTCATTTCACGACCAGCGTCTCTGGATGCTGGACGACTTGGCCATAACACATGTATTTAAGGTGGGCCACCAAATGCACGAATGGTGTGGATACAACACATATATGAAGTGGGCCCCACCTTCAAATGGCTTGGCTAAAATACATGCTTCATGGTGGGGTCCATCCGGGTGGGCTACACGGCCACATCATCACATAAAAAGAAATGAAAAAGAGGGGGAGAGAGAGAGAGAGAGAGAGAGAAAGAGAGTGGGACACATGTGATGGAGGGCTCCGCCACTATGAGCCCTCCCTTGCAAACAATCATACTTCAAGTAGGTCTCATTACACGTGGACCCATCAAACCAAAAATCAACGGTGGAGATCTTTTCTCCACTAAATGTAAGGTCTAGATGACCCTATCCATACAAGGAAAAGAAACATCATGATGGGGTCTATGGAGAATGACTCCATCATGGAATGATCATGAGGATCAAGGTGGGTCATCGGCCATATCTTAGGGTCCAAAGTGAGATCCATACCATCGATCGGTAAGCCTCACTCGGCCCATCATAAAAACATGAAACTAGCCTATAGAAGCACCCACCATTCGATCTTCTTGGTCCAATGGAAATCCGATCTCCTTGTGTCTCACTTTCATGGTGGAAGATGAGAAATGAATGGCTAGGATGAAGGTTTTTGGGATAGGAAGTGGGCCACACAACTCACACTTTTTCTCTCATGGAAGAGCTTGGACGTATGATGCTTGTTGCTTGAGAATGAGAGAGATGAGAAATGTAAGAGAGATGAGAAAGATGAGAGATGTGTGATGGATGTGAGTGATGGGTGAGGTGATGGTGTACTTAACATGTATGGGTGTGTAAGAGAGAGAGTGAGAGAGAGTTGACTTGGTGGTTGCTTGACTTGGGGAGAAAGAAAGTATGGGTTGTATGTACTTGACATGAGGTGATTGATTGATTGATTGATGGGACATGTTGTAGAGATTCTCTTGGGATTGTAAACGCGCGGCGTTTTCTTCGAAATAAACGCCGACCCACATCTCCCTGTCAAGGTATCGGATCGGTATGCAAGACGCGGTGTTGAAACCGCGGCGATGGTGCGGTCACAATGGTACAAGTCTCGGATTAAGCCGACTTAAATCTACAGAATACGACTTAGGGTCACGCGCAAACATCGATTATAGGTCGCGAATTGCCGGACTTCGATGGGAAGGATCGCGGGAGTTGATGGAACAGTACGGACTAGGATACGGGTCTTACACCCGACATTTGGATCATAAGATCCATCATCCATCGAATTTTGTGTCGCATCCATTAAATGATCCACTTGAAAATCACTCAACGACTATCTTTACAATCCGTAGATGACCCTAATGAACCTAACAGTTTCCACCTCGCATCTATCCACATCTAGACATATTTATGAGGTCTAGAGATCCGCTAGGAAAAAATTTCATGCTCCCTATAGTTTCTAAATCCATAGGGTGTATCATAGTAGCGCGAACAACTTACATGGTACACCCTCACTTAAAGGAAGTTTGACATAACAATCGATCTGAAAGGCCAATCATACACCTTAAACACACCGAAGAACCCTTATGAACCACGTAGTCGTAAATCAAAAGTCAACTTATTATGTCCGTCTGATCAAGATAACTAGTTCAAAATAGATTTTGATAAATCCAAACCATATGATGATTGAACCACTGTATACTAATGCCCTCGATTGACCCGCAACTCTATCCTGACTAATTCCACGTATAAACTTGTTCCAACATGCACCACATATGTGTACATGTTAAAAAAATACACAACTTATGCCAGCAAGCAAGCAGAGTTTGAAAGGGAAACCGTCCTATTTTTATCTTCTGAAAAAAACTCACTACGATCTAGGAGGGTTGTCTTCACCTAATCTAAACAAACCATTGGAAACTATCTCAGTCATTCGTTTGCTCCCGATATCGTGTGGAAGGTCTGCTTGCAATAAGTGTTGGATTCAGTGGATCCGTGCGACATTCGGGGAGAATTTTTTAATAAAAATTCTAGTTAATCCATACCATTCATTTCGTGGGCTCCACCACTATGTTATAACAAGTTTGAAGGACCGAAAAAAGTATATTCAGAATGTTAGAATTATCATCTTCTTCAATTGTGAATTATGACTGAAACTCTTTGACCTTGTGACCCACAGATTAAATGGATATCATGTTTCAATTTTAAGTTTTAGCAAACTTCTTGGGGTCAATCAAAACTGTTAATGACAAATAGTTTAAAGAAATACCTACCATATCAAAATATGCCATTGATGAGCATCATCTTCTCTGATTTAAAATTAGAACCGTTCGATCTGGGTAAGATGAGATCATAAGATCTAAAATGACTATTATATGGGCGACACAAACACCATTCAATATCTGATATCCTAAATAAGATCATATCTAGCATTAGAAAAGAAAGGTTGAACATATACAGTGTTGTCGGAAACTTGCGCTCGTAATAATAATTTGACACAAAGTCCTCTTGTGATCGGGACTTCAAAATGCTAGAAGTTCTATAATAATTTTCTCCCTAAGTGTGAGAAATAACATAACAAGAAAGAGGGAATGAAAATAAAAGAAGAAATTGTGCAAGAGAGAAAATGATCGGGTCGACTCGCCAGATGTCAAGTCGAGTCAAGTTGGGCTTAGTTTAGAGCCCTAATTGGATGAGAGTTTGGAAGAAGAAATAAGGAAAGAGAAAGAGAGAAACAAAAAGAGAGAAAAAGAAAAGAAGAAAAATGAGGAAAGAGAAAGGAGCTGAGTTAACTCAGCGAGTCGACCCACTGAGTCGGCTGAGTTCAGCTCAAATTTGGGTCCATCTGACTCAGAAATCTCGCTGAAGGAGGCATAAATTGGGTTCAGCACCCAGTTGTACCGTTTTAAAATCAAGTCACACTGAGTCATGTAAAGTGAAGTTGACTAAGGGCTGTTTTCGAGTCCAACCTTGCTGGGATTCCTATAGAGAGAGAGAGAGAGAGAGAGAGAGAGAGAGAGTTTAGTGTCTAACAGAGTCATTTAAGCATCGAGAGCCACTAAGTTACATCATTTCACAACCGATTCATCACTGCATTGCGTTGAGCTGAGTTATACTTAATTTAGTTACCATTTGTGCCGAGTTCGGGTTGAGGATAATGACAAATAGGTGATTGACTTATTGCATGAATTTTTTCTTGATTTTTTTTTTCAATTTATTCAAATTATATAGTGTTGAATTTAGTTTGATTTACAACGTTACATATTTCAAGTCCTCCCTCATTTTTTGATTTAGTTAACAGATCATTTCTCTTATACGTCTCATTGACTAGTAGTAAAACTTAATTAATATTACCTTTAAACTTGGATCTTGCCCCTTTTACGAAAATAGAAAACATGAAACACTAGTATTCATAACCTCTGATAAAGTTAGAAATTTTTTCTTTGATTGATTTTGAAATTTAAGAATTAATTGTTGAATTGTTTCATATAGATATTACATACCTCATATGTATAGTGTGTTTAGGTTTGAATTATAGAATGTATTGTATGCATGAAATGTGCTTTCATCTTCATTACATTCATATCATTACTTTATTTGAATTTATTTTTAAATGGATGATTAACTCGGTTATATGGTTGATTTGTTCATCGACGTGCATGATCGATTTACCGTCTCATTGTACTAGTTAAGTGAGCATGGTTGATTTGTGATAGGTTCCTAACATCTAAAAGCATGCGAATCTAATCATTGAGCATGGTTGATTTTCTCAGTTAGATCAGTGATGTATGGTTGATTTATTTATTGATGTGTATGGATGATTTTTTAGGTGAGCATGATTAATTTGTTATAGGTTCCTAACATCTAAAGGCATGTGAGATCTAATCATTGAGCATGTTTAATTTGCTCAATTGGATCAATGATGCATGGTTGATTTATTTATTTGCAAGCATGGATGATTTTTCACCTCGTTATATCGGTTAGGTGAGTATAGTTGACTTACAACATATTTCTAACATTTAGAGGCATGCAATGTCCTTTAATGTACACATCTTGTCGGACTGGTTAGGTAAGCATGGTTGATTTGTGATAGGTTCGTAATGTCTAGAGCCATGCAAGATCGTGAAAATAAGGTTTTATGTACACGACTCATTATACCAATTAAGTGAGCATAATTGATTTGCGACAGGTTCCTAATGTCTAAAGGCATACGAGTTTGTGGACATTTGTTCATTTAAATTTATGATATATTCATCATAACATACATTATATAATGATCATCATACTTCATTCATGAACTCTTTATAAAGAATTAAATTCATAACATTACAATTATTAATATATTATCAACTCTATCTATTATTGAATATGATCATATCGTATATCAACTGAAACCTTAATTCTAATGAATATAATCTTACTGGGCTTTTAGTTCACCCAAATTATAATAGTTCTTAGAGGTTTTCAAAGAGAGGAAGGAGTGGTATAGGCAGAATACTCAAATGACTACTTCTATTAAAGCATCATCCGTAGTTTAGGTTAAATTATTTTTATTTTGTTTTAATTAATGTAATAAGACATTAGTGATGATTTTTTTTTAATATACAATTTAGTGAAAATAGATTAGTTAGTTTTGAATTTTTAAATTTAAGTTGGAGTTAAATTATAGCTTAATGAAGTTCTAATTGAGTTTAGTGTGAATATAAGATGTGTGGAATGGAATATCAAAGAATAAATGCTTAAATTTAACCCTAAAACTTATGATTGGGGTTATCATACACTGGTTCCGAATTTCAAGGCGTGACAAATGTGACTTATTGAAAGCGTTTACCCTATGGTGGAAGCAAAACTTAAACCAACCAAACCTTTTATGAAAAATAGTAGTTGATCGGGGTTTGCTATCTTTTTCTCATTCTCCTCTCGAATCGGCGACCATAATATTTCTACTCTATGGGCCAAGGAAGCTTTCTAACCCACCCTCATATATTTATAGACTTGTAAGTGTTTGCCACTAAACGTTTTTTTTTTTAATCATTCAAAGATTTTCTATAGAAATCCTTGTAGGATACTCAAATCGTAATTAATACCTATAATATGTTTGCCTAACCACGCAAGAACTTTGATAAAGTCAAACATGTTCAAGTATGGACATATCAACATATACACTTTATGGATGTAAATAATCACTATATTTCATGTTATTATACATATATCCTTTTATATACCACTTTAAAGCCTACTGTCTTAGTCCCATCATATCCCACGATTATGATTGATCATTTAAAATAAACCTAAACCATTGATTTTATAAAACAATGCATATAATGATTTCAAAATCAATTATTTAATTATAATAATTATAAAACTAATTTAGCTAGGCTTATTGATCAATTGTTTTGATTCTTAATATAACGTTAAACTCATAATCATCACAAATCCTTTGTTAAGAATCATATCCCTATGAAACATGAAAACCACTTAAGTCACTACTATCTATTTGGGATGCTACATATTGGTGAATTAAAGTAATCGATCAAAATTTTACAAGGACCCCTAGTTCTCTTAAGTCTAAAGATAAGCACATTGTTTGAAGTATCTTTGATATTATTAAAATATCCTCAATATCATCTGTACTTTAGCTCAGTGATACCGATAACACTAGTAGTGATACTAATAACACTAGTAGTTTAAAATTTTAGGTATTGTCAATGCATCGTTCAATATTACCAATGTATCAATATTACTAATGTATTGTTAATATTTTTATTGTTTAAATTCCATGTGTCGCTTATATTGCCAATGTATATGTATCAACAATGTATTTTCAATATTTTCAATTGTGTATTCCATGTGTTGCTTGTATCGCCAGTGAATTAGCGATATTTCAATAATATTGCCGAGTTTCCCTGGGGTTAGTAAAATAATGCCAAAAATATGGTTATTAAAAAAAATCATTTTATTTTTTTCATGGGATCATGGTTTTATGCATTGTTCAATTTGTCAATGATAATATCGATAATATTGTGATATTATCGTTATCGCAACATGGGTGATATCAGGACCATAATTCATTTCATTTTTAGTTGTTAACGATTTCTAGTCAGAATATCGTGTTATTAATATTTTTTCACATTTCCTTAGTGTTTCTCTACATTACCAATTATCAACGATATCGATATTGTTTTCATATCCCTGGCTAACAAAACTTATAGTGATACCGATAGTTAGAACATTGGACAAGCGTAACAAGCATAAGATTAGAGTTGGACACAAATAGAGTTAGCTTGGTCAGCTTGCTCGACTCAACTCGGAATGCTTGATTCGACTCGAAACTAGGTTTGGGCCAAGTCAAGCTAGTTTTTGAAAATTTTAAAAAAAATCAAGCCGAGTCCGAGCTTGCTTGAGATCGAATCAATGTGACTTAAATCAAGCCATAGTGCATGTCATGTGAAGGTGGGAATAACGATTTGTCTTGGAGAAGGAGGAAGTGTGGTTCTTCTCTGTTTTGTCGTTAGAGTAGCAGATTAGGAAACTCTTCTTATAATTGAGAACTCGTTTGAGCGAGGTGATAAACATTGAACCGTAATAGAAAACTGCATTAAACTTAGAAAGGCTCGAATCAAAATTCAGAGAATTTAATTCAGCCAGTTCCTGAGGTGGCCACAATGGTCGTTGGCGACAACAGAGTTCCAACCGTGGTTACAAATGAGTCATTGATTACGAATCAAGAGGAGGAAATCAGAAAAAGGGAATTCAGAAATCTTACAGCCAAAGAGGGAAGTGATGGAGCATGGATTTCGTCCTCATGCGGACCACAAACGAAGGAAAGAGACAAGCGTCGTCGGTCACCCAAGAAAAGGTTCAAGAGGAGGAGATGTGGAACTATAATAGGTATTTTCTCCCATGACAAATGGACAAAGATCTGTCCTATATGCAGTAGACATGGTTGCCGATAAAGGTGGATGCCCCTCTCTCATGCCAAATGCAATAAGGGCTCTATAAGAGAATGACACTAGTTCTTGTTAGAGCTGGGACACGAGTTCATACCATAATGGATAAACTAATGTAGTAGAGGTTATGGTTCGTGAAACTTTTAATGGGCAGGACACGTGTTGAAGATGCAACATGTGTCTCTTAGGTCTTACTGCAAGAAAGGATGTTGTCCATGACAGTCCGATAAATCAGCTCGAAAGCTCAAGCGTGAACTCAGCTCGAGCTAGCCCGAGTTGCTAACCGAACTGAGTTGAGCTGGCCAGTCAGGCTTGAGGACCGAGTCGAGCCGATTTCGAGATGGGGTTGGTTGTTGGCCAAACTGAGACGAGTTGTGCCAAACTCAACTTGGTTCAACTCGTGTTCAACTCTACATAAGATGCATGCTAATACTAAACAACTAAATTCAACTTGACTTCATACATCTAGTCAATGTTTACACATTAGCACACCTATACGTGTAAGGATAATGTCTCGTGGTAGAGACTTATCATAGACACAACAATCACATCATGCATGGTAGCATACTGATTATCCTGACTTATCCTTTAATCATAGCAATATTCTAGATCTACAAAGATCTGAACAAGTTAATCCTTACAATGTATTTCCATATTAAACTTGTCATATTTTATTTCCTAGGGATATAGAAAAATAAATGAAGTTTTTTACAAATATGTCTTAATCATATCCATTTCATGTACATACAATAATAATGAGCAATAAACAAAGCATTAATGGAGAAAATATATAATTCATTGGACTAAAAGTTGAAAATATATAATTCATTAGACTAAAAGGGCATACATTCTAACCTTATTATGTATCATCATTTACTATTGGAGCTATCAAATGAAGAGTGCTAATTAATAATCCAACAAAGATCATTTTAAAAATAGTAAGAAAAGTACACAATGTCACCCAAATAGTATATAAAATTATTTTTCAAAAACTGATTCCTTAAGATTTCTATTACATGGATTGTTTTTCTAAAATATGACTTGAGATTCGTACCACAAAATTCCTCAGGAACTCTATTTTAACAAAAGATACATTAACCTTTTATGGTCCATGAAGCATATGCCATGTAATTTCTTTGATAGCCTCTCCTGGCTAAAATTATTTTATAATTAATGATTGTGATCATAATGACAATAGCCATGTGGTGCTTTGAGTGACACTATTTATCGGCATAAGTTTGTGTGGATGGTGCAAAACATTTAATATAGATTCTTTCTCACGTCATCATGTGTATGAAAGTCAAGTGCAGTATTTCAATTATACTCCATCCATAGTTAAGTTAGAGATTTGGATGGTTGGATAATTGTATATGATGCATATATAATTTTTTACTAGCATAGGTTAAACATATGAATAGTTTTTATATGCAGAAGATATATCAAGTATTAGTCTTCATTACATGTATTGTATCCCCCGGAAGTCTGGTAGAAAGTTTAGTTATCCAACCTTTCTATCAAAGGTAAAAAGCTTTTATAGGAAAGAGATCCTCTAGTGTATATCATTTGTAACGACATGGTTTTGATTAACAAGACAAGAAATGGAGTAAACACATAAATAGAACAATGAAGGATTCTTTAGAATCTAAATGTTTTTTTTTTTTAATAGAGAAGATAAAATGCAATTTTATTAATAATGGAAAATAAAATGAGAAATTAGTTAATATTGTTGTCTCATAAATACCTTAAACTGATCAGTTTTTACATATTAGGTTAATTACTCAGCAAAGCGAAAAGATTAAGAAAGATGTTACTTGAATAATTATAATTATATAGATGAAGTGGAGATAGCCTTTAGAAGTTTTAGGTGATCACCACGTACCAATGAAATTAAGGAGGAAGTTATAAGGACAGCTATAAGACCAACCATGTTTCACGGAGGAGGCCAAACATTGGTAATAAAGGAATAACGTGTTCACACGATAAATATGGTAAGAATAAGTATGTTAAGATGGATGAGTAGCAATACAATAGTAGATAGAATTAGGAATGAATGCATATGAGAGAACTTAAGAGTTGCACCAATCAATGGTAAGACAAGGGAAGTAGAGTTAGATGGTTGGGCCATGTGCAACAGTAATTGTTATGGGTAGAAACGGATTAGCCACTAAGGAAAAATCAGCTCGAGCATACATGCACAATGCGATGAGCTCGACCAACGCCAATCATAACCAAAGAGCTCCTTAATGGCCAAAGAAGGGCATTCTGTTACATTTTACGGAGCGACCTCGGGGTCGACCATCAATAGAGAGAATCTCTCCGCCTCCGACCGACATCGAGCCCTCACAGACGTCAAGCCCTTCCATGGACCCAACCTTTTCGAGTTGGTGCTCGAAACAATTCTTGGGAAAGAGGCCCGGAGTACGACCTCTGTTGTATAACAAGATGAAAAGGATGGTCATCCCCGGTATTCCCTATGTATCCTACTAAGGAAAAGAGCTCAGCCCCGGTGCTCGGCAACACGTTCCAGAGGCAGATTGACAAGTAACTTTCTCGACACCAAGGGAGAACTCAGACACTACTCGCCAAAGGAGTCAGGTCGGCATAACCTCTCTTCTATTAAATTTCGACTTGGTCCCGATGGTGTCTACTTAAAATTCCAGTCGAGGATCTAGGAAGGTGACTACAGCACGGATCTGCCCGAGATCTCAGCCGCTGATCTCGGGAGATCCTTACGGCATGTTCAGGATCCGAATCTCTACATTACGCACCTATTAAACAAGGAGATCGCCCCCTACGCCACTGTTATCTCTCACCTATAAAGAGGAGCATCAATAATAGTGAAAGGTACGCACAATCTTCCACTAAAAAAAAACTTTACGTTCCACTAGACCTAATTTGCCTATCCGACTTTAACATCGGAGGGTCCTCTGCAGCAGCCAGGGTCACCGTCTTTATCTTATCTTGTAGGTCCTAAGTGGTCTAAGGAGGACGACCAAATTTTTGCATCAACAGTAACCAAGATCTACACAATTTAAAAGTGAGTCAGTTCAAGTCGAAGGTTCTAAAAGGGTAAAGAAAAAGGCGTGTTTGGTGCGTGTAATAAAATGGTATTGAATTGTATTAGATGGGATTAACATTGTTATTGCACAATGATTGCATGTCTGGAAATACCATGGAATTTTAGCCATCCAATCTCATGTTTAGGATAAAATTCTTGCTACGGGAAAATACTAGATTAAGCAAAATCCTGTTTGGTAGACCATGGATTTCTAATCAATGGATCAAATTCACAATAGATGCCGTTCACTTATACACATATATAACCAGAATGTCACGTGTAAACGGTGTATATGGATCGACATCATGGATAAACGCATGCATCAATGTGGGGCCCACATGTGTAGTGGATTTCAAAATCTACAGAAACCTACATGGGACCAAATGCAATTCCATCCCACCTAATCCCACCCTTTCTCATCCTCCTCAGGTGGTGCTGATGGAATTTGTGTAGGACTAAATGCAATTCTATCCTACCCAATCCCATCTAATACCTGCGCCAAACACCCCCTAAAGGAATTAGGTGGAGGCACTAAGAAAATTTGAGTACTTATAAAATTTATATGAAAATATGGTCCATGATAGAGTGAAAAGGCATAACAAGATTCATGATGTGACCCTAGTTAGTTGGGATAAAGCTTCAATGAGGATGGTGATGAAAGTAAAGAGTAACGGTGGCAATGCGCGGGGTAGCCAGCCTGACCTAGCTCTAGGTTAGGATTGGGCCTAGCATGCATGGCAATATCAATTTTAAATCGGTCTTGGGCTCAAGTTCTTTTACTCAAATTCAATCCGAGCCAGCCAAACCCATCTCGACTTTATATGTACATGTGTCATGCTACAAATATACCATCTAAATCCTTAACTAGACAACCCTCCTATCTTCAATGTACACCAATGGTTTAATTCCTTCAAATGCCTACATTTTTACTCATGTGGTCCACTTGATTGTGTGTGTGTGTGTGTGTATATATATATATATAAAGAAAATGCGATAAATAAGGATTGTATCAAATTTTGGGCTGGGCAGGTTGGGTCAGTTTTTGCCTGGGCCCAACCAATTTTTTTAAGGTCAGGCTTGGGCCTGTGGTTCTTAAGTCAGGCCGCCTTAGCCTGACTTGGCCCAAAACCCACCCCATCGCTACCCCCAGGTGAGAGGTTTTATATATATATATATATATATATATATATATATATATATATATATATATATATATATATATATATATATATATATATAGTGTAGGAAGGAGCATTTGATCAGCTGATAACCCACATATTGCAACTGGGGTGGTAAATCTAGACCGTTCATCTTGTGGGCCCAGCCTACTCAGGCCAATCACAGCCGTCCAATTGAAGCCATGCAAAACAAATACAACATACACTATTCAACTGCAAATCCTTATGTAGGACCCAGTTGGCCCACCTATGATCACTTACATTGATCATAGCCCACAATCACCAATATCGGCTGATCAAAACCATCCAATCGAATGCATGCAAAAATGAACGGCTATTTTGGGGCCATGAGCTATCAACCCCGTACCCCTATTCCCCAATGGCCCACCATGATCATTGGTGGGCCCACACAGTACAAATGTGATTTATTTAATCATGTGGTTTACCTTCAAAGCAGACAAGAAGTTGGGTCTTCTAGAAAGTATTCTGTGGGAATATTATGTAAGAATGGTGTAGACATGTGGATTCCATACACTTTCCATCCAAAATATTATTATTTTTTCAAATAAAAGTTGCAATTAAAAGACTACCCAATTGATTTTATTAATGAATTTTTTAATCTAAGGTGTGATTTTTACAGATTTTGGGGGTCTCAAAGATCAAATCTCACACTTCTCATTACAGAATCTAAATCCATTTCATCCCCATTTGCCGCCAAAAAGAATCTGTTGACTACTCGCAACAACAGCCGTCCAAATCCTATTCTCCCAGTAAGCAGACACGTGGCATGTGAAGGTGAGATCTGGATGGTTCATCCAATGTGCATTAAAAATCACGCCAGTTCAGCAAGAAGGTGGGCTAATAAATGGCTAAAATTTTGATCAACGGTCCACATTCGAGGAGCAGTAGCGGGTCACGTGATGATGGTACTGGATTTTTTTTTAGATGGTTGTGGTTATACCAAGAGGGGCCCAAAATGAACAGACCAGATGTTGTACATGCATGCCATATTCGCCCGTGTGGAGAGGGTAGTAATCGAGATGGCTACACGCGCGAGTAGCCATATCAGTGCTCTTGCCTTGAGTGAAAAGAGGACTCCATGTTCATCCCACATGGAATATTCTACTTTTTAGATTTTATCCTGTTGTTTATCGTAAGGCCTCACATGCAACGAGTTGGACCGCTAAGAAATAGTCCAACTAGTGAAAAATGCCAACGTGTCACACATGCATCACATCCAATCCGTCCATAATGTTAACACAATCATGAATATCATAATACAAGATCAGATCGATCAAATCATCAGATGGGCCACACATGTACTTTTGATCATATCAACGTATGTCCATTGTGGTAGGTCGGACCTTTTTGAAGGATTGGAATTTGTACCCACTTGAAATTTAAGTGCTAGACGGAGCGTAATATACTGTCCAACTAGTTACATGTGAGAGCTTCTCATTTATTGGATTTTTATTTGTTAGTGGTAAGGCAAGTGGGCCCCACAGCCCAAGTGAAAAAAAGAGAAGAACTTTTTTTTTCTACTTTTCAGGTAATGGTAAGAACCAATGTTCTGAATTTGTTTACAATGATTGAGGGTTGAGATGTCGGGTCCCACAAAAGCACTCTAGAACCTTTTTCAAGGAATTATCACACACTGCATGATGGATGGCCATCTCATGATGTAGGGCATTATGGCCATTCTCAAATCATTATCTGATGGTTGGGCCCACCCCCAACTGGAGTTGTAGGCTTATAGCCATGCATAAAAGACTTTTAGTGACTCGGACCTACTCGTCGGGTCTCCGATCGAGTCGGGTGTGAATCAGCCAGACCCGGCCGAGTCGGGAGTTGGGTTTTTTTTTTTTTTTTTTTTAAATAGAAAATCTCCTTGGCTAACTTTGTCATTCGCAATGTTACGAGGTTTGTCAGTAGCTTTGTAACGACTTATTATATGCATGAATGTAGTATACAGTCGAAGAGGCCATTAAAAGCTTATGGATAATGGAGTGCATTTAATCTTTTTGCCATACATTGAATTTTCAACTTGAAGTTTTTTGTTTTTTTTAAAAAAAATTATTTAATCCTGACCGCCCATGGAGTTATTTTAACATGTTATGCATCATTTTGGTTGGCTTGGCTCCATCCATGTCTCATAAGTTCTAGCCCTTGAGAGACAGACTTAGGTCAAAGGTTTGAGAAAGCCAAGTCTAATTGTAGATACTATTAGGAATTTGCAAAAGCAAATTTTGAATTTGGATCACGCAAGATTAAGCAAATGTAAACAAAGCAATATAAGCACAAACAATTTTACATGGAAAAACCCTTAATGAGAAAAAATCACGAGAGACGGCGAATCACTATGAAAGCAAAAGTAAAAGAGATGGAATCACTTACAATGTTAGAAAACTTTCTTTTTCTCCTCCCCAAATCCTAAAAACGATTTGCCCTTGATTAACATACCCTAATCCCACAATTATACCCATATATATAGTGTTATATCGAGAATAGGAAATAATTTGTGCAATTATGCAAAACTGCGCGTGTCGATTTAAGGATCAATCGAGTACACCCTTGATTGGCCGAGCTCTCGAGCAATCAAACATGATCAAAACTATCCAGATAGTTTACAAGTAATTTCCAAATATCATTGATCAATTGAGTTGTGACTTCAATCAATTGAGACCGTCCAAAATTGTCCAGAAACCAATCTGTAAAATTTGGGACTAGCTTAATTGATCGACCAGGGTAGTCAATCGATCAAACCTCTGTTACATGTAAAGATTTAAGATATCTCATAACAATCTCCACCATGGCTTCAATCTTCATTCATGAACCACAACTTCATCTCTAGTTTGCCCCCATCACAGCTTTTCCATCACCATCGCTTTTCATGCACACTCCATCTTCACCATCTTTTTGCCAGACCCAGAGAAGTCAAACATAATCGAAATTTCTCTGCGGGAATCACTTTTGTTAGTATATCCATAAGATTTAACTCATATGGATCTTCTTAAAAACGACACTGCCTTTCTCAAGTACCTGTTGGATAAAATGATGACGAGTGCCAATATGTTAGTTCTAAAATGGTAAATTGAATTCTTCGCCAAATTGATCGCACTTTCACTGTCACAATTAACCAGCCTGACCTCCTGCTAAAACCCAAGTTTGTTCATCATTTCTTGCAACCAAACACCTTCCTTGAATACTTTCATTACCACCATATACTCAACTTTCGTCATTGTCATATATTAAGCTACCTTTATGAAAAGAGTAACTACAGATTGAAGCTTCAACATCCAACTGACCGCTTCACCCACTTCTAGAAATGAGTAGTCGGAAGTCGACCTTCTGTTGTCTACATTCCCCGCATAATCTGAATCTATATAAATTATTAACTTTCCTTCTTATTTCTAAAATGTCAGGACGTAGTTCGCTATACCTTGTAAATAATGAAGTAACTATTTCACTGCCTCTCAATATTGCTTGTTGGGGTTTTGCATATATCTGCTCATAACACTGACTACATGTGAAATATTCAATCTCGTAAAGACCATGACATACATTAAAATGTCAATCACGCTCCAATAGGGCACACGAGATATAACTTGTTTTTCTTCATCTGTAATAAGACATTGCTCTGAAGAAAACCTAAAGTGATAGCATGAGGTGTGCTAACTAGCTGAGCCTTATCTATCCCAAACTTCACCAATACCTTCTCAGGTTACTTCACTTGAGATAACTGTAATCTACTCCTCTCTTTATCTTTATGTGTTTATGCTAATAATTTTCTTTGCAGTCCCCAAATCTTTTATTTTGAATGTCCCAGATAGTCAAATATTCAATATATTAATCTCATACATACTTTGATTGGCGATAAGTACGTCATTAACGTATAATACCAATAGAATAAATCCTCCATCACTTAGTATCTAGAAATAGACACATGATCATATTCGCTCTTAGTAAACCACTGACTCACTATGAAATATTCAAACTTCTTGTACCACTTCCTAGGCGACTGTTTCAGTACATTTAACTTGTAATAAGCATAATCACAAGTATACCCAATTTACAAAGACAACATCATCATCACATATCCACTAATATAAACATTTGAATACAATACTAAAAGGGAAATACGTAAATCGAAAGTCAAGCTCCAGAAGACCGCTGACGCTCCAAGCTCAACACTGCTGCAACCTAACATTACCTGCACGCATCTATCGTGCATAAGCCTATAGAAAGCTTAGAGGGTGGTGTAAGTGTGTGCACAAGGTAAGTGCCAAGTATTCAATACAATGCCATCATCATATAATACCGGAAATACTGGTAATCCATAAATCGTACATTATCAGAATAAGCAGAAAGGCATCATGAATTATCAGAGTAAGTAGAAATACTGACAAGGTTATAAATCATAAGATAACAGAGTAAGCAATATAGAACAACTATGCAAATAAGGAGTCATAAAGAGCTAAATATCAGATGCCGAGGATGCGATGCAATATACAATTCCTGATGAGTTCACGAATAGCATCAACCGTAACTAGACCATATAAATGCAGAAACGTATTAACCTAAAATGTCGTATGCTACGAATGTCATGCAATATGCGGTACAAATGGAATGACCATACTGGAGTGTGAAGTCGGGATGATAGTATGTAATATCGTAGGCTATGGGGTCCATCACAAGGGACTTCTATCCAAACCAGTTCCATACCTAAATTTGGATAGTCAGACTCAATGTGGTGAACTCCTGATCTCAGGTTAGTCACATGCCCCAACCGAAATCCTAGCCATTACAAAAGCACACGTAACAAATAGTTGCGATCCACCAACCCAAGTGGATAGTGAATGAATGAATGCATGAATGAGTATGCAACTCCTGCTCACTAAATTCACATATCAGTACAGTTCATCTCTGGGATCATTACCGGGGTTTAGTACACTCCAAATGGCACGCCCCTCAGCTAGCTCACGGTCAAGTGAGCGTAAGAAACCTCACTATCCGCTGGCTAATAGTTTTCCAATACCTATCCGCACGTCGATAGCGGATCCATTCACGAGCTAATTAAACTCGGCCTAGTATTGCCCCCTACCCTCAAGCGGGTAAGGCCACATCCCCTCCCAACCGACCATGACACGGTGGGAGATATGGCCTCCTGGTATTCGGCACTCGGGTGCTCATGTATCCACTCGGTCTCAAGGTTGGGGCGTCTCCTGGCTACGGAGGTTTAGAAATTTTCACCCAGGGGACATCTATGGCATCCGTATACTAGAACCAAATATTTTCAGTGTCCCATTTGGCCATCCACGATATGCCTGTGGAGGCTACGGCCCTGATGTCGCTAGGGCATACAGTAATCATAATGCAAGATGCATGAGTCATACAATCCAGTCATGCATCAATCCTGCGCATACCGTGCGCTCATGTGAGATAACCTCCGCCTATCAGGGAGTCTCATAACATGCTCAATGACATATGCAATGATCAACCACATCTCATAACAAACATGCAGATGATGCGTGTGAGCATGTATCATGATGCTATGCTGTTACATACTCATAATCGGTATTAATAGCCAGCATCGACAATCGACCTCGATAATGTGGACATTTAACCAACATTGCCCCCAAGGAATGACCCACATAGATCCTAACATATAGTGGACCCATGACCTCACACAAGGGACAAATATACAACACCATGGGCCTCACTCAAGAGCTTAATACACATCACGATGGGCCTTTCACATGGGCCTAACATACATCACAATGGGCTCCATAGCCTAGCCCTCAAATACACCACAATGGGCCTCATACAATCATAATGGGCCACGTCACATGGGTCTAATACGTATCACATGGGCTACATCACATGGGCCTATATACATCGGATGGGCCACATCTCATAGGCTCCGAATACATCACAATGGGCTACAACTCATGGGTCCCAAGTACATTGCAGTGGGCCTCTCACACGGGTCCATTATGCATCACATCAAGATGGGCCTCAATGGATGGCCATAGATACGTCACATTGGGCCTCATATACATCAAGTGGGTCGCATCACATGGGCCACATATACATCACAATGGGCTTCTAACACGGGCCACATATACATCACAATGGGCCTCTAACACGGGCCTAATATACATCACAAAGGGCTCCATAGCCTTATATACATTACATTAGGCCTCGACAATCTGACTCGATCAAGATACTCAGCCTTGACAATCGGGATCAGCTTATACAATCGGCCTCGACAGATCAGAATCGGCCTTAACAAATCAGAATCGGCTTCGACAAATCAGAATCAGCCTCGATACTCGACCTCGACAATCAGAATCGGCCGAACAAGGCCTAAGGAAAGGTCATAATGTGGACATTCGACCACCATTACCCATCAACATGGACATTTAATCGACATTGCTCCCCAAGGAGTGGTCCACATAGAGCCATACGTATAGTGGGCCCATGGCCCTACACAAGGGCCTAACATACATCGCTATGGGCCTCACTCATGGGCCGCATATGCATCACATTGGGCCACGCCCATGGGCCTTGGATACATTATAATGGGCCACATCCCATATGCTTCTCATACATAACATCGGGCCTTGCCATCTGGGTCGAAAATACATCACAATGAGCCTCAACCCATGGGCCTTAATGCACAATGGGTAGGCCCTACACTTGGGTCTAATATACATTACAGATGGGCCCTGCGCAGGGGCCTCATACACAACAAGCATGGGCCTATCAATGGGCCCTAGGGAGGGTTATAATGTGGACATTTAACCAACATTATTCTTACAATGTGGACGTCAAACCAACATTGCTCCCAAGGCATGGCCCGCCATAAATATCATTACACAAACCATGGTGGAATCACATTCAATGGGCCTCATGTACATCCCATTGGGCCTCGACCTATGGGCCTCAAATACATCAAATGGGCCTCAACCCATGGGCCGTTATACATCACAATGGGCCTAACCCATGGGCCCCAAATATATCACAATGGGCCCCAACCCACGGGCCGTAACACATCACAATGGGCTTTACCAAATGGGCCCTAATACATCACAATGGGCCTCAACCCATGGGCCTTAATACATCACAATGGGTCTCAACCCATGGGCCCCAAATATATCACAATGGGCCTCAACCCATGGACCTTAACACATCATAATGGGCTTTACCAAATGGGCCCTAATACATCACAATGGGTCTCAACCCATGGGCCCCAAATATATCATAATGGGCCTCAACCCACGGGCCCTAACACATCATAATGGGCTTTACCAAATGGGCCCTAATACATCACAATGGGCCTCAACCTATGGGCCCCAAATACATTACAATGGGCCTCATAAATATCAAGGTGGGCCTCAGCAACAGGCCATAAATACATCAAGGTGGGCCTCCTCAAATGGCCCTTATAAATATCAAGGTGGGCCTCCTCAAATGGGCCTTATGAATATCAAGGTGGGCCTCAACAATAAGCCATAAATTCATCAAGGTGGGCCCCCCTCAAATGGGCCTTATGTATATACCAAGGTGATTTCAGTGGTAGACGTTTCAATGCTCACATTGCCGTTTGGTCCACTTGATAAATAGATCAGTCCACTTGATAAATAGATCTGTCTTATTTCGTTTCAAGCCTTAAAATGAGCTTGCCCAAAAAGGTTGGATGATTTGGGTGCAACACATGCATCATGGTGGGTCCCATAAACCACAACTCCATCTCTAGTTTGCCCCCATCATAGCTTCTCCATCACCATTGCTTTTCATGCACACTTCGTCTTCATCATCTTTTTGCCAGACCCAGAGAAGTCAAACATATTCGAAATTTCTCTGCGGGAATCACCTTTGTTAGTATATCCATAAGATTTAACTTGTATAGATCTTCTTAAGAGTGACACTGCATTTCTTAAGTACCTGTTGGATAAAATAATGACGAGTGCCAATATGTTAGTTCTAAAATGGTAAACTGAATTCTTCGCCAACTTGATCGCACTTTTATTGTCACAATTAACCAGCATGACCTCCTGTCGAAACCCAAGTTTGTTCATCATTTCTTGCAACCAAACACCTTCCATGAATACTTTTATCACCACCATATACTCAACTTTCGTCATTGCCTATATTAAGCTTCCTTTATGAAAAGAGCAACTACAGATTGAAGCTTCAACATCCAACTGACCACTTCACCCACTACTACAAATGAGTAGTCGGAAGTCGACCTTTTGTTGTCTACATTCCCGCGTAATCTGAATCCACATAAATTATTAACTTTCCTTCTGATTTCTTGTTGAGGGTCAAATATTGCATAGTAAACCCCATTTATTACTTAGATTTACGAACATAGTACTGCTTAACGGCTCAATTTAATCGTGTTTGTGATGCAAGATGTAATCAGGAGCGTGGACTGAAAAATAGTATCAAAAGCATGGATTTGACACTCCGAAGTCATCAGAGCAAGGGACGAACTCCAGGGGACCAAGATCAACGGAATTACACACCAGGGGTCCGCGAAAATTGAGAAACTGAAGCTCAAGCGGCCTGAAAGTCAGCCAAAATGCAAGATCACTGGGTTTCCATCATCTGTTTGGCTCGAAAATTCATACATAGCTTGAGGGCCATAAATTAACCGTACTCGTAAAATTTCAACCATTGGATGCCTCTAGAAGTGGCACAACTGTCAGATCAGCCCATAAACAGTTGATTCTGGGCCCACCTAATCTTCGAATATGCTTCAACTTTGGTCTCAACCCCTTAAATTTTATGATTCAAAAGATAGACGGTGCAGATTTCGCACAAACATCATATGTGGACCCCATATGAGACGGGTGTGCATAGTGCATAAGTGCACTAGCCGTGTACGGCAACGAAAAAATCTTCAAACCGTCTCTGACCGAGACTCCTTCCATGAAATGGAAAGCATTCCAGCGTCTGTGTAACGGACGAACGCTATCCTTCCGATTTTGAGTTGTGGGGCCCATGCATCGTTCAAAAGACAGATCTGGACCGTCCATGAGAATCACAATGGCCATATCACTCATGCCTAGGTGGAAAATTTTCAAAAGGTCCCGGAGATCCATTTTTGATCGTCCAAAAGAAAGATAGACGGTGAATGGATCTGGTACAATGGGCCATGCATAATTTGAAGAAAACCCACCCTTCCTGACCAGTTTTTCGTCAGGAATCCAAAGAACGGAGTAGATTTATCATTCGAAGCCGATAAGTGGGTCCCACCGACAGCCAGCGCAAGAAGCGCTGGCTCTGTTTCGTACGTCCGTGAAATCCGGCCGTTGTGGGCCATTATGCGTCCATGGTGGTGGTCGGATGCATGATCCAGACCATCCAATATATTGAAAATGTGGCCCTAACCCTGTTCATGATGTCTTTTTTGAGATATTTGGAAGAATAGCCGAGCAAACTCGATCCAAACGCAAGACGTTTTGCGCTTTTGCTGCGCATGCGAACTCTGCTGCGTAAACAGGTTCCGAAAATTCTCATGGTGCGGGAAGGAGACTTCGGACGGAAGTTGTACAGGATCGGAAGCCATTGCCAGGGGGTCTTCTATAAAGGAGAGGGGATTCAAGCTGAAAAGGAAAAAAAAGGAGGAGGATTCAAGGCGGCCGTGGAGCAGACAGAGAGACAGAGAGTAGTATTTAATTGTTTTTATTTGTTTATTTCTATGACTTCTTTTGATTATTTCCTTGAGGATGTTTAGCCTAATCATGTCAGGCTAAAACCTCTTATAAGGTTTTGATTTTGATGCTTTTGATTTATTGTTGCTAGGTGGACCACTTTGGAGTTGGTTATTAAAAGGAATTTTTCCTTAGGTCGTTCCATCCGAGTGGGCCAACGACATCTACCAAATGAAAAATGAAGAAATGGAATAGAGTATTTGACACTTTGATGTTTATGAGGGGCCCTGTTATGCCCATCGATCTGGGCATGGTTGGATAATGGTACCCTTCATAATCATCTAAATTGGTTGGTAATTAGTTTAATCCTGTTGTTTGCTTTGTCTCCTAGGCATGGTTAGATGATGGAATCCATTCTGATTCATATACCTTTCATCTCGTGAAGATTAAATCAAGTAAGTTCAGTTTGATTTCCATGATTCTTGATGTAGGCATAAGATCTCCCTGATCTCTACAAGTGGATCCTCTGAATCCCTAGTGTTCTTCCTCTGAATTCCTTAAGTTTTAGATTAGTATTTCACCATTATTCATCAATTTATATTTGATTTCGATTTCATCCTAGGCTATTTCTATTTCTACCTAGTTCAGATAACGTACAAGTATCAGTCCCTTGGGATTCGACCTCGGTCTCACCGAGTTTGTTACTACATCACAACCCTATACTTGGGGAGTGAACATTTCTAAAATGTCAGGACGTAGTCTACTATACCTTGTAGATAATGAAGTAACTATTTCACTGTCTCTCAATGTTGCTTGTTAGGATTTGACATATATTTGCTCATAACACTGATTACATATGAAATATTCAGTTTCGTAAAGACCATGATATACATCAAAATGTCAACCACGCTCCAATAGGGCACATGAGATATAACTTGCTTTTCTTCATCTGTAATAGGATATTACTCTGAAGAAAACCTAAAGTGATAGCATGAGGTGTGCTAACTAGCTTAGCCTTGTCTATCTCAAACTTCATCAATACCTTCTCAGGTTACTTCACTTGAGATAACTGTAATCTACTCCTCTCTTTATCTCTATGTGTTTATGCCAATAATCTTCTTTGCAGTCCTCAAATCTTTTATTTTGAATGTCCCAGATGGTCGAATATTCAATATATTAATCTCATACATGCTTTGACTGGCGATAAGTACGTCATTAACATATAATACCAATAGAATAAATCCTCCATCACTTAGCATCCAGAAATAAACACATGATCATATTCACTCTTAGTAAACTGCTGACTCACTATAAAAGATTCAAACTTCTTGTACCACTTCCTAGGCGACAGTTTCAGGCCGTACAACGACCTTCTCAGCCTGCAAACCCTGTTCTCTAACCCATTTTCTTTAAACCCCTCTAGTTGCTTCATGTATATCTGCTATTCTAATTATCTATATAAGAAAGCAGTCTTAACATCATATGTTCCAATTCAAGGTTGTATTGGGTGACCAGTGCCAACACAAACTTAATAGATACCTGCTAACCATAAGCGCGAAAATTTTATTGAAATTGACACCCTCGTTCTGCACATACCCTTTTGTAACTAATATTGCCTTGTACATATCTCGTTTCTTCTTGTAAATTCACTTAGACCTGATCGTTTTACGCCCAACGGAAAGCTCCACTAGCTCTTACGTCTCATTCTTATACAAAGAGCCCATATTATCTTTCTCGCTATCATTCACTTCTTAGCATCTGAGTCATCGAGTGATTTCTGAAATGTAGACGGATCCCTCTTATCCGTAATGAGGGCAAATATAATATTTGATTCATCTATGTATCTCGCTAGTAATCTACAATTTCTAAGTGAATTTCTCCTGAGAGGCAGCTGCTCTATCCGCTCATGTACTTTTTGTTACAGCTCAGCTTCAACTTGTGTTTCATTCATGTTAATTTCAACATCCATCACCACTGATTTTTTTTTGTTCATTATGTTTTTCCTTACGAAATAAAGATTCCTCATCAAACCTGACGTCACGACTAATCGTGACGTTCCGTGTGACCTGGTCATGCAACTTGTATCCTTTCATACCATCACCAAAGCCAACAAAGATACACTTATTCGGCCTTTAGTTAACGGACGGTACATGAGAGTAAGCATCACAATAAAAACTCACATAATTGAGTAATCAACTTCATGATCACTCCACACTTCTTTTGAAACTTTACAACCATTTGGCGTAGACGAAGATCAATTTATTAAGTAACAAGTCATGTTAATGACCTCAATCCATAGCTCATTTCCTAATCCAGCATTGCTCAACCTCTCTGTAAGAGAGTTCGATTCATCCATTCTGTTGCACCATTCTGCTTTAGTATGTGCCTGACTATATTATGTTGTATGATCCTCTCATCTTTGTAAAACTAATTAAATTCTTTCGAACCAAATTCACCTCCATTATCTATCCTTAAAACTTTCAAATTCCACCCTGACGATTTTTCCACAATCGCCTTCCGCACTTTGAAGGCAGTTAAAATGTCTAACTTGTACTTCATGAAGTACACCCAAACCTTTCTAGAGTAATCATTTATGAATGATATAAAGAACAATGACCCCATTCTAGAAACTGCAAGTGATGTCCCCCATACATCAGAATGCACATAATCTAAAATACCCTTAATAATATATTTATCCGATTTAAAAGATAATTGTGATTGTTTACAATATATATAATGCTAGCATACATCAAAATCAATGCTTTTGAATGCAAGAATCAACGAACAATAAAAGCTACCTTCATGCCACACCCGCTCATGTGACGTAGACGTGCATGGCACAAACGTGACAATGTGGACTCTACTAAGGATGTTGCAACTCCACTCAATAAGGTATACCCGATCAATTTGTAAAGGTTACCGTTCTGTTGTGCCTTCATCATTACGAGTGCCACATTTGAAACCTTTAGGACGCGATCGAAACCGGTGAACTTACACCAAATTGCCTCGGGTGCTCCCAAAGAGATCATATTCTTCCATAAATCAGGAACATGTCTCACATCTATCAGAATGCGTTCCATCTCATCAGACATCCTGAGGCACACCGATTCGATTGCAATGACCTTACAGGTAATATCATTACCCATAAACATATTGCCACCATTTCGTTGTATGTGGTGAACCAATCTTGATGTGAGTTCATGTAGTATGAGGCCCCCATATCCAAAATCTTCACATTGCTGAGATAGTTACATTTGGATGTGGTCAGAACATTACTAGCGTCCACATCCTAACTCGATTCCTCTGCATTGGCCTCCTTTGGTGCTTCATCAACTTCGTCTCCCTTTTGAGCTTTAGGATTTCGGCTATCATTCTTCATATATACATGTCTTCTACAGTTCTAATACTTCATCTTTCACTTGCCTTTAGACTTGGACTGTGACTGCGACAGATTTCTCTTCTCCTACTCTGAATTCCTTCCATAGCTACCAATGCATCCGTAAAACCCGTGTTGTTGTCCTTTTTCAACACCCTCAACTGAAGGGCTGAGATGACATTCTCAACATCAATGGTCTCTCTACCGTGGCATATCGTGTCTACAAAGCTATCGTAAGACTCTATAAGAGAGTTCAGCGGAATTAGTGCTTGATCTTCCTCACTTTTCTTCACTTCGATCGTAAGACTCTTTAAGAGAGACTATAAGGATCGATTGATCGAGATCGATCGAGCACACCCTCGATCAATCGAGCTCCCATGTTCGAGTGATCAAACATGCTTAAAACTGTTCGAGTGATCAAACATGCTCAAAACTGTCCAAAGATTTTATAAATAATTTCTAAATATCATCGATCGATTGAGTTAAGACTTCAATCAGTCGAGACTGTCTAAAATTGTCCAGAGACAAATCTGTATAATTCGGACCTATCTTGATTGATCAACCAAGGTTTAAAATTGTCTCAAAACCTTATTACATATATAGATTTAAGACATCTCATAATAGATACCCCATGTGGTAATGGAATAGTCGGTCACACCTTATCAGAATGATTATTATCACACAAAAACCTAAAAATCTAGAATGATACACCCATCTAAATATATCTAAGTAGGTGTAAATCAATCCAACATAGATTAAACCAATTGAAAGTCTAATCTAAGCTATCTAAACTCTGAAATAAGGTCAGATTGGACATTTGGTGGTAGCGGAAATCTAATCTCTATTGGAATCTTTTCTCCTTCGAATGCTACAAATGTGTTCCTATAATCAATTATATGTCAGGATTTGTTCAAAGAATATAAGCATAAATTATATTTCTACTTTTCATGATGACCTAATTATGATATTATTTTTCATTTTTTTTTTCAAATTTCAGACCATCTCCCTTCTCATAAACCAATTTTAAACCTTATGTTAAAATTTTAAAAAAAAAATAAAAAATGAAAAGTAAAAAACCCTCAAAAGAAAATTATTTTATATCTTTACCCTTAAATCTCACTCAAATTACCAAACCAACCACCCCAGCAGCCACTTAATAAGAAGATGCCATGTGTTTACAAACTTCCAATGGGCAAGTATAAAAAGTTGTGTATTTTTTCCTCCTCCTACTTGGTAATAATTAAAATTCCATCACTTCCAACTTATAAATGCCCATCTCCTCTCATTTTCAGCATTACACCACAACAACAATACCGAACATAAAGACTAGGTGAGGACATCCTAAAGAAAAGGGTGCAGTACGCATCTCTATGACTACCCTCCCACAGGCTTCCGGTGAGAAGCAAGTTGAAAACTAGCTGAGGACGGTTTAAAGAAAATAGTGAAATGCTCCCCTCTCTCTAAGACTACCATCCCACATGTTCCATATGAAAAGGTCATAGGAGTAGGGTGTGAATTGAAAAGCTCCAATCATCCTCTCTAATCAAGGAGTATTAGTGAGTATTAGTTATCTTCCTTTCCTACCCACATCTTTGATCAAGACCTATTGTTTAGCGATCAGAAAAATTATAGAGTAGAGAAGGAGATCTAAGAGAGCTCCAATCATTTTTCTTTTCAAGTGAGTGTCAAAGTTCTTTCCTCTCCACTCACATCTCTTGACCCTCAACCAACTAACTGATTTATTTACTGCTTTTTTTTTATATATATTTTCTACATTGTTATATTTCCTTTCTCATACACTCTCATGCTATAGATTTACTTCATTTCTTATTTTATCTATTTACTTATTTTCAAACAAGAACTCTAAACCTAGAATATTAAATAAACTTAAATTTTATAGAGCAGAGATCATATAAATATATAGGGCAGAAAAATGGTGCTTCACCACACCCTCCTTTCTTGTAACCGAGGTCTTACTTGTAGACGCGGACGACCCAGAGTCATTCATATTAAAACTACACATCTTCACCCTTAGTTCATTGTGGTTCTATAATCTCTAAGCTTAATGTAGATTTTTGACTAGTGACTTGTAAAATATTTTTTCTCCTCATGCAGCATCCCCCTTTCAGTGCACTTTATTGGTTTGTCCCACACATACACATATTTATGGTTTTAAGGTGTGGCCAGCTAAAGTAGGTCCCACTATAATGTTTAAATGAAATTCACTTTGATCACCAGGTGCATCACTCTATTTTAACGGTAGGGCCTAAAAATCAGCTTAGTCCATAACTCAGGTAAGCCATACGAAGTGAAATGGTTGGGAAAGGGACGCCCACCCTTAATTTTTACATGACCCATTGACATATTTACTAGAAATCTGCTCCAATCATTAGATGTGTCATTCCAAATTAGGTCTAGGTCTGAAACATCAAGATGAAATGTGATTTAGGTGGCCACAACAAAGGAAACATTTGTAAGAGAGTCGTCCACCCCTAATTTTCTCATAGCCTACTAAAATGATTATATGAAATCCACTCCAAACGTAACAATATGCCACACTGAGATTTAGGCCAGGTCCTAAAAATCATCCCCATCCATAATTCAGGTGAGCCACACATAGGAAAAATGTTTGAGAGTAGGCATCCTCCTTCACATTGTTTTCACTTGTGTGGCCTACCTGAATCACGAATAGGTGGATTTTGGGCCTTGTGCCTAACATGTGCTGAAACATCTGACATACCCGATTGGATTTCACGGGCACATCACGGTGTGGCCTACCTGAGCTGGTCAACGTATGGACCGTCAATTGCTTGGTATCCTCTCCACCTATGATGATCTGGACCATTAACGAATATGCACCACTCACTGTGTCTTTACACTGTTCAATCTTTTCTAGATGGTTTTCCATCGTTTTCTCTACTGGGACCCACCTAATGATTGCAGAAGCCTAACCTGTGGGACATCCTTTGTCATAATTAGAGTTGTACACGGGTCAAACCAAGTCGAGCTTGGCACAGCTCGGCCAGTAGCTAACCCCAGCCCAGCTCGGCTCCGCCCTTGGGCCTGATTGGCCAGCTCGGCTCAGTTCGGTGAGCAGCTTGAGCCAGTTCGAGCCGAATTCGAGCCTATAAGGCATTTTCTCAAATAGTACATATTACGCATCTTCAATTTTTCACATAATATAAAACAGTAACAATGGTATACAGGTATTTCATCAAACACGGGGCGGGCTACATCAAAATCATGATTTTATAGTGATTTGTTTCATATCTATTCCTTCTTCGCCACTAGCCAATCCTGTTGAGACTGTATGCACCCGAAACAACACTTCATTGAGTCATTTCATCAAACACTTGGCATGCATTATCAACATCAAAATAACCGAACTGATTCGAGTTGGGGTTCAATCCGAGTTGAGTTGAACTCGGGCAAGCTCGAACTCGGCTCAAAATTTTTTCGAGCTAAAAAATCAGCTCGACTTGGCTTGAACTCAATTTCGAACCGAGTTGAATTGAACTTTTTCGAGTCGAGTGGAGAGAGTTAACTGAGCTAACTCGGTTCGTGTACAGCTCTAGCTAGTCATAATTGGTCACACATGATGTATGGGTTAGATGGCCCACACATAACACAATATACTCCTTCGTAGAAAACAGCTGGCAACCATCTAAAAACCTCTAAATTTGGCTGTATCAGCTTGATTTTAGCGCATCAAACTTCCATGGTGGGTGTAATGGCCTCACCATAAAATAATTTTATCTAGGGAGGCCACAACATAGAAAATAATGGACAACCGTTCAAGTTCATGCAATGGCCCACATGATGATTAGATTGGCCTAACTTTTGTAGAGTCCAACTACAATGGCAGGCCCCACATAGACATATAAAGATAGAAGGCATTCCATATGCTAGTACTGTAGGAAGTATGATGTAGTTTGGGTTGTGGAGCTATGCTAACTGCTTTTAGAATGGATCATCCGATCAGATTATTCTTATACGATGGCCATTGAATGAACCGTCTGGATTGATGATTGGGCATCTCGCGTGTCATTCAAAAGGTTTGGCCATGTTGCTCTCGAGTCCAATTAGTGGATAGCTTTCAATCTTTTATGTGTGGCAACACCAACGGGTTGGAATAAATTGGTCCATTACATGAATCAACTTTCAGAAAACTCAACAACATCCACTCGTTGAGTGGACCACGCTTGTGTTTTTCTATTTATCAATGGTCGGATATTGTTTTACGTGGTCCACTTGATGGTTAGACCGCCCTTATTTTTGCGCCAGGCGATACTTAATGGTGGTTAGAAAAGAAACAACGGAAGAGGATTGTGTCTGGTCTAAGTAGGGGTTCTGTGGGGTCTACCATGATATATGGGTTTATCCACACCGTTAATCCAGTTTTCCAGATCATTTTGGTAAATTAGGAAAAAACTGAGGGAGATCTAATCTTCAAATGGACCACACCACAGGAAGCAGTGGTGATAGTGATGCCCACCGTTGAAACCATCGTAGGACCCACCTGATGTTTATTTATCATCCAGCATGTTCATAAGGTTAGAGCTGGATGAAGGAAAAAACAAATATCAGCTTTATCCAAAACTACTGCGGCTCCCAAGAAGCTTTTAATGGTGATCGTTGAATCCCTACTCTGTGGTCCACTTGAGCCTTAGATCTGCCTCGGTTTTTGTTTCATATCCTAAATTGATTTTTCAAAATGGATGGAGGGCATGGATAAAACCCATACACTATGGTGGGCCTTGCATAGCCTTGCCTAGTGGGGGTAGGACGCAATCCGCTTCCCTAATCAATAAGAGGAGATTTTCACCACGGCAAATCTCATCTTTTACCACTGGCTTTTTTAAGTGCTCTCGAACTTTACTTTCTAAGACTAAACCATTATGTACAGACACACTATTTGCAGGTGAAAATACCCTTGCTTTCACAGTGGCACCATGATATCCATAGTACTATCATGAGATTCTATCTTGTCCATTGTGGCACCATGGATATCACGGTAACACCGTCCACTATCAGAAAAAGGGTTAAAGACCGTAGCTAAAGACATATAGCTACGGATAATAACCGTAGCAAAGCAGTAGCCACCAATAGCTTAGCCATCACTTTATTAGATTCGTAGCCACTAGTTCTATGGCTACGGATCTAATTTATAGCCATTTCTTCTGTAGTGAAAAGTACATACAACTACGTATAATTGAGCGAGCCTAACATAAAATTGAGCGAGCTTCAGATGAAATTGAATGAGCCTTGAGCAAGCTTCAAATGAAATCGAACGAGCCTAACATTAAATTGAGCGAGCTTCAAATGAAATTTAGGGAGCCTAGCATGAAATTTAGCGAGCCTAACATGAAATTCAATGAGCATCACATGAAATTGACCAAGCCTAACATGAAATTCAACTAGCCTCAAATGAAATTGAGCGAGCTTCACATGAAATTCAACGAGCTTCAAATGAAATTGAATAAGCTGTTGGGAGCTTTTGCACAAAACCTTAGGATCTAGCTTCCCAAAAACACCAGAATTATGGGATAATATAGCAATGAAATAAATTAAAGCATAAACCACACAATACGAAATTTTTACGTAGAAAACTCTCAAAAAGGTAAAAACCACGGGACCTCGTCCAGATCAACAATCTACTATAAAGTAGAACATTACAACCGATCACAAACATACACCGCTTGGATCAAACCTTCTTCACTCACGCAGGAGTGGATAAACAATAAGAGAATAAAAGAAAAACGGAGAGATCTCACCGATTACGAGTACGTAGAAGCGCTGAGATATCAAGTCATAATAGATCACCTCTATAAGCATAACCTCCCTTCCACAAGCTTCTTCTTCTTCTCTCTCTCTCTCTCTCTCTCTCTCTCACACACACACACACACACACACCCCTTTGATAGCCCTAAACCCTTTAACAAACCCTTCTAAAGCTTTAGGAAACCATTCTTGTATTACCTAGAAAATCCCTATGAACTCCTATTTATAGTTTAGGCAACTCTCTTCCGCACCATGGCGAGGCCTAAACGCCTATGCCACATGTCAATAGCGGAATCTTCCACTGCGTTCAACTCACCCTTGCACACACTAACACTTGCCTTGTATAAGGTGCAACACTTCTTTCCTCTGGCTGCGATCAATGAACCCTTGATGAGCTTCCAACGCCCACTAGCAAACCGGCTTTCATAGCCATCATCATCCAACCTTCCTGTCGACATCAACACTATAAGAAATAGAATTTTTACCAACGAAACTTTTACCTACGATTTTTTTTCGTGGGTAAAAAGGACTTTTACCAATGAAAATGATTTTCGTTGGTAAAAGTTTACTTACCTTCAAAATTCTAATTTCGTAGGGAAGAAGTCCCTGCATGGAGTCGCATGAAACGAGGCTCCCGAGTCTATCACCCAGTCGGTGTCCTAACTCGTAGCTGTGAGACATACATCATGATTGTTGAAAGAATAACTACAACGTCGCTATCTGAAGCGACCGCAGCGAAATCTTATTCATCTTCTTTCTCCTTTCTTTTTTCTTTCTTATCGTTCTTCTTATTACGACATTCATGCTTGTAGTGGCCATTCTTTCCACAATTCTAGCATTCAACATCCTTCCTGTTACTCAACTTGCCTCTTGATTTATCTCGGGCCTTCCCGCCCTTTCTGTTCTTTCCTCTCTCTCGATTTTGTATCACAAGGGCCTCTTGCTGAGTAGACCCCCGAGACTTCCTCCTTGTCTCCTCATTGAAGAGACAGTTGATTACCTGTTCTATGAATACCTTTCCATTTGGCGCAGAGTTATTTAGAGACACCACCAATGTCTCTCAACTATCAGGTAATGAGCTAAGCAATAGCAGAGCCTGTAATTCATCGTCCAGGACCATCTTCATAGCGGAGAGCTGGTTCAATATATTGTTGACCTCATTCATGTGCTTAGCCATAGAACCACCATCTTTAAACTTGAGATTCACAAGTTGTCATATCAAGAAAATCTTATTGTCGGTTGTCTTCCTCTCATACAGCCCTTACAGTTTCAGTCATAGGCTAGTGGCTGAGGTCTCCATAGACACATGGTAGAATATGGAATCGTCCAACCATTGTCTAATAAACCCCACCGCATTCCGGTCCAATTTCTTCCAATCATCATCTGTCATATCCTTCGACTTTGCTAATATGCCTTGAATTTGAGAATACAAGTCCTTGCAATAAAGCAAGTCCTCTATCTTAGCCTTCCATATGGTCCAGTTAGAACAATTGAGGCTGATCATCCTTGATGAGCCACCTTCTATAATTCAAAATTGATCTCACTCCGTTCAATGAACTTATCTCTGATACCACTTTGTTGGGGGCCTTTGCACAAAACCTTAGGATCTATCCACTCAAAAACACCAGAATTATGGGATAATATAGAAATGAAATAAATCAAAGCACAAACCATACAACACAAGAGATTTTTATGTGGAAAACTCTCAAAGAGGTAAAAACCACGGGACCTCGTCCAGATCAACAATCCACTATAAAGTAGAACGTTACAACCGATCATAAGCACACACCGCTTGGATCAAACCTTCTTCACTCATGCAGGAGTGGATAAACAATAAGAGAATATAAAAAAAACGAAGAGATCTCACCGATTACGAGGACGTAGAAGCGCTGAGATATCAAGTGCACAATAGATCACCTCTATGAGCATAACCTCCCTTCCACAAGCTTCTTCTCTCTCTTTCTCTCTCTCACACCTTTGATAGCCCTAAACCCTTTAACAAACCCTTTTAAAGCTTTAGGAAACCCCCTTGCGTTACCTACAAAAGCCCTAGGAACCCTTATTTATAGTATAAGCAACTCCCTTCCGCACCATGGTGAAAACTGCCTCAAATTTACGCAGTCCGCACAAAATCCGGACATGAATCTGCGTAAACTCGACTGGTCGAGCAGAGTCCTCGACCGGTCGAGCGGACCCTCGACCGGTCGAGCAGACTCCTCGACTGGTCGAGCAACACGGAGGAATTAATTCAATTGGTCATTAGACTTTGAGTCGAGCGACGATGAGAAAATCCTCATCACAAGCATCACGTGAAATTGAGCGAGCCTAACATGAAATTCAATGAGCCTCAAATGAAATTGAGCGAGCTCCACATGAAATTCAACAAGCCTCGAATGAAATGAGTGAGCTTCACGTGAAATTCAACGAGCATCACATGAAATTGAGCGAGCTTCAAATGAAATTGTGCGAGCCTAACATGAAATTAAGTGACCTTCAAATGAAATTTTATTGCAACCTTGTTGAGGAAACCCCACTCAATTTCATGTTAGCCTCGCTCCATTTCACTCATTATGGTAGAAACAGAGACTTTCCATATACGCCGGCTGTGTAAATAGTAGATGTCATAGGGTGAATGGGGTGCTCGACGATTTCTACGGCACACTCAGGTTTTCAATTTGCAAGTGGGGCCCATAGTTTTCTATTATGCAAGCTATTGACATGATTTTGGGGAGCAGCCATCCAAAATGGGGGCCGTCACATTAATGGTTTTGGATCACTAAACCATGTGGCCTCAACTGTAGAAACTCAAAAACCTGACCATACTCTACAAACTCTCAGGTAGAGAGTTGTATAAAAACTCCTTAAGATGATTTTATAGTTTGAGGAAAAATACATACGGTCTCAAAGAAATGAAATTGAATGAGCCTAACATGAAATTGAGCTAGCTTCAAATGAAATTGAACGAGCATAACATGAAATTGAGCGAAATTTCATTTGAAGCTCGCCAAATTTCATTTGAAGCCCGTTGAATTTCATGTGAAGGTCTCGCTCAATTTCATTTGAAGCTCGCTCGATTTCATGTGATGCTCGTTGAATTTCATTTGAAGCTCGCTCAATTTCATTTGAGGCTCTTCACAATTTCATTTGAGGCTAGTTGAATTTCATGTGAAACTCGCTCAATTTCATTTGAGGCTCGTTGAATTTTATGTTAGGCTCGCTCCATTTCATTTGAGGCTTGTTGAATTTCATGTGAAGCTTTCTCAATTTTATTTGAGGCTCGTTGAATTTCATGTGAAGCTCGCTCAATTTCATTTGAGGCTCATTGAATTTCATGTGAAGCTCGCTCAATTTCATGTTAGGCTTGCTCAGTTTCATTTGAAGCTCGCTTAATTTCTTATTAGGCTTGTTCAATTTCATTTGAAGTTCGCTTAATTTCATGTTAACCTCGCTCAATTTCATGTTAAGCTTGTTCAATTTCTTTTGAAGCTTGCTTAATTTCATGTTAGGCTTACTCAGTTATCCAGAGTTGTATTTAATTTTCGCTACAGAAGAAATAGCTACGAATTATATCCGTAGCCATAGAACTACTGCTACAAATCTAATGAAGCAATGGCTACAGACTTACTACGGTTATAATCCGTAGCCATATGTCTTTAGCTATGGTTTTTAACCCCTTTTCTAGTAGTGGTGCCACCGTGGACAAGATAGACTCCCACGATAGCACCATGGATATCATTGTGTCACCTTAAAAGTAAGGGTATTTTCGTCTACAAATAGTGTATCCGTATATAATGGTTTTGTTTTGAAAATAAACATTATAGATTTTCTTAAAGATGGCCATGGTAAGTTTTCAATGGTGAGAGTTCATTCACAAATGAGAAATTTGCGACTGTACGACCCATTTATGGCCCATTTAGGAATCTACGCCCACCTCATTTTCCTTTGCGAGAATACGCCCGAGCTGTACGGAAGGCTTGTCAAAGGTCGAAAATGCCTCTGCTTGTTCCTTCAAGCGGATACGTGGCGCTCGAAGACCAGCGCTGACACTCTCGAACTCCGAGTTGTACGAACGGTTCAAAAGATATCAGAGTTACATTGGGCCCACAGTTACGTATTTATTATATCCACAACGTTCATCCATAGTTCGAGATCATTTCGGAGCATTATCAAAAAAAAAAAATCCTATCCAAAGATCAACTGGACCACACCATAAAGAGCAACGGGAAAATTGATTTTAATCATTAAAAATTTTGTAAGGCCCACCATAACATTTATTTTCCATCCAATATATTCATATTGTCACAAAGACCTGGATGAAGAGGAAAAACAAATTTTGTAATGATCCAAAACTTATGACCCTAAAAGGGTTTTGATGGTAGGCGTTCAATCTTCCACGCCTTTACGGTGTGGTCCACTTGATAGCTAAATCTGTCTTATTTTTCTTCCCAAGCATTAGTACGAGTTCGCAAAATAGATGGGCCGGTTTGGATATAACACATACCTCATAAAAGGACCCACTAAAGGCGGTGGGGATTACAACTGGAAAAAAAGAGCCGGTATCTTTGGCTACGGATTATAGCCGTAGCGATAACCGCGGCCGATGCTTTTTCAATATGTCCTCTACGATACATCGAAGGTCTTTCGATATATACTTGATATATCGAATGTCTTTCGATTAATCGGAAAAGGTCCAAAACTGTCAACAACTTTGCATAAAAATCCTGCAATTTTCGATTAATCGAAGTGTATTCGATATGTATCAAAGATATAGCTATAGATTATAGCCATAGCCATAACTGCAGTTCGTAAGAGTCTATACAAATTTTTTTAATTTTTAATTTTTTATTTTTAGTTTTTATTTTTTACATGGAGAACTTTATTCTACCTACAATTTTCTCTAATACATATTTATATAAATATGTATATATAAGCATATAAAAAAAAATTCTCTCTTTTTTTCATTTATTTCTCTATTCATTCAACAATAATATCTTATAAATCAAAATTAGTTACTTAATGTACCCTATATGATTTTGGGGTAGGAGAAGATACCTTAGCCAACTAACCTAGTTATTTTCTAAGATTTCATCAGGTCGATGGTCGAAAATCCATTTCATTCACTTTGCGATCAATTTCAATCAGTTCGTGGTCATTTCCATGCATTTCACCGTCAATTCCCTCCACTTCACGGACAATTCCATGCATTTCACGGTCATCCCAAACTATTTCGTGTTGATTCACGATCGTTTCGAGGCATTTCGCGGTCAATTCCCTTCACTTCACGATCATTTGTATGCATTTTGCGCTCAAATCGCTTCAAACCAGGATCAATACCATGCACTTCACGGTCATCCCAAACAATTAGGTGTTGATTCAGTCAATTCTACACATTTGCGGTCAATTCCCTTCACTTCACGGTCAGTTGCATGCAACTGACCGCTGATCATGAATTGATGCGATTTGAGCGCGAAATGCATGCAAATGACAGTGAAGTGAAGGGAATTGACCGCGAAATGCCTCGAAACGACCGTGAATCAACACGGAATTGTTTGGAATGACCGTGAAATGCATGGGAATGATCATGGTTTGAAGCGAATTGACCGCGAAATGCCTCGAAACGACCGTGAATCAACACGGAATTATTTGGGACGACCGTGAAGTGCATGGGAATGATCATGGTTTGAAGCGAATTGACCGCGAAATGCATGCAACTGACCGTGAAGTGAGGCGAATTGACCGTGAAATGCCTCGAAACGACCGTGAATCAACACGGAATTGTTTGGAATGACCGCGAAATGCATGGGAATGATCATGGTTTGAAGCGAATTGACCGCGAAATGCATGTAAATGACCGTGGAGTGAAGCGAATTGACCGCGAAATGCCTCGAAACGACCGTGAATCAACACGGAATTGTTTGGGACGACCGTGAAGTGCATGGGAATGATCATGGTTTGAAGCGAATTGATCGCGAAATGCATGCAACTGACCGTGGAGTGAAGGGAATTGACCGCGAAATGCCTCGAAACGACCGTGAATCAACACGGAATTGTTTGGGATGACCGCGAAATGCATAGGAATGATCATGGTTTGAAGCGATTTGACCGCGAAATGCATGCAAATGACCGTGGAGTGAAGGGAATTGACCGCGAAATGCCTCGAAACGACCGTGAATCAACACGGAATTGTTTGGGATGACCGCGAAATGCATGGGAATGATCATGGTTTGAAGCGATTTGACCGCGAAATGCATGCAAATGACCGTGGAGTGAAGGGAATTGACCGCGAAATGCCTCGAAACGACCGTGAATCAACACGAAATTGTTTGGGATGACCGCGAAATGCATAGGAATGATCATGGTTTGAAGCGATTTGATCACGAAATGCATGCAAATGACCGTGGAGTGAAGGGAATTGACCGCGAAATGCCTCGAAACGCGAACGTGAATCAACACGGAATTGTTTGGGATGACCGCGAAATGCATAGGAATGATCATGGTTTGAAGCGATTTGTGCGAAATGCATGTAAATGGCCAGTGGAGTGAAGGGAATTGAGCATGAAATGTATGGAAACCGTGAATCACACGGAATTGTTTGGGACGGCAAGTGAAGTGCATGAGAATGATCATGGTTTGAAGAGAATTGACCGCGAAATGCATGCAAATGACCGTGAAGTGAAGGGAATTGACCACGAAATGCCTCGAAACGACCGTGAATCAACACGGAATTGTTTGGGATGACCGCGAAATACATAGGAATGATCATGGTTTGAAGCGATTTAACCGTGAAATGCATGCAAATGGCCGTGGAGTAAAGGGAATTGACCGCGAAATGCCTCAAAACGACGTGAATCAACACGAATTGTTTGGAATGACCGCAAATGCATGGGAATGATCATGGTTTGAAGCGAATTGACGCGAAATGCATGTAATCGACCGTGAAGTGAGGCGAATTGACCGCGAAATGCCTCGAAACGACCGTGAATCAACACGGAATTGTTTGGAATGACCGCGAAATGCATGGGAATGATCATGGTTTGAAGCGAATTGACCGCGAAATGCATGAAAATGACCGTGGAGTGAAGCGAATTGACCGCGAAATGCCTCGAAACGACCGTGAATCAACACGGAATTGTTTGGGACAACTGTGAAGTGCATGGGAATGATCATGGTTTGAAGCGAATTGACCGCGAAATGCATGCAACTGACCGTGGAGTGAAGGGAATTGACCGCGAAATGCATGGGAATGATCATGGTTTGAAGCGAATTGACCGTGAAATGCATGTAAATGACCGTGGAGTGAAGCGAATTGACCGCGAAATGCCTCGAAACGACCGTGAATCAACACGGAATTGTTTGGGACGACCGTGAAGTGCATGGGAATGATCATGGTTTGAAGCGAATTGATCGCGAAATGCATGCAAATGACCGTGAAGTGAAGGGAATTGACCGCGAAATGCCTCGAAACGACCGTGAATCAACACGGAATTGTTTGGGATGACCGCGAAATGCATGGGAATGATCATGGTTTGAAGCGATTTGACCGCGAAATGCATGCAAATGACCGTGAAGTAAAGGGAATTGACCGCGAAATGCCTCGAAACGACTGTGAATCAACACGGAATTGTTTGGGATGACCACGAAATGCATGGGAATGATCATGGTTTGAAGCGAATTGACCGCGAAATGCATGCAAATGACCGTGAAGTGAAGGGTATTGACCGCGAAATGCCTCGAAACGACCGTGAATCAACACGGAATTGTTTGGGATGACCGCGAAATGCATGGGAATGATCATGGTTTGAAGCGATTTGACCGCAAAATGCATGCAAATGACCATGCAACTTAAGAGACTAGAAGAAGCACACTATGAACACAACTTGGAAAACATGGAGTGTGTACCGACATGGGTGTGTACTAACAAGCTAACCTAAAAAAGTAAAACAAAAAAATATATAAAAAAATAAAAAAAACACATTAAAAAAATAGAAAAATTACACTTCGATATATCGAATAGAACACGATATAACGAAACTCTTTGATATAATCGAAACCTAATCGATTAATGGTAGAGTAAGTTATCGATTATATCTAATGATTTTATTAACCTGAGAGGCTTAGATTGACTTCAAAATTCTGCTATTTAATTTCCAAATATCCAATATCAACAATCCAATGTAAGTACAAACCAAAATTTGGAAAATAATGGAAACCGTTTAGTTTGAATTCCCAAAATTGTAAAATTGTGCCAACTTTTTAAGTCCAATTTTCAATTTTCAAGTTTTTATTTTTATAAATTTTTACTTTTAGGAAGTTGTTAGTCCCCTGGGTAACCAACCCTGTTTTAAGTTCCATAGGTTTCTTATAATCCAATTGAATGCCTTTGATGATTTGGGCAATTCGCTTCAAACCAAATTTCCCATGTTTCCTCATTCCAAACAATGGTTTAATTCCTTTTTGGCATTTCCCGGGTTGTAAATTGGTCCAATCAAGCATTTTGGGAAAATCCCACCATGTTATTCCCACACTTTTTCTTCAAATTTGGTATTGTTTTGGTGGTTTCCACATTCGTGGCAACCTTATTTTGGGCAGCATCTTTGGGAAAGCAAACCATGATATTCCCATCCTTTGGGTTCCAACCAATTCCTGTTGATTCACCCGTTAACATTTCCGTCAATTTTTAACCCAAGGGATGCAATTTCCCAAATCCCAACCCAGGAAAATTTATGAATTTGCCCACCCAAAAATTCCTGGACCCACCGTTTGAATTTCTCCAATTTTTAATTGACGGAAAAAACATTTCCTTTCTCAAAACCATGACTCCCAAGCCTTTTAAGATCGTCCCAAACTTCTGTTGGTTCCACTTGGTTTCGGGATTTCCATTTTATTTCTCCTAGGTCTTTAATGGATTGGGCCTGGATAAAACCCAAACATCATGGTGGGCCCAGCAGAGCCCTGATAGGACTACAACAATCATTAGCCCTCTTAGAAAAGAGATTTTTCAGACAGTAAATCTCACCTTTTACCCACCGTCTTTTCTGAATGCTCTCAAACTTTACTTTCCAAGACTAAATCATTTTGTAAAGACACACTACTTGCATGCGAAAATATCCTTGCATTCACGGTGAAACCATGATATCCACGGTGCCACTATGGAACTTTGTCTTGCCCACAGTGGCATCATCCACTACCAGAAAAGGGCCAAAGGCCATAGATAAAAATCTATGGCTACAGATTATAACCGCAACCATTGGTACCGTAGCGATTGCTTAGTTAGATTCATAGTTCTATAGCTACAAATATAAGCCATAGCCATTTTTTCTGTAGCGAAAGGTACACACAACTACCAATAATTAAGCGAGCCTAACATGAAATTAAGCGAGCATCACATGAAATTCAATGAGCATCATATGAAATTGAATGAGCCCGACATGAAATTCAACAAGCCTCAAATGAAATTGAACGAGCTTCAAATGAAATTGAACGAGCCTAATGTGAAATTGAGCGAGCTTCAAATGAAATTGAGCGAGCCTAACATGAAATTGAGTGAGCCTCAAATGAAATTGAGCGAGCTTCACATGAAATTCAACGAGCTTCAAATGAAATTGAATAAGCATCACATGAAATTGAGTAAGCCTAACATGAAATTCAACGAGCCTCAAATGAAATTGAGCAAGCTTCATAAGAAATTCAACGAGCCTCAAATGAAATGCAGCAAGCTTCACATGAAATTTAACGAGCATCACATGAAATTCAATGAGCTTCAAATGAAATTGAGCAAGCCTAACATGAAATTGAAGGAGCCTAACATGAAATTTTATTGCAACCTTGTTGAGGAAACCCCACTCAATTTCATTTGAAGCTCGCTCCATTTCACTCATTATGGTAGAAATAGAGACTTTCCATTTTCTCGTCATTTTATATACGCCGGCTGCATAAATAGTAGATGTCATAGGGTGAATGGGGCGCTCGACAATTTCTATGGCATACTCAGGTTTTCAGTTTGCAAGTGGGGCCCATAGTTTTCCATTATGCAAGCTATTGACATGATTTTGGGGGAGCGGCCATCCAAAATGGGAGCCGTCACATTAATGGTTTTGGATCACTGAACCATGTGGCCTCAACTGTAGAAACTCAAAAACTTGACCAAACTCTACAAACTCTCAGGTAGAGAGTTGTATAAAAACTCCTCAAGATGATTGTATAGTTTCAGTAAAAATACATATGGTCTCAAAGAAATGATAGTTATTAACAAAGCCCATAAAAGGCATAACCGAAGCTTCAAATGAAATTGAGCGAGGTTTCCTTAACAAGGTGGCAATAAAATTTCATTTGAAGCTCGCTCAATTTCATGTTAGGCTCGCTCAATTTCATTTGAAGCTCGTTGAATTTCATGTGATGCTTGTTGAATTTCAAGTGAAGCTCGCTTAATTTCATTTGAAGCTCGCTCGATTTCATGTGATGCTCGTTGAATTTCATGTGAAGCTCGCTCAATTTCATTTGAGGGTTGTTGAATTTCATGTGAAGCTTGCTCAATTTCATTTGAGGCTCATTGAATTTCACGTTAGGCTTGCTCAATTTCATGTGAAGCTCGTTGAATTTCATATGAGGTTCGCTCAATTTCATGTTAGCCTCGCTTAATTTCATGTTACGCTCGTTCAATTTCATTTGAAGCTTGCTCAATTTCATTTGAGGCTCATTGAATTTAACGTTAGGCTTGCTCAATTTCATGTGAAGCTCGTTGGATTTCATGTGAGGTTCGCTCAATTTCATGTTAGCCTCGCTTAATTTCATGTTATGCTCATTCAATTTCATTTGAAGCTAGCTCAATTTCATGTTAGGCTCACTCAATTACCCGTGATGCTCGTTTAATTTCATTTGTTGCTCGGTCAAATCTAATGAAGCAATGGCTATGAAACCAATGGCTACGGGCTTGCTACAATTATAACCCATAACCATATGTCTTTAGCTACGGTTTTTAACTCTTTTTCTAGTAGTGGTGCCACCATGGGCAAGGTAGACTCCCACGATAGCACCATGGATATCATTGTGCCACCTTAAAAGTAAGGGTATTTTCATCTGCAAATAGTGTATCAGTACATTATATAATGGTTTTGTTTTGAAAAGTAATGTTTGAGAGCATTCAAAAAAGCCGATGGGTAAAAGGTGAGATTAACAGTAGTAAATATAATACAAGAGGAAGCATTAAATATGTTAAAGACAATTATTTGATACTCTAGCGGTGTATGATGCCAAATACACATGCAACCAGAAATTGTAGATGACGCATGCATTGATTTAAACAGACTAAATTTTGTAAACCTACTTTCATTTAACTTACAAATCAAAATCCTGTTGGTTGAACAATCCTAACCTCTGATTCTTGGACAATTATTTGTTGAACTCAGATCATTGGATATTTTACATCTTAACCGTCCGATAAATCTCCACCAATCCAATAGTCAAATAGTCAAGAAAGCACAATTTTTGGCTCGTGGGGCATCTAAAATGGGACCCATAATTTGTACGGTTTAATTTCCACGCTATTTCTATTTCTAGATGCCTGTCTATCATCCATCACACTCTCCCAGAGTATTAGAGCTTTTCTGACATGTAATATACTTCACTACCCATGTAACTGCTCCTTATTTACCATGCAACGGTGAAATACTTTGATACTCTGGTGGAGTGTAATGGTTGATGGACAGGCAGCTAGATATTAAGAAATTACTTACATGAAATACAAATAATTCAAAATAAACCGTACAAGTTACGGGCACCTGTTTAGATGTATCAGGAACTAAAATTTTGTTTGATTTGGTTATCACAATATTAGATTGCTGGACATTTATTGGACAGTTATAATTGAAAAAATATTTAATGGTCTTATTGGCTGAAATGTTGACCAATGGACATGGCCCATAATCAGATGGTTCAAAACTCCTTACCCCTGTTGTTTGTGGAATTGGGACTGTTAATCACTTTTTGTTACAATCATTTAGCAGATGTGCTGACAGATGTCTTAAATCAATCTAGAATAGGTCAGTTCAATCAGATCAAAAATCGACTGATCCAATATGAAATTTTCTTTGACTGATCCAATATGAAAATTACCAAATTTTGGCTTTTGCTCATGGGACAGTTTTGGGTCTAAATTGATCTGATCAAAGATGGCTTCGATCCGATCAAAAGGTCATTGATGGCACTCGATCTGATCGAAGCTCCCATCGATCGACTTGCGCGGTTTTGCAGAATTATGGTTTTTGTTCCCCAATTCGATTTTAAATCTTTATAAGTTCTCATCGAGAATTAGGGTATTAAAAATGTGTTTAAGGCTTTTATGAGCAAAGTTAGTGTTTTGTGTGTTTTTCAAGATTTTCTTGAATCGGTAAGTTCATCCATCTCTTATATCATTATTTATCACATTAGATTCGTTGTCGCTTTGTATCATGGGTTTTTTTTCTATAAGAGTTTTTCCACATAAAAACCATGTGTTCCCCATGTGCATGGTTTATTTAATCTCTTATCGTTTGATTCTAACATGGGGTTACTTCCGCGCATCTCCTAATAAGTCGTATTAGAGCTAACTTTGGGATTTTAAATTTTTTTAATTTGAAAATATATTAAGGAATCCAATATTAAATATGAAATAGAGAACTTTACTATGAGGAATAACTTTGAGCAATCAATTAGATGTCGATGATTCTTTTCACAACCAAAGTAGAGTATATGACAGTGATGGAAGCATTTAAAGAATGTGTTTGATTGAGAGGGATGATAAATCAGCTTGGGCTTCAGCAAGAGGTTGTGCCGGTTAATTGTGACGACTAAAGCACGGTGAATTTGGCAAAAAACTCAATTTACCATTCTCGTACTAAACATATTAATGTTCATCATCATTTTATCAAATAGGTGTTTAAGGAATACATAATAATTCTTAAAAAGATCCACATAAGTGTGAATCTGACGGACATACTTACAAAAGTGATTTTTATAGAAAAGTTCAAATTCTGTGTAATTTCTTTGAACTTGACAAAGGCTTAACAAAGACAGAGTATGCAAGAGAAGCAACGACAATAGTAAAAATATGATAGAGACATTTAGAGATGAAATTTGGAGTTGTGGTTCATAATTATTAAAAACATGATGGAAATTAAGCACGTCATCAATAAGATTTCCATCCATCTTCCAATTGGATTAATTAGTGCAATTTCTGGGTTATGATCCATCTACACACATATTGAAAGTTATCCGTTGGATGGTGGGTAGCTGATCATCCAACGCGCTGGACAATAAGCTTATACAAGATCTTGTGGCCCACCTGCAGTGAAAAATGGCATTTTTTTTTAGGCAATATCTAAACAGCATAGCTAACCTGATAAAATCCCCTAGAATAGTAGAAGAGTTACAAACAAGCCATACGCATGTTGATCGCGCTGTATGGAATAAATGTAGCTCAATCCAAGCCTTTAAAATCACAGGACCATCCGTAGAATTTTGAGCCTTACGACAATGGGTTTTTATAGAATGCCGAGACACGCATCATGGCTACTACCATCGCAGGCACGTGTGATTAATCTAGGCCATTCAATAGGCAGTGCACACTGTGAGCACGCCATGAATAAAAAATCAAGGCAGCACAAAATGGGCCACAATCTATGTTGGAATTTGAGCCGTCGGAATTCTTTTCAAGCACCTTTTCTTTTGTCTAGGTCATGTTGACAATGGACCCTACCTGGTGAATGGCTAGGATCTCAAACGTGAGTGTCATCCAACGGCTGAACCAAGCCACGCATGGTACCTTCAATGGGGCAGGCATTGGAGCCTGCAATCGTGGTGAAATCTCTCTCCATTACACTCATATATAAAATAAAGGGCTGGTGAAGCCCACACGCTTATAGAAGGCATACCATCTACACCCCACCACACGTGCGAGTGTGGCAGACGTCGAATATTGGAGCCTTTGATCAAGTGGGCCCAACTGTGAAGATATTATTGCCTAAAAATCATGGTATTATACTCATCAAGTGGCCCACAAAGTTTTTTTAAAAATGTGGAGGCGTAGAAAACATTAGACTGATTTTTTATTTTTAGCAATATCAACATTTGCGGGATCACCATAATGGATGGTTTGGATCTCTAACCAATGTGCCACGTTAGTTGTTTTTCACATTGGCATGGAGCCACTTCAGCCATGGGATCAAGTACCCTTTCAGTGATCCAAGGTGGGTTTTCAGGAACACATCCCAAGGTGGTGCAACGATATGAGTTGAGACATTAGCCATTGGATCGAGGTCCTTTTGAGTGATCTAAACCATTTATCTGATTCGACTTACCATGGATGGGAGATCTACAGGATTAACAAATTCGTTTATATCTAAAGGAAGAGAGCCAAGAGATCAAAGGGTTGAAATATCCTAATCTAGTAAAATTTATTTATTTTTTTGGGCATCTTCAATCCAATGGGAGGCCCATCATGTCAACGGTCTGGAAAATTCAAAAATGACCTCCAAGTCCAAGTGCTAAAGTGTTGTTCATTGTTGATGATGATTTGGCCTCTACAGGTTTAAACATCAGGTGGGCCCTACTAATGTAGAGTGGATCACGAACACTTTCACGTCCAAGATGGACCAGAGAAGGCCCAATTGAAGGCAAAAGTCATCAAAACCGTAACTCAGGCAAATCTCACATACCAGAATGAGTTCCTCGACGTACCATATATGATTTTGCGGTAGGACTAGCCACTTTAGCCAACCATGCCAGGTTACCCATGCCAAATTTGTGAGATTCCATCATATCGATAGCTGAATTCCATATTTAATTCTATCTTTACTATAAATAGTAATTTTTAGAATTTTAGGGAGTTTTAGTTATACTTTAATTCTTAAACTTCTACACGTTTATTTCAGCTATCAATCAATCAACAAGTTTTTTTTCATATATCTTAAAATTATTTCTATTTCTTTTCCGGTGGATTCGAGAAGTCTCTGTGAGGAATCCAGAGAAGTTCCATGGATACGGAACAATTATCCCATGAGGAACACTAGGAGTCCGGAGAAGTTCGGTGAATTCGGAACAATTATCCTTGAGGAAGATTCACGTCCTTCCCTGCGTCAACTACTTGCAAGTGACTCAGACGTGGATCATACTAGCCTGTGTCTGTATTGTATCCCCAAACCTTTGAAGTGACACATGGCACAATCAATCATCGATAAAGAGAGATGATTCATTCATACCATCGGGAGCAAGCTATAGAGAGGGAAAAAAAAAAGAAGCAAATCCTATAGACAATGAACTGTCAGATCAGATGGAGAATAATAGTTCAAATAATCATCTTGATTTATGATTCCAAAGCAGCACGTTCGTTTGATGATGCCTAATCATCTGATCCATGACTGGTTTTTTTTTTTTTTTTAAAAAGATGATTCTAAAAATGGCCCACAATCGAATGGTTAGGCTCATCTGCTTGGCCTGAATTTTTCACCGTGGCTTGCACCCAATGGTATGTATGAATGACTCCAGTGGCCAGCGGTGCTAGGCAGAAGTGGGGCCCACCCGAATCATGACTGTCCATCAGATTCGTCGGCTAATTTTCCCATGATCCCGTAAATCAGGCTGATTCAAGAATCAGGTGGGCCACACAACAGGGAATTAGTTGATATGGGGTGCCTATTCTTGACTTTCATGGTGGTTGACTGTGTTGCTTTATATAGGATCCAGTCCATTCAAACCTTTCATCTAGCCTGGATGAAGGGTCATACAAAAAATCAAGCCGTTTTGCAACTCAAGCGGGGACCATGTAAATCATGGGCGGCATCCATTCTCAATTGATTGAATCTGGTGGCCCAACTGATTCACAGATCGAACTGACTTTTGGGAAAACAGGGTAAAGATTGGCTGATGCATCTGATGGACAGGATGTATTTATCTAATGTACCATGTGGGTCCCACTTTCGCCCAGTACCGTTACCACTGGAGAGCACCCCATATATGAATAGTCTGAATCGATGATTGGGACTACGTCTCATTTAAAAGCTCCGGGGACATCGCTAACATCCCTGCAAAGGTGAGAACGTTAGTGTGAGAAATTAGTTTACTAAGCTCAAACACTGAAACAACAGGATTCTTCATTTTCCGAAACTGCAGCGTGGTGTTCTTGCCCTTTATCATATATATACTCTTAAGCTTCTAAGGTGTATGTATATCAGCATACCCTCAACCTTTTGAAAACCGCAGTGTTTCATTCACAACAAAATACAATCACAATCATACATACAGATAGTTTAACACATACCAGTATTTTTCAAGGAGCCGAGCTGAGCGGATGGTGATCATTTGACTTCCCTTCTGACTTGGGAGACACGTTGTACATGTTCTTCAGCAAGTCCTGGATCTTGCACAGCATCAGCATCTGCGATGGATCCCCACCACTGCTGCCGCTGTTCTGCACGGCCCGGGAGCTCTCCTGAAGCTTGATCTTCTCGAACAAGTACTGCTTCTCGGCCTCCGCCTCGTTCAACCGCAACTTCAGGTACCGGCTGGCATACTCCTCCTCCGACTTCTCTGACTTGGCAAGGGCGATCCTCTGCAGCCTCTCAGCCTCTCGCCTTGCCTCACTGGCCTTGAGCTGGAACATGTCGGCCTCAGCCTGCTTCAGCCTCACAATGCTCTCTAGCTCATCGATCTGCTGCTTCTTCCGCTGCCTCTCCATCTTCAACTCTGCCACCTCCCTGGCCTTGTCCTCGAGCTCGCGGTCACAGGCATCGAGTGAAATACGGGCTTTCTTGAACATGCGCATCTTCTCCTCTGCCACCACTTCCATCTTCCTCACGGCCTCCTGCACCACATCTGCGATCCGGTTGCAGGCCTCCTGCGGAGCAATCAGCTTCCCATCTTCTTCAGTTTCCAGGTTCTTCATAGGGTCTATCTCAAGCTCTACATGCGATTGAGAAAAAGCACAGAGAATCAAAACAAGCAAGCAAAATATGACATTTCTATTCTACAGTTGAAGAGATGCTATGGTTCTGCCACAGTAAGGCAGGTAAACATTACTGCTGCAGTGACCCTATAATAACAAGCTACACCAATGCTACTTTTGGAAACTAAATTAGGGTAGTTTTTATGAAATCTTTAAAGACTTATATAGGGTTTTGTTTAGAGTTAATCTAGGGTTTGGCTTCAATAGGATCAACAGCTAGGATCCTCTCTAGGTTTTGCTTTATGTTAAAACCACTTATACATTGCTAAAAGACTCTTTTGGATGCCTAGGTCTAAAGGCGAATTGGATCATCTTCACAATGAGCCCCCTAGTTCAAACCATAGTTCAAAAACCCAAAAACTCAATTCAAATCGATGTTCAGCCGGGTTGGGTTGGGTTGACTTGAAGACTCAATCCAACTCAACTAAAAATTAATTACTGTAAATTAAAAAAATAAAAATACTAGGAATGTAAATAGATAAATTTAGTTAAGATAAAATGTAACGCAGGTCAACAACTACATAGATACCTCCCAAGTTAAGTGAGTTGCTTCCTTTGGTTGAGGGTGGGGGTTTGAATCCCACTCCACCCAACTTTATTTATATTTTGATAAAATATCCACCTAGGAAGTGAGTGACTCAGTTTGAGTCAGGCTGAGTCATGTCGAGTCAGGCTGAGTCATCAAGCCGCCTCGACGAGTCTCTCCAGGTTCAGGCCGAATCAGGCTCAATACTGAGTTCCCAGTGACTTGGCTCAAAATCTCACCGAGTCAAGTTGACTCGGCCGAATCTCGAAGTCAAGTCAGTGAATTTTGGAATTATTGTTCGCACCACTTTGGTCTCATTTCTTCAGTTGGAAAGAGGTTATCATTAGCTTGAAGAGAATCTTATCTATAGCTGCACAACATATGAAACAAAGCAGCAACAAGTTCAGGTGTGGGAGCAGGGAAGTGTCAGTTTCAAAATGTGTGCATGTACAGCTAGGGAGCAGGAGGGCGAGTCCGACGCACGATTCAAAGTGCGAGTGGCATCTAGTTAGAAGGATCCTGCAAGATGCCTCTAGTGGGACCACATAGAGATTTTGACAAGATGCCTTGAAAAGCTGCAGCTCTAGTCGAAGTTGGTCAATTGGCCACTCAATTGATGCCACTGTCTAAATCACATCTTCAACTAACCCTAGTTATTCAAAACCCTAATGACATGATGGATCAACTCAAGCCCCCATCTGGAAGGACTTGAGTGTGGAAGGATACTGTAGAAACCAAAGTTGGAATCAAGACAACATTTTGGTGGGGTAGTCTCCACAATGTTCCAACCTTGCAACAGAAGCTCCCTGCTTATGAAGAAAGAATTTCCGACAAAAGGCACTTTGCCTAAAAAGGAAGATACTAGACATCAGTTCCAAACTTCCAGCGTGGCCATCAAGTGTTCTGTGAAATCCCAAATAAATAAATAAAAATGCATGCTTCTGTTGAAAATAAAAGGTATGGGTTCAAAACCACGTTCGCGGGATCCACAAAGGGTCGTAGTACGTAATCATGAAAGCAACGTTGAAAATAAGTCAAATACATCTAGCTTCAATATCGGAGTAGGGAGACAAATTGCTAGCTTATCTTAAGACCTAGAACTCTTATAAGGCTGGAAAAAAAAAAAAAACTTTTTTCATAGTTCTCACATCTGAACCTCCAGATGATAAAATATCACTTTGGACACTCTCATCGGTACAAAAGATCCTCATCCAGGTGATGGCTAGAGCGTTTCAAAGTACCTGGTGTAATGGACGGGAATATAAGAGTACGGCAGTTCAGATCCACTGAAGATGGATGCTGTGAAACATATGACTCAAATTTGTGGTGGCAAAGCAGGGTGCATTTTCCAAGATCAATAAACTTGAGGATGAGCTTTCCCTAACCCACGAGGCAGGCCAAGGGTGGGCCCTGCCAATCATGTGAATGGCAGGGGATCACCTATTTTCACGAACAAGATATTTGCAACAGTATGCACGTTAGAAAAACACTACAGTTACACAAAGGTAATCTGTAACATACACATAATGGTAGTGTGATACAGTGACACAGTTCTTAGAAACTCAATTAGGCTCACAATGGAAGTCAAGTTCTCTTAAAATATTACTTTATGTATGCTGCAACTCTATGAGGTCTTCTCAATGGTGAGACTCCATTAACGTCCTTAATGTCTAGTGATACGTTAGAAAAACACTACAGTTACACAAAGGTAATCTGTAACATTCACATAATGGTAGTGTGATACAGTGACACAGTTCTTAGAAACTCAATTAGGCTCACAATGGACGATAAGTTCTCTTAAAATATTACTTTATGTATGGTGCAACTCCATGAGGTCTTCTTAATGGTGAGACTCCATTAACATCCTTAATGTCTAGTGAGAATCTAGTTCTTGTGCGAGGTGAAACTCTACATATCCCCCTCATTTTGACTTCCGATAATGAGATCTCAGAGCCATCCGATAACCCCTCACCTCCGCTATTTATCTATTGTTTTCATAGTCTTTGTTCTCTACCCTGACTTCCATTCTATCAACCTAACCACACACCCCTTTTACTAGTTAGTCTGAAGGGCATGCCAAACCACTCCTATAAGGCTACAACTTTTTTTTTCCTTTTTTCCCTTTTTTTCCTTTCTTTTTCTTTTGGTTTTGAATGCCTTCTTCCACTCATCATCCATGCAAATACAAATTTTATGATATCAGCCTCACAAATCAATCTTGGAGAAGACAACTGCTCCATCATTATATCCAACATGTCATCAAAGTCTCAGAATAGGAAACAGATAATTGCTGATTATTTTGTTGATAGCTTGGTTGTCTACACACATCCTCCAACAGCAATCATTAGGAGTGAGCAAAGCAGGCATGCCTCTTGGACTTAAGTCTCTCATGAATAAACCATGGTTTTGAATACGGGTTGTCTACAGGCATCCTCCAATGACAATCAGTAGGAGTGAGCAAAGCAGGCACACCTCACTTAGGCTTTCATGAATAAACCATGGTTTTGAATACAGGTGGGGGACAAGGGGAATTCATACATTATGGGTGTCACATATTGATGTTGGCTCGTATTGGTTGAAATTATTGATGCTCTCATGGTTTGCACGAATTTTGGGTCATTTTCGAAGCCGTTCAACCTTTGCACGAATTTTGGGTCATTTTCGAAGCTGTTCAAGTGTGTACCCAAATAGGGCCGGCAATATTCATCTGATATTTGTTTTCCTTCAATTTTTTGAAGGAAATGGTCTATATAGATTATGGATATGCATCGTGGGATGAATCCCACAGATTTCATGAAATTTGGGCTGCTTTCAGTTGTTTAAGTGTACCAAATTGGGCCAACACTATTCATCTGATTTTTTTTCCTCAAATTTCTTGAGGGAAATGGTGCATAAGTGCATATAGATTAGGGATATGCATTAATGGACTTATAATCTTCCACATTAATAATAGATATTTAGAATATTACAGACGAGGATTTCAAAGTCAGTCGGGTATTTAGTACTCCGTTTCAAACAAGCAGGCAGCCCAATAAACAGCATTCTTATCAATGTTTTTTTTTTTTTTTTTTGGAAAGGTAACACTACCAAGGCTTGACCCTGGATCACTCACAAGCACTGCAATGTCTCTACCAGCTCATCTAACAAGCAGGAGAAGAATGGCCCATTAAACCATCAAATACATGTACAAAACCAGAAAAGAATAATATATACGGGATCCTCACATTTTTTTTAAATTTCTAATACCTTTTGTGATTCTTTTTATCCCAAAACAATATCAGTCATTACAAGGTTGTATTGGCCCATACAACCCGGCCAATAAACCTAGCTGATTGAGGCTGATACCAATATTTGAAACCATGGATATTGTTTTTGAGAATTAGGGCTAAGAATAAATTGTTTCAAAAGTCCTTTATGTTTTTAATAAAGGATAGACTCTTGTACCAGTTTTACACCATTTATAAGATGGTTGTGGCTCTTCAACGGTACATTGGCACAATTGTACAGATGGTTAGGATTCATGATCGCTGAGATTTTAGAGATATGCACCATCCACAATGGCACCCACAATTTGGATGGTCTAGATAGTTGTACATCAGTGCCACGTGTGAGGGAAGAATTGGTGCTAAAGTAACATAAAAGCCCTGCCCTATAAACTTCAGTTTTTTAAGCTAAAAGTAGAAGTGTCATGCAGTGTATAACATTGGTGCTAAACTAACACAAAAGTCTTTCCCTATCAACTTCAGTTTTTTAAGCAGAAAATCAAACTTAGCATGTAGTGTATGTGAGGTTAGAAGGTGCTAAACTAACATAAAAGTCCTGCCCTAAAAACTTCAGTTTTTTAAGCCAAAAGTACCATGTAGCATATAACGTTGTTCCCAAACTAACATAAAAGTCCTTCCCAATAAACTTCAATTTTTTTGAGCTAAAAATCATGCGTACCATGCAGCGTATGCAACACGCACCATACCCTATGTAGCACATACAGTGCGCTATAGTGGATTTATATTATTTTTATGCTACATGAGTACATTATTTAAAACATTGTCATCATCTTTCTAACTGTTCAGGAAAGAACACTCAATTTTCCAACACAAACATTAAAAAGTAGGGACAAAGCGTACATTAGAATCAGATATCAACCATATTAACCAATGAAGAACAGAGAGAAAAGGAGTGCGTGCATGCGCGCACTCATGGAGATAAACATCTGCATGTCAATTGAGGAGATGAAATATGATACATGGCAATGTTTAGTATCATCACATCAACTAAACAAACAAATACTGATGGAAGATGCTCTGGCAAAGTATGGCCACCCATATGCATGCACATAGTCATGAACCCATGGAAATCATGTACAAGAATCCAAGCAGCCCAAATCATGGCTCCCACTGGGGATGGAACACAGTCCCAAAACCAAATTAATTGCACAATGCTATCTTCCAAAGAATGGACATTTGCTTGTTCAATTTGGACCAATAATTTCCTATATTTTCACTGTCCATTTGGTGGCCACCAACTGAAAATTGGAATCAGGAGTTTGTTCTTTTCAATTATAACATACAAAAAACTGTCCCTGCAATTTGGATGGTTTGGATTGAAGTATGTCTATGATGTGTATGGGCACGCTCCACATGTATGGGTCATCATACTCTACCAGCATATTCAATAATCCTCTTTGACATATCTACCGCAAATCAGCAACTAAAAGTCTTAGCCTGTATATCAATATGACAACTGTATACAGTAAAACAATTGTCGTTCAAAAGGAATTGGCTATTCCAGGCAGTGGGCATACTGGATTAGAAGCACAAAAGATCCATACCTTGGAAGAACAGTAGCATCACCTTGCATGTTGTAGCCTCAGGTACTCCACCCTTCATCTTATCCAGGAGATCCTCACACTTCCAATAAAGTTTTCTCCCTTTAGGATCTTCGCTTCCACGGAAAATCCTACTAACAAAATCAAGTTCCCTCATCAGTGCCTCGCGGTCCCACCTAGGGGCATAGTGTTGAAACACATCTTTGACCCAACCCAACAACTTAGACATCCTATGGAAAGCTTGGCATTTGAAAAGCATCTCGGCAGGACCCGAACCACCCTTAGAACTTAGGCCCATTCCAATTTGACCACCGCGGATGGCACAATCTGTGTGAGTCCAATGAGAACACAGATCGCATCCAATCCAACGGCAGGTGTTCACCTCAAAGTCGAACTTATTGCAGATCACACACATGCAAAGATTGCAGAAGCCATTCCTGTTAGTGCATATTTCGCAGCTACAATCATCTGCAGGGAGAGGGTTTTGACAAGCTATGTTTCTGCATCTCTTGTACACAAAAATCTCGATGAGGCAAGTCTGGGAGAGACTGATATTTGGATGTAAAAATGCCTGGATACCAGTATTTATTGCAACAAGAATCTCCAACTGCACTCGGTGCGCTCTTATCAGAGTTTTAGTAGTTAAATCAGTCCAACCTTGAACAAACTGCTGCAGAAGAAAAAAACTCTTCTCTAGTCTGAGAACCACCTGTTCCTTCAAGAATTGCCCGAAGCTCACTTTTAAGTTCTTCTAAAAGCTCTTCTGGTTGCTCATGTATCTGTTGAGAAATTACTTCAACTCTTTCTTTAGCTACATCCCGAAGAGATAGTTTATCTGTAGTAGAAACTCGCCGAATAACAGACTGCTCTGGGCAATCGCTTTCTCCTTCTTTCTCCTTCTCCACCTTCTTTACCATGGTGGCCTCAGATCGGTTGTTGTCAGTGGGCCACGTTTCACGTGAGCTAGCACTCTCTGATGGTGACTCCCTAACTTGCCCAGAATTTGCACCAGGCTCCTGAACATTAGGAGAACCGCCATCTGAGTAAACCAAGGATAAGGACGTCTGTAGTCCTCCAGGTCTTGGTTGCTGACGTTGAGGGAGCAATTTTGGTGGTGGTTGATGGTGGAAGTTTGGGCCAGAAGACGTTCCCATGAGAAGAGAAGAAGTGTCTCTTGATTAGAAAACACGTGCCTGCATCCAGAAAAGAAATTATTTCTCCACAATCTAGTTCTTCTGACCCTTAGAAAAAAGAAATATATCCAAAGTTAAATATCCGAAAAGAATTAGCGTGGGAATCAAATAAGAAAGTGAAAATGCCAATAGGAATTGTCACCTAATGATCTCCATTCCTCAGCAAACACAATACTATAAATTGATCTTCAAGAGTAATCAATTGCAAGCTCTAAAAGAGAGTCAGAAAACAAAATATTGGACTCAAATTTCGACTAAGCACACCAACCCAACCCTTATTTAGCAACACAAGCACTAATTCAAGCCAATCACTACCATTACTAAAGCTAACAAACTCATAGACGCAAATGCACCATTGTTAAAAACAACGGCTTGGTCATTAACAAATTAAGGGGGTGTTTGGTTTTTCAATTACTGGTGTAACAGCAGCAACCCCAATGATTGAGGTTGACAGCTAGCTTGTTTGCAGTTTCCAACTCTAAAACCAAGGTGGGAAATGAGGAGTGCACAAAATTTGTGGGACCGACCGTGATGTATGTCTTACCCATGCCGTCCATCGGTTCCACTAACTCATTTTAGGGCATGAGCCCAAAAATGATGCAGATACTACACTCAAGTGGACCACACCAAAGGTGCCAGTGGGGATTGAATGCTTACCATTGAAACTTTTTTAGGGGGCCCAGGAGTTTTGGATCAAGCTGATATTTGTGTTTTACCTTTATCCATGTCGGTATGACCTTATCAACAGGTTGGATGACAAATAAACATCATTGTGGGCCCTAGGGAGGTTTCAACTTTCAATGGCTGATGCTTTCAATACCACTTTTTCCTGTGGTGTGGTTCACTTGAGCTTTGGATCTACTTTGATTTTGGGCTCATGCCCTAAAATGAGCTGATAAAATGGATGGATGGCATGGATAAGACATACATCACGGTGGGACCCACATATTTAACTAAGTATGCAAGTGTGTGGAATTCACTGCATTCCATCATGAAAATGAAGGTGAAATTTCTCACCTTTTTTCCTCTCTTCCAAACGGGTGTTAATAGTCATTTTACACCTATTCACAAGTTTTTTTTCCAAAAATCAAACACCCCCTAAGGACCTGTTTCGATTCATGGAAAGCATGGGAAAAGAAATAGTGTTTCCCATGAACTCACTTTCTGTTGTTTGTTAAGTCTTTCTTTGTAGGAAATTGTGGGAAACACCATTTCTCACTTTCTATCTTTGTTGGAAAATAAATAATATTTATTTTCCCACCTCCACCCCTAAGAAATGCATTTTCCCACAGTGGAAGGAAAATGGGTTTTCAAGGGTTAAAGCCCAAATGCACCATTATCCATGTTCAATTGCCTCACTTGTGCCACATGTTCCAAATGAGACATTGTCCATCTTCGGTCATGCCCCACACGTGCCACCATCCATCTTTATCATGTACCCCACGTGTAAAAAGCCACCAATTTGCCAATGCACCAAATGTGTCAACATCCATCTTCTCTTGCACCCCACGTGTGCTATTATGCCACATATACCACCATTCATCTTACTTGTGCCCCACATGAGCCAATGTGACACACATGCCATTGTCCATCTTCAATCCTCCAAATATGGCACATGCCATTGTCTATCTTCAATTCTCCAAATATGGCACGTGCCAATGGTGCCAATGCGCACAAGTGCCGTCATCTAGCTTTAGTGCCAATGCGCACAAGTGCCGTTATCTAGCTTTAGTGCCCACATGTCAAACATGCTAATGCATGTCTTGTGCCACGTGTGCTACCATACAACTTCAAGCACCTCACATGTACCATGCATGCCACAATTTAGCTTAAAGTGCCCACATATGCCATGTATGCCACACGTGCCGTTGTTCGTCTCTAAGCATCCCACAAGCGCTAATCTAGCACATGCTAGTTATTACTTTGAAAAAATTAAGAAACTTTTTTGCTTTACCAAATAACAAACTTGAAAATAGATTCTAAATTTCTACAAAAATCTGGTTGAAAAACAAAGAAGGAAAACAACATTCCCTTTCCCACAATTTTCTAGAAATAAGGTTTCCTAAGAAACACCATTTCCTTTCTCATGCTTTTCATGAACCCAAACAGGCCATAAGGGAAAAGCATAGAGAAAAGACTAGGATAAATGACAAACTTAATTTTGCAAGATAAATTATTAGCTCTAGAACTTCATGAGTTAAGTTATCAATAGTCACTCCAAAGTAGCACTTGGGAGTTGGGAACGCAAGAAACAACAGATTGAAAGATTTGCTTCGACCTAAATAAAACCACAGGAAGAAAAAAAAAAACCGTAACTAAACCTGCATACTGACAGGATATAAACCCCTAAAGGCAAAAGTAAACACAACAAACAAGGTTCTGATATAGAACCTCAGTGCAAGATCAAAACCATGATGTTTACGAGAAGTGTGAACTTGTGGGCACGAAAATAACAAAATAAAATCTCCATTTGAACTCAATAAAGCAGACAAAAACCTACAATTTGGAAGAAACCAAACCTTACAAAACCAAAGTTCCCACAAAAGGGGTAACTTTTCCAAGCTAGAACTTCATTGCAAGATCACAATCACTCATCAGTCAAAAATTAGAGACATGTTCTACCTGAGAACATCTCAAGTTCCACATCTCCTTTTCGGTATGCACAAGTGGGGTGGAAGGTTCAGGTATCTATTTATGAACAGTAACAAAATTTTGTTAAGAACCAAAGAAAAAGGAGAGTCAAGGGGGAGGGATGGTGAGGGGCCAGCAGTTCCCCACACCCCACCCAAATACAACACTTCGTCCCAAACCAATGTTGTCAAATCGCATAAAATCACATAAGCCGTCAGCCTGGGCTGATCGCTTATGCCATCGCATAATCGCACAAGCGATCGCTCAGGATGATGGCCTCTTTTCTAATTAAAATAAAAAATAAAAAATAGGGGAAAAAAACTTAAAAATTAAGAAAAATTATGTATAATTACTACAAGTTTGGATCGGGTTTATTTACCTATTTCATTGTAGTTTGAGTATTAGGTCATCTATATGTTGAGTTATATTATATCATATATAACAAAATAAATTTAAATTATCAACAAGTTACACTAAGAATTAATCATTGAAAACTATAAATATATAAATTGTATTGATAACTTGAATCTTGATGAGTTGATGCATACAATACAAGTTACAACTTACAACTTATTACAATCTACAAGAAACTTGACTGTTGGCCATTATGCCAAGTATGCCATGATTATGCGATTATGCCATCGCATAATCATGGCATATGCGACCATGGCATAAGAAGTCTGAGCCATGGTATACGCTTATGCGATCGCATATGACACCAGAACACTATCCCAAACACTCACAAGGTCTTCCCTCTTACAATTTGCAAATAATTGGTAACTCATAGCCAAGAAACAACTCTGCTCTTAGCACAAAGAAATGACGGAATGTCAAAGGGAGAACCTAATAATGTATTTGTGATCATTTAGCTCCTTCAAATCGGCCACACCATGGCTAACAAATAAAGCCTCGACAGCACTTTCTTCCCCTTCCCAAAGGCCCCCCATCTATAAGCGAGTAAAAAGTCACTGACCGAGGCAAGAAGAGTGCAACCCAAGAAGGACCAAAAACTTGCACACCTGGGAGGCAACCTCACAATGGATCAACAGATGGCCAATGGACCCTGCATCTTGGAGACATGATGGAACCACTAGAGATCACCCTATTCCTCTTCCTCAAGTAATCAATTGTAAGGATTTTCTTCTTGGGGCCTGTTTGGATTGGTGGACTCCTCTTTTCTACCATGGAAAAACAATCATTCTCTTCGGATGTGATGTTTTCCACCGTTTACGAAAATAAAAGCAGTGGTGGAATTCAATTTTTTACCATGATTTCCATTTCCACAGTTTTCCCCCCCTCAGAATGGTGATTTCCATTTCATAACACTTTTTTTTTTTTACCATTGATACATCCACATACCCATGGAAATCATGAATGCTGAAATGAACAAGTTATTCGAGATTCTTCCACAAATTACCTCCAATCCGACATTCTCCTTTCCAAATCTACTTTTCCAATTCCACCAATCCAAACTTGTCGGAGCAGTGGTGAAGTCGATAAAACGACTTAACCCAGAAAGTACAAGAGGATTAAGATTTCCATTGCCAGCTACCACTATATTTGGGGAGCGGTGAAAGTTCCCCATTCAGCCAGCAAACAAGAGATCTACTCAATCCCCTCTTACCAAAGATGTCTCCAAAACCAAGGAGACCAAACCAATCCAAATCCAACAGGACTCGAGCACTAAGATATCAATGCCAATTGATTGGACAATGCATTAATAACCATAGGGAACACATGGCAAAGGCTCTCATTGTGGCCTTTCAGATCCCTGTTGCTTGAACTGCTTGCGGGATGTTCAAAACCGTTCATTGAGCCAATTTCATCGGCATACCTATCTCTTTCTTACTGTCAATATGTGCCATTGTTCAGACCCGAAATGGATCACATCACAAAATAACCCAATGATAGAAATAGATGATTTGGGATCAACACAATCCAAGTGACATGGTAGCTTTTAGAAAAATGCCTCAAAATCCTACAAAAAAGTAGGAAAATTAGAAAAGAAACAAAAAAACGTTAACGAAATCCTATATTACTATCCTAAATATGATTCAGATTTCCAAACCCTACTAACCCCAATAACCCCACATCCCCGGCGCGCATTCCAAAGCAAACTAAACTCCACCCTTCCAGTTCCAGCTCCGTTCCTCAGGCGATCCTGCCAACCTCTATACCACACCACTTTCCAGAGCCATGGAATCAACATGGTGGGCCCCACCTGATTAGTGGGTTAGACCTCACGCACGTGTGACCCGCAACTCCAATCCACTTAACAAGCCTCTTCTTCCCCAAAATCCGAACTATTTAACTAAGAAAGAAAACAAACTCACACTACATTCAAAAATCAATAAAACTACAAAAAAAAAAGGACCAATAATTCAAAAAAAAAAAAAAAAGATCCGATAGAAAAGTAAATTTCCGAATCGAAGCTCGGAAATGCAAAAAAGAACATATTCTGAGCTCCATTAACTAAATCAAGAATCCAAACAAAAAACTAAAAACTAAAAAAAAAACCACAATTCAGCAGGAAAAAAAAAACAGTATAAAACCCAAATTCTGACCTAAAAAAGCAAAAATCTGAAAGAATCCAAACCCTAGAACGAGGAAAAACACAAATTCCTACTAAAACCTACGATCATGTGAAGGAATCGAACAGAAATGAGAAGAATCACTTACCAGATGAGAAAAATCTGTAGAAATTTCTCAACTATTTGAATTCGAATGAAGAAAAAAGGGAGAGAAAAAAAGGGATTACAAAAGAAACAGAAAATTTCCTCTTTTTTACCCCTTTTTCAGAAAGAGAGCGGAAGCAGAAGAGAAGAAAGAAGATAAAGAGAACGTCGCCAGTCCAACCGAGTGGACAGAAGGTTATGGTCCATCGATCAGATAACTTCTAAAACTTGATGTGAGTTAGAGATCTAAACCTTCCAATAATCTTTTCCCATCATTAAAATTTCCTTATACAAAATTTAGCTACATCTAATTATATTATTATTATTTTTATATTGTTCCATTTATCAATGGGTATAATTTTTTTCTATGCTGTGGTCAACATAATGAGAAACAAATTTTTCAATGTTCGATCTTACTTATGTTTTAAATCTAATGAAAGGGTTGGATACTTCATATACATGACATGTTGGAAAGTATCCTTTGATGGACTCTAATTCGTAGTCCAGTCTGTTGGACTTGAAACCTTCTAGATGGTAAATAGCAGTACGAGAAGTGATTTACATACAACGTTATTTACTTAAATTTTAACGTGTAGCGCCTCATTTCTCATAATTCGTCAAATATATAAATAATCTGAGACGTAAAAACGATGGGCGAAAAATGGATGGATTATTTGGGGAATGATTAGAATGGTTTTTTCATCATTGTAATGAAAAGTGAAAATAAAAGGGCAGATGATGTTATGACTCAATGTCATTTATTTGAGCTGTATAATGAGTATATGTGCAAAATTATTATTTTTTTAAAAGATTATTATGATTGGTCCCACATATTTGACGGTTCAGATGATTTATCAATGTTTATCTGTTGGAAAAAGAAATTGCTGTATATGAATATCTCCGGCATACCTCGAAACATAGATGGCCTTGTAAGACCACCGTCACCCCACATAACCACGTTTGACTAGGAAAGGGATCATGCCTGTAAGCAGTCTCCCTGGTTCGTCGCGATAAGCCCAGTCATCGTTCCGTTGCCTGTTGGTCTATGAGTTGTACTCGTGCGCTTGTGATTTATTGGAGGCATCGCAGCACCCACATTCAACACGGTGCTCGTGCCAGATCAGGGCCACTAATCTTAACTTCATATGGGCATAGATCAGCCCTACAAGTGGGGGTAGCAATGGGTTGGATGAGCGTAACCACGTGGGATTTTGGTAGGCGTGTGTACTAATGCATGCATGTCCATTTATGATAGCACATATATAAATTTTTTGTATACATCCACGCATGGATACGTACAAACATCCATCATTCAATATAAGTTATTAGTTATATATAAGTTACTACTATTGATATGGATGATCTATCGCATTAGGATGAACCATTGACATGTATACTTGAATTTTGGGATAAGCCACGGATGGACGGTGTTGATAAGCCACGTATATATTAGTAGCCCCCGCATACATTTGACAGTGTTAATTTGAAAAAATTAAAAAAAAGTAAGCATCAGATCAAACATTGATATCACCATAATTAATCAAGAAAATAATTATTACTCATTTAAGTATATTTACAGAGGTTTTGAAAATCAAACACGCCATTAATATAAATAAAACTATCCATTTGTTTATGGATCCATTCAATCCCAATCATTAACCATACATTAAGTTCACTTGATCATCCACCGGCTATATGTGTCCATCATGCACACAATTATATGTACATTTATCCACAATTATATGTACATTTATCTAATCATCAATATAAGTGCCTGTTTGTTAACACTGAATTTTTGCACTTAACACGGAATTGGAAAAATGTTCCGTATTTAGCGGTGTTTATTAATGTATCGTTACCGCGGAATAAGGAAAGCGCTAAGTGATTTTTTACTAAATTCTTTCCGTAATAGGAGTCCGGCTTAATGGTGAATGCGGAATGCGCCCAGTGAATTTTCATTAAACAAAAAAATTTTCTTACAAAGTTACCCCTTTTTTAAGTTACTAATGCATTATTTTCTTTTTAAATTGTTTGCGGAATACAAAATCAACTTTTATCGTGTGAAACTTCTTTATACCCCACTATGATATATGTGTTTCATCCATTTTTAAAGATCATTTTAGGGCTTGATACCAAAAATGAGAGGAATATAAATCTCAGGTGGACCATACTACAGGAAAACAATAGTGATTGGATATCCACCATTAAAATTCTCCTAAGGCCCAATGTACTGTTCATTTTGACATCCAATTTGTTGATTAGGTCATATAGACCTAGATGAATGGAAAAAAAACAAAGATTAGCTTGATCCAAAACTTTTATGGCCCTCAAAAAGTTTTTATCGGTCGACGTTCATTCAATACTATTTTCCTATAATGTGGTCCACTTGAGATTGGGATATACCTCATTTTTGGTCTCATACCATAAAATGATCTAGAAACATAAATGGACAGCATGGATGAAACATATACATCATGGTGGGGCCCGCATAGCACCGACCATCAACCATTGGCTGGTGGTAGGGGAGTAGCTAATCTGTTTCCGCGGACGCGGATTGGATACTGATAGGTTGAGTAGCGACTACAGAAGTTAAGTCACCAAGTTATGTGGGCCCCATCATGATGTATGTTTTGTATCCACGCCATTCATCCATTTAGAAATATAATTTTAAGTAAAGATCCAAAGAATGAGTCAAATCCAAAGCTCTAGTGGAGCTCACCACAAAATACAGTGGGGAGAGTGATGCCCCCCATTAAAAACTTAAATAGGCTACAAAAGTTTTTGATCAAGCTGATATTTGTTTTTTCCCTTCTTTTGGTGAGCCTTGAGGAAGGTTTCAACGATAGGCATCAATCTCGCCACTGTTTTTTGTGGTAGGGTCAACTACATATTTGGATCTGCCTCATTCTTTAACTCATGCTCTAAAATTAAATCTCCAAATAGATGGACGGTGTGGATAAAGCACATACATTATAGTGGGCCCACATGCATCATAGTAGGCCCATGGAACTTGATGACATCACTTCAGTAGCGAATCTCGCTATTCAACCTATCAGTAGCTAATCCGCGTCTAAGTAGGATGTGGATTGGTTAGTGTACCTCACACCAGCTATATAGCTGCTGTATTGACGTAAGCAAGTTATGTGGGTCCCATCATGAGGTATGTGTTACATCCAGACCATCCATCCATTTGGTGAGCTCAGACGAAAAATAAGCTGCAAAAAGCAGCGGGGGACTGAACATCTACCATTAAAACCTTTTTTGGGGTCATAGAAATTTTGGATCAATATGATTTTTATTTTTATTTTCCTATTCATACAGGTATTTGTGACCTTATGAACATATTGGATGTAAAATAAACTTAAATAAGCTACGAAAGTTCAGGATCAATATGTTTTCACTTTATACATTTGGGAATGACGTTATAAACGATTTGGATAGCATATAAATAAAAGGTGGGCCTTATTTGAAGGTTTTGTTGCTACTGGTGTTCAATCCTATACAACACATAGAGACAATCTTCTCACTAAGAGGAATTGAAGGCCTTATGATGATATTTTAGTTTTTTATTTAGTATTTTAGTTTATTTGAATTAAATATAATGATTTTATTTTCATTTAATAAAAAAAAAAATCTTTATAATATAAAACATTTCCAAACGAGAGATAGGGGCAAATGTGTCAAATTAACATATTTCAGACATTTAAGATGTTTGTTAACAAACAGTTTATTTCAGATTCAGTACTTAATTTTTTGAGTTCAGTCATAATTATCAAACAAGTTTTTTTACTTCAGATTTCAGATTCAGGCTTTAGATTTCAGATTCAGGCTTCAGATTTCAGATTCGGTCTTTAGACTTCAAATTTAACAACGGGGCCTATGTCATTCATTCAATGACGGACCAATCTCTTTCAAAAACCCAATACATATTTCTCTACTCGTAATTTATCTCACCATCTAATAGTACATTGTACATGTATTTGTCAAATGATTCACCCAAACACAAATAATTCACCATCTAATAGGACACACTAATCCAAACCCATCAACCCAAGATTTTTTAAAATATAAAAATAAATAAGGAAGCAAATTAGGGAAGTTTTTATGGTAGGCATTTCCCAATCCCCTTCCATCGCGCGAGTTTTGGATCTGCGTCATCTTTGGGCACATGTCCTAACTTGATTATGTGAGGCAGATGGTTGGGGTGGATTTCTCACAGACATCACTGTGGACCCTATAGGGAACCCATTCGCCGCAGGAAGCAGCATGTTTAGTAACTCACTAGGCTTATTACTAAGTAAACTCTGTGAGGTCCACCATGATTTATGTATTTTGTCCTCTCCGTTCATCCATTTTACCAAAAAATTTTATGGTTTTAGATTAAAAAATGAGGCATATCAAATGTTCAAATCAATCGTACCACTGGAAAAAGTTAAATTAAACGTCTACTGTTGCAAAATTCTTGGGGCCACATAAGTTTTGGATCAAAGTTAAATTAAACGTCTACCGTTGAAAAATTCTTGGGGCCACAGAAGTTTTGGATCAAGCCTATATTTAGGTTTTACCTTCATCCATATATATATATGATCTTATGAATAGGTTGGATGACAAGTAAACATCATTGTGGGTCCTAGAAAGGTTTCAAAAGTGGAAATCATTATCCCCACTATTTTAGTGGTATGATCCACTTGATCTTTGGATGGAAAAACAGATGGATGGCGTGGATAGACAAAATACATTCAAGGTGGTCCCAACTGAGTTTACTCATTATGATAAGAGCGTACCAAGTAACTCAGTAGGCAATCCAATTTTTATGCTGCCGTAGAGTAGGGTTGTACATCAAGTCGAGTCAAGTCAAGGTGGGGCAAGCTCGGCTTGACTCATCCATGCTATACTCGAGTTCGAGCTCGAGCTCAACATTGAAGCTTGGCTTGTTTGCCAAAGCTTTTGATCGAGTTCGAGTCGAGCTAGTGATTCGAGTCGAGTCGAGTTTACCTCGGTAGGGTAAGGGAAAGAAAAATAGGGAATGGGGATGGGTAGGGTTGAGTAGGGTTTTTTAGTAAAAACTTATCCATATACAACATTTAGATGTGACACTTAAATATTATATATATATATATATATATATATATATATATATATATATATATATATATAATATTAATATAATGTATATAATATATATTATTAAAATATATTAGTCGAGCTCGAGCTTTGAGTCGAGTCGAGTTGAAATACACCATGGTCGAACTTGGCTTGAACTCAACTCGAGCTTTAGTAAACAAGCTTGACTCGCCTTGAGTCGGCCTTTCAAGCCGAGTCAATCCGAGCTGAGTTGAGCCGAGTCAAGCGAGCTTTTCGAGCTAGCTTGACTTGTGTACTACCCTACCGTAGAGTAGCCTTTTGCATACAACCCACGTCCCGACTCCACCTCTTCCTTTTCTTCGTCTTTTCCATAAAATCGAATCACGTGCGCAACTACAGTAAGGCCCGCTAATCCACACCTTCCTTGCATCTGAACCATACATCCATCTCCTGGACCGTCCCAAGGGCAACGATTCACGCTATTGTGAAGAACTGTTTCACTTCCTTTAAGAATCCAAAACGCTGTGAAAATCTTCTCACATTTCCTACTCCTCTCCTTTAACATTGAAATCATGAATCAGTAACCTTCTATCATAGTTGTCTACTCTCTAAGCCTAAGTCTATCTATAACATCTTGAATTTTTGTTATTTTGGATTGTAAAAAATTCTTAGTTTTTTAAATATATAATTAGCCTACGTCGTCACTTACTAACCCTTAACGCTCAAAGCAAGCCTATATGCTGGTGATACCGATAAAGAACTGTACAAATAAAATTGATCAATCGTATAAAGCCAACGAATCGAACCAATCTCTTAAACATCGAGTTCAGCCGCATGATTTGTTCAAATAAAGCCCACATCTAGCCAACTTATTAGCGATCAATCGAGATAACCATAACCAAATAAAGACCTACCTAAAGCTGAGACGACTATGGGTCGGATCTTAAGTAATAAACCAAATCAACCTAGTTACTCATTTAGTCTACAAATTAACGGTTTAGAGTGATTGTGACCGAATCGTCATTTTTGCTAATTACAAATAGGCCACACTATGAACATAGTTAATTTAAACCATAATAATTGCGCATAAGAAACCTTGATACCTCATTCATTATAAAAATGTTCCGATTATCTGAATTAGTTCTAGACTGCTCGTTAGTGGGCCACTAGTTCCGAAACTATAGAATAATATCCCTCTCACTGAGCTTGATGTCCATCGCGGGTGACGAATCAAGATAGTGCCCAGAATTGCGCAACTTAGGCCAGAGGCCAAGTGCTTGAAATGTACACATACCCTAGGTTGAATCCTGAAACTTAAGTGAAATAGACATTCTACTCGTTTGCGAAGTTGCCACTTTCCGACTGTCAGATTACAACTAAACTCAAGCCATGAGTCAGGGATATTTTCCTACTCATATTCGTACAATTGTGGCCTCGATCGAGCACCGATAGTCGTCGATCGAAAGTAGGGTCCTTGCGGTCGAACAAGGCATCCGATCTCCACCTCCACCAAAATTGGACTGATCGCTCATCCTACGATGGGGCACCTGCCCCATGGCGCGAATGAGCTAATGGCTCCTGAAGGAGCCCTGTGGGCCAAAATCCAGCCCACTAGGGGCATGCATGTTAGGAAAAGGGCCCTTAGGGCCATTTAGACATAAAATCCAAACTATTTAAGGCAAAAATTTTCACTCTCTCGCTCCCATTCGAATTTCTAATTATGAGTGAGGGAGAGGGGAAAAGAGAAGGTAGAAGCTATTTAAGGAGCTAGTTTGGGAATTTTCATTGCTACCGCTGTCCACGTCAGAGCCTGTATCTTTGCTTCGCCATAGAAAACAGCCCATCGACAATAGAAAGGTAATCCTCTAGCCCCTTTTGAAAATTGAGTCTTGCGGGCTGTCGCATGCGCCCTTACGAGCTAACCTACTCGACGTAGGGCATCAATCCGTCAATTGCAAGGTCGGTATCCTAAGAGCGGCGCTAGAGAATTGTTGGATCAACCCTAAGTGCGGACCATTACCTTTAGGTTGCCAATTATCAAACCTATGTCACAAATACTGATTGCATATGAAAAATCTTGAATTGCATGCTAACTAATGACTAATCCTTAGGCCTATTGTCCTCTATGAAGTGTAAATTTCATTTATGGCTGCAAATTATTTATTACATGCTAGAATAGACTGGATTCACTGAATCTTCATACCCACATGCTCCATATTTTCTCCCTGACACATGCGCATAATTATCCGGTCGTTGTAAATTGTGCGATGATTGAATAATGCATTTGCATGCCTATTTGTTTGCTCATATCAACTAGAATATCCTGAAATACCGATGAGTTAGTTGCCTATTCCTGAATAGAATTGTCTGTGACATGTTGTAGAATTTTAGTATATTGGTAATTGGGTTGGCCAGCAAATTGAAAATATTCACAAGGGCAGCCCGACTAGATCGGTTGCCTTAGGCCAATCCGACCGATTCAGGCTGAATACGGACAACCAACAATAGTTAGATTACACAGGATACTTACACTCAGTGTTGGTTGTGTCGTAGTTCGGTTGAGTCAATTAAACTAGTCCACTAGTTGGCCAACCATGTATGATCACACTTGTTTGAACCCGGGACACTCCACGCCCTTGGAACGCCTACTTACAGTCGTTAACAACATGATCCACAACTCTTGAGAGTCGGGCATGGTGGTATGAGATACTATGCTCGAGTCGGCCTACGTTGGGTGTTGAGTGTGAAATATTGCATATTTCTCTGTAAGTGTTATAGTTTATAGCCCCTTTTGTTGTCAAATTTGTGGTGCCAAAGACACTGTTAAGAAGCTTTCAAGTTCAAGTCATGATCTCAAGAAGCTTTCAAGTTCAAGTCAAGATCTCAAGAAGCGTTCAAGTTCAACCTCAAGATCTTAAGAAGCTTTCAAGTTTGAGCTACATCAAGACTTCAAGCTTCATTACTTTCAAAGGTCATTCGTCTCTAAGTTTCAATGTCCTTACTTCACTATTGAGGTATGACTGACCTTAGGTTGACCTTTAGAGTAGGCCATTTAGGATACATAATTCATATATTTTATATAAGTGAGTTTAGTCGGTTCTAAGACTAGTTCTGGACTTTGTTCGACTAGTCCTAGCACTGTTTCGACCTGTCTAAGAATTTCTTGGATTAGTCGTAAGTTTGTTGCAAAATTCAAAAATTTTATTTTAGGCTTCGATTAGTCTTAGGGACTGTTCGACTAGTCGTATGAACAGTGTCGACTGTTTCTTCAACCAGTCGTAGACCTACGACTCAAAGTACAGTGTTGAATTTTGGCTAGCTTCGACTAGTCGTGAGAAACCTACGACCAGTCGAAGGAGATTTACGACCAGTCGTGAAACTGCCAGATCTTATCGCGCCTGAATTTTCAAATATCTGTTGGTTCTACGACCAGTCGTAGAGATCTTTAGACCAGTCAAAGACGTAATTTGCTCACTTATAAATAGAGCACGAATCTCAGAATGAAATATGAAATTCAAGCTAATTTATTTCGGCCTTCTGAGAGATAAGTTTGTGCTCCATTAAGCTAAGTGCGCGTGTATAATATTCTCTTTCTTTAGCTTTTCAATTTGATTTTGTTTCTTGCATTCCAATCTGATCTGAAAAAGAGGAAGTTTCATTTTTCCTTTTTCTGAAATCAAAATCAATTAGAGCTAGCCCCATTTGGTTTAATTTAAAATCTATTAGAACCTAGAACCATTATAAAGTGAGTATTGGACATTGAACTTTGACATTCAAATCTCTACTCCGACTTGGTTCTTCTGGGCTACTACAACGAAGGAGAAATTCAGGTATTTTACGTTTAAGTAATTTACTGTCATTTGGTTTTCTTTTGGGATTTGCCAGAAAAATCTCATTGTATTGGTTATCTGAGGAGAGTCAGGAAAACTCAGAAGATGGGTTTTTTTAATTGTGCAAGCCCATAGAGAAAGACACAATTGTGAAGGTTTTGGGTGAACCTGAAAAACCTATCTTTGATAGTGAACGTTGATATCCCCTGTGTGAGGATATTAGGAGTGGAGTAGTTGTGTGGCTGTTTATTAACAGTTGATGTACATACAGGCGAACCACTATAATCCCTTGTGTTTTGTAGTTGTGTGATTTATATTTCATATCTTTAATTATTCATTTGTGGAATGTATATATGGATGTAAATATTGTAATCATTTTATTTCAAGCTCAGTGGGGAATGTTGTAATAAGTTTAGATTTATATTTTTACAATTTATTCCTTGCTATCTCTTTATTAGTTTGAGCTTCAGTTTCTCTATTTGGTCTAATATGGTTGCCCTGCCATTTTTATAGTGCATGGTTGTCCTTAGAACAATTAATATTTTGAGATTGCATTCCGCATTGTGTATTGATTTATTTATTTAGCTATCTCTCTTTCTTTATTGCCACTGTATTTATTTTAAATTTGGCATGGTCCTATCACCCGAGAGCCTAATAGCTCACTCTTATTGCTTTTTATTTGGATTTAATTCCTGAGCTAACGATCTAAGCTTTATATAAGATGTCAAATTTTGATAGCCTTTCAGTCACTAGGCCTCCACCCTTTGATGGCTCCAACTATGCCTATTGGAAAGCCAGGATGAGGATCTTCCTTAAATCAATGATGAGAGTGTGTGGTAAGCCATAGTGACTGAATGGAACCCACCTACCACTGAAGTGACTGGTATCGATGTTTTAAAATCAACAAGAGTAACTCCTTATTTCTCTTGGACCACCTTTCAAAAAAATGAGAGTAGTGCCAAGGCAAAAGTACTAAATGCAATCACTTGCGCACTATCACTGGATGAGTTCAAACGAATCATATCCTGTGATACTGCAAAGCAAGCTTGGGATATATTAGAAATGACACATGAGGGTACTACAATTGTCAAAAAATCTAAAGTCCAACTCCTCACAACCAAATTTGAAGAAATTCATATGGAGGAAAATGAAATGTTTATGGACTTTTACATAAGACTAAATGACATTGTAAACTCAATATGGGGTCTTGGTGATAAAATCCCAGAAAGTAAAGTATGTGCAAAGATACTACGCTCACTTTCTGAACGGTTCAACTCTAAGGTAACTGCGATCCAAGAACTTCATGATACAGACAATATGAGGGTAGAAGAACTAGTTGGTTCTTTACAAACCTATGAGTTAAACTTTAAAGCTCATAAAAGTAAATATATCGCTCGTAAATCTTCTAAATGTATTTCTCAAGAAAACTCTGATTCTGAAGATGATATGGTTCTTTTAGCGAAAAAGTTTTACAAGATTTTCAAGAGTAAAAAGAGGGTTGATTTTGAAAAATCAAATGATAAGAAAAGATCAAAACCTAAATCTAAAACTTGGAAGTCTTTGAAAGATAGTCAATGTTACAACTGCCAAGAATATGGGCATTTAGCAAACAAATGTCCTAAAAAGGACAAACCAAAAAGGAAGGTTATGTTGGCTACTTGGGATAAATCGTCTGATTCTGAAGCTTCTTCTGAATCAAAAGATTCTGAAACCGAGTCGGGCAGTGAAGTTAAAGCCCTTATGACTCTAGCCAAATTCACTTTTTCAAATCATGATGATTCAACTAGCGAAGAAAATCTGAATAGTGATTATGAAAATGAAGATGATCTTCAAGACGCTTACAATGCTCTATACAAGGAAAGTTGTAAAATTGTTGTGAAATTGAAACTTCAAAAAGAGAAATTTTCTAAACTCAAAGAAATTTATGAATCTCTTATTTTAGAAAAATCTCAAATTTCCAATTATTTTGAAAAATCAAAATGCAATTTAGAATTCAAAACCTCCCTGATTGAAAATCTAAAATCTGATAATAAGAAACTTAAAAATGAAGTATCTTCTCTTCTGAGTTTAAAGGATACATGGAGGTATGCCAAAGGAGATCCAAAGTTAGAAAAACTTTTATCTGGATCTAGAAAATGTGGCAACAGATCTGGGTTGGGCTACGATAAAAATGTTCCTCTTAAACAAAAGTATACTCCTCTTAAGTTTGTGAAAGGAGAGTCCTCTAACTCAAAAGGGAAAAATACTAGTCAAGATTTTTCTAAAAGTACAAAAGCTTTTTAAAAACCTAAAAGTAGCTATGTCAACTTCAAATTTAGAACAGAAACCCACTAGCTGAAAAGATAATTGATTTACTCAAGGAGTTCTTAAAATCTAACTCAGTAGGTCATCCTTATAACATCAGACAGAAGAAGACAAACCATATTCCCAAACCCAAAACAGTTCTGAAATGGCTTCCTTACCAACTATATTCCCAAACCCAAAACAGTTCTGAAATGGGTTCCTAAGGTTGCCTGCTTGGTTGCCCACACCGCTTTCAAAGCTACAAGCCATTCAAAGTGGTACCTAGATAATGGATGCTCCAGGCATATGACAGGCGACAAAGTTTTATTCACCGATCTTTAAGATATGACTGATGGGTCAGTTACTTTTGGTGATGGAAGCAATTGCAAGATAATTGGCCAAGGTATGGTTCAACTCTATAACCTTCCTTTGTTTAAAAATGTTTTGTATGTTGAAAGACTGAAACATAATCTTCTAAGCATATCTCAAATTTGTGATAATAACCATAGTGTATGGTTTTCTAATCAAAGCTGTGAGATTTTAAACAACAAGGGTTCAGTAATATTAACTGGACGTAGAACGTTTGAAAACTGCTATATTGTTAGCGAATCTAGCTCATCTAATCAATCGTGTTACATGGTCCATACAGACGAGACTGATTTGTGACACAAACATCTTGGACATGTACACGACCGAAATCTATATAGATTGAGCAAACGGGAACTTATAAGAGGTCTACCCAAATTATAAAAATTAGATAAAATATGTGGTGAATGCCAGATTGGCAAACAAACGAGGAACTCACACAAAAAGGTGAATTCTGATACCACATCAAGACCACTCGAGCTTCTCCATATGGATCTTATAGGACCTACCAGGACGGAAAGTCGAGGTGGCAAAAGATATATCTTGGTAATAGTAGATGACTTTACCAGAAATACATGGGTTGTCTTCTTAAGGGTTCTCAAAAGGTTTAAACTGAAAAAGGTTCTCAAGTCAGTAATATTCGTAGTGATCATGGATCTGAATTTGAGAATAGCGGTTTTGAGAAGTTCTGTAGCGTCCAGGGAATATTACAAGAATTCTCAGCGCCCACCCACAACAAAATGGTATAGTTGAAAGGAAAAATAGAGTGCTTCAAGAAATGGCTAATGTCATGTTGAATAGTATGAAGCTCTTTAAGAATCTTTGGGTTGAAGCAATCAATACAGCTTGCTATATCATTAACCGGGTTTACACTAGTAAAGGTAATAATAAAACGGCTTACGAAATGTGGTTCGACAAAAAGCCCACTGTCAAATACTTTCAAGTTTTTGGTAGCAAGTGCTATATTTTACGAGATCGTGAAAATTTGGGACAGTTTGATATGAAGAGTGATGAAGGGATCTTTTTAGGATACTCTTTGAATAGTCGAGCTTATAGGGTTCTGAACAAAAGGACCGATGTGATTCAAGAGTCTATCAATGTAGTCATTGATGATCACTTAAATACACCAGTCTCAAGTTCAGATAATGATGAAGTTCTAGTAATTGATAAATCTGATACTTCATCTAATCAGACTGATTCTGAACTGAGGACTGTTAAAGATCATCCAACCACACAGATTCTTGGAAACCCTCTCACTGGTGTTCGTACTCGTAAACAACTTGAGGATATATGTAATTACGTATGTTTTACATCTCAGATAGAACCATCTAACGTAAAAGAAGCTCTTGCTGATGAAAACTGGATTGTTGCGATGCAAAAAGAGCTTAATCAATTTGTGAGAAATGATGTTTGGTATCTCGTACCTAGACCTAAAGATAAACACATCATTGGAACTAAATGGATTTTCAAAAATAAGTCTGACGAGCTTGGCAATATAATTAGAAACAAGATTAGGCTATTGGTACAAGGTTACACTCAAATTGAAGGTATTGATTATGATGAAACCTTCGCACTAGTAGCATGTCTTAAATCAATTAGACTTTTTATATCCATTGCATGTTTTAGAAAGTTTAAGATTTGCCAAATGGATGTAAAAAGTGTATTTTTAAATGGCGATCTGCATGAGGAAGTCTATGTTGAACAACCGATGGGTTTTGAAGACCTCAAAGATGCTGATCATATGTATTGCCTTAAAAAGGCACTTTATGGTTTTAAACAAGCTCCTAGGGCATGGTACAAGAAACTAACAAAGTTTCTATTAAGCCATGATTTTCAAATGGGATGTGTTGACACGACTCTGTTTATTAAAAAACATGATGATCAAATTTTAATAGTACAAATTTATGTTAATGATATCATTTATGGATGTACCTGTACTGACATGACTATTGAGTTTGTAGATTTGATGAAATCTTAGTTTGAAATGAGCATGGTTGGGGAATTGAATTATTTCCTTGGGTTGCAAGTAAAATAAAAACCTGATGGAATGTTCATTTCTCAATCTAAATATGCTATGAATTTGATTAAGAGATTTGGATTTGAGAATGGTAAGAATTTTGATACTCCTATAAGTACAACTTTGAAACTCTTAAAAGATCCTACTGGTAAAAATGTGGATCCGAAATTATATCAGAGTATGATTGGTAGTTTACTATATTTAACTGCTAGTAGACCCGATATCGCTCTAAGTGTTGGTATTTGCATTAGATATCAGTCTGATCCTAAAGAGTCGCACTTGACTGCTGTCAAGTGGATTATGCGATATATCGCAAGTACTCTTAATCTCGGTCTCTGGTATCCACATGAGACTAGTGTTCAATTAGTTAGGTACTCGGATGCTGACTGGGCTGGTAATCTTGATGATAGAAAATCAACCAGTGGTGGTTGCTTTTTATATTGGAAACTATTTAGTTTCTTGGTTTAGCAAGAAACAAAGTTCTATATCACTTTCAACAGTCGAAGCTGAATATATCGTAACTGGTAATGCGTGTACACAGTTTGTTTAGATGAAACGTATGCTAAGTGATTATGGAATTAAACAAGATTCTATGTTATTATATTGTGATAATTTCAATGCCATAAATATTTCAAAAAATCCAATTCAGCATTCTCGTACTAAGCACATTAACATTAGATTTCATTATATTCGAGAATTAGTAGAAGAAAAGTGTGAGACCCGACCCGAGTTCGCATGTGTGCATGTGTATGTGTGAGTATGCTTTCCGTCCATCTTGATCCCGCGATCCTACCGGTCAAATCCCGACGACCCGTGACCCTTGGATAGTGTTTGCAGTCATCCGTGAGCCCAGTCATGAAGACCCGACTCGGATCGAGTTGAGACCTATGCCATTGTGACCGCATCGTCGCCGCGGTTCTAACGACGCGTCTTGTGTGTCTATCCGATGTGTGGATCATAAGTTGTGTGCATCTCATTTGTAGCCTTTGAGCATGATCATATGGCCCACCTAGTGTGGAGAGCACATTTTTCAAGGTGGCCACCCTCTTTTGTGCAAATTCCAACATACACTACCCATACACTACCTAAACCCCCATATCCTACACCACCCACCACCCACACACTACCCATCCCTACTCTAGCCTAGCAACATAGTTTATATCACCATAGGCTATGATGATTTTTCTCTTATCTAGGAGAGAGAGTAATGATTACTTTCCCCCTCTCTCTCTTTTCTAGCAAATTTCCTTACTATCCTTCTCATTTCTCTCTACTCTCTTCTCTCTTTCTTTCTCTCTTACAAAAAAATCCAGCCCCATTTTCCCTCTTCTCCAGCCCCTTCTCCCTCAAATCCCCTCCCATCTAACCTTCAACAATCCATCTCACCCATTGAAACATGTCCCTTGGAGCATAAAGAGAAGATTGATGTAACTTTGGAGTGGGATCCATTAAGGTGGGTGATTATAATTTCTAATCTTGTTTTCTACCTTTTGATCTTATTTTTTCTTCCTAGATGGATCATGTGGGACCCACCAATCCATGGTGGGGATCCCATTTGATCCCATGGATGTGGCCCTTTGGCCCATCCTACATGCATGTCATGATCCATAATGGGGCCATTCTCCATAGACCCTATTATGATGTATTTAATGATCCACTCCATCTTAAGGTCATCTAGACCCTAAGGATCATGTTGGGATGGCATCACAACCATCCATAGCAATTATAGATCATGCATGTAGTGATTTTATGTTGCATGTTCAATCAATGTAGTTGTATGGGTATGATTCATTCTTGGGAGGGCCCATTAGTGGTGGGGCCCTACCGCATGGCCGGATTGTGTTTCTTCTCTATCTTTTCTTTCCTATCTTTATGGTAAATCTGATGTATGTGTGGCCCACTTGATGTGCCATGCAACTAGGCCCAAGTGGTTAGATGTCAAAGCCCACCTTGTTGCCCCATATTCTTGTCATGTTTTGGACAGCCTTTGGGCTTAATATTATGGGTGATCTTGGAAGGGGCTTGGGTCTGAGAGTTGTGTGACCCATCTAGGTGGACCCCACCCTAAGGAAATGGTGATTTATCTCCCTTTTTAATTATCTTTTGGAGTGGTTTGGACAGCAACATGTTGCTGTCCAAATCTGTTTGAACAGATTTTTGGATCATCTTGAGGCAAGGTTTTTGGGCATTTGGAGGGGTGTTTGGTCTTATGTAATATATGTTTCTTGAAGGTGTGGACCCCACCTACAAGTATGCCAAATTTCAGCCCCAAATGACTCCATTTAGTTATCCAAAAGGGTGGGCCAAGAGGGGTGGTCAGCTTGATTTTCTGCTATGCAGTCCAGCAATGTAGACTGTTGTAAACTGAAATTCATAAATTATTTTGATGATGGTGGGCCACATTTTTGGATTCCCTCTCATTGTATATATGATGAGAGACCTTGGTCCTCAATTTTCAGAATTTGGAGGCCCATGACCCACCCATTGGAATGGCCCAAATTCAGCACAGTCCTATTCCAGCAATACTCCGCCCTGTATAGACTGTATCCTTCAAATTAATTAAAATACTTTTGGGTATCCTAAAATCATGAAAATTTATATAGAGGTGGTCCACCCATGTTTTGACCCACCCACAAAATTTCAAGGCCAATGGACACTTGTACACACCATGGTGGTGGCTAGACCGGCCCATTACAATATGGTGTCCAGATCAGTCCGATTTTCTAGACAGTCTGTTTCATTTAAATACATTAAAATATTTTTAAGTGTCCAAAAATTCTGAAATTTTGTGGGGGTGTGACCCACCTATGTATGTATCACTCTGCAAAATTTCAGGCCCAACGGACATTCGAGTTGACTGTGGTACGGCCTGTAAATTTGGGTCAGTTTCGGCCAAATACCCAGGCCTAAATGGGACGCCCCATGTGAGCTACCTGCTGGACTTTGGTCTAGCAGTGTGGCCCACCTACTCCCTTGTGTTGTATGATGTAACCCTATATGGTGGGGCCCTCTGACTTGATAGCTAGACCATTTGGGCTGATGTCCTTCAAATGAAACAATTACTGGACTCCAATAGGCCCATAAACCTGTTGGGTTAAAAATCCAGCAACTTGTTATAAAAATGCTTGGCCTTTGGGCTAAAATTTTGAGGAGTGGGGCCCACCACATTGTGAAGATCTTAGAGGGAATAATTTATACCTTTGGTTCCTTAAATGTTGGGCTCAATAATGCACTTTTGAGGCCCACCACAGTTGAATTTAATCGGGTCCATGAATGTAGCTAGTTGTTAAACTCTTTAGGCCCAATTGGGCTGGAACTTTCCAGATAGGCCCATTGAACTCTTGGGCCATTTTTACCATAATATTGTGTTGGGTTAGTGGGCTGGATTACACAAGTAGATGGGCCCTTGGTTGCCCACCAAATCAACTTAAATACTTGGGTCGGGTTGTAGGCCCAACTTACTTGACTAAGAGCATGACATTTGCTCATGTGGTTTGAGTAATGGGTTGCCCACTAGGCCACCACAATATATGAGATTAGTGGCCTTTATGTTAGGCCCTAACCTTTCCCCTATGGGCCCATAGTGGTATATATGGGTTGGGCTATGTGTGTTTCTCTTGGACCCATGTTTTGGATAGGCTTTGGACCGCCTTTCTGAAGCCCAACATGAGTGTTTGTGGTATGATTATGGCTTCCCGTTTCTTATTTTTGATGTTGCGTGGGCCTTGGGCCTTGATCCATAATCAATTAGAGATGAGGTACCTCTTGGGGACCAATTGTGGTTGGATGTCCACATTGGTGGCCCTAAGGTAGGCCCATGGGCTTCTATGGGTGGTTAAAGGTCCATCATAGACCCTTGCTAGGCCTGTTTCATCTATTTAGGCCCATACCATTGTTCTCATTAGTCTTGTGGACTACCCCAGATATATGGGCCCCCACTAGAGGTTGTATTCCTTATGAGGAATTGGTTAAGTACCTAGACCCTTCATGGTTAGGTAGAGAGTTCATCTTCACCTCATTGGCACCCCTATTCATCTTCATGGCCCACTCCCATACGCATCATATGCATGCTTGGTTGAGGTGTGATTGGCCATGGTTGTGCCATTGTGTAGGACATATTGGTATCTTCCCGAGAGATGGATGCTTGGGATTGATGGATGAGTGATTGTGTGATTCATGCATCTGGCATTGCATAACTTGTGGATATCCGCCCTTACTTCATCAGGGCCTTACCTCCACAGGGGTATTCGTTGATGACCGTATGTCTGGACACCGAAAATATTAGTTGAGCATACCGGGTGCATAGGATGCCCATGGGTGAAATTCTCAAAACTTCCATGGTACCAAGGATCTGCTCAATGCCGTGACTGGGTGGAGTACATGAGCGCACGAGGGCCTTATACCGTTAAGCCGCGACTCCCACTGTCGTGTAGTCGGTTGAATAGGGGTGTGGCCTTACCTGCCTGGTGTGAGGAGGCATTGCTAGGCTGAGTCTGACTAGCTCGTAAATGGGTCCGCTACCTTCAGGCCTTGTTGGTGATTGGCTGTCCATAGGCGGGTAGTGAGGTCTCTTACGCTCGTTTGACTGTGCGAGGTCTGCAGAGCGGCAGTCATTCAGCAGTGTAATGGACCCCGGTGATTTCCTTATGATTGGAAATGTACTTGATTTATGGTTTGGATATGAGCACTGACATTACTTGCATCGCATTAGCATTGACTGTACAAGCCCCCCTTCATGCATTGCCTTAGTATGACACCCATTATTCATTGCATCGCGTTCATGATAAGCCTTGGTAAGGCTAGTGATATGCTCATTTATCATGCTTCTCTCCTTATACCTCTTACTATTCTTCTGTGCACCATTGTCACACACTTACACCACCCTCTAAGCTTCTATAAGCTTATGCACGATTGATGCGTGCAGGAGACTCTAGGTAGGCACAGTAGCAGCAGAGCGTGGAGTAGAGTTGAGCAGTGAGGACTCCAGTGTTGCTGATTTCTCTCTCTTTTCCTTTTATTCTCATGTATGTCCTTTTGGACCTTTTGGATGATTGTAAAAGTTCAAATTCTTAGTGGATTTTATGATGTGTGCCCTCTGTTATTCTCAGGAATACTTGCTGTGATCTTGGGTATGCTTGTATTGGAATGATTATACTGTTATGAAAATCCTCCTTGTAGGATCCCAGGATTGAAACCTGCCTCAGGAGCCGAGAATGGGGTACTACGGAAGCTGTTGCGGCCAGAACTGGCCATCGGACTACTTGTGAGTCCGGTTACCGAGTCTGGGGCGTGACAAAAAGGTCATATCTTTGGAATATATCCCTACTGAGAATCAACGTGCTGACATTTTCACTAAATCGTTCAACAAAAGCAGGTTTAACAAAGTGAAATTTGATCTTGGCATGTGCATTTTAAAATGAGTATTTATGCATATTTATATCATATTGTATATAATTGCTTGATTAGATTTTAATTTTTGTATATAATGCTGGAAATCAATTTTTTTGGCTGGTACTCGACCAGTCGTGAGTATACACGACCAGTCGTGTTACGACCAATCGTGTACATCCACGACCAGTCGTGAATCGCGTGAATCACTTAAAATTGGAGAAAATGCTTCATCTTCTTCATTTCCTCTTCACTCTCCAACGAGCCGACGCACGACTAGTCGAACCCTTCCTTGAAAATCTTCAAGGTTAATGCTCCATTTGCTTTTTTCTTATAGATTTGTGTTTAGATCACTTCTATTTTACTCTTGAAGTTATCTATTTCAAATTTCGTTGAGATTTGGAGTTTTTCTTTTGTAAAATCTGATTTAAGAAAACCCTTTTCTCAATCCTTTGCAACTCTTTATTTTCTTGAAATCCTTATTGCAAATGGCATCTAGAGGGAGAAAGACAACATCCCGTGGTTCATCTTCTTCCTCCAGATCAGCCCCTACCACAAGCGTCATCTTCGGGCTCCCGAGGACGATCCATCTTATGTTCGGGACATCAGATTGCGTAACGTTATTGTTGAACATCCTGTTAATACTAATCATGTTGCTCTTTTTAATATCCTTCCTATGCTTCAAGCTGTAGGTTGGGATAACTTATTGCATTGGGGTGGGCCAGCATACCGGTCCATTGCCTAGTCCATGTTCGCATGCATATGTGATTTTTCATTGGAAAATTTATCTTTTAAGATAGCTACAAGATAAGGACCATTTGACGTTGATCGTCATTTGATTTCAGCTCTTTTGGAAATTTCTGTGAATAATGAGGGCATTCCTATCCATACATTATCTGAAAAACTCTCAGTAACTGAAAAACGTATGCTCACTAAAGATTTATGCAATTTGGATGTTCAATGGACACATAAAGGGAATGCGCTTCCCTCAAAGTATTTGTTACCCAAATACAGAATTCTTCACAAAATCTTTGTGTCTAACTTGTATCCTCGATCGAGTAATAAATCTGAATTGACTTCCTTCATTATTCGTGTTCTTCATGTTGTTGCCAGCGGTGCTCATGTTTGTCTACCATCCTTGATTTGTCATTCCATTATTCAGTTTCGACTCCATTTAGGTCACAGTGACATTTCTTTTGGTTATTTGATGATTGTGTTGGCTACGCATATGTTAGTCGATATGCCGGTTGGAGAGGCCCCTATCCATCATCTGATATTTAACAATTTCAATATCAATAAGATGAATCTTGATTTCCTTCCTGGCCAAGGTGCTGGTGTTGGCAATGTTGAAGCTGAACATGAGGAAGAAGCTAGTGATCATCCTCCTGCTGATATTAACATGGATGATATTTTTAAAGAACTTGAATTTGATTCTGCAACTGATCCAGATTATGAGCCTTCTGAGTTTGATGCACGTCTGCGTGCATTGGAAGATAAGGTTGAGAATATGAATGTTAAAATGGAAAATATGTCTGTTGCCTATGATTTACAATTCAAGTATATACGCAAATATCTTAGGCGCTTGAACAAGGGCATGCATCAACTTGATCCTTCCATTCCTGCTCCTTCATCTGGTTCAGATTAGTTCTTTTAAGTTTGCTAGTCTGTTATAACTTTATTACTCTTGTGCTAGCTTAACTGGTTTTGAGATTGTAGCTATCTTTGACTTAGCTCAGTTTATGAATTATGTGGGTTGTTTATGCTTGTTACTCATATCTTGTCTTGTTACCTCTTATATATCTCTTTACTTATTTCTCCTCAGTCATCTGTTCTGTGCTTCCTTTATCCTATTGTGCCAAAAAGGGGGAGAATGGATATGGATATGTGTCCAATAATTATGTTATGTTATGTAATTATGTTATGAGGAGGGAGTAGCATTGCGCGTTTTTGATGTATATTGCTCAGGGGGAGTATGTGCAGAAGTGGACTATATGTTATGTTGAATATTGATTTACAGGTTTGCAAGATCATGTTAGTATGTCAGTTGATAACAAATGGTGTATGATTCTTTAATCAGATATTCTGCGTTATGTAACATATCTTGGAAGTGTGTTTTGTCACTAATTTGACAAAGGGGGAGATTGTAAGTGTTATAGCTTATAACCCCTTTTTGTTGTCAAATTTGTGGTGCCAAAGACACTGTTAAGAAGCTTTCAAGTTCAAGTCATGATCTCAAGAAGCTTTCAAGTTCAAGTCAAGATCTCAAGAAGCTTTCAAGTTCAACCTCAAGATCTCAAGAAGCTTTCAAGTTTGAGCTACATCAAGACTTCAAGCTTCATTACTTTCAAAGGTCACTCGTTTCTAGGTTTCAATGTCCTTACTTCACTATTGAGGTATGACTGACCTTAGGTTGACCTTTAGAGTAGGCCATTTAGGATACATAATTCATATGTTTTATATAAATGAGTTTAGTCGGTTCTAAGACTAGTCCTGGACTTTGTTCAACTAGTCCTAGCACTGCTTCGACCTGTCTAAGAATTTTCTCGATCAGTCGTAAGTTTGTTGCAAAATTCAAAAACTTTCTGTTACACTTCAACTAGTCTTAGGGACTGTTCGACTAGTCGTATGAACAATGTTAACTATTTCTTCAACCAGTAGTAGACCTACAACTCAAAGTACAGTGTTCAATTTCGGTTAGCTTCGACTAGTCATGAGAAACCTACGACCAGTCGAAGGAGACCTACGACCAGTCGTAGATCACTTACGACCAGTCGTGAAATTGCCAGATCTTATCGCGCCTGAATTTTCAAATATCTGTTGGTTCTACGACCAGTCGTAGAGATCTTTAGACCAGTCGAAGACGTGATTTGCTCACCTATAAATAGAGCATGAATCTCAGAATAAAATAAAAAATTCAAGCTAATTTAATTTGGCCTTCTGAGAGATAAGTCTGTGCTCCATTTAAGCTAAGTGCGCGTGTTTAATATTCTCTTTCTTTAGCTTTTCAAATTAATTTTGTTTCTTGCATTCCAATCTGATCTGAAAATGAGGAAGTTTCATTTTTCCTTTTTCTGAAATCAAAATCAATTAGAGCTAGCCCCATTTGGTTTAATTTAAAATCTATTAGAACCTAGAACCATTATAAAGTGAGTATTGGACATTGAACTTTGACATTCAAATCTCTACTCCGACTTGGTTCTTCTGGGCTACTACAACGAAGGAGAAATTCAGGTATTTTACGTTTAAGTAATTTACTGTCATTTGATTTTCTTTTGGGATTTGCCAGAAAAATCTCTTTGTATTGGTTATCTGAGGAGAGCCAGGAAAACTCAGAAGAGGGGTTTTTTTAAATTATGTAAGCCCACAGAAAGACACAATTGTGAAGGTTTTAGGTGAACCTGGAAAACCTATCTTTGATAGTGAACACTGATATCCCCTGTATGAGGATATTAGGAGAGGAGTAGTTGTGTGGTTGTTTATTAACAGTTGGTGTACACACAGACGAACCACTATAATCCCTTGTGTTTTGTGGTTGTGTGATTTATATTTCATATCTTTAATTATTCATTTGTGGAATGTATATGTGGATGTAAATGTTGTAATCATTTTGTTTCAAGCTCAGTGGAGAATGTTGTAATAAGTTTAGATTTATATTTCTACAATTTATTCCTTGCTATCTCTTTATCAGTTTGAGCTTCAATTTCTCTATTTGTTCTAGTAAGGTTGCCCTGCCATTTTTATGGTGCATGGTTGTCCTTAGAATAATCAATATTTTGAGATTGAGTTCCGTATTGTGTATTGGTTTATTTATTTGGCTATCTCTCTTTCTTTATTTTCGCTGTATTTATTTTAAATTTGGCGTAGTCCTATTCATTCCCCCCCCCCCCCCCCCGCCCCTCTAGGACATATAACTTGGCCATTTCATTCTCCCTATTTATATATTGGTTTTATAAACATAATAGTGCTTAATTGATTTAACTATTTATGTTTTCATGTACAAAGTGATTTTGAGCGTTTAAGGTGAAATTGATGTCAAAAGGAAGATTTATACTCAAAAGATTACTAAATGAATATTCGGAAGTCATTAATGAAGAACTCATATGTCAAAGATCCAAGAAAACAAGTGAGGAATGAAGAGAATCAAAGATTTGAAGTAAAGAAAAGAAATCCTGAAATTATCCGGAAAACAAACATATTCCTGAAATTATCCTGAAAAATCATATTTTGAAACTTTGAGTTTATTTTGGGAAACTGCACAGAGTGGGTAAATTTGAGGCTGTTTAAACTCCGAGTTTGTTTTGAAAAACTGCGCAGAGTGGGTAAATTTAAGGCGGTTTCTAGATTTTTCCAACTTAGTGCGAAAGTTGGAGTTCCACAACTATAAATAGGACTCCGTAGGATGCTCCAGAGCATCTTATAGGGTTTGAAAAGGTCTCAAGGACCATACATAAAGATGGAACAACCGCCAAAGAGTTTTTCTTCTTCCCTAGTTTATTTTTCATGCTTTATTCAAGAGATTTTGTTTCAATCATGTCTATGGTTGGCTAAACCTCTTAGCTACGGCTAAGAGGTGAAGCTTGTATCGTGTTTGGATGTTTATTTTGCTTTGATTCTTGTTCTTATTGAACTTTATTGATTACCAATTTAATATTAATGAAATATTTTCAGTTTTCTATGATTTATTGTGACTCAAATTACAGGAGATGTTGTGATAGCTTTGGATATATTCTTTTCCTGTTTTAAGATAGTGAGATTGGTAAATCTCATTATTCACCATTGTCTCTTGGGCATGGTAGGGTGATGGAATGCCTTCCAATCATCACAATTCTCCTCCATTGAGAATTATGTCAATGAAAAGTTCAAATTTGATTTAATTTACTTTATCTTCTAATTGAATAGAATGGGACTCTAATTCCAATTATGTTCATTGAATCAAGTAAGATAGCATCTTGATAACTACAAGCAAATCCTTGGCACCCTAGTTCCCAACTTTAAATTCGTAAGTTTTAATTGACATTATTCACCATTACTCTCAATTATTCAGATTTCAATTTAGATCTTTTTTCTAGTTCTAATTCTAGTTATTTTCATAATACGTACAAGTTTAGTCCATGTGGATTCGACCTCAATCTTACCGAATTATTACAACATTGTGACCCTACACTTGGAGTTGTGAACACTGGGGTAACGAGCCTCCCCGTAGTGACTGCGAGCAATCCAGTTTACAAACTTGCCTCTCGTATGAGTGCAGCTGGGAGTGACGAACCCAGACGGATCAAGGATCGCAGGCACGAGGCTGCTACGGCCGCCCTGGGCCTTGCGATCGAATTAGGGCATTGATTTCATGGGAGTGCCTCAGTTTCCCCAATCGTGCTGGACAAATGGAAATAACTAAACATTCGACTAACATGATCATTGTTATATTTCATTAGTTAAGTTGGTGACTCGGCAGTCGAGGTCGCATTAAGGGAGTGTTGGTCATATGAGAACGTGTAGATGGAGTCGCTTGAGGGAGTGTTGGATGGCGAGGACATGCATCATATCACAATAACATGCGTGTGCATTAACAAAAATATTTAGGGATTATATGCTTAAATTGTTTTTCATTAATTGTGCATGTGGATTTGATAGCTTGTGTAACTTGATGTTAATGGAACCACTAAGTTGATCACTCACTTTCACTCTGGGACTATGTTTTAAAATACCAACCAAACTTTATCTTAGATGCAGGTATCATAGAGTTCGACACACTGGATGAGGCGTCCATGGACTCAGAGGAGGAGCTCTCGCATTTTCAGCTCCTGGGCAGGCCACTGTAGTTGCCTTAGGGCCAGCGATGGGACCATATGGCAATGACGTTTTGTACATCTTTTAGACTATATATATTTTGCTAGGATGTGGTCCCGTACACTATGCGTATACACATCATTTTGTTAGTCATGCTCTAATTTAGTTAGTTGATTTCAGTTTATGCCGAATGATCCATTTAATTTTTCAAATGCTCATACATCAATTAAAAGAAACCCAAATTAGTTAAATCTGCAAAGCATATGCGGCCCGAAAATTCGGGAGTTGGGCATTACTCGACCCTCGAAATTCAGGGTGTTACACTATCCTCACAACCTATTTAAAACCTACATCACTAGGCAGGATCTCCAGCAACGTGTAACACTAGAAACCTCAATGGCGGATGATTTTTTAGAGAGAGAGAGAGAGAGAGAGAGAGAGAGAGAGAGAGAGAGAGAGAGATGGTGCAATGAGGCCGTCAATCTGGCTATGGTGATCCCCCTCACTCCTGAACTTTCTAATTTTATGTATTTTTTAAAATAATGATTTTAAATTAATATTGTCAAATTCAATTGTACCCTTATATTTATTTTTGTAAATTTTAACATTAATTGAATCTAACTTATAGAGTTTGAATGTAATATGACTTTTATTTCTGAAATTAGATGCCATGTAATTTCAAATTAATTCCACTATTTTTAGACCTAAGTAAGAGTAATTGATTTAAATTAGTTGGTTTAGAATAAATACTAATTGATTTATTTTTGAATTTCAGCAAAAAATAAAATAAAATCAACTTCACTAAGGGGTCGCTTGGATGCCTGTGAAATCCTTAAGTTGTAAAGGAATTACAGGTAATTAGATTACATGGGTTGTTTGGATACCTACATTTGCCTATAAAGGCTTTACAAGCTGTAAACACATTACGACTTTTAACAGTAATTTGAAACCTGGTAAAAAGCCTTGTTTCATATTATATCTAAAGTCTTTACTAGTTAAAAGGCATTATACACTGCAGAACACAATGGTTGAAATGCACTCATTATATGTGGGGCCCATTGTAATGTGTATGATACATCCAATTTGTCCATCATGTGCTTCCCTTGATTCTCTCATATGACCCTAACAATCACCATGTTGATTATCAGATAGATCACACAAGGAAAGCATGGGATGTCCACCATTAAAAACTTTCAAATTGCATTTGGGGCCCTCTATGATGGGTGGAGGACATCCAATCCATCTAGTGTGTGCGATGCTTTAATGCTCTCTTAGAGAAAATAAAAAAATAAAAAAATAAAAAAATCAATTCCTTATGTGATTTGCAAATTTTGCCGCCGAATGAATACCTACTACTTATCTATTATAACCACTTCACAAGTTAGCTAAACACATAATATGTTTACCTGTAAATAGATTACCACTTAAAAGCCAAATGAAATAGCATGTAATCTATTTACACCTAAAATTTTTTTAAGGTGTAAAGTACTTACAACTAAAAACTTTGCAGGCATCCAAACAACTCGTAAGTTTTTTATTCTAATTTAGAAGTTTTTGGATTCCTTTTGTCAATATTAAATTAAATATGAGTTTATTCATAAATTTCAGAACTTATTTAATTAAAAATAATTTATTAAAAAAAGATTTAGCTGAATTAATCTATGGATTATCTAATTCCATGTAATATAATATATCTAGTTAAATTTTGTTAGTTTAGATTAGAGTTGTTAAATTTAACCTGGAATTAAATTAAGTTTTAAAATTAGAATTTATAACTTAAATTAACTTGCAAATTTTAAGTTTTAAACTAATGTGCTTATTTAAATTTCAAAATTAATAGTTAAATTAACCTAAATCGGGTGTAATTATGTACATTTAATGATTTATTTGAATTCAATGTAAGGTGATTAGAATTAAATTATTAAATAGTAGTTAAATTTAAATTATAAATTTACAGAATTTGGAAAATTAATATCAATTATACTATGTCGAAATCTTAAATTATTTTAAAGTTATATGAATTTAATTAATCTAAATTTAAATCTAAGATTGTTTCTAAAGATTTTATTAAAAAAAGGGTTATAAGTTTAAATATTAGGTATTTAGTAATTAATATGAACTCTGCTTTAGGTGATTATTTAAATTAATTAAATCAAAATTTAATCAGATATTAAATTAAACCTTTTAATTTTGTACTAATTCAAAACTTTGGTTTAAGTTGAAAAAAAAATAAAAATAATCTAAATATTAGGTCTAGATAAGCCTTTTATATAAATCATGTGAATTAGAATTTAGAATGAAATAATTAGTTTATTTCCATAAATAATTAAACAAATTTACAATCAAATTTTTGGGACATAAATGGTATTTTAGCATTTTCAGGATTTAAAAAAAAATGTAAAATCCAACATTATTACAAAAAAAAAAAAACGCTCGATATTCCTGCAAATTCCAAGGACTGAATTTTAGAAGCAATGAATTTCCGCACTTTTGTATGTAACATGCATTATTATATGGAAATTTGATTTATTAAATTATTTTGTTACTGATTTTAGAATCATTCATGACATAAATGCATCTCTATAGAATATTGAGAAAAAAAAAAAGAAAAAAAGAAGGAAAGTAAAGGAAAGAGAATGGAATATCAGTTGCACTGCCCTGGGAATGTCCCTAAAAGTATAAGCAGCTAGGGCGATCGTGTCTATTGGGTGAAAGAGCCCAGAACCTATTGGATCATTCGAAGTCTCATTTGTGTATGGTGTATGAGTACAATTGTGTTCACGGACATAAGTCAGAGGTCCAACTGAAACAGCAGTTTGACCAACTAACGTATAAATGGATCTGTTACTACGAGGTACCAGTGTGTGAGTATTAATGCAACGTGGCCATCTACTTGGGTACGGTATTGTAAGAGATGGTGATTATTAAATTTTGTTATTTATATAATTCATGAAAAGTTTGGCATTATTCATTTGATATAAATCTAAAAATTTCGTATTTTGGTTATATATGATCCCACGAGATGTTATACTCATACCCACAATAAGTGTTTTAGGGCTCAGAGTTTAGTCAGGGCAAAGCGAAGATCTAGCCATCGGCTTAGTTGTAGTTATTTTTCTATCTGTATGTGTGTGTGTAGCAGAAATTTAGAAGCGAGTTTAGACTGTTATAGTTAAACATAATATTGGGTGAATGCTTGTTTATTGTAATAAATTTTTTTATTATTAAATGTGGTTGTGAATGTTTTAAATTAAATCACGGCCTAGAATTTAGAGTTAGGTTTGACCAACTCGGGCACCGAATTTCAGAGCGTGATAATGAGACTAGCCAAAACCAAGTATGGGCTTGGCACAACAGGGCTAAGCCCAAGTAAAAAAATTGACTGGGCTTAAAGCCTAAGCCAAGGCCGACCTGCCTTGAACATTGAGAAAATATGTGCCTTCCCATTTGAATATTTCTGTTCTATTTGTTGATAAAGTGAACTACACATGCATAAAGAAAAAGACTAGAGGAATGAAATCAACGGTCAAGATGCATTGGTTGGCTAATCAAGGACTAGAATTTCATATTTGTAAGTTATAAGACATGTCCATGTGAATCATGTCTGGCCGAGTGTCATGTTGCAAATTGCTATTTTGCGACAGATTTCATCCGTCGCAAAAAAGGTTTGGTTTAATGACGAACTTAGTCCGTCGCTAAAGGAAAATGTCCGTCTATTGGTGATTAAAAGGGGTGGGATTTCACTAAAATGAGATTTGCGATTGATTTGGTCCGTTTCAAATTAAGATTTTGCGATGGATTTTGGTTTGTCGCAAAGTACTGCCCAAGAAACACATTTAACAATGGATTTTATTTGCTATTGCGATGAAGCATGGTTCGTCGTAAATTTACTTTTTCCCCAACCGCAATTTTTTTTTTTTTAAGAATATGATGGAAAATTATGTTTTAATGCAGTCTACTAAGCATTTTTTATTAGAATTTCAATGTTTTAATTGTATTTATTTGTATATAAGATTATTTTTGTATCAATTGATTGAATGCAATGAATTTTTTGTTTTGTTTTTATATCAATTGAGTGGAAATTGTTATTATTATTATTATTTCTTTAAAACTGATATTTAAATGCTTTGCAATGTCACGTGAAAAATCCCACTCTACATCCTTTATATTTTATTAAAAATCGAGATTTTAAGAAATGAAGTTAAAAAAAAATTAAGATTAAAAAAAATCAAGATTTTGATACATAATTGACATTTTGAAAAAGAAAACTGAGTAGGTTAAATTTTTTTATGATTTTGATTTTTTTTTTTTTTGAGAAATGATTAAAAAAATAAATTAACAATGTTTGAGAAAATTTGAGATTTTGAAAAAACTGTGATTTAATCAAAATCTAGATTTTGGAAAAAATAATTAAGAAAATTGAATTAAGTAGATAATTTTGAAAAAAAAAAAGTAGATTTAAAAAAAGAGAAGATATTTTGAAAAAAAAATTTAAAAGATTAAAAAAATTTGTGAAAAATTTTACAAATTTGAAAAAAATATATATTTGGAAAAAGAAATTGAGATTTTGTTTTTATTTTTTATTTTTTAAAGTAAGAAGTTCGATAAGAAATGACAAGTTCGAAAAAAAAAAACTTTTTTAAAAATAAAATGGAGAAGTTTGAAAGAATAGAAATTTTAGAGGTAAAATGAGATTAAAAAATCAAGATTTTTACCAAAAAAAAGAAGAAAAAGGGACCTTTGAAAAGGAAAAAAAATGATTTTGAAAAACAAAATTGAAAATGTTCGAGAAAATTTGAGATTTTGAAAAAGAAAAAGTGATTTAAAAAAACACTGAGATTTTGACAAAAAATTATCATTTTGAAAAATAAAATTTAAAAGTTGAAACCAAAATGGTGCTTTAAAAAAAATGACATCTTGAAATTTTTTAGAAGTTTTGAATAAATTGTGAAGTTTGGAAAAAGAAAATTCAGATTTTGGGAAAAAAAGTTTGATAACAAATATGAGATTTTGTTAAAAGTTTTGGAAAAAAAAATAAAATTATTGTGCATTTTGAAAAAAAAAATGAGATTTTTAAAAAGAAATTGAGATTTATCCGTGGAAAAAAATTGAGATTTTTTACTAAATTACTAGGGACATCCATTAATTGAACCTCTAACCATTTATGCATGCAAAGATTCACTTGTGAAAAAACAATAGCCCAAGTATAATAGGGGCTTATTCGTTAAATTTGAAATCCGAAGTCTGAATCTGAAATTTGAATCTGAAGTCGGAAAGCTAATAGTGAATCTAAAATAACTTGTTTGTTAACTAACATCTAAAATGTTTGAAATATATTAATTTGACACATTTACTCATATGAAACAATTCTGATTGAATCCCTACTTTTAAAAACTCCATGAATTTCACTAAAATGTTTATTTGTCATCCAACCTATTGAAAAGGTCACAGACAGCTAGATGAAGAGATACCATAAATATTAACATGATCTGAAGCTTTTGTGGCCCAAAAGAATTTTTAAATAGTCAATCATCATTGTTTCCCATACAAAGGTCCATCTAAGATTTGAAGCTAATTTATTTTTTGGATCATGCTCTAAAATAAACTTTCAATATGGATAGACGGTATGGATATAGTCACATATATCATAGTAGGCCCCACTGCAAGGGTCCCACCCACCTCGGTGGATCTAAGGTCGCACCAAATCCGCTCCCCTAGATTGGGAAGCGGATTAGCCATAATTAAAATATTCGTGGGGCCACAGAAGTTTTCAATCAGGTTAATATTTGTGGTTTGAGTTCATCTCATTAGGAATGACAATATGAATGGTATTGGTGGCATGTAAACATCACTGTCGACCTCGGGGAGGTTTCAATGATAGGAATTTTCCTAGCCATCTTTTCCTTTAGTGCGGCTCACTTAAGTCTTGTATCCTCATTTTTTGTCTCAAGTACTAAAATGATCTCAAAACACGGATGGACGGATTGGATTTATCACAAACATAATGGTGGGCTTCACCTAAGATTCTAGCCAGAACTTCATGCGAAAGACAGTTGCACATAATTCGCACCCCAAATATGAGAGGAGATCGTATACTACCCCACCAAGATCTACCTAAATATGGACAATTAAGGGCTTCGTGGGGCCTATCATGATATCTATGTTTTATCCATACCTTCCATTCATTATCTCATATTATTTTAGAAATTAAGACAAAAAATATGGCAAATCTAAGGTTTAAGTAGGCCACACTACAAGAAACTGTGGGAATTGGGTGCTTGTCATTGAAAACTTCTCAGGGCCACATAAGGCTTTGATCAAGCTGGTTTTTGTGTTTTTCCTTCATCCAGGTCTATTTGACTTTATAAAGAGATTTGATGGCAAATATGCTTCACGGTGGACATTAGGAAGGTTTTAACGGTAGTAGTGTCCCACTACTTTATGTGGTGTGATTGACTTGAGCATTAGATGTGCATCTTTTTTCGAATCATGCTTCAGAATGTATAAAAAAAAGTTGATAGATGGTGTGGATCTAACACATAAATCATGGTGGGCTCAGAGAAGTGTCCCATGTTAAAAGTTGGGATGTCTATAATGTAATAGAGAAAATCTGTCTCAAAGGACAATTTTGGATTAAAAAAAATAAATCATGGAGTGCATTCTTGATTCCCTATTAAGCTAGACTCCTATCATGGAAAAATTTCGGCATAGAATGTTGGAGCGCTTTCCTTTTTCCGCGTTAACAAACACCACTAAATATGAAACATTTTCCAAATTCCGTGTCAAGTACAAAAATTCAGCGTTAACAAACAGGCCTTAATTGTAATTACAAGAATAACTCGTAATGATGAGATTGATCAAATTCTATGATCAGGCCATTCTAAGGTTGATTTAAACGGTCAGATATGTTCGAAACGTGCTAATTAGGATAGAAAACAAAGAGCGGCTCAGTATAACCTGAAACGAATTAGATCCATCCAAAACATTCTTTAAATGAGCATGATTAGTTTGTTTAGATCTAGACTCGTTTTTGACAATTTGATTAGTCCAGATTAAAGAGTAAATAACTTCATATGTTTAGATTATATTTCACTTAAATCCAACCATTGGATCACAAGATATGGCCCATCATATTGTTGATTAATCTTGTCCACCCAATACCTTTATCATCCGCAACCCGATCGTGACAAGTGACTAGTCAAATCGAAGTTTGAATAAAAAATTTGGCATTTAAAAAAAAAATTGAGAAGTTTGAATAAAATTAATAAGTTTGAAAATTTTTGAGATTTTTATATAGAAATTGAGATTTTGTATTTTGAATAAAATTATGAAGTTCCATAAAAGAAAATGAGGTTTTTGAAAAAAACTATGATTTTGAAAAAAAAAATGAGAAGTTTGAAAACAATGATAAATTTTGAAAAAAAAAAAGAGATTTAAAAAAGACTGAGATTTTGACAAAAAATTGACATTTTGAAAAAGAAATTTGAGAACTTTTAAAAATAAAATTGTGATTGTTGAAAAAAAAAAAAAGTTCAAAATTTTGAAGAAAATTTAACAATGTTTGAGAAATTTTGAGATTTTGAAAAAAAATAAGATAAAAAAAGTGATTTTGGAAGAAGTTTGGAATTTTTATATAGAAATTGATTTTTAAAAAATGATAATGATTGAGAAAGATTCAGATTTTTTAAAAAAATGAGAATTAAAAAAACTGAGATCTTGACAAAAAAAATTGACAATTTGAAAAAGAAAATCGAGAACTCTTAAAAATAAAATTGTGATTATTGAAAAAAAAAAATTTCAAAATTTTGAAGAAAATTTAATAATGTTTGAGAAAATTTGAGATTTTGCAAAAAAATTAAGATAGAAATGTGTTTTTGGGAAAAAAAAATTGACATTTTTATATAGAAATTGAGATTTTGTATTTTGAAAAAATTGAAAAGTTCGGTTAAACAAACGAAAGATTTTACAAGAATAACTTGTAATGATGAATTGTTATGGCAAGAATAACTTATAATGACAATATTAATCAAATTCTATGATCGAGCCATCCTTAAGTTGATTTGAATAGGGAGATGTGTTCATAACGTGCTAATTATGACAGACTACAAAATATTGTCCATTATGACTTAAAACAAATCAAATTTATCTAAAACACTCTTTAAATGAGCACGATTAGTTTTGTCAAGATCTTGATCAGATTTCTGACAATCCGTTCAATCCATATTGAAGAGTAAATAACTTCAGATGTTTAAATTAAATTTTACTCAAATCCGACTATTGGATCACAAGATATGACTCATCATATTGTTGATCAATCTTGTTTGCCCAATATCTTTCTCATCTGAGGCCTGATTTGGGCAAGTAATCGGTCAAATCAAAACTTTGATTAGTAGAATAGAGTGAATGGGTCATATTTCTAAATTGGGTCAAATATTTATGTCAAATTTGTGCCGCAACTTACTGACCTTGTGAAAACCCACGAAATGACGTCACCAAGTTCTTTGAGCCTCATCATGATGTATGTGTTGTATCCACACCGTTCATCAAATTGCAGAGATCATTTTAGGGCATGAGCCAAAGAATGAGGCAAATCCAAAGGTCAAGTGGACCCACCAGAAAAAAAACAAGTGGGGATTAAACACCTATCATTAAAAATTTCTGATGGGCTGTAGAAGTTTTTTTATCAAACAAATATTTGTGTTTTCCCTTCATCCATGTATTTGTTAACTCATGAACATATTAGATCTAAAATAAATATCATGGTGGGCACTAGGAAGGTTTCAAGTCCCCACTGTTTTATGTGGGTGGCCACTTGAGCTTTGGATTTGCCTCGTTCTTTAGCTCATGCCCTAAAATATCTCTCCAAATGGATAAATGGTGTGGATACAACACAAACATCATGATGGGCCCCACATAACTTGGACACATCACTTGAATAGCGAATCTGCGTCTCTACTCGGTTGTTATAAAAACCCACTATTTTAGTAGTTTTTATTTGCATTCCAACTTATTGATAATGTAAAGAATATATGGATGAAGGGAAATTACAAAGATCAAATTGATCCAAAACTCCTAGCCCGTAAGAGGTTTTTAATGATTATTTATCACTGTTTTGATTGGTATAATCCACTTGAGATTTGGATCTTCTTACAATCTCGAATCACATCCTAAAATATGATCGAACTATGTGGATATACATAAAATATATCAAGGTGGGCCCTACACATATAGGGTAATACCCTTTAGTAACTTGGGAAATGTTACCGTAAGGTTGACCTCATGGGAACTTATTGTGAGGTTGAGCTGTGTGGGCCCTACCATGATGTGCATAGAACATCAACACTGTGCATTTGATGTGTCCCCTCTAGGTTATGGGATATCCTCAAAATAAGCCACCTATGAAACTCAGGTGGGCTATAGCATCTAAAACTATGTGAAGACATCCTAAAACATATAAGAGCATTTGGTGGGGCCCACATGAGTTTTGGATGCGGCTTAAACTTGGCTTGACCCCTCATCCAAGTGGGACACACATGGTGAATGGGCTGGATCTGTGAATCACATTTAGGTGGCCCAATATATGATTATGAATGTTCTAATGGGAGAGTAACCCTTCTAAACTATAGTATGTGGTGTGGCCCACCCAAGTCATGGATTGACTTTATTTTTAAGCCTGTGGCCACCATGGAATGGTGCATCTAACTGATGAAGTAAGATCTAAAGTTCAAGTGGACCCCACCATAGAAAAGAGTGGGATAGCGACACCCACAGTTGAAACCTTCTTAGGGACAATGATTCTTACTATTAAAACATTGGTAGGCCCACCATAACCCATTATCAATAATACCACACATACCTGGACGAAGAGGAAAAACAAGTATCTTTTTGTAGTGTGGTCAACTTGGTAGTTGGCTCTGTCTTATTTTTAGATTTAATATTTAATGACGAGCTCTACAAATGGAAAGACGGTTTGGGTATAACACATTAATTATGATGGGACCGCATAACTTAGTGACATCAACACACCAGCAAGGTAGTGGGCTGTGGTACCCAGCCAATCGTCGGACGTGGATTTCGTTGAAAAGCCTTTCCCACGAAGTTTCTGCGCAAGGATACTGGTGGGGCTCATTGCAATGTATGTTAGAAATCCATTTTGTCCATACGTTTTGCGAGCTCATTTTACAACATGCGACAAAAAATGAGTTTTGAATACAAAACTCAAGTGGGTCACTCGAAAGGAAAAATTAGGGAAAGAAATTACTACCGTTGAAACCTTTTTGGTCTCCACCTTGATGTATATATGCCATCCAAACCGTTTATAAGGTCATTCCCAATGGGATGAAGTGAAAACACAAAAATTATATGGTAAAATGGATGGACGGAGCGGATAAACCACACGCATACACGGTGGGCCCCACAGAGTTTACTCAGTACGCTATGCGTGCGTACCACTCACCCCGAGTTATGGCGAACGCAGAGTTTTCTCGGTACGCTATGCGTGCGTACTACTCACCCCGAGCCCTAACTCTCGCATCTCTCTGTCTCTCTCTCGCGCCTCCTCTCTCTGTACCTCTCTCGCCCTATTCCCCTCTCCTCTCCTCTCTCTCTCTCTCTCTCTCTCAATCTCTCCTTCCTCCTCTCTATCTCTCTCACACTCGATCTCTCCCTTCCCCTCTATCTCTCTCCCTCCTCTGTCTCTCTTCCTGTCGGTCTCTCTCTCTCTCTCTCTCTCTCTCTCTCTCTCTCTCTCTCTCTCTCTCTCCACCCACGATTTTGTTACCGCACGCCCTACCCACGCACGCCCTCTCTCTCTCTTAAGGTATTTCTCTCTCTCAATCTCTCTCATCTAAACGAACATATAGTCCAACTGGTTGGACTTGGAGTGCTCATGATTTCTCACGAGAATCAGTTTCCATGCTAGCATTTTACTACACACATGGAAAGTAATTAAAACATCTAAAAGCACCACATTAGTTTTGGAATGTCCTAAAATTTGGTGTGACCCCTACAGGGTTCGATGTCTAAACTGCATCTCACTATGCCCTATATACAATCGGGAAAGTTTCAATGGGCAGGCATCAGCTCTCAAGTATTCTTTGTGGTGTGGCTCACTTGAAGTCATGGATTGGCTTAATTTTTAGTCCCATGGCTTGCCATTAAAAGTTGTATCTGATTAATGGGATGGATGTACGCCTCATATCATCATGAGGCCCATAGAGCTTGACTTGATCAAAAGCAAACCCTCCAATGTTTCGATTAGTGACCTCTCAAAAAAAAAAAAGAAATCTTTTTCAAGATTTGAAAGAAGAAAAACAAAAAGACTTTCACAAGAGGCCCTTTATAATTTTAACAAGGCCGACAGTAATATTTGTGCAAGATTCACTCCAACCATAAGATATTTAATATCATATGAGGCCCAAATGTAAAAAATCAGGTTGATTTGTGAATCTGGTGGGCCACACACCAAAGTAAAAAAGTTGGGAAAAAAGACACCCTTAATTGTTATAGGGTCACTGTGATTATTATATAAAATTCACTCCTATCATTAGATTCCACACGAAATTTAATTCTGTGTCCAGAAAATCATACTCATCTATGGTTCACATTGAATACATTAATGGAAAGAGTTTTGAGGGTGAGTGTTGTTGGGTACACCATTATCAATCATGTGGTCCAGTCGAATCATAGATGAGGCTGATTTTTGGGCCGCTCTGTCGTAAAACATTATAGTGCACGACGTTCCCAGTAGATTAAGTTGCAAAATATTATATAGAGTTGGTTGGATATCTTTTACTTTTTATAAATGTTGTTAATAGTTGGTTGAATGATGAATGTATTTGCGAATGTGAATGAAAATAAACAACTTGTAATATATATATATATATATATATATATATATATATGTTATCAATGAAGGATACCTTGTTTAGGGGGGCATGATATTCTTATAGCTTATGGTATGGTGTCCCAATATTGGTTGTATATTACTAGTATGTAATATTTATTATTAGGTTAATTACTTTGATTTTACATGGTTAGATTTTGAATTATGTTTCTTTAGATTACAAATCTCGGTGTGCTTGTATGTAGAATAGGACAATTAGTTACCCATTTGAGGGCTTCTATGTGGCTAGGCATAGATATAGTGTGCTCTTTAGTGCATAAAAATTCTTAAATTGTCCCTATTTGGACAGTTCAAGATCGGATAGATTGTAATGCTTTCATTTTACCAAAGAAATGAGATTAGGAGAATGTCCCTCCTTGCTATTTGGTGGACAGTTTGGGAAGAAAGAAATGGGAGATGTTTTAGGGATATTTCAAACTTGACAGAATTTCTAGTCAACAGGGTGAAATTTCTCTTGGTAGAATGGGCCTCTAATGTTGCTTCTCTAAAGGGTTGTAATTTGTCTTTTTTAGGTGAGTAATTTGCTCGCTATCTCAGTGGGCTGAATTCCCACTTCTTTTGTAATTTGTTCCTCTTATGAATAGAATCGTCACTTCTCAAAAAAAAAAAAAAATGCTTTCGTTTTACCAATTTAAATTCACACGCCTTTTCTGTACATCATCTCTCATTTTTCTCTCTAAATATGTTTCTTATGTTTATTTTCATTGTCAAATATCCTCACTTTGTGTCGATACCTGACGTGGGAATCAAATGCAATATCAACATATCTGGAGAGACATGGGGAGAAGCTGCTAGAATTTCGGCGTAAGCATTTAAATTGGAAAATGAGAGCATTACAATCTATCCGGTCTTAGTTGGGTGACTAATTTAGTCAGTTAGGTAGACATACTCTTTCGTAATCTAACTTATACACATTATGTATGTGTTACTAGAGATGACTTCTATGACACCATGCAAGAATTGGATGAGGGCAAGAAGGTTAACTCCTAAATACATGGAAGGTGTTGCAACATTCATGGAGTACGCGAAACGAAATTCGAATGGGGTTGATTGGTACAGTTGTCTTAGTGCCAAGTGTCGTAATATACGTGGAAAGATGACATTAAAAACAGTTTACGAACATTTGGTTTGCAATGGCATAGATGAAACGTACACGACATGGTTTCTCCATGGGGAACAATGTCTTGATATAGGTGCGAGTTCATCTGCCGATAATCGTAACAAAGATACGTTGCTGAGAATGGTTGATTTGGTGAATGATGCTTTTGGTCGTTTTCAACCCAATGACTTAGATGCATGTATAGATGAGGTTAATGATGAAGATGATACTGAACCTCATGATGACTCAGGCAATGATTCTCGATATAAGAAGTTAATGGAGGAAGTGAAATAACCCCTATATCCATTGTGTAAATCCGTGCATACAAAGTTGTCTGTGACAGTGGAGTTTATGAGTATGAAGGCTAAGTTTCAGTGGTCAGACAATAGCTTTATGGATTTGTTAAACCTGCTCAACAAAATTCTGCCAAGCGAGAACTCTTTGACAGATAGTACTTATAATGCAAAGAGGTTGATCGGTTCACTAGGTATGAACTATGAGAGAATACACACATGCCTTAACGATTGTATTCTGTACTGGAAGGCCAATGTTAATAAGCAGTGTTGTTCAAAATGTGGAATAAGCATGTGGAAATTTGATAGTGTTGTAAGGTCAACCGTCCCACGTGTACCTTGTAGGGTGCTAAAGTACTTCCCATTAACACGGAGGTTAAAAAGACTTTACAGTATACCAGAGATTGCAGATAATATGATATGGCATTCAAAGTTGGCCGAAGATGATATTTGCATGCATCATCCTGTGGATTCGTTTATGTGGAGATTGTAGATGGAAAGTATGATGATTTTCTGCGGAGCCATGCAACGTTCGTTTGAGACTTGTAATGGATGGATTCAATCCTTTTGGGAATATGAGCAACTCATATAGTTGCTCGCCTGTTATGATTGTTATATACAATCTTCCACCTCATTTATGCATGCGGAAGGAGTTTACCATGTTAACACCTTTGATCCCCGAAAAAAGATCCAGGACATGACATTGACATCTACTTGTAACCGTTGATTATAGAATTGCTTGAATTGTGGAAAGGATCCGTGACATATGACTCGCATATTAAGAATAGGTTCATAATGAGGGCAAAACATGATTTTCCAGCATTTGGACATCTTTCTGGGTGTAGGACATGAGGAAAGTATGCATGCCCTATTTGTAGTGAGGAGACGGAATTTGTTTAGCTTCAACATGTAAAGAAGTTCGCATATATGGGACATAGAAGATTCCTGCCATCAGGTCAAGACTTTGGGATCGAAAGAATCAGATTCAATGGAAATAGGAAAAAGGGAAGGCTCCGAAGCGCATGAAAGGTTTTGATGTACTACGTAAAGTGAATAATATTCAAACCGTTTTTGGAAAGCAAGTGGGAAAGAATAGGAAAAAGTCCAAGAATAACTCGCACAACATTATTCCCTGGACGAGGAGATTAATCCTTTTTGAGTTGCCATACTGGGAACATTTGCTCATTCGTCACAATCTGGATGTGATGCAACCGAGAACTTTATTGCAACAATCATGGACATAAAAGATAAGACTAATGATGGTTTACAAGCCTGTCCGGATCTTTAGGTTATTAAGATAAGAAAGTCATTGTGGCCTGAAGAAAGGAACGATAGATTATTCTTACCCAAAGTTCCCTTCATGTTGTCCACATCTGAAAGAAACTTGTTTTGTCGGACCTTGAACAATTTGAAAGTCCCGAGAGGGTATTGTGCAAATTGGACACATCGTGTCAATTTAGAGGATTGTCAACTTAAGTCCCTTAAGTCGCATGATTATCACATTGTGATGCAACAATTGCTACCAGTATTGTTGATGCACAAGTTTTTAGGAAAAAAGAAGACACTACATGCCGCCCTTTGCAAAATGTCAAGATTATTCAGCGTCATTTGTTCAAAAGTTATTAATTGTAAAGAGCTTTAAAATATGAAAAATAAAATAGTGAAAATATTATGTGTATTCGAAAAATACTTTCCTCCATTTTTTTGTTCCTATGACACATGTAGTAGTGCACTTAGCAGAGGATGTACAACTTTGTGGACCTGTTAGATATCGGTGGATGTACCCTTTTGAGAGGTAACATTAATTGTAAGAATTTATTTAACTTTGTTTTTGCCGACTTTTTCTATTGATATCAATATGTGATTTTAATGTGTACGGGATGATGAGAACATATAAAAAGTATGTGATGAATCAAACTTATCTAGATGTTTGTATTGCAGAACGCTACATACTAGAGGAATCCATGATGTACTGCATGTACTACATGCCTGATAAGAAGTTAGGAAGCCATAAGAAAGTACAAAAGATATTCTATGATGAGGGTGATGAGAATGTCGATAATTTCCAAATCGATAAGAAAGGGAAAAGCTATATTCTTACTACTATGCAATATCAACAAGCACGCAGATGAGATTTACAACATCACGCTGAAAATGCTTAGTGGGAGGAGTATGTTCTCAAAAGTGTATTCTTTTATCCGTAATGTTTTTTAGATTGGTTAATGTAAAGTAAACTTTTATTTTTTATATTCTATTATATGTGACTTGTAGAAAGTACAATGCATACCTTCATGGCCAAACGTGTAGGGGACAAAACTGAAGTGGCAATCCGTCGGTAGAAAAAGAAGTAGACTATGATGCTTGATTAAGGGATCAAATAGAGAATGAAGAAATGTCACAATTTAAAAAATCGCTATTGGTCCTAGTTATTTAGTCGCATCATACAGTATGTACTCAATAAATGGATATGTAGACTCCGAAAAGAACTTGACAACATTAAACAGTGGGGTCTCTATGAAAGCGTTAACTATGTTCAGGGCGAGTGTCGGGGACAGGAGCTTGGTAGAACAAGAAGCCACTTACTATGGCATCATTAGGCAAATTCTTGAATTAAACTACTTCGCCTTCAAGATAACACTATTATACTGTGATTGAGTGCATGTTAAAGATACTTCGAACGAATATTATGTAGATCTCGAAACAAATCTGATATTTGTTAATCTAGAAAGGTTTAGAAGGAATATAAAGGAAGAGGATGAGCCATTTATCCATGCATCTTTGGCGGCTCAGGTCTTCTATTGCAAGGATTCGACAAGAGATGACTGGCATGTTATATTAGATGTTCCGAAGCGGTTGACAAATGATGCGTATGCATTTGAAGATCCACTAGTGTTTGAGGCCAAGTTGACTGCAGGTTCTTCTGGCCATTCCTTAATAGACGATCTGTATGACTCAATTAGTGAAGATATACAAGAAGGGTCATATATAGAAATTGAATCAAGTAACCCACGTCTTCGGAAGTGGATAAGAAACTGATTAAGTTTCATATCAGGTTGGAGGTAAACTGAATTACATTTACTATATGAAATTTGTATCTTTTTCATTTTTTATGAATTCAACAAAAATATATGCATACCTATAATGTTGTCTCTTTATAATGTATAGCAATATATTAAATGACTAGGGCTTTTTTCTAGTTCTGCCCTATGAAGCAACACAAAGAAATAACTTATAACCAATCCACATGGGAAATCTCTTGGAGAAAACACAAGTCAATTCTCCACATTTTTAGGAAATGTGGCTAAGACATACCATCCAATTTCATATAAAGATTGACGACTTATACCTAAAAGCATTAAGGATAATGTTTGGTCTGTCATTTTGGTAAGCATTGAAATACATGAATTTTACTTTCTAATTTTTATAATATAATTATTGTTGATTGATTGTCCTATGTAATGAAATACGCAGGACACATGACGTTGACAAGAATCACAAAGTCCATATACTTAAGAAAGTTAATGATATATGGAAGGCCTGGAAGCATGAATTGCGATATCTCAGGTATTGTATTTGCCATGACAAATTTGCATCATTTTTTAATACTAATGTATAATCATTATTTGCTCTATGAAAATTATAAAAAATATTTGTTGTAGGCTCATCTTCGATCCGGCGAGACCTCGTGTCGTCGAGAAGATTCAGCTCTACCTCCACTGGTGAAACAAATTTGTCGTTTGACAGATATCCGTGGTCGAGTTGTTACATGCGAGCGGGGGATTAGAGATAATGTAGGCCTCCCTCCAGAATGCGTCAAAGTCATATTAGATGATGTCGAGGTTCCTGGTTTGAACATGTTTGGTGATGTTGGGGACAAGACTAGTAGATTGTGATGTGGATGATGTTCTCGTTTGGCCTAGAGTGCTGAAAAAAACATGAATATTTAAGGGTTTACTTGAATTTTTTATTAAGTCAAGAACAAACTTTTTTAATTTGTAGTAAATGTGGATTGTGTTTGACTTTATTTTGGATATTGTTTGAATAAAACTTTTTCTTGAATTGTTTAGTGGTTTTGTTTGACTAATCTACAAAGATTTCTACTGTGATTTGTTTAAACTTTTCATCTCCTTATGCGTAACATAAGGTATACAGATTTCTACTATGATTTGTTTTGAATTTTTCTCTGCTTATACGTAAAATGTTTTGATTTGAATATTAAGAACTACGTAGTGGATGCATTTCCACTATTGGGTACGTAAGTAGCCGTTCATAATAGATTGTATCGGTGCAGACATAAATTATTTTTTTCACTTCTTGTATTGTGGATGCATTTCCATTAGGACTACTTGACAGTAAGACTGAGGTGGAGTGCAACTTGTTTATCCAAAGTTTAATGAACGTAATGACTCATTTTGATATAATGTGCAATGTAATTCCAATATCTAATGTCTTTTTGTTTTCTTCACTGCAGTATATATGTTTTGCTTTAAAGGAATAAAAAGACTTGACTTCGTTTTTTTTTTTTTTTTTCATGACAAGATTCTTCATATGTTTGCAGTTGTGGATGATGTGTTCATTCTCTATGTGTGGGATGGATCTGATGCTCATCCAACAGAGATTCTTCATATGTTTGCAACTATAAAGATTACCACTGTTTGTTTTCATGTAGACCTCATATGTGTTGTGATTTAGAGAAGAACAGCTGGAAACAATATGTGATAAGAATATTTTTTGAAAGGTATAAATGATAAGAATATTATGAACTAATAAAAAGAAATACCAAATTGATAAATGCTTACTTCATTTGAATCTTTGTTGGAGGAGCATTAGTTCCATCCCACACATAGAGAATCAACACATCATCCACAACTACAGACATATGAAGAATCTTGTAACGAAAAAAAATGAAGTTAAGTTTCTTTTTATTCCTTTAAATCAAAACATATAGATTGCAATGAAGAAAACAAGAAGATATTAGATATTTGAATTACCTTGCATGCTAGATCAAATTGAGCTCTTACGCTCATTAAACTCTTAATAAACAAGTTACACTCCACCTCAGTCTTACTGTCAAGTAGTCCCGATGGAAATGCATCCACACTAAAAGAAGGGAAAAAAAGAATTTGTGGCTACACCGATACGGTCTATTATGAACGGCCACCTACTTACCCAATAGTAGGTGGTTTGGGATCAAGACACTACGTAGTACTTAATATTCAAATCAAAACATTTTACGCATAAGCAGAGAAAATTCAAAACAAATCATACTAGAAATCTGTGTACCTTATGTTACGCATAAGGAGATGAAAAGTTGAAACAAATCACAGTAGAAATCTGTGTACATTAGTCAAACAAAGCCACTAAATAATTTAAGATAAAGTTTCAGTTAAACAATATCCAAAATAAAGTTAAACACAATCCACATTTACTACAAATTAAAAAAGTCCATTCTCGACTTAATAAAAGTTTAAGTAAATCTTTAAATATTCATGTTTTCGTCAACACTCTAGGCCAAACGAGAACATCATCCACATTGCAATCTAGTGTCTTGTCTCCAACATTACCAAACACGTTCGTACCAGGAACCTCGACATCATCTAATATGACTTTGACGCAGTCTGGAGGGAGGCCTGCATTATTTAACCACCCGCTCACATGTAACAACTCGACTATGGATATCTGTCAAACGACAAATGGAGGTGGAGCTGAATCTTCTTGACGACACAAGGTCTCGCCAGATCGAAAATGCGTCTACAACAAATATTTTTTATTATTTTCATAGAGCAAATAATGATTATACATTAATATTAAAAAATGATGCAAATTTGTCATGACAAATACAATACCTGAGATGCAACAGTGCCAGGAGAGCACTGCATTGGTTGAACTTGACCAAGAAATTGTTGTTGAAGTTCAACCACACGTTGTTCCAGGTTGCTAAAAATGTTGGTACACATGTTCATTTGATCGGTCATCTTGTTTTCCATATGCTGTTTGAAATCATTCATTGATGCTTTAACCTCAACAATTGTGCTCTTTTCAGCTCTAATTTCATCCATGTAAGGGGTTGAAGCAATAATAGTGGTCTCTGAAATATGACCCAACCCCCTAACACGTCCTCTTCTTTCACGACCACAAACCTATATGATAATCCGTCATTAATAGTAATGCATGTATATTAGTAACAAAAATGGTACGAAAAGCTAAGTATGTCAAAGTGGGGAGGATGAATGAAAAACCTGTGCAACTGGGTCTTGATTTAAATCGTTATGGATACTAGCTGGGTCATTAGCAACTATATCTCTTGTTCTTTCCATTGTGATGCTTAGCTCTTGCATAGGGTAAGATCCATTGGATCTAGTATAAGTGCCCACAAACAATTATGTTCTTGTAATAGGAGTATCTGGATTTTCCTTTTGGTGTAATTTACAAAGACAAATCATGTTAACATGATTCTATATTCTTAAATTGATTTAAAAGAAAATGAAGTTATGTTAAAAGCTTACCATCAACTCTTCCGTCCTATCAGATCCCCGTCTACCAGTCGTGTGAGGGATCTTCATCTCTTTTATGGATGCCTTTCCCTTTTCACGACGAGTCTTCGCCTGTTCGGTGGATTCGTAATCAACGAATCTGTCCCAGTCTTCTTACTTCACATCTTTGGGACAATTTTTTTTTTCTTTGCATTTTGATAATACTTATCCAAGATATGTCGCAATTCGTAATTCCAGTCCTTCCGTATATCATTAACTTTCTTAAGTACACGGACTTCGTGATTCTTGTCAATGTCATATGTGGCCTATGTATTTCATTACATAGGACAATCAGTCAACAATAATTATATTATAAAATTAGAAAATAAAATTCATGTATTTCAATGTTTACCAAAATGACAGACCAAACATTATCCTTAATGTTTTTAGGTATAAGTTGCCAATCTTTGTATGAAATTGGACAGTGTGTCTTGGCCACATTTCTTAAAAATGTGGAGAATTGACTTGTGTTTTCTCCAAGAGACTTCCCATGTAGATTGGTTATAAGTTGTTTCTTTGAGTTGCCTCTTAGGGAACTAGAAGAAGGCCTTGCATGTGACATAATTCCTACAAAAAATTCCAGATTATTAGTCATATTTAATGTTGCCATACATTATAGAGAGATAACATTATACATATATGCCTATGTTTTTATTGAATTCATAAAAAATGAAAAAGATACAAATCTCATATAGTAAATATAATTCAATTTACTTCCAACCTGATATGAAACTTGATCAGTTTTTTTATCCGTTTATGAAGACGTGGGTTACTTGATTCAATTTTTACATATGACCATTCTTGTATATCTTTACTAATTGGGTCTGCAGTCAACCTGACCTAAAAAACTAGTGGATCTTCAAATGCATACGCATCTTTTGTTAGCCGCCTCAGAACATCTAATATAACATACCAGTCATCTCTTGTCGGATCCTTGCAATAGAGGACCTGAGCAGCCTGAAATGCATGGATAAATAGCTCATCCTCATCCTTGATATTCCTTCTAAACCTTCATAGATTAACAATTATCAGATTTGTTTCGCGATCTACATAACATCTATTTGAAGTATCTTTGATATGCACCCAATCATAGTAGAATAGTGTTATCTTGAAGGCGAAGTAGTTTAATTCAAGAATTTGTCTAATGATGTCATAGTAAGTGGCTTCCTATTCTACCAAGTTCCTGTCCCCGGCACTCGCCCTGAACATTGTTAATGCTTTCATAGAGACTCCACTGTTTTGTGTTGTCAAGTTCTTTTCGGAGTCTGATGTGCTAAAAACATATCCATGTACTGAGTACGTACTGTATGATGCGACTGAATAAATAGGACCAGTAGCGATTCTCTTAAATTGTGAGTTACAATCATAATATGCCAGCAACTATACGAGTTGCTCATATTCCCAAAAGGATTGAATCCATTCGTTGCAAGTGCCAAACAAACGTTTCGTGGCTCCGCAGCAAAATCAAAATACTTTCCATCTACAATTTTCTACATAGATGAATCCACAGGATGATGCATGCAAATATCATCTTCAGCTGACTTTTAATGCTATATCATATTCTCTGCAATCTCTGGTATACTGTAAAGTCTTTTTAACCTCGACGTTAATGCGTGTGGTTTATCCACTCCGTCATCCATTTTTCTAGATAATTTTAGTGTTTTCACTTCGTCCCATTGGGAATGACCTTATAAATGGTTTGGATAGCATATAAACCTCATTTTTGGTCGCACGTCCTAAAATGAGCTCTCAAAACGGATGGGCGGAATGGTTTTCTCACATACATTGCAATGGGCCCCACCAGCATCCTTACGCAGGAACTTCATGCGAAAGGCTTTAGTAGGAAATCTGCCTCCGACGTGGAAGCGGCTTGGTTGGGCACCACAACCCATCGACCTTGCTGGTGTGTTGTTGTCACTAAGTTCTGTGGGTCCCATCATGATTCATGAGGTATGTGTTAAATCCAAACTTTCTTTTCATTTGGAGAGCTCGTCATAAGTCTTGAGCCACAAAAAAAGACGAATCCAAAGATCAAGTGGACCACACTACAAAAAGCAGTGGGAGAATGAACGTCTACCATTGGAACCCTTTTGAGGGTCATAGAAGTTTTGGATCAATATGATACTTGTTTATCCTCTTCATCCAGGTATGGAACGTAAACGCTATGGTCGGTTATGGCGGGCCCTACGAATGTTTTAACGGTGAGAATCATTGCCCCTAAGAACACTACACCAAAACTACATATTAGGAACGGCCTAATCTTTGGTTTAGGAGTAGTTATAAGCCGTTCGGGCCGTTCCTAATGGGACCGGTTTTCAGCCGTGCCTACACGTGGAATGGAAGCCTTACTCACATCTTGTATGGGGGAAGCCCTACTCACCACTTGTATGGGGCCCTCTGTAAAGTTAAGAGTTTTATCCACTCCGTTCATCTCTTTTCTCGTATAATTTTATGGCATCTTCTTTAGTGGTGCGATAGTTTTGGATCGTCTAGGCGGGGAGTAGGATGCAACTGATGCGGATTTCCTGCTAAAGCTTTTCTAAGAAAGTTTCTGCACAAGGATGCTGGGTGGGGCCCACTATAATGTATGTGAGAAATCTACTCCGTCCATCTTTTTTACTAGTTCATTTTAGGAGGTGCGACCAAAGTTGAGGTGGATACAAAACTCAAGTGGGTCACACGAGAGGGAAAACTGAGGAAAGAAATTTCTATCGTTGAAACCTATTTGAGCTCCACCTTGATGTTTATATGCTATCCAAACTGTTTATAAGGTCATTTCCAATGGGATGAATTGAAAACACTAAAAAGATAGCCTGATACAAAAGTTTTATGGCCATAATAATGCTTCAACTATGCTCACTTAATGCCCAATGTTTCCTCTCATGTGGCCTACTTGAGTATTGGATACACCTAATTTTTGGTCCCACCTCCTAAAATGAACTCGCAAAACGGATGGACGAAATGGATTTCTCACATACATCTCCATCGGCCCCCCTCAGCATCCTTGCGTACAAACGCGAATGGCTTTCGGACGCAAGCCGCTTCCCTCGCCTAGTCCGCTCCCCTGTACACCCCAGACCTCCCGATGGCCTGGCGACAACGCCCAAAAATTCCCAAGCATGGACAAATCCAATCCTTAAACACTCATTCCACTCCTCATCTCCGTTTGATTGCGTCGAGCTGCTGGCCACGGGTCCTTGCCCTCATTTCTATACTCTTTGTGTGTGTGTGTGTGTGTGTGTGTGTCTCTCTCTCTCTCTCATTTGATTCTCAAATAACCTGGAAATCATAATCCGAAACTCAAATTTATCCCTTTTAGCGATTCTCCATCAGATTCTCTCTGGAATGGTACAAATCCCACCTATTTCCACGAAAAATCCACTTTCCATGTAGTTTTCCAGGGCATTTTCAGAAATTCCCATTGAATCCTCCTCCATCATTCCCGATCTAGGTAAATAAGTGTGAAATTTTGTTGTTTGGATTTTCTAGGGTTTCATATGAGGATCTGGATGGGAGTTTCATGTCTTAGTGGCGTTTACGGTTTTTATTTTTTTTTGGGGTATGGAAGAGAAGCCACAACTGTTGATACTGTACACTTCACAGACTGGAAATGCTTTGGATGCAGCAGAACGTGTTGAGCATGAGGAAGAGTGCTTGGGCTGTCGTGCCTTGGTCCTCTCCATGGATGAATTAGATGTGGTAAGATTGGCAATCTCCTCTTTTTTCTTTTTTAAGTTATTTGATTATCTGGCAAAGCATGACGATTTGCATGTGTAAATGACTCTATTGATCCAAACTATCCAAATTGTGGGTCCTATTACACATGGGTGGTAGCCCTATAACTGGATGTATTGGTAAAGTTATGATACAGTTGTTTATTCAATTTGGACCCCTGATTGTATCTTTGCTCCTCTTGATGGTCACCAATAGCCACTTTAGAATTATATGCTTGGTTTAAATTTTGGTCTGTGATCCATCTTCAATGTGTTGCATGATTTGGATGGCTTGGATTCAATTACTTGCATGCCACGAGTATGGTGGCTCTGTGTGCATTCACATGGATGGCCCCTAGTTGCTGTCTCAATGCCATATGTTCTTGTTTTGAGTCGTTTGAATATATGGCTTTGTGTCTCAATGCCATATGTTCTTGGTTTACTTGTTTTGAGTCGTTTGAATATATGGATTTGTGTCTCGATGCCATATGTTCTTGTTTTGAGTCGTTTGAATATATGGCTTTGTGTCTCAATGCCATATGTTCTTGGTTTACTTGTTTTGAGTCGTTTGAATATATGGATTTGTTTCTCGATGCCATATGTTCTTGGTTTACTTGTTTTGAGTCGTTCGAATATATGGATTTGTGTCTCGATGCCATATTTTCTTGGTTTACTTGTTTTGAGTCATTTGAATATATGGATTTGTGGTACATGGCACTTGTTTATTTCTTTGCTCTTCTAATGAGTGATGGTTTTTCTTTCTTCTTCTTCTTCTTCTTCTTCTTCTTTTTTTTTTTTTTTTTTTTTCCTTTTTCCTTTTTTCTTTGTAACGTCAAATACAGAAAACAAATTGTAGAGTTGGTAAGGTATCCCAAAATTGTACGAGTCCTAAAGATACCTTTTATAGTCATTTTATCCGCTTAAGAGTTTCCTTATGTATTGAGTATGAGATGAAAACATTGGTACCCATGCATTTCTCAGTCTTTTTAATCCAATCTGCTAATCTTTATGTGAAAGAGTTTGAGGTGCTTGCCCACCACTGTTCTTGTAATTTCATAGGAAATGGTGTGTGTTTGATTTTCATGTTCCAGCTTGCTTTGATCACAGAGGTATGCCAGAAAACCCAGCTAGAACTTGTACCTTGGAGGCCGAAGAAGGAGCCATATGCATGAGAATTAACTATGGGTTCTCTTTGAAGGTCCTTGCTAGCAGGAGTATAATCTAATGATTTGTTGGTCAGGCTTCATATGCAGAATTCGTTGCAGAAGCACAGGCTTTTGCATCCCGGATCATTGATCTGATGGGCCCTCATGAAGGGACCATGCAGTAAGAATCTCCCACTTTTGAAGATCCTAGCTATTGAATGTTTGATCCTTCCACTGAATCCCAACTTTTGGTGTATTAGTGATGTATAATTTCCATTATTGGCTGGTATTAACAGGATGGTTGTTCATTAGTTTGACAGGTTTTCTTTGTTTGTGCAGCAGTGGAGCAGCATGACCGTCCGATCAACCGGCATCCAACTTTGACACGGTGTTTTTCTCCAAGGTTGCTCTTCTAACTGCTTTTCATCTCCTACAAGTTGATCGGTATTTTCACGCTGGCAGTCTCTACAAGGTTCAATAAAAACGTGATTCCTTTGAAGGAGATTGTAACTTCTTCAGGTTCCATTTGAATTTTCACATTTTCCTTTGCTTCTTTTTGCTTAACTAGTTGCTCTGATTCTACATACATGTTATCGAGACTAACAAATTGTTCTTCAGATTTTCATAGAGAAATTGACAAGGACGATCAAGGTAATCTAGGTGTGTTTCTCAACATGGCATCCAATTTTGACCTATGAGATTATGATGGGATTCAAGGGTGTTTTCATTATTTTAATGGCCTAAAAAAAGTCCATTTCCTTCATTAAACTGACCCTTGGAAATTAGGTGTTTACCAATTTTCCTTGTCAGTGCTATATGAAACAGCTATTGGATGGGCTCTGTTATTGCCGTGCTAATCAAGTGCTTCATTGTAACATCAAAGGTTTGTCATCAAATACTTAGTTGGATCTTTTTCTTGGTCAGGATTTTATTTGCTTTGTTTTTGCAAAGCCGCTTGGACAACAAGTCATGGAAGGGTTAAACAAGGCAGGCTTCTGTACCCCAAATCCTCAAATGCAGGATTTATGTATGGCGGAACATGAAATCGGCTTTCCAGACCATTGATAAAAGATTTGATGCCTCAAGCTTTTTCCATTCCTTCACCTTAATGTGAAAATATGCCTTTGGTTTTTTCTTGGAAAGGCCATAGTTGTAATCATTCAAACTTAAATTTTTAGGGGCATTCATGTTTTTCCATTGTATGACCACCAGCCCACATAACATACAATCGTATTTCTTACATGGATATTTTTTGATCATGAAAAATTATATATATATATATATATATATATATATATATATATATATATATATATATATATATATATATATATATATATATATATATATATATATATATATATATACTGATTTGAAAAGTAAGCCTCCTACTTTGTGATCCCAGTAGAGAAGGTTTATGCTTGGGCTCCTGTTTTTGCTTGCTGCAGGCAGATCAATTGCATAAAATTTATTTGTTGTGTGTATCTGCTGATGAAGACAACTGGCCTGGGGTTTCCAAATTGCCCAAGTAAGATGACTTCAAGCCACAAAGTCCATTTTGTCATAGTATCCCCTTTGATATCTGTCCTAGTACTAGGGATATGATTTGATTCAATCATGTACAACTGCCATGGCTCACAAATTCTCATTTCCACATTGTTTTATTTTTTCTTCTAGGTTGCTTAGGTTACAAAATCTGGAGATAACGGATTTGGATGTCCATATCGCCATCAGTTCCACGAGTGAAATAGAGATGTATCCCTATTATTCAAAGTGGTTGAGGGGGCAGTGTGACTTGCCTTTGAAACTTAACCAGTGGTGCAATGTTGTTCGGTGGGAATTCAGCCTTTGAAACTTGCCTCATTTTGTCACATTATTCAAATTGAATGCATTTGCTTTGACCCATTTATCTAGTTTCGGTTTATAGGCACTGATCAAATGGTTAAGATTGTTTTCACCAGTGATATCCATTTTAACCTTTTGTGCATCTCTCTGTGAAAAGCTTATAGAGATATTTTAGTTCCCTCTCTAAAATTTGACAATCTCATTTTCAACCAGCTATCAATAGTAAACCTTTGTTTTAGCACAAAAGCATAGTAACTTGATCTGGATCCGATGGACTTGAAGTCTACCCCTCTTTTCGCTGATCCCGTTCCCACAAACAAGTCGAGATTGGGCCTGCATTCTAGTTTGTTGTCTTTCCCACCACTAGTGTTGTCGTTTCCTTCGGCATTGTATTTGACGATTCCCTGGAAAAAGCCGATACCTGGAAACCCGATGACGTCCGTGCCAACGATTGTCTGGATGCTATGAAATCCTCATCACCTCGCTAAAAGCTAATCAAGGATTCAAATATCGAGGCCGTGTCAGATGAAAATGATGCTGCGTATTGCTTGTGGGTGGTCAGTTTAGATTCTGCTGGTATCCAAAGCTAAAGAAAATTTCTTTTACTCGGTTTTTAGATGCTTATGTTATCCATCAGCTCCAACTTCTTTTGAGCAAATCATGAAATGACCCTGACTCTGCTATTATATCTAGTGAGGTCAGTCGATCTTTTATCTCATATGAATACAGCATTTGGTAATTTTCTATGCTGAAGTTGGGCTAAAAGGCTTTCTTCACATCATAATTAGTTGCAACTTGTTGACAGATGCGTGAAGCCGTGCGGGATGTTGCAAATTATTTCCCAACGGCAATAATTAGTGGAAGATGCCATGATAAGGTACTGGAGCAATTGGCTACTTTGCATGGAAAATGATCTAATTTTGGACCTGTTTATCTTAGTTATCGTGCATTGCATTTCCATACACTTGGCATGCATGTACTGTTCATCTGCAAGGCGTTGTCACAGATGGCACATGGCCCAAACATGCTAGTCAGTGCTGGACCTTTATTTAACTTCGAATTGAGATATGGTTATGCTAAATGTACACGTGGTTGTGGGAAACCAAACCTTTCTACTACCTGCGGGATGATGCGCGCATATTCTGTCTAGATGATCAAATCAAAGATGAAATCAGAGGCGTCTTGGATCAAACTGAAGAAATACTTTGGTAATTATATAGCAAATTCACTATTCACTATATACGTTTCGTGGAGGACAACTGAGAAAGTCCGGTAGGCTTTTTTAATTTTAATTTTTTTTTCAAATCAACTGATTTATTTATTTATTTGTTGATTTTGTCTCTTTTCTTAGTATTACCTGGGCTAGATCAATTAAGTATATGATTGATAAGCTTGAGATACAACTTGAATTGTAGCATGTACTGGGAGCATAAGAGTACCTAGTTGATCTTTTGAAATAATAATAATTTTAAATTAAGACTTTAATGCCCTGTTTGGTAGACTTCACTTGGATGAACTTAAATGCACTTTGTAAGTTAAGCTTAACGTACAAAGCTTTTTATTTGATCCGGGATCTATAATTTGTCTTGTTTGACTTGCTTCTTGGCATATTTGCTCTCTTAAACTTGCAGATGGAGACTTTGGCAATGACCGTTGTAGATGGGTAGCAATACTGCTTGATGTGTGGACCACATGGAGATTTTATTATTATTATTATTATTATTATTATTATTATTTAAATGTATTCATATAATTTTCAACTTGTTATTGTAAATATTTTGTATCTTTTATTGTGAAGTCGTACAATATTTGTTTAACATTCATTTTTAATTGTGCCCAACATTCTATGGGTTTTAAATATTAAGAAAAATACAGGTTCCAATTGAATAAAACATTATTGCTTTTTGACGGTGGTTGCATGGCTTTTATCGGCCCTTTCGAAACAAGGGTCCAAGACCCTTCCTAGATAAAGGAAAATACTGTTTCCAAAATTAAGATCGGTTTGGAGCTGTTCCGGAGCTGTTCCGAAATTGAAACTATGCAACGGTTTTCACCCAGCCCTAATTTTTTGCAACGCTCTATTTAAAAACAGTTAAAAAACGTTACTAAATGGTTCATGAATGGTTTTCAACCATTCCTGAATAGGGATTTTGGTGTAGGGGAAGGTTTCAACAGTGGGTGTCACTATCCCACTCTTTTCTATGGTGGGTCCACTTGAACTTTGGATCTGTCCCATCAGTCAGATGCAACATTCCATGGTGGAATGGTGCACCACGTGCTTAAAAATAAAGTTAATCTATGGCTTGGGTGGGCCACACCACGTACTATAGTTGAGAAGGGTTATCGTCCCTTTAAAACATTCATAAACATATATTGGGCCCACCTAAACGTGATTTGCAAATCCAACCCATTCATTATGTGGTCAGACTAAGTTTCAGCTGCATCCAAAACTCATGTGGGCCCCACCAAGTGCTTTTATATGGTTCAGGATGTTTTCACATAGTTTTAGATGCTATAGCGCACCTGAGTCCTGTATACGGTGTTGATGTTCTGCACACATCATGGTGGAGCCCACATAGTTGGACCTCATGAGAAGTTCACATGAGGTCGACCTTGCATTACTACTTCAATTCCTTAATGGTTGTTACCCTAATTGTGTAGGGCCCACCTTGATATATTTTATGTATATCCACACTGTTCATATTTTTTTCCATCATATTTTAGGATATGATTCCAAATCATAAGAAGATCCAAATCTTGGGCCATACCAATCAAAACAGTGATGAATAACCATTAAAAGCCTTTTGCAGGCCACAATAGTTTTAGATCAATTTGATCTTTGTAATTTCCCTTCATCCATTATCTTCTTTACATTATCAACAAATAAACACTAATAAAATAGTTGGTTTTTATAACAATGACTAGAAATGCGGATTCGCTACTGAAGTGATGTGTCCAAGTTATGTGGGTCCTACCTTGATGTCCGCATCCACACCGTTCATCCATTTGGAGAGATATTTTAGGGCATGAGCCAAAGAATGGGGCATATTCAAAGCTCAAGTGGGCCCCACTACATAAAACAGTGGGGACTTGAAACCTTCCTATTGCCCACTTGTTGTCAGAGAAGATGTCTTAAATCTTCTGGATTGCTTGACAGGTTGAGTGGACTGCTCGACCGGTCGAGCGGGTCGCTAGGCTAGTCGAGGTCATCTCGACTCGAAGTCCAGCGAGCACAGATTTTTGGTGTCTGGGCCGCTCGACCAGTCGAGGGGATGGCTCGACCGGTTGAGGGGGTCCCTCGACCAGTCGAGGACTTGACTCGACTAGTCGAGGTTACGCAGATTCGACTCCGGATCTTTTGCGGACTGTGAAAATCTGAGGTGGTTTCTTAAGAGTGCGAAAGGGAAATTTCCTAAACTATAAATAGGAGTCCCTGGGGCTATTCTCAAGTATTCTAGGCTTCTTAAAAATATTCTAAAGGGTTCTAGGGTTATCAAAAGATGTAGCAAGGGTGAGATTTGAGGTTGTTCGAATCGGGTAAGTCCTCTCTCTTTGTAATTGATGCTTTCATAGTGGAATTTTGTCGCTTTGTGCCGTGATTTTTTCCCGAAAGGGTTTTCCACGTTAAATTTGTGTGTTCTCTTATGTTTGCTTGGTGCCATTGTATTGTTATCCTAGATCTAGATCTGTGTGATTCCGCAGGCCAAAATCCCAATAAGTGGTATCAGAGTAATCGTCGGGGCACAGATCTGAATCTGAGGGATTAATAATAATCGGAAGCACTAGGTAGGAGATTGAGAAGTACTCAGGAAAAAATAATTTTAAGTTATGGAAGATCAAGATGATGAGTTCCTTAATCAAGCAAGGCGAAGATGCTGCTCTTGAGGAGCGAAAGTCTACTGACTGATGATGAATGGAATACTCTTGATAAGAAAGCATTATCATCGATCCGTTTATGTCTCACGGATGAGATTCTCTACAACGTCATGAGGGAGAAAACTGTGGCTAAGTTATGGGCGAAGTTAGAGAATGTCTATGAAAAAAATTCTCGAAAAATCGTCTACACTTGAAGAGGCAGTGGTATAACTTCAAGATGCAGAGGGTGAAGATCTGGAGGCTCACATTAGCAACTTTAATAAATTAGTTTGCAAATTGTTGAATATGGAGGAAGTGATGAAAGATGAAGAACAAGCATGTATGTTGCTGAATTTTCTTTCAGCGTCGTATGAGTCATTCAAGGACACTATGTGCAGCACGAATAAAATCCTGAGTGTCAACACCGTTATCTCAGCCCTTCAAGGAAAGGCTATGAGAAAGCTAAACGGTGACATAGGGACATCTTCTGATGCACTGTTTACAAGGGGTAGAAATTCTAAACAAGGTACGGGTTCTTTTGGTTCTAGATCCAAATCTAAGGGCAAGGGCAAAGGAAAGGTAAAGTGCTGGAATTGTGGAAAGGAAGGACATGTGAAGAAGGATTGTGAAAATCCTAAATCGAAGAGAGAAGATTCTGAGGCTTCATATAGGGAGGCCAATGCTGCCACGTCTGATGGATCAAGTGGATGTAATGGTAATGTTTTGTCTGTGTCTACTATCAGGCAGCCATACGATAATCATAAGGACGAGTGGATGCTAGACACAGGGGCATCTTTTCACATGACTCCTCATTGGAGTTGGTTCACCAGCTATAGGGAGTGCGATGGTGGACATGTATTTATGGGCAATGACATTGCCTGTAATGTTCTGGCTATTGGTACGGTGCATATTAAGATGTTTGATGGGGTGGAGCGTACCCTGACTGATGTCAAGCACGTTACTGATTTGAAGCAGAATCTGATTTCTCTTAGTGTGCTTGAGGTAAAAGGATGCAAGTACATAGGTATTGATGGTGCTCTTAAGGTATCTAAGGGGGCATAGGTAATCATGAAAGCGCAATGACTCAATAACTTGCACAGGTTGATCGGGAGCACTTCAAAAGGTGGAGCTGCAGTGGATGTAGTGGATTTCACCTCTGCACGTGTGTGACATGTTGGGCATGACCACATGAGTGTGCAGGGCAGGAAGGCTGAGATGCACGAACAAGGATACAGAGTAGGTGGAACAACTACCTTTGAAAAGAATCACACGGCATGATCGCAGGATATCGGCGAGGTACATGGACAACTCCAATATCGCATGAGATTCATCTTCTATTCAGATGACTGTAGGTGAGCCTTGTACTGAGAAGTGAAAGGTGACTATGGGCGATGTGATGGATTCGTTGTACCAGACCGACATATGGGAGCGGGTGGAGCTTCCAGTGGTCCAGAGAGCGGTTGGGTGTAGGTGGATCTTTAAGAGGATACAATGTAGATACAGGGCGAGGTTCGTAGCAAAGGGTTTTGCTCAGAGAGAAGGGATCGGCTTCTCAGAGATATTCACGCCGACGGTATAGCAGGTGTCTATTAGATTCATAATTGGCACTGGTTGGCCAATGTGATCTTGAGCTGGAAGGATGGATGTGGAGTTTGCACTTATGTAAGGGAAATTAGAAGAGCAGATCTACATGAAGCAACCAGAGCGGTTCGAAGTTAAAGGGGCTGAGAAAAGACTTTGCAGGAGGTCGTGGTTCGACCTGTCACCTAGGCAGTGGTTTGATTTATTCATGGTGAGTTAGGAATTGATGACATGTAGATCGCCAATTATGACATGTCTGCAATTAATGCACTGAAGACTCGGTTAAGTGAGACATTTAGGATGAAGGATCGGGGGGCTGCAAAGGTAGTTCTCGGCATTGAGACTGAAGGAGAAGTAGGCTTTGGTAATCACAGGAGGAATACCTTGTGTGTAGGTATTGATCAAGGATGTGATGGGCCAGGTAAAGCCGGAGAGCATTTCCTACACGTCTCTCCTCAAGTTTTCCTCAGGACATGTCTCAAAATAGATGAGGAAAAGCAGGATATCTCATGAGCCTTATTCGAATGCGGTTGACAGTGTATGCCATGGTCTGGATTAGACTGGTTATCTCACAGGCTATCAGTGGTGTGAGCAAGTACCCCGGCAAGCAATATTTAGCAGCGGTGAGATGGTAAGAAGACTACGTCTTTCCTTTTGAGAAGACAGGAGCAAAGGTGGTTGAGCACGTGGATTTTGATCCGGTAAACATGCTCACCTAGATTGTTCCTACAGAGAAGTTCAAGTTCTGTATAACTTCTCTGGGCTTGGTGATGGCGCAAAAGAAGAATGGAGTATGCACGAGAAGCTATGATGTGATGTAGAGATAAGAGAAGAGGTCAAGGAGCTACACGTTTAAGATTGAAGACATGAGGGAGATTGTTGTCAAAGAAGATGTCTTAAATCTTCTAGGTTGCTCAACCGGTCGAGCGGGTCGTTAGGCTAGTCGAGGCCATCTCGACTCGAAGTCCAACGAGCACAGATTTTTGGTGTTCGGGCCGCTCGACCAATCGAGGGGATGGCTTGACCGGTCGAGGGGGTCCCTCGACCAGCCGGGGACTCGGCTCGACCAGTCGAGGTTACGAGGATGCGAGTCCGGATCTTGTGCGGACTGCGGAAATCTGAGGCGGTTTCGCAAGGGTACGAAAGGGAAGTTTCCTAAACTATAAATAGGAGTCCCTAGGGCTATTCTAAAGTATTCTAAGGCTTCCTAAAGGTATTCTAAAGGGTTTTAGGGTTATCAAAGGGTGTAGCAAGGGTGAGATTCGAGGTTGTTCGAATGGAGTAAGTCCTCTCTCGTTGTAATTGATGCTTTCATAGTGGAATTCTATCGCTTTGTGCCATGGTTTTTTTCCAAAAGGGTTTTCCACATTAAATATATGTGTTCTCTTGTGTTTGCTTGGTGCCATTGTATTGTTATCCTAGATCTAGATCTATGTGATTTCGCAGGCCAAAATACCAACACCACCATGATGTTTATTTTAGATCTAATCTGTTCATAAGTTAACAAATACAAGGATGAAGGGAGAACACAAATATTAGCTTGATCAAAAACTTCTACAGCCCATGGGAAAATTTTAATGGTAGGCGTTCAATCCCCACCTATATATATATATATATATATATATATATATATATATATATATATATATATATATATATATATATATATATATATATTCCTGGTGGGATCCACTTGACCTTTAGATTTGCCTCATTCTTTGGCTCATGCCCTAAAATGATCTCTCCAAATGGATGAACAACATGGATACAACACATACATCATGGTGGGGCTCAAAGAACTTAGTGACGTCATTTTGTCGGTTTTCACGAGGTCAGTAAGTTGTAGCACAATTTTGAACTAAATATTTGCCCAATTTAGAAATTTGATCCATTCACTCTATTCTACTAATCAAGAGCTTCAATTTGAATGGTTAATTGCTCTAATCAGGCTTCAGATGAGAAAGATATTAGGTAGATAAGATTGATCAACAATATGATGGGCCATATCTTGTGATCCAATGATTAGATTTGAGTGAAATTTAATTTAGACATCTAAAGTTATTTACTCTTCAATATGGACAGAAGGGATTGACCAAAATCTGATCAAGATCTTGACAAACTGATCATGCCCATTTAAAGAGTGTTTTAGATGAATTTGATTAGTTTTAGGTCATAATGGACTGATTTTTGTAGTTTGTCCATATTAGCATGTTATGAACACATTTGTCTGTTCAAATCAACTCTAGGATGGCTTGATCATATAATTTGATCAATCTCGTTATTATAAGTTATTCTTGTCATTACAATTTATTATGAATTATTCTTGCAAATTCTCATTTTTTTTAATGGAACTTTTCAATTTTTTCAAAATACAAGATCTCAATTTATATGTATAAATTTTATTTTATTTTTCAAAATCACTTTCTTTTTTTTTAATCATGAGTTTTTTTCAAAATCACAAAATTTCTCAAACATTGTCAAATTTTCTTTTAAATTTCGAACTTTTTTTTCTTCAATAATCACAAATTTATTTTTAAAACTTTTCAATTTTCTTTTTCAAAATGTCAAAATCTCAATATTTTTTAAATCTTTTTTTTTCAAAATCTGAATTTTTCTTAATCATTATCATTTTTTTAAAATTTAATTTATTTTAATTTATTATTATTATTTTTTTTATCATTGTTTTCAAACTTCTCAATTTTTCTTTCAAAATCACATTTTTTTTTTAAAATAAAAAAAACCTCATTTTCTTTTATCAAACTGCTTAATTTATTTCAAAATACAAAATCTCAATTTGTATATAAAAATCTCAAATTTTTTCAAACTTATTAATTTTATTCAAACTTTTCAATTTTTTTTTTTTTAAATGCCAATATATATATATTTTTTTATATTCAAACTTTGATTTGACTAGTCACGCGCCATGATCGGATTTCAGATGAGAAAGATATTGGGTGGACAAGATTGATCAACAACATGATGGGCCATATCTTGTGATCCAATGGCCAGATTTGAGTAAAATGTAAAATAACATATGAAGTTATTTACTCTTTAATCTGGACCGTTCGGATTGTCCAAAACCAGTCTAGATCAAGATAAAATGATTGTGCCCATTTAAAGAGTGTTTTGGATGGATTTGATTCGTTTCAGGTCATATTCGGCTGATTTTTGTTCTCTATTCTAATTAGCACGTTCCAAACATATTTGACCGTTCAGATCAACCTTAGGATGGCATGATCATAAAGAATTTGATCAATCTCATCATTATAAGTTATTCTTACAATTACACTTCATTATACTTAGGTATCATTTTTTCACAAGTGAATCCGTGTGCATAAACGGTTAGAGGTTCAATTAGTGGATGTCTCTAGCAATTTAGTAAAAAATCTCAATTTTTTTTTCCATAGATAAATCTCAATTTCTTTTTAAAAATCTCATTTTTTTTTTTTCAAAACTTTTAACAAAATCTCATGGACCATATCTTGTGATCCAACTGTCAGATTTGAGTGAAATGTAATGTAAACATTGAAGTTATATACTCTTTAATTTGGACTGATCAGATTGTCCAAAATCAGTCTAGATCTAGACAAACTGATCATGCCCATTTAAAGAATGTTTTGGATGGATATGATTTGTTTCAGCTCATATTGAGCCGATTTTTGTTCTCTATACTAATTAGTACCTTCTGAACATATCTGACTGTTCAGATCAACCTTAGGATAGCTTGATCATAAAATTTGATCAATCTCATCATTATAAGTTATTCTTCCAATTACACTTCATTATACTTGGGCTATCATTTTTAAACAAGTGAATCTTTGTGTGCATAAATGGTTAGAGGTTCAATTAGTGGATGTCTTTAGTAATTTAGTAAAAAAATCTCATTTTTTTTTTCCATAGATAAATCTCAATTTCTTTTTAAAAATCTCATTTTTTTTTTCAAAATGTCCATTTTTTTTAATCTTTTATTTTTTTCAAATTTTTTAACAAAATTTCATATTTGTTGTCGAACTTTTTTATTTCTTTGAAATACAAATTCTGATTTCTTTTTCAAAATCTCAATTTTTTTCCAATATATATATATTTTCAAACTTGGCAATTTATTCAAACTTCTCAAAAATTTCAAGATGTCAATTTTATTTTTGCAAAAGCACCATTTTGTTTTCAACTTTTAATTTTTCCTTTTCAAAATGATAATTTTTCGTCAAAATCTCGGTGTTTTTATAAAACACTTTTTTTTTTTTTTCAAAATCTCAAATTTTCTCGAACATTTTTTATTTTTTTTCAAAATCAGAATTTTTTAATTTTTTAATTTTCCTTTTCAAAATGTCAGTTTTTGTCAAAATATCGATTTTTTAGTCTCATTTTATCTTCAAAATTTCTATTAATTCTTTCAAACTTCTCTATATTCTTTTTTCAATTTTTTTTTTCCGAACTTGTCAATTCTTATTGAACTTATCATTTTTTTTTTCAAAATACAAAATTTCAATTTCTTTTTCAAAACATTTATTTTTTGAAATTTGTCAAATATTTTTTTTTTTCGATATGTTCAATTTTCTTTTTCAAAATATCATTTTTTTTTTCAAAATTATCTACTTTATTCAATTTTCTTATTATTTTTTTTAAATCTAGATTTTTATTAAATCACAGATTTTTTATTTTTATTTTTTTCAAAATCTCGATTTTTCTCAAACATTGTTACTTGTTTTTTATTTTTTCAAAATCATTTTTTTTTAACCTTCTCAAATTTCTTTTTCCAAATGTCAATTATATATCAAAATCTTGATTTTTTTAATGTCATTTTTTTTCACACTTCATTTCTTAAAATCTCAATTTTTAATAAAATACAAAGGGTATAGAGTGGGATTTTTCATGTGATATTGCAAAGCATTTAAATATCAGTTTTAAAGCAAAACAATTTAATAATAATTTCCACTTAATTGATAAAACAAAACAAAAATATCGTTGCATTCAATCAATTAATACAAAAATAATCTTAGATACAAATAAATATAATTAAAACAATGAAATTCTATTAAAAAACACTTATTAGACTACAATAAAACACAGTTTAAATAAAAAACGTGGAAAGGGAAAAAGACAATCTACGGCGGACCAGAATCCGTCGCAAAAACAAACAAAATCCGTGGCCAAAGGATCGTTGGGTTTTCTGGGAGGCACTTTGTGACGGATCATATCCGTCACAAAATCGTGATTTTGGCAGAGTATATCGTACATCACCGCGGGGCTCATAAATTTATATCGGTCATTTTAATTTACCTTTCGAAGCAAAAATACCTATAGTCTTTCAAATAACAATAAAAGTAATAATGTGCTGTTCATTGAGTATTTATATAAGAAATGAAAAATCAAAATCAAACACCCCTTAACATGATTAAGATATGTCTATATAAAACCGGAACGAACCGAAAAGTCTCTAATAAAGAGAGAGTCACTTAATCCTGCGGAGATTTATTTCTTTGTGAATTAATGACTTTTGATTTAGTACCTCTTCTCTTAGGGTTAATCTAAATAGTTGTTTAAAAAAACTCACATATAATATATTATTTATATTTTAAAATTAAATATTTTACTTTTAAAATTTATTTTATTTTATAAACATAACATGTCAATGGCTGAGATCATCTGATATGGGTCAGCTATGTTAGGCCGAGCGGATTAGGTGAGACCCTGGATCCACCGAGGTGGGTGGGACCCCTGACTGTAGGGCCCAAATGTGTTGCATGTGACTACATCCATGCCACCGTATTGAAAACTAATTCCCAGAGTATGATCCAGCTGGGAACGGGCAAGAGCTTTGAGTGGCCACCGTGATGTATGGGTTTTATCCACACCGTCCACACAGTTTTCCATTTCATTTCCGGATGTCGGCCCAAAAATAAGGCAGATACAAGACATAGGTGGACCACACAATGGGGATTAAACTCTTACAGTTGAAAACTTCTTGGGGCCACAGAAGTTTTGGATCGAGCTGATATTTGTATTTTCTCTTCATCCATGTGCGTATGTAGCTTTATGAATAGGTTGGATGGGAAATAAACATCACCACGTGCCCTTGGAAATTTTCAACAGTGAAAATCATTATCACCGATGCTTCCTATGGTGTGGTCCACTTGAGCCTTTGATCTCCCTAAAATTTGATCTTGTACCATTAAATTTCAGGGAAAAATGTATTAACGGTGTGGATAAAACCCATACATCACGGTGGACACTCAAAGCTCCTGCCCGTTACCAGCTGGAGACAGCCAGGGTAGGAGGCAATCAGCGTTAAAAAATGAAGCAGTTAGACGTCCAGATGGAACATGGTGCAGGAAACAGTGGTGATTGACCGTTCAAAACTTACTGTGGGCCACAAAAGCTTTGGATGAAGATTATATTTGTGTGGTCTCTTCATGTAGGTGTTTATGACATTATCAATAGGTTGGATGGCAAATAAGTCTTCATCCATGAAGTTTTTAACGGTGGGGATTCAATCACAACTGTTTCCTGCAGTGTGGTCCACCTAAGATTGATTCTACTTCATTTTTAGGTTCATGACCTAAAATAAGCTTTCAAAAGGGTTGGACGGTGTGGATTTAAGGAAATTATGTCACTGTTAGCCTCAAAGTCGGGGTCCCATCCACCTGGGCAGGGCTCTGTGCGGCCCACTGTGATGTAAGTGTTTTATCCACGCCGTTTATCGCTTTTCTCAGATCATTTGAAGGTATGATCTTAAAAATGAAGCAGTTCCACGGCTCCAATGGACCACACCAAAAGAAGCTGCATTGATAATGACACTCACCGTTGAAACCTTTCAAAAGGGTACCGTGATGTTTTTTTTTTTACCATCCAACCTATTCATAAGGTCATGTGGACGTGAATGAAGTGAAAAAATAAATATAAGCTTGATTCGAAACTTCTCCAGCTCCCAAGATGTTTTTAATGGTGGAAATTCAATCCCCACTTTGTGGTCCAATTAAGCCCTACACCTACTTCATTGTTTGCATCATGCCTTAAAATTATCTGATAAAAACAATGAACGGAATGGATAAAACACTTAAATTATGGTGGGCCCCAAAGAGCCCTGCACGGATTACCTCTGCGTCCGTGATTCCCGGTTTCACTTAATCCGCTCCCACGTTGGGCCCTCGGATATTCACTGCAAAGTCACGGACTCCTCAGTTCATCGCGACTAGATGGGAATTGAGGATGGGCTGTTGAATCACACACCACCGATCTCACTGGTGTGTTGACGTCACCAAGTTTTGTGGGTCGCATCACGGGCGTGTGTTATATCCAAACCGTTCGTTCATTTGGCTAGCTCGTCTTAATGCTTAAGCCTACAATTAAGACAGATCCAAAGATCAAGTGCACCACACCGTGGGATTGAATGACTACCATTGAAACCCTCCTGGGGGTCACAGAAGTTTTGGATCAACATGATATTGTTTTTACTCTTAATCCCGGTCTGTGTGACCTTATGAATATATTAGATGGAAAAGAAACGTTATGGTAAGCCATATGAACGTTTTAATGGTGAGGATTATTGTTCCCTTGTTATTTGTGGTATGGTTTACTTGAGATTTTCATATAATTCATTTTTGGGATCATGCTCTAAAATAATCTCACCAAATCGATGAACGGTGTGGATATAATAAACACATCATCGTGGGGCTCATGTAATTTTGATCTCCTTTGAACCGTTCGTACAACTAGAAGAGGAGGAGCGTAAGCGCTCGTCTTCGCACGACACGTATCCACACTAGCCAGGTCGGTGGTGTGTGGTACAGCAGCCAATCCGCTTCCGGAGTTTGAGAAGGTTCCTTTGAAATCGGAGACGGATTGGCTACTCGTGCTATGTGGGCCCTACCATGATGTATATGTTTTATCCATGATGTCCATCTATTTTTCTATATCATTTCATGATATGAAAAAAAAAAATGAATATATCCCAATCTCAAGTAAACCACATTACAGGAAACAGTGTTGAATGAACATTGACCATTAAAAACTTTTCGGGGACCATAAAAGTATTGGATCAAGCTGATATTTGTTTTTTCCCTTCATCTGAGTCTTTATGACCTAATCAACAGATTGGATGTCAAATAAAAAGTACAGTGGGCCTTAGGAGGGTTTAAATGATGGATATCCAATCACTATTGTTTTCCTGTGGTGTGGTCCATCTGAGATCTACATCCCTCTCGTTTTTGGCATAAAGCCCTAAAATGATCTTTAAAAATGGATGAATGGGATAGATGAAATACATACATCATGGTGGGGCCCACAAAGCACCTACCACCAGCCACCGGCCTGGTGTCAGGGGGAGTAGCCAATCCGTTCCCTTTGAAATCGGACGCGGATTTCCTACTAAAGCCTTCGCACAAAGTTTATGCGTTGGGAACCTAGGTGGGGCCCACCGTGATGTTTTTAAGAAATCAACTCCGTTCATTCGTTTTTTTAAGATCATTTTAGGACATGAGGCAAAAAATTATCCGTATCCGATACTCAAATGGGCCTAAAACGTGAGGATTTAACGTCAACAGTTAGAAATATTCGTAACACGCGCCACGGAAGTTTTGAATCAGGATAATATTTGTGTTTTCAGTTCATTATAGTAGTAATGACGCTATTAATGGTATGGATGGCATGTAAACATCACTGTCGACCCCAGATAGTTTCAACGGTAGGAATTTCTCTACACACCTTTTACTTTAGTGCGGCCCATCTGATTCTTGGGTTCTGCTTACTTTTGGTCTCAAGTACTGAAAAGAGTCTCATATGAACGAGGTGGATTTCTCATGTTGCGCTGGATTGAGAACGAACGTCTATTATTCATAGCCTGACACTTGGAAGGTTGATAAGATTGATCTGGACCTTCCAAAACGTTGCTTGTTTCAGCAGGTCTCCTTTCTTGAAAACGAAAACTACATATACGAGAATATCAATCAGATTATTTCATCACAGCCATTCATTCATAAACCAACGGTTCGTATCGGCACGATTGTTTCAGCACTTTTATTCTAAGTTGGTTCCGCATCGGGAGGCGCAGATCACTGTATCAAGTTATCGCCAGCATGAAGATCCCACCTTCCACATGTTAGTTTTAGGAGAAGCATGGGGATGAATTCTCTTCACCGTCCAGCGCGACGAAGTGAAAGAGAGGTTGACCGGGTCAGACTCTGCAAATAGTACCGACCTGTTATCCATATCTTCTTCTCTTCCCTGCGGAGCTATCGACACTCCGGCTGCTTGTGACACTTGATACGCAGGCGCTTCAAACTATACCGATAGATTGCATTTACTCATATTAAACCCGATACATTGCAGAAATCATTATCTTCAAGTTGGCCATTGAATTTATTTATTTTTGAAACCTTTTAATATTTTTTATTGTAACCGTCCAAAAATCTGATCGTAAGATAATTGAAGCAGCGTAATTATTAGTTTATGACACATTTACACTTGTATAAATAACTTGGAGGGTTTACTTTAAATTAAGTGTATGCTGCGTATGCAATCTAAATAATATGTAAACGCCTGTGTATCATCCATCCATCACATTCTGTTGGAGTATTAAAAAATTTCTTTTCTTCCCTGGATATTTGCCAGGAGCCCCCTCTTTAACTTTCACCAACATCTAGCTCCGTGTGAACCTTAATTAAGTTCTAGCAAACCCCTATTTTTTTAAATTCCATCCCTAGCATTCCTTGAGCTATGGATAATGGCTAAGGCTGTACATGATGAGCCAATTGGCTCGAAAAGCTCATTCAGCCTGGATTGATCTAGCTCAGCTTGAACCATGACTAGAGGAGAGCTAAGTTTCATATGACCCGGATCGTTTTGAAAACAAGCCGAGTTTTATCATAGTGGATCTTGACTCGACCTAACTCGAACTCGGCTTGGCTTAAAGTATGAGCTCAACATGACTTGAATATATATAAGTTAAAACCTAAACCTTATTCTATCCGTCCCTTCATTTTTTTTCATTTTCCTTCTTTACCCAACCCACCGCGCCAGATATCCTCCCTCTCTCTCTCTCTACTCAACCACTCGCACGAGCTCTCTCTCTCTCTCTCTCTCTGAACGTACATCAATGACAAAGTACCTCTATGGCTCTATTTAATAATAATAATAATATTATTATTATTATTATTATTTGAATATTTGATTTGAGAGTTGGGTTGGGTGTAGGTTGGTTTAGTTGGGTTGGGGCTGGCTGGTTTGAGTCGGGTGCAAGTTGGATCGAGTTGCTAGGTTGAGTTGGGTGCAAGTTGGGTGTTCAGTCGGGTTGGGCTGGGAGTAGGCTCAACTCAACTTAAAGTAAGCTTACCTCAAGCTTGATTCAAAAAGTTTGGCAAACAAGCCAAGCTCCAATGGTAACCCGGAGGATGAGCTTGAGTTCGAGGAGACCATGGATGAGTCAAGCCAAGCTTGGCCCACCTCAACTCGGGTCGGTTCGGCTCGAAGTACAACCCCGGATGACAACCTATATTCGTTAATAATTTTAGATATTGCCAACTATACCCCTTTATATATGTATGTATATATATACATATATATATATATATATATATATATCTATATATATATATACATATATATACACACCTCCAATCCGTTCATCATACGAGCCCTTAATGTTAGGCCGGGGAATAATCCATATCCACAACTCATGTGGGCCACACCACAATGAACAGTAGGGAGTGAACGCCAAACATAGGTTGGTTGTGGGGTCCACCATCGTGTTTATATTATATCCCCAGCCCCGTTCACCTCATCACTGTGGATAGACGTTCCAAAGCTTGGTTTAGAGTAAGGTGGGCCAAGCCCATTGAACTTGGAGGTTTTATGTGTGATTTTTCCGGTGAGGTCCACTTGACTGTAGATAAGGCTAGTTTTTCGATTTTAGGTGAGCATGAGACGCATAGCTGATGGACGGAGTAGAATGATGGCCCACGGATATAATCTTCTATGCAATAAGCACTGTAGATGATTTCAGATGTGTGGGATTGTGGCCCCCAGCACTCACAACACTGTGAACCGGAATCCTCTAAGCGCAGCTGTGCATGGCCCACCATGTTGAATATGTGAAATCCACTCCGTCCATCAAGTTCTCTTTTTCATTCTATTCTTTGAAGAAAAAAAATGGGCCGTTAATCAGGTCTATGTAGTGTTTATCTTTCATCAAAACCGTTAATCAGGTGTATCTCGTCGGGATAAGTGAAGGTACGAAAATAGAATGATCCAAAACTCAGGAAGACCACACCTGATAAACTTAGAGGTTTTAGGAGCTTTTTTACATTGTTCCCATTGTTGCAGTCAATCAGAGTTTTTCATTGGATTCATCTTTCGTATGGACGGTTCAAATAAGGTTCTCACAGGATGGACGGAGTAGATTTACATATAGACATCTTGGGCCCACAGAGCTTTGATGTTTTCCCTGCTGCGTGTAGAAGATTCCGGTCGGTAACGCACTTTGCATTTCAAGATAATCGCAATACATGCAGACTTTGTTATCAGGTCACTTTAATGTGAGGGAATGGTTTAACTTGCATGAAATCCAACCTGTCCATCATGTACACCAACCATTTTTGGCCTTTATCACAAAAAATTAGACTGTTTCAATACTCAGGTGGGGTACAAAATTTAAAATTATACATAAAACCTCTAAATTCACTTGGTATGGCACATTTGAATTTTGGAATCATGTGAGTTTTGGTTAATTAGTTCCTCCTGATGACAGACATCAGATGAATGGATTGGATGGCACATAAGCACCACAATGGGATGTATACGTGTGCACATCCCAACAGTTTCTTTTGGTCTGGCCCATCTAAATTTTCTGAAAACAACATGAGTTTTTGGTTCTACGGTCAAGATGGGGCAGTTTATCTAATGGACGGTGTGAATCTCGTGAAAATTCTATCAATAGTAGCTCTTGGTTCGAAGAACTGACTTAGGTGGGGTATGCTCGCATGGCGAAGGGGGCCAGGCTACCCAGCGGTGGTGTTGCCCACACCACTCCCAGCTGTGATGCCGTGATGTGTTATGACGCAGTGGGGCCCACATTGATGTATGTGTTTTATATTCATGCCGTCCATACATTTTTCCAGCTCATTTTACAGCATGCACTAGAAAAGTAAAGAGCTCCAAAGCTCAAGTGGACCATACCATAGGAAACAGTAGTGATTGAACGTCCACCATTTAAAACTTTCTGAGGGCCACAAAATTTTTGGATCATGGTGATGTCTGTATTTTCAATAGGCTGAATGGCAAATAAAAATTATAGTGGATCCTAAGAAGGTTTCAACGGCGGGTGTTATTATCGCCACTGCTTGCTCGTTGGATCTTCTTCATTTCTTGCTTCATATTCTAAAATGAGTTGACAAAATGCATGGACGTATGAATATAAAAACACAAATCACAATTGTCCTATAGTGCCCAACACATCCCTCCACCGCTGCTGGGGTAGAGCTGTACACGAACCAAGTTAGCTTGGTTAACTCACTTCACTCGACTAAGAAAAGGTTGATTCAACTCAGCTCCAAACCAGGTTCGAGAAAGGGTCAAGCTGATTTTTGGAGCCCAATAAAACTTTTTGAGTCCACTACGGGCTAAACCGAGCTAGACTTGACCCAACTCAGAACTTGTCTCAAACTTGGCCTAGTTCGAATCGATCCGTCCCGGATTGAGTTCGCTTTATATAAATATTTATATATTTAAATAAAGTACATATTATATATAGTATGTTATATAATTATATATTACATATATTAAAAATTCTAAAACTTAAACTCAAACTTACCTATTAGGCTCAAACTCAACTCAGCTTAAGTTAGCCAGAACTGCTGGCCAATTTGAGCCGAGCTAGCCGGTCGAATTTAAGGACCGGGCAAAGCCAAGTTCAAGTTAAGATAGCATGCTGGCCGAGCCGAGCCCAGCTTGGGTCGTGTACAACTCTACCAGGGGCGGCCCAGGCAACATCGCCTCCAAAAGTCATGCACTATTTTAAAAAAGTGCTGACTCATCCTTTCCATATGTTACCCTCGTGTAAGGCTATCCAGACCATTCAAATAGTGGGGCACAGTTTGGATGGAGCATGTCTCTAAAATCAGGCTGATCAAGAAATCCTAACCAATCATTCAATGCCTATAAAATTAATGGTTAAAATAACACAACGAATGGGGTATATTCCAATGGCAGAATCGGATGGCTATAAACGAATCTGTTATGAATCGTATGCTATGCTTCATTCACATTGTGCAAACAAATGTCGAATTGTTATTTTCAGAAAGTAAAAATGTCAAACTATTACAAAAATGAAAAATGCTACATCAGAGAACCATAAGTTATAGTTCTCCTTTTGTTCCATCGCGACACTTAGGCAGTCTAATCCATTGATATATCATGCAAACACCATTTATTCAATGACCTCTAATATGAATGGTCCATATCATTTACATAAAATAGATAAAATCAACTGTTTGATTAATCTACTTCTTAGTAACCGTCATGGATTGCTTATAGAGGTGTACATGAACCGAGCTAGCTTGGTTAGCTTGCTCGACTTGAATAAAAAAAGCTCGATTCGACTCGGTTCGAAGCTGAGTTCGTGCCAAGTCGAGCTGATGTTTTGAGCTCGAAAATGAGTTCGAGCTGGCCCCCAGCTTGACTCGAATCGAACTAGTTCAGTGACTCGGTTACTTTGATATTGATGTTGCTCACCAAGTGTTTGATAAAATGACTCAAAGAAGTGTGGCGGGTGGCAAGGATGGTATTTATATGAAACCAACACCCCATTTTTTTTTTCTTGATTTTTATTTTGCTTAGAAGGTGTTTGATAAAATACCTATAAAACCATTATTGCTGTCTCAAATATAGTGAGATTTTGAAGGTGCAGTCCAGGTGCTTGTGAAAATGCTGCAATAGCGAACTCGACTCAATCTTGGCTCAAACTAGCCTAAGCTGCTAACCGAATCGAGCCGAGCTGGCCAGTCAGGCTCGAGGACCGAGCCAAGTCGAGTTTAAGCTGAGGTTAGCTAGTGTCTGAGCCGAGTCGAGCTGAGGCCAACTCGACTCGGTTCGACTCGATGTACACCCCCAATTGCTTATGATTCTAAAGAATCACTTTCATTGGACATTTTAAACATCCTATCTATGGCTTGGATAAAGGATGGCCGTAGAAAATAAGCTCAAATCATGGATAGATTGAACCATCGATTTTTGTATCTCATTTCATGAATATATTTTGGACTTAATGGACAGTTTAGATCAATAGAAAAGTATTATTATTATGATTTTACCATTGTAAAATTATGCACTATACTAGATTTATGTTATTTGTATACCGCATGATGTACATTATTTAAAACATTGTAATCATCTTTTTAATGGTTTAGAAAGGAAAATTCAACTCTTCAATACAAAACTTACGAAGTAGGCACAAAACATAAATAGATAAACATTGCATGTGCTTTGGATTTATTATCTTGATCGTATTAATTGTCTGTTCATTGGGAATTGTTAACATATATTAGAATAAATTAAAGTATCAAAATAAATTAGGGATGTTTTTATATTTATTTAAATAAGGTATTTGTGAAGACATCTCTATATGTCTTTAGATTTTCCATCTCCTTTATATATTTATGCCATTCTCATATAAATTAATATAATTTTAGTTTTTCCATAATTTAGTCTTTGTGATTTAACAGGACCATTGCTACATTTTCATTGTTAGCAATTTAATAGGTGTTGTAACTTATTTTTTTCCGTTATTGGAAGAGCCAATCAGGAGAGGACATATATCATTGCATTGGAAGTGTACAACTGTTGAGGGTTAAATATTGCATATTATCCCCCATTTATATCTTGGTTTTATGAACATGATAATGCTTAATGTTTTATTTTACTCATGTTTGTGTTGCAAGGTGAATTTAAGAGCTTGAATTAAAAAGGGTGCTAAAAGCATGAATTTGATGCTTAAGAATCACCGAGGCAAGGAATGGATCTTAAGAAATCAAGATTGAAGAATTCATATGCTACAGATCTAAGAAAATCAAGTAAGGAATGAAGAAAATCGAAGATTTGAAGTGAAGAAAAAGAATCCTGAAATCATCCTGAAAAATCATATTCTGAAACTCTGGGTCATTTTGTTAAATTGTGCAGAGTCAAGTCTATTTTGAAAAACTGTACAGAGTAAAGTCTATTTTAGCAAACTGGGTAAATTTGAGGCGGTTTCTAGAGTTTTCCAACTAGGTGCGAAAGTTGGAGTTCCACAATTATAAATAGGACTCCTTACGATGTTCCTAGGCATCTTCTAGGGTTTAAGGAGTGGAGCAAAAGGGTGGAGAAGCTGTCGCTAAGAGTTTTTCTTATTCTTTCTTAATTGTTTTCGTGCTTTCTTATAGGGTTTTAGATCCAATCATGTTTATGGTTGGCTAAACTTCTTAGCTAGGGTTAAGAGGTAAAGCTTGTAGCATGATGAGATGTTTCTATTGCTTTGATTCATGTTTAGATTGAACTCCATGGATTCTAATTTGATACTTAAGGAATACTTTCAATTTTTAATGGTTTATTGTGACTCAAATTACAGTAGATCTACAATAGCTTCGAGTATCTTCTTTTCCTGATTTGAGATTGTAAAATTAGTAAGTCCTTTTGTTCACCATTGTCCTTTGGGCATAGTAGGGTGATGGATTCCTTCCTAATCTTCACAATTCTCTTGCTTTGAGATTATGGGATCGGTAAATCCTGTTGTTTGCCATTGTCTCCTAAGCATGGTTTAGTGATGGAATTCCTGCCAATTATCATAGTTCTCATTCGTTGAGAAATAAGTCAATGGTAATTCAGATTTGGTTTTATTGATATATTTTTCAATTGGATAGGATATGACTCCAATTCTAATTGTGTTACTTGAATCAAGCAAGAGGGCTCCCTAATCACTACACGTGGATCCTTGGCATCTTAGTTCCCACTTTTAAATTCTTAGTTTTAATTACTTTATTCACAATTACTCTTTCAAATACTTAGAATTGGTTTCACATCTTCTTCTAGTTCTATTTTCAGTTTATTTCAGAAACGTACAAGTTTCAGTTCCTGTGGATTCGACCTCGGTCTTATCGAGATTATTATTATATCGTGACCTACACTTGGGGTTGTGAACAAGTTTTTGGCGCTATTGCCGAGGATTGACGGTTGTGTATTCTAGATTTGATTAGTTTGAGAATTAAGTTAAGATTAAGATTTTTCTACTTTTTATTTTTAAGTTAAGGTTTTTTCAAAATCATTTTAGAAACTAACTTATCTTTCTATTTCTGGGTTTAGAAACTTCCCTTTGTTACTTTTAGAAACTAATTTACTTTCTAGTTCTAGGATAGAAACTTTCATAATTTGTTTTTAGAAACTAATTTTTTATTTTTTAGAAACTTTCCTAATTTGTTTTTAGAAACTAATTTCCTTTCTTTTTTTTTTTTTTTGTTTTTAGAAACTAACTTACTTTTTATTTTTAAAAACTTTCATTTTTTTTTAATTATATAGAAACTAGGTTGTTTTCTTAGTTCTTTTTAGAAACTAATTCACTTTCCTTTTCCTTTTGAGGATCCCAAAATAGAAACTTCTAATTTGGTAACTTCTTTCTAATTCTCTTTCTTTCTATTTTAAGATTTAGAAACTTTCCTAATTTGTTTTTAGAAACTAACTTTTCTTTTTATTTCTAGATTTAGAAACTTTCCTAAATTAATTTTAGAAACTAATTCTTTTTTTCTATTTCTAGATTTAGAAACTTTCCTAATTTGTTTTTAAAAACTAATTTGTTTTTAGGACTAACCTTTTGTTTTGTTTTTAGGTTAAGGTTTTTACTGATTTATTTTTAGAAACTAACATTGTTTTCTATTTTATATGATCCTAACATAGAACTTTCCAAACCAGTAAACTCCTTCTAACTTCTCCTCTACTTACTTTTTATATTGCTGTAGGATTTTTCTTTTATTCTATTTTATGATTAGATTCAGAATTAGGGTTTTACCATGTATATGCAATAGTGAGAACGTCAATATGCTGAGCTAGTTTTAGAGAATGCGAGAAATTGTGAAGGGCTGTCAGATGATTATGTTAGAAAACAACCTACGTCTCAAAATTTTTCAGGAAACATCATCGAGAACTAAACAGAATACAATGATCCATCGGTTAAGAAATCCTTACGTGATCATATGCGGGAGAATAATTACACCCCACGGATTAAGAAGACAGTATGTGAGTGTTGGGGTTATCATAACTATGCAAGTGAGAATTATTATCACCTATCAGACAAGAAGAAAACAATGAGAAATTATATTATAGGTGATAATATATATCAACAACCATCAAATTCTCCCACCTATGACCCGTATGACTATAATCAGTGGAAACATCAATATTGGAAAGATGAATCAACAATACATCATCGTAACAATTCTCTTGGGTCTTCTACCTTTGAAATCCAACTAGAAACAATCTAAGAGGATTCACTTCAGGGTTACACAGACGATTTTGCTGGCACTAGAAAAACGATAGAAGTGCTTGCATCACGCCTTATTAAGCTTATGGAGGCTAGTTCACCCCAGCCTCAACCTAATCTAATTTTTCATTCCCAACTCCCTATTATGATCAGTGGAAACATCAATATTGGAAAGTTGAATCAACAATGCATCATAGTGACAATTCTCTTTGGTCCTATACATTTGAGACAACAAGAAACGATTTAAGAGAATTCACTTCAGAATTCCACACAAACTCTGGAGCTCATTCAGCAGAACACACTCCAAAGATTAGAAGAACTTATAAAAGATATACAACAGTTAGGTTCACGCGATGCAATTATAGATAATACTGAAATTGAGAATAATGAGTTGGATTCTATTAATGATCATATGGTTCAATTTCCTAGAGAGTCAATCTAGATGACTGTCCAAAGTACAGATCAAGAGACATGGGTATCTTTCAAATATAATGATACTGACACGCTTCACTCACATGATACACTTGGCTTCAATGAGGAGAAAGAGGCTAGTTTATTTGAGCCTCAACTCAATCTAGAAAAATAATGTGAGGAAAGTGATCTCATCCCACTTGTGAACTGTACTGAATTGGAAGATGATAAATATTGGGATGAGAATCATGAGTATACAGCCTAAGATTCACTGGAATCAATTTCAATTATGGTTCAGGAAAGTGATTATGAAGTACAGGAATTTGTTGACCATAATGATCTACTCCACCTATTTGACGCACCTGATTTAAATGTAGAGGATGAACCTCTTTCAATCGACCCTTTTAGCTCTTTTGAGGCGTGTGTAGACTATTCCCCTGATTTAAATTATAATATGATTAGGGAGATAGATGAGTCACTTGATATGAGTTTGGAATTTGAAACCATCCAGTTAAGGCCATCATCTGAGCTGTTAACCCTTGACGATATAGTGCCTCTACTGAGTAGTAGTAATGATTAGAATCTTCACATCAATGAGCCTATTGATCCACAATCTGTCTATGCAGGGCAGGGCGAGATGTATCCGGTGACAATTGACTCTCACCAAAGTGAAGAGCAAGAGATCATGTTTCCCTCTATTCTAAGAAAAGACGAAGGAATCATTGGGCATATCATCATAGACCTCAATGTGGAAAATGAGCCTCTCTCAACTGACTATCTCAACTCTTTGAAAGATCGCTTGACATATTTTATAAATTCAAATGATCCTATGATAAAAGAAATAATGGATGCCTTACAAAACAATACCTCGATGGTTGTTACTGACCGAAAGAACCCTTATTCTGAAGCCTCTCTTTCCACAGATCTTGAATGTTTACCATCAAGGGAGGAGGAACTGAAAGTTGAATCGAAGTCTGAAACTTCGGAATATGTTGAGACTACATCACCTACTGAGAATTTCTCTGAATTTTATCTACTTATAGTTTCTGATTCACCATGTTGCGCTAATTCTGAAACTTTCTCTATTTCAGGTGAATCATATGTACTTTGGACACCTCAGGAGATTAAAAGGAAACTTTATGCTGAGGTCTACAAATTTCTCTGGAAATTCATGCTGCGGGACATCCAAGCCTATTGCAAAAAAGGCTTTGGATGATCTTGTTGAGAAATCTACTGAGAAATTTATCATGATATTGGCTGGAGGAGGAACCTTGTAGCATGACTGAGTAGCTTTTCCCTGTTTTCCTAGTTATGTTTACTGCTTTCAAAGAATTTATGATTATAATAGTTTGCTTTTCGCTATTTTAAGATAGTTTGTTTTCCATCGTTTATGATAGTTTGCTTATTGTCTGTTGAGTCTTTTATGCTAACCCATCTCCACACTGAGATCATTAGAAAAGCCTCAAAAATTCATTCTTTAGGTATTATCTTTTCATCACTTCCTTTTTATTTTCATTACCTCTTTTGTATTACATGCTTATTTCTTTTACATTGAGGACAATGTAGATTTTACGTTGGGGAGTGTGGATTAGACAAGCTAATTAGTGTTTTCTTAGTCTTTGGGTAAAGTTGTGAAAAATTTCTGAAATTTCTACAAATTTAAATGATCTTGAAGTTAATCCATAAATTAGAATTACAAGATACTTAATGTTGATGCCTTATTTCTCTTGAATTTTAGATACTTGGGAGACCTCAAAATTAAGTTAAGTCATCGATCCTCGATTAGAAGTTTTAAATATTGATTGAGTCATGATTTCACATGTCACATCCGGCTTACACATTAAAGTGTCAGTTTGATATTGAATTGTAACTTGATGATTATTAAGCATGGAAGGAACTAACCTGGGGAATTTGTCTATCATGTTCAATGGGAAGAATTGAAAAGAAAGAAAAATAAAATACCTAGATAAAAAAATAGTTGTCGTCGAAAATGGCTACCTATTAAAGATCTTTAAAAAGGTTGACATAGTGTGAAAGCCATCGATGGAAAAATCAAAAGCTGGAGGAATAAAAGAGGGAACTAAAAGATGAATTGTAAGACAAGTTTCGGTTTAGGCCTGAATGCTCTTTTAATTATCAATGTATTGTCATGTCCCAAACTCGAAAACCGAGCTCACAAAATTTTCGATCGCTGGATCTGGTGCCGATAGCCTCTGTAGTGCCCCATTCTCGGATCCCGGCACTCACATGCCAGAATCTGATCTTGGGATCCTACAAGGAGGATTTTCAGCATGAATTTTTTTTGTAATGGAGCATAACCACAAGCATAACCAAGTCACAAAACAATATCACCACATATCTACTATATCAAAAACTTTAAGCATAATGCAGAAAGGTAAATACAGGGTGATCCAGAACTCCAAAATAATCTGATGTGTGCTCCTGCCTCAGCGCTGCTCCAATCTAATGCTAAGTGCACGTAACGGTCATGTATAAGCTTACAAAAGTTTAGAAGGTGGTGTAAGTGTGTGCGCAAGGCAAGCGCCAAGTGTACAATATTAGAGTAATGTAGAAATATGCGGTAAGTCCATGAATGCTATTAGCTGTACCAAAGCTATGTGATTTAAGGCATGAATGCTATCGGTCATTCCAAGGCCATGCGATGCGAGACAAGAATGCTATTGACCATACCAATGCAATGCGAGGCCTGCGTAGCCGAATGTCATATGCGAGATGTAATACAAGCATGCCAGTCCTCATCAAGTACACATATCAGTACAGTTCCTCTCTGGATATCACCGGGGTCTAATACACTTCATACTGACTGCCTCCTCCCTAGCTACATAGAAGCAAGTGGAAGAGACCACACTATCCGCCTGATCAGTAGTCTGCCAATACATACCTGGCTCGTCAATAGCGGACTCATTTGCGAGCTGGTCAAACTCAGCCTAGCTTATAGCCCCCTCACTCGGGCAGATAAGGTCACACCCCATTCCAACCGACCACGACACAGTGGGAGACGCGACCTGGTATTCGGCACTCAAGTGCTCATGTATATACTTGGTCCAGACATTGGAGCATCTCCTGGTACAAAAAAGGTTCTGAGATTTTCATCCAAGGACATCCTAAGTGCCCACAATGCTAGAGCCAATATTTCCGGTATCCGATACGACCATCCACGATGTGCCTGTGGAGGCCACATCCTTGATGTTACTAGGACGTGTAGTGATCAAGTCATACATATGCGAGATGCATGAGTCACACCGTACAATCATGCAACAATCCCGCGCGTACCACGCGATCATGTGGAGCACTCCGTCTTATAAGGAGTCCCGTAAATGTTTCAGCCCAACGGCTTATGCTATGGTCAAACATTCCTCATATCAAGCATACATATGATGCATATGGGCATGAATTATGGAATTATACTAAGCATGTTATAAAGTAATGAACTATCCTTACAACGCAGATGGGCCTAGACGGCCTACACACAACAAGTATGGGCCTATCAATGGACCCTAGGGAGAGTTATAATGCGAACATTTAACCAACATTATTCTTACAATGTGGACGTCAAACCAACATTGCTCCCAAGGCATGGCCCGCCATAAAACATTATTACATAAACCATGGTAGAATCACACATTACAATGGACTTGTGTATATCTCATTGGGCCTTGACCCATGGGCCTCCAAAACATCAAATGGGCCTCATAACATGGGCCTCATGTATATTAAGGTGGGCCTCAACGGATAGGCCATAACTACATCAAGATGGGCCTAATTATATGGGCCTCATATATATACCAAGGTGGGCTTCAATGGACAGCCAAAAATAAATCAAGATGGCTTCATAACATGGGCCTTACATTCATATCAAGGTGGGCCTCAACAATGGCCATAAATATGGCAAGTGGGCTACATCACATGGGCCATATGCGTATCAAATGGGCCACACCAATGGGCCCCATGTATATCAAATGGGCCACACCCAAATATAAGTGGCAAGAATGATTCCCACCATTAAATTCTCAAGGCCCACCATAACATTTATTTTCTACCCAATCATATCATAAGGTGTTGAGGGTCAAATATTGTATATTAGACCCCAGTTATTACCTGGATCTACAAGTATAATACTGTTTAATGGCTGATTTAATCGTGTTTGTGATGCAGAGTGTACTTACGAGCTTAGACTGAAAAAAAGGATGATAAAGCATAGATTTAACGCGCTGATGACACCAAGGGCAAGGGACGGACTTCAGGGGACCAAGATCAACGGAATTACACACCAGGGGTCCGCGAAAATTGAGAAACTGAAGCTCAAGCGGCCTGAAAGTCAGCCAAAATGCAAGATCACTGGGTTTCCATCATCTGTTTGGCTCGAAAATTCATACATGGCTTGAGGGCCATAAATTAACCGTACACGTAAAATTTCAGCCATTGGATGCCTCTGGAAGTGGCACAATTGTCAGATCAGCCCATAAACAGTTGATTCTGGGCCCACCTAATCTTTGGATATGCTTCAACTTTGGTCTTAACCCCTTAAATTTGATGATTCAGAAGATGGACGGTGCAGATTTCTCACGAACATCATATGTGGACCCCATATGAGACGGGTGTGCATAGTGCATAAGTGCACTAGTTGTGCACGGCAACGAAAAGAAGTTCAAACCATCTCTGACCGAGACTCCTTCCAAAAAAATGGAAAGCCCGTTTTTTATTCCAGCGTCCGTGTAACGGACGGACGCTATCCTTCCGATTTTGAGTTGTGGGGCCCATACATCGTTCAAAAGATAGATTTGGACCGTCCATGAGAATCACAAGGGCCATATCACTCATGCCTAGGTGGCAAATTTTCAAAAGGTCCCAGAGATCCATTTTTGATCGTCTAAAAGAAAGATAGACGGTGAATGGATTTGGTACAATGGGCCATGCAGAATTTGAAGAAAACCCACCCTTCCTGACCAGTTTTTCGTCAGGAATCCAAAGAGCAGAGTGGATTTATCATTCGAAGCCAATAAGTGGGTCCCACCGACAGCCAGCGCAAGAAGCGCTGGCTCTGTTTCGCACGTCCATGAAATCCGGCCGTTGTGGGCCATTGTGCATCCATGGTGGTGGTCGGATGCATGATCTAGACCGTCTAATATATTGAAAATGTGGCCCTAACCCTGTCCATGACGTCTTTTTTGAGATATTTGGAAGAATAGCCGAGCAAACTCGATCCAAACGCAAGTCCTTTTGCGTTTTCTGTTGCTGCGCACGCTGCTGCACCGCCTGTTGCTGCGTAAGAAGCTTTCTAGGAGCTTCTGCACCGACTCCAGCAGCCACAGCATTGCCCTTAATGCTTATATAAATGAGGATCCAAGAGGAGAAAAAGGGAGAAATCGAAGCTTGACTTGGGCTCGACGTGGATTCAATCTTCAGAGAAAGAGAAAGAGAGAGAATTTTTGGAGTTTTTATTTTGTTCTTCTCCTTATGATTTTTGAGAGTTTTAGCCCAATTATGTCAGGCTAAACCTCTTAGCTAGGGCTAAGAGGTGAAGCTTGTGGCGTGATGGGAGTACTCCTATGGTTTTGATTCATGTTGAACTGATTTTGATGTTAGTGATTTCATGGAATGCTTTCAGTTTTTAATGGCTTGTTGTGACTGAAATTACAATAGATCTGCGATGGCTTTGAGTATTTCTTTCTCCTTTTTATGTTTATGATATCAGGAAGCCATGTTTTTCACCATCGTCTCCTGGGCATAGTCGGATGACGGTATCCTTCTTAACTTTCATGCATTGTTGATTGGTTGGTAATTAGTTTAATTTTGTTGTTTGCTTTATCTCCTGGGCATGGTTTGATGATGGAATCCATTCTAATTCATACACCTTTCATCTCGTGAAGACTAGATCAAGTAAGTTCAGTTTGATTTCCATGATTCTTGATGCAGGCATAAGATCTTCTTGATCTCTACAAGTGGATCCTCTGAATCTCTAGTTTCCTTCCTCTGAATTCCTTAAGTTTTAGAGTAATATTTCACTATTATTCCTTAAAAACCATTCGATTTAGATTTCATCTTAATCTAGTTCTCGTTCTACTTAGTTTCAGATAACGTACAGGTATCAGTCCATTGGGATTCGACCTCGGTCTCACCGAGTTTATTACTACATCACAACCCTATACTTGGGGAGTGAACAAGTTTTTGGCGCCGTTGCCGGGGATTGACGGTTACGATTCTTTGAAATTTATTAGTTTTAGAATTAGTTTGAGATTAGGATTTTACTAACTTTAGTTTTAGATTTTTATTTCTATTTGATTTTTAGAACTAACTTGTTTCCTGTTTTGTAGGATCCTGACATAAACTTCTAAATTGGTAATCCTTTTCTAATTCCTCTACTTTTTCTATTTTTAGAATTAGGGTTTGAATTTTAGAAATTTTCTAATTCTAGTATTTTCCTATTTTTTAGGAAATAGTTTATTTTTAAAAACTTTCCTCTTTTGTTTTTAGAAACTAACTCATCTTTTCTTTATTTTTAGAAACTTTCTAATTCTGGAACTTTCCTTTTTAGAAACTAACTTTCTATTTCTATTAACTTTCTAATTCTAACTCTTTTTGAATCTAACTTTATTTCCTAATTTATTTTTAGAAAATTTCTACTTGTAGACTTTTTATTTAGAAACTAACTTTCCTATTTTGTAGGCTTTTAAGATAGAAATTTCTAATTCGGTAAACTTTCTCTCTACTTTCTATTTTTCAGTTCTCTTTTAGTAACTTACTTTCTAGTTTATGACTTTGCTAATTTATTTTAGAAATTTTCACTTTCTTTTAGGAATTTCTTCTTTTAGAAACTGGTTTGTTTCTATCTTCTTTTTTAAGGATTTTCTAATTCTAGACCTTCTCTTTAGAAACTGACTTGTTTTGTTTTCTTTTGCAGGTGTTGTTACTTAGGGCTTTCAATTTGGTAACTTCTTTCCAACTCTCTCTTTCTTTCTAGATTTTCTTTTTTCTTTCTTAGGATTAGGTTTCGAATTTGATTGAGGGTTGCGAGTGTTTCATGCCCAAGTGGGCCCGTGACAACACTCGACGTCTTTTGACTGTAGGAGGATTGGTTGAGGGGTTGACTATCCATCGCAGGACTAGACACCACTCGAAATCTCCTGAGTTAATTGAAGTGATGGCTGAAAACCAACCTCTTCTACCCCAACCTAGGGTGGATGACATTCAGGATGAGAATAAGGTATATCAAGCACCCCTGCCACGTACTTTACGAGATTATTTACAACCAGCGGGGGTGAGTATGCCCTCATGCATGATTTTTCTTGAAAATATAGGACATATGGACATCAAGCCAGGGGTTATCCAACTCCTTCCTAAGTTCCATGGGCTTGAATCTGAAGAATCATATCTACATTTGAAAGAGTTTGATGAGATCAGAGCCACTTTATATTTTCAAAATGTGTCTGAGGACACAGTCAGACTGAGACTCTTTCCTTTTTCCTTAAAAGAGAAGGCTAAGACGTGGTTACATTCACTGCGTCCTAGATCCATTGGCACATGGAATGATATGCAAAGGGAATTTATAAAGAAATTTTTTCCACATCATAAAACGATTACCCTTAGAAAAGCAATCATGAACTTCACCCAAAAGGAGGATGAAACATTTTACCAATGTTGGGAAAGGTTCAAGGATTTGGTCAGTTCATGCCCACAATACGGCTTTGAAACGTGGCGCATTACAAATTTTTTCTACGATGGACTGACATCTTTTATGCGCCAAATGGTCGAGACAATGTATAATGGAGAATTCATTAATAAAAATGTCGACGAGGTATGGGATTACCTCGATAGTCTTGCTGAAAAAACACAATCATGGGATTATTACCCAAAATCGAACACCACGTCTAGGCCGACTCAATTAAAGGAGAAAGGTGGATTGTATCTCTTGAAAGAAGAGGATGATCTCAAGTATAAAGTGACTACGCTTATAAGAAAAGTTGAGGCCATGGAAGGAAAGAAGGATAAGGTTAATGAAAGTGTTTGCGGCATATGTGATTGCAACATTCATACAACTGAAAATTGTCCTACGATACCCGCCTTTCGAGAAGTATTGAATGAACAATCCAATGCCGTAAATAATTATCAAAGACCTTTCAATGGACCAACCTCTAATACATACAATCCTGGTTAAAAAAATCATCCAAACTTGAGTTGGAGAAATGGACAAACTTCTACTCCTCAAGGTTTCTTCAATCAAAATCCAAATCAGGGGAAACCTCAAGAAGAACCGGTTCAAAATTCCATGCAAGAGCTGACCCATGCAATGCGAGACTTTATGCAAAAGATGGATTCACGTATGATGATTATAGAAAAGGGGATGCTTTCTGCACAACCGCTCCCCAATCCTAAACCGTAATACGAGATAAGTGATCCTAACACTTCAAATCAAATGGGGCACACTAAATCCATCACCACTCTTAGGAGTGGGAAGATCATTGATAAAACCCTTCTGGTTAGGCCCAAAAAGCCTCAAGAACCAGAAGAGGACAACAATAATTGATTTAGTGAGGCCTCACAAAAATTAGAATCGAAATTTCTAGAAAAATCAGTTGCTCCATTTCCCCAACGGTTGGTTGCACCAAAACCTCTCTCTAACTCTCAGGATATCCTAGAGGTGTTGAAACAAGTGAAAGTCAACATTCCTCTGCTTGATGTCATAAAACAGATACCTTCATATGCCAAATTCCTTAAAGACTTATGCACGACCAAACGACGGCAGAGTATTCAAAAGAAGATCTTCTTGACTGAGAAAGTGAGTGTCATCCTAAAGCAAGACGTGCCATAGAAATTCAAAGATCCTGGTAGCCCAACCATATCATATGTAATCAGGGACCATCGAATTGATCATGCACTTCTTGACTTAGGAGTGAGCGTCAATCTGATTCCCTACTCGGTATACAAACATTCAGGTTTGGGTGAATTAAAACCCACCCTAACCACACTACAACTTGCTGATCGCTCTGTTCATGTACCAAGAGGGATAATCGAGGATGTGTTGGTCTAAGTTGATAGATTTTACTATCCTGTGGATTTTATCATCCTGGAAATCGAACCCATCAATAACATGAGCACTCAGATTCTCGTCATTCTTGGTCGCCCATTCCTTGCCACTTCAAATGCAATTATCAATTGCAGGAATGGTGTCATGACTATGTCCTTTGGGAATATGACATTGGAGTCAAACATCTTTTTCAATAATGGCAGAAACTTAGAGGATGATGACGATTTCTACGACATTAACATGATTGACTCTTTAGTGGAAGATATGACACCTCTAACCTTATCCTCTGACCCTCTAGAGACGTGCCTGGCCCACTCCCATGATTTTGATGATGACATAATTAGGGAGATGTATGCCTTACTTAATACTACACCGGTACTTGAAGTTAACCGATGGAGGCCACAATTTGAAGAGTTGCCCTAAACTGATGTAGTGCCTCTACCATCTAACCTCAAGCCGCCGAAGCTTGACCTAAAACTTTTGCCCTCTGATTCGAAATATGTCTATTTAGGTCAAGATGAGACATACCCGGTGGTGATCTCTGCCCACCTGGAGAAAGAATAGGAGAGTATGCTCACATCTACTCTCATTGAGCATAAGGGAGCCCTTGGATGGATGATAGCGGACCTCAAGGGAATCAACCCCTCGATTTGTACTCACTGCATTTATCTTGAGGATAATGCTAAGACCGCTCGGCAATCACAATGTAGACTAAATCCAAACATGAGGGAAGTGGTTAAGGCCAATGTTCTTAAACTATTGGATGTGGGTATCATATACCCCATATCCAATAGTCAATGAGTGAGTCCAACTCAGGTAGTTTCTAAGAAGTCCAGGATCACCATCGTAGCCAATGCGAATAATGAACTCGTGCTAACTAGAGTTACTACTGGTTGGAGAACGTGCATTGACTATAGGAAGCTGAATACCGTCACGAGGAAGGACTACTTTCCTTTGCCCTTCATTGATCAAATCTTGGAAAGACTAGCTGGTCATTCCTATTACTATTTCCTTGACGGGTATTCAGGCTACAATCAGATTGAAATCGCTCCTGAGGATCAGGAAAAGACCACATTTACATGTTCCTATGGCACCTTTGCCTACAGAAGGATGCCATTCGGATTATGTAATGCCCATGCCACCTTTCAGCGTTGTATGATGAGTATCTTTTCTGACATGGTGGGAAAATATCTAGAGGTCTTCATGGACGATTTCTCTGTTTTCGGTTCATCTTTCAGCAAGTGTTTAGAAAGTCTTAAATGTGTGCTGAAAAGATGTGAAGAGAAGAACTTGGTACTTAATTGGGAGAAGTGTCATTTCATGGTTCATAAGGGAATTGTCCTTGGACATATTATCTCGTCCAAAGGAATCGAGGTGGATAAGGCAAAAATCGATCTTATCTCTAACCTACCTCCACCCAAGAATATCAGAGATGTGCGATCCTTCTTAGGAGATGTAGGGTTTTACAGATGATTCATAAAGGACTTTAGTCTCCTCTCTAGTCCCTTATGTAATCTTCTGCAAAAGGATGTACTATACGAGTGGACTGAGCAATGCCAGGAAGCTTTCACTAAGCTTAAGGGCATGTTAACCACTGCACCCATCATGCAGCCACCCAATTGAAGCCTTCCTTTTGAGCTTATGTGCGACGCTTCTGATTATGCTCTTGGGGGGGTTCTAGGCCAGAGAAAAGATAAGAGGCCCTACGTCATTCATTACGCAAGTAGAACTTTAAATTCTGCCCAAGTGAACTACTCGACTACGGAAAAGGAACTCCTAGCTGTAGTGTTCGCTTTGGATAAATTTAGGTCCTACCTAATCGGATCTAAGATCATTATCTACACAGATCATGCGGCACTTAAGTATCTTCTTTCTAAGAATGATTCTAAGCCTCGTTTGATACGATGGATCCTTCTACTCCAAGAATTTGATTTAGAAATTAAAGATAAAAAGGGAGTAGAAAACGTAGTAGCCGATCACCTTTCTCGCCTTAATACCTCTAATTCCCTTGAGGCGACCCATATCAATGATATGTTCCCTGATGAACAACTGTTCAGAGTCTCCCATTCACCTTGGTTCGCTGATATTGCTAATTATCTTGCCATAGGTTCCATACCGACACATTGGACTGCGCAAGATAAGAAGAAATTTTTCACCAAGGTGCGCAACTTTCTCTGGGACGATCCATATTTGTTTAAATATTGCCCAGACCAGATCCTAAGGAGATGTGTGCCAGACGATGAGCATCAGAGTGTCATCTCCTTCTGTCACTCACAGGCCTGTGGTGGTCACTTTTCTGTTAAAAAGATCACGGCCAAGATTTTACAGTGTGGCTTTTATTGGCCCACTATGTTCAGGGACACTCATGAGTTTTGCAAGGCTTGTGAGCGTTGTCAAAAATTGGGAGCATTGTCCCGTCGAAATATGATGCCTTTGAATCCCATCCTTATCATAGAAGCATTTGACTGCTGGGGCATTGATTTCATGGGACCATTCCCCCAATCATTTAGAAATTTATATATTTTGCTCACCGTAGATTATGTCACTAAATGGGTCGAAGCAATTCCGTGCCGAAATAATGACCATCGCACGGTCATTAAATTCTTAAAAGAGAACATCCTTTCGCGGTTCGGGACGCCTCGAGCCATTATTAGTGATGGGGGCTCACACTTTTGTAATAGACCATTCGAGAGCTTAATGAAGAAATACGGTATCTCTCATAAGGTGAGCACCCCATACCATCCACAGACAAGTGGACAAGCTGAGATTTCCAATAGGGAGATCAAACGGTTAACCCTGATCGTAAGGATTGGTCAATCCGATTGACCGATGCCTTATGGGCATACCGTACTGCTTTTAAAACCCCTATTGGAACGTCTCCCTTTAGACTTGTCTATGGGAAAGCTTGTCACTTGCTTGTGGAGTTGGAACATAAAGCGTACTGGGCGATCAAAAATCTGAATTTCAATCTGGACAACGCTGGCTCGCTACGTAAACTTCAATTAAATGAACTTGAAGAAATCCGGAACGATGCGTACGAGAACTCGAGAATTTACAAAGACAAAATGAAGGTGTTTCATGACCAACGTATTCTACGAAAATCATTCACACCTGGTCAGAAAGTCCTTTTGTATAATTCTCGATTACATCTCTTTCCAGGTAAGCTTCGATCTCGTTGGACTGGCCCTTACATTGTGGTCACTGCGTATCCTTATGGGGCTGTTGAGATAAGAGATCCTGACAATGGCAAGGAGTTTAAAGTAAATGGACATCGCTTAAAGCCATTTGTCGAGAAATTTGATTCAGAGGACATGTCCATACCTCTGACTGATCCTGTTTACCAGGATTGATCTCCTAGTCTGATGGAGGTATAGGTAGGTTTCCTGTTTTCATAGGACTAGGATAGTTTCCTTTATGCTGTTTTAGGATAGATGGTAAACTTAGCGCTCCTGGGAGCCAACCCAGCTTTTCATTCCGGTTCATTTTCTCAGTTAGTTAGTTCAATGTTTGTGGGTAACATTGCTGCAAACCCTCACGAGACTACAACTCGTCCACTAGGGGCAACCTAGGGGTTTAAAGGCTTGTTGCATACGCTAAATGCAATCGAGAGTACCTGCGAAAGTGGTGTAGGTAGGATTTTATTTTTGTTATTTTTATTTTACTTCTGTTGGTTTTTCTCTTGTACTGACCCGCTCTTACGTAGATATTTTTGGAAAGCTTCTTGATTCTTTCGTCCAGGTACTATCTTTCCATCACTCTTATATTTTCGTTGTCCTATGTGCATTACATGCTTATTTCTTTTACATTGAGGACAATATAGATTTTAGGTTAGGGGTGGGAGATTAGGTTTTCTAATCAGTGTTTTCTTGGTCTTGAGCAAAAATTATGAAAATTTTTAAATTTTTCTGGAATTTCTTGTGAATTTGAAGTGATTTTGACGGCCATCCTAGATTTAGAATTACAAGATAAGTGATGCTGAAAATTTATGACTCTTGGATTCAGCTATTTGTTAGATTTCACAGTTAAGTTCGAACTATTAATCCATGGTTAGAGGTTTTAAATAGTGATTGAATCATGATTTCACAAAACACATCTCGCTTGCACATTAAGGGTTCAATTCGATATTAAAGGATTAACTTGGTGATCACTAAGCTTGAAAGGATTGGGCGAATGGTCTACACCATAGGTTTGCTCCCTATAGGTGTAGATTTAATTCTCCATGAATGATATGTGAAAAAAGTTGGGTGTACAGTCTTCATCATAGGTTTGCTCCCTGTAGGTGAGGATTTGATTCCCCTTCTTGACGTTACTTTTACTAGAAAAATCAAAAGCAAAAAAAAAAATTAATAATAAAAAAATGATGAAAAGATGAGTTGTGAGGCAAGTTTTGGTAATTCTCGTGTTGGTTAACAATGATATCCTGAGATAGAGAAATGAATTTTAATAATGATAAGCCAAGATTAGACTATACACCCATGGAACTTAATGTTTAGAATTGTTCTGATTGATGGATTAATACTTTGAACTCGACTATGAAGTTATTGTGCGCTCGAGTCCAGGAGATAGTAATGCCCAACATTCATGAGTCTTAGAATTCTCGTATCTAGATTATTTTGCAAAATTCACTCGAGTACATAGAAATTGTCTGGTAGTTCTCAACTTATTTTTCGCATATTTTGCTCGGGACTAGCAAGATGCTGGTTGGGGGTTGTGTTGAGGGTTAAATATTGCATATTAGACCCTAGTTATTAACTGGATCTACAAGCATAATACTATTTAATGGCTGATTTAATCGTATTTGTGATGCAGAGTGTACTTATGAGCTTAGACTGAAAAAAAGGATGATAAAGCATAGATTTAACGCGCTGATGACACCAAGGGCTAGGGACGAACTCCAGGGGACCAAGATCAATGGAATTATACACCAGGGGTCCGCGAAAATTGAGAAATTGAAGCTCAAGCGGCCTGAAAGTCAGCCAAAATGCAAGATCACTGGGTTTCCATCATCTGTTTGGCTTGAAAATTCATACATGGCTTGAAGGCTATAAATTAACCATACACGCAAAATTTCAGCCATTGGATGCCTCTGGAAGTGGCACAACTGTCAGATCAGCCCATAAACAATTGATTTTGGGCCCACCTAATCTTCGGATATGCTTCAACTTTGGTCTCAACCCCTTAAATTTGATGATTCAGAAGATGGACGGTGCAGATTTCTCACGAACATTATATGTGGACCCCATATGAGATGGGTGTGCATAGTGCATAAGTGCACTAGCCGTGCACGGCAACGAAAAGAAGTTCAAACTGTCTTTGACCGAGACTCCTTCCAAAAAAACAGAAAGCCCGTTTTTTATTCCAGCGTCCGTGTAACGGACGGACGCTATCCTTCCGGTTGAGTTGTGGGGCCCATACATCGCTCAAAAGATAGATCTGGACCGTCCATGAGAATCATAAGGGCCATATCACTCATGCCTAGGTGGCAAATTTTCAAAAGGTCCCAGAGATCCATTTTTGATTGTCTAAAAGAAAGATAGACGGTGAATGGATCCGGTACAATGGGCCATGTAGAATTTGAAGAAAACCCACCCTTCCTGACCAGTTTTTCATCAGGAATCCAAAGAACAGAGTGGATTTATCATTCGAAGCCGATAAGTGGGTCCCACAGACAGCCAGCGCAAGAAGCGCTGGCTCTGTTTCGCACGTCCGTGAAATTCGGCCATTGTGAGCCATTGTGCGTCCATGGTGGTGGTCGGATGCATGATCCAGACCGTCCAATATATTGAAAATGTGGCCCTAACCCTGTCCATGACGTCTTTTTTGAGATATTTGGAAGAATAGCCGAGCAAACTCGATCCAAACGCAAGTCCTTTTGCGTTTTCTGTTGCTGCGCACGCTGCTGCACCGCCTGTTGCTGCGTAAGAAGCTTTCTAGGAGCTTCTGCACCGACTCCAGCAGCCACAGCATTGCCCCTAATGCTTATATAAAGGAGGATCCAAGAGGAGAAAAAGGGGGAAATCGAAGCTTGACTTGGGCTCGACGTGGATTCAATCTTCAGAGAAAGAGAAAGAGAGAGAATTTTTGGAGTTTTTATTTTGTTCTTCTCCTTATGATTTTTGAGAGTTTTAGCCCAATTATGTCAGGCTAAACCTCTTAGCTAGAGCTAAGAGGTGAAGCTTGTGGCGTGATGGGAGTACTCCTATGGTTTTGATTCATGTTGAACTGATTTTGATGTTAGTGATTTCATGGAATGCTTTCAGTTTTTAATGGTTTGTTGTGACTGAAATTACAATAGATCTGTAATAGCTTTGAGTATTTCTTTCTTCTTTTTATGTTTATGATGTCAGGAAGCCATGTTTTTCACCATCGTCTCCTGGGCATGGTCGGATGACGGTATCCTTCCTAACTTTCATGCATTGTTGATTGGTTGGTAATTAGTTTAATTTTGTTGTTTGCTTCGTCTCCTGGGCATGGTTTGATGATGGAATCCATTCTAATTCATACACCTTTCATCTCGTGAAGACTAGATCAAGTAAGTTCAGTTTGATTTCCATGATTCTTGATGCAGGCATAAGATCTCCCTGATCTCTACAAGTGGATCCTCTGAATCCCTAGTTTCCTTCCTCTGAATTCCTTAAGTTTTAGAGTAATATTTCACTATTATTCCTCAAAAACCATTCGATTTAGATTTCATCTTAATCTAGTTCTCGTTCTACTTAGTTTCAGATAACGTACAGGTATCAGTCCATTGGGATTCGACCTCGGTCTCACCGAGTTTATTACTACATCACAACCCTATACTTGGGGAGTGAACATAAGGTCACACAGACCTGAATTAAGAGGAAAAATATATTTCATAACAATCCAAAACTTCTGAGTTTCAATGGTAGACGTTAAATCCACACTCTGCAGTGTGGTCCACTTGATAAATAGATCTGACTTATTTTTGTCTCAAGCCTTAAAATGAGCTTGCTGGATGGACGGTTTGGATGTAACCCCAACATGAAAGGTGGGGTCCACTGACCATCCAGCAGCCCATGGCTGGACGGCATGTATAAAACACATACACCGTGGTGGGTTCCACCATCCACTGCCGTGGACGGTGTGAATAAAACACATACATCATTGTGGGTTCCCACGTGGGGCCCACCATAACGTTTGTTTGACATCCAACCGTTGATAAGGTCACACAGACCTGGATGAAAGGGAAAAACAAATTTCATATTAATCGAAAACTTATGTGACCCAGGAAGGGTTCCAATGGTAGACGTTCATCATCACTGTTCCCTTTGATGTGGGCCACCTGAGTAACGTATATGGCTGATTTTGGGGGTGGGGCCCACTGCCCAAGGGGCCATCAAATGCATGGTGTTGATGAGCAACACACTTCGTGGTGGGGCCACGGCTGGGACCCATGGTCCCTGCCTCCCGCGTCCACGGCAATAGGACGCTGCCTCTGTTAGTAGCAGCAGCAGATGCTGCTGCTGTTATATGATTTTTTTATTTTTTTTGAAAAAAATGAAATTTTGGGAAATTTCACACGTGGGGCTTGCAGCAGGTGAATCCATGGCAGCCATTGCATTCCATGTCTCAAGACAAGCCAAACAAGTCCAATATTGAATATATTTCGGCGTGTAGCAAAATTAAAATGAATTTAAACGGTGAGAATCACTGTTTTGAAAGGTATGGCTTGCCCGATGAGCGGATTAGCTACATTTTTCGAGTCAACACCTGAAATCAAATGGTGAATAGAATGGACGGCGTGGATTGGAGCCATACATCAAGGTGGGGCCTGCATGAGCGGTCCATTAAAAGGCCTAAAAACCCACTGTCTGTTCACACTTCATTTAGTCCACGTCCAGCGTCTAGGGACGGTAGATGGAAGACTTGAATATAAAAATCAAGGTGGGTCCCACATGGACGTGGCCCACCTGATTTGAATCAATCTGATACTTGTGGTTTTCCATCACCATAAGGTAGGGTCCACATGGTTTGGATGGCCATGGGGTCCATTTGATGGACAGTCTAGATATCACATACACTCATCATGTGGCCCACAAAATAAAGGAAGGAGAGAGAGAGAGAGAGATGCGATGATGGAGGGGCCCTGGCACTATGGGCCATCCTTGCCACGATTTACAACATACATCAAGTGGGTCCCATTACATATGGGCCCACCGATCAAAATCGACGATGGAGATCCTTTCTCCATCGAATGAAGGGTCTAGATGACCTTATTTAAGCAAGGAAAATAACATCATGATGGGGTCCATGGAGAATGGCCCCATCATGGAATGATCATAAGGATCAAGGTGGGCCATCGGCCACACTTAGGGTCCAAAGTGAGATCCATACCATCAATCGGTAGGCCTCACTTGGCCCTTCATCACAAAAAGAAATCTAGGCCCAATAGAGCACCCACCGTTTGATCTTCTTAGTCCGATGAAAGGTCGAGCTCCTTGTGCTTCACTTTGATGGAAGGTGATGAGGTTTGAATGGCTAGGATGAAGGATTTGGGATGGGAAAGTGGGCCACACACATGCACTTTCTCTCACATGGGAGAGCTTGGACGTCCCTTTTTTTTGTCTAGCTTGGAATGTGTTGAGAAATGAGAGAGAGAGGGTTGTAAGGAGAGGTGATGTGTGATGGAGTGATGGGCATGTACTTGACATGTATGGGTGTGTAAGAGAGAGAGAGGAAGAGAGTTGACTTTAGGGTTGCTTTTGGGGATGGGACATGTACTTGACATGTGAGGTGATTGATTGGATTAATTTGATATGTCGTAAAGATTATCTTGGGATTGTAAACGCGCGGCGTTTCCTCAAACTGAACGCGGGTCCACATTTCCCTAACAGGGTATCGGATCGGTATGTAAGATGAGGCGTTGGAACCACGGTGACGGTGCGGTCGCAATGGTATAAGTCTCAGATTAAACCGACTCAAATCTACGGGATTCGACTTACGGTCGCGCGCAAACGTCGATTATACATCGCAGGTTGCCGGAATTCGACAGGAAGGATCATGGGAGTCGATGGAACAATAAGGACTATGATACGGGTCTTATAACTCTTTCCACCTAATAAAAATTTCATCCTTAAAATTTATACTACCATCGCAACTAACCACAACTCATAAGGGAATAGCAAATATAACATCATATATAATTAAAACACAATATATCATACAATCAAACATAAAAAAGATGGGGATAACGCTCTCGAATCTCCGCCTCGCCTTCTCAAGACGCCTCATCCACACTATGATGGCCCCACTGCACCTTCACCAAGGAGATGACCTTGGTCCACAGGACCTGCTCCTTTCGATCGAGGATACGAACTAGCTACTCAACGTAAGAAGCGTCCTCACGAACCTCTAACGACTGCCAATCAATAACAGGCACGATGTCTGACCCACACTTTCTCAATATAGAGACATGAAAAATGTTGTGGACGCCAGACAACTGAGATGGCAAGGCAAACTGATATGCCACGACGCCAATCCGCCCTGTGATCTCGAAAGGTCCTATAAATCTCAGGGAAAGCTTGCCCTTCGCTCAAAAATGAACCACACCCTTCATGGGTGAGACCTTGAGATACAAATAGTCCCCAACGGTAAACTCTAAGGGACGACGCCGACGGTCAGCAAAACTCTTCTGCCGGCTCTGAGCTGTGCGCATCCTCTGTCTGATGATATTGATAGCCTCTGACGTCTGCTACACAATCTCGAGACCTAGAAGACGCTGCTCTCTAACCTCGGTCCAACAACTCGGAGATCTACACGGTCTGATATATAATGCCTTAAAAGGAGCCATGCCAATGGTCGCCTGATAGCTGTTGTTGTACGCGAACTCGGCCAATTGTGCTTATCCCAACTACCTGAGAAATCAATCGCGCAGGCCCGAAGCATATCCTCAAGGATCTGGTTGACCCTTTCGGTTTGCCCATCGGTCTGTGGATAATACGTGGTGCTGAGCTGCAAATCAGTACCCATCGCTCTCTCAAAGCTCCTCCAAAACTGAGACGTGAACCTCGGGTCTCGGTCTGAAACGATTGAGACAGGAACACCATGCAGTCTCACGATCTTGTCAACAAACAGCTTGGCAAGCTGGTCCGCATGCCAGGTCTCATGATCTTAAAAAAATGTGCCGACTTCGTCAGACGGTCCACAACAACCCAAATGACGTCATGATCGGGCCGAGTCCTCGGCAAACTCATGACAAAATCAGTAGATATGTGCTCCCACTTCCACATCGGGACGCTCAACGGCTGCAATAGACCAGGGGGTCTCTGATGATCAGCCTTAACACGCTAGCATGTGTTACACTTGGCCACAAAACTGGTTATCTGGCTCTTCATCCCCGTCCAAAAATACTAACACCTCATATCGCAATACATCTTCGTCAAGCCAGGGTGGATAGCGAACCACGATCGGTGTGCCTCGGTCATAAGATCTCTGCGTAACTCAGGAATATTTGGGACACATAATTGGCTTTGAAAACGAAGTCCACCATCAGAACCAATCTTCCAATCTATCTGACTCTTAGATGTTGCCTCTACTCGGTAATCCTGCGATGACTCATCTGCCTACTGAGCCTCGATCACCCTTACGACAAGAGAGGGTTGCATCGACAGGCTCGATAACTGAATGATAGATGACTGCAGACTAAACTCGTAGTCATAATCTGCTATATCCTCGAGCATCCTTCACTCTTGAATCATCATGTGTGCCACCAGGCCTCGTGGCTGATGGCTGAGGGCATCCGCCACCACGTTCGCCTTGTCCGGGTGGTACTAAATGTAAGACCCATATCCTAGCTCGTACCGTTCCGTATGCCTCTGCGGTCCTCCCGGTCGAATTCTGGCGACCCGCGACCTGTAGATTTCATTTACGCTTGACCGCGAGTCACACCCTATTCACCCGAGTCGGTTCGACCCGAGACCTATGCCATTGCGACCATGTCGTCGCTACGATTCTGATGCCACGTCTCATGCGTCAATCCGACGTCTAGATCCCAAGATATGACCCGTGTACGATCATAGCGGTGGACTGCACGTTGCGGGCCATGATGTACACATTTCCCCATAATCATAATGAGGATGATGTCATCCTAGGGATGACATCACCCTATTCTACAACCTAACTTACCCCCCTACCTAGCATACCCCATAAATGTTCTTTTTTTTTCAAAACTCATTATTACACCTCTTACAACCCATCCTTTCACTCTCTTTATCCTCTCACTTTCTCTCTCTTCTTCTTCACTTCCATTGCTAGCCATGGACGTCCTAAGCAAGCTCCATTTCCAACCCTCTTACCTCTAGATCCCTCCTAATCTAACCCTTAGAAGCCCATCTCCACCATTGGAAGGAGTCCTGGAAGGCTTATGAACCCATGGGAAGAAGAAGGAGAAGATCATGTGTCTCTCTCCCCCTCTCTCCCTCTCTTGTTCATTTGTTTTGTGTATGAAGATATGATTGTGTGGCCCACTTAATGAGTTGTGAATGTCCAAACTGCTCATCAAATGGACCTCACTTTGATGTGTGTATTACCCACATCATTCAACTATTTGGGTTACCACCTGGACAACATGTCCGTAGGTGGGGCCCAACTTAAAATGCATGTCTTAGACAATGGACGCTGGACGTTGCCACTGTGAAGTATGAGGACGGTGGGTGTACTATCGTCCAGAGAAAAAAAAAAGAGGGGCTTATGGGATGGACTGTTGATACAGGCCCCACCTTGGTGTATGTATAAAATCCACGCCGTCCATTTCGTTTCTCGGCCCATTTTAGACGTTGATCAAAATATGAGGTTGATCTGACAATCAAGCGGGCCATACCATAAGAAACAGCGGTAATCCCGTCAAAAAAACACTTTGAATCTTCTATTCGCCGAGACTACATTACATATTGGTCTCATTTAGCCAATTAGAGGCCGTAGAATCCAATGAACAGATTGGATTTTTCAGATGTGGGCCATACCTCTGAAAATCTTCAGATTAAAAAAAAAAAACAAATCCAGCATGCAGCAGCGCTGCTGCTGCTGTCAGAGCGCCACAGGCGCTGTCTGCGCCCGACGACGGACGGACGGGCTGGGGCTCATGGCCCCAGCTGTGGGCCCCACCGTGATGCATTTCGAACATCTACCCCATGCATTTGATGGGTCCCCATGGACCAGCCGTCGACCCCAAAAATCAGCCTTATACGGGACTCAGGCGGGCCACACCATCTAAAATCATGTGAAAACATGCCTAAACATATAAAATCATTTGGCGAGGTCTACCTGAGTTTTGGATGTGATTGAAACTTGGTTTGGACCCCTAATTTTATGGGACACATAATGGACGGAGTAGATCTGGTTAATGTGGGTCCCACCTAGGATAAAAGAAAAAAAAATAATGATAAATATACATGTTGACGTCCAGAGGAGTCTGGACGTCCAACGTTAAATAGGGAGGGCCCCTTGGCCCCAATTGTGGACCTTACCATGATGTATGTTCTACATTCATGCTGTTCATTTAATAGGTCCCCTTTTATGATGCGTTGGTTTCAAAAATCAGTCATAAAAAGTTCTCGGATGGCCCACACCATCACCTTTCATGCGGTGGTATGCCAAGCCACATGGAATCAACTGCTGGGGTCCACATGCAGCTTGGATCCACCTGAAACTCGGTTTGGACCCTTAAATTGGTGGGACATACACAATGAATGGGTTGGATTTGTGAACTACATCATGGTGGACCCCAGGACCACATAACCGTACCAAAAGTTTGGTGGACAAATAAATATCACGGTGGGCAGAGGCCCACGTGACCTTATAAACAGGTTGTATGGCAAGTAAACATTGCGGTGGGCCCCTGGCCCATGTGACTTTATCAACAGATTGGATGCAAGTAAATATTGCAGTAGGTTCCATGATCGTGTGACCGCATCAACAGGTTGGAAGATAAATAAATATTGTAGTGGGCCCCAGGTCTATAAGACCTTATCAACGGGTTGGATGCAAATAGATATTATAGTGGCCCAGGTTGGATGATAAATAAATATTACGGTGGGCCCAAGGTCCACATGACCTTATGAATAGATTGGATTGCAAATAAATATTACAGTGGGCCCTAGGCCCATGTGACCCTATGACTAGTTTGGATGGAAGATAAACATCATGTTGGCCCCAGTTTGGATGGACAGTATGTTGGGCCCTAGGTTGGGTGGAAAATAAACATTTTGGTGGGTCTTACTTAAGACCTATTTATGTATGTGTTGTGTCCACAATTGTGGACCTCCATCATGGAACATGTGACTTATCTATACCTTCCACCCCTATGGGACCCACCATGATGCATGTGTTTCATCCAACCGTCCAACCATTTTTGGAAAATGATCCTTTTTTTAGGTTTGGGACGAAAATAAGACAGATTTATTTATCAAGTGGACCATAGTGCACGGTGAGGATTGAACGGCTATCTTTGAAATCTTGAGATCTTATGATTGATTAGATAGGAAATAAATGTTATGGCGGGCCTTGAAAATTTTAGTAGTGAAAATCATTATCACCACTTATATTTGAGTGTGGCCCATTTGATATACATAGGGCCCATTGGTGTGGCCCATTTGATGTATGTATGACCATGTTATGAGGCCTACTTTGATGTATGTTGTGGCCCGTTTGTCAGGCCCATTTTAATGTATTTTTATCCACGCCATCCAGGGTAGGCACCCCATTATGATATATATCAGGGCTCATGGGTCGAGGCCCATTAGTGCTGCCTATTTGATACAACCCACTTGATGTGTACGAGGCCCATTAGTGCGGCCCATTGATGCAAGGCCTATCGTGACATGTATTGGGCCCATGACGCGTGACCCATTTGATGCGTATAAGACCCATGGGTAGGGCCAACATATTAGGTATTTGAAGCCCATGAGCAGGGCCCACCTGAGGTTTATATATGGGCCCCATTAATGTGGCCCACTTGTATTTGAGGCCCACGGGTTGCAGCCCATGGGTCGTGGCCCATTGTGATATATACTCGGCCTATACGTCGTGGCCCATTGAGATGTGTTTCCAACCCATTTAGTGAGGCCATTGTGAAATATTCCTACTCATGTGATGAGGCCCATCGAGATGTATTTCTGGCTCATTGATGCGGCCCACTTGTTGGATTGACGCCCATTGATGCGGCTCAATGATGTGACCCACCGTGATGTGCATATTAGGCTAATGGTGCGGCCCAATGTATCAACCCACGGTGATGCGTAGGCCCACGTGCCGCGTGTGTAAGGCCCACCTGTGATGACTATTTGAGGCCACCTGTTGGATATTTGGGCCCACCTTATGTTTGACTCTACATGGGCCACTACTTGGGAGCAATGTTGGTTAAATGTCCACTTTGATGGGCGATGATGGTTGAATGTTTATATTGTGACCTTCCCATAGGCCATGTTCGACCAATCAATGAGGCTGATTATTGATCAATTCTGATTGACGTGACTGATTTGCCGATTCTGATTATCGACTACCGATTATGATTGTTGTGGTCGATTGGCCAATTATCGATTAAGGCCAATCATCGTGGCCGATTGTGGATTCCGATTGTGATGTATATTCTGCCCGTAGGTTGAGGCACACTATGATGTATAAAGGCCCATGGACGTGGCCCATTGTGATGTATATGTAGCCTATGTGATGCGTATTAGCCCTATGTGACGCGGCCCATTATGATTGTACGAAGCCCATTGTGGTGTGTTTGAGGGCTAGGCTATGGAGCCATTGTGATGTATGTTAGGCCCATGTGAAAGGCCCATCGTGATATGTATTAAGCTCTTGAGTAAGGCTCATGGTGTTCTATATTTGGCCCTTGTGTGAGGTCATGGGTCCACTATATGTTAGGATCCATGAGGGCCATTCCTTGGGGGCAATGTTGGTTAAATGTCCACATTGTCGAGGTCGATTGTCGATGTCAGTTGCTGATATCGATTATGAGTATGTGACAGCATAACATCATGATACATGCCCATACGCATCATCTGCATATTTGTTATGAGATGTGGTTGATCATTGCATATGTCATTGAGCATGTTGTTATGAGACTCCCTGATAGGCGAAGGTTATCTCACATGAGCACGCGGTGTGCGCAGGATTGATGCATGACTGGATTGTATGACTCATGCATCTCGCATTATGATTACTGTACTCCCTAGCGACATCAGGGTCGTAGCCTCCACAGGCATATCGTGGATGGCCAAATGGGACACCGAAAATGTTTGATTCTAGCATACGGGCGCTATAGATGTCCCTGGGTGAAAATCCCTAAACTTCCGTGGCGAGGAGACGCTCCAACGTCGAGACCGAGTGGATACATAAGCGCCCGAGTGCCGAATACTAGGAGGCCGCATCTCTCACTATGTCGTGGTCGGTTAGGAGGGGGTGTGGCCTTACCCACCCGAGGGTAGGGGGCAAGACTAGGCTGAGTTTGACCAGCTCGTGAATGGGTCCGCTATCGATATGCCGGATAGGTATTGGCAGACTATTGATCAGGCGGATAGTGAGGTTTCTTACGCTCACTTGGACTGTGCGGCTGGGAGAGCGGCAGTGCCATTTGGAGTGTACTAAATCTCGGTGATGATTCCAGAGAGGAACCGTACTGATATGTGGACTTAGTAAGTAGGAGTTGCATACTCATTCATTCATTCATCATTCACTATCCACTCGGGCTGTGGTGTGCAACTATTTGTTACGTGTACCTTCGTAATGGCCAGGATTTCGGTTGTGGCGCACGACTAACCTGAGATCAGGATTTACCACATTGGGTCTGACCATCCAAATTAGGTATGGGACTAGTTTGGATAGAAGTCCATTGTGATGGACCTCACAGCCTGTGATACTACGTACTACCATACCGACTTCACACTCCAGCACAGTCATTCCATTTGCACTGCATGTTATATTACATCCGCAGTATATGGTATGGTTGACGCTATTCATTTTACTTATCAGGAATGTATATTGCATTGAATCATTTGCATCTGATATTTGGCTCTCTACGACTCTTCATTTGCATACTGATTTGTATTGTGTATTTTAATATTGTATGATGTATGCACTTATCTATATTTTCGCTTACTCTGTTATCGTGTGATTTAGGACTTTGTCAGTATTTCTGTTTACTCTGATAATTCCTGCTCTTGTCAGTATTTCTGCTTATTCTGATTATGTACGATTTATGGATTACTAGTATTTTCGGTATTGTATGATGATGGCATTGTATTGAATACTTGGCACTTACCTTGTGCACACACTTTCACCACCCTCTAAGCTTTCTATAAGCTTATGGGCGATAGATGCATACAGGTGTTATTAGGTTGCAGCAGCGTTGAGCTTGGAGCGTGCAGTTGTATTCTGGAGCTTCGATTTCGATATATGTATTTTCCCTTTCAGCATTGTACTCAAATGATTATATTAGTGGATATATGATGATGATGTTGTCTTTGTGAATTGGGTAATCTTGTGGTTATGCTTATTATGAGTTAAATGTATAAAAAAAATCCTCCTTGTAGGATCCCAGGATCGGAATCTGGCGTATGGATGCTAGGACCCGAGAATGGGGTACTATGGAGGCTGTCGGCACTGGATTCGGTGATCTGGATTCCTGCAAATCCGATTTCCAGGTTTGGGGTGTGACACTAAAGATCAAAATCATAGTCCTTCAGGAGCTCCATCCAATGCCTCTGCCTCATGTTCAGCTCAGACTGAGAGAACAGATACTTCAAGCTCTTGTGGTCGGAGAAGAGCTCAAACCTCACCCCATAAAGATAGTGCCTTCACACCTTCAGTGCGAAGACAACTACTGCCAGCTCCAAATCATGTGTGGGGTAGTTCAGCTCATGGACCTTGAGCTGGCGAGACGCATAAGCCACTGGCTTCCCATGCTGCATCAGGACAATACCCAAGCCAACTCGTGAGGCATCGGTAAATACAACAAATCCATCACTCCCATAGGGAAGAGTGAAGATAGGAGTGGACGTGAGGCGGTCCTTCAACTCCATAAATGCCTGCTCACAAGCGTCACTCCACACGAATTCGGCACCCTTCTGGGTCAACCTGGTCAACGAGGTTACAATACGAGAGAATCTCTCAATAAAACGTTGGTAGTAGCCCACCAAACTAAGAAAACTGTGGATCTCGGATGCGTTTATGGGCTGGCCCCACTGACGCACGACATCAATCTTCGAGGGGTCCACTGCGACACCTTACCTCATCACCACATGACCGAGGAACTTCACCTCCTCCTACCAGAACTCGTACTTCTCCAACTTCGTGTAAAGCTGGTGTGCACGGAGGATTTGCAATGTAATCTCTAGATGCCGCTCATACTCCTCACGGGTCCATGAATATATTAGAATGTCATTGATGAACACCACAAGAAACTGGTCGAGACACAGACAGAAGACCTTGTTCATCAACTACATGAATACTGCAGGCACATTGGTCAGTTCGAAGGACATGACCTGGAACTCAAAATGACTGTAGCGCGTCCTGAAGGCTGTCTTTGAGATATCCTCATTTTGAACCCAAACCTGATGATAACCGGACCGCAAGTCTATCTTCGAAAAGAACTGCGCCTCCTGCAGCTGATTAAACAAATCATCGATCCTCGGGAGCTGGTACTTGTTCTTAATCGTGACCTTGTTGAGCCCGCGGTAATCTATGCAAAGCCTCAACGAGCCATCCTTCTTCTTCACGAAGAGTATCGGCGCTCCCCACGACGAATTGCTCGGACGGATAAAGCCTAACTCACGCAACACGTCCAACTGCTTCTGCAGTTCCCATAACTCCGACGGTGCCATATGATACGGGGCTTTTGAAATAGGCGTGGTACCGGGTACGATATCAATTTGGAACTCGGTGTGCCGACGAGGTGGTAATCCCGAAATCTCCTGGATCACATCGAAAAAATCACAAACGACCGGCAGCTGGTCGATACTCAAAGCAGCTGGCTCCTCAACGGCACACGACAATAGGCAAGAAAGCTGCTCTCCTCTCAGCTTGACAATAAACTGGAACTTTGGCACGCCGGGTATACAGTATGTGACTGTCCTCGCAGAGCAGTCCAATATAGCGTGGTACTCGGCGAGCTAATCCATGCCCAAGATGACATCAAACTCGGACATTGGTAATACGAACAGGTCGGTAGGCTAGAAGATATCCCCAATCAGAATAGGGCAAGATGCGCAAAATCGGCCTAACACTGCAGTCTTCCCTAAGGGTGTCGATACTGACAAAACCTCATGGGCAGACTCCATCGGTAAACCATTCGATCGGAAGAAATCATCGGCCACAAAGGAATGAGATGCACCAGAATCAAACAATACATGTGCAATGCATGTAGAAACAGGGAGAGTACCCTCGACGACCCCTCCTGATGACTGAGGGTCCTACTGAGTGGCATAAAATCTGCCCTGGGCCTGCCGGGGAGGTGTAGGTCCCGTCTAAGGTCTCTGTTAATGCTGCTGCTACTATAACGGCCTAATCTGCTGCCTCTGCTGTTGTGGGGGAGGCCCTGGAGGCTGGTGCTATGGTCGCTGCTGGTGTTGTGGTGGCTGTCGTGGAGGCTGATGCGGTGTCCTCGGCTGCTGCCGTGGATGGGGACACTCGTGCACACGATGTCCTGTCCTACAGCACCCAAAGCAAGTATCTGTAAATGGTCCCAGAGGTGGTGCTGGGGGTACTGCTGGTGCTCGGAATGCTGGGTGGGTCGTGCGTTGCTGCTGTGAACGATGCTGTTAGTGGGAACTACTAGAGGGCGCCTTCCTCTTCTGATCTCCCCTCTGGTTCGGGCTCTCTGTAAACTGGCCCAATCTGACTCGTATATCTGGGCCCTCTCCATAATCTACTCAAAAGTCGAAAGCATGTGTCCGATCACATGGCTCCTGAGGGCAGGATGTAAGCCGTTCTCAAAACGGTGGGCCTTCCGCCCCTCATCATCAACAAGATATGTCGTGAATCTCGATAGTGCAATGAAACGAGCCTCATATTGGGATACAATCATGTCCCCCTGGACCAGAGTCTCAAACTCTAATGCGCGCTGCTGTCGCACATGCTCGAAAAAGAACTTCTGGTCAAACCGGTTTATAAAGTCCTCCTAGGTCTATACGAAATCGGCCGCTACCGCTCGGGCGACGAATGCCCACCAGTGCTGAGCCTCACCCTGGAGAAGGAATACAGCTAATGGAACTCGCTGTTGGGTCGTACATCTCATGGTGTCGAATATCTTCTCCACCTCGGAGCACCATATCTCTGCTGCAGTAGGGTCTGGCACACCCCGAAAATGCGGAGGATCGTGCTGTCGGAAGTCCTTGAGAAGGGCGCTCGCACGCTCCTGCTCAGCCTCGGCTGGTGTAACAGTGGGACGCTTGCTCTGCCCCTGAACAATAACAGTCATCGCCTGTAGCATCTGCTATAGCTGGCTGACATTCACAGGTACGGTCGGATCCGTACTGGTCTCAGGTAAAGGAGTGGCATCCTCAGGCTGAAAATCAGGAATATCCGATGGTGGAGCGAGAGTAGCAGGTGGTAGAGCGGGAGTCGCAAGTGGTGGAGCGGGAGTCGCAGGTGGTGGAGCGGGATTCGCTCGGGTCACTCTTCTAGGCATCACGTCCTACAGGAAGGAATAAGGGCCTATCAGCCTTGAGAATTCTCGAAGGCATAAACGTCAAGGGTCTATGTCGGAAAATCGCTACGTCATTCAGATTCGGAACCTATTCATTCTAAATTCATAGTAGATATATGATGTGATCCTTAGGTATTCCCAAGTTATGCTCTGATACCAACTTCTGTCATACCCCAAACTCAGAAACCGGGCCCACAAAATTTTCGATCGTCGAATCCAGTGTCGACAGCCTCTGTAGTGTCCCATTCTCGGATCCTGGCACTCACATGCCAGAATCTGATCCTGGGATCCTACAAGGAGGATTTTCAGCATGAATTTGTTTTTTGTAATAGAGCATAACCAAGTCACAAAATAATATCACCACATATCCACTATATCAAAAACTTTAAGTACAATACGAAAAGGAAAATACAGGGTGATCAAGAACTCCAAAATAATCTGATGTGCGCTCCTGCCTCAGTGTTGCTGCGATCCAATGCTACCTGCACGCAACGGTCGTGTATAAGCTTACAAAAGCTTAGAAGGTGGTGTAAGTGTGTGCGCAAGACAAGCGCCAAGTGTACAATATCAGAGTAATGCGAAAATATGTGGTAAGTCCATGAATGCTATCAGCTGTACCGAAGCTATGTGATGCAAGGCATAAATGCTATTGGTCATACCAAGGCCATGCGATACGAGTCATGAATGCTATCAGCCATACCGATGAAATGCGAGGCCTACGTAGCGGAATGTCATATGCGAGATACAATATAAGCATGCCAGTCATCATCAAGTACACATATCAGTACAGTTTCTCTCTGGATATCACCGGGGTTTAATACACTTCACATTGACTGCCTCATCCCTAGTTGCACAGCCAAGCAAGTGGAAGAGACCACACTATCCGCTTGACCTGTAGTCTGCCAATACATACCCGACTCGTCAATAGCGGACTCTTTACGAGCTAGTCAAACTCAGCCTAGCTTATAGCCCTCTCACTCGGGCGGATAAGGCCACACCCCCTTTCAACCGACCATGATACAGTGGGAGATGCGGCCTACTGGTATTCGACACTCGAGCGCTCGTGGATCCACTCGGTCTAGATGTTGGAGCATCTCCTGGTACCAAAAAAGGTTTTGAGATTTTCACCCAAGGACATCCTGAGTGCCCACAATGCTAGAGCCAATATTTTCGGTATCTGATACGACCATCCACGATGTGCCTGTGGAGGCCATGGCCCTGATGTCGCTAGGGCGTGCAGTGATCAAGTCACACATATGCAAGATGCATGAGTCACACCGTACAATCATGCAGCAATCTCGCGCATACCACGCGATCATGTGGGGTACTCCATCTCATAAGGAGTTCCGTAAATGTTTCAGCCCAACGACTTATGCTAGGTCAAACATTCCTCATATCAAGCATACATATGATGCGTATAAGCATGAATCATGGAATTATATTAAGCAAGTTATAAAGTAATGAACTATCCTTACAACGCAGATGGGCCTAAACGGCCTACACACAACAAGTATGGGCCTATCAATGGACCTTAGGGAGAGTTATAATGTGGACATTTAACCAAAATTATTCTTACAATGTGGACATCAAACCAACATTGCTCCCAAGGCATGGCCCGCCATAAAACATTATTACACAAACCATGGTAGAATCACACATTACAATGGACTTATGTACATCCCATTGGGCCTCGACCCATGGGCCTCCAAAACATCAAATGGGCCTCATAACATGGGCCTCATGTATATCAAGGTGGACCTCAACGGATAGGCCATAAATGCATCAAGATGGACCTAATTATATGGGCCTCATATATATACCAAGGTGGGCTTCAATCGACAGCCAAAAATAAATCAAGATGGCTTCATAACATGGGCCTTACATTCATATCAAGGTGGGCCTCAACAATGGCCATAAATATGGCAAGTGGGCTACATCACATGGGCCATATGCATATCAAAAGGGCCACACCAATGGGCCCCATGTATATCAAATGGGCCACACTCAAATATAAGTGGCAAGAATGATTCCCACCATTAAATTCTCAAGGCCCACCATAACATTTATTTTCTACCCAATCATATCATAAGGTCACACAGACTTGAATTAAGAGGAAAAATATATTTCATAACAATCCAAAACTTTCGAGTTTCAATGGTAGACGTTAAATCCACACTCTGTAGTGTGGTCTACTTGATAAATAGATCTGACTTATTTTTGTCTCAAGCCTTAAAATGAGCTTGCTGGATGGACGATTTGGATGTAACCCCAACATCAAAGGCGGGGTCCACTGACCATCCAGCAGCCCATGGCTGGACGGCATGTATAAAACACATACACCATGGTGGGTTCCACCGTCCACGAATAAAATACTTACATCATTGTAGGTTCCCACATGGGGCCCACCATAACATTTGTTTGACATCCAACCGTTGATAAGGTCACACAGACCTGAATGAAAGGGAAAAATAAATTTCATATTAATCCAAAACTTATGTGACCCAAGAAGGGTTCCAATGGTAGACGTTCATCATCACTGTTCCCTTTGATGTGGGCCACTTGAGTAACGTATAAGGCTGATTTTTGGGGTGGGGCCCACTGCCCTAAGGGACCATCAAATGCATGGTGTTGATGAGCAACACACATCATGGTGGGGCCACGGCTGGGACTCATGGTCCCTGCCTCCAGCGTCCACGGCAGCAGGACACTGCCGCTGTCAGCAGCAGCAGCAGCAGCAGCAGACGCTGCTGCTGTTATATGATTTATTTATTTTTTTAAAATGAAAATTTGGAGATTTTCACACGTGGAGCCCGCATCAGGTGAATCCACTGCAACCATTGCATTCCATGTCTCAAGACAAGCCAAACAAGTCCAATATTGAATATATTTCAGCATGTAGCAAAATTAAAATGAATTCAAACGGTGAGAATCACTGTTTTGAAAGGTATGGCTCGCCTGATGAGCAGATTAGCTACATTTTTCGGCTCAACTTCTGAAATTAAATGGGGAATAGAATGGACGGTGTGGATTGGACCCATACATCAAGGTGGGGCCTGTATGAGCGGTCCATCAAAAGGCCTAAAAACCCACTGTTTGTTCACACTTCATTTAGTCCACGTCCAGCGTCCAGGGACGCTGGATGGACGACTTGAATATAAAAATCATGGTGGCTCCCACATGGACATGGCCCACCTGATTTAAATCGATCTGATACTTGTGGTTTCCCATCACCATAAGGTAAGGCCCACATGGTTTAGACGGCCATGGGGTCCATTTGATGGACGGTCTAGATATCACATACACTCATCATGTGGCCCACAAAATAAAGGAAGGAGGGAGGGAGAGAGAGAGAGAGGGACCCCGACACTATGGGCCCTCCCTGCTACGATTTACAACATACATCAAGTGGGTCCCATTACATATGGACCCACCGATCAAAATCGATGGTGGAGATCCTTTCTCCACTAAAATGAAGGGTTTAGATGACCTTATTTATGCAAGGAAAATAACATCATAATGGGGTCCATGGAGAATGGCCCCATCATGGAATGATCATGAGGATTAAGGTGGGCCATCGGCCACACCTAGGGTCCAAAGTGAGATCCATACCATCAATTGGTAGGCCTCACTTGGCCCTTCATCACAAAAAGAAATATAGGCTTAATAGAGCACCCACCGTTCGATCTTCTTAGTCCGATGAAAGGCCGAGCTCCTTGTGCTTCACTTTGATGGAGGGTGATGAGGTTTGAATGGCTAGGATGAAGGATTTGGAATGGAAAAGTGGGCCACACACATACACTTTCTCTCACATGGGAGAGCTTGGACGTCCCCCTTTTTTTTTTTTTTACTTGGCTTGGAATGTGTTGAGAAATGAGAGAGAGAGGGTTGTAAGGAGAGGTGATGTGTGATGGAGTGATGGAGTGATGGGGTGATGGGCATGTACTTGACATGTATGGGTGTGTAAGAGAGAGAGAGAGAGAGAGAGAGAGAGTTGACTTTGGGGTTGCTTTTGGGGATGGGACATGTACTTGACATGTGAGTTGATTGATTGGATTGATTTGACATGTCATAGAGATTCTCTTGGGATTACAAATGCGCGGCATTTTCTCAAACTGAACGCGGGTCCACATCTCCCTGTCAGGATATCAGATAGGTATGTAAGACGCGGTGTTGGAACCGCGGCGACGGTGCAGTCGCAATAGTACAAGTCTCAGATTAAGCTGACTCAAATCTACGGGATTCGACTTACGGTCGCGCGCAAACGTCGATTATATGTCGCAGGTTGCCGGAATTCGACGGGAAGGATCGCGAGAGTCGACAAAACAGTACGGACTAAGATACGGGTCTTATAGTTATCATAAAAGTGACGAATTGAATCTTTGATTGCGATAAGTATAGACTTCATTATATACCCATGAAACTCAATGTTTGGAATTGTTCTAATTGGAGGATTAATGCTTTGAACTTGATTATAAAACTTACCCGGTGCTAGAGTTTAGGAGAAGGTAATGTACAACATTGATGTATTTTGGAATTCTATTATCTGGATTATTTTTTTAACCACTTGAGCTTATAGAAATTATTCTTTGGTTCTCGAAATATTTTTCACACACTTTACTCGGGACTAGCAAAATGCTGGTTGGGGATTGTGTTAAGGGTCAAATATTGCATATTATCACCCATTTATATCTTAGTTTTATGAACATGATAATGCTTAATGTTTTATTTCACTCATGTTTGTGTTGCAAGGTAAATTTAAGGATTTGGATTGAAAATGGTGTCAAAAGCATGGATTTGATGCTTAAGAATCACCAGGGCAAGGGATAGATCTTAGGAGACCAAGATTGAAGAATTCACATGCTAAAGATCCAAAAAAATCAAGTGAGGAATGAAGAGAATAAAAAATTTAAAGTAAATAAAAAGAATCCTGGAATCGTCCTGAAAAATCATATTCTGAAACTCTAGGTAAGTGAAGTCTATTTTGGAAAACTGTGAAGAGTGAAGTCTATTTTAGCAAAATACGTAAATTTGAGGCAGTTTCTAGAGTTTTCCAATTAAGTGCGAAAGTTGGAGTTCCACAACTATAAATAGGACTCCCTAGTTTGTTCCTAAGCATCTTCTAGCATTTAAGGAGTGGAACAAATGGTTGGAGAAGCCGTCACCAATAGTTTTTCTTCTTCTTTCTTGGTTGTTTTCGTGCTTTCTTCTAGGGTTTTAGATCCAATCATGTTTATGGTTGGCTACACTTTTAAGCTAGGGTTAAGAGGTGAAGCTTGTAGCATGATAAGATGTTTCTATTGCTTTGATTCATGTTTAGGTTGAACTCCATGGATTCTAATTTGATATTTGAAGAATACTTTCAGTTTTTAATGGTTTATTGTGACTTAAGTTACAGTAGATCTGCACTAGCTTCGAGTATTTTCTTTTCCTGATTTGAGATTATGAAATTAGTAAGTCCTTTTGTTCACCATTATCCTTTGGGCATAGTAGGGTGATGGGTTCCTTCCTAATCTTCATAATTCTCTTGCTTTGAGATTATGGGATTGGTAAATCCTGTTGTTTGCAATTGTCTCCTGGGCATGGTTTGGTGGTGGAATCCCTACTAATTATCATAGTTCTCATTCGTTAAGAATTAGGTCAATGGTAGTTCAGATTTGGTTTTATTGATATATTTTCCAATTGGATAGGATAGGACTCCAATTCTAATTGTGTTACTTGAATCAAGCAAGATGGCTCCCTGATCACTACAAGTAGATTCTTAGCACCCTAGTTCCCGCCTTTAAATTCTTAGTTTTAATTACTATATTCACAATTATTCTCTCAAATACTCCAAAATTAGTTTCACATCTTCTTCTAGTTCTACTTTCAGTTAATTTTAGAAACGTACAAGTTTCAATCCCTGTGGATTCGACCTCAGTCTTACCAAGATTATTACTACATCGCGACCTTACATTGGGGTTGTGAACAACAACATGCATACAATATGCTAAGATGTGTAGAGCGTGTGTTGCGGAAGTAATAATTGGAATTGATTAGGGTATTACACGTCATCCACAGAGTTGAAGCATATCCACAGAGATGAAGCATGGCGAGCAGTGAAAGATGGAACGTGGTCGAGAGAAAAGTGATGTTAGAGTGGTTACTAAGACAGGTGTCTAAGAAGAATCCAGAAGACAGAGTGGTGCCAAAGAAATCGTTGTAACCCATTGAATGTAGAAAGAAGCATTTAGATTGCTATCTTAAGGAATCTATAAATATGAGAGGATTTCAACAAACAAGTCGTCTTATACCAACCAAACTAATCAAATAATTCTATCTTTCAATTATCATAACATTATCTTTAATGATCCTTAACATAATCTGTTATTTACGTTCCTTAGTGTAATCAATAGCCTAATCTACATTAGGGGTAACAGTAATCCAATACCTGTTATCCTTAGATGTAATTAAAGGCTACGCTCATACGCTGAACGATTTCCATAATAGTGAAAGCAATTCTCTGTTCACACCCCAAGTATAGGGTTATGATGTAGTAATAAACTCGGTAAGACCGAGGTCGAATCCACAGGGACTGAAACCTGTACGTAATCTAAAAATAACCAAAACTAGAACTAGAATAAGATGAAATCTAAATCGAATGAAATTGAGGGAATAATGGTGAAATATCAACCTAAAATTTAGAGAATTCAAAGGTAGGGAACCAGGGATTCAGAGGATCCACTTGTAGAGATTAGGGAGATCTGTATGCTTAATTCAAGAACTCAACTGGACTTAAAGTCACATCTTCATCCAGTTGGAAGATGTAACCATGAAAATCAAATATGAACTTCCTTTGATTTAGTTTTCAAGAGATAAGGAGGATGTAAATTAAAATGGATTCCATCATAAAACCATGCCCATGAGATAAAGCAAACAACAGAATTAAACCAATCCACAGCTAATCTGAGTGATGTATGAATGTTAGGAAGAGTTTTGTCATCCAACCATGTCCAAGAGGTGATGGTGAACAACAGGGCTTCCTGACTTCATAATCATAATAAGGGAAAGGAAATACTCAAAGCTATCGCAGATCTATTGTAATTTCAGTCACAACAAACCATTAAAAACTAAAGGCATTCCTTAAAACCAAACTAAATCAAAATCAGTTCAACTAGCATGAATCAAAGCCATAGAGTCTTCCCATCACGCCACAAGCTTCACCTCTTAGCCCTAACTAAGAGGTTTAGCCCAACATAATGAGGTTAGAGCTCTCCAAAATAGAAAAAGAAAAAAGAAAAACAGGAAAACAAAAAGAAAAATCTAAACTAATAATGCACTTCACGTCCAAAAGATGGATGCCAGGATGTCTTCTCTCCTCTCTTATATAGGTAATGCAGGCGGTGGAGAGGCGGTGGAATGCGTTTTTACGCATAAAGAACTCCCCTCCGTAAGCTCTATTACGCAGTTAAGAAAACGGTAAAAAAAAACCCATTTTCTTTGCTTTCTTCTCAAAGGAATAACATCCCCTGGGACGTTTTGGGGTGGCCTTCATGATGAACGAATCAGATCTACCATCTGATCATGGTCGTGATCTCACAACAGCCCGCAAAAGCCGGGCTGCGTCCGGACGCGAAAATAGGGGACTGCGTACATCGGCTCGCGCTGATTGATTGGTGGGGTCCATGATTGAGTTTTGTTGGGAAATCCACACTATCCATTGCAATCCTATTGAAAAACCATCCGGAAATGTCGTGGTACAACTCGAATTCGATGTGGCCCATCAGGACTTCTACTCTACCGTCCGTCCTTCGTTTGGGTGAGATATTACCTAGTTCACTTGTGTGGGACCAAAAAGTCGGCATGGTTGTGGTCGTGGCTATCCCCTGAGTTTAATGGATGGCTCGGATCATGCAACGGGGCAGTGAATGGGGCCCATTAGCGAGGTTCGGTCGTTCAGGTTGAAGACACTGTTGCGTCTTTGGCTTTGTTGGAAAATTCGTCGGTCAGCGCAACGCCGACCGACTTAGATTTTTGTGGTGAGCGACGGGTAGTGTATACACCATGCACACGCATCACTTGTGTGGGTCCCACGATGATGTATTCGAGAGATCCGCTCTGTCCAACCGTTTTTTCATCCCGATTAAAGGGTTGAGACCAAAAGTGAAGCACATCCAGATATCAATTGGGCCCCAAATTAAGATTTTAGGGGCTGATCTGTCCGTTGGGCCACTCCCACAAGTATGCAATAATTGAAATTTGATGTGTACGGTTAATTTATGGTCCTTAGGCCATATACGAAGTTTCGAACCAAATGGATTGTGGAAATCCTGTGATCTTGCATTCTGGATGATTTTCAAGCCTCTTTAGTGTGACACACGTGATTTTCTTGAATCTCGGCCATGTAAAATCATCGATCTCGGTCCCCTGGAGTCTGTCCCTTGCCTTGGTGATTTCTGAGTATTAAATCCATGCTTTTAGTACCCTTTTTCAGTTTAGGCTCCTAAATACACCCTGCATCACAAACACGATTAAAATAGGCTATTAAACAGTATCATGTTCGTAAAATTCGGTAATAACTGGGGTTTAATATGCAATATTTAACCCTCAACATAACCCCCAACCAGCATTTTGCTAGTCCCGAGCAAAGTATGCGAAAACTAATTTCAGAAATACGAGACACTTCCTGTAACCCTAAGTAACTTGTAAAACTAATCGAGATGCTCATGAATATTAGGCATTACTTTTTCTTAAAATCAACTGCACGGTAAACTTCATAATCAAGTTCAAAGTATTAATCCATCAATTAGAAAAATTCTAAATATCGAGTTTCATGGGTGTACGGTGTAATTTTGACTTATCATCATTAAGAGATCCAATCGTCAATTTCATGATAACACTGATAATGAAAATGGGTATTCAGGACAACTAAAACTCAAACCAAAACTTGCTTCACAGATCATCCTTTCATTCTACGAACTTTTGATTTTTTCATTAAAAATAACGACAAAGAGGGGAATCAAATCTTCACCTATAGGGAGCAAACCTATGGTGAAGACCATTGCCCACCTCTTTCCGAATGTCAACCTTGGGAAATCAAATATTCATCTATAGGGAGCAAATTTATGGTGAAGATTATTCGACAAACCTTTCAATTCTTCTTTATAAACATGATGGTAAAATTTCTCACGCTGGTTCCTTTCATTCTTAATGATTACCAAGTTAATCCTTCAATATCGTACTGAAACCTCAATGTGCAAGCGAGATGTGACATGTGAAATCATGATTCAATCAATGTTTACAACTTCTAATCATAGATTAATAATTCGAACGTAACATGAAATCTAACAGATGACTGGATCCAATAGTCATAAATCACCAACATTCCTTATCTTATACTTCTCAAATCACAACTATCCTTCAAAATTACTTCGAATTCACAAGAAAGTCCAGAAAAATTTTAAAAATTTCCACAAATTTTGCTCAAGACTAAGAAAGCATTGATTAGGTAACCTAATCTCCCATCCCCAACCTAAAATCTACATTGTCCTCAATGTAAAAGATATGAGCATGCAATGCACATGGGACAATGAAGTAAAAGAGAAGTGATGGAAAGATAGTACCTGGACGATAGATTCAAGAGGCTGTTCCACAAAGATCTCATCATGAAAGCGAGCCAGCATGAGAGTGAAAACAAACTATCATAAAATAATGTAAAAAGTAAACTAACCTAATGGCATAAAACCGTCTAGCCTAGAACGGCATCAAGAAAACTATCCTAGTCCTATGAAAGCATAGGAAAAACTACTCAGTCATGCCGCAAGGTTCCACTTCCAGCTAATATTTGAATAAATTTCTCAGTAGGTTTCTCAACAAGATCATCCAAAAGCCCTTTTTGCAATAGACTTGGATGTCTTGGAGCATGAATATCCAAAGAAATTTAACAACCTCATCAAAAAATGGTCGTTGAAACGCATGAGGTATCCAAAGGATATATGATTTACCTGTGACAGAAAAAGTGTCAATCTTAGTACTCGATGGTGAATCGGAGACTACATGTAGATAAAATTTAGAAAAATTCTTAGGAAGTAATGTAGTCTCAACACATTCCGAAGTTCTAGACTTTGGTTCAATTTTCAGCTCCTCTTCCTTTAATGGTAAACATTCAGGGTCTGGGGTAGGAGAGGCTTCAGAATGAGGGTTCTCTTGGTCCATGACATCTACCGAGGTATTGTCTTGCGAGGCATCCACTTTGTCTTTTAACACGAGATCGTTTAAATCTACAAAGTGTGCCAAGAAATCATGTAAAGAGTTGGGAAATTCACCTGAGCGTGACTTATGTTCCACATTGGAGCTCGTGATGATCTGCCTAAGGAATCCATCGTCCTTGAAAGTGGATGGAGGTACGCTCTCTTGCTCCAGTCCTGCACAGACAGATTAAAGAGCAATAGGGGAAGCATCGATGTGATTACTCTGTTCATTGAAACTACTCAATCGAGCATTGAATTGTCAAACCTGTACAGCTTAGATGGTGGCCTTAACTAAGTAGTTTTAAGTTCCAGAGTCGTAGTAAGCAACTCGTCCTTCTCCCAAATCACATCATTATTCGATTCGGAGGAGTAGTCTAAACATGTTTCACAAGAGTTAGAAGGGTCAGTTGTAAGGGGCTTATCCTCCACTTTTAAATCAAACATGTCAGGTGAGAGGAGTGACTCATTATGACCGACTACTTCGTGTACGTCTTGATCATTGACCTGGACTAAATTTAAGATTGATTCTAGAATTTGGGCTGCACGTTCATAATAGTCATCCCAATACGCATCATCATCTAATTCCGTGCAGTAGTACACACTTGGGATGGGATCGCTTTCCTCACATTTCATTCTTGAATTGGGTTGAGGTTCGAATAAACTAACCTTTACCTCATCATTGAAATCCTGTGTGTCATGTGAGGGGGGTGTGTCATCATCACTATATATGAAAGATACCCACGTCTCTTGACCATTCCTTTGGACTGTCATCGAGATCGATCATGTGCTCATTAATGGACTCCAACTCCTCATTCGTAATTCCAGAGTTCTTCAAAAGTGAGTTAGGATCACTTTCCTCGCATTGTATTTCTGGAATGAATTGTGGCTGGGATGAACGAGCCTCCTCTACCTTATCAAGGCGCGAATTAAGCGCTTCCAACGATTTTCTAATTTCTACAAGACAGGCCATGTTACGCTGAAATGAATCCTCTTGGATCGTTTCCAGTTAGATCTCCATGGTAGGGGATCCAAAAGAATAATCATTATAACATGTTGTTGGTTCATTTCCCCAATTTTGATGTTTCCACTGGCTATAGTCATACGGATCATAAGTGGGAGAATACGATGGTTGATAATAGTCCTCAATCCCATAATTATGGTCACGTAAGGACTTATTAACCGATAGAGTATGATATTTCAATTTTTTCTCGATGATGGTTTGAAAAAAAATCTTAAGATACAGGTCGAATTCTATAAGAATCATTAAACGTTCCTCCCCAATATCTCTTATCCATTTCAGCATAATGACGTACTCACTCTTCCATGGTGAAACCCTAACTCTGAGTCTACTCCTAAAAGAAAATAAAATAAAAATCCTACAGCAGTATGGAAAGTAAAAGGAGGAGAAGTTAGAAGAAAGTTACCCGGTTGGAGTGCCTATGTTAAGATCCTGTAAGAGAAAATAAGAGAAATTAGTTTCTAAAGTTATAAAGTTCCTACAAACCTAAAAACAGGAAGTAAGTTAGTTCTAAAAACAAAAGAAAACCTAAAATTAGAAAGTTTCTAAAAATAAAATAAAACCCTAAACCTAAAAACAGAAAAAGTAAAAAAAATAAAATAATTAGACAGAGGTTACCACTTTAGAGAGTGTAACTCAGAATCCTACAAAATAAGAAAGTTAGGTTAGTTTCTAAAAATGAGAAAAATAAGAACCTAATCTTAAAGTTAAAGAATCCTAATCTTAACCTAATTCTAAAACTAGTTAATTTCAGAAAAATGTAACCGTCAGTCCCCAGCAACAGTGCCAAAAACTTGTTCACACCCCAAGTATAGGGTTGTGATGTAGTAATAAACTCGGTAAGACCGAGGTTGAATTCACAGGGACTGAAACCTGTACATAATTTGAAAATAACCAGAACTAAAACTAAAATAAGATGAAATCTAAATCGAATGAAATTGAGGAAATAATGGTAAAATATTAATCTAAAATTCAGAGAATTCAAAGGTAGAGAACCAGGGATTCAGAGGATTCACTTGTAGAGATCAGGGAGATCTGTATGCTTAATTCAAGAACTCAACTGGACTTAGAGTCCCATCTTCATCCAGTTAGAAGATGTAACTATGAAAATCAAATATGAACTTCTTTTGATCTAGTTTTCAAGAGATAAGAAGGATGTAAATTAGAATGAATTTCATCACAAAACTATACCCATGAGACAAAACAAACAACAGAATTAAACCAATTCACAACCAATCTGAGTGATGTATGAATGTTAGGAAGAGTTCCGTCATCCAATCATGTCCAAGGGGCGATGGTGAACAACAGGGCTTCCTGACTTCATAATCACAATAAGGGAAAGGAAATACTCAAAGCCATCGCAAATCTATTATAATTTCAGTCACAACAAACAATTATAAACTAAAGGCATTCCATAAAATCAAACTGAATCAAAATCAGTTCAACTAGCATGAATCAAAGCTGTAGAGTGTTCCCATCACGCCACAAGCTTCACCTCTTAGCCCTAGCTAAGAGGTTTAGCCCAACATAATGAGGTTAGAGCTCTCCAAAATATAAAAAGAAAAAAGAAAAACAGGAAAACAAAAAGAAAAATCTAAACTAATAATGCACTTCACGTCCAAAAGATAGATGCCAGGATGTCTTCTCTCCTCTCTCATATAGGTAATGCAGGCGGTGGAGAGGCGGTGGAATGCGTTTTTACGCACAAAGAACTCCCCTGCGTAAGCTCTGTTAAGCAGTCAAGAAAACAGAAAAAAAAATAAAACCCATTTTCCTTGCTTTCTTCTCAAAGGAATAACATCCCCTGGGACGTTTTGGGGTGGCCTTCATGATGAACGGATCAGATTTGCCATATGATCATGGTCGTGATCGCACAACAGCCCGCAAAAGCCGGGCTGCGTCTGGATGCGAAAATAAGGGACTGCGTACGTCGGCTTGCGCTGATTGATTGGTGGGGTCTATGATTGAGGTCGGTTGGGAAATCCACACTGTCTATTACAATCCTCTCAAAAAACCAACTGAAAACGTCGTGGTACAACTGGAATTCGGTGTGGCCCATCAGGACTCGTACTTTACCGTCCGTCCTCCATTTGGGTGAGATATTCACGCGTTCACTTGCGTGGGACTAAAAAGTCAGCATGGTTGTGGTCGTTGCTATCCCCTAAGTTGAATGCACGGATCGGATCATGCAATGGGGCAGGGAGTGGGGTCCACTAGCGACGTCCGACCGTTCATGTTGAAGACGCTGTTGCGTCTTTGGCTTTGTTGGAAAAGATGTTGCACTGACCGACTTAGATTTTTATGGTGTGCGGCGGGTAATGTACACACCATGCACACGCATCGCGTGTGTGGGTTCCACGGTGATGTATTCAAGAGATCCGCTCCATCCAAACATTTTTTCATCCCTATGAAAGGGTTGAGACCAAAATTGAAGTACATCTAGATATCAAATGGGCCTCAAATCAGGATTTTATGGTCTTATATGCCCTTTGGGCCACTTACAAAAGGACCCAATGGGTGAAATTTTACATGTAGAATTAATTTATGGTCCTTAGGCTATATACAAAGTTTCAAACCAAACGGATGGTGGGAACCCTGTGATCTTGCATTCTGGATGATTTTCAGGCCTCTTTAGTGTGACACACGTGATTTTCTTGAATCTCGGCCATGTAAAATCATTGATCTTGGTCCCCTAGAGTCTATCCCTTGCCTTGGTGATTTCTGAGTATTAAATCCATGCTTTTAGTACCCTTTTTCAGTCCAGGCTCCTAAATACACCCTGCATCACAAACACGATTAAAATAGGCTGTTAAATAGTATCATCTTCGTAAAATCCGGTAATAACTGGGGTCTAATATGCAATATTCAACCCTCAACATTCTCTCATAAAGATGCTTTGCAGTGGTGAAAATGAAGGTTTAAGATATCGGTCGAAAGGGAGGTTGAGATCATTCAACCTTTTCTTTTCTTTCTTCCATTTATTCTAAGCTCGATTAAAGTTGGCCTCCGCATGTATTTTATGAGCCTCTTCCATTTTTTAAGAATACTTCGAAGGCGATATTCCCAACTAATATTTGCATTATTATATTTATCGAAGACAAAAACAACATTGGCCATAAAGGAGATACCCGAAGTTTTCTCAATAGCTCGACTACTACTAGTCATCATGGGAGGCTTTATTGGTGCACTTGTGGCAGTAGGAGGTTAGGTATAGGGCCTAGAAGAGGTCCTAGATTTGAAATCCTCTTGAGAATGAGCGAGGTTGGTTGAGTTGGTAGTTCCATCTTGATAGGGTTTGCAACTATAATTTTTTTACGTTTTGGCTTGAGAGATGCTGGATTGACTGTCCTTATTATTGTTAAGGGGGAGATGGTCAGGGTGGTTGATGTCATTTTTCGCAACTATATCATGCTCTGGCTTGAAGCCATGATTGGTTTCGATACCATTGTCTTTTTATTAGCCTCCGTCGTTGGTTTCTTCTTCTCAAACGCAGATTTTTCTATCCTTGTTACAAAAGGAAAGAGTCGGACGATGATCAGTTCGATGGATTTAGTAACCAATCTCTCATAGTAATTCCTCCACCAATTATAGAAAGTGAGCATCTGGTGATGATAGTTGGGGAAGAGAGGAGGTTCAAAAGTAGAACCTATGGTTTCAAAGTTGTTGTGAAGAATTTAGAAAGTACCAACTGAATCCACAAGAAAGTGATGGTTTGAAGGTTGATTGCAAGTTCCGTGGGTGAATGAGTAAGGAATGCATTGAGCTAGGTTGAATTGACGAGCAAGAAGATTGGGACAGTACTGTTCGATCCCAACTTTAGGATTCACACCTGTCTCCATGGTGCTGCGATAGGGGAGATCTTTGTAGATTAGATAACTCTCCCAAGCTTTCTCTCTAAGCTCGGCCGTTTTGACGTCGATTATCTCATATTCCTCTCTGAACCAAGACAGATTGAATTCTTTATTGCTAAAAGGACAAAAAAGAACTATTGGGTTTATTTGGGACAAGAGAGAAGTAGTTCATATAGTCCGCAAATGAATGAGTAGAATTAGGGTAAAGGATGTTGCTTTGGCCGACTGAAGTATAAATTTTGGAGGGAATAATAGAATTTACGAAGGCAAGGCAAAAATATTCACAAAGCCACATTTGACGAAACCATTGAGGCCCTCCACTATGGTAAAAGCCCCTAGTTGTTTCTTCATACATGCTATGATATAGGTGGCCGAGCATGAATGGAGTGAGAGCTACCTGTCGTCCTTTGTGCTAGCGCTTTGACCAAGTGGACATATTCTTTTGTGATATGCACAACACTCACGCAGAGTAAATAATGGCAAATCCACATCAACAGAAATGACTCGTGCTCTTGATCATCGATGGTGGCATGGGTCTTGCGCTGGATTATCATGAAGTTAGAATAAGCTTTGCCATTTTTGTTTGAAAGGATGAAGTAGTGCTCATCATCCTGGGTGAAATTGGGATAGACAGGATTGCCGAATGGCAGAAGATGGGTGAAAGTGCAAATATCCATGACTGTTGGACTCATGGGACTGCATCTGAAGTGGAAGGTGTTGGTCGATTAGATCCAAAAAGCTGAAGATATAGTAATGAGAGAGGTTTTTGCTGTATATTCATGCAGAGAGACTGATGCATTCGTAAATGCCAGCTTGTTTTCATGTCTCATTATGTTATTTGAATACAAGGCTGTACCATTCTGAGCATCCTTTCATGGGTCTCATCTAGGATCTTGAGGCTTTAAAGATGTTCGCAGGGTTTGGAAGGAGATCAGATTGAATAAGAAAATTTTCACCCTGACAGCCTTGGAAGAATTTCTCCACCATTCGAATTTTCTCATGGATAATCTCAGGATGGAAGGCTGATCTGAGTGTAAGATATGATTTATCTTTTTCAACAAGAGTAGTGAAGATGATTTCATTGATGACCCCGGGAGAAAAAGCATCTAGCTCTCTTATGAAGTCTTCTTGATAGAAGCTGCAGGGTCAGAAGACGAAGAAGCAGCCATGGTGGTAATAGAAGATTTCGGATAAGGAGGAAAAGAAGTAAAGAGAGAGTTGTAGAAAAGAAAAAATTCAAAACTAATTCGAAATTTTGTGTGTGTGTGTGTGTGTCGAATGCTCAGTTGCGCACTAGTTTGCATGGAACTCGCGCGAACTTTTTGAGAACTCATCACATGTGATGTGAGTATAAAATTTGAATGGTCCACGTGATGCAGCACCTCGTGAAACCCCCAGGGCCCAACTTTTACTTCGATCCAAAACTTTCGTGGGCCATGAAAAAAGAAGACAATTTCCTCCCTTGATTTGCATCTTTTTTTGCTATGGCCCACCAGAGTTTTAGATTAGGGTGAAAATCGATTCTTTGGGGTTTCATGAGATGCTGCATCACATAGACCGTTTGGATTAGACGCCCATAACATGTGTGCAAAGGTGCACAAGCGAGCATGCCTCCCCACACACACACACACATACACACACATATATCGGTAAAAAACGTGTGCATTAATGACAGGATAATCATGACCCCTCATACAATTTAGTCATTTAAGGAAAGTTGATACATGTCATGCCACTAAAGAAAAGCAATCATTAGGGTTTTCATGTCGATCAGACAAGTTCAATAGGGATTTGACACGTGAAAAGCGGGAAGTGTTGTACCTTATTTTAACCAATTTTGGAAGAGTTAATTAGGAGAGGACATGTGTCATTACACGGGAAGTGTTCAACACTTGTGAAATCTGTTAAAATACATGGAGTGCATGTTGAGGAAGTAATAGTTGGCACTGATAAGGGTATTACACGTCATCTACAGATACAGAGCATGGTTGAGCAGTGAAAGACGAAACACCATCGAGAGAAAAGCAGCGCTAGAGCAGTTATTGGGACATATGTCCAAGAAGAATCCAGAAGATAGAGTGGTGCCGAAGCAATCACTATAATTGATCGAATGTGGAAAGAAGCATCTAAATTGCTATATCGAGGAAGTTTAAAAATAGCAGAGGATTTCAACAAAGCAACTTATCTCATACCAACAAAATCAATTAAACAAATCTATCTTTAAATTATCCTAGCACTATCATTTATGTTCCTCAGCATAATATACCCTTTACGTTAGCGTAATCAATAGCCTAATTCTACATTAGGGTCAACAGTAATCCGGTAGCTATAATTCAAGTATATGCTCATAGCCTGGACAATTTTCTTAATAGTGAAAGTTGTTCTCTCAGAAAGGTGTTTTGTAGTTTCTTCCTACGGTTGATTGTAAGTATTTTATTTTTGTTTGCTCTTGTATCTAAAAGTCATTTCGTATGGAAGGCAATGTATAACTTATTTTCAATGGACAAACCCTACCATTTATTAATCGCCTGATCATCTTAAATAACATCTTGTGAGTGGCTGAATAAATGACTGTTCTTCTCGAATTTCGGTCATATACACTCAGTTCTAATATATCTTCTGAAATATCTGTCTATCTTAACACTCGTGGTCAAAGTTGTTCAATTGAAATTGAGCAGCATGGTAGGTTGTCATACCCATACATTTCACACTTGATCGAGTTGTAAACAGAGAGCCCAACAGTAGTTGTGATCCTTATGTGGTGGGTGTGATATGAACATATGGCAGCCAGACTTGTACCGTCTCCTTGTGTACTTGGATTGCAAATCTTTGCATTGGGTTGTCATCATTCCTTTGGCTAATTTATTCCTTAACCTCTTTCGTTTGGTCTTGGCCGAAGTGAATAGTTGTTGGTTGATATTAGTTGGTAATATCGTTATACTATCGAGAATATGTCATTGTTGGATGATATTAGTTGGTAATATCTATGTACTATTCGAGAATATATCCACAATTTCTATAGTTAAGCGAGTTTGAATTCAATTTTTAGCTAGACAAATAGGTCGGAGCATAAGTTACAGTGCATTTGACATCCAACCCTTCAAATAGGTTGGCCCCACCACGAAGATCACTTGGATCAAGAATCAGCCTCTTCTACTCATCAGGTGGGCTGCACCATAGAAAAAAAAGCCTAACCATTGATAAATAGCAAAATACAAGTGTAGTCTACCTGACGTGTGGATGCGGCTGATTTTTGCACAAGGTGGTCCTCACGATGAATCCAACCCATTGGATGGGTTAGATGTTGCAGACGCATGAAAGGTTGGAAGTTGTCTGTTGGGTAGACCACGCGCAACTTATAGTCCACTCGGTGGGACTTGAGGCCTCCTCTTTAAGTTGAAGTTTCTAAAACTGTGGTAGTGTTTGTATGTGAATTCTGGAGAAAATTACTAACTTGACTCAAAACTCGGCTGAGTCAACTCTATTTGATGAGACATTGAGCTGAGTCATAAGGAAACTCATCCATGGGTGTGACTCGGTACAGACTCGGCAAGACTCGTCGAGTTGACTCACTGAACTGGCTGCGACTTGAATTGAATCACATGCCTGGCGCCAAAGGTAAGCTCACCATGCATGAGCTGCACATTTGTATAACTTGAATGTTTTATATATTATATTAATAATCAGGTCACACCTAGATCCATAGCTCAACTGGCAGACTGTGTGGAGATAACTCGTTTCAACACTTGAGGTCTTGGCATCGATCCCTAGCGGAGTGGCTAACATGGAGTGTGTGCTAACAAGCTAACCCAAAAAAAATAAAATTAAATTAAATCAGGTCAAGCCTGAGGTAACAAGCTAACCCAAAAAAAATTAAATTAAATTAAATCAGGTCGAGCCTGAGGTCCAAGTTGAATGGACCCAGCTAGACATTGTGCGGTTATCCGATGATTGCAGCCCACAAAATGAGGGACTGCAAAGGCAAAACGACGGTGACAGACCATCCCCATTGGGGTTGGCAATGGGTTGGGTTCAGTCTAGGTTGAGGTCAGTCAAAACCTGACTCATTTATTAAACAGGCCAAAAATTTTAACCCAAACCCAACCTACAATCACTTCCTTGTAGCCTGACCCAAACCAGTTAAAATTCACCTAAACCAAGCCTAATCGGACCCGACCCATTTAGTTGTAACTAGATTGGACCCGACCTATTTGGGTTTTGAGAATAGGGTATGGCCTAATCAGTGAATAACTATGACCATACATTATACGCTAGTATCTATTCATTGTCTATTAATTTGTTTCGGGTTTTGGATTAGGTTAAGTTGGGTTGGGTCAGGTTAGGTCATCTATCCCACCCCATTAATAAACATATGGGTGCAGAGCGGGTAGGATACAACCTAAACCCAACCAGGGCCACATTTTCTAACAATGCCATACCCCCAAATCATAATGATTTAAGGTAATTTTACCGAAAAAAAAAAAACTACTTGATATAGATTTTACATTTCGATACCTTTCTTAAAATCGTTGATGCCCTTTATTATTGTGTCGACTGCCGGTGGGGTTAGGGAAGGTCGAATCTTTTCAATCTAAACGACACCGCCTATCCGGAGTGGATTATGTTCTAGAGTCCCTCCCGTACTCTAGCTTGGTAGTTTCCACCACGTCCATACTCTAGCTTGGTAGAGCTTGGTAGTTTCTTGGTAGTTTCCACCGCACGTCCATACTCCAGCTTGGTAGTTTCCACCGCAAGCCCATACTCCCGCTTGGTAGAGCTTGGTAGTTTCTTGGTAGTTTCCACCACGTCCATACTCCAGCTTGGTAGTTTCTTGGTAGTTTCCACCACATGTCCAGGGTTGACAGCGGACTTGAAAAGCCACCTACAGACACACGTTATGCCTGGTAATTCCTATTCCTATCCTTCAACTCCTCTAGGTTAGTTTTTTGAGTTTTTCAACGAAGCCAACTAACTTCGGGCTCATTATAAGTTGTTAATGGATGAAGGGGAAAAAAAAAAAAAAAAACAAATATCAGCTTGATCCAAAACTTTTATGGAATATTATAAGTTGTTAATGGTCAATTACCACTGTTTCGGATGGTATGGTCCACCTGAGATTCGGATCTGATTCAGTTTTGGGATCATACGCTAAAATGATATGGGAAAACGGATGGACAACATGGATATAGAATGCATACATCAAGGTGGGCCCAAGGCCGACTTTCCTTTTTGTTTTAAAAAACCAACTCCATTTCTTGTCTTAAAAGGTCAGCATCTCTATAAATAACGACCATTCTCAGCTCCAAAAAATTTATATACGGAGGTACTCTACCCAACCTGACTCACCTTCTCAAGCACCCACAAACCCATATACATACCAAGAGAATTTCTCTCTCTCTCTCTCTCTCTCTCTCTCTCTCTCTCTCTCTCTCTCTCTCTCTCTTCTTTTTCTTTCTTTCTTGGGTGAGTAGGGAATCGTTGAACCATGTCATTCATTGAACCCGACTTCTCTTTACAAATGTCCGATTTCCTTCTTGAAATACCTGAACATGCAGTATATATAGAACCTATAGCATTCCTCTACTTTTGCATGAAAGAGCAATACAGGCGCAGGCTGATTTCTCCCGAAGGAGTTCTCCCCTCCATCATAGACATGGAAATACAACCAGTCGAGCTTACTTCATCATGCAATCTCCATGATTTATTACTTCCCGAGTCATCGAATTTTAAATTTGCACAAACGTTTTCTTTATTTAATATCCATCCACATATTCGCGGAAGATTAATAGCTCAGATGTCAGAACGTGCATGTGAGATGGCAATAAGAGCTGTGGAAGCAGGACAAAGCATCTTGTTTATCAATGTGAATGTAGAATTGGTTATAACGACGGTCGTGACCGAGGAAGAATCACTAGCATGGGCATTGGCAGAATCGACCGAATTTGCTGAACAAAGTGGGTTCGGTGCGGTCCCAGCATCGAGAGCATCGATTGGATCATTGAAGAGACGGAAGTACAAAAGAAGAGATTCAGATCAGAGTAAGTGTACCATATGCCTAGACAAATTTTCGAAAGGAGTGGACATTATACAGATGCCATGCTCACATATTTTTCACAATGGATGTATAACCGAGTGGCTGGGACTGAATCATGTGTGTCCGTTGTGCCGCTCTAAAGTAATGCCTGAGGTGTGAGAGAGCTGATTTAATTTTTTGTTTTCTTTTTATTTCATTACTTATGCATCAGTTGTGGTGGATTCTTCCGAATGATTTTAGTGAATTTTTTGAGCCATTTATGTGGACGCGATCAAACTCAAATTAGGAAAAATTCATAGGAAGCCAAAATAGTCAAATATGGAGTGTCCACTTGAATGGTGAATTGATCAATTTGAATCGTCTCTCGCATCAAAATTTTCTTTTTTAAAAAAAATTTAGGGTTGCGGCGGGCAACAATAGCGCTGGTTGTCTCATCTATCTCTCTTTCCTTCCTTTAGGAAGTAGGGCCATCGGCCGTTTTCATGAGGGTTTGTGAAACCCATTAATAACAAATGAAATATGATAAAATACATTGGGAAAGAAGTTTATAATAGTTAATTACCACTATTTTTGGATCTACTTTATTTTTGGGACCATGCCCTAAAATCAGTTGGAAAAACTGATGGACAGAATGGATATACAATACATACATCAAGGTGGGCCATATAGTTAAGGACTCATATTGTAAGTTGTTAGACAAAATTATATAGACACGGGCGAAAAAGAAGAAATATTTTCTTTTAACCTTTAGGCACTCAAAACCATGACCTCAGTGTTGAAATGCACTGCGGCCGCTATTGAGCCATAAGATGGAAACCAAACAAGAAATGATTACGTAAAGCTATTTCTCCACGGTACAGAGCCTGGATCATAAATATAATGAACCCTATCATTAATAATCCATTTTTCATAATCATGATCATCTTTTCCCTGTTTCTCTTGGACAAACTCTCATCCACTTGATACGCGTCTTGATTGATAACCAACCTGCAACACGAAGTGTGGATTGGAAATTTTCGGCCACAAACATTCACGGCCTTTGGATCACCCTCCCAATGTTCTTGATCACTTTAAACTAGTTCCCCATTTTCCTCACACGCACACACACTTGGTACGAGTTTCCCTCTTTTCCTAATATACACACCCATACTCAGTTAAAAAATAAATAAAATGCCATGCACTCAGTATATATTCTTCCTTGAATCTCAATCTGTAAATAACTCATCGTGCCAAAATTGTTGGCAAAAGTTATTAGCAACATGGTATACAAAAACAGTTACCTAATGGCCATTACATAATGTTAACGGCCATGACCGTTACACATTACGGGCCATAACAGAAAAAAGGCCCCCGGTCCTTAACAGCTCCGTAGCAGCCCTGTAATGGACTTGTAACGTCCTGAAATTGTTTTTATTTTATTTTATTTTATTTTTTAATAAAAATAAAAAATGCTGTAAAGGGCTATAATGACCATTATGGCCCATATCGTAACGGTAACGGTGGTGGCTGTTATGGCCATTCTTACTGTTACGGAACACCTAGTGCATACAATCCACTGGTCAAATGCTTCGAAAGGTTAGAATGATTTGAGTTGCTTGATTTAGTGGGCTATGGCCTACTCAAGATATGGCCTATTTCTTGAGAGAGAAAATAAACGTATCAAGAGACCCGCTGCAAGCTGAGAAAAAAAATATAACACAAATACAAAATCAATGAGAACCAAAAAGATTTGCAGCCAAGGTTGTAATATCAAAAGCAGCCTATTTCAAAACAAGGCCCTCAATTTTCCTAATAACCTTGGCCACGGTTGCATTCTCATTATGAAAGCAACACCTATTTCAGGCTCCCAAGCAACTCAGAAAAGGGCCATGATAATCAACCTCCACTTAGCTTTCCCAGCCTTTCCTACTCCTCCCCCATGCCAAGCCCATATTAAATCTTATAACGACTTCGACATCACCCAATCGGTCTGAAGTAGTCCAGGAAATGTTCCCAGACTTTATGGACAAAAGGGCGATGGACGAAAAGGTGATCAATCGACTCCACATTTTCCATACACATCAGATAGATATTAGGGAGGGACTAAGGATCTCTTTTGATGATTGTAAATGATAAGGACTCTCTTCTGACGCACCAGCCAAACAAAAACCATCACATGAGGGGGGCTTCATAGAACCAATGGTAAAATGGATGAGGTTGGCTAGTAAAGCAATGTGGCCTACTAATCAAGTTGAAAAATGATTGATCAGAGACATTTTCAGAGCGATGCCCTGTCCAAATCATGGAGTTTACTTCAATATTTGAAGGACTTATACTCTTCAGGTGACCCAACAACCTGTCAAACTCAACAGTCTCCTCATCTGTCCAAATCCTACGGCAAGGGGACTTACACTCTTCAGGGGGATGTAGGGATGTTATTGAGCGCCAGTTGGGTTCAAGTCTGCCTTTGCGGGCATGGCTAAAATTCTGGTCTAGGAGGGTTGGGTCAGGTCAGGCCACGTGCTGAACCCAATTAGAATCAGGTGACTTTGGTATTTGGGTCAGGTCCAACTACAATTAATACTAAAAGATTCATTGAAAACATATATTTGATATTGACTAGCAATTACCATAGAATCCATGTGAAATTGGACTGTAATTGGAAACAACTAAAATCCACCTAAATGTATTTGTCAGCCAATAATAGGAATGCATTGGTAAAGTGCGAGGACTATAACCTGCAAATAGGTGATAATGAGTAATAATCGGAATTAATATGAAATTAAATTTCATAGTTCTCGTAGTACTTGGTTATAGTACTCTTTGAATTGGGACAATGATTCCAATCCATTGATCCATGATCTATACTGTTCATTTGGTCCAGGAGACATTTCAGGGGCTAGAATGTAAAATCAGGACGATTCAATCCTTTGATCTATGATCTATAGTGTTCATGTTGTATAGCATGCATTTCAAAGGCTAGCATGCAAATATCATAATTGTTGAGGGTCAAATATTGCATATCAGACCCAGTTGTTGCCTAGATTTATGAACATGGTACCATTTAATAGTCCATTTTTAATCATGTTTCTGTTACAAGGTGTATTTACGAGCCTGGACTGGGAAAAGTTATTAAATGCATGGATTTGACACTCTAGAATCACCAAGGCAAGGGATGGACCCTAGGAGACCAAGATCGACGGAATTACACGCCAGGGATCCGCGAGAATCGAGAAACTGAAGCTCAAGCGGCCTAAAAGTCAGCCAGAATGCAAGATCACTGGGTTTCTATCATCTGTTCGGCTCAAAACTTTATTCATGGCTCGAGGACCAAAAAATAACCGTACACGTCAAATTTTAGCCATTGGATCCCTCTGGAAGTGGCCCAACGCTCAGATCAGCCCATAAACCATTAATTTTGGGCCCACCTGAGATCTGGATATGCTTAAAATTTGGTCTCAACCCATTATCTGAGGAGACAAAATGGATGAACGGAGCGGATTTCCAGGATCCATCATCATGGACTCTAAACGAGTTGGACGTGCATATAGTGCACACGCACGTGAGCTGCACCGGACCAGCCGGTCTGGTCAAACCCGATTGCGACCCATCTTCCTCTCTCTTCCGCGAAAGAACGGATAGCGTCTTTACGCTGTCCATCGGTTTTTCGTTAGTGGGCCCCACACAGCAGTTATTCGAAGGATCTGAACCGTTCATGAGACTCACACCTCCAATCTCATTCAGGCCTAGGTGGATAAAAATTCAAAAGACTCCAGAGATCCGTTTTCTATCATTAAAACGGACGATAGACGGTGGAAGAGAAACATCGGTGGACCACACCAACGGACGACAGAAACCATCCTTTCCCGACCAGAATTTCGGGAGAAAACCGATGGACGGCGTGGATTTCTCCATTGCTGTCAGTATTGAGCCCCACCATCAGATAGCGTACGTGCGTAACGCACTCTGTTTCACAGCCGGACGCCATCCGGCTTTCGCGGTGGGTTGTGCGCTCTTAGGGGCGATCGGACGGCTGATCTGAACCGTTCATCATGTAGGTCTGTCAAAACACCCCCAGAGGATGCTGTCCTTTTTGAAAGAAAGCAAAGAAGAAGAAGAGTGGAGACGCTGAATTCCTGACTGCGTGAGGTATCTCACAGCAGAGGGCGTGCATGGAGTCTCCAGCTTCCGCAGCCTAATTCTTTTAGGACTCCACAGCAGTTCCGGGAAGAGTTTTTTGTCTTTAAAAGGGAGCTTGGCTGAAACGTGAAGGGGAGATGTGAGGAGCAAGACAGGAGGCAGAGGAGAACGGGGTGGCTGAAACGTGAAGCTGGTTTTTCCTTTCCTTCTTATTCTTTTCTTTCTCTTTTTATTTCTATTGCTTTGTTCAGCCCATTCATGTGTGGCTAAACCTCTTAGCTAGGGCTAAGAGGTGAAGCCTATAGCGAGATGGGAGATTATATGTTGTGCCTGTAATTTAAAATTCATAAACTAAATGTGATTTTAGGAATATTTTTTAGTCTTTAACGGTCTGTTGTGACTGAAATTACAATGGGTTTGCAATGGCTTTAAGTATTTTTTTCTCTTTTTTTTGTGTTATGAAGTCAGAAAGTCCTGTTGTTCATCATTGTTCCATGGGCATGGTGGGATGACAGTACCCTTCCTGATCTTCATAAATTGTTGGTTGGTTGGTAATTAGTTTAATTCTGTTGTTTACTTTGTCTCCTGGGCATGGTTGGTGATGGAATCCATTCTAATTCATATACCTTTCATCTCTTGAAAACTATATCAAAGGGTTCAGTTTAAATTCTATAATTCTTGATGCAGGTATAAGATCTCCCTGATCTCTACAAGTGGATCCTCTGAATCCCTAGTTTCCTTCCTCTGAATTCCTTAAGTTTTCGATAATTATTCCACAATTATTCATTAAATTCTATTTGATTGAGATTACATCTTTTGCTAGTTCTAGATCTAGTTAGTTCCAGATCACGTACAAGTTTCAGTCCCTGTGGATTCGACCTCGGTCTTACCGAGTTTATTACTACATCACAACCCTATACTTGGGGAGTGAACAAGTTTTTGGCGCTGTTGCCGGGGACTGACGATTGCGATTCTTTGAAATTAATTAGGTTTAGAATTAGTTTAATAACTTTAGTTTTAAGTTTTTAATTGATTTCTAGAACTAACTTGTTTCCATGTTTTGTAGGATCCTGACATAAGTTCCTAAATTGGTAATTCCTTCCTAATTTCTCTACTTTTTTTACTTTTAAAATTAGGGTTTTAAATTTTAGAAATCTTCTAATTCTGGGATTTTCCTATCTGTAGGAAATAGTTTATTTTTAGAAACTAGGTTATTTCTTTCCCCTTTTTAAGAATTAACTTTCTATTTTTGTCATGTAGTAACTTTCTAATTCTAACTCTTTTAGAATCTAAATTTGTTTCCTAATTTTCTACTCGTAGAATTTTTGTTTTAGAAACTAATTTTCCTATTGTATAAGCCTTTAAGATAGAAACTTCTAATTCGGTAAGTTCTTTCTCTCTACTTTCTATTTTTCATATCTCTTTTTAATTTATTTTTTAGTGTAGGACTTTCTCCTTTTAGAAACTAGTTTACTTCTATCTTCTTTTTTAAAGATTTTTTATTCTAGACATTCTCTTTAGAACTGACTTGTTTATTTCCTTTTGCAAGTCCTTAACTTAGGGGCTTCAATTTGGTAATTTCTTTCCAACTCTCCCTCTCTTTCTTTTTAGATTTTCTTTTCCTTTCTTAGGATTAAGTTTTAAATTTGATTTAGGGCTGTGAGTGTTTTCATGCCCAAGTGGGCCCGTGACAACACTTGACGTCTCTTGACTGAAGGAGTATTGGTTGAGGGGTTGACTATCCATCGCAGGACTAGACACCACTCAAATTCCCCTGAGTTAATTGAAGTTATGGCTGAAGACCAACCTCCTCTACTTCCACCCAGGGTGGAGGATACCCAAGATGAGAACGAGGTGCATCAGGCACCCCCGCCTCATACTTTACGAGATTATCTACAACCGGCGGGAGTGAGTATGCCCTCATGCATGATTTTCCCTGAAAACACAGGACAAATGGACATCAAGCCAGGAGTTATCCAATTCCTTCCCAAATTCCATGGACTTGAATCAGAGAATCCATATTTACATTAGAAAGAGTTTGATGAGATTATAGCTACATTATGTTTTCCTAATGTATCTGAGGATACACTTAGGCTGAAACTCTTTCCTTTTTCCTTAAAAGAGAAAGCTAAGACGTGGTTACATTCACTGCGTCCTAGATCCATTGGCACATGGAACGACATGCAGAGGGAATTCATAAAAAAATTCTTCCCACATCATAAAACGATTACCCTCAGAAAAGCAATCATGAACTTTGCCCAAAAAGAAGATGAAACATTCTTCCAATGTTGGGAAAGGTTCAAAGAATTGGTCAGTTCTTGCTCACAACACGGATTTGAAACGTGACACATTACAAATTTTTTCTACGATGGACTAACATCTTCCATGCGCTAAATGGTCGAGACAATGTGTAATGGAGAGTTCATTAATAAAGATGTCGACGAGGTATGGGACTACCTCGACAGTCTGGCTGAAAAAACACAATCTTGGGACTATTACCCAAAATCAAACACCACGTCTAGGCTGACTCAATTAAAGGAGAAAGGTGGATTATATCTCTTGAAAGAAGAGGATGATCTCAAGTGTAAAGTGACTACGCTCATAAGGAAAGTTGAGGCCATGGAAGGAAAGAAGGATAAGGTTAATGAAATTGTTTGCGGCATCTGTGATTGCAACATTCATACAACTGAAAATTGTCCTACAATACCCGCCTTTCGAGGAGTGTTGAATGAACAAGCCAATGCCGTAAACAACTATCAAAGACCTTTTACTGGACCTAACTCCAATACGTACAATCCTGGTTGGAAAAATCATCCAAACTTTAGTTGGAGGAATGGACAAACGGCTACTCCTCCAGGTTTCTTCAATCAAAATCCAAATCAAGTGAAACCTCAAGAGGAACCGGTTCAAAATTCCATACAAGAGCTGGCTCAGGCAATGCGGGGAATTACAGATTTTATGCAAAAGATAGATTCTCGTATGACGGTTATAGAAAAGGGCTTCCTGCACAACCTCTCCCCAATCCTAAACCGCAGTACGAGATTAATGATCCCAGCTCTTCAAATCAGATGGGGCACGCTAAATCCATCACCACTCTTAGGAGTGGAAAGATCATTGATAAAACTCTTTCAGTTATTCCCGAAAAGCCTCAAGAACCAGAAGAGGACAACAATAATGGATCCAGTGATGCCCCACAAAAATTAGAACCGGAACTTCTAGAGAAGCCAGTTGCTCCGTTCCCCCAACGGTTGGTTTCACCAAAACCCCTCTCTAACTCTCAGGATATCCTAGAGGTGTTGAAACAAGTGAAAGTCAACATTCCTCTACTTGATGTCGTGAAACAGATACCCTCATATGCCAAATTCGTGAAAGACTTATGCACGACCAAACGACGGCAGAATATTCAAAAGAAGATCTTCTTGACCAAGAAAGTGAGTGCCATCTTAAAGCAAGACGTGCCACAGAAATTCAAGGATCCCGGTAGCCTAACCATATCATGTGTAATCGGGGACCATCGAATTGATCATGCACTTCTTGACTTAGGAGCGAGCGTCAATCTGATTCCCTACGCGGTATACAAACAGTTAGGTTTGGGTGAATTAAAACCCACCCTAACTACACTACAACTTGCTGATCGCTCTGTTCGTGTACCAAGATGGGTAATTGAGGATGTGTTGGTCCAAGTTGATAGATTTTACTACCCTGTAGATTTTATCATCCTGGACACCGAACCCATCAATAACATAAGCACTCAGATCCCCGTCATTCTTGGCCGCCCATTCCTTGCCACGTCAAATGCAATTATCAATTGTAGGAATGATGTCATGACTATGTCTTTTGGGAATATGACATTGGAGTCAAACATCTTTTTCAATAACGATAGAAACTTAGAGGAGGATGACGATTTCCACGACATTAACATGATTGACTCTTTCGTGGAAGATACGACACCTTTGACCTTGTCCTCCGACCATCTAGAGACGTGCCTGGCCCACTCCCATGATTTTGATGATGACATGATTAGGGAGACGTGTGCCTTGCTTGATACTGCACTGGTACTTGAAGTTAACCGGTGGAGGCCACAATTTGAAGAATTGCCACAAACCGATGTAGTGCCTCTACCGTTTAACCTCAAGCCGCCGAAGTTTAACCTAAAACATTTGCCCTCTAATTTGAAATATGCCTATTTAGGTCAAGATGAGACATACCTGGTGGTGATCTCTGCCCACCTGAAGAAAGAACAGGAGAGTATGCTCATATCTACTCTCATTGAGTATAAAGGAGCCCTGGGATGGTCGATAGCGGACGTCAAGGGAATCGATCCCTCGATTTGTACTCACCGCATATATCTTGAGGATAATGCAAAAACCGCTCGGCAACCACAACGTAGACTAAATTCAAACATGAAGGAAGTGGTTAAGGCTGAGGTTCTTAAACTATTGGACGTAGGTATTATATACCCTATATCTGATAGTCAATGGGTGAGCCCAACTCAAGTGGTCCCTAAGAAGTCTGGAATCACCATCGTAGCCAATGCTAATAATGAACTCGTGCCAACTAGAGTCACTACTGGTTGGAGAATGTGCATTGACTACAGAAAGTTGAATACCGTCACAAGGAAAGACCACTTTCCTTTACCATTCATTGATCAGATCCTGGAAAGGTTAGCTGGTCATTCCTATTACAGCTTCCTTGACGGGTATTCGGGCTACAACCAGATAGAGATAGCCCCTGAAGACCAGGAAAAGACCACATTTACATGTCCCTACGGCACCTTTGCCTATCAAAGGATGCCATTCGGACTATGTAATGCCCCTGCCACCTTTCAGCGATGTATGCTTAGTATCTTTTCTGATATGGTTGGAAAATATCTAGAGGTCTTCATGGATGATTTCTCTGTTTACGGTCCATCTTTCAGCAAGTGCTTGGAAAGTCTTAAATGTGTGCTGAAAAGATGTGAAGAAAAGAACTTGGTACTTAATTGGGAGAAGTGTCATTTCATGGTTCAGAAGGGAATTGTCCTTGGGCATATCATCTCGTCCAAGGGAATCGAGGTAGATAAGATAAAAACCGATCTTATCTCTAACCTACCTCCACCCAAGAACATCAGAGACGTGCGATCCTTCTTAGGACATGCAGAATTTTACAAGCGATTCATAAAGGACTTTAGTCTCCTCTCTTGTCCTTTATGTACTCTTCTTCAAAAGGATGCTCCGTACTAGTGGACTGGGCAATGCCAGGAAGCTTTCACCAAGCTTAAGGGCACGTTAACCACTGCACCTATCATGCAGCCACCTGACTGGAGCCTTCACTTCCTTTTGAGCTTATGTGCGACGCTTCTGATTATGCTCTTGGGGCGGTCCCAGGCCAGAGAAAAGATAAGAGGCCCTACATCATTCATTACGCAAGTAGAACTTTAAATTCTGCCCAAGTGAACTACTCGACTACGGAAAAGGAACTCTTACCTGTAGTGTTCGCCTTGGACAAATTTAGGTCCTACTTGATCAGATCCAAGATCATTATCTACACAGATCATGCGGCACTTAAGTATCTTCTTTCTAAGAATGATTCTAAGCCCCGTTTGATACGATGGATCCTTCTACTTCAAGAATTTGATTTGAAAATTAAAGATAAAAAGGGAGTAGAGAACGTAGTGGCCGATCACCTTTCTCGCCTTAATACCTCTAATTCTCTTGAGGCGACCCATATCAATGATATATTCCCTGATGAACAACTGTTCGGAGTCTCCCATTCATCTTGGTTTACTGATATTGCTAATTATCTTGCTACAGGTGCCATACCGACACAGTGGACTGCGCAAGATAAGAAGAAATTCTTCACCGAGGTGCGTAACTTTTTCTGGGATGATCCTTATTTATTTAAGTATTGCCCAGACCAAATCCTAAGGAGATGTGTACCAGACGATGAGCATCAGAGCGTCATCTCCTTCTGTCACTCACAAGCCTGTGGTGGTCACTTTTCTGCTAAAAAGACCACGGCCAAGATTCTGCAGTGTGGCTTTTACTGGCTCGCTATGTTTAGGGACGCTCATGAGTTTTGCAAAGCTTGTGAGCGTTGTCAGAAATTGGGAGCATTGTCCCGTCGAAATATGATGCATTTGAATCCCATCCTTATCATTGAAGCATTTGATTGCTGGGGCATCGATTTCATAGGACCATTCCCCTAATCATTTGGAAATCTGTATATTTTGCTCGCCATGGATTATGTCACTAAATGAGTCGAAGCGATTCCGTGTCGAACTAATGACCATCGCACGGTCATTAAATTCTTAAAAGAAAACATCCTTTCTCGATTCGGAACACCTTGAGCCATCATTAGTGATGGAGGCTCACACTTTTGCAATAAACCATTTGAGAGCTTAATGAAGAAATACGGTATCTTTTATAAGGTGAGTACCCCGTACCACCCACAGACAAGTGGGCAAGCTAAGATTTCTAATAGGAAAATTAAACACATTTTGGAGAAAACAGTTAACCCTGACCGTAAGGATTGGTCAATCCGAATGACCGATGTCTTATGGGCATACCATACTGCCTTTAAAACCCCTATTGGAATGTCTCCCTTTAAACTTGTCTATGGGAAAGCTTGTCACTTGCCTGTGGAGCTGGAACATAAAGCGTACTGGGCGATCAAAAATCTTAATTTCAATCTGGACAACGTTGGCTCGCTACGCAAACTTCAATTGAATGAACTTGAGGAAATCCGGAATGATGCATATGATAATTCGAGAATTTACAAGGACAAGATGAAAGCATTTCATGACCAACACATTTTGGGAAAATCATTCACGCCTGGTCAGAAGGTCCTTTTGTACAATTCTCGATTACATCTCTTTCCGGGTAAGCTTCGATCTCGTTGGACCGGCCCTTACATTGTTGTTACTGTTTTTCCTCATGGGGCCGTTGAGATAAGAGATCCCGACAATGGCAAGGAGTTTAAAGTCAATGGCCATCGATTGAAACCATTTGTCGAGAAATTTGATTCAGAGGACATGTCCATGCCCCTGACTGCTCCTGTTTACCAGGATTGATCTCCTAGTCTGATGGAGGTATAGGTAGGTTTATCGCTTTCATAGGACTAGGGGAGTTGCTTTATTTGTCTGGCTGAAGACGGTAAACTTAGCGCTCCTGGGAGGCAACCCAGCTCTTTATTTCATTTTTATCATTAGTCAGTTCAATGTTTGTGGGTAACATTGCTGCAAACCCTCACGAGACTACAACTCGTCCACTAGGGGCAACCTAGGGGTTTAAAGGCTTGTTGCATACGCTAAATGCAATCGAGAGCACCTACGAAAGTGGTATAGGTAGGATTTCATTTTTGTTATTTTTTGTGTTATCTTCTCTCTCGTGCTGACTGACGCCCATGTTGCAATTTCTTGGAAAGTGTCTCTCGATTCATCATCCAGGTACTATCTTCCCATCACTTCATATTTACTTTTCGTTGTCCTAAGTGCATTGCATGCTCATATCTTTTACATTGAGGACAATGTAGATTTTAGGTTGGGGGTAGGAGATTAGGTTTCCTAATCAGTATCTTCTTAAGTCTTGAGCAGAAATTGTGAAAATTTTTAAATTTTTCTAGAATTTCGTATGAATTCGAAGCGATTTTGACGGCCATCTTGGATTTAGAATTACAAGATAAGTGATGTTGAAATTTATGACTCTTGGATTCAACTATTTGTTAGATTTCACAGTTAAGTTAGAACTATTAATCCATGATTAGAAATTTTAAACATTGATTGAATCATAATTTTACATGTCACATCTCGCTTACACATTAAGGTTTCATTCGATATTGAAGGATTAATTTGGTGATCACTAAGCTTGAAAGGAACCAACCTGAGAAATTGAAAAGATTGGGTGAATGGTTTTCATCATAGGTTTGCTCCCTACAGGTGAAGGTTTGATTCCACAAGGTTGACATTCAAAAATTTTTTGGCAACTGGTCTTTACCATAAGTTTGCTCCCTACAGGTGTAGATTCAATTCTCCTCCTTCACTATACTTTTAAAAAGTTGACATAGTGTGAAATTCATCAAAAGCTGGAAGAATGAATCAACTTTTGGGTTAGGTGTTGGTTATCATGAATTCTATTGTGGTTACCAATGATATCCTAAAATAGAGGAGTGAAATTTAATAGTGTTAAGCTGAGATTACACTATACACTCATGAAACCCAATATTTAGAATCATTCTAATTAATAGATTAATATTTGAGCTTGATTATAAAGTTTACTGTGAACTTGATTTCAGGAGAAAGTAATGCCAACATTCATGAATCTGAGGATCCTCATATCTGGATTATTCTGCAAAATCCACTCGAGTTTATGAAAATTGTTCTGTAATTCTCAACTTATTCTTCGCATATCTTGCTCGGGACTAGTAAGATGCTGGTTGGGGGTTGTGTTGAGGGTCAAATATTGCATATCAGACCCAGTTGTTGCCTAGATTTATGAACATGGTACCATTTAATAGCCCATTTTTAATCATGTTTCTGTTACAAGGTGTATTTATGAGCCTGGACTGGGAAAATGTATTAAATGCATGGATTTGACACTCTAGAATCACCAAGGCAAGGGGCGGACCCCAGGAGACCAAGACGACGGAATTACACGCCAGGGATCCGCGAGAATCGAGAAACTGAAGCTCAAGCGGCCTGAAAGTCAGCCAGAATGCAAGATCACTGGGTTTCTATCATCTGTTCGGCTCAAAACTTTATTCATGGCTCGAGGACCAAAAAATAATTGTACACGTCAAATTTTAGCTATTGGATCCCTCTGGAAGTGGCCCAACGCTCAGATCAGCCCATAAACCATTGATTTTGGGCCCACCTGAGATCTGGATATGCTTAAAATTTGGTCTCAACCCATTATCTGAGGAGACAAAATGGATGAACGGAGCGAATTTTCGGGATCCATCATCATGGACTTCAAACGAGTTGGACGTGCATATAGTGCACACGCACATGAGCTGCACTGGACCAGCCGGTCTGGTCAAACCAGACTGCGACCCGTCTTCCTCTCTCTTCCGCGAAAGAACGGACAGCGTCTTTACGCTGTCCGTCCGTTTTTCGTTAGTGGGCCCCACACAGCAGTTATTCGAAGGATCTGAACCGTTCATGAGACTCACACCGCCAATCTCACTCAAGCCTAGGTGGATAAAAATTCAAAAGACTCCGGAGATCCGTTTTCTATCATTAAAACCGACGATAGACGGTGGAAGAGAAAAATCGGTGGACCACACTAAAACTCGACAAAAACCAGCCCATTCTGACCGAAAAATTGAGATAAATCCGGTGGACGGCTTAGATTGATCATTTGAAGCTTACTGTGGACCCCACCATCAGACAACGTACGTGCGTAACGCACTCTGTTTCGCAGTCGGACGCCGTCCGGCTTTCGCGGCGGGTTGTGCGCTCTTGGGGGCGATCGGACGGCTGATCTGAACCGTTCATCATGTAGGTCTGTCAAAACACCCCCAGAGGATGCTGTCCTTTTAGAAAGAAATCAAAGAAGAAGAAGAGTGGAGACGCCGAATTCCTGACTACGTGAGGTATCTCGCAGCAGAGGGCGTGCATGGAGTCTCCAGCTTCCGCAATCTAATTCTTTTAGGACTCCACAGCAGTTCCGGGAAGAGTTTTTTGTCTTTAAAAGGGAGCTTGGCTGAAACGTGAAGGGGGACGTGAGGAGCAAGACAGGAGGCAGAGGAGAACGGGGTGGCTGAAACGTGAAGCTAGTTGTTCCTTTCCTTCTTATTCTTTTCTTTCTCTTTTTATTTCTATTTTCATTTGCTTTGTTCAACCCATTCATGTATGACTAAACCTCTTAGTTAGGGCTAAAAGGTGAAGCCTGTAGCGAGATAGGAGATTATATGTTGTGCCTGTAATTTAAAATTCATAAACTGAATGTGATTTTAGGAATATTTTTCTTACTCTTTAATGGTCTATTGTGACTGAAATTATAATGGGTTTGCAATGGCTTTGAGTATTTATTTCCCTTTTTTTTATGTTATAAAGTCAGGAAGTCCTGTTGTTCATCATTGTTCCATGGGCATGGTGGGATGCCAGTACCCTTCCTGATCTTCATAAATTGTTGGTTGGTTAGTAATTAGTTTAATTCTGTTGTTTACTTTATCTCCTGGGCATGGTTGGTGATGGAATCCATTCTAATTCATATACCTTTCATCTCTTGAAAACCAGATCAAATAAGTTCAGTTTAAATTCAATAATTCTTGATGCAGGTATAAGATCTCCCTGATCTCTACAAGTGGATCATCTGAATCTCTAGTTTCCTTCCTCTGAATTCCTTAAGTTTTCGATAATTATTCCACAATTATTCATTAAATTCTATTTGATTGAGATTACATCTTTTACTAGTTCTAAATCTAGTTAGTTCCAGATCACGTACAAGTTTCAATCCCTGTGGATTCGACTTTAGTCTTACCAAGTTTATTATTACATCACAACCCTATACTTGGGGAGTGAACAATAATGGTGTGACAAATGTTCACCATTTGATCAATGGACTTTGACATGAATGGTGAAGACCATTTACATAAAAATTAAGTCCAATCAACAATTCAATTCATTTGTTTATTAGATCCATCATCTATTGTTTATGATTCCAAAGAATGATTTTATTTTATTTTTAAATATCTAAACTAAATAATTTAAATTAATATTAAAATATCAAGGCCAATTTAAGTACAAACTTGGTCAAGTCTTGAATTGACCTAGACCAGCTAGACATCAAGTCGAGTCAAGTCTTCTTGTTTTCTAATGCATCAAGGCTCAATTTCAAGGCCATCCTTGGAATTCACTTTGTGATTGTTTATTGTTTTTATGGGCCTTTTTTTTATTTGGGCCCATTGTTCAATCTAAGCCATTTGACCATTTTGGGATGTGGGGGCCACACTTGTCTTAACGGGTTGAGTTTCTACCTAGTTTTCCCACTTCAAATTGAGTGCTCACTCGCCTTGATCGGATTTCGGATGATAAGGATATTGGACTAACAGGATTGGGCTTATTGGGTCAGGTGGGTCTACTGGCCCACTGCTAGTTTGCCACCCTTACCTCCAAACACTCTTTTGCACGTCCCAAACAGTGACATTCCGTGAGATTAATCATGTGTAAGATTAGACGGGTACACACATGCCAAGTTGTGTGTGTGTGTGTGTAGAGAGGGTGCGTGTCGGAAAAATGACCATCACATTTTAGATACTTACCTTAGTCTTCAAAATTGCAATTATTTTTAGTCATCTCTTTAATATGAACTAACAGGTACCTCCTCAATCTAGGTCATTTTTTCCTCCCATTCTCTTTTCAGGTCTTTCAACTTAATCAATATTTCCTTGCTTAATCAATATTCTCCTACTTATTGGAGGAGTCTTTTGTCTTTGTTGCACATGATTAGATCATTTTTACTAGCTCTTAGTCATTTTAGCTTTGCTACGATGACTCGCCGATAGTTTTGGAGTACTCAATTTTTAATTATATGTTTTTAAGTCTTCTCACACATTCTTCTCAACATTCTCAGCTCAATCTTTACATGTATTATTTTTATTTGATTCACGGAGCATAAAATATATAATAAAATGTATCTTGGATTTCTTTAAATTTTTTGATCTTTTGTTTCATTCTCCCTTGTCGAGATATATACAGCTCATTGCATTGTAGGATTGATTACCATATCTCACCAACTTCTATATATAGAGAGAGCTTAACTTCCTATGGTCCCTATTCATGGCTCGATGGTAGATCGTTGGTGTTTGAACACGGGTTCCAGTTTCATATAAGTATCTATTTAAAAAATAAAAATAAAAAGCCATTCAAAATGGTAAAACGTTAGTTTTCCACACACAATGAATTATCAAGAGTATAGCTAGGTACGTATTTTAAAAATAATAATAATAATAATAATAAGCCATTCAAAATAGTAAATCGTTATTAGTTTTCCATGCACAATGGGTTATCAATGACATAAGTGGATTAGCTGTTACCTGGACCTTAGTGTGTGTTACCCTAACCGTGTGGGGCCCATCTTGATGAAATACATATAAAGAAATGTATCTTGGATTTCTTTAAACTTTTTGGATCTTTTGTTTCTTTCTCCCTTTTGAGAGATGTACAATTCATCGCATTGTAGGATTGATGGCCATTATCTCATCAACCTCTGTATATAGGGAGATCTTAACTTTTTTTGGTCCCTATTCTTACGTATATAGGGAGAGCTTAACTTTTTATGGTCCCTACTCATATCTCAGGGCCCATTTAGTTGGATACATTTTGCTGTGTATTTTACAATTTTAAGCATTAATTAAATATTATAGGAATTTATGATGAAAGGGATAGTGTATGACATTGACACCAATTTTTAGGTATGAAAAATGAAATGGATTCCGTTGGTCCCACAACATGTGTAAGTTTTATCAACTCCATACATTCATTTGGCCAGATTATTCTAGGGTATGCCTCAAAAAATGAGATGGATCCAAAACTCAGGTGGACCATACTATGGGAAGAATATTTAAATAGTTAGCGCTTAATCTCTGGTATTTTATGTATTGTGGTGCAGTACTTCATCTTTAAATCTACCTCATTTTTAAGCCCATGCCTTGCAATGATCTTTACTAATGAATGGATGAAATAGATATAACACATATATCATGGTGGGGCCCATCAAATTATGATGAAATCTGATTGGGGCAACTCCTTTTCACTATCAAACACATACAGTATTGTTTAATGTATGCATTTAATGCTAATTCGAGATAAATTATGAAAATGAAAATACATGTAATTAAATCAAATCAAACACGCCCTACATCTATGCTATGGAAACATTAGGCCTTACCATAACATGGCCTTTTCAAAAATCAATATGAATCGTTCACTAGGTAGGCCCATTTGTACATTGATTCTTCCAATGTTGTGGTGCATCTGATGATTGAATGGGCTGGCTTTTTGTGCCACATCATCTTCATGGTGGGGCCTACAATTTTCATTGTACTGATGTTCCATGCAAGTGGGCATGTGGGCAAATGGATAGAACGGTACCACAGGTTATGGTACCTCTGGTCAGTTCCCCATTAATGTTCTCCTTTTTCTAAAAGGGACCTAATATAATCATGTCATGCCATCAAATCATTCATGCAAATCTAAATCCATTGACTTGGCATTACCGAAACCATCCAAATAGTGGGCAATTTCTTCTCAACCATCCATTAGATGTCAACTATTTGCCTATAAGAGTTTATTAACCATCCTTTGGATGTTAACTATTTGCCTTTCAGAGATTGTGTTCATTGTGATTTTCTCATCATGGAAATCTAGAAAGGCCCACAACTTTTAAACGGTTGTGATTGCATATGTGCATTGCATATGGATCAGTACAATCAAAGTGAGGGGGCTTGAAATCTAAGATGAAAGCTTGGATTATATCTAAAATCCTACCAAGAGATGCATGTGTAACATCTGTCACTATACTATTAATCTATTGGGCACATGGCCCACCGATGATATCCCAAAATAATTAGATTATCAATTACATTACTATAATTACTTTAATATGATGATTTGGGCCGTCCAAACATTGACCATGTAAATCAACGGTTAAAAATTGTTGGTTAGTCACTCAGATGTGATCTTGTGCTTATGGCCCATTGAGACTTAAAATTTCATTATTTTCAAGTAAAGTATATATTTCAACAGGCTTATTACAACCGATGTGTCAAACATTAGGTAAGTACACTAATTAGAGATATCAAAATTGATTTAGTAATTAAATTCAAACCCCCGTAAATATAGTATACATAACCAAATTATTTAGTAATTAAATTCAAACCCCGGTAATATACTATGCATAACTATTTTTGGATCAGAGGGGATTCTGAATTCAGGGTGCTAAATGCAACAGGAGGATTCCAAATCCAGGGATTCCAAATCTAAGGGATTCCAAATCCATGCTCCCCAACACAGGCGCAATTAGACATTGTTCTCATTTGTGTGGTCCATTTAATTTTTTCTGTAGCTTTGATATTTTGTGTGTATGGTGAACATGAGGGTTCTCACCTGATGGACGGAGTAGATTTCAAGTATGGAACATGGTGGGTGCTACAAAGCTTGGATGGTGTGGAAGAGGATTCAGGTCCAATACTGGCACACGTGCCAACATAGAACACTTGCAAGATGTGAGCCCTCTAACTAGTTGGGAACATTGCTTTCAGATCTTCTGCCTAAAAATTCAGACCATTCCCAGGTGGGCCACAAGGTTACAAAATGAACGGACGGTTAAGATAATTATCCTTGCTTTTAGACCATTGAGTTCCCAGACATGATTTTCCTTCAACGGAGGTTACAGAAACCCCCAGGCTTTTTGGGCCACTGTGATGTTTGTGTCATGAGTCCATCACATAAGGGAGATCCTGAACTCAAATGGGCCACAACATCAAGAGCGGTGGGGATGGAAACACCTATGTCGAAACCTTCCTGGCCCACTTTGATTTTTATAGGAAATTTTCCGTATAACCACTTAACTTTAGTCTATTTTCAAATAAATTCATGCTTTCAAAATATTTTAAGTAAACCGCCTCAGTTCCGTACAGTTAGACATTTAGCCGCTTGCCTACATTTAGCCGCTTGCCATCAACTATAGTTTTTAAAATGACAAAACTACCATCGTTCAATCACCACTGTTTTCCTAAGGTGTGGTCCACGGATACTTTGATCTCCCTCGTTTTTGGACTCATGCCTTGAAATGATCTTTAAAAAAATGAATGGATGGCGTGGATAAAAACATATATATATCATGGAGGGGCACACAGAGCACAGTACAGTAGAACAGCATTCAATCTAGGTGCAGCTTTGGTGGATCCCTAAGTTTGGGACCACTGTAATGTATGTACTTAACATCCACACCGTCCATCCATTTTGACAGCTTATTTTAGGCACGAGATCAAAAAATGAGGCAGATCCAAATCTTATACGGACCGCACCACAGGAAACAGTTGTTGTTGAATCCCCACCATTAAGAGCTTCATAAGGGTGACCGGAATGTTTATGTTCCATCCAAACTGTTGATAAGTACACAAATACCTGGACGAAGGTGCACAAAATATCAGCTTGATCCAAAACTTGTGGCCCACAAGAAGTTTTTAATGGTTGTTTACCACTGTTTCCTATACTTTGGTCCACCTGAGATTTGGATCTACTTACTTTTTAGGTTCATGCCCTGAATGAGTTTTCAAAACGGCTGGATGGAACCAATATAAGTCATATATATCACGGTGAGCCCCACAGTGAGGGATCCCACTCCACTATTTTCTTATGATGTTGTCCACTTCAAATTTGGATCTGCCTAATTTGTTGGATAATAGTCTAAAATAATTTGGAAAAATAGGTATATGATGTGGATAAAACACATGCATCATGGTGGGCCTATAAAGCACCGTTCAGCAGCCACCTTGCTACTGGTAGCGTGATTACCCAATAGGCAGCCTGTTTTTACAGGAGCGGATTAAGTGAGACTGTGGCCTCACTCAAGATGGTGCCGTCCTTATCATGGAGCCCACTTTGATGAATGTATTCTAGGGCCTTATCATGGAGCCCACTTTGATGAATGTATTCGGTATCCAGTTTGTCCATCTGTTTTTTGAGATCATTTTAGGGCATTATACAAAAAATGAAGTATTATCATGGAGCCCACTTTGATGAATGTACTCTGTATCCAGTTTGTCCATCTGTTTTTTGAGATCATTTTAGGGCATTATACAAAAAATGAAGCATTATCATGGAGCCCACTTTGATGAATGTATTCTGTATCCAGTTTGTCCATCTGTTTTTTGAGATTATTTTAGGTATCATACAAAAAATGAAGCAGATCTAATTATCACTTGGACCATGCCATAGGAAATAGTGGTGATTGAACACCTTACTATTAAAAACTTTTTAGGCCCACCTTAATGTTTACATAGTGTTTATTTGCCATCGAATATGTGAATAAGGTCACATAAGTTGTAGTGTTTATTTACCATCCAATCTACTGGTAAGGTCACATAAGCATGGCTAAAGGGACAAAAAATATCGGCTTAAACCAAAACTTGTGTCCCATTAATGGTTAATAACCACGGTTTCCTGTGATATGGTTGACCTAATAATTGAATCTATTTTATTTTTGGAATAATGCCCTAAAATGATATGGGAAAAAAAAACCTAGATAAATTGCATGGATACATAATGCATGCATCAAGGTGAGGCCCATGGTAAAGGACGCACCCTCTTTGGGTGAGTCAGGTCATCCGTACCCTCTTTTACACCCACCCCTAATTAGGGGGCATCTCATATTTTTAAACCCACCATTGAAAACTTTTTAGGGCCCACCCTAATGTTTATCATGGTAATCATGTTAGTGCATTGATTTACACACCCTATTTGTAATCATGTGAGTCTTTGCGCCATGTAGTCGGTTGAGTCCTTGAAAGTTGAAGACCGAAGATACAAGTAAATGTGGAGCATCAAGTAGCAAAGAACAGGTAAACATGGTGCCTTGGTGACCCTAACCCTTGACCCAAAACAACCTAAACCTTTAAATGATTTTAAACCCAATAGGTAAAACCTTTATTGATCATACCTTATGCCATATGAGCCTAAATTGACCATCCTTAAATTAGCTTTAGAGGTTCTATATTGCTAAGAAAATTGCACAATTTTAGCAACCTTTGGTCCCAGTGAACCCATATTCAGTCCCACCGAAAACGGTTAAAACATGACAACGTGATAGGGTAAAATTTCGAATAATTCGGTGACAACCGAGTGCCACCTTCGGTCTCATCGAAGACCACTTTCAGTGTTACTGAAGACCACATTTGATGAGATCGAAGGCCACATTCGACGCAACCAAAAGGGCCCGAATATGTCCGGCAGCTTTCCTATCTAATTTGATTGGACCGAACTTTAAAATCAGTGCGACCGGACATAACTCATTGTAACCAAACCTCAAATCGATGCGACCGAAGACTAGCTATTGTAGATCTGTTGGAGCTTTTTTCTAATAAATCTAGCAACCGAATCTTTATGAAAATGATGAATTTTTTCATTTTAGAGACCTAGTGCATCACAAGCTCTACCAAACCTCGTAGGTTCTGTCTCAATGAGATTCATACTCTTTTCTTAGTGATTCTTCACTCTAATGAGCATTCCAAGCTCCTTTACAAGGAGCTCATGATCTCAAACCCTCTTTAGAGTTTAGATACCATTTTTCTTATCAAATCTAAATGTCTATCAATCTCTAAAGTGTCTATCAAGTAGAACCCCCTATGCTTTAAAACTTTCCATTTCTTGTAGGAAACTCTACTCAACCTCCCATCACCTTGGTCATCGCATTAGATCATCGCATGCAAGGTTTTTGATTTTTGAGATAAAGCCTTCGCAAAACATCGTCATCATAATCAAAGGAGCAAATGGAAACTAATTGAAGAACGAAAGAGCATCGATTAAGCAACCCGAGAAGGTGCTACAATAGGGACTCAATTCGACAAGTAAGTTGTCAAGTGTAAGAGTATATATACACCCATTCCTTGTATAGGATTGAGTTTATGAGATTGAATTGTCAAACTCAACTAGATTATTATGTAGGACGTTGGCTCTTTTGTAAGCCTAAATCAAATACCTTATGTAGGCCACTGGACATGAGTGCGTACATGTTAGTATATGTGGGAGCCTCCGACGAGAGTAAATGTAGGTCCTTGAATTATGACCAAGGTTGTTGGTTAGCCTATAGAAAACTAATTAAAGTCTCTTGTGAGAGCCTCAAATGGGAGTATACATCAGTAGATTCTTATGTAGGACTAAGGTTTGTGGCAAGCCTATATAAAACCACGTATAGTCTCCTACGGGAGCTAACCCTTGTGTATGATGTAAAGGTTAGATGTGAACCTAATTTAATACCTCCGATAGTGAAATCTGATACACTCATGGGTTGAGTGCGACCGTCAAAAGTGGAATTGAAAAACCGAACCACCGCACATAATTGTGTTTGGGATTGTTACGTGAACACATGTTTAATTATGCTTATGTAGTGAATGCTTAATTATATGTATACATATTAGATAAATGCTAGGTATCGATAATTAACAAATCCCACACACATATGTACACTATCATGTTTATAAAGTAGTTGTTTATAGTCTATGTCATTCGACCCTCTATTAGCTTGGAAGCTTCAAAGTTAATTGTATTTCTTAGTTTGAATTATATATTAGTTTAAGTAGACAATTAAATTTAAAGGCATAATTTTTAATTCGTCCTAATTACCCCCCTCTACAACATAACCATCATTCCTTAGCTCCACCAAGCTTTTACACTTAGTCGAGGTATCCCACCACGCAATTTCACATCTAACCTATTATTAAGGCCACACATACATAGATAAAGGAAAAATAAAAATTTAGCTTGATCTGAACTTCCATAATCCAAACATGTTTTTAATGGTAGGCATTTTTTTATCACCATCATTTCCTGTGATGGATCCACATGTGCTTTAGATTTAGTTCATTTTGGGCTCATGGTGTAAAATGAGATCACAATGGATAGACAGCATAGATCACACATACACATAAAGGTGGGCCCATAGAATATTGCAAGGGGTATAACCGTAAAAAATAAAGTTTGCAAGGATAAATCCATCATTTAGAGAAGTTAACAACACAAATTTGCTGTTGCACATTAGTCAAGTTAAAAGTCAATTTTTTGTCCATTTCATATTAAATATTTTGAAACCATGCATTTATTCAGAAATAACCTAAAACATTTTATTTATGTATGGAAAATCCCATTTTTATATACCATCCCACCTTAAAGTTCAAGTAGGCATAGAGAGAGTATAAGTCCATCTAGTATAGGTTGGACTATAAGTTAAGGCCCACTTAGCGTATTACTTCTAACATTTCATATATGTGAGAAATCCAATCCATTCAATAGGTTGGCCACATCATGAGGATCAAAATTGGTAAAAATCACATACATCCGCTTATTGAGTGGACTGCACTTTTATTTTATTGTTTGTCAATGACTGGAAATTTTTGTCAATAGTGTGACCCACCTAATGAGTAAGTATGGTTGATTTTTACAATAAGAGACCCCTCATTTTGACCCCAATCTATTGGAAAGATTGGATTTCACATGCACTTAAGCATTTGGAGTTATTTGCTTAGTGAACCTACTATATGATCCAACTACTTGAATTTTAGACCTTACTATCATGATGTGTGTCAAACATCAACACCGTGCATTTGATGGGTTGTCTCTTCGTAATTCAGTAGCTATAATTCAAGTCTATACTCATAATAGCCCAGACAATTTTCTTAATAGTGAAAGTTGTTCTCTCAGAAAGGTGTTTTGCAGTTTCTTCTTACAGTTGACTGTAAGTATTTCATTTTTGTTTGCTCTTGTTTCTAAAAGTCATTTCGTACGGAAGGCAATGTATAACTCATTTTTGAAGGACCAACCCTACCCTTTGATAATCACCTGATCATCTTAAATAACATCTTGTGAGTGGCTGAATAGGTGACTGTTTTTCTCGGATTTCGGTCATATATGCTGAATTCTAATATATCTTCTGACATATCTGTCTATTTTAGCACTTGTGGTCAAAGTTGTTCAATTGAAATTGAGCAGCATAGTATGTTGTCATACCCATACATTTCACACTTGATCGAGTTGTAAACGGAGAGCCCAACAGTGGTTGTGATCCTTATGTAGTGGGTGTGATATGAACATATGGCAGCTAGACTTGTACTGTCACCTAGTGTACTTGGATGGCAAATCTTTGCAGTTTGGTTGTCATCACTCCTTTGGCTAATTTATTCCTTAACCTCTTTCCTTTGGTCTTGGCTGAAGTGAATAGTTGTTGGTTGATATTAGTTGGTAATATCTACATACTATCGAGAATATGTCATTGTTGGATGATATCAGTTGGTATATATTATCTATGTACTATCAAGAATATATCCACAATTTTCTATAGTTAAACGAGTTTGAATTCAATTTTTAGCTAGACAAATAGGTCGGAGTATAAGTTACAGTGCATGCGACATCCAACCCTTCAAACAGGTTGGCCCCACCACGAAGATCACCTGGATCAAGAATCAGCCTCTTCTACTCATCAGGTGGGCTACACCATAGAAAAAAATGCCTAACCATTGATCAATAGCAAAATACAGGTGTAGTCTACCTGACGTGTGGACGTGGCTGATTTTTGCACAAGGTGCTCCTCATGATGAATCCAACCCATTGGATGGGTTAGATGTTGCAGACGCATGAAAGGTTGGAAGTTGTCTGTTGGGTGGACCACGCGCAACTTGTAGTCCACTCGGTGGGACTTGAGGCCTCTTTAAGTTGAAGTTTCTAAAACTGTGGTGGCGTTTGTATGTGAATTCTGGAGAAAATTACTAACTTGACTCAAAACTCGGTTGAGTCAACTCTATTGATGAGACATCGAGCCGAGTCATAAGGAAACTCATCCATGGGTGTGACTCGGTACAGACTCAACAAGACTCATCGAGTTGACTCACTGAATTCGTTGCAACTTGAATTGAAGCACATGCCTGGCAAAGGTATGCCCACCATGCATGGGCTACACATTTGTGTAACTTGAATGTTTTATATATTATTTTAATTAACATCAGGTCGAGTCTAAACTCAGTCTGAGGTTCAAGTTGAATGGACCCAGCTAGACATTGTGCGGTGATCCAATGATTGCACCCCACAAAAAGAGGGACTGCAAAGGCAAAGCGACAGTGACAGACCGTCGCCATTGGGGTTGGCAATAGTTTGGGTTCAGTCTGGGTTGAGGTCAGTCAAAACCCGACTCATTTACTAAACAGGCCGAAAATTCTAACCCAAACCCAACCTACAATCATTTCCTTGTAGCCTGACCCAAACCACTTAAAATTCACCTAAACCAAGCCTAATTGGACCCCGACCCATTTAGTTGTAACCAGATTGGACCCAACCTATTTGGGTTTTGAGAATAGGGGATGGCCTAATCAGTGAATAACTATGACCATACAATATTATGCACCAGTATCTTTACATTGTCTATTAATTTGTTTCAAATTTTGGGTTGGGTTGGGTCATCTATCCCACCCCATTAGTAGACATATGGGTACAGAGTGGGTAGGGTACAACCTGAACCCGACCAGGGCCACATTTTCTAACAATGACATACCCCCAAGTCATATTAATTTTAGGGAATTTTACAAAAAATAAAATAATAATACCTACTTAATATAGAATTTACATCTTGATACCTTTCTTAAAATCGATGATGCCCTTTAATACTAAGTGTCCACTGCCGGTGGGGTTAGGGATGGTCAAATCTTTTCGATCTAACCGACGCCGCCTATCTGGAGTGGAGTATGTTCTAGAGTCCCTACCATACTCCAGCTTGGTAGTTTCCACCGCATGTCTAGGGTTAAGCCCTGAGTTTTGACGGCAGACTTGAAAAGCCACCAACAGACACGCTTTATGCCCAATAATTCCTATTCTTATCCTTCAACTCCTCTAGGCTAGACTTTTGTGTTTTTCAGCGAAGCCAACTAACTTCGGGCGCATTATAAGTTGTTAATGGATGAAGGGCGGAAAAAAAAAAAATCAAATATCAGCTTGATCCAAAACTTATGGAACATTATGAGTTGTTAATGGTCAATTACCACTGTTTCAGATGGTATGGTTGTCCACCTGAGATTCAGATCTGATTCATTTTTGGGATCATACCCTAAAATGATATGGGAAAACGGATGGACAACATGGATATAGAATGCATACATCAAAGTGGGCCCAAGGCCGGCTTTCCTTTTTGTTTAATAAAACCAACTCCATTTCTTGTCTTAAAAGGTAAGCATATCTATAAATAACGACCATTCTCAGCTCCAAAAAGTTTATATACGGAGGTAGTCTTCCCAACCTGACTCACCTTCTCGAGCACCCGAAAGCCCATATACCAAGAGAATCTCTCTCTCTCTCTCTCTCTCTCTCTCTCTCTCTCCTTTTCCTCTCCTCTTTTTCTTTCTTTTCTTCTTGGGTGAGTAGGGAATTCCTTAACCATGTCATTCATTGAACCCGACTTCTCTTTACACACGTCTGAGTTCCTTCCTGAAATACCTGAACATGCAGTATATATAGAACCTATAGCATTCCTCTACTTTTGCATGAAAGAGCAATACTGGCGCAGGCTGATTTCTCCCGAAGGAGTTCTCCTCTCCATCATAGACATGGAAATACCAGTCGAGCTTACTTCATCATTCAATCTCTATGATTTATTACTTCCCGAGTCATCGAATTTTAAATTTGCACAAATGTTTTCTTTATTTAACATCCATCCACATATTCGAGGAAGATTAATAGCTCAGATGTCAGAACGTGCATGTGAGATGGCAATAAGAGCTGTGGAAGCAGGACAAAGCATCTTGTTTATCAATGTGAATGTAGAATTGGTTATAACGACGGTCATGACCGAGGAAGAATCACTAGCATGGGCATTGGCAGAATCGACCGAATTTGCTGAACAAAGTGGGTTTGGTGCGGTCCCAGCATCGAATGCATCAATTGGATCGTTGAAGAGACGGAAGTACAAAAGAAGAGATTCAGATCAGAGTAAGTGTACCATATGCCTAGACAAATTTTCGAAAGGAGTGGACATTATACAGATGCCATGCTCACATATTTTTCACAATGGATGTATAACCGAGTGGCTGGGACTGAATCATGTGTGTCCGTTGTGCCGCTCTAAAGTAATGCCTGAGGTGTGAGAGAGCTGATTTAATTTTTGGTTTTCTTTTTATTTCATTACTTATGCATCAGTTGTGGTGGATTCTTCCGAATGATTTTAGTGAATTTTTTGAGCCATTTATGTGGACGCGATCAAACTCAAATTAGGAAAAATTCATAGGAAGCCAAAATAGTCAAATATGGAGTGTCCACTTGAATGGTGAATTGATCAATTTGAATCGTCTCTCGCATCAAAATTTTCTTTTTTTAAAAAAAATTAGGGTTGCGGCGGGCAACAATAGCGCTGGTTGTCTCATCTCTCTCTCTTTCCTTCCTTTAGGAAGTAGGGCCATCGGCCGTTTTCATGAGGGTTTGTGAAACCCATTAATAACAAATGAAATATGATAAAATACATTGGGAAAGAAGTTTATAATAGTTAATTACCACTATTTTTGGATCTACTTTATTTTTGGGACCATGCCCTAAAATCAGTTGGAAAAACTAATGGACAGAATGGATATACAATACATACATCAAGGTGGGCCATATATTTAAGGACTCATATTGTAAGTTGTTAGACAAACTTATATAGACATGGGCGAAAAAGAAGAAATATTTTCTTTTAAACTTTAGGCACTCAAAACCATGACCTCAGTGTTGAAATGCACTGCGGCCCCTATTGAGCCATGAGATGGAAACCAAACAAGAAATGATTATGTAAAGCTATTTCTCCACGGTACACAGGCTGGATCATAAATATAATGAACCCTATCATTAATAATCCATTTTTCATAATCATGATCATCTTTTCCCTGTTTCTCTTGGACAAACTCTCATCCACTTGATACGCGTCTTGATTGATAACCAACCTGCAACATGAAGTGTGGATTGGAAATTTTCGGCCACAAACATGCACGGCCTTTGGACCACCCTCCCAATGTTCTTGATCATTTTAAACTAGTTCCCCATTTTCCTCACACGCACACACACTTGGTACGAGTTTCCCTCTTTTCCTAATATACACACCCATACTCAGTTAAAAAATAAATAAAATGCCATGCACTCAGTATATATTCTTCCTTGAATCTCAATCTGTAAATAACTCATCGTGCCAAAATTGTTGGCAAAAGTTATTAGCAACATGGTATACAAAAACAGTTACCTAATGGCCATTACATAATGTTAACGGCCATGACCGTTACACATTACGGGCCATAACAGAAAAAAGGCCCCCGGTCCTTAACAGCTCCGTAGCAGCCCTGTAATGGACTTGTAACGTCCTGAAATTGTTTTTATTTTATTTTATTTTATTTTTTAATAAAAATAAAAAATGCTGTAAAGGGCTATAATGACCATTATGGCCCATATCGTAACGGTAACGGTGGTGGCTGTTATGGCCATTCTTACTGTTACGGAACACCTAGTGCATACAATCCACTGGTCAAATGCTTCAAAAGGTTAGAATGATTTGAGTTGCTTGATTTAGTGGGCTATGGCCTACTCAAGATATGGCCTATTTCTTGAGAGAGAACATAAACGTATCAAGAGACCCGCTGCAAGCTGAGAAAAAAAATATAACACAAATACAAAATCAATGAGAACCAAAAAGATTTGCAGCCAAGGTTGTAATATCAAAAGCAGCCTATTTCAAAACAAGGCCCTCAATTTTCCTAATAACCTTGGCCACGGTTGCATTCTCATTATGAAAGCAACACCTATTTCAGGCTCCCAAGCAACTCAGAAAAGGGCCATGATAATCAACCTCCACTTAGCTTTCCCAGCCTTTCCTACTCCTCCCCCATGCCAAGCCCATATTAAATCTTATAACGACTTCGACATCACCCAATCGGTCTGAAGTAGTCCAGGAAATGTTCCCAGACTCCATGGACAAAAGGGCAATGGACGAAAAAGTGATCGATCGACTCCACATTTTCCATACACATCAAATAGATATTAGGGAGGGACTAAGGATCTCTTTTGATGATTGTAAATGATAAGGACTCTCTTCTGACGCACCAGCCAAACAAAAACCATCACATGAGGGGGGCTTCATAGAACCAATGGTAAAATGGATGAGGTAGGCTAGTAAAGCAATGTGGCCTACTAATCAAGTTGAAAAATGATTGATCAGAGACATTTTCAGAGCGATGCCCTGTCCAAATCATGGAGTTTACTTCAATATTTGAAGGACTTATACTCTTCAGGTGATCCAACAACTTGTCAAACTCAACAATCTCCTCATCTGTCCAAATCCTACGGCAAGGGGACTTACACTCTTCAGGGGGATGTAGGGATGTTATTGAGCGCCAGTTGGGTTCAAGTCTGCCTTTGCGGGCATGGCTAAAATTCTGGTCTAGGAGGGTTGGGTCAGGTCAGGCCACGTGCTGAACCCAATTAAAATCAGGTGACTTTGGTATTTGGGTCAGGTCCAACTACAAGTAATACTAAAAGATCCATTGAAAACATGTATTTGATATTGATTAGCAATTATCATGGAATCCATGTGAAATTGGACTGTAATTGGAAACAACTAAAATCCACCTAAATGTATTTGTCAGCCAATAATAGGAATGCATTGGTAAAGTGCGAGGACTATAACCTGCAAATAGGTGATAATGAGTAATAATCGGAATTAATATGAAATTAAATTTCATAGTTCTCGTAGTACTTGGTTATAGTACTCTTTGAATTGGGACAATGATTCCAATCCATTGATCCATGATCTATACTGTTCATTTGGTCCAGGAGACATTTCAGGGGCTAGAATGTAAAATCAGGACGATTCAATCCTTTGATCTATGATCTATAGTGTTCATGTTGTATAGCATGCATTTCAAAGGCTAGCATGCAAATATCATAATTGTTGAGGGTCAAATATTGACCATTTGATCAGTGGACTTTGATATGAATGGTGAAGACCATTTACATAAAAATTAAGTCCAATCAACAATTCAATTCATTTGTTTATTGGATCCATCATCTATTGCTTATGATTCCAAAGAATGAATTTTTATTATTTTTTTAATATCTAAACTAAATAATTTAAATTAATATTAAAATATCAAGGCCAGTCTAAGTACAAACTTGGTCAAGTCTTGAATCGACCTAACCCAACTAGACATCAAGTCGAGTCAAGTCTTCTTGTTTTCTAATGCATCAAGGCTCAATTTCAAGGCCATCCTTGGAATTCACTTTGTGATTATTTATTGTTTTTATGGGCCTTTTTGTTTTTGGGCCATCTAAGCCATTTGACCATTTTGGGATGTGGGGCCCACACTTGTCTTAACAGGTTGACTTTCTACCTATTTTTCCCACTTCAAATTGAGTGGTCACTCGCCTTGATCGGATTTCGGATGATAAAGATATAGGATGAACAAGATTGGGCTTATTGGGTCAGGACGGTCTACTGGCGCACTGCTAGTTTGCCACCCTTACCTCCAAACACTCATTTGCACGTCCCAAACAGTGACATTCCGCGAGATTAATCATGTGTAAGATTAGACGGGTACACACATGCCAAGGTGTGTGTGTGTATGTGTGTAGAGAGGGTGCGTGTCCGAAAAATGACCATCACATTTTAGATACTTAGTCTTCAAAATTGCAATTATTTTTAGTCATCTCTTTAATATGAACTAACAGGTACCTCCTCAATCTAGACCATTTTTAACTCCCATTCTCTTTTCACGTCCTTCAACTTAATCAATATTTCCTTGCTTAATCAGTAATCTCCTACTTATTAGAGGAGTCTTTTGTCTTTGTTGCACATGATTAGATCATTTTTACTAGCTCTTAGTCATTTTAGCTTTGCTAAGATGACTCGCGTATAGTTTTAGAGTACTCAATTTTTAATTATATGTTTTTCAGTCTTCTCACACATTCTTCTCAACATTCTCAGCTCAATCTTTACATGTATTATTTTTATTTGATTCACGGAGCATAAAATATATATATATATATATATATATATATATATATATATATATATAAAATGTATTCTCCATATCGTTAAATTTTTTGATCTTTTGTTTCATTCTCCCTTGTCGAGATATATACAGCTCATTGCATTGTAGGATTGATTACCATATCTCACCAACTTCTATATATAGAGAGAGCTTAACTTCCTATGGTCCCTTTTCATGGTTCTTTATATGTAGATCGTTGGCGTTTGAATACGGGTTCCAGTTTCATGTAAGTATCTATTTAAAAAATAAAAATAAAAAGCCATTCAAAATAGTAAATCGTTGTTGGTTTTCCACACACAATGAATTATCAAGAGTATAGCTAGGTACGTATTTAAAAAATAATAATAATAAGCCATTCAAAATAGTAAATCGTTATTAGTTTTCCATGCACAATGGGTTATCAATGACATGAGTGGGTTAGCTGTTACCCGGACCTTAGTGTGTGTTACCCTAACCGTGTGGGGCCAACCTTGATGAAATACATATAAAGAAATGTATCTTGGATTTCTTGAAACTTTTGGATCTTTTGTTTCTTTCTCCCTTTTGAGAGATGTACAACTCATCACATTGTAGGGTTGATTGCCATTATCTCATCAACCTCTGTATATAGGGAGATCTTAACCTTTTATGGTCCCTATTCTTACGTATATAGGGAGAGCTTAACTTTTTATGGTCCCTACTCATATCTCAGGGCCCATTTTGTTGGATACATTTTGCTGTATATTTTACAATTTTAAGCATTAATTAAATATTATAGGAATTTATGATGGAAGGGATGGTGTATGCCATTGACAGCAATTTTTAGGTATGAAAAATGAAATGGATTCCGTTGGTCCCACAACATGTGTAAATTTTATCAACTCCATACATTCATTTGGCCAGATTATTCTAGGGTATGCCTCAAAAAATGAGATGGATCCAAAACTCAGGTGGACCATACTATGGGAAGAATATTTAAATAGTTAGCGCTTAATCTCTGGTATTTTATGTATTGTGGTGCTATTGAAGCCAACCAACCCCGCTATGCCGGGTTATGCAGCCCGGAATTGTGAAATACCATCAGATGGACGGTCGAATTCCTATTTTAATTTCATTTTTACTATAAATAGTAAGTTTTAGTTTGATTATAACTCTTCATCCGTCGGGCTTTAGGAGTTGCACCCAACGTGAAAAGAGCTTAGAATAATTAGGAGAACGGTTTGGTAAAGTCAAATAAGACACTTACTATTTTTGGCCGAAAACCTTGCGCACTAGTAGACATCACGACCGTATATAAATAGTAAGTTTACTATTTATAGTAAGTCACGAAGTCTAGGAGTTTCAGTTGTAGTTTGATTCTTATTTTTTTCCTATTACTTGGTACCCCTATTTAAAGGGTTGTGAACTCATTTTTATTCATTCATTAATCAATTTCGAATTTATTAGAATTTATTTCTATTTTCTACTTTCTTTCCTCGTGGATTCGAGAAGTCTCTGTGAGGAGTCCAGAGAAGTTCCGTGGATTCGGAATAGTTATCCTCATCACGTTCATCCCTGCGTCTCAAACCCTCTTTAGAGTTTAGATACCATTTTTCTTGTCAAATCTAAATGTCTATCAATCTCTAGAGTGTCCATCAAGTAGAATCACCTATGCTTTAAAACTTTCCATTAGTTGTAAGAAACTCTACCCAACCTCCCATCACCTTGGTTACCGCATTAGATCATTGCATGCAAGGTGTTTGATCTTTGAGATAAAGCCTTGGCAAAACATCGTCATCATAATTGGGGGAGCAAATGGGAACTAATTGAAGAACAAAAGATCATCGATCAAGCAATCCGAGAAGGTGCTACAATAGGGGCTCAATTCGACAAGTTGTCAAGTGTAAGAGTATATATACACTCATTCCTTATATAAGATTGAGTTTAAGAGTTTGAATTACCAAACTCAACTAGATTATTGTGTAGGACATTGGCTCTTTTGTAAGCTTAAATCAAATACCTTATGTAGGCCACTGGACATGGGTGCATACATGTTGGTATATGTGGGAGCCTCCAACGATAGTAAATGTAGGTCCTTGGATTATGACCAAGGTTGTTGGTTAGCCTATATATAGAAAACTAACTAAAGTCTCTTGTGGGAGCCTTAAACGAGAGTGTACATCAGTAGATTCTTATGTAGGACCAAGGTTTGTGGCGAGCCTATATAAAACCACGTATAGTCTCCTACGGGAGCCAACCCTTATTTAGGATGTAAAGGTTAGATATCAACTTAATTTAATACCTCTAATAGTGAAATCCGATACACTCATAAGTTGAGTGCGACTGTCAAAAGTGGAGTTGAAAAACTGAACCACTGCACATAATTGTGTTTCGGATTGTTACTTAAACACATATTTAATTATGCTTATGTATTGAATGCTTAATTATATGTATGCATATTAGATTAATGTTAGGTATTGATAGTTAACACATCCCACACACATGTACACTATCATGTTTATAAAGTAGTTGTTTATAGTCGATGTAATTGGACCCTCTATTGGCTTGGAAGCTTCAGAGTTAATTATATTTCTTAGTTTGAATTACATATTAGTTTAAGTAGACAATTAAATTTAAAGGCATAATTTTTAATTCGTCCTAATCACTCCCCTCTACGACATAACCATCATTCCTTAGCTCTACCAAGCTTCTGCACTTAGTCGAGATATCCCACCATGCAATTTCACATCTAACCTGCTGTTAAGGCCACACATACATAGATAAGGAAAAATAAAAATTTAGCTTGATCTGAACTTCCATAGTCCGAACATGTTTTTAATGGTAGGCATTTTTTATCACTAGCATTTCCTGTGATGGATCCACATGTGCTCTAGATTTAATTCATTTTGAGCTCATGGTGTAAAATGAGATCACAATGGATGGACGGCATAGATCACACATACACATAAAGGTGGGCCCATAGAACATTGCAAGGGGCATAACCATAAAAAATAAAGTTTGCAAGGATAAATTCATCATTCAGAGAAGTTAACAGCACAAATTTGCCGTTGCGCATTAGTCAAGTTAAAAGTCAATTTTTTGTCCATTTCGTATTAAATATTTTGAAACCATGCATTTATTCAGAAATAACCTAAAATATTTTATTTATGTATGGAAAATTCCATTTTTATATACCATCCCACCTTAAAGTTTAGGTAGGCATAGAGAGAAGGTATAAGTCCAGCTAGTATAGGTTGAACTATAAGTTAAGGCCCACTTAGTGTATTACGTCTAACATTTCATATATGTGAGAAATCCAATCCATTTAATAGGTTGGCCCCATCATGAGGATCAAAATTAGTAAATATCATGTACATCCGTTTATTGAGTGGATTGCACTTTTATTTTATTGTTTGTCAATGACTAGAAATTTTTGTCAATGGTGTAACCCACCTGATGAGTAAGTATGGCTGATTTTTACAATAAGAGACCCCTCATTTTGACCCCAATCTATTGGAAAGATTGGATTTCACATGCACTTAAGCATTTTGAGTTATTTGCTTAGTGAACCTACTGTATGATCCAACTACTTGAATTTGAGACCTTATGATCATGATGTGTGTCAGACATCAACACCGTGCATTTGATGGGTTCTCTCTTCGTAATTCAATAGCTGTAATTTAAGTCTATACTCATAGCATGGACAATTTTCTTAATAGTTAAAGTTGTTCTCTCATACAGGTGTTTTCCAGTTTCTTCCTACGGTTGACTGTAAGTATTTCATTTTTGTTTGCTCTTGTTTCTAAAAGTCATTTCGTGTGGAAGGCAATATATAACTCATTTTTGAAGGACCAACCCTACCTTTTAATAATCGTTTGATCATCTTAAATAACATCTTATGAGTGGCTGAATAGGTGACTGTTCTTCTCAGATTTTGGTCATATACGTTCAGTTCTAATATATCTTCTAACATATCTGTCTATCTTAGCACTTGTGGTCAAAGTTGTTCAATTGAAATTGAGCAGCGTATTAGGTTGTCATACCCATACATTTCACACTTGATCGAGTTGTAAATAGAGAGCCCAACAATGGTTGTGATCCTTATGTGGTGGGTGTGATATGAACATATGGCAGCGAGACTTGTACTATCTCCTAGTGTACTTGGATGGCAAATCTTTGCAGTTGGGTTGCCATCACTCCTTTGGCTAATTTACTCCTTAACCTCTTTCCTTTGGTCTTGGCCGAAGTGAATAGTTGTTGGTTGATATTAGTTGCTAATATCTATGTACCATCGAGAATATGTCGTTGTTGGATGATATCAGTTGGTAATATCTATGTACCATCGAGAATATATCCACAATTTCTATAATTAAATGAGTTTGAATTCAATTTTTAGCTAGACAAATAGGTCAGAGTGTAAGTTACAGTGCATACGACATCCAACCCTTCAAACAGGTTGGCCCCACCACGAAGATCACCTGGATCAAGAATCAGCCTCTTCTACTCATCAGGTGGGCTACACCATAGAAAAAAATTCCTAACCATTGATCATAAGGAAACTCATCCATGGGTATGACTCGGTACAGACTCAACAAGACTCATCGAGTTGACTCACTGAATTCGTTGCGACTTGAATTGAATCACATGCCTGGCAAAGGTAAGCCCACCATGCGCCTCTTTAAGTTGAAGTTTCTAAAACCGTGGTGGTGTTGGTATGTGAATTCTGGAGAAAATTACTAACTTGACTAAAAAATCAGCTGAGTCAACTCTATTTGATGAGACATCGAGCTGAGTCATAAGAAAACTCATCCATGGGTGTGACTCGGTATAGACTCAACAAGACTCATCGTGTTGACTCATTGAATTCGTTGCGACTTGATTTGAATCATATGCCTGACAAAGGTAAGCCCACCATGCATGGGCTACACATTTGTGTAACTTGAATGTTTTATATATTATTTTAATTAATATCAGGTCGAGTCTAAACTCAGTCTGAGGTTCAAGTTGAATGGACCCAACTAGACATTGTGCGGTGATCTGATGATTGCAGCCCACAAAATGAGGGACTGCAAAGGAAAAACGACGGTGACAGACTGTCGCCATTAGGGTTGGCAATACATTGGGTTTAGTTTGGGTTGAGGTCAGTCAAAACCCGACTCATTTACTAAATAGGCCGAAAATTCTAACCCAAACCCAACCTACAATCATTTCCTTGTAGCCTGACCCAAACCACTTAAAATTCACCTAAACCAAGCCTAATCGGACCCCGACCCATTTAGTGTAACCAGATTGGACCCGACCTATTTGGGTTTTGAGAATAGGGTATGGCCTAATCAGTGAATAACTATGACCATACAATATTATGCGCTAGTATCTATTCATTGTCTGAAACTTGAACGTGATCTGAAACTAATTAGAAATAGAACTAGCCTAAGATGCAATCTAAATCCAATGTAAATTGATGAATAATGGTGAGAGATTATCTAAAACTTTAAGAAATTCAAAGGAAGAAAACTAGGGATTCAGAGGATCCACTTGTAGGGATCAGGGAGATCTTTTGCCTGCATCAAGAATCACAGAAATCAAACTGAACCTTCTTGATCTAGTCTTCACAAGATGAAAGGTATATGAATTAGAATGGATTCCATCATCTAACCATGCCCAGGAGACAAAGCAAACAACAGGATTAAACTAATTACTAACCAATCACAGTGCATGCAAGTTAGAAAGGGTACCATCATCCTACCATGCCCAGGAGACGATGGTGAACAACAGGACTTCCTAACGTCATATACATCAAAAGGGAAAAGGAGATATTCAAGGCCATTGCAGATCCATTGTAATTTCAGTCACAACAGACCATTAAAGACTAAAAACATTCCTTCCATAATCAACTAAAATCAAATTCAGTTTATGAATTAAAGGCACAAAGTAGAATCTCCCGTCTTACTACAGGCTTCACCTCTTAGCCCTAGCTAAGAGGTTTAGCCAACCCTAAACATGATTAGCAAATCCCAAAAAAAATAAATATACATCCAAAGCAAGAAAAGAAAAGAAAACCTTTGATTCCCAGCCTTCTCTCTCCACTTCCCGTTCCCAGCTTCTCTCCCACGGCAAAAATACTAACTCTCTCTCTCCTTGTGCTCACGTCCAACCCCACGTCCAGCCATGTCCATGGTCACGTCGCCTTCCTCTCTGCTCCCTATCTTCTCTATTTCCCTTTCTCTCTCCGTTTTCCTCTCCTCATGCCAGCCAAGCTCTTCCCCTTATATCCTGGTCCGTCCGAACCGAAGACTTCATGCCGAAGTCTAAGTTGTTGTGTAGGGAGAGAAGGACAGTTATGCAGCGTGCGCAGTGAAAACGCACAACATCTTGCGTTTGGATTGTATTTACGGCGTGATATCAACTTATCTATCGATTCTGAGATCTTAGCTAGAATATTTGCTTCCCTGTGGACACATTGGGTCTGGATCACTCAAAATGTTAATGATCGTGGCCCACTACCCCCCGCAAACCCGGACTCGACCGGACGTGGAAACAGGGCCTGCGCACACGGACTGAGCTGCGAAGTTGGTGGGGCCCACTTTGATGTTATTTTGAGAAATCCACTCCGTCCACCAGATTCCTCTCGAAATTTCGGTCTCGAATGGCTGATTTTGAGTCCGTTTCGGTGTGACCACTGTGATCTTTGTTCCACCGTCCGTCGTCCGTTTTAACGCTCGAAAACTGATCTCTGGTGTCTTTTGAAATTTATCCACCTAGGCCTGAGTGATAGGGGACATGTGAGTCTCATAGACGGTCCGGATCTGGCCGTTGATGCATGGTGTGGCCCACAAAGATTCGTCTGCACGTCCGTGTGCGGACGCTGGAAGAAAAATCCCAGACTTGGAAGGAGTCTCAGTCAGAGACGGATTTGGCTTATTTTTTTAATGTCGTGCACGACAAGTGAAATAGTGCACGATGTACACTCAACACAAGTGAGGCCCACGGTGATGATTTCGAGAAATCTACACCGTCCATCTGGTTCTTCACATGATTTAAGGCATTAAGACTAAAGATGAGGTGTATCCAGAGATCAGGTGGGCCCCAGATCAGTAAATTGTGGGCTGATCTGTCCGTTGGGCCACTTCCACAGCGATCCAATGGATGAAATTTTACGTGTACGGTTCATTTATGGTCCTCAGGCCACGTATGGAGTTTCGAACTGATCGGATGGTGGGAACCCTATGATCTTGCATTCTGGACACTTTTCAGGCCACTTGAGCTTCAATCTCTCGATTTTCTTGGATCCCTGGCGTGCAAATCTATCGATCTTAGTCTCCTAGGGTCGGTCGCTTGCCTTGGTGACTTCAGATCGTTAAATCCATGCTTTTAGTACCCTTTCCTAGTCCAGGCTCGTGTATACGCCTTGCATCACAAACATGATTAAATCAGGCTGATAAACAGTACTATGTTTGTAAATCCTAGCAATAACTAGGGTCTGATATGCAATATTCGACCCTCAACAGTCAGTGATACGATGACCATACAATATTATGCACCAGTATCTTTACATTGTCTATTAATTTGTTTCAAATTTTGGGTTGGGTTAGGTCATCTATCCCACCCCATTAATAAACATATGGGTACAGAGCAGGTAGGGTACAACCCGAACCCGACCAGGGCCACATTTTCTAACAATGACAAACCCCCAAGTCATATTAATTTTAGGGAATTTTACAAAAAAATAAAATAATAATACCTACTTAATATAGAATTTACATTTTGATACCTTTCTTAAAATCGTTGATGCCCTTTATTACTAGGTGTCCACTGCCGGTGGGGTTAGGGATGGTCAAATCTTTTCAATCTAACCAACGCCGCCTATCTGGAGTGGAGTATGTTCTAGAGTCCCTACCGTACTCCAGCTAGGTAGTTTCCACCGCATATCTAGGGTTAAGCCCTGAGCTTTAACGGCGGACTTGAAAAGCCACCAACGGGTACGCTTTATGCCCAATAATTCCTATTCCTATCCTTCAACTCCTCTAGGATAGACTTTTGTGTTTTTCAATAAGGAAGCCAACTAACTTCGGGCCCATTATAAGTTGTTAATGGATGAAGGGCAAAAAAAAAAAAAAAAAAACAAATATCAGCTTGATCCAAAACTTTTATGGGACATTATGAGTTGTTAATGGTCAATTACCACTGTTTCAGATGGTATGGTTGTCCACCTGAGATTCAGATCTGATTCATTTTTGGGATCATACCCTAAAATGATATGGGAAAACGGATGGACGATATGGATATAGAATGCATACATCAAGGTGGGCCCAAGGCCGGCTTTCCTTTTTGTTTAAAAAAACCGACTCCATTTCTTGTCTTAAAAGGTCAGCATATCTATAAATAACGACCATTCTCAGTTCCAAAAAGTTTATATACGGAGGTAGTCTTCCCAACCTGACTCACCTTCTCAAGCACCCAAAAGCCCATATACCGAGAGAATCTCTCTCTCTCTCTCTCTCTCTCTCTCTCTCCTTTTCCTCTCCTCTTTTTCTTTCTTTTTTTCTTGGGTGAGTAGGGAATTCCTTAACAATGTCATTCATTGAACCCGACTTCTCTTTACACATGTCTGAGTTCCTTCCTGAAATACCTGAACATGCAGTATATATAGAACCTATAGCATTCCTCTACTTTTGCATGAAAGAGCAATACTGGCGCAGGCTGATTTCTCGCGAAGGGGTTCTCCCCTCCGTCATCATGGAAATACAACCAGTCGAGAGCTTACTTCATCATGCAATCTCTATGATTTATTACTTCCCGACTCATCAAATTTTAAATTCGCACAAATGTTTTCTTTATTTAATATCCATCCACATATTCGCGGAAGATTAATAGCTCAGATGTCAGAACGTGCATGTGAGATGGCAATAAGAGCTGTGGAAGCAGGACATAGAATCTTGTTTATCAATGTGAATGTAGAATTGGTTATAACGACGGTCGTGACCGAGGAAGAATCACTAGCATGGGCATTGGCAGAATCAACCGAATTTGCTGAACAAAGTGGGTTCGGTGCGGTCCCAGCATCGAATGCATCAATTGGATCGTTGAAGAGACGGAAGTACAAAAGAAGAGATTCAGATCAGAGTAAGTGTACCATATGCCTAGACAAATTTTCGAAAGGAGTGGACATTAAACAGATGCCATGCTCACTTATTTTTCACAATGGATGTATAACCGAGTGGCTGGGACTGAATCATGTGTGTCCGTTGTGCTGCTCTAAAGTAATGCCTGAGATGAGAGAGAGCTGATTTTTACCTTTTTATTTCATTACTTATGCATCAATTGTGGTGGATTCTTCCATGAATTTTTTGAGCCATTTATGTGGACGTGATCAAACTCAAATTAGGGAAAATTCATTGGAAGCCAAAATAGTTAAATATGGAGTGTCCACTTGAATGTTGCATTGATCAATTTGAATTGTCCATATGATACATCGCATCAAAATTTTCTTTAAAAAATAAAATAAAATTAGGGTTCCAGCGGGCAACAACAGTGCCAGATCTCTCATCTCTCTCTCTTTCCTTCCTTTAGGAAGTAGGGCCATTGGCCGAGTTTTCATAAGGGTTTGGGAAACCCATTAATAACAAATGAAATGTGATAAAATACATTGGGAAAGAAGTTTATAATAGTTAATTACCACTATTTCTGGATCTACTTTATTTTTGGGACCATGCTCTAAAATAAGTTGGAAAAACTAATGGATAGAGTGGACATACAGCACATACATCAAGGTGAGCACTACAGTTAAGGACTCATATTGTAAGTCGTTAGACAAACTTACATAGACACGAGCAAAGGAAAAATAGAAATATTTTCTTTTAACCTTTAGGCACTCGAAACCATGACCTCGGTGTGTTGAAATGCACTGCGGCCGCTATTGAGCCATGAGATGGAAACCAAACAAGAAATGATTATGTAAAGCTATTTCTCCACAGTACACAGGCTGGATCATAAATATAATGAACCCTATCATTAATAATCCATTTTTCATGATCATGATCATCCTATCCCTGTTTCTCTTGGACAAACTCTCATCCACTTGATAGGTGTCTTGATTGATAACCAACCTGCAACATGAAGTGTGGATTGGAAATTTTTGGCCACAAACATTCACGGCCTTCGTACCACCCTCCCAATGTTCTTGATCACGCGCACATGGGATGTAGGGATGTTAGTGAGCGCCGGCAGGGTTCAGGTCTGCCATTGTGGGCATGGATAAAAATCTGGTCTAGGAGGGTTGGGTCGGGCCACCTGCTGAACCTAATTAAAATCAGGTGAGTTTGGGATTTGGGTCAGGTCCAACAACAATTAATACTAAAAGATCTTTTGGAAGCGTGTAATTGATATTGATTGACAATTACCATGGAATATACATGAAATTAGACTGTAATTACAAATGACTAAAATCCACGTACATATGTTTGTCAGCCTATAATGGGAATGCATTGGTAGGGAGCGAGGACTGTGACCTGCAAATAAGTGATAACCTGTGATAATCAGAATTAATATGAAATTAAATTATATGGTTCTAATAATGTAATTAAAAAAAAAAAAGACTTTCGGTATATTTGATGTGAATTGTATTATAGCTGTATTCTCGGAGTAATAAGTTATAGTACTCTTTGAATTAGGACAATGATTCCAATCCATTGATCCATGATCTATACTGTTTATTTGGTCCAGGAGACATTTCGAGGGCTAGAATGCAAAAATCATGACGATCCAATCCTTTGATCTATGATATACACTGTTCATTTGGTGTATCATGAATTTCAAGGGCTAGCATGCTAATATGATGATAATGTGACAAATGTTAACCGTTTGATCAATGGACTTTGATATGCATGGTGAAGACCATTTACATAAAAATTAAGTCCAATCAACAATTCAATTCATTTGTTTATTGGATCCATCATCTATTGCTTATGATTCCAAAGAATGAATATATATTTTTTTTAATATCTAAACTAAATAATTTAAATTAATATTAAAATATCAAGGCCAGTCTAAGTACAAACTTGGTCAAGTCTTGAATTGACCTAACCCAGCTAGACATAAAGTCGAGTCAAGTCGTCTTGTTTTCTAATGCATTCAAGGCCATCATTGGAATTCACTTTGTGATTATTTATTGTTTTTATGGGCCATTTTTGTATTTGGTCCCGTTGTTCAATCTAAGCCATTTGACCATTTTGGGATGTGGGGCCCACACTTGTCTTAACGGGTTGAGTTTCTACCTATTTTTCCCGCTTCAAATTGAGTGGTCACTCGCCTTGATCGGATTTCAGATGATAAAGATATTGGACTAACAAGATTGGACTTATCGGGTCAGGTGGGTCTAGTAGCCCACTGTCAGTTCGCCACCCTTTCCTCCAAACACTCTTTAGCACGTCCCAAACAGCGACATTCCATGAGATTAATCATATGTAAGATTAGACGGGTACACACATGCCAGGGTGTGTGTGTATGTAGAGAGGGTGCGCGTTGGAAAAATGACCATCACATTTTAGATACTTACCTTAGTCTTCAAAATTGCAATTATTTTTAGTCATCTCTTTAATATGAACTAACAGGTACCTCCTCAATCTAGGTCATTTTTTCCTCCCATTCTCTTTTCAGGTCTTTCAACTTAATCAATATTTCCTTGCTTAACCAATATTCTCCTACTTATTGGAGTCTTTTGTCTTTGTTGCACATGATTAGATCATTTTTACTAGCTCTTAGTCATTTTAGCTTTGCTAAGATGACTCGCGGATAGTTTTACAGTACTCAAGATTTCATTATATGTTTTTCAGTCTTCTCACACATTCTTCTCAACATTCTCAGCTCAATCTTTACATGTATTATTTTTATTTGATTCACGGAGCATATAATATATATAATAAAATGTATCTTGGATTTCTTTAAATTTTTTTATCTTTTGTTTCTCTCTCCCTTGTGGAGATATATACAGCTCAATGCATTGGAGGATTGATTACCATGTCTCACCAACTTCTATGTATATAGAGAGAGCTTAACTTCCTACGGTCCCTATTCATGACTCAATGGTAGATCGCGTGCATTTCAACACTGAGATTATGGGTTTCAGTTCTATGCAAGTGTCTATTTAAAAAATAAAAATAAAAAACCATTCAAATTGGTAAATTGTTGTTGGTTTTCCTAGACACAGATTATCGATGGTATGTGTGTACTGAAAAAATAAAAATAAAAAGCCATTCCAAATAGTAAATCGCTGTTAGTTTTCCACGCACAATGTTGTTACCCTGGTAACACCTTAGTGGGTGTTACCCTAGTGGGGCCCACCTTGATGAAATACATATAATGAAATGTATCTTGGATTTCTTTAAACTTTTGGATCTTTTGTTTCTTTCTCCCTGGTTGAGATATGTACAACTCATCACATTGTAGGATTGATAGCCATTATCTCATCAACCTCTGTATATATCTCAGGGCCTGTTTGGTTGGATGTATTTTGCTGTGTATTTTACATTTTTAAGCATTAATTAAATACTATGGAAATTTATGATGGAAGGGATGGTGTATGACATTGACCACAACTTTTAGGTACTAAAAATGAAATGGGCTCTGTGGGTCCCACAACATGTATAAGTTTTATCTACACCATACATTCATTTGGCCAGATTATTCTAGGGAATGCCTCAAAAAAATGAGATAGATCCAAAACTCAGTTGGACCATACTATGGGAAGAACATTTAAATAGTTAACGCTTAGTCTCTAGAATTTTATGTATTGTGGTCCACTTGATCTTTGAAACTACCTCATTTTTGAGCCCATGCCTTACAATGATCTTTACTAATGAATGGATGAAGTAGATATAACACATATATCATGGTGGGGCCCATCAAATTATCATGAAATCTGATTGGGGCAACTCCTTTTCACTATCAAACACATACAGTACTGTTTAATATATGCATTTAATGCTGATTCGAGAGAAATTATGAAAATGAAAATACATGTAATTAAATCAAATCAAACAGGCCCTACATCCATGCTATGGAAACATGAGGCCTCACCATAACATGGCCTTTTCAAAAATCAATATGAATCGTTCACTAGGTAGGCCCATTTGTACATTGAGTCTTCCAATGTTGTGGTGCATCTGATGATCGAATGGGCTGGCTTTTTGTGCCACATCATCTTCATGGTGGGGCCTACAATTTTCATTGTACTGATGTTCCATGCAAGTGGGCATGTGGGCAAAAGGATGGTACGACCATAGGTTATGATACCTCTGGTCAGTTCCCCATTAATGTTCTCCTTTTTCTAAAAGGGACCTAATATAATCATGTCATGCCATCAAATCATTCATGCGAATCTAAATCCATCGACTTGGCATTATCGAAACCATCCAAATAGTGGGCAATTTCTTCTTAACCATCCATTAGATGTCTACTATTTGCCAATCAGAGATTATTAACCATCCATTAGATGTTAACTACTTGCCTATCAGAGATTGTGTTCATTGTGATTTTCTCATCATGGAAATCTAGAAAGGCCCACAACTTTTAGACGGTTGTGATTGCATATGTGCATTGCATATGGATCAGTACAATCAAAGTGAGGGGGCTTGAAATCTAAGATGAAAGCTTGGATTATATCTAAAATCCTACCAAGAGATGCATGTGTAACATGTGTCACTAGATTACTAATCTAACGCAGAGCTGATATCCCAAAACAATTATATTATCAATTGCATCACTATAATTACTTTAATATGGTAATTCATGTCCCTAAACATTGTCCATGTTAATCAAATGTTAAAAATTGTTGGTTAATCACTCAAATGTGATCTCGTGCTTAACTTAAAATTTCATTATTTTTTGGAAAAATATATATTTCAACAGGCTTATTACAACCGATGTGTCAAACATGATGTAGGTACACTAATTAGAGATATTAAAATTGATTTAGTAATTAAATTCAAGCCCCGCTAAATATATTATACATAACTAAATTATTTAGTAATTAAATTCAAACCCCCGTAATATATTATGCATAACTATTTTTGGACTAGAGGGGATTCTGAATTCAGGGTGCCAAATGCAACAAGAGGATTTCAAATCCAGGGGATTCTGAATTCAAGGTGCCAAATGCAGCCGGAGGAATTCAAATCCAAGAATATTCCAAATCTAAGGGATTCCAAATCCACGCTCCCAAACATGGGCACTATTAGACATTGTTCTCATTTGTGTGGTCCATCTAATTTTTTCTATAGCTTTGATATTTTGTGTGTATGGTGAACACGAGGGTTCTCACCTGATGGACGGAGTAGATTTCACGTATGCAACATGGTGGGTCCTACAGAGCTTGGTTGGTGCGGAAAAGGATTCAGGTCCCGTACTGGCACACGTGCCAACATAGAACACTTGCAATATGCGAGCCCTCTTAACTAGTTGGGAACATTGCTTTCGGATCTTCTGCCTAAAAATTCAGGCCATTCCCAGGTGGGCCACATTGCTATAGTGGATAAAACACATACATCATAGCGGGCCTATAAAGCACCGTTCAGTAGCCTCCTTACTACTGGTAGCTTGATTACGCAATTGGCGTCCTGTTTTTACAGGAGCGGATTAAGTGAGAGTGTGGCCTCACCCAAGACGGCACAGTCCTTATCATTTGATGTGTGTATTCTGTATCTAGGTTGTCCATCTGTTTTTTGAGATCATGTTAGGGTATTATACAAAAAATGAAGCAGATCTAATTATCACGTGGACCATGCCATAGGAAATAGTGGTGATTGAACACCTTACAATTAAAAACTTTTTAGGGCCCCCCTTAATGTTTACGATGGTGTTTATTTGCCATCCAATCTGTTAATAAGGTCACATAAGTTGTAGTGTTTATTTACCATCCAATCTGCTGATAAGGTCACATGAGCATGGCTGAAGGGACAAAAGATATCGGCGTGATCCAAAACTTTTGTGTCCCATTAATGGTTAATAACCACAGTTTCCTGTGATACGGTGGACCTGATAATTGAATCTATTTTATTTTTGTAATAATGCCCTAAAATGATATGGAAAAAAAAAACAGATAGATTGCATGGATACCTAATGCATACATCAAGGTGGGGCCCATGCTAAGGGACGCACCCACTTTGGGTGAGTCAGGTTATCCACACCTTCCTTTACGCCCACCCCTGATCAAGCAGCATCTCATATTTTTACACCCTCCATTGAAAACTTTCTAGAGCCCACCCTTGATGTTTATCATGGTAATCATGTTAGTGCATTGATTTATACACCCTATTTGTAATCATGTGAGTCTTTCTGTCATGTAGTTAGTTGAATCCTTGAAAGCTAAAGACCGGAGATACAAGTGAAGGTGAAGCATCAAGTAGCAAAGAATGGGTAAACATGGTGCCTTGGTGACTATAACCCTTGACCCAAAACAACCTAAACATTTAAATGATTTTAAACTCAATAGATAAAACCTTTATTGATTATTCCTTAAGCCATATAAGCGTAAATTGACCATCCTTAAATTAGCTTTAGAGGTTCCGTGTTGCTAAGAAAATTGGACAATTTTAGCAACCTTCGGTCCCACTGAACCCATATTCAATCCCGCCAAAAACGGCTAAAACATGACAACATGATAGGGATGAATTTCGGATAATTTGAATCCAACCGAGTGCCACCTTCAGTCTCACCGAAGACCACTTTCGGTGCGACCAAAGACTACATTCAATACTTTTAAAGAACACATTCGGTGTGACCGAAAGTTCCCAAATCTGTCCAACAGCTTTCTTGTTTAATTCGGTAAAATAGAACTTTAAAATCAGTACAACAAAACATAACTTGGTGCGATCGAAGACTAGCCGTTGTAGATCCATTGGAGCTTTTTTCTTATAAATATAGGAAGAGAATCTTTATGAAAATGATGAATTTTTACATTTTAGATACCCTAATGCATCCCAAGCTTTACCAAACTTCCTATATTTTATCTCAATGAGATCCATACTATCTTCTTAATGATTCTTTACTCTAATGAGCATTCAAAGCTCCTCTACAAGAAGACCATGATCGCAAGTCCTATTTGGAGTTTAGATGTCATTTTTTTTGTCAAATCCAAATGTCTATCAACCTCTAGAATATCCATTAAGTAAAATCCCATAGACTTTAAAACTTCTCATTAGTTGTAAGAGACTATGCCCAACATCCCATCACATTGGCCACCGCATCGGATCATCGCATGCAAGGTGTTTGATCTTGGAGATAAAGCCTTGACAAAGCATCGTCTTCATGATCGGGGAAGCAAAGGGGAGCTGATTAAAGGACAAGAGATCATCGATCAAGCAACCCAAGAAGGTGTTACAATAAGGGCTCAATTCAACAAGTTGTCAAGTATGAGAGTCTGTATACACTAATTTCTTGTGTAGGATTGAGTTTAAGAGTTTGAATTATCAAACTCGACTAGATTCTTGTGTAGGAGATTGGCTCTTGTGTAGGGCCTAAATCAAATTACTTATGTAGGCCACCAGACATGGGTGCGTACATGTTAGTCTCCGTGGGAGCCTCCAATGGGAGTAAATATAAGTCATTGGATTAGGACCGAGGTAGTTGGTTAGCCTATAGAAAACCAAGTAAAGTCTCTTACGAAAACCTTCGACGGAAGTATACATTAGTAGATTCATGTATAGGACCGATGTTCATGGCAAGCCTATAGAAAATCACGTAGAGTCTCCTGCGGGAGTCAGTCCTTATGTAGGATATGTAAAGGTTAGAGGTGAACATTATTTAATACATTCGATAGTAAAATCTAGTACACTTATGGGTTCAGTGCGTCTACGAAAATTGAAGTAGGAAAATCGAACCACTACGCATGCTTGTATTTGAGATTGTTACTTGAACACTTGTTTAATTATGTTTATATAGTGAATGTTTAATTATATATGTGCATGATTAGATAAATGCTATGTGTTGATAATTAACATATCCCACACACATATATACAATATCATGTTTATAGACTAGTTGTTTGTAGTATATGTGATTGGACCCTTTATTGACTTGAAAGCTTCAAAGTTAATTGTCTTTCTTAGTTTGAATTGCATATTAGTTTAAGTAGACAATTAAATTTAAAGGCATAATTTTTAATTGGTCTTAATCACCTCCCTCTAAGACATAACCATCATTCCTTAACTCCACCAAGCTTCTGCACTTAGTCGAGGCATCCCACCATGCAATTTCACATCTAACCTATTGTTAAGGCCATACATACATAGATAAAGGGAAAATAAAAATTTAGCTTGATTTGAACTTCCCATAATTCGAACATGTTTCTAATGGTAGGCATTTTTTATCACCAGCATTTCCTTTGATGGATCCACGTGCTTTAGATTTGGTTCATTTTGGGCTCATGGTGTAAAATAAGATCACAATGGATGGACAGCATAGATCACACATACACATAAAGGTGGGCCCATAGAATACCGCAAGGGGCATAACCGTAGAAAATAAAGTCTGCAAGGATAAATCCATCATTCAGTTAACAACATAAATTTGCCATTGAGCATTAGTCAAGTTAAAAGTCAATTTTTTTGTCCATTTTACTATAAATATTTTGAAACCATGCATTTATTCAGAAATAACTTAAAACAATAGGCAGTTATATGAAAAATCTCATTTTTATATACCATCTCGCATTAAAATTCAACTAGGCATAGAGAGAAAGTATAAGTCCAGCTGGTATAGGTTGGACTATAAGTTAAGGCCCACTTAGCGTATTACTTCTAACATTTCATATATGTGAGAGATCCAATCCATTCAATAGGTTGCCCCATCATGAGGATAAAAATCGGTAAAAATCACATACATCCGCTTATTGAGTGGACTGCACTTTTATTTTATTATTTGTCAATGACTAGAAATTTTTATCCAAGGTGCGACCTACTGATGAGTAAGTATGGTTGATTTTTACAATAAGAGACCCCTCATTTTGAGCCCAATCTATTGGAAAGATTGGTTTTCACATGCACTTAAGCATTTGGAGTTATTTGCTCAGTGAATCTACTATATGATCTAACTACTTCAATTTAAGACATTTCCATCTTGATGTGTGTAAGAAATGCATCTACACTGTGCATTTGATGGGTTCTCTCTTCGTGATGGGATGTCTGAAAACTCAACCATCTACTGAACTCAAGTAAGCCATATCACGTGAAGTAATACCTAAAACATCTAATAGCACTTGACGGGGCCCACCTAAGTTTCAGAATGTCCTAGAATTTAGTGTGACCCCTCATCCAAGTGGGACACACACAATGATGGGTTGGATGTTTGAGACTTATCTTAGTGTCTGTATAAACAATCAAGAAGGTCTCATTTGGTGATACGTGGACCCTATCATGATCTATATGCTTTATCCATGCTGTCCTTCCATTTTGAAAGATAATTTTAGGGCTTGATTCCAAAAATGAGAAAGATCTAAAAATCAGGTGGACCACACCATGAGAAACACAATAATGATTGAATGTCCACCATTAAAAACTTCCTGGGGCCCACTGTAATGGTTATTTGACATCTTGGATGAAGGGAATATATATATAGGGAAAAGGTACTATGCGCTCGACCTCACGATAAGCTCCCGTGAGGTCGAGCTGTGTGGGCCCCACCGTGATGCGTGTCGACCATCAACACCGTGCATTTGATGGGTTCCCTCTAAATTATGGGATATCCCAAAAATCAGCCGTATACGGAACTCAGGTGGGCCATACCATCTAAAATCATGTGGAGACACCGTTAAAACATATAAAAGCACTTGGTGGGGCCCACCTGAGTTTTGAATGTTGTTGAAACTTGGTCTAAACCCTCATCCAAGTGAGACACACATGATGGATGGGCTGGATTTGCAAACCACATCTCAGTGGGTCCAAAAAATGATTATGAATGTTTTAATGGTGCACGGCCCCTCCCCACTTCTATATGTGGTGTGGCCCACACAAGTCACGGATTGACTTGATTTTTGAGACCTAGGCCCACGATGGAATGGTGCATCTGACTGATGGGGTAGATGTTCAAAACGCATCACGGTGGGGCCCACACAGCTCGACCTCATGGGATGAACTCATGAGGTCGAGCGCATATTACCATTTCCATATATATATATATATATATATATATATATATCCAAAACTTTTGTGGCCCCCAAGAAGTTTTTAATGTTGGGCGTTCAATCAACACTGACTTGAGATTTGGATCAACGTCATTTTTGGGCTCATACCATAAAATGATCAGGAAGAATGGGTGGATGGCATGTATGAAACACATACATCATGGTGGGACTCACAAAGCACCGACCACTAGCGGTAAGGCTGTTCACGAGTCGAGCTAGCTTAAATAACTCACTCGACTCGGTTCGAGTCAGCTCGGATTAACTTGGCTTGAATGGCTGACTCGGGCTGAATCAAGCTTATATTTTGTAGCTCGAGTTGAGTTCGAGCCAAGTTCGACCACGAGGCATTTCAACTCGACTCGAAGCTCGAACTCGAGCTCAACTTGATTAGTAATAATATTAAATATTATATAATATATATATATATATATTATATTATATAAGTTATAAGTTTTAACTTTTTTTTAAGTGAAGAAACCCTACTTACTCTACCCGACCGCACACAACACCCCCCCTTTCCCTTTCCCTTTTCCTTTCTTCTCTTTCTTTACCCGTTGCCAGTCACACGCCCGCTCGGACCACCACCAGTATTCTCCACTCTCCAGCAAGACCAGCATGCAGCACACTACTCGCACGCACCCCCTTTCCCTTCTCTTTCTCTACCCGCCGCACACCCGCCCAGCTCTTGACCAACAGTAATCCATCGAACCACCACCATCGGTGCACGACCAGCACACTGCCTGCCTGCTGCGGCTTGCCCACTGCCTACTCGATCGATCTCGCCAAGCGAAGAAGACCATTGATTTTCATCAATCCCAACTCGGTTAGCACTCACCCTCTTTTTTTATCCATTGATTTTCGTTAATCCCAACTCGGTTAGCACGTGGCACAAGCATCAATCCTCAATTCGACTATCCATATTCAAGATGTAGCCAGTGATGTACTTTTGGGCCCAATTGATGGAAAGATCTCAAGAACAAATAAATGCTCAATCTAACCCAGGACATCTTATTGGCCCCACTTATTGTAAGATCACAAATAAATGCCCAATCTAAGTGTCCATTGTTGATTTTTTTTTCTTAATCAAATCCACGGTCATGATTTCATAACTAGGATTGAAACTTATACAATATTTTTCTTAAATATGAATTGAGGTACCATGAACAATGTTTTTCTCAGATCTAAATGAAGTAATGATATCATTGATATTTTACAAACTTAATTCTATGGAAAGATCAGTAATGATATCATTGATATTCTACTAGATAGTCTATTGGCTTCTTTGATGAAAAGATCAAAAGCCCAAATGGTTAACATATGAAAAAGCTTGAGCTCAACTCAAGGTAAACTCGACTCGACTCGAACCACTAGCTCGACTCGAACTCGACTCGACAGCTTTGGCAAACAAGCCAAGCTTCAATGTTGAGCTCGAGCTCGAACTCGAGTACATCATGGACAAGCCGAGCCGAGCTTGGCCCACCTCGACTCGACTCGACTCGATGCCCACCCCTAACTAGCGATGAGTAGCCAATCCATTTCCATTGGCAATGGGCTACCTAGCCCAATCTGAGTGACGCAGTGCTAAAGAGTAAGAGCTTAAGCCACCAAACTTGGATCGAGAGGTGAGCCCTAGCTTAATGTTCATGCCAGCTATACTAGGGTAATGATGAGCAGCTTGCCTTGCCTAGCCTCTTTCCCTATATATTAGATTTTAGATTCCATACATTAATATAAATAGCAATAAAAAGAACTTTAATGCTCTGGTAAAATATGATAGATGATACACAAGCACTACTACGTTATCGAAATTATGGACCCCACTTTAGGTTGTGAACAGTATTAATGTACTTAAAGTCCATGCATATTAAGAGTAATAAGGTGGGGTGAAGAGTATAAATTCATGAACATATACTTGCCAAATTTACACCAATTTTAAATAAATTATACACAAAACTAAATACAACTTATCTTTAACTTATTAGACCCGCCTTGCCCATCCTAGCTCAGCACTAACCCAGCCCACTAAGGTGAGGGGAAGGTCGGTGCTTTTGTAACCCATTAGGGCTTCAACCGGGCTAGGGCTAGGGCTAGGTCAGGACCAACATCATGCAAGACCATTGCCACTTCTACTAGAATGATAAGGTGAGCATGGATGAAGGCAAAACACAAATATCAGCCTGAACTAACTTGCTTGTGGCTAGATAGAAAGTTTGAATGGTGGGCATTCAATCTCACTATTTAATTGGTATGGCCTACTTGAGTTTTAGATCTCCTACATCTTTTGCCGTATTTCCTCAGACTATCTTGACAGATAGATGGAGTGCATAAAACACAAACATCACGCTCAAAAAGTGACATCGTAAGGACATCACATTTAGATTATTGAATAGAGTACTATCTATCTATAGGGTTGTACATCAAGCCGAGTCGAGTCCACGTGAGCGAAGCTTGGCTTGACTCGTCCATGCTCTCCTTAAGCTTCAACTTGAGCTTACTATTGGAGCTTGGCTTGTTTGCCAAACCTTTCGAGGTGAGCTCGAGGCGAGCTAGTGAATTGAGTCAAGGCAAACTAGTAGATCGAGTCGAGGCGAGCCTACTCCCATCTCAATTTATTATATTTTTTGCTACAAAATACAAATTAAAATTCAACAACATTAAGTCCAAAAATTTCTACAACCCTAAATTGAACTACATGATCCAACCTGACTCAACCCAGCCCTAACTCAAACCACACCCGACCCAAACCAACTCTAAATCGACCCACATCCAACCCAACCCAACTGACTCAACCCGAACCATACCTGACTTAACCAAGTCCTAACTCGAACCATACCTGACCCCCAAATCTTAATTTTGGGATTTGGGATTTCTCTATTTTTAAAAAATTACATAAATAAAAAAGAATCAAAGATTAGAGGTACCTTGCTATTGCAAGAGAGAGAGAGTTTATATAGTGGGTGCGTGCAGGCCGGGCGGACACTGAGCTAAGTATACGCTGAGTCGAGCTTGGGCAAGTGGCCGAGTCGGGGGAGGGGAGGGTGAGAGAGAGAGAGAGAGATTGGTAAAGTGAGTGGACTATGGAGCTCAGGCGAGAGAGAGAGAGAGAGAGAGAGAGAGAGAGGAGCTCAGGCAAGCATGACGAGTTGGGTAAGGAAATGAAAATATAAGAAGGGACGAGTAGGGTAGGATTTTTTGTTTTTAAATATTACACACACACACATATTATATTCGGGCTAAGTCGAGCTCGAGCTTCAAGTTAAGCTAAGTTCTAGTCGAGCAAAGTCAAGCTCCACTCTACTTGACCTCAACTCATTTTCAAAACGAGTTGGGTTAAATGAAGCTTAGCTCTCCTCGAGTTCCTGTTTAAGCTAAGTTAAACCGACCTAGATTGAGCCAAGTGGAGTGAGCTTTTCGAGGTAGTTCGACTTGTGTACAACCCTAATTATCTATAACCTGGAAGTAAGTTATCGTACTTCTTGTCTTATGTGTCAATGTGTCACATGTGTAAGTGTTGTTATTCGATTTGGACACGTGGCCATACACATAACAAATGGTTGATTTTGATTATGCATGTGTATACATATGTCAAGCATATTAGAGTCATGCTTGACTTGAACAAACTAAATACTTTGTGATCTCAGGAGTTGAAATGGTCAGATTAGGACCAGATCTATAAAGATTAGCCTGACTACTCAATCACCGATTGTCAATGTGATTAGGCAATTTATAAAGGGAAAGATTAATCCTTTAAATGAATTCTATTTGCGTTGAAGATAAGGACTTCTTATCACAATGGTGATAGCTTAATCGTTTTTGTTCACATAAATAACATTAAGAAAATAAAATATGAATTTAAAAGCCAAGTGTTGATTTTATTAGTATGAATATAGATGTGGTACAATCAGCATATAAAAGTACATAAAATAGAAAAAGTTATCGATGACAGTTTGATTAGGCGAGACGACCTTGGACTGGATGATCTTCTAAACCTAAATGGTTGTGAGTTGGCCGTGAGATGCTCCTGGTTTTGGTTAGCAAGATGTGGCCAAGAAATCACAAAAGACTTAAGGATTTAGAAGAGATCTGGCGATGGGGTCGTGGATATTTAACTAAATTAAGCTAACCTGTTGCAACGATGCGTTGAACATAAGTGTAAAATAAACTAAGCTATGCTATCAATCCAGACTTGCTACATCATGGTGTTGGCCAAAAGTAGATAGGATAAGCATTCCTCGAAGATGAACGATTAAGGATGAAATGTTAACAGAAGTCCATAAGGGGTGAAAGATTGATAGGCAAGATTGAACTGAAAAGAGTTGTATTTGATTAGATTGGTGAGAGCTTGGAGCTCATTATTTTGTGTTGCATTTATATGGTTGGATTGATTGATGACCTTGTGTAAGGTCCTTTGGTTTTTGGAATTGTCATTCTGATAAGTTAGTAGTCTTGGCTTAATAATATAAAATTACACTGGATTAATTTTCTAACAGGCCAGTTTGTGGACGTTTAATGGACGGTTGTGGTAACAAATATCGGGAGTGGTGATCGTGGGGGCCACTTTGATGTGTATTGTAAATCCACGCCATCCATCAATTTTTCCAGATCATTTTAGAGCATGGTTCCAAAAATGAAGCATATCCAAATCTCATGTGGACCACACCATAAGAAACAGTGGTAATTGAACGTCCACCATTAAAAACTTCCTAAGACCTACCATAATGTTTATTTGCCATCCAACCTGTTGATAAGGTCACACAGACCAATGAACCCCAGACACTCGATTGTGACACTTGTAATGTACAGTTTCGCCACCATTTTTAAATGGTGGTGACTCTGGAACCATACACATGTTGTAGTTGTAAGGCAATTCGAACGGTCCAAAATGGCTGACCCAATTGTAGATGGAGTTTAAACAAGAGGTTATGTTGAGAATATGATAATAGCATCTAATTTTTCCACTGGTATTTGGACTGCTCACTATTTAGTTTGAACTCATCCATATTGACATCCATGAAATGAACGGTTAGAATTTCTTGATCGGTGCGATTTTAGAGATAAGCACCGTTCACCATTTCCCCCACAAATTGGATGGTCTGGATAACCCTGCTAGAGTGCCACACGTGAGGAGGCACATGAGTCTAGTTTTTTATGTTAGGCTTATCTGCAGGTACTACGATTTTGGACGACTAATTTTAGGTTACACGTGTTGTTGGGAAAATTGAACCGTTGTGCATAAAATGCAACCAATCGTTAGACAATACTAGGATGAACTTTCCAAGATGATAATGTATCTATAGATAAATGAGTCATGAGGCGACCCTGAGCTGAATTGCTTAAGAGCAGAGTTCAGCAATGGGAATCATCTCACAACCTAATCAGATCGATTCTGACCAGAGGAACGAAAAATTAAGAGAAAATTCTGCCTCGAATCAAAGAAAAGAAAGATTTGGCATGATTCTATCCAAAGACCACACCGACTGAGATGGGTTGGACGATATTTTTAGAAGTATATCTCTCATTCCAATAAGAACCCTCCAATGAATCCAACAAATCTCACCAGGATACATAAGTATTGAAACTGACTAAACAACTTATAAGTACACCCATCGTAATTGAATAAATAACAAAAATACCTCAACTCAAGTCCCACTTTTATTTTAGATCTGCACACCTGACTTAAGCGTTGGAGGGTCCCTAGTCGCAATCAACACCCAGCTTTTATTTTACATATTGTTAACAAAGATATACGTGAATTCGTGTAGCTGCTCAGTGCATGTATACGAACCATTACATTCTGCCAGAGTAGCAAGGAACTCCAAGATGATCAGTTGGTCACAGACTCTCAGTTCCTTGCCACAGCCTGTTTTTTTAAGGTATAACCACAACTTTTTCATTAGGAATCTAGATATGAAAATCAACGGAGAGGAAGATCTCAATCTTGTGTTCAGACAGTTTATGTGATGGGCCCCACCATAGATGGGGCACTCCGAAAAACGTTCGCAGCCTAGAAGATGTCAATCCTTTGATATTCGACCTACAAATGTACAGTTAAAATGAAATAAAAGAAATGGCTCACAATCAAAAGATAATAGCCAAACAATCAAAAGGGTAACATCTTTCGATCCGAGATATTTTTGAAAAGTCCATCTTATCCGTTGAATCCCAAAAGATCAACGGTATGGATCACCAAATTAATGGCCTCAAAAGCATGGAATCACCTCATATAGTAATAATGCAACCTACATCATTTGTTCTCCAAGTCATGCTCCACACGAGTGAGGAGCCACGTGAGCCTACGTGTGGATCAGCACGGGCATCACATCACACGTGTGCAGAATCAGTGTATCTCTTATTAACCATCCAGAGGGGAAGCGGATTGCGTCCTGCCCCCCGCATGTACATTAATCCATCCAGGCACTGCTTTGTGGGGCCCACCGTGATGTTCATATTTCATCCATGTTGTCCATCCATTTTTTCAGATCATTTTACGATACCAGCCCAAAAACGTTATAGATTCAAGGCTCAATTGGACCACATAGTAGGGATTAAATTCCTACCGTTAAAACCTTCTTGGTAGCCCCATAAGTTTTGGATCAAGCTGGTATTTTTGCTTTGCCTTCAACCAAGTCTATATAACCTTATAAATACATTAGATGGCAAGGTTTCAAAGGTGGGTGTCATTAGCATTATTGTTTTATGTGGTATTATCCAATTAAACTTTGTATCTGACTTATTTTTTTTATCATAACTTAAAATAATCTGAAAAAATAATTAATAGATAGAGTGGATAGAACTCATACATCATGATTTACCCCTCAGTAGAGGTGTGCACGGGACGACTCGATCCTGCTAACTCGACTTGTCTGACTCAATCCGATCCGACTCGACCTGAACTGAATGGGTGGGTCGGTCCAAACCGAGTAAGCTTTACCCGATTTGAACTCAAACCAAGTCGAGTTCGAGTTACCCAATAACTCGACCCGAAACTCGATCCAGGTAGACTCAACTCGATTTGAAACCGGACTCGACCCGACTCTCTAACCCTACCCCGACCCGATCCCAACTCTCTCTCTTCCTCCCTCATCCTCCTACTCTTCCAAGCTTGGCAACCACCCATCACCATCACCCTCCTCCTCCTCTCTCTCTTCTCTCCACTCCCTCCCTCATCCTCCTCTTCTTCCTCTTCCAAGCCCAACAACCACCCACCACCATCACCCTCCTCCTCCTCTTCCTCTCCACTCCTTCCCTCCCTCATCTTTTAATCTGACTCGGTGCCAACTCGACCCGACTCGGTACTTTCAACCGGATCGGACTTGGTCAGGATCAGTCCGGGCTAGACCAAACTCGGATCAAGTAAGGCATGCTGGACTCGGTAACGAGTCGGATCAAGTTTAGGTCAGGCCTATTTCAAAACTGGATCGAGTTGAGTCAGCCCCAACTCAGTCCGACTCGACTCGATGCCCAGCTCTACGCCACGGAGTCCCTGCCTAGACGAATGGATTATGGTCCATGCCTGAGCAGGACTCAATCCACTTCCATCCATAGGTAGACCATACAATCGCAACCGATCTACCACCGTATATATGTCATATATTTTGTTGGCTTGGAATTAGGTCCTACATGTTGTGATCATATATGCTTATATGTCAGGCTTGGCATTGTCAATTTTGACTCAACTTGAACCGAACATCCTGTGACCCAAGGTGTTGAAATAGATAAATTAAGATCAGATCTGAGAAGATCGGCCATCTATCTTATTATCGAATACAAAAATTCAAGTGATTTGTTAATGGGATGGTTATTCCTTTAAATGAGTTTTTTTTGCCTTGAAAACAATTGTATTCTATTACAATAATGATAACTTATATTATGTAACAATAATAAGGATAAGAATTGATTTTATTAAATTGATAAAGAATGTAGTATAATCGGTAAGAAAATAAATAAAATAGAAAAATATTTCCAACAGTAATTTGTGTGAGCAAATCGATTGTGGATGATTAACCATAGTCTAAATCGTAGTAGTAGTGGGATGGTCGTGGTCTAACCCACTGGTCATAGCCTAGTGAAATGACTTAGTAAGAACTTAAAGATTTAAGATTTAACAATAAGATTATGTATGAAAAGTCAAATTAAACTCAATTTATCATAGCGATGCACTGGAGAAAAGTAGAGAATTAAATTAAAACTCTTTAATTGATTCAGACTTGTTCCAGCATTATGCTAGATAGAAGTTGAGAGACTAAACTATGATAAGCATTTATGTGAAATGAAAGAAAAGATAGGTAACATTGCGTTGGATAAAGAAATTGTTTGTTTGAATTGAATAGGGTATAAAGCTCTTTATTCTATGCGATTTTTATAATGATGTAGAGAGGGTAGCGGATAATTTCATGGCTAGGATGGATCAGAAAAGGCCTGGTCGACGACAGAAGTGATCCGGACCATTGGACCTTAAATCAGGCGTATCTTGCAATCCGGATTGGGTTATTGGACGTAAAATATATAATTTTGGGGTAGAACGAGCTACTTTAGCCACCCAATCCCGCTACGTCGGGTTATGCAAGCCGGATTTGCCAAATACCACCAGATCGACAGTCATTTCCTTTTTAATTCCATTTTTACTATAAATGGTAAGTTTTAGTTTGATTATAACTCTTCATCCATTGGGCTTTAGGAGTTATATATGCCCAACATGAAAAGATCTTAGAATAATTAGGAGAACAGCTTGGTGAAGCTAAATATGACACTTACTATTTTTGGCCAAAAACCTTGCGCACTAATAGACATCATGATCTTTATAAACAGTAAATTTACTATTTATAGTAAGTTGTGAATTCTAGGAGTTTTAGTTATAATTTGATTTTGATTTCTCTCCCATTGCTTGGTATCTCTATTTAAAGGGTTGTGAATTCGTTTATTTCATTTACCAATCAATTTTGAATTTTATAGAAATTATTTTTTATTTTCTTGTTCTTTTCCTCGTAGATTCGAGGAGTCTCCGTGAGGAGTCCAGAGAAGTTTCGTGGATTTGAAACAGTTATCCTCTCGAGGAAGACTATGCTCAACCTCACGTCCTCCCCTTCGTCATATAAACTTGGATTTATGTATGTCTTCCTTAGCTTGTGGGATTATTCAGCTAACTAATTAGTACTTTTAGCCTATTATGTTCTAATTTTTAATGGCTTTCTTTTTCACCCACCTACTTTCAAATGCATACAGCCAATTATATGTGGCCATATATCAATATGCATTATTGCCTTAATATTTCATCGGCTTGCGCATTCTTTTGCAGCTATATTCTTCAACTACATATAGTTTTTGAATTTAATTGTGCATGTTGTGAGAATTTTTATATCTATAAATCTACAATTATGAAAGTTTGGAATTAAAATTAATTGTAAAATGAAATTAAAACAAAATTAAAATTTTGGATATGGATGAATTTAGAAAATTCATTTGATTTAAGACGCGACGAAAGTCACTCGACTTAAAATTAATTTGTCCTCCTTTGAACGATGTTTGTAGTGCAACATGTATATTGATCAATCAATCTCTAGGACTCCCTCGAATGTTATCTCATCACACCAGCACATTCTATATACGAAGACCCAAACCCTCACTGTACATCTAACCTGAATAATGGACCAAATGCAATCATTGTTGAGATTCAAAGTGAGAGAGAGGGAGCTGAAAGGTTGAAAAAAATAATAATTAAAATTCAAAACTAGAGAAGTTCCTTATATATACTTCAAAGGTTGTCTGGAATGGGTGATCTATGCACTCTTGCCAACAATAATGGTTGTTGAGTTTTTTGAAAAAGAAACATTTTCATTTTTCAACTATGTTCAAAAATTTAAAACAAATAATTGTTTTGGCCAACCGTTGCAAAACGAAATTTCAAAGGGTAATAAAAACTTTATAAGGTTACAAGTATAATCACACACATATGTGCACACTCTGCACTACACCATGCCCAGCGCGCATAGTGTGGTGCAGAATGCGTGCACGCGTGGTTCATGACATAAATTGAGACTAATGGCATGGTCCTTCAAAATAACCAAATTGACGTACCCTTAAGAGGAGCTAGGGGCTAAGTCTTATGCAAAACATTCTTCGTGTAAATTTAAAATATTCTTTTTACGTATTTGAGGTGAGATCAAACTTGTGTCAGTGGGTCCTTACCCTTGCTCTGGTAGTAGACTCTCAGGAGGGTTCGAACACCTATAGGTGGTGAAAACCCACCACGGGGTGAGTGTGGCGGTGTGTACGCGTGTTTGTTTTTTTTTTTTTTTTCCAAAAAAAAAAAAAAAAACTTGAGTACTGCAATACACATTAACTTTATTAATTTTTAGAATTTTAGAGAGAAATTTTCAAATTATTTATAATTATTTGTTTATTTATTTTGAAACATAAAAAATACAACCGATTATATCCCGACAATCGCAGGACTCATAACCTCTCGATTCTCTTGATGTTCGACAGGTGTCCGTAACGATTAACGATCCGTGAGCATTTTTGTATGATTTTATGTAAGATTGCGCCAACACACGAGGGCTTCTCCACCGTTGAATGTGATTATGAATGCCAGGTGTAAACAATATTTTCCATAATCTAGACCGTACAATTCATGGGAGCCTATTGTAAATGGGGCATCATCAAAATTCCCACTGATTCAACGTCTTAAAAGTCCAATTCGTATTCATGAATTAGACGGTCAAGACGAAAATGATTAGCAGTTCCAATTCTTTTTTACGAAAAAAAAAAAAGAAAAAAATGGACGGTCAGAATCATCCGGTCAGCATGAATTTCGGGCTAGATTTCAAGAGGTCTCGATTAGTGTGCATGCGGCGCACGTGTATACGGAATCCACTAATTTTGGATGTGCAGGACCAGTACGGACTCATTACCTCTGGTTTTCGACTTGCTAAATCTTGTCATACGTGTGAAAGATCTGGGCCATTCATCAGTTCCGAACATACTGCGGCCCATCTGATGAGTGGTGGGCCACGTCCATGTGTTAGCCTTGACCATACAATGCAGCTCGTTTCACTGAGGGTGCACCATCGTATGGTGATCATGACTGTTGATTATTTCATATGCCACGTGGATGGGTGATGTCCAAAAATAAAAGGTAATTGGACAGCGAATCTGTCCACCCGGATGGTCCAAAAAAAGGACGGTCTGATCAAAACAGAGAATGGTCGCCATCCAACATTCAAAACTCGCAGTTGTCCATCTTCAAAGTTTCCCAGTCACTCCCATTTTTTCAGGCTACAGAATCTTCACATGGGCCCACTTGATGGACAGTCCCGATCACTGCACGTCTGCCACGTGTACGGTAAGAATGAAACAACAGTGACATGAAATTGGAGACTAATACTCCTCCACTCTTTGCATTCTTCTTACTACAAAAAAAAAAAAAACAAAAAAAACAAAAAAACAAAAAAACAAAATAAAATGCCACTAAACAAGCATGTACGCAGGTCTACAGATGAAGAGAAGTGTCCACGTCCGTATCATCAAGATCAATCATCGTCGGCCGCACGATCGCCTTATTGGGCCACAAGGTCATCGAGAGCGGTCCATCGGCGATCTTGGCCCTTGGATCGGATCGAACGGAGAGGGATTGTGGCCTGGACGGTCGGATCAGGTCTGGATGGAAGAAGGGCTTGGATGGCTCGTAACTGGTAGTGGGCCCCACACGATCAGCATCAGTAAAGATCCTTTGAAGCTCTTTCTCCTCTCTCATCTCCTTGACTCTTTGCAACTGTCTAAACCTCTCTTGTAGGAGTGCAATTGAGGAAGAATGTACAGTGGTTGTAGGAGAATTAGTAGTTTCCCTACCCATTTGTAAAGAAGAGAAAGAGTCCTAATACAGGTGGGATTGATGAGAGTCTTATATGTTGTAGGAGACTTAAAGAGGGTTGTATGGGTTGTAAGTGTATATATAGGAAGTGGATTTTGTCTTCTTCCTTTTATAGTTTTATACACAAGGAGTGGACTAGTGTGCACGTTTGTCACCATTTTCTAAACTGTGGTGTACGTATGACATGCATGTACGTCGATCTGGACCGTCGGGATTGTGGTCCTTCATTTTTATGGGGCATAGCCTGAAAATGGTGCCTTTTGGATAATCTTAGTGATCTGACACAAGATTATGAATTACTGGTCATTTTGATCCAGACCATTCAAATTGTGGGCCTTCATAATTGATTGAGGATACAATATCAGGATGATCTCAACCATCTGATATCATATGTTGGGTCTGAACCACCAACCATTTTCTTTTAATGATCCAGACCGTTCAAATCACGGCCTTCCATGGAGAATAGCTTGTTAATAGCACCGATGATCATTTTCTTTTGACCATCCATTTGATAGTCATTAATTGGATGGTTAGGAATGTAGGATCAAATGGATTTTAGCATAAAATGTAGGATTAAATTGTCGTTGTTTGAGTATACACAGTGACAGATGTAAACTGGTGGTGCTGATTTGATCTCAAATAGCCGAAAAAAAAAACTCAATCCAATGGTCGGATAAGTGAGATTAACGGTTTAGAGTTTATATTCTTCTTGTGGCCTATAATTGGATGGTCTGAATTAAGCCATATGGAGGATGAAAAAAGAACCACCATTAAGAAATGGTGGTAGACACACAATGGAAAGTTTTCACTTAAAAAAGTATGGAATTTTGGGTCGTTTGATTGAACGTGGTTGATCTAGGGGAGAGAGAGAGAGAGAGAGAGAGAGAGAGAGAGAGAGAGAGAGAGAGAATCGGCTGAGGGAGTGCAAAGTCCAAGAAGGAAAGGCTGTAGAGCTATCTAAGGAGCTGGGTTGGTGGATGTGGAGAGGGGGGGCAAAAGAGCTTTTAGGGAGAAAAGGTTGGGAGATACAGTCCAAACATACATGGAATGTAGCGTTTGGATGGGCTTTTCCTGTGGAATAAATGGTTGGATGATGGCCTTGTCGGTTTCCCTTCATGGCCCACCTTTTGTCATTGGAGAAGATGTGCTTTTTTTGGGTGGCCTTTGTTATAAATATTGAAAAAAAAAAAAAAACCTTCTCTCTCTCTCTCTCTTCCCCCTTCACACGTGGGAATGAATAATACACTTGTGAGATCAGAGCCGCTCAATAGGGTACCCTAAATAGTTGTACAACATGCCATGTTTCAAACATCAGAGCCGCTCATTAGGTGGCCCCCTCATCAATAGTCGCCCACCAGAAAGACTATGGCTAGTGATGAGCCATCCGGTCAGGGCCACCTGATGAGTGGCCCCCACCGCAAACTATCAATAGATGGCTCATCAACTAGGTGGGTCCACATGATGAACCTCCCCTCATCAATTGTTGCCCACCGCACGACCATAGTACCCATTGATTCAACGGTCAAGATCATCTTTGCATTACAAACATCACGTATGGATCCATGATTGAACGGCTTACAGCGAGTCACATGCACGCAAAGGACATGTCGTACTCTGCCAGAGCACGGTATGATTCCTTTCGAAGGAACATTCCCCCCACATGTGCGGACCACCCACATGTTCGTGATAAAGGAGCCGCTCATCAGCCTATCCTCGCTGTACGGATGCCACGTCTCAAAAATCAACCCTACTGGTTGAATCGAGTACCGACATTGGATATTTCATCTCACCGTTCATTTGTGTCATGCACGTGTGACCAAAATAACCGTCAGACAAGTCCCAAATTATAGAAATAAAAATTAGAGTTTTGTGATTATCTAATGAACCGTTCGGATATCAAACATGTGTTCCTGGATTACACGTGCGAGTTGAGTGCACTTAACATAAAATACTCCCTCTTTGTTTTATTTGTTTCGGTTGGGGGTTTAAGAAAAGAAGAGAGAGAGCTGAGTGGAGACAAGACAAGGGTTGGAAGAGGGAATAAGTTTTGGGTTTGATGAAATGATTTGTGATGAGGAGAGAGAAAATACGAAGTTTCTAATTCCACGCGCGCGTGGAACATCCCCAATCATCACCGCATGCTTCACACGTTTCAAAACAAAACACGCGTGCTAGATCAGATCTTTCCATCTTTCTGGAAATAATCTTCAGATCTTCAGCCCCAAAAATGAGCCATTTTAATTCCTCGTGTGGGCCTTTTTGAAGTAAATTTTTCCAGCCGTCCATTTGTTTTTTATGATATAGCCCACCTGATGGAAAGCTCTTGGATCGCACATTTTTCTATTGGCACGTGCCACAGAGGCTGATTGGTGGGGCTCCCACACGCGTGCGGAATTAGCAAACATCGAGGAGAAAAGAAGAGAGAGAAATTCTCTCTCTCTCTCTACTTTCTGTTTTGGCAGGGAGCGCTTGGATGGGAATGGCATGATAGTGAGAAAGCTGCAGATGCTGCTGCGGCTGCTGCGCGCCTAGCTTTTATTTTTTATTATTGGACAACTTCCCTGTGAATTCGCGCGAGGATAGGTTAAAGGTGCAATTCGCATCACACGTGCCGATGTGGGGTACGTGTGAGTGATCCGGTCCATGTAGCCCGTGGAGGAGGTTTTCTACTACATGCCTTTACTATATCTGTCCGAGTTTGGGCCATGATCGGTGATCGAACCCTTGATCTGACAAAATACGTAGGTGACAGTGACCGCCTCTAAAATCTTCAGAAGATTGGCCTCCAAATCAATGGGTTAGACAGGTCAATATCCAAAGGAAAGGTTTAGATAACAAAATGGTTTAAATAATATAATTCGGGAGTTTTTTGGATGGGCTTGGTTGTATCAAACATCACCAAATTTCATGATATTTCATCACAAAGGGTGTCAATGGGCCCGGGTCGGGCCAGCAAAATTAAAATTTTAAATAATGTCAGCCCGACAGCCCGGCCTAAAACAGTACAAATTCTGGGCCAAGATCAACCCTAAGCCTGGCTTATTGGCAACCCTATTCATCACTAACTAATCTAATTCAATTTGGTGAAATTTGGTGTAATTAAACACACCTGGGGATGCAACTTAGGTGAGTTGGGTCGGGTCCATTTGAGTTGAGCACATATTGCTGGGATAGTATGCTCTATTAATAATAGTAGTATAGTATGTATTTATAATACTTGTTTTTTTAGTGAAGAAAAACTATTTATACCTAAATATTTCTTTCAAGGGCTTCGTTGACCTAAGGACAAAATTTAATTAGGTTTTAAGATATCACAAGCTTTTAATTACATCACTAAAGGGTTGTTTGGATGCTTATAAAAATTTTAAGTTGTAAAGATATTATAAGTAATTGGATGTAGGGATTATTTACTTATAATTTTTAGCTATAATATGAAACCTAACAAAAACCCATGTTTTATATTATAGATAGTCTTTAAAGTTAAAAAGACATTATACATGATAAAATATAATAGTTAATATGCCCCCTCGATGCTCTCTTAAAAAAAAAAAAAAAAAAAACTTGATTGGTCATCAAATAGACCTCACGAGAGGGAATTATAAGACATGTATCATTAAAAACTTTCAGATTGCAGTTGTGGCGCATCGGGATGAGTAGATGAAATACAGTCCGTCTAGTGCATGTATGCTTTGATGCTCTTTTAAAGGCCCCTAAAAAATTAAGTTTTTTTTATATGATTTGTTGATTTTAGTAGGAGTTACAGTCACAAACTCTATATGTTGTGAATACCTACTTTACATATCGTAAACTCTTTATAAGTTAGCCAAACATGTAATCTATTTACCTGTGAACCAATTATCATGTAAAAGCTAAATAAAATAGTTGGTAAATAGTTTACACTTGAAACTCTTTTCAAGTGTAGTTTCAAATGTAAAGTGTTTACAACTTAAAACTTTATCGACAACCAAACGATCCCTTAGAGAAAATACTAAATTAAAAGAAGGAAAAAAAAACAAGTGTAATAATCATGAATGAATATGAGATCAATGCATGAATACAATGACTTAGTGGTTCTATAGGAGTGTCTGCATGTATAGTATAGTTATTTACTCCCGGCCTATCACTGCCAAATCACAACTTAGAAGATGTCACGGGACAACTATGTACACAACATGCAATGTTGGCATAATCGTTATCATATCATAAATTGTAAAGGAGTCCAATTCGTATTGTATCGTAAATTATAAGATTTTTCATATTTTCATAAAATTATAAATTATAAATAAATAAATAAAAATCAATCATCTATTTTTGTCATGAATATACAAAATAAAAATGAAAATTGTGATTAATTATATACTAAATGTATCGCTAATTCATTGTACATGTATTGTATTTCACGTCATAATCAATTTATTTACAATAATAATAATAATAATAATAATAATAAACATTTTTCAATCTCATATACATGTAAATTTTATATATGATTCAAAAAATAACATTTTTCCTATCTCCATTTACATGTATAATATATTCTCTATTCACTTACTTCTATAAGTCAAATAAAAAATAAAAAGTTCAAACAAATCTATTCTTTGCAGCTGCAATGATGCCATCATCAACATCATCATTAATGAGATCAACAGTATCAACATCATCTTCTTCTTTAGAATTTGATGTCGAAATAAACTCATCTTTCTTTTCTCTTACTACTTTCACTTTTCTCTTCGCTTTACTTCGAATGGCAAGTTTTCTAAAACCTACAAAATAGTTTATGCAAAATGCATTATAATATAACATTATTAATTAATAATTATAAGACTACAAGACTAAACAATAATAATATGAATCATATCACATATAATCATACCACGTCGCCCATCCAGTCTTGATGTAAATCCACTTACACCTTCTACATCCTCTAAGCCTTTGGCAAAGCATCACTTATGTTCATCCAAGTGTTATCTGTACGAAGTGCAAGATCCTCTTTTTTTGTAATCCATTCATCATTAGATCTCATATTTGATAAGCATATAAGATCAAGCCATTGGTCCTCTCTTAACATGACGAACTTAAAGATAGATATTATATTTTATGAAGACAAGCGCATTTATTATTTGTTGCTTTAGTCTATTCCTCTTCTTTAAATATATCTATAATGAACATAATATTACATAAAATAAGGCTATTGATCATTGTATGGTGAATTCATAAGTTGATTAATGAATTCAATAATGTCCCATCTAATTAAAAGTGTTCCAATTGTGCTCAAACCAGTGGCACTACATGTCAAATTCAAAAAACGAATAGCCGGCTTTTATAATTTTGGACGCTTGTCTTCATAAGTTTCCTACCATAAACCTTTAAAAAAAAAAAATCATATATAATTATATAAATAAACTAATTCATAAACCATAGGCACATGGACCATCAAACTTGAAGAAGCAAAATAATTGTAAATAAAATTACCTGTTTGCTTTGTTTTTCTAGTTAATTTTGTCATCTCTCTTTCAAATAAATCATAGGTCATTTTGAACCTATCTATATGATCATCAATAATGATAATTTGCCTTGAATTTAGGATTATTCTTTCAATATAGTCATACAGGCTAGTTTTAATCTCTAAATCCGGATGAAAATTATCATCATACTGAAATCTACGATTTAAAAAATAAGTCATCGCATATAAGAGCATATGCAATTGAAGATTCCATGGTTGGTATATGATTTTCCATATGGTCAAATATCGATTCTTCACTTCTGCCATGTTTTTTTGTAGTATCTTTCACCTGATCTATTGCTTCATAAATATATCACACGGTCGACCTCTCATCTGAATCAATTAGTTGTAACAACTTGATAAATGGGAGAGTGGTCTTCAAACAAAATTTGATAAATGATTAAAAATCTACATCGGATAAAACTATATCTTCAACATGCTTCCCATTTGTGGTCTTGGAGAAGTTGTCGCATTCTGATTCTTTTGAGGTAAACATCAACCTGAAGTCAATTCTGTTTTCTTAGATATTTCTGAAAGTCAAATAGCACGTAGCAAACTGTGTTACAGCCATCAAGTCAACTCCCCAGTTGTGTGCTTGCTCATTAAATTCAAGACCTAATAGTGTTTGTAAATATAAATGGTTATAGTCCTTACTTTCACGATGGTCTCTTAATGTACTTACAATTTTTCAATGTCTACAAGCATTAAGTCTATATAATTGGCCACATATGAAAACCAAAACGTCTTCTTCTTTTTCATTAACATTTGACTTGTCTTCACATAAGCATATGCGTTATTCTTAACTACATATACTACGTTCTCTTTACCAACTTTATCAATAACTGACTCATGTAAGCATGTTTTAAAATATTAGGCGTATCAATAGATTTAAAAAATGTAGTTCCGTTTGGACTATTAACTAAAAAAATTGTAATCACCTAATTCACTCCATCGGTCCACCCATCTAACATTATTGTGCATCCAGTCTTTCCACATTCCTTCTTATAAACATCAATAAATTTCTCTATCAACTTAACTTCCATCTTTAAAATTTTATTCCTTATTTCGTGATACAACGAAAGCTTCAATCTTGGCTCAAATGGAGCAACTGCTTCCATCATAAATATAAAGAATGAGTTATTTATAAGGTTAAACGGTAGAGCACTTGATATAGGAAATAATAAATAAATAGGCACACACTATCTCTATATCCTTTCTTCCATATTTTGTTTAAAGTGACTTGTTATTTTTCTTTTGGCCCATTCTTTCTTCCTATAAAATCATACATAGTTTTTTTTTCTTCGTCCACCACTTATTTTATCTTCATCATCTACAATAGAAACCCAGCCAATATTGTACACTATTTCTTCATGTTGCTTCTTCTCACTAGCATTACCATCCAGCATATTCTTAAAGTTTTTCATTATATTATTACCATCTTGGGAACATGTCACTACATTTTTCTTCATTTAGGTTGAGTGATGTTTCATTCGAAATACACTTCTCTAATATATCTTCTCACAAAATTTATATCTTAGGTTGAGATTATTGTTCTCATCAATTTTTGAATAATATTTTCATGTAAGATTAAAGATCATCTTCAATTTCATTTTCATCTTCCTCTGTTCAAGAATTAACACACAAGTGACAAGCCAAGTCTACATACATATTAAGAAAAAAACTATTTAGGCCCCACACAAACATACAACTTTAAATGAGTTATATATATATATATATATATATATATATATATATTGAAATTTTGAAATAAATGAGAAAACTTTTGGAAAAAAACTATTTAGTCTCACATAAACTCCAAATCTCACCACTCTCTAAAAAAAGAAGTGATATTATGATATATGTGTAGTCTAAATAGATTTTAAACACAAAAGCCCTAAAATCTTGTAAAAAACTGTAGAAGAAAATGAAATTTTTTTGAAATATATTATTTTTTCTAAAAAATGCATATTTTCACCTAAATATGAAAGAATGAAATAGAAAAAAATTAATGAATATTTTATATGTATTCTTATTTATTTTAATGTAAAAATCAAATGCAACAAGTAACATTCGATTTCGTTGAGCGATGAAAAAGATATACAAATTTCTTTCTTTAGATATGACCCACAAGCTTTAAAATCCTTCAAACTTAAAAGAAGTAAAAACAAGCGATATTCTAATACATGTGAACCCTAAGTTGATTTTAAATATATATTTAAATATATATATATATATATATATATGATTTTTATTACTATTAATACAATTTTCTAAAGAAAAAGAAATGCGATTTTAATAACATTGACCACATGGTGAAAATGAACATCAAATCCAATATGCTAAAAATGTTCTTATGTTGAGAATCATTAAATGTAAATGCTAAAGAAAAATAACTTTATAATGCAAGTCTCCAACAAAATAAGCTCTTTGTAAAGCATTAAATGATAAAAACCAATAAAATCAACTCTTTGCAATGCAAGTCTCCAACAACAGTAACTCTCTAGCAAAGCAAAAAGTCCAACAACGTAAAAACTCTCCAGTAAAACTTATTATACACATTACAACTGAAATAGCAAGAGATGATACTCATTGGAAATGTGATCTCTCTTGTACATATGATCAAATGTGATAAGTTGCCCTTAGGTGGAGGATTAAGAAGAATTGCACAAGAATTCAAGGTTACTGTCCCTCCAAGCCTATAAAGGCGGCGTAGAAAGAAGAGCTCCAAGCCTCACTCCAACATGATCAATACAACTTTTTTCAACTCAACGTTGCCTATCATCCCTCATGAACACTTATCTCAATTACTTTAATTTCAAATACCTCCACTTCTATCTAGTACCATGTTGCAACAAGCTCGGAGTGTTTAGCTTAGTCTAAGTTTAGTTTATACTTATGTCTATTGTACCGTAGTTGCAAGTTGATTTAATTTAAGGTAAATATCCATGACTTCATCGTTGGATCCCCTAAATCCTTAAGTGTTTATGATTCTCTGGTTACGACCTGCTGACCAAAATACTCACAACCATCTAAATCATCTCACGACTATCCAAGTTCGGAAGACCGTCAGCACCACAATCATTTCACCAACTTAACATATCATCAGTAATTTATTATGCTTTCTTTACTTTATTTGTCAATTATAATATATTTATATCTAAATTAATAAAATTGGCACATAACCTTATTTTTCAATGTTTCTATCTTTATATTACTTTGTTGAGAAACGCAATCAAGCTATTACCATTATAAGAAAAGTCCTTCTTTTCAAGGAAAAAAATTTATTTGAAGGACTAACCCTCCATAACTCGTCTGATCGCCTTGCAAATCGATGGCCAAATAGGTGGTCAATGTTCACAGATCTGATCTTAATCAGTTTATCTCAACATATAGGGTCATAAGGCATTCGGTTCGATTCAAGTTAAATATGACTCTGGCATGCCCAGCACTTATATACTCACAGACGCATAACAAAAATCAAGATATTCGTTACACGTATGGCCGCGTATTCAAATTAAATAACAGTAATGGCAACAAGAGAGTTTGTCTCTTTAGCCATGTTGCATCAAAGAAGCTCATTTAGCTATTGGAGATCAAACATTTTATGTAGTTGTTAGGCATAAATATTTTATATAGTGGTGAGGCATCATGAAGTTGATACATATAGCTTTCCAAAGCATCAAGATAATCTATATAGCAAAGTATTAGATAGTTAATGTTGATAACAGATGTCTTAAATCTAGTTTTGTAGGGCTCGATGACATCGAGCAAGCTTCGATGTCATCGAGTATTTCTGAAATTTTCACCCCTGCTCGCTGGACATATTTTGTCATTTTTCGATGACATCGAAGGTAGTTCGATGTCATCGAAGGTTTACGTAGATTTTCTGCGGAAATGCAGATTTTACGGATTTTGTTTCCTATTTCATTTTGGTTCCTTTTTAAAGCTATATAAAGGGTTGTATACGGGACTAGCAGGTATTCTAAAGCATTCTAAAGTTTTTAAAAGGGTTTTAGGGTTTCTAAAAGGAGGCTTTAAGGTTTCAAGGGGTGAGAAAGGTGAGGTTTGAGGATTGCTCAAGCCGTGTAAGTTCTCTATCTTTGTAATCTCTTCTTTCATAGTAGAATTCTGTCACTTTGTGCCATGGTTTTTTTCCGCAAGAGTTTTCCACGTCAAACCTTTGTGTTCTCTTGTGTTTGCTTAGTACTCTTGGATTGCTATCCTAGATCCATATCTGTGTGATTCCGCAGTAGAAATCCCAACAAGTGATATCAGAGATATCGTTGGGACACAGATCTGAATCTGCAAGATTAGCAATAATGGAAAGTACTAGGTATGATATTAAGAAGTACTCAGACAAAAATAACTTTGAGTTATGGAAGATTAAGATGATCAGTTCCTTAACCAAGCAAGGTGAGGATGGTGCTCTTGAGCCGAAAAAGTCTACTATGACTAATGATGAATGAAATACCCTTGATAAGAAGGCCTTATCCTCAATCCATTTATGTCTCACGGATGAGGTTCTTTATAATGTTTTGAGGGAGAAAACTGCTGCTAGTTTATGAGCGAAGTTAGAGGATATCTATGCAAAAAAATTCTCTGAAAATCGCTTACACTTGAAGCGACAGTGCTATAACTTCAAGATGGCAGAAGGTGGAGATTTGGAGACCCACATCAGCAACTTTAATAAATTGGTTTGCAAATTGCTGGATACAGAGAAAGTGATTAAAGATGAGGAACAAGCATATATATTGCTGAATTCTCTTCCAGCATCGTATGAGTCATTCAAGGACGCAATGTGTACCTTAAATAAACCTCTGAGCATCGACACCATTATCTTAGCCCTTCAAGGGAAGGCCATGAGAAAGTTAAACGGTGACATGGAATATCTTTTGATGCACTGATTATGGGAGGTAAGAATTCTAAGCGAGGTATATGATCTTCAAGATCTAGATCCAAATCCAGGGGCAGGGGCAAAGGAAAACTAAAGTGCTAGAACTGTGGGATATCTGGACACATGAGGAAGGATTGTACCAATCCTAAAGTGAAGAAAGAAAATTTAGCGGCTTCTTCCAAGAATGCCAATGTTGTCACATCTGATGAAGAGGCAAGTGGTGGTGATGTACTGTCTATGTCCATGATCGAACACTTGCACGACAATCATGGAGATGAGTGGATCCTCGACATAGGAGTGTCATATCACATGACTCTTCATCGGAGTTGGTTCACCAATTACAGAGAATGGGATAGTGGACAGGTTTTTATGGGCAATAACAATGCCTGTAATGTTGTGGCTATTAGTATGGTGAGCATGAAGATGTTTAATGGGATGGAGCGTACCTTGACTGATTTCAGGCATGTTCCTAATATGAAGAAAAGTCTGATTTCTCTCGATGCACTCGAGACTATAGGGTGCAAGTTCACCGGCGTCAATGGTGTCCTTAAAGTAACCACGAGTGCCCCTTTTGTTACTTTAAAGACACCTTTACAGGTTGATCGGAAGCACTTCAAAGGGTGGAGCAGTAGCGAATGTTGCAGATTCCACATCTGCACATATGTTGTATGCTTGTCTGGGCCACATGAGCGAGCGAGGCGTGAAGATACTGTCTGACCGATATTTAATTCCAGTTTTTAAGAATTTTGATTTACATATATACAAGCATTGTATATATGGTAAACAATTAAATTATCTTTTAAATTTGAAAAACATGTATGTAACGGAGTGTTTGATTATGTGCACTCTGACGTATGGGGGTCATCGTCAGATGTTTCCATTGGGGGGTCGTTATGGTTTGTTTCATTCATTGACGACTACTCCATGAAAGTTTGAGTTTACTTTATGAAACGTAAATCTGAAGTTTTCACCATATTCAAATAATGGAAGGTAATGGTGGAAAATCAATCAGGGCAAAAAATAAAGGTTTTAAGAACTGACAATGGTGGAGAATGTACTTCCAATGAGTTTAATGAATATTGCAAGGATGAATGGATTATTAGGCACAACACAGTGTGCCACACGCCCGAACAAAACGGTGTGGCTGAACGGATGAATTAGACTCTCTTGGAGATGGCCCGATGCATGTTAAGTGATGCTACGGTGGGCAAGGACTTATGAACTAAGGCCGTTAATATGGCTTGCTACCTGGTGAATCGATCCTCATCTATAGCAATTGAATGTAAAATTCTAGAGAAAGTATGGAGTGGTCATAAGCTAGCCTACTCAGATTTGCGCATATTTAGTTGCGAGGTTTACTCTCATGTACCGTCAGTTAAGAGAGATAAACTAGACCATAGAGCCAATAAGTACATCTTTGTTGGCTATGGATTGGTGTAAAAGGTTACAGGTTATTCGACAAGGTCACATGCAAGGTCATCACTAGCTGTGATGTCAAATTCGATGAAAGCTCCTTATTCCGTAAGAATGATCAGCATGAGCAAGAGAAACCTGAAAGGTTGATTGTAGATGTCCAGATTAACACAGATGATACTCAGGCAGAGACAGATGTCAGACAGAGGTATAGGATCAGGTGAAGCAGCCACCTATGAGAAGAAACCCACCATGTGATCGCAGGTTACCAGCAAGATATAGGGATGACTCTACTATTGCATATGCCCTTATTACAAATGAGGAGGACCCGTCTACTATTCAGGAGGCTCTTCATGAGCCTGATGCAAAAAAGTTAAAGGTGGCTATGGACGATGAGATGAATTCATTGCACAAAAATTACACATAGGAGCTGGTGGAGCTTCAAGTTGGCCGAAAAGTGATCGAATGCAAGTGGTTATTTAAAATGAAACAGAATAGATACAAAGTAAGGTTGGTAGTGAAGTGTTACACTTAGAGAGAAGAAATCGACTTCATGGGGATATTCACGTTGATAGTTAAGCAGGTGTCTATCAGATTCGTGTTGGCGCTGGTTGCACAATACGATCTCGAGCTAGAACAAATGGATGTCAAGACTACATTCTTGCACGGGGAGTTAGAAGAGCAGATCTACATGAAGCAACCAGAGGATTACGAAGTTAAAGGGGTAGAGAAAAAGGTTTGCAGGTTAACGAGGTCGTTGTACAACCTGAAACAGTCATCTAGGCAGTGGTATAAAAAATTTGATTCTTTCATGTTGAGTCAGAAATTTACTCAGAGTGAATACAGTCATTGTGTCTATTACGAGACACTGAGTGATGACAGATTCATCATCATCATCCTAGTATTGTATGTTGATCGCCAGTCATTATATGTCTGAAATCAACATACTGAAGACTCATTTATCAAGGATATTCGAGACGAAAGATCTGGGGGCTGCAAAGAGGATTTTCGGCATAGATATTTATAGAGACAGGAAGAGGAGCAGGCTTTGGTTACCATAGGCAGAATATCTTGAAAAGGTATTGATCAAGTATGGGATAGACCAGGCAAAGCTGATGAGCGTTCCCCACGCGGCTCACTTCAAGCTTTTCTCAGAACAATGTCCTAAATCAAATGAGGAAAAGTAGGTTATATCTCATGTGCCTTATTCGAATGCAATTGGTAGTTTAATGTATGTCATGGTCTGTACGAGACTAGATATTTCCCAAGCAGTTAGTTGTTGAGGGTCGAATATTACATATTAGACCCCAGTTATTACCTGCTTTTACGAACATAATACTGATTAACGCCTTATTTTAATTGTGTTTGTGATTCAAGGTGAATTCACGAGCATGGACTGAAAAGGATGCTAAAAGCATGGATTTAACGCTCAGGAATCACTAAGGCAAGGGACGGACTCCAAGGGACCGAGATCGATGATTTTAAACGGTCGAGATTCAAGAAAATCACGTGTCACACTAAAGAGGCCTGAAAGTCGTCCAGAATGCTAGATCACAGGGTTCTCATTATCTGTTCAGTTCGAAACTTTAAATCTAGCCTGGGGACCATAAATTAACCGTACACATCGAAATTCAGCCATTGGATTCCTGTGGAACTGGTCCAATGGTCATATCAGCCCACAAATTATCAAACTCGGGCCCACCAGATATCTAGATATGCTTCAATTTCGATCTCAACCCATTAAATGGGATGATAAAACGGATGAACGAAGCGGATTTCTCACGAACATCACGATGGGACCCACCTGAGGGTGAATGCGCATCCAGCGCACCTAATCTCCCGGTGCATTGAATCGAGTCAGACGGTCAGCGAGCGTTGGCCCACAGTACCTGTGGATCCTAATCTCTCGCATTGCGAACGCTCAAACAGAGCCTGCCGATGATCTCTGTGGGCCTCCATCTTGGCCCAGACAACTGATCCGAACCGTCCATTAAAATCACATGGTCCGTCTTACCCAAGCCTAGGTGATAGAATTTTAGGAGACAGCATGTATCAGATTTCAACTGTCAAAACGTAGGTTGGACGGTAAAATGAAAAATTAAGTGGGACGCGTCAGCAGCAATCCAAAACCGGCCCTCTCCAGCTTAAATTTCGTCACGAAGCTAATGGATAATGTGGATATCTCAAACCGTCGATGATCATGGCCCGACCAATGTCACAACGCAAAGGCCCTTACACAGGCCCTGTTTTTGTGCCGGATGCTGGCCATTATTTTCGGTCGGTGCACGATCATGGCATTGATCGGATGGCCGATCTAGATTGTCCATCATGTAGGCCACCCTGAAACGTCCTAGGGAACGTTATTTCTTTGGAAAGAAAGGAAGGAAAGTGGGGAAGATTTTCCCATTTTCTTGGCTGCAGAAACAGGGACCAGCTGCGCACGTTGCTGCATAAACGCAAGTGGCTGCGTAATTCTCCACCACCTCTACACGCAGCAGCCGACTCCAGCTCTCCTCACCATCCACCGACTTTGCTGCCTATAAGAACGAGAGAGAAAGAAGTGGATGGGGTATCCACGGCTGAGATGTTTGGAGAGAGAGAGAGAGAGAGAGAGAGAGAGAGAGAGAGAAGTCTAGAGTTTTTTTTAAGTTTTTCTTAGTGTTTTCTATGTGTTTTTGAGAGATCTAGCCTCCCCAGGTCAGGCTAAACCTCTTAAGTAGGGCTAAGAGGTGAAGCTTGTGGCGTGATGGGACTAATTCTACGGTTTGGATTCATGCTTTTGAATTGATATTGATTCTGGTTTGATTAATAAGAATACCTCTAGTTTTTAATGATTTGTTGTGACTGAAATTATAATAAGTCTGCGATAGTTTTGAGTATTTCATTTCCCTTATTTTGATTATGAAGTTAGGAAGCCTTGTTGTTCACCATTGCCTCTTGGACATGGTTGGATGATGGAATCCTTCCTAACATTCATACATCTATCTGATTGGTTGTTGATCGGTTTAATTATGTTGTTTACTTTGTCTCATGGGTATGATTATGTGATGGAATCAACTCTAATTCTCATACCTTTCATCTCTTTGAAAACTAGATCGAAAGAAGTTCAGATTGAGTTTTATTAACATAATCTTCCAACTTGATGAAGATGGGACTCGAAGTCTAGTTGAGTTCATGACTCAAGCGTAGATCTCCCTTATCTCTACAAGTGGATCCTCTAAATCCCTAGTTTCCTACATTTGAATTTCACAAGTTTTAGATTACTATTTCACCATTCTTCACTTATATTCACCTGATTTAGATTACATCTTATTCTAGTTCTAGTTCAAGTTACTTTCAGATTACGTACAAGGTTCAGTACCTATAGACAGTGTTCGAAATATCGGAATCGCACAATGTATCGCACCCTTGAGATACAGAAACGTATCGGTTATCGCACGGGATATATCGTTTGTATCGCATAGTTTATCACACTTTTTGGGAAACATAGGGAAACATTGGGAAAATGGTTGAATTTTTTAATGAAACTTTGGGGATTGTTAAAAAACCCCTTCATACACACTTTTAAATCATAACATCTCAAAAAAATATACACATAATAAGTTTCCTTTGTATAGGGTCCTAAGCCATGCGATGTTTAACTGAACTAATGCAACTATATTAAAATTGAATGCATGATATTTATAAATATATTATAGTCATGTATGAAAACACAACCAATTCATTGAAAAGACAGAGAATAACTGAAAAAGTAAAATTTGAGAAATATACTTATTATTAACAGGGATATGAAGTGACGTCACCAAGTTCTGAAGGGCCCACCATGATGTATGTGTTGTATCCACACCGTCCATCCATTTGAAGATATCATTTTAGGCCATGAGAAAAAGAATGAGTCAGATCCAAAGCTCTCTCATGTAGCGTCAGTTGAGAGAGATATGTTAAACCATAGAGCGAAAAAGTATATTTTTGTTGGCTGTAGTGTTGGTGTGAAAGTTTACAGGTTATTCGACAAGGTCACACGAAGGTTATCACTAGCCGTTACGTCAAATTTGATAAAAGCTCCCTATTCCTCAAGAATGATAAAGAGGAACAAAAAATATTGATTGTAGATATCCAAATTGATGCTAATGATACTCAGGCAGAAACAGATATGCAGACAAAGGTACGAGAGCAGTGGAGCAACCACTTGTGAGAAGGAACCCACCGCGTGATCACAGGTTATTGGCAATATACAGGGATAACTCTAATATCACATATGCCCTCATTATAGATGAAGGAGACTCGTTAACTATTCAGGAGGCTCTTGATGAGCCTGATGCAGAAAAGTGGAAGGTGATTATGGATGATGAGATTGACTCGTTGCACAAAAATCACACATGGGAGATGATGGAGCTTCCAATGGGCTGAAAAGCGATCAGATGCAAGTGGTTAATAAAAAGAAAACAGGATAGATACAAAGCAAGATTGGTAGCGAAGGGGTATGCTCAGAGAAAATGAATTGACTTCACAGAGATATTCGCGCTTATGGTCAAGCAAGTATCCATCAGATTCGTATTGGCATTAGTTGCCCAATACAATCTTGAGCTGGAACAGATGGATTTCAAGACTGCTTTCCTACACGGGGAGTTAGAAGAGCAGATCTACATGAAGCAACCAGAGGGTTATGAAGTTAGAGGGGCAGAGAAAAAGGTTTGCAGGTTAATGAGGTTGCTGTACGGCCTAAAACAGTCGTCTAGGCAGTGGTATAGGAAATTTGATTCTTTCATGTTGAGTTAGAAATTTACTCGGAGTCAATACGATTATTGTATCTATTATAAGACACTGAATGATGAAAAATTCATCATCCTAGTATTGTATGTTGATGATATGTTGATCGCCAGATCAACATACGAAGACTCATTTATCGAGACATTCGAGACGAAAGATCCGGGGGCTGCAAAGGTTTTCGGCAAAGATATTCATAGAGACAGATGAGCAGACTTTGGTTATCATAGGAAGAATATCTTGAAAAGGTATTGATCAAGTATGGGATAGACCAGGCAAAGCTGAGCATTTTCCATGCGGCTCACTTCAAGATTTCCTCGAACAACGTTCTAAATCAAATGAGGAAAAGTAGTTATGTCTCATGTGCCTTATTCGAATGCGGTTGGTAGTTTAATGTATGTCATGGTCTTTACGAGACAGAATAATAGCTGAGGATCACGTTGTTGAGGGTTGAATATTGCATATTAGACCCCGATTATTACCTACTTTTACGAACATAATATTGTTTAACGCCTTATTTTAATTGTGTTTATGATGCAAGGTGAATTCACGAGCATGGGTGAAAAGGATGCTAAAAGCATGGATTTGACACTCAGGAATCACTAAGGCAAGCGACGGACTCCAAGGGACCGAGATCGATGATTTTAAACGGTCGAGATTCAAGAAAATCACGTGTCACACTAAAGAGGCCTGAAAGTCGTCCAGAATGCTAGATCACAGGGTTCTCATTATCTGTTCAGTTCGAAACTTTAAATCTAGCCTGGGGACCATAAATTAACCGTACACATCGAAATTCAGCCATTGGATTCCTGTGGAACTGGTCCAATGGTCATATCAGCCCACAAATTATCAAACTCGGGCCCACCAGATATCTAGATATGCTTCAATTTCGATCTCAACCCATTAAATGGGATGATAAAACGGATGAACGAAGCGGATTTCTCACGAACATCACGATGGGACCCACCTGAGGGTGAATGCGCATCCAGCGCACCTAATCTCCCGGTGCATTGAATCGAGTCAGACGGTCAGCGAGCGTTGGCCCACAGTACCTGTGGATCCTAATCTCTCGCATTGCGAACGCTCAAACAGAGCCTGCCGATGATCTCTGTGGGCCTCCATCTTGGCCCAGACAACTGATCCGAACCGTCCATTAAAATCACATGGTCCGTCTTACCCAAGCCTAGGTGATAGAATTTTAGGAGACAGCATGTATCAGATTTCAACTGTCAAAACGTAGGTTGGACGGTAAAATGAAAAATTAAGTGGGACGCGTCAGCAGCAATCCAAAACCGGCCCTCTCCAGCTTAAATTTCGTCACGAAGCTAATGGATAATGTGGATATCTCAAACCGTCGATGATCATGGCCCGACCAATGTCACAACGCAAAGGCCCTTACACAGGCCCTGTTTTTGTGCCGGATGCTGGCCATTATTTTCGGTCGGTGCACGATCATGGCATTGATCGGATGGCCGATCTAGATTGTCCATCATGTAGGCCACCCCGAAACATCCTAGGGGACGTTATTTCTTTGAAAAGAAAGGAAGGAAAGTGGGGAAGTTTTTCCCGTTTTCTTGGCTGCAGAAATAGGGACCGGCTGCGCACATTGCTGCGTAAACGCAAGTGACTGCGTAATTCTCCATCGCCTCTACACACAGTAGCTGACTCCAGCTCCCCTCACCATCCACCGACTTTGCTGCCTATAAGAAGGAGAGAGAAAGAAGTGGATGGGGTATCCAGTGCTGAGATGTTTGGAGAGAGAGAGAGAGAGAGAGAGAGAAGTCTAGAGTTTTTTTTAAGTTTTTCTTAGTGTTTTCTATGTGTTTTTGAGAGATCTAGCCTCCCCAGGTCAGGCTAAACCTCTTAACTAGGGCTAAGAGGTGAAGCTTGTAGTGTGGTGGGGTGATTTTTACGTCTTGGATTCATGCTTTTGAATTGATATTGATTCTAGTTTGATTAATAGAAATGCTTTTTATTTTTAATGATTTGTTGTGACTTAAATTACAATAAGTCTGCGATAGTTTTGAATATTTCCTTTCCCTTATTTTCATTAAGAAGTTAGGAAGCCCTGTTGTTCACCATTGTCCCTTGGACATGGTTGGATGATGGAATCCTTCCTAACATTCATACGTCTATCTTGATTGGTTGTTGATTAGTTTAATTATGTTGTTTACTTTGTCTCATGGACATGATTTTGTGATGGAATAAACTCTAATTCTCATACCTTTCATCTCTTTGAAAACTAGATCGAAGGAAGTTCGGATTGAGTTTTAGTGATTTAATCTTCCAACTGGATGAAGATGGGACTCAAGTCCAGTTGTGTTCTTAAATCAAGCATAGATCTCCCTGATCTCTACAAGTGGATCCTCTGAAACCCTAGTTTCCCACCTTTGAATTTCACAAATTTTAGTTAATTAAATTCAAAATTATTCTCTTCCTTTTCCCTATTTTAGATACATCTTCACCTAGTTTTAGTTCAAGTTACTTACATATTACGTACAAGGTTCAATCCCTATGGATTCGACCTCAGTCTTATCGAGATTATTACTACATCACAACCCTATACTTGGGGTGTGAACATCGGTGTTGTGAGCAGATACATGTCAAACCCCGGCAAGCAATATTGAGAATCAGTGAAATGACTACTTCGATACATTCGAGGTATGAAAGATTATGTCTTAACTTTTGAGAAGACAGGGACAAAGTTGGTAGGGTATGTAGATTCAAACTACGTAGGCAGTGTCGATTCCAGAAAGTCAACTTCAGGATACTCGTTTGTACTAACGGGTGGAGCAATTAGTTGGATGTCGAAACTTCAGTCTGTGGTGACTCTTTCCACAACAGAAGCAGAATATATGGCAGTAACGGAAGCGTTTAAGGAATGTGTCTGATTAAGAAGCATGATAAATCAGTTGAGACTTCATGAGCAGAAGACCGTGCCAGTTAACTGTGATAGCAAGAGCGCTATTAATTTGGCTAAAAATTTTATTTATCACTCTCGTACTAAACACATTGATGTTCATCACCATTTTATCCGATAGGTGCTTAAAGAAGGAGGCGTAAGATTGGAGAAGATTCACACTAGCGTGAATCCAGCAAACATGCTCACCAATGTTGTTCCTACGGAGAAGTTCAAGTTTTGTGCAACTTCTCTGGGCTTGGTGATGGCGTAAAATAAGGACTGAGTGTGCACGAGAAGCGTTGATGAAACTATGATGCGAGGCAGAAATAAGAGAAGAGGACTAGAAGCTACACGTTTGAAGATTGAAGACATGGTGGAGATTGTTGATAACAGATGTCGTAAATCTGTTTTTGTAGGGCTTGATGACATCGAAGCCACTCGATGCCATCGAGTATTTTCAGGATTTTCACCCCTGCTCGTTGAACATATTTTGTCATTTTTCGATGTCATTAAAGGTTTACGCAGATTTTCTATGGAAATACAGATTTTTTTGGATTTTGTTTCCTATTTCATTTTTGTTCCTTTCTAAAGCTATATAAAGGGTTGTATATGGGACTGAGAGGTATTCTAAAGTATTCTAATGCATTCCAAGGTTTCTAAAAGGGTTCTAGGGTTTCTAAAAGGGGCTCTAGAATTTCAAGGGGTAAGAAAGGTGAGGTTTGAGGATTACTCAAGCCGAGTAGTTCTCTATCTTTGTAATCTCTTCTTTCATAGTGAAATTCTATCGCTTTATGCTGTGGTTTTTTCCCGCAAGGGTTTTCCATATTAAATATTTGTGTTCTCTGGTGTTTGCTTGGTGCTCTTGGATTACTATCTTAGATCCATATCTGTATGATTCTGCAGCACAAATCCCAATAGCTAATACATCCACAAAGTGTATAAGTGTTGTGTATCTATAAGAAATGTTGATATGATCTTTTAATTGAGCTAAGTTGTTTAACTCTATCAAATAATTTCTAGCAATATTGTCTTGGCTGGAATTGCATTCAAACACTCTCATGAGTCTAACATGTATGAGGAAAATTGAAGAGCCGATTCATATCTCTTAATGAGTAGGATGAATGTAAAACTTTTTAATAGACAAGTATCTTGGTTGGAGTTGGTGTTTAAACCAATGTTGGTATAATGACAAGTATCATTGACCTTGTATAAAACTAGCAAAAGCTCTTACAAGCTACTTTTGTAATATAACATTAAAATATGTATGGAACACAATTTTTGTAGTGTAGCACTTGCAAATGCTCTTACTAGTTGCTTAATGTTGACAACAGTGTCTGTTGATTGAGTGACACTAGCAAAGGTGTTTGTTTATGGTGTGAGCTCGGATCAATGGTTTGGAACCATGTAAACGAGGCTATAAGGAGACCGCGTCAACTTTGTGTGAGAGGCATTATGCTATGGCACTATTGAAAGAACCCTAGTGCATTTTTGTAAGAAAGTATCACCACATGAGGTAAACTAATTACTCTACAACATATAGCAACAAGGATCCAAGGTTGAGCAAAGTCACGACTCTTAGTAATGCATAGATATGAATTCACATCCATTAGAAGAAGATGTTGATCGATGCCTTAATAGCCAAGTAGTGCCTGAGACTACCCGTTTGAGGCATATATAGGTTAGCACATGTCGCAAGTAGCAAAATAGAGCTGGCGTCTGCTATGAAGTAAGATAGGCTAATACTTAGTGTATATGCTTAATAACATGGTTGATGTTTTTATAGTGACATCTATGTATGTGACTTTTGAACCTAATGTAAGTGAGAAAAGTCGAGATGTGGAGTAGGTTTAGAGCTAAGTCTTAGCACCAATTACCTCAAGAACAAATTATAAAATACATATCTTTGTCAGGTATGTTAATGTATCATCACAATTGCAAAGAAAAAAAAGATAGTCATTTGAATTTAAATTGTCTAAATTTCAAAGTCAGACAAATATTTGTTGTAACCATCTCATCCTTATCTACCTGTACATGTGTACAAATAACAATGAAACTCTTAAGTCTGGTGTGGATCATTTTATCTATCTTCCACTCTTGTTTACATGGTATTAGATTCTTGAGAGAATCCACTCTTATTTATAAGGTAGAGCCCTTCCCCCAAGGGAGGTCTACAACCAGAGAGAATCTTCTCCCATAAGTGAGTAGGAGTATTCATGCTAGTGAAGCGCATCTTAATTAAGGGGAAGAATGTTAGTGCCTAAAGTCTCAAGTGTTTAATTTTTACTAACTAGGCTACAAATGGTATCTAATAGCCATAAGTGGCTTGATTTTCCATGAAAAAGGTAGTTATGATGATATGGCATTCTCTCAGTTGATGAGAAGCGCCTGAAGATGCTCTACAACAAGTGCAAAGGCTAAGACATCCTTGGACAAGAGTAAAGACTTTTAAATAGATATGAATATGCACGAAGGCTTTAAAATGTTTTTTTACTAGCTCAATTATTATAAAGGCTAAGAACGACTGCAACGAGTTTCAGAACCCTTCGATTTTTCTATGGGACTATCTAATAAAGTTCAATGTGATGTTAAATACTAGGTGGAGGAAGGTGGTTGTGAACCATGATTTCATGCTCAACAATATCTGATACTATACGTACATTAGATATAACAAGTTATACTATATACGTAATATAAGATAAATCACAACCAATCCATGGCCGAGTTGAGGATTTCTAATCCAAGCCCATCATGACCTCAACCCAACCCAACCAGACGCGACCAAAATTTTAGGTTGGGCCAATTAGGTTTTGGTTAAGCTTAACTCAAGTTGCACCCACAGCATCCTCCATCACTAGTGGAGCCCATCATATGAATGGCTTTAGATCATCAAACATCAACCCGCAACTGATATAATCATGTATATCATATGACGATAACTAAGTAACCAAATGGGTCCTTACTCTTGCTCCGGCGGTAGACTATTGGGAGTTTCAACACCTGGTCAAGGGTTCGAATACCCATACGTGGTGAAATTCCACTACGGCGTGAGTGTGTGGGGTAGGTGTGCGTGTGTAAAAATAATTTTTTTTTTTTAAAAAGTACCTAAATAGAGATGTACATCAATACTAGTTATTTGATATGATGGTAGAATGGATGGCTGATATGCAAGCACTCAAGAGTTGTATCCACGGCACAATTAATTTAAACTATCCAAAGTACCAGAACTAACAAAGATTTATTATCTTACAAATTTTAGATTGATTAAATGATATTAACCTTTGATTATTGAGTATTTGTTCATTGAATTTAGACCTTTAAGAGCTAGTTTAGATAGTTTATCGTGGACCTACTTATAACTTCTAAGGGCATGCTTAAATTAAGGAAAAATGAACGAAAATTAAGAAAAGTAAGTAGTTTTTTTCTTTAAGTATAACATTTCTTTAGTTTCACTTTTCTTTTAGTATAACATTTCTTTAGTTTGGAAAACATCAAAAGAAACGAAAATTCAATTTTATTTCCTTAATAGGGGAGTAAAACTTTTTTTTCCACAAAAAGTTAATTTGTAGAAATTAAAAGTAGTTTTCTTTTATTCTGATATATTAAATGTCAATATTAGAGGAAGAAGATATTTTTCTTACAAAATTACAATTCAAACATTAAAAATTGAAAAGGAAAAACACTTTTCTTTACAATTCTCTTAAAAAACAAACATATGCAAGTTATTTCCTTCCTTTCATACTTATATTAACTTTAAATCCACCTATATAATCAACCATATTTTATTTCCTTATATTTTATTTGAGTCTGGATCCTTTGTTTGCCACAAATAGAATTTTTTTATTTTTCTACATTGTCAATGGTCCACATCATCATTGACATTGCCAGCTCTACTACATTAAATATAGTATACAATGATGTGGTTACATTGCAACAAACAGAAAAAATTCTATTTGTGACAAACAGAGTATCCAGGTTCATTTTGTTTTCACCCGTTCAAACATACTCTAAAAATAATATATCACGGCATAATATATTCTCTTGATGAAGGCCATTTGCTACTTATTATGATCATAATTACAGCATATTATACTTGTATAATGCATTATTTTCTTACTTTAGGAGAACCCGATTAAGCTTCATTATTTATAAGCTCCAAAAGGATTCAAGTGAGCGCTACTTATTTTTATCATTTCAAAAAAAAAAAAACTATATGCCTTCTTTGCTACTTTCTTTGTGGATCTCTCCCTCTCTCTCTTTTCCTTTCTCAAGTGCAAGGTAGGCCACGAAAGGTGGCCCCTCATCATGAATGGTCCTAGTAAATTGAGTTTCATATCCATGGCATGATAGTTAGTATAATAAGTTCTACTGATTTTAAGAAAGATTGGGCCTAAATTGGACTGATATTAAAGATAAACGGTTTGGTTGAGCTAAAATTTGAGATTAATGGTCGAATAGGGACAATATTGAAGATGAATGGTCATGTTTGAACATTACTAAAGATGAACGGTTCAATATAAAAGATGAATAAGCTGATGGGCCAAAATTGAAGATAAATGGTGTGATTGGTCAGGTATTGAAGATCAATGGTCAAATTGAGTTGATATTAAAGATCAACAGTACATTGGACAGATATCAAAGATGAATGATTTGGTTTGACTAAAATTAGAGGTGGACAGTGCATTGGTTAGATATTGAAGATCAATGGTCCGATTGGTTGGATATTAAAGATCAATGGTTGAGTTGAGCATATATTGAATATCAACTGAATGATTGGGCTGATATCAAAGTTGAAGGAGAACCTGAGGGGATACACATGATGGCTGGATTGGATGTCATGCACACATCACAGTGGGCCACACAAATTATGTTACAGTTTATGGTGGCCTGCTCAATGGTGGGCCACATGTCCGTTGAATCTGGACCACTCGTCATCTATCTGTCCACTTTTATCAGACTGTTGCCCATCTAATGACTAAGACTAGTGTGATTTTTGGGCAAGGTGGACCAACTCGGGTGGGAAATGAGCCTAGGCTCAACAAAATAAAAGCTCTGAATGGTCCATCCTAATCAGTTCAAAATCTGAGCCTGAATTCACACAGGCTCGACTCATTTTCAAAAGCTAGCCACACCTGATGAACAGCACGTGCACAATGTTGGCACTTGTGAAATCAGGAGCATCCATCAAGTGGGGCCCACTATAAGCATGACCTCCAAAGATCAAGATACCACTAATCAGGTGAGACAAATGTGTAGATTGGACACAGAATGCTTATTTTTTTTTAACTTTTCTTGTCTTTTTTTTTTTTTTTTTTTCCAACAGTCCATTTTCAATCCATGGCCTATAATTAGACGGTTAGGAAAGAAGTATACAGAAACTGTCCAAATTCAAGGTCAAGGTTGGGGTCTTCCAATTTAGATTTTCAGGCAGCCCCATCAACGGTCTGGATCTCCAGATGTTGTCTCATGAGATGATATGTTAGAGTGGCAGGGGAGATGACCCAATCGGAACCGTCCACCTAGTGGGCTTCATTATGGATGGCTAATGTTTGCCAGACGATCTTGTCCATCACCTTTCTTCATTGTCCTAGCACTTGATGTTGACCACTAACTCTTTTCTTCACCACCGTCTATTTTAAGGCCACTGTTCAGTCAGAAAGTTCATGAGCCAATCTATGTACCTTGGAACCCTTTGCCATTGAAAGTAGGGCCCACTAGATGGACATTCCAAATTGAAACATCACCACATCGAGATGGCTCCTACCGTATTTTGGTCCAACTCGCCCTAACGTATCATCTCACGTCTGCCATAGCTTACAAGCAGTGATCCAAAGAGGGTCTATTGGACTGAATGACTGGGATTTTGTCAATTCAAGATGGGCTCTGACTCAACTCGATCCGGTTTTGAGATATGCCTGGCCCGAACTCGACTCGAGTTGGTACTGAGTCTAGCATGCCTGAACCAATCCGAATCCAGGTTTGGTGTGGACTAATCCAGACCGAGTCTGACCCAATAAAATGTACCGAGTCAGTTCGAGTTGGCACCGATTCAAATCGAGAGATGAGGGAAGGAGGGAGTGGAGAGGGAAGGGAGAGGAGGGTGGTGATGGTAGTGGGTGGCCACTAGGTTTGGAACAGGAGGATGGGAGGGAGTAGAGAGGAGAGAGAGAGAGGAGGGTGGTGATAGTAGTGGGTGATTGCCGGGCTTGGAAGAGAAGGACAAGAGAGGAAGAGAGTTTGGGATCGGGTCAGGGTAAGGTCGGATGTGGCATATAAGGTTAGAGTACTTTAAAATTAAAAAAATTTATTATATATACAGCCAAATCCGAGTCGAGTTAGTTTCGGATCGAGTCAAGTTTGTCTGGATCGAGTTTCGGGTCGAGTCGGGTCAAGTTATTGGATAACTCGAACTCAACTCAGTTTGAGTTCATATTGGGTGAAGCCTACTCGGTTCAGACCAACTCACCCATTTGTCGAACAAGTCGAGTTAGACGAGCCGAGTCATCCAGTGCCCAGCTCTAATTGGCCGGTACTTGAGGGGCTCTGAATTAGCCGAATCTGTGGTAGCCCAGCCTGCGGAGTAAAACCTCGGCCTGAGCCCAGCACAAGCCTCTGACGCTATGATGATTAGGCACAGTTTGAGGGGCGCGGATTAGATACTGACAAGGTCCTACTGAAGTGACGTCAACAAGCTCTGTGGACCCCACCATGATGCATGTGTTGTATCCATACCGTCCATCCATTTGGAGAGATCGTTTTATGTCATGAGAGAAAGAATGAGATAGATCTAAAGTTCAAGTGGACCCCACCATAGAAAACAGTGGGGACAGTGACATCCACTGTTCAAAACTTCTTAGGGGCCACAGAAGTTTCCGATCAAGCTGATATATATATATATATATATTCACTTCATCTATCTCTATGCTAACTTGTAAATATGTTGGATCTAAAAAAACATCATGGTGGCCCCTATAAATGTTTCAACAAAAGTCCGATGGGCCAATCTGGACCGCTGACAGCCCCATTGGCATGGCTTTGAGCTGGGACCCACCGACTGGACGATTGGTCTAGGTACAGATGGTTTGTACAAATTCCCTGTGTAAACCTGATGGACAGCATTGCTATTATTTCTCATTTCAAGAAGGTTAAGTCCAACCAGTTGTACCACAAGTACGATCCACCCAGCGGGTAAATTCCAACCTTTTAAGTGCATTTGCCATCCAACCCTTCAAATAGGTTGGGCCCACCATGAGGATCGCCTGGTACAGAAATCAACCCGATCTACTCATCGGGTGAGCCGCACCGTAGAAAACAAAGCCTAGTCATTGGTAAATAGATGTGGTTCACTCGGAAATTCAATATGGCTGAATTTTACAAAATATGATCCTGATGGTGGGGCAAACCTATTGAACGGGTTGGATGTCACATGCGCATCAATGGTTGGGATTTATCCAACAGGTGGACTGTAGCTAAGTCCAACTGGTTAGACGGGAGACCTTGGCATTTCAAAAAACTTGTAGATTCAAATATCAGTATATAAAACAGTGCTTCCCTGGGATACATTCCCTCGTATTGCAATAAGATATACCGGGATCACAGCCGTTGGATTTGGGATGTTTTTCAATGACCCAAACCATATATTCGATAAGGATCCCCGTAAATGTGGGCTGCCTGAAAAACTCTCAGATGTAATATTTCAACCCTCTGATTGGATCTAGGACCTATCAAGCCCCAAGTGGATTGCTAGCGTACTGAGTAAACTCTGTGGGGCCTACAGTGATTTATCTATTTTATCCACTCCGTCCATCCATTTTACCAGATAATTTTATGGCATGCGCCCTAAAAAGAAGCATATCCAAAGCTCAAGTGGAACACACCACAGGAAACAGTGTGAATTGAACGTCTACCATTGAAAGATTCTTGGGGGCCACAGAAATTTTGGATCAAGCTGATATTTGTTTTTATCCTTCATCCATGTCTGTGTGATCTTATGAACAGGTTGGATTACAAATAAACATCACTGTGGGCCCTAGAATTGTTTCAACGGTGGATATCATTATCCCTACTGTTTCCTGTGGTATGGTCCACTCGAGCTCTGGATATGCTTCAATTTTGGGATAAACCCGTAAAATGAGCTCGAAGAATGGATGGACGGTGTGGATAAACGACATACATTCAAGGTGGGCCCAACAGAGTTTCCTGGTGTACAGAGTAACTCTATCATGCCCCACTGGCACACGTGTGGCATATACATGAGCTTTATTGCACTGGAGTATGGGCCCAGCAAAGCTCATCATGTCATTTCAATCTATACTGCTGCTCTTGAAGACCCCAAAAACTGCAACCTTTATTATTATTATTATTCAGTTCCAAATCCAAGGTTAGAGATGCAAGTTTGGATTTAGAAATCTCAAAATCAGTACATTTCAGTGTATTCGAAACAACCATTTGATTGAATGTTATTGGTGGCCCAAAATATATATATATCAATTTATGGAATATACAACAGAATGATTGAGTGTTGTATGTTAACAGAAAAATGAATCAGTGCTGTATGTTACCTAAAAATTGCCTTTTTATGGTGTAAACAGTTGAGTGGAAGAAGTTGCTCTGCTGCATTGACTTCATCACTCGATGCAAGTTAGTCCTGCAAAAGAACAGTCATGGGAGATTAGTTACCTAAACCAGCAAGAATCATAAAAGGTTTAGGACAGTTCAGACCAGTAGCTCAAAAACTCGACTCCATATCCAGCGGAATGGGTTGACTTAACAACTCGACTGGGTTTTCATGTGACTGACACGGTATACAATATAAATTAAAATTAGTAGTAACTGTTTAAAATTGTTACATTCAGGTAAATAAATAAAATGAGAAATGCTCTAGTGTTCTCATAGTATTAAGTTATAGTGTTCCTAGTTGCGTCGGTTCACTTAGCCATTTTTCACTTCATTTTCTTACTAGAACGGATTAAACCCCGCCAGTTAGTGCCCAAACTGTCACCCTGCGAGTCCGGCAGAAGTCATTGACCATCGGATTGGGGACGCCACCTCACCATGCCAGAATGTGCTCGCTGGCCTTTAGAGATACTGATTTCCCAATCCGAGATTCCAAAAGGATGGATTGCTTCATCTTTTTCATGAACTGAAGCTCCTTAATGCAAACCCCGAAAGGGGGAGCAAATAGATTAAAGAAAAGAAGAAAGAGATTGTGGGAAAAGACCCAACAATCCTCTAGCCGAATGCTCGAGTGCAAGACTGTGAGCAAATGACTACTGTAAAGAAATAAGAGAATTTACTCAAAAGAAACATCATTCAACTTACCTTATTCCATAGGGCCTAGGCCTTATTTATAATCGGTCCTCACAATATGCAACAAAAACTATGGAATCTAAAAATAGAATTCCTATCTATCAAAGACCTAAAAAATAAGAAACCACTTAACTAAGAAGAATCTAAGATTACTTCTTGCCTAATATAAAGATATCAAAGGAAAGTACCTAATGTAGAGATTTAAAAGAAATGAAAAGTAAACATATTTCCTAATGTAGAGATTTAAAAGGGAAAAAAAAAAAAGTGAAGTAGAGATGACCTAGAAAGAGAAAGTGGGCATTTTCTTGTGCACAAGTGAGATGTGGGCCTAAAAAGAAAAAGTGGGCACACCTAAATTTTCAATCGCTCTCCAATGAGGAAGCGAAGTCTCTGGAATCCCCCATCAGTTTGGAGGAATTGAAGGAAGCTGTGGGACCTTTGTAGGGACAAGGCCCCTGGTCCCGATGGGTTTCCAATTGCCTTTTTCCAAGAATTATGGGATCTTCTGTGTGTCGATCTGTTTGCTTTTGCACAGGATTTTTATAATTCTGGTTATATTGTAGGAGATGCACCTTTCTAACTCTTATTCCTAAGATCCAAGGGGCAAATACGCTGAATCAGTTCAGACCTATTAGCCTACTTGGAAGTCCTTAAAAATTCTGGCTACAATTCTCTCTCGCAGGTTGGAAGGAGTTCTTCATAAAGTCATTTCCCCCTTCTAGAGTGTTTTTGTGGCTGGTAGACAAATCTTAGACAGCGCGCTGATAGCCCATGAGACTCTGGATACATATGTGAAACATGGGGCTCAAGGGCTAGTTTGTAAGTTAGACTTGGAGAAGGCATATGATCATGTTAGTTGGTCATTCCTGAGCTACATGCTCTCTAGGTTGGGTTTTGGGGGAAAATGGAGAAAATGGATGGAGGCCTGTACTTCTTCTGTGAAATTTTCAATCCTCATAAATGGCTCTCCTTTTGGCTTTTTCCAATCTAGAAGATCATTGAGGCAGGGTGACCCACTCTCCCCTTTGTTTTTTGTCATAGTAGCAGAGGGTCTAAGTAGAATGATTTCTCGAGGAGATGAGAGGGGTCTTTTTTCTGGCTTTTCTATTCTTAATTTACCTTGCCGCATGTCTCATCTTTTGTTTGCAAATGATACCTTGTTATTCTGTGATGCGCTAAAGTCTGAGGTAATTAATCTGCATATAGCTATGAGATGGTTCCAAATTGTCTATGGGCTGAATATTAGCTTGAGTAAAAGTGAGGTTCTTAGAATCAATGTATCGAAGACAGAAACTGCTACTTTTGCCGATTTATTTGGATGCAACGCAGGATCATTCCCGTCTACATACCTTGGGCTTTCGCTGTGTTTGGGAAAACCTCATATTCACCTTTGGGATAAAATTGTAGAGAGAATGGAAAGCAAGTTATCATTGTGGAAAAATAAATCTTTATCCCTTGGGGGCAGGATTATTATGATAAAACACTCCCTTTCTAATTTGCCGGTTTACTTCCTCTCCCTTTTTCGCTGCCCAGCTTCTGTTCTAAGTCATTTGGATAAATTGCGTAGAGACTTTCTATGGCAAGTGGGGAAGATGGAAAGAAGTTCCATCTTTTGAGATGGTTGAGGTTTGTCGGCCTTTTAGGGATGGGGGAGTTGGCATTAGAAGATTGCAGCAGATTAATCAGGCTCTGATTGCTAAATGGGTCTGGCGCTATGGTATGGAGGAGAAGAGCCTCTGGAAAGTGGTGATCCAGGCTGAATATGGCTCGGCTCCCCTTGGGTGGTGGACACAGAATTCCTTCATCTATAAGACTTCTTTCACTTGGAAAAGGGTGGCTGCTATTGCGCCGATCATTTTTAATGGTGTTAAATTCTTAGTGGGGGACGAATCTAGAGTTAGATTCTGAACTGATGTTTGGGTTGGGGACCACCCTTTCTGTTCTTCATTCCCTAGGTTGGTAAACCGTTCCCCTTCTCTCGACATCCCTGTCGACCATTGCTTTGACTTTGAAAGTGGTGTTTGGCTCCCCCCTCGTCGTAGAATTTTAGAAGAGGATGAAACTCTAGATCATATTGTGCTGCCATCTCTTCTGCCGGGGATACAATTGATGCAAGGTTCTCAAGACTCCATGGGCTGTAAATATTCTAGGACGGACTTTTTCAGTAAGATCATGTTATTCACTTCTAGCGGAAGAAGGTCAGAGCGTTGAAGAAAGTCACACCTCTAGAATTTGGAATTTTGGAGCTCCTTTGAAAGTTGTTGTTTTTGCTTGGTTGGCAGGTCAAAAGTGAATCTTAACAGTCAACAACCTCATCAAAAGAGGAATGGTTATACCCAATGCCTTTCCTCTTTGCCTGTGTGCGGAAGAATCGATTGATCATGTACTCTTACACTGCCCCTTTTCTTCCTATGCTTGGCCTGGAATGTTGAAGGATATGCTTCAATCTATTGGGTGATGCCTGCTTCTATCAATGGTCTTTTTCGAGCATGTGTGTTTGGAGGATCTGGTACTGTGAGGAAAAGGAGGTGGAAAGTGGCTCTCTTTTTTGCCCGCTCATCTGATTTGTAACAAGGTCTCCTGTTGTACAGTTCTCTGGCTTTGCCTAATAAATTTCCATCTTTCAAAAAAAATAAAAAATTGTGAGCCTTTTCGTAAAATCTTGATCAATTGACTTGTGTGGTCATTTGGTTGCATCTCCTCAAGAGAGTTTGAACTAGGTGAAAAAAATAATGTGGATTCCATCTTCGTCCGGATTCCCCTTGCTCATTTTAAAGATCGAAACTGAATTAAACACAAAAATTTCCCACACCATTTTTTGCCATATGGCATTTTTCTATGGATAGGAGCTCTTTCAGCAATCTGGGGAATTCTGGTTTACGAGGATTGTTGATTGGATTGAACAGCTTGGTTACAAAATCTTCTTTCAGGCCACTAGTAGTGGAGAGGGATCCAAAGAGTGATTACTGCATACTGTGGCATATCTGATGACACCAAGGAATCACGGAATGGAAATCATTTATTGTCAGTGTGGCTAAAATCCTGAGCATTGAGGCTAGGGCCGCTTTTAATCTCACCCAGAGAAGCCAATGAATAAGCTGACACTCTGGCTAAGGAATGTGTTAACAATCCTTGTTTATGTATCAGCCCTTATCAATTGACTTGAGGGATTCTCAGTTCTCTTTAACCTTTTTTTAGTTCCTTTTTTTTATAATATTGGATTTTTTTTTTAAGATGATGGCACCAACAACTCGAACTTTTGACTTATATTTAATAAACCATCACCTTGGATTATTTATTAAAACCCCGAAATGAAATTACAAAGAAGCCAGTGAAAAAGTCATCTAGAGAACAACAAATGATAAATACCATCAGGATTACAATGCTTCAAAACTGAAGAGCCACAGACCCATTCGATAACTTTCTCTTGGATCTCTTGAAACAGGTCTTCTTCTTTTACTTGTTTTTTTTTTATTTATTTATTTTTTATGTAAAGGTAATAAAGAATTTTATTAAGAAAGCCCAAAGGCAGAAAAATTACAAACAGTAACCTGCAACAAACCAAAGACCACCCCCTCAAATCAGGGAGCCCACTCCCTGATGTGCATTAGAACCCAACAGAGGGCAGCCGAAGGGAACCACTATGATTTCTAAAATAGTGACTGTTCCTCTCAGCCCAAAGAGTCCAAAGGCCAGTGAGCAAAGCCAACCGCCATCTCAGCTTTTCATTTCTATTGGGGACGCCTTCATGGCAAGAGGGAATAACCCTTCCATGGAACCCAGCATCAACGAGGGGATTTTTAAAACGTCCAAGATGGCCTCCCACACTCCCCTAGCAAAGAGGCAAGGATGAACATGATCCATCGATTCCAGCTCTTTCATGCATAGGAGACATTAGGAAGCACCATAGCCTGCTTACCCAGTTGTTTCTAGCTTCAGCATCACAGAAAACCCGGTCATTTCTCTTCTTTTGTAGCTTCAATATTATGAAACACCCAGTTGTTTTCTCCTTCCAGATTAACCAAAGGCCCAACTATAAAGAGACACCTAGAGCCTCCTTTCCCTTCCCAATGGAAACACTCCCATGATTCTAAAAGAGCTGCAATAGATCTCATAGTGACCCATGACAATATAAAGAGTTTCCGTAACTGACCTCAGACGTATGAAGCAAACTCGCAGAACATAAACAAATGAGTGATAGATTCCACTTCCTTGACACAAAGGGGAAAACCATTAAGGATCAATCATTCTGCAGCTTCTAAGATGGTCTCTAGTTAAGACCTTGCCTCTCCCCACAAGCCAAGCAAAAGCCATTACCTTTTGAGGGCCCTGGCAAGCCCACACTTGAGTGTAGGAGCCTTCACCCAGCTACTTCCCCCATGATGATCTCATAGAAAGATTTCACCCAAAAACAAGCCACTGCTTTCCCTCTTCCATCTCCATTTGTCTCTCTCTTGGGTGTATGGATATTGAAGGATCTGAAGCAATCTAATCTACTCCTTAAATTCGCTGTCAAGGAAGCCTCTTCTCAAATGAACATCCCATGATATCGATGTTCCTCTTTTGATGAAATGATCACACACACATGATTTTTTATCTCTTGCTACTTGTAAAGCAGCAGGAACGCTAGCTGAAACGCCTGTTCTCCATGCCAGTGGTCCTCCCAAAATCTTATTCTTGCTCCATCTCCAAAAGCAAATTTGATATGTTGTGCAAATTGTCCTTTCATCCTAAAGATAGCCTTTCAAGCCACCAACACCCGATATTGGGATGATACCCTGTGAACAATACACCATAGTGGGGGCCATATTCACATGCAACAATACAGCTCCAAAGGTGATTCAGTTCTACACCAATATCGCCAAAGTCACTTTCCTTGGAAGCCATATTCATAACCCTCAACAATTTGATACCTGCTCCCCCTTAAATTATTTACAAACTTTCTTCCATTCTACAAGATGGAACTTGTGATGGTACCTCCGTCCCATTCCAAAGAAAATCTCTTTGGATTTTTTAAATCCTCTCCAACACCAACGCTGGGCATTTGAAAAAAGACAAAGTAGAGGAGCATATTGGCAAGAGCTGACTTAATCAATGTAATCCTTTCCCAAGAGAGAGATCTCCCCTTCCACACTGATAGCTTCCTTTCGAACCTTTCTACTACCAGGTCCCGCAGCTGCTTAGTTGGCTTACCAACACACGGGAAGGCCGAGGTACATGGATGGCAACTTCCTGGCCCTACACCCAAAAGCAGCAGCAAACATTTGACCTCTTTCTTTTCAAAATGAATACTAAGAATCTCTCTAAAAATTAAATGAAAACCTCTTCCTTTTTACTTGATCAATGGAAGCTTTTTTTTTAAATGGCTCGCTAAAAATCATCCTTTATATCTTATGTATTTTGTTTTAGCATTTGAGTGAGATAGCGAAAAGGCAAAAAAATTATTAAAAAATAAAAAATAATAATAATATAACAAAAAGAGCCATATAATGGGAGGATTTTATTTGTAGACTGTGAATCTGCCTAAGGAAAAGAAAACCACAGCATTGCGCATATTAATGAAATCAGAGTATCTAGACATGTTAGTGGTGATTCAACCGTCTTTCTGCATTACACCATCTAACAACATTAATGTGTGCAGGCATACACAATTAGATCAAATTTTCCCATTTTGAATGCTAGACAATTATTCCCACCAAGGACCCCATCTTCAACAGTATATGTCGAAGAACAATTGCATGCAATACCAGTGAACTAATTGCAAGAAGTGCAGCTACTTTACCTACCCTATTTGACACACTAGAAGCTATGTAACAAAACACCCCACTTTGCTAAAGAACTGTCACAGAGGATGCAACATTTATACAACTATAGGAAATTTATCTTTTGCTTGTTTATTTATTAGTATTTATACACTATTTACATAGTTCTAATGTATCTCAAGAAATGTAAATAATTTTTTCTACATCTCATTCATTGATGCACTAAAATTTACACAACAATGCATTTTCAATATCATGGGATAACAGGGTTTTCAGAGCATTGGTTAACACCGTTAGGATTTCAACCCTATCATGTTGGCCTTCAGGAGGGATGCCAATTTGAGGCTTGAGTGGTGTTCAAGGAAAAATGATCCAATGTGCTTGTCGCTATTTTGTGCAGCCAGCCATTCAAGCATGTCCTTCCCATTTGTCCAAGAAAATCCTAGAAATCAATGTCACCCAAACAGAGGTTAAATTGATATCCATGCCCACAAAAGAAGTAAGCTAAACCGATTTCGATTCCTCTCCAAGGTTTTCCATGAAAAATTACACTCTAAAACAAACAACAAAAATTAATATCAAAATCAACAACGTTCCATTTCCACAAAAATCATCATTAGTTTCCCATATACACACTTTAGATTTCATTTAGGGCCCATTTGGATAGGCAGAATCCGCAGGAAAAGAAAACATTTTTCCTTGCTTTGATATTTTCTGTTATTTAGATTACAAAGAAAACAATGAATTCCACAAAGTAATCATTAGCCTTATCAGAGTCAAGATTCTTTGATACAACATCCTACGTAACCATTGTCTAATGAATACAAAATTTCCGCTTGGAAAAAAAAAAAGACCCCTAAAAATGGAATCCATTTTTCAAGAGTACCAATGGAAATATCATTACTTTTTCCATGTCCATGCCTTGGATTCCTCATATCCAAACACAACGTTATCCAAAAACTCTCTAAAGATCTTCTTCCATAGATAAGAGAACCCCCCTATATATGGACTCTCAATGTATCGCACACTTGGGATACAGATACGTATCGGTTATCGCACGGGATATATCGTTTGTATCGCATAGTTTATCGCACTTTTGGGGAAATATGGGGAAACATCGGGAAAATGGTTGAATTTTTAATGAAACTTTGGGAATTGTTAAAAAAGACCTCCATACACACTTTTAAATCATAAAATCTCAAAAAAGAATGGCACATAATAGGTTTCCTTTGTAGAGGGTCCTAAGCTCTGCGCTGTCCGATTGAACTAAGACAACTATATCCAGTATCCACCCCGTCTATCTATTTTTCTATATCATTTTAGGAGATTTTGCAAAAAATTAAGTAGATCCAATAATCAGGTAGACCATATCATAGGAAACAATGGTGATTGACCATTAGTGGGCCACTTGAACTTTGGATATGCTTCACTTTTTGGGCTAAAATCATAAAATTATATGGTAAAATGGATGGATGGAGCGGATAAAATACATGAATTATAGTGGCCCCACAAAGTTTACTCACTACGTCGTTCCCACCCCACGCACGTGGATCTCCTGCGAAAGCCTTTCGCATGGAGTTCCTGCGCTGGGAACCTAGATGGGGCCCACTGTGATGTTCGTGAGAAATCCTCCCCTTCCATCAGTTTTGTGAGTTCATTTCAAAACAATATGCCAAAAATGAACCAAGCTTGAGTGGGCCGTGCTAACGGAAAATGTGGTTAGGGAAGTTCCTACCGTTGAAACCTACTTGAGTTCGACAGTGATGTTTACGTGCCATCCATACCATTAATAACTTCATTCCAACAGGGATGAAATGAAATCACAAATATTAGCATGATTCAAAACTTTTATAGCCCATGAATATTTCAATTGTGGACATTCAATTATCATGTTTTCGGCCTACTTGAGCATTGGAAACGGTTCATTTTTGGCATCGTGTCCTAAAATAAACTCACAAAACGGATGAACGGATAAGATTTCTCACAAACATCACAATGGGTCCCACCTGAGTTCCCAGCGCAGGAACTTAATGCGAAAGTCTTTTGCATGAAATGTGCGTCCGTCGCAGGCACTCCTCCCGCTCAGGTTGTCTGAACGATTCAAAGTGAAATGGGCCCCACAGTAATGTATTTATTATATCTATATTGTTCATGCATATGGAGAGATCATTTTAGATCAAATGAGTAATATCCAAAGCTCAAGTGGACCACACCACAAATAATTGTGGGGACTGATTCTCACCGTTAAAACATTTGTAGGGCCCACCATAACGCCCACCATAACGTTTATTTTTCATCCAATTCATTCATTAGGTCACACAAATCTGGATAATGAGGAAAAACAAATATCATATCGATCAAAAATTTTGTGACCCCAAAAGGGTTTCAATGGTAAACCTTTAATCTTCCACTGCTTTTTTCAGTGTGGTCCACTTGATCTTTGGAACTGTCTTATTTTGTGGCTCAAGTCTTACGACGAGCTCACCAAATGGACGAACGGTTTGGATATAACGCATACCTCATGATGGGACCCACAAAATTGGGTGACGACGTCAACACACCCGTGGTGGTGTGCGGTACGGAAGCAGATTGCGTACTGAGCAACTCTGTACGCTAAGCGTACTGAGTAAATTCTGTGGGGCCCACTGTCATTTTTGCATTGTATCAACTCCGTACATCCGCCTTGTTATATAAATTTAGGGCTTTCAACCAAAATTTAATCATATCCAAAGTTTAAGTGGACCACACCACTTGAAATGATGTGAATTGAAGTCTACCGTTGAAAAGTTCTTGGGGGCCCACAGAAGTTTTAGATCAAGATGATTTTTGTTTTTTCCATTCATCCATGTCTATGTGATCTTATGAACGGTTTGGATGACAAATAAACATCACTGGGGGCCTTAGAAATGTTTCAACGGTGGAAATCAATATTTCCACTGTTTCCTTTGGTATGTTCTACTTGAGCTTTTGATATACTTCGGTTTTGGGCTCAACCCCTAAAATGATCCGGAAAAACGTATGGACGGCGTGGATAGACCACATACATTCAAGGTGGGCCCAACTGAGTTTACTCAGTACGATAAGAGTGCACCGAGTAACTCAGTACGCAATCCGATTTCATGCGGACGCCACCCAATTCAAAAACCAGGGCCGGACGCCCTTTTTTTTCTAAGCAGAGAGGGTTCCGGCCCCAAAATCTCCCAAATCTTCGGATTCCGACCCCCATCTCCCAAATCTTCAGATTCCGGCGAAGATTCTCCAGATTTCGACGAGGATTTCTCCCGATGTCGCCCAAATACCCGGATTTCTTCGGATTTTGACGGATTTCTCTCCCAAATCAAAGATTTTGCTTGCACTAATCTACGAAAGAAGCTTCGATTGGAATGGCCCACCAAATAGAAGCTTTCGATGATGACGATCTCTTGTACAGGTACCGAAATCCAGTTTCTTGTTTTTTTTTTTCGATTTTTTCGGATAATTATAGTTTCGATTTTTTTTTTTGATTTTTTCGAGGAAATCGCGCGATATCGTCAAAATATCGTGCGATATCGATGATATATCGGCCGACATTTGAAATTGGGATTTTTTGGTATCTTCCGGGGGTTATCGGGGGTGTATCGTCTCGCATGGGTGCGATAACGATAATATCGGCCGATATATCGGCCGATAGTATCGATATTTCGAACACTGGATACAAAGAACCCCCCTATATATGGACTCTTGCCATTTTTAGCTCATCCAACCAATATAAGATAGTCCGTCACCTATACTGCTTTAATACAAAAAAACAAATAAAACAGCCAATAAAAAAGTTATAAAACAAGACAGATCCCAAATAACTCGGGGGATGGTTGTAAAAATATGGACTTGTGGGGCTAACCACCCACGCACATGATGACACACAGGGGTATTAAGGTCATTTAACTCCATCCATTAGACATGTAGACCTTCAATACAATCGAGCCATTGAATCAGGTCAATATTGACATCAGACCCTTGATTTGATTCAAATCGTCAATCATACCAATCTGGCCAATAGATGTGCTATAGACCAGCAATCTAGATGGTTGGATGTTACAGGTCTTTAACTTGGGCGGTCAATTTTGTCAGATATTTAATAAAACCAATGGATGGACCTAATAAGGGCATGATATAACATCTACAAGTCTGAACGTTAATCTTCCAGCTTGTGGACTCAACCGAGCCTTATTTGATGCCCGCATGCAGCCTAGATGCATCATGAAATCTTGCAAGATGTCTAGGAAATCTGGAATAGCGATTAATGTTTCTCAATGAAGATTTTTGTCATGGAATATTAGTGTTTGGGGACCTTGGAGAAAAGGTTGCCTACCAAGGAGTATGTTAAGAAATTCAGAGTGGACATCAACAACTGGAAGTCCAGCTGATATCTGCGTTCTCGATAAGAGAACGTTGCGGGAGGGGGTGTATTCATGGTCCATTTTTCCTTAGCATGGAGGGCTTGGGAGGATGACTCTTAGCGTGGAATAACGACGTGGTGTATATGAGAGCAAGACGAATTGGCGAATTTTCAATCTCCAAAAACTTTTCTTCGAAAGAAGATGGGTTCTAATGGAACCTCTCTAATGTCTATGGGTCTATTGATCTTGCTAAAAGGGAGGCCTTTTGGATGGAGCTAACTTCTTCTCCACATCTTAGGATTTATCTTAGGGCATGTTTGGATATAAAGAATCTAAGGCGAGGACATGGAAAAAGTAATAATTATTTCTACCAACATTGTTGTTAAACGAATTCTATTTTTAGAGGTCTTGTTTGTTTTGCAAGTAGAAATCCCAAATGCATTAGACAAAAATTATCTTATATCTTGCACCAGAGAATCTTGACTGTAAATAAGGCCAATGATTACTTTACAAAATCCATTATTTTCTTTGCAATCCAAATAGCATAAAACGTTAAATCAAGGAAAATGCTTTCTTCTTCCACAGATTTCACACATCCAAACAGGCCCTTGATGTATAAGTGACAGCTATCAAGCCATTCACTTTACTTTCAAGAAGTTCAGGCGCAACTGACTACTAGTATGCGAAGTTCATGGTGTGCCGCAACTGCCGTTACGTAACGGTAATGGTGACAACCGGTCCGCATTACGGGGTCTTAACAGCCGTCACAGAGAAGATGATCCGTTATGGACCCCTAATTTTAAAAAAAAAAAAAAAAACCTGCCGCTATGGCCCATATTGTAACAGTAATGATGGTGGCCGTTGCAGCCACCATTACCATTATGGAATAATACCTTTGCAAAGGTTTAAAACAAGCTAAAAGATATACACTCAATGGAGGCATATTCACATGATGAAAGAAACCAAAAAGAGTCACCAACTGGAAACGCAACTGATTCCCAATATCTAAAGGGTGAGATAAACATTTTCCAAATCTGCCGGGACAAATATTTCCAATGTTGACTTCGGACAACCATCCAATACCTTATGATTTCTGTGGTATTACATTGAGGCCATCCCCTTTTAATTTCGAAAACATGTGGCTCGAGGAACTTGGCTTTGTGAAAACAATGAAAAGTCTAAAGTATTGCCAGCAACTTGCAAATGTGATATTGCAATTTCCAAATCTACAACCTCAAAGTCCTTGTTTGGCCACACTATGCACGGGCAAATAAAATCCTTCAACCATGATAGAGATTTAGGAAAGAGAGTGGATCACCATCACAAAGACCTTTCGAGCATAGAAAAAAAAAACTATTGGCAATCCATTAATCTTGAACAAAAGTTAGGTTGATGTGATACAACCCTCATCCTTCAAATCCATTTTTTCCCAAACCCCATTCTTCCAAGTAAATAAAAGAGAAAGGTCCCATCCATGTTATATGCTTTTCCATGACCACTTTACATACTATGCATGGGGAAAATGTTGAATAAGTCAGCAGTAATTAGTTTGTCATGTGGCTTATTGTTCTAATCAATAGGAGTTTGTTATGTTTACCTATTCTTTAGGAATTAAATTTGCAGATTCTGCAGTATATAAGCTAGTTCCTATTTTCTTGTTTATTAGTTGGTGTAATGCCTATTTAAAGGCTGATTGCTTAATGAATATGCAGTGCAAAGATTTTCTCCATTCTTCCCACTTTGTGTTCTGTTGCCTGTTACCTAACAGTGGTATCGGAGCCAGGTTTTCCAAAAAGACAACAGTAGTTTCCTCTTCCGGTAACCAGCTTTCTTGCAATGGCATCTGAAACTTTTGTACAACCTGCTATACCTCGCTTTGATGGTCATTATGATCATTGGAGCATGTTGATGGAGAATTTTCTTAGGTCAAAGGAGTATTGGCAAGTTGTTTCTGATGGCATACCAGAACCAGCAATGGGCACAGCAGTGTCAGACGCACAAAAAGCAGAAATAGAAGCAGCAAAGTTGAAAGATCTCAAAGCCAAGAATTATTTGTTCCAAGCCATTGAACGTTCAATTTTAGAGACAATTCTGTGTAAGGATACGTCCAAGCACATTTGGGATTCCATGAAGAAAAAGTATCAAGGCTCAACAAGAGCAAAGAGGCAGCAGCTTCAAGCACTTCGTACGGAGTTTGAAACACTTCGAATGAAGTCCAGTGAATCAGTCACAGACTATTTTTCACGAGTCATGACAATTGTCAACAAAATGCGGATTCACGGCGACAAGTCAGAGGATGTCACAATTGTGAAGAAAATTTTGTGATCCATGACTCCGAAATTTAATTTTGTTGTATGTTCTATAGAGGAATCTAAGGATATTGATGAACTTTCACTTGATGAATTGTAGAGTTCTTTGCTGATCCATGAACAGAAACTCAATCAGCAAGACGAGGATGAACAAGCATTACAAGCCTCCATCAACAGTCAGTCCTTAGCCTCAAATAGGACTAATAGAAAACAGAATCAAGGATCAACCGATTGCAAAAAGCAGCAGCAACAGCAATCAGACTATCAATCTTTTGATTCACAAGGAAGAGAAAGAAAGGGGAAGAGGACGAGGTAGAGGTGGATATCATTCAGCTACTCGTAAACCAAGTTCAAGAGACAAGTCTAACATAGAATGTTATCGATGCCACAGGTATGGACATTACAAATCTAAATGTCGTACTAACTTGTCTAAAAACCATGGTGAAAAATCACATCTTGCAGAAAATGAAGAGGAAGTCTCTCTTTTAATGGTTTGTCATGCGAAAGAAGAAACGGGCAAGAACATGTGGTGCTTAGACACAGGCTGCAGCAATCACATGTGTGGTAATAAGTCGCTCTTCTCCACCTTAGACGAATCTATCCGAGACAATGTGAAATTTGGGAACAACTCCAAAGTCTCTGTCATGGGCAAAGGAGAAGTAATTATCCAGACTAAAGGAGATTCCGCTCAAACCATTTCCAATGTCCTTTTTGTTCCAGATCTAAAGACCAACTTATTGAGTATCGGTCAGTTGCAAGAGAAGGGTTATGAGGTTTCTATCAAGGATGGAGTGTGTCGAATTCAAGATGCCAAATTGGCCTTAATTGCTCAAGTTATGATGACTGTAAATCGGATGTTTCCTCTCTATCTCGACAATGTTAATCAAACATGTTTTTCAGCAAAATTAAAAGACATGGCTTGGCTATGGCACTTTCGCTATGGCCATCTCAATTTTGCTGGTCTAAGAACACTTCAACAAAAAAATATGGTTGTTGGCCTTCCAAAATTCTCAAGCACCTCAAATGTTTGTGCAGAATGCATTGTTAGCAAACAACATCGAGAGCCATTTCCAAAAGGAAAAACTCAGAGAGCAAGGCAGTTATTGGAAATTGTCCACTCCGACATTTGCGGACCTATCAATCCTGTATCTAATGGAGGTAAACGATATTTTATCACTTTCATTGATGATTTAAGCAGAAAAACTTGGGTTTACTTCTTACAGAATAAATCTGAAGCCTTAATAGCTTTCAAAAGCTACAAAGCCATGGTTGAGACAGAAGTAAGAAAATCTCTGCACTGCATATTCATTAAGCAATCAGCCTTTAAATAGGCATTACACCAACTAATAAACAAGAAAATAGGAACTAACTTATATACTGCAGAATCTGCAGATTTAATTCCTAAAGAATAGGTAAACATAACAAACTACTATTGACTAGAACAATAAGCCACATGACAAACTAATTACTGCCGACTTATTCAACAAACCCTCCCTTAAACTAATGATTAAATATTAGTTTAAATATAAAAAAACTTTGAATTAAACTGAATTCTTTGAACAAACACCAAGCAGCTCCCTAAGCTTCTGAAATGCGCTTGGTTTGAGAGCCTTGTGAATATATCAGCAACTTGATCCTCACTTCCGCAGTACACAAGATCAATTGTTTCATTTCTTGTAAGATCTCTCAAGAAATGGTACCGTACATCAATGTGTTTGCTTCTCCCATGAAGAACTGGGTTTTTGGACAATTTAATTGCTGAATTGTTGTCACAAAAAATGGTTGTAGTTCCCTTTTGTTTGAAGTGAAGTACTGCAAGAATCTCCCGCAACCAAATAGCTTGACAAGCACATGAACTCGCAGCTACGAATTCGGCTTCAGTTGTTGATAAAGTGACGATTGATTGCTTCTTCGATGACCATGATACTGCTCCTGACCCCATCATGAAGACATAACCAGATGTGCTTTTTCTATCATCTGGATCTCCAGCATAATCGCTATCCGTAAAGCCAAACAACTCTGATTTTTCTCCTTTCTTATACAGGATCCCATAATTAGTTGTTCCCTGCAAATATCTGAATATCCGTTTTGCAGCTAAGAGATGCATCTCCTTTGGACAATCCATGAATCTGCTGATGAGACTTAAGGCATGCATTATGTCTGGTCTCGTTGCAGTTAAATACATTAAGCTTCCCACCATTTGCTTATAAAGTGTATCATCAACCCTTTTTCCTTGGGAATCTTTGGTAAGCTTCAACCCCGTTTCTGCTGGTGTACAACTGGGATTGCAATCTTTCATCTGAAACTTGTTGAGCATCTCTTGGACATATTTTTTCTGAGAAATAAAGATACCTCCAACAGATTGAACTACCTCTATACCAAGGAAGTAATGCATCATTCCCAAATCAGACATATCAAATGCAGCCATCATGGACTTCTTAAATTTGTCAAACACGACCTTATCATTTCCAGTATAGATTAAATCATCAACATATAAACTGACTATGAGGATTTTCCCAACATTTTCTAATTTGATGAAAAGTGAATGTTCATAAGGACATTTGTGAAAACCTCCCTTCAAAAAATATGCTTCAATACGACTATACCAAGCACGTGGGGCTTGTTTTAGTCCGTATAAAGCCTTTTTTAACTTATAAACTTTGGACTCCTCTCCAATTTTAACATAACCAGGAGGTTGATTAACAAATACCTGCTCCTTTAATTCTCCATGCAAGAATGCCGACTTGACATCTAATTGGAAAATAGACCATGAATTTTGAGCTACCAATGCAATTATCAATCTGATTGTGTCGTGTCGTGTGACGGGAGCAAACACTTCTTTGTAATCGATGCCGAATTCTTGCTTGTATCCTTTCGCGACTAAATGCGCCTTGTATTTATCAACTTCACCATTCTCCTTCAATTTCGTCTTATACACCCATTTCACATCAATGGTTTTCAGTCCTTTTGGAAGTTCCGTCAACTCCCAAGTGTCATTCCTTTCTATAGCTGCAATTTCATCATTCATGGCTTTCCTCCATTTTGATTGTTAAATAGCCTCTTCATAAGTTACAGGATCACAATCTGCAAAGAGAGCAAAGTGTATGAGTGTCAGACTGATCAATCCCTGTTACCTCATAGTCACGCATCCATGCTGGCCTCCTTCTGAGTCGTGGTGACCTTGGTTCTCTTGCAGCCTCAGATGAATCATCTGCTTGAATAATGGTGGATTGCTGCTGATTCCCCACAAGATGTTGTTCTTCTTCATCTTTTTCTCCATCAAAATCTGTAGGAATATGATGTGCAACCCTATTTGCATTCCATTGCCAAAAATTGTCTTCGTCAAAGATTACGTCACGGCTGATAATAATCTTCTTAGTGTTAGGATTATATAATTTATAAGCTTTTGAACAATCACTAACACCAAGAAAGACACACTTTTCTCGCTTGTCATCTAACTTTTTCCTTTTCTTGTCTAGAATATGAGCGTAGGCTATGCACCCAAATATTTTGAAGTAGCTAACATTTGGTCTTCTACCACTCCAAGCTTCCTCGGGTGTCATATTTTGGACTGCAAGAGTTGGACTTCTATTCAAAATATGAACACTCCAGTTGACAGCTTTTGGCCAAAACTTCTTTAAAATTTCACCCTTCGTCAATAAGCTCCTCACCATGTTCATGATGGTGCGGTTCTTTCTTTCGCACACTCCATTTTGTTGTGGAGTGTAGGGTGTGGTGAGTTGTCTTTTGATGTCATGCTCTTCACAAAAGTTTGTAAATTTGTACGAATTATATTCACCTCCACGATCGGTCCGCAACACTTGAATTGAACATCCTACTTCTTTCTCAACCATGGCTTTGTAGCTTTTGAAAGCTATTAAAGCTTCAGATTTATCCTGTAAGAAGTAAACCCAAGTTTTTCTGCTTAAATCATCAATGAAAGTGATAACATATCGTTTACCTCCATTAGATACAGGATTGATAGGTTGGCAAATGTCGAAGTGGACAATTTCCAATAACTGGCTTGCTCTCTGAGTTTTTCCTTTTGGAAATGGCTCTCGATGTTGTTTGCTAACAATGCATTCTGCACAAGCATTTGAGGTGCTTGATAATTTCGGAAGGCCAGCAACTATGTTTTTCTATTGAAGTGTTCTTAGACCAGCAAAATTGAGATGACCATAGCGAAAGTGTCATAGCCAAGCCATGTCTTTTAATTTTGCTGAAAAACATGTTTGATTAACATTGTCGAAATAGAGAAGAAACATCCGATTTGCAATCATCATAACTTGAGTAATTAAGCCCAATTTGGCATCTTGAATTCAGCACACTCCATCATTGATAGAAACCTCATAACCCCTCTCTTGCAACTGACCGATACTCAATAAGTTGGTCTTTAGATCTAGAACAAAAAGGAAATTGGAAATGGTTTGAGCGGCACCTCCTTTAGTCTAGATAATTACTTCTCCTTTGCCCATGATAGAGACTTTGGAGTAGTCCCCAAATTTCACATTGTCTCGGATAGATTCGTCTAAGGTGGAGAAGAGCGACTTATCACCACACATGTGATTGCTGCAGCCTGTGTCTAAGTACCACATGTTCTTGCCCGTTTCTTCTTTCGCATAACAAACCATTAAAAGAGAGACTTCCTCTTCATTCTATGTTAGAGTACAACATTCAGATTTGTAATGTCCATACCTGTGGCACCGATAACATTCTATGTTAGACTTGTCTCTTGAACTTGGTTTACGAGTAGTTGAATGATATCCACCTCTACCTCGTCCTCTTCCCCTTCCTCTTTCTCTTCCTTATAAATCAAAAGACTAATATAAAATAGAATCAAGGATCAACCGATTGCAAAAAGCAGCAGCAACAGCAGTATTTTTATTTAAACTAATATTTAATCATTAGTTTAAGGGAGGGTTTGTTGAATAAGTCAGCAGTAAATACTTTGTCATGTGGCTTATTGTTCTAGTCAATAGGAGTTTGTTATGTTTACCTATTCTTTAGGAATTAAATCTACAGATTCTGCAGCATATAAGTTAGTTCCTATTTTCTTGTTTATTAGTTGGTGTAATGCCTATTTAAAGGCTGATTGCTTAATGAATATGCAGTGCAGAGATTTCTCCATTCTTCCCATTTTGTGTTCTGTTGCCTGTTACCTAACAGAAAAAACTCCTTAATTCATGATTCAAAATGCTTGCTATAAGAATCCATGTAGATTCTCGTCTTGAATGAAGACACTCTTAGGATGGGGAAATATGAAACACTACCTTTTTCATTTGGTTTGCAAGGATCTTAGATATCACTCCACAAGGATAATGACACAACCTAAAATCTCCATCACTCACAATCTCCGATACCCAGATCCTCCAAAATACCTGAGAGTACTCATTTCGACATGATATGATGTGGGTACAACTTACGACTAGATCTAAAAGAGAGAGATCACTTTATAGATATATCCCATGATGTGAGGATAATGACACAAACCCAAGACCTCCATCACTCCTTATGATCTTTATAACCAAGATCCTCTAAAACACCTGAGAGTGCTCATTTCGACATGACATGATGTGGGTACAAATTACAACTAGGTGACTAGGTGAGAGAGGGGGGGGGGGTCGGGGGCGCAAAGAAGATAGATAGAGGACACCAAAGAGAGAGTTCCTCATGGATGGTGAGATGGGATGGAGAGAGAGGTGTTAGGATGGCCAAAGAGGAAGAGGGATGGGGGGAGAGATCTTTCACTGCCGGGATTTGGTTGCAATGCAATGGGTGAAGAAAATCGCTACACTAGGCTGACATTTCATCACTATTTAAAGCAATTCTTATTACTTGATACACTGGTAGAGTATGGTCATTTGTCACGTGCTCACTACCAATATACACATGGGCCATATGTACCAAGTTCCAAATTTCTATAGATGGACCCATTCCTAATTTCATATCGATTTGACAACCATAACCTCTTATTTTTGTTGACTTTACAAGCTTTTTTTATAACAAAAGATAAAGAAAGATCTTATTAAAAATGTCCAAAGGGAAAAGAAATACATAGATCCACTAAGGCACTAGATAGAAATCTATTCCACGACCCCTTGCTTAGTGAGGCAATTGGCCGTACTATTTTCCTCCTCAGGGACTTGCCAAAAAGAGCAATCCAGAGATAGAGAAAGAAGCCTAATGCTATTGACACAATAAGAACACACTTCCAACTATATCTTTAACGTACTTGATGTTAAATCTCTTGGAAGAGAGAGAGAGAGAGAGAGCGAGAGAGAGAGAGAGAGAGAGAGAGGAAGTAGAAAAAGGAAATGTACTGTCTGATGCTTGCCATATCTGTTATTTTATGATTTTGTAATTTGGAGGATCACAATACTCTGATCCTTCCCATACGGGACACCTGTTCCCATATCCTCGTAACACAGCTTATGGTCCCACAATCGTAAAATTTCGATACTGCTTCCAAAAATTGGGATTAATTGAGAAGCATACAGTGGGTGTAGATCTGCATTTCTACACCTAACCTATTACAGCTGATCTTATGTTTGTGATTGTCATTCTTATCAGCATCTATACTACAGACAAGGTGTCCCGTATCGGTATCGGTTGGCATAACGGTGACCTCCAAAACCGATACGGATACGGGGGCGTAACGGTGATACGGGGGCGTAACGGCGCAAAAAAATTTTTTTGCCAAAAAACTTTTTTTGCCAAAAAAATATGAAAAAATATGGATTAAATCCGGAATATTCTAAGCATTCCAAATATACATTCATTTATAAATTGGAACATGTTTATGGTGGTGTAACGGTCCACTCTTTAGTGAGAAGTTGTATCGGACTGTCTGATGAATTTATGAACCAGATAACCTGAATTTGACTACAAAATTCATATATTTAATTTTCTAACTATCTACTATCAATGATAGATATATTAGAATGAATGTAATATGAAAATATCTTACATTTAGGTGTTTGCAATTATTTTTGAGGGCCAAAATTCATGCGTAAATAGAAAAAAAATATAAAATGGCACCCCAAATATGTAAAATGCACATTAACATGCTCTACTATGATTAACACATCATATGGCATCATTAAAACAGCAAAAGAATCATTAAAAAATGATTTTTCGAATTTTCAAAAAAAGGGCCGAAATAAATGCGTAAATAGAAAAAAATAAAAAATATATATAAAATGGCACCCCAAATATGTAAAATGCACATTAACATGTTCTACTATGATTAACACATCATATGGCATCATTAAAACAGCAAAAGAATCATTAAAAAATGATTTTTCGAATTTTCAAAAAAAGGGCCGAAATAAATGCGTAAATAGAAAAAAATATTTAAAAAATATAAAATGGCACCCCAAATCTGTAAAATGCATATTAACATGTTCTACTATGATTAACACATCATATGGCATCATTAAAACAGCAAAAGAATCATTAAAAAATGATTTTTCGAATTTTCAAAAAAAGGGCCGAAATAAATGCGTACATAGAAAAAAATATAAAAAATATATAAAATGGAACCCCAAATCTGTAAAATGCACATTAACATGTACTACTATGATTAACACATCATATGACATCATTAAAACAGCAAAAGAATCATTTAAAAATGGTTTTTCGAATTTTCAAAAAAAGGGCCAAAATAAATGCGTAAATAGAAAAAAATATTAAAAAAATATAAAATGGCACCCCAAATCTGTAAAATGCACATTAACATATTCTACTATGATTAATACATCAAATGGCATGATTAAAACAGCAAAACAACCATTAAAAACTGATTTTTCGAATTTTAAAAAAAGGGGCCAAAATTCATGCGTAAATAGAAAAAAATATTAAAAATTTATTAAATGGTACCCCAAATCTGTAAAATGCACATTAACATGTTCTACTATGATTAACACATCATATGACATGATTAAAACAGCAAAATATATTTAAAAAAGTATAAATACTTATTTTTGACGAATTTCTGAAAAATGGCCCACCGAGCTTTGATTCAAAAAAATCTATAATATAATGTGTTTTTCTATCAAATACCTAGCTAAGGTTGGTCGAAATTAGTAGTAGAAGGAGTTAGAAACAGTTTGGAAGCAGGAGGTTTCAAAAAAACAGCAAAAACAGAGCTTTAAAAAAAAAAAAAAAAAAAGTTACCGTTTCGGGCCCGTTTCGGGCCGTTATGCCCGTATCGGTCCCGTATCGGCCGATACAGGTACAAAAAATCGAATCGGCCGTTTCGGCCCCGAAACGGGTAACGGTTCGCACCGTTACCGTTACGTATCAGCCGATACGGCCGATACGTAACCGATTTGGCATACCATGACCACAGAGCTCCTTACTTCTTTTGTTGTTTCATGTTTGTCAGCTCTTTGGTGGAAACTATTTCTAGAAATTATCCTAGGATGATTATGCTATGCTACTGCTATACTCAAATGAAAATTCTTGTTTGTGATCACAACAGCCAATAAAGGAATGTGCAATGCTCAGCATAGAATTACTTTTCCAACTTTTTATCCAGTAAACTATATGTGAATGTTGTTGTCTCTCTCAAAATGAAAACTTTCCATGTCTTTAACAAACTTGCTAAACCCTCAACAGAATAGCAGAACACAAAATATTCATGAAGTTTAAGATCCGAATGTTAAGCTACAGCAAATCTGTCTTCATCTGGAAAAGCATGGACAAAAGCATGAAGATTTCCTTCTTGAAAAGAGAAATCAAGTAATCTGCAATAGTCTGTATGATACTATGATCACAAAAACAAAACTCTTCCTTACAGCCATGAAGCAGTACTAAGCTAACCCGAAGCCTTCGGGTGCGTTTGTTTCCATGCCATTTACATATGTAAATCAATTTGCATATTTTCATCAGCACCAATTTACATATGTAAACATTTTCACACCTACCCATTTACATCCCACCCCACGAGAAAATACTTTCCCATGTAAACTGCCCCATTTGGTTTCCACCTCAATATGGATCACCCCATGAGGATTTTCTTGGGTCGGGATATTATTGGGAAAATCTCGCAGAAAATTAAATAGTTAAAAATGTTCGTTATCAATAAATAAATAATTTTAATTTTTAAATATATAATATATAACAATTTTTAAGGTTTTTAGTATTTTTCAGGTTAAATTCAAGATAATGTCGCAATAAAAACATGATATTTTATGATCCATCAATATTTTTAAAAAATGTCATGATAATATTGATTTCTGTATTTTTTTCGTAAAATTATTGCAAGATTTTCAAAATCTCAGCGATCTTTGTCACATTGCCCGCGCCTACCACCCACATAAGCAGTAGTGTCTAGTTTGGGGGAAACTCCCACAAAACCAAGAAGTTCGGACATTCTTGGTTTTGCAGTAACTTTTGAATTTCGTGATTTTGCAGGAGTTACTTGCAAAACAACAAGCTATTGCTTGTGGCAGTCATGGACCCCATGAAATCCAGGTTACCTGAAAATCTGGATGTTCAAATGTTTGTTGTCCAAATATAGCCTTAGATGAAGAACTGCAAATCAATTCAATAATGAATCCAGATGCACTCAAAATGAATTAATAGCAATTCACTTTCAGCAATGACTTCTCAGATTGTAAGCATGTGAATTCCCTACCTGAAAATTCTTGTAGTCTTCATTTTAAACACCAGAAAGCCATTCCAGAACCCCAAGTTCAAAAATGTACAGCATGTCTCATGCACTGCAATAGTGGAAAAAACAAAAGAAGAATGGATTTAGATTACCAAAGCTATATCGCATTTTAAAATGTTCTGTTTGAGAAGAAAGAATGTAAGCATAGCACTACCACTAACAGTCATGAAAAGGTTTCATAGCCCCACAGGTGCACATGCCAACCTGGCAAGTGTATGGGACATCTGCTCAGTGCATACGGTGGCCCCCACCATGAACCATATGCAAATAACAGGCTGGATTTATGAGAAAAAATATATGGTTTAGAATGAAACTAGCCAACAGTCTACATTCAACATAAACTCAGGTTCTGCCTGATGACTCAACCAGCCTGATCTTTATGTATAGCCATCTCCATGGTGAGGGCCACAGCATGCAGCACACGGATGTCTCACAAACTTGCCAGGTTGGGCATGTTCACTGCCAATAGATCATAGTCCTAAAACTCACCGAGATAGGCAAAACTCGTCCGAGTCTATTCAACTTGGCAAGATTTCAAGCCAAGTCACTTAAAGAATCGAATCTGACCATGACTTGGTCGAGCAAAGCGAGACAAATCGAGTTGACTCATTAACTCGGTCAAATTTATGCAACTCACTCTAACTCAGGCCTAATCACTCACCTTGTCAGGCCTCCTTTCATTAAGGGTAAAAAATGATATGGGAAAGATTTGAACCCAAGACCTCTTTTAGAGGTGCAAAGTACCAAACCATCAAGCTATGGAAAAACTTGTTGCTTTCTTTCTTGTATCTTATAATACATGTACAAATATAAGTAATTTAAATGTTTTATTTTTATTTTTTATTTTTGAGAGAGAGAGAGAGAGAGAGAGAGAGAGAGAGAACTAAGAATTTATTAAGACACCCATCAAAAGGTAGGAAAAGAATACAATCTAAAGCTCTCAAACAAAAGAAGAAATGGCAAACTTCCATTTAATACATATACAAGTATTTAAATGTTTACTACCATTTCCACTATTTGTTAGCTAATAGTTATTAGCCATTGTGTTGAGTCAGGTTGAGTCTTCAAGTTAACCCGACCAAATGAACATCCAGTGACTCGAGTTTTCAGGTTTTTTAACTGTGGTGTAGATGTGCATGTCAAGAAAGTGGGTGTGGTGCTAGCAAACCTCCAATTACTTCAAAACAAACAAAAAGAAAATAAAAATAAAAAGAATAATTGGGGCACACACATTATCCACATACCATTTATTACTCGATGCAATCGAGAGCTGATTGCCACCAATATTCAGTTGAAATCTCCTGACTCACGAGCTGAAAAGATGTGGCCCGCATTGACTGAGGAACAGTGATTGCTAATAGGCAATCATCCATCATTCCAACAGATGCTGAATTTCAAATGCCGTAACCAACAAGACATCCCTCAGACTCTCAACTTATCAGCAATCCAGTCTGTATCAATAGATTTATCTTCCTTGGACAGTTCTCTTGCCAAAATCACATAGGTCTGGAAGCTGATAGCACAATCCCTTGCTTCCATGACATGTAGAAAGTTCATGCATAACTTCGAATCTCCTTCCTTCAGTAGCCCATCAATGAGCACTGTCCAAACAACCTCATCCGGATTCCGGTTCTGCTGAAGCATTCTCTCAAACAAAGCTTCAGCTTCTTTTATCCTGCTTATCTTGCATAGAGCACATATCAATGCTTTGTAAATACCTAGGCGAGGTTCGAAGCCTCCAACATCCATCTTATTGAAGACTTCTACGGCAGCATCAACTCTGGACTGCTTACAGTATGCAACTACCAACGCACTACACATTTCTGCATCTGGGCACATGCCCTTTTCCGCCATGCTTCTAACCAACTGATCAGCCTCATATGCACGTCCTTCTCTACATAGCCCACATACTAGAATACTGTAAGTATCAAAAGTAGGATCACATCCATTCTCTGACAATCTGACTAAAAGATCGGAAGCTGTATCAAAGTGTGCATCCTTGTCATCCGAACCGCAATTATAGATTCCTTCATGCAAGCCCACACGTTTTTCTTTGAGCTCTTGGCGTTCTTTTTGCAACCCTTTCATCAACACGCCAAAAGTTCGGTAGTTGGGCTTGCAACCCGCACTCACCATCCGCTTCAAAAGCGAAAAGGCATGATCTAGCCTACCCAACATAACAAACCCGTCGATTATCGACGTATATGTTACCTCATCAAGAACTAATCCTTTTGCCTCCATTTCTCCAATCAACGCCTCCGCTTCCTCAGCCTTACCTTCTTGACATAGCCCGTAAACCAGCACGCTGTACGTGTGGAGGTTCGGCATGCAGTCCTGCTTCACCATCTCATCGACAACTCTAAATGCAAGGTGGACCGCCCCGTTCTTGCACAGCCCATCAACCAATGACGTGTACGTCACAACGTTCGGCAGCAAACCCCGCTCAATCATCGTCTCAAGGAGCTTCTCCGCTTCCGACAACCTATTCTCCTTGCAAAAACCATTGATGACAACATTGTACGTCTGCATGTCCAGTTTGCGGCCCATTTCCTCCATCCTCTCCAATAATGACAATGCAACGTCTACCTTCCCGGACTTACAGTGACCGTCAATCAATGCAGTGTACGTGACCTCATTCGCGCTCAAACTGTGTTCCCCCATTTCATCAAACACTTTAGACGCCAATTCAAGTTTACCCACTTTGCAGAAACCACATATAAGTTCAGTGTACGTCCATTCATCTGGTTCGCATCCATTCCCTTTCATGAAATCCAATAATCTCATAGCATTGCTAAGGTAGCCACATTTACAATACCCATTGATCAGTGTGTTGTACGTTATCCGATTTGGCGGCGGGCCCATCTTTAGCATTCCATTGAAAAGAACCATCGCTTTTTCAATCTTAGCAGTCATGCAAAACCCATTAATCATCTCATTGTAAGTTTTAACATTAGGCAAGCAACCCTTCCTCCCCATTTGACCGAACACCTTTAAGGCAGACTCAATTTTTTGGTTCGAACATAACCCATTTATTAATGCATTGTACGTCACTGTATTAGGGACCAACCCATCCCTCAATATCTTGTGAAATAATCCAATGGAGATCTCGAATTGGTCCGCACGAAACAATCCGCTGATCAACGCCGTATAAGTATGTACATTTGGACGACACCCCCTCTTCCTCATATCAACAACTAGATCACATGCATCCTTGATCCTGCCACACCCACAAAGGGAAGTGACCGGAACAGTATATGTATACACCGTGGGCTCCACGCCATTCTCCACCATCTCTTTAAGAAGCCCCAATGCCTCGTCCACCCGCCCCTCATTACAAAGTCCGTTGATCAAAGTAGTATAGGTCACAGAATTGGGAGCACATCCCTCTTTAACCATTCTATCAAAAACTTGAAATGCCAAATCCAAATCATGATTCCTACAGTATCCAAGAATAAATGACGTGTATGTGACCACGTCCGGCCTCAATTCATATTGGAAAATCCGACTCAAAACCAGCTTGGCCTCTTTAACCCTCCCATTCCTACATAATATATTAATTAAAGCATTGAACGTCACAAGGCTCGGAATTACTCCGCTCCCCATCATCTGTTTATAAACACTTTGTGCAGTTTCAACCATATCAAACTTACCCAATTTGGTTAAAAGTGTGTTGTAGCTGAACAAAGAGAAGCTGAACCCGCCAACGCTGATCCTGTCCAGGAACCCCATTGATCTCGAGAGCTCTTCCTCATTCCGGCAAGCCTTGATCAACAGGATACGGACGCGGTCCGCAGGGCCAAACATCCGGTGCTGCACGAGCTTGTTCAAGAGCGCGAAGAACGTGTCAATGAGGTGTTTGTCGAAATGCCTCTGAGAGACCCAGTTGAAGAAATGGAGCGCTGAGTTCGGGTTAGGGTGGGATTCAATGACTTGGGTGATTTGGTGGGGGGTGAGGTGTGGGGCCAGTGATTTGAAGTTAGGGTTGTGCTGCCATCGGGGATCAGTGTGGAGGATGTCGCAGATTGCAGCGACCGCTGAGACCAACGGCGTAGACGGGTTTGAGCAGAATCTGAGGAGATGGAGGGACGCCAATAGAGAGATGTGAGGTGGGTTTTTTATGAGAGAGGAGGAGAGGGGTTTTACCATTGCTGTCATGGATGGCAATGGAAGCTGTCGGCCATGGAAGAGCTGCTGCTGCTGCTGTTGCTGCTGCCGGAGGGAGGGCGGATGAAAATGGGGAGAAGGTGGAGACGGGTTTGGGAATCGGGCCCAAAAAGGCGCATATGCTGTGAAAGTACGATGGCAGTCGATCAAGGATGGATGCTGGGCCCTACGCAAATCCACACCCAAAAGAAAAAGTCGGTATGTAGACGTTTGATTTGTGATCGGCCGGTGAGAAATTCACCCACAGTGGCAGTTCGCTGTGGTAGGTTGAGGAGAGAGGTGGCTGCATTACAGCCACAGCGGACGGAGGGTGGCTGCGGTCCTAGGTTTTAATGGGTTTTGGAGAGGTTGTCACGTATGGTACGGTACAACGACAGCTTATGGCCGTACTGGGCTGATATGGGACCCACATCAAATTTTCATCAGATCCACACCGTCCATTATATGTATCCTTAGATTTTATGCTATTGGGAAGAAAATCATTCATAAAGGAATTTAGGTGGGCCATAAATCAAGGAATAGTTGGAAGGGGATGTCTAACCAATGAAATATTCTCCCCCGTTTGTGGGATCTACCATTTTTCTTATATTTCATCTAATCCATTCATCGTATTATTCCCATTAGGATAAATTATATACTAAAAATACGCAAATTTCAAAAGTAAAGCGGTCCACACCACGTGAATTTACAGGTCATAGGCATGATTTTATATTTTTATCTTTATTTTTGCCGAAATAAGAATTGGATCGGCATTTTTATTATTTTTTTAATTTATCACCATAAGAAAAACACGATGGACGGAGTGGATCGGATGTACTGTTGATGAGCGCCCCACAGAAGCACAATACCACTAGAAGCTGTGGTGGTACGGGTAACATATGAGTGCACCTCATTACATTATCCTCGGCCCATGGTTGCACATTGTAATACTCGGGTTTTAAGTTCTGATAAATGGGGACCATCTTAAGTCATCTGGATTGTTGATCTATTGTGGCTTGCTATGGATGGACGATGGCCCTAAAATCTCCCTGATTGTAAAATCGTTATCGGTGGATTTTTGTCCGAACAATAGACGGTCAGGAAGAGAATGTAGCGATGGTCCCATTCCAGTGAAAAGAGTTTCGTATTGTTTGGCTAGGATCTTACTATCCAAGACCAATGTTCTGGATGATTGAGAAATGGGCCCCACTTGTACGAACCCCAAACCCAAGTGCATTGTGCTGGAGAGGATACGGCGGAGGAGGTAGAACCGGAATACGGTAGATCCATCTCGAAATCGGATTGGCTACTCCCCCTGACACCAGCCCCTTGGCTGGTGGTCGGTGCTTTGTGGGCCCCACTGTGATATATGTTTTTCATCCATTAGGTTCATCCATTTTTAAAGATCATTTTGGCAATTTATTCCAAAAATTATAGTATATAAATCTCAGGCGGACCACACCACATGAAAACAATAGTGATTGGATATCCATCATTAAAATCCTCCTAAGGCCCACTGTACTGTTTATTTGACATCCAATCTGTTTATTAGGTCATACAGGCCCAGATGAAGGGGAAAAACAAAAATCATCTCAATCCAAAACTTTCATGGCCCCCAAAATGTTTTTAATGATTGATGCACATTCAACACTGTTTCCTATAACGTGGTCCATTTCAGATTGAAATAATCTCATTTTTGGTATTATACCGTAAAATGATCTTTAAAAATAGATGGACGGAATGGATGAAACACATACATTATTGTGGGGCCCACAGAGCACCGACCACCAGCCATTGGCCGGTGTCAGGGGGACTAGCCAATCCGTTCCCATCCATCTCTCTGTGAAGTACACATGGCAGGATGATTTGCAAATCGGATCCGTCCATGTGCAGGGCCCGGTCACTGATGTATCATGTCTCACAAATCGCTCTTATTAGAAAATCCTATCCATCTGATATGTGGTCATGAAAATTAAGGTCAAAAACAATAATAATAATAATAACAACAACAACAGTTAAGTATGCTGCTTGTAGACAAATTAACTGACAGGATTGACTCATGAGTTTTATTTTAAAACATTAGCTATCCATCCTGGGGCATTATTTCTCAATAAATAAAGGGTACGTTTTTAGTATGGACCGGATGGACCACCCATGTTACTTCATTCTACCCGAAAAACTTAAATTACCAAAGTAGACTATTATTCATACATACAAACTCAGAAATATAAAAATATCTCTACTTTTTTCCGTTGTTTTACCTTATCAGGTTGGAGTATTTTCGTTAAAAAATCAACGTCCGTACCCTAAAAATCATTTTCCATGAAATAAGTTCTTGAACGGCGAAAAACAAAAAGGAGTTAAACGGATTAGCCTACCGTGTTAATTTTTTTAATAAAATAATATTGAGAAATGCTCCAAAGCTCTTAAAGCATATGACTTTACAGTGCCCTCAGTTGCATCAAGTAAACTTGGCAATCCACTAGATTAATCTAAACTATCCATTAAGTCTAGAACACATTTCAATGGGTACCATGCAAAAGTGAGGCTTATCTAAATTTGGCCTTATTTTTGGGGGGCATGGTTTAGATGAGTCCAGCTTAGTGGGTAAGTCTCTGATCATGGGCCTACCTTGATGTATGTATTGTGTATCCACTCCGCCATTAGTTTTTTCAGCTCATTTTGATACATGTTCCCAAAAAATGAAGTAGGTCCAGATCTCAAGTGGACCACGCCACGGAAAGAAGTGGTCATGGGTAGCCCATCGTTGAAATTTCCTAAGGTCCACTATAATGTTTATTTGCCATCCAGCTAGTTGACAAGGTCACAGAGGCATGGATGAAAGGAAAACATAAATACCAGCTTGATCCAAAGCTTTTATGGCCCACAATAAGTTTTTAACGGCTAATAACCACTGTTTCATGCAGTGTCACTTGAGATTTCAATCTGGTTCAGTTTTTTGAGATGATTCACTAAAATGTGTTGAAAAAATTGATGGACAAAGTGGATATACAACACATACATCCAGATTCATAGCTCAAGAGGTAGACAGAGTGAAAGATACCTCGTTTCAACGCTAAGGTCTTGGTATCAATTCCTTAGATGGGGTGGCTAACAGTGAAATGGGAACTGACAGTGGGTGTACTAACAAGCTAACAAAAGAGGAAAAAAAAAAAAAAGTGGGCCACGGTCTCAGACTCACCTAATCCGTTGCTTTTTTTTTTTTTTTATAGCCATCTTTTTTATAACCCATGGATAGGATGTTCAAGATTGCCTAATAGAAGTGAATATTTAGAATATCCATGATGGAAGAAGCTATTGATTTCAATGGATCTTGACCACCCATATTTGAGGCCACTGGTCATAGACCACTCCACAATAAGCAGTGGGGACAGTGATTCCCACCACCGAAATCTTCTTGAGGCCTGTAAGATGTTTATTTGTCATCTAACCTATTCATAATGTCACGTAAGCCTTGATGAAGAGAAACAAACAAGTATCAGGTGGATCTAAAACTTCCTAAACCCTCTTGGACATGTTTGGTCAAATAAAATAATATTGAATTGTATTATTGCAATTGCATGTCTAGAAATACATCCCATGTTTGGGATAAAATTCTTATGGTAGGAAAATATTGGACTAAGCAAAATCATGCTTGGCAGACCATGGAATTGAAATCAACAGACCAAATTCACAACAGATTTCGTTCACTTGTACACGTATAACTAAAATGTCACGTGTAAAATAGTGTATATGGATGGACGGCATGGATAAACACATGTATCAATGTGGGGCCCACGTGTAATGGATTTCAAAATTCACATAAACCTCGAATAAGACCAGATGCAATTATATCCCACTTAATCCCATCTAATAACCTGCGCCAAACCCCCTCTTGAAACTTTTCAAGGGTAAACATTTAATCCCTCCTGCATTCTGTGGTGTGGTCTATTTAAGCTTCATATCTAGCTAATTTTTTTGGCTTATAAACGATCTCCTCCAAATGGACGGACGGTCTGGATATAACACATACATCATGGTAGGCCCCACAGAACTTGGTGACATCAACAAACTTCATAAACAAAGTGACTGCCATACGGAAATTGCATTGGGCCCTCGTAGCTTTTGCTTGTAGATGGGGTCAGAGACAGTTTGTGTCCTTCCAAACCAATCTACCATGAGCATCTGATACACCAACCCGGCCTAAACACCCAATCGGAATTGTCTTCAATACGTTTTATCGTTCCAGCATGAAATACCTGATCAGGTTCACGTGTTATACATGTAAATCCATTACATCTATCAACTGGAAAACATAAACATACAAAAAATCAAACTAACAAAAAAAATTCAATGTACTAAAAATAACAAAATTGGACCACACCAATGGAAAAAATGTAAAATGGCTCTTAAAACCTATAAGCTTGTACGAGGTATGGCCCACTTGAGTTTTAGAGCAAACCAATTTTGTCCATTCACTTCAACCCCACCTATCAACGAGTTTGATGAAAGATACACACCATAATGATATCATATGAAAACTTATAGTTCCCATCATATTCCAAATTTCTCTTTGGTGTGGGTCACCTGAGTTGTGATTTAGCTGATTTATATCACTAGGGCCTAAAATCTGATGGATGGGTGAATTTTATATATATAATTGACGGGACTCAACCTAGCCACGTGCAACACCCAACCCACGCCTAACCCAATTTCCAAATCAAATATTCAATTAATAATATATACATATATATATATATATATATATATATATATATATATATATATATATTTCGGTGAATCATATGCTTGCAAGTCACAGTCCACTTCTATCTTTGCTAGCAATGGCAACCCCTTTATATCCATATGATAGCAACCTATGCATTTAAAATTATGAGAGAAAAGCTTGGCCGCATGGAAAGACTCATGGATAAAGGTAAGCCATTGTGTCGGTGAATTTTGACTTGTTTGGACAATGACTACATTTATGGTCTCTAACAGATATCAACGAGTTTGATGAAAGATACACACCATAATGATATCATATGAAAACTTATAGTTCCCATCATATTCCAAATTTCTCTTTGGTGTGGGTCACCTGAGTTGTGATTTAGCTGATTTATATCACTAGGGCCTAAAATCTGATGGATGGGTGAATTTTATATATATAATTGACGGGCCCCACAACTTACGTATCTTAGTTGAGCGTAGGGCGGGTATAGAACAAGCACTGGGAAGGATTCCCATTGTAAAACACCCAACCTCTTGGTTTAGTAGAGTATTAGCATGTACACTTATTTTGAATGAGTGGACCATATATATCTTCAGTGCTGAGTTAACTGGACTATCAATCACCATTTTTTAAAGTCGTGGTGTGGTCCACCATATGATTGTCACACATGAGTTTCAATTCAAACCGTCCAAATTGCAAGATCTATTGTGGACGGACAATGATTTGAAAATTATAGTGACAAATGGACAATCAAGATAAAATAGTTAGCGGAGCATTTTAACCTTTTGAGAAAGGAGATGATTGACATAACAACTCATGTTTGTTACAACATAATTGGGCCACAACATCATAGGATACATTTAATGCAATAGTACTGACAATGTTTATGATGACATGAACCAATCACAATGCAGGAAAATAGAAAATTTCTATTTGTGATAAGCAGATGATCCAAGTTCAAGTCATATATATGAGATCCAACTATCTACTAGAGTAGTCCCGCCATGTAAGTTGGACTCTTCAAAAATCAAGTGGGTCCATCCCAAGGATGTGATAAAATTTGTCCCTAAAGCCATTTAGGCAACAAATGATCCATAAATGGTAAGTCCATTGTATAAATTCATTTAATCCATTTTACAAATGGCCACTAATTCAAGGACCTTTAAATACACCGTACAGTAATCACAAGTGGTAAAACAAGTCTACATGCAGTTGTGTCGGCATTCCTATTTGTCTTCCGTCATTGATATGTTACTTAATTATCCAATTTCATATCCATCCTGGCCACGGGTCTGTCCCTTTTATTTATCTCATAACAAGCCTTGTTATTCATTGTAATGTTGTCATTCCTCCTACTTAAGCACTAGAGGTAGTCCTCCCATTTGATAATATGAATATTCATAAGATGAACCTAGATTACCTACTTGACCAGAGGGATGAGGATGATGCACCTTTACCTGAAGACACGTCCATGGATGACATTTTTGTTGAACTTGAATCGGATGATGCAGCTGGTCCTGACTATCAACCTTCCCAGGTTGATGATCGGTTGTTCATAACCCCAAGTGTAACGTCGTGATTTAGTAATAACTCAGTGAGAATGAAGTCGAATCCACAGGGACTAATCTCATGTGTATTCTGAAAGTAATTAGAACTAGAACTAGAAGAAGATGTAAACCTAAATCTAAAATATTTGAGAAAGTAAGTTTGAATAAGGTAATTGAAACTTATAAATTTAAAGGTAGTCACTAGGGTGCCAAGGATCCTGTAACACCCCGATTCTTGAAACCCGAGTACACTACTCGTTTTCCAAAAACCCCAATAAACTGTAACTCAAATTTCACGTACATTTTTTTCTTTATCGAGTTAGTAATATAGCGGGATGGAAACAATTAAGCATAAGAGGGAATCTAAATATACATAATCAAGATTTCAAGTGGTTACCCAAAAACTTATACAAAACAATGTCTTAACATTATACAAAACATGACAATACAAATCTAATATAAATGAAGTCAAGAATAGAGAGCCGTAACACCATCTGACTCCTCCTATTCTATATGAATGCCAACATGCGCGTCATCTGCGTCTCCTACACACTAAGTACAGTTCGATAGCGTCAATAGCTATCGCAGTGAGGTATACCCTTCAAGATTTATCGTATCACTAAGATAATTAAAGATAGTTAACAAAGGCAGTGTATAACAGACATTACACAATGATTATCATGGAAATCGGATAAGGTTATCAGATACACATTCAATAAATAAATTTCACAAAGATGATCTTATTTAAATGCACGAATGCATGAATGCACATCAACTGGGATGCACATCCAGCTAGTAAAAAATCACCCAAGGAGAACTAACTACCCGAAAAAGTACTCAAAGGTACGCCCAAGGAGAACCAGTCACCTGGAAAAGACTATGATATATAGATCGCCCGAGGACTAGTCACCCAGAAAAGTACACAAAGATACGCCCAAGAAGAACTAACCACCCGGAAAAGACCATAATAATATATAAATCGTCCAAAGGAGGACTAGTCACCCGTAAAAGTACTCAAGGTACTCCCAAGGAGAACTAGACCACCCGTAAAAGACCATAATAATATGTAGATTGCCCAAGGAGATCTAGTCACCCAAAAGTACTCAAGATACGCCCAAGGAGAACTAGTCACCGAAAAAGACCACATGCCATGAAAATACATGATTAGCCTAACCATTATTATTCCAATTTCAAACAATCAATTTAGAAAAGTGCTCAAAGGTCACTATGGGGGTTTGTCACCCAACATACCGATGACTTAGGCATAGTATCTCATTCCACCATCTCTGGCTTATGAGACTAACAAATATGGTGTTTAAAGATAACCTACTCAACTAGTGGCCAATTATAGTTTTACAAGTGGGACTTACCATCGCAAGGTTATACGAAGACGATCTATTAAGGCCACATAGGGCAAATATTCTATTAAGCAGCATAGGGCAAACAGTCCATCCCAAGGATGTGATAAAATTTGTCCCTAAAGCCATTTAGGCAACAAATGATCCATAAATGGTAAGTCCATTGTATAAATTCATTTAATCCATTTTACAAATGACCACTAATTCAAGGACCTTTAAATACACCGTACAGTAATCACAAGTGGTAAAACAAGTCATGTACGATATCAATGGTATTACACATACAAAGTGAGATATTTAAGATCTATCGCATGTTCAAATAATTGAATGTAAATCCAACGATCAATCAGCTATGAAGAATCATTCAATTAGAAATTAACATTTAATAGCATTATGTTAAGCAATCAACGAAATAAACAGACTAAGTTAACTATCAATGTGTAAAAAAAGCTTGAAGGGTGATCCTCACTTTCCAAGAGTCGAATCGACTTCCTGTGTTGTCGGAATTGGTTGCGCATGTTCAAGAATTCAATCCTATCGCAATTTAGACTATTTGTTCAATTAGACCGCCCCACCATTCTCTAAGATTACACTAAAAGATTTAGACAGTGTAGAATTTAAATATGAGTGTATGACCTAGGGGATGATTCAAACCCCAATATCATATTAACCTAGTTTAACTAAAACTAAATTGGAATTTAAATGATCTCTATATTGGAATGTAAACTAAAACTTCGAAATTATCTTACTTGGATGAGTCATGTTACAACTCGACTTCAGTGAGTTGACTCAACCCAACTCGGCGACAACTTCTCTCTTTCTTTTCCTCACTTCTTTAGGCTACTTCCTCTTCCTTTCATCTTCCTTCCCTTTCTCCCCTTTCTCTGTCTAAAAGGTCCATACCAAGGCTGGACTTGGTGTCCAAACTCGAAATCAAAGGAGGCGGATCTCAGCATGGTGGTTTGTGAATATTAATTCCTTTGAGACTTGACTCGACTCGATGATAAACCGAGTCCTCTCTCTAACCCGACTTGATCGACCCAACTTATTTCCAACTCGAAATCCCCTTGGTGCATCGAATCCACATGGGCTGGTAATAATGCTCGGTGCAGCTGAACAAAACTCAGCCCCAAATTCCTGCTTCAATTCGACATAATGAGTCAACTCGGCCCAAACCGGCAGCCATCTCTTCTCCTTCTCTTCCTTCTCCTTCTTCCTCCTCCCTTTTCTACTGTAATAGTAGCTAGATTAAGTCAGACCCGAACTAGTTCAGACCATGCCCTGAACTAGATGATGATTCATTGAGTCAACATCACAGCAACTCAACATCACCCTTGAGGCGACTTAGTTTACTGAAACTCAGTTTCTCACCGAGTTTACTGAAGGTATGCCGAATTAGTAACAACCACTGGACTAGGCATGATCCCAACTCACTTTACTCGCTCGATATTTTCCCCAAAACCCATTTGGAAGCCATACTACTGAGTCGAATCGACAGCCAAGAGGAAGGACGACAACTGCTCACTCCTTCTCTTTGCTTCTTCTTCTCTTTCCTCTTTCTTTCCTACTCTCTCTCTCTCTCTCTATCCGACCAGAGAGAACTTGGACTCATCCGCGACTCGAACTGAGTCGACCCATCTTGGTGCGGCAAGAGAAGCGGCGCCTTCTCTCTCTCTCTCTCTCTCTCTCTCTCTCTCTATATATATATATACATATATATATATATATCTTTCCATTTTCGGAAAGAATGCCCTACAAGCGGCCTTTTATAAGGCTTCATTAATCCTCTTCTAGAGGATTCGAAATTATAACTAAGGGATTCGTTACAGTTTTTACCCGATTAACCCGTGCCATTTTGCGACGTTATCATTGAATCAGGCTTGTATGGTCACGATCAGACTACATGGATGGACTTCTAGGACCCTGACCCACCTAAAAGATGGTTTAGATCAGCAGGTGGGACCCACGTACAGGTGGTGGGTTTTTCAAACGGATGGGGAAGATGATCTCGTCGCCAATTGCAGGTTGGCATTGGACAGTTGAACCTATGATCTGAGGGATTTGGACGGTGTTGATAGGTCCTATGATCGTTGTGGGACCCATCTTGTGATGCGGAAGGGGCCATGTTTAGTGCTTCTCCTTGGTTTCGGCCGAGAAGACTTGAGCCGGCTTGAGATATCATCCGAGATATCACTGTTGCTATATAAGATCCATTGAGGCCCTAACCTCGAATTCCTAGATCCACTAATGAGGCTTCCATAAGCAACTAATGGGTGGGATTGTTCCAGCTAGCACAGAAACCATGTTTCCGTTTTCGGAAATGATCTGCGCGTGCGCAACATCACTCACGGCCGGAATTGCTCACCCGAGTACGCGTGAATAGGTCCGAAAACTCGAGGGTTTTAGTCAGACCTCTCGTCCGGACCAGATGGACGGTTTGGATCGACGCAAGGGTCCGTGATGGTGGGCCACGACCGCTTCAAACGGTAGTCTCTCTTTCAAAATGCAGTCGCACTGGAAGCGAGAGGAGAGTTTCTCCTTTTCGCAAAATATCGGGTCAACACATATCTGACTGTGTTGACGGTCCAGTGCACTGCGGGTGCACTATTCATGGTTCACGTCCACACTAATGTGGGGTCCACCGTGATGGATTTGTCAAATCTGCTCCATCCATTCACTCTATAGGGCTTAGTAGGGTCCTCTGACTCACTATCCGGAAGATCTAAAGCTAAGGTGGGCCATATAAACCACACTATGATCGCTAAGTGTCAACTACAATGATCCGACAGTCAGATAAGTTTCAGTCAGACCATCAACGGTTAAAAGAAGTCCTAATGGGTCATTTGTGTGTTCAAGACCTTCGTAGCATGCTATTATCCAAATTATAATATTAATATTAGTTTTATTATGGTTACTTCATTATAAATTATTTCTATTATTATTGTTATCATTATTATTTTATTTTAGTGTATTTGTTGCATGTGTTTCAATCCGGTTGTGTGCACACACAATCATTTTGGGGTCCACAATGGTGTCCAATGAAATCCACTCCATCCATTTGTCTTGAATAGAGTTGTTGGGCCATCCCACTAAAGATGGGATGGATCAAATGTTCACATCAAGTGATCTTGATTCAATTTGTTGATAATCATTATTCCGATGGTCAGATTATTTCCTGACTTGATCATTAACCATTTATAGGCTTCCTAAGGCCTATATAAGCGAGTTTCAATAGTACATTTCAATCATCGAAAGTTGGGATGAGGGTGATGTGTAATGTGCTATGTGTGTTTCCACACACGCTCGTGCTAGATTTAATATAAATGGTAACACCCGAGTACTGAGAAGTATGGGGTGTTACAATTTACCCCCCTTAAAGAGAATTTCATCCCTGAAATTCCACACTTCTATTATCCTACTAACAGGAACATTCGTTTTAATATTTCTACTCATTCACTATTTTCCTTTTGAAGCATATTTGTGTGTATTAATCATCAAAGTTTGGGGTTTTTACAATCTACCCCCCTTAAAGAAGAATCTTGTCCTCGAGATTTGGTAGTGCACATCCCAATTATTACGGGACAAGTGGTAAGGTTATCCTAAAGGTACAATACGATTTTTCTATTTTTCAGTGTTCGAGCTAACACGAATGGATGATTGTAGTGAGTTTGAGCCCGATATGTCAATCCTCTGCTTGTGCAGAACAGCGGAATCGCCGATATTATCTTCCAATCCTTGTAAATTTCGATCTTCTGCTTCATCAAGGCATTGAGATCATTGAGGTTTGCTAGGATTAAAAATTTGGATCAAACCGCATATGCCTTGCTTAAGTGCATTTCCATTAGTTCGTGATCCCGATTATTCTAGACACTTGGGAATATCATAAAGTTTTCTATTTGTACCACAAGAGTACTCAAAATTTACATGAAACAAAACTAAATGACCATCACGTTTTCACTACGCACTTTAATTATCTCGTGTACTGCTTGAAAATTCCAAGATTCAAGTCTTTACATGGAAGTTTGATTTCAAAATTTTGCTAATTTCACCTAGGTTTTCAAATCTAGTTCTAGTATGCTCAGTCTAGGGTTATAAATTTACCCAAAACTCTATAATTTCTTCTCCAGTTAATTCTAGGTAGTGGAATTTATAAGGAATATTGTCTCTAACTAAAGAGACGCATTGAGATTTCATATTACAATTCGTAGTACGATCCCTTAAGTTTAGGGAGTGATTATGTTCGATGTAATGTACCACACGGTGGATAAGGAATTTTCTACAATGCCTAGGTTCGTTTCACTCACTAAGTATTTTGACAATGTCATTTCATCTAAGGAAAAATATGGGAAAAATTCAAATCCTAGATTTTAAAAAGTTCATGGAAAGTCAAGTTCAAGAAATAGTTTTCTTAACCTCAGATATATCATAGTTGGAATTTGTTTTCCCATGGTACTTAGGTAGTTTCCTATTTTAAGTAACTATGCTAGTAATTTACGTGGGATTCAAAGTTCTTGTCCTAATGTTCAAATGACTCATCCTAAAAATTCCAAAGGAGGCTAACGTTTCAAATTTCCATGGAATTTATCATAAATCCGAATGACATTTCTAATAAATTTTCTAAGGGGACCTAGTGTTTGGTTTTTGAGTTCAGACAATTAACAGTTCATAACGGGAATCTAAATTTAATTTCTATGTTCAAACAACTAAACTCGAACTTTCTCGCAGAGCCTAAAGTTTTGCATCTCTATGTTTACAATTTTCATAATTCCTAAGTAATTCCAACCAAGTCTGAATGGTTATCCTAATGATTTCAAGGGAACCTAATTTCGGTTATCTATATTCTCAGACTTTCCTGATTCTAAGGGCCTGTTTGGCCAGGTAGATTGGATGGGATTGGAAGGGATTCGAAGGGATTCGAAGATAGATCCCGAGATTGGCCAAGCGTGCCAAACAGAAACGGAATCCTGATCCCGGGATATAGCAATCCCATGGATCTTAAGACAATCCACTGACATCACCATCATTACCTTTAAATCCCATCCAATCCACCCTAATCCCTTCAAAATTGCCTGGGACGTGTTTGGTTCGAGGGATTGAAAGGGATTGGAAGGTTTAATCCCGGGATTGGCTGGGCGTGCCAAATAGACTGGATATAGCAATCCCATAGATCTTCCGCCAATCCACTAATGTAGATATCATTACCTTGAAATCCGTGCAATCCACTCTAATACAATCCAATCCCATCCAATCTGCCCGGCCAAACAGGCCCTAAGGGAATTCCACATGCATCTAAATGGTTAAATAATTTCAAATGGGACCTAAGTTTATGGCTTTACATTCTTGAAATTTCTCTAAATCTATGTAAGATTCACCTAAGTTCAAGTCTCTAATCTCCAACATTTAACTTAAGCATTTGAGGTCTGCATAAGTTTCTTTCCCAAAGGCAAGGTTTGTCCAGACTCGCTCTGATACCATCTTGTAATACCCTGATTCCTGAAATCCGAGTACACTACTCATTTTTCAAAAACTAGAGTGTTAACCTTTAACTGTAACTCAAATTTCACGTACAATTTTTTTCTTTATCAGAGTTAGTAATATAGCGGGATGGAAACAATTAAGTATAAGAGGGAGTCCAAATATACGTTACCAGGATTTCAAGTGGTTACCCAAAAACTTATACAATGTCTTAATGTTATATAAAACATGACAATACAAATCTAATACAGATGAAGTCAGTAATAGAGAGTCACAAGACCATCTGGCTCCTCCTATTTCATATGAATGTCAGCATGTGCATCATCTACGTCACCTACACACTGAGTATGGTTTGATAGCGTCAATGGCTATCGCATTGAGGTATACCCCTCGAGATTTATCGTATCGTCAAGATAATTAAGCATAGTGGACAAAGACAGTGTATAACAGACATTACACAATGATTATCATGGAAATCTGGTAAGGTTCATCAGATACACATTCAATAAATAAATTTCACAAAGATGATCTTGTTTAAATGCATGAATGTATGCACATGTTCATAGACCTGAAGATGCACATCCAGCTGGTAAAAAGTCACCCAAGGAAAACTAGCCACCCGGAAAAGTACTCAAAGGTACGCCCAAGGAGAACTAGTCATTCGGAAAAGACTATGATATATAGATCGCCTAAAGAGAACTAGTCACCTAGAAAAGTACACAAAGGTACACCCAAGGAGAACTAACCACCAGGAAAAAATCATAATAATATATAGACCACCCAAGGAGGACTAGTCACCCGTAAAAGTACTTAAGGTACGCCCAACGATAACTAATCACCCGGAAAAGTCCATAATAATATGTAAATCGCCCAAGGAGATCTAGCCACCTAGAAAAATACTCAAGATACGCTCAAGGAGAATTATTCACCCGGAAAAGACCGCATGCCATGAAAATGCATGATTAGCCCAACCATTATTATTCCAATTTCAAACAATCAATTTAGGAAAGCTCAAAGGTCACTATGGGGGGTTTGTCACCCAGCATAGGCCGACAGCTCAGACATAGTGTCTCATTCCACCATCCCTGGCTCATGAGATTAACAAATAGGGTGTTTAAAAATAACTTACTCAACTAGTGGCCAATTATAGTTTTACAAGTGGGACTTACCAACGCAAGGTTATACGAAGACGATCTATTAAGGCCACATAGGGCAAATATTCTATTAAGCAGCATAGGGCAAACAGTTCATCCCAAGGATGTGATAAAATTTGTCCCTAAAGCCATTTAGGCAACAAATGATCCATAAATGGTAAGTCCATCGTATAATTTTATTTAATCCATGTTACAAATGGCCACTAATTCGAGGACCTTTAAATACACCATACAGTAATCACAAGTGGTAAAACAAGTCATGTACGATATCAATGGTATTACACATACAAAGTGAGATATTTGAGATCTATCGCATGTTCAAATAATTGAATGTAAATCCAACGATCAATCATCTATGAAGAATCATTCAATTAGAAATTAACATTTAATAGCATTATGTTAAGCAATTAACGAAATAAACAGACTAATTTAACTATCAAGATATAAAAAAAAAGCTTGAAGGGTGATCCTCACCTTCCAAGAGTCAAATCGACTTCCTGTGTTGTCGGAATTGGTTGCGCATGTTCAAGAATCCAATCCTATCGCAATTTAGACTATTTGTTCAGTTAGATTGCCCCACCATTCCCTAAGATTACACTTAAAGATTTAGACAGTGTAGAGTTTAAATATGAGTCCATGACCTAGGGGATGATTCAAACCCCAATATCATATTAACCTAGTTTAACTAAAACTAAATTGGAATTTAAATGATCTCTATATTAGAATGTAAACTAAAACTTCGAAATTATCTTACTTGGATGAGTCATGCTACAACTTGACTTCAGTGAGTTGACTCAACCCAACTCGGCGACAACTTCTCTCTTTCTTTTCCTCACTTCTTCAGGCTACTTCCTCTTCCTTTCATCTTCCTTCCCTTTCTCCCCTTTCTCTGTCTAAAAGGTCCATACCAGGGCTGGACTCGGTGTCTAAACTCGAAATCAAAGGAGGCGGATCTCAGCATGGTGGTTTGTGAATCTTAATTTCTTTGAGACTTGACTCGACTCGATGATAAACCGGGTCCTCTCTCTAACCCAACTTGATTGACCGAACTTATTTCCAACTCGGAATCTCCTTGGTGCGTCGAATCCACATGGGTTGGTAGTAATGCTCGGTGCAGCTGAACAGAACTCAACCCCAAATTCCTGCTCCAATTAGACATAATGAGTCAACTCAGCCCAAACCGACAGCCATCTCTTCTCTTTCTCTTCCTTCTCCTTCTTCCTCCTCCCTTTTCTATTGTAATAGTAGCTTGATTAAGTCAAACAGGAACTAGTTCAGACCAGGCCCTGAACTATATGATGATCCACTAAGTCAACATCACAGCAACTCGATGTCACCCTTGAGGCGACTTAGTTTACTGAAACTCAGTTTCTCACCGACTTTACTGAAGGTGTGCCGAATTAGTAACAGCCACTGGACTGGGCGTGATCCCAGCTCACTTTACTAGCTCGATATTTTCTCCAAAACCTATCTGGAAGCCACGCTACTGAGTCAAATCGATGGCCAAGAGGAAGGATGACAGATGCTCACTCCTTCTCTTTCCTCTTTCTTTCCTACTTTCTTTTCTCGTTCTCTCTCTCTCTCTCTCTCTCTCTCTCTCTCTCTCTCTCTCTCTCCGACCAGAGAGAACCTGGACTCGGCCGTGACTCAAACTGAGCCAACCCATCTTGGTGCGACAAGAGAAACGGTGCCTTCTCTCTCTCTCTCTCAATCTTTCCATTTTCGGAAAGAATGCCCTAAAAGCGGCCTTTTATAAGGCTTCATTAATCCATTTCTAGAGGGTTCAAAATTATAACTAAGCAAGGGATTCGTTATAGTTTTTAGCCGATTAACCCGTGCCATTTTGCGACGTTATCATTGAATCAGGCTTGTATGGTCACGATCGGACTACATGGATGGACTTCTGGGACCCTGACCCACCTAAAAGATGGTCTAGATCAGCAAGTGGGACCCATGTACAGGTGGTGGGTTTTTCAAATGGATGGGGAAGACGATCTCGTCGCCAATGGCAGGTTGGCATTGGACAGTTGAACCTGTGATCTGAGGGATTTGGACAGTGTTGAGAGGTCCTATGATCGTTGTGGGACCCATCTTGTGATGCGGAAGGGGCCATGTTTAATTCTTCTCCTTGGTTTCGACCGAGAAGACTCACGCCGGCTTGAGATATCATCTGAGATATCGTTGTTGCTATATAAGATCCCTTGACGCCCTAACATCAACGTCTGAGATCCACTAATGAGGCTTCCATAAGCAACTAATGGATGAGATTGTTCCAGCTAGCACAAAAACCATGTTTCCATTTTCAGAAATAATCTGCGCGTGCGCGGCATCACTCACAACCGGAATTGCTCGCTCAAGTGTGCATGACTGGGTTTGAAACCTCGAGGGTTTTGGTCAGACCTCTCGTCCGGACCAGATGGACGGTTTGGATCGGTGCAAGGGTCCGAGATGGTGGGTCACGATCACTTCAAACGGTAGTTTCTCTTTCAAAATGTAGTCGCGCTGGAAGCGAGAGGAGAGTTTCTCCTTTTTGCAAAATATTGGGTCAACACGTATCTGACTGTGTTGACGGTCCAGTGCACCGCGGGTGCACTGTTCATGGTTCACGTCCACACTAATGTGGGGTCCACCGTGATGGATTTGTCAAATCCGCTCCGTCCATTCACTCTAGAGGGCTTAGTAGGGTCCTCTGACTCAGTATCCGAAAGATCTAAAGCTAAGGTGGGCCATATCAACCACGCTATGATCGGTAAGTGTCAACTACAATGATCCGATGGTCAGATAAGTTTCAGTCCGACCATTAACGGTTAAAAGAAGTCCTAATGGGTCATTTGTGTGTTCAAAACCTTCATAGGATGTTATTATCCAAATTATAATATTAATATTAGTTTTATTGTTGTTACTTCATTATAAATTATTTGTGTTCTTATTGTTATCATTATTATTTTATTTTAGCGTATTTGTTGCATGTGTTTCAATTCGGTTGTGTGCACACACAATCATTTTGGGGTCCACAATGGTGTCCAATGAAATCCACTCCATCCATTTGTCTTGAATAGAGTTGTTGGGCCATCCTACTAAAGATGGGATGGATCAAATGTTCACATTAAGTGATCTTGGTTCAATTTGTTGATAATCATTATTCCGATGGTCAGATTATTTCCTGACTTGATCATTAACTGTTTATAGGCTTCTCAAGGCCTATATAATGAGTTTCAACAGTATATTTCAATCATCAAAAGTTGGGATGAGGGTGATGTGTAATGTATGTTGTGTGTGTTTTCACACACGCTCGTGCTAGATTTAATATAAATGGTAACACCCGAGTACTGAGAAGTTGTAACGCCCCAAAAATCGGGGGTCGAGCAAAGCTCAACTCCCGAGTTCTAACGCATCACTTACGCAATATAGATAATGATGTTTGAATGTTGACCATATCAGTGCCTTAAACATGAGTGGGATTACACTAAACGGCATATCATACTCCAGAGTTAATTTAATTAAGCAAGCGGAAGACTAAGATAAATATAAAAAGTATATATATGTGTTTCACAACCTCCAGAGTATGAACGTGCTATCAGGCTGAATATATACATGTGTTGTTTCAAAATGAATAAAATATCAAAATATAAATGTTCAACTGATCCAGTGTCCCTGTAATCCCTGCGATCGTAATTCTAGGTCTACATAGACCCGCCTGAGAGCTGAATGTAGGAGAATTTCTCCTCCTCGTCGAAGAAGTCCGGCTCCGTCACAAAAGCCTCATCGTAATCTGCACCAAATCAGAGTCTAGTTGGTGTTTTAAAACACTGTCCCAGAGTGGGAGTGAGTGATCAACTCAGTGGTACTATAAGGCAAATGTTAACATGTTATCAAATCAGTCAGACAGTAATTATAAAGCAATACAACAATCATATCGTAAGTACTCTTGTTAATGCAGGAATGATGTGCGTAATGATGTATGCCCTCGCTTGCACTCCCTCAGCGACATCATTTCATGGTCGCGCATGGCAAACTCCCTAAACGTGCGCTTCTTCGCCAAAGCACATGTAATGCAATGCATGGTCATGTTAGCCAAGTAATTATATTTGACTTATTCACACAGCAGGTTTGGGAAGCTAAGGTACCTCCCTTTATATCACTTACCCAAACAATGATCCATCTAGGGTCGTCAATCCTAGTTAATCACATACAATAGACAAGTTGTAGGGCATCACCCCTGATGAAAAGCAGTGGATAGGTAAGTTCACGAGTTTATACTCGAGGTCACCATGGAGAGGCTCGTCACCTCAGCGTAGACCTAATTTATACTCGAGGTCACTACAGGAAGGCTCGTCACTTCATCATAGGCCGACAGCTCGAATAAAGTGTCTCATACCACCGTATTTGGCTCACAAGTTTGGGTTGCTCACTAGTCACTACGGGGAGGCTCATCACCCCAGCATAGGCCGACAGCTCGACCACGGTGTCCCATACCACCATGTTCGGCTCATGAGTCTTAGCGGATCTTGGTATCATGGTTGAAATGAGTTTGCATTGGTAAGTGGTACCTTAGATTCAAGCAGTAGCGTCCATACATAGTAAACACACAATAGGCCAATCAGGTTATTTGACAAGTTCGATTGGTACAAGCGCACGCTGAATTAATTGACATGGAGCGCATATGCACTCCACGTGGCCTAACCACTGTCGACAATCACCGTACAACTCGGATTCCTCGAACATATCTAATGTGGCAAAATTAGTTCGGTCACTCAATCAGGAGCCATTACCGATTGCCTGGACTAGATGGTAGTCCTAAACATACTCAAATGCCATAGGAAATCACATATGTTACTCATAACAGCATTTAACGAACAATTCAAACATAATTCTCATTTGAGCATATTATCAAACACATTGAGCATGTTGACACACAAATGTATTTCATTCATAAATCATATAACAACAATTTATGTTATATAAAGGAAGCTACTAATATAGATACGGTAGTTGAGAATCCCATCTCAACACCCTTGTTAAGAGCAATTTAACAAACAATTATTCATTCAGACATTTTATCAAACACTTAGATTACATAATAGTATATATACAAACTAAATTAGCTATAACATATATTATGAGAAATCCTTTCGCAAAGGAGTTGTATACACACAACACACCTGTATTCTAGATTAATAGTCATGGCAAGTATAAATCATAATTTCACTTTCATTCAAACATTTCAACAAACACATGGAATGCATTTTATATTCACATAGTTCACACACATGTATAATTTACTGAATACATCATAACTAAGATCATATGGCGGCAATCAAGTTAGACATAAACCATTGCTGATATTAAAAGCCTTGAAAACCATACCTTAAACGTTTATAGTTCGCACCTTTCGTCGGTTTGCTAGTTACGAACTCGGTTCGTACATTACGCTTCCGTCTACAGCATAACGGCTACCTAAATCACGAAATAGGTTAGCTATTACATTGATTTCTCTATTTGAATTCCTAAAACGAGATTAGGGTTAGGATTTCTTACCCAAATTGTATCTGGAATCGATGGTGTAGCAGTAGTGGGGTGTCGATTCGGCGTGTGGAGTCGTGGAAAAGGATCCCAGTAATGATCTCCCTATCTCACTCTCTCCTCCTCACTCTCTCCTCCTCTTTTCTCTCTTCTCTCTCCTAGGGTTAGAGAAAATCGTATGGAATGAGAGAGGGGTGGTTTATGGGCATTATATAGGCCTAGAACTGATGTCAATGGACATAGGGCCATAGTATACTTTGGTTATAGCCAAAGGGCGTTTGTTTCAGGCAAACAAGACTCATATGGAGGCCCATTACTCACCTATGTCATGTAGTAAGTTCTTTGACCATAGATCTAAGTCAGGTTAAGGTTTTGGTCTGATCGGATTTGTAGATCGACCGTGGAGGACCTATTTCAGTTCAATGGCCATCGTCACTCGATTAGGGCCACAAGTAAACTCACATGTCCAAGAAAATTTTCTTGATCCACAGGTAAAGTTTGGTCAGAAATTGATGGTCTGAAACCTTCAATTTCACCCGCAAGTGAATGGTCCAATTTACTTAAGTTTGAGTTCATTTTCTAAAGATATTCGTGTTTCTCACACACTTTGCTCCTAGCTTAAGTTGTGCGTTTCTGGATACTATTTGGGTTTGATTCCCATGATGCTTGTCAAGCCCAGCATGGCGGTCATGACCTTATAGTTTCGTGGTAATCGGACTTTCGACGCGCGGTCTAGGTCCGATATAGAGTTTCAATGTGCTCCCGAGAGCAACTGGGTTTTGAGATCGCTCCTAGGTCTTTAGGTAATGTTGAGTTAGCGATTCTAATGGTTTTGGACCTTACAGTTTGTATAGATAGTGGTTCAAGATAATTCACCGATTAATTTAGCTTAGTACCTGACTAATTTTCATCTAATTTTTAAAGGATTTGGTCATTAAGGATTTCTGCCTGAGGTGGTACTCGAGTCTTTGTACGGATTTTTTCGAGATGTTACAGAAGTACGGGGTATTACAGATCCACTTGTAACAATTGGGACACTACCCTACATGATTCAATAGATCCAACTGGAATCAGAGTCCTATCTTATCCAGATGGAGAAAGGAGAGATGGTCAGATCTTTAAACTTCTCATGAACCTAGTCTTAATGGATAAGAGTTGTGAGGTTTGGAAGTGATTCCATCACCTAATAATGCCCAGGAGACAATGGCAAACAACAGGATATACCAATCCCACAACCAATCATAAGAGAATCATGAAGATTAGAAAGGATTCCATCACCCTACCATGCCCAAGGGACGATGGTGAAAAACAGGACTTACTAATTTCACAATTTCAATTCAAGGAAAGAAGATATTCAAAGCAATCACAAATCCATTGTAATTTGAGTAACAACAAACCATTAAACACTAAAAATATTTCTTAATAAAGAACTAGAATCCATAAGAGTTCAACAAAACACGAATCAAAACAAAATAAACATCCCAATCACGCTACAAGCTTTACCTCTTAGCCCTAGTTAAGAGCTTTAACCAACCATAGACATGATTGAATTAAGAACTCTTAAACAAAACATTAACTAAAGAAGAAGAAAAAAACTCTCGGACAGTGGCTTCACCCTTTTTCTCCACTCCTTAAACCCTAGAAGATACCCAGGAACATTCTTAAATACACAACTTATTGCTTTCCAAACAGATAAACATTGAAAATTTTTCAAAAATTTTGTAAATTTTCTTCAAAACTGAGAAAACACTGATTAGTTTACCTAATCCCCTAAGTGACTTGATTTTTAATGAGTTTGTCACTGGAGTTCAAGTCAAGGAATACTCGACTGGTCGAGAAGGAGCCTCGACTAGTCAAAGCAAAGCCAGGACTAGTCGAGCAAGAGCCCTTACTAGTCGAAGCAAAGCCAAGACTAGTCGAGCAGGTGTCAGGATTGGTCGAAGCTTAGACGAGTCGAAGATTAAACTAGTCGAGGATCACAAAAATTCACTTCAAAACTTCGATTCTCTTCATTCTTGACTTGGTTTTCTTGAATCTTTGGCATGTAAATTCTTCATTCTTGGTATCACAAGATCCATCATTGGCTTTGGTGATTCTTGAGCGTTAAATCCATGCTTTTAGCATCCTTTTTAATCCAAGCTCTTAAATTTACCTTGCAACACAAACATGATTAAAATAGAACATTAAGTATTATCATGTTCATAAAACCAAATTATAAATGAGGGATAATATGCAATATTTCCATCAACAGTAGTGTAAGCCGATCTAAGCCTACCATTTAAGGTCTCGATAGTACCTGCATCAATAATATTGTCTGGTTGGTATTTTAAAACACTATCCCAGAGTGGGAGTGGGTGATCAACTCGGTAGTTCAATTAACTCTAAGTTACACATGTTATCAACTCCACTAACACAAGTAATGATAAAACAACTTAAATACCCAGTTCCTAAATACTCTTAATAATACACATGTATGTGGTCATAAGATGATGCATGCTCTCACAATCCAACACTCCCTCATAAGCAACTCCGACGCCACATTCGCAAATGCCAACACTCCCTCATCAAGCGACCACAATGCCTAAGTCACCACAGCCTAAACTAATGCAATGCGATGAATATTCATGTTAGCCAAGTGATTACTTAAGTTTGTTCATCCAACAAAATTGGGAAAGCTAAAACACATACATTTTATCAATGGCCTTATCTAGATTACTGGGCCAGGGCGGCCGTAGCGGTTCCATGCTTGCGATCCTTGATTTGCCTAGGTTTGTCACTCCCAGCTAAACTTATACGATAGGCAAGATTTATGAATAAAATTCCTCGTGGTCACAACAGGGAGGCTCATCAGCCAAGCATAGGCCGACAGAATGGACATAGTGCCTCATATACCATGCCAGGCTCCCGAGACTCGATGATCGTATCACTAATGGTTGTTAATATACCTTTCAAAGGTATGGGATACTCCAGATTCAGGCAAGCGTGATCATACATGGTAGACACACATGGTTGGTCGGCTATTAGGGTAGTTCGGTTGACTCGGGTGAACCTTGTCATAACCGACATTGGGTGTAAGCATCCCGTGTAGTCCAACTATTGTCGATTGTCCACGTTTGGCCCAGGTCAATCAGACTAGTCTGGGGCGGCCGACCCAATCAGGGCCGCCCACATGTTCCCGCGGTTTATCGGCCAACCCGACTACCCAAGTAGTCCTAGTCAATTAGTAATACTAGCAAATTAACCACTGCGATTACATGGAGGAGTATGCACAATAAATCACAAAATTCTACTTGATTGAGCATTTTATCAAACATGCAGGCTGTATCATGATAAGGGTAGCAATTTGTGAAAGTTAAATCAAGTTGAGTGCATGCACAAATGAGCAGGTAGAAACATGAGCAATAAATTAGAAATTTCTACTTATTTTAGCATCCTTTCAAACATGAAAGCTTCATTGTACAAAGATAACAGTTCATAGAAAGTAAATTAGGTTATGTCACTATGCGCAAGTTAGCATGCATTCATCCATCCACAACATAAATCATTAATAATGACACGAGATTTGATAAATGAAAACCTAGGGGTAATGGTCCGCAGCTTGGGTTGGTTTGTCAATTTCAGACTCATTCATAGGGTCAGGACTTCGTGGGATAGTTCACTGACGCCCTACATTAGTATGATTAGCTTGTAAGGATGCATGCAACCCCTTTCAAGACTTAAATATCTTAAAAGGGACTCACTAATTTACCTCTAATCATCGTCAGGACAACTTCGGCAATGTGGTGCTGTCGGGGATACATTGTCGGCTAACATGGACAGGGGGCGTGTCTACTCCAATCAACCCCTCTCTCACACCTCATTCCCCTCTTCTCCTCTCTCTTTCTCTAATTGCAATGAAAAATTCGTATGAGAGTGAAAGGGTGGAAAATAAGGGGCTATTTATAGTGTTAAAATATGTACAAATAACTGTGGTGACCCTTTTCTCAGTGAAATTACCTTGAGGGAGGTTGTCCTTGACTTACGGGGCCTTTTGGGGGCCCACAAACCTATCCACACCTTGGGGCAGGTGTCTTGCTGCGGGATCTACTTTTGGTCACCACCGAGCGGCAATCACACACCTCAATTAGCCATGGGGGCCCCCCTTACAATCGATAGTTGATCAGGGTCATGGCTATACAAATATGGGCGGGAAAATATCCTTAACTCGCACATTGAGTTTGGTTGTGAAAAAGCTGAGCTAAATGTCCTAGAGAGGGGGTGAACAGGACTGTCAAATTAAAAATAAATGCAGAATATAAAGATAGATAGCACAATCAAATAATAAAGAAGCACGAGTAAATAGCAACCTCAAATGCACTAGTTTTGAGAGGTTGATACAAACTTAGTTCTAAGGACAACCTAACACTAAAAACCAAAGGCTTATGACAGGAAAATCTTACTAGAACATTTGTAAATATCAAAAACCCAAACCAATAAAGATGCAAAGAAAATAAACTAAGTTATTACAACATTCACCACAAGTGCATAAAATAAATTACACCATTCACCACAAATGCTCAAAGTAAATTACAACATTCACACACATAAACATATTCAATCATCCACCACAACTCCATGAATTATAGTGGTTCGTTTGTGTGTACACCAATTGTTAGAAAACAGCCATACAACTACTCTACTCCTAATATCCACTCCTTTAAGATATTAACATTCACTATGAAAAAAGGTTTTCCAAGGTTCACCTTAAAACCTTCATAATCGTGTCTTTAGATGGGCTTATTGGATGGAGCTGATATTTGTTTTTTATATTCATCCAGATCTATATAACTTTATGAATAGGTTGGATGGCAAATAAAAATAAAAGTGAGCCCTAGAAAAGTTTCAACGGTGAGAATCATTATCAACGCTGCTTCCTGTGGTGTGGTCCACTTGACACTTTTATATGCCTCAATTTTCATTCATTTACTAAAATGATACTAAAAAAAAATGAATGGACGGTGTGGATAAGACCCATACATCACGGTGGCCACTCAAAGCCGCTGCCCGTTCCCAGCTGGAGACGGACCGGGGTAGGACGCAATCCGCGTCCGGTTCTACGACCTCTACAACCGCAACATCTCTCCCGCTTTTAAATACGTAACCTGGCATTGTGACCGTTATTTCCCGCGCAAATGCTAACACTCTCCTCCCTCTCAAATCCTCCCATCCAATCACCCCTTCCAGACCAACAATCTCTCCATGTTTCTCTCCTCCAGTTCTGCAAAAATGCCCGAGATCTTCAACAAATTCACGCTTCTACCCTCAAGACCGGCACTTTCCACCACCCTTGGATCGCCTCCCGCCTCCTCTCGCTCTATTCCGACCCCCGAATTGGAAACCTTGATTACGCGTTATCCATCTTCGAAAGAATCCCCAAACCCAGTTCCCATTCTTGGAACACTATGATCAAATGCTTCGTCGAGAACCACCGGTCGAATGACGCAATTGCTCTTTTCTGTGAGTTGCTGTGCGAATCCGCAATCCCGCCTGATAATTTCATGCTCCCCTGCGTTATCAAGGGCTGTGGAAGGTTGCGTGCAGATGAGGAAGGGGAACAGATTCATGGGTTGGTTTTGAAAATTGGGTTTGGGTCGGATGTCTATGTGCAGAGTAGTTTGGTTAGTTTCTATTCAAAATGTGGCAAGATCACGTCCGCAAGGAAGGTTTTCGATGGGATGGTTGAGAAGGATCTTGTTTGTTGGAATTCTTTGATTGATGGCTATGTGAAATGTGGGGAGGTTGACATGGCACGGGAGGTGTTTGATGGAATGCCAGAGAGGGATTCATTCTCATGGACTGTTTTGGTTGATGGGTATTCGAAGTGTGGGGAAATTGAGGTTGCACGTGGGTTTTTTGATCGGATGCCAGTGCGGAATGTGGTGTCTTGGAATGCAATGATTGATGGGTATATGAGATATGGGGATTTTGTGTCTGCGCGCCGGTTGTTTGACAAAATGATGGAGAGGAATGTTATTACGTGGAATTCAATGATTTCTGGGTATGAAAGAAATGGGCTATATGTGGAAGCTTTGGCAATCTTTCAGGCAATGCTGGAAGCAGGCATGATGCCAAATAATGCGACTTTGGTTGGGGCTCTTTCTGCAGTTTCAGGATTAGGTCTTCTTGATAAGGGGAGATGGATTCATTTATATATGGATAGATATGGATTTAAGTACGATGGGGGTGTCCTTGGTACTTGCCTTATAGACATGTATTCGAAATGCGGGAGCATCGAGGATGCTTTGGATATTTTTCAAGCAATACCCAAAAAGAGGTTGGGGCATTGGACTGCGATAATCAATGGTTTAGGAATGCATGGTATGGCCAATCATGCCCTTGACTTTTTTGCTGAAATGCAGAGAATTGGAATAAAGCCTCACCCTATCACTTTCATTGGCATCTTGAATGCTTGTAGTCATGTGGGTTTGGTTGATGTGGGCCGTCGTTATTTTGAACGCATGACTAATGAATATGGAATCACACCCACGGTGGAGCACTATGGATGTTTGGTGGACCTTCTCTGCCGAGCTGGGCACTTAGAAGAGGCAAAGGATTTGATAGAGAAGATTCCTATGAGATCAAATGAAGTAATTTGGATGAGCCTGCTTAGTGGATGTAGGAACCATGGAAATGTCGATATTGGTGAATATGCAGCTAAGCGTGTGATTGAGCTAGCCCCAGATGCTACTGGATGTTACGTTCTTCTCTCTAACATATATGCGACTGCTTGCCGGTGGGCTGATGTATCAGCCTTGAGAGGAATGATGAAAGAAAAAGGAGTGAGAAAGGACCCGGGTTGCAGTTCGATAGAGCATGCCGGTTTTGTTCACAAATTTGTTGTAGGGGATAAGTCACACCCTCAAACAGAATGTATTTATTCAAAGCTAAATGAGATGGGGGTGAGATTGAGATGCGCAGGGTACATTCCTGACACGACGCAAGTTTTATTGTGTGTAGAAGAGGAGGGGAAGGAAGTTGAACTGGCCCACCATAGTGAGAGGTTGGCGATTGCTTTTGGTCTCATCAACATTGAACACAGAAGTCCTATCCGTGTGGTGAAAAACCTTCGTGTTTGTAATGATTGCCACTTAGTTACTAAGCTCCTCTCGGATATCTATGATCGAGAGATTATAGTGAGGGACAATAGCCGCTTCCATCATTTCAAAAATGGGTCATGTTCATGCAAGGAATATTGGTGAATTCTTCTGCAGGCTTCACCTTCAAGGGTTCAGATTCCATGTAGCCAATGAGCTGAGGCTACATATCATAGTTCCCATTTTGGAGTGAATACAACAGGAAAACAGAAGCCCGCTTAATGCGATTACGAATCCTGTGCCATCCAAACACAGAGCCTACCTTGTTGGATCTGAAGTTCCCCTAGCCACGATCTACCAATGCATCAGAGGCACCCCAATCCATTCAAGTGGCAGTTGGAAAAATAGCTTATATGGAGAGAATAAGACCTTGGATCCATGTCTTCTTAAGGTCGTGGTTTCCGCCTTTAAAGATTGTATGCAATAAGATAGACTATATCAAGTTCCCTTCTCTCGGCTCAGATGCAATCAGCAGGAGAACAGTTTCTTACCTAAAGTTTTGCTTAGACCACATGCACCTCTGCATTCAGCCATACACCTAGCATGTGTGTGGGACATCTGAGCTATCAAGGGACATGCCTACTCAGGGGAATGACTTTATGTGCATGAGATCCACCCCGGCCATCAGGTGTGCCGCCCCACATTTGGCCTTGACCTCAACATCACAGCAATCCAAAACTCAGGTGGGCCTCACCATAGAAACAGTGTAAATCATGCCTGAAACCTCTAAATTCATGTGGTGTAGCCCACCTGAGTTTCAGAATAGTGTGATTTTGGGACTCTTCATCCTGGTGAGAATCGTCGTAGATATGGATTGGATGACATATACAAACCACACTGGGCTACACACACAACTTTGGACCGGCCTAATTGTTAGTTTCCGTGGTAACCATGAGGTAGCGCACCTGATGGACAATGTGGATCTCATGCATGTTGTCTTGCATGTGGTGCTCGGTTAGCTATAGGCCCACGACCGCATGCCTACACCAGTTAGGCTAGCGTGATTCCGAGGTGAACTTCACCATGCACGTGAAGAGACCTTCAGCGTAATCTGTTAAATATCCATTGCTTTTGTACATGCATGGCCTAACTCTGGAACCAACAGGCCTGATCTTCTGCCCTGGTGGGGGCCACCTCATGCAGGGGTTGGATATCCCACACATGGCCATATGTGGAGGTGTGTGTGGGCTGTATTAGTGTTGAAAGTGGGCTTTACAGTGCTCTCTCTCTCTCTCTCTCTCTCTCTCTCTCTCTACTTTTCTTTTATTTCTGATGTGGGTCTGTGGTGTTTGGGCATGGAAAATGGAGCTGAGTTTGCTGGTGTGGTGGATTGTAAAGTTGCATCTGTTTGGATGGTGCAACTACATTTTTATTGAGCTACTGAACACAGCCAAAGATCACAACCAACCAAAGTCTGCATAATAATACAAGCCAGAAAGGGCATGGAAGCCGTTCACTTCCCAGGCACAAAGTTGGTAGCGTAGGCCCATGCGTTGTTGGCCACAGGATCAGCAATGTGGTCAAAGAGGTTCTCGATCGGGCCTTTGCCGGTGACAATAGCCTGGACGAAGAATCCAAACATGGAGAACATCGCCAGGCGGCCGTTCTTGATTTCCTTTACCTTCAGCTCTGCAAAGGCCTCTGGATCATCAGCTAGCCCCAATGGGTCGAAGGCACCACCGGGGTAGATGGCATCCAGCCCTTCGCCAAGCGGACCGCCACCGACCCTGTAACCCTCAACAAAGCCCATGAGGACAACCTGGCAAGCCCAGATGGCAAGGATGCTTTGGGCATGGATGAGGTTTGGGTTTCCAAGGTAATCAAGCCCGCCTTCGGAGAAGATTTGGGAGCCAGCTTTGAACCAAACAGCCTCGCCGAATTTGACCCCGTTCTTCGAGAGGACTTCTGGGAAGACACAGCCCAATGCTCCAAGCATGGCCCACCGGCAATGGATCACCTCCAGCTCACGGTTCTTGGCGAACGTCTCCGGGTCTGCCGACAGTCCAGCAGTGTCCCAACCATAGTCACCGGGGAATTCACCTGTCAGGTACGATGGAGTTTGCTCGGAAAATGGGCCCAAGTATTTTGGGCGATCAGGGCCATACCTGTATCCCGAATTCCCGATAATGGGTCAGATTCCAGTTAACATATAATAATACATTGCCAGAATCGCCTTTCAGCTGATGTGCAGCATATGATGTGTAACAGGCACCACCATTTTCTTAATGGTGGCTACTCTACTCTGTACATGGGGTGTATATGCACAGAAATCTTGACCATCCAAATCATGGTCCCATCGCAGATGCAGGATAGCCCTGAAATCACTCTGATTGGATGATCCTAACCATCTGATTTTCCGCGGCCCGCCAATTCGTCAATTAATATCATTCAGTTGGTGTAATGTTCTGGCCCACAATTTGGATGGTTTTGGTTGGAATACATATATGCCACTATTGTTAGTTAAACCATTTCTTGTGCAATCAAATCCATAACTGAAAAAAACTGAATCTCATGTAAACACCATCTACTCTCACAATCAGCACATGTACCCATTCAACCCTGACCATCCAGTTGGTGGGCCAGTTCTCAGATGGGCTACAAAGCTTGCACAAGCTTCATGTTCTTGACTGTTCTGTCAATGGACTTACTATGAGCTGTTGCCAAATAGCTTTGGCTAACAGATCAAAAGAAGGCTAGTGATCAAACAGTCATTGTCATTCAATCAGAGTATTTTTCATCCTATTGCTAATCCAAGGAGCGGCCCATCGACTGGATGATCTAGATTGATGGGTGCGTGCAGCGATTGCAGGATAAAATGTCATTAATGAAGCATACTTCTTTAATGAGACACAATCTTTCCCCACAATCAGGTCATATACCCATTGATCTTGACCATCCAGTTGGTGGACCATGTCATAGGAAATAAAATCTGCACTGGCCATGTAGTCTGAACTGTTTGATCAATGGACTTTTAACAGCCCAAAAGAAGGCTAGTGATCAGGCTATTGCTAATCCAAGAACTGGCCTATCAAGCGGACGATCCAGATTGATGGGCACTTTCAGCGTTTGTCTATAGCCCATCAACTGGATGATCCAGATTGATGGGCACGTTCAATGTTGGCCAATAGCCCATCAACCAGACGATCCAGATTGATGGATACGTTCAATGTTGGCCAATAGCTCATCAACTGGACGATCCAGATTGATGGGCACGTTCAATGTTGGCCAATAGCCCATCAACCAGACGATCCAGATTGATGGATCTGTTCGCTGTTGGCCAATATCTCATCAACTGGACGATCCAGATTGATGGGCACATTCAATGTTGGCCAATAGCCCATCAACTGGACGATCCAGATTGATGGACGCATTCGATGTTGGCCAATAGCTCATCAATAGGACGATCCAGATTGATGGGCACATTCAGCGTTGGCCAATAGCCCATCAACCGGACAATCCAGATTGATGGATATATTTCGATGTTGGCCAATAGCTCATCAACTGGACAATCCAGATTCATGGGCACATTCCATGTTGGCCAATAGCCCATCAACCGGACCATCCAGATTGATGGACGCATTCGATGTTGGCCAATAGCTCATCAATTGGACGATCCAGATTGATGGAGCGTTGGCCAATAGATATGGTGCAATAGCTCTATTAATCCTTTAACAACAGTGCATTTACCAAATGCTCTGGGGAGCGCTCTTAACCGTCCGTCGCATCGAGATGCGGCCCTCGAAGACGCCAACCTTCCTGACGAGCTCATTCTGGGGCTTCAGCGCGGTCTGGCCGGCGAATGTGGACCGTTGGATTGCAGAGGTAGCCATGGAGATGCTTACAGGATTTTTCTAGCCTTCCTTTGCTGCTGCTGCTCTACTTGCAATTTGCTATAGGCCTCTAGTATGATTTTAATAGAAGAGGGGAGATGATTTGAGGATGAGGATATCTCCACGTCAGCATCACCCTATTGGCCCTCATCGAGAATCCAGATACCCAATGGACCCAATCTGGTTCATGTTCTGCCACGTGGCACTGATAATCTCATGGTGGGCCCGCTCTGCTTTGTGTGGCTTGAGGCCTCCCTTAGTTTTAGTGAATTTACGGAAATGCCCCTGTGAGAAGGAAAGGATGGGATTTTTTTGGGCCGCTAAGGCAGTATGATAGTTTGCCACTGTTTAAAAGATGGTGGTGACTCATTGACCATTAACATGGGACGGTCGTGATGAAATCTAGACCATCCAAATCGCTGACCAATAGAGCGTGACCCAAAAAAATCAATGAAAGATGATGGTAATCATCTGATTTTTCACTGGGAAAATGGACTGCTCGCTGTTTTACTTTCAACCATCCATTTTGATAGCTATGAATTGGATGGTTAGATTCCTGGATAAGTGTGATGTTAGAGATGTGGTCTCATCGATAGTGTTCCACACAAATTGGACGGTTTGGATAATCATGCTTAAGTACTACATGGGATAATCATTGCCATTTCCAAAATGGTGGTAAACTCTCATAGGAGACCTACACGAATTCTTTGAACCAGATTTTGGTTTCGGTAGTCACTGGTGGACGCGGCTTCGGTGGATCTCCGGGTCCACCAGGTCGGTGGATACCCGACTGTGGGGCCTATGATGATGTGTATGTCTTATATCCACGCTGTCCATTCGTTTCTACAGATCATCGTAGGGTATTAGCCCAAAAATATAGCAGATCCAAATCTCAGGTGGACCACACCACAGGAAACAGTGGTTATTTAACATTAAAAGGGTTCACAAAAGTTTTGGATCGAGCTGATATTTGTGTGGTCCTTTCATCCAGGTCTTTGTGACCTTATCAACAGGTTGGATGGCAATAAGCATTCCGGTGGCCCCCAAGAAGTTTTTAATGGTGGGCGTTCAGTTGCTGACGTTTCTTGCTGTGTGGTCTACTTTAGATTTGGATCTGCTGCATCTTCGGGCTCATACCCTAAAATGATCTTGCGAATCAGATGGACGGCGTGGATATGAGAAAAGTACATCAAGGTGGGCCCCACAGTCAGGGATCCACGGAAGCCGCATTCGTCACCGATGCACTGCTTAACATATGGCTGCAATGGTCAGTGAATCCAGATCGTCCAAGTTATGGAAGGCCCTTTGCAGATGATGCATAGATAGATCAATGGCCTTGAAGTGCATTAGACGTACTGCCAACTGCCCATGTTCAAAGGGCAGCCTATTAATCAGATGGCCATGATTCTCTGATATATATATATATATATATAGATATATATATAAATGGAAAAAGGTACCATGCGCTCGACCTCACGAGTCCGTCCCATGAGGTCGAGTTGTGTGGGCCCCACCGTGATGCGTTTCGAACATCTACCCCATCAGTTAGATGCACCATTCCATCGTGGGCCTAGATCTCAAAAATCAAGTCAATCTGTGACTTGTATGGGCCACACCACATATAGAAGTGGGGAGGGGCCGTGCACCATTAAAACATTCATAATCATTTTTTTGGGCAAACCGAGATGTGGTTTGCAAATCCAGCCCATCCATTATGTGTGTCCCACTTGGATGAGGGCTCAGACCAAGTTTCAGCAGCATTAACAACTCAGGTGGGCCCCACCAAGTGCTTTTATATGTTTTAACGGTGTCTTCACATGATTTTAGATGGTATGGCCCACCTGAGTTCCGTATATGGTTGATTTTTGGGATATCCCATAATTTAGAGGGGACCCATCAAATGCACAGTGTTGATGGTTGACACGCATCACGGTGGGGCCCACACAGCTCAACCTCATGGGAGCTTATCATGAGGTGGAGCGCATAGTACCTTTTCCATATATATATATATATATATATATATATATATATATATATATATATATATATATATATATATATATAAAGCTTTGAGCTGGCTTGAGTTTGAGTCGAGTTGAGCTACATCGTGCTCGAACTCAGCTCGTTTTGAAAACAAGGTGGGTCATATGAAGCTTAGCTCACCTCAAGCCGTGCGAACTTTTCGAAGTAGCCTGGCTCATGTACAACCCTAGTGAATGGGACTGAACTCAAAAGTATCTTTTGGCTATTACTTCCTTTTGTGTTATGGTGGCCCACTTGATGATTGGATTGGGCCATTGTAAGGCCTAGATTTCAAGCCCGTGCCCAGCCCTCTAGCCATGCTTATGGTCCCCCCTCCTGGCCTATAATCAAGATCAGGCCCTTGCAGGAATGAAGTTGAAGGCCCAGCCCAGATATTGTAAGGTCAATCTTTGGGCTTAGTCATGGATTCAATATAAGTTGTCTATTTAAGCCCAAGCCCATCAACATCCCTGGTGAGAATCTTGGCCATTCGCTTCCTGGGCCAATGATAGTGCATGTATGAGAGCATAGACCGGGTTCAAGCCTGTTCTTAATGGAAGATTATCTTGCAATCCAGCCCAATCTAGTGCTCGTGCCGTGCACCCAAAAGTGTACAATCAAAGCCCAGGCCCAGCCCATTTAATATACATGCCTTACGACCTGTTCGGATGCGATTCATTCAAAAAACAAATTGCCACAAAAGTGGCTTTTATGCAATTTTATCACTCGACTAACAGAAAACTAAACGGTGAGTGGGCCTTTTAGTGCTTATTTCATCGAGCGGGAGATGAAACGAATGGATTGCAAAATTGCATCCAAAGGCACAAACAAGCTGGGGTTTGGCTTAAAATGGCATTTCGGCATCAACTGTCCAGCGGGCCCTTAAAGCCAAAGCATGGCCTGTGTGGGCCATTCCCAAATGCCCGCCCATTCGGCCCATTTACAACCGTAGTTATATTGATTGATTGAGAACTGCACAAAAACGGGCATGCCTGTGGCACACAGTGTATAGTACACCTCGGCTACGCGGTTAAAGAATCCTGATTCCAAATGGATGGATGAAAATGAGAGCAGTGAATTCATCCATAGGGCTCGTTTGGATACACCTAGGGGTGTACATGGGTCGAAGCTCGACTTAGCTCGGCCACTAGCTGACCCCAACTAGAACTCGGCTCGGTCAGCAGCTCGGGCCAGTTCGAGCCAAGATTGAGCCTCTGTGGCATTTTCTCAAACCCGTGGTGTGCACCTTCAATTTCTCACAGAATGTAAAGCAACAACATTAGTTTACAGGTATTTTATTAAACACTCGGTGGACAACATAAAAATCAAGACACAAAGGTATACCAGCCAACACTTCATTGAGTCATTTCATCAGACACTTGCTGAGCAACATCGATATCAAAATATCCAAGTCACCAACACTTGCTGAGCAACATCAATATCAAAATAGCCAAGTCACCGAACTGGTTCGATTCGAGTTGGGGTTCGATCCGAGTCGAGTTGAGCTCAGGCAAGCTCGAACTCAGCTCAAATTTTTTTACGAGCTCAAAAAATCAGCTCAACTAGGCTCGAACTCAATTTTGAACCAAGTCAAATCGAGCGAGCTAACCCAGATAACTCGGTTCGTGTACAACGCTAGATACACCACAAGTTACTTTTTTCTACTAACTTATTTGAGATTGGTAGGGTTTCACCACCTATGGGTACTTGAACCCTTGCCGTGCTGTTGAAACTCTTGTGAGTATACCACTCAGGCAAGAGTAAGGACCTAGATCAGTTTATATATATATATATATATATATATATATATATATAAAGTTACTTAATCACTTCAATTTCCTAAGTAAAAATCAAGATAAGCTACATATGGCACAAGTAACTTAACTTAAGATCCAAACAACCCCTAAGTATGGCCGACCTCAGTTTTAGAATGGCCTGAAATTTGGTGGGACACTTACAATGGATGGGTCAAGTATCTGAACTAGATCTTGGTAGGCCCGAACAACCAGGAAGGTTTCAATGGGTGGGCATATGCTCTGAACTGTTTCCTGCAGTGTAGCCTACCTAGGTCGTGAATCAAGCTGGATTTCAACACAAGGTCATGGGTTCTGAGTACCCATTGTGGTGATATCACACTGTGGTGTGAATGCATGGGTGTGTGGGGTGTGAGAGTGTGTTAATAATAAATAAATAAATAAATAAGCTGGATTTTGGACTCTGGTGGGAGGGGAACGTCTGATGGACAAGGCCGATGGCTGACACCCATTGATTTTACGATGGTTATGGTGACGATCAAGCGAAAGGGCCAAATTATCAAGTGTGACAAATGAAATCCCTTTCTTAGGAATTTTATCTTTCCAAAACAAACATTTTAGGCCCTTTTGAATTCCTCAGACCCAAGTGATCCACCCCCAACATTTACATTTTGACCTCAAAATGGTCTTTCTCAAAAACGATTCTATGGAATAACACTGTATTACTCCAAATGGCCCACTAGAATCATCATATAGTAATTTCTTGTATGATTTCTTAACCTTTCTTAAGGGTTCTAACACTTCCACAAATATCATTTCAAATGTGCCAAGATTCAGACATTCCAGTCGTTGCCAAATTCTAGAACCAACATTCTAATTTAAATTCTTAAATTGTAGTAAAATTCACAAGCCCGAAATTGAAACACTCAAATGCTACAGCATAGAAGAAGAAATGTGTTTTCTCTGAGAACCTCAAACTGCTCAAATCAGCAAGACTTCATTGATGATTTGACATTTTATAGAGGTTCTTAAATAATAGTAGGTTAAGAAGATCACTAACTAAAAGAGAACTAAACTAATTCAGCTTCTTCCCCTAAGAGGCTTTAGAGGCTGCAATTGTTAAACCCAGATCTTGGATACCCATTACTCTTCAAATCCATCATCTTCATGATTTTTAAACTTCCCATGTTTACTAGTAATTGTCTGTCTTCACATCCTAAGCTTCCCATCCTGTTTTGTATCATAAATACAAATTTACTGTTTTGATAGATGTCTCGTATTCTGCACAGTAGTGCAGGGGAAGTTAGATATAAAGCCCCAACGGGTACATACGGGAGGGCTTGCTCCCTTGCATGGGGTCCGAGGGAATTGTATGAGACCCAATCTAAAACCCAATCCAAAGACCCAACCTAACTGAGTAGTGTATTTTGGGTATTTCTATGTAGAAGGGATAAATATTCTCAATGGGGGGTCAAATTAGAGTAACATAAAAGAAGTTTTTTTGGGCAATAGAAAGTTTTAGGGCTGTAATCCTTTTTTTTTCTTTATATATATATATATATTAAAGACAGTGAATTCGATGGGGAATCATCCATAGAGTAGGCACAACTTCAAACCACGAAAATCTGCTCTATTTTGTGTGTTGGTTTTCTTTGTTGCATCATTTCATTTCTGACATTTATAAGAAAAAAATGTAAGACTGGGAATTCCTAGAAGAAATAGCCCCATAACTCATACCCTCATCTTAAAGCTACGATCGGGAATTCCTAGAACAAATAGCTCCATAACTCATTCCCTCATCTTAAAGCTACGACTAGGAATTCTTTTTACCAGCACAATGTACTCAAATATTTCACCATCTTTCACAAATTGAGAGAAAATTTTGGCCATAAAAATGAATCCTAAGGATGAGAGCTAACTACACAATACTTGCTCTGCATTGTATTCCTACAATATGCCAGCCTTGAATGGTTTAGTGACCCAAACCGTCAATAATATGGGCCACTTGCTCATTCATTGTCCGTTTATCAGTCTCATTTGGACAGATTTTCTTGCTCGGTTCGGTATTAGCTGGTGTTTCCCTGCGTCTGTGGATCTTCTGTTGAAAGCCTGGCACGGGATAAGATTTGATAAACAGAAAAGGTGGATCTGGAGAATTGCCATTATTGCAATCTGGTGGTGTGTTTGGGAAGAAAGGAATGAAAGATGTTTTCAGGATAGGGAGCACTCAGCTGAGAACGTAGCTAGTAAAGCCAAACGCTCTATCATTGAATGGGCCAACTGCGTAGACAGTGTTAAGGGTTGTAATCTTTTGTTTCTCGGAGTTTAGTTGGGTTCGCTTTCTCAGCTTCCCTTCTTCTCCTTTTGTTTCCTTTTTCTCTTTAATATAAGTCAGTCATCTTTCAAAAAAAATAATATGGGCCACAAAGTGGATGGCCCATGCATATAAAAATTCCCTAATGGGAAAAACACCAACCCTTCAATTAGCGGCCAGCAACTAGAAGGTTAAGGAAGAAAACAAAGAAACAGTCCACACTCAACCAAACAGAGCCCGAACTCGACAAATATGATCTTCCAATCTGGAGGACTTGTGTGTGAGAGATTCACTCTATGGTCCATTATATTTTGGGTCTATTCCAAGCTGGAAACTCAATCTATTCCAAGGAAATGATTTGGCTGCCATTACTGCTAATACATATAAAAACAGACTGGTAAGCCCGAGAGGTCTGCAGCAAGTGTACTTAAATCTTGTTCCGATGGCTTCCTTTCTAATCCAATACCAAATCACTTTACAGAGGCTTTCTTTTTTCAATAAAGAAGAAATTACCAAATTGCGATGACCATTATTGAGGGATAACAATCCAAATTGTGATCGCACTAGTTTCAAGTTGGATTTGGAAGGAAGCAAACTGCAATTTGAGACCATCTTCATTGTGATGGATAAAAGGAAACATCGAGTACTTTGCAATTAACAATACAACGATACGATGGACTGCATCAAAACTGATATGCATGCAGCTTGACCATGAGAACATGCAAGACTAAGAAACAGAAAAATAAAAAAGGAATTAGGGTCATCAACACAAGAATTACACAGAGTATACTCACGGTACCATTTTGAACAAGTGGGGCCCATGGTTCAATGATCCGGTTATTTCTCAGGACTGGCAGTGACATTTCCCTCAATATAATAGCTATAAAGTTCTGCATTCCCAAGCTTGATAGCCTCTCTAAAGTTCTATACGCTATATCTTGATTAGGAAGGAATTTTTTTCTTTTTTTTTGCGAGAGGCAAGAAAAGAAAGATTGTTAAGGGCATTTCAATGAATGACAAGGCAGGGAGGAATAGAGTCGGGAGAAAATAGAAACTGAAAGAAAGAGTATAAAATCTTAGTTGACGTTGCATTTAGTGGTAGTCTGCTATGGATTGTTGAGAAGAATATGTTGTTATTTTGAGCAATCACATCCATCCTTATGAATAGGAGGTCCTAGTGAAGTGTATCAAAGCAGAATGATGATAGACAAGGCAGTCTTGTGTGGATGGGCATTTTGAATATCAAAGTAGTAACGTACTTTTGTACAATCAAACTAATTTTAAGTAAAAAATAGAAAGCAATGATGATAGTAGAATATTAGCAACTGAAGCAATAGGTCCAAAGCATATGTAGCAGATTAGTTTCTATAGAATGAACCTCCAATTCCTTTTCAAGAGAGAGCCTTGGAGTTCTACGAGTGGATTATCAACTAGGCTATTACGGCTGTGAGCAGGAGTTATACGAATGGATTATCTACTGTTTTCAAAAGTTCTTGGAGTCTATTTCTAATTGTTTTAATTAGAATAAAGTCCTATCATCTCTAACTTTCTTTAGATAAGGATTTGATTAACGAGAAATGATCAGGTACTGCCCATAGTACCATGAGCTTAATGTAATACACAACTTTTCCTGCCAATGCATCGCATGTTTATCATACTTGCACAAAATGTGGGCCCATTCATGAAACATAGCCTGAAAAATAAGGCTGATCCCTTCATGATGTAGGCCAAACCTGTATGTTGGAACAGTTGTTGGCCATTCCTTCATTTTGATGGTGGGACCAATTTGATGCTTGGATTGGTCTGAATTTAATACCAGGTGATATTCATTATGAGGCCAACCATTTGCTCGTCTCAGATTTCCTAGCCATGACAAATTGGTGGTAAAAGAGGTGAAGTACCGTAAGCTCATAGTACTAGGGCATTAACTGATCATTTCTCTTGATTAAAATGGAAATAAGAGAAGTTTGTAATATTTCATGCCAGGTCTGCACACGGCTTTTAAAAGGGCTGCAATTCATACAAATGAACGGGGTTCAATCTTTTGAGAAAAGAAAACATAGCTCTAGCATGTGTTTTCAACCATGAATTGCTACTGATCTAAACATGTGTTGTTAAATATTTTAAAATATAGTTCTAGTTGCTAGGCTATCTTGGAATCTCAATGTTTCTGTGTTCTTGGTTTTTACATCCAAACTTGTAATTGTGGTGATTGTGAGAGTCAAACAGGTAAATTTCTAATTTTTAGGGAGTTTATTGTGCAGCTGCATCCAAGTTCCATATTGTTTTGCTTCTCTTTTGGAAAATGACCTACCCCTCAAATGACAACCACTTTCCTGAACTTTCTCATTCAGCAACAACTGTGGGAGGGGGGAAGCTTCATAAGTGCAGATTTTCCCCAAACAAAGACAAAAGACTTCTAAAAACAGAGATTGTCAAAAGAGAGTCTGATTAACTATTTCTTCATCCCTCCAACACTTAAAACAAGCATTCAGAAAGGATTAAATCAAAAGACAGAAGTTGTCAAAAGAGAGTCTGGTTGTCAGCCACCATCCTAGAGAACACTTTTAAGCATCATTATGTTAGATTTTCCCCAAACGAAAAAAAAAGAATTCTAAAGAAAAGGTAGATAGAGATGATGGTTGGCCTTACTCACTGGTCTTTGGAGCCAACTCTATCTACGACATATTTCCAGATTGAAAATAAAAATATATATTTTTTGAAGATTGAAAACAAATATTTATAAAATTGTTCATGTAACAGTTTGAGATTGAAAACCAATAATACTAACTTTATCAAAACCATCTGGCAAGAGATGTCTCCCCTCCAACTCCATGCACAGCCGCATGGCCATGTCAGTTTTTCCACGCCTACAGAGGCCCTCAAAGAGCTCCGTCAACACAGCTGCGTCAGGAGCCATTGATCTCTCCAACATTTCCCACAAGACTTGAACCGCTCCTCCAAAATCCTCATTCTTAGAGAACGTTGATATCAGTATCTTAAAAGTGTCCGTGTTTGGATGACAACCGTTCTTCTTCATGCTCTTATAAAGCTGAAACGCACGCTCAGAGTTCTGCCTCTTGCACTGCCCGCCAATAAGAGCAGAAAATGTCGAGGCATTAGGAATTAGATCCTGCCTATTGAGTTCTTTCACCAGAGATGAGGCCTTCTTTGTCTTCCCCTCCTTACAAAGTCCCAAAATCAAGGCATTATATGTCAGAATATCGACAGCAACCCCATTCCTAATCATCTCCTCATAAAGCCGAGAACCCATCTCACTATTATTCATTTGACTGTATCCGTTTATCAAAGTATTGTAAGTAACAGTGTTAGGCTTCACATCCATGGCTTTCATCTCACTAAATAGCTTATTCGCATCATGTAATTTTCCTTCCTTGCAGAATCCGTGGATAAGTATGTTATATGTAACAACATTCGGGTGCAAACCGTTCTTGGGCATCGTGGTTTTAAGCTTCATGGCCGAGCTCAGAAGCCCTTGGTTACTATGTCCAACAATCAATGTATTGAAAGTGGCAACCGTTGGTCTACAGCCCATGTTCTCCATTTCCTTAAACATCTCTATAGCCTTTTCGAGCTTTCCAGATTTACAAAGAGCGGAAATAACCATATTGAGAGTATATACATTCGGAGATATTTGGCAATGGCTCATTTCTCTATAAAAGGCTAGAACGATATCTGTCCTATGCAAATCGAGCAAAGAGCTCATATACGCATTGCAAGATTCGATGGTTGGGAGAAAACCGTACTCTTTCATACGACGAAATGTGTCCGTAGCATTCCTAAACTTCTTCATGTGAGCGTATGTTTTGAAGAGTGAATCGAATACACGGGGAGATGAATCACACAAGCGATAGGAGTAGAGTACGGAATCGAATAGCTCGGAAGCAGAATTGATGGTTTTCGGGATGACGGTTTTCTTCAAAAGAGATTCGGCGATAGCAAACCTCTTTGCCTTGGTGAGAATGTGGAGGATTATGGAATGGGTTTCAAGCGTGTACGAATTGGGTCTTTGGAGTTTGACCCAATCAAAGAATTCCAGAGAGAGGACATGGTCTTTCTGAATTTTCAAGAGGATGTGCTTGATCCTAAATGGGGTTAAACCGGAAGCTAACACATTGAGTTTAGCCCAATCGGTGTGGATGAGATGGCTGTGAGCGACATTCACGAAGTCGAGATCCTGGCCTTTCAGTTCAGGAATCGTGCGATGGGGCAGTGGAAGAGGAGAAGAATTCCTTCTTCCAGAAACACCAAGAGGGACAGAATTAGCATCTTTCTTCGTGAAATGGGTTAACATTGAGAATCGGCGCAGCTGCAGAGGATTCATGCTCCTCTCCACCTACAGCATTAGCATCTGAAAATGAGGTTCTTCATTATCATCAAGGGGTTTGAAAACAAAGGTTCTAGTAGCAGATGAGGAGTTGGTATTCATTTGAATTGATGGAGTGTAGAAAACTCACCTCCCCGTACCAACAAAGAGTCCCAAAAAAGAAGAAGAAGAAGATGTTTCAAGGCAAATTAGACAGCCGAGTAGCATTTCAAAATCTTTGTTATTATCAAACAGATAGAGTTGAAAATCTATCTCCCTAAAACATCAATGGTACCAAAAAAAAAAAAAAACCAAGGTGATACATGGTCTGATTAGACGGCTGGTGGGATTTCAGACCCTTTTGTATAATAAGAGAGATGGAATAGAGCATGAACTCTACAATGTATGAGAAATTGTGGTGATCAAACAACCATAGAATTCAAAACGGGTCTTAGGGAAACATCCAGCAACCTGAAAATAAGGGCCGTTTGGATGCCTGTAACTTGTGTAAAATGTAAGAAAGTTACAGGTGACTTCCTTACAGTTTGTGTTTGGGGGAGAAATGTTACAGGTAACAAAGTCTCAACCTGTAACTTTCTATCAGGTAAGATTGCAAGATATGTAACAGAGGAATTAGGTGTTTTTCAGCTCACAGGTTACTTTGTTACAGGCAACGGCTATCCATTTCGAATTTGGCAGAGGGTGGTGGAAACGCAGCTGCATTGAAAGTGCACCTACCTGCTCTGACCCAAGTCACCCAACGTCTCCTTCTCCCTCTCTCTCTCTCTCTCCCTCTCAGCGTCTCCTTCCCTCTCTCTGCCCTGGCAAGTAAGCCCCAACCCTTACTCGTTTTTCTTTTTTCTTTTTTTTCCTCTCCTTCATTGTCTTTACTTCTGCGTGAGTGCGGAAAGGGGCTGTTTTTCGGATACTTTCCTTACATACACACCGTCCATCCGTATGGAAAGCTCATTTTAGGATAGGATCCAAAAAAATAAGCTAATCCAAATCTCAACTGGGCCACATCACAAGAAACAATCTTAACTAAATTCCTACTATTAAAAACGTTACGGGTCCACTAAAATATTTATTTTCCATCCAACGGAAGTGATTTGCCTAGTAACTCACTAGGCTTAGCGTACTAAGTAAACTTTGTGAGGTCCACCATGATTCACTTATTTTATCCGCTCCGTCCATCCATTTTCCCAGATAATTTTAGAGCTTGAGCCCAAAAATAAAGCATATACAATTTTCAAATGGACCACACCACAGGAAACAGTTGACTTGAACTTCTACTGTTGAAAATTTCATAGGGCTTCAGAAGTTTTGGATCAAGCTTATATTTTTGTTTTCTGTTCATCCATGTCTGCATAATCTTATAATCTTATAAACACATTGGATGACAAATAAACATTATTGTGGGGCCTATAAAGGTTTTATAGTTGGAAATCATTATCCCAGCTGTTTCCTGTGTTATGATCCACTTCATCTTTGTATATGCTTAACCCCTTAAATTAGATGAAAAACGGATGGATGGTGTAGATGGACGACATACATTCAAGGTAGGCCTAATTGAGTTTACTAAGTACAATAAGAGCATACTTAGTAACTCAGTACCCAAACCGATTTCCCATCCAACCTATTGACAAGGAAATCAGATCTCTTATCGTATAAACTCAGTTGGGCTTACGGTGAATGTATATGATTTACCCACATTGTCCATCCATTTTTCCAACTCATTTAAGGGGTTGAGACCAAAATCGAAGCAAATCCAAAGCTCGAGTGGACCATACCACAGGAAATAGTGGGAATAATGATTTCCACCACTGAAACTTTGCTAGGCCCCATAATGATGTTTATTTGCCATCCAACCTATCCATAAGATCATATAAGCATGGGTGAAGGGAAAAATCAAATATAAGCTTGATCCAAAACTTCAGTGGCCCTTGAGAATTTTTCAACAGTAGAAGTTCAATTCACACTGTTTCTGTGGTTTGGTTCATTTGATCTTTAGATATTCTTCATTTTTTTTTTTTTTTTAATCAAGACTTAAAATTATATGGTAAAATGGATGGACGGATTGGATACAATACATAAATCATGGTGAGCCTTAAAGAGTTTACTCAATACGCAATCCACTTCCTTTGATAAGGTAACAAAGACTTGGACGAAAATATCAAACAAATATCATCTTGATCCAAAAACTTTTGCGCCCACAAAAAGTTTTTAATGGTCAATTACTATTGTTCCCTATACTATGATCCACATGAGATTCAAATCTTTTTATTTTTTGTATCATGTTCTAAAATGAGGTTTCAATACGGATGAATGATGTTGATGTGAAAAAAATACATCACAATGGGCTCCATAATTTTGGATCTCACACACCTCGATGGATCCACTCAAGTTCGACTAGCGACGTTAACCGATAACTATATCACTACTAGTTGGCGCTTTGTGGGCCTCACCATGTTGCATGTGTTTTATCCATGTTATTCATCAATTTTAATATCATTTTAGGGCTTGATCTCAAAATGAGCAAACATAGGCAGATCTCAATCTTAGGTGTTCATGATTAAAAACCTGCTAGTGACGACTATGATATTTATTTGATGTCTTACCTCATGATTAGGACATAAAGACCTAGATGACGGGAAAAATAAATGTTAATTTGATTTTAAACTTGTGGCCCCTCAGAAGTTTTTAAGTTACATATAAGTGGGCCAACTTTTACATGTTTTTTATACTTTTAGGACCCACCTAATGATTAGTTTAGCTTAAAAGTTGGTCCGACTATTCATCTAAATAGGTTCAATAAAATTACATATTTTTATCCAAGCTTTTTTATATGTCAATTTAATTTTTAAACAATTCCGTACTCCAGACTCAAGTTGGTGTGAATAGACAACGTCTTAACTGTAACTAACTTATAAGTTATTTAAATACAGAAACTAATTTACCTATAAGCAAATTATAGCTTATACTAACATAGAATTACATGTAACTTTCTTTCACCTGTAAGTAGGTTACCTATAACTTATAACTTTAAAAATTACAGGCATCTAAACGCAACCTAAGTTGTCACACCCTAAAATCCGGGTACAGAGTGTGCACTCGTAAACCCGAGTTTCAGTTTATAACTCGTACATAAAGTGTACTAACTTAATTCCTTGGTTAATTTAATCAGAGGTGATAATTACATTCAGTCTAACTTCCACCCCAATTCCAATCACACATACATAACACTTGCTATTAATCAACCAGACATAAATCTTGACGACCATTAAAATAATATAAACCTTAAAAATCATTTATTTATTATATCATCATACTATAAATATGTTTATTCCAGACTAACATTATTTCAATGAGATAAATTTAAACAATTTCTTAAAATCTTGTTATCAATATCAATATGTATTATACACTAATCAAACTATTATAGCAAATAAATCACATAATCAGAAATGGTCTAATGTCATTACTTCGTCTTCAGACAAGTATGGCGTTTCACACGGGTCGTATTCAGGTGTGGTGGATCCTTCTAGTTCTTGCGCCACATCATATGCTAATGGCTCGTCTGTATGGTTTTTTCATCAATAAAATGGTAAGTTGGCTAGTCTTAGTGAAATTACCTAGCATGATTCATAATCATGGCAATTAAAATAATACAAAGTGCTAAATGTTAAAATGTATGTACGATGATATGGATACAAATGGTGTATGAATATATCAGATAGGATGATTGTCCATCGAAAAAAGTGCCAGATAGATCAGCGACCAATTGGAGAAAATCAAGAAACTCTCGATGGGATTGAGAATTGTTTGATGCCATCAAAGGTGTCATCAAATAGACTGTTGATGGCATCGACAGACCCTATATCTGACTAGATTTAAGACATCAAATACAACAATCTCCACCATGTCTTAAATCTTCAAACGTGTAGTTAATTGTCTTTTTCTCTTATCTTTGCCTCTCATCATAGCTTCATCCTACTGTTGTTTTAGCACTGCTGCTATCTGTGCTACCAACCAAAAGGCAGCGTCCCATGGCTGAACATTTGGTCTTGTGATATTAGCTCGAATAATGGTTGTGGATAATGGGAGTCGCGTGATATGTCCAGCATTGGCCATGTTAACTGGATGAGGTGGTGGTGGAGGAGCTTGCCCTACTTTATTGACTTCATTCTCGTCTTGCTCATTAAAATCTGTTCTAGATTCTTCGAGAATAAAAAGATTTGGTAAAGGATTATCTAGGAGAAGTGCACTTGCAAAGGGTATTAAATCATGAATACTATGCGTCTTTTTAAGGGTTATTACTCCTACAAGATGAACTAACATACATAGTTATATATATATATATACTGCGTGTGTGTGTGTGTATGTGTGTGTGTGTGTGTGTGTGTTTATATATATATATATATATATATATATATATATATATATATATATGTATGTATATAAATATGTGTGTGCGTGTATATGTGTGTGTGTAAATATGTATATGTATATACATACATATACATATACATACATACATACATACATACATACATATATATATATATGTGTGTGTGTGTGTAAGGCCTGTATCATAGTCCATACTATTCCGTACACTCCCACGATCTTCCCAGTTGAATTCCGATAAACTGCGACCTATGATCAGTATTTGTACGTGACCCTAAGTCACATCCTATAGATTTGAGTTGACTTGACTTGAGACTTGTACCCTTGCGACCGCGTCGTCGCTGCATCTCGCGCGCCAATGCGATACCCAGGTTAGGAGTTGTGGGCTCACATTTATTTCGAGAAAACATCGCATGTTGCAAATCCTGAGAAAAGAATCTCTACCATCCATCACATCAATCAATCAATACTAGTTAAATACACATCCCATCACACTCATCCCTCTATCACCCAAAAGTCAACATAACCCATGCCTCTCATGTTACTCTCTTACACAACCCATACCACCCATCCCTTTCATCCCATCACCTTCTCTCTCCCTCTCATTCTCTCTACCATTCCAAGCTACCAAAGGAGAGCAACTGTCTAAGCTTGGGAAGCTCCAAAATTTGCGAAGTGTGGTCCACTCCCTACCCCTAAATCCTCATCTCCACCATTCAATCTTCATCATCTTATATTAAAGAAGAAGCTTAGGAGCTAAGGAAGCTAAGAGACCAAGAAGGAGTGCAATCGGTGGGTAATCTTAAGATTTCCATCATTAATCTCTATTTGAGGGCCCACTTGTGGTGAGACCCATTTGATGTATGCATTATAAACTGAGAGGAGCTCATAGTGGCAGAGCTCCTCCCTCACACACACGTCTCTCTCTCTCTCTCTCTCTCTCTCTCTTCCTTGATTGTATGGCCCACTATGATCTATGCTTTGATCCACACCGTTTGCACCATTCAGGGATGGTGGGTCCCCTTTGATGTGTGTATCTCACCCATCATCCACATGGACGGTGGGGCCTACATCCTGATGTGTGTGGAGTCTACACCGTCCACATGGGTAGGACGGTGGGACCCACCAGCTGTTTGCATTTTTCCATCCACACCATCCAAATTCTGGACGGTGGAATTGGATTGGCTGGTATACCTCACACCAGTAATATAGCTGTTGTGTGACGTCAGTAAGTTTTGAGGCCCACCATGAAGAGTGTGTTCTATATCACAGCCCTCCATCTGTGTGGGACCCACCCTACACGTGGGGCCTGGGATGGAAGTAGATTGGTAGGAGTACCTCACACCAACAATATAGCTGATGTATGACGTCAGCAAGTTCTGAGGCCCACCATGATGAGTGTGTTCTATATCCCAGCCGTCCATCTGTGTGGGACCCACCTTAAACGTGGGGCCTAGGATGGAAGCAGATTAGCAGGAGTACCTCACACCAACAATATAGCTGCCATATGACGTTAGCAAGTTTTGAGGCCCACCATGATGAGTGTGTTTTATATCCCAGCTGTTCATCTGTGTGGGACCCACCCTACACGTGGGGCTTGGGATGGAAGCAGATTGGCAGGAGTACCTCACACCAGCTATTAGCTATTGTATGACGTCATCAAGGTTTGTGGGCCTCCATCATGAGGTATATGTTATATCCCAACCGTCCATCCAATTGGCAAGGACATGGGACCCACCCCACACGTGCTACACATGTGGGGGTGGGGCCCATATTGATGTTTGTATTTTATATCTACACCGTCCATTCCTAGACGATGCATGTGGGGCCAGCTGTGACGTATGGGTCTTATCCACACCGTCCAGCCCTCTGGATGGTGGGACCCACCTCATGTATATATTGTATATTCACACCGTCCATCTGTTTTTTGCCGTGTGGGACACACTGTGATGTATGGATCTTATCCGCATTGTCCGTTTGCTGGACGGGTGGGGCCCACCATGTAGTATGTGCTTTATATTTGCACCATCCGTCCAGACGGGCTAGACGTGGGCCCATCATGTTGTACATGTTTCATCTATGCCGTCCATTTGTGTGGCCCATTGTGATGTATTTAAGGCCTGGGTATGAGGCCCAAATGTGATGTATTTGAGGCCCATGTTCGAGGCCCAAATGAGATATATTTGAGGCCCGTGAGTGAGGTCTACTGCGATATTTTTTAGGCCCATGTGATGCAGCCCATTGTGATGTATTTGAGGCCCATGTGATGAGGCCCATTGTGATGTATTCGAGACTCAAGTATAAGGCCCAATGTGATCTATATGAGGCCCATGAGTAAAGCCCAATGCGATGTATAAAGCCCTTGTGTGAGGCCCAATGTGATGTATATGAGGCCCATTGTGATGTATGAGACCGTTGTGTAAGGCTCATTGTAACCATGTGAGGCCCATTATGATTGTATGAGGCCCATTGAGATTGTATGTGGCCCATTGTGATTGTATGAGGCCCGTTGTGATTCTATGAGGCCCATTGTGATGTATGAGGCCCTTTCCCCATTGTAAGTTAGATTCTATGGCGGGCCGTACTCTAGGTGCAATGGTGGTTAAATGTTCACGTTGCAAACCACCCTAGAGCCTATTATCAAGCCCATTTCCATCTTCTCTTATTAGGCTATCCCAAACCGTTGGGCCCACCTTGATGTTAGTGATACCCATTGGGCTACCTAAACCGTTGGGCCCTCATTGATGATGGTGCCTTACACCATGCCTTGTAGAATTACCCACACCTTGGAGCCCACCTTGTGTATATATTGGGCCCCATAGGGAAGTTCAGTTTATTGCGCGATTGAGAGGGTAAGGAAGCCCACTTATTGTACTTAGACTCGGCTCTGCCCTCAGTGAGAGATATTATGACGCTCCATCACTGTTGCACATGTGGGTGAGCATATGTGGGCAGGGCCTAAGGGCCTGGGCGAGCTACCAGTGGTTGGCAGGCTACTTTGCTGGCAGGCTACTGTGCACACAGTGAAGGTAAAACTTTATCCCACATTCGAAGCATCGTCCGATGTTGTGGTGGCTATAAGTTGGATCCCTTCCTTAACTGTCGTGATGCGTTTTAAATCAGTGAGCTTTGGCAAAGCAGTCTATATCACCCCTTGCCGTAGACGGAAGGATATGCAGTATCAGGTTTGGTGTATCCTCTATTTAAAGCCTATCTTGATATTTGGACTAGATTTGCCGTCCTTCTGTAGACCCCATCATTCGTATGCATGTTGTGAGAGATGATTGATTAAAGCATATGCCATTGGGCCGAGATGTTTATGGGACTCCTTGTGTGACGGAGTTGCCCCCACATGATCGCACGATACGCGTAGGTTTGATGCATGGCCTAAATATGGCTGACAGTATTCGTGCACTCGTCAAGATTTGCATATTGCATTACATCCTCAGTATATGATATTTGACTTACTATGTTCTGCATTGCATAGCTGATCTACATTGCTTCCTTAGTATATGATATTGACTTATTATGTTTTTACATCGCATAGCCTGGATAAGGTTGATGATATTTATGGACTTACTAGCATGTTTCCACATTGCTCTCGTATTACATCTCGAGCACTCTTATATTGCGCACATACTTACACCACCCTCTAAGCTTTTTATAAGCTTATGTACGATAGATGCGTGTAGGTAGCATTAGGTCACAACAGCGTTGAGCTTGGAGCGTGTAGCTGTCTTCTGGAGTTTTAATTATCGATATATGTATTTCCCCTTCATGTATTGTACTTAAGTTTTTTTTTGTTTTTTTTATTTTTTTATTTTTTTTATTTTAATGGATATGTGATGATGATGTTACCTTTATGATTTGGGTAAATTTGTGGTTATGCTTCTTATGAAATAAATTTACACTGAAAATCCTTCTTCTAGGATCCCAGGATTGGAATCTGGCGTATAGGCACCGGGTGCCAAGATTGTGGTACTATGGAGGCTATCAGCACTGGATTTAGTGATCGGGAGTTTTGTGAGCCCGGTTTCCGAGTTTGGGGTATGATAGAAGTATACACACACACACATTTACATATATATACATATACACAAATATACTTATACACACACGTACACACACGCACATACCCGATTGCGGGAAAACTCAAATCCTACAGGTATAGCATAAAACACTTACATATATAAGACCCAACATGTTACATATCTAAAATTAACTCAATCTATTTGGTTCTATAATGCATGTCAATGTTAGTTATAATGTTAAAAGTTAATTAAATTTATGACTCAGATGGACCGCACCACATTCAATAATAGAAATGTGATCTTAACCATAAGTGTGTGTTTGGGCCACCATAGTATACATCTTTCATTAAACATATTAATTAAGTGCAAATCTCTAGGATAAATAGAATACATAAAAAATAAAGCCTGATAAAAAGTTTGGGTAAGCTATACCATGTGAACATACAACTTTTATAATAATTTTACAATTTTCCGATTGATATGACGTATGAAAGCTTTTATTCAGACTTATATTCTATAATAAAAATAATATTTCTCACATAATGATTAGTTTAGCTTAAGAATCAGTCAAACTAGTCATTTAAATGTGCTCAATAAAATTACATACTTTTATTCAAACTTTTCTATGTGACAATTTAATTTTTAAACAATTCCATACTCGAAACTCAGGTTGGTGTGAATATAAAACATCTTACATGTAACTAACTTACAGGTTATCTAAACACAGAAACTAAGTTACCTGTAAGTTAGTTACGGCTTACACCCAAATAGGATTGCCTATAATTTTCTTTCACATGTAAGTAGGTTGCCTATAACTTACAACTAAAAAACATATGGGCATCCAAACGCAGCCTCAATGTTTTCCCATTTCAGGAATAAAGATGTAAATTCTGTCCCTCTTGGTGTTTATGGAAGAAGGAATTCTTCTCCTCTTTGGCTGCCCCATCGCACGATTCCTGAACTAAAAGGCCAGGATCTCGACTTCAAGAATGTCGCTCACAACCATCTCATCCACACCAATTGGGCTAAACTCAACGTGTTAGCTTCAAGTTTAACCCCATTTAGGATCAAGCACATCCTCTTGAAAATTTTGAAAGACCATGTCCTCTCTCTCGAATTCTTTGATTGGGTCGAACTCTAGAGACCCAATTCCCACACCCTTGAAAGCCATTCCATAATCCTCCACATTCTCACCAAGGCAAAGAAGTTTGCTATTGCCAAATCACTTTTGAAGAAAACCGTCATCCTGAAAACCATCAATTTTGCTTCCGAGCTATTCGATTCCGTACTCTACTCCTCTCGCTTGTGTGATTCGTCTCCTTGCGTATTCGATTCACTCTTCAAAACATACGCTCAAATGAAGAAGTTTAGGAATGCTACAAACACATTCCGTCGTATAAAAGAGTATGGTTTTCTCCTAACCATCGAATCTTGCAATGCATATATGAGCTCTTTGCTCGATTTGCATAGGATAGATATCGTTGTAGCCTTTTATAGAGAAATGAGCCGTTGCCAAATATCTTTGAATGTATATACTCTCAATATGGTTATTTCCGCTCTTGTAAATCTAGAAAGCTCGAAAAGGCTATAAAGATGTTTAAGGAAATGGAGAACATGGGCTGTAGACCGACAGTTACCACTTTCAATACATTGATTGTTGGACATAGTAACCAAGAGCTTCTAAGCTCGGCCATGAAGCTTAAAACCATGATGCCCAAGAACAGTTTGCACCTGAATGTTGTTACATATAACATACTTATACACGGATTCTGCAAGGAAGGAAAATTACATGATGCGAATAAGCTATTTAGTGAGATGAAAGCCATGGATGTGAAGCTTAACACTGTTACTTACAATACTTTGATAAACGGATACAGTCAAATGAATAATAGCGAGATGGGTTCTCGGCTCTATGGGGAGATGATAAGGAATGGGGTTGTTGTCGATATTCTGACATATAATGCCTTGATTTTGAGACTTTGTAAGGAGATCAGGAAGACAAAGAAGGCATCATCTCTGGTGAAAGAACTCAATAGGGAGGATCTAATTCCTAATACCTCGACATTTTCTGCTCTTATTGGCGGGCAGTGCAAGAGGCAGAACTCTGAGCGTGCATTTCAGCTTTATAAGAGCATGAAGAAGAACGGTTGTCATCCAAATGCAGACACTTTTAAGATACTGATATCAACGTTCTCTAAGAATGAGGATTTTGGAGGAGCGGTTCAAGTCTTGCGGGAAATGTTGGAGAGATCAATGATTCCTGATGCAACTGTGTTGACGGCGCTCTTTGAGGGCCTTTGTTGGCATGGAAAAACTGACATGGGCATGCGGCTGTGCATGGAGTTGGAGGGGAGACATCTCTTCCAGATGGTTTTGATAAAGTTAGTATTATTGGTTATCAATCTCAAACTGTTACATGAACAATTTTATGAATATTTGTTTTCAATCTTCAAAAAATATATATTTTTATTTCCAGTATGGAAATATGTGGTAGATAGAGTTAGCTCCAAAGACCAGTGAGTAAGGCCAACCATCATCTCTATCTACCGTTTCTTTAGAATTCTTTTGTCTTCATTTGGGGAAAATCTACACTCATGATGCTTAAAAGTGTTCTCTAGGAGGCTGCAACCAGACTCCCTTTTGACAACGTCTGTCGTTTGATTTAATCCTTTCTGAATGCTTGGTTTAAGTGTTGGGGGGATGAAGAAATAGTTAATCAAACTCTCTTTTGACAACATTTTAGAAATCTTTTTTCTTCGTTTGGAGAAAAATATACACTTATGAAGCTTCCCCCCTCCCACAGTTGGTGCTGAATGAGAAGGTTCAGGAAAGTGGTTGTCATTCGAAGGGTAGGTCATTTTCCAAAAGTGATGCAAAACAATATGGAACTTGGATGCAGCTGCACAATAAACTCCCCAAAAATTAGACGTTTACCTATTTGACTCTCACTATCACCACAAATACAAGTTTGGATGGAAAAATCAAGAAGAACACAGAAACATTGAGATTCCCAGATAGCCTAGCAACTAGAACTATATTTTAAAAGATTTATCAACACATGTTTAGATTAGTAGCAATTCATGGTTGAAAACACATGCTAGAGCTATGTTTTCTTTTCTCAAAAGATTGAACCCTGTTCATTTGTATGAATTGCAGCCCTTCTAAAAGTTGCGTGTAGACTTGGCATGAAATATTACAAACTTCTCTTATTTCCATTTTTATCAAGAGAAATGATCAGTTAATGGCCTAGTACTATGAGCTTACGGTACTTCACCTCTTTTACCACCAATTTGTCATGGCTAGGAAATCTGAGAGGAGCAAATGGTTAGCCTCATAATGAATATCACTTGGTATTAAATTCAGACCAATCCAAACATCAAATTGGCCCCACCATCAAAATGAAGGAATGGCCAATAACTGTTCTAACATACAGGTTTGGCCTACATCGCGAATGGATCAGCTTTATTTTCAAACTAGTTTTCATGAATGGGCTCACATTTTTGCAGATATGATAAACATGTGATGCATTGGTGGAAAAAGTTGTGCATTACGTTAAGCTTATGGTACTATGGGCAGTACCTGATCATTTCTCATTAATCAAATAATCCTGATCTAAAGAAAGTAAGAGATGATAGGACTTTATTCTAATTAAAACAATTAGAAATAGACTCCAAGAACTTTCTAGAACAGTAGATAATCCACTCGTAGAACTCCTGCTCACAGCTGTAATAGCCTGGTTGATAATCCACTCCTAGAACTCCAAGGCTCTTTCTTGAAGAGGAATTGGAGGTTCGTTCTATAGAAACTAATCTCATACATATGCTTTGGACCTATTGCTTCAGTTGCTAATATTCTACTTGATGGGATTTCCTCCTCATGGCTCGACCGGTCGAGGGTGGTGCTTGACCAGTCGAGTGGCTCTCGACTCAAAGTCCAGCGAGCTTTTGGTTTGAAAATTCTGAGGTGCTCGACCAGTCAAGGGAGGTGTTCGACCGGTCGAGGACCCTGCTTGATCAGTTGAGGTTATGCAAATTCATGTTCAGATTTTGTGCGGACTGCGTAAATTTGAGGCGGTTTCGCAAGAGGTGCAAAAGGGAGTTGCCTAAACTATAATTAGGGGTCTCTAGGGCTATTCTAGGGTATGGAGAAGGCTTTCTAAAGTTATTGTGTTAAGAGTTTTTTATGGCCAAGGTGACCAGAGAGAGAGAGAGAGAGAGAGAGAGAGAGAGAGAGCTTGTGGAAGGGAAATTCTTTTTGTAGAGGTGATTTACTTCGCAGTCGACGTCTCAACGCTTATACTACCTCGTAATTGGTGAGATCTATCCGTTTTTACATTATTCTCTTATTGTTTATCCACTCTTATGTGAGTGAAGAAGGTTTGATATAAGCAAGGTGTGCTTGTGATCGGTTGTAACGTTTTACTTTATAGTGGATTGTTGATCTGGACGAGGTCCCGTGATTTTTACCTCTTTGAGGGTTTTCCACGTAAAAATCTCTTGTGTCATGTGGTTTGTACTTTGATTTATTTTATTGCTTAATTATCCCATAATTTTGGTGTTTTTAGGAGGCTAGATCCTAAGATTTTGCGTAACAACCCCCAATAAAGTGGTATCAGAGCATCTAGGTTTATTGAACGAAGTGTGATCGATTCTGAATTATGGAAGGTGGCTCATTAAGGATGATCAGTCTCAATGGTTCTAACTGGACCATATATATGGAAGGATAAGATGGAGGACTTACTTTATTGCAAGGACTTGTATGCTCCCATCTTAGGCATATCAGTAAAAACAAAGGATATGACAGATAATGATTGGAAGAAATTGGACCGAAAAGTGGTGGGGTTTATTAGACAATGGTTGGACGATTCCGTATTCCACCATGTGTCTACGGAGACCTCAGCCGCTAGCCTATGACTGAAATTGCAAGGGTTGTATGTGAAGAAGACAGTCGGCAATAAGATTTTTCTGATAAGACGACTTGTGAATCTGAAATTTAAAAATGGTGGTTTTGTGGCTAAGCATATGAATGAAGTCAACAATATATTGAACCAGATCTCCACTATGAAGATGGTTCTGGACGATGAATTACAGGCTTTACTATTACTTAGCTCATTGCCTGATATTTGGGAGACATTGGTGGTGTCTTTAAGTAACTCTGCGCCAGACAAAAAGGTATCCATAGAATAGGTAACTAGCTGTCTCTTCAATGAGGAGACTAGGAGAAATTCTCAGAGGTATACTCAGCAAGAGGTCCTTGTGACACAAGAACGGGGGAGAGGAAAGAACAGAAAGGGTGGGAAGGCCCAAGATAAATCAAGAGGCAAGTCAAGCGTCAGAAAGGATGTTGAATGCTGGAATTGTGGCAAGAAGGGCCACTACAAGCATGAATGTCGTAATAAGAATAACGATAAGAAAGGAAAAGGAAAGGAGAAGGAAGATGAATCAGATTCCACTACGGTCACTTCAAATAGCGACATTTTAGTTATTCTTTCAGCAGATCATGATGTTTGTCTCACAGCTACGAGTCAGGACACCGACTGGGTGATAGACTCGGAAGCCTCGTTTCATGCGACTCCAGTAGGGATTTCTTCACAAGCTATAATCAGGTGACTATGGGACCGTGAAGATGAAAAATTCTGGCATATCAAAGATCGTAGGGGTCGATGATATTTATGTAAAGAGTAATGTGGGCTGCACATTAGTTTTCAGGGATGTGAGGCACATTCCAGACCTTCGCCTCAACTTGATATCGACGGGAAGGTTGGATGTTGATGGCCATGAAAGCCAATTTATTGGTGGGCGCTGGAAGCTCATCAAGGGTTCATTGATCGTGGTAAGAGGAAAGAAGTATTGCACCCTTTACAAGGTAAGTGTCAGTGTGTGCAAGGGTGGGTTGAACACAGCGAAAGATTCGGCTATTGACATGTGGCACAGGTGTTTAGGACACATGAGTAAAAAAGGACTTCAGCTACTAGCAAAGGAGCAATTACTTCTAGACGTGACAGGTATACTTTTAAAAACCTATATTGACTGTTTTATCAGGGAAACGACATAGAGTTTCATTTGTTAAATCTGCTTCTTATGTTAATAAAGTGCATGCATTAGATTTGATTTATTCTGATGTTTGTGGTCATATGAGGACAAAAATCTTAGGTAGGGCATTGTATTTTGTCACTTTTATAAATGATACATCTAGAAGGGTTTAGGTTTATGCTTTAAAATCCAAGGACGAGGTCTTTGGTGTGTTTAAATTGTTTCATGCTATGATCGAGAGAGAGAGACAGGTAGATCATTGAAGTGCATCCGCACTGACAATGGTGGTGAATACATCGGTGACTTTCACAGGTATTGTAAGTCCCTGGGTATACGACATGAACAGACGGTTCCTAGCACCCCCCAGCATAATGGCGTGGCCGAGCAAATAAAACGCACCATTGTAGAGAGAATCAGATGCATGTTATCCCATGAGAAGTTGCCCAAGATGTTCTATGGAGAAGCAATGCACACGGCAGTGTATTTGATAAACAGGTCTCCATCAACCCCATTGAATGGAGAAGTACTTGAGAATGTGTGGACTGGACAGGATCCATCGTACAGTCATCTCATGGTGTTTGGATGTAGAGCATCCGTTCACGTACCAAAGGACGAGAGGTCCAAGCTCGATATGAAGATCAGGCAGTGTGTATTCTTGGGGTACAGTGATGAAAAGTTCAGTTATAGATTATGGGATTCGACCAAGAAGAAGCTCGTCAGGAACAGAGATATGGTTTTCTTTGAAGATTAGTGTATAGAAGACATTGGTAAGCCAGAGAAGAACCAGCCTAATTCAGATGAGCTAGAGGACATGAATTCGGTTATTCCTCCAGTAGTGCCTGATAACAGGGGAGTACAGCAAGGTGCAGAGGACGAGGGAGTTTCTACAGAAGATGGACCAAGGGAGCAACTGCCACTTGATCTACCTGTTGAGCCACAAGTGAGGAGGTCATCTAGGGACAGACATCCGTCCAAGAGGTACTCGTCGCATGAGTACATTATGCTCACTGATGGGGGAGAGTCAGAAGATTATTCTGAGGCCCTAGCAGATGAGTATAAGGGGGAGTGGTTGAAAGCTATGCAAGAGGAGATGAAATCCTTGCATAAGAACTACACCTATGATATAGTAAAACTGTCTAAAGGCAAAAAAGTTTTAAGCAATAAGTGAGTGTTTAGAAAGAAGATTGAGCAGAAGAATTCACAAACGAGGTTCAAGGCCAGACTTGTGGTGAAAGAGTTTAGTAAGAGGAAAGACATAAACTTTGAGGAGATATTCTCACTAGAGGTGAAGATGACATCTATACGGGTGTCGCTTGGGTTAGCGGCTAGCATAGATCTGGAGATAGAGTAGTTAAATGTTAAAACTATCTTTCTCCGTGGTGACTTGGAAGAAGAGATCTACATGCATCAACCAGAGGGGTTCGAAGTCAAGGGCAATGAACATATGGTGTGTAGGCTAAGGAAGAGCTTGTATGGGCTTAAACAAGCTCCACGGCAATGGTACAAGAAGTTCAACTCGTTCATGTTAAAGCATGAGTATGACAGAACGGAGTCGGACCATTGTGTGTTCACGTGTAAGTTCTCAGATGGTGATTTATTATTTCTGCTATTATACGTTAATGGCATGCTCATCATGAAAAAAGACATCAAGAAGATTGACAGGCTGAAACAGGAGTTGGGCAAGTTGTTCGCAATAAAAAACTTTAGCCCAACTAAGCAGATCCTAAGAATGGAGATAATCCGTGATAGAAGTAGCAGGAAGCTTTGGTTGTCACAAGAGCGGTACATTGAAAAAGTCCTAAAACGGTTCAATATGAATGCAGCGAAGCCGGTCAGTACTCCACTAGATGGTCACTTCAGATTAAGCAACATGCAGTGTCCCAAGATGAAGGCAGAGGTGAATGAGATGCAGAAGATACCTTAGCATTAGCAGTAGGAAGTTTGATGTATGTTATGGTGTGTACGCGCCCAGACATAGCATATGCGGTTGGTGTTGTTAGCCGGTATCTTACCAATCCTGGCAAAGAACATTGAGCAGCGGTGAAATGGATACTGCGGTATCTAAGAGGCTCATCCAGGTTGAGCTTATGCTATGGTGACGGAATACCTGTGTTAGAGGGCTACATAGTGCAGATATGGAAGGCGACATAAACTTCTAAAAGTCTACATCGGGGTTCATGTTCACATTTACAGGGGAAGCGGTCTCTTGGCAGAGCGAGCTACAGAAGGTCGTAGTATTGTCGACAACAGAGGTCGAGTACATTGCGGTCATAGAGGCATGTAAAGAGATGCTTTGGATGAAGAGGTTTTTATAGGAACTTAGCCTAAAGCAGGAGCAGCATGTGGTCTATTGCGATAGTCAAAGTGCTATACACTTGAGCAAGAATTCAAGTCAGCACTCCAAGTCGAAGCACATAGAGATTCGGTATCACTAGATTAAGGATAAGTTGGAACAGAAGGTGTTACAGCTTGAGAAGGTCCACACAGACGATAATGGATCAAACATGATGACCAAGGCTTTGCTCAAGGGCAAATTTGAGGTTTGTAGAAATCGGGCTGACTTGAAGAAGGTGAATTTCTCCTGAGTCGAAAAGGGGGAGATTTGATGGGATTTCCTCCTCATGGCTCGACCGGTCAAGTGCCTTGCTCGACCGGTCGAGGGTGGTGCTTGACCAGTCAAATGGCGCTCGACTCAAAGTCCAGCGAGCTTTTGGTTTAAAAATTTCGAGAAGCTTGACCAGTCGAGGGAGGTGCTCGACCGGTCGAAGTTATGCAGATTCATATCTGGATTTTGTGTGGACTGCATAAATTTAGTGCGGTTTCGCAAGAGGTGCGAAACAGAGTTGCCTAAACTATAAATAGGGGTCTCTAGGGCTTTTATAGGGTATGAAGAAGGCTTTCTAAAGCTATTGTGTTAAGGGTTTTTGACTGCCAATGCGAGAGAGAGAGAGACAGAGAGAGAGAGAGAAAGGAGAGAGAGAGGAAGCTTGTGGAAGGGAGATTCTGCTCGTAAAGATGATCTACTTCGCAGTCGACGTCTCAGCACTTCTGCGTCATCGTGATCATTGAGATCTCTCCATTTTTCTTTTATTCTCTTATTGTTTATCTACTCCTGCGTGAGTGAAGAAGGTTTGATCCAAGCAAGGTGTACTTGTAATCAGTTGTAACGTTCTATTTCATAGTGGATTGTTGATTTAGATGAGGTCCCGTGGTTTTTACTTATTTGAGGGTTTTCCACATAAAAGTCTCTTATGTCGTATAGTTTGTGCTTTGATTTATTTCATTGCTTAATTATCCCATAATTCTGGTGTTTTTGGGAGGCTAGATCCTAAGGTTTTGTGCAACGACCCCTAACACTACTGTCACATCGTTTTCTATTTTTTTACTTAAATTAGTTTGATTGTCCAAAAGTACGTTACTACTTTAATGTTCAAAATGCCCATCCACAAGAGACTGCCTTGTATATCATCATTCTGCTTTGGTACATCACTAGGACCCCCTATTCATAAGGATGGATGCGATTGCTCAAAATAACAACATATTCTGCTTAACAATCTAGTGTACTACCACTAAAAGCAAAGTTAACTAAGGATTTTATACACTTACTTTCAATTTCTATTTTCTCTTGACTCTATCCCTCCCTGTCTTGTCAATCATTGAAATGCCCTAAACAATGTTTCTTTCCTTGCCATCCCCCCCCCCCCCCCAAAAAAAAAAAAGTTTCCTTCGTAATCTTGCTAAGGTGCATAGAACCTTAGAGAGGCTATCGAGCTTGGGAATGCTGAACTTTATAGCTATTATATTAAGAGAAATGTCACTGCCAGTCCTCAGAAAGGAAAGCCAATAGACATAACCAGATCAATGAACCATGGGCCCCACTTGTTCAAACCGGTACAGTGAGTATACTCGGCATAATTGTTGTGTCGATGACCCTAATGCCTTTTTTATTTTATTTTTCTGTTTCCTAGTGTTGCATGTTCTCATGGTCATACTGCATGCATATCAGTTCTGATGCAGTCCATCGTTTTGTTGTAATGTTAGTTGCTAAGTACTCAATGTTTCCTTTACTCCATCACAATGAGGATGGTCTCAAATTGCAGTTTGCTTCCTTCCAAATCCAACTTGAAACTAATGCGATCGCAACTTGGATTGTTATCCCTCAATAATGGTCATTGCAATTTGGTAATTTCTTTTATTGAAAAAAGAATGCCTCTGTAAAGTGATTTGGTATTGAATTAGAAAGGAACCCGTCAGAACAAGATGTAAGTACACTTGCTACAGACAACTTAGACTCACCAGTCTGTTTTCATTAGTATGAGCAGTAATTGCAGCTAAATCATTTCCTTGGAATAGATTGAGTTTCCAGCTTGGAATAGACCCAAAGTATAATGGACCATAGTGTGAATTTCTCACACACAAGTCCTCTAGATTGGAAGATCATATTTGTCAAGTTCGGGCTCCGTTTTTTTTTTTTTATATAAGTGTGGACTATTTCTTTGTTTTCTTCCTTAACCTTCTAGTTGCTGGCCACTAATTGAAGGGTTAGTGTTTTCCCAAAGTGTGGCCCATATTGTTGATGGTTTGGGTCACTAAATCATGCAAGGCCAGCGTAGTGTAGGAATACAATGCAGAGCAAGTATTAGGTAGTTAGCTCTCTTCTTTAGGATTCATTTTTATGGCTAAAATTTTCTCTCAATTTGGGAAAGATGGTGAAATATTCAAGTACAGTGTGCCGGTAAAAAGAATTCCTAGTCATAGCTTTAAGACGAGGGAATGAGTTATGGAGCTATTTCTTCTAGGAATTTTCGGTTTTACATTTTTTCTTAATTTGAATGTAAGAAATGAAATGATGTAACAAAGGAAACCAATACACAAAATAGAGCAGATTTATGCGGTTCGTTGTTGTGCCTACTCTATGGATGAGTTCCCGTCAAATTCACTATCTAATGCAGGACAGTTAGCCACTTGCTCTAAAAGCTCGAACAGATAGAGCATGGCGAATCAATCCCTTTATCTCATAGCCCAGGCCATACATCACATGGGTTAGGACCTCGTCTAAACCCCCCTCGTGGGCCCTATTTCATATAGGTTCCGCTTTACATGAGCCACCCGCCTCACACAGGGCACCCACCTCGAGTGTGCCCTTGCATGCCACATGCCACTCCACTCGAGCCCTATGTGAAAATGCCCTTGCATTACTATCCTTTAAAAAAAATATATATTTTTTTTTAAAAAAAAAAGAGGAGGAGGAGGAGGATTACAGCCCTAAAACTTTCTATTGCTCAAAAAAGCTTCTTTTATGCTACTCTAATTTGACCCCTATTGAGAATATTTATCCCTTCTACATAGAAATACCCAAAATACATTACTCGGCCCGGTTGGGTCTTTGGATTGGATTTCAGATTGGGTCTCATACAATTCCGTTGGACCCCATGCAATGGGGCAAGCCCTGCTGGACATGCTCGTTGGGGCTTTATAAGTAACTTCCCCTACACTACTATGCAAAATATGAGTCATCTATCAAAATAGTAAATTTATATTTATGATACAAAACAGGATGGGAAGCTTAGGATGTGAAGACAGACAATTACTGAGTACACGTGGGAAGCTTCGGATTTGAAGGCAGACAATTACTAAGTACACATGGGAAACTTAAAAATCATGAAGATGATAGATTTGGAGAGTAATACGTATCTAAGATCTGGGTTTAACAATTGCAGCCTCCAAAGCCTCTTAAGGGAAGAAGATGAATTAGTTTAGTTCTCTTTTAGGTAGTGATCTTCTTAGCCTAGCTACTATTATTTAAGAACCTTTATAAAATGTCAATCATCAATGAGGTCTTGTTGATTTGTACAGTTTAATCTTCTCAGAGAAAACACATTTCTTCTTCTATGTTGGCATTTGAGTGTTTCACATTTTGGACTTATAGATTTTACTACAATTTAAGAATTTAAATTAGAATCTTGATTCTCGAATTTGGCAAAGACTGGAGTTTCTAAATCTTGGCACACTTGAACAAAGTGTTACCCTTAAGAAAGGTTAAGAAATAATCTCAAAGGGTCTTAAAAGCAATTACTATATGATGGTTATAATGGGCCATTTGGAGTAATACAGTTATTCTGTAGAATCTGTTATAGGGAAAATAGGCCGACCAATGATGAAAGGTTAGGTCGGAATATTGCACTCCCCTAGGTTGGAGACGACAGTGAGTTCGATCCCACACTCAAAACCTGAGCAAGAAGTAAGATTGAGCTCGACATCTTGTCACCATATTGGAACGCTTATCGATCTACCCAAACTCCCGAAATGGCACTACCTTCGTCGATTCCAAGATCTCTAGAGTTTGTCAGGAACAACCCGTCCTTCTGCCCGACTAAAAAGACAGGCCGGCATAGTCTAAGTTGGCACAACCCAAGTCGGTATGTCCTAGGTCGGCATAACTTAAAGCGGCATGCCACTCCCAGGTCAGGTCGGCCAAGACCATGTCGGCCTCCTATTGCACATCTCCGCTAGCCTCAAACAAGTAGATCTCGCCTTAAAAAGATCCATCTAAGGTCTTCTCCAAGGATCTCAGAGGATATTTACGACACCCTCGGACCCTCGAGATCTTCGCCGAGGATCTCGAAAAATCCTCTTACTAATACGGGATCTGAATCCATCTCCAATACACACCTACTAAATAGGGAGATTCCCTCTACGCCACCACATCTCCTAAAGCTATAAATAGGGTACCTCTAATGGTGAAAGATACTCACTATTTTTAGTCCTAAACCCTCGATATTCAAGTAGACCCATATCCTGTCCCTGACTTAGGCATCGGAGGGTCCCCTGCTCTAGATGGGGTCTTCCTTGTCTGTTCCTTATAAAGGTAAAGAGGTTAAGAAAGGGGCTAACCAGATTTCTACATCAACAGAATCATTTTTGAGAAAGACCATTTTGAGGTTAAAATGTAAACATTGGGGGTGGATCGCTTGAGTCTTGAGGAATTTAAAAGGGTTTTTAAAAGATAAAATTCTTAAGAAAGGGATTTCATTTGTCACACTTGATAATTTAGTCCTTTCGCTTAATCGGTCACCCCATAACCATCCTATAATTAATGGGTGTCAGCCGTCGGCCCTGTCCATCAGACGTTCTCCTCCCAATAGAGTCCAAAATCTAGTTTTTTATTTTTATTAACACACGCACTCACACCACACTAGGGGTGTACATGAACCAAGTTAGCTCGCTTAACTCAACTCGAAAAAGCTTGATTCAACTCAGTTCAAAGCTAAGTTCGAGCCGAGTCGAGCTGATATTTTGAGCTCGAAAAAATTTCAAACCGAGTTTGAGCTTGCCCAAGCTCGACTCGACTCGAATGGAACCCCAACTCGAATCGAACTAGTTCGATGACGATATTGATGTTGCTCACCAAGTGTTTGATGAAATGACTCAAAAACTCAGGTTAGTGTGAATATAAAATATCTTACCTGTAACTAACTTACATGTTATCCAAACACAGAAACTAAGTTACCTGTCTGTTAGTTACAGCTTACACCCAAACAGGATTACCTGTAACTTTCTTTCACATGTAAGTAGGTTGCCTGTAACTTTCTTACAATTTAAAAAAACTTACAAGTATCTAAATGCAGCCTAAGGTGTCCAATGGTGAAAATAGGCAGTTGGAACAAGAATCTTGATTCTTCTATCTTATATTGGGAGGGATTTTGAAACACGGGACTTTTTATTTGTGGTTACAGAAATCAGCATCCATCAAGTAGTTCAAGTAGTAGACCCCATCAAAAGCAGTTGAAATTTGAGATTTCTACATTTTGGACTCTTCTCTCGTCAAATGAGGGATTTCGAAACATGGGTTTTGTTCATAGGGTGAAATGAGCATTTCAACAAACATGTAAAGGGCTAAAAACCATCCTTCCAAAAATACTAAAATTTGAATGCCTGGTGGGAAGTCACTTTGTGTTTGAGGGAAGAAGTTCACCTGTAAGTCACTTACAGGCAAAACCACCAAGAAACTTCATGGGGTTAGGGGTGAGAAGTCAATTCCCTATAAGTGACTTACAGCCCAACGGTCTGATATTTGAAAAGAGGGGAATAGGCACAAACGCATCAGCCATCACCTTTACACTAACTGCAATCGACTCTCTGTCTCCCCCTTTGCAACCCTCTCTCTCTCTCTCTCTACCTCTGCAATTGGTGGTTGGTTGGGTAGTAGGGTTATGTTAATTAGGGGTCGTTTGGCATTATTAATTTTGGGGGATTCGAGGTGATTTCAAATCCCCTGATGGGATGAAGTAATTATGGGGGATTTGAACTCTAAGATAGAAGTATGGATTACATCTAAAATCCTTTCAAGAGTTGCATGGCCACTTATGATATCCTAAAACAATCATATTATTAAGATCATCAACTGTATTACTTTAATTATTTTATGTAAATCTACCATTTAAAATTGTTAGTTAGTAATCTGGATGTGATCCTATGCTTGTGGCTCATCCGAGACATCAAATTTCAACATTTTAGGTCAAAGTATATATTTCAATGGGCTTATTACAACAATTGTGTCAAGCATTAGTGTAGTATACTAATTACATGTAAAAACCAATTTTACTTGCATACTTGTATACTCATGTATTTGTTTCTTTGTTTTTTTTTCTTCAAAAGATTGTTATATGGCGCATCAAGTAAAAGGACTGAAAAGAAACTTTTTACGGTGCCCATCCTGTATTATGTACATGTGGCTTGTACTATAGGTGTTTTGGGACGGCATGGATCACATATGTGACTGCCTTCAAGTGTTTATCCTCTATTATCTATAATTGGTTCCTAAGTGTGTTTATATCCTCAGAAATGCAGGGTAGGAGTATCTATCAGGGCAGAGTTTGAGAATTCTTGAAATGTCATGGTTTTCATTTTTGTCTAAGCCAACAAGCTTACGTCAGATCGAGTGATGACCTTATCTCTGTTTTTCGTTTTGCTATATATATTTTTTTCATTTGCCAATTTTTGCTCATAGTGTCTTTTCATGTTTTCACCACGTCGGTTTTCCCACTGTTGTTACCCATGACATCCTTTCGAGTTTTCACTATATCCTAGGTATTTGATCTTGCCTACCCGACCCTTGACAGCCTTTGCCCTTTTGCCCTTGACGTCCTTTTGAATTTTCGTCAGGTCCGTTGTTTTTACTCGAGACACCTTTACAGGTTTTTGCCTCTCTCGTGTTGCTAAGATGTATGATTTTTTTAGTGCCTTTTTTTTTTTCTATTCCGTCTTTGTAAGCCGATGAGGTTGTTTTTCGGGATAGTAGAAAGCTCGAAAGTGCGTATCCTAATACGGGTTTCTTCTTTGGATGGTTTTTTTTTTTTTTTAATTGGGTTCTCGTTCTCTCACATACACCCTTATTGTTTCCCAGACTTTTTAGGCGTTTTCAATTTTATTGTTTCCCTCTCTTTCTCTTGTTAGGCAAATAGAGGATGGGGTTTGTTTTTCAGGATAGCTATTCTCGGTTTGTCTACCAGCCGAAGTGAATTTTGACATGGTCATCATTGATTGGCTCATGAAGGTCTCCACCCTTCATATTGGTGAGGTGGGGCACGCCTCCATGGATCACTTCTTGAACAATGAATGGGTCTTCCCAAATGGGTTTGAATTTGCCTATTAGGTCTGGTAGGTGAGGAGGCATGATTTTCTTCTTTACTAGGTCTCACATGTTGAATGTTCTTGTCCAGACCCACTTGTTGTATGCTCATGTAATCCTTTTCTAATAAGTCTGGGAATGGCATAGAGCTTGCATACACTTTTACCAACCAATGTAACTGATCGTAGCGAGCTTGCAACTATTATCATTCTTCAACTTCGCTTCTAACAATATTCATAATGAGGGAATCTTGACTTCTATCGGCAAGACGACTTCCATTCCATATGTAAGCTCGTATGGAGTGGCGCTTGTTGTTATACGGAGGGATATTCAATAGGCACAGAATGCGTAAAGAAGCATCTTTGACCAGTCATGGTGAGTTTTCACCATCTTTTCGAGGACACTTGCAAGACTCTTGTTTGTTGCTTCAACTGCTCCACTTATTTGAGCAAGATAAGGACTTGAGAGTCATTGTTTGATTTTGAGTTGTTCGAGGAAAGTCTCTACATTCTTATTGATGAAGGGGGTACCATTGTCTATAATGATGACGTGCGAGATTCCATATCAGCTGATGACGTTATGCTTCAGGAATCTTATTACATGAGATGCTTCTATGGTGGTGTATGAGGCTACTTCCGCCCAATTGGTGAAGTAATCAATCGTCACCAAGATATGTTCGTGGCCATTGGATGTTTTGAGGCCAAATTTGTCAATAATTTTGACACCCCACATGGTGCCGCAAAGATGTCAGGTTGTATAAGTGAGCGTGTGAGTTCGATTTACGTGCTCCTGGCATTTGAAGCAAGTCCTGACATGTTGACATCAATCTGTTTCCACAATCAGCCAATGGTATCCCAGTCGTAGGATCTTTTTGGCCATTAGGTGGTCATTCATATGTGGGTCATAGACTCCTTTGTGGACTTCATTCATGATTTTAGCTGCCTTTGCTTCGTCCACGCAATGTGGTGGGATCTGATAGCGAAGAATCACTTGGACAGGATATCACCATTGATAATGAATTGTGCGTCCAAGCGTTGAATCTTGTGGCGATCCATTTGTGTTTCTACTTCAGAATACGTTTGATCCTTTAAGTATCGCTTGATATATGCATACTAGGGACGCTTATTAGGGTTTTGGCCTCTTTGATTTATGGGTAAAACGTCAGCTCTTCTTGTAGTTAAATTGTGAGCTCCCATCGGGCTGCTTCCCCAGGAATTTCGAGTATGGATGCCAAAGTGGATAGGGCATCAACAAACTAGTTCTTAGCATGTAGCATGTAGGTGAAGGTGACTCTGTCGAATTCATTGACAAGATTTTCAAGGTAGACATGGTATGGGATCAACTTGTCATCATTTGTCTTTCAGTCACCGTTCATTTGATTGATGATTAGCTGGGAGTCACCGAATCTCTTAACTTCCATACATTCAAAATGATGGCCTCTCTTCGTCCTGCAATGCATGCTTCATATTCGGGCATGTTGTTAGTGCATTCGTATATCAATCTTCGAGAGATAGGGATTGTAACATTGTCAGGGGAGTATAAGATGGCTCCTATTTTGCTTCCTTTTATGTTTACTGCATCATCGAAATACAGAGTCCATTCATCCACTTATGATCTTTCTTCTCCTTCGAGAAAAAAAGGATATTCTCATTAGGAAACTATGTTTTTAAAAGTTGGTACTCAAGCAGAGTGTGTTGCGAGGTGCTCAGCTAGTGCTTGCCCCTTGATTGCTTTCTAAGTGACATAAATGATGCCAAATTCAGAAAGAAGTAACTATCATTTTTCTACTCTACTTGTCAGTGATTGCTTCTCAAATAAGTATTTCAAAGGATTCATGCGAGTGAGCAAGAGTATGGGGCAGGCAATCATGTACTAGTGTAGGTGTTAAGTGGCTCACACAAGAGCGAGGCAAGTCTTTTCAATTTGAGAGTATTTAGCTTCGTAATTAGTGAAACAATGACTAGGATAATAGATTGCCTACTCTTTTCATCCAGTGTCATTATGTTGCCTAAGGATGCATCTGATGGTGTCTACAGCAACTGAAATGTAGAGTAAGAGTGGCCGCCCAAGCATTAGTGGAACTAGGACTAGTGGATTTAAAAGATATTTTTTAATCGATCGAAGGCTTTTTTATAGTCTTTATTTCATTAGCTTTCAGCACGTTTTTTCTAGAGTAATCTAAATATATGCTTGCATACAAGTATGAGTTGAGCAATGAAATGGCAGATGTATTGGATCCTTCCCAAAAAACTTCAAACATCTTTTTTCCATTTTAGAATATGACATTCGATGATTGCTCGAGTTTAAATTTGTCTACCTAAATGTCATCTTTGTTGACCATGAATCCCACTAGCTTGCCCCTAGTTGCACCAAAGATGCATGTATGGGGGTTGAGGCAGAGCTTTAAACTTTTTCAGTTGTTCGAAGAGATTTTTGAGGTCTTTAAACTGCCCCTTGATGCTTCGGGACTTGACAATCATGTCATCTACGTAAACTTTGATTTCTTTGTTCATCATGTCATGGAATAATGTTGTCATTGCCCTTTGATATGTGGCTTCGGTGTTTTTTAATCCGAATGGCATAACCTGGTAGCAAAACATTCCCGTGGTGCAATGAACGATGTCTTTTCATGATATTCTACTGTCATTTTGATATGGTTAAAGAGACTGTCCATAAAAGAGAAGATCTTGTGTCTTGCGTGTTGTCAACTAGAGTATCAATGTGGGGTATCAGGATGTTGTCCTTCAGACTAGCTTTGTTAAGGTCCTGAAATTCGATGCACATTCAAATTTTACTATCTTTCTTGGGGACCAGGACGATGTTAGCGAGCCATTCCAAGTATTTAACACTATTAGAAAGCCCACGTTGTATTGCTTTATCACTTCTTTCCGAATCTTCAAGATCCATTCTAGTCATATTCTTCTCAACTTCTACTTGACTACCTTAATTTTAGGCTTCATGGGTAGATGATGAACCATAAGATCTTCGTCAAGTCTAGCCATATTCTCATAGGAAATGGCAAAGTTAGATAACCATAGTTTCAAGTACTCTATCATTATCTGTCTATCTTTAGGAGGGGATAGGCTTCTCCCAATGCGCAGTTCCTGAGGATTCTCAAGGGTTTTAAGATTCAGCAACTCAAAACTGCTAGGTATAACATTGGTATTTGAATTAAACTTTTTGAGGAGATCCTCAAGTTCGTGAGTTGGATCATCATCTCCCCTGTCCTTAGCCTCTTACAAGCTCATGAGTTCGAAGTCTAATTCTATATCGAAATCATAAAGGTCGACTTCGAACTCATGCAATGCATTGGGCAGGCTGGACGCTTTATTGCAAGGAATTTTTTTATAAGGTTTTCTGATTTTTTTAGCATTTTGAAGATTTTTTATTTTTAAAAATTTTATAAAATTTATACTATTTTTGGGTTTTGAAAGTTTTCTGTTGTATTTGAGTTTTGAAAGTTTTGTATTTTTTATATTTTGAATTTTTCGAACACCGAACATGCTGGTGTTTCGGATCATGGTTGTCCCCAATGTGGTTCAGGGTGCCGAGTCCTATTTACATCGGTGTTTTTTTAAATCCATTGTGCTAGGCGGCAAGCCGATTGATTTTGTTGTCGAGGGGATGGTGAACCAATTGGCACTCTACACCTCTTGCCTTGAAGAGGTAGGGCCTGAGGTGCTGGTGGATGGATCAGTGACGTCATGCCCAAGCACCATGATGATCTGGGGGTTGGGCTCCGAGTCAATGTTAGATGGTGCATCATCTTCCTCACTTCCAGAGTCTTGGAGTTTCTTGGGTTGTTGTAACTCAGGTGGGATTTGTATGGATGCCCAATCAACATGGGGCACTTCTTGCCCCTTGTCCGGATGTTCCTCGGCATTTATTCACTGGTATAATTGAGGTAGTGATGGGATGGATCATGGATCGGACTCTCGTCTGGGTGGATAATTCCGGCACTACGGAATCTGATTGGGGTGAATGGTGAGAAACATTCCTCATCTGACTCTGTACATCTCCTTTTGGTGTTAGGCTCCTCTCGCACTTCGATCACTTTGGTGGCGTCTTGGTACTTAAATCGGTATTTTAGGATCTGACGCTCAGCTGAAGTGAAAATACATTTCGCTTCTAGGGGTCGTGTGGCCTAAGTTCTGAACAGGAGGTCTGGTATGAGCTTACGTCTTCTGGATGACATGGGTTGATGACCGGGATATTTGGCTCCCCTGAACAGATTGCTTCTTGGGAAGATGGTGTTCAGGATCAACGAGGATAAAGAGCATTTTGTCATCTAAGATGTATTTGACTCACTGATGGAGTGTCAAAGGAATGGCCCCGACTCAGTGCAGCTAATGGCGGCCAAGGAGGAGATTGAACGAGGAAGAAATGTCCATGACTTAGAAGGCGTTTGTTAATGTACCTGGGCTTATTTGTATTCTAAGGTCGGTTTCTCCCTCGGCCTGCCTTTATGAATGATCAAAGGCTCTCACATTCATGTTGTTGAGCTTGAACGTGGATGGGTCCAATCCAAGATACATAGCAGTCCGAAGTGGGCAAGATTGTTTTATTGTAAAACATAACTTGAATTAGAGTTTTTTTGTACCTCCCTTCTTCGATGGTAATGGGTGTATTTATATGATACTTGGGCAGCTCCTGGACTTGCATATCTTAGTGAGATATGGAGCTTTAGCGTATTTTGATAAGACATGCTAAATACGCTGAAGGGTCCTTATTTGAATGGGGACTTGCTTTTGAAAATATTGCCGAGCTCGGTTCGGTCAGCGTGATTTTCAGTTAGAATCTTACCAAATCTTTTTTTTCTTGGTACGAGGTGAGATTCTCTCCGGATATCCCGCCTCTAAGGTTGGGGACCTAGGGTCCATTTGATCTGATCGGCAGTTGAGTCAGGTGTCTAAGCTCAACTCTTGGGCTTCAACTCAGTATTGGCCCTTCGGCTCATCTGCACGGTTGATACGTTGATGGCTTGAGGAGTCTGTTCGGGCAACTTTTAGTCAGTGTCACTTTGAGATTCCCCTTCTATGGCTGTATGTCTTATGTAATAGGTCAGTTTGATTTTTCCCATAACACTATTTATTCGTACTCTATTTATGCTATTTCGAAATACTCACATATCATATATCATAACCAGCCAAAGTATCAAAGTTTATCCCTACTATTTCGAAATACTCACATATCATATATCATAATCAACCAAAGTATCAGAGTTTTTCCCTTAGGTATAATCTGAAATTTGCATGTCATTGATAGCTGATTTATAACCCACTGAACTGTACAAAAGTGAAGCTCGCAGGATCTTCTCCTTAGATTGGACTACACAAAAGCGAAGTTCGCATGATCTTCTCTTTAGATTTGTGGCCATTTCTTGGTGATGGGATTCGTCAAGTCTATTTATCTTGTTGTAGATGTTTAAAAATAAGTTTCTATATATAATTTTATTTTTGAATTTGAAATTACTTTCTATTAAAGATACTTTTACTCATTGAGTGTGAAGTGCTAGTGCTTTTATTTAATCACTCGTTTACGGGATATGGTAACCCACCAAATTCGGGGAGTGGCCTCACTCGAGACAGTGTAGCCTTTACCATGTGTATGTATTCTATATCCTAGCCGTCCATCTGTTTTGCCATATCATTTTAGGGTATGGGCCAAAAAATGAAATAAATTCAAATCTTGGGTGGACTATACCATATAAAACAATGTTGATTGAATGCCCCACCATTAAATTCTTAGGTCCCAAGTTAATGTTTCTGTAATGTTTATTTGCCATCCAACCTTTTGATAAGGTCACAATAATATGGATGAAGGGAAAAAACAATTATCAGCTAGATCTAAAAATTTTGTGGCTCACAAGAAGTATTTAATAGTCAATCACCACTATTTCCTATAATATAGTTAACCTGAGATTTGGATTTGTTTCATTTTTGTACTCTTGCTCAAAAATTATCTAGCAAAATAGATAGACAACGAGAATATAAAATACATACATCAAGGTGAGCCCCAAGGTAAGGGCCACACTGTCTTGGTTGACGTTGGGCGCACCTAATCCGCTCCAACAAGAGCTTCCATGTGTGGGGTCCCACAAGTATTATTTTAAAGACAAGGTTTTAGTGGACAATAATGCATTGGGAGTATACAACTATATTTTAAATGATGGCGATTCCTCGGACACATGATCCATATATATGTCTGGGTGCAAATTTGGGCATTACTGTCGATAGAGAATGGCAAAAAATTTACGGTGATCGAGCAATCATGCCTGTCCAATTGGTGGCTGTCATTGGATCAGTTAAACATAAAGGGTCGTTTGGCACTATCGATTTGGGAGGATTTGAGGGAATTTCAAATTCCTTGATGTGTGCAGCACAATGATTAGACTGGAATTGAATGGTATTGAATTGTATTAGATACATTGTTATCGCACAATGATTGCATGTATGGAAATATCATGGTATTGTAGTCATCCAATCCCATGTTTGGGATAAAAATTTCATTACAGGAAAACACTAGAACACTGGATTAAGCAAAATCCTGTTTGGTGGACCATGGAATTGTAATCAATGGACCAAATTCACAATGAATGTCATTCACTTGTACACATATATAACCAGAATGTCACATGTAAACGGTGTATATGGATGGACAGCATGGATAAGCACAGGCATCAATGCGGGCCCACATGTGTAATAGAATTCAAAATCCATGGTAATCCTGCATGGGACCAAATGCAATTCAACCAGACTAAATACAATTCCATCCCTCCTAATCCCAACTTCTCCCATCCTCTCCAAATGCCGAATGGAATTGTACCGAACCAAATGCAATTCCATCCCACCTGATACCATCTAATACCTTAAGCCAAACGCCCCTAAAGTAACTTGGGGTTTCAAATCCATGGGATTTTAAATCCCCTCAAAGATGAGGTTATAAATCCAAGGTGGAAGCTTGAATTACATCTAAAATCATTTCAAGAGTTGCATGTGTAACATGTGTGTCATTGAGCTACTAATTCATTGGGCATATTGCCCACTAATGATATTTCAAAATAATTAGATTACCAACTGCATCACTATAGTTACTTTAATATGATAATATGTGTCGTCCAAATATTGTCCATGTAAATCAGTAGTTAAAAGTCATTGGCTAGTTATTTAGATGTGATCCTGTGCTTGTGGCCCATTCGAGACTTGGAATTTCATCATTTTTGGGCAAAGTATATTATTTCAATGGGCTTATTATAACTATTGCGTCAAACATTATATATAGGGATGTACGTTGAGTTGAGTCGAGTCGAGGTGGGCTAAGCTTGGCTTCACTCGTCCCTGCTCCCCTCTAGCTCGAGCTCAACCTCGTGCTTACCATTGGAGCTTGGCTTGTTTGCCAAACCTTTCGAGGCGAGCTAGTGAATCAAGTCGAGGCGAGCTAGTGGATCAAGTCAAGGCGAGCATACCTCAAGTCGAGTTAGGCCTGCTCCCAACCCAACACCCAAACTACACCTAACTCAACCCAACAACCGGACCCATCTGACCCAACCTACACCCAACCTAACTTCCAAACCAAATAGTCAATATATATATATATATATATATATATATAGAGAGAGAGAGAGAGAGAGAGAGAGAGAGAGAGAGAGAGAGAGAGAGAGTAGATTGGCTACTGACAGGTTGACTAGCGATACTGCTACTGAATTTGTGGCCCCACCATGATGTATGTTTTGTATCCACACGGTCCATCTATCTAAAGAGATCATTTTAGGGTGAAATCCAAAGAATGAGTCACATCCAAACCTCCAGTAGACCCCACTACAGAAAACAGTGGGGAGAGTGACGCCACCGTTAAAAACTTCTAAAGGCCACAAAAAATTTTCGATCAAGCCTATATTTATATTTTCCCTTCTTTAATATCTTTGTTAACTTTTGAACAGTTGGATTTTGAAAAAACATCATGGTGGGCTTTAGAAAGGTTTCAATGGTGGGCATCAATCTCCCCGTTGTTTTTGGTGGTGCGGTCCACTAAAGATTTGGATCTGCCTCATTCTCTGGTTCATGGCTTAAAATAATATCTCTAAATGGATGGACATTGTGGATATAACACATACATCATAGTGGAGTCTGCAGAACTTGGTGACATCATTTTCGTAGAGTGAGGTCTGGTGTTAAGAAGCGTATTGCGTAGTGAGTAACTCACTATGCTTAGCGTACTGAGTAAACTCTGTGAGGTCCACCATGATTTATCTATTTTATCCACTCCGTTCATACATTTTAATAGATAATTTTAGTACTTGAACTAAAAAATGAGGTATATCCAATGTTCAAATGGACCACACCACAGGAAATATTTGAATTGAATGTTTACCGTTGAAAAATACTTGGAGGGCCACAGGAGTTTTGGATCAAGCTTATATTTGTTTTTTCCCTTCATCCATGTCTGTATGATCTTATGAATAGGTTGGATGAAAAATAAACATCACTATGGGGCCTATAAAAGTTTCAATGGTGGAAATCATCATCCCCACTGTTTCTAGTGGTATGATCCACTTGATCTTTGGATATGCATCAATTTTGGGCTTAACCCCTTAAATCAGATGGAAAAACGGATGGATGACGTAGATGGACCACATGCATTCAATGTGGCCCAACTTTGTTTACTCAGTACGATAAGAGCTAACCGAGTAATTCAGTGTGCAATCTGATTTCCCGTCCAGATTGGCGTGGCCGGTGGTCGGTGCTCTATGGGCCCCACCATGAAATATTTGTTTCATCCACTCCGTTCATCCATTTTTAAAGAAGGGAAAATATAAATATAAACTTGATTGTAAACTTTTCATGGCCTTTAGAAGTTTTTAACGGTGGCGTCACTTTTTCCATTGTTTTCTGTAGTAGGTTCCACTGGAGCTTTGGATGTGACTCATTCTTTGGATTTCAACCTAAAATGATCTCTCCATATGGATGGACGGTGTGGATACAAAACATATATTATAGTGGGGCCACAAATTTAGTAGTAGTTAGTCAACCGTGCCCGCACAAGAGTCTCTTGCTGTGGGAATGGAACCACACCAAGGTATCTTGCAGGATGGTTTGCAGGAGACCATTACTCTCTCTCTCTCTCTCGATATATATATATACACACACACACATACACCTTAGACGCAACAAGTTGGGTAAGGAAGAGAAATGATAAGAAAGGAATGGACGAATAGAATAGGGTTTAGGTTTATATATATATATATATATATATATATATATATATATATATTCGAATCGAGCCGAGCTTGAGTTTCGAGCCGAGTCGAGTCGAGTCAAGACCCATTATAATCGAACTCGTCTCATTTACAAAACGAGTTGCTTCATATAAAGCTTTGCTCGCCTTGAGTCGTCGTTCAAGCCAAGTCAAGTTGAGTTAGATTGAGTCAATCAGAGTGAGCTTTTTAAGGTAGCTCGGCTCGTGTACAGCTCTAATTATATGCCTACATTAATTAGAGATATTAAAGTTGATTTAGTAATTAAATCCAAATCATTGTAAATATATCACGTGCGGCTGAATTCCAAATTTAGCATTCCAAACACAACTTGAAGATTCATCCAAGGCTCCGAATACAGGTGTTCGGAAGCCATGCTCCCAAACAGGTGACGGTAGGCAAAATCAGCTGGTTGAGATTCGTCAAGTGGGAGTTGGAGATATGTCTCATCTTCCATAGGATCATGATTTTGATGACTCGAATGGAGATATGTCCCATCTTCCACAGGACCATGATTTTGATGGCTCAAATTACTTGCTGCAGATGTATGCCATGGTGGATGAATCACCACCGTTTTTCAATTGCCCATCCATCAAATGGTCCACCGATGGACGGTTGAAATAATCTTAGTAGTTCCTTTCATGGCCACCGAAATGAACGGAGGCAATTAGGTAGTCACTAGTCCTACCGCAGATGTGATTAACATGTGCATTGCTTTGGACCGTCTGATCATGGACCCATTGTTTATGGAGCATAGGTTGATAGTCACCTTGATTGTACAATCTTGACCATCTGATTTGATCTGTTGCATTTGGACTGCCGACAATTTTCTTTTCAGACATCAACTTGATGTTGACTAATTGGACGGTCAGGAACATTCTATCAGCTGGAGTTTATTTCTACGCAGATGGTCTGATTGATATTCCTAAATGCCACGTGTACAATGGATCGGTCCCCACAATCTATTAAATTGCGGCTATGCATTTTAGTTTGATCTTATCTAGTAGCCCTTAGAAGAGTATCGTGTGCTTTTTGGGGAGTCCATTAAATTGTGGTGACTCATCAACTGCGCCTCCGTTCCCATCTATGCATTTCAATCTAGACCATAAAATCATAGCCGCCAGACTGACAATTTGATCCAAACCATGGAATTCTTTCCCATCAAAAGTTAGGACGGTTCGATTCATTTCATTTCTATGTTACAATCCATCATTTTAAGTGGGACCCACAGTTTTATTTTGCCAACCGTCACTCAATGAGTTGTGATGAACTCACATGGTAGTTCCTTGTAGGAAAATAGAAAAAAAAGAGAGAAAAAGATAAACAGGACATTTAAAAAATTAACAAGAGCATTTCTGTTATTGTAAGTTAGAGTAAGCCTATTCTGGTGATTTCAGATATTGAGGTGCATTTCCATCGAATTCCAATATTTCCTATGACGGCAAATACAATCTGTTGTGAGGCAATCTCGACCACCCAAATCACTGAACATTGTGGATGGTTCATAACCCAAAAATTAAAATGAGCACATTCACTTGTTGAATTTGGACGACTCATTAATTCTACTTTTGGCCGTCCAATTGATAGCCACCAATTGGATGGATATGATGGCTCGATCAACATTGTGATGTTCGGTCTATGATCCATCCATGGTGCTTCTTAAGATCTGAGCTTGATTTTGATCCATTTGTTCGGGTTTGTTATCCAAATTTAGTACTTTTTTAAATTCTTCATTTCATTGGGTGAAGTTGGTTTCAACTGTTTGTTTATTTCGTTTGTTTTTGTTTTAATATACCTAATTCACAATCCAAATTGGTCTCCTTAGTTACTTTCATGTGATCAATTGTCCATACTCAACAAACCCGATAACTAAATAATAGGATAGTCCAATTAATCTTATATTTGAATGATCATCAATTTACAATGATGATGATCCCTCTTTAATGGGTCTGCAAATTGGATGGTTTGTTTTGAATGAGCATATGCAATTAGAGGTCATTTAACACCATGGATTTGGAGGGTTTTGAAGATATCTTAAATTTCTTGAAACATTTGGCACCATAAAATGATTGGGGGTTTCAAATCCCTCAAAAAAGGGTTTGAATCCCAAGAAAAAAGCTTGGATTACATCTAAAATCCCTTCGAGAGTTGTATATGTAATATTTGCCTCACTAGGCTATTAGTCTATTGGGGACGTGGCCCATTAATGATATCTCAAAATAATTAGATTATCAATTGCATCACTACAATTACTTTATTACGATGATCTACACCGTCCAAACATTATCCATGTAAATCAATGGATAAAAACGTTAGTTAGTGACTCGGATGTGATCTTGTCCTTGTGACCTATCCAGAACTTGGAATTTTATCATTTAGGGCAAAATATATATTTCAATAGGCTTATTACAACTATTTTGTTAAACATTACATACATACATTAACTAGAGATATTAAATTTTGTTTAGTAATTAAATTCAAACCTTTATAAATATATCATGCATAACTACTTTTGGATTACAGAGAATTCTGAATTTAGGTGCCAAACACAACAAGATGATTTCAAAACACGGTTCTGTATCCCAGTTTTGAAATCTAGGGTTCGGAATCCATGCCCCCAAATAGGCCCTTAGAGTTTTAACATGAGCTCATGGTTTCTAATGCCAACCGTGGCATGTGAGTGCACATGCATGTGTTGGGTGTGTGCGCCTGAAAAAAAAATTGTATACGCAGTTAGAAACTGCAATCTCAACTAGTTTTACCATTGTAAATTGCCTTAATTTTCATATCAAGTGACATTGAATGCTCCATCAGCATTCATGTGCCTGAAAGCAATGGTTTTACATGAAAGTCCTCACCAATAAATGTTGCATGTGATCATTTCTTGCACCGGGTCAGGTCCGATTGGACTTTGGAACACTAGATGTACTAAAATTTCTTACATTATGCACTCAAAAAAATAAAATAAAATTTGATACTTCACTAGAGTGATGAACTATACACAAATATTAAAATTTGCATGCTTAGCATATAAATAATTCAAATTAAATTGTCCAAATTATATGTCTCGATTAGAAATATTGTGAATACAAAATTACTTAATTATCTTACCATAATATTAAAGGACATTTTTTGGACCCTTAAAGTGAAAAATAAAATAAAATCAAACGATAGTATTTCAACAAAAAAGCAGCCATGAATCAAAATTTCCATCTTTTCCACAACTCTTATATTGATGAGATATTTAATTGATTTATTTTGAATTAATATATGCTAAATGATGGTATAAGCCTTTGATATGGGGCCATTGGCATCACCCAGTAGCTGTACCGACTCGATTTTCATACCAAGTGATCATGATGGTGTGGCCTGGTGTCGCTTACTCTCCACGGGAATAGGACATTGTATCAGCTGATTTTCATGATAAGTGATAATCATAGCGTGGCCCACCCACTGCATGAATAATATATTGCATACATGTTGGTACAGGAGATAAATGGCTGCATGTGAAAGTTCACATAATCCCTTGTAGGTGATCATTTCTTACCTGATATGGTCCATTGCCTCACTTGACATACAAATCACCACCACTTTTAAAATATGGTCAACTTGCAACCATGTCTTCTCTCTCTTTTATTTATTTATTTATTTTAGTTTTTTAAATGAAATTATTATCTTTTATTTTCCTCAAATTTACAAAATGCAAGATGAAAAAAAAAAAAAACCCACCAGGATATATATTCACTAAGGGCCTGTTTGGCTGCTCTGATCGATCCCACGGTATTAGGAGGGATGGGATCCCCATACCCCAGGATATGGATGAAGAGCCAAACAGACCCGGGAAACTTGTCCCGGGATATAAGCAATCCCGTGGATCTTAAAACAAATACACTGACATTACCATCATTATCTTAAAATTAATCCCATCCCTTGGTAGGACGGATTGGAAGGTAAAATCCTTACCAGGCGTGCCCAACAGACCCAGCGAACTTGTCCTGGGATATGGGAATCCCATGATCTTAAACCAATCCACTGACACCACCATCATTACCTTAAAATCCATCCCATCCCTCCTAATCTCATGGGATTTGCCCGGCCAAACAGGCCCTAAGGTGTTGGTTTGAACTCAATACAAAGTATCCTTTGGCCTCTATAGCTATCCATATATCTCCTTTCCTAGGATAATAGCTTCAGTCACGGGAGAGAGCAGATGTTCTTCTTACATAAGATATGCACACAGATTCTGTGTATATCTCTAGATCCATGTTAAAGAAGGTACCCATCTTCACTTTTTTTTTTTTTTTACTTTCATTCACTTCTGCTTGAAAACCCATTTCTAGAAATGTTTGCTCCTTGAAAATCCATTTCTGGAAATAACTGTGTCAAAATCTGGTTTTTGTATAAGAAGATTGGATTTTTGGATGTGGGTTTTTGCTCAATCTTTTCTTGGTATTTTTAATTTAAATATGACGTGTGAATTTGTGATACTTTCTTTCTTTTCTGCTTTAAAAATCCCAATTTTTACATCTTCTCTTCTAATTTTGTGTGAAAAGATCGAAATTTTGAAGTGGGTCTGTGCTGAAATCAACAGAAAATATGTTTTTGTTCCTTCTTATTCAAGTCCTGCATGCAGTTCCATTTTAATGATTTTTTCTTAAATACTTCTATAAAAATCAGTTCTTGGAAATGGGTTTATGCTCAAACTCATCAAACGAGGCGTTTTTTGATTTCTATTGCTAATTGTAACCTTTAAACTATTTTTACTGCATTTATTTTTTAATTTATTTGGAAATAGCATATATTTAGTCCATGTGTTGTGTCATTGATACTATCTCTTTCCTTCCCTTTTTTGGACAAAAAATGTGTTTTTTCTTTGCTGTTTTAGAGCAATTTCCAAGGCTATTAATTCACATGGCTTAGGTAGTTACTACCATGTTGAAATAATGAAAAATCTGAGATAGAACTATGATTATTTGAACAATCTTTTTTGTTTCGTAAATATGTTTTAGGTTGTTGATTTTTGAGAATATTTTCAGTTTCTTTTTTTTCCCCCCTTTAATTATTGTCTGGTATCAGCAGAGATTGTGTATAAAATGGATTTCTCGGAGTCTACCAAAATCGTTGCCAATAGAATCCAGACACTGGACCCTGAGAATGTCTCGAAGATCATCGGCTACCTCCTTTTACAAGATCATGGTGAAAAGGAAATGCTACGGCTTGCGTTTGGCCCTGACACCCAGTTGCTATCTTTGATTAGCAAGGCGAAAGCTGATCTTGGGTTGTCTTCGAAACTGCCGGTCTTGGCTCCAATTCCTCGTGCTCTCATCCAGCCATCACCCCCCATTTCTGATATCCCCCTACAATTCACACCCTTCACTCCGGTGGTGTCTCGTCCGTTCTCTTCTCCCACAACCTTCCAGGCTGCTGCAGCCCAGTATTGGGAGCCACAGCTTGTTTCCGTCGACCAGCAACAGGTTCACGCCCTCGATTTCGTTCATCCTGCTGCGTTTGCAGACTTGCTTGAAGATGACTACCTCCTTCATGATCCAGCTCAGTTCTTGAGCATGGAGGATCAAATTGAGCATGTAAGCCCTGTCGGAGCTGATTTCTTGGGTAACTATTGCTACCCCGAATCGACATTGGATTCTTTGAGTGCACGGAGTAGGAGATCGCCGAGCCTTCCTGAATTCCCCATCAAAGCTTGCCATTACTTCAAGAAAGGCTACTGTAAGCATGGAACAAACTGTAGGTACTTACATGGACTAGACCTTCCGGATAGCTTCTCTCAAATCTTTATTCCGAGTTCGAATGATTTGGTTGACAAAGACCATGTTTTCCCGCCCGTGTCGCTCGAGAAACTGGAATTGGAGATTATGGAGCTCTTGAAATCAAGGAAAGGGATGCCTGTCTCGATTGCCTCTCTGCCGATGATGTACTATGAGAAGTACGGGAAGACTCTACAAGCTGAGGGGTATCTCACGGAGAGCCAGAGACATGGGAAGGCAGGTTACAGCCTGACGAAGTTGCTCGCTCGATTGAATAACAGCATTCGGCTCATTGACAGGTTAAATTCTACTCCGTATTTCTTTGTCACTTATATATCTATATATATATATATTCTGCAAGAATTCAGTTTTTACTAGTGGGACTCATGGTTCAGTATCCAGATTCACTTCAAACTGCCCATGGATATCGGCCATGGCCTGAATATCTCTTCATTGGAACAAACTTCTAACTCTTCCATTGGTGGCCTGCAAATAGATGGTTAAAAAAGAAATACAACAACTGTTCACATTCAACTGGAAACAGGCCAAAGATTGAATGTCTGGGATCTACCACCTGGTCCATCCATGCTGTTGGATGGACTTGCTGGATCACCAAAACATGAGCACCACTTGTGCATCTGGAAACTCGGGAACAGTATAGGTATTCATGAAAACGAGGATTATAGAACCCCTCTCATCACTTTCGGCCATAAGATGCATCAATGTTCTCTCATGGTATTTCCTTTACTAACATTGAACGGTTGGATTTTGGTATTTGGATTACAGACCACATGGACAGCATTCTGTAATCTTAGCAGAAGATGCTCCGAAATATATGGAATATAGAAGTGAGAGGAGTGATCTGGCGGCGGTAGTTGCTGGGTCTAGACAGATTTATCTGACTTTTCCTGCCGAAAGCACCTTCACTGAGGATGATGTCTCCAACTACTTCATGTAATGAAATATCGATAACCGTCATATGAAATCATGCTCTTTTCTCTGATGGGTTTCTTAGTATTTGTTTGCTCGTCTTTATTTATTTATTTTTACTTTTTGTTGGTTATCAGGAGCTTTGGGCCCGTTCAGGATGTAAGGATTCCCTGCCAGCAGAAACGGATGTTTGGGTTTGTAACTTTCTTGTTTCCGGAGACTGTGAAGCTGATTTTACAAAAGGGGAATCCACATTTCGTCTGTGATTCTCGTGTTCTTGTTAAGCCTTACAAGGAAAAGTCGAGGCTCGTTGACAGGTAAATGCATATGCTTTCTTTAAAATGGTTGGAAATATGCAATAAAAAATGCCTTTGGCAGTCCTCTTGCGCAAATCTCAATAGGGATAAGAGAGATAACAAGGTCCTGTTCTTATGGCAATTCGGATTGGGGGTGGGAAAATAGAATGCTGCTTAGTGTCATTTCTGTTTTCTTGATTTGCCCCAAATGCAAAGCGGTTAGGCACTGGTCTAATGGGGATCCCATCCCAATTTGGTGGTAATTCCAATTTGGCTGTGTTTGGATGCACAAGAAAATTTGAATTGCAAAATTCATAGCCCCGTTCCTCAATCTGAATGCAAAGGAAGGAAATCAGTCTGGTTAGTTCCACTTTATTGAACTAGTAATGCAGGGGCATTTTTACACCGGGCTCGAGTGGGGTCGCCTGTGGGATGCAGGGGCACACTCAGGGTGGGTGGGGCCCACAGAGGAGGTCTCGTGTTCAAGACTCCTCACCGGGGGTGATTAATCTGCATTTCACACCGGGCTTGAGTGGCGTAGCCTGTGGGATGCGGGGACACACTCAGGGTGGGCGGCCCATGTGAGGCGGTACCCATGTGATTTGGGGCCCACGAGGGGGGTTCGGCCGAGGTCCTAACCTATGAGATGTAGGGATTAATTTGCGATACTCTAACAGTTCGAGCTTTTAGAGCAAGTGGTTAATTGTCCTACATCAACTAGTTATTGCAGTTTGATATGATATTGCATCCAAACTCACCTGTAGCATTTGATGCATCTTCCTTGCTTTTCTGCTTATGACAGTGTTCAAAACATAGAGCAACGAACTAAAATTTCTAGTATGACTATGAGATTAATTCTCGATCTTTTTGGCTATATTAAGGGTATGGATTGGTTTCACTTTTCTAGTGCAACCAATTCTCTAAGCATTTTAGGAAGCTTGGAAAACAGAAACTAAGTGATAAATAGAAACTTTATCACATGCAAAAGTTTCTTTGGAAGATAGCACTAAGCAATTTACTCAAGTCATAAAAAGTTAGGTGTGTTTGGTTGCCACCAAAGTTACCTAAATCGCCAACCCCCTACAGTTTCTGTTCCAAATCCTGTGACCCGGATTATGGGTAATTTACGATCTGGATTGCTTTTTTTTTAAACCAATCTGAAATTATGGTTCTATACTCTGGTGTAGATTAATTTGTAATCTTAATCTATATTAAGAACATAGAGATCATACTTTGATGTGCAACAACATGCATATATGGTAATATTATGCATGCAGGATCTTTAGCTAGTGTATCTATTAGAGCAACCCACATGGTCTATCCCTAGCACACCACGCATTGGAGGAAGTAGCATACCGCATACCCATTCCCGTACCACGTTCTGTAGCAGCCCGCGATCTACGTAACTTTGGTTGCCAACCTTAAGTTCATCTCTCTCTCTCTCTCTCTTTTTCTTTTTCTTTTTTGTTTTTTTCCTTCTTTTTTTAAAATCGTAAAATGCGTATTAGAGATCAAAGTTTTTGGTGGGCATTAAAAATATAACCAACAACTTATATAACTGTCATCTCTAATACCTAATTGATATTAATGAAAATGAGATGAACTCATTTTTAAGTGGCAATCAAACAGGCCCTTATGTTTAGTCATGATGGTAATGTTTATATAAACATATCTCTATATCTGTTATCTACCAAGGGCTTCTCCATAACATTGCACCTAACAACTCATGCTCCCTCCTTTTGGCAAAACTTATATAGACCATTCAAAACATCTACGGAGGAATGAATGGTGAGCATGCTGTCACAGACCTCATAATTCCTTTGTTCCCTTGTTCGTGCTACTCTCGCACAATGCTTCAATGCTATTCGAGTTAGTCCTCATTCATGTGCACAATTAGATGCAATTCACAAGAACATTGCTAAGATGCTAGATAAAATGAGCATGAGTGGGATATAACATGTATACTGCTAAGAAAAAATTGTTATAGTTCTGAGTCAGAGTGATTCTTAGAAGGAGAGCTCATCTTTATATAGAGCCAAGAACCTCCAAGATATGACAAATCAATGCCACGGATTATGTGTTAGGGTAAAAATGGGCTGGGTCGACCAGACAATAGACCTGATCCTTAGACTTGACCCGATGATAAATGGGTTTGGATATGAATTTGGACCCTTCCTGTTTTTTCCGAGTCCAAAAGTTTGCCGCAATTGCTAAATGGGACCCAGACCTATGCACAAGAATATGCTAGAGAAGACGAAAGTGAGTGGGAAGGAACATGTATGGTGCTAGCAGAAGATTGTTACGATTTTGAGGAGTTAAAGTCCTAGAATGAGAGCTCTATATAAAGAACCTTCTAGATATGACGCATCAATGGCCTGGATTATGCTTACTGCTTAGGGGTAAAAATAGGTTGGGTCGACATACCCAATGGTGACTGATGATAAATGGGTCTGGATTTCCATTGTAGTGGGTCAGGGTCCGGATCTAAATGTTCGCCTCAATTGCTTGATCGAAAGGTTCAAAACTTCTCAACATTAGACTGATCTGACTTGCCTTGGACCATTTTCTAAATTGGTCTGATTTGGATCAACCTAATATGGACCCAACCTGGACTTGACCCTGGCCCATTAAAAACCTCAGACTTCACTGAGATCAAACTCCGGAAATTCTGAATATATTGAGACTTTTTTGTATCTTATGTTTAGAAGCAGGATGTCTACACATAGGACTTCATTTGATGCAATGAGAGGTGCCTGTTGATCAAAGAAAAACTGAATAAAGGTTGTGGGGACAATCCAACAATCCTTTTAGTCAAGAACTAGAGATCCCATGCTCCCCTTTTCTTTTCTTCTTTCAAGGCAAAGAAACACGAACTCAAAGCAACTTTATTTCCCAATAACTTAATTGTACTAGACACATCCACTAAGGAGACTTTATATATGCGTAAGACAATATTCATGATGAAAGATATGGCACAATGACATTGGCTACCAACCTGATGCAACCCTCCTTTATCTGGGATGGGGACCTGCAACGAGAGCACAAAGCTCCCACAGGCGCAATGTAATAAACTATTGCATAGGTTGATTACAATGAAGCGCTAGCTAATAGTCTATTACATAGGTTGATTACAATCAACGAGTTATATAGGCTTAAAGACAAAAAAAGCCTTAGTAAGAAAAGATGAAATATCCCATTTGCGAATATTACTATTAGGGTCTGTTTATTTCACCAATTACCATGGGAATGTAAAGGAAATGAGGGATGATTACAAATTACTTCTCCTGACAACATTTGCATTTGACCACCGATTCCTGCGTTTGGTGTATTAGCGGTAAAATTGTATATTACTTTAATGTCAAGTCATCACCAAAACCCACCAATGTTGCTGTTTGGATTTGAGATTTTCATGATAATGGCATGAAAAAGTGCAATGATTACAAATTCCTTTAGCCGTCTCCTAAATACATCTTGCATTTGACCGACATTTCCCGTGTTTGGCTTGGTGGTGGTAAAATCGCAATGATGACACATTTCCTTTTAATAACAGGGCTAATTGGTGAAACAAACATGTCCTAAGTTTAAGTGAGGGTACCCTGGTCATTACAATATTTAAAATGAACTAATACAGTTCGTCAATAAAGAACAAAGGTCACACATGTGATTGTTGTGGAATCCTCACATGTGATTGTTGTGGATTCACATGTGTAATTGGGTGGGCGTACTATATCCACTCTAGGTCATTTGCAGGCCAAATGGTTGGTTGCATCAGATCCCCCTGCTTGGAAGAACACAAGTTTATCTCGATGAGCTCCGAGTTGATGCGTTGAAGTTCATCACTAGAAATCCATATACACTTGGACATTGGACCACACTTCCATTTCACCAAACTGATACCCACCTTGATGTGTAGACATGATAAGTTGATCAAGTAAATCTTTGACCACTTCATCACACTGTTTTGGCACTTTAGGTATTTGAATTGCTTGGTCTTCTTTATTCTCATTTTGATGGTGTCCAAAGAATGTGCCTAGGTGGTCAAATACTCCACATTGAAGATGGGATTAAATTTTCAATTCAGGCAGATGCTTGATGAGATATGCATTTTCTCCAAGTTGCTTCTTGACATAGTGGGACCCACATTCCTTAAATGTTGCCTGTTATATTTTCCTCGAGGAAATCATGTAGGCTTTTTTTTTTTTTTTTTAAAGCAACGGGATTATATTAAAAAAATGAAGGAGAGAGTACAGGGGGGAGCTGTTGCGATAGCAGAACCAAAAAGGCTACAAGCCTAGAAACAGAAAATTAAAATCCTTAAGGTAAGAAACATTTGCTGCCCATTCAATTAGTAATTTTTTTGCCCTTAAGCCCACAACTTGAGCTGAAGATTGAGAGTTGTTGAAGCATCTGTCGTTTCTCTCCTTCCAGACCGCCCACCAGATAGCAAGGATTGCCATTTTCCACACCTTTGATCTGATTTTACCCAGCTTGAAGCCGTGCCAGTGTGCAAGCAAAGAGGAGGCAGAAGCTGGAACGCAGCCGCTAACGTTGAATCTGGAAGAAAAGTCCTGCCGGATCTGAGAGATTAGGGGACAGTGGACGAGAAGATGGTCAGCTGATTCATCGCTGCCCATACAGCAAAGGCAGATGTTGACTAGCTGCATACCTTTCTTCTTTAGATTGTCTATCATGAGAATCCGATTCTTAGACGCGAGCCAGCCAAAACAGATAAATTCGGGAGGGGCGGGATATTTCCAGATAAAAGGAGAGGCCAAGGTTTGGGGGGGGGGGGGGGGGGGCAGCAGCGTAGGGAGACTTAACCGAGAAGCGGGAAGTTTTGTCTCTTGTCCAAATAATTTTGTCTAGCTTAGACTGGATCGGGTTCACCCTAGATAATTGATTGATTAAATCAGCGTACTCAGTAACCTCCCAATCATAAAGATTTCTGCAGCAACTAATATCCCAAACTATGCCTGAATCGGATTGAGAATAAAAGCTGGCGATAACACTATCCTTATTGACGACGAGGCGGTAAATAGTTGGGAATCTGTCCCTCAACCTCATTTCCCCCAACCACTGGTCATCTCAGAACTGAATCGCCGACCCGTTCCCCAAATGAAAGCCAATATTCTCAACAACAAAATTTTTAGAGCAAAGGATTCCTTTCCAAATGCGTGAAGCTCTATAGGTTGAAGATTCCTTGGTCCACCATCCTCCCGGTGACGATCCGTATTTTCCTTTGATAACACTGCTCCATAAGGCTTCTGGCTCTGAACCCAACCTCCAGGACCACTTGCCCAAAAGGGCCCTGTTCATCACCTTCAGATTTTTGATGCTCGCGCCTCCATCCTGGAAATGTCTACATACATCTTGCCAGTCCAAGAGATGGAAATTCTTCTTATTTTCCTTGCCGCACCACAAGAATTCTCTTCTTAGCTTATCGATCCGAAGCAAAATAGATAGCGGGCAAATAAAGAGGGACATGAAGTAAGTAGGGATGTTGGACAAGGCCGCTTTAATGAGATTGAGTCTGCCCCCCATGGATAAGTACCTACATTTCCATCTGGCCAACATCTTTTGAAATTTCTCCACAACCTTGTTCCACATCGATATCGGAGGGATGCCAACAAATAGCGTCGGGAGCGGGGCAGGCGAGCAGCCCAAGTACTCAGCATAAGCGTTTAATTCCAGATCCGATAAATTGATCCCAAAAACCTTGGATTTGGCCATATTAATTCTCAGCCCTAAAACTGCCTCGAAGCATCTAAGAGTCATGTGGAGATTGTTGATGGCTTCAGAATCCGCTTCGTCATGATAAGCATATCGTTAGCGAATTGAATATGGGATATCGGTGTGACTACCCCTGCCATTGAAATACCTCGGAAAAAACTAGCGCTTTGACCCTTTAGCAACATCTGAGAGAGAGTCTCAGCAATCATGAGAAAAAGAAGGGGAGAGAGGGGATCACCTTCGCGTAAACCCCTCGAACTAGGGAAGAGCCCTTTTGGAACACCATTAAGGAGGACTGAAAAATGAGGCGATTCGACGCAGGCCTTGATCCACTTCCTCCAATTATCTCCAAAACCCATACGGAGAAGCATATAGTGAAGAAATCCCCAATCCACATGGCCGTAAGCCTTCTCAATGTCGAGCTTGCAAAACACACTTTTCTTCCCAGACCTGTGACAAGAGTGAAAAACTTCATTAGCTATTAAAACACCGTCGATGATCTGTCCACCCCTTATAAAAGCATTCTGATACTTGGAAATTAGCTTCTCCATAACTGTCAATAGTCTTATGGATAGAATTTTGGCCTGAATTTGTACGGACGACCAATCAAACTGATGGGCCTGAATTTGGAAAAAGAGCTTGCTCCAACAACTTTGGGAATAAGTGCTATGAATGAAGCTTCGATACCCTTGGGTAGCTTTCCCCTGGAGTGGAATTCGTTGAGGAAGTTCATGACATCTGGACGAACACTGTCCTAGAAAGTATGGAAGAAGCTCATGGGAAACCCATCAGGTCCCGGGGATTTGTCTCCTTCCATCGCATCAAGGGCCGCTTTTGCCTCTTCTTCTGAGAACGGAGCCTCCAGAGGATTTGCTTCCGATCTCAGGAGCGAGAGAAAAGGGATCCCGTCAAATCGAGGTTTGGACCATCCCTCGGAGGAAAGAACTGATCTGAAGTGATCCACAACTATTTTAGATATCTCTTCTTTGTCCTCAACCTGTCTGCCGTCTACGGTGATGCTGTGGATGGCTTTTGCTCGAGCTCTCATGTTAGCTAGGCTGTGGAAGTATTTAGTATTCTTGTCGCCCTCTGAGATCCACCTAGCCCTCGATTTTATCTTCCAAGATAATTCATCTCCGAGGGTTCTGGAGGAAATGGGTTGAATGATCTGAATGCGTCTAGATAAAACATCCATAGGGAGGACATTGCCTTCAACACTGGTGTCGATCTGATGCAGCTCTACAAATAAAGCTTCAGTTTCGCTCTCTCTCTTCCGAAGATCTTCTTCCTTCCAATCTTTTATTTTCTCCTTAAGGAGTCTAAGTTTGCACATGAACCTGTGTCCAACGGAACCATCTACCTAGAAAGAGGCTCACCACTCCACAATTTTCTACTTGAATCCGTCGATGCTGAGCCATGCTGAACTGAATTTGAATGGTTTGGGGCCCCAATTAGCATCAATTACCGAGAGGAGAATAGGGCAGTGATTAGAAGTCGTTCTAGGAAGGGCAAACTGATTCACTGTAGGGAACTCCTCAACCTAGTCCGTGGATAGGAGAAACCTGTCTAATCTGGACTGAATCTGAGATCTGCGGCCGTTAGACCAAGTAAATTTGGCTCCTGCTAGAGGACGATCCACTAGTTCCTGATATTGAATCCAATCGAAGAAAGATTGTATGACAAGGGTTCTCCTTTTACGAGAGTGTTCCTCTGCAAAACGAATCTCGTTGAAGTCACCCACGTTACAGCATGGGCCTGAAAAGGACTGTCTAATGGCAATCAGCTCGTCCCAGAAGTTGAGCCTTAAAGAATCGTCACTAGGACCGTAAACAGAAATAATAATACAACGGAAATTGGAGAACTTATCTTGGAGAATAACTGCTTTTGAATAGGCACCCGACAAGGAAGTCTGCAAGTCCCATTTGGAGGACTTCCAAGTGATAAGGATGCCTCTCGTAGAGCCAACTGAATCCAAAGAGACGAACTTAGCATCCTGACCTCCCCAAAGTGTAGCCAGAAGATGATCAGAGAACGAAGGGACTTTGGTTTCTTGAAGATAAATGACATCCGGATTCTCTCCTGATAGAACCTTTGATGAAGCTCTGCTTCTACTTGGAGTCGACTCCCCTAACATTTCAAGAAAGAATGATCATTGGGGAACTGAGATGCCCCGAGTACCCTTCTGTCCACATCTAACAATAGATGTGGAGGCTGAAGCCGGAGAAGGTTGAAGCCTAAGAAGCTCTCTGTTGCTGACGGAGTGGGTGACTTGTTTGGCAGGGGTCCTAGTTGGAGGTGGGGGCCTGCCCCTGTTCTCAATGTATTGGAATAGGCCAGTAAAGTCTTCTGCTCTGTTACCAAATGAGAGGCCCAGCGAGCGGCCCACTTGACCCATTGCATCTCTGATCCATTTTTTGTCATGAATTTCTTCATAAATTTTCTCTCTACTTTTGCCTTCCATGATCACCATGGAGTTGTCTCCCTGTTGCTGATGGGGGATCTCGGAGCACATCTGAAAAGGTTCTGCGACTATCACATTGCTGGAGATCTCCTCCTGGAACATAGTAAGGGGGCCCAAGTCTGCCTAGTCTTTGCACTTGGACGCGGAGTTGGCTGGAGTTAAAGGGATGGATGAAGTAGAAATGGACTCGGAGAGCAGGTTTTCTGACATATCTCCTCTGGAGATATCGTCGCCCAACACCGAATGAGAAAGGTTACGGGAAGATGACCTTGGAACAGGGAAATGAGTTTGGGTGTAGGTAGTATGATGAGGTATGTCGGGTTTGGGGTTTGGGTGTGGTAAAAGAATAGGTTTGGGGTTTACAGAAACGGGTTCGGATACTTTGAGCGAGCCGCGTTTGCTTGGAGAGAGTTGGATTCGGGTCGAGAATGAACCCGCTTCAACAAAACCTATATCAATGAGAGATGTCAGCGTAGGGGATGACGTTCGATCTTCCATCTGGATGGCCCTACTACCATTGATTGGGAGATCGGGCGACCCGCCTCGAGATCCTCTAGCTGAAGCTGCGTCGTAATTAATGTTTCTCGGGATATGATGATATGGGAGGCTACGTGTCTGCACTATAGCTGTCTAATGAGTGAAAAGGTCCTCCGACCTAGAAGGGAGCTTTGGCTCCCGGACACGTGTCGCAATATCTGACGCAGTTGATATCTTCACGCCGACGCCAGGGATATCGTTTGCCAGGCGAGACGCAGAAGTAGAGGAGAAGCTGCCACGTACCCTTTGAAAAGGCTGGATGCTGTCCTGATTGATGATCGCTGCAGGCGGTCTAACAGCCCTTTGCTGGATTATGGAGCCTGAACTCCTTACCACGGTCTCTCCTGCATCTGCACCGAGGGTTGCCCCATTGATCCCTAGAGCTCCACACATCTCCCCATTTGGGTTGAATCGACTCTGGGGATTCCTTCTGGACCGGAAGCAAAATGACCCCATTATCCACCTTGACACGAACGTGGGTCAGAAGGGGAGAGCCTTTCTCGCTTCTCACCCGAGCCTTGATAACGCCCAATTCCGCCCCCAGTTGAGTCTTGGAGTCGATTTCGAGAAGAAATCCCAGGCGTGATGCTGCTTTGATGAGGAATTCGTTGTACCAACACTCCATTGGAATATCCCAAATGAGGATCCAAATGTTTTCTTTGCCAAAGATTGAGAATTCATCCCACGCCATGATTTTTCTAATCGGACCAGAGGCATGCAAGTGACCCGCCATTGTTAACATGTCTGGGTTGAGGCCTAGACACACTCTAATCCAAAGGGCATTATAACCCTAAGGGCTTAATGTCGGAGTTACCATATTGGAAGCCTGTGCATTCTCTTATCCATTCCCTGACTGTCGATATCGATGTGCCCTCTTCCGTTATGATCACCATAGATTTAGCCAATTCTGCTCGATTTTTCTCGAAAATCTCTTGGTCGACAGAAACAGTGAAGTCTGACTGCTCATCCAAATTCTCATTACTTTCAGAGTTGTTCGGGACAATCGGGGTCCCTTCCGGCTCCGATGTGGGCGAGATATTTCCGTTTGGACCTTGAATAAGAGTGTCTCTAAAAGAATGGCCCTTGGAGCGAATAGAAGGTCGAATAGCCGGCCCTAGAAGGATGCTCTGATGATCCAAGGGTTTGGAAGCTCTTGGGGGAGGGCTGCTTCAGGTTAGCAGAAGCAGATGGGGTTTCCGGTCCAAATCGTGCCCTTTGAACCAACATTTTTTTACCATCATAGCTGACTCCATGAAACATGGCCACCGCCCTGGCTAGTTCAGCTTCGCTACTCATGCGGACTAGAGCGAATCCGTGATACACGCCAGTTACTCTATCTGTAGGCATAACTACGTCCATGACGGCTCCCGCTCACCCAAAAATCTTCTCTAGATTAAGTGGGAACCAACCATGAGGGTAACCTTTAACGAAGAGGGTGGGGTACGAAGCGTACTTCCTGCGACTCTCACCCATTGGATTCCGATTACGACTTCTGGAGCCCTCTCATTGTTACCGTTTGGTAATTGTCCAGCTTCTAATAGGCGCCCCTTCCCTTTATCTCTGCCCTCTGATGGTGTAACTTTCGATACGCCGTCATCTCCTTTGTTTCTTCCGCTTATAGACATTGTTTAGTTTGACAACATTACCTCTATGTCATCGTCACTATCGTCGTCATCAAACTCACCGCCGTCGTCGCCATCACCGTTGTCGTCGTCAAACTCACCGCCGTCGCTGTCGTCGTCCGTCAAACTCCAATCACTTAATCACCTTCCTTGAATTGTACGAAGTGTCGCCTCATGTCAGTGTATCCTTTATAGTTTTCATTACTTGCCTATACTTGACATCTTAATGTATTCCTTTGATATGTTGCACAAAATCCTCAATCCTTATTCAGTCTGGTAGTAGTTGGGAGAGGTATCAGATCCATAGGCTGCCAATTTTTAAGTCAATTGATAATTTCCAAAGGAGTTAACCCTGTCATATGGTTCATTGAGGAGTTGTAGGCAAACTTGGCTTGGTGTAGAACATTGTCCAACATATTGATATGATCTCCTGTGAGACATCGCGATAACTCTCCAAGGCCTCAATTGACCACCTCTTTCTAGTTGTTAGTCAATAGGGATAGTTCACACTTGAGAATTTTAGTTCGGTTCCCATCTTTTTCCCAGATTTTCTTCCAAACGTAACTCATTAACTTAGTATCTCAATCAAACACAATGTTCTTAGGAACGCCATGTGGTCAGACTACATCCCTCAAAAAAAGGTTTGCGATATCCATGGCATCTAAAGTCTTCTTGCATGAGATAAAATGAACCATGTTGGAGATTGGATAGACTACTACATAGGTGGAATCATGGCCACACTCTATCTTGATAGCGCCAAGAAAAAGTCTATGTTAAGGTTTTCCCATGGTTCAAGATGACATGCTCGGCATTGTTAGATAATAGTTGTAATGTCTTTCTTGATTCTTGGCCGATGGAACTGATCTTCGACTATTGTAAAATCCCAAATAGACCTGAAAGGCCACCAGAATGCAGCTCATGCTCCACTAGCTGTTACAAAGAGCCGTTTTGAATGCATAACCTTGTACTGTAGAATAAGTAACTTTCATGTAGGGAAAACTGTGGATACTCATCATTTGACCTAGCAAATGAAATGGCGAAAATCTTCATAGTCGTTATCGACAATGTAATCTATCCTGGAAGTGTAATTGAGAGCTATGTTTTCTACCGAGTGCATCTACTACCCTGTTCTATATGCCCTCTTGATGTTTAGGATTAATTAAAAAGTAAACTCTTGAATGCATGCACTCCACTTGGTGTGTCGTTAATGAACTTCTTTTGGGAGTTTATGTACCTCAATGCTCATGGTTAGAATAGAGTACAGACTTTTGATGCACCAAATAGGGCCTCCAGTTTTTCAGGGCCTGTACCACAAGATAAAACTCGATGTCATAAGTATTGTTTTTGTGCCGTAAGGTCAATTAAAGCTCGAAAATGGTAAAGCCCAGAAAAAAGAAAAGATCTATGAGCTATCAATTCACTAAATATTGCCGCCAATGCTTAAGGCTTGTTCCACAGGATAGAATTCAACGTCATAGGTAGAGTACTATTTTCATGTGTCATTGAGCTTCTTGCTGAAATATGCAACTGGGTGCCCTTCCCGACTCTTGACAAAGGAGTAAGGACACGACCATTGCCCACGTGAGAAGAATCACACACCACTTTAAGAACTTTGTCAAAGTCTAGTAGGTGCGGCTGGTGCTTCACAGTCATCTTCTTGATCTCTGTGAAAGTTGCACCATCAGAATTTCAAGTTGCAAAACTAATTTCTTATTAACTTTTGTGCAATGACTTATATGATTGTGTTGTATGTTTACTTATATATCTCTCTTAGGGAAGCCTAGCTTAGCTTGGTTGCATTCATATTTTCAACATGCATGCTTGTAATGCTTTAGATGAGTATGTTTATTATCGATGTTGCCCGAATACATGTATGTAGGGATGGGTTAGGAGTCAGCCTCAGCCTGACTTGATAATGTAAATCCATGCTTGAGCTGCCAACCAAGAAAGGTGGTCCTTTTTTGAGGCCCAAGCCCACCTAGGTGTGCAAATTACTTGGGTCAACTGGATGTGTAATTGGATCCAATCCGATAATAAACAGATCTTAAATTGGCTCCATTCGGTTGGGTCTGGGTCCAAAACTGCACTCTGATTGTTAAATGGGTCAGGTCTAAGTTCAAAACAACTCTCTGATTATCAAATGAGCCAAGTCTGAACCTCTCAAAATTGGCCCGATCTGACCATCCCTGTACTCAACTTTTAAATGGGTTGGATTTGGACCATCCAAAAAAAAAAAAAAAACTGTCCTAGACCACCAACTAGTATCTGTCTAGAAACGGCCCTTAAAAGTCCTTCAATTAAGGCAATTAACTAAAATCTAAAGACCTTCAGAAAGAAAACATCCAGCTGCCTGCTTAATTTTATTTTATTTTTTCCGACCTGATGATTATCGCACCTTTTGAATTCTATTTCCATGGTGTGGAGCTCATGTACAAAATCATTAGGGAAAACCATACAATAATTAGATAAGACAAAAACAAGGAAGGTGGTGGTGGGGCGCCGCTACTAGTCCCACTCCCAAATACCATTCCAAAGTAACTTCCACCATCACCGCCGCTCCCCAACCCCACACTAGTGCCGGACCCATCACTGTTGAAACCTGGGTATGCGATGCTCGTGCTGTTATCCCTAGTCCCGCCCAAGACACCAGCGTTCATTGTGAGCTGGTCAATGAGTGCTGCGGATTTGGGCTCCATACTCGAAGCTTTGGCATACCTGGCCCCTAACCCCTCCCCTGAGGGCACAAAGAAGGCTCCATTCACCATTATATCCCCTTCTATTCTCCAATCCCACCCACTCCAGTTTTTCTCATCTGTATCCACCCTCTTTGTCACCTCTTTGGCATAGGGGTTGGTTGGGGCCATGTACCGATTGCCCTGGCTGTTGATGGTGGGATTGGCGCTCCCGCCAATTGCGTACATCTCCCACTGAGAGAAGTTATTGTTCACAACGTGGACGTACCCGAGCCGGCACCTCGGCATCCTCTGTACCAAGGCCTCCCCAAAATGGTTGAACGCAATTGTCACCTGCATTGCCGAGTCAGGCAGGTAGCTGTCCCTGTGCCCAAGCAGCATCACCTCATTGTGGTGGGAAAAGTAATTGTTTGATATCGTGATCCCTGTCGACCCCATGATCATGTCAATTAGGCCATCCGTGCGGTAGGACAGAGAGCAGTGGTCAACCCATAGGTCCCGTGCCCCATATATGGATATCCCGTCCCCGTCTGACTTTGATCGCCACCCATACTGTGTGGGGCTTGATCTCACATTCGCATTGCCCTTGGGTATGCAGTGGTGGATGTGGATGTTGTGGATGATCACATTGCTCACGTTCTGCATCGTTATGCAACCCCCACCTGCAATGTGCACATTTGCGCCACGCCCGTCAATTGTCTTGAAGCTGTTCACAATCAGCTCCTCCTTTGGCTGAATCAGCATGTTCCCCGCAAACATGATCCAGAGTGGCTCTGTTTGGATCACCGCATAGCGTAGTGTCTCTGGCGTAGGATTAACTGGGTCGTGGTCCGATGAGTCGGTCACAATGTAGACCTGCCCATTCTTCCCCCCCAGCGCATTCTGACTGAATCCGATCCCACAGTCAGCTAGTCGTTGCCGGCTGCTCTGCCAGTTGGGGTCACACCTCCAGCAGTCGTCTATTGGATTTCCAGTCAGGCACGACGACGACAACGACGAAGATGAATCTGCATATCCTCCCAATAACATTCGCCTCTTTCTCCCCACAGATTCCTCCACTCTTCTTTGGATGTCCTGGACAACAGATTCAGGATCTGGCAGTGGTTGGGGGAGAGTGAAGTTGGGAGGGATCGCCGCAGAGGAGGAAGCAAAGGCATTTGCAAGCCACATTAGCAGAATGTAGGTGTTGAGGAGCATCTTGGATGATGCAGCCTAACCTCTGCCTTTTCTTCTTCCTGACTCTTTAAAAGGGAAGGTTGGAAACTGGGTGGGGGTGTTCAATAATTTGGGAAAATGGGTTAACTGGAGTCTATATTAAATAGGGAATTATAAATTAGACCAAACCAACTTAAAGCCGACCCAAACCCAATCCATAGAGAAGTGGGTCAGGACTGAATTCTCTTAGTCTATGATTGATCCAGACCCAACCCAAAACCAACTGATTTGTACTTGGACTTGACCAAAACCTGACCCATATACTAATTGATTGGGTCTTAGCTGAAATATAGACGCAATTACTAAACGGATTGGATTCAGGACCTGAAATATATACCTAGCTATTAAACATATCGGATTTGGAACTCCCTAACACGGCCCTTTATGCCTAAGCCCGACCCAGTTAAAGTTTATCAGCACTGATTCTGGCCCAATATAAAATTTCTATATGACAGTGATGGGCAAGGCCTGGCCTGACCTTTGATGCCACAAACCAATGACCTTGACCTAAGCCCAGCCTTGAACAAATCAGTTGTTTGTCCTTTTAGCATCAGACATGTAGCTATCTACCTTCGGATGGAAGTCCTGGATGCCACATGCGCCATGTTGGCATGTATGGTGTGTTTGTATTTGGTGCCCAAAGATTGGGGCTGTCACTTTGGGTCGGGCCTTATGGTACCCCACCTGGATTATAATTGGGTTTGGGTCTTGTTAGGTCTGGGCCCTCTGGGTCTGGTCTAGTTCTTGAATACCAAAATCCAGATCTGATTGGGTTCGGGTACTCATTGGTACCCATTAGATCTTTGGATCTAGGTTTCAACCTGGGAAAAATTAGAGCATTTTCATGGTTGGGCCCACCCGATGGATGAATTAGATCATACACAAGTGCCACTTTGACACCCGTATGGTGTGTAAATGGTCTCTCTTACATGTGTGTGGCTTTGTTTCTAAAATCATCAATATTAAATGTATATATTTTTACTATAAAAAACTAACTGGACCTGACCTGGGACTTGGTGCGACTTTAACCAGGTCCATCACATGGACCTGACCCGTGCCCAACTAGACCTGATTTTTAACTGGGTAAAAAAATGTAAGGCCTGACCCAGATCCAATTTCTTAACAGGTCCAAAAGAGGGGACTTGGGTCCGTTAAAGTCGGGTCGGGTCCATCGGGTACCCATTCATGGCCCTATTGAAGAGGGGATGTGGAAGTTGCATTCCTCAACATTGAATTAGGCTTCATTTTCATTTTAGGTCCCTTATTTTCAGACCGTTGAATTGTAACTCTTGAATATTCTCTTACACTGCAGAAAGTATACAGGGAAAACCGACCCTCCAATGTGCTGTCCTTCTCACTTTGTAGATATAGACGCGGAACTTCACTCAAGTGAGTATGGATGCACCCAATGCAGATGTAATCAATCATTTTCCTTGGAGGATTCATTCAGTGTCAGGACCTGTCTCTACACGTGCCTACGCGCCCCATGTGTGAGATCAGGGCTTTCCTCAGGTGGGAATCACCTTGAACATGCCCTGGTGTACAATGAGGGTGGGCCACAGTAGTACCAGAAATATGGGCAGTTGGAAAATATGACTAGTAGGCTGTATTCCATATTTAACTTGCACTTGTGGCCCACCTGATGAGTGGAACTTCCTTCTTTGTAGACCAGTGCATGTTCATGGTGGTCCCCACCTGATGCATTGCCTGTATCTGTCACACGACTGTTATGTCAGCATGTGTGTGGGTGGATTCAGTTCTTCACCTCGAGCAAGTCCCGTTCTCATCTTCCTATAATGTCCATTGACTTTTGATATTTTGTCCTGCTTTAGTGCCGAGAGTCTGCCCCGGTTCTAGATTACTTAGTACGCAGCTGATTAAAGAGCATGAACTGATGTTAGAGTTTGAGACGAGGCGCCTTTCCGAGTTGCAGTTAGCACCCAAGCAACTGACTCAGCAGCCACTTCTAAGCTTTTCGATGGAGGAATCAAAAGTTACAGAAGGTCTATCATCTATCTCACACTTGCAAATCGTAGGCGCTTGTTTGCAAACTAGAGCCATTCATCACATGGTATTCAAAGCAGTCATGTTACAGCTGCAATAATCATTACGTAACGATATGGTGATGCCCATTATGCAATTCGGGGCCGTAACACATGATTTGGAAACTTGTTACGGGTTGGTACAGGGCTGATACATTTTTGGAATGTTACAGGGTTGTAACGGCTGTTACGGGGGCAATAATGGCCGTTACAGGGGCCGATAACAGTCACAATAGCCTGTAGCTGTTTGGGCCACTGTCACCATTATTGAATACCTTGGTTCATCAAGTGGGCCCCATTAGGTGTCATGGCCCAGAAATCAGGCCACTTTGGTCATCAGGTTGACCAACCATATTTAAATACGTGCATGGCCTGCTTGATGATTCGGCATGATCTCTTACACATGCTCACATGCTCAAATTGGTGTGCATGTAGGCACACATTTCAAATGGGAAAGAAAGGCATGCAATTTGGCAAGAGCTACAGCCCTAGTACACCCATTGGTGATTTCATGGGCCCTAACTTTAAAAATGATGGGATGGCCCATGTTGGTGTGGCACTGTGGCCACAGTTAGCAAAACTCTGTTAAACTCTGTATTTTTGAAAAATACTTGTATAATTGATCAACCATTGAAAACTGCATGCATTTCGAAACATAGGGGAAAAAAAAACAAAACTCAGTACCAAATTAAACACACACACACACACACACACACACACACACACATATATATATATTCAATAAAACAATTTTTATAAAAAAAAAATAAAAAATTGGGGTCAATTCAAAAATAGGGATGGGTGGTCATCACCCATTGATAAAATTGATAGAAACTGAAGTATTTTTATAGGGATGGATTGATTTATATGATGATTACTAGAAAAGGACGGATTTGGGAGAAGCCGAGAACACCATTCTACTTTCTATATGCATTATTGTTCATACTTATAATAAGTCTAATAATTTTTAGTTAAAAATTTCTATTTAAACCTTATTTATATATGGGATATACACGAATATGAGCGTATAAAGCCCTTTTTTTTTTTTTTTTCTTCTTACTCCATTTTTTAATCCAGACCATATTAAACCTGAAGTCTGCATTCATCGAATTTTTGGATTTGTTTTTTTACCATTTATTTTTTAATTTTTGAAAATTTTTTTTAATGATCGGTGCCGAATTCAACATGAACATTTCCCTTACTGCCATATGCCGTTTTGCTAACTATGGGTGTTCCTGTATTTCATCAACCAATTGGGAGTGTAAAAATCCCAATTACTGGGCACCAATCTCCTTTGGATTTTAATTGTTTATTCATTTCTCCATCTCAAAAAGCTTGTGCAGATGACAACGAGTTCAATTATCTGCTTGATGTTTCGAGCAACGGTTCTACAAGCGATGACAAAGCAAGGCACACAAACAGCAGTTGCAATGACCAAGACAGGTAAAATCAAAACACAAAGGACTAGAGAAAATGTGAAATCCAGTTCTCTTATAAATTCTCTAACTTCATTTTTCCAAGGGCCTATTTGCATTCATGGAAAGGAAACACCATTTCTCATAAACTAACTTTACATTGTTTGTAAAGATTTTCTTTGCAGAAAGTTGTGAGAAACACCATTTCCCACTTCCCCATTTTTGGAAAAAAACAGCTAATTCATTTGCCCACCTTCCTCCCTGAGAAAGGCAGTTTCCACTGTAGAAGGAAAATGGGTTTCTCAGGACTTAAATCCTTATTTACCACCGTCCATCTTCAAGCACCTTATATTTGCCGAATGTGCCAATGTCCTTCATGAACTATTGTCAATCCTCAGTTGCACCCCTCAGTTGCGCCCCTCATGTGCCACCATCCATCTTCGCTTGCACTCAACATGTGCAAGGGGTCCCACATGTGCCATCGTCCATCTTCAATCCTTCCATGTGTGCGCTAATATACATGTGCCACCATCTACCTACAAGTGCCACATGTGTCAAATGCATAAACATCACCTGTGCCACAAGTGCCACTGTATAGCTTCAAGTACCTCACATGTGCATGTGTACCGCAGGTCAACTTCAAATGCCCTAGATGTGCGGCTTATGCTACATGCCATCGCTCATACTCAAGCGTCTGACATGCGCCACATGTTTTATTGTAGCACATGCCTGTAACTATTAGCAAAATATTTCCCAAGAAATTTTTTATTTTGAAAAATAACGGTATCTGGAAACATGCTCCAATTTTCTCAGAAAATCTTATTGAAAAACAAACAAGGAAAAGAATGTTTCCTTTCCCACAGTTTCCTTAAAATAAAGTTCCCCAAGAAACACTATTTCATTTTCGATGCTTTACACGAATCCAAACAGGTGCTTGGGGCATTTTTGTGATGATGAAAACTTGGAAAATAAATCGATTTCAATGGATTTTTACTCCTATCTGAGGGAGAAAAAAGAAAAGTAGGTAAGGAAACTGATTTCTATTTCAGTGGTTTTACTTGAAAAGATGTGGAAATCGATTTCCCATTTCCAATTTGAGAAATTTCACTTGTGTTATTTTCCATTTGCTTCGGTTGAATGGCTTGGGCTGTGTTCGATGTCAGGATTTTTTTTCTAATGAAACCAATATTAGCAGCATTTTGAGTGCGACTGAACATTTCCTATCTTGATTTGTTGTAGAAAGCACAAAAAATGCCTGTGTAACCTGGCTGTCCAAACACTGGCATGGACAATCATTTGGGTTACTCACAAATCCAATCTTAAATAACTTAGGTATTTTTCAGGTGTTTCCGCTATTTCGGTATGGGTCAGATGCGGTAATCTCAAACTCGTTACTTTCATTTTTGTGAGCTGCCTCGAGGGAGCTGATATTGATTTGTGGCAGAGAAAGCAGGATCAATGGTTTCTGTTTTCCACACCCACAAATGCCTGTAGGACTAGCACCCCTAAAAGGCCCTGCCAACACCCACTTCGTGGCAGACCCAAGTGCGTGTTTGGATTCACTATTTGATTGAATTGCACATTACCAGTCTAACAAAATAGAAATGACCAAAGCAGAATTTCCATAATTACGATTATGATACTTTCAAAAGTTGGGACTTGAAGGAAATGTAGCTGCAATTTTAGGGAATCATCAACAGTCATCATCATGGACTGTAGCAACTAGCAACATCATTTTGTAGCTTGCAATTCCTTTGCACATACTAACACAGCCTGCTTTCTTTTTTGCTTTCCTGATGTTGGTTCTTATTTTTTGTTTTTATTTTTGTTTTTTTTCTATTCTTATTCTATCGCAGCAGCCAAGGAATCAATCTCCCTGAAAGCCCATTCGCATCATCTGCAATAGTAAACAGCATTTCCAGAGTCTTATACTAATCCCTAACACAGTAAAAATCACAGAGGTAGAATCTTTCATTCAGTTCATTCCTTCGCTTCAATACAACACCTTTTTCAAATTCCCCAGCTCGTCTTGAATCAACCGAGCTCTAACCCAAACAGCCCAAGAGGTTGCAAAGAAGGAAAGAAGAAGATACATGTTAGAAATCCCATACCATGATTGTAATCACAGAAGCAGGTGAGAAATGTCTTTTGAGTCTCTTTAGAAGAGAATGAGAATCTGTAATATATTGTTTGCCTTAGTGGGATGGGAAAAATGAAAACTACAGATATGCAAATGATTCAGAAAAACTTGTTGAATCTTTGTGACATTGAGAAATATATGAAACAACCATTTTACACAAATGCTATTGGTCTGTTTGTTTGTCGCAGAATGCCTTGAATTAAGCCTTGTTTGGCTGCCACTCAAATATGATTTCATCTCATGTAAATCACAGCTTACAGCGAAACAAGATGAGCCATAAATGATTTACTCTTATAAATCATTTATCACTTCCAGTCATCCAAATGACTCCTTTTATTTTAATTTATTTTGATTTTTTTATACATGCACTCACACCCTACACACACTTATTGTGGGTTTTCACCACAATAGGTACTTGAACCCATGACTTCGTGTTGAAACTCTTGTGAGTCTACCATTGAGGCATGAGTAAGGACCCCTTAGTTTGAAGTATAAGACAGTAATTCAAATCACGAAAGAAGGAAAATTAGCTATAAAGAACATCATTTAATCAAAATTCAAGTTTTGGAGAGAAATGGTAATGTCACATAACCAAGTTAATTATAATGGCAAAGGAGGGAACTAAAACATGATCAAGGGCAATTTCAACATGTATATTTGAGTTTTGAAATGAAGCAATCTCATCAAGGTTTGTAAAATCAGAAGTACATTTCAGAAAATTTCAGCAAAATCCTACAAAAATAAATAAATAAAATTTGTATGGCTATTTGCTTGGAATGCAACCGATTGTGCATATATGGGATCGAGTGATCATGGTACCGTTGGAAAGCTTATAAAAAATACCCTGCTATAGTCTCAAAAATCTACCAAAGCTATCATCAGAATTCAAATAAAAATACATCCACCTTGAGGACATGAATGTTGTCTATTGCTTTCTTCCATGTGGCCGATGTGATGACTAGATTGACACAATTTTTGGGCCTAACTATTTTTACGATGGGACGACCCTGTTGGATGGATTGGATGTCATGCATAGGCGCAAAGCTCGATCCAATAACACTTGGCGCATGGCATCAAAGCCTGTATTCATGGGCCCTATTGCGAGGCTTCTCCCTTCACAGGCGTCCGTAGTGCATATGGTGCAGTGTCCTCCCAAGGGTGGCTCACCTTATGAGCGTTGCACTTAAGTTCCCAAGTTCCTAAGTCCAAAAAAGTTAGGTGGGGGCACCATGCCGTTTGTGGGAAATCCACCCTATCCATTTGTCTTTGAGAAATTTACAACTGTACGACCCATATATGGCCCATTTACATTTTAAAGCCCACTTCTTTTTACCTCTCAAGAATAAGCCCCAGATGTACGGACGGCTTGCCAAAGGTCGAAAATGCCCCTGCTTTTTCCTTCAAGCGGATCGGTGGTGCTCGAAGACGAGCGCTGACGCTCCTCGAACTCCGAGTTGTACGAACGGTTCAAAAGATATCAAAGTTACATGGGCCCCACAGTTATGTATTTATTATATCCACAACGTTCATCCATATTTCGAGATCATTTCGGAGCATTATCAAAAAAAGAAATAAAATCATATCCAAAGATCAACTGGACCACACCACAAAGAGCAGCGGGAAAATTGATTTTCACCGTTAAAAATTTTGTAGGGCCCACCATAACATTTATTTTCCATCCAATCTATTCATAAGGTCACAAAGACCTGGATGAAGAGGAAAAACAAATTTCATAATGATCCAAAACTTCTGTGACCCCTAAAAGGGTTTCAATGGTAGACGTTCAATCCTCCACAGCCTTTTACAGTGTGGTCCACTTGATAGCTAGATCTGTCTTATTTTTCGTCTCAAGCCTTAATACAAGTTCTCCGAATAGATGGACGGTTTGGATATAACACATACCTCATAATAGGACCCACAAAAAGCAGTGGGGATTCCAACAGCAAAAAATAAAATAAAATAAAATAATTTAAAAAGAAAAAGAAAAAGGAGTACGGTGTTTTCTATAGCTACGGATTATAACCGTAGCCTCTGCTACACCCTTTTATATGTATCGAAGGTCTTTCGATATGTCTTTTGATTAATCAAAAAAGCTCCAGACCTGTTCAGCGAGTTTGCCTCAAAAATTCTGCAATTTTCGATACATATCGAAGTGTATTTGATATGTATCGAAGGTGATTTGACTAATAGCTACAGATTATAACCATAGCTATAACTGTAGTCTGTACCAGTCTATGAAATTTTTTTATTTTTTTATTTTTCTACATGGAGAACTTTATTCTACCTACAATTTTCTCTAATACATATTTATATAAATATGCATATATAAACATCTAATTTTTTTTTTCTTTCTTTTTTTCATTTCTTTCTTTCTTCATTTAACAAGAATATCTTCTAAACCAAAATTAGTTACTTGACGTACCCTATATGATTTTGGGGTAGGAGAAGCTACTTTAGCTAACCAACCTGGTTATTTTTCAAGATTCCATCAGGTCTATGGTCAAAAATCCATTTCATTCACATCGCGATCAATTTCAATCAGTTCACGGTCAATTTCATTCATTTCATTTACTTCGCGATCAATTCCATGCATTTCACGGTCAATTCCATGCATTTCACGGTCAATTCGCTTCACTTCATGGTCATTTCCATGCATTTCACGGTCAATTCCAGCGATTCCGTTTTGATTCACGGTCATTTCCATGCATTTCACAGTCAATTCCCTTCACTTTACGGTCATTTCGCTTCACTTCACGGTCATTTCCATGCATTTCACGGTCAATCCTGACGATTCCGTTTTGATTCACGGTCATTCCCATACATTTCACGGTCAATTCCCTTCACTTCACGGTCATTTCCATGCATTTCACGGTCATTTCCCTACACTTCACGGTCATTTCCATGCATTTCACGGTCAATCCCGGCGATTCCGTTTTGATTCACGGTCATTTTCATGCATTTCATGGTCAATTCCCTTCACGGTCATTTCCATGCATTTCATGGTCAGTTCACTTCACTTCAAGGTTATTTCCATGCACTTCATGGTCAATCCCAGCGATTCTGTTTTGATTCACGGTCATTTCCATGCATTTCACAGTCAATTCCCTTCACTTCATGATCATTTTCATGCATTTTACGGTCAATTTCCTTCACTTCACGGTCATTTCCATGCATTTCGTGGTCAATTCGCTTCACTTCACGGTCATTTCCATGCATTTCACGATCATCGAAATTTATTTTGATTCACGGTCATTTCCTTCACTTCACGGTCATTTCCATGTACTTCAGGGTCAATGGCGATTTAGTTTTGATTCACGGTCATTTCCATGCATTTCATGGTCAATTAACTTCACTTCAAGGCCATTTCATGGCAGATGTTCAATTCCTCACAGGTCATTTCCATGCATTCATCATCGCGGATTGTGTTGATTCAGTGCATGAAATGCCGTAATTAGGTCAATTTACAGGTCATAATGCATGAGTAAATGACCGTGTAATGAAATTGGCCGTGAATGCATGACAATGACCGTGAATCAACATGACTATGAAGATTCGTGAAATGCATGGAAATGACCGTGAATGTGAAAATGCCAGTGAAATGCATGAAAATGACTCTGAAGTGAAGGAATGATTGTTAAATGCATGGAAATGATGGTGAATCATAAAGTCATGTAAATGCATGAAATGACCGTGAATCCAGGAATGACCGTGAAAATGCATGGAAATGACGTGAATCAACACGAAATAATTGCATGAAATGCATGGAAATGGACCGTGAAGTGAAGCGATTGACCTTGAAATATATGGAAATGACCGTGAAGTGTAGGGAAATGACCGTGAAATGCATGAAAATGATCGTTAAGTGAAGGGAATTGACTGTGAAATGCATGGAAATGACCGTAAATCAAAACGGAATCGCCGGGATTGACCGTGAAATGCGTGGAAATGACCGTGAAGTAAAGGGAATTGACCGTGAAATGCATGGAAATGACTGTGAAGTATAGGGAAATGACCGTGAAATGCATGAAAATGACCATGAATCAAAACGAAATCGCCGGGATTGACCGTGAAATGCATGGAAATGACCGTGAAGGGAAGCAGAATTTGCCAGTGAAATGCATGGAAATGACCATGAAGTGAAGGAAATGATCGTGAAATGCATGAAAATGGCCATGAATCCAAACGGAATTGAGATGGCGTGAAATGCATGAAAATGACCGTGAAGTCAAGGGAATTGAATGAAGGGAATTAACTATGAAATGCCGTGAAATGCATGAAAATGACCATGGAATCTGAAGCGAATTGACCGTGAAATGCATGGAAATGGCCAGTGAATAAGCGAAATAGACCTGAATGCATGATGCCAGAATGAAATGCATGGAAATAACCGTGAAGTGAAGGGAATTGACTGTGAAATGCATGAAAATGACCATCAAGTGAAGAGAATTGACAGTGAAATGCATGAAAATGACGGTGAAGAAACAGATGGGACGTTCTTGATCTTCCAAAACAAAATCCACAAGATCGACATGCTGATGATGTAAAGAAACAAGAAACAAAATCAACGGTTAAGGATTGGCTACCTGAGTGGGCCATGTGCAGGAGATCATCTCTTCTTTTCTTTGAGCCACTGATCTCGAAGGTGAGAGATGGAGGCTACTGGCCCCCACCAGTTTGACTGCCAGTGCATTAACCTTCATGCTTCACCCGTGAGAACGTGGCCCACCTCGATTTCATGCATGTTTTCTTGCTACATGTCTCTGTGGCTCTGTCCACCACCCTATTTAAATAGGTAATTTTTTTTACTATGGACACAACCTTCCGCCCACCTTTTTTTTTTCGATTTGAACAAAACTTACCTTAATAATTTAGACTCTTACCTATACGAACGAACCAATAAATATGAAAATATTCTTACTTTTTATAGTTATTTTTACCTGAAAATCAGGAGTATTTTTGTCTAAAATTCTCTTTTACTAATCTAAATAATCTAATTTGGTAACATAAGTTTTCAGCGGCTAAGAAACAAAATACATAAAAGGTAAGCGTCTACAGTGCTAATTTTTTCTAATATTTATATATCAACTACGTTGCGGAGCTAGTCCGCTACCATTCTTTAGTTGGTGGTGTGTCACGCACCACAAATTTGGTACACATGTATTGTAATCTGGCCATCCAAACCACAGGAAAAACTTTGGATGGAGTGTGGGCTGACAGTTCGTTGCCTTGTAATTTGTTCCTTTCAAACGGATGGTCATAAATAAAATCTGCAGCTGTCCAAATCCACAAGTGGATATAGATATTTAGAACCGTTCGATCAAAGTCGATTTGATGTTACTCTACGTACATGAATGGGTGAAATATTTGGACGGGCCGGATTGATGGGCGCATGTGCCACCTTAAGGTAGTGAGACACCACAACTTTAAACATTGAGATGAACTAACTACCACCTTACTTTACAACGTAATCTGGAACAGTTGCTTGCTGCACACGTACCTTTACACGCACGTGTAGCACGTGCAAGTCGTTCTAAGCCAACTATTTTTTTCTCCTACAAGTTTGGTACATCCCGAGTTTCTGGAGAGATCATATACACGGTGGGCCCCACCAGGTGAACGGATCAGATGTCCTCACGGACGGGTATTTGTGGCGGTATCGAACCCCTCCACACGCTCCTTGTAAGAAAAAGATTACTGTAAAGAGGAATTAAGGTGAGGCCCATGGATTGGTGATCTGACCGTTGATCTGATGTGTCTCCCCTTGGATAGTTGATCACGTACAAATTACTCCTGAAGGAATAATCCTAGCCGTTGGATCAGTGGCCCGCATTCTACACTAAACACAAAGATTGGACTACTACAACCTTCCAATATGACCGATTTTTTGGAAGTGGGTTATGACTCTATCCCGACTAGGGTATATCAGATCAACGGTCTGGATCAGGTTATGACTCTATCCAGACTAGGGTATATCAGATCAACGGTCTGGATCAGTAGCAATGTTCCTCACCTGTAAAAACTCAGTACCTAAATATATTCTTGCATGATTCTCGATGATCTACACGCAATCACTTATTCACTGGACACGTGGCATTCATGGTATCAAAATTCAACTGACCCAAATAAGCCACGGTGTCTACTTAGCAACACCTCCAGGTGGGCCTGGTGAAAGTGGGGTCCACGCATCGGCATTCATCCCACACGTGCCGAGGTAACACATCACCTCACATACACGTGCTGAAGGCAGTCAGTCACTCCGTCGGGTTCTCGGGCCAAGCCCGTCAATTCCTAGGCTTGGGTTTAGGCAGGTGTGGTCCAGTTCAAGCCCATGTAGTTGTGGAAGTCGAACCAACTGGTCTCCATTCTCACCCTAAGCTCAGGCCAAGGTAGGCTGGGCTTAGACCAGACCCAAATAAATTGGAAGCCATAGCCATGAGTGGTAAATTGGTAAATTTCGAGGGCTACAAGATCATCTGATTTTGCCCTTGGAATTTGGACCATTCACTATTTCACTTATGACATCCATTTAATAGTAATCAATTGGATGGTTACGATTACTTGATCACTTTGATTGTGGAGATATGGTTCATCCACAATGTTCCCTACAATTTGGATGGTCCAGATGGTCTTACATGATTCCCACATTTACTACTTTAACAATATTATTTGCAGGCTAGATATTTGATTTTTTTATATCAGTTTATTAGTTATAGGTGTTATCCTGATCCAACCCAATCTTATCGTATCAATATCTAATACCTTGGGTTACTAAGACCTTGGGTTAACTCTCTTGATGTAGGTCGGCTCGGGTTGATCCTCAACCCAATTTTAGGGCTGAAACTCGGACGGGTTAGCTCGAGTTGGTGCTCAACCCTAGCCCAACCCAAGGTTCCATTACCTCAATCCCAACCTAATCCAACCCAACCTCGGGTTAGCCCAACTCAAGCGGGATCCGCCGGGTTGATATATGCTAATATTTTTGTGATTACATTAATCTATCATATTTTCAATACACTTCTTATTGTTTGTACCTATGATTTTATTAATTATATATGTATTTATTTATATTAAAGAACTTTATTTTTTTCTAAACAAACAAGCTAAAATAGAGAACAATTACTCATTTAAAAGTCATAGTGTAACACGCAATCCATTTGGGAGAGATATTTGGCATATCTTGTTGGGTTGAGTCATTGGAAATAACGTGGATCAATAAAAGCAGGAGACACTAGAATTTCTTGTACCTTCAACATAGATGATACGCACTCAATTATAATTTATAAGTAACTTATATATTCATCGGGTTCGGGCTCAGGATGAGTCAGGCAACCAGAGACCTTAACCCAAGCCCGACCCAAGTTTTATCAATTTGGTGTTTGTATAAACCAAGCCCAAGGCCAAACCCAATAAATCTTTCTCAAGCCCAACCCAATGTGGGGTTGGTCACTAGTTGGTCAGGTTGAACCCACCCAATTTTCAGCCCTACCCAACTTACCTTCGTTTTTTGTTTTTTTCTTTTTTAAACAATTTTTTTAACACACCCACACCTGATGGACACTTCAACTTATGAACTTAGTGTTGAAACGCAACTTGTCTACCACTGAGTTATGGAACCAGACTAACATAACCTACCTTAGTCACATCCTTAATAATACTAAAATAAATCATTGAAGTATGTGAAGTAAATATAAGTTGGGGAGTTATATATAAAGTTATATTTTGTAGGAAGTTTGGAGTAATTCTAGTGCTATATAAGGGGGTCAGTGAAGAAAAAAGCTCTATAAATGAGAAATTCCCAACTGTATGACCCATTTACCTTTTTAAGCCCACTTCTTTTTACCTCCCCAGAATAAGCCTCATACGTACAGACATCTTCCCAAAGGTTGAAAATGCCCCTGCTATATCAATTTCACTCCATTCTCTCCTTTACGCCCAAATACACGTCCAGACTCGCCCGTATCATCCCTATTTCTTATTTTCATCCATTTTCTTCTCTAAATCTTCGTATAATCTCCATCATACTATCTCATTACATCTTCCATGTTGCATTCTACTCAACCCTAAGTGCATTCTTTTTCTGAGAGGACACCAATGCATTGATAATAAACGTGAAATCTTGAAGACCTTTCTCCGAAGAACGTGTTTCACATCAACGCACTCTTATTCTTTTTCTCAAACATGAATTTCACTAAGTGTTAGGGAGTGATTGGAGTTCGCGGTCAATTACCTTGAAGTTTAAATTCTAGGTAAATTCTTAAGTGTTTACCTAGAAGTTTGTGGTCAATTTTCAGTGGTCAATTTCATGTATTGCTAAGTCAATTCTACGTGGCTATCCAATAAACTTGAAGAAGTTCGCAGTCAATTTGACGAAGTGTCGTAGTCAATTTTCACTTATTTCCCAGTTAATATATTGAATTCGTCGGTTAACTTTATGCACTACTTGGTCAATTTCACGCATTTTACTAGTCAAATTGTAGTGCATTTTTTTAATACGATTGTGAATGTTATGTATTGAATACATTTGTTGCTTTATTTGAAATTGCGAATTTCTTACCACTACAATTCAAATTTCCAATAAATATTAATGATTGGTCAGATACTTTCTGAAAATCCATGTCCTAGAGGGAATTCAGGAACTCGCTACTATTATGCTTAGAATCCAAGTTATTTCACGGTCAATTCCCTTTACTTCACGGTCAATTCAATGCATTTCACGGTCAATTCCCTTCATTTCACGGTCAATTCCATGCATTTCACGGTCAATTCCTTACATTTCACGGTCAATTCCCTTTACTTCACAGTCAATTCCATGCATTTCACGGTCAATTCCCTTAACTTCACGGTCAATACCCTTCACTTCACGGTCTTTTCCATGCATTTCATGGTCAATTCCGGCAATTCCCTTTCACTTCACGATTAATTCCATGTATTTTACGGTCAATTCCGGCGATTCCGCTTCACTTCATGGTCAATTCCATGCATTTCACGGTCAATTCACTTCATTTCACGGTCAATTCCATGCATTTTACGCTTAATTCCATGCGAATCCCCTTCACTTCATGGTCAATTCAATTCATTTCACGGTCAATCCCCTTCACTTCATGGTCAATTCCATGCATTTCATGGTCAATTCTCTTGATTTCACGATCAAATCCATGCATTTCACGGTCAATTCTGACAATTCCCCTTCACTTCACGGTCAATTCCATGCATTTCACGGTCAATTCCCTTCACTTTATGGTCATTTCAATGCATTTCACGATTATTTCCCTTCACTTCACGGTCATTTCCATGCATTTCACGGTCAATTCCCTTCACAAAAAAAATGCATGGAATTGAATATGTGGACCCCACTGTAATGTATATGATATATCCACACCGTTCATTTATTTTAATATAACATTTTGAGGCTTCAGACAAAAAATGAGGTTGATCCAACACTCAAATGGCTCACACGAAAGGAAACAATGACTTTAATTCGTATACCGTTGAAAGTTATTTCCTTAACTGGGCCCACATTGAGGTGTATATGTTTTCATCATCTAACCTATTCATAGGGTCACATAGACATGGATAAGGGGAATACACAAATATTAACTATATGCAAAACTTTTTAATGGTAGGTGTTCGATTCCTGTTGTTTTCAATGGTGTGGTCCACTTGAGCTTTGGATTTGCCCGTTTTCTTGCTCATGCCCTAAATTCAACTAGCATTAAAATGAGCAGTGTGGCTACATCACATATATCATGGTGGGCCCCACATTAATTTTGTAAATTGCTCGATTTAAGTGTTAAAAAAGTAAGTTGTCACATCTACATTGGGAAAGATGTGGTAATTACCTAGGTGAATAATTGTTACCCATTTACATGGTAATTACAGTTGAGCCTAAAAATCAAACAGGCACTCACTTTGCACTCATTTTCAATCACTTCAGGACTAAGAAGTGAGTGAAATTCAATGCGAAGTGAGTGAACCTGCCCTAGAAGTGAGTGAAATTGACTGCGAAGTGAGTGAAAATCATCGCGAACTGAGTGGCATATTTAAGAACTTCGAAAATCTGACCACTAAGTCGATCATATTTGAGATAGTACAATCGTGGATTTTCTACTACTCGGTCAAATCCACCTTATACATGTGAATACTAAACGAGTTATATTATTGTGTTTGTTTTCAAAAAATGGCTTTGGTAATGATCATATGTTCATATGGTGGGGAGTTAGTTAGCGAAAATAATCAATACATGTACAAAGGTGGTTACTCGAAACCTACTGCCATTGGAGTTGACACTATATTTGAATAGCTTATATCAAAAATGCACAGAGTTGTGAAGACTAGACCTGACCATTACGATATAAGGTTGAAAGTATTGTACCTTTGCACAAACGAATTAGCCCCTCCAGCTATAATTGAAGACGATGAAGATGTGAGAATTTTCCTGAAAGTACAACTGAAGCATCCGGATCACCACATCCCTCTATTCATCGAGACAATGCAGCGCGTTAATGAGGCAGTACTCGAAGACCCAGTGTCTTATAGTGTGTTCGAACATGACGCCCCAGCTGTTGTAAGTTTGGGTGAGGAACATGGATGAAAATATGAATATATGACATCACCTTCACAGGTTCCTCTAAGCAACACTCCAATACCCAAGCCAGCTCAGACATAAAACTTCATGACAAGTCAAGTGAGGGCGTCGGCTGACATGAATCTCAGAAGTGAATATACGGCATCACCTTCATTTACAAGAGTAGACTTGCCCTCAACATCCAATGCCAGAAACGTAAGTGGAAGTGACATTCCATTGCTTAAACAGGCTCGAACATCGGACTTCACTATCAGGCTTCCCATTGTGCCTTTCAAGGATGTTGATTTCACTAATGCAGACCTATCACTGTATTCATATCCAATTAATGACACAATTGAAATAGTCGTTGACTAAATGTTTAAGGACAAGAGTCGATGTAAGTATGTTGTGAGCTAATTTACAATTCGCAATAACTTTCAATACAAAGTCCTGTATTCCACATCCAAGAAATCCACCGTGGTGTGTATGGAAGATAAGTGTGAATGGAGGGTACACGCATCTAGGGTGAATGATGTGGGGATATTCAAGATTAAGACTTACAAATCCATACATACATGTGGAATGTCATGGATGAAGAGCGATCATCGGCAAGCAAACAGTAAGTTGGCTAGTGAATCGGTTGTCAATCGCATTAAGCAGTGCCTGGGGTTAAGGCCGAATGACATTATATTCACAATGCAAGAAAAGTATAATATTGTTATTAGCTATAAGAAGGCATGGCGCGCTAAAGAGATTGCAATCGATCACGTAATGGGATCTTATGAAGACTTTTACACAGAACTCCCGACGTACTTGCATGAGTTGAGGACGGAGACCCCGGGCACATTGACTTCCCTGCTTGTGAATCGACAGACGATGAGGTTCGAGAGATGTTTTGTTGTGCTTGGATAGTGTGTCAGAAGTTTTCAAACATCTCTACGAATGGTCTTGGCCGTTGACAGGACACAACTAAAAGGTAAGTACAATGGTGGTTTGTTCGTTACCATGGCTTTGGATGACAACAATCATATCTTTCCAGTTACTTTTAGGATCAGAGAACTAGAGAATAGCAACAGTTGGAACTTGTTCCTTGCCTACCTCAGCGATTCATTAGAGGATTTACCTGGTCTTGTAATCATATTAGACTGGCATAAAGGTCTAATGAAAGAAGTGCCCTAGGCCTTTCAAGCAGCTATCCATGGCTACTGCGCGTACCACATATATCGAAACTTAGTGGACATGTTCAAAGACAAGTCATTAGAAATCTACTATTGGTAAGCCGTAAAGACTTGTAGGAGGGTTGAGTTCGAAAAGTTAATGCATGATATCGAACTTGTCAACCCCCCAGTACATGCATGACTGAGGGAAATAGGGTATGAAAAGTGGGCATCTTCGCACTTCTCAGAAAAAAGATTCAATCTGATCACTACAAACATAGCTGAGTGTGTTAATGCTCTACTTAAAGAAGCATGAGAATATCTTATGACTATGTTGATAGAGATCGTCAGAATGAAAATTCAAGAGATGTTCTCTAAGAGAAGAGAATCAGCATCATTATTCATTGGATCGTTTACACCATGGGCCGAGAAACATTAAAGGATCTCATACCAAAGGCACGAGATGTTCGTTGCCACGTAATTTCTCGGGATGAATACTATATTGTGGGGGACTACAATGATACTGTTAAGCTCAGTGAGCTTTCATGTACATGTCGTGAGTTTGAAGTAAAGGGATTCCCTTATTTTCATGTTCTTTCAGCATGTATAAACTATAATCTTTCTCATTATTCGTACTGCTCCCCGTTGTACACGGTAAGGAATTACCAGATCATGTATAAAGATTTCGTGTACCCAGTACGGGACAAGAGTTAATGGGAAATTTCTTCTAGATTCAAGGAGTATTGTGTGAGTATCAAGCCCCTGCTACAGATGAGGTTAGGTGGAAGACTGAATAAGGCACGGATGCTTTCCCGTGAAGAGGAACGAACAACAAAAATATACGGACATTGCAAACAAAAAGGGCATAATCGTCAAAGTTGCAAATTTTCAATACATCCGGAATAATATAATTTGAAGTGCATTTTTTGTAATACGTTTGTGAATATTGTATATTGAATATATTTGTTGCTTTTTTTTGAAATTGTGAATTTCTTACCACTACGATTCAAATTTCCAATAAGACATTCACTCCATGATTAATTTCCTTCACTTCACGGTCATTTCCATGCATTTCATGGTCAATTCCCTTCACTTCACGGTCAATTCCATGCATGTTCAATTCCCTTTAGTTCACAGTCATTTCCATTCACTTCATGGTCAATTCCCTTCACTTCATGGTCAATTTCATGCATTTCACGATCAATTCCCTTCACTTCATGGTCAATTTCATGCATTTCACGGTCAATTCCCTTCACTTCACGGTCATTTCCATTCATTTCATGGTAAATTCCCTTCACTTCAATGGATTATAATGAAATATAAATGTCAAAATGCAAATGCAATGGATTATAATGAATGGCAACTTCATTACACTCAATGGAACACAAAAGATACAAGAAACATCATGAATGTCTGGGTGTGACTCATGAGCCACAAAGTGCTACTGTTTGTACCAAAAGTAAAGAGAATATATGGAGAAGAGACAATAAGTTTTAAGCAATGGCCAGTGACAAGGGAAAACAGACAACCCACACCATTTCTATGCAACCTGGTCGACCCCGAGTCATTGCCGTTGTGACCCGGTCGACCGGGTTGGGGTCAATCGGGTCAACCCAGTTGACCGGGTCACAAGGACAGTGACTCGGGGTTGGCCGGGTTGCATAGAAGTGACAGGTCCCCCTCGTTGTTATTTCCATTTGCATCATGTTCGTACAAGTAAGCCCTTCAGATAATGACTTGGGTGAGACGCTGAGTTCGTTGAATTTTGCAGCTCTCATTTGAGGGGTTGAGTTAGGTCTTGCAAAGAAGCAAATCGTTTAATCTCTCATTGCTTTCTGCAATGTGGTCCACTTGATCTTTGGATCTATCTTAATTTTAGGCTCAAGCTTTACAACAATCTCGCCAAATGGATGGACAATTTGGATATAACACATACCTCAGGGTCCCATAGAAGGTTAGGTCAACACACCACTGAGGTCGGTGGTGTGCGGTACAACAACCAATCCGCTTCCCTAGTTGAGGTAACCTGGTTAAGTTGATCGAGTCACCCTTGTTTTCATTGATGAATCGCAGTGTCAAAAGGGATCTGTTCTAATCAGGTCTGAGTCAACTCGGACAAGTCGCACAATGCTTTATAATAGACTTAAAACCTTGATCTACAGTTCCTAACTTTCATGCTATTAAATCAGATGGTTATGATCTTTAGCTCAATTCGATCTTTGCATCATGACCAGTCACTAATGACGAGGAACAAATGTAGATTTTACATTTCTATCTCAAATGTTACTTAAAAACTCTAGTAATCATGGAACAACAACATTTTTCTTTGTTATTTCTCAAGCATTTCATTACATGAGCTGCACCCATACATGCACATCTAACAGTAGATTTCCAGCCATACAATGAATGGCTAAACATAGAAAACTTTACATAATCACCATTGAAATATCTGCCATCATTCATGTCGACGATATCAATCATATCACCATTTTGTTACTTCATGGCAATAACAGAAACTCAACAATTGCTTGAAGCTCAAGTGCGATGAGTAATGCAAGGCATATCCATTCTTTCTCAGGGCTGGTTCTTTTGTGGCAAAGGTTAAACTGGCCGTGAAGTGAAGCAAAATCGCCACAATTGACCGTGAAATGCATGGAATTGACCATGAAGTGAAGGGAATTGACCGTGAAGTGAAGGGGAATTGCCAGAATTGACCGTGAAATGCATGGAAATGATCGTGAAGTGAAGTGAATTGACTGTGAAGTGAAGCGGAATCTAAACAGAATTGCCGGAAATGAAGAGAATTGACTGTGAAGTGAAGGGAATTGACCGTGAAATGAATTGAATTGACCGTGAAGGGGAATCACCGGAATTGACTGTGAAATGCATGGAATTGACCGTGAAGTGAAGGAAATTGACTGTGAAATGAATTGAATTGACCGTGAAGTGAAGCGAATTGACCATAAAATGCACGGAATTGACTGTGAAGTGAAGCGAATTGACTGTGAAATGAATGAAATTGATCATGAAGTGAAGCGAATTGACTGTGAAAGTGAAGGGAATTGACCGTGAAATGCATGGAATTGACTGTGAAATGAAATGAATGAAATTGACCGGAAACTGATTAAAATTGACAGCGAAGTGAATGGGAATTGACCGTGAATTGCATGGAAATGACCGTGATGTGAAGCGGAATTGCCTTCATTGACCATGAAATGCATGGAAATGACCGTGATGTGAAGCGAAATCGCCTTCATTGATTGTGAAATGCATGAAAATGACCATGAAGTGAAGCGGAATCGTTGGAATTGACTGTGAAATGCATGGAATTGACCGTGAAATGAAGAGAATTGATCGTGAAATGCATGGAAATGACCGTGAAGTGAAGCGGAATTGTCGGAATTGACCGTGAAATGCATGGAATTGAATGTGAAGTGAATGGAAATTACCGTGAAATGCATGGAATTGACCGTGAAGTGAACACATCATTTACCGCAAAATTATGTCTTCACCATTCATAATGAAATCACTATTAGGAAGACATCATTCACTATAAAATTTTGACAAAATATACAACACATCATTTACATCATTTCACCATAAATGTTTTACAAGACATCATTTACAACAATTTACAATATTTCATAAAATTTCCCAATTCCTGTCATGCCTAAGACAAATATATCATATTTTGAGGTCACTCAAGCAATCATAGGCTATTGACTTCCTAAAGTTGGAAGTGAATTGCTTCAAGTCTCTCCCTGACAAAATTTGATTGCTGCACAAAATGTCGATATATTTCATGACAAAAATGCCACAATCATATCCATTCGTTTGCTTTGGTATAGAAGTATCTTCTCTGACCGTCCAAGCATTTCCTTCCAACGCAGACATATCTCTTATGGCATAAAATATTATAGGTAAGGCCTGCTTCAGCAGCTCGATATGTTCCCTGTATCGACTGAGTGCCCTCGAGTATAAACTGTCAAGTATAATGATTTCTCAGTCTCGAGGGTGGATGACCATCAGGTACCAATGACTGTTGGCATGATTGACTGGTACGTATGCCTGTCAATGTTTGGCAAGATAAGATATTAATATCCAGAAATTATAGAAATGGGTATACCTAGCGTTGATAACTTGTAACGACACCATTAGCTCTTCATGCCGCCACATGGCCTTCTGCCCATCACGAGGCTTGACAATGCTGATCGCAGTGAGTTTTTCTAGCCCTTCGAATAATAAACGTACTTCATCACTGCCAATATCCCTATACATTCTCAATGTTTACATTTGCATGCCGATACATAGCTATTACAGACAACATACCAAATAAGAACATATATCATATAATGAAATAACATAATAACCATGATCCAATTCATAAAGTTACCTGAAAAAATGTGGTATAGAACTTACAGTCCTTTGTATATAAAGTAGGAAATGCTTGGTGCCTTCTCTTCAAGAAATCGACACACTTATCGATAGCCTAATAAATAAAGATGAAAAATTAAGCTCTACTCTAATATAAGTGTTCAATAACCATGTATGTATGTGTGTGATTTACTTACCACGCTATCAACCCATGCATTTTTCTCCCATATGGTATTGAATCAAACAAATTCTGGTGATTCTTTGTTTGCGCTAGCTCAACTTTCCAATTCATGGAGTTCGTCCTCCTATATTACCCTAAATGGATCGATCTTGGCCTCAAAAGATATCAGAGAAGTAAAAAATTCTCTCTGTTTCTCATTGTCGGCGGCGTTGCTTGGAGTGGTTTGCACGGCAGAGATGGAAGTGAATGGAGAACGCTTGTAGACAAACGGTTTCACCACCCTCTTAGGTCTCCTCTTATATACTGGAATAGAATGCAGTGATTTCTCGCATATTTCAACGTCTAACGCATCCCCATCCTCCTCAAACTCTTCCTTCTAATTCTCTAACTCATTCTCTTTCCAAAACTAAATCTTCTCTATACGAAACGCCTCCATCTGCTTCTTCAACTCCGCCTTCCCTTTCTTCAACTGTTCCCTCTCCTTCTTCAGTTCTTCCTTCTCCCTCATTAGCATTTCCCTCTCCTTCTTCAAAATCGCCCTCTCATTCAACTCTTCCTTCTCTAACCTCAAGGCTTCTTTTAGTTTTAGCATTAGTTCAACCTCCTTGAGTATTACTTCTCTCCCCCTCTCAATCGATTCTTCTCTCTTTTAGCATGCGTTTGAGAAGCTTCAACTCTTCCTTGTCTCTCTCCAACTAAAGCCTCTGTGCCTCCAGCTCCTCCCTATCCTCCCTCGACTCCCCAGTCAATTGCAATCCTGCTCCCTCTCCCTTATTAGTACTCTCTCCCTCTCCCCCTTTTTCTCCCTCTCCTTGTCCCAATCTCTCTTCCATATCTTCATCATCTTCATCTTTAGTGCCCTACAAAATGAAGTAATATATGTATCAATTATATAATATGTCAAATTAAATATAAAATATCAATATAAAAGAAGATGTTTCTGATATCTTACGTCAAATCTATCATGACCAAATTAACGGCCTCCGTCTCCAGCTCCTCGGTGGTAGGCTCTAAGATAAGAACGATCTCAGTCTGCAAGAGAACATCTTTAACACACACACACACATACATATAATAGTTCAATGAGTGACCACTTAGCATCATAGAAATTGACTTACATCTTCAATGTCCAGTATTTGATGAATCTTCTTATACCTCCAACCCTTCCATCCCCGATATTGTATGAATCTTATAATTTGGGAGGGAACATATGAAATGATACATTCTCAGAGAGCTGATACTCTCTAAAGGGCCCATATCTGTTACAATGAAATGACAAGATGATCTTAAATAAATATAGTTTTGTATAAACTATAAATTAAAATAGACAAGGAAAGAATCCTTACTTATAGGGGAAATATGCAACTGGTGACATTATAATGAAACTCATGCGATGCCATCAAGGCACTCTCGATCCCTTCGGTCATCGTCTGGAAGGCCAAACTACCCCAAGGGTAGATATTAAATTCTTCCAACGAGTCCATAAGGTCGATATAGTTTGTACAACACATAATATTCATGTCAGTTCCCCTAACAAACCACTCTACACATAATATTAGGGCTACCTTCACGATATCTTCATGCTTATTGCTATCAACTATCCTATTAAATACCTCATGTACATGTTTCTTTAGGATAGGATATTCACTGAAGTATTTCTCTCTTATTGACTTCTTCGAACAATGGATATTGGGTATGGAGAGGTCACCAGTTTTCAGCCTTGTTATTAGGGTGAAGTCCATCTTAAAAAATTTTACACGGTTCCCCTGTATCTCGAATAAAAGATTGCCTATATATATCTCTCAATAAGTGAGTGAAAAATGACTCTTATAAACCTAATGATGGAATGTGTAATAAAAATGAGAATGGATCTACCTAAATATATTTAATCTAGTGTTATTCTTCTCCAACCCACTCTTCACACTATCAAACCACTATGTTAAAGAACATCTGCATGAGATGGTGGAGGCCGACTCGCCAAATCCTTTATGCAAGGGTTTGTCATCTGCAAGGATGAATTGGAAATTAAATCAACGATAACATTCAGTATTTAACGAGACATAATGTGAAAGTTGACTCGTTGTGGTGAAAATTCATAAAGTATGGTGTGAGTCTGTCGAGTCGACGGTCAGTTTTTGGCGAATTCCAAATGAAAGTACAAGACTTATTAGTGAATTTTCACAAGTTTTGAGCCTGCTTCACTCGCTTTGGGCCTATTTCACTCATTTATTAGTCAATTTCATGTAGTTGTCAGTAAATTTATACTAAGGTTGTCAGTCAAAAAAATGTTAATATCAAGCACTTATCGGCCATTTTGAAGAATTCCATGTCAAATGGTCGACTCGTAGGTGATATTCAACAAGTGTACGGCCAATTTCATTAAGTTATGAGTCAATTTTCAGAGTTATATGTTGCATTTTAGCTGAGAACGTTGTAAAATTGACCGTGAGTGGATTTGTTGAGGACTGTAAATGACCGTTAAGTGAAGGGAGTTGACTGTGAAATGCATGAAATTGTCCGTGAAATGAGTGGAATTGAACGTGATGTGAAGGGGATTGTCCATGAAATGCATGGAATTGACCATGAAGTGAAGGGGAATCGCTGGAATTGACCGTGAAATGCATGGAATTGACCATGAAGTGAAGGGGAATGGCCGGTAATGATCGTGAAATGATTGGAAATGACCGTGATGTGAAGGGAATTGACCGTGAAATGCATGGAATGACCATGAAGTGAAGCGAATTGACTGTGAAGTGAAGGGGAATGGCCGAAAATGACCGTTAAATGATTGGAAATGGCCGTGAAGTGAAGGGAATTGACTGTGGAATGCATGGAAATAACTGTGAAGCGAATTGACCGTGAAATGCATGGAATTGACCGTGAAGTGAAGGGGAATGGCCGGAAATGACCGTAAAATGATTGGAAATGACCGTGAAGTGAAGGGAATTGACCATGAAATGCATGGAAATGACCGTGAAGTGAAGCGAATTGACCATGAAATGCATGGAATTGACCGTGAAGTGAAGGGGAATGGCCGGAAATGACCATTAAATGATTGAAAATGACCGTGAAGTGAAGAGAATTGACCATAAAATGCATGGAAATGACCGTGAAGTGAAGCGAATTGACCGTGAAGTGAAGGGGAATGGCCGAAAATGACCGTAAAATGATTGGAAATAACTATGAAGTGAAGGGAATTGACTGTGAAATGCATGGAAATAGCTGTGAAGTGAAGCGAATTGACCGTGAAATGCATGGAATTGACCATGAAGTGAAGTGGAATGGCTGGAAATGGCCATGAAATAATTGGAAACGACCGTGAAGTAAAGGGAATTGACCGTGAAATGACAGGGAATGGCCGGAATTATGTCAGCTCACGGTCAATTTAACTCAGTTCATGGTGATTTTAGCTTAGTTCACGGTGAGTTTTAGCTCAATTCACGGTCATTTTAGTTCAATTCACGGTCATTTTAGCTCAGTTCACGGTCCTCATCAATAACTCAGTGGGTCCTCGGTCTGTTAACTTAGTCGGTGCTCGGTCTCTTTCACGGTCTTCGTTTAGTTTCACATCTCATTTCATTCTTTGTTTAAAAAATCCTTAATGTGGGCCATTTGAGTCCTGATTTTGCTCATTTATCAGGACATGCTATACCATTCAGTATTTTTAAAAAATGAAAATGGATTAGGGACTGTGCGCATATATAGTATAATATACAGTGGGGTCCATAAAAAGAAAGCTCAATATTTTTAAAAAATGAAAATGGATTGTGGACCATGTGCATATATGGTATAATAAGTAGAGGGGTCTACAAAAAGAAAGCTCAATATATTTTAAAAAATGAAAATGGATTGTCGACCACGCGCATATATAGTATAATATATAGTGAGGTCCACAAAAAGAAAGCAGGGATTTGAATACACCTGCCATTCAAAGCTTTTTAGATGGGGGGACCATTTTTCATCCTATCTTGGGCTTAAAAAAGTCGAAAAGGACGTGTGTGGGATGTGTATTCTCAACTAGATAAAGGGAAAAGAAGAAAGCGGTAAAAGGACGGTTTTACTACTAGGGTGGACAGTCACAAAAGGAGAGAAGTAATCAGAAAATGGTAATCTACGGCGAGGACGAAGGATCAGAGAGAGAAGAGAAGAAAAAACAAGGGTTTTTTGGGTGGAGAAGCGGCTGGCAGCATGAATAAGTTGCGCCTGCTACAGGAGGAGCATTTTCGACCTTTGGGAAGCTGTCCGTACGCATGTGGCTTATTTTGGGGAGGTAGAAAGAAGTGGGTAAATGTAACGCCTAAAATTCGAGGGTCGAGCATAACTCAGCTCCCGAGTTCCAAAACATCACTTATGCAACATATTTTCGTTACAGTAAATGGGCCATAAATGGGTCGTACAGTTGGAAATTTCTCCTATGTAAATAGATAAGGAAGTCAATGGGCTAGGCTAGGGCCCACCGAGGTTAGCCTAGATCTGCATGGAAGGTCCACCGTGTTGTATATATGAAATCGAGGCCATTCAAACCTTTCATATTGTTGGGATGATGGGTCAGGATGAAATCAGGCAGTTTAAAATTCAGGTGATGGGCTCTTGTATAAATCAGGCATGGGCGTCCAATATTATATTGGTCCCTATGTTGTGGCCTAATTGAGTGTTGGATCTAGATGATTTTTTGCTTCCTGCAGTTGATATGAGTTATACATCCAATGGATGGGTTGGATGGCCTTCCGACATCATGTGGGGCTCACATTTGTGCAGTACCACCGATAGATTACGGTGGGACCCATACCACTCAGAGTCCGGGCCCTACAAGTATATGCGGGCCAAAAGAAAACTTCTCCCGATTTTTCTTAGGTGTCCATTTGTTTAAAAAACCGTGGCCCACCTTTTGACTAGAGAGGTCTAACGTTTGAGCCAATGTGTCTACACTTGTGGGACCCACAAGAAGGACGGATTAGATCTCATGCCCAACATGCACACATCTCATCTCAGTGCTTGGGCCAAGTTCCATTCCTTAGGCAACCCATTCATCTTCGTTGCTGGACGCTCGTTTCATTTCTTTTAAATGTCCATCTCTTTGTGGATGTGTGGTCCCCTTGATCAACGGATAGATTAGGAACATTCAAGTGGGAAGAAAGAATTTTATCTAATCTTGGCTTGGTTTGGGTTGGGCCAGGTCCAGGCCCAGCCACTTTGGGCTCAGCCATAGGTCTTAAATTTTGGTGGGCTAGGCCCCAACTGATTAGGGCTCGTAGACCAACCTGGGCCGGTCGGCCTTGTCCGGGAACGAGAAATTAGAATTTCAAACTTTGGTTCGGAGTTGGCCAAGGAATACACACACACGCGGATGCTCAGCCGCGCACCAGTTCGCATGGAACTCGTGCAAACTTTTTTGAGAACTCATCGTACATGATTAGACTCCAAAATCTGAACAATCCACTTGCAACAACACCTCATGAAACCCCCTTAGCGCAATTTTTACTTTAATCCAAAACTTTGGTGGGCTATTAAAAATGAAAACAGTTTCCTCCCTTGATTTGCATTTCTCATTGCTATGGTCAGCCACAATTTTATATCAGGGTGAAAATTTGTCCCTTGGAGTTTCATGGGATTCCGCATCATGTGGACCGTTTGAATTGGACGCCCATGACACATGTGCAAGGTGCACATGTGCGTAGGTGCGCAGGTGAGCATATATATATATATATATATATATATATATATATATATATATATATATAAACTTCCCATGAGGTTGAGCTATGTGGGGCCCACTGTGATGTATGTGAAACGCTCCATTCCATGGTGGGCCATAGGCTTAAAAATCAAGTCAATCCAGGAGTTGGGTGGGCCACACCACATACAACAGTTGAGAGGGATAACCCTCCTATTAAAACATTCATAATCATTTATTAGGTCCACTAAGAAGTGGTTCACAAATCCAGCCCATCCATTGTATGTCTCACTTGGATGATGGGTCAGACCAAGTTTAAGCTGCATCTAAAACTCAAGTAGCCCCAACCAAGTGCTTTATATTCTTTATGCATGTCTTCACATAGTTTTAGATGATATGACCCAATTGAATTCCATACACGGCTGATTTTTGTGATATCCCACACACACACACCCACACACACATATGGGCCCAAATGTACTATGAGGTCGGCCTATTTGGGCCCCACCGTGGTGTCCGTCGAACACACACACACACACACATATATATATATATATATATATATATATAGATAAAGAGAGAGAGAGAGAGAGAGAGAGAGATGATCACCTATGCACTGGTAGAGCTGCACACGAGTTGAACCAAGTCGAGCTTGGCACAACTCTACTTGGCTCGGCCACTAGCTGACCCCAACTCAAACTCGGCTCATCTCAGTCTTCAAGCTTGACTAGCCAGCTCGGCTTGATTAATAGCTTGGGCTAGTTCGGGCTGAGTTTGAGGTAAGATCGAGCCTCTACAGCATTTTCTCAAACATATGGAGTGCACTTTCAATTTCTCACAGTATGTAAAACAACAGTAACAATTTAAAGGTATTTCATTAAACACCCAATAGGTAACATAAAAATCAAGATACAAAGGTATTTGTTTCATATCCGTACCTTTCTCACCACTTGCCGACACTTTGTTAAGTCATTTCATCAAACACTTGGTGAGCAACATCAATAGCAAAATAACCGAGTCACCAAACTGGTTCGATCCGAGTTCGATTCGAGTTGGGGTTCGATTCGAGTCGAGCTCAGGCAAGATCGAACTCGGCTCGAAATTTTTTCAAGCTAAAAAAATTAGCTTGACTCGGCTTGAACTCAGTTTTGAACCAAGTCTGATCGAACTTTTTCGAGTCGAGTCGAGCAAGCTAATCGAGCTAACTCAGTTCGTGTATAGCTCTACACACCGGTTCGTAGCTAGTTTCATGCTCACCTCAACATCAGTTGTTGGATCTGGCAGACGGTTGTGACTAAAAAAGGATTTGCGGACATGCCTCAAAACACTCGGTAAGACTTTCATTGTTGAATTTACCTGTATCTCTCTAGCTTTCGCTCTTTGCCTTCACTTGAAAATGGAAACTGTTTACGGTGATTTGAATAGTGATCTCATGGTGACGTATTATATCCACCCCGTTCATCCGATTTGCGATATCATTTTAGTATATTAGAACAAAACTATAGTGGATTTAAAACTCAAGTATGCTACATGAGAGGAAACAATAGGGATTTAGTGACTACAGTTGAAACATTCATTTAGCCACAAAAACTTCTTATCAGGCTAACTTTTTCATGATTTTAATTCATCCCATTATGAATGACCTTATAAAGGGTTTGTATGGCATATAAACATCAACGTGAGGCTTAGGAAGGTTTCAATGGTAGAAAAGTCATTCCCCAATTTTTCATCTAGTATGGTCCATTCGAATTTTAAATCTGCCCCATTTTTAATAGTATATCTTAAAATGATCTCACAAAACATATGAACGAAGTGGATTTCTCACAAACATCACGGTGGACCCTACATAGCATCTTAGTAGCCACCTCACTACATGCACCATCAGTACGCAATCCGCTCTAGGGGATGTTGATTTCTTGCGAAGCCTTTCATAGTAAATTCCTATGCCGGAACTTGGGTGGGTCCCACCATCATGTTTATGAAAAATCCATTTTGTCCTTTTTTTTTTTTTTTTTTTTTGCTCATTTTAGGATATGAGGCCAAAAATGAGATGGATCCAATACTCAAGTGGACCAAAAACGTGAGGATCGAATGCCCACAGTTGAAATATTTGTGGGGCAACAAAAGTTTTGAATCAGTATAATATTTGTGTTCTCAGTTCATCCCATTATGAATGACGTTATGAACGGTATGGATGGCATGTAAATATCACTGTCGAACCCAGGTAGGTTTCAATAGTAGGAATTTACCTACCCACATATTCCTTTAGTGCGGCCCACTTGAGAGAAAAAGTGAACAGAATCCAAGATTCAAGTGGTCGAGCTCGGGTCGAGCTCTGGCTATTCGAACTGCCTTTAGGAATACTAACCCGAGCTAGATGCTCTGTAGACCATGATCAGCTCGTCTTCCCACGTAGTTCCGTCCCTTTGTTGGACTCTCAGGTCGTGACCTGGCATCGACATCCGAACAGTGTCGTCGAGTTGTCTTCATACGGGGTTTTACTGGCATGCGGAAGACATGATGACCATTCTCTCCATTTTATCATATGATGTCAGTTCTAAGCCTCAAAACTCCGCGTGTAAGGCCCTCAGCTTGGGAGGGCTCGGAGAATCACATTAAAAGCTTAGCGGGAGCTCTGAAATAAATGAGACCATGGAAAGGCTCAGTGCTTGCCTCCTTATGAAGGAAGTGGAGATATATCATCTTTTGACAGATGGAACCATCAGGCAGACCGACCTCCTTACAAAAGGTCATCACTATCTACTGGTTGAGGGGCTTCTTGGTCATGATAGGCAATAGCTTGATCGCTAGCTTACCAACTATACGAGGTTAGGCCGAACTCATTCCTTTGGTTGGCTCACTTTTACCCGCAACTATATATATATATATATATATATATATGTATTGGAAATGGTGTGGGCCCCACCGTGATGCTTTCTGACCATCAACACCGTTCATTTGATGGGTCCCCGCTAAATTATGGGATATCCCAAAAATCAGCCGTATAAGGAACTCATGTGGGTCATACCATCTAAAATTATGTGAAGACACTGTTAAAATATATAAAAACACTTGGTGGAGCCAACCTGAGTTTTTAATGATGCTGAAACTTGGTCTGAACCCTCATGAAAGTGGGACACACATAATGGATGGGATGGATTTGCAAACCACATCTCGCTGGGCCCAAAAAAATGATTATGAATGTTTTAATGGTACACGGCCCCTCCCCACTTTTGCATGTGGTGTGGCTCACAAAAGTCACGGATTGACTTGATTTTTGAGGCCCACGAGGAATGGTGCATCTGACTGATGGGGTAGATGTTCCAAACGCATCACGGTGGGGCCCAAACAGCTCGACCTCATGGGACGGACTTGTGAGGTTGAGCGCATAGTGTGTGTGTGTATATATATATATATATAGGGAAAAGGTACTATGCACTCGATCTCACGATAAGCTCCTGTGAGGTTGAGCTGTGTGGGCCCCACCGTGATGCGTGTCGACCATCAACATCGTGCATTTGATGGGTCCCCTCTAAATTATGGGATATCCCAAAAATCAGCCGTATACGGAACTCAGGTGGGCCATACCATCTAAAATCATGTGAAGACACCGTTAAAACATATAAAAGCACTTGGTGGGGCCCACCGAGTTTTGAATATTCTTTTGAAACTTGGTCCGAACCCTCATGCAAGTGGGACACACATAATGGATGGGTGGATTTGCAAACAACATTTTGGTGGGCCCAAAAATGATTATGAATGTTTTAATGGTGCACGGCCCCTCCCCACTTACGTATGTGGTGTGGCCCAACAAAGTCACGGATTGACTTGATTTTGAGACCTAGCCCATGATGGAATGGTGCATTTGGTGATGGGGTAGATGTTCGAAACGCATCACGGTGGGGCCCACACGGCTCGACCTCATGGGACATACTAGTGAGGTCCAACGCATAGTACGTTTTCCCATCCATATATATATATATATATATATATATATATATGTATTGGAAATGGTACTATGAGGTCAAGATGTGTGTGCCCCACGGTGATGTGTGTTGAACATCAACACCATGCATTGGATGGGTCCCCTTTAGGTTATGGAATATCTCAAATATCAATCATATATGGAACTCAGGTGGGCCATACCATCTAAAACCATGTGAAGATATGCCTTAAACATATAAAAGCACTTTGTAGGACCCACATGAGTTTTGTATGCACGGCTGAAACTTGGTATGACCCATCATCCACGTGAGACACACATGGATGGGCTGAATTTGTGAACCACATCTCGGTGGGCCTGATAAATGATTCTGAATGTTTTAATGGGAGAGTAACCCCTCTCAACTGTTGCATGCGGTGTGGCCCACCCAAGTCATGAATTAACTTGATTTTTAAGCCCATGGTCCACCATAGAATGACACATCTGACTAATGGGGTAGATGTTCGTAACACATCACAGTGAAGCCCACACAGCTCGACCTTCTCGTGCCATTTCCTAATGCATTTGGTTGCACCAAATATCAAGAAATATTACGAAATTCTGTGTTGAATTTGAGCGATTAGTGAATTTTTTTTTGCAATAATTGGTGCAACCAACTGCACTCTAAAAGAGATGTCATCACCGTATCATGATTTAGGGCGCATTTGGTTGATCCCAATATTATAAAATTTGTATCAAATTATCCTTATCAATCATGAAATATTTACAAATTTTGTGATATTTTGTGCAACCAAACGCACCCTAAACCAAAATGTCAAAGGCAAAACCTTCCGTGTCCTTCACTAAATATGTACGCTTTGGCACGTGATCACCCGTCATGGGTGGGTCCCACATGGAGTAACCAAGGAATCACACATCTAGGTGGGCCCACAATGCCAACCTGTTTTTGGAGCCGGAAATGCCAAAAATGTTAGATGAAAATAGTCAAACCAAAATCTGTCGTGTCCTATTTCAAGCCGTACATGACATGACAGGCAGTTCCAGGTGGGCCACACTCGGAGTAAATGAGAACGGCGTAGATTGTTGTGACCTGACCGAGTTCGGTCAATCCCTGACCATGGGCCCACCTTGATGTATGTGTTGTATATCCATGCAGTCCTTAGCCGTCCATTCCTTTTTTTTAAAGCTCATTTTAGGACGTGGACCCAAAGATGAACGGATCCAAATCTCAGGGGAACCAAAGTCAATCATCAATGTTTCATTGATTGTGGTTTACCTGAGATTTGGATCTGCTTCAGTTTTGGGCCCATACACTAAAATGAGCTGAAAAAATGAATGAACCGTGTGGATATACAACACATACCTCAAGGTGGGCCCCACGGTCAGGTCTTGCTGAAATAGGACCGTAGGATATTTTCATTCTTAACCGTCCAATGAGTGTCCACTGATCTGATAGCAGGATAATCAAATAAGCATAATTATCTGCTGATGATGCATCTAAACTTGACCCAAATCTACGTATGCAATATCTAAGTAGTTTATAAGTACCTGCGTATCATCCATTGCACTCCGGCAGAGTATCAAACCTTTTTTAGCAAGAAACCACACAGCTGACCGAAGGCGATCTCAACATCGGATGGGAGTCTGCAGTCGACGCTAAAAGACAAAGAATAACAGTTAGGATATTTCTATAATATTCAAGCTATGAGAAGCGGATTGGGTGTTCACCCTTGGGATATGTGGGGCCTAACTTGATGTATACGCTTTATCCATACCGTCCATCCTTTTCACAGATCATTTTAGAGCATAAAATAAAAAATGAAGCAGATCTAAATCTCAAATGGACCACACCACAGGAAAAAGTGGTGATAATAGCCCCCACTAAGTTTTTAGTGGTAGGCGTTCATTCACCACAATTTCCTGCGGTGTGGTCCACTTGAGGTTCGGATATGTTTCTTCTTTGGGTTAATGCCCTAAAATGAGCTGGCAAAACGGATGGACAGCGTCGATATAAAACAAACACATCAAGGTGGGCCCCACAGAGCCCAATACTACCTAGCTGGGTGGTGCTTGGGTGACCACTCAATCCGCTTCCAAAACGGCCACGTGGGCCCACCTAATGAATGTCCGAGATCTTGGATACGTCATGAACCCAAAGTCCAGCACCAAGGTCAAAACATCACCATAATTTCGTTTGTTCGTATGTACGGCTAGAAATTTGTCGCTGCACTAGTTTTGAAAGGTCGGTGTACCTCGTTTCAGACGTGCTATCTCAGCCGTTGGCTGCCAGAACAGCCCCTCTGGGACTTACTGACTTTTGGACGCGGATTGCGTCGGAAACGGATCGGCTACTCCCACCACCACCAGCCAATGGCTGGTGTTCGGTGCTCTGTGGACCTCACCATTATGTTTGTGTTTCATCCATGCCGTCCATCTAGTTTCCTATATCATTTTATGGTGTTATACCAAAAATGAATTATATTTCAATATCAAGTGGACCACATTACAAGAAACAGTGTTGAATGAATTTCGACCATTAAAATTTTTTTGGGCCATTAAAGTTTTGGATCAAGCTGATATTTGTTTTTACCCTTCATCTGGGTCTATATGACCTAATCAACATATTGGATGTCAAATAAACAGTACAGTGGGCCTTAGGAGGATTTTAATGGTGGATATCCAATCAATATTGTTTTCCTGCGGTATGCTCCACCTGAGATTTATATTCCTCTCATTTTTCTATTCAAGCCCTAAAAGTATCTTTAAAAATGGATGAACGGAATGGAGAAAACACGTACATCATGGTGGGGCCCACAGAGCACTGACCACTAGCCACGGGGCTGGTGGCAGGGGGAGTAGCCAATCCGTTCCCGATTGCGTCCTGCCCCCGCCCGTCTCTAGCCCCGAACGGCAGTTCTTTGGGAGGCCCACCGTGATGTATCCGGACATCCAAGCCGTCAATCCCTTTTCTCATATCATTTTAAGGTATGAACCCAAAAATAAACAAGATCTGACACTCAAGTGGACCACACCAAATAATAAGCTTAGTTGCATTTAATGCCCAAAGCATTAAAAGCCCGTTGCATTAAATGCAAGAGTCATCCGTGATATGATCCATTTGATAAAAGCCCGTTGCATTAAATGCAAGAGTCATCCGTGATATGGTCCATTTGATTGTTGGATCTGCATCACTTTTGTTTTTATGCCTTAAAATAATCTGAGAAAAGGGATAGACGGCTTGGATGTACAGATACATCACGGTGGCCCCGCCCACAGAACTGCCCGTTCGGGGCTAGAGACGGACGGGCGGGGGCAGGACGCAATCCGCGTCCCTGACTTTTGGGGTTTGAAATGGTCGCAGATAAAGGATGCGGATTTCCTGCGATGGGAAGAAAGGTGGGCCCCATCGTGTTTTTTGTGAGAAATCCACTCCTTCCATCCGTTTTTTTAGATCATATTAGGATGTGGAATCAAAACTGACGAAAATCCAATACTCAAGTGAGCCACACGGTAGAATATTGAACATGTACTGTTGAAAGATGCGTGGGACCAGAGAAATTTTAAATCAGGATAATTTGTATGATTTCAGTTCATCCTTATAGGAATGAGCTTATGAACGGTATGGATAGTATATAAACATCACCGTAGGCCCCAGGAAAGTTTCAACGGTAAGAATTTACCTACACACGTTTTCCTTACGTACAGAACATTTAAAATTTGGATTTTGATCAAATTTTGGCCCACCCTCTAATATGATCTTTCAAAACTGATGAACGTAGTGGATTTTCCATAAAAATCACGGTGGGCCAAACCTATCTTCCCGTCGTAGGAAAATCGTGCCAATGCCTTTCGCAGGGAATCCCCGTCCCAGGTAAAGTGGAACATGCTGATGGACATTGGGCGTCGCGTCAGATGGACAATGGGCTTCGCGTCACATTTTCCAACGTGAAATAGGCGTGCAAGATCGGAACCGTTGATCGGTTTTGTAACACTTTGGCTATACCGTAGACCGAAAATAGGCTGGTCCCCATTGATCATACGGTGATGATGAGTGGATAAGTTAAACGGTGAGTTTACATTCTGCAAAAGTGTCCACTATTTATTACATTGCTAGAAGTTTATGCAATCTTAATATGTACTAGTTACTGAAACTGATCAGGTGGGCTCCACAAATGCTTGCAAATGGACGGTTAAAATGAAGGCCAATCATTCCTATAAAACTAGCAAAGCCCGATAAATGGGTGGCTAGGATTTCCTCGCTGATTCTGTTCTTCATCATGGACAATCCATTTCCACCCAAGGATGAACGGTCTCCATCATTATGGCTGAGCGAAGTTCCTGCGGGATACAGTTTTGCATAGTCCCGCGGATTACTAAGTTGTTTCTTCCCGTTCCAGATGACTCCAAAATATATTAACCTTGCTTGAAGATGACAGCGGACCATCTAGATGGACAGTGACGACATATCCTTCGCTCTTTTACCAAAATGCCCCTACACAAAATCCAGAACAGGGATTCGTACATGTGAGACCATGGTTTGGTGATCCAAACCGTTGATGAGATGGGCCCTACTCTGCACGCGGGCTGCTACAAAAGTCTCCTATATCCTTTCAATCTTGACCACTAATGTTTGGTGGTGAAAAATTCTTGGGGGCGACAGAAGTTTTGGATGGAGATGATATTTGTTTTTTCTCTTCATCCAGGTATATTTAACTTTACGAATAGGTTAGATGGAAAATAAATATCACGGCGGGCCGTATAAAAGTTTCAACGATGAGAATCATTATCACAGCTGCTTCCTGTAGTGTGGTCCGCTTGAGCCTTGGATATGCCTCATTTTTCATCCCATTCCATAAAATGATACGAAAAAAAATGGATGGACGGTGTGGATAAGACCCATACATAACGGTGGCCACTCAAAGCTCCTGCCCGTTCCAGCTGGAGACGGCGGAGGTAGGATGCAGTCCGCGTCCGCGTCAGAGATTCAATCCGAAAGGTAGACTTACGTCATCCGTGCCAATGTGAGACACGTGCAAGATCCGGTCAATCTTGACCCCACATTAAATTTTCACAACGGACAAATTTGTACATGTAGTTCTATGGACAACTGATGGACGGTTAGATTTGAAAATACGCAACGGCAGACTCAGCAAACAAATGTTCATAAATCAAAGGTTGTGATTCATCGATCTATTGAATGTGGAAAATCGAATGCATATGATTTTCAACGACTCGGATGATGTCAGGTGGTAGGAAAATTCTCTGCAGGAAATAAATCAAATAATGTTTTGGCCGTTGAGAGGTATTAGAATTCAAAAAAGTCATGATTATTTCGAGAAGGTAAGTCCAGTGGATTACAACCAGGATAACGTGTTGCATATCAACTATTCACGGTAAAAGCCTCATAACCGATGTTAGATTTTCAGCTAGCTACAAGTTCTGTGAACCCACCGTGCATGGTTGGTTGAATGGCTTCTACAGTCGAAAATACATAGGGCACATAATAATGATTGTAATGATTATGCCAACATGGCCTAATATCATAGCGCATTATTTACTATTGTGTGAAGAAGTTGATGATTATCGCCGCACATAACGGCCCAAGAAAAATTCTTGTACACGTAATAGAGATATGATGTGTGCACAATCAGTTGCCAACCAATGACAAACAACTAATTTACTTATTATCCTTTGATAACCCACAACTGTTTATGGGTTTACACACTTATCTTTATATCAATGGAAAGCAAAAGTGGCTATGAAGATCTCTCCTCGTAATCATTCTGAGGATTCATAAACAGGATAAAGATCAAAGAATTTTGGGCCTCGGTCAACCCAACACATACAAAATCAAATATACAATGCAATGTTGCCTATTAATTTTTATCTTTTATATATCTTAGATTAGCACAACTCGGCTACATTGCTATGCTTGACTAGTCTTAAAGTAGGAGTTGTGTAATTTTGTTCATCTATGCTGCTATGTTGGATTGACTTAGAATAGGAGTAGTGTAATTTTCTTTCATCTACTTCAAACACTGGATTGCAAGGAAGATCCCTTTTCTTTTTCTATTCATTTCGTCTTTGCCTTATTTACTGTACTAAGGATGACTTAGATATAGGGCCTTGCCATCTACGTTGCAAATGTTGGAATGCATAGGAAATATATTTTGTAAGTTCTCTCTTAATTAATTAATTAATATAATCGAGTTCCTTTTACTCATTTGTTGTACGTTGAATTATCTTTGCTATTACGGTGAGAAAATTTTTTTATTCTGAAAAGAAAAAAGAACGCGTTAGAAGGATAAATCCTCTCTTTTGCAATTCACTTGAGTGCACATACGAGTAGTTGAATAAATAGGCGAACCGCTCAAGTTCTTTTCATATGCTACTTCTTAGTAGCATGTGTAAGCATTCGTTTTGGATTGAACTGTAAAAGATTCTTGCACATCAAACATTATACACATACACACAACTATAGTTAAACACTATCTACTAGCCCATGATGGATTATTTATGTTTCAAAATCATACCTATTACACAAACCTATCCATCTGAGCTTTGATCATCAAGGGTGATTTTCTAAAAAAAAGTCAACAATCCTATATATTTAGTGGGATAGAAAAAGTAATGGATAGGATTATCTCCTGGATTATACTTATGGCTGCGATTGATATATCAAACTGCCACGTGTCATGTAGAGAAATCACTTCACCATATGTCCGACCCTTTGACGCTTAAAAATGATTCACATTAGCAATGAAAGTGTGTGAAAGTGATATTTATGATTATGTGACTGTTGTGATTTTGAACCGTGGGCCACCCAAATACGAGGGATTCTTGAAGATTAAACTCTTAGGACATTGATGAGGTGATGCATTGACACGTGCTAGATGACATGTATGATAGTGTGAATGCCATCCGCATGTGAAGATGTGGAATGATGCACTCTCTTCTCCGTTTGCTCTGGTCTTGTTTGATTTGATTGTGGGGTTCATTCGGAGGTAAAATGCATTTGATTTGAAGTTGCCAATAGATATATGAAATTTGAAATCTATGGCATGCTTAAAACTGTAGGATCGCTTAAAAGTTAGAGAATTGTAAGATTTCTCAATTTAATTAGTAACTCCTATGGTTGGTCTACGGTTATAGATTCCGAGTAAGGGCATTGATTAAGAAAGAGGAAGGGACTACACACCATTTCGTACTCACACGATGTGTGGTCTTTACTTTACAAGATTTTATGAATTTTAGGGAAATTTAGAGGAATCTCAGCGTCATTATGTCTAGCGGTGCTTTGCAGAGTTTAAGACTTCGAGCATGCAAAAAGAAAATAAACAACACCTATCCTTATTATGTAGGGTTTAAAATTCTATATAGACAAATAAAATAAAAAAGAAGATAGATAAGAGAAAAGATCATATGAATAAAATAAAAAAACAAATATGTATATGTCAATATGTTTGTAATGTGTGGATTGAAATACATGTTGATTTGAGATGTGGGAAGTAAAATGGGAGACCCGGTACTATTTTTTGCAAAAACGATGGCCGAATATCCTCGATACTAACTTTACTCTTTTGACTTAGTATCTTCTTCGGATTTGATCATTTATGTTTTTAGTTGTGTAAAGGCATAGCCAAACTCTTGAGGAGGCAAAGGACCATGGGAAATTTAAGGCGTGTAGCTTTAAATAAATGATGACATCTTGGCTTTGCTTAGTATATATGGCCGTGGCTTGCCCTAGTGCTTTTCCGGCAACTTCTGTGCCTTCTCACAGCCTTTTACTCTTTGTTTCTTTCCTTTGGTTTCATTTACAGCGAACCCCTTTAGAAATGCTAGGGAAAGTTTGATAATGGTCCTTCCTGGGCCATTTTCAGACTACAACAGGAATCATGTAACGCTCTACAAACTGCCTGCTTCACTATTATTTTGATTGAAGCTTAACTTAAATCAATGAATAATTTTAATTTCATTTAGGTGGAATGTATACTGACATACTGACGGTTCACATAAATCATTATGTGTGGCCCACCATTAGCATATCGGGATCCGTGATGTGTGCTGGTACTCTTGCCAAGTGGTCATGCTTGTGGAAGATCCGGCTTGATGAACGGCTGAATCTTATAGGTGTGTCCCACGTTGGCGCGTGTTTTGGGGACCTTCACTTCAATCTCCGCCTAAAATTGAAAAGAAAAGCAAAAACTACAGGTCGTCGGGCATTAAGGAGTGCAATCGCATCACGTGTGCCAACATGGCACACGTGAGTAGAGATTCAGTCCATTCACCGTATAGCTTCCAACATGTAAGTCCAGGACGCAGATGGCGCACGGATTAGATACCGACGAGGTCAGTAGCCAAATCGCTACTGAAGTGACGTCACCAATGTTAGAATTGAACGCATATATTGTACACAATGGAGGATAGAAGAAAGCGATAACGAAATGATCAGATCTATTGGGTTCCAGGCTTGACTTAACCAGTCAATTTCTTAAGATAGATTTGCTGCCCTTTTCCTGAAAATTCTAGTAAGTACAAACGAAGGAAATCTACAAATTGTCTTCAGGATACAATGAACTCTCAATCCGATTTTCAACACGAAAATTTACACATTTAAGTGTTGAATAGATCTCTAGTTTTGACACCGATATGCCTTAAGACGTTCAGAAAAAAACTTAGTAAGAGATCAAATCAAGAGTAATTGCACAGAAGATGATATAATCTTAAGGATAAGAGAGATGCACTTCTGGATTATAGAATCCAGGATTTATATTAATTGAAAGGTTATGGATTTCTTCTTGAAGAGGTGCTAAAGTGCCTCTTTAAGAAATCCAAGAAATCCACACCCATTCACAACAAATAATTGCCTTCCATGAAAGGACATGAGTTTTTGTCCTATGGCAGTTATTTCTGTACCCATTCAGGCAGAAGCAGTTATCAAATAGGAAAAACGGTGTCCACATAAGCGACACATGGCATAGGTGTCACATGTACAATCATGTCACAATTACTCTTAATCAACAAAAGGTAATAAATCATCAGGATAAACCTTAGTTCAATTCCAGTTGTACTATGGCCCAAAAAAATTGAACCATGTGCTAAAAATGCTAAAGTTCTTTTTACTCCTTGCGAGGATGTGAACGTACGAAGAGCTAAGTGCGTCTAATAAATTGCCCAAGCAGCCCTACAGCCCATGCCACGCATCCACGTGCGCGGACGGCGAGGAGATTTGAACCTTGGTTGCATAAGCAAAAACCCCTTCTCTTACCGACTGGCTATACACACTATTTATGGAAAGTTTAAATAATTAATATATTTATTTACTTTCTAAAAATAACTTTTATTTTTGAAATTTATTTTTATTCTAAAAAGCACAACAACCAAGCTACGTGGATCCCACCATGATGCGTCTGTTGTACCCATACCGTCCATCCATTTGAAGATATTGTTTTATGGCATGAGAAAAATAATGAGATCGATCTAAATTTCAAGTGGACCCCACCATAGAAAACAGTGGGGACAGTGATATTCACCGTTTAAAACTTCTTAGGGGCCACAGAAGTTTCCCATCAAGCTTATATATATATATATATATATATTCACTTCAGCTTTCTCTATGTTAGCTTATAAATAGGTAAAAAATACATCATGTTGGGCCCTATAAATGTTTCAACGGTGGATGTGATTGAACCCACAATTTTATGTGGTGGGTCCACTTGAACTTTACACCTTGTCAGTATGTAATCTGCCCGACGTAGATTTCCTGCGAAAGCCATTCACAGGAAGTTACTCACAGGGATTCTGGGTGGGGCCACTGTGATGTTCGTGAGAAATCCAGCTCGTCCATCCATTTTTCGAGATCATTTTAAAACATAGGACTAAAATGAGGAGTATCCAAAACTCAACTAGGCCGCACAAGATGAAACAATGGGGAAAGGAATTACTACCGTAGAACCTTCTTAGCCCCCACCTTGTTGTTTATATGCCATCCAAACCGTTTATAAGGTAATTTTCACTGGGATGAAGTGAAAACATCAAAAAATTATCCCGATACAAAACTTCTGTGGCCATATAAATATTACAACGGTGGTCACTAAATCTCCATTGTTTCCTCTCGTGTGGCCCATATGAGTTTTGGATCCACATAATTTTTGGTCACATGTCATAAAATGATCTCGAAAAACGGATGGACGGGCTGAATTTCTTACAAACATTGAAGTGGGCCCCACCTAGAATCCTTGCATAGGAACTTCATCCGCGTCCGATAGTCCATGCTTGTACAAATTCAGCCCACGTAATGAGTGGTCGATGCTGGTGGTTGGTGCTCTGTGGGCCCCACCATGATGTATGTGTTTCATCCATTTCATTCATCCATTTTTAAAGATCATTTTAGGGCTTGATTCCAAAAATGAGAGGTATATAAATCTCAGGTGGACCACATCACATGAAAACAATAGTGATTGGATATCCACCATTAAAATCCTCCTAAGGCCTAATGTACTGTTTATTTGACATCCAATCTGTTGATTAGGTCATACAGGCCCAGATGAAGGGAAAAAACAAAAATCAGCTTGATCCAAAACTTTTTTGGCCCCCAAATTGTTTTTAATGGTCGACGCTCATTAAACACTGTTTCCTGTCATGTGGTCTAAAAAACCAATTCTCTGGAAAGCCGCTCGCTACAACTCGTCCCACAACCGTGTTCCTCCAACAAATTGGTCCTTTCCTTTAAAGGTCTTTTGCTAAGCGTTGCGCTCGGGCTTCTCTCTCGGGGAACCCTTACACTTCGCTTTTCAACATTTTAATTTATCTAAAAAAAGGTCGTAACTAAGCACATACGCTCCTATGTGCGTGTACACACGCGTAAAGTAACAGTTATACTAGTATCCCGGAGGTGAACAGAGTTGGTAACTGATTGCTTGCCTCCAAGTGCAGAGGTTCATAAGTAATATCTTGTGAATACAGGGTCGATCCCACAGGGAGATGAATTGCGAGAAGGGAAAAAATCAAATGCAAAACAAACTAAGTAATAAAAACTAAACTGATGATTTGATTTTTGGATTTTTGAATGGATGTAATTCAATTGAATAAAAAACACCCAAGCTTCAAAGTTCCACACATAGGTTAATGTTCCAAAATTATGATGACTTGGATAACACAACTAGGATCTTAGCACTATGGTCAGCCTAATCGGAAAATAAAACACTTTAAATATTTTAATAAATGATATAAAAGATTAGAAAATAATGGATTTGCACCATTGACATATATTCTCAAGCGCCAGTGATTTTAAGTATTCAATATCTATAGGATAATGAATATCAAAGAAATATAACAGGTTGAGAACATCTCCTATCTAGAAAATCTGATTAATTTAGGGTAAGCCTATCCATCAATGTGGATATCATATGATGGAAACATATGGATCTTACAAAAGGATAAAAAAACAAAACCTAAATAACAGATAACATGCATACACCATTCTTCTCATCATTAAAACAATTAATCATCATAACTTAAAGAAATATTAAACCCATGTGCTTCCCTTCTAGCTTGGGCTAGAGGGAACTTAGAAAAACATAATTAAATTGCAGAAATAAAAAGCAACAAGAAAGAAAGAAGAAAAATTGCAAATAGAAAAGTTCTAAAAGGAAAGAAACAATTTATAAAGCTTTAATAAAACTAAAAACTCTTAAAAAATCCTAAATATTGCTCTTGAATGCTTTGAATGATGCTTTAGAATGCCCTAGGAGGCCCTATTTATAAGTAGGGAACTCCAATTTTCGTACAAAGTTGAAAACCCTAGAAAACGCCTCAAATATACGTATTTTTCTAAAATAGACTTCTCGCTGCATAGTTCATTTAAAATAGACTTCCTGCTGCGCAATTTTCCAAAATAAACTTCACAGCTTCAGAATACACTTTTTTAGGACGATTTCAGGATTCTTCACTTCAAATCTTCGATTCTCTTCATTCCTCGCTTGGTTTTCTTGGATCTTTGACATGTGAATTCTTCAATCTTGATCTCCTAAGATCCATCCCTTGCCTTGGTGAATTTGAGCATCAAATTCTTACTTTTTAACACCTTTTTCAATCCAAGCTCTTAAATTCACTTTGCAACACATACATGAGTAAAATAGAATATTAAGATGATTTATGTTCATAAAATCAAGATATAAATGGAAAAAATTATGCAATATTTGAGTCTCAACAGTAACCCGCCCTCCTCTGAAGGGGGACCTTTGTCCTCGAGTTCCATGTCGATGTTACTAAAGATAATCTTAAGATAATGTTCTCTTTAATACAATCTATCATATCAAGATTTGAACTAACGATTTGATTAAAGAAAAGTAGCCTTTCATCCCTTCTTTAGCCAGTACTTCTACGTCTTTCTTAATAGATGAAACGTCGCATTCAATCTATCCAATTGTGATTGGGTTGGTATATGTACAACATGGAAAGTGAGAGGTCAGAAGAGAGGAGTATGCCCGGTTCACCAGATTCTACCATTGCAGGGCCCAATCATACTCAAAATCAGAGTTTGATCCTAGCTCAAAACGAACGCTAGCTATATGCTTAACACATGCAAGTCGAACGATTGTTTTCGAGGTCGAACCACTATCCTTTTGAAACGGATAGCTCACAGTGCTCATTTTCTTTCTTTTAGAAAATAATTTTAAAAAAATGGAATTATTGGAGGTATTGCTGACTTTCCTTTCCCAAACTGGGGAAGTACTTCCTAACATGCTGCAAAACCCTCATGCGAATCCCCTTGAGGGAGGGGCCCATGAGGTGCCGCCGCTGGCTCAGGAACCAGCGGAGGTGAACCATGCGGATCCCCATCGGCATGGGGACAACTGAGATTGGGATATACCTCATTTTTTGTCTCATACCGTAAAATGATCTGTAAAAATAGATGAACAGCATTGATGAAACACATAAATCATGGTGGGCCCCATAGAGCACCGACCACCACCATTGGCTGGTTTCAGGGGGAGTAGCTAATCCGTTTTCGTAATGGGTGTACCGGACTGATTCACGTTGGTTCCCCACCTGTCATATTGGCACGTATGCAGTGATTCACCTCTTCAGGCTCTACACGCGCGAATCAGTAACTCAGTACGCTTGAGTAAACTCTATGGGGCTCACCATGATGTATATTTATTATCCACACCGTCCATTCGTTTTATCAGCTCCTCTTAGGTCATGGACCCAAAATTGAAGCATATAGCACGCTCAAGTGGACTACAACACAGAAAAAAGTGTGAATTGAATGCCTACGGTTGAAAATTTTTTGTGGGAACAGAAGTTTTGGATCAAGCTGATATTTGTATTTTACCTTCATCCATGGCTGTGTGACTTTATGAACAGGTTGGATGACAAATAAACATCAATGTTGGCCCTAGGAAAGTTTCAACGGTGGACATCATTATCCCCACTCTTTCTTATGGTGTGGTCCACTTGATACTTAGATATACTTCAATTTTAAGGCCATGCCATAAAATGAGTTGGAAAAATGGATGTAAGGCGTGGATAAGATACATATGTCAAAAGTGGGCCCCACAGAGATTACTCAGTCCGCTATAGCGTACTCAGTAACTCGCAGTCCGCTTCGCCACCTACTGGGCCCACATGCTGAGATGGTACAGTGATTTCAACCGTCCATGTTGTTTTAACTACAATAATGAAACTATTACCCTATAATCAGGCCTTATTAATGATCCTAAAACCTTAGATTTTTAGAGCTGAATGGGAGCCATTGATTTTTTTTCACTGCTCTAAATTCATATAGAGATAGTAATGGTCAAAATCATCCTTCAAGTGTAAATTACTTACGATGGACATTACAGCATAGATTACACGATATGTACGGTTCTGATCATCGGGCCAATAGGCACGTGGGCCCAATGGGCGGCGACGGATTAAGGATCCGAACTCCCTCAGAAAGTGGGGAACAGCCGAGATTTTGAAAATCTCGCAACAATATCGTGAAATCAAACCATACTGTCATGATATTATCACGATATTTTGAAATATGGTGATATTATCTCGATATTATCACGATATTGACTTGAAACAATTAAAAAAATTGAAATTTTATTATATAAATATATATTTATTAATTTAGAATGAATATTTTTATTTTCAGCAAAATTTCCCCCCCGGTATTTGGATGCAACCTAACAACTTGAAAATCTCCTGAGATTTTGAGGTTTTCTTGAAATATTATAGGAAAATTCTCACTAAAAATAAAAAATATATTTAATTTATATCGAAAAATAATTTAATGTATAAATAATTATATGAGTGGTAGGCTAGAAATTTAAATAATTTTTTCATTTATTTCAAGATAATTTTGCGAAAAATAGTGAGAAATTAAAAAATGCCGATATTTTTATATATCTCTGCATTATCGCGACAACATCGTTCTGTTTATTTATCACAAAGATACGGTGATATTTTCAAAATCTCAGAGATGCTTGTCACTCTGGTAGTTTGGTGATTTGCTCTGGAACTTGAGGGTATTTTTGAAAACGGCTGGATTTTTGTGATGGTGACACGTCATAGAAAATGTTTCGTGGAAGCGTGTGGGCAAACGTCAATTTCCATTATTGCCAACATTGACGAAAATACCCCTCGGCTCTGACGAAACTATGAAAACCGCCCCTGGTTTTCAAGCATCTCTGACCTGAGAAATCTAAATTTCAGTAGAATGACCAAATTGACCTCGATCTAAGGAATTAGATTCAGTATTCCTTTGATGATGATTGACATCCACGTCCCACGCCTTCTGTTCAAGAGAATAGATTTCATGCTCTGGCACCGTGATGGATGATACACAGGCACTTTAATGGAACCGGTGGACCCGACCGACTTTTACTAGCGTGCAATTTATGGGACTGTTCGGTAATCGGGTCTGCCATTTTGGGTCCGTTGTTCAGGGAAGCGGAATGGTGGTAGGCCACACATCACCGACCTTGGTGGTGTGTTGATGCCATCAAGTTCCACGGCCTCCACCATAACGTATGTATTATATCCAAACTTTCCATCCATTTTTTGAGATTATTTTAATACATTATCTAAAAAATGAGGCAAATCCAAAGCTCAAAGGGACCATACTACCTTACGCAGTGGGGATTGAACTCCAGCCATTCAAAACCTCTCGGGAGACAAGTTTTGGATCAAGCTAACACGTGATCTTATCAACGTTGGATGGCAAATAAACATTATGGTGGGCCATAAGAAGGTTTCAACAGGAATCCAGATTTTCTGCTTGTCACGAATAGAAAAATCGTGTTGTCCAATCTAATTGGGACCCATAGTCACATACTACATTTAATGCAATACGTTGACAATGTCAATGATGACTTGTACCAATCACAAGACTGTTACAGGCAAAGGATCCAGATTCTTTCAACAGTTAGTGTCATTCTCCCACTACTTTTTGTAATGCGGTCTAATTTGCCTCATTCTTGGGCTCATGCATTAAAATTATATAAGAAAATGAATGGACGTTGTGATGTCCATTTTCCCCTTCTACACATCACAGTAGGGCTACATAACTTAGTGCCGTCAACACAACACCAAGGTCAATCAATCCGCTTCCAGTGTCTAGTGGGATTCAAGCCAGCTTGCCCATTGTCTTAGACCCAGCTGAAATGGTTCATGTCCACTGTTAATGTCATCAACATGATACCAGCTTTATCTTAGTTAATTAGGGTCAGTTATATGAATCCTGTTCGGCCACTACACTCCATCAAGAGTGACACCTTCGGTCAGTTATTAAGAGCATGTTTGGATACCACTATATAAGTTATTTTTTTAAAATTTTTTTTTTTACTTACAACAATAGATAAATAACTTATTTCAAATGAGTAAGTTTGGTTTATAATTAATTATAAGTAACTTTTTTACTTAAAAGTCCTTAATCACTTCAATATATATATATATATATTAAAGCTTTTTTACTTTTCTTAAGTCGCTAAAGAGAGCTATAGGAGAGACCAAAAGAAGAGAAGTTGATAAGTACGTTTGGTTAACGTACTTATCTTCTTCATAAGTAGAAACCAAGATAGGTTACTTGCGGCATAAGTAACTTATCTTAAGCAACTTATGATCGAAACGGGCATTTATTCTAATCCATCAAATCAAGTTTATTTATTTATTACTAATATTGTATATTAAATACATTAATTAGTCCAATCACACAATAGCATTTGCAAAGTCACATGGACATAAGAAAGTTGCCGTAGATGTCTTAAATATGTAAACAACATAGTTTGTTGATACCATCAACAGACCAGTCGATGCCATCGAGTAGTGTCAACGTCATCAACAGGTGCTCGACGCCATTGCAAAAATATGAAAAAATTATGTTTAGTTGTTGGAATGTTTTAGTATTTTACTCGATGTCATCGACAGATCGTCGATGCCATTAAAGTCCCATCGAAGGTGCCATTGAGCGTGCACACAGAATTGCATAAGTGCGAGATTTATTTCCTATTCCGATTGTAACTGTATGGTGCTATATATATATATATATATATATATATATATATATATATATATATATATATATATATATATATATATCAGGTGTAATCGTATTTAGGATAGATTGGAGGAGTTCTAGGCTTTCTAATTTGTTCGTAAAAGTTTCAAGGGCATAGATTGGACTTGTGGAGAAGATTCGAGGCTTGTTCGAATTGATAATTTCTATCTCTTATAATTTTCGCTTTTATAGTGTATTACTTGTTGCTTTGTATCATGATTTTTTTTAATCAAAAGTGTTTTTGCACGTAAAATTCAGATTGTTTGTGTTCGAACTTGATTATGTGATTGGTAGCACTTTGCTTGATTCCTCTCCGTGTGCTTTCGTGGTTCTCCAACAAAAGCTTGTTCAGTACAAACCATAAATGTGCCAAATTGCACACATTTATGCAATCTAATTCATTCATTCGATGGCCCAACAACGTGCCCTTATCTGGCCGACCTAATTCAAAATCAAGGTCAAAGGACCCGATGGGTACTCATATAGCATACAAGTTGAGGTCCTAAAGAAACCCAGGCTTAAAGGACCTGAATCGGCAATATCTGGGTGCAGATTAGGCCAGGTATGGGTACTTTACCTATACCTAAGCTGATTGGTTTTTTTTTTTTTTTTTGTTAGCTTGTTAGTACACCCTATTATTAGTTCACACTTCACTGTTAGCCACCCCCACTAGGGATCGATACCAAGACCACATTGTTGAAACGAGGGAAACGAGGTATCTTTCACTCAGTCTACCACTTGAGCTATGGATCAGGGTGTAAAGCTGATTGAGTTTGGTTACCCATTGGTTTGATCAACCCATACCTAGCTTGATCAAGTTTAGGTATTATCGATTTTGGGCTCATTCGCTCTGGTCTCATTCTTTAGACCCTCACCTAGATCCTATTGATCCAGATACTCATGGTCGACTTTGGTTTCAGGTTAGGTCTCAAGTTAAATAAGTGAATCTATATGGTTAGGCCACCCAATGAATGGATTAAAGTTCACATATATGTGCTTTTGACACATTTGTGGTCATGTGATGTGTGTGAAAACAAACTAAAATATCTAAAAGCCCTTAATGGGGCTCATCCGAATTTTGAATATGAGTGAAACTTGGTGTGACCTCTCATCCAAGTGAGACACACAATGAATAGGTTATATGACTGAGCCACATCTCAATGGACCTTATAAACAGTGATGAAAGTTTCAGTGAGTACACGTGACCAATCTCAGCTGTCGATGTGGCCCACCCCACCCAAGTCATAGATTAACTCGATTTATATATAGGCCCGTGGCCCACCATGAAATGGTGTATCTAATTGATGGGGTGTGTTTAACACACACACACACACACACACACACTCACACATATTATATGCATGCTCACCTATACACTTGCGCATGTGCGCACCTTTGTACACGTGTCATGGGCGTCTAATCCGAACAGTCCATGTGATGTGGAATCTCATGAAACCTGAAGGGACAAATTTTCACTTTGATCTAAAATTTTGGTGGGCCATAGCAAAAAGAAATACAAATCAATGAAGGAAATTGCTTTCATTTTTCACGGCTCACCAAAATTTTAGATCAAAGTAAAAATTAGGCTTGGAGGTTTTCATGAGGTGCTTCTTCACGTTGACCATTCAGATTTTAGAGTCACATCACGTCTGATGAGTTCTCAAAAAATAAAAACTAATAATTACGTTTTTTTATATAGTCGAGATATATATATATATATATATATATATATATATATATATATATATATATATATCCTGCTTACCTTCCTAGGTGAGCACCTGTGCACACCTTCTCATGTGATCAACACATGTGTCATGGGTACAAAATCTCAATGGTCCATGTGATGCAGAACGCCTTAAAACCTTACGGGACCGGCTTTTGGCTTGATTCAAAACTATGGTGGGCCATAGGAAGGATAGAGGCAAATCAAGGGAGAACTGTTTCTGTTTGCCATAGCCCAGTAAAGTTTTTGATCAGGTAGAAAGTTCGTCGGGTTCCATGAGGTGTCGCATCACATGGACTTAAAAGCCAAATTCCAACTGGAGTCCGAAGACTGGACTTAAAAGCCTGAGTAGATCGATTTTAAACCGGGTCCAAAATAGTAGACCCGGACGTGTAAAAATGGGGTTGGGACGATTGATCATAGGCGGGTCCGGTACCTATTCACATGGCTGTCCTAGATCCGACCCGGTCAGTTTCACCTACCCACAAAAAGAATTTTTTGAAAAAAAAGAACGAAAAAAAAAGAAGGAAAAAGAGAATCAAAGGGTATTGTTGTGGTTTCTGACAAAGTTAGGGTTATTTATCAATGTGATGTTTATAAAACTAGTAAAATTCAACAAAGGAGGTGTGATAGTTTTTTCCTTCTCTATTCAACTGTAAGACCTGTGTTTTGAAGCTCATACATGAATCTTAAAAAAGCCTGGACAAGGTATGTCAACCACATGAATTTAAATCTTTATATTCTCTATCGATCCAGTCAAGATTTGATGATTTTGGATCTGGGTTTTGTCCCTCAAGCAAGATTCTATGTAGTTTTACATCCTTTGATTTGGATATTTTGATGAAGGAATGACTTCTTTTGAGCTGCAGTGGTATGTATGGTTGCATGTGGGGTTAGTTTTGAAATTTTATTAGATTTTCTTGGAAACCAATGGCTAAGATTTTAGTTTCTGTCTGAATTTAGTGTTTTTTCAATTGGGTTGGCGTCTGATCTTTGAAAGAGATGGTGGTTGATCCTAGTTTTGCAAACCAGGTGGGTCGGCTTGGGACTCGTCTGAGTCAACCCTGCTGCTTCATCAACCTGGTCACTGGGTCGGAAGAAGCAGAGATGCACAGGACTTGGGCCTGGTTTGCCGGGTTAAAGTGCGACTTGGTAGACCTGGTCAAGTAAAAAATGGGTTGGGTGAGTAGTTGTAGGAATTTTCTGTTTGTTGTGGTGTGAGTGGTCTACATCACATTGACCTGATGTGATTACAACAAGTAAGAAATCCTTGTCGGTTTCAGTCCTTGCCTGAGTGGTAGACTCCAGGGAGTTTCAACACCAGGTCTTGGGTTCAAAACCAATACGTGGTAAAAAAAAACCATGTTATGGCAAAAAAGAAAACTATGTTTTTCATCCTTTTTAATTTTATTTTTTGAATGAAGATGGTGTTAGTGAGAGTTTTGGTGATAGAATTCAGCATTTTTATTTGGAATTTATGGCTTTAAAGGGCTCTTAGTTTCATAAATTTCCTGTTTATTTTATTTTATTTTTATATAGTGTGTGTTTGGTTGCACTAAATTTTATGAAATATCATAAAATGTTGCTACAAATTAGACTGATTGGTCACGAAATTTCATGATATCTAGTGCAAGCAAACGCACCCTTAAGAAAGAGAATTATGGACATTACACATGCATGCATCTACCAAACATGCCGCATGTGTTGATTTTGATCCAGACCGTTTGAAAGGCTGGGCCTAATGTGGATGGGGCCACGTGAAAACATCATACTTATCCGATGCACCTAACCGTTCAATTTTCGCTGTTGAGGCTGGACCTTTGATTTTTCATCTCAACCATCCATTTGAGGGACACTGGTCCGACGGCTCCAATCCTTGTAAATTTTCTCAGCCATGACTCATCCATCCTGATCAGTCCCATGTTTTGAATGGTCGGGATTCATGTCCATGTACGCGATGCTGCAGGTGCCAGGTGGATTATAATTCCTCCAAAAACAATATAATATGTCACTGTCCTCGATTTTGGTTGTTTGAGCTGAAATCAACGGTCAATCTGGTCATTTTATTTCACGAATTTTCTGTTTTCGTTGAAATGGGTTGGCCGGCGATTTGTTGAATTTCTTGTTAAAGATTTCAATCTTGAAGAGTTTCTATGGATGATTTGGTGGTAAATTCGGCAGTTCGAGTTGGTATCGCTTGGATGATACAGGCATTGCAATATAACAGCCAGTTTAATCCAAGTTAATCCCTTCAGGAGGTTTACCTAGTATTTTTTTTGGAGTATTAAAGTCCCTTGATTACATTGATATGCCATATGTTAATGTTGAGATGGAAAAATAGAAAATGAATCACTTAAAGATAGGCTTGAGGTGCGTTACGATGTCGTTATCTTTAAGATGATATTCGTACCCTACTGGTGATTAAACCAATTTGCAAGAGGGTTACAACAAATCCACCTTCAGGATACAATAAGCCTCTTTTCCAAGACCGGAGAAACGTGGATTTCGGCCTTCAAAACCAAAAAACCGCACCCTGAACATACTTTTACAGTGTACAACCCTGACTTTTATATTGTTACAATTTACCCCCTAAAAACTGTTTGTAATTTACTTTCTAAAAATTATTTACAGTTTAGCGCTTGAAAAACTGTATCTTTAAAAAAACCTTTCAAAAACAAAAATGGTGAATAAGAAGAAGATGGAGAGGAGATTGTTGGAATTGTGTCGGATTAATCCAAAGATGGGTTTCTATAGAATCATGAGAGATGCTTAAGACCATTTTCATGAAAAGACATCTTCTTCTATGATGTCATTTCATCAATGGTAAAAAAACCCAACACCCTCTTCTAACAGCTTGAGCTTCTAGAAAAATTAGTCGTTTGACAACAATACTTATTATTGGAGAGTAACTTAAAAAAAGAAAAAAATGAGGAGAGATTTTCGTAACTTCTAAATTAACCAGGCTTTAGTTAAAGTTTTGGTGAAATTTTTTATATTTATGATATATATGCGAATAGAATTAATGTAGTGGATACATTCTTATATTTTTATGGATACACACTTGTGTTAATAAAAATATAAATATAGCTTTTTAGAGGATGCTTGCACATCGTGGTAGATTCTATAAATTTTGAAATGCATATATAATGGTATTTAGTTCAAACTTGATCTCAGTTTGACTCGACCTTAGCTTGTGTCAGTTTGTCAAGGTCCTCAGGTCGGGTCAGGGTTGGAGAGCACCCACCTCTCATTTGAAATGAGTTTAGTTCAGAGCAAATATGGGTTGGCTTAGATCAAGTTAGGAATAATAACGTGTATTTGGATCCATTCGGGTCAAATTAATTCGGATGGGTCGCTTCGGATTGGCTACAGGAGAATTTGGGTTAGGTTTGGGTTGGGCACCCCGGGGGTGGAATTCAGGTGGGTTCAAGTAGCAAGTTGGGTCCTCTTGAGGTCAGGTCAGGCTCAAATTTGTTGGAGATCATGCAGAAGCAAACTATAATTCAATTAAACAAGACAAAATCAAATGTAAATAAAACACGAAGAGAACACACAAATTTTATGTGGAAAAATCCTCTCAAAAAAAAAAAAAAAACTTATAGTACAAAGCGACAAACAATCCACTATGAAACGATATCATATGAGATGGATGGACTTACTGATCCGAATAACCCCAAAATCTTTTATCAAAACCCTATCTTTGCTTTGTAACACCTTAAAAACATCTTACACCCAGATCCATAGCTAAAGTGGTAGGACTGAGTGAAAGATACCTCGTTTCAACATTGAGGTCTTGGCATCGATTCCCTAGTGGGGGTGGCTAATAGTGAAGTGTGATCTGACAGTGGGTGTACTAACAAGCTAACTCAAAAAAATAAAAAAAATAAAAAAAAATAAGAACATCTTAACATTCACTTCCCATACCCTAATCCTGATTACACCCGATATATGTACTATCACAATCAAAATTAGAAATAAATCATGCACTTACGTAGTTTCCCGCACGCCGTCGATGGGTCCTTCGATGGCATCAACAACCATCGAATACCAGTCGATAACATCGAAGCCACCTTCAATGACATCGAGTAATAACTCCAAAACTGTCCAGTGAGAGTTTTTTCGAATTTTCTCGAAGGCATCGAGTGGTCTATCGATGGAATCAACAAACCCTTGATTTTAGTCAGATTGAATACATCTGACAACAATTGCCATCATGGATTCAATCTTCATGCTCCATTGCTCTACCATGTCATCATCATCTCCAATCGCTTTCCATCATAGATTCATTTGTCACTTCTCGTGTACACTCTGTTTTCATTAAGCCTTTACCAAGCCTAGAGAAGTCGCGTATAACTTGAACTTTTTTCTTATAGGAACCACCTTCATAAGCATGTCGATCGGGTTCATGCTTTTATAGATCTTCTCTAGAGTTACACCGCCTTCCTCAAGCACCTTCATACCACTCTCGCTCATGTAACTTAAAAGTGCATGCCATAAACGTGCCAATATATATTTCTTTATAGATATTGTACCTCCACCCGATACAATATTTTTGATCAACTTGTAAAGGTAACCGCTCCGCTATGCTTTTATTACAACAAGTGCCCCTTTAGAAACCTTAAGAACCTGATCAAAACCTGTGAAATTGCACCCAAGTGCCTTTGATTTCCCAAGAAAGATAATATTCTCCCTAAGGTACGAAACATGTCTCACCTTTTATCAGGATACATTCCACTTCATCAAACATCCTGATGCGCACCGAACCAACACCAACAACCTTACAGGCAATGTTATTGACCATAAACACTTGTCCACCATCACACTTGTTGTAACTGGTGAACCAATCTTGCTAAAAAATCATGTGGTATAAGGCTCTTGTATTCAAAACCCACTCGTTACTGAGATACCCGAATTTAGATGCAGTTAGAACATCACTGCCATAAACTTTATCGCTGAATTCCGCTATGTTAGCTTCCTTCAACGTATTATTAGACTTCTCTTCCTTCTGTGCCTGAGGATTCCAACAGTCCTTTTTTATGTGTCCTGTAATTATCCTATAATTCCAACACTTTACCTTGCCTTTCCCTTTCAATTTAGATCCCGATAAGAAATTTTGCCATTCTCTCATTCAGAATTCATTCCCTTAGCAACCAACGCATCTGTAGAGGTACCCTCACCATTATCTTTCTTTCTCAACTACTTCTCATGAAGGGCTGGGATAATAATCTCAACATCAATGGTATCCCAATCGTGGATTAGTGTATCTATTAGATTCTTGAAAGATGATGGAAGAGAATTCAAAAGAATTAAAGCTTAATCTTCCTCTTTAATCTTAATCTCTGCATTTGTAAGTTTATACAATAATTCACTGAAAGTGCTTATGTGTTCAGTGATATCAGATCCCTCTGTCATCTTAATATTATATAACTGTTTCTTAATATAAAGATAACTATCCAGGCATTTCTTCATGTACAAACTATTTAGTTTCACCCATATCCATATGCTAGTCTTTTGATCCAGGACATTATAGAGAATGTTGTCCACTAGATACAATTGAATTGAGGTTTTAGCCCTCTCGTCAAGTTCATCACATTTTTTTATTACTCGTATGTGCAGGATGTTTCACCTTAAAGGAGAGCATGTTGCAATCCTTGTTGAACGAAAAGGCCTCTCATCTTCACCTTCCACAGTTCAAAATTATTTCTACCGGTATTTTTTTCCATTTCGTACTTCACGTTAGACATTTTCATTGACATGTTTCAGATTATAACTCGAAACTCCAACGTAAGCATTAATACTACTTGTTGGGGATCGCGCAGAAGCAAACCCGAATTCAATCAAATAAGATAAAATCAAATGTAAATAAAACACGTAGAGAACACAATAATTTTACATGGAAAAATTCTCTTAGAAAATAACTACGGTACAAAGTGATAAGAAATCCACTATGAAACGATATTACAAGAAATGGATGGACTTACCGATCCGAACAACCCCAAAATCCATTCTCAAAACCCTAAATTTTCTTTGGAATACCTTAGGAACATATTAACATTCACTTCCCATACCCTCATTCCGATTACACCTGATCTGTATACTATCACAACTAGAATTAGAAACAAATTGCGCACTTACGCAGTTCAGCACGCGCCGTCAATGGGACCTTCAATGGCAGAGATAGCCATCAAAGGCTACTCGATGACATCGAAGCCACCTTCGATGGCATCGAATAGTAACTCCAAAACTGTCCAACGAGCAATAAGGATTTTTTTTTAAAAAAATTTCTCAATGGCATCGAGTGGTTTGTTGATGGCATCAACAGACACTTGATCTCATCCCACACCTAATCCATCAGAGGTGGTTGCGTCACACCTAATCTGCTTCCCACTAACTTTGAACTTGTACATTCATTCTCTGCTCAATTCCTTGATAAATACCAGTATAAATAGTTGTAAATAGCTCATTATTGTTATTTACATTTGTGTAAAAGCAACGGGTATTTCCACCTTAAAACTTGGTCCAGAAAATGCTAATTTAAATATGTGGGGTATAAGGTGATGTATGTGACATATCTACAATGTCTTTCCATTTTACCCGAATATTTTAGGGCATGAGCCCAAAAATGAGGCAAATCCAAAGCTCAAGTGGCCCACACCATAGGAAATCATGGTCATAAAAGGTTTTTAATGGTAGGCATTCAACCTACTATTTCATCTGGCGTGGTCCACTTGAGCTTTGGATGTACCTCAATTTTGGGTTCATGCCCTGAAATCATCCCGCAAAATGGATAGACAACGTGGATAAACTACATATATCACGGTGGGCCCAACATGAAATTCGCACCCTCCTTAGTTTTAATGTCAAAAAAGCGAGCCGTACATCATTGTTAGGATAAAAAAGTGTAGGAACTACGTTGGTGATTATTTGTTACCCATTTACATATATTTACATAGGAGAATTGAAAAACAAATACCCTTATTTTTTATTACAAGATAGGATGCAAATTTACAACTATGTATGTATATACTATAGACATGTATATGGATGGATTCATGTATATCTATTAAAATGTTCTATAGATCTTCTATTTCTTCTATATATTTTAATAACTCACAATAAAATAAATACATTACATCTATTATAATGTAGCTTTTTGTGAGTTCCCGATGTTACATACATATCCTATACTCTAACATTTTTCATTTTATACTCTAGTGTTTTTCATTATATAACCCGCATCAAATGGCTCCATAGAGGGACCTAAGAACAAAGTACATATCTCATTATTAGAGATATTGAAACTCAAAATCCAATTCCATAAATCCCTCTAACAATTTCTATCTTAAATCTCTTCGGCTATTTCTATCTTATCTCCTATCTATGTATTAATCACAACCTACATAATCTCAACTATTCTATCTTTGATTTCTATCTTGTAACCAATTCAATTATAAATAATAAGAACAATCTTAGTGATAGTGTGTGGGCGATTTTCAATTATCTTGTTTTTGTTTATGGTATTAGAACCATAAAAAGACTCAGGTCATTCCATCTCTAATGGCTGCATTCAACCCTTCCTCATCCTCTTCATTTTTTCATCCACATTTCCAAATTTTCAACATTTCCTCACCACCAAAGTCAACCAAAACAACTACTTATTATGTAAATCTCAACTAATGCCTCTTTTTTGAGGACATGATCTCATTGGCTACATCGATGGCCCAAAGCCTTGCCCACCGAAATCAATTCTAGATCCTGAGTCTACCGACAAAACAATATCAAATCCAGCCTACATGGGAAAAATAGCATCAACTCCTTTTGAGTTAGCTCATTACCTCTCTTACAAAAAGTGTTCATACTAAGGTTATTAGCTTGTATACATCCAAGGATGTTTGGACTGTGCTTGAGAAGCATTTCTCCTCACAATCTTGAGCATGGCTACTATAACTAAGGTTGCAATTTCAGACGATAAAAATGTACTCTTTCAATTACTGAATATCTTCAAAAAGTGAAAGTTATTACTGACCATCTTGTTGCCGTCGGCCACACGGTTCTGGATGAAGAGATTATGTTATATATTTTGGGCTGTTTAGGCCATGAGTATGATACTCTACTCACCTCTATCACCACTCGCCCAAAACTTACTGATTTGGATGAACTCCATGGCTATCTTCTTAGCCACAAACTAAATATTGAGCATACCCATGCCCAACATCTTAAAGGACCCCAACCAAAAATGTGTGATTCACAGTGAGGCTAAGGTTGTGGATTATACCGAGGTCATGGATGTGGCCGTGGACGACATGCACTCGGACCATATACCAATCCCTCGACTTCTGTTAATAGCTTAATGTTTTTCACCCCTTGGCCTCCCTCTCTTGATAATTGTGTTTCCTGTCAGATTTGTGGCCACACCAATCACACGACCATGACTTTCAACATTATGTATGATTATACCACTTAAAATGATCTTAATGATCCTACGACTCAAAGCTCTTATTACTTCTCATGGTTCTTCTCCCTTCTCTTCCTTTAGACCTAATATGGTACCCAGTCTCCGGTGCTAGGAACCACATAATAACAAATCTTGGAAATCTCTCTGTTCATTTCAAGGATCAAGGAAATGATCATCTTCAAGTCAGAAATGGAACAGGTTTGTGTATTGCTCATATTTGTTCATCTATCCTAAAAAATCCATCTTCCTTGAAATTGAAAGATATTCTTCATGTGCCTCATATCATGTAACTCCTTGAAAATCGGCACCTGAGCACAAAGACTCTGGTCCCGAGTTCCCAGGTGTTAACCAAATGAAAATGCACGTGTGATCTCATTCAAATTCAAATTTATTTCACACATGATCAATTAGAGTAGTGTAACTCAAATTACTGTATTAAATATAAGGTAGAATAACAAAAATCAATGAATATAGGACTTACAGTCATGGTATAATTAAAAAAGTGGTATTCGACCAAATAAGAATTATATAAGCCACAATATACATATCCAAGACGATTAAAGTGAAAAGTTCTCAATTTTTGTCATATCCTCCAAAACATAATAATGGTGGGACAAGTCAATTTATGCTTACCCGTCTGAGGTCTCACTAGTACCTACATAAATAATATTGTCTGGTTGGTGTTTTAAAGCATCGTATCAGGTGGGAGTGAGTAGCTAACTCAGTGGTTCCATTAGTTTTAAGTTATACATTTTATCAACCCAATTAGCGCAGGTAATGATAAAATAAGAAATCAAACAAGTCCTAAATATTCTTGTTAAATATGGATGTGAAGATATAACATGATGAATGCTCTTTCCAAACAACACTCCCTTCCGAGTGACTTCAACGCTTATTTCGCATATGCCAACACTTCCTCATAGGCGGCCCAACGTTAAATCCCAAGTCCTATCTAATGTAATATGGTGCATGCGCATGTTAGTTGAGTAGTTATTAGGTTCCATTCATCCAATATATTGGGGAAGCTAGGGTACCCTCATTTTATCGTTGTCTCAACTGAATCACTATGCTTGGGGTGGCCGAAACGACTCCTTACCTGTGTCCTTTGATCTATATTTGGGTTTACCAACTAGATGACAACTCCCCAATCAATGTGAGGCTAACACTGGCCCAACCGATCACTAAAGACCCCAATGACATAGCCCAGACGCACAGGGTTAGGTGACTCATCAACGGGTGGAGGGCGCCCACAAATGATAAAGATTCGTCACACAAACACAAATGAGGAGTGGTTATGACATCATTACATTTTGATGTACTATCCTTATAGCCTTCTGATTGCTCATTGGTCACTACAGGGAGGCTCGTCACCCCAGCGTATGCCGATAGCTCAGACATGGTGTCCCATACCACCATGCCCGATTCATGAGTTTGGTGGATCATACTGCTAATGGTTATATGTAGACTCATCCAATGAAAATAGGGGTATCCTAGATTCAATTCAGTATTATCACGCATCACAATTCCAAGCGGTCGATCGACTTTTAAACTAGTTCGGTCGACTTGGGGCACTTTGGAAAGATCGACATTGGGTGCGAGTGTCCCGCATAGTCTAGCTACTGTTGGTCATCTGTGTTCGACCCGGGTCGACCGAATAAGTCAAGAATGGCTGACCTAACTCGGGCATCCCCTTGGTTTGGATGGTTAGTTGACCGACCCAACATCAGAGGCAATTCTAATATCTCTATGAACCTAGTAACTCATCATGCGATCATTGCGAGGTTTCATAAGAATCATAGATTCAACAACGCAAACACTTAGGCATTTCATCAAACATATAAGCCTCAATAAAGTAATACATTCACTAGAGCATTTTATCAAACATGTGAACATCAACAAATCAACACATTTAATCAAGTATTCAATCAAACATGTGAGCATTATTAGAATAATACTTTTAATTACCTATGCGTTTTATCAAACATGTAGGCATCCATAAACAACCAATGACACATACTACAATCAAACATGAAAAATGGACATGCTAGTTATTTACAAACCATTCAGTACAAGTCATCATTAACTGAGACTCTCAAGAATCGATAAATGAAAACATAGGCATAATGGTCTGTATCTTAAAATGAGATTTTTAATATTTGAGGTCCTATGATTGAGAATTTAGGAAAAATCACCAAATCCTAATGTAAAGCAAGGAAGTATTGTTAATCACAAGTAAAGTAAGTATAAATGTAAAATCGAAGGGTTAAAAGTGAGTCTTACCTCCAGTTGCAAGTGGCGGTAGATTCGGCGAAGTATTCGGTAAGTTAAAGGGTTTGATCAATGAGCTACAAACCCCTAAGCACCAAGGTCCTTCCCTCTCTCTTACAATCTCTCTTCCTCTCTTTCTCTCTTATTCTCTTTCTCTTTTCCTTTTTTTCTTTCTCTCATAAGGTATGAAATTCGTATGAGAGCAAAGAAGACCCCCAAATGCCCTATTTATAGCACCAGATTTGGTGCAAATGGTCCTAAAGGCTGGGTTTTTACTATACTGGTAATAGGAGAGTGTATTTCTACCCTTTGGGGGCAACTACGCGACGTAGGGATTAACACCCACCATAGGATAGTTGGCCCTAGTGATGATCTATGCGTAAACACAATCAACGAGCCATTTAGACGCATTAATCGATGGGTATGATCAGAAGTCAGTTCGACGATCATCGATAATCGATCGGGGCCGCGGCTATACAGATATGTGCGGGTAAATATCTTTAACTCGCACCTTGAATTTGGTTAAAATTGAATGGTTTGAAAGTCACAACTTTATGAAAGAGTGAGGGTCTATTTCACTTAAGCTTCAAATTTCAGCCTAGAAGATTCGTACATTTCAAGCACTTGGCTTCTGGCCCCAGTTGAGTAATTATAAGCACTTTCTTGGTTTGCCACTCACGATAGGCGTCAAGCCTAGTGAGATATACATTATTATATAGTTTTGGAACTAGTGACCCACTAACGAGCGGTATAGAGCTTGTTTGGATAATTAGGGCATTTCTGAAATGAATTGGGTGGTGAGATTTCTTGTGCACAATGATAAGGGCTTGATTAACTAAGTTCATAATGTAACTTATCTAGCAAAAATAACGATTCGTTCATAATCACTATAAGTTTTGGAACTAATGGCCCACTAACGAGCGGTATAGAGCTTGTTTGGATAATTAGGGCATTTTTGAAATGAATTGGGTAGCGAGATTTCTTGTGCACAATGATAAGGGTTTGAATTAACTAAGTTCATAGTGTGACTTATTCACAACTAACAAAAATAATGATTCGATTATAATCACTATAAATCGTCGATTCTTAGGTTAAAATGATACTGGGTCAGTTTAGTTTGTTAATTAAGATCTGACCCCTAGTTGTCTCGACTTTATGTAGGTTTTTATTTAGTTGCGGTTGCCTTGATTAGTTAGTAATAGGTTAGCTAGATTTATGCTCTAGATGAATAAATCACGTGATTAAACTCGATATTTAATTGATCGGGTGAATTCGTTGGCTTCTTATGGTTGATTGATTGGATTTGTGCGGTTCTTTATCGGTATCACCCTGTATAGGCTCACTTCGAGCTTTAAAGGTCAGTCAGTGACGACGTAGGCTAGTTATATAAAAAAATTTTGAGGATTTTTAAAAATCCAAAATAGCGAAAATACAGGACGTTACATATCATAAAGAATTTATTACCCATCTCTCAACTGACCAAGGATAATAATGTTTATCATGAATTTCATGTTGATGATTTCTTTATTAAGGACTGGGACACAGAGCAGATACTTCTTTAAGGAAATACTAAAGGCAGTCTCTATTAACTAATTATGACACATATTACGAAACATACACTTCTTGGTGAAAGAACATCTCTTGAACAAAGGCATGGATGGCTTGGGCATCCCATAGAGCGCATAGTACGTTCTATTATTGCCAAGAATAAGGGGTCGTTTAGCACCATGGATTTGGGGGGATTTCAAATTCCCTGGTTGTTTGGCACCATAAAGTAACTGGGGGTTTCAAATCCCCTTAAAGAAGGGGTTTGAAATACACGGTGACAAGTTGGATTACATCTAAAATCCTTCCAATAGTTGCATATGTAATATGTGTTTCACTATACTATTAAACTATTGGGCATATGGCCCACAAATGATATCCCAAAACAACTAGAATATCAATTACATCATTATAATTACTTTAATATGATGATCAATGCTGTCCCAACATTGTCCATTTAAATCAATAGTTAAAAATAGTTGGTTAGTCACTCGGACATGATATTGTGCTTTTGGCCCATCCGAGACTTGGAATATTATCATTTTCAGGCAAAGTATATATTTCAGCAGGCTTACTACAACCATTGTGTCAAACATTACATACGCTCACTAAATAGAGATATTAAAGTTGATTTAGTAATTAAATTCAAACCCTCGTAAACAGACCATGCATAACTACTTTTGGATTAAAGTTGATTCCCAATCTAGAGTGCCAAACACAATAGGAGGATTTCAAATCCAGGGGGTTCTGAATCCAGGGGGTTTCGAATCCACGCTCCGAAACGGGCCCTAAGTTGCCATTAATGCTACAAAATAAGACTTATTCTGTTTGTCCATCTTGTCAGCTTTGAAAAAGTCATAAATTGCTATTTGGATCATCTACTACTTGTTCTAGTTCACCTTTTGAACTTGTGCACTTTGACATATGGGGACCCATGCCTGTGACTTCTATTCATAGATATCACTTTTATATTCATTTTATAGATGATTTTAACAAATTTTCATGGCTATATCCATTAGTTTGAAAATCTGATGCCTACAATACATTTGTCAAGTTTTCAAGTTGAAAATTTATTTGGTTGCAAAATTAAAAATTTCCAAATGGATGGTGTTACCAAATATTTTCCATTTAAGTCTCTCCTATAGGCCAATGGGATTAGACATCACCTTTCTTGCCCATGTACACTCGAACAAAATAACATCGCTAAACACAAACATCACCATGTTGTTGAAACTACGCTCACACTTAAGGCCCATGCCTCAATGCCACAACATTATTAGGATAAAGCCTTCAAAATTGTCATTTTTCTCATAAATCGTATACCTTCACTGAATACATATAACAATAACCTATTTTAAATTTTATTTCACCATCCACCCGATTATACGATCCTTAAAATCTTTGGGCGTCTGTGTTATCCACTTCTTCGACCATACACAAAACATAAACTACAATACTTTTATGTCAAATGCATTTTTATGGGAAATAGTTCCTCACATTGTGGATACTGCTTCTTCAATATTCAAACTGGCCGAATTATAATCTCACGACTTGTTATTTTTTATGAATATATTTTTCCTTTTGCTACTCCCACCCCTCCAACATCTATCCTAGCCACCTCCCTCATATCCCCTCCATCCTCTCTTAATCCCACCTCTCCTCCCATCCTATCTTTTAGCCTCACGCAACATACCTTCATTTACTTTACAAGCACTTCCCCCTTACCATCGCCTGCCTATCACACCAACCATGACTCCATTACTACACCTTCAACCGACCACACTATCTCATCCTCAATCAACTATCCTAACCCCTCTTCACCCAACACCTCGTCCATAGTTCCCATAGTTATAACTAGCTACCCTCCACACACTCTCGAACTTATACCCTCCTCTACACTTAACACCCCTACCCTCTCATGCTCCTTTGACGCTGGCCGCCCATTTCTATATAAACCCTCCAATTTCTCAAATATACATCCTATAATTACTCGCCCAAAATATGGTATTTCCAAGCCTCGCATCCTCATGGCTACCAAGCACCCCTTGCCTATTGCTCTCGCCGACATAAGTGAACCAACATGCTTCACCGAAGCTAACAAATATCCACATTGGTATCAAGCCATGACAGAGGAATATAATGCACTCATTCGAAATGATACTTGGACCCTCATCCCGTGTCATCCATTAATGAATGTCGTTGGTTGTAAATAAGTTTTTCATATAAAAAGTAGGCAGACGGTAATCTTGATTAGTATAAAGCTCGTTTGGTTGTAAAAGATTTTCATCAATAAGCTAACATTGATTATGCTGAAATATTCAACCTCGTTGTTAAACCAACCACCATTCGTACGGTTCTCTCACTGTTGCTTATGAACAAATGGATCATTAAGCAACTTGATGTTCAAAATTCATTCTCACATGGTGTTTTGACTGAAGAAGTTTATATGGCCCAACCACTAGGCTTTTTTGATCCGACTACTCCACAGCCCCCCCCCCCCCCTCAGGCATGGTTTCACAACCTCAACACTCAGCTACTTGAATTGGCTTTTCATGGGTCCAAAAATGATTCGTCATATGGGACAACATACTCTCATCATCTTTATTTATGTTAATGATATTATTCTTACTGGCTCCACTTAGATGGATATTGATTGCTTACTTCATTCGCTCCGCCTATAATTTTCGATAAAGGATATCGGGTCATATGGAAAATCATTCTTAGTTGTGACGTTAAATTCGATAAAAGATCATTATTCCATAAGGATGATGAAAACTCAGTTATGACCGTTCAGATAGACAAAAGATGAGATACATGGTGATACTGCGATGCAGACGGAGGTACAGGAGTAGGTGGAGCAGCCACCTATGAGAAGGAATTCGCTAAGGAATTGTAGGTTACCGGTGAGATACATGGATAACTTGAATGTTATATTTATCCTCATAAAAGATGATGGGGATCCATCTACTTTATAGGAGGCTCTTGACGATGTAGATGCTGAAAAGTAAAAAGTGACGATGCATGATGAGATGGACTCCTTGTACAAGAATGAGACGTAGGAGCTATTGGAGCTTTCCATCGGCTATAAAGCAATCGGATGCAAGTGGATCTTTAAGAAGAAATATGATAGGTATAAGGCAAGGTTGGTAGCAAATGGTTATGTTCAGAGGGAAGGTGTTGACTTCACTGAGATATTTGCGCCTATGGTGAAGTATCTATCAGATTCGTATTGGCGCTGTTGCCCAATACAATCTCGAGTTGGAATAAATGGATATGAAGACTGTTTTCATGTATGGAGAATTGGAAGAATAGATTTACATGAAGCAACCAAAGAGTTTCAAAATACAAGGGGCAAAGAACAAGGTTTGCAGGTTAAAGAAGTCGTTGTATGACCTGAAATGGTTGCCTATGTAGTGGTTCAAGAAATTTTGATTCTTTCATGGTGAGTTAGAGGTTTATGAATAGTGAGTATGATCATTGTGTCTGCTATAAAATACTGAGTGATAGGAAGTTCATTATCTTGGTACTATATGTTGATGACATGCTTATTGCTAGTCATAACATGTCTGAGATCAACATATTGAAGACTCAACTATCAGAGACATTTGAGATGAAAGATTTAGGAGCTGCAAAGAGGGTTCTCGGCATTGACATATATAGAGACATGAAGATGAGTAGGCTATAGTTATTTCTGGCCGAATACCTTGAGAATGTTTTGATGAAATATAGGATGGATAAGACAAAGCCGGTCAGTATTTCTCATACGACTCATTTTTTACATTCTTCTGAATAATGTCCTCAAAAAGATGAAAAAAACACCTTATAACTCGTGTGCCTTATTCGAGTGCGATTAATAACTTGATGTATGTCATGGTCTGTATGAGACTAGATATTTCACATGCAGTGGGTGTTGTTAGCAGATATATGTTTAACCTTAGCAAGCAATACTGGTAGGCAGTAAAATGACTACTTCGATATATTTAAAGTACACAGGACTATATCTTGACATTTGAAAAATAAGGAGATAAGTTAGTAGAATATGTGGATTTATATTATACGGGCAATGTGGATAACAAAATGTCGACTTTGATTATTCATTTGTGTTAGCGGGTGGAGCGATCAGTTGGATGTCAAATCTTCATTCTGTGGTGACACTTTCCACAACCAAAACTGAGTATATGGAGATGACAAAAGCATTCAAAGAAGGCGTTGGTTGAAGGGAATGATAAATTAGTCAGGGCTTCAGTAGGAGGTCATGCCAATTAATTATAACAACGAAAGCGCGATTAATTTGGCGAAGAATTTTGCTTATTACTCACATACTAAACATATTGATATGCATAATTATTTAATCCGATAGGTACTTAAGGAAGGAGTCGTGACTCTTGAGAAGATATACATAAGCGTGAATCCAATAAACATGCTTACGAAATTGGTTTCCACAGAAAAGTTCAAGTTTCATGCAACTTCTCTGGGCTTGGTGAAGGCTTAATGACGATGGAGTATGCACAAGAAGTGATGATGAAGTTATGATAGAAAGTAATTAGAGATTGTAATGTGAATAAGCAGTGAAGAATGAAGATTGAAGACATAGTAGAGATTATAGTTAATGTCTTAAATTTGTCTGTAACTGGGTTTATCGATGACATCGACAGACTACTCGATCCCACGAGCAGATGTCGATGGTATCGATAGATGCTCAATCCCATCGATAAAATTCAAAAAATCTTAGTTGAATGCTAGACAATTTTGAAAGTTGCTACTTGATGGCATCGAAGGATCTTTGATGTAATTGACTAGTCCTCGATGTCTGTCGATGTTATCGAATAACCCATCAAAGGCACACATAGAGTTGTATAAGTGCATGATTTGTTTCATATTCCTTTTGGATAGTATATATAGTTGTTGTAAATGGGATTAAGGAAAGGATTAGGGTTTTCTAAGTTGTTATAAAGGGTTTAAGGGCATAGCTAGAGTTTTAAAGGAGATTCAAAGGGTTGTTTGAATTGGTAAGATTTACTAAATCTTTTAATATTGCTTTCATAGTGCATTACTCATCACTTTGTGCCATGGTTTTTTCCTACAAGGGTTTTTTCATGTAAAATTCAGATTGCCTTCATGTTAAGTTTGTTCGTGTCATTATGATTACTTTGCTTGATTCTACTATGTGTGCTTTTGCATGTCTCAACAAACTCAACATAACCGGATCTACCGAGGTCGATAGATTCCTATATGTGGGGCCACTGTGATGTATGTGCCTTGCATCCATGTAGTTCATCCATTTTGACCGGTCATTTGAGGGCACGATCCGAAAAATGAAGTAAATCCAAACTCTGGTGGACCATAATCCAAAAAAGAAGAGCAATTGACTATTAAAAACTTCTCTTGGGCTACAAAAGTTCTGGATCAAGCTGATATTTGCGGTGGTCTTTTCACCAAGTATTTGTGACCTTATCATAAGGTTGGATGGCAAATAAAGATTCCAGTAACCTTGAGAAGTTTTTAATGGTGGGGGGTTCAATCACAACTATTCCCCGTGGTATGGTCCACCTAAGATTTGGATCTGCTTAATCTTTAGGAGATGATGCTATAAAATGAGTTTTCAAAACGGATGGACGGCATGGATATAAGGGACAAACATCACGGTGGGCCCCACGGTGAGGGATCCCACCCACCTTCTCTGAAGCCGATCTATTTGAGAGATCCCACTTTGTATTTCTTAGGACTCTTCATAAAGTAACACTTTGATTTGATAATTCTAACCATGTGATTCATATGATTTATGGCTAAAAACAACGGACAGTTGTAATAAAATAGCCCTAATTAAAAAGTTAAGATTATCCAATGGTTATGATTCTTGCCCCATCTATTACTCAGTAGTTGTATGAATGAATGAATGGTTTAGATGGAAGCAAGTCACCCCATGTGCCACTTAAAAGGTCTGCCTGAACGTTATCTACACCTATACATATGGCAGACATGCATGGCAATCTGGACCGTCCAAATCGTGCCACATTGTGGATGGAAACTTGGACAGAGAACCATCTTCTTTCTAACCCCATATTTGATGGATGCCAATTGGATGGTTAGGATTGCATGTTCAATATTTATTTATTTTGGGTAACGATCAATCCACAATGAGTCCTGGTATTTGAACGGTCAAGATCGATGCATGCATGTTATGTTGATTGAGTTCCTATAAACTTGATTGAATCACCCTATATTCTATTCAATCTTTGCTGCAGGTTGCATGATGTTATGTTCAATTGAAAAGTTGCGTCATTAAGCTACACTCCTCCTGCAATCCTAACCGTTCAATCCATTTCAGCAAACTATTCCCCAATGCAAGCTTCAAACAATCGCAACCGTTCAGATGGGTCGCAGGGACTATATTATCAAGTACTCCAAGAAGTAGAGTCCTATTCCTCTCAGCACAATTTCCAACCGTTGGATTGCCTCGATGAAGAATCCAAACATGAAAATTTCCCTATCCAAGCTTCACATGGGCCCACCTACTCCACTCTCGAGTCATCATCAGCAGCAGCGATCACTACCTATGCCATCGATAATTTTAATAACAGTTTCTCAACAAACGAGAGCCCTTTATCACAATGGGACCCACACCATTCCCCCGACCACACGTACGAATCGCCAATATATGGATCGTCCATGACTTATGATGCAAACGAACTGAAACAAAAGCTACAAGAACTCGAAATCGCTATGCTGGGCCCCGACTCAGATATCATCCATGAAACCTGCGATGATTTCGATGCCTCGTCTGATCTTGAGAGATGGAAACTGGTGGTGGAGATTCCGAAAGGGGATTTGAAAAGTGCATTGATTGCTTGCGCACGTGCGATCGAGGACGGAGATCTGCTTATGGTGGAATGGCTAGTAACTGAACTGAAACAGATGGTGTCAGTTTCCGGCGACCCGATTCAACGTCTGGGAGCATATATGATGGAAGGTCTGATAGCAAAGCTCGCCTCATCTGGCAGTTCTATCTACAAATCCCTACATTGCAAAGAACCGGCTGGCGCCGATTTCCTCTCGTACATGCACATCCTCTATGAGATCTGTCCTTATTTCAAATTCGGTTACATGTCAGCTAACGGAGCGATCGTGGAAGCCGTGAAGGGCGAAGATCGAGTCCACATTATCGATTTCCAGATAGCTCAAGGCAGTCAATGGATTACTCTTTTACAAGCCCTTTCAGCTCGACCCGGCGGGCCTCCGTACGTCCGTATAACCGGCGTTGATGATTCTATATCGGAATATGCTCGTGGCGGTGGGTTGAAGCTGGTAGGGAGACGGTTGTCGATGCTTGCGGAATCTTTGAATGTGCCGTTTGAATTTCATGCTGCAGCTAGATCTGGTTGTGAAGTTGAGTCCGAGCATCTCGTGATTAGGCCCGGTGAGGCTCTTGCGGTGAATTTCGCATTTCAGCTACATCATATGCCGGATGAGAGTGTGAGTACTAGCAATCATCGAGATCGGATTTTGAGATTGGTGAAGAGCTTATCGCCGAAGGTTGTGACGTTGGTCGAGCAGGAATGTAATACTAATACGGCTTCATTTGTTGTGAGATTCATTGAGACGTTTGATCATTACAAGGCTGTTTTTGAGTCTTTGGATTTTGCACTTCCAAGGGATAGTAAGGAGAGGATTGGTGTTGAGCAGCATTGTTTGGCACGTGATGTTGTGAATGTGATTGCTTGTGAAGGGGTTGAGAGGATTGAAAGGCATGAGGTGTTTGGGAAATGGAAGGCGAGGTTTATGATGGCTGGTTTTAGGCAGTGTCCATTGAGTTCGGTGGTGAATGCTACTATCAAGACGCTGTTGGAGAGTTATTGTGAGAATTATCGGCTTGAGGAGAGAGATGGGGTTTTGTTTCTTGGGTGGATGGATCGAGCACTGGTTGTGTCGTGTGCGTGGAGGTGATCGAGTGGTGATTGGATGACTGACAACATGATAAGGTAATCTTGTAATTCTTTGTTTGTTATTTTAGAAGAATGGGTAGTACTTTTAGTGTAGAAATAGCGATCTTGAAAATAACTCTAGCTTCTTTTTCTTTTGATATGTTAATGAGAATTTTACTGCAGGAAACTGATTTCCTACAGGCCCATGCACTGCTATTTGAGGTGCATGTTTTTCTAGCCATAACATGTATTACGAGGAGAGAAGAAATGCATGTTGTGTCTAGAAAAGCTCTGCTACTATAGGGATCACTTACTAACAACAATGCTTGAGTTGTAGAGTACAAATCTTCTATTTGCCACAAATTGGAAATTTCTGTTTTCCTACATTCTAATTGATCCGCGTCATTACTGAACTTCTTAGCACTACTATGTTAAATGCAATGTGTGATGATGTGGCGTAATTAGATTGCAACAAATAGGAATCTCCTATTTGTAGCAAGCAAAGGATCTAATTTCTAAGTCGTGATATGGTATAGGCAAGTTGGGTTGGTTTGAGGGTTACCTCAAAAGAATGAGTTGAAATCCTCTACTTGACACAAGCAAAAATTTTCTAATTTGTTGCAATGCGATTAAGCTCTAGTTGTATTGTGTGCGTGGAGGTGAATGAGCGGTGATCATCCGATGGCTGATAACACGGTAAGGTAATCTTGTAATTCTTTGTTGGTTATTTTAGAAGAATGGGTACTACTTTTAGTGTAGAAACAACAATCTTGAAAATAACTCTTCTTTTCTTTTTGTATGTTTATGAGGATCGTACTACTGGAAACTGATTTTCTACAGGTGCATGCACCTTTTCTAGAGTGGGCCAACTCTTAAAGCCCGGTTCACTAGCTTGGCCCAACTTGTCTGTAGGGTCAGAGTTAGAGAAACGTACATAATCAAGGTTCATATGCCTCAAAGTTAGGCCTAGCTAATCATTAGGTGGGCCACACTAGAAACAATTGACAACCATACAAAAAATCTAATTTCACGTGGTGGTCCACGTTATGGTTTGATTATACCATGGTGTGCCATGCACAAATAAGCATGGTTTGTAGGAGAGCGGATTGGGTGCGGCCCTTATCGCGCGGCTCACTTGATGTATGTATTCATCCACACCGGCCATCTGTTCTTCCATATCATTTAACGGCATGAGACCAAAAATGAAGCGGACCCAAGTTTTAGGTGGACCATACCAAAGGAAACAGTAGTGATTGACCATTAATGGATGGTTTCCTGTGGTTTAGATAAATTTTTTGATACTCTGGCATTGTGTGATGGATGCTACGCAAACACTTAGAAATGCATACCTGGAACATAAGTTGTCAAATTAAACCGTCCAAATTATGAACCCAATGTAGATTAATCATTAAAGAAAAAAAACTAGTTTATTTTAGATGGGGATTGCCTACTAAGGTATGGCCATCTGAATTACATATCAAGAGCTTGGTTTTAGGATGTAAGCATAACGTGGGGAGACGTATCTAATGAACACGTGAGATGGCACTCACATATCACAGTGGGCCTCATGCAACTAACATAAGTTCAAACATATGTGACAGATGCCACTACAAGAAAACTAGCCTTTACTGGTATGAGTGACCTTATCTAAAGGTTGGATGACAAATAAACATTACGGTGGCCCCACACAACTAACATAAGTTCAAACATATGAAAGCATGCTCCATTGGCAATTCATTTCCTCTATCCATTGCATTGCATCATCTGCCATACATTCTACTTCAAAACAATAACTCTCTCTCTCTCTCTCTCTCTCTCTCTCTCTCTCTCTCTCTTGCACACACAATCACAAAGCAAGGGAGGACTGCTCTTGGGTCCTTAAAAAACAAATGGTCCAACTTGCCATCCAACCCTCCATTCCCAACTAAATCAAATCCTTCTTCACACCCTCCATTCCCAACTGAATCAAACCCTTCTTCACACCCTCCATCAACCATATTTACCACCTATTACTCTACAAATCACCATAGCCCACTTCCTGTTCTCTCCTTTCCGGTCCGTGATCGCATCATCGCCACGGCTAGATACATGGCAGCTCGAGCTCAATCTAATCCAATCCGCACCTTTAATTTCAAAGCCTGATTGGATTATTTTACACACCCCACAAATGGACCTCCAGCAGATCTTTAACACCTTAGCTGACTTCAGTGTGGGACAACAGCTCATGACCGTCGTGTAGAACATCAAGAGCTCGTTCCTGTCAATGATGCTTCGTGGGTAACATCTTGATGGGAATTTCTTCCAGGCTCGACCGGTCATGAGCCTCACTCGACCGGTCGAGAGTGGTGCTCGACCAGTCGAGCCTTGGCTCAACTCAAAGTCCAGTGACTTTGGGTTTATTTTTCCCATGATACTCGACCGGTTGAGCGAGGTGCTCGACCGGTCAAGGACTCTGCTCGACCAGTCGAGCTTACGCAGTTTTGAGTCTGGATCTTGTGCAGACTACGAAATTTGAGGCGGTTTCACAAGAGGTGCGAAAGGGAGTTGCCTAAACTATAAATAGGGGTTCCTAGGACTTTTTTAGGCAATGCAAGAGGGCTTCCTAAAGCTTTACAAGGGTTTCCTAAAGGGTTTAGGGCTATCAAAGGTGTGAGAGTATAGACATTGGAAATCGGCACCCACGCTAATTTATATGTTTTGTTTTTGGTGGTGGGGGTGATTAGGCTGATTTGTGGATGTTGGAGTTGCCACTAGCCAATTAATCTCAGAATCCTGTAGTCGGCTAGAACCAGCGGAATATGTAAAGTTGGAGAAATCCGAAGACTCTCATATCTTAGATTGACTCCTGGTCTGTGATCCAGGATTTCGGGTAAGGGACCTCAGTTACAAAGAGGAAAGGTGTTAGGCACCCTCTCTGCCCGTACAAATGTACAGCCTCTACTTGGTGTGGTAAGAAAATCTCAAGGGATGGATGATATGGTCAGGATAGGACTAGGCATATACGGATTTCTAATGCAGCAAGATCCAAAATTTCGGCAAGCTATAGAGCATACGTTTGGGAATGTGTCTAGAAAGCGGATGTAATGATGCTTATGCCAAAAGGTGAAGAAAAATGGACTAGATTGCTTTGAATTTCTGATGTGACAGGATCCGATGTATGGCAAGTCACAGAGCATACGTTCACTAGAGATCTAGAGAAGCAGGGGGGTTGAGAAGGGAATAGATGTCATGATGAATGCTTGTATGTAAAATGAATGGATCTTTGACTCGATCTTGAGTAGGCTAAAACATGGACTAAGCCATGATCAATCCGGGCTAGACTTGGGGATTAGGATGGTTGGGAAGGTAGGGAGTAGGCTAAGGGGATAGCTGAAAAATCTGGACTTGGAGGCTTGAGAGCTCCTCCTCACCCTCACTCTCTTCCTCCCTCTCTCCCTTTCTCTCTCACTTAGCTTTGGAAATGAGAAGTTATTGTTTTAAAATGTAAAGAGGAGAGTGCTATTTATAGCCTTCTCCAATGGCAATGTGGTAATTTCTAGGTTTGAGAGGAGTAAATGATGACATGGCAAGTGGTGAATGGTTGAGGGGAGAGAAAAGCCATGTGGCACTGTTCCATTGGCTCTTGAGGTTGGTAAAATGGTAAATAGTGAAGGCTGGAGGGATAAATTTAGAGGAAAGTTGACTTTCAGGTCAAGAGACAGCTGTTGCTCGGAGGACACATGCGCCCCGCGAGTGGCGGTAATCTAAGTACCACCAGTGGTAGTCCAACTATTGTCCATGCTGGGTTTGGTCCAAAACTTGTGTGGTTGGCTTGGTGTACGTTTTTTGAGAGGAAGCGGTAGTTTGACTACCGCCGGAGGTAATCGAACTACCGCTCGGGTACAGTTTCTCCCAAAATTTGGCCAGTGGGTCCTTTTTTGGGTCCTAAGAGTGAAAAAAAGTTCGTTTTGGATATTTGGCTCAAAATTGGCTCGATTGTTACCCAAAAATGGCCCAAGAAATGGATCAGTTTTGGACATGGTCTGGCTCGAATGATGGCTCGTAATAGCTCAGGTTAGGATTTGGGTTTAAGCTGGAGTTATGTTGGGTTTAGGGTTTAAGCTGAGGTTTGGGTTAGGGTTAGGTTTAGGATATGATCATAGTTCTCGGATTGTCTTAGCTTTCTCAAAATGTTAACCTGGGTGGGGTGTCTACAGATGCCTCTCTTTGGCTGAGGTTGCGAGCAACCGAGGGCCAAAGCTAGTGGACACCCCACCCTTTTGGTCAGAAAGGGTAGTAATTCGAATCTGTTGCCTGCCATTGTATCATTATTAGCTGATTGTTTGTAAAAGAGATGTCTTACACAATCATGAGGGCTGAGAAAAATGTTGTGATTGTCCCTGCACGTTGGTGAGGCATTATGGGTCACCAATCACAACCCTTTCATGTCAGATTGTTAATAATATTGGAGGGTAAGTCTGAAAAGTAGGGCCTCTACGCGTTAGTGCGGCTTTACAAGGATTCTCGTACTATAATCAGCCTAGGAGTATTTGATCCATTTGATTGTCAAAGTGGTTAACTGCTCTGTGCGTTGGTGCAGCCTTACGGGGAACTCACTACACCGACTTGGACTCGATCAAATTTTACGAATATCCCAGACTAGGTATGTATAGGTAATCTTTTGCCATGCAGTCTACTGATTCTGATACTTTGGTTACAATGGATTGTTGTCACTTTGAGTTTGATTATTCTTTCCAGAGATAGATCCACTCACTTCGACTAACATTCGTACGACTGTCCAGATATAAAGATTGGGCCAATCATACATGTATCATGTACGAATTGGATCATCCTCTGAGAAAACCGAGAGAGATTGAATCTTATTTGGTTGTTTACACTAATTGCAACTAGAGAATATGGAAGATTCCTCAGTGTACTGCGCGCCATGTGCATTTTCTGAAAATTTTTTGTTTGAAAATTATCCTCTTTGGAGCTAGACTCGTTAAGGATTTTATTTGAAAATACTTTTAGATTTTTTGAAAAATATTTATTCGATCTCGCGGATGGGCTTCGTTGTTCGGTTTTTATTTGCCCAAGTTAATTAAACAATCGCATTGCCTCCATTAATGAGTTGGCAGAGCTAACGGTTTTTATTTGAGATATTTTTGGGATCTTTGAAACATTCATCCGATCTCGCGGGAGGGCGTCGTCATCCAATGTTTATTGTACAAGTTAAGTAAACAGTCGCGTTGCCTCCACTGATGAGCTAGCGAGGCTAACGGTTTGAAATATTTTTAGATTTTTGAATAGCCAAATGGCCTCCACTAATGAATTAATGGAGCAATTGGGGACCATGGGCCTGATTTGGACGTGTGGGCCTAGGACCATGGGCCTTGAAATTGGGTTTGTGTAGTGGGCCTTGCTTTGGATATGTGGGCCTAGGAAATAGGCTTGAAAACATGGGCTTTGAACCATGGGCCTTTGAACAATGGGCTTAGTGGGCTTTTGACATGTGGGCTTTTTGAACTTGTGGGCCTTGTGGGTTTTGAAATGTGGGTCTATGGGGTTTTGAACTTGTGGGCCGTATGAGCTTTGAAATGTGGGCCTTTGGGGCTTTGAACTTATGGGCCTTGTGGGTTTTGAAATGTGGGCATCTGGGGCTTTGAACTTGTGAGCCTTATGATCTTCGAAATGTGGACCTCTTGGGCTTTGAACTTGTGGGCCTTGTGGGCTTTGAGATGTGGGCCTCTGAGGGCTTTGAAATGTGGGCCTTGTAGGCTTTAAACTTGTGGGCCTTGAGATGTGGGCCTCTGGGGCTTTGAAATGTGGGCCTTGTGGGCTTTGAGACGTGGACCTCTTTGGCTTTGAAATTTGGGCCTTGTGGGTTTTGAAATGTGGGCCTCTGAGGCTTTGAACTTGTGGGCTTTGTGAGCTTTGAAATGTGGGCCTTGTGGCTTTGAACTTGTGGGCCTTGTGGGCTTTGAACTTGTGGGCCTTATGAGCTTTGAGATGTGGGCCTCTGGGGTTTTGATTTTGACTTTGTGGATCCCCGACTTTGTTGGCTGCTTGTCCTGTATATGCATGTATGTTTCTATTTTTGTTCTTGTAAAGGAAGGAAAACAATGTACTTGTAAAAAGATGTTTTAAAGGAATTTTTTGTGCCAAATTTGTCAATGTTTGCTTGCGTTTGAGCTTGTGCCTGGATGGTGGAATCAGAATATTAAACTTAGCCCACGTCGAATCCGGTATTCTGTGTTGTTTACTAGGGATCCCGATTCCCTGAGAGTAGCGTATACTAGGATCATGCCCCTTGGATTTTGGTAGAGTCTGACAGAATTTTGATTTGGGACTTATCTTTTCCTTGTGCTTCTTCACTTTGCTTGTTGCCTTGGCTTCTCCTGTTCCTACACTTTTCTTTTTTTTTTTCTAGCCATTTTTACATGTGGCTTCTTTTCAGGTTTTCATCACGACGGGCTTTCTCGTCATTTTCGCCCATGACATCCTTTCAAATTTTCATCATGTCCCGAGTTTTTGCTCTTGCCTACCCCTTGACAGCTGTTGTAAGACCCGTGTCCTAGTCCATACCGTTCCTTATGCTTTCGCGATCCTACCGGTCAAATTTCGGCAACTTTCACACTGTATCCGATGATTTCGCGTGATCCTAAGCCAGGTCCCGCATACTGAAGTCGGCTGGAACCAAAAATTGTATCATAGCGACCGCGCCATCGCCACGGTTCCAACGCCGCGACTCACGCACTGACCCGATACCCAGGCTATAAGATGTCGATCTGCGTTTATTCTGAAGAAACGCCGCGCGTTGCGAATCTCGAGAGAATCTCTACAATAAGTCCCATCAATTAACCATAAATACATCCCTTATCCAAGTACAACCACCCCACTCCTCTTTTTCCCATAAGTCAAACCTCTCTCTCCCTCACCATCCCTCTTTTACCCATTTTTCAAACCAACCCATACTTCATTAATTACACCCACCACTCCATCCATCACTCTTAATATTTTCTCTCTCTCATTTCTCAAACCTCCCAAGCAATTCAAGCTTCACACATCCAACCTCCCTCTCTCCCAAACCACAAGTGTGGCCCACCCTATTGCAGGTGATGATCCACACCATCCACTATTTGGATGGGCCCAATACATCATTCTTTCTATATGTTATATTTCATATAATATACATATAATATATGTAATATAATATGTATTGTATATATATAATATGAGATATATATTATATGTATATATGTTGGTGGGCCACATCCACGTGGGACCCACCACAATAATGTGTTTACGTATGCCGTCCAGCGTCCCTAGACGTTGGACGTTGGCGAACTGTGAAGTGTAAACTGACATGGGGAGTGTACTAACGGGCTAGCCAAAGAGAAGGGAGTGGTTGGCCACTCATGCAGGCCCCACCTTGATGTTTTTATATAATCTAGGCCATCCATCCTCTTCCTCAGATCATTTTAGGCGTTAGATCGAAAAACGAGGTTGATCTAGTTTCCTGGCGGGCCATGGTATAGGAAACAGTGTTCCTACCTTTGATTTACTCCCTGGTGCTCCTGTATATCAAAAATAGCCCAATATTGGACTCGATGGGATTGTATCGAGCCACAGGGACCAATGGCTGGGATGGATCCGTCTGAGGTGGGCCCCACCTATTAAAAACCATCGGATTAATGGTTTTCAAAAAAAGAAAAAAAAAGAAAAGAGGCAGCAACATCTGCTGCTGCCGCTGTTAGTGGGCGGGCGGATGGACGAGCTGGGCCTCACGGCCCCAGCTGTGGGCCCCACTGTGATGCGTTTTTAACATCCACACCATGAATTTGATGGGTCCCCACAGACCAGATGTTTACTCTAAAAATCAGCCTTATACAGAACTCAGGTGGGCCACACCATCTAAAATCTTGTGAAGACACGCCCAAAACATATAAAAACATTTGGTGGGACCTACCTGAGTTTTGGATGTTGCTAAAACTTGGTCTGGACCGTCAGCCAGGTGGGACACACATAATGGGTGGGCTGGATTTGTGAACCACATTTCGATGGGCCCCACGCCCACCCCTAGGTCCAAGTGACCTTATAAACAGGTTGGGTGGCAAATGAATATCACGGTGGGCTCCCTGCCCACGTGACCTTATCAACAGTTGGATGGCAATAAACATTCCAGTGGCCCCATGGCCAGTGACCCTATCAACAGGTTGGCTGGAAAACGAACATCACCGTGGGCCCCCTGGTCCACGTGATTTTATGAATGGTTTAGGTGGCAATGAACATCACAGTGAGCCTAGGTCCAAATGACCTTATGAATAGTTTGGGTGGTGCATAAACATTATGGTGGCCCTAGGTTGGATAGAAAATAAACATTTTAGTGGGCCCTAGGTCCTTGTGACCTCATCGGCAGGTTGGGTGGAAAATAAACATTTATGGTGGGCCCATACAGGACCCACTAATATATGTTTTGTATCCATACTGTTCATTTATTTTGTGGGGTCCACCCTATTTATGTGCCCCAAATATGGGCCACTCTAAGCAAGCCCACCGTGATGAGTGTGTCAGACCCTCTGTCCTTCTAATTTTGCCAATCATGGGCTGCCATATGAGGCCCATGTGATTAAGCCCATTTTGATGTATTTGTGGCCCGATGTTGAGGCTCGCTCTGATATATATGAGGCCCATGTGACTAGGCCTATTTTGATTTAATTATGGGCCGTTCATTAAGGCCCACTTTGATTTGTAAAAGGCCATTAGTTGAGGCCCATCTTGATGTATTCATGGTCGCCCACTAAGGCCCACTTTGATATATATGAGACCATGGTTTGAGGCCCATATGATGGGGCCCACCTGCTTGAATCTGAGGCTCATGAGCAAAGCCCATTATGATACGTATTAGGCCTATGGGCAAGGCCCATTGTGCTATGTATAAGGCCCATTATAATGTATTTGGAACCCGTGAGCAGAACCCATATCATATGTCCCACCCTAACCATCCAAGTCATATAGGGTCAGCCTCGATGTACGTTTTATTCACACCGTCTGTGGGATGTGTGACCCACTAGATGTATGCATTCTATATCCACACTAACCATCTGGTGGGGCCCATCTGCTGCATGTGCAGGGCCTACGTATTGTGCATTTGTGCGGCCCATTGATGCAACCCACTTGATGTGCATGAGCCCCAATAGTGCGGCTCATTGATGCAAGGCCCGTTATGATATGTTAGAGGCCCATGGTTGAGGCCCATTAGGATGTGATTATGGCCCATTTGGTAAGGCCCACAGAGATGTATTTTCAGCCCATGGATCGAGGCCCATTACGATGTATTTCTGGCCCGTGTGTCGTGTCCCATTATGACATGTTTTCAGCCCAGTTATCGAGGCCTGACTTGATGTGTATAAGGCCCATCAATGCAGCTCATTTATGCGGCCCACTTATTGGATTGACGCCCATTGATGCGGCCCAATGTATCGACCCACCGTGATGTGCATATTAGGCTAATGGTGCGGCCCAATGTATCGACCCACCGTGATGCGTAGGCCCACGCGCTGCATGTGTAAGGCCCACCTGTGATGACTATTTGAGGCCACCTGTTGGATATTTGGGCCCACCTTATGTTTGATTCTATATGGGCCACTACTTGGGAGCAATGTTGGTTAAATGTCCAGTTTGATGGGCGATGATGGTTGAATGTCCATATTGTGACCTTCCCATAGGTCATGTTCAACCAATCAACGAGGCTGATTATTGATCGATTCTGATTGACGTGACGGATTTGCCGATTCTGATTATCGACTACCGATTTTGATTATGATTGTTGTGGTCGATTGACCAATTACCGATCGAGGATGATTATCGTGGCCGATTACCGATTATGATTGTCATGGCCGATTGACTGATTATCAATCAAGGCTGATTATCATGGCCGATTGTCGATTATGATTGTCGTGGCCGATTGTGGATTTCAATTGTGATCTATATTCTGCCCATGGGTTGAGGCCCATTGCGATATATTTGGAACCCCTGGGTTAGGCCCATTGTGATGTATAAAGGCCCATGGGCGTGGCCCATTGTGATGTTTATGTGGCCCATTGTGATGTTTATGTAGCCCATGTGATCCGTATTAGCCCCATGTGACGCGGCTCATTATGATTGTATGAAACCCATTGTGGTGTGTTTGAGGGCTAGGATATGGAGCCATTGTGATGTATGTTAGGCCCATGTGAAAGGCCCATCATAATACGTATTAAGCTCTTGACCGAGGCCCATGGTGTTGTATATTTGTCCCTTGTGTGAGGTCATGGGTCCACTATATGTTAGGATCTATGTGGGCCATTCCTTGGGGGTAATGTCGGTTAAATGTCCACATTGTCGAGGTCGATTGTCGATGCCAGTTATTGATATCGATTATGAGTATGTGACAGCATAGCATCATGATACATGCCCATACGCATCATCTGCATGTTTGTTATGAGATGTGGTTGATCATTGCATATGTCATTGAGCATGTTGTTATGAGACTCCCTGATAGGCGGAGGTTATCTCACTTGAGCACGCAGTATGCACAGGATTGATGCATGACTGGATTGTATGACTCATGCATCTTGCATTATGATTACTGTACACCCTAGCGATACCAGGGTCGTAGCCTCCACAGGCGTATCGTGGATGGCCAAATGGGACACCGAAAATGTTTGGTTCTAGCATACGGGCGCCATAGATGTCCCTGGGTGAAAATCCCTAAACCTCTGTGGCCAGGAGATTCCCCAACGTCGAAACTGAGTAGATATATATGAGCGCATGAGGGCCGTATACCAGTAGGCCGCGTCTCCCATTGTGTCGTGGTCGGTTGGGAGGGGGTGTGACCTTACCCGCCTGAGTGAGGGGGCAATATCTAGGTTGAGTTTGACCAGCTTGAGGAATGGGTCCGCTATCGACGAGCCAGGCCCGATATTGGCAGGCGAATAGTGAGGTCTCTTCCACTTACCCAGTTGTGCGCTCGGATAGGGGCGGCAAGCTGGCGTAGTGTAATAGACCCCGGTGATGATCCCAGAGAGGAACTGTACTGATATGTGGATTTAGTAAGTAAGAGTTACATACTCATTCATGCATTCATTCATTCACTATCTACTCGGGTTTGTGGTGCGCAACTATTTATTACGTGTGCCCTCGCGATGGCCAGGATTTCGGTTGGGGGGCGCGACTAACCTGAGATTAGGAGTTTACCACATTGAGTCTGACTATCCAAATTTAGGTATGAGACTGGTTTGGATAGAAGTCCCTTGTGATGGACCCCATAACCCACGATACTACGTACTATCATCCCGACTTCACACTCCAGTATGGTCATTCCATTCGCACCGCATATTGCATGACATTCGCGGCATTCGACATTTTGGGTTATCATGTCCCGGCATTTATATGGTCTAGGTACGGCTGACACTATTTTTGTTACTCATCAGGAATGTATATTGTATTGCATCCTCTGCATCTGATATTTGGCCATCTATGATTTCTCATTTGCATAGTTGTTCTACATTGCATATTCTGACATTGATTGGCTCATGGACTTGTTCGTATTTTCACTTACTCTGTTATCGTATGATCTATGATCTTGTCAATATTATGATTTCTATGATAATTCATGCTCTTGTCAGTATTTCTGCTTATTTTGACATTATACAATTTATGGATTACCAGTACTTTCGATATTGTGTGATTTATGACATTGTATCCTCGGCATCTAATATTTGGCTCGCTTTGACTCCTCATTTGTATAGTTGATTTGTGATGTGTACCCTGATATTGTATGATCCATGGACTTGTCAGTACTTTCACTTAATTTGATTACTCTGATATGGAATACTTGGTACGTACCTTGTGCACACACTTACACCACCCTCTAAGCTTTCTATAAGCTTATGCACGATAGATGCGTGCAGGTAATGTTAGGTTACTGCAATGTTGAGCTTGGAGCGTGCGGCGGTCTTCTGGGGCTTGGTTTTTATTTATGTATTTCCTTCCAGCATTGTACTCAACTGATTATACTAGTGGATATGTGATGATGATGTTGCCTTTGTGAATTGGGTAATCTTGTGGTTATGCTTATTGTGAGTTAAACAAAAAAAATCCTCCTTGTAGGATCCCAGGATCGGAATCTGGCGTATGGACGCTGGGAGCCGAGAATGGGGTACTACGGAGGCTGTCGGCACCGGATTCGGCGATCGGGATTCCTGTGAATCCGATTTTCGGGTTTAGAGCATGACAGCTGTGCTCTTTTTACCCTTGGTGCCTGTTCATGTTTTCACCAAGTCCGCTACATGCCCGTTGTTTTTACTCGATGTGCCCTTTCGGGTTTTCACCTCGCCCGTTTTACTTAGGCACGTTACTTTTCTTTTAATTTCTCTTTTTCTTGTATAAAGGCGAGAGGCTAGACTCCATTCATTGCCGGCCGATTGGTGAGCTGCCTAACTTTGTCTTCAATCATGATCGTGAAGCTGTTGACATTGGGTTAAACTATCCTGAGGGGAAATGGGTTAGTGACTTGTGTTCTCACTCATTGGGTTCGACTCTTCTTTTCTTTTTTTTTCTTTTCTTTTTTTTTGGACTGCGCGCTTTATTCGTCCATTTTTTTAACTTTTTTTTAACCCTTTATTTTTTTAGAACACTTATTGGAAGGAAGGAATTAATGATGATGGAACATACCTTAGGATGCTAACCTCTTGTCGTTTGACTTTAGCTTTACGATTGTGGTTATTGACATAGTTAGGTAGGATTACCCATGATAGATATTCACGTTGTCGGCATTGCTGGGCTCTGAAAGATCTTTGCCCCTATACCTCTCGGAAGAACCTAGCGGATGATCAGCGGACCGTCTCAGGATGGCCTGGAGTTGCCCCCTGGATCTAGTAGGCGCAATGATAAGATGTGCATGATTACCATGTTGCTAACCTTTCTTTCAGACTTGCTTGTCGTTGGTTCTAGCGATCGCCATGTGCTTTATGTCGGCGAGATGTAGTTGGTTGCATCGAGCTTACCACCAATCATTTTCCTTGACTTCTTTCTTCATTTGTACTGGTGATATAGGATGTTGTTGGTGCCCGCTTTTGTCTGCCATGAGAATGTACTCATGACCATTGGATGCCTTTGGGTTCATTCTTTCGCTGATGTCCGCACCCCATAATGAACAAGGGCTAGAGTGTTGTCAGGCTATAAAGACTCGAAGCATGCACATGGATCCATTATGCAAGCTTTGAATACTTGAAGCACTTCCTGACATGCTACAATAGCTTATCTCCATCGTTCATCACCAATTCTTCTTGGACAATGTACATTCCTTTACACGCAAGTTGTGGACTCCATTATAAACTTCAGGCATGATCTTGATAGCATTGTTGGGCTTGACTTTAGGCTTCATAGCAGATGGTGTATGACTAGCTCTTCATTTGATCTGGGTAAGGCTTCATAGGAGAACCCCAAAGTTAGATAGCCCCGGGTCTCAGGAATTCTTTCATTGTCTGCTTATATTCAGGAGGCGAGGATCTCTTGATGTGTACTATTCTAAGGAGCTTAAGGGATCCCAAGTTCACAATTTCAAAATCATCCGTGATGACATTGGCCTTTGCCTCGAACTTTCAGAGGGAATCCTCTAGCTCGAGAGTCGGATCATCATTTTCCCCATCCCGGGCTTTGTTCAAACTCATGAGTTTGAAGTCTAACTATAGATCGAAATCATATGAGTCGACTTTAAACTCAGGTGTTGTAATAGACGCATTTGGCACATTATTGCTTGTGAGTTTTGAAAGATTTTCTATTGTTTTTGTGTTTTGAGAATTTTCTGTTGTTTTTTGGATTTTGGCAAATATATGATTTTTTAGCATTTTGACAAGTATCTGAATTTTTTTGGCGTTTCGAAAATATCTAATGTTTTTGGCTTTTGAGAATTTTCTGATTTTTTTTTTGAATTTTTTTGAGAAAGACGACGATGTGAACCAGGGATTGCTTGATTCTGTTCAAGGAGCCAAATATTATTTTCTTTTATTGTGCCGTCTTAGGAATTGCAAACCAGTTATTGACCTGCACTCTCCTTAGGAGGCAGGGTCAGATGGATCAGTAGGTGGGCCCTCATTGTCGTGTCTAAATGTCATGATAAGTTTAAGACTGAGCTTTAAGTTGGTGTTGGATGTCACTTTTCTTCTTACGCAGGTGGGACCCAGACTATTGTCCAGTCAATCAGGGTAAACTCTTGCCCCTTGCCCGAGTCCTTTCCAAACAACCCAGTTGGGCTCACTTTGCTCATTTGATCCTCTATGGTGGATCTTGGCTCGCCCACCAGATAGATGATCCGCCCCTTAATGGATCTGATGTGCGGATGAAGGGATCATCCTCCTCTTGCCGACTTTGCCCTTCTTCGATCCATTTATGCTTTGCTACCTCACCCTTAGGAGGCTGATATCCCAGTCCTGTCATGCCTACATTTTCTTGATATTTGAACTGATAATAAAAATGTTGGTGCTCGACTGAAGGGAAGACATAGTTTGATCCGATGAGACATGAAAAGGCATGCAATTCACAGTCTCGAACTCAAGACTATGGTATGGGATATCCTCATCGGAGCATTGCATGTCTATGATCAGGATATCTAGCTCTTGACGGTTGACTGCTTCAATCGGAAAGATTTGTTTGGGATCATCCAGAATAGTCAGCGCCTTGTCTCTGAAAATGTATTTGGCCTTTTGGTGAAGAATTGAAGAGAGAGCCTTGACTCTATGGATCCAAGATCGATCAGGGAGGAGATGAAATGAAGTTGTGATGTCAAAGACCTGAAAAGTGATGGTTAATGCTTTAGTGCTAATTAAGATCTCGATGTTAATCTCTTCCTCGACCTTTCTCCTAGAGGCGGGAGCCACTCGTCCTAGACTCTTCTCTTAAAGGATTGAAGACTAAGTAGAGCTACGTAAATCCCTTTGAGTAGCAGAATGTCCTTCCTGAAAAGTTTCCACATAATTGAAGTTGGGCCCTGATTTTGCTAAGGCATGTGGTATGTTGATCGGGGAAGGAGAATTTTCTTGGAACACGACAGTTGGAGCAAAGGTCGGATAGGCAAATGGTGCCCCTTCCGAGACAGAGGATGTATGGATTGGATTGATTAGGGGTGGCTTTGAGGGCATGGAGATTGGACCGGCTGGAGATGCCCCTTGCATATTTAAGAGCGAGGAGATTAGACTGGCAGGGTGTGCCCCTTGTAAACTTAGGGGTATTATTGTTGGGCTGGTAGTGATTGAATGGATGCATTGGACTGGATGACAAGGCGATTCTCCCTGAATGATATTTGTGGCAGGGGTACCTAATGAGGTGGGGCTTACTTGATACAGTGGCAGATGATTTTGGAGGGTGTAATTGGTAGTGGCAACAGCAGGAGAGGTAAACACAATCATTTGGTTGTCAATTAGATCTTGGACCGCATGCTTCAGGGTGAAACAACGGTCCGTTGTGTGGCCTCGGGATTGGTGGTATGTATAGTACTTATTCTCATTATAGTTTGGTGGTAGAGGGTTTGGTGGGGACCTAGGCAGTAGTAGAGTAAATATTTGCCTTTGGACTAGCATGGCTAGTATCTCACTGTAAGTTTGGGCTATCAGTGTAAACTGCCTAGGTTCCTGGGTCATCCTCATCTGCTGACCATGATTGGGGTACTGAGGAATCCCCATTTGCTGTTGTTGTTGCCATTATCCCTTTTGAGGAACGAATTGAACACCTTGGGTAGAGGCAACGAGATTGTCTTCTTCCGTTGGATGGAGGTCAGGAACACTGTTATCGTTCTCGTATCCAATAGGCCTTCCTTCCACTATCTGTTGCACTGGGGAGGCCTGATGAGGCCACCAAGGGGAGATCGTCCTAGCCCTTATTTCGACTTCGACTTGTTCCCCAACACGGATGAGTTGGGTAAAGTTAACATATGGATACGAGACGAGGTGTCTAAAGATAATCGGGTTTGCCAAGTGGATGATCATGTAGTTTGCTCCTCATCATCAATGAGTGTTTTCATTCTGGCATCCATGGCCCGCCACCGTCCAATGTAAGTTAATAATGACTCATCATTCCTTTGCCTTAGGGCAGCAAGATCTGCCCTTTTGGGCGCTACATTAAGATTGTACACGAAACGATCAATGAAAGCTTGGGAAAGTTGTTCCCAAGTCTTAATTCAACAGTAGTCTAATGACATGTACCAATCTAACGCATCGCCTTTCAAGGATTTTTAAAACAAACGAATCAACGCTCCGTTATTACCTGTCTAAGTGGTCCATAGGACACCTTGTACCATCGTATTTGTTGAATTTTGGTACCTCGAAGTCCTGAGGTACCTTTGCATCAGGGAAGGGGTAAAGATCCCTGAACTTGGTGGATGGGAGATCCACCCCTTGCTACACCACACAATTGCTCTCGGAGCTCTTAAATTTCGGAGGGACCGGTCGAGAGGAGTTTTGCCCCTTGGAATTGATTGGATCTCTTATTAGGAGGAAGATGTGAGGGAGGGTTGCTCCCATTTGTATGTTGGGCTGATTCTGCAGGAAGAGGGAGAACAAGATTTACTGGAGGAATGAGGGAGAAAGTAAAAGGAGTTTGTGGGATTGAGCTGTTTTGCACACTAGGCTGTGTTGCCTGCATATTTGGTATGGCGCCTAACACTAGGCGAAGCAATATCTCTTGTAGTGTACAGAAACTTTGGGCCATCTCATTCATGGCTGCAGTAGTTGGTGAGTCTATTAGAGCTGTCGGCGCCGGTGCCAGTGCCGATGCTGATGCTTCAGGAGATGGCAGAGCTGTAGGCTTTTCCTCATGGGTAGCCATAGCTACACGTGATCGAGTAGTCGTGGCTAGGATTGATGCTTACATAAGTGTAGCCAAAGATGTTTTTTTTGTATGAATGCAGTGATGATGTCCCTTGAAATTAAATTACCACACACTTTCGAGTCGGGTGTCAGCTAGTGCAAGCTAGGAAATCCCCAGTGGAGTCGCCATTCTGTAGACACTCGAAAGTCTTTGATTTTCAAGGCAAAAAAGAACTCAATAGAGTATCTCCAACTTTCACAAATCGCCTAATAGCACACCCGACAATTGGTTAAATAAACAGTCGGTCACGCTCCTAACCAAGTTCCTCTCTATCTCGACGCCAAGGGTTAATGGTTTCAATTTAAATTTGACCCAATCAGTTCTGGCTCACCTAGAAATCTTACATGTGTACCACGTGGCCGAATTTTATATCAACATCATTTTTGGTACGCTTGGTGAGATAGTTGTGCAGTTGTTAATTGAGTGATTTGATAAATGAGCTGTCAATCCCTAAGAAACAGTGGTATGTTGATGAACAAGAACTTCATCAGGATCTTGAAGCATTCTAAATGCAGACCAATCCCAAAGTTTTAAAACCAGTGCCTTCGGATATTCCAGAGGTAGGGTCATCATCTCAACTTAACTCCCTAGAATAAGTGACTGAGGCGTTAGGCAACATGCATGCAAGTTTGCAACAATTGACCAAGCAATACAAAGCTCATGTTGAATCTTTCAACTGGATTTTGGGATTTCTCAAGCAAAAGTTTTTCAAAGTGGGTCAATACAACACAAAGGTACCCCTTTTTAAAAACGTTCCATAGGAACCACCAATTCCACCTTCATAAAATGTTTGGTTGCATTAAGGTCAATTCACTTAAAATATGCCGCCTTAGGATGGTGTTAGGAGAAACAATCGTAATGGCAGATCGAACAGGCAAAAGGAGTATGAAGAAAATATTGGCATACACCTTGTGGTATAGTTCATACTAAACAATGAAACACTTGATGGCAGGGTCCTTTTGTACAACCATCTCAGATGGTTAACTAAGAACCCTAGGAACATAGGTCAATTGTTTTGCCTCCACAAATAGGTCAATAAGAATTGGATAATGTAATACAAGAAGTTACTGACCAAAGACATGGTCACCAAACGAATCGGCTAACATATCATATGCCTTATCAGGATTAGGTTGATCATCTCGTTGTGGTGCCAATAGTCTATAAAATACCAGATTTTACTCTATTTTTTGGAGAAACAAGCCAATTTACTATAAAATACATTAGCCATTTTACTATGTAGTGTGGTAAATTTTTAAATAATGAATATATGAAACTGAAATGGTTTCAAAATTCATTAATTGATATTGATTTCTTATGGTATATCGATTTACTGCCAAATTCAGTACACCCTTGGCAAGACATGGAAGAAATATTTACTCTTAGTTCTTTCATACGAAATCCGAACTATCTTTGGCCAACTTATCTCACCTAAGATAGTTACCTAGTGAATCGGCTGAAAGTTATATTACTTGGTTCAAGAGAGTGAGAAATAAATATAGAGTTTATACGCCAGAGGCTCAATTTGTCAAAGTGGTCATGAAAGGATTAGATATTAAACTTCGAAAGAAAGTCAAAGAAATGGATTTCGAATATATGGTTGACCTATCTACTAGAGTGACCAGATTCGAATGGCTTTTATGGGAAAAGAACCATTAAAAGAACTTATCTCCAGAGACATTATCTTGACCCAAATTATGAGATTTTGATGGCCAAAATAAACTTTATGAAACATTTTATTTGCATGGCCTTGACAAAAACTAATGATTAATCTTCTAGTCAAAGTTCAAATGCAACTAAAGAATTTTCAGAATGTGGCAGGTATTTCTCTTTTGATATAACAAAGGCTGATGAGATTTTTTATCTTCTTCTGGCCAGAAAATTTATCAAGTTATAGTTGAGACAAAGAATACTTATAGATGATGAATTAAAGAAAATTGAATATTACAAGAAGAACGAAAAATTTGTGTTATTTTCAGAAACATTAACATTGATTCAGGGATACTGAAATTCTCAGAGATTTAAAATTAAAAATATAAAAATATAAAAAAAAGCCATGTTAGTGGGCACCGATCATTTCCTGTCTTCAATCAGAATCAATATGGTCTCTGCAAATTTGAGAAGGATGATCGCTCCTAAGGAGAAGGTTGATCTGGTAACAACTACCAAAAGGTCACACTTACATTGGCTAAAAGAAATCGGTAGGAGGTCAAATTTTAAAGAAAAGACAATTGAGAAAAAGAGTGAGAAACATAACACAGTCGTCACCGAAGATCGATTATGTGAACGATGTTATAGAGATAACCAACAAATGGATTCTACATAAGTTTATTATGCACTATGAACATAAGTGAATGTGCATAGTAATAGCATAATTCAAAATTACTAAGCCGCTAACGTAAGGAGGAATTTGTGAGGCTTCACATGGAGGGATGCTCCCAAGTATTACAATAGAAAATGACTGAGAATGGTTAAGCCTATTAAGACTTTGGTCAATCGATAAGTTAGGGCTCTCCATCCAAAATTTCTACAATATCCATCATAAATGATAAGAACTCATAAGCGCCCCTGGCAATGAAAGAGAGCGGCGGGTCAAGTTATCAAAATGCAAGGCCAATGGTTTGATGAGCTTGTAAAAGTAACAATAGATAGTCTACGACAACCTAGTAGGTAAGGTCAGTCAATCTTGAATTAAAATGAGATGTTAAGGCAAACAATCAATCTCAATAAGCTATGCAATCTGACCAAGCCAAGCCAAAACTGGTAAAAAAGGCTAAAAATGACAATCACTCTAAAGAGCCTTTGAACGATCAAGACTCCTTTATGGAAGGTTTGTTAAATGAAGAAATGCTCACAAATGCAAAGATGTGGGAAGAAGACGTTGATTTTCAACAAGCTACCGATCTAAAAAATGTGGAGACCCAATATGAATAGGGATCAACCATGTTACATTTGGAACACTGCCACCTCTAATGGTGCGGTGCAATATGGTATTTGTATGACCACTTAATTTCATGGTAGACATGATCAACCAAGAAATATTGATGGGGATATCGAGGAATTTGAAGTTGTCATGGCCAATGAAAGATCTTTTGAACCGATAAAGCCAAAAGAATCCTCCATTATCACTATCGAGCTAGGTACATGTGTGGAAAATATTATTTTTTTTATCAACCTACTCAAGCAATGTCCCAACATCTCTAACTATTGTACATGTCGGCACACGTGGACAAATATTTGATTACTCGTATTGTGGTCAATAACAAGGCAGTTGTCAATATCTTGTTAAGAGTTGTGTTGAGAAATTTTTTTTTTTTTAAAAAAAACATACAATGATTTGATTGGGATTGAAGTAATGATCAATGATTTGCAAGTGGTGTAAAATATGTAGAAGTGATGTTGTCGATTAAGTTAACAATTAAAATTAAAAAATCATTGACAGCTTTTCTTTGTGGTCCAATCATCATCTAATTATAATGCCCTTCTTGAACGGAATTAAATTCATTCCAACTTTTATATCCTATCATCTTTGTATCAATTCCTCATGCTCTACAATTATGGAAAGGTTGAATTAGTTTGGATTGATATTAAGTAATTCCAAGTGGAGTCTAATTTGGCAGAAGGCCATTTTATGATAATGAAGTTGGTCGTTTGATTTTCATAGGTCAAGATCAATTTAGCTGACCAACTGGGATCTCGATTTTCGAGAACCCTTTAAATAAATTATATAAGTCTCATGACTGACAATGAGTGTCACGCCCTAAACTCGGAAATTAGGCTCACAAAATTTTCGATCACCAAATCCAGTGCTGATAGCTTTCATAGTACCTCATTATCGGCTTCCAGCGCCCATACGCCAGATTTCCGATTGTGGGATCCTACAAGGAGGATTTTCAACATACATTTGTTTTATAACAAGCATAACCACAAGTTTACCCAAATCACAAAGACAACATCATCATTACATATCCACTAATATGAACAGTTGAATACACTGCTGAAAGGGAAATATATATATATATATATTGAAAATCAAAGCTTTAGAAGACCGTTGCACGCTCCAAGCTCAACACTGTTGCCACCAAACGCCACATGTACCATCTATCGTGCATAAGCTTATAGAAAGCCTAAAGGGTGGTGTAAGTGTGTGCTCAAGGTAGGTGTCAAGTATGCAATATCAGAGCATTACGGAAACATGCCGGTAAGTCCATAAATGCCATTAGCCTTATCCAAGCCATGCGATGCAAAACATTAAAAAAATCAATATCATATACTGAGGAAACAATGTAAATCAGGTATGCAATGCGGAGTCATAGTAAGCCAAATATCATATTCTGAGGATGCAAATGGGTTCACAAATACCGTCAACCTCATCTAGGCCATATAAATGCAGAAACATAGTAACCCAAAATACCATATGTTGCGGATGTAATGCAATATGCAGATCCTGGCGAGTCCATAATACCATCAACCTCATTTAGAATATACAATACATGAGCATAGTAAACCAAATGCTATGTGCTAAGAATGCAATGCAATATATGGTGGTAATAAAATGACCAAGCTAGAGCGTGAAGTCGGGATGATAGTACATAGTATCGCAAGCTGTGGGGTCCATCACAAGGGACTTCTATCCAAACCAGTCCCATACCTAAATTTGGATAACTAGACTCAATGTGGTAAACTCCTGATCTCAGGTTAGTTGGACGTCTAACCGAAATCTTGGTCATTGCGAAGGTACACATATTAAATTAGTTGCGCACCACCAGCCCGAGTAGATAGTGAATGAATGAATGAGTAAAATGTTGAGTATGCAACTCCTCCTCAATAAGTCCACCAATCAGTCTCATATATCTCTGAGATCATCACCGGGGTCTAGTACACTCTAAGCTGACTAGTGGTGCGCAGCCCAGCGAGTGGAAAAGACCTCACTACTCACCTGCCAGCAGTATACCAATGCCTACCCGCCTTGTCGATAGCAGACCCATTTAGGAGATGGTCAAACTCAGCCTAGCTTATAGTCTCCTCACTCAGGCGGATAAGGCCACACCCCCTTCCAACCGACTACGACACAGTGAGAGATGCGGCCTACTGGTATTCGACACTTGAGCGCTCATGTATATCCACTCGGTCTAAATGTTGGAGCATCTCCTGGCCACAGAGGTTCAGGGACTTTCACCCATGGACATCCAACGTGCCCAAATACTCGAATCAAATATTTTCGGTGTCCCATCAGGCCATCCACGATATGCCTGTGGAGGCTACGACCCTGATATCGCAAGGGCGTACAGTATAGTCATATCACAAATGCAAGATGCATGAGTCATACAGTCCAATCATGCATTAATCCTGCACATACCGTGTGCTCATGTGGGACAACTCCGCCTATCAGGGAGTCCCATAAACAATTTGCCCTATGGCATATGCAAAAGTCAATCACATCTCACAACAAACATGCAAATGATGCGTATGAGTATGTATCATGATGCTATGCTATTACATACTCATAATCGGTATCCATAACCAGCCTCGATAATCAACATCGATAATTGGCCTCGACAATTGACTTTGATAATCAGCCTTGATAATCGACATCGATAATCGGCCTCGACAATCGGCTTCGACAATCAGCCTCAATAATTGGCCTCGACAATCGGTCTCGATAATCGGCCTCGACAATCAACCTCGATAATTGACCTATATGCAAGGCGGGGTCCGTAGATGAACAACCGACCTAAACCAAAACATAAAGATCGACCTTCGGCCATGGATATGCCCAATCCGGTAGCACAGAGACATCTGTCTATAGCAATGATGAACCATGCAACATCAATAGGGCCCAATGATTTGGGTTGACCCAAAATAATGAGAATGAGCCTAACAAAGGCCTAAGGGAAGGTCGCAATGCAGACATTTAACCATCATCGCCCATTAATATGGACATTTAACCAACATTGCTCCCAAGGAGTGGCCTATATGGAACCAAACGTATAGTACGCCCATGTCCTCACACATGGGCCTAATATACATCACCATGGGCCTCACTCATGGGCCACATGTGCATCACATTAGGCCACATCCCATGGGCCATATATACCTCGTAATGGGCCACATTCCATGGGCCGCACATATATTAAGTGGGCCGCATCACATGGGCCGCACCAATGGCCCTCATATACATCAAGTGAGCCACATGACATGGGCTGCACCAATGGGCCTCATATACATCAAGATGGGCCGCAACAATGGGCCTCATATACATCAAGATGGGCCCATCGTCCTGGCGGGACCCTTTACACAATTCATCCATTTATAAAGATTATTTTAGAGATTACCCAAAAAAATAAAAATGAATCATATCAGGAGATCATCTGGACCAAACCACAAATAGCACTGGAGATAATGATTCCCACTGATAACAATGCACAGGGCCCACCATGACGTTTATTTCCCATCCAATCGAATCATAAGGTCACAAAGACCTGGATTAAGAGGAAAAAACAAATTTCATATTGATCCAGAACTTCAGTGACCCCAAATGGGTTTCAATGATAGACATTCAATCATCCACTGATTTTTGCAGTGTGGTCCACCTAATAGACAGTTGGATATAACATATACATCACGGTGTGGCCCACTATCCAGCTATCTGGACGGTGTAGATATGCCCCACATACATCATGAAGGACCCACAGAACTTGCTGACAAAATGTAGCATCTATATAGCTGGTGCGGTACACTACCCAGTCTGATCCCCACTATCCAAGGTTTGGACGGTGTGGATTCAACACACATATCACAGTGTTCCCCACTGTCCAGATAGATGGTGGGATGAAACACATACCATGGTGGGCCCTCAAAGCTTACTGATGTCACTTACTGCAGCTTTATAGCTGGTGTGAGATATAGCAGTCATCCCACTTCACGGGGTGGGTCCCACACAGATGAACGGTTAGGATATAACACCTACATCATGGCAGAGCTCATATGGCACCGTCTAGAGATGGACGGTGCAAACGCATACATTAAAGGTGGGGGTCCCACCGTCCTATGGTGTGGACGCCATGGATAAGACCCATACATCACATCTGGCCCCACAAAACTTGAGACGTCAATACAGCAGCTATATAGCTTGTGTATGCATACACCAGCCAATCCTCTTCACAGGTGGGTCCCACGTGGGGCCCACCATAATGTTTATCTTCCATCCCATCTGTTCACAAGGTCACAAGACCCAAAAAGGGTTCAATGGTAGACGTTCAATCTCCCACTACTTTTTGGTGGTGTGGACCACCTGAGTTCCGCGAACGGCTGATTTTTGGGTATCCCAATATCTAGAGGGGACCCATTAAACGCAAGGTGTAGATGTTCAATATACATCATGGTGGGGCTTGTAGTGGGGCCCACAGTCCCTGCTCGTTTTATAACCAGCAGGATGTTGCCTGCTATAGCATCCTCTGGATGCTGTCATAAGCAACGTCAACCCCCTCTTTTTTTCTATATGTGATGTTTTTCATAGGTGGGGTCCACATTAGGGTGATCCAGTCCATCCGTTGGATTCTATGGCTCATGATAGACCCAACAAGTCCAATATCCAGCATGTTTTGACGTGCCGAAACATTACAGTGGGCCCTAATAATTTTTCACTATTAAAATAATGTTTTAGATGGTGTGGCCTGCCAGAGTTTCAGATTGCTTCATTTTTCAGCTCAACACCTAAAATGAGCAGGGAAAAAGGGTGGATGGTGTGGATCGGGTACATACATCAAGGTAGGATCCACATGAGTGTGACCTACCAGCTTTTGAATTAAAGCTGATATTTATGTTTTTCCTTCATGCAGGTGACCTGCCCCAGACGGTCCAGGCAGCAATGTTACTGGACGCTGCAAGGTGGACCCCACAATGGTAGTGTGGGTATACAGTGCATGCATCATGGCGGGCCATTGCCCTGAGCTGTGTGGATCAGATACATCATGGTGGGCCACGAGATGGGAAAGAGAGAAACAGAGAGAGAGAGAGGGAGACGTTGTGATAGAGGGACCCCACACTATGGGCCCTCCCTTCCATGCATTACAACATACATCAAGTGAGTCCTATTACATGTGGGCCCACAAATCAAAATCAACGGTGGAGATCCTTTCTCCACCAAAATGCAAGGTCTAGATGACCCTTTTCATACTAGGAAAATAAACATCATGATGGGGTCCATGGAGAATGGCCCCATTATGGAATGATCATGTAAATCAAGGTGGGCCATCGGCCACACCTAGGGTCCAAAGTGAGATCCATACCATCCATTAGTAGGCCCCACTTGGCGCATCATCAAAATATAAATCTAAACCTATAAAAACACTCACCATTAGATCTTCTTAGTGTGATGGAATGCCAAACTCTTTGACTCTCTATTTGATGGAAGATGATGAGGATTGGAGGGTTGAGATGGGAGATGAGAGGGGTAGGAAGTGGGCCACACTTGGCTCTCTTGGAGCTTGGAGATGCTTGGACGTCCACCTCTCTTGTTGCTTGAGAAAGTGAGTAGAGAGAGAGAGAGAGGGTGGTTGTAAGAGAGGTGATGGGTGGAGTGATAGATGGAGTGATGTAAGGGTTGACTTTGGGGGTAATTTGTGTAAGAGAGGTAACATGTGAGGTATGGGTGTGATGGGTTGTATACTTGACTTGACTTAATTGATTGATGTGATGGGTTACAGAGATTTTCTCGGGATTGCAAATGCACGGCGTTTCTTCGAGATAAACGCGGGCCCATATCTCCTGGCCCGGGTATCGCATCGATGCGCAAGACGTGGCGTTGGAACCGCGGTGACTGTGCGGTTGCGAGGGTACAAGTTTCGAGTCAAGCCGACTTAGATCTACGGGATGCGACTCAGGGTCGCGCGCAAATACCGATCATAGGTCGTGGGTTGCCGGAATTCGACAGGGAGGATCGCAGGAGTCTACAGAACAGTACGAACTAGGATATGGACCTTACAATGAGCTTGCTACGTCTAAAGAACTTGAGATATGAGATACATTGGCGATAAAAGTCCTGCATAATTAAGGAGTTGTAATAATCAAACGTTAACCAAGGACCAGCAAGCGGCCAACATCACAACTTTGTTTACAAGATTAGAACACACTAAGTACAGAGCCAAATTTGGAGTAATAAAAAAGGACCTCCTACCAAATGAGTACCTTCGATCGAAAGGTCATAAAGACCTCGATATAGATGAGTAAGAAGGAAAGGAGCTAGCACCATTGTTTCATCGACAACTAGAGTTTTGACTAAATCGGCGTGTTATTTGGTCAGTTGATCGGCTTTAACACATAAAAGAAAATGACAAATCCACATCAGGAGAAATGCACAATACTCCTGATAAGTAACCTCACCCTCGGTCTTGGCTTCCTTCACCATATAAATATCATATAATATACAGGTGGAGATGTTGAAAGTAGGTTTTTTAGTTTTGTTGTAATGGTACCCAGGGTACAACTCAATCCCAATAAGTGGAAGACCTATTAAGGCACAAACGTCTAAGATGGTTGGACTCACTAGACTGCACCTAAAATGAAAGGAGTTTGCCTAATGACTCCAAAAATAAGTTGCTACAATGAGAATGGCAAGATTGGGTTTGATTTTGCAAGTAGCCAGATGTATGCATTCCGTAATGCCAAGTTCTATCCATAGAGAAAGGTACTTAGCCTTAACTCGTTTGTACCAATTAACCAATTTTCAAGAGGATTAGGCAATAGTTTGGGAATTATATTGAGACATCAATACTTCCAATCCATGGACTTATAGTCCATCAAGAAGAATTTGTTTGTATCGGCAAGGAAATGTAAAGTTATATCAGAGAGATACAAAGTAGAAGAATGAATAAATGCATGGTACAAGAAGAGACTAGAATCGGAAGAGGATCAAAGTGGCTCCAATAAAGAAAGCAGAGGAGATGATGAAGAAGTTGACATAATGGAAGATTTCTTGAAAGCCATGACGATTAGCAGAGAAGAAACATAATTACTGTTTGAGAGAATTCATATTGTAAAAAAGGAATAAGGGAGATGAGCAGGCATTTATAGTCTCGTCATATACACAACATTAATTACTGAATGACGACATGGGGGATTTTCGAAGCAAAAGTTGTAGTAGAGATACAATTGTTAGTGCCTCAGTTTTGTCACCAATATGAGCTTGGGTGTCTTGAGTCAGTTGAGCCTCCATAGGAAGACATTGAAGACCGAAAACTCAAAAGCTTGCAGCATCAAGGCCGAAGACTACATGTAAATCATGAGGTGCATTGGTAATACTAACCCAAAACCCCTTTAGTTCTAAAACAGCCTACATTAGATGACTTATTCCACATAAAAAATCCTTAGTCATCAGGTTTGTACTAGCTAGATCATGAGCAAAGTGCATAAAAAGAATGAAAACTGTAATTCACAAGTTCGATTGATATTCGATCAAACGTGCGAAACTTTAATCGGTCTCGATTGATCAAATATCCTTCGCTCGATCGATCGAAGATGGCCAAAACAGTCAAGCAAGCTTTCAACCCCATTTGTAGAAATCTTAATCAATCGACATATCAAGTTCGATTGATCAAAAGTGCGCAAAAGTGTCCAATAAATTTTTTACCTCTAAATTAAATTTAAGTTCGGTGGATTGAAGTATTGCTTACTCGATCGACTCTATCCATTATAGATTCATTTGAGCCTTTTCTCTATAAAACTAAAAACTAGATCTTTTCTAAAATAATGAAATTTGATATTTTAAAGACCCTAGTGTATTCCAAGCTCTACCAATACTCTTAAAATCTATACTAAATAGATTCATGCTCCATTCTTAATGATTCTTCACTCTAATGAGCATTCTAAGATCAATTATAAGAAAAACATGATTTTAAGCCCTCTCTAGAGTTTAGACATCAATTTCATAGGTAAATCTTAGTGTCTTGATGAATCTCTATTTGGAAACTAACTATTAATTAGTTATAAGGGATTCAACCATCCTCTTATTACCTTGATAGTCTCATTAGAGCATTAAGTGCAAGGCGACCGATTTAATGAAGCGAAAGAAGATTAATTTCAAAGATTGAGGGAGCACAAGGGAAGTGGATTTAAGAAGTGAAGACGCATCTCAAGCAAGGCACTATAATGTGGCTCAATTCGACAAGTAGGTTTTTAATTTTAGAGTCCATTGTATACTCTTTCCTTGTATAGGATTGAGTATAGAATTTGTGACCCAATCTCGATCAAGTCCTTGTGCAAGCTTTCGATAGGAGTGTATGTATGTAAGTCTTTGTGTAGGCCTCTGACATAATTGTATCTTTGTTAAGTCCTTGTGTAGGCATCCAAGTACATTTGAAAGACCTTATGTAGGCCTTCGGTGGGAGTGTACACTCATAAAGGTTATGAGTGAACATATTAAAAACTCTTAAGATATTGAAATCTGGTACACTCGAGGAGAGTACATCCACCGAGAGTGGAGTAAAAAAGTAGCTGAACCACTATACATTGTTGTGTTTGTGATTGCTTATGTAGATGCATGTCTATTCTTACTTATGATTGAATGTGTTTAATTTATATGGATGCATGATTAGATGTATGCTAGGCACTTAAATTGTAGCTCACACAATTGATATTTCACATCTCTTATCATAGACTAGTAGCTCGATTAGTTGAATCATTTGTAGTCTATGTACTTTGACCCACTTGGCTTAGAAGTCTAAGTGTTTATTGCTTTTAATTGGCGAATATTTTTAATGGTCTTATTCCCCCCTATATAGGTCTTAGCCATAATTTTAAGCTCCATTAAGTTTCCACATGCCATGGTAGACAATCCACACAATTTCAATGATGGTATATTTTTTGATGGACATGTGGCCAGAATTAGAAAGGAAATGAAATAACGGAGATGTCATTCGGTAAATGGATGAATGGGGGTCGTGTCATGTGGCCTCATAATATGCTCATAAAATTATTTTACGTTTCTCTTCATTCTTAACTGAAAAGAACGAAACATGAGAACAGTGTCTGGACAATATCTAACAGCCTCATATGATTGGTGTAGATATAGCCATGTGGCATGTGTGATATTTTCATGTGATGGGCTGAGTATACGAAAGACAACACATTGTTAAGAAAATATTTGAATAGGCGTACCAAGCATGTAATTTAGAGATAAGGGCATGTAACCGTTAAGGCTATGCTAGCATGAGAATGTGTGGGAGGTTCTTAATGAGATAAAAATGCTTTCAACAAAAGAGTAAGCATAATCAAATGGAATTAACCGCTACTTTACAGTTTACAGCATACAAGATCACCATATAGGCAATAGTTATTCTCACTATATATTAAGAGCTCTATAAATAGTAGAAGAAGGCACAAAGAGAATGATTCACAATCAATCAAACAAACCCAAATACAAACAAATCAGTTAGCACAGTGCTACTTATCCAGTCCTTCGAAACACCCAGCTTAGCCATTAGGAGTAGTCCAGTCCATCCTTGCGATCACGCCGAATTGACTTAGGGTTAGCCAGTAGTTGTAATTTCCTTTAATATGTGCCTGTATGCCGGATTTGAAGGAAGACTATTGCTCTCGAAAGTGCATGCCTACGCTCATACGCTAGGTTGGTAGTATGTTGTAATCTCGTCATTGCTCAGTCCTCTCTCATCAGTGCGTTGCTCCACGAAGCATCCCACTACTCTTAGTTAGGTTGGTTATCCTGATTTAATGGTAATTATCCGCATATCCGTATCTATCTTTCGACTTATTTTCACTTAGTCATGCAATTACTACACCTTTGAAAGCCCTAAATTCTCATGGCAAAAAAAAAAAAAAAACTCATTGGAGGAATATCTCTAACTTCCACAAGTCACCTTATAGTGCACTCACAGTTGGCTGAATCGGTTGTGCTCCTGACCAAGCTCCGCTCTATCTCGACACTAAGGGCACTTGGTTTCAGTTTGAATCAGACCTAATCAATTTTAACATGTGCATAAATCTTACGCATGTATCATGTGGCCGAATTCCATACCAACATACTCCCAACAAAAGGGCGGTATGGATGACGACTCAACAACGGGCTCCACTTGTATAATTAAAGAGGGTCATTACAAGGGTTAGTAAATTTAAATATCAACTCCCATTCTTTCTACCAAGCCCAGTTCCACTATAAAGCTTAGTAGGTTATGCTTACCCTATAGCTTCAAGTCGCTCCAAATATGGGGCTCTCACTAATATATGCATGAAATCTAATCAGTCCATCATGTGTGCCCTGTCATTCTATCCATGAAACACTAAAATTGGGCTGATCCGGCCGCACCATTTTCAATCATCCATTTATCCTGGGGGAGCGCATTTTTGTGTGCATTGGAGGCATATAAAAATCATGGTGAGTCTTACACACAATATAGAAACAGTTTATCGACAATTGTTTTTATCCCAACTGTTCCCAGTGGTGTGGCCCAGTTGAATATTTGATCAGCTTGATTTTTGAGATCTATGTATAATACTGTGGGGTGCACATGATGGCTAGATTAGATGTCATTCACTCATCATGGTGGCCCCTACGAATTTTGTTGTATGTTAAGCCTAACCCACATAGCTTTAATGTGGATTCGGCCTCTTGTCAACCGAACCAAAATGAGAGAGCCGAACGAACAATACATGTGGCAAGGTGACCTATCGATCAGGCCCCACCGATATATGGGCACAATGGGGATGCCTCATGTTACAAAAAAATAAAAAATAAAAGGTTTTTACATCAAGCATCGTGCCCAAAGACAAATGATACCCTTAAATATGCATTTTCTCATATAATACTTTTTTTTTGTTTTTTCAAATATGGTAAAAAGTCATCCTCTTATTATTTTTTAAAACAGAAATTCAACTATGGTTAGATTAGTATTCTTTTTTTTCTTTTTTCTTTATTAAATAGCAGTACTAACCTTTCCCAAATCCCTAAGACCTCAACCCTAACTCTTCTCTCTTAGAAACCAATTGTAAAAAAGTTTATCTTGTTGTCAAAAATCAACCACATCAGCTCTCAACTAATATTTGCCTATAGATGTTAACCACAGGCTTTCTGGCAAAATATGAAAAATTAAAGGGATTATTTGGAAAAATGCATGGGTATTGTATGTTTATGAGCTAAAAGGAAGTGTACTGTATGTTAAAATCTCTTTTAAAAATAAAATTATTGGGACCATCTTATTAATTAGACCATTAATAATTTTCGCCATCACTTTAATGGCCACTTATCTAGAATTGCCAATGTTTGGTGGATTGCTTATCTACAGGGTCTGACCTTTAAGCGTTGAGTTGAAGAGAGCCTCACCATTGACGCCTATCTTTGCTTGGCTTGTAGACTATACGACACCAGATCAAAAGATATGGAGAACCCGTGGCATTCATCTACCAAGCCAAGCAAATTTAAGAGCTAGCCATAGGCATGCAATCAACAACGGGCTTGATATCGCACTCACGCATTATATACTTCACCGATAGCAAATGAAAAAGGAAATAATATTGTTTGAGATATAAACCATCCAATTTATGACATTGTATGTTAGCCATGTAGTTAACATGCACAGGTTTTGCTAATGGATGTTAACCATAGGTTTTCTGACAAAATATAAAAAACTAGAGGGATCATTTGGAAAAATGGATGGAGGTATTGTATGTCTATGAGCTAAAATGGGGGGTGCTATATGTCAAAATCTCTTTTAAAAATAAAATTAATGGGACTATCCTATTAAATAAAATTCGTGGGATCATACTTTTAATTAGACCATTAACAATTTCCAACATTTCTTCAACAACCACATATTTAAAATTGTCAAATGGAGTAACATTTGAGATATAAACCATCCATTCTATCACCTTATGTGTTAACCACAGGTTAGCATACAAGGGTTTGCTAATGGATGTTGCCCACAAGGTTTTCTATGGGATATAAAAAAAATAAAAATAGAGGGATTATTTGTAGAAGTGCATGGGAGTATTGTATGTCTGTGAGCTAAAAAGGAGGGTGTTATATGTCAAAATCTCTTTTAGAAATAAAGTTCATGGGAACATTCTATTACTTAGACCATTGAACAATTTCTACCATCATTTCAATGACCACATATTTAGAATGGTCGGAGGGATTAATCATTTGAGATATAAACCATCCATTCTATGACCTTATATGGGCGACTTGATCTGCACATTACCCTTCCATGTGTCTTGTGGAGAGATTGCTCTACCATATTACAGTTCTTCTTGCTCTGCCTATCATTCGAAAAAGAATTTTAGCCAATATGTATGAGGAGAGATTGGAATGATACTAATTTCCTACATACCAGGAGCTTGTGCAACTAAAAGCTTTCAGTCCCATGGAGATGTCCATGTGACATCCACCACATCCATCTTTTGTGCCACCTCATGGTAGGTGTGAGTTAAAAAATTAGGCAGTTCCAAACTAGATTTATGCCACACTAGATGAAACTGTGGATCGATAAAACCTTTTAAGAGCCCACTCACATATTTATATTTCATTCAATTCATTCGTAAGGTGGCTTCCACTAAAACAAAGGGAAAACATGAAAATCAGCCTAGTCGAGACTTCTTTAACGGCTTAGAGAAGATTACCATTCTTTTAACCGTTGTCGGAGGCTATCCATATGTTTAACTGGATAGGTTCGGACCGAGTTGACTCGATCCAAATCATCATTTGGTTCCCTATCAAGCGCGAATAGCTGCAAACGTACCAAAGCGGAACACGTCTCTGCCATCGACATGCGTGTGGCCAACCTATTTCTCACAAGGAATTGGCAGATCTATGCGGGTTCCACTGTGATGTATTTGTTTATCTAAGCCGTTCATCTCTTTTCTCAGATAGTTTTACAACGTAAGCCAAAAATGAGGTAGATCCAACGCTCAAGTTGGCCCCACCGAATAATAACCTTGGGTTGCATTAAATGCACGAAACATTAAAAGCAGGTCATCTTGCGTTGCATTGAATGCAAGTGTTGATGTGGTCCACTTGAAAGTTAGATCTGCCTCATTTTTAGGCTCATACTTATCTGAGAAAAGGGATGGACGGCGATAGATCACGGTGGCCCCCCACACAGATCTGCCCGTTCCTGACTAGAGACGGGCAGGGGTAGGACGGAATCCGCTTCTACTCGTATCCAAACCCCCTCTCGCTCTCTCTCTCTCAACAGAAGATTCAAAGCTGTAGATAAATAATAAAAAAAGGGGGTAAATCTCATTCCTTGCTTCTTCTTAGACGTCTCTCTCTCTCTCTGTCTCGCCCTCTTCTAGAGGAATGGGAATGAAATGATGCCTTTATTCCCTCATTTCAATTCCCCCATCTAAAACCCTAATTCCTCATTTTCTCTCCAATCCTGTCTCCTCATCTCGTTCTGCAGACGCCGCTCCATCTTCATCACAAGGTCGGTAACTTCCCAATCCGTTCTATCATTCCTAACGTTTTCCATCTGCGTCGCAATTCTTTCCTCTTTTCGGTTCCCATCAGAGCCTGTAATTTCTGGTTTTTTGAATGTTTGGATTGGATCCCTTCTGATTATCCCCGTTGTCGTTTTTTGATATATATACAGATATATAATTTTATTTGATTAGTTAATATAAGAATGCGAAATGCAACATGCTGTGGTATCGGTAGCGGCATTGCTGTGCAAGATCCTGGCCGTTCATCAGGTGGGTTGAGGCGTTTATGTGTGCCGGAGTCCCTTCCTGTATGCTGAGTGTGCAAGATCCTGCTCTGATGTCTGTACAGAAGGGACCGTACATGGTGGCCCACCATTCTGGCACTTGCATGTGCATGTGCACTTGCCAGTGGGATTCTGATCACGCTCATCATGTGGGTGGAGTGGTCATAGCAGGACTAGTCTTTGGAGTTTGAGAATAAGTGAATTGAATTATCTGGCTGCAGGAAGAATGTAGAAACTCCTTTTGATTAGTGAAGAGTCCCACATCTCATTTTTGCCACTCTAGGCATGATCAAATGAGATTTGGAGAGACGGGTCTCTTTGACACAATGTCTTTAAGTACTGTTACTGGTTGATGGAATGAACCCATTTTATAAGATTGAAAGAGCTGTCTTCTGCCATTAGATGCCATGGAAACACTTAGGTGGCATTTGGGTTTCTCGAATTCATAGTTGTGTGAGTTTGTTTTGTGTTCTAGATAAAATGATAACGATGATGATTGTGGTCCTGTTTGATAGAAGAGATGATTTTCCCAAATGCAGAATCCCCTTTGCATGAATTTCTAAACATGGTGCCCTTGCATTGAAGGCCCACCTCAAAAGATAGATATCCACAGGAGACATGGTCTAAGCGTAGTTCCAAACAACAACCTTTGTGAAGAGTCAGAATCACTAGTTCCGATATTCCGCTGAATAACGACTTCAGAATCACTAGTTCCGATATTCCGCTGAATAACGACTTTACAACTCTCTCTCTCTCTCTCTCTCTCTCTCTCTCTCTCTAAACAAAAAAGAAAGAAAGAAAGAACTTTACAACTCGGTAGTCACCATTGCACGTGTCGGACACACATTCCAATGGAACGGTGTTCAAGTTTGTTTAATTGTTACTCTCTTGGACAGATTTTCCATCATTAACAATCTTGAATGTCTTTGCCTTGCTCATTTCATTGTTTCCTTTTTCTTTCCTTTCCTTTAGACAAGAGAAAGTACGGGAAACCCAAGTAATCGGCAAAGCAACTGACCATCTTGTCACTCCCTCTTAAAATATTGGACCAGCTACCTCTAGAATGGTACCCCGAGGCCTGGTCAGATCATTTTGGGCTTTGCAATTTGTGCTGTAGCTGCCTTCTGAAACCCATGGAATCATTTTGGGTAGAGGTAGTAAGGAGAAACTGCATGACCTATCGTCTAACTGAAGTTACGGTCACCGAGTGAGTGGAATAGTGGAAAAGTATTCATGTAGCTGGCTCCAATTAGTTGCGTGAAAGCTTAGATGATGATGGTAATTTGTTTTTCTTCCTTTGTCTTCTTTTGGCCACTTAACTCAAATTACAAGGAACTGTGGTTTGTCTAGGAGCTTGCTTTGAGATTCAGTATGTGTTCCTTTTCCCTTTCAATGATATATAACTCAAATGTTGTCAAAGATGTCTTGAAGAATTCAACCCTTTCTTATCCTAAAAAGTGAAATTCTCCTTATTCCATTTTGTAATTTGTTTTTAGCTTCTTGAATTCAATCTAAACCAATAACCTGCCCAAGCTGCCACCTAGAATGAATTCTAGTAATCCCTATTAAATTAGGGCATTCTTGAGACCTAAACCTCATCTATTATGCTAAATGGCAATGCCTCCTAGTTCCCTTGCTCAATAATTAGGACAGTTTCTAAGTAAGGCAAAGCCCTCTAAATGACCTTAAGGAAGCACTTTTTGTCTTATCCATGGTGTGCTGTAAAGGCCGTTACGGGGCCATAAAGGCCGTTACATAAAGGTAATGGTGGCACCCGTTACACGTTATGGGGTTGTAAAGGTTGTAACAGCCGTTACAGATAAAATGACCCGTAGAGGTCGTTGCAGCCCCCGTAACGGCTTGTTACGTCCCTCTTAAAGGCTGTAATGGACCCGTAACGGCCTGTTATGGGGCCGATACAGGTTTTTTGGGTTTTTTTTTTTTTTTCAATAGAACAAAAAGAAGAGACTGTAACAGCCATTATGGGGGCTGTAATGGCCGTTACAGCCTGTATTGTAAAGGTAACAATGGTGGCCGTTATGGCCACTGTTACCGTTACGAAATACCTTGGTCTTATCACTGTCATTGTTATTCTTGTAAAATTTTAGGCTTGATGCGAGTGAGATTATTTCTTGCAATGATTGATTTTCACCTTTTAAAAAAAATAAATAAAAATTGTTTTCCTTGTTCACACATTGTTGGATCTAAGATTCTATGAATATTGAGTGCCGCAAGATCAATGGCTTAACTGCTGTTTCAATGCCCCATGAGTGTTATTAATGGATTGGAATGGAATCAATTGAGCAGAAAGGGATCTCTAAGCTAATTAGGCAGACTGTAAGTGGAATTAAGTTGTTGGTGATGATGAAGAAGCCTTATGGTAAAGGGTCATCATGGGAAAATATGATCTGTGTTGATGGCATTCCAAATTCAGTTAGGCATAGAATCCCTAGATTCTAGAAAGTTATTCTGTTTGCAGAGAACATGGTTGAATTGGGACGACGTATGCTATAGGTAACTGATTCACTGAGTGATGGCTCAATTCTACGACTGTTACTAGGGAGATAGCCCACTGTACAAAGTCTTTCAAAAATCACTGTAGGTCCACATCATGTACTTGACCTAGTATCATTACTGGTGCAATATCAAGTGAAGGAAAATAATTTTTGCTTAGAACATCTAAGATTTGAGAGCTCAGATGAAGAAGGAGATTGAAGAGAGCAACACCAGATACCGAGAAGCTGCAAATGAACATCACGGGAGAATATATAATTTGTTATGGTTTATCCCCGCAAAGAAGGGTTGGGAACTTCTAACAAGCTTAAGTCTAAGGAGATTGGTCCACGCCAAGTCAAGAGGAAGTTGAGTGACAATGCCTATCAGATCAAGTTGCCAAATGACTTAGTCATCTTGCTGACTTTCAATGTGATAAATTTGTTCGAGTGCTATAGTGAGGTGTCTGATGTGCATGATGAAGTTATCGTTGATATGAATTAATAGCTCTCGAAGAAAAAAAGAAGAACAAGTGTTGCGTATGAAGACTACTGACACTCAACGGGACCAATACAAGCAATACTTGGTGAAATGGAAGAACAAATGCCCGATTTTGAATGTTCATGTGTATCATGGGAGATGAATTGAAATGATTGGATATGGACTTCTGTCACTTGTATGAAGTGTCCAACTCACCATAGTCGAGTTCTTGACAACTCGGGGGGAATGATGTAGGCCCACTGCCCAACCATTTGCGGAAGATAGGAGGTCTGATGTGGAAGATTTTTTAATTTTTTGTGTGTGTGTGTTTGGGGGAGTGTGGTGTAGGAGGTAGGGCATTCTATATTTTTTGAGTTTGTTAAGTATTTGAAAGAGAAGCAGTTTGAATATCAATAAAGTTATTCCCATCTCTCATCAAACATTCTTGTTTATGTACTCATGTTCATTTATTTTCAGGTATTGAGATCTCATTGACTCGATAATCGGGTTGCACCATGGGTGGTCCGTGGTCGAGGATAAGGTGCTCACAATTGATCATCTCTGCAACAGGCAGGTGATAATTGTAGACAGTTGTATGTGCAGGAGGAATGCTGAAAGCGTCAACCTTTCAATTGTGCACTGCCCTTGTTTCTAAGGTTTAGTGATGTTGCTGTAAACAATTTGCTATTGCTTGGTTGGTGCCTGGTCAAGGTGCTGGTGGTGTGATTGGCAGGGTTTGAAAAGGGCAAGGGAGCAATCCCATGGAATCTTTGCTTCTAAGCTATTGTTGGTCGGTTTGGAAAGAGAGAACCAATAGGCAATAACCGAAGTGGATTTAGCTCTTGAGGTAGTTGAAAGGTGATAAACCATATTAGTGGGAGAGAGACAAGATTTGCAAATTATAGGAGAGAAGATTCTTATAAAAATCAGGAAGATATTCAATGAAGGGCGTGGTTGATTTGGGTGTGGTGCATGCGGCAACTGAGTGATGCCTCAATTTTAGGACTATTGGTGTGGAGATGGCCCATTGTGCCAAGTCTTTCAAAAGCCATTATAGGTAGCTTCACGTGAAGAAGCAGAAGTCAAGGACATTTTCAACCAGAGTGGAAAAAAAGTCATTTGGGCTCCCACGTTCTGCAGGCATCTTATGGGGATTGAAGTTGAAGAGCTTTGAGGATGTTAGGGGAGTGTTGTTTAACCAGTCAGTGCAAGGGAGAAAATGGAGATGGCAAATTTCAAGTAACAACTCTGTGAGATGACATGGCAAAGGGGTTGGTGGTGCCGATGGTTGTGGGTGTTGATTGCCCCCTCGAATGAATAGCTTTCAGGTGGTCCCGTGGTTCATGATTTGGTTGCTCATTGTTGATCATCTCCGCAAGAGGGAGACGATAATTGTAAATCATTGTTGAATGTGCAAGAGGGATGTTGAAAGTGTCAACCTTTTAGTTGTGTGTTCCCCCCAACATGAGGTGTACTGTTCATCATTCTAGCCCTTCATCTTATTAAATTATTTTTAGCTGTCAAAAAAGATCAGTGGCTTAACCTTTCTGGCCTTTAAATTTATGAAAATCTATGGGTTTTGAATGATGCGGTGAACTATGCAGTATCTTGATCATCAATATCATCATCATAGCCTTTCTTCCAGCAATTTGTGGTTGTTGCTTTTAGATGGCAGAGTAGCAAAAGTTTTATGATCAGCTGCCCACCGGACATCAACCTCCCTCTTTCACCCAGGCTCGCATTGACACCACTCACATGCTAGCATGTTGGCACCTAGCATTGATCCCCCAGCTCGACTATTACATGCATGCCCAGAGGGTGACCAAGATAAGTAGCGTCAACGAGGGGCAGTTTCCAGGCAAACCACTGAGCATGACTCTGAAAAATCTTGATAAATGATAAGATTCTTGGGTTTGTTAATTAATGGCTTAGCCTGCTCTATTGGTTGTTATTCCGTTACCAATCAGATTACGTTAACTGATATTAAATATGTAGTTCGTTTAGGTATTTCTTTCCATTTTTTAGAGTAAAATAAGCAATTTCATCAACAGTGAGCATAAGAAATCCAGCCTGTAGGCCATTAAAAAAGAAATACAGAATGTAGAAAATTTCTAGCAATGGTGGTAGGTATGTTCCTAGATACAGTTCATCTCTACATAAGTCGGCCTCATAGTTGCACGATCCTTCTAATCAGGTGCCATTGAATCAAGCTTTTGGAGTTGTGCTACCCTCCTGTTTCTAGATATTTTATGCTCACTAACAGTTTGAAGCAGACACCCCTCTCTCACAATCAAATCTGTTACCGCTTCCCTTCACGCTTCATGCAACTATAGTCAGCCTATAATCAATGTTTCAATTTTCTTTTTATACCAAACAGGAAACCATACACTACTAGGTAATGCAATAAATGTATGGCAGTTGCCAAGAAGGAGAGATGTATCTGGTTGCATTTGAAGAATTCCCTTATATACAAGGGAACAGGAGTGGTCAATCTGTCATTAGCTAGAAGAGTTTCCCTCCAGGCTTCAGTATCATCCATTATGCCAACATGGTCGAAAATGCAAAACCTGGTTCTCTAAAGGTCATCATGAACTCTTAAACCTTTTGTTTTGATGAGGTAATATTGAACAATTCACTAGATATGTGTGATGGAAATCTGCTTTCCACCTTAAAATCACTTTTTGGCTTGCCACTTCATGCCTCCTCAATCATCCTAGTCAATTCAGCACTGTTCTTTTTCCACTGAAAAGTATACTTAGAACCCCCCAGGGTATGATGAGGAGAAAATGTTTGAGTCCTCTCAATGCAAGGAGCTTCGTGACAACTGAGAAGAGAGCCCCCCATTGCTTTAAGGCCCAGAGAAAGCCAACATCACACCCCCACTTTCACTTCTTAGAAGGAAGGCCCCCAATTCCTGAATGGCCTGGAGATCTTAGCGTGTAACTATCAAATTAAACTAGAAAAGTCATGGCAGGTGGCAAGCACCCACTCTGGCTTATCAAATACTTTATCTACCACTCCTCCCCTTTACCTCCACCCTATTTCCCACCTCCCACTCAATAAGGATGTCTAACTGCATATCGTTTGGACAAAAAAAAAAAAAGAAGAAGAGGGTTTCCAAGCACAGGCTCCTTTTGGAGTCCGGTCCTTGGTTGCAGGATCCTTCTAACTGCTGCTCATTGTCATGGTCCAAGTGCTTCCCTAAGCAATAGACCATCAATACTCGTCTCACAGTCCCATTGTGAATGAATCAGTCTCACAACCTTCTCTAAGTGCACATCCCACATGCTAAGCACCAAAGCTTGCTAGAATGCATGAGAGACACGAGCGTAATGGAAAAACACTTTGTTTTTCGCCAGGGCTCTTAAAACTCCTACTTCTCTAGGATGCTTTACAAATGAAGACCCCTCCTTATATAGACTTAGGAAGACTATAGAATCTACATATGTATGGCTAGGGTTATGCCACATGGCACGCATCCAACGGTCAAGAAAGAATTCTATTCATATGTACAAAACCTCTCCAATGTACAAGATGAACATAAATTTGGCCAAAGCCTATGACTTTGGCTCATGGGAGTGATTTGTCCATGACATCATGCTTCCGAGTCCGCTTCTGCTGCCTAGCCATTTATACTTGACATCATCAAACAAATGCTTCCCTGCTCCCGCACTCAAATATTTTGCTGCTTCGCTTCATGCAACTATGGTCCGGTCTAGCAAATACCCATTTGATCACCATATGGGTAGATGCTTTGCTTGATCAAGTCCACTGCAGAAACTTATATTATCGAAGACTGTGCCATTCTTTCCACATCCGCTACAAGATAGCATACGAAGCTATGTTCCAGAGAATATGCCTTCTAGGCATAAACGGATCTGACAGCCACCTCCTAATAACCTTGTTAAGAGGATCACCCTGCTGCAATCCTGGTAAAACCACTGAAATTCACAAGGACAGAGAAGCAAGCCAAAACAGCTCCTATCCTGTTTTCTGTCTCTTTATCTCAATTTGCTTGTGCGGGTGAGTATGTGGCGGAGGTTGCTTTGATGTTGGTTGCTGACAAGAAAGATTCTTGTTTGATTTGGGTGTAATTTCTGGCCCTTGTGGCTGGTGGGTTGTCTTTTCCTTTGTATTCTTTGCCACTAGGTTTTGCTGATGGCCTTCTAATAAAAATTCATCCCCCAAAAAAAAAATCACTTGCCCTTGGCCAAATGCATGACCTATTTCAATAATGCCCTGGTTATCTCATTGACTTTCGCAAAAGGGACAATTGGTTCCTCTCTCCTCCCAAATGCCTGATTAACACCCTGGTCCCACCCTTGTGATCTCAAGGTTGCAGTAGAGTCACCATGTGACAACTGCCTTGTCTACTAGCACTATTCAATGACACATTGCCCAATTCTGATTTCTGACCTCACAATGTCATCATACTTCCCTCTTCCACTTCTTCTTTTTTCTGGTCACTACTGTTAAATCCTGTAAAGTAGTATGAGTGAGCTTAAGGGCTGAAGAGAAAACACTATTGATCTCTCTTCACCTTCATCATTTGCCTTCTCCAACAATTCACCAACTTCCCTCCACTAACTTTTAGGTTCCCATCTGACGGAGCCACCAATTTCAATCCTGCATCTCGTACCTAATTCCTCTAGCAGAACTAGAAATCATCAATCATCAAGTCAACTTCTCTCAGTAACTCCTTTGGATCCCAATATCATTTCTCTAAATCCAACCTCTTCTCCTAATTCTGACTTGGGAACACTTCCTCCAGTCGACAAGTGTATTTTGATTAGATCAGGCAAGATCTAGTTATTTTCAATCTCAACTTCCCAAGTAGAAGACAGTTCAAAGCAATGAAGGGCAAGTGGATTCAAATTATCCTTCTCCTGCCAATGGCAACATTTGAAGTCCATTCTGTCAGACTTCTAAATGGAATCCAATGCATTGCTGTTGCTTTTGCAAACTCATCCTCTGCGCATAATTCTGACTTTGGATGCATTCATTCCAATGTTCCCAGGAGGCAAGATCTGATCATCTTCGATATCTTGGCTGCCCAAGTATACGATATAGCCCCCAGCAATAAATCATAAGCAAAGTTCAGGCCATCCCTTTCCTCCAAAACAACATTTGAGGTATGCTCAATGCACAATATGAAATTGGATTCTTTTACATAATCGATGCACTCTTTGCCCCTAGTCATCTAAACTTTGGGGAAAATTTTCAAGCCTGGAAAAGCCCCTGGCCCAAAATTTGAACTGCAGCTGTCAGGCCTATCCATCAATAGGCCCATTCAAAATTTCTCGTTAGCTCAGCTTGTTGCCAGTCCTATCCAAAACCCATAAAAGGGCTTCTATCCATAAGGACTTCTCTCTGGAGCATTAATTTTCATGGAAAGTAGGAAATATCCCAAGGCTTGCTTTTTTTTAGAAAGCCAAAGATGATAAAAAGGTGGGTCAATGCTATAGGTTTGCAGCCCAACACAGATCTTGTTCAGGTGCATCATTACACAGCACAAACCCAGCAGTGTCTGTAACATCCTATGCCTGAGGAGTGCCCAGATGACCTGCAGCACAAGTCAGGCTGATCAGCTCATCTAGCAGGCCAACGTATGCAAAAACATTGAACAATTCAAGAAAATTACCAATTGTTCACATAAGTTTGCTCGGCTCACCTAATGAATGGACTTGCCTGTTTTTTTCACCTGATTGTCTGCATGTTGGGGTCACCCTATTTGTGGTTCAGCTGTGCTTGGCTGGCATGTGTGCTGCATGTAAAGGTGTGCATCGAGAGGATGCGTGTGAGGGTAGAAAACTTTCAGAACCTATAAAGATGATTCAATCAAAGATTTATGTGGATGATATGTTTGAACTAGTTTTGCTTCTGGAAGGATGTGATTGGTTGCAAATCAATATAGAAAAGCTAGACGTGAAAATGGTGATGAGGTTGAGCATATCATACAAAGCAAGATTGGTTGCGGATCCATACACTCAATATTATCAAATTGGTTGTGGTGATACATTCTGGCATTCATCAAAATGATCCCATTCAGAGATCTATCACTTGCTGGTTATAATTGATGGGCTCCCTAGTAAATGACTACTAAGAACTTCTTTCTTCCTTAGAAGCCAAAAGACAGGTTCACATGGATTCCCCACGGTTACAAAAGATACTCGTCGTTCTATGAGGCATGAGGAAATCTTGATGTGAGCAAATACATAATAGATGCTCTTCTTGTATATGGACTCGAAATAATATCTGTCATTTAACCAGAGCATGGTTTGATAGCTCGTATAGAACATTATTAGGGCATGTCGTTATTTTTTTTTAATTTTTTTTTTATAATATTAGTAAATTTTATTAAAAGAAATCCAAAAATGAAACAACGTAAAATTACAAGAGGGGGAGAGAATCTTCTGCAACCAGTGGCTTTACACACCCCTGCTTAGTTAGCGCATCAGCTGTTGAATTAGCTTCTCTTTTAATGTGCACAAAAGAAACTGAGATAGTTCCTCTCAATTCTCTAATTTCCTCAATCCAGCTAGCCAGGTGCTATAGGTAAGGAGCTGACGAGCGAGCCCAACTGATTGCAAGGGCGGAATCTCCTTTGATTATTGATGGTGAGCATTCTTGACGATTAGCTGCTTTATGCCAAAACACAGCAGACACTTCTGCTTGTGTCACAGGACATGGCTTTAATTAAAATAAGGGTTAGAATAAAGGGTTAGAATAACAGTTTTGTAGTGTGATTGGTTCAAAATCATTGGAACTAGGTGTTTTTTTGGCCATGTTGCAGAGATTTTCTTTTTGAATTCTTTAGAAGAAAGGATTGGAGAATTTTGTATATATAAAAAAGGAAAATGTCGGATCATCATCATCTAAGCCATATCCCAACTAATTTGGGTCGGCTACATGAATCCTTTTCAGCCATTCCACTTTATCAAGGGCCTTAACTTCAGTTAGACCATAGGTAAATGTTAGATATTTAAAAAAAAGGCACTTGTGAATATGTTTTACTGACGATTAGATCTGTACTTGTTTGGTTTTTTGTCAGTTAATGAATTTTGTAAAACAAAAACAACATTAGGGTGGGACATAATGAAAGATGCTTCCATAATCACCACCAGCATCTCGATGAGGTGTTTAGGAGGGCAAAGTTAGATTTCATGACTTGGCTTTATCTCTCAAATCCTTTGGTAATTGCTCATTGGGATCCTTAAGTTTTGGTCTAGCTTGTGGTAACCTTGGGGTGTAGATTCTCATCTGCCCCTTTTCCTGTTTCAATAAAATACAATTACTTATCAAAAAAATGAAAGGGGAAGTGAGGGAGGGCAACTTAAAATAGCCAGAAAATATAATGAGAAATCCATACTTGTTTGGTTTTTTAATCTTTTAATGAATTAGGGGAAATAGAAACAATGAGATGGACACATAAGAAATGAGTAAGACAGTAAGCTACATCATTAAATTTCTGGCATCAAAGAACCATAGATGAAGAGTCAAATCTCTAGGTCCTTGATGTTCCCATGGATTTGAAAGCAAAAAAAAAAAAAAAAAAAAAGAACAGTTCAAAAATAATAAATTATGTAGAAAATCCTAAATTTGAATTGATGATCCATGGATCAAGTGCCAAATCTGTGGTCAATTTAACATAGTTTGAAATCCCAAAAAACATTTGTTGATGTTTGATATAGTCTGTCAATCCAAGAGTGCAGCACCAAGAAAAAGAAAGCACTCATCAGATGTTTATAGTTCTACAAACAAGTGATAGGCTACTTTCAACTGGTTTTAGTCTGAAACAACTCAAGCAATCTTAGAATATTGCTTCAGCCTGGAAGTAGTGATACATGGTGGGTTAAGAAGGCAAACTTGACAGCGTCTTGGTCTTTACCTCTATTAAGGTTTTGGAAGCTTAAATTCGATCGGAGCTAGACAACCTCGATTCTCCAAGAGGGAGGTATTTTGATGGATGACAAAGGGGAGATTCATTCAGTATTCTCCTGCTCGCGGGTATTGCCGGCTCCATTGAAGGGGAAGCAAGCACTTTATTTTAAGGCCTTCAAATCCTCCTTTGTCAGCCTCTTGTTGTTGAAGGCAATTCAAAGAACGTGATAAGTTGGCATCTTCATTATTCTTTGCAATGGAGGTCTCGAGGGATGACAAAAGTGTGGTTCATTTAGTATTCTCTGGGCATTATAAACTTCAATAAAAGGGAATCAAGAACTTTACTTCAAGGCCTGTCTCTTCTCTGTCTCTTTGTTGGCCCCTTTGTTGTTGAAGCCAATTGAGGTAACGCGAGGAAGGGCAAACTCTAATGAGGGAGGATATTCTCCTGTCTCTTGGTATTGCAAGCTCCTATGAAGGGGAGGGGGGGACAGTATTCTCCTGTGTGTTGCAAACTCCAATGAAGGGAAAGAGGGAGAGGGAAGCAAAACTCCAGTGAAGGGTTTCTTGGCTGTTGAAAGCAATTCAAAGAACATGATAACCTCAGCATCTCTAGTGGATTTCGAGTCACAAAACCTATTTTTTGTTTATGTAGATTGTAGAGATGTTGTCTCTCATAGTCGTTAACATTTTCCTTCTCAAGGGAACCTAATCTTCAGTGAATTTCAAGCCTCAAGACCTTTTGTTTACAGAGAGATCTGGTTTATATCCTACTCATTAAATTTATCGAGAGATCAAATGAGAGTGATTGAGGGAGGGAGTTAGGGGTCACATAGGGGATTCCCGACATGTTGCTGTGTGCCAACAACGTGGTTACCATAAGAAGCAGAAACAGTTTAATAAAGTTGGTCATGCAACTTGATGTTACTTCCATCCTTTAATCAGATTCTTCACGGCTCATCGTGCATGCATAATTTTGGATGTAGCATCATGAAACAACCTAATGAAATTTAAATTATTGAAGAACCTCCCTCCTGCAATTAGGGCTGTCAACAGGATCGGCCTGGGGTTGGCTTTGGCCCAGATTTTGAATTGTTCAGGCTGGGCCTATTCAAAATTTTGCTTTTGCCTGGCCCAAGGCTGGCCCATTGATAGCCCTACCTGCAATCAGTTTCTCCATGCATCCTCGTGCATGTAACTTAATTATATGTATTCCATTTTCTCACGTTATTACTTTTTGCAATTGAAAAGATCTTTTTTATAGCTAATGTTGGTTATTATGTCGTACGGAGTATCTAATCAGTTACTATATGCAGCTGTTAGATCGCACTGAGGATTTCTGGTGTAGACACATTTCAGTGGGAAATTTTAGCAGGACAAGACTCTTGGGTATGTTAGAAATGTACGTTCTTTAAATATTTAGGAATTGAAGTGTTTTTTTTTTTTTAATTTAGGGAGAACCTAACTAAGCTTCGTACACCAATTCCCTTATCTGGTGCACCATGATCTGGACTCTCCAGTCATTGACCTTCATTTTGATAATAAAAAAGAATATAACCATCGGACATCGTTGAAAGAAAGACAATATGTCAGCTGCACAGGTGGGTCACCCATTTCATCTGATTTGTAGTCCATGGTCCATCAACGGCGTTAGTAGGGCCTATTTCATGGTCCAGGGTGCAAACTGCTTGCCAATTTCACAATTTGAATTCAGTGCACCAGATAAGGAAGTTGGTGCCCTGCTTTGAGGTTAGATATCCTCTTCCAATTATACATGATACGATTTCAGGGAACTTTTTAACCTTCAAGGTTTTTACTTCCTGAAATAAGTTTCTTTGTCACTTATTTGGAAAAGCTTCAGAAACTATTTGCTCGGACATTTTTACCCAGTCAGCATTGACTCTTTTTTTCTCCTTTTTTTTTTCTCCATGTATTCTTTAACTTTCTATATTGTAGTTTTTCTTCAACAAGAATAATTACATACCATTCTCTGGTTATTTTCCCCTTCCCCTGCTGTTACTCGCACTTAGTTGTTACTGAAATACAATTACTAGTTGAAATTTTGAATATTAAGTCCAGGGTGACATCACTGTGTTTGGTCCGGCATTCTTTGAAATGGTGGTGACCCTTCCGCCACTCACGTGGCATACATTTATGCCAATTCAGAGTGTCGAAATTGTGGGCTTTATTGGATGGAGCATGGACTGAAAATCACATTGCCTGGATGATCATAAGCATTTGATATTAGCTGTTCAACTTGAATAGTTGGATTGCTGTGCCACCAAGGGGATGGTTAGGATCGTCAAGCATTCCAGGATATGCTTTATCCATATTGGGTCCACGATTTAGAGGGAATGGATTGGCATACGTGAATGCTGCATCTAAGGTGGATGGGTTAAGTCACTTCCAAGAGACGGTGGAGAATTGCGGTGTTGTCTAGCCCGAAGTGAAACAACCCCCACAAAGGGCTCAAAGACAACTCAAAAACAGCACACGGGTTTTTTAGCAGTACGATAATTAACAGGCGGTTCAGATAAATGCTTTTCTGAGAGGCCATTTAACTTTGATTCTGTCATCATTGTGTCTATAGCTGCATTTCCCTTGGTTATTGTCACCTTCCAAGAGCTGGATTAAGAATTTTACATAGAGGCAACCAATGTTGTCGAATCGCATATGCGATCATGTGCGATTGCATATGCCTATGTGCATATGTGACCGCATATTTAAAAAAAAAAAAAAAATCGAAAAAGTTTATATATATATATATATATATAGGGAAAATTTCAAAAAAATGTAAATAAAATATAAGAAACTAAGGGGAACTTTTCTAAGTTAATGGATAGCTAATTTTATATATTTAAAATACATTTGAGAGGGAAAAAATCAATTTAACAATGAATTAAACATCAAGTCATTGACATTCAACAATATAGTTAACAAGAAGTAACAACAAATTCAGCAAGCTATTTATTTATTATTGTAGAAAATCAACAAGCTATCTTCCTTGAAACTTAAAAGTGCTTGAATCTTGATCTTCCAACTTCTAAGAGAGAGGCAATGTAGGAGAGAGTGAGAGATTAAGATCACTTGGAAGTAGGAAATACAAGAGAGAGAGAGAGAGAGAGAGAGAGAGAGAGAGAGAGAGAGAGAGAGAGAGATTGCAATCGCATATGCTGTATGCGATCGCATACATTGCATATGCAATCGCATATTCTTGTATATACCACATATGCGATTTGCATATGGATATGCGCATATGCGATCACACATGACAACATTGGAGGCAACAACAGAGAGATTGCATTAAGGGATCCGCTCTAGTCACACCCAACCATTTCAAACCTCAATGGTGTTGGTATATCCTTGAGTTCCATTTTTTTTTCCTGTGTCAGACTAGTTTAATTATAGGCTAGTTAAGTATTCCTCCCAAATGGTAGGCAGGCCAAGAGCGTTATGGTGCTGATTGACTGCCAAAATAGGGGGTGACTGGGCTCCATGTATCAGTGGAGAAACTGTAGGGTGTTGTGCCTCAGCCAATGTAAAGTTTGAGCTCTCAGTTCTGTACATGTTGGGGCCATGGTTTGGTGATCCAGACCATTGATCTGATGAGCACTATAGCACCCATCATTGATGGTGGATGTCCCAAAATTCTCCCAGATTGGAAGATTCTTCGAAACTCTTTGGTTGTTGGCCCTTGTTCCATTGGATGTGAACCAGCTCCTGTAATCGGAGATAGCTATCCAATGCCTTACTGTATAATTCCCTCTTCCTCCCTTTCAATAATTTCCATATTGCTTGTCAAAATGAACTTTTATTTCGTGACCCTCCCCATGTATGCTCCCAGTTGAAGGGTTGGGATCTTCCAGTCTCACAGACTTATGGAGCATCCCCCATCTGTTGAGGCACCCATCAGATCCATAGTCTGGATCACCAATCTGTGGGCTGGACCATAGTTAAAAGTTAAAACCAAAAAAAAATAATAATAATAAAAAAAATACAGGAAATGCTCAGGTTTAATCTGGTCTCGATCATTAAGAAAACAGTAAAAATTTTGGTCAAAAATATAGAGAATGAAGAGTTTGGGTTTTATACGGTTCTGATTCAATAAAACGAAATGGAAAAAAAAAAAAAACTGCTATATATGCATATATGTATATATATTATATTTAAATAAGGTTAAAGTTAAACATTTCAACTAAAATGATTAAAAGTCTTAAATGCATAAGCAATTGTGTACATAGGTAATTGAATAGTGGGTTAATATTATTTTGTCTCTTAGGTAGGTCCTTACCTTTTTAAGTATTCCCTATATAAATCCATCTGTTTCTACTAAAATCGCCCACCATTTGTATCAATGAAGGCAACACAATTCTGTTTTTAAATTGCCCCTAAAAGTTTCTGAATAAAATGCATGTTGAATTCAGTCTTCCTTTTTCGTTTTTTCTTTTTTTTTGGCCCACCTCTAGTCAATTATATGTGTTTTTATTTCTTTTCTATTTCTTTCTTTTTTGGAACAATACGGAGTTTAAAGCGGAGTTTACTAAAAGGGGCTGGACATGTATTGACTTGAGAGTCTCAGCACACTGTACATCTGCTTTGAGTCTCAGCCTCATATACTTCTCCTTTTTGGGGTCAAACCTTCATGCTAATGGGAGAATCGCAGTGCTCTCGGATTACCATTTCAAAGAGGAATACCATTCTTTTTTCTTCTTTTTTTCCCCATTCAATTGTAGTGTTTCTGCTTTACATTTTGGTTTTTCTTCAGACCATCTTAGCTGAGTAATGCTGTGTTTCTTATTTTCCCTGGGTGTCCTTTCCCATTTCCAAACTGTGTAGGGTGTATCATAGATCTACAGAGACCAGAATCTTAGGCCTCAAAAAGGATCAGCCGTCAGCCTGTATTACCTATGCTTCTCCAGTAAAAGCATTGCACCTAGAGTAGCGATCCGGTTGGGGGGATTGTAGGATGGAAGCTTACATGGAAGAGGAACAAACTGAAGACTACCTTTTCAAAATTGTGTTGATTGGTGACTCTGCTGTCGGGAAATCAAACTTGCTTGCAAGATTTGCAAGAAATGAGTTCTACCCCAACTCCAAATCGACTATAGGAGTGGAATTCCAAACCCAGAAGATGGATATCGATGGGAAGGAAGTTAAAGCACAGATCTGGGACACTGCAGGCCAGGAGCGTTTTAGGGCGGTGACATCTGCGTATTACCGAGGCGCTGTTGGAGCTCTTCTGGTATATGATATCACTAGACGCCAGACGTTTGATAGCATCGGGCGATGGCTTAATGAACTGCACAGTAAGCACTGAATTCATTATAATCTGTTTCAAGTGTTATTTTTATGCATTTCCAGTGCTTGTGATTTCCTTGATTACAACTCAATTCTCTTTGGGCTACAATCCTACGCTTGTTGAAACCTGCTTCATAAACTCAAATCATCTGTTGAATCAGTGTCCATTCATTGGATGGACTGTAACCAAAATTTAAATAAATAAATAAAAACTATTCTGAAATGATCCTAGTAACTATTTTGCCTGCCTTTGTTGAACACAGCCCATTCCGACATGAATGTGGTTACCATACTCATCGGCAACAAGTCCGATCTCAAGGATGCGAGAGAAGTCAGCACAGAAGAAGGCAAGACCCTAGCTGAGGCACAGGGTCTGTTCTTCATGGAGACCTCGGCCCTCGACTCATCCAATGTCACCTCTGCCTTCCAGACAGTCGTGAAAGAAATCTACAACATTTTGAGCCGGAAAGTCATCCTCTCCCAGGAACAGAAGAAGCAGGACTCAATCTCCTTGGGAAACGGGAAGACTGTCATTTTACAGGGGGATGCAAGCGAATCAGATGCTCAACTGAAGAAAGCCGGATGCTGTTCTTCGTCCTAAGGCCATAGCTACAAGTGAGGAGGTTATCTCTATCAAATTGTCATTCATCTTGTTTTCTTTTTTTCATTGTTGCTTCTCCCCTTGTAAAAGAATTAATTACATGCAAATTCCTTTTTATTGTTTAGATTTTTTTTAAAATTTTTTTATTTTTAGTTTACAGTCTGTGGGTGTTTGGTTCAAGAAGAGAATCATCACAAGGAGTAGATATGTAAAAATGTGGCCTGAAAAGGATTGAGAAATGATATCGTGAAAGCTTGGAACTAACTTCACCTGCATGAATGCGTTTCCCGCGGGTCATGGACTTTATTTGGTGTCATATGTTTTCATGGTAGCGGAAGGGTAGCCTGACCGAGCTATGGGGCCTGTCTTGGGACTTGGATGCATGGCCCTATCAGTTCTGGGTTGGGCTCGGGCTCGGGCTCAGGCTCAAGTCATTTTAGCTTGACCCAGCCCAGCCTGTCCTGACTAACTTTTATTATATACTAATACTCCCAATACACCATTCCAATCCTTGGTTAGGCAACCAAATCCATCTTGAAAGTAGACCATTAGTTTCATTCAATGTCTAGTTTTTTGTGCATGTGTTGCCCACTTGATTAACGGATTGATTAGCGTATCTTAAGATATAGGATTTGATCAATTTTTGGGCTGGGCCATGCCTGAGCCCTACCATTTATTTTGGGCTCAGGCTTCGGCATGCTGTATTCGGATCATGCCTTGGGTCTTAAGTGACTGCAATCGCTGCCGGACCTATAATCAGACCGTCTTGGGACTTATAATTGGACCGTAATCACTGTCGGGACCTGTAATCATTCCTGGGACCTTTAATTGGACCATAATTATTCTCAGGACATAGTCGGATTGTAATTGTTTTCGGGACCTGTAATTACACTGTATTGTCCTTGTTAATGGGATTCCTGTCAGGCCAGGCCTGTCACGGCTCCACTCCTAAGTGGGAGGCAACCAAAAGCCATTATCAATTTGTTTTATTATTATTATTTAGTTTCTTCTTCTTCCGACCTTTTCTTGTTGAACAATGGACTGAGCCACGAGCCTAAATTTCACCAGTTGACAGACATCGGGCTCAAATCACACTAATCAGAGGGGCATCTATCAAGTTATGTAATGATTTTTGGCTTGTTGCTGTATCATTTCCATTTGGACAAATTTGTCTGTGGCCCCATCCAAATGTAAGCCCTTTTCCATGGAAAATAATGCAGCCAAATGCAAGATAAGCTCTCTTGGACATGAATTTCCATGTCTTAACCTTAACCTCCGCCTTTCCTTGGACCTGATTTTCCATATCGTTAGAATGCATGTACAGTGGTGTGCAAGGGAAAAGTCCATGTCCATGCATAAGGGTGTCCTGGACCTAGACTTCAATCTTTGCTGCTATTCCTTTAATACGGCCATGGATGTTAAGATTGTTTTCGGATGGGACTTCTAAAGGTCCTTTTCCAAAGTTGTTGAAGCCTGTTCTAACCACATCAAATTTAGCGATTTGGATGATGCCACGTGGCAGCGAGATTTTGATAAGACACAAACAGAAGATCTTTTCAACTGCTCTAACGACTGAATTTTATTAGAATCCGAAAAGTCATGAGTAGCTCAAACATGACAAGTCCAGATACATGCCATGGATCTTGCTCATCTGACAGAGTTGATTACACACCATAGCGACCTCATGACTAGCAATGGATATCGACTAAATACGATCACTAGTGATGGATTCGGTCAATACACCATACCATCGTGCAGAAGAAACCCTTGTGGCTGAGATCGTTTAAGGAGCTATGAAGCAACATAACTGCAACACCAAGTTAGCCATTTTTCACAGTGTAACACACGTTTGAGCAAAGAAGTAGATAACGATAACCAACACATGGTGTTACGAGTAGGGTTGTCATCGGGCCAGGCTGGGCCTTGGGTTAGAGTTGTATAGGAGTCGAACCGAGTCGAGCTTGACACAACTCGGCTCGGCTCATCCAGTAGCCAACCCCAACTCGAACTCGGTCCTCAAGCCTGACTAGCCAACTTGAGTCGGTTCGATCAGCAGCTCGGGCCAGCTTCAGCCGAGTTCAAGCATGTGTGGCATTTTCTCAAATACATAGATTGCATCTTTAATCTCCCACACCTCGAATGTAAATCAGTAAGAACGTTTTGCATGCATTTCATCAAACACTCGGTGAGCAGTATCAGTATCAAGATATGAGGGCAGTACTACAATATAAAGTTTTTTTTCATGGGGATTTGTTTCTTCAATCTTCCCTCGAATACCCATTTCAAGAATACCCTAAAATGAGGGCAGTCCAAGAAACAATACTTCGTTGAGGCATTTCATCAAACACTCGGCGAGTAGCATTAAGATCAAAATGACTGAGTCACTGAACCGATTCAATCCGAGTCGATTCGAGTCAGAGTTTGAGCCGAGTCAAGTCGAGCTCGAGCAAGCTCAAACTCAACTTAACTCGGTTAGAATCCAGTTTCAAGTCGAGTCGAGTCAAGCTTTTCCGAGTTGAGTCAAGTGAGCTGACTGAGCTAACTCAACTCGTGTACAACTCTACTCGGGGTTGGTCTTGGTCCAGATTTTGAACTATTTCGAGCCAAGCCATTAGGCTGTCCCTATTCAAAATTTTACTTTTGGTAGGCCCGATCTTAGCCCATTGACACCCCTAGTTACGAGAAGAACCCTAATTTGCCAAATATGAGCGGGACGTGTGCACAACCAATGACCAACCCATGACAACGACTAGTACACATGGCATTGCATAATGAGCCACAACTATCTACATGCCCAAACTGTTATTTTCATATCAGCAAATGTGAGGAGTGGCTACGAAGACCTTTCTCCAAATACACCTAAAATTTCTATAAATAAGAGGAAGATCAAAGAGCTCTAGGCCATTGCCAACCCAACAAAACACAACTCTACAACACAATGCTACTATCTTATCTTAGCATACCTTTGGTCACCTTGTATATCTTAAACAGCTCGATCACATTTCTTATATATCAACTACAACAGTTTATCAACCATCCGCTGACATGTACAATTATATTTATATCAGCTGCTGGAATCTTAAAAAAAGTACTCTAAATCTTGAAAATATTTTTATCTGCTTTTTATTCCTTGTACAATGCTAAGTGTCACCCTCGTATTAGCTTTCTCGTAACAGTAATTAAGGTACAACATATCCATGCTTCTTCCCAGCAAGAAGTCGGATAGATCTTGGACAGTGTATTGCTTCTGTGATTGTCGAAATAGGTTTAATATCTCTTTAATTTATTATTGTATGAATATATAATATATACGCGTTTTCAATAGTACTCTGATTAAACCATTATAATCCTCGTGAACATTCTTTAATCTTTCGCACGTACATTACCAATGTTGTATAGTAGGTGATAATGTCAGTGCGTGTTCCACGAGAAACTCCAAATCCTTGTGAATATTCTTTTTTAGTCTCTGTAAGTTTTGGACCAGAGTCGGGTTTGCAATTATGAAAAATCAGGCTCATCCAGACCATTCATCTGTTGCGTCCCACCATGAAAGTTTCCGACGGATGCCACCATCTGAGTTATGGTGGTCGGATAAGTATAGTGGTGTGCAAGGGAAAAGTCCATGTCCATGCATAAAGGTGTCCTGGACCTAGACTTCAATCTTTGCTGCTATTCTTTTAATACGGCCATGGATGTTAAGATTGTTTTCGGATGGGACTTCTAAAGGTCCTTTTCCAAAGTTGTTGAAGCCTGTTCTAACCACATCAAATTTAGCGATTTGGATGATGCCACGTGGCAGCGAGATTTTGATAAGACACAAACGGAAGATCTTTTCAACTGCTCTAACGACTGAATTTTATTAGAATCTGAAAAGTCATGAGTAGTTCAAACATGACAAGTCCAGATACATGCCACGGATCTTGCTCATCTAGCAGAGTTGATTACTCACCATAGTGACCTCATGACCAGCAATGGATATCGACTAAATACGATCACTAGTGATGGATTCGGTCAATACACCATACCATCGTGCATAAGAAACCCTTATGGCTGTGACTATTTAAGGAGCTATGAAGCAACATAACTGCAACACCAAGTTAGCCATTTTTCACAGTGTGTAACACACGTTTGAGCGTAGAAGTAGATAACGATAACCAACACATGGTGTTACGAGTAGGGTTGTCATCGGGCTAGGCTGGGCCTTGGGTTAGAGTTGTATAGGAGTCGAACCGAGTCGAGCTTGGCACAACTCAGCTCGGCTCGGCTCGGCTCATCCAGCAGCCAACCCCAACTCGAACTCGGTCCTCAAGCGTGACTAGCCAGCTTGACTTGGTTCGATCAGCAGCTCGGGCCAGCTTCAGCCGAGTTCAAGCATGTGCGGCATTTTCTCAAATACATAGATTGCATCTTTAATCTCCCACACCTTGAATGTAAATCAGTAAGAACGTTTTGCATGCATTTCATCAAACACTCGGCGAGCAGTATCAGTATCAAGATATGAGGGTAGTACTACTATATAAAGTTTTTTTTTTTTTTCATAGGGATTTGTTTCTTCAATCTTCCCTCGAATACCCATTTCAAGAATACCCTAATATGAGGGCAGTCCAAGAAACAACACTTCGTTGAAGCATTTCATCAAACACTCGGCGAGTAGCATTAAGATCAAAATGACTGAGTCACTGAACTGATTCAATCCAAATAGATTCGAGTCAGAGTTTAAGCCGAGTCAAGTCGAGCTCGAGCAAGCTCAAACTCAGCCCAACTCGGTCAGAATCCAGTTTCAAGTCGAGTCGAGTCAAGCTTTTCCGAGTTGAGTCAAGCGAGCTGACCGAGCTAACTCAACTCGTGTACAACTCTACTCTGGGTTAGTCTTGGTCCAGATTTTGAACTATTTCGAGCCAAGCCGTTGGGCTGTCCCTATTCAAAATTTTACTTTTGGTAGGCCCGATCTTAGCCCATTGACACCCCTAGTTACGAGAAGAACCCTAATTTGCAAAATATGAGCAGGACGTGTGTACAACCAATGACCAACCCATGACAACGACTAGTACACATGGCATTGCATAATGAGCCACAACTGTCTACATGCCCAAACTGTTATTTTCATATCAGCAAATGTGAGGAGTGGCTACGAAGATCTCTCTCCAATTACACCTAAAATTTCCATAAATAAGAGGAAGATCAAAGAGCTCTAGGCCATTGCCAACCCAACAAAACACAACTCTACAACACAATGCTACTATCTTATCTCAGCATAGCTCGGCTTAACTTAGTGTAATTCAGTCCATCCACGATGTTACATTAGACTGATTTCAGCTGAGTATAGTGTAATCTAATCTATCTAGGTTACTACACTACATTCACATAACTTAGGAGTAATGAAATTCTTTTTTTTTTCTACGTTCAAGTCATTAAATAAAGGAATACCTTTTTTTCTCTTTTTCTTTAAGTTTAATTCCCTTCACTTATACCTAAGCGTTGGACCAAGGAAGACTTTAGCTTTATGACCTCACTGTCTACCCCGTAGTTGCTAGATTACCAATGATTATCTCTCTTTTGTAAGTTTCTATCTTTATCAATGCAATTTTATTCATTCTATCTACGTGTTATTTTAATTGATCAAACTCTGATATTATGATAAGAAAAAATCATTTTGCCTAAAAGGTAAAAAGAACTCATTATAAGGACGAATCCTCCTCTTTACAAATTGCTTGGTCTCTGCTAAAGGTGGCTGAATAGACAACCAAACTACTTAATTCTCAAATATAGACAATTGCTTACTGTCTTTCAATCTTTTTCAATAGTTGGGGTCAAAGGCGTTCGGTTTGGATTGAGTCGTATTAAGTTCTAACATGCCTGTAATCACATATATGTATCAACAACCAAATTTCGAGCTAAACAAAAGTGCACCCAAGTGCATATATTGAGGTGTGCTATGGCACATGCATGCGAGATCTAAGTCTTATCATAAGTGGGTCTACTTTGAACAGGGATATGCAAGAGAGAACATATTTTGTAAAGCATTTATCCATGGACAACTATATTTTCTCTTTTAAGTGAATAGTGCATCCAAACGTGAAAAAGCTTCCTTGGACATGGACATACGGGTTTTAAGCAAAACATTTCATGCACTTAACAACTCTTTATAGGGGCTTTCAAAAGTAAAAGGTATTCAACAAGGTAATTATGGTTGTAAAGGCCACTGTAATTACCATTGCAATACAAGCTACAACCTTTGGAAAAAAATTGTAGGGCCATTCTTTTATAACATTTTTTACAGCCTCGTAATGTATAATGATTACCGTTACATAATCACTTTTTAATACCTTGTAAAAGTGGGATTGGATTCTAAGATGGTATCGTTTATTCAGTTGACGATTTTGCATTTTAGAGTAAATAGAGTATTTTATTATGTTGTGATTCTGGTATGAAATTATCTAATGGGTGAGGATATTTAAGGAATAAAGGGTATAAATACTTAAATTGGTATAATAAGTGAGGGCGTATTAACAATGAATAGCATAAATCATTAGAGAGGTTACCAATTTGCAATCTAAATGGTTGGTTCATTTATATAAAAAGACCAATCACCTACAACCAGCTTTATATTAATAACATGAATTTTTTTTTTGTAACTAGCGGTTAAGAAAATTTCTCTAACCCTTGATGTGGCCTAATTAGAAAGTGTTACGTGTGCTTATTAAATGTGGGCCCGTAATCAAATGGGCAAAGTCGTTATCTTACATTATTGAATCTTTGTTTCTTACTACGAGGCACGTATTTAATAAGCGCGTGTTATTATTGAGCTACATCAAGGTTTATAAGAATCCCTCGGTAATTCACATCTTTGATTAATTAAGCCTAAAACTTATTTTTTTCATGCAAGGGTAAGATACATGTGAAAATAGATTGTAGGTTAAGATAATTTACAGCGAGCTGTAAGTGATTAATCCTCTTTTAAATTGGAATGGATGAAATTTCCAAGGTAATTTCAAGGGTAAAAGTGAAAAGATTTTGAAGGCATAAAATGGGCCTAGCTTGCAGCTAGTTGTAGGTGATGAATTACCCGTGGCATTATTGTGCCATTTAAAAAAGAAGCTTATATATGCAAGGGAATAATCATAAGTCATAACCATCATTATATTACAATGAGGTGTTAGAATATATATTGATCCATATGACTTTTAGGCTTCATGTGTGTCATTTCACATTCTGACTCTTAACATTCCAGAGAATGCATTTTCATATTTTGAGGATGTACTTTAACATTTCAAAAAATAACATTTCACATACCAAGACTCTTCATATTTCGAGGATGTCTTTTCATATTCCAATCAGTGTTTTCATATTTCGAAAATGTCTTTTCATATTCTAAATATGTGACTTTTTTCATTCTTAAAAAAAATTATTTCGAGTACAAAAATCTTTTAAAAATTTTTAATGTCACTAAAATTTTTAATTAATTGAAGGAAACGAAGAGTCACATAATTAATTGATTACTTTTGATGGGTTAAAATCTAACTATCTATAAATTTAGTTCTCTTGTTTTATTTCTCAAACTCAACATTGTGGTTGATCTCCAATCTTTATTTATCCATCATAGCTAGTTAAGGAAATTAAGAAGATCAAAGCTAGTTGATTTTAGTTGTTGTCTAAGACTAGAGGTGTCATGTGGAGACGATCTAGATCGTTGAAAGCATGCAAGCAATGGCTCATCACTATCAAACTTCTTCATACAATTCAATGGTGTAAAACACGCCATCTAATTTGTATAACATTTTAGTTTTTGTTGCTTGCAATAAGTCAAGATCATATAGGTTTATATTATTGGAAAACCTTATAGCTACTAACATATGATATCATAACATAGATTCTTATTGATGTCTTTGACAATCCATTTATCTGATATCTTTATCTAATGATTCGATTATTATCCCTACATATGATCAACTATATGCATGTAAAGTTTACCGTTGGATTAAGTACATATGCTCATAAACCTTAATGATAGTTAGCTTATTTTCAAATTTAATGCAATTGTGTGGCTTATTGGTAAACTCATGCATTTAGGTTCACCAATCAATTGTGATCGATAGGTTCACATTTGATGACATAATTTTACACTCTTGGTATGCTTGTACATGCATATGATGATCATCATGTTCACACATGAAATTATGTTTTATTGTCTTATTTATGTAAAAGTATCATGTTTGAATTTTGATTTTCACCATATTAGGCCCATCATGTATGCTTTGGCCCACGAGTTAAAATATAATAGTTTGTTAAATAATTGAAATTTAGCCTAAACGAATTAAGTGAGCCATTAGTGGTACAATGATCAAACAATTATTTATGTTTCTCTTAGGCTATTTGTATAGATGTTATTAGCTCTTATTAGAAATTCATAGCTTAGAATAGTTCAGTAGTCGCCAAAGTGACCTAAGTAGAAATATCTATAGATATCCAATTAAAATAATTAGTCTTTCGAATTATAATAAAATTTCAAGAGTAATAGAGTTGAAATTACGATTGTGCTTTTTGAATATCATAGATCGGTGGCCCAAAAGTACAATCATTTTTTAAGTAATTGCAAAACCAAAATATGATAATGAGAATGAGCATCCTGATTGAGTTTGGGTTGGAATATCAAAAGTATGAACCCTTCTCAATTATGGCATGATTGATTATTTAGTACTATGAATAATGTTTCTCATCCACTGAGTAGACTAATAACAAATTGTGGTCTTGACCCAAAGGAAGGATTACAATGATGCAATGAAGTCGCTTACTTGAGTAAGTCTATAAATGCTTTTTAGAATTACTTTGAACTATTGAATTGGCTGAATCCCAAAGCATTTTAAGTAATTAGTGAGTTGTTGATCTTTACAACAAGGCCCACACCAATATCAATTTCTTATAATGTTCTCATGTTAGCTAGACGTAATTATTCAGATTGACATAAGCAAATTTTGTTTACACTGAGCTCTATGGATTTGGACTTGACCTTATGCATTAATAAGCCATTGAGCCCACAAATGAGAATTCTCTTGAAGCTAAGATTCTATATGAAAACTAGGAGCGATCGAACCAATTAAATCTCATATATATAAAAATGTCTATTGCTAAACATATCCGTGGATTCATATCATTGTCCATGAAGGCACAAAAATACCTTGCATATATGGAAAAACGCTTTGGGTTGATGGACGAATCATTGGCCGGAATGCTCATGGCAAAGACAACAACTATGAAGTATGATGGACTAAGCGTGTAAGAACACATTCTTGAAATGGTGCATATAATAGTGCAACTTAAAGTCCTAGATATGAAAGTAAATGAATATTTCCTCATACAATTTATTCTAAGATCGCTTTATCAGTCATTTGTACCATTTAAGATCCATTATAGCACCAATAAGTATAAATGGAATATTAATGAACTGCCAAGTATGCGTGCAAGAGAAATCATGACTTGTACAGGAGAGAGGACATGTCTGTTGGGGGGATGCACGTAAGCAACCTCGAGTTAGAATCAAATAATAAGACATTAAACAAAACAAGCACATAGAAAATACAAGGTTTTACGTGGAAAACCCTCGCAGGAAAAAAAACTGTGGCACAAAGCGACAACAAATCCACTATAATAAATAATGTTACGAGAGATGAAAGAGCTTACCGATCCAAGAAACCCCAATTACCCTTTATAAAATCCTAGCTTTTCTTTCCCTTTACTATAAAATAACCCTCGCACATTTTTCAATACTCTAATTCTCGATTACAAACCTTTAAAAAAGATTAAAAATGAATTAGAAAACAACTCGTAATTTCACAAAACTGTGCAAGTCGGTTGATAAAAGTTTTGATCATATCGAGTACCATCGACGACCCATCAATGGGATTGAAGCCACCTTCGATTAGATCGATTTGGACCTAAAAACCGTCCAACAAGCAAATGTCAATAAACAGGATTTTTTCGATGGGATCAAGTGGTTGTCGATGGGATTGAGTGGTCTATCGATGCTGTAAGCCCCGTATCCTAGACCGTACCATTCCATAGGCTTCCGCGATCTTCCCGGTTGAATTCCGGCAACCTTCGACCCTTAACCGGTATTTGCGCGAGACCTGGATTCTCGTGCCGTCAACCTGAGTCTACTCAACCCAGGGCTATACCTTAGCGACCGCGTCGTCGCCGCGGTTCCGATGCCGCGACTCGCGCGCTGATGCGATACTCTGGTCAAGAGTTGTGGGCCAGCGTTCGGTGAGAGGAAACGCCGCGCGTGCGAATTTCGAGGAATCTCTACAAGGTGTCACATCAATCAATCAATCCCATCAATCCCATCATGTCAAGTACACATCAACTTTCACCCTTTCCCAAGCAACCCCCAAAGTCAAAAAGCTCTTACACAACCCATGCTTTTCTTACACATTTAGCCAAAAAAGTCAAAAAAGTTCTTACACTCCCATCCCTCTCTCCCATCCATCACTCCATCACCCATCATTCTCTCTCTCTCTCTCTCCCTTACAAGTCTCTCTCTCATTTCAACTCTCCCTTAAGCAATTCCATACGTATGAGCCCCTCTCCCATTTCTCCCAAGTTTCAAGTGTGGTCCATTTCCTACCCCTTCATCTCTCATCTCAACCTTCCATTTTTCATCTTCCTCCATCAAAGAGGAGCACAAGGAGCTAAGGAAGCCAAGGGAGCAAGAAGATCAAGTGGTGGGTGCCTTGATAGGGTAGATTTTGATATTTTTAAGATGGGCCAAGTGAGGCCAACCGATCAATGGTTTGGATCTCACTTTGGACCTTAAGATGTGGCCGATGGCCCACTTGGATCATCATGATCACTCCATGATGGGGCCATTCTCCATGGACCCCATCATGATGTTTATTTCTTTGCATCCTTAGGGTCATCTAGACCGTCTATTTTAGTGGAGAAGGGATCTCCACCGTTGGATTTCGATTTCATGGACCCACAAGTAATGAGACCCACTTGATGTATGATTTAGTGCAAGGGAGGGCCCATAGTGCCGGGGTCCCTCCATCACGCGGATCTCACCCTCTATCTCTCTCTCTCCCTCTCTATTTCTCTTTTTTTTCTTTTGTGTTTGATGATAATGAGTTTGTGTGGCCCACTTGAATGGTCCCCACCATGAGGTAAGTGTTTTATCCAAACCATTTATAAGTGGGGCCCATCTTACATGAGTAGTACCCTTGACTTGGTGGCCCACCTAAGCAGGGCCCACCTCCAGCGTATGTGCCAAGTCCAGCGTCCAGGGACGCTGGACGTTTGCTGTAAAGGAACATAAATATCAGCTTCTTCCCAAGCTTGGGGACGGTCCACTCATGTAGGCCCCACCTTGATGCATGTATTCAATCCATGCCGTCCATTCTTTCCCCAAGATTGTTTTAGGCGTTGAGCCAAAAGATGGGACCAATCAGACTTTCAGGCGGGCCATAACATGGTAAATAGTGGGCTTACCATTGAAACATCCCCTATTGCTTCTATACACTGAAACAGGCCCAATATTGGGCTTGTTTTGCTTGTCTTGAGCCGTGGAGGGCCACTGGACGGAGTGGATTATCGGACGTGGGCCCCACCTGTGCTGCTGCTGTGTCAGCAACGCAGCAGCGCTGCCTGCGCACTCCAGCGTGCGGACGGCTTGGCCGACGTACAGCCCAGCACGGCTGTAGCCGTGGGCCCCACATTGATATTTATTTGTCATCTGATCCATTCATACGGTGGGCCCTAATGCCAGTGGATCACCCTCCAAAAATCAGTCTGATCCAAGACTCAGGTGGCCCACACCGAAGGAAACAGTGGGATTGAGCCTCTACCTTTGAAACCCTTTTCGGGCCCACAGAAGTTTTGGATCAGGGTGAAATTTGTTTTCACCCTTCATCTAGGCCCGCTTGGCCTTATCAACGGGTTGGATGGCATAGAAACATTACGGTGGGCCCCACATGGAGCCCACAAAATGTATGTGTTTAATGTCCACCGTCCGCCTGGACGGTGGAGCCCACTGTGATGATTGTGTGGGGCCACTGTGATGTTCACAGTTGGGGGCCCTTATGCGTGCGTGTGTGTGTGTGTACGTGCGTACGTATGTGGTGTGTGCGTGTGTGTATATTTATATATATATATATATATAATATTATATTATATATAATATCATATGTATTATATATATATATATATATATACATATGATATTATATCATATTTAACATAATATTGGTGGGAGGCCCACCTCAGTTACTTGTGGCCCATGATTGAGGCCCACTTTGATGCATATGCAAGGCCCATGGGTCGAGGCCCATTTAATGCATTAGGGGCCCATGGGTCGAGGCCCATTAAAATGTAATGGGGCTAATGGGTTGAGGCCCATTTGATGCACATATGGGGGCCCAATTGGCGAGGCCCATTTGATACGCATACGGCCCATAAGATTAGGCCCATTTGAAGCATTCTAAGGCCCACGGGTTATAGCCCATTGCAATGTACATAAGGCCCATTGGTGCGGCCCATTGATGTGGCCCACTTAATGAATATAGGCCCATATGATACGGCCCATTTGATGTATTGAAGGCCCAATGGGATATACCAAAGGTCCATTGCAATGTGCAATCGTAATAATGTTTATGACAGTCGTGCCTTGGGAGCAATGTTGGTTTGACGTCCACATTGCAAGTATAATGTTGGTTAAATGTCCGCATTATACCTTTCCCTAGGGCCCATTGTTGGGCCCATGCGTGTAATGTGTAGGCCGTCTAGGCCCATCTTCGTTATGAACATCATCCACCCCATATAACATGTTTAATTCCATGATTCATGATCATATGCATCATACGTATGCTTGATATGAGAAATGACTGATCATAGCATATGCCTTCGGGTAGATTGTTTAGGGGCTCCCGTACAGGGGGTGTTGCCCTACATGAGCGCACGATATGCGCATGATTGCTATATGACTGGATAGTGTGATTCATGCATTCGCATTGTGTGATATGGTTACTATACGCCCTAGCGACATCAGGGCCGTAGCCTCCACAGACATATCGTGGTTGGCATGATTGGATACCGGAAATACTGTTCTACATGGGGTGCGATAGATATCCCTGGGTGAAAGTCCCTAAACCCTTATGGTACCAGGAGGTTGCTCCAACGTCTAGACCGAGTGGATGCATGAGCGCTGAGTGCCGATTACCAGACGGTTGCGCTTTCCACTGTGTCGTGGTCGGTTGGAAGGGGGTGCGGCCTTACCCGCCCGAGAGTAGGGGGCAATGCTAGGCTGAGTCTGACCAGCTCGAGGAATGGGTCCGCTATTGACGAGCCGAGCCCGATATTGGCAGGCGGATAGTGAGGTCTTTTCCACTCACCTTATTGCGCGCGATGGGGCGGCAATCTGGCTTGGAGTGTACTAGACCCCGGTGATATTCCAGATTTTGAGCTGTATTGATATGTGGACTTAGATGAGGATTTGTATGCTTGAGTTGCATTTCGCATTGCATGGCCTTGGTATGGCCGACATCATTCTTGCACCCCATGGCCTTAGTACGGCCAATGGTATTCCTGGCATTCATCAGCATGTTCCGCATTACTCTGATACTGCATAACTGCATTACCACCTTGAGCATACACTTTCACCACCCTCTAAGCTTTCTATAAGCTTATGCACGACTGTTGCGTGTAGGTGACGTTGGATCGCAGCAGCGCTGAGGCTTGGGCGCGTAGCTGATCTTTTTGGAGCTTTTGGTCTATCATCATTGTATTTCCCTTATGCTCATTGTACTTGTAAAGTTTTTTATTATAGTGGAAATGTGATGGAGTTTTTGGTTGTTGTTGTGGGTTATGCCTTTGGTTATGCTTATTACGAATCAAACTAATGTTGAAAATCCTCCTTGTAGCATCCCAGGATCGGAACCTGGCGAATGGGCGCTGGGAGCCGAGAATGGAGTTCTACGAAGGCTGTCGGCGCCGGATTCGGCGATCGGAAATTTTGTGAGCCCGGTTTCCGAGTTTGGGGCGTGACAGATGCCATCGACGAACCTAATTACAGACAAATTTAAGATATCTGATAACAATATCTATCATGTCTTCAATTATCATGAACCACAATTCTAAGCTCCATCTCTAGTTGCCTCCAACATAGCTCCACCATCATTGTCGCTTCTCATGCACACTCTGCCTTCGTCAAGTTATCGTCAAGCCTAGAGAAGTCACATATAACTTGAACTTCTCTGTAGGAACCACCTTCGTAATCATGTCCGCTAAACTCATATTTTTGTGGATCTTCTCAAAAGTCACTCCACCTTCCTCAAGCACCTGTCAGATAAAATGATCACAAACATCAATATGTTTAGTATGACAATAGTAAACTGAGTTCTTCGCTAAATACATCACGTTTTCGTTGTCACAATTTATTGGCACGGCTTCCTACTTAAGCACAAGTTAATTTATCATTCCTCTCAACCAAACACCTTCTTTGAATGCTTCTGTCACCACCATTACTTTGCTTCAGTTATAAAAAGAACTACCACAAACTAAAGCTTCGACATCTAACTGATCGCTCCACCCACTAACACAAACGAGTATCTGGAAGTCAATCCCTTGTTATCCATGTTACTTGTGTAATTGGCATCCACGTGGCCTACCAACTTGTCCTCAAATTTTTCAAACATCAAGATATAGTGTAACATCCTGAATTTTTGCTATTTTGGATTGTCAAAAATCCTTTAAAAAAAAATTTTATAACTAGCCCACGTCGTCACTTACTGACCCTTGACGCTCGAGGTGAGCCTATACGTAGGTGATACCAGTAAAGAACTACACAAATTCGATTAACCAACTGTATGAAGCCAATTAATCTGCTTGATCACTAAAACCTCAAGTCTAGTCTCATGAATTGTTCATCTAGGGCCCAAATCTAACTAACCCATCACTAACTAATCAAGACAACCGTAACTAAATTAAAGATCTAGCCAAAGCGGAGCCAACTATGGCTCGAATCTTAACTAATAGACCAAGTTAACTTATTTACTCATTTAGTTTAAGAACTAACGGTTTAAAGTGATCATGACCGAATCACCATTTTCGCTAATTTTGAATAGGCCACACTGTGAACTTGGTTAATCCAGACCCTAACAACTACACCTAAGAAATCTCCCTGCACAGTTCATTAAAAAAATGCCTCAATTATCCGAACAAGCTCTAAACCGCTCGTTAGTGGGCCACTAGTTCCAAAATTATAGAATAATGTCCGTCTCACTGAGCTTGACGTCCATCACGAGTGGAGAACCAAGATAGTGCCCACAACTACTCAACTTGGGCTAGAAGCCAAGTACTTGAAATGTGCGAATCCCCTAGGCTAAAATCTAAAAACTTAAGTGAAATAGACCCTCCGCTCTTTCGTGAAGTAATGGATTTCTGACCGTTAAATCACAACCAAACTCGAGGCATGAGTTAAGGATATTTTCTTGCTCATATCCGTATAATTGTGGCCCCGATCGATCACCGATGATCGTCGATCGCAAATAAGGCCCCGCGGTAAATTGAGTCATTCATTTGCCACCAAATTTGGACTAATCGCTCATCCGACAATTGGGCACTTGCCCTATGGCACAGATGGGTTAGGGGGCCACTGGAATGGCCCTAGAGATCAAAATTCAGCCCACTAGAGGCATGCATGTTAGAAAAAGGGCCCATAGAGCCCTTTAGACACAAAAACTAGACTATATAAAGCCTAAAATTTCACTCTCCCACTCCCATCCGAATTTCTAATTATAAGGAAGAGAAGGAGAGAGCTCCTTGGGGAGCTGATTTTGGAAAAATTCCCCCTTACTGCTGCCCACAACGGACCTCGCAACCATGCCCCACCATATAAAGCGGCCCACTAGCGATCGAAAGGTAATCAGTCTAGCCCCTTCCAAAATTTAGGTGTCCTAAACCACTTGCATGAACTCAAAAATTCTATTGGCACAGGGCACCATTACGCCAACTCGCGGAACCAACACCTTAGGAGCGGCTCCTCAAACCGTCAAACCATTCTTACGTGCAGACCATTATCCTTAAGTGACCAATTATCGAACCTACGCTGAAATTAATGATTGTATGTGTGAAGTTGTTGTGTATGTTGATTGGTAAGAAATTCGTTGGTAATTACTTTTCTTTAAATTTGCCTAACCATGTTTAAATTAGCCAATGTTTACTTCCATGCTAGATTAGGCCAAGATATTGAATTGCTGCCTTTGTTTACTTCAAATTCTGTTATATGAAATCGATTTTGATGTATCCCCAAATTTTTGACGATTTGGAGGTAATGAGCATGCATGTCTGTCACGCACCAGACTCGGTAACCGAACTCACATGGAACCCGATAGCCAGTTCTGGCCGCAACAGCCTCCGTAGTACCTTATTCTCGGCTCCTAAAGCAGGTTCCAATCCTGAGATCCCACAAGGAGGATTTCCATAACCGTTTAACCATTTCCACTATGAGCATACCCAAGATCACAATGAGTAAATCGTGAAAATAACAAAGGGACACATTACAAAATCTACTATAAATTTGAACTTTTACAAGTACATAGCTTAAAGGAAATACATCAGATAGCAAAAGAAGAAAGAAGAAGATCTGCAACACCGGGGGTCCTCGGTCCAACTCTAATCCAAGCTCTGCCGCTACGATGCTGACCTAGAATCTCCTGCACGCATCAATCGTGCATAAGCTTATAGAAGCTTAGAGGATGGTGGAAGTATGTGACAATAGTGCTCAGAAGAATAATAGGAGGTACAGGAAGGAAAACATGATCAATGACAATATCACTAGCCTTACCGAGGCTCATCATGAATACAATGCAATGAGTATTGGGCGCTATACCAAGGCGATGCATAAAGGGGGCTTAAGTAGCCGATGCAAATGCGATGTGAAGTGATGTTAGTCCTCATATCTAATCCACATATCAAATACATTTTCATCATAAGAAAATCACTAGGGTCCATTACACTGCTGGATGACTACCGCTCTCCGGAACCGCACAGTCAAACGAGTGTAAGAGACCTCACTACCCACTTATGGACAACCAATCACCAACAAGGCTAGTCGGTAGCGGTGTAACGTCTCGGAGAAATTCGTACAAAGACCCGAGTACCACCTCAGGTAGAAATCTCTAAGGACCAAATTCCTTTAGAAATTAGACGAATTAACTAAGTGTTAAACTAGATTAGCTGTGAAATTAGCTTGAACCACTTTGAATACGATCTGCAAGACCCAAAAAGAGTAGAACCGTTAACGCTATATTACCTAAAAACTTAGGATCCATCTTAAAACCCAGTTGCTCTCGGGAGCATCATGAAACTCCGTATCGGACCTGGACCGCACGTCGAAAGTCCGATTACCGTGAAACTATACAGTTATGACTGTAGTACTAGACTTAACAACCACCTCAAAAATCAAGTCTTAATAGTACCCAGAAATGCACAACTTGAGCCTGAAACGAAGTGTGTGAGAAACGCGAATATCTTTAGGAAATGAACTAAAAATTAAGTGAATTGAGTCATTCGCTTGCAGGCTAAATCTAAGGATTCAAACTGTAGGAATCTGACCCAATTACACCCTCGGATCAGGAAAAATTTACAACACATATCAGTGTACTTGTGACCCTGATCGAGTACCGGTGACCGTTGACCTGAAACTGGTCCCCCGCAGTCGATCCACTGATCCAATCGGGCCAAGATCTTAGCCTGACCTAGATCCAACGTCAGGAAGCTTAAGTCCGACTGCATGTGAAAAAAGGGGCCTCCAAAACAGTTCCGTTGGATCGAAATTGTCGCCCTTTGGCTATAACCTAAGTATACCTTGGCCCTGGGGCCATTTCCATCAATCCTGGGCTTATATAATGGCCTAAAACTCTCTCTCACCCTTCACATACGAATTTCTAACCCTAGGTGAGAGAAGAGAAAAAGAAAGAGAAGGAAAGAGAGTGTGTGTGAGGGAAAGCTAGGGTTTGCTGCAAAGATTCTTCCCTACCGCTCTACGTATCATATCACCGCTACCGTATCACTATACCAATGATTCTGGTTCCATTTTCGGGTAAAAAATCCTAACCCTAACCTATTTTAGGGTTTCAAATAGAGTAAATGATGAAATAGTTAACTTATTTCATACTTTAGGTTGCCGTTGTGACGTAGACGGTGAGTCAGTGTACGAACTGAGTTCGTTACGTGTCTACCGGCGTAAGGTGCGGACTATAAACGTTTAGGTTATGGTTTTCAAGGCTTTCAATGTCAGTCAATGATTTATGACTGACTTGAGTGCTATCACATATGCGTAGTTAGGATGTTTCAACATATTACACATATATGTAGGTTAGGCTATTTCGAATGCATTCTAACTGTTTGTTAAAATATTTGAATGAATATGAAATTATGTTTTGTACTTGTTATGATTATTGATTGCTAATACATGATCGTTGTGTGTGGAAACTCCTATGTAGGAGGATTTGCTATAACATATGTTTTAACTGATTTATTACATGTATGTAATATGTGTAGACTAAGTGTTTGATAAAATGCCTGAATGAGAAAATGCTGATTTAAATGTAAGTAATGAGGGTGTTGAGATGGGATTCTCAATCCCCTTAACTATGGTTATAGTATCCTTTATTTAACCTATCTTACTACTATGTCCTGTATGGATGAAATGTCTGTGTATGGTAATATTTGTAGTATGTGTTTGTTAAATTGCTTAAGTAGGATTTATATCTGATTTCAGTTGTCACATGCTGTTTGGATTACTATATGTAAATGCTATTGTTTGGAATATGATTGGGGCTACGATGTAGCCCAGGCAATCGGTAATTGTCTGTGAACGGTGGTTGAACTGCTTAACCACGACAGACATGCCTGATAAATTCGAGTCGTACATTACTTGTCAACAGTGGTTAGGCCACACGGAGTGCTTACGCGCTCCATGTCGATTGGCTCGACGTATGCTCGTACTAGTCGAGCTTGTCAAGTAACCCGATTTACCCAATGTATGTTCACCATGTATGGACGCTACTGCTTGAATCTAAGGTACCAACTTACCAGTGCCAAACCCGTTTAACCTTGGTACCTCGATCTGTTAAGACTCATGAGCCGAGCATGGTGGTATGGGACACCATGGTCGTGTTGTCGGCCTACGCTGGGGCGACGAGCCTCCCCGTAGTGTCCAGTGAGCAACCCAGACTCGTAAGCCGAATACGGTAGTATGGGACACTATATTCGAGCTGTCGGCCTACGATCAGGTGACGATCCCGTAGTGACCTCGAGCATACACCAGAAACAATGTTGAGGTGACGAGCCTTTCCGTAGAAAACTAGAGTATAAGCTAGGCCTGCATTGAGTTGACGAGCCCTTTTGTAGTGACTTGGAACCGCAACATCGTATGAGACTAGCTAGGACTGACGACCCTAGAATGGATCATTGTTTGGGAAATAATATAAGGGAGGTACCGTAGTTCCCAATCCTGCTATATGAAAAGGTCTAATAAGAACTCGGTAATCACGCTCATGCATCTCATTACGCGGTGCTTTGGCGAGGAAGTGCACAGAGGAAGGGGTGCATGCCACGACCATAAGAGGAAGATCGCAGAGGGAGTGCAGGCGAGGGCATGCATCATTAATACATATCATTTTTGTATTAACCAGAGTACTTAGGGATGCTTAATTGTATTACTTTACCATTACTGCTTGATTGAATTGATAACATGTTAACCTTTGCCTTATAGCTCCACTGAGTTGATCACTCACTCCCACATTCTAGGACGGTGTTTTAAACACCAACCAGACTCTGTCTTAGCTGCAGGTGATAGCGATGCTTATGAGGCAGAGCCGGACTATTACGATGACGAGGAAGAGTTCTCCTATATGTAACTCTCTGGCGGGTCTATGTAGACATGGAGTTGCGTTGACGGGGGTATAGGGTTTTGGATAGAGAACATTACACTTTCTGATTTTGTACATTCTTGAATTAAACTTGTAATTATTTAACCTAGTGACATTCATACTCTGAGGGCTTGCTATTACTTTTATACAGTTTATATATATATCACAGTATTCCGCTAGCGTACTTTAATTGCCTCTGGAGTATGATATGTTGTTTTGGTATAATCACATTCATGTTTAAGACACTAATCCGGACAACATTTAATTATCATTATCTATGTTACATAAGTGATGTGTTGGAACTCGGGAGTTGAGTCTATGCTTGACCCCCGATTTTCAGGGCGTTACAAGTGGACTCATTTACGAGCTGGTCAGACTCAGCCTGGCAATGCCTTCTTACACCAGGCGGGTAAGGCCACACCCCTACCCAACTGACTACACGATAGTGGGAGTTGTGGCCTAACGGTATAAGGCCCTCGTGCACTCATAATTTTCACTCTGTCATGACGTTGGGGTAGATCCTTGGTACCATGGAAGTTTTAAAATTTTCACCCATGGGCATCCTATGCACCCAGTATGCTCAAGTAACATTTTCGATGTCCACACATACGGTCATCCACAAATGTCCCTGTGGAGGTAAGGCCCTGACGAAGCAAGGGCGGTATCATTATGAAATGTGATGCCAATGCATGACTCACGCATACAGATCATGCACTAGCTTCAAGCACTCGATGTGCATAAGGGGAGAAACTCCATCCTTTATCATATCAACCCAATGACTACACGCAATGCAAACCATTCACATAGATGATGTATATGGGTCATAATGGCGTAAGTGCGCTACTTGGCGATGATGACATGGAACATACTCCTCCATCCCAAGGAGGGACAAGGGCTAGATACATAGACATGTACTCTAAGGAGAAGTCCTCTAGTGAGGGCCCCATACTTTGGGGTAGCCCATAAGCTAAGAGGGTTATAAAGGCCCAAGGAAGAAACAGTCCTAATAAGGGTCCAAGGTGGGCCTTCAACCACCTATAAGAACCTTATGGCTTAGGGCTATCAAGGAGGACATTCAACCTCAACTGGGTCCCAAAAAGTAGCCCGCTATGTACACACATACAAAGCAAGGCCCAAGGCCTAAACAATCCATGGCCTAGTGGGCTATACACCAAGCCCATCACATAGGCAACACGGTGAGCCCTCAAGCAAGGTTTGGGCCCAACAATAAGGATCACAAACCCATACATTATGGTGGCCCTAATGGGCAGCCCGGTATTCCAACCATATGGGCAATTCTTATGTTTGAAACAAGTGAGTTGGGCCTCACTTCTTGGCCTAAGTATGGGATTAATTTAGTGGGCAGCCAAAGGCCCAATTACTTGAGTATTTTGGCCCATAAAACTCATCACAATAGCATGATAAATATAGGCCCCAAGGTCCAATGAGCCTATCTAAAGGTTTTAGCCCAACTGAGCCTAGAGAATCCAACAATTAGCCATGTTCATGAACCCAATAAAATTCCAACTGTGGCGAGCCTCAAAAGTGCATGCATTAAGCCTAAATTTTTAAGGGACTAAAGGCATAAATGGGGACCCAATATCTCAGGAAATTCGTTCCTAGGGTGTACACATAGCACCCCAATCCGGTTGAAAATTACAATTCAAAACCACCTAACAATGTATAGTGAAAACTGGGCCTTGCAGGAATTTCAACCCATCCAACTTCCTGGGCCTTCTGAGGTCCAGCAAATGGGCTTACTAAATGAAATAAATATCCTAGGGTGGCCCATACATGATACAAATGGTCTTAACCAAAAAAGAATTGCACAAAAATCACAAGGTGAGGATACACAACATATCAAGGTGGGCCCACAAGGAGGATAGGCGGCCAACCATGGCTAGACGTCCCAACCTGGTGGGCCGGTCCAGCCAGCACCACAAATTTCACAGGGGTCCGTTGACCCCAAAACTTGGTAGGTGGGTCCTACCATAGGTGGGCCACCTCTATGTAAATTTTCAGAATTTTTAAAATAACAGAAGTATTTTAATTAATTTAAGGAATCCAAACTGTCCAGCAAATCTACTAAGTGCAGAATTTTGATAGACCCTGATCTGAGCCTCAAATGGGGTGGATCAGTGGCCTTAAAAAAATTAAGAAAAACAGGTTTTAGGTCCCCTCATATATGTACTATAAGGTGGGATCCACAGATGTGGCCCACCAGTGGAAAAATTATTTTATATTTAAAGAATTCCACACTGATATGTTGCTGGAACAGTGCAGAAATTTCAGACTAACCACCTCACTTGGGCCATACCTTTGGGACCTCAATCAGGGTCAAGTGGGGCTAAAATTTGGTAGGTTTACAGGTGGGACATACATCTTCAAGAATCATATATTAGATGGGATCAAATTTCCCACCAAAAGATCAAAAATCAGGCCCCAAAATGTTCCAAAATCTGTCCAGACAGACTGGACAGCAACTTATGCTTCACAAAAATAAATTGCAAACTTAAATGGGGATTTATCCCCTGGAATTCATGGTATGGTCCACCCAAGTGGGCCCCACAAATATCCAAACCATCCCATCACCAAAAACAAGCTTGCACACACCCTTTTTTGTGCATTTAGGGGCCACACGTTCAATGGGAGGGACTGTGAAAACGTCCCCTCTCTATGGATGGTTGGGATCTTGTCAGTCCACAAGGTGGGCCACACACATCATCATCCAACATAAGAGAAAAGAGAGAAAGAAGGACAATCCAGCCATAAGGATAGGACCCCGCCACTAATGGGCCCTCCCAAGAACAATCACACTCATAGATCTACATTGATTTGTATTTACAACCACAAATCTAGCACATACATGGTCTATATTTACAATGGATGGTTGGGATGCCATCCCAATATAATGTTTAAGGTCTAAATGACCTTAGGATGGTGTAGATCATAAGATACTTCATGATGGGGTCCATGGAGGATGGCCCCATCATGGAACATGGCATACATGTAGGATGGGCCCAAGGGCCACATCCATGGGATCAAATGGGATCCCCACCATGGATTGGTGGGTCCCATATAATCCATTCATGAAGAAATAAGAAGATTAAGGGATGAAAAGAAATCAGCAAAAATATAGTCACCCACATGCAATCCAAGCTCTCAAACTTCCACACCATGTAGATCTTGGACCAATGAAGAGGTTTTGATGGTTGAGATGAGTTTTTAATGGTGGGATTGGAGGGATTTTAGAGCTTTGAGGGCTGGAGAAATGGGAAAGAAAGAGACATTGGGAGAGGGAGGTTGCTAGCATGGAGAGAATGAGAAAAAGGGAGAGAGAGAGAGAGAGAGAGAGAGAGAGGGGTCATGATTATTTTGTAAGAAAGGCAATGATTGCCTATGGGAGGAGAAAACAATGTTTGTAAAATAGGGTAGGCTTTTTGGCGGTGTGTGGGGTTGGGTGGTGTTTGCTATAGAATTTTTGTGTGGTGTGTGTATAGTGTGCTTTAGAACTTGTGCCAAGGGTAGGGTCTCATGCATCATATCTAAGTGGGCCACATGATAAAGGGTCATACAATGAAATGTTCATAACTTTTGATCTATATATCAGCTAGACACACAAGACACATCGTCGGAACCACAACGATGATGCGAACAAGATGGCATAGGTTTTGGGCCGATCCAAGTCGGGTCAACGTAACCGGACTCAAGGATGACCGCAAACACTATCCGAGGGTCGCGAGTTGCCGGGATAAGACCGGTAAGATTGCGGGACAAAGAGAAATGAAATGCTTACCTACACACACACATGCACACATAGGAAGTCTCAGATCGAGTCTTACAATTGTTAATATGTTTCAATAGGGTTGAATGTCTATGTTTATTGATATGCATGCCTGAATTTTCTATAACTAAGAGTAGTTTATGACCTCCTATATAATGTTAAATGATTAAATTCTTTTTTGGGTTGGCCAATTAAACTACAAGACCCGTACAGGCATCCCCACCGGTTGGGCCGCCCAATGACCAATCTGAATAATTTAGGTCGAACACGGATAGTCGGCAGTAGTTGGACTACGTGGGATGCTTGCACCCAATGTCAGGTGTTCCGCAGTTCGCTTGAAATGATCAGACCAACCATGTATGATCGCACCTGTTTGAACTTGAGACACCTTACGCCCATGTAGCGCCCACTGGTAATAACTATGATGCGATCCACAAGTCTTGGGAGCCGTGCATGGTGGAATGGGACACTATGCTCGATCTGTCGACCTACGCTGGGGTGACAAGCCTCCCCGTAGTGATCACAAGCAATTTAGGGTACAAACCCGCCTCGTGAGACGGGCATGGTAAAATGAGACACTATGTTCGAGCTATCAGCCTACGCTGGGGTGATGAACCTCCCCTTAGTGACCGTGAGTAAGCATACTTTACAAGGTGCCTTTCTTATGCATTTTGTGGGAGTGACGAACCCAAATGGATCAAGGATCGTAGGCGCAAGGCCACCACGGCCAGCCTTGCAATCGGGTTAAGGCATTGACTTCGTTAGGGTGTCCTAATTTCTTTAAAAATACTGGATGAATGAATGTAACTAAACACTTAGCTAACTATTCTTCATCACATCGCATTGTTAAATTGGCGACTCGACAGTCAAGGTCGCATTGAAGGAGTGTTGGGCATATGAGATCGTTAGATGGTGTTGCTTGAGGGAGTGTTGGATGGCGAGGGCATACACCATATCATAATAACATGCATATGCATTAACAAGAGTAGTTAGGAACTGTATTTGATGCTTTTCATTAATTGCACCTATGGAACTGATAACTTGTGTAACTTATTGTTAATGGAACCCACTAAGTTGATCACTCACTCCCACTCTGGGACGGTATTTTAAAACACCAACCAGACCCTATTTTAGATGCAGGTACTAGGAATCCGATGCATTGGAGGAGGCTCACACAAACTCGAAGGAGTCCTCGTATTTCCAGTTGCTGCATGGGCAGATGTCGGACACCTACTGGACATCGATGAGATTTTAAAGTCAATACATTTGTATTTTTGGTACTGTAAACTTTCCTCAACTGTAGTCCTGTATTCTGGATAGACATATTTTACTTGTTAACTGATTTACTTGCATTAAAATTTATGTTTATTCCAGGTTACATCGTATAGTCTATTTTAATTCTATGAACTGCTCAAATGTCAAGTGAAATGAATTATAAAATCCTGCTTCCACAAAGCATAAGTGGCACCCAGGATGTTGGGAGTCGAGTATCTACTCGACTCCTGAAATCCGGGGTGTTACACATAATCTACTGTACATCAAATATACCGAAGTAACATTTCACTACCTTACGATGTTGTTTGCTAGAGTTAGCAATGTATCTGCTCACAATATTTACTGTATGTGAAATATTAAGTATTATAGAGACCATGGCATACATCAAATTACCAATAATGCTCGAATAGGGCACATAAGGAATCACTTGATTTTCTTCATTTGTACTAGGACATTGTTCAGAAGAAAGCCTAAAGTGAGCAGCATGAGGTGTGCTAACCAATTTTACCTTGTCCATACCGAACTTAACTAATACTTCATCAAGGTATTCTGCCTGTGATAACCGTAGCTTCCTCCTCTGTCCATCTCTGTGAATATCTATGCCTAGAATCTTCTTTACAGCCCTCAGATTTTTCATTTTGAATGTCCCTGACAACTGAGTATTCAATGTATCGATCTCAAATATGTTATGGCTGGCAATAAACATATCATCTACGTACAATACCAGTACAATAAATTGTCCATCATTTAATGCCATGTAATAGATACAATGATCATATTCACTTTTAATAAATTGTTAGCCCATTATGAAAGTATTAAACATTTTGTACCACTGCCTAGGCAATTTTTTCAGGCCATACAATGACATCCTTAATCTGTAAATTTTATTCCCTTCCTCTTTCACTTCGAGCCCTTTCAATTGCTTCATGTAAATATTCTCCTCCACCTCCCTATGAAAGAAAGAAATCTTCACATCCATATTTTCTAATTCCAGGTTATATTGGTCAAGCAACGCCGATACAAGTTTGATATACACCTGCTTGACTACCGGCACAAAAATCTCACTGAAGTCGATACCCTCCTTCTGTGTATACCCTTTCGCGACCAATTTTGTCTTATATCGATCAAATTTTTTTCTTTTCAATCCACTTACAACCGATCATTTTGTGCCCCACTGGAAGCTCCACCAGCTCCCATGTCTCATTCTTATGTAGAGAATCAATCTCGTCATGCATGGCCACTATCCATTTCTTAGCATCAAAACCATTTAATGCTTACTGGAAGGCAAACGGCTCCCTCTCATCTATAATGAGAGTGAATACAATATTCGAGTCATCCCTGTATTTGACTGGTAATGTGCAAGCTCTTGGCGGATTTATTCTAAGAGGTGATTGCTCCACCTACTCTTGTACCTCTACTTGCGGCTCAGGCTCTGCCTGTGTATCTTTTTTTTTCAATCTTGACATCAATGACTAAGCATTTCTCCGATTCCATGCGTTCGTCCTTACAGAACAAGGAATCTTCATCAAACTTGACATATATACTAATTATAATCTTCTGTGTAACTCGATAGTACAACATATACCATTTCACACCATCACCATAGCCCATAAAAAAAATACTTCTTAGCTCTTTGGTATAACTTATCTCTCTCAACTGACGGTACATGAGAATAAGTGTCACAACCAAATACATACAACTATAAGTAGTCTACATCATGACAATCCCACACTTCTTCAAGAATCTTGTAGTCTATCAACGTAGACAGAGACCGATTCACCAAGTAATAAGTCATGTTAACAGCCTTATCCATAACTCCTTGCCCAATCCAACATTACTCAACATGCTTCGGGCTCTCTATAAGAGTCTCTGATTCATCTGCTTGGCCACTCTATTATGCTCAAGAGTGTACCTTACTGTATTGTGCCTCATAATTTTCTCATCTTTATAAAACTAGTTAAATTCATTTAAAGTGAATTTACCTTCGTTAGCAGTTCTTGATAACTTCAGTTTATGTCATGTCTTCCTTTCAACCATCGCCTTCTACATTTTAAATGTGGCAAAAACATCATATTTATTTTTGAAAAAATAAACCCACACTTTCCTGAAGTAGTCATCGATGAATGAGACAAAATACGATGACTCCCCAGCAGAAACAACAGGTGATACGCCCCATACATCTGAATGCACAAACTCAAGCACACTTTTATAAACATACTTTTCAATTTTAAAAGTTAGTCTTAACTGTTTACTATACATACAATGATCGCATATACTAAGTTCAATACTTTTAAAAACAATAGTCAAGTAATGATTAGAAAGTACCTTCATGCCACAATCGCTCATGTGTCCTAAGGGCACATGCCACAATCGTGCCGGTATGGATTCTGCTACAGACGCCCCATCTCCACCCATTTCAGTGTTTCCGATCAACTTGTATAAAGTACTGCTCCATTGTACTTTCATCACAATAAGTGCCTCTTTCAAAATTTTAAGGACCATGTCATAACCGGTGAACTTACAACCAAATACCTCAAGAGCCCCTAGAGATATTAAATTTTTCCTGAAGTCTGAAACATGTCGACCATTTGTCAAAATACGCTCCATCTCATTGAACATTCTGATGCGCACAAAATCGATTCCAACAACTTTACAAGCAATATTATTGCCCATATAAACATATCCACCGTTATACTCAATGTATGTGGTCAACGAATTCCTGTGAAAAGTCATGTTGCATGAGGCCTTCGAATCCAAAATCTAGTCATTACTAAGGTAATCAGATGTAAATGCGATCAAGACATCATCACCATCCACCTCCTTGTATGATTACACTGCGTTGGCTTCTTTTGGCGCATTCTCATATTTTTCTCCATTTTGAGCCTTAGGGTTCCTGTAGTCCTTCATATGCCTAGTTATCCCACAATTCAAGCACCTCATCTTGACATTCCCTTTCGATTTAGATCGCGATCAAGAATTATCATTCTCCCTTTTAGTATTCCTTCCCCAAACAACCAACACATCCGAAGAGGTGCCTCTGTTATTGTCTTTCTTTCTCAACTGCTTCTCATGAAGGGCTGAGATGACAGTCTCTACATCGATGGTATCCCGACCATGGATTAATGTCCCTACAAAATTCTCGAAAGATAGTGGAAGCGAATTCAAGAGAAATTAGGCTTGATCTTCCTCTTTGATCTTAACATTCGCATTCGTCAATTTATAAAGCAACTTGTTGAAAGTGCTCATGTGTTTATTAATGTCAGACCCCTCTATCACCTTAAAATTATAGAATTGCTTTTTAAGATAAAGACAACTACACAGGAATTTTTTTCATGTACAAAATATCTAATTTTGTCCATGTCCTTGTGGCTATCTTTTGATCCAAGACATTATATATAATATTTTCCGGTAGACACAATTGTATTGAGGTTGTAACCCTCTCATCTAGTTCATCACACTCTTCATTAGTAATACATGAAGGACGCTTTGCCTTGCCAAGCAGAGAGTGTTGCAATGCTTGCTGAACAAGAAAGCCTCTCATCTTAACCTTCCATTGTTTAAAGTTATTTCTCCTAGTGAACTTCTCTATTTCATACTTAATATTAAATACCTTAGAAGGTTTTCATATTTAAAAAAAAACTCAAAACTCTAACGTTAGCTCTTATACCACTTATTAAGGGGACGCGTGGAAGCAACCCCAAGTTAAAATAAAACAATAAGATATCAAACAAACCAAACACAGAGAACACAAGGTTTTACATGAAAAAATCCTCGTGGAAAAAAACTACGGCACAAAGTGATAATGAATCCAATAGGATAAACAATGTTACAAGAGACGGAAGAGCTTATCGATCCGAGAAACCTTGATTACCCTTTACAAAACCCTAGTTTTTCTTCCCATTTGCTCTAAAACAACCCTATCACATTTTTTTAATACCTTAATCCCTGATTACAAATCCTTAAAAAGGATTTAAAAATGAATTAGGAAACAAAACCTGCAATTCCATAAAACTGCGCAAGTCGATCGATGGGAGTTTTGATCATATCGAGTGTCATCAATGGGATGGAAGCCACCTTCGATTAGATTGATTTGGACCTAAAAACTGTCCAACGAGCGAAGGCCAAAAAAATGGAATTTTCTCAATGGGATTGAGTGGGCTATCAATGGGATCGACAACTGCTCGATGGGATCATGTGGTCTATCGATACCATCGGCAGACCTAGTTATAAACAAATTTAAGACATCTGATAATAATATCATCCACTCAGTGTGATGTCCCTGATTCGACATTAGAAGTATATTGATTATTCTCCAATAATCGAATAATTTTTTCTATAAGGACTTCATATTTGATTCTATCCACTTTCTTCCCTATGAGTTCTAGTATCGATAAGAATTCTAGTCTTTACTCCCTTCAAACAGTTGGTGGATTGACTCGGGTGTATCTATCTACATTTCCATTTCAATGCAGGGATTCCTTTCAAGCCAGAATTCCTTTCAGGTTGGAATTCAAATGATGGAGAGAAGAGCGTTTGCATGAAAAATCGGTTAGAGTTTGAAGCACAAGCAATCGACACCTACAGATTCATTTTGGGTCGGACTTCTAATTGGACTTGAATAATAGATTATTCGTATCATCTATATTTAGAAATTTTATTTCCTTATCTAAATTGGACAAAGAAGACTTAATTTTTGTTGTGTTTTTTAAAATAAAAAATAATTTTCAAAAATAAAAGTTTATTTTAATAAGTAAATAAATATATTAATAATTAAAACTTTCCATAAATAGAGTATGCAGTCAGATGATAAGAGAATGGGTTTTTACTTCTGCAACCAGGGTTCAAATCTCCTCAAGGACAGTGCGAAGCACCATCCACATGAGCGTGATGTGGGCTGCTTGGGCACAGTTAGCACTTCGCACGTGCGCATGAAGCCTTAGCCTTTTGACACTGGTTCAAATCTTTTTGATCCATGGTGCAACTTGAATTGAATTAGGGTCTACCATGAAGTATTTTAACCTTAGCGTTGATTGAGATTGACTATGACATGATTGTACATGTGGCACCTATGCCACGTGTAGCTTATGTGGCAATAGTTATGATGATTAGAACTTATGGCTACAGTTTTATACTGTTGGATAATTGTTTCTGTCTAAAAGGGTACAGAAATAACTTTCATATGACAAAGAGTCATGTCCCTTTATGAAAGACAATTGTTTGTTGTGAATGGGTATGGAGTTCTTAAAGAGGCACATTAGCATCTCTTCAGGAAGAACTCCATGACCCTTTAATTGCTATAAATCCTGGATACTATAATCCAGAAGATATACTATTCATTCTTAAGATAATATCATCTTTTGTACAAGTACTCTTGATCTGACTTCTTGCTAAGTTTTGTCTGAATGTCTTAAAGGCATATCAGTGTCAAATCTAGAGATTTGTTCAATACTTAAATGTGCAAATTTTCGTGTTGAAATTCGGATTGAGAGTTTATTGTATCCTGAAGACAATTTGTAGATTTTCTATGTTTGCACTTACTGGAACTACCAGAAAAAGGGCAGTAAATCTGTCTTGAGATATTGATTATTCAATTCAAGCCTTGAACTCAATAGATCTGATCGTCTCATTATCTTTTTTCCTATATCCTTCATTGTGTACAAGATTCCTTATTTTCTAACAAGTTTTCGTTTTGTAAACGATCATTTAAATTCATATAAGAATAATATTTTAGTTGATATTAGATATTTAAACAATGGTCTTTATTGGTTACATTTAAATTCCATATCTGAGCAATCTCTCTTTATTCTACATTTGAATATTGGATCAAAACAAGGCTCACCTAATGATAATTCTTCGATGTTGTGGCACTAATATTTAAGTGACATTTAAAGAAAAATTATGAGGTGGGTGAGGAAGGGGTGCTTACTACTTTTGACTTCACAGACTTCAATATCAGTGTATATTGAATAAAAGGAAAGCAATCTAAAACTAATAAGAAATGTACCCAAAATAGTGAAGAACTCCTAAAATTGATACATACTGATATTTATAGACAATTTCTATATTGTATTATTAGAGAAAAATATTTCATCACTTTTATTGATGATTACTCATGATACAATTATATTTATTTACTAAAAGAAATGTTAAAGGATATAAACGGTTTTGTAAAGTTCTGGGCTAAAGTGACAAATTAATTAGACAAAAACATTAAGGTTGTGAGGTCAAATCGATGTAGTAAATACTATGGTAGACACACTAACTTGAGCCAAAGTTAAGGCCCACGGTTTTCTTAAATCTAACGGAATGGTTTCTCAATATACGACATCAGGTATGCCCTAACAAAATGGTGTTGCTAAGAAGCATAATTGGATACTTATAGATATGGTGCACAATATGATTAATAATTCCTCATTGCCTGAATCAATGTAGAGTGAAGCACTAAAACTCTTTTCAAGTAATGGACAAAAAGGAACATAGTTTGAAATGCTTATACATCTTGGGTTGTCCTACAAACGGCAAATTGTATAATCCACAAGAAAGAAAATTTGATCTCAAAACTGTGAGTTATTTTTTCATCGGATATTGTGAGAGATCAAAGGGATATGGGCTTTACAGTCTTGAGCACAACACTAGAATCATTAAGACTCGAACAACAAGACTCTTCAAAAATGATGACAACAGTGAGAGTGATAAACCACAAAATATGGTATTAGAAGAAAAATAAGTATCGATCTCATATACCTTATAAAAGTATTGTTCGTCCATATAACATCAACCATAATCAAGAGAAACAACGGCTAAAATTAAGCCACTCCGTGACGAAAAGGTCGTTATAGAACTTGTATATGAAATGCCCCCAATTGGAAGCATTGCTAAGATCTCATAGGATGAGGAGATCTACAATTTCAAATGATTACATTGATTACCTTCAAGAATTAATGTTTGATATATGAGTTTTAAATGATCCACTAACATTTTCATAAGCCATAAATGATAAGGATCTAGAAGCACTGAGGAGATTTGCAATTCCAAATTATTACATTCTTTACTTTTAAGCATTAAAGTTTGATATATGAATCTCAAATGATCCACTAATATTTTATCAAGCCATGAATTATAAGGATTCTGATAAATAGCTTGATGCGAAGAAATATGATTTAAAATTCATGAACAACAAAAAAGTATAAGATCTTGTTCAATTATCCATAGACTTTAAGGCAATTAGTTGTAAATGGGTATATAAAACCAAATGTAACTCAAAGGACAAAATTGAATGGTATAAAGCCAGATTAAATGTTAAGTAATTCACTTAAGACTCCTGGATCTAAAAAGGATTCACTCAAAATCATTTTAGTACTAGTGGTTCACTATAATCTCAAGTTATATCAAATAGATGTGAAAAATGCATTCTTGAATTGAAACTTAAATAAGAAATTCTACTTGAAACTTAAATAAGAAGTTCTACATGAGCAAACTAGAAAGCTTTATTCAACAGGGTAATGAGCAACTAGTATGGCAATTGAAGAAATCCATATATGGACTTAAACAAGCTTTCAGACAATGGTATCTTAAATTTAACAACATAATTATTGCTTTTGTTTTAAAAAATATATATATTACAAATTGGTATATATATTTGAAGATCAATAGAAGTAAGTTTATCTTTTTTATCTTATATGTGAATGAGATTTTGCTTACTAGGAATGATCTAGACATATTGCATGAAATTAAAGATTTTTTCTAAGAATTTTGAAATAAAAGATATGAATGCAGTCATTTTCATTATTGGCATTGAGATATATCGATATAGATCAGACTAATTACTTGGTCTATCTCAAAAAGCCTAAATCGATACAATTCTAAAAAAGTATAATATAAGGAATTGTAGGGCCGATTATACACCCATTGTTAAAGGATATAAATTCAGCTAAGACCAATGTCCAAATAACGATATCGAAAGAGCATAGTGAAAAACAAAGCTTATACTTCTGTAGTGGGACGCCTTATATATGCATAAACTTATGCTCGACTAGATATTAGCTTTGTTGTTGGAATGTTAGGAAAATATCAAAGTAATCCCGATTGGATGAATTAAAAGCTATAAAGAAAGTCATGTGCTATGTATAAGGAACTAAAGATTACATGTTCACATATAGAGGAGTCAATCATCAAATAACTTCGATTATATGGGTTGCACTAACATCATAAAGTTAGTATCTAGTTATGTTTTTTTATTTGTTGGCTAGACTATTTTGTAAAAAAAAAAAAGTATCAAGCAGACTTGCGTCTCTACTTCTACGATGGAAGTAGAATTTATGGCGTGTTTTGAGGCCACTACCCCAGCTATATGATTGCAGAACTTCATCTAAAGGCTTTAGATTGCCGACATTATTTTAAAGGCACAAAGAATTTATTGTGATAATGTCACAACAGTATGTTACTCTAAAAATGACGACCATTTTAATTGAGTGAAGTATATTAGAGTTAAATATAATTTTGTCCATGAAAATGTTTAAAATCGTTAACTATTTATTAAATATATAAAGACAAATCAAATGATTACGGATCCAATGACCAAAGGCTTACTGCTAAAAACCTATAAAAGTTATGTAATTAAAACGGTACTAATTAGGATATGATGTACTTTAGTAATTAATTTGATGTAATATGCATTATCTATTTATGATCACATTTTCATTATGTATTCTAACTTATCATTGTATATACATTTACGATAGGTATAAGTAGATATAATTATTAGACCATTATACTTAACAAGCCTTACGCTTAGCCTGTTAGTTTCCTCATTAAGTACTAGCTTAGATGGAGTTATTGGTCTTGTAATACATGGAAGGGATATGTCGTTAAATGATGTATAACCGCCATAATTCACGTTAATAATTTTATTTAGTTAAGGTATAATATTTTATCAGAAATGTTCAATGGATAAAATTGTTTTCTAATGTGGTGCCATAGGAAGTGTGTTTTTTTTTTTTTTAATTATTATTATTATTATAAATATCTAAATTCAAGAGGAGTCTGTTTTGCAAAATTAATATTTAAAATTTTTAAAGAAATCAAGGAAAAAAATTCTCATATTGTAGTCATATAGGCCAAATAGGAGAATGTTGGAATATATAGTGACCCGCTTGACTCTTGGGCTTCCATGGGTGTCCTTTTACATTTCAACTCTTTATATTTGTATAACGTCTTTTCATATTTCGAGTAATGCTATTTTACATTCTAAATAATGACTTTTTACATACCAAGACTCTTTATATTATGAAGCTATCTTTTTATATTCTAATGAGCATCTCTTCATAATCCAATAATGTCTTTTCATATTTTAAAGAGATAATTGTTTTCATTCCCAAATATTCTATTTTAAGTATAAGAACTCTTGAAATTTCGTAATACTATTTAATTTTCTAATTAATTGAAAAGGATGAAGAGTCACATAATTAATTGGTTCATTTGATAGTTGGAACCAAATCATCTATAAATTTAAGGTTCTGTTCATCTCGACAACTCAACATTGCAATTGATCTCTTAGTGAGTTGAGGAAAGAAAATATCAGAGCTAATTAATCTTAGTTGTTGTGCAAGGCCAGAGGAGTGATCTAGACCATTAAAAGCATGCAAAAATAACTCATCACCATCAAGCTTCTTCATCCAATTAAATTGTGCAAGGTAGGCCCTTTAATTATAATGACATTTTGATTCCCCCCGGTGCCGCGTCAATTCGACACTCAATAAATGGAATGTCAGCAGAAAATCTTTGGCCATGTTTGGAAGTAACCCAAATCAGATTAAATGTGTTCTGGGATTTGTTCTGAACTGACGTAGAATTTGAGACGGTGCTGAAAATGTATTCCAACTTAGGAGGATCATCAGTTTTCTATCTTTTCCACCATGAAATAGCATTCCACTTGTTTGAACTAGCTGCGAAGCCGAATTAATATCATTTTCTGTTGATTACTTACACCCCTCCCCAATGCCGATAAAAATGATTCTTGTGCCATAGGCAATCCAAATTGCACCACACTTATGGAGTTACACTACAAAGGTAGTTAGGCAGAGGTGCACATTTTCTGCTAGAGCTACTGACCTACTCCATTTTAATTAACAATTGGCTGGTGACCCCGAAAGGCAGTGGGCCTGACTCATATCCAGTCTAATTAATGATCAGATGGTGATGACTGATGTATACACGCTACATGCTATAAACAGCACAATTCTTCCTTGGTCAGGATCTTCTTGCCGTTTCATGAATGCCACACAGGCAGATTACGCATCGTGACTTCAATGCTGTAAATTTCTTCATATCCGGCCTGCAGAACTCTTATCCTATCCGCCATTGAAATGGTGAATCTTGCCATCTAATGCAAATGAAATTCCTCACAGCAGCACATGTGCACAAGACCCACGTCATTCATTGGACAGCCTGCCTCACCATTAACAGTGTGGCCCCAAAATCAGGCTGATCCAATCATCAGGTAGGCAGAATTCGAACATTGAATGTGGACCATTGGTCGATGCTTTTAAACATCCTGTTTTTAAGGTACAGGAGGCGCACCCGACGCACAAACCAGCATGATTTTTGGGCCTGGGCAGGATTCGAGCACTGTGGGCTTTCTGATAATCTGCAAAGCTGAGAACCTCTGAGAGAAGCTTCTTTTTCAAATGAGCAGGGCAAGCTAGAAACAACAGCATCCGAAAATCCAAACCATTACCTGCATTAAATTCAGAAAATATTTGTACACAAGTCGATAGCTTACACGGTTGTTGATAATACGACAACAAATAGAAATTTCCAGCAGCAGTTACATGATCATGCAACAAAATCTCTAAAGACCAGAGACATGCTGCATAGAGAACGAGTTATGCTACAGCATGAGAGGCTTGCCTTTCATGAAGAACATCCACGGCATTCGCAGAAGTCAACAACAGTGCCCATGGCCCACATTTCAGCTCCCAAGCTGTTCTACAGGATTTAGGTGGGGGCCATTTTTAATGATCTTACGGACCCATCACTAATCTTCCGACATTCTGCCGATATGGATTGGTGGAATGGTTTAAAATTGGGGTCTTGAAGCTAAAACTCTCTGCCTGGTCTTCTCTAGACCGATAAAGATCTGACCCATCTTTTGAACCACCATAGTATGCAGAAACGGGGTCCACTTGATTCGACTTACTATAACCTGAGCCAGTGACCTGGATTTGGGTCTGCGCTTGCTCTGTATTTAGCATGTGTTTGTTGTCATTCGATCTATTTTCAGGATTTGAGCCGATCCCAACGCCTAGATTGAGGCTGATCATATCACTTTCTTGTTGTCGGTCATAGGGGTGGGGAATCATCATCCTTGCGGTGTCCTCAGTCCGTAACAAGCCGTTCAGCGCTGCTGGCATGTGGCTATTAAGAGCGTTGGCGTCATTTAAAGTCATGGGCCCGGCATTGTCATGGCTGCTAGTCCTCGCAGATGGTACGTCATGGTTGTGCTTGCCCTCATATGTGGTTATCACTGCCTTTGGATCGTGTGATGCCCTCTCGACATGCTTCCTCACAGGGCATCCAGCATTTGTGCATTTGTAGTAACTCCTACAACATGACACATCCACAGGGTGAAAATAACCACACGCATTAGAACCAAAAGAAAAAAAGAAACTGTCAAGCAGAGGTATACCACTAAAGGCATGAGATTAAACTTATGAGCTATATATATATATATATATATAGAGAGAGAGAGAGAGAGAGAGAGAGAGAGAGGATGCTCAGCTGCGCACCAGTTCTCATGAGTTCTCGTGAGAACTTTTTGAGAGAACTTTTTGAGCATTCATTTCCGGTTATATGAGCCCAAAATCTGAACCATCCACCTGATGCAGCACCCCATGAAACCCCTAGGGCCCAACTTTTACCCTGATCCAAAACTTTAGTGGGCCATGACAAAAGAGAGGCAAATCAAGGGAGGAAACTATTTCCTTTTTCTATGGCCCACCAGAGTTTTAGATCAGGATAAAAGTCGGGCCCTGAGGGTTTTAAGGGGTGCTGCATCAGGTGGACGGTTCAGATTTTGGGCTCATATTACAGTGAATCAGTTTGGGATAGAGTGATTGAGCAAAGTCTAAGGCATGATATGGATGTAGCAGGAAATCAGTTTGGTTTCATGCCAGGGAGGTCCACCAATGAAGCTATTTTCCTACTAAGACATTCGATGGAGAAACATAGGGAGAGGAGAAAGGATCTCCACATGGTCTTTATTGACTTAGAGAAAGCTTAGGATAGGGTCCCTAGAGAGTTAATTTGGTAGGTGTTAGTAAAAAAAAAAGTTTCAAGAGGATATATTGACATAATTAAGTATGAGGGAGCAATAACAAACGCGATGACAACTAGTGGACAAAAGTGAGTTCCCAATTACTGTAGGCTTGCACCAGGGGTCAGCATTGAGTCAGTACCTTTTCACATTGGTTATGGATGAGTTAACAAGGCATTTGCAAGAAGAGATCCCATGGTTTATGTTATTTGTAGATGACACAGTTTTGATTGAAAGACGAGAGAGAGCGTAAACATAAAGCTAGATTTATAGAGAAGTGCTTTAGAATTTAAAGGATTTAAAATTATTCAGACTAAAAAAGAGCACATGGAGTGCAATTTAGTAATAATAGGAGTGGGAACAAGGAATTAGTTAGGACTGCTGACCAAGAAATTTCCCAAAATGATCACTTCCGATACCTTGGGTCAACAATTCATGAGACTGGAGAGATTGAGATGGATGTTGCCCATAGAATTCAAGTTGGGTGGAAGAAATGGAGAAATGCTTCTAGAGTTTTAGGTTATCATTGTGTAAAAACTAACTGAAAGGGAAATTTTATAGGATGGTTATAGGACCTGCCATGCTTTATGGGACAGAATGTTGGGCAGTTAAGGAATACGTCCGTACGATGAGGGTAGCTGAAAAGAGGACGTTGAGATGAATGGGTGGCGAGACGAGCAAGGATAGAATTAGAAATGAATGCGTTCAAGGGAACTTAGGAGTGGCACTAATAAGTAATAAGATGAGGGAAAGTAGACTTAGATGGTTTGGTCATGTGCAACAGAGACCAAGAACCACGTCAGTTGGAGTGAGTTCGTACAAGTTGAAGGCTCTTAAAGTCAAGGGTTAGGCCCAAAAGGACATGGAGGGAGGTAGAAGAAAAGACTTAATGACCCATGGTCTAACTGAAGGTCTGGCCCTTGATAGAGTGGAATGGTGGAACAGGATTCATGTAGCGGACCCCAACTAGTTGGGATAAGGTTTAGATGATGATAAGGAACTGTCAAGCAAGCATAGAAGTCTTGAGCCAAAGAGTTGCGACGGGGAGAGTGAAAGTTGAAAAATGGGATGCATCAGTCAAATTCAGTGAAGGAGATGTATGTTTTGTAATTCAATAAGCACTCCTAAACTAAGCAGCGCCTACTCTAGCCTGGCATGTCTATCAAGGTTTTAAATCGCTGTATCAGGTAATGCATTGTTCACCACCAATACAGCCCTGTATCACCCCTGGATTGGGCTTTTCCAGACTGATATGGACCAGTACTGCCTAATCCTTCAGGGATGATACCAGCAGTGTTCGAAATATCCGTATCGCGTTACGTATCACATTCTTGGGATACAGATACATATCGGTTATCGCATGGGATATATCGGTTGTATCATGGAATGTATCACTGTTGTTGGAAACATGGGGAAACATTAGGAAATTGATCGAATTTTTCAATGAAACTTCGGTGATTGTTAAAAAAGAGATCAATACAATTTATAAATTAAAACATCACAAAAAACAAGTATACATAATAGGTTTTCTTTGTATTGGGGTCCTAATCTATGCGTTGTCTAACTGAATTGATGCAAGTATATTCAATGTCTATTCATATAATTTATAAATGTAAGAAGCCGTGTGGAAACACAAGCAATACACTTAAAAGCAAAAGAAGAATCACTAGATTAGGTTACATACATGTTTGATTTGATGTTTAGACACAAAGATTGCAAACGATTTGCAAGAAATTAGGAAATTTTGATTTTTTTTTTTTCAATTTTCCACAACTCGGCCCATCTCCTCCAAATCTCGAAATCGAAGGTCCCAATCTGTGACTTTTCATGAAAAACATGAAAAATCGTGGATTTGTAACAATTCACACTAATTTATCATGATTTACAAAAAATAAAAGGACTGAAATTCAAAAATGCTCATCAGATCGAACATGTGGGATATATCGAACTACTTGTGCATTTCGTATCGCACTAGTGGAATACAAGATATATCGGGGGATATATCGGCCGATATCGTCGATATTTAAAACACTGGATACCAGCACATAGTGGACAATATGTACCGGTTTCGGATGATACTTAAATCTTGATGTCTATTACTGTGCCTGAAATTTATGCACAGGCCATGGGTGCCATAGCCATGCCTGTGACAACCATACTGGGCCCCAGCCCAGACCTTTTGGTTGTCAGCAATGTTACCGAAATTGCCCACCTGTGTTTTCCTTCCAAATCACATGATCCAAGTTATGGGTCATTTGCAATCCAGATTGCTTTTTTAACTGACCAGAAAATATCTATATTAAAAATTAAAATAAATAAATAAATAAGTGGAGGAAATGACCAAAATCAATAAGATAGTTTGTCATGCCAATGGCAATGATACATGTGATTGCAAGTAGTAACACATACCTTGGATTAGGATTCCCTTTCACCACTTTCTGCCCGTATTTGCGCCAGCGATACCCATCGTCCAGGATATCAACCTCACTCAGTGTTTGTACAACAACTCGTGGCTCCCGGATTGGTTTGCCCACTGCAGTAACATCTATACCGCCATTCTCCATCTTTCTGCAGATTTTCCCCCTAGATTTAGTACACAGTGGCATTCATGCACACACCGGCTTAAATGTGCAGTCCAACTGTAACGTAAAATTATCATGATACCTGCGCTTCGACTCTGGATCATCATCGTCGTCAACCTCATCGCCAATCTTGTTGGATCTTGGGGCCACACCTTCTATATCATCATCGCTTGCTGAAATAGGAGAAAGCTCAGGTGTACCATTTGGGTCAATCTGGTGAGGTGTCTGGCCATGTGCGTTCAATGTCTTGGCTGCAGAAAATAACATATCACAAAGAATTTTCAGAAAATGAAATGCACCAAATATTCAATCGAGTATTTGATCAGCCCAATACAAGTCATTCATATGCTGGGCCCTACCCTTGAGATGATCCTAGCAATCTGATAGGGCCCAATTTAGCCCCAGTTCAATGTAGAACATCGGTTCAAAAGATTTCCATTTTCCTAGGATTGCAGAGATCAACTAATAGAGAGATCTTGGGGAATATCTCATCCCCATGATGCACCTTGCCAAACAATGGCTTAGGTTAACAAAAGGTGGGCCCCACATGTACCATTGCTGGGCCAAAAAAAAGTAATTTCCTTCAAGAATTCCTTTCAAATATTAGGTTTTGTTTTTAAATTCATCTTACCTTCCCCATTAATTAAAGAAGAAAACCCATCAGATCGTTCTTCTACTTGGCTGGAAACAGTTGGACCAACCATCAAACGACGGCCCGACTGAGGTTTAGGATGATCATGAGTCCCCTTATAGATAATGTCCGTGATCTGCCCATCATAAGAGCGTTCCAATTGCTTTTTGACTTGACAGTTCGGATGCGTGCATTTGTAATAGCTCCGTGGAAATTCACTACCTTTAACAAGCTTCTGCCCATATTTTCGCCAGTTGTACCCATCTTCCGACGATTTGTCATTTGTGACCAAAGGACTAGGTCCTTTGTGATCAGATTGCAATGCTTGGGTCCCCCTCTCAGAGTCATGTCTCTGTTGTGATTCATCAGAAGCAACTTCAGTAGGTGCAGTGTTCCTCAAAGTGGCTGTGTAGGCTGGCACATTCGAAGCTGTTACGGAGAGAGTCAGATCATGAGAAGAGCCTTCCACATCCTTCATCAGAACAGGTGGAGATGAAAATGTCTGAGACTGATGTTGACCTTGGGCTTGCACAAATGGCTTGCATTGCTGGTAATTTGAAGCCGCAGAAGCCTTTAAAAAGAAAAAGAAAAAGGAATGTTAGTCATCTAGTTCATGGAACTGTCATAATGTGCACTGATGAAGCTGCTAAGGGCATTTTTGGATATCACCAATTCCATGGAAATCAATGGAAATGGAAAAGGTTTTCCATTGATGTGACACTTTGAGATGTTTGGATAGCAGAGAGAGTAGAGAGAGAGATTCCACGAAGCAATCATTGCACTTTTCAACAGTTTGGATTCTTTGGCACAAGAAACTAGGTAACCCTTATCTCACAAATACAAGGTTTCCACTTACCATCCAAACAAGACACCTCAAATGGAATCCATGTTCCAATAGTGATCACCAAAATAACCACTGTCTAATCATTACCTTTTCTTTTCATTCCCTTGGTACATGTGGGCCCCACAATAATACAAACAATCATCTGGATCCTCATTATCACACTCATAATCATTCATCACCGCAATTAAAATGAGCAATCAGTATATAGTAATAAGACAAGGACCGAATCAAAGCAATGAGTAACTTGAAACTCGTACACCATGCATTTGATCCCAAATCTAAGGATGGGATAACCTACTTACTGGTTTGCATTCAAGAGATGGTATGTAATCTCTTATATGTCAAAGAGCCTGTTTGGCATTATGCCCTAGGCATTAACTATTGGTAAGTACCCTTTTTACAGTAACTCGAAATAGTCAAGCTAAAGTGCAACGTTGGTTATATAGTTGCATGAAGTGTGAAGTGAAGCACAACAGATTTGGGTGGTGCAGGAGTGAAGAAGCGTCTGTTTCAAAATGAAAACAACTACAAATAGTTAGGAAGCGGGAGTGAGAGTTTGAAGTGCATTTTGAAGCTGGAGCTGCACCTAGTTAGAAGGATCCCGCAGCTGAGGTTGGGAATTATCGTGTCAGCTTGTCCGTGGTGTTCAGTAAACCTGTACGAGGGGGCGGCTCCTGGCTCATCTTTGCAGTCAACTACATGAGCATGTCCTTTCAAATTTTGGTCCAATGGTAGTACACGTGTCTTGGTGCCAAGTGCCAACTTGGGTGCCTATGTTTATTACACGATAAGAGGTAATTCCATGTGTCTGTATGTGCATGCATCATTCTCAACCATATATCTAGAAATTGCCCACCCATGTCCCTTCTTTTCTTGCTTGGACCTGCAGGTGCACATGTATACGTTGGGCTGGGGGTTAGTATTTGGTGGGACCATGTTAGTATGCGAGTGTGGTCATTGTGTTCTGATAGGTCATAGAACCGGGAAAAAGAGGAAGGTTGATATTAGGTGGGCATCCAATTGTGAAACCTTTCCAATTGACCAATTTAAAGCCAACCCAAATTGATGGGAGAAGGCTATTATGATTATGACGAATCCGTTTATAGTACCAGGCCAATAGTTAAGGCTGTCAATGGGTTGGGTCTGCTGGAGCACAGCCTGCGTATTTGCCAGGCCTGAAATTCATGTCCAGACAGTGCCTGAAGGCCTGAAAATCAAGTCCAGGCCTAGGGGCTTGGATTTGGCTCGGGCTGAAACTCGATGGAAAACGTTGTCAGCTATGGCCTTGGGTGTGGTCCTTTCTTTTACTTTTCAGGCCTAACCTGTGGGTATAAAAATTGGAAGAAGGCTCAGGCTAGGGCTAGTGGGGCATGGAAGTCTAAATGTGCCAACCCTATCCCCTGAGATGTAGGAATAAGTCAATGACAATCACATGGACAGCTAGGATCAAAAGAAATTGGGCTATAAAGTTCATTCCGAGGGTCTAGTGCACATTATAGCTTCCGATGGCCATAATTTTGCAATCGGCTATCTGTTTTGAGCATATAATATGTAATTGGAAAGCTATTGATGAGCTCTACATGCTTGCCAATGCCAAAAGCTGGTGACCCCCAAATGGCTTTTCAAAAAAAGGTCATTTTGGCGTTAATTTTGAGTTTTTAAATAATTTACTATCTTTGGTAACGATTTTCCTATTTTTCTTGTTGTTTTAAGGTTTAGAGAGTCTTGGAATAGCTCAAGTCCTTAATTGAGTCATGGGAAAGTTTTGAGTCAATTTAGTAGTAGTTTACTATTTCATATATATATATATATATATATATATATATATATATATATATATATATATATATATATATATATTTCGGGACAATTACAAATTTAGGGTTTAAGGATTATGTAAGTAATCATAAATAAAATAAGGAGAAATAACTCCAAGCCGACGACGACGACGATGATGAAGACGACGACGATGGAAAGCTAATGCCGTCGATGAAGACGACGACGCTGACGAACTATTAACCATAATGGCGACCGGTCACGTAAAGGAAAAGTTAACTACAGCAAAGAAAGGAAAGTTCATAGCAAACGACAACATCAATCTCTCTCTTGGAGAGGATGACGGGGAATGGGTGAAAGTTCAGTCTACAAGAAATCCAAGGGATCATGTATCTATGGGACGGAGTAAGTATTTTTCTTATCCTACTCTCTTCGTTAAAGGATATCCACCCGGGTGGTATCCTCTTAATCTTGAAAAGATCTTTGGTCGAGCGGGAGCTGTAATGGATGTCGTCATGCCCAGAGATAAAGAGAGCGGAGCTTATCATGGCTTTGCCCTTATTCGAATGGGAAGCGAGGTAGAGCTCGCTAGAGCAGTCAGTATGATTCATGGAATGAGCTTCAGAGGTAAGAAGATCCTAGTGCAAAGAGCGCGTTATGGTCCTGATTCGATTTCAACTAAGCAGGGTCCTCCAAAGCATGCCCCTACCAAAAACATCGCTTCTACTGCCTCCCTATCACAAAAAACTAGGCCAATTTATCGTCCTATTTTCGATCAGCCTAAGTCGTCCGCAGCACACTCGTTTAAAGACACTCTGCTCCTTGGCGCTCCTGCTCTTTCTCCAATCCTAACACCTGAGGTTGAAATGGGGGGAATGATGGAGAAGGGCGACACTGGTGCCCTCCTCCCTAGAATGACGGTACTAATGAATCTTTTGAAGCAACTGTCAAAGTTGCTCAGGATATTTTTGAGAAAAACAGTGCCGACCTAGCAAAGTTAGTGGTTCTTATTACAAGAGACAGAGTTTCCATTACAATGGTCCGTCAATGGATCCTTCACAGTACCAGGATTAAGTTTGGTTTGTCCGAATTCAAACCTATAGGGTTTAACTCTCTCTGGGTCAGGTCGGGAGCAAGTCTCCATCCAGAGAAGGTTTCAACGGAGAATCTGTTCACTGTATCTAGTCCAGTGGTCAAAATTTTGCCATGGGAAGAGTTCTCCATCTTCAGCAAAGAAAATATATGGGTCCTCATATGGGATATTCCCATGGAATGTTGGTATGATGAATTCTTAATAGCGGCAACCTCATCCCTGGGTTTTCTTTTGGAACTAGACACCAAGACGAAACTCGGAATCGAAGTCAGGGTCATGAGAGCCAGGATCAGGAGGAAGAAAGGCTTTCCCCTGCCTGCTACAGTGAGGGTGAAGGTCGACAATCATTCTATTTTACTTCCAGTCCAGCAGGAGATTACTGGTGCAACCCAACCTTGTTGGGGCGAAGTTTGGAGCTCCAAAGATTCGGAGAGTTCGACCGCTGCGATGGAGACGGTCTTAGAAGACGAAGCTCTTCTCCCATTCTCCCGCGGACTACCGAATATTCGTGAGGCGGGAACGAACGTTCTTTCCCATCAAAGTCCCGTCAGAAGCTGTCCGAATGAGACATGTGGCCGTCTCTCCGCCGAACCAGAGCCTCAGCTGTCAGAAGATTTCTTTCGCTTTGCCGCCACAAGATCGAGCGCGATGGAGAACGTGACACGTAGCACAAGATCTGCATCCAAATCTCGTAAGGAGCATCGTCCATCGCCTCTGAAGACTCCGAAGAAGCCACGTACGCTCTGTCCTTCGCATCACATTTATGAGGGAGGAGTGTTACCTGCATCCAACCACGTGCCTGCTGACATCAACGCTGCTTCCATCCTTACCACCCACGTGGACGATCGTGCTTCTCTCCCAAAGCCTTCAACGTTATTCGACCTCGGGTCTTATGAAGCAGGTCCGGGTTCGACCCGGTTCAGTATTTCGTCACGTAGATGGGGTCCGATTAAAATAACCAACACTGTACCCTCTAATCCCTCCCCATCTCATCCTCATATTCCTGCCCTTCCCTCTCCCGGGCCCCCCCATTCGCTTTATCCCCCCCGAGAAATGGGGTGATGATTTTACAGCAGGGGCCGATTCCGAAAGTCTGCTTTCTGACAGCTAGCCCTCCAGTCCTAATTCCGAGCCTGATTCCCCTATCCTGCATAGAGACTGGACTGAAATGGGCCCTCTCACACTGTTTTAGGAGTGCTCATCTAGTGAAGTGTTAGATGCCGAACCTTTGCAGGTTTATCTCAATTGTCCTATGCATCAGCAGGATAACAGTCTCTCATCCTCTCTGCCCAAGCTGGATCATCTCTTGGCGATCAATCCTGAAGGGAAGAGTAGAGGATATTTTTGATGAAATTCAGAACAAGAAATGGATCAGAGATGCGGTCGGACATGTCGGAAGATCCCTCGGCTTATCTTTTAGGAATAGACACGAAGATTATACTAGCCTATTTCAGTTCATTGAAAATCGTGGCAGACCCCTTCCTCCTTCCAGAACTCCAACCAAAGCAGTAGTGCGATCGACTGACAGAGAATTGTCTCGCCTTCAACCGACTCCGGAATCAGCGTCCTGATCGGTGGGTCGTCGTGGACGAAAGGGTGCTCGGGGCAGTAGCGTTCCCCAATGAATATTATCTCCTGGAACGTAAGGGAGATGGGATCTAAGCAAAAGAGGGGGCTAATTAAGGAATCCATCTCCAGAAAGAATCCGGATATTGTCTGTCTTCAAGAAACCAAAGTCCCACGTTTCTCCGATAGGTTGATAGCGTCGATATGGAGAGCCAACGACATTCATCGTGTTACTATGGATGTCGTGGGGTCTTCAGGTGGTATTTTGGTCGCCTGGAAATCCTCCAGATGGGTCTTGATTTCCTCTTTCACGGGAAATCACTCTGTATCCGTCATGCTTCAAGATAAGTCATCTCCTTTCTGTTGTAAAATTATTGTTGTTTATGGTCCTAATGATGATTCTCTCAGGCCTTCTTTTTGGAATGAACTGACGTTGGCTCATCAGTCTTTCCCAGATTCATGCTGTATTGTCGGAGACTTCAATGTTATTCGTTTCCCAGATGAACACTCTTGTCTTAGGAGAACCTCGGTTGCCATGCAAAATTTCTTCGACTGGATCCAAGAGCAGGAGTTGATAGACCTCCCTCTGTCAAGCGCCTCATTCACATGGTCTAATTGCCGTAGAAGTCCTATTCAGTCGCGTTTGGATAGGTTTCTTCTCTCCTCTGAATGGCTGGAGGCTTTTCCTTCGGTTCATCAGGTGGCCCTTCCTAGAACAACCTCAAATCACTACCTGATCATGCTCTCTATGGAGGAAGTTAACTGGGGCCCTAAACCATTCAAATTTAACCCAGCATGGCTCAAAGTTGAAGGATTTCACGATAAAGTAGCGGAATGGTGGAACTCTTTCCAGGTTGATGGTTATGCTGGTCACAGACTAATGTGCAAGCTCAAACGCCTAAAAGAGAAAATAAAGGAATGGAAGGTGAACGAACTCAAGAAAAGAGAGAAGGAAATTGAGTCCCTCATGGCAGAACTCCAGCAGATTGACGTGTCAAATAATGACGAGGAGATTCCGCTAGATACTCCGATCAAACGGATTCAGATTATCCAAACTTTGTCTTCCCGAGCCTTGGAAGATGAAATTAACTAGAAGGTTAAGTCGAGAGTGAAGTGGCTGAAAGAAGGAGATAGAAATACTAAATATTTTCATAGTATTGCCATTATGAGAGCTCGTACTAAAGCCATTCGTAACATCACGGTGTAAGGAAGACAGATCGATGACAAAGATGAGATTGCAGATTGCGCGATCGATCATTTTAGAGCTCTTCTCTCATCTGAAGGGTGGGCCAGACTTCGGTTAGATGGAATCACCTTTTCTGCTATCCAAAGGTCGGAAGCCGATTTGCTGGAGGCTCCATTCTCTGTTGAGGAAACTAAAGCAGCCATTTTTGTTTTGTCAGGAGATAAATCTCCAGGTCCAGACGGATTCACTATGTTTTTTTTTCAGGTGTTCTGGGACATGATTCAAGCTGATTTTATGGAATTTCTCTGTGAGTTTCACGAGAGGGGGAAGCTATCAAGGAGCTTTGGTGCTTCCTTCGTCACATTGATTCCTAAAATCTCAGGTGCCTCCTCATTTTCTGAGTACAGGCCCATTAGTCTCATCAGTGGACCTTACAAAATCCTGGCAAGAATTCTGGCTTCCCGTCTCACAGCGGTTATGGGGAGCCTTATCCCCAATTATCAAAATGCATTCATTAAAGGGAGACAGATTATCGATGGGGCGCTGATCGCCAATGAATGTTTGCACTCCTGCCACAGATCAGGAAGGAAAACTGTATTCTATAAACTGGATATTGAAAAGGCCTATGACCACGTCGATTGGGAGTTTCTGCAATATATGATGATTCGTATGGGCTTTGGGGATAGATGGCGAAGATGGATCAGTTCGCGTGTGAAGTCGGCGCACTTCTCTATCCTTTTAAATGGTACTCCTATAGGCTTCTTCCAAGGATCAAGAGGATTACGCCAAGGTGACCCCCTCTCCCCTCTTTTGTTCCTTTTGATTGGAGAGGCCTTCTCGCAAATGATTCTTAGTGGGCAGAATGTTAGTTTGTTCAAAGGTATTTCGATCACTAATGCTCTCATTCCTATCTCCCATATTCAATTTGCCGATGATACTTTGATCATGATCGAGGCAGATGATGAATCCGTTAATAATCTTCATATGACTCTAAGATGTTTCGAGGTGGTTTCGAGATTGAAAATCAATATGGCCAAATCTAAACTCTACGGAGTGAACATTTTGGATCAGGATCTAGTTTTTTTCGCCGAGTATTTGGGCTGCTCCCCGGTTTCCTTCCCAACGACGTTTGTATGTCTCCCCCTCGCGGTTGGCCCCCCCGATAGTGATGTGGGATAAAATTGTCGCCAAAATCCAAGCAAAACTTGCTACCTGGCAATGCAGCTACCTTTCGATAAGAGGCAGGATCACTCTAATTAAAGTCACGTTGTCCAACCTCCCTCTTTACTTCATGTCTCTTTTCAGATGTCCGTCCTCTGTTTTGAAATGTATAGATGCGCTCAGACGTAACTTCCTTTGGTGTGGTAAGGAAAATCAAAAGAAATTTCATCTAATAGACTAGAGGGAAGTTTGCAATCACTTTAGGAATGGGGGAGCTAATATTAAAAACCTTAAGATTATGAACTCCGCTCTGCTGGGCAAGTGGTTATGGCGTCTGGGCAACGAATCTGAAGCCTTGTGGAATATCATAGTCAAGGGGAAATATGGCTTGTCACCTGGCGGTTGGTGGACTAAGGACGCTTCATACTACAAGGCCTCGCACGTGTGGAAAGGTATTCTTCGCTATAAAACAGTTGTGCTTTCAAATATAGGTTATGTTCCGGGCAATGGTAGGAGAATCAGGTTCTGGGAAGATCAGTGGCTGGGAGATCGTACCCCGAAAAGCAGATTTCCGAGTATCTATCGTATTGCCACTAACAAAGAGAGTACGATTGCTACTCACTATGCGCAGGTGGGATCTAGCAGGGTCTGGGAAATTAATTGTGTCAGGAATCTTCATGACCGGGAGGCAGAGGAATACGTGGATCTGCTCGATTGTCTCTCTACTGTGTCTCTGGATAATCTGACCAAGAAGCATCACAAATCCAGCAACTTTTCGGTGAAATCTCTATACTCGGTTCTTGCCCCCATTTCTTCCTTGTCTCGGCGGGTCTTCCCGTTTATCTGGAAATACATAGCACACCCCCCCCCCCCCCCCCCAAGTTCATCTGCTTTGGTTGGCTGGTAGCTATGAACCGGATCCTCACCATCGATAACCTCAGGAAGCTTGGGATGCAGATGGCTAATATTTGTCTCTGCTGTATGAGTAGTGAGGAGACTGTCAACCATCTCTTCGTCCATTGTCCCTTCATCACCCAGATTTGGTGGGACTTCTGGTCTAGATTTAATATCGTTAGATGCATTCCAAACTCTGCAGCCTCATTCTTAGCAGCGTGGCAAGGCCATAAACTAGGTAAAGTGCAAACACAAATTTGGAGAATGGCAATAATCGCCATCTGGTGGGCTGTCTAGAAGGAATGATAGGTGCTTCAATGACTCTCAATCTACGGCTAAAGATGTGGGATCCTTCGCCAAAAAGTTGATTTTTGAATGGGTGTCGAATGTTTTAGGTTTAACAGATTATAATCTTGTTTTCTTAGGTGTTTAAGTTTCTTTTCTGTCTGTTATCTCAGCAGTCTTCTTTGTATGCTTTTCCTCTTTTTAATATATTTCCTTCGTTACCTTTAAAAAAATATATGGAAGGGCTTTGTACATAAATTTTATTCGGACTTTTCATCAATAATATCTTCTTTTTTCTCATTTTTAGATATTTCTCTGCTTGTGGTTTCAAGGGCTATTCTTGAAAAGAAGATGGTGATCTCCTCTTTATCCATACACCCACTATATTGTTTGATATAAAGGCCACCAAGTTATTTGGTATCAGAGCGAGGTGTATACTCGGGTCATGGCATCCAAAGGTGGATCAGGAAGCAAAAATCCTTCGGACAGTGCTCCAAGAAATACCTATGTGATTGAGCCAAGGCTCGAGGTCCTTTATCAATAATTCCAATGCTCAATGCAAGAGTTACAAGCAAGGATTGATCATATGATTGAAGTTATGCATCACAAACATATTCATGGCAACAAACAACTTATGACTGTCAAAGGGGCTTGCGGTCAATTAGTTTGTCATCAAGTAATAATGCCAAAGTGTAGGGCACAAACCTACAGATATGAGGCTAACTCAGGGACCCAGATGTTTTTTGGCCAATCAAATAATGATGGAGTGCCTCTTGAGGATGAAGAGAAATAGTGGACTTATGCAAATGGAGTGTGTCTTAATGAATCCACCATCGAATTACTTGATGGATCCATGGATAGGTCAATTGATAACTTCATGGTTGAACTAGAAAAAGTTCCAATCAAATTAGAAGATTAGTAGACGAGTAGCCTAAGAGAAAATGGGTTGGCAGATAAGGATGGCTCAATGGCCAAGGAGATCGATACTTTCATGATCATTCCATGAAGCTCTAAGTAGATAGTCACCCTTTTACCTTCTCCGCAGTGATCAAAGTGCATAGTACTAACGGGAAAAACAGTGTGGCCGTTCAACGTTCATCAAGAGTGACCAATCACACATCCATTATTATGAAAAAGGGGAAGTCGACATCCAAGATGCAAAGGATTGTAAATAAACAATAGGTGAGGTTTTGTTTTCTAAAGTTCCATCATAGGTATAAAATTCCTATCAGATGCATGGGCCTTTACCATCAATTATTGTCAAAGACAAAGAAGATGCATTACAAAGGCAGGTCATTGTGATGGGCTACTGCCATTCTAAACTCAAGGACAAGTTTAAGTTCTCAAGTGGAGGGTACTGATGCATGACAAAGTTAAGGACAATCATGTGGATGGCTAGAATTGAAAGAAACCGGGTTAGAAAATTCGATCTAAGGATCTAGCACGCATTATAGCTTCCAACAACCATAATTTTGTGACCGGTTATCCGTTTTTTGCATATAATGTCATTGGAAAACTATCAACGAGCTGTACATGCTGGCCAATGCCTAAAAGCCATTGGCCCCCAAACGGTTTTCCAAAAATAAGTCATTTTATTAGTTAATTTTGAGTTTTTAGTCAAAATTTATTATTTTTAGTAAGTTGTGATTTTTTTCTATTATTGTTATAGTTTTTTAGGGTTTGGAGTCTTGGAATAGGTTAAAATACTTATTTGTAAAGGTGTACACGAGTCGAGTCGAGCTTGTGCCAAGCTCAACTCGACTCGGCCACTAGCTTGAACTCGGCTCGGCTCGATCCTCAAGCCTGACTGGTCAGCTCGGCTCGGTTCATTCAAAAGCTCGGGCCAGTTCGATCTGAGTTCAAGCCGAGTTCGCCAGTGCAACATTTTCACAAACACATGGACTGCATATTCAAATTCTCACTATATGTAAAACAGCAGCAGCAATTTTACAGGTATTTCATCAAACACCTTGTAGGCAACATCGAAATCAAGAAAAAAGAGGGTATTTCTTTCATATACATACCTTCCTTGCACCAGCCGACACTGCGTTGAGTCATTTCATCAAACACTTAGTGAGTAACATCAATATCAAAGTAACCGAGTCACCAAACTGGTTCGATCTGAGTTCAATTCGAGTTGGGGTTCGATCCAAGTCGAGTTGAGCTTGGCCAAGCTCGAACTAGGTTTGAAATTTTTTCGAGCTCGAAAAATCAGCTCGACTCGGTTCGAACTCAGTTTTGAACCGAGTCGAATCGAGCTTTTTCAAGTTGAGTTGAGTGAGCTAACCGAGCTAACTCAGTTCGTGTACAACCCTACTTATTTGAGTCATGAGAAAGCATTTGAATCAATTTAGAAGTAATTTGCTATTTTTTTTTCATAAGTTCACTATTTTAGGAAGTTGACTATTTCATGAAAGTTTATAGCTTATGCAAGTCATATTAAGGGTTTTGTAAATAGACTTTTTTTTTCAAACTTATCAATTATCATCAACAATCTCAATTTTATTTATCGCTTTTAGAGCTCTCTCCTAATGGATTCAAGAGCTATTCTTAAGAAGAAGATGGTGATCTCCTCTTCATCCATGCATCTGCTATGCTAAACATTTTGGAGAAGAAGAAAGGAGATTAAAGAGAGTTTCTCTCTAATCTAGGTGCGCATGTAATCCCGATGCTCCCTCAGGACACCATATAATGTGTTTTTGTGTGTATGTAATCCCAATGCTCCCTCAGGGCACCATATAATGTGTTTTTAGGTTTATTATGAAAAACAATAAGGTTAGAGAGAAACTCTCTAATCTCCTTTCTTCTTCTCCAAAATCTCTCTGATAAAGGTGGAAGAGAGAGAGCTGGAGAAAGGGGATTGTAGAGAGTCTCTCTAACTTATCATTATTAATAATAAAACCCTAAAAACGAATTATATGGTGTCCTAAGGGAGCATTGGAATCACAGGCACGCACACACTTCTAACATCTCTAACCATCATAATGTTAATTTCAGCATATGTGTGTGCGTGTGGCTACCATTGAGCTATGGCCTCAAACCCGAGGGGGCACATGACTTGGCAAGTGTTGCCAAGCGCACGCGCATACCAACCAAGCAATATACCAGCTGTTGGGACATCCAACCATGTATCGAGAAGGCCTACTGAGTAGTGTGAACTGGCCCAAAAACAGTCTGGTCAACTCATCAGATGGGACTCGTAAAAACAATGGACGGTTTAAAGGAAATGGATATATCCACATTCAAATACACGTGTGGCCGGCTTGATGAGTGGACTAGCCTGATTCTTGGACTAGGACATTTAGACAGTGGTGCCCACCTGATGCACAACTCAGATGTTCCAACAAACATGCCAAGTGATGCACATAGAGGTGCATGGGGGTTTAACAGACTCTGAGTTGCATTAACTAGTAAGATCATGCAAATGATCAAGAGTTTGTCCATGTTAGTTGAGAGGGTGGTTTCCTTTAAGTAAGATAAATCAACATCAATGGTTCCTGTTCATCATGAAGACTTGCAAAGCACTGTAAATTAAAACCGATAGTGGACATGACTCAAGCCATCGGCTCTGGCTGGTTCAATGCATTGGCACAGCTGCACATGTGATGATGTTGTCGAAGAGCCAAACTAAAATGGCATTGAAATAACTGTGGACTCCTACCCAGAACACCTATTGGTGGCCAGCAACAAGAATGGCAGGGAAGTCAGGGGAGTCTTAATCCATGTGCCAGAAGGATCACCGTAGAACTTTTGCAAAAAAGGTGAGTTGCAGGCACCTCTCCTATCAACCTCTTCATTAAGAAAGTCAACCACAGAGCTCAGTGCAACTAACACATATCAAAAGCCACAGCAACAAATAAAAAACTTGGCTCTCAAGTCTCAACACTGAAACCATCCTCAACCACTTCATAATGTAGTTCAAAAACCAAATTTCAATTCAAGTCGACCTTCAGCCGGGCCAGGTTGACTCCAAGACTCGACCCAACTGAACTGGGTATTTAGTTACTATAAATTGGAAGTATTACAATTGTTCATAGATATTTAAAATAGTTAGACCTTGAATAAGTAGAATAAACCATAATTCAAAGCAACAACATTACTAATAGCTTGCTGGTTACAGTTTGTTGCCTCTGTAGTTGAGGTTGGGGATTCGAATCTTGCTCCTGACATATTTCATTTTTAATAAAATCCAGCCACTTAAGGCGAGTGACTCAGTTCAAGTCATGCCTAGTGGTGTCAAGTCGACCGAGCCAAGTCGATTCTAAGAGTCTCTCCAAGTCCAGGCTGAGTCAGGCCCAGTATCAAGTTTTTCAGAGACTCAACTCGAAATCTCACTGAGTTGACTTGACTTGGCCGAGTTTCAAGTCAAGTTAGTGAGTTTTAGATCCGTCCATCACGCCCCCTCAAAGGAACTATCTTCATTGGTGAAATTTAAAGAATTTTATTATATCATGATGCAAGAAGTCCAGAACTCAACAGTGAGAATGTTTTCATCAGATTTGGGATTATTGCAAAATCATTATAGGATCCTTCCAAATGTCCTTCATTTAGAATGCCAAATCATGCCAATGGCGAAAGAAAATAAAACATTTTCGGTCCAATCAGTTCAACATCCACCTAAGCCGCCCTAATGATGCAGCAGCATAGGCACTCGAAAGATAGCTTTTACCAGAAGAACAATTTCCTGAACCGTCTATATGCATATCACTATCACACCAAATAATGGAACTATGAGGAACTGCGGATTGTATGTTTGGCAAATTTATACAAAGAGGTATGTTATGAGTCAGTTGTCATCGAAATTCTCTCAATTTAATAATCACTCTCATGTGCAAAAAGCATGTTAGTTTGAGATTCTGTATAGTTCAAACTTTGAAAGGGCATGAATAAGAATAATTTAATCGGATTCCATATTGGTCTATTTACCAGATCATATAGAATCCATATGCAAAAACAAGATTGAGAAAATCGCCCTTCTTCAAAACATGTTTTACCCAAACTAGTTCAAATAGTTGCAGAAATTACCAAATGACCCAATGAAGATAGGTTTGACCCAGAGCCTGATCTAGTGTGGGGTTTGAACTCAAATTCACCGGAGCTTCCCTCATCACATGTACTGTTATTGGTAGTGTCCCTTGGAGAAGAGAATGTGTCAGAACCAACAGCATCATGCATAATAAGGGGCATGGAAAATGTACCAGTAGTTGGGGAGGGCTCTGCCTACAAAAACACCAAATGAGGGTTAGATGAGCAGCCCATAAAATTCTGATGAAAAGGTGATGCATAAAAATATGGAAAATGCTTGTGTACCTCAAGTAGGTACCACTGGGTTCATTTACTCTAATATGGGAGAAACGATTTGACGTACATGAAATCCACCCTGTCCATCAGATACATCACCATTGTTTAACTTTCATCCCAAAAATCAGACTGATTCAACACTCAGGTGGGCCACCCCATAAAATTATACCTAAAACCTCTAAATTCACGTGGTATGGCCCACCTGAAATTTGGAATACTGTGACTATTGGGTAATTCTTTCATCTTGATGAGGCACATCAGATGAATGGATAGATGACATTAAAAACACTATGTGGGCCCTACACAAAACTAATGGCGGGCATCCCATTCCAACTTTTACCTAGGGTGTGGCCTACCCGAGTTCTGGATGGTCACGATTTTTGTGTTCCAAGGTGAACATGAGGCATCATACCTGATGGACAGGGTGAATCTCATTAAAATTCCATCCATGTGGCTGTCTTTGCGTGCAGTATGCTAGTGCAGCTATAAAAATATAAAGGTGCTTGGGGAGAAAAAAAAAAAAAAGATAGACAAAGGTAGCTTTTGGCTTCTAGCAAACAGAAAACAAATGTCAAAAAATTGTAATTTTGAACACTATCATGACAATGTTCTGATAGAAAAATATCATATGGTAAAAGCCTCGTGCCATTGACTTATTATTGAAAATTCAAATGCAACCATTCCTTAAGTTGATTTAACAACATGACTAATCACCAATTGAGCACATCGGTATACTTCCCTGAGATCATTCCAAGAAGCATAACGTGAAGTAAAAGAACCAAGGGCCTGTTTGGAATGTCTGCCAAATGCGTACAAGAGCCTAACTGAACAACACACCAAATACAAATGTGGTGATATGGGGTCTTCCACTTTTAATTGCTCATTTTGGCCAGATTTTATGGGCAGAGTGCAGCACATTTGAAAGCGTAATCTGCATTTTGCAGGATGCACAAAGAGATTGTATTCCAAAAGATTGGCATGGCCGAACCACATTCTATTCAAATCTGATTCTGAGGTACATATGGGCCAATACATATCAGATAACACCCAATATGTATCAGGCATAGGTAGATACTGATATAATACTTTAATGAGAACCCATTATGCCCCAAATTCACACTAACTCAGCCACTTTGGCCTATAGATGCTGATATGCATGTTAATACTTGTAGGACTAATTTTTCCCCTTTTCTTTGTTGTTTGGTGTCTTCTTCTTCTTTTATCTTAGGGGTCCTTTGGATGGGAGTAAATGGGAGGAATTGGGGTAAGTGGTGGGTTTCATGTGGCATCTGATTTGTTTCACGTGGCATCTGATTTACAAAATAACTCGTTGATTGTAGTCAACCTATGTAATAGAGTATTTGATTGCTCTTGATTGTAATCAACCTATTGTGATAGTCAATTACGTTGCGCCTACGGGAGTTTTGTGCTCTCATCATCGGTTCTGTAGCCCACATAAAGGAGGATTCCATCAAGTTGGCAACCAACGTCAAACTTATGCCATAACTTTGCCACATGGAATATAGGAATATTGACAGGTAAGAGTATAGAGTTAGTAGATACAATGAAATGAAGGAGAATTAATATAACATGAGTTCAAGAGACCAAATGGAACGGGGCTAAAACTAGAGAAATTAATGGATATAAACTTTGATATTATAGGAAATAACAATAATAAAAATGGGGTAGTGATAGTGGTAAACAAAGATTTAAAGGAAAAACTTGTAGATGATAGGAGAGTATGTGATAATCAATGTTATTAGTTGCATATGTGCCATAGGAAGGGTCAGAGACTCAGAAGATATAATCACGAGACAATTCTGGAAGGTTATGGATAGACTAATGTAAGGGATTCTGAATGGAGAGAGAATATTTGTTGAAGGAGACTTAAATGGTCATGCAAAAAAATGAAGTAGAGGATATGAGAGCATACAAGGAGGATATGTTTTGGGGAGAAGAATTGAGATGTAGGATGTTATCCTTGATTTCGTTATGGCATCCAATCTAGCTCTAGTAAACACATACTTTAAAAAGAGAGATGAACATTTAATAACTTTCAAAAGTGGATCATATACAGGCCAAATAGATTTTAAGAAAATAAACCAATTAATATGTAAGGATTGCAAGGTTATACAAGGAGAGTTTGACTAGGCAATATAAGTTAATTGTTATGGATGTTTTCATTAAGAGATGGAAGAAAAGGAATGAAATTAATAGGTGTCCAAGAACTGGGTGGTGGAATTTGAAAGGAGAGAAAACAATGTTATTTAAAAGTAAATGGATGGAAGAAGGAAAGTGGAATGTCGAGGAAGAAGCAAATGCTATGTGGAACGAGATGGATGAATCCATTAGGAAAGTGGCAAAAGATGTTTTAGTAGCATCTAGAAGGACAAGCCAATTATATAAGGAAACTTGGTGGTGGAATGATGATGCACAAAAACTTATTCATAAGAACCTTTCATGTTTCAAAGCCTGGCAAAGAATTAGAAATGATGAAAATTTGAACAATATAGAAATGCCAAAAAGATTACTAAGAAAGTAGTGAAGCTGAACGGAAGGCTTATAATGATCTTTTCAATAGATTGGTGACAAGAGAATGTGAGAAAGATATCTTCAAACTTACAAAATTTAGAGAGAGGAAGGGAAGGGACCTAGACCATATTGAATACATTAAAAGCAATATCCAGGGGGTACTAATAAAAGACAATGAGATCAATAAGAGGCAGAGAAACTATCTTCAGAACTTGTTAAATGGCCACCACTCTGAGAGCATACATATAGAACCATAAACTCAAATGACGTCAGAAACTATAGATTAAGGTATTCAATAGCTGGAGTGAAACATGCTTAAAAGCACATCAAAAACACACGATGAATATTAAAAGTAGAAGAGGCATTTTTGTAATTTCTTATACGTTATCTGCCATTTTCTTATCCTTTTTTTTAAACGGAAAAGAAATTCAGACCACTCCACCAATACAGCCACAGATGCAGCTGATACACACTGCCACTTGTCAGTTTTTTGGTTACCAATGCAGATACCAATACCGACTATGTGAACCTTGAAGGTAGATCCAAACAGACAATAAACCAACATCCAGAAATTACTTGTCCAAGAAAAGTAGTCAGACTGTGATAAGACAATTAAAACCATACCATAGCATACTTGAACAAAACCCACAAAATAATGCTGAAATAGACCCACATTAGGCCCATTAGAGAGGTACCAGTTTACTTGCTTCTTTCCCCATCTTTCAAGTTTGGACGACTCCACATCAGCTACTGCCCATCTGTCAATGTTTTGCTCATGCCAAGCCAGTCCCTATTCAAATGAACTCATCCTTATCTGTTTTTTTATCTACCCTCTATAACATGAAACCAGAGAGGTTGTATATAGACATCTAAAGCATAGAAACCAACCAAAACGCAGCCATAAAAAATAAATAAATAAATAAATAAATAAATAAATAAAAGAAGAAGAAGAAGACCTCTAAGAAGACTATCCTACGCTCACTCCCTAATCCATCTTTCAACCCACCCTTCCCAAAAGCTGATGTCCATTCCACAATCTTTTCCTCTTCCTACAAAGGACAATTCCCTGTCCATGTGAATTCATACTTTTTTTTCCAACATCCAACTAAAGTCAAAGGTTGTGATGTAGACATCTAAGCCATACAAAGCGAACAAAAATGCGCCCATGAAAGGTTTCCAAGACTCGTACGCCTGATTGAAGTGATGAGCAACACCACCAGCTTTCCACCCTCCATCCTAAAGTCTGATGCTGCAGAAAGCTGATTCTATCAACCTGAGCTCATCCTCTTTCTATTCCCAATTCCAGACTGAAAAGCCGAGCAACGCAAAGGAAAGATGTATTTGGGCCCAAAAAATAGAAAGAAAGAAAAGAAAAGAAAATCACATCTAAAACAAGAAAAAGTGGAAGGGTTCTTAGAGAAAGACAAGATTCTCAATACAAGTCAGATACTAAAAAAAACAACGACATTGCATAAAGGTGCCACAACACACAACACAATAGCGTAAAGTGAGCATCAGAATCTAGGAATCTAGTTAACGGCCGTAGCTGAAATCTACCATCCCTTTCATTCCATGCTCTGAATTAAATCTAAATATTAAAAAGGCACATTGCTTATCCTATCATATCTACAAGAAGAGATCGATTACTGTGTGCATTTTCCACCATTTCCCAAATGGTGGTTGCACTTCATACACATGGATCACCCAACCCAAGAATCAAACTTATTAGATGGAACTAACCATCAAATCTGTGTCTATCAAAAGTACGATGATTACACCTTTCCAGAACAAAAAAAAAAAAAAAGGACAATGAATACAGAAATTGTAAAATGTCCAAATCCAACTGCTGAAATCAGATGGTCAAGAACCATGATCAGGGCGACCATGGGGGCCAACAATTGGAATTTTCGACGGTTTCGATCGAGGCATGCATGTTACACATGCGGTGGATGTGGTGCAAAATACATATAGTAGTTTAGCCTCTACAAAATTCAATATTCACAAAAATGTTGAATTTAGCAACAACAGAAAAAAGAAAGGAGAGCTCAGAATTTCATAAATTGGTCGAAAGAAATAATCAATTGTGCCCAAAGATTGTGTCTAACATCTCTTCTGACGGAAGTCGAAAAACACAGAGAACCATGCATTTAGCGGAAGAATTGATTAATCGATGCCTAAGGTCTCCAAAATCTTCAGTTTAACATACGTAGAAAAGTTGAATTAAAAAGAACAAAAGAGAGAGAGAGAGAGAGAGAGAGAGAGAGAGAGAGAGAGGATAGCTCAGAATTTCATAAATTAGCTTTAAAAATAATCAATTGTGCCCAAAGATTGTGTCTGACATCTCTTCCAACAGAAATCAAAAGACACACAAAGAACCATGCATTTAGCAAAAGAATTGATTATTTGATGCCTAAGGTCCCCAAAATCTTCAATTTAATATACGGAAAAAAAAAAAAGGTTGAATTTAACAAAAAAAAAAAAGAGCCCAGAATTTCATAAATTTGTTGAAAACATAATCGATTGGGCCCAAAGATTTTAATATACGGAGAAAAAAAAAAAGGAGAGCTCGGAATTTCACAAATTTGTTGAAAACATAATCGATTGGGCCCAAAGATTGTGTCTGACATCTCTTCCAACAAAAGTATTTAAATAATTTTATTTTTAAAAAAAAAAAAAACACACTTAGAAAACCATGCATTAAGTGAAAAAAAATCATTTATGTGATTCAAAATCTTCAGTTTGAATCACAGTATAATTAGAGCAAAATCAAAATGAAAATTCTAACTATGGAAATTGAAATTACATAAATCAATATTGAAAAGAAACCAACTTTACAAAGAGCTTTCAAAATATTCAATCATGTCAGATATGGGACAATCGGAACTCTCTCTCTCTCTCTCTCTCTCTCTGGAAATTTCGACCTTGAGCTCAAAATTCCACAAGGGTCTGGTGACTCGTCTCTTCGCCCCACCAAGACCGAGTTGACTCGACTGAGTCGACTCAGTTTTAGACAATATTTAGAACCATATTTTCATATTCTGGCCTCAAATTATCAAAATTGTAGCATCGGTAATGAGATCATTAATTGGAGTTTCTGAATTGCGAGTGACAGTATAGGTGGTCCCACCTCTGTGATCGAGGCCGTTCATCTGGTGGGTCCCACGTCCAATGTTACATGCCCCCAAATTTGCCGTGGCCCGAGAACCACGCCACCTGAAAAGATAGACTTCCCATCACGAATGGCGGACTGCAAGCTGAACCATCCATTTTCGGGTCGCCGATCAGATCTGTTTAGGTCCTCCGTCAGAAGATGTTTTTCGGGCATGAACCATCCATGTGGGGCCCACCAGATGAACGGTCTGGCTCACCGAAAGTGGGCTCCACCCATATGGTTGCTGGGCCAAACAAAAAGCTGATTTTTATTTCAGACGAGCATCAGTGATACGAAAGTTCCCATGTAGCCCACATCCGAGCCATGTAAAAGATGGGCCACACCACGAAGATCCTTGGTCGTGATCCAAACTACTGGAATCAACAAAAATCCGACGATTTGACTCAATGCACTGTGTGGCCAACCTAAGGAGTAAATAGGCCTGATTTTTACCCTAGGCGATCTTCAGAGTATGGCCCACCTCCTGGACGGCTCGGATGCCCAACAAACACCATACGTGCGCGAGAAAGACGTGTGGACCCCACCTTCCAGCGATCCACCCCTACCCTCTCTCATCATGGATGGTCCACTCCACAGAGAAATAAAAAACCATTGGACCATCCAAACCATCCGATTAGGAGCCTGAAAATGGACAGATTACCCAAAAAAACACCAATCCAACCAGTAAAATTCCCACCAAAAGTCAGCTACTAGTGCGCACGACTCGCCCCACAAGATGAACGGCGCGGATCACAGAAGACGAGCACAGTTCCCGAGCCGAACAGAAAACAAACCCCATCTTGTTCGATCGAGCATCGGATGAATCCCGCAGAAATACTCGACCGAACAGGGGAAAAAACGAGAAGAGAGAGGAAAAGGAAAACCCCATACCTTGATGTTCGAGAGCAGGACCGGCGACTCGAGCAACGACGTTGGGCTCAGACCGGGCGGGATCGTCAGACACGTGGTCCTCGAGATCGGCAGCTTAGCTGGCGACATCGACTTGTATCTCGCGGCGTTCGATCCGACGGTCGAGAATGGCCCGTGGTCGGTTTTCCCGGATTCCGATTTGTCGGCCATTTTTCTCGGGATTGAGAGAGTGAGAGAGAGAGGCGTCCGAAGAGGGGCTGAAAGAAGGGAAAGGGGGGAGAATCTGGATTTTGTCTTTCGGGATTTCAGGGGTAATCTAGGGATTTTGCTGTGTAGGGTATTTTCGGAACTCGGTGATCTGGTGGTGTGTTTGGGTGGGGTTTGTCAGAGAGACTCAGGACCGAACGGAGTTGACTTGTAAGGTTTCATTAAATGATGAAGCGGATGACTAAAATGCCCTAGACATTTTTTAATTGACTACAATGCCCCCCCGTCAGTTGTCGTAACTTTTATAATAACTCTCACGTGTGGCACTCATTTACGCGTATCCAGACCGTCCAAATTTTTGGGGACGTCGTGGATGGACCATTTGTCAAAAATCACACCGATAAGACGATTCTAACCGTCCAATTATATGGTGTAAAGTAGCTAGTATCATCATTTGATCAGCGGAAACTTCCGGTTATGCTCCACTAACGGTTGGGCAAGTGGTTTGGACGGTCTGGATTTCAATGAGAGACATTGGGGAAGTCGTATCTTCATCCGTACAACTACGCCATCTCTACCGTTGAAGAGTAACCACTAGTCTTATGGCATGGTAATTACATGCGTTTGAGTCATGTGGGGCCCACCGGGATGTATGAGCACCATCTAACCCGTCCATTAGATGCGTGCTTGGATGTTTGGCCTAGATCACAAAATCCAGCCTGACATATAACTCAGGTGTACCACACCATAGGTAAAAATGAGGGACGCTGGAGAGGGGGAGGCCCACCATAGAAACTTTCCTATGTAGCGTGGGATCCACATTATTATACATATGTCATCCAACCCATTCATCAGGTTTTTTCTGCCAAGATAAAAGGACCCATCAAAAATCAAGCCATTCAAAAATCTAGTGGACCACAAAAGTGATAGGCTGTACCTGTATTTGTACATACCTCCCTGTGAGCTGGCCTACCTGAGGTTTTTAAAGGAATAGTTCTTGACATATACGGTGCCCCTGAGAAGTTGCACCATACGCGCAGCTTGGATTCCTCATGCAGATTCTGGGTGGGCCCCACACATATCCAACACATGATAGTTCCCGTACGTCCAACGTATGTGATAATTCCCCTTTCTTCAAAATGGTGCTGAACAGCGAGCACTCGCAGGAATTTTCCAATGAGGACTGACATGATACTCGGGCTGCCTGTGACCCTTGATACGCAGGAACTCCGAAACTGTGCCCGAGACTCAAATAAAACCGGCTTTATTTTGCGGCCCACTGTTTCCAAATGAAAATTCCAACATCAGATTGGTTAAACAATCCTAGCCTTTGATTCATGGATACTTGTTCGTGCAAATAGGACCATTAGATATTTTTCATCCTTAACTGTTCAATAAGTGTCCACCAATCCAATAATCAGGTAATCGGATAAGTTTAGTTTTTTATTCATGATACATCTATGCTGGGATCCACAATTTGGACGGTTTATTTGACTAGATCTGCCCCGCATCTATAATTCCAAGTGCATGCGTATCATCCATCGAATACTACCAGAGTATCAAAGTTTTTCTATTTTCCAATTCTGTCAACGCAATCCATACCACTGTTCTATTATTACTATTAGGTCCTTGGCACGGATTGTGTAGAGAGGAGCTCACCACGCTGGCGTGGTGTCGGTTCTATGTGGGGCCCACCGTGATGTTTGTGTTTCATCCACGGCGTCCATCCGTTTTTCCATCTCATTTTAGTGCATAACCCCAAAATTAAAGAATATCCCAAGCTCAAGTGGACCATACCACAGGAAAAGTAGGAATTAAACCACTACCGTTGAAAACTTTTATAGGGCCACAGAAGTTTTAGATCATGCTGATATTTGTGTTTTTTATTCATCCAGGTTCTTATGACATTAAGAAAATGTTAGATGAAAAATAAACATAATTGTGGGCCCTAGGAAGGTTTCAAAGGTGGATGTCATTATCCCTACTTTTTTATGTGGTGTGGTCCACTTGAGCGTTGGATATACTTCAATTTTATTCTTATATACTAAAATGAGCTGAAAAAACGTATGAACGGCTTGGATAAAACAAATACATTATGGTGAGCCGCCACAAAGAATCTACATCTTGGTCTGTAGCATGTTGAGCTCCTTACTACACAGTCCACGCTCGTTCCGTCTGACTCGGAAGTTTCTTATAGTGGAAACTACGATCCCATGCCGTTCGTCTTCGAGTCCTCTTTTAAGTCCACCGTCTGTGTCCATGCAACCGGTCCAAAAGGTCATGCCACTTTGAAAGTCGGACGGTTCAAAAGTCAAGTTGATCTGACCACCATCATATGAGCCACCTCACTTGAATTTACGCTCCAAAAGTCAGGCTTATCTGACCATAATATGAGTCACCCCTTGAATTAGAAGCTTTTGGGTGATTTTATTTGATGTGTCCCACTTAGTGATTGATTGCGATTTTTGGAGCATGATGGGCTCACTTGATGAGCCTAAAGGTGTGGTCTCTCATGGGTGGATTCTGAGGTGCAGTGACCCCTCTTGGCAATGGTTGTGGGCTTGACCATGATATATGTATTTTACCCCCCTATCTATCTATTTTACCAGTTTATTGTAGTGCATGAGGCATATTTAAATCTCAAGTGGATTACACTGTAGGAAACCGTGGTGGTTGGATGGCCCCCATTAAAAACTTCTTAAGTCTAACTGTAACATTTATTTGCTACTCAATTTCTTGATTAGGTCACAATGACTTGAATGAATGAAAAACGGAACAACAGCTTGATCCAAAACTTTTATGGCACCCAAAAAAGTTATAATAGTGGGCATTCAATCACAATTGTTTCTTGTGGCATAGTCCACTGAAGAGTTGAATGTGTCTCATTTTTTAGGTCATGCCCTAAAATGAGCTGAGGGAATGGATGGATGGTATTGATGGAACATATACAACATGATAAGGCCCACAAAGCTTTTTCTAGTACTAACCAATACGAGGTGGGTGCTAGGGCTGAAAGTCAAGCGGGTTCAACCCGAATGACCAGTGACCAACCTGACATTGGGTTGGGCTCAAGCAGGATGTATTGGGTTCGGTCTTGGGCTGGGCTATACAAACACCAATCCGATAAAAGTTGGGTCGGGCTCAGGTTAAAGTATCAAGTTGCCTGACCTAACCCGAACCCAATCAATATATTAGTTACGAATAAATTATAAATGAGTGTGGATCGTCTATGTTGAAGGCACGAAAAATTCCAATGCCGTCGGATTTCATAGGCCCATGTCATTTCTAATGACTGAAGCTAACAATATACATCAGATATCTCTCTCCCAATACATTGCAAGCTACACAACATGACTTTTAAAAGAGTAGTTGTTCAATATATTTAGCTTATTTGTTTAGAAAAATGAAGTTCTTTATGATAAATAACTACATATATAATTAATAAAATCATAGGTACAAAAACTAATATGTGTATTGAAAATATAATAAATGTAACATCCTGATTTTTTGTTATTTTGGATCATAAAAAAAAAAACCTTAAATTATTATTATTATTATTATATATAACTAGCTTACATCATCACTTACTAACCTTTGATGGTCGAAGTGAGTCTATACGTGGGTGGAACCGATAAAGAATCATATAAATAAGATTATTCAACCATAGAAAGCCAACAAATTCGACCGATTCAAGTGGAAGACGGATAACCGACGATAGTTAAACTACACAGGATGCTTGCACTCAATGCCGGTTATGTCATAGTTTGCCTGAGTTAGACGAATTAGTCCATAGTTAGTCAACCATGTATGTTCACCATGTATAACCATGTATGTTTAAACCTAGGATACCCCATGCCCTTGAAATGCCCACTTACAACTGTTAGCAACACGATCCACAAATCTCGGGAGCCGGGCATGGTAATATAAGACACTGTGCTCGAGCTATCGGCTTACGCTGGGGTGACGAGCCTCCCCGTAGTGACCGCGAGTAATCCAGTTTACAAACTTACCTTTTGTATGAGTGCAACTGGGAGTGACAAACCCAGACGACTCAAGGATCACAAGCACGAGGCCGTTGCAGCTGCCCTGGGCCTTGCGATCATGGCCTTGATTTCATGGGAGTGCCTCAATTTCCTTAATCTTGCTGGACGAACAGACATAACTAAACATTCAGTTAACATGATCATCATCGCATTGTATTAATTAGGTTGACAACTCGGCAGTTAAGGTCGCATTCAGGAAGTGTTAGTCATATGCGAATGTGTAGATGAAGTCACTTGAGGGAGTATTGGATGACGAGGGCATTTATCATATCCTAATAGCATGCATGTGCATTAAAAAAGTTGTTAGGGACTGTATGATTAAAATGTTTTTCATTAATTATGTATGTGGATTTGATAGCTTGTGTAACTTGATGTTAATAGAACCACTGAGTTAATCACTCACTCTCACTTTAGGACGGTGTTTTAAAACACCAACTAGACCATATCTCAGATGCAGGTATCACAGAGTCTGATGTGCTGGATAAGACATCCATAGACTCGGAGGAAGAGCTCTCGTATTTTCAACTCCTGAGCGAGCCACTGTAATTACCCTAGGGCCAGCGATAGGACCGTAGGGCAGGGACGTTTTGTACATCTTTTGGACTATATGTATTTTTCTAGGACGCAGTCCCACACACTGCACATATACACATCATTTTATTAGTCATGCTCTAATCTAGTTAGTTGATTTCAATTTACGCCGCATGATCCATTTAATTTTTCAAATGCTCATACACCAATCAAATGAAACCCAAATTAGTTAAATTTGTAAAGCATAAGTGACACCCGAAATTTCGAGAGTCGGAGATTACTCGACCCTTGAAATTCGGGGTGTTACAATAAACTAATGTAATAATAAAAATATTAGTATATATCCACCCGATCAACCCATCCTAACTCACTTGGGCTGGGCTTGGGTTAAGAATTCCTAAATAGAGGTTGGGTTGAGGTATGGGAACCTTGGGTTGGGCTAGGGCTGAGCACCAACCCGCCCGACTTTCAGCCCATAGTGGGTGCTAGCATCGTTGATTTTGAATTTTGGAGCATCATATTGTCATAATAGGGTCCACTTAATGTTCCTGTTGGAAAATTTTGGTTCTCATAAGTATAAGCATGCGAAGGCAAGGTGAATAGCTTTTACACAAAAATGAATTATTTTTCATAGTTATGTGAATCACTTTAATTATCTTAAGTGATTCTTAGTTTGATTTTTTTCTACCAAATAATATATCCCACACGAGTACATACTAGGTAAGGGTTGAGGGACACTCACACCATAAACGCCCCCCCACGGTAAAATATATTAGGAATGTATAGTTGATGCTTTTAGGATTCAAACACACCTTCCTCCCTGATACCATGTCAGATAACCACTTGCTTGGAATTAACACAAGACCTTCCTCTTTGGCATCATGTCAAATAACCACTTGCTCTAAGAGCCCGAGCCATTAAAGGATGGCATATCAATGTATATCAAGGGACTTTAACCGTTTCCATTTCACCACGAACTATGATTGTATTTCCCTATATGTCTATATAGTTAGGACATAAGTTGGAAGGTCACAAGTTTTATATGCCAAGAAGATCTTTTGGGCATTGTCCATCCATGAGGGACATAATAGACCAATGGTTTAGATAATAAACGATGGGTCCATTTATAACAATTGAAAATGTTGTGCACCATATAAACATGTAATCGTATACACCATGATTGTATGAGGTCCTACTTGCTAGATTAGATGAGATCCAGGCATCCATCAAGGTCCTCTAAGGTATAATATTGAGCATGGATTAAGGTTTGCAATGGACTTTTATGTAGAATTATGGACCTATTTTATTAGTAGGAGTTCATGGGAAAGAAAACGTTTTCTTTTACAAGATGTTGACTACTATTTAATATGCAATGTACATTATGAAATTTATATAATAATCATTATACTTAACATCAAAGGTAATTCTCAAGTATAGGATATAAAATGATTGTTATCTAATGAATATGAATTTTCTATTAACGAATCAACTTCATGAAATTCTTGCTTTGGCCATTTTTTTGTGCTTATCAAATGACCCTAAGTGGCACTTAAAGAATACTTGGAAGTAATCAAAGTTTTGTCCATATAGTGTTCTTATTACTGTCAATCTTAAATGTTACATGTCAAACATTTAGAAGAAGGAACAGAAAATATATAGTGGCACATACAAGGAGTTTAAATTCAGATGTTGATCTATGTAGCACCATGGATGTTAAGTACATAATGGCATATGTGGGTTGTGTAAACACCCTACCCTAAATAGGATCAAAACTATTATTGACTTCAATACTGGTTTTGACTAAAAATTATTGCACGGACTAATGCACACAAATACGACCATACAGAATGGACAAATTATGGCTTATAAAAGAGTTTTGGAGGTAGCTAATAGACCAGATCAATTAATCGGGTAATCTATTAACCCGTTTCCTTGCACAATCATCTAGGCCTTGGGAGCAAACATACAACATACATATAAAACTATTCCCGAGCTAACCCCAGGACCCTAAAAAGCCCAAAGGGAAAGTCTGAGAAGACCATCAATGTAACCCAAAAATGATTAATAATACGGATCGAAAGAAATATAGCCCGCTTTAGCCCGATCTCAACCATTCGCTCAAGGTACCAGTGAGCCACAAATCAATCAAATCACATTTCCCTTACTCCAACGACGCCAATATCACACAAAAATACAACTAAGGGATCCCTGGGGTATTTTGGAAAAAAATAAAACAGCTGATCCAATTGACTGTCACTGGAGCAAGTACGTGGTATGGTAAAAGGAGGAGTATCGTAACCTAGAAACACCGATAGCGCACCATACGGGGTAATAATTTCATAAGCTCTAAAAAGAGATTTGCCCAAGGTTTGGGTAAAGTTGCAACTATGGCTCCTTCTGCAAAGGCTTGCATTGCCGCATGATATAAGAAAAAGGTGAGGACCTAAAAACAGCTCTTGAGGGGGCGTTATTAGAGTTTCCAAGCTTATTTAAGGGCTGGTTGCAGAACGGGCCACGAAGGAGGAATGAACGGACAGAGCGCGGACAGAGGGCGGAAACTATGGGAATGTTTTATCTTAATAAAAGGATGCTTGGGAGCCAATCCTCATACCTTATTGCAGTCAAAGCATGCTCTCGTCACCTACTTGAAGTTGTATATGTCAAAACCTACTCGATCCTCTATTGTATATAAAAAGCTCCCTCTGTAAAGCCACACTATTCAACTAAGTAACAAATCATTTAAAGTTGAAGAAGATACTGAAGTCAATGGGTAGGGTGAGAACTTTGGATATTCGACCATCCCTTTGACCGAAAATGATGTATGATTTTCCATTTTCCTTCTCATATCCCAAATCAAACTGTACTTCATTTCACACATACCCAGAACATCAACAACTTCTACACACATCCTCTACTATTTTTTCTACTTTCATTTATTCTGCCTACCTAGGATATTAGAGCCCAATGCAATATGACTTAACATAGTAAACTCTTTACCCTTCTATTGCTTTTACTCTTCTTTATCTTGCCTACCATGAGGTCATGTAGGCCAACGTAGTATGACTTAATTTGGTAGTATTAGAAGTTCCCCTGAATCCCTAAAAAAACTATACGGTCCCATAAACTAGAAATGTGCATCGCATAAGTGAAAAATGATACTTAATCCTTTCATTTTTCATAGTCGAAGCCCTTATCTAGAATTTACAGTGTGAACTAATGCATGAGTCTCTTAAGTCGATGAATCTTATGATTTCTCGTCCTCCAAGTAATTCTACAAGTTCTAGTTGAACGTAAATTTTAAAGCTACATTTTGACTAGCGGTAACTTCAAATCAATAAACAAAAAATACCTTTGCAATGGAGCTGATCTCACATATAATCTAAACATGACAAGTATCGTCTAAATAATAGAGAGTCCAACAAGAAAAAAACCAAGTGAGTGTGATGCCCAGTGTCCCATGCGAGGAAGGACATTCATAGGTTGCTTGAAAATTGATGATAGCACATGGTGGAATGTTTAAAAAATAACGGTGACACACATGACACATGCTGCATGTGCACATAAATCACATTCCAATTGATAAAAAGATGAACACTATATTTTTAGCTACTTTGTTGGGACAAGCTACCATAAATAAAGTCTATCATTGGGAGTATGCAATTCTCATTTGTCCTACTTTTCTAGTATAAGGTGGAAAGAGAAGCCATGGGTAAATTATCTTCCTCCAATAGTTTGTCCAAAACAACTTTACTTTCAACCAAACACCCCTTTGCATTATGCTTAAACTTAGGTTCAAGCCCTCATATAAAGAATTCAATATTTTATGATATTTTAAAAAATAGATTTTTATGAATGTAGCTCTTTTTTTGCCCACTTAGATTACCCCATGGCAAGAAGTTCCCATCGTTGGAAGCTAGGTAGGAACTACATTGATGTTGGCTAGAAATTGATGTAGAGCGGGTCGCAGACAATTTCATGGCCAAGATGGACCAGAGAAGGCCTGATTAGAGGCGGATGTGGTCCGGATTGTCAGAACCTTAAAATGGGCAAGTCTCACCAACCAGAATGAGTTATTCGACATACCATATATGATTTTGGGGGTAGGAGAAGCTACATTAGCCAGCCAACCCTACTATGCCGGGTTGCCCATGCCGAATTTGTAAGATTCCATCAGATTAATGATCAAAATCCATTTTATTTCCATTTTTTTTTACTATTTATAGTAATTTTTAGTTCGACCATAACTTTTGATCCATTGAGTTTTAGGAGTTGTGTCCAACATGAAAAGTGCTTACAAAACTTAGGAGAATAACATGGTTAAGCCAAATAGGACACTTACTATTTTGGACAACAACCATGAAGTCTAGTGGAAATCATGTCTATCTATAAATAATAAGTTTACCATTTATAGTAAGTTATGAATTTAGAGAGCTTGAGTTGGAGTTTGATTCTGAAACTTCTTTGTATGGTTTATATCACTATATAAGGGATAATAAACTCTTTTTTTTTTTTTTTTTTTTATCGATCAATTTATTTTGAATTTTATTAGAATTATTTTCTATTTTCTTCCCTCGTGGATTCGAGGAATCTCTGTGAGGAGTCTGGAGAAACTCCGTGAATTTGGAGTAGTTATCATTGGGGAAGACAGTGCTCGACCTATCACGTCCATCCCTACATCAATTTCGTACCAGATCGAGGCTTTCTCCTCGGATCTATGACTTCTAATGACAGGTAGGGTAATATTCCCATGGATGGTGCTATAAAGAATTTACCTTTAACAACGGCGACTTTTGAAGTGGCACAATGAGAGAATTGGCAAGTCATGCAAGGTTACAGGCTACTATCGATCGCATGACGAAGGCCCTAGGGCAGTTCCATGTTCATGGCGGTGATTCACCGCTAGTAGACATTGGAACTCGTGATCACACTGATCACAAGACAATGCCGATAGTGAACCACGAAATCACTCCTGAGAAAGTGGGATCCAGTAATATAATTCCACAACATTTCAGACGAGGCATTAATCTGATAGATCGAACGGATTAAGAATTTAAGATGAAAGTCGATCTTCGTAGTTTCAACAACCAACTCAACTTCAAGGAGTTACTCGATTGGTTGCTTGGAGTCGAACATTTCTTCGACTACATAAACATCATGGAAGAGAATAAAGTTAAACTTATGACTTACAAGTTGAAGGGCAGAGCTTTGGTTTGGTGGGAACAGTTTCAATTTGAGCGAATGAGACAGATAAATGAGTTAATCCGTACGTGATCGCGAATGAAGCAATTGTTGCGCATGTGATTCTTCCCACGCGACTACGATCATGTATTATTAAAAAACCAAAATTATTGGTAGGATAATCAATTAGTAAGGGGTTATGTAGAGATATGCCTATTTTAAGGTTTTGACGGTCCAGATCACTTTTGCCTCCAACTGGGCCTTCTCTGGTCCATCTTAGCCATGAAATTGCCCGCGACCTGCTTTGCATTAGAAATTCACCTTCTCCGTCCATTTTCTAGCTCATGCTAGGACATGAGACCAAAAAAATTGATGCTGATCCAAAACTTGAGTGGTCCACAAAATAGGAGAAACAGTTGAATACCATTGTTCTTGAGGCCATAAAAGTTTTATCCCAGTCTAATAACTTTTAGTGGAAATGACATTATAAATGAAGGTTTCAACAATAGACATTTCCCTCCTCACTTTTTTTTTTTTTTAATGCCGAATGACCCATTTGAGCTTTATATTTACCTCAATTTTTTTTCCCATGTCTTAATATAAGGTGGAAAAATAAATGTAAGGGATGAATTTCTCACAAATATGAGAGTGGTCCCCATCTAGCTTCCAACTTCCGACCGGCGGGTGGCAAGCAATCCTTACAAAAATTTTCTGTTTAAATGTCAGTACCTACATTCTGTTAACGTCACCAATTTTTGTAAAATTCCATCTGCAAGTTGTCACTCTTTTCTTCAAAACGACGAAATCACCTTTAGTTGCAGAAAATAATAAAAATACCCTCCCTCCATGTAAAATAGGCTGGACAGCGATTGGACCATCCAATCACTGTGGACAGCAATCCAGACCATAACTTGGACAATAATCTAGACCGTTCAATGATGGTACACAACAATTTAGACCATTCAAAAGTAAGTGAACAACAATTTAGACTGTTCAATGAGGGGGAAAGTGATATGGACCATCTAATAATGGCGGAGAACTATCTAAGCCGTTAATCATGTTGGTCACCATTCAAAATTGTTATATCTTTTGTCTGATGGGTTTGTCCACTAATAAGTTGTATTGGATGTTGTCCAGTGAAAAAAATTGATGGTTACAACTTTTCATGAGTGCTTTCATCATATGGAAGAGAAAAGATGGCATCCGTGATAGGTCTGGCAGAATGTGAGAGATAAAGTAATAACGGTGGAAGTACTAGTATGTAAACAAATTTTTATTGGGTGCTTTTTTGTAATTAAGCTAAGTGTGGCCATTATTTCATAATATCCCTTAAATCCCTTTAGACAGTAAATACCATTAAGGGGTTTTAATAAAATGCCAGTCGTTTCTAGCTTAATTAGAGAAAACCACCCAAAACAATTTTCTTTAGATGTCACTCCCTACATTTTGAGGGGCCTATTTATTTTACCCCTTTTGTTAAATCTAACTAATAAACATTAGTTTATTTATGAAAATGATGAAAACAGCCTAAGATGCGGTCACATATTTGAATATATTAATGGAAATATTAGTCCAAAATCATGGTTGACCATCTTAAATAGTGGAGAACCCCATACACTTTTAAATGCTATAGGTCTTTGTCGATTATCCTCGAACGGTCAAGATCACCATCCATCAAGTTTTGAATGGTCCAAATAGCTGCCACCCTACTTTTGAATAGTACAAATCACTAATAACGGAGTGTCGATTGGTCTAAGCTACACTCCTCCATCTTAAAATGGTCAGAATAATTGTCCATATACTTTTGAACAGTCCAAATTATTGTCTACTACTATTATTTTTTAAGAATATTTTTATCAGTTTTAGCAGTAAGTTAATTGTTAATTTTTAGATTTAAAAGAAAGTGGTAAAATAAAAAGATCTCTCAAAATGGGACTAGTCTTTGGTGGGTCCCTAACTATAGGTCCACCGTGATTTATTTTTCTTATATCAATGTTGTCCATCTATTTGGGTCGATCTTTTAGGGCGAGAGCCCAAAAATACAAGAGATCCAAATCTCACGTGGACTACACCACATGAAGTAGTGGTGATTAACCATTAAGCAATTCCCATGGGCTACAAAAGTTTTGATCAAGCTATATTTGTGTGCCCCCTTTATCTAAGTCTCTTTGACATTACCAATATGTTTAATATGGCAAATAAACATTCCAGTGCCCCTAAGAAGTTTTAAATGGTGCGCATTCAATCACCGCCATTTCCTTACGCGTGGTTCACTTGAGATTTAGATCTGTATCATTTTTGGATCATGTACTAAAATGAGATAGGGAAACAGATGGACAAAGTGGATATGATAAAAATACATCACACTGGTCCCCACACCTAGGGATCGACCAAAGGTGTGTCTCTCGAAATGTGGGTGGTAGTGTTATCTAAAAAAAATAAATTTGAGTGGCTTTAATTAAGTCGAAAAATAGGTGGCATTTCATAAAAATCGTCATCAATAATAGGAAAGGATAGCCAACCAGCTTATTTCTAATCAGATCCAAATCCTTGCATCTGATTTGACTTAGTTAGTAATGCACCCATAATGAGAGTTGGGTAGATCTAAATAAATGTTGATATGCATTTTGTTTGTTGGCAGTAAATGAAACCAAATAGTTCAAATTGTCTATGGCCAAATCCTAAAATTCCACTACTTGGATGATCCTAACCATCAAATAACTACATCTATAGATGGTTGAGTATCTTGTTTTTCAGTGCTAATCATTCCCATCCCTATAATGGACCAATTTATCTTTGGGCTTGGTCTCTTTTATCATGGACCCAAGGAATAAGGGTGGCAATGGGCCGGACCCAAGCCTGCCTGAGATCGTGCCAATCCCGGCATGGCTAGCACAACAAGCCCAAGCCAGGCCTAAAAGGGCCTTGGTCCAATCTAACCCTCTGGCTCAAAAATTGATAAAATTCCTGTTTCTCACTTAAAGTTTCACAGTTTATACTTAGATCAAGTGTGCCACACGTGTCAAGAAATAGACATTTTAGAAGTTTAAAGCCTACAATCAAGATAAATTAATTGCTTGACCAACTATTAGAATAATATATTTGTAGAATATAATAGATGTATATAAAGCCACGTTGGCTAGGTGGGCTGATTTGGTCAGGCTAAAATGACTTGAGCCCAAACCTTTCCCAAAAATTGACCCAACCATGGCGTAATGCCGGTGGATTTGTATCTATGGGGCTCATTGCAATGTATTTTCCTTAGATTCACACCACCCAGCCCATCCATTTAGATGGGTAATTTTAGGGCATGATCCAAAAAATGAAGTATATCCAAATCTTAGGTAGACTATGCCACAGAAACAGTTGTGACTAAATCCTCACTATTAAAATTTTCATGGGGGGCACCGGAAAGTTTATTTTCCATCCAAAGTCACAAAGACATGGATGAAGAGACCACGCAAATATCAACTTGATCCAAAACTTTTGTGGCCCATGAGAAGTTCTTAATGGTTGATTACCATTGTTTCATGTATGATGGTCCACCTGAAATTTGAATATACTTCATTTTTTGAATCATGCCCTAAAATGAATTTTCAATTCAGATAGACGGCATGGATATTATGCACATACATAATGGTGGGCCCTACGTTCAAGGATCCCCACCCACCGATGCCCATCCAACTATGCATGCAAAGCACAAGCACAACCAAGCTAGTAGGTCTCAGACTCTCAGCCTAGGTTAGGCAGCTACCCAGCCCATTGACACCCTTATCAAGGAATGACGATGGCATCCAAGCCCTTCATTTAATTGACCTTATATTCTCTATATACATGACAGATCACACTAATTGGATGATCCTTACTATCAATCATAGAATATGTGTTTGTTGAATATGGTGGACCTCATTTGTCATTTTCTATATTTTTGGACCATGAATTAGGTGAATAGGATCATTTAACTGGTGTGATATATAAGCTAACTACCATACGGTACAACACACACCTTTGTGGTTATAAGACTCGTCCGAGGAATCAATCACCACTCTTTCCTGTGGTGTGGTTCACCTGAGATTTGGATCTGCTTCATTTTTTGGTTCATGACCTAAAATGAGCTGGTAAAACGGATGGACTGCGTGGATATACAACACATACATCAAGGTGGGCCAACAGTCAAAGCTACACCTAATCCACTCTTACCGTACACCAGAACTGAGTTTATCTGAGTTGGTGAGTCTAGAAACCATGTAGACATGCAAGACAATATGAAAAGCTATGTGCGGGTACAAACATCTCTACATTTCCAACGGTAGTATATGACGAATCGAAACATGAATTTTACCAACGGTTCAGATTTACCATACAAATGTGGCCCACTAGAAGAGTGGAGAGACATGATCTTTTTGGGTTAAGATGCATAGTGGTATGACCCACATGATGGATGGAATGGATGGCTCCCACGCAGAGTTAGCACAGGTAAAAAGAGGCAGAAAACACCTATACTGTGTGGACCACCCAATTGGATGGTGTATCCTCTTCAATTATTCCAGAGTCGAGGATCATAGTCATCCAACCATTTATTTGTGGGCCAATGATCAAGGAATTAAGATCTTTCAACTTCAAAGCTTTTCCACGTAACCCACATCCACTTCAAAACTAATGAGATAAACGGTTGGGATCACATTGTCATGGCTCCACACACACAAAATGACTTATTAGGTGACTATACACATTAAGAGACGGAGATTTAGATAATATTGTATGCTTGTCTCCTTAATTTTGTTATAAAAAGGGAATGGATCATAATCAATTGTGTGTGGCCCATCAGATCAACGACATGGATCTTTATTTGGTGGGTCCATTTGTATAAAAAATGGCCTTTTAATTAATAATTTACCCCTGCAGGGAGCGTTTGGTAAATTTGTGCAAAGATGGGGATGCATCCGTCATTTCACTTCAATTAATTACAGAAGATTGAGATTCAATCACATGGCGGACCTGGTGTTTGCTGCGTGACTCATTTGGCCACTTCTGCCACCGCCCGAGGAGACCGCGGTCTCTCTTTTTCGTGTCCGAATCCTCTACAACACCCAATTCTGTGGGGCCCACTTTGTATATATGAAATCCACTCCGTATATCAGGATCTATCCTAAATTTCGAATCTAATAAAAAAATGAGCTGGATCGAAGTCTGATATGGACCATACACACACGGAACAATGGGGATGGAATGCCAACCATAGGATCGTGTGTGGCTAAAATATGGTGAGTGCGTGTGTGTATTCCGTCTAATCCGTTAATCGGGTGTAACTCATAGGGATAAAGAGGATTCATAAAAATCAGCCTGAAAGAAATCTTAGTGGACTACACTGTATGAATTAATAGTTATGGGAGAGAGATGTGGTTGATATGAGTTTTTAATCAGGCTTATATATATGTATGTACGGTTAGAAAGATATTTAGAACTGATGGACGGCGTGGATTGTACATATACAATATGGCGGGCCCCACTGATCTTGGGTGTTTCACGGGCGGTGTAAGATAAGTGTTGTAGACAACTCCAGTCCGGTAAACACAGTAGAATGTGGATGGGGTAGGCATCCGTCTTTTTATAGTAAACCTTGAATAAAAATGAATCAATCTGGACCATCCATCTTCCATTTCCTGACGTATATGGAAAATAATTCAACTTAAACCTCATGATTCTATCTATTTAATCAGTGAATGGACGGATGATATTACATATAGTGAAATGAAGGGAAGTGATGAATACGATTTTCTTATAGATGACGAGTTTTAAAAATAAGCCACCAGTGATGGAGCACACTATGTGGATGGTCCTGATCGTTGTACTACCCTGATGAATGTATCGTTTTCTTTAATAGGAGACGCTCGAGGTGAATTTGCTAGTGTACCCACTACCACATATGCCAGGTGCAAGATCCAAGCCGTTTATAAGGTTGGCCCCGAGATTTGGATTATCTGGGCAAGAGATGAGGTGTGTCTGCTCATGTATTGAGCTGCAAAAGCGTACTTCATTTGAAAGGTTTGTTATATTTTTAACCGATAATTTCGTCTGTGTATGTGTGGCCCAGAAGTTGAATCGACCAAATTAATTAGAGTATAATAATCTAGACCGTAGGTACTACCTGTTGAACGGCTTGGATCTTTCCGGTTAATAGCGCGTTGGTTACTAAAGTAGGTATTTGCACCTAAGCGTGGCCCTCTCTCTATCTGATTATAAGTTACAGTCCAAATAGCTGATAACTCTCAACATATTAAGTACACTTGGCATTTAACCATTCCAATAGGTTGGCCCCACCATGAGGACCATCTGATGCAAAACTCACTCCCATTTAATTATCCAATGGGTCATACTATATAAAATAATTTCTGACTGTTGATAAATATGAAAAATACAAGTTTTGTCTACTCAATGAGTGGCTATGGCTGATTTTTGTGCAGGATCAACCACCATGATGGGACAACGTGAATTCTGCATGTAGACCATTGGTTTTTATTTTCGTAATTGTTTATTTATTTATGCATGCAAGGCCCACCTGATCAAATGGATGGATTAGGAACATTCACCCAGACTATTGATTGTATGATTACGAATATTTGGCACCTTATTTCCTTATGACTAGGATCAAAATCAGCTGGATTTGGAGTTGAGTCATTGAATATTAGAACTATGTTAAACATACCTGTGAATGTCCTCCGTCACGTAGAACGTGGGGGCCCGACCCTCATTTGGTTTTTGGTTTTTTAGCGCTGGACTTTCTTTTAGTTTGGGTGGCACTAATAAGTTTTGGATTACAAGTGGAATTGTGTCACATTGTAAAAACATTTCTTTTGTGGACTCGGAGTCTTCACTAGTTAAAATATTACTCCAGAATTCACGGCCAGCTAGAACTAGTAGAATTGTCTAAAAGACGGAAAATTAACAAGGTTTCTCGACTTGGGTGACTCCTATAAGTGATATATATATCATAGATTTTAGATAAGAACCTTGGTTATGAAAAAAGAATGAGCTAGGTTTCCTTTTTCGACAATGCATTACACAGTCTCTACCCTACGGCACTTTATGGTTTCCAGGGAGATTCAAGAAAACTTCCAATGTTAATGTATCAAGCCATACTACACTAGATTTTAAGACCCTATGTAGGTGAAATAAAAATGAGCAATAGAAGAAGTCCAATGTGACTATGTTAAGCCATACTATATTGGGTTTCAGGATCCTAGGTAGGTGAAACAAATAAGAAGCAATAGAAGTGTACAGTGAAGATGTGTATGTGCATAGAAGTTATTGATGTTCTAGGCATGTGTGGAGTTATGTACGGTTTGATTTGAAATGTGAAAAGAAAAATGGGAAACCATGTATCCTTTTTGGTCAAAGGGATGGTCGAATATCCCGAATTTCAACACTACTCATTGACTTCAATATCTTCTTCGGCTTTAGGTTATTTATACCTTAGTTGGATAGAGTGGCCTTTCAGGAGAGACTTTTCTGAAATGATAAAGAATCGAGTAGGTTAGACACATATAGCTTCAAGTAACGGATGACACGCCGCAACTACAATTAGGCCTGCGGGTTGGTTCCCGAGCAGCTCTTCAATAGAGATCAAACCTTACCATAACATTTGTCTTCTTTCCCACTCTCTGTTTTTTCTCATCCCTTAGCCCATCTGCAATGATCCCCTAAATAAGGTTGGAAAAACCTAATAACGACCCTTCATAGGTCATTTTTAGGTCCATTTTTTTTTTCTATACACTGAAGCACTGTAGGGTTTCTGCAAAAGGATCAAGAACTAATAACTTTTATAAAAAATGGCCCATGAACGGCCAGTTCTTGGAAAAGCCAGAGCCATGGTGCTCTCTCTCTCTCTCTAGCCTTGTCGCCTATTTTCTCTGGCAATGATTGATTGGATCAAGTGGTTGTTTTTGAAATATCTTGGGGATCCCTTAGTTAAATTTTCATTTGATATTAACATCGGTGGAGTTAGAAAATTGTAGTTTGATTGATTTCCAACTTATTGATACCTTGGGCGAAGGACTGAAATCGTGCCAAGCGGGGTATGGCTCCATTAATCCATGCCACTAATCATTTTTGGATCGCATTAATGGCTTTCCAGGGTGTTTCTTTCGGGCCTTTTGAAGTCTTATGGTGAGCCCGGGGATCGACTTTATCAAAATGTTGTGCATTTAACTATCCTGGTGACCTAGACAATTGTGTAAGGAGATGGGTCGACGGGCCACCCGATCAGCTCATTTGTCCCATTGGCTATCTCCGAAACTCATCATAGGCCATATCATGTCCAATCTGTATGGTCATATTTGCAAGCGTTAAGCTGTGTTGTACTTTTGATCAAGGCTAATACTGAAGTCAAGAGTAGTTTTGATCCTATCTAGGGTGGGGTTTCTACAATACTACAGATAAGTATATAGATGGATATAGATAATGATGTGAGTTCATTAACATCCCCTTTTTTAAATGGTAGGTATTCTAAACCCCAATGGCCCACCGTAACTTTAGATCGTCTTCATTTTTGGACCCATGCCTTAACATGACTAGGCAAAAAACTGATGGACAGTATGGATTTGCCACCTCATCACTGTGGGTCCCATGTGCTTTATATATATATAACTGATGTGTGTCAACATGTCACTTCGCATGCAACAAATCCCCCAATTTTCTCTGCTTTATCCATTCTTCTTCGTAAAATAAATGCGCACCATCCCGAACCCATTAACTCAAACCCTTCTTTGTAGTGGACCCCACTGCCGATCTAAATCGAACACCAGATTCGCATCTCTGCAAAACCTTAGTTGCTGAAAGCTCTTGCTCAGACTCTATCAGCATGACCCACCTAATCACTTAATATGTCCCATTTTTTGCCCCATAATAAACACCAACCTGAGGATTCCATCCCACATTTAGGTGTCATCTGACTGAAAAAGAGAGACCGCAGTCTCCTTGGGTGGTGACAAAAACAGCCAAATGAGTCACACGGCAAACATTAAACAGTCCGCCATGTGATTGGATCCCAACCTTTTGTAATTAGTTGACATGAAATGACGGATGAGTCTCCATCTTTTAAACAAATTTACCAAAACCTCCTGCAGGGGCAAATTATTACAAGGCCAATTTTATACAAATGGGCCGACCAAATAAAGATCAATGTCATTGATCTAATGGGCGACACACACCGAGCAATGGGGATGGAATTCCAACCATAGGATTGTGTGAGTAAAATATGGTGCGTGTGTGTCTATTCCATCTAATCCGTTAATCAGGTGTAACTCAGGGATAAAGAGGATTCATAAAAATTAGCCTGAAAGAAATCTTAGGTAGGCCACATTATATGAAATTAGTAGTTATGGGAGCAAGGTGTGGTTGATATGAGTTTTTAATCAGGCTTATCTATATGTATGTATGGTTAGAACGATATTTACACCTGATGGATGGTGTGGATTTTGCATATACAATAATATGGACCCTGCAGATCTTGGGTGTTTTACACGCAGTGTAAGATACATGTTAGAGACAACTTCGGTACGGTAAACATGGTAGAATCTGGATATGGTAGGCATCCATCTTTTTACAATAAACGTTGTATAAAAATAAATCGATATGGACCATCCATATTCCATTTCCTAACGTAAATGGAAAATGATTCAACTTAAACTTGTTGATTCTATCAATTTGATTAGTGAATGGACGGATGATATTACGTATAGTAAAATGAAGGGAAGTGATGGATACAATTTTCTTACAAATACTGAGTTTTAAAAAATAAGCCACCAGTGATGGAGCACACTATGTGAATAGTTCTGATAGTTGTACTACCCTGATGAATGTATCGGATTTCTACCCACATTTTGGCACGTGTGTTACTAAGTCCTCAGTTATTTTAGCATACTTCTTTGGTTTTACACGCACATTTTCTTTAGTAGGAGACACGCTCGAGGTGAATTTGCTAGTGTACCCACCACCACCACGTTGGATTGATGATTACTTATACACAAATATATTATGTTTGTTTTTTTCCTTATAGTGTGTGTTACTTGAGCTACCATCAAATAATTATATTTTATTTATAAATTTAAATTTCATAGTATTATTGTTGCAGTTGTTTCTCCATAAAGATCTGAACTATTATATATGTGATATATTGATTTTTGGGAGAATACATTATTGATGTAATGTAGTTGTAGTTAGTTATATTTGGTATAAAAAAAATTTATGAAACTATAGTGTATGGCTAAAATATTGTGATACAGGTGCTCTGCCCAGGGTCATTCCCAAAAGATTGGCACGGGTGCTCTGCCCTAGGTAATTCCCTAAAAGATACACACACGGGTGCTCTGCCCGAGGTTACTCCCGAAAGATCGGCATGAGTGCTCTGCCCTGGATAATTTTAAAAAAGATATACACACGGGTGCATTGTCCTGAATTGACTCCTAAAAGATATCACGTGGTGCTTTGCCCAGGGTCGTCTGCTGTCCTGAATTGACTCCTAAAAGATATCACGTGATACTTTGCCCAGGGTCATGCGTTGTCCTGAATTGACTCCTAAAAGATATCATGTGGTGCTTTGCCCAGGGTCATTCTCAAAAAGATATCACGCGGTGCTCTGCCCAGGGTCATTCCCTAAAAGATCATTAGAGTAGATATATTTTAAGTTAATTGCAAAGGAGTGTATTTTTAATTCAATCATGTATGAAATCATTTTCTTTAATTTTGAAATATTTTTGTGAGTAATTATTGTCTCCTTAAAAGTTAAAATTTAATTTATTATTATGAAGTGTTATGATACTAATGTACAAATTTCGGTCGAGATGAAAATGACCTTATTGAGTTGTTGTACTCAGGGTGTTTAAACTATTTCAGGTACGGAGTATGAATACTTCGAGGAGGCATACTATTATTAATGAGCCAAAGTCATACTCAGTCTTAGGGATTACTTTTGTTTTTTCTTTAGTATAGACTTAGTGGATTATGTATTTCCTTTTACTCATTTTGTTTTAGTGAAAGAATGATGCACTAAAGTCGAGTTGGCTTTATTTAGTTATTTTGGCATGGTGATATGAGATTTTTATTTGTGTTTAGTTGATGTAAATAATGTTATGAAGAATCTTGGTGTATTGGGAATTAAAATAGTTATATAACCTTAAATAAAAGTGAATCTTGTACCTCACAGGCTTGGGATTCGAGTCGGGTTACTTTACTTAGATACCTTAATTTCGGGACGTGACAATTCAGGTTGATGGATGGTAAGGATAAATTTTTTGGATTAAGACTCTAATGTTATGATAACCTTAGAGCTTACATTATCTATAGCTTTTCATGTACAACTATAGATACACAAGATTCTAACATATTTTAACAAAAAGAATAAATAGAGATGATGAATAAGAGATTGAGTTCCAAATGATTAAGATATTATCTCATCTACCATTTGATACATTGCCATTTGAAGTTAAGTGTCACTTCAATTTGATATGATCTCTTCCCTCAAATAGGACTTTTTCTTTGTCCCTTAAACCATCATAATATCAATCTTGATGCATGTATATTATATGACTTACCTGATTTCTAATCACATCGCCTCATTGCACATCCCATGAACATCCAAGCAGCAATCTTAATATTGGGGCTATTGCTTGTGGTTCTCATCCCTCCCTATTAGCTTATTATCGGAGTGGTGATCTAATTTATTGTTAAAGACGAGTTTTGTAACTTACTAATTCCCTTTTATTTATTCCTTTAAGATTTTTATATCTCTTGTATACACTTTCTTCCATTTTTTACTCAAACCCTCTATAGGATGAGTAAATTTTATTGAAAATCATTATCGAGCTTAATTTAATTAGGTCACTAGTTGTTAAGCAAACTTTGGTTGAGTAAAATTATGAAAATGGTTAGTTAGATAATTTCCTTTTTAGAGTTGTGGTGTTAATATCATTAGAAGTTAAGACATCTTCTTCTATGTAAGGGCTAGCTATTAGGTAATCAACAAAATTTGTAAAAAAAAAAAAAAAGAAAGAAAGAAAAAAGTGCATGCACTCTCTCTCTCTCTCTCTCTCTCTCTCTCTCTCTCTCTTTCTCTCTCTCTGTCTCTCTCTCACTTTTTTAAGAAAGTGAGAGTTTTCTTTTAATGTTTCTCCCTCTCTTCTCTTTTTACATGGTATCAAAACCACGATAGTGAGTAAATTGGACATCTTTTAACTTTTCTGCTTCCACTTTCTGCTACTTTTCCTCTTTTTTTTTTTTAAGTTTTTTTTTTTAATGTACTCGATTATGTTAACATCAAATGCTTTGTTCTTAAAGTTCTTACAAAGAAGAACTATGAAAAATAAAAAATATAGCTATGAAGCTATTTAATGGGCCAAGGCCTTTAAGATATTGTCGATAATAGTGACCCCACCAGATAAGTGAGCCAACTTGATCCATGATTTAGGGAATCTATGTTATGTTGCCCCTTTGATGGATGGATTGGATCTCATATCCTTGTGACATGATGGCGGGCAAATTGGCGTGTCTATCAGCTACATTATACATGCATTTTTGGCTTAGTAAAGCTCAACATTAACTAAAATTGAACCTACCAAATTGTTGAAAATTCCTTTATTAATGGACACTTGCTTGTTGAAATTTGACCATTAGATATTTTTGGGATTTTGCCCCTTAAAACTAACGCTTGGTTGCTCCTTGACTTAAATTTATGCATAGATCACTCGTTCGTTCATTCATTTGCCTAGTTCATGTGTGTGAAATATTTTTATTCTCATAAGTTTGTAAAATTTACATTTATTGTCCTTAAGCACCTTGAGCTTGGATACAATGGCTAGTAGTTAGGGGATACTTATGATCCATAAATATTAGTGCCTTGACCATAACCATACAAATCCTTGAACATATTTATATCATTTATATTGGTCATCTTGTGTGAGGGGATTAGCTTAGTGTCAGGATGGATAGTCTCCACCACTATGCTCAACTTGGTATTAGTGTACTTTTGCCCTACCCCACATAAGTGTGTGTGTCATGGATGGTAACTTTGATGAGGCCTTGTGATTACTTGCATTGGTAAGATCACTTGTAAACAACTAGACTGGTAGTCCTATCATGTCCAGACTAGAAATATCACGACTCAAAATTTGAATACCAAGCATGCATCCCAGACCCGAGTTCCACATCGCAACTCGTACAAAAAGTGTACTTTAATCATTTTTTTTTATCTTAGTCAAAGACTACAATCAAATCTATTTTATTCATTCTAAGTTCCATTCACAAATATTTACATATATTCAATCGACTATTTTAATTCACCCAATCATCCCAAATAATTTCACAATCTCCAATCGAGATGTCTAATGGCCCACCCATTTGGGGCCTTAATCTAAATAATTGTTAACATCCATATTTAACACCATCAAACCTGAATTATAAACTAAAACTGTCTTTCCACTAATTAAATAATGGAAAATAATCTAAATGAATTAACATGTTCGAAGCATATATTAAAAACAATCCAATGATATAACACATTTGTCCTAAATAAACAAAGTAAATACACACACACACACACACACACACACACACACACACACACAAATTCAATCCAATGCAGCAATTTCTTCTTATGTCAGATAAGGCCACATGGCCCATGGGTCACTCCCCGGTTCGGTTGCATTCTCATTCTCTTGGGCTAACCTATTGGTCTTCGTTACATTTGTACAGTTTTTCATTAATAAATCATAAGCTGGCTAGGCCTAGTGAGAATTCCCAACATGCTTTGTGCACATTAACATTAAAATAGTACAATAAACATAAAGTGCACAGAATAAAAATTATAGTTGTGTAAATGCATAAGAGATATGAATGCATTAATTAAATGGGATGTTTGTCCACTTGCTTGAGTTAGATGACCATCAACCTACATTCATAGCTTGGGTAGGCTTCTACAAGTTTGCTAGGCATGGGCATGGCCTGCATCTACTTCTTGGGCAGGCTTTCACCAATTTGGTAGGCATGGGTGTGGCTTGCTGCCAGAGAGGTCTCCCAGGATAGACTTGGCACGTAGTGTGCATGCAAGAGGTTAATGTTTGATTGCAATTACACAATTGTACACAAATTAATCACACACACACACATAATTGAAATCCCATATTAGAGACAACATAGTTTATATATGAATTACTCAAATTAGCAACAAGATAGTTCTTAAATGACATGAATCAAATCATGTATTAAACAATCATCAATTCAGATAATTTCAAATGAAACAAAACACAAATATTAAAACGAATCATGAAATTGAATTAAACATATACATTAAAGATATTTTAATTCTAACAGAGATGAAACATGTTGGGATCACTCACTTGGAAAATCGATTGAGAGTGATTTTGTAGTGATTTTGTTCGAGTAATAATCCAATCAATAAAACCTAAGTACTCCTGAAAATAGTATATATTTATAATTATCTCTCAGTTTATATGAATTCGCAATCTGGGGCTCACTTTTGATTGATCATTTTTCAGATTGGAGTCCACATGCTGTCTAATTGGATTCCTTCAAATCCAACCCTTAATACAGGATTTATGATCATCACAATCTAATGTGGGACCTACTAGATCAAAGCAAAATGGTCAACTATCGTACATCGACATTAAAATTATCTCGACAAGCATAATATCTTCGAATTTATAAGTATATTGATTCACACATCTAGATTTTTAAATTCGGAATTGAACAGATCTATTCTTTCCTTTGTGTTGATCGAATTAACAGTATCGAACGTTGAATCGACAGTCTCTAGACTTGATCCAGTTTTTGATGAACCGAATTGAAAATTAAATTTTTTTTCTTAATATTTGATTTAGAGTCTAATTACACATGTTAATTGGGTCCAAACATATCATTGGGCCTCTCATGATTGATTAAGAGAGAGGTCCATTGATCAGCTTGATTTGAAACCTCCATTGTCCACGTCATTTGAAATTTTATAATTTATTTAGATTTGCCATCTGATCAATCTGACCCATTTAATAGTTGGATCGATCTGATACTCAAGATCCCAGTATAGTTTAATCCTAAAAATCAGATAGATCATATAAATCAGATCTCACACTTCTGGTGACCCAACACAATATACAATACATGATGTGTTATCTATCACCATTGATTTGTATGATCCACTTGATGATCATGGTGGCTTGATTCTTGAGGTTTCTATATATTTCAACCTTGGAAAATAAATGGATCATCTGGATTTAATTCCACACATTAAGGTGGCCCTACACGATTCTCTACGCCAATTCACAAAGTAATTACACAGAAAATTGCATTTTTTTGTATAAACTATGTAAATGCACACGATGGACATACATCTAATCCAAACCATTCATCACATAGATCTGGACGGAATTACTTGGATTACAAGGGAAAAAAAATGAAGAAAAATGATTAAATTACCAACATGATTAGCTTTTCTCTAAGAAATTCTCTCTATTTTCTCTATATGTTCTCTCTCTCTCTTTAGGGTTCTTTTGTTAATGAAGTATTCCTCACGTATTCGCCCTCAAGAAAGAGGAGACATCTGCAATAAGTGAGATACGAGAGATATGGGAGAGATAAAAGAAATAAGGGAGAGATTGCAACCATGCCCTCTTATATCTCCTTTTTAAAAGTCAAATCTTAAATTCAAATTTAAAATAATTAATTTAATTTTTTTCTCTCTCTAAATTTTTACGTCGTTATAAGAAAGGACTCGCGGTTATGCTAGTTCCATTAAATTCCCTGACTTGATGATGTGTGGATGGAGAGATCTTAATCAATACTGCTTTGACTCACTTTGTAAGGTTGTCGTGTAGAAGCTGAAAATGGATGTGACTGGGTAGTTTCAACAGGATTGTCAAAGTCTAAATGATTCAAAATGGAATTCTGATAGTCTACTCGAACTGATCTTATTTGTTGAACCATCCATTAGGTGTTTTAAAGACTAATCAAGACTTTTATGATTTTTTATTGGTTAATTATAGTTTTCAACTACTAACTTTGAGTTTTAACTATTGATTTATTTTAAATAATACTTGATGAATATCTAATGACTTAGATATGTTAATCTACTTCTTGGATGACATGAGATTGCTAAAAATGATGACCATAGTTAATAGAAGGAATTTGACGGTTGGGTCCCTAGATTGGGAAAATAAATATGATTCTTTCATAATAAGGTAAGCAAAAGTCTGTAGGGTGGTGGAGCATTAAATGTAGTGGACCTCTTGAATCCTTCATCCATCCTTATATATGATCCTATCTTAGGAAGAAGAAATTATTCTAGAAGTAGCGAGCCCTGACATCCACACTTGAGAGAACTAGAGAGAGTGGAAGAGAGAGGGAGAAGGAGGGACATCCTTACCTCCTTCATGTGCCACATGTGTATGCACCAGGCTTTGAGTCCTCCTTTAGATAACTTTAGTTAGCCCTTAGACCCTACCAATGATCTAGCACAATTTTTTTACCATTTATATTTGAAGATAGATTGAGGAGAAACTCTCTATGTTAAGAGAGTGACAAGGAAAAAATACAGGTAGAGAATAGTACTTTATATTTATCTCAAACACTACATAATCATAGATGAATCTCCATATTGACTATGTAAATTAAAAATTTTAAAATTAAATTCCAATGTGGTTTTAGCTAGAAACCCAACAATTATTTTTCAACTTCAACTATTTTTGGTTCATAATGTATCTAAATTGAGAAGGACAATTTGGACGGTTCATTTTGAATTCCCAGAATGCCCAGGTTGCAATCTCTTAAGTGACTTTCAATGCTTGAGTATCATCTATCTATTGCACCCTAATTCTAGTAATTCTGAGAAAACTAATAGGGGAATGACATGTGGCCTTCTATGAGGAATAGAAAGTAGTAAAATGATCTTTAAAAATTTAGAGCACTTTTTGTGGGATTACAGCTGACATAAGTTTACTTTTACACGTGAGAGGATGGTAGACAGAATGCTATGATCAATGTACAAGAGGTGCAGTCAAGTTGTTTAAGGATATGAATGGCGATCGAGGACAACCAAAATAAAACCTTGGCCAACGAGAAGCGTTTGGAAGAGAAAAGGATGCAAAAGAGATACATAACAAGAGAATGATTTAAAAAGAGACCTTTTGACTGCTATAATCGTTGTAGTAATGAAAGAATGATATGAAGGAATAAGCTACAATAAAACTTTATAAATAGCAAAGGAATGCGATGAAAGAACAACACATCAAATTTTAAAACCAACAAATCAATAATCAAACTTATTCATCAATTTTCTTTATCTCAACTTATCCTAGGAGTAGTAATAATTTAATAGCGGTAATTCCTAGATATAATATTTAGTTGTAATACAAGTCTCTGCTCATATGCTCGATTCGTTCTTTATCCAATATTAAGTAGTTCTTTTAAGAGACGTATTCTTGTAGTTGCTTGTAGTGACCAATTGTGAGTTTTTCTTTTTGTTTGATTTACACTAGCATTTTGAAAGTCCTTTCTTGTGGAAGTCACAAAGTAACCTATCTTTGAAAGAAAAAGAACCCCACACTCAAATTATCACCTGATCATCATAAACTTCTGCAAGTGGCTGAGTAAGCAACCAATCTTCTCAGAACTTAGTCATATACATTCATATTAGATGTATTTGCTTATTTTAATGCTTGAGGTCAAAGTTGATCGGTTTGGATCAAGCCGCTGTATCGATTCTGGCACGCTCGTATAATTGAAAAGAAACCGAGTAGCTAACATTTTTTTGCACACCTGGTGGGACAACAAATTACTTGGTTACCTTAACATTTGGTTGATTTAAGTATATTTGTTAGTGTAGTAATCATTTGGAATCATGAGCCAAAGGAGTGCTCGTAATTCTTCAACAACTGCTATTGTGGCTAACAAGCCTCTTACTCATAAGGAGGAGGTGCAAGTCCAACAAGTACCTGAGCAATGTGGTCCACCACCTAGTCCAGTGCCTGTTCCTCCAAACCCAGATAGACCATCGACATCTCGAGTTAAACCTCTTGAGATTATGTCAGCTGAGATGGTTAAAGTGCAGAGGGGGATTCAACACATCACATAACTATTACAATTTCAGGCATAACAATCATGATTTCAAGCTCAGGCTTTTAATAAGTGGATGGTCGGCCACGCCAAGAGGATGAATCAATTGGTAGCATTATTTGTTGATAGAGCATTTGTTACACCTCAACAACAAGCTAATGCAAGTTCTTTTGAAAATATAGCACCTGTATTATCAATTCAGTCGATGCCACAAACACTTTCATTAAAGTAAAATTTATCACCTAGTCCTATCCCTGGTTCAATTTAGGATGTGTGAATTTCACTGATATCGATAGATTTCAAACATCCTGAACGTATTCTTGTCTAGGACATACGAAATTTACCATCGCCAGTAGATTTAAGATGTCCCGAATATGAGAATAGGAATCTTGTCCATGAGGTTAGGAATCAAGGGATGCCTGGGGGTACTATTTACCTAAAAATCAACCGTATATGAAGATCAGTATCAGGATGGCCTTAAATACCTCCGGTTGCTCTACAGTAAAACACGGAGCGTAACCAAATCGTTCAATTAGTTCAGGAAATAGCAGGCCAAGTTCTTGGCTGAACTACTACTCCTGTTTACCATAAGCCATATTCTGATTAGATCGTCTGACAATATCATTTGCTGAGGAACTATCGACTTGACTTATGTTGTTTACATGCGATACAAGTTAATCAACTATAGAATACGTAGGTCGATTTACAGGTTAATCAACTATAGAATACGTAGGTCGATTTATAGGTTAATCAACTATAGAATACGTAAGTCGATTTACCATACAATGTAAAGAATTGGCCAATAATGAGTATTACAAATTGTAGTTACTCAGCCATTTACTTACTGGGGTAGCCTTTACTTGGTATTCCAATTTGCTACCAATCTTAATACAAAACTACCAAGAAATTGAAAAATAAAAATAAAAATTCACGCTCAGTTCTGTTATAAAGATAGAGAAATTTCCATGATTGATTTAGTTTGTTTTCGACAATTGCTAGGGGAATTGGTCGAGAATTACATTACTTGGTTTAAAAGAGCTTAAAGTCGATGCAAGGTAGTCACAACCGAGACAGAATTTGTTTAGTTAGCTTAAGATGTACTGAAATTTAAGCTTTGAAAGAAATTTATTAGAACGTAATTCACATATCTTTATGATTTAACCAGGAAGGTGTCTCGATATGAGGCCTTACTTCAAGACTCAATGAATTGTAATATGGTGCTGGCTTATATAATTCATTAGTTTAAAATTCTTAAATCGATCATGATGGATCGAGGGACAACATTTTCATCCAAACAGGTTAAGGAGATAGCCACTGAGTACAAAATTAAGCCAATGCATTCATCACCTTATTATGCTTAGGTTAATGGCTAGGCTGAGGCTAGTAATAAGGTTATTAAAATATTTTACAGAAAATGATTGAGGAAATCCTAAACACTGGCATGTTAAATTATCAAAAATTCTTTGAGCATATCGTAATTCCTTCTGAATAAGCACATGAATAAGTCCATTTAGATATGTATATGGACATGATGTAGGGTTGCCATTAAAAGTGGTTGTCTCATCATTATGGGTAGCGTATCAAACAGATTTAAGCCTAGTCGAGTTCACGGAAGTCATGCTAGTTGAAATTGAGGATTTAGATAAAACTCACCTGAGGAAATTGGATTTCATTAGGATAATCAAGGCTAAAGTTGCTCGAGCATATAATAAGAAGGTAAAAAAGTAAGCATTTGAAGAATGTGATATGGTTTGGAAAGTAATATTATCTATCGGGACTAAAGATGTTGCATTTTATAAATGGTCACTTATATGGGGATGGACTATAAATATAGTAAAAGTTCTTCATGGTGGAGCTTAAGTTCTCCATGATATGAATGGAAAAATGATCAAGAATCTAATCAATCATCGATTCTTAAAATCATATCAAATCAATTTACAGGAAATATGAAAAGATTAGGTCAAAAGATGGTTAGAATAATCACAGATGGCTTGAAAATGACCAAAATCGGTCAAGACAACATGATTAAACAGAAATATAAATATTATATTAAGGACTAAACTCCTTATCCTTGAAAGGACAGAAGGTATGAAAGGATTTATTGAGCATAGAAGAAAGAAAGATATTCATACACTTAGGAAAAGAATAGATAGTTTTGAAGTAAAGAATTTTTCGATGGTCGAAGGAAGTAAATTCAATACCGTTGAAGTGGATTTGATGAGCTTTGTTCTAAAATATTCATAAAACCACATCTGGACAAGCTACATAGGCCAACCAATTGGTAGAATCCTTTAGTGGTGGCTTCATACATGCTGCGGTAAATATGACCGAGTACGAAAGGAGCAATGGCAAGTTGACGACCCTAAGCAAGTGCCTCGGCCAGGTGAATATTGTTGGGGGCCGTTGCACAAAACCTTAAGATCTAGCCTCCTAAAAAATACCAGAATTATAAGATAATAAAATAATAAAATAAATCAAAGCATAAACCATACGACATGAGAAATTTTTATGTGGAAAACCCTCAAAGAGGTAAAAACCATGGGCCCTCATCTAGATCAACAATCCACTATGAAATAGAACGTTATAACCGATCACAAGCACACACTGCTTGGATCAAATCTTCTTCACTCACTATGAAGTAGAACATTACTCTTTAATAATTTACAGAGACCTCACACATAACAGAAAATGAAAAATCCACATTGTTGAGGGTCAAATATTGCATATTATCCCCCATTTATATCTTGGTTTTATGAAATGATAATGCTTAATGATCTATTTTACTCATGTTTGTGTTGTAAGGTGAATTTAAGAGTTTGGATTGAAAAGCGTGCTAAAAGCATGGATTTGATGCTCAAGAATCACCAAGGCAAGAGATGGATGTTAGGAGACCAAGATTGAAGAATTCACATTCCAAAGATCCAAGAAAATCAAGTGAGGAATGAAGAGAATTAAAGATTTGAAGTGAAGAAAAGGAATCCTGAATTATGAAATTGCGCAGAGTTAAGTCTATTTTGAGAAATTACGTATAGTAAAGTCTATTTTAGCAAATTATGTAAAGTTGAAGCGGTTTTCAAAATTTTCAAATCAGTTTGAAGGAGGAAGTTTTCCACTTATAAATAGGGCTTCTCAGGGCATACCTATGCATCATTCAAAGCATTCAAGAGCAAGATTTAGGATTTTTAGAGAGTTTTCAATTTTATTAAAGTTTTATAAATTATTTTTTTCTTTTAGATCTTTTCTATTGCATTTATTTTTTTCTTGTTGCTTTTCTATTTTGCGATTTAATTATGTTTTTCTAGTTCCCTCTAGCCCAAGCTAAAAGAGAAGTACATTGGTTTAATGATTTTATAAATTATGATGATTGATTGTTTCTAATGATGAGAAGAATGGTGTATGCATGTTATCAATTATTTAGGTTTAAGTTTTTTTTATCCTCACGTGAGATCCATATGTTTCCATCATATGAGATCCATATTGATGGATAGGCTTAACCTGGATTAGTTAGATTTCTTAAATGGGAGATATTCTCAACCTGCTACATTTCTTTGATTTATTATCTCATAGATATTGAATGATTAAAATCATTAACACTTGGGAATATATATCAATAATGCTAATCCATGATTCTTTAATATTTTGTATCATTTATTAAAATATTTAAACTGTTTTATTTTCTGATAAGTCTGACCATACTGCTCAGATCCTAGTTGTGTTATCAAAGTCATCATGACTTATGGAACATTAACCTATGTGTGGAACTTTGAAGCTTAGGTGTTGTTTTCAAATTAATTGAATTCCATACATTCAAAACCTTCAAAATCATTTCATTTATTTAGTTTCCATTACTTAGTTAATTTTGCATTTGATTTTCTCATTCTCATAAATCATCTCCTAGTGGGATCGACCCTGTATTCACAGGATATTACTTACGAAGCTCTGCACTTAGAGGTAAGCAATCATGCATCAACAGATATGTCGTGTGTTCTTGTTCATCTACTTCATTTTGAGACTTACATTAAAGCGCCATAAAAGTAAAGTACGCCCTGCTAGTCTTGCTTGGGAGAATGAAGGGATGAGGATTTTTCAGAGCGAAGTCTAGGTACACAGGCTCACTAAAAGGGAAAATGTGAGTGCATGCACATATATCCATAATCGATGGACCCATGGGGCTGCATTTGAAATGAAATGTATTGGTCGATTGACCCCAGAAGGTTGGCGCTGCTGTAAAAAGGAAATGATTGGCTGGAAACTTGTGCAAAGAGAGTTTAATGCATTTATAAATTCTTGCTCGTTTCCATATATCGCCATGTTGTGCTTTCACATGAGCAAAGCATTAAGTCGGCCATTCATTAGTTTTGGCCATGCTCGTAGAGACTTGAACATATTAGAGGAATCTAGAAAGCTATTCGATTAAATAATCAAAACTTCATCAGGACACTTTGAGAAGCTATGCTCAATTTTATGAAGGTATTCGTAAGTGATTGCTGGATGAAAAGTAGGACCGAGTGTTAACACTGAAGTGTCTGGAGCATTTAAAGTGTTGAAGAGGAGGTCATTTATCACATCAAATGATAAAATGTCCTTGATGAAAGATTCCAAATGAAAAGTTGGATTAGAAAAAGAAGAAGATGTAGCCATGGTGATGATTTTGAAGAAGGGAAATCGAGAAGTATTTATAATAGTGAAAGGAGGAGATGAGAAAGTCGAGGCACCAACTTCAGAATTGCTTATGCATCGACCAGGGTATGTATGCATTAATGAAGAGGAAATTATGACTTCTTGTACAATATGCTTTTATACGATGTGTCGCATGTTCACACCCCAAGTATAGGGTTGCGATAATAAACTCGATAAGATGTACCTTGTACGTAATATAAAAGTAATTCGAACTAGAATTAGGCAAAGATATAATCTAAATCAGGTAAAATTTAGGGAATAATTGTGAATTTAATTAACTAAAATTTGTAACATTTAAAAGTGGGAAACTAGGGTGCCAAGATCTACTTGTAGAGATCAGGGAGATCTATGCTTGATTCATAAATACAACTAGATTTAGAGTCTCATCTTCATCTAGTTGAAAGATAATTCATTAAAATCCATATCTGAACATCCTTGGATCTAGTTTTCAAGAGGTAAGAAGGATGTAAATTAGAATGGATTCCATCACAAAACCATGCCCATGAGACAAAGTAAACAACAGAATTAAGCTAATCTACAACCAATCTGAGAGATATATGAATGTTAGGAAGGATTCCATCATCCAACCATGTCCAAGGGACGATGGTGAATAACAGGGCTTCCTAACTTTATAATCATAATAATGAAAAGGAAATACTCAAAGCCATCACAGATCTATTGTAATTTAAGTTACAACAAACTATTAAAAACTAAAGGTATTCCTTATAATCAAACTAGAATCAAAATCCATTCATAATCATGAATCAAAGCCATAGAAATCACCCCATTACGCTACAAGCTTCACCTCTTAGCCCTAGCTAAGAGGTTTAGCCTGACATGATCATGCTAAAACCAAAAAAAAAAAAAACATGAAAGGAAAAGAAGAAAAGAAAAGATGAAGAAAGGAAGAAGGAAAAACGACCACTTTCTCTCTCTCTCTCTCTCTCTCTCTCTCTCTCTCTCTTTTTCTCTCCCACGTCCCGCAATCCTCTCACCTCCGTTTTCCTTCTTCTTATAAAGGCCTGGGGAGGTTGGTTTAGAGCCAGATGAACCGACTCTGTTTACGCACGTTGTGCAGTGAAGGCGCAGAAACAACCACGGTTGAAACGAGTTTTGGCGAAGGGAGTATCTAAACCGTCTAGTCTGACTTCATGGGAAGGGTCGTGACCCCCTTTTAGAGATTATGGATGGTCTAGATTGCTGATCCGATCACCACCAAGATCGCAAAATGGCCCACTAAAGTCGGTTTTCACGGACGCAGGGGCTTGCGCAATTTCTTACGCCATGTTAATGGTGGGGCCCATGATTGATGTCTTCAAAGAAATCCACTGTCTACTGAATGCATGTCGAAAAATCAGTTGGAAATAGCTAGTTTCGGATTGGATTCGGTGTGGCCTACAGAATCTTTTACTCCGCCGTCCGTCCTGCGTTTGACGGTGGAAATCATATGTGCTCATGCATGAGAAGATAAGGTCTCCATGGGTACGGTGGACCCCACCTCCTGGATGCATTAGACAGTTCCGATCATCAAACCAGTCCATGATGGTGGTCCATTACATGTCCCAGCGGGACCCAGTGCGAACACTGGCCTCCCTCTCTCTTTGCTTTCTAATTTCGGTGCACGGCTCCATGTGAGGTCCATCGTGATGTTTATGAGAAATCCATTCCGTCCATCCGTTCTGTCACCCTGTTTAAGGGATTGAGATCGAATTTGAAGCATATCCAGATATCAAGCGGGCCCCAAATCAGGATTTTAAGGGCTGATCTGTCCGTTGGGCCACTTTCACAGGGATCCAAGGGTTGAATTTCGACGTGTATAGTTAATTTATGGTCCTTAGGCTATATATAAAGTTTTGAGCTGAACGGATGGTGGGAACCCTATAATCTTGCATTCTAGATGATTTTCAAGCCCATTTAACGTGAGTGCCTTGATTTTCTAGGATCTCTGGCATGTAAATTCTTTGATTTCGGTCCCCTGGGCTCCGTCCCTTACCTTGGTGACTTCATAGTGTCAAATCCATGCTTTTAGTACCATTTTTCAATTCAGGCTCCTAAATACACCTTGCATCACAAACACGATCAAAATGGGCCGTTAAACCGTATCATGTTCATAAAATCAGGTAATAACTAGGGTTTAATATGCAATATTTGACCCTCAACACAACCCCCAACTAGCATTTTGCTAGTCCTGAGCAAAGTATGTAAAAAATAAGTTGAGAACTACAGGATAATTTCTATATGCTAGAGGGTAATTTTGCAAAATAATCCAGATACGAGAATTCTAAGATTCATGAATGTTGGGTATTACTTTCTTCTGAACTCAAGCGCACGGTAAACTTCATAGTCAAGTTCAAGGTATTAATCCACCAATTAGAAAAGGTGTAAACATTAAGATCCATGGGTGTATAGTGTAATCTTGTCTTATCAATATTAAGATTCACTTTTCTATTTCATGATATCATTGGTAACCAACAAGAGAATTCATGACAACCAAAACTTAAACCAAAACTTCCTTCACAAATCATCTTTTTATTCTTTCAGCTTTTGATTTTTTCATTAAAAGTAATGCCAAAGAGGGGAATCAAATCCTCTCCTATAGGGAGCAAACCTATGGTGAAAACCAGTCGCCCCACCCTTTTCGAATGTCAACCTTGGGGAATCGAACTTTCACCTATAAGGAGCAAACCTATGGTGAAAACCATTCGCCCAACCATTTCCGAAGACAACTGTTTTTTAGCTGGGTATTCAAATTTTTTTCTTCAATAAATATGATGGACAATTTCCCCAGGTTAGCTCCTTCCATGCCTAGTGATTACCCAGTTAACAATTCAATATCGAACTGAAGCTATAATGTGTAAGCTAGGTGTGACATGTGAAATCATGACTCAATCAATGTTTAAAGCTTCTAATCACGGATTAATAATTTGAACTTAATTGTGAAATCTAACAGATAATTGAATCTAAGAGTAATAAATTACCAACATTACGTATCTTATACATCTAAATCAAAGATGGTCGTCAAAATCACTTCCAATTCATACGAATTTCTAAAAAATTTTAAAAAAATTTCACAATTTTGCTCAAGACCAAGAAAATACTAATTAGGTAATCTAATATCTCATCCCCAACCTAAAATCTACATTGTCCTCAATGTAAAAAATATAAGCATGCAATGCACATGAGACAGCGAAAGTAAAGGAGAAGTGATGGAAAGATAGTACCTGATGACGGAGTTAAGCGACTTTTTCCGAAAGAGATCTCAGTGTGACGGTGGTTCAGCACAAGACTCAATCCAACAAAAGCAAACTATCCTAAAACAACTGGCAAGCAAACTATCCTAATGACATAAAGCCGACTATCCTACAACGGCATTAAGCAAACTACCTAGTCCCCTGAAAGCAGAGGAAAAACTACTCAGTCATGCCGCAAGGTTCCTCTTTCGGCCAGTATCTTGATAAATTTCTCAGTAGGTTTCTCAACAAGATCATCCAAAAGCCCTTTTTGCAATAGGCTTGGATGCCCTGAAGCATGAATTTTTAGAGAAATTTATGGACCTCAGCATGAAATTGTCGTTAAATCGCTTGAGGTATCTAAAGTATATATCATTCACCTGTGACAGAAAAAGTTTCAGAGATAGTATCCCATGGTGAATTAGAGACTATAGGTAGATATAATTTAAAAAAATTCTCAGCAGATGATGCAGTCTTAACACAATCTAAAGTTTCAGACTTTGGTTCAATTTCCAGCTCCTCCTCCTTTAATAATAAACATTCAGGATATAGGGAAGGAAGGGATTCAGAATATGGGTTTTCTCGGCTCGTGACAACTACCGAGATATTGTCTTGTAAGGCATTCACTATGTCTTTTATCATGGAATCATTTGAATTTGCAAAGTGTGTCAAACAATCATCCAAAGAGATGAAAAATTCATCTGAGAGTGACTTATTTTCCTCATTAAAATTTGTGATAATCTGCCCAAAGATTCCATCGTCTTTGAAAGTGGATAGATGCATGCTCTCTTGTTTTTACCTTGCACAGACAGATTGAAAATCAACATGGGCAGCATTAATGTGAACACTCTGTTCATTGAAGCTACTCAATAGAGGCATTGAATCGTTAAAAGTGTACAGTTCAGATGGTGGCCTCAACTGGGTGGTTTCAAATTCCAGAGTCATATCAGCAACTCGTCCATCTCCCGAATCATATCATCATTCAATTCAGGGGAGTAGTCCAAACATGTCTCACAAGAGTAATAAGGGTTGGTTAAAAGGGGTTCATTCTCCACATTTAAATCAGTCATGTCAAATGGGTGGAGTAAATCATTATGGTCAACCACTTCCTATACCCCTTGATCATTGACTTGGACCATTCCTGAGATTGATTCAAGGGGAATTTAGGTTGCACATTTATGATCGTCACCCAATACACATCATCTTCCAATTCAGTGCAATACACTCTTGGAATGGGATCGCTTTCCTCACATTCTCTTTCTAAATTGGGTTGAGGTTCGAATAAACTAACCTTTCCCTCATCATTGAAACTTAGTGTGTCAAGTGAGTGAAGTGTATCATCATCATCATATTTGAAAGACATCCACGTCTCTTGACCATTCCTTTGGACCGTCATCGAGATCGACTCTTTGGAAAATTGAACCATATGCTCGTTAACATAATCCAACTCTTCATTCTAAATTCCAGAGTTCTTCAAAAGCGAGTTAAGATCACTTTTCTCGAATTGTATTTCTGGATTGCTGGTTGGGATGAACGAGCTTCCTCTATCTAATCAAGGCGTGAATTAAGCGCTTCCAACATTTTTCTAATTTTCGCAAGACAGTCCATATTACACTGAAGTGAATCCTCTTGGATCGTTTCTGGTTGGATCTCAAAGGTAGGGTATCCAAGAGAATAATCATTATAACATGTTGTTGGTTCATCTTCCCAATTTTGATATTTCCACTGGTTATAGTAATATTGATCATATGTGGGAGAATATGATGGTTGATAATAGTCCTCATTCCCATAATTATGATCGCATAAGGACTTATTAACCGATGGAGCATACTATTTTAGTCGGTTCTCAATGATGGTTTCAAAAAAATCTTGAGATATAGGTTGAATTACATCATAATCATTATATATCCCTCCTCAATATCTCTTATCCATCTCAGCATAGTGACATACCCACTCTTCCATAGTAAAACCCAAACTCTGAATCTAATCCTAAGCAAAATAAAAGAAAAGATCTTATAGCAGTATGGAAAGTAAGAAGAGGAGAGTTAGAAGGAAATTACCAGATTAGAGTTCTTATGTTAGGATCCTTCAAAAGAAAACAAAAGAAATTAGTTTCTAAAACTAGAAATCTTAACGTTAAAAAGCTCTTACAACCTAAAAATAGAAAGTAAGCTAGTTTCCAAAAAAAGAGAATTCCTAGAATTAGAAAATTTCTAAAAATAGAAAATCTAAACCTAAAATTAGAAAGTTTCTAAAAATAAACTAGTTCCTAAAAAGGAAAGTTTCTAAACCCTAAAATTAGAAAGTAATGTTAGTTTTTAAAATTAAAAGAAATCCTAGAATTAAAATTAGAAAAATAAAACCTAATCCTAAAGTTAGAAAACTTTAATTTTAACCTAATTCTAAAACTAGTTAATCTTAGAAAAACGTAACCGTCAGTCCCCGGGAACGGCGCCAAAAACTTGTTCACACCCCAAGTATAGGGTTGTGATGTAGTTATAAACTCGGTAAGACTGAGGTCAAATCCACAGGGACTGTACCTTCTACGTAATCTGAAAGTAATTTGAACTAGAACTAGGCAAAGATGTAATTTAAATCAGGTAAAATTTAGGGAATAATTGTGAATTTAATTAACAAAAATTTGTACTATTTAAAGGTGGGAAACCAGGGTGCCAAGGATCCACTTGTAGAGATCAGGGAGATCTATGCTTGATTCATAAACACAACTAGATTTAGAGTCCCATCTTCATCCAGTTGGAAGATAATTCATTAAAATCCATATCTGAACATCATTTGATCTAGTTTTCAAGAGGTAAGAAGGATGTAAATTAGAATGGATTCCATCACAAAACCATGCACATCAGACAAAGTAAACAACAGAATTAAGCTAATTTACAACCAATTTGAAAGATGTATGAATGTTAGGAAAGATTCCATCATCCAACCATGTCCAAGGGGCGATGGTGAATAACAGGGCTTCCTAACTTCATAATCATAATAATGAAAAGGAAATACTTAAAGCCATCACAGATCTATTGTAATTTAAGTCACAACAAACCATTAAAAACTAAAGGCATTCCTTATAATCAAACTAGAATCAAAATCCGTTCATAATCATGAATCGAAGCTGTAGAAATCACCCCATCACGGTACAAGCTTCACCTCTTAGCCCTAGCTAGCTAAGAGGTTTAGCCTGACATAATCATGCTAAAAAAAATGAAAGGAAAAGAAGAAAAGCAAAGATGAAGGAAGGAAGAAGGAAAAACGACCACTCTCTCTCTCTCTCTCTCTCTCTCTCTCTCTCTTTCTTTTTCTCTCCCACATCCCACAATCCTCTCACGTCCGTTTTCCTTCTTCTTATAGAGGCCTGGGGAGGTCGGTTTGGAGCCAGACGAATTGACTCTGTTTACGCACGTTGTGCAGCGAAGGCGTGAAAACAACCACGGTTGCAACAAGTTTTAGTGAAGGGAGTATCCAAACCGTCTAGTCTGACTTCATGGGAAGGGTTGTGACCCCCTTTTGGAGATTATGGACTGTTTGGATTGCTGATCTGATTACCACCAAGATCGCATAATGGGCCACCGAAGTCGATTTTCACCGACGTAGGGGCTTGCGCAATTTCTTGCGTTGTGTTGGAGTGGGGCCCATGATTGATGTCTTAAGAGAAATTCACTTCGTCCACTAAATCCACGTCGAAAAACCAGTTGAAAATTGCTAGTTTCGGATTGGATTCGGTGTGGCCCACATAATCTTTTACTCTGCCATCCGTCCTACTTTTGAAGGTGGAAATCGTATGTGCCCATGCATGAGAGGATAAGGTCTCCATGGGTACGGTCGGCCCCACCTCTTGGATGCATTGGACGGTTCCGATCATCGAACCAGTCCGTGATGGTGGCCCATTACACGTCCTAGTGGGACCCAGTGCGAACGTTGGCCTCCCTCTCTCTCTGCTTTTTAATTTCCTTAGGTCAAACAGAGTTTAACCTGACTCCTCGCTCGGTGCACGGCTAGTGTGCGTGCACCATGTGAGGTCCATCGTAAGGTTTATGAGAAATCCATTTCATCCATCCATTCTGCCACCCTGTTTAAGGGGTTTAGACCGAATTTGAAACATATCTAGATATCAGGCGAGCCCCAAATCAGGATTTTAGGGGATGATCTGTCCGTTGGGCCATTTCCATAGGGATCCAGGGGTTGAATTTCGATGTGTACGGTTAATTTATGGTCCTTAAGCCATATATAAGGTTTTGAGCCGAACGGATGGCGGGAACCTTGTGATCTTGTATTCTGGATGATTTTCAGGCCCGTTTAACGTGAGTGGCTTTATTTTCTCAGATCTCTGGCTTGTAAATTCTTCGATTTCGGTCCCCTGGGTCCGTCCCTTGCTTTGGTGACTTCAAAGCATCAAATCCACATTTTTAGTACCCTTTTTCAGTTCAGGCTCCTAAATACACATTGCATCACAAACACGATCAAAATGGGCCGTTAAACCGTATCATGTTCGTAAAATCAGGTAATAACTGGGGTCTAATATGCAATATTTGACCCTCAACATTACATGAATAGCCTAGAGGCTTGAGGCAAAGAATCTCTTGATACGACATCAGTCGAGTAAAATCAATTGATGGAAAGTAGGATCGATTATTAACACTGAAGTGTCTGGAGCATTTGGGGTGTTGAAGAGGAGGTTATTCATCATCTCAGATGATAAAACATCAAGGTCCTTGATGAAAGATTCCAAATAAAAGTTGGAGCAGAAAAAGAAGAAGATGCAACCATATTGATGATTTTGAAGAAGGGAAATTGGGAAGTATTTATAATAGTGATAGGAGGAGATGAGAAAGTTGAGGCACCGACTTCAGAATTACTCATACGTCGACTAGAGTATGTATGCATTAATGAAGAGAAAATCATAACTTCTCGTACAATACGCTTTTATGCGATGTGTCGCACGAACAACCTAGAGGCGTGAGGCAAAGATTATCTCCTGATACGACATTGGTCGAGTAGAATCAATGGATGAAAAGTAGGACCGAGTGTTAACACCGAAGTGTCTGGAGCATTTGGGGTGTTGAAGAGGAGGTCATTCATTACATCAGATGATAAAATATGAAGGTCCTTGATGAAATATTCCAAATGAAAAGTTGGAGTAGAAAAAGAAGAAATGCGGCCATGGTGATGATTTTGAAGAAGGAAAATTGGGAAGTATTTATAATAGTGAAAGGAGGAGATGAGAAAGTTGGGGCACCGACTTAAGAATTGCTTATACATCAACTAGAGTATATGTATTAATGAAGAGAAAATCATGACTTCTCGTATAATATGCTTTTATGCAACATGTTGAATGAACAACCTAGAGGCATGAGGTATAGAATATCTCCTAATACAACATTGGTCAAGTAGAATCAATGGGGAAGTAACACATGAATTAACGACCGATTGCGTTTACAATATCGAACAACAAAACAATATCGTTGTCATCTTTTAACCAAAGGCGAAGCAACGTGAGGGGCAATGTTGTACCATAAGTCTGACAATTCTAAAAAAAACTAATACGGGAATGACATGTGGCATTGTATAAGGGATAAGAAGTGGATAAAAAGTATCTTTAAAGATTTAAAGTACTTTTTGTGGGATTACAACATGCTTAAGTTTAATTTTACATGTCAAAGGATGGTACAAAATGTTATGATCAATGTATAAGAGGTGTAGTTGTTTAAGGATATGAAGGGTGACCGAGGACAACCAAAACAAAACCTTGGTCGACGAGAAGCATTTAGAAGAGAAAATGTTGCAAAAGGAAAAAGGTAATAGGAGAAGGATTTAAAAAGAGGCCTTTTGACTGCTGTAACCATTGCAGTAATGGAAGAAAGATCTAGAGGAATAAGCTACAGTAGAACTCTATAAATAGTATAGGAATTTGATGGAAGAACAACTCATCAAATCTCAAAACCAACAAATCAACAATCAAACTTATTTATCAATTTCATTTATCTCAACTTATCTTAAGAGTAGCGATAATCTAGTAACGGTGATTCTTAGTTATAATCTTTTGTTGTAATTCAAGTATATGCTCATACGCTAGATTTTTTCTTTATCCAATATCAAATGGTTTTTTCGAGAAGTGTATTCTTGCAGTTACTTCTAATGATCAATTGTGAGTTTTTTCTTTTGTTCGATATGCAATTATATTTTAGAAGTCATTTCTTGTGAAAGACATCAAGTAACTCAACTACAGAAGAAGAACCCCACCCTTTAATTATCATCTAATTATCATAAACTTCTATAAGTGGCTGAGTAAATGAACGATCTTCTTATAATCTAATGATATATATTTATATTAAATGTATTTGCACGCTGGGGGTTAAAGTTTCAATTTGTATCTAGCTGCTGTACCGATTCTAGCATACTTAAAAAATTGAAAGTAAATCGAGCAGCTAACACCACCACACTCATTCAACGTTTGATGATGCCCGCTCTAAAATGAGGCCATGTTTCCGTACATGCTTAAGCAAGGATGCATACAGTATGATAAATATTGCCAAGATTTTGAAAATCTCGTGAAATATCACTAAAACACATTAAATAATATAATCTCTATGTTATCACGGAAAATTCAAAATATCGAATGCTGATGAAACTGTGTTCAGGTGAAATAATAAAAACCTTCAAGAATTTGTAATAGAAACATATCTTTAAATTTTAAATATTGTTAATTTATAATAAATATTTATAAATATTTTATTTTCAGCAAGAATTTGCCTAATATCCCGAGAAAAACTTCAAAACTTTTTAATCTCTTGACAAATTTTCGAGATGGGAAATTGCTGAGAAAAAGATTTTTACTATGGGGTGTGTGATGGTTTATACCCATGCACTAAGAACTTGTGCACTTGGCATCAAAGTAACTCAAAATTAATTATCCAAATAGTGGGCCCCACATTAGATAGATTATAAATAAAAAAAATTACACCAATTTAACAAATTAAGTAGCTGATTGCAGGACACATGTTGGACGTTTGCGATGAACATAGGCAACAGTCAAACAAGTGGCTAGGAAGCAGAGGTTAAGAACGTTGAAACAAGCTGATTTTGGTACAATGAAATATCTAATGTGGGCCCCTTTTTCCAATTTAATAGATGCCATGTGTAAAATTTCAAAGTGCATGTGTATCATCTATCCAGCCCTGCCGGGATGTCAAAAACTTCCTATGGTTCTATTTCTTCTTTAAATTACAAGAGAAATTTACCACTGTACGACCCATTTATGGCCCATTCACCTGCTAAGCCCATCCCTTTTTACCTGACCAGAATAAGCCCCAGCTATAAGAACGACTTGCCAAAGGTCGAAAATGGCCCTACTTTTTCCTTCAAGCGAATCGTTTGGTCTTGAAGGCTGTGTTCCCTATGGCTACGGTTATAACTGTAGCCATAGCCATTGCACTGAAAAAAATTTAATACAGGCAGTAGTACCGCTGATCCGGCGGCAAAGCCACTGACCTCTGGACGTCTGTGTGGTAGTGCTGCCCGTTTTTAAAAAAATTTGAGTGGGTCCCATCATCGTGGGCCCCACATAATTTTGAATGGCCCCACACTCAATGTTCATGATTTTGGTGGGCCCCACATCCACCGGTGCACTTTTTTTTTTTACATGGATAACTTTATTCCACCTACATTTTGTCTCTAATACATATTTATATAAATATGTATATATAAGCATATAAAATTTTTTTCCCTCTTTTTTTCATCTCTTTCTTTATTCATTTAACATGAATATCTTTTAAACCAAAATTAGTTACTTGATGTACCCTATATGATTTTGGGGTAGGAGAAGCTACTTTAGCCAACCAACCTGTTTATTTTCCAAGATTCCATTAGGTCGATGGTCGAAAATTCATTTCATTCAGTTCGCGGTCAATTTCAATCAATTCACGGTCAATTTCATTCAATTCATTTACTTCACGATCAATTCCATGCATTTCACGGTCAATCCCGACGATTCCACTTCACTTCACGATTAATTCCATGTATTTCACGGTCAGTTCCCTTCACTTCACGGTCAATTCCATGCATTTCACGATGAATTCCCTTCACTCAACAGTCATTTCCGTGCATTTCACGGCCAATTCCGACGATTCCGCTTCACTTCACAGTCAATTCTATGTATTTCACGGTCAATTCCCTTCATTTCACGGTCAATTCCATCCATTTCACGATCAATTCCCTTCACTTCATGGTCATTTCCATGCATTTCATGGTCAATTCACTTCACTTCATGGTCATTTCCATGCATTTCACGGTCATTTTCGGCGATTCCGTTTCATTTCACGGTCATTTCCATGCATTTCACAGTCAATTCCCTTCACTTCACGGTCATTTCCATGCATTTCACGGTCAATTCGTTCACTTCACGGTCATTTCCATGCATTTCACGGTCATTTCCCGCGATACCGTTTCACTTCATAGTCATTTCCATGCATTTTACGGTCAATTCCCTTCACTTCCCGATCATTTCCATCCATTTCACGGTCAATTCGCTTCAATTCACAGTCATTTCTATGCATTTCACGGTCATTTTCAGCAATTCCGTTTCATTTCACGGTTATTTTCATGCATTTTACGGTCAATTCCCTTCACTTCACGGTCATTTTCATGCATTTCATGGTCATTTCGCTTCACTTCAAGGTCATTTCCATGCATTTCACGGTCAATTCCCTTCACTTCACGATCATTTCAATGCATTCACGGTCAATTCGCTTCACTTCACGGTTATTTTCATGCATTTCATGGTCATTTCTGGCGATTCTGTTTCATTTCACGGTCATTTCCATGCATTTCACGGTCAATTCCCTTCACTTCACGGTCATTTCCATGCATTTCATGGTCAATTCGCTTCACTTCACGGTCATTTCCATGCATTTCACAGTCATTTCCAGCAATTCCGTTTCATTTCACGGTCAATTCCCTTCACTTCATAGTCATTTCTATGCATTTCATGGTCAATTTGCTTCACTTCACGGTCTTTCCATGCATTTCACTGTCATTTTTGGTGATTCTGTTTTATTTCACAGTTATTTCCATGTATTTCACGGTCAATTCCATTCACTTCACTGTCATTTCCATGCATTTCACGGTCATTTCCCTTCACTTCACAGTCATTTCCATGCATTTCACCGTCATTTCCGGCGATTCCATTTTAATTCACGGTCATTTCCATGCATTTCATGGTCAATTCCCTTCACTTCACGGTCATTTCCATGCATTTCAAGGTCATTTTCAGCGATTCTGTTTTATTTCACGGTCATTTCCATACATTTCACGGTCAATTTACTTCACTTCACGGTCATTTCCATGCATTTCACGGTCACTTTCGGCGATTCCGTTTCATTTCATGGTCATTTCTATGCATTTCACGGTCAATTCCCTTCGCTTCACGGTCATTTCCATGCATTTCACGGTCAATTTGCTTCACTTCACGATCATTTCCATGCATTTCACGGTCATTTCCAGCGATTCAGTTTTATTTCACAGTCATTTTCATGCATTTCACAGTCAATTCCCTTCACTTCACGATTAATTCACTTCACTTTACGGTCATTTTAATGCATTTCACAGTTAATTTCGGCGATTTCGTTTCATTTCACGGTCAATTCCCTTTACTTCACGGTCATTTCCATGCATTTCACGGTCAATTCCCTTCACTTCACGGTCATTTCCATGCATTTCATGGTCAATTCGTTTTACTTTACGGTCATTTCCATGCATTTCATGATCATGTGCGGTGATTCCATTTCATTTCATGGTCATTTCCATGCATTTCACGATCAATTCCATTCACTTCACAGTCATTTCCATGCATTTTATGGTCAATTTATTTCACTTCACGGTCATTTCCACGCATTTCACGGTCATTTTCATCAATTCTGTTTCATTTCACGGTCATTACCATGCATTTCACGGTCAATTCCCTTCACTTCACGGTCATTTTCATGCATTTCACGGTCATTTCCATATATTTTACGGTCATTTCCGACAATTCTGGTTCATTTTACGGTCATTTTCATGTATTTCACGGTCAATTCCCTTCACTTCATGGTCATTTCTATGCATTTCACGGTCAATTCTTTTCACTTCAGGGTCTTTTCCATGTATTTCACGGTCAATTCCGATGATTCCATTTTATTTCACGGTCTTTTCAATGCATTTCACGGTCAATTCCCTTTACTTCATGGTCATTTCCATGCATTTCATGGTCATTTCTGGCAATTCCATTTCATTTCACGGTCATTGCCATGCATGTCACGGTCAATTCCCTTCACTTCACGGTCATTTCCATGCATTTCACGGTCAATTTACTTCACTTCACGATCATTTCCATGCTGACCGTGAAATGCATGGAAATAATCGTGAAGTGAATCGAATTGACCATGAAATGCATGGAATTAACCGTAAAATGAATTGGAAATGATCGTGAAGTGAAGCCAATTGACCATGAAATGCATGGAAATGACAATGAAGTGAAGGGAATTGACCGTGAAATGCATGTAAATGACCGTGAAATGAAACAGAATTGCTGGAAATGACCGTGAAATGCATGGAAATGATCGTGAAGTGAAGGGAATTGACCGTGAAATGCACAGAAATGACCGTGAAATGAAACGAAATCGTCCAAAATAACCGTGAAATGCATGAAAATGACTGTGAAATGAAACGGAATTGCCGAAAATGACTATGAAATGCATGTAAATGACCATGAAGTGAAGCGAATTGACCGTAAAATGCCTGAAAATGACTGTGGAATGAAGGGAATTGACCATGAAATGCATGGAAATGACCATGAAATGAAACGGAATCGTCGGAAATGACTGTGAAATGCATGGAAATGACCGTGAAGTGAAGCGAATAACCGTGAGACGCATGGAAATGACCGTGAAGTGAAGCGAATTGACCGTGAAATGCATGAAAATGACCGTGAAGTGAAGGGAATTGACCATGAACTGCATGGAAATGACCGTGAAATGAAACGGAATCACGTGGAAATGACCATGAAATGCATGGAAATGACCATGAAGTGAAGCGAATTGACTGTGAAATGCATGAAAATGACAGTGAAGTGAAGGGAATTCACCATGAAATGCATGGAAATGGCTGTGAAATGAAACGGAATCGTCGGAAATGACCGTGAAATGCATAGAAATGATCGTGAAGTGAAGCGAATTGACCATGAAATGCATGGAAATGACCGTGAAGTGAAGGGAATTGACCGTGAAATGCATGGAAATGACCGTGAAATGAAACGGAATCACAGGAAATGACCATGCAATGCATGGAAATGACCGTGAAGTGAAGAGAATTGACCATGAAATGTATGGAAATAACCGTGAAATGAAACAGAATCGCCGGAAATGACCGTGAAATGCATAGAAATGACTATGAAGTGAAGCGAATTGACTAAAAAATGCATGGAAATGACCTTGAAGTGAAGGGAATTAATCGTGAAATGCATGGAATTGACCGTGAAGCAGAATCGTCAGAATTGACTGTGAAATGCATGGAAATGACCGTGAAGTGAAGGGAATTGATCGTGAAATACATGGAATTGAACATGAAGTGAAGGGAATTGACCGTGAAATACATGAAATTGACCATCACCGGTATTGATCGTGAAATGCATGGATTGACTGTGAAATGAAGGGAATTGACTGTGACATGCTTGGAATTGACCGCGAAGTGATGGGAATTGACCATGAAATGCATGGAATTGACCGTGAAGTGATGGGTTATCGCTGGGATTGACTGTGAAATGCATGGAATTGACCGTGAAGTGAAGGGAGTTGACCTCAAAATGCATGGAATTGACCGTGAAGTGAAGGGAATTCATCGAAATTCACCATGAAATGCATGGAATTGATCGCGAAGTTAATGAAATTTACTGCGAAATGAATGAAATTGACCGCGAAGTGAATGAAATGAATGAAATTGACCGCGAAGTGAATGAAATGGATTTTCGACCATCAACCCCGTAGAATCTTGGAAAATAACTATGTTGGTTGGCTAAACTAGCTTCTCCTACCCCAAAATCATATATGGTACGTTAAGTAACTCATTATAGTTTAGGAGATATACTTGTTAAATAAATAGACAAAGAAATGAATTAAAAGATAGAAAAATATTTTTATATACTTATATATACATATTTATGTAATTATGTATTAGAGAAAGATATAAGGGAGAAAAAGTTCTCCTTAGAAAAGGAAAAAAAAAATGATAGAGTGCTGCGGTAGTATGTTTTTTTTTTTTTTTAGCTTTGAAATCTTCATTACTTTTGTGGTTCCCATCATGAGGTCTGTGTTATATCCAAACTGTTCATCCATTTGGTGAGCTCATATTAAGCTTGAAACAAAAAATAAGACAGATCTAACTATCAAGTGGACGACACTGTGAAAAGCAGTGGGCAATTGAACGTCTACCATTGAAACCCTTTTAGGAGTTACAGAAGTTTTGGATCATTATGAAATTTGTTTTTCCTCTTCATCCAGGTCTTTGTGACCTTATGAATAGATTGGATGGAAAATAAATGTTATGGTGGGCCCTACAAAAGTTTTAACGGTGAAAATCAATTTTCCCGCTGCTCTTTGTGGTGTGGTCCAGTTGATCCTTGGAAATGTTTTTCTTTTTTTTGATAATGCTTCGAAATGATCTCGAAATATGTATGAACGTTGTGGATATAATAAATACATAACTGTGGGGCCCATGTAACTTTGATATCTTTTGAACCGTTCATACGACTCGGAGTTGAGGAGCGTCAGCGCTCGTCTTCGAGCACCAGCCGATCCGCCTGAAGGAAAAAGCAGGGGCATTTTCGACCTTTGGCAAGTCGTCCTTACGGCTGGGGCTTATTCTGATCAGGTAAAATGGGCTGGGCGTAAGCGGGCGAATGAGCCATTAACGGGTCGTACGGTGGTAAATTTCTCCAATTACAAAGAAAGTACAAGTAGACTGAAACTTGGACTTAGACTTTCGAGTACCAATGTTGGTACGGTAAAGGTTTTATGGTCCATAATAATGTATGTGTTTCATCCACGCCGTCCATCCACTTTGCCGGCTCTTTTTTTAGGCATGAACCGAAAAATGAGGCAATCCAAATCTAAGGTGGACCACACCATAGGAAACAATGGTGATTAAACACCTGCCTTTAAAAACTTCATAGGTGATTAAAAAATTCATAGATGATTGAATGCCAACTGTTAAGAAGTTTTTAATGGTAAGTGTTCAATCATGACTCGTTCTTAAGGTGTGGTCCACCTGAGAATTGGATCAGCTTCATTTTTTGGGCTCATGCCCTGAAATGAGCTCCTACAGATCTTTTGGTGCTGATAGAGAGGTCACTACTAAATCCGAGTCCCTGAAGGTTTAGGTGGTTTGCTCGGCTACGCCCCAATGCATTGGGATTCCATCCATTAATATGGGATTTTTCTCAATGATCCAGGCCGTTTATCTGAGAGGAATCATCTTGGATTACTGAAAAATCTCTTGGATTAAATCTTTCAAACCTTTGATCATTCAAGGGTCATGATGACCGTTCATGCTCAAAGCAAAAGTGTAAAACTGTCAAAAAGTATTCCAACCTAGGACCACACCACAAGAAACAATGGTCACTGAATGCCAACCATTAAAACTTCCTAAGGCCCATCGTAATATTTTATTTGCTATCCAAACCATTGATAAGGTCATAGACCAATGAAGGGAAAACACAAATATCAGCTTGATACAAAACTGACCCAGAAGTTTTTTATGGTGGGCATTCAATCTCTATTATGTGGTCTAATTGAGATTAGGATCTGATTGACGATGTACGAAAATGAGCTGGAAAACTGATGGACGACATGGATATAGAACACATAAATCAAAGTGGACCCCACAGTCAACACTCACTATAGTGGGAACATGAAAGCGTATTGAAGCCTCGCGGAACCACACATAGGCACATGTGACAATATGGGTCACACGTGGGAAATCAGATCTTTCCATTAGGTGAGCTATACTAATAAGATCTTTATACCCAAATTCAATCAATTACACATCTTAAGTAGGCCACAGATGACGAAATAAAAAGGATGTACAGAAACATTTTCTATCAGAAGTCTACGTTGTGTGATGAGGCCCACCTAAGTATTGAAACTACGTGATTTTTTAGTTAGAATATGTAAACATTATTTAAAACCATGCTTATATTTCGCACCCATCTTCCATGTTGTATTAGTAACATGCATATGGATTTTGCAAGCTTACATGGGAAAGGAGAATACACGATGGTGAGCTGGAGTAACCCGAATATGGTAGAGTTGTTTCCCCAGAGTACACGTGGCAATGTGATTTATCAATCGAGTCCACTGATCTAGTGGTTCCTATTACTACAAACAATTTCATTAAAATCATTCCGAATAGACTAGTTATATATCACTTTTTTCACGGCAAATTGTTTCCCACCATCGATTTGGTCGGTACGGTTGAGATGGATAGAATCATAGCATAGAAGTAAAATTTGAAAATCTTCCCATCCATGCAAGGACCATATAGATGTACAGACCCGATTGGTATATTATCCTTCCACGTGTTATTGGCTACTTACCCATCATTTCTCTGCGAGCCCCGCCATGATGTAAGTATTTCATCCATGCCGTTCACACATTCTTCCAGACCATTTTATAGTATGATCCTAGAAATGAGGTTGATCCAAATCTCAAGTGGACTGCAAAGTTGTTGATTGAACGCCCACCATTAAAACTTCTTCGGGGCCACAAAAATTTTAGATCAAGCTGATATATTTTTTCCCTTCATCCAGGTCTGTATGACCTAATCAACATGTTAGATGACAAATAAACGTTAAAGTGAGCCCTAGGAGGTCTTTAATGGTGGACATTCAATAACTACTGTTTTTCCATATGTTGTGGTCCCCTTAGACTTAGATCTACTTCATTTTTGGGATCAAGCCCTAAAATTATCTTTCAAAATGGATGGATGGCGTGGATAAAACACATACAACGGTGGAGCCCACATGGCAGCGTAGATGCAGATTTCCTGCATGAGAAGTTCCTACCCAAGGAAGCGGAGTGGGACCACTGTGATGTTTGTAAGAAATCCAACTGTCAATCTGTTTTTCGAACTCATTTTAGTACATGCAACAAAAAATGAGGTGGATCCAATGATCAAGTGGGACACACGAAAGGAAACAGTTGGTATTCGGTGAGCACCGTTGAAACAAATTTATGGCCATGAAAGTTTTGTATCAGGCTTTTGTTTTTGTTTTTTCACTTCATCCCAATGGTATTGACCTTATAAACGGTTGGGATGGCATATAAGAAGATTTCAACGGTACGAATTTCTTTCCCCAAATTTCCTTTTCGTGTGACCCACTTGAGTTTTGGATACACTTCATTTTTGTCTGTGTATCCTGAAATAAGCTCGAAAAACGTATGGACAGGGTAGATTTCTCGGAAACATCACGGTGTGTCCCACTCCGCAGTCATGTGCAGGAACTTCCTGCGAAATGCTTTGGCAGGAAATCCGCGTCCTGACAAACCGCGTCCAACGGATTGGCTGCTCCACCGCGACCGAGCCAATGGCTGATGGTCGGTACTCTGGGGGCCCACCATGATGTATGTGTTTCATCCATTCTATATATTTTTATAGATCATTTTATGGTACGAGATAAAAAATTATATATATCAAAATCTCAACTGGACCACACTACTGGAAACAGTGTTGAATGAACATTAACTATTAAAAACTTTTTAGGGGCCATAAAAGTTTTGGATCAAGCTGATATTTGTTTTTTACCGTCATCTGGTATGTATGACCTAATCAACAGATTGGATGTCAAATAAACAGTACATTGGGCCTTAGGATGATTTTAATGGTGGATATCCAATTACTATTGTTTTACTATGGTGTGGTACAACTGAGACTTATATCCATATAATTTTTGGGATAAAGTCCTAAAATCATATTTAAAAATGGATGAACGGAATGGATGAAAAACACACATCATGGTGGGGCCTACGGAGCACCGACCACCAGCCACCGGGCTGGTGGCATGGGAGTAGCCAATCCGTTTCCCAGTATGTTTCCGTCCGATTTAGGAAAGTAGGGACGCGTGTTTCCTGGAAAGCCTTATGCAGGAAGATCCTGCGCTGGAAACCTAGGTGGATCCCACCATGATGTTTGTGGGAAATCCACTCCGTCCATCCGTTTTTTGAGATCATTTTAGGACAGGGGACCAAAAATGAACGGGATCCAATACTCAAGTGACTCGAAAACGTGAGGATTCAACTTACACAGTTGAAATATTCGTGGACCGCAGAAGTTTTAAATCAGGATAAATTTTTTATTTTTCAGTTCATCCCAGTAGGAATGACGTTATGAACGGTATGGATGTTATGTAAACGTCACTGTCTATCTCAGGGAGGTTTCAACGGTAAGAATTTACCTAAACACCTTTTCCTTCAGTGAGGCCCACTTGAGTCTTGGATTCTTTTCAATTTTACTTTGAATTCCTAAAATGATCTCAAAAAAAGGATGGACGGGGTAGATTTCTCACAAACATAATGGTGGGCCCCACCTCAGTTTCCAGGGCAAGAACTTCGTGCGAAAGGCTTTCGCAGTCTTCCGCAGGAAATCCGCGTCCATCTAGGAAAAGGAAAGTAGAAAGAGTGTGGGCCCACCTTTTCAAATAACTGTAAAAACGGATAGTCGTCTCCTTCTTGCATATAAACATCTTCTCCGCTATTTTTCTTCTGTTTCTTCTTTCTCAGAGAGAGATAGAGAGAGAGAGAGAGAGAGAGAGAGAGAGGGAGAGGTATTTTGAGATTTCCATTACTTTTTCTACTTCTCCGTTACAAGAATGGATAAAGATCTGGTGGGTTCTCCCGCTCGATCTTTGTCGAGTAGCCCTGCTTGCTCTGTCAATGACAGCCTTCTCCGCTCCATCCAGAATATCTTGTTAGCTGATTTGGGTGTTGAAGGAAACCTCCATATGGGTCCCAATACACCTCGCAATTTGAGCAGTCATTTCGATGGGCCGAGCATTGTAGAAATCAATGGAGAAAGCACCGATACACCTTGCAGTTCAATCAGTCTTTCCAATGGGCAGAGCATTATTGAAAACGATGAGGAAAGTACTGATTCCCTGAAGAAGTCGACTAGTTCTGCTTCTGGTCATGGGAACGGCTCTGTTCAGAACCTTCTAAAGGGTATTGTAGCCTATAGGCGAATTGAGGACGTGGGTTCTAGCAGTCCAGACGTTGCTGAAAACCATGGAGAAAGCACCAATTCCCTGAAAATTCCCATGGGTTTCGTTTCTGGTCAGGGAAACAAGGGTGCCGTCGGTGATGGGAGAATTGGAGTGGTGGGTTCTAGCGGGCTGGGCACCGTTGAAAACCATGGCGAAAGTTCCAATTCCCTGAAAAATTTGATCAGTTCTGTTTCTGGTCAAGGGAATGGCTCTGTGCGACACGTGCCAAAGGGTGTCATCGGTGATAGGAGAATTAGAGTGGTGGGTTCTAGCAGACCGGGCATCATTGAAAACGATGGAGGAAGTACCGATTTCCTGAAAAATCCGATTGGTTCTGTTTCTAGTCAAGGGAACGGCTCTGTGCAGAACACGCTGATGGATGTCATGGGCGATAGGCGAATTGGGGGGATGGGTTCTGCTCAGATTCCAATGGCTGAAACTGATATTAAGCGATCAATGGGCGGTTTAATGGGTTATCAGGGATCAGGAAAGTGCATAGAAGACATTAAAATGGATTTCAGGTTCCCGTCGAATTCAATTAGTTTGAGTGCTGGTCATGGTAATGGTTCTGCTCAGAACCTGTCCCATGCTATTGTGAGTGAGAGAAGTTCCCAGCTGGAGACTGCAGGCATTGACAGACAAGGAATTGGGTCTGTGAGTTCTTCGCAGATTCCGGCACGGAAGATTGAATACCTCCGATTGTTGGAATCTATAAACAAAACTCATATCCAATCGCGGCCTGATTTCTGGGCCCTTGATCACAACAATGGATATAATTTGACGGGATCTACTTTGTCCTTGGAAAATCCCACTCAAGGACTAACTTTTTGTGGGGATTCTCATGGCATTTCCATAGGAGATTATCTGAATTTGATCACAGTTCCTACTCAAGGAATCCATTTTCAAGTTCGCAATCACAACTGCGATGTTGTTACCGCTAGTGACCATCCTAATTTGAGCATGGGTTTCAGTAATGAAGTTAATGGCCAGTGCTGTAACTTCAATGGGTTGGGGAATCCGCGTCTTATAAACCATATTCCTGGAAATCCAACCATGGTAACTGCGGGATTGGACAATGATTTGATATCGACTTCAGCTGTGATTCCAGATTACATAGCTCCCATTGCAGAAAATAACCTGTGGGGTCTGTATTCCAGCGTTATTGGACAAACCCCTTCCATTGATGGACAGAACGGATGTACAATGAGAGCAGGCTGTTGCTCAAGCTCTGGAATAGCCAGAAATCCTTCTACTGAAGGGAATTTTGAAGCTTTTTCCGACATGCTGTTTCAGAGTCATTTTGGACTGGCATTTTCTGACCTGCTCTCATGGGAACGACTACGGGATGATGAGATACATTCTATGGCCAGAAATGTAACTGGCTGCAAGCATTTGCTGGAGATTCTGGAACAAGGGGACCTTGGGGCCACGCACAAGATACTTGGCGCGACTCTAGGATCCATGATTGAGCTCATGGCCCACGAATCCGGAAATAAACTGTTTTGGAAGCTCTTGGATTCCTGCAATGTGAAACAAATATTTGAAATTGTTCTCAGTGTTACGACACAAGATGGGGCGTTGATTAATGCAGCGAAAGAAAAATATGGGTATGCATTCTTTTCTATTTTCGTATCATATCTTGTTTCTTTGTTTAAGAAACCATCCTGTTTTTTGGGCCATGAAACATAGCAGGACCCACCTGGTGGGTGGCTTGTACCATGTGCATGTTGTCATTTAAATGAACCATCTTACACACTTCTTCACTTGATATTCTCTTCTTCTTTGAGCAGCTCACTTTCTATTCAGAGGCTAATCAGAAAGGTGAAACGATACTCTCCACTCATTACAAGAGTGACATCAGCTCTCGCTCCAGGAATCATGTCTTTGATGATCCACCCTTTTGGGTTTGGTGTTTTACAGCATTGTTTAATCCACCTAGACGATCACCAAAATACGGTAAGCCAAGATGTCAAAATGACATTGGAATGGGTATTGAGCAAAGCATATATTTCCAACCATCTTAGATTACTGCTTTTGAGAATTGCCTTAATATTCCATATTCCTGAGTTTGAAATGTAATGTGAAGACCATCATATACTAATGATCATAGACTATGTGTTTGCTTCAATTACATTGCTCTAATATGAAGTTCTAATCTAGCACCATTTCAGCATTTGGGTTTTGGGCCACACCGTATTTGAACCTCTTCACAAGCATGAAGTTAAAAATCTTATTCGATATCATTAGGATTCAGGGGTCTTGACTGATTCTATTATCTAATCCTTGAAGCATATCTTGTTTTCTTTTTTACACTTTTTGAGCCACTTGTGTTTTGCACTGTTGAATTTAGTGGCTCAATCGAATACTGCTCGGAGTGGAATCTGATCCAAATGCTTTTATTTCAGAACTACTGCTAGTCGACGATTATAGTGTTGGAAAATGTTTCATGAGTGGACTGTAACATGGATAATTAAAATTATAAATCAGTTGACCAATGTACAACAATCACATGGTCCTGGTCCTGCTTCATAGTTATAAAATCACACGCACATGGGCGCAGGCACTTGCAATTTGTTAGAGCATGTTTGGATTGTAGAGACAAACAGTGACCTGATCAGTGGGCCCCATTCCACATTCCTTATGCTCATCATTATCTCAATCTTGTATTATCAACTGTAGATTTATTATATATTTTGTATTTAAGAATGTTTATTAGCTCAGTTGAAGTGAAATGCAACAATTTAATTCAAAAAAGGAAACCACCAAAATGGAGACAGTATCATTTTCACTCATAATGGTGATTGGCTATATTTATAATTCCACCTTTTTCAAATTGGAATTACAACTACCTGAAACCACTAATTTGGGGGTCTATCCTTCGATACGACTGGAGTTTGGTCATTCCTGCATTATTAAATCTAATTATTTCAATTCTATTCAATCCAGAATCCTAATGCAATCTTAGGCTATGTTTAGATGCAAAAGTGAATCGATATGCCAACACTTACTAGATGAAAACTGTACAACATAAAAGTCATTGACATTTTCCAGTGTCCATAATGAGGAAAGAAATTAAAATCATTCATATTCCCAATTCATTAGTCTACTAATTGAAATAGACTTGAAAGGTGCATCCAAACAGGCCTATAAATCTCTTGATAGTTTCAATTCCAAGTATTAGTGCTCAAATATTCATTCCCACTTCATTAGTCTACTAATTTCATTTCTCTTTAGACATATGAAGGTTTCAAAATTGAATTATAACCTATTTATATCTCTGTTTAAACTTTACAGTTCATACATGAAGCTGCCATGGAGCATTGCCTAACATTAGGAACACATGTGAAAGGCTGCATCAGTCTCACAGAATACCTCAATCACTCAAAATCTACGCGCAAACAACTCCTGTTGAAGAAAATCACGGAGCTAAGTTTGTGCCTCTCGCAAGATCCTTATGGGTAAATGATCTCTCCACCTTCGCATACTGTTAATGGTAGCTGTAGATGCTCGAAATATTCGATCCCAGACGATTGGATCTCAGTCCATATTTCAGGACCCACTTAAATAATCAGTTCAGATCCGTATTTAATTCTGGATGCTATGGATCAAAATCTGAATATGGACACAGACTTGGATCCGGACCCATCCAAACCCATTTAGAATCCCAATTCATGCTTGGAACTGAATCAGGCTGGACCCAAACAGATAATTGAATCTCATTGGATTTGGATTTGGTACTTCATATAGGTTCCTATATTTGAACCCAATAGGACCCTGATGCTCGATTCCTTGAGCTGGTTTTAGATGTGGGTGCACCAGGATGCAGCCCTACCTTGTCAAGGTGGCTGGCAATGAGCCAGGCTAGCCCATCAGACTCTTTGGACCAGATGGTCATGCCTAAACCTGTTTCTTAAGGAAGTGCATCAGTTGTACCTACCAGGGTTATTTCACAAACTGAAAGCCACGTGGGTAGAACATCCAGGAGATCTATCCTGTCCATCATTTATGCTACTTCGTATTAACCATTTAACCCAAAAATCATGGTAATGCAGTGTGTGTGCACACAAGCATTTTCCCATTTTAAAGCCCAAATCCTGAAATGGAATTGGCAGAATGAATTTTGGAGTTGTTTGGCAGCATGAATTTTGGGCAGTTTGGAGATGGAATCTAGGATTTTCAATCCAAATCATATTTGGCACTCCCCAAAATCCTGGATTTCAAATCCAACTTAGATCGAAAATCCTTAAAAGGGTCCCCTTTTTTTTGTTTTTTTGAAAGTTGAAAGATGATAATTTTATTGAGCCAAATGCCAAAAAAAAAAAAAAGAGGTGCAGAAAAGCTAAACCACATAAGAAAACTAGAGAAAAGGAAAAACCAAATAACACAACCAACAAAACAGCCAGCTACAGCTACTAATCTGGGGCTAACTGTCATAACTGCTCTTGGACTTTCAATCCTCACCAACTGTCATAACTGCTCTCTCCTCCTATCTCAAGGCCCAAAAACCAGGCCACCAAACATAAGTTTTGGATTCCACAGGATTGAAAATCCACTCTGCCACATGCTACTGAAAGAATGCAAAATCCAGGATTTGGGCTGTCGAACAATCCCAAATCTACACAATTTATCTTGGATGCTCAAGTTTTTCAAATGTCTCTTAAGAAAAACTGCCGCCTGATTTACTTCACTGCCTCCTGATTTACTTCACTCCCTCTCTACAGAAATTATGTTGTGGGTGCTGCTCTCCAGCTCGAAATCCCAGAGGTCATTTGCAATATATGCCACCAGCTTAAAGGCCACTATGTGCATCTATCAACAAATAAATTCAGCAGCTTTGTTGTTCAAAAATGCCTAGTTCGTCGGACTGAGTTTGTGCTTTCGGAGCTGCTGGAAAGCGGCAAGCTAGGCCAACTTGCGTTTGATCCATATGGGAATTACATCGTCCAGACGGCATTGGAAATGACAAAGGTGAAAATCTTTTCTTCCTTTTGCATCACCAGCTTCTATTTCTTGTGGTTGTGACTTGTGACATTGTTTATCTGATTCTAGAGCCTCTCATAGATGATCCAAACCATCAATCTGATGGGCCCACCGCTGTGGATGGACCAAGCCTCCAAAAGATCTCCTCGATGTGAAATACAGACATTTTAGTTTGTGGTTTGCAAGTAGAGAATAAAGCAAAGAAATAAGGCGAAGGTCTGCTTTCAGCTGGGAAAAGGACACAGATTGGATGATTAGGAATTTATGATAGAGGCTGGATCCAACATGAATGTTTCTACATTGTGCTTAACATACACATCAACATGTGGGGACAACCGATCCAGAACTCAGGTGGGCCACACCATGGGGAACTGTTGGGATCAGGACTCCCACTTTTAAAAACCATCCAGATTGTTTGTGGGACGTGCAGTGTTTTCCATCTAATCCATCCAGAAGATAAATACAACCAAAATGGATGGATGCCAAAAAATTAGGCTAGTCCAAAACTCAAGTGGCCAAAGCATGCGATTTTAGAGGTTTTAGGCATGGTTTTACATGGTGTTGCCCTGCTGAGTTTTGGGAGCTGAGGAGAATAGGATGGGATCCACATGATGACTAGATTGAGTGTCATTAACACATCACAGTGGGCCCCACACATCGATTAGTACGTTATGCTGAATGCGGAAACGTTTGTATTGGATCCAGCCTCAAATTAGGATATCCCAATCCAGGAGACATTTTTTTTTGTCACAGTCTCTGCATGGTGGGGCCTATCTAGATTGAGCCATGGGCCCCACTGGGTATGGGTCATGCCCTAAAAGATCTGCTTGGTGAAGCAATCCTAACACTTCAATTAGTGACCTGTAAATAGACAGTATGGAAGAATGCACCGCAAAAAGGCCAAGATTGGATGTTTGTTATGGTATCCCAATCTGAAATACTATTGGAGTGTGTTTGGTCCATGGTTGGGTTTATCCAATCAATGGTTTAGTTCTCTGAGCCATGGATCCCAATCTGATACAACAATGCATATGTTCTATGGCTTAAATTCATATATCTGTCCCTGACTTTATTTGCAATATGAGAAAACTAATCACTGATTCTTCTAATAGGGTGTCCTCAAACTCCGTCTGATCAATGTTCTTCGGCCACATTCCCAGAACCTTCAACTCCATCTGCACGGACAGAGAATCTTCCATCTGCTTAGTGGATCAGTGTGGAAATGACCGAGCTCAATCAAGACGGTGTGAGTAGTCTGTGTTTTGATCGTGTGAAGATGTACGTTTAGGATTAGTTGCACATGCACCTTCTGTTTTGGTACTGTCAATTGAGTATATATATTTTTTTGTGTGTCAGTGTGAAGTGGAAATCTCTGTAGAAAAAAGCTATCATTATATATTTGTTTCATTGTGGACAACTAAAAACCCCCCTCTGATGATCTAATAATGTATTTGGTGGGAGATGCAGACAGTTGTACCTTTTTTAACTGTTCGTTTGAAAGTAACCAATTGAATGTTTCAGATTGTTTGATGGGGCACATATTTTAGGCCACGATCATATATATGAAGGAAAAAAAAATTGCTGATCTCGTTCTGAAGCTTGCTAATGCCATTTGCAAGCTACCAGTGATATAGTCACTACTCTTGAGTTAGCGAGTATCTTTTGATCTTTTTTTTTTTCCCTAGCTCGGGGTGTGGGCTTCTTCTTTCTTTTCTTTTTCTTTTCTTCTATGGGTATGGCCCCCTCCTTTCTATCTGTATTCCTTTTGAGTTTAGCCCTGAATTAGTAATAAGAGAGTAAGATCTTTCTTGCTGTAACGCCCCGTGTTTTCAGGACCCGAGTGCACGACCCGTTTTCCAAAAACCTTGAGTGTTAACCTTAAAGGATGGTCAAAGTCGAGTATATATTTTTCTTTTATCTTTCATCAGAGTAAGCAGATGAGCGTAGAATGGACAAGTAAGCATAAATGGAAGTTTCAATTTTCATTTAGAATATACAAGTGGTTGCCCATAATGACTTATACAAACCAATGTCCCCATTCCCACGAATACAAAATGAAATAATATTACATGTGAAACAAGGTAAACTGCAACAATCTTGAACTGTAAAATCCTGTAGCAACTCTTAACAAATAAAATCATTCACCCTTGTCAACCATAGCCTGCTCCTTACCAATATACGGGGCCACCTGCACTACCTGTACGGTTGTATATTTGATGGATGAGTGGCCAGCTCAGTGTGACTTCCCCTCAAGATTACACACCACCACATTAGGTAAGCATAGTTATAAAACAACAAATCAATCAAAACAATACATGATGCAATCTTTTTAGATGCATGAATGTACATCGGCCTAGGGATGCACATCCAGCCGGACTTGGGCTCGTCACCCATGCAAATCATCGACCTGGAAAAATCATCCAGTCGAACAGGGGTCGATAGTCGGTGGTCTGGGAGTTAGCGAAACGATACCCTGAAGATCCTAAGGGCACGTGCTACAGCATCCAGATTAGCCACCCGTCATCGCTAACATGCTATGGATGCATGATTAGCCAAACCGTTATTAGTTCAGTTACAATCAACCATTTTAGGTAAGCTCAAGGTTACAACAGGGAGCTCAGAGCCCAGCGTAGGCCGACAGCTCGGGCATAGTGTCCCATTACCACCATCCCCGGCTCATGAGGCTACCACCTTAGGATGTTTAATGGAAAACCGTCGACTAGTTGTCAATCATATTACAACATATGGGCCTTGCCATCGCATGGTTGCACAGTATAAAAACATCGAGCCCATATAGGAAAAATACCAGGACAAGGACACATGCGGCGATATCAAAGCAAGACACATAAGGCAAATATCAAAATAAGCCACATAGGGCGAGTATCAAAATCATGCGATAAAAGATCATCCTTGAAAACCGTTGGACAAACAACCCTGGATGGTAGGCCCACATCACTGGTTAATTTAAACCACCATTCAATAACCACTAAGCCGAAGGTCCATTACTATCACAACCAGTCGGGTTACATCCCAAGTATGGGTGTACACATATAAGTGGGGGTTTCCCACTGGTGTACTAATTCAGGTTCCATAAGCAATCCACAAATAATCCACAAGCATGAATAAATATGCAGGATAAACATTAAGCAGGTAATATAACAATTTAATTCCAACAATTAACACATGTGACTATGAAATGGAGATATCAATTGCAAGTTAAAATAAAAACTATGACTTGAGCTAATGGGAAAATGGAAAGCTCAAGGGGAAGAATCATCACCTTATACTTTGAACTGCCTACCAGTGTTGCTAGAGAATGCGTGTTTCCTTAGAATCAAACCCTATCATGAATTGTAAAGTTATACCATTAGATTCAAGCTTTACACGCTATTCTAGGTCAAGGTCTTAACCTAGGATTTGGATTACCTTAGTTTTAGGGTTTTACCCAAGAGTCCAGGTCTAGTCTCAGACCTTGGGGTTTGGATCCTAGTTAGTTGTACAATTAATTAAATGGTTAATTTAATGGTGCTTATTAACATTAATGATTAATATTAGCCAATATGGTAATCATAATTGTTGTAATAAATGTTAATATAATAGCTACCAGGTACTTATTAATGATACAATTAGTATTAGCTAATATGGTAATCATAATTGTTATGATAGTGACAACTAGTACCGTCCATTATTAATGGTAATATTTAAGGATGATAATTAAAATATTACTATATAATAATTATAATTATGTTTATAATATTTAATATCAGTGTAACTAGTCTACCAATGGCTAATCGTGTCTATAATAGTAATAAGGGTGGTAGTTGTAAATCGGGCCTGGAGTTTGTCCGTAGCTAAGGCCTGAATTGGGCCACACACATGGCCAATACACACCATAATAGGCCTGACACAACATAATGGGTCTCATATGTATAGCAAGTGGGCCCCCTCCAGGCAATGAGGCCCACGACCCAAAAATAAATGGACAGTATGTGCAACACACATACATCATGGTGGACTTGGGACAAAAATCAAGTCAATGTGTGGCTTATGTGAGCCGTACAATGCATAACAATTAGGAGGTTCATCAACCATTAGAATATTCGTAATCATTTGTTGGGCCTACCAAGCTGTGGTTCACAATCCAACCCATCCATCATGTGTGTCCAACTAGGTTAAGGGGTCAAACCAAGTTTCAGATGCATCCAAATCTCGGATGGACCCCGGAAAGTGCTTTTATATGGTTTAACAAGTCTTTAAAAGATTGTAGATGGTATGAGCTACTTGGGCTCTGTGTATGGCTGATTTTTGGGGGCACCCCCTATATAAAAGGGATCCATCAAATGGACGGTGTTGATGTTCAACACACCATATGGTAGGGCTTGTAGTGGGGGCCATGGTCCTAGCCAAAATTTAAAGCACAAGAGGCAGCGTCCTCTGGACGTTTACGTGCATGCTCCTGATATATTTTGTTATTATTATTTATTATTTATTTTTTGATAGGTGGGGCCCACCTCAGGAGGATCTACTCCGTCAGTAGGGTTCCTGGCTCAGGACAGGTACAATGAGTCGATATCGGATATGTCTTGAGGCACCGAAATATTGCAGTGGGCCCTAATGATTTTTCACTATTAAATTAGTCCTTCAGCTGGTGTGGCCTACTGGAGAGTTGGGTTAGCTTCATTTTTCGGGTCAACGCCTAAAATGAGGTAAGAAATGGGATGGACGGTGGAGATATAACATACATCTAGGTGGGGTCCCACTTTAAGCAAATTTGATGGGTAGTGTTGAATAACACGTACCCCAGTCAGACCCACGGACCCACGGAACTTGGTAACGTCAATGCAGCGGCAATACAGCTGCTGTACAGACTCCAGCCAATCAGTTGCACATCAGGTGGGCCACACACGATTAAAGAGAGAGAGAGAGAGAGAGAGAGATCACCTGACTTGGCTAGGCTTGGAGCTAGGACGAGGAAGAAGATGACGCCATTAATGACGGATTTCGAATGGAGGCTCCCTCCTCCAATCCGTCCGCATGGGATGGTTCATATAGACTCTAGGAAGCTTAAGTATGGGCCTTTTCAAAGCTCTAGGATCGTTTGGATGGTGGGTCCGGAAGGAGGAAGAAATGGCTGTTTTCTCATGGGCGGCTGCAAGGAGATGGGAAGAGGTTACTGTTGATCCATCCATCATGCTCTTCTTATTTCAAAAACCTAGCCGTTTCCAGACCGTTGGATGGAGGGTCGACGGTCAGGATTTGTTTGCCCGAAACTGTCCCTAAAATAGTGGGTATTGCCGAAACCGCCCATGGTTTTCTTTGCTGAGGTGGAGACTGATTCCCATTTTTGGGAAACGGCGGGTCAGCGTCTGGTCTGACCAGGCATGCCATTCGGTGTGCTGCTGGTGCATAGTTACCGTGTGCACACTCTAAATCTAGAGGTGGGGTTCACTAACTCTCTGCCAAATCTACTTCATCCATCGAGTTCTAGAAGCTCCACCAACGGATCTTGGCCATTGATCAGACCGATCTAAGGTCTAGGTGGGCCATACGGGTCGATTCCTAGCTCTAACGGTAGATTCTCGTTGATCTAATGGTTAGATTGTTCTGAAATTGAATGTCAACGGCTAAAATAGTCCATGAAATTTACCAGATGATTGGGTCCACATGTTGTAGGGACATGGGGGTGGAAACCACAGTCACTTTCAGTTTCTGAATGTTTCTTCACGTTGCTGATCAAAATAGGTAGGGTCCACCTGCGATGATCTTTTAGAGAATCCATGCCATTCACCACTTTTGTATCGTTATGTTAGGATACAGGGTCAAATATGAGATGATTTGGTTAGTCGAGTAAGTCGTACAGTGTGTCCAATAGCAACCAATACTCACCATTAAACCCCATGCAGTGAAAATTTAAATGAATCGAGTTATTTTATGTGAAGTCTACTTTACTACTTGTAGTTGTATGATCCGCTCTGTTCATTGCATTTAACATGCCCTGTTAGGATTTAGGTCCAAAAATGGGACAGATCTGTTGATTGGGTGGGCCATACTATCCGATTCAAGCATCAATAGTGGCATGTAATGGCATTCACTATTTACGAACTCGCCATCCATTTCTCAACCGGCATCCGACGCCCGTTATATTGAAATGTGCCGTCCGAAATTTGACGAATATGCATCATTTTTCGTGCTCTTTCCTGTGATCCAGTTTGGGTTCCGATCTTCTGAGGATGAATAAGATATTCTTTTAATGGCTAATATACTTCAAAATTCTAAAATAATATTTGTACACCTCTAATCAACAAGTTACCGGGCAGTTTGGACTTGGAACCTAAGATCTTCATGATGATTAATTTATCGTGATGTTCTTGTGGCCCGTTTGGCAGATCCGAATATGACTGGGGGTCAGATGACTAGCTAAAAAATAAGAGAACTTAATGGTTAGCACTCTTACTATGTATGTAGGTGGGTATACGGTCAGTTTCGTAAACGAATAATATGTAAAGCGGGTTTCAGGAGGATTAGGGGTAAAGCATGTGTATCGTCGGATTAGAGTGTCTTATTCACTCATGTAGGTTTCTCAGATTATAATTCTAATGGTGAGTTAAACATATTCATATGGTGTGAACAAGATGAACGGGTCAGAATCTTGGTTTGATAAGTGTACGGACGGATGTAGGGATCAAGTAGCTAAATTAATGTGATCTGAGGGGCTGAGATTTGATGTGTACGGTTAATTTATGATAATTTGGCCTAGTATAAAGTTTCACACGAAACGGATCATGAGAACCTTATGAGTTGGAATTCAGGATCTAGGTTGGTGTCATTTTCGTAATTATTGCTGATCTAAGAGTTTTGTGAAATCTAATGGTTCTAGATGATTATATGTCATTTTCTAAACAATTCTTACAAAAGGACTTATATTTAAATCATTATAAATAAAGACTTATTCACTAATTTAGTTAAAGGAAGGTACATGTATCGAACTAAATGAGCAATGGTCGGACGACTTGATTTATGAATGAATATCATTCATAATCGGTCAGATTCATGTTGGAGGATGGATATAGGGTTAGGTTGACTAGACTGATATAATACACGTATATATACTAGGTTAAATTTATGGTAACACTCGAGGACTTTCAATACTCGGGTATTGAAAAGTTCGGGGTGTTACACTTGCTTCCCCCAGAAAAAAGAACATTAGATAGACAATCTATAACTAGATTCTTGATTTGTAATTAGCCTTCTAATTGACTAGATTTATATTAATTTTCCAGATAAGTCTCATTTCATTTTTAGGCCTATACCATCTCTATAAGAGTGCTTCTCCATTTCAATTAAATATACAGAAAAATTCTTCACTTTTCATTATATCAGAGAGCCATCATCTGAATATTTAATTCTTTGTTGGAATCCAGCTGTTTTTGCCCTTCCTTGAGTCCCCGGCAGCCATTTCGCAGCCTCGAACCCATTCCAGCATGCCCATCCTCCATGCTCATTCCAGTAACCTCAAACCTATCTTCCATCAAATCCCAACACCCAATTTGCACCACCCGACACCCGAAACCCTAAACTCCAAAATTCCTTCATGAAAACCCATCCTGAAATCTCTCTCACAGGCCACCCAATCCCTTTTCTATTTTCATAGCTTTTCAATCATGATAACTAGGTTAGGGCACGTTTGGTTTCTTGAAATTTCATGATATTTTGCAGCAAATTCAAATGATTAATCATGAAATTTGGTTTGACCAAACACACCTAATGAAGTGGGGATGATTGAATTGCAGTAATCTTTATTAGCATTAATATAAAAGGAGTGCCCTGCAAAGTTCATTTCTGTTACTCTTGAGTTGGAGATGATGCGGAAGCATGTGCAAATTGAATGCTAGTTCCACATTACAATTACAGGGAACTTATCAAGCTTTTGACATTTAATCTTACTTCAATGGAATTTTCGCATTTCAATTTGGTGGTGCCATGTTGATGTTGGAGAACTGCGAAAGCACACAAAGACAAATCAAGCAAAGTACTCCAATCATGACGCAGGGATGAACGTGATGAGGATAACTACTCCGAATCCACGAAGCTTCTCTAGACTCCTCACAGAGACTTCTTGAATCCACGAGGAAAGAAAGCAGAAAATAAAAATAAATTCTAATAAATTCGAAATTGATTAATTCATAAATAAAAATGAGTTCACAACCCTTTAAATAGGGGTACCAAGCAATGGGATAAAAATCAGAATCAAACTACAACTCAAACTCCTAGAATCGCAACTTACTATAAATAGTAAACTTATTATTTATAGACGGTCGTGATGTCTACTAGTGCGCACGGTTTTCGGCCAAAAATAGTAAATATCCTATTTGGCTTCACCAAACCGTTCTCCTAATTATCCTAAGCTCTTTTCACGTTGGACGCAACTCCTAAAGCCCGACGGATGAAGAGTTATAATCAAACTAAAACTTACTACTTATAGTAAAAATGAAATTAAAACAGGGAAACGATCGTCGATCCTGGGGTTTTTTGAAATTCCGGGTTGCGTAACCTAGCATAGCGGGGTTGGTTGGCTAAAGTAGCTCGTTCTACCCCAAAATCATATATTTTACGTCAGGTAACTCATTTCGGATTGCGAGATACGCCCGATTTAAGGTCCGACGGTCCGGATCACTTCTGTTGTCGACCGGGCCTTTTCTGATCCATCTTGGCCATAAAACTGTCTGCGACCCGCTCTACATCAAATTGCACAACCAAGTCCAAACACAAACAATCTGAATTTTACATGGAAAAATCATTTCAGGAAAAAACCATGGCACAAAGCGACAAGTAACGCACTATGAAAGCAAAAATACAAGAGATAGAGTGTTACCGATTCGAACAACCCTCGAATCCACTTCACAAGTCATAGCTATGCCCTTGTAACCCTTGGGAATGAATTAGAAAGCCCTATAACTCTTCTACTATTTCCCAAATCCCGATTACACCCGATACATATAGCATCACAAACAAAATAGGAAACAAATCCCGTACTTACGCAATTCCATGCAGGTGCTTAATGGGACTTCGATGGCATCGACGATCTGTCGATGGCATCGAACACCTTCGATGATATCGGGTAACAACACCAAAACATTCCAGCAACCAACATAGATGTTTCCAATGGCATTGAGTACATGTCGATGACATCGACCATTGCTCGATGGCATCGACAAACCATGTTGCTTATAGATTTAAGACATCAACAACAGTTGAATGGTCCAAAAATCAATTTGCAGTATTGTTATGGTCATCTTGACATGTGGACCGGTCTGAATTTTGAGTCAGCACATATTTTGCAGTAAGAGCTACCTGATGAATGGACCAGATCTCTTGTATACATGCCATGTTGGCATGCATGGTGAAGGAGCCTTCACCATCTTGCTCACATATTCTCTTGAAAACTTTCCTGAAATACCCTTCTCTCTGATTGGGATTTGCAATTTGCAGTGGAGAGAATCAGCTATTTTCTTGGTTATGCCAGTTATGGAAATCAGCTTTCATTTTTTCAGTTACTACAGTTATTTCAGTTGTGGGGATTGTTATGGTCTATGTTTGCCACCATCTTTTTAAAGGATGGAACAGATTCCCACATCTAATCAGGAGGGTCCAAACCAAGGGATCTGTTTTGGATTAAGCACTAGTAAAAAAACTCTCACTGATCTGACGATCTCAACCGACTGATTTCCCATGTTGAATTTGGGTCTGCTGATTCGTTTGTCTGAAATCATCTATTTGTTCTATCAGCAAATGAGCCCATGATTTGGATGGCCTAGATTGTCGTACATATGCATCAAATTAGTTGCCAGAAATAGATTGGTACAAATATCAATAAGCACATCTTTAAATTTTAAATATTTATTAATTAATAATAAATACTTTTAAATATTTTATTTTCAGCAAGGATTTCCCAATAATATCCCGAGAAAAACTTTAATATTTTAAAATCTCCCAAACACATACATCATGGTGGGGCCCACACAGCTTTGACACCAGCTAACTGGTTGGTGTTGGGGTCACTAGCCAAACGGGGTCCGATGGCCATACTGTAACCGATGTAGCATGGTAAGATACATGAAGACCCTATCCGCTGGATTTGGGAATTTTTCAATGATCCAGACCGTTTATCTGATAGGAATCCGCTTGAATAGGGAATTTACAAAATATTTCATGGATTAAATCTTTAAAAACTTTGATCGGACACGGTTGTGGTAACCGTTCATGCTCGAAGCAAAACAGCCAAATTGTCAAATTATCTAAGGGATTAAAATAATCCAACTTAACCTTCTTAATTACTAGTTTTCTCCATATAAACGGTTTGGATTATTAGAAGATGACCCAGATTTCAAAGGCTAATTCTCGACGTATTTTACTGTAATGCATCGCGATGTATTCAAGAAAACCCACTGCTTCAATCGTAACCCAGTGAGAGCAGGTTCTAGTTCAACACGCGTGTGGGAGCTCTGCCCAACTACACACAATCACACGTGACAATGTATATCACATGTGGGATATCGGATCTTTCCATCAGGTGGGATATATTATTCAGATCTTCCATTAAAAAAATAAATCAATTTCACATCTTAGGTAGGCCACAGATAACGAAATAAAATGGACGGATAGAAACAATTTTCTTTTGGCCATCTGTTTACTTTGGGTTAAGTAGCTCAAATGAGTAGACAATTTAAATTAGAAGATTTAAACATTATTTCCAATCATTTGGAAAGATCAGATCTCACACACACCTTCAATATTGTCACGTGTCACTGCGTGTAGATATGCAGGGCTCCACATGCGTGTGGAATTTGCAAACCTAGTGCAAACAGGCTTACACGAATCAGAGCACCTTCCAAATTAACCAATCCAAATGGGTTTGGGCAAATGAGATAACACAATGGAAGAGCCGGAGTATCCATCATATGGTAGAGCCATTTCCTCCAAAGTACACGTGGCAGGGTGATTCGTCAATCAGGTCCACTGATCTAGTGGGCCCTAAAACTAAAGATAATATATCTCAAAATCAAACCCAAGAGACTACTATATCCATCAAATTTCAGGATACATGTTTTTCCACTGTTGATTTAATGGATAAGGTTGAGATGGCTAGGTTCATAGAATAGAGTAAAATTTTAAAATCACCCCATCCATGCAAGGAAAAAACAGATGGACGGACCAGATTGATACATAATCCATCCACATGTGCTGCTCTAGAGATGACTCTACCGTATCGGTTGTACTGAATCATCAAGTTAAAAGAGTTTGGGTCTTTCAAATAACTATAAAAACGGTAGCCGTCTCCAGCTTCTGAAATAGCAAGGAGAGAGAGAGAGAGAGAAAGAGAGAGGGGTATTTTGGTAGTTGTCTCCACAAGTTTTTTTTTTTTTTTTGCTGCTATACCAAAATGGATTCAGCAGGACGATTCCTGAGTAGCTCCACTGAATTGGGTTTTCAAGGAAATCGCCACAGGGGTACTGATAGCCCTCGTAGTTCTATCAGTTGTTCTAGCTGGCAGAGCATTGTTGAAAATGATGAAGAAAGTACTGATTCTCTGAAGAATTCAACCAGTTCTGTTTCTGGTCAGGGGAACAGCTCTGTAGAGAACCCGCCAAAGGGTATCATGGCCGATAGCCAAATTGGGGCGGTGGGTTCTAGCAGGCCAGGCGTCATTGAAAACAATGGAGAAAGGATCAATTCCCTGAAAAATCTGATCGGTTCTGTTTCTGGTCAGGGAAACAACTTTGTACAGAACTCGCCTTATGGTGTCGTGGGTGATAGGCGAATTGGGGTGAAGGGTTCTGCTCAGATTCCAACTGTTGAGACTGATATGAAATTCAGTTTCCTGTCAAATTCAAATGGTTGGAATGATGATCATGGTAACGGTTCTTCTCAGAACCTCTCGGGAGCTGTCTTGAGTTCCCAGCTGGCGACTGTGGACATTGAGGGACGAGGAATTGGGTCTGTGAGTTCTTCCCAGATCCCAGCGTGGAAGATCGAAAACCTCTTATTGTTGGAATCTACTCAATCCAATTGCTGGGGTCTTCACGATCACAACAATGGAATTAATTCAACACGATCAACTCAATCCCTGGAAAATCCCACTCGAGGACTACCTTTTAGTGGGGAATCTTGTGGCATTTCCACTGGAGATTGTCTGAATTCGATCACAGTTCCTGACCAATTTGTAAGAAATAACCTGGGTGGTCCGTATTCCAGTGTCGTTGGACAAACGCCTTTCTTCGACAGTGGGAACAGATCTACAGCGAGAGCGGGCTGTAGCTCAAGCTCTGAAATAGCAAGAAATCCTATTGCTGAAGGGCATTTGGAAGCTTCATCCAACATGCTGTTTCAGAATCATTTTCCACTGGCATTTCCTAACCCGTACTCATGGGAACGATTTTGGGATGATGACATATGTTGGATGGCCAGGAATAGAATGGGCTGCAAGCGTTTGCAAGAGATTCTGGAACAAGGGGACCTCGTGGCCACACAAAAGATACTTCGCGCGACTCTAGGATCCATGGTCGAAATCATGGTCCATGAATCTGGAAATAGACTGTTTGAGAAGCTCTTGCAGTCCTGCAATGAGGGCCAAATATTCAAAATTGTTCTCAGCATTACAGCAGATGATGGGGCCTTGATTAATGCAGCAAAAGGAAGATACGGGTATGCATTCTTTCCTAATTTTGTATCATATCTTGTCTCTTTATTTATCTCCTCTAAATTTATCTGACCGTTCAGTATCCAAGCAGTCCATTAGGTAAAAACAGGTTGGTCCACTGATGATTAGGTGGGCCATAATTTACCAAAATGGATGGCCAGAAAAGAAAACTTGGTTGTGTTTCTTCAAGCCATCCATTGGTTTCTAATATGATTGTCCATGTGATGAGAAGCCATCCTGTTTTTTAGGCCATGAAACACGGCATGACCCACCTGGTGGATGGCTTGACCACGTGCAGCAGATGTGGACACTTAGTCCTTTTACACATCTTCAGTTGATATTCTGCCCTTCTTTGAGCAGCAGTCTTGCAGTTCAGAAACTAATTAGCCGGGTGAAGCAATCCTCTCTGCTCGTTACAAGTGTGATATCAGCTCTTGCTCCAGGAATCACGTCTCTGATGTTCCACCCTTTCGGGTGCCATGTTATCCAGCATTGCTTACTCTATCTAGATGATCACCGAATCACGGTAAGTCAAGATGTCAAAGTGAAATTACAATAGGTATTGAGCTAAGCATATATTTCCAATCATCTTCGATTTCTGAGTTTGAAATGTAATATGCAGACTGTAGTATATTAATCATCATAGTCTCCGTGTGCTTCCTTTCAATTGCTTTGATTTGAACCACTGGGCTAGCACCAATTCAGTATTTGGGTTTTGGACCGCACCATATTTGAACCCCTTCACTGGCATGAAGTATATTAGGGGTCTTACCTGATTCTATTATCATAGTCTCCATGTGCTCGATTTCAGTATCATAGTCTCTGTGTGCTCGATTTCATAAGAATTTTAGGGGTCTTACCTGATTCTATTATCTAACCATTGAAGTATATCTTGTTGTCGTCTTTCTTACACTTTGTGGGCCACTACGTTTTGCACCGTTGAATTTTGTGGCTCGACCGAATACTGCTTAGGGTGGAATCTGATCCTAATGCTCTTTATTTTGGAACTACTGCTAGTCGATGATTCTAGTGTCAGAAAATGAATCATGCCTGGAATGTAACATAGATAATTAAAATTATAAACTCAGTTAGCCAATGTAAAGCAATCATATGGTCCAATCCTCCCAAGTCCTTCATTAGTTATAAAAGCACATGCACATGGGCACAGACACTTGTGCACATAGGCGAGCATGATTTGTTAGGGCGTGTTTGGATTGTAGAGACAAATAGTGATTGATCAGTGGGCCCCACTCCACATTCATTATGGTTCATTCATCCTTATCTCAATCTTGTATTATCAACTCTAGACTCATTATACATTTTATATTTACAATGTTTATTATTTCAGTTGAAGTGAAATGAAACAATTTAATTGAATAAATGAAGCTGCCAAAATGGAGGCTGTATCATTTTCACTCATAACGGTGATCGGCCGTATTTGCAATTCCATGAAATTCAAATAAGATTTGCAAGTGTCGGAAACCACTACTTGGGGGAATATGCCTCGATATGACTGAGAGTTTGGTCATTCCTGCTGTATTGAATTGAATTGAAACAATTCAATTCAAACAAGAATCTAATGCAATCTTAGGTTGTGTCTGGATGCAGAAGTGAATCGAATTGTTAAAACTTGCTAGATGAAAACTGCACAATGAAAATTCAATGACATTTCCCGGTTTCCATAATGAGGAAGGAAATTAAAATCTGTTTATTCCCATTTCATTAGTCTACTAATTCGAAAAGATTTGAATGGTGCATCCAAACAGGCCTATAAATCTCTGGATTGCTTCAATTCCAAGTTCTTTGTTCTCAAATATTCAATTTTGAAGCTGCCCATACGAACCAACATAGATGATCTTGAAGTGAAATTTCTCTGCAAACATCCAAAGGCTACAAATTCGAATTATAACATGCTTATATCTCTGTTTAAACTTTACAGTTCATACATGAAGCTGCCACAATGCCTCAGTCTCCACAATCTACACATAGATGGTTCCTGTTGAGGAAAATCATGGAGCTGAGCTTTCTCCTCTCGCAAGATCCTTTTGGGTAATGCTCTCTCTCCACCATTGCATATGACTCTTTTTTTTCTTTTGCCACAGATGCTCGGAATATTCGATCTTCGATAATTGGATCTGGGTCCATATCATGGGACCCGATTAAATGATCAGTTCAGATTGGTGTGTTCTATTACTTAATGATGGATGAGATGGATCAGAGTCTGAACATGGATACAAAATTGGATCTGGACCCATCCAAACCCATTTGAAATCCTAATTCATGCTCAAAACTGAATTGGGCTGGACCCAACCAGATAACTGAACTTGATTGGAGATTCAATAACCTCATGTAGGTACCTATAGCCGAACCCAATAGGACCCTGATGCTCAATTTCTGGTTTTATATGTGGGTGCACCAGCATGCAGCCCTACTGATGTAAAGCAGGTCGCAGACACTTTCATGGCCAAGATGGACCAGAGATGGCCCAATTGGAGGCGGAAGTGATCAGGACTGTCAGAACCTTAAAACAGTCGTATCTCACAAACTGGAATGAGTTTTTCGATGTACCATATATGATTTTCAGGTTGCCTATGCAGGATTTTCAAGATTCCATCAGATCGACAGTCAAAAGTCCATTTTAATTTGTTTTTATTATTTATAGTAAGTTTTAGTTTGGTCATAGCTTTTGATCCTTTGAGTTTTAGGAGTTGTGCCCAACATGAAAAGGGCTTAGAAAAATTAGGAGAATAACATGGTTAGGCCAAATTGGACACTTACTATTTTTGGCTGAAAACCATGAAGTCTAGTAGAAATCATCACCGTCTATAAATAGAAAGTCACGTTTTTTAGGGAGTGTGAGTTGGAGTTTGATTCTTAAACTTCTTCCTAGGTTTGATGTCAGTATTTAAAGGATTGGAAATTTTTTTTTATTTTTTTTTATCATCAATCAATTTATTTACGAATTTATTAGAATTTATTTTTATTTTATATTTTTCCTCGTGGATTAGAGGAGTCTCTGTGAGGAGTCCTGAGAAGCTTCGTGGATTCGGAGTAATTATCCCCTGAGGAAGACGGTGATCAACCTCATCACCTCCATCCCTGCGTATGGGTTGTGCTAACATCAGACTCTTTGGACCAGATGGCCATGGGCCGGCCAGTCTTGGTCCAGATTTTTGGCTTGTGGCCATTCCTGAACCTGTTTCTTAAGGAACTTGGTGAGCATATCTACCAGGGTTTACCTTCATAAACTGAGAGCTATGTGGGTAGAACTTTCATGAGATCACAGTATTCCATCATCTACTTCGTATTAACCATTGAACCCAAAAATCAGGTAGGCCACAACATAGGAAACAGCTAGGAAGGAATGCCCACCATCAGTCTTGAGTAGGGCCCACTGTGGTGTTTATATGCCATCCAATTCATTCATCTGATTTGCCTCATTAGGATGAAAGAAATTTCTGAAAATCACAATAATCTAAGGTGGGCCATTGCACGTGATTTTAGAAGTTTTGTGTATAATTTTTTTTGGGGTGGCCAACCTGAGTGTTGAATTAGCTTGATCAAGGTCAAACAAAAGGTTATGTAGCTGATGGACGGTGTGGATTTCATGCACATTATATCTTTTTCCCCCATTAACCCTGGTAGGTACCCAGCCTGTGCAATGCGAGCATTTTCTGTTTTTAAGCCCAAATCCTGAGATGGAATTGGCAGCATGGGTTTTGGGAAGTTCAGAAATGGAATCTGGGATCTTCAATCCAAATAATGCTTGGCACCCTCTAATACCCTGGATTTCAAATCCAACATAGATTTTTTTTATTTTTATTTAAAAAAAAAAATCCTCGAAAGCACCCCTTTTAAAATCCAAGAGAAAAGGTGGGGTGCAAAATCTTGGAATTTCATTCCTTTCCAACTGCCATAATTGTTTTTTCGTCCTTTCTTAAGGCACAAAATCCAGGCCACCAAACATAATTTCTAGATTCCAAAGGATTGAAAATCTATACTGCCAAACGCAATTGAAAAAATGCAAAATTTGGGATTTGGGTTCTTAAGTCAAGAATCCAAATCGATGCTGCAAAAAACTAATCTTCGGTGCTGGAGTTTTTTTCAAATTTCAGTTAGGAAAAACTGTCGTCTGCTTTAGTTCCTGAATCTAACACAAAAGACTTATCTTGGGTGCCCTAGTTTTTTCAAATTTCAGTTAGGAAAAACTGTTGCCTGATTTAGATCAACCTTCTGCAGAAACTACGTCTTGGGTTGTGCTCTCGAGCTCAAGATCCCGGAGGTCATTAACGATATATGCCACAAGCTTAAAGGCCACTACACGGATCTATCAACAGAGAAAGTCAGCAGCTTCATTGTTCAAAAATGCATAGTTCTTCGGACTAAATTTGTGGTTTCAGAGCTGCTGAAAACTGGCAACCTAGGCCAACTTGCGCGTGATCGATATGGGAATTACGTCGTCCAGACGGCACTGAAAATGACAGAGGTGAAACCCCTTTTCTTCCTTTTGCATCACCAGCTTCTATTTCTTTAGTGGTTATGACATTGTTGATATGATTTTAGAGCCTCTCATAGATGATTCCTCAGTTTGCACTAGTGGGACATATGGATGAGTGGTCAAAATCATCAATCTGGTGGGCCCACCAGGAAGGACCAGGCCTCCAAAAGATCTCCTCAATGGGAAATAACAACATTTCTGTTTGTGGTTTGCAAGTAGAGAATTAAGCAAAGACATAAGGAAAAATCAGGCTGTTAAGGGGACAACCATGATTTTCTAATGACATCTAATCCGTTCATCATGCACGCCTCCTAATGTTCTCCTTTTGCACCTAGAAATCAGGCTGATCCAGAACTCACTGGACCACACCATGGGGAACAGTTGAGATCCAGACTCCCACCATTAAAAACCTTCAAATTGTTTCTGGGAAACACTTTGTTTTGTGTATTCCCTCTAATCCATCCAGAAGATAAATCCAACCAGGATGGGTGGATGAGAAAAAAAAACAGGCTAGCCCAGAACTCAAGCAGCCACAACATGTGATTTTAGAGTTTTTAGGCATGGTTTTACATGGCCTTGCCCTCCTGAGTTTTGGGGGCCTCAGGAGAATAGGATTGGACAAACATAATGGCTAGATTGGGTATAATTAACACATTGCAGTGGGCCCCACACGTCGATTGGTACGTTACGCTGAACACACAAATGTTTGCATTGTATCCGGCCTCAGATTAGGATATCCCACTCTAGGAGACTTTTTGTTGTTGTCCCAGTCTGTGCATGGTGGGGCCTATCAGCGCTGAGCCGTGGGCCCCACTGAATATGGGTCGTTCGCCAAAAGATCCGCTTGGTGAAGCAATCCTAACACTTCAATTGGTAACCTGTGAATAGACTGTTGGGGGACTGGCGAAGTACACAGATGAATCAAGCAAAGTACTCCAATCACACTATCAAGTTCAATCACAAACACCCTGAATTTAACGTGGACAGTAATGCACTATGAAAGCAGAAAATTACAAGAGATAGAGATTACCCAATTTGAACAAGCCTCAAATCTTCCTTACAAGCCTTGAAACCCTTTGGAACAAATTAGAAAGCTCTGCGATATACCATATTCCCAATTTCACTTATATATATAGCCTTTATAAGAATCACAATCAAAATAGAAAACAAATCCCACACTTACACAATTCTGCCCACACGCTTGATGGCACTTCGATTGCATCAACAAACTGTTGATGGTATTGAACACCCTCAATACCAAAACGTTCCAGCAACAAAATATGGATTTTCCAGATTTTTCCGAAGGCATCTTCAATGGGACTTCAATGGCATCAATGGCCTGTCGATGGCATCGAGTAGGACACCACAAAGTGTCCCGCAACCAACATGGAATTTCCAGATTTTCTTGATGCATCGAGCAGCTGTCGATGGCATCGACAGACCCTGTTGCTAAAAGATTCGAGAAATCAACAACATAGACAATAAGGAAAGAATGTATTACAAAAAGGCCAAGATCGGATGGTTGTTATGGTATCCCAATCTGATATACTATTGGAGAGTACTCTGTCCATGGTGGGGCTCAACCAATCAACGGTCTAAATCTTTGACCCATGGATCCGAATCTGATACAACAATGCACACGTTCTACTGCTGAAATTCGTATAGTCCGTTCCTGATTTTATTTGCAATATGAGAAAACTAATCACTGATTCTTCTAACAGGGTGTCCTTAAACATTGTATGATTGATGTTCTTCAACCACATTCCCAGAGCCTCCGATGCAGTCGGTACGGAAAGGAAGTCTCCCATCTGATTAGTGAGTATAGGATCAAGCTCAATCAAGATCGTAATCTCTGTTTCGATCGTCTGAAGATGTAGGGTTAGGATTAGTTACACATGCAACTTCTGTTTTGGTACTGTCAGTTGAATGTTTTTTTTTTTTTTTTTGCTGTGTGTGTGAAGGGGAAAACTCTGTATAAAAATCTATCATTATATATTTGTTGCATTGTGTTGTGGACAATCAAATGCTTGAAAATTAAAAATGGAAGTTGGTGTATTGATGCATATTTGAATTACTAGCTCACCCATCATCAGATCATGGTTGGAAATTACATATTGATCTTGTACGTCCGTGGATGAATGGCAGCATGATCCAGAATGTAGATATGATATGTCCCACATAGATGGACTGTTCCTTGAAAATCTCCCAGATTGGAAGAAGATTCTAGCCATCCAATCTTTGGGCCTTTTGGTTGAATGTGAACTATTTCTGGTTTTCAAGTGGCACCCAAGCAGCTCCTTGGAACATCTATTTTGTTAAGGTTATAATTACCCCTTGAAAATGAGTTCACCTCATTTTAGTTAATCATGATTATGTGTTGAGATCATGATTGTTGGTAATCAAGATTATTTTATAATCCTAACTGAAAGGAAATGAGATCTCTAATGGTGCGTTTGGTTGCACCAAAATCAAGAAATTTCATGATATTTTGTTCAACCAAACGCACTGCAATAATCATGATTAAATAAAATAAGATGAACTTATTTTTTAAGTGGCATCCAAACAGGACCTTAGTAAAATCAGGTTATGTTCATGAAACGGGATCAGATCCATAAATTACACACCACTAGTCAGTGTGAGTTAAATGGTGACAATGTATCTGGATCAGTTGCATCATCAACAATGCATACATGGTTCTCTTTGATTCTATCATAAGAAAGTGAACTGGCCATCATGCCTGAATGTGACGCAAGGATGGACGTGATGAGGTCGATCACCGTCTTCCTCAGGGGATAATTACTCCAAATTCATGGAGCTTCTCTGGACTCCTTATAGAAGTTCCTCGAATCCATGAGGAAAAATAGAAAATAGAATTAGATTCTAATAAATTCGAAAATAAATTGATTGATGATAAAAACGAATTTATAATCCTTTAAATAGTGATAACAAACCCAGGAAGAAGTTTCAAATTCAAACTCCAACTCAAACTCCCTAAAAACATGACTTACTATAAATAATAAACTTACTATTTACGGTCATGATTCCTACTAATAGTAAGTGTCCAATTTGACCTACCCACTTTATTCTCCTAATTTTTCTAAGCCTTTTTCACGTTGGTCACGACTTCTAAAACTCAAAGTATCAAGAATTATGATCGAATTAAAACTTGCTATCTATAGTAAAAATGAAATAAAAAGGGAGATTTGACTCTCGATCTGCTGGGATCTTGCAAATCTGGCGTAGGCAACCTGGTGTAGCAGGGTTGGTTGGCTAAAGTAGCTTCTCCTACCCAAAATCATATATGGTACATCGAAAAACTCATTCCGGTTTGCATGATTAGACTCTTTTAAGGTTCTGATGGTCCTAATCACTTCTGCCTCCGATTGGGCCTTCTCTGGTCCATCTTGGCCATGAAAGTGTCCACAACCTGCTCTACATCAGAATATCATTAAGAACTCCTAACCGTTTGATTGGGTTTTTTTTTTTTTTTTACACTGTTATCTGAGCTAGTGATGGCTGTTAGGAAAGGGTCTGCCTGAAAGTACCGGCCTTGCTGCAAGACTGCAATTGCAGAATGTGATTCTAGCCGTCCAGTTGGTGGCCATCGAACGAATGTGCAAGATGAATAGTAGTTGGCAGTTGAAATTTAACAGAAAGAATTTGTCAATCAGAGCTTAGGGTTATACAATCAATCTGATCTGGGGACCATATACATCTAAGGTGGGGCCCATGATTTGAACTGTTAATTTGGGGTACTTGTAAGCCACATGTGTGGCAGTTGCGTGTGGGTGAGGATTTTTGAACTACAATTGGGGTGAAAAACAGGTTGCAATCTTGCAATGTAATTGCAAAATCATCAGATATTGAATGAATGTGTGTTGGGTTTTACATCTTATTGGGATGTACTTAGCATTTCTTGTACAATCATAATACTAAAACTACATTCCAAACACATAACAATTTTCCATCATCATCGTACATGTATCACTGTCCTGGAACATCACCCATCCATCTGCATTCTAATTTTCAGCATCATACCTGCTATTATCAAATCTCCACAGGTCACAGTCATCGGAGCTGCACATCACAAGAGCTATTTCAGGCATAGTTTCAAAACTCGCTGACTTGATTCAAAACTCAGCTGAGTCGATTAGAGTTAGTGGAATTTCCAGAAGAGTCACCGAGAAAGTCGATTCTGATCTTGACTCACCTGAGTTTTAGAGAGACTTGTTGAGTGGACTCGATGCGACTCGCACTAACTCAGCTGAGTAACTAGTGCAGTCAACCATTTTTGCACCAAACCTGATGCAGGACAATTAATCACTTGCTCTAAAAGCTTGAATTGATAGATCATGGTGAAGATAAACCAAGATCTTAGCGATTTAGCCATTTGTGGTGCCAAGATAAACTGAGAAATTAAGATCTTAGTAATTCAGCCTCCTGTAATATAGACAAGACGATTTGCAAGGAGGGAGAGGGGTTTCATCCTTTTAATGAGTTCTTTTTGCCTTTCAACTTGAAGTACTTTTTTCACCGTGATAGCAATTAATACAGTATGAGAATGATTAGAAAATGAAAAGAAATTATATTTATTAAGAATAAACACTTACCAATAAAAGAGTAAACAGGAAAATCCTGGCAATCCCATTACTATGGCGTGGATGGCGTAGTCCTAAAACTAAAGTCTACCTTAGTCCACTAACTTGGGCATAGACGAAGGGAACTACACTACAAGCTAAACTAAGTCAGTTTAGCATAGTAGCATAGACGGACTGGAATGGACTACTTCTAAGCTAAAGCTGGTCCACAGTAGCAGCATATATGAACTGAATTGCACTAAGAACTAAGAGCTAAAATAGGATAAGCAGAATTGTGTTGTAAAGTTGTGCTGTGTTGGGTTTGTTGGGGGACCGCGGAAGCACACAGAGATGAATCAAGTGAAGTAATCCAATCGCACCAAGCAAGCACAACGCAAACACTCCAAATTTAACGTGGAAATACCCTTTTGGGAAAAAACCATGGCACAAAGTGACAGTAAACACTATGAAAGCAGAAATTACAAGAGATAGAAAGAATACCCGATTCGAACAAGCCTCGAATCTCCCTTACAAGCCCTTTGAAACACTAGGAATGAATTAGAAAGCTCTAGATACCTCCCAATCCTTATTATACTCCTATATATAGCATATATGAGAATCCCAATCAAAATCGAAAACAAATCCCGCAAATTCGCAAATCTGTGTAACTCTGCGATACGCTTGATGACACCTTCAATGGGACTTCGATGTCATCGAACTAAACCTTTGATGGCATTGAAATAATACCAAAATGTTCCAGCGACCGAACATGAAAATCTGGATTTTACTGATGGCATCGAATAGCCTTTGATGACATTGAAACTTACTTTGATGGCATCGAACATCCTTCTATGGCATCGAGCAGGATACCTAAAGTGTCCAGCAACCAAATTGATTTATTCCAGAAAATCTTGATGGCATCGAGCCGACTTCGATAACATCGAACCTATCATCGACAAACTATTGAATTACAGATTTAAGACATCTATCAACAGGGTTGGCAACAACCGGAACCTATTCGATCTTCCTCTTATTTATAGAAATTTTAGGTGACAATAGGAGAAAGATCTTCATAGCCACTTCTCATGTTTGCTACTGTGGAAATAACCATCTAGACCCATAAATGGTTGTAACCTATTCTGCAACGCCATGTGTGTTAGTTGTTTGTCATAGGTTGGCTATTAGTTGCATGCACATCCTAAGTCCGTTATGTGAGTGAGGTTTCTTCGTAAGACGACACATGTATATGATTTTTATCCTTTCTTTTGCTCGAACATGTGTTACGTGCCATAAAAATTGACCAACTTGGTGTTGCCTTTATGTTGCTTCATAGCTCCTTGAACAGTTTCAATCGTGAGAGTCTCTTTTGCATGACATTATTGTGCATCAGCTAATCCATCGTTAGCCATGACTACATTTCAATTTTACACATTATTGGCATTGAGACCAACAAGGGCCTATTTGGGATGCCAGATTAAATGGTATGAAATTGCATTAGATGAAATTAACACCATTATTTCACAATGATTGCATGTTTGGAAATACCATGGTATTTTAACCATCCAATCCCATGTTTGGGATCAAATTCTTCCGTGAAAAGCATTGTATTAAGTGAAACCCGCATTTGGTGAAGTAGAGAAGAGGGAGGAGTCTTACGTGACTTCCTCCACATGTGTGGGAACTTGAAGTCCCTCCTTATTAGATGGGTCATCAAGGATTAGAAAATGTGTATACAATACATTCATATGGATTTCCAATTTCCTGTCACATTTGACAAGTATGGTAACGGTTCTACTTAGAACTTGTTTAGAGCTTTCACGAGTGAGAAGAGTTCATAGCTGGAGACTTAAGGCAATGAGGGACAAGGATTCGGTTTACAAGCTCTTCACAGATTATAGAGTTGAAGTTCCAACTGTTATAATCCATAAATAAGTTCAAATCCAATCCCGCCTCACTTTTTGGGGCCTTCATGATCATAACAACAAATTTAATTTGACAGGATTTTCTCCGTCCTTAGAAAATCCCACTTAAGGCTACCTTTTTGTGGGGACTTTTGCGGCATTCCTATTGGAGATTATCCAAATTTGATCAAAGTTCCATGGTGTTACCACGAGCGAGAGTCCTATTTTGCACATGGGTTTTAGGAATGAAGTTCCATTAGGAGGGAATCACTAGTGAAATAGGTATAACTTGGATGGGTTTGGGAATCGATATGTTAGAAACCATATTCTTGAAAAATCTAACCATGCTATGGGATTAGACTATGATCTGCCGTCCACTTCAATTGTGATTCCGAATTATGGTTGAGCTCATGGCCCACCAATCTAGCAATACACTGTTTCATAAGCTCTTAAACTCCTGCAAACATGGCTAAATATTCAAAATCATTCTCAGCATTTCAACACAAGATGGGGCGTTAATTAATGTAGTAAAAGAAATATATGTTGAAAACAAAGGTATGGAAAATATTATAACTACAATAATTCAACGAAATATAAAATGATGCACTTGTTTAGACGATTACGAAAGCAGTAATCCTAATTGATAAAGAAGTTTTCTTGTTAAACGAGGCATGGACTTAGTCTCTCTCTTTTGAGATAGTTCACACCACTTGACAGAATTTCTCTAATGTAGTAGGTTTCCAATGCATTATTCCCAAGATATCATCGCTCAACAAATAGTCTCGACAACATGCACATGTCATGTGAAATCCAATACTAAAAATTGTTGTTTTTTTATGTCTTAAATCTTGTCAGAAATAGAATATGTCGATGACATCGCCAGACTGTTCAATGCCATTGTTGATGACATCGAACAGTGCTCGATGCCATCGAGCATTTCTGGATTTCCTCAGTTGGTTGTTGTACATATTAGTGTTATTTCCGATAACATTGAGGAGTGTTCGATGTCATCGAAGTCTAAGTTTGATGCCATCAAAGCTGGTTCGATGCAATCGAAGATTTCTGGATGTTCATGTCTTCTCTCTGGACTATTTAGGTATTAGTTCGATGCCATCGATATGGCTTCGATGTCATCGAAGGGTAAGTTTCAATGACATCAAAGTGTGTTCGATGTCATCAAAGTGTATTCGATGTCATCGAACGGATTTGCGCAGATTTTTTGTAGATCCGCGAATCTGTGGAATTTGTTTCCGATTTCATTTGGGATTCTTGTCAGGGCTATATATATGGGTGTAAACAGGATTGAGAGAAATAACTAGGGGTTTGTAATTCGTCCAAAGGGTTTCAAGGGTGTAGAAAGGGTTTGATTCGAGGTTGTTTGAATCAGGTAAGCTTTCGTCTCTTGTAATTTCTATTTTTCATGGTGATCATCTGTTATTTTGTGTCATGGTTTTTTCCCATAAGGGTTTTTACACGTTAAATCATTGTGTTTTTTTCGTACTTGATAGGTGTGATTAGTTTACATCTCTTGATTCACCTCTGTGTGCTTCTGTGGTCTCCCAACAAAAACACCACCACACTTTCTTTACATGCCCAAAAAGTAGGAGAGATAAGAATTTTTTAAAAGAGAAAGAAATGATAATGTGTAAAATTCAAGAGACAAAAACTCTTTTTATAGACAGAAAAGGAGAGAGAGATCTAATCTCAATATGACATGCATACACATGATGCATACAGAAAGGCAGTTCATACATGTGGAAATATGGTTCATGTGTGGAAACATGTATAGAAAATGGGCATCGGCAAAACTAAGTACTCAAAAGCTGAGAAAAGCACTTTTTTGAAAATCTTTTTTTTTTTTCTTTTGATTCCTTTATTTTTTTTTTTTTGAAATAGCCCAACAATATATGGGTATGCATTCTTTTAAAGTTTTTGTACCGTATCTTTTCTTGCTTTGTTTATCTCTTTTGAAATTCATCTAACCGTTCAAGATCCAAGTTGTTCATTAGATAAAAATAGGTTGGTCACTGATGATCAAATGAGCCTTAGTAGAGAAAAATGAATGGATAGAAAAGAAAACTTGGTCAAGTTTTTCTAAGCCATCCATTCATTTCTAATATCATAGTCCATGTGATGAGTAACCATCTTGTTACACCCAGATCCATAGCTCAACTGGTAGACTGAGTGGAGATACCTCGTTTCAACACTTGAGGTCTTGGTATCGATCCCTAGTGGGGATGACTAACATGGAGTGTGTGTACTGACATGGGTGTGTACTAACAACCTAATCCAAAAAAAAAAAAAAAACCATCTTGTCTTTTGGGCCACAGAAAATGCCGCACCCACCTCATGGATATATCTTGGACCACGTGCAACACAAGTGGTGGCAATTAAATGGGTCATCTTATACACATATTCCTTTTAAACATTTTTGGTTGATACTCCCCTTCTTTGAGTAGCACCCTTTCAATTCAAAAGCTATTTAGAAAGAATAGGTGATCCTCTCCGCTAGTTACAAGTGTGACGTCAGTTGTCACTCTAGGAATCGTGTCTTTGATGATCCGCTCCACCGAGTACCATATTTCTAAGCATTGTTTGGTCTAACTAAATGCGTCACAATAATATAGTAAGCCAACATGTCAAAGTGATATATTTTGCAACCATTTATGATTACCACTTTTGAGAACAACCTTAATTTTCCATATTTTCAAGTTTAATGTGCCTGTTTAGATTGCAAACTACATCATGGTGGGGCCTACGGAGCACCGACCACCAGCCGGCTGGTGGCATGGGACTAGCCAATCCGTTTCCCAATATGTTTCCGTCCGATTTAGGAACGTAGGAACGCGTGTTTCCTGGAAAGCCTTCTGCAGGAAGTTCCTGCGCTGGAAACCTAGGTGGATCCCACCATGATGTTTGTGGGAAATCCACTCCGTCCATCCGTTTTTTGAGATCATTTTAGGACAGGGGACCAAAAATGAACGGGATCCAATACTCAAGTGACTCGAAAACGTGAGGATTCAACTTACACAGTTGAAATATTCGTGGACCACAGAAGTTTTGAATCAGGATAAATTTTTTATTTTTCAGTTCATCCCAGTAGGAATGACGTTATGAACGGTATGGATGTTATGTAAACATCACTGTCTATCTCAGGGAGGTTTCAACGGTAAGAATTTACCTACACACTGAGGCCCACTTGAGTCTTGGATTCTTTTCAATTTTACTTCGAATTCCTAAAATGATCTCACAAAAAGGATGGACGGGGTAGATTTCTCACAAACATAATGGTGGGCCCCACCTCAGTTTCCAGGGCAAGAACTTCGTGCGAAAGGCTTTCGCAGTCTTCCGCAGGAAATCCGCGTCCATCTAGGAAAAGGAAAGTGGAAAGAGTGTGGGCCCACCTTTTCAAATAACTGTAAAAACGGATAGTCGTCTCCTTCTTGCATGTAAAATCTTCTCCGCTATTTTTCTTCTGGTTCTTCTCACTCAGAGAGAGAGAGAGAGAGAGAGAGAGAGAGAGAGAGGTATTTTGAGATTTCCATAAAAAAAATTTTTCTACTTCTCCGTTTCAAGAATGGATAAAGATCTGGTGGGTTCTCCCGCTCGATCTTTGTCGAGTAGCCCCGCTTGCTCTGTTGATGACAGCCTTCTCTGCTCTATCCGGAATATCTTGTTAGCTGGTTTGGGTGTTGAAGGAAACTTCCATATGGGTACCAATACACCTCGCAGTTTGAGCAGTCGTTTCGATGGGCAGAGCATTGTAGGAATCAATGGAGAAAGCACCAATACACCTTGCAGTTCAATCAGTCATTCCAATGGGCAGAGCATTATTGAAAACGATGAGGAAAGTACTGATTCCCTGAAGAATTCGACTAGTTCTGCTTCTGGTCATGGGAACGGCTCCGTTCAGAACCTTCTAAAGGGTATTGTAGCCGATAGGCGAATTGGGGACGTGGGTTCTAGCAGTCCAGACATTGCTGAAAACCATGGAGAAAGCACCAATTCCCTGAAAATTCCCATGGGTTTCGTTTCTGGTCAGGGAAACAAGGGTGTCGTCGGTGATGGGAGAATTGGAGTGGTGGGTTCTAGCGGGCTGGGCACCGTTGAAAACCATGGCGAAAGTTCCAATTCCCTGAAAAATCTGATCAGTTCTGTTTCTGGTCAAGGGAATAGCTCTGTGCGACATGTGCCAAAGGGTGTCATCGGTGATAGGAGAATTAGAGTGGTGGGTTCTAGCAGACCGGGCATTGTTGAAAACGATGGAGGAAGTACCGATTTCCTGAAAAATCCGGTTAGTTCTGTTTCTAGTCAAGGGAACAGCTCTGTGCAGAACACGCCGACGGATGTCATGGGCGATAGGCGAATTGGGGGGATGGGTTCTGCTCAGATTCCAATGGCTGAAACTGATATTAAGCGATCAATGGGCAGTTTAATGGGTTATCAGGGATCAGGAAAGTGCATAGAAGACATTAAAACGGATTTCAGGTTCCCATCGAATTCAATTAGTTTGAGTGCTGGTCATGGTAATGGTTCTGCTCAGAACCTGTTCCATGCTATTGTGAGTGAGAGAAGTTCCCAGCTGGAGACTGCAGGCATTGACAGACAAGGAATTGGGTCCGTGAGTTCTTCGCAGATTCCAGCGCGGAAGATTGAATACCTCCGATCGTTGGAATCTATAAACAAAACTCATATCCAATCCCGGCCTGATTTCTGGGCCCTTGATCACAACAATGGATTTAATTTGACGGGATCTACTTTGTCCTTGGAAAATCCCACTCAAGGACTAACTTTTTGTGGGGATTCTCATGGCATTTCCATCGGAGATTATCTGAATTTGATCACAGTTCCTACTCAAGGAATCCATTGCCAAGTTCGCAATCACAACTGCGATGTTGTTACCGCTAGTGACCGTCCTAATTTGAGCATGGGTTTCAGTAATGAAGTTTCTCAGGGCGAGAATGGCCAGTGCTGTAACTTCAATGGGTTGGAGAATCCGTGTCTTATAAACCATATTCCTGGAAATCCAACCATGGTAACTGCGGGATTGGACAATGATTTGATATCGACTTCAGCTGTGATTCCAGATTACATAGCTCCCATTGCAGAAAATAACCTGTGGGGTCTGTGTTCCAGTGTTATTGGACAAACTCCTTCCATTGATGGACAGAACGGATGTACAATGAGAGCAGGCTGTTGCTCAAGCTCTGGAATAGCCAGAAATCCTTATACTGAAGGGAATTTTGAAGCTTTTTCCAACATGCTGTTTCAGAGTCATTTTGGACTGGCATTTTCCGACCTGCTCTCATGGGAACGACTACGGGATGATGAGATACATTCGATGGCCAGAAATATAACTGGCTGCAACCATTTGCTGGAGATTCTGGAACAAGGGGACCTTGTGGCCACGCAAAAGATACTTGGCGTGACTCTAGGATCCATGATTGAGCTCATGGCCCACGAATCCGGAAATAAACTGTTTCGGAAGCTCTTGGATTCCTGCAATGTGAGACAAATATTCGAAATCGTTCTCAGTGTTACGACACAAGATGGGGCGTTGATTAATGCAGCGAAAGAAAAATATGGGTATGCATTCTTTTCTATTTTCGTATCATATCTTCTTTCTTTGTTTAAGAAACCATCCTGTTTTTTGGGCCATGAAACATAGCAGGACCCACCTGGTGGGTGGCTTGTACCATGTGCATGTTGTCATTTAAATGAACCATCTTACACACTTCTTCACTTGATATTCTCTTCTTCTTTGAGCAGCTCACTTTCTATTCAGAGGCTAATCAGAAAGGTGAAGCGATACTCTCCACTCATTACAAGAGTGACATCAGCTCTCGCTCCAGGAATCATGTCTTTGATGATCCACCCTTTGGGGTTTGGTGTTTTACAGCATTGTTTAATCCACCTAGACGATCACCAAAATACGGTAAGCCAAGATGTCAAAATGACATTGGAATGGGTATTGAGCAAAGCATATATTTCCAACCATCTTAGATTACTGCTTTTGAGAATTGCCTTAATATTCCATATTTCTGAGTTTGAAATGTAATTTGAAGACCATCATTTACTAATCATCATAGACTATGTGTTTGCTTCAATTACATTGCTCTAATAAGAAGTTCTAAGCTAGCACCATTTCAGCATTTGGGTTTTGGGCCACACCGTATTTGAACCTCTTCACAAGCATGAAGTTAAAAATCTTATTCGATATCATTAGGATTCAGGGGTCTTGACTGATTCTATTATCTAATCCTTGAAGCATATCTTGTTTTCTTTTTTACACTTTTTGAGCCACTTGCGTTTTGCACTGTTGAATTTAGTGGCTCAATCGAATACTGCTCGGAGTGGAATCTGATCCAAATGCTTTGATTTCAGAACTACTGCTAGTCGACGATTATAGTGTTGGAAAATGTTTCATGAGTGGACTGTAACATGGATAATTAAAATTATAAATCAGTTGACCAATGTACAACAATCACATGGTCCTGGTCCTGCTTCATAGTTATAAAATCACATGCACATGGGCGCAGGCACTTGCAATTTGTTAGAGCATTTTTGGATTGTTGAGACAAACAGTGACCTGATCAGTGGGCCCCATTCCACATTCCTTATGCTCATCATTATCTCAATCTTGTATTATCAACTGTAGATTTATTATATATTTTGTATTTAAGAATGTTTATTAGCTCAGTTGAAGTGAAATGCAACAATTTAATTCAATAAAGGAAACCACCAAAATGGAGACAGTATCATTTTCACTCATAACGGTGATCGGCTATATTTATAATTCCACCTTTTTCAAATTGGATTTACAACTACCTGAAACCACTAATTTGGGGGGCTATCCTTCGATACGACTGGAGTTTGGTCATTCCTGCTTTATTAAATCTAATTATTTCAATTCTATTCAATCCAGAATCCTAATGCAATCTTAGGCTATGTTTAGATGCAAAAGTGAATCGATATGCCAACACTTACTAGATGAAAACTGTACAACATAAAAGTCATTGACATTTTCCAGTGTCCATAATGAGGAAAGAAATTAAAATCATTCATATTCCCAATTCATTAGTCTGCTAATTGAAATAGACTTGAAAGGTGCATCCAAACAGGTCTATAAATCTCTTCATAGTTTCAATTCCAAGTATTAGTGCTCAAATATTCATTCCCACTTCATTAGTCTACTAATTTCATTTCTCTTTAGACATATGAAGGTTTCAAAATTGAATTATAACCTATTTATATCTCTGTTTAAACTTTACAGTTCATACATGAAGCTGCCATGGAGCATTGCCTAACATTAGGAACACATGTGAAAGGCTGCATCAGTCTCACAGAATACCTCAATCACTCAAAATCTACGCGCAAACAACTCCTGTTGAAGAAAATCACGGAGCTAAGTTTGTGCCTCTCGCAAGATCCTTATGGGTAAATGATCTCTCCACCTTCGCATACTGTTAATGGTAGCTGTAGATGCTCGAAATATTCGATCCCAGACGATTGGATCTCAGTCCATATTTCAGGACCCACTTAAATAATCAGTTCAGATCCGTATTTAATTCTGGATGCTATGGATCAAAATCTGAATATGGACACAGACTTGGATCCAGACCCATCCAAACCCATTTAGAATCCCAATTCATGCTTGGAACTGAATCAGGCTGGACCCAAACAGATAACTGAATCTCATTGGATTTGGATTTGGTACTTCATATAGGTTCCTATATTTGAACCCAATAGGACCCTGATGCTCGATTCCTTTAGCTGGTTTTAGATGTGGGTGCACCAGGATGCAGCCCTACCTTGTCAAGGTGGCTGGCAATGAGCCAGGCTAGCCCATCAGACTCTTTGGACCAGATGGTCATGCCTAAACCTGTTTCTTAAGGAAGTGCATCAGTTGTACCTACCAGGGTTATTTCACAAACTGAAAGCCACGTGGGTAGAACATCCAGGAGATCTATCCTGTCTATCATTAATGCTACTTCGTATTAACCATTTAACCCAAAAATCATGGTAATGCAGTGTGTGTGCACACAAGCATTTTCCCATTTTAAAGCCCAAATCCTGAAATGGAATTGGCAGAATGGATTTTGGAGTTGTTTGGCAGCATGAATTTTGGGCAGTTTGGAGATGGAATCTGGGATTTTCAATCCAAATCATATTTGGCACTCCCCAAAATCCTGGATTTCAAATCCAACTTAGATCGAAAATCCTTAAAAGGGTCTCCTTTTTTTTGTTTTTTTGAAAGTTGAAAGATGATAATTTTATTGAGCCAAATGCAAAAAAAAAAAAAAAAAAAAAAAAAAAGAAAAGAAAAAAAGAAAAGAAAAGAAAAAAAAAAGGGCAGAAAAGCTAAACCACATAAGAAAACTAGAGAAAAGGAAAAACTAAATAACACAACCAACAAAACAGCCAGCTACAGCTACTAATCTGGGGCTAATTGTCATAACTGCTCTTGGACTTTCAATCCTCACCAACTGTCATAACTGCTCTCTCCTCGTATCTCAAGGCCCAAAAACCAGGCCACCAAACATAAGTTTTGGATTCCACAGGATTGAAAATCCACTCTGCCACATGCTACTGAAAGAATGCAAAATCCAGGATTTGGGCTGTCAAACAATCCCAAATCTACACAATTTATCTTGGATACTCAAGTTTTTCAAATGTCTCTTAAGAAAAACTGCCGCCTGATTTACTTCACTGCCTCCTGATTTACTTCACTCCGTCTCTACAGAAATTATGTTGTGGGTGCTGCTCTCCAGCTCGAAATCCCAGAGGTCATTTGCAATATATGCCACCAGCTTAAAGGCCACTATGTGCATCTATCAACAAATAAATTCAGCAGCTTTGTTGTTCAAAAATGCCTAGTTCGTCGGACTGAGTTTGTGCTTTTGGAGCTGCTGGAAAGCGGCAAGCTAGGCCAAGTTGCGTTTGATCCATATGGGAATTACATCGTCCAGACGGCATTGGAAATGACAAAGGTGAAAATATTTTCTGCCTTTTGCATCACCAGCTTCTATTTCTTGTGGTTGTGACTTGTGACATTGTTTATCTGATTCTAGAGCCTCTCATAGATGATCCAAACCATCAATCTGATGGGCCCACCACTGTGGATGGACCAAGCCTCCAAAAGATCTCCTCGATGTGAAATACAGACATTTTAGTTTGTGGTTTGCAAGTAGAGGATAAAGCAAAGAAATAAGGCGAAGGTCTGCTTTCAGCTGGGAAAAGGACACAGATTGGATGATTAGGAATTTATGATAGAGGCTGGATCCAACATGAATGTTTCTACATTGAGCTTAACATACACATCAACATGTGGGGACAACCGATCCAGAACTCAGGTGGGCCACACCATGGGGAACTGTTGGGATCAGGACTCCCACTTTTAAAAACCATCCAGATTGTTTGTGGGACGTGCAGTGTTTTCCATCTAATCCATCCAGAAGATAAATACAACCAAAATGGATGGATGCCAAAAAATCAGGCTAGTCCAAAACTCAAGTGGCCAAAGCATGCAATTTTAGAGGTTTTAGGCATGGTTTTACATGGTGTTGCCCTGCTGAGTTTTGGGAGCTGAGGAGAATAGGATGGGATCCAGATGATGACTAGATTGAGTGTCATTAACACATCACAGTGGGCCCCACACATCGATTAGTACGTTATGCTGAATGCTGAAACGTTTGTATTGGATCCAGCCTCAAATTAGGATATCCCAATCCAGGAGACTTTTTTTTTTTTGTCAGAGTCTGTGCATGGTGGGGCCTATCAAGATTGAGCCATGGGCCCCACTGAGTATGGGTCATGCCCCCAAAAGATCTGCTTGGTGAAGCAATCCTAACACTTCAATTAGTGACCTGTAAATAGACAGTATGGAAGAATGCACCGCAAAAAGGCCAAGATTGGATGTTTGTTATGGTATCCCAATCTGAAATACTATTGGAGTGTGTTTGGTCCATGGTGGGGTTTATCCAATCAATGGTTTAGTTCTCTGAGCCATGGATCCCAATCTGATACAACAATGCACATGTTCTATGGCTTAAATTCATGTATCTGTTCCTGACTTTATTTGCAATATGAGAAAACTAATCACTGATTCTTCTAATAGGGTGTCCTCAAACTCCGTCTGATCAATGTTCTTCGGCCACATTCCCAGAACCTTCAACTCCATCTGCACGGACAGAGAATCTTCCATCTGCTTAGTGGATCAGTGTGGAAATGACCGAGCTCAATCAAGACGGTGTGAGTAGTCTGTGTTTTGGTCGTGTGAAGATGTACGTTTAGGATTAGTTGCACATGCACCTTCTGTGTTGGTACTGTCAATTGAGTATATATATATTTTTGTGTGTGTCTGTGTGAAGTGGAAAACTCTGTAGAAAAAAGCTATCATTATATATTTGTTTCATTGTGGACAATTAAAAACCCCCCTCTGATGATCTAATAATGTATTTGGTGGGAGATGCAGACAGTTGTACCTTTTTTAACTGTTCATTTGAAAGTAACCAATTGAATGTTTCAGATCGTTTGATGGGGCAGATAATTTAGGCCACGATCATATATATGAAGTAAAATAAATTTGCTGATCTCGTTCTGAAGCTTGCTAATGCCATTTGCAAGCTACCAGTGATATAGTCACTACTCTTGAGTTAGCTAGTATCTTTTGATCTTTTTTTTTTTCTTTTCTTTTTTCCCTAGCTCGGGGTGTGGGCTTCTTCTTTCTTTTCTTTTCCTTTTCTTCTATGGGTATGGCCCCCTCCTTTCTATCTGTATTCCTTTTGAGTTTAGCCCTGGATTAGTAATAAGAGAGTAAGATCTTTCTTGGTTCCCCCAGAAAAAAGAACATTAGATAGACAATGTATAACTAGATTCTTGATTTGTAATTAGCCTTCTAATTGATTAGATTTTATATTAATTTTCCAGGTAAGTCTCATTTCATTTTTAGGCCTATACCATCTCTATAAGAGTGCTTCTCCATTTCAATTAAATATACAGAAAAATTCTTCACTTTTCATGATATCAGAGAGCCATCATCTGAATATTTAATTCTTTGTTGGAATCCAGCTGTTTTTGCCCTTCCTTGAGTCTCCGGCAGCCATTTCGCAGCCCCGAACCCATTCCAGCATGCCCATCCTCCATGCTCATTCCAGTAACCTCAAACCTATCTTCCATCAAATCCCAACACCCAATTTGCACCACCCGACACCCGAAACCCGAAACTCCAAAATTCCTTCATGAAAACCCATCCTGAAATCGCTCTCACAAGCCACCCAATCCCTTTTCTATTCTCATAGCTTTTCAATCATGATAACTAGGTTAGGGCACGTTTGGTTTCTTGAAATTTCATGATATTTTGCAGAAAATTCGAATGATTAATCATGAAATTTGGTTTGACCAAACACACCTAAATGAAGTGGGGATGATTGAATTGCAGTAATCTTTATTAGCATTAATATAAAAGGAGTGCCCTGCAAAGTTCATTTCTGTTACTCTTGAGTTGGAGATGATGCGGAAGCATGTGCAAATTGAATGCTAGTTCCACATTACAATTACAAGGAACTTATCAAGCTTTTGACATTTAATCTTGCTTCAATGGAATTTTCGCATGTCAATTTGGTGGTGCCATGTTGATGTTGGAGAACCGCGGAAGCACACAAAGACAAATCAAGCAAAGTACTCCAATCGCACAACCAAGTCCAAACACAAACAATCTGGATTTTACATGGAAAAACCCTTTCAGGAAAAAACCATGGCACAAAGCGACAAGTAATGCAGTATGAAAGCAAAAATACAAGAGATAGAGTGTTACCGATTCGAACAAGCCTCGAATCCACTTCACAAGTCATAGCTATGCCCTTGAAACCCTTGGGAACGAATTAGAAAGCCCTATAACTCTTCTACTACTTCCCAAATCCTGATTACGCCCGATACATATAGCATCACAAACGGAATAGGAAACAAATCCCGCACTTACGCAATTCTGCGCACGCGCCTAATGGGACTTCGATGGCATTGAACACCTTCGATGACATCGGGTAACAACACCAAAACATTCCAACAACCAACATAGATGTTTCCAACAGCATCGAGTACATGTCGATGGCATCGACCATTGCTCGATGGCATCGAGTGGTCTGTCGATGGCATCGACAAACCGTGTTGCTTACAGATTGAAGGCATCAACAACAGTTGAATGGTCCAAAAATCAATTTGCAGTATTGTTATGGTCATCCTGACATGTGGACCGGTCTGAATTTTGAGTCAGCACATATTTTGCAGCAGGACCCACCTGATGAATGGACCAGATCTCTTGTATACATGCCATGTTGGCATGCATGGTGAAGGAGCCTTCACCATCTTGCTCACATATCTTCTTGAAAACTTTTCTGAAAAACCCTTTTCTCTGATTGGGATTTGCAATTTGCAGTGGAGAGAATCAGCTATTTTCTTGGTTATGCCAGTTATGGAAATCAGCTTTCATTTTTTCAGTTACTACAGTTATTTCAGTTGTGGGGATTGTTATGGTCTATGTTTGCCACCATCTTTTTAAAGGATGGAACAGATTCCCACATCTAATCAGGAGGGTCCAAACCAAGGGATCTGTTTTGGATTAAGCACTAGTAAAAAAACTCTCACTGATCTGACGATCTCAACCGACTGATTTCCCATGTTGAATTTGGGTCTGCTGATTCGTTTGTCTGAAATCATCTATTTGTTCTATCAGCAAATGAGCCCATGATTTGGATGGCCTAGATTGTCGTACATATGCATCAAATTAGTTGCCAGAAATAGATTGGTACAGATATCAATAAGCACATCTTTAAATTTTAAATATTTATTAATTAATAATAAATACTTTTAAATATTTTATTTTCAGCAAGGATTTCCCAATAATATCCCGAGAAAAACTTTAATATTTTAAAATCTCCCAAACACATACATCATGGTGGGGCCCACACAGCTTTGACACCAGCTAACTGGTTGGTGTTGGGGTCACTAGCCAAACGGGGTCCGATGGCCATACTGTAACCGATGTAGCATGGTAAGATACATGAAGACCCTATCCGCTGGATTTGGGAATTATTCAATGATCCAGACCGTTTATCTGATAGGAATCCGCTTGAATAGGGAATTTACAAAATATTTCATGGATTAAATCTTTAAAAACTTTGATCGCACACGGTTGTGGTAACCGTTCATGCTCGAAGCAAAACAGCCAAATTGTCAAATTATCTAAGGGATTAAAATAATCCAACTTAACCTTCTTAATTACTATTTTTCTCCATATAAACGGTTTGGATTATTAGAAGATGACCCAGATTTCAAAGGCTAATTCTCGACGTATTTTACTGTAATGCATCGCGATGTATTCAACAAAAACCCACTGCTTCATTCGTAACCCAGTCAGAGCAGGTTCTAGTTCAACACGCGTGTGGGAGCTCTGCCCAACTACACACAATCACACGTGACAATTTCCATCACATGTGGGATATCGGATCTTTCCATCAGGTGGGATATATTATTCAGATCTTCCATTAAAAAAATAAATCAATTTCACATCTTAGGTAGGCCACAGATAACGAAATAAAATGGACGGATAGAAACAATTTTCTTTTGACCATCTGTTTACATTGGGTTAACTAGCTCAAATGAGTAGAAAATTTAAATTAGAAATTTAAACATTATTTCCAATCATTTGGAAAGATCAGATCTCACACACACCTTCCATATTGTCACGTGTCACTGCGTGTAGATATGCAGGGCTCCACATGCGTGTGGAATTTGCAAACCTCGTGCAAACAGGCTTACACGAATCAGAGCACTTTCGAAATTAACCAATCGAAATGGGTTTGGGCAAATGAGATAACACAATGGAAGAGCCGGAGTATCCATCATATGGTAGAGCCGTTTCCTCCAAAGTATACGTGGCAGGGTGATTCATCAATCAGGTCCACTGATCTAGTGGGCCCTAAAACTAAAGATAATATATCTCAAAATCAAACCCAAGAGACTACTATATCCATCAAATTTCAGGATACATGTTTTTCCACTGTTGATTTAATGGATAAGGTTGAGATGGATAGGTTCATAGAATAGAGTAAAATTTTAAAATCACCCCATATATGCAAGGAAAAAACAAATGGACGGACCAGATTGATACATAATCCATGCATATGTGCTGCTCTAGAGATGACTCTACCGTATCGGTTGTACCGAATCATCAAGTAAAAAGGGTTTGGGTCTTTCAAATGACAATAAAAACGGTAGCGTCTTCAGCTTCTGAAATAGCAAGGGGAGAGAGAGAGAGAGAGAGAGAGGTATTTTGGTAGTTGTCTCCACAAGTTTTTCTTTTTGCTGCTATACCACAATGGATTCGGCGGGACGATTCCTGAATAGCTCCACTGAATTGGGTTTTCAAGGAAATCGCCACAGGGGTACTGAGAGCCCTCGTAGTTCTATCAGTTGTTCTAGCTGGCAGAGCATTGTTGAAAATGATGAAGAAAGTACTGATTCTCTGAAGAATTCAACCAGTTCTGTTTCTGGTCAGGGGAACAGCTCTGTAGAGAACCCGCCAAAGGGTATCATGGCCGATAGGCAAATTGGGGCGGTGGGTTCTAGCAGGCCAGGCGTCATTGAAAACAATGGAGAAAGGATCAATTCCCTGAAAAATCCGATCGGTTCTGTTTCTGGTCAGGGAAACAACTTTGTACGGAACTCGCCTTATGGTGTCGTGGGTGATAGGCGAATTGGGGCGAAGGGTTCTGCTCAGATTCCAACTGTTGAGACTGATATGAAATGCAGTTTCCTGTCGAATTCAAATGGTTGGAATGATGATCATGGTAACGGTTCTTCTCAGAACCTCTCGGGAGCTGTCTTGAGTTCCCAGCTGGCGACTGTGGACATTGAGGGATGAGGAATTGGGTCTGTGAGTTCTTCCCAGATCCCAGCGCGGAAGATCGAAAACCTCTTATTGTTGGAATCTACTCAATCCAATTGCTGGGGTCTTCACGATCACAACAATGGAATTAATTCAACACGATCAACTCAATCCCTGGAAAATCCCACTCAAGGACTACCTTTTAGTGGGGAATCTTGTGGCATTTCCACTGGAGATTGTCTGAATTCGATCACAGTTCCTGACCAATTTGTAAGAAATAACCTGGGTGGTCCGTATTCCAGTGTCGTTGGACAAACGCCTTTCTTTGACAGTGGGAACAGATCTACAGCGAGAGCGGGCTGTAGCTCAAGCTCTGAAATAGCAAGAAATCCTATTGCTGAAGGGCATTTGGAAGCTTCATCCAACATGCTGTTTCAGAATCATTTTCGACTGGCATTTCCTAACCCGTACTCATGGGAACAATTTTGGGATGATGACATATGTTGGATGGCCAGGAATAGAATGGGCTGCAAGCGTTTGCAAGAGATTCTGGAACAAGGGGACCTCATGGCCACACAAAAGATACTTCGCGCGACTCTAGGATCCATGGTCGAAATCATGGTCCATGAATCTGGAAATATGCTGTTTGAGAAACTCTTGCAGTCCTGCAATGAGGGCCAAATATTCGAAATTGTTCTCAGCATTACAGCAGATGATGGGGCCTTGATTAATGCAGCAAAAGGAAGATACGGGTATGCATTCTTTCCTAATTTTGTATCATATCTTGTCTCTTTATTTATCTCCTCTAAATTTATCTGACCGTTCAGTATCCAAGCAGTCCATTAGGTAAAAACAGGTTGGTCCACTGATGATTAGGTGGGCCATAATTTACCAAAATGGATGGCCAGAAAAGAAAACTTGGTTGTGTTTCTTCAAGCCATCCATTGGTTTCTAATATGATTGTCCATGTGATAAGAAACCATCCTGTTTTTTAGGCCATGAAACACGGCATGACCCACCTGGTGGATGGCTTGACCACGTGCAGCAGATGTGGACACTTAGTCCTTTTACACATCTTCAGTTGATATTCTTCCCTTCTTTGAGCAGCAGTCTTGCGGTTCAGAAACTAATTAGCCAGGTGAAGCAATCCTCTCCGCTCGTTACAAGTGTGATATCAGCTCTTGCTCCAGGAATCATGTCTCTGATGTTCCACCCTTTCGGGTGCCATGTTATCCTGCATTGCTTACTCAATCTAGACGATCACCGAAACACGGTAAGTCAAGATGTCAAAGTGAAATTACAATAGGTATTGAGCTAAGCATATATTTCCAATCATCTTCGATTTCTGAGTTTGAAATGTAATATGCAGACTATAGTATATTAATCATCATAGTCTCTGTGTGCTTCCTTTCAATTGCTTTGATTTGAACCACTGGGCTAGCACCAATTCAGTATTTGGGTTTTGGACCGCACCATATTTGAACCCCTTCACTGGCATGAAGTATATCAGGGGTCTTACCTGATTCTATTATCATAGTCTCCATGTGCTCGATTTCAGTATCATAGTCTCTGTGTGCTCGATTTCATAAGAATTTTAGGGGTCTTTCCTGATTCTATTATCTAACCATTGAAGTATATCTTGTTGTCTTCTTTCTTACACTTTGTGGGCCTCTGCGTTTTGCACCGTTGAATTTAGTGGCTCGACCGAATACTGCTTAGGGTGGAATCTGATCCTAATGCTCTTTATTTTGGAACTACTGCTAGTCGATGATTTTAGTGTCAGAAAATGAATCATGCCTGGAATGTAACATAGATAATTAAAATTATAAACTCAGTTAGCCAATGTAAAGCAATCATATGGTCCAATCCTCCCAAGTCCTTCATTAGTTATAAAAGCACATGTACATGGGCACAGACACTTGTGCATAGGCGAGCATGATTTGTTAGGGCGTGTTTGGATTGTAGAGACAAATAGTGACTGATCAGTGGGCCCCACTCCACATTCATTATGGTTCATTCATCCTTATCTCAATCTTGTATTATCAACTCTAGACTCATTATACATTTTATATTTACAATGTTTATTATTTCAGTTGAAGTGAAATGAAACAATTTAATTGAATAAATGAAGCTGCCAAAATGGAGGCTGTATCATTTTCACTCATAACGGTGATCGGCCGTATTTGCAATTCCATGAAATTCAAATAAGATTTGCAAGTATCGGAAACCACTACTTGGGGGAATATGCCTCGATATGACTGAGAATTTGGTCATTCCTGCTGTATTGAATTGAATTGAAACAATTCAATTCAAACAAGAATCTAATGCAATCTTAGGTTGTGTTTGGATGCAGAAGTGAATCGAATTGTTAAAACTTGCTAGATGAAAACTGCACAATGAAAATTCAATGACATTTCCCAGTTTCCATAATGAGGAAGGAAATTAAAGTCTGTTTATTCCCATTTCATTAGTCTACCAATTCGAATAGATTTGAATGGTGCATCCAAACAGGCCTATAAATCTCTGGATTGTTTCAATTCCAAGTTCTTTGTTCTCAAATATTCAATTTTGAAGCTGCCCATACGAACCAACATAGATGATCTTGAAGTGAAATTTCTCTGCAAACATCCAAAGGCTACAAATTCGAATTATAACATGCTTATATCTCTGTTTAAACTTCACAGTTCATACATGAAGCTGCCACAATGCCTCAGTCTCCACAATCTACACATAGATGGTTCCTGTTGAGGAAAATCATGGAGCTGAGCTTGCTCCTCTCGCAAGATCCTTTTGGGTAATGCTCTCTCTCCACCATTGCATATGACTCTTTTTTTTCTTTTGCCACAGATGCTCGGAATATTCGATCTTCGATAATTGGATCTGGGTCCATATCATGGGACCTGATTAAATGATCAGTTCAGATTGGTGTGTTCTATTACTTAATGATGGATGAGATGGATCAGAGTCTGAATATGGATACAAAATTGGATCCGGACCCATCCAAACCCATTTGAAATCCTAATTCATGCTCAAAACTGAATTGGGCTGGACCCAACCAGATAACTGAACTTGATTGGAGATTCAGTAACCTCATGTAGGTACCTATAGCCGAAACCAATAGGACCCTGATGCTCAATTTCTGGTTTTATATGTGGGTGCACCAGCATGCAGCCCTACTGATGTAGAGCGGGTCGCAGACACTTTCATGGCCAAGATGGACCAGAGAAGGCCCAATTGGAGGCGGAAGTGATCAGGACTGTCAGAACCTTAAAACAGTCGTATCTCACAAACCGGAATGAGTTTTTCGATGTACCATATATGATTTTCAGGTTGCCTACGCAGGATTTTCAAGATTCCATCAGATCGACGGTCAAAAGTCCATTTTAATTTGTTTTTATGATTTATAGTAAGTTTTAGTTTGGTCATAACTTTTGATCCTTTGAGTTTTAGGAGTCGTGCCCAACATGAAAAGGGCTTAGAAAAATTAGGAGAATAACATAGTTAGGCCAAATTGGACACTTACTATTTTTGGCTGAAAACCATGAAGTCTAGTAGAAATCATCACCGTCTATAAATAGTAAGTCACGTTTTTTAGGGAGTGTGAGTTGGAGTTTGATTCTTAAACTTCTTCCTAGGTTTGATGTCAGTATTTAAAGGATTGTAAATTTTTATTTTTTATTTTTATTTATCATCAATCAATTTATTTACGAATTTATTAGAATTTATTTTTATTTTCTATTTTTCCTCGTGGATTAGAGGAGTCTCTGTGAGGAGTCCTGAGAAGCTTCGTGGATTCGGAGTAATTATCCCCTGAGGAAGACGGTGATCAACCTCATCACCTCCATCCCTGCATATGGGTTGTGCTAACATCAGACTCTTTGGACCAGATGGCCATGGGCCGGCCAGTCTTGGTCCAGATTTTTGGCTTGTGGCCATGCCTGAACCTGTTTCTTAAGGAACTTGGTGAGCATATCTACCAGGGTTTACCTTCACAAACTGAGAGCTATGTGGGTAGAACTTTCATGAGATCACAGTATTCCATCATCTACTTCGTATTAACCATTGAACCCAAAAATCAGGTAGGCCACAACATAGGAAACAGCTAGGAAGGAATGCCCACCATCAGTCTTGAGTAGGGCCCACTGTGGTGTTTATATGCCATCCAATTCATTCATCTGATTTGCCTCATTAGGATGAAAGAAATTTCTGAAAATCACATTAATCTAAGGTGGGCCATTGCACGTGATTTTAGAAGTTTTGGGTATAATTTTTTTTTGGGGTGGCCAACCTGAGTGTTGAATTAGCTTGATCAAGGTCAAACAAAAGGTTATGTAGCTGATGGACGGTGTGGATTTCATGCACATTAAATCTTTTTCCCCCATTAACCCTGGTAGGTACCCAGCCTGTGCAATGCGAGCATTTTCTGTTTTTAAGCCCAAATCCTGAGATGGAATTGGCAGCATGGGTTTTGGGAAGTTCAGAAATGGAATCTGGGATCTTCAATCCAAATAATGCTTGGCACCCTCTAATACCCTGGATTTCAAATCCAACATAGATTTTTTTTTATTTTAAAAAAAAAAGAAAAAAAAAATCCTCGAAAGCACCCCTTTTAAAATCCAAGAGAAAAGGTGGGGTGCAAAATCTTGGAATTTCATTCCTCTCCAACTGCCATAATTGTTTTTTCGTCCTTTCTTAAGGCACAAAATCCAGGCCACCAAACATAATTTCTAGATTCCAAAGGATTGAAAATCTATACTGCCAAACGCAATTGAAAAAATGCAAAATTCAGGATTTGGGTTCTTAAGTCAAGAATCCAAATCCATGCTGCAAAAAACTAATCTTCGGTGCTGGAGTTTTTTTCAAATTTCAGTTAGGAAAAACTGTCATCTGCTCTAGTTCCTGAATCTAACACAAAAGACTTATCTTGGGTGCCCAAGTTTTTTCAAATTTCAGTTAGGAAAAACTGTTGCCTGATTTAGTTCAACCTTCTGCAGAAACTACGTCTTGGGTTGTGCTCTCGAGCTCAAGATCCCGGAGGTCATTAACGATATATGCCACAAGCTTAAAGGCCACTACACGGATCTATCAACAGAGAAAGTCAGCAGCTTCATTGTTCAAAAATGCATAGTTCTTCGGACTAAATTTGTGGTTTCAGAGCTGCTGAAAACTGGCAACCTAGGCCAACTTGCGCGTGATCGATATGGGAATTACGTCGTCCAGACGGCACTGAAAATGACAGAGGTGAAACCCCTTTTCTTCCTTTTGCATCACCAGCTTCTATTTCTTTAGTGGTTATGACATTGTTGATATGATTTTAGAGCCTCTCATAGATGATTCCTCAGTTTGCACTAGTGGGACATATGGATGAGTGGTCAAAATCATCAATCTGGTGGGCCCACCAGGAAGGACCAGGCCCCCAAAAGATCTCCTCATTGGGAAATAACAACATTTCTGTTTGTGGATTGCAAGTAGAGAATTAAGCAAAGAAATAAGGCAAAATCAGGCTGTTAAGGGGACAACCATGATTTTCTAATGACATCTAATCCGTTCATCATGCACGCCTCCTAATGTTCTCCTTTTGCACCTAGAAATCAGGCTGATCCAGAACTCACGTGGACCACACCATGGGGAACAGTTGAGATCCAGACTCCCACCATTAAAAACCTTCAAAATTGTTTCTGGGAAACACTTTGTTTTGTGTATTCCCTCTAATCCATCCAGAAGATAAATCCAACCAGGATGGGTGGATGAGAAAAAAAAACAGGCTAGCCCAGAACTCAAGCAGCCACAACATGTGATTTTAGAGTTTTTAGGCATGGTTTTACATGGCCTTGCCCTCCTGAGTTTTGGGGGCCTGAGGAGAATAGGATTGGACGAACATAATGACTAGATTGGGTGTAATTAACACATTGCAGTGGGCCCCACACGTCGATTGGTACATTACGCTGAACACACAAATGTTTGTATTGTATCCGGCCTCAGATTAGGATATCCCACTCTAGGAGACTTTTTGTTGTTGTCCCAGTCTGTGCATGGTGGGGCCTATCAGCGCTGAGCTGTGGGCCCCACTGAATATGGGTCGTTCGCCAAAAGATCCGCTTGGTGAAGCAATCCTAACACTTCAATTGGTAACCTGTGAATAGACTGTTGGGGTACTGCCGAAGTACACAGATGAATCAAGCAAAGTACTCCAATCACACTATCAAGTTCAATCACAAACACCCTGAATTTAACGTGGACAGTAATGCACTATGAAAGCAGAAAATTACAAGAGATAGAGATTACCCAATTCGAACAAGCCTCAAATCTTCCTTACAAGCCTTGAAACCCTTTGGAACAAATTAGAAAGCTCTGCGATATACCATATTCCCAATTTCACTTATATATATAGCCTTTATAAGAATCACAATCAAAATAGAAAACAAATCCCGCACTTACACAATTCTACCCGCACGCTTGATGGCACTTCGATTGCATCAACAAACTGTCGATGGTATTGAACACCCTCAATACCAAAACGTTCCAGCAACAAACTATGGATTTTCCAGATTTTTCCGAAGGCATCTTCAATGGGACTTCAATGGCATCAACGGCCTGTCGATGGCATCGAGTAGGACACCACAAAGTGTCCTGCAACCAACATGGAATTTCCAGATTTTCTTGATGCATCAAGCAGCTGTCGATGGCATCGACAGACCCTGTTGCTAAAAGATTTGAGAAATCAACAACATAGACAATAAGGAAAGAATGTATTACAAAAATGCCAAGATCGGATGGCTGTTATGGTATCCCAATCTGATATAATATTGGAGAGTACTCTGTCCATGGTGGGGCTCAACCAATCAACGGTCTAAATCCTTGACCCATGGATCCGAATCTGATACAACAATGCACACGTTCTACTGCTGAAATTCGTATAGTCCGTTCCTGATTTTATTTGCAATATGAGAAAACTAATCACTGATTCTTCTAACAGGGTGTCCTTAAACGTCGTATGATTGATGTTCTTCAAACACATTCCCAGAACCTCTGATGCAGTCGGTACGGAAAGGAAGTCTCCCATCTGATTAGTGAGTATAGGATCAAGCTCAATCAAGATCGTAATCTCTGTTTCGATCGTCTGAAGATGTAGGGTTAGGATTAGTTACACATGCAACTTCTGTTATGGTACTGTCAGTTGAATGTTTTTTTTTTTTTTTTGCTGTGTGTGAAGGGGAAAACTCTGTATAAAAATCTATCATTATATATTTGTTGCATTGTGTTGTGGACAATCAAATGCTTGAAAATTAAAAATGGAAGTTGGTGTATTGATGCATATTTGAATTACTAGCTCACCCATCATCAGATCATGGTTGGAAATTACATATTGATCTTGTACGTCCGTGGATGAACGGCAGCATGATCCAGAATGTAGATATGATATGTCCCACATAGATGGACTGTTCCTCGAAAATCTCCCAGATTGGAAGAAGATTCTAGCCATCCAATCTTTGGGCCTTTTGGTTGAATGTGAACTATTTCTGGTTTTCAAGTGGCACCCAAGCAGCTCCTTGGAACATCTATTTTGTTAAGGTTATAATTACCCCTTGAAAATGAGTTCACCTCATTTTAGTTAATCATGATTATGTGTTGAGATCATGATTGTTGGTAATCAAGATTATTTTATAATCCTAACTGAAAGGAAATGAGATCTCTAATGGTGCGTTTGGTTGCACCAAAATCAAGAAATTTCATGATATTTTGTTCAACCAAACGCACCGCAATAATCATGATTAAATAAAATAAGATGAACTTATTTTTTAAGTGGCATCCAAACAGGACCTTAGTAAAATCAGGTTATGTTCATGAAACGGGATCAGATCCATAAATTACACACCATTAGTCAGTGTGAGTTAAATGGTGACAATGTATCTGGATCAGTTGCATCATCAACAATGCATACATGGTTCTCTTTGATTCTATCATAAGAAAGTGAACTGGCCATCATGCCTGAATGTGACACAAGGATGGACATGATGAGGTCGATCACTGTCTTCCTCAGGGGATAATTACTCCAAATTCATGGAGCTTCTCTGGACTCCTTACAGAAGTTCCTCGAATCCATGAGGAAAAATAGAAAATAGAATTAGATTCTAATAAATTCGAAAATAAATTGATTGATGATAAAAACGAATTTATAATCCTTTAAATAGTGATAACAAACCCAGGAAGAAGTTTCAAATTCAAACTCCAACTCAAACTCCCTAAAAACGTGACTTACTATAAATAATAAACTTACTATTTACGGTCATGATTCCTACTAGACTTCATGGTTTTTGGCCAAAAATAGTAAGTGTCCAATTTGACCTAACCACTTTATTCTCCTAATTTTTCTAAGCCTTTTTCATGTTGGTCACGACTTCTAAAACTCAAAGTATCAAGAATTATGATCGAATTAAAACTTGCTATCTATAGTAAAAATGAAATAAAAAGGGAGATTTGACTCTCGATCTGCTGGGATCTTGCAAATCTGGCGTAGGCAACCTGGTGTAGCAGGTTTGGTTGGCTAAAGTAGCTTCTCTTACCCAAAATCATATATGGTACATCAAAAAACTCATTCCGGTTTGCATGATTAGACTCTTTTAAGGTTCTGATGGTCCTAATCACTTCTGCCTCCAATCGGGCCTTCTCTAGTCCATCTTGGCCATGAAAGTGTCCGCAACCTGCTCTACATCAGAATATCATTAAGAACTCCTAACCGTTTGATTGGTTTTTTTCTTCTTTTTTTTTTTTTTTACACTGTTATCTGAGCTAGTGATGGCTGTTAGGAAAGGGTCTGCCTGAAAGTACCGGCCTTGCTGCAAGACTGCAATTGCAGAATGTGATTCTAGCCGTCCAGTTGGTGGCCATCGAACCAATGTGCAAGATGAATAGTAGTTGGCAGTTGAAATTTAACAGAAAGAATTTGTCAATCAGAGCTTAGGGTTATACAATCAATCTGATCTGGGGACCATATACATCTAAGGTGGGGCCCATGATTTGAATTTTTTTTTGGTAAATCCCATGATTTGAACTGTTAATTTGGGGTACTTGTAAGCCACATGTGTGGCAGTTGCGTGTGGGTGAGGATTTTTGAACTACAATTGGGGTGAAAAACAGGTTGCAATCTTGCGATGTAATTGCAAAATCATCAGATATTGAATGAATGTGTTGGGTTTTACATCTTATTGGGATGTACTTAGCATTTCTTATACAATCATAATACTAAAACTACATTCCAAACACATAACAATTTTCCATCATCATCGTACATGTATCACTGTCCACATTGGAACATCACCCATCCATCTGCATTCTAATTTTCAGCATCATACCTGCTATTATCAAATCTCCACAGGTCACAGTCATCGGAGCTGCACATCACAAGAGCTATTTCAGGCATAGTTTCAAAACTCGCTGACTTGATTCAAAACTCAGCTGAGTCAATTCGAGTTAGTGGAATTTCCAGAAGAGTCACTGAGAAAGTCGATTCTGATCTTGACTCACCCGAGTTTTAGAGAGACTTGTTGAGTGGACTCGATGCGACTCGCACTAACTCAGCTGAGTAACTAGTGCAGTCAACCATTTTTACACCAAACCTGATGCAGGACAATTAATCACTTGCTCTAAAAGCTTGAATTGATAGATCATGGTGAAGATAAACCAAGATCTTAGCGATTTAGCCATTTGTGGTGCCAAGATCAACTGAGAAATTAAGATCTTAGTAATTCAGCCTCCTGTAATATAGACAAGGCGATTTGCAAGGAGGGAGAGGGGTTTCATCCTTTTAATAAGTTCTTTTTGCCTTTCAACTTGAAGTACTTTTTTCACCGTGATAGCAATTAATACAATATGAGAATGATTAGAAAATGAAAAGAAATTATATTTATTCAGAATAAACACTTACCAATAAAAGAGTAAACAGGAAAATCCTGGCAATCCCATGACTATGGCGTGGATGGCGAAGTCCTAAAACTAAAGTCTACCTTAGTCCACTAACTTGGGCATAGCCGAAGGGAACTACACTACAAGCTAAACTAAGTCAGTTTAGCATAGTAGGATCGGCGGACTGGAATGGACTACTTCTAAGCTAAAGCTGGTCCACAGTTGCAGCAAATATGAACTGAATTGCACTAAGAACTAAGCTAAGAGCTAAAATAGGATAAGCAGAATTGTGTTGTAAAGTTGTGTTGTGTTGGGTTTGTTGGGGGACCGCGGAAGCGCACAGAAATGAATCAAGTGAAGTAATCCAATCGCACCAAGCTAGCACAACGCAAACACTCCAAATTTAACGTGGAAATACCCTTTTGGGAAAAAACCATGGCACAAAGCGACAGTAAACACTATGAAAGCAAAAATTACAAGAGATAGAAAGAATACCCAATTCAAACAAGCCTCGAATCTCCCTTACAAGCCCTTTGAAACACTAGGAATGAATTAGAAAGCTCTAGATACCTCTCAATCCTTATTATACTCCTATATATAGCATATAGGAGAATCCTAATTAAAATCGAAAACAAATCCCGCAAATTCGCAAATCTGTGTAACTCTGCGATACGCTTGATGACACCTTCAATGGGACTTCGATGTCATCGAACTAAACCTTTGATGGCATTGAAATAATACCAAAATGTTCCAGCGACTGAACATGAAAATCTGAATTTTACTGATGGCATCGAATAGCCTTTGATGACATTGAAACTTACTTTGATGGCATCGAACATCATTCTATGGCATCGAGCAGGATACCTAAAGTGTCCAGCAACCAAATTGATTTATTCCAGAAAATCTTGATGGCATCGAGCCGACTTCGATAACATCGAACCTATCATCGACAAACTATTGAATTACAGATTTAAGACATCTATCAACAGGGTTGGCAACAACCGGAACCTATTCGATCTTCCTCTTATTTATAGAAATTTTAGGTGACAATTGGAGAAAGATCTTCATAGCCACACCTCATGTTTGCTACTGTGGAAATAACCATCTAGACCCATAAATGGTTGTAACCTATTCTGCAACGCCATGTGTGTTAGTTGTTTGTCATAGGTTGGCTATTGGTTGCATGCACATCCTAAGTCCATTATGTGAGTGAGGTTTCTTCGTAAGACGACACATGTATATGATTTTTATCCTTTCTTTTGCTCGAACATGTGTTACGTGCCATAAAAATTGACCAACTTGGTGTTGCCTTTATGTTGCTTCATAGCTCCTTGAACAGTTTCAATCATGAGAGTCTCTTTTGCATGACATTATTGTGCATCAGCTAATCCATCGTTAGCCATGACTACATTTCAATTTTACACATTATTGGCATTGAGACCAAAAAGGGCCTATTTGGGATGCCAGATTAAATGGTATGAAATTGCATTAGATGAAATTAACACCATTATTTCACAATGATTGCATGTTTGGAAATACCATGGTATTTTAACCATCCAATCCCATGTTTGGGATCAAATTCTTCCGTGAAAAGCATTGTATTAAGTGAAACCCGCATTTGGTGAAGTAGAGAAGAGGAAGGAGTCTTACGTGACTTCCTCCACATGTGTGGGAACTTGAAGTCCCTCCTTATTAGATGGGTCATCAAGGATTAGAAAATGTGATACAATACATTCATATGGATTTCCAATTTCCTGTCACATTTGACAAGTATGGTAACGGTTCTTAGAACTCATTTAGAACTTTCACGAGTGAGAAGAGTTCATAGCTGGAGACTTAAGGCAATGAGGGACAAGGATTCGGTCTACAAGCTCTTCACAGATTATAGAGTTGAAGTTCTAACTGTTATAATCCATAAATAAGTTCAAATCCAATCCCGCCTCACTTTTTGGGGCCTTCATGATCATAACAACAAATTTAATTTGACAGGATTTTCTCCGTCCTTAGAAAATCCCACTTAAGGCTACCTTTTTGTGGGGACTTTTGCAGCATTCCTATTGGAGATTATCCAAATTTGATCAAAGTTCCATGGTGTTACCACGAGCGAGAGTCCTATTTTGCACATGGGTTTTAGGAATGAAGTTCCATTAGGAGGGAATCACTAGTGAAATAGGTATAACTTGGATGGGTTTGGGAATCGATATGTTAGAAACCATATTCTTGAAAAATCTAACCATGCTATGGGATTAGACTATGATCTACCGTCCACTTCAATTGTGATTCCGAATTATGGTTGAGCTCATGGCCCACCAATCTAGTAATACACTGTTTCATAAACTCTTAAACTCCTGCAAACATGGCTAAATATTCAAAATCATTCTCAGCATTTCAACACAAGATGGGGCGTTAATTAATGTAGTAAAAGAAATATATGTTGAAAACAAAGGTATGGAAAATATTATAACTACAATAATTCAACGAAATATAAAATGATGCACTTGTTTAGACGATTACGAAAGCAGTAATCCTGATCGATAAAGAAGTTTTCTTGTTAAACGAGGCATGGACTTAGTCTCTCTCTTTTGAGATAGTTCACACCTCTTGACAGAATTTCTCTAATGTAGTAGGTTTCCAATGCGTTATTCCCAAGATATCATTGCTCAACAAATAGTCTCGACAACATGCACATGTCATGCGAAATCCAATACTAAAAATTGTTGTTTTTTATGTCTTAAATCTTGTCAGAAATAGAATATGTTGATGACATCGCCAGACTGTTCAGTGCCATTGTCAATGACATCGAATAGTGCTCGATGCCATCGAGCATTTCTGGATTTCCTCAGTTGGTTGTTATACATATTAGTGTCATTTCCGATAACATTGAGGAGTGTTCGATGACATCGAAGTCTAAGTTTGATGCCATGGAAGCTAGTTCGATGCAATCGAAGATTTCTGGATGTTCATGTCTTCTCTCTGGACTATTTAGGTATTAGTTCGATGCCATCGATATGGCTTCGATGTCATCGAAGGGTAAGTTTCAATGACATCAAAGTGTGTTCGATGTCATCAAAGTGTATTCGATGTCATCGAACGGATTTGCGCAAATTTTTTGTAGATCCGCAAATCTGTGGAATTTGTTTCCGATTTCATTTGGGATTCTTGTCAGGGCTATATATATGGGTGTAAACAGGATTGGGAGAAATAACTAGGGGTTTCTAATTCGTCCAAAGGGTTTCAAGGGTGTAGAAAGGGTTTGATTCGAGGTTGTTTGAATCGGGTAAGCTTTCGTCTCTTGTAATTTCTATTTTTCACGGTGATCATCTGTTATTTTGTGTCATGGTTTTTTCCCATAAGGGTTTTTACATGTTAAATCATTGTGTTTTTTTTGTACTTGATAGGTGTGATTAGTTTACATCTCTTGATTCACCTCTGTGTGCTTCTGTGGTCTCCCAACAAAAACACCACCACACTTTCTTTACATGCCTAAAAAGTAGGAGAGATGAGAATTTTTTAAAAGAGAAAGAAATGATAGTGTCAAATTCAAGAGACAAAAACTCTTTTTATAGACAGAAAAGGAGAGAGAGATCTAATCTCAGTATGACATGCATACACATGATGCATACAGAAAGGCGGTTCATACATGTGGAAATATGGTTCATGTGTGGAAACATGTATAGAAAATGGGCATCGGCAAAACTAAGTACTCAAAAGCTGAGAAAAGCACTTTTTTGAAAATATTTTTTATTCTTTTGATTCCTTTATTTTTTTTTAAAATAGCCCAACAATATATGGGTATGCATTCTTTTAAAGTTTCTGTACCGTATCTTTTCTTGCTTTGTTTATCTCTTTTGAAATTCATCTAACCGTTCAAGATCCAAGTTGTTCATTAGATAAAAATAAGTTGGTCACTGATGATCAAATGAGCCTTAGTAGAGAAAAATGAATGGATAGAAAAGAAAACTTGGTCAAGTTTTTCTAAGCCATCCATTCATTTCTAATATCCGAGTCCATGTGATGAGTAACCATCTTGTTACACCCAGATCCATAGCTCAACTGGTAGACTGAGTGGAGATACCTCGTTTCAACACATGAGGTCTTGGTATCGATCCCTAGTGGGGATGGCTAACATGGAGTGTGTGTACTGACATGGGTGTGTACTAACAACCTAATCCAAAAAAAAAACCATCTTGTCTTTTGGGCCACAGAAAATGCCACACCCACCTCATGGATATATCTTAGACCACGTGCAACACAAGTGGTGGCAATTAAATGGGTCATCTTATACACATATTCCTTTTAAACATTTTTGGTTGATACTCCCCTTCTTTGAGCAGCACCCTTTCAATTCAAAGCTATTTAGAAAGAATAGGTGATCCTCTCCGCTAGTTACAAGTGTGACGTCAGTTGTCACTCTAGGAATCGTGTCTTTGATGATCCGCTCCACCGAGTACCATATTTCTAAGCATTGTTTGGTCTAACTAAATGCGTCACAATAATATAGTAAGCCAACATGTCAAAGTGATATATTTTGCAACCATTTATGATTACCACTTTTGAGAACAACCTTAATTTTCCATATTTTCAAGTTTAATGTGCCTGTTTAGATTGCAAACTACATCAATAATTTGTGTACAAGCTATTGTACAAATTACATTACCTGTCTCGTAAAAATAAGTAATATAATCAACGATTCATGTGTTTGGATAACCATGGTAAAATCGTAATGATGATATTCTTACATCACTTCAAAGTCAAATTATAGAGAAAAATACACTCTTTGGACTATTTATGTATTAGTTCAATGCCATCGATATGGCTTCGATGTCATCAAAGGATAAGTTTCGATGACATCGAAGTGTGTTCGATGTCATCAAAGTGTGTTCGATGTCATTGAACGGATTCGGGCAGAATTTTTGTAGATCCGCGAATCTGTGGAATTTGTTTCCGATTTTGTTTAGGATTCTTCTCAATGCTATATATATGGGTGTAAACGGGATTGGGAGTAATAACTAGGGGTTTCTAATTCGTTCAACGGGTTTCAAGGGTGTAGAAAGGGTTTGATTCGAAGTTGTTTGAATCAGGTAAGCTTTCGTCTCTTGTAATTTCTGTTTTTCATGGTGATCATCTATCGTTTTGTGCCATGGTTTTTTCCCATAAGGGTTTTTCTATGTTAAATTACTGTGTTTTTTTCGTACTTGATAGGTGTGATTGGTTTACATCTCTTGATTCACCTCTGTGTGCTTCTGTGGTCTCCCAACAAAAACACCACCACACTTTCTTTACATGCCCAAAAAGTAGGAGAGATGAGAATTTTTTAAAAGAGAAAGAAATGATAATGTGTCAAATTCAAGAGACAAAAACTCTTTTTATAGATAGAAATGGAGAGAGAGATCTAATCTCAGTATGACATGCATACACATGACGCATACAGAAAGGCGGTTCCTACACGTGGAAATATGGTTCATGTGTGGAAACATGTATAGAAAATGGGCATCGGCAAAACTAAGTACTCAAAAGGTGAGAAAAGCACTTTTTCGAAAAAAAAATAATTTATTCCTTTTGATTCCTTTATTTTTTTTTTGAAATAGCCCAACAATATATGGGTATGCATTCTTTTAAAGTTTCTGTACCGTATCTTTTCTTGCTTTGTTTATCGCTTTTGAAATTCATCTAACCGTTCAAGATCAAAGTTGTTCATTAGATAAAAATAGGTTGGTCACTGATGATCAAATGAGCCTTAGTAGAGAAAAATGAATGGGCCGAAAAGAAAACTTGGTCAAGTTTTTCTAAGCCAACCATTCATTTCTAATATCATAGTCCATGTGATGAGTAACCATCTTGTTACACCCAGATCCATAGCTCAACTGGTAGATTGGGTGGAGATACCCCGTTTCAACACTTAAGGTCTTGGTATCGATCCCTAGTGGGGGTGGCTAACATGGAGTGTGTGTACTAACAAAACCCCCCCACCCCCAAAAAAAAAAAAAAAAAAAAACCATCTTGTCTTTTCGGCCATAGAAAATGTTGCACCCACCTCATGGATATATCTTGGACCACGTGCAACACAAGTGGTGGCAATTAAATAGGTCATCTTATACACATATTCCTTTTAAAAAAATTTGGTTGATACTCCCCTTCTTTGAGCAACACCCTTTATTCAAAAGCTATTTAAAAAGAATAGGTGATCCTCTCCGCTAGTTACAAGTATGACGTCAGTTGTCGCTCTAGGAATCGTGTCTTTGATGATCCACTCTATCGAGTACCATATTTCTAAGCATTGTTTGGTCTTACTAAATGCGTCACGATAATATAGTAGGCCAACATGTCAAAGTGATATATTTTGCAACCATTTATGATTACTGCTTTTGAGAACAACCTTAATTTTCCATATTTTCAAGTTTAATGTGCCTGTTTAGATTGCAAACTACATCAATAATTTGTGTACAAATTACATTACCTGGCTAACATGGAGTGCAGTGGGCCGGTCCCACTTGAGTTTAGATTGGACCCAATAACTGGGCTGCCCTATTATGGCAAAAGTCTGGTGGGTCTGGTCTCTCTAGTGTTGGCCCAAATAATAATCTTGTACATGGGGCCCTTCAAACCTACACTAGACTCATTTTAAGCATTACCATAATTATCATTATTAGGAATTCTACTTTTAGAAATGTATATAGCCTTTAGTAAATTATCTATAATGATGTTAGATATTACATATAAAGATTATTAATATTAAATATTAATGTTTTATTCTATCATTATTAAGTATTATCCTTAAGGGTAAAGCATATTATGTATTTTCATCAAAATGATTAATAGTGTCACGTTGACTAATATTGGGTATATTATTAATATTAATGGTTGTTTTGAAATCATTAGTATCAGTCCTTGTTATATTATCATTAATAAATGTTCTGTTATCATTATGTAGGGGTTATTAGTCCTTAGATAAGGATGGTACATTTAAATATGAACTTACGAACTCTCATTATTAATATTGATGGATTAATACTCGTATTATGAATATTATTCAACTCATTGTATAATAATAACAATAATAATAATAATAATAATAACAATATTAATAACAATATATGATTTAAATCCTAAAATCTAAGTGTGGGATTAGACTCTAGAATGAAACCTTAATTCTACATCAAGACCCTAAGTAACCTAAACCCTAGGACAATACTTTGGACACAAATGGTGAAGTTAATCTAATGGTACAATTTCATAACTTATGATAGGATCCAAGTCTAAGGGCGCAGGCACTTAGCGACACTAGGAGGCGATTCGAAGTATAAGGTGATAATACTTCCCCTTGAGCTTTCCATTTTCCCATTATCTTAAGTTATAGTTTTTATTTCAATTTATAATTGATATCTCCATTCTATAAGCACATGTGTTAATTGTCGAAATTGAATTTCTATATTACATGCATAATGGTCATTATGTATATTTGTTCATTATTTGTGTATTGCTTATGAACTTTAAACTGGTACATTAATGGGAAACCCCCACCTATAAATGTACATCCATACTTGGGATGTAACCCGACTGGTTGTGATTAAAATGGACCTTCGGCTTAGTGGTTATTGAGTGATGGTTTAAATAGATCATGAATGTGGGCCTACCACCCAGGGTTGTTGTGTCCAATGGTTTTCAAGGATAGTCTTTTATCGCATGGTTTTGATACTCGTCCTATGAGGCCTATTTTGAAAATTGCCCCATGTGGCTTGTTTGATATCGCCTTATGTGGCTTTGTTTTGGTATTTTCCCTACATGGGTTCGATGTTTTATACCGTACAACCATGTGATGGTAAGCCTCATATACTATAATATGATTGGCCACTAGTCGACAAGTTTCCATTAAACATCTTAAGATGGTAGCCTCATGGGCGGGGAATGGTGGTAATGGGACACTATGCCCGAGCTGTCGACCTACGCTGGGCCATTTGCTCCCCATAGTGACCTTTGAGCTTATCTAAATTGGCTGGTTATAAATAGACCAATAATGACTTGGCTAATCATGCATGCATGGCATATTACGATGGCTTGGATCACTCTGCCCTGCGATTACGCTGAATGTTGCGCTTATGACCAGCCATTCGATTTATGATGATGACTTGGATCTTCATGCCCATGCGATTACGCTGAATGTTGCGCTGATGACTAGTCACATCTTTGGGTGACGACCCCAATGCCTGTCCGGATGTTTTTCCCGGGGCACGGACCGTTTGGATGTTTTACCCGAATCAATGATTGCATTCATGCATCCATGCATCTAATAAGATTGCATTTACTCTGTTTTGGTTGTCTGGTTGTTTTATAATTATGCTTACCTAATGCGGTAGTGTGTAATCTTGAGAGGAATTCACACTGAGTTGGCCACTCATCCATCAAATATACAATCGTACAGGTAGTACAGGTGGCTTTTGTGATATGTATGTTCAGACTTGATGAGGAGAATGGTACGATCGCCAGGGATGCATGACTGTATTTATCTGGAGGAGCTGCGTAATCTCGCGGCTTATATTTATATGTTTTCTGCTATTCTTCATGTATTAAATTATTGTAAATCTTGTACTTGTTAAATTCAGAGACATTGGTTTGTATAAGTCATTATGGGCAGCTTCTTGTAAATTTGAATGATAATGAATTTTTTTTTATGTCGATTTGTCCACACTACGCTCATTTGCTTACTCTGATGAAGGAAAAAAAAATGTACACTCGAATTTGACCATCCTTCAAAGCTAACACTCGGGTTTTTGGGACACGGGTCATATACTCGGGTCCTGAAAAGTCGGGGCGTTACAAGTGAACACCCAAAATATTTATTTCTAAATTAATAAATATTTAAAAGGGGAAAAGTTACCATGAGGTTGACCTCATTGAAACTTTCATGAGGCCAAGCTCTATAAGGGTCCACCATGATGTGTGGCGGACGTTCGTTCCGTCAATCAAATACACCCATTCATGTTAAACCATGGGCTTAAAAATTAGGCCAACTCATGACATAGGTAGGCCACACCACAGACAACAATTGAGAGTGGATGCCCACCCATTGAAACTTTCTTAATCGTATATAGGCCTAGTGAGATGTGATTTAGACATCTAATCCATTCATTATGTGTCCTACCTGGATAAGGGGTCACACCAAATTTTAGGCCATTCTAAAACTCAAGTGGGCTCCACTAGTTTATTTAAATGAGCCAGCCAATTGGTTTGTTACTAATTGTGAATTGTCCATATATTTTTTACTCTTAATTTTGTTAACATTTTCAAACCGATTAGTAAAGCCTCGTATTCAACTTGATTATTAATGCAATTGAACTCAAGTTGAAATAGAAATTCATGTCTCCTCCCAACTAAGTTGATCAGGATAATCCCTGCTCCTGATCTTTTATCGGTCCTTAAATCGTCAAAAATCAGTTCTAAAATAATTGGGATACCATATATAAGTTTAATACTTCCGAATGAAGTTGATTTTCAATGTCCGAATGATGATCAGTCAAGAAATTTGCTATGGTTTGCCCTTTAACCACCCTTTGTGGCTCATACGTTAGATCGAAATAAGATAATGCTAGAACATATACTTAACTAATTCAACCATTCAGAATCGATCAATTTAACATATACTTAACTAAATTAGTTATTGAAATTATATTGATTAACTTGGCCAATAAATAATGACATAATTTCATAACCATGAAGTACAACTATGAACATAATTTTTCTATAGCATAAAATTGTTTATTGGTATCTAACAAAATTAGAGTAAGATAATACACAGTTCGTTCCCTTCGATCATTATCATCCCGAGTTAACAGTACGCCGACTGATTTTGCAAAAGACGCGACATACATCTTGAGCGGACATGTGGCCTTAAATTATGTCTGCCATAGTAGAGGACCCACATAAGATGCAAATGTAAATTATTCGGCAAATCGAAGTCGATTTGGCCTGAATTTTGGTCCGGCACTTCATCCAAACCAGATGCGATGGCTGAATGGCTTGGATCACAAATGCAATATTGCATGATGAGCCCCATACAGAACCTAAGGTCGCCCTTTTTTGTTGTAGTCCACCTGAGTCACAGGTCGGCTTGATTTTCGGTCCATGGCACCATCGTGGGATGGGACCTTTGATGGTTAGCTTGGATGTGATGCACATATCAGGGTCGGGGCACAGAGCTAGATTGCATGGTAAGTTACCATACATATGTGTATGAGGGTATGAGTATGTGTGTACATGTATATATTATATACATGTATGCATGCAAAATGACTCAGGGGAATGTTGGAAATGGACCCCACACAATAAATCTACATGACATCCGACCCGTCCATTAGATGAGTACCTCCATCTTTACCCTTGGCCTAAAAAATCTAGCCAATCCATGTCTCAAGTGGGCCAAACCAGAAGGAAAACGTAAGGGAGGATAACCACACTTGATTTTCATTAATCTCCAGCCAAGATTCAAAATGCCCTAATTTTTTACTTGTTATTTCATCTGGGGTATACGACGCATATTAATGGATTGGATCGCATACACACTGAATAGAACGCCCTCTACACGAAGTAAGGGTGGGCATCCTCTATCAAGTGTTCACTGTGTTGTGGCCCACCTAAATCATGGATCAGCCAGATTTTTGCAGCATTAGTTCAAAACGAAGGACGCATCTGATGATCGGTGTGGATGCCATAAATACATGGTGGACCATGTCCAGCTCTCACTACCATATATGGTGGGGTAATGTTACCATCAAATCATTTACCTGCACGTATGAGATTAATCCATGTTAAATCGTTGGAGAGTTATAGTATGTAAGTTTAATTTAGAAAAACCAACCAACGAGCTTTCATAGCTCAGTTGGTTAGAGCACCCGTTTAGTAAGCGGGAGGTCTTGAGTTCAAATCTCAATGAAAGCAGTATTATTATTTTATTTTTTTCATTTTTCACCGTGTGATGTTGTGGTCCACTTGAGCTTCATTTTTCACCGTGTGAATCTGTGGTCCATTTGAGCTTTGATGAAAATAAATGGTCAGGGCAGATAAAACACATACATTTATGGTGGGCCCCACAGTTTACTCACCGCACAGATGATTATAGTAATTCATTGATTATTTTTTTCTATTTATTATTATTACTGTGGCCCACCTACAGCGTTAGATGGCCACTCTAAAAACATTACTATGGGAATGCACCCAACTTATTTAGCTCTGCTGGAATGGATTTGTTGGGTGGACTGTTGGGTATGTAGCTCATGCAATGAAGCTGATGTAAAAATCTCACCTCCTGTCCTGTCCATACATCAGGGTAGGCCATTTCTGTAGACGTCTTTATTTAAGTGTTAGATTTGTTCATTAATTTAATGTATTAGGATTTTGAAAATACAACAGAATTATACGGCCTTCAAAAATTCAGATTTTAGACTATAAGTGTAAAGATCCACATTTCATGTTATTAATTTCTATAATAGGAAGATATAATTTTCAGAATTAGAATTATCTTAGATTTGATGTTATAAAAAATAAAAATAAAATAAAAGCTATTGATTTTCCTGTACTAATTCTTCAAATCTGAGTCTCTCCCCTAAATTTATTCCAAATGAAGGAAAAAGATGAGAGTAAAAATTTAACAAAAACAAAAAAAAAAAGAAAAAAAGAAAAAAAGAAAAAAGAAAAAAAAAGAAAAAAGAAGCTAACCCTAGGACAAAGCCAAGGAGACACAAAGAGGTGTCCTGGTGGACCTCACACATGTGAAACGTGTGATAAAAGAGATAAATGAGAAGGGATGTCTGTGTGTGTCAGCAGGTGATGCCTAGTGAGTGGGGACGTCCCCGTCTCTCTTTACTATATCCTCTCCCTCTAGGACATGAATTACATGTAAAGAGAAATTAAGTTTCGATAGACACCAATTAAAGTTCCTATCCGTTGATGCAGAAATTTAGTTAGCCCCTTTTAGACCGTTGTGCACCTGCACAAGGAATGAACAAGGAAGACCCTAGCTCACGTAGGGGACCCTCCGATGCCAAAGTCAGGAAAGGGATCTGGGTCTAGTCAAGTATTGAAGGTTTAGGGATAAAGATACTGCGTACCTTTCACCATTAGAGTTATCTCTATTTATAGTTTTAAGAGAGGCGGTGAAATCTCCCTATTTAGTAAGTGTGTATTGTAGAGGTATTTGGATTCTGGGTGTGCGGTGAATCTCTCGAGATCCTCGGCGAAGATCTTGGGATCCCGAGCATATCGCGGATATCATCCAAAGACCTTGGACGAATCTCTATCACAATGAATTTCTTAGCTCTTCGGTTAAGATCTCAAGTGGATATAATCAAACCTTGATGGGAGGCAGGTTGAACCGACTTGAAGTGTTCCGACCTAGGACGCCAACCTTAGTAATGTCAACCCGGGTGAGGCCAACCTGCGTAATGTTGACCTGTCTCCTTAGTCGAACCAGGGGATGGAATGATCTTGACAGACTCTGGGGATCTTGGACTCGACTGAGATAGTGCTCTTTCAAGTATTCGGGTCGGTCGGTAGGTGTTTTGATCTGGTGACGGGATGTCGAGCTCGATCCTACTTCTTGCTTGGGTTTTGAGTATGGGATTGAACTTGCTGTTGTGTCCGACCTGAAGAAGTGTGCAAGGTCCTGACCTGACCTTTCATCATTAGTCGGCTTGTTTTCCCTATAACACTACCTATGGCTTAGTGATAGATAGAATGTGTTTTAACACTGACGTGGCTTAAACGGTTACTCGTCCTTATCTGGAGACACCGTGAACACAAAACTTCTCAAAGATATGAGCTATCATTCATATATTTACCGCAGACCCTGAGGATATCAAATATGCCATGTGGCTTCGCAAAATTTTGGTACGAAAACTGCCCCATCATGTTTCTTGTCATTCGGCAAAGAGATAGCAAGAAACGTGAAATTATTTTTCTGTCCTCCGCCATGTGGTGTATTTGCACTCGTTCAAACTTTCAAACATCGTCTCCATCATTTCGTTCTTTTCATAAATTTGCTACGCGTCACTCAAAGTAGATATCGTTGTATCCTAGCGGCAGCTTTTTGCCTCAAGGGTCACTCCTACCCTCATTTGGCCATTAATGATGCACATGCGGCAAAAGCTATATATCCTTTTATTTTCTTTTCCTTTCATTGTCATGCTTTTGACTTCCCAAAACCCTAAACTTCTTCTTTTGGCTTACCATTTCCTTATGCCTACATTCATGGCTCCCATAAGATATGCAGCTTCGTCTTCTATTTCCCGTCTTCTGACTCTGGTGGAACCGCTTTGTGAATCGGCTTGATCAGATGTAATTTTCAAATCTGAATTTGAGTCCAAAGTTTATTTGGGTCCTATGTTTCCTCTCGATACTTCCTTAGATTTCTCAAATATATTTTCATACTTCCCTGCTAGTACGAGGGAAAATTTCGTAATCAGTCGTAACTCTTTTAATTAGACTTATTCCAAAAAATGGGTTGAATGGTATCAACGACTCAAGTCCGAATACATACAGTTGTAGGATGAGCTCAGCATTATCACTTGCATTCACATGTCCACCTGTCACATAGAACCTAATTCAGTTCTTCTCGTTACTGTTATGTGTTTTTGGAGTTGTACCACTAACCCCTTTCATTTCAAAGGTGGTATGATGAGTTGTACCATTATGGACTTTTGTGCCTCAACAAGCTTACCTCCGATCACTTTGAATTTTACCTAGGGTATCACCCTGACAATCATAATCATCCTTTCTTCAATCATGCCAATATTCGTAGCTCGTACGGTCCTTTTGTGAAAAAGGAAGATAAAACCAAAGGTGAAGTTTCCCATCAGGAACATCGTTAATTCCTTTTGACGTGGATTTGTCGATTTCTTTATTGTGTCCCTTCTAATCAAATAACTAAAGAATACACTGGTTTAGTCGAAACCTTAATTTATGGTCATAGAGTAGCATTGGCTTGCATTGGCTCCATTTCTCCTTTCGCATTTGTATTGAGGTGTTCATAGTCTTTCATTTGAAGGTCCCCATCTGGTCAGATGCTCCTTTTGGTTGCTTCATGTTAAGGGTTGAATATTGCATATTAGACCACAGTTATTACCTGCTTTTATAAACATAGTACCGTTTAACGCCTTATTTTAATTGTGTTTGTGATGCAAGGTGAATTCACGAGCATGGACTGAAAATGGTGTTAAAAGCATGGATTTAATGCTCAGGAACCACCAAGGCAAGGGAAGGACTCTAGGGGACCGAGATCGATGATTTCACTGAGATTCAAGAAAATCACGTGTGTCACACTAAGAGGCTTGAAAGTCGTCCAGAATTCAAGATCACAGGGTTCCAACCATCCGTTCGGTTCGAAAATTTAGATCTGGCCTGGGGACCATAAATTAACCGTACACATATAATTTAAGCTCCCGAATTTTTGTGGAAGTGGCCCAACGGCCAGATAAGCCCACAAATCATCAAATTGGGACCCACCTGATATCTGGATATGCTTCACTTTTGGTCTCAACCCATTAAATGAGTTGGAAAAGTGGATGGACGGAGCGGATTTCTTGAAACACCAAGATGTGACCCACTTTACATAACATGAGTGTGCACATCTCACGTGCACTGTAGTGCACTGGACCAGCAAGGAGCGGTCAAATACCGCTGACCCGCGTAATCCGATTGGATTCGGAAACCAGACTTCCCGCTGCAAAAAAACCGAAACAGGGAGTGCGAACGGGTCTCTGTGGGCCACCATCATGATGCGACGGTCAGATTTGAACTGTCCATTAGAATCCCACAACCCCACTGGCCAAGTCTAGGTAGAAATTTTTCAAGAAACAGTAAGGATCGGTTTTCAATTATCCAAATGAAAGACGGACGACAAAGTAGAAAACCATGTGGGCCACAGGGAAACCGATCCACAACCGTCCATATTTGACCTGTTTTTCGAGCTAAATCTAATGGACGGTGTGGATTTTTCAACCAAACAATGCTCATGGGCCCCATCAACGTCACATTGAACGGTTACGCAGGCTCTGTTGCCCACTGCGAGAACCGATCGCTGTAGGGCCGTTCTGCAGTCGAGGAGACGGTCAATCCGTCCATTTGGACCGTTCAAACTAGTCTCAAGGTGTGGCTGACCAGGGCTAAGAAGACTGGATGGCTCAGATCTGCCATTCGGGTTCTTCCACAGCACCAAAATGCGGGTTGAGTGCGAGCGTGAGATGTTTGCTGCGAGAAGATTGTGAAAGGAGTGTAGCTGTCCACTAACTGTTTCTTATGCGTAAGCAAGGACGGTTCCTTGCAACCGACCTCTCCACTGCCTCCATTAGCTATAAAAGAAAGAGACATGAGAGAGAGTAAGCATTCAATCCAATCCACGACTGAGACGTTTGGAGGGAGAGAGAAGTCAAGAGTTTTTTTTTTTTTTTTTTTGGAGTTTTGCTTTTTGAGAGATCTAACCTCCCCATGTTAGGCTAAGAGGTGAAGCTTGTAGCGTGATGGGACTAATTCTACAGTTTGGATTCATGCTTTTGAATTGATATTGGTTCTGGTTTGATTAACAGGAATACTTCTAGTTTTTAATGGTTTGTTGTTATTGAAATTACAATAAGTCTGCGATAGCTTTGAGTATTTCCTTTCCCTTATTTTGATTATGAAAATATGCAGCTTTGTTGTTCACCATTGCCCCTTGGACATGGTTGGATGATGGAATCCTTCCTAACATTCATACATCTGTCTGATTGGTTGTTGATTGGTTTAATTCTGTTATTTACTTTGTCTCATGGGCATGGTTTTGTGATGGAATCAACTCTAATTCTCATACCTTTCATCTCTTTGAAAACTAGATCGAAGGAAGTTCAGATTGAGTTTTAGTGACATATCTTCCAACTGGATGAAGATGGGACTCGAAGTCCAATTGAGTTCATGAATTAAGCGTAGATCTCCCTGATCTTCACAAGTGGATCCTCTGAATCCCTAGTTTCCACCTTTGAATTCTACAAATTTTAATTTATTATTTCACCATTATTTCCTCATATTCACCTAATTTAGATTACATCTTATTCTAGTTCTAGTTCAAGTTGCTTTCAGATTACGTACAAGGTTCAATCCCCGTGGATTTGACCTTGGTCTTACCAAGATTATTACTACATCACAACCCTATACTTAGGGTGTGAATAAGTTTTTAGCGCCGTTGCCAGGGACTGACGGTTACATTTATCTGAAATTAACTAGTTTTAGAATTAGGTTAAGATTAGGGTTTTCTAACTTTAGGTTTAGATTTTTTTTTTCTGATTTTTAGAAACTAACCTAACTTTCCTGTTTTGTAGGATTCTGAGATAGAAACTTCTAAATTGGTAATCTCTTTCTGATTTTCTAGTTTTTCTAACTTTCTGTTTCTATATTAGGATTTGTTTTATATTTTTAGGAATTTTCCTAATTTGTTTCATCTTTTCTTTCTTTTATTTTAAAAAACTTCCTAATTCTAGTTTAGAATTTTTCCTGATTGTTTTTAGAAAATTTTCTTTTAGAAACTAGTCACTTTCTATTTTTAAGTTTTAGGAACTTTTTATTTTTAGAAACTAACTTGTTTTGGTTTGTTTTGCAGGTTTTTAACTGAAGGACTCCAATTTAGTAAGTTCTTTCCAACCCTTTTCTTTTTCTATTTCTAGATTTTTATTTCCTTTCTTCTTTTTAGGTTAGGTTTAGAATCTGAATTGAGGGTTGCGAGTATTTTATGTTCAAGTGGGCTCGTGACAACACTCGATGTCTCTTGACTGAAGGAGGATTGGTTGAGGGGTTGATTATCCATTGCAAGACTAGACACCGCTCGAAATCCCCTGAGTTAATTGAAGTGATGGCTGAAAGCCAACCTCTTCTACCCCAACCTAGGGTGGAAGACATCCAAGATGAGAATGAGGTGCATCAAGCACCCCCGCCTCATACTTTACGAGATTATTTACAACCAGCGGAAGTGAGTACGCCCTCATGCATAGTTTTTCCTGAGAATACAGAACACATAGATATCAAGCCAGGGGTGATCCAACTCCTTCCTAAATTTCATGGGCTTGAGTCAGAGAATCCATATCTACACTTGAAAGAGTTTGATGAGATCATAGCCACATTATATTTTCTAAACGTGTCTGAGGACATAGTCAGGCTGAAACTCTTTCCATTTTCTTTAAAAGAGAAAGCTAAGACGTGGTTGCATTCACTACGTCCTAAATCTATTGGTATATGGAATGATATGCAAAGGGAGTTCATAAAGAAATTTTTTCCACATCATAAAATGAACACCCTTAGAAAATCAATCATGAACTTCGCCTAAAAGGAGGATGAAACATTCTTTCAATGTTGGGAAAGGTTTAAGGATCTTATCAGTTCATGCTCACAACACGGTTTTGAAACGTGGCGCATTACACACTTTTTCTATAATGAATTGACATCTTCCATGAGCCAATTAGTTGAGACGATGTGCAATGAGGAATTCATGAATAAAAATGTCGATAATGTGTGGGACTACTTGGATAAACTGGCTGAAAACACACAATCATGGGACACATATCCAAAATCAAACACTATGTCTAGGCTGACTCAATCTAAGGAGAGGGGTGGAATGTATTTCCTAAAAGAGGACGATGATATCAATTTTAAAATGACTAATCTCATAAGGAAATTCAAGGCCATTGAATCAAAGAAGGATAAGGTTAATGAAATTGTTTGTGGTATTTGTGATTGCAACATTCACACAACCGAAAATTGTCCAACAATACCTGCCTTTCAAGGGGTGTTGAATGAGCAATCCAATGCTGTAAACAATTATTAAAGACCTTTCAATAGATCTACCTCCAATACATACAATCCTAGTTGGAGAAATGATCCAAATTTCAATTGGAGGAATGGATAAATCGCTACCCCCCAAGGTTTATTTAATCAAATTCCACAACAAGAGAAACCCCAAGAGGACTCAGTTCTACAACATTTTTAAAAGTAAGAGCTTTTCAATCAAGGTATGCTAAAAGCCTTTCAAGATCTTACAAAAGCGATACATGAACTTAAGGCTGAAAATACGATTGGGAACAAGGGGAGTTTCCCATCTCAACCTCTTCCCAATCCTAAACCGCAATATAAAGTTAGCGACCCAAGCTCTTCAAATCAGATGGAGCAAGCTAAATCATCACCACTCTTAGGAGTGGGAAGATCATTGACAAAACTATTCCGGTTAGGGCTGAAAAGCCTAAGGACCCGGAAGTGGACAAAGAGGATGGATCTAGCCATGCCCCACCAGAGTTAGAATCGAAACCTCAAGGGAAGTCAGTTGCTCCATTTCCCCAACGGTTGGTTGCACCAAAACCTCTCTCTAACTCTCAGGATATTCTAGAGGTGTTGAAATAAGTGAAGGTCAACATTCCTTTACTTGATGCTGTGAAATAAATACCTTCATATATCAAATTCCTGAAAGACTTATATACGACCAAAAGACGGAAAAATATTCAAAAGAAAATCTTTCTAACTAAGAAAGTGAGTGCCATCCTAAAGCAAGATGTGCCGCAGAAATTCAAAGATCCCGGTTGCCCAATCATATCATGTGTAATCAACGACTATCGAATCAAGCACTCACTTCTTAACTTAGGAACGAGCATCAATATTATTCCTTACTCGGCATACAAACAGTTAGGTTTGGGTGAATTAAAACCCACCCTAACCACGCTACAACTTGCTGATCGCTCTATTCGTGTACCAAGAGGGATAATTGAGGATGTGTTAGTCCAGGTCGACAGATTTTACTACCCTATAGATATTATCATCCTGGATACCGAACCCATCGGTAACATGAGCACTCAGATTCCCGTCATTCTTAGTCGCCCATTCCTTGCCACCTTAAACGCAATTATCAATTGCATGAATGGTGTCATGAGTATGTCTTTCGGGAATATGACATCAGAAATGAATATCTTTTTCAACACAGGCAGACGGTTAGAGGATAATGACGATTTCCACGACATTAACATGATTGATACTTTCGTGGAATATAGGACACCCTTTACCTTATCCTCTGACCCTCTAAAGACGTGTCTGGCCCACTCCCATGATTTTGATGATGACATGATTAGGGAGACGTGTGTCATGCTTGATGTTGCACTGGTACTTGAAGTTAACCGGTGGAGGCCACAATTTGAAAAGTTACCCCAAACCGATGAAGTGCCTCTACCGTCTAACCTCAAGCCACCGAAGCTTGACCTAAAACCTTTGCCCTCTAATTTGAAATATGCATATTTAGGTCAAGATGAGACATACCCTATGGTGATTTTTGTCCTCCTTGGGAAAGAACAAGAGAGTATGCTCACATCTACTCTCATTGAGCATAAGGGAGCCCTTGGATGGACGATTGTGGACCTCAAGGGAATTGGCCCCTCGATTTGTACTCACTGCATTTATCTTGAGAATAATGCGATGATCGGTCGGCAATCACAACGCAGACTAAATACAAACATGAAGGAAGTGGTTAAAGCCGACGTTCTTAAACTATTGGATGTGAGTATCATATACCCTATATCCGATCGTTAATGGGTGAGTCCAACTCAGGTGGTTCCTAAGAAGTTCGATATCACCATCGTAGCCAATGCTAATAATGAACTCGTGCTAATTAGAGTTACTACTGGTTGGAGAATGTGCATTGACTACAGGAAGTTAAATACTGTTACGAGGAAGGACCACTTTCCTTTACCCTTCATTTATCAGATCTTGGAAAGGTTAGTTAGTCATTCTTACTATTGTTTCCTTGACGGGTATTTGGGCTACAATCAGATAGAGATTGCCCCTGAAGATCAGGAAAAGACTATGTTTACATGTCCCTATGACACCTTTGCTTACCGAAGGATGCCATTCGGACTATGTAATGCCCCTGCCACCTTTCTGTGATATATGATGAGTATCTTTTCTGACATGGTGGGGCAATATCTAGAGGTCTTCATGGATGATTTTTCTGTCCTCGATCCATCTTTCAATGAGTGCTTAGAAAGTCTTAAATGTGTGCTGAAAAGATGTCAAGAAAAGAACTTGGTACTTAATTAGGAGAAGTGTCATTTTATGGTTAATAAGGGAATTGTCCTTGGATATATTATCTTGTCCAAAGGAATCGAGGTGGATAAGGCAAAAATTGATCTTATCTCTAACCTACCTCCACTCAAGAACATGTGGGACGTGCAATCTTTCTTAGGACACGCTGAGTTTTACAGAAGATTCATAAAAGACTTTAGTCTCATCTCTCGTCCTCTATATAATCTACTTCAAAAGGATGCATCATACGAGTGGACTGAGCCATGTTAGGAAGCTTTCACTAAGCTTAAGAGCACGTTGACTAGTGCACCCATCATACAGCCACCCGACTGGAGCGTTCATTTTAAACTTATGTGCGACGCGTCTGATTATACTCTTGGGGTGGTTTTAAGCCAGAGAAAAGATAAGAAACCCTACATTATTCATTATGCAAGTAAGACTCTAAATCCTGCCTAAGTGAACTACTTGACTATGGAAAAGGAACTCTTGGCCGTAGTGTTCGCTTTGGACAAATTTATGTCCTATTTGATTGGATCTAAGATCATTATTTACACAGACCACGTGGTGCTCAAGTATCTTCTATTTAAGAATGATGTTAAGCCTCGCCTGGTAAGATGGATCCTCTTACTTCAGGAATTTGACCTAGAAATAAAAGATAAAAATGGGAGTGGAGAACGTAATGGCTGACCATCTTTCTCACCTTGATCTCTCTGATTCCCTTGAGACGACACATATCAATGACATGTTCCCTGATGAACAGTTGTTCAGAGTCTCCCATTTATCTTAGTTCGCTGATATTGCTAATTGTCTTCCCACAGGTTTCATACCGACATATTGGACTATGCAAGATAAGCAGAAAATTTTCACCGAGGTGCGCAACTTTTTCTAAGACGATCCATATTTGTTTAAATATTGTCCAGACCAAATCTTGAGGAGATATGTGTTAAACAATGAGCATTAGAGTGTCATCTCCTTCTGTCACTCACAGGCCTGTGGTGGTCACTTTTCTGCTAAAAAGACCACGGCCAAGATTTTGCAGTGTGGCTTTTACTAGCCCACTATGTTCAGGGACACTCATGAGTTTTGCAAAGCTTGAAAGCATTGTCCTGTCGAAATATGATGCCTTTGAACCCCATTCTTATTATAGAGGCATTTGATTGCTGGGGCATCAATTTCATGGGACCATTCCCCTAATCTTTTAGAAATCTATATATTTTGTTTGTCGTAAACTATATCACTAAATGGGTCGAAGCGATTCCATGTTAGAATAATGACCATCGCACGGTCATTAAATTGCTAAAAGAACATCATTTCTCGATTCAAAACACCTCGCGCCATCATTAGTGATGGGGGCTCACACTTTTGTAATAGACCATTCAAGAGCTTAATAAAGAAATATGGTATCTCTCACAAGGTGAGCACCCTATAGCATCCACAGACAAGTGGGCAAGCTGAGAGTTCCAATAGGGAGATCAAACACATTTTGGAGAAAACGGTTAACCCTGACCGTAAGGATTGGTCAATACGATTGACCGATGCCTTATGGGCTTACCATACTGCTTTTAAAAATCCTATTCGAATGTTTCCCTTTAGACTTGTCTATAGGAAGGCTTGCCACTTGCTTGTGGAGTTGGAACATAAAGCCTGCTGGGCGATCAAAAATCTAAATTTCAATCTGGACAATGCTGGCTCACTACTCAAACTTCAGTTGAATGAACTTGAAGAAATCCAGAATGATATTCACTCCCCAAGTATAGGGTTGTGAATGTAGTAATAAACTCGGTGAGACCGAGGTCGAACCCAAGGGACTGATACCTGTACGTAATCTAAAACTAGGTAGAAATAGAACTAGCCTAAGATGAAATCTAAATCAAATATAAATTGATGAATAATGGTGAGAGCTTAATGTAAAACTTAAGAGAAATCGGAGATAAGAAACTAGGGATTTAGAGGATCCACTTGTAGAGATCAGGGAGATCTTATGTCTGCTTCAAAAATCATGGAAATCAACTGAACTTCCTTTGATATAGTTTTCAAGAGACGAAAGGTATATGAATTAGAATGGATTCCATCACCAAACTATGCCCAGGAGACAAAGTAAACAACAGAATTAAACTAATTAAAAACCAATCAACATGATATGAAGGTTAGGAAGGGTAATGTCATCCAACCATGCCCAGGAGACGATAGCGAACAACAGGACTTCCTGACGTCATAATCAAAATAAGAAAAAAGAAATACTCAAAGTCATCGTAGACCCATTGTAATTTCAGTCACAACAAACCATTAAAAACTAAAAACATTCCCTTAATTATCAAACTAAAATCAAAGTCAGTTCATAAATTTAAATTAAATTACAAGCATAAAATAGAGTCTCCCATCTCACTACAAGCTTCACCTCTTAGCCCTAGCTAAGAGGTTTAGCCACACATAAACCTGATTAGGCTAAATCTCAAAAACATCATAAAACAGTAAAGAACAAATCTGACTTTTCCTCTTTCTCTCTCTTGTGCATCCACGTCCAAGCCTTAGCTCCGATTCCCCCTCTCCCTCTCTTACTTCTATCTTTTGTAAGCGCCAGCAAGGTCGGTGGAGAGCTTCCACACTCCATGCGGAAGTTTTACGCAGCAGGGAAGTCGGCTGGGGCTTGCCTGTCATCCTTTACGCAGCAGAAAAACAATGCAACTGATCTACATTGGGCCCAGTTTTTATAAAAAGAAAACGTCCCTACAGACAGTTTTTGTGTAGCTTTCAGATGAACGGTCTGGATTACTGGTCCGACGCTTATCAGAATCACACAACAGCCAACAGTGGCGTATTTCACGGATGCAGAGTCTGCTGCGTAAATCAGTTGGCGCTGATGTTTGGTGGGACCCGTGATTGAAGTCGGTGGAGAAATCCACACCGTCCACCGAATTCCTCTCGGAATTTCGGTCAGAAACGCATAGTTTTGGATCACCCTTGATGCGGTCCACTTGATTTCCCATTTTGTCATCCAACCTGCGTTTGAACAATATTTTCCTATGTGTGCAAGGATGAGGTTGGAAGAACTTCCTGTTTACGGTCAGTTTGACCTTGTGGAACGAATGGACGGTCCAGATTGACCACTTGATTGAAGGTGGTGGTCATTCCTATTACTGTTTCCTTGACGGGTATTCAGGCTACAATCAGATAGAGATCGCCCCTGAAGATCAGGAAAAGACTATGTTACATGTCCCTACGACACCTTTACTTACCGAAGGATGCCATTCGGACTATGTAATGCCTCTGCCACCTTTTAGTCATGTATGATGAGTATCTTTTCTGACATGGTGGGGTAATATCTAGAGGTCTTCATGGACGATTTTTGTCTGCGGTCCATCTTTCAGTGAGTGCTTAGAAATTCTTAAATGTGTGCTGAAAATATATGAAGAAAAGAACTTGGTACTTAACTGGAAAAAGTGTCATTTCATGGTTCATAAGGGAATTGTCCTTGGACATATTATCTCGTCCAAAGGAATTGAGGTGGATAAGACAAAAATCAATCTTATCTCTAACCTACCTCCACCTAAGAATATATGGGACGTGCGATCCTTCTTAGGACATGCCAAGTTTACAGAAGATTCATAAGGACTTTAGTCTCATCTCTCGTCCTCTATGTAATCTACTTCAAAAAGATGCACCATATGAGTGGATGAGCCATGTCGGAAGCTTTCACTAAGCTTAAGAGCATGTTACTAGTGCACCCATCATACAACCACCCGACTAGAGCCTTCATTTTGAACTTATGTGCGACGCGTCCGATTATGCTCTTGGGGCGGTTTTAGGCCGGAGAAAAGATAAGAAACCTTACATTATTCATTATGCATGTAGAGAACTCTAAATCCCGCCTAAGTGAACTACTTGACTATGGAAAAGGAACTCTTGGCCGTAGTGTTCGCTTTCGACAAATTTATGTCCTACTTGATCGAATCTAAGATCATTATTTACACAGATTACGCGGCGCTCAAGTATCTTCTATTTAAGAATGATGCTAAGCCCCGCCTAATAAGATAGATCCTCTTACTCCAGAATTTGACCTAGAAATAAAAGATAAAAAGGGAGTGGAGAACGTAATGGTGACCATCTTTCTCACCTTGATCTTCCTGATTCCCTTAAGATGACACATATCAATGACATGTTCCCGATGAACAATTGTTCGAAGTCTCCCATTTACCTTGGTTCTTGATATTGCTAATTGTCTTGCCACGGGTTTCATACCGACATATTGGGTATGCAAGATAAGAAGAAAATTTTCACCGAGGTGCGCAACTTTTTCAGACGATCCATATTTGTTTAAATATTGCCCAGGACCAAATCTTGAGGAGATATGTGCCGGACAATGAACATCAGAGTGTCATCTCCTTCTTCACTCACAGCTGTGGTGGTCACTTTTCTGGCTAAAAAGACCATGGTTAAGATTTTGCGGTGTGGCTTTTACTAGCCCACTATTTTCGGGACACTCATGAGTTTTACAAAGCTTGTAAGTGTTGTCAGAAGTTGAAGCATTGTCCTATCGAAATATGATGCCTTTGAACCCCATTCTTATTATAGAGGTATTTGATTGGGGCATCGATTTCATGGGACCATTCCCCTAATCTTTTGGAAGTCTATATATTTTGTTTGCCGTAAACTATATTACTAAATGGGTCGAAGCGATTCCATGTCGAATAATGACCATCGCACGGTCATTAAATTCCTAAAAGAACATCATTTCTCGATTCAAAACACCTCGCGCAATCATTAGTGATGGGGGCTCACACTTTTGTAATAGACCATTTAAGAGCTTAATGAAGAAATATGGTATCTCTCATAAGGTGAGCACCCCATATCACTCACAGACAAGTGGGCAAGCTGAGATTTTCAATAGGAAGATCAAACACATTTTGGAGAAAACGGTTAACCCTGACCGTAAGGCTTGGTCAATTCGATTGACCGATGCCTTATGAGCTTACCGTACTGCGTTTAAAATTCCTATTGGAATGTCTCCCTTTAGACTTGTCTATGGGAAGGCTTGCGACTTGCTTGTGGAGTTGAAACATAGAGCCTACTGGGCAATCAAAAAATTAAATTTCAATCTGGACAACGCTGGCTCACTACGCAAACTTCAGTTGAATGAACTCAAAGAAATCCGGAATGATGCGTACAAGAACTCGAGAATTTACAAAGACAAGATGAAGGCGTTTTATGACCAAATATTCTATGAAAATCATTCACGCCTGGTCAGAAGGTCCTTTTGTATAATTCTCGATTACATCTCTTTCCGAGTAAGCTTCGATCTTGTTGGACCGGCCCTTATATTATTGTTACTGTTTTTCCTTATGGGGCCGTTGAGATAAGAGATTCCGACAATGGCAAAGAGTTTAAAGTCAATGGACATCGATTAAAACCATTTGTCGAGGAATTTGATTCAGAGGACATGTCCATGCCCCTGACTACTCCTGTTTACCAGGATTGATCTCCTAGTCTGATGGAGGTACAGGTAAGTTTATCGCTTTCATAGGACTAGGGTAGTTTGCTTTATGTTGCTTTAGGTTAGTCGGTTTTATACCATTAGGTTAGTTTGCTTTTTACATTGTTTTAGGATAGTTTGCTTTCGTTGGTTTCACTCTTGTGCTGACCCGATCTCACGGTGCAATCTCTTTGGTAAAAGCTTCTTGATTCCCTCGTCCAGGTACTATCTTCCCATCACTTCTCATTTACTTTCATTGTCTCATGTGCATTGCATGCTCATATCTTTTACATTGAGGACAATGTAGATTTTCGGTTGGGGGTGGGAGATTAGGTTACCTAATCGGTGTTTTCTTGGTCTTGAGCGAAATTTGTAAAAAATTTTCAAATTTTTCTGGACTTTCTTGTGAATTCGAAGTGATTTTGAAGGATAGTCATGATTTGAGAAGTATAAGACATGGAATGTTGGTGATTTACTACTCTTAGATTTAGTTATCTGTTACATTTTATAGTTACGTTCGAATTATTAATCCATGATTAGAAGTTGTAAACATCAATTGAGTCATGATTTTGCATGTCTCATCTCGCTTACACATTAATGTTTCAGTTCGATATTGACGGATCAACTTGGTAATCACTAAGCATGAAAGGAACCAGCCTGAGAAATTTTACCATCAGTTTATAAAGAAGAATTGAAAGGGTTGGTCGAATAATCTTCACCATAAGTTTGCTCTCTATAGATAAAGATTTGATTTCCCAAGGTTGACATTCGGAAAGGGGTGGGCAATGGTCTTCACCATAGGTTTGCTCCCTATAGGTGAAGATTTGATTTCTCCCCTTGGCGTTATTTTTAAAGGTTGGTAGAATGAAAAGATGATCTGTGAGACATGTTTTGGTTTAGGTTTTGGTTGTCCTAAATGCTCTTGTTACTTACCAATGATATCATGAAATAGAGAAGTGAATCTTAATGTTGATAAGCCAAGATTACACTATACAATCATGGATCTTAATGTTTAGGAATTTTCTAATTAGTGGATTAATACCTTGAACTGGACTATGAAGTTTATTGTGCGCTTGAGTCCAGGAGAAAATAATACCCAACATTCATGAATCTTAGAATTCTCGTATCTGGAAAGTTTTTCAAAAATCACTCGAGTTTATAGAAATTTTCCCATAATTCTCAAATTATTTTTCGCATACTTTGCTCAGGACTAGCAAAATGCTAGTTGAGAGTTGTGTTGAGGGTCGAATATTACATATTAGACCCTAGTTATTACCTGCTTTTACAAACATAATACCGTTTAACGCCTTATTTTAATCGTGTTTGTGACGCAAGGTGAATTCACGAGCATGGACTGAAAAGGATGTTAAAAGCATAAATTTAACACTCAGGAACCACCAAGGCAAGGAACGGACTCCAGGGGACCGAGATCGATGATTTTACATGGCTAAAATTCAAGAAAATCATGTGTGTCACACTAAAGAAGCCTAAAAGTCGTCCAGAATGCAAGATCACAGGGTTCCAACCATCTGCTCGGTTCGAAACTTTAGATCTGGCCTGGGGACCATAAATTAACCGTACACATCGAATTTCATCTCTCAGATCCTTGTGGAAGTGGCCCAATGGCCAGATCATCCCACAAATCGTCAAATTGGGGCCCACCTGATATCTGGATATGCTTCATTTTTGCTCTCAACCCATTAAATGAGCTGGAAAAGTGGATGGACAGAGAAGATTTCTCGAAACACCAATATGGGACCCACTTTAGATGACGTGAGTGTGCACATCTCACGTACACTGCAGTGCACTGGACCAGCAAGGAGCGGTCAAATACCGCTGACCCGCGTAATCCCGATCAGATTCGGAAACCGGACTTCCCGCTGCGAAAAAACCAAAACAGGGAATGCGGACGGGTCTTTGTGGGCCACCATCATGACAGCCCCACTGGCCAAGTCCTAGGTGGAAAATTTCCAAGAAGCGGTAAGGATCGGTTTTCAACCGTCCAAATGCAAGATGGAGGCATAGCAGGTAGGGGGCTTCTGTTATGGGAAGATCTGCGCCCCTTATAATCCCGAGGGCTAGCGTCATCCGATCGGACGGATGACTATCAGATCGGCTCGGACTGTAAGTGCGGACGGATACTTCGATGAAGGCTTATTACTGGTTGAAACCTTATCTGCCAGAAGGTACGAGCCGAGGCTTTATTCCGAGCTGGACGTCCCATGAGCCAAGCTTAGAAACTATCGTAAGTGGACGTGGCCGATTATTTCTCTCGCAGATACGCATGGTGCGCATAAGACCTTAAAAGATCCTTGAATTACGTGGTTATCTTGAATTTGAGCGGGTCAGCTGTGGCTGACCGGTTTGACCGGATTTGGTGCGCCGCGCGTGCTTCTCTTATGATGTACTCGTGCACCGCAGGATAAGGTCCACTGTGATGCATCTTGGAAATCCGTTCCATTCATCCACTTCCCCATATGATTTAAATGATTAAGTCCAAAATTGAGGCATAACCAGAGATCAGGTGGGCCCTAGATCGATAAATTGTGGGCTGATCTGTCCGTTAGGCCACTTTCACAGCGATCCAATGGATGATTTTTGATGTGTACGGTTAATTTTTTATCTTCAGGCTACATATAGAGTTTTGAACTAAACGGATGGTGGGAACCCTACGATCTTGCATTCTGGACATCCTTCAGGCTACTTGAGCATCAGTTTCTCAATTTCTTGGATCCTTGGCGTGCAAATCTGCCGATCTTGGTCCCCTGGAGTCCGTCCCTTGCCTTTGGTGTTATCAGAGCATTAAATCTATGCTTTATCATCCTTTTTCAGTTTAAACTCGTACGTACACTCTGCATCACAAACACGATTAAATCAGCCATTAAACGGTATTATGCTTGTAGATCCAGGTAATAACTGAGGTCTAATATGTAATATTTGACCCTCAACAAATGATGCGTACGAGAACTGAAGGATTTACAAGGACAGGATGAAGGCGTTTCACGACCAACATATTCTATGCAAATCATTCACGTCTGGTCAAAAAATCCTACTGTATAATTCTCGATTACATCTCTTTCCAGGTAAGCTTCGATTTTGTTGGACCGGCCCTTTTACTGTTATCAATGTTTACCCTCATGGGGCTGTCGAGATTCGGAATCAAGACAATGTCAATGAGTTTAAAGTGAATGGACATCAACTGAAGTCATTTGTCGAGAAATTTGATGTAAAGGACATGTCCATGCCTCTGATTGATCCTGTTTACCAGGATTGATCTCCTAGTCTGATGGAGGTATAGGTAGGTTTCCTGCTTTCATAAGACTAGGGTAGTTTGCTTTATGTTGCTTTAGGTTAGTCGGTTTTATACCATTAGGTTAGTTTGCTTTTTACATTGTTTTAGGATAGTTTGTTTTGGTTTCACTCTTGTGTTGACTCGCACTTACGCTGATATCTTTGGAAAGCCTCTTGATTCTTTCGTCCAGGTACTATCTTTCCATCACTCCTCTTTTACTTTCATTGTCCCCTATGCATTACATGTTCATTTCTTTTACATTGAGGACAATGTAGATTTTAGGTTAGGAGTGGGCAATTAGGTCACCTAATCAATATTTTCTCGGTCTTGAGCAAAATTTATGAAAATTTTTAAATTTTTTCTGGAAATTCTTATGAATTCGAAGTAATTTTGAAGGATAGTCGTGATTTGAGAAGTATAAGATACAGAAGGTTAGTGCTTTACTACTCTTGGATTTAGTTATCTGTTAGATTTCACAATTACGTTCAAATTATTAGAAGTTGTAAACATTGATTGAGTCATGATTTCACATGTCACATCTCACTTACACATTAAGGTTTCAGTTCAATATTGAAGGATTAACTTGGTAATTACTAAGCATGAAAGGAATCAGCCTGAGAAATTTTACCACAGTTTATAAAGAAGAATTGAAAGGGTTGGTCAAATAATCTTCACCATAGGTTTACTCTCTATAAATGAAGATTTGATTTCCCAAGGTTGACATTCGAAAAAGGGTGGGCAATGGTCTTCACCATAGGTTTGCTCCCTATAGGTGAAGATTTGATTCCCCCCTTGGCGTTATTTTCAAAGGTTGGTAGAATAAAAGGATGATCTGTGAGGCACGTTTTGGTTTAGGTTTTGGTTGTCCTAAATGCTCTTGTTGGTTACCAATGATATCATGAAACAAAGAAGTAAATCTTAATGTTGATAAGCCGAGATTACACTATACATTCATGGATCTTAATGTTTAGAACTTTTCTAATTGGTGGATTAATACCTTGAACTGAACTATGGAGTTTACCGTGCGCTTGAGTCCAGGAGAAAGTAATGCCCAACATTCATGAATCTTAGAATTCTCGTATCTAGAATATTTTTCAAAAATCACTCGAGTTTATAGACATTTTCCCGTAATTCTTAAATTAATTTTCACATACTTTGCCCGGGACTAGCAAAATGCTAGTTGAGAGTTGTGTTGAGGGTCGAATATTACATATTAGACCCTAGTTATTACCTGCTTTTACAAACATAATACCGTTTAACGCCTTATTTTAATCGTGTTTGTGACGCAAGGTGAATTCACGAGCATGGACTGAAAAGGATGTTAAAAGCATAAATTTAACACTCAGGAACCACCAAGGCAAGGAACGGACTCCAGGGGACCGAGATCGATGATTTTACATGGCTGAAATTCAAGAAAATCATGTGTGTCACACTAAAGAAGCCTAAAAGTCATCCAGAATGCAAGATCACAGGGTTCCAACCATCTGCTCGGTTCGAAACTTTAGATCTGGCCTGAGGACCATAAATTAACCGTACACATCGAATTTCATCTCTCAGATCCTTGTGGAAGTGGCCCAATGGCCAGATCATCCCACAAATCGTCAAATTGGGGCCCACCTGATATCTGGATATGCTTCATTTTTGCTCTCAACCCATTAAATGAGCTGGAAAAGTGGATGGACAGAGAAGATTTCTCGAAACACCAATATGGGACCCACTTTAGATGACGTGAGTGTGCACATCTCACGTACACTGCAGTGCACTGGACCAGCAAGGAGCGGTCAAATACCGCTGACCCGCGTAATCCCGATCAGATTCGGAAACCGGACTTCCCGCTGCGAAAAAACCAAAACAGGGAATGCGGACGGGTCTTTGTGGGCCACCATCATGACAGCCCCACTGGCCAAGTCCTAGGTGGAAAATTTCCAAGAAGCGGTAAGGATCGGTTTTCAACCGTCCAAATGCAAGATGGAGGCATAGCAGAAAACCATGTGGGCCATGTTATGGGAAGATCTGAGCCCCTTATAATCCTGAGGGCTAACATCATCCGATCGGACGGATGACTACCAGATCGGCTCGGACTGTAAGTGCAAACGGACACTCTGACGAAGGCTTATTACTGGTCGAAACCTTATTTGCCAAAAGGTCCGAGCCGAGGCTGTATTTCGAGCTGGACGTCCCATGAGCCAAGCTTAGAAACTACTGTAAGTGGACGTGGCCGATTATTTCTCTCGCAGATACGTATGATGCGCATCAGATCCTGCACGATCCTTGAATTGTATAGAATATCCCCACGATCCGAAAATCCTATTGATTGAGGGAATCGTGCCGAGATTAACGGACACAGACCATCCGGCAGCCGGGTATCAATACATCAACACCCCATTGCTACAAGGAGGCAATAATCGATACCCTGGACCCGAGCAACATTACTTAAACCTAGATTCCTAGCCTGATTTTGGCATCTGAGGGTCCCCTGCTCTAGTTAGGGTCTCCTTTGTCCTTCTCTTGTGCAGGCACACAAGGCTAGGTTCAAGTGTTCGGAGCTTGGCGAAGGGTGAACCAGATTTTTACATCAACATTTTTGGCGCCATCTGTGGGAATCTGATACAAAAGGTCAAGTTCCTATTCTCAGGATAATGGCTAGAGGAAAGAAGAAAGCAGTAGCCGCCGAGCCGAAGCCGAATGAGCAAACTCGTTCCTCCTCGCTATTTTATGCAGAATCAGCCCTGGGCCATCCTAGCGTTCTCGCAACTGGGCAAGTAAATATCGCACCATGCAGGGCGAGATACAAGCCCTACGTGACGAAGTGAATAGGATGAAGCAACAACAGGAGCCACAGCCGCATCCAACCTAGGAGAATCCTGTTCCTGAAGCAGTTGATCTGGTCGTGGAAACTCACCCCGTGCCGGGAAGTGTGAGACCTGAAGCGCCTTAACACCCTCAGATGCCGGTTTCAGGGCAGAATCCTATTCCGACCCAAATCCGAGACTCGGCTCGTAATGATGCCACTCGAGCTCCAACCAACACTTCAGTCACTTCAGCCCTGGCTCCGACGGATCTCCGCCATCGACTAGAACGGAAGAGGGGAAGGAGAACTCCAGAGACAGAAAATACCCGAGAAATCATAGCAGAAAATAAGGACCCGTGGGAGAAACGGTTCGCGGAGCTCAACGACAGATTCTTAGCTCTGGAAAAGAAACAGCAGCCGACATTTGTCCCTGCTGTCGTTTAGGCAATGATGGAAGAGACCGAGCCTCCCTTCACCTTGGAAATCATGAGTGAGGTGATGCCCTAGAGGTTCCGTATGCCTCTCGTCATCCAATATTCTGGGTCTGGAGACCCATCCGAGCATGTGGAAGCCTATCGCTCATGGATGCAGATCCAGACGGCGACGGATGCCATGATGTGTCGGGGGTTCTCGATCACACTCACAGGTTCTGCTCGGAGTTAGTACCGGCAGCTCAAACCAAACTCCATCAGTTCCTTCGCAGAGTTGAGCTGACTATTCCTTACCTAGTTCATAAGTGGTAAGAGAAGTCGGAAGCCCAACACTCATCTGTTCGCTATCAAACAAGAGTCGAAGGAGTCATTGAAAGACTACATCGCCCATTTTAACGAGGAAGCACTGTTGATAGAAGATTACAACAACAAAATGGCACTTGTTGCTGTGTTCAGCAGGCTAAGAGAAGGGAAATTCTCTTTCTCCATTGGAAAGAACCCGCCGAAGACGCTCGCCGAGCTAGTCGCCCGAGCTCAAAAATACACCAACGCGGAAGAATTATCCAATGCTCGTAAAAATGTCCAAGTGCAAGAGATGAATGATAAAGGGAAGAGACCAAGGAATGGGGAAGCTCAGTAGTCCAGCAAGGGGACCGACGACCGCGCCCCTCGCGATCGTCATCCAAATAGAAGGCCAGAAGGAAAATTTCGTTCCTAGGCCCTCTCAACACGTCTGCCAAGCAGATTCTGTTGGATATCTGAGGAGAGAAGCTGCTGAATTGGCCTATTTGTATGAGGGCTGACCTGGATCACCGAGACAAACATAAGTACTGCCGCTTCCATTGAGATCACGGCTACAATACGGCTGACTGTGTAGATCTCAAAGATGAGATTGAGGCTCTTATTCGGAAGGGACACCTACGCCGATACACCAAGGAAGGAAAAGCCGCTCAGAAAGGAGAAGGAGAGCGAGAGCAGCCAAATAACGCCACGGAAGAGCCCGCTGAAATCCATACCATCTTCGGGGGCTCATCTGGAGGAGGAGATTCACACAGGGCGCGGAAAGCCCATTCCCAGAAGCCTGACCTGGAACATTACGTCCATTTGGCTGAGCGACCCAGTAAGGAACTCCGCATCAGCCCATGCACTCTAACCTTCACGGAAGAAGATGCACGCGGAATCCAGCATCCACACAACAATGCCCTAGTAGTTACTATGACCATAGCGAACCGTAAGGTATATCGCATCTTGGTTGACACCGGGAGCTCAGCCGACGTGATTTATTCTGAAGCCTTTGAAAGAATGGGGATTCCGAGGTCTCATCTTAGGCCTGTGAAGACCCCACTGCACGGCTTTACCGAGGAAAGAGTGATCTCCGAAGGAGCCATCTCCCTCTCGGTAACTGCGGGAGAAGGACGACATCAAGTCACGTTCATGGTGGACTTCCTGGTCGTCAATGTACCATCAGTACACAACATCATTCTAGGCAGACCTTCTCTCAACGCGATGAGAGCAGTGGTCTCCACGTATCATCTGATGATGTTCCCCGGCGAGGGCGGAATAGGCTACCTCCGAGGCGTTCAGCAAGAAGCTCGGAGATGTTATGCAATGGCAGTAAAGAAAGGTTCAGTTAAGCAAGCACTCACCATCAATATACTGGACCCTAGAGGGCTTGCGGAAAGCTCGTCCGTGGAAGACCTAGAGAAGGTACCGCTTCATGAACTGGATCCGAGCAGAACCGTTCAACTCGGGACAGCGTTGAACCTTGAACAGCGGCTCGGAATACTAACTTTCTTACGACAACATAGGGATCTCTTCGCATGGTCCCACCAAGACATGTCCGAGATTTCTCCAGATGTCATAGTACATAGGTTGAACGTGGATCCGGATCACAGACCTGTTAAGCAGAAGAAAAGGTCGTTCGACGCTAAACGATATGAAGCAATAACTGACGAGGTCTTCGTTCTGCTCGACGCCGGATTCATAGAAGAAGTGCATTATCCCGACTGGATCGCGAATGTGGTCCTTGTGAAGAAAGCCAACGGGAAGTGGCGGGTCTACGTAGACTACTTAGATTTGAACAAAGCTTGTCCAAAAGACAGTTTCCCATTGTCGCGGATCGATCAGCTAGTAGACAGCATGGCCGGTCACAAATTACTCTCTTTTTTTGATGCATATTCCGGGTATAACCAGATTGCAATGCACCCCCAAATAGGTAGAAAACTACCTTTGTCATAGATAAGGGACTTTACTGCTACCGGGTCATGCCATTTGGCCTAAAAAATGCTGGGGCCACGTATCAAAGACTGGTCAATCAAATGTTCTCCAAACAGGTCAGGCACACAATGGAAGTGTATGTTGATGATATGTTGGTAAAGAGCATCAACGCAGCCGATCACCTGATGGATCTCAGAGAAACGTTCGTCGTCCTCCGAGAATACCAAATGAAGTTGAATCCTACGAAGTGCGCTTTCGGAGTCGGCTCAGGAAAATTTCTTAGATTTCAAGTCAGTCAAAGAGGCAGTGAGGCAAATCCAAATAAGATCAAGGCTCTCCTTAACATGAGCTCGCCTCGAACTCTAAAGGAAATACAATGCCTCACAGGGCGAGTCGCGGCGCTCGGACGCTTCATATCCTGAGCTACAGATAAATGCCTCCCCTTCTTCTAATAGTTGAGGGGTAATAAGAGGCAGAGTGGATGTCGGAGTGCGAACAAGCCTTCCAACAACTGAAGCAGTATCCGGGCTCACCCCCCTTGCTATCTAAACCTGAAGAAGGTGAACCACTGTTCCTCTACCTCGCAGTCTCGGCTTCGGCCATCAGCTAGGCCCTGATTAGGGAAGTCAAGGGCAAGCAACACCCCATATATTACATGAGAAAAGCTATGGTACCTGCTGAGATGAGATATTCACCCTTGGAAAAGTTGGCGCTCGGCCTCATTGTTTCAGCTCGGAGGTTACGTCAATATTTCCAAGCTCACTCTGTAGTTGTGTTGACAGACTCCCCTCTCAGACAAGTTCTTTAGAGGCCCGAGGTGTTAAGTCGAATGACCAAGTGGGCCATTGAACTAGGAGAGTTCGACATCCAGTTTTGTCTGAAAACGGCAATCAAGGGCCAAGCGGTGGCCGACTTCATTGCAGAGTTCACCACTCCGAGCACAGGAGAGATCAATGCTGAAGTCAAAATAAGTCCACATGTCCCCCCAGGAGACCAAAAGGAGGTATCGGACCTGAGATGGGTCCTCTATGTGGACGGGTCATCTAATATCAAAGGGGCCGGTGCCGGAATCGTCCTGATCGCACCTGATTCCATGACTATCCAATATGCGATCAGACTCGGATTCAAGGCCTCAAACAATGAGGCAGAATACGAGGCTTTGCTAGCCAGACTCAGGCTGGCAGCGAGTCTGGGTGTTCAATCCCTTCAGGTCTGATGCGACTCTCAGTTGGTGGTAAACCACCTTTCCGCCGAGTATGAAGCCAAGGAAACAAGGATGATCGCTTATCTAGGCGAGGTGAAGAAATTGATCGAAAGATTTTGGAGTTGCACCGTCCATCAGATTTCGAGAGCAGAGAATTCATGGGCAGATGCCCTAGCATAGCTCGCCTCAGCCACAAAAGGAAAGATCCCACGGGTCATCCCCGTCGAATTCGTAGAGCACAGAAGCATCGGTAAGGCTGAGAAAAAGGAGGTCAATCTGAGTCATGTCAATCCGAGCTGGATGGAACCGATCTTCAACTACTTCACGGCTGGTGAAGTCCTCTCAGATAAGTTGGAAGTCAGGCGACTGAGAGTCCGTGCAACTCGATATACCATCGTGGAGGGTGTCCTATACAAAAAAGGGCATTCTCAGCCTTACCTCAGGTGTCTCCAGCCCGATGAGGCTGAATATGTCATTCTAGAAGTTCACGAAGGAATTTACGGGAACCATTCTGGCAGTCGAGCCTTGGCTCTGAAAATACTCCGATAAGGATATTTTTGGCCGACCATCAAAGAAGACACAAAGGACTATATTCAGAAATGTGACAAATGCCAGCGTTTTACAGCCGTGCCGAGGCAACCTACAGAAGAAATGACTCCCATGAGCGGTCCCTGGCCATTCGCCCAGTGGCGAGTCGACATCATCGACCATTTGCCCACAGGGAAAGGACAAGTCAAGTTCACCATTGTTGCGGTCGACTACTTCACCAAGTGGGCCGAGGCAGAGCCTGTCGCCAAGATCACCGAACAGAAGGTGATTAACTTTGTCTAGAAAAACATTATCTATCGGTTTGAAATCCTGCGCACCATCGTATCAAACAATGGCCGAATCCACAGGACCTGATACCCGTACGTTATCTGAAACCAAGTAGAACTATAATTAGACTAAGATGTGATCTAAACCAAATAGAATTTAAGAAATAATTGCGAAATAATTATCTAAAACTTTAAGGAATTCTGAGAAAGGAAACTAGGGATTCAGAGGATCCACTTGTAGAGATCGGGGAGATCTTATGCTTGCATCAGGAATCATGGAAATCAAACTGAATTTACTTGATCTAAGTTTTAAGAGATGAAAAGTATATGAATTAGAATGGATTCCATCATCTAACCATGCCAGGAGACAAAGCAAACAACAGGATTAAACTAATTACCAACTAATCAACCATGTATGAGGATCAGGAAGGGTACTGTCATCCTACCATGCCCATGGAGCAATGATGGACAACAGGGCTTCTTGACTTCATAAACATAAAAATGGGAAAGAAATATTCAAAGCCATTGCAAACCCATTGTAATTTCAGTCACAACAGACCATTAAAGACTAAGAAAAATATTCCTTATAATAATCAACTTAAAACCAAGTTCAGTTCAGAAGTTTAAATTAAATGCATGAAATAGTGTCTCCCATCTCGCTACAGCCCTCACGTTCCGCTCTCTCTCTAACCAAGCCTCCCCCCTTCTCTCTCCGTTTTTTCCTTTATAAAGATGGAACGCTCCCATGCCAGCAGCTCTGTGGAGTCCCAAAGGGAATAGGATGCGGAACTCTTACGCAGCCGAGTTCGTATGCGCAGAAAAAGCGCAAAACGACTTGTATTTGGAGAGAATTTGCGGCGTGATATCGACCTACCTGATAATTCTGAAATCTTGGCTAGGATATTGGCCTCCCTGTAGACACATTAGACGGTCTGGATCACTCAAAATGTTAATGATCGTGACACACTACCTCCCGCAAATCCCGGATTCCCCGAACGTGCGTAAGGCGTACGCAGAGGCGCTGACGTGTTCGGTGGGCCCCACAGAGGTATTTTCGGAGAAATCCACCCCGTCCATTGGATTCAGGATGAAATTTCGGTCAAGAATGGGTGGTTTTGAACGTCCATTCATGAGGCCCAAAGAAGAAATCATGCCAAAATTCATTTTGAACGTTGCAGGAGTGCCTGCTTGTGGCCTCTGTATCGTACACATGTGCACGCTTGGGTGTAAAATTTTAGCAAGGGTTTATAGTATTTGAGGCCCTCTACACGATGGATGGCTTGGATCATCCGAAAAATTACACAGTGGGGCCCACTACCGTCCGCAAAACGGACGTCGTCCGTCCGTTACGCAGCGCGAAACGGCTACTGCCGTGTTTGGGAAGGAGATGCGGGTCAGCGCTGCTGACCTGCGTCTGTTGGCTCGGTGCGGCTCACGTGTGTTGTGCACACACACATCACATACGGGCCCCACTGTGATGTGATTCAACAATCTGATCCATCCATTCATTTCCCCATCTTATTTAAACCGTCGAGACAAAAGTTGAGGCAGTTCCAGATATCAGGTGGGCCCAGAATCAGCGGTTTATGGGCTGATCTGTCAGTTGGGGTACTTCCATAGTGATCCGAGGGCTGAAATTTGATATGTACGGTTAATTTATGGCCCTCGGGCCATGTATGAAGTTTTGAGCCAATCAGGATGGCAAAAACTATGTGATCTTGCATTTTTCACCAATTTCGGGCCTCTTTAACGTGAATGACCTGCTTTTCTCGGATCCTTGATGCATAATTCCATCGATCTTCGTCTCCTGGAGTCCGTCCCTTGCCTTGGGTGTCATCGAGCATTCAATCCATGCTTTTAGTACCCTTTTCGGTCCAAGCTCGTAAATACACCTGCATCACAAACATGATTAAATCGGCCGTTAAACAATACTATGTTTGTAAATCCAGGTAACAATTCCGATATGTAATATTTGACCCTCAACTTTGTCTAGAAAAACATTATCTATCGGTTTGAAATCCTGCGCACCATCGTATCAAACAATGGCCGATAATTTGATAACAACAAATTTCGAAGCATGTACCAAGGACTTGGCATCACAAATGCATATTCTTCTCCTCGACATCCCCAGTTTAACGAACAGGTGGAAGCAGTCAATAAAGTTATCAAACACCATCTCAAGACGAAGTTGGAGAAAGCGAAAGGCAACTGGGCCTAGGAACTTCCATTTTTTCTCTGGGCCTACAGGACCACGACTCAGTCCTCAACAGGAGAAACTCCGTTCTCACTCTCTTACACTCAGAGGTGATGGTGCCAGTCGAAATCGGTCTCCCTACGGCTCGGGTTAAGAATTATCATGAAAATCGGAACTCCGAGCAGATCGCGGCCAATCTAGATTTGCTCGAAGAAGTTAGAGATATCTCAAGGCTCCGAGTCACTGCTCGTCATCAACAAGTTGCACGATTCTACAATTCAAAAGTCAAGACTAGGCGGCTCCATCCGGGGGACTTGGTCCTGCGCCAAGTATTCCACAACACCGCTGAGCTGGGGGATGGAGCACTCGGGCCTAACTAGGAAGGGCCTTACCGTGTTGTCCAATCAACCAAACCAGACTCTTACCACTTAGAAGATCTCGAGGGCCGTCCACTCTCCCGCCCCTGGAATGCTGAGCATCTAAAGATTTACTACCCGTGACAAGATAGCCTTTAAGGCCCTCAATAAATATGCACTTCTAAACGACAAGCCTCTAAGGCTCTCGACAAGTGTACGCCTCCGAGCGACAAGCCTTTAAGGCCCTCAATAAATATGCGCTTCTAAGCGACAAGCCTCTAAGGCTCTCGACAAGCCCTTAATGAAAGCTCCATCCGAAACACTGATCAGGGTGTACGTGGCAATAAGTCATAGGCGGACGACGATTTGAAATCTTAACCGTCGCCACACAGCAGCTGAATATTGGTCCATGGATGGGAAACCCTGAGGGTGCGTCGCTTCAAAATCTCGATGACAGGATAATATCGGCACATATGGAAGGTTCAGTGGTCGAGGTGGTCGATCTTCCGCATGCTTACTCTCCGAGACCGTAACCGACCTCGAAGAGTAGGGGGCTTCTGTTATGGGAAGATCCGAGCCCCTTATAATCCCGAGGGCCAACGTCACACTGACCCGCTCAGACGGATGATTATCAACTCGGCTCGGACTGTAAGTGCGGACACCGTTCGACAAAGGCTTATTACTGATTGAAGCCTTATCTGCTGGAAGGTCCAAGCCGAGATGTTAGTCCGAGGTAGGCATCCCACGAGCCAGGCTTAGAAACTGCCATAAGTGGACGTGGCCGATTATTTCTCTCATAGATACGCATGATGAGCATAAGATCCTGCACGATCCTTGAATTGTGTACGATATCCCCACGATCTGAAAATCCTACTGATTGAGAGAATCGTGCCGAGATTAACGGACCCAGATCATCCGACAGTCAGATATAAATACATCAAGACCCCATTGCTACAGGGAGGTAAGAACTCACACCCTAAACCCCAGTGACACTACTTAGACCCAGATTCCTAGCCTGACTTTGGCATCGGAGGGTCCCCTGCTCTAGCCAGGGTCTCCTTTATCCTTCTCTTGTGCAGGCACACAAGGTTCGGCTCAAGTGCTCAGAGCTCGGCGAAGGGTGAACCAGATCGCTTGCAAACATCGGTTATGATGCGAAGGTTGCCGAAATTAGACCGGAAGGACCGCGGAAGCTAACGGAATGGTACGGACTAGGGCACGGGTCTTACAATGGGCCCCACCAACGTCACAGCAAATGGTTGGGCAGGCTCTATTGTACACTGCGAGAACCAATCGCTGTAGCGTCGTTCTGTAGTCGAGGAGGCAGTCGGTCCGTCCATCTGGACCATCCAAACTAGTCTCAAGGTATGGCCGACCAGGGCTAAGAAGACTGGACGGCTCAGCTCTGCTGTTCGGGTTCTTCCACAGTGCCAAAACGCGGGTTAAGTGCAGGCGCAAGATGTTTGCTGCGAGAAGATTGCGAAAGGAGTGTAGCTGTCCATCGACTGTTTCTTGTGCGTAAGCAAGGACGGTTCCTTGCAACCGACCTCTCCACCGCCTCCATTAGCTATAAAAGAAAGAGACATGAGAGAGAGTAGGCATTCAATCCAATCCACGACCCAGACGTTTGGAGGGAGAGAGAGAAGTCTAGAGTTTTTTTTTTTTGAGTTTTGATTAGTGTTTTCTATGTGTTTTTGAGAGATCTAGCCTCCCCATGTCAGGTTAAACCTCTTAGCTAAGGCTAAGAGGTGAAGCTTGTGGCGTAATGGGACTAATTCTACGGTTTGGATTCATGCTTTTGAATTGATATTGATTCTGGTTTGATTAATAGGAATACTTCTAGTTTTTAATGGTTTGTTGTGATGGAAATTACAATAAGTCTGCGATAGCTTTGAGTATTTCCTTTCCCTTATTTTGATTATGAAAATAGGCAGCTCTGTTGTTCACCATTACCCCTTAGACATGGTTGGATGATAGAATCCTTCATAACATTCATACATCTTTTAGATTGGTTGTGGATTAGTTTAAGTCTATTGTTTACTTTGTCTCATGGGCATGGTTTTGTGATGGAATCAACTCTAATTCTCATACCTTTCATCTCTTTGAAAACTAAATCGAAAGAAGTTCAGATTGAGTTTTAGTGAATTATCTTCCAACCGGATGAAGATGAGACTCGAAGTCCGATTGAGTTCATGAATCAAGCGTAGATCCCCCGATCTCTACAAGTGGATCCTTTGAATCCCTAGTTTTCTACCTTTAAATTTTATAAATTTTAATTTATTATTTCACCATTATTTCCTTATATTCACTGATTTAGATTACATCTTATTCTAGTTCTAGTTCGAGTTGCTTTAGATTACGTACAAGGTTCGAGTCCTTGTGGATTCAACCTCGGTCTTATCGAGATTATTACTACATCACAACCTTATACTTGGGGTGTGAACACTTATTAGAAATTAAAATCGGGGGTCGAGCATAAACTCAACTCCCGAGTTCCAACGCATCACTTATGCAACATAAATAATGATGATTAAATGCTATCCGCATTAGTGCCTTAAACATGAATGAGATTATACCAAAATAACATATCATACTCCAGATGCAATTAAGTTACGCAAGCGGAAGACTGTGATGTGTATATAAACTGTGCAAAAGTAATAACAAGCCCTTAGACTATGAATGTCACTAGGTTAAATAATTACAAGTTTAATTCAAAATATACAAAATCAGAATGCATAATATTCTCTATCTAAAACCCCATAGCCCTGTCAGCGTAACTCTAGGTCTACATAGATCCATCGGAGAGTTGCATATAGGAGAACTCCTCCTCGTCATCGTAATAGTTCGGCTTTGCCTCGTAAGCATTGCCATCACCTGCAGCTAAGACAGAGTCTGGTTGGTGTTTAAAACATCGTCCCAGAACGATGGAGTAAGTGATGAACTCAGTGGAGCTATAAAGCAGAGGTTAACATGTTATCAATTCAGTCAAGCAGTAATGATAAAGCAATACAACAATCATATCCTAAGTACTCAGCGCCTAAAATGATCTGGGAAATAAGATGGGCGGCCTGGATTAAGTACATGAATCAAGGTGGGGCCTACCTAAATGGTCCACCCAAAAAGTAACCTTTCTTTCTTTCTTTCTTTCTTTCTTTTTTTAGTACACACCCACGTCAGTGTACACACTCCATGTTAGTCTCGTCCATCCAGCGTCCAGGGACGCTGGACGGCATGAATAAACACATGCATGGTGGTGGGTCCCACATGGACATGGCCCACCAACTATATGTATATATATGTGTGTGTATATCTATATAATAGCATAATATAAATATAATATATTGTGTATATATATATATGTATATTGCAGGTGGGACTTCCCACCGGACGGTAAATGTGGTGGGCCTCACCATTGATGAATGGAGTGGATTTAACATGATTTAGTGGGGCCCACTTCATTCTAGGGAGAGGAAGGAAAGAGAGAGAAAGAGAGAGAGAGAGAGAGAGAGATATACGGTGATAGAGAGGAGGGACCCCGCCACTATGGGCCCTCCATCGATACAACACACACATCAAGTGGGTCCCACAACAAGTGGCCCTTAAAATTGAAAACAACGGTAGATCACCCACCTCGTTAGCCTCCTTCTTGATCCCTTGAACTCCTTTGCTCCTATGCTCGACTTTTAACGATGGATGATGGACTTTTGATGGTGTGGATGAAAGATGAGAGGGTGGGCCACACTTGTGATTTTTGGAAAAACTTGAGGATGCTTGGACGTGTGAAATTTTGTTGTTTTGGGAGATTTGAGAAATGAGAGAGAGAGTGAGATGATGGGTGATAAGAGGTGATGGAGTGATGGGCGATGTAAGGAGAGGTGATGGGAGGTATGGTTTGGTTTGAAAATTGGTAAAAGATGGATGGGTAGGGAGAGAGAGAGTTGACTTATGGAAAAGAGAGAGATGGGTTGCATGTACTTGACTTGTACTTGAGGTATGAAGTGTACTTGATTAATTGATTGATTGATTGATGGGACATGTGATAGAGATTCCCTCGTAATTCACAACGCGCGACGTTTCTTCGGAATGAACGTAGGTCCACATCTCCTGGTCTAGGTATCGGTTCGGTGCGCAAGTTACGGCGTTGGAACCGCGGTGACGACGCGGTCACTGTGATACAAGTTTTGAATCGAGCCGACGTCAGTGTGCGGGACTTGGCTTAGGATCGCTTGCAAACATCGGTTATGATGCGAAGGTTGCCGAAATTAGACCGGAAGGACCGCGGAAGCTAACGGAATGGTACGGACTAGGGCACGGGTCTTACAATGGGCCCCACCAACGTCACAGCGAATGGTTGGGCAGGCTCTATTGTACACTGCGAGAACCAATCGCTGTAGCGTCGTTCTGTAGTCGAGGAGGCAGTCGGTCCGTCCATCTGGACCATCCAAACTAGTCTCAAGGTATGGCCGACCAGGGCTAAGAAGACTGGACGGCTCAGCTCTGCTGTTCGGGTTCTTCCACAGTGCCAAAACGCGGGTTAAGTGCAGGCGCAAGATGTTTGCTGCGAGAAGATTGCGAAAGGAGTGTAGCTGTCCATCGACTGTTTCTTGTGCGTAAGCAAGGACGGTTCCTTGCAACCGACCTCTCCACCGCCTCCATTAGCTATAAAAGAAAGAGACATGAGAGAGAGTAGGCATTCAATCCAATCCACGACCCAGACGTTTGGAGGGAGAGAGAGAAGTCTAGAGTTTTTTTTTTTTGAGTTTTGATTAGTGTTTTCTATGTGTTTTTGAGAGATCTAGCCTCCCCATGTCAGGTTAAACCTCTTAGCTAAGGCTAAGAGGTGAAGCTTGTGGCGTAATGGGACTAATTCTACGGTTTGGATTCATGCTTTTGAATTGATATTGATTCTGGTTTGATTAATAGGAATACTTCTAGTTTTTAATGGTTTGTTGTGATGGAAATTACAATAAGTCTGCGATAGCTTTGAGTATTTCCTTTCCCTTATTTTGATTATGAAAATAGGCAGCTCTGTTGTTCACCATTACCCCTTAGACATGGTTGGATGATAGAATCCTTCCTAACATTCATACATCTGTCTGATTGGTTATTGATTGGTTTAATTTTGTTGTTTAGTTTGTCTCATGGGCATGGTTTTGTGATGGAATCAACTCTAATTCTCATACCTTTCATCTCTTTGAAAACTAAATCGAATGAAGTTCAGATTGAGTTTTAGTGACATATCTTCCAACTGGATGAAGATGGGACTCGAAGTCCAGTTGAGTTCATGAATCAAGCATAGATCTCCCTGATCTCTACAAGTGGATCCTCTGAATCCCTAGTTTTCCACCTTTGAATTCTATAAATTTTAATTTATTATTTCACCATTATTTCCTTATATTCACCTGATTTAGATTACATCTTATTCTAGTTCTAGTTCTAGTTCGAGTTGCTTTCAGATTACATACAAGGTTCAGTCCTTGTGGATTCAACATTGGTCCTACATCACAACCTTATACTTGGGGTGTGAACACTTCAACTATAGCTGTAACGCCCTGAAAATCGGAGGTCGAGCATAGACTCAACTCCCGAGTTCCAACGCATCACTTATGTAACATAGATAATGATGATTAAATATTGTTCGTATTAATGTCTTAAACATGAATGAGATTATACCAAAACAGCATATCATACTCCAGAGGCAATTAAAGTATGCTAGCGGAAGACTGTGATATGTATATAAACTGTACAAGAGTAATAGGAAGCCCTCAGAGTATGAATGTCGTTAGGTTAAATAATTACAAGTTTAATTCAAAAATGTACAAAATCAGAAAGTGTAATGTTCTCTTTCCAAAACCCTGTAGCCCTGTCAGCGCAACTCCAGGTCTACATAGACCCACCAGAGAGTTGCATATAGGAGAACTCCTCCTTGTCATCGTAATAGTTCGGCTCTGCCTCATAAGCATCGCCATCACCTGCAGCTAAGACAGAGTCTGGTTGGTGTTTAAAACACCGTCCCAGAACGTGGGAGTGAGTGATCAACTCAGTGGAGCTATAAGGCAAAGGTTAACATGTTATCAATTCAATCAAGCAGTAATGATAAAGCAATACAATTAAGCATTCCTGGGTACTCTAATTAATATAAGAATGATATGAGATAATGATGCATGCCCTCGCCTGCACTCCCTCTGTGATCTTCCTCTTACAGTCGCGGCATGCACCCCTTCCTCTGTGCTCAACACCAATGCCAAAGGCACATGCAATGCGGTGCATGAACGTGATTACCGAGTTCTTATTAGACCTTTTCATACAGAAGGATTGGGAAGCTAAGGTACCTCCCTTTATGTCATAACCCAAACATTGATCCATCTAGGGTCGTCAATCCTAGTAGTCACATATGATAGATGGTTTCCAGGTCGTTACGGAGAGGCTCGTCACCGTCAGCGTAGGCTTGGTTTATACTCTAGTTTACTACGGTAAGGCTCGTCACCGTGAGCGTAGTTTCTAGTGTATGCTCGAGGTCACTACGGGCTCGTCACCTAATCGTAGGCCGACAGCTTGAATACAGTGTCACATACTACCGTATTCAGCTCACGAGCTTAGGTTGCTCATTGATCACTACGGGGAGGCTCGTCGCCCCAGTGTAGGCCGACAGCTCAACCATGGTGTCTCATACCACCATGCCCGGCTCATGAGTCTTAGCGGATCGAGGTACCAAAGTTAAACGGGCTTTCCACTGGTGAGTTTGGTACCTTAGATTAAACAGTAGCGTCCATACATGGTGAACATATATCGGGCCAATCGGGTTACTTGACAAGCTCGACTGGTACGAGCATACGTCGAGCTGATCGACATGGAGTGCGTAAGCATTCCATGTGGCCTAACCACTGTCAACAAACAGCGTACAACTCTGATTCATCGGGCGTATCCGTCGTGGCGAAGTAGCACGGCCACCTATCGCAAACCATTACCGATTGCTTGGACTACAGCGTAGCCCCAAACACACTCCAAACAATAGCATTCACATGTGATAATCCAAGACAGCATGTGACAAATAAATCTAAACATAAATATCATTCGAACATTTCAACAAACACCTACTACACATGTTACCGTACATAGGTATTTCATCAGTAAACCACAGTAGTAAGATAGGTTACACAAAGGAAACTGTAACTATATATAAGGGATTTAAGAATCCTATCTCAACCCCCTCATTACATACATTTAAATATGCATTTTCTCATTCAGGCATTTTATCAAACACTTAATCTACACATATTACACACGTGCACTCAATTAGTTTAAAACACATATCATAGCAAATCCTTCTACATAGAAGTTGTCATATTTACAACAATCATGTATTCTCTAACGACAATCGTAACAAACACGAATCATAATTCCACATCCATTCAGACATTTCAACAAACACGTGGAATGCATTTACAACCAACATAGTTTACATATATATGTAATTTACGGAAAACATCGTATCTAGCATATGTGATAGCAATCAAGTCAGACATAAATCATTGCTGACATTGAAAGCCTTGAAAACCATAACTTGAACGTTTATAGTCTGCACCTTATGCCGGTAGACACGTAACGAACTCAGTTCGTTCTCTAACTCGTCGTCTACGGCACAACTACAACCTACAGTATGAAATAGATTAGCTATTTCATCCTTTACTCTATTTGAAACCTTAAAATAGGTCAGGGTTAGAATTTCTTACCCGAAAACGGAACTAGAGTCGTTGATATAGCGATACGGTAGCGGTGATACGATACGTAGAGCAGCAGGGAAGAATCTTTGTAGCAAACCCTAGCTCTCCCTCACACTTTCTCTCTTTCCTTCTCTTTCTTTTCTCTTCTCTCACCTAGGTTTCAAATTTGTATGGAATGAGAGAGAGAGAGGGGGTTTAAGGCCCTTATATGGGCCTAGAACTATAGGAATGGCCCTAGGGCCATGGTATACTTAGTTTATAGCCAAAGACTGGCCGTTTTGGTCCAACAGAGCACATCTGGAGGCCGTTTTTCTACATGCAGTCGGACTTAAGCTTCCTGACATTGGATCTAGGCCAGGTTAAGTTTTCGGTCTGATCGAATTTATAAATCGACCGTGGCAGACCAGTTTCAGTTCAACGGTCACCGGTACTCGATCAGGGCCCCAGAACTGATGGGAATGGCCTTAGGGCCATGGTATACTTAGTTTATAGCCAAAGACGGGCCGTTTCGGTCCAACGGAGCACATCTGGAGGCCGTTTTTCTACATGCAGTCGGACTTAAGCTTCCTGACATTGGATCCAGGCCAGGTTAAGTTTTCGGTCTGATCGAATTTACAAATCGACCGTGGCGGACCAGTTTCAGTTCAACGGTCACTGGTACTCGATCAGGGCCACACGTACACTGACATGTGTTGAAAATTTTCCTGATCCGAGGGTGTAATTAGGTCAGGTTCCAACGGTCTGAATCCTTAGATTTGGCCTACAAGCGAACGACTCAATTCACTTAAGTTTCAATTCATTTCCTAAAGATATTCGCATTTCTCACACACTTCGCTCCGGGCTCAAGTTGTACGTTTTGGAATACTATCTGGACTTGATTTCCGAGATGGTCGTCAAGTCCAGCAAGGCGGTCATAACTGTATAGTTTCGCGATAATCGGACTTGCGACGCGCGGTACAGGTCTGATACGGAGTTTTATGATACTCCCGAGAGCAACTGGGTTTTGATATGGATCTTAAGTTTTAAGGTAATGTAGCGTTAACGGTTTTACTCATTTTGGGTCTTACAAATCGTATTTAAAGTAATTAGTGCTAATTTCACAGGTAACCTAGTTTAACACTTAGTTAATTTCGTCTAATTTCTAAAGGATTTGGTCCTGAGTGATTTTTGCCTGAGGTGGTACTTGGGTCTTTGTACAGATTTTTCCGAGACGTTACAATAGCTCTATGAGTATTTTTCTAGTCTCGGTGAAGAAATCACCAAGCCCATGAGTCAATTCACATCTTATGGAATGCATAGGATTTTTGTTTCCGTCAAACCCTATACTTAAGAGGGTTTTGAATTCTTTTATGCACTTTCATTCAATCGCCATGACCACAAATTTTGTCCCTTCTCAAAAAGACATATTTATCCTGACTGGTTTACCAATTGACATTTTAATGCAACCAATCCGACAATGGTCAAAAATCATAATCAAATCTGGGCTAGTTATCTGAGGGCCCAAGACATACCAGTTGGTAGTACTAAGACTACCAAAGGAAAACATACCAAAATTGGTGTAGAGTTCTACTCCAATCTCTTCGCTCATCAATTTGGGTTCGACCAAACCATTCCATTTCCATTATGCTAGAAATCTCTCAACCAACCTCCTTATAAATGCATCCATATTAAACAACCTAACTTATTCAGTATCTCCTCAAGAACTATTGTATAACAAGTCGATCCGTCACCTTATATTTTCTTCCTAGAGGTCCTTCATCAACAGACTCTTTCAAGCAATGCTGGGAGACTTACTATGGCGATCATTGGACTTTTTCTCTCCATACGGTAATTGAAAAACTTCACCTATTCCTTCCGCTCCTAAAGACAACATCTAAAGCATCAACGTCTACTCCTTCAGCCTCTTGAAAAATATAAAATATTTGGTAGAAGAACCTACTCCATCCACCAGTAAATCGTCATCGCCCCAAATGCTAAGAGAGAAAAGACCAAAACGTATTACCTGAAGTGTGTACTACACCAATTTAGGAACGGTTTTAAACCGTTCCTAAATGAGGCGTCGCAAAAAATAGGAACGGTTCAGAACGGTTTCGGGTACCATTTCAAAAATTAGATACGGAATTTTAGGAACGGTTTTAAACCGTTCTAGTACCAACAGTCACATTTTAGGTTGAAATTTTAGGAACAAGTTGAAACCCTAATAAACACACGAAATTTAGGGTCAGTGGAAATAAATTAATAGAAGTTTATTGCATTCCATCAAAATAGAGATTAATCCAAAGAAAAACATAAAGAAAATAATGTGCTTGTAGATGTTTCATTACAAAATCAAATTTACAAAATAATGTGCATGTGGTTTTAAACCGTTCTAGCACTTTAAATTATAGCTTTGCGGAGATGGCAAAAAATGCTGGCAAATCTATTTGTTAAAGTTTCAGTGTTGGCTAATCAAAGGGAACAAAGTGCATTTTATGAATAACACCAGAGCAAAAATGAAAAAAGCCTGCTACCTGGCCCATCTGTTGCACATGAAATCCGATCTAGAGCATATCATCTCTTGCAACAAGTAATGATTTTATAACTACTTGGCATCGGTCTGCAGCTTGCTCCAGCCACTGTACAGATGTTACAGATCAAACATCAAGTAGCACAATATGAAAAATAGATTCAAAGTTAAGATCGAAGTAAATTAAGAAAAAACTCTAGGAGTGAGGCTTGATCAGTTGGATGCCACTCGCATAAGCTCTTATTAGAAAGTTATGAAAGTCTCTTCTGCTTAACACGGTTGGCATAACGTCAGGATTATCAAACCACACACACTCATTGACTTATTTGATACTAAAACACTAAAGAGATATATGCCAACAATACTATTATAATTTGGAGACTGCAAAAGGTACCAAATGCATATAGACTGCATTAACCCAAGTGCATTCCTCAGAACCAGTTTTGTAGTTTTTCACCAAGTAGATGCTTCAAATATTGTTTCTATAATGCTATTAAAAGAAGAAAAAACTTTTGCTTTATACAAAGGAAATATTTGGAAAGACCAAAAAGATTCCAAGCCTTGAAGAGTATTATTACCTGCAAATGATGAGTGTACGCCAGACCTGCATAGGTGCTCAAACTTATGGTCGAAAGGGCAAGTGCCTTCTCATAATATGAGATCGCCTCATTGTACATCCTGACAGAACAGATTTTTTTCCTTTTCAGTTTTTGGCATCAAGGCTAATGAAATATGAACTTCATTCAAATTCCACAATTAGTCATGCTGCGTGGTAACCAATAGTTCCTACAAGAAGCGTCCATTATATGAATAACACCATAACAAAAATGAAAAAAGCCCCCAGTCAACTTCAACTCATTCTGTAATAATTCAATAGCTTTAACACAAAGTAGTAGCCACCACTGAAGTTTTTAAGCTGAGAGTCCATAGAAGCAATGTATGCTTAACATTAAAAGGACCAAAAGAGTAGGCAATGATGAGACTGCTTAGATGTTACCGGGGCTAGGCTATCAGCTGATTCAATGTTGATATCGAAAAGCATCTTGGCAAGACTGAAAAGGCCATCCATAACTTTTGGCAATGAGAAGAATGGGTGTAACTCTTCCAGCAGAGTTAAAAACAGAAGAAAACAAATAAACCATTTGAACAAGACTTTAATTAGCTTCTTTTACCACAAAGAACCTCATACAACAAATAAATGGGCCCCACCTGAAGATCATGCCTCCCACATGCATGCATGGGTCCACACATGTAACTAATCGAATCCTTCAGATAAAAAGTGGACAAATAAAAGCATGTGAAAGTTACCCAATCATGAGCTCCCTGAGCTTCTTGTAGGCCATATGTGGCGCCAGAATACAAGCCAATAGCCAGTCTTGCACCCAATCCCTAGTTAGAAAACCACAAGAAATTCATAAAGAATCTAATAGCTTCCTGACCCAAGCACAATTGAAAACATGCTGAGTCAACTCAAATTTGTTAAATACCTATATGAAATCTTGTACAAACCACTGAATCAGGGATACCAAACTCACCGAGTCTTGGCTGGGCGTGTAAAGAAGCCAACACATGGAAAAGAATCACAAACAAGTAAAATCTGCTTCCCATCCAAGGGGAATTTCATGACCCCTGTGCAGAGAAATGTGCGGAGAATTTTTTTCCAACAAGGGCACGAGCATTACACAAATGAAAATTTCTGTGAGCTTCAACGATCAAAGATTGTAAGGGAAGACATAATTCAGTCAACATTAACAACAAATTCTGCTTACAGAGTTCACCGGTTGAAGAGTCGTTTGGGTGTTAATCTCATCAGCATCTCTCTCTGCCTGCAGTTCTAAGCAATATATGCAACCAGACAGGTATTAGAGAACATCTACTAAGGGAAACATAAAGACTAAAGGAAGATTGAGTATGAGTTAAAACATACATGTAGTGTAACATTGTGAACCTAGCACATCAACTGAGATGGGAGACTTGGGTAGTTAGGAATATGTAAGTTTGCAGCTCTGTTAGTTAAAACTGCCACCTTTCACACAGCAACTCATCCTGAAAGATACATATTTCAAAGGGACCTATCAATTTGTTCCTTAGCGAAACCAAGTCCACTTGGTTTTGGCGAGTTCTAAAGCCTTGGTTGGTGTAGCACATAAATAATTTTCACTATTTATTTAGATGTCTCAGAAGCCAACACCAATTAGTCGGGATGAGGCTTAGATGATGGTGATTTAGAAGTCTCATAAGTGGCAAACAAACTGAAGAACTGAGAAGCATAGAGCAGTTGGAAATCAAACCTAGAAACCAAAAGCTAAAATTTTAAATGAATTACCTGGTATGCAAGAGTGTGACTATTGGCAATTCCTCTAGATTTCAATTCTTCCATTATTAAACTGATACAATCTTCCATCTGATCTCTATAAGGATCCCCTGCATCTCAACATAACTTACAGTCACCCCATGTGCACTGAAGAATATCATAACCTGCCCAATTTACGACAACATGAGAAAATCATTCATCATTTAACCTGAATGGACCATTTCCTGAAAATGTCCTGGATTGGAAGACCTGAATTCAGTAAGGAAAATTTAAAGGTCGTTTTCCTCTATACTCCACAGCTTTCAGTGTGCTTGTAGATATCATTTGACCTGAATCAAATGGCATAAAAAGAATAAGAGTCAAAAGTCAAGCATGTGAGAATGAAACCTAAGAGTCACACGTCAACTTGGTGGCAATAACCACAAACATAAATAATCAGTCAATTAAAACAGACAATTTGTAAGTCGTAACTAGTAACAGATGTAAAAGGTTTTAAAGAAAAGCCTTTCCTCCACAAGGTAATGGCAACGGGAAACAGCAACAAGTTGACAAGGTAGTGGCAACAGGAAACAGCAACAAGTAGCAAATTACAGCCTAGGAATCTAATGTCTGTTGCAATCTGAAATTTTTTGCATATTTTGGTTCCTATTAGACCTTTACTGGCCCAGGTTTGGTAATGTTGGTTGGTGCTAAAGTATTACTGCTTTGGGTCAGTCCTAAACTTACATGCTGGCTACTCTCCAAGGCATCGTTCATTGCTCTCATACCTCAAATACTTTATCAATGATGCAGTTAAATATTAATACCGATACGCAATCATCCCACTTCAGTTCTAGTCTGATTGCAAGAAACAATCCTGTAATGTTAAACTAAAGGGTATCTAGAAAATCAATCCTTAGGCTTTATGAAGCAAGAACTAGTGTGTTCCTTTTGTCAATGCAAAATCTCATTGAGGAGAAAGCTGACAAAATTTTGTAGTAGAAACTATCACAATATGATGGAACCAAAAACAGAAACACAAAATATGAGGAATATATCAAATTCCTTTTCGCATATATCAAACTATAGACAAATTGGGGAATATCCTATCAATTCATAGGAGCACACCTGATTGAATGTTTCACCAGGCCTACAATCCATGACCATGTCCATACAAGCAACAAAGAAGTGTTGATGGACTGGTGCGTATGACCCATGAGTAATAGTTGTACCATATTTTCTGGATTCCCCAGGCTGCAATGCTCCTAAGCTGAGAATTCCAGTGAGTTTAACTTCAGCTTCAATTTTGCCATCCTGTGGGCAAAGAGTATATAAGCATCCTCCTAAAAAAATCTCTCATGGCCAAAGAAGAGTAAATGCAGGCTTGTAATTAGGCTTTGGCCTCTGATCAATGGGCATAGTCGACTGCTGGGCTTTAGAGATAGTTTATACACAGGATTGTGCCCTAAAAGAACTTACCTGGACCTGAAATAACAGAAAATAGCAAATAAAACTATCTAGAAGCATAAATATATAAATTTTGAAATTCAGTTTAATCGTTTCTTCTGCAATTTGAACGTCTTTTCTAATTAATATTGTACAAGTGGGACCATTCTGGGCATTGTGTTAGCTTAAAAAACAGTCCTAAGTGATCTTTTTTTCTTTTTATTTTTTTGAGACAAGAAAAGCTTCAATTGACTCCAAAGGCCATTCACAAACGAAGAAAAAAATAACATGGACACCTCCTCTCGTAGAAAAAGATAAACCCCAATCTTCCAATTTACAAAATCACCAATTAAAATCCAAATAGACTATAGAAAACACCAAATCAACTAAATCAAGAAGAAAGAAATTAAAAGAAAAAGGTCAATATGAAAGACATACCTCACTTCTAGGCAACCTTTCACGGCTATGTACAGTAGCTGTAATTTCAACATTGTTCTGTTGAGCCTTACTGTATTTAAAAGATAAAAATCATAAAGAAAGTTATTTAATAATAAGCTATTCACCAAAAACAGAACTGCTTAAAAATAATCAAAATAATCAACTATGCAAAATCCACATTTGTCTGGCACAACAAGGAGCCTTCCATAGCTGAGATGGTGGAGACATCTCCCTGGGAGGGATGGCCAGTGATCTAGTCATGCTGCAACTGAATCTGTAATCAGTTTCCAGCAAGAGGCAGATAGTACATGATGTCCATATGTGATACATACAACAAGGATGCCTCAGCTTAAGAGAGTTGATGTTTGTATATTTCAGACAATGTAATTGAATTTACTATATAAAAGAAAAAAAAAAAAGAAAAAAGAAGCTAGTCTGACTGAATAATGAACTTTATCAAGGGGATTTGAACTAAGACTACATTAATAAAACCATAAAATCACATTTAATTGGGAAAATCTTGGAACATCGTACCAAATGTGATGTGACCATAAATAAGTTTCTTGATCCTCAAATATACTTATCGCAAACCAGCTAGAGTCATCTGAGGAACTGTAATCATACCACATGTGACCCTTTTTTCAGTTGATTGGCTTGTTGTTTTGCAAGAAGGTGAGTTATTTACTATCTACCCATATCCATAAAGATGCCTAATTCATCAATGCAAGCACACTGGAATAGAAAAACTAGAGATCACACAGTCAGTAGGAGATGACTCTTACTAACTCATTTTTTTTTTCACTTTTTCCATCAATCTGCTCTTCTTCTAAACAGATGACAGGTAGATTTCGATCCATCCTTTGCAACCTTTTGGGAGAACAATCTACATTTCAAAATTTCCCCAAATTCTCCTTACAATCTTACACTCCAAACACAAAATCAAACATGTATGAGGCCCGATCTACTTATTCTTAAATTTTTTGTGATTTTTCAGATTTTTTTATTTTTTATTTTTTCAAAATTTCTCTTGTAACAGCAGTCAATTGAGTCTAATTTCATAGTATTTAGGAGTGTTTGATGAAATCATCATCACGTACACTCAAATTTCAAATTTTGAGGGTAGGTAGCCTAATTTAGGGAAATTTCAAAATTTCTCCAAATTCTCCTAAATTGGTTACAATCTTACAATCCAAACAAGAAATCAAACATGAGACTTATCCCATCTATTTGCCTGCTTTCATGTGTGAAGTGAGTCATGCAAGTAGTTTAATTGTGAAGTTATAACCACATGAAACATTGTCAATTGATCACTCAAGCTAAACCATTAAAAAGATTAAATCAAGGTACTCACTTAAACTACTCAAATTAGAGATATTGAAAATTCCCTTTGAGAGTGTAGGCTTCCAAGAAAATCATTCTCAATCTCTTCCGCGTCACCAACAAAAGCTTAATTAGCCATCAAGAAATTTGAATTAGTGATCCTAAAGTACCAGTGGAAGAAAATATATAGGAAAATCATATCCCATGAACCCCAAACTTTTGTGATCTAAATTATATGGAGAAAATGGGTTCAGAGGGTTAATATGGGGAAGCTGGGTTTCCGAGGGTGAAAAAAAACCCCTTCATTTAAGGTGTCCCCTCACATATTCTTCTCATCTGCTCCTATGTAAACCTGATGCCTTGGCGAGGCTCACATAAGCTAAGCACCCTTGGCTGACCTGAACAGAGTGAATTCAACAAATAAATAACTTCTAGAATGAAAAATAAATGAACAGTACACGCATGGGTGTATGTATCTATTTGCGCGCGCACGTGTGGATGTCATGTAAAATTGTTAAAAGATAAGAACAGAAAACTGAACCAGATCCTAGGGGACAAGATATCAACTCTTACAAATTTGTATGTGTTACAAATGTGTGATGTAAATTTGTTAAAAGATTAGAAAGCTGAACCAGATCCTAGGGAACAAGATATCAGCTCTTACAAATTTGTGTGTGAAATTTAACCACTCCTTTCCTATGAGGGAATCAGGTTTTACCTGGCAAAGCTTTTCAAAGGACTGAACATTGTTCTCCCGCCTTTGCATCTAAAAACCATGAACAGTTAGAGGTTGATAAAGACAATAAATTAATTTGTTCTGTTCGTGCTGGCATAAAGAAACATAGAAATTTTGTTATTAGCTGGTATCATCTAATATGCTTGAAACTTCAATGGGATATACAAATTTCCAACACATAAAACAAAATTCTAATACCTACCCTTCTTGTGTGGAGCCGATGGGCTTTCTCCCTAGGCCTGAATACATTGTAGGGATTGGTATCATTAACTGGTGGAGGTGGCTGCATAAGCACAAATATGATGGAGGTTCTTAGTAGCTTTATTTGGAAGATATGCAAGGATAAAACATAAAAGTCATCATACATGGTGAATTGAGCAATGAAATAAAATTGATTAACTGAACAAATGATCCAATGAAATCTCAATCTAAGTTCATTGACCAACAAGAGAACCAAAGAAATCGTTCAAAAAAGGAGTGATATGGCTCACTGTGCATGGCTCATGCACCAAAAAATGCCCAAGACTAGAAAATCCTAACCCTTCAATTCATGTCCAGCAAATAGACAGTTTGGAAAGAAAACACTGCAAAGTCCATATTCAACAAAAGGCCAACTTTTTGATGTAGGTGTTATATCCAAGAATTGGGTCGAGTGGACCACACTACAGAAAGCAGTGGGGATTGAACACCTACCATTAAAAACTTCTTGGGGGCCACAAGTTTTGGATTAAGCTGATATTTGTGTTTTCCCTTCAACCACGTCTGTGTGACCTTATGAACTGGTTGGATGGCAAGTAAACATCATGGTGGGCCCTAGGAATGTTTCAACAGTGGCTGTCATTGTCCCAATTGCTTTCTTTGGTGTGGCCCACTTGAAGTTTGGATATGCCTCATTTTTGGCTAGGCTTCTCACAAAATGGATGGACGGTGTGGAGATAACACATACACCATGGTGGGGCCCACGGAACTGTAATGATGCTAATTAAACCAAAGATCTAGGCACACAACAATCGGTTTTTCTCATGCAAGACTGCCTGATGAATGGAGCAGTATGATATTTGGGCCACAACATCCAAACAACAGGCCCTTTCTAATGATGTCCTGGATCTCACAAAAATTTGCCACTTTGGCACATGTGACAGGAAGCCCACAAAAGAGAGTACGCTCAGCACTCCTTGTTCCTAAAAAGAAGAGTGCAAATTTTACTCGCATCCTACCCCATGAATTTCAAGCAAACCTAAGACATAATTCAAAATCTTCAATGGAAAGACCATCCAACTAATCCTACTTGTTCCCACTCTGACTTGACTGCTGTATATTATGAGAATGGAGTGCCTCAAACAACCTCTAAACCAAGAAACTATGAACTATAACCCTCTAAGCATCGATAATTTTCAGAAGTAACAACTTGTATGTATCAATACAACAGGATATACAATAGGCAACCATTAAATTTAACACCACAGTTTCAATAAGAAACTGAGACCAATCAAAACACGGTAATAAAATACAGAACCCGAACAGCACCATCATCATAATCATCTTTGCATTTCTCACAGCAATTTGGGGTCGGCCCTTTAGATGGTACATTGGCAGAAGTTCTCAAGGTATTCAGTAACAGTAACAGCGGCCGTAATGGCCACTGGCATTCGCATAAAAGAGACGCATATCCTAATGACTGGCATGAAATTTATCTACACAAAAAAAAAGGTGTCTCTTATCAAAACAAGGGGTGTAAATATCACCTCCCTTCTAATAATAGCAATAATAATAATAATAATAAATAAAAAGATGAAATTCTATAATGCTCGACTGATGGATGTACAGTGACTTCAGAGTGTAAACAAGCCCCATGGTTCAGCAATCGAAACAGCTGATACCATGGGCCCCACTGCCAAATCCCCCCAGATTAGAACTCCACTCTTCAATCAGTAGAGAGAGAGAGAGAGAGAGAGAGAAAACAGCAACGGTTCATGTTCAATCAAGCAATTAAGCCTTCAAATCCGGTGGATGGCCCATCAATTGTGGGTCCCGCCATATCAACAGTTTGGATAATAGATCCGTGGGCCCCACTCTCACAAACTCCATAACTTAGACAGTACTGTACAAACAACGAACAATCCGCCAGAGCATTTCATATAATATCCCAAATCAGGGAAAAAAAAAAAACCCAATTTCAAAGAGAGAGAGAGAGATTCTAAAAACTGACCGATATGACAAGGAGAGCGCACAAGGGGTTGAGATCGGGAGAGGGAGATCAAAAGAGAGGGAGATCGAGGGAGAGGGAGATCGAGAGAGAGGGAGGGAGAGTGAGAGGGAGATCAAGAGAGGGTTGAGATCGGAATCGAAAGAGAGGGACGGAGATTGAGAGGGAGATAGAGAGGGAGAGGGAGACGGAGACGGCGATGGAGATGGAGATGGAGATGCAAAATGAGGATTCTAGGGCTTTTGGTGTAAGGAAAGGGTTAAAACCCATCGGTAGTCTGCGGCAGATAGAGCAATGTGCCTCTTGGGCCTTGTGGGGTCCACTAAGAGGTTTTTAATCGAATCCATTCTGTTCGTCTATTTCAAAATAAAATAATAAAACAAAATAATAGGAAATAATAAGATCTAACACTCAATTGGGACACACCAACAAAACAGTGGAAAGAACAGTGTCTAACACAATGACTCCAAAATGGTTCAGTAGCGTCTCAAATCAGGAACGGCTTCAAGCCGTTTCTGAACCAAAATCTCGACCATACCAATTAGACGATTTTGGTGTAGTGTTGACCCAATCAAGTATCCTTGAATAATTTCAGCTGTCCAAAAATTTGAACAATTTTACAACAGTGTTCGATCCTAGGATACCTTTTGATGAATATCAGTCATAGATGCAATAAGCTTTATGAGATCGTGAGTAGCTCCAAGTCGAGCATTGGGAGAAGGGTGAGACATCCTTGCCTCTATTTCATGAAAGGCTTCCACCATTCCCTAAAGCCAAGTTTGCATTGTCCGAGTCTTTTTCATGTCCTGGGGTGATGTGCACTGGCTATCATCTTCGTGACGAATGCATGACTTTTGTTAGATCCCCGGATATGTATTTGCATGGCCATCATGTCCTATATCCTTATAGTCTTGTTATTACTTCTTGCAACTTCTCCCTTTCGCATTGACTCCATCGATCAATGAAGGAGACTGAACCGAAGAGGATTTGGCTAAGGATTCCTATCAAAAGCAATAAAGTCTCCAGAGGATGAGGAACAAGTTCAAGCTCCCATTATAAAGACAGCTAGAGGTGAGAGTTTAGTCGATACTCCAACCGAGGTTGTGGATCCGATAGTGGCTATTGGCACGGCCAATTCGGTGAGGGTTCATCTTCTTGATGAAGAAGAAGAAAATTAATCCTGCTCTACTTATCCAGCGTCCGCGACTAGGTCACCCTGAAGTTACGCCTGTGGAACCTTCATTGCACTTCAACCTTTGTTGGCCACCGATAACTGGGCTCAAATCTATATGGATCAATTGTGAAGACTTTAAACTATTCTTGAAGAATTTAAACGAGCCCGAACTCTCCATGACCTAGTGACTGAATGGTTTGAAACTCTCCAATCTTCAAGAGCAAAAGTTGAGCAGAGTGAACTAACACATAATGGCCTTCAGGACTCCCTTCTCAGGGTTTATATGACATACTGACACGCTCATCACCGCATCTGCAATCTACAATCACTCAAATGGAGGCTAAGGAAAGAAGCTAGCTGCAGAGTCCACTCTACAAATTTAGAAAGATGACACCGTATGGTTTGTCTTCAACTTCGAACGGCTCAAAGTAGGTTGCATCTTGCAACCGCAAGGTGGACTGGTGCCAAAGCTACTATCGACCAAGAGGGTGAATACTTGGCCGAAATGAGAGCTTTCCTCGACCAAGAAAAAGTCGAACAACCTCGATGGATGTTGCATCAATCGCAAATGACTGAGTTAATGAACGACTACATCACTCAATATGAGTCTCTTTGCTATTGGCTGCACATAAAATTTTAGCTTTCTTTCTGTTTCTCTTCATGTTTGTACAGATATCTTTCTTCTAATAGATAAAATCAATTTTTGACTTTTTGCATTTTAACATTCGCAATTGTCTTTATGTGGACTCAGTTAAATAATCATGTCTGAATCTGTGAATCTGTCCGCTATCTCTCTAAGGCTTTAATCATTAATAATATTCGGACTACATGACCCAATTGACCATCATTAGTCATTAAACGTCAATGCATATCACAAACTAGCAATATTTATGAAACTCTTCGATTCTTGGTCATATTCGTTGAAGAATAACTAGCCTATCATTGAGAAACCAAATGATACCATGCGGTTGTGTTGTAATTAATACGAGAACATGTCTAGCTTACAAATAACTTATTAAGCTCCAAGTTCTTTCATTCTCCCGCATCTTCAAGCTTCAACAAAATGGCTTTCATTGCAATTTCCTCCGCTAGCATGCTCATAGAATCAATGTTTGAACTAGACTTGCCATCCTTATACCTAGAAGATGGGATTGAAAAGAACTTAAACTCACGTCTTCAAGCAGTCCAACCATTCGAGCTATCGATATATTTCGCTCGACTTTACACTCTTCACAAGGTACATGCTATCCTATTAGAGTATGGCGAGGCTCGACGCGTTCGGCATTTAGTGAACCAATCGTTTGAACTTCGTTGGATTAGACAAGAGATGCTCAATCAGCTACAGGAAGCGTATGACACTGAACAAGCTGCCCTTTAGAGACTCTGTGTAAAAGCTTTAGACGCTCAAGCTTTTATTCGCCGTCTTTCAGACCAACTTCTGAGGCTGCAACAACACATCAAGGATGAAGGTCCCCTTGTAGAATTGGAGAACTGCACCGCCTAAGTCAAGGCCTGACTCCAATCAGCAAAGCGCCAGAAACTGGCAATCGATCTGAAGTTGGCAAGCTTGGAGCTGCACTTCGAAGGTGTGACCAAACATCTTACCGATGCAATCACCCTCTTCGGACGACACGAGGCCGAAGTCATTGTAGAGACCATGGCTGATTGTGTTCGTTGATACGAGCTACTCTGTAATTTGCAAGATTAGGCAATATTGACTTTTATGTACAAAATTGTAATTTTCTTGTTTCAATGAAAGAAAGTCGTTTTTCAGCCTTTTGTTTATCAGTTAGATTTCCTTATGTCTTTTCTTTTTTACATTTGTGATTTGGCCAGACATCATGGCCGAATCTCTTTTCTATTTTTCCAAACCTTCAGGCATATCAGTCTCCCACATAGAGGGAGTGAACTTCTTCCAATATCGACCATTGATAATTGATTTCTTACTATTCCCATCTAAATTCTATAAAATGTACACTCCTCTTTTTAGTATTTTACAAACAGAGTAAACATTATCCCAAGTGTGTGACCACTTGCCTAACGAATTGTATCTAGTGCCAATTGGTAAAACCATTTTCCATACCAATACTCCTTCAACAAAAGACTTTCCTTTCACATTTCTATTATAGATCATGGATGGTCGGTCCTTATATTGCTTTAATACATCTAGCATCTTTAGTCAAGTTTTATCTAACTCTTCTAGCTCAATGAGCATAGCTTCAATGAATTCCTCTAGAGTCAGGTTATTCTAATGGGCTACTCTCAGAGGAGGTACATTTATCTCCATAGGGAATACTACATCATGACCGCACATTAAGGCAAATGGGATTACCTGTCCCATCCCTTGGTGAATTCCAGACAGCTTTAGATGCCATGTGTGTGGATTGTCATTTATCATTTTCCTAATGATATTTTTTAGAATCTTATTTTGTAGACTATGTTTGGTCGTTTGCCTGAGCATAATACGATGAATAATTCAGCAACTTGATCTTATATTCCTTGGCAAAAGCCTTAACCCATACATAATTGAATGTCGATCTATTATCTATTGTGATCGACTCACAAATGCCGAACATATGAATGATTTGCTCCTGAATGAACTCAATCACATCAATATTATCATTTGCTCCTGAATGAACTCAATCACATCAATATTTTTAACCTCCTTCATGGGCTTAGCTTTTACTCATTTAGTAAAATAATCTGTCACCACAATGATAACTGTGCATCCTTTCGAAGATGGAGGACATATCATACCAACCAAGTCGATGGCCCACCGTCAGAAAGGCCATGGCTTTATAATCGGATTTAATTTTACAGCTGGTACGTGTTGCACTGGACCATGTTGCTGGCAAAGTTGGCAACCATCTGCATATTTAATGCACATATTTGTTACATCTGGCCAATCAATCATAGACATATATAGTCGAACTAGTACTCTCATTTTCTTGCCAGATTGATGGGCTCCACATATACCTTCGTGTATTTCACCCATCACTCTCAATGCTTTAAACACTGATACGCATTTTAGGAGCATATACCATCATTCCATTTTCAGAATAATTCATCATTTATCATGACATAATTGACAGTCATCCATTTAATCTTCCGATCAACCCTAATATATGAAATATTAGGATACCAAAATTTAGGTGTTCACCAATTAGGTGGGCTAGCGTTTGCATTAAACAGTTTTACACAAGACTTCCAATCCTTTATTGATGGCAGTGATCGTTTTTGGACAGTTGCAATTCTTGTCAAAATCCCTTCCAATAATCTTAACTTAGAAGCTAGCTGTGTTATTGCATTGGTATTGGTGTTTTCTTCTGTTGGTATGAAGTTTATTGTGACCTCATTAAAGCAACTCAATCAATTTGTTGGTCGTAACACAATGTGAAATGAAAATGTCATTTATGCATTTATAAACTCCATTGATTTGATTGACGACTAATTGGGAATAACCATATACTTTGACTTTTCAGACTTTGAGTTCACACAATATGTCCAACCAAGAATTAAAGCCTCGTATTCAGCCTTACTGTTCATGCACTGGATTTCCAAATTAAAGGCTACTTCATATCCTTCATCAAATGCTAAAGGACTTTGATAATGAGTATATGTAAATCCTTCATTTAAGGACATACTTTCTAAAGCCTCTTTTGATAATGATAATTCATGCTCTTGTTGTCCAGTTTGTTTTTGAATTGTCAAACATCAGTTTCCAGGATGGGATACTAACATGACATATATCAACTATTTCCTGTGAAGTCTAACTAATGTTTTTAGCTGGGTGATCGGCCAAAAAGTCGGCTATGGCTTGCCCTTTTACGACATTTTGAGGTACATAATTAAAGTTAAATTCAGATAAGGCTAGAATTCACTTCCCGATTTGGCCTCTCAAGAATGGCGAGTTGACATATATTTTATAAGATCAATGGACACAATTACGAATGGTATTGAACATAAAATAATACCTTAATTTGATGGCTACAAAATAAAATGATAAGATCGGCGTGATCACAAGGACATACTAGACTAGACTACTCCTACAAACTATGCTAAAATATGCAGCGTTGCATTGGTGGGGTTGTTTAAGTTGGATTGAATTTGATTCCTCACTTCATTTCTGCCTCTGCTATTTATAGCATTCCTCATAAGAGGTGTGAAAATAACCACTTGTCCACATGATGCCGATCATGATTTTACCTTCACTGAACGCCTAAAACGTGCGCCACATGGCGTCCTTCATATATCTAGTGTATCATATATATGCCACGTGACTCCATTTGCGTTGTTAATCAGCTTGCCAACCCTTTCTGAAGTTTCCCAAGCTCCATGGTGAATGGCTCATTCGGAAGGAAAAGGCTTTTCTTCAATCTTTAGGCAAATAGACCGCACATTGGTCCCCATATCGCCCCTCCTGACCACTACCAACTCCTCCCTTTACTTACAGGGATCATTTATATGCGTGAAAAATAATATTTTAAGAATCTTTTTATAATTTGAATTTTAATCAATCCAATGCATTTTGAATGCACTAAATATCATGATATTTTGCAATAAATTAGACTGTTTGATTATGAAATTTTTCTTGATAGCAACCAAATACACCATAAGGAATGGAAATCTTGATACATAGAAAAAAGAAAATTCATGAAATCTTGAAATTTGCATTCTTTCTAAACAACCAATATGTATACAATCCGGTACTGGTGCTTAATTTTCATGATTAATTGCCACTCGTATCAAGACTACACTTAGGCCTCAAATGGCCATTTGAGTGTGCAACCAAACAGGGCCTTGGTAATTGAAAATAAATAAAAGAAATCCAACGACTAAAAGTTGCAATGTATACTTAGATGTATTCAAGCAAACCTCTTCAGTAAGAGACATGTAAATTGATTGCAGATTACAAAATCTTTTTAACCATTCACCTTATCCAAATACACGAGATGCCCACCAAATAACTTGGCTGACTTTATTCTTGAGCCACCCAACATAACTGGTGGGGCACCATGGCCTTTGTATTGAAACTCTTGTGAATCTACCGCATTGATTAATCTGGTGAATGCCAGTGTGTTTAATAAATAAATAAATAATAAAAAAATTGGATTTTAGCACAGTAGCCCATGGAGTGAATAGACAGCTCAGATTAATCAATTTTACTTTACAAGTGAACGGATGCAACTAGTACTACAGCAATTCTCTTCCTTTTTTATAGCCATTCTCAGACTATTAGCTTATTATTTCACAATAAGAACAATTTGGATCTCCAAAATGACCCAATGTAATACATGCACTTAAATAGGATCTAAAAACTAGAGGGGCACAAATAAAAATGCTAGAAGGGGAAAAACAAAACATTAAAAAAATAATAATAAATAAATAAATAAATGCACATAGAGCCTGGACATAAGGGACAACCAAATTAAAATGCACTCATATGCCTAAACATAACCGTATAAATGTTTCTGAATTTGTTTATCAAATTTGGAAGTAATCCCAACTATTCCCAACGAAGATCGATGAATAGTACTAGCAGGATGCCAGGGCAAGAGAATAATGAGAGCGAGAGAGAGAGAAACAGACCCACAAAGCTGTAAATGGGCCCGGCTGAGGGGTAGCAAAAGGAAAATCCCAAAAATTTTGAAATCCAGGCCTAAAGCAACCATACAAGTGGGCCATTTGACATCCACCTATGTCCCTTAAAACTTCTGAAGAGCAGAAACACCTTTCACAAAATGGTTTCAATGTTGTAAGTTACGCAGGCAGGTGTGAAATAATTGTTCAAATCATCCACAACTCAACTGGCCCAAACCACTAATGAGCCAAGTTTGGCAAACCCAAATGCGAAGCAGGTCAAAGTTGGGGATATATATATATATATATTAGGATGCGTTTGGTTGCACCAAATATCAAGAAATATTATGAAATTCTGTGTTGAATTTGAGCGATTAGTGAAATTTTTTGCAATAATTGGTGCAACCAAGTGCACTCTAAGGGCCTATTAGAATTTTTTATTTATTTTTTATTTTTTTTATTTTTTTTATTTTTTTAGAGTGGATTAAGTGCAGCCCCTTCCTCATGCAATACAGTTCGTCCGTGATCAAGCCACCCACATTGATATAAGTATTGTATATCCACGCTGTCCATTGGTTTGGTCCGCACCAAAGGAAATAGTGAATATTGAACTCTTACCATTAAAATTTTCCTAGGGCCCACTGTAATTTTTTACTTGCCAACCAACTCATTGATAAGTTTACAACGACCTTGGAGAAGTAAATTAAAAATAAAAAACAAATTTCAGCTTGATTCAAAACTGTTGGCCCACAAAAAGTTTTTAATGGCTAACCACCACGGTTTCTGTGGTGTGGTCCACCTCAGAATTTTATCTACTTCATTTTCCGAATCAAGTCCTATCATAAGCTGAAAATATGGATGTTGGGCATGGATATACAATACGTATATTAAGGTAGGCACCAGGGTTAGGGATGCATAGTAATACATGAGGACAGGTTGCACCTAATCCACTCTGACTTTTTTCGGAACACGCACCTTTTCTCTCCGAATCCGAAGAAGTTTAACAACGGCAGAAAAAGCCGCCCCTGATTTTTGATAATGCCCACCTAGTCATATATATAAGATCCACTCCGACCATCAGATGTGCAATCTTATTGCATGTCTGGAGCCGAAATATAAGGCAGACTTGTAATTCAAGTGAGCCAAACTAATAGAACATTTGACGTAGAGATGTCCACCTTTGATTTTTACAGGACCCAATCATGAATATGTGAAATCCACTCCAACCATTAGATGCAACAGAAAATTCTAGGTGTGGGACCGAAAAATAAGATCCACACGTGATTGAAGTGGGCCTCGTCAAATGAATCATTTTGGAGGGTGAGATTTTTCAGCACACCGTTTCTAATTGTGCAGTCCACCTGAACCACCAATGGAGTTGATTTTCAGTCCATAAGTCTAACATCCAGTGACACACGTGATCGTCGAGTGGATTTTACATTAACAACACAATAAGGCCCACCCAAGCCAATAACCATTTTGAAAGACCCATTTGAAAGGTAACGTGAAACAAAGTCCTATCCCTGTCTCAACATTAATTAGCATTAATTAATCAAACTAGTTACGGTCCAACTAGTTGTGTGTGAGCATTTCTCATATATATATATATATATATATATATATATATATAGTCATTAAAAAGGCTTGATTTTAACCCAACCCATGGGCTGGGCACAGCCACAAACACACTGTACGTATTACAAGCGATGGGTTTCCTGGGGCAACGAACACTGCCAGTTGAGCGCTGGATTCTTAGACCATTTGGCAAACACCCAGCCGACCCATCACCACCACCGAACATAAGCCCAGGTGGAATATCTGGATTCGAAGGAGCCCTACCGACGGCAACCTTCATAGTCGGGCATAAAATGCCATGGCATCAACACCCTGCAAATCCAATTCGGGCATAAAATGTCATGGCATTAACACCCTGCAAATCCTGTACTTACATATTTTAAAAGTAAAAAAAAAAAGGTGAATAATATTCACGACTACAAGTGACAATAACATTTCCAAAGATTCCATTGAATAAATGCAACAAAATACAATCCATTCAATTACACAAGTTGTGAACATAAAACCCACTGAATGCCTTCTAGAAAGTATATCAAGCACCAACCAGTCAACTATAGCTGTCCAAGCCAGCTAACCCCTCCCAGTGGATCTTCCAAACGCCATCCGTTGCACTCTTTACCAGTCTTCGTCTTCATCTTCAACATGCCTCCAGGCTTGCTACACTCACTCCACTGATGCAGCAGAACGGATGCAGAAACCCCTCACATGCACTAACATGATGTCCAAGGCCCAATTTGTATGCAGAAGCATGCACCAAACCATCTAAAATTCTACCGCATTTGGCCATCTTGGATGGACAGGACGGAAAGAGGGGTGGGTGGGAAGGAAATAAAGACTATACGTTGCCCTGATTTAGGGGTGGAATAAGGACCATTTACAATGGTTTGTTCGCTGAAAGGACTTAACTATCCAATATCAGAAAAATCCCGGCAAACAACTGCCATTGAATCGCTTCAGATAGCCATTTATTCCGATCCAGAGACACATCTCCAACAAAATGCACAAGTGCAACTAACTGAGTTCGCCCAAAGGGGTGAACACGTAGCATGGATGTCCAATAGCAGGAATTCAAATTACCCACACGCAAATGGAAAATCTACTTTCCACCACAAATTACTGGTATGGCAGCATAATTTCACCGAATTCTGCACCATTGAGTTTAATAAATTGGCTTTCTTCCATAATAGACACATAACATGACTCAATCGACATCTTTGCATCTGCAGTACAAGAAAATGCCGGTTACTGACAACCCTAAAGGTGGGAAGGCAAAATCCACGAGATCAATTTGCCATCTCATCTTACACATGCAGCCGGCTCAAAACCATTGCTTCAGATCCAGATCATTAGCAAAGTTAGTTAGTGCACAAGCAGATACAAGGGAAGACCTAGGCTCTAGCCCAGCTCATGTACTGAGCTCAGTATCACCTCAGAAGAATAATGTAATCCAGAAACGGGAAAATAATTAGCACATAACAACCATGTGGAAACAGTTTTAATGCAGCAGCAATACTTGAAAAACGAACTTTGGCAGCTATTCCACAGCTCTCCAAGCTTAAAGCCACATCACCATCGCAAAAAAGCCAAACCATCATCCTCACAGAGGGTGAATGGCATCGTATAGAGGAATTAGAATTTTTGCTAATTCATCCTATTAAGGGTAACTCAAGATGTTGAACAAATGACAAGATGAACCTTAACGACCAAGAGGACCGAAGACTTGAATTTTTCAGGCACACATGAAAGACACAGATTCTCTTCCTCCAGGCTCCAAGAGAAGATTGGAAAACACAGACCAGAATGCAGGACATAATTAAAAACACCATGAAACCATCTTGGCCATTAGTCCCCAAAACAAAAAAAAAAGCCAACAGTTTGGCATGGGGGCACAAGGCCCCAACTTCCCAATCTAGCAGAAACAGATGTGTCAAACAACAAGTTTAGGTCTAATGTAAACTCAGAGACGAAACTAAAAGCTGGAAAGCTTTCACCCCATCTTAAGAAATGATGCACGACCAAATGCCAACGACAGATCAAAAAACAACAACAACATTTCAGATAGCACAACAGAAATGTAGAGTACATGAAGCAGCAGCTGGCTGCAGAGTGACACCTACAGAGAGCTATTGGAAAACAAACACAGACAGTAAAGATAACAATGAAAAACCAAATGAACAACACACACTTCCCTACAGAGACGAAAGCAAAACAGCAGCTGGCTGCAGAGTGACACCTACATAGAGCTATTGGAAAAGGAACACAGACAGTAAAGATAACAATGAAAATCCAAATGAACAATACACACTTCATACAGAGACGAAAGCAATTGTGGTTTATGGAGGAAGCAGATAAAACTTTTATGGGCAAGGACTCCTATAAGAGTTTTAGTTTGAAGTCCAGACACAATAACGAATTTAAAAAAATGCATGACAGGAATGCCTCAAGTAGTATTGCAATAAATATCTACTGAATTAAAATCTGTAAAGGCCTCCATTACCTAGTTGGACAGAAAACATATATAAATAAACCAAAGCTGTTGTTGGCCAATGAACTACTGTCATGACAAAGCCATGACCATGAACTTGATTGACCATGTTGCACCATGCATCACCATGTGTGGTAAGTAGTCAAATATAAGGTTTGGCCGTGCCCTAGGGCAGACCAAGCCATACCAGATTAACAAACAAGTTCCTTCCTAATAATTAAAGAACAAAATAAAATTGAAACCCATACTCATCTAAGGATAGTATGATTGGTGATAAGGCTGCTGCAGACTTCCATGCTGCATGCCACCAGACGCAGTGTAACCACTGTAACCAACAGGCTTATCATACAAGCTAGATGATAGCTCTGTGGAGTAGATATGAGACATGGGTGGGCTCCTGCCCCCAACATAACCCAGATGTGATCCTAGATAGCTGGGACCCTGACGGTCATAGAGTGCAGAAGCTCCTGCACCAGGCCCTGCCAAGCCATAAAGCCCGGCTGAAGGCAGGTACGGAGAGACCCGGTCAGCCAACAGGCTAGACAAATGCTGTGGTTGTTGGTTAATTTGTGCAACCAGGGGTGCAGTTAGAGTGGTGGGGCCAGCCGCGCCCACCAAAGCTGGTCGGGGACGCTTGTTTGCAGCCTGCTGTTGCTGGGTCTTTGGCATCGTCGGTGCCGGTCGCTTCCTTTCTGCCTTGTGCTTTTCCAACTGAGCAATACGCTTTTCAAGGCCTTCTGGCAAATACTCAGACTGGAGATTGTGCTCTTCAATGCATTTGATTATTGCTCTCAATGCAGCAAGTTCTTTAGCAATGGCCTCATTCTGTTGAAGATGCATCCAGGGTGTTGTGCAATCTCAGTACATACACTTAAGTTTAAAAACATGGCATGTGCCTAGAAAGAAAAATGCAATACCTCTGCCTGAAGGGAGCCATTTCCCTTTTTCCAGACCTCTTGGGCTACCTTCTTTGATTCCTTCAAGTAGGCCTTCAGAAGAGGCACAGGAGGGAACTCCCCCACAACATCGAAGGCATATGCATAGTTAACAGCATCAAGCTGCTTCCCATTGCTTATTAGTTTCCTAATAAGATCTGTCACAAGCAAAAAGCTTCCCAGTGTCATCAGATGACCATGAGGGGAAAAAACAACAAAACAGTGTTTTACTAACACACTAACATCCACAAAGGGCTGGATGTTTCAAACCAACTAATCAAACATATTTGAAATTAATGAAACAGATACTATATTACAAGCTTTACAATCAATAAATTCAAAGGCCTCAGAATTGCAAAAGAACAGCAAGGCTTCAAAAGCCATTCAGTCCCGAAAGATGATGTTTTGGTAATTGGATATCATCACTGGCCAACAGAACCAAGCTCTAAAGAGGGTTCAAACTGACCAACCAAGTCTTTTATTGGGAAAACAAAATACTAAAGAAAAGCATTACAATCAATCAATTCATAGGCCTCAGAATTGCAGAATAACAGCAAGGCTTCAATGCCATTCAGTCCCGAAAGATGGTATTTTGGTAAATGGATATCATCACTGGCCGACAGCTCAAAGCTTTGAAAGGTCAAGCTCTAGCCAGGATTTAATATCACATGACTAAAAATATATTTTATATGACCTCAAAGCATAATTAAATGTTGAGAAAGAACAAATGCCACAGAGGATTTTTATGGTTTCAGTCAGTGCAAAAATATGATTTTTTTTTTAAAAAAAAAATCTCGTGATAACATCACAAGATTTTGAAAAACTCATCAGATTTTAAATATTGCATTCTTATACAAATATATTAATATATATTTACATTTTAGATGTATAATATATACTCTTAAAATATTCTCCACTAAGACACCATTTTCAATAAAATACTAAAACAAATAGTGATTTAAGTTTGCAAGAAACACCATCAATCATGGAACCCATCAAAAAAAGGTTATGCAAGCTGAACATGAATGACACTTGCAGTGGAACGCAGAGGAAGTGAGACTCAAGAAAAACACACCTTAACTGTACACTATTCAACTAATTATTTAAACTGAAACAGTTAGATAAAGCTTTAACCGAAAATAATAAAATTAAGTGAACACCGAGATGTCAGAAGAAGGAACAATAACAGATGGCTAGGAAATGTATGTCTCATGGCCTGTCCAAGGAGGTCATGGCAGCAACACCGCTCCTCGAGGCAATGGAATATGAGACCTGCACAGTGACGGAAGAGCTCCACAAGGAAGCACCCTCAACATCAATGGGCATTTTTATGTGACGTTTACAGAGGAATATACAAACATTGGATGTCTGCTCCATTATGTAAAGGAAGTTTTTACCCAAAAACCTCCCCCGTCACAAAATTTAGGAAAGAGGTTTAAAAGGAAAATGAAAATATAATGTGAAAGATGAATTTAGGGGTTGTCTGAGGTTAGGGATTTGAGGAAAGGAATTGTTAAATGCATGTATTTCCTAAATCCACACCAGCATTAAATCATGGATTTGGGGTAAATCCAAATCTTTAAAAAAAAAAAAAAAAAAAAAAAAACAAAGGACTTTCAACATCAACGAAATGAAAGACTTCTTGCAATAAAAGTTATTTCTTTGCAATAATGGCCTGAGATCTCCACAGAGATGCTCTCAAATCCAAAGATGTGTATATCTTCATTGCAAAACAGTGAACTTTGAGATTTGCCAAGTAAAGAAATCCAATGCAAATCCATGAATTTGCCTAGCTCATAGATTTTTCAAATTCGTGGTTCATTTTCCTAATCCCAAACAGGACCTTGGAACAAAAAAATGGAAGCTTCAAGTCCAGCATGAGAATAAGGTATGATAACAGTTGGCTAGGAAATGTATGTCTCATGGCCTGTCCAAGGAGGTCATGGCAGCAACGCCGCTCCTCAAGGCAATGGAATATGAGACCTGCACATTGACGGAAGAACTCCACAAGGAAGCACTTCAACATCAATGGGCATTTCTATGTGACGTTTACAAAGGAATATACAAACATTGGATGTCTGCTCCATTATGTGAAGGAAGTTTTTACCCAAAAACCTCCCCCCGTCACAAAATTGAGGAAAGAAGTTTAAAGGAAAATAAAAGTATAATGTGAAGGATGAATTTACGGGCTGTCTGAGGTTAGGGATTTGAGGCAAGGAATTTTTAAATGCATGGATTTCTTAAATCCACTCCAGCATAAAATCATGGATTTGGGGTAAATCCAAATCCCACCCCCAATAAAAACCAAAAAAAAAAAAAAAAAAACCAACAAAAAAAACCGAGGACTTTGAACATCAACGAAATGAAAGACTTGTTACGATAAAAGTTATTTCTTTGCAATAATGGCCTAAGATCTCCATAGATGCTCTCAAAACCAAAGATGTGTATATCTTCATTACATAACAGTGAACTTTGAGATTTGCCAAGTAAAGAAATCCAATGCAAATCCATGAATTTGCCTAGCTAATAGATTTATCAATTTCATGATTCATTTTCCTAAATCGAAACAGGGCCTTGGAACAAAACAAATGGAAGCTTCAAGTCCAACATGAGAAACTGGAAGGCAATTTAAAACAAAAAACTAGAAACAGCCAAATAAAGAAATCCAATGCAAATCCATGAATTTGCCTAGTTAATAGATTTATCAATTTCATGATTCATTTTCCTAAATCGAAACAGGGCCTTGGAACCAAAAAAAAGGAAGCTTCAAGTCCAACATGAAAAATTGGAAGGCAATTTAAAACAAGCTGGAAAGAGTAAATTAATCCAATCAGACCAACACAAAGATGTTAAAAATAAGGAACCATAATAGTGCAATTCAACAAATGGCTAAGACATGTATGTCTCATGGCCTGTCCAAGGAGTTCATGGCAGCAAAGCTGCTCCTCAAGGCAATGGAATATGAGACCAGCACCTTGACGGAGGAGCCCCCACAAAGGAAGGACCCTCAACATCAACAGGCATTTTTTTGTGACGTTTACAAAGGAATATACAAACATTGGATGTCTGCTCCATTAGGTGAAGGAAGTTTTTACCCAAAAACCTCCCCCGTCACATAACTGAGAGGAAATAAGTCAATGAAGCATAATTAAAATCCAAATACATAATGAACAGAAGAATCAAAAGCTTCTTTACTACATATTAACATTTGCAATAGAACCCATATAACCAACCCATAATTTTAGGGGAAAAAATCTGAGGAAAAAAATCTTACCGGGAATCTTCTCCGTGAGCCCAAGTGATCGGCACAAATCAATAGTCTGCTTCCGCCGAGCAATGAAAACAACAATATCCAACAATTCATCGACATCAAAAGAAGAAACCAGGCCATATGCCGACAGAAGATGCAAAAATGCCACGCCCTCTAAAGGGTTTTCACCATTTTTACTAACCTTCCCCTCCCATTCCTCAGCCAATTTCTTGGCCCTATCCTTTACATCATTCGAGATCTCCGGTGAGATCGACATCAGCCGGTCAAGAAGAAGAATGCAGGTACGTCGGACTGCAGCCAGCTGGACGTCCTTATCGCCCTTCGATTTCACAGGGTAGAAACCCTCCATCGACTCCAACACCATTTTTGCGGGATCTGACGCAGTCCGGAGGGCCGCGCTGAGCTCCTCCCGCATGTCCTGCAGATCTTTACGATGTGCAATGACAAACAACCGCAAGCCCTGGCCATCCATATTGGCGCAGAGAGACTTCAGCTTGGGCCGTGGGACAACATCCGACGATTCAAGCTCGACGGCGGAGGAGAAAGCGGCCGCCGCAGCAGGGGCCGCCTGCTGCTCTTTGGACTCAAGGTCCTTGAAGCGCTGCTCGATCGATTTCTCGATCGAAGCGAAGTGATCCTCAAGATCCTGCCATTGGAGATTGAAGGAAGCGAGGCATTCGGAATGCGATCGGAGGGCTTCAAAGGCCTTTTGAAGCTTCTCCTTCGTCGAAGGAACGGATTGAATGGATGCAGAAATCGACTTCAGAGAAGCCATGGATCTCTGCAAAGGATCTAAGAAGAACAAGAGGGAGAGAAAAAAAACCCTAGAAAGGGAGACGATCGAAACCCTAAAAACATATGAACGAAAGACCAAAACCCTAACCCTAGTATGAATCTCCTAAAACCCTAGAACGCGTAGAGACGTCCTAAAACCCTAACCCTAGAAAAATCTCATCCCCGGAGGAATACCTTGCGGCGCCTGTTGGGAGAGATGCAGGAGAATACCGAGCGAGCGGCAGCATTTACAGGGCTAAGCCATTTACTACCGCCGTTGGATTATAATCGTGCCGTTCTAGTTACTTTAAGACAGGGAACTATTTTGGACCGTTGATTTCTCGAGATGTGCGGATTATATGCACTTTTGGCGTGGGCAGTGGCGCAATGGTTCTTGGATTCTATACGCGGATTTCCTTCGGAAGACCGTTCATCCACTGAGATGTAAGTGGGTCCCACCGTAATGGTTGTCAGAAATCCGGCCGAAAGCGGATTGGCTCGTGTACCTCACACCAGCTATATACAGCTGCTGTATTGACGTCAACAAGTTCTGGGCGTCTGATCATGAGGTATATGTTATATCCAAACCGTCCACTCATTTTGTGAGCTCATATTAAGGCTTGAGACTAAAAATAAGACAGATCTATGTATCAAGTAGACCACACTGCAAAAGGCAGTGGGGGATTGAACGTTTACCATTGAAACCTTTATGAGTCAAAGAAGTTTTGTATTAATATGAAATTTGTTTTTCTCCTTCATTCAAGTATTTGTGACCTTATGAACAGACTGTATTGACAATAAACGTTACGGTAGGCCCTGCGAATTGTTAAACGGTGAAAATCATTATATCCGCTGCTATTTGTAGTGTGGTCCAGATGATCTTTGGATATGATTCACTTTTTGGATAATGCTCTAAAATGATCTCCAAAAATAGATGAACGGTGTAGATATGATAAATACATCACTGTGGGGCCATCTAACTTTGATCTCCTTTGAACCGTTCCTACAACTGGGAGCTCGAGGAGCGCCAGTGCTCGTCTTCGAGTGACACGTATCTACAGCAGCTATACAGCTGATATGTGGCACACCAGCCAATCCGCTTACTAATGTGCAGGGCTCAGGCCTGAAATATCATAAATTTAAATAGGGGCGGCCTGACGTCCCAGCCCCAAACATTTCAAAATCCGCGATGACACCTGCCACAGGCCCAAACCATTGACAGCCCTAACAATGACACTTAATTTCTCTGTACCTCCTACACAATCCATACAGACGTTGCGTTAGAGTGGATTAGAAAGGATGGGATTGTATTCAAGGTAACGAGAGGTTTGTCCTGGGTTGTCCAGGACTTCCAATGGATTGGAATAACCGGGATGATTTCCATTTTCTATTTGGATGGGTGATGGGATTCGTCCATCCTCAACTGTAAATTCATGGGAGTGTTTGGAAATGCAAAATATATTGCATTACATTATGCGTTTTTCAACAATGGGCGTTTGTAGCACCACTGCTTCCTACGGTGTGGTCCATTGCAGCCTTAGATCTACATTTGTTTTGGTCCAATTCTCTATACTAAATGGACTTTATGTACGGACAGCGTGGATCAAAGTTATACATTACGATAGGCTACCTGTAAGGCGGCCTTTGGTCCCATCTCGTATCACATGCTGTGTTGAGGGATGGTCTAAATCTGGAGGGATTTTACGAATCCCTTAGGGCCTGTCTGGCCGAGTCAGATTGGATGGGATTGGAAGGGATTGGCCAGGCATGCCAAATAGACAACGGATCCTGATCCAGGGATATAGTAATCATGGATCTTAAGACAATCCACTTACATCACCATCATTACCTTTAAATCCCATCCAATCCACCCTAATCCCTTCAAAATTGCTTGGGACGTGTTTGGTTCGAGGGATTGAAAGGGATTGGAAGGTTTAATCCCGGGATTGGCCGGGCGTGCCTAATAGACTCGATATAGCAATCTCATAGATCTTGCACCAATCTACTAATGCAACTATCATTACCTTGAAATCCATGCAATCCACTCTAATACCATCCAATCCCTTCCGGTATTGGAAGGGATTGGAAGTTAAATCCTAGGATTGGCCGGGCATGCCAAACAGGCTGGGTGACCTGATTCGGGATATAGCAATCCCATGGATCTTAAGACAATCCATTGACAACACCATCGTTACCTTTAAATCCCATCCAATCCACCCTAATCCGTTCAAATTTGCTTGGGACGTGTTTGGTTCGAGGGATTGACGGGGATGGGAAGGTTTAATCTTGGGATTGGCTGGGTGTTCCAAACAGACTCGATATAGCAATCCCATGGATCTTAAGACAATCCACTGACAACACCATCATTACCTTGAAATCCATGCCATCCACCCTAATACCATTCAATACCTTTCAATCCACCCGGCCAAACAGGCCCTATCTGCGAGGCGTTCAGCGATGGAGTAACATCCAGCCATCCAAACATACCGTTGGATGGAAATAAGGATTAAATCCCACTTAATACCATCCAATTCCATCAAATACATCATGCCAAACACGCCCTTAGTAAAAGAGTTGATTAATTTTACCTAGGGATTGTTTAGAACATGGGATTAGGTGGGATTGGGTGGTATAGAATTGCATATAGTGACGTATAAATTTTGTCTGGGGTTTACCGTGAGAAGGATTTGATTAGTATATGCATTTGATGTTTCAATCCCACCAGAAGATGCATATTTGGTCCATGGAATTGAATTGTATTAGATGGGATTAACATCATTATTGCATAATGATTGCATGTCTGGAAATACCATGGTATTGTAGCCATCTAATCCCATGTTTGGGATAAAAATTTTGTTATTCACATCAGATGTCATTCACTTATACACATATAACCAGAATGTCATGTGTAAATGGTGTATATAGATGGATGACATGGATAAACACATATATCAATGTGGGGCCCACATGTGTAGTGGATTTCAAAATCCACGGAAATCCTGCATGGGACCAAATGCAATTCCATGGGACTAAATGCAATTCCATCTCAGCTAATCCCAACCTTTCCCATCCTCTCCCAATGCGGGATGGAATTGCACGGGACTAAATGCAATTATATCCCACCTAATCCCATCTAATACACTGCGTTAAACGCCCCAAAGGGATTTTCTTATGGAATTTGAAATCACCGCATATACAGGCCCCACGTTAATGCATGTCTTTTTATCCATGTTATCCATCCATATGCATCATTTATAAATGATACTCGAGTTGTGTATGAATATATATGATTTGTGTTATGGGTAAAAATGAACTGACCAGATGTACAGACTCGAAGATTATGGATTGCTTGAAGGTTGAAAAATCACCTCGGCCTTAGATACCAACATCGACCAAAGACCTCGACCTAGGAGATCGGCCTTGGATATTGACCTCAGCTTCGGGTACCGACCTCGACTTCAGGTACCAACCTCGACCTCGTATATCAACCACCATTAATACCGACCTTGGCTTCGGGTACCAACCTCGGCCTCGGATATCAACCACCACTTCGGAATATAAATACACTTACAATATCTTAAGATAGGATTATCCTACGAGATATTTGTTAATGATCTCAAGAAGTCAACCATGACATGTTTGGAGGAAGATCTCTTCCATAATATGCAATCACCATCCAAGAAGCATTAACATATACGTCTTCAAGACCAAAAGCAGCCTATAAATACACATGCTACCATGAGTAAAGGTGTATGCAATAAATATCCCGATTCTTATACCTCTCTTGCGAAACTACCAGACTTAGGCAACGGAGGGTCCCCGGCCTTGACTGACGCCCCCAATGTCTTCTTTTGTTCTTTAATAAATTGCTGATACTCGGACTAGCAAGATATGAGGCAGAATTGACAAAATTTCTGCATTAACAGTTTGTCGCTGTCAATGGGAAACGGCATCAAAGCCACTCCCATCTTCTACATTGATTCTACAATGACGAAAAGCATGAAGAGGGCCCAGGCTGTGATCACAGCAGCTGCTCCCCTACCAGTGGAGCAGTCTGCGGACCATGAAGACCCGTCCTCATAACTTCAGGATGATTTCGCACCTGTAGGCCCTATGCAGCGGTCCCGAAAACAAAGGAGGTCGGCTCGTCTCTCTGGAACATTAAGTCGAAGCATTGACCGGTAACATTAACCGGATAATGCAAATTTTGGAGAGACAAAATGCCTAATAGATAGAACATACATTCGATGATATCGAACATCAGCAATCGATGACATCGAAGGTCAGTCAATATCATTGAAGGACTTAGTGCATTATCCAGTAAATCATCTAGGAAAATATTTTGATATTGCTTGAGTAATCAAACGAGATTCGATGTTATCAAAATTCAAATTTCGATGACATCGAGAAGGGTTCAATGATATCAAATCTGAACAAGTTTGTGTCTAGCAAACTTAATAGGAAAATCTGTGAAAATGTTCGGATTCGAGATAGCCTCGATGTCATCGATATTCGAACTCCAATGACATCGAGGAATTCTCGATGAAATCGAAATGGGGACAAAAGTGTCCAACGAGCTTTCATAGAATATCATCTAAAAAGATCAAGGAATCAAACTAGGATTCGATGATATCAGAATTTGAATTTCAATAACATCGAATCAGGATCGATAACATCGATGCCTTCCTACAAAAGTCTAGCAAGCTCTATTTAATGTCATGTCGAGGAATCGAACAGTGATTCGATGACATCGAAGTTCAAATTTCGATGATATCGAATCTGTTTCGATGACTTCGATCTTCTATCAAAAAGTTCCCGGAATGTGTTTTTAGTTGAGTTCGTATCATTGAACCGATACTCGATGGCATCGAAAGTATACATCGATGAGATCGAATCAGGTTCGATGACATCAAACTCAGTCAATCACTGACAATTTTATTTCCATTGGGACTTTTTGCCTTTATGAGGAGAGCTTGTTTTTGGTTGCTGCATTGAGAAAAAGAGAGAGCTTTGAGAGAGAGCTTTGAGAGAAATCAATAGAGTGAACCAGCTCTCCGCTATGAAGATGGTCCTGGATGATGAATTGCAGGCTTTGCTATTGCTCAGTTCATTGCCTGAAAGTTGGGAGACATTGGTGGTGTCTCTAAGTAATTCCGCGCCAGACGGAAAGATATCCATGGAACAGGTTACTAAATGTCTCTTCAATAAGGAGACAAGGAGAAAATCTTAGAGGTCTACTCAGCAAGAGACCCTTGTGACATAGGAACGGGGAAGAGGAAAGAACAGGAAGGGCGGGAAGGCTCGAGATAAATCAAGAGGCAAGTCGAGTACCAGGAAGGATGTTGAATGCTGGAATTGTGGCAAGAAGGGCCACTATAAGTATGAATGTCGTAGTAAGAAGAACGATAAGAAAGGAAAAGGAAAGGAGAAGGAAGATGAATCAGATTCCACTGCGGTCGCTACAGATGGCAATGTTGTTATTATTCTTTCAGCAGATCACGATGTATGTCTCACAGCTACGAGTCAGGACACCGACTAGGTGATTGACTCGGGAGCCTCTTTTCATGCGACTCCACACAGGGACTTCTTCACAAGCTACAAGTCAGGTGACTTTAGGACCGTGAAGATGAGAAATTCTGGCCTATTGAAGATCGTAGGGGTTGGTGATATTTATGTGAAGACCGATGTGGGCTACACATTGGTTCTAAGGGATGTGAGACATATCCCTAACCTTCGCCTTAACTTGATATCGACGGGAAGGTTGGATGATGATGGCTATGAAAGCTGGTTTGCTGGTGGACACTGGAAGCTCATCAATGGTTCATTGATTGTGGCTAGAGGAAAGAAGTGTTGCACCCTTTACAAGGCAAGTGTCAGTGTGTGTAAGGGTGGGTTAAACGCAGCGGAAGATTCAGCTATTGACATGTGGCACAGGTGTCTAGGCCACATAAGTGAAAAAGGGCTTCAGCTACTAGCGGAAGCGGCTCCTTCCAGACGTGACAGGTACACCTCTTAAAACCTGTCTTGATTGTTTATCAGGGAAACAACATAGAGTTTCATTTGTTAAAATTGCTTCTCATGTTAATAAAGTGCATGCATTAGATTTGGTTTATTCTGATGTTTGTGGTCCTATAAGGACAAAAACCTTGGGTGGGGCATTATATTTTGTCACTTTTATAGATGATGCATCTAAGAAGGTTTGAGTTTATGCTTTGAAATCTAAGGATGAGGTCTTTGGTGTGTTTAAATTGTTTCATGCTATGGTCGAGAGAGAGATAAGTAGATCATTGAAGTGCATCCACACTGACAATGGTGGTGAATACATTGGCAACTTTCATGAGTACTGCAAGTCCTTGGGTATACGGCATGAACAGACGGTTCCCAAGGCCCCCCAGCATAATGGTGTAGCTGAGCGAATGAATTGCACCATTGTTAAGAGAATCAGATGCATGTTATCCCATGCGAAGTTACCCAAGACGTTCTGAGGAGAAGCAATGTACACGGAAGTGTATTTGATAAACAGGTCTTCATCAACCCCATTGAATGGAGAAGTACCTGAGAAGGTGTGGACTGGACAGGATCCATCGTGCAGTCATCTCAGGGTGTTTAGATGCAGGGCATCCGTTCACATACCAAAGGACGAGAGGTCTAAGCTCGATATGAAGATCAGGCAGTGTGTGTTCTTGGGGTACGGTGATGAAAAATTCGGTTACAGATTGTGGGATCCGACCGAGAGGAAGCTCGTCAGGAGCAAAGATGTGGTTTTCTTTGAAGATCAGTGTATAGAAGACATTGGTAAGCCAGAGAAGAATCAGCCTAGTTCAGGTGAGCTAGAGGACATGGATCCAATTATTCCTCCCATGGTGCCTGATGACGAGGGAGTACAGCAAGGTATAGAGGACAAGGGAGTTCCTACAGAAGATGGACTGGGGGAGCAACCCCCACTTGATCCACCTGCTGAGCCACAAGTGAGGAGGTCATCTAGGGACAGACAGCCGTCTAAGAGGTACTCGCCGCATGAGTACATTATGCTGAATGATGGGGCAGAGTCAGAAGATTATTCTGAGGCTCTAGCCGATGAGTATATGGGGAGTGGTTGAAAGCTATGCAAGAGGAGATGAAATTCTTACATAAGAACCACACCTATGATATGGTGAAACTACCTAAGGGCAAGAAAGCTTTGAGCAACAAGTGGGTGTTTAAAAAGAAGATTGAGCAGAAGAATTCACAGATGAGGTTCAAGAGCAGACTTGTGGTGAAAGGGTTTGGTTAGAGGAAATGTATAGACTTCGAGGAGATATTCTCACCAATGGTGAAGATGACATCTAAACGGGTGTTGCTTAGGTTGGTGGCAAGCATGGATCTGGAGATAGAGCAGTTAGATATTAAAACTGTCTTTCTCCATGGTGACCTGGAAGAAGAGATCTACATGCACCAACCAGAGGGGTTCGAAGTCAAGGGCAATAAGCATATGGTGTCTAGGCTGAGGAAAAGCTTGTATGGGCTAAAACAAGCTCCACGGCAATGGTACAAGAAGTTCGACTCGTTTATGTTGAAGCATGGGTATGACAGAACGGAGTCGGACCACTATGTGTTCACGCGCAAGTTCTCAGATGGTGATTTCTTAGTTCTACTGTTATACGTTAATGACATGCTCATCATGGGAAAAGACATCAAGAAGATCGATAGGCTGAAACAGGAGTTGGGTAAGTCGTTTGCGATGAAAGACTTAAACGCGGCTAAACAGATCGTAGGAATGGAGATAACCCGTGACGAAAGCAACAGGAAACTTTGACTGTCACAAGAGCGGTATATTGAGAAAGTCCTAGAGCGGTTCAATATGAATGCAGCGAAACCGGTTAGTACTCCACTGGATGGTCACTTCAGATTGAGCGACAGGCAGTGTCCCAAGACGAAGACAGAGGTGGAAGAGATGCAGAAGATACCCTACGCGTCAGCAGTAGGAAGTTTGATGTATGCTATGGTGTGTACACACCTAAACATAGCATATGCGGTTAGTGTTATCAGCTGGTATCTTGTCAATCTTGACAAAGAGCATTGGGCAGTGGTGAAATGGATATTGCGATATCGAAGAGGCTCATCCAGGTTGAGTTTATGCTATGGTGACGAAAAACCTGTGTTAGAGGGCTACACAGATACAGATATGGCAGGCGATATAGACTCCAGGAAGTCTACATCGAGGTTCATATTCACGTTTACAGGGGGAGCGGTTTCTTGGCAGAGCAAGCTACAGAAGGTCGTAGCATTGTCGATGACAGAGGCCGAGTACATTGCAGTTACAAAGGCATGTAAAGAGATGCTTTCGAAGAAGAGGTTCCTACAGGAACTTAGCCTGAAGCAGGAGTAGCACGTGGTCTATTGCGATAGTTAAAGTGCTATATACTTGAGCAAGAATCCAAGTCAGCACTCCAAGTCGAAGCACATAGAGATTCGGTATCACTGGATCAGGGATACTTTGGAACAGAAAGTGTTACAACTTAAGAAGGTCCACACGGATGATAATGGGTCAGACATGATGATTAAGGCTTTGCTCAAGGGCAAATTTGAGGTTTGTAGAAACCAAGCTGGCTTGAAGAAGGTGAATCCTTCCTGAGTCAAAAAGGGGGAGATTTGATGGAGATTTTCTCCTCATTGCTGGATTCGATGAAATCGAACCAGTTTCGATATCATCGATAATTATCGAATTTTTCACCGCTAGTCGCTGGACAGTTTTTGTCCTATTTCGATATCATCGAAGGACTTTCGATGATATCGAAGGCTGTCATCGAGAGACCTTTAATTGTCAAAAAATTTCACCCCTGCTCATTGTACAGTTTTGGTCCTGTTTCGATATCATCGAAGGACCTTAAATGATATCGAAGGCTATCATCGAGAGACGTTCGATATCATCGAAGAGTTACGCAGATGCGATTGCGGAAACGCAGATTCTGCGAAAATTGTTTCCTATTTTGATTCTACCTCTTTCTATTCTTATATAAAGGGGTGTATGCAGGATTGGGGTGGATTCTAGGGTATTCTAAGATTTCCTAAAGGTTTTCTAGGAGGGCTTAGGGCTATAAAAGGAGAGAGAAAGAGAGAGAGGAAGCTTATGGAAGGGTGGTTCTACTCATAGAGGTGATCTACTTCGCAGTCCACGTGTCAGCGCTTCTACGTCCTCGTGACCGGTGATATCCCTCTGTTTTTCCATTATTCTCTTATTATTCATCCACTCCTGTGTGAATGAAAAAGGTTTGATCCAAGCGGTGTGTGCTTGTGATCGTTTGTAACGTTCTGCTTTATAGTGGATTGTTGATCTGGACGAGGTCCCGTGGTTTTTTCTCTTTGAGGGTTTTTCACGAAAATTCCCTTGTGTCGTGTGGTTTATGCTCTAATTTATTTCATTGCTTTATTATTCCATAATTCTGGTTTGTTTCAGGAGGCTAGATCCTAAGGTATTGTGCAAGGCCCCCAACACTAAGGACAGGCTGAAGCACATCTGAAACGCTGTCCTTAAAGTGTTATTTGCCCCTACTCAAGTGAATTGAGTATGCTGATAGGTTACAGGCAAACCGCTTCTAGGATACGACGAGCCTGGTGTGGGTCTGCGTTCAGCAAACATGAAGGCCCACCAAATGGAACTCTGTTACACAATCTGGCAGAAATACAAAAGAAAAATCCCAGAAGAAAAGAGAGAAGAAGAATATTTAATTTAGACCACTGCACTGGTCAATTCTTCAGTCACTGGTTCAGTTGAACCGTTCTAGACCACACCGTTGGTCTGTTCTTCAAGCAAAGGTTCAACCCTTACTGTCTTGCTGGAATCACTGGAGTATATAAGAGGAGTAGTGGGCTGTCTCAGTTCGTATGGGTCTGCTGGAGTAGGTTGAGAGATGGTTTGGAAACCCATCTAGGCCCTCCTTTTATAGGCTATGGTGGTTGGGAGTTATGGTCCAGGGAAACAAATCCCATGACCGTTTTCTAGCTGTTGGAGAAAACTAGCCAATTTATGGCCGTTTTCTGACTGTTGTGCATGGGCCATTAAGCTCCTGCATGTTGACTACTGTGAGACAATAGCTAGCCATTTTCTAGCTATTCTTTTTTAGCTCTCTATATATATTGTAGGACTCTCATTCAGTCCTCTAGTCTTCCCTTCATCTGGTCATCCGCCTTAGCCACTTAGTCGCACCGCGACTTGCACACATCTCGCTCCGATTCGCTCAAGGTCACGAGGGAGTGACCCTCTGCGGACGTGCAAAGTGCCAGTGCCAAAGACCGAGCTCGTGCCCGTGCTAGTGCCCGAGCCAGAGCGCAAGCGCGTGAGTGTTCCAGTGCGCAAGGTCCATAGTCCTTAGACTAGGTAAGCAAATATTATAATACTCCACTGTTTTCATTTAAACCCCAAAAGGTTCTTCTCTTTTTTCAATGTAGGACTATTCCCAAAACCCACAAAAAGGTATTTTTTCAAACACTTTTTATATATTATATATTATTTTTTATTTTATTAAAATATATTTTTAAAATCAATATTTTACAACAATCCCCTACTTGATTTTAAAAAATATTTTTTCTCGATTAAACATTTCTGCCAGAATAATCAGCTTATATGCATAAAGAAAGATATCTTTAAATTTTAATCTTCCCTAAGTGTAAGTATCTCAAAACTCTGTCGAAATGACTGGTAGCCGTAGCGTTGAACTAGTTATTCCTAGATAACAGTCAGAGAAACCACACACATATTTACTATGTGTTTGTTAGAGTTCCCACAATCTTGCTTAACACAATTAATGGTCATGTACTTATCCTAATTCGTGAACGATCCTGAGAAAAAACTTCTAACTCTCATGAGAGATGACACCATCTCTATATTTATATAGGTGAAATCCTTCTAGTGTCTCCGTTACTATAAGACACTTGTCCTATAGATTGGATTTCATTAAGAGTTCTAAGACTCAACCCTCTTTCGTAACGCTCAACACTTATCTATTATGGATGAGGCTTTATAATTTAGTACTGAAACTTTTCACATATCAGTAACTTGTTCTTACCCATTGAACCCAAAATTAGAGATTTTCTGACTTAAGCTTGGGTTAGCATCACTGGTGGAACTTTGGTTGAAGAGTTTCAACCCCATCCCTCTAGATGTAGCCTTTACTACCTCTCTCAGTAGAAGTTTAGTGAAAGGATCTGCTAGGTTTTTACTGGATTTCACATAGAAAATTGCAATGATTCCATCTCGAATCAATTGTCTGACATAATCATGTCGAAGACTGATATGTCTAGACTTACCATTATATGTGCCATTATAGGCTCTACCTAATGCGGCTTCACTATCACAATGTAGTGACACAGCCGATATAAGCTTTACACAGAAAAAGATTTCTAATAGAAGATCCCTTAGCCACTCAGCCTCTTTGCTTGTTGCAGCTAGGGCTATGAATTCAAACTCCATAGTCGAGTGCATTATGCAAGTCTCTTTCATGGATCCCCAAGATACAACTGCACCTCCTAGGGTGAATACCCACCCTGTAGTAGACTTGTTGTCCCCTACACTCGATATTCAGCTCGCATCGGTATATCCTTCCAATACGGTAAGAAACTCTGAATAAAATAGTCCTAAGTCTTTGGTTGCTTTTTAAGTAACCAAGGACTCTACTGATTGTATTCCAGTGTTCAGTACTGGGGTTACTAGTAAACCTACTGAGTTTACTCACAGCATATGCAATATCAGGTCTAGTGCATTGCATAACATATATAAGACTCCCTATAGCACTCGCATATTCTAATTGTGCAACTGTTCTTTCAGTATTTTCTTTTAGCTTGATACTTGGATCAAATGGGGTCTTTGCTTCTTTTATATTTAGATGGTTAAACTTGTGTAGTATCTTCTCAATATAATGAGAATGATACAAAGTATAACCCCGACAATATTTTTAACTTTGATACCTAGGATGGTATTCACTTGTCCAAGATCCTTCATTTTAAATACGGAAGATAAAAACCTCTTTGTTTCAGTCACACATTTCATTTTATTACTTATTATTAACATGTCATCAACATACAGACAAATAATAATGATATAACTACCATCTACTTTAGAATACATGCATTTGTTAGCTACATTATGCATGAAACCATGAGATAGTATTTTGGAATTAAACTTCTCATGCCACTGTTTTGGTGCTTGTTTTAATCCATACAAAGATTTGATTAATCTACATACTTTATTTTCATTTTCTGGTAGAACGAAACATTCAGGTTGTTCCATGTATACCTCCTTATTAAGGTCACCATTCAGGAATGCGGTCTTTATATCCATTTGGTGGATGTGAAGATGATGTATGGAAGCTAGCGCAAATAATATTCTAATAGATGTTATCCTAGCTACAGGTAGTATGTGTCAAAGTAATCAATTCCTTCTTTTTGTTTAAAACCCTTAGCTATTAATCGAGTTTTAAAGGTTTGGATAATCCCGTCAGTGTGATATTTCTTCCTAAATACCCACTTACAACCTGTGGGTCTAGAACCTAGAGGTAAGTTAACTAGTTCTCATGTTTGATTTGATATTATAGATTCTATTTCATCATTTATAGTTTCTTTCCAGAAAGCCGAGTCTCTAGAGGATACAGCCTCTTTATATGTTTTAGGATCATCTTCTATAGTCATCACTATAGGTATTTTTCTTATAACATTTTCTCTATCTCCTTCTCCAAGATGGAAAATGATGCATTGTGAGTCTATGTAATCATCTCGTAGACTCTTCTCTATTCTTATCATTTGACTCCTACGAGTTTCAACAGGAGTTTCCACTATCTGTGGAGCTGTACTATCTGGTTCTCTATTAGGAGTTTGGATTTCATTATCCTTTGACTCCAAGGATAGTGAGTTATCAAAGAACTCAACGTCTCTTGATTCTATTATTGTATTAGACTCTATATCTAGAAATCTATAAGCTTTACTATTTTGTGCATACTTTACGAAGGCACACTTAATAGCTCTTGGTCCTAACTTAATTCTTTTTGGATCAGGGGTTCTACAATATATAAGACACCCCCACACTTTTAGATATCCTAGGTTAGGTTTTCTTCCTCTCCATGTTCCATATGAAGATATTTTATATTTTTTAGACGAAATTCTGTTTAGTATATGGCACGCTGCAAGCAGTGCCTCACCCCATAGACTTAGTGGCAACTTTGCTCTTATCAGTATTAAGTTGATCATCTCTACTAACGTTTTATTCTTCCTTTCAGCTATTTCATTTTGTTGAGGTGTATATGGCGTTATACATTGATGTATTAGTCCATGTTCTTTACATAAGTTATCGAATTCATTGGAGAAGTATTCTCCTCCTCTATTACTACGAAAAATTTTTATCTTCTTATTTAGTTGATTCTCTACTTCTGCTTTATATATTTCAAACATGTTCAATGCTTCATCTTTGCTCTTTAACAGATAAACATACAAAATATTTAGAGCAATCATCTATAAAGGTTATGAAGTACCGTTTACCTCCACGAGTAAGAATGCCGTTTAACTCACAGATGTCACTGTGCACAAGATCCAATATTCGAAACGATCTTTCAACACTTGGAAAAGGTTTTTTCGTCATTTTGGATCGTGTGCAAATTTCACATTTATCGGTTTCATTATCTATGTATGAGATTAAACCATTTTTAGCCATGAACTTCAAGGTACTATACCCTATATGGGCTAGTCTATCATGCCACAGTCCAACGGATTCAACCATATACGTAAAAGTGCTACTTTCATTTAGAGAAAACTTAACAATCTCATTACAAGCATATCCCTTTACGACAAAATTCTCATTCTTGGACAGAATCAGTTTTCCTGATTCGTACACCACCCTTATGCCTGGTTTACCCAGAAGATCCTCAGAAACTAAGTTTCACCTCATGTCTGAGACGTGCAGTACATTAGTCAGAATCACTTTCTTCCAAGAGGTGGATATCAGTTCGACAGTTCCTTTTCCGACAAACTTCGATCGAACTTCATTACCCATTTAGACTTCTTGACCATCAGTCAATTCCTCATAGGTTTTGAAGGCTGATTTGTTGTAGCACACATGTACTGTAGCGACAGTATCATACCACTAACCTAGAACTTTGCCTTGGATAGTATTCACCTCAATGATCATAGCCATAATATCGCCTTCTTCTACTGCACTTGCCTCTTTTTTAGATTTGCGATATCGGCATACTCAAGTATAGTGCCCAGTTTTCCCATAGACATGGCATGGGCCTTTGAACTTTTTGTTCTTCTTTTGGGTGTTTTTCTTGAATTTTCCTTTATTAGGTTTCAGGGAATCTTCCTTCTCGGGATTCTTGTTACTAGTATTCTCTACTGCATGTACCTTGGATGAGGCATTCCCATTATCATTCTTTCTGTCGTGGTTACGGGATTCTTCCTCAATTCTGAGGTATTCTGGATTTGTTCTAGTGTGTAGTCCTCAGTTTTATGCAGCAACTTCTTTCTATAGTCTTTCCACATCGGTGGCAATTTGGCGATTATAGCCCCGACTTAGAATGATTCAGGAAGATCAATTTTGATTGCTTTGATTTTATTTACTATTAGCTGCAGTTCTTGGATTTGGGGTAGCAACGGTTTGTTATCTATTATGTTGAAGTCAAAATACCTGGCGATGAGAAACTTGTTGGTACCTTCTTCTTCAGCCTTGTATTTGAACTCCAGAGCGGCCCAGATCTCCTTTGCTGATGACGTCTGTTGGTACAGATTATACAGGCGGTCGGAGAGCGCGTTCAGAATATGTCCTCGATACAAGAGTTCGTCTTCAGCTCGTTTGGTGCAAGCAGCCACCTGTTCAGGTGTGTCTGTGTCGGATGCTTCAGGTAGTGCTTGCAGATTTGGATCTAATATGTAATAGATCTTTAGCGCCATCAGAAGAAATTTCAGCTTGTCTTGCCATCTTGTAAAATTGGTTCCATCAAACCGATCAAAATGGATCAAGTCTTGATTCATCAACTTGATGGATGAAACACTTTCGGCTTCCATTTAATAACACTTTAAGATTGTTGGAAATTATATAGGATAAAATATTTCTGTAAAATATAGAAACCGAAAAATTACTATGATCAGAACCAAGGACAAGCTGAAGCACATCTGAAACGCTGTCCTTAAAGCGTTATTTGCCCCTACTCAAGTGAATTGAGTATGCTGATAGGTTACAGGCAAACTGCTTCTAGGATATGACGAGCCTGTTGTCGGTCTGCCAGATTATATAACAGAGTTCCATTTGGTGGGGCCTTCGTGTTTGCTGATCCATGTCTTTAATCAAATTAATCTTAGTAGAAGAAAGTTTCTATTGGCCTAAGATGAGCAGAGACGTCTCCAAGCATGTGGAGAGGTGCACAAAATACTAGTCTGTATACACTCAGATTTCAAGGAGTGGAGAGCCATAATCAATTTTGCATTTTCTTCATTGCATTGTGCTTTGCCAACTATGTGACCGTTCAGCTTGGTCACTACATCCAGTGCTTCATAACATGTATGCATGTTTCTTTCTATTTTTTTTTATTTTTTTTTTCATTTCACAGCAACGTTCAGATCCCAATGCTGTTGATAGTTTTACAGGACCTAAAATCTAAATAAAAATGCAAGACTTGAGTTCTCAAATACCAAGTCAATTTTAAGTATTATCAATTATTGATCTTTTAACAAAAAGTTTCACATTCTATCGCAAGGCAAAGTTCTTCGCAACTATGCTTCCATTCTCGTTAGATTCCATCAATTATTATTTTAAAAATGCATTGCTCAAAGCATGTATTAGTCAATTTGATTTTATTTTTGGCAGTGCATTGCTCTCTTTTATGATCCGAATGTCAATTAGATTTGTCTGTTTTGGGCGAATGCACATACAATATTGCCCAATATATGAATAGATAGGTGATGCCTGTAAAATGGAGAAAGAAACCTTGGTATTCTCGTGCCAAAATGTGTTTTCCTTGTAACGCCTCCATCTTTACCTTAAAGCTAACAGTGTTTTATGGAAATACATTTTTATGTTTGTAATTTGGATATGTTCGGAATTTGGATGATATATCTGATTTTGATTTCTTCCTTCTTTTGTGTAGACGTTGCTTTAGGGCTTTGGAGAAATGGGTATATCTAGTTTTGGATGTGTGCGTTGATTAGGCAATTAAATTTCATTATTTTTTTTTCAAATTGAGATGCTCTGGATTAGGTTTTGGGTCTGGGCATAGATCAGACTCTGTTTCTGGACCCAGGTTCTAGGTTTGGGCAGTGATTTGGGAAGATATCAAGCAGCAAGCCCATAAGGCCCTGTCCCAATACAAGAACGATCAGCTATGGAATAAGCCATGAATAATGTATCAAATCCAAATTCCATATAAATACTATCGTTTTTATTAAGTTTTAATAGCAGGTTTCATAATATCGAGAATATCACAAGGGATTATCATAGTTCCTGCTGTCAGTGGGCAGGACTTGGGCCTAGATATTGAATTGTCGGGCTGGACGTGTTCAAAATTTTGTATTTGCTTGGCCTAGGCCCAGCATATCTACAACCCCGATTATACATGCCAACATTTTGAAACTGAAGCTTCCCTGATCCCAAACCCAAATCAATAACAGTTTTTGCATGTAAAAAAAAAAAAAAAAAAGGTTTGTTTTATTTGTTTTTTTTTTTTTTTTTTTTTTTGTGAAATTTACTTTTGTATTTTTAATTAGTGAAGCCAGTAACCTTGTTTACTTGGACATTTGCAGAAGATTGCTAGTGGCCTTGTATTATTGTATCTAGTGCTAACACTTGTTCCCTAACCTGAGATTCTAGCAAATATCCTAATCATGCTAAACATACTTCTTGAAATTGGATCTAGTTGTTGATGTCAGAAATGTAACAAAAGCAAGTTACATAGGAACCATGAGAAAGAAAAAGTTATCTCTATGATGCAAAACCAAAACACAATTCACAATTGCAATAGACTGAATTTTCTATCTCTATTGATAACACCACCAGAAGCTACTTCTGGCAGCTTCTCGTACAAAATAGAAGGTATTCTAAAGTGTAGAATGGCTCTACTTTGAAAAAAGAAGCTGCCCCCAAATGCACTTTACCTCGTTTCAACACTGAGGTCTTGGTATCGATCCCTAGTGGGGGTGGCTAACAGTGACTTGTGAACTGATAGTGTTGTGTACTAACAAGCTAACAAAAAAAAAAAAAAAAAGAAGAAGCTGCCACCAAATGCACTTTTAGCCTAAAAACTTTGAAATCTAGAAATCCTTCTTAGACTCAAAAAATCGAAGGACTCCAACATCCTAAGCTAATTTCTAGCACCGGAATCAACTAAGACTCCCTAAGAATGTCATAAAATAACATTACTTGTTGAAAATTAAGAACAGTTGACCCTATGAATTTTTTATCCCACTAGAAGTGGGATGACCCCACAGTGATGTCAGCATCATTTCATGGTAACCTCACCAGATCATGAGTCCTAGTGACCCTATCCTTTGGCCTTGTTTCTTCTTTCACTGTGTCCAATCGACTCTAGATATCAGAAACAAGATAGGCAACTAATGTCAAATTTCATGTGGACCATACCATTATGTGATAAATCAAGTTGGAGGAGTTAAGTTTGAAGCTCTTACTCAACCCTTTGCAACCCCTTTTTGGTATCATAGAATGAATTTTTATAAAAATTAAATATCAATAAAAATCACTATCCCAATTTTTATCGTTGCAGCTTTGTCACAGACAACTGTATTTCAAAATGCAGTGTGTTAATTTAAATTAAGGAAAGCTTTTGAAAATCAAATATCAAATAGAAATCAATATCTCAATTTTTTATCATTATAGCTTTGTCATGGACAACTACAGATTGAAATTTCAAAATGATGTGTGTGTGTGTGTATGTTTGTGTTTCTTGATCAGATATGCAGTGTAGGTGTTTCACCAAGGTCTTCTAATATAATTTTGTAGGGGCATTACTTTCATTGATACTCCAAGAAGGATGGGTGGAAAAGAGATACATTTGATTCGGCAGCAGGGTTCATATTCCCAGAGGTCAAGAAAGCCCCACCAAGTATGACGATTCTCTTCACCTTGCTAGCGAATGATGAATCCTTTTTAATTGCCTTATGAAACAAACAAAACAAAAATCATAGATTTAGGTCTGATTACAATGGATACTGCATTGAAGACAAATAGTTCACTTAAAATGGTTATAGAGCATTGAGCATCAGTATACTGCATCTCTCTCTCTCTCTCTCTCTCTCTCTCTCTCTCTCTCTCTCTCTCTCATGTTTCCACTAGTCTTATGTTTTGAATGACATGTATGCAAGGGGTTCTTACTTCCATCTTTTATCAAGAGCAGCAAAAACAACAGCCTTCTTTATTTTTAGCTGTCAATGGTCAGTCTATTGTTCAGCAGGTCACACCAACAGTCGGCGGAGCTCCAAACAATCAAGTAACTCATTCCATTGTGTGAGTTCTGGTCTGGGGATGCAGTTGCTCCTGCTGGAGTAGCAGCTTGGCCCTGCTCTGCAGCAGCTGGCACATTCGCCACTTGTGCTAGAGGCTGTTCGCCCTATCCAACCAATGAAAACAGTAAATCAGAAACACAAAATGTTTAAACTAATGTTGTAATTCAGGTAGGAATGGTGTGTTAGACTTACAAGGCAGATCTGTGAGTTTTCAAGTTTGGTGGATGGATGGTCTTCATCCAAGTACTTATGCCCATTTCATGTTATCCAGGAAAAAGCGGAAAATCAACTTAAGAAACTACGTCAAAACCTTGGTTTCAGGTAACTTAGTGTCGTTTTCTAAACTATATCATTCATCTCTTAGTGAAATTGGTTATTGTTAGTATATGAGAGACATTATTATAATTTATATCAGGGCATGTACTACAATGGTAAGAAATAGCATTATTATAATTTCTTTTCTTTATACACACACACACACACACACACACACACACACACACACACATATATACACATATATATATATATAGGCTATTGCTACAGCTATTAACCGTAGCTTTTTATCTTGAAACTGTAGCTGTTGCTGACTTCAGCCTATCTACGATTAAATACAAATATAATCCGTAGCTATATGTCTTTTGAGTTATGGAAAGTATAGCTACGGATTTAACTCATATGATTTATTCGTAGCCATATCTTTAAGACCTATGACACGGTGCCAATTGTTACCAGTGTGCTACGGACGATTACCATAGTAATATTTATTTAGCCACGGCCTTTATCCGTAGGTTTTACACTTTTTCTGTTAGTGTAAGTTAATACAATCTGTTGCATAAATTGTGTTTTTGGTTTCATATTTTTAGGGCACCTTTGGGCGTCCATAGTGGGCCCCACGTACATGATATGTTGGGGGCCACCACTTTAAATTTCTAAACTATACATATTTCTAGAAAAATGATATTTTACTTTGGCCAAAATGAGATCCATGTGATCGGGAATCAAATCCCAAAATGGGACAAGTTGAACATAGTGGGCCACTACAATAGAACATTTTGTAAGTAGTTTTCCAGAAGGTGTTTCTTAAGGCAAGGTTGCAAGTGGTGGTTGGATATGCCTATTTCTTGAGTGGTTTGTAGAGATGCCTGTCAAGCTCTCTCTCTCTCTCTCTCTCTCTCTTTCTCTCTCTCTCTCTCTCTCTCTTAAACTTTTGTTTTTTCCTTTCATTAATTTTTTTTTTTAATCTTCTATGTTAAAAGATGTACCGTTACTTGATTGTTTCATCTGCAATGATAGATCTTCGGCCATATAATCTGCAACCATGGGAGTCTGGTTTTCAATCCTGGGACAGGTTGAATGCTTATTCCATTTAAAGGAGTCATGAAATCATACATGCATCCTTTATCATGTGAAGGATTTATAAATTTATTTATTTTTTTAAAAGAAAGAAGCCTGGAATGAACATTGCTATCTTAATTTGCTATGCTTGCTGCTGCAATACAGAGCTGCTATGCAAGAAATTCTTTGTTATGTTAGCATGACCATGAGTTGTAACATGCACGCTTTGCTTTGGGCTACATGCTGTGTACTATTCTTTTCGCTTCCTTGCATAAAGCCATCTCAGGCCTGTTGTAGAATTATTCTGCAAGAATCCTCTCTCACCCATATTTAATGTAACTTCACTGCAATGTAACCACAAATGTGTTGTTTTTACAAGAGATGTTTGTTTCTTGCAGGGGCCAAGGAGCAGCAATAGCTCTTCATCGAAGCCGGAATCCAAAACTAAAGACAAGTGTGCTGTAATGTAGAGAAAGCATTTGTATATGATGTATTTCCCTCCCATTTTTGGCCAATTTGTTGTAATACATGATAAGAACATCACCTAAGCAATCATCATTTGTGTGAATTTCCAATCAGCTTTTGTTTTTTGGTTATGAAAATAAAATAAAAATTATCTAAAGCAATAGCCTTGTTAAAGGACTTTCATTTCAAGATAAGCCAAACATCGATCATTTCATTTAATCATATTCCCATATGTTCATCATACAACCTCTAGTTTCCCACCTATTGTAAGTCACACAACGTTGAATTAGAAGCCAATCATCGAGCATTTCACAGGGACTTTAATATACCCATTTAATCATCATGCAATCACTAGCTTTCCACCTTCTATCAAGCCACAATGCATCGAATTAGAAGCAAAGAGCGCAACAAGCAGGGGGTTCCTTCTTAGGCAGGCCTTGAAATTGTCGGAACGAATAGCACCGTCATTGTCACTGTCAAACAAGTTGAATAGCTCAGATACCTGCATCCATGAACAATTGTTTCAGAACCCAAACAGGGATGGTGGAATATATATAGGAGCAGTTGCTTCTGCGCATACTTCCATTATTGTCATTCATGCTCGGCATTGCAGAATGGATGGCATCTCCTAAATGTGCACACAATAGGATCAGAGACAAGGGGGCAAAAAAGGGAAAAAGCTTGTTACGGGAAAACAACAGAGCAGATGTTACCTGTTGCCTTGTGATGTAACCCTTTCCTTTGTCATCACAACCATTAAAGGCTGCTGTGCAAACTTGCTGAAACAACGGCTGCTTCATTATATGGGCTGTTCCAAGCAAGAACTGTGGGGTAATCAATTGGAAACAATCTCGAAATTCGGTGACTCTCTTGTAGGCAAAGGAAAGTAAAAAAACATAAATTAAAAACCCAACCAACCCATTTGGAAAGATCTCAGTTCCCTCTGAAGTGTTGTTTTCATCCCATCAAGAAGAACACAGAACCAGAAAGAAAGAAAAGGAAATCCCAGATATGGGAAGGGCTCCTTGCTGTGACAAGGCAAATGTGAAAAAAGGGCCATGGTCTCCGAAAGAAGACTGCAAGCTCAAAGATTTCATTGAGAAACATGGCACTGGTGGGAATTGGATTGCTCTCCCTCACAAAGCTAGTCTGAAGAGATGTGGGAAGAGTTGTTGAGATGGATTGAGATGGCTTAACTATCTAAGGCCCAACATCAAACATGGAGAATTCACTGATGAAGCACTTGAGAACTCACGCCTTGCATTTTTATTTAGATTTTAGGTCCTGTAAAACTGTCAACAGCATTTAGATCTAAACGTTGCTGTGAAATGATATAAAAAAATAAAAATAAAAAAAACAGAAAGAAACATGCATACATGTTATGAAGCACTTGGATGTAGTGACCAAGCTGAATGGTCACATGGTTGGCGAAGCACAATGCAATGAAGAAAATGCAAAATTGATTATGGCTCTCCACTCCTTGAAATCTGAGTGTATACAGACTAGTATTTTGTGCACCTCTCCAAATGCTTGGAGACGTCTCCACGCATCTTAGGCCAATAGAAACTTTCTTCTACTAAGATTAATTTGATTAAAGAGATGGATGAGCAAATCAATTTCAGTAACTTGCTACCTGATGAAAACTCATAAATGCTACCATCAAATTGAAACTCAGAAACATTTCACAATAAGCATTTGTAGTCAGGAATCATAGGATACTGAACTTCAACAAACATACAGTTTGTTGAGGTGCAGCAACCCAGACATGTGGGGTCTACGAGTGCTTACGTTGTAAGCACTCTGTGGATAGGAGGCCTCAAATCTCTCAGGCTGCAAGATCCTAACTCTTTGATCAAAGGCCTACAAATAAACGGTTAAGTGTAACTATTGAAAGAATGGATGAAGATCCTCCAACCCCGAAGATTTTTGGGGCATCCCCCATCCAGAGCATCTCAATCTGATCCAGAGACAGTCTGATCCATGCCCAGAAACCCAGAACCTGGATCCAGAGCCAGAGTCTGATCCATGCCCAGACCCAGAACCTGATCCAGAGCATCTCAATCTGGAAAAAAAAAAACCCAAAAAACAGAGGCCTTACCTGTAACACACAATCCGAGGCTGCACAGCGTGGTGGTAGGGGCCTTACTTGTAATGCTCAATCCAAGGCTGCACAGCGTGGTAGTAGGGAATGAGGGAGAGAGAGGTGGAGGCGGTCTCGGCTGCTGGTACAGATTGAGGGAGAGAAGGAGAGAGAGATAGGTGGAGGCGAACGTTGCTGGTGGTCGGGATTGAGGGAGAGAGAGGGCTGCACAAGGACGTGGCTGGTGGTAGGGATTGAGGGAGAGAGAGGGCTGCACGGGGTGTGGCTGTTGGTAGGTATCGAGGGCTAGAGAGAGAAGGTTGCACGGCTAGGGACTCAAATGTAACTGGAACAACCGGTCTCTCTCCTGGAAATCCCATCTTGAGGATAGCCGTTGATTTTAAATTTCAGCATCCGACGGCCAGCAGAATGACAACGCTCGACCTTACGGAAGGCTACGGTAAGGTCGAGCGTATAGTACCTTTTCCCATATATATATATATATAATTTAAATCAGACCTGTTAAAATCATCTAAGTATTTTTGCATTGAAGGCCCAATTTAATCCTTTTCTGAGCATTTTTAAGTATTTGACTAATTGCATTGAAGGCATATGATCTCAACCGTAAGATGATGGTCCCATCAGGTCTTTCAAATTAAGATACAAAATAGTAAATTTAGCCTAGGGCACTTGTTTTCTAGTATGAAGTGTTTAATGTAAATTTTAAAATATTTGCATTTTTCTACTATGTATTTAATGGTTCCCATTGCCATGCAATAGTAGCTGATCCAAAAAACTAAGTTATGGTGCTCTTAGTTGCAATGGGATACTCAAACGATACAATCCATTAATCTAGACTATTGGTTAGGTCCAGTGCACATTCCATGGGCTACCTGAACCATCACACTTATCTGAGAAATATTAACAATTTGATCAATGGTCTTTATTACTATGGACGGTCAAGATTATTTACACAAAATAGGTCCAATAAAAATTTGATCCATCTATTTGTTAGGGCCCATCATAGATTGCTTATGATGTCGAAGAATCATTTTCATCAGGCATTCGTAACAATCCGCATCACGTCGATCACCTACAGCATGCTGCCTGTTTAGCTAAGCAATAAACCATCTTACTTGCCAGACGTGTAGAGGACATCTCAGCCATGCAAATGGTGGGACACATGGAAGATCACCTGGCCCCAAAAATAATAATAATAATAATAATTTAAAAAAAAAAAAAAAAACCATGGCACTCATCAACTAATCGTGTGAGCAACACAGGTATTTTGAATCAGAGACTGGACAGGTAGATCAAGCTTAACCCAAAACATCATTTCCAAAGAATACACCAACCACTGCAATAAGCAATGTGGTGTACATGCACAGCTCATATTGACACAACTTACAAGTGGGAAGCGGGGTTGACATACTGAAGTTAGAGTTACCTGGCCATAAAATCAATCTCAAGAATCAAATGATGAGGGATAATAAGTCTGCTGCCATTCCAAACTGCTAGGCTGCTGCAGCAAACCACCAGATACTTGATAACTGCCATAGCCCACTCGCGAGAACAAACTAGACGACAGCCCTGCAGTGGAGTAGAGATGAGGACTCGGTGGGCTCTTGTTCACACCGTAACCTAAGGCATTCCCAGAAGGCTAGAAACTGATGAGCCGTTGTAGAGATCAGCAGATCCAACACCAGGCCCCGCCAAGCCATAAGGTGCAGCAGCAGGAGCCAAAGATTGAGGAGCTTGGTAAGCTGATAGGGGGGAGGAAGCCAAAATACCTCGGTCAGAAAGGGCGAATGCAACCGCTGGTCGAGGCCGCTTGTTTAATGGTGGTCGCTGCAGGGGCTTCATGGCAGCCATTGTTGCTACAGAGCATTTCTTGAATTTCTTCTTCCTTTTCAACTTAGCAACAACCTTTTCATGATGCTTCCTATCTTCCTCCCACTTCTCCGACTCAGCAGTAGGCTTCTTATCATGCATCAGTTCTGCTTTCTGCTTCTCCAACTCAGCAATTCGCTTTTCAATGTCATCTGGTGGGTACTCAGATTTCAGATTGTGCTCTTCGATGCATTTCAGCACTGCTCTCAAAGCGGTAAGTTCTAAGCCAATGGCCTCAATCTGTGACAGCAGGATATTGCATCACCCAATAAGCTAAAGACGATCCCTACAAGTGGTTAGGGCTGTCAATGGGTTGGGTTTGAGTCAGGTCCTATAATACCTGTAGCCACGCTAGCCAGGTTTGGGTCTTGTTCTTGAAGACCTAGACCTGGATCCAATCATGTTCTGGTAACTCGTCAGGTCTTTGGATCTAGGTTTTGAGTTGAGGTCGGGAAAAATAAGAGCATTTACATGATTGGGCCCACCCAGTGGATGGATTAGAATGTGCACACATGTGCCACTTCAACACGTGCATGGTGTGTAAACGGGCTCCCTTACATAGTGTGCAGATTTGTATAGAGATTGAAAAAGAAGAAAGCAAGAGAAAAGAAGAAAGAGAGAGAGAGAGAGAGAGAGAGAGAGAGAGAGAGAGAGAGAGAGAGAGAGAGAGAGAGTGGGGGGGAGGGAGATTTGAGAAAATAAAAGAGATGGTGTGGAAGCAAAAATGGCGAAAATACCCCTAATACAAATATCGATATGTCTAACAAATCCCAAGACCAAAAAGACTAAGAAACAAGAGGACCACAGGCCCATAACCAAATCCAAGTGAGCCATATGCCCATACCCATAACCATTAACAGTGTGGCTTAGTAAACCTCATTTCTTTTACTAGAATAATCAATATATATCTTAAATTTTTATATAATTTTACTAATAAAACCAACTGGACCCAACCCAAACCCAACTAGAACTAATTTTTAACCAGGTCCAAAAGTGAGACCCAACCCAAGCCCAACCCAATTTCTAAACGAGTCAAAAAAATGGGACCCGGACCCGTTAAAATCTGGATGGGTCCAGGTACCCATTGACGGCCTTAAGTGTGGTGCATGGGGGCCCAGGGCAGTATACCTGCGACTCTGTTGAGCTGTTTCCACTATTCACAACCTCCTGAGCAGCCTTCTTGGATGTATTCATGTAGGCCTTCAAAAGGGGCACAGGATGGAAGTCGTCTACAAGATCAAAAGCATATGCAAAGTCAACAGCATTTTTTGTCTTCCCTGATGGATCAGCTTTCTTATGAGATCTGTGACAAGCAAGAAGCTAGTGAGTATTATGTCATCAGAAGACCAAAAGGTTGGTAAATACAATGAGAAAATAGACATGAGAAACACATCTTCCAGTTCTAAATATAAAAAGCCGAGCTAATAATGTTTCAAGTGCACCAAAAGCATGCAGATGGAGTGAAAACGAATATTTTCAAGGCTGCAGTGCATAAACAAACAGATTTGAGAGCCGACCTCAGAGTTGCAAAATAACAGCAACGTTGCAAAAGCTGCTGTCCCAAAAGATGGTATTTTTTGGTATAAGATATCATCACTGGAAAACGTAATTCAGACACTCATGCACACATTTGGTTGCCCCTCGGCCAGGCTTCCTAAATTTATATCCTTTTTTTTTTCATCTGACATGAAACACAGCCAGATGGAGGCAGAAAAGACCAAATTTCTGCATAAACAAAAATATAGTAATCTTTTCAACCAACACATTAAAGCAACTGTCGGGTGCATAATAAACTGCCCAACTTATGGGTACCAGATTGGATGTATCATGAACCAAACATTATCTTTACTTGGTCATCTAATTATTAGATTGTTGGACATCTATTGGACAGTCAAAATGAAAAATATCCAATAGTCTTATTTCAAAAAACAAGTGTCCACAAATCAGAGGTTGGGACTGTCCAAACTATCTGATTTTCAGACTTTAACTAAGCCAGTGGACTCCACAATTTAGCTGGTTTAATTTGAGTTCATATATTTAATGAGTGCCATTTCAACTGCCCATAACTCAAATTAAACCAACTAAAGCGTCTTACACAGCCAGAGTATCAGATAACTGCTCTCGAAATGCACCCTGAATGAACAGTACATAGCCATGAGGCGGAATCTCCACCAAAGTCCATGAGGTGGAAAAAACAGAAATAGAAAGTACATACAGAAAATAGAAGTATGCAGGAACATAACATAGCCACATGCCCATGAAGGTAAAGATGCTATTATGAAAGGGGACCTCAGTTAATGAAGTAGAAATTACGGAAATAGATTTACAACTAGCCAAGATATAGAGAGTTAAAAAAATACTTCAGCACAGCCATCTGTGAATTTAGCAACAGGCCAATTCCAAACAGAAAATTTTTAAACAAAAACAGGACCGACCAACCAATTGAAAATCCAGGCCAAATCCTATTTTCATCCAACTCATATCTTCATAAGCAGCAAACAAAAAAAAAGAAAAAATCCATAGGTAAATGAAAGTGAAGCAAAAAATTTTAAAAGAGGGATGCTGATTTTTATTTTTTTTTAAATGTATATCATGGCCCAAGAGGAAATAGCAGCAAAAGCTGCTCCTCAAGCATGAAAAATCCAAACATAGCATATAACAAAACTAGGTGTGCAATGGGCCGGGTGCAGGTCAGTTGAAGGGGTACCCATACCCATACTGGCCAATGGGTACTACTGTCACTCATACCCATACCCACCAGATAGACAAATAATCTAATTAGACCAACAACAAAATGTCAAAAACAAAAGAACCATAAAAATACAATCCAACAAATGGCTAGGAAAAATGTATGTCTCATGCCCAGTCCTGGGAGGTAATGACAGCAAAGATGCTCCCCAAGGCAATGGAATATCAGACCTGCCCCTTGACGGAAGACCTTCAGGATGGAAGGACCATCAACATCTAAGGGCTTTTCTTGTGACATTTAAAAAAGGAATACACAAACATTGAAGGTCTGCTCCATTGTGTTAAGGAAGTTTTTACTAAAAACCCTCCCATTCACAAAAACTAAAGAGAGGCGAAATGAGAAAAGGGTGAAGTCCAGCATGAAAAAACAGAATGCAGTTCAAAACAATGCCCATCTCAGTTCAGACAGAAGTGAAAGACTATCTACAGACATTCATAACTCCATAGGAAAATGTACCCAAATTCTGCATCCAATGCTCTAATAAGAGAGAATACTCTTCAAAGAAATGTCCTTGAAGCAAAATGAAGGTTCTGTAGCAGAGGCTGTCTCGGACACCCCACCAGCGACCAATTCTACCCCCACTCCCATGGTCCTACCTCAAATAATATTCCCCCTTGCCTCATTTAACCTACCTTCCACTTCAGCCCATTATCAATCCCCTCTCTCTGAACCTCATTCTTTCTCTAACCCATCATATTTCAAAGCATGTTCCATAGCCAAGAATGCCTTGAATCCCACTTCAACCCCTAACCCAGTCATTCTTCCACCCTTCTACAACCCAGGTAACCACACAAACACATCCATTGATCACATCGAACCCCTTGTTTCATCAGGCGATATTTAGCAAGAAAAATGCTAGTGTATTGGCTGCAGTTTCTTAACAAGGTGCAAGGGTGCAGGTTTTTGTGCATTAGTTGCTGAAGCTTAGAAGGTTTTAAATTCTCGTGCACTTTATAGAAGTGTTTGGGGACTAAGCTTCAATTCTCTAGTGTATATCATCTTCAAATAGATAGCCAAACTGAGGTAGTCAAAAGGAGCCTTGTCATCCTCTTAAGGTGTATTGTGGCAACAATGTATCTTAATAGGACTTACCTTTATCCAAACCGAGTTCACCTACAACGAAGTAAATTGTACCACAGGAAAATGTTCGTTTGAGATCATAAATGGAAAAAGTCCACATTATGCCCTTACGGCCTGTTTGTTTTTCAATTTTCCACCGTAAATGGTGGTAATCAACAATGATGACTTCTCGCCAAAGTTTTGGAAGAGAGGGAAATAGCGGGTTAATTACAGCCTAAAAAATTGTGATTGCATGCATCCAAATCCGACAGGGATTGCGTGAGTAAAATCTGTTGGCCCCACCTTGATGCATGTGTTTGATCCACGCCGTGCTCTATTTTACCATCTCATTTAGAGCATGAGCCCAAAAATCAGGTAGACGATAAGCTCAAGTGGACCACACCATAGGAAACAAGGGGGATAATGATATCCACCATTGAAAGCTGAAACCTTCCTAGGGTCCACGGAGATGTGTATCAATCATCCAACATGTTCATAAGGTCACACAGACATGGATGAAGGGAAAACACAAATATCAGCTTGATCCAAAACTTGTGGCACCCAAGAAGTTTTCAATGGTAGGCGTTTAATTCCCCCTACTTCCTGTGGTTTGGTACACTTGTGCTTCGGATTTGCTGCATTTTTTCGCTCATGCCCTAAAATGAGCAGGTAAAATGGATGGACAACGTGGATCAGACACATACATAATGATGGCCCCCACAGATTTTTACGGGTATAGTGTTTTAATTCCTCCATTTTAGCGTCAAAGCCTTTCAAACAGGTGTAGCTGTCAACGTCATGGGGAGGCAACTGGCATGAATTACTATAGTAAATAAAAATTGCCTACTTACCAGTAGTAATAGGTAATTAACCAAAAAAAAAAAAAGGTCCTTGGTAACGTTACCGATGCAAGATCGAGCAAGCAGAGATGTTGATGCTTTCGCAAGAGAAGATTTAAAAAGAAGGTGACTTGGTTATGGTTTATCCCCAATTCTCTACAAAGAAAGGTTTCCAAGGGGAACATATAACAATCTCAAAATCTAAGAAGATTGGTTCATGACGAGTAAAGAGGAAGTTAAGTGACAATGTCTATGAGATCAAGTCGCTAGATGACACTTAAATATCTTGCCAACTTTCAACATGGTGGCATGGAGTGTCGTAAAGGCTACTGCAGGGCCATAAAGGCTGTTATCGGGCCGTAAAAGATGTTACGTAAAGATAATAGTGGCAACTATTACACGTTATGGGGTCTTAAAGGCCGTAATGGCCATTTCGGGAAAAAAAATGACCCGTAAAGGCCATTACAACCCCCCGCAACGGTCCACTACGAGTCCGATACAAATTTTTTGGGTTTTTTTTTTTTTCATTAAAAAAAAAAAGAAAAAGAAAAAGAGAGACCATAATGGTTGTTATGGCTTCCGTAACAGCCGTTACACCTCGTATCATAAAGGTAATGGTGGTGGCGGCTACGCCCACCATTAGTGTTACAGAATACCTTGCATGGCGGATTTGTTTGAGTAACATAGAGAGGTGTCTAGCGTGCAAGATGGAGTCATTTCCAATGTGGATAAACATGTTTCAAATAAAAATGAAGGAAAACGTTGAACAAGTGTTACGTATGAAGACTATTGACTTGGCAAAATGGAAATTTTGGTCTTGTTTTGAATGCACATGGATCATGGGCAACGAATTAAAACAATTGGATCCATACCTCTACAACTTGCATGAAGCATCCCAAATCGCCGAAGTTGAGTTCTTTCCAACTCCAAGGGAATGATATAGGTCCACAGCCAACCTAAGGGTCCAGCATATACTAATTTTAGGCTATTTGTTGCAAGATTTGAGGCTTGAATGTCATAGATCACATTTACCATTTGTGGAAGAATTGGGGACTGGTGTGGGAGATATGATTGAAGATTTTGGGAGTATTTAGTAGATTTGTTTTTGCTATTTTAGGCCAAACCTTTACTAGTGGGATTGAAAAATCGGCCGACACTACAAAGCTTCAAAGTTCTATTTTTTTTTCTTTTCATGTAATCTTTGCACTGTTAAGAAGGTTGTAGCGAAATGGGTGACTGTTGGACGTAGCAAGTTACTCCCAATGGGTCTTTTCATTCGACTAAGAATAAGGGCGTGTTTGTACATAAAGACCGTGGTTCTTCTAGCCCTTGCAATCACATTTAAAAATAACTTACCTATATCTTCTAACATCAGATCAACACAATGAGCTACATGGGAGGTCCAAAAAAAAATGACGCCTCGTCCATAAGAAGACGATCGATGGCTACATATGAGGTTGTGTTATCTGTAATTACCTATATAACGTATTCCTCACATATTTCATCAACTACATTATCTAGTAAACTAAACAAGTATTCTCCAGTATGCGAATGACCCGATGCATCCACGAACTTCGAGAACATTGTCCCAGCTGGACAATTTACCAGAAAGTTAATGAGAGACCGATCGGATCTATCGGTCCATCCATCGGCCATAAGTGAACACCCATACGTTTTCCACGATTCCTTATATTCGGCTTTAAATGATCGTGTATAATCAACTTCGTCTTTGAGGCACGTCTCCTTCATTTCATGATATGAATGAGGTTGAAACCCAGGTCCAAATTAACCTATAGACTCAACCATAACTTTGAAGCTTGTCGATTTTACTGCATTGAAAGCAATGCCGGTTTGGTAAAACCACTTAGTAATATATTGAATAGTGATTTTTCTATCTTTTCGTTTTATAATGATTTTCTAAAATTGTTTGAGCATGCCATTTGCCCCGACCCCTTTAGTCGACCACATCCTCGAGGTGTGGTCTACACCATCTATCCATGGGCCCATGCCCTCGGGCTCTTTTCGAGGTTATTGGTTGTGGTCTAGACCGGCCTGTCGAAGTAGGGGGTGTAGGACTAGTTTTATTTACATCAACTACAATTATATCTTCATATGTATCTTGTTTAAGGTGTTCCGTAACGGTAACGGTGGCCGTAATGGCCACCACCGTTACCTTTACAATACGGGGCATAACGGCTGTTATAGCCCTGTAATGGCCGTTACGATCTCTTTTTTTTATTATTATTGAAAAAACCTCCAAAAAATCTGTATCCACCCCATAATGTTGATTAAAAAGTATCAAAAACCTATATATGTCCATAATAAACTATTATAAGGCTATTATGGCCTTTATAAGGGATGTAACGTGTCGTTAACGGCAATTACATGCCATTTTTTTTCCACAACGGCTGTTATGGCCATTACAACCCCGTAACGTGTAACGATTGCCACCGTTACCTTTACGTAACGGCCTTTATAGCACACCATGGTCTTGTTCCATATATTCTTCATGACATAGGGCACTATCGCATCTCTTTCTCGATTGTTTCTCCATATACTCAACGATTTCCCTTCGGATTTCTGGAGTAATTTTGTCACATGCTTTTGAATTTAACTCCGGTAAATGTGCAAGGTGTTGCTTGTGCCACGCAATGCCACCGGAACACATACCCACATAACTTACATACTATGTGAGTCTTATCCGTAGCACTACGGTAGTGCCCAAACTTCCAACTCCGGTCATTCGACTTGGGTTTCAAAGAGGAAGAATGGGAAGAAATTGTGTGGTGTGTGTATTGATTCTTCTTGTTACAACTTGTAAGTTGTAAACTAGTAAAAATTAAAAACTAAAGTAAAGACTAAAGACTAAAGAGTCAAGAGAGATGGAAGAATGAGAGAGAGAGAGAGAGAGAGAGAGAGAGAGTTACACACTTACACTTACACTAGTAGTAGAAACTAGAAAGAGAGATGGAAAAGAATAGAGAGAGAGAGAGAGAGTTACACAATTACAAGAATACAAATGACACAATCTAAAATTCGGAAATATATTCTTCACTTCTTGTCTTCACTCTTGAGTCTTGACTCTTGACTCTTGAATGTTGTAAACTTGTAGTCTTCTACTCTTGTTGCACTTGTAGATCGCAAATTCATGCCTTTGAGTTTGAACTCTTGATTCTTGTAAGTTGTAAGTTCAAGTTGTAACAAACTAAATAAATAAATTGCTTTGAGTCTCTTGACTCTTGAATGTAAAGAAAGAGAGAAAAAGAGAGAGAGAGAGAGAGAGAGAGAGAGAGAGAGAGAATGGGTGTATGATTATGATTTATTTATGAATGAATATGAGAATGAATATTAATAAATAAGAGAATGTAGAAAATGAAATGAATGTGAAATATGGTTCCAGTCCTTGCCCGAGTGGTAGACTCTGAGGAGTTTCGACACGAGGTCTTGGGTTTGAAACCCATAGGTGGTGAAATCCCACTACGGCATGCGTGGGTGTGTAGCGGGTGCGTGTGTGGAATTTTTTATTTTTTTTTAAATGAATGAGAAATATGAGATGTAGAAATTTATTTTTTATTTTTTTTCAAAGATAACTTATATTTAAAAAACGAGAAAAACAAAAGAAGGGAGCTACTGAGATGGCAGACCCTTAAGACATAAAAAAAAAAGAAAAGAAAGAGAGATCTACATTGGTCCCTTCCTGATAGGACACCCATTCAGCAATAAAGCATTTGACAAAGGAGGAAACTAAGTGGGAAGGCTTCGACACGTTCTGAAAGCATCTGTTGTTCCGTTCCAACCAAATAGCCCACCAAATCGCCAAAATTCCTAACCGCCATATCATGGATTTGAAGTTGCCTAATCTAACCCCATGCCAAGCTTTAAGGAGCATATCCACATCCTTAGGAGAACACCAACTGATTTTAAAACAGGAGAGAAAAGCAGACCAGATAGAATAGGCGAAGGAACAGTGGATCAACAAGTGGTTCACCGATTCTTCAGCAGACATGCAGCATAAGAATGTTTGACAGGATCATTCCTTTTCTCCTAAGGTTATCTAGAGTGAGAATTCTGTTGTTCCCTACCAGCCAATCGAAAACCTATAGTTTAGGAGCAACATATTTCCAAATGAAATGGGGATGATGATAGGGACCGGTATCAATGTTGGCTGATAAGGTCTTGAAGAAAGACCTCACAGTGAAGACGTAAGATTTATCAGCTTTCCACGTGATGCTGTCATCACAGGCTTGATTAGGGGAGGCGGTTTGGATGAGCTGCAACAATCTCACGTAATGTTCTATTTCCCAATCTTGAAGATTCCTTCTGCATTGGATACTCCAAATGACCTTGTCAGCAACAAGAGAGTAATTTTCAGCTATGAAATTATTCTTCTTGCTCGCCACCCGATAAATGGAAGGGAATTTGTCCTTTAGGGGCATGTCCCCTAACCAATTGTCGTGTCAGAACCGAATACTATCTCCCTTGCCCACATCAAACCCAATCATCCTGGTAACCTCGTCTTTCAACCGACTGATATCTCTCCAAATTGCTGAGGCCCTATGAAGAGAAGAATCGATCGTCCACCAGCCTCCCTTCGATTTCCCATATTTTCCTTTAATAATAATATTCCAAAGACTATCCTTTTCAAAACCAAGTCTCCAGATCCATTTACCTAAAAAAGCCCGATTCATCAGCTTGAGGTCTTTGATACTAGCTCCTCCTTTTTTAAAGTGTTTACAAACATCCCTCCAATTCATCAGATTGAACTTCTTCCTGTCTTTTGTACCACTCCAGAGAAAGTTGCGCCTGAGTTTGTCGATGAATTTAAGAACCGCAGCTGGGCACTGAAAAAGGGACATGAAATAGGTGGGAAGGTTGGACATGGCGGCTTTGATAAGCGTGAGTCTCCCACCAGTGGAGAGATGACGACTCTTCCACCCAACTAACCGGTGCCGAAATCTCTTGAGAACACTCTCCCATTGCAGTTTATGGGGTCGACCAATACTCAAGGGAAGGAAGGCCGACAAAGACAGTAGGGAGAGATCTTAGAGCACATCCCATAAGCTCAGCTCAAGCAGCACTCCTGCTTGTCTAAATTGACCCCATAGATTTTCGATTTGGAAAGATTCACCTTCATACCTGCAATGGCTTCAAAGCATCTTATCACCGTACGTAAATTGTGTAAGACCCGTATCCTATACTGTACCGTTCCGTAGGCTTCCGCGGTCCTTCCGGTCAAATTTCGGCGACTCGCGATCTGTTATCGGCATTTACGCGCGATCTTGAGTCGTATCCCGTATTTAAGAGTCGGCTCGACCCGAGACTTGCACCCTAGCGACCGCGTCGTCGTTGCGGTTCCAACGCCGCGTCTCGCACGCCGAGGCGATACCGGGGCCAGGAGACGTGGGCTCGCGTCCAGTTCGAGAAAAAAATATTACACGTTGCAATTCTGAGAGAATCTCTACGAAATGTCACATCAATCTATCAATCAATCAAAGTACTCCCATCACCTCACACGCCATCCCCAAGTACAACCACCCCTCCCCTAAAGTCAACACTCTCTTACAACCAAGTACACCTACCCATCACTCACCATCCCTCTCTCTCATCACTCCTCTCCCATCATCTCTCTCTCTCATTCTCTCTCTCATTCTCCCAAGCAACCCCCCATCCCCAAGTACAACCACTCCTCCCCTAAAGTCAACACTCTCTTACAACCAAGTACACCTACCCATCACTCACCATCCCTCTCTCCCATCACTCCTCTCCCATCATCTCTCTCTCTCATTCTCCCAAGCAACCCCAAAAGAAGAATCATCCATGGCTTCCATGGAGAAGCCATGTGTGGCCCACCTTCCTATCACCCAATCCCAACCTCTAAAATCGATCTCAACCGTTGAATCTTGTTCCCTTGAAGCTCTACAACGCGTTGGTGGAAGAATGAAGAAGAAGATCCTAAGGTGGGTGATCTTGAATTTGTCTTTTTATGATTTAAGGGCCCACATTGGTGGGACCCACCTTGATGTATGCATTGTATAGGGAAGGCCCATAGTGGCGGGGTCCCTCCCTCTATCTCTCTCTCTCTCTCCCTCTTTTTCCCCTTTTGCAGCCCACCCTGATGAACGGATTAGATCCACACCATCCATTAGTGGCAGTTACCTTGCTGCCCATAATGGGACCCACCTGATGCATGTCCCTTACATCTCCACCGTCCGTCAGCAAATCTGTGAGGCTGACCATGATATATGTTATGTCTGGCTGTCCATCTGCTGGACGCTAGGCCAGCAGTCTAGCAGCTGGACAGTTGCGGTATCCACGTTAACAAGTTCTGTGGGCCCCAAACACGAGGTATGTTTTAGATCCAAACCGTTCATCCGTGTGGAAACCCACATGTGATGCATATGCCTTCCATCCACACCGTCCAGTGGTCTGGACGGTGGGGACCACCTTGATATTTGTGTGCTTTATATCCAGGCCAGCCATCCAAGGGGCCTGGACAGCGGCTGATCTGGTTAGCGGCAGTGGGGCCCACATGCTATATGAGTTAAATCCTTACCGTCCAGCCATTTGTAAAGGGCGTTTTACGGCATTACACAGAGAAGGAGATAGATCTGAATTTCAAGTGGGACCCACCCTGCACGTGTGGGTGGGCCTACCATGATATTTATGTTTCATCCACATCGTCCATGGTTGGGATGGTGGGACTCCACTGTGAGGTGTCTGTACATCCAACCGTCCATCCAAGCTGTCTAGGGTGTCGTGATGTATGTGCTTCATACACACCGTCAGTTGTGGGCCCCACCTCCACACGTGTATGCATTGTATATCACACCGTCCATTTCTGGACAGTGATTAGTGGGGGCGCACCTTGATGTATTATTCATCCAGGCCGTCCGTGCAGCTCACATGGATGCTGGATCAAAATAAATAAATAAATAAATATCATATATATGATATATATGTATAGCACATATATATATATATGTGGTGGGCCCCACGTGGGACCCACCTGCTGTATAACGAGTTAGATAGTGTACCGCACACAGCTACATACAGCTAACTGTATTGACGTCAGTTGTGTCCTTGGGCCTCCATCATGAGGTATTGTTATATCCAAACCGTCCATCTCAATGGTACACCATGATGCATGCATTTCTCCTAGCCGTCCATCTATTTAACCAGCATCGGACCCACATTGATGTATTTATTTCGTGTCCACACCGGACAGTGCTGCTGTGGTACCCACGTGATGTATCTGTGTGCACCACCACAATGTATATTTTGATCCACACCGTCCAGAATGTCTGGACGGTGCTAGACCATTTTTGGATGATGCTAAGGACCGCACCATGAGGTATTTATTCCATCCACACCGTCTACAATGCCTGGACGGTGCTGGATAGTGTTTGGGCAGTACTACGGACCCACATGATGTAGGTGTTGTATCCACACCGTCCGCCCTATTTTCAGATCATTTCGAGGCCCCACCATGATATGTTTATTTTATCTTAGCCGTCCATCTGTTTTACCAACATGGGACCACCATTACGTACTTATTTCATCCACACCGTCCAGATTGCCCTGGACGGTGCTGGACAGTGTTTGGACGGTGCTGGATTATGTTTGGGCAGTGTTGTGGACCCCACCTCGATGTATGTTCCATATCCACACCGTCCACAATGTTTGGATGGTGTTGGACAACGTTTGGACGGTGCCGATTTATATGGATAATGTTTGGATGGTGCTAAGTTACATGGGGAATGTTTGGATGGTGCTGATTTACATGGGAAATGTTTGGATGATGCTGATTCACCTGGACAAGGTTTGGACAGTGTCGATCACCATTAGGGTGCCATGTGCCCCATAGTATGATGTGTACGGTGATACACATGTTGCACCTGCAATTAGTGAGATGATTTTAGATGTAATCCAAGCTCCTCCTTGAGGTCCGCCTTGATGTATTTTGTGGCCCATCCGTCAGGCCCACCTTGATATATTTGTAGCCCACATGAGGCCCATTGGCGCGGCCCATCCATGAGGCCCATTGGCGCGGCCCATGTAATACAGCTCATGTGATGTGGCCCACTTGACATATGAGGCCCATTATGATGTATTCAAGGCCCATGGGCGAGGCCCATTATGATGTATTCGAGGCCCATGGGCGTGGCCCAATGTGATGCATATGTGGCCCATGAGTGAGGCCCATGGCGATGTATGTTAGGCCCATGTGTAGGGCCATGGGCCCACTATACGTATGGCTCTATGTGGACCACTCCTTGGGGAGCGATGTCAGTTAAATGTCCACATTGATGGGTAATGGTGGTTGAATGTCCACATTATAACCTTTCCTTAAGCCTTGTTCGGCCAATTCCGATAGTCGAGGCCGAGTATCGAGGCCGATTCTGATTTGTCGAAGCCGATTGTTCGGCTGATTCCGATTGACGTGACCGATTTGCCGATTTCGATTGTCGTGACCGATTGCCGATTCTGATTAACTTGACCGATTGCCAATTAGCGATCGAGGCCGTTTATCATGACCGATTGCCGATTCTGACTAACGTGACCGATTTGCCGATTCCGATTGTCGTGGCCGATTGCCGATTAGTGATCGAGGTCGATTATCGTGACTAATTGCCGATTTTCGATTGACGTGACCGATTTACTGATTTCGATTATCGATTGCTTCCGATTGACTTGATAGATTGCCGATTAGCAATCAAGGTCGTTTATGATGACCGATTGCCGATTCCGATCTGATTGATGCGATCGATTCACCGATTCCGATTATCGATCGATTCCGATTGTCGTGACTGATTTGCCAATTTCGATTGTCGTGATCGATTGCCGATTTCGATTGTCAAGGCCGACGGTATAGGCTGATTCTGAGAATCAATTCCAATTGTTGAGGCCAATTCCGATTGTTGAGGCCCATTGTAATGTATTCGAGGCCCATGGGACGTGGCCCATTGTGATATATTTTCGGCCCATATGGTGAGGCTCGACTTGATGTATATTAGGCCTATGGGAGCGGCCCATTGCGATGTATATTAGACCCGTGAGATGCGACCCACTTGATGTATATGTGGCCCATGAGTGAGGCACATCGTGATGTATATTAAGCTCTTGAGTGAGGCCCATGGTGTTGTATATTTGGCCCTGGTGTGAGGCCATGAGTCCACTATATGTTAGGCTCTATATGGGCCATTCCTTGGGGGCAATGTTGGTTAAATGTCCACATTGTCGAGGTTGATTGTCGATGCCGGTTATTGATATCGATTATGAGTATGTGACCGCATAGCATCATGATACATGCCCATACACATCATCTGCATGTTTGTTATGAGATGTGGTTGACCATTGCATATGTCATTGGGCAGGTTGTTATGAGACTCCCTGATAGGCGGAGGTTATCTCACATGAGCGCACGATATGCGCAGGATTGGTGCATGACTGGATTGTATGACTCATGCATCTTACATTGTATATTGTGATTACTGTACACCCTAGCGACATTAGGGCCGTAGCCTCCACAGGCATATCGTGGATGGCCAGATGGGACACCGAAAATGTTTGGTTCGAGCATCGAACTGCAATAGATGGCCCTGGGTGAAAATCCCTAAAACCTTCTTGGTACCAGAGGACGCCCCAACGTCGAGACCGAGTGGATATACACGAGCGCCCGAGTGCCGGATACCAGGAGGTCGCGTCTCTTACTGTGTCGTGGTCCGTTGGGAGGGGGTGTGGCCTTACCCGCCCGATGGAGTAGGCATAGCTAGGATGAGTTTGACCAGCTCGAGGAATGGGTCCGCTATTGACGAGCCGAGTAGGTATTGGCAGACTACTAGCCAGCGGATAGTGAGGTCTCTTCCACTTACCCAGTTGTGTGCTTGATGGGGCGACAGGTGGTGTGGAGTGTACTAGACCCTGGTGATGATCCCAAAGAGGAACTGTACTGATATGTGGACTTATTGAGCAGGAATTGCATATTCATTCATTCATTCATTCACTATCCACTTGGGCTGGTGGTGCGCAACTATTTGTTACTTGTATATTCGCATGGCCAGGATTTCGATTGGGCGCATGACTAACCTGAGACCAGGAGTTTACCACATTGAGTTTGACTATCCAAATTTATGTATGGGACTGGTTTGGATAGAAGTCCCTTGTGATGGACCCCGTAGCCTACGATACTACGTACTATCATCCCGACCTCACACTCCAGCTTGTTCATTTCATTCGCATCGCATATTGCATCAGTATGCATATGGCATTTTGGGTCGTTATGTTTTCAATACTTATATGGCCTAGACGGACTAGCAGGATTTACATATTGCATTGTACGCTCAGCATCTGATATTTGGCTCTCTATGACTCCTCGTTTGTATAACAGATCCGCATTGCATACTCTGATATTATATGACTCATGGACTTACCAGTATATGTCCGCTTACTCTGATATCGTATGATTCATGATCTTGTCAGTATTTCCGCTTATCCCGATAATGTATGATTTATGAGCTTTATTGTATACTTGACACTTACCTTACACACACTTTCACCACCCTCTAAGCTTTTTATAAGCTTATGCACGATAGATGCGTGCAGGTGGCGTTAGGTTCCAGCAGCGTTGAGCTTGGAGCGTGCAGCTGTCTTCTAGAGCTTTGATTTCGATATATGTATTTCCCTTTAAGCATTGTATTCAAATGATTATATTAGTGGATATGTGATGATGATGTTGCCTTTATGATTTGGGTATACTTGTGGTTATGCTTATTACGAGATAAATGTACAAAAAAAAAAAACCTCCTTGTAGGATCCCAGGGTCGGAATCTGGCGTATGGACACTAGGAGCCGAGAATGGGGTACTACGGAGGCTGTCGGCACCGGATTCAGTGATCGGAATTCCTGTGAATTCGATCTCCGGGTTTAGGGCGTGACAAATTGCCTACAGAATAGTAGGTGGCTTTAGAAAAAATTAAAACGTCGTTCGCGAATTGGATGTGGGAAATCGGTTCGTGCACACCCTTAATTTGGATTCCTTTGCATAAGTCTGTCGACTGAGCTTTCAGAATCATCGCTGATAGAGCTTCGCCGGTGATGAGAAAGAGGAAGGGGGAGAGGGGGTCTCCTTGTCTGAGACCTCGAGTACTTTTGAAAAATCCTTTCCGGGATCCATTTAAATTGACGGAAAAGAAGGCAGAACCGATGCATTCCTCAATCCATTTACTCCATTGATCTCCAAAACCCATCCTCTTCAGCATGTAGAGAAGGAAATCCCAATCGACATGATCGTAAGCCTTCTCCATATCCAGATTACAGAGAATAAACTTCTTCTTCGATTGATAAGAAGAATGAAGGCATTCATTGGCGATAAGGGCAGCATCTGTGATTTGTCTTCCTAGAATGAACGCACATTGATTTTGGCTAATAACAGAACCAATTACTGTCTTCAATCTGTTGGCTAACACTTTAGCCAGAATTTTGTACAAACTGCCTATGAGACTGATAGGCCTATAATCCTTGAACTCAACGGCTCCTGGGCATTTCGGGATCAACGCAATAAAGGTGGCACCAATATTTTTGGGTAATCTCCCTCTTTCGAAGAATTCGGAAAAGAAAGCCAGAATTTCCTCCTGAAGAAGATCCCAGAACACCTGAAAAAAAGATGATTGGGAAGCCGTCTGGGCCAGGAGATTTGTCGCCAACCATCTCCTTCACTGCCTCGTGGATTTCCTCCTTAAAGAACCGAGATTCCAGCAACCTTCCCTCTTCTTCACTGATACTTTTGAAAGCAAGGTTGTCCAAACGAGGTCTAGCCCAATGCTCTTTCTGGAGAAGATTTTGAAAGAAAGATACCGCCGATGTACAAATCGTTTCTCTGTCGTCAGTCCATTTCCCATCTAAAGTCATACAACTGATGCGATTCACCTTTGCTTGAATAGAAGCGATGTTGTGGAAATATCTCGTGTTCCTATCCCCCTCCTTTACCCATTTCGCACGGGCTTTCTGCTTCCAGGAGAGTTCCTGCTGATAAATTTTTGCTGATAACGCCTAAATTAACTGAATTCTGTTTGCCAGCATTTGGGAAGTCATAGGATTGGTTTCAGCTTGAGTGTCGATCTTCTATAAATCCGTAAGAATCGAATCCATTTCCTCCTCCGACCAAATTTTTTCCTCTTTTGACCATTGCTTGATTTTTTTCTTTCAGGAATTTTAATTTGCAGCATAATCTATCTCCCGCATAGCCCTGGAACTGAGCTTCAGTCCACCAGTCCGCGACCAACGATTTGAACCCTGTCACATGAAGCCAAGCGATATTAAATCGGAATGGCTTCGGGCCCCAGTCTGCCTCCTCTGCCGATAAAATCAAAAGCTAGTGATCAGACGTTATCCTGGGAAGAATCGACAGGGAGGAGGAAGGCTCGAGGGTCAGCCATTCAGTAGAGATAATAAAGCGATCCAGTCTACATAATATAGGATTCAATCTCCCGTTCGTCCAAGTGAAGTGAGAGCCTAAGAGAGGGAGATCAATCAGGCTATTGCTATCGATCCAATCAGAGAAACCCGCCATTTGGGAATAAGGGAAATTCCAAGAAGATTTCTCAGACGTGAATCTAATGGTGTTGAAATCCCCAGCAAAACAAATGGGGCCTATGAAATTCTGACGAATAGAAGAGAGTTCCTTCCAAAACTCACTCCTTAGATTACTATTGGTGGGCCCATAAACTAAACATATGAGGTAATCGGTTCCTGAAGAATTCTTCCTGAGAATAGCTGAGAGAGAGAAAGAGCCCACCGACGAATTAATCAGGGACCAGTACTTTGAGCTCCAAGCTATGACAATGCCGCCTGACACTCCCGAAGCTTCCTTCAATGCCCAATTAGCATCCGGAGCTTTCCAAATGGACTTCATGAGCCTATCGTCCATCGCTTTCACTTTGGATTCCTGAAGACAGATAATCTGAGGGTTGCTCCTGGTACAAATTGACTTGATTAGTCTCCTTTTTTGTTTGGACCCCAGCCCCCGAACATTCCAGAATATTATCTTCATGGGATAACTTCGCTTCCCCGCTGTCCCTGATTCCTTTTTTCGTCAAAGTTATTGGAAATAGAGTCTGTTCTGGTAGATTCCTGTTGCTGCTCTCGTTTCCTTCTGCCTAGTAGAGATTTTTTCTGAGAAGATCTACATGGGTCCAACGGTCGACCCCTGTTCTTGACACATTGAAAAAGAGCTAAGTAATCATCAGGACAATCACCAAAGGAGAGACCTAACAATCGATCGATGTGACCCATGGTGTCCCTAATCCAACCCGTTCTCTGAATTTTCTTGCTGAGCGTGGCCCTCTGTTCTTCCTCTGTCGATCTGGCTTCTAAACTGGTTGTTCTCGCCTGGAGAGGTTCCGCAATGATGATGTCTGTTCCTGTAGGGTCCTGAAAGAGGGATAGAAGATTGAAATCGGCCCCCTCGAGAGGGAGTGGGAGACGCTCCGATGTGGGGGATGCTATGGAAGATTGGGATAGTGAACAAATGGATAAGTCATCTTCGGGGTATTAAGGGTCTGGAAACGTGTCGAACGGAATGAGTTGTAACTGAGACCCTCTGTCTTCCGTCGACGCGAACCCAAAATCTTTGAATCTGCGGTCCTCCATCTCCAGACAGAAAACCAAGTCTGAGGGAGAGGGCAGAGGGAGGGACCACGCTGCTATGGATGTGTTTGGCGAGACGGGTGTCCAGTTGAGATCAAAGGGGGCCGCTCGCTGATTTTCGCCACTTGGAGTGAGGGAAGAAACCACCACCTTCTCGATTCGAGAAATGGGGTTACATGTCGGTGACATCGAGCAGGTGGCTACATATCTTGGGAGAAAGACTCTCCTCACGCCATGTGTAATATGGTCAGAGGACCTGACCGTGGGCGCTGCTCGAGGCGAAGAAACCTCAGGGCTAACGCCACGTGGCGTAGAAAGAGAAACTTTCGCTGCAAGAGTAATAAAGTCTTCACCTACCCCTGGAAAAAGATCCGGTGCTCCACGGGTGCACCGAAGTCGAGTATCATCGTCTGCTCTAGCTGGAATAGATGAGGCCTCCGGCGGACGCTAAGGGGTCCTGTTCCTCCAGATGTCCCCCCAACACGGAAGAGAGGATAGCGGTCCTTCTCTTTGAACGGGGAGTTCAATAGATCTGTCGTGGCAATGATCGTAATAGAGGAGGGAAGGGGCAATCCTTTCTTCCTCCTTATGCAAAAACGAATCACCCCCATCTCAACTCCTCTGTTGGTCTTCAGATCAAGTTCGACTAATGATCCCAAACGCGATGCGACTTCATGAAAGAATCGGTCATTCCAAAGTTCAAGGGGGAACCCCCAAACAAGAATCCAAATCTCCTCGAATCTGAACGCTGAGAACTCGTTCCAGGAAAAGACTCTCCTGACAAGTTCATCCTTGTGGATTGCCTCTGCAATGAGCAAAGGGTCCAAATTTACCCCCGGTTCTCCTTTTACCCATACCTCATTGAAGCCAATAGGTCGAAGACTGTAGGAGCCTGCTCGGATATTGGTACAACCATCAATCCAGTCATATAGTTGGTCGATGGTAGCGTTATCATGACTCAGAATGACTACCGTATCCTTCAATGCCTCCTTAGCAGCCAGTAGGGCGTCGATGTTGATACGAATGACATTAGGAGGATCAGGGGTATCGCTGGGGAGGGTGGACTTTGTTGGGACGTTTGCTAATGGCGACGCATTTACTTGTTGCTAAGCAATAGGAGGTGATGGTGGCTTTATTGCCGGATGCTTGTGACTAGGGTATCGAAGGAGCGCATCTCTGAAGGATAGAAGTTTGCGGGCCGGATTAGGATTAGGAACAGGAATGGCATTGGAAGCTGATGGTGGGTTGATGGTGTGCCTATTGAAATTGTGTTCTAGTCCAAACCATGCTCGCTGCACTAACATCTTTTCTCCCCCAAAACTCTGACCATGCAACATCTGAACTGCTCGAGCCAGTTCCGTTTCGAAGCTCATCCTAACAAGGGCAAATCCCCTATATTCACCGGTTTTCTTGTTCCTAGGCATGATTACCTCCATGACAGCTCCTGCTATCCCGAATACTCTTTCGAGATTCAGAGTAAACCAATCGTGCGGATAGCCTTTGACATATAAAGTAGGAAAGGAATCATACTTGCCTTTTCTGGTGGGTCTCGTTCGCGATTTTCCTTCCACCTTCGTCCATTTGGTTTCGTCTTCCTGTGGTTCGCTTTCTTTCTGAAGAATAATCTGTCCTTCATCGTCGAGTAGACCATTTCCCGGTGGATCAATATGCGAGGGTTCTCTGACTTTGGCAGCTTTCTGCTTCTCCAGGTTCTTCTCTCTTGCCATCTTGGCTTTCTCTAACATCCCTCACATGTAGAAAATGAAATGATATCTAGAAGAAACTAGAAAGAGATAGAAGTAGAATTAGAAAATGAAATGTAAGACTTGAGTTGACTTGAATTCAATTTCGATGTATTCTTGCCTGCTTTACTTTCTTGATTCTTGAATCCTTCATTGAAACTTAAAAGAAATATGGAGCTTGGGCCTTGGAATTATGTAAGAGAGAATGAGAAATTTGAGACTTTAAAAGTATATGGGAGTAGAGAGAAAGAGAGAGAGAGAGAGAGAGAGAGAGAGAGAGAGAGAGAGAGCGAGTTTGAGTGCATGTAGTATGCAAATAGGAGGGTTTGAATGCCTTTTTATAGGGAAAAAATGCAGAATTTAAAAAAAAAAATTCCAACGGTTAGATTTCTGACCGTTGGCCAATATGCGATCGCATACATCACATATGCGATCGCATATTCTCGCACGCATAACATATACGATCGCATATGCCACTGTCGCATACGCGATTTCTGCTCCATTGTGCGCATATGCGAATGTGCAGTCGCACATAACAACACTTTGCACAATGCTTCTCCTCTTCTGGTGAGTGGCAAATGAGTTGTATCAAGCTATTGACTTGTACTTTATTTTTTTTGTTTTGGTGCATCTTAGCATTATCAGGATTTCTATATTGTAGACATTTTGAATCCGTGGGCCCATTTTTATGACCCAACTCATGATTGATTTAGCCAGATTATCGGCTTAAATATTCATTAAGATGGGCTTAACAAAATGTCATAATTGGTGCCAAGATTTCTTCTATGATCATAACATTTTGAAATAATTTCTTACTAGAGCTTGGTATGAATATACAACTTCTAACTGTAACTAATTTGCAAGTTACCCAAACATAAAAAACCAACTTACCTGTAAATGACTTACAGCTCACATCCAAACAGGATAACCTGTAAGTGACTTTCTCCTGTAAGTCACTCACAACTTAAATAACCTATGGGCATCTAAACAGGCCCTTAATAACTTGAAACAAAACAGAAAAAACTGTAAACACTTTACACCTGAAAGAATTTTAAGTATATGTTGTTTAGAACTTGCATCCAAACAACTCCTACAGGATTTTAGGGGCATCCAAACAAACCAAAAACATGTTCTCGCAGAAACCTACAATGGTGTCGATGATAATTGCAAAAAGGAAGCTGTTCGTAACATGTTCTTACCAGGAATCTTATCTGAAAGGCCGAGCACACGACACAAATTGATAGTCTGCTCCCGTCGAGCAGCATGGACAACAAACCTATCCAAAAGCTCATCTGTATCGAACTCAGAACCCAATCCATACACAGCTAGAAATTGCAAAAACGCATAACACTCAGCAGCATTCTCGCCATTCTTACCCACTGTCACCCTCCAATTGTCCGCAATCTTCTTTGCCTTGTCCTTCAGATCCTCCGTAACCTCCGGCGAGATTGATGCCAGCCGGTCCACCAAATGATTCTTCATATGGGTAGGATAGAACCTCTGCATCGAATCCAAGACCACCTTCGCCGGATCCGGCGCGGCACTGAGGGCCTTACTAACCTCAGCCCAATGGATATCTTTCCGATGCGCGACGATGAAGGACCGTAAGCCCTGGCCGTCCATATTGTCGCAGAGGGGTTTCGGCTGAGATCGCTGCTCTCTAGATTCAAGAGCTTTGAAGCGATCCTCAATCGATTTCTTGCTAGAGTAGAGGTGATCTTCAAGATCCTGCCATTCGGCGGTGAAGGAAGAGAGGAGTTGAGAGTGCAGACGGACATCTTTAAAGGTTTTCTGGATCCCCTTATTCGAAGAAACGAATCCAATCGCCATTGATGAGATCGAAGAAGAGAGGAAGATTGAAAAACTCTAGAAATCTCCCGAAACCTTAAACTGGAGACGAGGATTGAAAAACTCTGGAGATCTCCTAAAACCCTGACGCTAGAAATCCAGAGGTATCTCACAACCCTGGAAAATGTAGGCAAGAAGAGAGAGATTCTCTCACTTCTGCGACTCCTGCGACGAGAGGAGTGAAAATGAACGGTGCTTGCGTCCACACAGCTCTAGACTGCCTTGCGGGAACTGATCGCTGAGTCGGACAAACGTGTGTCAAATCTACCCCGTCCATCAGGTGTAGCGTCATTATTTCACCATGGATACTAAGATCAGTCAAATCAAAGACTTGGTGTGTGGCCCTGTGAGTCCAGGAATGTTCTAACTCCTGGCATGGTCCACCATATCGAAGAAATATCCATATCCTTGTTATATTGTAGTCGTTGCAATGTGATTGGTCCTGCTTGTGGAACAATTACGTTGCAATAGGCAGGATATCCAGACCTGTGGCAAGCCAAGCATCAGGGACTCACGGGAGAATTTGGTTGGCACATTATAGCTACGTCGGAGGCACATACAATTTGAATGATTTTAATAGTATTGACATTATTAGAAAAAAAGAGTTGGATATGTCGAAAATTAAAAATGAAATAAAATAAATCTCAATAGTTTCGTTTTCACTTGGTTGAATCACGTGTATTTTTGTCCTTAAGGTGTGATTTGTTGCTTCCAAGATAACACAAGCCTGTTTAGATTCAGCCTGCAGCGATTACGATGGGCCCACTTAGGAATAATTCAACGAAGCTGTTCTATTATGGTAAAATCAATCAGTGAATATGATTACAATATTCTATGAAGGAGATCTAGAAAATCTGATAGAAGGGGAGGGATTAGTGTTTGAGTTGATGAATTTGGACCGAAATGGTTCAGTTTATATAGTCACCTCAAAGTGGACCGTTGCTAGGTGGCCATCAATGGTTGTGCAAAGTGCGCCAACTAACACCACTATAGCCACACTACCCAAGCACATGCGTGCGTTCAAATGCACAACCCGAGCATCTCAATCTCCAAAGCATCTAAGTAAGAATACTACACACATATCACATATAAACCCCAAAATCCTTTTTATCATTTTTAATGTGGGACTAAAAGCACACACTCGCACTTTTCTATTTGAAATTCCCGAAAATCATTTTGGCGGCAAATTTCCAAAAATTTAAAATTTTGAATTAATTTTTCAAAAACTACAAATTTCAACAGACGTTTCCCTTACTCCCATGGTGTGAACCAACTAAGTTAGAAAAATAAAAATAAAATTGGCTCTATCCATAGATAGGACCAACCTTATGAATTGGTTGGATCTCTTCCTTACTCCAAAATTCACTTTTATTTAACGGTTGTTATTAAGAACATGTTTGGAACTAGATGTAAATAGATTATGAAATTGTATTTGATTAGATTAAGACCATTGTTACACAATGATTATATATTTAGAAATTTTATTGTATTTTGACTGTCCAATCTCATATTTGGATTCAAATTCTTCCTTTGGAAAAAGAATTGTATTAAGTGAAATTTGTGTTTGGTATACCATGGAATTATAATCAATGAACCAAATTTCATAACTAATGCCAATTACTATATACATATGCAACTTGAATATAACGTATTAAGGGTATATATAGATGGACAGGATAGATAATACACATGCATCCGTGTAGGCCCTAGAAATGTAGTGGATTTTGAAATCTGTTAGAAATCTCGTAGTATCTATTGTTGGATGCGGATGATATGATACCTAGATATAAATCTAATCTTTATTGTCATTTCCAATCATTGGATGGAATTTGCATGGAACCAAATGCAACTCCATACTACCTAATCCCATGTTCCAAACATGTCATAAGAAAGGTTGCATTAAGTGTTTAAAATTCATCTGACACTTATATCTTTAGAGTTGACTGTAGCAATACCTCAAACACTTTTTGCAATTATACGTGACTATACCTATGCCAAACTAGGGACGCGGATTGCGTCCTACCCCCGCCCGTCTCCAGCTAGGAACGAGCAGCAGCTTTGAGTGGCCCACTGTGATGTATGGGTCTTATCGACACCATCCATCCATTTTTTTTGTATCATTTTAGGTGACAAGCCAAAAATGAGTTTGGCTGATCTAAGGCTCTAGTGGACCACACCACAGGATGTAACACCCCGATTTCTAAACTTTTCTAGGGCCCATCGTAATGTTTATTTGCCATCTAACCTATTCATAAAGTTACATAGACCTGGATGAAGAGAAAATACAAATATCAGCTCCATCCAAACTTTTGGCCTTCAATGGTGGACATGTTTCAACATAAACAACTCAAATCGGCCATAGAAGAACAATAGGAAATTGATATCCAATAGATATAAGGAAGATTGTTTTTTTATAATCTAAAGACAAAAACAGAGAGAGAGAGAGAGAGAGAGAGAGAGAGAGAGAATTTTTTTTCTCATATTGAGATGTTATATATAGAGAGAGAATATTAGAAAATGCTTTTAATAATAATTTCAAAATTAACTTTCAAATTTCATATGTAAGAAACAATAATTATGCATCGACCACCACACTCCATGCCCCAACAATAACCCCCAAGCCCAACCTAGCTCAGCTTTGCACACTTGCATGTGTGAAAAATTACATCCAGAACCCTACCACATGCTTATGCTTGTATACTCTTAAGAGCTCAAAGCTCTTAGCAACTTTCTTTACTTATAAACTATATGGAAAGCTTGTCTCCATCTAATTTAAGACAAAGGAAAGAACTTAAAAGGAGCAATATACCCCTACCACTTAATTTTTTTGGAAAACTAAAGTCTACAAATAATGAAATTTTGAAACATAAAACTCAATAAGGATTTTCAACGCACATTTGATTTGTAATAAGTATAACCAAAGGCAAAACCCACAAACAACAACCAAAAACTCTATCACATTTCCACTATGATCAAAAATCTACAAGTACAATGAGCATAAAGGGAAATACAATGATAATGAACAAAAATCTCGAAGATGATCTGCAAAGCACTCCTGCCTCAGCTACTACGCTCTAACGTCACCTGCACGCAGCGGTCGTGCATAAGCTTATGGAAAGCTTAGAGGGTGGTGTAAGTGTGTGCACAAAGTAGTAATGTAATTATGTAGTATCAGAGTAATGCGGAATATTGATGAATGCCAAGAATACCATTAGCGTACGAGGTTATGCGATGCAAGGCATGAATGATGTTGGCCGTACGAGACCATGCGATGCGAGATGCAACTCAAGCATACAAATCCTCATCTAAGTCCACATATCAGATGACTCTTTAGGATCATCACCTAGGTTTAGTACACTCCAAGCCGATTGTCGCCCCATCGCGCGTAATAAGGTAAGTGGAAAAGACCTCATTATTCGCATGGAATATCGGACTCGGCTCGTCGATAGCGGATCCATTCCTCGAGTGGTCAAACTCGGCCTAGCTTTGCTACCTCCTCTCGGGCGGGTAAGGCCGCCCCCTTCCAACCGACCACGACACGGTGGAAAGCATGGCCATCCGGTAATCGGCACTCGGCGCTCATGCACCCACTCGGCCTAGACATTGGAGCAACCTCCTGTACCATAAGGGTTTAGGTACTTTCACCCGAGGATATCTATAGCACCCATGTAGAACAAGATTTTCGGTATCCAATCCTACCAACCACGATACACATGGAGGCTATGGCCTTGATGTCGCTAGGGCGTATGTATCATATCACACAATGCAAATGCATGAATCACACTATCCGAGGCATGCGGCAATCCTGCGTGTATCGTGCGCTCATGTAGAGCAACACCACCTATCCAGGAGCCCATAAAGTCCGCCTGAAGGCATATGCTATGGTCAATCACTCCTCATACCAAGCACACATATGATGCGTATGAGTATAAATCATGACACTATACTAAACATGTTATATGGTGATAGATGTTGTTCATGACAAAGATGGGCCTAGGGACACAATAATTATGGGCCTAACAATGGGCCCTAGGGAGAATCATAATGCGGACATTTAACCAACATTATTCTTACAATGTGGACGTCAAACCAACATTGCTCCCAAGGCATGACTGTCATAAACATCATTACACAAACCATGGTAGGGTCATACATTGTAATAGATTTGTGTACATCCAATTGGGCCTCGACCCATGGGCCTTAGATACAACAAATGGGCCGCATAACATGGGCCTTATGTATATCAGGTGGGCCTCAATGGATGGGTCATAATTACATCAAGATGGGCCTAATCATATGGGCCTCATACATATCAAGGTGGGCCTCAACAACGGGCCTCGTATATCACATCTGCCTAACCAACTGGGCCCCAAGTACATCGCACAGGGCCTAGTCAAATGGGCCTTGTCAATGGGCCGAATTAAATGGCTGAGTAATATAGGCCAAATGTATATCAAATCGGGCCCACCATTATGTGTTTTAGATTCAACATATCCATAAGTTATCATAAAGATAGATGAAATGAAAACAATTTGAAATTTTTGTGGCCCTTAGGAGTTTGAACGGTGGATGACACGGTCTATTATTTAAATGGTGGGGTCCATTGAACTTTGGATTTCACTCATTTACCTCACGCCATAAAATGATCTCATAAATGGTTGGGCGGTTCGGATACAACACATGCATCATGGCGGGCCCCATCGTTCAAACAGTGGATGGTTTCGATAAGACACAAACATCAATGTGGGCCTGCGGGCTTGTTGCCAACGAGGAACAACTAGATCGACGTGGGTCCCACGTAGGGCCTACCCTTATATATACATAAAACATATATATTATATTTTAATATATATATATATATATATATATATATATATATATATATATATATATATATATATATATATATATCTATATATATCTTTGCCGGTCAACTTTATGTACTAGAAAGAGAGAGAGCGCAGCCACGTGTTGCTTTAATGAGCAGCATTGCTCCCTTTTTCTTTTCTTTTCTTTTTCTTATTTGCAATCTGACAGCAGTGGGTCCCACGTAGGGCCCACACCACAATATATAAAATATAATATATATATATATATATATATATATATTATTTTATATAATATATCATATATAATATAATATGATATATAACATATATAATATGATATAATATATATTATATATCAATCGTCCAGGCCTTGCACGGCCTGACTCATCGGGAGGGCCCCACACGTGGGGTGGGTCCCACCTTGTCTAGGGACGGTGGACACCACGCACATGTGGCCCACTCCAAATGAATGGGCCGGTATAGATGGGTCCCATGCCCCAGGCCTCGGCGTTGCACGAGGTATCTTTCACTCGTCTACCACTTGAGCTATGGACTGGGTGGGTCCCAGCATTGAAACGAGGCATCTCTCACTCAATCTACCACATGAGCTATGGAGCTGTGTGCATCGAGGAGGGCCCCACACGGACATGGCCCCACCGTCCAGGGTGGCGGACGGTTTGGATGAAGCACGCACACCATGGTGTGGCCCATGAGGATGGATGGCGTGGATGGTTCCCATGGACCCCACCGTCGGTCCACACTTCACTGTCAGTGCACACACTCCATCTCAGTACACACTCATGTCAGCACACACTCCATGCTAGCCACCTCCATAGGGATCAAAACCAAGACCCCCTGTGTTGAAACAAGGCATCTTTCACTTGGCCTGCCACCTGAGCTATGGAGCTAGGTGGGCTCACGTCAGATCACACTTCACTGACAGCCACACCCCACTCTAGCCACATCAAGGTGGGCCCCGTATGGATGGTTGGGATGGCATAAAAAATATCATGGTGTGTCCCACATAGATGGGGTCCACCGGTAGATGGCATGGATGATAAACATATATTAGGTGGGCCATAATCATAGAAAGAGAGTGAGAAGGAGGGAGACATCGGCAATATCAGAGGGGCCCCGCCACTATGGGCCCCTCTTGAATATAAGCATACATCAAGGTGGGTCCCACATATGTGGACCATTAAATAAAAAAAAGGTAAAAGACAACATCCACGATCACCCACCGACTTCTTCTTGCTCCCTTGGCTTCCTTTGCTCCTTAGCTTTGATTCCAATGGAGGAGATGAGGTTTGGATGGTTGAGATGGGAGATGAAAGGGTAGGAAAGGTGGGCCACACTTGTAGCTTGGAAGAGATTGGGAGAGGCTTGGACGTGTGAATTTCTTGCTTGCTTGGAAAGTGAGTTAAGAATGAAGGAGAAAGAGGATTGTAAAGAGAAAGAAGGAGTAATGGGTGATGGATGTGGTGAGTGATGAGTGTGTAAGAGACTTTTTGACTTTGGGGTTGCTTGGTGTAAGAAAAGTATGGGATTGTGTAAGAACTTTTTAACTTTGGGGTTGCTTGGGAATGGGTAAAAGGTGATGTGCACTTGACATGATGGGATGGAATGATTGATTGAGGTGACATCTCGTAGAAATTCTCTCGTAATTCGCACGCGCGGCGTTTTCCTCACACCGAACGCTAGCCCACATCTCCTAGCTAGAGTATTGGATCAGCGCGCGAGACGCGGCATTGGAACCGCGGTGACGGCGCGGTCGCTAGGGTACAAGTCTCGAGTTAAGTTGATTCGGGTTGACGGTATGTGACGCAGGGTCGCACGTAAATACCGGTTAAGGGTCGAAGGTTACCGGAATTCGCCAGGAAGACCGTGAAGCTGGATGGTACGGTTTAGGATATGGTTCTCACGGCTCTCCCTTCCTAATAAAAATTTTGTCCTCAAAATTTATACAATCATCACAACTAGACATAACTCATGAGGGAGAAGAAACATAACATCGCTATATAAAATCATAGATAGCATACAAAATACAACACAATCAATCATTAAAGAGATGGAGATAACGCTCTCGAATCTCGGCCTCGCACTCCCAAGAAGCCTCCTCAACCGAATGGTGACCCCATTGAACCTTCACCAACGGAATGACCTTCGTCGGAGGACCTACTCTTTCCGATCAAGGATACGGTGCTCAATATATGAAGCTTCCTCCCAAACCTCTAACGGCTGCCAATCAATAACGAGAACGATGTCGACCCACACTTTCTCAACATAAAGACATGAAAAACGTTGTGAACGCGACAACTAAGATGACAAGGCAAGCCGATAGGCCATGGCGCCAACGCGCCCGGTAATCTCAAAAGGTCTATGAATCTCGGGCAAGCTTGCCCTTTGCTCCAAATCGAACTACGCCCTTCATGGGCGAGACCTTGAGATACACATGGTCCCCTACATCAAACTCTAAAGGACGACGCCAACGATAAGCAAAACTCTTACCCGGCTCAGCCGTGCGCATCCTCGCTGATGATATCAATGGCCTCTGATGTCCTCTACATAAGCTCGGGACCTGGAGACGACGCTCTCCAACCTCGGTCTAACAACTCGGTGATCTCGAATGGTCCGCCATATAGTGCCTCAAAAGGAGTCATGCCGATGGTCGCTGATAATTGTTGTTGTATGCGAACTCGGCCAATCGCGGATGCTCATCCCAGTATCCCCGAAATCAATCGCGTAGGCACGAAGCATATCCTCGAGGATCTGGTTGACCATCTCGGTCGGCCATCGGTCTACGGATGGTACGCGGTGTTGAGCTACAAATCGGTGCCTTTCGCTCTGAAAGCTTCCCCAAAACTAAGACGTGAACCTCGGGTCTAGGTCAGAAATGATCGAGGCTGGAACACCATGCAATCTCACAATATCCTCGATGAAAATCTCGTAAGTCGGTCCAAAGGCCAAGTCGCACGAATTGGAAGAAAGTGCACCGACTTCGTCAGACGATCACGACGACCCAGATGGTGTCATGACCGCACTAAGTCCTCAATAAACCCATAATGAAATATGTCGTGCTCCCACTTCCACATTAGGACACTCAACGGCTGCAATAGACAAGGGGGTCTCTAATGATCGGCCTTGACAAGGGCACGTGTCACACTCGGCCACAAACCTGGCAATCTAGTGCTTCATTCCCGCTCAAAAATACTATCGCCTCATATCGCGGTACATCTTCGTTGAGCCGGGTAGATAGAAAACCGCGATCGTTGTGCCTCGGTCATAAGATCTCTGCATAACTCGGGAATATCAGGGACACATAATTGGCCTATGAAGCGAAGTCCACCATTAGAACCAATCCGCCAATTTGTCTAACTCTCAGATGTTGCCTCTGCTCGGTAATCCTGTAACGACTTGTCTGCGTTGAGCCTCGATCACCCTTACGACAAGAGAGAGTTGAATCAACAAGCTCGATAACCGCACAATAGAAGACTGCAAGCCAAACTCAAAGTCGTACTCTGCTATATCCTTGAGCATCTTCTACTCTTGAATCATCATATGCGCCACCGAGCCTCGTGGATGGCTGAAGGCATCCGCCACCACGTTCACCTTGCCCGGGTGTACTGAAGATCGAAGTCATAGTCCTTGAGAACTCCATCCAGCGCCTCGCCTCATGTTCAACTCGGTGTGAGAAGAGGTACTTCAAACTCTTGTGGTCGGAGAAGAGTTTGAACTTAACCCCATAAATATAGTGCCTCCACACCTTCAGTGCGAAGACGACTGCGGCCAGTTCCAAATCATGCGTGGGGTAGTTCGGCTCATGGATCTTGAGTCGACAAGACGCGAAGGCCATGGTCTCCGTCTTTGCATCGACGACACCCAAACCAATATGCGAGGCATTGGTAAATACGATAAATCCATCACTCCCAGAGGGAAGAGCGAGGACAGGAGCGGACGTGAGGCAGTCCTTCAACTCCATAAATGCTCGCTCGTAGGCGTCTCTCCAAATAAACTCTGCGCCCTTCCAAGTCAACCTAGTCAGTGGGGCTGCAATACTGGAGAAGCCCTCAATGAAACGCCGGTAGTAGCCCACTAAACCAAAGAAACTGCGGATCATGGAAGCAGTATTGGGCTAGTCTCACTGACGCACTGCCTTAACCTTCGAGAGGTCCATTATGACACCCTCCCTCGTCACCACGTGACCGAGGAGCTTCACCTCCTCCTACCATAACTCGCACTTCTCTAGCTTGATAAAGCTGATGTGCGCGGAGGGTCTGCAACGTAGCCTCCAAATGCGACTCGTGCTCCTCACGGGTCCTTGAATAAATAAGAATGTCGTCGATGAAGACTACAACAAACCGATCGAGATAAGGGTAGAAGACCTCGTTCATTAACTGCATGAATACTGGTGCATTGGTCAGTCAGAAGGACATGACTTGAAACTCAAAATGATCATAACGCGTCCTGAAAGCCGTCTTTGGAATGTCCTCCTCTCGGACTCGAATCTAATGATAACCGGAACGCAGTCAATCTTCGAAAAGAACCGTGCCCCTGCAGGTGATCAAACAAATCATCAATCCTCGGGAGCGGGTACTTGTTCTTAATCGTGACTTTGTTGAGCTCGCGGTAATCCATGCGAGCCTCAACAAGCCATCCTTCTTCTTCACAAAGAGTCGGCGCTCCCCACGTGAACTGCTTCGACGGATAAAGCCCAACTCGCGCAACTCATCCAACTGCTTCTGCGGTTCCCACAACTCCAACGGTGCCATACGGTATGGGGCCTTTGAAATAGGCGTGGTACCGGGCACAATCAATCTGAAACTCGATGAGTCGACGAGGTGGTGATTGAATCTCCTGAAACACATCAGAAAATCACAAATAATCGGCAACTGATCAATGCAATGTCAAGGCTCCTCAACGCGCGAGGACATCAAGCAAGACAATGGCTCTCCACGGGCTCTGCAACGAATTGAAACTGCGGCAAGCCGGGTATAAAGAATGTGACGTCCTCGCGGAACGTTCAAGATGGCGTGGTACTCGGTAAGCCAATTCATGCCCAAGATGAGGTCGAAATCTGACACAACACGTTCAAGTCGGCGGGCAAGAAAATCTCTCCCACTAACACGGGCAAGACGAACAGAAGTTAATACTGTAGTCTTCCCAAGGGCGTCGATACGGTCAACCCTCTCGAGCAGACTCTGTCGACAATCCAGTCGAACAGCAGAATCCCTCGGACATGAACGAGTGCGAAGCACCGGAATCAAATAAAACCTAAGCAATGCATGCAGACCGGAAGTATACCCTCAACGACTCCTCCGGATGACCGAGGATCCTGTTGGGCGCATAGAATCTAGCTTGGTGGCGGGAGGTGCTTGTCCCCTCGAGCGTCTTCGCTCGTTGTCCCCGAGCGGTCGAGCTGTACCTCTGCTGCTACGGCCTCGGAGGTGGTCGATCTTCTGCTAAGATGGCCTCGGTGGTGAGGCTGCGCCTCTTCTTTGTGGGGGTCTCTCTGCGGGTGGGGAGGCTGCTGTGGAGCTCTCTACTACTGCTGGGGGCGAGGATACTCCCACATACGGTGCCCGTCGCACCGCACCTAAAACAAGAGCCGGTGAACGGCCTCGGAGGTGGTGCTAGAAGTGCTGCTGGCGCTCAAAAGGCTGGGCGGCTGTGTGCCTCTGCTGTGGTCGACCTTGCTGGGAATCCGGAGGGGCCTGCCTCTTCCAGTCTCTCCTCTGACTGCGATCAGACTAAGAACTGGCCCACTCAGCCTCAAAAATCTGGGCCTTCCGTACCACTCCCTCGAAAGTTGGGAGCTCATGCCCAATAACACGGCCTCAAAGACCGTATCGCAAGCCGTCCTCAAATCGGCGGGCTCTCAGCTCCTCATCATCTACCAGGTATGGTGTAAATCTAAATAGTGCTAAAAAACAAGCAGCGTACTGAGCCACCGTCATATCACCCCGCACCAAGGCCTCGAACTCCAATGCTCGCTGTCGTCAGATGTGATCAGGAAAATACTGTCGGTCAAATCGATCCACAAAATCCTCCCAAGTCCATACAAAATCGGCGCCTGCTGCTCAGGAGACTACTGTCCACCAGTGCTCAGCCTCACCATAGAGAAGAAATACGGTTAATTGGACTCGCCGCTCGGTCGTACATCCCATCATATCGAATATCTTCTCCACATCGGTGCGCCATCTCTCAGCTACCGTTGGGTCTGGCTCACCCTGAAAACGTGGGGGATCAAGCTGTCGAAACTCTTGAAGGAGAGCACTCGCGCGCTCCTGCTTGGCCTGGGCCGGTGAAATAATGGGGTATCTGCCTGCCCCTAAAGTGCGACCGTCATAGTCTGCAACATCTGCTGTAACTGGGAGGCACTCATGGATACAGTCGGATCCGCACCGGTCTCTAGTGGAGGGGCGGCATCCTCGGGCTAGGCAGTAGGAATCTCTGGTGGTGGAGTGGGGATCATAGGTGGTAGGGTGGGAGCCGCAGGTGGTGGAGAGGGAGTCGATCGGGTCACTCTCCTACGTGGTATGTCCTACAGGAAAGAGCGAAGGTGCCTATCAACTTTGAAAACTTTCAAAGGCACGCTCGTTAAGGGTCTATAATAATAGATCGCTAGGCTATCCGAACTTAGGACTTAATCATTCATAGCAGACATGTAATGTTGTTCTTAGTTATCCCCAAGTTATGCTCGATACCAACTTCATCACGCCCCAAACTCGAAAACCGGCTCACAAAATTTTCGATCGCCGAATCCAATAGACGACCTCCGTAGTACCCCATTCTTGGCTCCCAACGCCCATTCGTAAGGTTCCGATCCTGGGATGCTACGAGGAGGATTTTCAACGTCAGAGTTTGATTGTAATAAGCATAACCAAAGGCATAACCCACAAACAACAACCAAAAACTCCATCACATTTTCACTATGATCAAAAAAGTTTACAAGTACAATGAGCATAAAGGGGAAATACAACGATAATAAACAAAAAACTCCAAGATGATCTGCGAAGCGCTCCTGCCTCAACACTGCTGCGCTCCAACGTCATCTGCACGCAACGGTCATGCATAAGCTTATGGAAAGCTTAGAGGGTGGTGAAAGTATGTGCACCAGGTAAGTGTCAAGTATACAGAGTAATGCGGAAATATGCGATGAGTCCATGAATACCATTAGCGGACAAGGTTATGCGATGCAAGGCATGAATGATATCGGCCGATCGAGGCCATGCGATGCGAGATGCAACTCAAGCATACAAATTCCCATCTAAGTCCATATATCGATACAACTTGGAAAATCAACCGGGTCTATTACACTCCAAGCCAGATGTCGTCCCATCGCGCGCAATAAGGTGAGTGGAAAAGACCTCACTATCCGCCGCCAATATCGATTCGGCTCATCGATAGCGGACCCATTCCTCGAGCCGTCAAACTCACTAGCTTTGCCTCTTCCTCTAGCGGTAAGGTCGCACCCTTTCCAACCGACCACGACACGGTGAAAAGCGCAACCGTCTAGTAATCGACACTCGGCGCTCATGCACCCACTCGGCCTAGATGTTGGAGCAACCTCCCGGTACCAAAAGGGTTTAGGAACTTTCACCTAGGGATATCTATAAGACCCCATGTAGAACAAGATTTTCGGTATCCAATCCTACCAACCACGATACGCTTGTGGAGCTACGGCCCCGATGTCGTTAGGGCGTACGTACCATATCATATAATGCAAATGCATGAATTACACTATCCATTCATGCAGAATCCTGCGTGTATCATGCGCTCATGTAGGGCAACATCGCTCATTCGGGAGCCCTAATTTGCCTAAAGGCATATGCTATGATCAGTCACTTCTCATATCAAGCATATATATGATGCGTATGATCATGAATCATGGAACTATACTAAACATGTTATATGGTGATGGACGTTGTTCATAACGAAGATGGGCCTAGACAGCCTACAAGTATGGGCCTAACAATGGGCCCTAGGGAGAATCATAATGCGGACATTTAACCAACATTATTCTTATAATGTGAATGTCAAACCAACATTGCTCCTAAGGCACGACTGTCATAAACATCATTACACAAGCCATGGTAGAGTCACACATTGTAATGGATTTGTGTACATCCAATTGGGCTCGAACCATGGGCCTTTGATATAGCAAATGGGTCGCATAACATGGGCCTTATGTATATCAGGTGGGCCTCGATGTATGGGTCATAACTATATCAAGATGGGGCCTAATCATATGGACCTCATATATATCAAGGTGGGCCTCGACAACGGGCCTTGTATATCACATTAGCCTAACCAACTAGGCCCCAAGTATATCACATCGGGCCTAGTTAAATGGGCCTAATTAATGGGCCGATTTCAATGGGCCGAGTCAATGGGCCAAATGTATATCAAATCGGACCCACCCTTATATATTTGAGATCCGATATATTCATAAGTGATCAAAGAGAAAATAAATATCAACTTAATTGGAAACTACTGAGGTCCTTAGGAGTTTGTGCGGTAGATGACACGGTCCACTATTTAAATGGTGGGGTCCACTTGAACTTTGGATTTCACTCATTTACCTCAGGCCGTAAAATGATCTCATAAATGGTTGGATGGTTCGGATACAACACATGCAACATGGTGGGTCCCACCGTCCAAATAGTGGATGGTGCAGATAAGACACAAACATCAATGTGGGCCTGCGGGCTTGTTGCCAACGAGGAACAACTAGATAGCTGCTCCACAGGCAGCTTGCTGCACTCCTAAATGGCATATATAGGTGGGTCCCACGTAGGGCCCACCCTTATATATATACATAAAACATGTATATTATATTTTAATATATTTAAATATATATGCTGCTAGTGTAGCTTTATGTACCTGAGAGAGAGCGCGAAAAATAAGTTGAGAATTACAGAACAATTTATATAAAATCGAATGATTTTTGAAAAACAATCCAGATCCTAGAATTCTATGATTCATGAATGTTGGGTATAATTCTCTCCTAAACTCAAGCACATGGTAACTTCATAATTAAGTTCAAAATATTAATCTGTCAATTAGAACAATTCTAAACATTGAATTCCATGGATGTATAGTCTAATCTCAACTTATCATCATTAAATTTCACTTCTTGATCTCAGGATATCATTGGTAACCAACACGAGAATTACCAAAAGTTCCTCATAAATCAACTTTTCAAATTTTTTATTATTTATTTATTTATTTTTATTTTTTTTAGTAAGAATAACGCTAAGAAGGGGCAAACCTATGATGAAGACCATTGCCCACCCCTTTCCGCCAGCTACTTTGGGAAATTGAACCTTCACCTATAGGGAGCAAACCTATGGTGACAATTACTCACCCAATCCTTTCAATTTTCTCAGGCCGGTTCCTTTCATGCTTAGTGAGTACCAAGTAAATCTTTCAATATCAAACTGAAACCTTAATGTGAAAGCGAGATGTGACACGTGAGATCATAACTCAATTAATGTTTACAACTTCTAATTTTGGATTAACAATTCAAACTTAATTATGCAATCCAACAGATACTGAATCCAAGCGTCTTAAATTTCCAATATCATGTATCTTAAAATTCCAAGTGCCCTAGATGGCTGTCAAAATCCCTTCGAATTCACAAGAAAGTCCAGAAAAATTAAAAATTTTCACAATTTTTGTTCAAGACCAAGAAAATGCTGATTAAGTCAAGAAAATGCTGATTAGGTCACCTAATCTCCCACCCCCAACATAAAATCTATGTTGTCCTCAATATAAAAGATATGAGCGTGCAATGCACTTGGGACAACGAAAAGTGAATATGAAGTGATGGGAAGATAGTACCTAGATGATGAATCGAGAGACACTTTCCAAGAGATCGCAGCATGGGCGTCGGTCAGCACGAGAGAGAAGGCAACACAAAAATAACAAAAATAAAATCCTACCTATACCACTTTCGTAGGTGCTCTCGATTGCATTTAGCATATGCAACAAGCCTTTAAACCCCTAGGTTGCCCCTAGTGGACGAGTTGTAGTCTCGTGAGGGTTTGCAATAATGTTACCTACAAACATTGAACTAACTAACTAAGAAAAATGAAAATGAATGAAATAAGGTTACCTCCCAGGAGTGCTAAGTTTACCGTCTTCAGCCAGATAAATAAAGCAACTACCCTAGTCCTATGAAAGCGATAAACCTACCTATACCTCCATCAGACTAGGAGATCAATCCTGGTAAACAGGAGCAGTCAGGGGCATGGACATGTCCTCTGAATCAAATTTCTCGACAAATGGTTTCAATCGATGTCCATTGACTTTAAACTCCTTGCCATTGTCGGAATCTCTTATCTCAACGGCCCCATGAGGAAAAACAATAACAACAATGTAAGGGCCGGTCTAACGAGATCGAAGCTTACCCGGAAAGAGATGTAATCGAGAATTGTACAAAAGGACCTTCTGACCAGGCGTGAATGATTTTCGCAAAATGTGTTGGTCATGAAATGCTTTCATCTTGTCCTTGTAAATTCTCGAATTATCGTACGCATCATTCCAGATTTCCTCAAGTTCATTCAATTGAAGTTTGCGTAGCGAGCCAGCGTTGTCCAGATTGAAATTAAGATTTTTGATCGCCCAGTACGCTTTATGTTCCAGCTCCACAGGCAAGTGACAAGCTTTCCCATAGACAAGTCTAAAGGGAGACATTCCAATAGGGGTTTTAAAGGCAGTACGGTATGCCCATAAGGCATCGGTCAATCGGATTGACCAATCCTTACGATCAGGGTTAACCGTTTTCTCCAAAATGTGTTTAATTTTCCTATTAGAAATCTCAGCTTGCCCACTTGTCTGTGGGTGGTACGGGGTGCTCACCTTATGAGAGATACCGTATTTCTTCATTAAGCTCTCAAATGGTTTATTACAAAAGTGTGAGCCCCCATCACTAATGATGGCTTGAGGGGTTACTAATAGTGTAAGGATGTTTTCTTTTTTGTATTTAATGACCGTGCGATGGTCATTAGTTCGACACGGAATTGCTTCACCCATTTAGTGACATAATCCACAGAGAGCAAAATACAAATTTTCAAATGATTGGGGAATGGTCCCATGAAATCGATGCCCCAAAGAATCAAATGCTTCAATGATAAGGATGGGATTCAAAGGCATCATATTTCGACGGACAATGCTCCCAATTTTCGACAACGCTCACAAGCTTTGCAAAACTCATGAGTATCCCTAAACATAGTGGGCCAAGAAAGCCACACTGCAGAATCTTGGCCGTGGTCTTTTTAGTAGAAAAGTGACCACCACAGCTTGAGAATGACAAAAGGAGATGACACTCTGACGTTTATTGTCTGGCACACATCTCCTTAGAATTTGGTCTGGGCAATATTTAAACAAATAAGGATCATCCTAAAAAAACTTACGTACCTCGGTGAAGAATTTCTTTTTATCTTGCGCGGTCCACTGTGTCGGTATGTCACCTGTAGAAAGATAATTAGCAATATCAGCGAACCAAGGTGAATGGGAGTCTCTGAACAGTTGTTCATCAAGGAACATGTCGTTGATATAGGTCGTCTCAAGGGAATCGAGGTATTAAGGCGAGAAAGGTGATCGGCCACAACGTTTTCTACTCCCTTTTTATCTTTAATTTTCAAATCAAATTCTTGGAGTAGAAGGATCCATCATATCAAACGGGGCTTAGAATCATTCTTAGAAAGAAGATACTTAAGTGCCGTATGATCTATGTAGATAATAATCTTGGATCCGATCAAGTAGGACCTAAATTTGTCCAAGGCAAACACTACGCTAAGAGTTCCTTTTCCGTAGTCGAGTAGTTCACCCGGCGAATTTAAAGTTCTACTTGCGTGATGAATGACGTAGGGCCTCTTATCTTTTCTCGGACTAGGACCGCCCCAAGAGCGTAATCGAAGCATCGCACATAAGCTCAAAAGGAAGGCTCCATCGGGTGGCCGCATGATAGGTGCAGGGGTTAACGTGCCCTTAAGCTTGGTGAAAGCTTCCTGGCATTTCTCAGTCCACTCGGACGGAGCATCCTTTTGAAGAAGATTACATAAAGGACGAGAGAGGAGACTAAAGTCCTTTATGAATCGCTGTAAAATCCTGCGTGTCCTAAGAAGGATCGCACGTCTCTAATGTTCTTGGGTGGAGGTAGGTTAGAGATAAGATCAATTTTTGCCTTATCTACCTCGATTCCCTTGGACGAGATGATATGCCCAAGGACAATTCCCTTCGAACCATGAAATGACACTTCTCCCAATTAAGTACCAAGTTCTTTTCTTCACATCTTTTCAACAGCACACATTTAAGACTTTCCAAGCACTTCGAAAGATGGACCATAAACAGAGAATCGTCCATGAAGACCTCTAGATATTGCCCCACCATATCGTAAAAGATACTAAGCATACATCACTAAAGTGGCGGGGCATTACATAGTCCGAATGGCATCCTTCGGTAGGCAAAGGTGCCGTAGGGACATGTAAATGTAATCTTTTCCTGGTCTTCGGGGCTATCTCTATCTGGTTGTAGAATACCCGCCAAGGAAATAATAACATGAGTGACCAGCTAACCTTTCCAGGATCTGATCAATGAATGATAAAGGAATGTGGTCTTTTCTCGTGACGGTATTCAACTTCCTGTAGTCAATGCACATTCTCCAACCAGTAGTGACTCTGGTTAGCACGAGTTCATTATTAGCATTGGCTATGATGGTGATTTCGGACTTCTTAGGGACCACTTGAGTTGGACTCACCCATTCACTATCAGATATAGGGTATATGATACCCACGTTCAATAGTTTAAGAACCTCGGCCTTAACCACTTCCTTCATGTTTGGATTTAGTCTACGTTGTAGTTGCCGAGCGATTTTTACATTATCCTCAAGATATATGCGGTGAGTACAAATCAAGGGATCGATTCCCTTGAGGTCCGCTATCGTCCATCCCAGGGTTCCTTTATGCTCAATGAGAGTAGATATGAGCATACTTTCCTGTTCTTTCTCCAGGTGGGCAGAGATCATCACCGGGTATGTCTCATCTTGACATAAATAGGCATATTTCAAATCAAAGGGCAAAGGTTTTAGGTCAAGCTTCGGCGACTTAAGGTAAGACGGTAGAGGCATTACATCGGTTTGTGGCAATTCTTCAAATTGTGGCCTCCACCGATTAACTTCAAGTACCGGTGTAGTATCAAGCAAGGCACATGTCTCCCTAATCATGTCATCATCAAAATCATGGGAGTGGGCCAGACACGTCTCTAGAGAGTCAGAGGATAAGGTTAGAGGTGTCGTATCTTCCACTAAAGAGTCAATCATGTTAATGTCGTGGATATCGTCATCCTCCTCTAAGTTTCTACCGTTATTGAAAAAGATGTTTGACTCCAATGTCATATTCCCAAAAGGCATACTCATGACATCATTCCTGCAATTGATAATTGCATTTGAAGTGGCAAGGAATGGGCGGCCAAGAATGATGTGGATCTGAGTGCTTATGGTATTGATGGGTTCGGTGTCCAGGATGATAAAATCTACAGGGTAGTAAAATCTATCAACTTGGACCAACACATCCTCAATTATCCTTTTTGGTACATGAACAGAGCGATCAACAAGTTGTAATGTGGTTAGGGTGGGTTTTAATTCACCCAAACCTAACTGTTTGTATACCGAGTAGAGAATCAGATTGACGCTCGCTCCTAAGTCAAGAAGTGCGTGATCAATTCGATGGTTCTCGATTACACATGATATGGTTGGGCTACCGGGATCTTTGAATTTCTGTGGCACGTCTTGCTTTAGGATAGCACTCACTTTCTCAGTCAAGAAAATTTTCTTTTGAATACTTTGCCGTCTTTTGGTCGTGCATAAGTCTTTCATAAATTTGGCATATGAAGGAATCTGTTTCACAACATCAAGTAGAGGAATGTTGACTTTCACTTGTTTTAACACCTCTAGGATATCCTGAGAGTTAGAGAAAGGTTTTGGTGAAACCAACCGTTAAGGGAACGGAGCAACTGGCTTCTCTAGAAGTTCCGGTTCTAATTTTTGTGGGGCATCACTGGATCCATCATTGTTGTCCTCTTCTGGTTCTTGAGGTTTTTCGGGCCTAACCGGAAGATTTTTATTAATGATCTTTCCACTCCTAAGAGTGGTGATGGATTTAGCATGCTCTATCTGATTTGAAGAGTTGGGATCATTAATCTCGTACTACGGTTTAGGATTGGGGAGAGGTTGTGCAGGAAGCATCCCCTTTTCTATAACCGTCATACGAGAATCTATCTTTTGCATAAAATCTGTAATTCCCCGCATTGCCTGAGCCAGCTCTTGTATGGAATTTTGAACCGGTTCCTCTTGAGGTTTCACTTGATTTGGATTTTGATTGAAGAAACCTTGAGGGGTAGCCGTTTGTCCATTCCTCCAACTAAAGTTTGGATGATTTTTCCAACCAGGATTGTACGTATTGGAGTTAGGTCCAGTAAAAGGTCTTTGATAGTTGTTTACGGCATTAGCTTGTTCATTCAACACTCCTCGAAAGGCGAGTATTGTAGGACAATTTTCAGTTGTATGAATGTTGCAATCACAGATGCCGCAAACAATTTCATTAACCTTATCCTTCTTTCCTTCCATGGCCTCAACTTTCCTTATGAGCGTAGTCACTTTACACTTGAGATCATCCTCTTCTTTCAAGAGATATAATCCACCTTTCTCCTTTAATTGAGTCGGCCTAGACGTGGTGTTCGACTTTGGGTAATAGTCTCATGATTGTGTTTTTTCAGCAAGACTATCGAGGTAATCCCATACCTCGTCAACATCTTTATTAATGAACTCTCCATTACACATTGTCTCGACCATTTGGCGCATGGAAGATGTCAGTCCATCATAGAAAAAATTTGTAATGCGCCACGTTTCAAATCCATGTTGTGGGCATGAACTGACCAAATCTTTGAACCTTTCCCAACATTGGAAGAATGTTTCATCTTCCTTTTGGGCAAAGTTCATGATTGCTTTTCTGAGGGTAATCGTTTTATGATGTGGGAAGAATTTTTTTATGAATTCCCTCTGCATGTCGTTCCATGTGCCAATGGATCTAGGACGCAGTGAATGTAACCACGTCTTAGCTTTCTCTTTTAAGGAAAAAGGAAAGAGTTTCAGCCTAATTGTATCCTCAGATACATTAGGAAAACATAATGTAGCTATAATCTCATCGAACTCTTTCAAATGTAAATATGGACTTTCTGATTCAAGTCCATGGAATTTGGGAATGAGTTGGATAACTCCTGGCTTGATGTCCATTTGTCCTGTGTTTTCAGAAAAAATCATGCATGAGGGCATACTCACTCCCGCCGGTTGTAGATAATCTCTTAAAGTACGAGGCGGGGGTGCTTGTTGCACCTCATTCTCATCTTGGGTATCCTCCACCCTGGGTGGAAGTAGAGGAGGTGTTAGTCTTCAGCCATAACTTCAATTAACTCAGGGGATTTCGAGTGGTGTCTAGTCCTGCGATGGATAGTCAACCCCTCAACCAATCCTCCTTCAGTCAAGAGACGTCGAGTGTCGTCACGGGCCCACTTGGGCATGAAAAATTTGAAACCTAATTCTAAGAAAGGAAAAGAAAATCTAGAAAGAGAGAGAGAGTTCGAAAGAAATTACCAACTTGAAGACCCTAAGTTAAAGACCTGCAAAAGAAAACAAACAAGTCAGTTTCTAAAAGAAGAAAAGTCTAAACTAGAAGGTAAATTACTAAAAGAGAACTGAAAAATAGAAAGTGGAGAGAAAGCTTACCGAATTAGAGATTTCTATCTTAAGGGCCTACAAAATAGAAAGGTTAGTTTCTAAACTAAAATTCTACAATTAGAAGGTAACTAAAAATAAAAATAGAAAGTTAATTTCTAAAAAGGGGAATAACTAACCAAGTTTCTAAAAACAAAAGAGGAAAATTTCTAAAAATAAACTATTTCCTAAAACTAAAAAATTACTAGAAAAAATTTTCAAAAATTTAAACCCTAATTCTAAAAAGTAGAAAAAGTAGAGAGATTAGGAAGGAATTACCAATTTAGAAACTTATGTCAGGATCCTACAAAACAGGAAAACAAGTTAGTTCTAGAAATCAAATAAAATAAAAACCTTTAACCTAAAGTTAGTAAAATCCTAATCTTAAACTAATCCTAAAACTAGTTTATTTCAGAAAACGTAGCCGTCAGTGCCCGGCAACGGCGCCAAAAACTTGTTCACTTCCCAAGTATAGGGTTGTGATGTAGTAATAAACTCGGTGAGACCGAGGTCGAATCCCAAGGGACTGATACCTGTACGTTACCTGAAACTAGGTAGAAATAGAACTAGCCTAAGATCAAATCTAAATCAAATATAAATTGATGAATAATGGTGAGAGATTAATCTAAAACTTAAGAGAAATCAAAGATAAGAAACTAGGGATTCAGAGGATCCACTTGTAGAGATCAGGGAGATCTTTTGGCTGCATCAACATTATGAAAATTAAACTGAACTTCCTCAGATATAATTTTAAAGAGATGAAAGGTATATGAATTAGAATGGATTCCATCACCAAACCATGCCCAGGGGACAAAGTCAACAAAAGAATTAAACTAATTACCAACCAATCAGATGATTATGAATGTTAGGAAGGGTACCGTCATCCGACCATGCCCATGAGACGATGGTGAACAATAGAGCTTCCTGTCGTCATAAACATAAAAGGAAAGGAACATGCTCAAAGCTATCACAGACCCATTGTAATTTCAGTCACAATAGACCATTAAGAACTACAAACATTCCCTTAAGAATTAAACCACAAGCAAGTTCAATTCACAATGAAATAGTTAAATCAACAAATAGAGTCTCCCATCTCACTAAAAGCTTCACCTCTTAGCCCTAGCTAAGAGGTTTAGCCGACCATGATTGGCTAAATCAAAAAATAAACAAAAAGAAGGGGAAAAAAAAGAAAAGACAAACAAAACAAATAACTCAACTCAATCTTGTTCACATCCAGCCGTCTCCCTGCCTTCGTGCTCCCTGTCTTCACCTTCCAATTTCCAGCCGTCCGTCCTCCCTTCCCATTCTCTCCCTCTTTCTTATAGCCATCCAGGGCCCTGGAGAAGTCGGTTTGATGTTGCTGCTGTTGGCGAGGTTTCTTACGCAGCAGCATGTGCACACAAGGCCTGCGGACCGAGCTGCGTTGTTGGTGGGGCCCATAATCAGTGTCAGACGAGAAATCCACCACGTCCATTGCGTTCTCCTCGGAAAACTGTTCGGGACAAGCTGATTTGTCTCGAGTTTGATGCGGCCCATGGTACCAGATCTTCTAGTCGTCCATCTTGCATTTGATCATGAGTTACATGTGTGTGCGCGCATGGGAACAGAAGAAGACATTGGACAGGGTCTTGGCCACCCTATGGAGAAAATAGATGGTTCAGATCGTCCGTTTGGGCGATGGATGTGGCCCACTGTGATTAGCCGGTGAGAGCACGTCCGTCACTAGACCTGCGAAAGTCTCTATTTGGACGTTTTGCGCAAAAAAATGGTGGGGTCCACTGTGATGCCTGTCCTAGAAATCCACTCCCTCCATCAGCTCCTGTACATAGTGTTGGCCCATGGCCTCTAGTTTAAAGCAGATCCGACTTCAGGGTGGGCCACACGCTTAACCGATGCATGGACAACATTCACCGTTAAAAATATAATTTGCTTCACGTATGCCATGCATGGCACATCTATTTATAGATTTGCCCTTCTCTTTTGTTATATCTTCTGCCGTCAGTATCTCCTGATTGCACCATGCAAATAACACAAAATTTCATTATGATTTGTTATTTTTCATGCTCTTTCTAACGCCTAAGTTTGAGCCTTAATCGCTTATGGATTTCCAAGATGTTATTTAATGGCTAGCGCCCTCTGATCTCTCTGTTGGGCCACTTTCACAAGGATCTAATGGCTGAAATTTGACGTGTACGGTTAATTTATGGTCCTCAGGCCATGTATGAAGTTTCGAGCCGAGTGGCTAGTGGAAACCCTGTGATCTTGCATTCTGACTAACTTTCAGGCCACTTGAGCTTTAGTTTCTCAATTTTCTCGGATCTCTGGCGTATATATCCATCGATCTCGGTCCCCTGAAGTCCATTCCTTGCTCTGGTGACTTCAGAGCGTTAAATCCATGCTTTTAATACTCTTTTTCAATCAAAGCTCCTTATTACATTCTACAACAAAAACACGATTAAATTATAATATTAGGCATTATCGTGTACGTAAAATCAGGCAGTAAGGTCCGATCTACACTATTCGACCCTCAACACTAGTCATTGATATGTACCGAGAGAGAGAGAGAGCAGCCACGTGCTGCTTTAATGAGCAGCATAGCTCCCCTTTTTCTTTTTCTTTTTCATATCTGCTCTGCAACAAAACAGAGGTGGGTCCCACGTAGGGCACACCACAACAGCATAAAAAATATAATATATGTATTATATAATATAATATATCATATATAATATGATATAATATATATTATATATCAATCGTCCAGGCCATGGCCTGGATGGTCACATACATCAGGAGGGCCCCACACGTGGGGTGGGTCCCACCGTCAAAGGACGGTGGACAACACCCGCACATGTGGCCCACTCCAAATGGATGGACAGTATAGATGGGTCCCACGGCCCACTGGCCTTAGCGTTGCAACGAGGTATCTTTCACTCCGTCTGCCAGTAGAGCTATGGTGCTGGGTGGGTCCCAGCGTTGAAACGAGGCATCTCTCACTGAGTCTACCACGTGAGCTATGGGTCTGTGTGTGATAGGGAGGGCCCCACACGAACGTGGGTCCCACCGTCCTGGGTGGCGGACGGTTTGGATGAAGCACGCACACCATGGTGTGGCCCGTCTACAAGGATGGACGGTGTGGATGGATCCCATGGACCCTGAATGAAGAGGGCGTTAGTCCACTCCCATGCCAGTACACACTCCATGTCAGCACACACTCCATGTTAGCCACCTCCACAGGGATCAATACCAAGACCCCCAGTGTTGAAACGAGGCATCTTTCACTCAGCCTGCCACCTGAGCTATGGAGCTAGGTGGGCCCACGTCAGATCACACTTCACTGACAGCCACACCCCACTCTAGCCACATCAAGGTGGGCCCCCTATGGACGGTTGGGATGGCATAAAAAACATCATGGTGTGTCTCACATATATAGGGTCCACCGATAGATGGCATGGATGATAAACATATATTAGGTGGGCCATAATCATAGAAAGAGAGAGAGAAAGAGGGAGACATCAGCAATATTGGAGGGGCCCCGCCACTATGGGCCCCTCTTGAATATAAGCATACATTAAGGTGGGTCCCACATAAGTGGACCATTAAATTACAAAAAAAAAGAAAAAAGACAAACATCCACGATCACCCATCGGCTTCATCTTGCACCCTAGGCTTCCTTAGTTCCTTAGCTTTGATTCCAACGGAGGAGATGAGGTTTGGATGGTTGAGATGGGAGATGAAAGAGTAGGAAAGGTGGGCCACACTTGTAGCTTGGAAGAGATGGGGAGAGGCTTGGACGTGTGGTGGTTTTTTTTTTTTGGTTTGCTTGGAATGAGATTTTAAAATGAAGGAGAGAGAGGGTTGTAAAGAGAGAGGAGTGATGGGTGATGGATGTGGTGAGTGATGGGTGTGTAAGAGACTTTTTTACTTTGGGGTTGTTTGGTGTAAGAAAAGTATGGGCTTGTGTAAGAACTTTTTGACTTTGGGGTTGCTTAGGAATGGGTAAAAAGGTAATGTGTACTTAACATGATGGGATTGATTGATGTAACATATTGTAGAGATTCTCTCAGAAATTCGCACGCGCGGCATTTTCCTCGACCAAACTCTGGCCCACATCTCCTAGCCAGAGTATCGGATCGGCGCATGAGACGTGGCATCGGAACCGCGGCGACAGTGCGGTCGCAGGGGTACAAGTCTCGATTTGAGTCAATTCAGGTTGACGACGTGTGACTCAAGGTCACGCGTAAATACCAGTTAAGGGTCGAAGGTTGTCTAAATTCGACCGGAAAGATTGCGGAAGCTTACGGAACGATACGGTCTAGGATACGGGACTTATGAAAGAACTTAAAAGGAGCAATATACCCCTACCACTTAATTTTTTTGGAAAACTAAAGTCTACAAATAATGAAATTTTGAAACATAAAACTCAATAATGGCCCACTTGCTTTAAAATAGAGAATTTTACAAAAAAAAAAAAAAAAAAGACTACCTAATTAATATAATATATACATTCTAATACCTCAAAAATGGTTTTCAAAAAGCTACCACAAACTATACCAAAATCGTGGATATAGAACAGATAAGTCTTGGTTTAGAAATGGCCTAAAGTTGTTCCTAATTTGGAATAGTTCTAAAAATGTTTTAAACCTTCTTCTTAGGAACATATTTTGGTGCATTTGTTGTTACAAGTAATGGCTTGGTGGGTGTCACCCTAATCGTGTGGGGCCCACCTTGATGTATTGTTTGTATATCCACACCATCCACCTATTTTTCCATCTCATTTTATGATGCGATCCCAAAACATGAGAAGATCCAAATCTATGTTGGACCATAGTAAGAGAAGTGATGATGAATAACCATTAAAAACTTGTTGCAAGGTACAATTGTTATGATTCAATCTGATCTTTTTATTTTCCTTTCATATAGATATTCTTGACATTATCAACAAGTTGGATTGCAAATAGATATTATGAAATCCTTACGATGAGCATTTGGGATTTTTAATGGTGATCCACGCAATCACTACTCTTTCCTATGTGGTCCACCTGATATGTAGATATGCATAATTATCTATACCTTATTCTAAGATGGTATGTGGAAACGGATGAACGACGTGGATATACAACACATCATCAAGGTGGGCCATACGGTAGGGGTAACATGCACTAAGTCGTTACTCGGGGTAACACCTAATCCGCTCCCTAGGCCAAATCCCCCAAACCCTCTCTCATTCTCCCTCTCGTGACGGCCCCAAATCCTACCATCTTTGTAACATCCCGAATTTTCGTTCTCAGAATTTATACTCATGCTCGAGAAAAACCAAGTGTTAATAATATATGAATTGGATGCTTTAAAAATTGCACCTTATTTATTTATTTATTTTTCATTTAGATCACATCAAAATACATTCATGATGATAGCATTCACGAAATAAAATCGACTATATTGATTATTTCATTAAAGTAAAGAATTCAGTAAATAATCAAATGTCATCTCAATGAGAATTTATTACATTATCGAGTTCACAGCGGAAATATAAAACTAAATCATACACTATCTTCTTATTCATGCAGTATAATCTTCTATGGGAGATGATCCTCTAGATCTTCAATCCGTACATCACCTACATCATCTGTACGGTTGGAGAAGGTCAATGCCCTACTCATAGTGACGATTATCCTTTAAGATTAATAATAATTCAAGAGATTCATAAAAGTAATGTAAGGGTTCTGATACATCATGTACTCCACTATGAGGGGTATCAGCATACATAAACAATCTACATGAATGTATGCCTAGCAAAGTGTGTATGGCTCATCATACATAGTGATCATTATCACAATGTGGAAAATAGTTTATAATATCCGACTTGCCTCGCATTCTCACATTACGAAGATTCGTCGGCGTGTCCAACGTTAATGCAGATTTATGTGAACATCTCAAGGCAACACAACAACGCGGTTGGGGGATTTACGTAACATGATGTGTTCATGGAGCGACTATTTGCGACATACAATTCCGAGAAGTGATGTAACACACATGGCGATTTACTTACATCAATTATGCACCACGTTAGCCAACCCATGAAATTACGTACCAACCTAGAGGGCCGCTACTCGTAATGCATTACATCCACGATAAATATATGATTCACTAGTTATGATTCCTTTAACACATCACTTGCAATAAGGATAGCGAAATCTGGATCATGGAGGTTTTGGAAATTCAAGGCACATACCCAAGTTTTAAAGGTAGATAGCACAAAACTAACAAAATAAGGAGGAGAGTAACAATGACTAACTTAACAATAGGACAGTGGCAATGGCCAACTCAACAAAAGGAGAGTAGCAATGACTAATTTAATAAAGAGGAGAGTGGCAATGGCCAACTCAACAAAGAAAAGAGTGACAACGGCCAACTCAACAAAGAGAAGAGCAGCAAGGGCTAGCTCAACAATATTGGTAAAGGCAAGGGCGAGGTTTGTATCCATCACCCCAGAAACAATGAAGATCACTCATAATTAACATCATACCATAATTCTCAAGGATAAATAATTGTTGGTAGTAAATTAACAATTGTAGGGAGAGAATCATAATATCATGAAAGCATGTAGAAGGCAAGATAATTCATATCAACTTAAATTTAGGTAAGCTTAAAGGAATCCTTCACATAAATTCAGAAGGGTCATGTATAATTAACATCATACCTTAACCATTATTCCCAGAGGATAAAAATTGGTGGTGGTAAATTAAATATTTGTAGAGAGGATTCAAAGCATATGAGGGAACATAATAAATCATACAAACTCAAATTAATATAAGCTTAAAGGAATTTCTCACCTTAGCCTTAGATCTAAACCCTATGTAGATATCCATGTAGAAAAGCCTCTACATGAATCATGACATTGCTTGAGCAAGAGGGTGATACTAGATGTTTAGAGAAGGAAGCGAATGATGGACGTCTAGGCTTCTCTTTCTCTCTTTTTTTTTTTCTCTCTCTCTCTCTCTTTCTCTTTCTCTGTCTTTGGACATTTGAGAGGTGGATGTGTGAATGGATAGGGGAACACACGCCCCCTTTTTAAAAAGGGGGTGGGCATCATTACACTTGGGTTGGGTTCTCTAAATTTTCCTTTTTTGACAAGCTTTCTTTAAATCTAATTTTTCTATTGTGTCAGGGTTGTCAAATAGAGTCGGGGTATATGATTTTCTTGGTGATCTGAAATTTAGATTGACCAATCTTGAAAATTCTTATAACGGGTGTCAAAACAAACTTGATCTCAATTAACAGTCCACACTTATGATTAGGGCCTAATTTTGGGGGAAATGAGCAGTCAAGATAGGCAAATGGTTGATCAAATTTCTTGATTGATGGTTGAAAAGGCCTAGATCTAAAATATCACATTTCACATCAAAAGGAAGGAACTGGCTTCAGTGTTCAACGGTGCAGGATCATAGATCGGGGTCTAAATTTTGTATAACCTCGCAGTCATATGAGACTAGAGTGTGATCCAAATTTGAGTTGCGATGGACGGAAGGAAGTGGTTAAATCGGAAGATTTCGACTTATAAGAAGTTTATAAGCCTTAAAATGATAACTTCACGCTTACGAAAAAGCTTACCAAAGTGGGGTCTTTATATTTCGCGCTTGGTCCATATTATGGGCAATCTAAATCATTCTTATGAAGGGAAATATCTTACTACAACTACTCACAAGGTTTCTTCACTTGATTGACACCAAAATCAATGGTTAAAGAGCTGATTTATCAATTAGGTTTTTACAATAATCTAAGGGTCGAAATTTGACATATATGGTTAATTTATGATACGTAAGCATGGTATAAAATTTCAAATCAAACGGATAGTGGGAACCATGTTATCTAGAATTTAGGACTCTAGGTTAATGACATTTTTTTAATTATTGCTAACATAGAGTTTTGGGAAATATAATAGTTCTACATGGTTATAGGCATGTTTCTAAATAATTCTTACAAAAGAACTTATATCTAAATCATTATGAATAAAGATTTATTTACCAAATTAATTAGGGAATATACATATATCAAACCACACAATAGATGGTCATATGACATGTTTAAAATAAGAAAAATTTATAGTTGGTATTCTAACAGTGTATATAGGTATATGTACGACCAGTTTTGTAAAAGGAAGAACACGGGGTGGATTTCTGGAGTGATTAGGGGGTAGAACATGTGTATTGTTAGATTCGAGTGTCTTGTTCACATGTGAAAGTTTCTTATATTATAGTTCTGATGGTGGGTTAAACACATTCATAAGTAATGAACAAAATGAACGGATCAGAATATCAACTTGATGTGTGTACGAGCGGATATAGAGATCAAGAAAGTAGTTTACTACGATCGAGTGGTCTAAAATCAAAGTAGGCGGTTAGATGTCTCTATCTATTTGTGTATATTTGACTGAGCGATTAGTTATGATGGACAAGTGAGAATATTTTGGTGTACGATGATCTTATCTTAAAATTAACGGTCAGATTTATGTTGGAGAGTAGATGTAAGGTTAGGATAGCTAGATTAGTATTATACACATGTACATAATAAGTTAACTTTCATGGTAACACTTGAGAACTTACAATACTCAGGTATTGAAAAGTGAGGAGTGTTACAATCTACCCTCCTTAAACAAAATTTCATCCTCAAAATTTAATTACTTATACCATTTGTACTTATTCATTTGGTTTAATTTTTCATTATATTCCTCGTGAGGTGGATATATATGTCTAGGTGTGCATATAATTGGCTATATGAAATTAAGATGCTACAATCTCTCTACCTCTCCTCTCCTCTCTATCTCTCTATCTCTCTATCTCTACTCTCTCTCTCTCTTAAAACCCCTTATGTCGAACCCTGAGACCAGATGCTTCACAAAGACGTTGGCAATGAAAGACATAAACACTATAGTGAAAGAAAAATGCGTCCTTCGTAGAAAGGCCTTAAGGTCTTACTCTCTCTCTCTCTCTCTCTCTCTCTCTCTATCTCTCTATCTATATCTCTATCTCGAAAGAGTACCCTTTCTTCCCCTTCCATTTTCACTTAAAATCATCTCAATAAAGATCGTGTGTTTTATCTTCTACACTCGTGATTATCTATAAATCTGTATTCTTCTACATTCTAGGCTTTCATTTTTCTCTATAATTTGAGGCGTTCGAATGACAATTGGATTGTAGGCAACATTTTCTTGAAGGTCTCCCTCTCTATGTTACCCCTTGAAATTTAAACACAGATTGTACACCCTCAGACCTGAGTTTCGGCTCATGACTTTGTACATTAAGTGTACTTAATTCATTCTTCATACAATTATCTGGAGGCACAATTTAATGAATTCTAAGTTTACAGCCAAATTTAACTTCCATTCATTTACATTTGTATTACATTCCTGTAATTTTCATTATTATATATTTAAAACTACATAATCTTAATAAGAATCATTTAAGTTCAGTAATTTGAAACTTTATTTAACTAAAAAAATTAAATATTGTTCAACATAATCATATTTATAAACAATAATGAATCATATTTATACATAAATGATACAATAAAGAAATTAAACTCCTAAACAATAAATATATAAATAATTCATTAATCTAGTGTAACAATTTCTTCTTCCGCCACGTACTGCGAATGGTCTCGTGATTCATCTGGCAATTTATCCTCATTTTTTGGCACTTGGTTTGGATTTCCTATTTCATTCGTCTTTGTACAGTTGTCAATCCACAACGTTAGCTAGCTAGGCTAGTGAGAAGTCCCGACATGGTTCTTCACATTAAATTATAATAGAATAATAGCAAGCATCCGCAATATAAGTTCAGAAAGAAAATGCAAATATATGCAATGCATGAATGCATCAAGTGAGAATCTATTGACTTACTTGAGTTGGAAACCCGTCAACCCGTATCTGCCCCTTGGCAGGTTTCTACCATTTGGTAAGCATATGCAAGGCGTACATATACTCCACGAGTAGGCTTCCACTAGCATAGTGGGCTTTTGGTAACAATTCTACCAGGTATACAATCCAGAGAGGTCCCCTAAAAATTCATCACATGTTGTGCACGCAAATGATAGATGTACAAGCATATCAAGTAGTCGTGAATCATCCATCGTATAGATCATTTCGATTTTTAGAACACAATCCCATACTATCCAATAATGTCATTATATCATTCAGTTAATGTTTAATTAGTAATTCAGCATATAGGTTGCATCAATACAATAACTTAAATAATTGATTATACTAACACATTAATCAAACCGTATAACTATTGTTATTGTAGCATCCCGATTTCATATAGCCAATTATACGCACACGTACACATATATATCAACCTCACGAGTAATATAATGAAAACTTAAGCATAATAAATCAGTGTAAATGATACGAGTAATTAAATTTCAAGGACGAAATTTTATTTAAGGGGGGTAGATTGTAATACCCCGAACTTTTTAATATTCAAGTATTGAAAGTCCTCAAGTGTTACCGTGAAGTTTAACTTAGTGTGTACATGTGTACGATACCAATTTAGCTATCTTAACCTTACATCTATTCTCCAATATGAATCTGACTGTTGAGAATGGTCTTAATCCATAGATCAAGTCATCCGACTATTGATTTTAAGACATGATCATCATATCTCTAAGTATTTCACTTATCCATCATAACCAACCGCTCAGTCAAATATTCATTGCTAGATAGAGACATCTTACCGTCCATTTGATCTCTACATCCATTTGTACATGCATCAGATTGAGATTATGATCTGTTCATCTTGTTCACCACCTATGAATATGCTTGACCCACCATCAAAACTACAATCTGAAAAACTTACACATGTGAACAAGTCACATGAATCTAACGGTATACATGTTCTACCCCTTGATCACTCCAAAAACCTACTTGTGATTATTCGTTTACAAAACTGATTTTACACCCACTTATATACATGATCAGAGTACTAACCATCAAGTTTTTCTATTTTTAACATGTCATCTGATTATCCATTTTCTAGTTTATTATATGTACATTCCTTAATTAATTTGGTAAATAACTCTTTATTCATAATGATTTAGATATAAGTCATTTTGTAAGAATTACTTAGAAACGTGCCTATAACCATGCTGGAATCGATCTATTCATAGCAACGAAATCATCAATTTGGTGATTGGAAAGTAAGCTTCGACGCTTCTCACACAGCTAAGACTAATCGAGGAGTCCGGAATTACACACCTCTGGATCTTGATGAGTTTGACCACCTCATGCCATCATTCAACCTACACACATTATTGGATGCGAACTAAGACGTGAATGCCCCACGAAAGGAAGAAGAGAGAGATGAGATGATTTTTTTTTTTATTTTGAGAGCTTGCCGCCATTAATAACGGATAACATCCTCTTTGGTGACGAAATCCCTTTCTAGCTGCCGTCGGTGATGATGATAATAACATCACCCTATGGTCGCCATATTTGAAGAAACTCTATGCTTGCCGCAAACAAATTTTTTAAGAGATGTCGGATTCTGACAGAGTTAGCAAGGTTAATGGTCGAAATCCATGCCTAAGACATTCCCCTGATGTGCGGCCGAATGACACTCATTACGGGATCTGGTTGCTAAATAGTTAGATTTTAATGATGAGGCATATAGATCGTGGGACCATTAGGTGCTCAATCAAATTCATCGTGGAACCTAAGAATAGTGCACTTAATGGCCCATATCAGACCTTAAAGGTTCATAGTTGCATGGTTTAAATCCGACCCTAATCAGAAAGAGTCCATGAATGGATTCACCAATCTACATTAATTCGCCATGATTGATGCATAATTGGCTCTGATACCGGTAGTTAGACTTAATTGCAGAATAATAAACCGATCCATGTCCCAATAATAAAGATGAAACAAATAAATTACAAACCAAATGAATGTCTAATTGGGAGATTATGGTATATTAAAGAAGTTCATAAATCTTTCATACTTTACACTATTTGTTATAGTTTATCACCAACCGATGTGAAATAATAGACTTTTAGCCTCAAATACTTTGCAAACAAGGTGAAAATGTGAACTTTTAAAATGAACATTTAGCTTTAATTACTTAGCAACTGAAGCTGAAAAGTATGTTTAGCCTCCATTTTTAAACGTGAGGCTAAAAAATTGTAGCTCTATATATATATATATATATATATATATATATATATATATATATATATATATATATATAGAGTGACAAAAGGTGTGTCCTGATATTAAAAATAAATGGACAGGTTAGAAAACTTCAGCCAATTTTTTAACAACCGTATAATTTTCTTCAGTTTATTGTGGCCCACCAAGACAAAGGGACCGACCTGATTCTTAGTATAGGGAATTTACATAGTAGTATCCCTTTGATGGACGGCTTGGCTATTGCACATGTCTTGCACGCTAGCATACGTAGTGGGTTATGCATTAGCTGTCTCCTGCATGCGTGCGGGTTTAGCAAAGTTGCAATAAATGTCATATACATGCCACCTGTCTGCCCGAAGCCGCCACCAGCCAATGGCTGTTGGTCGGTGCTCTGTGGGCCCCACCATGATGTATTTGGTTCATATATGCCATCCATCTATTTTCTAAGATCAGTCTATGATACGATACCAAAAATAGAATGATACGATACCAAAAATAAGGTATATCCCAATCTCAAGTGGACCGCATTACATGAAACAGTGTTAAATGAACGTTGACTATTAAAAACTTTTTAGGGGGGGCAATAAAAGTTTTGGATCAAGCTGATCTTTGTTTTTTCCCTTCATCTGGGTCTTTATGGCCTAATCAACAGATTGAAGGTCAACTAAACAGTATGGTGGGCCTTAGGAGGATTTTAATGGTGTATATCCAATTACTATTACTTTCCTGTGGTGTGGTCCACCTGAGATTTCTTTCCCTCTAATTTATGTTTAAAACTCTAAAATGATATGTAAAAATGGATGAACTGAATGGATGAAAAACATACATCATGGTGGGGCTACAGAGCACCGACCATCAGCCACCGGGTTGGTGGCAGGGGAGTAGCCAATCCGTTTCCCCGTCTGCCAGCATGTCACATTATTTTTTCTAACTGTGGCCCACCTGACAAATGGATCAAATTGCTTCTTGGGCCAGAGCTTCAATATAGTGGTGCCATTCTGATGGGTGGTTTAGATCTCCGACCTATCATGCCATGATGACACACTACCTGTGTACGCCCATAAGGATGAGTTGCTATTGTACGCCCACCGTTAGTTGTTTATACCCACCTCGATTTATATATGCCATCCAATCCGTTAAATGGCTTTTCTCATCAAGAAAAAGCTACTACTCTCAAAAAATCACCCTATTTTGATTTGGACGATCCTCACCTGATTTTAGGGGTTATGGGGAGAAAGGTTGTGGTGAGGCCCACCTGAGTTTTGTATCAGCAAGATGTTTGGAATTAAGGCCAAATATGAGCCTGCGGACCTGATGGATGGCGTGGATCTCACCTAAATGAAGCCCATCCAAGTCCAGCAAATGACCATGCGTGGAGGGGACCACTCATGTTATCCAAAGGGATCCGGGACACGGATTACCTGTGAGACCCTCTTGGATATGGGTCCCACCGGGATGTTTTTGAGAAATCTATCTCATCCATGCGGTTTTACAGATAATTTTAAGACATTCTCCCAAAAATGAGGCAGATAGAAAGCTCAAGTAAGCCGAAAGACAAAAAACAATGAGGATTGAACATCCACGGCTGAAACATGCGCGTGGCCTCCAAAGTTTTGGATCATGATAATATTTTGTCTTTTCAGTCCATCCCATTAGAATGATCTCATGGACGATCTGGGTGGCATATAAATATCACGGTGGTAGGCATTTTCCTACCATTTTTCCTGTCTTGCAGCTCACTTGAGCTTTTTGATATGGAAAAGCAGATGGATTAGGTGGATTTCTCACAAACATCAATGTAAGCCCATCAAGCTTATGAACGCACGGATCAGGTAGTACCAAATCTAAGTCGACTCGTCCGATACTTGGTTCGGGAACAGATTGGCTACTCTCCTGACATACATTATGGTGGCGCCTACAGAGCCCAGCCACGGAGCTGGTGTCAGGGGGAGTAGCTAATCCGTTTCTGGTTCAGGAACGGATTGGCTACTCCCGTGACACTAACCAATGGCTAGTGATTGGTGTTATGTGGGCCCCACCAGTGATGTATGTGTTTCATCCATGCCATCCATCTGTTTTTATGGATCATTTTACAATATGAATCAAAAAATGAGGTATATACAAATCTCAAGTAGACCACATTACAGGAAACAGTGTTGAATGAGGGTCGACCATTAAAAATATTTTGGGGGCCATAAAAGTTTTGGATCAGGATGATATTTGTTTTTTTCTCTTCATTTGGGCTTGTATGACCTAAACAACAGATTGGATGTCAAATAAACAGTATAGTAGGCCTTAGGAGGATTTTAATGTTTGATATCCAATCACCATTGTTTTCATGTGGTGTGGTCCACCTGACATTTACATCCAACTTATTTCTGGGATCAAGCAATAAAATGATCTGTAAAAATGGATGAACAGAATGGATGAAACGCATACATCATGGTGGGGCCCACAGAGCACCGACCACTAGCCATGGAGCTGGTGTCGGGGGGTGTAGCCAGTCCGTTTCCACCGGGTTCATCTGTCTGAAAGCCAGGAGTCAACGGTCGGGTACCCATGGGCCAATAGCATCCTAGGGGAATGATATTATGACATCTGCCACCAAGATCCATGCAGTTCTGTATTCACCGTACACGTGGCAAACAATCATGCTGATCTAAACCGTTGATCTGGTGGGCTGCTCATGGATGTATAACAGAACAAAATTAATGGTGACTGGAAAACTCTGACCATCCAATTTTGTATGAGTTTTTGCCTGATGTACGAGACTGTTTATCTGCTTCCACTCAACCATCCGTTTTTCAGGCCACCAATCAAATGGCTACTACCACTCGATTCTCTTGATTTTTTTTTGAGACATGGTCAATCCACATGATACACTACAAAATCAATGGTACAGATTACAATGTTTATGTGCCACTTGTATTACAGAGATGATTTCACGGGGCTCGACACATGCAACTAGTAACAGTATTCCTGACGAAATCATAGCATCAGCCCAAAACCAAAGGTAAAAGATACTTTCACGGTTAGGATCTTTAACAAGAAACGGTATGGATAATCCAACTGTGGGGCCTACTTTTCAAAATCCCATGGATGGTATGCATGAGGATCATAGACTCCAATCCACCAAGACACCCTCCATGTAAGGTTGTACATAAGCTAAGCTAGCTCGAAAAGCTTGCTGGGCTCAACCTGATCTAGGTTGACTTGACTTGGCTAGAATGATGACTAAGGCGAGCTAAGCTTTAAATGGCCTATCACGTTTTGAAAACAAGCCAAGTTCGATTATAGTAAATTTTGACTAGACTTGACTCAGCTTGGCTCAACCCAAAGCTTGAGCTCGAGCTCGGCTCAACTCGAATATATATTGTATTATATATAATATATTGTATTTAAAAATAAAAAATTAAATATTATATATATATATTATTAATTGAATATTTGATTTGGTAGTTGGGTTGGTGTGGGGTTGGTCAATTAGGTCGGGTGGCTAGGTTGAGTCGGGTGTCGATTGGGTCGGGTTACTGAGTTGAGTTAGGTGTGAATTGGGTCAAGTTAAGATCAGGCTCGACTCAACTCAAGGTAAGCTCGCCTCGACTTGAACCACTGGCTCGTCTCAAGTTCGACTCAAAATTTAATTTTTAGAAAATAAGCCAAGCTCCATTGGTAAGTTCAAGTTCGGGCTCAAGCTCGAATAGATAACGGACAAGTCAAACCAAGCTTGGCCTACCTGACTCTGACTCGGCTCGATGTACAGCCCTACCTCCATGTCCCCACTGGCCTGAACATGTAGTATCTCGTTCTTGTTATCTCGTCTCGTGGGTTGACTCCTAGGTTAGTTTACGAACTTTTTTGAAAATGCTACTGACTCATACTCCTCAAATGTGGAAATGAAGTACAGCTATCCAGGCCATCCAAATTGTGGGTCCCATTTTGGATGGAGTACAACTCGAAATTTAGACTGATCAAGGAATCCTAACCATCCAATTAAGGGTTATTAAATGGATGGTTAAAAGTTAAATAGTGAGTGATCCAAATTGAAAGTGAAATCAGATGGTAAATATTACATTCTCAGTAGAATTTTTCAGTTACGGATAGCCGTAAACCTATGCGATAAGGAAATCTCAATGGTCCATTTTAGGTCAACGATTTAGACGGTCTGCGTTGCCGTAAAAGCTATGACGTGCGTACGGTTGAAGGTTCTCCGCCATTTTTTCAATGGTGGAAAACTAACAAGGATTCTTCCCTCTCAGAGAGCCAATGGCAAATGCAGGAAAGATTTTCTCTAGCACACATCCTACGTATTAAAACATGATACATCGCAATATTAGAGGTTGTATCTGGTTTATTTTCCATGATCCAAAACGTTAATTTCATGGGTCACATCATAGATAGATGATAAAATAAAAATTCACAGATTTAAACATATACCCTTTGATCATTCAAATATTTGAAAGGACCGTCTATATTCAAATAAAAAGAGTCAAATTTTGGAAGGTTGATTTACTAAAATAAAATAGTTTTAACGTATGGATATGATCCATCAATGTTATGTTCTATCATATAAACGGTTGGGATCAATGAAATATAATTCCAGATTCAGAGGATAAAGTAACTAACATATTCTACAGCAACGCATCGGGATGTATTCTAGCAAACCTACGCAGGGAATGAGCATCATGTCACTGATTCTTTTAAATGACTAAAATACCCTTTTGTTTTTGAATGAAAAAGGCTCGCTTGTATACATTCGGTTTATTACAATACGATGCGTTGGAACCCTGTCCTTGGGATATGGGGCCGTGTTAGTGATCCAAGCTGTTGATATGGCCAAATACAAAGATGAAGATGGATGTATGGAAATATATTCAAGATTCGTATGTCTTAGACTTTTGAATCAATGACCCACAAAGTAACGGTTAAGATGAGGGTCATATTCATTAGAAATATTTAAATAATATAATTATAAATGAATTCCAATAGAAGAGCTTATTTCAGCTTTATACTTTGATTCCAATCTTATGAACGGCTTAGATCACCAAAAATGGCCCTAGATCCAACACAATGGGCCCCACCTGGATTCCCCGTCCGCGTCCTATACGTATAACCCGTAAGATGGAAACGGATTGGCTACTCCCCCAGTCCCCCTGCCACTAGCCCGCGGCTGATGGTCGGTGCTTTGTGGGCTTACCATGATGTATTTGTTTCATCCATGCCGTTCACGAGTTGTAGCGAGCGGCTTTCCAGAGAATTGGTTTTTTAGACCACATGACAGGAAACAATGTTTAATGAGCGTCGACCATTAAAAACATTTTGGGGGCCAAAAAAGTTTTGGATCCAGCTGATCTTTGTTTTTTCCCTTCATTTGGGTCTTTATGACCTAATCAACATATTGGATGTCAAATAAACAGTACAGTGGGCCTTAGGAGGATTTTAATGGTGGATATCCAATCACTATTGTTTTCATGTGGTATGGTCCACATAAGATTTATATCCTTCTCATTTTTGGGATCATGCCCTAGAATGATATGTAAAAATGGATGAACAGAATGGATGAAGAAAATACATCATGGTGGGGTCCACAGAGCACCGACCACCAGCCACGGGGCTGGTGTGAGTAGCCAATCCGTTTCCGAGTAATGGGCACATCATCGCGCCAGAACTACTCGCAGCCTCATCAGTGCCTCCAGAGGTAGAGGGGTCTCGTTGCTGCACACGCGGCACACGTGGACGAGATCCAAACGGCTCATCCTGGGGTATCAATATGGAATGCATCATGGACCAACAACCACGTTGTTTGGATGATCTTAACCGTTCATGCAAATTGACACTAATCAGTGAGAGCTAGCTAGTTGTGGAGCCCGCCAGTATGGATGGTTTGGATCATCACATAAATGTAGCATGTGCACAGTACGCGATATGGAGACACAAGGGGATTTCTTCCCACAATTCATATGCGCGGCTAAAAGATAGTATAATCAATGGTCCTGATTCTATAGGAATATGCAGTAGTTAAACTATGAAAAACTTCTTCCGTGCTGACTAGTCGTAATGGCCCACCGAATGAATGGTCAGCAGATTGCATCACACGCCTTCTAATAATACAAGGAAGGATTCCAGACAGTGGGCCCACTGTGATGTATGCACATTACATCCACACTGTCCATCAAATTTTAAAGCTCATTTTAAGCTATGATCCCAAAAATGAAGCAGATCCAAATATTATGTGGACCACACCACAGGAAGCAGTCATTATTGAATCCCCACCGTTAAAAACGTCATGGAGCCACAAATTTCAGTTGATTTGAAAATTTTGTGCCCACGAGAAGTTTTTAATGGTCAATTTCCACTGTTTCTTGTACCATTGATGTGTGCGTGGAATCCAAACCGTCAATCTGGTCCTCCTTATGGTCACTGTATATCCTATAAATTATTCTTATAATAAAAACTCAGATGGGACACACCACAAAGAGCAATATAATTACGCCTAAAATCTTTATATTCACCTTTTGGCCCACCTCAATTTTGGAATGGCTATTGTCTAGGGGTGTCCATTCATCCTAGAGGGGGCACACCTGATTGGTGGGGTTGGATAGCAGACAAACAACAACGTCGACCATGGCTTTTAGATAGAGCTGGGCTGGGACGCCTTGACTTGCCTGACTGACGCGTTCATACCTGACTCGATCCAAACTAAATGATTGAGTAGGTTCGAACCGAGTAGGCTTTGTTTAATTCGAATTCAAACCGAGTTTAGTTCGAGTTATCTAATAACTTGATTCAGCCCAATTCGGATTCGATATATATATATATATATATATAATTTCTAAGTATATCAAACCCTACCCGCCATAACTGATCCGAGCCCAAACTCCCTCTCTTCCTCCTTTATCCTCCTCCTCTTCCAAGCCTGACAGCCACCCATCACCATTATTACCCTCCTCTCTCTCTCCTGTCCACTCCCTCCTCTTTCAAGCTCAGCAGCCACCCACCACCATCACCACCCTTCCTCTCTGTCTCTCTCTCTCTCTCTCTCAATTTGATTCAGTGCCAACTCGACTTGACTCGTTACTTTTGACCGGGTCGGACTCGGTCCAAATTAGTCCAAGCCAAACTCGAACTCGAATCGGGTCAAGCATGCTGGACTTGGTACCAAGTTAGGTCATGTTCGAGTCAAGCCTATTTTAAAACCGTTGAGTTAGGTCAGCCCTAACTCGATCCGACTTGACTAGATGCCCAACTCTACTTTTAGACCCGGCAACTGACCTGAGTTGAAGTGTATTAGCTCAACTCACCCGAGTCAGGGAGTGACCGAATCGGACTCAACTCAGATGAGTCATTCCGGACCCTTAAAACCATAATGTGGACCCTACACTCCATCTGAAAATTTCTATCGTTCCCGATTGTTCCCTTAGGTGTGGGCCCTTAAGTTATGGACGTAGGCCCCACATTTGGGGGTCACTCACATCTAATGTGTGGGCACTGACACATCTAGAGGCAAGCGTACCATACAAATGGCAAATGTTCATGGTAACCAAATCATGTGTTCTGTAGGCCCACCATTGATAAGCCACTGACCAGGATTTATTTTGATTGTACCATCTTAACCATCTAAGAAATGGACCCGTTCTTCCTGAATTTAGAGCCATTGCTTGATCCTTTATTATTTACATTTATACCGGCAATTAAAGGTCAGGGTCATCCAAACATTGTATTTTTGGACCATTGTCCACTCACTAGATGAAATACGTCGTCCATTCATGCCACGTGTACAAATATATAAGATGCACGATTGCTGATTATAGCCGCTACATCTTCAGCCACAAAAAAAAAAAAAGAAAAAAAAAAAAAGAAAAAAAAAAAAGAGGAAGCCAACGTAGTTCACAGGTGCCGGATCTAGGACCTTGTGGTCCCCGAAGCCGATGTTCCTTTGCGTCAATATCCGTTGGAGTCCATCCGCTAGGTGGCCCACACATAAATTAAAAAGAGACAAAAAAGCATCCGATATATGTATATAAATCCAACTAAGATGTGAAGGCCGGATATAACGTGTCCTAACGACCATGCGATTCTGTTAGGTGTAATGCTCGATATTTCACTTTATTTTTTTAAACAGATAATCTTCACTAATTATAGATGAGAAAATGGGACGTTCCAAAGGAAGACTATTTCAACAATCATGCAAGCAACTACATGAAATTAAATTAAAGGTTTTTGGGTGGTTATCTGTTGTTTTGTGCATTTCACCCACATGATGATTTTATAGATCTGAGTATTCCAAAAATCCTATCATTATGATGGTGTTTAGGTGGGCTACACAATAGAAATAATAGACAACTGCCTAAAAACCTTCAATTCACATGGTGGTCCACGTGATGATTAGATCGGCATGATTTTTAGGTATCCCAATTTCAAGGCGGGGTGAGCTTTCCCAATAAGTTAGTTGCCATATTGAAAACATCAGGTGGCCCAACTTAAAAGAGTTACTGAATAAGCTTATTCTTAAACTAGTGTAGCAGATCTGATAGCAGTTTTATATGAGGATTTTTACTGCATGATTCTTTTATTATTCTGATTTTACTAAACAGCGCTTTTATTTTCCGAAACTACATACATTTGAGGGGATTAGCTGACAAAATACCCTAGCTAACACTTGAGGAGATGTTTCTTGAACGGCATAGCTAGCTAATTTTTTGCTTCGAAGCAAACTCCAAAGAATCCAAAAAAAAGAAAGAAAGAAAGAGATCATTAATACCAATCCTTCAATATCTTCAAGAAATCAAATCGACCAAAGAGTGTTTGGTTCTAATATGGTCGCCGCGACCTATGATCATGGATGTGTCCCATGATTCTCCCTTACAGGACGCTATTTGGTACTTTACTGGATTATAATTTTCTTTAGTTTTTGGATATCATTATTGTCTATATCTCGTACCCTTACAAGAATGCCAACTTCACGGAAGTCTTTATCTTATGTGTTCATTGGCTATACCAATGTCCAAAAAGGCTAATGTTACCTTGATCCATGTCTCATTTAGTCGTATTGTGTTTTTTTTTGTATATATATATATATATATATATATATATATATATATATATATATATATATATTTATTTCTTTTTGGTAACATATTTCCTTTTGTAGAGACTCAAGTTGCAATCACATTTGCTTCTATCGCTGCCACTTCACGACTAATGGTGACACATCTTATTATGATTTCTCCTAATACATAACCTTCTGCTTTACTAATTGTAATAGATAAATTTTGGGCCAATTGTTAGGGTTGTGCCCTAAAAAATTAATGTTTACGTTTTAGACCTCACATGTTATTATTAGCAAATTATTCATTAACTTACTTTAGTGATGTGTGTTGAACTTGAACTTTGTTTTATATGGGTTAAAGAGAGAGATTGCACGGATCGTCCTTGAGAGCTTGAGATTGGTCACAACGATCACCAGTCAAGGGAGCGGTGTGGGATATGGATCTCAATATCCTACTTAGCCATGACCACTCACTGGGTTTTAGAATGAACATGTGGTTATCTTTTTGTGGTCATGTGTGAAGGGAGCGATGGTGAACTGGGATGGAAGGTTTCCTCCATTAGGCTTGACAACTATGGTGCCTTTGCCCACTCAACATAGATGTGAGTGCTCCATGAATATGGGATCTTGTCATTAGACTCACTGGATACTTGCATTTGCGGATAATTTTAAGTCTCTATATTAGAAGATTCATCATGCTTAGACCAGATCAACTTATGTGTGTATCAGCTTTGACTAATCCTTAAACCTAAGGTCATGTATGGAGTTTAAGTTCTTAATGATATATACATTGGCTCACTTTACAAGGTAAATATGATGATCGACATGTGGGGTGTGGTTGAGTGCATGTATTAAGGTCTGGTTGAGGCTCACATGATCCGACAAGGGATTCACCCAGTTACTTGAGATATTATTATTGGACTGATTTTATGGTTTGGGTTAGTCATTAAGTATTTTTCAAGCCAGCCAGTGCAGTTAAGTTTTCTCATGGTTAGCCGAAGTTTTTTAAAGGTTAACTTTTAGTTTTAACAGTTGATTTGTTTTAAATCAAGCCGATAAATACCCAATGGTTAAGATATGTTAATCCATCCATCCTTTGGATTTCTATAAGATATTTGGTTAAGAACAGTGGCTAAGGTGAGTGAGGAGATTGATTCAATTTAGGTACATGGTTAGGTTAGACCATAAATTTTAGATATAGCAGGGCGTACCAAAGTTTGAAGGATGGTGGAGCACTATAACTAGTGCCTTCCCTTCATCCCCAACTCTTTATAAATAGATCTTATGGTAGAGGGATTAGAAAAAAAAGCTTTAGTCATCCTAAGCCCCATTGGGCATCACCAATAGAGAGAGAAAAGATGGAGAATAGAGAAGAGGAGAGAGAACCACCTCTCCTCCCTCCTTCCATACGTCAACACATCCCATTTGTGAGGTTTGAATCAAAGGACTCTCATGTGCTCGCCTAGCCCTACTCTAGGTTGGCATGTTGGTGTCATCCTTCTCCTCCATCTCATATAGATTGATGAGTGACCTAATTTGGAGGATCTAGATTTACTCTTCATCCGACTTGACGATATTGATTAAAAAGATAATTTTGGTTGTAAATTTATTTTTTTTATTATATAAACTTTATAAAATATGGATGGGGATTCTATAATTAAAACTAATTAAATCTAGTTTTTTTTTTTTTTTTTTTTCAAATATTTTTACATTCTATTGCATTTTGAAAATTATAACACCAATTTCATAGCCACTCACAACATTTTCTCGCCTTCACATCAGTTGATCTCTACCACTCAATCATCTCCCTCAACAACTGTCAACAATGCTAATTCTTCCAATTCACCTATGAATACTTTGTCGATTTTTAATCTCTTTCTCTTGCCATGCTTTTACTATTCCTCTAGCCTTGTTGAGGCATCACATGGAAGCGAGGTAGGACAAAGAGTTTGATAACAAGATCTCATAGCCATGAACACTCACCCTTCTATGTGAGGTAGGACAAAGGCACTAACTCATCATTGAGCTAGATGGTAGAGGCTTTTTATCCGAACTCATCATTAGTCCCCTCACAGAGGTTAACTACACAAGAATAACAATAGGTTCATCCTAAAACCCACCAGGTAGTCATCAATAAATAAGATACTGTTCACTCCCCAAGTATAGGGTTGTGATGCAGTAATAAACTAGGTAAGACCGAGGTCGAATCCCAAGGGACTGATACCTGTACGTTATCTGAAACTAAGTAGAATGAGAACCAGATTAAGATGAAATCTAAATCGAATGATTTTTGAGGAATAATAGTGAAATACTAAGCTAAAACTTAATGAATTTAGAGGAAGGAAACTAGGGATTCAGAGGATCCACTTGTAGAGATCAGGGAGATCTTATGCCTGCATCAAGAATCATGGAGATTAAACTGAACTTACTTGATCTAGTTTTCATGAGATGAAAGGTATATGAATTAGAATGAATTCCATCACCAAACCATGCCCAGGAGACAAAGCAAATAACAGAATTAAACTAATTACCAATCAATCAACAAAACATGAAGGTTAGGAAGGGTACCGTCATCCGACCATGCCCATGAGACGATGGTGAACAACAGGGCTTCCTGACGTCATAAACATCAAAAGGAGGAAGAAATACTCAAAGCCATCGCAGATCTATTGTAATTTCAGTCACAACAAATCATTAAAAAAACTGAAAGTATTCCTTTTAATCGAACTAAAATCAACATCAGTCAGTCTAAACAAGAGGCACAAGCAAAGTCTCTCCCATCAGACTACAAGCTTCACCTCTTAGCCCTAGCTAAGAGGTTCAGCCAGACATGGATGGCTAGATCTCTTAAAAATAAAATAAACAAAGTAAAATAAAAATAATAAGAAAAAGGAACGAACTCTCTATCTTCTCTCTCTCTCTCTCCCTTGCAATCGTCCAAGCCCAAACCGATCGCTGCTCACCTCCCAGCTTTCCAAGGTCCCCTTTCTCCTCCGTTTTTCTCCTATTTATAGAATTGTTGACCGAAGGTTTGTTGGAGTCAGAGAACCGACTTCTCTTATGCATTGTAATTTGCCCAAAAAAATGGACTGCAAAATCTCTGTTTTACGCAGCAAAAACGCACAAACATCCTGCATTTGAACTGAATCCGAGACGAATGGTCATCCATTCCGCGAATTCCAACTGCATAAGAAGGGTAAAAACCCTCCTATCCACCTTTTGGATGGTTTGGATAATCAATCCGATCTTGTATTTGATCACATAATGGCCCACAGCGGCCGGTTTTCTCGGCGTGCGGAGGCTGCGAAACGGTCTTGCGCTTGTTCTTGGTGGGGCCCATGATCGGGTTTCAATGAACAATCCACTCCGTTAATTGCATTCCCCTCAAACTTTTGGTCGGGAATGGCGTGATTCCATTCACATTCAGTGTGGCCCACCTGATCTTTCACTCCACCGTCGGTCTTCCGTTTGGATGATTGAGAACGATATTTACTGTCTTCTAAGATTCTGTCACCTAGGCAATGGTCACAGGCCCCTTCGGAATCTACTGGACGGTCCAGGTCGGACCTTTGAATCATGATGGTGGCCCACAAGGATCAACCGGTACCCCTGTTTCACGCCAGAAGAAACGGTAAGTTTCCGTTTTTTGAATGAGAGTCGGTGGGGCCCAGGAACAATGTCCAACAGTAAATCCACTCCGTTCATTCGACTCATGGCGAAAAACCAATTAGAAATGTATACTTTTTCTTGATTTTAGTGCGGCCCACCGTATCAAATATTTCCACCGTCTATCCTGCGTTTGATCACTTTTTTACACGTGTGTGCATAATGGGAAGAGAAGGACATCTAAGTGAGGGTTACGCCCCACCTATTGAGCGAATGAATGGTTTAGATTATCAAAATACTTGATGGGTGGGGCCTACAATCAAAGCCCGGACGGACTCTGTCTGTCCGCTGGTGTCTTCGCGCAGGAAGGAGATTTGAGTCGGTCAGCGTGCGCTGACCGACTTTGGAAAATCCGGTGCGTGGCCGGTGAAAGTGTAATATGTACACGAGTGTGTACATGTGGGGTCCACTGTGATCTTTTTGAGACATCTGCTCCATCCATCCGTTTTTCCATCTCATTTTAATCGTGGGGACCAAATTTAAAGCGTATCCTTATAGCAGGTGGGCCCCATATCACTGTTTTGGTGGCTGATCTGTCCGTTGGGCTACTTTTATTGGGATCTGAGGGTTGAAATTTGACGTGTACGGTTAATTTATGGTCCTCAGGCCACATATGGAGTTTCGAACTGATCAGATGGTGGGAACCCTATGATCTTGCATTCTGGACGTCTTTTAGGCCTGTTTAAGATGAGTGGCTGAAATTTCTCTTATCTCTGATGTGTAAATCCTCGATCGTGGTCCCATGGGGCCCCGTCTAATGCCTTGGTGATGCCTGAGCTTTAAATCCATGCTTTTAGCATCCTTTCCAGTCCATGCTCGTAAATATACTCTGCATCACAAATACGATTAAATCGGGTCATTAAACGGTATCATGCTTGTAAATCCAGGCAATAATTGGGGTCTAATATGCAATATTTGACCCTCAACAAATACATGGATCCACAAAACACAATTTCCCCTTGCCATTGTGCTTAACTTAAGTTACTAAGGGTACGTTTGAAACGTGGGATTAGGTTGGTACAAAATTGAATTTTTCCAAATGTAAATTCCATTTGAAAAGATGGGGAGGATTGGATTAATCCTGGTATCATATCATCTGGTCGTGGTGGGAGATACAATGAGATTTTTTTATGGATTTTGAAACCCACTAAATCTATGGGCTCCACATTGATGCATGTGTTTTATCCATGCTATCCATCCATATGCACCCCTCATGCGTGACAATCAAGTTGTATGTGCGTATAGATAACCAACATCAGTTATGAAATTTGGTCAGTTGATCACAATTCCATGGCCCATCGAACACAGGTTTCACTTAATACAATTTTTTTTTCTTCCTAAAAGAAGAATTTGATCTCAAACGTGGAATTGGATGATCAAAATAACATGGTATTTCCCAAAATATAATCATTGTGCAATAATAATATTAATTCCGCTTAATGCAATTCAGTACCATTTAATCCTGCTATCCAAACAAGCTCTAAGGACAATAAGAAAACCCTCTACTTAAACTAATGATTACATGAACTATTAATGTAAACCTACATACTATAACATTTACATGTGATGGGGATTTTCTCCTTAAGCTCGACCGGTTGAGTGCCTCGCTCGACCGGTCGTGGGTGATGCTTGACCAGGCGAGGCCTTACTCGACTCAAAGTCCAGCGACCAATTGTGTTAATTCTGCACTGTTCGACCAGTCGAGGGTCAGGCTTGACCGGTCGAGTGGGCCGCTCGACCGTTTGAGGACCCTGCTCGACTAGTCGAGGTTACGTAGATTCAGTCCGAATTTAGTGCGGACTGTGTAAATTTGAGGCGGTTTCGTAAGAATTGCGAAAGGGAGTTACCTAAACTATAAATAGGGGTCCCTAGGGCTATTCTAGGGGGTACAAGGGTGTTTCCTAAAGCTATACAAAGGGTTTCTAAAGGGTTTTAGGGATATCAAAAGGTGAGAGAAATAGAAAAGAGAGAGAAAGAGAGGAAGCTTGTGGAAAGGAGAATTCTGCTCGAAGAGATGATCTACGTCGCAATCGACGTCTCAACGCTTCTATGTCCTCGTGATCGGTGAGATCTCTCTGGTTTCATTATTCTCTTATTGTTCATCCACTCATGCGTGAGTGAAGAAGGTTTGATCCAAGCGGTATATGCTTGTGATCAGTTGTAATGTTCTACTTCATAGTGAATTGTTGCTCTGAACGAGGTCCCGTGATTTTTACCTCTTTGAGGGTTTTCCACGTAAAAATCTCCTGTGTCGTGTGGTTTGTGCTTTGATTTATTTCATTGCTTTATTATCCCATCATTCTGGTATTATTTGGGAGGCTAGATCCTAAGGTTTTGTGCAACGGCTCCCAACAACATGTCCTTACCAAAACATGGCCACCATTGTCAATTGTAAAAATCAACCTTGACTTTTCAAGGTACAAAATGCTAATAATATATAGTAGTCTCAAACAAAGTTTCTCAAATCCGATGGTTTGGATTACCCAATCTACATGAGTTTTGGAATTTGAATTATGGTAAGGTTTACACGATGACCATTGCAGTTCTAATGCACATTTATCACTTGTATACAAGTAAGGATTAGACTATGAAATTTCATTTTCCATGAGCAGAAGTTTTTTTTATTTTATTTTTATTTTTAAATTTTTTATGTTAGCTTGTTAGTACACCCCACTGTCAGTTGACACTTCACCGTTAGCCACCCCCACTAGGGATCGATGCCAAGACGTCAGTGTTGAAACGAGGTATCTTTCACTCCGTCTACCACTTGAGCTATGGATCAAGGTGTTATGAGCAGAAGTTCATAAACCAGACAATCAATACCTTCCGAAGGCTATTTGATAGTTGAGATTGTAAAGTTGCCATCCTTTGTATGAGCACTCATGGATATGTCTAATCACCAAGTTATGTGGTAGTGGCATCTGTGAGTAAGATTCAAAAAGTTTCCAATCTTGAGTATGATTTAGAAAGTCCCATGGACTACCGAAAGAGTTTTAAAGAGAATTTATTTTTTTAAATCCTTTGAATACTTTAATGATAGTTTACCACCATTTTACATATGATTGGAGTATGGGTGTCATTATTGTAAAAATGCACACAAAATGAAATTTGGACATTCCAGATGGTAGGATCGTTAGTATATAATTTTTTTTTTAATAATCTAAATGGTAAGATATTTAAAGATAGAGAATCAACTATTAACATTGATGAAATGATCTTAGTTATTCAATTTGCAACTCTTAAATGGATAGTTAGAGAAAAATGTGGTGAGTGGTCCGAATTTTATTGATGAAACCAATGGTTCTTATTATCCAATCAATGTGATTTTTAGGCTTTAACCCATCAATCTATTGGCTCATAATTTGGATGATCCAGATTTTAGACATGCTACCATTTATGAGGTCTCAATCCTGGGCCTAGTCCACATGTGGGGTCTCAATCCTAGCCTTAGTTACCTAAACCCTAGATGTGCCTTCGGCTATAGCCCTAAGCAGGCTGAAAATGACCTCAACCAAACTAGTTCTACAATGTTAGCCTAGCTAGGTCCAATTTTATAAGGAAAAGATTTAAATGATCAATGGTTTAAAATAAGCCAATATAAGAGGCCGTTTGGATGCCTATAAAATCTTTTAGTTGTAAATGGTTTAATGGTTTACAAATAAAGACATCATATGGGTTATTCGGATGCCTATAATGGCCTGTAAACTCTTTACAGGTTGTAAACGTACATTGCTTCAAGTATCAATGATATTATGGATAATATTGCCAATATTATAAAAAATTCTAAGTATAGGTGATATATTGTTAAGTATCATCAATGTTTTCGACAGTGTACATTTCAGGTGTCGCTTGTATCGCCAATGTATCAACGCTATTTTGATAGTGTTGCTAATGGATTGTCAATGTGCTGATGTTGCCAAATTTTTGTTTATTATTATTATTTTTTTAATTTTAAATTCTTATATGGGTGCTTGATTGTATTGTTAAATGCATGCATGGATGTATGTATGTATGTGTGTGTGTTTGCATACATGATGGATGGATGGATTATGCATGTGTATATGTGCATGTTTATTGTTTGTATTCATGGATGCATGGATGGTTGGATGGATGGATTGATTGATGGATATATAAATCATGAATTTATACTTGCATATATGTGCATGTATGTATATGCATGGATGGATGGATCCACCATTTCTCCCTATTTGGACAATGTTTTATGAGTCAAGGATATATGCTTTTAGACCTTCGTTAAAGTAAAACTTATTATTGGATTCGTAAATATTTAAATATGCATATTTTTTTATTGTTATTGATTCTTAAATATGCAAATGTATGCATCTTAGTATCTCCTGAAATATTATTGAAGATTTTCACAAATTTCCCCATATTTCCCGGAGTCACCCTTACATGCTTTTAGGTTTCCATTAAAAGGAAACTTATTATGTGTACATATTTTTTTACAATTACTTGATTATTCAATATATAAATATGTTCATTTTATCATCTCCTAAAGTTTCATTGAGAAATTTCACAATTTTCTCCATGTTTTATAATTTCATTATTATATTTTTGAATATCCATAATAATATTGACAATATATTCCAACCAACCAATAATACATGTAATGATTCCAATACTATGAACATGGGTTTAAACACTTTTACGAGTTATGGAGCGTTAAAATTACTAATTTTTTTTTATGTTTTGGAATTCAAGTAATTCAATTATTGGCTTATTAACCTTTTTTATTTTTTAATTCATCAGGAATAGCTTGTACTTAGCAATCTCCTCCATTTTATTTTATTTTTTATTTTATTTTATACACAGGCACACATACCCCCACACACTCACGCTGTAGTGGAATTTCACCACCTATGGGTACTCGAACCCTTGACCAAGTGTTGAAACTCCTAAGAGTCTACCACCGGGGCGAGAGTAAGGACCCCAATCTCCTCCATACACACACACACACACTCTCACTCTCTCTCTCTCTCTCTCTCTCTCTCTCTATTTTATTAGGAATATTTTTGGGTTTTCTCCACCTACAATGAATCTTATCATACAAAGAATTTAGATTATTGAAATATGACCGGATTGAATGAGTGCCATTAAACTATACATATATGGTGAATGGACCGTTCACAAATGTTTTTAATCCATGTTTCTTTTTAGTATAAAAGTGGCTCACTTTTTTTTTTTTAATAACATTGGGGGTAACAAGCCCAGTTGGGCTCAGCCAGCCTTTACACCAGGGCTACATTTCAAGCCCACTTCAATCAATTGGGAAAGTCTACGGGCTCAAGCCATGAGCCTACAGGTTCGGGTCTTCCAGGCAGCCTGAGCCACCCCACCCATTGCCACGCAATATTCCACCATTTTCAAAACAGCCATTTGCTGTAAACATAGTATTTTTGGTCATACAATGCAATGACATCATCATGGATAGAGCATAGCAGTTAAGTTGGATGATCTCAACCGTCTGATTCACCCATCAGGTTTCAACCTTGATCATCCATCCAATAATCGGTAATTGAACTTACTATGACCATCCATCGGTAGAACAATAGATGGATCATAGGATTTTGGAGGCCTGGACAGCCGTTGATGCATGAGACGTGCTCCCATTGCAAAAATGGTGGTGAACTCTCACCCTATTCTGACATATTTCTAAGACCAGGGATCCAAGCCTCTCTCTTCAATCTTCTCTTTGTATTCCTGTCTTTCCAATCTCTTTCTCTTTCTCTTACACACTCTATTTAATATCGATTTCCATCTTTCTATCGTTGTTTTTAATTCAATCAAAACGGAATTGAAGGAAGAAAAGGAGGAGTGTGGAAGAGGAGAGAGAAAGAAAAGGGAGGGCCTTTTTGGGAGGATGAACACGCCCTCTGTTCTTCTAATACCTCCTCCCAGATCTTAGATTTCCTCGATTCCGCATCTGGGTCTCTTCAATCGGTATGTATTCTTGTCTGCTTCAGCTGGATTTCCTCTCCCGTTGTAGAATTCCTCCTAAAGACATCGAAATCTGAATTTTTTATTTTTTATTTTTTGGGTTTCTCATATTTCGATTTGCTGTTGGATTTTTAAGGATTGTTGGATTGATCCATGAAGGATCATACGTTCCTCGATTGAATCGGAGAAAACCCAATTCGTATCCGATCCGATTCCGGCGAATTCCTGTTGGGTTTCTCGAACAAGGTATGTTTTCTATCTGTTTCGATCTAATGGATTATGGAATTTGGTTTTTCCCATTGATTAGGCATTTATCTCATTTGGGTATTTTTTATTTTGTCGAATTGGATGGCATGGATTGGATCCGATGTAGAATCTCGTGTTTGATTTTGAATCCGGTTCGTGATTCTGTTAAGAAAATGGAAGGAAAATGAGAATTATGGTTTTGGAAATTTAATGTTGGTCTCATTCGTTTTGGGGATTGCAGAGAAATGGAATCCGATCTCGGTAAGCTTTTTATCGGTGGGATTTCGTGGGACACGAACGAGGACCGTCTCAAGGAGTATTTCAAGGCGTATGGGGAGGTGGTGGAGGCTGTGATCATGAAGGATCGGACCACAGGCCGTGCCCGTGGATTCGGTTTTGTTGTGTTTGCGAATCCTGCCGTTGCAGAGCGTGTGGTCATGGAGAAACATACAATAGATGGTCGGATGGTAATTTTCTTTCGTGGCATTATGAGAGTCTCGAATCACGTTTCTGTATTTGAGTTTTTGTTATTATGCTTTGTACTCCATGAACTATCGAGCATTCAATCCTTGATTCTAGAATTGGGTTTTCATTCCATTGTTCCGAATTTGATGAATTTTCAGGTTGAGGCGAAGAAGGCTGTTCCTAGGGATGATCAGCATATTCTGAATAGAAACAGCAGTAGCATCCATGGATCGCCTGGCCCAGCTCGAACAAAGAAGATATTCGTAGGAGGCTTGGCATCGACAGTAACAGAGAGTGACTTTAAGAAGTACTTTGATCAGTTTGGGACGATAACGGATGTTGTGGTGATGTATGACCACAACACCCAAAGGCCGAGGGGGTTCGGATTCATCACTTACGACTCGGAGGACGCTGTGGAGAAAGTCTTGATGAAAACCTTCCATGAACTGAATGGGAAGATGGTTGAGGTCAAGCGGGCTGTCCCGAAAGAGTTATCTCCGGGGCCTAGTCGGTCTCCTCTGGGTGGATATAACTATGGCATGAATAGGGTCAATAGCTTCCTTAATGGTTACACTCAAGGGTTTAATCCAAATTCAGTTGGAGGATATGGAATGAGGATGGACAGTAGATTTGGTCCAATTGCAGGTGGACGGAGTGGATTTCCACCATTTGGTCCACCTGGTTACGGAATGGGTATGAATTTTGAACCTGGTCTGAGCCCAAATTATGGAGGAACTGCAAATTTCAACACTAATCTCAGCTACGGGCGGGGATTGAACCCTTATTACAGTCCAAATTCGAGTAGATATGGTAATGCTATTGGGTATGGTGGAGGTAACTTAGGAAGTGGGTCCCTTTTAAACTCACCGGGTCGAAATGTATGGGGAAGCGGTGGACTTAACTACACTACGAGTTCCACGAGTTCGGCAGCTTACATGGGTGGCTCTGGGAGTGGCACTATTGGAGCCTTTGGAAATAGTAGCACAAATTGGGGTTCGTCTCCTATTTCGGCTCAAGGTGGGGCTGGCGGTTCTGGCTTTGGTAGCGGAAATCTCGGATATGGAAGTGGTGACAACAGTTATGGATTGGGAGGGAGTGGTTATGCTAGGAGCAGCGGGGCAGGGGGTGCCCCGCAATCATATACTGCATCGAATGGCGGGTATGATGGAGCCTATGCAGATCTATATGGTGGCAGTTCTGTTTATGGGGACCCCACTTGGCGGTCTGCATCTTCTGAGCTAGATGGGCCTGGTTCATTTGGTTATGGACTTGGAAATGCCGCTTCGGATGTTACAGCCAAAGGTTCAGCTGGTTATATGAGTGGTTATGATGTTAGCAACAGACAATCAAATAGAGGTGAGTTCTTTCATTAGCACTGATGAACTGTTCCTTTGATGGATTTGTCTCTTTTACGGGGAGAGAATAGTTAACTCGTTGATTGTAACCAATTCATTGATTGTAATAAACCTATGTAATAGACTCTTAGATAGCATTGATTGTAATCAAACTATGTTATAGTCTATTACATTGCCCCTGTGGGAGTTTTGTACTCTCATTGCCGGTCCCCAGCCCAAATGAGGGTTGCATCTGGTTGGCAGCCGGTGTCGAACTTGTGCTCTAACTTTCATCATGAATCTGAACAAAATGACATTCCAAACTCATGCGAGGGTGTAAGACTTGATGACTATGTTCTTAACTGACTGGCCCCTTGATTGAGTTGAATGGCGGAACAAGATTCATGTTGCCTACCTCAATGAAGTGGGATAAAGCGTAGATGAAGAGGAGGGGAAATAGTTCCGAGTAATCTAATTTGCTGAAACTACTATCAATGAATATTACCTTTCATCCTTGCGTTTGTGTAATTTTCATCTTAGAATTGCTCTTTCTTGTTGCCATGGCTGGAATGATGGTGTAAATGTGTAGGTCTCATGATAAAGCTTTGTTAGGCCCATCTCAGGCCTTTCTATGCTCACCACTACCGCATGTACCAACCTGGTTTGTGTCTGAGATTATGTATCAGTCTATGTAGTTGCTCCGGCCTTAAATTTAGTCCAGCCACACTCATCATGTAGGCCCACGCATTAAAAAGCAATGGACTAAAATCAGTGTTTAAAAACCTGGACCGGACTGGATGGCAGAACCTGATTGGACTGGATGTTCCCATAAAAATGGGGCTGGGTTCATATAAACCTGTTTTGGTTCGGAAACCGCCCAGGCTGCCATGTCAACTGACTAATCTAACTGTCCGGTTGGGTGGTTTGTCCAGTCTAATCAGCTGGTCGAACCTTTCTCCTGTGCATTTTAAATTGTCTACATAAATGGGTCAGGGTCCTGTCGAGATTTAAAAGATGACTTGAAATTGCCACGATCTACGTATCAATGTATCTGCATATCCTGCCTTTTTTCCTTTACACACACACACACACACACACACTCCTCATGATATCTCTTTTTGAATCATTGCTCATATTTACTCATTTGGTCTTGAACCTTGCTTGCTCAGGAATTGCTACCTAGGAGAGGACGATTATTCTTTCGATATCAGAGCAGTTTATAGTAGGTGAAGGAATCCGGTGAAGTCAGGTGCACGACTGTGAATTTTGCACCACCTCGTCGATATTTCAGTTAATTTGATTATCTAGAGCTAACTGGAGTGTTTGTTTTGAGAATTCAAATTCAGAGAAAGGGAGAGAGAGAGCAAATGATAAAAAAGGATTTTGTGTAAGGTTTGAGATTTGAGTTTAGCTTCTACATGGAGTGTAGGTTTTGGGTTTCTTGGGGGTTTGATTGAGATGTTAAATCAGATTGCGGGATATATTCAGAAGAGTGTTCCAATCGTGGAGAATGCATCCAATGGACTTTTATTATTTTTCCTCGCCATAATGTCTGGCGGAAATTGCTAGTCCTTTGTCAGGTATGTTTGTTTTCTTTTATTGTCTTCTTTTCTTAATTATCAGATGTACCAGAGTTCTGGTTGATTTTACTGTGTGAAAAACTTTCAGTGGGTACCCTTTGCGTCCCTAAATAAGCTTTCTATATATTCTGATTCATTTCAATAGGAATCTTGGTTTCCAAAAGCTTGAATTTCATGAATTGGGTGTTGATCAGAATTGCAGTTTTTTTCCTTTAATAATCCGTTTATTCATTATCTTTGTTTGGTCAAACTCCTTTTTTTATGAGAATTTTGCTTTCACTTTCCTACATGATCTATGGATGCATGTACTTCTGCTAGTTGGTCTTCTTTTTTTTTTTTTTTTTTTGTTGAGGGCTAGACTGCTATGGAATTTCTGCATTTCTTCATCGGCAGTAGCTTATCCACCCATATGCCAATCCAGATGCCCCAAATAGGTGGGCCCCATCATGAATGGAAGGATCAACTGTAGAATTTCAACTGCTGATTATTTTCTTTTAATGTTCTACTTGATGGCTTCTGATTAGGTGGTTAGGATTTTCCAATCAGGGTGATGTTATGGAGATGTGGATGAATTGCCATCGTAATAATATGGTGGAAATGGTGTAATGTAGTAGTCTAGCCTGTTCTGATTTTTCCCTTTCGAGCCCCAGTTGTGTATGTGATCTTCGGCCGTTCAGTTTGTACTAGTTGGGCTAATGGTTCAGTTATCTGAACCGTTGATATTATGGGTTTCAAGGTGGATGGCCCGCTCACTGAAGTTCATCAAGATTGGAAAATTCTAACCCTTCAATTCCTGGCCTAGAAGTAGACATTTAAGAAAGAAAACAAACTGATGGTTTGAACTCAACCAAAAAAAAAAAAAAAAACTAGCCAAATATCAACAACTAGTGGTAGGCTGAGTGAAAGATACCTCGTTTCAACACGGAGGTCTTGGCATGGATTCCCTAGTGGGGGTGGCTAACAGTGATGTGTGATCTGACAATGGGTGTACCAACAAGCTAACAAAATAATTATATATATATATATATATATATATTAACAACTAGCATCTTCCAATCTGGGTTATCATATCTACAATTTGGACCATTGAATCATGGTCCCACTTGTACAAAAAAACTGAAACTTCTGGCCTGAGCATTGTATGATACATCAGAATCTCAACTGATCATAAAGCTCTGTCTATGAGGCAGATAGCTTTTTACAAAGGACATGTATTCCTCTTTTTTGAGTCTTTTCATGTGTAAATACCATTGTAGGAATACGGGTGGGCCATTCTTTTTCAAATCATGATCACCTTCCTCTTAGAGAAGAGAGGAACATCACACCCTTCTGTTGGTTGAAAGACCCATCTATATCATTCATAAGACAAACGTCTGGTTTGGTTATGAAAGCAAGTCCACCACTACTTTCCTTGTTGTGGTGAAGGGCAGGGATTTTGATCTGTTCCACCAATCTGATAAATGGTATTTATGAGTCTGTCTCAGCCAAGTTTTAGGAGCCCCCGTCTTTGATTCCACACTTGCCGTTGTGTGGGGCCTACCGATATGTCCGTGACAAATCCACTACGTCCATCTGTTTTGAAAGATCACAATAAAACAAGATTATAAAAATCAGAAAAATCCATAACTCAGGTGGACCACACTGACAAATCTGTGGGAACAGCAACTTCCACCGTTGAAACGTTCTTGGAGTTGATCACGATGTTTATTTTCCATCCAAACCGTTCATAGAATTATTATCACTCAGATAAACTGTAGGAACAAATATCGTCCTGATACAAAACTTCTGTCACTGCCAGGCGTTCAATCCCACTGTTTCGTGTGGTATGGCCCACATGAGTTTTGGATCTGCCTGATTTTTAGAATCCTGTCCTATTGTGGTCTTTAAAAACAGATGGACGGAGTGGATTTGTCACGGACATCTCTATTGTCTCCACACAGCCCCGGACAAACAGGGTCAGAGGCATTCCGCTCCCTTTTACACGGGCTCCATGTTGCAGGGGTGGTAGGTGTAATTTTGATGTGAAATGGCATGAGAAAGCACATTTGGCAGTATGGAACACGTGCGTGAGATCTGGGCTTTCCAATTTGCTTTTTGTTGAGTACAATGACGAAAATGCCCCTGCATTTTTTTTTTTCCTAATAAAGGTGGTAGAGTTTCATGCGTTGTGGGACCGGCCTGATGTGTTTATGAAATCCAACCCGTCCATCAGGTTCATCCCACCATGATGCCTATATGAACCAATAATCAGGTTGATCTAACATGATGTGGGTCACCATCAATTTGTATCCCTTTGCAGTGTACATATTTTTTACACTGTGGCCCACCTGATGGTTGGATTTTCCTGATATTTGGTTCTTCTAATCAGAACGGTGGGATGCGCCTTCTGGACGGGTTAGATGTTAGACATAAATCAGGTGGGCGTGAAATGCCTCCTATACCACTATTTAAAAATAAAAATAAAAATAGATGAGGGCATTTTAGTAATTTTACTTCCCAGAAACCGACAGCCGAGTGGGTGAGACCCCGGATTCGGGAACGGATTGGCTACTCCCCCCAACACCAGCCCCGTGGCTGGTGGTCGGTGATATGTGGGCCCCACCATGATGTATGTATTTCATCCATTCTGTTCATCCATTTTTAAAGATGATTTTAAGGCTTCATGCAAAAAATGAGATGGATATAAGTCTCAGATGGACCACACCATAGGAAAACAATAGTGATTGGATATCCATCATTTAAATCCTACTAAGGCCCACTGTATTGTTTATTTGACATCCAATCTGTTGATTATGTCATAAAGATCCAGATGAAGGGAAAAAAACAAAGATCAGCTTGATCCAATACTTTTATGGGCCCCAAAAAGTTTTTAATGGTTGACGTTCATTCAACACTGTTTCTTATAATGTGGTCCAATTGAGATTCGAATATATCTCATTTTTTGTTTAATGTCATAAAATGATCTAGGAAAATATATGGACGGCATTGATTAAACACATACATCATGGTGGGGCCCACAGAGCACCGACCACCAGCCATTGGCTGGTGGCAGGGGGAGTAGCCAATCCGTTTCCCCGGATTCACCCAAGCCAGTGCTGCCCCATCTAACCTGTTGATAAGGTCATACAAATCTAAATGAAGGAAAATAAAATAAAATAAAATAATAATAATAAATAAAATCAGCTTGATCGAAAACTTTTGTGGCTCATTAATGGTCAATCACCAATGTTTCCTATGATATGGTCCACCTGATGATTGGATCTGTTTCATTTTTGGCATAATTTTTTAAAATGATCTTAAAAAACGGATAAACGGCGTGGATAAAAATATATAAATCAAAGGTGGGCCCTACAGTAAGGGCCGCACCCTCATAGGTGAGTACTCCTAATCAGCTCCTGAAGAAACCACTCTATTGTGCTCCACAAGGGTGTTTGGCGAAGGCGCTCGCTCCAATGGGGAAGATGTGGGGTCCATGTGATGTATTCAGACCATCCGACTCGTAGGGAGCGGAACAGGTGGTACCTGGATTGCACATGGTGGGTGTTTCCCTTAACGTGGGGCCCACCTTGATATATGTGTTGTATATCCTCTCCGTTCATCAGTTTTTCCAGCTCATTTTAGGCCATGATCCCAAAAAATGAAGTGGATCCAAATCTCAAGTAGACCACACGGTAAGGATTGAATTCCCACCATTAAAAACTTCGCAGGGTCACAAAAGTTTTGGATCAAGCTGATATTTGTGTTTTCCGTTAACCCAGGTCTGTGTGACCTTATCAACAGGTTGGATGATAAATAAACATTACGGTGGGCCTAGGAAAATTTTAATGGTAGGTGTTCAATGGGTACTGTTTCCTGTGGTGTGGTCCACTTGAGATTTAGATCTGTTCCATTTTTTTGACCAATGCCATCAAATGATCTCTAAGAACTGATGGACGGCGTGGATATGAAACACATAGATTAAAATGGGCCCCACCGTCAGGACAACACCCACTAAAGTATTACCGGATAACACCTAATCCACTCCTGAGCTGTCTACGTCAGAAACCTAATTTGCCAAATACTAGCCTATCCAAAACTAAGTGCGCTGCAGAGAAGGGAGCGATCTAGGAGGGAATGCCCACCCTTTATTAGCACGGAGCCTACTGTATTATTTTTAAATGATCTAGACCGTTCAGACCCTTTAAATGGTCCTGATTAAGGTTCACGAAAAAAATTGTCTTTGTTTTTCGACTAAGATAGGCCCTCTTGAAGTTCAAGGGTAGCTTTCCATATCATGTTGTTCCATTTTATGTGGCCCACTTTATTTTTGGATCGGTCTAATTTTTGGTTGGTGGATGTTTTTAAAGTTTAAGCGTATGATAAACGTTTTGGATGTTGTGAATACGTTATTTGTGGACCCCACTCCAGTGCTATACGGGTACCACCCCAGGCTACGGTGTGTACTGGGCATATGTGGTTTCTACGTGATCTATGAACGAAATCCAACCCGTCCATCAGATTTTTCACCATAAAATACTATCAGAACCTAAAATTTACACCGATCCAAAACTCTGGGCTACAGGGTAGGGAAAAAGTTATTAGGAGATGCCTACCCTTGATTTGATTACGGGTCCTCCATGTTATGTATATGGAATTTATGCCGTTCATATTTTTCATCTGGACTGGATGAAGGGTCAAACTGAAAAAATCAGATATTTTTCAACTTTGGTAGGCCCTTTTGAAAATCAAGGGCGACGTCCTCCTCTCACATCGTTTCCTGTGCTATGGTCCACCTGAGTTCTGGAAAAGAGGATTTTTAGGCCTTTTATTTTTATTGAGAGGACGCATCAGATGGACGCGTTGGATGTGATATATATACGTCGCGTGGTCCCACGTCTTCTGGTACCACTGGTGCGTGCGCACCTCAAGGTAGTGACCCCTCAAGTGTACGTTGGGCTGGACTCCACTACTAGTTTGGACTTGATTCGGTAGTGACCTCTCCAGTACCGAGGTAAAAAGCTTCGTGGACCCATTACGATGAATGCATTTTATCCATGCCGTACATCCATTTCCACGACTCAATTTAGGACATGAGCTGAAAAATGAGGCAGATCCAAAGCTCAAGTGGTTCACACCATAAGAAACAGTGGGGCCCATCATGATATTTATTTGCCATCCAACCTGTTCATAAGGTCTAAACTGGATGAAAGGAAAACACAAACATCAGCTTGATCTAAAACTTTCACGGCTGTTAAAATTTTTTCAACGGTAAGCATTTAACCCTACGGTATAAGGTGGTCCAACTAAGCCTTAGATGTGTCTCATATGTCTTGGACTCATGCCTCGAAATAAAAATAGATGGGATGAATACAGCACATACATCATGAAATAAAAATAGATGAGGTGGATACAGTACATACATCATGGTTAGGATCACAGGGACGTGGATTTCCTAAGAAAGCCTTTTTTAGTACGTTCGTGCACGAGGATGCTGAGTGGGATGTTTGTGAGAAATCTATCCTGTCCATCCATTTTGAGATCTCAATTTAATTATTGCCGCACAAAATCAGGGGTGGGTGAGATCTGCGACCTTAAGGCCAACCTTGATTTATGTGCTTTATATCCACGCTGTCCATCCATTTTGAAAACTCATTTATGAGCATGACCCTTAAAATGAATGAGATACGAATCTTAGGTAAACCGTAATATATGAAATAGAATTAAAGCAGTCCATACATTTTGAAAACTCATTTATGGGCATGAGCCTTAAAATGAATCGGATACAAATCTTACGTGGACCATAAAACTTCTAGTGGGCCACAAAAGTTTGGGATCAATATGATATTTGTGTAGTCTCTTCGTCTAAGTATTTGGGATTAATCCTTACATTTTCATGAAGTGTGGTCCAGTTGCATATAATATTTGCCTATTTTTATGCCGTATCTTAATATTAACTGGAAAAACAGATGGACGGAATGGATTCCTTACAAACATCGCTGTGGCCCCAGCTAAGCTTACGACGGCGGAAGTAGGTGAGCGGATTAGGTGAATCTGGATCGACCGGGGTAGGTGAGACCTCCTGACTGTGGGGCCTACTGTATGTATGTGACTACATCCACGCCGTTCATATGTATTAAAATATCATTTTAGAACATAATAAAAAAAATGAAGCAGATCCAAATATCAGGTGGACCATAATACACCAAAAAGTGTTAATCGATAATTAAAATTTTCGCGTGGGCTACAAAAGTTTTGGATCAAGATGATATTCATGTGATATCTTCATTAACATCTTTGTAACATTATCAACAGGTTGGATTGTAAATAAATATTCCAGAAGTTCCCATAAAGTTTTAAATTTAGGGGATTCAATCACTGCCGTTCCTTGTGATATGGTCCACATAAGATTTGGATCTACTTCGTTTTTGACATAATGCCCTAAAATGAGCTTTCAAAACGTTTGAACGGTGTGGAGTTAATGCAAACACATCACTGTGAGTCCCACAGTCAGGGATTCCACTCACCTTGATGGATCCGGGGTCTCACCTAATTCGCTCCCGGGAAGTAGCAGGCAATCCGCGTCATTAATAGCCCATGTTTATTTCGTAGAACTTTGCTAAGCCCAGCACGCATGCATTAATGCAAAATCATAAGCCAACACGTGCTACCATTAACGACAGGTGGAATATCCAAGCCGTCCATAAGGTGGCCCTGACCATATTTATGTTCTCTCACAAAAATAAATATGGTTCATTGAGCAGGTGGACCACAATATCAGAAAAATTTAACGGTTAAAAATTCGGCCAAGCCATAAATTTATTTAGTAAAATGTGGCACGTATGACAACTGGGCCATACTAATTTTCGTGTGAAAAGCTTCTAAATAGTGGTACTCTTCTAATGGATGGATTAGATCGCATATCAATTTGCCAGGTTGGCATATTTGATGGCGTTTACATTGGTATTACTGTATACGCGTGTGAGCTTAGAAAAGTTCTGTTTTGGATATGTATGTGACAGTTTCATGCCTGTGGGGCCATTTTCCGGTGGTCCAGGCTGGTGCAAGATTGGCCGGGATGCTAAGGATTTGAATGAGGTAGAGGCCCATAAGCTAGGACCAGGACTAAGTTTTAGGCCTTTGGCTTTGGACCGTCCATGCTTGGGATTTGAGTCTGCCTAAAAATACCATAAGGCTATCTTAGCTGGGGAGAGATCACATGCGTTAGAATTGTGTGGGGCCCACCAGGAAGCCTATTGCATCCTGCTCATGTATGGGTTTTATCTATGCTGTCCATTTATTTTAGGATATGAACCAAAAAATGAGACACATGCAAAGTGGACCACACAATGGGGATTGAATTCCCACTACTAAAAATACCTCACGAGGGGTATAAGTTTTGGATCAATATGATATTTGTATTTGAAGTCCCTATGACCTTATAAACAGGTTGGATGGCAAATAAACATAACAACCGTCCCTAAGTAGGTTTCAACAATGACTTTTGGACCTGTCTAGTTTTTAAACACCTGTCTAGTGTTTAAACTAATACTTTAAAATGATATGAAAAAAATGGATTAGCTACTGGCAGCTTCAGTAGCTCTCTCCTCGCTGAAGTGAGATTACCAAGTTCTATGAACCTTACCTCACCATGATGTATGTATTGTACTCATACTATCTTTTGAGGCACGAGTCAAGGAATGAAGCAAATCGACCACCACAAAAAATAGTGGAGATTGTACGCCTATTACTAAAACTTTCTTGGGGACTATAGAAGTTTTTGATCAAGATAATATTTATATTTTCCTTTTATCCATGTGCCTGTGAATCTCCAAATGTATGGACAATGTGGATACAACACATACATCACGGAGGGCCTTATAGGACTTGGTGACGTCGCTTCAGTAGCAAAATATAATGGCTAGCTAGGTGTTGTAATGGGTTCTAGTTAACAAGGTTAGGTTCATCCCAAACCCAACCTATTTATTAACCAGGTTGATAAGTTCAATCCTTGCAAAACCCATCTATAGATTGGTCAAATCCGAACCCAACTCACCTGATCCATTTAATTAAAAATGTAAATAAATAAATAGTTAAATTAGAAAACATTGTCATTTTATAGAAAAACATAAAAATATCAATGACATATTTAGAACTATTAGTAAATATAAAATTAAAATTTCATTATAACTAAATTACAACCTCATCAAGTTTAGAATCTTTTAAACATATATTATATTATAATTAATAACACATGTATATATGTGTGTATGTATAGATAGACATGAGAAATTCTCACACAGTAATTGTACGTCCAATTAATCGGCATGTGGGGCCTACTGTGGTGTTTGTGTCACATTCTAAAAATTGGTACTCGAGCATTAAGACTCCAATCCCGAGTTCCGATATGTGAACCTAGCGAAAATGCACGTGGATGAGTTCTCATGTGCCCGCGCAATCCACTTAACATTTACACATGATCAAAATTAAAGTAGCTTTAAATTAGCAGTATGAAAATTTAAGTAGAGATAACTAAACCAAAAAAATATATGGCTAATATTTAAAATGTACAATTCCAAAAGGGGAGTCCGCCAAAATGTGGATTATATAAGTTACAGTATACGTACCCAAAATGATTAAAGTGTAAAATTTTTTACTTTTCGCCAAATCCTCCAAAACATAATGGCAGTGGCATAGGCCGATCTAAGCCTGCCAGTCTAAGGTCTTGATAGTACATGTATCAATAATATCGTCTGCTTGGTGTTTTAGAACACCGTCCTAGATGGGAGTGAGTAGCAAACTCACTGGTTTTATTAGTTCTAAGTAATACATGTTATCAACCTAATCAGAGCAGGTAATGATAAAGCAAGTAGATAATCACTTTACTGAGGTCTTGATTAAAAGTCAGTTCGACAATCACCGATGATCGATCGGGGCCGCGACTATACGGATATGTGTAAGGTATTAACTTAGGTTATTACCTTAAATTTGGTCATGATCTAGCGGTCCGAAAGCCACAACTTTGACAAAGATGGAATACAAACAATTAACTTAAGTTCTCGGTTAATTTTAGGAATACTCACATATCTCATGCACTGACACTACGAGTCTAAGTTGAGCGATTCGAGACACGATATAGGCTCGATACCCTATAATGGACGTCAAGCCTACTAAGACGAATGTCTTTTTATAGTCTCGAATTTTATGGGCCATTAACAAGTGGTTTAGAGCTTATTTATATAATTAGTGCATTTCTGAAATGAACTTGGTAGTGAGATTTCTTGTGCACGATCATTAGGGTGTAGATTAACTAAGTTCATAGTTTGGCCTATTCGTAGTTAGCGAAAATGATAATTAGATCTCAATCACCCTAAACCGTTGGTTCTTCGGATAAAAAAATAACTGGGTCAGTTTGATTTGTTAATTAAGATCCGACCCATAGTTATCTCGACTTTTTGTAGGTCTTTATTTAGTTGCAGTTGTCTTGATTAGTCAGTTATAGGTCGGCTAGATTTGGGTCCTAGGTGAATAAATCACGAGACTAGACTCGAGGTTTAAGTGATCGGGCGGATTTGTTGACTTCTTACGGTTGATTAATTGAATTTGTGAGGTTCTTTGCAGGTACTACCCATATATAGACTCACCTCGAGTGCTAAGGGTCAGTAAGTGACAACGTAAGCTAATTATAATGAAATTTTTTAAGGGTTTTTAGAAATCCAAAATAGCGAAAATCTGAGAAGTTACAATCTATCCCCTTAAAACAAATTTCATTCTCAAAATTTCCTAATGTTCATGTTACATAAATTGGTAAGAGCATTACAATTTGTGATGCCTAAGTTTCCCCTGAGTGCATCATAATAGGCTATCGTGTCGATAGGTTCTTCAATTATTATGAAAATCTATGCCCCTTAAAACTTTTTATCCTTGATGATTCACTACAAATTTTTAAAATTTTCGATTCATGATGATAGTTCCCAATTATCCGGAGTAAAATTTTATGTTTTTAATGCTCGATTAATATGGAAAGACTATTGTAGTGGGTCTAACCCTTACACATTGACCTTCTGCCTGATCGGGGCAGTGAGTTCATTGGAATCCTTTCTTAATCCTGGTGAATTCAGATCTTCTGCTTAATCTGGGCATTGAGTGGTAATCGTCCATGATTTAGAATTTGGATCAAACCGCAACTGCTTCACCTAATCCTGAATCCGTAAGTCTATGGTCCCAATCATTCTAGATACTTGGGGATTATCTTAAGTTATTGGCAAGTTTAAGTTTCAATTTCAGGAATTACCCATTGGGTCAAGTTCAAGGGGGGTTCTTATTTAATCCATGTTTAACTTGGTGGGTGATGAATTTTCCATGGTGCTTATGGTCAAATAACTATTTAGAAGGATTTTCAATGGCCTAAGTGTAACGTCCTGGATTTTCGCTATTTTAGATTTTGAAAAACCCTTGAAAATTTTCATTATAATTAACTTATGTTGTCGCTTATTGGTCCTTAACACTCGAAGTGAGCCTATACACGGGTAGTACCAGTAAAGAACCGCACAAATCCGATCAATTAACTATAAGAAGCCAACGAATCCGCCCGATCACTCAAACATCGAGCATAGCCTTGGGATTTGTTCACATAGGGTTCAAATCTAGTCGACCTATCACTGACTAATTGAGACAACCGTAACTAAATAAAGATCTACCCAAAGTCGAGACAAGTGGGGGTCAGATCTTAATTAACAAACCAAATCAATCTGTTACCCTTTTAGCCTGAAAACCAACAACTTAGACTGACTTTAATCGAATCGGCATTTTCGCTAATTGTGAATAGGCCACACTACAATCTTAGCTAATCAAGACCCTAATTATTACGCACAAGAAATCTCACTACCCAATTCATTCCAGAATGTCCTGATTATCTAAACAAGCTCTAGACCGCTCGATAGTGGGCCACTGAACCCGTGGCTATAGAAATATATTCGTCTTAGTGGGCTTGACGTCCATCGCGGGACATCGAGCCAAGATCGCGTTTCGAATCATTCAACTTGGACTCGCAAGATGAGTGCTTGAGTTGTGCGAATACCTTATATGAAAATCTGAAACTTAAGTGAAATAAGTCCATTACTTTTTTGCAAAGTTGTAACTTTCGGATTGTCGATTTATGGCCAAATTTGGGGTACTAACTAAAGATATTTCTCCACACATATCCATATAGCCGTGACCCCGGTCGACTATCGGTGATCGTTGAACAGACTTCTGATCATACCCGTCGATCGACGCATCCAAATGACAGGCCGATTGTATCTATGAGTAGATCATCACTATGGCCAATTATCCAACGACGGGTGTCGACTCCTATGCCCCGTAGTGGCCCCCAAATGGTAGAAAACACTCCCCTAAGGATGGTATAGTAAAAACTTAACCCTTGGGGCCATTTGCACAACATCTGGCATTATATAAGGCCCTTATTTAGGTACCCCCTCCTCCCATACGAATTTTAACAAGAGAAAAAAAGGGAGAAAGGGAGAAGAGAAAGAGGAGAAAAAGAGGAGAAAGAGATAGGGAGAGTTTGAAAGTATGAGGGTTTGTGCACCTTCACCCTCTCATCTCCTCTATAGCAACATTATCCTTCATTGGTGTCGATTCGGTGACTATTGAAGGTAAGTATTGAGTTATGTTTGTAAGTTTAGGTCTTGTGTTTAATTCCTTCCAATTCTTATATGCTTGTATGCTTGTTTAGGCTTTTCAACGACATTTTCCTAACACCTTAACCCTTACGAGCACCGTGAGTCGAGTGGTTCATCATAAGGTGCGGACCATTATCTCTAGGTTATCATTTATCGACCCATAAGGGTCTTAGTTAATTATTAGATGCTTGTAGATGAATTTGTACATGCTAATATGTAAATGTTTTGATTTGTCTATAATATATGCTATTTGTTGGATATGGATGCTCATGTGTTTGATGAAATGCTTGAATGATGAAATGTAATGCTTTTTCGATGCACATGTGCTTGATTTAATACTTAAGTGATTGTATTACTTTATACATGCTCACATGTTTGATTTAATGTTTTAGTGAATGTAATACCCTATGTATACTTATGTGTTCGATGAAATGCCTAAGGGCCTGTTTGGATTCATGTATAGTATTGTATTGTATTGTATTTGGGAACTATTCATGTATACATTGGACGCTTTTCAAAATACATAAAATAACCATGCCATTATTCAATATTTGGATAGGACGTAATGTTCGGGCAAGTATATAATTTCTTGTACTATGCAATGTTTGGATACGACGTATTGAACTTGCGTATTATACCGTCGTTCAACATCTATACAGAATGATTTTTTTGAATTTCAACATCTATTTGGAAGAGTTGGTGCCCTTCGTCAGTTGATATCATTAATCCCAGCCATCCAACATAATTATGTACATTGTGTAATCCTATCCAACCATCCATATGGTTCACATTAGTGAGGCCCACCTGTCGATATTGAGTTTGACAAAATCAAGCAACCGATGGACGGCTCTGATCTACAAAGTAATATGATAGTGAGGCCCACTCCATCCAAAAAATAAGGGGCCGTTGTGGACAACAAAAGAAGTGGATCGAAACAATCAAAATCTAAGGGTTTGAAAAGTTAAAAAAATGGGGGCAGAGATTTCAAAACCCCTCTCACCTTTACTAGACTGCATCTTCTCCTCTTCTTCTTATTCTTCAGTCGCTGGAAATTGCAGCAGATGAGAAATTACGGAGAATTTTGCCTTCTTGTGATCAATTGAAGACCGAGATCGCCCATGCTGGCAGATTACTGTGGTTGTCTTCCGCGACGAACTGAGATTAGAGATGTTGCAGGCGAGAAACATGGAGAGTGAGAGAGATGTAGTTGATGGAAATAACACAACAACAGTAGTGCAGCAGGAACTGTGGAATTATACGAAAGTGGCCGCATTTTGCAATATTGCACACGTGTTTTACGTTTTGAAAAGTGGGGCCTATTAATTGATAATCCATACCATTCATCTAATTTTTCATACCTTGGATGGAGTTTATCAAAAAAAAAACTTTATAGATTCGAATACTCTTAGTGACCATTGTGGGTTACAACAATGGTCACTAATCAACTAAAGAAAGGCCCTAAAAATGATACTTTACGGTTCCAATCTTGGAATTTTTTCGTATATTCTTCATTCAAGGTTATAATCGACAAAATAATGGTCTTGATTACTTTATCATGGGCCCCACTGTTTGAATTGAATAACCGCGTATATTTGCAAGGATGCAGGCATGTACCGGATAATTAGAAAACACAAGCTTCTGCAAGTCACTGGATTTCGCTAGCACGCTATTACAGGGCAATGAAGAGAGCGTACGCGTGGTAACAACGTCTAATGACAATGCTCTACCGCCATTTCAAAATTTTAGTTTTTAAAAGTATTCGCGCGCATTGTATTCTTAGCATTTCAATTCCAAACCAAACAACATACACGTCAAATCAAGACCATTAATACCATACAACGCTTGCTAATACGCAAATCCAAACAGGCCCTAAGTGACTGCGTAGTGAAATTTCGCTATAATTGTTGATATAAAGTTTAGTCCATAGAAATATTTAAGATTGCTAAGATGTTGGGTCAGTCGGTAAATCACCCAAATCAAGGGGTGGCCCAAGTTAAGGCGGCTACCCTAGGCTTGTTTGATTGACCCGAGTTGAATACAAATGACCGATAGTAGCTGGACTACACGGGCTTCTTGCACCCAATGCCGGTTGTGTCGTGGTTCTCCCAGCTCAATCAAATTAGTCCACTTGCCGACTGATCATGTATGTTCACAATGTATGACATGACTATATGGAATCTAGGATACCCCGTTCTCAATGGATGTATCCATTCATAACCGTTAGTGCGATACGATCCCACTAAGACTCATGAGTTGGGCATAGTGGTATGGGACACCGTGTCCGAGCTGTCGGCCTATGCTGGGGTGACGAGCCTCCCTGTAATGACCAGTGAGCACTAATGGAGGTGATAAATCATTATTCGAATGGCCCCCATCAAATTACCCTACCGATGATTCCGTGCCAGAATACCGTTCGAACAACTCGGGCGTGAATGAAATTGGGTGATGAGCCCTTTCCTTATGTGTTGTTGGTTTTATGTGACAAGCCCACACCTCGAAATTGAGTGATTATATTCGGTTTGGGTGACGACCCATATCGGGTTGATCCTCATACATTTAGGTATCATACCGTACCTTTTGAATTGTTTATTTGTGAGATAAACGGGTGATACCTAAAGTTGGATCAAGGGACACTGGTAAGGAGTTGCTACGTGCGGCAACAAGCCACATGATCCAGATAAGGACCCATGATATAACTCTGGTGTCCTAACTTCGCCAATATGCTGGATGAATTGAACTTAATAATTACTCAGCTAACATGATTATGCACCGCATTACATTAGTTAGAATGTGACGAAACATGCGTTGAAGTCGCATTATGTCCACGTGAGAGAGTGTTGTTTAGAAAGGGCATGCATCATGTCATATCTTCATATACACATTTAACCAGAGTATTTAGGAATTATTTGATTTCTTGTTTATCATTAACTGCGCTGATTGTGTCGATAACATGTGTAACTTAGAACTAGTGGAGTCATTGAGTTAACTACTCACTCCTACCTGGGACTGTTTTAAAACACCAATCAGGCGTATCATTGATGCAGGTACTAGTGAGACCTCAGACAGGTAGGCTTATATCGGGTTGTACCAACGCTGTTATGTTTTGAAGAATTGGGTATAAATTGAAGGCTTTACACTTTAACCATATTGGGTATGTATATTGTGGATCGTGGTTTGTATAATCCTATTTTGGGCGATCATCATTATTGGAATTATATTTTTAACTCTTAACTTTATATTTCTGAATCTATTGTTATCTTTACCTCGCTTTGGATCCGCTAATTCGAATTATGCTACTCTGATTATCTGTGTGTGAAATGAATTTGAATCTGAATGAGGACACACGTGCATTCTCATTAGGTTAACACCCGAGAACTCGGGATCAGAGTCTTTGTACTCGGGTACCGATTTTCGGGGTGTTACAAGTTGGTATCAGAGCGGAGTATTGAGATAACCAGGACCTTAGGAATGTGGACTATACAAACCAAAATAACTAGGTATTGAAACATTTAAGTTTAAAGGTTTGAATCTGTAAAGGATTTCCTTAATTTTAGGATTTAAACTCACTTGTTTACTATGCTTTGAAACTTGAAACTTAGAAACTGAACTCTAGGATTAAATTCTCTATTGTTGGATGATCTTGAACTTAAACCTAGAAACCATGAACAATTGGATCAAATCTATAATTTCATAATGATTTTAAACCTAGGTATAGAAATTTGAACCCTAGGACCGCTTTGGTCGGTATTGTCATGTGAGCAGTGTTTCGACCCGCACTCAAGTAAGAACTCACAAATTAGATATCTCAACTGGGTATAATAGGGTTAGGTAACAAAGTAGCTCGTCCTACCCCAAAATCATTTATGGTACGTCCGATAATTCATTTCGGTTAAGGAGATATGTCCGTTTTAAGTTCTTACCACCCAGATCATTTTTGCTTCCGATCAGACCTTTGTTTGGCCCATCTCGATCATGGGACGGGAAAAACGGAGTCAGATTTGAGAAGAGGATATAAAATAGAAAAAAAAAACCAACCTAATTCACCCTTCGACATCTCTACTTCGGATCCTAGCGTTGTAGATGCCCTAACCCTCGCTAAAATGAGATGACGGCTTTAGAGAAATAAGAATCTTGGGATCTATACTAAAGTTGCTGGAAGGTAAGCATGCAGTGGGCTGCAATTTGGTGTTCACCCTTAACATAAGCATGATGGATTAATGAAGTTCATATGAAGATCATCTAATCGCAAAGGGATTCAGTCAACGGTATGGAGTAGGTTATCACGAGACATTGCCCAGTCGCCAAATTGAACTCTTACATATAGCGCTCTTAACATCAGTTGGTTGTAAAGAAAGCATTTCTTTACAGATATTTTTAAGAGGAATTATACATGAATCCTCCACCTAGTTTGAGTCTCAAGACTCAATGGAAGAATGGGAAGTTGTGGATGTTGAAAAAGGTCATTTAAGGGTTGATATAGTCCCTTTGGGCCTGATTTGATAAATTCAAACTATGATCTCAAAGATTGGTTTTCCGAGTGAGACAGATCACTAACGGCCTTCCCACTATACTAACCATATGAGTTGATGATGAGCTTTATTGCACAAGCATTTGGGCTTACCAAAGCTCGTTGATGATATAGTTCTCTTAATATGCAGTGAGACTGAGATTGAAAATGTTAAAGCCTTCTAACTCTGATATTTGGGATTTGGGGCGCCCTTTTTAAAGTACTCTATTGGAATTGAAGTTGCAGGGTCCAATCACAACATCTTTTACTTCCTAAAGAAAATATGTTACATCTCTGCAGTGTTGCAGATATGTGGATGACTATGTGTAGGCTAATGAATTGCCAGCATTTGTGAAGCAAACAGAAGCAATATCAGAGGAAATGGAACAATTGGATAAGTATGATATCAAGGTTAAGATGGAGGATATAGTGCCAGAGCCAGTGCTAGATATTGATAGTTGTGACTCCAATAATCCACCTGTTGTTAATTATGTAAGGACATCTATACCTTCTACAGACAAGCAGAGGCTTCTAGCTGTTTCTCTCCAACCTATATGTCCCACCAATCTGACATCAACGAGAAGATGAGGGCTATTTTGATTGACTGGCTGATCGAGGTGCACTACAAGTTTGAACTCATGGATGAGACCTTATCCTTGACTGTCAGCCTCATAGACAATTTCTTAGAGCGTCAGACGGCTGTAAGGAAGAAGCCTCGGTTGGTTGGAGTGACTGCCATACTTCTATCATGCAAGTATGGAGAAGTATCCACTAGCCAATTCACCGCCGCCGAAAAGGAGCTCGGCTTTATAGAGCCTTTTCCCACACGTCAAACATCTACGGGCTTTAAAAAAAAAATCAAGTTGCCCTCCATTAAAACATTCATAATCATTTGCTGGACACACCGAGATGTGCTTCACAAATCCAGCCCATCCATTATGTGTGTCCCACTTGGATGAGGGGTCAGAGTAAGTTTCAGATACATCCAAATTTCAAGTGGGCCCCACCAAGTGTTTTTAAACGTTTTATGCATTTCTTCACATGATTTTAGATGGTATGGCCCACTTGAGATTCGTATACGGCTGATTTTTGAGGTATCCCATAATTTAAAGGGGACCCATCAAATGCACGGCATTGATGGTCGACATATATCATGGTGGGGCCCGCACAGCTCGACCACATGGGAAGTTCCCGTGAGCTCGACCGCAAGGAGCCTTTTCCTTGTAGCAGCAACCAACCAAAAAGAAAAAAAAAAGTTGGCAGCAGGCATCATCGCCAGCACCACCATACACCATCAGCCACAGCAGCCACTCTCCACTTCTTCATCATCACCACCACTTTCACCACCACCATCACCATCATCATCTTCATCACCACCGCAGGTGGCGCGGGATCACCACCATATGGGACAGCAAATGCGGCGCACCGCCCTTCGTGCGGCGCCACCGCCCCAACTGGTAGCGAACCGCGGTGTCACCGCCGGAAGTGCGGCGCACCACCCCAATCGGACAGGGGACCGCGGCGTCACCGCCGGCCGCAACAGGGGAGCGCGGCACGGCCGCGGGATCGGCGTCCCACCGCCGAAATGGCCAGAGGGCTGCGGCACTGCCGCCAGACCTGCGTGCCACCGCCGGACAGCTTTGCTGTCCTGGGTGGTGAGCATGTGGGGCCTCCTTAAGGGTCGTCTTGCACCATGGATTGGAGGAGATTTGAAGGGATTTCAAATCCCTGGTGGTTTGACAGCGTAAAGCAAGGGTTTTCAAATCCTTCTTCGGGTGTGAAATCCACCGTGAAAGCTTGGATTACACCTAAAAATCATTTCAAAAGTTGCAGGTGTAACATGTGTGTCGCTGTAGACTATCATTCTATTGGGCACATGGCCCACTAATGATGACCAGCACCGTCCAAACATTGTCCATATAAATTAATACCGTCCAAACATTGTCCAGATCTGTCCAAACATTGTCCATGTAAATTAGTACCGTCCAAACATTGTCCAGATCTGTCCAAACATTGTTCATGTAAATCAGCACCATCCAAACATTGTCCATGTAAATTAGCACCGTCCAAACATTGTCCAGCACTGTCCAAACATTGTTCATATAAATCAGCACCGTCTGAACATTGTCCGGCACTGTCCAAACATTGTCCATGTAAATCCACGATTAAAACGTTGGTTAGTCATTCTAACATGATCTTGTACTTGTGGCCAGTCTGCTACTCGGAATTTCATCATTTTTGGGCAAAGCATATATTACAGGGAGCTTATCACAACCATCATGTCAAAAATTACATATCTCACTAATTAGAAATATTAGAGTTGATTTAGTAATTAAATTCAAACCCCTGTAAATATATCATGCATGGGTACTTTTGGATTAAAGTTAATTTAGACTTTAGGGTGCCAAACACACTGTTGCATTAAGTGGGAGTAAGATGGAAGAAATTTTAAAGGTCACAATAAATGCATGTGTAAGGTATTGCATAGATTGGGTGTATCCCATCTTGGATTGGGTGTAACCCATGTTTTCTAATACTATATTTGGAATGTTTGCAAAAATAAAAAATAAAATCCCAGGATTTACTTTCAAATTGCATTGGAATTGAACTTGGATGAAGCAAAAATCCATCATCCATGGGATTGGTAATCCCATCTCACACTTTCCAATACAAGACATCATTTTTCAAAGCCTGCAAGATTAATTTTAATCACATCTCATACTTCTTCCAAACATGCCACTTCCAATTTCAGCCCAGGGAGGATTTCAAATCTTGGGGGTTCCCAATCCAAGGGTTCCAATTCTACTAACCAAACGGTCCCTTATGAGGTGTTTAGCACATGGTATTGGATATGATTAAGTGGGATGAAATTGCATTTGGTTTGTGCAATTCCATCCACCATTTGAAGAGGATGGAAAGGGTGAGATTAGGTGGGATGGAATTGCATTTAGTTCCATGGAATTGCATCTGATCCCATGCATAAATTTCATGGATTTTGAAATCTACTACACATGTAGGCCCCACATTGATGCATGCATTTATCCATGCCATCCATCCATATACACCATTTACTCGTGATATTTCGATTATATATATAAGTGAATAACATCCGTGTAAATTTAGTCCGCTGATCACAATTCCATAGTCCACCAAACATGATTTAGCTAAATCCAGTGTTTTCCGTAGCAAAATTTTTATCCTAAACATGGGATTGGATGGCTGCAATACCATGGTATTTCTAAACGTGCAATCATTGTGAAGTAATGATGTTAATCCCATCTAATCATGCACCATATAACCACTAAATTCTAGCATGTGGGTCTCAAAACTGTGTTAAAAAATAAATAAATAAATAAACAAAAAAAAAAACTGTGCAAGAGTATCTTATTGGCCATCTTGCATGTGCAGTACCACATGTGCCAACATGTACTTACATGAAATGCAGCCTTCATTTGCAACCACTGGTTTTCCAAGCAACTGATGAATGGTTACCATTGTTCTATTAAAGTGATTCTTGGTAAATATGAGCAATCCAGGTTGGATTCACGAAGCATTCAAGCTTTGTAATGTAATACTTTAGAAAGGAGTTAAGTTGATCCAGACTTAGTTCAGGCAACCTAAAAAAAGATATATATCATTAGGTGTCGACTCTTAGTGGCCCAGTGTAGACAAAAGAATTACGTCGATTCCGGACAGCGTTCAGCGTGATCTCGCCGAAATTTTTTTGCATCCTTCTTAGCATTATTAGCACTTCAAACCTCCAAAATATCCTATAATTTTTAGTTCTTCATTCTCTCTCAAAATAACGAAACTCAAGCACGGTTTGCTCATAATCCACTAGCCACAGGATCGAGACGATAACATAGAGATACAATCTCAGGCCCTTGAAATTTTTTTTGGGATAATCGTCTGACTATAGGCATAGTGAAAGATTTATTAATCATTAATTTGGACATGAATTAAAACGAGAACTCCCTTTGATAAAGGCCCGAATGACAACCTTAAAAATAGGAGATTTTAACCTTTCAATGATATGAGATATTCCCTAAACATTTAGGTTGATTGGACTACGGAATTACGGGACCATACGCTTGCGAAGTGTTCACGGCTTGACCCAATTCTCAATTCTGGGTGACTATCAAGGGACTCACTCCTTTGACCGAGTAAAAGACCAAGATCTATCAGGATTAAGAAGGGATACAACGAGTTGTTTGCCTTGGTCAGGCGGACAATCGACATATCGGATTTGAGCCTATTAGAACTGTTTTTCCATATTAGCCTGATCATGAAGAGCATAATATACCTTAGGTAAACTTTATTATCAAATACATAGTATGATAATAATGATTTTGACATTCATCTTCAAACTTCAAAGGTGGAAACTTTTAAGGGGGTAGAATATAATAAACAAGATTAGTTTAGTTAGTATGCACCTTACCACGCATATAAACTTGAAATCAATAAAACTTAGGCAAACGAAATGATAATATCTTTATTTATTACCCTTAGGCAATTTCGAGGATGAAATTGTTTTTAAGTAGGGTAGATTGTAACGTCTTGATTTTCGCTATTTTGGATTTCGAAAAACCCTTAAAGTTTTTTATTATAATTAACTTATGTTTTCACTTATTGGTCCTTAATACTCGAAGTGAGCCTATACACGGGTAGTACCACTAAAGAACCATACAAATCTAAGCAATCAACCGTAGGAAGCCAACGAATCCACCCGATCACTCAAACATCGAGCTTAGCCTCGGGGTTTGTTCACGTAGGGTCTAAATCTAGTCGACCTATCACTGACTAATCGAGACAACCGTAATTAAATAAAGATCTACCCAAAGTCGAGACAAGTGGGGGTCAGATCTTAATTAACAAACCAAATCAATTAGTTACCCTTTTAGCCTAAAAACCAACAACTTAGACTGACTTTAACTGAATCGGCATTTTCGCTAATCGCGAATAGGCCACACTACAATCTTAGCTAATCTAGGCCCTAATTATTACACACAAGAAATCTCACTACACAATTCACTCCAAAAATGTCTCGATTATCCAAACAAGCTTTAGACCGCTCGTTAGTGGGCCACTGAACCCGTGGTTATAAAAATATATTCGTCTTAGTGGGCTTGACGTCCATCGCATGACATCGAGCCAAGATCGCGTCTCGAATCATTCAACTTGGACTCACAAGGCGAGTGCTTGAGTTGTGCGAATACCTTATATGAAAATCTGAAACTTAAGTGAAATAAGTCCATTACTCTTTCGCAAAGTTGTAACTTTCGGACCGTCGGTTCATGGTCAAATTCGTGGTACCGACTAAAGATATTTCTCCACACATATCCATATAGCCGCGGCCCCGATCGACTATCGGTGACCGTTGAACTGACTTCTGATCGTACCCGTCGATTGACGCATCCAAATGACAGGCCGATTATGTCTATGAGTAGATCATCGTTAGGGCCAACTATCCAATGGTGGGTGTTGACTCCTACACCCTGTAGTAGCCCCCAAATAGTAGAAAAATACTCCCCTAGGGCTAGTATAGTAAAAACCTTGCCCTTGGGGCCATTTGCACAACATCTGGCATTACATAAGGACCTTATTTGGGCACTCCCTCCTCCCATACGAATTTTAACAAGAGAAAAAAAAGGGAGAAAGGGAGAAGAGATAGAGGAACAAAAGAGGAGAAAGAGAGAGGGAGAGCTTGGAAGTATAAGGGTTTGTGCACCTTCACACTCTCATCTCTTTTATAACAACATTATCCTTCATTGGTGTCGATTCGGTGACGATTGAAGGTAAGTATTGAGTTATGTTTGTAGGTTTAGGTTTTGTGTTTAATTTCTTCCAATTCTTATAAGCTTGTATGCTTATTTAAGTTTTTCAATGATATTTTCCTAACACCCTAACCCTACGAGCACCGTGAGTCAAGTGGTTCATCATAAGGTGCGGACCGTTATCTCCAGGTTATCATTTATTGACCCTTGATGGTCTCAGTTAATGATTATATGCTTGTAGATGAATTTGTACATGCTAATATGTAAATGTTTTGATTTGTCTCTAATATATATTTTTTGTTGGATATGGATGCTCACGTGTTTGATGAAATGCTTGAATGGTGGAATGTAATACTTTTTCGATGCTCATGTGCTTGATTTAATACTTAAGTGATTGTATTACTTTATGCATGCTCACATATTTGATTTAATGCTTTAGTGAATGTAATACCTTATGGATGCTTATGTGTTCGATGAAATGCCTAAGTGGCTGCGTAGTGAAATTTTCGCTATAATTGTTCATATAAAGTTTAGTCCATAGAAATACTTAAGATTGCTAAAATGTTGGGTCAGTTGGTAAATCACCCAAATCAAGGGGTGGCCCAAGTTAAGGCAGCCACCCTAGGCTTGTTTGATTGACCCGGATTAAATACGAACGACCAACAGTAGCTGGACTACACGGGCTGCTTACACCCAATGCCGGTTGTGTCGTGGTCCGCCCAGCTTAATCAAATTAGTCCACTTGCCGACTGATCATGTATGTTCACAATGTATGACACAATTAAATGAAATCTAGGATACCCTGTTCTCAATAGATGTGTCCATTCATAACCGTTAGTGCGATACAATCCCACTAAGACTCATGAGCCGGGCATGGTGGTATGGGACACCATGTCCGAGCTGTCGGCGTATGCTGGGGTGATGAGCCTCCTCATAGTGACCAGTGAGCATTGAGGGAGGTGATAAATCATTGTTCGAATAACCCCCGTCAAATTACCCGGCCAATGATTATTTCAAAATATTTTGCAATAAAAATCTCATGGAACAATGTCCTAAAGGTGGAGAATCATCTTTAAAAAATTAAAAAAATTTCAAAAATTTCAAAACAGGACGTGTACGACATCCGAGGCGTCGGGCAGTGTTTCACACTTCCCAGTGGGTGTCAACGCAACATCAATAGTTGATTTTGGTTTTCGCTGACTCGTTGATTTTCTCAGAGATGATAAGTGGAACCTGAAGCGTCTAGCCTAACCTTCGGTGTTAGTTCGATCATCCCAAAATGCAAGGTGATTATGTCTGAGCTAGCGCAGCCACACTTCAAGTCACAAAAAAGTATATTACAACCGAAGTGTCAAAATCGGAAACTCAAATAACTAAAGGGTAAATTGGATAGCTCAAGTGTAAGACACCTATAAGCCTAATGCACTTGTAATGTGGGAGATCTGTAAAGATGTAAAATGTGCAGGCAAGTGCCCATTACAGATAACTTGTCTTACAAGTGGTCCTAGGGGATTGTGTAACATCGAGAAATACCTTTACAGATCTAAGTGCGTTATCCTTATAAGGCCATAAAAAGTGACGAGGCTCTAACCACTAAAAAACCAGTCTTGCAATCACTCAATATATGAATGCCGACTGCGACAAGAAATGGTTGCGATTTGATGCCCCGTAAAGTTGTAAATAGTGTAGGAAAAAATCACAACATTTTTCTCAACCCTTAGGAGACGCCCAAATTACTCTTCGACCACACAAGTCTTTCGACAATGTCACTCTGGTGGGAATAAGCTAGACTGCATCTATGTTTAGGTTAGAATGTAGGGTGTCAACTCACTTTACCATTTTGTTGCTTATAACCTCGATTGCTTATAACCTCTGTTAAAGAGGGGCATCTATAAACACCCCATTGTGAAGACAACCGATGGTTGCCTTTAAATCGCCGGTTATGGCGATACACCTCCTCTGGCTCCTCTTGATGTGACACATTTCTGGCATATTATCCTAACACTTGACCCTTATCTTGCCGAAACACTGTAATATTATCAGTACCAAACCACCGGTTTCATATTATAAATACAACTAAGATACTGAGAAGAGCGGGAGTAAGGGGTGAGGAGTGCAAGGATAGGTCACTGAGAAATCTCTACAACAGAGTTAATATCCAAAACAAAATTAGGGAGTGCCAGTCATGAGCGATTATCATGATCGTCAAAGGCCTTACCAGGGTCCAATGATGTAAGATCATCAATAAATCTCCATAATGGCCAATTATTGAAGCAACCCAGGTGAAGGGTAGGGGCACGATCGGGGATGTCCTGTTATCTTTCTGCATAAGAAGAGTATTTGATTTCTCCATTTTTATGCCTCTTTAAGACTAATTAATTCTAGTTCTGTATACTGACATCGAGACATTCTTCTTTCTGTTTGTTTCTTATCTCACATATTTCTTTTGTTTTTTTTATCTAAGAGTTTAATTACTAAGTAACTGAACTAATCTTGACAAAATTTTCAAAGAAATCAATAAAACACTATTAAGTAAAGATCTTATGAGTGAAAAATGGTGCTTAATCCATTCCTTTTCCATAACCGAGGCCCTTATCCAGAGTAAACGGTACAAACCAATATAGGAGTCATTCTAATCGAGAGTACCCATTCAACAATTCTACGAGTTCTGTCCAGCCGTAGATTTTAAAGCCATTATTTGGCTGGTGGCGACTCCAAAACATTCTAAACATTCCTGTTGTGTCACTCTGCCTACCTTGAAAAGGTATTACACAACAAAGAAAACAAAATCGAGCCAACCAAATCGCTTACATGGGGCGTACCGCGCCTAAAAGGTGACTGGGCGCGCGAACTTCCATTTATTTTATCCTCATCATAGGATGGGATGATCAAGAAGTACGTGGGCGGCATTCACACCTACACATTAGTGTTTTGTTATGGATTAATTAAGAGCCAATAATCATATCATGAACTGTAAGGATCCAGAGACTTACTATGTGGAGCACTACGTACTCAGAGAGATTAGTATAAAATGGAAGATTGAGACTAGAAGTTTATTTTGGTTTTCTTTTGAAAGTAGAAAACTATTTTACATTTGTATTTTAAGAGAAATCTTTATGTTTCTTCTATTATATTATTTTAAAAATAAAATAGATATTATAGTTTTAAATTTAAATGTCGGATTAAGCCTCAATTTTTCGATAAAGCATTGAGAGTGTAGACATAAATGATGACAATGTAAAGACATGAGTAAATTTTTTTTTTTTTTTTTTAAATCAATAAAATTTCAACCTCTCAAAAGTAATGCATAAATAATTTTAATCTTGATAAATGGGTAACATTACTTTTAAGGTTGTGACATTTTGAAAAAAAATAAAATCAAATATCCTTATGGAAGTTTGACCCTTAAAAAGATTTTTTTAAAAAAACATCAATCTCAAATCTCAAAGAGTCACGATAAACATAACCTAATAACCTCCATAAATAGTATAATATGGCTTTAATATAAGAGAACAATTGTAGTTAGTTTCGAGAGTTACGAAAGTATGGGGCCGGCATTTATTCCAAAAGAGCTCGTGAAATAGAATGTTATGGAGAAATTGTGAATCTAAGTACGGATTCATTAAAGGGTAACGGAAAATGTAATAAAATAATAAAATCACATAGGGTAAAACCAATAAGTTAGGACGGATCAGATGAACAAGTTTAGATTACACTGAAAGCCTCATTAGTGGGTTTCTTTTTTGTTTTTTATTTTCTAATTTCATGGCATGAATATCATTGAATAATAGAGTGCAATACGAGCATTTATGACTTCATGCATTGAAATGAATTTTAACGCCTATTACAAAGCAGGTGTTAGATGTTACAGTATTGCATTCCTTTAAATAAAGTTAGAGATAAGAAAGCACATGCTAAAGTTTTTTGAAAGAAAAAATTTATAATTGTTAGGTGTTTGTAAACCCTACCCAATAATTGCATCATCTTTCATGAGATGATTAGGGTCACTGGGAGTACAAACATTAAAGTTGTATATGCGCGTACGCATTCTGATTAATTAAATTTTAATCGATGATTCAAATTTGTGCTGTTTTGATTATTGTTCATTAAGTATACTCATTGTGCATACATAAATTAAAATGAATAATTTGGTTTGGCTATTATTATGACATCAAGCATCTTTCGAGTAAAAATGATAAGACTGTTGGGAAATTATTTGCATGCGGGTTACACTTAACATGAGATTTTCATACCATGCACCTATGCTATTAGAATCCATGTTGTTGGAGGTGCTGATATCTGTGATCATGCCTAGGCTTACATCAATAGTTTCAATGGATTAGATTATTTATAACATTCCCCATGGACCATTAAGGGATATCTAGTAAAAGTTTTGAGCTTATAAATAATCAGTGGATTAGATTATTCATGTGGCTCCCACCTGAATCTCAGTTAACTTGATCCAAATCGTTCATTCCATGGTCTAGGTAACAAATGCCATGAGAGGTCAATTAAAATCTTACATTGTCTACTTAGTAATTATCAAAATGTCATCACACTCGCTTATAAATACCTCTTTCCCTTTTCATATATATATATATATATATATATATATATATATATATATATATATATATATATATATATATATATATATATATATATATAACACATTCTGAAACCGCAGATGTAACCAAACGAATAGTATCCAAAACCGAGCAATCCTTCCCATCTCTAAGATTACTTTCCCACGGGTTCCGTGTGAAGTCCTAAAAGAATGGCACGGATCAAAGAGCTCTACTCATCTTCTTTAAATGAAGAGTATTAGTGTTCTTTCTTTCCTTCCCACATATTTGATTAGGGCCTGTTGTTAATGATTAAAGATTCTATAGAGTAGAGTCAGAGATCTAAGATCTCCGATCATCTTCTCCCCCTGAGTGTCGAACTTCTTCTCTCTCCACTCACGTCTCTAGGCCCTAGATCAATTAGAGTGGCTCATGTACTACTTTCATTGCATTTAGTTTATTGTGTTGCTACATTTCCCTTCTTATTTACTACTTTCATTGACATTTTGTTAATTCTTGTAAATCACATGTTCCATGTATTGAGTCCATGTCTGGATGACTCACATGTGTCACTCTAGCCCTACTTTAGGGCCAACGTGTGGCTCTCATCCTCCTTCGTCAAGGATAGATTGTGGAGAACCTTCTAGCTTAAAAGATTATTATCGACACTCTTTGATTTTTCGATGGCTTTGATCATGGTAAGTTTGATTTTTTGCTTTCTAGAAATTTGTTGACATATAAATGGAGATCCTAAGGGTTATTGATCTTAAATTTAAAATTTTAAAAATCTTATGTTCTATTACATTTTAAAAATCCTAATGGGAGTCCATCAACGATGATCTTTACTACTAACACATTAAACCTGAATCTCCGAGTGCATTGATCTAGCCTTGGTCCAGGGTTAACAAATTGGCTCATCTGTTCTCTTCATCTAATGTATAAACGATGATCTTTACTACTAACACATTAAACCTGAACCTCCGAGTATATTGATCTAGCCTTGGTCCAGGGCTGACAAATTGGCTCATCTGTTCTCTTCATCTAAAATAGATATGGGACAGAACCTTCTTGTTTGAAGGTAGTACCTGAACAACCTACATAGTTTTAAGCAATAATAACCCACATAATTTTCGACTAAAAATTCTCTGATTTTGATTTTTTATACGAACTTGATAATGTATAAACGATGATCTTTACTACTAACACATTAAACTTGAACCTCCAAGTGCATTGATCTAGCCTTGGTCCAGGGTTGACAAATTGGCTCATCTGTTCTCTTCATCTAAAATAGATATGGGACAGAACCTTCTTGTTTGAAGGTAGTACCTGAACAACCTACATAGTTTTATGCAATAACAACTTACAAATAATTTCAGAGTTAAAATTCTCTGATTTTGATTTTTTTTTTTACGAACTTGATAATGTATAAACGATGATCTTTACTACTAACACATTAAACCTAAACCTCTGAGTGCATTGATCTAGCCTTGGTCCAGGGTTGACAAATTGGCTCATCTGTTCTCTTCATCCAAAATGGATATGGGACAGCACCTTAAAGTATGTAGGGTGAGTGCACCATAATTGGTGTTCCTTTTAAAACCCTGATTCCTCTTTACAAATAGATCATATCCCAAAGGGTAAGCAATAGGGAGCCTTGGACATCCCCACCCTTTAGGGGATGTCTAGTTGTGAGAGAAAAGAGAATATCCCTCCCCCCCAGACACACATGTAGGGTTCACGTTAGATGGCTGTCTTGGTCCAGGGTTGACAAATTGGCTCATCTGTTCTCTTCATCCAAAATGGATATGGGACAGCACCTTCCTGTTTGAAGGTAGTACCTAAAAAACCTACATAGTTTTAAGCAACAACAACCCACAAATAATTTCCGACTAAAAATTCTCTGATTTTGATTTTTTCTACAAACTTGATAATGTATAAACGATGATCTTTACTACTAATACATTAAACCTGAACCTCCGAGTGCATTGATTTAGCCTTGGTTCAGGGTTAACAAATTGGCTCATCTGTTCTCTTCATCTAAAATGGATATGGAAGAGCACCTTTTTGTTTGAAGGTAGTACCTGAAAAACCTACATAGTTTTAAGCAACAACAACCTACAAATAATTTTTGACTAAAAATTCTTTGATTTTGATTTTTTCTACGAACTTGATAATGTATAAATGATGATCTTTATTACTAACACATTAAACCTGAACCTCCAAGTGCATTGATCTAGACTTGGTCCAGGGCTGACAAATTGGCTCATCTATTTTCTTCATCTAAAATAGATATTGGGACAGAACCTTCTTGTTTGAAGGTAGTACCTGAACAACCTACGTAATTTTATGCAATAACAACCTATAAATAATTTCCGACTAAAAATTCTCTAATTTTGATTTTTTCTACGAACTTGATAATGTATAAACAATGATCTTTACTACTAACACATTAAACCTGAACCTCCGAGTGCATTGATTTAGCCTTGGTCCAGGGTTAGCAAATTGGCTCATCTGTTCTCTTCATCTAAAATGGATATGGGAGAGCACCTTCTTGTTTGAAGGTAGTACCTGAAAAACCTACATAGTTTTAAGCAACAACAACCTACAAATAATATTCGACTAAAAATTCTTTGATTTTGATTTTTTTTCTACGAACTTGGTAATGTATAAATGATGATCTTTACTACTAACACATTAAACCTGAACCTCCAAGTGCATTGATCTAGACTTGGTCCAGGGCTGACAAATTGGCTCATCTATTTTCTTCATCTAAAATAGATATTGGGACAGAACCTTCTTGTTTGAAGGTAGTACCTGAACAACCTACATAGTTTTATGCAAAAACAACCTATAAATAATTTCCGACTAAAAATTCTCTAATTTTGATTTTTTATACGAACTTGATAATGTATAAACGATGATCTTTACTACTAACATATTAAACCTGAACCTCCGAGTGCATTTATCTAGCCTTGGTCCAGGGTTAACAAATTGGCTCATCTGTTCTCTTCATCTAAAATGGATATGGGAGAGCACCTTCTTGTTTAAAGGTAGTACCTGAAAAACCTACATAGTTTTAAGCAACAATAACTCACATAATTTTTGACTAAAAATTCTTTAATTTTGATTTTTTATACGAACTTGATAATGTATAAACGATGATCTTTACTACTAACACATTAAACCTGAACCTTCAAGTGTATTGATCTAGCCTTGGTCCAGGGTTGACAAATTGGCTCATCTGTTCTCTTCATCTAAAATGGATATGGGAGAGTAAGTTCTTGTTTGAAGGTAGTACCTGAAAAACCTACATAGTTTTAAGCAACAACAACCTAAAAATAATTTCTGACTAAAAATTCTTTGATTTTGATTTTTTCTACGAACTTGATAATGTATAAACGATGATCTTTACTACTAACACATTAAACCTGAACCTCCGAGTATATTGATCTAGCCTTGGTCCAGGGTTGACAAATTGGCTCATCTGTTCTCTTCATCTAAAATAGATATGGGACAGAACCTTCTTGTTTGAAGGTAGTACCTGAACAACCTACATAGTTTTATGCAATAACAACTTACAAATAATTTCAGAGTTAAAATTCTCTGATTTTGATTTTTTTACGAACTTGATAATGTATAAACGATGATCTTTACTACTAACACATTAAACCTAAACCTCCGAGTGCATTGATCTAGCCTTGGTCCAGGGTTGACAAATTGGCTCATCTGTTCTCTTCATCCAAAATGGATATGGGAGAGCACCTTCTTGTTTGAAGGTAGTACCTGAAAAACCTACATAGTTTTAAGCAACTATAACCCACAAATAATTTTCGACTAAAAATTCTCTGATTTTGATTTTTTATACGAACTTGATAATGTATAAACGATGATCTTTACTACTAACACATTAAACTTGAACCTCCAAGTGCATTGATCTAGCCTTGGTCCAGGGTTGACAAATTGGCTCATCTGTTCTCTTCATCTAAAATGAATATGGGAGAGTACCTTCTTGTTTGAAGGTAGTACCTGAAAAACCTACATAGTTTTAAGCAACAACAACCTACAAATAATATTCGACTAAAAATTCTTTGATTTTGATTTTTTTTCTACGAACTTGGTAATGTATAAATGATGATCTTTACTACTAACACATTAAACCTGAACCTCCAAGTGCATTGATCTAGACTTGGTCCAGGGCTGACAAATTGGCTCATCTATTTTCTTCATCTAAAATAGATATTGGGACAGAACCTTCTTGTTTGAAGGTAGTACCTGAACAACCTACATAGTTTTATGCAAAAACAACCTATAAATAATTTCCGACTAAAAATTCTCTAATTTTGATTTTTTTCTACGAACTTGATAATGTATAAACAATAATCTTTACTACTAACACATTAAACCTGAACCTCCGAGTGTATTGATCTAGCTTTGGTGCAGGGCTGACAAATTGGCTCATCTGTTCTCTTCATCTAAAATTAAACGATGATCTTTACTACTAACACATTAAACCTGAACCGCTAAATGCATTGATCTAGCCTTGGTCTAGGGCTGACAAATTAGCTCTTTTGTTTCTCTTCATCTAAAATAGATATGGGAGAAAACCTTCTTGTTTGAACGTAGTACCTGAACAACCTATATAGTTTTAAGCAACAACAACCTACAAATAATTTCCGACTAAAAATTCTTTGATTTTGATTTTTTGTTCTACGAACTTATAATGTATAAACAATGATCTTTACTACTAACACATTAAACTTGAACCTCCAAAATTTTTATTTTTTTCTTTTGTGCCAAATATTTGAGTTATCCTAAAAAGAACATTGTTCTAGGGCTAAAATTATGTTAACCCAGTTTAATGGGCATGTTATACTAGAACAAAGCATACTATATGCCTCCTTGTAACTTTATAGTGCTTAGTTCCATCTTATCCATGTATAAATAAAGAACATGCGGAGAGAGCTGATCACCGAAAAGCCCTAATTTTCTCTTAACAACTTTTCACTTATAAGCATCCCTTTTGATAGCCATTAATAGGACGAATATGATTGCTTGATTAGTGTTTTATTAGATATATTCTCCATCCACTATGGGACTTACCAATTGGATGATCTGTACGGCTATAAATTAATGCCACGTGAGGAGGATGGGGCCACCATTTTTAAAACTAACATAACTAACACTGGAGTCTTGCCCACCAAAGTGAAAGTGGAAACAACCATATTTTTAAGATAGGATTTTCACCAAAGAGACTTCATTTTTACATGCACCTAGTTGAATTTGCACTCTTAGGTATCCGGATCACCTATCTGGACCATCCATTAAGTCCAGTCCACTTTTCATCCATTGCCTTGCAAAAATCATGGCAATCTAATGGTCCTAAATGTCCCTGATTAGACCTATCTCACACAAACAATCTCACCCATCCATTAATTTTATGGGTTAGATGATCCAATTGTTATGAATTTTCTTTTCAGAAAACCTTATGATGAGTGGAGCAGACCTAATGGACGGTCAGATAGATTATATATATGCAGACAAATCCAAATGCAATTAGAAACATAAGAAGATTTCCATACACTCAGCCAACCATGTAATTTTCCAACCTTTTGAAAGTCAAATAGAAGATTGTTGGTGGGTAAAATAAGGAAATTAGGGATAGGCATCCGGCTCATAAATGGAGCTGGTAGAGATAAGGCAGTACTTTATATACCTTCCTATCTATTATTATTCTTAAAGAAGTGGTGTTGTGGGGCCCATGTGATGCATGTAAGCTGCCTTTTTAATCAAATGAACAAAAAATTCTATCAAGCCAACCATGAGTTGTACTATATATATATATATATATATATATATATATATTCCACTGTCGGGTGCTATTCGAATTGCCAACTTGACATAAAAAAATGTCATGTGCATGTGTCAAAGATGGCATCACAGTGAAAAACATGAGTTTTTATGGGTGAATGACACATTTACCCTTTCCACGGTGGGCCTCACCTGATGGCTGATGACCCTGGCTACTGGTATGTGCTCTGTGGGCCCCGCCATGATGTATGTATTTCATCTACACTGTCTATCCATTTTTTTTTTATTTAAGGATCATTTTATGTATGAGCACCAAAACAAGGTAAATCCAAATTTCAAGTGGGTCTCATCATTGGAAACAAAATTGATTGAGTGTCGACCATTAAAAACTTCCTGGGGGCCATAAAAGTTTAGGATCGGGCTAATATTTATTTTTTCCCCGTCTCTGGGTATGTATGACCCAATCAATAGGTTGGATGTCAAATAAACATTATAGTGTGCCTAGGAGGTTTTTAATGGTGGACATTCAATCATTATTGTTTTCCTATGGTGTGGTCCACCTGAGATTTAGATATGCCTCATTTTTTGGATGAAAACCTAAAATGATCTAGACAAATGAATGAATGCCATGGATAAAACACATATATAATGATGGAGCCATGGAGCACCGACCACTAGCCAACTTACTAGTGGTAGTGTCACTAGCCAAACCATGTCTGGGATTGTATTTCATAATCCTCATTTGGCAACTTGGATATGGTGGTAAATAGGTGTATTTCAAATCCGAATAGCTGCTTTGGCATCTGGCAATTTGGATTTGGAGGCAAATGGAATCAGCAGCATTTTAAATATATTATTTTGGTGTGTTTTGAAATTTGAACAAAATGTTAAGATTAGGCCTAAAATGTCTTCTTCTTTTTATTAATAAATATATTAAATAATATATATATATATATATATATATATATATATATATATATATATGTGGGAAAAGGTATTATGCGCTAAAGCTCATGATAACGTCCCATGAGGTCGAGCTGTGTAGGCCCCACCGTGACACGTGTCGAAAATCTACCCCATCAGTCACATGCACCATTCCATCATGGGCATACGTCTCAGAAATCAAGTCAATCCGTGGCTTGTGTGGGCCACGCCACATATAGAAGTTGAGAGGGTCCATGCACCATTAAAATATTCATAATCATTTTTTGGGACCACCGAGATGTGGTTTGCAAATCAAGCCCATCCATTATGTGTGTCCCACTTGGATGAGGGTTCAAACCAAGTTTTAGATGCATACAAATTTCAGGCGGCCCCCACCAAGTGCTTTTATATGTTTTAACGGTGTCTTCACATGGTTTTAGATGGTATGGCCCACCTAAGTTCTGTATACGACTGATTTTTGGTATATCTTATAATTTAAAGGGGACCCATCAAATCCATGGTGTTAATGGTCGACACGCATCACGATGGGGCTCACACAGCTCGACTTCACAGGAGCTTATCGTGAGGTCGAGCTCCCCTCCTTTTAAAGAGCAAGAGAGTAATATATATATAACAAAGGTGTCTCTAGGCTACTAATTCATTGGATACATGTCATCTTAATAATACCCAAAATAATCCACTTATTAGTTACAATACTAAAAACACAATAATAGAATGATTTGAACTGTCCAAGTGTTGGACATCTAAATGGACAGTTAAAAAAAGATGATAATTCACCTATTTGTGATCCTTGCATTTATGGCCCACCCAATGCTTGGAATTCTCTCTCTCTCTCTCTCTCTCTCTCTCTCTCTCTCTCTCTCTACCAACATATATATTATAATAGACTTATTGCAATCATTATATTAAATATGACACATATATACTTATTTGGAATATGAAAGATAATGTATATAATTAAATATAAGTCTGTGAAGATACTGAAGAATTCCAATGACCTCCAAATATAAGCTTCCAAATAAAAGATTTGAATCCCAGCGCACTTCAACCAAACACAAATAAAGATTTCGAATAATCTTGATTGCAATGTAATTGTGATTTAGATTCTAATACATTCCAAATCTAAGCTCCCAAATAGAGCTGTACACGACTTGAGCCGAGTTGTGCTTGACACAGCTTGATTTGGCTTGGCCATTAGCTGACCCCAACTCGAACTTAACTTGGTTCGGTCCTCGAGCCTGATTGGCCAACTTGTCTCAGTTCAGTCAGCAGGTCGGGCCAATTCGAGCCCAGATCGAGCATGTACGGCATTTTCTCAAACACATGGAGTGCACCTTTAATTTCTCACGGTATGTAAAAAAGCAGCAGCAGTTTATAAGTATTTCATCAAACACTCAGTAGGCAATATCAAAATCAAGATGCAAAGGTATTTGTTTCATATCTATACCTTCCTTGCTACCAGCCGACACTTCGTTGAGTCATTTCATTAAACTCTTAGTGAGCAACATCAGTATCAAAATGATCAAGTCACCGAACTGGTTCGATTCGATTCAAGTTGAGTCAGACTTGCACTCGGTTCGAAATTTTTTTGAGCCCAAAAAATCAGCTCAACTTGGCTCGAAATCAGTTTCGAACCGAGTCGAATCGAGCTTTTTTGAACCGAATCGGGCAAGCTAACTGAGCTGACTCGGTTCTTGTACAGCTATACTCCCAAATGTGCCCTAAGCATGCCCCCGGCCCATAAATGCTCAACTCCGCCATTTTTCTTAGAAAAGTAATGTGGGCCCTTCAGTCATTTCACTAAAACAATATATTGTGAATGATCTAAATTCTCTTCTTGATCGATAGCCCAGATCTCCCACACGTGTTGCATACCATCAAGTGTTCTCGTCATGTGAATGGAAGAGAATGGACACGAATCTCCTACAAGCCATGTTACAAGGAGCCCGAATAACCACTAACCAGATGTTCTGTGGGGCCCACTGTAATGTCTGCGCAACATCCACCCCTCCATTAGACATGAGCCTAGAAGACGAGGTAGATCCAAAACTCAAGTAGGCTGCCCCACAGGAAAGAACGAGTATGGAAACCCCACCATTGAAACCGTCATGGCCCACCGTGATGTTTATATAACATCCAACCTGTTCAAGAAGGTTTCAGTGGTGGGTGTTTAATCCCTGTTGTTTCATGTGGTGCGGCCCACCTGAGTTTTGAATCTGTTTGACTTTTGAAGGTCCATAAAATGGACATAGGGGACGAGGTTTGGCTAGTGGTCGGTGCTCTGTGAGCCCATCATGATGTATATATTTTATCCACACCATCTATTCATTTTTAAAGATCTTTTTAGAGCTTTCTATCAAAAATGAGGTAGATCTAAAAGTCAGATGGACCACACTACAGGAAAACAATAGTGATTGAATGTCCACCATTAAAAATCTCCTGTGGCCTACTGTTATTTTTATTTGACATCCAACCTTTTGATTAGTTCGTACAGACCTGGATGAAGGGGAAAAAGAAACATCATATTGATGCAAAAACTTGCAAGAAGTTTTTAATGGTGGGCGTTTAATAAATACCATGTGGTCCACTTGAGATTTGGATATACCTCATTTTTGGGCTAATATCATAAAATGATATGGAAAAGTAGACGGATGGCATGGATGAAACACATAAATCATGGTTGGGCCCACATAGCACCAACCACAGGGTCACTAGCCAATCCTTACCCACGTAGGGAGGAGGGAGAGGATACAGAAATCGGATTGCGTACTGAGTTACTCGGTACGCTCAGTAGGCTCTTATCTCACTGAGTCAACTCAGTTGGGCCCACCTTGAATGTATGTGGTTTATCCACCCCCTCCATCCGTTTTACATTTAATTTAAGAGGTTGAGCCTAAAATTGAAGCATATACAAAGATCAAGTGGATCATACCACAGGAAACAGTGGGGATAATGATTTCCACTGTTGAAACTTTACTGGGCCCATAGTAATGTTTGTTTGTCATTTAACATGTTCATAAGATCATACAACATGGATGAACAGAGAGCACAAATATAAGCTAAACCGAGACAAAGGTTGAGTCGGTTCCGACGACAAAGGTTGAGTCGGTTCGGACGACAAAGATTGAGTCGGTTCGGACGACTCATCAGCACTCCGGGCATGCGTCGGGCGGACCACCTTACCAGATCGGCCATCGCAAAATCAAGCCTCATCCCGGATATCTTGGGATAAGATCTCCAACCCCGAAGCTCACGGGATCGGATGAAGGCTCCAGATGGGCACGACCCAATCTCCGTGATACTAGGAGAAGATCCCGCGCACAATATCAGGAAGAGAATCCTCGTGCGATTAAATGCCCCAGCAGCTATAAAAGAGGGACCCCGATCACCCTGAAAGGTACGAAACAAATTCTCTCTAAAAAGCTCCTCAATACTCTTAGACCCAGAATCCAGGCCTGACTTTGGCATCGGAGGGTCCCCTGCTCAAGCCAGGGTCTCCTTTGTCCCCTTTTTGTGCAGGTATACGAAGGTCCAAGAGTAGGAACCAGACATTTGCATCAACAGCTTGGCGCCGTCTGTGGGAATGTACAAAAAGCCATCTCGTATCTCTATACTGATTTCAATGGTGATGACTAGAAGGACGGTCCCAGAAGAAGATTTGAATGAGAATGCGATTACGGGGTCAGCGGGTCCAATCGCGGTTCCCGCAGCCCAGAACCCACCTAACAACCGCCGACGAGGGGCGACCGGAACAAGCAACAATCAGCGGGGTCGCGACGATGGGCGGTTGGACAAGGAGGTTCAAGAAATCCGCTCCGATATGAATATGATGAAGCAGATGCTGGAACGAAAAATGCAGCCACTCCGGCATCCTCAAGGGGAGACAGCGCACGTGCCGACGGCGGCGGTTGATCCTCAACCTTCGGCGCGTCCTTCCGGCCGAGCCAACCCCAAGGCGGATCGGAACCATCTCCAGGTCGGCCAACGCTTCCCTCCCCACGACTCTTTGACACGAGATAGAGCGAAGAAGGCGCAATCGCCCATCCATGGAAGGCACGGCAGAAGCAGAGAACCTTGGAAAGCCGATATTCAAAATTTTAAAAGAGAAGTGCGGGAAGAAATGGCGAAAGAGATGGCGGACATAAAGCACGGCCGGAATGTATATCCGACCGGGTCCGAAGCGAAGGCATCCCCCTTTGTGGTAATGAAGGCTCGGTTGCCCGAGAGGTTTCGATTACCTCAAATCACTCCTTTCACCGGCAAGATCGACCCGACCGAGCATATTGAATGCTTCAGAACCTATATGGAGCTCCACGATGCCTCGGATGCGGTAATGTGCCGGGCCTTTTCTCTTACATTGACCGATGTAGCTCGACTGTGGTTCAAACAGCTGAAACCAAAGTCCATCAGTTCATTCGTTGAGCTGAGTGACGCCTTCCTCACCAACTTCATCGGCGGAAAGAAGAAATTGAAGCCCCCTGCACATCTGAACAACGTAGTTCAAAAGCAGGAAGAGCTACTGAAAGATTATATCAAGCGTTTTTATTTCGAATCCCTTCAGGTTCGAAAACATTCAGAAGAAACGACTCTCAACGCGATCATGCAAGGAGTCAGAGATAAGCCATTCCTGGCATCTCTAGACAAAACTCCGCCCGATACTCCGGCAGAATTTATGGCACGGTCGGATAAGTATGCAAACGCCGAAGAAACGCGAATTCTACGTGAAACCAAAACTTTGGTCAAAGAGTCGGCCAAAAAGGAAGCCGACTCGGCCGGAGGAAGGAAGCGCAAGGATGATCAAGCGCGTGATGAGCGAAGGTCAGGCAAACGGCCGGATCGAAGATTTTCCACATATACTCCCCTGAACAAGACTCGGGAAGAGTTATTGATGGAAATAAAAAACGAAGGCTTTGTTAACTGGCCTAGTAAGCTCAGGAGTAATCCTAATCGGCGGGACAAGGATAAATACTGCCATTATCACCGTGATCACGGGCATAACACAAGTGATTGCCGTCACCTAAAAGAAGAGATCGAACGACTCATAAAAGAGGGCCGACTCAGAGAACATATGGTTAAAGCTGGGGCAGCTGAGGCACGCCCAACCGAGAGCCAGCCTATGGAAGAGATCCGGACGATTATCGGCGGTCCACAAGGTGGGGGCGACTCAAACAATGCACGAAGGAATCATGCAGGAAAACTTAGTCAGCCTCAGTCCGAGCTCATGATCATAGATCGGCCACCAAAGGAGAAGAAAATAGAAAGATATTACATCTCGTTCACAGAGGAAGATGCCCGAGGCATCTATCACCCCCACGATGACGCATTGATTGTCACCCTGACTATCGCTAACCGAAAAGTGTTTCGGATACTCGTCGATACGGGGTCATCTGCAGACGTGTTATTTACCCAGGCGTTCGACAAAATGGGGATCGAACAGTCCACACTACGCCCAGTTCGGACCCCGTTGATCGGTTTTTCCGGAGGACAGGTACTGCCTGAAGGGATTGTCTCGTTACCACTCACTGCTGGTAGTGCCCCACATCAGACGACGATGATGGTTGACTTCCTGGTTGTCGATCAACCCTCGGTATACAACGCAATACTCGGCCGACCTTCATTGAGTCTCCTCCAGGCCGTGGTATCCACATACCATCTTTCATTGAACGACCGAGTCGGAGTCGGAATTGTCAAAGGAGACCAGCAGGATGCGAGGCGATGTTACATGATAGCTGTAAAAGGAGCCGCCGACAAAAGTCCGACCAACATATTAACGATCGAATCATTGGACCCTCGGGGCGAGAATTATGAACGAGGACAGCCGGTCGAGGATCTTGTCTCGGTCCCCTTGGTCGAGACAGATGGATCCAAGACGGTACGAATTGGCTCGTCTCTGCAGTCCCCTTTGAAAGAAAAGCTGATAGCCCTGCTCCGTAGGTACGCCGACGTCTTTGCCTGGAGTCATGAAGGACATGCCCGGGATCGACCCCTCTGTGGTGACTCACCGACTCAACATCGACCCGTCGTATCGACCGATCCGACAGAAGCGGCGACCGCTCGGCCCTGAACGATACGCTATCATTGAAGAAGAAGTCAACAAACTCCTCCAGGCTAATTTCATAGAAGAAGTATACTATCCAGAGTGGGTCGCGAATGTCGTGCTCGTAAAGAAATCCAACGGGAAGTGGCGGGTCTGTATTGACTATACTGACTTAAATAAAGCCTGCCCAAAGGATAGTTTTCCGCTTCCAAGGATAGACCAGCTAGTAGATAGCACCGCCGGACATGAGCTCCTTAGCTTCATGGATGCTTATTCAGGATATAATCAAATTGCAATGCATAAGACAGATAAATCAAAAACTACCTTTGTCACCGACAAAGGCCTTTACTGTTACCGAGTGATGCCATTTGGTCTGAAGAATGCCGGCGCAACCTATCAAAGATTAGTTAATAAAATCTTTGCTCGGCTTATAGGCCGAACCATGGAAGTATATATTGATGACATGCTCGTCAAAAGTGTACATGCGGCAGATCATGTGAACGATTTGGAAGAAATGTTTCTCACCCTACGAAAGTTTCGGATGAAGCTGAATCCGAATAAATGCGCTTTTGGGGTGCGCTCTGGAAAGTTTCTCGGTTTCTTGGTTAGTCAGCGAGGAATAGAGGCAAACCCTGAGAAGATAAAGGCTTTGATTGATATGGAATCCCCTAAAACCATAAAGGACATCCAAAGGTTGACTGGACGAGTCGCAGCACTTAATCGTTTCCTGTCCAGAGCCACGGATAAATGTCTCCCTTTCTTCAAACAGTTGAAAGGAAGACAAACAATGGACTGGACGGAAGAATGTGAAGCGGCATTCCAACAATTAAAATCATGTCTCGGTTCTGCACCTCTCTTATCAAAGCCCGAATCGGGGGAGTCTTTGCTCCTTTACCTAGCGGTGTCCGAGGCAGCGGTTAGCTCGGCCTTGATACGAGAATCCGAAGGAAAGCAACTGCCGGTTTACTACGTCAGCAAAGCATTATTGCCGGCAGAAACAAGATACCCAAGCCTGGAAAAAATGGCCTTGGCTTTAATCACTTCCTCTCGCCGACTCAGGCCATACTTCCATGCCCATACCATCATCGTAATGACCGATCTTCCGCTTCGCCAGGTATTGCAGAAACCAGAAGCTTCCGGCCGACTCACGAAATGGGCCATCGAATTGAGTGAATTTGACATTCAATACAGCCCGAAGGCAGCAATCAAAGGGCAAGCAGTAGCTGATTTTATCGCCGAAGGAACACCACCATTCGAGCTCCCGGTCAAAGATATATCAAAGGATGTTGCAGTTCCAACAACAACCGCTCCCCCGACCCTTATCTGCCCTATTCCCTGGAAACTATTTGTCGACGGTTCTTCCAACTCGAAGGCAAGTGGGGCTGGGGTTGTGCTGGAAACCCCCGATCATACCTATATACAGTATGCCTTACGACTTGGATTCCAAGCGTCGAACAATACGGCGGAATATGAAGCGTTGTTACTCGGCCTCCGTCTCGCCGCTAGCTTGGAGGTCACGCACCTCAGTGTTTTCAGCGACTCTCAGTTGGTTGTTAATCAAGTTACCGGTGTATACCAGACACGGAAAGACCAGTTAAGGGCATACATGCAGAAAGCGAAAGAACTTATCAACGGATTTCAACTCTAACGTGTCACTCGGATCCCTCGTACGGAAAATAGCAAAGCCGATTTGTTAGCAAAGCTCGCCTCAGCCGATGAAGATGAAATACCCAGGTCCGTCCCTGTCGAATACGTCGATAAGCCGAGTATAGATGAACCAATTAGCGAGGCCGTCAATACAATCAACTCGGAACCATCCTGGATCGATCCAATCCGCCAATACCTTGACGAAGGAAGTTGCCCGAGGATCGCGCCGAGGCTCGACGAATTAAGATCCGAGCCTCCCGTTACACCATACTCAACGGAACCGTCTATAAGAAAGGTTACTACGCCCCGTTGCTGCGGTGCCTCAAACCCAGCGAGGCAGACTATGTATTACGGGAGATCCATGAAGGAATCTGCGGAAACCACTCCGGAGGGCGATCTCTCGCCCATAAGGTCCTACGACAGGATACTACCGGCCCACTATCCAACACGACGATCGCGGCTCGTCCAAAAATGCGACAAATGTCAACGATTCGCGGCAATTCCGAGGCAAGCCCCGGCACTGACGCCGATGAGTGGTCCCTGGCCCTTCGCACGGTGGGGTGTCGACATCATAGGCCCGCTCCCTATGGGAAAAGGTCGGACCAAATTTGTTGTGGTAGCGGTGGACTATTTCACGAAGTGGGCCGAGGCGGAGCCATTAGCTAAAATAACCGAGCAGAAGATCACCGAGTTTGTGTGGAAAAATATTATCTGCCGATTCGGAGTACCCCGTACCATTGTCACAGACAATGGAAGGCAATTTGATAATAGGAGCTTTCGCGAGATGTGCGATAACCTCGGAATTAGAAACGTTTATTCTTCACCTCATCACCCTCAAACCAACGGACAAGTTGAGGCGGTTAACAAGATTATCAAGCAACATCTTCGGACCAAGCTTGGCCGGGCCAAAGGAGCATGGGCTGAAGAGCTCCTGAAAATTCTTTGGGCTTACCGAACTACAGCTCGAACAGCCACAGGAGAGACTCCGTTTTCACTAGCTTATGGCTCGGAAGCCATCACTCCCTTTGAAATCGGATTACCTTCGGCTCGAATCACCTCATTCAATGCGGAAGAGAATGAAGAACTCCTTGCACTCGGACTCGACCTTCTGGACGAACAAAGGGAAGTGGCGCGGCTGCGCACGGAGGCGCGGCAACGACAAGTGGCTCGGTTCTACAATACCCGAGTTAAGATTAGAAGGTTTCGAATGGGAGATATGGTTCTCCGGAAAGTTTTTTCCAACACCAAGGAATTTGGGTCGGGTACGCTGGGACCCAATTGGGAAGGACCCTATATCGTCTCGGGCACCATCCGACCAGGAACGTATCGGCTAGAAGACCTAAACGGACAACCATTGCCTCACCCTTGGAACGGTGAACACCTCAAGGTCTACTATCCTTAGCTCGGTACTCAATGTTTAAAGACTCTGAACTAAGAAAGATTAAAGCCAAGTCAAATGAATAAAGCTAAGCATTTTTCTTTCATTCATCAAAACACATACAAATACAATGTGTGAATACATCAAAGTGAATAGAAAGAAAAAATCAAAGGGCCCTGGTAACTGTCCTCATGCACCGGCCTCGTCCCCAGCAGCAGTGTCTTCAGCAGCGGCGTCCGGGTTCTCGGATTCCGAGGCTGCTCCACCCTCGATTTCTGAAAGGTCAAGGTCGGGAAAAGATTTCTTTATATCCTTGACGCATTCCAGATATCCGCTTTGGAACAAGCGGTCCCTCTCGTCCTCGAACTCCGCCGACTCAAGGAAAGCTTGGACGGCTTGGTCCTTGGCTTTCTCAGCCTCCCGAGTCTTCTCGTCGGCCTGCCGAATATGCTCTGCCGCTTCAAGCTTAGCCCGAGCTAATTCATCTGCGCACGAAGCATGAACTGCGAGAACTCGCCGGTTCTCTTCTTCAGCTTCGGAGAGAAGAGCCAGTACCCGAGCAACCTCTGCTTGCGCATCCTCCAAGGCTCTTCTGGAGGAAGCCGCCTCTGCTTTCGCATCTTCGGCAGCCTTCCGGGCAAGGGACGCCTCGCCTGTCAGGACGCCGACCTGGATTTCGGCCTCCTCGCGTCGCCCTTCGGCTTCCGACAGAAGAGTCTGCAGCCGATGAGTCGAGGATAGCTCCTTGCCGGCCTTAATCAAGCAGGGAGCGAGTTCAAGAAGCACCCTTGCTGCATGGCTGACGGTTTGCGATGACGGGGCGTTGTAGAGCCTCACGAACTCTCTTTCGCCCCCGTGGGCTAAGGCACAGGGAACCATCCCCGATTCCACTTGCTGCAGGACAGACGGCCCTTTCTGGTTCGTCTCCTCCCCTCGGAGGATGCGGTCCTCGTCTCACCTTCCCCTCGGAAGACGCGGCCCTGGTCTCTTCCTCCCGTCTCGGAACGTCCGTCTCAAGCGTTTGCCGAGTCGGGTGCCGCCGAGGTTCCGAGGCGGACCGCCGTCTCTTGACCCTTTCTTAGGTCGGGAATTATGACGAGAGGAGGGGCGGAAGAACTCGGCTCTTTCTCCTTCCGCGCGCCATTTGCCTCTTGGCGGCGAGGCTCGGCAGAAGAAGCTGGCCGCGGAGGAGCCTTCAACCGTGGCCCTAAGGGGAAGACGAGCTCCGATCATTTACGAGGGCGGCTCGGGAACAATCCCGAGGTTAGGACGGGCTTGGCGATCTAAAAAAAATAATGGCGAAGTAAGTCGGGAAATTCGGAAAATTCGGAAGATACATTTTCGATTACTGTGACTTAGAATCTAGACTGCAAGATGAAGGCGCTCACATTTGTAAAGCTCCTTCCAAGATCTATCTGCCGGATCAACGTCCTCAACTCTTTGATCCGAGCCGAGGCACGGAGCCGAGCTTCGGCCGCTTCTTCGGGATATCTGCTGGACACAAGTCCTTCGGACTCAGAATATTACAAAAATGAAAAAGGGAGAGAGAGAAAACCCAAGTCACTGCCCTCTGGAATGTCCGAGGAACACGAGCCTCGCAGGGCCCGGACTCATCCATCTCCCAGCGACCACATGCCCAAAACCAACGCTCTCTCCAATGTTTGTTGGAAGTGGGAGGGTCAGTGATCAGGGAACCGCCTCCGCCTCGCCAAGCAGCGAAGACGTAGAAGCCAGGGTAGTTCGGATTCACCCGCACTTGGTACAGGTGGAGAAATTCGTCGACTGTAAGCGGTGGCTGTTCCATCTCGGCCCACAACACCGCACACCCGAATAAGTTCCTCCACCCATTCGGAACTCTCTGCCCCGGGGCAATCTGAATACGAGATAAAACTCCCCGGACGATGGCCTGAAGGGGCAGACGCAAGCCGCATTGCATTGACACTTGGTAAATGGCGACCGCCCCAGCAGGAGGGTGATCCGGCAAGTCATTCGGACGGGGGAGATAGGTGATGACCGACTCGGGGATGTGATACCCGATTCGGATTCTGTCTAAGTCCGCCTCAGTTAAAACTGAGGGAACCGGACCGCTTAAATCTTCCCCCGATCCTTCTCCTTCAGACTCGGCATGCGCCGGTTCATCGACAGGAACTGGATCGGAGGTTCCCTCGGCAATCAACATTTCATCTTCTTCCTCCTCATCTTCCTCCATGCCCCTTGGGAAGTTAGGCCTTCCCGGGCGGGTTAATAAAGACGACCCACCACGAGAAGGAACAACAGAAGCAGGGCGCTCCGCCGGAGCTTCAGTGACTCTCTCAGATAGAAAAGCAGCGTTGGCATCCACTGCTATCTCCGTCAGTAAGGAAGGCGATTCCGCAACATTCCAAAAACGTTGCGCTTCGCCTTCGTCTCCGGAAGCTCCCCCCTGGGGACTTCGAGAACCCCTATCCGCCATTATTATCTAATAAAGAGGAAGGAGAAACTCACCGGAGGGAGAAAGGAAAACGGAGATGGCGGAAAGAGGCACCGACGGTAAAGAGAAAAAAAAGGAAGAAGATGAAAGACTGAGAAGGCTCCAAAGGGAATGAAAAGTAGGAATGGCAATAGAAGTTCAAAATGCGGGACCCCCACCAATTTATAAGATTGCCATACGGCGGGAGTAATTAATGAGGAAATGATTCGACGCCTGCATCGATTCCCCCACTCGACACGTGGCGCTCGTCGACTGACGACAATAATGCCCTTGCTACGTGTCCAACCCTCATTGGCGGGATGAGCGATTTGATGGCTGACGGCGCATTCGATGTCAGGAACCGAACCGCCTCCCGTCAAAGGCGACATGGAACGCATTAAATGACCACCTACTGTCTCGGACTGGGTTGTGAACCGACTCAAAACTCGCTACTCCTAAGTGTCATATGAAACACACGGAGTAGGGGGGCTTACTGTTGGGAACAAAAAATATAAGTCCGCAGATTCGGACTTAATGCCTCGGGTCACCAAAGAATGTGCCAAACCCGAGGCATGATTCGCAAAACCGAGACAAAGGTTAAGTCGGTTCCGACGACAAAGGTTGAGTCGGTTCGGACGACTCATCCGCACTCCGGGCATGCGTCGGGCGGACCACCTTACCGGATCGGCCATCGCAAGATCAAGCCTCATCCGGATATCTTGGGATAAGATCTCCAACCCCGAAGCTCACGGGATCGGATGAAGGCTCAAGATGGGCACGATCTTATCCCCGTGATCCTAGGAGAAGATCCCGCGCTCAATATAGAGAATCCTCGTGCGATTAAATGCCCCAGCAGCTATAAAAGAGGGACCCCGATCACCCTGAAAGGTACGAAACAAATTCTCTCTAAAAAGCTCCTCGATACTCTTAGACCCAGAATCCAGGCCTGACTTTGGCATCGGAGGGTCCCCTGCTCAAGCCAGGGTCTCCTTAGGAAGCAGTGGGGATAATGATTTCCACTGTTGAAACTTTACTGGGCCCATAGTAATGTTTGTTTGTCATTTAACATGTTCATAAGATCATACAACATGGATGAACAGAGAGCACAAATATAAGCTTGATCCAAAACTTACTTAGGCTTTAAGAAATTTTCAATAGTAGAAGTTTAATGTTTTCCAAGGTATGGTCCATTGGACACTGTATATACTTCATTTTTAGGCTCAAGCTCTAAAATTATCCAGAAAAATGGATGTACAGAGCAGGTAAAATACATAATCTTGATGGACCTAACAGAGTTTGCTCAGTACAGTAAGCGTAGAGAGTTACCACGCAATTTCCGAGAGTTACTACGCAATTTCCGAGGATACAGCACGGACCTACAGAACTCGTGCATTCCCCGTCTGTACCAACCCGTCTAACGAATCCTGACCAGCTTGGAAGCAGATGCACGTGGCTTCGGTGGTAATTGAACTCCCACCATCAAAAACTCCTTGGGCGGCGCAGAATGTTTATTTTCCATCCAACCCTTGATAAGGCCACACAGACTTGGATGAAAGGAGCACCCAAATATCAGCTTGATTGAAAACTTTTGTGGCCTTGATAAGTTTTTAATGATCAATCGGTATGGTGTGGTGTGCTAAGAAGTTTTTAATGGTCACTTATCACTGCTTCCTATTATTTCTTGTGGTGTAGCCACTCCAGCTTTGAATCTGCCTTACTTTTGACCGCAAGTCCTAACATAAGCTCACAAACAATAGTCGGCCCTGCAAAACCCACCCATTTCCTGTCTCTGCCAACCCGTCTAATTAATGAATCTGGACCAGCTTGGAAGCGGATGAACGCTCACCATAAAAAACTTTATGGGAGACACCAGAATATTTATTTGTCATCCAACCATTGATGAGGTCACAAAGACATGGACGAAAGGATCACACAAATATCAGCTTGATTGAAAACTGTTATGGCCCTAAGAAGTTTTTAATGCTCAATCATCACTGTTTCATATAGTGTTGTGGACCCCGAGAAGTTTTTAATGGTCAAACACCATTATTTTCTATTGTTTCTTGTAGGGTTGTCCACCCAAGTTTTTAATCTACCTAACTTTTGAGCGTGTAAGTCCTAACATAAGCAGACAAAATAGACAAACAGAGAGGATATAACGCAGACAACAGTGGGCCCACAGAACCAGTACAATCCCTGTCATTACCAACCCGTCTAATGAATCCAGACCAGCTTGGAAGCAAGATGCACGCATCTTCTGTCGTAATCGAACACTCCAGATTACACTACAATGTTTATTAGCCATCCAACCGTTGAATGATCCATAGCTCAAGTAGTAGATTGAGTGAAAGATGTTTATTAGCCATCCAACCGTTGAATGATCCATAGCTCAAGTAGTAGATTGAGTGAAAGATATCTCGTTTCAACACTGAGGTCTTGGTATCATATCACTAGTGGGGTGGGAAATGGTGAAGTGTGAACCTAGACAGGGTATGCTAACAAGCTAAAAGAAAGATTTTTAAAAATAAAAATGAAAAATTGACTATTTTTTATGGTTTCTTGTGGTCTGGCGCACCTGAGATCAGTTCTGAATCTTCCTTACCATAGAAAACAGCAAAGAGATTGACACCCACAGTTAAAAGGTTCTACTGGCCACAAAAGTTTTCGATCAGGCTAATATTTATCTTTTCCCTTCTTTCATATCTACGTTGACACGTGAATAAGTTGGATCTCAAATAAACATTATGGTGGACCTTTGGAAGGTTTCAACAGTGGGCATCACTCTCACCACTGTTTTCTGTGGTGGGGTACACCTCAGCCTTGGATCTGCCTCGTTCTCTGGACGATGCCCTAAATTGATCTCTCCAAATCTATGAACGGTGTGGAAACAACACATACATCATGGTGGGGTTCACAGAACTTAGTAACGTCACTTCAGTAGCGAGTCGCACCTGTCAGTATCCAATCCGCGTCCACAACAGTGAGCTCCATAGGGCCCGGTCATTCGGTGTCTGTCAACCTGTCTAACGAATCCCGACCAGCTTGGAAGTGGAAGCACGTGGCTTCAATGGTAATAAACATCTTGAGGGACAAGAGAATGCTTATTTCCCATCCAACCATTGATAAGGTCACAAAGACCTGGATGAACGGACCACAAATATCGGCTTGATTGAAAATTTTTGTGGGCCCCAAGGATTTTTAATGTTCAATTAGCACGGTTTCGTATGGTGTGGTGTGGACCCTAAAATGTTTTTAATGGTTAATCACTATTATTTTCTATTGTTTCTTGTGGTGTGCCCACTTGTGTTTTTAATCTGCCTGACTTTTGATCGAAGTGCTAACATGAGCTGTCGAAATGGATGTACGGAAAGATGTATGACAGACAATGGTGAGGCGAACCTGGTCATTCCCTGTCTCTGCCGGACGCAGATTGCGTCCTGCCCCGGCCGTCTCCAGCTGGGAGTGGACAGGAACTTTGACTGGCCTCAATGATGTATGGTCTTATCTACACTGTCCATTCATTTTTTTTCATATCATTTCAGTCGTATGATCCAAAAAAAAAAAAGAGGTATATTCAAATCTTGAGTAGACCACACCACAGGAATCAGTGGTGATAATGATTCTTACTGTTGTAACTTTTCTAGAGCTCACCGTGATGTTTATTTGCCATCCAACCTATTCCTATAAGGCACGTAGACTTGGATGAAGAGAAAATACAAATATCAGCTCTATTCAAAACTTTTGTAGCTCCGACGAAATTTTCAACCATAAGAGTTTAATCCCCATTTTGTAGTCCACTTGAGCTTTGGATCTGCCTCAGTTTTGGGCTTATTGATATGAGAAAATATATAAACGGTGTGGATAAGACCCATACATCACGGTGGCCACTCAAAACTCCTGCCCGTTTCCAGCTGCATACGGGCAGGGTAGGACGCAATCAGCGTCCGTCTCTACCAACCCATCTAACGAATCCGGACGGACAAGCTTGGAAGGCGCTTGAGTGGTAATTGAACGCCCACCATCAAAAACTTCTCGTAGACACGGATGTTTATTTTCCATTTTCCATCCAACGGTTGATAAGGTCACAAAGACCTAGATGAATGGACCGTACAAATATCAGCTTCATTGAAAACTTATGTGGCCACAGGAAGTTTTTAATCACCAATCACCACTGTTTCCTATAGTGTGGTCCACCTGATATTTGGATCTATTGAATTTTTAGGTTAATCCCCTAAAATGATCTCATGAAACGGATGTATGGCATGGATATAAGACACATACATCAAGATGGGACCCACAGTGAGGGATCCACCAAAGCTGCGTCTAAAGCGAAGTGCATCCCCCAAACAAGCTCAGTCCAGTGAGGGGCTCTGTGGAGCCTGCTATAATTTATCGGTTTTATCCACGCCGTCCATCTATTTTTTCAGATCATTTTAGGTTATTAGCCCAAAATAGAGGCAGATCCAAGGTTGAAGTGGACCACACAGTGGGGGATTCAGCGCCCACCGTTAAAAACTTCTCAGGAGGTAGTTGATGCTTGTGTTTTCCATTCGTCCATATATATGTGACCTTATGAACAGTTTGGATGGAAAATAAACATTGCAGTAGGCCCTACAAAGGTTTCAACAGTAGCTGTCATTATAACCGTGGCTTACTTGGCCCACTTGAGTCTTCATCTGCCTAATTTTTGGGCTCATACCTTAAAATGAAAATGATATGCCAAAATGGATGGACGGCATGGATAAAATCCCATGCATAATAGTGGGTCCCATATGGCCCCTGGACTGAGTCCATCAAGGCATATGACAGATGCAAGCCGCTGTGGCTCTTACCATGGGGCCTACCTTGATGTATATATTCCATATCCACTCCGTCCATCCGTTTCACCGTAGAATTTTCGGATGTCATCCCAAAAATTAAGCAGATCCAAATCTCTCGTGGACCATACCACAGGAAAGAGTTTTCCTGTGTTTTTTTTTTTTTTTTTATCACTGCTACTTGCAGCCCATGTAACAGTAAGCTCCTTGGGGCCTACCGAGATGTCTATGTTACATCAACTCCATCCAACAGTTTTGGCAGATCATCTAAATATATGATCCAAAAAGTGAGGCAGATCCAAAACTCAAGTGGGCCACATGAAAAAGAAACAGTAAGGTTTCAACGCCCACCATTGAAACATCATTTGGGCCCACAAAAGTTTTAGGATCAGGATGGTATTTGTGTTTCCCATACATCCTAATGGGAATCACCTTATGAAGGGGGTTGGATGGCATATAAAGATCACGGTAGGCACTCTGAAGGTTTCAAGGTCAACGTTTTCAATTCCATCTCGGACGCAGATTGCTGCTTACCCGCCGGGCAGTTCTGTGGGCTGGCCCACTGTGATGTATCTGTTTACCCATGCCGTTCATCCACTTTCTCAGATCATTTTAAGGTATCTGCAAAAAAATGAGACAGACCCAACTCTCAGGTGGACCACACCAAATAATAAGCTTGGGTAAATGCTAGAGTCATCTGTGGTGTAGTCCGATTGAGCGTTGGATCTGCTTCATTTTTGTATTCATACCTTAAAATGATATGAGAAAATGGTTAGACGGCATGTATAAACAGATACCTCACGGTGGGCGGAGCCAGAGACACGAGTAGGGATAGGACGATCCCTTCATCCCACTGTTTCCAGTGGTGTGGCCCACTCTGCGTTTTGGATCTGCCTCAGTTTTGGCCCTGCGACCTAAAAGGATTTAGCAGAACTGATGGACGGAATGGATGTCACACCGACATTGCAGTGGGCCCAAGTTTTGGGCTGACCGGACAACAGGGATCCGCCCAACTCGGATGGATATTTACATATATTCATCTCATGCTGGCCCATCTTACACTACACGACATCCAAGTCCAACAAAAAAGTAACAGTGGTACCCAGTTCTTGTGGGCCCCACGTGGTGGTATAAAGACAACATCCAACCCGTCCAAAAGCTGACCAGCACCATGAGGTGCATCCAGCCCAAAAATCATGGCAATCCACTCATCAGGTGGGCCACAACACGTTTCAACACTGAGGTCTTGGTATCAATTCCCTGGGTGGTTAACAGTGAAGTGTGAACTGACAGTGGGTGTATAACAAGCTAACCAAAATAAAAAAGTGGACCACAACCCACCCAAAAGTACAACCCAGCTGTTGTGGACTCCACGAGGTGTGCTAATGACATCCAACCCATCCAAAAGTTGGGCCTCACCAGCATGTGTGTCCAGTGCCGAAACCAGACCAATCCAATTATCAAGTGGGCCACCACTCAACAACATACCATCAAATTCAATTGGCTGGGCCTGGGATAATCGTACGGCATTGGACCCGTCTAAAGGATGCACCCTACCATGAAATCCGGCCCATCAAATAATTGGGTGGGCCATCACTTGAATTTTGAGGTTTGTGGGCGTTTTTTTCATTGTTTTCCATGCTGTTGCCTGCCTGATGGTTGGATCGGCCTGATTCATAGAATGTACGGCCATCAAAGTGGGGCACACCCTTCTCACGGGTTGGATGTCATCCACACACTACATGGGGCGTAATACAGCCCAGTTTCAACATAACAATTCAAAATTTCAAATACCAATCAATGTATTAAAGAGCACAAATATAATAGGAAAATGTAGTAAATAAAGTAGCATCCCTCGATAGTTATAAAAAATTGTCCCTTACAAACACATGGCCACCGATCTGGGCCATTCGATCTAGATTGATATTTGAAATGGGCCAAAAACTACAACAACCAAACAATCCTAGCCATCCAATCTAGATTTTACTTTGAGACTTGCCAGGTACTAATCCTGAGTGTCCCAAGCAGGCTATCAGCATCTAAGAGGGGTATTAGGACATAGTCCACTGAGTGGATGGTCCATCTCAATGTCAATCTACATCAGAGGTTTGGTGGAAACATCCCGACACGACTGCAATACGATTCATCTTCCAATGATCCAAACTAGTTATATGATAAGTCTCACTTTGTATGGTGGAAAGACAACAAATAAAAGCTCTCAATTAGATTATTGGATTATTTCAACCCTACGATATTTTGGCTCTTTTGCTTTGAGCATGAACAGACCATCATAACCTGTGCAATCAGAGGGTTGAAATATCCAATCTGACAACTCTTTCCGCAATCCAACCATCCAACGGGAGCCCTATCAAATAAACAGTTTAGGTCATTGAGAAAAACCAAGACCCAACGGATAAGAGTCCTGATCCAATGAATATTATTGCAATATTTCCAGATGTATTGGAGCAAAACTCTCAGCATCAACCCAGGAATGTACAAATGGTTTATACAAAGCTTGAGTGTGGTCTGATACAGAGCTCCTAAAAACCTTGGCTGAGACAGACTCATAAACACCAGATTGGTGGGCCAGATCAAAATCACTGACATTCACTACAACAAGGAAAATAACAGTGCACTGGGTTTCAATGACAGAGATGGGCCTTTCAAGCAATCAGAGGGAGGAAGGTGATACTGATGTGAGAGAGAGTGGCCTACACAAGCAAAACCTCAAAGGGGACTGAAAGTACTTGTATAGCAGGTTATGATGTATCATACAGTTTCAGTTTCTCCAAGTGGGGCCCATGGTTCAGTGGTTCAAATTGTTGATATGATGCACCCAAAAAAAACCCAAGATGGACAGATCGTAGTCATTGATATTTGGCCAGTTTTCTATCGAGTTTGAACTATCACTATTTTTTATTTCTTAAATGTGGCTGGTTATTGAAGGGTTGGAATATTTCAATCTTGAGGAACTTTGGTGTGTGAGTCATCAGCAATGAAACCCATCATATCAATGGTTTAGATAACTGAACCATGAGCCACACTAGCACAAACTGAAGGCATGAAGTTCAGATTAGAACTGAGGCTCACAGCAGGCTAGACTACTACTACTACCCTATTTTCCACTCTCTCTATTACCATGGTGATTCATCCACCCCACATGGGGGATGCAAGAGCACAAAATTATGGGGCCCATTGTGGATGGAGATTATCCAGAACATCACATTGATTGGAAAATCCTAACCATCTAATCAGAGGTCATCAAGTAGAACATTAAAAGAAAATGATCAGATGGTGAAATTCAACAGTGGATCCGTCTGTCCATGATGGGCCAGCTATGTGGGGCGTTTGGATTGGCATGTGGGTAAGACCATGTGTACAGTGGATGAGTCCCACCAATTAAGAAATGCAGATAATGTGTATAGCAGTCTAGCCCTTAAAAATAGGACCAACTCAAAGAAGCACAAACATCCATAGATCATGTAGCAAAGAAAAAGCAATTTTTTCATCAGAAGGATCTTTCACCATAGAAAGATGATGAATAAATAGATGAGAAATGCTCTACTGCTTTCAGAGAACTATAAGTTATACTGCTGCTAGTTGCATTGATTCATTCGGACAGTTCAATCAATTGATCTGAACTGTCCATTAAGTTCAGCATACATTTCATGGGCTATTGTGCTAAAATCACACTTATCATATGATCTAATCCATTCTAGATTTGTCCATAATTTCTACAGTCATCCGATCGGATGGTTATGGCTGTTTAACAAAAATGATTCTTTAGAATCATAAGCAACCATGATGGTCCCTAACAAATAGATGGATCAAATTATTGATTGGACCTTATTTTGTGTAAAAGATATTGACCGTCCATATTTAAGGCCATTGATCAAATGGTTAATATTTGTCAGATCGGTATGATGTTTTTCATGGTAGCCATGAAATGTGTGTTCGACCTAATGAACAGTCCAAGTCGATGGATTAGACTGTCTAAGTGCCCCAATGCAAGTGAGAGCACTATAACTTATAGTGCTCTAAAAGCACTTGAGAAGTTCCATAAATAGATTATTAACAAAAAATACCCCCGCAATTCTGATCAACACCCAATTCACAAAATCAAGCTTTTCAAAACCAACATTCCCATTGAAATGAATCAGAATATATAGAAAGCTTATTCTTTGGGACCGAGACGGTACCTGCTGAAAGTTTTTCTCACACAGTAAAATCAACCAGAACTCTGGTACATCTGATGATTAAGAAAAGAAGAAGACAAAATAAAACAAACATACCTGACAGGAACTAGCAACATCCGCCAGACATTATGGCAAAAAATAATAACAGTCCATCCGATGCATTCTTCACGATTGGAACACTCTTCTGAATATATCCCGCAATCTGATTTTACATCTCAATCAAACCCCAAGAAACCCAAAACCTACACTCCATGTAAGAAACTAAAACTCAAATCTCAAACCTTACACAAAATACTTTTTTTCTTTTTCTTTGTTATCATTCCTCTCTCTCTCTCTCTCTCTCTCTCTCTCTCTCTCTCTCTCTCTCTCTCTTTATGAATTTGAATTCTCAAAACAAACACTCCGGTTAGCTCTAGATAATTGAATTAACTGAAGTCTGAAATATCGACGAGGGGGTGCGAAATTCACAGTCATGCACCTGACTTCACCGGATTCCTTCACCTACTATGAGCTGCTCTGATATCAAAAGAATAATCCTCACCTAGGTAGCAATTCCTGAGCAAGTGAGGTTCAAGATTGAACGTGTAAATATGAGCAAGTAATGTTTAAGAAAGGGATATCATGAGGAGCTCTGTTAAGCCAACACATCTGAGCTGTGAATCTGGTGGGAGCCATCATATATATGGCATAGCCCAAGATGAGCCCCATCGACTCATCAGGCAGGATATGTGCATATGTTTGATATGTGGATCATTGACAATTTCAACTGATGTTTAAAACCTGGACAGGACCCTGAACCCTTTACGCAGTCACATTGGTTTAACCAAGTCCTAACTGGTCCCGGCCTTTGAGGTTCATGTGGCATGACAAAGGAATAAAATGCACAGAACAAAGGTTTAACCTGTTGATTGGAATGGACAAACCAGTCAATGCGGACAGTGGATTGGTCAGTTGACATGGCAGTCTGGATGGTCTCCCCACCTGAAATGGGTTTATATGGACCCGGCCCATTTTGGCAGGAAAAATCCAGTCCAGGTTTTAAAACACTGATTTTATTCTAATTGCTTTCCAACATGTGTGGGCCTGCATGATAAGTGCAACCCAGAACATCTTCATAGCATGATGTGCAATCTCAAACATAAACCAGGTTCGCACATATTGCCACATGTGGCAGTGCGTATAGAAAGGTCTGAGACGGTTCAACAGACCTCTATCATGACACCCTATGCATGTACACTATAATTCCAGCCACAGCAATAAGAAAGCTATTTTAAGATGAAAAATATGCAACTGCAATGACTGAAGTATTATTCATTGACGAGCTTTGCTAAGCCCACACACATTGCAACAAAGCTCATTTACAAGCCGCACATATACCAGCATGGCATGATAGGTCCGATATCCACAATCCATCCATCAGAATGCCACTATATTGATGCCCTACTTCAAGAATCTGCTTGATCCATCGGTCAGGCAGACGACAGTTTACAAACAAACGTACAGCTATGAAAAACTTAGCTGAAGTTTTTATAATCCATCCACCTCCTTCCAATATTGGGGCCTGCAAGCTGATTTGACCAGATTTATTTTTTGGGAAACAAGTACAGGGTCAATCCAACCTGATGGATGGATTAGATCTTGGAGGCACGTGCCATGCTGGCAAATGTGTGGCATGTACATGAGCTTTATCGCACGTGTGTGTATGCTTAGCTATGCTCCTCATTGACACTAGTTTCTGCAAAATAGAATATTTGGAACAATTTTCTACTCGTAAAAGAGACAAATCCATCAGAACAACAATTCAACAGAGCTAAAGAAAGAACTCACCTCTATTTGATTGTCTGTTGCTAACATCATAACCACCCATATAACCAGTTGAACCTTTGGCTGTGACATCCGAAGGTGCATTCCCAAGCCCATAACCAAATGAACTGGGCCCATCTAGCTCGGAAGACGCAGACCGCCAAGTAGGGTCCCCATAAATGGAACTACCACCATATAGATCTGCATAGGCACCATCATACCCGCCATTCGATGCAGTAAACGATTGCGGGGCACCACCTGCCCCACTGCTCCTACCATAACTACTCCCTCCCAATCCGTAATTGTTATCACCACTTCCATATCCGAGATTTCCACTGCCAAAGCCAGAACTGCCAACCCCGCCTTGAGCTGAAATAGAAGGAGACGAACCCCAATTCGTGCTGGTATTGCCAAAGCCTCCAATAGTTCCACTCCCGGATCCGCCCATGTAAGCTGCCGAATTTGCGGAACTCGTAGTATAGCTAAGTCCACCGCTCCCCCATACATTTCGACCTGGTGAGTTTAAGAGGGACCCACTTCCAAAGTTACCTCCACCATACCCAGTAGCATTACCATATCTACTCGAATTCGCACTGTAATAAGGGTTCAATCCCCGCCCATAGCTGAGGTTAGTGTTGAAATTTGCAGTTCCTCCATAATTTGGGCTCAGACCAGGTTCAAAATTCATACCCATTCCATAACCGGGTGGACCAAATGGAGGAAATCCACTCCGACCACCTGCAATTGGACCAAATCTATTGTCCATCCTCATTCCATATCCTCCAACAGAATTCGGATTAAGCCCTTGAGTGTAACCATTAAGGAAGCTATTGACCCTATTCATACCATAGTTATATCCGCCTAGAGGAGACCGACTAGGCCCTGGGGATAACTCTTTCGGGACAGCCCGCTTGACCTCAACCATCTTACCATTCAGTTCATGGAAGGTTTTCATCAAGACTTTCTCCACGGCGTCCTCCGAGTCGTAAGTGATGAATCCAAACCCCCTTGGTCTTTGGGTGTTGTGGTCATACATTACCACAACGTCCGTTATTGTCCCAAACTGATCAAAATACTTCTTGAAGTCACTCTCTGTTACCGTCGATGCCAAACCTCCCACGAATATCTTCTTTGTGCGAGCTGGGCCAGGTGATCCATGGATGCTACTGCTGTTTCTACTAAGAATATGCTGATCATCCCTAGGAACGGCCTTCTTTGCCTCAACCTGAAAATTCATCAAATTTTGGAACAATGGAATGAAAACCCAATTCTAGAATTAAGGATTGGATGTTCAATAATTCATGGAGTTCAAAGCATAATAACAAAAACCCGAATACAGAAAGGTGCCGTGTTTCAAAATTCTCATAATGCCAAGGAAGAAAATTACCATTCGACCATCTATTGTATGTTTCTCCATGACCACCCGCTCTGCGACGGCGGGATTCGCAAACACAATGAAACCGAATCCACGGGCACGGCCTGTGGTCCGATCCTTCATGATCACGGCCTCCACCACCTCCCCATACGCCTTGAAATAATCCTTGAGACGGTCCTCGTTCGTGTCCCATGAAATCCCACCGATAAAAAGCTTACCAAGATCGGATTCCATTTCTCTGCAATTCCCCAAATTGAACAACACCAACATTAAATTTCCAACACAATAATTCTCAAAATTTCTCCCTTTTATCAACAGAATCTCAAACCATATTCAAAACCGAACACAATATTCTACATCGGATCCAATCTAAGCCATCCAATTCGAAAAAAAAAAAAAAAAACAACGAATAATTAGATGAAATAAATCCCCGATCAATGAGAAAAACCGAATTCCATAATCCATAGATCGAAACAGATAGAAAACATACCTTGTTCGAGAAACCCAACCGGAATCGGATCGGATACGAATTGGGTTTTCTCCGATTCAATCGACAAACGTATGATCCGTCATGGATCAATCCAACAACCCTTAAAAACCCAACAGGAAATCGAGATAAGAAAAACCCAAAAAAAAAATAATAATAATAAATCAGATTTCGATGTCATTAGGAGGAATTCAACAACAAGAGAGGAAATCCAGATGAAGCAGACAAGAATACATACCGATTGAAGAGACCCAGATGCGGAATCGAGGAAATCTAAGATCTGGGAGGAGGTATTAGAAGAACAGAGGGCGTGTTCATCCTCCCAAAAAAGGCCCTCCCTTCTCTTTCTCTCTCCTCTTCTACACTCCTCCTTTTCTTCCTTCAATTCCGTTTTGATTGAATTAAAAATCAAAGATGGAAAGATGGAAATCGATATTATATAGAGAGAGAGAGAGTGTCTGTGAGAGAGATTAGAAAGAAGGAATATAAAGAGAAGATAGGAGAGAGGCTTGGATCCCTGGTCTTAGAAATGTGCTGAGAATATGGTGAGAGTTCACCACCATTTAAGAAAATGGTGGCACGTCGCATGCATCTTATCATCTATCCGTTGTGATCGTGATGTATGGTCATAGCGAGGTCAATTTCCGATTATTGGATGGATTATCAAGGTTAAAACTTGATGGGTGAAATCGGATGGTTGAGATCGTCCAATCAGAGGCTATACCCCATCCATGATGGAGCCATCATATTGTACGGTCACTGTTGCTCTTGTTTACAACGGATGGCCCTTTCAAAATGCTGGAATATTGCATTTGTACAGGCCCTTTCAAAGACTCGGCGACATGGATTGACTCATTCGATCTTGAGTCGAGTTGTGACTCACTGAGTCAGGGTCCAATCCAGAGGCTGATCCATTGTATCAAACTAGATGAAGTCTCACCAAATCTGAGTTGACTCAGTTGGGTTCATCAGACTCCATCCCTAAAACCATTGGTGATGATGAACCTGTGTCTTGTCTAGGACGTTCCGTAAGTATATCATCCATGCCGTTCATCCAGTTTTCCGATGTCATTTTATGGTACGATGCCAAAAATGAGGTAGATCCAAATCTCAGGTGGCTCACATCACAAGAAAATAATGATAATTGAATGCTTACTATTAAAAACTTTTTGAACTCACAAAAGTTATAGATTAATATGATATTTCCACTTTCCCATCATCCAAGTCTGTATAACCTAATCAACAAGTTAGATAGCAATTAAACATCACAACAAGCTTCAGTAAGTTTTTAATGATGAGCTTCAAATCACCACCTTCTCATATAGTCTGGTCCACTTGTAATTTAGATGTGGCTCATTTTTTTTAAACCATGCCTTGAGAAGTGGTGATAAAACAAATACATCATGGCAGGGCTCACTGCTCTTTTCTAGCACTGACCAGCTCGGTACTCAAGCGGTCACTACAAAAGGGAGTTTGGTGGGAATGGGTAATAGGCTAGGGCTTTGACCCTTAAACTTACCCCGGCCGATGGGCCATGCTTGAAATCTAGGTGCAGTAGTTCATTCTTGTATGAAAGAAGTGAAGATTTAAATGTATTATTAGCAAATATTTTTATCATTCATACATGTATAGTTTAAAGACATTTATTGAAGTGAGTCATGTTCTCCAATAACTTTAATTATTTAGATAATATGACTTAGGTAAATGTGAAGCATATGCAGGGGTGTACACGAACCGAGCTAGCTTGGTTAGCTCGCTTGACTCAACTAAAAAAAGCTCGATTCAACTCGGTTCAAAGCTGAGTTTTAGCCGAGTTGAGCTGATTTTTCGAGCTCAAAAATGAGTTCGAGCCAAGTTCGCGCAGCCCCAGCTTAACTCGACTCGGATTGAATCCAACTCGAATCAAACTTGGATCGAAACAATTTGGTGACTCGATAACTTTGCCATTGATGTTGCTCACCAACTGTTTGATAAAATGCCTCAACCAAATGTGGTTGGCAGCAAAGAAAGTTTGGCTAGTGGCAAGGAAGGTTTGGCCGGTGGCAAGCAATGTATGTACATTAAACAAATATTTTTTTCTCTCTCTCTCTCTCTCTTTTTTTTTTTTACTTAGAAGGTATTTGATAAAACACCTATAAAACCATTGCTTCTATTTTACAAACAGTGGTATTGTGAAGTTTCATATGTTTATGGAAATGCCTCAATGACGAACTCGGCTCAATCTTGGCTTGAACTCGGCCTGAGCTGTTGACCGAACCAAGCCGAGCTGACCAGTCAGGCTCGAGGACCGAGCCGAGCTGAGTTCGAGCTGAGGTTAGCCAGTGTTCGAGCCGAGTCGAGCCAAGGACAACTCGACTCAATTCAACTCAATGTACACCCCTAAGCATACGTAACAAAAATTCTTAAATTAGCTTATTTTAAAACCATTCATCTTTTATAGGGCCTGCCTTAGCTAGGCTAGCACTGTAGGGTAAGGTCCATGCAGGCAAGTGCTAGAGGAGCTAGGGCAGGGCAAGGGCCAACCCAAGTTTAGCCCTGGCATGACCATTGTTGCATCTGGCCCATCTATCGCGCAGGTTGCAGCATATCTAAAATCTCCACCATCCAAATTATGGGCCAGTTATTTGAAGGGTTAAAGCTGAAAATTATATACTGATTGGATGATGATAAATCATTGGTTTCACCCGTAGGATTATGACTACCTACCTTCTTCTTCTTTTTTCCTTTCCATCTGGTAATGAAAATTGGATAATTGAGATCATTCCATCTATATTAATTGGGTTATTTTCCATTTTAATGACACTACCATTTATAGAATCTGGATTTGTATTTATATACTAATAACCCTATCATTTAGACAGTCTTTAATTTCAATTTTTATGCGAGTTGTACGGTAAATGACACCCACCCTCCCTCTATGTAAAACAGTGGTAAACTATCACTGACATGTTTTAAGGATTTAAAAAAATGAATTCTTTTTCAGAGCAGTTCAGTAGTCCGCGGGACTTTCAGAATCAGACATGTGGGTGCCACCCCTGCAGAACCTGGTAATTGGAACTATTCATGTGGTGGTCCTGTCAAGGAGGGACAGCTTTAAATCTAATCGTAGACAATCTTGACCGTCCAGTTTATGGATTTCTGATCGTGGAAGGAGAATATATTCCCAGCGGCAGGATTCCTACTCCACAGGACATTGTGGTGGGATCTATCATATGAGAGCAGATTAGGTGAGACCTCAGTATGGTGCCTCCCACCCGTATATATTATGTATCCATGCCGTCCATCCTTTTTTTTCAGATCATTTTACGGTATTATTCAGAAAATGAAGCAGATCCAATTATCAGGTGGACCATTCCATAAGAAACAGTGGTGATTGACCATTAATGGGCCATGAAAGTTTTGGATCAAGCTGATATTTGTTTTTTCCCTTCATACAGGCTTATGTGACCTTATCAACAGATTGGATGGTAAATAAACACTACATAAACATTAAGGTTCCCCTTAAGAAATTTTTAATGGTAGGACGGTCAATCACCACTGTTTCATATGGTATGGTTCACCTGATAATTAGATCTGCTTCATTTTTGAACTAATACATTAAAATGATCTGAAAAGATGGATAGACGGTATGGATACATAATACATAGATCAAGGTGGGCCCCATTGTAAGGGTCGCACCGTCCAATTATATAAGCATTTCTAGTACAGTTGGTAGATCCCATATGAATGTTTGTAAACCACAATTTCAGATAGTCCGATGGACTACTTACCCTTTTTATTTTATTTTTAGTGTTAAACGCAAAAATCTTTTTGAGTGTTAGACAGCCATGTGAAGCCACACGCTCTTACAACCACGTGTGATGAGAGCTTTCTATCAAATGGGCTAAGATTATTTACATCTTCCAGCTTAAAAATCAGTCCATTTCACTCCTCCGGATCACAACATCTGAAATAAAATGGACAGCTAAAAATGTTTTAACCATAGGTTTTTTTTTTTTAATAAATGTTTTGGTCCATTTTTAGTAACAAAACATGCTGAATTTTGAGGCGGACCAAATAATCACTTTGCTTCAACTAATGGAAAACCTTGGTTTTATTGGCCATATTGCACATGTTTTAGCACGTGAGCCTAGCAAACTTTTGGATCTCAGTTAAAAAGACAGCATATGCTATTATGATTTTTGAAAGACAGAAGTATAACTGTTTTTCAAAACTTATTTTTATCAAGTACAAATTAGGAAATTCAATTACATTTTTGTCTTTTTGCTCCTAGCTTAATTTTTTTATATTTTTTTTCTTTTTTTTTTGTTCCCACAGTTTAGAGATTTGATTCATTCTCTTTTCTTTTTATATATAGCATTGCAATGAAAGCAACTGCCGAGAAATCATTCCTTCCATCTCTTCTAAGATTGTATTCTCTCTTCTTTTTTTTATTGAAATATTTTCATAATAATAGTTGGGTGAATTCAATTAAACAAGGTTGCACATGTAATCAAGGGCTAATATTTAGATTTTGTGTGTGATTATGATGTGCGGGCTTGAGAGAGTCTTAGTCGACTTAATGTTTGATTGAATGTTGGTGTCCCCCACATTGAGTTAGATTGATTAGAGATTCGATGGAGGTTCCAACTATCATATCAACTACCGGTTGTGATCAGTGATCAAGCAATTTACGAAATGGTAGGGGTTAGTTATTCTTGATGGATATATATATTTTTTTTTGTTTTACGACTTCAAAACTTTTCTTTCACCAGTAATTGAAATTTTATACTTTTTAAAGAAACAAAGATGAAAAAATAAATAAAAATAAGGTTTAACAATGCCAATTTATCAATATTTGAATATATGATTCATTACAATTGATGAAGTATGAGAATAAATAATATGGAGAAATAAATGAGAGATAAATACTTGATCGATCTATAAGAATAGATGATTGAGGCTTATGATTAACATGATATGATCAGAAAAATTATCGCTTAAGTAAAAACTCAATTAATCGGAATCCAACAACTTAGGAATGTGGACATTTAATCCAATCATATGGTATTGTAGCAGTGGTGCTGGACAATAGCAATTTATACTAAAACTAGGCTAGGATATGCTATGCTATACTAGGATAGTAAAAGTAAAGATAGATGTAAAAGATAAATGATTTGCATTTGGTATGAGGCCTTGAGCTTTTATTCGATTGTTGCTTTTATAAGTTGTTCAGGAAGTAAAACCCTCATTGAGATTTCTTCTTCATCAAAGATCCTCCTCTTTTCGGATCTTCTTCTCATAATTGATTCCTTTTAGGAAACAACTACAGCTGGATTTGGGATCAACCATAGGAACCTCTACCATTGATCTTGAACCTCAAATCGATCATGATCATTCGTCTTGATGGCCCAATTAAACCACTTCCTATATTTATCTTGAATTTCGCTCCCTTCTGATAAGGGTCTTCGAGAGGTTGGTAGACTGGATTCACTCGATCCTGATCTGTTATCAAACAGGCCGGATAAGATCTTTAGTTATGCCCTCCCGTTCTCTTAATTTTGATTTTTATATGGATCAAGACTTAGTTTGTCTGATGTTCGTTCTCTCCTAATTTGGGTCTAAACCACAACCGGATTTTCTTGGATATTAGTATGATCTTCGGAAATTTAGGATTTTCATAGTCTTCGCAGACTCTCCGAATGTATTTAGAAAAATCTCCCATTTTAGAAGAACTATAAGAGATGACCTTACTGAGTGTATCATAACCAAATCCATGATAGAATTCTATCTCTCGGTGGGTCTTTATAAACATGTAAGGCACACTGCCTCATCCAATTATCTCGTTAATCATAACCACGTGGCATGCGACAATTCACTCTCTTAAAGGCATGTGTAAAGGTTCGTGCCACTACATTAATAACTGAATACGTATTGTCGAAGAAAAATTAACTGAGTTTCTCTTCGAGTGCGAGTATGATATTCATGAGTACCAAACACACGTGACACCTTTCCATTAGTCCGTATAAACAGTAAGAGAGATGCATCCATTTGGGTGGCTTATCTAAGCTGTCCACCAAATCATAAGCTCATCTTCACCATCTTATCCAGATCTCCAATTGTTGCCAAAACACATCCCATTGACTCATCAAACATAAACACCACCTCATCCCTTAGCGATGATCTCATCGACATTTCGAATAACCAACTAATCATCGAGCGTCATTCACCACTACAGTTGCAACACCCATCCATCATCGTTACTGCCCTATTATAGCATCATCTCTGACAAGAGTTGATGGGATTACACATCACCATTAAAACTCATCAATCTTCTCTAAGATATCTGATATCGCTTCATATCATCATTGGATCATCACCCAAATCCACCAAGTCTATTTTCACCTGATTTGTACTAAATTTAGACATGAACCTTCAACCAGTCATCCGTCTCTATACAAAACCAATTTTGTTGCAACCCCCCACCCCACTGGTTCTTAAATCTACAACTAATTTTCTTTAGCTCATATGGGGATTCTAATTGTGCTATACTTATCTTCAAGCCTAAATCTATCATCATTTTATAAGATCTACCCCAATTTCAGGCGGTATTTTTTTAATCACTCCATTCCTCCGTAAACTCCATTTTCTCAAAATCATTTTTTGTCATGCTCTATTTTTTCAAATCATGGATATACCATCTAACATGTCAAACCTGATAAATAACGTATCATCCTCATATTTCCTACATTCTTTTGATCACTCAAGTGATGTTATTGTATCTTCTCCTCTCATTAGTGAGAATTGTTCACCTTAAAAAGGTCATGAAATAACTTTAAATGAAAAAAAAAAAAAACCATTTATTGTGCAACTACACCTGCACACGTTTGATGTCTGATGCTTGCTACACAAAACTACAAAGGAAAAATCCAAAACAAAAACCTGAAAAGGCCAATCCACAAGAAAACTACAAAAATTAATGAATTTACTTGGTTCAACAATATACTTACATACACATGACAGTAACACAAAGCTTTCTTCTTTGCTAAAATAAGATAAACAAAAATATAAGGCTTACCTCTTATACTCTCCAACTCTTCCATTACATAAGTGATCTCTCACAAAGAAATCCCCTAAAAGATAATTCTCTTTCTCTACTTGTGCTCCTTATATAGGTAACACTACAAGAGAGATTATCTGCAAAAGCCTAAAAGAATTAGGCTTCACAAAATATGCATAGGTGCATATGCATATACTCAAGAGACATGAGAGGGAGAAACATCTCGTAATAAGAGATGTGTAGACATTCTCTTAGAAGATGTCACTATATAATATTCTCTCTACATGAAGACTAATTTCTCTTATGATGTAAAAAATACTCCCAACAATAGTTTCACATACATCACCAATCAATAGGTAAAACACTTGTTATTTCACTAAATCAGGTTCACTAACTAGGATTTTTAACCATAAAACTTCTTTCACAGCTTCTTTAGTACCCATATACTCGGCCTCAATGGTAGATAGAAATCTCGTCGATTGTAACATCAATTTTCAACTAACCATACTACCTATAAGAGTGAACATATAGCCTGCAATAGACCGCATATCCTAATCACTTATAAAATCACCATCCACATAACCAATGATATCACCTTTTTTACCTAATATTTTTATCAAATACTAATATCACACCTTGAGTGCTCTTCAAATAGTATAGAACCTATTTCCCAGCTTATTAGTGTATCTTTTTTCGATTTGCCATATACTTGCTCACCACACTAACTACCTATGAAATATCTTATAGTGTGCATACCATGACATACATCACACTACCAACTGCACTAGAGTAAGGAATGTTGGGGGCCGTTGCACAAAACCATAGGATCTAGCCTCCTAAAAACACCAACATTATGGGATAATAAAGCAATAAAATAAATCAAAGCACAAACCACACGACATAAGAGATTTTTACGTGAAAAACCCTCAAAGAGGTAAAAACCACGGGACCTTGTCTAGAGCAATAATTCACTATGAAGTAGAACATTACAATCGATCACAAGCACACACCGCTTGGATCAAACCTTCTTCACTCACGCAGGAATAGATGAACAACAAGAGAATAATGAAAAATGAGATATCTCACCGATCATGAGGACGTAGAAACACTGAGACGTCAACTGCGAAGTAAATCACCTCTACGAGCAGAATCTCCCTTCCACAAGCTTCTTCTCTCTTTTATCTCACCTTTGATAGCCCTAAACCCTTTAGCAAACCCTTAAAAAGCGTTAGGAAACTCTCTTACATTACCCTAGAATAACCCTAGGACCCCTATTTATAGTTTAGGCAACTTCCTTCCGCACCTCTGGCGAAAGCGCCTCAAATTTAAGCAGTCCGCATTAAATACGAATTGAATCTGCATAACTCTTGACTAGTCGAGTAGCCCACTCGACCGGTCAAGCCTGACCCTCGACTGGTCGAGTACCACGGAGTTCCAAAACAAATAGCTCGCTGGACTTTGAGTCGAGCACTGCTCGACTAGTCGAGCGGCCCACTCGACCGGTCGAATAGTGCCCTCGACTGGTTGAGTAGCGTGGTAATGCCAAGATTTGTGGCATCCGATTCACACCACATCTCCTCTGAACTGAGGAGGAAAATCTCATCAAATCTCCCCCTTTCAGACTCAGGAGGAATTTGCTTTCTTCAAGCCAGTCAGGTTTCTACAAATCTCAAACTTGCCCTTGAGTAAAGCCTTGGTCATCATGTCTGACCCATTATCGTTCGTGTGGACCTTCTCAAGATGTAACACCTTCTGATCTAAAGTATCCATGATCTAGTAATACTGAATCTTTATGTGCTTTAACTTGGAATGCTGACTTGGATTCTTGCTCAAGTGTATAACACTTTAACTATCACAATAGACCACGTGTTGTTCCTGCTTCAGGTTAAGTTGTTGTAGGAACCTATTTATTGAAAGCATCTCTTTACATGTCTTTATGACCGCAATATACTCGACCTCTGTCATCGACAATGTTACGACCTTCTTTAACTTGCTCTGCTAAGAGACCGCTCCCCCTGCGAACGTGAATTTGAACCCCGATGTAGACTTCCTAGAGTTTATGTCACCTGCCATCTCTGCATTTGTATAGCCTTCTAACACAGGTTTTTCGTCACCATAGCATAGGCTCAACCTGGATGAACCTCTTAAATACCACAGTATCCATTTCACCACTGCCTAATGTTCTTTGCCAGGATTGGTAAGATACTGGCTGATAACACCAACCACATATGCTATGTCGGGGCGCATACACACCATAGCATACATTAAACTTCTTACCGCTAACGCGTATGGTATCTTTCGCATCTCATCCACCTCTGCCTTCATCTTGGGACACTGCCTGTCGCTGAATCTGAAATGACCATCCAGTGGAGTACTGACCAGCTTCGCTGCATTCATATTGAACCGCTCTATGACTTTTTCAATATACCGCTCTTGTGACAATTAAAGCTTTCTACTGCATCTGTTACGAGTTATCTCCATTCCTAGGATCTGTTTAGTCAGGATTAAGTCTTTCATAACAAACGACTTGCTTAACTCCTACTTCAGCCTTTCGATCTTCTTGATGTCTTTACCCATGATGAGCATGTCATCAACGTATAACAACAGAACTAAGAAATCACCATCTGAGAACTTGTGCGTGAACACACAGTAGTCCGACTTTATTCGATCACATCCATGCTTTAACATGAACGAATCGAACTTCTTGTACCATTGCTGTGGAGTTTGTTTTAGCCCATACAAGCTCTTCCTTAGCCTACACACCATATGCTCTTTGCCCTTGACTTCGAACCCCTCTAGTTGATGCACATAGATCTCTTCTTCCAGGTCACTATGGAGAAAGGCAGTTTTAACATCTAACTGCTCTATCTTCAGATCCATGCCAGCCACCAACCTAAGCAACACTTGTATGGATGTCATCTTCACCCCTGGTGAGAATATCTCCTCGAAGTCTATACCTTTCTTCTGACCAAACCCTTTCACCATAAGTTTGGCCTTGAACCTCGTTTGTAAATTTTTCTGCTCAACCTTCTTTCTAAACATCCACTTATTGCTCAGAGCTCTCTTGCCCTTAGGCAATTTCACCATATCATAGGTGTGGTTCTTATGCAAGGATTTTATCTCCTCTTGCATAGCTTTTAACCATTCCCCCTTATGCTCGTCGGCTAGGGCCTTATAATAATCTTCTAACTCTCTCCTATTAGTGAGCATAATGTACTTGTACGGCGACTACCTCTTAGACGACTGTTTATCCCTAGATGTCCTCTTTACCTATGGCTCAATAGGTGGATCAGGTGGGGGCTACTCCCCCTTTCCATCTTCTGTATGCACTCTCTCGTCCTCTTCGTCTTGTTGTACTCCCCCGTCATCAGGCACCACGGGAGGAATAACCGGATCCATGTCCTCTAGCTCAACTGAACTAGGATGTAACTTCTCTGGCTTACAAATGTCTTATATACACTGAAATTCAAAGAAAACCACATTTCTGCTCCTAATGAGCTTCTTCTCAGTCGGATCTCACAATCTGTAGCCAAATTTTTCATCACCGTACCCCAAGAACACACATGGTCTGATCTTCATATCGAACTTGGACCTCTCGTCCTTTGGTACGTGAACTGATGCCCTACATCCAAACACTTTAAGATGACTGTACGATGGATCTTGTCCAGTCCACACCTTCTCAGGTACTTCTCCATTCAACGGGGTTAATGGAGAACTGTTTATCAAATACACTACCGTGTGTATTGCTTCTCCCCAGAACGTCTTGGGCAACTTTGCATGGGATAACATGCATCTGATTCTCTGTACAATGGTGCGATTCATTTGCTCAGCCACACTATTATGCTGGGGAATCTTGAGAACGGTCTATTCATGCAGTATACCTAGGGACTTACAATACTCATGGAAGTCATTAATATATTCACCACTATTGTCAGTGCGTATGCGCTTTAATGATCTACCTGTCTCTCTCTCGACCATAGCATGAAACATTTTAAACACACCAAAGACCTTGTCCTTGGATTTCAAAGAATAAACTCAAACCTCTTAGATGCATCATTTATAAAAGTGACAAAATATAATGCCCCACCCAAGGTTTTTGTCCCCATAGGACCACAAACATTAGAATAAACCAAATCTAATGCATGTACTTTATTAACATGAGAAACAGATTTAACGAATGAAACTCTATGTTCTTTTCCTGATAAACAGTCAATACAGGTTTTGAGAGGTATACTTGTCACGTCTAAAAGGATCTGCTTCTTTACTAGTAGTTGAAGCCCTTTTTCACTCATGTGGCATAGACGCCTGTGCCACATGTTAATAGCTGAATCTTCCACTGCATTTAACCCACCCTTGCACACACTGACACTTGCCTTATAAAGGGTGTAACACTTCCTTCATCTGGTTGCGATCAACGAACCCTTGATGATCTTCCACCACCCATCAACAAATTGGCTTTCATAACCATTATCATCCAACCTTCCATCGACATCAAATTGAGGCGAAGGTTTGGAATGTGCCTCACATTCCCGAGAACCAGTGTGCGGCTCACATCGATCTTCACACAAATATCACTGATCCCTACGATCTTTGATATGCCAGAATTTTTCATCTTCACGATCCCTAAGTCACCTAACTTGTACCTTGTGAAGAAATCCATGTGTGGAGTCGCATGAAATGAGGCTTCCAAGTCTATCACCCAGTCGGTGTCTTGACTCGTAGCTGTGAGACATACATCGTGATCTGCTGAAAGAATAACTATAATGTCTCCATCTGAAGCGACCGCAGTAGAATCTTATTCATCTTCCTTCTCCTTTCCTTTTCCTTTATTGTCATTCTTCTTCTTATGATATCCATGCTTGTAGTGGCCCTTCTTGTCACAATTCCAGCATTTAACATCCTTCCTGGTACTCGACTTGCCTCTTGATTTATCTCGGGCCTTCCCGTCCTTTATGTTCTTTCCTCTCCCCCAATCTTATGTCACAAGGGCCTCTTACTGAATAGATCCCTGAGACTTGCTCCTTATATCCTCATTGAAGAGATAACTAGTTACTTATTCCATGAATACCTTTCCGTCTGGCGCGGAGTTACTCAGAGGCACCACCAATGTCTCCCAACTATCAGACAATGAGCTAAGTAATAACGAAGCTTGTGATTCATCGTCCAGGACCATCTTTATAGCGGAGAGCTGGTTCAATATACTGCTGACCTCATTTATGTGCTCAGCCACAGAACCACCGTCTTTGAACTTGAGATTCACAAGTCGTCTTATCAAAATTTTTTTATTGCCGGCTGTCTTCCTCTATACAGCCCTTGCGGTTTCAACCATAGGCTAGTGGCTGAGGTCTCCGTAGACATATGGTGGAATACGGAATCGTCCAACCATTGTCTAATAAACCCCACCACCTTCCGGTCCAACTTCTTCCAATCATCATCTGACATATCCTTTAACTTTGTTGATATGCCTTGAATTGGAGAATACAAGTCCTTGTAATAAAGCAAGTCCTCTATCTTAATCTTCCATATGGTCCAGTTAGAACCATTGAAACTAATCATCCTTGATGAGCCACCTTCCATAATTCAGAACCGATCCCACTCCGTTCAACCAGCCTGAACTCTCAGGTACCACTTTGTTGGGGGCCGTTGCACAAAACCTTAGGATCTATCCTCCCAAAAACACCAGAATTATGGGATAATAAAACAATGAAATAAATCAAAGCACAAACCACACGATACAAGAGCTTTTACGTGGAAAACCCTCAAAGAGGTAAAAACTACGAAACCTCGTCCAGAGCAACAATTCACTATGAAGTAGAACGTTACAACTGATCACAAGCATACACCACTCGGATCAAACTTTCTTCACTCAGGTAAGAGTGGACGAACAATAAGAGAATAATGAAAAATGAGAGATCTCACCGATCACGAGGACATAGAAGCGCTGAGACGTCGACTGCGAAGTAGATCACCTTTATGAGTAGAATTTTCCTTCCACAGGCTTCCTCTCTCTTTCTCACATTTGATAGCCCTAAACCCTTTAGCAAACCCTCGCAAAACATTAGGAAACTCTCTTGCATTACTCTAGAATAACCCTAGGACCCCCTATTTATAGTTTAGGCAACTTCCTTCCGCACCTCTTGCGAAAGCACCTTAAATTTATACAGTCCGCACCAAATCCGGACTGAATCTGCGTAACTCTCGACTAGTCGAGCAGCCCACTCGACCAATGGAGCCTGACCCTCAACTGGTCGAGTACCACGAAGTTTCAAAACAAATAGCTCGCTGGACTTTGAGTCGAGCATCGCTTGACTGGTCAAGCGGCCCACTCGACCGGTCGAGCAGCGCGGTAATGCCAAGATTTGTGGCATCCGAACCAATCCGCACCTTATCTCCTCTAAACTGAGGATGAAAAACCCATCAAGGAACCTCTAACATGCAGTCCCTCATCATCTATACTTGGTAATTAAGCTATCGAAAGCTTGAAATTAGCATCAAGAGGAATGATCATTGACTTAGAATTCTCCACTCCAAACATAGCCAAAACCCTCTCAATGAACTTTCTCTATGATAAATATAAGTTGTACACTTTTTTACATTTGTGTATTTTCATATCAAGTATTTTACTCGTAACGTGCAAATCCTTCATCTTAACTCTCTGCCGAGTTGAGACTTCAATACATTGATTTCAGACATATTTTTGACAGCTATCAATATATCATTAATACATATCACTAATTGTATGAAAAAAATATACGAGAAGCTTCTTAAAATAAAAACATTAATCATACATACATCTAATATAACCTTGTTTGACCATAAATTTGTCAAAACATTTGTACTATTACTTTGAGATTACTTTAAGCTATATAAATATTTCAACAATTTGCACTCATAATCTTCATTGCCTTTCATATAAAGTCCTTTTTGGCCGATGCATATACATTTACTTTTCCAACTTGCCATGTAAGAATGTAGTTCTAAAATCGAGATGATTTAACTTAAAATCAAATAATGCAACAATAGCCAGTAAGATCTGAATTGAAGAGTTTTTTATAACCAGTGCGAAGATCTCATTAAAATTAGTATATCCGTTCTCTATATAGCCTTTTGCCACCTATCTTGCCTTATATACCGTACCTCCAAAATTAGGAAGACACTCATTTTTTTCCTAAAGACCACTTGCAACCAATAGCTTTTTTTTTTCTTCTTCTTTAGGCAACTCAATCTAATCTCATGTCTAATTTTTATAAAGAGATTTCATATTTTCATCCTTAATAACTTTTCACTTTCTAAAATATATATAATTTAACACTTTTTTAAATGTAAACGGATCTAAATGTTTTGTCAACAAAACATAAGCAACCATATTTATCGTCACCTTAGGTTTTTAATTTTATTTGAAGTTTCAATTCCTATATATTTGCAACTGCTCCTTAAGATTCATCTTGCTCCTCTAACCCATTTATATATATATTTATATATTATTTGTGAAAATATCATTGTTTGATTGATCATTGACATCAAATTCTACTTGAATGTTATTTTATTCATTTAGTTTAGTTACTTTTACTATAACAAACTCATTAAACCGAACATCCTTACTGCTAATGAACTTAGACTTCTTAGGATCAGGATACCAAAATCTGTAATCTTTAACAACTAATGTTATGTGTACATGCTTGTGCACAAAAATGTATACTGGGAGTGTTGTGAAGATGGTTGTTAATGGTAAAGTTTAACTTGGAATCGGCCAGATAGGGCTTGGTCTAACTTATTTCTCTTTACTAACTGTACATAAATTAAGCATCACAACCAAATACTCGTCGCCCTGAGTAGTCTACATCATAACTACTTCACACTTCTTCTGAAATTTTATAGTTAATCTGCGTAGATATATACTGATTTTCTAAGTAACAAGCTATGTTAATGACCTTAGTCCATAGCTCATTGCCTAACCTAGCATTGCTCAACATACTTTGGCTTCTCTTCAAGAGAGTTTGATTCGTTCATTTCGTCATACTATTCTACTCTGATGTGTACTTAACTGTGTTATATCAAATGATCCGTTTTTATAAAAGTGGTTGAATTCCTTTAAAATGAATTCTCCACAATTATTTATTCTTAATATTTTCAATTTTCGCCCTGCCTGCTTTTCTACCATAACCTTGCACATCTTGAAAGTGACGAAAGTATCATATAAAGCGACAACAAAATCCATTATGAATAATGAGTTACAAGAGATAAATCATACTTACATATGCGAAACTATTCAAAAACCTTAGTCTCCTTTCAAAACTCTCTTATAAATGTTTTAACTCTCTTAATCATACCCTAATTCCATACTACACCCATATTTATAGTATAACAACTAGAATATGAAACAATTCATGTAGTTACGGAAAATTACGCATGCTATCGATCTAAGCATTGGTCGATCGACATTGATTGAGCGACTATCAATCGATTGACAACCACATGTTCGATTGTTCGAACATGCTCAAAAGTATCCAAAGAGTTTACATGTATTTTCCAAACTATGTTAATCACTTGAACCTCTTAAGTTGATCAAATGAACTTGTCCAAAACTGTCCAGAGACCAATCTTTTTAATCCGAGGATCACTTGATCAATCAACCAGGCTGTTCAATCGATCAAGATCTCTTGTTACAATACATAACCAGGCTGTTCGATCGATCAAGATCTCCTGTTACAATACATTATAAAGGCATTTAGGCAACAACATTTCCCTACACACTCTGGCACATATGGTTGGCACATTATACTAGTAGTGTGTCCTAGTCCCAAATGACCCATCCTAAGAAGATAATGAAAGAATATTCAACGACATTTTCAATTTTTTGCTATCACCTTGACCCTGATATGGCCTATTCAAATGAGCCGACCAGAATCCTTGCATTGTGGTGCCAAGAAGGAATCTAAAGCTCATCAATGGGAACCTCCTAACTTCATGTTTCTAAAACTTAGGTTTAACAGAGCCACCGGAAATGATGGAATTGGAGGGAAGAGAATCCTTAATAAGGATGGTAATGGGTTGGGAAGCCCAACCTAGTCATCTAAGACAAGCGCTTATGCATTAAGAGGGTTGGGCTTGGGCTGAAAATGTAGGGGTGGTGTTCAGGTTGGGCCAAGTTAGGGCCAATGATGAATGGGCCAGCCTGACCTATTAGCCTGATCCGGTCATTAAGTGGGTCACCAACATACAAAATGAATTGATAATGAAAAGACACTTATGAGGACCCTATTCAATGTACATATGTAGTTTAAAAGCTCTTTTGAAATACAGTAATCTTTTATTATCAAAACCAAAAATGGAGGGAATACCTCAAAAAATAAAAAAATATAAAAAAAAATCTCAAATCAGATGCTTTAAAACTTATGATAATTTCACTCTCTTCCTTAAATGGGCCAGCCTTGGTATAGCCAAAGGCTTTAGGTCCAGGGCTAGGGCTATGTCCTTTTCGGCCTGAATAGGACCAAGGCCGGGCATGGGCTGACACTGGCCTGACCCTAGCATAGCCTATTTCCACCCCTAATCTTTAACCATTTGAGCCTATTCGTGCTTAGCTAAGCTATGTAATTGTACTCTCCATGCAGCGGCTATTAAATCACACATCCAACATTTGGAAATTAAAGGCGATTCTCAAACTATACTTCTCTGGTAGATTTACAAGAGTTTCAATACAACCCATTGCAGTGTGGCAACAGATATCAGCCTGATTCAAAACTTCTGCAGAGTTTCAATGGTGAATGTTCAATCCCCATTGTTTCCTGTTCCGTGGTATACGTGAGCAACCAAAACAAGTAGATGGATGGAGTGGATGTCACATGGACATGGCCGTGGGCCCATAGAGATTCCTCCTACAGGAGCTCTATGTGATCAGAGGTTACAGGTAATTTCGATCCTCCATCTGACATGTAGGGCTATCAATGGGCTGGGTTAGGGCCGGGCCAAACTTTGTCCAAGCCTGACTTTCAATTCTGAACCTAAGCCCAAATTCAGCTCAGGCTATGACGATGAAATAATCCAGCCCGACTCTGGCCCAAGACATTTACACAAAGCTCGTCCTGAGTCCGCCTGAGCCAGAGCCCGGAAAATTTCCATGGATAAATGATATTTTGGTGTGCCTCATGTGTGAAAGAGAGGAAGAGCTAAATGGGGAAAATTAAGTTTAGAGAAGACCTATAAGCTCGGGCAGGGTTTATGGGCTTCAGGGTGCTAAGCCCGAGTCCGGCCGGATTCGACCGTCGGGCCTACTACACCACTTCAAACCCGGCCCAATAAGGGTCAAGCCCGAAGGCCCGTCGGAACTACCCGGCCCATTGACAGCACTACCGACAAGGATTGCCCGGAGATGGACTCCAGGGAATGCAACTTGTGTAGTAATTCTATGGGGCCGACTATGGTGTATGCGTTTTATCCACGCCGTCCGTCCATTTTTAGCTCATTTTTAGGGCATGAATCAAAGAATGAAGCAGATCTAAAGTTCAAGTGGACCACACAGTGTTGAAAATTCCTATGGCCCACCGTATGTTTATTTGCCATCCAACCTGTTCATAAGGTCACATAGACCGTTAATAAACATTATAAAAAATCTGCAAGAAAAAGGTCAAAGATCGGACGGCCAGGATCTTCACTTCCATAAGATTATTTGGTGAATCCCATATCCGTGCCGGGGCTATCATATCAACGGTCTGGATCACCAAAACATGGTCCCAACTTGCATTAAATATCAGTAAATGGCCCATTTCTGGCGCCTCCGTACGTCGATCATTATCTTTTGAACCATTCATTCAAAGATTTCCTATTGGATGACTAGGATTGTCTGATCAACCTCATTTCAGGCTATTCCGACCATTTGCCAGCCCTTTGATCTTTTCAATGTTTTCAGTTGAATGTGGACCGTTGCTCTATTTTTTCCTTAAAATCTTCTAATCTGGAAGATTCTTTAAGGATCCTCCATCCACTAATGGGCCCAACAAATCAACGGTTTGGATTATGGAACCCTGGGCCTTTACTCATCACCAAACTAATATATTTGCTGACTGATCGATACGCTGTAATTAGCAGCAAATAAAAGGAAATGATCGGTCGCCAATGTAAACATCCTATCCATCCAACAGGTGAACCATACCATGATAATCACCTGGTCCGAAAATTAGCTCGATCCACTCATTTGGTGGACCACACCAGTACATTTGAATGGGCCATTCACTGAAGATCTGACAGATGGGAAATCCTAAACCTTCAACAAGTGGGCCAAAAAGCAATGGTTGAGAAACAGAACCAACAATTCACATTTAATCAAAAGCAAGCCAACCATTATATATAACTTTCCTATGAGATCTCAACCATACATATTCAATGGTAGGGGTGGTAATGGAGAGATCTCAACCACACAGATTCAATAGTATGGGTGGAAATGGGACTGGTTTGGGCCAGGTTAGGTTAGGCCCAGGCCAACATGGTCCTCTTATCAGGCCCAAGCCTGACACAAAAAAATTACGTTGGGCCCAGATCCAAACTAACCCGGTTAATATGTCCGTGTATCAGGTGGGTCACACATGCACAAAAAAATAATAATTTTAGAGGAATGTAACCAACGTTTGGGTTCAAGGTAGCTGGCTAATTAATTGCCTAAAGATGAGAAGATATATTTGTAGGATATAACACATGCACACATAAAGCTGAGCTCCATCAAGAGGTATGTGTGGACGTCACCAAGTCCTGTGCTTCCCATCATGAGGTATGTGTTACATCCAAATCGTTGGTCCACCTGGGGATCTCGTTGTAAGGCTTGAGACGAAAAATAAGACATCCAAATATCAAGTGGACCCCGTATCACTTCACCTTTTGGTAAAAGGTGAATGTGATGTTAATTCGTTGTTTGACACAATAAATGTGATTACTAATCCATGAAAAAAATATTAATTTCGAGCATCTTGATCTAACTCGACCATCTTGATTGGAAAACATCAAAGTCGGCCGATTTGGTCAAACTCGACTATCTTAGTAAAAAACGGTAAATTCTATCATTTTTGATTGAATTCAGACATCTTAAACGAGAAACAGTAAATTTGTCAAATTCGGTCATCATCATCTAAGAACGACAAATTCGGTCGTGACAATGGAGACCGTCGGTCCATCAATTCAAAATAGGGCTTATAATTGACTAAGGTGGTAATACGGCCGAGAACTTGGCCTGCTACTTCCTGAACCATTTAAGTAATATGGTCATGATTCAAATGTCGTGATTCAGCCATTGGAGGTGGTTTAGGGCCTACATGGTTTTGTCTCCCATGATACGATGGATTTCCAAGGAAAGGTTGACCCATGGGTATATCATGGTTTCCTTATTTAAGAACAACATTTCTAACCTCCTACTTTGGTCACCTGAACTTGACGGACAACAGAGCATTCCGTATCTTCTGTATTGGAGCCGGCTGAATATTTTGTTGTGGAAGAGGTAACTGTGTTGCTGGCAGTACTGATGTCAAATTTCCGACATAACTAATATCAACAATTAGCTAAGGCATGGTAGGTGTTCTTTCAAAAAATATCTTATTCAAGCTTCTAGTCATCCATCTTTTGAAGATCTCAACATGAATTCATGACTGCTTGGCCTGAGCTCATAACTACTATGTCATATGATGATTCATCATTTGTATATTAAGTAATTCAATCATAATTATCTCAGAAATATTTGTAAGCTCTCTCACTTTCTTATTACTTTCATACTGGCTTATGTTATTTGTCCTACCAGGCATTCCTAGGAATGTGTCGGGGCTAGCTAAATTTGTTACACGGCCGATGTTCAATGAATATTTAAGTAGTTATTTTCCTTTTTGAGAGTCTCACTAGGCGTGCTAAACTTATGTTGTGGTTCAATTTCAAAATTAGTCACGTGATTAGTGTGAGTGTGCTAGAATTAAATGTGCGACTTAATTCAAATCAAACAACTACAACCTTAAGCACTAAGATAGACAGATACGTCATAAATCGACCGTATATGACCGAGTTCTCTAATAAGATCAGTCACCTATTTAGCCACTTACATAGTATTGCTTAAGATGATCAGGCGATACTCAAATGATGGGGTTCGTCATCTGAAAATGTGTCACATCTCTGCCTTCCATATGAAAAGACTTTTTCTCTTCAGTACAGGAAAAAAAAGAAGAAGGAGAAATTCTTATACTTGGTCGCGGAGAACAACTATAGAATGCCTTTCTGGATGGAGAATTTTGTTTGATACTCAAATTAAATCTAACATATGAGTGTAGATTCAAATTACAACTAAAGTTAACAACTATTTGAATGCAGCTACGGATTATACTAAGGAGTCGTTTGGATGCCTGTAAAGTCCTTAAGTTGTAAAGGGATTACAGGGGCTATTTAGATGCATGTATTTGCTTGTGAAGGTGTTACAGGCTGTAATAGATTACAACTTTTAGTTTTAATCTAAAATCTGGTAAAAAGCCATGTTTCATATCACAGGTAAAGTCCTTACAGCTAAAAATACATAATACATGTTAGAACATAATGGTTAATATACGCTCATAATATGGGGCCTATTGTAATGTGTATGGTACATCCAAAATATTCTTAAGGGTCAAATATTGCATATTAGACCCCAGTTATTACCTAATTTGACGAGCATGATACTGTTTAACGTCCTATTTTAACTGTGTTTGTGTTGCAAGGTGAATTTAGAAGCCTAGACTAAAAAAGGGTATTAATGGATTTAACATTCAGAAAGCACTAAGGCAAGGGACGGATCCCAAAGACCGAGATCCAAGAGTTCATATGCCAAAAATTCGAAAAAATCAAGTAATTGAAGTCCACGAGACCTGAAGTCATCCTGAATGCAAGATCAAAGGGTTCCCACCAACCGTTTGGCCCGAAACTTTATATCTGTCCTGAGAACCCTAAATTAACCGTAAAACTCGAATTTCATCCCTTGGATCCCTGTGTAAGTGGCCCAACAGACAGATCATCCCCTAAAATACTGATCTGGGACCCACCTGATATCTGGATATGCTTCAATTTTAGTCTTAACCCATCAAATCGGATGAGAGAGAAGATGGACGGAGCGGATATCTTATAAGAATCATAGTGGACCCCACTTAAGGGTGTGCGTGTGCACAATGTGCACGCACTAGCCATGCACCAAAAAACATAAGATCGGTTAGCGCACGCTGACCGATTCTTTTTTTAAAAAATTTCAAAAAGTGCCAGCGTCCGTCTTAGTGGGCCCCACCTATCATCCCGATGGATGATCGGGACCGTCCACTCACTCCAGGGGGTAGCCACGACCACAGTCATATTGATATTTTGACCCCATGCACACGTACACACGATTTCCACCGTCAAACGCAGGATGAACGGCGAGAGGATTCTAACTTTTGGGCCACACCAAACCCAAGAAAAAACATCCATTTCCAACTGAAATTTCGAGGGTATTTCAATGAACGGAGTGGATTTTTCTTACATAGCTGATCAGGGGCCCACCGATCATCACAGCATACTCTATTTACGCAGGCCCTGCGTCCGTGAAAACCGGTCATGGTGGGCCATTCAGCGACCTTGGCTATGATCAGTTGGACGATTTGAGCCGTTCAAAAGACATCCATGCCAGGGACAACCCCAACCATGGAGTCAGATTCAAGGGTTGGGAGCATCAGCCGTCCCAACATGTGTCCAAACGCAGCTGCGTAAATAGAGTCGGTTCGTCCGACTCCAAACTGACTTCTCTAGCCGACCGACCTAGCCTCCTTGCTGGCTGTAAAAGGAGAAGAAAGAGAAAAATCATCAAGGGACATGTGAAGCAAAGGCAAGAGAGAGAGACCGTGGGACGGTCAACCAGACAAGTTTTCCTTCTTACCTTTTCTTGTTTTTTTTCCTGTTTATGAGTTTAGGTTAATCATGCTTATGGTTGGCTAAACCTCTTAGCTGGGGCTAAGAGGTGAAGCTTGTAGTGTAATGAGATTGCTTCTATGGTTTTGATTCATGTTTAAATGAGCTCTCTTTGATTATGGTTTGATTATAAAGAATACTTTCAGTTTTTAATGGTATGTTGTGACTTAAATTATAATGGATATGCGATAGCTTTGAGCATGTTATTTTCATTATTATGATTATCAAGTTAGGAAGCCCGGTTGTTCACCATCGCCCCTTGGACATGGTTGGATGATGGAATCCTTCCTAACATTCATATATCCCTTAGATTGGATGTGGATTGATTAAATTCTATTGTTTACTTTGTCTCATGTGTATGGTTTTGTGATAGAATTAAATATAATTTGCATACCTCTCATATCTTGAAAACTAGATAAAAAGAAGTTTAGATTTAATTTTTAAAGGTTATATGTTCCAACTGGATGAAGATGGAACTCTTAGTCCAGTTGAGTTCATGAATCAAATGTAGATCTCCCTGATCTCTACAAGTGGATCCTTGGAATCCCTAGTTTCTCATCTTTGAATTTTACAAGTTTTAGTTAATTAGTTCACCATTATCCTCCTAAATTCTCCTGATTAGATTACATCTTCTTCTAGTTCTAGTTTTAGTTACTTTCAGATTACGTACAAGGTTTAATCTTTATGGATTCGACCTCAGTCTTACCGAGATTATTACTACATCACAACCCTATACTTGGGGTGTGAACAAATATTTACCATATACTTCCCTTACTCCTCTCCTATGGCCCAAAAAAGAAAAAACAGTTCATCCATTATCAAATGGACCACACGAGGGAAGGATGGGACATCCACCATTAAAAACTTCTAGATTACATTTGGGGCCTACTGTGACTGGTGGAAGACATTCAATTAGTTTAGTGTGTGCATGCTTTAATACCCTCTTAGGGCCCTAAAAAAATCAAATCTTTCTTATGTGATTTTTACAGCTTTGGGAAAGTTCACCGCCCTAGCTCTCTAGTATGAATACCTACTTTATTCCTTGTAAACACATTGCAGACTAGCCAAATACACAATTTGTTTACCGGTAAACAAATTACCACTTAAAAGCCAAACGGAATAGTATGTAAACCAATTACACTTAAAATTCATTTAAGGTGTTATGTGTTTACAACTAAAAAGATTACATGCATCCAAACGACCCATAAGGAATGAAAAAGACTGATAAAGATAATAATTACACTAAGAAATGTAAATGACAAGTGATTGAAAGGATAATTGAAAAATATATTTAGTTTCGTTTGATTTGATTAGTATGAGATAATTTCTTTTACTAACTTTCTCCATTATTTATAGCCTTAAACTAATAATCTGGAGGCTTCATATGTTCTAACTATTATTGTAACCATTTTAATACTATGGTCTTTTGGACACTTTCTTCCAAACTTGCCACATGTCATATAAATCGTTCCAGGTTTGATTGCATTTCAATCAGCTACTCAATTGACCTCTTGAATGACTCCGGTTGTGTAGTTTGTTTTTGAATTCCTTTCAATTGGCACCTATCTTGTTATTACATCAATTGTGATTCTTTAGAAAACACTCTGGTCATTCCCTAAATCTTTCATTTACTATAATACGTATTCTTTTCAATTGAATTTTTTTAAAATAGTCAGGAATAGAGTACAATACTCTACACCGTTGATTTTTTTCAAACAATATCCCATTCATAAAAATACACAAAATGAATACTTTTCATTTTGTATTTAGTAGGATACAAAACATCTATCACAACGATCCCAATATTATTACTTGTATGCCTTGTTAAAAGAGTCTGCCCAATATAAAGCTTTGTATAAAAGTAAATTTTATTTTAAAAAAAAAAAATTGTGTGGCCTGCCATGATTTTTTAGTGACATCCAATCCGTCTATCATGTGCATCCTCCTTGGATGACAAAAATCAGGACAATCTCTGACTCAGGTAAGTAGTGGGCCCCATCAGGCCTTCTGTTTACCGTAAGAATTAGTCTCTTGTTACTTTCTGAAATCAAACAAACCAAATTCCAGTCACTGGTAAGTTGCATGAATTATTTAAGTGGGAGCGCCTTTCCTCCATCACCTCCATCTAACCTCTTCTAAGATCAACGTTTCAGATTTTTGGCGGATTCCTTTTTTATCACGCCCCAGGTAATCTTTTCTCTGAATTCTATCACAGGCCTATGGGGAATTTTCCAACTTATTCCTCAACTCCTGATTTTCCTAGTCATGACATAAAGACCAAAAATGAAAAAAAAAAAAAAAAAAAAAAAAAACAATAATAATAAAGTCCAATTTTTATGTTTCTAGTTATGTGTCCACACATGCTTCTACCTGATGAATGGATTGGATCTGTGACACGTGTTTTGCCGTCATTCAATCACGGGGTTAATCTGATCCCTAATAAGATGGAATTTATAATGGGTGGCATGAATCACGCCACGCGTGTTGCTACGTATTAAGAAGTTATTGTCCTTATTATCATAATGCACACGTGTCACTGCATCACCTCATGATCGAGATTAGCCTAGCTATAGGCTATCCAGAGTTTTGTATCGAGCTGAAAGTTGGCCTCGTGAGGTTTCAAGGGGTGCCTCATGATGTGCCCGTTCAGATTCTGTGTCTATTAAACGTGTGCAAGTGCGCACGTGAGCATTCGTGCGCGTGCTAAGTAAGAAGGTGCAAAGGTGCGCACCTAATAAGGTGCGCACGTGAGCATTCGTGCCCGTGCTAAGTAAGAAGGTGTGTGTAGGTGAGTGCGCACCTTCTTACATGGGCACCCATGTGCACCTTTGCACATGTGTCATGGGCACAAAATTTGAACGGTTCACATGATGCGGTACCCCTTGAAACTTTTTATGCCCACTTTTGAGCCTGATCCAAAACTCTAGTGGGCCATGGCAAGGAGAAATGCAAATCAAGGGAGGACACTGTTTTATTTTGCCATGGCTCACCAGAGTTTTGTATCGGGATGAAAGTTGGCCTTGTGGAGTTTCAAGGGGCGCCTCATCACATGGACCATCCCATGACACGTGTGTAAAGGTGTGCATGGTTGCTAAGTTAAGAAGGTGCCTAGGTGAGCATTCCTCTCATGACTGGGTATAGTGCAAGTCATGTTGATTACTATGAGATCTCAACCCTAGAGATTCAATGGTATGGGTGGAAATGGGCCGGGACCTGGAACTTAAGACTCAGGCAAGAAGGGCCTATCATAGCAGGCCCAAGCCCGACCCAAAAATATGATTGTGCCCAGGCCCTACCCAACCGATCTGAAAATTGATAAAAACGCATATTTTCCCATTGAATTTTCTTAATCTATCCATTTATCAAATGGGCCATGTATAGATAAATAAACATTCAGCGTTCAAGATAGCTGGTTGCCTAATTAATTGCCTAAGGATTAGACCAAGGGGTTGGACCAGGTTGGGTCATGTCGAGTCGGGCTAAAATGAACTGAGCCCAAGCCCAATCAGAAAATCAAGTAGGCCATGCATGGAAGGCCCATGCCTTGTCTAGAGCTGGGTTCGGGGCCCACATATTGCCATGATGCCACCGTAGAGCCTAGCAGATGAACGATCCAGATCTTGCAGATATGGATTTGCCACAACTGGCTAAGTAGTGGGACTCATTTGTTTTACACAAGGCATGCATGTGAACTGGTCCAAGTACCAGGTTCCATTGTTTGGGCGTAGCTCAGAATTACAATAATTGAACAATCCTAACCATTCAATTGAGGCCACAAAATGGATGGTTGGAAAGAAACTATCAGCATTCCATATTTGATGGGAGGAATCAGATGGTTAAGATCGTCTAGTCATGTTATTTTAGGTCTATGCTTCATAGAGGTGGGCACCGGACGACTTGATCCAGCTAACTCGACCCGTCTGACTCGTTCCGATCTGACTCGACCTGAACCGAATGGGTGAGTCGGTCCGAACCAAGTAGGCTTCATCCAATCCAAACTCAAACTGCGTCGAGTTCAAGTTACTTAGTAACTCGACCCGACTCAACCCGAAATTCGATCCGTTTAGACCCGACTCGATCCGCAACCCGACTCTCTAACCCTACCCGCCTCACCCTACCCTAACCTGATCCCAAAATCTCTCTCTCCCTCCCTCCCTCATCCTCATCATCTTCCAAGCTTGGCAACCACCCACCACCATCACGCTCCTCCTCATCTCTCTCCTCTCCACTCTCTCGATCTCTCCTTCCCTCATATCTCAATCCGACTCAGTGCCAACTCGACCCGATTCGGTACTTCTGATCGGATCGGACTCGGTCCGGATCAGTCCAGGCCAGATCGGACTCGGATGAGTCAAGCATGCTGGACTCTATATCGAGCCGAATCGAGTCGAGTCAACCTTAAGTCAACTCGACTTGTTGCCCAGCTCTAGTGCTTCATCCACAATGGACCCCATGATAATTAGGATTGATTGGTTAGATGGGTAATCTAACCAATCAATCTGGACTGGCCCTTGCATCCAGCCACAAATCTTACGTCACAATCTAAGAACCACATCGATCATTGCCTATTCATAAGAAGGTTGGCCTTCTAAAAGAGAGGCAATCCATCCATTGAGCCATGGTTGGGATAATTAGGATTATCTTATCAAAGTCTTTGGAACCATAAGCAACCCATGAAGGCTCAAAACACTATCTTAATATAACAAAACTCAAAGCGTATGATGCAGGGATGGACGTGATGAGGTCGATCACCATCTTCCTCAAGGGGATAACTACAAATCCAAGGACCTTCTCTGGACTCCTCATAGAGATACCACAAATCCACGAGATAAAATAAGAAAATAGAAATATATTCTAGAAATTTGATTGATTGATAATAAAAATGAATTTACAACCCTTTAAATAGTGATACCAAATTTTGGAAGAAGTTCCAGAATCAAACTTCAACTCAAACTCCCTAAAATTCATGACTTACTATAAATAATAAACTTACTATTTATAGACAGTCATGATTTCTACTAGGCCTCTTGGTTTTCAGCCAAAAATAGTAAGTGTCCTATTTACCCTAACCATGTTATTCTCCTAATTTTTCCAAGAACTTTTCAGGTTAGATACAACTCCTAAAGCTCAAAGGATGAAGAGTTATAATCACACTAAAACTTACTATAAATAGTAAAAATGAAAATAAAATGGATTTTCAACCGTCGATCTGATGGAATCTCACAAATTTGGCATGGGCAACCCAACATAGCAGTGTTGGGTGGCTAAAGTAGCTTCTCCTAGCTCAAATAACTCATTCTGGTTTGCAAGATACGTCTGTTTTAAGGTTCTGACAGTCCGGATCACTTCTGCCTCTGATCAGGCCTTCTTTGGTCCATCATAGACACGAAAGTGTCTGCGACCTGCTCTACATCAGGGTAGCTCTTAAATTCACAAGAAATGAGGAAATATCTAAGAATGAGATGTAAAATTAATATCATAACATGCAGTGCTGATTTTAACCTATTTGATGTGCTCATGTCAGTAAGAGAAATCCTGTTTCTACAACTAACAGAATGCTATTTTCTACAATGACTATGGAAATTACCATTGGGTAATCTATCATTCGGTAATCAGTATGTCATCCACAGAATCCAAACGGAATCAATGAATCCAAACACGCCGGGAGAATTTCTGAATTTTGTGAAATGAACCTGTTTTGCATTATGCAGTGGAAAGAAAAAACTGTTTTGTATCTCACGAGTACTATAACATGATTCTTAGGAATTCTATTAACAGTTGAAATCCCAAAAGTCATGAATTATTTTTCTTGCTGGCCAAGCCAAACGCACCTTCAAATACTTTCCCCTTCGCATCTGATAATGGCTTGCGTGGAAGCTCTTCGGAGTTGCAGCATATCTTGAAGAAACCTTAATTTTTCAACCATCGTAATCTCCATTTTTATATCAATACTCATAATCCCGAGCACTGGAGCATTTGCAAGTACAAACCTTATGAAAGATAATTCGCATTCCTTACCCTTGATTCCAGTCATCTTCACAGTTTGGAGATGATTTAGCAAGCAACCCAAACGTTCTTGTGCTTCCCAGAAGACCGCAAGTGGTGGGTTGTGAAGTTCTATTCCCCTTTTTGTAATCTGGAAAAGCCCAGTAAATCAGATCTCATTTAGGGTGTGTTTGGATGCACAACCAAATTGAATTGTAATTACTGCTCTAATTAAATGGGAATAACCAAACTGTAATTCCATTGAGGGCAATGACGTTCAAAATTGCAGTCACGTCACTTTCAAGTTGTCTTGAAATAATGATTTGAGGATGATATTTCATCTTCGATTAAACTGAAAATTCACAATTCAACTCCGTCGCGCATCCAACTGCAGCATAAACCATAATGAAATCAAAATCCATGAAAATTTTGGAACTTACGAGAATCTCAAGCTCTTCTAAGTTAGGGGAGCTTCTCAACATGCAGAAAGTGGCGAAAACCTCCTTCGAATCCATGAAAGATACGGCCATCGAAAGATTCTTCAAATGAAGAAATGAAGCGGGAAGTACATCTGGTATATTGCCCACTCTTAAAAACTAGGAGCCAATTCAAAAAGAGAACATGAGTAGAACAGTTTTGTTGAGGGCCTCTTTGGATGCAATGTACCCTAGAATGAGAAATGAACAGAATGTGGCCTGATCAACATTCATGTTGTAGCACTAGATCCATTTTTGCACATCCTGTGAAAAATAGATGGACAAGATACACAGGTTCTCAGTTTTCACTAGTGGGGCCCATGGATCGGTGAACTAGACCATTGATCTGTTCTGTCCTACCATTGTTGGACCATCACAAGAATCTCTTTGATGAGACAATTTTAACTTCGGATGATTAGGAGGAGAAATGCAAAAATGGTCCACATTGACTCAGAAAGGTCCTGATGCTAGTCATCCATGGTGGGATGCATAGATCAATGATCTGGATTACTAAACAATGGGCCCCACTTGCCAATACTTCACAAGGATGGGCCACATATCACATAATTCCTCATCCGCAAAATATACCCCAAGATGAGAATTGCATGATAACTGGTCAGACCTCTTTATCATCCCATTCTCATGGAATCTGTGGATGCATGCCTCCTGTCCAGATTTGGTGGACACTCCTAACAAATCCAGTGTGAAAACCATGCAGTACATTTAAAATTACATACCTGTAGAGTTTCATCATGGAGTGTCATCTTCTCAATATGATGTAGACTACCAAAAGCCTTGATCAAATTGCAAATTCCTCCTTGCTGGAAATACTCGTTATCAAAGGCACTCGATGTGAATTCGATTTTAAGGCACAGGTAACGAAGATTCGGAGCATTGATTTTAAAACGAATCGCAAGACGTATACAATCCAATGTCAATGTCTCCAGAAGCAGGCACTTTGAAATCAACTGTTCTAGTTCATCATCACTAAGAATAATGTCGCAAAGTTTGAGGTTCCTAAGATGGCGGAACCCTTCAAATGCAGGAGGTATATTGATTTCACAACTAGCTAGATCTAGATCGGTCAGTTCCAGACAAGAGAAGAGACATGAGTGCATTACGTACCAATTACCATGCATAAAAGGTCCAAGGGTGAGTTGCTCAATCCCATGCTCTGATAGGAAAAGCATCCATTGGTCAATATCATGACCGCATTGATCGAGTGGCAAGAAGTGATCAGAGCAGACAAACTTGTGAACCGGGCCTTTGTGGACTGAGAGGACTCTATTGACAATGTCCACAACCTCTTGGTTTTTTGGCAGGATCCAATCTTTATCAAACACAAGATGTGGAATGGAAGCCGATCTGTACCTCCATTTCCTCGACAGGATACTTGCTTTTACTGCGTCTGTTATTGACAAACGCAAAAGGATGGCATTGCAAATATCCTCAGGTAGATCGCTGATCAAATCAAAGTCTAGACCAGACCTCCCATTTTGCAGTGAGATTTTGTCTCCTTTTGCTTCCTGAAATCAAACAAACCAAATTCCAGCCACTGGTAAGTTGCATGAATGATTTCAAGAAACAAAATATCAGTAGTCAGCATGCAGTGTGTTTGTGTGCGCGGACACGCATAAGGGTGTAAATGGGTTGGACTGGGCTAGCCATGGCCTATCCAAGGCTGGTCTAGTGATAATCCTAGAAAATGCTTTCCTACCATGTTTGTATCATGTTACACTTCGGTAATTTTAGTTCTAAAAAATTCTCGGAAGTGTTGCAAAATGTATGAATGACAGGTAACAGAAAAAAATCGCTTGTCTATTGTTTTTGTTTATATCTCCAAGATATAAATCAAATATGGGTAATCAATGCGGTCCATTGCGCATTCGGTCAACTTTCTCATGGCTCTGCTGACATGTGAGATCTTGTGGGGAACACTTCATATCTTCTTTGTCACACATGTGTTGAAGTGGAGACTACATTGTTCTCAGCTGAGATTTTTATTCCATTTGGACCATCGGATTATACCCAAATGAACAGTAAGGATTATCCCAATGTGATTTTCACAAAGTGGCCCCCATTCAGAATGTGGTCCACCAAATGAACAGTGTAACCCATCATGACGGGCAAATGTTCCCATCACGCAAGCAATGATAGGCCCGAGTGGCCATTTTGCTATTATGTTTCTAATAGTGACGTAACAATTCCTAGAATGTCTTAAAATTTTAATAAGAACCATATTTACATCTATAACATTATATTTCTTTATAATAGAACTCCCAAAATAGCTCATATTGGCAGCAAAATGTGCTATTTTTTAAATACTGAGAGAATTTTATTGAAAAAGAATAAATTAGGCAATTGCAAAAAAAAAAAAAAAAAAAAACCTAAAGGTGTTTCCAGTAATGAGACTTTGGAGACTACCCCCTATCTAAGCAAGATGAACGTCAAAGACAGGAAGGAAATCCGTGAAGCTGGTCATCTCCTGTATGGATTGTATGTTCACGAACAGGCATGTATGAATCCTTTTAATTGTAGTATGAAAAAGACTCCAGTAAACACTTATTTAGAGAGACCATACAACATTTGGATTTGCCACATCCGTAACGAGGTGAAACAACCCTCCCTTATTCGGTGTTCTAGTTGTAACAGGTTGGGATAAGTTTCAAAAAAGCCAACAACAACAGAGGCTATTTCGGCCGTTTACGAGTGATGTGTCACGCATGTCAACAGCTACATCAATTTCTCCACTAACATGCTTAATGAAAATTGAGATATTTCCCTTCAACTACATCATTTCATCCATCCATCATGACAGAGCAGTCAGCCAACTTATAACATTACCCAAGCCACCTTCAATGATAGTGTGAACCACTTGGGTGAGCATATCCCTTCATCTTTTGTCATAGGTGCGTACCGCATCCTCCTGGGGTATGCAATACCAATAGAACCAGAAAAACTGCAACAAACACCACTAGGCGTCCTTGACAATGCCCTGAATGCCTGACGGCCTAGGATTTCCTTTGTAGATATCATCAAGCAGAGAGCAATTGTTGTCCATAACCTCCATAAAGCCTCTTTTAAGATCTCACTTCAAATTCATGTGAATTCCTTATCCACCTAGGCCCACTAGATGATCTCCTCTATGATTCTATCACATACCCACAAAGAATTTTCAAAGCTAGTCTTGAATGCTCAGTTGTTCTAGTCATGCCATAAAGATCACTAAACCACAGGGAGATCCAGTTCCCACAAGTTTTCCTTCCTATGATCTTTGGCCAAATTTCAATCATCATCATCATCATCATCTGAGCCTTTTCGCAACTAATTGGGGTCGGCTTTCGGAGAAATTTCAATGCCTAAAGTGATTTGTCCATAACTGCTGGCATTGTCCGCTATGGGAGGATTATGTTGGCAACCTGATGAAACTTTTGCCAAAACATCTGTCATGAATCCTGACAATATGGAATTTTAGAATGATGTAACCAGTTAGTTGGGATAAGCCTTTGATGATGATGAGCCACCAGCATTCTCCAAGCCACCCTAAAGAGGATAAGGGCACACTCCCAAGACTTCTAACTGTTGAAGCAGTGAGTTAGAAGTTGGCTCGCTGTTCCCTCCTCACTAACACACAAATAACACTCATTAACAATGATCCTTCTCATGTTTTAAAGATGGTCTTGAATGAGAATTTTATTCAGAACCACCACCCATCAAAATGAAGAAATTTAAGGGTCCAGATGAATTGGGTAGGCTACCCAATTCAGTGACAGAGATTTCCTTCTCAATAACAAGTGCTAAAGTTGCTGTGAAAGAGTGCAATAAAGACCCCAATATTTTCAAAAATGGATATTGGCATCGTCATCAACATCAAATGCCTTCAGTGGATGGATGCACTGATTAAATGGCTTCGCACCCACTAGAGTGGGGGAACTTAATGCATATGTCCCAAACATTTACACTGGAACTTGGAACCTGCTTCCACAAACTATCTTCATCAATCAAGAATCTCTAAAGCCATTTACTCAAGGGCCACATCTTCATAGTTTTTAACAAATTTGATTACAGAATACCTTCTTGCTTGCGCTTTCAATCTCTTCCCATTCAACCCAATGATATATGCCTTACAATTAAAATATAAGCTATATCTTCAGTTGACCCTCTGCGCATTCCGAATTCAAGCACCTTGTACTTGTGCCACTTCACTCTCTTTTATGAAACCGTGTCATACTATCTCTAAATGATTTTGAGATTAAAAATTTGATCACATAATAGTTTGTGAAGAAGAATTCTGTTTGCGATCTTTTGAAACCTTGGATTAATGAACATTCCTCTCTATCTTGTAAGATAACCCTGCTAAGAGCTTGGAGATGTTTCCAAGAGTGATTTGAGCTAAACCGAAGGCCTAATTTGAGGGGAGCCAAAGAAGTGTTAGATATGTTTGCATACAAACCATGAGTTAAAGACTCAAGCACCATTCGTCAAGTAGGGCGCACTTTGAATCATGCCACAAGCAGTAAAATCCTGTTTGTTGCAATCTAATTGGGCCACATCATCACACACTGCATTTAATGTAGCAGTGCTGACAACATCAGTATTGACGTGGACCAATCACGATGAAGGAAAACAGGATTTTCCTGCTTGTGGCAAACAGAGGATCCAGATTCATCTTCAAGACATGTGCTATCTGTCATGGGTGTATACTAACAAGCTAACCCAAAAAAAAGAAAAAAAGAAAAGAAAAAAGACATGTACTTTCTATCCGATCTATCCCTCAAATGTAGGGCGATTCATTTGATACTCTAGTAGGGTGTCACACTTGAAGATGAACGTTCTGAATCTTGCACATGTGTGCCCATAATAGGTGAGTGATAACTAACATAGAAGGCTATACAACAATATGCATTTGGCACAACTCACTGAGTTTGAGAACTCTTTCCATCAAACACATGACATACATCTACACTGATCCTACCATTAGGCTCCATTTTTTGAACATTGCTCAAAAGGAGTGGCCCAAGAGCAGTGGGCCAAACCATTGGGACTTGGATTGGGTGGTGACCCCTCCACCACCCAAATCGGTGGTGGAAAAGCTCTGTGGGCCCTACCATGATGTATGTATTTTATCCATGCCTCTGATCCATTTTGAAAGCTCATTTTAGGGCATGAGCCCAAAAACGAGGCAGATACACGTTGCAGTGGGCCCTCAAGAAGCTTTCAACAGTAGGCATTCAATCCCCACTGTTTCTTTTGGTATGGTCCACTTGAACTCGGGATCTGCCTCGTTCTTGGGGTCATTCCCTAAAATGAGTTGGAAAATGGATGGACGGCGTGGATCAAACAAAGACATCATGGTAGTGCCCACAGAGGTTTTCCAGTACCAACATCGGTGCGGTCAGAGAGAGAGAGAGAGAGAGAGAGAGAGAGAGAGAGAGTACCTTCTTGTTTCTGTTAGTCAAGAAAGAGAGAGAGAGAGAGAGAGATAGAGAGAGAGTACCTTCTTGTTTCTGTTAGTCATTGGTATGGCAGTTTGCTCTTCCTCTTAATGAAAACTGAAATTCGGAACGTCTTTTATATGGGAGCGGATTAGGCGCGGCGCGGCCCGCATTCATTCCGGTACCCGTGGGGCCCACCTGTACGTATGTTATATTCACACCGTCCATCTATTTTTTACAAATAATTTTCGGTCATGAGCCTAAAAATGAAGTGGATACAATTCTCAGGTGGACCATACCATAAGAATCAGTGGTGACTAATGGGCCATAAGACTTATGGCAAAAGTTAGGACTCATGGATCATTGATCTAGACCGTTGATACCATTCTTCCCCATCGTTGATCGATGATGACCCAAAATTTATTTAGCTGAGATTATAATACCCGTACGATCTGTTGATGTTACAATGGATCATTGTTGTAATTCCCTAGGGTTTGCTTTTGAGCCCATTCATCCAATGGTTAGATTTAGGAAATCTTTTATACTTGGTCAATCCATTATGGTTTCCTTCAGATTATAACGGTAGAGACATCCAAAACAAGAACTTAGCAGTACCATATATTTTCCCCCAACCGTATATTTGTTGGATTACTCGTATAAGGGTTAGGCAATAATAAGATAAGAGGTTCACTGCCAATCCCGAAATCATGATAAGGCCTACCGAATCAACGGTTTGGATGGATGAAACATGGGTCGATTTCTAGATGCGAGTGCATCTGAGTACCAGTGTACCACATTACCACTAATAACATCAGAACTTTGAATAACTCCCGCCAAACAAACGCAGATTGCATGCAGCGCCCTGATGCATCGTGCCTGTCCAGCATAAAATTTTGTGGGGCCTACTGAGATGTCTGTGTGATATCTACTCCGTCCATCGGTTCTACAGCTAATGTTACGATGTAATCTTAATGATGATGGGGTAGATTCTAAATTCAGATAGGCTAAACCATAAGAAACAGAGGAGATTGAAAGCACACCATTGAAACGTTATTGGGGCCCACCGTGAAGTTTTTATGTTATCTGACCCATTCATAAGGTGAATCTCACCATGATGGAGGGAAAAAAAAACATACCAGGCTGATACAAAACTTGGGGCGGGGGGATTCGTTCAATACTTTCTATTTATTATGGTGTGGTCCACCTAAGTTTTGGATCTGCTTCAGTTTTTGGATCAATTTCTGAAATGATTTTTTGGAACTGACGGACGGAATGGATATCAGATGGACAGGCCGTGCATAAGTGCGCTGCACGCAATCCCCGTCCTGCCAAACAGCCCCAGCCAAAACAACTCAAGATTTGGGGGAAAACCAAAACGGCCCCGTCGTACGCACAAATCAAGATTGTTCAATAATTGAGTGCTATATAAACATCAACCGATAAAAGTTTGCCCGACCCGACCCGACTCTATATATATATATATATATATATATATATATATATATATATATATATATATATACACATATATATATGTGGGAAAAGGTACTATACGCTCGACCTCACTTGTCCGTCCCATGAGGTCGAGTTGTGTGGGCCCCACCGTGATGCTTTTCGAACATCTACCCCATCAGTCAGATGCGCCATTCCATCATGGGCCTAGGTCTCAAAAATCAAGTCAATCTGTGACTTGTGTGGGCCACACCACATACAGAAGTGGGGAGGGGCCGTGCACCATTAAAACATTCATAATCATTTTTTGGGCCCACGGAGATGTGGTTTGCAAATCCAGCCCATCCATTATGTGTGTCCCACTTGGATGAGGGTTCGAACCAAGTTTTAGCATCTGCAAATTTGTAGGCCCCACCAAGTGCTTTTATATGTTTTAACGTTCTTCACATGATTTTAGATGGTATGGCTCACCGAAGTTCCGATGTGGCTGATTTTGGGACATCCCATAATTTAAAGGGGACCCATCAAATGCAGTGTTGATGGTCGACACGCATAACGGTGACACAGCTCAACCTCACGGAGCTAATCGTGAGCTCGAGCGCATAGTACCTTTTCCCTATATATATATATATATATATATATATATATATATATATATATATATTGGAAAAGGTACTATGAGCTCGACCTCTCGAGTCTGTCACATGAGGTCGAGCCGTGTGGGCCCTATCGTGATTTGTTTTGAACATCTACCCCATCAATCGATGCACCATTCCATCCTGGGCCTAGGTCTCAAAATCAAGTCAATCCGTGACTTGTGTGGGCCACACTACATATAGAAGTGGGGAGGGGCCGCACCATTAAAACATTCATAATCATTTTTGGGCACATCGAGATGTGGTTTGCAAATCCACCCATCCATTATGTGTGTCCCACTTGGATGAGGATTCAGACCAAGTTTAACCGCATCCAAAACTCGTGGGCCCCACCAAGTGCTTTTATATATTTTAACAGTGTCTTCTCATGATTTTAGATGGTATGGCCCACTTGAGTTACGTATATGGATGGATTTTTGGGATAGTCCATAATTTAGAGGGTACCCATCAAATGCACGTGTTGATGGTCGACACGCATCATGGTGGGGCCTACACCTCAACCTCACGGGAGCTTAGCGTGAAGGTACTATGCGTCTCGACCTCACGAGTCCGTCCCATGAGGTTGAGCGTGTGGGCCCAACTGTGATGCGTTTCGAACATCTACCCCATCAGTCAGATGCACCATTCCATTATGAGCCTAGGTGTCAAAAATCAAGTCAATCCGTGACTTGTGTGGGCCACACCACATACAGAAGTTGAGAGGGGCCATGCACCATTAAAACATTCATAATCATTTTTTGGGCCCACCGAGATGTGGTTTGCAAATCCAGCCCATCCATTATGTGTGTCCCACTTGGATGAGGGTATAGACCAAGTTTCAGACGCATGGAAATTTCAGTGGGCCCCACCAAGTGCTTTTATATGTTTTTGGCATGTCTTCACATTTTTTTAGATGGTATGGCCCACCTGAGTTCCGTATACGGCTGATTTTTGGGATATCCTATAATTTAAAGGGGACCATCAAATGTACAATGTTGATGGTCGACACGTATCACGGTGGGGCCCACAGCTCGACCTCACGGGAGCTTATCGTGAGTTCGAGCGCAAAGTACCTTTTCCCATATATATATATATATATATATATATATATATATTATAATTGAGTGCTGATCATTTACTGTGAAGGCACCTAAAATTCTAGTGTCATCAGATCTCATTGGTCAACGCCATTTTCCTTGACTTAAGCTAACAAGATAGGCTGGATTTCTCTCTCCCAAATAGATTGTGTGCCAAGCAACATGACTTTTATAGGAGTGGTCATCTTAAATTGTAGATTGTTTGTTTAGAAAAAACTGAAGTTCGTTATGATAAATAACTATATATATATAGAATTAATAAAATCATAGATATGAAAAATAAGATGTGTAATGAAATATAGTCGATTAATGTAATAACGAAAATATTAGCATGTATCTGCCAGACCAACCCTACCAAGCCCGCCTGAGGTTGGGTTAAATTAGGGTTGAGGTATAGTAACTTTGGATTGGGCTAGGGTTGATCACTAACCCAACCAACCAGCCTGACTTTCAGCCCTATCGCCACAACCTCGATTTTAATTTCAGTAGAGTGGAAGTATACCATTTTTTATGGGTTCCCCTGCAAGTTTTGTTAATTATATAAGTGTGCATATTGCAGCGCCTCTACCACCACCACATGTGCTAATGGCACACGTGCGAATTTGCTGGAGCCGTTCATGAGGTGGGCTCCCCCGTAATAATAACCTAGCGAAAAAAAAAAAAGTTGATCCAATCATCACATGGGCTACAACTTTAAAAACTGGACAGCTAAAATTCTGGGCAAATTTTTGTTAAGTTGTCCATTTCTTTTGAACACTTAAGGATCATCTGATGAATGGGCAAGACCCATTTTGGGTTGAGGCCATCTACATGAAGGGCCCACCAAATGAACAGCTTGGATCTGCTTTTGTGGTGACGTCTGGATGGGTTGCACTGTACAAGCCTAGCATTAGCAACATTTCTTTTGAAATGTCCAGGCCAAATCAAAGCATTGTTATAAATTCATGATCTGTATATTATATATATACTCTACACAATTTCGACAAAATTCTTTTTGCTATTCCAAAATACAAAAGAAGTAAAAATACAAAAGAAACGAAGAAGAGAACTTCACCCCCAACGAAAGATGATGGCTTGAATGGGCTGCCGTTTGGAAGTGAAGAAAAATAATTTGCAATATTGGAAATTTTATAATTGGATAGGAGCTCTTTTGTATCCTCACAATTACCATAACTTATCCATATGAATTTTACTAACTGTAGAGATCCCAAAAATTATGAACAATTTTCTTTCTGCCCAACCCAAACACAACCTCAGATACTTTCGTAATCACATCTGATAATGGCTTGCGTAGAAGCTCTTTGGAATTCTAGCATATCTTGACGAAACTTTGATTTTTCAACAATCGAAATCAGCTTGTTGAAATAAATACTCATCGTCTTGAGCACTGGAGCATTCACAAGTAGGAACTTTATGAAAGACAATTTGCATTCCCCATCCATGATTCCAGTAATCTTTACAGTTTGGAGATGATTTAACAGGCATCCCAAGTGATCTTGTGCTTCCCAGAAGACCACAATTGGTGTAGTATAAGATTCTTTTTCTGTAGCATAAAGCTGGAGAAGTTGATGAATTAGATTGTATTTAGGGTGTGTTGGATGCACAAACAAAATTGAATTGCAATTAGTGCTCTAATTAAGTAGGAAATACTAATTTGTAATTTCCTCACCATTCATATTGCGGGTTGCCGTTCCAAATTGCAATTACATTACATTCAAATTGGACTTGAAATAAATGTAACAGCGATTTGAGGATGAAGTTCCATCTTCAATTAAACTGAAATTTCTCAATCGATCTCAGCTGTGCATCCAAACACTGAATAAACCATAATGAAATCAAAATCCAAGAAGACTTTGAACTTAAGCAAAACTCAAGCTTTTCTAAGTTTGGGGAGCTTCTCAACATGCAGAGGGTGGTGGAAACCTCCTCCAAATCCATGAAATATCCGCTCATCGAAAGATTCTTCAAATGAAGAAATGGAGTTGGAAGTACATCCGGTACACTGGCAATACTCAAAAACTAGGAGCCAATTCAAAATGAGAACATGAGTAGAAATGTTTTGTAGAGGGCCTTTTGGATGTAATGTCCCCTAGAATTAGAAATGAACAGAATGTGACCTGGCCAACGTCCATTTTGGAGCATTGGATCCATTTTTGCACATCGTGCAAAAATTGTATGGACAGGATACACAGGTTTTTATTTTTATTCACTAGCCTTTTTGGCAATTGCTTAATAAAATTACCATTACCTTTCAGGGAAAATTAAAAAATGATACACAGGTTCCCAGTTTTCACTAGGAACTAGACCATCAAACTGTTCTGCCCTACCATTGTTTGACAATCACACAATCTGCTTGATGAGACAAAATGATCTGGATTACTACACAATGGGCCCCACTTGCCAATACTTCACAAAGATGCGGAGCACATATCATACAATTTCTCATCCGCAAAAAATACTTAAGATGAGAATTTGACGATAACTGGTCAGACCCATTATCATCACATTCTCATTACATCTGTGGATGCAATCCTCCCATCTAGATTTGCTGGACCCTCCTAAAAAATCAAAAGCGAATGCCATGCAGTACATTTAAAAGTACTTACCTCTGGAAAATCAACCCACAGATTCAGCCTCTCAATATGATGTAGACTACCAAGAACCTTTATCAAACTGCCAACTCTACCTTGCTCGAGATCTTTGACGTCATAGGCACTCCATTGCAATTCAATAACTGCGCTTATGAGAAATGGGCTATTTGTTATACACAGAACATCAAATTCACCCCTAAGGCACAGGTACCGGAGATTCGGAGCATTGATTTTAATACAAATCAAGGCATCTAAATTTCCCAATGTCAATGTCTACGGAAGTGGGCACTTCAAAATCAATTGTTCTAGTTCATCATTAGTAATCCAACCGAATGTGAGTTAGAGGTTTCTAGGACAGAAGAACCCTTCAAATGCAGGAGGTGGTGAGATTGCACAACCAGATAGGTGTAGATCACTCAGTTCCTGACAAGAGAAGAGACAAGAGCACACTATGTAGTAAGCATTGCCCCACAACATATTACGAAAAATATCCATTGGTCAATGTGATAACTGTTTCCCTTATAATAAGAGGAGACAAACTTGTGAACTGGACCATCGTGGACTAAGAGGACTATTAACAATGTCCCCCATCTTACGGTCTGTTCCATGTTTTAGAGTCCAATCAAATACAAGATGGGGAATAGAAGTCCATCTGTACCTCCATTTCCTTGACAGGATACTTGTTCTTACTGCATCCATCATCGGAAAACTCATGAGGATGGCATTGTAAACATCCTTAGGTAGATTGCTGATCAAATCTAAGTCTAGATCACACCTCCGATTTTGCAGTGAGGATTTGTATCTTGTTGCCTTCTGAAATCAAACAACAAATTCCAGCCACTGGTAAGTTGCATGAATGATTTGAAAAACTAAATATCAGTAGTCAATGTGCAAATGGGGGTGTAACTGGGTTGGGCTGGGCCAGCCATGGCCTATCCAAGTGATAATCCTAGACCATTCTTTCCTACCTACCATGTTTGTATTATGTTAAACTTTTGTAATTTACTTGCAAAATGTGTGAATGGCAAGTAACAGAAAGCATATCTCTAGTCTTATATAGATACATGCATACATAAATATGCACACGCGCACACACAGTGTGTGTGTGTGAGTGAAAATTCTTCGATTAAGTGTATAATCTCTTATACGAAAATGAATTACAAGGCCTACATGCTATATGTATAAGTATTGGTTAATATAAGATACAGGTTCAAATATTTCAAATTTAATCATTTGGGGGAAATTTAGGTAAAGTAGGAGTATGTTGCAACCAATGCAGAAGTGGTTGTAATGCTGTAGGATTATTCGTAACATCCCTGCGCAGGCGAAATGACTGTTCAACAACAAGAAGATTGTCCTGTGAGAGACGAAACTGAGCTGAGGTCAATCCTTTTGTGAAGATGTTAGGCACTTGGTCAAGAGTACTAACAAATCAGATCAGGATATCCCCACAAGTAACCTTCTCCAGTACGTAGTGATAGTCAACTTCCACATGCTTGGTGCGGGCATGATATACGAGATTGGAGGCTAAAGAAATAACATTTATATTATCTCAATATAAAAGCGGAGGCTCCTTTAAGAAGATAGTCAGATCACATAGAACCATGCATATCCAGAAGAGATTTAATGCTAGTGTTCCAAAAAGATTTCCTGTTGTTGAGATTTTTGGACCATGGCACATCGATGTGCTAACCAATAAATCATATCAAGATGGACTCTAAAACCATTGAGATCAAGATCCTATAAATTTATATTGTCCCAAAAAACCGTATAATTGCTTACAATGTGTATCCATTGGGGCCGTCTGGAATGAAGACATCAAAGGCATCTCAGTCATGTCTGCTGGATTCCGTTTGGTGAAGCACACAAACCAGCATTTCAGAAACCTGAGACATTGGAGGTCTCAATTCCGGCTGGGGCTGGTTGAGACAAGGATCACATGTCAATAAGAGTGATTTTCAAAAAAATAAAAATAAAAAGTGGAGGGTTGTGTTCACCAAAGGTCTTGGTGTGGATTGCCAAAGAAGTTGGTATTGAAGTGTACCTGAATGCAATAGCTGATGGTATCCGCAAATCGGGATAAAGACTTCGAGGTGCATTGGCCCTTGATTGCAGATTTGCAGCATCGACCATGCTGTTAAGAGATTCAAAATTTTCAGCCAAAAATAGTAAGTGTCCTATTTGGCTTCACCAAACCGTTACTCCTAATTATTCTAAGCTCTTTTCACGTGGAGCAACTCCTAAAGCCCGACTGGATGAAGAGTTATAATCAAACTAAAACTTACTATTTATAGTAAAAACGAAATTAAATTGGTAAACGACCGTCAATCCAGGGGTTTTTCGCAATTCGGGCTTGCGTAACCCGGCGTAGTGGGTTGGTTGGCTTCGTAGCTCGCTCTACCCCAAAATTATATATTTTACGCGATAACTCATTCCGGATTGCAAGATATGCCCGATTTAAGGCTCGATGGTCTCGGATCACTTCGCCGCGACGTGCCTTTTCTCGATCCATCTGGCCATGTATTTGTCCGCGACCCGCTCTACATCGCTCTCCACTTCAAAAGAACTCGTCCTCGAGTTCTCGTCATGCTCTGGTTCATGATACTCGGTCAGGTCCGCGACATTGAAAGTCTATGAGATTGCCATGTCATCTGGAAGATCAACAATATAAGCGTTATCATTAATCTTTCGGATGATTGGGACGGGTCCAATCTTTTTATTTTTGAACTTGTTGTATGTCCCGGTCGGAAACCTCTCTTTGCGCAGATGGACCATAACGCGGTCGCCCACCTCGAACACTTTTTGTCGCCAATGCTTGTCCGCTTGTTCCTTGTACTTCTCGTTCGAGGTATGTAGCTTGGTCTGCACTTCTGCATGGATGCCTATTATCTTATCTGCCATATGTTCTGCTGCAATGCTCGTGCTCGGGTGCTTAGGTAGAGGGACTAAGTCAAGTGTGTGGCGAGGCACTCGTCCGTAGATAATCTGGAACGGTGATCTCCCTGTCGAACGGTTCACCATGTTGTTGAATGCAAACTCTGCTTGGGACAAGGACAAATCCCACTGCTTCGATTTTTTTCCTGAAATACAGCAAAGGAGGTTTCCCAATGTGCGATTCACAACTTCGGTCTGCCCATCAGTCTGTGGGTGGTAAGCACTGCTGAATTGAAGTCGTGTATCGAATCGATTCCATAAAGTCCGCCAAAAGTGGCTAATGAACTTCGTGTCACGATCGGAAGTAATGGTCTTGGGGACCCCGTGTAGCCGAACGACCTCCCTGAAAAATAAATTCGTCACGTGTTTTGCATCAAGGGTCTTCTTGCATAGGATAAAGTGCGCCATCTTTGAGAAACGATCTACTACCACGAACACCGAATCCATGCCGTGTTGTGTTCGTGGGAGACCAAGCACGAAGTCCATTGATAAATCCTCCCAAGGACCATTAGGCACAGGTAACGAGGTGTAGAGGCCCGTATTCTGAGATTGCCCCTTGGAGGTCTGACAGACATGACAACGTTGTACGGCTTTTCCCACATCACGTACTAACTGCGGCCAGTAATACCGCTCTTCCACAAGAGCTCGCGTCTTGTCTCGCCCCAGGTGTCCACCAAGGCCACCTCCATGTAGCTCCTGAATAATCTGCTCCCTCAGAGAACTTTGGGGGATGCACAATCGATTCCCTTTGAAGAGAAAATCGTCCTGTATATGAAGGTCACTGGGGTGACCTTCTTGACACTTCATCCAAGAATCTTTGAAGTCCTCATCCTCGGCATACAGCTCCTTGAGACAGTCGAAGCCGACTACCTCGTTGCTCATTGTAACTAGTAGTGATGCACGACGGCTAAGTGCATCAGCCACCTTGTTCTGCTGCCCTGACTTGTGCTTCAGAACGAACGTGAATTCCTGTAAAAATGCAACTCATCTAGCATGCACACGATTCACGTTAGTCTGACTATTAATAAACTTTAATACTTGATGGTCAGTGTACAAAACAAACTCTCTTTGAATCAGATAATGCCGCCAATGTCCCAGCGCATGAACAACTACGTACAACTCAAGCTCATAAGTCAACCACTTCTTTCGGGCTTCGCTAAGCTTCTCGCTGTAGAAGGCTACCGGCCTGCCTTCCTGTGATAATACTCCTCCAATTTCGACGTATAAAGCGTCACACTCAACCTCAAACAATTTGTCGAAATTAGGAAGCACCAAGACCGGTGTTGTAGACAAACGATGCTTGATCTCATGAAAGCTCTTATCAGCTTTATCGGTCCACTGGAACGGTCTTTTTTTCATGCAATCTGTTATAGGCGCGACTATGGTGCTAAAATCTCGCACAAATTGACGATAAAAAGTCGTCAACCCGTGAAAACTCCTCACCTCATGAATGTTTGTCGGGATCGGCCATTCCCTAATAGCTCGCACCTTTCATCGTCCACAAGAATGCCTGTGGATGTTGCAACAAATCCTAGAAACAATAGGCTGTCAGTTAAAAAACTATACTTCTTCAAGTTGAGGTACAACTTGTTAAGTTGTAGTACCTGTAGCACCTGCCTGAGATGTTTCCTGTGCTCCACCTCATCCTGGCTATATATCAATATGTCATCAAAATATACTACCACAAATCGGCCAGTGAACGGTTTTAGAACTTGATTCATTAAACACATAAAAGTACTTGGTGCGTTCGATAGGGCGAAGGGCATGACCAGCCACTCATACAACCCTTCCTTGGTCTTGAATGCCGTTTTTCACTCATCACCGGGTCGAATACAAATCTGATGGTACCTGCTCCTTAGATCTAGTTTAGAGAACACCTTGGCCCCTTCTAACATATCGAGCATGTCGTCCAACCATGGTATTGGAAACCGATATTTGATGGTAATTTTGTTGATTGCTCGGCTGTCCACACACATGCGCCAGCTTCCATCTTTTTTTGGCGTTAATAATGCTGGTACGGCACATGGGCTCATGCTCTCTCTCAAGAGACCCTTACGGATCAATTCCTCAACTTGCCCTGAAGTATCTCACACTCCTTCGGACTCATCCGATAATGAGGGCGATTGGGCAGGCTAGCCCCAGGGACGAGGTCTATGTGATGTTGGATGTCCCTCATGGGGGGCAATCCATCAGGTAAATCCTCAGGCCAGACTTCTTTGAATTCGTTTAGCAACAGTCTTAAACTTGGAGGGATTTTTGAGGGTTCCTCTTCCTCGTCCTTTACTACTACGGCGTATACCTCGCCAGTTTTCTTGGATTCCTCCATGAAATCCCGAATGGTCAAGAAGGAACTCCCCTCCACTTTAGAGGCTTCAGGGTGGTTCTCTGGTGCTATAGGGGCAAGGATTATTTTTCGACTATCCTTGACGAATACGTAGACATTATCTCGTCCCCGATGGGTCGCATCATGGTCTGACTGCCAGGGTCGACCGAGTAACATATGAGAAGCTTCCATATCGACCACATCAAAAGTATTTGATCCATATAATTTTTGCCAATTGAAAATGAGATAGTGCATTGTTCAGTTACCTTGGTCTCATTCACCTTTTTTATCCAGCCAATAGAGTATGGGGAAGGATGTTTCATCGTTGGTAGTCGCAACTTGTCCACCATTACTCTCGAGACGATATTTTCACTACTACCACTGTCTATGATCACATCACAGACCTTTCCGTTGACGGGGCACCGAGTACGAAATATATTGTGTCACTGTGGATGTAATTCCTTTCGTGGGGCATACAGTAATCACCTCACAACTAGAAATTCGCCATGATCCTCGCCCGTCACTTCATCGCCACCTGCTATTTCTTCAGTGGTTTGTTCATGTTCATCAAAGCGATGGTCTTCTTCTACGGCCTCATCTTCAGTGCCCCCTTCGTTTATAGTCAAGTGCGCTGCGGGACGTTGAGGACAAGTGTTTGATAAGTGGCCTGGTTGGCCACAGCGGTAACAGTTGTTCGACCTTGGCCGAGTATAAGGATTTGGAATCCTACTCGGACCTGCTGTTGTGGGTGCTGCACGTTGAGGTCTGGATGAGCCGCTCCCCGTATCACGGTTTGTGGTTGTAGGAAGTTGAGGTACTGGATCTTTTCCTCGTGGCAGCATTGGATCCCACGTGGGACCCGTTATGGGGGGTCTATTTGAAGGATATGGACGAGTAGGAGCTCTTACAAGTTGTGTTTCTGCCCTACCCGCCAATTGAACTGCTTCATCCACGGTCCTGATTGGGTACATCTGAACTCGATCCTGAATTATCGGTCACAACCCACCTATAAATCATGCCACCTTCTGTGACTCAGATTCTGACAGATCGTTTCGTGTAGCCAACTGTTGAAATTCTTCAGTGTAATCTGTGACAGTTCGATTTCCTTGTCTGCAATTTTGATATTACTGGAATAATATCTGCTCATAATCACTGGGGAGAAATCGCGATCGAAGAAGACGTCTCATCCGTGGCCATGATGAGATGGGCGCATTGTTTTGGCGGGCTCGTGAGAGTTGTAATTGTTCCCACCATGCAGAAGCACCAGATTTTAATTTAAACGCTACCAATTTTACCCTTTTATGATCTGGCACGTCCATGTAATCAAAATATCTCTCTACTTCGGCTAGCCAATCGAGAAAATCTTCTATACGTAATAAACCGTTAAAACTAGGAAGTTCAGCCTTACCTCGATAGTCTCTTTCAGCACGATCTAGATGATCACCTCCATGGATTGGTCGTCGAGCAAAACCCTCATTAAGGTCCTCGTCGCTAGAACTTGAATCATCTGGTGTAGCCCTACGGTTTGCCACTGGTAGTGCTCTACGAAAATCGGGGTTGTGTCGTACAGCAACCATGGGTGGTGGAGCACCGCCTAGGGCTCGGGGCGGAAGTAGCGCATCCGCAAGACGGTCGAAAGTTGCCTACAGCCCTTGCATGGTCAACTGACTCTCCCGGTGGAAAGCTTCCATTCTTTCCGAAAGATAACGAATCCCTGGATCACCGTCCACAGGATTTTGATTCATACCTTCATTGTTTGCCATCGGCCCAAGGGGAATCCTCGCTTTGATACCAATTGATGCAGGGATGAACGTGATGAGGATGATCACCGTCTTCCTCAAGGATAACTACTCCGAATCCATGGAGCTTCTTTGGACTCCTCACAGTGATGTTTATGAGAAATTGACGCAGGGATGAACATGATGAGGATAACTACTCCGAATCCACGGAGCTTCTCTGGACTCCTCAAAGAGACTTCTCGAATCCACGAGAAAAGAAAGCAGAAAATAGAAATAAATTTTAATAAATTTGAAATTGATTAATTCATCAATAAAAACGAGTTCACAACCCTTTAAATAGGGGTACCAAGCAATGAGAAAGAAATCAGAATCAAACTACAACTCAAACTCCTAGAATCCGTGACTTACTATAAATAGTAAACTTACTATTTATAGACGGTCGTGATCTCTACTAGTGCGCAAGGTTTTCAGCCAAAAATAGTAAGTGTCCTATTTGGCTTCACCAAACCGTTCTCCTAATTATTCTGAGCTCTTTTCACGTTGGGCGCAACTCCTAAAGCCCGACGGATGAAGAGTTATAATCAAACTAAAACTTACTATTTATAGTAAAAACGAAATTAAAACAGGGAAACGACCGTCAATCCAGGGGTTTTTCGCAATTCCGGGCTGCGCAACCCGGCGTAGTGGGTTGGTTGGCTTCAGTAACTCGTTCTACCCCAAAATCATATATTTTACGTCAGATAACTCATTCCGGATTGCAAGATACGCCCGATTTAAGGTTCGATGGTCTAGATCACTTCTGTCGTCGACCAGGCCTTTTCTGATCCATCTTGGCCATGTCTTTGTCCGCGACCCGCTCTACATCAAGATCCTATAAATTTATATTGCCCGAAAAAACCGTATAATTGCTTACAATGTGTATCCACTGGGGCCGTCTGGAATGAAGACATCAAAGGCATCTCAGTCATGTCTGCTGGATTCCGTTTGGTGAAGCACACAAACCAGCATTTCAGAAACCTGAGACATTGGAGGTCTCAATTCCGGCTGGGGCTGGTTGAGACAAGGATCACATGTCAATAAGAGTGATTTTCAAAAAAATAAAAATAAAAAGTGGAGGGTTGTGTTCACCAAAGGTCTTGGTGTGGATTGCCAAAGAAGTTGGTATTGAAGTGTACCTGAATGCAATAGCTGATGGTATCCGCAAATCGGGATAAAGACTTCGAGGTGCATTGGCCCTTGATTGCAGATTTGCAGCATCGACCATGCTGTTAAGAGATTCAAAATCATGTAAGCGGCTACCAGCCCGCTTCACCAAAAACTGCCAATCTCCTGCCTTTGAACTATATAATAACAAATTGGGGGGAAAACCCATAAGTGGAAAGAGACATAGGATGATGCATCTTTCGATGAAACAAGTAGTTTTTCAACGAAATGCACTAGGTAAGTGTGTCTCATTAAGGATTGATAATTTGGTAAATTAGAGATTAGGGACTCTAATAAGGAAGAAATGGTGAACCTGTCATATGGTTTCTTTCCAGTCAGGAGCTCCAACAGCAATACTCCAAATCCATAAGTGTTGCACTTTGTCATATCAATATCAAATCCAGGCTGTCGAAATTCAGGAGCTGTGTAACCCAAGGAATCGGATGCCGTTTCATAAGCCTGTGATCTAAGTGAGGACCCAATGATGAGTTGTCATTCCGACCAAAGGAGATAGACTAATATTAGCAGATGAATTAGGAAATGTTTGTCACTAGAGAGAGAGAGAGAGAGAGAGAGAGAGAGAGAGAGAGAGAGAGAGAGAGAGAGAGAGAGAGAGAGAGAGAGAGAGAAGAAAAGAGAGCATGCCATCTTAGATTTATCATAAATAAATATGGAATCTTATTTTGTGAAGGAAGAGAATGTTTGCAGCACCTCCATCTTAATTCGAATAAGGGGCCTCAGATTGACCAACCCACAGTTGCGGAGATGGGGGACAAGCTTATGATCAAGGAAGATATTGGCAGCCATTACATCTCCATGTGCAATAGGAGGTACACATGTACAGTGCAAATACCTGAACAAAGCATGAATAGGAAAAAAAAATGAAGAGAGAATTTGGCTTTAATTGTAGACATAAGAAGACTAGAAAAGCATTTATTGGAGCACATTTGTACTATGCTTACTCAAGAGCACAGGCTACACCAATAGAAATCCTCAAGCAATCATTCCATGTAAGAGTCTTGCCAATGTCTTGAGTACTATGCAGGGCAACAACAAGAGACACATTCCCGACATAGGCGTAGACGAGGAAGTGCTTGCCATGCTCCACACAGTAGCCTAAAAGGCTTGCGATGTTTGGATGCCTTAAATGAGATACACTGCTATTTACATCCAGAAATAGGTCTTCTTCACATAGGGACAGCGGCGCCATCTCAATAATATTCACAGCCAAAATCTGGGAACCCAAAACCTCACAGTCATATCTATTGTGAATACATCTTACAAAACAAAAAAGAAGTCTTCTTTACATATATCTTACAAAATAATACCTGCCCATCAGGGAACACGCCTTTGTAGATGGGACCAAAGGTACCCATTCTGAGAAGGTTGTCTTCACTGAAGTTGTTTGTAGCAGCTTGCAGTTCTGTCACGTTGTATAATATGGCAGTCATCGGGGTTTCATTTCTTTTCGTGTATTTTATCCTTTCATAGAATGTTTTAGATCTGCCTTGATAAATGGTGAGCAGAGGCCTTCGACTGGCCAGAGAATAACAATCAACAGACAACTGCTCTGGACTCTCTGTTGGTGCTGCAAAAGAGAAGCCAATCACTGAAGCTAGAAGATACAAAAATCGATGGGAACCACTATTCTATCTATTCAAACATTTCCCTTCAAAGAAAAAAACATTCACGAATTTTAATAGAAGACTAAATGCTACGGCATTACAAATCAATAGAATCAAGGCACATTTAAAGAGTAATTTAACTTTTCATTTAAAAGATCAAAGAGAAGGGGAAAATTTTTCCTACCACCATTTGGCACTGTTCAGAAGAGAGAGCAGAGACCTGAAGCAGCACTCTAGCCAGTCGAGTGGACATTTGCAGGATATATGGATGTGTATTATGACATAAGCTGCTACACAGGCTACTAGGAATGCTGTTACCCCAATTATTGACCTACGCCCCAACCTTTTCTGATCATGGCTATCATTCTTAGTTGATGTGGAATTACTGATGCTCTGACTGCTCGGCCTATTATCAGGAGTGATATTTGGCGGTGGATTGACAGTGTTGGTCACAAATATATTTCCCTCAAAACTAATAAGAAACATGGAGATTAATAAGTGAGAAACAGGAGATTGGATATCGGATTCATAAAAGAAACATACGAAATAAGCATCATACATTCATAAAATGCCTACTGTTATTACCTGATATTTGAAATCAGTTCAAACTGCTTAGGAACAACACCACTAGGTAGTTGTTTCGAATGTTACTGAAACTTAGAGCAGTTAAAATCAGAACTTTGTACTTGGGCTTAAAAAGTGTTGAAGAATAGACAATCCATACAAAGTAAGACGCTTAGTTGAAGACATGCAGGTATGATAGAGCGAGACCCGCCAGGAAGTTAACTGATCCAGTAAATTGGTTGCTCTGCAGGTCACTGACAGAATTAACCATGGATGGTTAAAGGTATACAACTCAGATTCCAAAAATAAATAAATAATGCATAGATTGAAGAAACTTAACCCATTAGCATACTTACATAGCAGTAAGACTCGTCAAGGTAACAAATGAAATGGGTAGATTTCCTGTGAAACTGTTGTAGGATAAATCCCTGAAATATAATTTACACTTTAGATGACCATTAAGGTGTCTCCTGGCTATGTTATCAGAACAATACACTCAATGGGCCCTGCCATGTATGGTCACAGTTTTAAAATAAACTAAAGTGTCTGTTATGCTTGTCCAATTGATGTGACTTCTGAAAGTAAGCCCATCCATGGTGGGCCCACTGGAGGGTACAGTTATAATCACTGTACACATGGAACATGTATGGTGGAGATTGAAGAAAAGAAAAATCATTTAACCCTATAGTTTAATCAATGAAATTATGTCGGTAGATGTGCACCAAAACTGACTGCTGTGGGTAACTGTTTTTTCGTGAAATCATTTTATACTTTTTCCAAAATTAATACTTGCGGTAATTTTCAGGCCAAAATAATTTCCATCTAGTTCATCTACATAACAAAATCAGCGAATGAAATCTTACATTTGTTTTAGATTCGTCAGACCAGTAAATATGTCCCCAATGGAACCAGAGAGGGAATTGTGACTCAGATTCCTGCACTTGGAAAAAAGATCGGTTGGCAAATATGAACTGGCTACTCATAAACCAGAGACTTTAACACTCTCACAGATTACAAGAACTTACAAATAACGGAGAGATTTCAAGGAAGTTAAGGAGAATGGACTATTCTGACTCAGCCGATTGAATGCCAGGTTTCTGCATTGCAGGAAGAAAACAAAAATATATCTTGGAACTGAGATTAAGATAAATAAATAAATAAAGATTAAATCCTATATAGGAAAAGAAAGCTGTAAAAAGTTATAAACATCTTACATATGGGTTACACTGGGGGCAAAAATAAAGGAATTATGCCGTGGATGCTATTGTTACTGACATCCCTGTACAAGGGAAGAATATTTTGAATTAGTAAAGATAAATGGACCCAGATCAAATAAAAAGCTTGGTATGTTAAGATAAACTGACAAAGTGCATCTACGTTCATCCAAGTGAAGTTAATCTCATCCCACATGTGTAGATGAACATGGATGATCTTCAATACACTTGGACGAACTTAGAAGCAATTAGATGCACTAGATGAAATTAGATGTACATTGGTATTGTATTGGATCTGGGCTATGTGATAAATTTCTATAAATTGGGAACAACAGGAAACAGATTTGCAAACAACTGCTGTCAAGACCACTTACAGTTCCTCAAGTGATCGGCGGTTAGCTAGCGCAAAACCCATCGTTCCAGTGAGTTGTAGCCCAGAAATTTTACTGTTGAGGAAATAGAAGTAAAAACAGTTTGCACAAGAAGAGAAATTGAGGACAAAGATAAGAATAGAAGGTGATGTGTTACATGGAATGAATTGCATCTCCAGAGCATTTGATTCCTTTCCAGCTTTCTCCACAGGGATTACGACCAACAAAATACCACCCAGTGAGTTGGGGTGGGAAGTTCAGGGAGATGTAAAGGCCCTGCAGAGCTGCAACTGCAATGAGAAAAGAGAGGGGGTAACTCAGGAATTCCATTTGATCTGCTGAGTGGAAGTGTTAGAATTTCTGTACAGAAAAAGAAAGTGTGAGAATTCCATTTGGTCTTTAGGCATTATTATGCACAGTATTCTCTGGGATTTCAGTTTCTACAAATGTTGCTTTATTTCTCTTCTTTGCAATTAATGGATCAATCACAAATGCATAGATTAGGACTGCCTATTAGGAAGACTTTGGGACATGATATGTGCATGGTGGAATCCAGCAGAACAACTGGTTTGTAACTTGTCCACAGACCACATTTCTTCTGGGGAAAAAAAAAACAGCTATCCTGGGTCAAGGCCCTTGGTTTAGTAATCCTGACCATTGGCCCTGCCATGGTTGGAACATGCCCCAAAAACCTCCTAAATGGAACAATCCTAAGTTCCTGACCTTCATTCTATAGCCTGAAAATAGACTGTCGACGATAAATACAAAGACAGCCCGCATATTCATCTGAGTGAGGGTGTTAAAGTCTTTCACCCTTCCAAGTTAGTATATTCTCCCAAATGATCTATCAAAACTTTCACCCAAAAAAAAATAAAAATACAAACAATAAAAGGAGAAGCAATAAGCATATTCAAATTACCATGCAAAGGATCGGTGATTGCAGATGTTTCAGAAAACAGTACTGTCCAGAATAGAAATACAAACAGAAGCAACATAATGTGCTGTTTGGCCATTGATACGAGATATGTATCTATGTTTGCCTGAAAATAGAAACACAAATTTGTAAGAAGATAGACATAAAGCAGGAGAGATCATACAAAAGCATGATATTGTTAGACACCTCTCATACCATGTATATCTTGTTTCTATAGGTAGGGATTCTGCGTTTACTACTTTCCTTGTATAGATGGTTGTAATCTCTATATATTCAACCCCATTGGGTTGTCTCAAATACACAGAAAATCTTCTGCATCTCTCGTGACCCATCCTTATTTTTGCGCACCACTGCTCACGGCATTGTTATTGTTCTGGTTTATGTTGATGACCTCCTACTGACTGGTAGTGATGCTACTGGCATTTCGGCTTTAAAGGAAGTTCTGCAATCATCATTCAAGATGAAAGACCTCGGCCATCTAACATATTTTCTTGGACTTGAATTTTCGCGTTCCAACCGTGGCATTCTGGTCAGCCAGCGTAAATATACTAAGGATCTTCTCGCCTTAGCATCATTGACGGATCAGAAGATGGTTCAGACTCCTTTAGAACTTAACGTTCACTATGGTTGTGATGATGGTGATCTACTTGCACAACCCGATTTATACCGTCGTCTAGTTGGGAGTCTGGTTTACTTAACTATGACTCGCCCTGATATTGCCTACGCTATCCAAGTCGTCAGTCAGTTTGTTTCTGCTCCTCGGACTCTTCATATGACTGCGGTGTTGCGCATCCTACGGTACCTTCGTGGAACTCTAGATCGATCTCTATTCTTCTCCTCCACGGCGACTCTAGACCTTCGTGCTTATTCGGATGCTGATTGGGCCGGATGCGCTCTCACGCGAAGATCTACCACTGGCTACTATGTTTTTCTCGGCACTTCTCTCATCTCTTGGAAGTATAAGAAGCAGGCCACTGTTTTCAAATCGAGTACAGAAGCCGAGTATCGGGCGATGTCCACTATGTGTAGTGAGCTTGTCTGGTTATGTGGACTTATTTCAGACTTGGGCATTCCTCTACAGAATCCTACTCCACTCCATGTCGATAATCTCAGTGCCATTCAGATCACCTCTAACCCAGTTTTTCATGAACGAATGAAGCATATTGAAGTTGACTGCCACTTTATTCGTGAGAAATTTCAGTCTGGGCTCATTTCTCTTCCACATGTGGCATCCCATGATCAGATTGCTGACATTCTCACTAAGTCCCTCACGTCTGCACGTCACTCGTTTCTTGTTGGCAAACTATTACTTGTCGATGACCAGCATTAGTTTGAGGGGGGATGTTAGACACCTCACATACCATGTATATCTTGTTTCTATAGGCAGGGGATTCTGCGTTTACTACTTTCCTTGTATAGATGGTTGTAATCTCTATATATTCAACCCCATTGGGTTGTCTCAAATACACAAAAAATCTTCTGCATCTCTCGGTTTATAGATATACCCCAGAGATTACACAAAAAGAAATCAAACAAACAGTTTGCAATGAATTTAAAAGAGCAAATAAAAAAGAAAATCAAATGAAAGAACCTACTGATTTTGAATAAAAACAGAACTCATCAACAACTATTACTCAATATATCAAAAATTCAAAAAAATAAAAAATAAAAAATAAATAAAAGAAAAAGAAAAGAAGCAGAATCTTGTAAAGATTTTTGAAATTCCATTTCCTGTTGAGATGTGGAGCCACATCTGGGAGCTGCTCGACCAGTTGTGGCCCCTGCTCGACCGGTCGTGCAACCCACAAGACTAGTCATGGACTGGCTCGACTCAAAGTCCAGCGAGCATCAGTTTTTGGCTCCGAGGTGCTCGACTGGTTGTGGCCCATGCTCAACCGGTCATGGCCTATGCTCGACCGGTCGAGGGGTCCGCTCGACTAGTCGTGCAGCCTGCTCGACCAATCAAAGTTATGCAGATTCGTTTCCGGATTTGATGCGGACTGTGAAAATTTGAGTCTGTTTTCGCAAGGGTGCGAAAGGAAAGTTGCCTAAACTATATATAGGTGTCCCTAGGGCTTTTTGAGGGTATTTTGGGAAATAATTCTAAGGTGTGGGCAAATGCTTTTCGCTGTACTTCCAAGGGAGAGGTTAGTATTTTTCCTTGTAATCTTCGTTTTTCTTCATAGTGGAAGTTTGCATCCGTGGTTTTTTATCCTAGTTTGGGGTTTTTCCACATATATCTTGTCTTGTGGTTTGTTTGGATTGCTTTGATCTGTTTCTAGTTTATATTTCTTCTTGTTTATCGTTTGTGGGTGAAACTTGAGATTGGATCTCGGTTCATTGCGTTGTTGGCGTGCTGCGCAACAACTGGTATCAAAGCTATTGGTTTAGTTCTATTGGGAGCGATGGCGGAAGAAGGGAAGACTAAAATTGAGAAGTTTGATGATTCAAACTTTGCCTTCTGGAAGATGCAGATGGAGGATTATCTATATCAGAAGGACCTCTATATTCCTCTAGGAGGAAAAGAGAAGAAACCAGAAAAGATGACAGATGATGAATGATTTTTACTGGATAGGAAGGCTTTAGGAACGATCCAACTCTCTCTGTCTAAGAGCGTCGCCTTCAATATATCCAAGGTAAAAACTACAAAAGAATTAATGGAAGCCCTAGCCACTATGTATGAAAAACCCTCTGCATCCAACAAGGTTCATCTTATGAAACAGCTATTCAACGTGAAGATGTCAAATGATGGGAGTGTGGCTGAATATCTAAACGAATTCAATACAGTCACGAGCCAGTTGGAATCCGTTGGCATTGTTTTTTAGGATGAGGTCAGGGCGTTATTGATCTTGTCCAGTCTGCCAGACAGTTGGGATGGTTTGGTGATTGCTGTGAGCAATTCTTCAGGGTCGATAAAGCTGAAATTTGATGATGTGTCGGTCTAATTCTCAACGAAGAATCTAGAAGAAAGGCATCAGGAGTTTCAGGGAATTCAAGGAATGCTCTAAACGTTAAAGGAAGAGGAAGATCGTTGAACAAAGGAGGCAATAAACACGGGCATTCTAAGTCGAGGAAGAAGTCTAAGGGACCGAAAGACAAAAACGGGTGTTGGCATTACGGCAAGAAGGGGCACATGAAACGTGATTGCAGGGCCCTCAAGAAACAAGAAGGAAGCTCTCAAGGCAAGAATGATTCAGTGAATCTATCTGAGGAGAGTGACATAGAGGCCTTGATCTTGTCTCTTGATGCGAGGAATAAGTCTTGAGTTATACACTCAGGTGCTTCATTTCATGCCACTTTATGTAAGGAAGTTCTACGTAACTATGTATCAGGTGACTTCAGGAGAGTCTACCTAGGTGAGCCGTGTAGTATTGTTGGAAAGGGGGACGTTCATGTAAATCAGAAAGACGGAACGGCTTTGAAATTGAAGGATGTCAGACATGTACCGAGTTTGAAACGTAACTTGATCTCAGTGGAGCAGTTGGCCGATACCGGTTATGTGACGACATTCACCAGTGATTCCTGGAAGATCACAAAAGGTGCCTTGGTGATATCTCGAGGCAAGAAGGAAGGTACTTCGTACGTGACTTCAGAATCGTAAGTTCACTCGCAGTTGCATCAACTGGAGTAAATGGACAGTTATGGCATCAGAGGTTAGGACATATGAGTAAGAAAGGGATGAAAGTACTATTGTCTAAAGGGAAGCTACCACGGTTGAAGTCTATTGACTTGGAATTTTGCGAAGACTGCGTGTATGGCAAGCAGAAGAGGGTAAGTTTCAAGAAGACGGGACGCGCTCCAAAGACGCATCTGTTGGAGCTTGTACACACTGATATATGGGGACCGGCACAGGTATTATCTCTTGGTGGCTCACGTTATTTTGTTTTCTTCATTGATGATGCTAGTAGAAAATTGTGGGTCTATTTCTTAAAGCATAAATCTGATGTATTTGATGTATTTAAGAAGGGAAAAGTTATGGTAGAAAACGAGACAAGTAAAACAGTAAAATGTCTCAGATCTGATAATGGGGGAGAGTACTGTGATAAGAGATTTGAGGAGTACTGTGCAACAAATGGAATCAAACATCAGAAAATGATTCCAGAGACACCGCAGCAGAATGGTGTGGCTGAGCGTATTAACAGGACCATCCTTGAGAGCGTCAGGAGCATGGGGTTACATGTAGGGTTGCCCAAGACCTTTTGGGCAAATGCTGTGAACACTACTGCATATCTCATCAATAGAAGTCCCTCAGCACCATTGGATGGTGGGTTACCAGAAGAAACGTGGACTGGGAAAGAAGTGAACCTTGCACATCCCAGAGTGTTCGGTTGCACTTCATATGTTCACATTGATGCAGAGCACGGAAACAAGTTGGATGCGAAGTCCAGGAGGTGCATGTTTATAGGCTACGGGCAGCATGATTTTGGCTACAGGTTTTGGGATGAAAAAACAGGAAAATCATCAGAAGTAAGGACGTAGTCTTCAATGAAAAAGTGATGCATAAGGACAGTATGTAGGAAAATAAGGCCGAGGAAAAGGAATTCGTAGAGTTAGAAGAGTTACCGGACACGGGTGTTATAGTGCCACAGGATGATCGTGCATAAGAGCATTATGAGGTAGAGCCACAGACACCGGTTGTGAGGAGGTCTACTCGGGAGAGAAGACTCACGGTCCGATACTCACCCTCCTTACATTATCTACTGCTGACAGATAATGGTAAACCAGAGTGTTTTGAAGACGCATTACAGTCGGATACACGGGTTAAGTGGGAGCAGGCCATGGATGCAGAGATGAACTCTCTTGAGTCCAATCGTACATGGGAGCTAGTCACTCTACCCAAGGGTAAGAAAGCTCTTCATAACAAGTGGGTTTACAGACTGAAGGAGGAGCACGATGGTTCGAAACGGTGCAAGACTAGATTGGTTGTGAAAGGGTTTCAACAAAAGACAGGTATCGATTTCACTGAAATATTTTCACCTGTGGTGAAAATGTCTACGATTCGTATGGTCTTGAGTATAATTGCTACAGAGGACTTACATCTAGAGTAGCTAGATGTTAAGACAACCTTTCTTCATGGGGACCTTGAAGGAGAGATATATATACATCAGCCGACAGGATACATGGCACCAGGAAAGAAGAACAAGGTGTGTAGACTTAAAAACAGTCTATATGGCCCGAAGCAGGCCCCGAGGCAGTGGTACAAAAAGTTTGACAGTTTGATGTCGAGAAACGGTTTTAGGAGATGTCATGCAGACCACTGTTGTTATTTGAAGAAGTTTGATACATCGTACATCATCCTTCTTCTGTACGTTAATGATATGCTTGTGGCCAGTTCAAGCATGAAGGACATCTCAGATCTCAAAAGACAACTGTCTAGAGAATTTGCCATGAAGGATTTAGGAGCAGCAAAACAAATCCTATGCATGAGGATAAAGCGTGACAGGGAAAACAAGAAATTGGTTTTGTCATGGCAGAGTACATAGCCAAAGTACTTGATCGATTCAATATGGGAGGTGCTAAGCTGGTTAGTACTCCATTAGTCAACCACTTCAAGCTATCTAAGGAGCAAGGTACCAAGACGCAGGAGGAATGGGACTACATAGCTAAAGTCCCATACGTGTCAGCTATTGGGAGTCTCATATATGCTATGGTGAGCACAAGGCCAGACATTGCTCAAGCAGTGAGAGTTGTTAGTAGGTTCATGAACAACCCCGGGAAGGAACATTGGGAAGCTGTGAAGTGGATCCTTAGATACCTGGTAGGTACTAAGGATGTAGGGCTGTGTTATGGTGGATCAGAAATCAAGCTACAAGGCTACGTGGATTCAGATTTGGCAGGAGATATCGACAACAGAAGAAGCACTACAGGTTATGTCTTTACTCCGGGTAGTGCTGCAATCAGTTGGGTCTCTTAGTTATAAAAGATAGTATCTGTCAGTACGATAGAAGCAGAATATATTGCGGCTACAGAAGCATGCAAGGAAATGGTATGGATGCAAGGTTTTATGGAAGAGTTAGATAAGAAGCAAGTAGATTGCAAGCTGTACGGTGACAGTCAGAGTGCAATACACTTGGTTAAGAATTCAGCCTTTCATATAAGGACCAAATATATTGTCATCAGATATCACTTAAACTTTCGTTATTGGAAGATGGATCGATTGCTCTGGAGAAGATTCATACAAGTGAGAATCCTGCGGATATGCTGACCAAGGCGGTCACACGGGAGAAGCTGAAGCTCTGTTCAGCTTTAATTGGTCTTCGGGCTTGAAGAAGAGGAGGTGATGCACTCCGGATGTAAAAGACGAAAGTTTATGGTAATGTGTCTCCAAGTGAGAAATTATTGAGATGTGGAGTCACATCTGACAGGGTCGCTCGACTAGTCGAGTGCCCCTGCTCTACCAGTCGAAGTTACGCAGATTCGTTTCTGGATTTCATCATGATGGGTGGGCGAAGGGCCGGACAAAGTATCAGTGGGTCCCTGAAAAGCAACTAGATCCTTCACATTGAATGTAAAACTAATTCCCATGGAAAGCAACTAATTCCCATGGAAGGCGGAAGATCTACCTCATACGCATTGAGACCGTTTCGCTTTATAATTTTGAAGGGCCCAGCGTTACGCGCGTGTAACTTACGAATGGCCCCTGGAGGGTACCGCTCGGGCCTGATGCGGACCATCACAGAGTCCCCAATATTGAACTCTTTAAAACGTCTATATTGGTCTGCAGAAAATTTGTAATGTTCATTACTAGTAGTGATATTTCGCTCAATTTCTTGATGCAATGAATGTATGTGATGTGCAAAAGACTCTGCAGACTCTGATGGCCTATAGGACAATGACATGGGTATAAGATTAATTGGCTTCCTAGGCTTGTAACCAGTAACGACTTCAAAAGGACTTAGACTTGTGGACCTATTTACAAAATTATTGTATGCAAACTTAGCTATGGGTAGTACGGTGTCCCATGTCCTGGTATGCTCCCCCACTAAACATCGAAGTAAACTCCCTAGGCTCCTATTAACCACCTCAGTTTGGCCATCTGTCTGAGGGTGGTAGGCAGAAGAAAATTAGATCCTAGTATTCATTATGTGCCATAGTGTCTTCCAAAAGTAACTCATGAATCTCACGTCATGGTCAAACACTATAGTTTTTGGTAACCCATGCAGTTTGACGACCTCAATAAAGAACATCTTGGCAACATGAGACGCGTCGGAGGTCTTAGAATAAGGAATGAAGTCGGTCATTTTAGAGAAACAGTCCATGACAACAAATATGGAGTCATGCTTTTGAATAGTCTTGGGAAGTCCAAGCATGAAGTCCATACTGATGTCCTACCAAGGGATGAATGAGACTGGTAAAGGTGTATATAATCTTGTATTCTGTTTCCTCTGCTTTACCAGTTAACAAGTATGGCATTACCTTATAATTTTGGCCACGTCCCGCTTGAAGCTTGGCCAATGAAATCTATCCTCCACTAGGATAATGGTCTTGTCACGGCCCAAATGACATGCAACCCCCCTGATTGTAACTCCCAGATAAGAAAATCGCAAAGGGAGGTGCGTGGTAGCACAAGCGGTCACTCCTAAACAAATATCCGTCCAAAATCAAATACTCACTGTTAGCTCCTGACGGACTCTCTAATAAAGACGTATACACAACCCCAAAATCTGGACACTCAGAATACTCTTCTTTGATGCGCTCAAGGCCCGTAACTTCAACGCTCATGGAGTTGAGTAATGCGACTCGACGACTCAACACGTCGACAAGCTTATTCTCTACACCGGCCTTGTGCTTAAGCACAAAAGTGTACTCTTGAAGGAATTGAACCCACTTAGCGTGCCTGGGGCTTAATTTCTTCTGAGAGTTCAAGTATCTTAAGGCCTCGTGATCTGAGAACAAGACGAATTCTTGCGGTAACAGGTAATGTCGCCAATGGCGTAGTGATTGCACTACCGCGTAGAATTCCTTGTCATAGGTGGAATATCTTTGCTTTGCCTCATTTAGTTTCTCACTAAAAAAGGCGACAGGGTGCCCTTCCTGGCTAAGTACTCCTCCTATGCCGACTCCTGACGCGTCACATGCGACTTCAAAAGCTTTTGAAAAATCTGGAAGTCGCGTAACTGGAGCTTCGGTCATCTTGACCTTTATCTCCTTGAAGGCCTTCGAGGCGGCCTTTGTCCATTGAAACTCTCCCTTTTTGCCCGTGATGGGAGCCACAATGGAACCAAGCCTCGAATGAACCGCCTATAAAAGGTGGCTAAGCCATGAAAGTGCGCACCTCATGAATATTGTGGGGTTCAGGTCAATTAACGATGGCCTTGACCTTCTCGGGATCCGCCGATACGCCCTCAGCTGACACAATAAAACCTAAGAAGATCACACTACTAGACAAGAATGCGCACTTCTTTAGGTTGGCGTACAACTTCTCGGCCCTAAGGATCCCACAAACCTGCCTCAAATGGTTGAGGTGTTACTCCTTAGTCATGTTATAAATCAAGATATCATCAAAATATACGACCAGGAACTTTCCCATGAAGGGTCTCAACACTTGGGTCATCACACGTATGAAAGTGCTTAGGGCATTAGTTAACCTAAAAGGCATAACTAGCCACTCATATAGACCATCCTTCGTCTTGAAGGCCGTCCTCCACTCATCACCAGGGCGTATACGGATTTGGTGATATGCAAGATTGCAGGCTTAGATCACACCAATTCAGAAACAATCACACAAATTCCACATCCCACATGAAAATCCAAACATTCAATTAAAGGGGAATCTATGCGGGTCCAAACCGACACAGGCTAGGACTGGACCAATAAAATTATAAACCAAACAATGTCAAAGGGAAATAAAATCAACTACTCATGCATAAAAATCAGTCCCTAATCCAAGGGATTCCCTAATTTCAATTCAAGGAACCCTAAGGTAATAAAAAGGGGCAAATCAATTAGGGATCATGTAATATAGGGTTAGGATTCATTAAAAAATGACTATGAGAGGATAAAGAGGATAAAAACCTGAGCCAAAAGATAATCCCGCGTGTGGACAACAGCAATGGCCCAAACGGACATACGTGTGATCCCGGCCGCACGTGTGTGGGGCCCACTATTCAGAAAAAGGCCACCTTGGCCCTGGTCAGCAAAGGATGGACTCCAAAACCTCCAAATTTCAGCTCGATCCGATGTACGGTTTGTGCGTGGTGCTCCGCCAAAGTTTCAGCTCGCCTGCGGGCCGAAATCTGGAAACCTGCTTCAATGAAGAAATCTGATGCAACAAAAGGACAAATTCAAAATACGGATGGTGGGGGAAGATGGAAAAAAAAGATGATGGAAGATGGGGGTGAATTGGGATCGATGTGGCTTCACACCACGGTAGTTAGCCCTTCGAAAAGGGAGGGCTTCGCACCCACTTTTGAATTCTTCCACAACTCACGAAGAGAGCAGAAAAATAAAGCAGAAATTTTTTATTAACTTTAATGAATGAAAAGAACTACAAAGGGTGCCTATTTATAGGGAGAACCTTATACCCAAAAACTCGCACCATGTGCGACACCTATTACTTGGCGATGAAGAAAACTAAAATAAAAACCAAACAAGGAAATCTAAAGCGTTCACGATGTTCTAAATAATAACAATAAGCAAAACTTAAAATATAAAACCAATCCGACGAGTAGGCCACGATCATGAGATCCCATGGTGGGCTTTTCTTGACTATCGGGCCACTTTTCTGAACCAAAACTTGTCTTCTAACTAGGAGACCCTCCGTGGACGTCGTCATCGAGCCAGATCGATGGTTGGGTCCTCCTTCTACGTACGTACGTGCATAGGGGTTGTGGTGTGCGGGCGTGCGTGTGCACGATGTCCTCATCACCAAATGTGTTAGAACCATGAATCAGGTCAGACCTAGTGCTTACAGAGCCTGGTTCAAAATCACCTCAGCTCATCAGGCAGTCCCATATATAAACTGAAAAAAATGGAGGGTTTAAAATAACTTACCAGCAGTCTACATTCAACAACACATGTGGCCTGCCGGTGACAGATTTTGAGTGTAGTTTTCATTACCATAGATCAAGGGAATAAATCGTTATTTCAACTTTTCAGTCCTGTTTATAATGACAGGAAAGAAAATTCGTGAGTCACAGAGTACATAGCCAAGGTACTTGATCGATTCAATATGGGAGGTGCTAAGCCGGTTAGCACCCCATTAGTCAACCACTTCAAGCTATCTAAGGAGCAAGGTGCAAAGACGCAGGAGGAATGAGACTACATAGCTAAAGTCCCATTCGCGTCAGCTATTGGGAGTCTCATGTATGCTATGGGTGAGCACGAGGCCAGACATTGTTCAAGCAGTGGGAGTTGTTAGCAGGTTCATGAACAACCCCGGGAAGGAACATTGGGAAGCTGTGAAATGTCTTAAAGATACTTCTAGGATGTGTGTATGCTTTGAAAATGATAAATTATAACATGAAGGATAGACATATTCATATTTGGATGGAGATATAAACCCTAGAAAGCCTATCTCAACCAATGTTTTCACATTTGTAGGGAGGGCGGTTTTATGGTAGTGTAAGTTGCAAAATATTGCAATCATAAGAATATGCAAGGAGATGTTGTGGATGAAAAATATCATAATTAATTTAGGTATAAACAGAAAGATTTTGTAGTTAACTGTGATGGTTAGAGTATTATATATTTAGTTAAGAATTAAGCATATTGCCATCAGATATCGCTTTATACGTTCATTACTGGAAGATGGATCGATTGCTCTGGAAAAGATTCATACAAGTGAGAATCCTGCGGATATGCTGACTAAGGCTGTCACACGGGAAAAGCTGAAGCTTTGTTCAGCTTTGATTGGTCTTTAGGCTTGAAGACAGGGAGGTGGTGCACTCCGGATGTATAAGACGAAGGTTTATGACGATGTGTCTCCAAGTGGGAGATTGTTGAGATGTGGAGCCACATCTGGGAGCTGCTCAACTGGTCGTGGCCCCTGCTCTACCAGTCGAAGTTACGCAGATTCGTTTCTGGATTTGATGCGGACTGCGGAAATTTGAGTTAGTTTTCGCAAGGGCGCGAAAGAGAAATTGCCTAAACTATATATAGGTGTCCCTAAGGCTTTTCGAGGGTATTTTGGGAAATAATTCTAAGGTGTGGGCAAAGGGTTTTCTCTATACTTACAAGGGAGAGGTTAGTATTTTGCCTTGTAATCTTCGTTTTTCTTCATAGTGGAAGTTTGCGTCCGTGGTTTTTTACCCTAGTTTGGGGTTTTTCCACGTATATCTTGTCTTGTGGTTTGTTTAGATTGCTTTGATCTGTTTCTAGTTTATATTTCTTCTTGTTTATCGTTTGTGGGTAAGACTTGAGATTGGATCTCGGTTCACTGCGTTGTTGGCGTGCTGCGCAACATTTCCAGGGAAATCAAAATATTAACAACTTGAATGTACACTTTTGAACTTCTAAGATGAGGTATTTTTTCGTTTGTGCAGATTCCTCTAACATCTCAACCCACTGGGGGTTTCCCCTTTTTGAAAATCCGTTACAGCTAAAATCAAACTATTAACAAAGAAGCTACTAATTGTTTTCGAAATTCTGTTTATAAGAACAGAAATCAAGAAAACTCAGATGCTTTAAAATACTACTGTCAATAGATTCTGTTGGATTCGGTTTCAAAGGACAGTAATTAAGATCGTTTGCAGCTAAAAATCGCTGCAGTGAATCGAATAAATGATTATTTTTAAAATGAAATTATTCAAACAGAAGTATTCTAAGATCGGATAATAAAAAAAAGCATAAGAAAAATCAATCAGTCGAGATTGTTTTCAAGAACTAGTATCTAACCAGTCACAGCTTGAAATTGCTCAAATAGATTGAAGATTATCAGTAAAAACTATCAAAGATCATTCAATTCAAGCAGGATGAAAGAAGAACACAAGTATTCCAAGATCAGATAGAAGATGGAAAAATATCAAAAATTAAAACACAGAATAACAAAGAAGAGATTCTAAGCATGAAGAAATGACAAAAGAAGAAGAAGAATGAAAGATTCGAGATCGACCTTCCAGAGATGAGAGAGAGATCCGTTGATTGCTTGAGAGACAGAGAGAGATCCGTTGATTGCTTGAGAGAGAGAGAGAGAGAGAGAGAGAGAGAGAGAGATGAGAAGGATAGTCCTCGTGCTTGGATTTTATACAAGTGCCTCTGGCGGGAAGACTGTCGTGTGCTGTTTGCCACCTGTCTCTTTTCCGTTGCTTGGATCCGAATTCTTACAATGCGTCTGTGGGTCCCACCCGTGTTGTTTATGTGACATTTTATCCGTTAATCCGGTGCTCACCTCGTTGGTAGGGTCAATTAATTAATAGAAATCAACCTGAGCCATAGATCTTGTGTCCATAGGTTTTTGTGTCCATCCAACTGTTAATCAGGTGTTATCCTTACCGTGTGGCGGCCACCTTGATAAATGTTTGGTAAATCCACCCCGTCCATCCGTTTTACCAGTCCATGTTAGTATGTATTCCTAAAAATGAAGTAGATCTAAATCTCCCTTGGACCACACCACTGAATGACCTTAAAAACCTTTTTTAGGCCACGAAAGTTTTGGATAAATATGATCTTTATATTTTTCCCTTCATCCAGGTCTGATTGACAATATCAACGGCTTGGATAGAAAATAAGCATTACAAACGTGCTTACGGTGGGCCTGGGAAATTTTTAATGGTGGGTGTTCAATAAACACTGTTTCCTGTGGTGTGCTCCACCAGAGATTTGGATTTTTAATTAATTTTTTTTTTATATATATATATAACGTCCAAAAATCTCTTTAAAATAGGATGAACGGCATGGATATACAACACATCATCAAGGTGGGCCCCACGGTCCTAATCCGCTCCGCTCTTCTTGAAATGAGATTATCTCTGTGTTGATGCAACCCCACTTGAGATGGAACAAGTTGGGTTAAGTCATCATGTTTTAGAAGTTGTTTTAAGTGCCGGTAAAGTTGTAGGTTGCACAAGCTATTTCACCTAAACATCTCATGCATTGTTTGTTAATTGTTAAATTCGTTTTTCTTACATAAATCACGTGAAATAAGTACATGATGTATTAAAGATAACAATTAGTAAGAGTTAATGTGGGGAAAAGTATATCCTTGTTATGTTGCATGGAGATGGCAGTTGTTATACCCGTATGCATCACATGTGTCAGATGCATTAGTGCATGTGTTATATATGTCAATGTGTAGTGGGCTAGGCACCATCTCAATCACCTCACATGTTTCGTTAATTCATATTTTAGGTGTTTGATAAATGGGGGATGGCATACCCAATTCTAACTGGCCTGACCCCGAACAGCTTATCTAAGACGTGTACGTGAGAACATAACATTCATTGCATCCAAGCTGCCTATGCACTCCTAACTTCCTTGTGAAAAGATTACAACCTTTGAATGGGTGCCTGCATATATTAGATGAAAAAAAATAAAAACAAAGGAACTATTGAAAGTGAATTGCGTACTGAGTATACTGTCAAGCCTCAAACTCGGGAACCGGGCTCACAAAATTTCTAACCGTTAAATTCGGTAATAACAACCTCCGTAGTACTCCATTCTCGGCTATCGGCTCCTAGCTCCCATACGTCAGATTCTGATTATGAGATCTTACAAGGAGGATTTTCAGGGCAATTTTTATATATAAAGGAGCATAACCATAAGTCTACCCAAGTCATAAAACATCATCACCACGTACATTATGTTGATTGGCTTAATTTTTTTTATTTTTTTTTAGTATATGATCATGATTATGAATTTCCCTATTTAATATATTTATTCTCATGACTTGCGATCTATACTGGATTATGAATAATGAGTGTGCAATCATAAAGAGTATTCCTCACTGCGATAGCCATTAACGCTATCAAACCATATCAGTTGATGTAGCTTTAGAGCGAGCTGATGCTGTCCACTGGGTTGCTAGAGCAAATCGGGTGGCTGAGGAGCTAGACAGGGTCCCTACGACCTATATTGAAATCCATCACTAGTTGATAGATTCCTGCTTTTGTTTAATGAACTTTGTTATTTTGGAGTGTATAAGTCCTGCATGGGCGCTACATTTGGATTTTGATTATGGTTAAAATGTTTTTATACAATGCATAGTTTACTCTGCTAATATTTGCTGCTAACTTTGATTAATGATAAAGCGGTTTAAATTTACACTGAATTTGAAAGGCTAACACTCGAATTTTTGAAAAATGAGTCATATACTTAAGTTCCAAAAACCAGAGCGTTACATCCCAATAACTAAGTTCAATGGGTAATAACAAGTTACTTTGAGTGATTTGGTATCGACACTATATATTAAATTTGAGAACCTCATTTCTATAGTATAATAGTGTCATGACCTATAACGAGAAAAGTTGGACTATATCCTTAATGAGTTTCATAGTTGTGATATAGTAAGATTTCTAGCTACATGTACATCCCTGATGGACTCACTCATATGAGTGTGAAAGCGGGGCTACTTTATATGAGAATTTAGACATTCCCTAAAGCACTCATGAAACATGGATAAAGCACATGGCTGTAACGTGCTGGCTTAAAAAATTCAAGTTGCTTTGAAATGTTGTGTTTGGGTTGTTATTGTAGGGGTTAGTTCAAAATATTATGTTACTTTCTCTCAATAAACTAAGCATATTTACACTAGACAATATTCAAATATTTAAGATATATTTATTGATGCACTTCATTTAATTGATTTGCTTAACTGGTTTTCTATTTGTTTTGAATTTTTAAATTGTGCGGGATTGTTATATTAAAAGGTTTGAAAAATAAATTAATTTTTTTTTAAAAAAAAAATGAATTTTTGTATTTATTAACCAACTTACCTTAATTGTGTTTAGTTTAGTCTCACATTGGAAATATGATAATAAAACTAAGTCATTTTATTAAAATTCCTCACTAATTTTTGTATTGGAAAATAAGGGTATGCCATGGGAGCAATCTCATGTGCACGCGATTGCGGCCATGGCCGTAGTTGTGAACATGACGTGGTGAGATGAGGTGTGGTATAATGTATCTTTCCCCAAACACTTTTGGTTTTTTGCATATGTTTCGTCTTACTTGTACATGAGAATACAAAGTATCGTTGCACAAGAAATTGTGCTTGTGGTTTAATGAGACTATCACGGCTGTGTGTGCGGAAGTTTGACAGAGCTAAGGAATGAAGACTATGTCCTAAAGGAGGGTGATTAAAACCTATTTAAAAATATGCCTTTTGTAAACCCAATTTACCTAACTTAAATTAATTATCAAGTAAACTAAGCAATGTAATTTAACTCTAAGGCTTCCTAGTTAATAGAGGGTCCAATCACATAGACTACAAATGATTTACAAATAAGCAACTGGTCTATATCAATATAGTTTATATGTGTGTGTGGGATATGCTAACTATCAATCACTAACCACTTATCTAATCATGCATTCATAATTTAAACATTCAAAATCATAAGCACAATTAAACAAATGCACAAATGACAATCTCAAACACAATCGTATATATTGGTTCGGCTACTTGCCTACTCTACTTCCTCGATGCTCCCCTAATCATGATGTCGCTTCTTTATCAAGGCCTTAAAATTTGCAAGATCAAACACCTACATATGATGCTACTTTAAAGTGACCAAGGTGACAGGAGGTTGGTTGAATCTCTTACAATTAATGGAAATTTGTTTTTCCAAGGGAATTCACCTAGATATGTCTTTTAGAAGATTTAGACAATGGCGTGTTAAGATTGGTTAAGTCTAATCTTCAGAAAATGTAAGAGTTTAAACACATCTTCAAGATCGAGGTTGGAATCCTCATAAGGGTGTTAATATCAAAGAAAATTTCTTATAACTCAATGGTATAGAGGCTTGGGATGAAGGATATTAACATTAATTCATGTAAGCTTCTATTAAACTAAAAACTCATCCAAATGCCTAAGAAACGAATGCCCTTTATAAACTATTTCAGTTTTAACAGGTAGAAAATGACTTCATCACCATTGAAGACCCTTCAATGCTATCGAAGGTTACTTCGATGCCTCCAAGTATATCAGATAATGTTGCCGAACATATCTGACTTCCCTGTTTGATGCCATTGACGGACCTTTGATGCCATCTAAGGTGGCCTCGATACCATCGAGAAAATCAGAGAAAGTGTCATTTTGTTGTTGAACATTTTTGACTCTCAATCGATGTCATTGAGGGGGCCTTTGATGCCATTGAAAAAATCAGAACGAATGTGATTTAGTTGTTGAACGGTTCTGATTCTCGATTGATGCCATCGAGGGGGCCTCCAATGTCATCGAAAACTGCAGTTTTGGGCTATTGTTTTCATAGCAACTTTGCACCTCATCTAGCCTTATTTATCATGTTTAACTTGGTTTTCTAATGCTAAAGGATGATTAATTAAGTATTCCTATTAAATTTAGATTGTTTAGAAGTTTAAGGTTGTTTTGGGTTAAGGGTTAGGGTTACCAAAGCATCTTTTTTACTTGTTCTCTTTAATATTTTGTCTTCGCTTGTGTCTTCGGTTTTTACTTTCCAAAGGCTCAACCAACTACGTGATATAAGGACTCACGTGATTGACAAATAGGATGTAAAAATCAGTGCACTAACAGCTCACCTACCTAATAATTAATGAGCAGGCATGCGCGGACATGCATTTATTACGCTGCTCGCATGGGCTTCGAGCCACAATAGGCTACATATTTTTCCTTCATGAAAGAATCTCCTCTTCTTTGAAAATCAATCCAAAAATTCTTCTAAGTTCTGTCTAGGCAAGTTAGTTCGAATATTCTTGAGTTTGTGTGGTCGTGATCGAGAGTGCTTTAGATCGAAGCCGTTTATCTTGGAGGAAAGCTATTGTATTCCGAGGATAGACTTGCTGGGACTTAATGCATCAGGGATCCTCTTCCTGTGGGGAAAATATGTCTTTAAGGCAGTGACATTAACGTGCCTCGACTCTCCATATTTTTCTCTTATTATTTCTAATTTATTATTTTAGATTTATTATTATTATTTTTTTTTATTACTTATATCCATGTACTTTAGAACCAATAGGTGAGACTCTAAGGATAGGGCTAACTTTGATGTATGTATTGTATATCCATGCTGTTGGGCAATGATATCAAAACTGAAGTCCATATAAATTTAAGATAAACCACACCAATGGAATAGAAAGAGTGGTTATTGAACGCTCACAGTTAAAAGCGAACGGTCACAGCTACAAGCTTCCTAGCATCCACCATAATATTTATTGGCCATCCAAACTATTGATAAGGTCACGCAGACCCTGGATGAAAGGTTTTAAAAAAATAATTATACGTTTGATCTAAAACTTCGGTGGACCGCAAAAGATTTTTAATGGTCAATAACTACTCTTTCGTGTAGTGTGGTCCATCTGAAATTTATACCTGCTTCGGTTTTGATATCATAAACTAAAATAAGCTGTAAAAACATATAAACGGCGTGGATATACAATACAATGCATACATCGAGGCGAGTCACTCCGGTCAAGGTCTCATGCACATTGCTGGTTCGGGGTGGGTGGATGGATCCGGATCCGGATCTACCGACGTGGGTGCCCTGCACGCAGTTAAAACTTCAGTGGATCCCGGATCCGGATCCACCGATGTGGGTGGGTGGATCCCTGACTGTGGGGCCCACCATGATGTATTTTCTTTACATCCACTAAGTCCATCCCTTCTGACAGATAATTTTAGTGCACGATCCCAAAAATGAAGCATATCTAAATCCACCGAAGCTGCGCCCTTCCACTTCTCCACCAAACAGCCAAACAGCCCTAACCAGACCAATTCAAGATCTGGGCCCAAACCAAAATGGACCTGACAACCATACAAGTTTGAGCCCTAACCAACATAGGCCTACATGAAGGCCCATTGAAATCCGTATTACATTTACGGGCCATAACTATCACTATTTGGGCCCTACCATGGATGGCCAAAAGCTATTAAAAAAAGGAAAAAAAAAAAAAGAATCAGGTGATTCTAGCCACTGATGAGAGGACTTTTGATTATTGTAAATGGATGGTTAGAAAGAATTCCAAGCAATTTCAACATTCCACAATCAACAGTTTACAATATTCACTTCTAGAGGATTGAAAATCCTACCCACACAAATGGCCCATCCCCCACGCTCCCTGACCCTGGGCCCATCTTGATGTATGCCTTGTATATCTACGCTGTCCATCTGTTTTGCCAACTCATTTTATGGTATGGCGTGAGCCCAAAATGAAGCCTGTCCTCCATCACCTTCATCTAGCCTCTTCTAAGATCAATGCGAATTCCTTATCCATCTATCATGGCCCACCAGATAATCTCCTCTCTGATTCTATCGCAGCCCATATTTGATTGGAGGAATCAGATGGTTAAAGATCGTCCAGTCATGTTATTTTAGGCTTGTGCTTCATCCACAATGGATCCCATGATTTGGAGGGACTAGATTGATTTTCAGCTAATTCTTGCAGAGTACTCAAGTTATCATGCATCTACTTGCATTCATGTAAATGGGTAATCTAACCAATCGATCTGGACCATCCATTGCATCCAGCCACCATCTAAAAACCACATGGATCATATCCTATCCATATGAAGGTTCATATTCTATTTTAGAGGCAATCCATCTACTGAGCCATGGTTGGGATGGTTAGGATGATCTTATGAGAGCAATTCTTTGAACCCACATGCAACCCATGACCACCCTTACTAAATGTGTAGAGTTCAAAATGCTATCTTAATATAGCAGGGGTGGAGAAAGAGAAGAGATTACCATCTTTTTTTTTTTGAGCATAGCTCTTAAATTCACAAGAAAAGAGGAAATATCTATTAAATAAAAATGAGACATAAAATTGATAACATTGCATACAGTTCTGATTTTATAACCTATTTGATGTAAGTAAGAGAAATCCTATTTCTACAATGACCATTGAAATTACCATTGGCTAATCTATCATTCAGTAATCACTATGTCATCCACAGAATCCAAACACGCCAGTAAAATTTCCAAATTTTGCAAAATGGACCTATTTTAGGTTGTGCATTGGAAAGAAAGAGATTGTTTGTATCCTCACAAGTACTACAACACATTTCTTAGGAATTCTATTAACAGTTGAAATCAGAAAATTTGCGATTTATTTTTGTTGCTGTCCAAGCCAAACACACCCTCGAATACTTTCCCAATTGCATCTGACAATGACTTGCATGGAACCTCTTCGGAGTTGCAGCATATCTCGAAGAAACCTTAATTTTTAACCATCGTAATCTCCTTTTTTATATCAATACTCATCGTCTCGAGCACTGGAGCATTCATAAGTACAAACTTTATGAAACGCAATTCACATTCTTTACCCCTGATTCTAGTCATCTTCACAGTTTGGAGATGATTTAGCAAGCAACCCAAATGTTCTTGTGCTTCCCAGAAGACCGCAAGTGGTGTGTTGTAAGGTTCTCTTCTTCTTTTCTTAATCTGTAAAAGCCCAGTAAATCATATCTCATTTAGGGTGTGTTTGGATGCACAACCAAATTGAATTGTAAATATTGCTCTAATTAAATGGGAATAACCAAACTGTAATTTCCTCGATATGAATATTGAGGGCAATGACGTTCAAAATTGCAGTCACAACACTTTCAAGTTGTCTTGAAATAATGATTTGAGGATGATATTTCATCTTTGATTAAACTGAAAATTCACAATTCAACTCGGTTGCGCATCCAAATGCAGCATGAACCAAAATGAAATCAAAATCCATGGAAATTTTGAACTTACGAGAATCTCAAGCTTTTCCAAGTTAGGGGAGCTTCTCAAAATGTAGAGAGTGGCGAAAACCTCCTTCGAATCCATGTAAGATACAGCCATCGAAAGATTCTTCAAATGAAGAAATGAAGCCGGAAGTACATCTGGTATATCACCCATGCTAAAAAACTAGGAGCCAATTCAAAAAAGAAAGAACATTAGTAGAAATGTTTTGTTGAGGGCCACTTTGGATGTCATGTACCATAGAATGAGAAATGAACAGAATGTGGCCTGACCAACATGCATGTTGTAGCATTAGATCTATTTTTGCACATCGTGCAAAAAAAATAGATGGACAAGATACACAGGTTCTCAGTTTTCACTAGTGGGGCCCATGGATTAGTGAATTAGACCATTGATCTGTTCTGTTCTACCATTGCTAGACCATCACAAGAATATCCTTGATGAGACAATTTTAAATTTGGATGATTAGGAGGAGAAATGCAAAAATAGTCCACATCGACCCAAAAAGGTCCTGATGCTAGTCATTCTGGCGTTCTCCATCCATGGTGGGATGCATAGGCCAATGATCTGGATTACTAAACAATGGGCCCCACTTGCCAATACTTCACAAGGATGGGCCACATATCACATAATTCCTTATCCGCAAAATATACCCCAAGATGAGAATTGCATGATAACTGGTCAGACCTTTTTATCATCCCATTCTCATGGAATCTGTGAATGCATGCATGCCTCCTGTCCAGATCACTCCTAACAAATCCAATGTGAAAACCATGCAGTACATTTAAAATTACGTACCTGTAGAGCTTCATACTGAAGTATCAGCTTCTCAATATGACGTAGACTACCAAAAACCTTGATCAAATTGCAAATTCCACCTTCATGGAAATACTCATCCTCATAGGCACTCGATTGCACTTCGATTGTAAAGCACAAGTAGCGAAGATTAGGAGCATTGATTTTAAAACGAAATGCACCAACTATACAATCCAATGTCAGTGTCTCCAGAAGCGGGCACTTTGAAATCAACTGTTCTAGTTCATCATCGCCAATAACAATGTCGAAAAGTTTGAGGTTCCTAAGATGGCGGAACCCTTCAAATGCAGGAGGTGGATTGATTGCACAGCTAGCTAGCTCTAGATCAGTCAGTTCCAGACAAGAGAAGAGAGATGAGTGCATTAGGTACCAATAACGGATTATGTACCCATAACCACGCTTAAAAGGTCCAAGGGTGAGTTGCTTAATCCCATGCTGTGATAGGAAAAGAATCCATTGGTCCATATGATGACCGCATTGACCGAGTGGCAAGAAGTGATCAGAGCAGACAAACTTGTGAGCCGGGCCTTCATGGACTGAGAGGACTCTATTGATAATGTCCACAACCTCATGGTGTTTTGGCAGGATCCAATCTTTATCAAACACAAGATGTGGAATGGAAGCCCATCTGTACCTCCATTTCCTCGACAGGATACTTGTTCTTACTGCGTCCGTTATTGACAAACGCAAAAGGATGGCATTGCAAATATCCACAGGTAGATCGTTGATCAAATCAAAGTCTAGATCAGGCCTCCCATTTTGCAGTGAGATTTTGTCTCCTTTTTCTTCCTGAAATCAAATAAACCAAATTCCAGCCACTGGTAAGTTGCATGAATGATTTCAAGAAACTAAATATCAGTAGTCAGAATGCAGAGTGTTTGTGTGCGCGGACATGCATAAGGGTGTAAATGGGTTGGGCTGGGCCAGCCATGGCCTATCCAAGGCTGGTCTAGTGATAATCCTAGAAAATGCTTTACAACCATGTTTGTATTATGTTACACTTCGGTAATTTTAGTTCAAAAAAATTCTCAGAAGTGTTGCAAAATATATGAATGACAGGTAACAGAAAAAAATCGCTCTAGTATATTGTTTCTATTTATATCTCCAAGATATAAATCAAATATGGGTAATCAATGCGGTCCATTGCACATACGATCAACTTTCTCATGGCTCCGCCAACATGTGAGATCTTGTGGGGCACACTTCATATCTTCTTTGTCATATGTGTGTTGAAGTGGAGACTACATTGTGCTCGGCTGAGATTTTTATTCCATTTGGACCATCGGATTATACCCAAATGAACAGTAAGGATTATCGCAATGTGATTTTCACAAAGTGGCCCCCATTCAGAATGTGGTCCAACAAATAAACAGTGTACCCCATCATGACAGGCAAATGTTCCCATCACACAAGCAATGATAGGCCCAAGTGGCCATTTTGCTATTATGTTTCTAATAGTGACGTAACAATTCCTAGAATGTCTTAAAAATTTAATAAGAACCATATTTACATCTATAACATTATACTTCTTTATAATGGAACTCCCAAAATAGTTCATATTGGCGGCAGAATGTGCTATTTTTTAAATACTGAGAGAATTTTATTGAAAAAGAATAAACTAGGCAAATGCAAAAAAAGGAAAGGTGTTTCCAGTAATGAGACTTTGGAGACTACCCCCTCTCTAAGCAAGATGAACGTCGAAGAGAGGAAGGAAATCCGTGAAGCTGGTCATCTCCTGTTTGGATTGTATGTTCATGAACAGGCATGTATGCATCCTTTTAAATATAGTATGAAAAAGACTCCAGTAAACACTTATATAGAGAGACCATACAACGTTTGGATTTGCCACATCTGTAACGAGGTGAAACAACTCTCCCTTATTCGGTGTTCTAGTTGTAAACAGGTTGGGATAAGTTTCAAAAAAGTCAACAACAACAGAGGCCATTTCTGCCATTTACGAGTGATGTGTCACGCATGTCAACAGCTATATCAATTTCTCCACTAACATGCTTAATGAAAATTGAGATATTTCCCTTCAACTACATGATTTCATCCATCCATCACGACAGAGCAGTTGGCTAACTTATAACATTACTCAAGTCACCTTTGATGATAATGTGAACCAAATGGGCGAGCATATCCCTTCATCTTTTGTCATAGGTGCGTACCGCAGCCTCCTGGAGTATGAAATTCCAATAGAACCAGCAAAGCCGCAACAAACACCACTTGGCGTCGTTGACAATGCCCTGAATGCCTGTTGGCCTAGGATTTCCTTTGTAGATATCATCAAAATTGAGCTTCCACATGCCGCTTGGCGGGAGCAGACAAGCCAAACAGATCTTCAAGCGGAGAGCAATTGTTGTCCATAACCTCCATAAAGCCTCTTTTAAGATCTCACTTCAAATTCATGTGAATTCCTTATCCACCTAGGCCTACTCGATGATCTCCCCTCTGATTCTATCACATACCCACAAAGAATTTTCCAAGCTAGTCTAGAATGCTCGGTTGTTCTAGTCATGCCATAAAGATCACTAAACCACAGGGAGATACAGTTCTCACAAGTTTTCCTTCCTATGATCTTTGGCCAAATTTCAATCATCATCTGAGTCTTTTCCCAACTAACTGGGTTCAGCTTTCGGAGAAATTTCAATCATCATCACCATCATCATCTGAGCCTTTTCCCAACTAATTGGGGTCGGCTTTCAAAGAAATTTCAATCATCATCATCATCATCATCACACTTGAAGATGAACGTTCTGAATCTTGCAAATGTGCGCCCATAATAGGTGAGTGATAACTAAGATAGAAGGCTATACAACAATATGCATTTGCCACAACTCACTAAATTTGAGAACTCTTTCCATCGAACACATGACATACATCTACACTGATCCTACCATTGGGCTCCATTGTTTGAACATTGCTCAAAAGGGTTTGCCCAAGGGCATTGGGCTAAACCATTGGGACTCTGATTGGGTGGTGACCCATCCACCACCAAAGTCGGTGGTGGAGAAGCTCTGTGGGACCCACCATGATGTATGTATTTTATCCATGCCTCTGATCCATTTTGAAAGCTTATTTTAGGGCATGAGCCCAAAAACGAGGCAGATACACATTGCGGTGGGCCCTCAAGAAGCTTTCAACAGTAGGCATTCAATCCCCACTGTTTCTTGTGGTGTGGTCCACTTAAACTCAGGATCTGCCTCGTTCTTGGGCTCATTCCCTAAAATGAGCTGGAAAATGGATGGACGGCGTGGATCAAACAAAGACATCATGGTAGTGCCCACAGAGGTTTTCCAGTACCAACATCGGTGCTGTCAGAGAGAGAGAGAGAGAGAGAGAGAGAGCACCATGCTGTTCCTGTTAGTCATTGGTATGGCAGTTTGCTCTTCCTCATTGTGAAAACTGAAATTCGGATCGTCTTTTATAGGGGAGCGGATTAGGCGCGGCGCGGGCCGCGTTCATTCCAGTACACGTGGGGCCCACCTGTATGAATGTTATATCCACACCGTCCATCCATTTTTCCAAATAATTTTCGGTCATGAGCCCAAAAATGAAGTGAATACGGTTCTCAGGTGGACCATACCATAAGAATCGGTGGTGACTCTTCATTAATGGGCCATAAGACTTATGGCAAAAAGTAGGACTTATGAATCATTGATCTAGACCGTTGATACCATTCTTCCCCATAGTGGATCGATGATGATCCAGAACTCTTCCACACTGGAAGATCCTAGGTATCCAATTTCGGCTTTATACTGCAGGATCCACACTGATGATCTTTGGCTTTTATATGGACCGTATATTTTCCCTCAACCGTATATTTGTTGGAATACTCGTATAAGGGTTAGGAAACAATAAGATAAGAGGTTCACTGCGAATCCCCAAATCATGATAAGGCCTACCCAATCAACGGTTTGGATGGATGAAACACGGGTCGATTTCTAGATGCGAGTGCATCTGAGTACCAGTGTACCACATTACCACTAACAACATCAGAACTTTGAATAAGCCCCGGAGAAATTTACGACTGTGGGGCTCACCTTTTATCCGTTGGATATTCTTGAAACAATACAAACTTAACATACGCACTTAGACCTCTTCGTACGGACGACAAATTCTAGGACGAAAATACCCCTCCTCTTCACGGAAACGGATTGGGTACGCCTCCTGCCACTCGCCAATGGCGGATCGTCAGTGGTATGTGGGCCCACCATGGTATTTGCTTTTCATCAATGCTGTCCATATATTTTTTCAGATCATTTTATGGTATGAGACCAAAAATGAGGTATATCCAAGTCTCAAGTGTACCACATTACAGGAAACAGTGTTGAATGAGCGTCAACCATTAGAAACTCAGGTGAAGCCCACTGTGATGTTTGCGAGAAATCCTCCCCATCTAAGTTCATTCATAGGGTCACAAAGACCTGGATGAAGAGGAAAAACAAATTTCATAATGATCCAAAACTTTTGTAACCCTGAAAGGGTTTCAATCGTAGACGTTCAATTCCCCACTACCTTTTACAGTGTGGTCCACTTGATAGTTAGATCTATCTTATTCTTCGTCTCAAGCCTTAATATGAGCTCACCAAATAGATGGACGGTTTGGATATAACACAGGCCTCATGATGGGACCCACAAAAGCAACACAAAAAAAAAAGAAAAAAATAACACAGACTGCCACGACAGTTTGGCAGATTTTTTTTATTTTTTTTTTATTTTTTTATTTTTACTGGGAGAACTTTTTCTCCCTTACATTTTTCTCTAGTACATAATTATATAAATATGTATATATAAGTATAGAAAAATATTTTTTTATTTTTTAATTCATTTCTTTGTCCATGTATTCAACAAGCATATCTCCTAAACTAGAATGATTTGTTTTTTTTTTTTTTACACACGCACACACACCCCTACACACTCACACTAGTGGAATTTCACCACCTATGAATACTCGAACGCTTGACCGGGTGTTGAAACTCCTAAGAGTCTACCACCCGAGCAAGAGTAAGGATCCAAACTAGAATGATTTGTTTAACGTACCATATATAATTTTGAGGTAGGAGAAGCTAATTTAGCGTGGCAAGCATGAGATTCAGCGGGGCAAACATGAAAATGAGCGGGGCAAACATAAAATTCAACGAGGCAAACATGAAAATGAGCGGGACAAATATGAAAATGAGCGGACCAAATATGAAAATGAGCGGGGTAAACTAGAAAATGAGCAGTGGCAAACATGAAAAAGAGCGGGTAAACTAGAAAATCAATGGGGAAAACATGAAAAGTAGTGGGGCAAACTAAAACAACGTGGCAAACTAGAAAATCAGAGGGAAAACAAAAAACATCGAGGGAAACATGAAAAGCAATGGCAAACTAGAAAATCAATGGCGCAAACTGAAAAATCAGTGGGGCATAAAAAGCAGCCGGGCAAACTAGAAAATCAATGGGAAAAACATGAAAGCCAGGCAAACTAGAAAATTAGCGAGGAAACATGAAAAACAATGGGCAAACTAGAATGCTTGACTAAATGAAAATCAGCAGAGGAAACATGAAAAGCAATGGGCAAACTAGAAAATCAATGGGCAAACTAGAAAATCAGTAGGGAAACATCAAATGCAACGTGGCAAACTAGAAAATCAATGGGGAAACATGAAAAGCAAAGGGGTAAACTAAAATATGAGGGGGGCAAACTAGAAAAACAATGAGGAAACATGAAAAGCAATGGGCAAACTAGAAAACAAATGGGCAAATTAAAATATAAGTAAGGCAAACTAGAAAATCAGCAAACTGAAGTATGAGCAAGGCAAACTAGAAAAAAAGCGGGGCAAACTGAAATATGAGTGGAGCAAACTAGAAAAACAGTGGGGCAAACTGAAATATTAGCAGGGCAAACAAGAAAAACAGCGGGGTAAACTATCTGATTTTGCTGATTAATTTGGAACTTTGAATATCTTTTCTTTGAGAGTAATGATCTCCCACACCTGGCTGAAAATGAGAGAAAATTCATCAGCTGAAAATCGAAGATAGCGAAGAAAAATCCCTCAATTTCAAGAGAAAATGAAAACAAATCAAAGCTCATGTAAAGAAAATACCTGAAAAACGCTAACAGAGAGAGAGAGAGAGAAGAGGGTTTGGGGCTTTGAGGCGCAGCGAGAGGGAGAACAAGAGTTGAGAGTTTGGGGCGAGAGAACGGTTTGGGATTGGAGGTCGAGCACGGATTATGAGAGACCTTTAGAGGAAGTTAGGATGCTAGGTGGGGCCCACTGTGATGTTTGTGAGGAATCCACATCGTCCATCCATTTTGAGAGATCATTTTAGGACATGAGACCAAACATGAGGTGGATCAAAACTCATGTGGGCTACACAAGAGATGAGAAATCCACACCGTCCCTTTTTCTATATTTAGAATGGTTTATAACAGTTCCAAATTTGGAACAGCATAAAACCATTCCTAAATCAAAGATAGAACCGTTCTAAATTCGCAATTTTGGTGTAGTGACAAAATCATCTGTATACCAAGAGTCATACTGGGAGGCCCTTATCTCTCTTTTAAGATTTTACAAACACCTATATGCAACTGTTGGAAAGAAACCTCATTTTTCATGACATGCTCTCTTTAGTCTTTTTCTTCCCTCGTCAATATAACAAATCCATGATACACAAACTCAATTACAACAAGCTACCCGCCGACAAGTTCACAAAACCATGATCCCTATATCTTGGAATGCTAGCATGGAAAGCCCGTTGTAGAACATCAATCCAAGCTGCAAATATGGACTCTTTTAACTGAGCCCACTTGAGGATTTACCGATTTTTCCAAAAGGAATCATAAGGTCCATGCCCAACTATGCAAGTTTGATGGATCTAACTGTGACAGCACCCCAAACTCACATAGATTTTAAAGTTGCTACCCTCAAACCTTAGACACTTCTTTAGTTGAACGTTGACCATTACATAGTTTTATGCCACTAATTAGAACATTAAGATTATCCTATTGAAATTTTTTATACTACTCTTTCCGAAATGAGACTGAACAGACCAGTCCAAATCACGGATGGACAATGTGGATTCCTCACAAACATTACAGTGAGCCCCACCTAGCATCCGAACTTCCTCCAAAGGTTTCTCATAATCCGTGCTCGACCTCAAATCCCAAACCGTTCTCTCGCCCCAAACCCTCAACTCTTGTTCTCCCTCTCGCTGCGCCTCAAAGCCCCGAAGCCCCAAACCCTCTTCTCTCTCTCTCTCTGTTGGCGTTTTCCAGGTATTTTCTTTACATGAGCTTTGATTTGTTTTCATTTTCTCTCGAAATTGAGGGATTTTTCTTCACTATCTTCGATTTTTAATTGATGAAACCCTCTTCTCTCTCTCTCTGGTGAATTTTCTCTCATTTTCAAGTTTGCCCCATTGATTTTCTAGTTTGCCCCGCTGATTTTCTAGTTTGCCCCGCTCATTTTCATGCCTGCCCCGCTCATTTTCATGATTGCCCCGCTCATTTTTCATGCTTGCCCCGCTCATTTTCATGTTTTCCCCGCTGATTTTCTAGTTTGCCTCGCTCATTTTTATGTTTCCCCCGCTGATTTTCTAGTTTCCCCCGCTCATTTTCATGTTTCCCCCGCTTTTTTCTAAAAGGAGGGCGATGCCCCTAAAACTTTTGATAAATGAACAGACGATGTACAAGGAACATTTTCGGGTGGGCTCCACAAAAAACATCGGGCCTCACCTATCATATCTGCTATTAAGAGAAAGAGAAACGAGAAAAAACGTGCCAAGCTGCCCCTCAATGGGCATAAACACTACCAGGAAGACACCACCTCACTCACCAACAAGAAGGAGGCAAATCCGACTCCTCCACTCTTCGACCTTCTTAAAATCCCACGGGCCGAAGCGACCACTCTCCCTACCTACAATATTCCACTTATACAAACCAACCAGCTGCCTATACCACTGACTCAAGCAGGCCACACCTTCCCATCCAGCCCTCCCAACTTCTGACCATAGACCATAGTCTGCTGCTATGATCTCACATCCAAGACCCTAAACCAACCTTAGCGACAACACCTCCAAGGGAAGGCCCACCACAACAACACATAGGCAGCATCCACTAGAAGAAGTAGAGAAGATAGACTGAAGCAGAGACTAAAACAGAGGACGAAGGAGGCAGCAGCTTCTCAATAGGACCATAGACCATAGTCTGCTGCTATGATCTCACATCCAAGACCCTAAACCAACCTTAGCGACAACACCTCTAAGGGAAGGCCCACCACAACAACACATAGGCAGCATCCACTAGAAGAAGTAGAGAAGATAGACTGAAGCAGAGACTGAAATAGAGGATGAAGGAGGCAGTAGCTAGAAAAACTGCATTATGAGCAGGGCAAACTAGAAAAACAGCAGGTTATCTTTGAAGACCCACGTGGGGTTTTATCAGTACTCTTTGCTATGGACATTAGGAGCAAGATAACTCCACCCTTGCCACATGGGTTTGTTGGGAATGCTGTTGTAATAGCTTGTGCAAGTGCAAAGGTGGTGGATTTGAATAAGGAGTCTTTGGAATTTTGTGTTGAGAAGGTGAAGGAAGCAATAGAGATGGTGACAGATGAGTATGTGAAATCAGTAGTGGATTGATTGGAGGTTTATAGAGGGGTCCCTTCCACTTTAGATGAGAATTTTTATATGTCAGCTTAGTGGAAGCTGCCCTTCCATGAGCTGGATTTTGGGTATGGAAGGCCCACCTATGGTGGCCCAGTTGTGCGGGAGAATTATTATTATTATTATTATTTTTTACAGAGAGAACTTTTTCTCCCTTACATTTTTCTCTAATACATAATTATGTAAATATGTATATATAAGTATATAAAAATATATTTCTAACTTTTAATTCATTTCTTTGTCTAAGTATTTAACAAGCATATCTCCTAAATTAGAATGATTTTTTTTTACACACGCACACACACCCCCACACACTCCACACTAGTGGAATTTCACCACCTATGGATACTCGAACGCTTGACCGGGTGTTGAAACTCCTAAGAGTCTACCACCCGAGCAAGAGTAAGGATCCAAACTAGAATGATTTACTTAACGTACCGCATATTATTTTAGGGTAGGAGAAGCTAATTTAGCCAACCAACCTAGTTATTTTCCAAGATTTCATTGGGTCGATGGTCGAAAATCCATTTCAGCGGGGTAAACAAGAAATTGAGCAGGGTAAACATGAAATTCAGTGGGGCAAGCATGAAAAAGAGCGGGCCAAGTATGAAAAAGAGCGGGGCAAACATGAAAATCAACGGGGCAAACTAGAAAAATCAGCGGGGCAAACTAGAAAATCAGAGGGGCAAACTGAGTTAGTCAGTACGCTCCCTTTATACTAAGGAAACTCAGTTGGGCCCCCATTGAATGTATGTAGTATATCCACGCCGTCCATCCATTTTTCCATCTAATTTTAGCAGTTTAGCCCCAAATTAAAGCATATCAAAAGATCAAGTGGATCACACCACGGGAAACAGTGGGCATAATGATTTCCACCGTTGAAACCATAGTGGGCCCAACAGTGATGTTTGTTTGTTATCAAACCTATTCATAAGATCATACAGACATGGATTAATAGAAAAAACAATTATAAGCTTGATCCAAAACTTCTGTAGCCCCTAAGAAATGATCAAAAATAGAAGTTCAATTCAAAATTTCATTTGGTATGGTCCATTTGAACATTAGATACGTTTAGATTTATCAGCTCAAGCCATGAAATTATCTGTTAAGTTTGCCCCACTGATTGTCTAGTTTGCCTTGCTGAATTTCATGTTTGCCCCGCTCAATTTCATGTTTGTCCCGATTAAATTATAGTTTGTCTCGCTTTTCTAGTTTGCCCTACTAATTTTCTAGTTTGCCCTGAGTTTTTTCCGTTGATTTTCTAGTTTGCTCGCTAATTTCCTAGTTTGCTCCCTCTGATTTCCTAGTTTGCCCCTCTGATTTTTTAGTTTCCCCGCCTCAATTTCATGTTTGCCCTGATTTTCATGTTTCCTCCATTGATTTTCTAGTTTGCCCATTGATTTTCTAGTTTGCCTCTGATTTCATAGTTTGCCCCTGATTTTCTACTTTGCCCTGATTTTCATGTTTGCCCCTGATTTTCTAGTTTGCCCATTGATTTTCTAATTTGCCCTGCTAATTTCATAGTTTGCCATTGATTTTCTAGTTTGCCCGGTGATTTTCATGTTTGCCTGATTTTCTAATTTGCCTCACCGATTTTCTAGTTTGCCTTGCTGATTTTCTAGTTTGCCCCGCTAATTTCTAGTTTCCCCCGCTCAATTTCATGTTTGCCCCTCTGAATTTCTAGTTTGCCCTGCTCAATTTCATGTACGGCTGAAAGTTGGGCGGGTTCAACCCAACCGACCCGTGACCGACCCGACATTGGGTCAGGCTCGGGCAGGATATATCAGGTCCGATCTCAAGCTTAGGCTATACAAACACCAACCTGATAAAACTTAGGTTGGGCTTGGGTTGAGGTCTGAGGTTGCTTGACCCAACTCGAACCCAATCAATATATTAGTTACTTATAAATTATAATTGAGTGTGGATTGTTTGTGTAGAAGGTATACTAGTAATGTTGGGTCTCATTTGTCCATGTCATTTCCAAGGACTCAAGCTAACAAGATATGTCGGATTTCTCTCTCCCAAATAGATTGCGTGCTATGCTACATGACTTTTTAAAGGAGTAGTCCTATATTTTAGCTTATTTTTTTAAAGAAAAAAATGAAGTTCTTTATGATGAATAATCACGTATATAATTAATAAAATCATAGATACAAAAAATAAGTCTTATATTGAAACATAATAAACTAATGTAATAACGAAAATATTAGCATGCACGTATACACCCGACCAACCCAATCAACCCGTCGAGCCCTCTTGGGTTAGGCTTGGGTTGAGAATTTCCAACCCAAGATTGGGTTGGGTTGGGTCAAGGTTTAGGTATAGGAACCTTGGGTTGGGTTAGGGTTGAGCACCAACCCGAACCAACCGGCCCGACTTTCAGCCCTAATTTCATGTTTGCCCTGCTCAATTTCATGTTTTACCTGCTAAATTTCTAGTTTTCCCCACTCAATTTCATGTTTGCCTCGCTCAATTTCATGTTTGCCCCACTGAATTTCCAGTTTGACCGCGAAGTGATTGAAATTGACCACGAACTGAATGAAATGGATTTTCGACCATCGACCCGATGGAATCTTGAAAAATAACTAGGTTGGTTGGCTAAATTAGCTTCTCCTACCCCAAAATCATATGTAGTACATTAAGTAAATCATTCTAGTTTAGGAGATATGCTTGTTAAATAAATAGACAAAGAAATGAATTGAAAGATAGAAAAATAATTTTATATACTTATATATACATATATACTAAATTATGTATTAGAGAAAAATGTAAGGGAGAAAAAGTTTCCTTTTTTATTTTTTAATTACTATTTTTTTTCTGTTGTAATCCCCACCACCTTTTGTGGGTCCCATCATGAGGTCTGTGTTATATCCAAACCGTCCATCTATTTAGCGAGCTCATATTAAAGCTTGAGACGAAAAATAAGATAGATCTAACTATCAAGTGGACCACACTGTAAAAGGCAGTGGGGAATTAAACGTCTACCATTGAAACCTTTTTAGGGGTTACAGAAGTTTTGGATTATTATGAAATTTGTTTTTCCTCTTCTTACAGACCTTTGTGACCTTATGAATAGATTGGATGGAAAATAAATATCATGGTGGGCCCTACAAAATTTTTAACGGTGAAAATCAATTTTCCCGCTGTTCTTTGTGGTGTGGTCCAGTTGATCTTTGGATATGATTTTCTTTTTTGGGATAATGCTCCGAAATTATCTCGAAATATGGATGAACGTTGTGGATATAATAAATACATAGCTGTGGGGCCATGTAACTTTGATCTCTTTTGAGCCGTTCGTACAACTCTCGGTTGGAAGAGCGTCAGCGCTCGTCATCAAAAGGAAGGCAGGGGTATTTTCGTCCTGAAATTCTCACTCCGTACGAGGAGGTCCAAGTGCGTATTCTAAGCTTGTATTGCCTCCAAAAAACCGCTGGATAAAAGATGGTGTCCACAGTCGTAAATTTCTCTAAGCCCCGCCCCCGCCAAACAAACGCAGATTGCATGCAGCGCCCTGATGCATCGTGCCCGTCCAGCATAAAAGTTTGTGGGGCCTACTGAGATGTCTGTGTAATATCTACTCCGTCCATCGGTTCTACAGCTCATTTTAAGATGTAGTCTTAATGAGGATGAGGTAGATTCTAAATTCAGATAGGCCAAACCATAAGAAACAAAGGAGATTGAAAGCACACCATTGAAACGTTATTAGAGCCCACCGTGATGTTTATATGTTATCTGACCCATTCATAAGGTGATTCTCACAAGATGGAGGCAAAAGAAACATATCAGGCTGATCCAAAACTTGGGGCGGGGGACGTCGTTCAATACTTTCTATTTCTTAAGGTGTGGTTCATCCAAGTGTTGGATCTTCATCAATTTTTGGATCGTTTTCTGAAATGATCTGTTGGAACTAATGGACAGAATGGATATCAGATGTACAGAGGTGTAGGCCCCGCAGAGTTTTATGCTGTACGGTTTCTGTGCATCAGGGCGCTGCACGCAATCCCCGTCCAGCCAAACCAATTCAAGATTTGGGGAAAAACCAAAATGGGCCCGTCGTACGAGCCCATTGTAATCCGTATTAAGGGCTAGTTTTTCTAACCCATCATCTATCGGGCCCTACCGTGGATGGGCAAAAGCTAGAAAACGAAAAAGAAAAAAAAAAAAAGAATCAGATGATCCTAGCCACTGATTAGAGGACTTTTGATTATCGTAAATGGATGGTTAGAAAGAAGTCCAAGCAATTTCAACATTCAGCAGGCCAGATTCCACTATCAGCAGCAGCTAAGATAGTTTGATTTATGGTGAATGCCCCATCCATGCTAGGTCCTGACAAATGAATGGTCAGGATTTAATACATGTGTCTCATATATTCAAAGATTGAGCATTCTTCAGGGGACCCTTTTTTCTCCTTAATAGTATCCACTTCTAGTAAATAAGGCTGACCCAAAACTTCTATGGCCCCAACAAACATTTCAATGGCGAGCGTTAAATCCCCACTGTTTCCTATGGTGTGGCCCACTTGAATTTTGGATCTACCTCTTCATCGGATCACAACCTAACATGAGCTGTTGAAATTGATGGATGGAGTGGATGTCAACAGCTGATGGAGGGAGTGGATGTCACTTGGACATCACGGTGGGCCCCGCACAGATTCTACCTACACGAGCTCTCAATATACTACAATGTGCGCACAAATCAGGATTGTTCAATAATTGAGTGCTATATAAACATCAACCTGATTAAAGTTGAGTTGGGCTAGGGTTAAGGTCTCGGGTTGCCGGACCCATTTTCCATGACTTAAGCTAACAAGATATGCCGGATTTTTCTCTCCCAAATAGATAGCGTACGATGCTGCGCAACATGACTCTTAGAAGAGTGGTCATCTTAAATTTTAGCTTGTTTGTTTATAAAAAAATGAAGTTCTTTATGATAAATAACTACATATATATAATTAATAAAATCATAGATACAAAAAATAAGACATGTATTGAAATTTTATAATTGGGATTTGTCACCCACAGAATTCAAACAGAATACACAAATCCAAAAACGCCCAGTAGAAATTTCAAATTTTGCAAAATGGACCTATTTTTGTGTTGTGCATTGGAAAGGAGCTATTTTGTATCCTCACAACTACCATAACTTATCCATACGAATTTTACTAACAGTAGAGATCCCAAAAATTATGAACTATTTTCCAAACACACCCTCAGATACTTTCGTAATCGCGTCTGATAATGGCTTGCCTAGAAGCTCTTCGGAATTCAAGCATATCTTGAAGAAACTTTGATTTTTCAACAATCAAAATCAGCTTGTTGAAATAAAATACTCATCGTCTCGAGCACTGGACCATTCACAAGTAGGAACCTTATGAAATGCAATTCGCATTCCCCATCAATTATTCCAGTAATCTTTACAGTTTGGAGATGATTTAACAGGGAACCCAAGTGTTCTTGTGCTTCCCAGAAGACTGCAATTGTAGCATAAGATTCTTTTGCCTCAGTATTACGCTGGAGAGGTCCATGAAATCAGATCTTATTTAGGCAGTTTTGGATGCACAAACAAAATTGAATTGCAATTATTGCTCTACTTAAGTAGCAATGACTAATTTGTAATTTTGTTCAGCATTCGTATTGTGGAGTCGCCCTTTCAAATTGCAATTACATTATATTCAAATTGGTCTTGAAATAAATGTAACAGCAATTTGAGGATGAAATTCCATCTTTAATTAAACTGAAATTTCTCAGTCCATCTCAGCTGCACATCCAAACACTGCATAAACCATAATGAAATCAAAATCCAAGAAGGCTTTGAACTTACATAAAACTTGAGCTTTTCCAAGTTTGGGGAGCTTCTCAACATGCAGAGAATGGTGGAAACCTCCTCCAAATTCATGAAAGATGCGCTCATCAAAAGATTCTTCAAATGAAGAAATGGAGTTGGAAGTACATCCAGTACACTGCCAATTCAAAATGAGAACACGAGTAGAACTGTTTTGTTGAGGGCCTTTTTGGATGTCATGTCCCCTAGAATAAGAAATGAACAGAATGTGACCTGACCAATGTCCATTTTGGAGCATTGGATCCATTTTTCCACATCGTGCAGAAATTGTATGGATAGGATACATAGGTTTTTCTTTTCATTCGCTTGCCTTTTTGGCAATTGCTTCATAAAATTACCATTACCTTTCAGACGGAAAAAATGATACACAGGTTCCCAATTTTAACTAGCAGGGCCCATGGATCAGTGAACTAGACCATCGAACTGTTCTGCCCTACCATTGGTGGACAATCACAACAATCTGCTTGATGAGGCGTAACCTTTGGATGATTAGGAAGAGAAATGCAAAAATGGTCCAGATTGATTCAAAAAAGGCCTTAATACTCGTCATTCTGGCATTCTCCATCCATGGTGGGATGCATAGACCAATGATCTGGATTACTATACAATGGGCCCCACTTGCCAATACTTCACAAAAAATGCAAAAAATACCCAAGACAAGAATTTGATGATAACTGGTCAGACCCATTATCATCACATTCTAATTACATCTGTGGATGCAATCCTCCCGTCTAGATTTGGTGGACCCTCCTAACAAATCAAAAGTGGATGCCATGCAGTACATTTAAAAGTACTTGCCTCTGGAAAATCAACCTGCAGATTCTGCCTCTCAATAGGATGTAGACTACCAAGAACCTTTATCAAACTGTGAACTCCACCTTGCTTGAGATCTTCGACATCATAGGCATTCTATGGCAAATCGATAGCTGCACTTACGAGAAATGGGCTATTTGTTATACACAGAACTTCAAATTCACCCCTAAGGCACAGGTACCGGAGATTCAGAGCATTAATTTTAATACAAATCAAGGCATCTAAATTTCCCGATGTCAATGTCTCCAGAAGCGTATCAATTGTTCTAGTTCATCATCAGTAATCCAACCGAATGTGAGGCAGAGGTTTCTAAGACAGCAGAACCCTTCAAATGCAGGAGGTGGTGAGATTGCACAACCAGATAGGTGTAGATCACTCAGTCCCTGACAAGAGAAGAGACAAGAGTGCACTATGTAGTAAGCATTGCCCCACAACATATTCCGAAAGGTGAATTTCTTAATCCCATTCTTTGATAGGAAAAATATCCATTGGTCAATGTGATAACTGTTTCCCTTATAATAAGAGCAGACAAACTTGTGAACTGGGCCGTCGTGGACTAAGAGGACTCTATTAACAATGTCATCTTAAGGTCCGTTCCATGTTTTAGAGTCCAATAAAATACAAGATGGGGAATAGAAGTCCATCTGTACCTCCATTTCCTTACAGGATACATGTTCTTACTGCATCCATCATCGGCAAACTCATGAGGATGGCATTGTAAACATCCTTAGGTAGATAGCTGATCAAATCTAAGTCTAGATCAGACCTCTATTTTGCAGTGAGGATTTGCATCTTGTTGCCTTCTGAAATCAAACAAACCAAATTCCAGCCACTGGTAAGTTGCATGAATGATTTGAAAAACTAAATATCAGTAGTCAATGTGCATGCGTGTTTGGGTGTGTGCACGCAAATAGGGGTGTAAATGGGTTGGGCTGGGCCAGCCATTGCCTATCCAAGTGATAATCCTTGACCATTCCTTCCTACCTACCATGTTTGTATTATGTTAAACTTCTATAATTTACTTGCAAAATGTGCAAATGGCAGGTAACAGAAAACATATCTTTAGTCTTATATGGATATATGCATACATAAATACACACACACATGTGTGTGTGCATGTGTGAAAATTCTTCGATTAAGTGTATAATCTCTTATACGGAAATGAATTACAAGGCCTACATGATATATGTATAAGTAGTGGATAATATAAATTACAGGTTCAAATATTTGAAATTTTATCATTTGGGGGAAGTTGAGATAAAGGAGTATGTTGCAACTGAGGCAGAAGTGGTTGTAATGCTGTAGGATTATTCGTAACATACCCGTGCAGGCGAAACGACCGTTCAACAACATGAAACTTGTCCTGTGAGAGACGAAACTGAGCTGAGGTCAATCCTTTTGTGAAGATGTCAGCCACTTGGTCAAGAGTACTAACAAATTGGATCAGGACATCCCCACAAGTAAGCTTCTCCTGTACGTAGTGATATTCAACTTCCACATGCTTGGTGCAGGCATGATATACGGAATTGGAGGCCAAAGAAATAACAATTATATTATCACAATATAAAAGCGTAGGCTCCTTTAAGAAGATAGTCAGATCACATAGAACCATGCGTATCCAGAAGAGATTTAATGCTAGTGATCCAAAAAGATTTCCCTTTGTTGAGATTTTTGGACCATGGCACATCAATGTGCTAACCAATAAATCATATCAAGCTGGGCTCTAAAACCATTGAGATCTTAATATATTACCACTCTCGACAGCCAATGTCCAAGATGGATTCCTCTGTGGCGGTACTTACTTTGGCCTCTTTTCTAAATCTGTAATAAATAAGGCAAGCCTTTAGTGTGGCACAGCCAATGTACACTGCAGATCATCTGAGAAAATAGATGCCTAAAATCCCTGGCATGAGTATACTCTAAACTTTAAATTGCTAACTACCCTAGCATCACCGCATTCCAAAAGGACAAAATCCCAAGTGAAAGAACCATTGAACTTTTAACCAATAAATGGAATTACAATAACTGAGTAATATTGAACTTTTAACCAATAAATGGAATTACAATAACTGAGTAATATTGAACTTTTAACCAATAAATGGAATTACAATAACTGAGTAACCAATTACATTTTCATTTTTATTTTGGTTTCGTTGGATACATCAAGTCAAGATCCTATAAATTTATATTGTCCAAAAAAACTGTATAATTGCTAACATGGTGTATCCACTGGGGCCGTCGGGAATGAAGACATCAAAGGCATCTCAGTCATGTCCACTGGATTCCGTTTGGTGAAGCACAGAAACCAGCATTTCAGAAACCTGAGACATTGGAGGTCTGAATTCCGGCTGGGGCTGGTTGAGACAAGGACCACATGTCAATAAGAGTGAATTTCAATAAATAAATAAAAATAAAATGTGGAGGGTTGTGTTCACTAAGGGTCTTGGTGTGGATTGCCAAAGAAGTTGGTTTTGAAGTGTACCTGAATACAATAGCTGATGACATCCGCGAATCGGGATAAAGACTTCGAGGCGCATTGGCCCTTGATTGCAGCATCGACCATGCTGTTAAGAGATTCAAAGTCATGTAAGCAGCTACCAGCCCGCTTCACCAAAAACTGTCGATCTCCTGCCTTCGAACTATATAATAACAAATTGGGGGAAATCCCATAAGTGAAAGAGACATAGGATGATGCATCTTTCGATGAAATAAGTAGTTTTTCAACGAAATGCACTAGGTAAGCATGTTTCATTAAGGATTGATAATTTGGTAAATTAGAGATTTGGGACTCTAATCAGGAAGAAATGGTGAACCTGTCATATGGTTTCTTTCCAGTCAGGAGCTCCAGTAGCAATACTCCAAATCCATAAGTGTCACACTTTGTCATATCGATATCAAATCCAGGCTGTCGAAATTCAGGAGCTGTGTAACCCAAGGAATCGGTTGCTGTTTCATAAGCCTGTGATCCAAGTGAGGACCCAACGACCAAAGGAGATGACTAAAATTAGCAGATGAATTAGGAAATGTTTGTCACTAGAGAGAGAGAGAGAGAGAGAGAGAGAGAGAGAGAGAGAGAGAGAGAGAGAGAGAGCATGGCATCTTAGATTTATCATAAATAAATATGGAATCTTATTTTGTGAAGGAAGAGAATGTTGGCAGCACCTCCAACTCAATTCGAATGAGGGGCCTCAGATTGACCAACCCACAGTTGTGGAGATGGGGAACAAGCTTTTGATCAAGGAAGATATTGGCAGCCGTTACATCTCCATGTGCAATAGGAGGTACACATGTACAGTGCAAATACCTGAACAAAGCATGAATAGGAAAAAAAAATGAAGAGAGAATTTGGCTTTACTTGTAGACATGAGAAGACTAGAAAAGCATTTATTGGAGCACGTTTGTACTATGCTTACTTGAGAGCACAGGCTACACCGATAGAAATCCTCAAGCGATCATTCCATGTAAGAGTCTTGCCAGTGTCTTGAGTACTATGCAGGGCAACAACAAGAGACACGTTCCCGACATAGGCGTAGACGAGGAAGTACTGCCCATGCTCCACACAGTAGCCTAAAAGGCTTGCCATGTTTGGATGCCTTAAATGAGATACACTGCTAATTACATCCAGAAATAGGTCTTCTTCAAATAGGGACAGCGGCGCCATCTCAATAATATTCACAGCCAAAATCTGGGAACCCAAAACCTCACAGTCATATCTATTGAGAATACATCTTATATAAAAAAAAAGGGTCTTCTTTACATATATCTTACAAAATAATACCTGGCCATCAGGGAACATGCCTTTGTAGATGGGACCAAAGGTACCCATTCCGAGGAGGTTGTCTTCACTGAAGTTGTTTGTAGCAGCTTGCAGTTCTGTCATGTTGTATAATATCGCAGTCATCGGGGTTTCATTTCTTTTTGTGTGTTTTATCCTTTCATGGAATGTTTTAGATCTGTCTTTATGAATGGTGAGCAGAGGCCTTGGACTGGCCAGAGAATAACAATCAACAGACAACTGCTCTGGACTCTCTGTTGGTGCTGCAAAAGAGAAGCAAATCACTGAAGCTAGAAGATACAAAAATCAATGGGAACCACTATTCTATGTATTCAAACATTTCCCTTCAAAGAAAAAAGCATTCATGAATTTTAATAGAAGACTAAATGCTAAGGCTTTACAAATCAATAGAATCAAGGCACATTTAAAGAGTAATTTAACTTTTCATTTAAAAGATCAAAGAGAAGGGGAAAATTTTTCTTACCACCATTAGGCAGACTGTTCAGAAGAGAGAGCAGAGACCTGAAGCAGCACTCTAGCCAGTCGAGCGGACATTTGCAGGATATATGGATGTGTACTATGACATAAGCTGCTACACAGGTTACTAGGAATGCTGTTACCCCAATCATTGACCAACGCCCCAACGTTTTCTGATCATGGCTATCATTCTTAGTTGATGTGGAATTACTGATGCTCTGACTGCTCGGCCTATTTTCAGGAGTGATATTTGGTGGTGGATTGACATTGTTGGTCGAAAATATATTTCCCTCAATACTAATAAGAAACATGGAGATTAATTAGTGAGAAACAGGAGATTGGATATCAGATTCATAAAAGAAACATACGAAATAAGCATCATACATTCATAAAATGCCTACTGTTATTACCTGAGATTTGAAATGAGTTCAAATTGCTTAGGAACAACACCGCTGAAGTAGTTGTTTCGAATGTTACTGAAACTTAGAGCAGTTAAAATCAGAACTTTGTACTTAGGCTAAAAAAGTGTTGAAGAATAGACAATCCATACAAAGTAAGACACTTAGTTCAAGACATACAGGTATGATAGAGGGAGACCCGCCAGGAAGTTAACTGATCCAGTAAATAGGTTGTTCTGCAGGTCACTGACAGAATTAACCATGGATGGTTAATGGTATACAACTCAGATTGCAAAAATAAATAAAAAATGCATAGATTGAAGAAACTTAGCCCATTAGCATACTTACAGAGCAGTAAGACTCGTCAAGGTAACAAATGAAATGGGCAGATTTCCTGTGAAACTGTTGTGGGATAAATCCCTGAAACATAATTTACACTTTAGATGACCATTAAGGTGTCTCCTGGATATCTTATCAGAACCATACACTCAATGGGCCCTGCCATGTATGGTCACAGTTTAAAAATAAATTAAAGTGGCTGTTATGCTTGTCCAATTGATGTGATTTCTGAAAGTAAGCCCATCCATGGTGGGCCCAGTGGAGGGTACAGTTATAATCACTGTACGCATGGCACATGTATGGTGGGGATCAAATAAGAAAAAAACGTTAAACCCTATAGTTTAATCAATGAAATTATGTCAGTAGAAGTGCACCAAAACTGACTGCTGTGGGTAACTGTTTTTTCATGAAATCATTTTATACTTTTTCCAAAATTAATACTTGCAGTAATCTTTCAGGCCAAAATAATTTCCACCTAGTTCATCTACATAACAAAGTCAGCAAATGAAATCTTACATTTGTTTTAGATTCTTCAGACCAGTAAATATGTCCCCAAGGGAACCAGAGAGGGAATTGTGACTCAGATTCCTGCACTTGGAGAAAAGATTGGTTGGCAAATATGAACTGGCTACTCATAAACCAGAGACTTTAACACCCTCACAGATTACAAGAACTTACAAATAACGGAGAGATTTCAAGGAAGCTAAGGAGAATGGAATATTCTGACTCAGCTGATTGAATGCCAGGTTTCTGCATTACAGGAAGAAAACAAAATATATCTCGGAATTGAGATTCAGATAAATAAATAAATTAACAAAAAAAAAGATCAAATCCTATATAGGAAAAGAAAGCTGTAAAAAGTTATAAACGTCTTACATATGGGTTACCCTGGGGGGAAAAAATAAAGGAATTATTCCGTGGATGCTATTGTTACTGACATCCCTGCACAAGGAAAGAATATTTTGAATTAGTAAAGATAAATGGACCCAGATCAAATAAAAAGCTTTGTATGTTAAGATAAACTTACAAAGTGCATCTACGTTCATCCAAGTGAAGTTAATCTCATCCCACACGTGTAGAACATGGATGATCTTAAATACACTTGGACGAACTTAGAAGCAATTAGATGCACTAGATGAAATTAGATGTACGTTCGTATTGTATTGCGTCTGGGCTATGTGATAAACTTCTATAAATTGGGAATGAAAGGAAACAGATTTGCATACAACTGCTGTCAAAACCACTTACAGTTCCTCAAGTGATCCAAGGTTAGCAAGCTCAAAACCCATCGTTCCAGTGAGTTGTAGCCCAGAAATTTTTCTGTTGAGCAAATAGAAGTAAAAACAGTTTGCACAAGAAGAGAAATTGAGGACAAAGATAAGAACAGAAGGTGATGTGTTACATGGAATGAATGGCATCTCCAGAGCATTTGATTCCTTTCCAGCTTTCTCCACAGGGGTCACCACCAACAAAATACCATCCAGTGAGTTGGGGTGGGAAGTTCAGGGAGATGTAAAGGCCCTGCAGAGCTGTGACTGCAATGAGAAAAGAGAAGGGGTAACTCAGGAATTCCATTTGATCTGCTGAGTGGAAGTGTTAGAATTTCTGTACTAAAAAAAAGAAAGTGTGAGAATTCCATTTGGTCTTTAGGCATTATTATGCGCAGTATTCTCTGGGATTTCAGTTTCTACAAATGTAGCTTTATTTCTCTTCTTTGCAATTAATGGGCCAATCACAAATGCATAGATTAGGACTGCCTATTAGGAAGACTTTGGGACATGATATGTCCATGGCGGAATCCAGTAGAACAAACTGGTTTGTAACTTGTCCACAGACCCCACTTCAGCTGGGGGAAAAAAAAAACCAGCTATCCTGGGTCAAGGCCCTTGGTTTAGTAATCCTGACCATTGGCCCTGCCATGGATGGAACATGCCCCAAAAACCTCCTAAATGGAACAATCCTAAGTTCCTGACCTTCATTCTATGGCCTGAAAATAGACTGTCGAGGACAAATACAAAAACAGCCCGCATATTCATCTGAGGGTGTTGAAGTCTTTCACCCTTCCAAATTAGTATATTCTCCCAAATGATCTATCAAAACTTTCACCCAAAAATAAAAAATAAAAAAATACAAACAATAAAAGGAGAAGCAATAAACATATTCAAATTACCATGCAAAGGATCTGTGATTGCAGATGTTTCAGAAAACAGTACTGTCCAGAATAGAAGTGCAAAGAGAAGCAACATAGTGTGCTGTTTGGCCATTGATACGAGATATGTATCTATGTTTGCCTGTAAATAGAAACACAAAATTGTAAGAAGATAGACATAAATCAAGAGAGATTATACAAAAGCGTGATACACCCCAGAGATTACACAAAAAGAAATCAAACAAACAGGCTGCAATGAATTTAAAAGGGCAAATAAAAAAGAAAATCAAATGAAAGAACTTACTGATTTTGAACAAAAACAGAGCTTATCAACAACTATTACTCCGTATATAAAAAATTCAAAAATAAAAATAAAAATAAAAGAAAAAGAAAAGAAGCAGAATCTTGTAAAGATTTTTGAAATTCCATTTCCAAGGAAATCAAAATATTAACAACTTGAAAGTACACTATTGAACTTCTAAGACGAGGTATTTTTTCATTTGTGCAGATTCCTCTAACATCTCTACCCACCGGGGGATTCCCCTTTTTGAAAATCCATTACCGCTAAAATCAAACTATTAACAAAGAAGCTACTAATTGTTTTCGAAATTCCGTTTATAAGAACAGAAATCAAGAACACTCAGATGCTTTAAAATGCTTCTGTCAATAGATTCTCTTGGATTCGGTTTCAAAAGACAGTAATTAAGATTGTTTGCAGCTAAAAATCGCTGCAGTGAATCAAATAAATGATTATTTTTAAAAAGAAAGTATTCAAACAGAAGTATTCTAAGATCAGATAATAAAGAAGTATAAGAAAAATCAATCAGTCGAGATTGCTTTCAAGAACTAGAATCTAACCAGTCACAGCTAGAAATTGCTCAAATAGATTGAAGATTATCAGTAAAAACTATCAAAGATCATTCAATTCAAGCAGGATGAAAGAAGAACACTAAGTATTCCAAGATCAGATAGAAGATGGAAAATTATCAAAAGGAAAAACACAAAATAACAAAGAAGAGATTCTATGCATGAAGATATGACAAAAGAAGAAGAAGTGCGAAAGATTCGAGATCGACCTTCCAGAGATGAGAGAGAGATCCGTTGATTGCTTGAGAGAGAGACCTTCCAGAGATGAGAGAGAGATCCGTTGATTGCTTGAGAGAGAGAGAGAGAGAGAGAGAGAGAGAGAGAGAGAGATGAGAAGGATAGTCCTCGTGCTTGGATTTTATATAAGTGCCTCTGGCGGGAAGACTGTCCTGTGCTGTTTGCAACCTGTCTCTTTCCGTTGCTTGGATCCGAATTCTTACAATGCGTCTGTGGGTCCCACCCGTGTTGTTTGTGTGACATTTTATCCGTTAATCCGGTGCTCACCTCGTTGATAGGGTCAATTAATTAATAGAAATCAATCTGAGCCATAGATATAGTGGGCCACACCAAAGGGAACAATTGGAGGGGACGCCTGACCATAGGTTTTTGTGTCCATCCAACTTGTTAATCAGGTGTTATCCTTACCGTGTGGCGGCGACCTTCATAAATGTTTGGTATATCCACCCCGTTCATCCGTTTTACCGGTTCATGTTAGGATGTATTTTGATGTAGAGCGGGGTCGCGGACAGTTACATGGCTAAGATGGATCAGAAAAGGCCTGGTCGACGGAAGAAGTAATCCAGGCCATCAGACCTTAGATCGGGCATATCTCGCAATTCGGAATGAGTTATTGGATGTAAAATATATGATTTTGGGGTAGAACGAGCTACTTTAGCAAACCAACCCACTACGCCGGGTTGCGCAACCCGAAATTGCGAAAAACCCTTAAATCGACGGTCGTTTCCCTGTTTTAATTTTGTTTTTACTATAAATAGTAAGTTTTAGTTTGATTATATCTCTTCATCCATCGGGCTTTAGGAATTGCACCCAACATGAAAAGAGCTTAGAATAATTAGGAGAACGGTTTCGTGAAGCGAAATAGGACACTTACTATTTTTGGCCGAAAACCTTGCGCCCTAGTAGACATCACGGACGTCTATACTATTTATAGTAAGTCACGAATTCTAGGAGTTTTAGTTGTAGTTTGATTCTGATTTCTTTCTCATTGCTTGATATCCTTATTTAAAGGATTGTGAACTCGTTTTTATTCATTCATTAATCAATTTCGAATTTATTAGAAATTATTTCTATTTCCTGCTTTCTTTCCTCATGGATTCGAGAAGTCTTGTGAGGAGTCCAGAGAAGTTCCGTGGATTTGGAATAGTTATCCTCTTGAGGAAGACAGTTCTTGACCTCACGTCCTCTCCCACATCATATTCCTAAAAATTAAGTAGATCCAACTCGTGAAGGTTTATCCCAAAAATGAGGGCTTTTATAACTCATGTGGGAGAGTTTTGGATCAATCTGATTTTTGTTATGTACAGTGAAATTAAGTCAGCAGACTTGATGAACGGCTTGGATTCCATAGAAACATTTTAGTATGTCCCACAAAATCTCGAGTTCCATGGCTTGGATCATTCCCCATTTTATAGTTGTCATCCCTGGGGAAAACTATTTGTTCGGTCACGACTTGAAGCACTTGCCACGTGTTAGCCAGGTGGCCTTCCCAGCACCGTATGATGCCCCTTTCCACGAAGAGAGGGAGCACAGACCATCGAAAGCACGCACTAGGATTCCAGGACCGAATGATGGGAAACCACTAGAGACAAAAAGAAAAAAGAAAACATAAAAAGAGAGGTGTAGGCTTCCACATGCATCATCCAACATTTTTTAGACGGTGGTGAGTCATCCACCACAAGTTTGCATACGTGTAAGTCAATCTACACCCTCCTGCTCGTGGGGCTCACCGTGGATGGAGCATATCCGTAGAATGACGTCGGTCGGATGATCTTAACGGTCTGGATTGATCATTGAATTTGGATGCCGGACCACTGACTGGATGGTTGCGCACATTTGGTAATGGACAGCTGCAGTTTAGAGATATTCTCAATCCACAATGTATCCCGCTATTTGGACGGTCTGGATTTATGTGCAGGTACGCCATATGGTGTATGGATCACCGCCCCTTAAGAAATCAAACAGTAGTCTAGCTCTCATACGCAATCAGTCCACTGAATGACCTTAAAAACCTTTTTTAGGCCACGAAAGTTTTGGATAAATATGATCTTTATATTTTTAATGGTGGGTGTTCAATCAACACTGTTTCCTGTGGTGTGTCCACCGGAGATTTGGATTTTTAATTTTTAATTTTTTATTTATATAATGTCCTAAAATCTCTTTAAAATAGGATGAACGGCGTGGATATACAACACATCATTAAGGTAGGCCCCACGGTCCTAATCCGGTCCCCTCTTCTTGAAATGAGATTATCTATGTGTTGAAACAACCCCACTTGAGACGGAACAGGTTGGGTCTAAGTCATCATGTTTTAGAAGTTTTTAGTGCCGGTGAAGTTGTATATTGCACAAGCTATTTCAAGAAGCAGATGATGACAACCTCACTTTGGATTGTGAAAAGATTATCTATGTGTTGATACAACCCCACTTTAGTATTGCTAGTGGATCCCGAATCCAGGGATTTTCAAGTCCAAGCGATTTCTACCACAGTTCCTTGTGGTGCGGCCCATCCAAGATATGGATCGGCCTGTAAATTTGGGATCATGATCTAACATGACCTGAGAGAAGGATGGACGGTGTGGATGACACATAAACATCAAGGTGGGTCCCACGACCCAAGTGCTACCAAAATGGACAACCTTCCCTACGATTGATTCCATTGGTGCAATCCACCTAAGATTCAGATCACCCTAATTTTTGGGCCTTTGGCCTAACATGATCTATCAAAATGGATGAACAACGTGGATGAAACATATACATCATGGATGGTCCCACAAGTGGGCCCCACTCCATGCTTGTGGTTGGGCATCCGCCTACCTATTGGAAGCTGGTGGCATATATATATATATATATATATATATATATATATATATATATATAGAGAGAGAGAGAGAGAGAGAGAGAGAGAGAGAGAGAGAGAGAGAGAGAGAGAGAGAGGAATGCTCAGTTGCACCGGTTCGCACGTCATTACGTGCAAACCTTCCTATCAACCGTCGAATAAGGTAGACGGTCTAGATGAAGGCACTCTTAGTGCGAGCTTAAAAAAACAAGTTTCCTTTGCTCGCACGCCTCTTCACCCACTCTCCGAATGATGTGGCGGAAGCCTTTTCACATAAAATTCTTCCGCTGAAATGTTAGGTGGGTCCCACCAAGACGTTAGTGATAAATCTATGCCGTCCATACATTTAAAAAAATAATTTTATAGTATGAACCCAACACTGAGGTAGATCAAATTCTCAAGTGGGCAACATAGTGTTGATTGAACTCTCACCATTAAAAACTTTCCGGGGCTACCAAAATTTTGGATCAAGCTAATATTTGCTTTCTTTCCATCATCCAGGTCTACATGACCTAATCTACAGGTTGGATGTCAAATAAATATCACAGTGAGCCCTAAAAAGTATTTAACGGTGAGAATCATTATCACCGCTGCTTCCTGTGGTGTGGTCCACTTGAGATTTAAATATGCCTTAGTTTTGGGATAATGCCTTGAAATGATAAGGAAAAATGGATGAACGTGGTAGATTTCTCAAAAACATCATGGTGGGCCCCACCTAAACCCTATAGAAATGTTAAGAGAGAGAATCTAGATATTCTCAATTCTAAGATGATTCTGTTAGTATGTGACCAAAGATTGAGGGTAAGAGATCACAGTTACAGAGAGGGAATGTGTTCGCCACCTTTGCTCGTACTTTCATATGGTCTCTACTTCATAAGATTTTACTATTCTTCAGGGTTAAAGATCTGTTCTCGTACACGAACAATGCAAATATGTGTGGGATATGGTGTTGAGTACAAAGCTTATAACAAGCTTAGGTTCGGGCTAGAGAAATCCAACCTAATTCATCAACTTGCCAAAGCAAATGACCAGTTAGTACAAATTTATAATGGGCATGATCTAACTAAATCGACAAGCCACATATCAAATGTTTATACCGATCGAGTGCAAGAGACAATGCTATGCAGAAATGATAAACTTGATGAGCAAGGGGGTGTGTAATGCCCCATATTTTCAGGACCTGAGTATATGACCCGTTTCCCAAAAACCCGAGTGTTAACCTAATAAGAGTCAAATCCTATATATAATCTTTTTCTTTTATCAGAGTTAGCAGATAAGCATAGGATGGACAAGCAGCATAAAGAAAAATTCTCATTTATATTTAGAATGCACAAGAGGTTGCCCATAATGACTTATACAAACCAATGTCTCTATGTTAACATTACAATATTTACATACATAAGAAATATATAAAGGCATATAAACGAAAGCCGTAAGATCGCGCAGATTCCTTGGCAGGTACAATCACAAATCATTGACCACCAGATGGCTCCTTATCAGTCTGAACCTGCATATTACTTAAGCCACCTATGCTACCTGTACAGTTATATATTTGATAGATGAGTGACCAACTCAATATGAATTCCCCTCAAAATTACACACTGTCTCATTAGGTAAGCATAGTTATAAAACAACAAGGCAATCAAAACAACACATGATACAGTCTTTTTAAATGCATGGATGCGTGAATGCACATCTCTTCGGGGATGTTGTAAGCCCCGTATCCTAGACCGTACCGTTCCATAGACTTCCACGGTCTTCCTGGTCGAATTTCGACAACCTTCGACCCTTAACCGGTATTTGCACATGACCCTTATTCACATGCCGTCAATCTGAATCGACTCAACACAGGACTTGTACCTTAGCGACCGCGTCATCGCAGCGGTTCCGATGCCGTGACTCGCGTGCCGATGCGATACTCTGGCCAAGAGATGTGGGCCAGCGTTCGGTGCGAGGAAAACACCGCGCGTGCAAAACCCGAGAGAATCTCTACGAGATGTCACCTCAATCAATCAATCAATCCATCCCATCATGTCAAGTACATGTCAAGTACACATCACCTCTCACCCTTCCCCAAGTAACCCCCAAAGTCAAAAGTTTCTTACACAAGCCATACTTTTCTTATACAAATTACCTCAAAAGTCAAAAAGGGCTCTTACACTCATCACTCACCACATCAATACATCCATCACCCATCTCTCTCCTTTTACAAGTCTCTCTCTCATTCATTCTCAAACCACTCTCCCAAGTAAGAGAAAATCCATACGTATGAGCCTTTCCAAGCATTCCCAAGCATCAAAGGTGGCCCACTTTCTTACCCCTTCATCTCCCATCTCATCCATCCAAACTTCATCTCCTCCGTTGGAATCAAAGCTAAGGAGCTAAGGAAGCCAAGGGAGCAAGAAGACAAGAGGTGAGGTGCTTTAATAGAGTAGTTTTAATGTTTTTAAGATGGGCCAAGTGAGGCCAACCGATTAATGGTTTGGATCTCACTTTGGACCCTAAGATGTGGCCGATGACCCACTTGGATCATCATGATCATTCCATGATGGGGCCATTCTCCATGGACCCCATCATGATGTTTATTTTCCTTGCATACTTAGGGTCATCTAGACCATCTATTTTTAGTGGAGAAGGGATCTCCACCGTTGGATTTCGATTTAATGGGCCCACATGTAATGACCCACTTGATTTATGTTATAGATCATTGAAGGGAGGGCCCATAGTGCCGGGGTCCCTCCATCACGCGTGTCCCACTCTCTCTCTCTCTCTCTCCCCCTTTCTTTTTCATTTCTTTTCATATGATGATGTGGCCCACCTGGATGGACCCCGCCATAAGGCATGTGTTTGATCCAAGTGATCCATAGGTGGGGGCTCACTTATATGTGTTGTATCCACACCATCTGTGCATTGGTGGCCCACCTGAGCAAGGCCCACCTTTAATGCTTGTGTCATGGCAAAGTCGTCTAGCGTCCAAAGACGCTGGACGTGAAGTGAACCAAAGATAAGCTTGATTCAACAAGTTTTTGTGTGGACCATGAGTGTAGGCCCCACCTTGATGAATAGTTCTAATCCAAGCCGTCCATTCCATTCTCCAGATTATTTTAGGCGTTGAGCCGAAAAATGGGGCCAATCTGACTCTCAGTCGGGCCATAGCATAATAAACAGCGTATTTATTGTTGAAATACCCTCCAATGCTTCTATACGCAGAAATATACTCAATATTGGGCTTGTTTTGCTTGTCTTGAGTCATGGAGAGCTATTGGACGGAGTGGATTCTCTAGATGTGGACCCCACCTGTGAAAACCACAAGAAAGCTTGAAATCAATATATATATATATATATATATATATATATATATATATAGAACGGGCGAACGGCAGCAGACCCACAACCCCTGCCGTGGGCCCCACCATGATGTATATTTTATATCCACACCGTTCATCGGGTGGGCCACTCCTTGAAGTGGGCCCACTCCAAGAATCAGCCTGATCTAAGGCTCCGGTGGCCCACATCATAAGAAACAGTGGGATTGCACGGTGACCTTCGAGACCCTTTTTAGGTCCAAGAAGTTTTGGATCAGGATGAAATTTGTTTTCACTTTTCATCTAGGTCTACGTGACCTTATCAACGGGTTGGATGGAGTATAAACATTACGGTGGGCCCCACGTGGAGCCCACAGTGTTATATGTGTTTCATTCCCACCGTCCAGGCGGACGATGGAGCCCACGGTGATTTATGTGATTTATCCCCACCGTCCAGGGGACGGTGGGTGTGAACGTGTGCGTGTGTGTGTGGGCGTGTGTGTGTGTATATATATATATACACTATATATATATATATATAATATTATATTATATATAATATTGTATATACTATATATAAATTATATATTATATTATATACTGGGTGGTGGGCCTTCATGTGGACCCCCAACCATGAGGCAAGTGCTGCATCCAATCTGTCCATCCATTTTAAAAAGCTTATTTTATGGCATGGGCATAAAGAATGAGCCAGATCCATAGTCCAAGTGGACCCCACCTTGGCATGTTGTGAGGCTCATTTGATGTATTAGGGGCCCATGGTTTAAGGCCCATTAAGATGTATTGGGGCCTATGGGTTGAGGCCCATTTGATGTACATTTGGAGCCCCATTGGTGTGGCCCATTTGATACACATAAGACCCATGAGATTAGGCCCATTTGATGCATTCTAAGGCCCACGGGTTATGGCCCATTGCAATGTACATAAGGCCCATTGGTGCGGCCATTGATGTGGCCCACTTGATGAATATAAGGCCCATGTGATTTGGCCAATTTGATGTATTTAAGGCCCAATGGGATGTACCTAAGGTCCATTGCAATGTGTGATCCCAACATGGTTTATGTAATGATGTTTATGACGGTCGTGCCTTGGGAGCAATGTTAGTTTGACGTCCACATTGCACGTTTAAATGTTGGTTAAACGTCCACATTACGACTCTCCCTAGGACCCATTGATAGGCCTGTACTCGTTGTGTGTAGGCCGTCTAAGCCATCTGCGTTATGAGGATAATGCATTACTTCATAACATGATTAGTATAGTTCCATGATTCATGATCATACGCATCATATGTATGCTTGATATGAGAAATGACTGATCATAGCATATGCCTTCGGACAGATTGTTTAGGGGCTCCTGGATAGGCGATGTTGCCCTACATGAGCGCACAACACGCGCAGGATTTCTGCATGACTGGATAGTGTGATTCGTGCATTCGCATTGTGTGACATGGTTACCCTACGCCCCAGCGACATTAGGGTCGTAGCCTCTACAAGCGTATCGTGGTTGGCAAGATTGGATACCGAAAATCTTGTTCTACATGGGGTGCTATAGATATCCCTGGGTGAAAGTCCCTAAACCCTTATGGTACCAAGAGGTTGCTCCAACGTCTAGACCGAGTGGGTGCATGAGCGCCGAGTGCCGATTACCAGATGGTTGCACTTTTCATTGTGTCGTGGTCGGTTGGAAGGGGGTGTGGCCTTACCCGCCCGAGAGGAGGGGGCAAAGCTAGGCTGAATTTGACCAGCTCCAGGAATGGGTCCGCTATAGACGAGCCGAGCTTGATATTGGCAGGCGGATAGTGAGGTCTTTTCCACTCACCTAATTGCGCGCGATGGGGCGGCAATCTGACTTGGAGTGTACTAGACCTCGGTGATATTCCAGATTTAAGTTGTATTGATATGTGGACTTAGATGAGGATTTGTATGCTTAAGTTGCATTTCGCATTGCATGGCCTTAGTATGGTCGATATCATTCATGCTTTGCACCGCATAGCCTTAGTATGGCTAATGATATTTTTGGCTTTCATCAACATGTTCCGCATTACTCTGATATTGTATAACTGCATTATCACCTTGAGCACACACTTTTACCACCCTCTAAGCTTTCTATAAGCTTATGCACGACCGTTGCGTGCAGGTGATGCTGGATCGCAGCAATGTTGAGGCTTGAGCACGTGGCAGATTATTTTGGAGTTTTGTTCATCATCATTGTATTTCCCTTTATGCTCATTGTACTTGTAAATTTTTTAATCATAGTGGAAATGTGATGGAGTTTTTAGTTGTTGTTTGTGGGTTATGTATTTGGTTATGCTTATTACGAATCAAATTAATGTTGAAAAAATTCTCCTCGTAGCATCCTAGGATTGGAACTTGGCGAATGGGCACTGGGAGCCGAGAATGGGGTTCTACGGAGGCTGTCGGCGTCGGATTCGGCAATCGAGAATTTTTTGAGCCCGGTTTCCGAGTTTGGGGCGTGACAGATGCTCATCCATGTGGAATTTGGGCTCGTCACCCATGCAAATCATTAACCTGGAAAAATCATCTAGTCGGAACAGGGGTCGATAATCGGTCGTCTGGGAGCTAGTGAAATGATACCCCGATGATCCTAAAGGCACGTACTACAGCATCCAGAATTAGCCACTTGTCATCGACAATTTGCTATAGATGCATGATTAGCCAAACCGTTATTAGTCCAGTTACAATCAACCAATTTAGGGAAGCTCAAGGTCACCACGGGGGCTCGTCACTAGCGTAGGCCGACAGCTCGGGCATAGGTCTCATACCACCATCCCCGGCTCATGAGACTACCACCTTAAGATGTTTAATGGAAACCTGTCGACTAGTGGCCAATCATATTACAATATATGGGGCTTACCATCTCATGGTTGCACGATATAAAACATCCATATAGGCCAAATACCGAAATAAAGCCACATAGGGCGAGTATCAAAACCATGCGATAAAAGACCATCCTTGAAAACCACTTAGACACAATAATTCATGGATGGTAGGCCCACATCAATGATCCGTCTAGACCACCACGTAATAACCACCACATCGAATGTCCATTGCAATCACCATCAATCGAGTTACATCCCAAGTATGAGTGTACATTTATAAGTGAGAGTTTCCCACTAATGTACCAGTTTAAATCCCAGAAGCAATCCACAAATAATCCAATATCATGAATTAAATATACAGGATAACATTAAGCATGTGATATAGCAATTCAATTACACAAGTGAATATAAGATGGAGATAGCAATTATCAATTTGAATTAAAATAAAACTATAACTTAAGCTAATGGGAAAATGGAAAGCTCAAGGGGAAGAAATCATCACCTCATACTTTGAATCGCCAACTGATGTTGCTAGTGAGCGTGTGCACCCTTATAACTGAACCCTACCATGAACGGTGAAGTTGTACGTGAGGTCAACGTTTTACCAAGTATCTATGGTCAAGACCAATACAACCTAGGGCTTGGATTACTTATCTTTAGGGTTTCACCCTAGAGTCTAGGTCTAGGCTTAGATCTGTGAACTTAACCTTAGTGTTAATTTAATAATTATAAGATATTTATTAACATTAGTGTTATAGTTGACATTAGTTAATAATTATTATGACGACACCAATTAGTACGATTTGATCCGAGTTCTACGCACTACCTAGGTTTGAGGTCATGGCCTAGAGTTTAAATTATTTATCTTGGGGGTTTTTAGTGTAACATTAGGACTTTCATCCTAGGGTTTAGTCTTAACTTAGATCCTCGGATTTGAACTCTAGTTGGTGTGTTAGTTACAATTTGAATCTCAATAATCACAAGATAACTACTAGCGTTAGTGTTATATTAGCTAACATGGTAATAACGATGATGATTAACATTATGGTCTACTATTAGTGATGATATTTAAGAGTGACAAGACAAAACACTAATATTTAATACTGATAATTGTATGTAATGATGATATTGGTGTGGACAATTTACTAATGGTTAATCATATATAATATTAATATCCCAAGTAAGAACGGGGCCTCACACGTGGACCTCATATGTATCAGGTGGGTCCCACACATCAGGGCAAGCTCCAGAACTTGCTGCCGCTAATACAACAGTCAAATAGGTGGTGGGCTGCTGGTCTAACGTCAGATGGATGGCTAGGATTAACAGGTACATCACCGTGAAGTTGCATGGATGGTGCGGATATGCAACACATCATAAGGTGGGCCCCACTAGTCCACCAGAGGGCTGGACGGTGTTGATGAAGAACACATATATCGATGGTAGGGCCCACCGTCATATGGACGGTGTCAATAGAACACTTACATCAGGTTGGGATCCACTGCACAGATCGTGCAGATACAACACTTATATCATGGTGGGGGTCCACTACACAGCTGGACGGTTTGGATGAATCATATATATCAGGGTGAGGTCCACATACGACGCCCACCGTCATATCGACGAGCTCGTCAAATGGGTAGACGGTTGGGATGGAACTCGTCCATCATAGGTGCTCTCCCACGTGGTGTGCGCACATGGGATATGTATATACATATATAAACATATACACCTGGTGGGTCCCACGTGGATGTGGGGCCCATATAATATTTTATTATATCTTTCATGTAAGGGGTACTCCATCCAATCACAACAGGTGGGTCCCACGTGGGGCCCACCACATATATAGTATTTTATATATGTATATATATTATAACATTTATTATTATAATTTTTTTATTATTTTTATTTTTTTTAGCAACTCCCCCACCACTGCACGTCCATTGATGGACGGCCAGGGAGTAACGTCCATTGATGGACGGTCTGAATGCAAAAACACAACATCTAGGTGTGGCCCACCGTGATTTCCTGAGGGTGCGGCCCACCAGCTGAAAACGTGAGGTCCACCAATCATAAACGTGGTGCGGCCCGTAGTTTTAAATGGAGTAAAGGTGTGGCCCATCTGCAATTGTGCAGGGCCCATGTTGGGTTTTCACTTACGGCCCATTGAAAGGTCATCTTTGCAGACCGTTGGAGCTCGAACAGGGGCTCATTGCTAGCCGTGTTTCCAGCCCAAAAACGGCCCGGTTACGCCTGAGATCGGGCATCCCTCAGAGGCTTCTTGCAGCCTTATTCATGATCTGAGGAACGGTCCAGCTAGGTGGCCGTTTTCAGTCTGTTTTAGAGCCCAAGCAGAGGCTCCTTTTCTGCTCTGTTTCCAACCCAGAAGCGGCCCGGGTTTGGCGTGATCCCAACCTGACTTTCAGCCCGTTTTTCAGGCCTGATTTTAGCTGAGATTAGGTGCCCACCCAAAGGTTTATCGCAGCCCCATTTACGGCCTGCCTTACTGCCCAAAACGTGGCTACCAATATGGAAAAATGAAGAAGAGAATAAAAAAACAGAGTTTGGCCGATTTTACCTGGCCGGACTGGTGCAGTCACGTCCGCACTCTCTCTCTCTCTCTCTCTCTCTCTCTCTCTCTCTCTCTCTCTCTCTCTCTCCCTCTTTTCTTTTCTTCTCCCCTTTCCTTTTCTCTCTTTCTGTGTGGAACTTGAAGCCAGTGGTGTTCTATTTATAGGCTAAAGGGAGAGATCACCGACGGTTAGGAGAAGGCCCATCTCATGCAACGGTTGGGATTAAAAATGGCTATGCATGGGGCCCATCCGTGCGTGGGGATGGATTGGTGGCGTCCAGAGCTACCTATAAGTACAGTTCCTAGGTCTGGTGGGGCCCATCTTGAGCCCGCGGTTGGGTGGGTTTTTGAGGAAGATGACCCACCCAACAATGGTGGATTTGTAATGAGGGGTTCTCAGGGAAATCCAGACCGTTTGATTGGTCTGGATGGGTCCCATTAGCGACGTGGGCCCACTTTTAGGATCTCAGATGAGATCTTGCTCCATCTCATGAGATCTCCATGCTTTCTCTTCTCTTTCTCATGAGATGATGGGATTGTGCCACGTGGCCCATCAGACGTTCACAAATGTGACAGCCTTTGCTATCCAAAAGAAGAAAAATCTCGTTTTTCTTACTTCTTAGTTGTCAGCCATTTTTGGGCTGTGAGAGGACTCCTCTCAGCTGGAAAAGAGGAGGGCTGAAAACCTCTGGTCCCTATAATGTTGGCTTGCTCAACAAGCTACCTGATGGTCCCTCTCATTGAATCTCAGCCCCACAGGAAGGAAATGGACGGTTGGGGCTGATCTTTGTTGTTTCAATGCATGGGTCAAGGACCCTATATTTTTCGTTCAGTAGACCCACGTAAATGAAATGGACGGTTTGGATCATCCGGAAAGTGGCAAGGGTGGTCCACTTTAGGGTTTGAAAATCTCCCAGTTTAAATTTCAAATGGCGGGAGGAGTTTTTGTAATTTTTCTTCTTTTTCCGGTTTTGCTCGGTCAAATCTGTTTGACCGAGCAAGCTTGGCTTGGTGCACCTCACGCATGGTGGTATATGTTGCACGTGCATCGCGTTTGGGGCCTACTGTGATGTTCATGACAAATCTACACCGTTCATTTGTTTAGGGGTCCCTATATAGTGATCTCGACTCAGTTTGGGACACATGTGAGACCTAGGTGAGCCATATGGGTTGATTCCTAGCTCCAACGGTATTTTACTGTTGATCTGAGGGTCGGATCACTCCAATATTGAGCGTCAATGGTTAGAAAATCCTAATGGGCCATTTTTGAGGCTCCCACTATATATTACTGGCCAATTAATATAAAATCTATTACTATTGTACTTTACTTATATTACATTAATTAAAACAATTCACAATTATATAAATAAAATTTTAATATTAACATACCACTATATACATGCTATTGACCACACCTTTAATAGCGTATAATTCATAATATACAATATTGGAAATTGTACAACACTATATTTAAATTTGCATTGGTAAATAATTTATAACTTTATTAAAATATCTAGTAATCCTTTATATACATATTTATACAAGATGTTTCCTACTACATGAATATTTATAGTTTAATTATGCATTGTAAAATTTTCTCTCTTTATGTTTATTTAATATAATATTATTTTTCGTAATATTTCATATACATCAAATATGCACATATCACCCTATTTCAATACATTTTTATACATTTCTATATGATAAATAAATTATCAGTTACACCTAAAAAATTTGATCTATTGAAGCGATTGAGGTCATAAAATCAACGTTTCAGAAACTATGATGGACTAATTTGGAATCATTCGGGTGGACGGCTTGTCGTACGAATGAATGTTGTTTGAGATGGTTGAGATGGATGATTTGAGGATCACTAGGTGCCGATGTGTAAGGAAAGCTACGTGTGTTATCAAACGCGTGTAAACTGATTCAGGTTCTTATGGTAATACCTGAGTACTGGAAAGTATGAGGTGTTACAGGGTGAGAAGGGAATGAATGTTGTATAATGCTAATGCTAAACTTTGGACGACCCAGATTGAAAGTTGAACAGTAGTGATGTAAGGATTTGATTGAGTGTCTTGGATTGAGATTTGGATGGCTCAAGTGGCTTTACATTAGGCTGGCTAAGCTCGATTCTTTCCTATATCTTCGAGTATACTCATTCCTTGTGTCGAATTGAGTGTAAAGTTTGAATTACCAAACTAGATTAGGTTTTTATATAAGACCTTGGTTTTTGTGTAGGACCTAAATCTTATATTGTTGTGTAAGGATGAATTCACCATACACATGTGTGTATGTGTTAGTCTCCATGGGAGCCTCCAGCGGGAGTAAACGTAGGTCATTAGATTAGTACCGAAGTTGTTGGTGAGCTAATAGAAAACTAATTCACATCTCTTGCGAGAGCCTCCAGCAGGAGTGTACGTCAATAAGTTCTTGTATAAGACCGAGGTTCGTGGCGAGCCTATAAAAAACCACGTAGTATCTCTTGTGGGAGTTGATCCTTGTATAGGATTGTAAATGTAAAAAGTAAATCTGATTTAAAATCTCTGATAGTGAAATCCGGTATACTCATGAGTTGAGTACGTCCGACGGGAGTGGAGTATGGAAACTGAAACACTGTACATACTTGTGTTTGGGATTGTCTTTGAGCACTTGTTTAATTAATCTTATGCGATGGATGTTTAATTATATAAATACATGATTACATGAATACTAGGAGCTGATAGGTTGCACATCCCACAAACACTTGTACACTATCATATATAAACTAGTTGCTTCATTAGAATATGATTTGTAGTCTATGTGATTGAACCTTCTATTGGCTTGGAAGCCTTGGAGTTAATTACCATACTTAATTTAATTAGTTTAAGTAAAAAATTGTGTGTTAAAAGATGAAAATCTTATTTGGTCCTAATCACCCAATCCTCTATGATATAGCCTTCATTCCTTAGCTCTGCCAAGCTTTCGCACATAGCCGTGGTATCCTACACCACATGTAATTTCAATTGGTATCAGATCGGGTTGCTCTTCAAGGGCATACCCACCTTAAGTTGATCCAAGGGGCTTAAGAATGATGTAAGAGAATCAACTAACTTCCCATCATTTTAGTCACCTCAAAGAAGCATCACATGTAATGTAGTTAATATTGGAGCCCAAGTCTTGGCAACGCATCGGCATCATGATTGAGGGAGTCAACGGGAGCTAATTGAAGCGCGGGGAGCATTGATCAAGTAAATCGAGACAACGCTACAAAAAGGGCTCAATCCGAAAAGTTGTCAATTGTAAGAGTTTGAGTACACTCCTTATATTGGATTAAATATAGAGTTTAAATTGCCAAACTTGATTATGTTCTTGTGCAGGATATTGGTTCTTATGTAGGACCTAAATCCTAAGCTCTTATGTAGGGCTGAAGTCACCAGACATGGGTGTATACGTATTAATCTCCATGAGATCATCCGATAGGAGTAAACGTAGGTCCTTGGATTAAGACCGATGTTACTGATTAGCAGATAGAAAACCAACTCAAGTCTCTTACGGGAGCCTCCACCGAAAGTGTATGTCATTAGGTTCTTGTGTAGGACTGGGGTTCGTGGTGAACCTATATGAAATCACGTAGAGTCTTTTGCGAGTGTCGTTCCTTGTATAGGATTTTAAAAGTTATAGGTGAACCTGATTTAAAACCTTCGATAGTGAAATCCAGTACACTCATAGGTTGAATGCATTTGCAAGGAGTAGAGTAGGAAAACCAAACCATTATACATGCTTGTGTTTGTGATTGTCTTTGAGCGCTTGTTTAATTATGCTTATACGATGGATGTTTAATTATATAAATACATGATTAGATGAATACTAGGAGTTGATAAGTAGCACATCCCACACACACATGTATATTATCATATATAGACTAGTTACTTCATTAGAATATGATTTGTAGTATATGTGATTGGACCCTTTATTGGCTTGGAAGCTTTGGAGTTAATTGTCTTAGTTTAATTAGTTTAAGTCAGTAATTGTATGTTAAAAGATAAAAATTTTATTTAGTCCTAATCACCCCCCATTTGGGACATAGCCTTAATTCCTTAGCTTTGTCAAGCTTCCACGCATAGCCGTGGTATCCTACACCACATGAAATTTCACATGTTGCATCCCTTGTTGGAAGGTTAAGTGGAAAAATTGTGCCCTTGGGTGGTCGAAGTGGGTGGGTCATGTCTCTAGTTAACTATGGCTGAGATGGAGAGGTTGTCATCTTGATTGATTGAAGATGTGGTGGGCAGGATGTGCCCTAGTTGACTGGAATGGGTATGTTGTGCCCCTAGTTGGCTGGAAAGATGGGGAGTTTATCCCCTCTGTTGCTTGTTGATATGGGCAAGTTGTGCCCCTGATTGATTGATGATGAGGTGAGGAAGGATATTGTAACATCCCCATAGTCCTCCAAATATTGTACCTGGTCTTGCCCCTGGTTGGGCACTTCCTCTTCTTCTATCTATGGTTCTCTTCCCATTGGTCTAAGGATGGTCCCCATCAGATGGGCGGTCATAATGCTCCACTCCGGAATAATGGGAGGCATTTTCTTAGAAATGTTGGTCCTCCTCGTCATGACCCTTTGCAAGGTGTTCCTAGTCTAATAAACTGGATTGGCATGCATCAAAATCTTCTTTTTCTCCACTATTCCTTGAGAGCAAGTCAATATCTCAACCCTCACTTTCCCTGATTGTAGGTTGTCTCTAACACCGTTGTTCTGTAATGATTCTTTATGCAGTATTTGAGACGTGTTTTGCAGGTGGGAGGACGTACTCAGCATTCATTGGTGAAGGATTGATAATCACATTCACAGTCTCAAAGTGGAAACTATGCTAGGTAACGTCTTCTTTAGAGTGTAGGATGTCAATAATTAGAATGTCTGGCTTTGGTGCATTGTAACTTCTCGAGATGATGAGCTGTCTCAACTAGAACAAAAATCATCCTGTTATCCATGATGTATTTTACTCACTGATGGAGGGTGGATGAGACAACTCCAACCTTGTAAAGACATGACATACGCTGAAGTATATTGAATGAGGAAGTGATGTCTATGACTTGAAAAGTGATGATTGAAATATTTGGGCCAATTTGCACTTCAATGTCTATACCATGCTAAAACAATGAAATAAAGACAGAATTTTCGACGAATAGTCCATCGCAAAATTGGTTTCATTTAACGACGGACTGTCCATCGCTAACGAAAAATGTTCGCTCCCAAGCAATTAAGATCTTAGATCTTAATTCCGAGACGGACTTCGTCTATTGTGAAACTAAGCTTTGAGATTTTTATTTTTAATTTTTTTACTTTACTTAGAAAATTGAAATAAAAAACTAATACTTTGACCCAAAAAATTAACATTTTGAAAAATAAAATTATCTAGTTTAAAGATTGCAATTTTTTTTAAAAAAAAAAAAAAACAAAATTTTGAAAAAAAAATGTTGTGATTTAAAAAATACCGAGATTTCTATATATATATATATATATATATATATATCATTTTGAAAAAAAATTGATTTTGAGAATAAAATTGATAAATTGACAAAGTTTTAATAAGTTTATGATTTTGGAAAAAAAAAAAAGTTCAAGAAGTTTGAAAAAAAAAATGACAATGTTTGAGAAATTTTGAAAAATTGAAAAATATTGACATTTAGAAAGAAAAAAAAAAGGTACTTTGAAAAAAAAATTGATAAGTTTGAACAAGATTAGATTTATAAAAAAAAATGAGATTTTTAAAAAGAAATTGGGATTTTGTATTTTGAAAAAAAAAGAGAGAGAAGTTTGAAAGAAATTTACTTTTTGATATAAAAAAAAATGGAGAAGTTTGAAAAAAAAAAGAAGTGGAGATGTAAAAAAAAGTGAGATTTTGAAAAAAATATAAAAAGCTGTCATTTTGAAAAAGAAAATAAAGAAGTTCAAAAAAATGTGATTTGGAAAACAAAAAAATAACATTTTGAAAAAGAAAATTGAGAATTTAAAAAAAATATATATATGATTATATATATATATATATATATATATATATATATATATATATATATATATATATATATATATATGATTATGAAAAAAAAAAAAATGACAATGTTTGAGAGAAATTGAGATTTTGAAGAAAAGAAATTTGAGATTTAAAAAACAATGAGATTTTGAAAAAATTTGACATTTTGAATTAAAAAAATTGGCATCTTGAAAAAATTTGGAAGTTTGAATAAAATTGATAAGTTTCAAAAAAAAGGATTTTAAAAAGATATTGAGATTTTGTATTTTGAAACAAAATTGAAAAGTTTGATATAAAAAAAAATGAGATTTTGAAACAAGAATGATGAAGTTGAAAAAAAAATTTGACATTTTGAAAAAGAATGGAGATTCAAAATTTTCAAGAAAAAAAAAAAAAAAAGTTGAGATTTTGTATTTTGAAGAAAAGTTGAGAAGTTTGATAATAATTTTTCTAAAAAAAAAAAAAATTGAGATTTTGAAAAAAACCAAGATTTCCGAAAAACAATAATTTGAGAAGTTCGATTTTTATTTTTTATTTTTTAAAGAAGTTTGAAAATTAAGATTTAAAAATAAATTGGTGAGATTGAAAGAGACTGAGATTTAAAAAAAAAATTTAAAATTTAAAATGAGTAGAACAAATTCATTGGTGGGCATTTATTTGACAGTCAAAATGAAAAATTACACTCATTCAGTTAGATGGAGGCATTCATCAGGTGGGCTCCCCCGTGATAATAACCTGCTGGCCCAAAAAAAAGGCTGCTCTAATCATCGCGCGGCCTAAAATGGTAATCAATGGATAGCATTAAGACTCCGCAAATGTTCGTTAAGTTGTCTATTTGATTTGAACACTGAGACCCCTTCCCTCTGATGAATGGCCCAACACCATTTTGGTTCAAGGCCATCAACATGGAGGGACCCACCAAATGAACTGCTTGGATCTGCTTTTCTGATGGCGTGGATGGGTTCACTTCGTTGTAAATGCCTAGAATTAGCAACAGACTACTGAAAGCTAACATGCACCTACTTGCATTCAGGTAGATAGGTAATATAACCAATCGATCTGGACCGTCCATTGCATCCAGCCGCACATCTTATGCCACATTCTAAAAACCACATCGATCATATTCAATCAATATGAAGGTTGGCCTTCTTTTTTAGTAGCAATCCATCCACCGAGCCATGGTTGGGATGGTTAGGATTATCATATCAGAGTAATTCTTTGCAACCACAGGCAGCTCATGACCGTCCCCCACTAAATGTATGGTTCAAAATGCATCCAGTGAAAGAGGAGATCAATATCTTCTTTTCAAGTGTAGCTCTTAAAATACACACAAAAAGAGAAAAATATCTAAAAATGCGACTTGAAATTCATACAATTGCATGCAGTGCTGATTATAACTTATTTGATGTGATTGATGTAAGTAAGAGAAACCCTTCAACAATGTCCATGGAAATTACCATCGGATAATCTACCATTCAGTAATCATTATGTCATCCACATAATCCAAAATGAATCTACAAATCCAAACATGCATAGTAGAATTTTCAAAATTTGTGAATGTACCTGTTTTGCATTGTGCATTGGAAAGAAAGAGCTCTGTATCTTCACTAGTACCATAACATGATTCTTAGGAATTCTATTAACAGTAAAATCCCAAAAATTGCAAATTATTTTTCTTGCTGCCCAAGCCAAACACACCCTCAAATACTTTCCTAATCGCATATGATAATGGCTTGCGTGGAAGCTCTTCGGAGTTGTAGCATATCTTTGAGAAACCTTGATTTTTTTACAATCTTACCAGTACTCATCGTCTCAAGCACAGGAGCATTTGCAAGTAGGAACCTTATGAAACACAATTCACATTCGTCACCCATGATTCCAGTCATCTTCACCGTTCGGAGATGATTTAGCAAGCAACCCAAGTGTTCTTGCGCTTCCCAGAAACCTGCATTTGGTATAACCTGGTGAAGTCCATGAAATCAGATCTTATTTAGAGTGTGTTTGGAAGCACAACCAAATTGAATTGCAATTATTATTCTAATTAAGTGGGAATAACTAAATTGTAATTTCCTCAGCATTCGTATTGAGGGTCAACATTCCAAATTGCAATTGCATTACTTACCAGTTGGTCTTGAAATAAATGTAACAGCAATTTGAGGATGAAATTTCATGATTGATTTAAACTGAAATTTTGCAATTCAGCTCAATTGCGCATCCAAATGCAACATAAACCATAATGAAATCAAAATCCAAGAAAATTTGGAACTTACTTGAAACTCAAGTATGCCATAGCCACACACACTAAACTCAAGCATTTCTAAGTTAGGAGAGCTTCTTAACATGCAGAGTGCAGTCAAAACCACCTTCCGATCATTGAAACATATGCCCATTGAAAGATTCTTCAGATGAAGAAATGAAGTTGGAAGTACATCTGGTACATTGCCCATGCTAAAAAACTAGGAGCCAATTCAAAATGATAACATGAGTAGAGCTGTTTTGTTGAGGGCCAGTTTTAGATGTCATGACCCCTAGAATAAGAAATGAACAGAATGTTTTCATAGCATTAGATCCATTTTTGCACATCCTGCAAAAAAAGGATGGTAAACATAAATGGGTTCTCAGTTTTCATTAGTGGGGCCCATGGATCAGTGAACTAGACCATTGATTTGTTCTGTACTACCATTGTTGGACCATCGCCAGAATCTCCTTGATGAGACAATTTTAACATTCAGGCAATTAAGAAGAGAAACGCAAAAATGGTCCACATTGCCTTGAAAAGGTCGTAATGCTAGTCTTTCTGGCATTCTCCACCCTTGGTGGGACGCATAGACCAATGATCTGGATTATTAAACAATGGGCGGCCCCACTTGCCAATACTTCACAAAGATGGGCCACAAATTACATAATTCCTCATCTGCAAAATATACACCAAGATGAGAATTTGATGGTAACTGGTCAGACCCATTCTCATTGAATCTGTGGACGTATGCCTTCCATTCGTATTAGGCAGACACTCCTAACAAATACAAAATGAACACAACACAGTGCATTTAAAATTACATACCTCTAGCAAATAACCCTGCAGCTCCAGTTTCTCAATATGATGTAGACTGCCAAGAATCTTGATCAAATTGCAAACTCCACCTTGCTCGAGATGTTCGGCGCCATAAATATTTCTTGTCAAGTCGATAGCTGCAGTTATGAGTAATGGACTATTTGTTATTTGAAGATCTTTGAATTCACCGCTAAGGCACAGGTGACGGAGATTCAGAGCATTGATTACAAAATGAATCAAGCGGCTGTAACAATTTTTCAATGTCAATGTCTCTAGAAGCGGGCACTTCAGAATCAACCGTTCTAGTTCATCATTGGCAATACAAACGCGTTGAAGATAGAGGTTCCTGAGACCTCGGAACCCTTCAAATGCAGGAGGTGGATTGATTTTGCAACCAGTTAGGTGTAGATCACTCGGTGCCTGACAAGAGAAGAGACGAGAGTGCACTCTGTAGCTGTGCTGAAGAAAACCGAGAGTTAATTGTTTAATCCCATTCTTTGATAGGAAAAGTATCCATTGGTCAAGATGATAAGGGGCTTTCACATAATAAGAGCAGACAAACTTGTGAACTGGGCCGTTGTGAACTAAGAGGACTCCGTTGACAATGTCCGCCAGGTCAATTGCACATCGTTTGATCCCATCAAATACAAGATGTGGAATTGAAGCCCATCTGTACCTCCATTTCCTTGATAGGATGCTTGTTCTGACTGCGTCCCTTAGCGGCAAACACATGAGGATGGCATTGTAAGCATCCACAGGTAGATTGCTGATCAAATCTAAATCTGGATCAGACCTCTCATTTTGCAGTGAGGATTTGCCTCTTGTTGCCTTCTGAAATCAAACAAACCAAACTCCAGCCACTGGTGAGTTGCATGAATGATTTCGAGAAACTAAATATTAGTAGTCAGCGTGCATGCGTGTTTGCGTGTGCGTAAGCGAATAGGGGTGTAAATGGGTTGGGCTGGGCCAGCCATGGCCTATCCAAGGCTGGTCTAGTGATAATCCTAGACCATACTTTCCTATCATGTTTGTATTATGTTACACTACCATAATTTAGATATTAAAAAACTCTTGCAAGTGTCGCAAAATGTATAAATGACAGGCGACAAAAATAACCTCTCTAGTCCTTTGTTTTTTGTTTATATCTCCAATATTATAAATCAAATATGGGTAATCAACACAATCCATTGCACATTTGATCAAATTTCTCATGGCTCCTCCAACACATGAGATCTTGTGGGGCACAGTTTATATCTTCTTTGTTAAATGTGTGTTGAAGTGGAGACCACAATGTGCTAGGCTGAGATTTTTATTCCATTCGGACCCATTGAATTATACACAAGTGATGAGTATTAATTGTCAGATTTGCTCAATGACCCTCAATTGAGTGGTCCTTTTCTTATATAGAAATCATTTTCCTTACTTACAATATATCCCTTAATTACAACATAACAGCAGCATCTACATCCCCTAATTACAGCCCTTAATTACAGCATAATATCTCCTAATTACAGCAGCATCTATATCTCCTAATTATAGCCCTTAATTACAGCATAACAGCAGCATCTATATCCCCTAATTACAGCCCTTAATTACAGCATAACAGCAGCATCTATATCCCCTAATTACAACCCTTAATTACAGCAATATATGGTACAACAATATATGGTAGGTTTGTTGTCTATCCTACTAACATCCCCCCTCAAATTGATGCTGGTCGATCAAGAAGCATCAATTTGCCAACAAGAAATTGATGACGTAGTCGTGTCATAGCTTTGGTGAAGACGTCCGCTATCTAAAGGTCGCTTGAGACATGTGGAAGAGAGATAACCCGAGTATCAACAGCTTCCCGAATAGAATGAGAGTCCGCCTCGATATGTTTGGTACGCTCGTGATAGACGAGATTGGTAGCGATCTGAATAGCACTTGTATTATTAGCATGAAGAGGAGTGGGAGTAGATTGAGGAAAACCTATTTCAGCAAGTAAGCCACGGAGCCACATAATCTTCGAACAGGCTGCCGACATGGCACGGTACTCGAACTCGGTCGAAGATTTAGAAACACGATCATGTTTCTTGCTCTTCCAAGAGATAAGTGAATCATCAAGAAACATACATCACCCGGTGACAGACCAGCGAGTATCAGGACATCCACAAAACAAATACAACCAAAAGTGTGTAAGTCAAGAAAGCTAGGGTGCTGTTTATGTAGATGATAGTATGGAGAGTCGAAATTTAGCACTTTAGAAGGCAACCTATTAATCAAATATACTGCTGTAGCTAAAGCTTCAACCCAAAATTTAGGAGGAACAGAAGGTGCAAGCAACAAGGTCCTAGCAACATCTAACAAATGTCGATTTTTGCGCTCAACCACGCCATTCTGTTGAGGAGAAACAATTCCTTTGTGACGAAGAAACTCAAGAAATTCATGAGACATATATTCTCCACAAGAATCAGTTCGTAAAGTCTTAATGTTAGTGGTAAATTGATTCCCAACATATGCTAGAAACGATTTGAAAACAGCAAAGACTTCAGACTTATAGCGCAGAAAATATACCCAAGTATGCCGACTATGGTCATCTATGAATGTCACAAAATATTTATAATGAGCATAAGAAATGACATGAGTAATGCCCCATACATCACTATAAACAAGGTCAAAGCAATTCTTTGCCCTACTTCCGGAAGAAGGGAAGGGAAGAATCTTACTTTTTCCGATTTTACACGTAGAACAATCAAAAGACAAAGCATGAGGCAAAGACGAATCTTTTTTTCCCAACGAACCATAATTCAACAAATGAGATAAAACAACATTGTTTGGATGGCCTAAACGTTTGTGCCATACTTCACAATTATTGGAGACAGTAGTATAAGCCAAAGAAATGATACTACGAATGGAAAAGTATAATGGAAACAATCTCCCAACTTTAGGGCCCTTCGCTATTGTCCTCCCCGACATCGGATCGTGCACATGACAACCATCATGAGAAAACTGAACATTATAATTATCATCCACTAATTGTCCAACCGAGATAAGACTCGTAGAGAGCCCAGGTGATACAAAAATATTATTAAGTGATGGTGCAATATCACCAACCCAATAATCGGTAAACAATGGCCATTAGCAACTTGAATATTAGAAGAACTAGTGTACTTACGAACATTACTAAGCATATTAGGAGAACTGGTCATGTGATTGGATGCAGCAAAGTCAACAAGCCAAGATTGAGAGGGTATGGTACGTATAGTACCCTTACCTTGCAGCCCTAAAGCGAAAAATACCGATACAATCATTTGCTGCACCATTTCTGGTGTAAGGGCAGGTGTAGCAGTAATGGAAGATGACACTGGAGCGAGATTTTGAGTGCTGGTTACCCCATCCGAAGTGTGGCCAGTAGCAGTAACATGATAAGCATTCACGCGTCGGTTTTGAGGACGTGTTGGGCATTCTTTGATGATGTGCCCCTTCTGTTTATAGTAGCTGCAGAACTTTTTAGCACAATGGGCAGCAATATGCCCATAATCTTTGCAACTATAGCATTGAATTGTACGCATGTCTCAAACCCTCCCTTTGCCTTGAGCAGCATATGCGACAACATTCTCTTGCGGAAGCGAAGATTGAGTAAGAAGACATTGTTCCTCTCGAAGAAGTGCTCCAAAACACACGTCAAGAGATGATGAAGGATCCCTATGCATCAGGTTGGAGCGAATAGACTCAAATTCTGGCCTTAGTTTCATTAAAAACTAGTCTCTTTTGCTAACTTCATGGACTGCTTGAACAGCAGAGAGGGACTCGGCCGACACGTCGGTATACACAATGTCGGAAAACTCAGCCCAACAATTCTGAAAACCACAGAAATATTTCTGAACAGAGTGTACCTTGGAAATAGGTAGCAAGATCAGTTTCCAACTGAAATCGCCGGGCGGAATGATCGTGATGATAGACCTTTTTCAAGTACTCCCACATCGATTTAGCCGTCTTGTACGGCCTTAAATTGAGTATAAGCAGTGGATCAATAGACCCAAGAATCCAAGTCATCACGCGAGCATCTTTCACCTTCCATTGGACCAACGTCATACGATCAGTAGGTGCTGGATCACTCCCATCAACATGTCCCCACAACTCCTTTCCCATGACAAAAAGTTGAAACTGAAACACCCAGGCAGCATAATTCTTCCCAGTAAAACGAGTTTGAAAGACTTCTGAGTTGGAGTTGTTAGCCATAACTAGAATCTCTCGAAATGCACCAAAAACAAAAAAACAAAAAAACTGCAAACCAGAACCCGCACCCAAGAACCCAGAAAACCAGAGCCTAGAACCACGAAAATTAGACCAAAGACAAGGTTGCAGAGAGTGGCTCTGATACCATGTCAGATTTGCTCAATGACCCTCAATTGAGTGGTCCTTTTCTTATATAGAAATCATTTTCCCTACTTACAATATATCCCTTAATTACAGCATAACAGCAGCATCTATATCCCCTAATTACAGCCCTTAATTACAGCATAACAGCAGCATCTATATCCCCTAATTACAGCCTTTAATTACAGCATAACAGCAACATCTATATCCCCTAATTACAGCCCTTAATTACAGCACAACAGCAGCATCTACATCCCCTAATTACAGCACAACAGCAGCATCTACATCCCCTAATTAGAGCATAATATCTCCTAATTACAGCAGCATCTATATCCCCTAATTACAGCCCTTAATTACAGCATAATAGCAGCATCTATATCCCCTAATTACAGCCCTTAATTACAACAATATATGGTAGGTTTGTTGTCTATCCTACTAACATTAATGTTGTCAAATTACAATGCGATCAGCATATGTTGTTCGCATATGCTCGCTTTTTTAATTTTACAAACAAATTTACAAAAACGAAAAAGGAAAAAAATGAAATTAAAAAAAAAATCTAAAAAATTAGGGGAAATTGCCTAATTAGTAAAAGTGATTGGATAACTTATTTTACTTATTTTATTGTAATTTGAGTGTTTCATTAAGTTATATAGTTAATTAATTATATTATTTTTACATAAATTTTAACAAACAATTTACAAGTTACATTAAGAGAGAAGTAATTATTAAAAACTTCGAACATAAAGAGAAAGATGAATAAATGAGAGAGAGAGAGAGAGAGAGAGAGAGAGAGAAATTTTAAGCTTTAGTAAAGAATAGTGAAAGTGGACAGGGTTTGAGTGCCTATATATAGGCAAAAGTGACTGAAATTCCAAAAAACCAAAAAATAGTCCTGTTGGGCAATATGCTATTCCGTATGCAAAATGCGGTTGGATACTTGCATATGTGATCGCATAGTCATCGCATAATAAAGTATGCCATGACATACTTGCTAGGATTGCATATGCCATCTGTGGAATCTTCTCCAAAATTGTATACCTAGTGCGCATTTGAACCAAGGAACCTCGATTTAAAGGAGAGAATTTTCCCTCAAGCTTTTCACGACATTTTAAGTTGGTGTTCAAGATATTCAAGATATTTCATTCTATAGTGGATACTCAATTTCAAGTAAAAAATCAAACTCCCCGTTCTGACTTAGGGGGAGAATATCTCTCAACATCGTTTCGTACATATCTTCAGGATCATGGGATTATTCATCAGACCACCTGTTCTGATACTCCACAACAGAATGGGGTGGCTGAACCAAAAAATCGTCATATTGTTGAAACTGCCAACACCCTGATGACAACTATGAGTGTTCCTCGTTCTTTCTGGGCGAAAGCTATGTTGCATTTCATCTACTTGATTAACCGGATGCCAACCAAAGTTCTACAAAGCAAATCTCCCTTCTTGGTTCTCACCGGCTTCCTTCCTACATATTCCACATTTCATGTTTTTGGTTGTGTCTGTTATGTTCACCTGGCATCACGTGAACATAACAAACTCCCCCCAAAATCAGTCAAATGTATATACTTGGGATTTGGCGAAACTCAGAAGGGTTTTCGATGTTATGATCCGATTTCTCGTCGTCTTCGAGCATCACGACATGTTGTTTTTCTTGAGCATATTGCCTTTCATTCATCGGTTCCTCCTCTGCCCACACCTAACTCTTCTAGTCTTACCACTTTTCCTAACATTCCTTTTGCCTCGAGTACACTCCCTCGTCTGTTGCAGGTTTACTCACGACGAACACGTACAGATCCACCTCCTATTGCTTCCCTTACTGTACCTGTTGCCGATTCAGAATCTCCCTTGATACGTCGTTCCGCTCGTGTTCCTCGACAACCTGATCGCTTGATATGCTCTATGTCTACCATGATGCTACTCTGGATACTATCTCTATTCCTACTTCATACCCTCAAGCAGCCACTCATGATTGTTGGAAGAAGGCAATGGCAGAAGAACTTGTAGCATTGGATGATAATCATACATGGGACATTGTCACTCGACCCACTGACCAACAAATAATTGGTAGCAAATGGATTTATTCTGTCAAGCTCAAGTCTGACGGATCATTAGATCGATACAAGGCTCGGCATGTCGCTCAGGAATACAAAGAGGAACACGGAATTGATTATGATGAGACATTCGCTCCCGTGGCCAAGATGAAAACTATTCGTACTCTTCTGGTAATATCATCCGTTCGCTCTTAGCCACTCGCTCAGATGGATGTGAAAAATGTTTTTCTTCATGGAAACCTCCAAGAAACAGTATATTTGAAACCTCCTCCTGGCTCTTTAATCCCTGACAATAAGGTATGTCGCCTAAAGAAAGCCTTATACGGCCTCAAACAGGCACATTGAGCACGGTTCCAACACTTTCACGATGTTTTTACGGGTGTTGGCTTTACTCAAAGTGGTCAAGACCCATCCTTATTTTTGCGCACCACTGCTCGCAGAATTATCATTGTTCTCGTCTATGTTGACGATCTCCTCTTGACTGGTAGCGATGCTACTGGCATCTCGGCTTTAAAGGAAGTTCTGCGATCATCCTTCAAGATGAAAGACCTCGGCCATCTAACATACTTTCTTAGGCTTGAATTTTCACGTTCTCAACGTGGGATCTTAGTTAGCCAGCATAAATATACCAAGGATCTTCTCGCCTTGGCCTCATTGACGGATCAGAAGACAGTTTAGACTCCCTTAGAACTTAACGTTCAATATGGTCGTGACGATGATGATCTCCTTGCGCAACCCACATTATACTGCCGTTTGGTTGGGAGTTTAGTTTACTTAACAATAACTCGCCCTGATATTGCCTACGTTGTCCAAGTCGTCAGCTAGTTTGTTTCTGCTCCTCGGACTCTTCATAAGACTGTGGTGTTGCACATCCTACGGTACCTACGTGGATCTCTAGATTGATCACTGTTTTTCTCCTCCACGGCGACTCTAGACCTTCGTGCTTATTCGGATGCTGATTGGGCCGGTTACGCTCTCACACGAAGATCTACCACTGGCTGCTGTGTTCGTCGTGTCCCGTATCGGCCGATACGTTACTGGCCATAACGGCCGTTGCGAACCTGTAACGGCTGTTACGGGCCTTGAAAAAAAAAAAAAACTTACCTTTTTTTCCTTTCTTTTCTTCTTCTTCTTCTTCCTCTTCTTCCTCTTCTCGAGCAACTGCGGTTGTGACCCTGCTGCGGCTGCGGCCTTCTTCCTGTTCCTCTCTCTCTCTCTCTTCTTTCCTTCTTTCCCTCTTTTTTCTTCTCTCTTCTTTCCCTCTTTTTTCTTTTCAGTTTCCCTCTCCCTTTTTTTTAAATTTCCAGGTGTACCACGCACCAACTAGCTGCTATAGGTACGTGTCACGCTAAGACGAGTGCTAACACTCCTCGAGCTCCGAGTTGTACGAGCGGTTCAAAGGAGATCAAAGTTATATGGGTTCCACAGTGATGTATTTATTACATCTACACCGTTCATCTATTTTCAGAGATCATTTTAGAGCACTACCCAAAAAATGAATTATATCCAAAGATCATCTGGACCACACCAAAAATAGCAATGGAGATAATAAATTTCATCGTTAAACAATTCGTAGGGCCCACGGTAACGTTTATTTTCTATCCAATCTTATCAGACCCTAGTGGGCCCCACCATGATGTATATATTTTATCCATGTCGTCCATCCATTTTGCTACGTCATTTTAGGTCAGGATCCAAAAAATTAGTAATATCCAAATCTCAGGTTGACCGCACCATAGGAAACAGTGGTTATAGAATGCTCACCATTAAAATTTTCTTAAGGTCCACTGTAATGTTTATTTTCAATCTAACCTATTAATTGGGTCACACTGACAAGGATGAAGGGAAAACACACATGTCAGCTTGATCTAAAACTTTTGTAGCCCCCAATAAATTTTTAATGGTGAACGTTTAATTATTGTTGCTTCTTACGATGCAGTCCACCTGAGCTTTGGATGTGCCTCATTTTTGGGCTCATGCCCTAAAATTATTTGGCAAAATGGATGGACGGTGTGGATATAACACATTCATCACGGGTGGGGCCCAAAAAACTTTGACACGTGTGCTACACTTCACAATCCGAGTCCCGCCTAATTCGAGCCTTAAAAAATTGTACACAAGACATATTAACTTAAAATTTAGCAATTAATTTATGGACTGCACTTGCTAACTCACAATGCCAAAATCAAATTGTTTGAATAGTTTTATTTGTTAATTTGTGGATTTTTATTTTTAAAATAGGGCCTTTTGATTTTTTTTCATGATTTTCTATCCAATAAATGTCCACCAATTCATAAGTGAGATAATGACAATAAATTGCATGAATTTGAGGCTGATTTGGAGCATAGATTGGTCCTCCAAGTCAGCCCCAAATTGGCAACGCCATCTACCTGAATTTAATTTCATTTTTTTAAAGAACTATTGGGAGAAATGATATCAAGTTGTTAAGTTTATAAATTAGATATTTAGAAAATTAAATATATGAATTTTGTAGTCAAATTCAAGTTACCTGGTTCAAAAATTAATCAGACAGTCCGATATGACTTCTCACCAAAGAGTGGACCGTTACACCACCATAAACATGTTCCAATTTTTAAATGAATGCATATTTGGAATGCTTAGAATATTCTGGATTTAATCCATATTTTTTCATATTTTTTTTAAAAAAAAAAAAATTGCACCGTTACGGGCCGTTATGCCTCCGTATCGCCGTTACACCCCCGTATCCGTATCGGTATCGGAGGGCACTGTTACGCCAACCGATACCGATACAAGATACCTTGACTGTATTTTTCTTGGCACTTCTCTCATCTCTTCGAACTGTAAGAAGCGAGTCACTATTTCCAAATCGAGCACGGAAGCCGAGTATCGGGCGATGTCAGCTGCTTGTAGTGAGTTTGTCTAGTTACGTGGACTTCTTTCCGACTTGGGCATTTATCTACAGAATCCTACTCTACTCCATGTAGATAATCTAAGTGCTATTCAGATTGCCTATAACCCGGTTTTTCATGAATGGACAAAGCATATTGAAGCTGACTGTCACTTCATCCGCGAGAAGTTTCAATCTAGGTTCATTTCTCTTCCACATGTCGCATCCCATTATCAGATTGCAGACATTCTCACCAAGTCCCTCACTTGTGCATGTCACTCATTTCTAGTTGGCAAACTATTACTTGTCGATGATCAGGATTAGTTTGAGGGGGGATGTTAGATAGGCCACATGCCTTGTATACCTTATATACCTTGTATAGCTAGTATACCTTGTATAGTTCATTTCCATAGGTAGAGGATTCTGATTTTATTATTTACCTTGTATAGATGACTATAATCTCTATATATTCAACCCCTTAGGGTTGTCTCAAATACAGAAAACCTATTGTCTTCTCTCTGTTTTCATTGTTTACAAGTTTCATATATGAACTATTTGGTTAACCTAAATTGTTAAATCATGCTGTATTTCTCAAATTCCATGCCAACAAGTGTAGACTCTTTATCCACATGTTAGTTTTTCAATTTAGAATGATTCACATATGCACACTCATATGAACACTCCAAATCACGTGGATATAACTCTAATTTTGTATGAATCACCTCAATATGGATCCTATTATGCTTTGGTGGTAATAACATATGCTAACATGTGGACTTAATGGTTATGAACAGGCATATGGCGTTATACCTTGAACCAGTGGCCTTTATCATGTGGAGATTATGTAATTTGGATTAATGGATTCCATCCTTGTGATATTTGTCTTGTGGGTTGAACCTTTTATTGTGTCCTTGGATGGACTTTGGTGCTTAAGTGGCTTGAGAGAACAATCATTCAAATAGTGAATACCCAAAAAAGATAGAGCAAAGCATGGCATTGATCAGGTAAATGGCAGTGCGAATAGCTTTTACTCAAAAGTCCTTGGGAACAAAGATGGATAAGATAAGAGCTCGGGCTATTTCAAGAACGTGGCGATTTTTGTGCCCCGCCAAAATATTTTTTCATAGGGATATACGAGCCAGACTTTTAATGTTGAATATGGTTGTCGGAAAGAAATTTTTTAAATTTGCGACTAAGATGTTCACCTCCAGAATTAGATTATAGAACTGTGTTCCACTATAGTGGTAAAATTGAACAAAGATGTCATAAAGCTCGAACAGTTGGACATTAATAAAAACACCCAAGTATATCGTGCATTATCATCAATAAAAGACACATAATAACGAAATCATCCTCTAGATAAAATGGAGACTTGTTGCTAAACATCACTATGCGTAAGAGCAAACATAGAAGAAAAACAAAAGTACTACGACTAAGAAATAACGTATGAGTTTTAGCTAGTTTACAAGATACAATTTTTAACATTATTGAATTTTTTTTAAAGATAGCATCGAGAATACCACAAGAAAACATAAATTGTAATATGGAAGAGGAAACATGATCAAAACGATGGTGTCACAAAGACAGAGCATCAAGAGTAGCAACAACACTAGCAAATATGCAACCTGAAGTAGCCGAGTTCGGATAGTCCAAGAAGTAAATATCTTCAATTTTACACCCAGTCCCAATCAGCTTCCCAAAGTGTACATCCTACGCATAACCAGAAGGAGAAAAGACCTCATTACAGTTAGATCACATAATGTGACCGACAATGATCAAATTCCTAGTAAGAGATGGGACATGATGACACCAGTAATGTTAAAAAAATTTGTTATGACCAAGCTGACTTGGGAAATTGTCATAATGGCTCTATTTGCAGTGCAAATGGAATTAACAAAAAAAAAATGTTGAAAGTTGTTCAAAAGAGACTCATTGTTGTCATGTGATGGGAAGTATCTAAATCAAACAACTAGGAAGAAGAAACGATGTTTACGTGAAAAGGAGGTGGTAGAATCAAAAGACAAGCTAGTGTGCCTGAGAGAGCGTAGACTAACTTGCTCCAAATTGATAGTAACTAATGGAAAAACAACACGAGCATCCCAGGTAGGAACAATAGAGGGATCTAAAACAATAGAGAAATTTGTATGGCATTCTAAAGACGAAACCATGTTAGAAGCAATTGCATCAAGAGTTTTCTTGTTTTTGTTTGGACAAGTGTATTTTATGTGTCCAAAACCATGACAATAGTTGCATTTGATCGGCGGGCTGTTTTTGGAAGGTGCATAATAGAAAGCCTGTCTACATGAATTGCTGGCTAGGGATATGGAAACATGTATTCATATCACCAATATCATCGTTGATACCTGAAAACAGAAGGTAACATTCGAAAAATAAAAGGAAATGGTAGAATTTCTTACTGAAACTTCAGGAGGTGCTAAAACACATATATTTGCATATTTAGGAATCAAATGCTTACAAAAAAGAGACGCATACATAATAATAAGTTTCTCTTTAATGTGGTTCTAAAAGCATGTAATGTTAGCTAAGAAAAACATAGAGAAATATGGAGAAAATGGTGAAAATTTTCAATGATATTTTAGAAGATGCTAAAATACACATATTTGCATATTTAAGAATCAAATAATAGCAAAAATGATGCATATTTACATATTTGAAATCGAATAATAAGTTTTCCTTTAATGGGGCCTAAAACCATGTGTAGTTGACTCAGGTAAACATTGGAGAAATATGGGGAAAATAGTGGATCCATGCACCCATTCAACAATCAATCCATACATGCACATACAAACATACAAACACTCATGCATGATCCATCCATTCACCCATGCATGCGTGCATTCACACATACATACAAACATATCATGACAACAACACACATACACATATCTATCCATCCATCCAACCATCCATACATATACATGCATCCACCCATGCATACATCTACACACATACAAACATGTATTTCATCATACAACCATGTACCCATAAAAAATTGAAATGGAAATTTGTTTAATAAATAGATATTTGGCGATATCGATATATTGACAATACATTGGCGATATAATTGAAATATCGTAGATACATTGGCGATACAAGCGACGATCAGAATTTTCACAGACAAAAATATTGCCAATACATAGACAATATCAATACATTTAGCGATACAAGTAACACCCAGAATTTACATAGTTGAAAGTATTGGCAATACATTAGGGGCATCTTTGGCATGTTTTCTATGCACACTACCTTACTTATGACTTGGATTTCTATCATGTGTAATGTCTGCATGTCTACCGCCTCACATGAGGGGCCCTCATTATAACCATATCCATAATGAGTAAGATGGTCTCAATCGCGTGTGGAATGAATCACACACGTTGACGCATTAAAAAATCCTCATGATCATCATGCATATATGTCATTTCATCATCTCTTGATTTTATTTTATTTTAATATATAATATTTCATATTATGAAAAAGCCTTTACAACGCAACCCGCATTCAGGCTACTCTAGGGAAAAAATGCCCCAGGAGAAGCCTATCGTAAGAGACCTAAATCTGACTACCTGGACCAGGCCCACTGATAGCCCCCGAAGAGACCTGCCTAATGGCTCCCAAACCTACTCTTTTTTCTTTTTCTTTTTTTTTTCTAAGCTTGTTAGTACACCCCACTGTCAGTTCACACTTCACTGTTAGCCACCCCCACTAGGGATCGATACCAAGACCTTAGTGTTGAAACGAGGTATCTTTCACTCAGTCTACCACTTGACCAAGACCTGCCTAATGGCTCCCAGACCTACTCTATCTAGGAAGAGAAACCCCCCTAATAAGAGGAGGAAGGTCGGAGAAACGCCGGGAAAGAACGGAGCCTTAGCGGTCAGACCCCATGTTGGCCATCCCATCTGCTGGCCCATTCCCTTCCCTCAAAACATGAACAAATTTTACATGCCCTCTATTCTTTAGCCTGTCAATCCTATACATCCAGTAATTCCAACGCCAACCCGAATGAGATGTACCATTCAAGAGAGCCACCACTAGCTTGGAGTCTGATTCCACCTCAACCATGGCGAAACCCAATTCTAGACAATAGGCTAGACCGTCATATACCGCACGGAGTTCTGCTCTGGTGTTCGAGCCCACCCCATAACCCACCGAGAAAGCGAATAGGAAATCTCTGTTATCCCCTCTGCAAATCCTGCCTCGTCCCGACATTCCTGGGTTTCCTCTAGTTGACCCATATATGTTTAACTTTACCCAACCATTTATCGGTTTCAACCACTTCACTAGCTCAGTTTTCTCCCTTAGCGAGATGATTGCCTCGATGCCAAAATCCCTAAGAATCATTTGGTTGACCATAGGCAACAACCTGGAACCGGGCAAGCCTTTACTCAGAGCAGAAAGCCACCACTTCACTCGAGCAATTGCGCTGGAAGCTGAGGAGATCTTCCTATCAAATTTCAAAGCATTTCTGGAAATCCAGATGTCCCAGAGAATAAGACAGGGGACCAGCCCACGCAAAGACGATGAGAGCCCCGGAGGAGAAGGGGTGAGCCACCAATGCCAGATTCTCCCCTCCACCGATTGGTCCTGCATGGGGGCAAGGCCAAAGATGGCCCCAAAGTGTCCCCAGACCTCTGTCGCGGGGTTGCCAAAGATGAAGAGATGGTCAAGGGACTCCCCAGAGGGCCGCTGATCTAGACCAGCTTTGCAGCAGACGCATTTGGAAGCCAGCTGAATGTCTCTAGCTTGGACAAAATCTTCAACCGGAATTGCTTTCTGCAGCAGTCTCCAAACAAACAAAGACATCTTAGGAGGCATTTTTGTGCGCCATACCCATTTCGCCTAGCCCCCACGCTGCCTACTATCTCTACTTAACTCCCAAGCCAATTTGCCAAGAAAGAGCCCGAAGGCTCAAATGGCCAAAAGCAATCTTCTGACTCTTCCGATTAGCAGAATCCTCCCTAGAATACGAAATCTAAGACCTACTAGGGGAGATAGACACTAACAGAGGGAGGAGGAAGAGGACCTTCCGGGACCAGGAAATCACGGACTTGCAGCGACAAAAGCTCCGCCGAGATAGGTCTATCAGCCAGAATTTCCAGCGGGCCAAGCCCTGACCAGTTCGTGTACCATAACCGTCGAGGCCCTAGCCCACTCGCCTCTGCACGCTAGCTTCCAACACTGGCAGAAGTGCCTTGATGCTTTTCCGCAACGGGGAGGGGGAAGACGAGGAACACCCCATTATTTCTAGGTTGAGGTCTTGGCTGTATTTTGCTCTCATGAAAGTGCCCCATAGACTGACTTCCCTTCCATACTTAACAGCCCACACCAATTTAAACTGGAGGGCCTTCATCACCTCTTTGAGCTTTCTAATTCCCAGCCCGCCTTCTCTCTTCGGTCTGGATATCTCTTTCCAACTCGTCTAGTGCAGCTTCCTCTTCCCGTCTACCCACCCCCAGAAGAAGTTTGCAAACCACTTCTCCATCTCATTAAGGACCATCGCGGGAATTTGGGAGGTAGCCATGGAGTCTGCGCTAAAATCGTCCTCCCAGCCTGCCATAAGCATCTCGCCTTCCACCCGGAGATGCGAGCTTCCATTTTGTCTAGCAGGGGTTGAATATCTGCTCTTTTCGCCCTGCCTTTGACAATTGGGACACCTAGGTATAGGGGGCATGCCCTGGACTTAGAGATCCCCAAGGAACGTTCTATGGACCTAATTCTGGCGAGGGGGAGCTTCTCGGAACTGAAAAAGGAGCTTTTGAGGAGGTTTACCTTCTGGCCGGACGCTGCTTGATAACAAGCCAGGAACCCGTTCACTTTACGAAGCGAAGCAAAGCCCCCGTTCAGGAACAGGAGAGTGTCATCTGCATAGAGGAGGTGAGAGATCAGTGGGCACCCCTGCTGCAGCTTGAAGGGCTTGCAGAAACCCCGACTAACCAGCAATTTGAATCCCCTGCTGAATACCTCCGCTGCCAGGATGAACAAGCTGGGTGATATCGGGTCGCCTTGCTAGAGACCTCTAAAAGATTTAAAGAAATTTGCTACCTCGCCATTAACTAGCACAAAGAACCAACAATTTGACCAACATTTCTCCACCAAGTTAACCCATGAATTGCTGAACCCAAAACATCTCATGACCTGTTTCAGGAAATCCCAATCGACCCTGTCATAAGCTTTCTCCATATCTAGCTTAAGCACGATATTGCTACCACAGACCTTTTTTGTTGATTTCCCTGAGCATTTCTTGGGCAAGAGCTATGTTCTCTGCTATATTACAGCCTTGGATGAAGGCCCCTTGCTCAGGAGAGATGAGTCTTAGCAAAAGAGCACTCGGCCTTGAAGATATTATCTTCGAGAAGATTTTATTAATGCAGTTGCAGAGGCTGTTAGGCCAATATTCGAAGATTTTTTTCGGGGAATGGGGATTTTGGCACAAGACATATTAGGGAGGACATGACAACCCTGGGGAAGTCCTTGCCTTCGAAAAGGTACGTTGATGCCTTATGCAGGTCTTGCCCCACAATGTTCCAGCAACCCACATAGAACGCACTTGAAAATCCATCTAGGCCTGACGCCCTGTACTTAGTGAGAGAACAAACAGCCTGATACACTTCTTGGGCTGATGGAGGGGCCATCCGCTGCTCGTTCTCTTCTGAAGAGATAAGTTGTGGGATAGCTGAGAGGAGGTTAGGCGCTGGAGACGATCCCTCTGACTTGAAAAGAACCTCAAAGTGAATAATTGCTTCGCTTTTTTTATTCTAGCTTGATCAACCGCTCTTTGACCTGAATCCAGCTCAATGGCCTTGATTTCTACTTTTCTCTGTCTTTCCGTCGCTAAGGAGTGGAAGAACTAGTGTTCCTGTCCCCCTCTTCCAACCAGTTGCTTCTCACCTTCTACTTCTAGAAAACCTCTTCCATGAGCTCTAATTGGGCTAGGTTACTACTGGCTTCGATGAAATCTTGTTGCATACCATCTTCGAGCCCTGATCTAACCGCTAAATTTTGCATTTGATACTCGATATCCTCAAGTACCCATTCAACCTGCCTAACCTGCTCGAAAACGTTACCGAACACCATCTTATTCCAGACCTTAAGTGCCAGCTTGACCTTCCTGAGCTTTAGCCGAACCGTTTAGACGTTGATCATTGGATGCGGTGAAGCCTCACCCTCCCAGGTTGTCTTCACCACCGGCAAGAAAGAGTCATGCCGCAACTACATTCTCTGAAATTTGAATGGCTTAGCGGATGGGGGGGAAAGACCAGCAGCAGAAAGCGTGATCTGAGGAGGCGCGAGGAAGATGCTCCACGTGAAAACGTGTAAAGGAGTTCACCCAATCAGTGTTTAACAGCACCTTGTCTAGCCTGGCCTACACCCACGCTGATTGTTGCTCCATGTAACCTGTTTCCTGAGAAGCCTGCATCTAACAATCCGGCGATATTGATTGCCTTAGCGAATTCTTCAGAGCTAATAATGTCGGAGTTCCTGCTGCTTCTTCTCTCTGAGGCTTCGACAATCGCATTGAAATCACCGCACAACGCCCATGGCCCTTGCGCGGATCTGGAAAAGGTAGCCATGTCGTCCCAAAGAGCCCTTCTCTGACTCCCAACACATTAGCGTAAACAATGGATAACTGGATTGGAACTTATAGATTCTGAATGCAAACTTTTAGAGTGAGCATTTGGTTAGTTGCAACTAAAACAAAAACATTAAGGGGACTATTTAAAAACACCAAAATCCTACCTCCCGCGTCGCCATTGGAGAAAGAGTGGAAACTCAACTTTAAACACGTGCCCACTCTCTTTTCCTCCCTTAGTATTGGCTCGAGGATCGCCACGATCCACGGATTGTGGCTAGTGATGAGTCTCTTTGTTATCGTAATGGTTGGCCTGTTACCAACTCCTCGGGCGTTCCACACTAGGATACTATCCATCAGTAACACAGTCTGAGTTCACAACCCTTCTTTTCAATCTTCGCAGCCTATGTTCCCATTCTCCCGCGGAAGTAATTCTTGTCGCCTTTCTTCGGAAACGTTTCGCTCCTACCCTCTTAAGGATTTGTTTTAGGGAACTGCCTAGAGGGCCCATGGTTTGTTCTAGCCGAAGGGAGGTTGAGTCACAATTTCCACCCTGGCCTTGTATGGGAAAGATTGTTGGCTCTTCATTATCTGGTTGCACCTCATCTTCCTGCTGTTTACATTCCCGACTCCTCTCCACTTTCTCCTCTCTTGCTCCTGGTACCCGGCCATCATTCTGCTCCCATATTAAGGCATCTATGCTGAAAAAGGGGGAAAGGTCCACTTCTAGACCGAACCTGTTGTCAGTTTTCTCCATTTCTGGAGTCCAGCTGGAATGAGGAGTCCTGTTTTCCATTGAGTTTGGGACTAGCGATAGGGGTGAGTTCCACTGGGAAACCTCTTCCCTGTCCTCATTGCTCTCTATAGGCCTCATAGGGGAGCACCTAACTGATCTGGACTGGAAGTGGTAGTTGTCACTTCTGTCGCAATCTTGATGTCTTCACTCTGCCTGATTGGTCCAATAGAATTTTCTATGGGGGGGGGGGGGGGGGGCTCCTTGGTTTGTGATTCCGGCCAGTGGCAGGAGTGGGGAAGGCTCTGATTTCTCCTGAAAGTTGGACCCTAAGTTCACCTGGGTCGATAAGGGAGTCCCGGTCCTATTCTCTCCTCTGCCTTCCGTCTTGAATATCCGTAATACCAGTTGGGTCGTGTTGAGGGGATTAATCAAACCATTGAACTTGTGAAGCCTCTAGCATAGGAATCATGCTGTTATCGACAATCCTCTCCTTGTCATTGGGACTGAAGTCACCTTAGCTCGGCTCGACCTCGACATTTCCTCAAATAGATTGAGGGCATTCCATCTGAGCCACTGAGGCATTTTGACAAACATGTAGCTGGTAGTCCCTGGTCTCTTTTGGTTCTATTTGGAATCTTCTTTCAACCCAGTCCTCGGTGCTCTCCTTGCTCCCCAGGGGTCTGCTTAGGTGTTTCTGATCGAAGGAGATGTGTTCGTCCGATGTAAAAGCTTCTGTTTCGGCATAGACAAGGAAAACTTCGTCTACAACTACTAGTTTCAACACCCTCTTCATATCCACTCCCGAATGGAGTTTAATCTTTAAACGAGCATACACCTAGAATAACCCATACCTGCTGCTCGCATCAACCTGAACCACCTTCCCGAAGAAATTTCCTGGATCTAGGATTACCACTTCTAACCAGGTGTCCGCCGGAATACCAAACAAACGGATCTAGTTCCCCTCTCCTCCGAGGGCTACATCCAAGGACCAAGGGAATATTGTCTCGAGGCCCATTGGTTGTTATAAGGGGGAGTCTCCCATGAAGTCGATGAGCTTTGACTTTGTTTTTAGGACTCTGAGGAAGTGGGTGTGGGACAATCTCGCCACATCTATTGCTGATGCCGTAAACTTGGATGCCCTAATTGCTCCAATCAAGTACGATATGGAGTTATTTGGGTCCGAGGCTACCCCAACTAGCCCTAGTTGCAATTCCTTGAGTTTTATTGCCACCGCAACTGGGTCTGCTATTGTAATAATCCCTCCTTCGGAGGTGTCCTGACAGTGCGATCCCGGACCCTTCCCAACGACCGCTCCTACATACGATTTGTTGTGAAGATTTGCTAGTTTCTGCAGTTTGGGGACTGGTTGGACGACCCTGACTAGTGGGAAATACCTCGGTTTCACCTTTTTGACAGAAACTACCCTACCATCTATTCTCCGCCCATCCAGGATTTCCATGGCCGCCCGCGCCTCCTCATATAGAAAATGAACAAATGCAAATCCCCGTGGCTTCTTCAAATCTGGGAAGCACAGAATGTATGCATCGAGGACTTTTCCGTACCTGCTAAATATCGTTACCAGCTCCTCTAGGGAACAGTCATACGGGAGGTTTCCCATGAAGAGACTGAAATCGCTTCTCTCTCCTTGTTCATTCCGAGCGTTGATTGAGCTTGTTCTTCGGAGGGATCGTCCTCTCCAACCTCTCCTATTGTCGCCTTGATCCCTGGTATGGCCTCCCCTCTGTCCATGTGGCAGGACTCCTTCATAGCCATCTCCCAAGTTAAACTGACTAATTTGTAGAACCTAAATCATTTGTGTTTTGAGGGGCTTGCAAACTAGATTGAAAGTTGGATGGAAAAGGTGCTTGTGGGATGCTTCATCAAAGGATTAAAGGATGAGATGGGGGCTTAGGTTCGAATGTTCCGGCACAATACTCTAGTGCCCCATGTAACATGTATCAAAGGACTATCATGGCTCCAAACGTCATCGAGCACAAGCAAGAATCGCTTTGCTTGCAAGTTGCAACATACCTTGGAGGTGATCCTGCAACAGGGCCAAGTCCAATGACTCGCAACCCTCATCTCATGCAACTTAACTAATCTCATGCACGATCATGATTTTACTATGTTTATAGCAAGCCATGCTGATTATTATGAGATCCCATCCCTGCAGACTCAATGGTTGGGATTAGAAGCATCTCTTTCAAGGTATTCAATAACGGTAATAGTCAAGAAAGTTTCTAAGTAAGAAAATGTGACAGCCCATATTAGATTGTTGAGGACCCGCATCAGCCTGTAATAGACCATTTTCTCAGAATGGGCATTACAGCCCCATATCACATAAAGGTTCCAACCATCATCCTTATATATGTAACAATTGTTATGGTCATTATATAACCATTTTTAATACCATGATCTCAATAGATATGTTTTTATCTCAACAATTTAGAGACAAAAACAAGCCTCACAATATGTTTGCATACAACCCATGACTTGAAAACCCATACAAGACATATAACACGTCCATACACACTAGAGCTAGCAAATGAACATTCTCAACACCACACATGTATACTAAAAACAGTTCTTAACAACAACTTATAAAAGGGCATGTTCGGCATTGCATGAGTGACTGTTTCTGTGAAATTCATTTTCCAAAATCACTTAAACGAGCAATAAATGCGTTTGGTTATTGTCTTATTATAATTTTTATTGAAAAACAATTACAAAAATAAAGCTTTTTTCCTTCTGCAACTTGGAGTCATTTCCAAGAAGGATTTGAGCTAAACAGAAGGCCTCATTTGAGGGGAGCAGAAGAAGCTTTATATATGCTTGGATACAACCCATGAGTTAAACCATGAGTTAAAGACTCAGGCACCATTCATCAAGTAGGGCACACTTTGAATGTGCCACATACCAAAAATTACAGCAACACGCTCATCAAGTGAGCCACACATGCAAGTTTGCTTAGATCTTTGGCACGTGCTATGTACTCAATCTCTAACACATGATTTGTCCCTCCCACATAGGGGGATTCTTTGTTAGATTTTTGGGCCATGTATGACATTAGTAGTCAGGGCAATGGAGTAGTTAGGGCAATGGGTTGGATGGTTTGGATCGTAATAATGAGTCCAAGTGGGGCCCATAAGTATGTTGCATGTATATAAAGAAAGATGCCCCACAAAGTACGATGCAACAAAAGTGCATAAGTGTTAGTGTTGTGCTAGGGCTCTCTCTCCCTTGAGTATAGGTGTGTGGGCGGAGAAGTCTGCAGTAAGCCAATGATGGGTAGATCATTGCCGCCGACCCTGTACAATATAAATTAATGCCTCAATCCCCGACTCTCCTCACGATTCAGTTTTACCAAATCTCATTGTGTAGACATGGACAAGAGAAGGAAGATTTGAGCATGCACTCTCCTTCTCCTGTGAGCTTCAAACCTAGCAATGGCTGATTCAGGTATGAATGCCTTTGTTTCTCTCCTTCTGTTTTGAAACACAGATTACATTCATTTGATACTCTAGTAGGGAGTCATGCTTGAAGCACATGCACTCATAAGTTGCACATGGAGCATATACTAACTCAAATGAAACTGCCTCAATTGTGCAACCGTCTGTCGGTAAGTCACATCCTCAAAATCAGATGGGTTGAATAATCCCAACCAGTGATTTTTGGACACTTTTTTGTTCAAATTGGTAGGTTGTCTTTTAAATGTGTTTACCAAATTAGTTTACTTTTTGCATAAGTGATTCTCAATAAACAATTTAAGGAAATATTTTAATTGATAGTAATTTACAATCATGCACTTCCTAGAAAGTAGAGCCAAACAGGTCTTATATTTGAGTATACATCACAATGTGTTATTGTCACAATTCAGCCCCACCCACGTGTGCTAATATTAGGTGGGTGATAACTAAGATGCAGGGGCATACAAGAACAAATATTTTCCAAAACTAGAGTTGGGCATGGGACAACTCGACTCGTTCAACTCATTCAATTCTGACTCGATCCGAACCGAGTGGGTGAGTCGATCCGAATCGGTTCGAGTCACCGAGTAACTTGACTCGACTCAACCTGAAATCCAACTCGACACTGACTCGACTCGTACATATATATTAAAAAAAAAAAAACTTAGATATGACATTTCAGATCTTAGATGTCGTATACCTGATGGAGAGGCTGCAATTCTGGCAAGTGAATCTAGGTTTTGAGTTGTGATTTTAGCCCGTGGATTCTCGCTGCACTCGACCCAACTCGGTACTTGCGACTACGTCAAACTCAGTCCAGATTAGTCCAGGCTAGACCTGGACTCAAATCGGGTCAAGCATGCTGGACTCGGCACCCAGTCGTGTTGAGTTCAAGTCAGGCCTATTTCAAAACCGGATCAAGTCAAGTCAGCCCTAACTCGGTCCGACTTGACTTGACGCCCAACTCTGCCCAAAACTCACTAATTTGAGTACTATTCTATCGTGCACATGGCATACATCTATATTGATCCTAGCATTAGGATCCATCATTTGAACATAGCTCAAAATCACACTAATTGAAGTGATCGGCACCATTTAATTGAAGCCACCAAATGGATGGTCAGAAAGAAACAGTCAGAAGTCCATATTAGATGGGGTAATCAGATGGTAAAGATCGACGGATCATGTTATGTTCGGCCAATATTTCATCGACAATGGACCCATTATTTGAAGGGACTAGATCGGCTTCATACGAAGCTTGCATATGGACTCATGGACAATCCAACTAATCTATTTGAACTCTCCATTGGATTTAGACCGGACAACATAGACCATCATCAACCCACAATCCTATCCATCATTTTGATATCCATCCATTTTCCTACTCATGGATTATATTGTTAGGATGATCTCATCAAAGTGGTTTTTTGCTAACATAAGCAATCCTTGATGCGTCCCCCTGAATGGATGGTTCAAACTGCTAAGTGGACCAAGCTTCCCATAATATCCACACCATCCATTGTTTAGAACACTAGTCGGATGACCACAATCATCCAATCTATATGATTTGTGCTTGGTGGTCCATGAAGAGTGGGCTGTACCAATGGGGACTCAGGTTTGGTAGAGACCCTCCACTAGCCCAAGTGGCTAGCGGAAAGCTCTGTGGGCCCCACCATGATGTATTTGACTTATCAATGCAGTCTATCCATTTCGCCCCCTCATTTTCGGGCACAAGCCCAAAAACAGGGTAGATCCAAAGCTCAAGTGGGCCACATCACAGAAAATAGTTTGGATTGAATGCCTACCATTGAAAACTTCATGGGTGCCATAGAAGTTTAGGATCAAGTTGATATTTGTGTTTTCCATTCATTCAGATTTATGTGACTTTGTGAACAAGTTGGATGAAAAATAAGCATCGCCGTGGATCCCAAGAAGTTTCCAACGGTGGACACTCAATCTCCACTGTTTCATGTGGTGTGATCCACTTGAGCTTGGGATCTCCCTCGTTTTCGGAGTCATGCCCTGAAATGAGCTGGCAAAATGAGAGAGAGAGGGGCATAAGGGAGAGACGCGGATTGGCCGTGCACCGGCGCCCGAAGTTCTTGTAGTTCGAATATGTGAGGCCCACGGAGATGCCCGTGACAAATCCACTCCGTTCATCAGTTTTGCAAGACCACAATAGCACAGCACACGAAACAGAGAGAACGGAAACCTCCACCGGTGAAACCTCACTGGAGCCGACCATAATGTTTATATGCTATCCAAACCGTTCATAAGGTTACTACAACTCAGATAAACTTCAGGCACAAATATAATCCTGAGAAAAAGCTTATGTGGGCCTCACAATGTTTCCAACGGTGAGCGTCCAATCGTTGCTGTTTCATGTGGTACGGACTACATGAGTTGTATCCGCGTCATTTTCAGATTCCTATCCTATTCTGGTATTGCAAAACTGATAGACGGAGTGGATTTGTCAGGGACAGCTCTGTATGCTACGCACAACTCCCGACTAGCTTCTGTGCCCTAAGACGGGCAATCCGCGTCCGAGAGAGAGAGAGAGAGAGAGAGAGAGAGAGAGAGAGTACCTTGGCGCTGCGAGTGCGAGCCATTGGGACTTGCGTTTTGAGCTTCTTCTTTATGAAGACAGAAATTCGAACTACCTTTTTAAAGAGGGTTCCAAAGAGAGGTGAATCGGTGAGTGTTGTGGCCGTGGTAACGGAGTCATCTACAAGTGAGGCCCACCATATTGTATATGTAAATCCACTCTGTCCATCAGGCGAAAAACCTCATTTTAGCTGTTCATGCTAAAAATAATCTTGGAAAATAACTTTAATGGGCCACACTAAATGAGAATATATAAAATTGCTCAACCTCTAACGTTTACTCTGTATGGCGGCGCCTGAGTGGTATATCTGACTATTTTTTATATCTTTATTCTGTCCTGATGATTTACACGTGATTAACGGGTTGGATAAAAAGAAAAGCACCACAGTGGCCCCACACACAAACCTACGGCTGGCATCTCATCCTCATTGTTCCCAGTGGTTTGGCCAACTTAAATGGTAGACCTAGCTTTTCTCTTTCTTCCTTTCCTTTCATTTTTTTCCCATCGATCGGAGTAGAGCTTTGAGCCTAATAGACTGAGTGGATGTAAGACATATAACATGGTGGGGCCCACGTAGCTTGGATGTTTTAGGCGGCACGTGTTACAGAGATTCAATTCCCGGGGTTGTAGAGATTTTTCTGACTGTATTCCTACCTTTTACCCACCCTCTTTTATATGCGCTCCCAAACTTTACTTTCCTGTACTAAACCATTATATACGGACACATGAAAATACTCTTGCATTCACGGTGGCAACCTAATATCTACGGTGCCACCGTGGATCTCTTGTCTTGTTCGTGCTGTTATAACGAGCCACTGTCCAATACCAGGAAAAGGTCTTTAACCAAAAGACCCATAGCTACGGATTATAACCGTAGCCATGGGTAGCATAGTCAATGCTTCATTAAATTTGCAGCCATTAGTTCTATGGCTACAGATTTATTCCATAGTCATTTCTTCTTTAGTGAAAACTGCATGCAACTATGGATGATTAAGCGAGCTTAACGTGAAATTAAACAAGGCTAACATGAAATTGAGCAAGGCTAACATAAAATTCTACGAGCCTCAAAGGAAATTGAGCGAGACACATGAAATTCAACAAGCCTTAAAGAAATTGAGCAGGCTAACATGAAATTCTACGAGCCTCAAAGGAAATTGAGTGAGACAAACAAGAAATTCAACAAGCCTCAAAGGAAATTGAGCGAGGCAAACATGAAATTCAACGAGCCTCAAAGGAAATTAAGCGAAGCTAACATGAAATTGAGCGAGGCAAACATGAAATTCAACAAGCCTTAAAGGAAATTAAGCGAGGCAAACTTGAAATTCAACGAGAGTCAAAGAAAATTGAGCGAGGCAAACATGAAATTAAATGACCCTCAACGGAAATTAAACAAGGCAAACATGAAATTTAACGAGCCTGAAAGGAAATTGAGCGATGCTAACATGAAATTAAGCGAGGCTAACATGAAATTCAACGAGCCTCAAAGGAAATTGAGCAAGGCAAACATGGAATTCAATGAGCCTCAAAGGAAATTGAGTGAGGCTAACATGAAATTCAACGAGCCTCAAAGGAAATTGAGCAATGCAAACATGAAATTTAACAAGATGCAAGTGAAAAGGAAAAAACACTAGCACTTCTCTATTTGAGAAAATGCCTGAGGAGCAGTCACTCCTTACTCTTTAGAGGAGAAAAAAAGCCTCAAAAATAGTCGCCTAGGCATTGGTACAAAATATTTGATACTTTCATGATGAGTTAGAGGTTTACTAGGACTGAGTGTGATTATTGTGTATATTTCAAGACATTGGATGATGGATAGTTCATTGTACTAGTATTGTAAGTAGATGACATACGTATCACTAACCATAGCATGTTTGAGATTGATACGTTGAAGGCTCAATTATTAGGGACATTTGAAATGAAATATCTGGAGGCTGCAAAGAAGATTCTCAGTATAGATATTCATAGAGATAGATAAAGGAGCAAGATATGATTATCACAAACAATATTTTGAGAAGGTAGTAGTTAAGTTTGATATAAACAAGGTAAAACCGATTAGCATATCCCATGCTGCTCACTTTAAGATCTTTTTGAATAATGTCCTACTATAGATGAAGAAAAGTAAGTGATGTCTCGTGTGCCTTATTCGAGTGTCATTGGTAATTTGATGTATATTATGGTTTTTATGAGACCAGATATTTCACATGCAATGAGTGTTGTTAACAAATACATGACTACCCCCGGCAAGCAACACTGGGAGGCAATGAAATAGTTAATTTAGTAATACACAAGGTATAGTAGACTGCGTCTTGATATTTGAAAAGTTAGAGGACAAGTTAATAGGCTATGTTGATTTGGACTACGCGGGCAGTGTAGATAATAGAATGTCGTCTTTTGGTTACTCGTTTATATTAGGGGGTAGAGTAAGCAATTGAATGTTGAAGCTTCAGTCTATAATGGCTCTTTCCACAACCGAAGCTGAGTATATGGTGGTGACAAAATTGTTAAAAGGTGTTTGGTTGAAGAGAATGATAAATCAGTTGTAATTTCAGCAGAAGGCTGTGCCAGTTAATTATGACAGCGAAGACGTGATTAATTTAACGAAGAACTCTATTTATCACTCACGTACTAAACATATTGTTGTTTGTCATCATTTTATCCTACGGGTTCTTGAGTAAGGAGGCGTGACTTTAGGGAAGATCCACATAAGCATGAATCTAGCTGACATGGTTACGAAGGTGGTTCTTACAATGAAGTTTAAGTTATGTGTAACTTCTCTAGGCTTAGCAAAGGCTTAATGAAGACAGAGTGTGTACGAGAAGTGACAATGAAGCTATGATAAAAGGTCATTAGAAATGGTGGTGGCAAGGAGCAATAAAGTGTGGAGATTGAAGACATGGTGAAAATTGTTATCAATGTCTTAAATCTATTTGTACCAGAGTCTGTCGATGTCATTGATAGATTACTCGATTCCATTGAGAAAATCTGAAGAAACAAAATCCCGATTGATTGTTAGACAATTTTAGAGTTACTATTCAATGGCATCGAATGTAACTTCAATGTCATCAACTAGTCCTCGATGGTTGTCGATGCCATCAAAAGTGCGCAAAGAACTAAGTAAGTGCGTGATTTGTTTACTATTTTGGTTGTGATAGTATATATACAGTGTGTAATCAGGATTAGGATAAGGTTAAGGTTCTCTAAAATGTTCCTAAGAGTTCAAGAGCATTGCTAGGATTTTTAAGGAGATTTTTAGAGTTGATCGGATTGGTAAATCCATCCATCTCTTATAATATTTTTTTAATAGTGGATTGTTTGTCACTTTGTGCTATAGTTTTTTTCCTGTGAGGATTTTTTTCATGTAAAACTTGAGTATATATTTTTATGCGTTTTGATTTCATCTTATTAGTTTGAATTTGGGTTTATTTCCACGCGACCCTCAACAAATGGCCCATTGATGATAGGTCCTGATAGATGAATGGTCAGAATTTAAGACATGCATCTCATATGTTCAAAGATTGAGCATCCCTTGCAGGGCCTTTTTACGCCTGACTATTTGTTATAAGTATCCACTCCTAGGGAATTGCAAATCCCACCACCCACTTGAATGGCACTGTTAAAACCTTTCAGGCACGCCATGACGTTTATATATCATCCAAACCGTTCATAAGGTTATTCCTAAGGACAATACAAAATCAGGATGATCCAAAAGTTCTGTAGATCCCACAAAGGTTTCAATGGCGGGCCCACTTGAATTTTGGGTCTACCTTTTCCTGGGACCATATCCTAACATGAGCTATCCAAACTAATAGATGAAGTGGATGTCACGTGGAAACCACAGTGGCCCCATAGAGATTATGCCTATGGGAGCTCAGTAAGTTTGGGTCTAGATTATAGTGTGTTGAGTTGGGCATCGAGTCGAGTCGGACTAGTTAGGGCTGACTCGACTCGATCTGGTTTTGAAATACGAATGATCCGAACTCAATCCAACTCGATACCGAGCCCAGCATGCCTGACTCGATCCGAGTTCGGTTTGGCTTGGACTGACACGGACCGAGTCCAATCTGGTCAGAAGTACCGAGTGAGGTCGAGTTGGCACCGAGTCGGATTGAGAGATGAGGGAGGGAGGGAGTGGAGAGAGAGAGAGAGAGAGAGAGAGAGAGAGAGAGAGAGAGAGAGGAGGAGGAGGAGGAGGAGGAGGGTGATGGTGGTGGGTGGTTGACGGGCTTGGAAGAGGAAGAGGAGGAGGATGAGGGAGGGAGGGAGTGGAGAGGAGAGAGAAGATGAGGAGGAGGAGGGTGATGGTGGTTGTCGGGCTTGGAAGAGGAGGGGGATGAGGGGGAGAGAGAGAGAGAGAGAGAGAGAGAGAGGTTGGGATCGGGTTGAGGTAGGGTTAGAGAGTTAGGTCGAGTCGGGTTTCGAATCCAGTCGAGTCTAACTAGATCGAGTTTCGCGTCGAGTCGGATAGAGTTACTGGGTAACTAGAACTCGACTCGATTTGAGTTCAGATTGGGCGAAGCTTACTTGGTTCGGTTCGGGTCGAGTCGGATCGGACCGAGTTGGACGAGTCGAGTTAGCCGGATCAAGTTGTCCCGTGCCCACCTCTAACAGTGTGTATACAAATTAGGATTGTTTAACTAATCTAATGTTCGCAGTTTGACTTAGAGGTAATTAATCCCACAAATTAGTCTGCTTAATTTGAATATTGTATGCCAGGTATGCATTATTTGAGTGGCTACGTATCAAGCGTCATAGGAAGCTGGAGTATCAATAACTTCAATGAGCTGTACATAAGGCTTGTAAGATCTTTGGTCTGATTGCCCAACCATTGGTCCCATTTGCACATTCTAGTGCATCCGGGAGAACAGCCCCAGGCACGTTTATATTTGATAATATCAAATTACATATTTTTAATTATTGTAAAATATAAGGAAATTAAAAATCAAAAAATATAAAATATAATATTAAGGATAAGTTGAAGCACGTGTGATCACTCCTCAAAGTAATTGAGACTACTAACAAGTTGCAAGCAAATAACTTTTAGGATATGAGGAGCTTGTGTGTGGTTTTGCGTTCAGCAAGCATGGAGCAACCACTAGTGGAACTCTATAAACACAATTTTGCCGGTAGATGAAAGTTAAAAAAAGATTAAAAAAATCCTAAATAGAAAACGGAAGATTAGATATGTTGGCTTAGATCACTACATTGGTTTGGTTTTTACGGACCTGTTGGTCCTGGTTGTCTCAGGTTCGTATTGAACTTGCTAACTTAATTAGAGAACACTTGAAGCTTGTTGGTTCATATGAGAGAATGAATTGGTTTGTTTGTGATGATGGAATGAACCAATCAAACTTTGTTTATATAGGTAAGGGTGGATGAACGTTTTGGTACAGGGTCATAAATACATTAGACCGTTATGACTATTGATAAGAAACTAGCCACTTTTTGACAATTTTTGACCGTTTTGCATGTGAGAGACTAGTTGCAAGCTAGCCGTTTAGACACAGTGGGTAGCCGTTTCTGACTATTGGGCTAGCCACATGCAACAGTTTCTGCATTGTATGGTTAATTATTGCATAAGCAGTTACACTAGGCCTCTTAAACGACTTCCACACCTCTTATATAAGGCTAAGAAGTCTCTCTCATATCTCTTCCTCACAACACTCAACTTTAAACTCAGCCATCTAATCCATCTTACTTGGACACTGTCACGCTACACGATGTGCACGTGTGAAATGCAAAGTGCGCCACTAGTGTCTCTACAGCCACACTGACTCACATGCTTACGCCCTCGCACCGAGACTGTGCGCATGCCCATGCAATCCTTGCTACTCCTGTCTCACCAAGCAAATATTAAGATACTCAACACCCTACTTACAAAGAGTATTTTTTGCTTCTCTCCCATCTGACGTGGGACTATTCTCATGGGTGAACAATTAAGTTTTATATATATATATATATATAAACACACACAACTATAACAGACCTTTATAGCCCTTCAACTATTGGTCCCTCCAATGGATCGGATAACCCTAGCCGGTAATTGGAGGACTTTTGATTATTGTAAACGAGTGGTTAGAAAGAATTCTAGGACCAGGACCATCATTTTAATGCATTAGATCTCTGAACAATGTGTCATTTTTGGTGTGTAGACCATCAACGGCATGGCCCAGTATTTCTACGCTTTGGATCATAAACCATGGGTCCTACTCATACAAACTGAAAACCACTCTCTAGCCACAGCCTTGATTTTGTTCTCAGTACTGTGGAAAAATGACATCGTTTTTATAGGTTAATCTTCAGGTTTTTATTTATTTATTTATTTATTTATTTTTTTCTGTGGATTAACTTGTTGGTACACACCCACGTCAGTACACACACTACAGGTTTGTTAATTGTACAAGCATACATGTTGCAGCGTCTCCACTATCACAGCCACGTGCTAGTGAGACACCGTGCAAAATTGCTGGAGCCATTCATCAGGTGGGCTCCCCCGTGATTAATCGGGTGGGCTACAATGGTAATCAATGGATAGCAATAAGACTCAGAAAATGTTTGTTAAGTTGTCTATTTCAACACTGAGACCCCGCCCCTCTGATGGATGGCCCAGCACCATTTTGGATCAAGGCCATCAACATGGAGGGACCCACCTAATGAACTGCTTGGATCTGCTTTTCTGGTGGCATGTGGATGGGTTCATTTCGCTATCATGCACCTACTTGCATTCAGGTAGAAAGGTAATCTAACCAATCAATATGGACCGTCCATTGCATCCAGCCAGACATCTTATGCCACGATCTAAAAACCACATCGATCATATTCAATCAATATGAAGGTTGGCCTTTTCTTTTAGTAGCAATTCATCCACTGAGCCATTGTTGGGATGGTTAGGCACTACACCAAAATCGTCATTTAGGAACGGTTTTAAACCGTTCCTAAATTCTTCAAGAACGGTTTAATCCTGTTCCTAAATGAGGCGTCGCAGAAAATCAGGAACAGTTCAAAACCATTTTGGGTACCGGAATTTTGGTAACGGTTTTAAACCGTTCTGGTGCCAACAGTCACATTTTGGGCACAATTTTAGAAATGGTTTTGAATGCTTATTAATGTTGCCAACGGTCAGATTTTAGGATGGAATTTTAAGAACAATTTGAAACCCTGATAAACACAAAATTTAGGGTGAGGGAAAATAAATTAATAGAAATTTATTGCATTCCATCAAAAGAAAGATTAATCCAAAGAAAAACATAAGCTAATTTATACAAGGCATTTCCAAAGTCATGACATAAGCAAACATCGACAAACTTTGAAACAAGAAAGGTACCTTGCCATGAAAGAGAATTACTTTCAATAAAAGATGATTTATGTCCATAACCCCTCATCTACAAATCAAGAAGAACAATGCCATGCCCATCGCTACTTGTACAATTGGATAAGATTGCTGAGTAGGAAAAAATCTAGAAAAACATCAATGCATGCTAATATCCAAAAATGCAAATGAGAGAGAGAGAGAGAGAGAGAGAGAGAGAGAGAGAGAGAGAGAGAGAGAGAGAGCATTTGAATTTCAAAATAATAAAAACGTAGAAAAAGAACTCCACAAAAGCAAATTAGCAAATTAACCAGAATACATCCTTCGGAGGTTTTTACTAAAGAAAGAAAGAAATTTTTCTTAAAAAAAAACCCTTAAGAAGGCTCTCCCTAAGATATAAAATAGAATATGGAAAGCAGAACTCCCTTCTAGATTCTACAAGAAGAGCGCGCTCTTCAGGAGTTTTATCCGAACGTATGTCTAGCTCGCTTGCAGTATAGCTGTGCAGAGATGATCAGGGTGACTAAGTTAGCTGATATATGCAAAGCTGAAATTGAGGACACTGCAATAATAGACAGAAGCTTTTTGTGCAAAATAAAAGAACCATAGCCAACACACTATCACATGCATGGTGGTCAATCAGTAATTCTGAATGACAAAAGGGACATTGTCATCATTACTGCGCCCAAAAAAAAAAAAAACAAACAAACAAACAAACAAACATACATATTTTGAATAGCAAAAACAGCGATATCATGGTCATTGTTAGGGAGAAACCAAAATAAATAAATAATAATAATAATAATAATAATAATTGTGGAAGTCCATTCTGATAGCAAGCAAAGGTTCTCTTTCCTTGATCTGGGAGAAGTTTTGCAAGCCACAAAGGCATGCTTGCTCCACGAACCATTACAGCAGGCATATGCCAACCTGCCAGGTGATCCACTACTTTACAAAAAGAATTTAGCACATGTGGCTTTCTCCTGATTTTTGCAGGCATATGCCAACCTGCCAGGTGATCCATCACATAGAAATATTCATAGGAGTACCTGTATAAAAAAAAAAAAAAAAAGGAAAAAATAAAACAGGAAATTGACAGATGAAGTTGACTCTTGTGCCATGAATCTTACTGCAGGAAGCGTTACAATGGACTGATTGCCACAAAGACACAAATCCCTTAAATTACTTACAGGTTTTATTGGTCTATTTTCTATAATTTCTAGATTAAAATTAATTGTATTTCCAAAAAAAAAAAAAAAAGAAGAAGAAAAACAAAACATATTAAGCAGATTAATTGAATAAGGAACTCAAAAGAAAATCTTACACATTATAAAGAAAACCCAAATCATGTATTAGTAATTAAAGGGATAGAAAATGGAATAATCCTGACATGAAGAGGAATAGAAAATATATATATATATATATATATATATATATACAAAAACAGAGAAAATGGATTAAAACAATCAGTTCATGACTATGTAAAATCAATGCCATTTGCAAATATCACTCCATATGCTTTTGCTAATTCTGTATGATCCCTTGAGAATTATGAATAAGAATAATTGCAGCAATATAAGCCTTACATTTGCTTGGAAGGCTCTGATCCTTTGGATCTTCTAGCTGCAATTTGTAGATATAGAAGAAGAGTAAAAAAGAAGAGCAAGCTTGTTTAAGGTACAACGAGGTAATTTTTGCAAGTGACTGCACATATCAATCTTGGAAGAAACTCACAGTTTAGTCGGCTTAGAACTTCTCTTCTCCTGCCTTCCAATTTTTCCTTCATATCAGAAACAGACTTGAACTGAGGAGCATACGAAACCTGTAGCTGCACATTTGCAACTTAAACATGTCAGCATGAACGGTATGTTTTAGATGTCATGACCCCTAGAATAAGAAATGAACAGAATGTTTTCGTAGCATTAGATCTATTTTTGCACATCCTGCAAAAAAATGGATGGATAACATAAATGGGTTCTTAGTTTTCACTAGTGGGGCCCATGGATCAGTGAACTAGACCATTGATTTGTTCTGTCCTACCATTGTTGGACCATCGCCAGAATCTCCTTGATGAGACAATTTTAAATTCGGACAATCAAGAAGAGAAACGCAAAAATGGTCCACATTGCCTTGAAAAGGTTGTAGCTGGCATTCTCCATAGACCAATGATCTGGATTACTAAACAATGGGCCCCGCTTGCCAATAAAGATGGGCCACATATTGCATAATTCCTCATCCACAAAATATACACCAAGATGAAAATTTCATGGGTACTGATCAGACCTGTTATCATCCCATTCTCATTGAATCTGTGGATGCATGCCTTCCATTCAGATTTGGTGGACACTACTAACAAATACAAAATGAACACAACACACTGCAATTAAAATTACATACCTCTAGCAAATAACACCGCAGCTCCAGGTTCTCAATATGATGTAGACAGCCAAGAATCTTGATCAAATTGCAAACTCCACCTTGCTTGATATGCTTGGCGCCATACCTAATACTCGTCAATTTGACAGCCGCGGTTATGAGTAATGGACTATTTGTTATTTGAAGATCTTTGAATTCACCGCTAAGGTACATGTGACGGAGATTCAGAGCATTGATTACAAAATGAATCAAGCAGCTGTCACAATCTTTCAATATCAATGTCTCTAGAAGCAGGCAGTTCAGAATCAACCGTTCTAGTTCATCATTGGCAATACAAACGTGTTGAAGATAGAGGTTCCTGAGACCTTGGAACCCTTCAAATGCAGGAGGTGGATTGATTTTGCAACCAGATAGATGTAGATCACTCAGTGCCTGACAAGAGAAGAGACAAGAGTGCACTCTGTAGATGTCCCCACCAACACCACCACCGAGGGTTAATTGCTTAATCCCATTCTTTGATAGGAAAATTAAGCATCCATCTGTCGATATGATAACAGCTTTCCACATAATAGGAGAAGTCAAACTTGTGAACTGGGCCGTTGTGGACTAAGAGGACTCCGTTGACAATGTCCTCCAGGTCCATTGCACCTCCTTTGATCCCATCAAATACAAGATGTGGAATTGAAGCCCATCTGTACCTCCATTCCCTTGATAGGATACTTGTTCTGACTGCGTCCCTTATCGGCAAACACGTGAGGATGGCATTGTAAGCATCTATAGGTAGATTGCTTATCAAATCTAAATCTGGATCAGACCTCTCATTTTGCAGTGAGGATTTGCCTCTTGCCTTCTGAAATCAAACAAACCAAATTCCAGCCACTGGTAAGTTGCATGAATGATTTCGAGAAACCAAATATCAGTAGTCAGCGTGCATGCATATTTGTGTGAGCGCACGAATAGGGGTGTAAATGGGTTGGGCTGGGCCAGCCATGGCCTATCGAAGGTTGATCTAGTGATAATCCTAGACCATACTTTCCTACCATGTTTGTCACTTTGTATTATGCTACACTTCCATAATTTAGATCTAAAAAAAACTCTAGATCTTGGAAGTGTCACAAAATGTATAAATGAGAGGCAAAAAATTAAAAAAAAAAAAACCCTCTCTAGTCTTTTGATTTTTGTTTCTATCTCCAATATTATAATCAAATAAGGGTAATCAATGCGATCCATTGCACATTCAATCAAATTTCTCATGGCTCCTCCAATACGTGAGATCTTGCTGGGCACACTTTATATCTTCTTTGTTAAATGTGTGTTGAAGTGGAAACTACAATGTGCTACACTGAGATTTTTATTCCATTCGGACCCATTGAATTATACACAAGTGATGAGTATTAATGTTGTCAAATCGCATATGCGATCACTTTTTCTTTTCTTTTTTTACAAAAACTAAAAAAATTTGAAAAAGGAAAGAAATGAAAAAAAAAATCATAAAAATTAGGAAAAATTGCCTAATTAATAAAAGTGATTGGATAACTTATTTTACTTATTTCATTGTAATTTGAGTGTTTCATTAAGTTATATAGTTAATTAATTATATTATTTTTACATAAATTATAACAAAACAATTTACAAGTTACATTAAGAGAGAATTAATTATTAAAAACTTCAAACATAAAGAGAAAGATGAGAGAGAGAGAGAGAGAGAGAGAGAGAGAGAGAGAGAGAGAGAGAGAGAGAGATTTTAAGCTTTAGTAGAGAATAGTGAAAGTGGAGAGGATTTGAGTGCCTATTTATAGGCAAAAGTGACTGAAATTGCAAAAAACCAAAAAATAGTCCCATTGGGCAATATGCGATTGCTTATGCAATATGCGGTCCAATACTTGCATATGCGATCACATATTCATCGCATAATAAAGTATGCCATGACATACTTGCTAGGATCGCATTTGCCATCTGTGGAATCTTCTCCAAAATTGTATACCAAGAGCACATTTGAACCAAGGAACCTCAATTTGAAGGTGAGAATTCCCCCTCAAGCTTTTCACGACATTTTTAGTTGGTGTTAGTTTCATATATGAACCATTTGATTAACCTAGATTGTGAAATCATGCGGTATTTCTCAAATTCCATGCCTACAAGTGTTAATTATATGTGTAGACTCTTTATCCACATGTTAATTTTTTTCATTTAGAATGATCGACATGCACACTCATATGAACACTCCAAATCACGTGGATATAACTTTAATTTCGTATGAATCACCTTAATATGGATTCTATTATGCTTTGGTGGTAATAAAATGTGGACTTGAATGGTTATGAACAGGCACATGGCGTTATACCTTGAAGTGGTGGCTTTTATCATGTGGAGATTATGTAAATTGGATTAATGGATTCCATCCTTGTGATATTTGTTACCTAAGTGGCTTGTGTGGTGAACCTTTTATTGTGTCCTTGAATGGAGTTTGGTGCCTAAGTGGCTTGATGGGTCAACCCTTTTTTGTGTCCCTAAATGGACTTGAATGCCCTAAGTGGCTCGATAGGTTCAAACATTTGTTGTGTCCTTGAATGGACTCATTTGCCCTAGGTTGCTTGTTGGGTGGAATCCTTTTAGTGTCGTGTCCATGATGGGACTTGCAATGGAAAAGATAACTGAATTATCATGCTATTATTGATTTGGAAATGCCGCTAATTACAAATCTTTATCATAATTGGATTGTTTGCAAATTGGACTAATAATGATTTGTCTAATCATGCATACATGGCATGAGTGCATTATCGAGTGTCTGGTCATTATGAGCACGTGCCTTTGATATTTTCGTTGGTGTCTAGTCATTGTGAGTATGTACCTTTGTGTATTTTCGTTGGTGAAGAATCATTGTGAGCACGAACCTTTAAGTATTTTTGCTAGTGGCTAGTACATTGTATGAACATTGATTTTTGTGTGGGATTTTACTAGGCGTCTAAGCACTATGAGCACGTACCTTTGGTATTTTCACTAGCAACTAGTCATTGCGAGCACATACCTTGGTGTATTTTTGTTGGTGATTAGTTATTGTGAGCACGAACTTTTGTGTATTTACGCTGGTGAGCAGTCATTGCCCGGTTGTCCCTCTTTGCATGGGATTTTATCGAGTGGTTAGTCATTGTGTGGCTGTATCGTATGGTATTTTACCAGACGACTAGACCACTGTGCGGCCATCTCTTTTGCCGACTGGATGTGCATCCCTAGGTTCATGACCATTTCACGCATCCATGCATTTAATTAAGATTTACTTTTGGCTCAATTTAGAGCTTATAAATAGAGGTAAATGGGAAATGGAATTGGAGGTAAATGAATTGGGAGTAAACAGCTTAATTAGTTCTGTTTGGATGGGAGTAAATGAAATGCATTAAAATCTAAATATTTTGTTTGGATGGGAGTAAATAGAAGGAAAGAGAATGCATTGAAAATTTTCAATATATTCACAGGAATATATATGATATCCCAAATCAGATTTAATATCTCAAATTAATATACATATGTGATATTTAATTGAATGATTATAATAAGCCCATTGAAGTGTATACTTTAACCAAAAAAGAGGAAATTTTGTGCCTCAGGTGGGCCATAACCGTAAGGAGGCCCATAACCGTAAGGATCACAAACAAGCAACTTGCCAACATTTTTTAACCATCCATTTAAATGGTGTAAGTTGAGCCACAGATGTCCTAGAAGGCCACTATAATTCTTTATGTATTGTAGTGATTGATAATATTATTATCTGTTTTATTATTTTGAAATATTGGATTCAAGGATGTCGTGAAATAAGGTTGTCCTTCGACTCAATTGAAATCAAAATTTCAATATCTATTACTATTATGAATTTATTATGAATGCTATAACTTGTGCCCTATCATTGGAAAAGTTCAAAAGAATCATTTCGTGTGATACGGCAAAACAAGCTTGGGATATACTTGAAATGACTCATGAGGGAACTAATATTATTAAAAAGTCTAAGATCCAAAATTAAATGAGACATTCATGAACTTCTATATAAAATTAAATAACATAATTAGCTCTATGTAGGGTCTTGGTTAAAGTATCCTAGAAAGTAAGGTTTGCACAAAAATACTAAGATCACTTCCTGATAGGTTTAATTTCAAGGTTACTGTTATACAAGAGTTGAGGGATACTGACAAAATAAAGGCTGAAGAATTGGTTGGATCTCTTCAAACTTATGAGTTGAATTTCAAAGCTCCAAAGAACAAGTCCATCACCCTCAAATCTTCAAAGTCCAAATTAAAGGTTTTGAATGAAAATTCCAATAATGAGGAAAATGAGGATAATATGACATTGTTTGCAAAGAAATTTTATAAAAATTTCAAAAATAAGAAGAACAATGATTTTAAAAAAACTTTGACAAGAGAAAAAGAAATTTAAGCTATTAAAATCAAAATCTAAATACATCCAATGCTACAACTGCTATGAGTTTGGGCATCTTGCTTCAAAATGTCCTAAAAAACAAAAATTGCAAAAGAAAGGGTATGATTGCCATCGAAACATAAATAGATGATGCAGGTTGATGATGTGCCTTTGGATGTTTCAGTGGGGGCTGGAGAGGAGTTGGGAGATGAGGAGCTTTTTGCTAGCGTGGCTAAGCTCTACATGCTCAACCAGTAGTCTGCTAGTCCTTTCTTTTTGCTAGCGTGGCTAAGCTCTACATGCTCAACCAGTAGTCTGCTAGTCCTTTCTTTTTGCTAGTTTTGGCTTTCCTGTACATATGGTTTGTATATAGTTCCCATTTGGGTGGACCCTTTCAGATTTGTTTGATTTTGATATGAGCCTAATACATCTGGTATGGTTATCTTTATTTCTCCTTAATACCAATTGAATGTTGACACTCTGATTATGAATGAACGAAAATCTGATAAAATCTGACTATGTGTAATGTTCGAAACATATCCACGTGGGCTAATTGCCTAAGTGTAACACTCGGGTCTCCATTGCAAGAGTAATATACTCGAGCAGTAAAAACTGGGGTGTTAAAGGAATACAGTGGTTAGGAGTTTGAGAGAACAGTCATTCAAATAATGAACACCCAAAAAAGACAGAGCAAAGCATGGCATTGATCAAGTAAATGGTAGTGCGGATATCTTTTGCTCAAAAGTCCTTGGGAACAAAGGTGAATAAGATAAGAGCCTGGGCTATTTCGAGAATGTGGTGATTTTTGCACCCTGTCACAATATTTTTTCTTAGGGATATACGAGCAAGACTTTTAACGTTGGAAATGGTTGTCAGAAAGAAAATTTTTAAATTTGCCACTAAGATGTTCACCTCCAGAATTAGATTATAGAACTTTAATTTTAGTTGAGAACTGTGTTTCAATATAGTGGTAAAATTGAACAAAGATGTCATAAAGCTTGAATTGTTAGACATTGAAAAAAAAAAAAACTCCCAATTATATCATGCATTATCATCAATAAAAGACACATAAGAGCAAACATAGAAGAAAAACAAAGGTACTATGACTAAGAGATAACATATGAGTTTTAGCAAGTTTACAAGATACAGTTTTTAACATTATTGATTTTATTTTATTTTTAAAGATAGCACCGAAAATACCACGAGAAAACATAAATTGTAATCTGGAAGATGAAACATGATCAAAACGATGGTGTCACAATGACAGTGCATCAAGAGTAGCAACAACACTAGCAAATATGCAACCTTAAGTAGCCAAGTTCGGATAGTCCAAGAAGTAAAGATCTTCAATTTTACAACCAGTCCCAATCAGCTTCCCAAAGTGTAGATACTACGCACAACCAGAAGGAGAAGAATACATTACAGTTAGAACACATAATGTGATCAACAATGACCAAATTCCTGGTAAGAGATGGGCCATGATCAACAATAACTCGAGCACCTTATACTTGCACCACGTCACTCTCTTTTATGAAACCATGTCATACCATCTCTAAATGATTTTGAGATTAAAAATTTGATCACATGATGGTTTGAGAAGAAGAAGAGTTCTGTTTGCAATCTTTTGAAACCTTGGATTAGTAAACCTTCCTCTATCTTTTAAGAACATCCTGCTAAGAGCTTGGAGATGTTTCCAAGAGTGACTTGAGCTAAACCGAAGGCCTCATTTGAGGGGAGCCAAATAAGTGTTAGATATGTTTACATACAACCCATGAGTTAAAGACTCAGGCACGGCCCAATTTGAATCGTTCCACAAGCAAGAAAATTCTGTTTGTTGTAATCTAATTGGGCCACATCATCACACACTGAATTTAATGCAGCAGTGCTGACAATGTCAGTATTGACGTGGACCAATCAAGATGCAGGAAAACAGGATTTTCCTGCTTGTGGCGAACAGGGGATCTGGATTCGTCTTCAAGACATGTGCTATCTATCCTATCTATCCGTCAAATGTAGGGAGATTCATTTGATACTCTAGTAGGGTGTCAGAAGATGAACGTTCTGAATCTTGCACATGTGTGCCCATAATAGGTGAGTGATAACTAAGATAGAAGGCTATACAACAATATGCATTTGCCACAACTCACGAAGTTTGAGAACTCTTTCCATCGAACACATTACATACATCTACACTGATCCTACCATTGGGCTCCATTGTTTGAACATTGCTCAAAAGGAGTGGCCCAAGAGCAGTGGGCCAATCCATTGGGAGTTGGATTGGGTGGTGACCCCTCCACCACCCAAGTCGGTGGTGTGGAAAAGCTCTGTGGGCCCCACCATGATGTATGTATTTTATCCATGCCACTCATCCATTCTGAAAGCAAATTTTAGGCATGAGCCCAAAAACGAGGCAGATCCAGAGCTCAAGTGGACCACACCACAGGAAACGGTGGGGATTGAAAGCTGACTGTTGAAAACTTCTTGAGGGCTACAGAAGTTCTGGATGAAGCTGATGTTGGGGTTTTCCCTTCATACAGGTTTATGTGACTTTATGAACTGGTACATATTGCGGTGGGCCCTCAAGAAGCTTTCAACAGCAGGCATTCAATCCGCACTGTTTCTTGTGGTGTGGTCCACTTGAGCTCGGGATCTGCCTCGTCATTGGGACCATGCCCTAAAATGAGATGGAAAATGGATGGACGGCGTGGATCAAACAAACACATCATGGTGGGCCCACAGAGTTTTTCCAGTACCAATGTCGGTGCTGTCAGCTGTATGCTACCCTATGCAATCCGAGAGAGAGAGAGAGAGAGAGAGAGAGAGAGAGTACCTTGTTGTTTCTGTTAGTCATTGGTACGGCCCATTACGGTACAGCCCTTCCTGTGGGGCCCACTTTCATCTATATATTATATATCCACACCGATAATCCCTATTTCCAGTTAATTTTAGATTATTTAACCAAACATGAAGCAGATAAAATTCTCAAGTAGACCATACCACAGGAAACAGTGGTGACAGACCATTAACGGTAGAGATCTAAAAACAAGAAACGAGAATACTGTACATGATGCACCTCCACCCTTACAAATTACAAGTGCGCCTCACAGTCTGTTCATCCAGACTGTTGATCTTGTGGTGCCCACCGGAAATGGATGATGATCCAGAACTCTTCCACACTGGAAGATCCTGGACATCTAATCTTTGTCTTTTCTATGGACCGTACAATGTATTTTCCCACAACCGTATATTTGTAGGGCACTCATCTAAGGGTTATGAAACCATAACATAATAGCTTCACTTCAAATTCCCAAACCATGATAAGGCCTACCGGATTAACGGTTTGGATCGATGAAGTATGGGTCCCATTTCTAGATGCGAGTGCACCTGATACCAGTATACCACATTACCACCAACAACATCAGAACTTTGAATCAGCCCCGCCAAACGGACGCCGATCGCATGCAGCGCCCGGTTGCACCGTACCCGTCCAGCATAAAATTTTGTGGGGCCTACTGGGATGTCTGTGTGATATCTACTCCGTCCATCGGTTCTCCAGCTCATGTTAGGATGTAATCTTAATGATGATGAGGCAGATTCTAAATTCAGGTAGGTCAAACCATAAGAAACAGTGGAGATTGAAAGCACGCCGTTGAAACTTTATTGGGGCCCACCGTGATGTTTATATGCAATCTGACCCGTTCATAAGGTGATTCTCACATGGATGAAGGGAAAAGAAACATATCGGCCTGATCCAAAACTTGTGGGGTGGGAGCAAGCGTTCAATAGCTGCCTGCTGTTTCTTTTGGTATGGCTCACCTGAGTTTTGGATCTGAATCATACCCTAACATGGTCTGTTGAAACTGATGGACAGAATGGATATCAGATGGACATAGCTGTAGGCCCCGCAGAGTTTTATGCCGGACGGCTCCGTGCATCGGACGCGGTTTATCTACTGACAGGTTGAGTAGCCAGACTTGCAACTGAAGTGACGTCACCAAGTTATGTGGGCCCAAACATGATGTATTTTTTGTATCCACACCGTCTATGCTCTTTTAGAGATCATTTTAGGGTATTATACAAAGAATGAGGCAGATCAAAGGCTGTAGTGGACCCCACCACATAAAACAGTGGAGAGAGTGACGATCACCGTTGAAACCTTCTGAAGGTCCACCATGATGTTTATTTGAGATCCAACCTGTTCGTGTGTTAAAGCAGACATGGAAAAAGGTAAAACACAAATATCAGCTTGATCGAAAGCTTTTGTGGCCCTTAGAACTTTTTAATGATGGTTGTCATTCTCACCACTGTTTTCTGTGGTGGGATCCACTAGAGCTTTGGATCTGACTAATTCTTTGAATTATGCCCTAATATGATCTCTCCAAAATGGATGGACGGTGTGGATACAACATACACATCATGATGGGGCCCACAGAAGTTGATGACGTCACTTCAGTAGTGAGTCGGGCTACTCAACCTGTCAGTATCCGTCAAAACCAAAATAGGCCCCGGCAGCCATACAAGTTTGAGCCCAAACCAAAATGCGCTCATCTTACGAGCCCATTGACATCCGTATTAGATTTACCAGCTAGTCTTGCTAACCCTTCATCTAGTGGACCCTACCATGGATGGGAAAAAGCTTTAAAAAAAAATAAAAAATAAAAAAAATTAGATGACTCTAGCCACTACTGAGAGAACTATTGATTATTGTAAATGGGTGGTTAGAAAGAAGTCCAAGCAATTTCGACATTAAGCAGGCCACATTCCACTATCAGCAGTAGCTAAGATAGTTTGATTTATGGTGAATGGGCCATCCATGGTAGGTCCTGACAGATGAATGGTCAGGATTTAATACATGTGTCTCATATATTCTGAAACCTTGGATTAATAAACCTTCTTCTCATTCTTTCGAGATCATCCTACTAAGAGCTTCCACCACAATGGCAAACTGAAATGGGGATAGAGGATTCCCTACCTTAAAACCCTCTTGATCACTTCAACAAACCCAAACAAGGTCTTCCGTATTTCCATGTTCCGCGAGTAAAGCCTAGCTAACTCTCGTATGAACATGCATGTAAGGTGCGATATCTTTGGGACTTACAAATGCTAAGGGAATAAGATCATGTCAGATCATGGATCAACGTTACAACATCTCATCCTCACATGTCCATCCCATATTTCATCAAGTCACACTGAAAAAAACTTGCCCTTCTCCTGCATGAGCACAACGCTTATAACCCCTTATTATATAATTTATGAACTTGTAACAATTATTCAGACCTCATGGGAAAAGCAAATAACTACTATTCCGTGCAACCAAGTCTAAACACAATACGTGGAAAAACTCTTGCCGAAATAAAAATTATAGCACAAAGATACGAGTACACACTATGAAAGTAAAAATTACAAGAGATGGAGTGTTACCGTTTCAAACAAGCCTTGAATCTACTTCACAAGCCTTAGTTATGCCCTCGAAACCCTTATGAATGAATTAGAAAGCTCTAGAACTCTTTTACTCTTCCCAAATCCCAATTACACCTAATATATATAGTATCACAACTGAAATAGGAAACAAATCTTGCACTTATGCAATTCTACGGGCGATCGATGGAACCTTTGATGGGAGTTCAAAGGCATCGATGATCTGTAGATGGCATCGAAAAAATTCGATGACATCGAGTAACAACACTAAAACGTTCTAGCAACCAACATGGAATTTTTCAAATTTTTGTGATGGCTTCTACCTTTGCTCAATGGCATCAAGTGGTCTGTTGATGGCATTAACAGACTCTGTTATTGACATATGTAAGACGTCAAGAACAATCTCCCCTATGTCTTCAATCTTAATTCATCATTGCTTCTCATGCACATCCATATTTCATTTACACATTTGCCAAGTCCAGAGAAGTTGCACAGAACTTAAACTTTTATATGGGAATCGCCTTTATAAGCATGTCAGCTGGACTCACACTCATGTGAATCTTCTCTAGAGTCACGTTTCCTTCCTCAAGTACCTGTTAGATAAAATGGTGACGCATATCAATTGTGTTGGGGGACCGCGAAAGCACACTGAGATAAATCAATCAAATTATTATAATCGCACAATCAAGCCCAATCACAAACACTCAAAATTTAATGTGAAAAAACTATTTCGGAAAAAACCACAGCATAAAGCGAAAGATATGCACCATGAAAGCAGAAAATTAAAAGAGATGGAGATTACCTGATTCGAACAAGCCTCGAATCTTCCCAAGCTACACCTTTGAAACGCAAGGAATGAATTAGAAAGCTCTTATCTCTCTCAACTAACGATACGTGAGAGTAAGCGTTGCAACCAAATAATTTGAGTCCTGAGCAGTCTACCTACTGACCACTTTATACTTTCCCTAAAATTTTACATTTAATAGTCGTAGAAGGGGATCGATTCACCAAGTAACAAGCTGTGTTAGCGGCCTCAATCCACAATTCATTGCCCAACCCCAACATTATTGATCATGCATTGGGCCCTCTCCAAGAGAGTTTGATTCATCCACTTAACCACACCATTTTGCTCTAGTGTGTGGCGCATTATGTTGTGCCTTACGATCTTTTCATCTTTACAATACTGATTGAATTGCCCAAAAGGAATTCCCCACATTATTTGTCCTTAACATTTACAAAAGATAAAATTTGTAAAATTCCCAACTAGGGATGAGCACCTACCTAGTTTGACATGCAACTGATAATACATCTTGAAGCTACACACGTAAGGTGGTTATAATACGCGGAGAATCAAATGAACTGATAAACAAGCAACAAAAACCCAACTTGTCAAGGAAGAAAGAGCCACTTCTGATAATGAATCTCTGGACGATAAGGATTTGGGAGTTCTAATTCTTCTAGGTGGTAAGGTAGGATATAAGGAAGCTGGAAAAATGTACAAGATGAAAGCATTAATAGAGATTTTCCAATAAGTTCGGAGGATAATGGCATCGAGACGGCGTGCGTTAACAAAACATGTTGTTGATTTTTTTTTTTCTTAAGGATAGATGAGATTGGCAAGACGCACCAAATGAACAATTCGGATCAAAGATTCATGCCCAAGGATGAAGTTTGGATACCAAAGATGGGTTCGGTTCTCTCGGCCAAACGAAGAAGAAAGAAAGGAGAGAGAAAAATGTGGAGGTGTTTTTGTTCTTACGATGACGTGTGATTTATTGATGGCAGGGCCACTGGATGAGCTAGGGTCGACCTAATGCTGAGGTAGGGGATCTTGGAGGACGTTCATGGGAGTGAGAGCACTCCCGGGCATCGAGATAATGATCTTTCAATTGTCGATCAGATTTTAGACCTTATGCTTTAGAGAGGAGCAACGATCCATAGTGTGACCACGAACTTGGTGGTATGTACAATACTCATTTTTGTTGTAGTTTGAATGTAGATGATTTGGGAGAGGCCTTGTAGAGGGGTGCGAAGTTACTTTTGCACTTGCGTGGCCATGATTTGGCTATACATTTATGTTAGTGCGGTAAACTTCTTAGGATTTGTGCCATCCTTGGTCTATTCTGGTAAGGGTATTGTGCATTACCCCTTAGTTGTTGTTGTTGTTGCTACGGTTATAGTGTTACGGTTACGGCCGTGGCATTTGCTGAGGTGATGGTGGATTCTGTTGATATCTTTATTGGGATTACTGAAGCCGGTACTGTTGGTGCCCTTGTTGGGGAGTGTATTGGTGGCATTGAGCAGAGGAAATGATATTGTTGACTTCTATTCGGCATTAGGTGGAACCATTTCCATTCTCATTCTTGTGCCTTACGGGTCTTCCTTCAACTTTATTCCATTTCATTAGGGCTGCGTGATAAGGCCAATGGGAGATCATCCTACCCCTTATTCCGTCTTCAACTTGTTCCCCAACGCGAATGAGTTGAGTGAAGTTCGCGTAAGTGTATGAGATCAAGTACCTAAAGATATTCGGGTTTGCTAAGTGAATGATCATGGAGATCTGCTCCTCGTCGTAGTGGGGGTTCTTATTCTGGCTGCCATGACATGCCAATGTCCAACATAAGCAGATAATGTTTCATCACCCCTCTGCCTTAGGGGTTCCAGGTCTGCTTTCCCAGACACAATATTAAAATTGTACACGAATCGGTCTATAAATGCTTGGAAGAGTTGTTCCCATGTCATGATTTGGTGACAATCAAGGGATGTATACCAGCCCAAAGCATCACCTTTCAAAGACTTTTGGAACACGTGGATCATGACTCTATCATTTCTTACCACGACATTGAGCTCCCCATGGAAGGCTTTAAGATGAACTGTGAGGGCAACCACTGCCATCATATCTTTTGAATTTGATCAAATCACAGTTTTGAGGTACTTGGGCATATGAAAAAGGACATAAGTCCCTGAATTTTATAGAGGGAGGATCTACCCCATATTGTTTCTTTAAGCTAGTTCTGCATGGCCAGGAAATGCTCGTACAACTCGTCCATTTCTAATCGGCTCATTTAAGGGACCGACATCCTTCATAGTAAGGTCGGTTATGCTTCTTCGTCATAGTGTCTGATTTCTTCGAATTTATGGCTCCCATGAGAGGAAGCTTATTGGAATATAACTAGATTCCTGGATTGTAAGAGCTTGTTGGAATTAAAAGGCATTCCCAGTCGGGGGAGGCTAAGAGATTGGGAAGTGGCCCTTGTCGTAGGTATCCACCACTGTCTACTGATTGAATTGGGCTTGGAACTAACCCCCGCTGAGGGCATCCACTAGAGCATGTCTCTAGCTTCTGTTAAGGGAAATTCCTATTGTTTGAAATTTACTGGGAATCCCAATTGCGGGATTGGATTGAGATTGACTCCCGTTTGTGGGAGGAAGAAAAAATGCCCTTAGGTTGAGGGTTGTGCTTGTTGGTGTCAAAGGTTTTGGAAGGACTCTGATTGTTGCGGTTGAACTGAGTTGGATGCTGGGAAAAAAGGTGAGAGCAGGTGGTTGTTGTTGTGGTGTTGGGCCAACTTGGTTGCTGGCCAATGTGGCTTGGGCTTGCATGAATTGGAAGAACATTTCTTTTATTGCTTTCATGCCTTGTGTCAACTCTCAAATGCAGGTTACATGCACAACTTCTGCTGGCTATGGTTCTTGATAATGAGTTTCTGGCATGTCGAGAGCAGGGAAAGGAAGAGCTTCTTCTTCTCGACTAGTCATGGTGGTTTGAGATCGAGTGCAAATTGGACTGCGGAAGAAAGAGTTAGTTCGAGGGCATTTGGTTTGAATGGCCACAATGGTGTTGGATATTATTTAGTTATTATTATTATTATTATTATTATTATTTAGGGTTTTTCAGGGGTTAGAATAAATGCTAGATGCAAGTACACAAGAATTGTAATTCCTAAAAGTTTAAGAAATCATGTTTTCCAAGTTAGGTCAGGACTAGTGGAATTAACACATCTGTTTTGGAGTTGCCATTCCATGGACACTTGACTGTAGGTGGATCACGCTCACATGTGCCTTTTTTGGGGCATGTGTGCTCTGCTTGAGGTGTGAGGGTAATATGTTTGACTAGAGTCGCCACTAGCCGGTTACTCCGCTTCCATAGTCATATAAACCCTTTAGAAATGTTTGGAGAGAATTTGAAGGTTCTCTGTCCTAAAATGACTCTTTGATTTGTCATCGAAGATTTTGGGTAAGGGATCACGGTTATAAAGAGGGAAGGTGTTAGGCACCTGCTCTACCTGTACAATTGTGCTGTCTCTATTTCATAGGATTAAGCTAACTGTTAGGAATTGAGATTAGCTCTTGTGTACTGATGAATGCAATAGTGTGTGTAATGCAGTGATAATGCGATGGCCCAGGTCAAATAAATCTATCATGATCCACCTACTTATTAAAGCGGAGAAATAACTAGTTAACTTGAGTTTTTGATAGGTAGGATCTGATAAGTCGAGGGGTCCTTCGACCGGTCGAGGCCCTCCTTCGACTAGTTGAGGGTTACACAGACGATCGCGGACTGCGTAAATTTGACGCGGTTTCCAGATCTTTCCTGGACTAGGTGCGTAAGTGAATTTTCCTAAACTATAAATAGGAGTCCCTAGGGCTATTATAAAGTATTCTAAGGCTTTCTAAAGGAGTTTTAAAGGGTTTTAAGGTTATCAAAAGGTGTAGAATGGTGAGATTGGAGGCTGTTCGAATCGGGTAAGTCCTCTCTCTTTGTAATTGATGCTTTCATAGTAGAATTCTGTCGCTTTGTGCCGTGGTTTTTTCTCGCAAGGGTTTTCCATGTTAAATCTGTGTGTTCTCTTGTGTGCTTAGTGCCATTGGATTGCTATCATATATTTAGATCTATGTGATTCCGCAGGTACAAATCCCCAACAATATAAAAATGAGAAAGCATTTTATAAATGTAGGGAGATTTCATACCAGCTGTGATAGGTATGTTATTTAGAGTATCTTGGTTTCACTTTAATAGCATATCTTCCTCCCATGGCGAAGATGGTGCTCTTGAGGAGTGAAAGTCTACTATGACCGATAATAATTGGAATACTCTTGATAAGAGGGCTTTATCATCGATCCGTTTATGTCTCACGGATGAGGTTCTCTACAATGTCATGAGGGAGAAAACATGCGACTAAGTTATGGGCGAAGTTAGAAGATGTCTATGCGAAAAATCCTCTGAAAATCGCCTACACTTGAAGCGGCAGTGGTATAAGTTCAAGATGGCAGAGGGTGGAGATCTGGAGGCTCACATTAGCAACTTTAATAAATTAGTTTGCAATTTGTTGGATATGGAGGAAGTGATGAAAGATGAAGAACAAGCATGTATGTTGCTAAATTCTCTTCCTGCGTCTTATAAGTCATTCAGGGACACAATGTGCTCCACGAATAAAACCCTAAGTATCGACACCGCTATCTCAGCCCTTCAAGGGAATGTTATAAAAAAGCTTAACGTCAACATGGGAATATCTTCTGATGCACTGTTTACAATGATCCTCTAGTTCTAGATCCAAATCCAAGGGCAAGGGCAAGGGAAAGGTAAAGTGCTGGAACTGTGGAAAGGAATGACATATGAAGAAGGATTGTGAAAATTCTAAATCGAAGAGGGAAGATTCTGAGGCTTCGTATAGGGAGGCCAATGCTGCCACATCAGATGGATTGAGTAGATGTGATGGTGATGTCTTGTCTGTGTCTTTGCTCAGACAACCATATGACGATCGTAAGGACGAGTGGATGTTAGACACCGGGGCATCTTTTCTCATGACTCCTCATCGGAGTTGGTTCGATGGTGGTCAGGTGTTTATGGGCAATGGCTTTGCTTATAATGTTGTGGTTGTTTGTACGATGCGCATCAAGATGTTTGATGGGGTGGACCGTACCTTGACTGATGTCAGGCATGTTCCTAATTTGAAGCAAAATTTAATTTCTCTTGGTGTACTTGAGGTAAAAGGATGTAAGTACATAGGTATTGATGATGCTCTTAAGGTATCTAAGGGGGCACGGGTAATCATGAAAGCACAACGACTCGGTAACATGTACAAGTTGATCGGAAGCACTTCAAAAGGTGGAGCTGTAGTGAATGTAGCAGATTCCACCTCTGCACATGTATAACATGTTCGGCATGGACACATAAACAAGAAGGGTAGGAAGGCTGAGACGTGCAGACAAGGATACAGAGCAGGTGGAGCAGCCACCTGTGAGAAGAATCACATGGCATGATCGCAGGATTTCGGTGTGGTACATGGATGACTCCAATAACACATATGTTCTCATTACAGGCGAGGGGATCCATCTACTATTCAGATGGCTCTAAGTGAGCCTAGGGTTGAGAAGTGAAAGGTAACTATGGACGATATATGGGAGCGGGTGGAGCTTCCAGTGGGCTGGAGAGCGGTTGGATACAGGTGAATCTTCAGGAGGATACAACATAGATATAGGGCGAGGTTGGTAGCAAAGGGTTATGCTCAGAGAGAAGGGATCGACTTTTTAGAGATATTCACGCCGACGGTATAGTAGGTGTCTATTAGATCCATGATTGGCGCTGGTTGACCAATGCAATCTTGAGCTGGAACGATGGATGTGGAGTCTGCACTTCTGCAAGGGAAAGTGAAGAGCAGATCTACATGAAGCAACCAGTGGTTCGAATTTAAAAATGCTAAGAAAAGACTTTCATGGGAGGTCGTGATTCGACTGTCCGCCTAAGCAATGGTTTGATTCCTTCATGGTGAGTCAGAATTGTATGTTGAAAGATCGCCAATTATGACATGTCTAAAATCAATGTATCAAGACTCGGTTAAGTGGGACATTCGGGATGAAGGATCGAGGAGCTCAGCAAAGATGGTTCTCGGCGTTGAGACCGAAAGAGGAGTAGGCTTTGGTAATCACAGGAGGAATATACCTTGTGTGTAGGTATTAATCAAGGATGTGATGGGCCAGTAAAGCCGGAGAGCATTCCCTATGCGTCTCTCCTCAAAGTTTTCCTTAAGACATGTCCCAAAACAGATGAAAAAAATAGGATATCTCATGAGCCTTATTTGAATGCGATTGGCAATGTATGCCATGGTCCTGGATTAGACCGGTTATTTCACAAAGCTATCGGTGTTGTGAGCAAGTACCTCGCAAGCAATATTGGGTAGCGGTGAGATGGTAAGAAGATTACGTCTTTTCTTTTGAGAAGACAGAGCAAAGGGGGTTGGGCATGTGGATTTAGATCCGAGACATGATCAACAAGAATGTTCTGCAGAGAAGTTTAAGTTCTATGCAACTTCCTAGGCTTGGCGATGGTGTAAAAGAAGGACGGAGTATGCACGAGAAGCGTTAACTAAAGCTATGATATAATGCAGAGATAAGAGAAGAGGGCAAAGAAGATACACGGTTGAAGATTGAAGGCATGGTGGAGATTGTTGTGGACAGATGTCTTAAATCATGGTCAAGTGGGTCGCTCGACTAGTCGAGGTTGTTCGACTCAAAGTTCAACAACTATTTTGAGTTCAGGGCTACTCAACCGGTCGAGAGGATGGCTCGACCGGTCCGAGGCCCTCCTAGACTAATCGGAGGTTACGTAGACTGCGCGCGGATCGCGTAAATTTGAGGCGGTTTTCGGACTTTTCCGTACTAGGTGCGTAAGTGGAGTTTCCTAAACTATAAATAGGGGTCCCTAGGGCTATTTTAAATTATTCTAAGGCTTTCTAAAGGTATTCTAAAGGGTTCTAGGGTTATCAAAGGGTGTAGCAAGGGTGAGATTCGAGGTTGTTCGAATCGAGTAAATCCTTTCTCTTTGTAATTTCTATTTTCATAGTGAAGATCTGTCGCTTTGTGCTGTGGTTTTTTTCCGAAAGGGTTTTCCATGTTAAATCTTTGTGTTCTCTTGTGATGCTGTCTCTATTTCATAGGATTAAGCTAACTGTTAGGAATTGAGATTAGCTCTTGTGTACTGATGAATGCAATAGTGTGTGTAATGCAGTGATAATGCGATGGCCCAGGTCAAATAAATCTATCATGATCCACCTACTTATTAAAGCGGAGAAATAACTAGTTAACTTGAGTTTTTGATAGGTAGGATCTGATATTTCGGCAACCCATGGAGCATACACTTGAGTCAACCTGGGCTGGATTCCACTCCTTCACCGCCCCCCCCCCCCCCAACTTTTCCTTGGTGGAGGGATGAGATGGGCTATGGATGGTTAAGGGCTTGGTGAAGGTGTTGGGGATTTGGAAATGATTTGGACATGAAGAGGGTATTGTTTAAAGGCATTGAGACTAGTTTTCTAGTAATTATTGGGAAGTCTAGGGGTAAAAAGCTTCAAGGAATGGGCTTTGAGATTGCCATGTAGAAAAACTCATCAGTTGGATTGGTAGGTAAGGGTGTAATTTAGGCCAAATGGGAGGATTGTGCGGTCTTTCCCCCTTGCACATGCTTATTGTTGAACCAGGAGCACCCCCACATGCTATCCACCCTCTCATGCCAAAGCAAGAGAGCTGCCACGTGGTGGGCGGACTTAGGGTGTAGCATAGAGCATGAGAGTCTTTCTACTTTTATAGGTAAGTTCTTATGATGGCATGCTAGCCTTGGGTCCCATGGGATGGTGTCTCTGTAGTTCCAAACATTGATGGGCCTAGGGTATGTGCCTAGTTTTGGGCTTGTTTTTTTATCTGTATTGACTAGATTGATGGGGTTGAGTTAGGTTGAGTTAGGTTGACTGGGTTTGATTAAGCTAAGTAAGTTTCGATAAGCTTGTCAACCTTAAGTGGGGGTGTCTGCACATTCTTAAGTTGGACATTGTACTACACATCATCATCATTCTCACATATAGCATTTGCGTCATTATATCTTTCCCTTTTTAACCTCTTGTTTCTCTAGTCTATCCAAATGTATACTATGCTTCTCACTAGTCTCACAAATCTTACCATCAAGAACTGGAACTAATTGGGGTTTTTTTTTTTTTTTTATTTCTTACCATTACTCTTTTAGCTAAATGGTTCTTGGCAGGTCACCCTTGCCGATCCCTCACTCCCACTCTTGAGTTGGACATTGCACCCCTTCATTCACATTATCCTTGCATTCTGAGCATCAACATATTCATTCTCCAGTCTCTCTGCTATTTTAGTCAATTCAAGTTTATGTTCCGAGGCTTGCTGGATTGCCAAATCCTACTACATAAAAAAAAAAAAAAAAATCGGGCTAACCTAAGTCCTTTTTCATTTCTTTACCATCTCTCAATTAAATAGGACACGGCGGATCGCTTGTATTTCAATCCCCCACTCCCACTCCTGAGTTTGACATTGCATTATTGCATTGCATATCATCTATTCATTATACTATTTTACATTAGGATAATCAAATTCCTTATAATTTATTGAGTTTTGCAAAGGAGGAATGTATATTTGTGAGAGCAGAGAAGTTGCATAAAACATTTTTTGTCCGCCACCATAAAACATTGAATTTCTGAATTATCTGATTTAAAAAATTCTACAACGCCCAGCCAATAACGAAAATCTAAGTTAATTTACTTCAAGTCAAGTATCTAATACCTGAGTCACAACAATCACACATCTATGAAGCCTAAAAGAGTTCCCATGAGCCTGATCCCACGATTTCATAGGGAGAAGCTCCATATACTCTTAAAGAACTAGAAGATACAGTGCTCTAGTTGCATTGGGACACTTACTCAATCTTATTAATTGATCCAGGCCGTTCACTAGATCCAACCCAAATTTATGGGCGACCATGCAAGCTTCGTACAATTTGGCTAAATCTAACCGTTCGATCAATGTTCTTCAATATCGACAGTCAAGATAATTTACAAAAAGATAGGCCCAATCAACAGTTGGATCCATCTATTTGTTAGGGACCATCATTGGTTTCCTATGATTCTATGGAATCACTTTTGTTAGGCAATCATAAAGATCCCAACCGTTCGTTTTAAAAAAGGATGTTTACAGAAAACAAGGCCAAATCAAGGAAGGTGGATCATCTGGTCAGTGTGATTTTAGCTTGCATGAATAAGGACCTAAAAGACCCATGTTTTGGTAATCCAGGCCATTGGTTTAGTGAGTGTGGCTGTAGACGGAGAATGATCCGAAAATCCTGGCCTTAGGACCAATTGTTAAATCTTAGCGATCAATATCGTGACCTTTCTTTTCTTAGTTGTATGTGGGCCTTTGATTTGTTTCTCCTCTTGACCATCCATCTGTGGGCCAGAAATTGGAAGGCTGTAATTTTCCTATCAAGGATACTCTTGCGGGGTAGCCCATCCACAGGTGCGACACAAAGTCCACTACCGAAACATTGGTCTCACAGGCGATGCGACATTCACGAATGTGGACGACCACGATGGTTTCTTTTCACCGTCCAAATTTCACAAAATTGGACCAGAATCATCTAAAACACCCAAGATCGGTGGGGTCCACTGATTGTATATATGGACGCGGTTTGGCTAGTGACGCTGGGTCGGTGCTGTGTGGGCCCCACCATGATCTATGTGTTTTATCCACACCGTCTATCCATTTTTAAACATCATTTTAAGAGTATATCTCATAAATGGAAATCTCAGGTGGACCACACCATAGGCAAACAGTAGCGATTGAATGTCTACCATTAAAATCCTCTTAGGGTCCACTGTAATGTTTATTTGACATCCAACCGTTAGATTAGGTTATACAGACCTGTATGAAGGCAAAAAACAAATATCAGCTTGATCCAAAACTTTTGTAGCCCCAAGAAGTTTTTAATGGTGAGAGTTCAATTATCACTGTGTGGCCCACTTGAAATTTTGATCTATTAATTTTTTGTTCAATACCATAAAATTATTTGGAAAAATGGATGGACGGCATGGATGAGACACATACATCATGTTGGGGGCCACATAACACCGACCACTAGCCAGTGGCTAGTGGCAGGGGAGTAGCCAATCCGTTTCCGTGTTAAGGCCCCGTAGCTGGTGTTCCACCCACAGGATTCCAGTCCAACAAAATTCGTCTTTCTTTGGGAGCGGATTGGGTGCGGCCCTTGTCATGGGCCCACCGTGATGTATGTATTTCATATCGACGCCGTCCATCCATTTTTAACGTTACACCATTAAAAACTTCTTAGGACTAATCATAATGTTTTCTTATGTTTATTTTCCATCCAACCTGTTAATAAAGTCACATAAACCTGGATTAAGGAAAAAACAAAAAACAAATATCATCTTCATCTGCAACTTTTGTGGCTCATTAATGGACAATCACCACTGTTTCCTATGGTACATATGAGAATTGGATCTGCTTTATTTTTGGGCTTAGGTCATCCGGCAAAAACGGATGGACGGCATGGATATAAAATATATGAATCAAGGTGGGCTGGGTGAAACTGTCTTGGACTCGAGCTCGGTAGTGATCACTCCAGCGCCAAGATCGTACTGGTCAGTACTGTGGGCCCACCATATTTTATGTATTTTATGGTGTACCACACACCACCAACATAGCTGGTGTATTGCCGTGACTAAATTTTGTGTGTCGCATCACGAGGTATGAATTATATCCAAACCGTGTGGTTGGTGAGGCCCGCTATAAGGCCTGAGCCTAATAATAAGACAGATCCAAAACTTAAGTGAACCATACTATAAAAAGCAGTGGGGGATTGAACACCTGCCATTGAAATCCTTCCAAGGTCATGGATATTTTGGATCAAAATAATATTTGTTTTTTACCTTCATCTATGTTTGTGTGACCTTATGAGCAGAGAAGATAGTTTCAAGGTCATGGGTTTGAGAACCCATAGGTGGTGAAATCCCACTACTGCATGAGTGCGTGGTGGTGTATGCGTGTATAAAAATAAAAAATAAAAATAAAAATAAATAAATAAATAAATAAATAAATAACTTTAATCTCCTTTGTACCGTTTGTATAACTAAGAGGTCGAAGAGCCTTAATGCTTGTCTTCGTACGGCACGTACTCACACCAGTTAGGTACGTGGTGTGTGGTACACCAGCTCATCGGACTCAGTACCTCCATTTCACCGCATTAGGCCAAAAATGAATTAGGTCTAAATCTCAAGTGGACCACCACAAGATACAGTGGTGATTGAATGCCATCATTAAAAACTTTCCAGGGGCCACTGTAATGTTCATTTGTCATTAAACTTATTAGTTAGATCACACGGCTTGGGATGAAGGGAAAACACAAATAACAGTTTTATCTAAAACTTAAAACCTTTATGGCCGCAAGTAATTTCTAAGGGTGGCCGTTTAATCATCACAGTTTCCAGTAGTATGGTCCAAATGAGATTTAGATGGGCCTTATTTTTGAGGTCATGGTTTAAAATGAGTGGAGAAAATAGATAGTCGATATAGATAAAATATGTACATCAGTGGGACTGTTTATCAGAGGGGTTGGTACCCAGTATAGCCAAACTGAGAAGGGCTTTCGCAGGAAATCCGCGTCCGGGGGCAAACCGCAAAAGTGGTCCCTTCCAGGAACCTCAACACGACTTTTGAATGCTGGAAATGTGCTCCGTCCGAAGGAACACAACCGACCTGCGAATAATCATCTGGTAAATACACGGTAAGTGAGTAATAATTACCGTACTCGGTAATTACAGAGTTGTTGTCAATGCTTGATTTTACACTTACTTTTTTGAGCTCTGAATTATAGGAGACTGTGAAATATATGTAGGGCCCACCATGATGTCGGTGTCTTATCCACACCGTCCATCTGTTATGCCAGCTGAATTTAGTTCTTGTTAAAATAAAATGAAGCTGATACAAAGCTCAAGTGGGCCACACCACAAGATTTAGGGAATCCAATATCTATCGTTAAAAATGTATCCGTGCCACTGTTTCCTTTAGTGTGGCCAACCTGAGTGTTGGATCAGGTTCAATTTTTGGCTATATATATATATATATATATATATATGATTGTAGCGCCTAAAAATTTAAACCAATCCTTTTGAATTGGCTTTTAAATTAAAATGCAGTGCATTTTCAAACTGGTAAAGTAGTAATAATTATTATTTCCGATTGCATTTACATACGATTTGGAAAATCAAACAGGCCCCGAAGAAGGGAATCTAAAAGTGTCAACGACATCATTAAAATTAAAGAAGGAGAGTGGATTGCGTGTGCGTGTTACACCCGCCATGGCCCCTGAAGAAGGGAAGCGCAAAGAGTCAACGATATCATTAAAATTGAAGTAGGAAAGCGGATTGCGGGTGCGTGTTACACCGGCCATGGGATTATCTCTAACTAGCTGTAGCTGTACAAGAGTTGATCCGAGTAATGCTTGTCCGAGTTTGGCTTGGCTAACAAGCTATACCGGCTTAAACCCGGCTTGGTCCTCAAGCCTGACTTGGCAGCTCAAGTTTGCCTTCACCAGGCAAGCTCGAGCCGAACTTAAATTCATCTTTCAAGTTGTGTTTGAGTTTAGATTTTATATACATATATATAAATGGTTCCATGCGGTCAAGCTCACGAGAACTTCCCATGAGGTCGAGTTATGTGGGACCCACCATGATGCATGTCGAACATCAACACTGTGCATTTAATGGGTCACCTTTAAATTATGGGATATCCCAAAAATCAGCCGTCAGGTGAGCCATACCATCTAAAAAAATGTGAAGACATGCCTAAAACATATAAAAGCACTTGTTGGAGCCCATTTAAAATTTGGATGCATCTAAAAATTGGTCTAACCCCCTCGTATGAGTGGAATACACATAATGGATGAGCTGGATTTGTGAACCACACCTCGGTGAGCCCAACAAATGATTACAAATGCTTTAATGGGAGGATAACCCCTTTCAACTTTTGTATGTGTTGTGGCCCACAAAAGTCATGGATTGACTTGATTTTTAGGCACAAGGCCCACCATAGAAAATTGTATCTGACTGATGGGGTAGATGTTCGGCATGCAACACAGTGAGGCCTACACAGCTCGACCTCATGGGAAGTTCCCATGAGCTCAACCACATGGAACCATTTCCCATATGTGTGTGTGTGCGCGCGCGTGCAAAATATTTATACTAAGTGAATCCCATCTAAGTCGATTTGATTCAAACCGAGTCAAGTTTGAGTCGAGTTTCGAGTCAAGCCGAGTCAAGTACAGTATAACTTAGACTTAAAAACAAATTGAACTCAAAAAATCAACTTGACTCCGAGCCAAGCATAGTTGAGTTGAGTTAAATGAGAGTACCGAGCTAATTATGTTTATTATGGGGAAAATTGAACCGAGTCGAATCGAGGTTAACTCCGACATCAATGATTGGGCCTCTGAGCAAACACATATCTGACCTGGGGCAATTGTTTAATCTGAGGACTAGTATTCCAAGCCGAGCTGCTTAGTATATCGACAGTCCGCTTCCATGCATCCGTAGATTCAGATCACTAAGTAAGGCTCGGACCATGAGGTCAGCTCGGATAAAGACTAAGGGACCATAAGGTCGGCTCGGATAAAGGCTAAGTCTCGGCAGAGGCAGTGCTCGCGCCACGATCAGGTAGTGCTCGCGGCACGATCTTGGGATAATTGCCAATTACCGCACGTGTGTAGCCCTTGCATAGTGGCTATGACTACGCCTAGATTATCGGTCACGTCCTAAGCGACCTTCAGGTATAAAAATGGTACATTTATACAGAAATAAGTATGCAATATCCTACACCCTCACTACTCTACACAACTTAGACCCAGATTCACTAGCCTGACCTAGGCATCAGAGGGTCCCCTACTTGAACCAGGGTCTCCTTTACATACCTTTCTGCGCAGAACTAGGGTTCGTTCCGAGTACTTAGAGTTCGGCGAAGGGTGGTCCAGAATCTTGCATCAACATTTTTTAGCACCATATGAGGGAAACAAACAAGAAGACTTGGTCGCTCTATGCAAAATATGGCAAGAGGAAAGAAAAAAAATAGTCGTGAAGCTCGAGCCAAATGAGCAAGCACTCTCCTCCTCGGTACTTCATGCCGTGTCGGCTCCAATGGGACCGTCTCAGCGTTCTCGAAACCGATGAGGCAAATACGGAGCCATGCAGAATGAGGTCTAGGCTTTACGGGACAAGATCAACCAGATGAAGCAACGATAAAGACAGTCATATTCCATTCGGAAAGCAGTTGTACTAGTGGCAGCAGTTGAATCCGCACATCTGAGCACGAGGCCAAGAGCGTCTCAACATCCGTCCGCTAGGGTCCCAGATCCTGCTTGGAATCCGATGACTTGGGCTCCGACTAACATTTCGGTCACCTCGGCGCTAGCCCGACAGATCTTCGTCATGAACAGGAGAGGAGAAGAAGGAGTAGAACTCTAGAGATCGAGGCTCCGTGAGAGATAGTGGCCGAGAACCGGGATCCTTGGGAAGCCCAGCTTACAGAAATCCGCAACCAGATCCAAACCCTACGGCAGAACCAATCGACCCCCATCCCGACTATGGTACAAACGATGATGGAAGAGACCGAGCCTCCCTTCACCTCGAAAATCATGAATAAGGTGATGCCTCCGAGGTTTAGGATGCCTCTTGCCATTCAATACTCAGGGTATAGAGATCTAATGGAGTATGTAGAATCTTATCGCTCCTGAATGTAGATTCAGTCGGCTACGTAGGTGATGATGTGTAGAACCTTTTCGATAACCCTATCTGGGGCCGCCCAGAATTGGTATCGAAAGCTCAAGCCAAGGTCGATCAACACTTTTGCTGAGCTCAGCAGAGCATTCATGACACAATTCATTGGTGGCAAGAAGAGTCGTAAGTCGTCGACTCATCTGCTTACCCTCAAAGGAGGAAGCAAGGGGTCACTAAAGGAGTTCATTTCTCGCTTCAACGAGAAAGCTCTACACGTAGATGATTATGACGAGAGGATGGCCTTGTCCATCATAATTAGCAGACTCAAAGAGGGAAAATTCCTCTTCTCTGTAGGGAAGAGCCCGCCTACCACCATGAGCGAATTCATGAGCCAAGCCTAAAAATACATGAATGCTGAGGCATTATTTAGTTCACGTAAAAGCAGCCAGACTGCTGAGCACTCATCCAAAGAGAAGAAGCTAAAAGATGAAGTAGAAGCGCCACAACAAGTTAGTAAGAGGAGGTCAGATGACGGTCCTCCCCGAGATCGAAGACCGAGTAGGAAACCTGAGAGTAGATTCAGCTCGTATACTCCGCTCAATACATCCCCAAAGCAGATCCTACTCGACATCCGAGATCAGAAGCTTCTACATTGGCCGAGATGCATGAAGGCAGAAGCCGAACACTAAGATAAGCACAAGTGTTGCCGCTTCCACTATGATCACTACCACAATACCAGTGATTGCGTCGACTTGAAGAGGGAGATAGAGACCCTCATTCGTAAGGGTCATTTGCGCCAATATCTGAAAGATGAGAAACTCACTCAGAAGGATAGCTAGCCAAGCAGGGCTGCAGAAGAAGCTACAAAGATCCGAACGATCTACGATGAACTGTTTGGAGGATGTGATTCGAATAGGGCTCGGAAGGCATACTCTCGGAGCTTCGATCACGAGTATCACATCTATTCGGCTGAAAGACCGAGGAAAGAGATCCGAGTAAACCCTTGCAATCTAACCTTCACAGAGGATGATGCGCGTGGGATCCAGCATCCTCATAACGATGCCTGATGGTGGCTATGACAATAACTAATCACACAGTCTACCATATTCTAGTCGACACCGAAAGCTCGACCGATATAATTCACTCCGAGGTGTTTGATAAGATGGGGATCAACAAGTCACGCTTCTGACCTGTGAAGACCCCCGTGCATGGCTTTGCAGGAGAAAAGGTGATCCCTGAAGGTGTCGTCTCCCTCCCAGTAACAGCAGGAGAAGGACGACATCAAGTAACTATCCTGGTGGACTTCCTGATAGTGAATGTGTCATCGGTGCATAATGTCATATTAGGTCGGCCATCACTTAACGCAATGAGAGGGGTAGTGTCTACCTATCATCTGATAATGAAGTTCCCCGCAGAGGGAGGGGTTGGATACGTCCGTGGAGATCAGTGTGAGGCATGGAGGTGCTACACAGTTTAGAAATATCTCACGAGAATCTTCATTTCTCGTGAGATGATATGTTTCCTCTCCTCCTCATTTCATCCCTAACCAGCGGTTGGGATAGTGCCACGTGGTCCTACGGATGGCGAAAACGCATCAGCATCAATTTCCCAAAGTGGAAACTCACCTTTTTCTTTACCGCCACAGGCCTTGCACGTCCATTTTTGGAAGAGAGAGAGCACAGCTCTCCCAGGCGATGGACGGATGGGATGGCCTGATCAGGGCGATTACAGGCCAACCATGGCGTCCCAAATGGGTCCCACCTCGCTAATATCCACCACGTGCAACGCATTGGATGTCGCAACTTATCTCCCCCGTCCCTTTACAAGGGCTTAAAAGTTTATACCATTTTGTTAAGTCAAGGCCCACGAGAATAATGAACGGTTTGGATTTTTCTAAAAGTGTCCAGGGTGGGCCACTTTGGGAGGTGAAATCCTTTAGTTTTGAAATGCACCTTGGCGGGAGAATTCTTTCATTTCTCTCTTTTTTACAAGGAGCTTGGTTAAAGCTCGTTTAATCGAGTCCATTGTCCCAGTGCACGAGTGCATGGGGTGCAGATGCACTCCGTGTGGGGTCCACTATGATGTTTGCGACAAATCTACTTCGTCCATTCATCATGGGATGCCCATGTAGGGGTCCAGGCCCAGTTTTGGGCCGATGGTGAGACCTAGGTGGGCTATATAATGCCCTTCGGGGCTCCACTTGGCCCATATGTCGCAACCCAATGGTCAGATGGGTCTGAGACTTTGTTTTGACGGATAAACGAGGATTTGAGGGGCCTTGAGTGCCTCTTTGGTACTATTTAATCCCCAAGTGTTGATAACAAGTGTGTTGTATTAGTATCCTTTGATATAGTGGTTTTAATTTGGAGTGTTCGGATAACCTCACCTTCTTGATTGATGTAGGGTGTGTTTTGGCTCCCAGAGACCCTGATGGATGGCATCAATGTCGACTGGAAGTCGCATCCTACATCGATTTGATTTATTAGTCGAGTGTTGGTACCCTTAGTTACAATTTCAAATAGTAACACCCGCGTACCAAGAGTGCGGGGTGTTACAGTCTACCCCCCTAAAAAAAATTTGTCCTCGAAATTACCTGTGGTGTGCTGCTAAACAGGTGAGGGTATTTCTCCTTAACCTCAGATTGTCGTTCTCACGTCGCCTCCTCTTCTCTATGATGTGACCAAAGAACCTTGACTAATGGTATCGTCTTTGTCCACAGGACTTGCTCCTTGTGGTCCAAGATGCGGATAGGTTCTCAATGTAAGATGAGTTGTCTATAAGCTCGATCTGCTCCCAACTAATGATGTGTGATTCATTTGTCATATACTCTTCAATATAGATATGTGAAAGACATTGTGAATACCGGCTAGTGCAGTAGGCAGCGCAAGGCGGTATGCTACGGCTCCCACACGATCCAAGATCTCGAAAGGTCCAATGAAACAAGGCGCTAGCTTCCCTTTCTGTCCGAATCTCATCAAACCTTTCATAGGCGACACCTTCAGGAATACATGGTCGCCAGTCGCAAACTCTAGGTCGCGTTGTTGATTATCCGCATAGCTCTTCTGTCTGCTCTGAGCGATACACAAATGCTTCCTAACAACATCAATGACCTGGGTAGTAGCCTAAACAAGCTCGGGCCCTAACAAGCTTCTCTCTCCGATTTCTACCCAAATTCGAACCGAATCGAACCGGACCGTGAAAATCAATCGGAACTGAACCGTTAAAACCGGTTCGGTTCGGATCGGTTCCAAAGTTTTGGGCTTTTATAATCCAGCCCAATTGCAAGCCCATGTCCATCCATGTTGTGGTCCATTTAATGAATGGTTTAGATATTGTATAAGGTGTGCAAAAATACATTTACGAAAATAATTACTCTAAAGAAAATAATTATAAGGTGTGCTAAAATACATCGGTTCGGTTCCACAGTTCGGTTCTACGGATCGGATCAACGGTTTGGTTCTACGGATCGGTTCACGGTTCGGTTCGGTTCTACATACCCCCAAACCGAGAATCGAACCATTATCACCGGTTCTTTGATTTTTGGAACCGGAACCGGTGCACTCTAGAACCGGACCAAACCGGACGGTTTGATAGCTCTTCTGTCTGCTCTGAGCGATACACAAATGCTTCCTAACAACATCAATGACCTGGGTAGTAGCCTAAACAAGCTCGGGCCCTAACAAGCTTCTCTCTCCGATTTCTACCCAACACTGAGGGGCTCGGCAAGGGCGACCATAGAGAGCCTCATATGGTGCCATGCCTTTGCTGGATTGGAAGCTGTTGTTGTATGCAAATTCTACCAGAGCCAAGTGATCATCCCAATTGCCCTGAAAGTCCAAAACACATGCTCTCAGCATATCCTCCAAAATCTGATGCACTCTCGGTCTGTTCGTCTGAGGGTGGAATGTTGTGCTGAACTTGAGCTCCGTGCCCATCTCTTCCTGCAGCCTCTTCCAAAAGACAGAAGTAAATCTAGAGTCTCAATCTGATATAATCTCTTGTGAAACTTCGTAGGATCGCACGACTTCTCAGATGTATAACTTTGCCAAACTATTGGTGGAATCTGTCGTGCGAATCGGGAGGAACCGGACAGCCTTTGTCAACCTATCGACGATGACCCAGATCAAGTCGGGCTTCTTCTGCATCCTAGGAAGGCCGAATATGAAGTCCATAGAGATGTTGTCCCACTTCCATTCGGCCAGCGGTAGCGGATGAAGGAGGCTAGCAGGCTTACGACGTTCGGCGTTGATCTTCTAGCAGACTATGCACTTCGCCACAAAGCCTGCAATGTCTCTCTTCATGTTATTCCACTAGTACTGCCTTTTAACATCATTGTACATTTTGGTACTACCCAGGTGGATAGCTAATTTAGAGTGGTGAGCTTCCACCATCACTTCCTTCCTCAAATCGGCGTTGTTTAGAATGCATACTCGCCCCTAATATCGAAGACCACCGTCACTACCAACCCTCCAGCTAGGCGTTTCCTCGTTCTTACACCTTCCTTTCATCTTGACAAGCCATTCATCTTGGTCCTGAGAGAAGATTACCTGTCGAACTAGAGTCGGCTCTGCAATCAATAGAGTCACATAAGCATTGAGTTCGGCGAGGTAAGCTGGATGTCGAAGTCCTGTATGAATTCCATCATCTCCCACTCTTTAATCATCAAGGTGGTTATTACTTTGTGCTTCTTCTTACAGCTCAATGCATCAGCCACAGAGTTCGCCTGACCTGAGTGATAAGATATGTCCAAATGGAAGTCCTTGAGTGTTTCCATCCATCGACGCTGACGCATGTTCAAATCCTTTTATGTGAATAGATATTTTACACTTTTGTGATCGTAAAACAACTGAAATTCCTCTCCATAGAGGTAGTGTCTCCATATCTTCAAGGTGAAGACTACTGCTGACAACTCCAGATCGTGAGTCGGGTAGTTCTCTTCATGCTTCTTCAACTGCCTCGAAGCGTAAGCGATCACTTTATCATCCTACATTAGTACGCACTCCAGTCCCAACTTAGACGCATCGTTGTACACTACGAACGTCTCTCCTTCTTGTGGAAGGGTGAGTACTGGCGTGGAAGTCAACCTCTTCCCAGAACTCACACTTACTTAGCTTGGCGTACAGCTGATTCTCCTTTAGAGTATTCAAGACTGTGCGCAAGTGTTGCTCGTGCTCTTCTTAGCTTTTCGAGTAAACCAAAATATCATTGATAAATACGATCACCAACCGATCTAAGTAAGGCATGAAAACCCTATTCATCAGGTCCATGAAAACTGCCGGAGCATTTGTAAGGTCGAACGACATCACCAAGAACTCATAGTGCCCATAGCAAGTCGTGAAAGCCGTCTTTGGAATATCCTCATCCCTGATTCTCAACTGATGGTATCCCGAGCGCAGATCTATCTTGAAGAAATACTTGGCATCCTTCATCTGATCAAATAAATCATTGATACGTGGTAGGGGATATCTGTTTTTGATCGTCACATCATTCAGTCTCTTGTAGTCTATACAAAGACACATTGACCTGTCCTTCTTTTTGACAAAGAGAACTGGCGCTCCCCAAGGAGAAATGCTGGGGCGAATGAACCCTTGAGCCAGCAGCTCATCGATTTAACTCTTCAGCTCCTCCATCTCACAAGGAGGCATGCAAAACGAGGGAAGTGATATAGGGTCGGTCCTTGGTTTAAGATCGATGCAAAAAATCTACCGCCCGCCTAGGAGGCAGCCCTAGTATTTCTTGAAACACATCAGAAAAATCTTGGACTATCAGTATTCGTCTGATGGTAGCTTCCACAGTATCAGCTTCCTCTAGAGCCTGCAAGCTCTCAAATTCTTTATATCTGCCCCTCACTTTCAAAGTGAAGGGGCCTGCCCAGAGATGGATATAGTGACTATCTTGTTGCGACAGTCCATGACTGCACGTACCAATGTAAGCCAGTCCATCCTGAGGATGATGTCAAAGTGTCGGACGGGCATGACAATTAAGTCCACGGTCACTTCGTGATTTACGAGGGTGATGGGACATGCTCTACACATCTTGTCTGTTTGTACAAATTTACCCATAGGGGATGCTACAACTAAGGGGGCATGCATTCGAGTTGTGTTTAGTTCTAGTTTAGATGCAATAGTAGAATCAATAAAAGATAGAGTTGCACCCGAATCGAATAAAGTGAGTGCAAGGGTACCATTAATGTGAGCGGTACCGTGGATAGTCTGAAGGGGATCCTGCTCAGCTTCTATGGCAGCAACTGCATACACTCATGCCGGGGGAGCTCTCTGCTGAGTTGGGGGCCCCTGTCTGGGCTGCTGAGGTCTGGGTGCTGCTCTGACTGCTGCCTAGTTCTATTGGGGTAGGTTCGTGGGGGTGGAATACCCTAATCCCGCATCCTCTAGAAACAGTTTCGAGGAATGTGGTTTGCCCCACCGTAATAACCACAGCCCCCGCCGGAAGGTAAAGGCGAAGCCCACGGGAGTAGCAAAAATCTTTTTGCTGGAATGGGCGAGGCAGGAGGTATCTGCCTTGGCCTGACCGGGGCGTCTCATGCTAGAAGGCAGGAGCGGATGGTGTGCTCGAAATCTTTCTCTACTCACATCAGCTTTTCCACTAGTTTCGGGAAGTCCCCGAAATCCCAAGTGCACAGTCGAAATTGTATCCCAGGCTTTAGCTCCTCCTTAAACTTCTCCAGCTTATACTCCTCATCTTCAAGGGCCTTGGGCACATATCAGGATAGCTCGTCAAACTTCGCCTCGTACTGGGTGACTGTAAGGTTTTCTTGTTCCAGCCTCAGGAACTGCGCCATCTTCTCGCTCCGGCATGACCACAAAAAATATTTTTTCAGGAACTTTGTCTAGAAGCCAGCCCAGGTCCAGGCATACCTAGCTGGTACACCTCTTTGTACACTACCCCGCCAATTTTCTGCCACTCCCTCGAGCAGGTAGGTGGCTAATACGATCATTTGGGAGTCTGTGCACTCCATTGGCCTCATCATTTTGGCAATTCTCGCCAACCAATGCTCGGCCTAAACTAGATCAGGCGCTCCTCCAAAAGTTGGCGATCGTAGCCTCAGGAATCGGTCGAAGATGTCTGCGCCCCTGACGTCCATATCTCGGGATACTGCCCTACGATCTTTATCTCAAAGAGTCTGCATCATCAATGCATGCATGTCCTGCTGCTGTCTTGCGAACGTATCTTGTTGTTGTTGCATAGTGGCAGCCATTTGTGCAAAAGCCGTAAAGGCTGCTGCTCCCATGGGCATGTCTGCATATGCGTTGGCTGAAGGTTCAGCCGAAGGCGTCCGCCGCTTAAATTATTGTGAGGGTAGTCCTGACAGGATGCCTTGAGGGGAAGGAGAATCCCCTACTGCTTCTGACCCTCTGTCCATGTTTGCCACTCCAGGCGAGAGGCCTGGGGTGTAGATGAGATTGCGCTCCCATTAGCGCTCCGTTGATGCGATGGGGTGGATGTCAATCGTGTGGGTCTGATGTGACCGCAATACGGGTGGCATGGCTACCTGTGTGAACGGAATTTCAAGGTTTAGGTATGAGAAAAAAATAGTTCTAGTCAATTTTGAGGCAATACAAGAGTTAGATATCTATCCTGGTTAAATTCTTAAGCGGACTAAGGTTTTTGTTTCTAAGTTCAGACGACCAACTTACTGTTTTCCAAGGGGTTCTAGGTTCTTTCCTAGGTGATTCATATTCTAAGTTCTTTCTAGCTATTGAGGATTTCTTCATAAGTTCAAGTGTTTATTCTGTCAATCTTTAAGGGGCCTAAGTGTTTTGTCTTTACTCATCCTTCCTACTTCTTAAGGGAAGTGTCTAAGTTTTGTCTAAGTTAATCCCGTAAAGTTTTGTATGTTGATTCCACAGCCAGGCTATCTCATACTCCGCTTTGATACCAACTTGTAACGCCCCAGTTTTTAAAATCCGAGTATATGACTCGTTTTCCTGAAAACCCAGGTGTTAACTAATCATCCTAAAAGGTATTCAAACCAAATCAAAATGTAATTTACAGAATTAAGAATAACATAGATATGATCAAGATGTAAACAATATCTAAGGCCACTCAGCTGGGGCCCACATATAAAATCTCAAATCTCTAAATGTACTGAAATGGTAATAAGCAAATGGTCTACTAATTTAATCCAAAATAAACAGCCGCCTCCTGATATGGCTCCTCATTGTAAGACTCCTCAACTGCAGCCACCTCCGGATCCACCGCAAGTCCATCAGCCCCTGTATCCTCTGTACGGTTGAATATTGATGAATGAGTGACCAGCTCTATAATACCCAGTCCATTCCGTACCAGTTTCTATGCATATGTGCATGATGATCGACATCCTTAGCTAGACCTAGATTAGTCGTTCATAGTACACACCCAACTGACCGGGACATCAAGACCTTGAAACCTATCTCATATTAACCGCCCCATCCCCGCGATCGTGGAGGTACCACCCGTTCGTTGGGCTCGTCACCCATGCAATCATTGTCCTGAGAAAAATATCCAGACAGACAAATACGTACATCACGTACGATAACAATAGATGTTGGTTTGTGCCATATATGTATAATTAACCAATCCGTTATTAATCCAATTATAGCCAGCCAATTTACATAAGCTCAAAGGTCACTACGGGGCTAGCTGTCAGCATAGGCTGACAGCTCGGGCATAGGTCCCATACCACCATCCCTGGCTCATGAGGCTACCACCTTAGGGTGTGCATAGAACTCATCAACATGTGGCCAATCAATTCTCCAGATAAGGGGACCACCACCGTTTGCTGATTAGGAATGAAGTATTGAAATCATTTAAATACAACAACTAAATGAGGCGGTATGTGTGAATCAAATACGAGTAAACATCGATGATGGCAAATGTCGCAAGGTTCATTCCTTAGTCAGGTAAACGGAATCACTCCATAGATGGTGAACCCTATTAATCACACGTCACGATTCATAACCTCCATGTTAAGGGTTAAGTCTTATCATAATCAGTTCGGTTGCACCCTAAGCACGAACTCTCTTTAAATAGGAGTCTTCATAGAGAGATTTCAAGTAATGAATGTTTTATAACCAGTACAACCTTATAGAGATTCAGACATGCTTTAATAATTGAAGTAAACCTCATGTATACAATCAGTTCAAGAATCCTATAATCCTAACTTATCAAGTTCTAAAGCGTGCATCTCAATTAAACAATCAAGTATTCTAGTAAATCCAAGTCATGCTTCCAAGTTAAACTAATTAGTGATTTAACAGGTTCCAGGAACATATGATGATGGGTCTTATAACATATGACAACATAGATTAAGGGTTTGACCCATCCTAAAAATATGCATACGTTTGTTAACCAATGGTAACTAAACTATGGGGCATGCATCTAATTAAACAAGTTGAATGATCACCCACCCCTGAGGGATCATTAGCAACTATAGCAAAGACCATTCTTGATCTAGTTTAGAGATGAAAAGCTCAAGGAGAAGAAAATCATCACCAGACAAGTTGTAGGGCGTCCCTTGATGCGAATTTCCTTGAGAAGCTAGTGATCCCACTCTGCTCAAATAGTTCCCTAGAGAAGTTTGTTCGCATTAGACAGTAAGTTCTTGGAGCAACAAATTTATGGACAATTGGTGAGATGTGGAAGGTTTCATGTATAAGGCTATTTGGGCCCAACTTAAGGTAGCTAGGCCCATTAGAACTTGTTGAAACTGGTGACCTGACTTTGGGCCCAAACCCATTGTTCATTGAGAATCGAACTGGGCTTAGGCCAGGTCCAATCCACTGGCGTGTAGTAGTGACCCTGCAAAATAGGTCTTCACTAGGCCAGATTTGGCCTATCAACTAATAATGTGCGGCCCACCTACTGTTAGTGTGTGGCCCACCTATCATTAGTGTGTAGCCCACCTACTGTTAGTGTGTGGCCCACTTATCATTAGTGTATGGCCCACCTACTGTTAGTGTGTGGCCCACCTGTCATTAGTGTGTGGCCCACCTATTGTTAGTGTGTGGCCCACCTATCATTAGTGTGTGGCCCACCGTTATATATGGCGTGGCCTACCTGTTTCAAACAGGGCGCGGCCCACTGTTATATATGGTGTGGCCCACCTGTTTCAAACAGGGTGAGGCCCACTGTTATATATGGTGGCCCACCTGTTTCAAACAAGGTGCGGCCCACTGTTATATAGATGTAGCCCACGGTAGGTGAGGCCCTCCAAAATGAGCAAGCCTACTTCTGGGAAAGACTAAGCGCACAATGGAGGCGTTGCTTAGCTAGGTGTAAGGCCCACCCTTGGTCCGATTTTGTAATGACCCGAAAAATTTTGTGCCAAGACCCGAGTACTACCTCTGTTTTCCTTAGTAGTTGTTTTCCTTAGCAGTTAATTGGGGTAATTAGCGCTAAACTTGATTGTTTGTAAAATTTGCATCAATCACTTTAAATTTGATCTGCATGACTCAAAATCTGTAGAATAGTGAGCGCTAGGTTACTCTGAAATATGGGATCCATCGCTAAATCCAGTTGCTCTTGGAAAATTTTGGAAGTTCTGAATCGGACCTGTACCGCGCGTCATAAGTCCAATAGCGATGATCTTAGGCTGTATTGGTCACCATGTTGGACTTGGCCATCACCTCAAAAATCAAGTCCAAATGATGTTCTGGGTCGATTTGATTAAGTCCGGAGTGAAGAGTGTGAAACGGTGAGAAATTAAAAGGTGATTTTGTGAAATCGAGTCATGTCGCTTGCACGATGATTTTAAGCAATCGACCATTAGATTCTGCGCAGTAATCACCCTACGATCGGGAAAGAGGGCCCGGGCATGTCCTTGTGCTTGTGGACTGATCGAGATTCGGTGATCGTTGAATTGAGTGTGGTCCTCCACGGGATCCGAAGATTCGATCGTGCGAAACCTCGGTCGACCTACATCCATGGTCGGTGAGCTTAAGTCCGACCTCTCATGGAAAAAGGCCCACCAGAAGTGCTCCGTTGGATCGAGAGAGGCCTATTTTGGTTATAACCTAAGTGTACCTTGGCCCTGGGGTTATTTTCATCAATATTAGGCCTATATATAGACCTTAAAACCCTAGCTCTCTTTTCCATACGAATTTCCTAACCCTAACTAAGAAAGAGAGAGGAAAAGAGAGAGAGTGAGAGAGAAGTTGGTGAATCATCTTAGATTCTTTCCTATTCTCCTTCATCCTTAAACCATCACTTTGGAATCGTTATTCCGGCGATTTTGAGTCATCCTTGGGTAAGTTAACCTAACCCTAATCTGTGTTAGAGCTTAGAATAGTATATGTGTGTTGTAGCTTATTTATATGCTTGTCTTAGGTTATCTAGTCGCCGTTGACGAAGACATCTCGTCTGAATCAGTTTGGTGTTCCATTTCTGGTTAAGGTGCGGACTTTAATCGTATAGGTTATGGTTTTCAAGGCTTTCAATGTTAGATAATGGTTTATTCTTGTTATGGATGAGATTTCATATGTCAAATGCTATGTTTATCTTGTATTCCTGATATGCATGTGTTATATTACGATTTGTGTATTCTATGTATATGTAAGAAGTACTGTATACGTATAAAATATGAACTTGTGTTTGCCATGATTAACTGTCGTATACTTGTGGTATTTGTAGGTGTGATAACTCCTTGGTAAAAGGAATTGTCCAAATGCATGTACTTCAACATACGCCATGTATGTTGAACTATGTATTCTAAGTGTTTGTAGAAATGTCTGAATGATTTAAGGTGTAATATATCAACCTAGTATGGGCGTTGAGAAGCGATTCTCAACTCTCTTATTAGTCTGTATGATTTCCTTCATACAAGTTACATTCCTTGTTGTTTAATTTCAAGTATTACTTATGTGAAAATCCATGTTGAGTTGATATTCTTCAAATGCTTATGTACCACATGATTTGAGTTGTTGTTTAATTACTATTCTAAATTGTCGATATGAACATCTGTTGTAGTGGAATGTGTTTGGGACTATGGAATAGTCCAGGAAATCGGTAATCAACCTTGAGATTGTGGCTGAGGCTGCTTTCGCCACAAAGGACGTGTAAGGCAAACCCGAGTCGTATTAGAGTTGTCGGCGGTGGTTTGACCAAGTGTTTGCGCACTCTATGTCGTTCAACCCAACGTGCGCTCGTGCTAGTCGAGTTCGTCAAGTAACCCGATTGTCCGATGTATGTTCACCATGTATGGACGTTACTGTGTGTCTAAACCCTTAAACATGTTTAATTATAATAAATATGTAGACTCTAGTGGTGTGAGGGTGTGATATACCTGTTTAGTCCATCAATCATGTAGTTATTTAATGTATATACAGCCGCCTAATCATAGGCAATGGTGGAGTATATGTAGTATACGTAGTCATCTAATTGTATGAATGTGAAATACGTACAAGGCCACCCAACCGTATGAAATCAAGTGGCATTGATGGCCATTCAATAACGTAGGTTTGTGCTTATCGATATAGATACCGCCACTTGAATCACATATAACTAAGTTGTACACTAACTGAATGTGATGTAGAGTTATATTACTTAAGCTAATGTTATTAAGGTCCTGGATTCTATACGTTGTGATCGCTAAACCGTAAATGGTACGATGAAACGTGGCTTTTGGCCCTTAACTATGCAGCACCAAATATGAGCCATTAACTATGTGACGTGTGAAGTGGTTGTAGTATAAGACTTATCATAATTGGTGTAGCCATGTATTCATGGCCTATGAGCAAGGCCCATTGAGATATATTTCTGGCCCATATGATGAGGCTCATTGTGATGTACTTGAGGCCCATGTGTAGGGCCCACCTATTGTGTATTTGAAGCCCATGGGTTGTGAAGCCTGATGTGGTGTATTCTTGGCCCATGTGTCGAGGCCCATAGCGATGTGTAAGGCCCATATGATACGGCCCAATGTGATGTATATGCGGCCCATGAGTGAGGCCCAATGCGATGAATGTGTGGCCCTTGCGAGAGATCCAAAGCGATGTATATGAGGACCAATGTGATGTGTGATTTCGCCATGATGTATGTATTGATGTTTATGTGAGTCACTCCTTGGGAGTAATGTTGGTTAAATGCCCACATTGACGGGCAATGATGGTTAAATGTTCACATTGTGACCTTCCTTTAGGCCTTGTTAGGCCCATTCTCACCGATTCCAATTGACGATACCGATTACGAGTACATAATAGCATAACATCATGATACATGCCCATACGCATCATCTGCATGTTCGTTATGAGATGTGGTTGATCATTGCATGTGTCATTGAGCATGTTACTATGAGACTCCCTGATAGGCGGAGGTTATCTCACATGAGTGCACGGTATGCGCAGGATTGATGCATGACTGGATTGTATGACTCATGCATCTTGCATTGTGTGCCCTAGCGACATCAGGGCCGTAGCCTCCACAGGCATATCGTGGATGGCTAGATGGGATACTGAAAATATTTGGTTCTAGCATACGGGCACCATAGATGTCCCTGGGTGAAAATTCCTAAACCTCCGAGGCCAGGAGACGCCCCAACGTCGAGACCGAGTGGATATATGAGCGCCCGAGTGCCGAATACCAGGAGGCCGCGTCTCCCACTGTGTCGTGGTCGGTTGGGAGGGGGTGTGGCCTTACCCGCCCGAGGGTAAGGGGCATTACTAGGCTGAGTTTGACCAGCTCGTAAATGGGTCCGCTATCGCGTCGGATAGGTATTGGCGGACTATTGGCCGGGGGAGGTTTCTTACGCTCACTTGGATTGTGAAGAGAGCAGTGCCATTTGGAGTGTACTAAACCCCTGATGATCCCAGAGATGAAATCGATATGTGGACTTATTAAGCGGGAGTTGTATACTCATTCATTCATTCATTCACTATTCACTCGGCCGGTGGTGCGCAACTATTTGTTGTGTGTACCTTCGCAATGGCCAGGATTTCGGTTGGGGCGCGACTAACCGAGATCGGAGTTTACCACATTGAGTCTGACTATCCAAATTAGGTATGGGACTATTTTGGATAGAAGTCCCTTGTGATATACCCCATAGTTTGCGATACTACGTACTACCATCCCGTCTTCACTCCAGCATAGTCATTTCATTCGCACCACATATTGCATTGCATCCTCGACATCTGATATTTGGCTCTCTATAACTCTTCATTTACATGCTGATTTATATTGCGTACTCTGATATTGTATGACTCATGGACTTGTCAGTATTTCTGATATTGTATAATTATGGCATGACAATATGATGATGATGATGTGATTACGGATGCATGTAATATGGTTATGGCTGTGGTATAATTTCCTTGTAGCATATTTATCTTGCCTGCATGTAGGACACACTGCACACATGTGTGTACTCACTAGGCTTTTTGCCTAAGCCTCCTATTTTTCATTTTTTTTCAGGGTTGGAGTAGCTTGGAAGACTTAGCTTTCTCGATGCATTGCATCTATTCTTCGATTTGGCAATGTTGACGTTACGTATCTGTTGTAAAGCATTATACTTATAATTATCGGGACTTATGATAGAGAGTGTTGCTTGGTAGTTTGATCATGGATCTTCATGCTCAGGTATTACTATGTATATAAATAAAAAAAAAATAGTCAAAAATCTTCCTTGTGGTGCGCCGAACTCGGGACTTGGTGTATGAAAGTCGAGTGCCGAATTCGGGGCATCACGGAAGCTGTCCGTCCCCGGGTTTGGGGCGTGACAAGCTCAGTGTGATCTCCCCTCAAGATTACACACCGCCGCCCTAGACAAAAATAGTATAAAATGTATAGGCAATCCAAAACATAACAAATGAAGTCTTATTATGTACATGGATGCATAAATGCAATCATTATTTCGGGGATGCTCATCCATATGAACATTAGGCTCGTCACCCATGTAATCATTGTTCCAGGTAAAAAATCCAGACGGACATTGGGCTCATCACCCATGCGATCATTGTCCAGGAAAAAATATCCAGACGGACTAATACGTACATCACGTACGATAGCAATAGATGTTGGTCTGTGCCATGTATGCATGATTAACCAACCCGTTATTAGTCCAATTACAACAAGCCAATTTGCATATGCTCAAAGGTCACTACGGGGGCTAATTGTCAGCGTAGGCCGATAGCCCGGGCATAAGTCCCATACCACCATCCCCGGCTCATGAGCCTACCACCTTAGGGTGTGCATAAAACCCATTAACATGTGGTTAATCAATTCTCCAGATAAGGGGACCACCGCTGTACGCTGACTAGGAATAAAGTGTTGAGATCGTTTAAATACAACGATTAAATGAGGCGGTATGTGTGATTCAAATGTGCGTAAACATTGATGATGACAAATATCGCAAGGTTCATTCCTTAGTCAGGTAAAATGAATCACTCCATAGATGGTGAACCCTATGAATCACATGCCACAATTCATAACCTCCATGTTAAGGGTTAAGTCTTATCATAATCAGTTTGGTTGCACCCTAAGCATGGACTCTCTTTAAATAGGAGTCTTCATAGAGATATTTCAAGTAATGAATGTTTTACAACCAGTACAACCTTATAGAGATTCAGACATGCTTTAATAATTGAAGTAAACCTCATGTATACAATCAGTTCAAGAATCCTATAATCCTAACTTATCAAGTTCTAAAGCGTGCATCTCAATTAAACAATCAAGTATTCTAGTAAATCCAAGTCATGCTTCCAAGTTAAACTAATTAGTGATTTAACAGGTTCCAGGAACATATGATGATGGGTCTTATAACATATGACAACATAGATTAAGGGTTTGACCCATCCTAAAAATATGCATACGTTTGTTAACCAATGGTAACTAAACTATGGGGCATGCATCTAATTAAACAAGTTGAATGATCACCCACCCCTGAGGGATCATTAGCAACTATAGCAAAGACCATTCTTGATCTAGTTTAGAGATGAAAAGCTCAAGGAGAAGAAAATCATCACCAGACAAGTTGTAGGGCGTCCCTTGATGCGAATTTCCTTGAGAAGCTAGTGATCCCACTCTGCTCAAATAGTTCCCTAGAGAAGTTTGTTCGCATTAGACAGTAAGTTCTTGGAGCAACAAATTTATGGACAATTGGTGAGATGTGGAAGGTTTCATGTATAAGGCTATTTGGGCCCAACTTAAGGTAGCTAGGCCCATTAGAACTTGTTGAAACTGGTGACCTGACTTTGGGCCCAAACCCATTGTTCATTGAGAATCGAACTGGGCTTAGGCCAGGTCCAATCCACTGGCGTGTAGTAGTGACCCTGCAAAATAGGTCTTCACTAGGCCAGATTTGGCCTGTCAACCAATAATGTGCGGCCCACCTACTGTTAGTGTGTGGCCCACCTATCATTAGTGTGTAGCCCACCTACTGTTAGTGTGTGGCCCACTTATCATTAGTGTATGGCCCACCTACTGTTAGTGTGTGGCCCACCTGTCATTAGTGTGTGGCCCACCTATTGTTAGTGTGTGGCCCACCTGTCATTAGTGTGTGGCCCACCTATTGTTAGTGTGTGGCCCACCTATCATTAGTGTGTGGCCCACCGTTATATATGGCGTGGCCTACCTGTTTCAAACAGGGCGCGGCCCACTGTTATATATGGTGTGGCCCACCTGTTTCAAACAGGGTGAGGCCCACTGTTATATATGGTGGCCCACCTGTTTCAAACAAGGTGCGGCCCACTGTTATATATGGTGTGGCCCACCTGTTTCAAACAAGGTGTGGCCCACTACTTTGAGCATGATGTGGCCCACCTATTTTAAATGCAAGGTGTGGCCCACCTATTTCAACCAGGGTGCGGCCCACAACTTCTGTGGTGAGGCCCACCGTTATGTGAGGTGTAGCCCACAGTAGGTGAGGCCCTCTAGAACGAGCAGGCCTGCTTGCTGGGAAAGACTGAGCGCCCAATGGAGGGTGTTACTCAGCCCAGGTGTAAGGCCCACTCTTGGTCCGGTTTGAGCTTGAATGCAGCCTGATACTACCTGGAACCCAAGGCCCATGCCTGGCCTGTCTTTTGGCTAGAAATTGGGCCCACCCACTGGGGCATTCAGGACCTAGATGGAAACCTAACTGAGGCTTGATTTTGGCTTGGTTCAGAGCCCATCTGAGGCTATTTACAGCCCAACAGGGTGTGGTTTCTGCCATGGTTGTTACTAGATTTATGTTCCTGATGAGAGCCCGACTAAGGTTGGCTCTTGGGCCTGTTTTAAAACCCAATTGAGGGCTCAACCTAGGTCCATTTGGACTTTGTTTCCGAGCCAGAACACGGCCCGTTCACGGCCATTGCCTGTCCATTTTGGGTCCCAAAACGCAGTCATTGCTTGGCTTCGTTTTGGTCCATAATGTCATTACTGTCTTGGGCCTGATTTTGACCCGAAGCCTAGCCATTGGTTGGCATAGTTCTAGCCCATAGCACTGCTGTTACTCGGCTTGCTTTCAGCCAGACGTGTAGCCATTGTTTGGCCTGTCTTTGGTCTGAAACGCAGCTACTGCTTGGCCAGTTTTTTGGCTTGGAAAACAGCCATTGCTTGGCTTGTTTCTCAGCTCATACCCTCCCAACATGCTGGTGTGTCAATTGGCGAAAGAAAATGAGGAAAACAGCTCGTTACCTGGTGGGATCAGGTTCTGGAAAAGGGTACGGTCCCTCCCTTCACTCCCTCAACCGAGTCGACCCATAGACGGCTGAGTCGACCCTATGGACTCAGCTCTCTCTCTCACTCTTTCCTCTCTATCTCTCTCTCTCTCTCTCTCTCTCTCTCTCTCTCTCTCCTCCCCTTTCTCTCTTTGGCATGAATCCCAAGGGCTACAGGACTCCCCTTTTTATAGCAACGGGTGAGAAAACCCCAACGGTTGGGAAAAACGGTCCACTTTACAATGGTTGTGATCAAGAGACGGCCTTGCATGGGGCCCATCCATGTGCTAGAATAGATAGATGACTCCCAGATTTACCAGAAAAGTAACTTCCTTGGCCTGATGGGGCCCATCTCGTGATCGAGTTCATATAGTTTAACGAAGGAGATGAGAGAGCCATTAATGACAACTTCTCATATATAGCGTATCCTTGAGATCTGGTCCGTTAGACGGACTAGATGAGGTCTCTGATCAATGTGGGGTCCACTTTTTGGACCCCAAACGTTAGTTTAGAAATATCTCTAGAATCTTCATTTCTCGTGAGATGATATGTTTCATGTCCTCCTCATTTCGTCCCTAACCAGCGGATGGGATGGCGCCACGTGGTCCTAAGACGGCTGGAAACGCATCAGCATCAATTTCTGAAGTGAAAACTCACTTTTTACTTTACCATGCACAGGCCTTACTCAGCCATTTCTGGAAGAGAGAGAGCACAGCTCTCCCAGGCGATGGACAGATGGGATGGCTTGATCAGGGTGATCACGAGCCACCCATGGGGTCCCAGATGGGTCCCACCTTGCTATATCCGCCACTTGCAACACATTGGACGATCGCAACTTATCTCCCACGTCCCTTTACAAGGGTTTAAAAGCCTATACCGTTTTGTTAAGTCGGGGCCCACGAGAATAATGAACGGTTTGGATTGTTCTGAAAGTGTCCAGGGTGGGCGACTTTGGGAGGTGAAATCCATCAGTTTTGAAATGCACGTTGGCAAGAGAATTCCACCATTTCTCTCTTTTTTGCAATGAGCTCGGTCAAAGCTCGTTTGACCAAGTCAATTGTCCTAGTTCATGTCGTGCACAAGCGCATGGGGTGCAGATGCACTTTGTGTGGGGTCCACTATGATGTTTGCGATAAATTACTCCGTCCGTTCATCTTGGGATGCCCATGTAGGGGTCCAGGCCCAGTTTTGGGCTGATGGTGAGACCCAGGTGGGCCATATAATGCCCTTCGGGGCTCCACTTGGCCCATACGTCGCAACCCAACGGTCAGATGGGTCTGAGACTTTGTTTTGAGAGCTAAACGGGGATTTGAGGGGCCTTGAGTGCCTCTTTGGTCACTATTTAATCCCCAAGTGTTAATAACAAGTGTGTTGTATCAGTATCCTTTGATATAGTGGTTTTAATTTAGAGTGTTCAGATAACCTCACCTTCTTGATTGATGTAGGGTGTGTTTTGGCTCCCAGAGACCCTGATGGATGGCCTCAATGTCGACCAAAAGACCCATCCTATATCGATTTGATTTATTAGTCGAGTGTTGTTACCCTTAGTTACAATTTCAAATAGTAACACTCACGTATCAATAATGCGGGGTGTTACAATTACCCCCCTAAAAAAAATTTGTCCTCGAAATTACCTGTGGTGTGCTGCTAAACAGGTGAGGGTATTTCTCCTTAACCTCAGATTGTCGTTCTCACGTCGCCTCCTCTTCTCTATGATGTGACCAAAGAACCAATTGTGATGTACCCCCCAGATAGGCAGAAGACAACCTTCGTCACAGATAAATGGTTCTATTGTTACCAGTTCATGCCATTTGGCTTGAAGAATGCTGGGGTAACGTATTAGAGGTTGGTGAACCAAATATTTGCCCAACAGATCGGACAAACCATGGAGGTCTATGTTGATGACATGCTCATCAAGAGTATCAGAACATCCGACCACATCACGGACCTCGGAGAGACCTTCGCGATCCTATAGGAGTGTTGCATGAAGTTGAACCTTGCTAAATGTGCCTTCAGTGTAGGCTTGGGCAAATTTCTCGGATTCCAAGTTAGCCAGAGAGGCATCAAGGTGAATCCTGACAAGATAAAGGCATTGCTCGACATGAGTTCACCGTAGACCACGAGAGAAATTCAGTGCCTCACCGGACGAGTAGCCGCACTCGGACGGTTCATATCCCGAGCGATTGATAAGTGTCTCCCCTTCTTCCAGCAGTTGAAGGGTCATAAGAAAGTAGAGTGAACCTTGGACTATGAATAGGCTTTCTAGCAGCTGAAGCAGTACTTGGGCTCACCACCTCTGTTATCCAAGCCTGAAGAGGGTGAACCTCTATTCCTGTACTTAGCCGTCTCAGCCTCGATCGTCAGCTCAGCACTCATTCGAAAAGTGGAAGGCAAACAACATTCCGTCTACTATGTGAGCAAAGAAATGGTCCCGACCGAGACCAGATATCTGAGTATGGAGAAATTAGCCCTTAGCTTAGTTGTTTCTGCTCGGAAGTTGCATCCATACTTTCAGGCCCACTCCATCATTGTCCTCACAGACTCTCCTCTGCGGCAGGTCCTCCAGGAGCCCGAGGTGTCTGGGCGACTTACCAAATGGGCGATAGAACTTAGGGAGTTTGATATCCATTATTGACCGAGGACTATGATCAAAGGCCAGGTAATGGCCGACTTCATAGCGGAATTCACTTTCCCGAGCATCGAGGGTACGAACGCGGAGACAACTCTTGTGGCCCCTCCAGCTCTTCATCCCCACGAGAGTGCAGAGCCTGGAGGGGATGGTAGATGGACTCTCTTCATAAATGGGTCGTCCAACTTAAAACACGATGGAGCAGGGATCATCCTAGTCGCACCCGACTTGACCACCATCCAGTACGAGATCAGGTTCGGCTTTAAGGTGTCCAACAATGAAGCTAAGTATGAGGCTCTGCTGGCTAGACTCAAACTAGTAGCTAGTCTGGGAGTTCAACTCCTCGATGTGTGGTGCGACTCTCAGCTCGTCGTAAACCACATATCAGCATAATACAAGGCCAAGGAAGTGAGGATGATAGCTTACCTAACCGAGGCCTGGAAACTGATAGGAAAGATTAGAAGCTGCACCATCAACTAGATCCTGAGGGCCGAGAATTCTTGGGCCGACACCCTCGCAAAGCTAGCCTTTGTTACTGAAGGGAAGATTTCCAAGATTGTCCCCGTGGAATTTCTGGATAACCCAAGTATCGACCGAGCCGACTAAGAAATGGTCAATCCAGTGCAGGCAACTCCGAGTTGGATGGATCCGATCATTAAATATCTCACTACTGGTGAAGTCCCTCAAGATAGGTTGGAAGCCCGACGCTTAAAAATCAGAGCAGTGTGATACATAATCTTGTACGAAACTTTGTACAAGAAAGGGTACTCACAGCCATACCTTAGATGTCTCCGACCCGATGAAGCAAACTATAAGATCCAAGAGATTCACGAGGGAATTCTGCAAAAATCATTCCGGCATCCAAGCCCTGGCTCAGAAGATACTCCGCCAAGGGTACTTCTGGCCAGCCATCCGAGAAGACTCCAAGATTTTTGTCCAAAGGTGCGACAACTGTCAAAGATTCACTACTGTGCCGAGGCAGCCTGCAGAAGAGTTGACCCCTATGAGTGGGTCGTGGCCGTTCGCTTAGTGGGAGATCAATATCATTGGACCTCTACCCCTCGGAAAGGGGCAAGTCAAATTCACCATCGTGGCAGTTGACTACTTTATCAAGTGGGCCGAGGCCGAGCCAGTAACGAAAATTATAGAGCAGAAGCTGACTGACTTCGTTTAGAAGAACATAATCTATCGGTTTGGAGTCCCACATACCATCATCTCCGACAACGGGAAGTAATTCAATAACGACAAATTCAGAGGCATGTGTAGGGGGCTCGGCATCTCGAATGCGTATTCCTCGCCTCATCACCCACAATCTAATGGGTAGGTAGAAGCCGTGAATAAGGTAATCAAACACCACCTCAAGACAAAGTTAGAAAAAGCTAAAGTTAACTGGGCGGACGAGCTCTCGTTCATTCTTTGGGCTTATAGGACCACAACCCAGTCATCCATAAGGGAAACCCCCTTCTCACTGTCTTATGGCTCGGAGGCAATCGTTCCAGTCAAGATCGGCCTCCTCACAGCTCATGAGGGTCAGAATGCCGAGTAGATCGCGACAAATCTCGACCTGATTGAAGAAGCCAGGGATATTATTGAGGGTCAAATATTGCATATCAGACCCCAGTTATTACCTGGATTTACGAACATGGTACTGTTTAACGGCCCGGTTTAATTGTGTTTGTGATGCAAGGTGTATTTACGATCTTGAAATGAAACAGGGAGCCAAAAACATGGATTTAACACTCAGAATTCACCAAGGCAAGGGACGGACCACAAGGGGCTAAGATCGATAGATTTACATGCCGGAGATCCGAGAAAATCGAGAAACTGAAGCTCAAGTGGCCTGAAAGTCAGCCAGAATGCAACATCAAAGGGTTTCCACCATCTGTTCGGCTCAAAACTTCATACATTGCCTGAGGACCCTAAATTAACCATACACGTCGAATTTCGGCCATTGGATCCTTGTGGAAGTAGGCCAACGGACAAATCATCCCATAAACCGTCTATTTTGGGCTCACTTTATCTCTGGATATGCCTCAATTTTGGACTCAATGCCTTAAATGATATGAAAGAATGGATGAACAGAGCGGATTTCATATATACACCATGAGTGGACCCCACTGGCAATGCACAAGTGCACTTGACGTGCACTGGACGGAGACCCCCAGTCAACGGAAGGACACCCGTCTCCTACTCCTCCAGCACGAACGACCAGCGGACGCACGTGGTTCATCCAATTTTGGCTAGTGGGCCCCACTCATTGCTTAGATCACTGATCGGGACCGTACATTGTGTCCATAGAGGGGTAAGACCTTCGCCTAGGTGTCTGTTTTGTCTCTTGCAAATGTACACAGATTCCAACCGTTCAAATGCAAGATTAACGATGAAAGCAAAGATTCAATGGGCCGCATCAAAAGACGTACATAAATACCCTTTTCTAACTAGTTTTTCGAGAGGAACGCAATGGACGGATTGGATTTCCCCACTGACGTCAACCATGGGCCCACCAGCCATTACAGTGCTAGATGCAAAGCTCTGGTTTGCGGAATTTTTGTGGCTTGCGGAGAAATGTTGTGGGCCACCATCAGGGCCCATAGGTCTAATCTGGACCGTCCATCGGGAGCCCACGGGTTCTCTCTCCCTAACCTAGGTAACTCATTTTAGGAAACCGCAGAGATCAGTCCCCATTCGTCCAAATAAAGACTGATGGTACAACAAACAAGCCAGGTGGGACACACCAAATTTGGTCTAGAAATCATCCAGTTTCACTGAATTTTCAAGGGCAATCCAATGAATGGACTGGATTTCTTGATGATCGTCAGGAATGGGCCCCACCAAACAACCAGCGTAAGCTCTGTTACACACATTCTGTTACAGTGCGTAAAACTTTCGCACCATTTTCTGATGTGCGTAAGGGCTACGCACGCAAGCTGCCACCGACTCCTTGCTCTATAAAAGGAAAAGAAAAAGAGAGAGAAAGACATCCAATTTTATGCTGAGCATGGAGCAGAGAAGCCTGGACGTGAAGCAGTTTCTATAGAGTTTTGTTTTCTTAGTTTTCTGTTTAATTTCTTTATGATATTTGAGGATAGCCTAATCATGTTAGGCTAAACCTCTTAACTAGGGCTAAGAGGTGAAACTTGTCGCATGATGGGAGAACTTTTTGCTTGTGCCTTTTGTTTAGACTGAACTGATGTTGATTTTAGTTTAATTAAGGGAATGTTTTTTAGTTTTTAATGGTCTATTGTGACTAAAATTACAATGGGTCTACGATAGCTTTGAGTATGTTCCTTTCCTTTTTATGTTTATGACATCAGAAAACCCTGTTGTTCACCATCATCTCCTGGACATGGCCGGATGACGGTACCTTTCCTAACCTTCATATCATGTTGATTGGTTGTTAATTGGTTTAATTCTGTTGTTTACTTTGTCTCCTGGGGATGGTTTGGTGATGGAATTCATTCTAATTCATATACCTTTCATCTCTTGAAAACTAGATCAAAGGAAGTTCAGTCTTCATTTTTATGGTTACACCCTTCAACTAGATGAAGATAGACTCTAACTCCAGTTGAGTTTTTGATGCAGGAATAAGATCTCCTTGATCTCTACAAGTGGATCCTCTGAATCCCTAGTTTCCTACCTTTGAATTCTAAATTTTAGATAAATATTTTGCTATTATTCCTTAAATTCAATCGATTTAGATTTCATCTTAGTCTAGTTCTATTTCTACTTAGTTTCAAATTATGCACAAGTTTCAGTCCCTTGGGATTCGACCTCGGTCTCACCGAGTTTATTACTACATCACAACCCTATACTTGGGGAGTGAATAGATATCGCCAAACTACGAGTCGCGGCTCAACATCAACAAGTGGCCAAATTCTACAACTCTAGAGTCAAGACGATGCGGTTTCGACAAGGTGATCTAGTACTTCGCCGTGTCCTTAAAATCACCGCAGAGTCTGAATCAGGAACGCTCGGACCAAACTGGGAAGGGCCCTATCGCGTGGTTGGATCGACGAAGCCTGGATCTTATCATTTGAAAGATCTGGAAGGGCGTCCGCTACCCCACCCATGGAACGCCGAGCACTTGAAAGTCTACTATCCTTGAAGACATAAAAGCTATGTACGACTTAAATTGACTAGCCATTTAAGGCTCTCAATAAAAGCATCATCTATTTCCCTTCTACCTGCTCTCCTCGTTCTACTTGATGTACTATGCAAAGAGTCATCTCTCATGTGCAAAGACAAACTCGGTGAACCGATCCCTTAAAGAAGGGGTTGGCTCGCCATTCGACAAAGGTCTACAAAATCGTTAAAGGTCATCTCTCATGTGTAGAGATGAACTTGGTGAACCGATCCCTTAAATAAGGGGTCGGCTCGTCATTTGATAATAGTTTACGAAACGAGTAGGGGTCACCTCTCATGTGCAGAGATGAAACCCTTAAATGAATCGACCCATTAAACGAAGAGGTCGGCTCGCTACTCAACATATGCAGCAAACCACAACACAGGATAAGCACCTACAAATACTACAAATAAAGCTCTCAATGAAACAGAAATATCCACAATGTCCGACTTGTTCATCGCAAAAAATAAATAACAAAAAAATAATGAAACTTGGGGGAATCAGTCCGAGGTTAGCTCCACGGGGGGCTCGACTTCAGGGGTCTTCTCAGGGGGCCCGACTTCAGGGGTTTCCTTAGCGTTGGCTACCGCTGGAGGGACTTTCGTCTCTACGCCTAGAGAGTCCCCAGCATCTGCCGCCAAGACGTCCAGGTCCAGATCTGGATAAGCATTTGTCAGTGTTGTAGGCAAAATCGTAAATCTTCTCCAGCTCATTGTTCCGCTCCTTAGAGGACTTGAATCCCTCCACAGCCGCGGCAACCTGGGACGCAGCCAAGGCCTCCATCTCGGAGCACTGTCTGGCAAGACGCTCAGCAACCTCGTGCTTGATCGCTTCGAGCTCAGTTGCTAACTGAGCGTTGTCTGCCCTTGAGTCATTCAAGTCAGACTCAACCGAGTCTACATGAGACTGCAACTTGTTGATCTCCCCCTAGAGACCCAATTCCCTTAAGTGACCCGCTCCTAGTGGGACCTTTAGCTACTCCGCCTTCGACCCCGAGCTCTTCAATTAGGTCTTCAACTGCTCCACTTCCGACACCGAGGCCCTCAGGCATTCCTCAACCTTAGCCTTCTCCCCCTCAAGTTTAGCCATCGTCCTTAGCTTTTCTCGAGCAAGGACGAGCGATGGTAGCACCTGGAAGGACACATGATCAGATCGAAAAAGGGGGGATAAAGTAATTAAGACTGAAGTCTACTATGTAACAGCACGATGCGAAGTCGTTCACTACCCCATCAAGGGGTCGGTTCAGAGTGTTGACGATAGTGCTCTCCTTTGTATGCTTTGCCACCCAGTCATTTAGTAGCGCCATGTGGTGACCTTGCGCGAGCGATTCCTACTCCTTGGAAGGGGCAGAATTCATGGGTTGCCGAAGGTCAGGCGCAGCCGAAGCCCAATCCTCGACCTCGAGCATGGCAGAGTCGCCGACCAATGCCTCGGCCTCGCTTATTAACTCCACAACAGTGAAGCAGAGGTTGGGATTGAGGTCATCAGAAGGATGAGGAGAAGGTATCGCAACAGCCGCTGCTTTCCCCCGAATCTCAGGGGGCGATGATGGGCAGATCGCGGGGGTTGGAGCCCTGGTGCAAGTGTTGATGTTGCCACCTGTACCGCAACTACCTTGGCCATAGGAGGCTCAACCAAAACGGCCTTGGGTGTTGAAATCTTCTCCCGGGCCTCAGACTCGGGTGCCGGAATCTTCTTTCTCCGAGTCGTTACTTTGACCCGAGTCGCTGGCACCGATGCCAAAATATCATTGAATGAGGGACGCACTGCCCCCCCTTTCCTCTTCGACCCCGCGGTTTCAGACATTCCTAATCAAAGAGAAGGGTTAGCCTCGTCTAATCGAGAAACTCAAGCCGAGATCTACTTAAGAATCTTACCTAGCGTGGCTGGGAAAGGTCTGAATCTACAAAATCCAGATGAAATGAGGTTGTTTGGACTAATCTTGTAGTGTCAGGTGTGGCCTTCCTCATCGAGTAGACGAACCCTGGCTATCTGAGCTCGGAGGTGGGAAGACAGTTCTGGTGCCCCCTTCAGATAGTCTACAAGTAAAAGTAGAGGCTGTTAGAATAAGCAACGAGCGAAAAAGACAAGGAAATTTACAAGTACTCGGTTCACTACCTTGGAGGCTGAACTGGGTCGCTACTCGAACTCGAAGGTGTCCGAGCTAGGATGCCGGAGCCTCTCACTCTCCCAACGCCCAAAACCATTTCCCCTTCCAGTCTTTGTTGGAAGTAGGAAGTTTGACGATGAGGCCTGGAGTGATGGCGCCCTGGCTGAGAGATAGTACCAATATGGCTTGGTCTTGTCGTGCTTTGCTTGGTACATTACCAAGAATTCTTCCGACAATAGCTCCTGGTTCTTCACTTGTCACTAGATGATGTACGACGACACCAAGATGCGCCACGCATTTGGGACGAGCTGACCTAGAGCGAGCTTCAGCTACGCCAGTACCTCGCGCATGAAGGGGTGAAGTGGAAACTGAAGTCCGCACTGTAGAGCGCAATGGAAGATGGCTATCTTCCCGTTGGAAGGGCTTTCAGTCCGTCCGTCTCAGAAGGAGCCTTCATATGCACCAAGTCCGGAATCTGGTAATTGGCTAGGAGGTGAGCCAACAAGGACTCAACAAAGACCGATCCCCACGGAGTTTCAACTCTAGATTGGCCACTCAAGGGCCTGGCCAACGACCTCGCAACAGGGTCTGAGGATATCCTTGTTACCCCCTTAGCCCGATCCTTAGACTTCGCCCCAGTACTCCTGTTGGGCGGGGGATAGAGTGGGATGGCCTCGAGAGGACCTTCCGAGCTCCGATGGTCGGAATTCGTACTCTTGGGCTTTGACCCATTTAAGACCTCGCGGACTTCGTCCGAGTTGCTCAACATTGTGAAATAAAGAAAGAAGCGATAAAAGACTTACCGTGCTGCGGCAATTTGCTCCGATCTACGGGCAATCTACTCCAGCGATGATTTCCCTTTCCGGAGAAGTATCAGAATAGATTCCTCTTTTCTGGGAGCAAATCTCGGTGAGAAAAGTAAGGGATGAGAGAAAGCCACAAGTGTATTCAAATGCGGGGAAAATGAAATGGAAGAGGCGTCAGGATTTTTTATAGTCTGAGTCAACCGCCCGCCATCATGATGGGCAGTTATAGCCGAAGCTGAAATGACTCACATCCAAGCCCTCCTGTGCATATGGTGATCCATGATATGACTAACCAAACATCATCTCGACCTGAGCGCAGTCAACAATTAATGCATAGTCGTCTTTACACATTGTTCCGATCCGTGAGCCGCCAACGCCCAATGCGCCAATGACCCTTTGTATTTCGAGATATACATGGCACCCCCTGATCCACTTGGCCGATTCGCTTCGACATCTGCGGCCACGTGGCCGATGCACAATGGTAGGAGTAGGAGCGACGGCCAGCCCCGTGCGAAACACGGATTCCAAAAACCATAATGGGGACGCTTCGTTCAATCCAATCGTTACAGAAAAATCGACGGTTCACCTCCCCACTTCTCTACTTCTTTAGTCAACAACAGGATGGGTTCCGCACCCACCCCTCATCAAAACTGTTATGGGGAAATCTGAACCGAGTCGAATCGAGGTTAACTTCGACATCAGTGATTGGGCCTCTGAGCAAACACATATCCGACCCGGGGTGATTGTTCGATCCGAGGATTCTGTCTAAATGATAACACCGACTCTGGACTCGAGATAAGTTGTGCGTTCTACAAGACAGGCTCGGACCATGAGGTTGGCTCGGATAAAGACTAAGGAACCATGAGGTCGGCTCGGATAAAGGCTAAGTCTCAGCAGAGGCAGTGCTCGCACCTCGAACAAGTAGTGCTTGCGGCACGATCAGCACGATCTTGGGATAACCGCAAATTACTGCGTGTGCGTAGCCCTCGCATAGTGGCTATGACTACGCCTAGAGTATCAGGCATGTCCTAAGCGACTTTCAGGTATAAAAATGATAAATTTTTACAAAACCAGGTACGCAATATCCTACACCCTTACTACTCTACATAACTTAAACCTAGATTCCCTAACCTGACTTAGGCATCCGAGGGTCTCCTGCTTGAGCTAGGGTTTCCTTTGCTTACCTTTCTACATAGGACCAGGGTTCATTCTAAGTACTTTGAGTTCCGTGGAAGGTGGTCCAAATTCTTGCATCAACAATGTTCATGTACATCTTCATCTTTAAGGCATGACATGGCCCAAGCTCTATAGGGCCCACAGTGATGTATCTTTTTTATCCATACCATTTATCGGTTTGGCCAGCTTATTTTAAGGGCATGAGCCCAAATAATGCAGGTACAAAGCTCGAGTGAATCATACCACATAAGAATGTGGGGATTGAACAGCCACCGTTGAAAACTTCTCTGGAGCCACCATGAGTTTTTTATTTGCCGCCCAACTTGGTCATAAGGTCACATAGCCTTCGATGAAGGGAAGAAGCAAATGGAAGATTGATCTAAAACTTCTGTGGCTTCAAGAAGTTTTCAGTGGTGGGTATTCAATCCCCACTGTTTTTTTATGGTGTGGTCCACTTGATCTTTGTATCTACATCATTTTTAGCCCCATGCCCTGAAATAAGCTGAAAAAACGGATGGATGACATGGATCAAATACATACATCACGATGGCTGCCACAGAGCTTGATCCACTTTGGGCCGCGGAGATATCCGGGTGGCGGGTGATTTCTTGAAAACAGCTTCCCTGAAAACAGTTTCATTTATATGAAACGAGTCGATTCCGTTCGGTATCCAATGTCCATGGAATGACAATTTTGCTAGGGTCCTTCTAGTTGCACTAGCTAAGACCTGACCCAAAAAGTAGAATTCTACCAGCCCTTGCGATTAACCGCACATGTGCACATGCATTTATCATATAAGATTCATCCCATCTTAAAACTTGAAAAACCAAATTAGAAAAAGAGAGGAAAATGAAAGAAAAATCATCGTGCCATTGTGGGCCAGACATCCCTGGAAGAATCTCTCCCTTGGCAGCATCATCTGCATCAGGTCACATGCAGTCATGGTCAATCATAAGGAATATGTTCAGCCCTTTCACACTCTCAACCTCGCAAAAACTCAACCAACATAGCCACAATAGATAAAAGCTGCACCAGATGGCTGCATCCAAAAATTGGCACAGGGTGTGAAGGCAATACAAGAAATATTCCTCTAATTTATAGGCCAAAAAATGGAAGGTTGTGATCATTTTCCTATTACTTTTGTGGGTAACATTCACAGGCGTGACACAAGGTCCACTAATATTCAACACCAATGCATTGGTCTCACAAGCTCTGCAACATCCACTAATGTGGACGACCATGGTAGACCTTCCAGAAATTCTCATTGCCACTGGGCTGGTTTTCAACCAGCAATTGATTATGACCTAACCAGCTGCGTCATTGAACAGAATCATCTAAAACACATGTACAACACCCAATGCCTGTGGGGTCCACTAGTTGTATATGTGAAATCCACACCGCTCATCAGGTTCAATGGTCGTATCTAGGCCCTAGGACCAAAAATCAACTCAAGTGGGGATGAGATGCCAACCATCGATTTGTGTGGGGTCAGTCTGGTGTGTATCTTTCGTCATGCGTTAACTAGGTGGGATGAATGAAGATAGGAAAATCAGCCTGATTTAAAACTCAGGCGGTCCACGCCCATGAAATCAAGGGAGAGGATTAGGTGAGACCCAGACTCACCCAAGACGGTCCGTCCCTTACTATGGGGCCCACCTAAATCTATGTATTCTATATCCAATCCGTCCATCCGTTTTACAAGATTATTTTATCTCATTATACAAAAAATCAAGTAGATCCAATTATCAGGTGGACCATACCATAGGAAAAAGTGGCGATTGAAAGCCCTATCATTAAAACTTCTTAGGGTGTATTTTAATATTTCTGTAGTGTTTATTTTCCATCCAATCTGTTGGTAAGGTCACATTAGCCTGGATGAAAGTAAAAAAACAAATATCAACTTGATCCAAAACTTTTGTGGCTTATTAATGGTCAATCACCACTGTTTCCTATGTTATGGTCAACCTGATAATTGGATCTGCTTCATTTTTGGATAATTCCCTAAAATGATCTGTAAAAACGGATGGACAGTGTGGATATAGAATAAATACATCAAGGTGGCCACACGGTAAGCGCCACACTGTCTTGGGTGAGTCCGGGGTCTCACGTAATCAGCTACCGAAGTCAAGAGGTTTCAGAAGAAATTTTACATTGTCCTGTTGGGGTGGCCCATCAGAGTTTGGTCAGGCTCATATTTTTTAATGTACGGTTCTAATAAAGGTTGTGACCTGATGGATGGAGATGAATTTAAAAGTACAATATGGTGGGCCCACAGATCTGAGTGTTCTACGCACATGCTCCGGCAAAATTGACGAAATAGAGTTAATTTGAATCCTACGGGGTTTATTCAAATTAAGAACCGGAAGTGGATTGGCTGTTGCGCCCATCACAGGGACATCTTTTGTAACTATGTGGCCCATGCTTTGTGGGCCCACCATGATGTATGTGTTCAATCCACGCCATCTATTCATTTTGTCAGCTCATTTTACGGCATGAGGATAAAAATGATGCAGATATAAAAATTAAGTTAACTACACCTCAAAAGAAGGGATTGAATGCCTATTGTTGAAAGCTTTTGGGAGCTGTCGTTATGTTTTATTTGCCGCCTAACTTGTTCATAAGGAGGTCTGATGAAGGGAAAAAAACAAATATAAGCTTGATCCAAAACTTCTGTATTCTTTCAGAAGTTTTCATTTCAATGGTTGGCGTTCAAGTACTGTTGTTTTATGTACACTTGAGCTTTGGATCTACATCAATTTCTGGGCTCGTGCCCTAAAATGAGATGGAAAAACGGATGGATGGCATGGATAAAACACATACATAACATACGTCACAATGAGTCCCACATAGCTTGAGCCACGTCCACGGATTTCTTGTGCAGTAAACGTAGGTGGATCCTTACTCGTGCTCCGGTGGTAGACTCCGAGGAGTTTCAGCACCCGGTCAAGGGTTCGAGTATCCATGAGGGGTGAAATCGCACCAAGGCGTGAGTGTGTGAGGTTGTGTGTGCGTGTGTATAAAAAAAAAAAAAAAAAAAAAAAAAAAAAACGTAGATGGGGCCATTTTTTAACGCGTTACCAAACCTTAATAAGATTCAAATCTCATGTGGACCACACCACTAGAAACTGTGATGAATGGCAAATAAAAGATTTTTTAGGGGCTACAAAAGTTTTGGATCAACCAGATATTTTTATTTTCCCTTCATCCAGGTATTCCTTACATTATAAACGGATTGGATGGAAAATAAGCATTACGAAAACCTTATGATAGGCTCTTTGGAATATTTAATGGTGAGGTAGTCAGTCACCACTGTTTTCTGTGATGTGGTCCACCTGATATTTGGATCTACTTAATTTTTCAGACCAACTTCTAAAATGGGTTGTAGAAACGGATGGACGGCGTTGATATACAATACATCATCAATGTGGACCCCACAGTAAGGGTAAAGGTGTTACCCGGGTAACACCTCATCAACTCCCCTGTGGCGGGTGCAACAGTCAATTTCATATAATAATAAAAAATTCTTATTGTATCCTCTCTTACTCTGTCTCCCTCATCTCAGGCACCAACACTTCTCTGTCTCTAAAGACTGCATTTCATTTAAGAGGAGTTCTCTGGTCCTGCAATTTCTGTAAGTGAAATAAATTAAGAGCTCGTTTGACAGCATTGAATCAAATGGATTTGAGGGAATTTGTTATTTTTTGGTTATTTATTTGGTAGTAAAGAATTGGAGGGATTTGAATTTGAGGGGACTTTCAAATAAGAAAAAAAAAAATCCCATCTCAAGGTTATAATTTCAAATCCACTCAATTTCATACAAACCAAAACCCACTTGATTATAAAAGATTTCAAATCTATGTTGCCCAATGGGCCCTTATGTTCTTATTTTTTTAGATTGTTTAATTTCTCATTTCAAATGCGTTTGGATGATGCACTATGAAATAGAATTGTAGTTGCTAGTCTAGTAATAGTCTGCGTTTGGTTGCACAAAATATCATGAAGTTTTATGATATTTAGTACAAGCAAATACAAGCAGTTAGTCGAAGGGACAAAATTTTGAGGAATTTTATGGAAAAATTCCTTAGAAATTCGGATTTTACTAAATGAAGCATCCATCAACTGTAATTACCGAACAGTGCCTTTAGGAGTAAAATTACCTAAATATGCTCCTTTTGTTTTTTTTAATTTTAAAAAGTGATCCATTGAGAATTGTGGGGCCCACAGATATATGTTTGACATCCAACCCATCCAAATAAATGCACCACACATTGATTTCATATAGATAATTTTATTTATTTATTTATTTATTTGAATCCAATGATAAGATGGGCCAGACTATAAAAACTAATGTACACCACTTAAAACCATCCAAATTCATCTGTAGCCCATCTGGGGATTAAATTGGCCAGATTTTTTGTTGGTCTAAACACCATGCTGGGTTCATATGTTAGATGAATTGGATGTTATTCACATACTATGTGGAGCCTACAACTCTCAACTCCATTGCTTTTTAAAGTAAAAAACAAAAAACACAAAAAACAAAATGAGGGCATTTTCATACTTTCTCCTGATGAAAAGCATCACCCTGAAATTTCCTTTGGTGCAGGCATTCATTGGTAAAATGCAAATTTCTCAAGAATTGTTAAAAATCCCAAAATTTTGAATGAAAAGTTTGGGTCGAATACAATCTGGATTAAAAATGGAGAAAAAAAAAAAAACAACTATACATATGTGTTTGTATATTAATTATAAATAAATTTAAAATAAAAACTTTAATTAAAATATTTAGAATTTCTCTGTGTATGAACAATAAGGTACATAGATAGTCAACTTGTGCTCTTAATTTGTCGCCTCTCTGAAATCCTTCAATTTTCAAGTAATCCTATAAATCATTCTATCTCTATTATAAAATTTCACATTCTATTCAATTTTATCAATAGGTGATGACTACCAATCTCTATATTTTGACTCTTCCCAAAGTTTTTTTTTTTTTTTTTTTTTTTTTGTAATAAAACATGTTTTATTGAAAAGAAAGTGTTGGTTTGCCCAAAACACTTTTTTTTTTTTTTGCTATCTTCCAAAATATAGGTACTTTTAAACGTTTGGTCAAGCTTACTTGTATTTTTCCAAAATATTGAGTTTAAAATGGAGTTTTGCTAACCATGATCCAAACACAACCCTATTTGTTTTCCTAAAAATGCAATCCAAGACACCATTAGATATCATATAAAGCCTTTGAATCTCTTGTCCTTTGTTACACTGCTTCATCTTATTCTCATTTTTGTGATCTTTGGAGATAGTTTTTGAAGAAGAAAGGAAGAACTGGCGTACACTTCCAAAGTCACTAAAGTAGCATGCCACTAAGATGTAAGTTCTCTCAACTAACATTTGATCTTTTTATTTATTTATTTTGTACTTTCTCCTTTTAAGTTTTATTAGTGTGTACACTTCCAAAGTTACTGTGGCAGCATGACACTTAGATGTCAGTTCTCTCAACTAACATTTGATCCCTTTTTCTTTTTTTTTTTTGTGTATTTTCTCTTTTTTAAGTTTTATTAGTGTTGAAGGTGGAAGGAATTAATGAGAGATAGACAGTTAAGATGAAGGCCAAATCATAGCTTTGATACCATGTTAGATTTTAGGGACTACATTTTAAAGAACCATTGTGTCATCATTTTATTAAAAATGAAGAATATATATATATATATATATATATATATAAGAGGTGGAAGATCTTAACAGATATACACTTATCTATTTATATACTTATTTATAGTATGTACAATTGTGTATAGATATTCTATATTCTAACAATTAAAAAGATGTAATTTTTTAAAAAGCAAATTTTGTGGTTGCTCTTGTAGGCTACGCCAGTTGTTTTCAATTCGGCTTGAGATCAAAGATGCATGATGAGTTCTTGCTTAGCAACGGAGCTGAGCTATTAGAAGAGCTAATTACTTATGCAGAAGGTAAAAGTAAACCAATCCGCATTTTTTCCACACAAGAGCTTGAGAAGGCAACTAACAATTATGCAAAGGACTTTTTTATGTATCAAGATTCATATTACAAAATTTACAAGGGAACCATCGATGGCCGAGCTATTATCATTTCTAAGCGTAAGCGGCTTGAATTATTTCACTCCAAGAGAACCTATGAAGTTGCAATTCTATCCCAAATTAACCACGCCAATGTGATGAAGCTACTCGGATGTTGCCTCGAGACTAGAATTCCATTACTGGTTTTTGAATTCTTCCCCCACAAAAGGCTTTATCAACGAATCCACGAAGTCGGAACTTTTCATGATATTTCATGGGAAAATTGCTTAAAGATTGCCACAGGAATGGCGTATGGTATTACCTATTTGCACATAGGCACACCCACACCCATCATTCATAGGGATATAAGATCCAGGAAAATTTTGTTGGATGAAGATTGTAATGTCAAAATTGTTGGTTTTGATCTATCGGTATCAATGCCCAAAGGTGAATCGAAGATAAAATGCAATGTAGCAGGGACTGACGGGTATCTTGATCCAGAGTACGCTTTGAAGGGGGAATTATCAGAAAAGAGCGATGTTTACAGTTATGGGGTAGTTGTGTTTGAGATTTTAACAGGAAAGACTGCTAAAGAATTGCATTATTACGATTCAATTTTTCTGTTTGTTGAATGCATGGAAGAGAAGCGTCTTGGATTTGTCAAGGCAAATTTTCTTAAAGAGGCGAAGAGAGATCAACTGATGGCATTCGTACAGCTTGTTGGGAGATGCCTTGCACGAAGCTGGGAGAAGAGGCCTACAATGAAGGAAGTTGTTCAAGAACTCCGACGAATTAAAGGGTTATGAAAGTTGTCAAGAACAAGCCCTGCTCTTTGATCACCATATGCCCCTTAGGATGTGGTAAGAAACATTTTGTTCAATATCATGTAATCGACATTGGCATTGTCATAGCTTCAACCCAGCCGTTTGTAGTCATTGTAAAGGAGAATTCAATCAAATTGAAAGGAGTTCAATCATGTGGGGTCTACTAGAATGGGCCCAATACGGCAATCCGAGCCAATACGGTGTAGGATCTTATGAAAAATGACGAAAAAATTGAGAATCTTGTATTTCTCTGATGAATGGACCAACCCCCTTTCGGGTCCAGACCATCTACATGGAGGGAGCCCACCAAATTAACTGCTTGGATCTATGCATGTGGTAGGACATGGAGGGGTTGTGTACTTAGCAACCTCTCTTTTACAAGTCAAAGCCAAATCAAACCACACTTCTAATTTCATGATTTGTGCATGCAAACTCACCACAATGTGAACAAAGTACTTTAACAGTAAGAAAAGAAAAGAAAAGAAAAGGAAAAAAAAAAAACATACGAGTCAGCCAAATGAGGCTGCCCTTTGGTTTATGGCCTTTTGTAGGGGTAGAGAAAAATAATTTGCAATTTTGGAAATTTTATTGGAATTTCTACTCTTAGTCCTAATTAGAATTTCTGAAATTCACGAAATGGAACTCTTTTGTATTGCATTGGAAAGAAAGAGTTCTTTTATATCCTCACAAGAATTGTTTTGTGATTTTTATGAATTCCATTAACAGTTAAAACCCCAAAAATTGCAACCTATTTTTCTCTCAGTCTTGGCCAAACACACCTTTAAATACTTTAAGAATCACAAATGGCATAGGATTGCATGGAAGCTTTTTTGGAATTTTAGCATATCTTGTAAATTCATTGATCTTTCAACTGTCATAATCTCCGCCCTAGAACTCAGGCATTGGCAGCACATTTTGGATTTGTCACTGATGACTACGATCATCTTCGCAGTTTTCCCAAAGGCCACAATTGGTCACAGTTCTTCTTCCCAAGTATCAAGCTGCGCAGAAGTCCAAGAAATCAACCTTTATGGACGTGTTTGGATGCACTATCAAATTGAAATGCAATCATTGCTCCAACGAAGCAGGTATAACTAAATTGTAGTTTCTTTAGCATTCATATCTAGAATTCAGGTTCCAAATTGTAATTACATTCATTTAACCAATGAATATTGATGCAGGGAAGAACGTGAGGTCGAGCACCATCTTCCTCGGAGGGATAACTATTCCGAATCCATGGAACTTCTCTGGACTCCTCACAGAGATTTCTCAAATCCACGAGAAAAGAAACAAGAAAATAGAAATAAATTCTGAAAATTTTGTAATAATTTGATTGATGATGAAAAACGAGATTACACCCCTTTAAATAGGGATACTAAGCCATGAAAGAAGTTTCGGAATCAAACTACAACTAAAACTCCTGTAATTCGCAATTTACTATAAATAGTAAACTTACTATTTATAGACAGTCGTGATGTATACCAGTGTGCAAGGTTTTTGGCAAAAAATAGTGAGTGTCCTATTTGGCTTCACCACAATGTTCTCCTAATTATTCTAAGCAGTTTTTATGTTGGGCACAACTTCTAAAGCCCAACGGATGAAGAATTATACTCAAATTAAAACTTACTATAAATAGTAAAAATGAAATAAAAACATGAATTTGACCGTCGATCTAATGGTATTTCATAAATTCAGCATGGGCTAGCTAAAGTATTTCGTCCTACCCAAAATCATATATGGTATGTTTGATGGGTCATTCCGGTTTGCGAGATACGTCTATTTTAAGTTCTGATGGTCTGTATCATTTCTGTCGTCGACCAGGCCTTTTCTGATCCATCTTGGCCATGAAACTATCCACGACCCGCTCTACATCAAATATCGACGAGGTGAATTTTTATCATGTACATGAAAGACAATCACATGCATGCGTAGAAACACATGTAAAAAAAATCTCAACAATTTAATGAACATATATAGTGTGCGCGCGCGCGCGCGTGTGTGAATGTCAGTCTGATGTTGGGCGGCAGTCCAACATTGACCAGCTTCAAGTCCTAAGTTTTTTATCGTCAAGTAATGAATGGCCTAACTTCGACGTTGGATGCAGTCAGCACAAACCACACTTTCTTCCATTGTTAGTTACCCCGCTATTCTCATTTCACATCTGATTATACGTCCAGATTCATAGGCGGATTTTTTTAAAAATTATTATTATTAGAAAAAAACCCTCACGGACAGTCGTGTCAGGGGTTCTGTGGGGCTCACCATGATGTATGTGTTTTATATACACCGTTCATCTATTTTGACGGATAATTTTAAGGGATGAGCCCAAAACAAGGAGGCAGATGAAGTCTTAAGTGGACTACAATGAAAGCGACGGAGATTGAAAGCTTCGCGTTGAAAACTTCACAGGGTACGGAACTTCATCTCAGGGTACCCTGTTCCATAGCTGCTCAAATCGTAGACCGAGTGAAAGATACCTCGTTTCAACACTGAGTTCTTGGTATCGATTCCTTAGTAGGGTGGCTACCAGTGAAGTGTGAACTGACGGTGGGTGTACTAACAAGCTAACAGAAAAAGAAAAAAAAATAAAAAACTTCATCATACAGTCCCAGAAGTTTTGGATCAAGATGATATTTATGTTGTCTCTACGTGACCTTATGATCAAGATGATATTTATGTTTTCCCCTTTTTCAAGTAAATGTGACCTTATGAACAGGTTGGATGGCAAATAAACATCAGGTGGGCCCAGAACGTTTTCAACGGTAGGATTTCAATCCCAGCTACTTCCTCTAGTGTGGTCCACTTAATACTTCAATCTGCCTCCTTTTCGGGCTCATGCCCTAAAATAATCTGTAAAAATGAATGAACGATGTGGATAAAACATATACATTAAGGTGAGCCCCACAGATCCTCTACCTAAGTCCTGGTGGGGTAGCTACCAGTCCACCTCCAGTAGAAGCTTTCTAATACTCCTTCTTTTAGTAGAATTTATATAATCAGCAGCCTGCTCTCTAATCTATCAATCTATGCTGTTCATTAGGTTTAATGCACATTTCATAGGCGACCATGAACACATCACAATAATGTAACAAATATTAAACATTTGATCAATCTCCATAAATATGGACGGTCAAGATTATCTTAAAAAATTTGTCTAAGCAAGAATTTGATTCGTTTATTTGTCAGGGACCATCATCGCTTGGCTATGATTCTAAAGAATCACCTTTGTTTTAACATTGTAACCATCACATCCATAGCTTTATTGAAAGGATGGCTATAGAAAATAAGGCCAAATCAAAGAGAGAAATTTACGACTGTACGACCCATTTATGGCCCAATTAGGAGACTAAGCCCACCTCATTTTCCCTTGCGAGAATACACCCCAGCTGTACGGACGCCTTTCCAAAGGTTGAAAATGCCCCCGGTGTAAACAACGGGTTTTACTGCCGCTGCCAGTTACGTCTCCACCGAAAAAATCCTAGCTTTTTTTCTTTTTTCTCTCTCTGATCGTTCATCCTACCCATAGATTACCAATTTCTGATCACTTCTCCCCCCTCTGACTGTCTACTGAAGTAGTAAGACCTTTCTTTTATCGCTTCCTTCTTTCTCCTTTATCTGGTCGAAAATACACACCTCATAGACGTCCTTTTCGACTTTTTTGAGCCCAAGATAGGACAAGATATGGTCCCCCCAGCTAAGAAGCCTCGAATGGCAGGTATATTGAAATCCCTGCTTTCATTTTTTCGACCCCACTGTATATTTTACTATATATGTGCACCTTCCACAATCCATTTTCAATTTTTAAAAATATTAAGCTTTGTTTGGGTGGACCCCACTGTATATTATAGTATATATGCGCACGGTCCCCAATTCAATTTCATTTTTTTAAATGCTTAATAGTATGGCAGGTCCTGATAAATTAGCAAAATCAGGACTCAAATCGCCCACATTGAGAGTTGTTTAAACAAAGAATAAAATTAGATATGAAACTAAATGAAGAGCATGAAAGTGACTGAGCACCGACTGAGTTAACAGACCGAGGACCCACTGAATTATTCAATTCGCTTCAAACCATGATCATTTCCATGCATTTCACGGTCATCCAAAACAATTCCGTGTTGATTCACGGTCGTTTCGAGGCATTTCGCGGTCAATTCGCTTCACTTCACGGTCATTTACATGCATTTCGCGGTCAAATCGCTTCAAACCATGATCATTCCCATGCATTTCACGGTCGTCCCAAACAATTTCGTGTTGATTCACGGTCGTTTCGAGGCATTTCGCGGTCAATTCGCTTCACTTCACGGTCATTTACATGCATTTCGCGGTCAAATCGCTTCAAACCATGATCATTCCCATGCATTTCACGGTCGTCCCAAACAATTTCGTGTTGATTCACAGTCATTTCGAGGCATTTCGCGGTCAATTCCCTTCACTTCACGATCATTTGCATGCATTTCGCGGTCAAATCGCTTCAAACCATGATCATTCTCATACATTTCATGGTCGTCCCAAACAATTCCGTGTTGATTCACGGTCGTTTAGCATTTCGGGCATTCCCTTCACTTCACGGCATTGCATGCATTTGCGGTCAATTCGCAAACCATAATCATTCTCATGCATTTCACGGTCCCAAACAATTGTGTTGATTCACGGTCGTTTGAGGCATTTCGCGGTCAATTCCCTTCCTTTACGGTCATTCGCATGCATTTTGCGGTTCATGATCCTTCCCATGCATTTCATGGTCGTCCCAAACAATTGTGTTGATTCACGGTCATTTAAGCGCTTCGCGGTCATTCCCTTCACTTCACGATCATATGCATGCATTTCGCGGTCTCTATTCATGATCATTCCCATGCATTTCACGGTCATCCCAAACAATTCGTGTTGATTCACGGTCATTTGAGGCATTTGCGGTCAATTCCCTTCACTTCAGGTCATTTGCATGCACTTCGCTGTCATGATTATTCCCATGCATTTCACGGTCATCCCAAACAATTGTGTTGATTCACGGTCGAGTCAATTTCGGCAATTCCCTTCACTTTCGGTCAATTCCATGCAATTTGCTTAAATTCATGATCATTCCCATGCATTTCACGGTCATCCCAAACAATTCCATGTTGATTCACGGTCATTTGAGGCATTTCGGGTCAATTCCCTTCACTTCATGGTCATTTGCATGCATTTCGCGGTCAAATCGAACCATGATCATTCCCATGCATTTCATGGTCATCCCAAACAATTTGCGTTGATTCACGGTTGTTTGAGGCATTTCGCAGTCAATCACGGTCGTTTCGATGCAGTTCGCGGTCAATTCGCTTCAAACCATGATCATTCCCATGCATTTCACGGTCATCCCAAACTATTCCGTGTTGATTCACGGTCATTTCGAGGCATTTCACGGTCAATTCCCTTCACTTCACGGTCAATTGCATGCACTTCGGGGTCAATTCGCTTCAAACCATGATCATGTCCATGCATTTCACTGTCATCCCAAACAATTCCGTGTTGATTCACGGTTGTTTCGAGGCATTTCGCGGTCAATTCCCTTCACTTCACGGTCAGTTGCATGCACTTCGCGGTCAATTCGCTTCAAACCATGATCAATCCCATGCATTTCACAGTCGTCCCAAACAATTCCGTGTTGATTCACGGTTGTTTCGAGGCATTTCGCGGTCAATCCCCTTCACTTAATGGTCGATTACAGTCCTTAGACAAATCCGCGCATGGTCAAATTCACGACGTTCATGGCCAAAATGCAACATATAACTCTGAAATTGACCCATATCTTAGTAAAATTGGTCGTGAAGTTGTTGAATGTGACCCATGAGATGACCATTTGACATGGAATTCTTCAAAATGCCCGATGACTGCTTGATGTTGACATTTTTTTGACTGCCAACCTTGATATAAATTTACCAAGAACTGTATGAAATACACCGACAAATGAGTGAAAGAGGCCCAAAACTTGTGAAAATTCACTAATAAGTCTTGTACTTTCATTTGGAATTCACCAAAACCTGACCACTAACTCGATATAGTCACACCATACTTTATGAATTTTCACCACAATAAGTCAACTTTTACATTATGTGTCGTTAAATACAGAATGTTATCATTGATTTAATTTCTAATTCATTATTGCAGATGACAAACCCTTACACAAGGGATTTAGCGAGTCGGCCCCTACCATCTCATGCAGATGTTCATTGACATGGTGGTTTGATAGTGTGAAGAGGGGGTTGGAGAAGAATAACACTAGATTAAATATATTTAGGCAGACCCCATTCTCATTTTTATTAAACATTCCATCATTCAAGTTTATAGAAGCCATTTTTCACGCACTTATTAACAGATATATAGGCAACCTTGTATTCAAGATACAGGGGAACCGTATAAAATTTACCAAGATGGACTTCACCCTAATAACAGGGCTGAAGACTAGTGATCTCTATATACCCAATATCCATCGTTCGAAGAAGTCATTAAGAGACAAATACTTCCCTAAATATCCTATCCTAAAGAAACATGTACAGGAAGTGATCAATAGGATAGTTGATAGCAATAAGCACAAAGATGTTGTGAAGTTAGCCCTAATATTATGTGTAGAGTGGTTTGTTAGGGGTACCGACACGAAAATTAAATGCTGTAAAGAGTTTATTGACCTTGTTGACTCATTAGAAGACTTTAATATCTAGCCCTGGGGTAGTTTGGCCTACCAAACGATGACAGAAGGGATCGAGAGTGCCTTCATGGCATCCCAAGGGCCTCATTACAATGTCACCGGTTGCATATTTCCCCTACAGGTAAGGATTCTTTCCTTGTCTATTTTAATTCATAGTTTATAACAAACTATATTTATTTTACATTATTTTGTTATTTCATTGTAACAGATATGGGCTGTTGAGAGAGTACCAGCTCTCGAACAATGTATAATTTCATACGTTCCCTTCCAATTCCCACGAATCATACAATATCGGGGATGGAAGCTCTGAGGTATAAGAAGATTCATGAAATTATAGAGAGTAAAGATGTAAGTCAATTTCTATGAAACTAAGTGGTCACTCATTTAACTATATATATTTGTGTGTGTGTCTCTGTGTGTTTGCGTGTGTGTTTCTGTAGCATGAAAATGAAGATGTTCTCTTGTAGGCTAAGATCATTGTTAACTTAGAGCCAACCATAGATGAGTTGGAGAAGGAGTCCGTTCATTTGGCCCATGATATATTTGATGTAAGATGTCAGAAACGTCTTCCTTTATGTTGATATTTTATATTTAATTTGACATGTTATATAACTGATACATACATTGCTTCATTCTGTAGAGCACTAAAGATGAAGATGATGAAGTTATGGAGGAGAAATCAGGACAAGGAGAGGGTGAAGAGGGTGGAGAGGGAGAAGAAGGGGGAGAGGAAGACAGTACTGGTGATGAAGAGGGAGAGGGAGCGGAGTTGCAACTCACTGGGGAGTCGATGGAAGATAGGGAGGAGCTGGAGGCGCAGAGGCTTCAGTTGGAGAGAGAGAGAGGGAAGAGTTGAAGCTTCTCAAACGCACACTAAAAGAGAGAGAAGAATCGATTAAGAGGGAGAGAGAAGTAGTACTTAATGAGCTTGAACTAATGCTGAAACTGAAAGAAGCTTTGAGGTTAGAGAAGGAGGAGTTGAATGAGATGGAGATTTTGAAGAAGGAGAGGGAAATGCTGCTGAGGGAGAAGGAAGAATTGAAGAAGGAGAGGGAAGAGTTGGAGGAGGGTAAAGTGGAGTTGAAGAAGCAGATGGAGGCATTTCGTATAGAGAAGATTCAGTTCTGGAAGGAGGACTGTGAGAATCAGAAGAAAGAGTCTGAGAAGGAAGACGAGGATGCTTTGGGCGTTGATATACGTGAGAAATCACTGCAATCCATTCCAGTATATATGAGGAGACCTAAGAGGGTGCTGAAGCCGTCTGTCTACAAGTGTTCTCCATTCATTTCTATCTCTGCCGTGCAAACCACTCCAAGCAACGCCGCCAACGATGAGAAACAGAGAGAATTTCTGACTTCTCCGATACCCTTTCAGGCCATGATCGATCCACTTAGGGTAATATCGTAGGACGAACTCCATGAATTGGAAAGCTGGGCCAACGCAAACAAAGAATCACCTGAATTTCGATGGTTCAAGACCATTTGGGAGAAGAATGCTTGGGTTGATAGCGTGGTAAGAAAATCACACACATACATACATGGTTTTTTTCAGAATTTGTATATAAAAGACTATAGGTTAATTTTCCTTCTTTATTGATTAGGCTATTGACAAGTACGTCGATTTCTTGGAGAGAAGACACCGATCATTTCCTCTATTATATACAAAGGACTGCGAGTTCTGTCCCACATATTTCCTGATGACTGTATGATTTGGATCATCGTTAATATGCTATTCCATTATATGATATATGTTCTAATTTACTATGTTGTTTGTAATAGCCATGTATCGGCATGCAAATGTCGACATTGCGAATATATCGGGATGTTGGCAGTGACGATTCACGTTTATTATTTGAAGGGCTAGAAAAACTCTCTCCGATCAGCAATGTCAAGCCGCATGAGGAGTAGAAGGCCATGTGGCAACATGAAGAGGTAATGGTGTCGTTACAAGTTATCAATGCTAGGTATACCCAAATCTAAAATTTCTGGATATTGATATCTTATCTTGCCAAACATGGACAGACATATGTACCAGTCAATCACGCCAACAGTCATTAGTACCTGATGGTCATCCACCCTCAAGACCGAGAAATCATTATACTTGATAGTTTATACTTGAGGGCACTCAATCGATACAAGCAACATATTGATCTGATGAATGAGGCCTTGCCTATATTATTTTACGCCACTGAAGATAGGGCTGCGCTAGAAGGAAATGCTTGGACGGTCAGAGAAGATACCTCTATACCAAAGCAGACGAACGGATATGACTGTGGCATTTTTGTCATGAAATATATCGACATTTTGTGCAGCGACCACATTTTGACAGGGAGAGACTTGCAGTCATTCACTTCTAGCTTTAAGGAGTCAATAACCTATGATTGCCTTAGTGAATTCAAAATATGATATATTTGTCTTAGGCTTGAGAGGAATCGAAAAATTTTGTGAAATATTGTAAACTGTTGTAAATGATGTACGGTAAAACATTCATGGTGAAAGGATGTAAATGATGTGTTGTATATTTTGCCATAAATTTGAAGGTGTCATAAATTTGAAGGAAATGATGTATTCGTAATATTAATTTCATTATGAATGGTGAAGACAACATTTTGCAGTAAATGATATCTTTTCTTCACGGTCATTTCTTCACACATCACGGTCATTTCCCGCCTATTCCATGTTGATTCACGGTCATTCCCTCCTATTCCGTCTTGATTCACGGTCCTTTCGGCTTATTTCACGGTCATGCCCTTCACGTCACATCAATTTTTATTTTTATTTTATTTATTTATTTCATTATTTTATGAAGAGATGTTTATTGTATACTCACACAATTAAACAAATCTATACATAAAGAACATATCAGGTTATCTGTGCCCTTCATTTAGTTCAAAATAGTAAAGATATAAGAGGGTTTTGTGCTAATTTATACTACAAAAATGTATAAAAATGCCTCAAAACGACCGTGAATCAACACGGAATTGTTTGGGATGACCGTGAAATGCATGGGAATGATCATGGTTTGAAGCGAATTGACCGCGAAGTGCATGCACCTGACCGTGAAGTGAAGGGAATTGACCGCGAAATGCCTCGAAACGACCGTGAATCAACACGGAATTGTTTGGGATGACCGTGAAATGCATGGGAATGATCATGGTTTGAAGCGAATTGACCGCGAAATGAAGTGAAGGGAATTGACCGCGAAATGCCTCGAAACGACCGTGAATCAACACGAAATTGTTTAGGACAACCGTGAAATGTAAGGGAATGATCATGGTTTGAAGCGATTTGACCGCGAAATGCATGCAAATGATCATGAAGTGAAGGGAATTGATCGCGAAATGCCTCGAAACGACCGTGAATCAACACGGAATTGTTTGGGATGACCGTGAAATGCATGGGAATGATCATAGTTTGAAGCGAATTGACCGCAAAGTGCATGCAAATGATCGTGAAGTGAAGGGAATTGACCGCGAAATGCCTCGAAACGACCGTGAATCAACACGGAATTATTTGGGATGACCGTGAAATGCATGAGAATGATCATGGTTTGAAGCAAATTGACCGCGAAGTGCATGCAACTAACCGTGAAGTGAAGGGAATTGACCATGAAATGCCTCGAAACGACCGTGAAATGCATGAGAATGATCATGGTTTAAAGCGAATTGACCGCGAAGTGCATGTAACTGACCATGAAGTGAAGGGAATTGACCGCGAAATGCCTCGAAACGACCGTGAATCAACACAGAATTGTTTGGGATGACCGCGAAGTGCATGGGAATGATCATGGTTTGAAGGGAATTGATCGCGAAATGCATGCAAATGACCGTGCAACTTAAGAAACTAGAAGAAGCACACTATAAATACAACTTAGATAACATGGAGTGTGTACCAACATGGGCGTGTACTAACAAGCTAACCTAAAAAAGCAAACCAAAAAAAAAAAAATACATTAGAAAAAAAAAACAAAAAAATTATACTTCGATATATCGAATATAACACGATATATCGAAACTCTTCTATATAATCAAAACCTAATCGATTAATTGTAGAGTAAGTTGTCGATTATATCGAATTCTAGTCGATATAATATTAGTAAGTCATCCTTACAACCGACCGATATATCGAATCGTGTTCGATTGATCGAAAATGGTCACACACTGTCCAGCGACAAAATGCTTTTTAAATTGTATTATCGATATAATCGAGTAGATGTCGATATATCGACTAGAATTCGATATATCAACTAGAATTCGATATATCGATAAGTTTCAGAAAATGTCCAGCTTCTAATAGTGGTATGGGCTTTATGAAAGGGCTTAATGGAGATGACTGTGATAACAATCAATTATATTCACAACCTTAACCCGACTAGCAATAGTATTTGGAGTGCACGAGCAATAAGATGCCCTTTTGGCTGTTAATGTAAAGTTTCGGTTGAAATTCAGATTACACACACAAACACGTTGATGGTTCGAAATTATTTGAGGAGACCTTTTGCGGCGATGTATCATAAAAGGTGTCCCTAGGCATGGCATTTCTTACACATGGAGTTGTGTGGAACCTTTTTCTTTTATATTTTTTGCATTGAACCTCGAATGTTTACTTTCACCATCATTAAATTACCTTTGATTCACTAACGACCGCACTTTTTTCCATACTTCTCTTAACCCACAATATTGCAAGATATCAGCCACTGCCTTTCACTGTAAACACACTGTATCAAGATCGTCGATATCAATACAAAATACGAAAAACTTTGTGAAATTCAAGAGAATCAGGAAAAATTCAGAAAATTAAATAATAATAACCATACATGAGGGGTTTCCACTTTCCACTTTATATGGACCAAGACCATGCTTTGTTAGACAAAACCAATATCCAAAATGAGTTCGTATCATTCATACAATGAATAATACGGTATAAAATGAGTTTGTATCATTCATTTCTGGGCATTTCGCGGTCCAATCGCTTCACTTTACGGTATTTCCATGCATATCACAGTCATTCCCGCCTATTCCGTCTTGATTCACGGTCCTTTTGGCTTATTTCACAGTCATGGCCTTCACGTCACATCATTTTTTATTTTTACTTAATTTATTTTATTATTTTTTATAGAATGCCAATGATTTTAATAAAATAAAGAAGAGAAATGGAACTCTTAGTATAAAGAAATCATTTATAGGAGTTCCCCACAGTTTCAACTCTACTGTGGTCAACACAGAATTGTTTTGGATGACCGTGAAATGCATGGGAATGATCATGGTTTGAAGCGAATTTACCGTGAAGTGCATGCAACTGACCGTGAAGTGAAAGGAATTGACCGCGAAATGCCTTGAAACGACCGTGAATCAACACGGAATTGTTTGGGACGACCGTGAAATGCATGGGAATGATCATGGTTTGAAGCGATTTGACCGCGAAATGCGTGCAAATGATCGTAAAGTGAAGGGAATTGACTGCGAAATGCTTCGAAACGACAGGGAATCAACACGGAATTGTTTGGGACGACCGTGAAATGCATGGGAATGATCATGGTTTGAAGCGATTTGACCGCGAAGTGCATGCACCTGACCGTGAAGTGAAGGGAATTGACCGCGAAATGCCTCGAAACGACCGTGAATCAACACGGAATTGTTTAGGACAACCGTGAAATGTAAGGGAATGATAATGGTTTGAAGCGATTTGACCTTGAAATGCGTGCAAATGATCGTAAAGTGAAGGGAATTGACTGCGAAATGCTTCGAAACGACAGGGAATCAACACGAAATTGTTTGGGATGACCGTGAAATGCTTGGGAATGATCATGGTTTGAAGCGATTTGACCGCGAAATGCATGCAAATGACCATGAAGTGAAGCGAATTGACCGCGAAATGCCTCGAAACGACTGTGAATCAACACAGAATTGTTTTGGATGACCATGAAATGCATGGGAATGATCATGGTTTGAAGTGAATTGACTGCGAAGTGCACGCAACTGACCTTGAAGTGAAGGGAATTGACCGCGAAATGCCTCGAAACGATCATGAATCAACACGGAATTGTTTTGGATGACCGTGAAATACATGGGAATGATCATGGTTTGAAGCGATTTGATCGCGAAGTGCACATAACTAACCATGAAGTGAAGGGAATTGACCGCGAAATGCCTCGAAACGACCGTGAATCAACACGGAATTGTTTTGGATGACCGTGAAATGCATGGGAATGATCATGGTTTGAAGTGAATTGACCGCGAAGTGCACGCAACTGACCGTGAAGTGAAGGGAATTGACCGCGAAATGCCTCGAAACGACCGTGAATCAATACAGAATTGTTTTGGATGACCGTGAAATGCATGGGAATGATCATGGTTTGAAGCGATTTGACCGCGAAATGCATGCAAATGACCGTGAAGTGAAGGGAATTGACCGTGAAATGCCTTGAAACAACCGTGAATCAACACGGAATTGTTTTGGATGACCGTGAAATGCATGGGAATGATCATGGTTTGAAGCGAATTGACCGCGAAGTGCACGCAACTGACCATGAAGTGAAGGGAATTGACCGCGAAATGCCTCGAAACGACTGTGAATCAACACGGAATTGTTTTGGATGACCGTAAAACGCATGAGAATGATCATGGTTTGAAGCGATTTGACCGCAAAGTGCATGCAAATGATCGTGAAGTGAAGGGAATTGACCGCGAAATGCCTCGAAACGACCGTGAATCAACACGGAATTGTTTTGGACGACCGTGAAATGCATGGGAATGATCATGGTTTGAAGTAAATTGATCGCGAAGTGCACGCAACTGACCGTGAAGTGAAGGGAATTGACCGCAAAATGCCTCAAAATGACCATGAATCAACACGGAATTGTTTTGGATGACCGTGAAATGCATGGGAATGATCATGGTTTGAAGTGATTTGACCGCGAAGTGCATGCAAATGATCGTGAAGTGAAGGGAATTGACCGCGAAATGCCTCAAAACGACCGTGAATCAACATGGAATTGTTTTGGACGACCGTGAAATGCATGAAAATGATCATGGTTTGAAGCGAATTGACTGCGAAGTGCACGCAACTGACCGTGAAGTGAAGGGAATTGACCGCGAAATGCCTCGAAACGACCGTGAATCAACACGAAATTGTTTTGGATGACCATGAAATGCATGGGAATGATCATGGTTTGAAGCGATTTGACCGCGAAGTGCATGCAAATGATCGTGAAGTGAAGAGAATTGACCACGAAATGCCTCAAAACGACCGTGAATCAATACGGAATTGTTTTGGATGACCGTGAAATGCATGGGAATGATCATGGTTTGAAGCGAATTGACCGCAAAGTGCATGCAACTGACCGTGAAGTGAAGGGAACTGACCGCGAAATGCCTCGAAATGACCGTGAATCAACACAGAATTGTTTTGGATGACCGTGAAATGCATGGAAATGATCATGGTTTGAAGCGAATTGACCGCGAAGTACATGCAACTGACCGTGAAATGATGATGATGATGATGAATGACGTTTCCTAGCAAGCATATTCATAATGAGGAAGTGCCAACCAATTTGCTGCAACATTTATTTTTGGCCCCAAGTCAAAAGCACTAAATGCAATTGCAACTTAAGAAACTAGAAGAAGCACACTATGAACACAACTTGGATAACATGGAGTGTGTACCGACATGGTCGTGTACACAACTTCGATAACATGGAGTGTGTACCGACATGGTCGTGTACACAACTTCGATAACATGGAGTGTGTACCGACATGGGCGTGTATTAACAAGCTAATCTAAAAAATCAAAACAAATATATATATATATATATATATATATATATATATATATATATATATATATATATATATATAAACATTAGAAAAAAAAGAGGAAAGATTACACTTCGATATATCGAATATAACACGATATATCGAACTTCGATATAATCGAAACATAATCGATTAATCGTATCGTAAGTTGTCGATTATATCGAAATCTAATCGATATAAACATGGTAAGTCATCCTTACAACCCACCGATATATCGACTACTATTCGATTGATCGCAAATGGTCACACACTGTCCAGCAACAAAATGCTTTTTAAATTGTATTATCGATATAATCGAGTAGATGTCGATATATCTGGTGTCGATATATCGAGAAGATTTCGATGTATCGGAAATGGTCAGACTCTGTCCAACGTCGAACTGCCTTTTTAGTGCAATTATCGATTATATCGCCGAGAGTTCGATATATCGAAGTAATGATATATCGAGTAAATATCGATATATCGAAAATGTTCCTCGATGGTCCAGCAACGAACTGCTCCTCTTAAACGAATTATCGATAATATCGATACTCTGTCGATATATCGAATAACTTATCGGTATATATCGAAGTCCTCTCGATTGGAAAAATATTTGAAAAGGCATAAGCCGTTTGCTCGACCGTTGGTTTCTCGGTCGATATATCGTTTGTGATTCGATATATCAAAATTGTGAGCTTATTTATATTAAGTTTCCGACGTTCCATTTCATTCCCTCCATTTTCATCTTCCTATGTTCTTCCTCTGCGACGGAACCTCTCGAAGAAGTCGGTCACGGTTACTTGAGCCATTTTGGTGGAGCACTTTAAGGTTTGTAAATCGTTTTTATTTGACAATCTTTCAAAACCCTATAATTTCTACCCCTTTTTCTTCTCCTGTTCATTGTTCATCCGTACTTGCTCTCCGCTTCTTCAATCTCCTTGATTTCCACTTCTTTTATTAGGATATCCTCTTCAAGTTTTCATCTACATGGGAAAAGAGAGGAGTAACTCAGTTCATCAGGGAGAATCATCCAATCCTCAGCCAAAACGTGGTAAAACAGTTGTCAGGAGAAAAGGTGCTCAGCCCGCAACCCAAATTGTCTCTCCACCACCTACAAACATTCCGCCACCCGAACTTCTAATCCCTAATGTGCCACCACCTCCTGAGGATGTATATCAAAAGTTTTTGGGAAGGAAGATGGACTATGAAAGGCAAGTTGATAGGTCATGTCTAGCTCCATATGAGATTGTACCAATGCTCGAGGCCATTGACTAGTCTTGTATGCTTGACTTTGGCGGAGTGACACGGAATGAACAAATATATAGGTTTTTATCTTACTGTCATTCCCCCATATCTGACCCCCCGGCAATAAATGTCACCATTGGCCAAACCACAACTCACATCACTCCTGCCATTATCGGTCAGTTAATTGGAATCCATGTAAATCCCAAGGCTTTGCAGACTACAGCTTCGACTTACTTGAAGTATGCTCAGAAATTACAAACATGTATGCAATGGCGAAGACATTCCTTGGACAGAGGGCAACTCTCTGCGTGCATCCCACATGTCTCCACAATTCCGCATTCTTCATGTAATTTTTTGTACAAACGTCTATCCCAGGAGCACCAACAGGTCTGATCTGACCCCATTCATGTTGGAGATTCTCTATGCCGTCAGCCAAAAAGTGGAATTGTGTCTGCCCACCCTCATGTTGCATCAGCTGGCCGTGGCAATCCAATCCTCTATAGATTTGTACATTCCATTCCCTCATCTTATCTGTCTATTGTCTCAACATGTGGGATTGCTTCCCACCTCTGACAATCCCCGACAGCCTCGCAAATTTAACGAAACAAACATAAAAAGAATGAGACCGCGAATTGACACACCAGCTTCCTCTTCCGCTCCACGTGATACCATGGCCAAAACTGAAACTGAAGGAGCTGAGACTGATGCGATGGACATTGGGGTAGCAGACACTGGAGATGAGAGGCCCCAACACAGTGACCCAACGTTCTCACCAGTCCCACATACTCGTCGTCATGCTGGCCACCGAGACCGTCGAACATTGATTATATACCGTCTTCGCCAGCAAGATGAACAACTTCACCAGCACGATCAACGATTATCGCAGATCGATAAGATTGCAGTTGCGACGAAAAAAGCCATCGAGCGAGTGGAGAAGAAGCTGTATGACCTGATGTCGATGATCACATGCAAACGAGATGACATCGTGCCACATGGTGCCGGTCCTTCAACCCAGCCTGATGCGTAGTTGCAAAATTATGTAAATTGAAATTTTTTGGATTTTGTATGCCCGTAAAGGGCTTCTTATTCTTTTTTTGGACGATGATCATACTACCCAAACTTGGGGTAGTAATTTTGCTTGTGACTATGGTGAATCAATGAATGAATGATGATAATTTTGGTTTTCAACTATATAAGATTTTTGAGATGGCTAGCTAGCTAGCTAGCTAGGCGGCCACACCGCACAGGGAGCAAGTGAAAATGTTGGTTGGACCAAGCAATGGATTGGGTCTCAGTAGTAGACACATTTAGTAGATGAATTGCGTTTATCTATCACTGCAATGCAGTGGGTGCCTTCTCGTAAGACAATCATTTTTTCGTGATGACGTGCAAGTGGTGATGGAATATGCTAAAGAATCGAATAGGGCAATGCCTTGGACACATTAGTACATAATTAGTAAGGTTATATTTGAATTAGAAGTTATGAATTTATCCTTTTGTCACATAATCAATGCAAACAATCCAGTTGCAGGTAGTATAGGTCTACCGTCATCCAGCATCAGCCTCTTGCTTTTCCTCTGCTTGGGCAGTCTCTATGCCCTGTTTATGTAGGTGTGCCTCATTCATGCTACTGGGTGTGAGTGATAGATTATAATATGTGATCTAGCAATTTGTTGGGCTTATGATATGCCGTGTTTCTTGCATTGCTCTACCCTTGCTGCCTCCAAAGTGGGGCCATAACACTCAAACTTAATGGCTCTAGGCACAAGTCACATTGTTCTATCCAGGTGATCTTTTTCATGTACACTTGATGGAGGGAATGGATTTCAAATAGACAACATTGCATATGCCTGGAGGGCCTGAGTAAGTATATTATGTGATGTGTAAAACAGGCATTGCAAATGATTTTGTCCCTCATCTACGTATTTAGCTCCTCTTTTTTCTCCCATCTACATATCTCAGCCAACACATTTCTATAATACGATTATTATAGAATGCGGTGTGTGGGATCCAGTGTGGTGTAGGACCATATCTAAGCCATCCATAAGGTGCACCTGTTCAACTTCACAAAATACCTGAAGATCATGAGTGTGGGAAAGCCCAACCATTAAAACATTTTAGGCAGAGCATGAGGCCCAAACATATCTATTATATGCCACTCAATCCATTCGGAAGATATATCCTAGTCACTTTGAATGGACACGACAAAACTATTGTCAATTTACTTAGTATTACAGTGCACTATTGCAATATTATTACTGTTTTCTAGGAGGAACAAAATGCATTCGAGGATTGCGCCAGCTTATGGTTAAGAAGTAGTAGTAACCACGGACAATATCACCTTAGCTTTGTATTATGAGGTGTGCTCCAGCTTATGGTGGTACCAGGCAAATGTGGAGCCTATGTGATGTGACATCCTAATCCATGCACCAGATGCATGAGGTGAACACTCTGGCGGGGCAACATCACGGGGAATGAATATGGGTAAGAACACCCTCCCTTGATTTGCACCAGGGCCCTCGCGAGTTTTAAAACAGCTTGATTTTTAGCCCGACCCTTTATCCAGGCTCAGTGAACTGTCTGAATGGCCTGGATTGCATATACACTCCATTTTAATCTGGGTTTAGGTTTTGTTTTTTTTTTTTTTTTATGTTTTTATTTTCTTTTCTTTTTGTTTTTGTTTTTATTTTTATTTTTTTTTCCAAACACAAAAAAAGGAACCCATCATGTTGGACTGGCAAGATTATATGCCATCTATTAATGGGTTGCAGATCAATATGGAGAGAACATACAATTCTATGGATGCGTCATGTAAGCCCTGATTTTAATGTTCTCAGTCCATCTTGGTAAAGTGGAATAGCCTTAAATCCAACATTTTCCTTTAAATGCTAATCAACTCAAGTTAAAGTTCTCTCAACATTTGTACAATGGAGACACATATCAGTAAGCAGGGAAACTGATTTTATTGAGACTATACTATATTTTTCTAGTCAGTAGATTGATTATGGATGTATGTTGTGTTTCTTATATCCTCAGTCCAGCTTGGCAAAGTGAAACAACCTTAAAAGGCAATGTTTTGCTTTGAATGCTAATGACGTACATCGAAATTCTCCCTCGCATTCTACACTTTACATAATGAAGTTCTTTATTGTGTTCATTGCTTTAAAATAGAAAATGAAGTTCATTTTAGCTGTAAAATAATCCTTCTGCCTACAACAGAAGATATAATGCTGGTGATGATATATGCAAATGGGACATAACTCAATGGCCATATTGAACTACCTGTTGTTCTCATATGTGGTGACTTGCCTGATGAGTGGATTTGTAACTCAATGGCCAAATGTACGGCTGTGGTGATAAATGCTCCCATATATTTTAATAGTGGTTTTAGGCACGTGATTCATCTCTCTAGCTCATCCAGTAGGCCCATTTCAATCCTTGGATTCATTTATGTAGGCATCATTGTTACTTTTGTCAGTTGTCAGATTTGAAATGAAAATGAGACGATTTACAGGCTCAATCATAGATCCATAATTTTTTCTGTGAGATTTCTAATAACCAAGGCCTACCAAGATTGATGGAATTTCCTATGCCTTGTTTTTTGAACTGTAGCTGAATTCTTTGTAAATGAGGAGATAGTTCAAAGATCGCTGGAGTGACGGAGGAGGGTTGAGTCGATACCCCATATTGAACCATCCGTTGATTAATTAGAATATTAGAACATAAGTTTACTATAAAAAAGATCTTTTCTGATATTCGGTGAAGAAGAAAATACGATTACAAATTGGGCATATTGTACCAAATCATCAAAGTGTTACTCTATTACACATTGAACCATATGCAGAATACCCCAAATCACAAGTACACTTACTTCCTAAGTTCTTTCGACACTTCTCAAACTTTGTGTTATCATCATCATCATCTGAGCCTTAACCATATTAATTGGGGTCAACTACATGAATCTTGTTCCTCCATGTTACCCTTTCACAGGCCATTCATTCGATTAAGACTGATTATACCCCCCAAACACTTTGTGCTATAAGTTTTTAATTAATATCAGCATAAAAATGAAAATTTCTTTCAATTATTTGCAAATTGATGGTATAGGTCAACCTCTTATGAGGAACCTTTTTTATTTCTTTTCGTGGAGGAGCTAATTTAGTATGGTGTATTTGCAAGAGATCTCTTCCAAGGAGCAAGTATAAAGAAGATGTTTGTATCAATAACCACACAACTGTTTGGGGTTTGTGGTGGAAGGATAGTCAATGGGGCTACAAATGTTGCAAGCAAATCTGGAATAGCTATTGTACAAGCTTTACCGGAATTGAGATGGTTGTTTGTAAATGAATCTCTTTTTTTTAAGACGGCCCTTCAAGAAAAGTGGTACAACGTAAATTTACTGTTTTGTGTGTGCTTGTCTGTTTTTAACTACAGTCTGAAAGGCATGAATTCGAACTTGGATCTGATCTCAAGAGTATTTATTCTCAATGACTGGTTTTTGTAGTAGGCATAGATTTTACATCAATTTTGTTTCTACAAATCTCTCGATTGTTTCTACAAATAGCTTTAGATTAACATCTAAATTAATGACAGATTTTGAAGTTTATTCATTTGATTTTATCTTTCCTCTCAGCTCTTGTCCTTGATTTTTTTGGAGACTAAATCCATATCTTATTTTAGACAATTCATTGAAAACTCAAGAGGTGCATTACCTGGAGCTGCAAGAAGTAGAAGTGCTTCTTTGAGCTCGTGTGATGTTGAAATAACTGGGACTAGATGCAATGTTGTAGATACGAAGAAGTTAGTATTGGAAGTATCCTCCCAGTACAAAACTAGATCTAAAAAGAGTTTTGATGTGGTAGAAGCATCATTCCACAAGGATGGTGGATATTCATGCAAATGAAGAGAGAGCTGATAAAAGTAGAATGGCTCCTTCAATTCCATCTGACTTCAATACCCTTCCATGACCGTGAAATGGCTCGAAACGACCGTGAATCAACACGGAATTGTTTGGGATGACCGTGAAATACATGGGAATGATCATGAATTGAAGCGAATTGACCGTGAAATGCATGGAAATGATCATGAATTGAAGCGAATTGACGGAGAAATGCAATGCAAATGACCGTGAAGTGAAGGGGCATGACCGTGAGATGCCTGGAAATGACCGTGAATCAACACGAAATTGTTTGGGAATGACTGTGAAATGCATGGAAATGATCATGAATTGAAGCGAATTGACCGTGAAATGCATGCAAATGACCGTGAAGTGAAGGGGCGTGACAATGATATGCCTGGAAATGACTGTGAACCGTGAAATGCACGTAAATGACCGTGAAGTGAAGGGGAGTGACCCTGAAGTGTCTGGAAATGACCGTGAATCAACACGGAATTGTTTACAAGATAACCAGTAACCATGCTTGTTGTTCCTTTAGATCATACATCAACCACGGAATAGGCAGGAATGACCGTAAAATGAAGGGGCATGATCGTGAAATGCGTCGAAATGACCATGAATCAACACAGAATAGGCGGGAATGACCGTGGTATGCATGGAACTGACCATGAAGTGAGGTGATTGGACCGTGAAATGCCTCAAAACGACAGTGAATCAACACGGAATAGGCAAGAATGACCGTGATATGCATTGAAATGACCATGAAGTGCCCTCACAACATGAAGTGAATGAGCATAATTCAATATACTCTAACAATTTCAAAGAAAGCAACAGATGTATTCAATATACAACATTTACAGTCGTATTACAAAAAAATGCACTTCAAATTACATTATTTTGAAGGTATTGAAAATTTGTAGCTCCGACGATTATGACCCGTTTGTTTGCAACGTCCGTATATTTTTGTAGTTCGTTCCTCTCCACGGGAAAGGATCCGTGCCTTCTTTGGTCTTCCAGCTAACCTCATCTGTAGCGGGGGCCGGATTCTCCAACAATATCCTTGAATGCAGAAGAAATTTCCCATTGACTTTTGTCCCGTACTGGGTACACCGAATTTTCATAGGTGATCTGATAATTCCTCGCCGTGTACAACGGAGAGCAATACGAGTAATGAAGAAGATTGTAGTTTATACATGCTGAAAGAACATGAAAACAAGGCAAACCCTTTACTTCAAACTCGCGACATGTACATGAAAGCTCATTGAGTTTGATTGTATCATTGTAGTCTCTCCACAATATAGTATTCATCTCGGGAAATTGCGTGGCAACAAACATCTCGTGCCTTCGGTATGAGATCCTTTATTTGTTTCTCAGCCCACGGTGTCAACAGTCCAACAAATGATGAGGTTGATTCTCTTCTTTTACAAAACATCTCTTGAATTTTCAATCTGACCGTCTCTATTAGCATAATCACTGGATATTCTCGTGCTTCTTTGAATAGAGTGTTAACACACTCAACTATGTTTGTAGTCACCAAATTGAACCTTTTTCCTGGAAAATGTGAAGATGCCCACTTTTCATAACCTATTTCCCTTAGCCATGCATGTACCGGGGGGTTGGCAAGTTCGATATGATGCATGAATTTATCAAAATCAGCCATCCTACAAGTCTTTACAGCCTGCCAGTAGTAGATTTTCAATGACTTGTCTTTGAACGTATCCACCAAGTTTCGGTATATATGGTAGGCACAGTACCTATGGATTGCAGCCTGGAAGACCTGTGGAACTTCTTTCATCAGACCTTTATGACGGTCTGATATGATAACAAGACCAGGTAAATTCCCTAACGAATCGTTGAGGTATGTAAGGAACCAGTTCCAACTATTGCTATTCTTTGATTCTCCGATACCAAAAGCGACTGGAAAGATGTGATTGTCACCATCCAATGTCGTAGCAACAAACAAAATACCCTCGTACTTACCTTTTAAATGCGTCCCATCAACATCCAAGACCCTTCGCAAAGATGTTTGAAAACTTTTGACACACTGTCCGGGCGCAATAAAACATCTCTCAAACCTCATCGTCTGTTGATTCACAAGAAGAGAAGTCAAAGTCCCCAGGTTCGCCATCCTTAACTCATGCAAGTACATCGGGAGTTCTTTGTAAGAGTCTTCATAAGACCCCATTACGCGATCGATTGCAATCTCTTTAGCGCGACATGCCTTATTATAGCTTATAACAATATTATACTTCTCTTGCATTGCGACTATTATGTCCTTCGGCCTTAACCCCATGCGTTGCTTAATGCGATTAACAACCAGTTCGCTGGCCAGCTTACTGCTTGCTTGCCGATGATCACTCTTCATCCATGATATTCCACAAGTATGTTTTTCCTTGTAGGTTTTAATCTTGAATATCCCCGCACCTTTCACCCTAGATGCGTGCACCCTCCATTTACACTTATCTTCCATACATGTCATGACGAATTTTTTCTTTGTGGAATACAACACCTTGTATTGAAAGTTGTTGCAGATTGCAAATTGGCTCAAAATATACTGACACCGGCTCTTGTCCTCGAACGTTTCATTAACGGCTATATCAATCGAGTCATCAACAGAACATGAATACAGTGACAAGTCCGCATTGGTGAAACCAGCATCATCGAAAGGCACGATGGGAAGCCTGGTGGTGAAGTCCAATGATCGACCCTGCTCAGGCAATGAAATGTCGCTTCCACTCACATTTCCGATATTGGATGTTGAGGGCAAATCTACTCTCGTAAGTGAAGGTGTTACCGTATATTCAAGTTTGAGGTTCACATCAGCCGACAGCCTCACTGGAGTTGTTATGAAGTTTGATGTATGACCTTGACTTATCATCAAGTTTGGTGTATGAGCCGGCACGGGTACCGGAGTGCTGCTTGGAGGAACCTGTGAAGGTGAATACTTATATTTGTAAGTAAAGATATGTTCCTCACCCAAACTTCCTACTGCTGGGGTGTCATGTTCGAACCCACTATAACCGACCTGGTCTTCGAGTACTGGTTCATTAACGCGCTGCATTGTCTCGATGAATAAAGGGATGTAGTGATCCGGGTGCTTCAGTTGTGCTGTCAAGAACATTCTCACATCGTCATCATCTTCAATTACAACTAGAAGGACTGATTGGTTTGTGCAAGGATACAATACCCTCAACCTTATATCGTAATCCTCAGGTCTACTCTTCACAATTTTGTACATTTTCGATAGAAGCTGTTCATATGGAATGTCAACACATACAGCTGTAGTTTTCGACTCTCCACCCTTGTACGTATAACGATCATTTTCACAAACTAACTCCCCACCATATGAGTATAGGATGATTACTGAAGCCATTTCCTGAAAACAAACACAATAATATAACTCGTTTAATGTTCACATGTATATGGTAGATTTGACCGAGTAGTAGGAAATCCACCATTGTACCAGCTCAAATATGACAGGCTTATCGGTCAGATTCGCAAAGTTTTAAATTACAGGAATGTATGCCACTCAGTTCGCGATGATTTTTACTTACTTCACAGTCAATTTTACTCACATCCAGAGAAGGTTCGCATTTTTCGCGATGAATTATCATTTAATTCTGGGTTCTGAAAGGATTGAAAATGACTGCAAAGTAAGTGAACAGGTCCCGTTTGATTTTTGGGCTCACTTGTATTTACCATGTAATTACAAGTAATAATTATTTACCTATGTAATTACCACATCTTTCCCAATGTAGATCGCGAAATGAAATGAATTGACCGTGAGGTTAGGGGGATTCGCATGGAATTAACCGTACAAATGCGTGGAATTGACCGTGGAGTGAAGGGGATTGATCGTGAAATGAATGGAATTGACCGTCAAATGAATGTCTTATTGGAAATTTGAATCGTAGTGATAACAATTCGCAATTTCAGGGCCTGTTTGGTTTTCTGGCTCAAGTGTAATTATCTTGTAAATGAGTAATCATTATTTACCAAGGTAAGATCTTTCCCAATGCTGACTCATAAATCGAAGAATTTACCGCCCATACATTATGCCAAATGAATTCAAGGCATGACCCCAAAAATTAGGCAAATCAAAACATCAAGTGGACTACACCACACGAAATCATGAGAATTGAATGCCTACCATTAAAAACTTGTTGAGGGCCTTAGAAATTTTAGATCAAGCTTATATTTATACTTTTCACTTATCCATGTCCATGTGACCCTATGAATGGGTTAGATGGTGAATAAACCTCAATGTGGGCCCAGTAAAAGAATCAACTTTCAACAGTGGACAAATTAAATCCATTGTTTCCTTTCATGTGGGCCAATTGAACATTAGATCTTCCGAATTTTTTCGCATCTAGCCTCAAAATATTCTAAATAAATAGATGGACGACACAGATATATTATATACATTATGGTGGGCCCATGGATTTAAGGTAACATTTTCAGACTGGTTTTCTAGGTGAAATTACTCACTCGTTTCAAACAAGTGAAAAAATGTAATAATTACTTATTTACAGCGATTTACCTGGATTATGGAAAACCAAACAAGCTCAAAGAAAGCAATGGATGTATTCAATATATAACATTCACAAACGTATTACACTAAATGCACTACATATTCACCGTCGTATTACAGAAACGCACTACAATTTGATAGTAAATTGCATGAAAATCACCAAGTAGTGTATGAAGTTGACCGATCAATTCAGTATATTGACCGGAAAGTGAGTGAAATTGACCACGATACTTCATCTAATTGGATAGTCACGTAAAATTGACTCAGCAATGCATGATATTGACCACGTGAAATTGACCATGGTCTTCTATGTAAACAATTACAAATTTACCTAAAATTTAAACTTCAAGGTAGTTGACCGCGAACTACAATCACTCCCTAACACTTAGTGAAATTCGTGTTCGAGAAAAAGAATAAGAGTGCGTTGATGTGAAACACGTTCTTTGGAGAAAGGTCTTCAAGATTTCACATGCATTCGTAAAAAGAATGCGCTTGGGCTCGAGGAGAATGTAACAGGGAATATGTAATGTGATAGTATGATGAAGATTATATGGCGATTTAGTGAAGAAAATGAAAATTATACGACAATTTAGTAAAGAAAATGAAGATTATATGGCAATTTAGTGAAAAAAATACGTGAAAAGGAGAGATAGGGTTGATATACACGAGTCCGGACGTGTTTTTGGGCGTAAATGAGACAGTGGAATAAAATTGAAAAAGGGCGGGCATTTTCGACCTTTGGAAAGGCGTCCGTACAGCTGGGGCGTATTCTCGCAAGGGAAAATGAGGTGGGCTTAGTCTCCTAATTGGGCCATAAATGGGTCGTACAGTCGTAAATTTCTCCATCAAAGATGTATTGGATAATCCGATCAGTGTTATTTTTATCTGGTAGTTCGTGAAATATGTTCTGAACTAAATGGACAGTTCAGATCGATCAATTGGACCGTCCAAATGAACTGATGCAATAAGGAGCACTATAACTTATAGTGCTCCAAAGGCAACTAAGCATTTTTCTATTAAAATAATGGACCCAGGGATTGGATGGAGATCCGGTGAATTGGGTCAGATGGTTCTGGTATCCGTGGATTTAGGTACCCGATTACAGCTCTAGATTCATGACTGCAGTGGCATGAGGCTCATTTTGTGAATCCACATTCTTTGGTGTGAGGCCCAGAACATCAAACGGTTACAAATGGTTTGGATAAGTTAGCAATGACTCGAGAACTTTGTTCTCTCATCTAAACAGTTGATATCATGGGCCCCATTGTATGGCCCATGCATAGAAAATATCCCAATGAAAGGACAAATATTCTACGGTTTGGATCTGTTGGTGTGGTGTATATTTTGTGGTAGTTTCTCAGACTACTGTATTGTTCTACTTTTTTAGACAGAGGAGGGAGTGCTGGACGGAATCCTATCCACTCTTCTCTATTCTCTGTTTATGGAAGTAGAAACAAATACCATCGTTTCTTCTCTCTCACTCAAGTCTGTATTTCATTTAAGAGGGATTCCCTGATCTGCAATTTCTGTAAGTGAAATAAGTTTATGTTCTTCTTGTTTTTTAGATTCTACAATTTCCTATTTTTGAGCAAATTTTTTAATTGAATTTTTATTTATTTATTTTATGATGATGGCACCAAGTCCTCGAATCCTTGACTTTGGAGATTAAGAAACCATTACTTTCAACGCGTTCGGATGTAGCACTGTCAAATTAAATTGTAGTTACCAGTCTAATAGCCGGTATTTGGTTGTGGAAAATATTATGGAATCAGATTGATTAATCATGAAATTTAATGCAACCAAACACACCCATTTAATCAAAGGGAAAAAGTTTGTAATTTGTTTAGAATTGGTACCGAGGAAGTCGGCTTCAGATTCCAATCACAATAAGTTCAAATTCTTTAGGTTACTTCCTCATTAAAAAGTTGGTTTTTTCACATCATTTGTGCACTCGAGCCATAGATAGCAAAATGGCATTTGGGCATTTGGAAAAAAATTGTTCATGTTTAATTCAGTCTCGATCATTAAAAAATGTGGTAAAAAAAAAAAAAAAAAAAAACAAAAATGCTAAAAATTTGGTAAATGAGAAGTTCACGTTAAATATATTGGGGACGCAACAAGCCCTAACACGACTTATCCGGTGCAGAAGCAACCATATATGGAATCACACAACGCAATAGAAAAATAAAAATTCAAACAATCACAGAGAACACATGAATTTTAAGTGAAAAAATTATTGCAGTAAAAAACCACAACACCAAATGACCAACAATCCACTACTAACAGAAAATTACAAGAGATAGAACAACTTATAGATGTCAAAACCCTGGCTTTCTTCCTTTCAAAACTCTTGGCTCTTATGCTCTCTTAATCTCATCTACCCTAATCATGTATTAATGCGGTTTATATAACTCATGTATAAAATTAGAAACAAAATAGCGTACTTTCGTGTCCTGCTTAGTTACACCTTCAGTCGACCGAGACATCAACAGTCTCTTAGTCAACTGAAGTAAATCTTGGTCAATTAGGAATATCACAGTGTGCTTCGGTCGACACAAGAATTCCTCGGTCGACCGAACAACACTGCAATAGATTAAAGATACTCTAACAACAATCCCCACCATGACTTTAATCCTAAAGCTCCACAACTCTAACTTGCTATTACCATCTCTACTTATCTTCATTATAGCATTATCATTGTTGCTTCTTGCGCACACTCTGTCTTCATTCATTTTCTAAGCTCAGAGAAGTTGAGCAAAACTTGAACTTCTCTACAGAAATTACCTTCTTAAGCATGTATGTCGGATTCTCACTAGTGTAAATCTTCTCAATAGTAACATCGCCTTCCTCTAACATCTGTTAGATAAAATTATGACGAACATCAATGTGTTTAGTCTGGGAATGGTATACCGAGTTCTTTGCCAAATTGATCATGCTTTCGCGATCACAATGCACATGCACAACTTCATGCCCCCCAACTCATTGATCATTCCTTTCAGTCAAACAACTTCTTTGAATGCTTTCATCATTGTCATATGTTTTGCTTCATTTGTGGAACACTACCAAAAAACATGACAACGCCGATGACTAAAAACCATCAACGTAATCCTTGCCCGATATTAAACGCCATCCGAATGGCCTTCAGGAAAGGGGGTGTCGGTGTTGCCCGCCGACAGCCATAACCATCGGGATTGCCAATGGCTTTAAGGGGGTGTTTGGCGCATGGCATTGGGAAGGTTTAGGTGGGATGGGATTCAAAAAACTTAATTATTACATATGGCAGGGATTGTCCCTTATTACCTTGAGATAAGCTTAATTCCTTGCTATGTTTGTAATATGGTGATACATTGAATGGATATACCCACCATCATTTGAAACTATTGAGAATAACACACGTGTTATATCCAAATTGTTCATCTATTTTGTAACTTCATTTTATGGCATGGGCCTAAAAATGAGGCAGATCCAAAACTTATGTGGCCCCAAAGAAGTTTTCAACGGTAGGTATTCAATTCCCATTGCCTTCTATGGTGGGGTCCACTTGAGCTTTAGATCTACCTGATTTTTTGGCCCATGCTCTAAAATGATCTTGAAAAATGGGTAGACGGTGTGGATATAGCCCACACATCTTGGTGGGACCTACACAACTTGCTAACATTGAGTGGAATTGGCACAGGACCCAATGCAATTCCATCTAATCTAATTCCAAGCTTTTCCATTCTTCCCAAACATTGAGTGGAATTGTTACGGAATCAAATATAATTCCATCCCACCTAATTCCATATAATACCATGCGCCAAATGCCCCCTAAACCATCGGCGTTATGTCAAACAAACCCCCCCCACCACAACGGCCTAAAAGCTGTCGGCATTTCTCATTAAATAAACAAGAAAACTTGCAAATTATTGGAAACAAATTGCCCTTCTCTAGCTTTGAACAGGCAGATCTTTGTGGGGGGTAAACAAATTCCAAATATATTGAATTGGATCAACATTGAATTGAACTCAACAAATTGGAAAAGTGGCACCAAAAAATTTCTAAGTATAAACGCTTCGGCCGGTCTCTCTATACTTACACGAAGAAACTTTTAAGTGCCCATAATTAATAGAAAATGGTGTATTTTTATTCAATACCTTTGATTAGTAAAGAAGAACATGATGCAAAACATAGATTCATGAATGAAAATAAATTAAAGAAGAATCTAAGAGGAGCTATTTTTAAATTTTGTTAGGATACATTCCAATGCATCCCCAATACTTCAATAGTTTGTCGATTCGATAAGAGTCTTTTAAGTTCAGGAATGAGAATCTAAAAGGAGCTATCTTACAATACATCCCACAACAAGATACCTGTGCAACTTTGGTTATTGCATAGGGTCTCTTCATTGATTCAAACCGTTTATATAGTCATCTCAGATGCATAATACTAGAAAAAATAAAAATAAAAAAATCAGATTGAAATGTCTCAACCCTTTTGACTATTCAAAAGTTGAGAAGACTATCCATGTTTTAAATGAAAAGAGTCAGATGCTGCAAGAATCAGCAATAGAAAATGACACGATATAAAAATCTAAAGAAAAAAGAATTACAGAAGAAAGACAAAGGCAAACCAACAAAGCTTCTAGGAATAGTGTAAAGGTTATAGATGAAATACAAAAATATTATATCCAATGTAACAAGGACAATTTCTTTTTCAAGGGAATTCCATTTCTGAACAAAACCATGAATAACATTGCCCATGATTCAAATTCTCAAAAAAAGAAGCGAAAAAACATTGCCCATGATTCTTTCCATCATTTACATCCCATCCATTAACTTTCTTCGTGAGATTTGAACTAACCCGGGTATAGTTTTCCTATCCCATGTTTGTCGAAGACTATTTCTAAAATCTTCAGTCCTACATGCGTAACTTGTGAGTTATGCTAGAAGCTACCATTTTCATCTATAAACATATAAATTAATCTGCAACGGATGCCACTAAGACTGCCATTAGAAAAGAAAAATATGCCCATGAAGCATGCGAAAGAAGGGCCCAGCTCATCAAATTCACCCATATCTGCACCATTCCACTGTATATTTTCACACTCAAGATCACCGTCTTCCTCGTTAGCAATCGGCGCCTCAATCACACTAATGGCGTTTCTTTGTAGCTTAACTTCTATGCCAGTTTTTAGAACCTGCACTGAAGTGGAATACATTCAGAAAGTGCACTTGTTACCCAAAATTACAAGAGGAAAACAGCAGGGATGTCTACAAATGATGGGGTTCTGCAATACTTGCAATCTACAACTTAGCACATCAAGACAAGCAAATGGGAAATGGAAATGCAATCAATCAACCTTTACAAACCACAAAATATCATTAAAATCTGGGGGGGAAAACACCAGACAAATTTGATTTCATAGTTATGAAGAAAAAAGATAATCTAGGTATCTTCTAAATATCAAAACGGACAACCCATTACCTCTTGAATTGCCGCCAAAGCTTGTAAGCCCAACACCTCCTCTCCTTAGACCTTCACCAGCTCAACCCATTTACATAGTCAACAAAGGAAGAAACACACAACCAATTATAACAAAAAAAAAAAAAAAAAAAGAAAAAAAGAAAAAAAAGGAACATTTCCAAACAAAATCATTAGTCAGTCCAAAAAATCTCAAAATTGATAGAAAACTGTCATGATTTTTCCATTCAAAGAAAATTAAAAATAAAGCCAACCCATTAACCAACATTGAGGGCACATTCGGTTGCTCCGAAATATCATGAAATTTCATGAATAAGCAGTCTAATTTGGTGTAAAATTTCATGATATTCTTTGCAACCAAACACACTAACAACAAAAAAAGGTTTTTTTTTTTTTTTTTTTTTTTTTTAGAAAAAGAAGAAATCAAACAACCACAAAATTGAACTGAAATTATAAATTATTTTTATTGATTAACATTAAGTATGGGCCTATGGCTCTCCCAACCTAACATCCAACTGAAAGCCTAACCATTCTGAGCCGTACAAAAAGTAGAGTTTGTGCAATTTTTGGGCATGTTCGCAAATCCTAACTGAATTTTTCTATTATGGTATCAATCGGGTCTGAAATCGTGTGACGACTATTAATAAGGCCCAAGAACTGTACGGATCAAGATCATGTGAATTGGGTCATATACTTTGGGTGTAGCCTCACTCAATTCGAGATCGAGAGAATCATCCGCGCAGTAGGTGACAGGGATTATGTTAAATAAAGAAAGTCAGATTTTTTTTTTTTAAATAACAAAATAAATAAAAGTCAAAGGAGGTACAAATCGATAAAGATAAAAGAACAAAAAACAAACATAATATTTCCAATAAGAAGAAAATCGTTTAAAAAATCCATGGATTTTGGTACCTGTTTACAGCTCTAGATTCATGACTGCAGTGGCATGATGCTCATTTTGTGCATCCACATTGTTTGGTTTGAGGCCCAAAACATCAAACGGTTCCAAATGGTTTGGATAAGTTAGCAATGACTCGAGAATTTTGTTCCCTGATCTAAACAATTGATATCATGGGCCCCATTGTATGGCCCATGCACCAAAAATCTCCCAATAAAAGGATAAATATTTTACTGTCTGGATCTGTTGGTGTGGTGTATATTTTGTGGTTGTAAGGTCCACAACATCAAATGGTTCTAAATGGTTTGGATAAGTTAGCAATGACTCGAGAATTTTGTTCCCTGATCTAAACAATTGATATCATGGGCCCCATTGTATGGCCATGCAGCAAAAATCTCCCAATAAAAGGACAAATATTTTACAGTCTGGATCTGTTGGTGTGGTGTATATTTTGTGGTTATGAGGCCCACAACATCAAACGGTTCCAAATGGTTTGGATAAGTTAGCAATGACTGGAGAATTTTGTTCCATGATCTAAGCAATTGATATAATGGCCCCATTGTATGGCCCATGCACCAAAAATCTCCCAATGAAAGGACAAATATTTTACAGTCTGGATCTATTGGTGCGGTGTATATTTCGTGGTTGTGAGGCCCGGAACATCAAACAGTTCCAAATGGTTTGGATAAGCTAGCAATGACTCGAGAATTTTGTTCCCTGATCTAAACAATTGATATCATGGGCCCCATTGTATGGCCCATGCACCAAAAATCTCCCAATGAAAGGACAAATATTTTACAGTCTGGATCTGTTAGTGCTGTGTATATTTTGTTGTTGTGAGGCCCGGCGGTTCCAAATGGTTTGGATAAGTTAGCAATGACTCAAGAATTTTTTTCCCTTATCTAAACAATTGATATCATGGGCCCCATTGTATGGCCCATGCCCCAAAAATCTCTGAATGAAAAGATAAATATTCTACAGTCTGGATCTGTTGATATGGTGTATATTTTGTGCTTGTCTCTCAGACTACTGTACTGTTCTACTTTTATAAACAGATAACTTTTCTATATTCTCTGTTTGTAAAAGTAGAAACAAATACCAGTCTCTCTCTCTCTCTCTCTCTCTCTCTCTCTCTCTCTCTCTCTCTCTCTCAAGTCGTAGTTCATTTAACAGGGATTCCCTGATCTGCAATTTCTGTTCTTCTTGGCTTTTGAGATTCTACAATTTCCCATTTTGAGCACCTTTTTTTTTTTCTTTTTTCTTTTTTAATTTTTATTTATGATGGCACCAATTCCGCGAACCCTTGACTTGGAAAACCATTACTTTGAACGCTTTTGGATGTAGCACTGTCAAACTAAATTGCAGTTACCAGTCTAATAATAGTCTGTGTTAGGTTGCACAAAATATCATGGAATTAGACTGATTAATCATGAAATTTCATGATATTTAATGCAACCAAACACACCCATTTAATCAAAGGGAAAAAGTTTGTATTTTCCTTGGAATTGGTACTGAGGAAGTCAGCTTCAAATTCCAATCACAATAAGTTTAAATTTGGCAAAATAAAAATAAAAATAAAAATTGTTCGTGTTTAATTCATTCTCGATCATTAAAAAATGTGGTAAAAAAAAATAAAAATGCCAAAATTTTGGTAAATGAAAAGTTCAGGATGAATATAATTTAGATTAAAAATGAAATGAAAAAAATGGCTATGTACATGCATATGTGTGTGTAGATAGCATAGATGAATAACATTAAAAAAAACTTTAATTAAAATATTTAAATTGCCTCAAAAAGGTTTTTTTAATAAAAGTTTTTTATTGAAAAGAAAATTGTTTAATTCAGTTTGCCCACAAACTAAAATTTTCCAATCTTAAGATATACGGAGTTTTGAAAATTTTATCAATTGCATGTGTATTTTTAAAAAATATGGAGTTTAAAATGGAGTACTTACCATGATCCAAACACAACCCTATATGTTTCTCTAAAAATGCAATCCAAGGCACCACAAGTCATATAACAACAACCTTTGAATCACTTTCCCATTGTATGCTGTTTCAACTCATTCTCATTTATTTATTTATTTTTATTATTTTTTGGAGATTTTTAGAAGAAAAAAGGAAGGGCAATTTGTGTACACACTTCGAAGTCACCGAAGTAACATGGCACTCAGACGATGTAAGTTCTGCCAACTAATAGTTGATCTTCTTTTTGTACCTTTTCACTTTTTAATTTTATTAATTTTAGAGTATAGATACAAATAATGATGAATGTGCTGGAGGTTGGAAGGGAAGGGAGATGGATGACTAGGATTAGAGTCAAATCATAGCTCTGATACCATGTTAAATTTTAAGAACTACGTTTTACAAAACTGGTGTGTCATTATTCCACTTAAAATAAGTAGAATGTATGAAAGAGATGGAAGATCTGTAAAAAAATCTTAATAGATATACATGTATCCATCCACATACTTATCTATATTATATACAGTTGTACATAGATACACTGTACTCTAACAATTAAAAAGGATAGGATTTAATCTTTGAAAAGTGAGTTTTGTGGTCTTTCTCGCAGGCTACAACAGTTGGTTTGGTTCTAGCTTGAAACCAAAATGGGACGCGGAGGTCTTCTTAAATAACGGAGCTGAGTTATTAGAAGAGTTAATTACTTCTTCCGAAGGTAAAAGTAGCCCAATCCGCATCTTTTCTGCGAAAGAGCTTGAGAAAGCAACTAAGAATTATGCAGATGACCTATTTTTTCATGAAGATTCAGAGTACAAAATGTATAAGGGAACCATCGATGGTCGAGCTATTATTGTTTCTAAGTCAATACGGTCCGATTTCATTTCCTCCTCCAGAGCCTATGAAGTTGCAGTACTATCCCGAATTAACCATGTGAACATATTGAAGATACTCGGATGTTGCCTCGAGATCAAAATTCCAACACTGGTGTATGAATTCTTCTCCCACGAGACTCTTTATGACCGTATCCACAAATCTGGAACTTCAGGCTATATTTCATGGGAAAATTGCTTAAAGATTGCAACAGGAGTGGCGTATGGACTTACCTACTTGCATATAGACATGGCGACACCAATCATTCATAGGGATATAAAATCAAGAAAAATTTTGTTGGACGAACATTATAATGTCAAAATCGTTGGTTTTGATTTGTCACTGCCTATGCCCTTGGGTGAAACAGAGACAGAATGCCCGGTTATCGGGACCTATGGGTATGTTGATCCATGTTATATTACGAAGGGGTTGGTATCAGAAAAAAGTGATGTTTACAGCTACGGGGTAGTTGTGTTTGAGATTTTAACCGGAAAGAATGTTATAGAGCTTCGGGAGTCGGGTTCTGAGTTTGCTAAATACACAGAAGAGAAGCTTCTTGGCTTTGCTGAGGCAAGTCTTCTTCAAGAAGTGAAGAAAGATCAACTGATGGCATTTGCACAGCTTGTTAGGAGATGCCTTTCGAGAAGCTGGGAAAAGAGGCCTACAATGAAGGAAGTTGTTCAAGAACTCCGACGAATTAAAGGGTTATGACAGTTTCAAGCAAGCCCTGCTCTTTAATCACCATGTCCACTTTAGGATGTACTAAGATACATTTTCTCCAGAGTCATAGCTATGGCTCAGATGTTTCAACTGAATATCCAGTCCAACTTTGTGGGGCCTATCAGAATGGGCCCAAAACGGCTATCCAAGCCGTTAAAGTGAAAGTTCTTATGAAAAATAACCAGAAACAAATTTTATTTTTTATTTTTTGTCATTTTTCATAAGATCCTTCACCTTAACTGCGTGCCTTTTATTTTTTTTTTTAAGGCCCACCTTGATGTGTATGTACAATCCACTCCAACCATCAGTTGCGTCATCCATTGTCAGACCTAGGGCCCAAAAATCAGACTGATCCGTTATTCAGGTGGGCCTCACTAAAGGAAACAATTGGGAGAGAGATGACTACACTTTATTTTTTTTACAGGGCCCACCATGATGAGTATGTGAAATCAACTCCAACCATTGGCTGCCTTGTGGAATTTTATGCCAGAGGCCACCATGTTTATGCCTATCCTTGATTAGTGTGGGCCACACCAAATGAAATAGTTTGTAGGTTTGGCATCTCTGCGTACTGTTTCCACTCCTGTGGTCCACTTGAACAATGGATGTGGCTGAATTTTGGGCCTTGGGCGTAATGTGTGCTGATGCATATGATAGTCAGAGTGGATTTTGCGTACACATTACGGTGGGGCCCACTCACATCATATACATTTGGAAGTACAAATCAAAATTTTAAACTCTCCACTAGTGAAAGAGAACTGAAAATGGGCATCGGTGTCGGTGTCCCATATCAGTTACGGCTGTGATCTAAACACGTCATCGAAGGTGTTTTAATAATAATAAAAGTTGAATAGACCAGAAGTAATATTCTGAGTAAACGTGCTACTGTCACACCCTTTTCACGTTATAATGATCCGAACCATTCATTCTTCAGGCCACACAATTCTCAGTAAATATACTTTCAGAGGATCTTTGGATTCTTCGTGTTAATGCGCCCATTTAATATAAGTGGGGGCCATGGTTCATTGAACCAGACCATTGATCTTGTGCGTCCAACCACAGAGGAAGATCCAATCTGCTAAGTGTTTGACCATTAATTTGTTGATTTTCCCGAGCTTTGTAGTAGTAAAATAATGTGTTTCATGGTGCCAACCAAACAATATAATTACGAGATGTTAAGGCTATTGGCAACGAAGGATTGAAGGTGCAGATCATGACACGCGTGTCAATGTAACACCCCTGTGTGAGATGCGAGCCATTCCCTGAAAAGACCTAGTGACTTGGATCGACTCGTCTGGTCCCAAGGCCACTCAGGAACTCACCTGAGCCGGGGTGGAATGACCAGCCTGACTACACCCAGATCCATAGCTCAGGTGTTAGACTGAGTGAAGGATACCTTGTTTCAACACTGAGGTGTTGGTATCGATTCCCTAGTGGGGTTGGCTAACACTGAAGTGTGAACTGACAGTGGGTGTACTAACAAGCTAATGGAAAAAGAAAAAGAAAAAAAAAACTGCACAAAAATAAATAAATAAATAAAATTCCATTCAACCAAAGAAAAAGCCAAATATTCTTGAGCTCCATTCTTCCCATATGTGTGGTTTTTTAGCTCATGGGTCAGTCATTCATCGCAAGTCAACCTCGGCCCAATTCCATCTAAGCCACAACTCGACCACACCCTGAAATCCTTTATGTTGGAAATTGGATTTTAGAAAATTATTTAAATTATATAAAATTAAAATAAAAAAGTTAAAAAACTTATCAATATGTATAAGTCGAGGCGTGACGTGAGTCACTCGGCTTTAAATCGAATTTGCTCCCCTTGGACAGCATCCCAAGTGCAACAGGTTTACAGAGCAATCGACCTCCAGGATACAACGACTATGACCCGGTCCCAGCGGTGCACTCACTGTACACGGGCTCGAACCACTTGTAGTCTTACCCAGAACTAGAAAATACTTGAACACATTTTTTAAGAGGAAACCTGATTTTGTAATCCATTTAAAAACTTAAAATCAGAAGTCTATTTATAGACTTTGTGAAGACACCCTTTTACAAAGGGTTGCAACTATTGGGTTTAAACCCAAGTGGTGCGACCCTTAGGCTTCAAAAGACACAATTTTTCAAAACAAAAATTGAAAGGATATAACCTTTCAGTAAAAAGACACATCTGTAGGATATTTTGAAACACTAACTTATTTTAAAATAATTTAAAATACAACAATCCCCAACATGTTTCAAAATTTTTGACATTTCAGGTTAAGATGAAAGAGTTGTGCAATGGTGTCGGTGTCACCATATACTTGAACCGACATTAGAATAAACATGACAGGTCTACAGGAATCAGGCGACACCATAGTCTTGAACCTGATTCCTTTTAATGTAGATCGCAAGTACATGCCACTCACACAACTTTTCCGCTACAAGTGATTCTGCAGTTCGGTGCGTTTCGACCATGCACCATTACCTGGATTTTATGAGTGCTCTAGAGAATTCGCTTAGATTCTCATACGAAGCGGCCTCCACCTCCACACCCATATAGGTGAATTCCATCAAGTGTATGCAGCAACTGTATGCACCACCAAATATATGGCTATGGATTCATTAAGAGTTCTAAAAACTCATCCTTCTGCGTTGCTGCTCGCACTGTACATCATAGAAGGGGCTCATTTACATCAGTGTAATCGTCTACCTCGTGTCTTGTTGTTTACCCATTGAACCTATCTAATAGGATCTCTACTCGTATAGGTTGGGTTGCCAACACTGGTAGCTCATATATTAGGCTCAGCCCCATTCCTTTCGATGTATCATTGACTAATCTTTTAGATAGTCACTTGGTCAGAGGATTTATGACCCGTAGGCCTTTTACCTCTACCCGTCATTGTTCCATCAAGCTTTCTTCTCATATGAGTTTGGCCATGTCTTAGTCTCATTATAGCTAATCATCCTTTCAGATCAGTTAGGGATCATCGTATTGGCAAGCTATTGCCTCACCAACTAGCTACTCATAAATGAGCCTCTGCCTAGGCTGATTCCTCCTTTTGCTCCTCAATCAAGTCTTTGACAGTCTTTTGTGAAAACAGTGAATCCAAAAAGGTTTTTCTATGTCTTTGAGACAACCCAATGGGGTTGAATATATAGATATTACACTCATCTATAACAGGAAAGGAAAGATATTACAATCATCTATACAAGGTAAGAAGATATACAAGGTAGTATGTGAGCTGTCTAACATCCCCCCTCAAACTAATGCTGGTCATCGACAAGTAATAGTTTGCCAACAAGAAAAGAGTGACGTGCAGATGTGAGGGACTTGGTGAGAATGTCAGCAATCTGATCATGGGATACCACATGTGAGAGAGAAATGAGCCCAGACTGAAATTTCTCGCGGATAAAATGACAGTCAACTTCTATATGCTTCGTCCGTTCATGAAAAACCGGGTTAGAGGCAATCTGAATTGCACTGAGATTATCGACATGGAGTGGAGTAGGATTCTGTAGACGAATGCCCAAGTCTGAAAGAAGTCCACGTAACCAGACGAGCTCACTACACGCAGCTGACATCGCCCGATACTCGGCTTCTGTACTCGATTTGGAAACAATGGCCTGCTTCTTACACTTCCAAGAGATGAGAGAAGTGCCAAGAAAAACACAGTAGCCAGTGGTAGATCTTCGTGTGAGAGCGCATCCAGCCCAATCAGCATCCGAATAAGCATGAAGCTCCAGAGTTGCCGTGGAGGAGAAGAACAGAGATCGATCTAGAGTTCCACGAAGGTACCGTAGGATGCGCAACACCGCAGTCATATGAAGAGTCCGAGGAGCAAAAACAAACTGACTGACGACTTGGACAACGTAGGCAATATCAGAGCGAGTCATAGTTAAGTAAACCAGACTCCCAACCAAACAGTGGTATAAGTCGGGCTGTTCAAGTAGATTATCATCGTCATGACCATAGTGAACGTTAAGTTCTAAGGGAGTCTGAACTGTCTTCTAATCTGTCAATGATGCCAATATGAGAAGATCCTTGGTATATTTACACTGGCAGACCAGGATCTCATGGTTGGAACGTGAAAATTTAAGTCTAAGAAAGTATGTTAGATGGCCGAGGTCTTGCATCTTGAAAGATGATTGTAGAAATTCCTTTAAAGCTGAAATGTCAGTAGCATCGCTACCAGTCAGGAGGAGGTTGTCAACATAGATCAGAAAAATGACAATTTCGTGAGCAGTGGTGCGCAAAAATAAGGCTGGGTGATGACCACTTTGAGTAAAATCAGCACCCGTAACAACATCGTGAAAGTGTTGGAACCATGCCCGATGTGCCTGTTTGAGGCCGTATATGGCTTTCTTTAAAGGACATACCTTATTGTCAGGGATTAAAGAGCCAGTAAGAAGTTTCAAATATACGGTTTCTTGGAGGTCTCCATGAAGAAAGGCATTTTTCATATCCATCTGAGTGAGTGACCATGAGCGAACAGAAGATATAGTCAGAAGAGTATGAATAGTTTTCATCTTGGCCACAGGAGCGAATGTCTCATTATTATCAATTCCATATTCCTGTTTGTATCCCTGAGTGACAAGTTGAGCCTTGTATCGATCCAATGATCCATCAGACTTGAGCTTGACATAATAAATCCATTTGCTACCAATTAGCTGTTGGTCAGCAGGTCGAGTGACAATGTCCCACGTATGATTATCATCCAATGCCGCAAGTTCTTCTGCCATAGCCTTCTTCCAACAATCATGAGTGGCTGCCTGAGAGTATGAAGTAGGAATAGAAACAGTATCCAGAGTAGCATTCATGGCAGACATAGAGCATATCAAGCGATCAGGCGCTCGATGTTCACGAGCGGAACGACGTATCGAGGTAGGTTCGGGATCTACAACAGGTACAATAGGTTCAGGTTGAGTAATAGGTGGTGGATCTGTACGTGGTCGACGTGAGTAAACCTGCAACGGACGAGGGAGAGTTCTTGAGGCAACCGAAATTTCTGGAAAGGCGGTTAAACCAGGAGGGTTTGGAGTGTGCGGAGGAGGAGGAGATGAATGAAAAGCAATGTGTTCAAGAAAGACAACATTTCGTGAAACCCGAACACGACGAGAAACCGGATCATAACACCGAAAACCCTTCTGAGTTTCCCCAAATCCCAAGTACATACATTTGATTGATTTTGGAGATAGTTTGTGACGTTCACGTGAAGCCAGGTGAACATAACAGATACAACCAAAAATACGAAATGTGGAATATGCAGGAGGTAAGCCGGTGAGAGCAAAGTAGGGAGATTTACTGTTCAGAACCTTGGTTGGCATCGGTTAATCAAGTAGACAGAATGTAACATTGCTTCCGCCCAGAAAGAACGAGGAACACTCATAGCTGTCATCAGGGTGTTGGCAGTTTCAACAATATGACGATTTTTCCGTTCAGCCACCCCGTTCTGTTGTGGAGTATCAGAACAGGTGGTCTGATGAATAATCCCATGACCTTGAAGAAATGTACGAAAATCTGTTGAGAGATATTCCCCCCTTGAGTCAGAACGGAGAGTTTGAACTGGAACCCGAAATTGAGTCTTTACCATAGAGTGAAAGGACTTGAATTTTTCAAAAACCTGTGACTTCGAATGCAGAAAGTAAATCCAAGTGTAACGTGTGAAATCATCAATGAATATAACATAGTATCGTAACCCAGAGAGAGACATAATTGGTGAAGGACCCCAGACATCCGTATGCACAAGTTCAAACATAGAAGATGATTTTGTAGTACTTAGGGAGAATGGAACACACTTACTTTTTGAAAGACAACATGAAGAACAAGAATAATCCAAATCATTGTTATTAAGAGAAATATTCCCTAACATGCCAGACGAAATTAACTGAAGTAACCGATCAGAATGTGGATGACCCAGGCGAAAGTGCCACAATTTCCACAATTTATTTGCCGAATAAATATCTGATGAAGATGGAGAAAAGAAATAACGAGCCGGAGTGACAGATGGATCAAAATCCAGCACGTACAGACGACCATGCCGCCTACCCCTCCCAAGTACCTTCCCCGTCGCCAGATCCTGCACAAAACAACAGTTGGGAAGAAATATGACTAAGCAGTTATTGGATGTGAGTTGACCAACTGAAATTAAATTGGAGGAGAGGTTAGGGACATGAAACACATCACGAAGGGTGAACTGGCGATGAGCAGAAGGAGAGAAAGTCAATGATCCAACAGACTGAATAGGTAGTCTAGTGCCATCCGCAGTAGAAATAGCCTGATTGCCGGTGTAGGGACGAATGTTACGAAGATGGGATACAGCACTGGTCATATGATTGGAAGCACCCGAATCGAAGAACCATGTAGAAGATGGGGATATACCTGACAAACCGGCCGCAGAAAGGGCCTGAACGATTTGCTGGAGCATCGCAGGAGTCAACGGAGATGAAAGACCTTCAGCGGAAGCAGTAGATGCAGAATCACTAACAGACGGCTCACAAGAAATAGTGGCAGCAGTAGCAGAAAGAGCACGAATACGGCCACGACCACGACTTCCACGTCCACGCCCGAACGAAGATGCATTGGCACGTGTACGGCAGTCCTGAATACCATGACCAGTCCGTCGACAATAAGCGCACCATTCCTTGCATTGAGCGACAACATGACCCACCTTGTTGCACCCGCGACAAGCCAAAGGAGAGGAACCAGAACCACGTGTTGGTGGAGTGGTGGACACAGCAAGCACCATATCAGATGAGCCCGGAGTTGAGGAAGGAAGAGAGAGAACTTTCAGACGTTGTTCCTCAGCCAATAAATCATTAATAACTGAATTCAGTGAAGGAGTAGGGCTACGGTTCAAGAGAGCAGCCCGACAATGCTCAAATTCCGGACGTAGCTTCATAAGGAATTGACGAACTTGCGTACTCTCGCGCATAGATTGGAATATTTTAAAGTCATGAGGAAATGGTGGATCCATCATAGCCATCTCTGTCCAAATTGTGACAATTTTGGAGTAAAATAATTGAATACTGTCGTTACCCTGAGTAAGATTAACGAGATCCTGTTCCAGGCGGTATAACCGGGCCGCATTACTCTGTTGATAAATCGTCTGGAGATGTTCCCACATTGCCTTAGCAGTGCGATGAGGTGTAAGACCAACAGCAATGGACCGATCGACGGAATCAAAAATCCAGGTAATAATCCTTCCATTGTTCATTTCCCAATCAGCTAATTTGTCGGCATCTGTGGAAGTGGGGAGAGGAACGGATCCATCAATTAGTCCCCACAAACCACGACCCTTGAGAAAGTTCTGAAAATGGATGGCCCACAGAGAGTAGTTGGTACCATCAAAACTACAACGTGGGGCCTCTGTACGTGATGAGTTCTTGTCCATTGATCTGAAGTAATGTAAAGCAGACAAGAAGTTGCAGCAGAAGAAGGTCGTAGAAGTACCGTACAGTAGGAGATACCCAAGGAATTGCAGTTTCTGGATCTGGCAAAGGAACTCTGGATCTGGATCTGGATCTGGATCTGGAAAAGCAATCAGCAACCTTGATCGGGATCTGGAAAAGCAACTCTGGATCTGGATCTGGAGTATGAAAAACAAGCAGGTGCGTCGAATCTGGAGCAGGGGCGTCAGATCTTGATCTGGAACAGGAAAACCGAGCAGGGACGTTGGATCTGGAGCAGGTGCGCTAGATCTGGAGCAGGGGCGCAGGATCTGGAGCAGGCTGGAGCAGGCTGGAGCCGGAAAACCATGCAGGGGCAGCAGGGGGTGGATCGGATCTGGATCTGGAGCAGGCTGGAGCAGCAGGGAGGCCGGACGCAGCAAGGGGCAGGGAGCAGGGAGGCCGGATCTTGCAGCAGGGGGTGACCGGATGCAGCAGGGACGCTGGACGCAGCAGGGGGTGGCCGGACGCAGCAGGGAGGCCGGATCTGGCAGCAGGGGGTGGCCGGACGCAGCAGGGATGCCGGATCTGGCAGCAGGGGGTGGCCGGACGCAGCAGGGAGGCCGGACGCAGCAGGGACGCAGCAGGGAGTGGCCGGATTTGGATCAGTATGGCTCTGATACCATGAAAACAGTGAATCCAAAAAGGTTTTTCTATGTCTTTGAGACAACCCAATGGGGTTGAATATATAGATATTACACTCATCTATAACAGGAAAGGAAAGATATTACAATCATCTATACAAGGTAAGAAGATATACAAGGTAGTATGTGAGCTGTCTAACATTTTGTAGCCTCTTTGATTATTCATATCTTAAGCCAAAGCATACTGAACTCATTTCCAACCTCACAGAGTCAACAATTATAACTCCATCAAGTAACAGATACTGAGCATCACTTTTATTATGATAGTTCTTGTATCACCGGCTCTGAATACAACTAACTTTCTTAGCCTTGAATGTACTCTTACAATTCAAACAATTTCACTAGCCCACCATTCAACTAACTAGTAGTAAAGTCAATCGACCTTATTGTATCTGCAATACAAAGAAGCTGGAGTAATCTGTCATGCATAGACATATGACAATTAAATTAGATTATAACTTTCATGTAATCATATCGCAACATTATCATGTTATCATATGTTCCCTAACACATGAAATGTTTGCCAATTTATCAATTAGTGATTAGAATTCAATACAACTAATGGATATCTGGCAACTGAATATAGAGGAGAAATGTCCAAGTTCATTATCAAGTATCTTGATCGATGGATCGAACAATAAGCTCCATGCGCATAAGTTTGGCCATTAGATACATTTGTTGATGATAAAACAACACAGTTCATTACATAAACTTATAGTCTCATATGAATACCATTCTTAAATGTTTAAATCTAGCCTCCAATGAGAATAGAATATAGCCTAAAAATCTCATTGATTCAACAATCATCTTATGAATTCAAACCGTTACCAATATTCTTTCTACCATTCATTTGATGGCTACCAATTTGATCATTAAAACATGCAATATGTTTAATTTCAGACACTTTATCTCAAAGACCTGCACATCAACGTAAAACATGTGCATTTTGATCCATAACATTCAACATATATTTTCCTTAGTGCAAATCTTCAATTTTATATATGTCAATCAATTTATCAAATGCTTATTGACTAAACTTATACTATATGAGTTAAGTAGTTTATCTAAATGCATCAAAGTGCATCCCCACAATTTCATATTTAGCCTTGATAGATATATCTATGGCCGACCTGATAAACTCATTAACCAAGAGTTAAGAGAAATCTTTGGTAGGAACTATTATATGAATCGATTGGATCTAACAGGTATTCTAAGTTGGCGTATGATCGGACGGAAATAACATTTCTTCCGCCTTTCTAATCAGGTAATATTGTTTAGAAAGTATTGTGAACGATGCCAAAAGTGAATGTAACTTGTCTCATAAGTTAGGCATGTGCACTCGTCAGTGTGTCAAACAGTTAAGTGATATGTGCCGACAGTCCTTCTGTTATTGGACTCAATATTCTATAATATCACTTTCTACATAATAAAATGTAAGTCAGAATTAACATTGAATTAAGACACATTCACTATTAGTCCACTTAAGAAACTCAAGTTACATTTTGCTTCATGGTAAGTGAAACTCCAGAAATACAAGCATTCATATAATGTGAGTTATTAAGTGCTTAATATTCATAAAAGTAATATACATACAAGATCTAGACCTTTCATCTATTAGGCCCGCAAAAGGTAATATTTTAAAAATACATTAGCCCAATCATCCCACACAAGCCAATGTAACATCTGTATGAATTTATAACTTTGGAACATTGAAGTGCATCTAAGTACATAACCCCCACAAGTTAAAAAACTTATCAATTTGTATGAGTCGAGGCGTGACGTGAGTCACTCGGCTTTAAATCGAATTTTCTCCCCTTGGACAGCGTCCCAAGTGCAACAGGTTTCCAGAGTAATCGACCTCCAGGATACAATGACTATGACCCGGTCCCAGCGGTGCACTCACTGAACATGGGCTCGAACCACTTGTAGTTTTAACCCGAACTAGAAAATACTTGAACACATTTTTAAAAAGGAAACCTGATTTTGTAATCCATTTAAAAACTTAAAATCAGAAGTCTATTTATAGACTTTGTGAAGACACCCTTTCACAAAGGGTTGCGACTATTGGGTTTAAACCCAAGTGGTGCGACCCTTAGGCTTCAAAAGACACAACTTTTCAAAACAAAAATTGAAAGGATATAACCTTTCAGTGAAAAGACACATCCGTAGGATATTTTGAAATACTAGCTTATTTTAAAATAATTTAAAATACAACACTTTATACTCAACCTAAGCCCACATATCTGACCCAGACCTAGAACCAAGTATATGTGATTATTTCCAACCTTAGCTTAACCTTGCCAGTAGAAAACTTATAAAGAAACTAAGAGTGAGACATGCAATTGTTAATGTTTGATCTGAACTTATCAAATCTTATGACTTTGATGATGCCACGTGACAACAATACCTTGATTAGAGACAAACGGAAGATATTTTTATTTTTTTAACCTTCCGTTTTTTCCACATTGCATTTTGCCAACTATGCATGGCACACGTGCGATTATTGGAGTTGTTCATCAGATGAGCTCTTCCTTGTTAACAACAATAACATCATTGTTTGACCCTTATCCTAACTAATTGGGATCGGCTACACGAATCTTGTTCATACTTAAGGTTTATGAGAAAAAAGATGTGGCCAAAATTTACACACCAGCTGCCAAGTTGATGTAAGGCTATATAATACATGAAACAATTGATAGCTGAAAAAACTAAGAAAATTTTTGTAAGTTGTTCATTTGTTTTAAACATTGAGCCCCTTTTGATGAATGGACTAACTACATTTCGGGTCTAGACCATCTACATGGAGAGACCCACTAAATTAATTGCTTGGATCCATGCATGTGGTAGAACATTGAAGGGTCGTGTAATTAGCAGCCACTCTTTTATAAGTTGAAGCCAAGTCCAATCACTCTTCTAATTTCAGATTTTGGAATTACATAACGTATGATGAGTTCTAAAAAAAGTTCGCATGAGTTCAGTGCCTACAGGTGCGCAGCTGAGCATTTTGGCTATATGTATATGTGTGTTATGCAAGGATGAATTGACATTTGCACCGTCTAATGAACAGCCTAACTTCAAGGTTGGATGCAGACAACACAAACAACACATTATTTTCTAGGGGTTGACCTGTACACGAGTCTATCTGAGTCGAGCTCAGTACAGCTCGAGCCGAGTTCAAGCATGTGCAATATTTTCTCAAACGCTTTGAATGCATCTTCAATTTTTCATAGAATGCAAAACAATAACTCATCTTTATACGTATTTCATCAAACACTTGGTGAGCAAAATCAAAATCAAGATATGGGAGCAGTTTTATGCTGTAAAGTTTTTTTTTTAGTGGTTTGTTTATATTCACTCCTTTTCCACAGACTGATCCCGCAGAGAATGTACACACCCTGAAACAATCGTTCGTTGGGTTATTTCATCAAACACCCAACGAGCAGCATCAATATATATAAAAAATAACTGAGTCATCGAGCCGATTCGAGTTGAAGTTTGATATGAGTCGATTCGAACTCAGGCAAGCTCGAACTCGGCTTGAAATTTTCTCGAGCCCTAAAATCAGATCGACATAGTACGAATCCAATTTCCCAGGCGAGTCGAGCTTTTTCAAGTCGAGTTGAGCAAGCTGACCGAGCTAACTCGACTCATGTACGGCTCTACCTAGGGGTGTCATTGGGCTGGGCTGGCCCATCGGGCTTTCAAGCCTGGCCTACCTTGGTCTGAGTTTGGACAGGACTATGAGGCCCAAGGGCTGGGCCGGGCTCGAGCTTAATCTTTGGTGCGGTTCTAAATCAGGCAATGTTACTTCATGGCGCAAGAGGAGTTGCCACTTAGGTGGGCCTGACCATGGTATTTTGATGAAATCTACCCCAACCGCTAGGTGTGTCACACCATGCTAGGCCTAGGGCCCAAAAACCAGCCCCATCTGTATTTCATGTGCACCTCACAGTTAAAAATAGTGTATAGGGCAATGCTGACCCTCCAAACTATTATCTGATGTGTGGCCCACCTAAATAATGGATGGACCTAATTTTGATATCTGATACTCATCACAGTGGGTCTCCTTAAAAATAAAGGGTTGGCGTGCGATGATGGTTATTACGTCCACATCACGTGGTGGGCGGGCGTCTCCAGGGGGAGTGGATTAGGTGTGGCCCATAGCTACCATGAGTCATGAACCAAAAATTGAAGCAAAGCCAATTCTCAGGTAAACCATACAATAGGAGACCGTGGCGATTGACTGTTAATAGGTTACAAAAGTTTTTGATGAAGCGATGGTCGGACGGGGATTTCCTGCGAAAGCCTTTCACAGGAATTGTGCAAGGATGTTGGGTGAGGCCCACTGCAATGTATGTAAGAAATTCATTCTGTCCATCCATTTTGCGAGCTAATTTTAGGATGTAAGACTAAAAATGAGGTGGATACAAAACTCAAGTGGATCACACAAGAGGAAAAATTGAGGAAAGAAATTCCCACCATTAAAACCTTCTTGGGCTCCACCTTGATGTTTATATGCTGTCCAAACCGTTTATAAGGTCATTTTAAATGGGATGAAGCGAAAACACAAAAAATATAGCATGATATAGAACTTTTACGGCCATGAGAATGCTTCAACAGTTCTCACTGAATTCCAACTATTTCCTCTCGTGTGGCCCACTTGAGTGTTGGATACACCTCTTTTTTTGTCGGACGTCCTAAAATGAGATCTCAAAATGGAAGAAGCACATATGAAACGTTGTCCTTAAAGCGTAATTTGCCCCTATCAAATTGATTGAGTGTGCTAAAAGGTTACAGACAAATCACTTCTAAGATACGAAGAGCTTGATGTGGACCTTGCACCATGCCTTGACCGAGCCCGGGTGTTACACACAAGCCCGATACATCTCAAACTAGGTGGGTAAACATAACAATACTCAACTATTCTCGTATATATCAGAGAATTTTTCTTCTCTTTTTCCAATATGGAACTATTCCCAAAACACTTGAAAATGAGTTTTTTTACAAACCTTTTTATTTTATATATATATATATATATATATATATATATATATATATATATATATATATATATATATATATAAACAATATTTTATAATAGTCGAGCCATTTTGTAACGATGTATATGTTTTTTCCACACCGTTGATCCAATTTTCCTGTTTAATTTTAGGGCATGAGTTAAAAAATAGGCAAATTTAAAGCCCACGTGGACCACATCACAAGAAACACTGGGGATTGAAAGCTTACCATTGAAAACTTCTTAGGGTACAAAAGTTTTCGATCAAGCTGATGTGTTTCCTTTTATCAAGTCTGGGTGACCTTATACGACAGGTTAGTTTTGACAAATAAACATCACTGTGGGCCCAGAAGGTTTCAGTGGTGGACATCATTCTCTCTATTGTTTCTTGTGGTGTGGTCCACTTAAGCTTTGGATCTGCCTCATTTTTAGGCTCGTGCCGTAAAATTAGCTGGAAAAAAGGATGGACAACGTGGATGAAACACATAGATCATGATGGGCCCACAGAGCTTTGACATCAGCTAGCTGGCTTAAGTTGGGTCACCAGCAAAAACGCGTCCCCGCATTTCGTATCTCGTAGATTCTTTGGGAGAAATGACGATTTTACCCTTCTCAATGAACATATATATGGTGTGTGTGTGCGGTCAGTCTGATGATGGGCGGCAGCCTAACGTTGACCAGCGTCAAGTCCTAAGTCTTTTTATCGTCAAGTAATGAATGGCCTAACTTCGACGTTGGATGCAGTCAGCACAAACCACACATTCTTCCATTGTTAGTCCCCTGCTATTCTCATTTCACATCTGATTACACGTCCAGATTCAAGGGCGGATTTTTTAAAAATTATTATTATTAGAAAAAAAACCCTCACGGACAGTCCTGTCAGGGGTTCTGTGGGGGCTACCATGATGTATGTGGTTTATATACACCGTTCATTTATTTTGACAGATAATTTTAAAGGATGAGCCCAAAACAAGGAGGTAGGCTGAAGTTTCACGGGGTACAGCCGTACAGAAATTCATCTTACGGTACCTGGTCCATAGCTCAAGTGGTAGGCTGAGTGAAAGATACCTCGTTTCAACATTGAGGTCTTGGTAATGTGTGAACTGACGGTGGGTGTACTAACAAGCTAACAGAAAAAGGGAAAAATAAAAAAATAAAAATTCATCACAGGGTCTTAGAAGTTTTGGATCAAGATGATATTTATGTTGTCTCTACCTGACCTTATGATCACGGTGATATTTATGTTTCCCCCCTTTTCAAGTCCATGTGACCTTATGAACAGGTTGGATGGCAAATAAACGTCAGGTGGGCCTAGGAAGTTTTCAACGGTAGGATTTCAATCCCCACTACATTCTCTAGTGTGGTCCACTTAATACTTCAATCTGCCTCCTTTTCGGGCTCATGCCCTAAAATAATCTGTCAAAATGAATGAACAATATGGATAAAACATATTCATTAAGGTGAGCCCCACAGATCCTCTACCTAAGTCCTAGTGGGTAGTTACCAATCCACCTCCAGTAGAAGCTTTCGAACACTTCTTTCTTCTTTAAGTAGAAATGATATAATCAGCAGCCTGCTCTCTAATCTATCAATCTAAGCTGTTCATTAGATTTAATGCACATTTCATAGACCACCATGAGCACATCTCCATAAATATGGACGGTCAAGATTATTTTAAAAAATTAGTCTAAGCAAGAATTTGATTCATTTATTTGTTAGGGACCATCATCGCTTGGCTATGATTCTAAAGAATCACCTTTGTTTTAACAATGTAACCATCCCATCCATGGCTTTATTGAAAGGATGGCTATAGAAAATAAGGCCAAATCAAAGATGTATCGGATAATCCGATCAGTGTTATTTTTATATGGTAGTTCATGAAATATGTTCTGAACTAAATGGACAGTTCAGATCGATCAATTGGACAGTCCAAATGAACTGATGCAATAAGGAGCACTATAACTTATAGTGCTCCAAAGGCAACTAAGCATTTTTCTATTAAAATAATGGACCCAGGGACTTGGAGAGATCCGGTGAATTGGGTTAGATGGTTCTGGTATCCGTGGATTTAGGAACCCGATTACAGCTCTAGATTCATGACTGCAGTGGCATGAGGCTCATTTTGTGAAGCCACACTGTTTGGTGTGAGGCCCAGAACATCAAACGGTTACAAATGGTTTGGATAAGTTAGCAATGACTAAAGAACTTTGTTCTCTGATCTAAACAGTTGATATCATGGGCCCCATTATATGGCCCATGCATAGAAAATCTCCCAATGAAAGGACAAATATTCTACAGTTTGGATTTGTTGGTGTGGTGTATATTCTGTGGTAGTTTCTCAGACTACTGTAGTGTTCTACTTTTATAGGCAGAGAAGGGAGTGCTGAACGGAATCCTATCCACTCTTCTGTATTCTCTGTTTATGGAAGTAGAAACAAATACTCAAGTCTGTATTTCATTTAAGAGGGATTCCCTGATCTGCAATTTCTGTAAGTGAAATAAATTTATGTTCTTCTTGTTTTTTAGATTCTACAATTTCCTATTTTTGAGCAAATTTTTTAATTAAATTTTTATTTATTTTATGATGATGGCACCAAGTCCTCGAATCCTTGACTTTGGAGATTAAGAAACCATTACTTTCAACGAGTTCGGATGTAGCACTGTCAAATTAAATTGTAGTTACCAGTCTAATAGCCGGTATCTGGTTGTGGAAAATATTATGGAATCAGATTGGTTAATCATGAAATTTAATACAACCAAAAACACCCATTTAATCAAAGGGAAAAAGTTTGTAATTTCCTTAGAATTGTACTGAGGAAGTCGGCTTCAGATTCCAATCACAATAAGTTCAAATTCTTTAGGTTACTTCCTCATTAAAAAGTTGGTTTTTTCACATCATTTGTGCACTCAAGCCATAGATAGCAAAATGGCATTTGGAAAAAAATTGTTCATGTTTAATTCAATCTCAATCATTAAAAAATGTGGTTAAAAAAATAAAAATGCTAAAAAGTAAATGAGAAGTTCGCGTTAAATATATTGGGGACGCGACAAGCCCTAACATGACTTATCCGATGCGAAAGCAACCATATATGGAATCACATAACGCAATAGAAAAATAAAAATTCAAACAATTACAGAGAACGCATGAATTTTATGTGGAAAAATCATTGCAGTAAAAAATCACAACACCAAGCAACAAACAATTTACTATGAACAGAAAATTACAAGAGAGAAAAACTTACGGATGTCAAAACCCTGGCTTTCTCCCTCTCAAAACTCTTGGCTCTTATGCTCTCTCAATCTCATCCACCCTAATCATGTACTAACCCAGTTTATATAACTCATGTATAAAATTAGAAACAAAATAGCGTACTTTCGCGTTCCGCTTAGTCACACCTTCGGTCGACAGAGACATCAACAGTCTCTTAGTCAACCGAAGCAAATCTTGGTCAATTGGGAATATCACAGCGTGCTTCAGTCGACACAAGAATTCCTCGATCGACTGAACAACACTGCAATAAATAAAAGACAATCTAACAACAATCTCCACCATGACTTTAATCCTAAAGCTCCACTGCTCTAAGTTGTTATTACCATCTTTACTTATGTTTATAGTAGCACTATCATTGTCGTTTCTTGTGCATACTCCATCTTCATTCCTTTTTTAAGCCTAAAGAAGTCGAGCAAAACTTGAACTTCTTTACAGAAATCACCTTCATAAGCATGTCTGTTGGATTCTCCCTAGTGTGGATCTTCTCAATAGTAACATCGCCTTCCTCTAACATTTGTCAGATAAAATTATGACGAACATAAATGTGTTTAGTCTGGGAATGGTAAACCGAGTTCTTTGCCAAATTGATCATGCTTTCACGATCACAATACATAGGCATAACTTCATGCGCCCAACTCATTCATCATTCCTTTCAGTCAAATAGCTTCTTTGAATACTTTCATCACTGTCATATATTCTGCTTCATTTGTGGAACATTGCCAAAAAACATGATAACGCCGATGGCTAAAAACTGTCAATGTAATCCTTGCCCGACATTTAAAGCCATCTGAAGGGCCATTGGAAAAGAGGGTGTCGGCGTTGCTCGCCAACAGTCATAATCGTCGGGATTGCCAACGGCCTAAAAGCCATCGGCATTTCTCATTAAATAAACAAGAAAACTTACAAATTATTGGAAGCAAATTACCCGTCTCTAGCTTTGAATGGGCAGATCTTTGATCTTTGTGGGGGTAAAAAAATTCCAAATATATTGAATTAGATCAACATTGAATTGAACTTAGCAAATTGGAACAGTGGCACCAAAAAATTTCTAAGTATAAATGCTTCAGCCGGTCTCTCTATCCTCACACGAAGAAACTTTGTAGGTGCCCATAATTAGTAGAAAATGGTGTATTTTTATTCAATGCCTTTGATAAGTAAAGAAGAACATGATACAAAACATAGATTCATGAATGAAAATAAATTAAAGAAGAATCTAAGAGGAGCTATTTTTAAATTTTGTTAGGATACATTCCAATGCATCCCCAATACTTCAATAGTTTGTCGATTGGATAAGAGTTTCTAGTTCAGGAATGAGAATCTAAAAGGAGCTATGTCACGATACATCCCACGACAAGATACCTATGCAACTTTGGTTATTGCATAGGGTCTCTTCATTTATTCAAATCATTTATATAGTCATCTCAGATGCATAATACTAGGGAAAAAAAAAACGATTGAAATGTCTCAACCCTTTTGGCTATTCAAAAGTTGAGAAGACTATCCATGTTCAAAATGAAAAGAGTCAGATATGCTGCAAGAATCAGCAATAGAAAATGACACGATATAAAAATCTAAAGAAAAAAGAAATACAGAAGAAAGACAAAGGCAAACCAACAAAGCTTTTAGGAACAGTGTAAAGGTTAAAGATGAAATACAAAAATATTATATTCGATGTAACAAGGACAATTTCTTTTTCATGGGAATTCCATGTCTGAACAAAACCGTCAATGACATTGCCCATGATTCAAATTCTCAAAAAAAGAAGCAAAAAAAAAAACATTGCCATACATCAACTTTCTTCGTGAGATTTGAACTAACCCGGGTATAGTTTTCATATCCCATGTTTGTCTAAGACTATTCTAACATCTTCGGTCCTACATGCGTAACTTGTGAGTTATGCTAGAAGCTACCATTTTCATCTATAAACATATAAATTAATCTGCAACGGATGCCACTAAGACTGCCATTAGAAAAGAGAAATACGCCCAAGAAGCATGTGAAAGAAGGGCCCAGCTCATCAAATTCACCCATATCTGCACCATTCCACTGCATATTTTCACAGTCAAGATCGCCGTCCTCCTCATTACCAATCGGAGCCTCAATCACACTAATGGCGTTTCTTTGTAGCTTAACTTCTATGCCAGTTTTTAGGACCCGCACTGAAGGGAATACATTCAGAAAGTGCACTTTTACCCAAAATTACAAGAGGAAAACAGCAAGGGATGTCTACAAATGATGGGGTTCTGCAATACTTGCTATCTACAACTTAGCACGTCAAGACAAAAGCAAATGGGAAATGGAAATGCAATCAATCAACCTTTACAAACCACAAAATATCATTAAAATCTGGGGGGAAAAACACCAGACAAATTTGATTTCATAGTAATGAAGAAATAAGATATTAATCTAGGTATCTTCTAAATATCAAAACGGACAACCCATTACCTCTTGAATTGCAGCCAAAGCTTATAGCCCAACACCTCCTCTCCTTAGACCTTCCCCAGCTCAACCAATTTACATAGTCAACAAAGGAAGAAACAAGTGAACCAATTATGACCAAAAAAAAAAAAAAGAACATTTCCAATCAAAATCATTAGTCAGTCCAAAAAACCTCAAAATTGATAGAAAACTGTCATGTTTTTTCCATTCAAAGAAAATTAAAAATAAAACCAGCCCATTAACCAACATTGAGGGCACATTCCGTTGCTCCGAAATATCATGAAATTTCATGAATAAATAGTCTAATTTGGTGTAAATTTTCATGATATTCTTTGCAACCAAACACTAACAACCAATTTTTATTTATTTTTTATTTTTTATTTTTAAAAAGAAGAAATCAAACAACCACGAAATTGAATTGAAATTATAAATTATTTTTATTGAGTAACATTAAGTATGGGCCTAAGGCACACCCAACCTAACATCCAACTGAAAGCCTAACCAATTTGAGCCATACAAAAAGTAGAGTTGTGCGATTTTTGGGCATGTTCCCAAATCCTAACTGAAAATTTCTATTATGGTATCAATCGGGTCTGAAATGGTGTGACAACTATTAATAAGGCCCAAGAACTGTACGGATCAAGATCGTGTGAATTGGGTCATATACTTCGTGTTGTGCAGCACGCCAACAATGCAGTGAACCGAGATCCAATCTCCGGTCTCACCCACAAACGATAAACAGGAAGAAATAAAAAATAGAAGAAGAATCAAAGCATTCCAAACAAACCACAAGACAAGATATACGTGGAAAAATCCCAAATAAGGGTTAAAAAAACCATGGATGTAAACTTTCACTATAAAGAAAAACGAACATTACAAGACAATATACTAACCTCTCCCTTGGAAGTACAGAGAAAACCCTTTGCTCATACCTTAGAATAACTTTCATAATACCTAGAAAAGCCTTAAGGACCCTTATTTATAGTTTAGGCAACTTCCCTTTCGCACCACTGCGAAAACTGACTCAAAAATCCGCAGTCCGTATCAAATCCGAAAACGAATCTGTGTAACCTCGATTGGTCAAGCAGGTTGGGCTCGACCGGTCAAGTACCGCGGAACCAAAAAACCGATGCTCGCTAGACTTTGAGTCGAACATGGGCCTCGACCAGTCAAGTACCGCGGAACCAAAACACCGATACTCGCTAGACTTTGAGTCGAGCCAGTCCACGACTAGTCGAGTGGGCCACTCGACCGGTCTAGCAGGGCACTCGAACGGTTACAAATGGTTTGGATAAGTTAGCAATGACTCAAGAATTTTGTTCTCTTATTTAAACAATTGATATCATGGGCCCCATTGTATGGCCCATGCACCAAAAATCTCCCAATGAAAGGATAAATATTCTACAGTCTGGATCTATTGGTGTAGTATATATTTTGTGGTTGTGAGGCCCAGAACATCAAACGGTTCCAAATGGTTTGGATAAGTTAGCAATGACTCTTAGGAGTTTCAACACCCGGTCAAGGGTTCGAGTATCCATAGGTGGTGAAATTCCACTAGTGTGAGTGTGTGTGGGGTGCGTGTGCGTGTAAAAAAAAAAAAAAAAAGTGGTTAGCAATGACTCGGAGAATTTTGTTCTCTGATCTAAACAATTGATATCATGGGCCCCATTGTATGGCCCATGCACCAAAAATCTCCCAATGAAAGGACAAATATTTTACAGTCTGGATCTGTTGGTGTGGTGTATATTTTGTAGTTGTGAGGCCCACAACATCAGACGGTTCCAAATGATTTGGATAAGTTAGCAATGACTCGAGAATTTTGTTCTCTTATCTAAACAATTGATATCATGGGCCCCATTGTATGGCCCATGCACCAAAAATCCTCCAATGAAAGGATAAATATTCTGCAATCTGGATCTGTTGGTGTGGTGTATATTTTGTGGTTGTGAGGCCCACAACATCAAACGGTTCCAAATGGTTTCGATAAGTTAGCAATGACTCAGAGAATTTTGTTCTCTGATCTAAACAACTGATATCATGGGGTATAGCCCATGTACCAAAAATCTCCCAATGAAAGGATATATTCTACAGTCTGGATCTGTTGGTATGGTGTATATTTTGTGGTTGTCGCTCAGACTACTGTATTGTTCTGCTTTTATAAACAGAGAACTTTTCTATACTCTGTTTGTAAAAGTAGAAACAAATACCACCTCTCTCTCTCTCTCTCTCTCTCTCTGAAGTCTTAGTTCTTTTAACAGGGATTCCCTGATCCGCAATTTCTGTATGTGAAATAAATTTATGTTCTTCTTGGCTTTTGAGATTCTACAATTTCCCATTTTGAGCACATTTTTTTCTGTTTTTTTCTTTTTTTTCTTTTTTTTATGATGGTACCAATTCCTCGAACCCTTGACTTGGAGATCAAGAAACCATTACTTTGAACGCTTTTGGATGTAGCACTGTCAAATTAAACTGCAATTACCGGTCTAATAATAGTCTGTGTTAGGTTGCACAAAATTTCATGGAATTAGACTGATTAATTATGAAATTTCATGATATTTAATGCAACCAAACACGCCCATTTAATTAAAGGGAAGAAGTTTGTATTTTCCTTAGAATTGGCACTGAGGAAGTCAGCTTCAAATTCCAATCACAATAAGTTTAAATTCTTGAGGCTACTTCCTCATTACAAAGTGTTGGTTTTTTAATTCATTTGTGCACCCAAACCATAGATAGCAAAATGGCATTTGGCAATATATATATATATATATATATATATATATATAAAATAAATTGTTCGTGTTTAATTCAGTCTCGATCATTAAAAAATGTGGATAAAAAAAATAAAAATGCCAAAAATTCGGTAAATGAACAGTTTAGGTTGAATATAATTTAGATTAAAAATGAAATGAAAAAAATGGCTATATACATGCATATATGTGTGTAGATAGCATAGATGAATAACATTAAAAAAACTTTAATTAAAATATTTAAATTGCCTCAAAAAGGTTTTTTTTAATAAAAGTTTTTTATTGAAAAGAAACGTGTTTAATTCAGTTTGCCCACAAAATAAAATTTTCCTATCTTAAGATATACGGAGTTTTGAACATTTTATCAATTACATGTGTATTTAAATAAAAAAATATGGAGTTTAAAATGGAGTTTTACTAACCATGATCCAAACACAACCCTATTTGTTTCTCTAAAAATGCAATCCAAGGCACCACAAGTCATATAACAACAACCTTTGAATCTCTTTCCCATTGTATGCTGCTTCAACTCATTCTCATTTTTATATGAATTTTTTTTTTACTTTTTGAAGATTTTTAGCAGAAAAAAGGAAGGGAAATTTGTGTACACTTCGAAGTAACATGGCACTCAGACGATGTAAGTTATCCCAACTAATAGTTGATCTTCTTTTTGTACCTTTTCTCTTTTTAAATTTTATTAATGTTAGACTATAGATACAAATAATGATGAATGTGTTGGAGATTGGAAGGGAAGGGAGATGGATGACTAGGATTAGGGTTAAATCATAACTCTAATACCATATTAAATTTTAAGAACTACATTTTACAGAACTGTTGTGTCATTATTTCACGTAAAATAAGTAGAATGTATAAAAGAGATGGGAGATCTGTAAAAAAATCTTAATAGATATACATGTATCCATCCACATACATATCTATATTATATACAGTTGTACATAGATATACTATACTCTAACAATGAAAAAAGATTTAATCTTTGAAAAGTGAAATTTGTGGTCATTCTCACAGGCTACAACAGTCGGTTTGGTTTTGGCTTGAGACCAAAAAGGAACGATGAGTTCTTCTTAAATAATGGAGCTGAGTTATTAGAAGAGTTAATTACTTCTTCCGAAGGTAAAAGCAGCCCAATCCGCATCTTTTCCGTGCAAGAGCTTGAGAAGGCAACTAACAATTATGCAGACGACCTATTTTTTCATGAAGATTCATGGTACAAAATGTACAAGGGAACCATCAATGGTCGAGCTATTATTGTTTCTAAGTCAAAACAGTCCAATTTAATTTCCTCCTCCAGAGCCTATGAAGTTGCAGTGCTATCCCGAATCAACCATGTGAACATAGTGAAGATACTCGGATGTTGCCTCGAGATCAAAATTCCAACACTAGTGTATGAATTCTTCTCCCAAGAGACTCTTTATGACCGTATCCACAAAGCTGGAAGTTCATGCTATATTTCATGGGAAAATTGCTTAAAGATTGCAACAGGAGTGGCGTATGGACTTACCTATTTGCATATAGACATGGCGACGCCAATCATTCATAGGAATATAAAATCCAGTCAAATTTTGTTGGACGAACATTGTAATGTCAAAATCATTGGTTTTGATATATCACTGCCTATGCCCTTGGGTGAAACAGAGATAGAATGTGTTGTTATGGGGACCTTTGGGTATTCGGATCCATGTTATATTGAGACGGGGCTAGTATCAGAAAAAAGCGATGTTTATAGCTACGGGGCAGTAGTGTTTGAGATGTTAACCGGAAAGAATGTTATAGAGATTGAGGAATCGGAGTTGGTTTCTAAGTTTGCTGAAGAGAAGCTTGTTAGCTTTGTTGAGGCAAGTCTTCTTAAAGAAGTGAAGAAAGATCAACTGATGGCATTTGCACAGCTTGTTAGGAGATGCCTTTCGGTAAGATGGGATGAGAGGCCTACAATGAAGGAAGTTGTTCAAGAACTCCGACGAATTAAAGGGTTATGAAAGTTTCAAGAAAGCCCTGCTCTTTGATCACCATATGCCACTTTGGGATGAACTAAAGATTCATTTTCTCCACTTTCATGTTATCAACGTTATCGTGGTCATAGCTTTGGCCCAGCTGTTTCAAGTGAATATCCAATCGAATAAAAAGGGGTCCAACTTTGTGGGGCCTACCAGAATGGGCCCAAAACGGCTATGAAAAATAACCAGAAACAAAATGTTTTTTTTTTTTTTTTGTCATTTTTCATAAGATCCTTCTCCTTAACTGCCTGCCTTTTTTTTTAGGCCCACCTTGATGTGTATGTACAATCCACTCCAACCATCAGTTGCGTCATCCCTTGTCAGACCTAGGGCCCAAAAATCAGCCTGATCCGTTATTCAGATGGGCCTCACTAAAGGAAACAATTGGGAGAGAGATGACTACACTTTGTTTTTTTTTACAGGGCCCACCATGATGAGTATGTGAAATCAACTCCAACCATTGGCTGCCTTGTGGAATTTTATGCCAGAGGCCACTATGTTTAGGCCTATCCTTGATTAGTGTGGGCCACACCAAGGGAAATAGTTTGTAGGTTTGGCATCTCTGCGTACTGTTTCCACTCGTGCCATGATTGATAGAAAACTGTCATGATTTTTCCATTCAAAGAAAATTAAAAATAAAACCATCCCATTAACCAACATTGAGGGCACATTTGGTTGCTCCGAAATATCATGAAATTTCATGAATAAACAGTCTAATTTGCTGTAAAATTTCATGATATTCTTTGCAACCAAACGCACTATCAACAAAAAAAAAAGGTTTTTTTTTTTTAAAAAAAAAAAAAAAAGAAGAAGAAATCAAACAACCACGAAATTGAACTGAAATTATAAATTATTTTTATTGATTAACATTAAGTATGGGGCTAAGGCACACCCAACCTAACATCCAACTGAAAGCCTAACCATTCTGAGCTGTAGAAAAAGTAGAGTTTGTGTTATTTTTGGGCATGTTCCCAAATCCTAACTGAATTTGTCTATTATGGTATCAATCGGGTCTGAAATCGTGTCACAACTATTAATAAGGCCCAAGAACGGTACAGATCAAAATCATGTGAATTGGGTCAGATACTTCAGGTATAGCCTCACTCAATTCGAGATGGAGAGAATCATCTGCACAATACACGATAGGGATTATGTCAAATATAGAAAGTCAGAAATTCATTGAAAATAACGAAATAAATGAACGTCAGAAGAGGTACAAATCGATAAATATAAAAGACAAAAAAACAAACATGTCATTATTTTCGTTATTTTCCATAATATTTCCAATAAAAAAAAATCATTTAAAAAATCCATGGATTTTGGTACCCGTTTACAGCTCTAGATTCACGACAGCAGTGGCATGAGGCTCATTTTGTGCATCCACATTGTTTGGTTTGAGGCCCAAAACATCAAACGGTTACAAATGGTTTGGATATGTTAGCAATGACTTGGGAATTTTATTCTCTGATCTAAACAATTCATATCATGGGCCCCATTGTATGGACCATGCACCAAAAATCTCCCAACGAAAGGATAAATATTCTACAGTCTGGATCTGCTGGTATGGTGTATATTTTGTGGTTGTCTCTCAGACTACTGTACTGTTCTACTTTGATAAACAGAGAACTTTTCTATATTCTGTTTGTAAGAGTAGAAACAAATACCTCTCTCTCTGTCTCTCTCTAAAGTCTTAGTTCATTTAACAGGGATTCCCTGATCTGCAATTTCTGTAAGTGAAATAAATTTATGCTCTTCTTGGCTTTTGAGATTCTACAATTTCCCATTTTGAGCACTTTTTTTTTTTTTCTTTCTTTTTTAATTTTTATTTATGATGGCACCAATTCGTCAAACCTTTGACTTGGAGATCAAGAAACCATTACTTTGAACGCTTTTGTGACACAGGGGAGGACGTGAGGTCGATCACCGTCTTCCTTAAGGATAACTACTCCGAATCCATGGAGCTTATCTGGACTCCTCATAGAGACTTCTTGAATCCATGAAAAAGAAAGAAAGCAAAATAGAAAATAAATTCTATAAATTTCGAAATTGATTGATGATTAATGAAATAAACGAGTTCACAACCCTTTAAATAGGGATACCAAGCAATGGGAGAGAAATCAGAAGCAAACTGCAACTAAAACTCCTAGAATTCGCAACTTATTATAAATAGTAAATTTATTTTTTATAGTATGTTTTGTATGTAGCTTAACCACGTTATTCTCCTAATTATTCTAAACACTTTTCATGTTGGACACAACTCCTAAAGCCCACCAGATGAAGAGTTATAATCAAACTAAAACTTACTATTTATAGTAAAAACGTAACTAAACATGGAATTTGATCGTCGATAGGATGGAATCCCGCAAATTCCGCGTGGGCAACCCGGCATAGCCGGGTTGGTTGGCTAAAGTAGCTCGTCTTACCCCAAAATCATTTATTGTTCATCGAGTAACTCATTCTGGTTTGCGAGATATGCTTGTTTTATGGTTCTGACGGTTTTGATGATTTCTACCTCTGATCGAGCCTTCTTTGATCCATCTTGGACACGAAAGTGTCCGCGACCCGCTCTACATCATTTTGGATGTAGCACTATTAAATTAAATTGTAGTTACCAGTCTAATAATAGTTTGTGTTTGGTTGCACAAAATATCATGGAATTGGACTGATTAATCATGAAATTTCATGATATTTAATGCAACCAAACACACCCATTTAATCAAAGGGGAAAAGTTTGTATTTTCCTTAGAATTGGTACTGAGGAAGTCTGCTTCAAATTCCAATCACAATAAGTTCAAATTCTTGAGGCTACTTCCTCAGTACAAAGTGTTGGTTTTTTAATTTATTTGTGCACCCGAACTATAGCTAACAAACTGGCATTTCGCAAAAAAAAATAAAATAGAATTTGTTCTTGTTTAATTTGATCTCGATCATTAAAAAATGTGGTAAAAAAATAAAAACGCCAAAAATTCTGTAAATGAAAAGCTCAAGTTGAATATAATTTAGATTAACAACGAAATGAAAAATGGCTATATACATGTATTTCGAGACTATTTGGGCATCCGTAAGTGGGATCGCAATCGTCGATCCTGAATATTTCCTTCATCTCCTTGTCCAATAGTAACCCTCATAATTCTCTCTTTAGAGGTCGAATTTAGACTATTTCAGGTCATTGGAATGGTAACTTATCAGGCTTCCAAATGGGACAAAAATTGCCTAATTCAGAGACCGTTCGATATCCCAAAAGCATGTTGGAACTCTTCGATCGTCATTTTTCAATATAGATTGTTAATCTTTCCAAATTGCGCGATCCAACAGAGACGCCTATAAATCCATCATTTGATGTCTGTTTGGGTCGATTTTTGGTCATCTGAATGGTACTTTAGTGCTCTTTCATTCCTGACTACAATCGTCGTATTCCGAGACCATTTGGGCACCCGTGAGTTGGATCGAAAGAAACGTGTTTAATTCAGTTTGCCCACAGAATAATTTTTTACGATCTTAAGATATGCGGAGTTTTGAGCATTTTATCAATTACATGTGTATTTTTAAAAAAATATGAAGTTTAAAATGGAGTTTTACTAACCATGATCCAAACACAACCCTATTTGTTTCCCAAAAAATGCAATCCAAGGCACCACAAGTCATATAACGCCTTTGAATCTCTTTCCCATTGTATGCTGCTTCTACTCATTCTCATTTTTTATAATTTTTGGAGATTTTTAGAATAAAAAAGGAAGGGCAATTGGTGTACACTTCGAAGTCACCGAAGTAACATGGCACTCAGATGTAAGTTCTCCCAACTAATAGTTGATCTTCTTTGTGTACTTTTCTCTTTTTAAGTTTTATTAATGTTAGAGTATAGATACAAATAGTGATGAATGTGCTGGAGGTTGGAAGGGAATTGGATGACTAGGATTAGGGCCAAATCATAGCTCTGATATCATGTTAAATTTTAGGAACTCTATTTTGCAGAATTGTTGTGTCATTATTTCACTCAGAATGAATATAGAATATATAGAAATTATTCCACTTAGAATAAATAGAATATATATATAGAAGAGGTGGGAGATCTGTACGAAATCTTAATAGATATACATGTATCCATCCACATATCTATATTATATAGAGTTGTACATGGATATACTCTACTCTAACAATGAAAAAAGATTTAATCTTTGAAAAGTGAATTTTGTGGTCATTCTCACAGGCTACAACAGTTGGTTTGGTTTTGGCTTGAGACCAAACAGGAACGATGAGGTCTTCTTAAATAACGGAGCTGAGTTATTAGAAGAGTTAATTACTTATTCCGAAGGTAAAAGTAGCCCAATCCGCATCTTTTCCGCGCAAGAGCTTGAGAAGGCAACTAACAACTATGCAGACGACCTATTTTTTTGTGAAGAAACATTGTACAAAATGTACAAGGGAACCATCGATGGTCGAGCTATTATCGTTTCTAAGTCACAACAGTCCGATTTCATTTCCGTCTCCAGAGCCTATGAAGTTGCAGTACTATCCCGAATTAACCATGTGAACATATTGAAGATACTCGGATGTTGCCTCGAGATCGAAATTCCAACAATCGTGTATGATTTCTTCTCCCAAGAGACTCTTTATGACCGTATCCACAAAGCTGGAAGTTCATGCTATATTTCATGGGAAAATTGCTTAAAGATTGCGACAGGAGTGGCGTATGGACTTACCTATTTGCATATAGACATGGCGACACCAATCATTCATAGGAATATAAAATCTAGAAAAATTTTGTTGGACGAACATTCTAATGTCAAAATCATTGGTTTTGATTTGTCACTGCCTATGCCCTTGGGTGAAACAGAGACAGAATGCTCGGTTCTCGGGACCTATGGGTATGCTGATCCATGTTATGTGGCGAAGGGGCTAGTATCAGAAAAAAGTGATGTTTACAGCTATGGGGTAGTTGTGTTGGAGATTTTAACCGGAAAGAAGGATAGAGAGCTTTGGGAGTCGGCTTCTGAGTTTGCTGAATGCACAGAAGAGAAGCTTGTTGGCTTTGCTGAGGCAATTCTTCTTGAAGAAGGGAAGAAAGATCAACTGAAGGCATTTGCACAGCTTGTTAGGAGATGCCTTTCGGGAAGCTGGGAGGAGAGGCCTACAATGAAGGAAGTTGTTCAAGAACTCCGACGAATTAAAGGGTTATGAAAGTTTCAAGAAAGCCCTGCTCTTTAATCACCATGTCTACTTTAGGATGTACTAAGATACATTTTCTCCATAGTCATAGCTATGGCTCAGATGTTTCAACTGAATATCCAGTCCAACTTTGTGGGGCCTACCAGAATGGGCCCAAAACGGCTATCCAAGCCATTAAAGTGAAACTTCTTATGAAAAATAACCAGAAACAAATTGTTTTTTTTTTTTTTTTTTGGTCACTTTTCATAAGATCCTTCACATTAACTGCCTGCCTTTGATTTTATTTTTTTTAGGGCCATCCATGTACAATCCACTCCAACCATCAGTTTTGTCGGCCCAAAAATCAGGATGATCCGTTATTCAGGTGGGCCTCGCTAAAGGAAACAATTGGGAGAGAGATGCCCACCCTTTATTTTTTTTTCCAGGGCCCACCGTAATTATTATGTGAAATCAACTCCAACCATTGGCTGCCTTGTGGAATGTTATGCCAGTGGCCACCATGTTTAGGTCTATCCTTGATTAGTGTGGGCCCCACCAAGGGAAATAGTTTGTAGGTTTTGCATCTCTGCGTACTGTTTCCACTCGTGTGGTCCACTTGAACAGTGGATGTGGCTGAATTTTGGGCCTTGGGCGTGATGTGTGCTGATGCATATGATGGTCAGAGTGGATTTCATGTACACATTACGGTGGGGCCCACTTGCATCATATACATTTGAAAATACAAATCAAAATTTTAAACTCTCCACTAGTGAAAAAGAAATGAAAATTGGCATCTGTGTCCCATATCAGTTACGGCTGTGATCTAAACACGTAATCGAAGGTGTTTTAATAATAATAAAAGTTGATTAGACCAGAAGTAATATTCTGAGTAAACGTGCTACTGTCACACCCTTTTCACGTTATAATGATCCGAACCATTCATTCTTCAGGCCACACAATTCTCAGTAAATATACTTTCAGAGGATCTTTGGATTCTTCGTGTTAATGCGCCCATTTAATATAAGTGGGGCCCATGGTTCATTGAACCAGACCATTGATCTTGTGCGTCCAACCACAGAGGAATATCCAATCTGCTAAATGTTTGACCATTGATTTGTTGATTTTCCCGAGCTTTGTAGTAGTAAAAAAATGTGTTTCATAGTGCCAACCAAACACTATAATCACGAGATGTTAAGGCTATTGGCAACGAAGGATTGAAGGTGCATATCATGACACGTGTCAATGTAACACCCCTGTGTGAGATGCGAGCCATTCCTTGAAAAGACCTAGTGACTTGGATCGACTCGTCTGGTCCCAAGGCCACTCAGGAACTCACTTGAGCCGGGGTGGAATGACCACCTGACTACACCCAGATCCATAGCTCAGGTGGTAGACTGAGTGAAAAATACCTCGTTTCAACACTGAGGTCTTAGTATCGATTCCCTAGTGGGGGTGGCTAACACTGAAGTGTGAACTGACAGTGGGTGTACTAACAAGCTAACAGAAAAAGAAAAAAAAAAAAAAACTGCACAAAAAAAAAGAAAAATAAATAAATAAATAAAATTCCATTCAACCAAATAAAGGCCAAATATTCTTGAGCTCCATTCTTCCCGGTTTTTTAGCTCATGGGTCTGTCATTCATCACAAGTCAACCTCGGCCCAATCCCATCTAAGCCACAACTCGACCACACCCTGAAATCCTCTATACTCAACCTAAGCCCACCTGAGCCCACCAATCTGACCCAGACTCAGAACCAAGTATAAATGATTATTTCCAACCTTAGCTTAACCTGGCCGGTAGAAAAATTATAAACAAACTAAGAGTGGGACAGGCAATTGTTTATGTTTGATCTGAACTTATCAAATCTTATGACATTGATGATGCCACGTGACAACGATACCTTGATTAGAGACAAACCGAAGATATTTTTATTTTTCTAACCTTCTTTTTTTTCCACATTGCATTTTGCCAACTATGCATGGCACACGTGCGATTATTGGAGTTGTTCATCAGATGAGCTCCTCCTTGTTAACAACAATAGCATCATCGTTTGACCCTTATCCTAACTAATTGGGATCGGCTACACGAATCTTGTTCATACTTAAGGTTCATGAGAAAAAAGATGTGGCCAAAATTTACACACCAGCTGCCAACTTGATGTAAGGCTATATAGTACATGAAACAATTGATAGCTGAAAAAACTAAGAAAAATTTTGTAAGTTGTTCATTTGTTTTAAACATTGAGCCCCTTCTGATGAATGGACTAACTACATTTCGGGTCCAGACCATCTACATGGAGAGACCCACTAAATTAATTGCTTGGATCCATGCATGTGGTAGCACATGGAAGGGTCGTGTAATTAGCAGCCTCTCTTTTATAAGTTGAAGCCAAGTCCAATCACTCTTCTAATTTCAGATTTTGGAATTACATAACGTATGATGAGTTCTCAAAAAAGTTCGCATGAGTTCAGTGCCAACAGGTGCGCAGCTGAGCATTTTGGCTATATGTGTATGTGTGTTATGCAAGGATGAATTGACATTTGCACTGGCTAATGAACGGCCTAACTTCAAGGTTGGATGCAGACAACACGAACAACACATTATTTTCTAGGGGTTGACCTGTACACGAGTCTATCTAAGTCGAGCTCAGCACAGCTCGAGCCGAGTTCAAGCATGTGCGATATTTTCTCAAACGCTTTGAATGCATCTTCAATTTTTCATAGAATGCAAAACAATAACTAATCTTTATAGGTATTTCATCAAACACTTGGTGAGCAAAATCAAAATCAAGATAGGGGATCAATTTTATGCTGTAAAGTTTTTTTTAGTGGTTTGTTTTATATTCACTCCTTTTCCACATACTGATCACGCAGAGAATGTACACACCTTGAAACAATAGTTCGTTGAGTTATTTCATCAAACACCCAACGAGCAGCATCAATATATATAAAAAATAATTGAGTCATCGAGCCAATTCGAGTTGAAGTTTGATATGAGTCGATTCGAACTTAGGCAAGCTTGAACTCGGCTTGAAATTTTCTCGAGCTCTAAGATCATATCGACATAGTACGAATCCAATTTCCCAGGTGAGTCGAGCGAGCTGACCGAGCTAACTCGACTCGTGTACAGTTCTACCTAGGGGTGTCATTGGGCTGGGCTGGCCCATCGGGCTTTCAAGCCTGGCCTACCTTGGTCTGAGTTTGGACAGGACTATGAGGCCCAAGGGCTGGGCCGGGCTCGAGCTTAATCTTTGGTGCGGTTCTAAATCAGGCAATGCTACTTCACGGCGCAAGAGGAGTTGCCACTTGGGTAGGCCCGACCATGGTATTTTCATGAAATGTACCCCAACCGCTAGGTGTGTCACACCACGCTAGGCCTAGGGCCCAAAAACCAGCCCCATCTGTATTTCATGTGCACCTCACAGTTAAAAATAGTGTATAGGGCAACGCTGACCCTCCAAACTATTATCTGATGTGTGGCCCACCTAAATAATGGATGGACCTGATTTTGATATCTGATACTCATCACAGTGGGTCTCCTAAAAAATAAAGGGTTGGTGTGCGATGATGGTTATTACGTCCACATCACGTGGTGGGCGGGCGTCTCCGGGGGAGTGGATTAGGTGTGGCCCATAGCTACCATGAGTCATGAACCAAAAATTGAAGCAAATCCAATTCTCAGGTAAACCATACAATAGGAAACCGTGGTGATTGACTGTTAATAGGTTACAAAAGTTTTGGATGAAGCGATGGTCGGACGGGGATTTCCTGCGAAAGCCTTTCACAGGAATTGTGCAAGGATGTTGGGTGAGGCCCACTGCAATGTATGTAAGAAATTCATTCTGTCCATCCATTTTGTGAGCTAATTTTAGGACGTAAGACTAAAAATGAGGTGGATACAAAACTCAAGTGGATCACACAAGAGGAAAAATTGAGGAAAGAAATTCCCACCGTTAAAACCTTCTTGGGCTCCACCTTGATGTTTATATGCTATCCAAACCGTTTATAAGGTCATTCTGAATGGGATGAAGCGAAAACATAAAAAATATAGCATGATATGGAACTTTTACGGCCATGAGAATGCTTCAACGGTTCTCACTGAATTCCAACTATTTCCTCTCGTGTGGCCCACTTGAGTGTTGGATACACCTCTTTTTTTGTCGGACGTCCTAAAATGAGATCTCAAAACGGAAGAAGCACATATGAAACGTTGTCCTTAAAGCGTAATTTGCCCCTATCAAATAGATTGAGTGTGCTAAAAGGTTACAGATAAATCACTTCTAGGATACGAAGAGCTTGATGTGGACCTCGCACCATCCCCTGACCGAGCTCGGGTGTTACACGCAAGCCCGATACATCTCAGACTAGGTGGGTAAACATAACAATACTTAACTATTATTGTATATATCAAAGAATTTTTCTTCTCTTTTTCCAATATGGAACTATTCCCAAAACACTTGAAAATGAGTTTTTTTGCAAACCTTTTTATTATATATATATATATATAATATTTTTATTTAAAAAATATATAAAAACAATATTTTATAATAGTCGAGCCATTTTGTAACGATGTATATGTTTTTTCCACGCCGTTGATCGAATTTTCCTTTAATTTTAGGGCATGAGTTAAAAAATAGACAAATTTAAAGCCTACTGGACCACATCACAAGAAACACTAGGGATTGAACGCTTACCATTGAAAACTTCTTAGGGTACAAAAGTTTTCGATCAAGCTGATATGTGTTTCCTTTCATCAGTCTGGGTGACCTTATACGACAGGTTAGTTTTGACAAATAAACATCACCGTGGGCCCTAGAAGGTTTCAGTGGTGGACATCATTCTCTCTATTGTTTCCTGTGGTGTGGTCCACTTAAGCTTTGGATCTGCCTCATTTTTAGGCTCGTTTCGTAAAATAAGCTAGAAAAAAGGATGGACAACGTGGATGAAACACATAAATCATGATGGGGCCCACAGAGCTTTGACACCAGCTAGCTGGCTTAAGTTGGGGTCACCAGCAAAAACGCGTCCCCGCATTTCGTATCTTGTAGATTCTCTGGGAGAAATGACGATTTTACCCTTCTCAATGGACATATATATAGTGTGTGCGCGCGCGCGCCTGTGAATGTCAGTCTGGTGTGGGCGGCAGCCTAACATTGACCAGCTTCAAGTCAAGTCTTTTTATCGTCAAGTAATGAATGGCCTAACTTCGACGTTGGATGCAGTCAGCACAAACCACACATTCTTCCATTGTTAGTCCCCTGCTATTCTCATTTCACATCTGATTACACGTCCAGATTCAAAGGCGGATTTTTTAAAATTTATTATTATTAGAAAAAAAAACCTCACGGACAGTCCTGTCAGGGGATCTGTGGGGACCACCATGATGTATGTGGTCTATATACACCATTCATTTATTTTGACAGATGATTTTATAGGATGAGCCCAAAACAAGGAGGTAGGCTGAAGTTTCACGGGTACAGAACTTCATCTTACGGTACCTGGTCCATAGCTCAAGTGATAGACTGAGTGAAAGATACCTCGTTTCAACATTGAGGTCTTGGTACGGATTCCCTAGTGGGGTGGCTACCAGTGATGTGTGAACTGACGGTGGGTGTACTAACAAGCTAACAGAAAAAGGAAAAAAAAAAAAAATTCATCACCGGGCCTTAGAAGTTTTGGATCAAGATGATATTTATGTTGTCTCTACCTGACCTTATGATCACGATGATATTTATGTTTCCCCCCTTTTCAAGTCCATGTGACCTTATGAACAGGTTGGATGGCAAATAAACGTCAGGTGGGCCTAGGAAGTTTTCAACACTAGGATTTCAATCCCCGCTACATTCTCTAGTGTGGTCCACTTAATACTTCAATTTGCCTCCTTTTCGGGCTCATGCCCTAAAATAATCTGTCAAAATGAATGAACGATATGGATAAAACATATACATTAAGGTGAGCCCCACGGATCCTCTACCTAAGTCCTGGTGGGGTAGTTACCAATCCACCTCCAGTAGAAGCTTTCGAACACTTCTTTCTTCTTTAAGTAGAAATGATATAATCAGCAGCCTGCTCTCTAATCTATCAATCTATGCTGTTCATTAGATTTAATGCACATTTCATAGGCCACCATGAGCACATCTCCATAAATATGGACGGTCAAGATTATTTTAAAAAATTAGTCTAAGCAAGAATTTGATTCATTTATTTGTTAGGGACCATCATCGCTTGGCTATGATTCTAAAGAAGCACCTTTGTTTTAACAATGTAACCATCCCATCCATGGCTTTATTGAAAGGATGGCTATAGAAAATAAGGCCAAATCAAAGATGTATTGGATAATCCGATCAGTGTTATTTTTATATGGTGGTTCATGAAATATGTTCTGAACTAAATGGACAGTTCAGATCAATCAATTGGACCGTCCAAATGAACTGATGCAATAAGGAGCACTATAACTTATAGTGCTCCAAAGGCAACTAAGCATTTTCTATTAAAATAACGGACCCAGGGACTTGGAGAGATCCGGTGAATTGGGTGAGACGGTTCTGGTATCCGTGGATTTAGGTACCCGATTACAGCTCTAGATTCATGACTGTAGTGGCATGAGGCTCATTTTGTGAATCCACATTGTTTGGTGTGAGGCCTATAACATCAAATGGTTACAAATGGTTTGGATAAGTTAGCAATGACTCGAGAACTTTGTTCTCTCATCTAAGCAGTTGATATCATGGGCCCCATTGTATGGCACATGCATAGAAAATATCCCAATGAAAGGACAAATATTCTACGGTTTGGATCTGTTGGTGTGGTGTATATTTTGTGGAAGTGTCTCAGACTACTGTATTGTTCTACTTTTTTAGACAGAGGAGGGAGTGCTGAACGGAATCCTATCCAGTCTTCTCCATTCTCTGTTTATGGAAGTAGAAACAAATACCATCTTATCTTCTCTGTCACTCAAGTCTGTATTTCATTTAAGAGGGATTCCCTGATCTGCAATTTCTGAAGTGAAATAAATTTATGTTCTTCTTGTTTTTTAGATTCTACAATTTCCTATTTTTGAGCAAATTTTTTAATTGAATTTTTATTTATTTATTTATTTATTTTATGATGATGGCACCAAGTCCTCGAATCCTTGACTTTGGAGATTAAGAAACCATTACTTTCAACGCGTTCGGATGTAGCACTGTCAAATTAAATTGTAGTTACCAGTCTAATAGCCGGTATTTGGTTGTGGAAAATATTATGGAATCAGATTGATTAATCATGAAATTTAATGCAACCAAACACACCCATTTAATCAAAGGGAAAAAGTTTGTAATTTCCATAGAATTGGTACCGAGGAAGTCGGCTTCAAATTCCAATCACAACAAGTTTAAATTCTTTAGGTTACTTCCTCATTAAAAAGTTGGTTTTTTCACTTCATTTGTGCACTCGAGCCATAGATAGCAAAATGGCATTTGGGCATTTGGAAAAAAATTGTTCATGTTTAATTCAATCTCAATCATTAAAAAATGTGGTTAAAAAAATGAAAATGCTAAAAATTTGGTAAATGAGAAGTTCGCCTTAAATATATTGGGAACGCAACAAGCCCTAACATGACTTATCTGATGCGAAAGCAACCATATACGGAATCACATAATGCAATAGAAAAATAAAAATTCAAACAATTACAGAGAACGCATGAATTTTACGTGGAAATATCATTGCAGTAAAAAATCATAACACCAAGCAACAAACAATTGACTATGAACAGAAAATTACAAGAGAGAACAACTTACAGATGTCAAAACCCTGGCTTTCTCCCTCTCAAAACTCTTGGCTATTATGCTCTCTCAATCTCATCCACCCTAATCATGTATTAACCCAGTTTATTTAACTCATGTATAAAATTAGAAACAAAATAGCGTACTTTTGCGTTCCGCTTAGTCGCACCTTCGGTCAACGGAGACATCAACAATCTCTTAGTCAACCGAAGAAAATTTTGGTCAATTGGGAATATCATAGCGTGCTTCAGTCGACACAAGAATTCCTCAGTCGACTGAACGACACCGCAATAGATTAAAGACAATCTAACAACAATCTCCACCATGACTTTAATCCTAAAGCTCCATTACTCTAAGTTGTTAATATCTTCTTTACTTATCTTTATAATAGCACTATCATTGTCGTTTCTTGTGCATACTCCATCTTCATTCCTTTTTTAAGCGCAAAGAAGTCGAGCAAAACCTGAACTTCTTTACAGAAACCACCTTCGTAAGCATGTCTGTTGGATTCTCCCTAGTGTGGATCTTTTCAATAGTAACATCGCCTTCCTCTAACATTTGTCAGATAAAATTATGACGAACATAAATGTGTTTAGTCTGGGAATGGTATACCGAGTTCTTTGCCAAATTGATCATGCTTTCACGATCACAATGCATAGGCACAACTTCATGCCCCCAACTCATTCATCATTCCTTTCAGTCAAATAGCTTCTTTGAATACTTTCATCACTGTCATATATTCTGCTTCGTTTGTGGAACATTGCAAAAAAAACATGACAACGCCGATGGCTAAAAACTGTCAATGTAATCCTTGCCGGACATTAAAAGCCATCTAAAGGGCCGTTGGAAAAGGGGGTGTCGGCGTTGCTCGCCGATAGCCATAACCGTCAGGATTGCCAATGGCCTAAAAGCCATCGGCATTTCTCATTAAATAAACAAGAAAACTTACTATACTATATCAAAATATTAAACCAACCAATCATGTGAACAAGTCTCTCCCATCAGACTACAAGCTTCACCTCTTAGCCCTAGCTAAGAGGTTTAGCCAGTCATGGACATAGTGAAATCAAAACCCTTAAAAGCAGCAAAAGAAGAAAGAAACTAAAGAAGAAAAGGAGAAGGAAGACTCCTCTCGTGCCAGCAGTTTCAAGCTTTCTCTCTCTTCCCACGTCAAAAGATGTTCCCAAACTACGATCCCCCCTCCTCCTCACGTGCTTCTCCTCTTATAATAGGTGTAGGTCTGCTGGAGTGGAGAAACTTCATGCGGAAGTTTTCTTTACGCAGCCCAGCAGCGTGCGTAAGAGCCATGCGAAATACTCACGTTTTGGAAAAGAATTTCGGCACGAAATCAATTCATCTATTGATTCTGACATCTTGGCTAGGGTTATGGCCACCTGTTGTAACATGTGTACGGTCCAGATCATGGATCCGACGGTGATCAGAAGAACACAGGGGCCTACAGCGTCCGGATTTTACGGACTGCGAAAACAGAGCCAGCGCTTCTTGCGCTGGCTGTCGGTGGGACCCACTTATCGGCTTCGAATGATAAATCCACTCCGTTCTTTGGATTCCTTACAAAAAACTGGTCAGGAAGGGTGGGTTTTCTTCAAATTCTGCATGGTCCATTGTACCAGATCCATTCACCGTCCATCTTTCTTTTGGACGATCAAAAATGGATCTCTGGGACCTTTTGAAAATGACTTTTTGACCAGGTGTGAATGATTTCCGTAGAATACGTTGGTCATGAAACGCCTTCATTCTGTCTTTGTAAATTCTCGAGTTCTTGTACGCATCGTTCCGGATTTCTTCAAGTTCATTTAATTGAAGTTTACGTAGCGAGCCAGCGTTGTCTAGATTGAAATTCAGATTTTTGGTCGCCCAGTACGCTTTATGTTCCAACTCCATAGGCAAGTGATAACCTTTCCCATAGACAAGTCTAAAGGAAGACGTTCCAATAGGGGTTTTAAAAGCAGTACGGTATGCCCATAAGGCATCGGTCAATCGGATTGACCAATCCTTATGATCAGGGTTAACCGTTTTCTCTAGGATATGTTTGATCTCCCTATTGGAAATCTCAACTTGTCCACTTGTTTGTGGATGGTATGGGGTACTCACCTTATGAGAGATACTGTATTTCTTCATTAAGCTCTCGAATGGTCTATTACAAAAGTGTGAGCCCCCATCACTAATGATGGCTCGAGGCATTCCGAACGGTGAAAGATTGTTCTCTTTTAAGAATTTAATGATCGTGCGATGATCATTATTTCGGCACAGAATTGCTTTGACCCATTTAGTGAAATAATCTACGGCGAGTAAAATATACAAATTTCCAAATGATTGGGGGAATGGTCCCATGAAATCGATGCCCTAGCAGTCAAATGCTTCTATGATAAGGATGAGATTCAAAGGCATCATATTTCGACGGGATAATGCTCCCAATTTTTTAAAATGCTCACAAGCCTTGCAAAACTCATGAGTGTCCCCGAACATAGTGGGCCAATAAAAGCCACACTGTAAAATCTTGGTCGTGGTCTTTTTAGCAGAAAAGTGACCACCACAGGCCTGCGAATGACAGAAGGAGATGACACTCTGATACTCGTTATCTGGCACATATCTCCTTAGAATTTGATTTGGGCAATATTTGAATAAATATGGATCGTCCCAGAAAAAGTTACGCACCTTGGTAAAGAATTTCTTCTTATCTTGTGCAGTCCAATGTGTCGGTATGGAACCTGTGGCAAGAAAATTGGCAATATCAGCGAACCAAGGTGAATGAGAGATTCTGAACAGTTGTTCATCAGGGAACATGTCATTGATATGGGTCGCCTCAGGGGAATCAGAGGTATTAAGGTGAGAAAGGTGGTCGGCCACTACGTTCTCTACTCCCTTTTTATCTTTAATCTCCAAATCAAACTCTTAGAGTAGAAGGATCCATCGTATCAGGCGGGGCTTAGAATCATTCTTAGAAAGAAGATACTTAAGTGCCGCATGATCTATGTAGATAATGATCTTGGATCTGATCAAGTAGGACCTAAATTTATCCAAAGCGAATACCACGACTAGGAGTTCCTTTTCCGTAGTCGAGTAGTTCACTTGGGCAGAATTTAAAGTTCTACTTGCGTAATGAATGACGTAGGGCTTCTTATCTTTTCTCTAGCCTAGAACCGCTCCAAGAGCATAATCAGAAGTGTCGCACATAAGCTCAAAAGGAGGGCTCCAATCGGGTGGTTGTATGATGGGTGCACTATTATTAGGGTTGGCTGGACGTGAGCACGGTTTGGGCTTGAACAAGAAGACAGGGAGAAAAAGGGAATGTTTTTTTTTACTATTATTTTTTTTCTTTACTTTCTTTCTCTTATGACTTATAAGGTTATTAGCCTAATCATGGTCGGCTAAACCTCTTAGCTAGGGCTAAGAGGTGAAGCTTGTAGCGTGATGGGGAACTTTTAGCTGGTATTTTTTTTATTGAATTGAATTTGATAAATAGTTTACTTTCATGGAATGCTTTCAGTTTTTAATGATTTGTTGTGACTGAATTACAATAGATCTGCGATGGCTTTGAGTATTTCTTTCTCCTTTTTATGTTTATGACGTCAGGAAGCCCCGTTGTTCGCCATCGTCTCATGGGCATGGTTGGATGACGCTACCCTTCCTAACCTTCATACATCAATGATTGGTTGCCAATTAGTTGAATTTTATTGTTTGCTTTGTCTCCTGGTCATGGTTTGGTGATGGAATCCATTCTGATTCATATACCTTTCACCATTTGAAAACTATATCAAAGGAAGTTCAGTTTAAATTCCATAATTCTTGATGCAGGCATAAGATCTCCCTGATCTCTAAAGTGGATCCTTTGAATCCCTAGTTTCCTACTTTTGAATTCTACATATTTTTCTATTTCATCATTATCCCTCAAATCCACCTGATTTAGATTTCATCTTTTTCTAGTTCTAGTTATTTTCAGATTACGTACAGGTATCAGTCCCTTGGGATTCGACCTCGGTCTTACCGAGTTTATTACTACATCACAACCCTATACTTGGGGAGTGATGTAACACCCTGAAATTCGGGGGTCGAGCATAACTCAGCTCCCAAGTTCCAAAACATCACTTATGCAACATATTTAATGATGGATGTATGTTGTCTGTATTAGTGCATAAAACATGGAATAGATTAAGCCAAATAGCAAATATAATTCAGGGATAAGTGAAGAACTCAAGCGGAAGACTTAAAGAAATATGTGAGTACGTGTGCAAATCCCTGAAGTACATATACATACCAGGTCGTATTTCAAGTGTTACTATCAAAATTATAAGTGTCAAATTACATCATTTAATTCCAAAAGAAATCCCAGCATCCCAAAGATGAACTACAGATTAGGGTTAGGTTAACTTACCCAAAGATGAACTCAGAATCGCCGGAATAACGATTCTAAAGTGAAGGTTTAAGGATGAAGAAGAACAGGAAAGAATCTAAGATGATTCACCAACTTCTCTCTCACTTTCTCTCTCTTTTCCTCTCTCTTTCTAAGCTAGGGTTGGGAAAATCGTATGGAAAAGAGAGCTAGGGTTTTAAGGTCTATAAATAGGCCTAACATTGATGAAAATAACCCCAGGGCCAAGGTATAATTAGGTTATAACCAAAACAAACCTCTCTCGATCCAACGAAGCACTTCCGGTGGGCTTAATACCACGAAAGGTTGGACTTAAGCTCACTGACCATGGATCTTGGTCAGGCTGAGTTTTCGTACCGACCGGATCTTCAGATCAACTGTGGCGGACCACACTCAAAACAACGGTCACCGAATCTCAATCAGGTCCACAAGCACAAGGACATGCCTGGGCCACTTTTCCTGATCAGAGGGTGAAATTGGGTCAGAATCCAATGGTCAGATTGCTTAAAATCATCGCGCAAGCGACACGACTCAGATTTCATAAAATCTTATTAAATTTCCAACCGTTCTCACATCTTCACTCCGAACTCAATCAAATCAACCCAGAACATCTTCTGGGCTTGAGTTTTGAGGTGATGGTCAAGCCCAACATGGTGACCGCAACAGCCTAAGATCATCGCTATCGGACTTTCGACGAGCGGTCCAGGTCCGATCCAGAACTTCCAAAAATTTCCAAGAGCAACTGGCTTTAGCGATGAATCCTAGATTTCAGAGTAAGCTAGCGCTAACTATTCTACAGGTTTAGAGTCATGCAGATCAAATTTAAAGTGATTGATGCAAATTTCACAAGCAATCGAGTTTAGCACTAATTACCCCAAAAAAAAACTTCTAAGGAAAATAGAGGTAGTACTCGGGTCTTGGCACAAAATTTTTCAGGTCATTACAATCTACCCCCCTTAAAGAAAATTTCGTCCTCGAAATTCATACCTTCTCATATTCCTCAAGGATCTGAGGGTAGCTCTTTCTAACCTCAGCTTCAGATTCCCAAGTAGCCTCTTCTTCACTATGATCGTCCATAACACCTTCACAAGAGGGATAACCTTGCTACGCAATACCTGCTCATTCCTGTCGAGAATACGTGTCGGTCGCAGTACATATGTGGCATCCTCGCTCAACTGCACCTGCTCCCAACTAATAATATGCGAAGGATCAGGAACGTACTTCTTCAGTATAGAAACATGAAATACGTTATGCACGCCCGTAAGAGGTGTGGGCAAAGCAAGGCGGTAAGCTACCGCTTCCACTCGATCCAGAACTTGAAATAGACCAATAAATCTCGGCGTAAGCTTCCCCTTCTTGCCGAACCGCAGAACTCCCTTCATAAGAGAGACCTTCAGAAATACATGGTCTCCAACCTCAGACTCAAGCGGTTGCCGCCTCATATCAGCATAACTCTTCTGCCTACTCTGGGCTGTCAGAAGTCGACGTCGAATGGTGTCAACTTTCTCTGAAGTCACCTGCACCAACTCCGGGCCAATCAAACTACGCTCGCCAACTTCTGCCCAGCAATGCGGTGCTCTGCACGGGTGACCATACAACGCCTCATAGGGAGCCATGTCAATACTCGCCTGGAAACTGTTATTATACGCGAACTCTGCATACTGGAGACAATCATCCTAACTGTCCTTGAAATTCAAAACACAAGCTCGCAACATGTCTTCCAGGACCTGATTCACGCGCTCCGTCTGCCCATCTGTTTGCGGATTAAACGCGGTGCTGAACTTCAGTTTTACACCCATCGCTTCCTGAATACGAGTCCAGAAGATAGATGTGAAACGCGTGTCTCTATCAGACACAATCTCCAAGGGAACTCCATGCAGACGTACAATCTCCTTGATATACAGCTTAGCCAACTCGTCTGCAGAGTTTGTGACTCTGATCGGTAAGAAATGAGCCAACTTCGTCAATCGATCGACAATCACCCTAATAGAGTCATATCCTTTCCTCGTTCTCGGCAACCCAGAAATAAAGTCCATAGAGATGAAGTCCCACTTCCATTTTGCTATGGGCATGGGCTGCAGCAGCCCAAGAGGTCGGGGTTGCTCTGCCTTGACCTGCTAGCACGTGAAACAACGAGAAACAAACTCAGCAATATGGACCTTCATATTGTCCCACCAATATGATCTCCTCATATCCTGATACATCTTCGTGCTACCTGAATGCATCGCAAGCTTAAAACTATGGGCTAACTCGAGAACCTCCCGTCTAAAGTCAGGGATGTCAGGAACACATAACCCGCCACGAAATCGTAGGCCCCCATCAGAACTAACACTCCAGTCGGAGTTCTCATCTGTACCAACCCGCTTTCTCATCTTCGCCAAAATCTCATCATCTGCCTGAGCTGCAACGATCTTCTCGTCGATAAGAGGTTGTACACGAATGTGTGCGATAACCTCATACGGCTCAACCACCGTAAGCTTCTGCTCAAAATCTCGCACGAACTCCAACGTATCCCACTCTGCTATCATTAGCGGAGCTGCAAACTCAATAACCTTCTTGCTACTCAACGCATTTGCCACAAAGTTCGCCTTGCCCGGATGGTAAGAAACATCGAACTTAAAGTCCTTCAATGTTTTCATCCATCGGCGTTGCCTCATATTCAAGTCACGCTGCGTGAAAATATACTTAAGGCTCTTGTGGTCACAAAAGAGCTCGAACTCCTCACCATAGAGGTAATGTCTCTAGAGCTTTAATGCGAAAATGATAGCTGCTAACTCCAGGTCATGCGTAGGGTAATTCTCTTCGTGTTTCCTCAACTGACGCGAAGCATAAGCAATCACCCTATCCTTCTGCATAAGGACACAACTCAGACCAACGCGAGAGGCGTCAGTATATATAATATACTTAACCCCTTGCTCTGACAATACTAGCACAGGGGCAGACGTCAACTTGTCCTTCAGCTCTTAAAAAGCTTCCTCCGCCCTCTCATTCCAAGCAAACTTCAAATCTTTCCGTGTCAACTGCGACAACGGTCTGGCAATCTTCGAGAAGTCTTGAATGAAGCGTCGATAATAGCCTGCAAGACCCAGAAAGCTCCTTACCTTAGTAACTGAACCAGGTTGCTTCCAGTCCTACACTGCAGCTACCTTGGCAAGATCGACAGCTATCCCTTCCTTGGACACCACATGTCCCAGGAACTTGACTTCCTCTTTCCAGAAATCACACTTCTTGAACTGCTCAAAAAGCTGATTCTTCCTAAGAGTATCCAAAACTGCTCTTAAGTGCTCCTCGTGTTCTTCCCGGCTCGCAGAATAATCAAGATGTCATTGATAAAGACAATGACGAATCGAAACAAGAATGGCCGAAACACCCTGTTCATCAGATCCATGAACACGGCCGGTGCATTCGTAAGACCGAACGACATCACAAGGAACTCATAGTGACCGAAGCTAGTCTTGAAAGCGGTCTTCTGCACGTCCTCATCCTTGACGCGCAACTGATGATACCCTGACTGCAGGTCAACCTTTGAAAAGTACCGTGCCCCCTTTAATTGATCAAACAGATCATCAATCCTGGGCAAAGGGTACTTATTCTTCATAGTTACCAGATTCAGCCTGCGATAATCAATACATAATCGCAAGGAACCATCCTTCTTCTTCACAAACAAGACAGGTGCTCCCCAAGGAGACACACTAGGCTGAATAAAATTCAAATTTAGCAAACCATCTATCTGCTTCCTCAATTTCTCCATTTCACTCGGAGGCATATGATAGGTGGGCAAAGAAATGGGCGCCGCACCAGGCATGAGATTGATAGTAAAATCAATCTCGCACTGAAGAGGTAATCCAGGAATCGACTCAAATACATCTTCAAACTCTCGAACTACCGGCGTGCTATCAATCGCCGACTCAGTCATATTCTCCAACAGAGAAGTATAATAATCAAGATGAAAAGAGTAACTGACCTGAACTAGGAAAGTAACTGTCTCGCCCTCAGGTCCATGGATAGTCACCGACCTTCCTTCACAATCAATCTCAGCTTACATCCTCGTGAGCCAATCCATACCCATAATAACATCGTAATGATAAAGAGGTGCGACAAAGAAATCACCATGGATCGATCCACTTCCTAGATCAACCAAACAATCCATACAATGCTTGCTCATAGCAGAGGAAATCCCCATAGCGGTAGTAAGTGTCACTCCTTGCATAGAAACAGTGCTCAAACCCAAACGCCTAACTGCCACATATGATATAAGAGGTAGTGGACCCTGTATCCACCAATATAGAAATGGGAATACCTTCAATGTGCGCTGTAACCTCGAAGGATCTCGGCACCAAGTCAGACATAGGCGCTTCAGCTGAGAGCGTATGAACTCGAGCCTGCTGCTGACGATTCGGCGGAGGAACCATGGGTCGATGAGGTGGCCTGAAGCTAGGTACTGCAGGTCTGAAGGATGGATGAGCTGGCGCTGAACGAAGAAGTAGAGGAGAAATAACCTGAGGCATCGGACGACTAATCCTCTGCGGTGGAGTAAAACCACTGGCCTGCATACGCGAAAAGCAAAAACGGTCCAAATGCCCTATCTTCTCACAATACGAACAGTGAAGATCAACTCGCATCTGCTGAGCGGGCGGCGTTGAACGCCTAGGAGGAGAATCTGCTCGCGGCCTCTTACCGAGAAAAGGTGCACCCTGAAAGTCAGGTCGCGGCCTAGGAACCATAGGTGCTCGCATACGGGACGACCTGTCCCCATCCTGCTCTGCTCGCAAGGACATGCTCACCAACTCCGTATAGGAAGAAATGCTAGCACAACATATCTTCGATCGGATCTCAGGCCTCAATCCCTCAGAAAAGCGCCATATCCTCATCGGCTGATCACCCAAAATCAAAGGCACATACTGACCTAGCTCAGTGAACCGGTTCTTATACTCCATCACCGACAGCCCTCCCTGGCGGAGGCGAAGGAACCCACTCTCCTTCTCATGTCGGTACGTAACCGGAAAATACTTCTCGTGGAAGCGTGCCTCAAACGCCTGCCACGACTACTCAAATCCTTCGTCGACAGTGCGAAGAACACTGTCCCACCATAGACTGGCCTCCTTCTCAAACATGAAAGAAGCAAGCTCAACCTGCTCAACCTCAGAGCAGTGCAGCGGTCTCAGTATCTTAGAGATGCGATCGATCCAATACTCGACCTCCTCGGGTCTATGAGAACCCACAAATGTGGGAGGTCGTAAGCGCTGGAATCGCTCAAAAGTGCCGCTCGCACTGGCACTCCCAGATGGAGGCATAGGTGAAGCGAGAGGAGTCGCCCCTACTGACTGAGCAAAGATGCCAGCCATGGAAGATAGGAGCTGCTGCTGGTGCTGCTGCTGCATCAACAGCATCATCTGCTCAAACCTATCAGTAGGCGGAGCAGACGAAGATGCACGGTTCGGCTCAGGAACCGAAGGCGTGACTGGAGGAGCCATAGGTGTCGGTCCAACACCGGCATGAGATGGGCCCGTTTGTGGATCCGTCTAGCTATCGCTCAAGGGAGGAACCCCAGTAAGCGACTCAACCAATGAGAGACGGGTCGAAGACTTTGAACCCTTAGGAGGCATACCCTACATTCAACAGAGGATGCAACCTGTAAGATTCTACGTTCACATAATCCATCTACACAACATTCATAGCACAACTTCAAAGATAAACAACATGCATTCCATTAAACAAAATTGTCGCAATACAAATAGTGCAGCATTACATGAATCACGATAGGAAAAGCATGTAAACTACAACATCTAACACTTCAAACAACCACAAACAACTACAAACAACTCCAACTACAAAGCCAACAATGGCTACACATAGAAAGAAACAACAAACAAAGCAAAGGACGATAACTACTCGTTGAAATCAAGAGATGAAGGCGGGGCACCCTTATCCTACAAACAACACAAGATAGACTTTAGAGTTCGAGTCACCTTCTTAAATTTATGCTTCACAAGGCCTCGAAGATCTATAATATCCTGGCGTAGAACAGCCTGCCCTTCCTCAAGCCGAGCAATACGGGCATCCCTGGTGGCCTGATCTGCGCTCTGCTTTGGTGCCACAGGAAGAGAGCTCTCACTCGTATTCTGTGCCTCTACTTCTTCCTCGTCCTGCTCTGTTTCTTCTTCAATCTCAGCACCACCTTCAGCATAACTCTCATCCTCATCACTCTCTAACTCATCCTCACTCTCTGAGGCCTGTCGACGAGGACCAATCTCCATCTGCTTAAGGGTCGTCAGATTAATATGACGAATAGGAACCGGCTTCTCTGCTCCAAGCCTATAGCCAAACTCATGTGCAAGCTTATATATGAGGCGGCCAAAAGGAAGTGATTCGGTCCTCCTAGTCGAACGAGCGATAAGGATAATCTGACGCAAGATGTACGTCGGCACACACAACTTCGCTTCTTACCCCACCTGATACAGAAAATCTACCATCAAGCGCGTACACTCGCTGTGATTGCTCCACCTAGGATATACATTGAACGTACACATGTGGTGAAGCAAGCGGAAGTCATCCGTCATGTTGGTAGCCAGAAGACTTCTATTCGGCTGCCATTCGACCAGAAGACCACACAGGAATCGGGTGCGACGGTCCCTCTCGCGCATACTGTTCAAATTCTTCTCACTGGCATGCACCTCACTAAGTGGCACATTCAGAAGTCGGGATATCAAAGGAACGTTGACCGTGGCCTCCCGACCGCTACCACAAGGAATCTTGAACTGTAGAGGCTCCAGCAAAGGATCACGAATATTGACATAAAAAGCTCGAACAGTACTCGCATTCGCGCGATACTTGCCCTCAAACAAGAGACACCAACCAGCCCCTTCCAGACGCTCCAACAACAAAAACTCACCAAACAGCCGCGAATCAACATGAGCCTCAAAAAGGACCCTACGGCCTTCATAGACTCCAGCGATAGCTCCGCCAACAAGGTTCTACCAATGGGACCTCGAGGATTAAGGTCCTGCTTGGTGTGGAACTCACGGGTGGCGGTCGTGCTAGCGGCGACACCTCTCGGCCTCCGTGCACTGGTTGGGCAGCTAGGCCCGGTTTTATCCACGGGCGCTCTCTTCTTCCCCATCAAAGAAAGAAGGGAGGAAATGAAAAAGATGGCCATGATAAACTCAAAGAGGGCCATGAGAAATGAGAAAAAGAGAGAAATAAGAAGAATGGTGGAGCTTCCACACACTTGAGATCCCAAGGAGGATTTGAGAGCCCAAATGAGAAGAAAAGGAGATGTAGACAGCAATGGGGGTGAGGGTTTTGAGATGGGTTGGTAGGGTTTGCATGAAAATGGAAGAAAAAGAAGATTTGGAAGAGGTTTGGAGAAGTTTGGAGAAGAACTTGAAGGAAAAGAGAGCTTGGGAGGGAGGATTGTGAAGGAAGTAGGGTGTAGAAAAGGTTTAAACCAACAAACCATGGAAGGGTGGGCCACACTAGGCCATGCATTCGTCGGCCCTAGCCGGCCCGCCCGGCCTGGCCCACTAATCGGCGAGGCCTCGCTGAATCGGCGATGACATCACCGGTCTCTGGACCGACCGGCAATGGCTCGCCGTTTGGGCGAGGTCCTCCTGGTCCCTTAGCTCCCAAAAGATGTGGGTCCCCCCCTGGGCCCAACTGGAAATGCCCCGATCGGCCCATTTGCTTGATTCGACGCCTATCGGGCCATTCGGGCAGAAATCTGATACAAACAGAGATTTCTTGAAGAATGAAGGGTTGAAATAGGATGATAAACCATCTAAACTCATTAATAGATAGTTTAGGAGAGGTTTCGGGTCGATGTGTGTGATCAGGAGAGAGCACAGACTCGATCTCGGCGATCGTTTTCAGTAAACTTTCGCCGATAGAAGCAATGGAACCAAAACATACAAGCTACAATAAACTCGCACCCAAATACACTAAAGTGGCGACATCGTGCAGTGTGTGACCATAATCCAGGTCCGGTTTAATCTAAATCATGCTCTGATACCAACTTGTAACGCCCTGAAATTCGGGGGCTGAGCATAACTCAGCTCCCGAGTTCCAAAACATCACTTATGCAACATATTTAATGATGGATGTATGTTGTCTGTATTAGTGCATAAAACATGGAATAGATTAAGCCAAATAGCAAATATAATTCAGGGATAAGTGAAGAATGCAAGCGGAAGACTTAAAGAAATATGTGAGTACATGTGCAAATCTCTGAAGTACATATACATACCAGGTCATATTTCAAGTGTTACTATCAAAATTATAAGTGTCAAATTACATCATTTAATTCTAAAAGAAATCCCAGCATCCCGCGCATCAGAACAAGGCTTACTAGAACCTGTCTGAAAACTGTATGAAAGAGAATGCAGCCTCATCATCATCAATCTCTTGCTCTGCCTCAGAGGTCGCCTCAACATCTGCAACATCAGCAATTAAGACAGAGTCTGGTGGGTGTTTAACACCACCCCAGAACGTGGGAGTGAGTGATCAACTCAGTGGAACAATAAAGCAAATGTTAACATGTTATCAGTTCAGTCAAGCAGTAATGATAAAGCAGAACAATTAAACATGTCCTAAGTACTCTTGTTAATGTAAGGATGTATGAAGAATAATGCGTGCCCTCACGTGTACACCCTCAGCGTCTTCATCTTACGTTAAGTATGACATCACCTCAAAGTACGCCACGTCTACAAAGCACATGCAAATGCGGTGCATGGACATGATTACCAAGTTATTATTAGTCCTTTTCATATAGCAGGATTGGGAAGCTAAGGTACCTTCCTCATATCACCATCCAAACAGTGATCCATTCTAGGGTCGTCAGTCCTAGACAATCTCATACGATCATATGTTTTCAGGTCGTTGCAAAGGGCTCGTCACCAATCAATGCATGCCTATCATACCATCGTTACCACAATAAGGCTCGTCACCTCAATGCGGTATCCAGGCATGCTCGAGGTCACTACAGAGGGCTCGTCACCAATTAATGTAAGCCGACAACACGAATATAGTGTCCCATACCACCATAATCGGCTCACAAGTTTGGTTGCTCACTGGTCACTACGGGGAGGCTCGTCACCCCAGTATAGGCCGACAGCTCGACCACGGTGTCCCATACCACCATGTCCGGCTCATGAGTCTTAGCGGATCAAGGTACCATGGTTAATAGGATTTCATCGGTAAGTTTGGTACCCTAGATTCAAATAGTAGCGTCCATACATGGTGAACATACATCGGACAATCAGGTTACTTAACGAACTCGACTAGCACGAGCGCACGTTGGGTTGAAGACATAGAGTGCGCAAACACTCCGCGTGGCCAAACCACTGCCGACAACTCTAATACGACTCGGGTTCGTCTAATCACGTCCTACGTGGCGAAAGCAACCTCAGCCATGAACTTAAGGCCGATTACCGATTTCCTGGACTAACTCATAGTCCCACACACATTCCACTACAACAGATATTCATATCTACAATTTAGAATAGTAATGGAACAACAACCCAAATCATATGGTATGTAAGCATCTGAAGAATATCAACTCAACATGGATTTTCACATAAGTAAGACTTGAAATTAAACAACAAGGAATGTAACTTGCATGAAGGAAATCACACACACTAGTGGGAGAGTTGAGAATCGCTTCTCAACGCCCATACTAGGTTGATATATCACACTTTAGATCATTTAGACATTTCTACAAACACTTAGAATACATAATACAACATACATGACATATGTTGAAATACACACATTTGGACAATTCCTTTTACCAAGGAGTTGCCGCACATACAATAAGCATAAGTACACGACAAATAATCATGGCAATCACAGGTTCATATTTTATACGCATACGGTACTTTATACATACACATAGAATACACAAATCTCAATGTAACACATGCATATCAGGAACGCAAAATAAACATAACATTTGGCATGTGAAATCTCATCCATAGCAAGAATAAACCATTCACTAACATTGAAAGCCTTGAAAACCATAACCTATACGATTAAAGTCCGCACCTTAATCCAGAAAAGAACACCGAACTGATTTCAGACGATTTGTCTTCGTCAACGGCGACAGGATAACCTAAGGCAAGAATAGAAATGAGCTACAACAACACAAAGACTCTTCTATGCTCTAACACAGATTAGGGTTAGGTTAACTTACCCAAAGATGAACTCAGAATCGCCGGAATAACGATTCTAAAGTGAAGGTTTAAGGATGAAGAAGAACAGGAAAGAATCTAAGATGATTCACCAACTTCTCTCTCACTTTCTCTCTCTTTTCCTCTCTCTTTCTAAGCTAGGGTTAGGAAAATCGTATGGAAAAGAGAGCTAGGGTTTTAAGGTCTATAAATAGGCCTAACATTGATGAAAATAACCCTAGGGCCAAGGTATACTTAGGTTATAACCAAAACAAGCCTCTCTCGATCCAACGAAGCACTTCCGGTGGGCTTAATACCACGAAAGGTCGGACTTAAGCTCACTGACCATGGATCTTGGTCAGGCTGAGTTTTCGTACCGACCGGATCTTCAGATCAACCGTGGCGGACCACACTCAAAACAACGGTCACCGAATCTCGATCAGGTCCACAAGCACAAGGACATGCCTGGGCCACCTTTCCTGATCAGAGGGTGAAATTGGGTCAGAATCCAATGGTCAGATTGCTTAAAATCATCGCGCAAGCGACACGACTCAGATTTCATAAAATCTTATTAAATTTCCAACCGTTCTCACACTCTTCACTCTGAACTCAATCAAATCGACCCAGAACATCTTCTGGGCTTGATTATTGAGGTGATGGTCAAGCCCAACATGGTGACCGCAACAGCCTAAGATCATCGCTATCGGACTTTCGACGCGCGGTCCAGGTCCGATCCAGAACTTCCAAAAATTCCCAAGAGCAACTGGCTTTAGCGATGAATCCCAAATTTCATAGTAACCTAACGCAACTATTCTACAGGTTTAGAGTCATGCAGATCAAATTTAAAGTGATTGATGCAAATTTCACAAGCAATCGAGTTTAGCGCTAATTACCCCAAAAAAACTTCTAAGGAAAATAGAGGTAGTACTCGGGTCTTGGCACAAAATTTTTCGGGTCATTACAAGTGAACACTAGTCAACATGCTCTTAAGCTTAGTGAAAGCTTTCTGACATGGCTCAGTCCACTCGTATGGTGTATCCTTTTGAAGTAGATTACATAAAGGACGAGAGATGAGACTAAAGTCCTTTATGAATCTTCTGTAAAACCCAGCGTGTCCTAAGAAGGATCGCACGTCCCGTATATTCTTGGGTGGAGGTAGGTTAGAGATAAGATCAATTTTTACCTTATCCACTTCGATTCCTTTGGACGAGATAATATGTCAAAGGACAATTCCCTTATGAACCATGAAATGACACTTCTCCTAATTAAGTACCAAGTTCTTTTCTTCACATCTTCTCAGCACACATTTAAGACTCTCTAAGCACTCGCTGAAAGATGAACCGAAAACAGAGAAATTGTCCATGAAGACCTCTAGATATTTTCCCACCATGTCAGAAAAGATACTTATCATACATCGCTGAAAGGTGGCAGAGGCATTACATAATCCAAATGGCATCCTTCTGTAGGCAAAGGTGCCGTAGGGACATGTAAATGTGGTCTTTTCCTGATCCTCAGGAGCGATTTCAATCTGATTGTAGCCCGAATACCCGTCAAGGAAACAGTAATAGGAATGACCAGCTAGCCTTTCCAAGATTTGATCAATGAAGGGTAAAAGAAAGTGGTCTTTCCTCGTGACGGTATCCAACTTCCTGTAGTCAATGCACATTCTCCAACCAGTAGTAACTCTTGTTGGTACGAGTTCATTATTGGCATTGGCTACGATGGTGATCCCGGACTTCTTAGGAATCACCTGAGTTGGACTCACCCATTGATTATCAGATATGGGGTATATGATACCCACATCCAATAGTTTAAGAACCTCGGCCTTAACCACTTCCTTCATGTTTGGATTTAGTCTACGTTGTGATTGCTGAGCGGTCTTCGCATTATCCTCAAGATATATGCGGTGAGTACAAATCGAGTGGTCGATTCCCTTGAGGTCTGCTATCGTCCATCCAAGGGCTCCCTTATGCTCAATGAGAGTAGATATGAGTATACTCTCCTGCTCTTTCTCCAGGTGGGCAGAAATCACTACCGGGTATGTCTCATCTTGACCTAAATAGACATATTTTAAATCAGAGGGCAAAGGTTTTAGGTCAAGCTTCGGTGGCTTGAGGTTAGACGGTAGATGCACTACATCAATTTGGGGCAACTCTTCAAATTGTGGCCTCCACGGGTTAACTTCAAGTACCGGTGCAATATTAAGCAAGGCACACGTCTCCCTAATCATGTCATCATCAAAATCATGGGAGTGGGCCAGGCACATCTCTAGAGGGTCAGAGGATAAGGTCAGAGGTGTCATATCTTCCACTAAAGAGTATCATGTTAATGTCGTGGAAATAGTCATCATCCTCTAAGTTTCTGCCGTTATTGAAAAAGATGTTTGACTTCAATATCATATTCCCAAAGGACATAGTTATGACATCATTCCTGCAATTGATAATTACGTTTGAAGTGGCAAGGAATGGGCGACCAAGAATGACAGAAATCTGAGTGCTCATGTTATTGATAGGTTTGGTGTCCAGGATGATAAAATCTACAGGGTAGTAAAATCTATCAACTTGGACCAACACATCCTCAATTATCCCTCTTGGTACACGAACAGAGCGATCAACAAGTTGTAGTATGGTTAGGGTGGGTTTTAATTCACCCAAACATAACTGTTTATATACCGAGTAGGGAATCAGATTGACGCTTGCTCCTAAGTCAAGAAGTGCATGATCAATTCGATGGTCCCCGATTATACATGATATGGTTGGGATACCGGGATCTTTGAATTTCTGTGGCACGTCTTGCTTTAGGATGGCACTCACTTTCTCGGTCAAGAAGATCTTCTTTGAATACTCTGCCGTCGTTTGGTCGTGCATAAGTCTTTCAAGAATTTGGCATATGAAGGTATCTGTTTTACGACATCAAGTAGAGGAATATTGACTTTCACTTGTTTCAACACCTCTAGGATATCCTGAGAGTTAGAGAGAGGTTTTGGTGCGACCAACCGTTGGGGAAATGGAGCAACTGACTTTTCTAGAAGTTTCGGTTCTAATTTTTGTAGGGCCTCACTAGATCCATCATTGTTTTCCTCTTCTAGTTCTTGAGGCTTTTCGGGCCTAACCGGAAGGGTTTTATCAATGATCTTCCCACTCCTAAGAGTGGTGATAGATTTAGCGTGCCCCATTTGATTTGAAGAGCTGGGATCACTTATCTCATATTGCGGTTTAGGATTGGGGAGCGGTTGTGCAGGAAGCATCTCTTTTTTTATAACCGTCATACGTGAATCCATCTTTTGCATAAAGTCTCGCATTGCCTGAGTTAGCTCTTGCATGGAATTTTGAACCAGTTCTTCTTGAGGTTTTCCCTGATTTGATTTTGATTGAAGAAACTTTGAGGGGTAGCAGTTTGTCCATTTCTCCAACTAAAGTTTGGATGATTTTTTCAACCAGGATTGTACATATTAGAGGTCGGTCCATTGAAAGGTCTTTGATAATTATTTACGGCATTGGATTGTTCATTCAACACTTCTCGAAAGGCAGGTATTGTAGGACAATTTTCAGTTGTATGAATGTTGCAATCATAGATGCCGCAAACACTTTCATTAACTTTATCCTTCTTTCCTTCCATGGCCTCAACTTTTCTTATAAGTGTAGTCACTTTATACTTGAGATCACCCTCTTCTTTCAAGAGATACCATCCACCTTTCTCCTTTAATTGAGTTCGCCTAGACGTGGTGTTCGATTTTGGATAATAATCCCATGATTGTGTTTTTTCAACAAGACTATCGAGGTAATCCCATACCTCGTCGACATTTTTATTAATGAATTCTCCGTTACACAGTCTCGACCATTTGGCGCATAGAAGATGTCAGTCCATCATAGAAAAAATTTGTAATGCGCCACGTTTCAAAGCCGTGTTGTGGGCATGCACTGACCAAATCCTTGAACCTTTCCCAACATTGGTAAAATGTTTCATTCTCCTTTTGGGTGAAGTTCATGATTACTTTTCTAAGGGTAATCGTTTTATGATGTGGAAAGAATTTTTTTATAAATTCCCTTTGCATATCATTCCATGTGCCAATGGATCTAGGACGCAGTGAATGTAACCACGTCTTAGCCTTCTCTTTTAAGGAAAAAGGAAAGAATCTCAGCCTGACTGTGTCCTCAGACACATTTTGAAAATATAAAGTGGCTCTGATCTCATCAAACTCTTTCAAATGTAGATATGGTTCCTCAGATTCAAGCCCATGGAACTTAGGAAGGAGTTGGATAACCCCTGGCTTGATGTCCATATGTCCTGTATTTTCAGGAAAAATCATGCATGAGGGCGTACTCACCCCCGCTGGTTGTAAATAATCTCGTAAAGTACGTGGCGAGGGTGCTTGATACACCTCATTCTCATCCTGAATGTCATCCACCCTAGGTTGGGCTAGAAGAGGTTGGTTTTCAGCCATCACTTCAATTAACTCAGGGGATTTCGAGTGGTGTCTAATATGCCTATTCAAAAAATTGTTCCATAGATACTAGTTGGGGGTTGTGTTGAGGGTCAAATATTGCATATTAGACCCCAGTTATTGCTTGGATTTACGAACATGATACCGTTTAATGGCCCGCTTTAATCATGTTTGTGATGCAGAGTGTATTTACGAGTATGGACTGAAAAGGAAGCTTAAAGCATGGATTTAACACTCTGATGGCACTAAAGGCAAGGGATGGACTCTAAGGGACCAAGATCGACGGAATTATACGCTAGGGATCCACGAAAATCGAGAAACTGAAGCTCAAGCGGCCTGAAAGTCAGCCAGAATGCAAGATCACTGGGTTTCCATCATCTGTTCGGCTCGAAACTTTATACATGACTCGAGGACCAAAAACTAACCGTATACATTAAATTTCAGCCATTGGATCCCTCTGGAAGTGGTCCAACGGATAGATCAGCCCATAAATCAGTGATTTGGGGCCCGCCTGGTATCTGAAAATGCTTCAATTTTGTTCTCAACCCCTTAAATGGAGTGACACATCAAATGAACGGAGCAGATGTCTCACGAACATCTCTGTAGGACCTCATGTACATCACGTATGTACGGTGAACAAGTGCACTACCCGAGCACTGAATTTCTCAAAGTCGGTCAGTGCATGCTGACAGACTCTCTCTTCTCCAATTCAAAAAAGGAAACAGCGTCCTTACGCACGTCTGTCGTTTTCGTGCAGTGGGGCCCACCCCTCATCCAAATCATCAATCTGGACCGTACATTGTGTGCAGAGGAGGGGTATTAACCTCACCTAGGTGATCTTTTGACACCATGTAATCTAAGGAAAAATCCTAGCCGTTGAACGCAGGATGGACGGTGGAGTAGAATATCGTGTGGATCACACCGATTTTACTTCAAAAACATCCCTTACAGAATGGTTTTTCGAGTATATTCCAATGTACGGGATGGATTTCCTTATTGACGTCAATTAGTGGGACACCAGCCATCACAGCGTCGACGTACACCGACTCTGTTCGCAAGCAGGGGCGTCGTCGATCGCTGTTGGGCCTCCATCTTAGTTCAAAAGATCAATCCGAACCATCCATCATGTAGAGGGACTCAATATTGTCAGAACCATTCTGACCGTTTTCAGCCATACACGCATAAATGTCCACTACAACGATCACAAAAGGACCATTCAAATACCGTTACAGCAGGAATTCTTCCCTGGGCAGCATCAACGGAGGATCAAAACAGACCATGTCCAGTCGAAATTTCGAAGAGAAGCTGATGGACAACATGGATCTCTCAAATGATAGATAAAGTGGGCCCCACCAATCATCCTTACGCAGGAAGCCTCGTTGTTGCGCGATTCAGAGTCCGGCCCTATTACAAACAGCCTGCAAAAGGCAGGGCGGTGCTCTACATACATCCACCGTCTTCAGCGCCTATAAAGGGTGAGAGAGTGAGGGAGAGAGGGGGTAATTTTTGGAGGGAGTGCTTGAAGTCAGAGAACGTCAGAGATAGAGAGTTTGTTCTTTAGAATTTTAATTCTTTTATTTATTTATTTATTTATTTATTATTTGAGAGATCAAGCCCAATCATGTTGGGCTAAACCTCTTAGCTAGGGCTAAGAGGTGAAGCTTGTAGCGTGATGGGGGACTTTTAGCTGATGCTTTTTATTTACACTGAATTGAATTTGATATTAGTTTGATTTTAAGGGAATGTTTTTAGTTTTTAATGGTCTGTTGTGACTAAAATTACAATAGGTCTGCAATAGTTTTTAGTATGTTCCTTTCCTTTTATGTTTATGACGTCAGGAAGCCCTATTGTTCACCATCGTCTCCTGGGCATGGTCGGATGATGGTACCCTTCCTAACCTTCATACATTGTTGATTAGTTGGTAATTAGTTTAATTCTGTTGTTTGCTTTGTCTCCTGGGCATGGTTTGGTGATGGAATCCATTCTAATTCATATACCTTTCATCTCTTGAAAACTAGATCAAAGTAAGTTCAGTTTGATTTTCATAGTTACACCCTTCAACTGGATAAAGGTGGGACTCTAAGTCCAGTTGAGTTCTTGAAGCAGGCATAAGATCTCCCTGATCTCTACAAGTGGATCCTCTGAATCCCTAGTTCCCTTCCCTGAATTGTTTAAGTTTTAGATAATTATTCCACAATTATTCCTTAAATTCTATTTGATTTAGGTTACATCTTAGTCTAGTTCTAGTTCTAGTTAGTTTCATATTACGTACAAGTTTCAGTCCCTTGGGATTCAACCTCGGTCTCACCGAGTTTATTACTACATCACAACCCTATACTTAGGGAGTGAACAAAGGGATGTCTACAAATGATGGGGTTCTGCAATACTTACAATCTACAACTTAGCACGTCAAGACAAAAGCAAATGGGAAATGGAAGTGCAATCAATCAACCTTTACAAACCACAAAATATCATTAAAATCTGGGGGGAAAAACACTAGACAAATTTGATTTCATAGTAATGAAGAAATAAGATATTAATCTAGGTATCTTCTAAATATCAAAACGGACAACCCATTACCTCTTGAATTGCAGCCAAAGCTTATAAGCCCAACACCTCCTCTCCTTAGACCTTCCCCAGCTCAACCAATTTACATAGTCAACGAAGGAAGAAACAAGCGACCAATTATGACCAAAAAAAAAAAAGAACATTTCCAATCAAAATCATTAGTCAGTCCAAAAAACCTCAAAATTAATAGAAAACTGTCATGTTTTTTCCATTCAAAGAAAATTAAAAATAAAACCAGCCCATTAACCAACATTGAGGGCACATTCCGTTGCTCCGAAATATCAAGAAATTTCATGAATAAATAGTCTAATTTGGTGTAAATTTTCATGATATTCTTTGCAACCAAACACTAACAACCAATTTATTTTTATTTTTTATTTTTTTAAAAAAAGAAGAAATCAAACACCCACGAAATTGAACTGAAATTATAAATTATTTTTATTGATTAACATTAAGTATGGGGCTAAGGCACACCCAACCTAACATCCAACTAAAAGCCTAACCATTCTGAGCCATACAAAAAGTAGAGTTGTGCGATTTTTGGGCATGTTCCCAAATCCTAACTGAAAAATTCTATTATGGTATCAATCGGGTCTGAAATTGTGTGACAACTATTAATAAGGCCCAAGAACTGTACGGATCAAGATCGTGTGAATTGGGTTATATACTTTGTGTTGTACAGCACGCCAACAACGCAGTGAACCGAGATCCAATCTCCGGTCTCACCCGCAAACGATAAACAGGAAGAAATAAAAACTAGAAGAAGAATCAAAGCATTCCAAACAAACCACAAGACAAGATATACGTGGAAAAATCCCAAATAAGGGTTAAAAAAACCATGGATGTAAACTTTCACTATGAAGAAAAACGAATATTACAAGACAATATACTAACCTCTCCCTTGGAAGTACAGAGAAAACCCTTTGCCCACACCTTAGAATAACTTTCATTATACCTAGAAAAGCCTTAAGGACCACTATTTATAGTTTAGGAAACTTTCCTTTCACACCACTGCGAAAACCGACTCAAAAATCGGCAGTCTGCATCAAATCCGGAAATGAATCTGTGTAACCTCGATTGGTCGAGCAGGCTGGGCTCGACCGGTCGAGTACCGCGGAACCAAAAAACCGATACTCGCTAGACTTTGAGTCAAGCATGGGCCTTGACCTGTCAAGTACCGCGGAACCAAAAAATCGATACTCGCTAGACTTTGAGTCGAGCCAGTCCACGACTAGTCGAATGGGCCACTCGACTGGTCTAGCAGGGCACTCGAACGGTTACAAATGGTTTGGATAAGTTAGCAATGATTCAAGAATTTTGTTCTCTTATTTAAACAATTGATATCATGGGCCCCATTGTATGGCCCATTGATGTAGAGCGGGTCGCGGACAGTTACATGGCCAAGATGGATCAGAAAAGGCTCGGTCGACGACAGAAGTGATCCAGACCATCGAACCTTAAATCGGGCGTATCTTGCAATCCGGAATGAGTTATCTGACGTAAAATATATGATTTTGGGGTAAAACGAGCTACTGAAGCCAACCAACCCCACTACGCCGGGTTACGCAGCCCGAAATTGTGAAAAACCCCTGGATCGATGGTCGTTTCCCTGTTTTAATTCAGTTTTTACTATAAATAGTAAGTTTTAGTTTGATTATAACTCTTCATCCGTCGGGCTTTAGGAGTTGCGCCCAACGTGAAAAGAGCTTAGAATAATTAGGAGAACGGTTTGGTGAAGCCAAATAGGACACTTACTATTTTTGGCCGAAAACCTTACGCACTAGTAGACATCACGACCGTCTATAAATAGTAAGTTTACTATTTATAGTAAGTCGCGGATTCTAAGAGTTTGAGTTGTAGTTTGATTCTAATTTCTTTCCCATTGCTTGGTACCCCTATTTAAAGGGTTGTGAACTCATTTTTATTCATCAATTAATCAATTTCGAATTTATTAGAACTTATTTCTATTTTCTGCTTTCTTTCCTCGTGGATTCGAGAAGTCTCTGTGAGGAGTCCAGAGAAGCTCCGTGGATTCGGAGTAGTTATCCTCATCACGTTCATCCCTGCATCAATTGGTATCAGAGCGAGGATTCCCCTCGGGCCGATGGCAAACAACGAAGGTATGAATCAAAATCCTGTGGACGGTGATCCAGGGATTCGTTATCTTTCGGAAAGAATAGAAGTTTTCTACCGGGAGAGTCAGTTGACTATGCAAGGACTGCAGGCAACTCTCGACCGTCTTGCAGATGCGCTAGTTCCGCCCCGAGCCCTAGGCGGTGCTCCACCACCCATGGTTGCTGTACGACACAACCCCGATTTTCGTAGAGCACTACCAGTGGCAAACCGTAGGGCTACACCAGATGATTCAAGTTCTAGCGACGAGGACTTTAATGAGGATTTTGCTCGACGACCAATCCATGGAGGTAATCATCTAGATCGTGTTGAAAGAGACTATCGAGGTAAGGCTGAACTTCCTAGTTTTAACGGTTTATTACGTATAGAAGATTTTCTCGATTGGCTAGCTGAAGTAGAGAGATATTTTGATTACATGGACGTGTCAGATCATAAAAGGGTAAAATTGGTAGCGTTTAAATTAAAATCTGGTGCTTCTGTATGGTGGGAACAATTACAACTCTCACGAGCCCGCCAGAACAAGGCGCCCATCTCATCATGGCCACGGATGAGACGTCTTCTTCGATCACGATTTCTCCCCAGTGATTATGAGCAGATATTATTCCAAAGAATATCAAAATTACGCATAAGGAAATCGAATCACACAGATTACATCAAGAATTTCAACGGTTGGCTACACGAAATGATCTGTCAGAGTCAGAGAAGGTGGCACGATTTATAGGTGGGTTGCGGCCGACAATTCAGGATTAATTCAGATACACCCGATCGGGACCGTGGATGAAGCGATTCAATTGGCAGGTAGGGCAAAACAACTTGCAAGAGCTCCGCTCGTCCATATCCTTCAAATCGACTCCTATGACGGGTCCCACGCAGGATCCAGTGTTGCCACGAGGAAAAGATCCAGAACCTCAACTTCCTACAACCGCAAACCGTGATACGGGAGCGACTCATCCAGACCTCAAGCACCCACAACAGCAGGTCCGAGTAGGATTCCAAATCCTTATACTCGGCCAAGGTCGAACAATTGTTACCGCTGTGGCCAACCAGGCCACTTATCAAACACTTGTCCTCAACGTCCCGTAGCGCACTTGACTATAAACGAAGGGGACACTGAAGATGAGGCCGCAGAAGAAGACCATCGCTTTGATGAACATGAACAAACCACTGAAGAAATAGCAGGTGGCGATGAAATGACGGGCGAGGATCGTGGCGAATTTCTAGTTGTGAGGCGATTACTGTATGCCCCACGAAAAGAATTACATCCACAGCGACATAATATATTTCGTACTCGGTGCACCGTCAACGGAAAGGTCTGTGATGTGATCATAGATAGTGGTAGTAGCGAAAACATTGTCTTGAGAGTAATGGTGGATAAGTTGTGGCTACCAACGATGAAACATCCTTCCCCATACTCAATTGGCTGGATAAAAAAGGTGAATGAGACCAAGGTAACTGAGCAATGCACTATCTTGTTTTCAATTGGCAAAAATTATAAGGATCAAATACTTTGTGATGTGGTCGATATGGAAGCTTGTCATATGTTACTCGGTCGACCCTGGCAGTCGGACCGTGATGCGACCCATCGGGGACGAGATAATGTCTACGTATTCGTCAAGGATAGTCGAAAAATAATCCTTGCCCCTACAGCACCAGAGAACCACCCTGAAGCCTCTAAAGTGGAGGGGAGTTCCCTCTTAACCATTCAGGATTTCATGGAGGAATCTAAAGAAACTGGGGAGGTATACGCCGTAGTAGTGAAGGGCGAGGAAGAGGAACCCTCAAACATTCCTCCAAGTTTAAGACTGTTGCTAAACGAATTCAAAGAAGTCTGGCCTGAGAATTTACCTGATGGATTGCCCCCCATGAGGGACATCCAACATCACATAGACCTCGTCCCTGGGGCTAGCCTGCCCAATCGTTCTCTTTATCGGATGAGTCCGAAGGAGTATGAGATACTTCAGGGGCAAGTGGAGGAATTGATCCGTAAGGGTCTCTTGAGAGAGAGCATGAGCCCATGTGTTATACCAGCATTATTAACGTCAAAAAAAGATAAAAGCTGGCGCATGTGTGTTGACAACCGAGCAATCAACAAAATTACAATCAAATATCGGTTCCCAATACCACAGTTGGACGACATGCTCGATATGTTAGAAGGGGCCAAGGTGTTCTTTAAACTAGATCTAAGAAGCAGGTACCATCAAATTCGTATTCGACCCGGTGATGAGTGGAAAACGGCATTCAAGACCAAGGAAGGGTTATATGAGTGGTTGGTCATGCCCTTCGGCCTATCGAACGCACCATGTACTTTTATACGTTTAATGAATCAAGTTCTAAAACCTTTCACTAGCCGATTTGTGGTAGTATATTTTGATGACATATTGATATATAGCCAGGATGAGGCGGAGCACAGGAAACATCTCAGGCAGGTGCTACAGGTCTTACAACTTAACAAGTTGTACCTCAACTTGAAGAAGTGTAGTTTTTTAACTGACAGCCTATTGTTTATAGGATTTGTTGTAACGTCCACAAGCATTCGTGTGGACGATGAAAAGGTGCGAACAATTAGGGAATGGCCGATCCCGATAAACATTCCTGAGGTGAGGAGTTTTCATGGGTTGGTGACTTTCTATCATCGATTTGTGCGAGATTTTAGCACCATAGTCGCGCCTATAACAGATTGCATGAAAAAAGAACCGTTCCAGTGGACCGATAAAGCTGATAAGAGCTTTCATGAGATCAAGCATCGTTTGTCTACAACACCGGTCTTAGTGCTTCCTAATTTCGACAAATTGTTTGAGGTTGAGTGTGACGCTTTATACGTCGGAATTGGAGGAGTATTATCACAGGAAGGCAGGCCGGTAGCCTTCTACAGCGAGAAGCTCAGCGAAGCCCGAAAGAAGTGGTCGACTTATGAGCTTGAGTTGTACGCAGTTGTTCAAGCGCTACGACATTGGTGGCATTATCTGATTCAAAGAGAGTTTGTTTTGTACACTGACCATCAAGCATTAAAGTTTATTAATAGTCAGACTAACGTGAATCGTGTGCATGCTAGATGGGTTGCGTTCTTACAGGAATTCACGTTCGTTCTGAAGCATAAGTCAGGACAGCAGAACAAGGTGGCTGATGCACTTAGCCGTCGTGCATCACTACTAGTTACAATGAGCAACGAGGTAGTCGTCTTCGACTGTCTGAAGGAGCTATATGCCGAGGATGAGGACTTCAAAGATTCTTGGATGAAGTGTCAAGAAGGTCACCCTAGTGATCATATACAGGACGATTTTCTCTTCAAAAGGAATCGATTGTGCATCTCCCAAAGTTTTCTGAGGGAGCAGATAATTCAGGAGCTATATGGAGGTGGCCTTGGTGGACACCTGGGGCGAGACAAGACGTGAGCTCTTGTGGAAGAGCGGTATTACTGGCCGCAGTTAGTACGCGATGTGGAAAAAGGCGTACAATGTTGTCATGTTTGTCAGACCTCCAAGGGGCAATCTCAGAATACAGGCCTCTACACCCCGTTACCTGTGCCTAACGGCCCTTGGGAGGATTTATCAATGGACTTCGTGCTTGATCTCCCACGAACATAACGCGGCATGGATTCGGTGTTCGTGGTGGTAGATCGTTTCTCAAAGATGGTGCACTTTATCCCATGCAAGAAGGCCCTCGATGCAACACACGTGGCAAATTTATTTTTTAGGGAGGTCGTTCGGCTACACGGGGTCCCCAAGACCATTACTTCCGATCGTGACACGAAGTTCATTAACCACTTTTGGCGGACTTTATGGAATCGATTCGATACACTACTTCAATTCAGCAGTGCTTACCACCCACAGACTGATGGGTAGACCGAAGTTGTGAATCGCACAATGGGAAACCTCCTTCGCTGTATTTCAGGAGAAAAATCGAAGCAGTGGGATTTGCCCTTGTCCCAAGCAGAGTTTGCATTCAACAACATGGTGAACCGCTTGACAGGGAGATCACCATTCCAGATTATATACGGACGAGTGCCTCGCCACACACTTGACTTGGTCCCTCTACCCAAGCACCGAGGCACGAGCATTGCAGCAGAACATATGGCAGACAAGATCATGGGCATCCATGCAGAAGTGCAGACAAAGCTACATGCCTCGAACGAGAAGTACAAGTAACAAGCGGACAAGCATCGGCGACAAAAAGTGTTCGAGGTGGGCGACCGCGTTATGGTTCATCTGCGCAAAGAGAGATTTCCGACCGAGACATACAACAAGTTGAAAAATAAGAAGATTAGACCGGTCCTAATCATCCGAAAGATCAATGATAACGCTTATATTGTTGATATTCCAGATGACATGGCAATCTCACAGACTTTCAATGTCACGGACCTAACCGAGTATCATGAACCAGAGCATGACGAGAACTCGAGGACGAGTTCTTTTGAAGTGGAGGAGACTGATGTAGAGTGGGTCGCGGACAGTTACATGGCCAAGATGGATTAAAAAAGGCCCGGTCGACGACAGAAGTGATCCAGACCATCGAACCTTAAATCGGGCGTATCTTGCAATCCGGAATGAGTTATCTGACGTAAAATATATGATTTTGGGGTAGAACGAGCTACTGAAGCCAACCAACCCCGCTACGTCGGGTTGCGCAGCCCGGAATTGCAAGAAACCCCTGGATCGACGGTCTTTTCCCTGTTTTGATTCCGTTTTTACTATAAATAGTAAGTTTTAGTTTGATTATAACTCTTCATCCGTCGGGCTTTAGGAGTTGCGCCCAACGTGAAAAGAGCTTAGAATAATTAGGAGAACGGTTTGGTGAAGCCAAATAGGACACTTACTATTTTTAGCCGAAAACCTTGCACACTAGTAGACATCACGACCGTCTATAAATAGTTAGTTTACTATTTATAGTAAGTCGCGGATTCTAAGAGTTTGAGTTATAGTTTGATTCTAATTTCTTTCCCATTGCTTGGGACCCCTATTTAAAGGGTTGTGAACTCGTTTTTATTCATCAATTAATCAATTTTGAATTTATTAGAATTTATTTCTATTTTCTGCTTTCTTTCCTCGTGGATTCGAGAAGTCTCTGTGAGGAGTCGAGAAGCTCCGTGGATTCGGAGTAGTTATCCTCATCACGTTCATCCCTGCGTCACCCATGCACCAAAAATCTCCCAATGAAAGGATAAATATTCTACAGTCTGGATCTGTTGGTGTAGTATATATTTTGTAGTTGTGAGGCCCAGAACATCAAACGGTTCCAAATGGTTTGGATAAGTTAGCAATGACTCTTAGGAGTTTCAACACCCGATCAAGGGTTCGAGTATCCATAGGTGGTGAAATTCCACTAGTGTGTGTGTGTGTGGGGTGCGTGTGCGTGTAAAAAAAAAAAAAAAAAGAGGTTAGCAATGATTCGGAGAATTTTGTTCTTTGATCTAAACAATTGATATCATGGGCCCCATTGTATGGCCCATGCACCAAAAATCTCCCAATGAAAGGACAAATATTTTACAGTCTGGATCTGTTGGTGTGGTGTATATTTTGTAGTTGTGAGGCCCACAACATTAGACGGTTCCAAATGATTTGGATAAGTTAGCAATGACTCGAGAATTTTGTTCTCTTATCTAAACAATTGATATCATGGGCCCCATTGTATGGCCCATGCACCAAAAATCCCCCAATGAAAGGATAAATATTCTGCAGTCTGGATCTGTTGGTGTGGTGTATATTTTGTGGTTGTGAGGCCCACAACATCAAACGGTTCCAAATGGTTTCGATAAGTTAGCAATGACTCAGAGAATTTTGTTCTCTGATCTAAACAACTGATATCATGGGCCCCATTGTATAGCCCATGTACCAAAAATCTCCCAATGAAAGGATATATATTCTGCAGTCTGGATCTGTTGGTATGGTGTATATTTTGTGGTTGTCTCTCAGACTACTGTATTGTTCTGCTTTTATAAACAGAGAACTTTTCTATACTCTGTTTGTAAAAGTAGAAACAAATACCACCTCTCTCTCTCTCTCTCTCTCTCTCTCTCTCTGAAGTCTTAGTTCTTTTAACAGGGATTCCCTGATCCGCAATTTCTGTATGTGAAATAAATTTATGTTCTTCTTGGCTTTTGAGATGCTACAATTTCCCATTTTGAGCACATTTTTTTCTGTTTTTTTCTTTTTTTCTTTTTTTATGATGGTACCAATTCCTCGAACCCTCGACTTGGAGATCAAGAAACCATTACTTTGAACGCTTTTGGATGTAGCACTGTCAAATTAAACTGCAATTACCAGTCTAATAATAGTCTGTGTTAGGTTGCACAAAATTTCATGGAATGAGACTGATTAATCATGAAATTTCATGATATTTAATGCAACCAAACACACCCATTTAATTAAAGGGAAGAAGTTTGTATTTTCCTTAGAATTGGCACTGAGGAAGTCAGCTTCAAATTCCAATCACAATAAGTTTAAATTCTTGAGGCTACTTCCTCATTACAAAGTGTTGATTTTTTAATTCACTTGTGCACCCAAACAATAGATAGCAAAATGGCATTTGGCAATATATATATATATATAATAAATTGTTCGTGTTTAATTCAGTCTCGATCATTAAAAAATGTGGTTAAAAAAAAATAAAAATGCCAAAAATTCGGTAAATGAAAAGTTCAGGTTGAATATAATTTAGATTAAAAATGAAATGAAAAAAATGGCTATATACATGCATATATGTGTGTAGATAGCATAGATGAATAACATTAAAAAAAACTTTAATTAAAATATTTAAATTGCCTCAAAAAGGTTTTTTTTAATAAAAGTTTTTTATTGAAAAGAAACGTGTTTAATTCAGTTTGCCCACAAAATAAAATTTTCCTATCTTAAGATATACAGAGTTTTGAACATTTTATCAATTACATGTGTATTGAAATAAAAAAATATGGAGTTTAAAATGGAGTTTTACTAACCATGATCCAAACACAACCCTATTTGTTTCTCTAAAAATGCAATCCAAGGCACCACAAGTCATATAACAACAACCTTTGAATCTCTTTCCCATTGTATGCTGCTTCAACTCATTCTCATTTTTATATAATTTTTTTTTACTTTTTGAAGATTTTTAGCAGAAAAAAGGAAGGGAAATTTGTGTACACTTCTAAGTAACATGGCACTCAGACGATGTAAGTTATCCCAACTAATAGTTGATCTACTTTTTGTACCTTTTCTCTTTTTAAATTTTATTAATGTTAGACTATAGATACAAATAATGATGAATGTGTTGGAGATTGGAAGGGAAGGGAGATGGATGACTAGGATTAGGGTTAAATCATAACTCTGATACCATATTAAATTTTAAGAACTACATTTTACAGAACTGTTGTGTCATTATTTCACTTAAAATAAGTAGAATGTATAAAAGAGATGGGAGATCTGTAAAAAAATCTTAATAGATATACATGTATCCATCCACATGCATATCTATATTATATACAGTTGTACATAGATATACTATACTCTAACAATGAAAAAAGATTTAATCTTTGAAAAGTGAATTTTGTGGTCATTCTCACAGGCTACAACAGTCGGTTTGGTTTTGGCTTGAGACCAAAAAGGAACGATGAGTTCTTCTTAAACAATGGAGCTGAGTTATTAGAAGAGTTAATTACTTCTTCTGAAGGTAAAAGCAGCCCAATCCGCATCTTTTCCGTGCAAGAGCTTGAGAAGGCAACTAACAATTATGCAGACGACCTATTTTTTCATGAAGATTTATGGTACAAAATGTACAAGGGAACCATCAATGGTCGAGCTATTATTGTTTCTAAGTCAAAACAGTCCAATTTAATTTCCTCCTCCAGAGCCTATGAAGTTGCTGTGCTATCCCGAATCAACCATGTGAACATAGTGAAGATACTCGGATGTTGCCTCGAGATCGAAATTCCAACACTAGTGTATGATTTCTTCTCCCAAGAGACTCTTTATGACCGTATCCACAAAGCTGGAAGTTCATGCTATATTTCATGGGAAAATTGCTTAAAGATTGCAACAGGAGTGGCGTATGGACTTACCTATTTGCACATAGACATGGCGACACCAATCATTCATAGGAATATAAAATCCAGTCAAATTTTGTTGGACGAACATTGTAATGTCAAAATCATTGGTTTTGATATATCACTGCCTATGCCCTTGGGTGAAACAGAGATAGAATGCGTTGTTATGGGGACCTTTGGGTATTCGGATCCATGTTATATTGAGACGGGGCTAGTATCAGAAAAAAGCGATGTTTATAGCTACGGGGCAGTAGTGTTTGAGATGTTAACCGGAAAGAATGTTATAGAGATTGAGGAATCGGAGTTGGTTTCTAAGTTTGCTGAAGAGAAGCTTGTTAGCTTTGTTGAGGCAAGTCTTCTTAAAGAAGTGAAGAAAGATCAACTGATGGCATTTGCACAGCTTGTTAGGAGATGCCTTTCGGAAAGATGGGATGAGAGGCCTACAATGAAGGAAGTTGTTCAAGAACTCCGACGAATTAAAGGGTTATGAAAGTTTCAAGAAAGCCCTGCTCTTTGATCACCATAAGCCACTTTGGGATGTACTAAAGATTCATTTTCTCCGCTTTCATGTTATCAACGTTATCGTCGTCATAGCTTTGGCCCAGCTGTTTCAAGTGAATATCCAATCGAATAAAAAAGGGGTCCAACTTTGTGGGGCCTACCAGAATGGGCCCAAAACGGCTATCCAGGCCATTAAAGTGAAAGTTCTTATGAAAAATAACCAGAAACAAAATGTTTTTTTTTTGTCATTTTTCATAAGATCCTTCTCCTTAACTGCCTGCCTTTTTTTTAGGCCCACCTTGATGTGTATGTACAATCCACTCCAACCATCAGTTGCGTCATCCATTGTCAGACCTAGGGCCCAAAAATCAGACTGATCCGTTATTCAGGTGGGCCTCACTAAAGGAAACAATTGGGAGAGAGATGACTACACTTTATTTTTTTTACAGGGCCCACCATGATGAGTATGTGAAATCAACTCCAACCATTGGCTGCCTTGTGGAATTTTATGCCAGGGGCCACCATGTTTAGGCCTATCCTTGATTAGTGTGGGCCACACCAAGGGAAATAGTTTGTAGGTTTGGCATCTCTGCGTACTGTTTCCACTCGTGTCATGATTGATAGAAAATTGATAGAAAACTGTCATGATTTTTCCATTCAAAGAAAATTAAAAATAAAACCATCCCATTAACCAACATTGAGGGCACATTTGGTTGCTCCGAAATATCATGAAATTTCATGAATAAACAGTCTAATTTGCTGTAAAATTTCATGATATTCTTTGCAACCAAACGCACTATCAACAAAAAAAAGGTTTTTTTTTTTTTTTAAAAAAAAAGAAGAAATCAAACAACCACGAAATTGAACTGAAATTATAAATTATTTTTATTGATTAACATTAAGTATGGGGCTAAGGCACACCCAACCTAACATCCAACTGAAAGCCTAACCATTCTGAGCTGTAGAAAAAGTAGAGTTTGTGCGATTTTTGGGCATGTTCCCAAATCCTAACTGAATTTGTCTATTATGGTATCAATCGGGTCTGAAATCGTGTCACAACTATTAATAAGGCCCAAGAACGGTACAGATCAAAATCATGTGAATTGGGTCAGATGCTTCAGGTATAGCCTCACTCAATTCGAGATGGAGAGAATCATCTGCACAATACACGATAGGGATTATGTCAAATATAGAAAGTCAGAAATTCATTGAAAATAACGAAATAAATGAACGTCAGAAGAGGTACAAATCGATAAATATAAAAGACCAAAAAACAAACGTGTCATTATTTTCGTTATTTTCCATAATATTTCCAATAAAAAGAAAGTCATTTAAAAAATCCATGGATTTTGGTACCCGTTTACAGCTCTAGATTCATGACAGCAGTGGCATGAGGCTCATTTTGTGCATCCACATTGTTTGGTTTGAGGCCCAAAACATCAAACGGTTACAAATGGTTTGGATATGTTAGCAATGACTTGGGAATTTTATTCTCTGATCTAAACAATTGATATCGTGGGCCCCATTGTATGGACCATGCACCAAAAATCTCCCAACGAAAGGATAAATATTCTTCAGTCTGGATCTGCTGGTATGGTGTATATTTTGTGGTTGTCTCTCAGACTACTGTACTGTTCTACTTTGATAAACAGAGAACTTTTCTATATTCTCTGTTTGTAAAAGTAGAAACAAATACCTCTCTCTCTCTCTCTCTCTCTGAAGTCTTAGTTCATTTAACAGGGATTCCCTGATCTGCAATTTCTGTAAGTGAAATAAATTTATGCTCTTCTTGGCTTTTGAGATTCTACAATTTCCCATTTTGAGCACCTTTTTTTTTTTTCTTTTTAAATTTTTATTTATGATGGCACCAATTCCTCGAACCTTTGACTTGGAGATCAAGAAACCATTACTTTGAACGCTTTTGTGACACAGGGGAGGACATGAGGTCGATCACCGTCTTCCTTAAGGATGACTACTCCAAATCCACGGAGCTTATCTGGACTCCTCACCTTCTTGAATCCATGAGAAAAAAAGAAAGCAAAATAGAAAATAAATTCTATAAATTTCAAAATTGATTGATGATTAATGAAATAAACGAGTTCACAGCCCTTTAAATAGGGATACCAAGCAATGGGAGAGAAATCAGAAGCAAACTGCAACTAAAACTCCTAGAATTCGCAACTTATTATAAATAGTAAATTTACTTCTTATAGTAAGTTTTGTATATAGCTTAACCACGTTATTCTCCTAATTATTCTAAACGCTTTTCATGTTGGACACAACTCCTAAAGCCCACCAGATGAAGAGTTATAATCAAACTAAAACTTATTATTTATAGTAAAAACGTAACTAAACATGGAATTTGACCGTCGATAGGATGGAATCTCGCAAATTCCGCATGGGCAACCCGGCATAGCCGGGTTGGTTGGCTAAAGTAGCTCGTCCTACCCCAAAATCATTTATTGTTCGTCGAGTAACTCATTCCGGTTTGCGAGATATACTTGTTTTATGGTTCTAACGGTTTTGATGATTTCTACCTCTGATCGAGCCTTCTTTGATCCATCTTGGACATGAAAGTGTCCGCGACCCGCTCTACATCATTTTGGATGTAGCACTATTAAATTAAATTGTAGTTACCGGTCTAATAATAGTTTGTGTTAGGTTGCACAAAATATCATGGTATTAGACTGATTAATCATGAAATTTCATGATATTTAATGCAACCAAACACACCCATTTAATCAAAGGGGAAAAGTTTGTATTTTCCTTAGAATTGGTACTGAGGAAGTCTGCTTCAAATTCCAATCACAATAAGTTCAAATTCTTGAGGCTACTTCCTCAGTACAAAGTGTTGGTTTTTAAATTCATTTGTGCACCCGAACCATAGCTAACAAACTGGCATTTCGTAAAAAAAAATAAAAAAAATTGTTCTTGTTTAATTTGATCTCGATCATTAAAAAATGTGGTAAAAAAAATAAAAACGCCAAAAATTCTGTAAATGAAAAGCTCAAGTTGAATATAATTTAGATTAACAACGAAATGAAAAATAGCTATATACATGTATTTCGAGACCATTTGGGCATCCGTAAGTGGGATCGCAATCGTCGGTCCTAAATATTTCCTTCATCTCCTTGTCCAATAGTAACCCTCATAATTCTCTCTTTAGAGGTCGAATTAAGATTATTTCAGGTCATTGGAATGGTAACTTATCAAGCTTCCAAATGGGACAAAAATTGCCTAATTCAGAGACCGTTAGATATCCCAAAAGCATGTTGGAACTCTTCGATCGTCATTTTTCAATATGAATTGTTAATCTTTCCAAATTGCGCGTTCCAACGGAGACGCCTATAAATCCATCATTTGATGTCGGTTTGGGTCGATTTTTGGTAATCTGAATGGTACTTTAGTGCTCTTTCATTCCTGACTAGAATCATTATATTCCGAGACTATTTGGGCATTCGTGAGTTGGATCGAAAGAAACGTGTTTAATTCAGTTTGCCCACAAAATAATTTTTTACGATCTTAAGATATGCGGAGTTTTGAGCATTTTATCAATTACATGTGTATTTTTAAAAAAAAATATGGAGTTTAAAATGGAGTTTTACTAACCATGATCCAAACACAACCCTATTTGTTTCCCAAAAAATGCAATCCAAGGCACCAAAAGTCATATAACGCCTTTGAATCTCTTTCCCATTGTATGCTGCTTCTACTCATTCTCATTTTTTATAATTTTTGGAGATTTTTAGAATAAAAAAGGAAGGGCAATTGGTGTACACTTCGAAGTCACCGAAGTAACATGGCACTCAGATGTAAGTTCTCCCAACTAATAGTTGATCTTCTTTGTATACTTTTCTCTTTTTAAGTTTTATTAATGTTAGAGTATAGATACAAATAGTGATGAATGTGAGGGAGGTTGGAAGGGAATTGGATGATTAGGATTAGGGCCAAATCATAGCTCTGATATCATGTTAAATTTTAGGAACTCTAATTTACAAAACTGTTGTGTCATTATTTCACTCAGAATGAATATAGAATATATAGAAATTATTCCACTTAGAATAAATAGAATATATATAGAAGGGGTGGGAGATCTGTACGAAATCTTAATAGATATACATGTATCCATCCACATATCTATATTATATAGAGTTGTACATAGATATACTATACTCTAACAATGAAAAAAGATTTAATCTTTGAAAAGTGAATTTTGTGGTCATTCTCACAGGCTACAACAGTTGGTTTGGTTTTGGCTTGAGACCAAAAAGGAACGATGAGGTCTTCTTAAATAACGGAGCTGAGTTATTAGAAGAGTTAATTACTTATTCCGAAGGGAAAAGTAGCCCAATCCGCATCTTTTCCGCGCAAGAGCTTGAGAAGGCAACTAACAATTATGCAGACGACCTATTTTTTTGTGAAGAAAGATTGTACAAAATGTACAAGGGAACCATCGATGGTCGAGCTGTTATCGTCTCCAAGTCACAACAGTCCAATTTCATTTCCGCCTCCAGAGCCTATGAAGTAGCAGTACTATCCCGAATTAACCATGTGAACATATTGAAGATACTCGGATGTTGCCTCGAGATCGAAATTCCAACACTAGTGTATGAATTCTTCTCCCACGAGACTCTTTATGACCGTATCCACAAACCTGGAACTTCAGGCTATATTTCATGGGAAAATTGTTTAAAGATTGCGACAGGAGTGGCGTATGGACTTACCTATTTGCATATAGACATGGCGACACCAATCATTCATAGGGATATAAAATCAAGAAAAATTTTGTTGGACGAACATTGTAATGTCAAAATCATTGGTTTTGATGTGTCACTGCCTATGCCCTTGGGTGAAACAGAGACAGAATGCCTGGTTCTCGGGACCTATGGGTATGCTGATCCGTGTTATATGGCGAAGGGGCTAGTATCAGAAAAAAGTGATGTTTACAGCTACGGGGTAGTTGTGTTTGAGATTTTAACCGGAAAGAAGGATAGAGAGCTTTGGGAGTCGGCTTCTGAGTTTGCTGAATGCACAGAAGAGAAGCTTGTTGGCTTTGCTGAGGCAAGTCTTCTTCAAGAAGTGAAGAAAGATCAACTGATGGCATTTGCACAGCTTGTTAGGAGATGCCTTTCGGGAAGCTGGGAGGAGAGGCCTACAATGAAGGAAGTTGTTCAAGAACTCCGACGAATTAAAGGGTTATGAAAGTTTCAAGAAAGCCCTGCTCTTTAATCACCATGTCCACTTTAGGATGTACTAAGATACATTTTCTCCATAGTCATAGCTATGGCTCAGATGTTTCAACTGAATATCCAGTCCAACTTTGTGGGGCCTACCAGAATGGGCCCAAAACGGCTATCCAAGCCGTTAAAGTGAAACTTCTTATGAAAAATAACCACAAACAAAATGTTTTTTTTTTTTTTTTTGGTCACTTTTCATAAGATACTTCACATTAACTGCCTGCCTTTGATTTTATTTTTTTTAGGGCCATCCATGTACAATCCACTCCAACCATCAGTTTTGTCGGCCCAAAAATCAGGATGATCCGTTTATTCAGGTGGGCCTCGCTAAAGGAAACAATTGGGAGAGAGATGCCCACCCTTTATTTTTTTTCCAGGGCCCACCGTAATTATTATGTGAAATCAACTCCAACCATTGGCTGCCTTGTGGAATTTTATGCCAGAGGCCACCATGTTTAGGCCTATCCTTGATTAGTGTGGGCCACACCAAGGGAAATAGTTTGTAGGTTTGGCATCTCTGCATACTGTTTCCACTCGTGTGGTCCACTTGAACAATGGATGTGGCTGAATTTTGGGCCTTGGGCGTAATGTGTGCTGATGCATATGATAGTCAGAGTGGATTTCATGCACACATTACGGTGGGGGCACTCACATCATATACATTTGGAAGTACAAATCAAAATTTTAAACTCTCCACTAGTGAAAGAGAACTGAAAATCGGCATCAGTGTCCCATATCAGTTACGGCTGTGATCTAAACACGTCATCGAAGGTGTTTTAATAATAATAAAAGTTGATTAGACCAGAAGTAATATTCTGAGTAAACGTGCTACTGTCACACCCTTTTCACGTTATAATGATCCGAACCATTCATTCTTCAGGCCACACAATTCTCAGTAAATATACTTTCAAAGGATCTTTGGATTCTTCGTGTTAATGCGCCCATTTAATATAAGTGGGGCCCATGGTTCATTGAACCAGACCATTGATCTTGTGCGTCCAACCACAGAGGAATATCCAATCTGCTAAATGTTTGACCATTGATTTGTTGATTTTCCCGGGCTTTGTAGTAGTAAAAAAATGTGTTTCAAAGTGCCAACCAAACACTATAATTACGAGATGTTAAGGCTATTGGCAACGAAGGATTGAAGGTGCAGATCATGACACGTGTGTCAATGTAACACCCCTGTGTGAGATGCGAGCCATTCCTTGAAAAGACCTAGTGACTTGGATCGACTCGTCTGGTCCCAAGGCCACTCAGGAACTCACCTGAGCCGGGGTGGAATGACCAGCCTGACTACACCTAGATCCATAGCTCAGGTGGTAGACTGAGTGAAAGATACCTCGTTTCAACACTGAGGTCTTGGTATCGATTCCCTAGTGGAGGTGGCTAACACTGAAGTGTGAACTGACAGTAAGTGTACTAACAAGCTAACGGAAAAAGAAGAAAAAAAATAAAACTGCACAAAAAATAATAATAATAATAAATAAATAAAATTCCATTCAACCAAAGAAAAGCCAAATATTCTTGAGCTCCATTCTTCCCATATGTGTGGTTTTTTAGCTCATGGGTCAGTCATTCATCGCAAGTCAACCTCGGCCCAATCCCATCTAAGCCACAACTCGACCACACCCTGAAATCCTTTATACTCAACCTAAGCCCACCTATCTGACCCAGACCCAGAACCAAGTATATGTGATTATTTCCAACCTTAGCTTAACCTGGCCGGTAGAAAAATTATAAACAAACTAAGAGTGGGACATGCAATTGTTAATGTTTGATCTGAACTTATCAAATCTTATGACATCGATGATGCCACGTGACAACGATACCTTGATTAGAGACAAACAGATAATATTTTTATTTTTCTAACCTTCTTTTTTTTCCACATTGCATTTTGCCAACTATGCATGGCACACATGCCATTATTGGAGTTGTTCATCAGATGAGCTCCTCCTTGTTAACAACAATAACATCATCGTTTGACCCTTATCCTAACTAATTGGAATCGGCTACACGAATCTTGTTCATACGTAAGGTTCATGAGAAAAAAGATGTGGCCAAAATTTACACACCAGCTGCCAACTTGATGTAAGGCTATATAGTACATGAAACAATTGATAGCTGAAAAAACTAAGAAAAATTTTGTAAGTTGTTCATTTGTTTTAAACATTGAGCCCCGTCTGATGAATGGACTAACTACATTTCGGGTCTAGACCATCTACATGGAGAGACCCACTAAATTAATTGCTTGGATCCATGCATGTGGTAGCACATGGAAGGGTCGTGTAATTAGCAGCCTCTCTTTTATAAGTTGAAGCCAAGTCCAATCACTCTTCTAATTTCAGATTTTGGAATTACATAACGTATGATGAGTTCTCAAAAAAGTTCGCATGAGTTCAGTGCCAACAGGTGCGCAGCTGAGCATTTTGGCTATATGTGTATGTGTGTTATGCAAGGATGAATTGACATTTGCACCGGCTAATGAACAGCCTAACTTCAAGGTTGGATGTAAACAACACAAACAACACATTATTTTCTAGGGGTTGACCCGTACACGAGTTTATCTAAGTCGAGCTCGGCACAGCTTAAGCCGAGTTTAAGCATGTGCGATATTTTCTCAAACGCTTTGAATGCATCTTCAATTTTTCATACAATGCAAAACAATAACTAATCTTTATAGGTATTTCATCAAACACTTGGTGAGCAAAATCAAAATCAAGATATGGGTGCAGTTTTATGCTGTAAAGTTTTTTTTTAGTGGTTTGTTTTATATTCACTCCTTTTCCACAGACTGATCCCGCAGAGAATGTACGCACCCTGAAACAAAAGTTCGTTGAGTTATTTCATCAAACACCCAACGAGCAACATCAATATATATTAAAAAAATAACTGAGTCATCGAGCCAATTCGAGTTGAAGTTTGATATGAGTCGATTCGAACTCAGGCAAGCTCGAACTCGGCTTGAAATTTTCTCGAGCTCTAAAATCAGATCGACATAGTACGAATCCAATTTCCTAGGCAAGTCAAGCTTTTTCAAGTCGAGTCGAGCGAGCTGACCGAGCTAACTCAACTCATGTACGGCTCTACCTAGGGGTGTCATTGGGTTGGGCTGGCCCATCGGGCTTTCAAGCCTGGCCTACCTTGGTCTGAGTTTGGACAGGACTATGAGGCCCAAGGGCTGGGCCGGGCTCGAGCTTAATCTTTGGTGTGGTTCTAAATCGGGCAATGTTACTTCATGGCGAAAGAGGAGTTGCCACTTGGGTGGGCCCGACCATGGTATTTTCATGAAATCTACCCCAACCGCTAGGTGTGTCACACCACACTAGGCCTAGGGCCCAAAAACCAGCCCCATCTGTATTTCATGTGCACCTCACAGTTAAAAATAGTGTATAGGGCAACGCTCACCCTCTAAACTATTATCTGATGTGTGGCCCACCTAAATAATGGGTGGACCTGATTTTTAGGCCAAGACCTATGTCTTGGTGTGGTATTTAATGGTCGGAGTTGATATCTGATACTCATCACAGTGGGTCTCCTAAAAAATAAAGGGTTGGCGTGCAATGATGGTTATTACGTCCACATCACGTGGTGGGCGGGTGTCTCCAAGGGTAGTGGATTAGGTGCGGCCCATAGCTACCATGAGTCATGAACCAAAAATTGAAGCAAATCCAATTCTCAGGTAAACCATACAATAGGAAACCATGGTGATTGACAGTTAATAGGTTAGGATGAAGCGATGGTCGGACGGGGATTTCTTGCGAAAGCCTTTCAAGGAATTGTGCAAGGATGTTGGGTGAGGCCCACTGCAATGTATGTAAGAAATTCATTCTGTCCATTCATTTTGCGAGCTAATTTTAGGACGTAAGACCAAAAATGAGGTGGCTACAAACTCAAGTGGATCACATAAGAGGAAAAATTGAGGAAAGAAATTCCCACAGTTAAAACCTTCTTGGGCTCCACCTTGATGTTTATGTGCTATCCAAACCATTTTTAAGGTCATTCTAAATGGGATGAAGCGAAAACACAGAAAATATAGCATGATATAGAACTTTCACGGCCATGAGAATGCTTCAACGGTTCTCACTGAATGGTTCTCACTGAATTCCAACTATTTCCTCTCGTGTGGCCCACTTGAGTGTTGGATACACCTCTTTTTTTGTCGGACATCCTAAAATGAGATCTCAAAACGGAAGAAGCACATATGAAACATTGTCCTTAAAGCGTAATTTGCCCCTATCAAATAGATTGAGTGTGCTAAAAGGTGATAGACAAATCACTTCTAGGATACGAAGAGCTTGATGTGGACCTCGCACCATGCCCTGACTGAGCCCGGGTGTTACACGCAAGCCCGATACATCTCACAGTAGGTGGGTAAACATAACAATACTTAACTATTCTCGTATATATCAGAGAATTTTTCTTCTCTTTTTCCAATATGGAACTATTCCCAAAACACTTGAAAATGAGTTTTTTTGCAAACCTTTATATATATATTTTTATTTAAAAAATATATAAAAACAATATTTTATAATAGTCGAGCTATCTTGTAACGATGTATTTGTTTTTTCCACACTGTTGATCTAGTTTTCCTGTTTAATCTTAGGGCATGAGTTAAAAAATAGGCAAATTTAAAGCCAACGTGGACCACATCACAAGAAACACTGGGGATTAAACGCTTACTATTGAAAACTTCTTAGGGTACAAAAGTTTTCGATCAAGCTGATATGTGTTTCCCTTCATCAAGTCTAGGTGACCTTATACAACAGGTTAGTTTTGACAAATAAACATCACTGTGGGCCCCGGAAGGTTTCAGTGGTGGACATCATTCTCTCTATTGTTTCCTATGGTGTGGTCCACTTTAGCTTTGGTTCTGCCTCATTTTTGGGCTTGTGCCGTAAAATTAGCTGGAAAAAAGGATGGACAGGGTAGATGAAACACACAGATCATGGTGGGGCCCACAGAGCTTTGACACCAGCTAGCTGGCTTGAGTTGGGGTCACCAGCAAAACCATGTCCCCGCATTTCGTATCTTGTAGATTCCCTGGGAGAAATGACAATTTTACCCTTCTCACTGTGGGCCCACAATTAGTGATCATGAGATGCATTTTCATCTGGTCATGTCAACTGTTATGAGGGATCCGGAGAATTCAGCATCCAGCCGAATCGCCTGTAGATGATTAGGGTTGTACATGAGTCAATCTGAGTCGAACTGGGCTCAACCCGGCCCGACCCTGTCACCAGCCAAACCCAGCCTGAACCCGGCCCGACCTGGTCACCGGGCCAACATGTCCAGCCTGAACTTGGCTCGGTCAGCAATCGGGCGAGTTCGGGCTAGTTTTGGACCTTACAGCAAGTTTATGAGAAGGGCTTTGGCAGGTAATCCGTGTCCCAGTTTTAAGTTTATGAGAAGGGCTTTGGCAGGTAATCCGCATCCCAGTTTTAGGTCGATTTAGGATTTTTTTTTATTTTTTATTTTAACATTACACACACACACGCACATACACAAAATAAAGGCCGGGTCGGGCTGAGTCAAGTCGAGTTACGGACTGAGTCGGGCCTAACTAGGACCTATGTGAACTCGGCCCGAACTCAGTTTTGAGCTGAAGAAACTGGCCTGTCCCAAACTGAACACAGTTCCAGGTCAGGCCAAGTCGAGCGAGTTAACGGAGCTAGCCCGGTTCATGTACAGCCCTATAAATGATACAGTCACGATACGTGCTGGTTTCTTGGTTGCAGCTTAAAAAGGCTTGCTTTGAGCTGTCACGCGCCTACGACTTTTGCTAATAGCTTTTCTTTCAGATAGCGACCTTCGTTTAATCGTTTTTATTTTTTATTTTTCAAATGAGTGCTGATTCATCACAGCGTAAATAATGTCCTAGCGTGCCCATTTAATACATGTGGGGCCCATTGCTCGTTGATCTAAACCGTTAATTTAGTGCATCCAGCTATATATTGAAATATCCAAGCGATACAATCTTTGTCCTTTTCTCTCAGCCAGTGATGTATGGATTTTCTTGAACATCTATACTTTATGTCATTCTAGTAAGGGAGATCATTTTGGGCCCTCCATCTACACTACAAACATAAGATCAACGGTCTGGATGGTCCAACCATGGCCCCCATTGGTATATAAATAATAATTCATTAGGATACTAATATGTGACATTGCATCAAGACCGTACAATTCCTCAAACCAAAATCATCCCATAAAGGTAGGGAATTTTGTCTCCCGCCCTCCTTTTCTTTTCTCCTTTATTGGATGCTCTTGATGTGAAATAAAAAAGAAAAAAAGAGAGAATTTCCAAAATACAAAAATATTGATAGTCTGGGGAGCACGAAGATCCATAGGCATGCACTTGTCAAAACGTTCTAAATAGTGGGACCCATTTTATATGAATTATAATCCAAAAAAGTACACGGACTGGATCTTCCTAATTGTCTGATTAGTAACCATCACATCAATGGTTAAAAATGAAAAGCAGTCAATCGTCCAAATTCAACAAATAAATTCAATTAATCAGAGACAAAATCATCCAATTGATCTTATTTGTCATTGGTGGGGCCCATGATTTGGACGTTTTTTATTCGGGTATATGTACAGTGGTTGTATGCATGTTCATGGATTTCCGTACTCTCTCGGAGCATCCAATTACAACTATTTATGCATAACAGCTCTACAGTCCAAAAATGAGGCTTCTCCTTTTTCCCACCTCCAACCATTTTACTTTTACCCCACGTCCTCTTCACGTGGGCAATATTGCTTGAGCAATATAATGGTGGGCCCCATCTATTCTTACGCCAGAAATTGAATGGTTAAGATTGTTTCATCGAGGAGATGTTTATGTCTGATTCCTACAATGGTCAGAAGCAAACCAACGGTCGGGATTATCATGGGGCCCACTTGTTAGAATTGATAACTAGTGTATACCGTGCCAAGATGTGGGCCATGTATCATATAATTTCTCATAGTGCATTTTAGCATCCGATGCACCGTTGCTTTTGGAATAACTACTGGAGGGAGCTTATGTACATGCCACAGATGTGCCAGCATGGTATATAGGTGCGAGATCCAATCCATCCATCAGGTTGGTCCGAACATTTACGTGTTTTCCCATGAATAAATCTGGTCCAATTAGTACGTATGTCCCACTAATGGAAAGGTTCTTCAGAGCCGTAGATTTGATTTGCCATCAGTGGTCCACTTGAGATTGAGCAACCTGATTCGTGGGCTAGGGCATCAACATGTTGGGGACGATCCGATGGATGGATTGGATTTAGGACCTATCTTTCCATGAAGGCACGTGTGGCGTGTACATGAGCCTTACTGCACACGCGAGTGGGCCCCGCAAAACTCTAAACCAGAAAAAGATGACTCGAGTTCCGGCTGAAAGTTGGGCGGGTTCAACCGGACCTTCTTGTGAGCGACCTGTTATTGGGTTGGGCTCGGGGGCAGGATATATCGGTTCGATCTCAGGCTTTGGCTATACAAACACCAACCAGATAAAACTTGGGTTGGGCTCGGGTTGAGGTCTCGGGTGGCTCGACCCAACCTGAACCCTGGGTTGGGCTCGGGTTGAGGTCTCGGGTGGCTCGACCCAACTTGAACCCGATCAATATATTAGTTATTTATAAATTATAATTGAGTGTGGATTGTTTGTGTCGAAGGCACACTAGTGATGTCGGGTCTCATTTGTCCATGTCATTTCCAAGTACTCAAGCTAATAAGATATGCCGAATTTCTCTCCTAAATAGATTGCGTGTTATGCTACACTTTTAAAGGAGTGGTCTTATATTTTAGCTTGTTTTTTTTAAGAAAAAAAATGAAATTATTTATAATAAATAATCACATATATAATTATAAAATCATAGATACAAAAAATAAGTCTTATATTAAAATATAATAAACTAATGTAATAACGAAAATACAGTACGTATACACTCGACCAACCCGGTCAACCCGACCGAGCCCGCTTGGGTTGGGCTTGGGTTGAGAATTCCCAACCCGAGATTGAGTTGGGTTGGGTTAGGGTTGAGGCATAGGAGCCTTGGGTTGGGTTATGGTTGAGCACCAACCTGGCTCAACCTGCCAGACTTTCAGCCCTAATTCGAGTATGAACTGAGCTATCTTGTGCGCACAGTGAGAAGGTGCGCACCTATCCCCCACCATCCATAAATGCTGGGCGGGAATCCCATCACGTATTCCAGAGTGGGCATTTCGAATTTTGCATTTTTGAAACGCTTGCTAGATTCCCGCCAGCGGTTTTGAGTGATGGGAGATGAGTGGACACGAGTATCTCAGTGTTGTTTTTGGCCTATGGCCAATATAGTAAGCGATAAGCAATTAATCGGGGTGGCCCACCGTTTGATCAGTGCTGTTTTGGACCTGTGCTCAATCTGAGAAGTGGCCCATCGTTTGGACGGTCTGGAAAGACATGTCACAAATCAAATCAATTTGATGAAATATGAAACAGTTCTGCCAAACAAGCAATGAGATTTTCATTACATTTCCAAAATTAGAATCAAAATAGAAAATTTTCAAAACAAATCTATTTATTCTTATGATCCCATCCTTAGTTTCAAATGTAGACCTAACATTAATCCCAGCTTTCCATCAGGTGGGCTGCACTGTTTAGATCTTCTAACTTAAAAATCACATTGATGAATAGAAAAACACAAATATGGTCCACTTGATGAGTGGATGTGGTTGATTTTTACATAAGGTCATACTCATGGGCCAACCTATTGGACGGATTGGATGTTGCGCACACAAGAAGGATTGGAAGTTATCATCTGGGTGGACCATTCTTTATAATCCGCGTCTTGGACTTAGGACCTCCTTTAAATATGTTATAAACGGGCAGGAGCTTTAAGTGGCCACAGTGATTAGGGCTGAAAGTTGGGCTGATTGGGTCGGGTTGGTGCTCAACCCTAACCCAACCCAACCCAATCTCGGGTTGGGAATTCTCAACCCAAGCCCAACCCAAGCAGGCTCGGTCGGGTTGATCGGGTTGGTCGGGTTTATACATGCTAATATTTTCGTTATTACATTTCTTTATTATATTTCAATATAGGAATTATTTTTTATATCTATAATTTTATTAATTATATATGTGATTATTCATTATAAAGAACTTTATTTTTTCTTTTGAAAAACAAGCTAAAAATAAGACAACTACTCCTTTAAAAGTCATGTAGCATAGCATGAAGTCTATTTGGGAGAGAGAAATCTAGCAAATCTTATTAGCTTGAATCCTTGGAAATGACGTGGACAAATGAGACTCGACATCACTAGTGTGCTTTCGATACAAACGATCCACACTCAATTTTAAATTATAAGTAATATATTGATCGGGTTCGGGTTGGGTCGGGCAACCCGAGACCTCAACCCGAGACCTCAACCCGAGTTTTATCGGGTTGGTGTTTGTATAGCCCAAGCTTAAGATCGGATCCAAAATATCCTGCCCCTGCCCAACCCAATGTCGGGTCGATCACGGGTCGGTCGGGTTGAACCCGCCCAACTTTCAACCCTAACCGTGATGTATGGGTCTTATCTATATTGCTCTTATCTTTTTCTTTCTTTTTTTCGTATCATTTTAAATTATAAGATAAAAAAATAAGGTAGATCAAAGGATCAAGTGGACTACACCACAGGAAGCGGCGTTTATAATGATTCTCACCATTGAAACTTTTCTAGGGCCCACCCTGACGTTTATTTTCCATCCAACCTATTCGTAAAGTTCCATAGACCTGGATGAAGAGAAATCACAAATATCAGCTCCATCCAAATCTTCTGTAATCTGAAAAAGTTTTCAACAGTAAGAGCTTAATCTCCATTGTGTAGTCTACTTGAGCCGGTCTTATACCCTAAAATAATACAAACAAAAAAAAAAAAAAGGACGGTGTGGATAAGACCCATACATCACAGTGGCCACTCAAAGGGTAGGACGCAATCCGTGTCCGTTATAAGCATTATTAAATATTGAGTTGAGTCGGATCGGGTCTGCATGTCAACCCGACCCAGCTAAACACCGAGTACAGTTGAGTTTTCGCATTTTCAAACCACCGTTCAGATGCACGTGATGAACTGTCTTTTTAGAGGCTGGATCCAATGCAAACGTTTCTATGTTAAGTTATAAATCAATGTATTGCACCAAATGGTGTTTTAATAAAATCCAATCCATCCATCACATGTGCCCCCTCCTATTCTCCTTGAATCCCAAAACTCAGAAGATTCTAAAATCAGGTGGGCCACAGCACAAGATTTTAGTGTTTTTACACATAATTTTACAATGACGTGGCATAGCTTTGGAATGACCTTAATTTATAGGTACGCATTCATCCTTGTCAGATGTGCCTTATGAAAGGATTAGATGGAACATAAAAAACATAGTGGGCCCCACAAAAAATCTGTAAGATTTTTAATGGTGCACATCCTCATCCAAACTGTTCCCTGAAGTGTGGTCCAACTAATGTTTTGATCAGTCTAATTTTTTATTTAATGGTATAAAAATAGGGGAAAAAAATGATGGACGGATTGGATATCTTTAAAATCTTCATTCTGGGCCCCACATATCAAGTTGTACCTTAAGCTTAATGTAGTAAGTGTTTTGTATTGGATCCAGCCTCTTCTTCTTTCATGATTCCTTACTTTCAAAGAAAGCTATCTATCTTCCATTCACTACTAACAGAGTCCTGAAAAGAGGAGATTGAAAAAAAATCAATGGCATCCAAACAGACTGTCAGAGATCTCCATTGGGCATTGCAAGCATTGCAGTCAGAAAACACAAACCTCCACAGCATTTCCTTCCACCATTTCCAGCCCACATCAAGCTGCTTTCAAGAAACAGAGAATTCCCTACACATAAACATCTCTACAGACACAACTAGCCTTTCATGCTTCTCTCCACTCCTGACAGCACTCTCATCATCACAAAAAACCCACAAATCTCTCAAAATTCTAGAGTTCCATCGGGTCGAATGGGACCCGCCGCAGCTGCGAAGCCTCTGCGCTGCACTGAGCAACAACCCCAACATCAAGCAAGTCATGTTTCAGAGGAATGTTTTTGGAGTGGACGGCCTATCGGAGCTATCAGAGATGTTGAAGAGAAATGCAGGCCTGAAGGAAGTCATTTTCTCCGAATCGCGAATTGGGTCTGTCGGGGCCGGGCTACTTGCGTCGGCATTGAAGAGAAATGAGAGCTTGGAGGAGCTGCAGATATGGGACGATGCGATCGGTTCAAGAGGCGCTGAGGAGCTGTCGAAGATGATAGAAGTGAATTCAACGCTGAGGCTGTTGATAATCCTTGATTCACATACAATCACGGCGACACCGCTGATCTCGGCCGTCCTGGCGAGAAACAGAGCCATGGAAGTCCATGTCTGGAGTGGAGAGAACAGGGACAAGAGCTCCAAGGTGGTCGAATTCGCACCTGAGAAGAACGCTTTGAGAATTTACAGGCTCGATACGTCGGGCTCGCAGAGAGTTGCCTGCGCGCTGGGATGGAATTCGACAGTGAGGACACTCGACATGAGCGGGGTCCGCCTGAAATCGACGTGGGCCAAGGAGTTCAGAACAGTTTTAGAACAGAACGGAAACCTCAAACACGTTAAATTGTCAAAAACATGCCTTAAAGATAAGGGAGTTGTCTATGTAGCGGCGGGACTCTTCAAGAACGGAGGCCTAGAAAGCTTACAGCTCGATGGGAACTGGTTCGGCGGAGTAGGAATCGAGCATCTATTGTGCCCACTGAGCCGGTTTTCACAGCTCCAAAACCAAGCAAACTCGACGCTGAAATCAGTGACATTTGGAGGGGGGAAGACAAAGATTGGTAGAGACGGAATTATGGCGATTTTGCAGATGTTGGGGACTAATCAGAGCTTACTCCATTTGGGTATTTACGACGACGAGAGCTTGAGATCCGACGACTTCATCAGGATTTTCAAGAGCTTGGAGAGGAATGCTACTCTGAGATACTTTTCTTTGAAGGGCTGTAAAGGAGTGCAAGGCGAGTTGCTGTTGCAGACGATAATGGATACATTGCAGGTGAATCCGTGGATTGAGGGCATTGATCTGAGCAGAACGCCATTGCAGAATGCTGGCAAGACTGACAGCATATATCAGAAGCTAGGACAGAATGGGAAGATGGAAATGGAGATGGATTTGCTCGAGGACATGCCACAAACAGTGCCAAAGAGTTGCCGGGTTTTCGTCTGTGGGCAGGAATTTGCTGGTAAGATTACAGATTTCTCGTCAAGTGGGATCATAGTTCTAAAACTCAGAAACTCGACTCGAAACTCGGCAAATCTACTCAGTTGAGCGAGATTATGAGCTCAGTCACTAGGAAAATTACTCATCTCGAATCGACTAATGTTACCTAAGGAAGTTAAGCCTCTTTTATCATTTCATAATTTGGGATGATAACGGCGAGTGAGACCATACTTCTAAAACTGGGTAATTCGAATCAAAACTAGGCCGAATCAACTCAGTTCGACAAGATTATGAGCTCAATCACTAGGAAAATTATTCATCAGTGGATTCTGTCTCGAATAGACTAATCTACCCAAGAAAACTAAGTATTTTTTATTGGTTCCAACCAGGCATAGTTCTAAAACTCAGTGAATCAACGCAAACTCGACCGTTTCAACTTGCCTCAGCAAGATTTCGAAGCAATTCACTAGTAAACTCACTACTGAGCTCAACTCAGTTTCAAACCGACAAGACTCGTTACGTCAACCCGCTGACTCGGGCAAGCCAATGCAACTCGCGGCAACTCAAGCTGAGCGAGTTGCAAATGATTAGTTCAAAGTAAAAAACCGGATGGGTAGCTGGGAATTCACGGCGGTGACCTCCAACCAGCAGCACAAATACAATCCTCTTGCTTTATCTATTTTATCATCTCTAATGTATTTACTGCATTTGATTATGCCTGCCTTCCATTTAATTCATTAGATATCGAGTCGAGTCAATGAAGACTCGATTTGATCATTGAGTCGACTCTATCCAACTAGGCATTTAACTGAGTTTTTGAACAATGCAATAGGGTTAACACCCCAACTTCCAGAAAGCTCGCCTTAAAGTTCTGGTCTTTTTCACCCCCTATCAATGGATGCTTGTAGATAATACCTGCTCCATGAGATCTACTCAATTCCACTACTGAATTCAATTTTAGGGTTTTAATCATGTTTCAGAAAGACAAAAACTCAACTCGAAAGTCGATCAGGCCAAGTTAACACATATTCTGCCCGAAAATTCAACTTTGACTGAAAGTAAAAGCATAATAATTAGCAATAGTTTAAAACATGCAAAATGTAATACATTTTGGGTGCGTTTGGGTGTAAAAATATCACGATATTTCATCATTAATCAGTCAAATTTGGTGCCAGTTATCATGAAATGTCATGCAATTTGGTGCAACCAAACGCACTCTGTTTTTACTGTTGAGATGTGGAGCCACATCTGGGGGCCACACGACCAGTCGTGGCCCTTGCTCGACCAGTCGTGCAGCCCCCACGACCGGTTCGTGGCCCCTGCTCGGCTCAAAGTCCAGCGAGCATCAGTTTTTAGTTCCGAGGTGCTCGACTGGTCATGGCCCATGCTCGACTGGTCGTGGCTGGTCGTGGCCCATGCTCGACCGGTCGAGGGGTCCGCTCGACTAGTCAAGGTTATGCAAATTCGTTTCCGAATTTGATGCGGACTAAGGAAATTTGAGTGGTTTTCGCAAGGGTGCGAAAGGGAAGTTGCTTAAACTATAAATAGGTGTCCCTTGGGCTTTTCTAGGGTATGAAAAATAATTCTAAGGTGTTGGCAAAGAGTTTTCTCTGTATTTTCAAGGGAGGGGTTAGTATATTACCTTGTAATCTTCATTTTTCTTCATAGTGGAAGTTTGCATCCGTGATTTTTTTACCCTAGTTTGGGGTTTTCCCACGTATATCTTGTCTTGTGGTTTGTTTGGATTGCTTTGATCAGTTTCTAGTTTATATTTCTTCTTGTTTATCATTTGTGGATGAGACCGAAAATTGGATCTCGGTTTACTGCGTTGTTGGCGTGCTGCGCAACATTTACTTCTTTTTCTTTTCTTTTCTTTTCTTTCCCCTCCTTTTTGTGAAATTTGAAATTTTAATACAAAAGCTAATTTTAAAAAATGGCCTAGATTCAACTGGGTTGTCTCAATAACTCTGGGCAAAAACCCAACTTGAATTGAAACTAAAAACACAATAATTAACCATCATTTTAAAACATAAAGAATGTATTACATTTTGGGACTGTTTGGTTGGACAAAATATCATGATAATTCATAATTAACCAGTCGAATTTGGTGCAAAACATCATGAAATTTTATGCCATTTGGTGCAACCAATCTCATCCTCCTTTTTCCTTCTGAAATCTTCATAAAAATCAAGATATAAAATAAAAATAAAAATAAAAAACCCTCACCAAGCTTTGAATAGGTTGAGCGTCCATCCACTGGACTAGACTCGAAAACTCAATGAAAATGAGTTGTTGATAGTCTACTTTTTAAAATCTATGGTTTTAATTGTATTGGCAGATTAATGAGGGGTAGGTGCCTAATTCATAGTTTTACTAGGATTGAATATTCTGAGTTAATTTAAAATTAAAGAGTCCTTAATGAGATTTTACTAGGATTATGTCAGCCCGCTGACTCGGGCAACCCAATGCAAATCGCGGCAACTCAAGCTGAGCGAATTGCGAATGATTAGTTCAAAGTAAAAAAACTGGATGGGTAGATGCGAACCCACGGCGGTGACCTTGAACCAACAGCACAAACATAATCCTCTTGCTTTAACTATTTTATTATATCTAATTTATTTACTGCATTTGATTATGCCCGCCTTTCATTTAATTCATTAGATATCAAGTCGAGTCAATGAAGACTGGATTTGATCATTGAGTCGACTCGATCCAACTAGGCATTTAACTGATTTTTTGAACAATGCAATAGGGTTAACACCCCAACTTCCAGAAAGCTTACCTTAAAGTTCTTGTTTTTTTCACCCCCTATTAATGGATTCATGTAGATAATACCTGCTCCATAAGATCTACTTAATTGCACTACTGAATTCAATTTTAGGGTTTTAATCATGTTTCAGAAACCCAAAAACTCGACTCGAAAATCGATCAGGTCAAGTTAACACAGATTCTTGCTGAAAATTCAACTTCGACTGAAAGTAAAAGCATGAAAATTAACAATATTTTAAAACATACAAAATGTACTACATTTTGGGTGCATTTGGTTGCAAAAATATCACGATATGTCATGATTAATCAGTCAAATTTGGTGCCAGTTATCATGAAATGTCATGCAATTTGGTGCAACCAAACGCATCCTGTTTTTTCTTTTCTTTTCATTTTTTTGTCCTTTTTTCGTGAACTCTGAAATCTTAATACAAAACCTATTTTTTAAAAATGACCTAGATTCAACTGGGTTCGCTCAACAACTCTGGCCAAAAACCCAACTTGAATTGAAACTAAAAACACAATAATTAACCATCATTTTAAAACATAAAGAACGTATTACATTTTGGGTCTGTTTGGTTGGAGAAAATATCATGATTTTTCATAATTACCCAGTCGAATTTGGTACAAAAAATCATGAAATTTTATGTCATTTGGTGCAACCAATCACGTCCTCTTTTTTTCTTATATGAAATCTTCGTAAAAATCAAGATTTAAAATAAAATAATTAAAATTTAAAAAAAAAAAAAAAAACCCTCACCAAGCTTTGAATAGGTTGAGTTTCCATCCACCCGACTAGACTCGAAAACTCAATGAAAATGAGTTATTGATTGTCAAGTCGACTTAACTCAATGACTTTTTAAAACCTATGGTTTTAATTGTATTGGCAGATTAATTAGTAGGTGCCTAATTCATAGTTTTACTAGGATTGAATATTCTGAGTTAATTTAAAATTTAGAGTCCTTAATGAGATTGGTCTAGCATTTCTCACTGAATCATGATCTGATTATGGTTTCCTTGGGGCTGTATGTTTGCAGGTAAAACCACAATCTGCAATTCCATATCACAAAACTTCTCATCTTTCAAGCTTCCCTACATGGATCAGATCAGAACACTGGTAAACCCAGTTGAGCAAGCTGTGAGAACAGAAGGAATCAAGATAAATACCCTCCACGACGACGACACAAAGATTTCAATCTGGGATCTTGCAGGCCAGCACGAGTTCTACGCCTTCCACGACCTGATGTTTCCAGGACATGGGAGCCCTTCATTCTTCTTGATCATCTCCAGTTTGTTCCGGAAACCAGACAACCGAGAACAGAAAAGCCCATCAGAGATCGAAGAAGACCTCGTGTACTGGCTCAGGTTCATAGTCTCAAATTCAAGAAAAGCACAAACACAATCACAAGCCATGCTACCGAATGTTACAGTAGTTCTCACCCACTTCGACAAAATCAGTCAATCATCAGAGAACTTGCAGCTGACAGTTAGTTTGATCCAACGGCTGAGAGAGAGGTTTGATGGGTTTGTAGAATTCTATCCGACCGTCTTCACCGTCGATGCAAGATCATCCGGGTCAGTGAGCAAACTCACTCATCACGTCCGAAAGACCAGCAAAACAATCCTTCAAAGGGTCCCGCGAGTCTATGAGATCTGCAATGATCTGATACGAATCCTATCAGACTGGCGATCGGAGAACCATAACAAGCCTGCTTTGAAATGGAGGGAGTTTTGTGAATTGTGCCAGGTGAAAGTACCGGCATTGAGGATTCGATCAAGGCACAATGATATGGATAAGGTGGCGATGAGGCGGCGGGCCGTGGCGAATTCCTTGCATCACACAGGTGAGGTGATTTTCTTCGAAGAGCTCGGGTTCCTGATATTGGATTGTGAGTGGTTCTGTGGAGAAGTGCTTGGCAGGCTGACAAAATTAGAAGTTAGGAAGCAGAGTTCGGCGGAGAAAAACGGATTTTTGAGTCGGAAAGAGCTGGAGAAGATTCTTAGAGGTAGCCTACAGAGTCGGGTCCCGGGAATAGGCTCGAAGGTGTTTGAAAATCTGGAGGCTGGTGATCTTGTTAGGATGATGCTGAAGCTAGAGCTGTGTTATGAACAAGACCCAGGTAACCCGGATTCTCTGCTTTTGATCCCAGCTATCCTTGAAGAAGGCAGGGGAAGATCGCAGAGATGGCAATTGAGCGCACCCTACTGTGTTTATGCTGGTCGGCATCTCGAATGCGATGATTCAAGCCACATGTTTCTCACGCCAGGATTCTTTCCAAGGTTGCAGGTACTAAAACATTCATGTTCTACCATTACCAGTAGCTTTTTCCAATCCAAACTCTCTCTTCAGCATTTGGGCTATGTTTGGATATTCAATTGAGTTGAATTGCAATAATTCAATTCAATAAAGGGGCCATGATCAAAGTGGGGCTAGCCCCCAACTATGCAATTCACAGAATTAAGATTCATTTCAGTCATTTCCTCTATAATGAATTGCAATTCAGTTCAATTAAGCATCCAAACGCCTCCTTAGACACACAAAATGAGTTTGAATCACAGAGGGATGTAAAATGCATGCAGCTGAGTGTTATTATAAATGTTTGAGAAAGAGTGAGAAAAAAAATGCATTTTACATGAATTGATCACTTAAAAAAATGAGGTGGGTCATACCTAGGAAGGAGGGGTGAGCATGGTCAATCATCATTTCACAAAAACCAACATGTGTGGTTCATCTCAGCCCTCGTCGTGGTTAGTTTTTAGCACAGACCAAGAACTGAAGAACTTGGATAAAGGCATATATTTCAAATTGAAAGGACAGAAACCGCCCTGAATATATGAAACAAGGACAGCACTGGACACACATCTCCGACACCATTTGACATGGCTCATTGCACAACGCACATTTTTAGGTTTATTACTTGCACATAAAAGCATTTGATATTTAGGCTTACTAGTGCTATTAATATTGTTTGAATTATCTCCAATATTATCATTATTTCCAGCTTGGCGATACCGATAACACTGGTAGTATTAGCAATTCTAGGCATCAATAATATATCGTTAAGTATCGCCAACATATTGATATCGCCAATATTTTCAATTGTGTAAATTCTAGGTGTCTAATGTAGAGCAGGTCGTGGACACTTTCAAGGCCAAGATGGACCAGAGAAGGCCCAATCCAAGGCGGAAGTGATCAGGACCATCATAACCAGAAAATAGTCATATCTTGCAAACCAGAATGAGTTTTTCGACGTACCATATATGATTTTGAGGTACGAGAAGCTACTTTAGCCAACCAACCCTGCTATGCCGGTTTGCTCACTCTGGATTTGCAAGATTCCATCACATCAACGGTCGAAAGTCCATTTTATTTCCCTCTTTACTATAAATAGTAAGTTTTAATTTGATCATAACTTTTGATCCTTTGAGCTTTAGGAGTCGTGCCAAGCATGAAAAGGGCTTAGAAAAATTAGGAGAATAATGTGGTTAGGCCAATTTGGAAACTTACTTTTTTTGGCTGAAAACCATCAAGTCTAGTAGGAATCATGACCGTCTATAAATAGTAAGTCACGTTTTTAGCGAGTTTGAGTATGAAACTTCGTCCCAGGTTTGAGATCACTATTTAAAGGATTGTAATTTCATTTTTTATCATCAATCAATTTATTTTGAATTATTAGAAATTATTTCTATTTTCTTCCCTCGTGGATTCGAGGAATCTCTATGAGGAGTCCAGAGAAACTCCGTGGTTTCGGAGTAGTTATCCCCGAGGAAGACTGTGATCGACCTCATCACGTCTTTCCCGGCATCAGTGTCACTTATATTGCCAATGTATTGATATCATCAATATTTTTGACTGCATAAATTTTAGGTGACGCTTGCATCACAAGTGTATTAGCAATATTTCAATAATATCGCCAATGTAGAGATATAACAGAAAGTTTATTTATAAAAAAAAAAAAAAATCTATTCCATTTTTTATGAGCACATTGTTGTATGCAATTTCCAATTTGTCGTTGATAATATTGATAATATCTCAATATTATTGTTATCACAACATGCACAATATCAAAACCACAATCTTTTATTTCCTTTCCAGTTGTTGATGATTTTTTGGTAAAATATCATGAGTTGTCGATATTCTACAATATCGATGGATGTTTGGATGGAAGGTTGGATGGATGATAATATCGATGGATGTTTGGACGGAAGGTTGGATGGATAATTGGATGGTTAGATTGTTTCTTACATTAACACATGCTTCTAAGCCCCCATTAAATGGAAACTTATTGTGTATACATTCTTTTTGCAATGTTGTTATTCCTAACTATGTATATATGTGTATTTTAGTATCTCTCGAAGTTTCACTGAAAATTCTACCATTTTACCCATGTTTTCCCACATTTTCAATTATCAACGATATTATTAGTGATATCAATATTGTTTCTGTATCCCTGGCCAGCGAAACTTGTAGTGATACCGATAGTTTGAACAACGGCTATTATTTATTTTTTATGGGTAGTTTTCTGCAAATAATTACAATATATTTTTTTTAAGGGTAAATAATTACAATATATTATTAAATTATAAAATATTAATCCATTTGTATGGAAGTCCCCCCGTGGGAATTTTGTGCTCTCATTACCAATCCCAAGCCTGGATGGACGGTTGCATCAAATTGGCAAGCAATGTCATGTAAGACTTCTATTAGGTGGGCTTGCATGATCAATGGCTCAGATTGATCAAACCTATTGATGTTGGATTATTTGGACTGAGCATATTCGTGGACCATAGTAGTTGTGTTTGGTTCAAGGGGTGGTGCACTTGGACAATACTACGTATAGACAGCATTTCTGAGAAACATGGACTCTTACAATGTGGAGACTCCTCGAGGAATAGTTGTGATGAGTTGAACTAGCCTGGGCGTCATTCTTATATATAAAGTCTTGGTCCCTCCTTACCCACACAAACCTTCCCATTCAAGTATGTGACTTGGATTAAGTGTGAAATCTGAGATTACCAAAATAGAAGTCCTTAGCTCAATGTATTGAATTAGATATTTTGAAAAACCCCTTTTGTTCTGCTCTGTTTTGACCTAGAAACCCAGTAAGTGGGGTATCAGAGCGATCACATTCTGCAATAACCGTCGGTCTTCTAATTTTTCCAGCAATGTAAGCGGATTCCATTTGGCGCTTGAATCAATCATATTCTAGTATTTGGAATGAGGATCGAGTATAACTAAGTTTCAATGAAAATGAATTCCTAGATTGGGAGATCCAGCCGTTTCAATTCCATCGTGTCGCCAACGGTTTAAATTGAAGAATGGACTGTTTGAGTGCGCGTAGGGAAATCTAGACCATTCTTTTTCGTTTATAATGATTTTTTTTATGTTTATGTTATGTGTGGTGTGTATATTGATTCATTTTGTGATTTAAATTAATGATTCCATGTTTATCACATGATTATACAGCCTGTGAAAAAGCAATCGGTTTTGGGCCATTCTTATGTTGCGCAGCACGCCAACAACACAGTGAACCAAGATCCAATTTTCGGTCTCACCCACAAACGATAAACAGAAAGAAATATAATCTAGAAGAATAATCAAAACATTTCAAACAAACCACAAGACAAGATATACGTGGAAAAATCCCAACAAGGGTAAAAAAAAAAAACTACAAGTGCAAACTTCTACTATGAAGAAAACGAGATTACAAGCAATATACTAACCTTTTCTCTTAAATGTATAGAGAAAACCCTTTTGCCCACACTTTAGAATAACTCACATTAACCCTAGAAAAGCCCTAAGGACCCTTATTTATAGTTTAAGCAACTTCCCTTTCGCACCCTTACGAAACCGACTCAAATTTCCGCATTCCGTATCAAATCCACAAAACGAATCTGCGTAACCTTGACTGGTCGAGCGGACCCTCGATTGGTCGAGCATGGGCCTCGACTGGTCGAGAACTTCGGAACCAAAAAACTGATGCTCGCTGGACTTTGAGTCGAGCTAGCCCTCGACTGGTCGAGTGGCCCACTCGACCAGTCGAGCACCCCTGTCCAGATGTGGCTCCACATCACAATTTTCAACTTGGAGACACATCACCATAAACCTTTATCTTCTACATCTAGAGTGCACCATCAACCCGTCTTCAATCCTGAAGACCAATCAAAGTTAAACAGAGCTTCAGCTTCTCCCGTGTAACTACCTTGGTCGGCATATCTGCAAGATTCTCACTTGTATGAATCTTTTATAGAGCAATCTATCCATCTTCTAGTAACGAACGTATGAAGTGATATCTGGTGTTAATATGCTTGGTCCTAAAATGAAAGGCTAAATTTTTAGCCAAGTGTATTGCACTTTGACTGTCACTATACAGCTTGCAATCTACTTGACTCTTACCCAACTCTTCCATGAAACCTTGCATCCACACCATCTCCTTGCACGCTTCTGTAGCTGTAACATATTCTACTTCCATTGTACTGATAGATACTATCTTCTATGACTGAGAGACCCAACTGACTGCAACACTACCCAGAGTAAAGACATAACCTGTAGTGCTTCTTCTACTGTCGATATCTCCTGCCAAATCTGAACCTCGATAGCTTTGTAGCTTGATTTTCGATCGTCCATAACACAGCCCTACATCAACAGTACCTACCAGGTATCTAAGGATCCACTTCACAGCTTCTCAATATTCCTTCCCGGGGTTATTCATGAACCTGCTAACAACTCCCACTGCTTGAGCAATGTCTACCCTCATACTCACCATAGTATACATGAGACTCCCAATAGCTGACGCATATGGGACTTTAGCCATGTAGTCTCATTCTTCCTACGTCTTTGCACCTTGCTCATTAGAGAGCTTGAAGTGGTTGGCTAATGGAGTGTTAACCGGCTTAGCACCTCTCATACTGAATCGATCAAGTACCTTGGTTATGTACTCTGCCTGTGACAAAACTAGTTTCTTATTTTTCCTGTCACACTTTATCCTCATGCCTAGGATTTGTTTTGCAGCTCCTAAATCCTTCATGGCAAATTCTTTAGACAGTTGTCTTTTGAGATCTGAGATGTCCTTCATGCTTGATCCGGCCACAAGCATATCATCAACGTACAGAAGAAGGATGATGTAAGACGTATCAAACTTCTTCAAATAGTAATAGTGGTCTGCATGATATCTCCTGAAATCATTTCTCGATATGAAACTGTTAAACTTCTTGTACCACTGCATTGGGGCCTACTTCAGGCCATATACCATATAGACTCTTCTTCAATCTACACACCTTGTTCTCCTTTCCTAGTGTCACGTATCCTGTCGGCTGATGCATATATATCTCTTCTTCAAGGTCCCCATGAAGAAAGACTGTCTTAACATCTAGCTGCTTTAGATGTAAGTCCTCTGTAGCCACTATAGTAAGACCATGTGAATCGTAGACATTTTTACCACAAATGAAAATATTTCAATAAAGTCGATACCTACCTTTTGTTAGAAATCTTTCACAACTAATCTGGCCTTGTACCGTTTCGAACTATCGTGCTCCTCCTTCAGTTTGTAAACTCACTTGTTATGAAGAGTTTTCTTACCCTTAGGTAGAGTAACTAGCTCCCATGTACGATTAGACTCAAGAGAGTCCATCTCATCATCCATGGCCTGCGTCCACTTAATCCATGTATCTGACTGTAATGCTTCTTCAAAACACTCTGGTTCACCATTATCTGTCAACAGTAGATAATGTAAGGAGGGTGAGTATCGGGTCGTGGGTCTCCTCTCTTGAGTAGACCTCCTCACAACCGGTATCTATGGCTCTGCCTCATAATACTCCTGCGCATGATCATCCTGTAGCGCTGTAACACCTGTGTCCAGTAACTCTTCCAACTCTACGAATTCTTTACTCTTCCAACTCTACTAATTCTTTCTCATCGACCTTGTTTTGCTGCATATTGTCTTTATGCATCACTTTTTCATTGAAGACTACATCTTTGCTTTTGATGATTTTCTTGTTTTCTGTATCCCAAAACCTGTAGCTAAAATCATGTTGCTCATAGCTTATAAACGTGCAGTTCCTGGACTTCGCATCCAGCTTGTTTCTGTGCTCTGCATCAATGTGAACATATGAAGTGCAACCGAACACTTTAAGATGTGCAAGGTTCACTTCTTTCCTAGTCCATGTTTCTTTTGGTAGCCAATCATCCAATGGTGCTAAGAGACTTCTATTGATAAGATACACAGCAGAGACTTCTATTGATAAGATACACAGCAGTATTCACAACATCTACCTAAAACGTCTTGGGCAACCCTGCATGTAACCTCATGCTCTTGGCACGCTCAAGAATGGTCCTGTTAAGGCGCTCAGCCACACCATTCTGCTGTGGTGTCCCTGAAATCGTTTTCTTATTTTTGATTCCATTTGTTGCACAATACTCCTCAAACCTCTTATCACAATACTCTCCCTCATTATCTGATCTGAGACATTTTACTGTTTTACTTGTCTCGTTTTCTACCATTACTTTTCACTTCTTAAATACATCAAATACATCAGATTTGTGCTTTAAGAAATAAATCCACAGTTTTCTACTAGCATCATCAATAAAGGAAATAAAATAACATGAACTACCAAGAGATGATACTTGTACCGGTCCCCACACATCAGTGTGTACAAGCTCCAACATATGAGTCTTTGGAGCGCATCCTGTTTTCTTGAAACTTACCCTCTTCTGCTTGCCATATACGCAGTCCTCGTAGAATTCCAAGTTAATAGACTTCAGCCCTGGTAGCTTCCCTTTTGACAATAGCACTTTCATCCGTTTCTCACTCATATGTCCCAACCTCTAATGACATAACTGCCCATTCACTCCAGTTGATGCGACTGCGAGTGAACTATACGATTCTGAAGTCACATACAAAGTACCTTCCTTATTACCTCGAGATATCACCAAGGCACCTTTTGTGATCTTTCAGGAATCACTAGTGAATGTCGTCACATATCTGGTATTGGCCAACTGCCCCACTGAGTTCAAATTTCATTTCAAACTCAGTACATGTCTAACATCATTCATTTTTAAAGTCATTCTGTCTTTCTGATTTATATGAACATTTCCCTTTCCAACAGTACTGCACGGCTCATCATCACCCAGGTAGACTCTCCCAAAGTCACCTGACACATAATCACACAGAACTTCCTTACACGAGGTAGCATGAAATGAAGCACCCGAGTCTATGACCCAAGACTCATTCCTCGCATCAAGAGACAAGATCGACGCCTCTGTGTCACTCTCCTCAGATAGATTCACCGAATCCTTCCTGCCTTAAGAGCTTTCTTTTTATTTCTTAAGTGCCCTACAATCACATTTCATGTGTCCCTTCTTACCACAATGCCAACACCCGTTTTTGTCTTTCAGTCCCTTAGACTTCTTCTTCGACTTAGAACGTCCATGTTTATTGCCTCCTTTATTCAACAATCTTCCCCTTCTTTCAATGTTTAGAGCATTCCTTGAATCCCCTGAAACTCTTGATGCCTTTCTTCTAGATTCTTTGCTGAGAATTAGACTGGCCATATCATCAAATTTCAACCTTGTCGACCCTGAAGGATTGCTCACAATAATCACCAAACCATCCCAACTATCTAGCAAACTGGACAAGATCAATAACGCCCTGACCTTGTCTTCAAAAATAATGCTAACGGATTCCAACTAGCTCGTGACTATATTGAACTCATTTAGATGTTCAGCCACACTCCCACCATCTGACATCTTCATGTTGAATAATTGTTTCATAAGATGAACCTTGTTGGACGCTGAAGGTTTTTCATACATCGTAGCTAGGGCTTCTATTAATTCTTTTGTGGTCTTTATCTTAGATATATTGAAAGCGACGCTCTTAGACAAAAAGAGTCGGATCGTTCCTAAAGTCTTCTGATCCAATAAAAATCATTCATCATTCATCATCTTCTCTAGTTTCTTCTCTTTTCCTCCTACATGAATATAGAGGTCCTTCTGATACAAATAATCTTCTATCTGCATCTTCCAGAAGACAAAGTTTGAACCATTAAACTTCTCAATTCTAGTATTCCCTTCTTCCATCATCGCTCACACTTGAACTAAACCAATAGCTCTGATACCAGTTGTTGCGCAGCACGCCAACAACGCAGTGAACTGAGATTCAATTTCCAGTCTCACCTACAAACGATAAACAGAAAGAAATATAATCTAGAAGAATAATCAAAGCATTCCAAACAAACCACAAGACAAGATATATGTGGAAAAACCCCAACAAGGGTAAAAAACCACGGGTGCAAACTTCTACTATGAAGAAAACGAGATTACAAGCAATATACTAACATTTTCTCTTAGATGTATAGAGAAAACCATTTGCCCACACCTTAGAATAACTCCCATTAATCCTAGAAAAGCCCTAGAGACCCATATTTATAGTTTAGGCAACTTCCCTTTCGCACCCTTATGAAACCGACTCAAATTTTCGCAATCTGTATCAAATCCGTAAAACGAATCTACGTAACCTCAACTAGTCGAGTAGGCTACTTGACTAGTCGAGCAGACCCTCGACTGGTCGAGTAGGGGCCTCGACCGGTCGAGGACTTTGAGTCGAGCCAACCCTCGACTGGTCCAGTGGGCCACTCGACTGGTCGAGCAGGGCACTCGACTAGTCGAGCACCCCTGTCCAGATGTGGCTCCACATCTCAACATCTTAATTGTTTTCTTTACGATCTTGCGTCTAATGATTGATCTCATCTTACCTTTGAATTAGACTACACAGATTTACCGAGATCTTGATGCGCGATGTAGACCTAGTGGATGCATCCAAGCCACTGAAATTAGATCATGGACACCATTTAGAAATCACATATACACATGGGTTTCATTAAAAAGCTTGTGGACAGAGAGGAATTGTGGATGGTTTAAATCATCCGGAAGGTGGCTCATGGCGTCGTCATCGCCCCCACCCAAGTCCGTCCATGTGGACGTAAGAGGGGGAGGGAAGGCGTGCGCAAGCTCTCTCTCTCTCTCTCTCTCTCTCTCTCTCTCTCTCTCTCTCTCTCTCTCCTTTTTTCCATTCCACATTATCCCTATCTTCTCATTAGTCGAAAATTCTAATTTGGAATCTCCCAAAATCTCTACGATTCTAAATAATACAAAATTAGGATTTTGGGGAGATCCCAAAATCTATAAATTAAAAATTACAAAAAATAAAAAAAAACCTTGATTAATGGTCCATATGTCCTCCGCAATCCACAATTTTGTCATATTGCATATATATATATATATATATATATATAAGATGTTTTTTATTCAAATCTGTCCATCCATGCATGGATCGGACCATATGACCACTTGAGGATGTGGGGCCCACCCTTGGCTAGGATTGAGCCCCACAACCACTGCATTATTGGATCAGCATGTGGGCCCTGAAATTCGTACATCTGTCGGCCCTCATGTAGTCTTAATGACATCAGCAAATTGTAGCCCGCTAGGTCTTTTTTGGCTCCCCTATGGGAGATCTAATTCATTAGTTTTGTTCTCCTTGTCGACATCTTTGAAACAAGCGGTCACTCAATTAGAGGTTGGATCACAAAGTTATTAGATGAACAATATTGGTCATAAAATAAGTGGGCTATATCTCATGATCCACTGGTTAGGATGAGATGAAGATTAGTCTTAGGTAATGTTTTCAATACGCTTTTTCAAGATGGTCCGATTGGATTGGATAAATCTTGTCTAGATTTGGCTGGATTGATTGTGGTTGTTTATGGAATATTTTGGACATATCCAATTCATTTCATATCAGATTTGACTTAAATTCGCTTCTTAGCCCGATTGGCACGTTTTGGAAATGTTCGTCAGCTTAAATTAATCGAAGTATAGACCAATCATGGAGATTTGATCAAAACAGTCCGTGAAACAAAGATGGTCATTATGGAGATGCACACGACACACTAGGATTTTTAGCTTAGAGTACGAGTGGGCTTATAAGAAAACAAATGGTTGGTTCAATTAAAAAAATACGACAACCATTATTTCACATTCTTATATCAAGTCTCGATTAGGCTCAAGTTTGGGCCTTTACCCATGCTTCCAGGGCTGATACTAACCATTGGTAAAAGGAAAAATCCAACAATTATCATACTTCTTTAGGATGATTTCACTAGGGTGGGACCGTGGAGCAATCCTTGAGTCTAAGATTCATAGGTTGAAACTGGTTGTGCTAGTCACTGAAGTGGCTTGGTCAATGAAAATCTTTTATTATAAACTTGTAAATGTGGAATTCAATAATTCTCCATACAAATTGAGGATTGCATTAGATTGCATTTGTGTTCATAGTAAACAATGATTGAAACGAAGAAAGATCATTGTTTGGTGTGATACAAGAGGTGTAGAGTGATTGACGCTAGTAATATAAGTTTAAGAGATCCATCTTAGATAAAGGTGTTAAGTGTCTTAAATTTATGTAATCAGCATTGATCAATTTCATGTTCAATGAAACCACTTCTGTATCGTGATTTCACCCAAAAGATGAGTCACGATGATACGTCAAACTCTTGCTAGAATTGATGAAGAAGGCCCATCATCATTTTGAACAATTTGATTTAAATGCCCGAATCAATTGAATGAAAGTGCAATGCGTATTTTTTTCCTTTAGTTTATGTCGATGCAGTATGTAGATAGACGTATTTATTAATTTGTGCGCCCTCCATAAAGCGTAATTAAGTTTCTTATTTAGACATATATGGTTATGTGTTTAAATTTGAAATTGAGAGATTCATATTTATTATTATTTGAATGTGATTGGCATTAGCACTTTAGTTAATAACATTTACTAATTGAACTTGAATGCCTAACACATTTACAATGTTAGTTCTTTAAATGGAAAAGGGAGTCACGCTAAGCGTAGCTTATGTGCGCGCAATGGCTTTTCAATCATTGCTTGCTGGCTTCAAGGAAATTCCATCCAGTTATGGAATAAGCGATTGGTCACACCTCTGTGAGATAATGGGAAGACTTGTATGAGAAGGAATTCTCCACTCTCTAGACTTTTCAGACTTTAAAGTATGCATTAACTGCATTAAGGGAAAGAAAAATGAAACTGGGAAGAAAGGTGCCGCTAGGATCGTAGGACTCTTAATGGTAATACAAAAAAGCATCTACAGACCGTTCCCTGCTGCATTTTGGAACGTGCAGAAGTATTTTTTTCATCACCTTATAGATGACTGCTCTTACTATGAGTACACGTACCTTATATGTGATAAATTAGTTATCTGAGATGTATTTGAGTTCTATAGACCTATAGGATTATGGCATCAACACCCAATACAACATGCCTAAGGCACCATAGCATAATGGTATAGCTGAATTGCACAATTACACCCTAGAAGACATAGTGTGTAGCATAATTAATAATTCAACGATACTAGAACTTGTGGGTGACGCAATAAATAAATAAATATAGTAATATATATCCTTAATTGAGTCCCAAGCAAGGTTGTATCGAAAACCACGTTTGAATTGTAAATTGAAAGCAAGCCCATTTTGTAACACCTTCATGTATAGATTGTCCTATCAAAACCGAGCTTTTCAATACATAAGAAAGAAAACTTGACCCAAGACGGTTAATTGTTGGATACATAGAGAAGTCGAAAGGTTTCAGGATCTATTCTTTCCAACTCTATTAGGATTGTAGAAACTAGAAATGCAGAGTTTATTAAGGATACAAAAAATAGTGCGAGTATTAACTCTACCCAATAGATCGATACCATGAAGAATGAATTAAAATTCATAAAGGACAATAAATTCTAAAATCTTATTTTATTGCCCAAAGGAATTAAGCCGATTGGTTGCAAAGGGAGACTTTATGAGTAATATCAAAATATATAAAGCCAAATTGGTTGTTAAGAGTTTTAGTCAATGTAAAGGCATTAACTTTACAGAGATTTTCTCTACAATACCAAGAAAAGTGTTGTGCTACTTATAACAAACAAAGGACTTTATATGTAGATATAGAAGATTCGATCGTTTGGGATTGATTGGATACCCAAACTCAGTTTCTGCTAGAAATTTTTTTATTTATGGGTTATAGAGACCAAAACCATTGAGAATGTTTGTGACAATTCACCAATAACTAACTTCTCCAATAACAAAGATTCACCCACGTCAAAGCACATTGACATAATGTAGCTTGTTTTGAAATGAGAGTACAAAATCATCCAGTCTGTAGAACTTAATTGCCCAAAGTAGATGCTAATGGATTAATTCACCAAAGGCCTTGCTATAACACTATGATGTATGTACAGAAATTTAAATATCTCATTATTTTGATGATTCTGTTAGATAGTTTATTTTTCTACTTCTCCTTCAGTGTGCACATTTTTTTAATAAGAAAAATTTTGGATCCAATTGAGACATTTAGAACTCTTAACATAAACAGTTAGTCTACTTGGAGATAAGCACATGTACTCATGTTATGCATGCAATCTCCAAACCACACTTTCATATGCTTGATATATATCGTTGTGATTCTAATACTCATGACTATGATTCGTTTCATTTCGAAAATATTAAATGTTATAATGACTACCATAATCTAATATTAGTGAGATTAATGGATAAGATATGAGAAGTGTTACTCATATCAGCTAGTGGTAGTGATTTTAAAAATTATGTGGATGCCCATTAGGAAGTTCTAAACTCATATGTTTTATAAAATATTATTTTTTTTAAATGACATTAATCATTGCGGCCCAAGTGGGATAACATAAGACTTATATTAGATGGACCTACGTAATTAATGGCTCAGATTGATCAAACATATTTACCGTTAAATTATTTAAACTAAGCATACTGGTGAGCCCTGTAGTAGTTGTGATCGGTTCAAATACGCAAGGGGTGATGTGCTTGGACTGTACAATATTTCAGAGAAACGTGGACTTTTAGAATGTGGAGACTTCTAGAAGAGAAGTTGTAATGGGTTGAACTACTTCATCTCTCGCTCTTATAAATAAAGTCTTAGTCTCCTCGCCCACACATATACAAAAAACCTCTTCTTTCATCTTAGTTTTCTATAAGGTGCAGAACATCAAGTTCTATCATCATCCATCGACATCAAACATGGCTTTCCATTTAGTGTGATTTAAATTAAGTATGAAATATGAGATTATCACAACGGAGATCATTGGCTCAATGTATTAAATTGGATTTTCAAAAAATCCATTTTATTCGGTTGTGTTTTGACCCAAAAACCAACATGTCAAATTTCAGCCATATTTTTTTCTCATGGACCTTAAAAATCTAACATTCCATTGATTTGACAATCCAACGTTTCGTCCTTAATCTCGAACAATATAGAGCTTAGATAATGATGATCAAAAGTTGCCATCTTGGACACTCGACATGTGTCCAGTTACATGTAGTCGTGCATGGTTCCAAAACTCAGTGACTCGACTTGAAACTCAGCTGAGTCACTCAAGTCGACGAGATTTAGAGCTAAGTAGGGGGGAACTTGATATTGGACCTAACTCGGTGACTCGACTTGAAACTGAGCTGAGTTCACTTGACTCAGCGACTCAATGGCTCGTTCGAGACAACATAACTCAGCATAACTCAAACCGAATCACTCAACTCCTGGGTGGAGATTTTATTAAAAACATAGGGAGTGGGATTAGAACCCCCACCCTCAAAACATTAACCAGTGAGGTATTTATCTAGTTGGTGATTTGAATTACATTCTATATTGCCTGTATAAATTTAACTATTTTTAATCTCTCTTTCCTTTCCTAATATTTTCAATTTACAAATAATGAAATATCAAGGTCAAGTCTTCGAGTCAATCCAACACAGCTAAACATCGTGTCGAGTCGAGTTTTTGGGTTCTTGAACTATGATTAAATGACCTCAAAATCTCACTTGTTTCCCAACCCAGGTCCACCTCCACAACAAAATCATGGGATCAAACAACCAGCATGCTGCTACATACAGCCTAGAGAAATACCTGATATCCATAACCATCAATGGCATCTATGTCCGAGTTGAGCTCGGCGGGCAATTGGGCTACTACATCGATGTCCTCGCATGCTCTACGAAGAACATGACTGAAACTCTGAGACTCTTCCAGCAGCTCATAATCCCAACAATCCAGGGACTCTGCCATGGCGTTACCTTGACAGAGAGCGTCCTCAGGTCGGAATGCATAAGAAACCTGACCCCACCCAGATTTCGAAAGACCCAGTTTGTGTCACTGCAACAACTGAAACAGGCGCTACTCACGGTTCCGGCGGACAGCATGTATGACTATCAGCATACATGGAGTTCGGTATCGGATGGTAACAGGCCCATCTTACCATCTGGATTCGACTTTGCCCGAGACCTGCTTTCGGATGAGGACTTTCGAGAAGTACTACATCGACGGTACCATGACCTTTACCATCTGGCCGCCGAACTAGCTGTCCCATTGGAGAACACCCATGACCCACCTGCTGAAGATGAGCCCGATAGCACAGTCGAACCATCAGTAGCCGGCATCGCCAAGGGTGTTGAAGCTGTTCTACAGAGGCTGAAGATCATACAACAGGAGATTAAGGACCTGAAGCAGGAGATCCAGGGGCTGAGATATTACGAACACAGGCTCCTGATCGAGCTTCACCGAAAGGTGAACTACATGATGAACTACAGTGTGCAGTTAGAAGAACGGAAAGTACCAAACATGTTCTATTTCGTCCAGACGGAAAATTATTCAAGAAAGCTAGTGACGAACATAATCTCTGGCATGACGGCGCTCCGGCTACACATGTTGTGTGAATTCCGAAGAGAAATGCATGTCGTTGAAGATCAGATGGGTTGCGAAATGATGCAGGTCGACAACACAACTGTGAGGTGTTTAGTCCCATACATGAACAAGTTCATGAAACTGCTAACGTTTGCTCTGAAGATTGGAGCCCATTTCGTGGCGGGAATGGGAGAGATGATACCGGATTTGAGCAGGGAAGTAGCCCATCTCGTTGATTCGTCGGTTATGTATGGCGGGGCGGCAGCGATGGGAGCGGGGGCCTTAGGGGTGGCTGCAATTGGACAAATGGGGGGGAGCAGATACAGAAGCCAGAACAGGATGTTGGGTGGAGAGCGTTCGAGAAATGTTCAACAGGATCTGAGAACGGCGCAGCAATGGCTCGTGGATTTCTTGAAGGACCGCAGGTGTTCGACGGGGAGAGAAATTGCAGAGAAGTTCGGGTTGTGGAGGGTGCAATACAGGGACGATGGTCAGATTGCATGGATCTGCCGACGGCACAGAGAAATAAGAGCAAGTGAAATCATCGAAGTGCCCGTTTGAAAACATGTCAGCACTACCCGTTTGAAAACATGTCAGCACTACGGAAGAATACGATCACCGTACCATCTCATCGGTACAAAGTAGCCTGTAATTGTAGAAACTACATAGATTGCGAAGTACTAGTGAAAGTAGTTTAAGTACTATGGCATTCTCTACCAAATCCAATACCACAGGGAAGAAGAATATCTCAAAAAGAGCGACTGCTCCTCATATGCATTTGCCAATCTGTAAGTCAGCATGCATGTGCATATCAGAGTTTAAAAACCTGACCACTCGACTCCATATTCATCCATATTGGGTCAACTCGAGGACTCGACCCGACTCGACTCGATAGTGAATAAACATAAACTAAAACTCTTAAAATTAGTAAGGAATATTTAAAATAATTACATATGTTATAAGCTTTGCATTCTTCTCTGTTTCAAAAGAAATGCTTCAGATAGAAAATATGTGCGTTTGGATAGGAGATACCGCATATTGGGATTAATTATAATCTCGATTTTGGTGGGCCCCATGCCCTCCATGTAGCATTTTCTGCACTAAAGTGGCACTTTCCTCTGCATAAATGCAATTAGCAGAGTTTCGAGTTTTTTCCTTTTTTCCTGAAATGGCAGTAATTGCACTTATACAAAGGAAAGCGCCACTTTAGGGCAGTGTATTTAACAAGAAAGGAGTGGGGCCTACAAAAATCATGATTAGGCTTGATCCTGATTTAGCAGGATCCCCTACCCAAACAGATCCGAAAAAGTTTATAGACTGGTTATAGATCCCATCTTATTATTAGGCCACTACATGTTGTCGAATCAAATAAAACACCCATGCCGGGTCAAACAATACATACCATATACCCATTCAATTTCAAGTAAGGATGATTAAGGAATGCCAAATCCATCTTAGGCATAGATTATCACAATGTCCCATTTTTGTCATGGCCTCGTGGACCCTTCTTTTTCATCACGTAGATGTGGATTACCTCAATAAATAGCAACAGAGCTTTTCCAAACAATAGGTTGCTTCTAAAATAGGAAGTGCTTAAAGTAAAATTCAGGAGAAAAGAACCAACTATATTTAAAGACTTCGAGAAGTCATGTAGAACTACTGAATATTCACCCTGCATAGATCAGGCCCAGGTTCCTTTATGTTTTTCTGGCTGCTTTTTTTTTTACACACGCATTCACACCCCCACGCACTCACACCACAATGGGTACTCGAACCCATGACCTCATGTTGAAACTCACAGTTCTGTTATTTTAACGAAATCTTCTGTTATTTGCTCAAAAACAAATCAGTCGCATGGACGCTCCAACCCGTTTTAGTAGAAGAACACACTATTTGTTTGCATCCATTAGTTCGCGAGGGACCCTCAACTTGCATCAACTTACTCCTAACCAGTGCAGTTTTTAGTCTCTGTTGCATATGACAAAACCATCTAAGTCTACTTTCCTCATAAGATCAGGTAAAGTAGAATGGTTTGATCAGTGGCTCTGTGCAATGGAGACCAAGAACTGCACCGATTAGGACTCTCTCTCTCTCTCTCTCTCTCTCTCTCTCTCTCTCTCTCTTGTGTGTGTGTGATAAAACTATATTTCATGCATTGTATGTGTTGGAGGGACGCACATGATCCTACCCTTAGCATACCATGTATTGGAGGAAGAAATGTACTGCATACCCATTCCCATACCATGTACCAAAGTGACCCACAATCCAAATAACCTTCCATCAACCCGATAGACAGGCAGAATGCTAACAGATTCCTCACGATGAGAAACAGCATCCGGGTCTGTTCCAATAGGCTCAGAAAGAAAAACCAAATGGCAACCGGAGAGGGTCCTTACTCTTGCCCTGGTGGTAGACTCACAAGAGTTTCAACACCAGGTCAAGGGTTAGAGTACCCATAGGTGGTGAAATCCCACTACGGCGTGAGTGTGTGAGTGTGTGCGTGTGTGCGTCTGTAAAAAATATTGGCAACTGGAGAAATTTACTCAGATTTTATCGAATTTAATCACATTAACATCGTCATCAGCGTCATCATCATCATCGTAGACCATCCCAGATATTTGGGGTTGGCTTTACAAATCATGTTTCTACAATCATTAAGATTCAAAACAGGAACAAGCAACCAGTTGCCCACCAGACATCAACCCTCCTCCATGTGGACTGGAAACCAGTTGGCACATTGCTCAGAGCATCTAAGAAGTTAGAATTTCCAACTTTGCAAATCAAGCATAGGTTGTCAATCCTAGTATGTGTTCGTTCACTTAATGAAATGACTTCTTTTTTGAAAGGTAACACTACCAGGGATTGAACCCTGGATCACTCACACATGCTACACTTAATGAAATGGCTTGTTTGTTCAAGCAATGACTAAAATGGAATTCCCGTCTAAAGGAAAGACTTGGGTTGGGCACTCATTGTCAAGGTCTGGAAACAAATCTACTTTCATTTTTCAAAGAATAACCAAATTACTCCCAGCTATGGAGAGATGAGCAAGAACTTCAGACATTTTGAAGATGCAGCAGAATGGAGATGTAGCATCTGTAGTAGCTAGATCTTTAAGCTTCGCTTGCTCGTTGCCATGTTATCTTGCATTTCACAATGAACGTGGGCTCCAGTCATCACCCATGCAATCGAATGAATCTAATTTGGGGACTGCAGAAGACGCTTCCTTGTGCGGGAGTTTGTTAGGAAGGTCAAGCTTCACGTCCTTCTCATACAAGAATCAAAAGTTCGAGAATTATGGGGACTGAAGGTATACGCATGGCCATTCTCCCTTCACAAGGCAGGTCGGGAGGATGGATTATGATTTGGAATACCGATGTAGTTGATATGATTGCGAAATAAATGGGCGAATTCTCCATTTCAAACAAAATTCTATTTGAAGGACAGTGGATTTCAATGGTCCCTCTCTAATGTATATGGCCCACTGATCCTACTGAAAAGGAAGCATTTTGGGAAGAACACGATTCTATTCCCATCATGATGAAAGATAGATTGGAGAATATGGTGATTTCAACACTTTGATTCTCTTTCAAACGCCATTCTCATGGTGGGTGATGAATATGGTGATTTCAACACTTTGATTCTCTTTCAAACGCCATTCTCATGGTGGGTGATGAAATTCTAGAAGGTCAAGAGGATATTGAATGGGAAATGAGTAGTGACTGACTGACTTCTTTTGGTGTTCGAACTCAAAAGGAAAGGTTGATAAACCTCTTATGGATGACTCCTATTTCAATCCTATCCCCACCTATACAGTATCATGGTTGGAAAGAGATTTTGAGGTGGAGGTGAAAGGGCTAGTCATGGAGATGAAAGGAGAAAAGGCACCACGATCCAATGGTTTTTCAATGGCATTCTATCAAGACTGTTAGGAGGTGAACCAAGGAGATCTCATGGAGGTACTTAAGGAGTTCCATGAGAGAGGCCATTTTCATGAAGGTGCAAATGCAATTTTTATTATGCATATTATCCCTATGCCCACTCAATCACAAGTCCAGTTTCATTAGGAAATGCCACCTTCCACAAGTTCGACTTACCTTAAATTCCCTATTGTTGCATCCAAACCACACCAAATCAATTTCAGTAAAAATGCCATCACGGGAATTGGCATTTCCGAGGAGGAAGCAAGCATCCTTGCCAAACTCTAGGTTATAGAGCTTTCTCACTCCCTCAATCAGGGCAAATCTGAAATCCTTGGCCACTTGGGACCCTGTGATTGAACATTTTAAGAAGAAATTATCAGCATTGAAGCATTCATATATTCCTGTGGAGGAAGAATAATGCTCATCGACTTTATGTATTATTCATCATTGTTCAAACCCCCTCCAAAGTGGGAAGCAAACTTGAGAAAATCCAAAGAGACTTCCTGTGGAAAGGCGATGAGGAAACCCACAAATACCATGCAGTTAATTGGGAGGAAGTCCAAAGGCAGAAAGAAGAAGGGGGTCTTGGCTTGGGTGGAATCAAGGAAAGGACTGGACTCTCCTTGGTAATGGTGGTGGAGATTCAGAAGTGCTAAAACGGCCTTTTGATGAAGAGTAATTGCATCAAACTACGTGGTTGGTCTCCATTAACAGCTACAAGGGGGAACGAATCCTTTGCTTGGCAAGCAATAGCAATGTTTGACATCTTCAAGAGTAGACAAATCTTCAAAGGAGTTCAGTTCAAAGTGGGCCAAGGTGATAGTGTGATTCTAGGAAGATCTATGGATGAAGAGAACTCTTTAGCTGTGATGTTTCCAAGGCCCCATTTCTTGCTACATGAAATATGCTTATAAAAGATGCTTATGAATTATGATCTGGTAGACAGTAAACTTGTCTGGAATCTCCAATTCAAATAAAAACTTTGGGATTTTGAAATTTCCATGGTTTTGGAATTATTGGATCTCCTTAATGGGGTAGCTTTACCTTTAAAGAAGACACTTGATGGTGGAACCCCTATCCTAAAGGTTGTTTTTCGTCCAAGAATTCTCTAAAGGCTGTGTCTAGCGGTATCTCCTAAGCCTCTTTAGGTGAAAGTCTGTGGCACATATGCTCTACCTCAAGTGGAGGCATTTTCTTAGGCACCTACAGACAACAAGATTCAAGAGAAAGTGCCCGCATCCAAATATGTACTTAATGTGCTTTAATGAGGAAGAATTGGTAGATTATCTCTTTCTTCATTGCTTTGTAGCCTCTATATGGTCCTTCTTTCACCTATTTGAAATCAAGTGGATTCTTCGTGGCTCTATGTCAAATCTCATGACTGGTTGGAATCGTGGACCATCCAAATCTAGAAGAAAAAAATTATGGAGGATGTTCCTGCTATCAATTATGTGGAGTATATGGAAAGAAAGAAATGGTAGGATATTTGAGTCTAAGCAATCACGTATCGGAAGTGATTGAAAAAGCAATAGGGTCATTGGTTAATCAGGACCATCTGTCCAAGAATTTTAAGGAGACTTCAAAATCCAACCTCCTTTGTAATTGGAGATTACTCATTGACAACTTTTGGAAGCCTTCTCCAGCTAATGCCGATTGGAATGTCCCTCCTCCAGGAAAATGGAAGCTTAACAATGATGGGATTTCCAAAGGAAATCTGAGGGTGCCTGGGATGGGAGAGGTTTTGAGAGAGGAACATTGTATCATTGAACTTTCCTTCTACAGCCCAACCAACACCAGAAACTCAATAGGGCGGAATCATTGACCATCAAGACCGGGAACACAATTTTATTGATTGTATTGGTCACTCAGGAGTTTTGGAGGGAAATTTTTCCAATACAATTGCTTGGCCATTCAGAAAATATGATCCTCCTTGGGAGTTAGCATTTTATGTCCAACTCCATTAGGCTTCAATCTCGTTTAATGGACATTTCTTTCATCCTTGCTCATAAGGAGGCCAAATGTATTATGGATTCTTCTAAGGATTAAGGAGCCCCAAGGCCCTCATTTGTATGGGCCGCTCTTTTGCATTGCCTTAATGGATCTGTGTATTTTCTAGCCCTTTGGGTTAATAAAACTAGGGAGTATGGCACGTGCAGCACGCATGGAATGAGGGGATAGAGAGAAAATAGGGAGAGATTTGGATGGGAAAGAAAATAGGAGAGAGAAGCTGAGGGAAAGGTAGGGGCTATTCGGAAGTGTGTGCTGCACAAAGAGAACAATAGAAGGGAATGGTGGGTGACTCATCCGCATTGTTTCCCTTGTTGTGGCCCACTTTAGTCCCTGATTCACCTTATTTTTGGGCTGACATCCTAACTTGAGTAAACGTAACAAACGTACAGAGTGAATGTCACGCTGTCATCAGAGTGGGCCCCACAAAGCCTTTGTCGCGTGGTCTCCCTAATTAAATGTGTCGTGCTCATGCAAATACACACACGGTGCAAGTTATGCACATTAAAAGAAGTGAAAGGAGGAGGGTGCAATCTATGCCATTCGTTGTTCCATAAATCAAATGTTCCCTGCCAAGCAGCTAATTTTTTATGATGTGTTTGCCCTCTTCTAACCAATGATGCGAAGACCGATTGCAACGGCAAAAATGTCCACAGCTACTGGCATCATATATAGTAGAGGCTTTTGTTGCACATCAAAAAGAAAAGGGTAGTCTAATGAAAAAGGGTTGCTTTTCCATGCCGGTATCTTGGTGAATGATTATGCAATGAAAACCGACTTTGATACAGTAACCAGTTCAAATTCAAATGAACATAAAACTACCTAACAAAACTAACATCCACATAAATCAATAGTGAAAGGCAGAACAGAAGAAGCCATGGATTGAAAACAAAACATAGGATAAAAAAGATAAGATAATCGCATACATATCACAGTTCTGATAGCACAAAGCTTGTAACACGTACAAGTCGTGTTGCCTCTATCCTCTGAAGTTATTCAAGACACGAAACAAAACACTCCCTTACTATACTATCAGTGCTAACTCTAGAGTCACCTGTATATGTCCCTCCAAAATAGCCAAAAGAAGTTCAGAAGAAAGCTCTACTTCCATAAAACACTCTCGAGCCAGTGCCCTTCGATGCCTGTAATTTCTGATCAGAACTCGACTTTCCATTCTCTGAATTGGTATTGCCGTTCTCAATGTCCATTGGAAGCTTCATTTTTGCCAATGATTCTGTAAATTGCTGCATGCTTTTCATGTACATATCGATAATCTCCTGCTGCACAACCGATTGCTCCGGCTCCACCTTCATATTGAGAACGGATTGAGCGAACGTGTTGTTTGGCGGCCCACTAGATGAATCAGCCTCCCCCTCTGCAACATCCGTGCTCTTTACCTCCTGAGGTGAAACATTGTCTTCATTCAGAGATTTAGAAGCTCCCAAAGGACCAGAGACCGATTGAGAAGTTGCAGGAATGGAAGCAGCCGGAGATCCATTTGTAGAAACACTGCTCGGAGGAGTATCGCTTTTCAAAGCTTCAACGGAATCAAGACTACCTGTCGAGAAGCTTTCCACAGCATGGACTCCAATTTCCGAACTCAGCTGATTATCATTATCCGAAGTGGCTAAGCTCTCAGAGCCTTGGGAATCCAAATTGGCACACTGAATCTCAAAATACTCCGAGACCATGAGCTGATTCTCATTCACCATCTTCAAATCTGGGAACTCAATCTTAGTGTATTCGCTCGGGAGTGAACTGTTCTCTGCTTCGGAATCAAGTATGGTAGTGTCCTGGCCCACCGAAGACTGTGGTGCAGAAATAGCCAAGACATCTGGCGAAGACCCGTTATAGGAAAGGGACAATTGGACGAAACCCGCTGGGGAATGGAAAAGATCAGTCGAAGACAATGAGAATTCTTGCACCAATTTCCCGTTCCCGACAAGCACATCGGATAAAGGCACCAACGCAAACCCAAGCAACTGATCTTCAAGATAGTTTTTCACCCTACTCAGCATCCATACCTCGCATTTGAGCGATGACTCAATCGTTCGGACATTGAGCCTAAGGTTCTCATTGAAGACGGGATTCTTCCCACCCCCATTGACGATTTGGGTTGAGACAGTGACTTCCGGATCACTTGTGAGGCAAAGCTTGGCATAAACATCTTGCTTATGATAAATGCAGATGTTGTGGATATCTCGAGCTTGATGTATGAAAATCTCGAGAATGCCGATGAAACCATCTGAATTTTCATCCACTGGTTCCTTCTGATGGACACGCATTCTGGAAGAGAAACTGTTAGAGAATTCTGACCTTGGCGTTTCTGACTCAGCAACAACGGATGAGTTTGTAAAGGACTGCGAGAATGGGCGGTGGGAATCCATTATCAGAACCAGAGGGAATCACCTGTTGATCAAATGAACAAGAGTTATGGAAAAACTAAAAATGATCGAGTTATGGAAAAACTAAAAATGAAGGATGGAAATTGCAAACTGATTACTGAAAACAAAACCCAAAAATGCAAAAACTACACCCCATATGCTAAAGCTAAGGATAGACAGAGCCCTCAAACTAGTAGAAGTTACACTGAGATTTTTACATAATAGTCCTTGAAAACCATAAAGATACAAAATTCAGCTAATACTGCAACTGCAAATTGATTCTTCAGTCCAAAAACTCAAATTTCAGAACCCAGACTTGGAAATAGAAAAAGATATCTTAAGACCTAAAAAGAGCGGAAAATTCAAATCCAAAACTCCCCCAACTTAGAATTACAGAGATTCTTCAAAACCCAAGAACTAAAAATTCAAAAATAAGTCTCCTGAATGAATGGCAAAACCCCAAATTCCAAATTCCAAATTCCAAAAATAGGACTCCCGACAGATTCGAAACACCCAAAAAGAAAAAGAAAACCAAAGATTAAAACTACAAACCCCAAAACTCCATATACAAAAATAAGACCCTTGAAAGATTTTAAAACCCAAAAAAAAAAAAAACACCCAAAGATTAAACAACAAACAGAATCTTAAAACCTAAAATCCAAAAGACTATTTAAAGAATCTTAAAACCCAAAAAAAAAATCCCAAAGCCAAACAGAAAACTAAAAACCAAAAGAAAAAGCTCAAAATCCAAAAAGAAGACTACTGAAAGATTTTTAAACCAGAAAAACGAAAAAATAAATAAATAAATAAGAAATAAGACTACTGAAAGAGGTAACAAAAACCCACAAACCCAAAGTAAAAGTACAAACAGGTAACTAAAACCCACAAACCCAAAACTCAAAATCCAAACACAAGATTAGTAAAGAGTCTTAAACCCCCAAGAAAAGAAAAGAAAATCCAAACACAAAAAAAGGGAAAGAAAAAAAAAAACACAAAATTCAAACCCCAAATCCTTGATTTTGAGATAGATTCTTGCGACCCAACAAACCTTACAAACTACAGATGGATTCACAACACCCAGATTCCAAAACTCAAGACCCCAACAATAGTTACAGCAGCAAGCATGAACAGACACCAGATAAAGCTACAGACAAACAGACAGACACAGAGAGAGATAGAGAAAGAAAGATAGAGAGAGAATCAGTACCAGAATCCAAGGAGTAAAACAGGGAAAGAATATCACAGTAACTTAGATTTTCTCACACAATTTTAAGCAATTTCTATGGATTTTGAAAGGGTACTCCACAGACGAAGACGAAAAATAAAGAAAGCTACAAAAGAGAAAAACTTTGATACTCTGGCAGACTGTGATGGATGATACAAAGTCACTTCCAATTTCCATGTGTAAAATCCAATTAATCAAATTAAACCGTCCAAATTATGTATAATATCTTAGATGTATCATGAAAAAAAATCTACGAAAACTTTTATTTATTTAACTATAAGATTAGTGGACATTTATTGGACGGTTCGAGATCCAAGATATGCCTTAATCCTACCTACGCAAACAAGTTTCGATGAGTCAGCGGCTAAGATTGTGGACCAGTATGATTTTTGGAAGGGATTTTGCGTCGTATAGACCCAACGAACTATTCATCTTTTTTCATTGGCCCAAAATAAACTTAAATCATTAAAGTAAACCTCTATTGGTACTGACAGATCCAAAAAGATAAAAATATTTTTATTTATCTTTTTATTTTTTTCAGCCGCTTTACTTAAGGGTATTTTCATAAAAACGCTACTTTTATGTACTAACAATCTATTTTAGTGAGATAAATTTTCGAGTAGGAAAAAAATAAAAGGCAAAGTACGGGCTCTCTACAGTTCTAATTTTTTCTTTTTGGAAAGTAACTTGCGAAAGCCGGCTCCTCAATTGACACGGTTTGAATTTTCTTAATACATGCCACGTATATCATTTGGAGTGACTTGTGTATCAACGTCACACGCCGACCGAGTATGAAATAATTACACCAGTAGATAAAGCATTCAAAAGGAAAATTACTTTGATGCCCAAAGAGAGTACGGAGTTTTATACTCATCCAGGAGTGTTTCGAACATGGAATTAAATAGAATGAAATTACTTTAGAGATGAAATTAAGATGAATTAACTTCAAAAGCCCTCACATAAATTCCTACACTGAGCAGCTAGGGAGGGGGGAGGGGAGGGGAAGCTACCTTATCCATCTATTTTTCTGATGGGCCAGAATAAATCTACCTTATCCATCCATTTTTCCAACTCATTTTAAAGCACGCGACAAGAAAGTAAATCTAAAACTTAAAAAGCTGCATGAGAAGGAGAGGTGAAAAATTAAACATACACGGTTGAAATCTTCTTGAAATCTATCTTAATGTTTACATGCCATCCAAATCACATACATGAATTTATTTATTTTATAAAAAAAAAATACTAAAAACTTAGCTTGATATAAATTTTTAACTATCACACAATTGTTTCTGTTAATCAATACCTACTATTTCCTCTCATGCACCTCTGTAAGTTTTAGTTCTAGCAAATTTTTAATTGTTCTAAAATAAGCCACCAAAATAGAAATTAGATATACAAGATAAATTTATAACAATCATCGTAGTGGCCCCACCTAGCTTTACAGAACAGGAACTTTTAGTAGGGAATCCACATCCATTAATATCATTATTGTACAATGATTACATGTCCCAAAACACCACAAGATTTTGACCATCTAATCCTTAAATAAGTTTATTTAAAAATAAAAAATAATAATAAAACACCATTGTATCAAATAAAACTCGACTTAACGTGAAATTGTAATAAATTGACTAAATTTCACAATAAATGCATGTGAATGAATGGAGCGGATAAAATGCATACATCAAAATGAGGCCATTCATGTAATGGATTAAATACGATGAGAATCCTACAATATGTACTATTAGGATTGGTTGGTATGATAATCAATTAATCTAACTTTATTGCATCATTTTCAAGCTTTGGATGGAATTTACATGAGATCAAATGCAATTCTTTATCACCTAATCTCACCTAATCTATGTTCTGAGCCCGCCCTCGATCTCATGTCCATTCCATCCCATCACAAACCGCCCATTCAGTAGACAGCTTCCACCTTTCATGTGTGTGACATCTGATCTATGTAATAAGTTTTCTGCATCATGAGTTATTTTCTACAAAAATCAGCCACATCCACTCATTAGGTGGACTATACTTGTATTTTATTTTTTATCAATGGCTAGACATTTTCTATAGTGTGTGGTCTACTTGATGATTGGATAAGACTTATTCTTACACAATGATATCCTTAACTTAGATAAACCCATGAGAAGGGTGGGATGTCGCTATCAACGAAGGGTTGGAAATTATTCGTAGGGTGGGCCATAAATAACGGGCCACCTTGGTTCCACTTGACCCTTTTCGATTTTCAACAAATTAATTCAAATTAAACCGTCCAATAGTATCTTCCACTTTAGATGAATTATTATATAACTAATTAAATAATTGGCGGATTGTGACATATATACTAAATTTACCATTTTTCAAGTGCATGTGTACGAACCATCATCCTCAATCAGAGTATCAAATAACTGATGGTGTGGTTGGAAGGGAATTGTCACGAAGGAGGAGGATAAAAGTGGAAAAATGGACGGAGGAATGCGAGTGCACTCTGTAAGAATACTCGCCTCACGTGTAAAGACGCGGCACGTGTGTGTAATCTGTACCTGTTCATCATGATGACCCAAAGGTTTACTTTTCATTTGCCAAAATCAGGTCCATTCGTTCACCCTACTGATAATGCGTGTAAACGTGTGTAAATCAAATTCGAACCGTTGGTCAATTTCTAAGCCTTCATATGATGATCTTATCCGTCCAATTTTTAAGAAATAATGATATTCATAAAGTAGGGAATAGGAATTGTCTGATGAACGGGGCCGATGTTACACTTGCATTCCTCATTTCACGTGTGAGGAGAGCGCACATAAAAAGTGCACTCTCAGCATTTAGCGAAAGGGATTACCAGAAAAGGAGGAAATATAAAATACACCGATCCGTCGCTTTGCACGATATGCTGGAGCCTTCGATTTGATATGTGGGCCCCAGATCCGATAACCCATGCTAGTCTGTCGCATCTGATTTTATAGGATCATGTAAAAGAATATCATCGTGCTTTAAAATAGAAATGATGACGGTCAACATCCAAATTAAAAAAACTCCAAATACTGACCAAAAACATCTATTTTTATTAGAAATTTTCGGGATTTAGTCCATCAGTGATGACAATCAGTAGATCAACGGTCTGGATTACCTAAAAGTAGGGCCCACTTATATAAATTTGAAGGAATGTATACCGTACGAAGCCTGGGGTTGATTATACTATAATTCTGGAGGGGTATAAAGTCAACAGAATTTTGGTAGAAATTTAAGTTCTTATCCACATCTGTCGACAAACAGATGGTTTTATACAGTACGTCTGGACGTAAAGCAATAGGATTACGTCGGGACTGTAGCCGTTGGATCTTTGGTTATGGACGGTAATCCAAACTGTTGATCTCTCGAAATAGATAGCTGGTAGTTGGATGCCTAGAAAATATCAAGATTTTGACGGTCTGAAGTTTTATGGATGGTCCATAAAGCAACAGTTGAGATAACGGTCCAGATTCAAAGGAAAAGAGTTAAATTATCAAGATTATTATGGACAGTAACCTCTTTGATAGTGAGGTCCACCATATAACGGTTTGGATCATTCAAATATACGCAGATCCAACGGATATATTACCGACGGTTCCTATAACTGTAATTAGGGTAGTATTGTAGCAAAGATCGACAAACCGCCCACCTACGGTCTGAAAATGCACTCGTATGATTATAATAATCAGGTATGCTGATCCGACCAGCGTCCGTGGGCGGCTCATCTAGAACGTCTACACGTGTCCATATGGTGGATATCTGTCCATCAATGAGGTGGGCCCCACGGTGTGGATACCCTGGAGCAAAGGGCAAGAAGCCAATTCAAACCGGTTTTTGGTCAAGATGGCCTCTTTACTGTAAAGTTGTTGCGGTGGAAGCTTATACAGATCACATTTAAAGTTTTGCAGTGAAATTATATTTTAGAGTGGATCGCTGGCTATGACCGTGGATGGTTGCTATTTTCACTGTGCATCATAAGTATACTGTAAATTTTTAATCTCATATAAATGAACATAATTGTCTCATTATATATTTGATTTGATTAATTTAATACTCGTTAGAAAGATAATTTGATGAACTTTTAAATGAATTTATAATCATATAATTTAGACACCATTTGATTACTCCAAAGTTAGCCCAAATTTCATTATTCATTATGTATAGTTGACGTTCATTGTGAACCATTGATCTGACAAAAATGATTATAACTCCCTTGTTACATATTCGATTTAAGTGATCTTGTGCTTGTTAAAAGAGAAATTTGATGAAATTTAAATTGGTGTTAGAATCATCTCATTTGGATACTATTTGATTATCTAAAAATAAGTCCAAAGTTCATCATTAATTGTTAATCGTTGATATTCGTTGTGTGCCATCGATTTGACAAAAACGTCCATAACTCCCCATTACATGTTCTGTGTGATTTTGTACTCGTTGGAAATACAATTTGATGAAATTTTAAATGGATTTATAATTATTTCATTTATATACCATTTAATTGTCCAAAAGTGGGTTCAAAATTTATCATTTATTACGAATCATAAATCAACTTTGGGCCCACTTTTAGACCATTAAGTTGTAACGTCTCGAAAAAATCCGTACAAAAATCCGAGTACCACCTCAAGCAGAAATCCTTAAAGACCATATACTATGGAAATTAGATGAAAATTAATTAAGTACTAAACTAAATTAATCGGTAGACTTGCTTGAACCACTATCTATACGAACTACAAAACCCAAAACTATTAAAATCACTAGCTCAACATTACTTAAAAACTTAGGAGAAATCTCAAAACTCAGTTGCTCTCGAGAGCACATTAAAACTCCGTATCGGACCTACACCGCGCGTCGAAAGTTCGATTACCGCGAAACTATAAGGTTATGATCACCTTATTGGGCTTGACAACCATCACGGGAATCGAGCTCAAATAGTATCTAGAAACGCACAACTTGAGCCCGGAGCAAAGTGTGCGAGAAATGCAAATATCTCTAGAAAATGAACTCAAACTTAAGTGAATTGGACCATTCACTTACAGGCGAAATTGAAGACTTCAGACTGTCAATTTCTGACCAACTTTATCCTTTGATCAGGGAAATTTTCCTGCACGTGTCAGTATACTTGTGACCCTGATCGAGTGACGATGACCATTGAACTGAAACAAGTCCTCCACGATCGATCCACAAATCCAATCAAACTGAAAGCATAACCTAGCTTAGATCTATGGTCAGGGAACTTACTCCATGACGCAGGTGAGTAATGGGCCTTTAGATGAGTCCCGTTTGCCCGAAACAGACACCCTTTGGCTATAACCTAAGTATATCATGGCCTTGGAGCCAATTGAACCAGTTCTGGGCCTATTTAAGGACCTTAAACCACCCCTCTCTCATTCCATACGAATTTCTCTAACACTAGGAGAGAGAATGGATAAAAGAGGAAAAAGGAGTGAGGAGAAGAGAGAGAGAGAGAGAGAGAGAGAGAGAGGGAGATCATTGCTGGGATTCACTCCCACTACTCCACATACCAAATCACCACCCCACCATCGCTATACCAACGATTCTATCTTCGATTTGGGTAAGAAATCCTAACCCTAATCTTGTTTTAGGAATCCAAATAGAGAAATCGGCGAAATAGCTAACCTATTTTGTGATTCAGGTAACTATTGTTCTGTAAACAGAGTCGTAGGATTCAAACCGAGTTTGAAATGAGGAATCTGACGAAAGGTGCGGATTGTAAATGTTTAAGTTATGGTTTTTAAGGCTTTCAATGTCAGTAATGATTTATGTCTGACTTGATTACTACCATATAAGCTTAGTTACAATATATTCGATAAACTATACATGTGTGTGAACTATGTGAATATATAATACATTCCATGTGTTTGTTAAAATGTTTGAATGAAAGTGCAATTCTGATTTATGTTTGCCATGACTATCAACCTAGAATACATGTTTGTTGTATGTATGACAACTCCTTTACGAAAGGATTTGCCATAATATATGTTATAACTGATCTAATTTGTGTATGTAGTATTATGTAGTCTAAGTGTTTAATAAAATGTCTGAATGAGTAATTGTTTGGTAAATCGCTTTTATCAAAGGTGTTGAGATGGGATTCTCAACTACCGTATCCATATTAGTAGTTTATTTTATATAACTTAAATTGTTGTTATATGATTTATCGATGAAATGCATATGTATGTCAACATGCTCAAGGTGTTTGATAAAATGCTCAAATGAGAATTATGTTTGAATTGTTCGTTAAATGCTCAAATGAGTAACATATGTGATTTCCTATGACATTTAAGTATGTTTGGGACTACCACCTAGTCTAGGCAATCAGTAATGACTCCTGATTAAGTGGTCGAACTAGTTTCGCCACATTAGATACATTCGATGAATCCGAGTCATACGCTGATTGTCGACAGTAGTTAGGCCACGCGGAGTGCTTACGCGCTTTATGTCGATTAATTCAACGTGCGCTCGTACCAATCGCATTTGTCAAATAACCCCACTACCAAAAAAAGGGCAAATGATTCAAACCACGTTACTTTTTTACTACGAATATAAACCTTAGCTATTGTTGCTACGGTTTTAATCTGTAGCTAAAAAGTTGATACATCATTAATAATTAATAGTGTTGTAAGGGGCTCTATGAGGCCTAAAAAAAACTATATGTTCTATCTAAGTTGTCTATATATTTTTAAATATTACTTTAGAGGATGAAAAAAAAAATCAGCTAGTTCGAAGGCTCAAGTGGACCACATGGTAGGAAATGTTGATATTAAAGTATAGTTGCTTCTTATGGTGTGGTCCACTTGGGCCTTCAATATACCTGAAATTTGGTGTCCTAAAGTAAAATAATTTATTAAAAGTATAGAGCAAAATGGATTAATGAAATACATCATGGTGGGCCCCACAGAGCCCCTGATTGGACCGTCTACGTCGTCCGTCTGAAGATCTCCAAATTTGGGCGCGCGCTCAAAACAGAGCCACGCCCAAACACGAGCATTTCACTCTCTCTCTCTCTCTCTCTCTCTCTCTCTCTCTCTCTCTCTCCATTGCAGCAACCGTGAATCTCCTTCCCAAAGAAACACACGCCGTGAAGCTCCTCTCCATAGGTTTGATATGTTCTTCTATTTGTATCTCTTTTCCTGTCTTTTAAATTTGATATACGCTAACTGTTTGATGAAATGGCATGCTATCTGTTTGTTGAAATGGCATGCTATCTGTTTGTTGAAATGACATTCATGAAAGGAGATCTTTTTTTTTTTTGACAAAACACCATAGATATGTATAACATTATTGCCACAAACTGTTGAAACTTAATGGTATTTCTACACCCCTTCCAATGTAAAACTGAAAAATTACTCCATGGACTCGAAATTACTAAGACATGTTTCATCGACATGGTTGCATCAGTTAAAATTACTAAAAAAATCAACGCAACTTCATCATGTAAATGTGCTGGTGATGATCTGATCAAATTAAGGCCAACTTCATCATGTTTGAAGAAATGCTTCAACCAAGATATTCTCGTTGAGGGCCTGTTTGGACAAGGGTGGCCAAGATGGATGGATTCCGATTGGGTAGCCCTGTCCCTTCCGTTTTGGGCAACAGATGAAACGGAGTTCCAAAAGGTGGCCTTCTTAGTGTCTTTGCCACTCCCCACATGACCTCATGAATAAACCAAACACCAGGTAAATTTGGATCCTACATTCTCCGGTGGAAAATCAAGGAGGGTTGGTATTAGGCCCTGCTCCAAATAAACCCTTGGTGCAGGACAGAGAAAAAGGTGTGGTATGTTACTACATTTTATGATATTTGGACATTTGCTTATAAGGCCTTGGGGCTTAGGCATATCTAAAACAGGTTGGTAAGGCGAATCACGTTTCTTTCTTCCCTTCTTTTTTTTTTTTTTTTCCTTTCTTATTTCTTCCTTTCCTTTTTTCTTTTATTTTCTTTTCTTTGGTTATGATAAGGTTAGAAATGTGTATTAACTCGAGCCCAACATGACCTTTAGAGGACCCAACATGACCTCAGGCCTTTGGTATCCACAAAGTTCAACTGCTTTATGGGTTCCTTTTCTCCTCCACTTGACACTTCAGTTATCAAGAAGTACTCTTCCGGATATGGTTTGTTGAAGCCAAAGGGAGAACACTTTGGTTATTACGATTTACATGTATGATTTATAAGGGCATGCTTGAGTTGAGTATAGGGTTTGTGCACGTGTTTTGCTGTGGTTATCGGGAGAATGGTGGCCTCCAATCAGCTCTCAGGTGTCCCTTGGACTATCATGATCTTGAATCACATTTTGGATTCTCATAACATGAGCTTGTGGTTAACATCCTACAATTTACAATTCAGGTTCTATAATCTGATTCATTTATCATGGAAATCGAATTAGTCCTCAGTTTGATCTTTGTTTAATAGGCATCCCACAAGATTTGTACAATTTACTTCACTAATAGAAGGGATGGCATGGGGATCTCATGAGATAGCAGTGGACTATCGAGCTTCTAGGTTTGTCTTGTTGTTGACTAGGATCTGGCCTGGGTCTGCAACAGATTCACATGTTGTTGTCTATTTTCTCTTTAATAGATGCAAATGGTTACACTCACACTATCAGTTTAGATTTTGTTATAGTGTCATAGTTCATTTTTTAGACTGTTGGACATTCATTTTTTGTAATATCCTTTATTTATGGAAGAGATCTTAATGTCAACATGGATCTTAGAAGTCAAGGCTTGAAAGGTTATATAACGATCAGATTTTTTCTTCTAAAGTTTATAGCTAAAAGATCCATTCTCAGTTGCATTTTGTCAATTGTTTTGCAGTGCAGGTTTGATCATTGCATCATATCATATTGTCATGAGTTTCTAAACACTTGGATCTGTTCTTCTCTTTAGGTGGTCATCCATGAATACATGACAAATGAGCGTTCTTATGTATATCATATAGTTACCAGCATCAACCTGTACCCTCGGATCTTTTTTTGATATCTTATCTGAAATGATTTCAGGAAAGAGGATGGGTGCCTCGGCATCTTATTGCTCAGGATAAATATATATGAAAATATTTTAGGTGGTGTTCCACTTTACTTAAAAGGTTTAACATCTGCAATGTTGTCCATGTTCTATTCTTGTTACTTTTTCTTGTTTAAATGGTTATTTTTAACTTTTACAATCAGCTTTTAGTTGCTTCTGTTTGATAGTAGCTGAACTATTTTAGTTACTTTGAATTGCAATCACTCGTATGGAGAATTTATCTTTGACTATTCTTGGGCTGATGCCTACTACAGCTATGGCGCTCAATATTATCTAAAATTATAATGTTGTGTTCTTTTACTCTAGTAACAGATCCCAGGATATTAGTCCGGAACACTTGGTATCAAGATCAAGTCTTTGACAAGTTAGTATCAACAATGAAGGATCTTACAACTAAGGCATTGTGCTGACTGAATCAAGCTTCTTTCAGATTGATTATTGTTTCTCACACATTTTTTCTACTCCATCTGGTCTTTCTGCACATGGATTTAGGAATGGTAAAAAGCCTCTTGAAATAAATGGGTTAATGTCTAAGGACTTTCATCTAGTCTTCCAGTTCATCTTTTGCATGCAGAGTAGCTACTAGATAGCTTTTATCAGATTATTTCCAACATTTGTTCTACACTAACATGTATGATTGTTGCAGGTATTTTGAAGATAATGTTTTGATTGATTCAGTTCTATTTTTCACTGCGGCTCATTTTGTGTTTACCATACAATCCATTCATAAGTTCACCCATATCCAAAAAATCAGACCATTCCAAAACACAGGTGGTTCACACGACACCCAATGATTGGAATGGGAAGCCCGCCATGTTTTGTGTTTGTCATACAATCCATTCATAAGACACACCTCACAAGGATGGATTGACACCCAAAAGATCAGACCATTCCAAAACTCAAATGAGCCACACCACGTGATTTTAGCGGATTTGGGCATGATTTTATATGGTGTGACCCACCCGAGTTTTGGGTCAGCCTGATTTTTGTCCTCCAAAAGGAAAATGAGGGGGGCACACATGATGGATAGTGGAACCTTGCACAGATCATGATGGGCTCCACACATATTGTAGAATAAGCTTATTCTACAAATGTCATTGAGCAATCTGCCTAGTTGTAGAATAAGCTTATGCTGCTAATGTTGTAGAGAAACTTGCCTAGTTGTAGAATTAGCTTATTCTGCTAATGTTGCAGAGAAACCATAAGAAAATATATGATTTTAGTATTTCTTCCGTTAATATAAATCTTATTTCAATGTTGCAACCTGGGTGATTGACGAAATGGCCATATTTAGGGATGCATCTCCTTCATGAGAACTAGTTTATCTAAGAAAATGGCCCTTGATGGAGTGCATTGGCAGAAAAGGATTTGTGTAGCTGATTCCAGTTAGTTGGTCTTTAGATGATGCTGATTTTCTTGGTGAGAACTACATAGTGGATTTTTTTTTTTTATTAGTGGTTATTACATTCGTTTTTGAAAATGGCATTAAATCACGCCAGTATTTATTTCTTTTAGATTGAATGGCAATATCATTTTTAGCAGTTGAAGTTCTGTGATATTTGGTGGAGGTATCTAGAAATGGCTTCTTATGATATTTATATCACTCAACATTAATTTGTTATAGGCTATGGTGAGTTTAATGAAAAGAAGATTGAAGAAATGCAATTGGAAGAGATGCAGCTTCAATTCAAAGAAACTGAAAAGATGCTAGTGAAGGAACAAGAGGCTGTGAAAGAAGCAACAAACCAAATTCCTGTCATACAGGAGGTCCCAGTCATTAATAGTGTGTTGTTGGATAAATAGACTTTTGAAAATGAACAACTGAAGGTGGGATTGCCATCTCAAGGAGTTTTGTGATGAATAACATAACATTTCAAATTAGTTTGCCTAAATTCCATGGGTGAACATCCATTTGCATTTCTACTTGTGATATTTATGTCACTCACCATTAATTTGTCGAAGGCCATGGTGAGCTCACTGGAAAAGAAGATAGATGAAACTGAAAGAAAGTATGAAGAAACACACAGGCTTAGTGAAGAAATGCTTAAGCAGGCTATGGTTGTAGAGTCAAAGATAATTCAATTGAAGACTGACATGCAGATGTTCTTGTAGTTTCTTTGTTAACTTTCTTAGACTGTTAATTGTTGGTGCATGGCATTTCAGTTGTTATATCAGTGACGAAAGAAGGTGTAAGTTCTCAACTAGAGGTGATATTGGCAGTGCAAATATAGTATGTAGGCAGAACAACACCGTAGACAAGGTATGCAAGTGATCCCTTTGATTCAATTATTTCTATGGTGTGTAGGAAGAGAGGGAAGTCATTCTTCAAGAGAAAAAAAATTACAAAAGGTTATTCTACCCATCACCAGATGGCCAAAAAGCATCTGGTTTCTTGGAATTTGTTAGACTGTTGTAGATTTTGCCGAAACCTCTTGAAAAAAATGAAAAACAAAAGAAAGAAAGAAAAGAATTTAAAAGTCAATTTTGTTGAAATACACTACTTAAATGCGGCTCGATTTAGTAATCCTCGTGGAGAATGGTCCTCCCATTTGCTGCTGCAGTAGAACCATTTTGATCCACCAACTTTAAGATTTTTTAAAATTCATTTGGGTAGTAAGTTTCATCTAATTAGTAGGTCTTCAAGCTTATTTTAGCAAAATTAGTTGAATTTTTAGAACTAATTCATCAATTTTTGCAGTAATTTTCAGTTGGTAAAACTATAAGCCTCCTGTCATTGTCATTACTAGCTAGTTTTGTCACTATTTGTACATATGTCATCTCATGAGTCTTACTTTTTGTAATTTTCTTACCCCTATAGTGATTATCAGAAGCAGTGGGTCATCATTGAGATTACCCTTGTAGTGAGTCCAATCAAGGTATGGATAATATATGGTTTTAGTTCATGGTAAATGGTAACTTTTATTGTAGATCACCCCTGGACCAAAGACCTGGTACCTTTTGTTGTTGTAAGTTCCTAATTAGTTTGTTTCTGTATTTGTGTCGGAGCTATTCGGATATTGAGCGGGGGTCCCTGGAAGGTGGGAACTGCTGTTATGACCATGATGAAGCTGTCCATTTTCTATGGACAACAATATGGTAGCCTGGCCATTTAGACAGACCTTTTTTATGTATTATCTCGAAATTGATGAAGAAGATCCGGATGTGCATCGGAGCTATCCGGATGTTGAGCGGTTGTCCCTGAAAGGTGGGAACCGCTGTTATGACCATGATAAAGCTGTCTATTTCCTATGGATAACAATATGGGTGGCCTAGCCATTCGGACAGGCCCGTGTTTATGTATTATCTCGAAATTGATGAAGCAGATCCGAATGTGCGTCGGAGTTATCCGGATATTGAGCGGGGGTCCCTGGAAGGTGAAAACCGCTGATATTTATTTTTTTTCATTCATTACTATCTATGTGATCTTGTGAACAGGTTGGATATAAATAAACATCACTACATGCCCTAGAAAGGTTTCAATGATGGAAGTCATTATACCTACTGTTTCTTGTGGTATGGTCCACCTGAGTTTTGGATATGATTCAATTTTGGTTTCAACCCCGTAAATGATCTGGAAAAGCAGATGGACGGTGTAGATAAACTACATATATTTATAGTGGGTACAATGATTTCCTAACCCTAAACCTAAACTTGAAAACCTAAATCTAAACCCGAACTCGAACCCGAATTCCTAAACCTAAACCTATAACCTATAACCTATAACCTATAAACTAAACCTATAACCTATAACCTATAAACTAAACCTAAACCTATAACCTATAACCTATAACCCTAAACCCCAAACCTAAACCCAAACCCGAACCCGAACCCCAATTCCTAAACCTATAACCTAAACCTAAACCTATAACCTATAACCTCAATCTAAACTTATAACCTAAACCTATAACCTAAACCTAAACCTAAACCTATAACCTACTTATAACCTACACCTAAACCTAAACCTATAACCTTAACCTAAACCTAACCCTATAACCTATAAACTAAACCTATAACCTATAACTTAAACCTAAACCTAAACCTATTCTCAAATCTCTAAACCTAAACTTAAACCTATAACCTAAACCTAGACCTATAACCTATAACCTATAACCTAAACCTATAACCTATAACCTCAATCTAAACCTATAACCTCCACCTAAACCTAAACCTATAACCTTAACCTAAACCTAAACCTATAAATTTTAAATAAATAAATTTTAACACTCCCTAAATGTAGGGGACCATGATAGAAGTTGTAATTTGAATTCCCTAAACGTCTCTTTAGTTAAAAATAACATTTCACATAAATTTCAGCAATTAGAACTAATTAGAGTTGAAGTTGGTATAGTTTCTGTTTAAACTGGTGAATGTCCGATTCAAGTGTCATTTAATGTTTATTAAGCCACTGAAATTCGATTGTTGAATGTTGCCGTATTGCTTTGTGTTTGTTTCGATTCCGTTCTTTTTATTTGAATTTCTGTTATGATTTTGATTTTGATTGTGATTGTGATTTTCTGGTGATGTTCTTAGTTACTGTGTATACGGAGTGATCAATGCAATGAATTATACATGTGGGTCCCACCATTTGGCAATCCAACTGACCTGTTCATGTGGCGGACCATGTTGTCGATAGGAAATGCGATAAAAGTTTCACCCATTAGATTATTCTAACTGTTTGATTGGGCCACATTTGATATGAACTATAGGTTGCCTCATGTGGGGAAATTTGGGCATGACCCATCTCATAATGTGGCCCACCATTTCAACCATTGGCTCAATGAATAGTGGCTGCACTCGTAAGAATACTAGATTTAACAAAAATGATGACATTACTTCCTAATATCATCTGTACTGATTGAGGGGTTTGTATATTAATTTGCTTTTATGTTGTTTTTGTTCTTTTGATCTTTGAATTTTGTTATCTGTTTCCTAAATTAGGTTCCTGTTTTTTGTAGTATTCTTCTCAAAACTTTTAGTTTATTATTTTTGTAGAATACAATTGCTTGGAGATTTAGTTTCATTGCTCCTCTCACTTTATTTTGATTTTTTCCTATATAATGTTACACAAACCAATAGTCCATCAAACCACATTACTCATGTTGGATTTTACCATAGTTTAGAAGATTAGCAAGTACATTTTTTATTTCTTCCTATATAAGTGTTTTTTTTTTTAAATCTTTCTTTCTTTTGAGATGTGTACAAAGGCATGCTTGTTTGATTGTGTCTACAAATGTTGTTTTATACAGGCTGACAAGCTAAAGAAGTCACTGAAGGATGAAATTCATTTTCTCAAGGGAAGGGTTTCAGAACTTGAAAGTGATCTTGTGTCAAAGTCCACAGAAGTTACATCTGCAGTTTAAGGGAAAGAAGAAGTTCTATCTTTTGCATTTGTTGAAATTGACCGTCTGAAGGAAGAAAATTCTGTAAAAACGTGAGCATTATTGCATTATATGAAGGGTGTTTACTGTATTGGAGTGTATTTGTTTCTTACACATGAGGACACGCTTTAGTTGTAATTCTTATGATGGGTTGAGCAAAGTGAAGTATTGTTTATTTAGAAATGTGAATGTGGGATGCATTGTATGATTTAATTGTTATTTGTAATAAATGCATCATTTTTTTCCTGATTGTATTTTATGTACTATTCCTATCAGCATTAAGCTTAGATGAGTTATCAATCACAACAGGTTCTTGCAATGGAAATAGGCATCATTATTACAATTTTTTTTTTAAATAGCTACGAATTTTGGCCGTAGCTATTATTCTGAAAACCATAGCTATTGCTAACTACAGCATATTGCTACGGATTTCATTCCACTTTTAGCTACTGATATTATCCGCAGTCATAGGTACATTTTACTACAGAAATTATAGCTACTGCTTTTTTCCGTAGCTAGTGATATCTACTACTACAGATCTAATCTGTAGTCGTAGGTATATTTCGCTACAGAAAGTATAGCTACAGCCTTTATCCGTAGTTAGTGATATTTATTGCTGCGGATTTAATCTGTAAGTGTAGCTACATTTCGCTACAGAAATTATAGCTACGGCTTTTGTGCATAGCTATTGATATCTATTTCTACAGATATAATCCATAGCAATTGGTTTTTTGACCTTTAGCTACCCCACCAATAGCGACGGACGTGCTACGGACTGGGTCCGTAGCAAAAGGTCTTTAGCTACGGTTTTTTGTAGTAACCTTTGCCCATTTTTCTTATAGTGCCTGATTAGCCTATTGTGTGTTTACCATATATGGACGCTACTGTTTGAATCTAAGGTACCACTCACCAATGTAAAGCCCATTTCAACCATTGTACCAAGATCCACTAAGACTCATGAGTCGGGCATGGTGGTATGGGACACCATGGTCAAGATGTCGGCCTACGCTGGGGTGACGAGCCTCCCCATAGTGACCAGTGAGCAACCTAAACTCATGAGCCGAATACGATGGTATGAGACATTGTATTCGAGTTGTCGGCCTACGCTGAGGTGATGAGCCTTCCCGTAGTGGCCTTGAGTATAAACTAGGCCTACGCTGAGGTGACGAGTCTCTCCGTAGTGACCTCAAGTGTAAACTCGTGAACTTACCTATCCACTGCTTTCATCAGGGGTGATGCCCTACAACTTGCGTATCGTATGTGATTAACTAAGATTGACGACCCTAGATGGATCCTTGCTTGGGTTAATGATATAAAGGGAGATAACTTAGCTTCCCGAATCTGTTGTATGAATAATCCTAATAAATTACTTGGCTAACACGACTATGCACCGCATTGCATGTGTTTTGGCGAAGAAGCGCACGTTTAAGGAGTTTACCATAGCAATCGTGAGATGATGTCGCTGAGGGAGTGCAAGCGAGGGCATGCATCAGTACAACATATCATTCCTGTATTAACAAGAGTACTTAGGATATGATTGTTGTATTGCTTTATCATTAGTACTTGATTGAATTGATAACATGTTAACATTTGCCCTATAGTACCACTGAGTTGATCACTCACTCTCACTCTGGGACGGTGTTTTAAAACACCAACCAGATTCTGTTTTAGATGCAGATTATTCCGAGGCTTATGCGACGGAGCCGGACTTCTTCGACGAGGAGGAGTTCTCCTACATGCAACTCTCAGGCGGGTCTATGTAAACCTAGAGTTGCATCACCGAAACTTTGGGACTATGGATTAGTTGAACCTTTACACTTGATATTTTGTAAATTTTAGAACCATATATGTATTTATTTAGCCTGGTAACAAACTCATACTCTGAGGATTGATAAACACTTACATACTTTATATATTCATCTCAGTCTTCTGCTTGTTCAATTTAAGTAACTCTGGAGTATGATATGTTGATTTAGTGTAATCTCACTCATGTTTAATGCACTAATATGGATAACATTTAATCATCATTATCTATGTTACATAAGTGGTGCGTTGGAATTCGAGAGTTGAGCTTTGCTCAACCCTCCGATTTTCAGGGCGTTACATAAATGGTGTTCAAATTAGATGATTATAAATTCACTTGAAAGGTCATCAAATTATTTTTTCAACGAGTATCGAATCGCCTAAATCGTACATATAACGAGGGAGTTATAGTCATTTTCATTAGATCGATGGCCCATAGTGAATATCAGCAATTCATAGTGAATGATGAATTTTGGACCCATTTTGGGGCAATGAAATGATATTCAAATGAGATTATTCCCAATACATTTGAAAATTCATCAAATAATCTTTCAAACGAATATAAGATTACCCAAATCGAACATGCGATGAGGGAGTTATAGTTGTTTTCGTGGGATTGGCGATACATAGTGAATATTTGTGATACACAATGGAAATATCAGCGGTTTACAGTAAATATCAGTATTCACCCTTAATATCACCAATCCACAGTGAATATCAGCGGTCCACTCTTAATATTAACGGTTCATAGTGAATATCGACAATCTACACCGAATATTGACGATGCACAGTGAAAATATCGGTAATCCAAAGTGAATATGGGTGATCCACATTAGATATCGATGATCCATCATACAACATTTATCCATTATAATATACTTCCATCTTAACATTCTTCCATTATAACTAGAGGTGGGCAGGATCCAACCCGACTAGTCAGATTCGACTGCACCGAACTGGATGGATCCGATCCGATATGAATCGAAAGCCAGGGTCGGGTCAGATCGAGTAGACCCACTCGGATCTGACGCCAAACCAAGTCGAGTTCGGGTCATGTAGCAACTTAATCCGATCAGATCAGATCTGATTCAAACCGGAATCAGGTAGTATAAAGTCAAATTTTAGTCTCTCTTTTTTTACATTTACCCTTCTTCTTCGCAAACCCGAGCCCTACCCGCAGCCCAAGCTGACTTTCTCTCCTTCCCTCCTTCTTTCTCTTCTCCTTTCTCTCCCTCTTTCTCTCCCGATTTCCCTCTTCTCCTTCTTTCTCTCCTGATTCCCTCCTCTCCTTCTTTCTCTCCTCCTTTCTCTCCCTCTCTCTCCCGATTTTCCTCATGTTTCCTTCCTAGCATGAGAGTCCCCGGCTCGGCTTGACTCAGCCTAGTCTGAATCAACCGGACAGACTCAACTCAGTCCGACTCGGTTTCCCTGTCCGAGTCGGACTCGGTTCGGGTCAGGCCAACAAAGAATCGATTCGGATTGAGTCAGCCCTACTGGACTCAGTCCTAAATCGGATCAAGTTCGGCTCAGGTACTTACAAAAACCAGATCGAGTCGAATTGGACCTAATCTGATCCGACTCGACTCGATGCCCACCTCTAATTACAACAACCATCCATTACAACAGTTGTCCATTACAACATTCATCAATTCCAATGTTCATCACATTTATCCATAACGACATTATTTTATTACAAAATTCATGCATTACAATATTCTTCTATTACAAAACTCATTCATTACAATATCATTCTATTATAAAAATTCATTTATTATAGTATTCTTTCATACCCTCTTTCCTTTCACAAACTCTCACCATTTATACCAAATTTAAAATAAAAAATTCCATAAAATAAGTATAAAGAAAACCAAAGAAAGGAAGAAGGAAGGAAGAAGAAATGGAACAAAAAAAAAAACCATCTTTCCCATAAAAAAAAGAAGAAGAAGAAGAAACAACCAAATAACCCTTATGCAGAAGGGCCTCACGTTTTGAACACATTTACATCTTATGTAAGGCCCACTAGGTTGTTGTAAAGTAAATTCAATTTGTTCACATGTAAAGGGTTTTAATTTCATATAATCAATCCAAATTTAATAGGAAAACTCATCACAAATAGACCACATCAAATAAAATAGTACAAAATTAATGAACAACATTATTATAATTGTGGGGTGTAAACATCTTTTAATAAAAAATTGAAAAACCCTTTTTGTCGGTTCACGACTTTGTAGTTAAAATTAACTGATCAAATCAACTAAGAAGTAAGCTGAATTTTAATTTTTAGTGAGGATATGTCCCTTTTTTAAAGTACATTTATCTTTTTAAGACAAAAACTCACCCTAAAAGTGATGAGGAATATATTCATCCTTCAAAAAATTTCAACTTGATCCAAAACGTCTGTGCCCCAAAGAAGTTTTTAATGGTGGGCTACACCACTGTAAGCAGCGGTGATAATGATGCCCACCGATTGAAACTTTCCTAATGTCCAGCGTAATGTTTACTTGCCATACAACCTATTCATAAAGTCACATAACCTGCATGAAGGGAAAACAAAATTTTCAACTTGATCCAAAACTTCTGTGACCCCAAAGAAGTTTTTAACGGTGAGCGTTCAATCCCCACTTTGTGGTCCACTTAGGCTTTTAATCGAACTCATTTTTTAGGTCACACCCTAAAATGGTATGAAAAATTAGATGAACTGCGTTGATAAATCCCATACATCACTTTGTCCCCCACAGAGCCCCTAACTGGATCGATTCGGTCCAGGCGGGGACAGGACTCATTCCGCTTCCACAAACGTCGAACAACGTATTGCTAGTAGTGAAAGCCTGTGGTAGCCGTCCGCTTGTTTCAAACAATCTCACCCAATCATCGGATATGCCAGCTGGCGTACGCATACGACATCCCACCATCCATCTAGTGGATTCCATGGCTTAGATTGCCTGCCCGAAACACGCCAGTCGCTTCATCAGGTGGGACACACAGTACAGAACAAGTTGCCAGCCAGTCAGTCATCTGTATGTTCTTGCCAGCATGATGAGTGAATGGACCTGATTTTCGGAATATAACATATATGAAGTATGTCCCACCTGATTGACGGCTTGGATTTGTGATATGTATGCTAGCTTGCTAAACTGTACCTGCGTGTATATGAACTGAGCTATACACATGCGGAGCATTAACAAAAAACGATCGACCTTTTCCGTGCGCGGCTAAGGTTGGAAAGATTTCAGCCGTCCAATTGCGACCCAGCCTATTAACATCTGGATTGTGGACAGATGGGATCGTCTTCCCGTGATTTTTTTAACTTGGCTCATCTAATGTGGGGCCCACCAGATGAATGATCTTCTTTCACTCCTGCTTGTTTTTTAGCAGAGCCTTCACACGTGCCAATGTGTTTATCCCAGATCCAAGCCGTCCATTGGTCTCTCGCCAGCGGTTACAATGGACAAAGTGAATTTGATGGTAACATTTTTTCTTTTCTAGCCGTTCATTTGTTTTGAAATGCGATGGCCCACCTCAGGTGTGAAATGCCTGATCCATTTCTCGAACATCTGATGAAAAGCTCAGATCTCACGCACATGTTACATTTTGAAACATGCGACTGCGTGTGTACGTGAAAGGCTCCGCACGCTTGTGGAATTAGCAAACCCCTCAATCAACGGCTTATATTCGTTCTTCATGAAGGGCAAGCAATGCAAAATATCAGAAATTTGAGGTTATAATTGTCATTTTGTCTCATTTCAATCCAATCTGTTCTTTTCTTCTGGAAAAAGTTCACGTGGGGAGCACAAGATTTCCCTTTTTTTTTTTTTTTTTTCCTCTCACTGTCTATCCACCGCCATATAATGGCACGATCCTAGCCATTCATCCTAAAGGAATCCACGTGGATGGGTCATAGCCCAAACCTGGCAGCGATCTTTCAACCCTATCTGTGCGGTCGGAGGACTTTTATTCGGTGAACGAAGTCGACTCTTGTCTTTTTGTCGACTTTGGTTGTGGAATTTAGACCGTTGGCTTTGTTTACAACCGTCGATGAGGTTGATGCTGAGTGGAAGGATTGACTCAACATATTAACGGTCTGGATTAGCCAAATATGGCCCCACTCGTCAGAATGAAAACACGTTGACTGTGCAAGTGTGTGGCCGCGTATGGGGCAACTCCTACTCGTGCGCATAGCTACAGCATAAGTGGCATGTGTTTACTCCAATCCAAACCGTACAAATGGTGGGACACACTTTAGATAAATCAAGTAAGGAAAATTAGACTGATTGGACGGTCCTTTTCTCCACCTGAGAGTTCTGTAGGCAATGATGTGGTACTATTTCATTGACCAATAAAGACCAAACAATCATTTGAAAGTTTGTGGGCTCCTTTCTATCGGTCCAATGAAATGATGCTACATCAAAGTTTGACAGACCTTGATGTTACATCAGCCTCATGAATTCCACTTACATTGAAAATGCTTAATGGAAGATGACTGGGTGAGACCTGATGTGGTGAGATTTGATTAGTCACATGCAGGGGATGTACATGAACCGAGCGAGCTAGCTCGCTCGACTCAACTCGAAAAAGCTCGATTCGACTCTGTTTGAAGTTGAGTAAGAGCTGAGTCAAGCTATTTTTTGAGCTCGAAAATGAGTTCGAGTCGAGTTCAAGCGAGCCCCAGCTCAACTTGAGTTGAATCGAACTTGGATCGAACCAATTCAATAACTCGATTACTTTGATATTGATGTTGCCCACCAAATGTTTGATGAAATGACTCAACGAAGTGTGGCTGGTTGTAAGGAAGCTAAGTATATGAAACAAAAGTCATTTATTTTTTTTGGGTTTTTATATTGCTTGGAAGGTATTTGATAAAATACTTGAAAAACCTTTGCTGCTATTTTATCGACAGTGGGATTTTAAAGGTGTAGTACAAGTGTTTGTGGAAATGCCTCACAGGCGAACTCGGCTCGGACTTGGCTCGAACTCACTTGAGTTGCTGATTAAACTGAGCCAAGCTAGCCAGTCAGGTTCGAGGACCGAGCCGAGCCGAGTTAAAGCTGAGGTCAACTAGTGCTCGGGCCGAGTCAAGCTGAGGCCAACTCGACTCGGTTCGGCTCGATACATACCCCTAGTCATATAACATCTACATAATATGGTTATCTTAATTTATGTAGTCTACAAACATACTTGTCTAGCTGCTTATACAGCTTATTTTTAAACATGATCTAAAAAATGAAGTAAATTGAAATGTCAAATGAACCGTACCACAGAAAATAATGGTGATTGAATTCTTAATATTAAAAACTTCTTAACAACCACCAAAATGTTTATTTACCATCCAACCTTTTGATAAGGTTATAAATGAAAGGCTTATGGCTTGATCCAAAACTTTTATGGCCCCTCATAAGTTTTTAATGTTTAAATCGTGGTATGGTCCATCAGAGATTTGGATCTACTTTAATTTTTAGAAAATTCTCTAAAATAAGCTATCAAAATGGTTGATATATATATATATATATATATATATATATATATACACACGTGGCCCACCTTTTTTTATCAGGGTTCCGCCGAAAACCTTGCCCAATCCAACGTGCTTTGCATGCATATATATATAGCGGAACGCTCACCTGCGAACCAGTTCGCACGTACTATATACGAACTTTTTTGAGAACTCATCATATCTGATGAGTCTCGAGAATTTGAACGGTCCACATGAAGCAGAACCTCTTGAAACTCCTTGATACCAATTTTTACTTTGAACCAAAACTTTGGTGGGTCATGAAAAATGCAAATAGTTTCTTCCCTTGATTTGAATTTCTCTTTGCTATGGTCCACCAGAATCTTAAATCAGGGTGCAAATTCACCTCCTAAGGTTTCATGGGATTCTGCATCTTATGGACCGTTCGGATTCGACACCCATGACACATGTGAAAAGGTGCACACGTGCGTAAGTGCATAGGTGAGCATGCCTCTCTCTCTCTCTCTCTCTCTCTCTCTCTCTCTCTCTCTCTCTCTCTCTCTCTCTATATATATATATATATATATATATAAACGTGGCCCACCTTTTTTATCAGGGTTCCGCCGGAAAACCTCGCCCAATCGAACGTGCTTTGCATGCCCCATCTCAAGTATTAACTCGTGGCCCAATCAAATATCACCACACGAGCTTTTTTTTATCGGATTTGTTTTATTGTTTGCCAAGTGCTAGGTACACATGGGTGTTAATTTCTCTAATGTGAAAGAAATTACTTAATATGCATGAGATCCACACCATCCATGAGGTTCACGCACTGCCCTATTAATGGCCCTTATTCCAAAAATAGATTGATCTAACATTCAAGTGGGCCACTCTGAAAATTATATCTTAAACTTCTAAGCTCTAAGTTCACGTGGTACGGCCCACTTAAGTTTGGAACGTTGTGAATTTTGATGAATGGAACGATGGGCATTCCATCCAAGCTGGCCATGTACCACACACCACAGTCCAAAAATGAGTAGCATCCAAAGCTTTAGTGGACCACACCATAAATATCAGTGAGGCAATTTTCTCACTGTTATAACATTTATAGGGTCCACCATAAAACATTTATTTTCCATTTTATTTATTTATAAGGTCAGATTAACCTGAATGAAGACAAAAAAATAAATATCATATTGATCCAAAACTCCTGACCCTAAATGGGTTTCAATGGGTCCACTTAATCTTTAAATCTATTTAATTTTTCGGCTCAATCCTTATGACAAGCTCACCAAATGAACGGACGGTTTGGATATAACGCAGACCTCATGATGGGACCCACAGAAGAGCCAGGTAGGTAGTGTGTGATACACCACCCAATCCGCTTCCGAGTCGGTGTACCTGACCGACTGGGTCTATCTCAAGAAAGCTAGGCCCACGTTTCTGCGAGGTATGCTAGTGCGGTAGTTAATAGGCATTTCTTTGTTGAATAAGGACCCTTGATTTTCTCTGTTTTTATAACCGTCCATCAGGTGTTCAAAAATCATCCGACTAGGATCATATGCTTAGTATGATTTTTAGATAGTGAGACCTCATCCAGACCCTTTGATTTAGTGCACCCATCGGCCACGTGTCTAATTTCTGTGTGCATGTGTGTAGAACATCATACTCCAGCGACGTATCAAATATTTTATTTTATTTTATTTTATTTTATTTTATTTTATTTTTTTCCAGATTGGCTGCATCCGGGAAGCCATAATAATTGTCCTTCTTTGTACGTTGCTGGTGTCATTTTCAAGGAATCAAATCTAATGGGATCGAGATTTGGTTGCCAAACATGTCCTTAAAGGTTGGGGTTGCAGGCGCACGTGCCAATATGGAACGCATGTGTGAGATCTGGGCTTTTCATCTGGTTTGAAATAATTCCTAGATCTTCTGTCTCAAAAATCAGGTAGTTATACTCCTTGGGTTGGCCACGATATACCATGCAATCTGACCATTAAGATGATTTCTTGAAGTCTGCTGTTGCTTATCCGCAGTAAGGAACATATTGATTTTTTGGACAAGTGATCTAAATGATGTGATCCACCTGATGATAAGATCTGATCTCATACATGTGTTCTATATTGGCACGTGTGCCTGTAGGTGTGGGATCAGCAGACCTCTCTCATTAATTTAAAAAAAAAAAAAAAAGGAAATTTACGGCAAAGCTCCTCAGAAATTTGCATTTTACCGATCAATCCCATTGCGAGATTAAAATCCATAGCCTATTAGGTACGGCCCTTACCGTGGGGCCCACCTTGATGTGTGTAATCTATATCCACTCTGTCCATCAGTTTTAACATATCATTTTAGTGCATGAACCCAAAAAAGAAGAATATTCAAATCTCAAGTGGACCACACTAAAGGAAACGGTGGTGATTTAACATCCTACTGTTAAAAACTTCCTAGAATCCACCGTCATGTTTTGGTAATGTTTATTTACCATCCAACCCGTTGATAAGGTCAAAAAACATGGATGAAGGATAAAAAATAAGAATCAGCTTGACCCAAAACTTTTATGGCCCACTAATGATCAATCAAAACTGTTTCTAATGGTATGGTCCTTCCTATAATTGGATCTACTTCATTATTGGGATTATGCTCTAAAATAATCTAGAAAAACGGATGAATGGTGTGGATGTAGAATAAACATATCAAGGTGGGCCCCATGGTACATGCTGCACCGGTTTTGGTGAGGCTAGGGCGCACCTAATCAGATTCGATGATAATCCAGGGAAGCTGCTTTTTCAACGCCTGAGAGTATCAAAATGCACTAAAATGGGACCCACCTAAATTTTCTTTTTCAAAGGTAGTGAATTTCGAGAAATGAGGAGCCCACCTGGTCTCTGTATAACATCCAAATTGTCAAACACATGAGACCCACAATGACATTGACACCTTTAAAAATAGGCTACACATTAATTTAAATGGTATATATTAGTTTTTATGATTTTGCCCATCTTATCATTTGATATGCTAGAGTTTTAGTCCAACTAGTAATTATAGTATGATGAGTCTGTTGAACGGTTTGGATGTTAGACATATACCTCATGGAGCTCACAACTCTCAATTCATTAATTTAAAAGAAAATCTAACACGTGGGTGTTTAGATAATTTCCCTCCTTAATGTTAATTAAAATCCCACTTTCTAAGAAATTTTGTAGCTTTTAGAAAAGTTCATTATTATTGCAATGATTTTTCAGGTTTGTTACTTTACAAGCCTTTGTAGAATCCATTGATCTGGTTGCTAGCGGCCCACCATAGCGTCGGTGTTCCTTTCAATCTATCCCATAAATCTCTCCACTATTTAGACACCTTAGGCTAATCCAACCATCATGTGGGTCACCACTTGAATTTGGAGGTTTTATGCGCGCGTGTGTGTGTATATATATTGACGATAGGATGCTTCAAAAATCAAGCATATTCAATTATTAAGTGGTATATATGGTATATATATATATATATATATATATATATATATATATACCATATATACCACTTAATAATTGAATATGCTTGATTTTTGAAGCATCCTATCGTCATGTTAGGGTTCCCTCAATGTGCTAGTCAGATGACAGATGTTTAATCTACCCAGTAAAATCTCTCCACTATTTAGACACCTTAGGCTAATCCGACCATCATGTGAGTCATCACTTGAATTTGGTTGTTTTATGTGTGTATATATATATTATATGGCTCTATTTAATGATTGTATATATTTGATTTTTGGAGCATCTCATCGTCATGTTAGGGTTCCCTCAGTGCGCTGGTCAGATGACATTCACGCAATAAGGTGGGCCTAATAGGTAGGTGAATAATCTTTTACACTCAAATAAATAAATATTTATAGGCAAGAATAACTCAGACAATAGATTTTACAAGATCTTGTAGAAAAATGGCCTCATAATTATAGACCATACATTGAAGTTTGGCGTATACACATGACTTGTCAATTTTGTCAAGAAAGCCAACGGATAGTACGAAATATCATCCGTCGGTTGTGGCCAACCAATAGATGGAATATGTTGAGGAGAAAAATTTTCTACTTGAGAGTAAAAAAACCACCACAACTATTCACACTCAAACGATAAATGTCAAAATATTGGTCCCTTGGATGATTTAATGCAGTAGACTTTGGAGGCATTCTTCATACACCATGTGACTCCAAAGTCTATGGGTTCCAATTGAAATCTATGGGCCCCACTTGTCGAAATTTCTAATTGAAATGGGATGGAATTGGGTATGATTCCGTCCCTAGTTAGGAACGGACAAGGGCTCTGAAAGTTTGATATATGAGTTTTATCCACACCGTCCAGACCTTGGAGGCACTCTTCATGTACGACATGACTAAGAAGTGCACGGGTTTCAATGAAAACCCATGGGCTCCACTCACCTAAATTAAAATTAGATGGGAGGGAATTAGGTATTACCCCATCCCTAGCTAGGAACGAAAAGGGGCTTTGAGGGGTCACTATGATATATGGGTTTTATTCATACTATATATCTAATTTAGGGCTTTTGAGGCACTTTTCATGTATCATGTTACTCGAAAGTCCACGGGTTCCAATTAAAAATTATAGGCTCCACTTGTCGAGTTGAAATTAGATGGGATAGGGATTGGGTACCAACCTTGTCCCTAGGTAAGAACAAATAAGGGTTCAAAGGAGCTATTATGATATATGAGTTTTATCCGCACCATCTATCTATTGTGCCGTATCTTTTTAAGGTATAGGCCTAAAATTGAGACAAATCTAGGGCTTATGTAGACCACATGGTAGAGATTAAACACCCAACGTTGAAAACTTTTTGAGGGTTATTGAAGTTTTGGAGTAAGCTGATGTTAGTGTTTTTCCTTTTATGTGACCTTATGAATAAGTTGGATGGCAATTAACTATTTATGGACTTGTATCCTAAAATGACATAGTAAAATTGATGAATAACATGGATAAAACACATAAATCACGGTGGCCCCTCATAGCCCCTGTCCATTCCTAGCTAATATGAAAAAAATGTCCAATTAGGTACTTCTATTATAAACCCAAGCTTGACCTATTCCATTTGGGAACACCAGTCAAAACCCAATTGAGATTTGTGTATTAAATCCAAGGAAGGTTCACTCAATTAAGAAAGCAAAACACCCAAACAATTCAAGTAATCCAACCATCATGTGGGCCATGCACCATGTGATCTTTTAAAAGTTTTTGGATGAATCTCGATGATTTAATGATTTTTTAGACCTAATTTTTGAAGCATCCTATCATCATGGTGGGATTCATCTAATATACAGGTTGGATGGCATACACGTGATGCAATGGCCCACAGGGATAGTTGAATAACATTTATACAAAAGTAAGTTTTATGTGTATATTAATGAAGTCTCCACACAGAGTTGTATGGGCTAGTAGAGAATACAGCCTCATTTCACTCATCTCACTAGTCAAGATTGCATTCCAGCATGGAAAGGTCCCCAAGCAACACGTGTGCACAAGTTGTACCATCTATGTACCACACATATGCCAACATGGTAGACAGGTGCAATATCCCAGCCATCCATCCGGCGCACCCACCGCCGTAGATGTTCTCACCCAAAAATCAAACTAGCCCACTTAGCACGCGGGGCACGATATTTCAAGCAACTGGACGGTTAGAAAACTCTATTCATTTTTTTCTCAGCCATACATTTGTTACCTAAACCCTAGCTCACCCAACCAATGAACGCGCCTGATTCTTGGGTTAGAGCATCTACATGATGATACCCCTCAGATGGATGGACTGGATTGGATCTTGCACCCATGTGCCATGCTGGCAAATGTGTGGGGGTGTACATGAGCTGGCTTGTAGCTCTTTCTAAGGCATTAAAAAAAGTGTGATAGCTTAAGAGAATGTTGCTTTATATCTCAATCCCCCACCTGCTAAAGGGACTACCACTAACTATTTTTAAGTCATATACTGTCCTTCTCCCAACGTAACGTGTGGTGTAATTCTAAATTTTTTTGAAATTTTGTTCTATACCATCATAAAACACATCCTCCACCCTTGAATTTGGACAAGTTGGGCCCACTGATTAGCGATCTAGACTCTTAGTTGGATGCTTCCCACCATAGATGGGGGGGTTCGTATAAAAAACCATCATGATCCAATGATCATAACTCTTCTTGGTATCTTGAAAAATAGACGGTTGAAAAAAAAAATACAACAATGGCCCACATTCAATTTATTTAAAAAAACCAATATTGGACAGTATCAGTTCTCGATCGAAGGGAGCTTTTATGGCATGTGTCCATTCATGTTGTGGCCCATCTAAACAATGGTCTAGATCGTCGAGCCGCCGCACTTTCCTGTTTGAACTCAAGGCTCGAGGATTTTGTTCGTGTCCTAGGCTAAGGGTTCATATAATTCCTCATGGTATAACCTATGAGCAAATAGGGTGGGGTCCACTTATTTAATTACTTAAAGGGAGTCACAATTCAACGGTCTTAAAAACAAGTCTTATTAAATCACCTATCAATCTCATGTAGACTTTTGAGGAAACTGCCTCATTAGTCCACCTAAATTGGATCTTTTTTCTTTATTTAAAGAGGTACTTTGGCCAAAAGAATGGGTAGTATTCCTAGGGATGGATGTGATTTATCAAGAGTAACATTCATGAACATGTGATTGAGAAATATTTTGATACTCTGACGGTGTGTGATGGATGATAGACGGGGCATGTAGACACTATTAAGAAATTTCATACACCTGGAGATGACTCCCCACCTTCACGTGGACATTAGCAACATATACAATATTTTTAAGTGTCATGTTGATGTAGAGTGGGTCGCAAATACTTTTATGTCTAAGATGGACTAGAGATGGCCTGATTGGAGGCGGAAGTGATCCGGACCGTCATAATCTTAAAATAGGTGTATCTCGCATGGAAGTGATCTGGATTATCAGAATCTTAAAACAAATGTATCTTACAAATTGAAATAAGTTATTCGATGTATCATATATGATTTTGGGTAGTAGAAGCTAATTTAGCCACCAACTTGCTATGCTAGGTTATCACGCCGAATTTGCAAGATTCCACCAGATCGACGGTTAAAAATTCATTTTATTTTTGTTTTTACAATTTATAGCAAAATTTAATTTGATTATAACTCTTCATCTTCTGAGCTCTAAGAGTTGTGTCCAAGATGAAAAGTATTTAGAATTATTAGTAGAATAAGATGGTTAAGCTAAATAGGACACTTATTAATTTTGCCCAAAAATTATAAAGTTCAGTGAAGATCATGACTATCTATTTATAGTAAGTTACAGATTTTAAGGAGTTTGAACTGGAGTTTGATCTTGAAACTTATTCGAAGGTTTGATATCATTATTTAAAGTGTTGTAAATTCACTTTTACTATTTATCAATCAATTTTTAAATTTCTATAATTTATTTTTATTTTCTTATTTTTTCTTGTGAATTCTACATAAGCTCCATCATTTCGGAATAGTTATCCCCTCAAGGGAGACAAGCAGTGATCAACCTCGTCACATCCATCCCTGCATCACATGTGCCATGGGCAATCATTAATCTAGGCAGTTTATTTGCTTGTTTCATTGAGTGAAAACCATGGTAAAAATAATCACGGCCGTTAGATGAGCCTAAGTCTTTTAATGTGGGGTCATCTTTCACGGCACTCCAATTTTTACAAACCATGGATTGGATGGTTAGCATTATCAAATCAAGATACTCCTTGAAATCATAAGCAATAGCAAGTTGGATATGTGGAATGGATTTTTCAAGACGATGATTTGACCTATTTTATTTCTCTGTTCAATTTTGACCGTTTATTTTGCAAGCCATTGATCAGATGGAATTAATGATTGGTCATCCCATCATCATACAAAAGCTTTGAAATCCCTTTAAATATTAGATTATTGAACATTTATTGGACGGTAAAAAATGAGAAATATCTTATGAGCTTATTTTAGAAAAACAAGTGTCCACAAATCAATGGCTAAGATTGTTTATAGACAGTAGATTCCGCATTTTAGTCAGTTTAAATTGAGTTATTATGTGTCATATGTACTATTTATAGGTGCGGGTGTATCAAGCGCGTAGGTAACCAGAGTTTCAATTAGTTCTCCCATGTGATTCTAGAGGAAGACCTATCATGCCAGTTGACTGCCATTCCGAGAATGGCGGTGACTCATCCTCCTACAGTGGGGGTGCAGATTTGGATATTACCCCCACCACGACCCTATGTTAGGGGCTCGTGGGGTCGACTGTGAAATAGGTGTTTTATTCGCACTGCCCATCCATTTTGAAAGATTATTTTAATGCGCGAGCTTAAAAAGGAGTCAAATGGAAGGCTAGAAATTAGAATGGACCACACCTCAAACACGTAACAATGACCACAACAATAAAACCTTTTTAAGGCCCATCGCAATGTTCATTAGACATTCAACCCATTCATAAGGTCACGTGGACCTGAATAGGAAAAAACCAAATATCAGATTGATCCGAAACTACCACCTGTAGGCATTTACTCTTCGTTATTACCTACAAGGCTGTGGGGTGTGGTGTGGTGTGGTGTGGTGTGCTTTGGTTTACTTAAACATTCGATATATATCACTTTCAAACTTATTATTTAAAATGATTTGTCAAAATGAATAGACATACGTATGGACAAAAAACATACATCAATGCGGGGCCCACAGAGCCCAAAGACAAGACCGTCCGTCTCTAGCCAGGTCTTGGTGGGGTAGTACCCAATCACCGCCGCTAATGCAGGAAATCAAATACAGCCAAGAAAAATAAATGTGAATGGTCCAAATTCCAAGGGAAAAATCAGATGGTCACTATCGTCTTCAGTGTGGTCTTTTAACTTATGGTCGGTCTGGATTGTCTTCTAAATATACCGTTTTTTCTACCGTTGAGAGTCACCACCATTGTGCTGAACTATCAAAGGAGTCAGACAAATGATTTTCGATGGTTAGATTTCCCAAGTCCGGGTGCTGATTGATGGACCTAGAGAGATACAGATGGTCCTATCAGGGGCTCCATGGAGTCCTCCGTGATGTATTAGTTTTATCCACGCCGTCCATCCATTTTGACAGATCATTTGAAGGCATGATACTAAAAAAAGAAGTAAATTAAAGGCTCAAGTGGACCACATCATAGGAATTACTTGGGGATTGAAAGATTACCGTTGAAAACTTCTTGGGGGGCACAGAAGTTTTGGATTAAGCTGATATTTACGTTTTCATGTATGTGATCTCATGAACAGGTTAGGATTGCAAACAAACATCACAGTGGGTATTAGGAAGCTTTCAATGTCAGGAATTCAATCCCCACTGCTTCCTTTGGTGTGATGCAATTGAGCATTCAATTAGCCTCCTTTTGGGGTTCACAGCCTTAAATGATATGTAAAAATGGATTAATAGCATGGATAAAACATACACAACACGGTGGGCCCCACAGTGCCCCTGACAGGAGCGTCCGTCTCTAGCTAGGTCCCACTGGTACGGACGCGGATTGGCTAGTGACGCGCCAGCAACCAGGTGGCTAGTGGTCGATGCGACTTGGACCGACCATGGTATATGTGTTTTATCCACACCGTTCATCCATTTTGAAAGATAATTTTAGTGTTGAGCCCAAAAATGATGTAGATCTAAATCTCAGGTGGACCACACCATGGGAAAACTACAGTGATTGAATGTTCACCATTAAAAACCTCCTGGGGCCCACTGTAATATTTATTTGACATCTAACCTGTTGATTAGGTCATTCAGACTTGTATTAAGGGAAAAAAATATATATCAGCTTGATCCAAAACTTTTGTGGCCCCCAAGAGGATTTTAATGGTAGGCATTCAATAAATACCGTGCGGTCTACTTGAGCATTGGATCAACCTCATTTTTGGGCTCATAACATAAAATGATCTCGAAGAATGGGTGGACGGCACGGATGAAACACATACATAATGGTGGGGCCCACGGAGCACCGACCACTAGCCACTAGCCATTGGCTGGTGGCAGGGGGAGTAGCCAATCCCTACCCAATCCGCGCCTCCAGATCGGACCCGGATTTCCTGCGAAAGCCTTTCGCAGGAAGTTCCTGCGCAGGGAATCTGAGTGGAGCCCACTGAGATGTTTGTGAGAAAGCCACACCGTCCATCCGATTTTAGAGATCATCTAAAATCAGATATGCAGCCAAAAATAAGGTATATTCAAAACTCGAATAGACCACATGAGAGGAAACAGTGGAGATTTAGTGACCACTGTTGAAACATTCATATGGCCACGAAGGTTTTTTCTCGGTCTAATTTTTGGTATTTTCACTTCATCCCAGTGAAAATGACCTTATAAACGACTTGGATGGAATATAAACATCAAGGTGGAGCCTAAGAAGGTTTCAACGGTAGACATTCCTTTTCCACTGTTTCATCTCGTATGGCCCACTTGAGTCTTATATCCTCCTAATTTTCAGTTACATATACTAAAATTAGCTTAAAAAACGGATGGACGGGTTAGATTTCTCATAAGCATCACGGTGGCCCCCACCATGCGTCCCAGCGCAGGAACTTCCTGCGAAAGACTTTCGCAGGAAATCCTCGTCCAAATCCCTAGATTAGGTTTGCTAGGTCAACGCGCGCGTGAAGCCGTGTCCCATTCATTGGGGCTGTGATTGCGCTAGGCCGTCGGTTGGGGTTGGGACTTGTCCGGTCTTGAGTCTGAGTCGTGACCACCTCTAGTTAGGGGAGAGTGACTCGTCCGAGTTAGGCTGAGTTAGGCATATTTTCAAGGTGACCCGTGACATGTGGTAAAGAACCGGATCCGACTCAACCAAGTCCGGGTGGGCTTGGGCGTCAACTCATGGACCTATCAAGCTAACTCTGTTCATGTTATTTTATTTGGTTGGGCTTGGACCCGGTCCATTTACATCATTGCCATTAGAGTTGGGCATAAGATGACTCGACTCGGCAAATTTACCTCATTTGACGCGTTCAAACGCAATTCGATCCGAATCAAGTAGGTGAGTCAATATGAACTTAGTAGACTGTGTCCAATTCAAACTCAAACTGAGTTGAGTTCAGGTTACCCAGTAACTCAACTCGACCCAACTCGAAATCCAACTTGGTACTTACTCTACTCAATCCAAAACTCAACTCGTGTGTGTGTGTGTGTAGAGTAATGCTCGCCTGCGCACCATTCTCATGAGAACTTGTGAGAACTTTTTGAAAACTCATCTCCAATGATATGAGTGTAAGATTTAAACCGTCGACGTGATGTAGCACTCCATGAACCCCTAATGCCCAACGTTTACCCTGAACCAATACTTTAGTGGACCATGAAAAAAGAGAGGCAAATTAAGGGAAGAAACTATCTCATTTTTCCATAGCCCACCAAAGTCTTAGATCAGGGTAAAAGTTAGGCCAAGGGAGTTTCATGAGGTGTTGTATCACATGGACGTTTCGATCTTGCACTCATGTAACGGGAGATAAATTCTCACATGGGCACCTTGCGTACCTTTGCAATTGTGTCATGGGCATAGAATTTAAATGGTCCACGTGATGCGGCACCCCTTAAAACCACACAAGCCCAACTTGCCCAACTTTCAGCCCGATAAAAAACTCTACTGGGCCATAGCAAAAGGAAATAGTTTCCTCTCTTGATTTGTATTTCTCTTTGCTATGGCTCACTAGAGTTTTGTATCGAGCTTAGAGCTGGGCATCGGACCGAGTCGGATCAGATTGGGTCCAACTCGACTCGGTTCGAAATTTGCAGAGCCTGACCCGAACTCGATCCGATCCAGCACTGAGTCCGGGCCATCTAACTCGAACCGATCCGAACCCTTACTGGCTTGAACCGATCCGAGTCCGACTCGATCAGAAAACCCGAGTCGGATCGGATTGGGCAAGGTTCGGATCGTTCAATTTTTTTCAACGGTGTGGAAATCATTACTCTCATTGTTTCCTATGGTATGATTTACTTGATTATTGGATATACTTAAAATTTAGTATCAACCCTTAAAGTGATCTGGAAAAACTGATGGACAGTGTGGATAAACCAAAAAATTTAAGATAGGCCTCACATAGTTTACTCAATAGGAGAAAAACGTATTGCTTGTTTAAAGCTCAGACCAGCTTATAGCTTCCTAAAGAAGCTTCACGTATTGCTGACAGTCTGCTGTCTGTAGCTAGTTGACACCAACTATATAGCAGCTCTAGGTATGTGTCATGCGAAGACGAGCACTGACTCTCCTCGAGCTCCGAGTTGTACGAGCACTGACGTTCCCTTCAGGTGGGCCACACCTAGCTTCCTTTATAAGGAACTTCCCGTGACAGTCTCTAAGAGAGTTCCTCACCTTTATGTAAGTGCAAATTCCTATGTGGGCCAAGTAGGCCCACATATGATTAACTTGGCCCACATATGATTAACAATAACCGTTGGATAGGATTTTTATATCATTAATAGGAACATGACCCAAAAATAAACATGAATGTATAACTAAAAAGCCACTCGATCATGGGCATGCTAAATGGACGATTACAGTAACAATGGTATGGCCATCAACTTTGGACACCCTTATTTTAAAGGTCAGGATCGTCTGAAAATGGCTGTTTTGGGTCCAATTTCAATCCACCATTGTCACTCCTATCCTGTGGTTTCACCTTGACATATGAGGCTACTTGGGCCCACACACCGTACAGGGAATTCCTATCCATTGATTTATATAGGCACACACATATATAGAAGAACCTGACATTAGTGGATTTGCTGGCAATAAGGTGAGATTGAGATCCATTGCTCGCCTGCTACTTCTTCCCTGACAAAAGAAAAAAAGGTAGATGAGTTGACCATCGTCTACATGGTAGGGCCCACCAGTCTACAGCTTGGATGTGTGAAGAAGTGGAGAAACTCACGTAGAAGGCGGTGCCGGTGCCGGCGGAGTTGCCAGGGACGCGCTTCAATTGCATGGTGATCTCACCGAAGAGATAGGAATGCTTGGATTGGAAGCCGGAGCTGGAGGTTTTGTCGAGAGATAGGATTAGACGATTCCCATTGTTGAGAATCTTAGCACGGCTGTCACCCCACGTGATATCGAAGTCTTGTTGGAAGTTATTTGTAGAGGCTGCCATTGATGAGGTTGATAATACTAACATTACCAGCATTACTTTGGCAGTGCAAGAGAAGGAAGAAGAAGAAGAAGAATCCATTTTCAGAGAGAGAGAGACAGAGAGAGAGCGAGAGAGATTGTATTGAGGAGGTGTGGGATGTTGATGGGTAAAAGGTCTCTATAAATATGAATGTAGAGAGAGATGAAAGGAGGGAAAGCAATATCGGAGAAGGAGAGCTTAGTTAGCTGTCTTCTTGCTGTTGAGACTTTGAAAAGCAACCACTTCAATTTCAAAGTGATAATTACATATTCCACGTTGGATGGTTCGGATCGGATTGGTCCGAATCAGATCCAATCGGATCGGATTACGGATCGGGTCAGTTTGGAACAGGTGCTATCTATACCTGACCCGAAAAAATGTTTCGGATATGGATAGGGGCTACCCGATCCTGACCGATCTAGACCATCAGTTCTGTTCGAATTGGGTCGGATCGGGTCTGATTGGGTCGAATCCACCAGATTGGATCTAAAATGCCCAGCTCTAATCGAGCTGGAAATTGGGCCAGTGAGGTTTCAAGGGGTGCCACATCATGTGGACCATTCTTGTGTCATAACATGTGTGCAAAGGTGCTCATGTAAGAAGGTGAGTAGATGAGCATTCACACACACACGCGCACGCGCGTGCACACACACACATGCCGACTACTTAGCTGTGCACTAATTCGCACATAAAATCGTGCGAACTTTTTTGAGAACTCATCGTACGTGACGTGACTCCAAAATCTAAACGGTCCACGTGAAGTAGCACCTCATAAAACCCCCCGGGCCTAATTTTTCTTTGATCCAAAACTTTGGTGGGCCATAAAAAATGAATACAAAATTCTCCCTTGACTTGCATTTCCCTTTGCTATGGCCCACCAGAATTTTAAGATCAGGGTGAAAATTTATCCCTTGGGGTTTCATCGGATTCTGCATCACATGGACTTTTCGGATTACACACCTATGATACATGTGCAAAGGTGAACACATGCATAGGTGAGCATGACTCATATATATATATATATATATATATATATATATATGGGAAAAGGTACTATGCGCTCGACCTCACAATAAGCTCCCGTGAGGTCGAGCTGTGTGGGTCCCACCGTGATGCTTGTCGACCATCAACACCGTGCATTTGATGGGTCCCCTCTAAATTATGGGATATCCCAAAAATCAGTCGTATACGGAACTCAGGTGGGCCATACCATCTAAAATCATGTGAAGACATGCCAAAAACATATAAAAGCACTTGGTGGGGCCCACCTGAGTTTTGAATGCTGCTTAAACTTGGTTTGAACCCTCATCCAAGTGGGAAACACATAATGGATGGGCTGGATTTGCAAACCACATCTCGGTGGGCCCAAAAAATGATTATGAATGTTTTAATGGTGCACGGCCCCTCCCCACTTCTGTATGTGGTGTGGCCCACAGAAGTCACGGATTGACTTGATTTTTGAGACCTAGGCCCACGATGGAATGATGCATTTGACTGATAGGGTAGATGTTCGAAACGCATCACGGTGGGGCCCACACAGCTCGACCTCATGGGACGTTCCCATCAGCTCGAGCGCATAGTACCTTTTCCCTATATATATATATATCCAAATGCTAAGCTGCACACTCATTCTCACGAATTTTCGTGAAAACTCATCATATGTTATGTGAGTCCAAGATCTAAATGGTGCATGTGATGCAGCACCCCATGAAACCTATATGGCCCAACTTTTACTTTGATCTCAAACTTTGGTGGGCTGTGGAAAAATAAAACAGTTTCCTCCCTTAATTTGCATCTCTCTTTGCTATAGCCTACTCGAGTTTTAGATTAGGGTATAAATTGGTCTTTAGGGTTTCATGGGATGCCGCATCACATGAACCGTTTGGAATAGAGGCACATGACACGTGTGCAAAGGTGCCCAGGTGAGCATGCATCTACACACACACACTCCTACGCACCGTACTGCTAGAGAACTTTTGCGCAACAAATTACCATCGGTCATGCAAACTTAAAATAAGTGTATTGTAAGTGAGCCTCACCATGATGTGTTCCGAGTGATTCTTTCAAACAATTCAATCTATGGTATCAATTGAACCGTTGGGTGCAAAAAATATGGCCGATTTGTGATTTACTAGGCCACAAAATAAAAAACAGTGGGAGAGGAGAAGCCTTCTATTGAATTTTTACGGGGGCCCAATATGACGTTTATGTGAAATCTATTCCGTCCATTAATTGGCTTGTGGAGGTTAATACATGTAGACCAAACATTAGACCCATACCTAATGTATGTGGATCACACCAAGTGAAGTGATTTTGATAGTAGGTGTTCCCTACATAGTTTCCACTCATGTGGCTTACTAGAATTATGGATGTGGCTGATGTTGAAGCAATACCCCTAAATTATCATCTTGACCCATTATGGTTGGAGTGGATTTTACATACATGTCAAGGTAGGCCCACATCTAGTTGACCTAGTATTGGTTGGGACGTTGTCCTACGCTGTGGATTACATATTGTGACGGCCATCAGCCACCTAGCAGATAGTTGGTACTAGTCTGGCCCAACAAAGATGTATGTGTTTAATTCAAGCTGTTCATCTATTTTTCCAGTTGAATGTATTGTATAATCCAAAAAATGAGTTAGATCCAAATATCAAGTGGACCATGTCATAAGAAAAATTGCTGGAAAGCCCGCCATTAAAAAATACCTTAGGCCAATATCAGTTTTGGATCAAGATATTTGTGTTTTACCTTCTCCAAGTATCTATGACCTAATCAATCGGTTGGATGGCAGATAAACTGTGCATAAGAATTTTCATTGATGGGCTTTTAATCCGTTTAATCACCACTATTTTCATGTGGTGTGGTCCACTTTAAATTTGGATCTTATGCATTTTTGGGATTATGCCATAAATTGAGATAGAAAAATGGATGGACAGCTCGGATTAAATATATACATCATCGTTGGGCCCACTAACACCAACCAGTAGCAATGTTGTTACTTACTAACAGGATCATATTATTAAAGGATTGGATGGTACATAATAAAAAAAAAAAAGATGGACCCCACACAGGTTTTAATTGTTTGCATCCTGAGCCAACTGTTCATGTGGTGTGGCTCGCTTGAGTTTTGGATTGGTCTAGATTTTGGGATCCATGTATAAAATAGGTGGGTGTAATTATACGATGGACGGATTGGATATCTGCTCCACGTTAAGGTGGACCCCATACGAAAAGTGCTGAGCCGAGCTCGATTCTTAAGCCAGAAGATCCGAATACTGTAACTTAGGCGAGGGAAAAAACATGGTCGGAGAGTTTACTTAATTAATAATATATATTTTAGAGAAACAATATCAAGTCAAGATGGCCGAGTTGGTCTAAGGCGCCAGTTTCAGGTACTGGTCCGAAAGGGCATGGGTTCGAATCCCATTCTTGACAATTTATTTTTTTCCTATGTTCATCTTCAATTTTTTTCCCTAGCCGTCCACAGTCTCATCCTCAATTTTTATTTTTATTTTTTTCTATTTTTTTAGCCGTCCATTTTCTCATTCTCTATTTTTTAAAAAAATTATTTTTCTTAGCCAACCATTCTCTCATCCCCACCCGCCCATCTAATGGTTTATAGAGTGTGGGCCATTGGTATCATGGCGCAGTAGGACATCCCCAAATTACTAACTAGATGGGTGTGTGCTTGGGCTCTCATCTCCATTTTTTTTTTTTTTTGTTATTTTTCCTAGCCGTCCATTCTCTCATCCCCACCTAATGGTTTATAGACTGTGAGCCATTGATAGCATGGCACACTGGATGGAGATCCCCATATTACTAACTAGATGGATGTGTGCTTGGGCTCCCACTATTCTGTATTTTTCTGCTATCCTTCTGTTGAGGGTCAAATATTGCATATCAGACCCCAGTCATTGCCAGGATTTACAAACATAGTATTGTTTAACGGCCTGATTTAATTATATTTGTGATGCAGGGCGTATTCACGAGCTTGGACTGGAAAAGGGTACTAAAAGTATGGATTTAACAGTCTAAAGTCACCAAGGCAAGCGACGGACCCCAGGAGACCAAGATCGACGAATGTGCACGTCAGTGATTCAAGAAAATCGAGAAACTGAAGCTCAAGTGGCCCAAAGGACATCCAGAATGCAAGATCACAGGGTTCCCATCATCCGTTCAGCTCGAAAATTCATACATCGACCGAGGACCACAAATTAACCGTACATGTCAAATTTCATCCGTTCAATCCCTGTGCAAGTGTCCCAACAGACAGATCAGCCCATAAACCCTTGATTTGGGTCCCACCTGCTATCTAGATATGCTTAAAAATTGGTATCTACGCATTAATTGAGTTGACAAAATGGATGGACGGAGCGGATTTCTCACGAAGTCTTCATAGGACCTCATGTGCATCGCATGTGCACGGTACACAAGTGCACTAGCCGTGCACTGAACTTCTCCAAGTCGGTTAGCGCACGCTGACCGACTCTCTTCTCCAATTCAAGAACGGACACAATGTCCTTGCGCCGTCCGTCGGTTCCGTGCAGTGGGGCCTATTCCTCATCAAAATTATCAATCTGGACCGTCCATTGTGTACAGAGGAGGGTTATTAACCTCACCTAGGTGGAATTTTTCTAGGAAGCAGCGTGTAGCGGATTTTGACCGTCGAAACTCAGGATGGACGGTGGAATACAATATCCAGTGGGCCACACAAGAACCTGCAAAAACCACTCGTCCCTGACTGGATTTTCACGAGGATTTCAATGGATGGTGTCGATTTCTCATAAAACATCACTATGGGGCCTACCGATCACGTCAGCAAGTCTGCATGAACCTTACGCGCCTCCGAAAAATTCGGAGATTCAGGGGAGTTGTGGGCCACGATCATCAATCTTTTCGATGATCTGAACCGTCTAAATGATAGAGAGGGAAGATTCATCCACTTCCACGCTGGCAGAATTGATCAGAAAATGAACAGCGGGCCGCACGAAGTCTCTGATTACTGGCTGCGTAAGCTGACCCGCGCCTCTTCTGCCGATTCCTTGCTGTGAAAGGGCTCTTCTGCGCGCACCGACTCCAGCCGGGACTCCCTTCCACCGGCCTTCCTGCTATTAAAGAAAGAAAGAGATGTGAATCCAGAAAAGAAAAAGGAAGAAACGTGAGAAACGGGAAGGAAGAAAAAAGGAAAAAGGGAGAGCTCGGTTGAAAGGTGCTCGGTTTTTTTTCTGCTGCTGCTGTAACCAGGGAACGTGGAGGCAGTGCACGGCTGGGGACGTGAGGCTTGAGGTTAGACAGGGGCTGCTGTAAACGGCTTGGTTGAGAGGGAAAGAGAGAGGAGATCAGCGCTGGAGCAGGTCTGCTGCTGGACGTGGGAGCTGACCCGGTTCTCCTTCTTCCTCTTTTTCTTCTTCTTCTTCTTCTTTTTAATTGGAATTTAGCCCATATCATGTGTGGCTAAACCTCTTAGCTAGGGCTAAGAGGTGAAGCCTGTAGTGAGATGGGAGATTTTACTGTGTGCCTTTAATTCATAAACTGAATTTAATATAGTTGATTTTTAAAGGAATATTTTTCTTGGTCTTTTATGGTCTGTTGTGACTGAAATTACAATGGGTTTGCAATGGCTTTGAGTATTTCTTTTTCCCTTTTATGTTTATGAAGTCAGGAAAACAGTGGGAGAGGAGAAGCCTACTATTGAATTTTTACGGGGGCCCAATATGACGTTTATGTGAAATCTATTCCGTCCATTAATTGGCTTGTGGAGGTTAATACATGTAGACCAAACATTAGACCCATACCTAATGTATGTGGATCACACCAAGTGAAGTGATTTTGATAGTAGGTGTTCTCTACATGGTTTCCACTCATGTGGCTTACTAGAATTATGGATGTGGCTGATGTTGAAGCAATACCCCTAAATTATCATCTTGACCCATTATGGTTGGAGTGGATTTTACATACATGTCAAGGTAGGCCCACATCTAGTTGACCTAGTATTGGTTGGGACGTTGTCCTACGCTGTGGATTACATATTGTGACGGCCATCAGCCACCTAGCAGATTGTTGGTACTAGTCTGGCCCAACAAAGATGTATGTGTTTAATTCAAGCTGTTCATCTATTTTTCCAGTTGAATGTATTGTATAATCCAAAAAATGAGTTAGATCCAAATATCAAGTGGACCATGTCATAAGAAAAATTGCTGGAAAGCCCGCCATTAAAAAATACCTTAGGCCAATATCAGTTTTGGATCAAGATATTTGTGTTTTACCTTCTCCAAGTATCTATGACCTAATCAATCGGTTGGATGGCAGGTAAACTGTGCATAAGAATTTTCATTGATGGGCTTTTAATCCGTTTAATCACCACTATTTTCATGTGGTGTGGTCCACTTTAAATTTGGATCTTATGCATTTTTGGGATTATGCCATAAATTGAGATAGAAAAATGGATGGACAGCTCGGAATAAATATATACATCATCGTTGGGCCCACTAACACCAACCAGTAGCAATGTTGTTACTTACTAACAGGATCATATTATTAAAGGATTGGATGGTACATAATAAAAAAAAAAAGATGGACCCCACACAGGTTTTAATTGTTTGCATCCTGAGCCAACTGTTCATGTGGTGTGGCTCGCTTGAGTTTTGGATTGGTCTAGATTTTGGGATCCATGTATAAAATAGGTGGGTGTAATTATACGATGGACGGATTGGATATCTGCTCCACGTTAAGGTGGACCCCATACGAAAAGTGCTGAGCCGAGCTCGATTCTTAAGCCAGAAGATCCGAATACTGTAACTTAGGCGAGGGAAAAAACATGGTCGGAGAGTTTACTTAATTAATAATATATATTTTAGAGAAATTATATACATAAAAGTCAAGATGGCCGAGTTGGTCTAAGGCGCCAGTTTCAGGTACTGGTCCGAAAGGGCATGGGTTCGAATCCCATTCTTGACAATTTATTTTTTTCCTATGTTCATCTTCAATTTTTTTCCCTAGCCGTCCACATTCTCATCCTCAATTTTTATTTTTATTTTTTTCTATTTTTTTAGCCGTCCATTTTCTCATTCTCTATTTTTAAAAAAAATTATTTTTCTTAGCCAACCATTCTCTCATCCCCACCCGCCCATCTAATGGTTTATAGAGTGTGGGCCATTGGTATCATGGCGCAGTAGGACATCCCCAAATTACTAACTAGATGGGTGTGTGCTTGGGCTCTCATCTCCATTTTTTTTTTTTTGTTATTTTTCCTAGCCGTCCATTCTCTCATCCCCACCTAATGGTTTATAGACTGTGAGCCATTGATAGCATGGCACACTGGATGGAGATCCCCATATTACTAACTAGATGGATGTGTGCTTGGGCTCCCACTATTCTGTATTTTTCTGCTATCCTTCTGTTGAGGGTCAAATTAGGTGGGGCTCATTCTCACCCAAGACAGTGCAGCCTTACCATGGGACCCACCTTGATCTATGTATTCTATGGTCACACTATTTATCCGTTTTGATCCACCATTTTAGCTTATGAGCCTAAAAAAAGCCTATCCAAATCTTTGTGGCCCACCCTAACACATGTATTCTATACCCGCATTATCTCTCTATTTTGCCAGACCATTTTAGTTTATGAGCCCAAAAAAAGAATCTAATTCATATCTCAGGTGGCCCATACCATGGAAAACTATGGTGTTATCTATTAACTTAGAAAAGTTCTCCTCAGTTTCTTATATTTTTTTTACAGTTTTTTGAATTTTTCCCATATATATATATATATATATATATATATATATATATATATATATATATATATATATATATTTATATATATATATATATATATATTCATCCAGGTTTGTATAACCGAAAGAACAGTATGGATGTCAAATAAACATTACAGTGGGGTAGGAGGTTCGTAATGGTGGACATTCAATCACTACTGTTTTCTGGTGGTGTGGTCCACCTGATTGAATTTACGGTGGGCCATAGCAAAGAGAAATGCAAATCAAGGGAGGAAATTGTTTTCGTTTTTCATGGCCCATAAAAGTTTTAGATCAAAGTAAAACTTGGTCCCCGGGGGTTTCACGAGGTGCTTTTTCACATGAACGGTTCAGATTTTAGATGCATATCACCATTCTCTCGCCCTCATTTTTTTTTTTTCCTATTTTTCCTAGCTGTCCATTCTCTCATCCCATATATATATTCATCCTACCTGCCCATTGGATGCAGGGATGAACATGATGAGATCGAACACCATTTTCCTTAAGGATTACTACTTTGAATCTACGAAGCTTCTCTATACTTCTCACAAAGACTGCTGGAATCCACAATGAAAAAGCAAGAAAATAGAAATAATATTTTACAAAATTCATAAATTGATTGTGGACTGGATAAATGAGTTTACACCCCTTTAAATAGGGATACTAAGCCATCGAAGAAGTTTCGAAATTAAACTCCAACTAAAACTCCTATAAATCACGACTTACTATAATTAGTAATATTATTATTTATAGATGGCCATGATTCCTACTAGTGCGCATGGTTTTTGGTCAAATATAGCGTTCTATTTGGTCGAATCATGATGTTCCCCTAAGCACTTCTGTGCAACTCCTAAAGGCTCAACGGAAGAAGAATTATACTCAAACTAAAACTTACTATAAATAGTAAAAATGAAATTAAAATAGGAATTGAGCAGTTGATATGATGGTATTTCGCAAATTTGGCGTGGGCCACCCGGCATAGCGGGTTGGGTGGCTAAAGTAGCTCCTCCTGCCCCAAAATCATATATGTCACGTTAGATAAACTCATTCCAGTTTGCGAGATATGTTCTTTTTAATGTTTGTACGATCCGGACCACTTCCACTTCCAATCAGGCCTTTTCTGGTCCATCTCAGCCATGAAATTGTCTGCCACCCACTGTACATCACTATCTAATGGTTTATAGACTGTGGGCCTTTGATAGCATGGCACACTAGATGGACATCCCCAAATCACTAACTAGATGGATGTGTGCTTGGGCTGAGGCCCACTATAATGTGTTTTTCTTCTGGCCTTTCATTCGCTCGTCCCCTCCATACAACAGGAGAGGATTAGGTGCGGCCTTGCCTCACCCAAGATGTTGTGGCCCTTACCGTGGGGCCCACCTTGATGTATGGTATTCTATATGCAGACTGTCCATCCCTTTTGCTCCACCACTTTAGTTTATGAGCCCAAAAAAGAAGCAAATCCAATTCTCTAGAGCACCCTTTGATGTACATATCCTGTATCCACACCATCCTCCTATTTTGTCAGACTGTTTTAGTTTATGAGCCCATGAAAGAAGTACATCCAAATCTCAAGTGGACTATACCATGGGAAACTATGGTGATTGAACTCCCCACCATTAAAAACATTAACTTTCTCTTTTCAAACCCTTAGCAAGATTTGGATATGAATGTCTTCGATATAAGTTTCATTCCGTTTAGATAGACTTCATATGTGGGCCTTCACATGCTATTGCCCGTATCAACTAAGCATAAAGTATTTTCTAAGTTTACCAAGGTGTATGCTCTATGCAGACTATTTGAACTATGGTGATTGAACTCCCCACCATTAAAAACTCTCTCTTTTTAACTCCTTTACAAGATTCAGGTATGAATGTCTTAAATATATGTTTTATTGGATCTAGATAGACTTCATACTTCATATGTTGTTGCCCATATCAACTAAGCATAGAGTATTTTTTAAGTCTACGACAGGCCTATGCTCTCTTCAGAGTATCTGAATCTTGTCACGTTAGACATCTTAATAAATTCTAATTCTATGTTTATTACACACATACACACGTTATCGATCGGCTCATGTAACCATCAGATACATGCTTGGACATCCCCAAATTATTCTTTTTTTTTTTTTTTTTTTTTATAGCCGTCCATTCTATCATCCCCTCCCTACACCTGCCTATCTAATGGTTTGTAGACTGTGAACCATAGATGACATGGCACTCTAGATGGACCGCCTAAATGCTCACTAGATGAAAGTGAACTTGAGCTCGCAGGGATCCTTGGCCACGTGTTTCGGCCTGTAAATCTCTACCGTAAATGTGGACCATGTCCAGCATACATGGATCTACTCCGTTCTCTTTGATCTCCACCCTACATATACGGCAAGTATGTAACATGGTTGATGGAGGGCTGTCAATGGGCCTACCTGACCCAAGCCCATTTGTTTATTAGGCCTGAAATCAGGTAGAGCACATGGTCTTGAATAGCTGGGCCCGACTCTGGGCCTGATAGAAAAGATGCAAATATAAACCCCACGTAACGGTGGGCCCCACCACGAAGATCAACTAAAAATGAGCAACCGTTGATCAAGGTAATGAGCAGTGCAACATTCAATGGGCAAAATGCAATGACTGCTTTTGGGTTGTGGCCCATTAGATCAACAGCTCTGGTAACACTAAAGGACACGTGTACGGTCAAGCAGCTCTCTTTGTAGCAATGCTTGTAAATTTCCAAGTTGAACGGTAATATGCTTGAGCCATGTCAGCATCACCTCCCATCATGTGGGCCCTACTATGGATGGACAATATTTAAATATAAGCATATATCATATGATCCTATGAATTTGATCATTGACGTCCAAAGCAACTTCTGATGAAGGGGTAGAATTTCTGATAGGTGTGATTTCCATTTTTTTTTTAAAAACGTCTATCTATGAGTGGACCCACTATATGAACGGTCTGGATTGATAAAAAACAATGCCACGTGTATCTAAAGTCATGGCTTTACCATAATCCAGCTCTACTGTTTCCTGTGGTGTGGTCGATCTGAGATTTGGATGCTTCATTTTTTGGGTCATGCTCTAAACTGAGATGGCAAAACGGATGGACGACGTGGATATAAGACATATACATCAAGGTGGGCCCCACCATCAGGGAACCACCCACCTTGGTGGATCCCCGGATCCACCGAAGCTGCGTCCAGAAGTCACGTGCCACACGCTGTGGGCCCAACTTAATTTCGAAATCCCAACGTTACTTCCAACGGCTCTATTTACATTTTTTGTACGGATGGCTGTAGAAAAAGCCTGTGCTAAACAGACTTAAGGTCTTGTAATCTTAAAATTATTTTTTAGTTTTTTGGAGGACAAAAATGCCCCTATGCCACTTCTTATACAATGGGCTCTAGCATGACAAAAATGAAAGGTCATTTTTAAAAGTAACCTGGCCTTCAAAAATTGAAATTTGACATGCCCCTTTGCCGATCTAATCCGTTCATTTTAATTAGATAGTCATGAACCTAAGGGAGCGTTTTCTCAGTTTTCTATTTGAATTTCTCTATTGCCAATAACCATACTGTCGTTGTTTGTTAATTCTTAACTGCTTTCTTTTATGTAGTCGATATATGATAAGTTTTGCCCTCAAGCTTGGGCTGATGACGTGAAATTAAAACCCTTTACATGTGAATGAACTAGATTTGTTTCACAACAATCCAATGGGCCTCAACTGCTCCTCTGCCACAATTGCTCCTACTACGGTGAGCGCCCATCTTGAAAGGAGAGATTTTTTGACAAGGGATGTGGGCCCCAACAAAAACAAGGATTCAACCCACCCCTGTCTGATCTAACCCGTCCATTTTAATGGGACAACCGTGAGACCAAATGATGGACTATTTTTAAAAAAGTTTTCTGTTTGAATTTCTGTGGCCCACTCCTTATCCAATTTGATCCATCCATTTTGAATGTTTTCTCTTGTGTGATCCATCTGTGATGTGTTTTGTTATCAAACTTGGGCTGACGATATGAAATTAAAGTCCCTTACATGTGGAAGGGATGGATTTGCTTTAGGACAACTTAGTGGGCCCTATATAAGATGTGAATAGGATAAAAACATGGTGTCCAAGCCGCACGAGGTCATTTGGTCATTTCTTTATTATTATTTTTTTTTTTGACACACACTCATGCCATAGTGGGATTTCACCACCTATGGATACTCGAACCCTTGACTGGTGTTGAAACTGACCACATGAAGCGAAAGCTTATGCGACAGTTGGTAGTTGTATGGCCGGAGTCCACTCTCCAAGCAACGACAAAAAACTCCAATTAATCTCCGATGAAGTTCAGACTTGTGGTGGGCCAAATGTATGAAATGTATATATAAGTGTTGTAATTACTTTATTATTAATTTAATAATTCTTTTCATGAGTGTAATGGATGAATGTAACGATTAGTATAATGGATGTTAAAATGGTGTAACAATTGAAATAGAAGAATGTTAAAATGAGAGAATGGAGGAATGCTAAAATAGAAGAATATTGAAATGAGGGAATGTGAGAATGTTGTAAGGGAAGAATATGTAATGGAGGAATATTAACAGAGGACCGCTGATATTCATTGTGGATTGTCGATATTAATAGAGGACCACTGATATTCACTATGGATTACTAATATTAATAGAGGACAACTGATATTTACTGTGGATCGCTGATATTAATAAAGGACCGTTGATATTATCTACGATCCACGATGAATATCAATGGTCCTCTGTTAATATCCGTGATCCACAGTGAATATCAGTGGTCCTCTGTTAATATCAACGATCCACAATTAATATCAGTGACCCTCTGTTAATTTCAATAATCCATAGTGAATATCAATTGCCCTTTGTTAATATCGGTGATTTACAGTACAATCCATACACTTTGCAATTTAATAAATGAGAACATGAATCATATACTTTGCAATATGATGAAATCTAACTTGTTCAACATTACTTTAAAAAATTAGCCATAAGTACGCATTACATTGTACATTTACAAAAAAAAGTACATTGTCGCGTCATGTCATCTTATAACACCCATGCATACATTTTTCGATTAAATAAAAAAAATTATTGAATAAAAAGTGAATGCACTATATATCACTGCATTTTAGCTTCATCTTTCGGAATGAGTATCTATGTGTGATTTACGTCCTATTTGAGGGTCTTGAATTTATAAATCTTATCTCTTCTTCCTCCTTTTCGACCTCAACCAGTTTGGTTATTTGTCTTTAAGTCTTTCTAAATTGTTGAAAACAGTTAAAAGATAAGGTCTCTCTAAAATAGTGACTTTGTTCTGCAGGTCAATTTATAAGTAAATATTATTTATGACATGGTCAATAAGCAATAGCGAATTAGACCGAGAAAGATTTCATAAGAATCTAATCAGTTGAATATGATTTCCCGGTTGTTATATAGGAAGTCGATGTATTTCATCATGAAGACTTCACATTTACTTCCACCAGTTTGTTTTGGGATTCTGCTTACTATTTTGAAAAGCCATCTGACTTTCTAATGATTATTGCTCATATTACATTGATGCAACAATCATTTTAACTCCTCCGTGAAGCCAATTATAAACTCATTGTATTTCCTCTCTTATCTAGTATGAATGTTATTGAGTAATTGAGCCAATCTTTTTATGAGTGCACGATAATCAAGACCCGGTGCTAATTTGGGACATTGTGTGGAAGTATACCTATAAACACATAAGTATAATTATAAGTACATCTAAATCAAATGCGACATATAACACCAAGTCAAGTAAATCATGTAAAAGTTGAATGATAAACTTACACAATCAAATTTTCATATCTTCTTTTGAAAGCATTCTCTACTAATAATAGTCAAAACCTGAGGGTTAAAATCCTTCAGGATGTCATCTCTAGCTATATAAACATGGAGTCTGGCACCATATTACTGTAATAGCTCAATATTGTCCTTAAAAAGTTACTGTTGCGAATAAATCAAAAGATTATAGGTTAGATTGATTTCAATATAAATTAAACATGCATATCAATAAATGAACATTACCCTGAACAATGCCGTTACATACATGTATTCCTGAATATACACATTAGGATATTTTAGACGTCGATCAGTAAAAAAAATTCATATACAGATCAATGTATTGTGGAAGTCCCGAATTATTGGTAAACATATATAATATAAAATGAAGTACTTAAAAGACTTTCGTACAAAAAATTTATCTTGTCATCAACCCATACATTCTCTTATAGCTATTTTAGCTAAACACGAGTGCCAACAACATAGGTCACCTTAACAATTTCATATTCCCTGAGGTTGAACCTTCTTAACAAGTCTATATAGGCTTGTGGTGGGTTGGGTCCTTTCCTGGACCTGCACAATGACACCTGCTGACATGAGATGTACACTACACATGAGCATTACATATATTGGTTACATCGCAACCAACAAAACTTGTACATGATAACAATTGAAATTTTAAATACTTTCAACAACTTTACCTCGGCCCATAGAAAGTTTACTTCATTGTGCAAGCATATTTTCTCATTTTTCAATTCCTTTAAAATTTTCGATAACATCTTCAACCAAGAGTTTATTCTTCTCTCCCCCTGTTGTCCTCCCCTGACTCTCTAATTCAACTATCCAAGTTTGATAGTGGCTCTTTATCATCATTCTTATTCTTCCTCTCACCCGCCTTCATCTCGTTAACCATCTTTCTCATACTCCTCTCCTTCACCACTTCTCTTCTCGACCTCTTCCTTTTTTATAAAAGAGTGATAATATTTTCTTCATCCACTCTGGGGATAAGTTCACCAATAATCTACAACAATATGTATGCATTGATAGCGACACTGATATACAATACGAACAAATCAAGTTTGAGGTGATATTTCAACTTACATTCGCATCTATAAAAACTTTTGTTAGAACCGTATATTTTCCCACCTTAATTGCCTTCCAATTTAGAAATCATGAAAATTTGATCAGACTCTGTCTGGTGGCCCAGCCCTTTGGGTAACATAGGCTGGAGATGAACTCATATGCCTAAACCTATTGAATGAGGTAAAAAAGGAATATTAAAATAAAGCATGTTATAATGGTATAATATTTTATAGATATTCATAGTTTATTTATTTATTACTTATAGGGTATGTGGGCATCCACGGAAGTTATACGAGTTCGAAAGGTGTTACTTAATTACAATAGTCATTAATTATTTCAAGATCTAGTACCCCACTCTCCTCGATGGGTGATTATCAAATGCATCCTAATTATTTGTTAAATCTATATACTTTTTATGCATACATTCTTTTTGGGCAATCAAAGAAGTAAATTCTTTACGTATATCAACATCACCAACTGTAAATCAATCGCATCACATTGGTACTCCTTCCTCCGAGAGATCGAAATGTCTTCAACAAATCATTCTTTATAATGCGAGACCGATTCTTGAAAAATTTATCTCTAATACTCTTTCTTCTTGACGATCTTTGACCGATCTGCTTTGATTCATTTGGTATTCCCCACTTCAAACCCATAATCAAGGTAAAGTCCATATCCCTAAATTGAAGAATGGTGCCATCGAAGTCAAAGTAGAGGTCACTGAGGTGCCTCTGCATCAGGTAGTAGAGCAATGATTCATTTACCCTCCATCCTCCTTCATTAAAATTCAAGCAGATACCTGAATTAGGTTATTCTAAACATATCCCTTCTGGTAGGGAGCTTGTTGAATTTATCTCTTAAAGTATATAGAAATTATACTGAACACTTAATGATAACCCTTATATTAGAATATTCTAAGCAAGGGCCAAGTTCCCTCGCCTCGTAAGAGGAGTTTGTAGTATATAAAAGATAAAGTATTATATTAAGAAATAATCATATTTACAGAGGACCGTTGATATTAACAGAGGTCCGTTGGTATTGACAGAGGACTACTGATATTTACTGTGGATCGCCAATCTTAATAGGGGACCGTTGATATTATCTGCAATCCATAATGAATATCAACGGATATTAACAGAGGATCATTGATATTCACTATGAATCGCATATATTGATAGGGATTGCAGATATTTACTGCAGACTGCGGATAATATCAACGACCCTTTATTAATATCAGCGATCCATAGTGAATTCTACTGATATTCACTATAGACCATATATATTAACAGCGGACCGTTGATATTATCCGTGGTCCGCATTGAGTATCAGTTGGCCAGTGTAAATATCCATAGTCCATAGTGAATTAGTGAATTCCATTGATATTCACTATGAACCGCCGATATTACAGTGAATATCAGCGGGCTAGTGTTAATATTCACGATCCATAGTGAATTCTACTGATATTCACCGTGGACTGCAAATATTAACAGTGGCTCGCTAATATTATCTACAGTCCAAAGTGAATATTAGTGGGCCATTGTTAATATCTACGGTTCGTAGTGAATATCAATGGTCGGCAGTGAATATTCACGATTCATGTAGTCCCACCATTCATACACCAAAAAAGGGGACCCCCACACTCTCCTCCCTTTCATAAACTCCCACCATTCCTTATAACATCTATAAAGAAACTACCACACCCTCATTCCTTTCACAAACTCCTACCGAACCCTCTTCTTTTTCACAAACTCTCACCATTCATGTCCACCAATAAAGACAAAATAAAGAAATACAAAAAACTTTCCTTTGCTCAGCATAGCTTCCAATTTGAAGATTTTAAATGAAAAACTTCAAAGAAAACCTTTTTTTCGTCAGAGAGTGGTTTAAACTTTACCGAAGCTTGACCAAAGATTTTTGTCATTGTCCATAGAATGTGGACTCCGGTCATATAAGTACCAATTGTTGTAGAAGCTTTGGCTTCGTGTGGTCCTAGGACATGAAAAAGAAAAAGAAAAAAGAAAAGAAAAACAACCAAATGGTCTTGCGCGGCTTGACCTCTACGTTTTTAACCCATCCACATTTTTATGTGAAGCCTACTAGGTTGTATTGAAGCAAATTCGTCGCTTCCACATGGAAGGAGTTTTAATTTCATGTCAATGACCCAAATTTAAAGTAAAAACTCATCATTGATGAACCACGCAGGAGAAAACAGTTCAGAATTAACACAGAATGTTAATGTAGCCATGAGCCACAAAGAACTTCAAACAAAAGTTGTAAAAAAAATTCACCTTTAGGTTCACGACTGTTTGATTAAAATGAAAGGATCGGATTGGTCAATGGGTGAGCCAGATTTTAGCTTTTAGTGGGGCCACGTCCCTTTTTAATAGGGCATTTCTCTTCTTGAGATGAGAGTCGTCCATATGAGGGGCAATTGTGGTATATGGACATTTTCAGTCTCTAAAAAAATGAAAAGTGATTTCAGGGCTACAAAAGCTTGAGCTTGGTCCATACGGGCTTCTACCACGACCACGTCACAATACAGGACTATTTGGACAAAAAATCCACCATGTTTTGGTTGGAGGAGGTTCTGCATTGATGATTGATTAAGATAGAGTTTTGTATCCAAAATTCCCAACACGTGTCAGGTTTAAGAAGGGATTTATACCGTCCATCTAGATCTTTCTTTCCATGGGTCATTGAGAATCGAAAATTTATCTAGTAAAATGATATAGTATAATAAATTAGAACTATGGTCACCGTTCATAAAAATAAAATAAAAAACTGATGGATATATTTATCTGATTAATAATTTGATCTGAAACTTATAATAGGAAACTCACAAACAAGATTCATTTTTAAATGGTCTAGATCTTTTATTAAACTTTTCACATATTAGATTTTGAGCAAGGAATACCTCGTCCTGATCTAGCATGCCAGATCATAGCTAACCATTTTTCAACCATGGAACCACCCAACAAACAGACAATTTTTTACTCACACAAAAGGACAACAAGTTGTCCACGTTTGGATTGTCAAATGTCCCAGAGAATTGTCTACTTTCGACCACACATGCCTACTATTTAGCCATCAATTATATTATTTAAAAGTCCACATTTTGGGTCTAGTGTTGGATCTTTATAATGTCAAAAATGTGTTCCATTTGTGTATTGTTTCACTATCCAAAAATCTAGTTCTTACTAGATCCATATAATATCCAAAATTTGACTAGTTTATGGACCATTTTAATGCCCAAATCTGAGCCATTGCTGGACCTTTTGAAAAGTCCACATTTTGGATCATCTGAGACTCACACTTTAGATCATTTGAGGACCACAAATTAGTTTATTGATGGTTTGTTGCTCGACTATTATGTATTTCCTTAAATAAGCCTATTTAGTGGACTAATTGTTGAACTTTTAGTTGGGATACAAAATTCGTTTTACTATAAATGACCCTTAAATCTAGCCCATTTGTGGATCATCAATCGGTCTAGAAATATGACCAGATTTGGGACCCTTGGACGGCTTAAAAATATTATTAAGTAAATGGTGTTACATATCTCTTTATGATAAAATGTATAATGCTGAAGCTATTGTATGCTTACAACCGTTGGATGAATTGTTCTACTCTAGTTCATCTAGGTATTGATAAATAAACCTTCTAATCACGGCCAAGGTTGAGCAAAGTTTTTAATTGTCGATTGTGGTGGAATTCATGAGAAAATTAAATATAGGATTGGACTCAAAGAGGACACAAAATGAGACTTTATGATTAGGACCAATAATAGTTCATGTCAACACATGTGGACTTTATAAAAGGAATAACTAATATTTTACTCTTTTTTTTCATTAGATTTCATTGAGCGATTTATTAGACTCATTAATGGTGTACATTTGGAATGGTTTTGAAACCTTGATGTTGATTTAAAATTTTAATTATTAAAAATGGGCTTGGTCATTAGGATCTATAAATATGATATAAATTGAATATAAAATACAAGAAAAATAAGTGAGGTGATTGAGTTCCTTGGGTTGAAAGTCCTTAAAGAGGTAAATAAGTGAGACTATCACAACCTTTAGGTTGAAAGTCCCTAAATCCCAAATTGGTACCATTTGGAATATCTACTGTGGGGCTACGTGAATGAGTACGGTTGGATTGCAAAAAGCTATGATCAAGCTAGGTACAATATATAACATCCCTAGATTTTTGAGCCATATAAAATTCAAGATTAATCAAATTAAAATTTTAAATTTTATAATTAATAATAAAATAAGTCACTTAGCACGTTGGTAGAGGCACTCTCGATGGAGGGTAAGGTTGAATGATTGATTCCTATCATGACTTCATGTTTATTATTTTAATCTATGAGAATTTTTGAAGAGGGCCCCGAACTTTAGAGTAATCTGATCATTGAATTATCTACAACGGGCAATAGATAATAGTAATGAAGAATCATGCCATACAATGATGGTAGGCCTTGGATGATACAGATCTGAGTAATCCTTTGATTTTCTTAAATGTGATGTTGTGGACATCAATGGATGTCTTGGATTCAAACCATATGTGAGGGAAACCCATTAAAACTAAAGAAAATAGAAAAGAGCCTAAAAAGTTGTGAAATTGGATTGTGTTGTAGAACTTGACCAACTTCGATCGATCAATTGAGGTTAGGCTTTCGATTGATCAAACATATTAATTTTTGTCCAACAACTAAATAGTTAATTTTTTAAAATTACTCAATTGATTGATGTCTAGTTTCAATCAATTAAGGAGAGCTTCGAGTGGTCTCGAATGATCGACATTCGATCGAACATGGTGAAAATAGTTCAACGACCAAATTAAATTAATTTTGATTTACCTTGATCAATAGATGATGAGTTTTGATTGATTGAAAATGGCAAAAAGTGTCCAAAGACTTAATTTATGAAATTCAAAATTTCTCAATCTATGTTCGATCGATCGAGGGTCTTCGATTTAGCTCGATTAATTGATGAGTTCGATCGACACTCCTATGCCAATAGAATAGATTCTCAATTTTGATGATGTGATTAATAAGTTATAATAATTAATTTAAATTATGTTTTAGAGATCCTAGAGTTAAACCTGTATGATCGTTTGATGGATTATCTCTACCAAGTATAGTTGAGTGAATCCCAACATGTCTCATACCTTTAAGGCCTATTTGGTTTTCCCATATACAAGTAATCGGCCTGCAAAGGGTAATAATGACTTTTCACCACTGTATATTTAAATGAATTTAAAAAGGGCACTGCAGTTGGACTGAAAAGGCGGTAGAAGTGGACGGCGTATCCTGACTAAGTGTAGGTACTTGAGGGTAAATCTCTGACGCCCTCAAGTCAGTCTGAAAATGCTGTTGTGGTTCGCGGGACACCGTCCACCGCAGCCACTCATATTACACCTCTCCCTATTGTATATATTTCATCGTACAGAAACACTCGTCCCTCTCCATACCCAGCGAGACCCCACCGAGTGACAAACCCACCTGAAGAAGGTAAGATCCACACCTATCCAACGGACCGGCGTCCCTCTCCCTACCAGAAACGCTCGTCCCTCTCGCTATCAATGTTCACACCCCAAGTGCAGGGTTGTGATGTAGTAATAAACTCGGTAAGACCGAGGTCGAATCCACAGGGACTGATACCTGTACGTTATCTGAAACCAAGTAGAACTAGAACTAGTCTAGGATGCGATCTAAAACAAATAGAATTTAGGAATTGTGGAATGAATTATCTAAAACTTTAAGGAATTTAGAGGAAAGGAACTAGGGATTCAGAGGATCCACTTGTAGAGATCAGGGAGATCTTTTGCCTGCATCAGGAATCATGGAAATCAAACTGAACTTACTTGATCTGGTTTTCAAGAGATGAAAGGTGTATGAATTAGAACGGATTCCATCACCAAACCATGCCCAGGAGACAAAGCAAACAACAGAATTAATCTAATTACCAATCAATCAACATGCCATGAAAGTTAGGAAGAGTACCGTCATCCGACCATGCCCATGAGACGATGGTGAACAATAGGGCTTCCTGACTTCATAAACATGAAAAGGAGAAAAGGAACATGCTCAAAGCTATCACAGACCCATTGTAATTTCAGTCACAATAGACCATTAAAAACTACAAACATTCCCTTAATAATTAAACCATAATCAAGTTCAATTCATGATCAAATAGTTAAATCAGCAATTAGAGTCTCCCTTCTCACTATAAGCTTCACCTCTTAGCCCTAGCTAAGAGGTTTAGCCGACCATGATTAGCCTAAATCCAAAACAAATAGAAAGAAAAAGAAAACGAAAAGGAGAAGAAGAGAAGAAGAAAGAGCTTATTGTTCTTTCAGCCTCCACATTCCATCTTCTCTTCCTGACGTGCAGCCGCAGCCCATAACCGAACTTCAGCTCTCCCTGACGTGCAGCCCTTCCTTTCCACCAAAGACCAAGCACCGTGCACTCCACGATCAGCAGCCGATTGGAAACCAAGCTTCAAGCACACCTCGTCCCTGCCCCTCACGACAAAACCAAGACCAAGCACCCTCCTTCACGTTTCTCTTTCTTCCTGTTGTCCTCTCAGCCTTCCCAGCTCCACGTTCGGCAGCCACCTTCTTCCAGCAGCCTTAGCAAAAACAGCCGCTGCTCTCTTTCCAACCCACGTTCCCAACAGCCCCCCCAAAAACAGCCGCTGCTCTCTTTCCAACCCACGTTCCCAACAGCCCCCCACTCACTTTTTTTCTTCCCGTCCTCTCGTTTTTTTTCCTCCTTTCTTTTCTTCCTTTTCTTCCTTTAATAGCAGCAAGGCCGGTGGAAGGGAGTCCCGGCTGGAGTCGGTGCGTGAGGAGACTCCTTTCACAGCAAGGAATCAGCAAAAGAAGCGCGGGTCAGCTTACGCAGCCAGTAATCAGAGACTTCGTGCGGCCCGCTGTTCACTTTCTGATCAATTCTGCCAGTGTGGAAGTGGATGCATCTTCCCTCTCTATCATTTAGACGGTTCAGATCATCGAGAAGATTGATGATCGTGGCCCACAACTCCCGAATCTCGGATTTCCGGACGCGCGTAAGGCTTACGCAGACATGCCGACGTGTTCGGTGGGCCCCAGAGGTGTTTTTGAAGAAATCCACCCCGTCCATTGGATTCGGGACGAAATTTCGGTCAAGAATGGGTAGTTTTGAGCGTCCTTAACGCGGAATCGAGAGAAGAAATCTTCGAACATCAATTTGAGCGTTGCGAGGCGTCCACTTATGGCCTCTGTATCGTGCACGTGTGCTTGCATGGGTCCAAAATTTTAGCATGGGTTTGAAGAAATCATGGCCCTCTACAAGATGGCTGGCTTGGATCATCCGAAAATTTACGCTGTGGGGCCCACTACCATCCGCAAAACGGTCCGTCCGTCTTGCCGCGTGAAACGGCCACCGCCGTCTTTGAAGCGGAGCGTGGTTCGGTGCACGGCCAGTGCCGTGTACATGGTGTACACGCACTGGCCCTGTGGGGTCCATCGTGATGTATATGTAACATCCAATCCGTCCATCATCTTTAGTACTTCCATTAAAGGGGTGAGACCAAAAGTGAAGCATATCAAGATGTCAGGTGGGCCCCATATCATTATTTTGGTAGCTGATCTGTCCGTTGGGCTGCTCCCGCGATGATCCGACGGATGAATTTCGACATGTACGGTTCATTTAGAGTCCTTAGGCCCTGTATAGAGTTTTGACCTGAACGGATAGTGGGAACCCTATGATCTTTCATTATGAACCAATTTTGGGCCACTTGAACTTCAGTTACTTGATTTTCACGGATCTCCGGTGTGTAAATTCGATGATCTTGGTCCCCTGGGGTCCGTCCCATGCTTTAGTGTCATCAGATCGGTAAATCCATGCTTTTTAGTGTCCTTTTCCAGTCCAAGCTCATGAAGACGCCCTGCATCACAAATACAATTAAATTAGGCTATTAAACGGTGTCATGCTTGTAAATCCATACAATAAATGGGTCTGATATGCAATATTTGACCCTCAACACAACCCCCAACCAGCATTTTGCTAGTCCCGAGCAAAGTATGCGAAAAATAAGTTGAGAATTACAGGAGAATTTCTATGAACTCGAGTGATTTTGGAAAAACAATCTAGATATTCAGAATTCAACAATTCATGAATGTTGGGCCTTACTCTCTCCTAGACTCAAACACACGGTAAACTTCATTCAAAGTATTAGTCCCTTAATTAGAAATAATCCTAAACATTGAGTTCCACAGATGTAAAGTGTAATCCCAACTTTCAACATTAATATTCAATTCTTTATTTCAGGATATCGTTGGTAATCAACAAGAGAATTCATAATAACCAAAGCTTGCCTCAAAGATCATCTTTTCATTTCTTTATCTTTTTTTTTTTTTTTTTTTTTTCAAACACTAAAAACAAAGAAGGGGAATGAAGTCCACACTTATAGGGAGCAAACCTATAGTGAAGATTCTTTGCCTAACCTTTCTCAACGGTATTTCTTCCTTTTAATTGATCTTGACGGGCAATTGTTCAAGTTGGTTCCTTCTATGCTTACTGATCACCAAATTAACCTTTCAGTTTCAAACTGAAATCTTAATGTGTAAGCGAGATGTGACATGTGAAATCATGACTCAATCAATGTTTACAACTTCTAATCATGGATTAATAATTAAACTTAACTGTGAAATCCAACGAGCAACTGAATCCAAGAGCAGTAAATCACCAACATTCCATATCCTATAATTCTAAATCAAAGATGGTCGTCTAATCACTTTGAATTCACCAGAAAGTCCAGAGAAATTTTAAAAAAATTTCACAATTTTTGCTCAAGAAAATACTGATTAGGTAACCTAATCTCCCACCCCCAACTTAAAAGCTACATTGTCCTCAATGTAAAGGATATGAGTATGGAATGCGCATAGGACAACAAAAGTAAAGAAAAAGTGAAGGGAAGATAGTACCTGGATGATGAATCATGAGAGACTTTCAAAGAGATCGCGGCATGGAATCCAGTCAGCACAAAAAATAAAATTCTACCTATACCACTTTCGCAGGTGCTCTCGATTGCATTTAGCGCATACAACAAGCCTTTAAACCCCTAGGTTACCCCTAGTGGACGAGTTGTAGTCTCGTGAGGGTTTGCAGTAATGTTACCCACAAATATTGAACTAACTAACGAAATGAAATAAAGAGCTGGGTTGCCTCCCAGGAGCGCTAAGTTTACCGTCTTCAGCCAGACAAATAAAGCAACTACCATAATCCTATGAAAGCGATAAACCTACCTATACCTCCATCAGACTAGGAGATCAGTCCTGGTAAACAGGATCAGTCAGAGGCATGGACATGTCCTCTGAATCAAATTTCTCGACAAATGGTTTCAATCGATGGCCATTGACTTTAAATTCCTTGCCATTGTCGGGATCTCTTATCTCAACGGCCCCATGAGGAAAAACAGTAACAACAATGTAAGGGCCGGTCCAACGAGATCGAAGCTTACCCGGGAAGAGATGTAATCGAGAATTGTACAAAAGGACCTTCTGACCAGGCGTGAATGATTTTCGCAAAATGTGTTGGTCATGAAATGCTTTCATCTTGTCCTTGTAAATTCTCGAATTATCGTACGCATCATTCCGGATTTCTTCAAGTTCATTCAATTGAAGTTTGCGTAGCGAGCCAGCGTTGTCCAGATTGAAATTAAGATTTTTGATCGCCCAGTACGCTTTATGTTCCAACTCCACAGGCAAGTGACAAGCTTTTCCATAGACAAGTCTAAAGGGAGACATTCTAATAGGGGTTTTAAAGGCAGTACGGTATGCCCATAAGGCATCGGTCAATCGGATTGACCAATCCTTACAATCTGGGTTAACCGTTTTCTCCTAAATGTGTTTAATCTCCCTATTGGAAATCTCAGCTTGTCCACTTGTCTGAGGATGGTATGGGGTGCTTACCTTATGAGAGATACCGTATTTCTTCATTAAGCTCTCGAATGGTCTATTACAAAAGTGTGAGCCCCCATCACTAATGATGGCTCGAGGCGTTCCGAATCGAGAAAGGATGTTCTCTTTCAGGAATTTAATGACCGTGCGATGGTCATTCTTTCGACACGGAATCGCTTCAACCCATTTAGTGACATAATCCACGGCGAGCAAAATATACAGATTTCCAAATGATTGGGGGAATGGTCCTATGAAATCGATGCCTCAAAGAATCAAATGCTTCAATGATAAGGATGGGATTCAAGGCATCATATTTCGACGGACAATGCTCCCAATTTCGACAACGCTCACAAGCTTTGCAAAACTCATGAGTGTCCCTGAACATAGTGGGCGAAGTAAAAGCCACATGCAGAATCTTGGCCGTGGTCTTTTAGCGAAAAGTGACCACCACAGGCCTCTGAGTGAGAAGGAGATGACGCTCTAATGCTCATCGTCTGGCATACATCTCCTTAAGATTTAATCTGGGCAATATTTAAATAAATATGGATCGTCCCAAAAAAAGTTGCACACCTTGGTAAAGAATTTCTTCTTATCTTGCGCAGTCCAATGTGTTAGTATAGAACCTGTGATAAGAAAATTAGCAATATTAGCGAACCAAGGTGAATGGGAGACTCTAAACAATTGTTCCTCAGGGAACATGTCATTGATATGGGTTGTCTCAAGGGAATCGAGGTATTAAGGCGAGAAAGGTGATCGGCCACTACGTTCTCTACTCCATTTTTATCTTTAATTTCCAAATCAAATTCTTGGAGTAGAAGGATCCATCTTATCAAGCGGGGCTTAGAATCATTCTTAGAAAGAAGATACTTGAGTGCCGTATGATCTGTAATGATCTTGGATCCGATCAGGTAGGACCTAAATTTATCCAAGGCGAACACTACGGCTAAGAGTTCCTTTTCCGTAGTCGAGTAGTTCACTTGGGCAGGATTTAGAGTCCTACTTGCGTAGTGAATGACGTAGGGCTTCTTGTCTTTTCTCGGCCTAGGACCGCCCCAAGAGCATAATCGAAGCGTCGCACATAAGCTCAAAAGGAAGGTCCCAGTCGGGGACGCATGATAGGTGCGGTGGTTAATGTGCCTTTAAGCTTGGTGAAAGCTTCCTGGCATTGCTTAGTCCACTCACGGAACATCCTTTTGAAGAAGATTACATAAAGGACGAGAAGAAGACTAAAGTCCTTTATGAATCGCCTGTAAAATCCGGCGTGTCCTAAGAAGGATCGCACGTCTCTGATGTTCTTGGGTGGAGGTAGGTTAGAGATAAGATCGATTTTTGCCTTATCTACCTCGATTCCCTTGGACGAGATGATATGCCCAAGGACAATTCCCTTCTGAACCATGAAATGACACTTCTCCCAATTAAGTACCAAGTTCTTTTCTTCACATCTTTTCATCACACATTTAAGACTTTCCAAGCATTTGCTGAAAGATGGACCATAAACAGAGAAGTCGTCCATGAAGACCTCTAGATATTGCCCCACTATGTCAAAAAAAACACTAAGCATACATCGCTGAAAAGTGGCGGGGGCATTACATAGTCCGAATGGCATCCTTCGATAGGCAAAGGTGCCGTAGGGACATGTAAATGTGGTCTTTTCCTGGTCTTCAGGGGCTATTTCTATCTGGTTGTAGCCCGAATACCCGTCAAGGAAACTGTAATAGGAATGACTAGCTAACCTTTCCAGGATCTGATCAATGAATGGTAAAGGAAAGTGGTCTTTCCTCGTGACGGTATTCAACTTTCTGTAGTCAATGCACATTCTCCAACCACTAGTGACTCTAGTTGGCACAAGTTCATTATTAGCATTGGCTACGATGGCGATTTCGGACTTCTTAGGGACCACTTGAGTTGGACTCACCCATTGACTATCACATATAGGGTATATAATACCCACGTCCAATAGTTTAAGAACCTCAGCTTTAACCACTTCCTTCATGTTTGGATTTAGTCTACGTTGTGGTTGCCAAGCGGTTTTTGCATTATCCTCAAGATATATGTGGTGAGTACAAATCGAGGGATCGATTCCCTTGAGGTCCGCTATCGTCCATCCCAGGGCTCCTTTATGCTCAATGAGAGTAGATATGAGCATACTCTCCTGTTCTTTCTCCAGGTGGGCAGAGATCACCACCAGGTATGTCTCATCTTGACCTAAATAGGCATATTTCAAATCAGAGGGCAAAGATTTTAGGTCAAGCTTCGGCGGCTTGAGGTTAGACGGTAGAGGCACTACATCGGTTTGTGGTAATTCTTCAAATTGTGGCCTCCATCGGTTAACTTCAAGTACCTGCAATATCAAGTAAGGCGCACGTCTCCCTAATCATGTCATCATCAAAATCATGGGAGTGGGCCAGGCACGTCTCTAGATGGTCGGAGGATAAGGTCGAGGTGTCGTATCTTCCACGAAAGAGTCAATCATGTTAATGTCGTGGAACTCGTCATCATCCTCTGAATTTCTGCCGTTATTGAAAAAATGTTTGACTCAATGTCAAATTTCCAAAAGACATAGTCATGATACCATTCCCGCAATTGATAATTGCATTTGGCGTGGCCGAGGAATGGGCGACCAAGAATGACAGAAACGAGTGCTCATGTTATTGATGGGTTCAGTGTCCAGGATGATAAAGTCTACAGGGTAGTAAAATCTATCAACTTGGACCAACACATCCTCAATTATCCCTCTTGGTACACGAACAGAGCGATCAGCAAGTTGTAGTGTGGTTAGGGTGGGTTTTAATTCACCCAAACCTAACTGTTTGTATACCGAGTAGGGAATCAAATTGACGCTCGCTCCTAAGTCAAGAAGTGCGTGATCAATTCGATGGTTCCCGATTACACATGATATGGTTGGGCTACCGGGATCCTTGAATTTCTGCGGCACGTCTTGCTTCAGGATGGCGCTCACTTTCTCAGTCAAGAAGATTTTCTTTTGAATAATTTTCCGTCGCTTGGTCGTGCATAAGTCTTTTAGGAATTTGGCATATGAAGGTATCTGTTTGACGACATCAAGTAGAGGAATGTTGACTTTCACCTGTTTCAATACCTCTAGGATATCCTGAGAGTTAGAGAGAGGTTTTGGTGAAACCAACCGTTGGGGGAATGGAGCAACTGGCTTCTCTAAAAGTTCCGGTTCCACTTTTTGTGGGACATCACTGGATCCATCATTGTTGTCCTCTTTTGGTTCTTGAGGCTTTTCGGGCCTAACCGGAAGAGTTATCAATGATCTTCCCACTCCTAAGAGTGGTGATGGATTTAGCATGCCCCATCTGATTTGAAGAGCTGGGATCATTAATGTCGTACTGCGGTTTAGGATTGGGGAGAGGTTGTGCAGGAAGCATCCCCTTTTCTATAACCGTCATACGAGAATCTATCTTTTGCATAAAATCTGTGATTCCCCGCATTGCCTGAGCCAGCTCTTGTATGGGATTTTGAACCGGTTCCTCTTGAGGTTTCACTTGATTTGGATTTTGATTGAAGAAACCTGGAGGAGTCGCCGTTTGTCCATTCCTCCAACTAAAGTTTGGATGATTTTTCCAGCCAGGATTGTATGTGTTGGAGTTAGGTCCAGTAAAAGGTCTTTGATAGTTATTTACGGCATTGGCTTGTTCATTCAACACTCCTCGAAAGGCGGTATTGTAGGACAGTTTTCAGTTGTGTGAATGTTGCAATCACAGATGCCGCAAACAATTTCATTGACCTTATCCTTCTTTCCTTCCATGGCCTCAACTTTCCTTATGAGCGTAGTCACTTTACACTTGAGATCATCCTCTTCTTTCAAGAGATATAATCCACCTTTCTCCTTTAATTGAGTCGGCCTAGACGTGGTGTTCGACTTTGGGTAATAGTCCCAAGAGTGTGTTTTTCAGCAACTATCGAGGTAGTCCCATACCTCGTCGATATCTTTATTAATGAACTCTCCATTACACATTGTCTCGACCATTTGGCGCATGGAAGATGTCACTCCATCATAGAAAAAATTTGTAATGCGCCACGTTTCAAATCCGTGTTGTGGGCATGAACTGACCAAATCTTTGAACCTTTCCCAACATTGAAAGAATGTTTCATCTTCCTTTTGGGCAAAGTTCATGATCGCTTTCGAGGGTAATCGTTTTATGATGTGGGAAGAATTTTTTATGAATTCCCTCTGCATATCGTCCATGTGCCAATGGATCTAGGGCGCAATGAATGTAACCACGTCTTAGCTTTCTCTTTTAAGGAAAAAGGAAAGAGTTTCAGCCTAATTGTATCCTCAGATACATTAGGAAAACATAATGTAGCTATAATCTCATCGAACTCTTTCAAATGTAAATATGGACTCTCTGATTCAAGTCCATGGAATTTGGGAAGGAGTTGGATAACTCCTGGCTTGATGTCCATTTGTCCTGTGTTTTCAGGAAAAATCATGCATGAGGGCGTACTCACTCCCGCCGGTTGTCGATAATCTCGTAAAGTACGAGGCGGGGATGCCTGTTGCACCTCATTCTCATCTTGGGTATCCTCCACCCTGGGTGGAAGTAGAGGAGGTTGGTCTTCAGCCATAACCTCAGTTAACTCAGGAGATTTTGAGCGGTGTCTAGTCCTGCGATGGATAGTCAACCCCTCAACCAATCCTCCTTCAGTCAAGAGACGTCGAGTGTTGTCACGGGCCCACTTGGGCATGAAACACTCACAACCCTCAACTAATTCAAAGCCTAATCCTAAGAAAGGAAATGAAAATCTAAAAAGAAAGGGAGAGTTGGAAAGAAATTACCAAATTGGAGTCCTAAGTTAAAAACCTGCAAAATAACACAAAAATAAGTTAGATTCTAAAAAGAAAAATAGCAGTAAATTAATTTCTAAAAGAAGGAATTCTTAAAAGAAAGTGGAGATTTCTAAAATAAATTAGGAAAGATCTAAACTAAAAAGTAGATTATTAAAAGAGAACTGAAAGATAGGAAGTAGGGAAAGAGCTTACCAAATTAGAAATTTCTATCTTAAAGGCCTACAAAATAGGAAGGTTAGTTTCTAAAAATATTCTAAAAATAAATTAGGAAAATAAATTAGATTCTAAAAGTGCTGGAATTAGAAAATTTCTAAAATTTAAACCCTAATTCTAAAAATATGAAAAAGTAGAGAGATTAGGAAGGAATTACCAATTGAGAAACTTATGTCCAGATCCTATAAAACAGGAAACAAGTTAGTTTTGAACTCAAATAGAAATAAATAAATAAATAAATAAAACTAAGGTTAGTAAAATCCTAATCTTAAACTAATCCTACAACCAATTAATTTCAGAAAATCGTAACCGTCAGTCCCCGGCAACGGCGCCAAAAACTTGTTCACACCCCAAGTGCAGGGTTGTGATGTAGTAATAAACTCGGTAAGACCGAGGTCGAATCCACAGGGACTGATACCTGTACGTTATCTGAAACCAAGTAGAACTAGAACTAGTCTAGGATGCGATCTAAAACAAATAGAATTTAGGAATTGTGGAATGAATTATCTAAAACTTTAAGGAATTCAGAGGAAAGGAACTAGGGATTCAGAGGATCCACTTGTAGAGATCAGGGAGATCTTTTGCCTGCATCAAGGAATCATGGAAATCAAACTGAACTTACTTGATCTGGTTTTCAAGAGATGAAAGGTGTATGAATTAGAATGGATTCCATCACCAAACCATGCCCAGGAGACAAAGCAAACAAAAAATTAATCTAATTACCAATCAATCAACATGCCATGAAAGTTAGGAAGAGTACCGTCATCCAACCATGCCCATGAGACGAGGGTGAACAATAGGGCTTCCTGACTTCATAAACATGAAAAGGAGAAAAGGAACATGCTCAAAGCTATCACAGACCCATTGTAATTTCAGTCACAATAGACCATTAAAAACTACAAACATTCCCTTAATAATTAAACCATAATCAAGTTCAATTCATGATCAAATAGTTAAATCAGCAATTAGAGTCTCCCTTCTCACTATAAGCTTCACCTCTTAGCCCTAGCTAAGAGGTTTAACCGACCATGATTAGCCTAAATCCAAAACAAATAGAAAGAAAAAGAAAACGAAAAGGAGAAGAAGAGAAGAAGAAAGAGCTTATTGTTCTTTCAGCCTCCACATTCCATCTTCTCTTCCTGACGTGCAGCCGCAGCCCATAACCGAACTTCAGCTCTCCCTGACGTGCAGCCCTTCCTTTCCACCAAAGACCAAGCACCGTGCACTCCACGATCAGCAGCCGATTGGAAACCAAGCTTCAAGCACACCTCGTCCCTGCCCCTCACGACAAAACCAAGACCAAGCACCCTCCTTCACGTTTCTCTTTCTTCCTGTTGTCCTCTCAGCCTTCCCAGCTCCACGTTCGGCAGCCACCTTCTTCCAGCAGCCTTAGCAAAAACAGCCGCTGCTCTCTTTCCAACCCACGTTCCCAACAGCCCCCCCAAAAACAGCCGCTGCTCTCTTTCCAACCCACGTTCCCAACAGCCCCCCACTCACTTTTTTTCTTCCCGTCCTCTCGTTTTTTTTCCCTCTTTCTTTTCTTCCTTTTCTTCCTTTAATAGCAGCAAGGCCGGTGGAAGGGAGTCCCGGCTGGAGTCGGTGCGTGAGGAGACTCCTTTCACAGCAAGGAATCAGCAAAAGAAGCGCGGGTCAGCTTACGCAGCCAGTAATCAGAGACTTCGTGCGGCCCGCTGTTCACTTTCTGATCAATTCTGCCAGTGTGGAAGTGGATGCATCTTCCCTCTCTATCATTTAGACGGTTCAGATCATCGAGAAGATTGATGATCGTGGCCCACAACTCCCCCGAATCTCCGGATTTCCCGGACGCGCGTAAGGCGTACGCAGAGACGCTGACGTGTTCGGTGGGCCCCACAGAGGTGTTTTTGAAGAAATCCACCCCGTCCATTGGATTCAGGACGAAATTTCGGTCAAGAATGGGTAGTTTTGAACGTCCATTGACGCGGAATCAGAGAAGAAATCTTCCAAACATCAATTTGAACGTTGCAGGGCAGTCCACTTATGGCCTCTGTATCGTGCACGTGTGCTTGCATGGGTCCAAAATTTTAGCATGGGTTTGAAGAAATCATGGCCCTCTACAAGATGGCTGGCTTGGATCATCCGAAAATTTACGCTGTGGGGCCCACTACCATCCGCAAAACGGTCCGTCCGTCTTGCCGCGTGAAACGGCCACCGCCGTATTTGAAGAGGAGATGCGGGTCAGCGCTGCTGACCCGCGTAGCGTGGTTCGGTGCACGGCCAGTGCCGTGTACATGGTGTACACGCACTGGCCCTGTGGGGTCCATCGTGATGTATATGTAACATCCAATCCGTCCATCATCTTTAGTACTTCCATTAAAGGGGTGAGACCAAAAGTGAAGCATATCAAGATGTCAGGTGGGCCCCATATCATTATTTTGGTAGCTGATCTGTCCGTTGGGCTGCTCCCGCGATGATCCGACGGATGAATTTCGACATGTACGGTTCATTTAGAGTCCTTAGGCCCTGTATAGAGTTTTGACCTGAACGGATAGTGGGAACCCTATGATCTTTCATTATGAACCAATTTTGGGCCACTTGAACTTCAGTTACTTGATTTTCACGGATCTCCGGTGTGTAAATTCGATGATCTTGGTCCCCTGGGGTCCGTCCCATGCTTTAGTGTCATCAGATCGGTAAATCCATGCTTTTTAATGTCCTTTCCCAGTCCAAGCTCATGAAGACGCCCTGCATCACAAATACAATTAAATTAGGCTATTAAACGGTGTCATGCTTGTAAATCCATACAATAAATGGGTCTGATATGCAATATTTGACCCTCAACAATCAACTACCATCTTCACGGCTAACCATCGTTCCCTCTCTGATTTTCAGGCTGTGAAGAAAATATATTGCTGAAAGGCTATCAAATACCATCTTCATGGCTGCGTATTCGGAAGGAAATAAACTACAGAGGTAACACCATATCCTACTGTTGATCAGCCATGGATTTCCAGTGGTAATTTATTTTTGTTTTTTAAGATAAAGCCAATGAAATCTGGCATATGTGTTGTCACTGTGTAGCTTTGTACCTTGATTACGTGGGAAGACATGAGCCTGGAGCCGCATTTGATGGTTTAGATTCATTTTCGGTCTGACAGTGATTGCAGTGTGGGTCTATGTAAAGAATTTTTAAAAAATGAAAATACCATATTATGACCGTTTGGATATCCCTATTTGGGTGGATGTGGCAGAATGGGGTCCATTCTGCTAGTGGTCGTTGGGGTTGGCACTATCCCGTCGGGCTTAGGTGGTGGACACCATAACAACCCAGCCGGTGTGATGCTTGTAATACACCTTCACACTAAACCCAATGTTGGTGATTTGGTCAACAGTACACTCAAAAGATTGTAGAAAACAAACGACTGACTGTAGTCAACCAAAATATCACCAATCATTACAAATACATGTAAAATAACAATCATTACTTTAATGTAGGCCAATTACTTGTATCTGGGAAAACTAAACAGGCCCTTATGATTAAGATAAATTATTATGATTGCTACGATTGATATGTTAGTTATGGTGTCATGTCAAATGAATTTGTTGATGTATTGTCATGCCCATAAATTTGACACCTGAGTACGAAGACTCTGATCCTGAGTTTCGAGGTATGAGCTTAAAAGAAATGCACACGTGTTGTCATTCATGTTCATAATCATTCCATACACAAATAACCAGAGTAACACATGCATTTCAACCTAGCGAATCTAAAGCAAGGTATATATAACAAAAAAAAAACTATAGGGCTAATATGCAAAGATATAATTCCAAATGTAGTGTCCACTCATATGTGAATTATATAAATCACAATAAAAGCAGCATGAGAGAAAATACAACTATCAAGCGAAAAGAAACTAGAGATCTATTAGGGCGTCACGAGCACACCACCAACGGGTCTTATTCCAAAGTCATCTGCATATGTCAAATAAAAGGTGCCAAATAGCAACATAGTGAAGAAATATCCCCAAGATCATACTCGGGATATTTTCTTGATAAGCAGGTTCACGAAAAATATATATTTACATGTAATACTTTTAACCATGTTACTTCTAATGTACATATACTAAGCAAGTTACACATGTTATCAACACAATCAAGTGTGGGTAATGATAGCATAACAAAACTATTGTGCAGCATGCCAACAACACATTGAACCGAGATCCAATCTCCGGTCTCACCCACAAACGATAAACAAGAAGAAATATAGACTAAAAATAGAATCAAAGTATTCCAAATAAACTACAAGATAAGATATACCTGAAAAAACCCCAACAAGGGTAAAAAACCACGGATGCAAACTTTCACTATGAAGAAAAATGAAGATTACAAGGCAATATACTAACCCTTTTCTTGAAAGTACAAAGAAAAACCCTTTACCCACACCTTAGAATTATTTTTCATATACTAGAAAAACCCTAGGGATACCTATTTATATTTAGGCAACTTCCCTTTCGCACCTCTTCGAAAACTGACTCAAATTTTCGCAATCCATATCAAATCCGGACTCAAATCTACGTAAGCTTGACTGGTCGTGCGGAGTCTTCGACCGGTCGAGTGGCACCCTCGACCAGTTGAGCAAATCCCACGACTGGTCGAGTACCTCGAAAATCCACAATCCCAACTCACTGGAAAACGAGTCGAGCCAGTCCACGACTGGTCGAGTACCTCGAAAATCCAAAATCCCAAATCGCTGGAAAACAAGTCTAGCCAGTCCATGACTGGTCGAGCGAGCCACTCGACCGGTCGAGCATGTTAATCGACTGGTCGAGCGGCTGTCCAAATGTGGCTCTATATCTCAACAATCTTCCACTTGGAGACACATCGCCATAAACATTTGTCTTCTTCATCTGAAGTGCACCATCTCCTTGTCTTCAAGCCTGAAGACCAATCAAAGCTGAACAAAGCTTCAACTTCTCCCGTGTGATCGCCTTAGTCAGCATATCCTTAGGATTCTCACTTGTATGAATCTTCTATAGAGCAATTGATCCATCTTCCAGTAACGAACGTATGAAGTGATATCTGATGTCAATATACTTGGTCCTTGAATGAAAGGCTGAATTCTTAGCCAAGTGTATTGCACTCTGACTGTCATTGTACAGCTTGTAATCTGCTTGCTTCTTACCCAACTCTTTCATGAAACCTTGCATCCACACCATCTCTTTGCATGCTTTTGTAGCCGAAATATATTTTACTTCCGTCGTACTATTAGATACTATCTTCTATAACTGAGAGACCCAACTAACTGCAGCACTACCCAGATTAAAGACATAACCTGTAGTGCTTCTTCTATTGTCTATATCTCCTGCCAAATCTGAATCCACATAGCCTTGTAGCTTGATTTTCGATCTTCCATAACACAGCCCTACATCCTTAGTACCTACCAGGTATCTGAGAATCCACTTCACAGCTTTCCAATGTTTCTTCCTAGAGTTGTTCATGAACCTGCTAACAACTCCCACTGCTTGAGCAATGTCTGGCCTTGTGCTCCCCATAACATACATAAGACTCCCAATAGCTGATGCGTATGAGACTTTAGCCATGTAGTCCCATTCCTCCTGCATCTTTACCCCTTGCTCTTTAGATAACTTGAAGTGGTTGGCTAATGGAGTGCTAATCAGCTTAGCACCTCCCATATTGAATCGATCAAGTACCTTAGCTATGTACTCTACCTGTGACAAAACTAGTTTCTTGTTTTCTCTATCACGCTTTATTCCTCATGCCTAGGATTTATTTTGCAGCTCCCAAATCCTTCATGATAAATTCTCTAGACAGTTGTCCTTTGAGATCTGAGTGTCCTTCATGCTTGAACTGGCCACAAGCATATCATCAACGTACAGAAGAAGGATGGTGTAAGATGTATCAAACTTCTTCAAATAGCAACAGTGTTCTACATGACTTCTCCTAAAACCGTTTCCCAACATGAAACTGTCGAACTTCTTATACCACTGCCTCGGGGCCTGCTTCAGGCCATATAAACTCTTCTTCAGTCTGCACTCCTTGTTCTCCTTTCCTGGTGCCACGTATCCTGTTGACTAATGTGTATATATCTCTTCTTCAAGGTCCCCATGAAGAAAGGCTATCTTAACATCTAACTACTCTAGATGTAAGTCCTCTGTAGCCACTATACTCAAGACCATGCGAATCATAGACATTTTCACTACCAGTGAAAATATTTCAGTGAAATCGATACCTGCCTTTTGTTGAAATCCTTTCACAACTAGTCTAGCCTTGTACCGTTTTGAACCATCGTGCTCCTCCTTTAGTCTGTAAACCTACTTGTTATGAAGAGTTTTCTTTCCCTTGGGTAGAGTGACTAGCTCCCATGTACGATTAGACTCAAGAGAGTCTATCTCATCATCCATGACCTACTCCCACTTAACCCATGTATCTAACTGTAATGCCTCTTCAAAACACTCTAGGTTACCATTATCTGTCAGTAGTAGATAATGTAATGAGTGTGAGTATTGGACCGTGGGTCTCCTCTCTCGAGTAAACCTCCTCACAACTGGTGTTTGTGGCTTTGCCTCATAATGCTCCTGTGCATGATCATCCTGTGACACTGTAACACCCGTGTCTGGTAAGTCTTTCAACTCTACAAATTCTTTCTCTCCGGCCTTATTTCTTACACACTATCCTTATGCATCACTTTTTCATTGAAGACTACGTCCTTGCTTCTGATGATTTTCATATTTTCTGCATCCCAAAACCTGTAACCAAAATTATGCTGCCCGTAGCCTATAAACGTGTACCTCCTGAACTTCGTATTTAGCTTGTTTCTATGCTTTGCATTAATAAAAACATATGAAGTGCAACCAAACACTCTGAGATGTGCAAGATTCACTTCTTTCCCAGTCCACATTTCTTCTAGTAGCCCACCATCCAATGGTACTAAGGGACTTCTATTGATGAGATATGTGACAGTATTCACAGCATCTGCCCAAAAGGTCTTGGGTAACCCTGCATGTAACCTCATGCTCTTAGCACGCTTAAGGATGGTCCTGTTAATGTGCTCAGCCACACCATTCTGTTGCGGTGTCCCTGGAATCATTTTCTTATATTTGATTCCATTTGCTGCACAATACTCCTCAAACCTTTTATCATAGTATTTTCCCCCATTATCAGATCTGAGACATTTTACTATTTTACCTGTCTCGTTTTCTACCATAACTTTTCACTTCTTAAATACATTAAATACATTGGATTTATGCTTTAAGAAATCGACCAATAATTTTTTACTAACATTATCAATAAAAGAAACAAAATAACGTGAGCCACTAAGAGATAATACATATGCCGGTCCCCACACATCAATGTGTACAAGCCCTAACAGATGCGTCTTTGGAGCGCGTCCTGTCTTCTTGAAACTTACTCTCTTCTGCTTACCATACACGCAGTCCTCGTAGAATTTTAAGTCAATAAACTTCAGCCATAGTAGCTTCCCTTTTGACAATAACACTTTCATTCCCTTCTCACTCATATGTCACAACCTCTGATGCTATAACTGCCCATTCACTCCAGTTGATGCGACTGCGAGTGAACTATACGATCCTGAAGTTACGTACAAAGTACCTTCCTTCTTACCTCGAAATATCACCAAGACACCTTTTGTGATATTCCAGGAATTACTGGTGAATGTCGTCACATAACTGGTATCGGCCAACTGGCCCATTGAGATCAAGTTTTGTTTCAAACTCGGTACATGTCTGACATCTTTCAATTTCAAAGTCATTCCGTCTTTCTAATTGATATGAACGTCTCCCTTTCTAACAATACTGCACGACTCATCATCACCTAGGTAGATTCTCTCGAAGTCACCTGATACATAATTATGCAGAACTTCCTTACATGAAGTGGCATGAAATGAAGCACCCGAGTCTATAACCCAAGACTCATTCCTGGCATCAAGAGACAAGATCAACGCCTCTATGTCACTCTCCTCAGATAGATTCACTGAATCATTCCCACCTTGAGAGACTCCTTCTTATTTCTTGAGCGCCCTGCAATCACGTTTCATGTACCCCTTCTTGCCGCAATGCCAACACCTGTCTTTGTCTTTCGGTCCCTTGGACTTCTTTCTCGACTTAGAACGTCCGTATGTATTACTTTCTTTGTTCAGCGATCTTCCTCTTCCTTCAACGTTTAGAGCATTTCCTGAATCCCCTGAAACTCTTGATGTTTTTCTTTTAAATTCTTCGTTGAGAATTAGACTGGCCACATCATCAAATTTCAGCTTTGTCGATCCTGAAGAACTGCTCACAGTAATCACCAAACCATTTCAACTGTCTGGCAGACTGGATAAGATCAATAACGCCATGACATTATCCTCAAAAATAATGCCAACGGATTTCAACTGGCTCGTGACTGTATTGAACTCGTTTAGATGTTTAACTACGCTCCCACCATCTGACATCTTCATGTTGAATAACTATTTCATAAAATGAACTTTCTTGGAAGTTGAGGGTTTTTCATACATGGTAGTTAGGGCTTCCATTAATTCTTTTGTAGTTTTCATCTTGGATATATTGAAGGCGACACTCTTAAACAAACAGAGTCGAATCGTTCCTAAAGTCTTCCGATCCAATAAAAATCATTCATCATCTGTCATCTTTTCTGGTTTCTTCTCGTTTCCTCCTAGAGGAATGTATAGGTCATTCTGATACAGATAATCCTCTATTTGCATCTTCCAGAAGGCAAACTTTGAACCATCAAATTTCTCAATTCTAGTATTCTCTTCTTCCGTTATCGCTCCCAAAAAAACTAAACCAATAGCTTTGATACTAGTTGTTGCGCATCACACCAACAATGCAGTGAACCGAGATCCAATATCCGGTCTCACCCACAAACGATAAACAAGAAGAAATATAGACTAGAAACAGAATCAAAGCATTATGCATCACGCCAACAACGCAGTGAACCGAGATCCAATCTCTGGTCTCACCCACAAACAATAAACAAGAAGAAACATAGACTAGAAACAAAATCAAAGCATTCCAAACAAACCACAAGACAAGATATATGTGAAAAACTCCAACAAGGGTAAAAAATCACGGATGCAAACTTCCACTACGAAGAAAAATGAAGATTACAAGGTAATATACTAACATCTCCCTTGGAAGTACAGAGAAAAACCCTTTACCCACACCTTAGAATTATTTTCCATACATTAGAAAAGCCCTAGGGACACCTATTTATAGTTTAGGCAAATTCTCTTTCGCACATCTGCGAAAACCAATTCAAATTTTCGCAGTCCATATCAAATTCGGACTCAAATTTGCGTAAGCTCGACTAGTCATGCGGAGTCTTCGATCAGTCGAGCGGCACCCTCGACCGGTCGAGCACATCCCACGACTGGTCGAGCACCTCGAAAATCTAAAATCTCAACAAGTTGGAAAATGAGTCGAGCCAGTCCACGACTGGTCGAGCGGGCCACTCGACCAGGCGAGCAGGTCACTCGACGGGTTGAGTGGCCATCCAGATGTGACTCCACATCTTAACAAAAACAACCATTTCCCATGTAGTCTTTTTAGGTGCATGAATGCTATAATGCAATAATGCATGATCCTCATAATTTAACACTCACTCAGTAAGAGACTTCAATGCCTATTTCATGGAATGTCAAGACTTCCTTAACAAGTGACTCCAATACTTTTCGCAAACTACCTATCCTAGGATATACATTATTAGTGAAGTGATTACTAATCCTAGTTCATATAACAAATTGGTGAAGCTAGGATACCACCATTATATCACGAGTCATTATCCGAATCACATGACTCATTGTGGCACGTAACAACTTCTCACCAGTGTCTCTTGCTCCAAATTAAGGCATCATCCATTATATCTCATAAATAAACAATTCCAAAGGTCGGGTATGATGCCCAATAGTATGTAAATCAACATGATAAGGGTTGTCATCCAAATATTGAGTATGAATAATCAATTCATTGGTGCGGGCTTATCACTCAAAACTAAATCGATACAGAGAAAATGACTTGTCATTTACTTCCATCACACGTGAGTTGTTCGAACAGTACTTTAGCATGTAAGCATTGCCCGAGTATTTGATGGGGGCCATTTGAACAATAATCTATCACCTCCATTAATGCTCATTGATCATTATGGGAAGACTCATTACCTTAATATAGGCTGACAACTCGAACACGATGTCTCATACCAACATACTCAGCTCATGAGTCTTTGCACGATTATAACGCACTAATGGTTATGAGTATACTTAAATCAATTGTAATAATAGTATCATAAATTCTATCGAATGTTATACAATCATCAAGCATAAAAATCATCAAGGCTGACATTAGACTGATGCGATCAAATATGGAGGACCCCAAGCAAACTAACATTGGATGCAACGCATCCCGTGTAGTTCTAACTACTACCGATCATCTGTGTTTAACTTTGTTCGTTCGTATAATTCTGAGACAGACACCCAAAGCAGGCCATTCGCTTATTAAAATAATTTACGAGGCTCAATCCACTACAATAATTTAGATTTAATAACTACATAAGTATAATAATAAGGAAATTCAATACCACACTATGGTATACCAATTGAACACATATATGAATTAGTATAATCCAACCAACACCAACACAATCTGACCTATATCAACACATACAAATCAATGCAATTCAATATACATCAAAACAATTTAATCTATATCAACATTTTTTAACACTAAACATCGAAGAGTTCTAATATTAAGTATTTCATATGATTCAAGCATTTCATTGATCATGTTATTAACCAAATAACAAACAAAGACATTTAATAATTTAAAATTTTAAATATTAGCTTGAGGGTAGATCTTTACCTTAGAGTTGAAAATCCTCGATTCAAATGTAGCCCTAGTATCAAAAATTTAGATGAAATGCTACAACTCCAATTCACTAGAAATCTCATTAGTAGTGGCTTAAATTCTAATCTAATTAGACCTTAATCAAGGGTTAAGGATTTTACCTCACTTAATTCGAGCAAACCCCAACTCAATTCAAAGAGCCGGAGCTTAGAATTGGCATATAATGACATCCACGCTGGGCCACATCAAATACAATTTCGGCAATAGCATAAGCTACTCCAAACTGATGAATGAAGGTCCAAGACCTAGTATGCACAAAACCCTAACATTAAGGTTTTCAATTTTTAAAAGAAATGAAAAAGATTTTAGGAGAAAACATCGATTCTTATACAAGTACTAAGAACTATGTGAGATTCATGCAAATTATCTAAAAAACTTAAGATTGGAAAGGGTTCATTTCTTACATCCAGTCGTTGACATGGGACTTGATAACGGGTAGGGCTTTCATAAAAGGGAATTAGTAAGATGATGCACCAAAATTGTATTCTTGCTCTCACTCCTTTCTCTTTATGTCTTTATCTCTTTCTCTCTTCCTCTCTTGTTAGTGAAAATTGGTATAAAGGGGATGGGTGTATGAGATTAAGCTATATATAGCGTCAGATATGGTGCAAATGGCCTTAATAGCCCGAAATTTAGTATATTAACCATAATGGAGATTGTTTCTAACTATTGGGACCCACTAGGATGTGTACAGGTCAATATATGTTGGAAGATAGATGACTCTAGTGATGATCTACATATGGATATGATTGGTCCACCATTTGGATGTGTCAATCGATGGGTATGGTTAGAAGTCAGTTCGATAGTTACCGATCATCAATCAAGGCCGTGACTATAGGAATAGGTGCCTGATATTAACTTAAATTAGTGCCCTAAATTTGGTTGCGATCTAATGGTTTGAAAGCCACAACTTAAGTAAAGAGTGGAAGGAAACTTATAACTTAAGTTCATTTTATTTCTTAAAGCCTTCGCGCATCCTATGCGCTTGGCTCGTGAGCCCAAGTTGAACAATTCTAGATGCAATCTTAGTTCAATGTCCACAATGGACGTCAATCCTACTAAGAAGAAAGTCTTTCTCTAGTTTCATGCTTAGTAGCCCACTAACGAGTGGTCTATAATTTGTTTGGTTTATTTGGGCAGTTCTAAGATAAAATAATTAACTAAACTTATCGTTTATGAATATCTAAGCTTGGATTACCTAAGCTTGTGACATGAGCCATTTGTAATAAGCGAAAATGATAATTTAGTCGTAATTGCCATAAATCATTGATTTGAAGGTCATAGAATAGTTTGGTTAATTCGGTTTATGTGCATGAGATGATCTAAATCTATTTCATCAATTATCTTAGCTTTAGGTAGACCTTCATTAAGTTATAGTTATCTTGATTAATTGGGGCCGATTAGATCTAGGCCCTAGATGAATAGATCACGAGGCTAGACTCGAGGTTTAAATGATCGGGCCAATTCGATAGCTTTCTAAGGGTATGTAATCGAATTTTTGTGGTTCGATTTATTTTTAAAGGATTCGTTTGAAGTTTTTTCAAGGTATGATAAGTTTTCATGCACAAGTTTGCAGAATTTCCGAGTATGGACGCGTATATTCGTCCTTATTTATTTAATGTCTCAACATAATGCCCGATAATTTTTTAATTTCAGGTTGGTAAAAAATTCTGGGCGTTATAATCTAACTTCTTAAAATAAATTTCATCTCCAAAATTTTCTAGCAATTTTGTTATATAAATTAGTAAGGACATTACAATTATTGATGCGTAAGTTTTCGCTAAGTTCATCGTGATAGGCTAGCATGTGGGTAAGTACTCAAGTTATTATGAATATTAAGCCCCCTAAAAAAATTCACCCTCAAGATTCCCTTAAAATTAAAAATCTAAGGACTAGGATTCAAGACAATAGTTTCTCACTATTCAGAGTAAAAATTTCTGTTTTCAGTGTTCGACTAACATGGAGAGATGGTTTTAGTGGGCTTTAATCCGATACGTCGATTCTTTGCTTGACCTGGGTAGAAGCTCGTTATATCCTTTCCTAGCCCTGTTAGATTCTGGCCTTCTACTCAATCAAAGCAATGAGTCCATTAATAGTCACCCAGGATTGGGAATCGGGTCAAGTTGCAAATGCCTCGCATGTGTATGGTTCCGTAATTCTGTAGTCCGATCATTATAGACGTTTGGAAAATATCTCAAATTATTGGGAAGTTCAAGTTTCATATTTATAAGATTGTCCTTAAGGTCTTATTCAAAGATGGTTCTTATTTAATTTATGTTTAACTTGGTAGGTAATGAATCTCCCATGGTGCCTTTGGTCAAACAACTATTTTTAAAAGGTTTTTAAGGGCCTAAGATTTTGTCTCTATATTGCCGTTTTGATCCTGTGACCCGTGAGTTATGGGCCCACGCTTCAGTTTAGTTGGTTTCGAAATGAAAGGAAGAATCAGAAGTTATAAAATATTTTAGAGGTTTTAAGGGCTGGTGACGCAAGTAAGGGCGCTGAAAAGGAAAGATGAAGAACATCATCTCTTTAACATGGTATGAACCTTGAACCCACAAGAGAATAAGATAACTCGAAATACTTTATCGAAGTCTTCCTCTAATATGAATTTATAGAGTCTTAAACAATGAAATTCTACCCTACTCAAGGGTCTTAATTCAACTGTACTAAAAACTACGTGAAATAGAAAAATATACTAAAAAAAATTCTAATTTAATCATATAGGATGATTCCTAACATGATTAGAAGCAACTCCTAAGAAGACACCACATACCAAAAATTCCAAGATGAAAAAGATATGTTCGGTGTAAAACTTCATAAAAATAGTAAAATTTTCAAAAATGTGAAATTTTAAGATAGGAATGAGTCATTTTTTACGAAACAAAGTGACATGACATACTTATGTGTGTTGGTTAACCCTATAATGAAATTTTAGTAAAAAGTCATAGGTCGTGCGTCCTATAACTCATTTCGGATAAAAAGTTATGGCTGATTGACGATTTGTAGTTTGAATGAGAATTTTCCTCAATTGAAAAGTTTTCTTGAGGGTTTTTAGGGAGATTGAGTTTTGGAATATAGAGAATGGAAAGAAATGGGGTGAAATAAGGTTGAAGAGATGGGTGAAAAATGAAAGGATTTGGCCTCTCAAACCCCTCCCACATGTGGGAGTAGATTTTTAAACAAGTGTCGACAGAAGCACCGTCGAGTCAGCGGTGGTGCCGCGGACCGCTGTCCAGTCGGCAATGATGGCACCATTGGATTGGTGGTGGCGCTGTCCCCAATTGCCCAAAAAACCCATTTCCAACGGTTGCACCATGGTCTTGGCGGTGGCGGTGCCGACTGTTGTCCCTTTTTAGAAAAATCTAGCAGTGGCACCTCGGCAGCCTATCCTTCCAGCAATGATGCCATAATTGTCTACCTAAAACTCCTTTTTTTTTTTGGATTTTGTACGCCATGCACTTCCCGATTGGCCCTCCACCAAGCCAGAAACACTCTAATATCTGCTGATTATCTTTGCAACAAGTTATAAAGAATAGAAGAGCTAGAAATATTTACTGAAGTAACTATGTAACTTTACATGAGCAATTACCTATAACTAATCACAAATTGAACTTGCTTGACTGTAATAGGTTACTCATCTACTGGTGTAAGTATAAGAGTTAGCTTTTTCAACGGTATTCAAAACGGGTTCGAAAATCCACTTCCTATAGCTACAACCTACTAGATCGATTTGTTCTAAGCAAAAATTACACGTCTTCTAATACCCTATACGTAACAAAAACTAACCAAGGCATTCCTCAGTTTCTATTTTTCCCCAAAACTATAAGATGCGATTTAGTGGAACTGAATTCGGCTCGATGGGAGCGAGTCTCATTGACTTGAAACAATTAAAATGATGAACTTTTACCTAGTTGACCTAAACTCTATTGCTTAGGACCTCCGTAACCACGACTTAACGAATCCTCTTTGACCTCTAATCCAACACATTACTTCATTGGTTTAAATCTACCAATTCAAGCCATTCTAACTCTAACTTGGGTGTAGTCAAGCATTACACCCGAAATCATCTCGACCAATGCAATTCTCATGTTCTAATTTCTAGGTTTGAGTTCGAAACTACTAAACAATCGGGAATTTTTTTCATATTATTTGTTATTTGTAAGTTTAAGTTTGAAATCATCTAACAATAGGAGATTTAATCCTAGAGTTAAATTTCTAAGTTTTGAATTTCAAAATGTAGCAAACCAGGGGATTTGGTCCTGAGGTTCATTATCCCTAATTTACTAGTTTTCTTACATTTCCAAATACTTCTAAAATTAAGGAGATCCTCTATTGTTGAGGGTCAAATATTGCATATTAGACCCCAGTTATTACCTAATTTTATGAACATGATACTGTTTAACATCCTATTTTAATCATATTTTTGTTGCAACGTGAATTTAAGAGCTTGAACTGAAAAGAGTGCTAAAAGTATGAATTTGATACTTACAAATCGCCAAGGCAAGGGACGGATCTTAGGGAACCGAGATCGAAGAATTCACAAGCTAAAGATCTGAAAAAATCAAGTGATTGACGATAAAGAGGCCTGAAAGTTATCCTGAATGCAGGATTACAGGGTGGGTTCCCACCATCTGTTTAGCTCGAAACTTTATATCTGGCTTGAGGACTCTAAATTAATCGTACACGTCGAAATTAAGCCCTTGGATCTTTTTGTAAGTGGCCCAATAGACAGATCGTCACTAAATCATTGATTTGGGGCCCACCTAATATTTGGATATTCTTCAATTTTGGTTTTAACCCCTTAAATTGGATGGAGTAGAGGATAAACAGAGTAGATTTATCAAAGACATAATAACTGTGGGACCCACACACGTGATGCGTGTGCATAGCAGCTGCACGGCCGCACCGCATGTGAGACCCGTATCTTAGCTCATACTGTTCCGTAGACCTCCACAGTCCTCGGTCGAATTCCGGTGACTTGCGATCTGATTTCGACAATTGTGCACAACCCTGAGTTGTATCCTATGTTCCAGAGTCAGCTTGACCCGAGACTAGTATCATTGAGACCGCGCCGTCGCTGCCATTCCGATGTCGCGTCTCGCGCGTCGAGGAGATACCTGGGCCAGAAGATGTGGGCCCGCGTTCAGTTCAAGGAAAAATGCGATGCATTGCAAACCCAAGATAATCTATCACATCACTTGTCAAAAGTACACCCATCACTCAACCCATTACTCTTCCTATTCTCAAGTCCAAAAGCAATCCCAAAAAGTCAACCTTCCCATCACCTCACCATCCCCTCATACCATCACCACTCCTCTCTCTCATTTTTTTTCTCTCTCACTCCATTCTCCCATGCAACCCCACCATGAGAGATGTCCAAGTTATCTTCAAGAGAGGAGAGCTTGGTGTGGCCCACCTCCCTATCTCCCATCTCCACCGTCCAATCACCATCATCCTCCATCAAAGTGGTAGCAGAGGAGCTTAGCCTACCATTGATCCAAGAAGAAGTAAGAAAGGTGGGTGATCTAACCGTCAAATTTGTTATTTGAGGGCCCACTTGTGGTGGGACCCACACTGATGTATACATTGTATGGAGGGGCCCATAGTGGTGGGGTCCCTCATCTACCCAATCTCCCTCTCTCTTCTTCTCTCTTCTTTCTCTCTCTTTTGATATGTGTGGCCCACCCTGATGCACCCCCATCATGAAGTATGTATTATGTCTATGTCATCCATATGGGGTCCACCTTGCTGGACCGTCCAGCGGCAGGCCCGCTGGCCTGTCCAGGTGAAGAGAAAACACAAGTATCGGTTTGATCCAGTGGTGGGCCACGCTGTCATGGACCCACCTTGATGTATTTTCGACGCAGCCCATCCAAGCATGGCTGAGGCAGATGCAAACCTCAGGTGGAGCACACCGTGCTCTATCTAGCTTGTGGGACCACCGTGACGTGTGTGTTTTATCCTAGTGGTCTAGTCCACTAGACATGGACCCCACTTTGATGCATGTACCTGATCCACACCAACCATCAAATTTCCTAGCTCATTTTAGGTGTTGAGCCAAAAAAATGAAGCTGATCCAAAACTTTGGTAGGCCACACCGTCTAGAACATTATTTTAGTAGTTAAAAATTATTAGGGCCCACTATGGTGTTTTTGTACGTTGAAAAATACCCAATATTGGGCTTGTTGGACCCGTCACAAACACAGAGACCCAACTGGCGGAGTAGATCTTCCTTATATGGGCCCCACCTATGAAAATCTACTAAAATAATAATAATAATAATAATACACCTTCCGTCCAGAGAGCGTCCAGACTCTCTGACGCTGGACTGTTTCTTTTGATTTATATATATATATATATATATATATATATATATATATATATATATATAGAGTCATGCTCCCCTGTGCACCTACGCACGTGCGTACCTATGCACACGTGTCATGAGTGTCTAATCTGGACGGTCCATGTGATGTGGAATCCCGTGAAACCTCACATGAGAAATTTTCACCCTAATCTAAATTTCTGGTGGGCCGTAGCAAAGAGAAATGCAAATCAAGGGAGGAAACTGTTTTAATTTTACATGGCCCATCAAAGTTCTAGATCAAAGTAAAACTTGGTCCTGGGGGGTTTCACGAGGTGCTGCTTCACATGAATGGTTCAGATTTTGGATCCACATAACGTATGATGGGTTCTCAAAAAAGTTCGTATGTAACAGGTACGAACTGGTTCGCAGGTGAGCGTTTCCGTATTTGTATGTATATACACACACACATACTGAGAGAGAGGGAAGTGGGATGGCCCACGTATGTGGGACCCACTTGACGAGTGGATTGGCTGGCGTTGGACCCCACGCTAATGGATTTCATCTATCCAAACCGTCCATTCATCTGACGTCCTTGTGGACCCCACGCTGATGGATGTTTTCCATCCAAACTGTCCATCCTTTTGCTGGGGCGGGCAGGAGCTTGGAGTAGCCACCTTGATGTATGGCATAAATCCACACCGTGTGTTCTAGGCATTCAAAGCCTCTGGACGTTACTTTTTTTTTTAAAAAAAATATTATATCATATACAATTATATATATATATATGTGTGTGTGTGTGTGTGTGTGCATTTGGTGGGCCCCACGTGGGACCCACATGCTGGACAATGGATTGGCTAGTGTATCTCACACCAGCTGTACAGCTGATGTGTTATGGGACGTCAGCAAATGCTGTGGGCCCCACCATTTCGTGTGTTATATCTGGGCCGTCCATTTGCTGGACGGCCAGTAGCCCCACCATGATGGACGTGTTCCATCCAAACCGTCCATTCATTTGGTGAGCTCGCTTTAAGGCTTGAGACAAAAAAATTGAGGCAGATCCTGATATCAGGTGGACCACACTACAGTAAACAGTGGAGGTTAAGCGGCTACCCTTGAAACTCTCTTGGGTGCACAGAAGCTTTGGGTCAATATGATATTTGTTTTCCACTCAAATCAGGTATTTGTGAGCTTATGATCAGATTGGGTGAAAATTAATGTTATGGTGGGCCCTACCTTGAAAATGTGTTGTATTCACACCATCTACCTGGATAGGTGGTGTGGGAAGCCACCATGATATTTGTGTTTCATTCATGCTGCCCAGCTGTGGGCCCCACGTGATGTATGTATCTCCACCGTCCAGTCCTTGGACGGTGAGACTTACCTTGATGCACGTGTGGGAAACGGATTGGCCGGAGTACCCTCACACCAGCTACGTACTTGTTATGTGTGCAGGGCCCACTTGATGTGTATGAGGCCCATTAGTACAGCCCATTGTGATGTATTCGAGGCCTATGGGCGGGGCCCATTGTGACGCATTCATGGTCTATCAGCAAGGTCCATCATGATGTATTTTTGGCCCATGTGCGGGGCCCACTTGTTTGTACTTTGTTCCATGTGACAGGGCCCGCTTGCCTTACATTTTAAGGCCCATATGATGGGGCTCATCTGCTTGAATCTGAGGCCCATGGGCAAGGCCCATTGTGATGTATTCGAGGCCCAGGTACATGGCCCATTTGATGTATATGAGACCCATGTGTAGGGCCCGCATGCTGTGTGTTTGAGGCTTATGTGCAGGGCCCACTTGTCGTGTATATGAGACCCATTAATGCGGTCCACTTGATGTATATTGAGGCACATGGGTCGTAGCCCATTATGATGTATTTGAGGACCATGGGTCGTGGCCCATGGTGATGTATATTAGGCTCGTGTATTCAACCCATTGTGATGTATATTAGACCCTTGTATGAGGCCATAGGCCCATTATATGTTCGGCCCTATGTGGGCCACTCCTTGGGAGCAATGTTGGTTGAATATCCACGTTGATGGGCAATGATGGTTAAATGTCCACATTGTGACCTTCCCTTAGGCCTTGTTAGGCCATTCTCATCGATGCAGATTGTCGAGGCCGATTATCGATCGATTCTAATTGTTGTGGCCGATTGCTGATTTCAATTATCAAGGCCGATTATCGATCAATTCCAATTGTTGATTAGCGATCGAGGCTGATTATCGTGACCGATTGCTGATTTCAATTATCGATCGATTCTGATTGTTATAGCCGATTGCCGATTCCGATCATCGATCAATTTCGATTGTTGTGGCCAATTGCTGATTTCGATTATCAAGGCTGATTATCGATCGATTCTGATTGTCATGGCCGATTGCCGATTAGCGATCGAGGCTGATTATCGTGACTGATTGCCGATTCCGATTGTCATGGTCGATTGCCGGTTCCGATTATCGAGGTCGGTTATCGATCGATTCTGATTGTTGTGGCCGATTGCTAATTCCGATCATTGAGGCGGATTATTGATCGATTCCAATTGTTGTGGCCGATTGCTAATTCCGATTATCGAGGCCAATTATCGATCGATTCCGATTGTTGTGGCCGATTGCCGATTCTGATTATTGAGGCCGATTCCGATTGTTGAGGTCGATTGTCGAGGACAATTATCGAGGCTGATTTCGATTGCCTATTCCGATTGTCGAGGCCAGATATCGAGGCGATTATCGAGGCCCAATGTGATGTATATGCGGTCCGTTGTGATGAGTATTCAGCCCGTGTTTAAGGCCCAATGTGATGTATATGAGGCCTATGTGATGAGGCCCATTGTGATGCATTGAGGGCCAGGTAATGGAGCCCATTGTAATGTATGTTAGGTCCATGTAGAAGGCCCATCATGATGTGTATTAAGCTCTTGAGTGAGGCCCGTGGTGTTGTATATTTGGCCCTTGTGTGAGGCCATGGGTCCACTATATGTTAGGCTCTTTGTGGGCAATGTTGGTTGAATGTCCGCATTGTCGAGGTCGATTGTCGATGCCGGTTATTGATACTGATTATGAGTATGTGCCTACATAGCATCATGATACATGCCCATACGCATCATCTGCATGTTTGTTATGAGATATGGTTGACCATTGTATATGTCATTGGGCAGATTGTTATGAGACTCCCTGATAGGCGGAAGTTATCTCACATGAGCGCATGGTATGCGCAGGATTGATGCATGACTAGATTGTATGACTCATGCATCTTGCATTATGTGTTGTGATTACTGTACGCCCTAGCGACATCAGGGCCGTAGCCTCCACAGACATATCGTGGATGGCCATATGGGACATCGAAAATTTATTATTAGCATCGGGCTGCCATAAATGGCCCTGGGTGAAAATTCTTAAAACTTCTTGGTACCAGAGGACGCCCCAATGTCGAGACCGAGTGGATATATATGAGCGCATGAGGGCTATATACCGGTAGGCCGCGTCTCTCATTGTGTCGTGGTCGGTTGGGAGGGGGTGTGGCCTTACCCGCCTGAGAGAGTAGGTATAGCTAAGATGAGTTTGACCAGCTCGTAAATGGGTCCGCTATCAACGTGTCGGATAGATATTTGCTGATTACTGGCAAGGCGGATAGTGAGGTCTCTTCCACTTACCCAATTATGCGCTTGATGGGGCAACAAGCTCGTGTAGAGTGTACTAGACCCCGGTGATGATCCCAGAGATGAACAGTACTGATATGTGGACTTATTGGGCAGGAGTTGCATACTCACTCATTTATTCATTCACTATCTACTCGGGCTGGTGGTGCACAACTATTTGTTACGTGTGCCTTAGTAATGGCCAGGATTTCGGTTGGGACGCGCGATTAATCTGAGATCAGGAGTTTACCACATTGAGTCTGACTATCCAAATTTAGGTATGAGACTGGTTTGGATAGAAGTCCCTTGTGATGGACCCCATAACCTGCGATACTACGTACTATCATCCCGACTTCACACTCCAGCATGGTCATTTCATTTGCACCACATATTGCATATTGCATTACATCCTCGGCATATGACATTTTGGGTTTCTATGTTTCTGTATTCATGTGACTTAGATGAGATTGATGGTATTTGTTAGCTCTTCCGAATTGCATATTGCATTGTATCTTCGGCATCTGATATTTGATTCTTTACGACTCCTCATTTGTATAGCTGATTTGTATTACGTATTCTGATATTGATTGACTTCTGGACTTGTCAGTATGTTCGCTTACTCTGATATCGTATAATTCATATTCTTACCAGTATTTTCGATATTGTATGATTATGGCATTATATTGGATACTTGACACTTACCTTGTGCACACACTTACACCACCCTCTAAGCTTTTTATAAGCTTATGCACAATAGATGCGTGCATGAAATATTAGGTTGCAGCAGCGTGGAGCTTGGAGCATGTACCTGACTTCTGGGGCTTTGATTTTGATATATGTATTTCCCTTTCAGCATTGTACTCAAATGTTTATATTAGTGGATATATGATGATGATGTTACCTTTGTGATTTCGGTATACTTGTGGTTATACTTATTACGAGATAAATGTACTTTGAAAAATCCTCCTTGTAAGATCCCAGGATCGGAACTTGGCATATGGGCGCTGGGAGCCGAGAATGGGGTACTACGGAGGCTGTCGGCACCGGATTCTGCGATCGAGGTTCCTGTGAATCTGATTTCTGGGTTTGGGGCGTGACAGAAGTTAGTATCAGAGCATAACTTGGGAATACCTGAAGATAACATCACATATCAGCTGATAGCTACCCTGATACAGTGGGTCGCACCAAAACTCGACCAAAACCACCCCTTCTCGACCGGTTTTTCGAGAGGACACTAATGGACGGGGTGGATTTCTCTGATGACTTCAATCATGGGCCTACTGAGAGTCTAGTGCAGCTCTCATGCGCATGGCTTGCGTCTGGAAAACTGAATATTCTGGTTTGTTGTGGCCCACGATCATCGCTCATTTCGACGATCTGGACTGTCCAAGTGGAGCCCAGGACAACCACGACCCCATCCATGAAGATAGAATGGAGTTTGGAATAACTTGTCTCAAACACGGCTGTTCCGAGTTATCACTCCCCAAAATTCGACACCTAAGTATGAAGATTCCGATCCTGAGTTCTCGAGTATAAGCTTTAAAGAAATGCATATGTGTTCTCATTTAAGTTCACATTCATTCCATAAACAAATAATCAGAGTAACACATTTCAACTTAGCAGATTCAAAAAAAGGTAGAGATAACAAAACCCAAAAATATTGGGCTAATATGTGAAGATAAAATTCCAAAAGTAGTGTCCAACTATATGAGAATTATACAAATTACAATAAAAGCAGCATGAAAAATATAAGTACCAAGCAGAAAGAACTAAAGATCTATTAGGGAGCCCCGAGCGCACCACCAATGGGTCCTATTTATGAGTCATCTGCATTTGTCAAATAGAATGCATCAAACGCTAATATAATGAAGAAATATCCCCAAGATTATACTCGAGAATTTTAGTGATAAGAAAATTCACAAAAAGTAGATGTTTCTGCATGTAATTCTCTTAATCACGTTACCTCTGATGTATAGATACTAAGCAAGTTACATAAGTTATCAACATAATCAAGTGTGAGTAATAATAACATAGCACAACAATCATTTCTTATATAGTCTTTTAGGTGCGTGAATGTTATAATGTGATGATTCATGATCATCATAATCCAACACTCACTCAACAAGTAACTTCAACGCTTATTTCACAGAATTTCACTACTCCTTCAACAAGCGACTGCAACGCCTTTCGCGAATTACCTATCATAAGATGTGCATGACTAGCCAAGTGATTATTAATACTAGTTTATACAATAGATTGACGAAGCTAGGATACTGCTATTATATTACGAGTTATTATCTGAATCACTTGGTTCGTTGTGGCACATAATTGTTCCTCACCAATGTCCATTGATCCAAATAAAGGCATCACTTGTTATATCTCATAAATCGACAATTTTAAAGGTATGACATTATGTCCAATAGTATGTAAATCAACACGATAAGGGTCGTCATTTAAACACTTAGTAAAATAATCAATTCAGAGGTGCGTGCTTGTCACTCAAAACTAAATTAATATAAAAAATGGCTCATCACTCACTTTCATTCACGCTAAGGTCGTTCGAACAGTACTTTAGTATGCAATCATCGAATGAGTATTTGATGGGGGGCTGTTCAAATAATAATCTATCACCTCTATTAATACTCATTGGTCATTATACGGAGGCTTATCACCTTAGTATAGGCTAACAGCTCAAACACAATGTCCCATGCTGACATACTCAACTCATGAGTCTTTATAATATTGTAAAGCACTTATGGTTATGAGTAGACTTAAATCAATGGTAATAGTGGTATTTTGAATTTTATCGAATGTTATACAATCACCAAGTATAGGAATGATCAAGCCATGCATTAGACTAATGCAATCGACTATGAAGGACCCTAGGTAAACCGACATTGGGTGTAAGGCATCTTATGTACTTCCAACTACTGTCAATCTTCCGTGTTCAACTTCGATCGGCCATATAAGTCTGAGATAGCCACGCAAAAGTGGGTTATCCACTTATTTAAATAATATACAGATTTCGATCCACCATAACGACAATAAGATTTAACAACTATATAATTATATTCACAAGAAAATTCAATATCACACTAGGATATATTAATTGAACACAAGTATGAATTAGTACAATCCAACTAACACCAATATAATCCAACATATATCAACACATAACAATTGAACACAAATACAATTCAATCTACATCAACATAATTCAATCTATATCAACATTTCTTAACATTCGATATCGCATAGTTCTAATGCTATGAATTTCATATGACTTGAGCATTTTATCGAGTATGTTATTGACTAAATAGAAAACAGAGACATTTAATAATCTAAAATGCTAGGTAGAAGCTTGATAATAGATCTTCACCTTAGAGTAAAAAATTCTTAATTTGGATGCAGTCATAACATTGAAAATTTGAGGAAAATGCTCCAACCCTAACTCACCAAAAATCTCATCGTTAGTAACTTAAATTCTAACCTAATTAGACCTTAATTAATAGTTAAGGGTTTTCAAATTAATTCGAGCAAACCCCAACTTGATTCGATGAGTCAGGGCTCAAAATTGGGGTACAACTGCATCCACACATGGCCACACCCAAATACGGCTCGAACAATAACATGAACCACTCCAAACCGATGAATGGAGGTCCAAGACTTAGTATATACAAAACTTTAATGTTAAGGTTTTCAATTTTTTGAAGAAATAAAAAGGGTTTTGAGGGAAAACATCGATTCCTATATAAGCACCAAGAACCATGTGAGATTCATGCATTTTATCTAAAAAAAATATATTGGGAAATATGGTTCATTTCTTACTTATAATCATCAATGGAAGGGATCTGACAGAGGACTTGGTAGCTGCTACGGCTTTGATAAAAGGGAATTGGTAAGAGGAGGTGTAAATGACACAATTTTGGTATATCAATCCTATGGGAGGTTGTTTCTAACTATTTGAGCCATTAGGAAGTGTACGGGTTAATATATGCCATAGGGTAGTTGGCTCTAGTGATAATCTATATATGAAGACGATCGATCCACCAGTTGGATGCACCGATCGGTGGGTATGGTTAGAAGTCAGTGTAACGGTCACAGATCATTGATTGGGGTAAAGAATATATGATTAAGTACAGGGTATTAACTTAGATTGATGCCCTAAATTTGGTCGCGATTTAACGGTCCAAAAGCCACAACTTGGGCAAAGAGTGAAGAAATTTTTTAATTTTAAGTTCATTAAATTTCTTAAGGCTTTTACGCATCTGTTGCCCTCGACTCGCGAGCCTAAGTTGAACGATTCTATACGCCATCTCAACTCAATGCCTGTAATAGATATCAAGCACACTAGGATGAATATCTTTATATAGTTTTGTGTTTAGTGGTCCATTAACGAGTGGTCTAGAGCTAATTTAGTTATTTTGGGTATTTTTAGAATAAAATATTTACCAGATTTATCGTGTGCGATTAACTAGGTTTGAATTACTTAAGTTTGTGACGTGAGCCATTCGTAATAACAAAAATGATAATTTTGTCCTAATTGCCCTAAATTGTTGATTTGAAGGTTATAAGATACTTTGGTCAATTCAATTTATGTACATGGGATGATTCAAATTTAATCAATTAATTATCTTTGCTTTAGGTAGACCTTCATTAATTTTTGTTATCTTAATTAATCGGTGGTAGGTCGACTAGATTTGGGCACTAGATGAATAGATCACAAGATACACTCGAGGTTTAAATCATCAAACGAATTTGATAGCTTCCTAAGGGCATGTAATCAAATTTTTATGATTTGATTTATCTCTAAAGACATTGTTTGAAGTTTTATTAAAGTTTGATACTTAGAAATATGCTTTCATGCGTAAGTTTTTAGGATTTTTAAGTGTGGACGTGCATATTCATCCATATTTATTTAAGGTCTCAATAGTAATGCTCGAGAATTTTTGAATTCCAGGTTGGCAGAAACTTGGGGCGTTACATGTATAATGATGAACTGCTATTTATTGTGAATTGTATATATGGAAAAGAATATCATTATATGTATAGACTAATTATTTCATTTCATACGAAGATATGTATATGACCATTTCATATGTTGATGCATTATGCATTGAGCATGCATTACATAGTGCTCCTATACTGATTCCTAGAGGCCTGCTCTAGATGAGCGCATGCATACCTCATGCCTGGGTTCATGGGGGATTTCCCTATATGGTTTACTAGTAGAATTGTTACCGGATGCCTACTTGTGGACGTTGGAGGGCGGATTTCCCGGTGGACGAGAGATCGACTATCTTTTCAATTGGTTGCCTTCCTCGAGAGCTTTCGTTTGGGGGTAAAAGGGTGTTATTTTGACTAAAGTCGCCACCAACAAATTATTACGATCTTATAATTAGTTAGACCCTGTAGAAATGCTTATGATTGAGAGCCTGAAGATCCTTAACCTTAAGACTCGTGAGTTTGTATTCTAGAGATTCTGAGTAAGGGATCGTGGTTACATAGAGAGAAGGTATTAGGCACCATTTAGTTCTCAAGTGTAGAAAATATAATGTGATGCGATGACGATGGTGATTGATCGATCCAAATTTCTGATGGGCAGGATCTAATTATATTAGCAAGTAGCAGAGCATATGTTCGAAACGATCGAGTGCAGGGTGAATGATAGTATCACAAAGCTAGATCGAGAGGATTAAATTAAACTTAGGTGACTCAAGAGGCTTAGACTTTGGCTAAGCTATGCTAGATTAGGGATCTCTCTCTCACTCTTCTTAGTAGAGGGATGGCTAGATGGCTAAGGCCTTAATGGATGAGGATAGATGCTTGATCCTTCTTGAATGCTTTGAATGTAGTGGGTATTTTTGAATACTTGAAATGAGAAGGGAATGGAGTTATTTATAGCCTACAAACTTGGTTTTCTGGTAATTGCTAGTAATCCTAGTAGCAAAAGGTGGTTGAAGGGTTATGATTGGAGATTTCCACATAGCATCTTCTCATGGGTTGGATGAGATGGTAAGATGATAATTTTGGATAAGGAGATAGGCATCGAAGTAAATACACCTTAACCGTATACTTAGGGTTTGAAAAGGGAGTGATTTCACATGCTTAAGGGACGTTACCCTAAAGAAGGGGAGTGCCATGTGACCGACGACAAGATGGTTGCCACCAGTCTTCACTCGGACTCCCTACTTTGGCAGGCAATCTCCTCCAAGCGTGTGGAGGCGCTGCTGTGAATGTTGCTACTTTGAGGATTTGTATATTTCTTCGATTGGGCTTGCTTTCGGTCTTAGTTTTGGTCTTAACTAGGCGAGTTAGCTAGGTTGTTAGATTGGGCAGGCTGATCGGGTAAGTTGATTTAGTGAGTTAACTGAGTGAGTTGACTCGCTGAGCTGACTCATGGCTATAGGGTTTTAAGTTCTTACGGTTTAAGATTAGGTTGAATGGGTTGACTAGGTTAATTTGATTGGGTTTAGGGTTTAGGATTAGAGTTCCTAAGGCTTAAGCTCATAAGGTTTAAGGTTTAAGATCAGTTCAAACTCAATAAGGTTATTAACTTAGGGTTGGGGTGTCTACACTATTATTAGTAGAAGCCTACTCAAGGAGTAAATGAGAGCCTTGACTATGCCTACCTGATATGGTAGAAGCCTCGTACATGCAGAAGCAAGTTGACGAATATCCAACCCAAGTAAGTGGACAGTTATCCCACTTAACAAACATTTCATGACATCTCTACATACATACTCGTACCTGTGTATATGTAATTGAATGATGTTTGTACTATCATACTTGTGCTACATATGAACCATGATGAGTTCACTCACTATCTTGATCATCTAACATTCATTGAATAACAACCACATAAAGGTAATTAAGATAGAAATTTGAATCAGGTACCAAAGAATGAGGCCCAAACGGCGGACAACACCCAAGATCAGTGGCCGTATTTATGAAATGATGAAGTAGCTGCATTGAACTAATGGATTATTAAAATGAATTACTGTTTCGGAGATTATGTATCTTTATAATAGTCATTGACAGTTTCACTTTACTATGATATTTGTTTATAAACATTAATATGAATTACTGTTTAGGAGATTATGATCTATAGCATGTGTGGATGTATGAATGTTAAACTCTGGTGTGAACTTAGAATGCATTTAACTATGCCTCCAAACAATTGTATCATGGGTCAATTTTTATACACTTGGTGTACGAGTCATGGATCATAACTCGTGTCTAAGGGTATACATTCTGTATCCGAATTGTGGGGCGTGACGAAATAATAGTCTAACAAACAAATGTATGGATCGGTCATTCACTGGAGAGCCATGTAGATGAGCATAGTTGATTTGTAAAAGGCCATGATCAGGCCAGGTGAGAGTATTGGCTAACTAGTGAAAATTGATCCTATTGTTCAAGAGAATCAACCATACTAGTTGATGTGGTTGTCATATCTACATTGCATCATTCATTGATTAAATATCTTAAATTTACATGCAAATTTCTACTATTCTTAACTTAATATATATTCCTCGATACGTACAATTTTTACTTTTGAAAAACTTACACAAGGTTTTACTTATTAGGCTTCACAGCTCACCTTGTTGGGATTTTAAACTCGAGAAAAATAATCTCGTTGAGAATGGTCAAGAATGGAACAATGTTTATTTAATTAATTTTCTTAAAAATTTGAATAATATTGTAACAACTTTAAGATTAGGAATGTAACAAAAAGATATTATCATAGTTTTTCTTTATTATGTATTTGTAATAGATGTTTTCATTGGTACATTTAAATTGGGATTGAGAATCTTAAATATTTTGAGTCATGCCATAAGGTGTGGTGTCAGGGTCTGTTGTAACCAAGTGTCGAATTTCCAGGCGTGACATCCTTCCAATGGTCCCTTTCTTTTATATATTCTCCTGATTATAATAACATCACCAGCAGGTTCCCTGTATATTTTTAAGACGAACTTTTCAATAAACAACATGAGACGGCTAATTCCTTGTTGAGCTAAAGATAATTACTAAAATTCATTATTAAATCATCTTATGAATCTAGCATCAAGATTGGGTGATCCAAATCATTCATCTGTATCATCTCAGAAGGTTGCAAACAACAATAAAGTTAATACTCGACCTGACAATCTTAACCTTCCATTTTGTTACGTAGAAATAGACGGTTAAGAAGAGAAATAAACCAACGGTTCATATTTAAATAAAAAAGTTCCTAATATTAGTCGCTGGCATCTGCCGCTCTTACAAAAATTTAGTACATGCGCTCCATCTACGGTGGGAAATAACAGACAAATGGTCTGGATTACAAAACGAGTGGGACCCACTTCTCTGGACCGAAACCTGTGTGACTGCGTACGGACGCCGGCCACGCGTGGAAGTCATTTTCGGGACAAAATAATGGCATTATAGTCATTTCATGAAAATTCAATTGGAAAACTTTACTACTCTCGCGGAGTGTGGCGGGTGATACGCAGGCACTGGGAATTTGTACACGTGGCACAGAACTGATTCAAATCAAAGCGTCTAAATATATGGATCCCAGTTTATCTGCATCATAAATGAAAAAAAAATGAAACTAATTTAATTATCTAACTATCGGATTCGTGGACATTTACTGGACGGTTGAGATAAAAATATCCAATGTTCCTGTTTCAGCAAACAAGTGTCCATCAATCAGAGGAAAGGACCACCCAATCAATCTGATTTTGAGAGCGTCCACTTCAAATAATCCATCCTGTTTAATTTGAGTTAAATGTATAATACGTGTAGAATTTCTGAGTGCCAGAGTATCAAGCATCATACTCTCCCAGAGTATTAAATAACACACCAAATTTCAAATATGCATTATTCATTTCTCAACGGCCCTTGTCGGCAAAAGAAAATCCCTTTTCCCTCTTTTCTCCGTTTTGAAATTCTCTCAGTTCTCTCCTTCTCTCCCATCCTACGCACCCTCTCTTATCCTACGCTCTCTCTCTCTCTCTCTCTCTCTCTCTCTCTCTCTCTCTCTCTCTCTCCCTCCCCGTTTTGAAATTCAACCCGATCGATGTCTCTCCTCCTTCCAAGATCCATTTCTGATCACCTGAAGATGAATCCGCTCCGTCGAAAATCGAAGCGCGGAAGAGAAAACACGGCTCCGCCGGATCCGAACGTGCTGTGCGATCGTCCGGTCTCGCCTTCTGTTCCTAAAAAACTGACGGCGCCAGCAGCGAATTCGCAGAAAGTTGGATCTGGATCGGACAGTCAGGATCATAGATCGGCGGCATTGGAAGATTCCTCCGTCAAGGTATCTTGATTTTGTTCCTGTGCTGAAACCCTTAATTTCTGAATTGTTTCAAAATTGGATTTTGATTTTGGTATGAAATTGGAGAGTTATTGAATAATGCTAGACATAACAAAAAATAAAAAATAAAAAAAAATAGCGTCTTTTTCTTTATTCAAGCCAGAAAGTGTACAGGTGGGACCCACATTTCGATGATCCAGATCGTTCATCTGGTGGGACTCGCAATGGATGAGGCCGTGCCCCCATAAATCTCGTCCATCAGATAAGTTTTAACTGCTCATTTGGTGGTATACAAATTTGATGGTTTCACCAATGTTCGGCGTCCATCAATTGTACATAGGGTTGAAAGTTGGGCGGGTTGGGTCGGGTTGGTGCTCAACCCTAGCCCAACCCAAGGTTCCTATACCTCAACCCTAACCCAACCCAACCTCGGGTTGGAAATTCTCAACCCAAGCCGAACAGTGGGGTCGGTCGGGTTGATCAGGTTGGTCGGGTGGATACATGCTAATATTTTCGTTATTACATTAGTTTATTATATTTCAAAACACAACTTATTTTTTGTACCTATGATTTTATTAATTATATATGTAGTTATTTATCATAAAGAACTTCATTTTTTTCTAAACAAACAAGCTAAAATATGGGACAACTACTACTTTAAAAGTCGTGTTGTGTAGCATGCAATCTATTTGGGAGAGAGAAATCTGGCATATCTTGGTAGCTTGAGTCATTGCAAATGGTGTGGACCAATAAGACCTGACGTCACTGGAATTTCATGTGCCTTCAACACAAACAATTCACACTCAATTATAATTTATAAGTAATTTATATATATTGATCGGGTTAGGGTTGGGTCGGGCAACCCGAGACCTCAACCCAAGCCCAACCCAAGTTTTATCGGGTTGGTGTTTATATAGCCCAAGCTTGAGACCAAACCCTATACATCCTGCCCGAGCCCAACCCAATGTCGGGTCGGTCACGGGTCGATCGGGTTGAACCCTCCCGACTTTCAGCCCTAATTGTACATGTGATATTTTCCAATGGAGGAGATAATAGGGGCTTGATCCAGTCTTGACCCACTAGACCAGTGGCATGGATCATAAAAAGCTGGACCTTCTTGTATAGTTGCTCTGCTTAGTTTGATCAGGCATCATATGTGTTTGTTGAAATTCAAACTCTAAATTCTATATAATTTGATTGAATGCAAAAAGTGGTAATTCAGTAACCATGTCCTTGAACATTTTGATTTTAATCAGTGTTTCCATTACTTTTTTCTGTTTTGTTAATAGATTGTTGCAAGGATCCGACCTGTTAGTGGTCTGGAGAGAGGATCGGATCGGATTGTTCGGAAGCTTTCCTCGAATTCGTTATCTGTTGAAGACCGGATATTTTCTTTTGATTCTGTAGTTGATTCAGATTCTACTCAGGTTCGGAGCTCAGATCATGCACAGTCAATTAAAGTTATGCATTAAGCTTTATAAAAAATTAGGCTATATGTGAATTGGAATTTGAATTTGTTTATGGATTCTTTTCTGGCAGGAAGATGTTTTTCAGTTGGTTGGCATCCCATTGGTAAAGAACTCTTTGGCTGGTTTTAACACTTCCATACTGTCATATGGACAGGTATGAGTTGATAATGTGCATGCCTGCAAATGCTTTTGTCTTGTATTCTTTACAATCTTTCTATATGATTGAAAAATTTATGTTAATGCAACTTTGTGCAATCTGTTTCAAGACGGGAAGTGGGAAGACCCATACAATGTGGGGCCCACCAAGCGCTATGGTGGAAGGGAACTACTCCCCAAGAAGCAACCAGGGGATTGTCCCTCGCATCTTCCATATGCTGTTTTCAGAGATTCAGAAAGTAGGTACCATTTCCTTGTTTCCCCATGTTTAAAAACTCATTGATTGAGTCGGAACTCGGCCAACCTGACTTGCTTGTTGGTCCAGGCTCTGAGTTTTGAATTCAAAATATGATTTCTAGAGAACCATCAAAATCTTCTTGAAAATTTAGGCACTGAATCTGAATCTTACGACATGGGTTTTTACAAAGAGGGAACTAGTCTTATGATTGGTTGGTCTGATTTTCATTCAGGAAAAAGAGAATTCGGATGAGGGACAAATAAACTACCAATGTCGCTGTTCATTTCTTGAGGTATGCTTTTGCTTTGTAGATCAAATTGTCAGAGTTCGTATGGTTCTCAACCTTGCTATTTATGTGCTGTTTTCTGTGACAGATATACAAGGAACAGATAACTGATTTACTGGATCCAACACAGCGAAATCTTCAGGTAGAGAGTTTTGAGTCCTTAGTTATTTCTTGATTTCTTTGAGTCCATTCAGTCACACAACTAAATTACAACTAAATTTTCTGTTTCTGTTGACATTGGATTCACTTAATTGATTCCAGATAAGAGACGATGCCAAGAATGGCTTCTATGTCGAGAATCTGAGTGAGGAATATGTGACTTCCTTTGAGGATGTAACTCAGATCTTAATTAAGGTAAGGTTATGCCATTTCACAGTTTTGGCTACATCTGCAATGGCCAAGACTAGATAGTTCATGTTGGGTGAACTGCACCATGGAAAATCATTATGTTCTGTTTCCTCCCATGATTGGATGCTGAGAGTTTTTGGATACAAATTCTTTGCCTTTCTCATGGGTACAGAGTTAATTTCCCGTCATTTTCCCACAATCTATGTCATGCATGGTTGTATATAAAGAAATTGTAAATTCTTATATGGTGATTAATTAAGTTTTGCAGCATGTGTTCAATGTCTAACGCGACTGACTCTGATATTGTTGTATTGGTTTATGTAGAGAATAGAATAAAAACTTTTGGGAGCAGATTCTGTGCCTCTGGAGGCATGTCATTTTCTGTGCCTCCATGTCATTTTGAACACCTTGCACGAATGGGATCCTAACTTTCAATTTCATAACTTTAAAAGTGAATAGGGCACAGCCGAAAAAATGCATAATTCAGTGACAGGCCAACAGCTTGCATTAATTGAGGAAAGGCCCATGTAATAGATGGTTATCATACATAGTAAAATTTAGTTAGGGGCCAATCAGCAGATGAAGCTACAGGATGCCTGGTTTGGAACATCATACATTTGGGCCACGTGTTTGGTACACAATCTGGTGGCATGAAAATGCTTTAACTCTAGAGGCAGGTTATCTGTTCCCAAAACCTTTTTGTCTTAAATTTTCAGGACTTGAGTTATGTTTATCAGCAATAATTTAATAACAGTTTTGATATAAGTGTGATAATTACATCATCTTTATCAGTTGTTTGTCTTGTTAACATAAACTTCATTAATGATATTTTATCAGTTGTTTGTCTTGATACGTAAACTTCATTAATGATGCAGGGACTTTCTAACAGAAAGGTTGGTGCTACAAGCATAAATTCGAAGAGCTCCCGATCTCATATCATTTTCACTTGCGTCATCGAATCCTGGTGCAAGGTATATTATCATTGATTAAATATTTGAATTTCGTGTTTACCTTTGAAAACAATCAGTTAATGTCCTTTTACAATATGTTTTTTGCCAAAACTTTATGAGATGCACTAAAATCCATGTATGTGATATTTCATTTTGTTTGTCATTATAGCTTTGTATGAAGGTTTTCTTGTTTATAGAGATTTAAATATTTATGTGATGTATTAAATGATATTCCAGTCTGTCATCCAATAGGAATTATAGTGATAAGGAGATGCATCCTTCTTTACATACTAGATCTTTGTATGTGTATATGTAAATGTCGTGTCTTCTGATTCAGGTGCTATTTTTGAGCCTGTATTGAAAATTGCATGTGAATGGGCCTCATTGTTGGATTTGATTACTGTTCTGTTCGTATTTTTATTGCAATTGGCATTTGCAATGATAGATGCGGCTTGCACAAGTTAATGTGTTTTTGTGTTAACATAGGAAATAATTACAGATACAGACGAGTTTAATAATTACAGATACAGTTGAGTTTTTTGTCAATTTTTTTCTTTTAGATGTTTCTAACACTTAAAACTTGTGGTCCACAGGGAACATTGTCGAAATGCTTTAGCAGTTCAAAGAGTAGCAGAATTAGTCTTGTGGATCTTGCAGGATCAGAAAGAAATAAACTTGATGATGCAGGTAGAGAGTGTGTTAAGGACGCCAGAAATGTAAAGTGGTCTCTTTCACAGCTTGGGTATGTAAACTATAACCACTGTATTGTTGAAGTTAGTCGCTTTCTATATCATATTATCATATAATCAGTACATGGTTTCCATTGTTAGGCACGTTTCAAAGTCAATGCATGGTTAGCTCTGTCCATTAGTCTGCCTTGTGTTTGCAATGCCCAACTCGTTTCGACTCCTGATGCGTTGGGTAGTGAGTGGTGTCCGGTCTGTACATTTGGTGCCCATAATTGGTTGATCCGGATGATTAGTCTGATTGGCTCCACTGTTTGCTCCAAAAACTTCCACTGTTGAAAGTGAAAAGTGTCCAGTCCATAAAAGTGAGATCCATGTTTTGTTGATCTACTGTGTATGGTGGATGTCCCTAAATCTACCAGACTAGAAGACCTGTCTATATTTTTATGTATAGTTCAACATGGGCCCCATCAGATAACTGGCCTGGATCAAACCATGGGTTGCACTTGGACAGAATTGGTGTATCAGGATACTATGCGCATGTCCTTCTGAAGCATCAAACTCTATAAATCATCTCCTGGAAATTAAGTGTGCACAGTCGATTTTACCAGTGAGAAGCTATAGGATCCTCGACCCAAGGATATCCTGGTTGAGGATATGCTCAGTATCCTCCCATTTTTGAATTTGTACAAGTGGGGTCCATGGTTCAGGGATCTAGGCCATTGGTCTGATGGGTTCCATCATGGATAGATAATGTCCCAGAAATCTTATCAACAGGCTATTCTTTCTATCCTTTCAATTTCTGGTCTGAAAATAGATGGTAAAGAAGTGAAGTCAAATCCACATCTAACTGAAAAATGACCCAATATTAGTGGCTAGGATCTTCCAAAGTGGAGATTTTGTGGATCCAACTATAGTAGTTAGGATCTTCCAATATGTTGATTTTGTGGCATGGTCCATCCACAATGGTTCTTATCAGATGCACACTACATATTCTTGGTTTGTTACTTCTATATGAATGTTCTTTACCAGTTGGACAACAGATTTCATTATAGCTTAGAAATGGATGAACATAGTTATATTTAGCTCTGTCCATAAGTGCCTGCCCTTTCTGAATGATTTCAGGTACTTAGTCAACACTCTAGCAGAAGTTGGTCAATCTGGCAAACCTCAAAACATTCCATACAAAAATTCCTGTTTGACACATCTATTGCGGGAATCACTTGGGGGCAATGCAAAACTTACAGTTATTTGTGCTATTTCTCCAGATGACAGGTCAGTGACGAGACCGTGGACTTGAAACAACCACTTTCAATATGCTATTTTTCTGAAATGAAGTTTGTCCCTGTTGAGTGCAGATGCAAGGGTGAAACTCTGAGCACTCTAAGGTTTGGACAAAGAGCAAAATCCATACAAAACAAGGCTGTTATAAATGAAATAACAGAGGATTATGTTAATGATTTGAGTGACCAGATTCGTCAACTAAAGGTATACTCATCCCAGGCGATGTTTTCTGTGAGTTGTTCAAGTTTCGTACACTCATCAGTGCAGACATTCAGTTTTCAGTGATGTATTTGAGTTTTGCTACATTCACCCTTAGAACCTCTTTTTATTATTATTATTTTCTTATCGGTATGAGTTTTCTAGCATTGTTTGCTCCTTGTGCCTCACAATCATAGTTAGGAAAACAGCAAATGGAAAAAAAAGGTACATGGAATGTTCTTGTTTAGCTTGTGTCAATCGTTAAAAAAAAACATACAGTAATAAAAAGGCCAATTCGGAGAATGTAAAAAAGTTTGTGTTTAATATGATTTTGAAATTTAGTGAAGAAAATGCTATATATTTGTGTGCATATATCGTAAATAAATAAGGTTTAAATAAAAAACCTTAACTAAAATAATTAGAATTTCTAATGTACGAACAATAATTTATATAGATAGTTGAATGATGTTCTTTGCCTCTCTTGAATCCTTCCTTTTCAAGTAATCCTCATATAAATTATTCTGTCTTTATTTTTTATTTTTAAAATCATCTTCCACTCAAGTTTATTGCCCCTAAACGTTCCACTGTTGTCTATTTTTTTAAATTGCCCCTAAACGTTTTTTTTTAAAATTTATTCAATAAAAATGTTTTATTGAAAAAAAAAAAAAAAACATGTTTTAGTCAGTTTGTCTGAAAAAAGAAGAGTTTGTTCGTCCATACATTGTTGTTGAGACATGGACAGTTGTTCTTAATGATCCTTTTCATTGATGTTTAGTTTTCTCAATTGATTTATTTACATGTTCGGCTATATTCAACCCTGGAGACATTTAAGTTTCTCAATTTATTTATTTATAACTTATACTAGCATTTTTTGCTCCTTGTTTTTGCCAACATGGTAATCTAGACTGTTCATCTAGTAGGTCCATTGTGGATGGGGGAGATTTAGAAAAGATACCATTGTCCATTGTGGATGGGGGAGATTTAGAAAAAAGATATCATTGATTTTGAGTTCATCATTGTCCATACAATGTTGTTGAAATGGTGACTCTTATTTATAACTGCCCTTCCTAGCAGTGGTTTTGTTACGTGGCCCATCTATAGTGGAATTACCAGTTGAGTGGGCTGGATCACTATGTAGAGAGAAAAGCAGCAATGGAAGCAACAAATGTAAAAGTGTTATTAGAACCTCTTTATTTATATAAGTTCAATCTAACAGTAACTAAGCCGTGTATTTTGTTGGCCACAGGAAGAGCTTACCAGAGTGAAATCAAATGGAGACGATGGTTCGGTTGGTAACAATGGCGGATACTTCAAACGACACAATGCCCGTGAAAGCTTGAATCAACTCAGATTGAGTCTGAACCGTTCTTTGATCTTACCTCATATAGAAAGTGATTCAGAAGAAGAAATAAACATTGACGAGGAGGACGTAAGAGAATTATGCGTCCAACTGCACAATGTGCATGATCCCAGTGAAGATAACTTGAGGGACATGCCTGAAAACAACATGTCAATGCAGTTTTCTTCCTTTGAAGAAAATTCAGATATGGACACAGCCAATGGTTTAGATTCACTTGAGAATGGTTTTGAACTTAGTGCCACCATTCCCCCGGAAGGTAAAAGCAACAATATTCTGTTGAGAGAACCTGAGAAGGAATGCCGGAGCGGGTCTCTGGAGAACCTTCATGCTTCCCAAGACATTTTGGGAGCTATAAAAGAAGATCAATCTCAAGATTCTAGCAGCACTTCTGCATCAATGGTCAGAGCAAGTCTCACGATCATACCATCCCGACAGTCTCCAGTCCTCCTAGACCCAACCCTTTCTGATTCTCCAAAAATTGATAACAAGCAAAAGAAAACTGTCTCTTTCGTGTCGTCGAATCTTTCAGAAAGTCAGCATAATCCATCCGAGAGCCCCAAGTTGAATTCAGATGTCTTGAGACAGTCAGTTAAGAGAAGCGATAACATCCGTTCCTCCTTGCAATCAAGCAAGGCATTCTCAAACCCAACTGAGTCCTTGGCTGCCAGCCTTCATAGAGGCTTGCAGATTATCGACTATCATCAGCAGTATTCAGCTTCCAAGAATAGCTTTTCCTTTGAAAACTTAATACTTAAACAATCTCATGCAGCTGAAAGAGTTGATGCCAGTATGCAAACACCAGCAGAATACGGACAACCTTTAGGCGAATCCAGCAATTCTTTCCTATGTGCACTTTGTAAACGGGGGGATAGTAATGGTTCTAAGCAAGTTCGAGACAGCCTAAATACATGCATTGTGCCATTTGATGAAGTTGGGACTACTGATAGATTGAGAAATCAAGTAGCCAAGGTACATTTAGCAAGCTGTCTTTTTCTCTGAGCCATCTCAATCTGACACTATGTTGAGATCTGGGCCATTCATCAGCCGATCCAGGTTTTTCAAAATTGAGTATTTCCTGTGGCCCAAAAATAGGTCTGCCTGGTAATCAACATTCCACATTCAATGTAGCCACTATGTAGCCTCCTGATAAATGGACCTGTGTGGGTGTGATGAATGACCTGGATCTTGTATACCTGCGCAACAGAGTACTTGAAAATTGTACTTGTGTTCCTGTGATGTAGCTGTCGCATATCTCTTTTTTTTTCTCCATTTGCGAAGGGTTTGGAATCTTTGTTTTTTGCATGTCAGTAATAGATTATTTTCTAATGTTTCAGGATGAAGAAAATGATTTGGCAGCAGCCATCAAGAGGCAGCAGGAGCTTGAAAAGGTCTGTGCTGAGCAAGTGGCTAAAATCGAGCAACTGAATCATCTGGTAAATCCTCATTGCATGAGATCATTACTTCAAACCATTTTATCTATAGAGAGATGCTCACATCCAACCGGTTGGACCATAAGTTACTATCCAACCAGTTGATAAGTTTAAATGTGTTGTCTGTGGAATCCTACCCATCTAATAGGTTGGCCCCGCCATAAGGATCACCGAGTGCAAAAATCAAGCTGCACTAACTAGTTGGGCCACACCATAGAAAATAATGGATACCCACTGGTACAATAAAGAAAGATTGTTATGCCCACCTAATTTGTGCACGGAACAGACTTGCCCAACCCATTTTGACTTCATGCTGGTTGACCAAGTTACACGCTGAGTTGGGAAACCAGGCCTGAGTTTGGTGCATCCCCGGTCCTCCTGACCAAGTGACCAGGCCGGGTTGATTTGGGCGAGTCCCTGGTCAATTCACCTGGTTTGCAAACTAGGTTTTGCTAACATCCCCACCTTCACGGGGATCTTAGTAATGTCTGCAAACCTTTTAAATGACATATGGGACATCATATATATAAGGTACATTGATGATTCTTGACACTCAAAATATGCAGGTTGAGCAATGCAAACTGGAGCATCAACATGATTCAGTTATAAAACAGAGTCAGGACACCAAAATTCTTTGCCTTGAAGGGCTGACGGAAGAGAATATGTTGTTAGCTGATGAACGCAAGGTGGGTTAGGCATATGAGGCCTTTTATTTGTTCCTTACTGTTGGTAGTTAGCAGATGAGTTCAAGGCAGGTCACACCGATCTTTCTATTTGAAGCCTTAATTCTTTCCTTTGCTGGTATTAATAACTACCAAATGTTTGCAGATTTTAAAACTTGGTTATGAAAACCATCCTGAGGTTTCAAGCACAGATGGTGAGCCGAAGGAACTCCAGAAAGAACTGGATCATGAATACAAGGTCTCTTTCGAAATGGGCGAGAAGGAAGCACTTCTCAAGGAAATCCAAAGTTTAAAGGACCAGTTGCAATCACATATAAATGCTTCTTCAAATGGTTCTGTTCAAAAACAGAGCTCGACTGCATTGTCACAATCAATCCAACTGAGAAGTAGTGCTGTTGGTTCTATTTCTCTGGACGAAGTGGGGAAAGAATTAGAGAAGGAAAGGCAGAAGTGGACCGAGATGGAGAGCGGGTGGATTTCTTTAACCGAAGAGCTCAGAGTTGATCTTGAATCGAACCGCCGGCTTGCGGAGAAGACAGAGATTGAGCTGAGACATGAAAAGAAATGCTCGGACGAGTTGGATGATGCGCTGCAGAGGGCAATGCTTGGGCATGCTAGAATGATCGAACACTATGCTGAGCTGCAAGAGAAGTATAATGGGTTGCTCGAGAAGCATCGGAAGATCATGGAAGGGATCGCAGAGGTGAAGAGGGTAGCTGCGAAAGCAGGAGGCAAGGGTGCAGGTAAGCGCTTTGTTGAATCTCTTGCTGCAGAGCTCTCAGCTTTGAGAGTTGAGAGGGATAGGGAGAGGGATCGTTTGAAGAAGGAGAACAAGAGTCTTAAAGTTCAGTTGAGAGATACAGCAGAAGCTGTACATGCTGCTGGAGAACTCCTTGTGAGACTGAAAGAAGCTGAGGAAGCTGTTTCAGCAACTGAGGTTAGTTACATAACTACTTATCTTTGTTACATATGCTGTCCTCATTGGATCAATGGCCATGAGGGCCTCTTTAATCCAGATCTTTAAACTCGTTCTAACATAATATTAATGTTACAAATGATATTTGTTTTGTAAAATTCATTTCATCCGCTTCAAATCAAGGGTTAACGTAGATTAGTGAACCAGGGTGGGGGGGTGTACATCCGACCGCTAGGATGGATCATCAGAGTCTATAGAAAGGGATTAGTGACCTGATTGCAAAATCCCATATGAAATGAAGAGAAACATCCTAGAAGGCTATGGTCTGGAAGAACATACCACCAAAGTGATTCACAGTCTCAGGACACGTCTTTCCTCTTTGGACACAAATCGATGATGCCGATCTCTATTTATTTCAGTACTCTTCCTATGGTATCAAATTGTATTGAACTCTACTTAAATGCTGCTATTTTTCAATGAAACAGTTGTCAGAAGAACCAATCAAAGAAAAAGAAAACAAAGAAAAAAGAAGATGAAATATTCCAACAAAAACAAAAACATAATTAAAAAAAAGTTGAAAAAGTACCCTTAAAAATTATGACAGCTATTATAAGGTCCTGTTTGGTAGATGCCTGAAAATGGGTTAATCTCATTTTAGTTAATTACCATTATGTATTAGCGATCAATAGCTTTGGACATTTTTGCCCTGACAATTAGCCTTCACAATGTTGGTTAAGAGAGGGCAAATTTGTCTTAAAAATTTAGCTCCATGGCAGCATTGATTGTATCTGCTTCCTTTCACTTGACTTCTCCTCTTCCATCAAGTGTCTAATTAGAGAGACCATGAGACAAGGGCTCCATATGGGGCCCACACTGATAACTATGTCACATCTACTCTGCTCATCTATTGTATCAGCTCACTTTAGGACATCAGCCCAAAAAATACGCTTTTTGTGGACTCGAGTGGGCAACAACAACAGAAACATTGATGATGAGTCACCCACCCACTGTTTCTTTCTCTCCATGTGTAACACGCACGCAACCCCACATTTTCCTTCCTCTCATTTTTTCTCTCCCCTTCTAATCTGTTTCCCTTTTCTCTCTCTATCCACTCCTCACCCCATTACGCTCGGATCATACCCCAAATACAACTCAGTTAGCATAAATCAAAATCTGTAATACAGGGTCAGTGTGTCTGGTATGCCACCAATCTCAGTGTGAATGTTCTGTTTCCAAGAGTAGCTGGTGAAATCAGCCACACATTGTGAATTTTCTGTTATTTATTCAATGCAGGAGAAGTTTGTGCAAGCTCAGCAAGAGAGTGAGAAAGTAAAGAAGCAAATGGAAAAACTAAAGAAAAAGCACAAGATGGAGATCATCACCATGAAACAGTATCTTGCAGAGAGCCGATTGCCTGAATCTGCACTACGGCCCGTATTGCAGCAAGATCTCGATCGACCAGATGATCAGGATGACTGGAGAGCTGAATTCAGCCCACTTTATCGTCAAGACAGCTACAACAACTCAATGGGTTACAACAATTCGAATGTGCGGAGCTACGTCGACTTGTATAGAGATAAGTAGCACAGAAATTCACTGCATGTATACATTACAACCACTGTCAGTGTATCAATGGCTTGGCTCCAATGCGACTTGATCGGTTGGTTCGAGCGGGACCCTTCTTGGGTCTGATAAGTAAACGCATGGTTGGAGTGGCTTCAGCTAGGCTTGACTTGAGTCAGCTTGATTTGATTTCGCATAGTGATTTGAATTTTGGATTATTGTTTTTACCCCTCAGATTGGTGGAAACAAATAAGATTGTAGAATTGTCTTTCATTTTATTGGTCTTCTTAATCTGCAGCATCCCTCGCCATTCCTCTTCTGCAAATGTGCTCATTCATCCAGCTGTTCGTTGATCAGAATGATCAATGTACAAGTCCCAGTGGCATAAACCAGATTGATTGGATGGTCTAAACCATACAAAAAATAGCCTACAAAAACCCATCAATTAGGTTTTAAAAAAAAGAGTCTCAGCTAGTATCAGTCGTCCAATCAACGGAGATTGTAGGCTACAAAATTTTGAATCAATAGCCCAGCGTGGGCCAATCAAAATCAAAATTTTGAATAGGCCATGGCCAAACAGTTAAAAATTCAGGTCGAAGCCAACCCCATGCCTGGCCCTTTGACAGTCTAAAAGTGGCTCTTCCAGTTTACATTATTGGTGATGGCCTATCCAAGATCTGCCTATCCAAGATCTGCCTGTTCTAATGGACGGCTCGGATGAATGCGTACATGTGTGTATGAGTGTGAATTACAGTAAAACTCTTCATTTCCATGTGTTTACTTTGTATGATGTTTTGACAGTTATGGAAGTTACACTGAGTCTTTGGTTCAGTGATACTCTAGCAATGGTTTACATGGGGCCCATGTTTTGTGATCCAGGTCATAATTACCCTGCACAGATCCTAACCATCCAATCTTTGGCCTTCTTTTTCGACTGAGTTAGGCTGATGCATTAATCTTTTTCGTAAATGTATTCGAAGGCCACCAATCAAATCGCTCGGATGATCTCATTTATGGAGAATTGTTTGGCCATCAGATCAATGGTCTGGATCCCTCATCCATTGGCCCCACTTGTACAAACAGAGGATTATTTACATGTCCTCTCCATGCATGAGCCAAAATTTCATGCATTGGGTTAGTAGCAGATCCATTCATGTAATTATGCGTGCCATGCATGTGTGGATGCATGCATGTGAGCTGCTTTTCTTGATGTCTCCTGTTCTCAGGTGGGGCGTTTAATCACGCCGTTGGATTGTGGTTAGGAATGGGTATTTATTATATCTCTTGGTGAGACAATTTGAATTCAAATGGTGTTGGAAATTGCAAGTAATTCAAGAGACGTCAACTACTCATGAAAGGGGAGTCAATGGGCTCGGTTTGGGCTGGGCCAGCCTAGCCTTGTCCCTAGCCCAGCCCAAGCCTAGCATGGACCTCTCATATCTGGCCAAGCGAAAAGATCTTCTGGGCCTGGGCCTGACCCAATCCATATTTATTGGATGGATCCACACATGCACAAAGAAATAAATGATCAATGGCTATTTGGATTTGGGTAATGTTGTATCCCAACTAATATTCATATTCAACCATACATATCCATGGCTTATCAACACCTTTTTGCAAGAGAACCACTACAGATTTGAAAAAGTAGTTATGGATTAGTGACATTTAAATCATGGATTGGGTGTCTTTAGTGGAGAGATGGGATTACTTGCCAATGATACCTTTTAATTTTGATGTAGATGAGTATCATGTTTATCCACCCTGTGCGATTGTCCAAATTCAAGGATCCCACATGTGTATATGTGCCACCATTTATCTTCAAGCACTAAAAATGTTGTATATATCAATTTCCGCACATGTTAAATGTGCACATGCATGTGTAAATATACAACCAACTAAATTTATACATGCCATGACTTGGAGAGTGTTTGAAAAATGAGGGATGGAGCAACTTGTCCGGAATAACATATCCATAACCAATTAGCCTTAACAACATGCCATAGATATTCATGCTAGAGATTGGGTGTCTATGGTGGAGAGGTGGAACTACTTGTCAATGACACTTTATAGTTTTAATGCACATGAGTATCCTAAATATATTTTGATGTGCCACATATGTGACCTTTAAAGTTTTACCATCCCACGTGCATTTATGTCATCATTAATCTTCAAGCCCTAGAAAAATATGATACATGTGACAAATGTGCACATGCACATTTATAAGTATGCTACTAACCAATCCTTAATTTCTTCACATGAACAATAGTCTATCATGTCTATGACTTGGGGAGTTTGACAAGGTGAGGACAACCAGCCTTGAAAGCATGCCATAGATTGCTAATTGTGCCACAACCTTACCTAAATCTAAACAAGCCCTTTAGAGGAGCTAATCAACGACTACATTCAAGATACATGGATCGCCTAGTCAAGGATTACAATGGCCTATTTATAGGATACAAGACATCTACCATGAAGTCAAGTCGGTCTAGGTTTGGTTGGGTTGAGCTAAATTGACTTGCACCTAAGATAAAGTTTTTCAAAAATCCTATGAATAAAAAACAATTCACAAGAACCCATGTGTGATAACCTTATATTTTGTCAAAATCAAAACTAAAAGAGATGGTTTAAATCATACGTAATTGCAATGAATTGTGTAGGCGATTTTTGTAATGTAGATTGTCATTGCAGAATCTCTACACTAGGAATCACCTCACCGATATATTGTAGTTTAAAGAGATGAGAGAGCCACCGTCTCACCTTTGGAAGGGGCTGAGGGAGATGATCATTGTCCAATAGATGGACCACATACTCACGTGTGAAGGAGAGATGAAGTATGATGATGGGAGTGGCCTCTCTCTCCCTCTCTCCCTCTCTCTTCTTCACTGGGTCATGCCTATGTTCAGGCTTTCTTTGCTTTGTGTTTGAGCTCTCTTCTCTGCAATACGATTTGTATATAATGAGGGGTTAAGGTTTCAAGGATTGCACTGATATGATGCTCTACCATTCTATGGGCTTTGGTACATCTTATTATGAAGAAAACATGTTAATTTCTTTACATATGTACTCACTCATGATTTAATCTTTTCATTGTCTACACCATTCACTATTAATTTAGATCCCATGTTGATTAACTAGTGGACTATCATATTTGGGTGATAAATCATTATCAAGTGTGAGAAAATAAATTTTAATAATTATAATATAATTTTAATAGTTGAAAACCATTTTAATTTTAAGTATTAGGCCTAGTGGTAAAAACCACTTGATAAGTCTTTGATCCAATCAAATCTAACTATAAACAAGTTCCCAAGTAAACTTAGTGGACTCTATGTTAGCCAATGCAAGAATTAATGAATCATAATTGACACACTTATCATCACCCACTTTCAATGGCCTTTAGAAAATCTCGTAAAGTAAATCGAAGTTGTTCAATCAAAATATAAGACTTATACATGTCCTCATATCTAAGGATTTATCATCTTTCATGCATTATTAAGTCATTGATCACATGATGAGTCTAGGCTGATGGGTTCTTAAACTATTGACTTAACTTCAATCTTACAATGTAAGTGTTCAAAGGTCTAAAATTTGGATACTATATCTATGTCACACTTATATTCGGGTAAGGCTAAAGTTACCACTAACATCAAGTCAGCTCTTGATGGTAGAGACCTTTTATCCTGTCCCAAGTCAATCCCCTTAAATAGGATGGCTATGAATATCAAAGATTGATATCCATGGATGTGTTTTAAGCATTTGTGCCGGTCATGAATTAAAAAGATATGGGAATCCATGGACTACAATTCTCTTTAGTCAGTGACTATTGTGTCAAAGCCCAAGTTCTCAAATACTAGAAGATTTACTCTTCACATAATTCAAATTATTTAAGTTAATGCAGCGCTAGATATTATTTAAGGCATATTAGATATGAATAAAGGACTCATGGTCATTAAAATCAATAATTGATTGATCCTATTACATCCACATGACTAGTGAGTTAAGGCACACATTGATTTTTTAGGACACAACTCAAACACAAATAAATTGGCTCATTGCTACCTTAGCCTTGGGTCATTTTGGAAATCACATCAACTTCCTCTATCAAAGCCCTATATTTTCCTCTAAAATCCTTCTCTTCTATTGCATAAATAAGGTGCCCTCCCCCTCTCCCAAAATATGATCTTTGATATAATTGTATTTTTACTATAGAACTTTTTTTTGTGATAAAATTAGATAAATAAGTACGTTGTGAGTGTTTGGTAAGTATTTGTTACAGAAAAACACTCACACACGGTCAACGTAGTTAAAGTAAAATTACAAAATAAAAGAGCCAAACAAAGAATTCAAAAGCCAAATTAAAAATAAAAGACAATAATATAGAGATTTATGTAATTGAACAATATACCTAAATTTAAAGAGCAGTAATACAACTATTTCTTCTTCATTAAAATAAGAGAAATCAAAAATATAAGACTTATCTTTCTCACATTATTTCTCTGTAATTTTTTTTTTCTCATTAACGAATACATCAAAAGACCATATTTCTCTTTGTACATATACTTCCTCTCATATGGAAACCCTATAGCAATATACTTGTGTACATAGGTACACATAGATATATATTAGAGAGCAAGAGGGGGAGAGACTTTTTTCATGTGGCTGCCTTAATAGCACTCTCTTCAATTCCAAAGACAATTTTTTGACAGCGGGTTTGTCAGGGAATTTTTTATTAATTGGTTTTAACTATCACATACCATGAATATCCCTTGAAAGATAGCGACATTGTAACTCATTTCAAGATAATTTTTTTTGTTTTTTTTCGTTTTTTTAAATTCAATAATGAAATTAACAAGCATGAATATCGCTTCAAAGAGGTTGACATTGTAACACGTTTTGAGCTAATTTTTTGTTTTTTTCCTATTTCAATTATGAAATTAACAAGCAGCAGCCTGGCCCACCCTTTGTCGTTGGGTTACAGATTCAACGGCCTATATTGGCTTCTCCCACCCTTGATACTGAGTTTTCAATCACCCTCCCCAACATGGCACTTGTTCATCAGATTGAGACTGTTCATCAGGTGGGCCACACATGCAATTTTGTCTGGGTATGGAATTCCAATCTCCATTCAATTCAAGAGAATGATTCATCTATTCCCAACGCTGACACATCTCAACACACACCCTTCTCATGCAGCACACATGCCAACCAGGCACACATGTGTAACATCCGAGCGGTTCATAAGGTGGGTCCCACCATAAAGATCAGCTGGTCCACCCATCAGATGGTCCACCCCATTTATCGTATATGTCACACGGTCACCAATATTGGCTACCTACCACACCTCTGCATCTCACCTTCCGGGGCTTCCAGTCAAGCAGAGCACGACACGTGGCATACATGATGATGATAGATTGACATTTTGGACCGCTGATTTTGGATGGTCATGATAGATGTGATAGATAGAGATGGTTGAAGACGTTTCTTGCAACCTATTTTGACAATTCCAGGAGTTGATGGGAATTTGTTTTAAAAAAGCAATTGAGTGCCGATGAAGCAAATAAGAAGATCCGTTTAAAAGTGGGGCCCATGGTTCACTCATCCAAACCGTTGATATAATGGGTCCCACAATGATCGATTATATAAAAAAAAAAATCTAGATTGGAGAAATACTAGCCCCTCATTAGTGGCCCAAGAAATGGACGGTTAAAAGAGATAACACACCAATGGGATCTTTACAACTCAGCACTTTTCAGATCATGGGATGTCCATCTTTGAGATCCATCATATGAACGGTCTGGATCGGCACATATACAAACTGAAAGCTGGATTGGGCTTGAGGATTGTATAATAGTAGAAAACTCCACCAACCTTAGAAGTTAGAAATAAATGAAGTTAGGGACGTTGGTTATTTTCTTCAAGTAGACTAGACTACACTGTCATATGGTTGCATCTAAGTTAGTTATCCATCACTATCTTCGTACACGTGGCATTCGTGTACATGATCCAAACCGGTCATCTGTGGGCCCAACCTCATTGGGTCATACCCCAAAAGTTGAATCCATCTTAGGATCCTTAGAAGTTCTCTGATCGACGGCTGGGTTCCGGAGATCAATATGATAGATGGTCTAGATCTATTACATGGGTGCCACGTGTATTTTGCTTGGTCGATAACTTAGATTAGAGGTTTTCTTTTCTTGAAAGAAATAGCGAAAGAGAATTTCGTTGGTAAGAAAACAAATAAGGCAGATCTATGAGTTTTATCCACACCGTCCATCCATATTTTAATATCATTTTAGATTTATGAACAAAAAATAAGGCAGATCTAAGTCTCAAGTGGACCACACCACTGAAACCTTCTTAGGGTCCGCTGTGTCGATTATTTTCCATCCAACCTGTTGATATGGTCATATACAGATGGATGAAGAGAGAGAACAAATATAGTCTTGATCCAAAACTTCCGTGGTTCCTAAGAAATTTTCAACGGTAGGAATTTAATTCCCACAGTGTGGTCCATTTGGGCATTGTAAATTCTTTGTTTTTGTTTTCATTATCTAAAATAATATGTGAAAATGAATGCACTGACGGTTTGGATATAACAAATACCTCAAGGTGGGACCCACAGAAATTGGTGACGTCAACACACCAGCCAGGTCGGTGGTGTGTGGTACACCAGCCAATCCGCTTCCCAAAAAGGCGCACGGTTTTGTTGACATTCATACACATTCCAAGATGTTTCAGTACAGACTAATATTTTAGGGCTTTTCTCAGCCCGCACGTGCGTACAAGGCAGTACGTGTATGTGCCAACATGGAAGATAAGTACATAATCTAGTCCGTCCATTAGTCGGAAACGGATTGGCTACTCCCCCTGACACCAGCCAATGGCTGGTGGTCTGTGCTATGTGGGCCACCATGATGTATGTGTTTCATCCATGCCGTCCATCTATTTTTACAGATCATTTTGCAGTACGAGACCAAAAATAAGATATATCCCAATCTCAAGGGGACCACATTTCAGGAAACAGTGTTGAATGAGCCTCGACCATTAAAAACATTTTGGGGGACATAAAAGTTTTGGATCAAGCTGATTTTTGTTTTTTCCCTTCATCTGGGCCTTTATGACCTAATCAACAGATTGGATGTCAAATAAACAGTACAGTAGGCCTTAGGAAGATTTTAATGGTGGATATCCAATTACTATTGTTTTCATGTGGTGTGGTCCACCTGAGACTTATATCCCTCTCATTGTTGGTATCAAGCCCTAAAATGATCTATAAAAATGGATGAACGGAATGGATGAAACACATACATCATGGTGGAGCCCACAGAGCACCGACCATCAGCCACGGGGCCTGGTGTGAAGGGGAGTAGCCAATCCGTTTCCCCATTAGTCGGGCACAAATTACATGTACGGCCATTAAAAAAATCCATATCAATTTCAAATATAGTGGCTTACCTAGCTAATTGGAAAGTTTTATTTTTGAGCCAGGACATCTATATTGTGGGACCCATCTGATCAACGGCTTGGATATTACTCCACCATGCTACGCTGGAACATATGGTGGTGTACAGATGGTATGACTTGTAAAAGCACGTGGGCTTAGCAAAACTCCATTTCTTATATTAGTAGAGGTTTGCCAATTCCCTACGCATCTGTGCTCACATGTGACATGTGTCCAGATTTGGACTTTTCTTGGGTTGCACTGTTTAAGTCTTTAGACGTAAAAATGAAGTCATTTCACACCTCAGATGGGCCACAGCATATCTAAACAGATGAACGGACTAGAATAAAAGCTTTACTCCCTAATTTATGTTTTGTCCACCTAAGAGTGAAATGGTCTGAATTTTTAGGCAGAAAATCTATGCATTATTTTCAACTTTACAGAATGCTTTCATCTAACACCTGATTTTATTTTCGCATCTGCTCATGTGTGATATGTGTCTATACAAGCTTGTGAAAATAGCAAACCACTAGCAGGCGTGTGGGGCCCACCAGGGTGTTTGTATGATGGTTTGCCCATTTAGTAAAGTTGTCCACCTGAAAAATAGAATGCCCCATAAATCAAGTCGAAGTTGGGGAGGCCTTTTCCGGCCTATTTGGTTTCCTATTATAGCTGGAATGTGTTGATTGATGTTTTAAATATGTAAATTAATAGGTCCGTCGGTGACAGCTCAATGCCATCTGGCAGACTTTCATGCCATTGAAAAATTTTGGGAATTTCGTAATTAGTTGTTGGACACTTTTGGTATCCTACTCGACGTCACCGAAAGTCGTTTGATGCAATTAAGGAAATTTAAAAAATACATGTTTAGCCGCTAGAACGTTTTAGTATTTTGTTCAATGACATAAGTGTCATCAAACAATCACGCATAAATTACGCAAAGTTGTGTAAATGCGGGATTTGTTTTCTATTTCGATTGTGGTTCACTTAGAGACTATATATATGAGTGTAATTAGAAATAGGGAGTATCAAGAGCTTTTTAATTCGTTTATAGGGTTTCAAGGGTGTAGCTTGGGTGATTAGAAGCTTATTCGAATCGGGTAATCTCTATCTCTTGTAATTTTCTACTTTTATAGTGCTTCTATGTCGCTTTATGCCGTGGTTTTTTTTCGAAATGGTTTTTCCATATTAAATTCTAAGTGTTTGTGATTGGGTTTGATTATGCGATTGGAATATTTTGCTTGATTCATCCTTGTACGTATCCGCAGTCTCCCAACATATTGTGCTGTAAATGGATAATTATTATCATTACCACCGTAGTGTGACATGGGGGTATTCGCCATACATTACACCACTCTTGCGGTCTACTTCCCACCATAGATATGCATGTAAACAACTACCGTGGTTAGATACATGTATATAAAATCTTTAATATGAGTTATATCCACACCATACATCCATTTTGCAATATCATTTTAGGGCATGACCTCAAAATTGAGATGGATCCAAAGCTCAAGTGGACCACACTTCAGAAAGTAGTAAGGACAATGATGCTCACCATTCAAACCTTCCTATGGCCTATCGTGATTTTTATTTGTTTGGATGAATGGAAAACACAAATATCAGCTTTATCCAACACTTATGTGGACCTTCAGAAAGTTTTCAATCGCACGTGTTCAATTCCCATTGCATTTTGTGGTGTGGTCCATTTTTGCTTTGGATCTTATTAATTTTTTATCCTTTGATGTAAGGTTCACATACTCTCGGTGGAGCTCATGAAACTATGCCATATCAACACACCTCTCCAATCCACATCTCTGCATTGATTCCAAGGATTACCTTCATAGTGGCTTTATCCATCAACGGTAAAGTGTAATGATGTAAGTTTTCGCTATATTACTATGGTAGTCTACTATCCAAACAAACCCTTGAGTGGTTATTTGATGTAGAGCGGGTCGCGGATAGTTTCATGGCCAAGATGGACCAGAAAAGGCCCGATTGGAGACAAAGGTGATCTGGACCATCAGAACTTAAAAGGAACGTATCTTGCAACGACTTTGGGGTAGGAGGAGCGAGTTTAGCCAACCAACCCGCTATGCTGATTTGCCCATGCCGATTTTGCAAAATACCATCAAATCGACAATCGAATTCCTATTTTAATTTCATTTTTATTATTTATAGTAAGTTTTAGTTTGATTATAACGCTTCATCCGTTGGGCTTTAAGAGTTGAGCCCAACATGAAAAGTGCTTAAAATAATTAGGAGAACTGCATGGTAAAGCCAAATAGGACACTTACTATTTTTAGCCGAAAACCATGCACACTAATGGGAATCACGACCGTCTATAGATAGTAAGTTTACTATCTATAGTATAAATAGTAAGTTCACTATTTATAGTAAGTTACGATTTATAGAAGTTTTATTTGTAATTTAATTTTGAAACTTTTTCCATGGCTTACTATCCCTATTTAAAGGGGTGTAAACTCGTTTATTAAATCAATTTATGATTTTTCTAGCATATTATTTTTATTTTCTTGCTTTTTTCCTCATGGATTTGAGAAGTCTTGTGAGGAGTTCAGAGAAGCTTCGTGAATTCGAAATAGTTACGCTTGAGGAAGACGGTGATCGACCTCATCATGTTCATCCTTGCAATGGATCATTATTCATTGTTTTTTATGATTTTCCCCACTTGAAAGTTGGATCCACCCAACTTTTAGGCTGTCCCATTTTCATGGTAGGACAATCTTATTGGATGGGTGAGATGTCATATAAACACCATGGTGTGCCCCACACTCCAACTAATTTTATATGATCATTTTGCAAAATTAAATGGTCTTGAAATGAAAATTCCAACCCTAAAAAATTAAATAATTAATTAATTACAAAGAGGTTTACCTAGTTGCAATAGGATGCATTGAGACTTAGTCGTTGAGGTCCTTTACAATGACCATGCCATTGATATGATGGCCCCATTTTGGATCCGGAATGCCCAAAAAAGTCTTAGAGCAAAATATTTAAAACTTTTGATTATTCAATGTCTAAAGACTTCGCTCATACACAAAGGGAAAGAGTCCGATGATGATGATGATGATGATGATGATGATGATGATGATGATGATGATACTTGAAACATTCCAATTTAAGAGGTTTTTATTTTTCATTTCTCTGATCTTAGGTGAGGCCTATCATATAAACGGTTTGGATCATTGAAAGCCTGATCCAAAGGGTAATGTCCCAACGTATCCCATAAGAAGCATTCTAGAAAACCACCTCAATTGTCAAAGGAGACTTTAGTTGGCTTTTTAGGAAAAATGGTGTTTTTCTTCACATGGTCAAACTGATGCTGCTGTGCAACGATTGAATTTTAGATCTGATTGCACTCCCTATAAGATTATGCATTTTCCAATTAGAAATGCTTACATAAAACTGACTAACCTATCAACTGGTCAGCCCCAAAGGATGCAGATTGAGTGGTGAGGAGCTCACCACCCACTTTTGGTGGTGAAATGATGCACGGAGAATTGATTGGTGGGCCATATGCTGTATGAAGTGAGGCAGGCTCAAAGTTTTTAAGCCTTAACTCTGACAATGTAAAGCCTCACCAATCAAATCTCATCATGTCATTTCACCACTGGGTTGGTGGTGAGCTCCTCACCACCCAATCGGTGTCCCACCATGAAGAACATTTACTGCAAAAGCCAAGCTGGTCCACTCTTCAGATGGGCCACACCAAAAAAACGTAGCAAATAGTTGTCAAATCTAGAGTAATCAATGAGTTTTGATGATTTTTTAACCATGTGATCTTCATGATGTGGCCAACCTCTTGGATGGATTGGATGACATGCATGGCCATGGGTTAAGGTAATCCATTTAAGAATTTGTGTTTTATATGTAAAGATTAGATTGATTGAAGTCTTAAGTTACATCTCTATGATAGGTAATAATGAGCATTTGGGTCTTTACTCATGCCTTGGTGGTAGACTCACGGGAGTTTCAACACAAGGTCATGATTCGAGTACCCACTGTGGTGAAATCTCACTATGATGTGAGTTTGTGGGAGTGCATGAGTGTTGTAAAAATAATTTTAAAAAAAATAAAAATAAAAACTAAACTGGGCATGAAGTTACCTTTGTAATTAGTCTTTATAGTGTCTTGAAATTTTGAGTTTTACAAGAATGGGTTGGAAGTTAAACAAGCACCATAGCCCCCAATACTAACTAATTAGAACTATGACTAGTTGTGGTTGACCATATGTACCTATTGTATGTATGTGTGTGTATGTGTTAATCTTCTCTATCCTGTTCGATAGGAGACATGTACTAACAAACATGGTGATGCAGGGATGAACGTGATGAGGTCGATCACCATCTTCCTCAAGGATAACTACTCTGAAACCACGGAGCTTTCCTGGACTCCTCACAGAGACCTCTCGAATCCACGAGAAAAGAAAGTAAGAAAAATAAAAATAAATTATATAAAATTCGTAATTTGATTGATTGATGATATAAACGAGTTGAAAACCCTTTAAATAGGGAAACTAAGCATTGAGATAAATTTCAGAATAAAACTACAACCAAAACTCTTAGAATTCGCAACTTATTATAAATAGTAAATTTTCTATTTCTAGTTAAGTGTCATATGTGGATTAACTACATCATTCTCTTAATTTTTCTAAACACTTTTCATGTTGGACACAACTCTTAAAGCCCAACGGATGAAGAGTTATAATCAAATTAAAACTTACTAAAAATAATAAAAACGGAAATAAATATAGAATTCGACTGTCTATATGATGACTCGCAAATTCGGCATGGGCAACTTGGCTATGCCAGGTTGGTTGGCTAAAGTAGCTCGTCCTACCCTAAAATCATACATGGTTATGTCGAGTAACTCATTCCGGCTTGTAAGATATGCCTGTTTCAAGGTTTTGACGGTCTTGATGACTTACACTTCTGATCGGGCCTTCTCTGATCTATCTTGGACATGAAAATGTCCGAGACCCGCTCTACATCACATGGGGTGGCTTAGGTGGGCCCCACCATAATGTGTTTCCAAAATCTACTACACCAATCAGATGCATAATGTAAATTTACCTGGCATGCTAAAAAACTAGGCAGATTCGTGATTTAGGTGGGTTACGTTAACAGAAATAGTTCGGAGGTAACAACTACTTTTTTTTAAAGGCCACCATGGTGTTTGTACACAATCCACTCTGACCATAATCACATCATCTTTTTCACTCTCCCTATCTCTTTTCGTACCTTCTCTAGGTAGGTTGCATGTGCCGTACCCCTAGTATTACATAAGACTTTTGTCCGACTAGCACATAACTACCAACGGTCTAATATATCGTGGTGTGTGACCTCGAACCTGTGAAAGAGGTTACCTCGTGCACGAAAATCTCATGATGCAAAGAATAAGCCATTTCACTCATGAGTAGGCCGTTTTGTCCGTTGGATTCTATTGACATTCGCTACATATGGGAGTCCATCATCCTGAATTTCGTGTCAAAGACTTTCTTCTCAATGTGGTCAACCTTTTCACCCTGGATCAAGCCGCTTCAACACATGATTGCTTGTTGGACATTCACCATTAGAGTCTTTGTCCCGTGCCAAGAGTTTCCTATTATAAGTAAGACTAAATTAGGCAAGATTTTCTAAATTCATAATTTGAATTATTTACATTCGGGAGGAACATAAAAACTTATAGTGATGTATGCATGTCAAGAAAATTTCCATCTTAAAAGCATTTTATTTGTGGCATTAATACCGCTTGTAAAAATAATAAAAAAAGATTTATTTTTATTTTATAAATATTTTATCACAGGCTCTAATACCACTTGTTGAAATAATGAAAATGCTTATATTATATTTATCTTCCCCTTGCATGGCATGCGAGAGCCCAAATCTAGACTATTCAAGTTAATTGTGAAAAAGCATAATCCAAAAATTGCACTTAGAAGATGATAGTAACCATTTATTTGATAGCCATCCATTCAAGCATGTGTGATTTTAAAGGTGGATTTCATCAGCAGTTTGTCCCACGATTTTGATGGTATGGATGGGCGTATATGAGTGTGAGTCACCGCCATTTTCAGAATAGAGCGAACTATAATAGGAGGTAGAGCTGGACATTGAGTCCAGTGGTTCCGATTTAGGGCTGACCCGACTCGACTCGGTTTTGAAATAGGCCTAACCCAAACTCGACCCGACTCAGTACCGAGTCCAACATGCCTGACTTGATATGAGTTCAGGTCTGGCCTGTACTAACCCAGATCGAGTCCGACCTGGTCACAAGTACTGAGTTGGGTCGAGTCAGCACCGAGTCGGGTCAAGTGTGGTTAGGGGTGTACATCGAGTTGAGACTGGCCAACTTGGCTCGGTTTAGTCAACAGCTTGGGCTAGTTCGAGCCAAGATTGAGCTAAGTTCGCCATTGCAACATTTTCACAAACACCTGGACTGCACCTTCAAAATCTCACTGTATTTGAGACAGTAGCAATGGTTTTACATGTATTTTATCAAATACCTTCAAGAAAAAAAAAAGAAGAAGAAGGTGTTAGTTTCATATACATACTTTCCTTATCACCTTCCGCACTTCTTTGAGTCATTTCATCAAACACTTGGTGAGCAACATCAATATCAAAGTAACTGAGTCACGAAACTGGTTCGATCTGACTTCGATTTGAGCTAGGTTTGATCTGAGTCGAGTCGGGGCCAGCTTTCAAGCTCAAAAAATCAGCTCAACTCAGCTCGAACTCAATTTCAAGCCAAGTCAAATTGATCTTTTTCGAGTCGAGTCGAGCAAGCTAATCGAGCTAGCTCAGTTCATGTACACCTCTAGGTGTGGTGGGTATCCACAGGCTGAAATAATAGCTTAGAACCCAGTTGCACCTGTCGGAATTGCAACCTCTTCATCTGCTACACCGCATCTCATGTATCTAAAATGTTAAATCTAAGTTACTTGGTGATTCGAACTTGACTCAGTTTGGGTTCGGATTGGATGAAGTCTACTCAGTTTGGACCGATTCACTCACTTGATTCCAGTCGAGTCGTGTCTAAACGAGTCGAGTAGTCCCATGCCCAGCTCTACTCATATGTCTAGACCATTGCAACTCTCATGTCCAATCTTCGTTTGCAGCTGATCCAGGGTACATGGGAAAGGCGAATCCAGAACGTCAACTATAGAGGGTGTATTGTGGGCCCACAGATCATGTCATAGTAGACAGAAAATAGTACACCAGCACGCAATTGGTAGCGTCACAAATCGGACAGACAGGGCTCACCAAATGGACGGTGGAAAATCATGTGCGTACGTACATAGCCGAAATGAACTAACACCGATTTGTTTCTCAATTGGGATAAAGACTCTAGATTTCTCTAGCCTTCTCCAGATCTCATCCCCATTTTCAAATTAACCGTGACTCATCTATTGTACACTTGTAATAATCCGTCCAAATGTGGGCCCCACTACGGATGGATTATGGTACATAATCCAAAAATCGTACTGATCATGGGACTGATCTTTTCATTAATTCTAGACAGCTGATTATTTTGATCTTAATCATCCATTTCATGGTCCTTATTTGGATGGCTAGGATTGTTCAATCAATGTGATTTCTAGGCTGTGATCCATCTAAATTAGGACCCACAATTTTAAGCGTCTAGATTCATTTAAACCTAAACCATCTGAACAAGTGGGGAATTTGGTTTGTTAACTCCTGATATTCGTTCCTTTGGTGGGCCACCCAGTCATGCCTTCTTCTTGATGCTAGATTTTGTATCTTTTGACTCTAACATATATAAGAAGCCAAGTAAATGCCGCAAGTGTATGGTTGTTCGTACTCCCGCAAAAAAACAAAAAACCAAAAAAAAAAAATGTACGAATGGCAGAACCCCGCAATCACATCATCAATGATCCCAGCTGTTTGAGTTTTACCGTTGGATTTGGACCGCTGATTTGGTTTGGAATTAGGTACCATCTAAACAAATGAATATATTTTACAGGTGGGGCCCACTAGAGTGTTTGTACGACATTTTGCCTATAAAGCTGTCCAACACTGCCGCAATGACGGACATGAGGTCGAGTACATCTTCCTCCAAAAAGAAAGTAAGAATAATAGAAATAAATTCTTATAAATTAGTAATTTAATTGATGATTGGAATAAACGAGTTCACAACACTTTAATTAAGGACGGTAAGCAATGAGAGAGAAATTAGAATTAAACTACAGCTCTTTAAAATTCGCAACTTACTATAAGATCGTCATGATCTTTACTAGTGCACAAGGTATTTGGCCAAAAATAATTAGTGTTCTATTTGACTTCACCAAGATGTTCTCCTAATTATTCTAAGCACTTTTCATGTTGTTTGCAACTCTTAAAGTTTAAGAGATGAAAAGTTATAATCAAACTAAATAAACCTCTTAAGTGGAACTGTATGCTATTCGGAATAAGGACGTGCTTAAAGTTTTTAAATTTTTCATTCAGTACTTTTTTATCTACCAATCAAATTCCACTGTCATTTCAACTCTGAACCGGATGATTTGTTCCTCCCAATGCATCAAATCCATGTTCTTTCGATCACATCTTTTGACATCCGCTACTTTTGAGAGCTAATCCACCGGAATTTTCCATAGAAGAATTTCTTCACAGCGTGGTCAACCTTTTCACCTAAATGGAGCCACTTCAACACATGATCGCTTGTAGGACTTCCTCCGTTGGAATCTTTTCCCGTGCCAAGAGCTTCCCATTACAAGTATGACTTCGATAGGATTGCCTGAAATCATGTTTTGAATTATTTATACTTGGGCAGAACATAAAAGCTTTTAGTGACAATAGGATACATTGGGACTTCAGCCGTTGGATCTGAGTCATGAATGGTGTTGATATGATGGGCCTCAACATGGATTGGCTTTATTAGCCTGGCACCTACTCTATTGAAAACCTTTGATTAAATTAAAATTTTAAAGTGATGTATTACCCCAAAATGCTTCTATTTGATAAAAGTATATAAAAAATAAAAATAAAAATTGAAACATCACAAATTCAAAATTTTTTTTTTTCATTTATCCCCAATCCTAAGTGAGGCCCATCATATAAACGGTTTGGATCATTGAAAGTTGATCCTAAATCAAAGGATAATGTCCCAACATATCCCTTAAGATGTATTCTAGCAAACTACCTCGATTGTCAAAGGAGACCTTAATACAGCTCTTTAAAATTCGCAACTTACTATAAGATCGTCATGATCTTTACTAGTGCACAAGGTATTTGGCCAAAAATAATTAGTGTTCTATTTGACTTCATCAAGATGTTCTCCTAATTATTCTAAGCACTTTTCATGTTGTTTGCAACTCTTAAAGTTTAAGAGATGAAAAGTTATAATCAAACTAAATAAACCTCTTAAGTGGAACTGTATGCTATTCGGAATAAGGACGTGCTTAAAGTTTTTAAATTTTTCATTCAGTACTTTTTTATCTACCAATCAAATTCCACTGTCATTTCAACTCTGAACCGGATGATTTGTTCCTCCCAATGCATCAAATCCATGTTCTTTCGATCACATCTTTTGACATCCGCTACTTTTGAGAGCTAATCCACCGGAATTTTCCATAGAAGAATTTCTTCACAGCGTGGTCAACCTTTTCACCCTAGATGGAGCCACTTCAACACATGATCGCTTGTAGGACTTCCTCCGTTGGAATCTTTTCCCGTGCCAAGAGCTTCCCATTACAAGTATGACTTCGATAGGATTGCCTGAAATCATGTTTTGAATTATTTATACTTGGGCAGAACATAAAAGCTTTTAGTGACTCATCGATGCCTAAAAAATTTCAATTGGTAGCGTCACAGATCGGACAGATAGGTCTCACCAAATGGACGGTGGAAAATCATGTGCGTACGGCAGCGAATGTACTACTCTGGATTCCTTCGGCATTCTCCATAGATCATCTCCATTTTCAAAGTAGTGGTGACTCATCGATTGTACAGTACTTGTCATAGTCCGTCCAATTGTGGGCCCCACTATGGATGTGTTATGGTATATAACCCAAAAATCCTACGGATGGGGATATTCTCATTGAGTCTGGACGCTGATTATTTTGTTCTTATAAGCGTCCATTCCATGAGAGTGGATTGGCTAGTGGTCGGTGCTCTGTGGGCGCCACCATGATGTATGAGCTTCATCCATGCCGTCCATCTATTTTTCTAGATCATTTTATGGTATGAGCCCAAGAAATAAGGTATATCTCAATCTCAAGTGGAACACATTACAGGAAACAGTGTTGATTGAACTTCCACTGTTAAAAACTTCTTGGATCAAGCTGATATTTGTTTTTTCCCTTCATCTAGGTCTGTATGAACTAATCAACAGATTGGATGTCAAATAAACAGTACAGGGGCCTTAGGAGGGGTTTTCCTATGGTGTGGTCCACCTGAGATTAATATACATTTCATTTTTGGTATAAAGCCATAAAATGATCTGTAAAAATGGATGGACGGCATGGATAAATTACATACTTCATAGTGGGCCCCACAAAGCACCGACCAGACAAATCGTCTCCCCATTTTATGGTCTGTATTTGGATGGCTAGGATTTTGGGATCGATGTAATTTCTGGGCTGTGATCCATCCACATTAGGACCCACAATTTTAAGCGTCTAGATTTCCTTATATAACAACGTTTACTCCTAAACCAGCCGAACAAGTGAGGAATTTGGTTTCTGACAGTGGGGTGTGTACTAACAGTGGAGTGTGTACTGACAGGGGGGTGTGTACTAACAAGCTAACCCACAAAAAAATAAATAAATAAATAATGTACGTGCCATGATCTGAACTCCTGACATTCGTTCCTTTGGTGGGTCACTCAGCCAAGTTAATGCCATGATCTGGCAAGTGTATGTTTGATCATACTCCCGCAGAAAAATAAATGTACGAATTGCATGGCCCACAATCACTTCATTGATGATCTTAACCGTTTGAGTTTTACCATTCGATTTGAACGACTGTATTGGTTTCGAATTCGGCGCACCTGTTATGTATGTGCGTGTGTGTGCATGATGCATTGGGCGAGCCAAAAGCCAACATTGGTTCAAATCCAATGGAGTGCCTAGAGACCCTAAGCACTAAAATAATCGGATTAAGATCAGATTTGTGAATATTGGTTGACTGTAGGGCCACTAATCGCATAAAATCAAGTGGTTTGTAAAGAAAAGTTTATTTTTCTAGTGAAACAGTTCAAAATCCGGGCCAAGACCTACCCCAGGTTCAACGCATTGACAACCCTAATCAAACAACTAGCTTTGTAGTTGGATAGTCGTTATGGCAATTGTTTGTTTATTACGCAAAACCAAGTTTCGTAGCTAGATGGCCAATGACGGGTGGATCTTCGACAATCCATTTATTGCACTACCAGTCTTCGTATCGAGATGATCGTTAGAAAAAAACAGTTCATTCGTTACCCCCACATGGTTGAGTTTTGTCGGTGATTCGGTCATTTGAAGAACATTCAACTGTTTGTCCCTCAGCCATGTGCTTCATGGTGGGAATGTTAATAATAATGATAAGTGTCCATTGCGGATGAAGGATAGATGGCATTGTGCAGAAAAGAGCAGTGTTGAGTTGAAGTGGCATGAATTTTGAGCTTTTCATTCTCTATTGAATTTATAGATGTGTAATACACTTTGTTGGAGACGTATATTGAAGCCTCTGGTATCTTCCCTGGATTGATTGTCTAGTCAGTAGGTGAGGTCAATTATACTTCTAACTTAATACGAGTTTGATTTTCTTCCAATTGGTAAATAGAGCAAATGTAGTTGATCATAGTTGTATCTTTGGATACTCCTTCAAGAATTTTACCTAATAAGTTTGCTTCTAGTGTGCATGACCAATCACGTTGCGTCATGTGTCACTATTTGTCATGCCCCGAACTCGGAAACCGGACTCACAAAATTTTCGATCGCCGAATCCGGCACCGACAGCCTCTGTAGAACCCTATTCTCGGCTCCTGGTATCCATTTACTAGATTCCGATCCTGAGATACTACAAGGAGGATTTATAATCATCAGTTTGATTCATAATGAGCATAACCAAAAGCATAACCTATGAACAATAACTACAAGAACACCATCAGCACCAATCTGCCAATCTCTTTGACTCTTAGATGCTGCCTCTGCTCGATAATCCTGTAACGACTCATCTGTCTGCTGAGCCTCGATCACCCTTGCAGCAAGAGAGGTTGAATCGACAGGCTCGATAGTTGAACGATAGAAGACTACAGACCAAAAGCAAAGTTGTACTCTACTATATCCTCGAGCATCCTCCACTCCTGAATCATCAGATGTGCCACCAGGCCTCGTGGCTGACGGCTAAGGGCATCCGCCACCACGTTTGCCTTGCCTAGGTGGTACTGGAGGTCAAAATCATAATCCTTCAGGAGCTCCATCCAGCATCTCTGCCTCATGTTCAGCTCAGACTGAGAGAATAGATACTTTAAGCTCTTGTGATCAGAGAAGAGCTCGAACCTGACCCCATAGAGATAGTGCCTCCACACCTTCACCACCCAGCCAAGGCAAACGTGGTGGCGGATGCCCTCAGCCATCAACCACGAGGCCTGGTGGCACATATGATGATTCGGGAGTGGAGGATGCTCGAGGATATAGAAGAGTACAACTTTGATTTTGGTCTGCAGTCTTCTATCATTCAGCTATTGAGCCTGTCGATTCAACCCTCTCTTGTCGCAAGGGTGATCGAGGCTTAGCAGACAGATGAGTCGTTACAGGATTATCGAGCAGAGGCAGCATCTGAGAGTCAGACAAATTAGCAGATTGGTGCTGATGGTGTTCTTGTGGTTATTGTTTGTAGGTTATGCTTTTGGTTATGCTCATTATGAATCAAACAGATGATTATAAATCCTCCTTGTAGTATCCCAGGATCAGAATCTGGTAAATGGGTACCGGGAGCCAAGAATAGGGTTCTACGGAGGCTGTCGGCGCCGGATTCGGCGATCGAAAATTTTGTGAGCTCGGTTTCTGAGTTCGGGGCGTGATAAAAGTTGGTATCAGAGCATAACTTGGGAATAACCGAAAACAGTATCACATGTTTGCTATGAGTTGGGGTGATTAGGTTCCGAGTGCGAAACCTTCCAATTGAATCCTCTAACGTGTGATTCTTAAGGTTGATTAGCGTCTTTATTCTTCCTATAGGACATGCCGGCCAGGAGAGCGACCCGAGCACACCACGCTCCACCACCTGAGGCTTCAGCTTTACCACCTGCGCCTCCCATTCCACCGCCAAAGATCCCTGCTCCCCTGCCTGAGGATGACGTTCCTCCACCAGAGGTCGATGCGGATCCGACCGGGCCTGTGAGTGCCTCTCAGTTACAGCAGATGTTGCAGGCTGTGACTGCTTCGCTTTATGGGTAGGGCAGGTGCCCAATTGTTTCTCTAGCCCAGGCCGAGCAGGAGCACACGAGTGCCCTTCTTCGAGAGTTCAGACAGCTTGATCCTCCGTATTTCCAGGGCGAGCCAGATCCGACTGTAGCTGAGAGGTGACGCTCCGATGTGGAAAAGATCTTCGATACTATGTCATGTACGACCGAGCAGCGAGTCCGGTTGGCAGTGTTTCTTCTTCAGGGTGAGGCCGAGCACTAGTGGACTTCGCTTCAGAGGCCGATTATGTGTCCCGGATATTCCCGACTTGCGTAGAGATCTTCTGACCGAGGCACATCGATCGCGGTTTTTTGTCCACCCTGGCTCGACGAAGATGTATCGTGATATGATGAGATAGTATTTTTGGGTAGGGATGAAGCGTCAGATTGCCAGTTTTGTAGCCGAGTGTGACACATGCCAGCGTATCAAGGCCGATCATCAGAGACCCCCTGGTCTATTGCAGCCGTTGAGCGTCCTGACGTGGAAGTAGGAGCACGTATCCATAGATTTTATTATGGGTTTGTCGAGGACTCAGCGCGGTCATGACGCCATCTGGGTCGTCGTTGATCGTCTGACGAAGTCGGCACATTTCCTTGCGATTCGTGCGACTTGGCCTTTGGATCAGCTTGCGAGGCTATTCGTTGAGGAGATTGTGAGACTGCACGGCGTTCCGGTCTCGATCGTTTCTGACCGAGATCTGAGGTTCACGTCTCAGTTTTGGAGGAGCTTTCAAAGAGCTATGGGCATTGATTTGCAGCTCAGTACCGCGTATCATCCGCAGACCGATGGCCAAACCGAGAGGGTTAACCAGATCCTTGAGGATATGTTTCAGGCCTGTGTGATTGACTTCGGGGGTAGCTGGGATGAGCATCTGCGATTGACTGAGTTCGCATATAACAACAGCTATCAGACAACTATTAGCATGGCTCCTTTTGAGGCATTATATGGCAGACCATGCAAATCTCAGAGTTGTTGGGCCGAAGTTGGAGAGTGGCGTCTCCTAGGTCCCGAGCTTGTGCAGGAGACATCAGAGGTTATCGATATCATTAGGCAGAGGATGCGCACAGCTCAGAGCCAGTAGAAGAATTTTGCTGATCGCCGGCGTCGTCCCTTGGAGTTTGATGTAGGGGACCACGTGTATTTCAAGGTCTCGCCCATGAAGGGCGTAGTTCGATTTGGAGCGAAGGGCAAGCTTGCCTCGAGATTCATTGGACCTTTCGAGATCACTGAGCGCATTGGTGCCGTGGCCTATCGACTTGCCTTACCATCTCAGTTGTTTGGCGTCCACGATGTTTTTCATGTCTCTATGTTGAGGAAGTGTGGGTCAGACATAGTTCCTGTTATTGATTGGCAGCCGTTGGAGGTTCGTGAGAATGCTTCTTACATTAAGCAGCCAATTCGTATCCTTGATCGGAAGGAGTAGGTCTTCCGAACCAAGGTCATCCCCTTGGTGAAGGTCCAGTGGGGTCACCATTCTGTCGATGAGGCGTCATGGGAGCGCGAGGCCGAGATTCGAGAATGATATCCCCATCTCTTTGATGATTGATTGTGTATTTTATCCTGTATACTGTCTTCGATTTGAAATGATGATGCATTGCTATTATGAGTTATGTTTTCTTGCGATGATTGTGTAAATTTCGAGAACGAAATTTTTATTTGGAGGGGAGAGCTGTAAGACCCGTGTCCTAGTCCGTACCGTTCCGTTAGCTTCTGGGATCCTTCCGGTCAAATTTCGGCAACCTTCGCACCGTATCCGACGTTTGAACGTGATTCTAAACCAGGTCCCGCATACCAAAGTCGGTTCGAACTGAAACCTGTATCTTAGCGACCACGTCGTCGCCGCGGTTCCAACGCCGCGACTCACGCACCGACCCGATTCCAGAATAGGAGCAGACGTCAGACGGTCCTTCAGCTCCACAAATGCTCGCTCACAGGCGTCATGGTGGGGCTCCACATGCATGTGGCTCGCCTACACCTATATACATATATAATATTTATATATCTTATATTATATATATATATATAATATATTATATTATATATCATATATATATTATATAAAATATAACATATAACAAGAAGGGCATTGGATCCATTTTAACAGTGGATGGTGTGGATCTTCACCTATAATAGGGTGGGCCACACCGTCTGATGTTGATGGATGGCGTAGATATAACACATTTTGGTGGGATCCACACCATCACAATGGAAAGAGAGAGGGAAGGAGAGAGGAAGAGACAAGAGAGACGGTGATGGAGAGGAGGGACCCCGCCACTATGGGCCCTCCATTGATACAACACATACATCAAGTAGGTCCCACAACAAGTGGACCCTAAAATGTAAAATTAACGGTGGATCATCCACCTCTAGGCCTCCTCCTTGCTCCCTTAGCCTCCTAAGCTCCTTGCCTTCGCCTTGGACGGTGGATGATGGGTTTTGGATGGTGAAGATGAGAGATGAGAGGGGTGGGGAAAGTGGGCCACACTTGGCTTGGGTGAGAGAAGCTTGGAAGTATGGAATTGTTGCTTGGGAGAGTGTTTGAGTAAATGAGGGAAAAAGAATATTAAGAGTGATGGATGGAGTGGTGGGTGTAATTAATAAGGTATGGGTTGGTTTGAAAAATGGGTAAAAGAGGGATGGTGAGGAAGAGAGAGGTTTGACTTGTGGAAAAAGGAGGAGTGGGGTGATTGTACTTGGATAAGGGATACATTTATGGTTGATTGATGGGATTTATTATAGAGATTCCCTCGAGATTCGCAACGTGCGGCGTTTCTTCGGAATAAACGCAGACCGACATCGTCTAGCCTGGGAATCGGGTCGGTGAGGGAGTCGCGGTGTTGGAACCGCGGTGACGACACGGTCGCTAAGATACAGGCTTCGGTTCGAACCGACTTCGGTATGCGAGACCTGGTTTAGAATCGTGTGCAAACGTCGGATACGGTGCGAAGGTTGCCGAAATTTGACCGGAAGGACTGCGGAAGCTAACGGAACGGTACGGACTAGGACACGGGTCTTACACTATTGATCAATGTTTTAACTAATTGTGCATATCAAAGCTCCCAAGTTATAATTTCACATATGTTCAACCACTTGTACTCTGCTATATCTATCTCAAGAAGAATCACAACAAGCTAAAACAATGACTATGAGTTCTTTTCTAAATCATCACAGAGCATATGGCCTCTTGCGTATTACTATGTGTCATGCAACAACTTTTGTTCAAGTGTGATAAAACATATTATGTGGCAACAATGTTTCTTTCGTTTCACAATCTCTTCATGTCAATGGCATTTTCTGTGAGGATCTCATCATGATCTTCTGTGCAGTGGTGCCTCTGTATGTCCGCTTACTAGCCATCGGATCTGGTATGGTCAGACCAGGAGTAAACACACTGGTGAATGGTTTCTTGGATAATAGCTCATCCATAACTAGGCCAACAATTTGAAAGGTCCAATTAACATGATGCATGTGATGTGCACAAATGATGCGTGAACGTGTGTGCTACAGGTACCATGCACTTACTAAGAATGTTAAGACTAAAAGCATGTTTGGTAAAACTTGTTTTTATCACTTATTAGGCAATTTTTAATAATTTTCTCTCATTTGGACCATTTGACAAATTCAAAATTTTAATTTTTAATTTAAATTTTCATTGGAAATTTTGATTTTTTAAGCTTCCATCTCTTAACTCAAGAATTAACAGGGAATGTCGTAAATGGTTTTGCTTAAAACCTTTGGTTACTTTTTACACACACACACACACACACACATATATATATATAACAACTTTACCCTTTTGTAAGTGATTTCCGGGAGCTTTTGAAAGACTCGGATTGCAATCCCACTTGGCAAAGTTCTGTGAACCCTGTCATAATGTATGTGTTATGTCCACATCGTACATCCATTTTGCAGGATAATCTTAGGGCATGAGCTCAAAAATGACATAGATTTAAAGATCAAGTGGACCACACCACAAAAGGCAGTGGGTACAACGACGTCCACTGTTAAAAACTTTCTAGGGGCCACCATGATGTTTATTTGCCATCTAAGTTGTTTACGAGGCCGCACAGACCTGGATGAAGAGAAAACACAAATATCAGCTTGATCCAAAACTTATGTGGCCCCAAGAAGTTTTCAATTATAGTCGTTCAATCTCCACTATTTTCTATGGCGTGGTCCACTTGAGCTTTGGATTTGCCTCATTTTTGGGTTCATGCCCTAAAATGATCTAACCAAATCAATTGACAATATGGATATAACCCATCATGGTGGGGCACACAGAACTTTTCCACCTTAGCACAGTAGTTAGTTTGTGTTCTATCCTAGGCTTCCAAGTTGAAAGGGATTTTGGACTCTCCCTTCACCCATCAAGACCTAGTTTGATACTGGTCAAAGCTCTATGAGAGCCACCATGATGTTTGTGTTTTATCTACACCGTCCATCTTTTTTTTCACCTCATTTTAGTGCATCATTCCAAGACTGAAGCACATCCAAAGCTTAAGCGGACCTCACCATGGCAGGCTGGAAGCAACCCTACCATCCGAATAGCGGTGGCAACCCAACCCCTCTCTCTCTCTCTCTCTCTCTCTCTCTCTCTCTCTCTCTCTCTCCCCTTCTTTGATTTCTTTCTCCTTTGGTCATTCTCTTTAAGAATCAAAGAGTGTGTTTGAATTCATTGGGTTGCATTAACATTGGGATGGGATCGTGAGGGGGTTGGTCGGGTTGTGTTGGGTTGGGTCGGGGTTGGGTCAAGGTTGGGCTAGAATGGTCAAGGGGTTACTTGGGTTGTATAGAGTTGGGTTGCATCGAGTTGGGTTAGGGTTAGGCTAAGATGGTCAAGGGGATGCTTAGATTGTGTCAGGTTACGTCAGGGTTGAGTTGGGTCAGGTTGGGTTAAGATAGTTGTTAGTAGGATCAAATCTGTCAAACCTACCATATATTGTTGTATAGTTATTTAGGAAACAGATCTGTAATTAGGAGATATTATGCGTTAATTAGGGGATATAAATGTTACTGTAATTAGGGAATATTATGCTGTAATTAGGGGATATAGATGCTGCTGTAATTAGGAGATATTATGCTGTAATTAGGGGATATAGATGCTGCTGTAATTAGGAGATATTATGCTGTAATTAGGGGATATAGATGCTGTTGTGCTGTAATTAGGGGATACTGTAATTAAGGGATATATTGTAATTAGGGAAAATGATTTCTATATAAGAAAAGGACCACTCGATTGAGGGTCATTAGGCAAATCTGACATGGTATCAAAGCCATTCTCTGCAACCTTGTCTTTGGTCCAATTTTTGTGATTCTAGGCTCTGATTTTCTGGTTTCTTGGATGCGGGTTTTAGTTTGCAGTTTTTTTTTATGCATTTCGAGAGATTCTAGTTATGACTAACAACTCCAACTCAGAAGTCTTTCAAACTTGATTTACAAGGAAGAATTATGCTGCCTGGGAGTTTCAGTTTCGACTTTTTGTCATGAGAAAGGAGTTGTGGGGTCATGTTGATGGGAGTGATGTAGCACCTACCAATCGTATGACGTTGGTTCAATAGAAGGTGAAAGATGCTCGCGTGATGACTTGGATTCTTGGGTCTATTGATCCACTGGTTATACTCAATTTAAAGCCGCACAAGACGACTAAATCGATGTGGGAGTACTTGAAAAAGGTCTATCATCACGATCATTCCGCCCGGTGATTTCAGTTGGAAACTGATCTTGCTGCCTATTCCCAAGGTACACTTTCTGTTCAGGAATATTTCTGTGGTTTTCAGAATCTTTGGGCTGAGTTTTCCGACATTGTGTATGCCAACGTGCCGGCTGAGTCCCTCTCCGCTGTTCAAGCAGTCCATGAAGTTAGCAAAAGAGACCAGTTTTTAATGAAACTAAGGCCAGAATTCGAGTCTATTCGCTCCAACCTGATGCACAGGGATCCTTCACCATCTCTTGACGTGTGTTTTGGAGTACTTCTTCGAGAGGAACAATGTCTTCTTACCCAATCTTTGCTTCCGCAAGAGAATGCTGTCGCATAGGCTACTCAAGGCAAAGGGAGGGTTTGAGACATGTGTATAGTTTAGTGTTATAGTTACAAAGATTATGGGTATATTACTGTCCATTGTGCTAAAAAGTTTTGCAACTACTGTAAATAGAAGGGACACATCATCAAAGAATGCCCAACACGTCCTCAAAACCAACCCATGAATGTTATCATGCTACTGCTACTGGCCACACTTCGGATGGGGTAACCAGCACTCAAAATCTCGCTCAAGTGTCATCTTTCACTGCTGTTACACCTACCCTTACACCAGAAATGGTGCAGCAAATGATTGTATCGACATTTTCCGCTTTAGGACTGCAAGGTAAGAGTATTATACGTACTATTCCCTCTCAATCTTGGCTTGTTGACTCCGCTGCATCCAATCACATGACCAGTTCTCCTGATATGCTTAGCAATGTTCGTAAGTACACTGGTTCTTCTAATATTCAAGTTGCTAATGGCTATCATTTACCAATTACTGGGGTTGGTGATATCGCACCATCACTTATTAATATTTTTGTATCACCTGGGCTTTCTACAAGTCTTATCTCGGTTGGACAATTAGTGGATGATAATTATAATGTTCAGTTTTCTCGTATTGGTTGTCATGTACAGGATTTGGTATTAGGGAGGACAATAGTGGAGGGGCCTAAAGTTGGGAGACTGTTTCCATTGTGCTTTTCCATTCCTAGTATCATTTCTTTAGCTTGTACTACTGTCTCCAATAATTGTGAAGTATGGCACAAACGTTTAGGTCATCCAAAAAATGTTGTTTTATCTCATTTGCTGAATTCTGGTTCATTGGGAAAAAAAATTCTTCTTTGCTTCATGCTTTGTCTTTTGATTGTTCTATGTGTAAAATTGAAAAAAATAAGATTCTTCCCTTCCCTTTTTCAGGGAGTAGGCAAAGAATTACTTTGACCTTATTCATAGTGATGTATGGGGCATTACTCCTGTCATTTCTCATGCTCATTATAAATATTTTGTGACATTCATAGATGACCATAGTCGGCATACTTGGGTATATTTTCTGCGCTATAAGTCTGAAGTCTTTGCTGTTTTCAAATCGTTTCTAGCATATGTTGAGAATCAATTTACCACTAGCATTAAGACTTTACGATTTGATTCTGGTGGAGAATATATGTCTCATGAATTTCTTGAGTTTCTTCGTCACAAAGGAATTGTTTCTCACCGCTCGTGTCCTTATACGCCTCAACAGAATGGCGTGGCTGAGCGCAAAAATCGACATTTGTTAGATGTTGCTAGGACCTTGTTACTTGCATCTTCTGTTCCTCCTAAATTTTGGGTTGAAGCTTTAGCTACAACAGTATATTTGATTAATAGGTTGCCTTCTAAAGTGCTAAATTTCGACTCTCCATACTATCGTCTGCATAAACAGCACCCTAGCTTTCTTGACTTACACACTTTTGGCTGTGTCTGTTTTGTGCATCTACCTCCGCATCAACGTCACAAACTCTCTGCGCAATCTGTGAAATGTGTCTTTATGGGATATAACTTATCTCAAAAAGGATTTGTGTGCTATGATGCTTCTTCCAATAAATTTCATATATCTTGTAATGTCGTTTTCTTTGAGCATCAATATTTCTTTCCTAATTTTATTACATCATCCCCTATAGTTTCTGTTCTTCCTCACTTTTATGATTTGATGTGCCCTCCTGAACACTTCAAGCCTGGTTTTGTGTATGAATGCCGTTGACTAACTCTACCCCTTCCTGAGTCTGATCTGCCAATTGATCCCGTTTTGTATCCTCCTCGACGATCTGGCTATACTTCTCATCAACCGGATAGGTATGGCTTCCCTCATACCTCCTTCACAGATACCTTATCAACTGTGTCGATTCCTAATTCCTACTCACAAGCTAATTGGGTATAAGTGGATTTTTTTTGTGAAACTTCGGCCTGATGGGTTTGTAGACCATTATAAGGCTCGTTTGATTGCTCTTGGTAACCGCCAGGAGTATGGGGTTGACTATGAGGAGACCTTTGCTCTTGTCGCTAAAATGACCACTGTGCGTACTATTATTGCCATTGTAGCCTCTCAGGGATGGTCCCTTTGCTAGATGGATGTGAAGAACGCATTTCTTCACGGTGATTTACAGGAAGATGTTTACATGACACCTCCTCCTGGCCTCTGCTCGTCGTCGACGTCGAATGTATGTAAGCTAAAGCGCTCTCTATATGGTTTGAAACAGGCTCTTCGGGCTTGGTTTGATAAGTTCTGGGCTACCTTCGATTTTCTTTCATCCAAAGCCAGTATGATTTTTTGTTGTTTCTTCGTATGACTTCTGTTGGTATCGTTCTTCTTCTGATTTATGTCGACGACATTGTCATCACTTGTACTGATTATGTCCTCATTGATTAACTCAAGTAGTATCTTCATGATTCATTTCATATGAAGGATCTTGGTCCTCTCCGGTATTTTCTCGGTTTGGAAGTTCAGTTCGATTCCTCTGGGATTTTCCTGAATCACTAAAAGCAACCAGTGTTCGAGTTGTCAGTATCGCTACAAGTTTCGCTAGCCAGAGATAAAGATATAATATCGTTATCGCCGATAATATCGCCGATTACCGGAAATGCAGGAAAAATGGGGGAAGCATGGAGAAAACGGTGAAATTTTTCAGTGAAACTTCAGGACATACCTAAATACACATTTGCATATTCAGGAATAAAAATTACAAAAAGAATGCATTAAATAAGAAGTTTCCATTTAATGGGGGCCAAAAGGCATGCGTTGTCGTAAAAATCATTCAAATAGTAACCAAAATGAGTTTATATAATACAAATGCAAGCTTATAACAATGAAGACATGTAAAAGTAAATGAATTAAAAAAATACACATTTCTGACCATATTTCATTCCCACATGGAATGACGAGGTGGCTCGTAATCATTGTCCGGATCCCGTGGCAGTTAAAAGTATTACTGTGGCCCACTATGAATGTGTGCTGTTTATCCAATCCGATTTCTCCCCAGTGATTATGAACCGATATTATTCCAGCAAAGCAATATCAAAATTGCAGACAAGAAAATCGAAATGTCACTGATTACATCGAAGAATTTCAACGGTTGGCTACCCGAAATGATCTGTCAATCTGAGTCACAGAAGGTGGCACGATTTATAGGTGGGTTGCGACCAACAAATCGGACCGAGTTCCCGATGTACCCAGTCGGGACTGTGGATGGAGCAGTTCAATTGGCGGGTTGGGCAAAAACACAACTTGCTAGAGCTCCTGCTCATCCATATCCTTCAACTCGACCCCCCATGACGGGTCCCACGCAGGATCCAGTGCTGCCACGAGGAAAAGACCCAGTACCTCAACTTTCTACATCCGCAAACCGTGATACGGGGAGCGACTCATCCAGACCTCAACGTGCAGCACCCACAACAGCGGGTTCGAGTAGGATTCCAAATCCTTATGCTCGGCCAAAGTCGAACAATTGTTACCACTGTGGCCAATCAGGCCACTTATCAAACACTTGTCCTCAACGTCCCGTAGCACACTTGACTATAAACGAAGGGGGCATTGAAGATGAGGCCGTAGAAGAAGACCATCGCTTTAATGAACATGAACAAATCACTGAAGAAATAGTAGGTGGCGATGAAATGACGGGCGAAGATCGTGGCGAATTTCTAGTTGTGAGGCGATTACTGTATATCCCACGAAAGGAATTACATCCACAACGACACAATATATTTCGTACTCGGTGCACCGTTAACGGAAAGGTCTGTGATGTGATCATAGACAATGGTAGTAGCGAGAATATCGTCTCGAGAGTGATGGTGGATAAGTTGCAGCTATGAGTTTGGGGCGCGACAGGGAAGGGTTGCGATAAAAAAGGTAAATGAGACTAAGGTAACTGAACAATGCACTATCTCGTTTTCAATTGGTAAAAATTATAAGGATCAAATACTTTGTGACGTGGTCGATATGGAAGCTTGTCATATGTTACTCGATCGACCCTGGCAGTCGGACCGTGATGCGACCCATAGGGGACGAGATAATGTTTACGTATTCGTCAAGGATAGTCAAAAAATAATCCTTGCCCCTATGGCACCAGAGAACCACCCTGAAGCCTCTAAAGTGGAGGGGAGTTCCTTCTTGACCATTTGGGATTTTATGGAGGAATCCAAGGAAACCGGCAAGGTATACGCTGTAGTGGTAAAGGGCGAGGAAGAGGAACCCTTAAACATCCCTCCAAGTTTAAGACTGTTACTAAACAAATTCAAAGAAGTCTGACCTGAGGATTTACCTGATGGATTGCCCCCCATGAGGATTCACATAGACCTCGTCCCTGGGCCTAACCTGCCCAACCGCCCTCATTATCAGATGAGTCCGAAGGAGTGTGAGATACTTTAGGGGCAAGTGGAGGAATTGATCCGTAAGGGTCTCTTGAGAGAGCATGAGCCCATGTGCCGTACCAGCATTATTAACGCCAAAAAAATATGGAAGCTGGCACATGTATGTCGACAGTCGAACAATCAACAAAATTACCATCAAATATCGGTTCCCAATACCACAGTTGGACGACATGCTCGACATGTTAGAAAGGGCCAAGGTGTTCTCTAAACTAGATCTAAGGAGCGGGTACCATCAGATTCGTATTCGATCCGGTGATGAGTGGAAAACGACATTCAAAACCAAGGAAGGGTTGTATGAGTGGCTGGTCATGCCCTTCGACCTATCGAACGCACCAAGTACTTTTATGCGTTTGATGAATCAAGTTCTAAAACCGTTCACTGGTCGATTTGTGGTAGTATATTTTGATGACATATTGATATATAGTCAGGATGAGGTGGAGCACAGGAAACATCTCAGGCAGGTGCTGCAGGTCCTACAAATTAACAAGTTGTATCTCAACTTGAAGCACTGTAGTTTTTTAACTGACAGCCTGTTGTTTCTAGGATTTGTTGTAATGTCCACAGGCATTCGTGTGGACGATGAAAAAGTGCGAGCTATTAAGGAATGGCCAATCCCGACAAATATTCATGAGGTGAGGAGTTTTCATGGGTTGGCGACTTTGTATCGTCGATTTGTGCGAGATTTTAGCACCATAGTCACGCCTATAACATATTGCATGAAAAAATGACCGTTCTAGTGGACCGATAAAGCTGACAAGAGCTTTCATGAGATCAATCATGGTGGGGCCTACAGAACGTTATGGTGGCCCAACGAATTGTTTAATGGTGAAAATCATTATCTCCGCTACTATTTGTGGTGTGGTCCACATGATCTTTGGATATGATTCATTTTCTGGATAATGCCCTAAAATCATCTCTAAAAATAGATGAACGGTGTAGATATAATAAATACGCATATTTATATATTTAGGAATGAAAAAATTAAAAAAAAATGTATTAAATAAGAAGTTTCCATTTAATGGGGGCCAAAAGGCCTGTGTTGTTGTAAGAAATCACTCAAATAATAACCAAAATGAGTTTATGTAATATAAATGCAAGCTTATAACAATTAAGACATACAAAAGTAAATAAATTAAAAAAATACACATTTCTGGCCACATTTCATCCCCACATAGAATGACGAGGTGACTCGTAATCATTGTTCAGATCTCGTGGCCGTTGAGAGTAGTACTGTGGCCCACTATGAATGTGCGCGGGTTATCCACGCTGTCCATCCATTTTTTTAGCTCATTTTAATAGTTGTTTCAAAATTTAAAGCATGTCCAAAACTCAAGAGGACCACACCACATGAAACATTGGTAATAATGATTATCACAATTGAAACCTTGGTAGGGCCTACAGTGATGTTTATTTGTCATCTAACCTGTTCACAAGATCACAAAGACATGGATGAAGGAAAAACACAAATAATAGATTGATCCAGATTTTCTTAGGCCTCATGGAATTTTAGATGTTATAATTTCAATTCACACTGTTTCTGTGGTGAGGTCCACTTGAGATTTGGATATAATTGGTTTTTGAGCTAAAGCCTTCAAATTATTTGTTAAAATGGATGGACGGGGTGGATAAAATATGTAAATCATGGTGGACCCCACATAATTTACTCAGTACGCAAACACATATGTACTCGAGTTGGTAGGGACGCGGCTTAGCTACGATGGGTTGAGCAGCGAGACTTGCCACAAAAGTGACATGTAGCTGTTATCTGGCCCCACCATGGTTTATGTATCATATCCACACCGTGCAACCATTTGAAGATATCATTTTAGTGTATAAGATAAAGAATGAGTCAGATCCAAATCTCTAATAGACCACACCGCATGAAAACAATAATGATTGGATATCCACCATTAAAATCCTACTAAGGCCCGTTGTGCTGTTTATTGGACATCCAATTTGTATGATTAGGTCATATAGACCTAGATGAGGGGAAAAATCAAATATTAGCTTGATCCAATCCTTTTATGGGCCCAAAAAGTTTTTAATGGTCTACGTTCATTCAACATTGTTTCCTGTAATGTGGTCCACTTGAGATTGGGATATACCTCATTTTTGGTCTCATACCCTAAAATGGTCCAGAAAAATAGATGGACGGTGAGGATACAACACGTACATCATGGTGGGGCATACAGAATGTTATGGTGGCCCAACGAATTGTTTAACGGTGAAAATCATTATCTCCGCTGCTATTTGTGGTGTGGTCCACATGATCTTTGGATATGATTCATTTTCTAGATAATGCCCTAAAATAATCTCTAAAAATAGATGAACGGTGTAGATATAATAAATACATCACTGTGGGGCCCATGTAACTTTAATCTCCTTTGAGCCGTTCGTACAACTCGGAGCTCGAGGATCGTCAGTGCTCGTCTACGCACGCCATGCACCTATAGCAGCTATATAGCTATTGTGTGGTACACCACCCATTCCACTTCCCTTTTTTTGATAAACTGACACCGACCATGGCGATTTCGATGGGTTTTCTATTAAAACTCCCAAAAATCTCTCCCCAAAATTTGATTTTTTTTTCAAATCCCAAATCAAATCCCCTTAAGCCTAGGTAGAATCCAGTTTCCTTTCAAAGCTATTCCATTCAAAGGAAAAAGGGGATTTTAGGTTTTTCGTTCTTGTGAAAGATCCGACGCTGTTGACCGCAATTGGACAACCAAATCCAGACAAAGGCCACTCTTTGGTAGATCTTGAGTAAAATGGTAAGAGATCTTCTTCTTCTTTTTTTTTTTTTTCTATATTTTTTTCTGAATTAGAGGGTCATCGCCCAATGTCGCCGAAAACACGGCATTTGTTTTGCCTATTTTATCGAAATCTATAGAGGAGTTGGTTGATTTGGCCAGTGATTCGAAAATCTCCTTGATAATATCAAAAATATCCGCGACATCCGGAAGAGAAATGAAATATTAGGGTTTCAGTATCACAGGTCTGGCGACACCAATAATATCGGCGATATTATTGATTTCTCGCTGATAACTCAAACACTGCCCATAACAAATGAGCATTTGTACTCCCTTGTGGTAAAGAGCCCAAAACAATGATGCAATTGATGACCCGATGGTGGAGATTAACCCTCCATGTTTGTCACTGGTTCACTAAAACATGCAGGATAACTACAAACCAGATCTAGATGGTTCAATATTCAGAGTGGTCATGTATGTAGTCTCCTCACCACCTTCATCTTGCCATGGTCCGCCAAATTATTCGATATCTCCGGGTTCCTCTCACCGTGGCTTGTTCTTCTCTACTGGTAGAATGGCCAATCCCGACAAATATTCATGAGGTGAGGAGTTTTCATGGGTTGGCGACTTTGTATCGTCGATTTGTGCGAGATTTTAGCACCATAGTCACGCCTATAACATATTGCATGAAAAAATGACCGTTCTAGTGGACCGATAAAGCTGACAAGAGCTTTCATGAGATCAAGCATCGTTTGTCTACAACACCGGTTTTGGTGCTTCCTAATTTTGACAAATTGTTTGAGGTTGAGTGTGACGCTTCGTACGTCGGAATTGGAGGAGTATTATCACAAGAAGACAGGCCGGTAGCCTTCTACAACGAGAAGCTTAGCGAAGCCCGAAAGAAGTAGTCGACTTGTGAGCTAGAGTTGTACGCAGTTGTCCAGGCACTGCGACATTGGCGGCATTATCTAATTCAAAGAGAGTTTGTTTTGTACACTGACCATCAAGCATTAAAGTTTATTAATAGTCAGACTAACGTGAATCGTGTGCATGCTAGATGGGTTGCATTTTTACAGGAATTCAAGTTCGTTCTGAAGCACAAGTCAGGGCAGCAGAACAAGGTGGCTGATGCACTTAGCCATCGTGCATCACTACTTGTTACGATGAGCAATGAGATGGTCGGCTTCGACTGTCTCAAGGAGTTATATACCGAGGATGAGGACTTTAAAGATTCTTAGATGAAGTGCCAAGAAGGTCACCCTAGTGACCTTCATATGCAGGACGATTTTCTCTTAAAAGGGAATCGATTGTGCATCCCCCAAAGTTCTCTAAGGGAGTAGATTATTCAGGAGTTACATGGAGGTGGCCTCGGTGGACACCTGGGGCGAGACAAGAACCGAGATCTTGTGGAAGAGTGGTATTACTGACCGCAATTAGTACGTGATGTGGGAAAAGCCATACAACGTTGTCATGTTTGTCAGACCTCCAAGGGGCAATCTCAGAATACGGGCCTCTACACCCCGTTACCTGTGCCTAACGGTCCTTGGGAGGATTTATCAATGGACTTCGTGCTTAGTCTCCCATGAACACAACGCGACATGGATTCGGTGTTCGTGGTGGTAGATCGTTTCTCCAAGATGGCGCACTTTATCCCATGCAAGAAGACCCTCGATGCAACACACGTGGTGAATTTATTATTCAGGGAGGTCGTACGGCTACACGGGATCCCCAAGACCATTACTTCCCATCGTGACACAAAGATCATTAGCCACTTTTGACGGACTTTATGGAATTGATTCGATACACGACTTCAATTCAGCAGTGCTTACCACCCACAGACTGATGGGCAGACTGAAGTTGTGAATCGCAGGTTAGGAAACCTCCTTCGCTGTATTTCAGGAGAAAAACTGAAGCAGTGAGATTTGGCCTTGTCTCAAGCAGAGTTTACATTCAACAACATGGTGAACCGCTCGACAGGGAGATCACCGTTCCAGATTATCTACGGACGAGTGCCTCGCCACACACTTAACTTGGTCCCTCTGCCCAAGCACCAAGGTACGAGCATTGCAGCAGAATATATGGCAGACAAGATCATGGGCATTCATGCAGAAGTGTAGACTAAGTTACATGCCTCGAACGAGAAGTATAAGGAACAAGCGGACAAGCATCGGCGACAAAAAGTGTTCGAGGTGGGCGACCGCGTTATGGTTCATCTGCGCAAAGAGAGATTTTCAACTGGGACATACAACAAATTGAAAAATAAGAAGATTGGATCGGTACCAATCATCCGAAAGATCAATGACAACGTTTATGTTGTCGATCTTCTAGATGACATGGCAATCTCACAGACTTTTAATGTCGCGGACCTGACAGAGTATCATGAACCAGAGCATGACGAGAACTCGAGGACGAGTTCTTTTGAAGTGGAGGAGACTGATGAAGAGCAGGTCGCGGACAGTTACATGGCCAAGATGGATCAGAAAAGGCCCGGTCGACGACAGAAGTGATCTAGACCATCGAACCTTAAATCGAGTGTATCTTGCAATCCGGAATGAGTTATCTGACGTAAAATATATGATTTTGGGGTAGAACGAGCTACTGAAGCCAACCAACCCTGCTACGCCGGGTTGCGTAGCCCGAAATTGTGAAAAACCCCTGGATCGACGGTCGTTTCCCTGTTTTAATTTCTTTTTTACTATAAATAGTAAGTTTTAGTTTGATTATAACTCTTCATCTATCGGGCTTTAGGAGTTGCGCCCAACGTGAAAAGAGCTTAGAATAATTAGGAGAACGGTTTGGTGAAGCCAAATAGGACACTTACTATTTTTGGCCGAAAACCTTGCGCACTAGTAGACATCACGACCGTCTATAAATAGTAAGTTTACTATTTATAGTAAGTCGCGGATTCTAGGAGTTTGAGTTGTAGTTTGATTCTGATTTCTTTCCCATTGGTTGGTACCCCTATTTAAAGGGTTGTGAACTCGTTTTTATTCATCAATTAATATATTTCAAATTTTATTAGAATTTATTTCTATTTTCTTGCTTTCTTTCCTCGTGGATTCGAGAAGTCTCTGTGAGGAGTCCAGAGAAGCTCCGTGGATTCGGAGTAGTTATCCTTGAGGAAGACGGTGATCGTCCTCATCACGTTCATCCCTGCATCAGCATACTTGGGTATATTTTTTGTGCTATTAGTCTGAAGTCTTTGCTATTTTCAAATCGTTTCTAGTATATGTTAAGAATCAATTTACCACTAGCATTAAGACTTTACGATCTGATTCTGGTGGAGAATATATGTCTCATGAATTTCTTGAGTTTCTTCGTCACAAAGGAATTGTTTCTCACCACTCGTGTCCTTATACACCTCAACAGAATGGCGTGGTTGAGCGTAAAAATTGACATTTGTTAGATGTTGCTAGGACCTTGTTACTTGCATCTTCTGTTCCTCCTAAATTTTGGGTTGAAGCTTTAGCTACATCAGTATATTTGATTAATAGGTTGCCTTCTAAAGTGCTAAATTTTGACTCTCCATACTATCGTCTGCATAAACAACACTGTAGCTTTCTTGACTTATACACTTTTGGTTGTGTCTCTTTTATGCATCTACTTCCACATCAACGTCACAAACTCTCTGTGCAATCTGTGAAATATGTCTTTATGGGATATAACTTATCTCAAAAAGGATTTGTGTGCTATGATGCTTCTTCCAATAAATTTCATATATCTCGTAATGTCATTTTCTTTGAGCATCAATATTTCTTTCCTAGCTCTATTACATCATGTCCTACAGTTTCTGTTCTTCCTCACTTAGATGATTTGATGTGCCCTCCTAAACACTTCAAGCCTGGTTTTGTGTATGAATGTCATCGACCAACTCTACCCCTTCCTGAGTCTGATCTGCCACCTGATCTCGTTTTGCATCGTCCTCGACGATCTAGCTGTACTTCTCATCAACCGGATAGGTATGGTTTCCCTCATACTTCCTTCACAGCTACCTTATCAACTGTGTCGATTCCTAATTCCTACTCACAAGCTGATAAACATGAGTATTGGAGAAAGGCTATGTAAGAAGAACTTCAAGCTCTTTAAGAAAATCAGACTTGGGACATGATCCCTTGTCCTTCTCCTGTCTAGCTAATTAGGTATAAGTGGGTTTTTCTGTGAAACTTCGGCATGATGCGTCTTGGACCGTTATAAGGCTCGTTTGGTTGCTCTTGGTAAACGCCAGGAGTATCGAGTTGACTATAAGGAGACCTTTACTCCTGTCGCTAAAATGACCACTGTGCATACTATTATTACCATTGCAGCCTCTCAGGGATGGTCCCTTTGTCAAATGGATGTGAAGAACGCATTTCTTCATGGTGATTTATAGGAAGATGTTTACATGACACCTCCTCCTGGCCTCTGCTCGTCGTCGACGTCGAATGTGTGTAAGCTGAAGCGCTCTCTGTATGGTTTGAAACAGGCTCCCCGGGCTTGGTTTGATAAGTTCCGGGTTACCTTACTTCGATTTTCTTTCATCCACAGCCAGTATGATTCTTCGTTGTTTCCTTATATGACTTCTGTTAGTATCATTCTTCTTCTGGTTTATGTCGATGAGATTATCATCACTAGGACTGATTCTGTCCTCATTGATCAACTCAAGCAGCACTTCATGATTCATTCCATATGAAGGATCTTGGTCCTCTCTGGTATTTCCTTGGTTTGGAAGTTCAGTCCGATTCCTCTAGGGTTTTCCTGCATCAGCATAAATATATGGAGGACTTGATTTCCTTGTCTGGTTTACAGGACTCCTCTTCAATGGATAGCCATTTGGAAGTGAATGTCAAGTATCGACGTAAGGGGGGGGGATCTCCTTCCTAATCTCATGGTGTTTTGACAGTTAGTTGGTAATCTCAATTATCTCACTATTACACGGCCTGACATCTCCTTTGTTATCCAGCAAGTTGGTCAATTTATGTAGTCTCCTCACCACCTTCATCTTGCCATGGTCCACCAAATTATTCGATATCTCCGGGTTCCTCTCACCGTGACTTATTCTTCTCTACTGGTGCTCCTCTTCGCCTTATGACTTTTAGTGATGCTGACCGGGCAAGATATCCTGATACTTACCGATCTGTCACCGGGTGGTATATATTTCTTGATGATTCACTTTTCTCTTGGAAGAGTAAGAAACAAGATCGTGTTTCCAAATCTTCGACCAAGTTTGAGTACCGTGCCATGTCGGCAGCCTGCTCGGAGATTATGTGGCTCCGTGCCTTACTTGCTGAAATAGATTTTCCTCAGTCTACTCCCACTCTTCTCCATGCTGATAATACAAGTGTTATTCAGTTCGTTACCAATCCCGTCAATCACGAGCATATCAAACATATCGAGGTGGACTGTCATTCTATTCGGGAAGTTGTTGATACTCGGCTTATCTCTCTTCCACATGTCTCAAGCGACCTTCAGATAACGAACGTCTTCACCAAAGCTATGACACAACTACGTCATCAGTTTCCGGTTGGCAAATTGATGCTTCTTGATTGACCAGCATCAATTTGAGGGGGGATGTTAGTAGGATCAAATCTGTCAAACCTACCATATATTGTTGTATAGTTATTTAGAAAACAGATCTGTAATTAGGAGTTATTATACTGTAATTAAGGGATATAGATGCTACTGTAATTAGGAGATATTATGTTGTAATTAGGGAATATAGATGCTGCTGTAATTAGGAGATATTACGCTATAATTTGGGGATATAAATGTTGCTGTAATTATGAGATATTATGCTATAATTAGGGGATATAGATGTTGTTGTGCTGTAATTAGGGGATACTGTAATAAGGGATATATTGTAATTAGGGAAAATGATTTCTATATAAGAAAAGGACCACTCGATTGAGGGTCATTTAGCAAATCTGACAAGTTAGGGGGCTACTTGGGTTGTGTCGGGTTGGGTTGGGTTAGACTTAACATTGACATTTGAATTTTAAATATACTATAATTTATTTCTCATAAATTATGTTGGCTTCATGACTTTGCCTAAAAAAGTAATTCCCATCCGCCGTCTGATGACCCATCCGCCGACATTGGGATTATGGTACCCAAGTCTACTCCCCAACATTTGGAAGAATGAAGAATAAATGTCATTTATGTGTAAAAAAATTCGTGAACAAACAACCTAGCTTAGAATACACTTATCTGGTTGGGGAGGAGACACAAAACCATCTCCCAATGCCTCGCAGGAACTATGAATTTTATTTCAAGCTCTCTTGAACTTAAAAATAAAAAAGTTCACCCCATTCACACCAAATTCAACTAGCCACAAAAAATCTAATAATAAGCCTATTATAATAGATGAAGATTCAAAAATAGAGAGAGTGTAACGAATTAGTCGGGAAGAAGAAGATGAGAATGTCATGTTAAAAGCTCTGGAAGAAGAACAATTGAAACTTACCTTAAAGATAAGTATGAAAGAAGCGGAGGCATCTAAATATCGATGTCATCCAAGACAACACGACACCAAGATAGGGCCGAGTATGATAAGTATAAAGAGCCATAAAACATTAAAGTTTCTCTCCGGGCTTTGCTTATTCTATAAGATATTGGAAACTCCTTATGAATCGGCTTATAAAGAAGGCGTGAAAAAGTTAGTTAAATCTATACAGGAACATGATAGTAAAGTTTCAGTACCTTCTGATTTAGAAGAAAAAAAGATTGCACCTCCAGATCCGCAAACATATCTCATATCGTCGATGAAACTAGAAAAGCATGAAGTGGATGGGACGACAAAAGCGATGATGATGGCTCTGGTTCAAATGAAGGTGATAACTCTCTTGTCTACCAGCCAGGAAGGTGCTCTTCATATGGATCATATTAATAAGTTGTTGATGAATGTTGAGTAGGTTTAAGGTTTTGTAGTAACAAACATTCTTATGTTGTTACTTGTTAACTTGTAATAACTTACTATGCACTGTCACTGCACCTACGTCGGTTCTAACAATCTTGACTTTATTGTTTTAATGATTTTATTACAATTTTAAAACAATATTAAAAAAATTCATATAATTCAACTTGCTCGACTTGACTTGATCCCCGCTCAACTTGACTCAAACCAATGAGCCGAGGCGAGCTATAGGAGTGACCTCAAAGACCAAGTCAAGTTGAGCCGAGCTTGGTCTAGCTTGACTCGAACTCAACTCGTGTTTAGCTCTAACCCTAAGTCCATGTTGGAAATGCTCTATAGGCCCACCATGATGTATGCATTTTATCCAAGATATCCATCCATTTGTCCACATCATTTTAAGGCATGAGCCCCAGAATGAGGCAGTTTCAAATCTCAAATGGACCACACTACATAAAAAAAGTGGCGATTGAATGCCCACCATGAAAAAGTTATCAAGAGCACAAAAGAATGTTTGAATCCAAGTTTGCATGACCTATTCAACAGGTTTCAAGGAAAATAAAAATGAAGGTGGGCCCTATGAAGTTTTTAATGAGTGTTTAATCACCATTGTTTCTTTTGGTGTGGTCACCCGATATTTGGTGTACTTTTTTTTAATGTTGTTTTTTCACACACACTCACACCAACATGCACCACATGGGCACTCGAACCCATGACCTCGGTGTTGAAACTCATAGTCTACCGCTCAACCATGAGTAAACACGGTAGATTTGGATGTACTTCATTTTTTGGATTGTGCACGAAAATAATCTAGTGAATGGATGGACATATTGGATAAAATAAAGAACATGATGATGCCCTCGAAGCAATGACCAATGCTTCTCATCACTCATTTTGGTGTACCTATCTACTAATGACACCAAACCAAAGGTCATGATTATTATATAAGGAAAAATATAGTGCATGTTCGATGGTGTGTCCTATCTCACCAATGCACTTTGATCTCATATTTAAGGGCTACAGTTGTATTATCACCTACTTGCCTCTTTATACAATCAATTCATTTCATTGCACGAAGTAAATACGAAAGATTCATATAATTCATCTATTCAATTTGATTTGGTGAGGAAAAGTATTAAAATTTTATTGGCTTGGAAATGGGTGTGTTAAATTTGGAGGTTCAAAAGATAGAAATTTGGAAAATATATGCAAATAAGATAAATTGTTAATTTTCAGAAATTTATAATTTATATTTACCAAATAAGTTTTTGTAAATAAGATTTTATTTTCAGAAATTAGAATGTTTTCCTTTCATATAAAATTATCAAATAGATTTTTCAATACTTTTAAGTGTTAAAATTCAATAATTAGATTAATTTTCCGACCTTATTTTCAGTTTACCAAACGTGAAGAAAAGGCCAAATAACCGCACATCTGAAACGTGGATGTTTTTACCTTATTAAATGAAATATATTAAATGGTCCACCTTTTTAAGTTTGAACGGATCTAGAATTTACGTGCCATTTGGCTTTCGTGCTTGCACGTGGGATTAGCAAACACGCAATATGGTAGAATCCTCTCTTCATCATACACGTGGAAAGACGGGGTATCGATCAGAACTGTCCATACGGTGGGATTTTCCATGGATGGCACACCTTTCAAAGACCACATGTATAGGATAATCCTATCCATCAGTTCTAAAGTTTCCCTCATTGAATGTCGAACGCTGACCGATTTCATTTTCCAACGTCATTTCAAGGCGACTGATTGGATGATAGTATCATCTGACCCGTGTGTGTGTGCGTGTGTTAAAATAACTAAAAAAAAGAAATTAAAAAACTAAACGAATTAATCCTACCAGCTACCATTGCTAAGCTGCGTACTAAAGACCTTGAACAATCTTAACCTTTAATTAGTGAACAATCAGTGTATTTCCTTAACGAGCTTGACATTTTACTACACATTTTAATGGATCTCGGTAAGTACCATGAATTATCCGGTCCATTGGATCTGCCGATGCTGGACCATGGCAGTCATCACCTCATTTGTCGAGGTGGAACTAGATGTGATCACAAATATCAACATTCCCATGTGGATACTGAAACATGCGTGAGGAATATAAAAATCTCATGTTGGGTAAAACTCACACGTAAGCTTCTAAACGATCCAATCATCTCTATCAAGAGATGCATCAGCTTCGATCATGGCAACCTTATTTGTTCATTTCTCTTCATGCATGCATAATAAGAATAGAGATCAAAACTCAAATCGTCAAGTAACCTTAATTATATGAAATTCATACACCATAATGTTTGTACTCCTACTGGCCTTAAGTGCCCTACAATACAATTATCAGCTGGGGTTTATATATACTTAACAATTATAAATCATATTCCTTTCAAGGAACTAGTGATTGTAAAGACGTTAACGGTTGAAAGCTATTTTCTCCTTAGGCCGGGCTAGCTTAATACAAAACTTCTAAAACCTTAAAACGCTTTCAATGGTAAGAGTTCAATTCTTATTATTTCCTGTAATGTAGTCCAATTGAACTTTAGATTTATATATTTTTTAGCTCCTGCCCTAACATGAGCTGGCTAAAGGGATGGTGTGGTTAAGAAACGTGTATTATGGTCAACACCACGAATGTAACATTTTTCCTAGGGTGATGTGAGAATGCCGTAAATAAAAGGTGCTATCAACATCAACTTGAAAATGTAGCTGCAAGTTCAAAGGCAAATAATTATTAACCATTTACCTTGAATTACGACTGCAGTTAGAAAATCAAACAGCCCCCCCTTTGTAATTTCTCGATAATCCCTAGCAGCCCGTGTATCATCCATCACACTGCGCTGGAGTATCAAAGTGCATCTCTTTATATACATGCCTAGGGCAGGACCATATACATGCATGGCATGGTAGTACACAGGATAACATCCATGACCATGTGCAGTAAGTCAGGACATGCAATAACCTCCGACTAGGTATTTAAAATCAGTCATTAAGGTGAGATCATCATCTAACGGTAACGGTGGGAACTTTTACGAGCTATGTCCCACCCATCACATAAAAAACACGTGCCATATCGTTACAGCCTGATATATAAAAATTAAATTAAATTAAATATAATTTACATATAAAAGACTATTAAACCCCTAATCATAACAGTAATTACGATGGCCAATACCGACAATGATAGTATTGAATACGTCGCAATGCGTGGCCATTGACCATAATATCATTATACAAACACGTTTCAATATTATTATATTTATAGGTGGACTGAGTGGGGAAGTTAAGGAGTCCATCATATCATCATGGACCCATATTTTAAGAGTATATAAAAACTTTGATGATCTGGAAGAGTGTCTTGGTTCATGCTCCTGCACTTGAATATTATGCACGTAACTTTAATATAACTAAAATCAAACTGACCCAATCGAGGGATCCAATTTAGATGGGTAATAAACTAAAAATTGCCCTAAAATGATGTCCAACGGTCCAAATCAAAGAATAAAATGTTGGTGAATATAAGGGCTGGATCTCCCAATTAATCTGATTATGGAGTTATAACTTATCTACAGTCGATTGAATGGTTTGATCGGTTTTGATTTTGGGTAACAGATGTGCCATGCGTACAATTTCAGAGTGCATGTTTATGAACTTTCATCCTCTTCCAGAGTATCAAATGACTCTCTTTATTTTAGTGGCTTGAGGGGCTGCCGTGGCCTGTCAATGGATTGGGTCCAACGCATGATACACGATAATTGATTCTAATGGAATTTCTGGGTGGACCCACATTTGGGGTTGGTGGGCCAGATTTGTGACCGAGTGTCAATGGATCAGGTCTGATCTGCATCTGGGTCATCGTGGGACCCGATAGACCTAGTCTTGGTTGACTGGATTTTAAACCCATATTGGACGGTCCATTGACTGTGTTTTTTTCCCCTCGACTTGGATTTGATTAGCAATCAAGATTGGGATTGGTTCAACCCTAATTTAAATCATTCATTGCTTTTATGGGTTGTTTAGTAATAGTAAAGCTCTGTCAAAGACGCTTGTTTATGTTTGTTTACTACTTATTTATATTGGATATAAGAAATTAAAAATAAATTTTTTAATTTTTTAAAATTAATTCAATTTATTTTTTATAAAATGTTGTGATTATATTTATTTCATTATAATATACAATAGTTCATCTACATATGATATACAACAGATCATTCATTTGATCATAGTAAAAATATCTATCGAGGTTGGTATTTTAAGCATACTTACGGCCTATTTGGATGGTGAAATAGGATGGCTAAAAGAGCAATGACTATAAATTACAATACCTAATTCTTGGAAGATAAGCCATTTGATTGGCAATTTTTGGGTTAAGATGGGCATGATAAAATTGTAACAATTATACATTTATCCTATTTGAAATGTCAAACTGACCAAAAAAAAAAAAAAAACACTTATGCAAGTGTTTTGCTACTAGATTTTCACTGCAATACACTGTAAGATTGTAATGGTTACAAATATCATTGTCTCGTATTACATATGTAGTTGACCACCAAATTACATACATAATTATTTGTTTAAAGAAATGTTATAAAACTATAAATATCACACTTTTTTAATATATTACAACTTTAATATACTCCCTAAACAGACATTTAATTTTATAAAATGTAGAGACCCTCTTGTCCTATTATGATACATAATGATCAATCAAATGGTAGACATGTGTCAAAAGCACCATAACTACCAATGTCCATCTTAAGGATAACATATATGGCATATTTAACATTTTTTGCTTTTCATTTATGATGTAGAACAGGCTGCAAATGCATTCTCAGTTCAATTTAACCACAAGAAGTCGGAAAGAAAGTAAAAGTAGTGTTGTCAAAACCGAGCTCCATCCTAACATAAATAGGGCTTAGGTGTGTTCAGCTCAAAGAGATTATTCCAAATATGAAAAAATGATGTTTGAAATGTTAATGGTGAAATAGTTATAATTTTAATTTGGGTATCATTATAAAATGTACAATCTATTAATCTTTATATAAAAATGATTCTAGGGTCAACCAACCCTGCGTTGCAGGTCCCAAGCACCCGTTTTGCAATAAGTCCTTATCTTAAAGGTCAAAATTAAAATTTTAAGAAATTTTTATTTTTTAATAATTTTTATTTCCATCATATCTCATTATTTTTATAGTTTTAGTACTTTTGTTTTTTGTAAAAATTACTCAGGATAATGACGTGAATATTACAGTAAGATTTATTTAACATTTTTATTTTTAGTAAATTTAATTTGTTAAGAGATTATTTAACATTTGAATAATTTCAAATTAAAATTTCAAATCTTCAATATAAGTAATGTAATCGGACAATCTTAAATAATTATTCAGTACAAATATTTGAATTATCTCTTCTTCTCTCCTAGTTTTGTGACCTAATTCACGGATTCAAGGCCTTTATTTCTCTAAGGAAGATGGTGATATTCGCATCGTTACTCCCATTGTCATATGTTTTAAGTAGTACATATGACGTATGTACGTTGTACTGATGCATGCACCATAAAGGGTCTCGTACAAGCCACGTGTGCAGCTAAATATCTTAACCATCGTGATGTATTTTCAAGCACCGCCATGCACCATACGCGTCTAAGTTTTTAATGTGTACATGCAAAGCTCAAACCATAACCACCCATTTTGGATGGGCATCGAACCCCTGATGTGGACCCATAATAATAATAATTGAAAGGGCAGAGGGTCCCTGTCAACCCATTGAATCCTACATCGACAAAATAACTGAGGATGGGCATAAATTCAAAGTTGCCGGCTCTGATGTGTCACACGTGCGATTAAAATGAATCTCCAACCGTCCATATCTGTGACCATTTAAGGGTCAGATCACCTACAAAGTGGGGCCCACCATGATGAACCGTTCCAATGTCAAAATAGTTAATTGTCAGATATCACTTCCAGGGAAATCGACCAAGATCACCTTAATTGGCAGTCAAGCTATTAACACAAAACTACAAATGTAAACCTAACCCTAGTTTTTAATATTTCTTCTTTTCAAATCTTAAATCCTTGAACAGCAACTATTTTATTTTTTCTAATGTCATGACGTATCTCATACATCATGCTTACGTATCTATCTCTCGGTCTGATCAAATCTCATCTACCCAGGACCGTACACGTGGCATGCACGTAAGGCCTATGTTTAGATGGGTGAAAAACCAGGAAATTACATTGAATTGATGTCCTAGCTGGCCGATTGGTGGACGTCTATTGGATGGTTAATATGAAAACAGTTGATGGTACTGTCTATCAAAGATCTAAACCGTTCATCATGTGGGTATCCTGTATTAGATGCGGTGGACGGAGAATTAGGTTGGTTGGGTCATTGGGTGGGCCATGATATTCAGAGATGACTTATAAGGACTCAATTCGGCAGTGACCCCTCCAGCACCAAGGTTGGTACTGGTTGATGCTATGCACCATACAATGATGTATGTGTTTTATCCATGCCGTCCATCCATTTTTCCAGCTCATTTTAGTGCATGATCCAAAAAATTAGACAGATCTAAGTCTTAGGTGGACCACACCACAGGAAACAGTACGCTTACCATTAAAAACTTCTTGGGGACCGCTAAAGTTTTGGATCAAGCCGATAATTGTGTTTTGCCTTCATCCAGGCTTGTTTGACCTAATCAACAGGTTGGATGGTAAATAAACATTACAGTGGGCCTTAGGAAGTTTTTAATGGTGGTATTTAAACAGAACTATTTGGTGTAGTGTGGTTGGCGTGAGATTTGGGTCTGCCTTATTTTTGGGATTTTGCCCTAATATGACTTGGAAAAATAGATGGACAGCACAGATAAAATACATACATCATGGTGGGCCCACGACAGCGACCATTACCGTACTGAAGGGGTCACACTATGGAATCTGAGTCTGACTTTGAAAATCTGGACCAACTGTTTTTAAGCCCTGTTTGGGATCCAGGAAATGAGGATGTGAACTGAGGAAATTTATAAGCCTATCAAGTTCATGAATTTATATTGAATTTTGACTGTCCAATCCTAAAGTCCAATTTATTCTGCCCAAAAAGTAAAAAATAAAAAAAAAACCTTGAATTTGAGAGGAATACATATGATCCATGCAACTAATGCAATAGCATTTATTGGAAGGACGTGGATTGCCTGCTGCTCGCAAGTTCCTGCAATAGAAAGCTAGCTAGGCTTCACTTTAATGTTTGTGATAAATTTACTTGTTCATCGATTTTGCCAAAATATTTTTTAGCATGGGCTAAAAACTGAGGCAGATCCAAAATGAAGATTGAACGTCCACTGTTGAAATATTTGTGAGCTATAGAAGTTTTGGACCAATCTAATATTTTTTTTCGTATTTCTAATTAATCCGAATAAAATTGACCTTACAAAACGTATGGGTGGCATATAAATATCACAGTTGACCCAAGGAGGTTTCAATGGTAGGCATTTTCCTAATCACTTTTTATTGTCATGCAGCTCCTTGGGTTTTGGATCTGCCACATTTTCGGGGTCATGAACTAACATGGTCTGGCAGAACATATGGACAAGATAGATTTCTCACAAACATCATGGTTGCTAGCCATCTGTGTGGTGTATGTATGATATACATTCTATTCAATAAGGTTTCCTGTCATGAAAATAGGCGTTGTCAGAAAAAGTCTTCAAGTCTGCTCGACTGGTCGAGCGAGCTGCTCAACCAGTCGAGGGTCCACTCGACCGATCGAGGCCAGCTCGACTCGAAGTCCAGTGGCTTCATCCTTTGGATATTCTGTGTTACTCGACCAGTCGACGGGTTTGCTCAACCAGTTGAGGCCCTCCTTCGACTAGTCGAGATTACGCAGATTCTTATGCGGATTCTACGCGAACTGCGTAAATTTGAGGTGGTTTCAAGGATGTACGAAAGGAAAGTTTCCTAAACTATAAATAGAAGTCCCTAGGGCTATTTTAGGGTATTCTAAGGCTTCTTAAAGGAGTTCTAAGGGTTCCTAAGGGCCTGTTTGGCCGGGCAGGCTGGATTGGATTAGATTGTATTAGAAGGGATTGGAAGGAGTAATCCCGGGATTGGCCGGGCGTGCCAAACAAGCACGATGAAATTTTGCCTGGATTGGAGCAATCCCATGGGATTGCCAGCAATCCACTGACATCACCATCATTACCTTGAAATCCACCCAATCCCTCCTAATCCCACCTAATCCCATGATTTTTGCCTGGGACATGTTTGGATGAACAAATTGGAAGGGATTGGCTGGGCATAATCCCGGGATTGACCAGGCGGGCCAAACATACTTGGTGGTAGATTCCCTGGATTTAGCAATCCCATGGGATTGCCTGCAATCCACTGACACAGCCATCATTGAATGCAATCCACCCTATTACAATCTAATCCCGTGGGATGGGCCTGTCCAAACACGCCCTAAAAGGATTTTAGGGTTTCTAAAGGGTGTAGCAAGGGTGAGATTGGAAGTTGTTCGAATCGGGTAAGTCCTCTCTCTTTGTAATTTTTATTTTCATAGTGGAGATCTGTCGCTTTGTGCCATGGTTTTTTCCCGCAAGGGTTTTCTACATTAAATCTTTGTGTTATCTTGTGTGTGCTTGGTGCCATTGGATTGATATCATAGATCTAGATATGTATGATTCCACAACACAAATCCCCAATAAGTGGTATCAGAGCAATCGTTAGGGCACAGATCCGAATCTGTAGGATTAGTAATAATGGCAAATACTAAGTATGATATTGAGAAATACTCAAGGAAAAATAATTTTAAGTTATGGAAGATCAAGACGATAAGTTCTTTAATCAAGAAATGCGAAGATGGTGCTTTTGAGGAGCAAAAGTCTACTATGACTGATGATGAATGGAATACTCTTAATAAGAAGGCATTATCATCGATCCGTTTATGTCTCACGGATGAGGTTCTCTACAATGTCATGAGAGAGAAAACTGCGGCTAAGTTATGAGCGAAGTTAAAGGATGACTATGCAAAAAAATCTTCGAAAAATTGCCTACACTTGAAGCGGCAGTGGTATAACTTCAAGATGACAGAGGGTAGAGATCTGGAGGCTCACATCAGCAACTTTAATAAATTAGCTTACATATTACTAGATATGGAGGAAGTGATGAAAGATGAAGAACAAGCATGTATGTTGCTGAATTCTCTTCCGGCGTTGTATGAGTCATTCAAGGACACTATGTGCAGCACGAATAAAACCCCAAGTGTCGACACCGTTATCTCAGCCCTTCAAGGGAAGGCTATGAGAAGGCTAAACGGCGACATGAGGACATCTTCTGATGCACTATTTATAAGGGATAGGAATTTTGATCAAGGTACGGGTTCTTCAAGTTTTAGATCTAAATCCAAGGGCAAGGGTAAGGGCAAAGAAAAGATAAAAGTACTGGAATTGTGGGAAGGAAGGACATGTAAAGAAGGATTGTGAAAATTCAAAATCGGAGAGAGAAGACTCTAAGATTTCGTACAGGGAGGCCAATGCTGCCACATCAGATGGATCGAGTGGATGTGATGGTAATGTTTTCTCTATATCTACTATCAGACGGTCATACGATGATCGTAAGGACGAGTGGATGCTAGACACAGGAGCATCTTTTCACATGACTCCTCATCGGAGTTGGTTCACCGACTACAGGGAGTGCGATGGTGGACAGGTATTTATGAGCAATGACAGTGCCTGTAATGTTGTGGCTATTGGTACGGTGCGCATCAAGATGTTTAATGGGATAGAGCGTCCCCTGACTGATGTGAGGCACGTTCCTGATTTGAAGAAGAATCTGTTTTCTCTTGGTGTACTTAAGGCAAAGAGCTGCAAGTTCACAGGCATTGATGGTGCTCTTAAGGTATCTAAGGGGGCATCGGTAATCATGAAAGCGCAACGACTCGGTAACTTGTACAGGTTGATCTGGAGCGCTTCAAAAGGTAGAGCTGCAGTGGATGTAGCGGATTTCACCTCTGCACGTGTGTGTCATGTTGGGCATGGCCACATAAGCAGGCAGGGCAGGAAGGCTGAGATGTACAAACAAGAGAGCAGGTAGAGCAGCCACCTATAAGAAGAATCACACAGCATGATCGCAGGATATCTTCGAGGTACATAAATGACTCCAATATCACAGGAAATTTATCTTCTATTCAGATGGCTTTATATAAGCCTTATGCTGAGAAGTGAAATGTGACTATGGGCGATGTGATGGATTCGTTGTACCAGACCGACATATGGGAGCTGGTGGAGCTTCCAGTAGGCCAGAAAGCGGTTGGATGCAGGTGGATCTTCAGGAGAAAACAGCATAGATACAGGGCAAGGTTGGTAGAGAAGGGTTATGCTCAGAGAGAAGGGATCGGTTTCTCAGAGATATTCGCACCGACGGTATAGCAGGTGTCTATTAGATCCGAGATTGGTGCTAGTTGGCTAATGTGATCTTGAGTTGGAAGGATAGATGTGGAATCTACACTTTTACAAGGGAAAGTGAAGAGCAGATCTACATGAAGCAACCAGAGCGGTTCGAAGTTAAAGGGGCTAAGAAAAGACATTGAAGGAGGTTATAATTTGACCTGTCGCCAAGGCAGTGGTTTGATTCCTTCATGGTGAGTCAGGAATTGATGACATGTAAATCGCCAATTATGATATGTCTGAAATCAATGTACTGAAGACTCGGTTAAGTGGGACATTCAAGATGAAGGATCGGGGGAGATACAAAGATGGTTTTCGGCATTGAGACTGAAAGAGGAGTAAGCTTTAGTAATCACAGGAGGAATACCTTATGTGTAGGTATTGATCAAGGATGTGATGGGCCAGGTAAAGCCGGAGAGCGTTCCCTACGCGTCTCTCCTCAAGTTTTCCTCAGGACATGTCCCAAAACATATGAGGAAAAGCAGGATATCTCATGAGCCTTATTCGAATGCGGTTGACAGTGTATGCCATGGTCTGGATTAGACTGGTTATTTCACAGGCTATCAATGTTGTGAGCCAGTACCCCGGCAAGCAATATTGGGTAACGGTGAGATGGTAAGAAGACTACGTCTTTCCTTTTAAGAAGACAAGAGCAAATGTGGTTGAGCACGTGGATTTTGATCCAGCGGACATGCTCACCTACATCATTCCTGTAGAGAAGTTCAAGTTCTGTATAACTTCTCTGGGCATGGAGATGACATAAAAGAAGGACGGAGTGTGCACGAGAAGCTACGATGTGATGCAGATAAGAGAAGAGGTCAAGAAGCTACACGGTTGAAGATTGAAGACTTGGTGGAGATTGTTGCCAGAAAAAGTCCTCAAGTCTGCTCGATTGGTGGAGCGGGCTGCTCGACCAGTCGAGGGTCCACTCAACCGGTCGAGGCCAGCTCGACTTAAAGCCAGCTGCTTCGTCCTTTTGCTATTCCGTGTTGCTTGACCAGTTGAGGCCCTCCTTCGACTAGTCGAGGTTACGCAGATTCTTGCACGGATTCTGTACAGACTGTATAAATTTGAGGCGGTTTTAAGGATGTGTGAAAGGGGAGTTTCCTAAACTATAAATAGGGGTCCCTATGGCTATTCTAAGGTATTCTAAGGCTTTCCAAAGGACTTTCAAGGGTTCCTAAAAGGATTTTAGGGTTTTAAAGGGTGTAACAAGGGTGAGATTGGAGGTTGTTCGAATCGGGTAAGTCCTCTCTTTGTAATTTCTATTTTCATAGTGGAGATTTGTCGTTTTGTGCCGTGGTTTTTTCCCGCAAGGGTTTTCCTCGTTAAATCTTTGTGTTCTCTTGTGTGTGCTTGGTGCCATTGGATTGCTATCCTAGATCTAGATATGTGTGATTCCGCAGCACAAATCCCCAACAATAGGGTGGTCTAAAAATCATGTCAATCCAATCATCATGTGAGACATGATAGAAATCCATGATTAATCACTACAAAACCGTGAAATTAACCTGACAATCTACTTGACTGTCTGATCGGCATAATTTCTGCAACATTTATTTGGCACTTTCATTACCAGCAAGCCCAATCACTCGTGTGATCAATGGTCTAGATTCGATAATTGTGTGTGTGAGTAGGATACATGCGTATGCTAGAGTCTGCATGCTTTAAGGGTTGATTAAATTGTTGGTGTCCCTAAGACGGACATATTAGATGTTGGGATCGAAAATCTAGAATCCTCTTGGCCACAAAAATTGCACTCTATTCAAGTTACTAGTTAAAGGAAAAGACGTTAATTCTTCATAATGAGTTATTTTTGCATTGTGATAATAAACATGAATCTACTAATTTATGGCCTTGTTCTTTCACCAAAACTTTAAGTTCAAAACAATTTTCAAATGAACAAAGATATACATTTAAATTAAACAAGATAAAATATTTTTGATTTCATTAATATTGTGAAATGATATTCATTCCAATTGACAAGCTGTGAGACAATTAAATGAATAGACAAAGAAAAAATGATAAATACTTGATGCGCCAATTAGAATAGGCAAATCGAGCCAAGTGTGATCAACCAAATCGAAACTTAGATGAGTACGATCTACAACTTAAGGTTACAGAAAGACCATCTCTACTCCTAAGGTACTATTATGAGAGCCGCTAGGCAGTAGCTGTAAACTAAGCTAGGTTATACTAGAAAAATAAAGGAAAGATAAATTGATATTTGTTGTATAACCTCGAGCACTTCTTCAATTACTCATTTCATAGCTCGTTGAGGTGATGAAACCCTTGTTGGGATTTCCTTATTGCTTTCGGATCTTTCATGCTCACGCCATTATTTTGGATATGAGAAACTCTTTGATTGCTTCAAAATTGGTGACTTGAATTAGGAAGGACTCCATTTATATTCGGATTTTATGGCTTCTCGGATCTTCCTCTCATAGCTAATTCTTCGCGGGGATCTTTGTGGTTGTAACGTCCCAAATTTTTACTATTTTAGATTTTTAAAACCCGTAAATAAATTTACTATAATTAGCTTATGTTGTCACTTATTGAATCTTAACACTCGATGTGAGCTTATACGTGGGTGGTACTAGTAAAAAACCATACAAATTCGATTAATCAATGGTAGGAAGCCAAGGAATCTGCCTGATCACTTAAACCTTAAGTCTAATCTTGTGATTTGTTTATCTATGGCCCAAATCTAGCTGACCTATCGCTAGCTAGTCAAGACAACCACAACTAAATAAAGATCTACCAAAAGCCAAGACAACTATGGGTCGGATCTTAATTAACAAACCAAACTGACCTAGTTACTCCTTTATCCTAAGAACAAATAGTTTAGGGTGATTACGATTGAATCACTGCTTCCACTGATTGCGAATAGGCCACACTATGAACTTGGCCAATCTAAACCTTAATCATCGGGCATAAGAAATCTCATTATCCAATTCATTCAGGAAATGCTCATATTTTTCGAACAAGCTCTAAACGGCTCGTTAGTGGCCACTAAACCCGAGACTATAAAAGGACGTTCGTCTTAGCAGGTTTGTCGCCCATCGTGGGACATCGAGCCGAGATCACGTCTTGAATCGATCAACTTGGACTCGCAAGGCCAGTACACGAGATGTGTGAATATTCCTTAAATTAATTAAGAACTTAAGTTAATTGTCTGTATCTAGTCTTTACCAAAGTTGTGGCTTTTGGACCGTTAGATCGTGAGAAAGTTTAGGGTAATAACCTAAGTTAACACCATGTACATATCTGTATAGTTGTAGCTTCGATCACCGATTTCTTTACCAAAGTTGTGGCTTTTGGACCGTTAGATTGTGAGAAAGTTTAGGGTAATAACCTAAGTTAACACCATGTACATATCTGTATAGTTGTAGCTTCGATCAACCATCGGTGATCATCGAACTGACTTCTAATCATACCTATCGATCGACGCATCCAAATGGCGGGCCGATCGTATCCATCCGTAGATCATCACTAGGGCCAACTATCATATGGTGCATCCCATAGTAGACCCCAAAGATTAGAAACACCCTCCCATAGGGCTAGTATAATAAAAACTTAGCCATTAGGGACATTTGCACCATTTCTAATGCTATAAATAGGGCATTTAAAGGCATCCCTCGCTCTCATACGAATTTATGTCTTATGAGAGAAAGAGAAATTTGAAGGAAAAAAAAGATGAGAAAAAGAGGAAGAGAGTGAGTGTGAGAGAGAAGGAAAGATTTTGGTACTTGGGGGTTAGTATCTCATCGACCAAACCCTTGGACTTATCGAATCCACCGCCACTTGCGATTGGGAGTTTCATGCAGCTGGTACTTCTAGAATTTTAATAATTTTTCTGAAACTCTAAATGGAATAAAATTTTGCAAGGATAAATTAGACTTAATTATGAATTATAAAAAAATTATAAAAATGAATCATTGCTTGAAAGTTTTAAAAACGTTATAAATAATAAACTTGTCGTAACTGAAACTTTTTGCAACTACATGTGGCTGATGAACCGAATGTATCTTTTTCATCTTAGAATTTTAGTATTCGAAGTCTTATTAGGATTGCTTAAAATCATTTCAGAAATTGTCCTATGTGATTAAATTATTTTTAAAAAAATATTTTACTACTTCAGATAATTTCTAATTTAGTCGAATTAAGACTCTTGATATGGGTTTACGTCCTATTAAGTAGAGCATTGTTATTTCGTTTTAGGGTTACATTTCAATAGAACATTCCAAATTCTCTTATCCCCTTTTGGATTCAAGATCCATCACACGTGCATTTTCATTTGATTCACACCAGAAAACTCAGGATCACGGTCTCTACACTCGGATGTCGATTTTCGGGGCATTACGGTAGCCCATTAAGGGGGTGTTTGTGGTATTAAGTGGGATGAAACTTTAAATCCCTTGGTTTGAAAAATCATCCTTGTTTGGTTCATCACAGGTTTCCAACATTGGATCCTGCATATGGAGTAGGGAGGGTTAGGGAGGGCTTTCCACAACTCAACCGGGATTTGCGGAATCCATGGGATTTCTTCCTAAAAGCATGAGCTAAGTTCTTACACTGGGAATGGAGGTGGGGCCCACCTTGATATTTGTGAGGAATCCACCCCATCCATCTGTTTTAAAAGATCTTTTTAGGATATGCGATAAAAAATAAAGTAGATTTAAAACTCAAGTGGGCCACACAAGAGAAAACAGTAAAGATTGAGTGACCACCATTGAAACATTCATGTGGCCACAAAAGTTGTGTATAACGATAAAGTTTTATGTGTTGTCGGTTCATCCCGATTGGAATGGACTTATAAACGATTGGGATGACATATAAACATCAATGTCGAGCTTGGGAAGGTTTCAACGGTAGGAATTTCTTTCCCCATTGTTTCCTCTCGTATGACCCACTTGAGTTTTAGATTCGCTTGACTTTTGGTAGCATGTTCTAAAATGATCTCACAAAATGGATGGATAGGTGGATTACTCACAAACATCGAGGTGAGCCCTACCTTACTTATCACTGTAGTTTTCAAACATGGTTACCATGATTAGTAGTTATTTTCCATGTACAATCAAATACTACATGAATCAAAACATGTATTTAATTAGCCATACATCTTACATGATTCAAATAGTATAGTGAATAGGCTTACTCCCACCGCATCAAGAGACCATCTACAAAGAAAGCAAATCAATCTCACGCGATACCATCTAATTTCATGAGCAAAACACTAAAAAAATCAGACCTAAGAAATCGAATTGGCCGACATAAGTGTCTAGCAACGTGACTACAAAACCAAGAAATCGGCAAAGATTCTGATCTTGGCCTTTTGTGCGACGCACAAAAAAAATCTCGGTGATGTCCAAATCTACGGACTTGGCAATCAATCTCGGCCGTTAAGTAACAATTTAATATTTGCATGTGTCATCGTACAATTGGCACGGAAAGTATCAATCTAAACCGTCCGTTAGCCTTCCCTGATGCGGATGGGCAACTCTTGTAAAAACACCGCCATTGGATTATCCTGGCCAATGGATCAGTGCCCTACAAACCGACAGTTGGAATAAAAATGATTTGACGGCGTAAAATGACAGGAGATAAGCTCAACCAACCGTTGTTTATGATTTTGTGATGGGCTTCCTCCTAGAGAAGTGTTCCATCTACGATAGGCCCACTCAATGTGTGGTACCGATCGACATGGCTGCTGCCACGTGTACGTTGGATAAAGAGATGTACCATATTCTGGTTCGACTGCATTTACCTTATGAGTGCGGGCCCCACTAGCGACGGACGCAGCGTGGGGACTGGGGAGATGATATTGTACCGGAATATGATAGAGAGGTCTCTCGACGGTGCACGTTAGCTGTATTAATCGTGGCCGTCCATCTAGTGGACTATCATGGATGCCTTGTGTTTCAAAAAAAATCAAACTAATCAGATAACCCTGTCCATCCAAAGAGGGGGAAACTAGATGGACGGAAGCGATTGATTCATTACTCTGCCACTTGTACTGAAAGGGAGCCAATCAGGTGCGGCTCTAACCATGGGCCCACCTTGATATATGTATTCTATATCCACACCGTCCATCCATTTTTCCATATCATTTTATATCACGAGCCTAAAAATTAAGCAGATCCAATTCTCAGGTGGACCATAACATAAGAAAAATTGGTAATTGACCATTAATGGGCCACAAAAGTTTTAGATCAAGCTGATATTTCTTTTATCCCTTCATCCAGAATTATGTGAGCTTATTAAGAGGTTGGATGACAAATAAAAATTACAGAAACCTTATGATGGGCCCGATGAAGTGTTTAATGGTAGGCCTATCATGGTCTACCTGAGATTTGGATCTTCTTTTTGTGGGGGTTTATGCCCTAAAATGATCTGGAAAAGTAGATGAACGGTGTGGATATAGAATACATACATCAAGGTGGCTCCTACTATAAGCGCCGTACCTAATCCGCTACCGTACTGGAGAGAGTTACTATAGTGTGGTCGCGTGAAGCCAATGAGAATCCGCCAAGTGTAGCCTCCGCATGCCGTCTTGGTAGGGATCGGAAATGGATTGGCTACTCCCCTGCCACCAGCCATTGGCTGGTGGTCGGTGCTCTGTGGGCCCACCATGATGTATGTGTTTCATCCATGCCGTCCATATATTTTTATCGATCATATAATAGTATTAAAGAAAAATAAAGATATATATCAATCTCAAGTGGACCACATTACTGTAAACAGTGTTGAATGAACGTTGACCATTAAAAACTTTTTGGGAGCCATAAAAGTTTTGGATCAATCCGATATTTATTTTTTCCCTTCATCTGGATCTTTATAACCTAATCAAGAGATTGGATGTCAAATAAAAAGTACAGTGGGCCTTAGGAGGATTTTAATGGTGGATATCCAATCATTTTTTTTTCCTGTAGTGTGGCCTACCTAAGATATATACCCATATCATTTTTTGTATCCATCCTAAAATGATCTGTAAAAATGGATGAACGGAATGGATGAAACACATACATCATGGTGGAGCCCACAGAGCACCGACCATCAGCCACGGGGCTGATGTCAGGGGGAGTAGCCAATCCCGTCTCGTAGGGATCATAGCCCGTACGTGTTTCGTCCCGACGCGTGTGCCACGTCATTGACTCGGTCTGCCACACAGGTCCGCGGCCGGTAGGTTAGGTTTGACTCGGGCCCGAGACGGCGTCCCATTTTCAAACGGCATGGATTTTAAAAATGGCCGTTAATCACCAGTTCACGGCTTGACGCGGTCGGCTTTTCCGGACCGAGCCGTGTCAAACTTACCCGGCTTAAACTCGCCGAGTCGAGGAAAATTGTAATACTTGGGGAAAATGACACAAGTAACCCCCCCTCGCATGGAAACTACCGGTCGCGGATGGCCTGCAACGAAATCGGATGCCGAACTGATTAGCTCAGTACACTTTTATCGTACTGAGTAAACTCTGTTGGGCCTACCTTCAATGTATGTGATTTATCCAAGCCGTCCATCCATTTTTCAAGCTCGTTTTAGGCGTTGGTTCAAAATTTTAAGCATACCCAAATCTCAAATGGAACACACTACAGGAAACAGTGGGAATAATGATTTTCACTCTTGAAACCTTACTAGGGCCCACAGTGATGTTTATTTGTTATACAACCTGTTAATAACATCACACTGACATGGATAAATGTAAAACATAAATATCAGCTTGATACAAAACATCCGTTGCCACTAAGAATTTTTCAACTGTAGATGTTCAATTCACACTACTTCCTGTGGTGTGGTCCACTTACCCATTGAATATGCATCGTTTTAAGGCTCAAGATCTAAAATTATCTGATAAAATAGATGTACGAAGTGGATAAAGTACATAAATTATGGTGGGCCTCACAGAGTTTACTAAGTTACTTAGTATGCAATGAGCTTCTACATGCGACAGCAAGTTCATGTGCTTCGAAGTTAGGTGGGCCATTATCATGTTTTTTTTTTTTTTTTTTGAAATTGCTCTATCATCAGTTATCTAAATTATTTTAGGGCATGAGCCCAAAACTGAAACAGATTCAAAGCCCAAGTGGGCCACGACGGGAAATAATGAGGATTAAATGTACATCATTGAAACATTAACGGGGCTATAGAAGTTTTGGATCAGGCTAACAGTTTTATACTGTCATTTCATCTCAATGGGAATGACCATGTGAATAGTATAGATAGTATATAAACATCACCATAGATCCGAAGGAGGTTTCAATGGTAGTCATTTCCCTCTCGTGAGGCTCACTTTAGCTTCCAATCTGCCTCATTTTTGGATCATGTGCTGACATAATCTAGCAAAATGAATAGATAGGGTGAATTTCTCACAAACATTACAATGGGCCTCACATATAGCTTATGAGCTCAAGAACTTCCGACAATGATAGGGTGTCGTTTACAATTGGCGATTGAAACTACCATACAACCTGCCCGTTAACATATACAAACGCGGATTGCGTACTACCCCCGCTCGTCCCTAGCTTCGAACGGGTAGTTCTGTGAGTGGGCCCACCGTGATGTATCTGTACATCCAAACCGTCTATCCCTTGTCTCAGATTATTTTAAGGCATCAAAACAAAAATGAGGCAGATCCAATGATCAAATGGACCACACCACAGATGACTCTTGCATTTAATGCAACTGACATTTAATGCTTTGTGCATTTTAATGCAACCAAGCTTATTATTTGATGTGGTCCACTTGAGGGTTGGATATACCTCATTTTTGTGTTCATGCCTTAAAGTAATCTCAGAAAAGAGATTGACGGTTTGGATATACAGATACATCATGGTAGGCTCGCCCACAGAATTGCCCGTTCTGAGCTAGGGATGGGCAGGGGTAGTACGCAATCCGCATCCAACATATACGTGGCATGTGTGCCTTTGTCCATCTTTATTTTTTTGCATGTGCTACTATCCATCTTTTCTTAAGCCCTACACATGCTAAAGCATATGATATGTGCTGATTTGCCACATGTACTCTTATCCATATAGTCCTAGTAGCATATAGTCCTAGTATATGCCACATCAGCCAATGCGCAGGTAGGCCATCCACCTTTAAAATCCCATGAGCCTAGTATGCCAATGTATTTCTTGCGCCACTTAGAGTTTCAACCATCTCACATGTGCCTTCAACTTCAATCTTTGCATGTGCACGTCTCAAAGTGTACTACAAATGCCACATATGCTCATATGGTACATGTCATTAACCACAATAAAAATTTTCTAAAGAAATTTTGTTTTGCCAAACAATAAAATTAAAAATAGCCTCTAAATTTTTAAAGGATCTCAAGAAAAAAAAAAAAAAACATTTCATTTTCTATGGTTTCTTAAAGATGAGATTTTCCTGTAAATACTTCCTTTCCCACGTGCTAGTAAAAAAATGTTTAATATTAACACAGGGAAGAGCATGAAATAATAAGAGACATTATCATCTTCATCAAGTAATTAAAACCTTGAATCTAATGGGAGAGTTCTTGAGTTCATAAGAAAATATGAGAGAAAATTTGGGTATTTTATTGAATAATAATCTAAAATTTTATGGATACAACACTTGTATATATGACTCAAAATCTTAATTCACAAGTCATCCAAAATAACAAAATTCTAACCCTAATTCGAAAGTTATCCAAAATAGTAAAACTCTTCTAAAGTCTAGTTTATAAAAAATTAAAAAAGTCTAGATAAACATTACAGGAAAACTCCTACCATGATTATAAAAATCTTAAACCACTAAAAATAAGGAAAAATGATAAAAATAGAATTAAATAAAAATAGTGATTTTTTCTAAAATCACAAATTTAAATTGAAAGAGCGTTTTCCTGCAAAACTAAGGTGTGCAACCTGCTATGCAGGTTAGTTGCCCCAAAACCATTGTTCCATAAAGATTAATTGGTTGTACGCTTTGTAATGATGCTTAGATTAAAAACAATGACTCTTTATGGTCAAAACTTTAAACGATAACTTTCTATATTTAGAATGAATTTCTTCAAATTGGACATGCCATATGTAAGATTTAGTTCTGTCATGCCCTATGTAGGATTGAGTCAGGTTCTGATGGATTACTTCTGCTTTCATTTGGACGTCTTTTAGTCTAGTTGTGTTAAGAATGCATTTATGGCGTATTCTATATCAATCTCCTCCACTTGGAAAGAACTTGTCTTTGAGTTATTCAATGAACTTGACTCATGATACTCATAAAGGTCTACTACATTGAAAGTCTATGAGATCTTCATGTCCTTTGGAAGATCAACAACAAATTTGTTATCATTGATTTTCCAGAGTATCGAAACATAAATCTTTTTATTCCTTGGCTTGTTATACGTTTCACTTGAAAACCTCTCCTTGCGTAGGTGAAATAGTATGTTATCACCTACTTCAAACACCTTCTGGCGCAGATGTTCGTCAGCCTCTTCCTTATACTTAGTATTAAACTCATGTGACTTCTTAGGTGTTAACAAGTCCAGCACAACACACGGACTCATGCTCTCTCTTATTAGATCCTTAATTACGGCTCAATTCATCCACTTGTCCTTGTAAAATCGCACATTCTTTCGAACTCATCTAATAATGTGGGTGATTAGGCAGACTTGCCCTTGTGACAAGACCAATGTGGTGTTGGATAATACATATGGAGAGCAACTTATCAAGAATTTCACAGGCATAATCCTTTTGAACTCCTACAATACTGGTTTCAACTTCTCTGAAATGTTCATGGGTTCTACTTCTTTTCCTTTTACAACTAATGCATTAATCTCTCGTCTCCTAAAATCTTTAATAAAATTACGTATGGTTACGAGAGACTGCTCCTCCACTTTATTTGTCTTATGTTGGTTATTCGTTCTTATAGAGACAATGATAATATTTCTACCATCACACACACACATACACACACACACACACACACACACACACACACACAAGGATGGCCTCTATGCGTGGTATCGATATCGTACTACCATAATCGACCAAGTAACATGCGACAAGCTTCCATATCAATCATATCAGACATTACTTGGTCCTTATAATATTTACTAATGGAGAGGTGAATACAACATTGTTTAGTTAGCTTTGTTTCACTAGCCTTTTTTATCTATCCAATAATGTATGGAGAGGGGATGCATTCTTGTCTTTAGTTGCAGCTTTCCACCATAATCTTCAACATGATGTTATCGTTACTCCCGCCACCTACACTCAGATCACAAATCTTTTGGTTCACGGTACACTTCGTTCGAAAGATGTTGTGTTGTGGTGAATCTATCTCCTTTTCAGACGTTTACAATAGCTTCCTCATGATCACACCATTACCAAGTGGTGGCCAATGATTCACCATTACCAAGTGGTGATATATGATTCATCATCAGTGTCGCACCATGAACATGATGACCGTGAGCTCCATCGTTGATCTCATATTTCCCATCATTATGATCACGATCTATCCTAAAGCTTCTGTCAAATGGTTGATCGCCACTTGCAATTCTTACATGACTTGCAGATTCTCCTGGTGGTAAGCTTCAAACACTGCTACTGTCATACGATTGTGCCCTAGAGCACCATCTGTAGGGTTGTTGCTCAAACCATTGTTAGAAGACGTCAAACTAACGAAGATCATCACTTTGATATCACTTGACATAGGGAAGAGTGTAAATCAATAAGAGAAAGATTATTGTCTTCCTCAAGTGATCAAAACCTTAAATCCACAAAGAGAGTTCTTGAATCCACAAGAAAATAAGATTAAATTTTTTTTAAAAAAAAAATTCAGTATTTTATTGAATAATAATATAAAGTTTTACAATTACATCACTTGTATATATGACTCAAAACCCTAACTCAAAAGTTATCCAAAATAGAAAAACTCTTTAAAAGTCTACTTTGCCAAAAATATAAAGTCCAAATAAACCTTACTAGAGAATTCATAACCTAATTACAAGCGATTTTTAAAAAGAATGAAAATTTAACACTCTAAAAAAATTTAAAAAATTCAAAAAAAGATACAACAAAAATAAAAATTACTAAAAATAATAAATTTTCCTAAAATTCTAATTTTGAACTGAAAGCGCATCTTTTCCTATGAAATAGAGGTGTGCAACCTTTTATGTAATTTAGTTAACTCTCGGAACCATCGTTGCATAAAGATTGATAAGTTGTATGTTTCATGATAATGCATGAATTAAAAGTTACAGCTCTTTTACAATTAAAACTTTGAATGACAATTTTTTTTCATCCGGAATGAATTTCTTCAAAGCAAACATGCTCACGACCTAATAACATCATACCCCATGTAAGATTGAGTCTTATATTGATGGATTACTTCTGCTTTTGTTTAAACTTCTTTTGGTACTTTGGTACCATGAATGCGTATATATAAGGTGCATTCTACATCATATTATAAGTGAAATCTGTAGTAAAAATGACAAAATTACCATTTCTTTTGGTAACTTTTTACTTTTTCATTATAAGTTCTACCTTGTCACATGCACACATTGCCCTGCTTAACGCAACAGCATCTCTGTTGGACTGTTTTACATTGCTCTGCAATTTGGACGGCCTGGACTGCCCTACTAGTATGCCATTCGACATGTGTAAAAGCCTCAACCGATTCTAAGGGATGTAAACTGAGTACTTCCCCGCCTGTCTAGAGCGTACAACAGGCCCCATCATGATGTATGGGTTTTATACAAGGCTCAAGTGGACCACACCAAAAGGAATCAATGTAATAATGATGCCCACCTTGGAAACCTTTTTAGGGCCCACCATCATGTTTATTTGCTATCTAACCTTTTCATGGGATCACATAGACATGGATGAAGTTATATTACAGATATCACCATTGATCAAAACTTTTGAGGCTTTCAAGAAGTTTTTAATGGTGGGCGTTCAATCCCATTGTGTAGTCCAATTGAGCCTTGTATCTGCTGCATTTTTATTTTTTTATTTTTATTTTTAAACTTATACTTAACATAATATGGCAAAATGGATGGACGGTGTGGATAAAACCCAAACATCATGGTTATGCAAATTGGGTAGATCTAAAGCGCAAGTGGATCATAACAATGGAAGCACGGTGCTAATGACACCATAGTTGAAACTTTCTTAGGCCCACCGTGATGTTTATTTACCATCTAACCGGTTACTTGGATGTATGAAAACACGAATATTACCTATCCCAAACTTCTGTGGGCCCAGGAAGTTTTCAACGGTGGACGTTTAATTATCAGGTCCACTTAAGCCTTGATATGAATATTTTTTGGACTTCTAACCTAAAATGACATGGAAAAATGGATGGACAGTATAGATAAAAGCCATACATTTTATGTTATGAGCCCAAAAATAAGATTGATCCAAATCTCAAGTGGGCCGCACAATGTTGATTGAACGCCCATCGTTAATAACTTGGTGGGGTCACAAAAGTTTTGGATCAAGCTGATATATATATTCTACACACGAACACAGTCCCCCACTCGAGCCCTTGACTGGTGTTGAAACTCTTGAGAGTCTACCATAGGGGTAAGGGGAAGGATCAAGCTTTGTGTGTGTGTGTGTATATAGAGAGTATATATATAGAGGAATGCTCAGCTATGCACCGGTTCGCACGTCATTATGTGCGAACCTTCCTATCAACCGTCGGATAAGGTAGACGGTTTGGATGAAGGCGCTCTTAGCGCGAGCTTAAAAAAGTGAGTTTCCTTCTCTCGCACGTCTCTTCACTCCCTCTCCGAAGGATGCGGCGAAAGCCTTTTCATATAAAATTCTTTCGCTGGGATGCTAGGTGGGTCCCACCAAGATGTTAATGATAAACCCAAACCGTCCATACATTTTTAAAAATAATTTTATGGTATGAACCCAAAACTGAGGTAGATCAAATTCTCAAGTGGGCCACACAGTGTTGATTGAACTCTCACCAATAAAAACTTCCCAGGGCTACCAAAATTTTGGATCAAGCTGATATTTGCTTTTTTGTCCATCATTCAGGTTTGCATGACCTAATCTACAGGTTAGATGTCAAATAAATATCACGGTGGGCCCTAAAAATATTTAATAGTGAGAATCATTATCATCGCTGCTTTCTGTGGTGTAGTTTACTTGAGATTTGGATTTGCCTCAATTTTGGGATAATGCCTTGAAATGATAAGGAAAAATGGATGGACAGGGTAGATTTCTCAAAAAGATCATGGTTGGCCCTATCTAAATTTTCAACGATCTTTGCAAATTGTGAGCGTAATTAGGGGGCAGATTTGATTTCCCGTGAAAGCCTTTTGCAAGAAGTTCCTGCGCAAGGATGCTGGGTGGGGGCCATAATCATGTTTTTGAAAAATATACTCTGTTCATCCGTTTGTAGAGCTTATTTTAGGAAAATCTACCAAAAACGAGGTGGATCCAAAACTAAAGTTTGCCACACGAGAGGGAAAATTGGAGAAAGAAATACCTACCGTTGAAACCTTCCTGGGCTCTACCTTGATGTTTATATGCCATCAAAACCGTTTATAAGGTGATTAACACAGGTATGAAGTGAAAATATAGAAAATTTATCCTAAAAAATAAGCTTTTATGATCATTAAAATGTTTCAACGGTTCTCACTGAAACCCTACTGTTTCCTCTCGTGTGGCCTAGTCGAGTCTTGGATCTACCTCATTTTTTGTCGGTTATCCTAAAATTAGCTTGCAAAATGGATGAACGGAATATATTTTCCAAAAACATGATGGTGGGCCCCACCCAGCATCCTTGCCCAGGAACTTCTTCTGCCAAAGCTTTCGCAAGAAATCCGCATCACCACGGAGGTTGACGCAGAATGGATACTGGCATAGGTTGAGTAGCCAGAGACGATTGGAGTGACGTCACCAAGTTCTGTGTGCCCCACATGATGTATGTGTTGTATCCCCATCGTCCATACATTTGGAGAGATCATTTTAGGATATGGTCCAAAGAATGAGGTAGATCCAAGGTTGGGGTGGATCCAAACCATGGGAATATGGTGTGGTCCAGCTGAGATTTAGATCTACCTCATTTTTGGGACCAAGCCCTAAAATTATCTTTCAAAATAGATGGACGGCGTGGATAAAACACATACATCATTGTGGGGTCCACATAGCACCGACCACTCGCCACTTGGCTGGTGGCGGCGTCACTAGCCAAGCCGCGTCCCCTCAGGGGTTGGTATGCAAACCGCGTACGCAAGACGGGGGAGTCTCGCCCAACATACGAGGAGGGCTGTCAACGGTCCGGGCCTGAGGTTTGTATTGGCCCGGATATTGAACTGTTTTGGGCAGGGCCTTCGGGCTGATCTATTCAAATTTCTACGTTTGCAGGCACGAGCCCGGCCCATTGACACCTCTCTGTCTCCCGACTTCGGAAAAAGTAAGCAACTCACAAGAGTATTGTAAAGTTGTAGTCCACAAAACCTCAAATCATACAAGGGCCCACCTTAGATGATTCTAACCGTTGATTCGGCCATTAGCCTCAAAAATCACTTAATGTGTAAGCAGTTATCCCCATTAACGTCCAAAAACCGATGGTTAAAACAAGAACGCTAATGATTCCCTCTTGTATCTTTTCCCATCCAATTGAAGCCACTGATCTGATAACTGTAATTATCGAATAACTAATATTTTATTTAACGGTAACATCAGAATAGTGGTCACTAATTGAACGGTTGGGATCATGTTGAAATCATTACAGTGGACCTAATCACAGGGTCGTATGAATAGTCTCATGAATTCCGGCCATTCCCACCAAGTTGGACCACTTCACACATAAGTTGTAGTAACCGACCCGGTCATGTAGTCCGCGGACCACCAAAGAAATATTGGTATTCCAATAACTTGGCTATAATATGGAGGATCCAAACCGTTCAAAAGGTTTCCTGGACTAATTATGAGTTGTCAAAAATGATCCTAGCCATTGAAATTACAGAATAACCGTTCGAGTATATTTTCTACAGAAAGTGGACCGTACGTTCCCATCCAGGTAGGGACAACCTCCTAAAGTGGGCATGATAATGATCCACGTGGCCTCAGTAGCCCGAGGGCTACCTAAACTTTTTTACCACAGCAAGGAGAGTGACTCCAGATCAAAGCCAAGTCAGCCCCCACCATCAAGCTAGTTTTTGAAGAAAAAAATAACATAAAATAATAGCCGTCGAAATGGCTCTTGTCCTTTTTGTGGTTGAATCGGAACCGATTTCAGGTCTGAAAAGGTTGGACGGGTGTGGCACGTGGGCCACCAAAGCCATGGAAAACCATTTTAAAAATACGGCTAGTAGACTGGGAATGCAGTAGACCCAGTTCCCAACATTACACGTTGAATGATTACACGTCGATCAGGACCGTTACTTTTGGGGACCTATTTTGCTGAATTATTTATCAAAATCTCAAACATTTTAGGCAATACCAACCATCACTATACTTCAATTTCTCCCATTTGATGTGGGTCGTTAAGTTTTCTTGTTTTCTACCGTCTCATGGAAGGACACTGATTGGATGGATAGTGTCATCTGATCTATATATATACTTTAATAATTTTACTATCCAAGGTACTTTTAAAAATATGAACGGTCTAGATTGATAGATCATCCTTTCATTTGCTTGGGGTAGATCTGGCCCTACTATATTCCAGTCCTCCTTACTCTACTGTATCAATTCCCTCTATAGAAAAGTTTAGAAAACCGGAAGCTTTTGCGTACCTCGCGTAGGTACCGTACTGGCGTCACTTTCTATAACATGGTTACCATACATAAAATCTAGACCGTCCATCAGGTGAATCATCCATTCTTATCCTTTATACCAGAAAACAGGATGATTCAAAAATCAGGTGGGCCATCCCATTAGATTATTCCTAGAAACATCTAAATTCACTTGACATGGCACAGGAGAGTTTTATTAAAATGTGATTTCTAGGAAATTATTTCATCCAGTTGAATAACATCAGATGAACAGATTGGATGGAATATATACAGTACTGTGGACCCTACACAAAACTAATGGTGGGCGTCCCATTCCAAACTTTTCCTAATTTGTGGCCTATTTATATTTTTTATGGTCATTATTTTTGGATTTGGATGTGAAAATGTGGTACCATACCATGTGGACGGTGTGGATCTAATTAAATATAGTCCACGTGTATCTAAATCCGCGAGGCACCTAGCGCTTGTTATGCTAGCACGCGGTTCATCAAAAGCTAAAGAGAAGAATAGAAATTCAAAACGCACAGGCGTTCGACAACGCTTTCCTGGCTGCTTCCAATTTTTAAATCTATCTCTCTCTCTCTCTCTCTCCGAATCACAGCCCAAAAACACGCACAAAAGAAACTTCTTCGACACCCGACCAGTCAACAACCCCAACTCCCTCTCTCCTCCTTAAAACCCCAAATCCCCCTTCTCTTCCTTCCACACACACTGCACATCTCATCCAGAGATCTGTTGAGTGTTTGGATTTCCTCCCTTTTCCATCTCCAAAACCCAGTTTTCAGATCGAAAAATCTCATACCCAGTAAAGAGAAAACCCAGAAAATCCATCTCTTCCAACCCCAATCTCATTGAAAGAAGATAGACAGAGAGAGAGAGAGAGAGAGAAGGCCCCATCTTTTTTCATCCATTGATTCTCTATCTGGGTATTTGGATTTTTTGGAATTCCTCCTTTCTATCATCCCCAAAGGATTTTTTATACAAAAAAATCAGACCCAGAAAGGAAAACCCAGAAAAAAATTCACTTCTCAATCCCAAAATCATCTGAAGAAAAAACCCAGATCTTTTCTCTGTTTCAGGTTCTTCAATCCAAAAATTCAAACCCCAGAAAGTGAAATTTGAATATATATATTTTTTTCCAATCCCCATGGAGATTTCCTACAAACCCATCCTCTTCTTCTGCCTTTTGATTTCTCTTTTCCTCCCTTCCTACTCGCAATGCAGCTACACCTTCAGCAACCGTATCTTCCAATCCTGCAGCGCTCTTCCCGTCCTCAACGCTAATCTCCACTGGACTTACACAGCTTCAAACAACAGCATCCAGATCGCTTACCGGGCCACCCAATCCACCGGCAGATGGATCGCCTGGGCAATCAACCCGACCTCGACCCGGATGCAAGGCTCGCAGGCTCTCGTCGCCTTCCAGCACTCGAACGGGACCATGGTAGCCTACACAACGCCGATCAACACCATGAGTCCTACGATGCTGCCAGGTCCTCTGAGCTTCCCAGTGACGAGCATCGCCGCCGAGCACGTTGGTGGCCAGATGATCATCTATGCCACTGTGACGCTGCCGTCTAACAGCCTGACCATCAATCAAGTGTGGCAAGAGGGGCCCGTCTCCAGCGATGTTCCACAGATTCATCCTACAAGTGGGAACAACGTTCGATCGATGGGGACCTTGAATCTTCAGTCAGGGGGGACGACTGCCGCAGGCGGGGTTGTAAGGATTCGACGCAAAAATGTGAGTAGTTTCAGTTCTCTGCTAATAGCTTCTTCTGAGAAGAAAATCTGCTGCTGTTATTATGATTTTTAGTTGTTTGGTTGAATTTGAATTTTGGGTATTTCTATCTTTATATGATCACTGTGTTGGATTGGTTTGTCTATTTCTATGCGATGGATGGACCCTGTTTGATCAATTAAGGCCCGCTGATTGGCGATCTAAACCAGCCACATGGTCCCCTTTGTGGGATTGTAGATACCCAAAAAGACTTCATCAGAGCATGATCCTAACCCTCTGATGAATTTTCCATTTGGATGGCTATAATCATCCAATAGGGGGAGATACAGGGACATGAAAATCCAATCATTGGCTGCACCATACTGGTTTTTTTCGATTAAGCATTTATATGGTTATTGGGTGTTTTCAATTGTAATTCAGGTGGTTTGGATTTTATTTTATTTTTTTGGGTATTCTGGAGGAAGGATTTTGAATGATTTGGCTTGGATTTCTGTTATTGTGGGCTTCTACAAAACTCAAAATTTTCAGATTACAATTGCCTCAAAAGTCAATTGCAAAACTCCTAATTATGCTGATTGAATTGCAATTTTAGTGTTTTTCATTTCTCCTTCTATCTTTCTATGATATTTAAAGGCACCATCCTCTTTTGATGAATATCTCTGTGAGAGGAAAGGATCTAGTACAACTAGTTATGTTCTAGGCTGAGAATATAACTAGCTGCTTTCGGCACATCGGAACATCCAAACATCAACCTGGACACTTCAGTCATTACAGCCCACTATTAATGAGCCACTATGTAAAAATCACGCCGATCAGACGAGCTTACCCCTCCAAATGTTGGTCATCATTGTTGTAACTTTGCAAGCAATATATCGAAATCATTTAGATTGATAAGTAATCCAAGGTGTGTCTCATCCAATAGATGCTTCAAGTTGATGATCTATTGTTTGGATGGTTATGATTGTCTGATTGGTGAGTTTATTGCATATTCACATGAAAGTGTTGTCTTTGAATGAAAGAACAGCCCTTGTTTCCCCCCTAACATGTGAGCTACATCCCCGAAAAGAACAGCCCAGATTGACATATGGACAGTCCCACATTTCCGAAGCAACTAGTTGTTTTGTAACACCTCTTGAGTTATGTAACATCTCAGTCATGCCTCAATGTTTTATTTGACAGATTGATTTTCAAATGATACCGCATGTTTCTATCTAATTATACTTATCTGACGATTTGATTTTCATGATATCGGATCCTGATTCTTACTATGATTGGAATTGGAATTCAGGCTCATGGAGTGTTGGCTGCAATCAGTTGGGGCACTTTGATGCCTATTGGTATCATCATAGCAAGGTACCTGAAGGTGTTTAAGGCAGCTGACCCGGCCTGGTTTTACCTCCACGCTGCTTGCCAGACCTCAGCCTACATCGTCGGTGTCGCCGCCTGGGGAACTGGCCTGAAACTCGGCAGCGAGTCTGCTGGGGTCAAATATGGCCCTCACCGTAACATTGGCATTGCCCTCTTCTGTCTAGGCACTCTACAGGTACTCTCTTCTTTTGCCTATGTATGTCTGCATGTATGTACATATCTCTACTATATATAACGGCAACAGCTTTGGACACTTCCTGCCCTCTCAATTAGTCTTCACAACCTTAGTTAGGAGAGGGTGACTGCTCCATAAAAATGTAGCTGCTTTGCGGAGAATGCTTGAGATTCAAAGCACAAGCAACTGCATGGATTGCATCGCTTCCTTTCACTTCTTTTAATGCGTGTAGCCTACATCATTTCTCCTCTTCCCTAATTATACACAAAGTGTTTAATTAGGGAGACTGTTAGAGAAAGGCTTTGTTGGGCCCGCCTGATGACTATGTGACATCCACTCTATACATCTATTAAGTCAGCTCATGTGATATTCCAAAAATTGGGCAAATCGAGACTTAAGTGGGCCACAACGAGGGAAATAGTGAGGATGAGTGAACTTAAGTGGGCCACAACAAGGGGAATAGTGAGGATGGGTCACTCACGTGTATGTAGCCCAACTTTCCTTTTGCCTCTCTTCTTTTTTCTCTCACTTCCGAATCTCTCCCACCTTTCAAAGAAAGTTAGTGGGAATTGCAACACAGATTCGAAAATGGGATTTTTTATTTTATTTTAGTCTATGAAATACATGACTGAAATATTGGCCATCATTGGAGGGAAGGAAATATGTGCTCACCGACTCTAGGTTGGAAAAAAAAAAAAGAGGCATTTTTAAATCAATCAAAAGCCAATATGCTTCCTTAATCTTTTGCTTGGATTTGTATTAATTCACCAATGAGCTTGGATGCCCATGCATTGAAATGCATATAAACTACACTTGGGATGGTCTTTAATGGCAGCTTTGCTTCCCGTGTAGGTGTTTGCCTTGCTTCTGAGGCCGAAGAAGGACCACAAGTATCGTCTCTACTGGAACATCTACCACCATGCAACCGGATACACTGTGATCATCCTCAGCATTGTCAACATCTTCAAAGGCTTCGACATACTGGAGCCCGAGAAGAAGTGGAAGCGCGCATACATTGGCATCCTCATCGCATTGGGTGCGATCGCACTTGTTCTGGAAGCTATCACATGGCCCATTGTTATAAAGAGGAAGAAGGAGGACTCTGAGAAGTCCCACCATGGTGCGAATGGAGTGAATGGTTATGGTGTTAGGCACCAGGGAGCATAGGCTTATAGAGAGAGTATTGTTGTAGGCTATCTTGTATACACGGTGTTTGTGTTCTTTGCTTTTATTTGTCTTTTGAGCATTTTGAGGGTGTTTGGTTACCCTGATTGCATGTACTGATGGAGCTACTTATTATTTTAGATGTTATTCTTTCGTAGTGAAAGCTGGAGTAGACTTACAGATTTACTTATGGATGTGGTTTAGATACTTCTTCTTCTTCTTGGTCATTTCAAAAGCACTGAAATTTTTGGAATTTCTACTCTCAAGGCCTGTTTGGATACATTGATTTCATAGATAATGTGATGATTATTAGGTTTGCATGTTTGGCCAGCAAGCAGTATCCTCAAAATCATTAGATACTTGTAACCTTGTTTCTTGTGCCAGAGAATTTTGACCATAGATAATATAGTAATTATTACCTGAATTCCGCGTATTCAAACAGCTCAATTGTCCTTTCTATGGAAACCAATATTATCCATTTCTGCATGGATTCGTGTATCCAAACATGCCTAGAATCTCAATAATATTGAAATGAGGTGTGTGTCTTTATAAATAAATAAATAAAACTCTTTCGCATCCACACCAGATTCTTATTCACAAGGTTGTTTTTGGCGGATGGCCATTTCAGGAGTGGAGAAATAATCTCTACTCTTAGTAGAATTTTCAAACAATGTGAAAATGGAGCTCTGTCTGTTGTATTATGATAGAAATTCTAAAAATCAGTAAGGTGGTTAACAAAGAAACGGTTTAGAACAAAGGTTAAGCTAGGGTGCCCATTCCACCAGTAAAAGACCAGATATTATATAGTTAGGATCTCCAAATCTAGAGGACTTTTATTTATTTATTTATTTATTTATTTGCATGGTTTCTTAATTGAGTCGACATTTTTTACCATCAAACCATTGGCCCCACTTGTATAGATGGAAATCCCCTCACTAGCATGATTTAAAAATAAATTATTTAAAAAAAAAAAAAACATTTTCCATTTATCATATGGCTCACCGAGCTGATACATCAGTATTCGTTCTTGGATGATCTAAGATTGTGACACTTTTCAAGCATCTATATCATTTATTTGGTGATTGGGTTACCCTTATAAAACAAAATTTGTAATTCTTTTAAGCATTTATATCATTTGTTTTCAAAATGCATTCCCACCCATTATTAGGACACGAATTTTTAAAAAGATTTTATAATTTATATACTATTATTTATGAAATGCCAGTATAAATTAATAAATTTGATACAGTCCCAAGCTTGTGTAAAAAGAGAAGGTTGATGTCAAATAGGCCGCCAACAATTCACAAGAAGTAATTCCCAATTAGTTGAGATAAGGCTCCGGAGATGGTGATGCCTTTTTTATTATTATTTTTATTTCAAATTTGATACCATCTGCAATTCATTTGATTGCAAAATTGTTGCCTATTTACACCATTTGTTCCAAAAATACCCTTGTGTATAAATTATAAGTAGGCAACCCACTTTCAACATCTTGTCCACAATGCCCTACTATTTGTTGCTAATTAAACATCATATTTCTTTCGTTAAAATGATATGAATCCATAAAAAATCTTCTAAGCCTTAGTCACAAGTTTTGGAATCTCTATTAAACAACTACTGAAAGATTACATTAATCTATTGATAATGACAATAATAATAATAGTGGTGGTGGTGATTATGATGATGATGATGATGATAATAATAATAATAATAATAATATATTATATAAACGCAAGGGGGACAATTTTACCCTTGCAATTAAAGCAATTTACATATTCTAAGGTCATAGGAAAATATTTCAGAAAAAGATGAGAGTAGTTTGGGAACTGAAGTTTAAATTTCACCTGCAATAAAAGCTTCTTTACTTTCATTTTAAACAATTATTTTTTTTGTAGGCCATTGATGAAAGGCTATTCTGAAGATTTTTTGGACAACCCATCGAATCAACAGTTTAGATCATATTATCATTGCCCCACAAGTATGCAATCATGCACATCATAGATTTATATTATACATTTGCTGAAAATCAGGATTCCTGGATACACATACTTTAATTAGTTCATCAATTTTGAAAATGACTTGGAAAGTCAATGAAATTAGATATTTAGTCCTAGCTTTTCAATAATGTCATGTGATCATGCCATGTATTAGATTATTAGTATATGCTAGGCCCACATGCCCACATGCATATACAAGGAGAGTACCTTCCAAGTCATGTTGGTACACTTTCAACGGTTGACCATCAACCCCCCAAATCTAAGAAATGGCTACTGTTGAGTCTATTTTTTAATGGAAGATAGCTCACCATCATCTTGAAAATGGTGGTGGTCCATCCATCTTGACCATTCAAATTGTGGGGTACATTGCGGATAAAACATATTAATAAGATCACAGTAATCAAGAAATCTTAACCATCCATTGATGGCTATCAAATTAATGGTTAAAAGTAAAATTGCAAGCAGTAAAAATTCCAAGGTTAATAAAAAAATCAGATGGTTACCATCATCTCCTCAACAGACTAAGGGTTTGGATCAGTGAACCATGGGCCCACTTCTTAAAACCAAGAACCACAAGAGTTCCCTTGCAGCAGTGCACATGGGTGAGAGCCGGGCAATCAATCTTAGGTGGTCCAGTAGCAAATGTTATTTAGCATCCATAGGTCCATTTATATGGAGGGTCCACACATGCGTGTAAAACTGTACAGTGCATTCAAGGCATATGTGTCGCTCACATAAATAGTAACAATTGACAACTCATTTAGTGCAACTGATCAAATTTTAGATGGGTTTGACATGGGACGCACCGAAAATTATAAAATCATGGCTTGAATGAAAAATAGAGTTGACTGAAATCGTTTACATGAATGACTCAATGCTATAGAGTGTTTATGATATAAGCCATTCATGAATGAAAATAGGGTTAGTGTTTGAAATTGACCTGAGACTATATAAGACAAAGCTAATGACAATCTCATGGGTAGCAGGGTACTACAAAAGTTGTTTAGAATTTTTTTTTCAAGATTTAGTACATATTACAGCTTCCGACGGCTATAACTTATTAACTAGGTCTTCATTTTCACTCATAATATGTTATTAGAAACTATCAACGAGCTCTATGTGTTAGTTTATAATTTTGAACCAAAGGACCAATCCTAATGAACCAATGGGGTGAACTTTTCCGAAGATGATCCATCTCATTGCTATCTTATATTTAAATGGGCGCCTACCGTGTTGTTTATTGTCTTGCGAAAGTGTGACCATGAAGTATGCAATTGGCCCCAAATGATTTTCCGAAAGTGGCCACTTTAGGAGTTATAATTGAGTTTGAAATAAAAATTATTATTTTTAGTAAGTTACTTTTTTTTTCTTATTTTTAAGATATTATATACATACGGATTGAAGAAGACCTTATACTTAAGTCCTTGTTTGAATCATGCGAAACAGTTTGAGTTAGTTTAAAAGTTTTTTACCATTTCTAATATTCTGCCAAGGTTATGTTAAATCATAACAATTTTATGCAAACATATTCATAATTTTTCAATACGATTTTCTCTTTAAGAGTTTGGGGGTCTTATTTTTTTCTTTCCTTCCTTCTTTTGTCCTTGTGAATTCAAGATTCCCTGTGGGTCACGCAATTATCTTATGCGAAAAAAGATGGTAACCTTTTCCTATACTTTCCACCACACATCCACTACGCTACAAACCGACTTGGTGAGTGGGTAGATGTCTTTTTAGTAGTCTTTCTAAACATTAGTGAGCTTGCTTTTTTGTTATCTGTCTTTACCTTGACTTGTTTATGAAAGACTAGTGTATATATTTTTTTACTAATGTCTTTGAAAAGTTACAAGTATTACTGTAACTAGGAAGCCAGGAGGGGATATAAATGGAGAGAGATATTCAGAGAGGGAAGAGAATCTCAATAATTTCATAAGAAATTGTTTTTGTATATAAGAAAGAATGAGCTCTTTTGCAACCACACAAGATTTCTTCTTCACTAAGGTTGTTTTTAGTGGATGGCCATTTCGAGAGTGGAGAAATAATATGTGATTTTGGAATCTCTACTCTTAATAGAATTTTCAAAAACTATGAAAAATGGAGCTTTTTTATTGTATTAGATTAAAATTTCCAAAAATCAGTAGGTGGCTAACAAAGGAATGATTAAGAACAAAGGTTTAAGCTAGGGTGCCCATTAAACCAGTAAAATGCCAAATATTATATAGTTAGAATCTCTAAATCTTAAGAATTTTTTATACATAGGCGTGCAAAGTTTCCCGATTGAGGCAGCATTTTTTACCATTGAACCATGGACCCCACTTGTGTATAGGCAGAAATGATGTCATCAGCATGGTTTAAAAATCCCCTTTCATGTATGGTATGGTTCACCACCTGACACGGGATGTATCACCTTGTATTGGGTTGTTTTAGGATGATACATCCATATCATTCACGGATGTATTATAAGATTACGACGTTTTTCAAGCATTGATTATTTATTTGGAAATTAGGCTAACCTAAAAAAGAAAATTTTGCAAAAAAAAAAAAATCAAGTATTTATATCATTTATTTTCACAATGCACCCTCACCAATACGTTGCAAATTTGTAAAAATATTTTATGGTTAGTATACCACTTATTTATGAAATTTTATTACAAATTGGATAATTTAATTCAATCCCAAGCCTGAGTAAAAGAGAGTTGATGTTAGGTGGGACACCACCCCCAACAAGTTGAGATAAGGCTTCAGTGATGGTGACACTTCTTTTTTTCTTTTGCAAAATGGACACCATATGCAATTTATTTTATTGCAAATTTATTGCTTCTTTTTTTTTTTTTTGTTTTAATACCGCTTGTTCCCTAAAGTAGGCTGCAATTTCTTTTGCAGCCTACTTTCACCATTCATCCACACTGCATCTCTCTATTCAGTTGCTAATTCACCATCTTATTTCTATTTTGTGCATCCTATGTCTCTTTCGCTAAAGTGATATAAATGTTGTTGATGTCTTAAATTTGTCTGTAATAGGATTTGTCAATATCATTGACAGACCATTCGATCTCATTAAGCAGATGTCGATGTCATCAACGGGGTTTTGATGTCTGTTCGATGCCATCAAAGGTCCCATCGAGCGTGCGCACAAAATTGTGTAAGTGTAGGATTTGTTTCCTATTTTAATTGGGTAATATATATAACAAGTGTGATCGGGATTAGGGACGGAATAAAGTGTATTATGGCTTTCTAAAACAATCCTAAGGGTTCAAGGGCATAATTAGGGTTTGAAGGAACTTCGAGGCTTGTTCGAATTAGTAAGATTATCTATCTCTTGTAATTCTGCTTTCATAGTGCATTACTCGTCGTTTTGTGCTATGGTTTTTTCTCGCAAGGGTTTTTCCTAGAGCTGGGCAGGACCCGACTCGTGTTCACACCCCAAGTATAGGGTTGCGATGTAGTAATAATCTCGGTAAGACCGAGGTCGAATCTATAGGGACTGAACCTTGTACGCAATCTGAAAGTAACTAGAACTAGAACTAGAAGAAGATGTAATCTAAATCAGGGAGAATTAAGAGAATAATGGTGAAATATTAAACTAAAACTTGTAAAATTCAAAGGTGGGAAATTAGGGTTTCCAAGGATTCACTTATAGAGATCAAGGAGATCTATGCTTGATTCAAGAACACAACTAGATTTAGAGACCCATCTTCATCCAGTTGAAAGATAATTCATTAAAATCTTTAACTGAACTTCCTTTGATCTAGTTTTCAAGAGATGAGAGGTATGAGAATTAGAATTGATTCCATCACAAAACCATGCCCAAAAGACAAAGCAAACAACAGAATTTAACCAATCCACATCCAATCTAAGAGAATTGTGAAAGTTATGAAGGATTCCATCACCCAACCATGCCCAGGAGACGATGGTGAACAACAAGGCTTCTTAACTTCACAACCTCTATAATGAACAGAACATGCTCAAAGCTATCATAGATCCATTGTAATTTAAGTCACAATAAACCATTAAAGACTAAAAACATTCCATATAATCAAACTATAATCAAAGAGAGTTCAGCATAATATGAATCAAAGCCATTGGAAACTACCTATCACGCTACAAGCTTCACCTCTTAGCCCTAGCTAAGAGGTTTAGCCTTACATGGTCATGCTAAAACTAGGAAAAACATGAAGGGAAAGAAGAAAAACAAAGATGAAGGAGAAAACTCGTTAAAGCTAGCCACGATCTCGCCCTCTCTCTTGTGCTCCACGTCCCCAAAGATAGATTTTCTCTCCCTCCTCTTCTCCTTTTATAGGCAGTAGGGAGGTCGGCTGGAGAGAAGTCGGTGGAGTGGAGAACCGACTCCCTTTCGCAACAACAGTGCTGCGTGCGCAGAGAAACGCAAAACAACTTGCATTTCGACACGTTTTGGGACCGCTGACCTTCCTCTTCTTGGATTCTGACTCTTTGGTGGGGTTCAAGACCCCCTCTTGCAGCTTTTGGATGGTCCGGATCATAGACCCAACCGTGATCAAGATCACACAACGGCCTACGGAGGGTCGAACGTGTGGACGCACGTCCTTACGCACAAACCTACCTTGGAACATTCGGTGGGCCCCACGGTGATATTTTCAACGAAATCCACCCCGTTCATTGGATTCCTGGAGAAAAATCAGTCAGGAATGGGTGGTTTTTGAATGGACAGTATCAAATCACCCCACCGTTCATCCTGCCTTTGATAGCGATCTGCATGTGTACACGTGCATGGGACCAAAAGGTCACCATGAGTACGGTTGTCCCCATGCCATGGATCGAATGGACAGTCCGGATCATCGAGATGGGCCACGGTGGTGGCCCACTACATCTCACAGCAGTCGTCCATGCGGATGCTGCTGCGTAAAGACAGGTGGAGTCGAGTCAAGCCATCTTTGACCAGAAGGCTGGTCCGGTGTGGCTCGGCTGTGCACATGCGGTGCACACGCATTACACATGTGAGGTCCACTGTGATGTTTTATGAGAAATCTACTCCGTTCATCCTCTTTCTCATCTACTTTAAGGGGTTGAGACCAAAATTGAAGCATATCCAGATATCAGGTGGGCCCCAGATCGATGATTTGTGGGCTGATCTATCCGTTGGGCCACTTTCATAAGGATCCAATGGCTGAAATTCGATGTGTACGGTTAATTTAGGGTCCTCAATCCAAATATAAAGTTTCGAGTCAAACAGATGGTGGGAACCCTATGATCTTGCATTCTGGACGATTTTCAAGCCTCTTTAGCGTGAATTGCTTGATTTTCTCAAATCTTTGGCGTGTACATTTTTTGATCTCGGTCCCTTGGGATCCTTCCCTTGCCTTGGTGATTCTTGAGCATTAAATACATGCTTTTAGTACCCTTTTTCAGTTCAGACTCCTAAATTCACCTTCCAATACAAATACGATTAAAATGGGGCGTTAAACAGAATCATGGTCGTAAAATCAGGTAATAACTGGGGTCTAATATGCAATATTTGACCCTCAACAACTCGATCCGAAAAATCTGACTCGTCCAACTCGACCCGAACCGAATGCGAGAGTCAGGTTCGGATCGAGTAGACCCAGCCAGATCCGAATTCCGACCGAGTCGAGTTCGGGTTACATAGTAGCCCGATCCGACTCGAACTGAAACTCGATCCAGTCAGAACAGAACTGATACAAAACCCGACTCGATCCATGGTGGGGCCCACGTTCTACACTTTTATATGGTCCGGTAGACTACTAACCTGTTAGTTTTCTCATTTAAGAGGTAAAGAAGCTGTAAATTAGTAATTATTACTTACCTCTGTATTTACATTCTGCAGCCACCCATTGATGTTGACGTGATGTTGATAGGAAGCTTGTTTGAAAAGCTTCTGCATTTGAAAGAGGTAAAGAAAGCTTTTTCTCGTTAAAATTTATGGGGCTCACTACTATGTATGTGTTTTGTCATGCCCTAAACTCGAAAACCGGGCCTACAAAATTCCCGATCACTGAAACAGGTGTCGACAGCCTCCGTAGTACCCCATTCTCAGCTTCCAGCGCCATACGCCAGATTCTGATCCTGGGATCCTATAAGGAGAATTTTCAACGTACATTTGTCTTATAAGAAGCATAATCACAAGTATACCCAAATCACACGAACAACATCATCACCACATATCCACTAATATAATCATTCAAGTACAATGCTAAAATGGAAATACAATATAGAGATATCAAAGAAAACTCTAAAAGCTCCACCTCACGCTCCTGCCTCAACTCGGCTACATCCTAACGTCACCTGCACGCATCTATCATGCATAAGCTTATAGAAAGCTTAGAGGGTGGTGTAAGTGTGTGCGATGCACGTGTCATGCATATAAATATCAGAGTAAGTGGAAATACTGACAATCCATAAATCGTACAATATCAGAGTAATGCAGAAACATGCTGGTAAGTCCATAAATATCATCAGCCTTATCCAGGCAATGCAATGCAAAAACATAATAAACCAATATCATATACTGAGGAAGCAATGCAATAAGCAAGTCCTGACGAGTCTACGAATACCATCAACCTCATTTAGGTCATATAAAATATAGCAACCCAAAATGCTATATGCCGTGGATGTAATGCAATATGCGGTACAAATGAAATGACCATGCAAGAGTATGAAGTAGGGATTATAGTATGTAGTATCGCAGGCTATAGGGTCCACCACAAGGAACTTCTATCCAAACCAGTCTCATACCTAAATTTGGATAGTCAAACTCAATGTGGTAAACTCTTGATCTCGGGTTAGTCGCACGCCCCAACTAAAACCCTAGTCATTACGAAGGTACATATAACAAATAGTTGCGCACCACCAACCCGAGTGGATAGTAAATGAATGAATGAATGAGTATGCAACTCCTGCTCAATAAGTCCACATATCAATACTGTACATATCTGAGATCATCATCGGGGTCTAGTACACTCTACATGCAATCGCCGCCCACTGGACGCGCAACCATGCAAGTGGAAGAGACCTCACTATCTGCCTGGCCAGTAGTCAGTCAATATCTATCCGGCACGTCGATAGCAGACCTAATTACGAGCTGGTCAAACTCAGCCTAGCTATGCCCACTACTCTCGAGCGAGTAAGGCCCAACCCCTTCCCAACAAACCATGACACAGTGGGAGACACGGCCTACTGGTTTTCGGCACTCGGGCGCTCATGTATTCACTCGGTCTAGACGTTATGGCGTCTCCTGGCCACGGAGGTTTACGAATTTTCACCGAGGGACATCTATGGCGCCTCATTGCTAGTAACAGATTTCCAGTGTCCCATCTGGCCATCCACAATATGCCTGTGGAGGCTACGGCCCTGGTGTCGCTAGGGTGTATAATAATCACAATACATAATGCAAGATGCATGAGTCATACAATCCAATCATGCATCAATCCTGCGCATACTGTATACTCATGTGAGACAATCTCCGCCTATCAGGGAGTCTCATAACAACCTGCCCAATGGCATATGTAATGGTCAAATACATCTCATAACGAACATGCAGATGATGCATATGGGCATGTATCATGATGTTATGCTGTCACATACTCATAATCGATATCGATAACTGGTACCGATAATCGGCCTCAATAATCGACATCGACAATCAGCATCAGCCTCGATAATCGGCCTAGACAATTGTCCTCGATAATCAGCCTCGATAGTCGGCCCCGATAATTAGCCTAGACAATCGGCCTCGATAATCGGCCTAACAAAGGGCCTAAGAGAAGATCACAATGAGGACATTTAACCATCATTGCCCATCAATGTGAACATTTAACCAACATTGCTCCCAAGGAGTGGCTCGCATAGAGCCAAACGTATAGTGGGCCCATGGCCTCACACAAGGGCCTAATATATATCACAATGGGTCGCAATACATGGGCCTCATATATGTCAAATGACGTATATGGGTCAGAAAATACATCTCATTAGGCCTTACTAAATGGGCCGAAAATACATCACAATGGGCCTCTACCCATGGGCCCCAAATACATCTCAATGGGCCTCAACCCATGGACCTCGAATACATCACATTTAGGCCCCGACACATGGGTCGGGTACACATCATATTGGGCCTCATGTACATCAAGTGGGCCACATAACATGGGCCTAATACACATCATGATGGGCCTCATCACATGGGCCACAATTGCATCAAGGTGGGCCTTAACGGATGGACCACAAATACATCAAGATGGGCCTCATGGATGGGCCGCACCAATGGGCCTCAAGTGAGAGCTTGGATTACACCAAAAAAAATTCATTTCAATAATTGCAAGTGTAACATGTGTACCACTATACACTATCAGTCTATGAGGCACAAGGCTCACTAATGATGATCAGCACTATCCAAACATTGCCTATATAAATCAGTAATGTCCAAACATTGCCTATGTAAATCAGCACTGTCCAAACATTGTCCATGTAAATCAGCACTGTCCAAACATCATCCATGTAAATCAGCATTGTCCAAACATCGTCCATCACCGTCCAGCACAATCTGGATGGTGTGGATGAAATAAATGCATCATGGCAGTCCCATGTTGGCAAAACAGATGGACGGCTTGGAGGAATACATGCATCACGGTGGACCCCTGAGATGGACGGCATGGAAAGAAGCACATGCATCAAAGTAGGGTTCACGTCCCCTGGACAGATGGACGGCGTGGAATAAATCACATATATCACGGTGGGGCATGGCAATACCGTCCAAATAGTCCGACACCGTCCAGCACATCTGGACGGTGTGGATAAAACAAATACATCACGGTGTGGCCCACATGGTACCGTCCAATCTGGTCCACCATCGTCCAGATGGTTTGGACGGTGTGGATGAAACAAACACATCACGGTGTGGCCCACATGGCTTGCTAACGTTCTGCAGTAGCTGGGTGAGGTACCAGCCAATCTGCTTCCCACGTGGGTCCACACATGTGGGACCCACCAGCTTGGACGGCGTTTATATAAACACATACATCACGTTGGGTAGGCCCCACAGTTGAACGGTCTGGATGAAACACTTTCATCTAGGTGGGGTCCCATGTCTAGGGATGGACCATGTGGCTAAAACACTTACATCAAGGTGGGTCACGTCCCACATGAATGGCCATCGCATCAGGGCCCCACCGTCCCTACGGATGAACGGTGTGAATACAACAAATATGTCAGGGGGGTCCCACTATAGCCAGCCTTGCTGCTGGACGGTTTGAATTTCATGCACAAGGCATGTGGGCCCCACTGTTGCTGACCAGTGTGGATAAAACACGTACATCAAATGGCCCCTCCACCATCCATGGTCTGGACGGTGGAGACGTAAGGAATGTACATTAGGTGGGTCTCATTGTGGGTAGCAAGGCGGGCCCCCGGATGGACAGCGGCGTGGATAAAATACGTACATCATAGGTGGGGTCCACAGCACCGTCCATCAAGGTGGACCATCACACAATGAGAGATAGAGAGAGAGAGAGATAAAGAGACGTGAGAAGGGGAGGGACCCCGCCACTATGGGCCCTCCCTATACAATGCATACATCAAGATGGGTCCCACCATAAGTGGCTCCTCAAATCATAAAAACTAATACTATGAATACCCACCGTTAGATCTTGGACTCCTTCCACCGATGAGTGCTAGAGCTCCAAAAGAACAATTTCAACGGTTGACATGGACTTAGGATGATGGGATTTAGTGGTAGAAAGGTGGGTCACACTAGCTCTCTCCCATGGAGCTAGCTTAGACGTTGGGTTGCTTGCTTGAAAATGGATGGAGAAATGAGAGAGAGAGGGTTGTAAGAGATGGGTGTGATGGGTGAGGGATGGGTGAAAGGTGATGGATGTACTTGACATAGTTGACTTTGGGGGTGGGTATTGTACTTGGAGATGGGTGTGAGTGATGGGAGTGATGGGATGTGTACTTGCCATTTGATGTGATGGATTCTCTTGGGATTACAAAACGCGATATTTTTCTTGAACTGAACGCGGGCCCACATCTCCTAGCCTGGGTATCGCCCCAGCGCGCTGGACACGGCGACGGTGCGGTTGCAAAGGTACAAGTATCGGGTTAAGCCAACTCTAGAATATGGGATGCGACTCAGGGTCACGCGCAACTACTATCTACACATCGCGGGTCGCCGGAATTCGACCAGGAGGACCGTGGAAGCCTATGGAGCGATACGATATAGGATACGAGCCTCACATGTTTGATCCATGCCATCCATTCATTTTTCCCACTTATTTTATGGCATGAGCCCAAAAATGAGGTAAATCTAAAACTCAAGTGGACCACTCCATATGAGACAGGAGAAATTGAACGTTTATCGTTCATTTCTTCTTTGGGGCAACAGAAGTTTTGGATCAAGTTTCTCTTCGTCCATGTCTATGTGATGCCATGAATGGGTTGGATGACAGGTACACATCCCTGTGGGCCCTTGGCTCATTTTTACTTTCAATGGTAGGCATTCACAATTTATTTGTTTATTTATTTATTTTTGGGGTTAGCTTGTTAGTACACACCCATGTCAGTACACACACTCCATGTTAGCCACCCCCACTAGGGATCGATACCAAGACCTCAAGTGTTGAAACGAGGTATCTCCACTCAGTTTGCCAGTTGAGCTATGGATCTGGGTGTGGCATTCACAATTCTTTTTGTTTCTTATGGTGTGGTCCACTTGAACGTTGTATCTGCCTCATTTTTTTGCTCATGCCCTAAAATGGGCACGTAGAACAGATGGACAACGTGGATCAGACACATGCATAACAATGGGACCCACAAATTATATTGCCATAATTTCAGTCCCTTTACCCACTATTTTCGCCACGATTTTCGAGGTCAAATTACATCGTAAATCACTTTTTTCAAACAAGTGTAAAAAGAAATAATGACTTATTTACCCTTCATTTACAATGGAATTGAGAATGAAGTGTTTGGCAAGCGCAAACTTCTATTTCTGCAATCAAAATACGATATTTTTTAATCTCAAATGATAAAAAAAGAAAAGAAAAAATCAGAAATTTTCTATCTTTTGATGATTTGGTGACCCAATCTAAACCGTAGCCAACTCGATCCAACTCGGTATCTTTGACCTAGTTAGACTCGGTTTGGATCAACCCAGCCAAGATCCGGTTTGGATCGAGTTAGGCCCGCTAGACTCGGTCCCAAGTCGTATCGAGTTCGAGTCAGGGTTTTCACAATACCGGATCGAGTCGAGTTAGACCTAACTTGGTTCAACTCAACTCGATGCCCCACCTCTAGTTTTTCCACATAAAATCGAATTGTTCTTGCTTGGGTTTGTTTATGCGATTGCGTGTACTTTACTTGATTCTGCTCTCTATGCTTTCATGGTTCCTAACAAGTGGTATCAGAGCTAACATTCGGAAGCAAATTGAATTTGAAAGCAAGGTATCAATGGCATCTAACATGAGTTCAATGTAGAGAAGTATTCCGATAAAAATAATTTTAAACTATGAAAAGTTAAGATGAATGGCATCCTAGTTCAGTAAGGATTGGACGAAGCTCTCCTTAGAAAGCGATCAGAAACTATGTCAAAAGAAGAATACAACAAATAACATAAAAAAGCTAACATATTTATTCAATTATGTCTAATGGATGAAGTCCTTATAATGTTATGAGAGAGAAAACTATAGCAAGTACATAGGTAAACCTAGAGAACATTTATGCGAAGAAGTTTCTTGAGAATCGTTTGTACCTGAGCTATGGTTGTTCAATCGGAAGATGATGGAGGGGGTTAATGTTGAGGCCCACATCAGTAACTTCAATAGGCTTGTTTGCAAGTTGTTGGATGTGGAGAAGACGATGAAAGATGAAGATCAAGCATATATATATATATATATATATATATCATGTTGAACTCTCTTCCAGCATCGTATGAGTCGTTTAAAGACTCTTTGTGTGTCACGCCCCGAACTCGGAAACCGGGCTCACAAAATTCCCGATCGCCGAATCCGGCGCTGACAGCCTCCGTAGAACCCCATTCTCGGATCCTGGCACCCATTCACCGGATTCCGATCCTGGGATACTACAAGGAGGATTTCTAATCATCAGTCTGATTCATAATGAGCATAACAAAAGCATAACCCATAATCAATAACCACAAGAACACCACCACAAAATTCACTATGATCAAAAACTTTTTGTACAATACAACAAAAAGGGAAAAATACAATGTAGTGCAAAAGATAGAAACTCCAAAGCTCGTCTGCACTGTCCAACTACGGCGAGACTATGGCTGCGACTGCGTCCTGGCGTCACCTGCACGCATCAATCGTGCATAAGCTTATGGAAAGCTTAGAGGGTGGTGTAAGTGTGTGCGCAATATAAACGTGCTCAAAATGCAAGGTCAGAGTGATGCGAAATCATGGTGATGAGCACATGAATGCAATCAGCCGTACCAAGGCTATACGGTGCAAGATATGAATGCTATCGGCCATAACACAGCCTGCGATGCGAGATGCAACTCAAGCATGCCAATCCTCATCATGTATCAGTACAGTTCTCATTCTGGATAATCACCGGGGTTCAATACACCCCAAATGGCACTGTCGCTCTCCTAGCCGCACAGTCCAAGTGAGCGTAAGAAACCTCACTATCCGCCTGACCAATAGTCTGCCAATACCTATCCGGCACGTCGATAGTGGACCCATTCGCGAGCTGGTCAAACTCAGCCTACTATTGCCCCCTACCCTCGGGCGAGTAAGGCCACACTCCTTTCCAACCGACCACGACACAGTGGAAGACGCGGCCTCCTGGTATTCGGCCCTCATGCGCTCGTATATCCACTCGGTCTCGACGTTGGAGTCATCCTCTGGTACCATCGGGTTTAGGGATTTTCACCCAGGGACATCTATGGTGCCCGTATGCTAGAATCAAATATTTCCGGTCTCCAATCCTGCCATCCACGATGTATCTGTGGAGGCTATGGCCCTGATGTCGCTAGGGCATATAGTAACTATAATCACACAAATGCAAGTGCATGAGTCACATTATTAGTCATGCAACAGTCCTATATGTACCATGCACTTATATGGGGCAACTCCGCCTATCAGGGAGCCCATAAACAGTCTGCCCAAAGGCATATGCTATGATCGGTCACTCCTCACATCAGGCATACATATGATGCGAATGATCATGAACCATGGATCTATACTAAACATGTTATGTGGTGATGGGCTCTGATCAAAATGAAGATGGGCCTGGACGGCCTATATACTACAGGTATGGGCCTATTAATGGGCCTTAGGGAGAATCATAATGTGGACATTTAACCGACATTATCCTCAGAATGTGGACATCAAACCAACATTGCTCCCAAAGGATGGCCTTCCACGAATCACACATTTCAATGGGCCTTTTGTACATCTTATTGGGCCTCAACCCATGGGCCTCTAATACATCAAATGGCCTCATACATGGGTCTCACAGATACATATCAAGGTGGGCCTCAATGACGGGCCAAAATTGCATCAACATGGGCCTAGTCACACGGGCCTTGCATACATCACAGTGGGCCTCAGGATATGGGCCCTAATACAAATCAAGGTGGGCCTTGACAAGGACCACCAATGCGAATATGGGCCTCCATAGTGGGCCTTAATTTATCTCCAAACGGTTGGACTGTTGGATGAAACACATGCATCATGATAGAGCCCACACTAATGGAGGGTGTGGTTTACAATACATACATAAGCGGGGCCCACCATAATGCTTGTTTTCCACCCCGCCTAAGGCCCAATATAATGTTTATTTTCCAACCACTGATCATAAGGTCGTGTGGACCAGGGTAGGGCCCACCAAAATATTTATTATCATCCAATCTATTCAAAAAGTCACGTGGGCCTGGATAGGGCCCATTGTAATATTTACTTTCCATACTACCTGTTGATGGGGCCGTGTGGACCAAGGGCCCACTGAAATGTTTAATTTTCATACAACCTGTTTACAGGGCCACGTGGTGAAGGGGCCCACCGTAATGCTTATTTTTCATCTGACCTGTTGGGCCGGTCACGTGGGCGGGGAGCCCACTGTAATGTTTATTTGACGTCCAACCTGTTGAAGAGGTCATTGGACCTTGGGGCAGATGTGGGGCCCACCGAAATGTGGTTCACAAATCCAGCCCATTCATTGTGTGTGTCCCACAATTTTAAGGGGTCCAAATCAAGTTTCATTTGCATCCAAAACTTAGGTAGGCCCCACCAACGATTTTATATGTTTTAGGCATGTCTTCACATGATTTTAGATGGTATGGCCCCCCTGAGTTCCGTTTAAATCTGATTCTTGGGATGGACGGTTAGTCCATGGGGACCCATCAAATGCACGGTTTTGATGCCCGAAATGCATCACGTGGGGCCCATAGCTGGGGCCGTGAGCCCCAGCCCGGTCGCCCGTCCGTCACCCGCTGGCAGGGCTGCTGCATGCGCTGATAGCAGCAGCAGGAGCTGTAAGTGTTTCTTTTTTTTCTTTTTTTTTTTGAAAATCAGTTTTTCCACGGTTTTCCTGAGGTAGGGCCCTTATCAGATCGATCTAATCCCGCCACTGGTCCCTGTAGGTTGATTCAATCCCATAGAGTCCAATATTGGGATATTTCAGACATACAGGAGCATCAGGGAGGTATTTTAATGGTAATACCATTATTTCCTTTGGTATGGCCCGCTTGGTTATCAGATTAGTTCAAATTTTTGGTTCAACGGCTGAAATGAACTGGGTAACGGAATAGACGGCTTAGATTATATATATACATCAAGGTGGGGCTTGCATGAGTGGCCCACCATTTGGCTAGCTCATTAGTACCGCCCATGCCATTTACACTTCCCTACTTGCCAACGTCCAGCGTCCAGGGACGCTGGACGGCATGCATGAACACATTATCATGGTGGGTCCCACGTGGACGTGGCCCACCATCATATATGTATATACATATACATAATATATATATATATATACATACATAATATATATAATATACATATTATATAAAATAAAACATGTATAGAATGCCTTGGGCCCATCCAAACAGTGGATGGTGTGGATCATCACCTGTAATAGAGTGGGCCACACCGTTTGATGTAGATGGACGGGTAGATGTAACACATATTGGTGAGATCCACACCATCACAAAGAAGAGAGAGATAGAAAGAGAGATATACGGTGAGATAGAGGAACCCCGCCACTATGGGCCCTCTTGATTAAATCACATACATCTAAATGGGTCCCACCAACAAGTGGGCCCAAAAATTTAAAATAATGAAAAATCACCCACCTTATCTTCCTTTTCCTTGCTCCCTTGGACTCCTTAGCTCCTTACCTTCACTTTTAATGGAGGTTGATGAAAGATGAATGGTTGAGATTGGAGATGAGAGGGTGTAGATGGAAGATGGAAGGTGGACCACACTTGAGAGGGAGAGAAAGCTTGGACGTGTGGGGGGTTGAGTTGCTTGGGAGAGATATGAGAAATGAGAGAGAGAAAGAAGATATGAATGGGTGAGGTGAGGTGATGGAGTGATGGGTTGGGTTGAAAAATTGTAAAGGTGTATAGTTGTTGTTGAAATTTGGAAAAGAGGAGTGGTGAGGTGGAAAGAATGGTGGACTTTTGGAAAAAGAGGGAATGGGTGTAGTACTTGATGTATGGGATGCATTTAATGTTGATTGATGGGACTTATTGTGTAGAGATTCCCTCGAAATCCGCAACGCACGGTGTTTCTTCGGAATAAACGCTGATCGGCATCTTCTTACCTGGGTATCGGTTCGGTGTGCAAGTCATGGCGTTGGAACCGCGGCGACGACGCGGTCGCTATGATACAACTTTCGGATTAAGCCGACGTCGGTGCGCGGGACCTGGCTTAGGATCATGCGCAAACACCGAATACTGTGCGAAGGTTGCCGGAATTTGACCGGAAGGACCGCGGAAGCTAACGGAATGGTACGGATTAGGACACGGGTCTTACATTGTGCACTGGTAAAATGACCATCAGCATTAAGACCGTTATCTTAGTCATTCAATCGAAGGTAATGAGAAAGAAAAGCAATGATGTGAATACTTCTACAGATGTGTTGGTTACAAGGGAAAGAAATTATAAGCATGATAGTGGATCTTCAAGATCGAGGTTCAAATCCAAGGAAAATGGCAAAGGAAAGTTGAAGTACTGAAATTGTGGCATGACAAGTGTCACGCCCCAAACTCAGAAACCGGGCTCACAAAATTAATCCGATGCCAACAGCCTCCGTAGTACCCCATTCTTAGCTCCCGGCACCCATATACTAGGTTTCGATCCTTTGATCCTACAAGGAGGATTTTCAGCATAAATTTATTCCGTAACAAGCATAACCAATAGCATAACCCACGAACAACAACCAAGACACCATCACAAAATCTACTGTGATAAAAAAAACTTTAAGGTATAATGCGCATAAAGGAAAATACAATGATAATAATAACGAAAACTCCCGAAGCTCGACTACACACTCCTGCTCCTACTAAGCTACGGCTGCATTCTGGCGTCACCTGCACGCATCAATCGTGCATAAGCTTATAAAAAGCTTAGAGGGTGGTGAGAGTGTGTGCGCAATATAAGCGTGTTCAAAATGCAATATTAGAGTAATGCAGATATGCTGGTGAATCCATGAATGCTATCAGCCGTACCAAGACTATGCGATGCAAGGCATGAATGCTATCGACCATATCAAGGTCATGCGATGCAAGACATGAATGCTATCGACCATATCAAGGTCATGCGATGCAAGGCGTGAATGCTATCGGCCATATCAAGCCATGCGATGTAAGGCGTGAATAATGTCGGCCACACCAAGGCCATGCGATGCGAGATGCAACTCAAGCATACTAATCCTCATCTGAATCCACATATCAATGCGACTCATCACTAGATCATCAAATATCAATACAGATCTCACTCTGGATAATCACTGGGGTTTAGTACACTCCAAATGGCACTGCCCCTTTCCCAGGCGCGCAGTTCAAGTGAGTGTAAAAAACCTCACTATTCGCCTAGCTAATAGCCTAACAATACCTATCCGGTACGTCGATAGCAGACCCATTTACGAGCTAGTCATACTTAGCCTAGCAATTGCCCGTACCCTCAGGCGGGTAAGGCCACACCCCCTTCTAACCAACCATGACACAGTGGGAGACGTGGCCTCCTGGTATTCAGCTCTCGTGCGCTCATGTATCCACTCGGTCTCGACGTTGGAGTCATCCTCTGGTACCATCGAGTTTAAAAATTTTCACACAAGGACATTTATGGTGCCCCAATACTAGTAACAGTATTTTCAGTGTCTAATTCTACCATCCACGATATGCTTGTGAAGGCTATTTCCCTCATGTCGCTAGGGCATATAGAAATCGTATCACACAAATGCGAGATGCATGAATCATACTATCCAGTCATGTAGCAATCCTGCGCATACCTCACGCTCATGTGGACAACTCCTATCAAGGAGTCCCATAATAATCCGCCCAAGGGCATATGCTACCATCAATCACTTCTCATATCAAGCATACATATGATGTGCATGGGCATGGATCGTGAAGCTATACTAAGCATGTTATATAATGATGATGATGTACTCTCCTCACATCAAGGATGGGTCTAGACAGCCTACACATATCAAGAATGGGCCTAACGATCATAGGGGCTCAACGGTTTGGGTTAGCCCACTAAGGGGAGGTGATAATGGTCCTAACAATGGGCCTTAGGGAGAGTTACAATGTGGATATTTAACCATCATTGTTCTTACAATGTAGACATCAAACCATCATTGCTCCCAAGGCACCATCATAAACATTATTACATACGTCATGGTGGAATCAAACATCACATCGGTCCTCATATACATCGCTTTGGGCCTCACACAAGGGCCTCACATACATCGCATTAGGCCTCATTCATGGACCTCACATGCATCACATTGGGCCTCATACAAGGGCCTCATATACATCGCATTGGGCCACATCTCATGGGCCTCAAATATATCACAATGGGCCACATCCATGGGCTTCTCATACATCACATCTAGCATCATCATATGGGCCAATATACATCACATCGGGCCTCATCATATGGGCCAATATACATTAAGTAGGCCGCATCACATGGGCCGCACCAATGGGCCTCATATACACAAGTGGGCCACATCACATGGGTCGCACCAATGGACCCACCAACCTAGCCGGTTGTATTGCCCTGGTTTTCAGAACTCAAGTACATGACTAGCATCCCAAAAACTCAGGAGTTAACTGAATAATAATGAAAATCAATATTAAAGTGCAAATAGCGGAATGAAACATAATATAGATATTACCCAAAATGTGAACAATATCCTAACCCGCTCAGCTGGGGGCCAATTACAAAAAATCAAATTTCTAAATGTCCTAAAATAATCATAAAGGGCTAATCTACTAGTTTAGCCCAAAATAAGCGGCCGCCTCCTACTGCTGCTCCTCGTCATAGAACTTTTCCTCAACCGCCACTGCCTCCTGGTCTGCTGCGTATTCATCGGCTCCTGTACCTGCATCCTCTGTATGGTTGAACATCGATGAATGAGTAACCAGCTCAGTATGATTTTCCTTCAAGATTACACACCACCACCCTAGACAAGATGTAGCGTAAAACAATGCAGTATACAAAACAGAGCAATATGCAAATCTTAATTAGTGCATGGATGAATGAGTGCACATCAACTGGAGATGCTCATCTAGTTGGCTTTTGGGAAAATCTCATGCAATATGGCCAGTCACCAGCGAAAGTACATAATACATGCGTAGTGCCAAACTCACCGAAGGTGGGTCGATAATCAATGGTCTGGGAGCTAGCGAAACGATACCCCAATGAGATGGGGAACAAGATGGATGGATCGGGCAGCCCAGTCAAAACGAGGCTGACCCGATTCATCTCCTGCACCAAGACAGCGAATGGACGCTATCCGTCCGTTTTGTGTAGTGGGGACCACCCAGATCACATTTCATCAATCCTAATCATTCATTCATCCTGGGAGGTGGCCACGAAACTCTCCAAGGTGGAATTTTGGCCCCATGAAAGCGTTCGCACGTTCCTAGCCGTTAAACGCAGAATGAATGGTGGAGAAGAAGATCTCGTGGGCTACACCGATTTCACTCCAAAAACACTCATTCCCGAATGGTTTTTCGTCCTGAAACCAATGGACGGAGTGGATTTTCCATTTGGATTCAATAAGTGGACCAACGCAAGTAACAGAGTCGACGTGCGTCGACTCTGTTTCGCAATAGAGCCTTGCGGTTGGGTTTTGTGGGCCACAACTGTACATCAAGGGCTTGATCCAAACCATCCAATTGCTTGGCAAAGACTCTCTCCAAGCTCGTCTTTCAGCCCAATGCACGTGTAAAGACGTGGAATGTTGTAAAACACAGAATGGAGGGCAGAAGCTTTACCGAAAGATAAATCAAATGGGCCACACCAAACCCAATCCAAAACCATCCATATCTGAATGGTTTTTCATGCTGCATCCAATGGACGGACTGGATCTCACCGCTGATGCAGACCATGGACCCACCGATCTTCGCAGCGCAAGGAATGTGCGCAGGCTCTGCGTCCGCAAAAACCGGCCGCAGTGGGCCACTGTGCGATCAAGGAGATGATCGGATCGATGATCCGATTAGACCAGAAGATGTAGAGGGGGGTCCTGATCCTGTTCATGAAGTCAAACCAGAAATCTGGAGTCATCAACCATCACATTTCCAAGCCGACGCCAGTCAGTTCCAAAGATTCTGCGACCTGCGTTCTTGGCTGCGTAACTGGCTGCGTAAAAGCCACATATGAACATCACCGACTCCAGCCAGGCCTCTCCAACGCCCCCAGCAAGTTATAAAAGGGAAGAAAAGAGAGAGTTTAGGGGGGAATCTGGAGAGCTTGGGGACTGGACGTGGAGCACAGAAGAGAGAGAGACAGAGAGTAGAGTTGTTCTCTTTTGTTTTTCTTCTTCTTTTGTTTATTTTATTTTGTTTTAGAGATTAGCCTAATTATGTTTATAGGCTAAAGCTCTTAGCTAGGGCTAAGAGGTGAAGCTTATTGTGAGATGGGAGACTCTACTTTATGTCTTTAATTTAGTTTTAATTTACGAACTGAATTTGATAATGGTTTGATTATCGGGAATATTTTTAGTTTTTAATGGTCTGTTGTGACTGAAATTACAATGGGTCTGCGATAGCTTTGAGCATGTCCCTTTCCTTTTATGTTTATGATGTCAGGAAGCCCTGTTGTTCACCATCATCTCCTAGGCATGGTAGGATGACGGTACCCTTCCTAACCTTCATAGCATGTTGATTGGTTGGTAATTAGTTTAATTCTTTTGTTTGCTTTGTCTCCTGGGCATGGTTTGGTGATGGAATCTATTCTAATTCATATACCTTTCATCTCTTTAAAATTATATCAGAGGAAGTTCAGTTTAATTTCCATGATTCTTGAAGCAGGCATAAGATCTCCCTGATCTCTACAAGTGGATCCTCTGAATCCCTAGTTTCCTACCTTTGAATTCTATATATTTTAGTTTACTATTTCATCATTATTCCTCAAATCCACCTGATTTAGATTTCATCTTTTTCTAGTTCTAGTTCTAATTATTTTCAGATTACGTACAGGTTTCAGTCCCTTGGGATTCGACCTCGGTCTTACCGAGTTTATTACTACATCACAACCCTATACTTAGGGAGTGAGCATATATATTAGTTTCCCTTTTCAAGAATAAAATTTTTAACCTCCTGCTTTGGTCACTTACCTAGGAGTTCCTATCCAGTTTGGGGCGAGACTGAGGCCCAGGTGGGCCATATTGTACATCTACATCCTCTATTTGGTCAACATACCTTGACCCCAAGGTTGGATTGATTTGAAATCGGGTTCCAACGGTCAAAATGGGGTCCAGATCATGATGAGGGCTTGATTTGTCACTAACTAACTCTCAAGAGTTGGTTGTAGGAGTGTTGTCCCTAATATGATTCAATCAAATGACATAGGGCTTTTATAAGTTGGGGTTTTTTTGTTGATCTTACCTTCCTGGCCGTCATGGAGTTCATCTCAACTCCTAGGGCCCTTGATGGATGGCTTTACTGCTGACTGGAACTCCCATCCTGCATGCGTTAAGTGTAAACTATCTAATTAATCCATCCTAATTTCTGTTGATGCAGGTTTAAAAAGGGTAACACCTGTGTACAAAAGGTACGAGGTGTTACACCGGTCCATCTACACCATTCATCTATTTTAGAGATCATTTTAGAGCATTTTCCAAAAATGAATCATATTGAAAGATCATCTGGACCGCACCCTAAATAGCGGAGGAGATGATGATTAAAAGATCATCTGGACCATACCACAAATAACAGTGGAAATAATCACAGGGCCCACCATAATGTTTATTTTCCATCCAATCTGTTTTATAAGGTCACATAGACCTGAATTAAGAGGAAAACAAATTTCATATCGATCTAAAACTTCTGACCCCAAACGGGTTTCAATGGTAGACATTCAATCCTCCACTGATTGATGTAGTGTGGTCAACTTGATAGGTAGATCTATCTTATATTTAGTCTCAAGCCTTAAGATAAGCTCACAGGTGGATGGACGATTTGGATCTAACACATAACTCATGATCAAGCTACAGGACTGCTGACGTCAAATAGCAGCTATATATCTGGTCTGGCTTGCTGGCCCACCGTCCAGATGAACAATTAGATATAATACATATCTCAAGATCAGACCCACATAGCTGCTGACGTCAACACAGCAATTATATACCCTGTGGGATCCACAAATGGACATTCTGAATTTAACACAGATGGACGATCTGGATGTAATACACCTCATGATCAGACCCACCGAACTTGCTGACATGAAATACAGCAGCAATACATCTAGTGGGGCCTAGAAGATGGATGGCTTAGATACCACACATGCATCATGATCAGACCCGCATAACTTTGTTGACGTCAACACAATAGTTGCATGGCTGGTGGGGTCCACAAATGAACGGTTTGGATGTAACACATACATCACACAGGACCCACAAAGCTTGCTGACGTCCAGCCACTTAATGGACGGTTGAGATATAACATATACCTGATGATCAGGCCCACTGACCTCGCTAACGTTAGTACAACAGCTATACTGCTAGTCCCGTAGAGATGGACGATCATAGATAAAGCACATACCTCATGTGGGACCCACAGAACTTGCTGACGTCAGTACAGCAGCTACAATGCTGGTGGGGCCCACATGGATGGACGGCGTGAATAAAGCATATACATCATGTGGCACCCACAAAGACGGTGTGCTCCGCCTGAGATTTGAATCTGCTTCATTCCGGGCTTGGGAGGCCTGGATGGATGGTGTGGATTCACACGTACATCATGATGAGCCACGGATGACCTGGATAAAATACATGAATCAGGTGGGTCCACGAATGTGGCCCACCAGCAGCTTATACAAAGCTGATATTTGTATTATCCCTTCATCAGGGTCTGCCCAAACTGGCAGCATTACTGCCACTGGATGATCAACAGGGTGACCCTTACTTAGTGGATGGTTTGCTTCAGGTGGGCCACACACCATCACAAAAGAGAGAGAGAGAGAGAGAGAGAGAGAGAGAGATGGAAGGGAGCTCCACCATTATGAGCTTCCTTGGGCTACAATACATACATCAAGATGAGACCCAAATAGGATACATACCATCAATCGGTAGGCCCTACTTGATCCATCACAAAAATTACAATCTAATCCTATAAACAACTACCTTAGATCTTGGAGTTCTTTTTCACTAATGAGTTCTAGAGCTCCAAGGGATGAGATTCAATGGTTAGGATTGATTTTAGAGGGTTGGATGATGAGATTGGGTGGTAGGGAGGTGGGCCTTCTCTTGAGTTCTTCTCTCCTTAAAATTTTTCTCTCATGGAAGCTTGGGATGGAGTGAGATGGAGAGAGAAGGAGATGGGATGAAAAGGATGGAAGGAATGGATGTTGTAAGAAAATGACATGGAGGGTAAGGGCTTGGTTGAATTTTGGATGAGAGAGGGATGGGTGGAGAGAGAGAGAGAGAGAGAGAGAGTTGACTTTGGGTAAGGCTTGTGTAAGAGAGGGATGGGTTGAGTACTTGACTTGTGATTGATTGATTGATGTGATAGGTTGTAGAGATTCTCTTGAAATTTACAACGCATGGCATTTTCCTCAAAATAAATGCGGGCCCACAACTCCTGGCATGGGTATCACATTGGCGTGCGAGACGCGGCATTGGAACCACGGCAATAGCGCGGTCGCTAGGGCATAAGTCTCGAGTCGAGTTGACTCAGATATACAAGATGCGACTCAGGATCGCGCGAAAATGCTATCTACGCGTTTCGGGTCGCCGGAATTCGAACGGGAGGACCACGGGAGTCTAAGGAACGGTACGGTCTAGGATACAGGCCTTACAACAGGACACATGAAGAATGATTATAAGAATCTTAAATTAAGGAATGAGAATTTAGGGAGTTCTTCCAAGGAGGGCAACGCTACAGAATCCAGTGAGAAGAAGAATGATAGTGATGTACTGATCGCATCAAAATCTGAGTACTTCGACAAAGAATGGATTTTGGATACTGGGGCTTCATACCACATGACCCCTCAGAGTAGTTAGCGCACTAGTTACAGTAAGTGCAATGGTAGCCAGGTGTTTATAGGCAAGGACAATGCCTGTAAAGAGGTTGGTGTTGGATCAATACGCATCAAGATGTTTGATGGCATGGAGCGTGTCTTGATCGAAGTGAGACATATTCATAAGTTAAGAAAGAGTCTGATATCTCTGGATGCACTTAAGGCACTTGGGTATAAATTTATCAATTTTAATCATGTCTTTAAAGTTTCAAAATGGGCACTTATAATCATAAAGGTGGAGAGGAATGGAAACCTTTACAGGTTGATCGGAAAACCTTTACATAAAGAGAGGAATGGAAACCTTTACAGGTATAAATTTACCAATTTTAATCATGTCCGTAAAGTTTCATAATGGGCACTTATAATCATAAAGGTAGAGAGGAATGGAAACCTTTACGTCATCGAGTGGAGCTGAAGCATTTGTAACAGATTTCACATCTGCACGTATGTGGCATGCACGCTTGGGCCACATGAGTGAGTGTGGCATGCACGCTTGGGCCATATATGCAAGCATTGTATATATGGTAAACAGTCAATGTTGTCTTTTAAATATAAGAAACATATTTGTAAGGGGGTTGTAAATCGATGTGCATCAAGATGTTTGATGGCATGGAGCATGTCTTAATCAAAATGAGACACACTTCTAAGTTAAGGAAGAGTCTGATATCTCTGGATGCATTCGAGGCACTTAGGTGCAGATTCACCAGTTTCAATTGCGTCCTTAAAGTTTCAAAATAGGCACTCATAATCATAAAGGTAAAGAGGAATGGAAAACTTTACAGGTTGATTGGGAATACGTCATTAAGTGGAGTTGTAATGTCTGTAACGGATTCCACATCTGCACGTATGTGGCATGCACGCTTGGGCCACATGAGCAGGTGAGACATGAAGGTACTTTCTAACCGTTATTTAATTCTAGCTTTTTAAAGTATTGATTTTAATATATGTAAGCATTGTATATATAGTAAACAGTCAATGTTGTCTTTTAAATATAGGAAACATATTTGTAAGGGGGTTTTAGATTATGTGCATTCTGATGTGTTGCGGTCGTTGCCCATAATTTCTAGTAGAGGGTTGTTATGGTTTGTTATATTTATTAACGACTATTCCAGAAAAGTGTGGATTTATTTTATAAAAAATAAATCCAATGTTTCAGTAATTTCAAACAATAAAAGGCAATTGTTGAAAAATAATCAAGGCGAAAGGTGAAAGTATTAAGAACAGATAACAGTGAGAAATTCACTTCTAGATAATTCAATCGGTTTCGTAAGAATGAAGAGATCATGAAGCACAACAAAGTGCACCACACACCAAAGCGGAATGGTGTGGCTAAGCAGATGAATCAGACTCTCTTAGAGAGGGCCCAATGCATGGTGAGCAACGCTAGGTTGGATAAGAAAATATGGAATGAGGCTGTTAACATGGCTTGTTACTTGATGAATCGGTCCCCTTCTACTGCTATTGATTGTAAAATTTTAGAAGAAGTGTGGGGTGGTCAGCGGATAAACTACTCATGACTGTGAGTATTTGGTTGTGATGCTTACTATCATGTACCATCAGTTGAGAGAGATAGTTGTACCAAATGGCTAAAAAGTACGTCTTTATCAACTATGGTAATGGTGTGAAGTGGTTTGGGCTATATTACCGGGTCACACAAAAAATTATTCTTAATCGTGACATTAAATTTCATGAAGGATCCTTGTTCCGTAAGAATAAGCACAAGGATGTCGAAAAGTTAGTTGTGGACGTTCAGATAAATAGAGATGAGAAATAGGCTATTAGTATAGTGATTCATGTACCCTATTTGTCAATCACATGCCTCATTGTGTCATTTAGTCAGTTCAGCCCTTAAAAAGTGAATACCAAAGACACAAGCGAAAGTGGATCATCAAGGAGTGAAGAACAGTTAAATGAAGTGCCTTAGTAGCCCTAACCTTTAACCCAAAACAACCTTAAACATCTATATGATATTTTGGCTTATTAGGAAAACTTTTTTTTTATCATCCCTTAGCCCTAGGAACCCAAGCTAATTATAATAAGTAAGGCTAAAGGATGTGCGAAACCGCTATTAAAGATTACATCAATATGATGATAATTCCGACTTTCCCAACAATAAATCCTCAATATATCTACTAAGCCCACTCACAAGCTTCGAGAATCTCTATTAAACAACTTGTGAAAGATTACATAAATCTGATGATAATGACAATAATAATAATAATAACAATACTACTAATATTACTAATATTAATAATAATATATACTATATAAAACCCCAAAAGAGGAGGACAATTTTTCTTTGCAATTAAAGAAATTTGAATATTCAAAGATTATGGGAAAACATTTCAAAAGAAGTTAGAAATGTTTTGGCAACCTAAAACATAGCTACTCCCTAACACACAATAAGATTACATAAACATCACGGTGGTGGGCCTCACCGAAACAGCCGTCCATTTGCTCACTTGCATACCCGACCAGCTGTTAAAAATATAACAGGTGGTTATAATGCAGATCAATGAGGCAGCTGTTTGAAAAAAAAAAAAAAAGCATCAGAATAAAACTTCCATAATAATTATGTAGTTGTTTGTAAATTTTCCTAATAATAATAATAATATACTATATATAACGCAAGCAGATGCCGACAATTTTGCCTTTGCAAATTGCAATTAAAGAAATTTAAATATTGAAAGATTATATGAAGATGATTCCAAAGAAGTCAGGAATATTTAGGCAACAGATAGCATAGCTGCTCCCTATTGCACGATGAGATTTCACATGCTATGAACAAGCAACTGCCTCATTTTCATTTGAATGCATTTCTTTAAAAATCTTTTTGTGGCCCATTGATGGAGGTTATCCAGAAGATTTTTTAGCCAACCTAATCAACTGTACATCTGATTGGATCAACGGTTTGGATCACATTATCATTTCTCTAAAAGTATGGAATTGTGAACATCATACAAACTATACATTTGCTGAAGATCAGGACCATTTATTGCTAGACACACATACGTTAGTTGATCAATTTTGAAAATGACTTTAACAGTCAATGAAATTACATATTTTAGTCCTAACTTTTCGATATTATCATATGATCATGCCATGCATTAGATTTTTAAGATTTGGTGGGCCCACATGCATGTGCAAGGACAGTACCCTCCACCGCATGTTATTGGTAATTTCAACTGTTGACCCTCCAAATCTAAGAAACGGCTAGTATAGAGTCTAGTTTTTAATGGAAGACAGTTCAGCATCATCTTGAAAATGGTGGTGGGCCATCCTCACACTCACATGGCACTAATGTAAGACTATCTTGACCATCCAAACCATGGGGTACATTGTGGATAGAGTGTAAGATCACAGTAATAGAGAAATCTTAACCATCCATTGATGGCTATCAAATGAATGGTTAAAAGTAAATTAGAAAGTGGTCAAAATTCCAAGGGAAGAATCAGTTGGTTACTATCATATTCTCTCCTCAACAGACCAAATGGTCTGGATCAGTGAACCATGGCCCACTTCTTAGAACCGAAAACCACAATAGTTCCTATGTGGCAGCGCATATGGGTGAGAGTCAAGCATTCACAGGTGATCCGGTAGCGAATGTTGTTCAAGGGCTGTCTGATTTTCAAAATCCTCCGTAAATAAGCAATTATTACCTGCTTCAAAAACCGCTGGGATTATTTAAATTTGTGGCCCACCATATAGATAAGCAATTATTGCTGCTTCAAAAACTGCTCGAACTTATTTAAATTTGTGGCCCCACTGTGATATACAAATTTAAACAAGTCCGGTTTTTTAAGCAGGTAATAATTGCTTTTATATATATATATATATATATATGCTCCGTCCATACATTTTAGAAGAACATTTTGAGATATGAGCCAAAAAATGAGGTAGATCCAGCATTCAAATGGCCCACACCAAAGGAAATAGTGGCCCCAAAAAGTTTCTAACAGTAGGTGTTCGATTTCCTTTTCCTTGTGGTGTGATCCACTTGAAATTTGGATCTTTCTCAGTTTTTCTGCTCATGCTTTAAATTCAGTTGGCATAACGAGCGGATTGTGTGGATTAGCCACATACATTATGGTGGGCCTCAAATATATTTCACAGTGTCCTCCGTTCTAGCATAAAAAAGTAGAAAATAATTATTACCTATTTTACAACCCATTTACAGGGAATTTGGAAAATTAAACAGGCAGGCACATGTGTAGCTCACATAAATAGTAACAACCTATTCTGTTCAATTCAAACATTATGTGAGTTGGAGGTCAGGAATTCAGGTTATATAACATACATGATATAGATGTAAAATAATGAAATCAACGAAAAATAAAAATAATTGGAACCATCTATTCAAGTAACTTTGTGCCATATAGGATTGAAAAATAACCTGATACTAATATAGGATAAAGTCAAGGAAAATCTCATAGTTAGCAGAAACGATAAGATTTCTATGGCCATTATAGCTTCTTATGGCCATAACTCTGTGACCAATCAGTATTTTCATTCATATAATATATCATTGAAAAACTATCTATAAGCAATAGGCTTTGAGATTGCGTTGGTTTTTTATTCTGAATTGGAAAGTTAATCATAATGAAACAATGGGGTAGATCTTTATGAAGATGATCCATCTCATTGTTACCTTTTGCTTAAATGGGCACTTATCTTGTTATTTGTTGTCTCATGAGAGTATTTCCATGGGATATGCCATCTTGGGGTGTGATTTTCTAAAGTAAGTCATTTAGGAGTTAGAATTGAGTTTGAAGTTCAGATATATATATATATATATATATATATATATATATATATATATATATATATATATATATATATATATATATCAATTTTTGCCCTTTTTTATAGGGTTATAGGGTTTGAAGAAAATCACTTGTGCTTAAGTCCCTATTTGAGTTACAAGTATTACTTTGACTTGAGGTATGGCACTTGCAATAGAAGTAGACCCAGAAGGGATAAGAAAGAAATGGAGAGAAATTTGGAGAGAAGATTAGAAAAGAGAGGGAGAGAGAGGAGTAAAGGGTGAGGGCTATTTACAAAATATGTGCTACAAAGATAGAGAAAAGGAAATGACAAGTGATCTATCCTTGCTGTTTTCCTTATCATGTCCCACCCAAGGCCCCATCCACCTAAGTTTTAGACTTTTGTCTACTATGACCGACGCAATAGATATATAGAGTGGATGTCATATTATCATCAAAGTGGGTGATGCAGGGATGAACGTGATGAGATCGATCATCGCCTTCCTCAAGGATAACTACTCCGAATCTACGAAGCTTCTCTAAACTCCTCACAAAGACTTCTCGAATCCATAAGGAAAAAGCAAGGAAAATAGTAAATAAATTCTATAAAATTCGTAATTTGATTGATGAATGAATTAAACAAGTTCACAACCCTTTAAATAGGGATACTAAGCCATGGGACAAGTTTCAGAATCAAACTACAACTAAAACTCCTAGAAATCACAACTTACTATTTATAGACGGTCGTGATGTCTACTAGTGCTCATGGTTTTCAACCAAAAATATTAAGTATCCTATTCGGCTCAACCATGCTATTCTCCTAATTATTCTAAGCACTTTTCATGTTGGGTGCAACTCCTATATCCCAACGAATGAAGAGTTATACTCAAACTAGTATAATAGTTAAAACGAAAATAAAATGGGAATTCAATCGTCGATCTAATGGTATTTCGCACATTCAACGTGGACAACCCGGCATAGCGGGTTGGGTGGATAAAGCAGCTCGTCTTGCCCCAAAATCATATATGGTACGTCGAATAACTTATTCTGGATTGCAAGATATGCCTAATTTAAGGTCTGACGGTCCGGATCACTTTTGTCGTTAACCATGTCTTTTCTGATCCACCTTGGCCATGAAACTATCCGAAACCCGCTCTACATCAGTGGGCCCTACATAACATTTGTCTCATGGTATCCACTGTAGATAAGGAAGAGAAAAGGTCAATACAAACTAAATGCATTAAACAAAGTTAAAGGAAGCAGCCGTTTATGTTACTTTATACAACAATATCTAAATCATCCCTTACCAAAACAACAACATTTTTAATGATGATTTTACTCTTTAATTAGAAATATTTCTAAGACTAATTAAGGACAAAAAATTTCAAATTTTAATCAAGTTATATATCATATAAAATATAAATAATGTTATCTGATGGTTACATGTTTGACTTTTTATTACTTTATCAGTAATTTCAATTACAGATATTAACCCAACTCAACTTCACCTAACCCAATATAACCTGAATTGTGTTGGGAGTGAGCATTCAAACCATTTGGGTTGGGATCAGTTGGGTCTAGGTTAGGTTATGGGGATCAGGCTAATTCCTTTTGAGCTTGGGTTGACCATCAACCTGACCCAACTGGCCCCAGTTGCACCCTTAGTCTGATGGATGTCCTGGATCCCACACACATGTTTCATTGTCAGGCATGTGGACTTTTTTCTATAAGTTAGTCTGTACCACTTGGAATAAGATAGTCTACTTTTGAATATCATTAAATAAAATACCTGGCCCACCTATTTAAACGGTGAGCGTGTGTTTTCTCATTTTTTACATCCGGGGCTCATCGTTCGGGAATCCAGATCATTGGTCTGTTAAGTCCCAGTATGGGTGGAAACTGCCCCAAAAATCTCCTAGATTGGATGTTAGTACCTCGTTTCTGTTCTTGACCGTCTATGTGTGGGCCACAAATTGAAAAGTCAATGCCGTCCCATCAAGGAGATTTTTGAGCCATGGCCCAGCCAGAGCAAGATACAACAGACCAATGATATGGATTATCGAACAATGGGCTCCACTTGAAAGAATTGAAATCACATCAAAATATGCAGGCCTGGATGATGTAGAGCGGGTCACAGACAATTTCATGGCCAAGATGGACGAGAAGTGGCGTGATTGGAGGCGAAAGTGATCCGGACCGTCAAAATTTTAAAATGGGCGTATCTCGCAAATCGAAATGAGTGATCGGACTTGCCATATATGATTTTGGGGTAGAACGAGCTACTTTAGTCACCCAACCTGCTAGGCTTGGTTGCCCACATAGAATTTGCGAGATTCCCCTAAATTGACGGTCGAATTTCTATTTTATTTTCGTTTTTACTATTTATAGTAAGTTCTAGTTTGATTATCACTCTTTATCCATTGGACTTGGGGAGTTGCGTACAACATGAAAAGTGCTTATAATAATTAGGAGAATAGCATGGTTGAGCCAAATAGGACACTTACTATTTTTGGACGAAAACCATGAGGTCTAGGGGAAATCATGACCGTTTATAAATAGTAAGTTTACAATTTATAGGAAGTCACGATTTATAGGAGTTTTAGTTGTAGTTTAATTCCAAAACTTTTGCTAAGGTTTAGTATCCCTATTTAAATGGTTGTAAACTCATTTATTTCAACCACCAATCAAATTTATGAATTTTCAAAAATTATTTTTTATTTTCTTCTTTTCCTGTTTCCGAGGTATTTCTATGTGGAGTCCAAAGAAGCTCCGTAGATTCAGAGTAGTTATCCCCTTGAGGAAGACAGTGATCGACCTCATCATGTTCATCCCTGCATCACTAGACTATGATGAACATTCTTCTCTTCTTAACTGTCTATGTGTAGGCCACAGATCAAAAGGCTAATCCCGTCATATCAAGGAGACTTTTGAGCCATATAGTCCATCTGTAGTGGACACAACGGAACAACGGTTTTGATTACCGAAACATGTGATCCACTTGTTAGAATTGATAACACAATTTCCATTTTTTTTCTTAGGGGTGCGTTTGGCTGCACCAAATATCATGAAATAAGCTAATACACTAAGATGGCTTGATTAATTCACCATTATCTCAGTTAAAAAAAATTCAGGGTTAAAGGTAGACTCATTCTCAATCTATAAACTAATCAAACTACTTTTGACGTAATTGCATGGCATAAATCATTTAAAAATTCAGCAAATGTGTGATTTGATCGACCGGTGACACAGTAAACAGCGGCGGCGATCACATGTCCAGATAATTGAACGTGCACCGGTCATTCCACGATCGGTCCACCTTTCTTGTAATTTTTTATCCTTAAATTACTTAAATAATTTTTGGGTTTCAGTAAATGTGTGATTAGACTAACAGGTGGCCCACTAAACAACGGCAGCGATCACAGGTCTAGCTTATGCATCTACACCGGTCATTCCATGATCGGTCTGCCTTTCATTTGATTTCTTATACTTAAATTTTAAGGTCCCTTGATATGCATTAATACGCCATCTTCTAATGGCTCAAGCTTTTAGAGAAATTGGTTGTTTGACATTAAATGACTTGAATAATTTTTGGGTTTCAGGTGGTGATCATATGTCCAATTTACGTGCACCGTGGATCCTATGATTTTTTATTATTAAATGACTTGAATAATTTTTGGGTCCTCTTCTATGGAAGGAGAGCGAAGAGAATTGAGTAATCAACATGGATTTCTGAAGGAAAAAAACATGTCTAATACCGTTTTGCTTCGCTCATGAGTGACGAGCAGGCCAATTTGATATACAGTTTGAACAAGGAACTTCAATTCACATGTCAGTCTTTCTCTAGCTTGATTGAAATAGCTTTGAATAAGGAACTTCAATTCACATGTCTTTCTCTAGATTGAATGAGATATCTTTGAATAAGGAACTTCAATTCACAGGTCTACCTTTCTTTAGAGTGATTGAAATGGTTCTAAAGAGAGAAAAAAAAGAAAATGTGGTTGATATGCTTCTAATGTTCTCCATTTAGGTATGTAGCTTCCCGGATATTCATTTCTCCGGCGGCTCCTTGGAGGGGAAGAAATATTCCACCTCTACCGTACCGGGTGGTCCATGTTTGACCGAGTATTAATAAGTCATACCGATTTTGGTCCCCAAATGACCTGCATTCCAAAATCCAATTTTGATTGACTCTTCTTTCCCAAAAGGAGAGTGAGGAAGAATCAACTTAGGAACATAGAATTATTTAATAATAATAAATAAATAAATAAATAAAAACACCTTGCTTAGTTATCAAAAAATCTCATTGATTAATAGTTGATTAATAGACTATTAGATAAACCTTGCTTGTAATCAATCTATTTAGCATTGTTTATTACACCGTCTCCATAGGAATTTTGTGTTCTCATTACCAATTCCAAATTCGAATAAAGGATGAGGGTTGCATCAGGTTAGCAACTAGCGTAGAACTTAAGCAACTTCCAACGTGATATTGAATGATATGACATTCCAAACTGATGCTAAGTTGTAAGGAAAAAATAAGAGCTGATGACCTATGGTTTAATTAAAGTTATGACCCTAATAGATTAGAACGGTTAAAAAACATATTCATGTAGCCCACCCAATTAATTAGTATAACGCTTGAATGATGATAATGATGATGATGTTTGTGTACTTATTTGCTACAATTCAGCCTGTTGAGTTGGGTTCAAGGTCAACCTGAGCCCAGCCTGATGTAGAGTTGATCCAACCCAAAACCCGGCCCGAAGTCCTTTGTACTCATCTGACTCAACCCAAATACATCTGATTATTCCCGAGTCAACAAGTACTTCCTCAACCAAAACCTAACCCTAATTCAAATCATGTTGGTGTTTTTCAACCCGAGCCCAACCCAAGGATACTGACAACCTAACCCAACCTAACCTGACCTGGACTCACATTAGGTCAGTCGTGTTTGGGTTGACCAAACTCAAGTTGCAGCCTTTAACACCATGCCCAATCAGAACAGTGTCCTGAGGCGTCCATGTGTGAATTGTCGTAGGACCGCACGATTCGATTGCACATGCAGAGCTCACCACCAATAAATTAAAACAAATTAAGCCGCTACTGTGATCAAGTCTGAATATATTCGGGTCGAACGTGGGCCGTAGAGTCGCTCTGCCCAATTATACTTGGAGATTGTCTGTACGGGTCATGCAACGCCCAAGGAGGGGCAGATAAATTTGAAATTATGGGAAGTCATGGGTGTAAGACCCGTATCCTAGACCATACCATTCTATAGGCTTCCGTGGTCATCCCGGTCGAATTCCGGCGACCCTCAACCTGAAATCGGTATTTGCGCACAACCCTAAGTTGCAACTCATAGATCTAAGTCGGCTCAACTCGAAACTTGTTCATAACGACCACGTCGTCGCCACGGTTCCAACGCCACGACTTGCGCGTCGATCCAATACCCATGCTAGAAGATATGGGCCCGCATTCATTTCGAGGAAAACGTCGCGCGTGCGAATTCCAAGAGAATCACTACAACCTATCCCATCAATCAATCATCAATCAATCAATCAACTATACATCCTATCACAAGTACAAGCAACCATCCCTCTCCTACACAGCCTTACCCAAAGTGAACTCTCTCTCTCTCTCTTCACCCATCCCTCTCTCACCCAAAATTCAACCAAGCCCATACCCTAACCATCCCTTTCTTACAACATCCATTCCACTCATCCCTTATCATCGCATCACTTCTTTCTCTCCCTCATTTCTGAAACAATTTCCCAAGCAACCAAGAGACCCAACGTTCAACTTCCCAATCAACCCAAGTGTGGCCCACTTCTCTACCACTCAATCTCTCATCTCCACCATCCGATCTTCATCATCCACCATCAAAGAGCAAGCCAAGGAGCCTAGGAGTCCAAGGTGCTAAAGAAGAAGGCCAATAGGTGGGTGATCCACCATTGATTTTTAATTTAATGGCCCACTTGTGATGGGACCCAATTTGATCTATGTGTTGTAATCATATGAGGGGCCCATAGTGGCGGGGTCCCTCCACTATATCGATCTCTCTCTCTCTCTCTCTCTCTCTCTCCCTCTCCCTCCCTCCTTTTGGTGATGATGATGATGAGAGTGGCCCACTTATGACATATGTATTATACCCATACCATCCGTTTTGGGATGTATGAACCCCACCGTGATGAATGGATTAGATCCACACCGTTCATCTAAGGACCACGTATAAGTGGGGCCACCTCAATATATGTGGTGGGTGAGCCACGTGTACGTGGACCCACCTTGATGAATGTATTGCATTCATACATTGGACGTAAACACAACAAACAACCATATATATATATATATATATATATATATATATATATATATATATATATATATATATATATATATATATATATATATATATTATAAAAAGAGAGAGAGAAATAAGATTTAAATAATATATAATATTATTATGTTATGGTGGTCCCCACGTGGGACCCACCTATTGTGGTTAAATCACTGGAGCACCCACGCTAGCAGCAGATAGCTACTATCTTTACGTCAGCAAGTTGGTGGGGACCACCATGATATGTGTTTCATATCTAAGCTGCCTGTAACTGGACGGTTCTGTGGGCCCTAACATGAGGTATGTGTTAAATCCATACCGTCCAACACCCTGGCTGAGTGGGACCCACCCCTATATCATCACCTTCCAAACTCTGGACGGTGATTGGCTAGACAACCTCACACCAGCTTATAGCTGATGTATTGGCGTCAGTAAGTTCTGTGGGTCCCACTACTGTATATGTCGGCAAATTCTGTGGGTCCCACTGCTGTATACGTCAACAAATTTTGTGGGCCCACTATGTCATGTGTTATATCAAGGCCGTCCATCTGCTGGACGGCCAGCAGCCCCGCCATGATGGGTGTGTTCCATCCAAATCATCCACCCATTTGGCTAGCTCATCTTAAGGCTTGGGACAAAAAAATGAAGTAGAACTGGTGATCAGGTGGACCACACTGCAAAAAAATAGTGTGGAGTGAATGTCCACCATTGAAACCCTTTTTGGGGTCACAGAAGTTTGGATCATATGAAATTTATTTTTCCTCTTAATCCAGGTCCTTGTGACGTTATGATCAGGTTGGACAAAAAATAAAATGGTGGGCCCCGCGAATTTAAACTGTGAAAATCATTATCTCCACTGTTATTTGTGGCATAGTCCAGATGATCTTTTGATATGATTTATCTATGAAAATGCTCTAAAATGACCTTTAAATTAGGTAAATGGTGTAGATGATGTGACCCATTTGGGTAAAGCCTAATGTGATGCATGTGATGTATTTGAGGCCCACATGATGCAGCCCATTTGAAGTATATGAGGCCCATTGGTGCAGCCCGTTGGTGCGACCCATTTGATGTATATGAGGCCTATTAGTGTGGCCCGTTGAAGCAGCCCATTTGATGTATATGAGGCCCATTGGTGTGGCCCATTGATGCGGCCCATTTGATGTATATGAGGCTCATTGGTGCGGCCCGTTGATGCGACCCACTTAATGTATTTGAGGCCCATGGGTTAAGGTCCAATATAATGTATATAAGGACCATGAGTGAGGCTGAATGAGATGTATGTGAGGCCTTTGTGTGAGGCCGAATGTGATGTATATGATGTTCATTGCGATGTGTGATTCCACCATGATATATGTAATGATGTTTATGACGAGCTATGCCTTGGGAGCAATGATGGTTTGGCATCCACATTGTAAGAGCAATGATGGTTAAATGTCTGCATTGTAACTCTCTCTAGGACTCATTGTTAGGCCCAAACCTATTGTGTGTAGGCCGTCTAGGCCCATCTTCATTATGAATAGAGTCCATCACCATATAATATGCGAAGTATAGTTCCATAATTCATGCTTATACACATCATATGTATGCTTGATCTGAGGAGTAACTGATCATAGCATATGCCTTCGGGTAGATTGTTTATGGGCTCCCTGATAGGCGGAGTTGCCCTACATTAGAGCGCGATACACGTAGAATTGCTGCATGATTGATAGTGTGATTCATGCACTTCGCATTTGTATGACGTGATTACTATAAGCCCTAGCGACATCAGGACTATTGCCTCCACAGACATATCGTGGATGGCATGATCGGACACCGAAAATACTATTACTAGTATCGAAGCGTCATAGATGTCCTTGGGTGAAAATGCCTAAACCTGATGGTACTAGAGGATGATTTCAACAGCGAGACAGAGTGGATACATGAGCGCACAAGGGTCGTATAACAGTAGATCGCGTCTCCCACTATGTCGTGGTCGGTTGGAAAGGGGTGTGGCCTTATCCGCCCGAGGGTAGGGATCAATACTAAGATGAGTCTGACCAACTCGTAAATGGGTCCTCTATCGACAGGCCGGGCAGACATTAGTAGGCGGATAGTGAGGTCTCTTCCACTTACACAGTTGCATGTCCAGTGGGCGGTAATGTGGTGTAGAGTGTACTAGACCCGGGTGATTATGCAGAGGAACCGTTCTGATATATGGTGCAGATTGGTATGCTTGAGCTGCATTTTTATTCATGGTATTGGCTATGTAGGCCTTACATCATAAGGCCTTGGTATGGCTGATAGCATTCATGTCTTCCACCGCATAGCCTTGGTACGGCTGATGACATTCATAGACTTGCAGGCATTTTCGCATTACTCAGATATTGCAACTTGCATTTCTACCATATGCACACACTTCACCACCCTCTAAGCTTTCTATAAGGTTATGCACAACCGTTGCATGCAGGTGACTCTAGGCAGTAGCAGTTAAGGAGTAGGAGTGTGAGACCCGTATCCTAGCCCGTACTATTCCATAGGCTTCCGCGGTCCTTCCGATCGAATTACGGTGACCCGCGACGCGTAAATAGTAGTTGCGCGTGATTCTACCATATGTATTCCAAAGTCGGCTCGACCTGAGACTTGTACCCTTGCGACCGCGCCGTCGCTGTGGTTCTGACGCCACATCTATCACGCTGATGTAATACCCAGGCTAGGAGATGTGGGTCCGTGTTCAGTTCGAGAAAAATACCACATTTTGTAATCCCAAGAAAATCCATCACATCAATCACCTCACTTGTTAAAGTACACTCATCACTCAACCCATTACTCTATCCCATCCCCAAGTACAAAAGCAACCCCAAAAAGGTTAACTTTCCATCACTTCACCCATCCCTCTCCCCATCACTCCATCACTCACACCCATCCATCCTCTCTCTCTCTCTCTCATTTTCTCCATTTTTCAAGCAAGCAACCCACGTCCAAGCTCCAAGCTCCATGGATAGAGCTTCTGTGGCTAACCTTCCTACCACCCAATCCCACCCTCCAAAGATCATCTCGACCGTTGAATCGCATCCATTGGAGCTCTAAAACGTGTTGGTGGAAGAAGGAAGAGGAGATCAAGGTGAGTGTTCATCATCTCAGTTTTTTTTTAGGGCCCACTTGTAATGGGACACACTTGATGTATGCATTGTATCTGGAGGGACCCATAGTGGCGGGGTCCCTCCAATATCCACCGTTTTCTCTTTCTCTCTCTCCCTCTCTTCCCTATTTTTGCGACCCACCATGATGAGTGTATTTTTCACACCGTCCAGTTATTGGACGTCCAGCAGCGGACACTGCTGGACTGTATGCAGGGAAAACACAAGTAGCAGCTTGATGCTGCAGCTGGTGGGCCATTCACGTGGACCCCCACCTTGCCGCACGTGCATACCTCACACCGTCCATCCTCTACCCAGCAGAGGAAGATCCGAGTTCAAGTGGACCATGCTGCAACCAACGAGGATTGACGTCCACCGTTGAAACAATGGGACCCACCCCACATGTGGAGCATCCACATCGTCCAACATATTTAAATATCAAATGGACCCACACCATCCACGTGTGGGGCATACCTTGATGTAGGCCTTGTATCTACACCGTCCCTAGTGAGGGACGTGGATACCCACCATGATGTACGTATTATCCTTGCCACGTGTGTGGCCTGCCATGATGTAAGTGTTATCTCCAGGCCGTCCATCATCTAGACGGTGTTGTGGACACCACTATGATGTAGGTTTTGCTCCACACCGTCCAGTTGTGGACCCCACTTCCCACTCGTGTGGGCCACCTGGTATATATGTTTCATCCAAGCCGTCCAACGTGGCCCACCTTGAATGTATGTATTTCCCACACCGTCCTCAGCTGGACGGTGTGGTCCACTGATATATGTGTTTCATCATGTCGTCCATCTGTGGATGCCCACCATGACATATGCGTTAGATCCACACCATCCAGATTGTTGGACGGTGGGCCACACCCTGACGTATGTGTTTTATCAACACCGTCCATCCATTTTTCCAAGATCATTTATATGGTAGGCCCCGGTCTGATTTGGTGGGCCTGGGCACTGCATCTTTTAAAAATAAATAATAATGATAATAATATATATATTATAGCATATAATATTATATAGTGGGCCCTATGTGACACCCACCTTAAGACGTGTTTTATCTAACCATCCATCTGATGGTACACCCACCACGATGTATTTATTTCATCCACACCGTCCAAATTATGCTGGACGGTGCTGGACAATGTTTGGACAGTGCTGGACAATGTTTAGATAGTGCTGGACGACGTTTGGACAGTGCTAATTTACATGGTCGATGTTTGGACGGTGCTGTCATGCCAGGCACACCGTGATGTATGTGTTTCATGTAGGTCGTTCAGCTGCAAGCCCACCTGCAGCGTGCAGGGCCCACCTTGATGTATCTATTCTATATTCACTCCGTCCATATGCTAGACGGGAGGGGCCCACCTTGATGTATCTATTCTATATTTACTCCGTCCATATGCTAGACGGGAGGGGCCCACCTTGAGATGTGTGTATATCCATACCGCTCACATGGAAATCTCACCTGTGATGTATATTTAAGGCCTACTTGCGATGTATTGAGGCCCATGTGTAGGGCCCACCTATTGTGTATTTGAAGCCCATGGGTCGTGGCCCATTGTGATGTATTTCCGACCCATATGTCATGGCCCATCGTGATATATTTTCGGCCCATACAATTAGGCCTATTGTGATGTGATGAGGCCTATTGTGATGTATTTTCGGCCCATTTGGTAAGGCCCAATGAAATGTACTTTCGGCCCATATGTTGTGGCCCATTATGATATATTTTCTGCCCATATGTTGTGGTCCATCGTGATATATTTCCAGCCCATATGATTAGGCCCATTGTGATGTGATGAGGCCCATCGCGATGTATATTAAGCCTTTGTGTGAGGCCATGGGCCCACTATATCTTTGGCTCTATGTGGGCCACCCCTTGGGAGCAATGATGGTTAAATGTCCACATTGATGGGCGATGATGGTTAAATGTCCACATTGTGACCTTCCCTTAGGCCCTTTGTCGAGGCCAATTCTGATTATCGAGGCCAATTCTGATTATCGAGGCCGATTCCAATTGTCAAGGTCGATACCAATTGTTGAGGCCGATTCTGATTATCGAGGCTGATTCTGATTGTCAAGGCTGATTCCAATTATTGAAGCCGATTCTGATTGTCGAAGCCGATTGTATAAACCGATTATTGATGTCGATTATCAGTACCAGTTATCGATACCGATTATGAGTATAGCATCATGATACATTCCCATACGCATCATCTGTAACTTTGTTATGAGATGTGGTTGACCATTGCATATGTCATTGGACACATTGTTATGAGACTCCCTGATATGCGGAAATCATCTCACATGAGTGCACGGTATACGTAGGATTGATACATGATTGGACTGTGTGATTCATGCATCTCCCATTTGTGTGATATGACTACTGTATGCCCTAGCGACATAAGGGCCGTAGCCTCCACAGGCATATCGTGGATGGCCAAATGGGACACTGAAAATCTGTTACTAGCATCGGGCCGCCATAGATGGCCCTGGGTGAAAATCTCTAAACCTCCGAGCCAGGAGACGCCCCAATGTCGAGACCGAGTGGATACATGAGCGCCTGAGTGCCGAATACCAGCAGGCTGCGTCTCCCACTTTGTCGTAGTCGGTTGGGAAGGGGTGGTGGCCTTACTCGCCCGAGGGTAGTGGGCATAGCTAGGCTGAGTTTGACCAGCTCGTGATTGGACCTGCTATCGACGTGCCAGGTAGATATTGGCTGACTACTGACCAGGTGGATAGTGAGGTCTCTTCCACTTGCATGGTTGCATGTCCAGTAGGCGGCGATTGCATGTAGAATGTACTAGACCCCGGTGATGATCCCAGAGATATACAGTACTGATATGTGGACTTATTGAGTAGGAGTTGCATACTCATTCATTCATTCATTCACTATCCACTCGAGCTGATGGCGCACAACTAATTGTTATATGTACCTTCGCAATGGCCAAGATTTCGGTTGGGGCGCGCGACCAAATGAGATCAGGAGTTTACCATATTGAGTCTGACTATCCAAATTAGGTATGGGACTGGTTTGGATAGAAGTCCCTTGTGATGGAGCCCCTAGCCTGCGATACTACGTACTATCATCCATACTTCATACTCCAGCATGGTCATTCCGTTCGTACCACATATTGTACTACATCCGCAGCATATGGCAATTTGGGTTACTATGTTTCTGCATTTATATGGCCTAGATACAGCTAACGGTATTCGTGGACTCATCAGGATTTGCATATTATATTGCAATCTTAGTATATGATATTGTCTTATTGTGCTTTTGCATCGCGTAGTCTGGATAAGACTAATGGTATTTACGAACTTACCAGCATGTTTCCACGTTACTCTGATACTGTACAGTTTATGGATTGCCAGTATTTTCACTTACTCTGATATCTATATGCTTGGCACGTGTATGGCATACACTTACACTACCCTCTAAGCTTTCTATAAGTTTATGCACGATAGATGCATGCAAGTGGCGTTAGGTCGCAGCAGCGTTGAGCTTAGAGCGTGCAGCCGTCTTCTGAAGCTTTGATTTTTGATATATGTATTTCTCTTTCAGTATTATATTCAACTGTTTATATTAGTGTACATGTAATGATGATGTTACCTTTGTGATTTAGGTAAACTTGTGGTTATGCTTTTTACGAGTTAAATGTACATTGAAAAATCTTCCTTGTAGGATCTTAGGATCGGAATCTGGTATATGGATGTTGGAAGCCAAGAATGGGGTACTACGAAGGCTATCGGTACCAGATTCGGCGATCAAAAATTTTGTGAACCCGATTTTCAAGTTTAGGGCGTGACAAGGAGCGTGCTGCAGAGCTTCCAAAGTTTTGGCTTTATTATCACTATATTTCTCTTTATGCGCATTGTATTCAAATTTTTTTTATCATAGTGGATTTGTGATGATGTTGTTGGTTGTTATTTGTAGGTTATGTTTATGGTTATACTTACTGCGAATCAAATTCATGTTAAAAATTCTCCTTGTAGGATCCCAGGATCAGAATCTGGTGTATGGGTACCGGGAGCCGAGAATGGGGTACTACGGAGGCTGTCGACGCCGGATTCGGCGATCAAAAATTTTGTGAGCCCGGTTTTCGAGTTTAGGCATGACAATGAGCCTCAGTGGGCTTATAGTCTATCACAGGCAATAGACTCAAACGACGCCTGGAAACGGACAATCTGCGTCATCCAGCCGGTGCTTGTAAGACGTAACTCTCCCAAGTAATAACCTGAAATCTAAATTTTTAAAGCAATTAGCCCCGCCGCTTAGGACGACAGATTAGGACACTTCAGCCATCGAATTTCACCCAAACTTGCACTATAAGACGAGAATATTTCCCTGCACTCATCCACCGAATTTGACTCTTGATCAATGGGCAGTGACCGTTAATCATAGAACGGACCCTTACGATCAATCCCCGCATCCGTTTGCCACCAAACCTTGGACAGCCCCTCATCGGACCGTGAGATGCCCATCTCATAACTCAGATGGACCAAGGAGCCACCAAGGCAACCCCGAAAGCCATAAGTGGGCCCCAAAGGGTCACTTGAGGAAGTAATTGACACCCAGGGCCAATTGGACAAAAGTCCAAACTATAAAAGCCTTCAAACCTATTCACACCCCAAGTATAGGGTTGTGATGTAGTAATAAACTCGATAAGACCGAAGTCGAATCCACAGAGACTAAAACCTATACGTAGTCTGAAAATAACCAGCACTAGAACTAGAATAAGATGAAATCTAATCAGGTGAATATGAGAGAATAATGATGAAATAGTAAACTAAAATATGTAGAATTCAAAGGTAGGAAACTAGGAATTCAGAGGATCCACTTGTAGAGATCAGGGAGATCTACGGTTGATTCATAAACTCAACTGGGCTTCGAGTCCCATCTTCATCCAGTTGGAAGATATATCACTAAAGCACAATATGAACTTCCTTTAATTTAGTTTTCAAGGAGAGGAAAGGTATATGAATTAGAATGGATCCCATCACAAAACCATGCCCATGAGACAAAGTAAACAATAGAATTAAACTAACCCACAACCAATCAGAAGATGTATGAATGTTATGAAGGATTTCATCATCCAACCATGTCCAATGGGCAATGGTGAACAATAGGGCTTCCTAACTTCACAATCAAAATAATGGAACAGGAATACATAAAGCCATCACAGATCTATTGTAATTTCAGTCACAACAAATCATTAAAAACTAGAAATATTCCTATTAATCAAAACTAGAATCAACATAGTTCATGGCATGAATCAAAGTTGTATAATCACTCCCATCACGCCACAAGCTTCACCTCTTAGCCCTAGCTAAGAGGTTTAGCCCAACATGATTGGACTAGATCTCAAAAAAAACATAAGAAAGAACACAGTAAAATAAAAAAAAAAATAATAACTTGCAATTCTCTCTCTCTTTCTCTCTCTGCCATCCAAAGGATTGAATGCTTTTTCCTTTCTTCCTCTCTTTTATATACGATGGAGGTCGGCTGGGAGTGCATAAGGTCGGTGGATTTCTTACGTAGCAACGTGCGTAGCGCCAACGGAAGAAAAACGCAAATAGTTTCGCATTTGGATGGACTTTTTGGCAAGAGGATCACCGAAAAACATGTTCTGACATCATGGCTAGGGTCATGGCTACCCTCTGAAGCTTGTGGACGGTCCGGATCAGTCATTCGATCACGTCTATGCTTATACAACACCCTGCAAGTTCCAGTTTTCCCGGACGCGCGTAAACCTTACGCAAGTTGCGCTAACGTGTTCAATTAATTTAGGGTCCTCACTTCAGATATAAAGTTTCGAATCGAACGGATGGCGAAAACCCTGTGATCTTGCATTTAGGACAACTTTCAGGCCACTTGAACATCAATTACTTGATTTTCTTGGATCTTCAGCGTGTAAATTCTTCGATCTTGATCCTTTAAGGTCTGCCCCTTGCCTTGGTGATTTCTGAGCATTAAATCCAACTTTTAATACCCTTTTTCAATCCAAGCTCTTAAATATACCTTTCACTACAAACACGATGAAAATAGGACATTAAGCATTATGATGTTCATAAAATCAGGTAATAACTGGGGTCTAAATGCAATATTTGACCCTCAACAAAACCCCTCTCCTTGACTCCCACAGCAATTTCCAACAAAGGGAGAGAGAGAGAGCAGAGAGAGAGGAGAGAGAGTGTGAGAGAGAGCAAAGGGAGTTGGGAATTTGAAATTTCCACTCTCCTACCTCCGTCATTCACCAGAAATCGCGGCCCTACCGCCGTAGAGGCGAAGTATAGCTGACCAAAGGTAACCATTCTATCTCTCCTCCATTTTCCTTAGCTTGGGCCGCTTGCATGTGTCGTAACATGCAATTCCTCTGGCACAAGCCCGGCACATCAAATTTAGGGACCTGGTGCCGCTAGAGCGACTCCAAGGAACTCCAATCTACGACGGGTGTGGACTATTACCTTAGGTGGCCTGCTATTATGCCTAGAGTGAACCCTAGTGATTATGTGTGGAGATTTTTCTTTGCATATTGCTGCTATAGTATGACATTGTTGAATTTGAACTTGTGCATGAAATTTCCCTAAATCGGGAAAGAATTTCCGATTTTAACTTTCTTGATGCATGTATTGTTTGAATTGTTTGGCAATTATGAAATTGCATGTATGTTATCCTCAATGTTGCTGATTTCATAAGTCAAATTCGGTCACATGTCCCATGAATGTGTAGATTAGGTAAATTTGCTAGTTGTATTGTTGATTTGTTGACCATTGTGGAATTGCTAGTTAGGTTGTCCCCAAAATTTTACTAAGTTAGCAAGATGAAATCGTGCACATGCCTCTCACATGTGTGGAGTCGGTGAATTAACCGCCTACATTTTGCCATGTAGGCCCAATTCTTCCTATAGTTGACTATAGTGTCCATTCTCATTTTATGTTTTCTCAAAACTTAGAGCCATGTGCATGTCTAACTAGGAATGCCTTGAATTACACCAAACGATAACCTGTGTACTGATAGTGAGTGCGGATTATTATTATACATACCTGATTTTCCTCACAACTACAAGTAGATCGACTTCTACTTATTTATATTGCATTTATACAATACGCCCTCTTTGGATCGGCCAACAATTTGGAATCTTCTTGGGCAGCCATTTCGGCTAGGTCCACCCACGGGTGAATCTGGCCTGACTAGTGAAACTACAAGTTATTGGCTGTAGTTGGACTACGCAAGACGCCGCTCTCAAGCCGAACAGTCCGTGGTTCGTCTCGTGGGGACAGTTTGGCCCACTAGTTGGTCATCTTTGCACGTTAACCATGTTTGTACACCCCTGCTTGAACCTGAGGTACCCTGTACCCGTTTGCGCCCATTGACAACCATTAGTTGCGACCCACATGATTCATGAGCCGGGGATGGTGGTATGGGATACTATGCCCGAGCCATCGACCTATGTTGGGGTCACGAGTCTCCCCGTAGTGACCGCAAGCAAGACTTTCATTGTCGTAAATGCCTTCGTATGATTCTAATTATGGGAATGACGAACCCAAACGGGCCAAGGACCGCGAGAGCCATACGGCTAAGGACGTCAAAACTGCACGATCGGATTAGGGCATTGATCAGTCAGGGTATCTCGATTTTCCCAAACTACTAGATGAATGAATATAATTAATCAACCTAGCTAACATTCGTATTATATTACATTGGTTACTTTGGCGATTCAGCAGTTGAGGTTGCACTGAAGGAGTATTGGTCATTCGCGATCGTTAGATGCTGTCGCTCGAGGGAGCATTGTGGTGAGGGCATGTATCATATCATTGAATCATGCATTTGCATTAACCAAAGTATTTAGGATTCTTTGAATGTATACATTTCACTAAATTCGTTCCTATGTATGATAACCTGTATAACTTATTGTTAATGGTACTACTGAGTTAGATGCTCACTCTCACTCTGGGACGGTATTTTAAAACAGCAACCAGAACCTATCATAGATGCAGGGATGATGGAGCTGTATGCGCTAGAGGGTGCCAACGTGGATGATGTTGAGGGTCAAATATTACATATCAGACCCAATTATTGCCTGGATTTACAAGCATGATACCATTCAATGGCCTGATTTAATCGTGTTTGTGAAGCAGAGTGTATTTACAAGCATGAGCTGAAAAAGGGTGCTTAAACCATAAATTCAACGCTCTGATGACACCCAAGGCAAGGGACGGACTCCAGGGGACCAAGATTGATGGAATTACACACCAGAGATCCGAGAAAATCAAGAAACTGAAGCTCAAGTGGCCCGAAAATCATTCAGAATGCAAGATCACGGGGTTCCCACCATCCCTTCGGCTCGAAACTTTATACATGGCCTGAGGACCATAAATTAACCGTACATATCAAATTTCAGCCCTCGGATCACTATGAAAGTGCCCCAACTGATAGATCATCCTATAAACCGTTGATTCTGGGCCTACCTGATATCTGGAACTGCCTCAAATCTGGTCTCAATGCCTTAAATAGAGATACTAATTGAATGAATGGATTGGATTTGGCAAGAACATCACAACGGATCATGTACAAGTAGCGTGTGCATGGAGCTTGCACACGTCCGCGCCGCACCGGAATCAAGAGACGGGTCAGCAGGCGCTTACCCAACCTTCTTCTCAAAAAAAGGAAATTCCTGTTTCCTGTAGTGTGTAACGGACGGACGCTGTCCGTTTTGCGGACGCTAGTGGGCCACACACATTGTCCCAGTGAACAATCCAAACCGTCCATTATATTTCCAAGCCCCATGTTACCAAGTCCTAGGTGACAATATTTGATGAAACAAAGAGGATGGAATTATAACCATTCAAACACAAAACGGACGGTGGCTTTAAAGATTACGTGGGCCGCATCAAAGTATAGCCAAAAATACTCTTTCCTGACTGGTTTTTCGAGGAGAGTTTAATGAGCGGCTTGGATTTCTCAAAATAATACTAAAATGGGCCCCACCAATGTCACAGCGGAAGCTTCCGCGTCCCTATTTCGCAACCCGCGAGAGTCATTTTGCGAAAGTTTGTGGGCCCCACCCATGGCCTGTCCGACCAATCTGATCCGTTCATCATGTAGACGGCCTCGAATACTACAAAACCTTGCTGAAATTTTATACCCATGCATGCACATGTGCGCGATACAGAGGCCACAAACAGGCGGTCCTGCAACGTTCAAAATAATTTTTGGGGTGATTTCTTCTCTGGGACGCGTCAATGGACGTTTAAAACCACTCATTCTTAACTGAAATTTCGTCCTGAATCTAATGGACGGGGTGAATTTTTCCAAAAATACCTCTGTGGGGCCCACCGATCACAACAGCGAAGAGGTGCGGAAGCTTTCGCACATCCGTAAAAACCCAGATTTTCAGGCGGTTGTGGCCCACCATCTTTCATCATATGGTAAATCTGAACCGTCCATCATGTAGAGCACTCAAAAACGTCCTAAGGGACGGTGTTTCTTTGAAAATTGAGCGAGGAAAGTGGCAGGTTTGAAGGCTCCGAAGTTTGCTACGAAAAAGCTTTCGTTGCGCGTGTGTAGCTGCTGCGATAGCTTCTCCACCGCCCCTAGTAGCTATAAAAACGTCCTAGGGAAGCACGGGAGGAAGAGCTAGGATGTGAAGCACAGGAGAAAGAGAGTTTGTTTGTTTTTTCTATTTTTTTGTTTGTTCTTCTTCTTTTCTTTTCTTTTTGAGATTTAGCCTAATCATGTTTATGTGTGGCTAAACCTCTTAGCTAGGGCTAAGAGGTGAAGCTTGTAGTCTGATGGGAAAGACTTTGCTTGTACCTCTTGTTTAGACTGACTAATGTGAATTTAAGTTCAATTAAAAGGAATACTTTCAGTTTTTTTTATGGTTTGTTGTGACTGAAATTACAATAGATCTGCGATGGCTTTGAGTATTTCTTCCTCATTTTGATGTTTATGACGTCAGGAAGCCCTATTGTTCACCATCGTCTCATGGGCATGGTCGGATGACGGTACCCTTCCTAACCTTCATGCATTATTAAGTAGTTGGTAATTAGTTTATTTCTGTTATTTGCTTTGTCTCCTGGACATGGTTTGGTGATGGAATCCATTCTAATTCATATACCTTTCATCTCGTAAAAACTAGATCAAGTGAGTTCAGTTTAATTTCTATGATTCTTGATGCAGGCATAAGATCTCCCTGATCTCTACAAGTGGATCCTCTGAATCCCTAGTTTCCTATCTCTGATTTCTCTTACGTTTTAGATTAATCTCTCACCGTTATTTATCTCTTTATATTGGATTTAGATTTCATCTTAAGCTAGTTCTATTTCTACCTAGTTTCAGATAACGTACAAGTATCAGTCCCTTGGGATTCGACCTTAGTCTCACCGAGTTTATTACTACATCACAACCCTATACTTGGGGAGTGAACAAGTTTTTGGCGCCGTTGCCGGGGATTGACGGTTACGTTTTTCTGAAATTAACTAGTTTTAGGATTAGTTTAAGATTAGGATTTTACTAACTTTAGGTTAAAGGTTTTTATTTTATTTTTAGAAACTAACCTGTTTTCCTGTTTTGTAGGATCCTGAAATAACTTCTAAATTGGTAATCCCTTTCTAATTCCTCTACTTTTTCTATTTTTTGAATTATTGTTTAAGTTTTAGAAATTTTCTTATTCTAGGCTTTCTTTTAATTTTAGAAATTTCCTATTTTCTAGTATTTTTCTATTTTTAGGAACTAGTTTATTTTTAGAAACTTTTCTCTTTTGTTTCTAGAAACTAGGTTAGTTATTTTCCTTTTTAGAAATTCTTTTTAATTTTAGAAACTAACTCATATTTCCTTTATTTTATTTTTAGAAACTTTCCTTTTTGAGAAGTAGTTTATTTTTAGGTAGATTTTCTATTTTAAGAAACTAATCTCTTTTGTTTTTCTTTTTCTCAGGGTCTTAACATAGGAACTTCTCATGCAGTACCTTCTTTCTAACTTCTCTTCCTCTTACTTTACACATTGTTGTAGAATCTTTTCTTCTGTTTTTCTTAGAATTAAATTCAGATTAAGGGTTTCATCATGTATATGCACGAGTGGGAACGTCAGTATGCTGAGAAGAATAACCTATTTTGGGATGATGAAGATATAAATCAACCTATGTCTCAAAACTTTTCTGAAACTATCAGTGAGAACCGATCAGAATATAAAGATCCACCGGCTAAGAAGTCCTTACGTGATTATATGCAGGAGAACAATTACACCCCACGGATTAACAAAACAGTACGTGAGTGTTGGGGTTATGATAATTATAGTTGTGAGAATTATTATCACCCATCTGATAAAAAGAAAACAATGTATGATTATATCATGAGTGAAAATAAATATTACTAACTAGCGGATTCTCCCTCCTATGATCAGCATAACTATAACCGGTGGGAACATCAAAATTGGGTAAATGAACCATCAACATGTTATAATAATTCTCTTGGATCCCATACCTTTGAAATCCAACCAGAAACGACCCAAGAGGATTCACTTCAACATGACATGGCCTGTCTTGCGGAAATTAGAAAAGCAATGGAAATACTCACTTCGCGCCTCGAAACGATAGAGGAAGCTTTCTCATCCCGACCACAACCCAATCCAAAAATACAATGTGAGGAAAGTGATCCTCACTCACTTTTGAAGGAATCTGAAATTTGGAATGAGGAGTTCGATTCCATTAATGAGTATGCGGTTCAATCTCCTGATGAGAAGATCTCGATAACTGTTCAAAGGAATGGTGAAGATACATGGGTATCTTTTAAATATAGTGATGATGACACACCTTCCTTACATGACACATAGGATTTCAATGATGAGGTAAAGGTTAGTTTATTCGAACCTCAACCAAATTTAGGAATAGAATGTAAGGAAGGCGATCCCATCCCAAATGTGCACTGCACTGAACTAGAATATGATGAATATTGGGATGGCGATCCTGAATGTGTAGCCACAGTTCCCCTAGAATCCATCTCAAGGTTGGTCCAGGTCAATGATCAAGATGTACATAAAGTGGTCAGTCATAATGAGTCACTCCCCTCACCTGACATGTCTGATTTAAAGGTGGAGGAAGAGCTCTTTACAACCGACCCTTTTAACTCTTGTGAAACATGTTTAGACCACTCCTCTGAATCGAATGATGATGTGATTCAGGAGAAGGACGAGTTGCTCACTACGACCCTGGAATTTGAAACCACTCAATTGAGGCCACCATCTGAGCTATACACATTTGACAATTCAACGCCTCGATTGAGTAGTCTCAATAAACAAAGTGATCACATCGATGCTTACCCTATTGATTTTCAATCTGTCTGTGTAGGACTGGAGGAAGAAAGTGTACATCTGGCTACTGTCAAGGATGATGGTTTCCTTAGGCAGATCATCGCGAGCTACAATGGGAAAAATAAGTCACACTCAGCTGAACTTCCCAACTCTTTGAATGATTGCTTGACATACTTTGCAGATTCAAATGATCCCATGTCAAAGGATAAAGTGGATGCCTCGCAAGACCACATCTCGGTAGTCATCACTGACCGAGAGAACCCTTATTCTGAAGCCCATTCTTCCCCTGATCCTAAACGTCTACCAGTAAAGGAAGAAGAGTTGAAAATTGAGCCAAAGTTTGGAACTTCGGAATGTGTTAAGACTACATCACTTCTTAAGAAGTTTTCTAAACTTTATTTACTTGTAGTCTTTGGTTCACCATGGGATACTAACGTTGAAACTTCGTTTGTCACAGGTGAATCATATATACTCTGGATACCTCAAGCAATTTAATGGAAAATTTCTTATGAGGTACATAAGTTTCTTTGGAAAGTCATGCTCCAGAGCGTCCAAGCCTATTGCAAAAAGGGCTTTTGGATGATCCTGTTGAGGAACTTACTAAGAAACTTGTCAAGATATTGGCCGGAAGAGGAACCTTGCGGTATGATCGAGTAATTTTTCCCTGCTTTCATAGGACTAGGGTAGTTTGTTTTATACTGCTTTAGAATAGATGATAAACTTAGCACTCCTGGCAGGCAACCTAGCTTTTCATTCCGTTTTATTTTCTTAGTTCAATGTTTGTGGGTAACATTGTTGCAAACCCTCACGAGACTGCAACTCGTCCACTAGGGGCAACCTAGAGGTTTAAAGGCTTATTGCATATGCTAAATGCAATCGAGAGCACCTACGAAAGTGGTGTAGGTAGGATTTTATTTTTGTTACTTTACTTCTTTTAGTTTCTCTCTTGTGCTGACCCGCTCTTACGTAGATATTTTTGGAAAGCTTCTTGATTCTTTCGTGTAGGTATTATCTTTCCATCACTCCTCTTATATTTTCATTGTCCCATGTGCATTGCATGCTTATTTCTTTTACATTGAGTACAATGTAGATTTTAGGTTGGGGGTGGGAGATTAGGTTTCCTAATCAGTGTTTTCTTGGTCTTGAGCAGAAATTGTGAAAATTTTTAAATTTTTTTAAAATTTCGTATGAATTCGAAGCGATTTTGATGGCCATCTTGGATTTAGAATTACAAGATAAGTGATGTTGGAATTTATGACTCTTAGATTCAACTATTTGTTAGATTTCACAGTTAAGTTAGAATTATTAGTCCATGATTAGAAGTTTTAAACATTGATTGCATCATAATTTTACATGTCACATCTCGCTTACACATTAAGGTTTCATTCCATATTGAAGGATTAATTTGGTGATCACTAAGCTTGAAAGGAACTAACCTGAGAAATTGAAAGGATTGGGCGAATGGTCTACACCATAGGTTTGCTCCCTATAGGTGAGGATTCAATTCCCCTTCTTGGCGTTAGTTTTAATGAAAAAAATCAAAAATTAAAAGAATAAAAAAATAATGTGTAAGCCAAGTTGGGTTATCGTGAATTCTCTTATTGGTTACCAATAATATCCTTAAATAGAGAGGTGAATCTTAATGTTGATAAGTCGATATTAGACTATACATCCATGGAATTCAATGTTTCGAATTGTTCTAATTGACGGACTAATATTTTGAACTTAATTATGAAGTTACCGTGTGCTTGAGTCTAGGAGAAGAATTATGCCCAACATTTATGAATCTTAGATTTTTCATATCTAAATCGTTTTTCAAAATATCACTCGGTTTCACAAGAATTGTTTCGTAATTCTCAACTTATTTTTCGCATACCTTGCTCGAGACTAGCAAGATGCTGGTTGGGGGTTGTGTTGAGGGTCAAATATTGCATATCAGACCCAATTATTGCCTGGATTTACAAGCATGATACCGTTCAATGGCCCGATTTAATCGTGTTTGTGATGCAGAGTGTATTTACAAGCATGAGCTGAAAAAGGGTGCTTAAACCATAGATTTAACGCTCTGATGACACCCAAGGCAAGGGACGGACTCCAGGGGACCAAGATCGATGGAATTGCACACCAGAGATCCGAGAAAATCAAGAAACTGAAACTCAAGTGGCCCGAAAATCATTCAGAATGCAAGATCACGGGGTTCCCACCATCCATTCGGCTCGAAACTTTATACATAGCCTGAGGACCATAAATTAACCATACATATCAAATTTCAGCCCTCGGATCACTATAAAAGTGCCCCAACTGACAGATCATCCTATAAACCGTTGATTCTGGGCCTACCTGATATCTGGAACTGCCTCAAATCTGGTCTCAATGCCTTAAATAGAGATACTAATTGAATGAATGGATTGGATTTGGCAAGAACATCACAACGGATCATGTACATGCAGCGTGTGCATGGAGCGTGCACACGTCCGCGCCGCACCAGAATCAAGAGACGGGTCAGCAGGCGCTGACCCGACCTTCTTCTAAAAAAAAGGAAATTCATGTTTCCTGTAGCGTGTAACGGACGGACGCTGTCCGTTTTGTGGACGCTAGTGGGCCCCACACATTGTCCCAGTGGACAATTCAAACCGTCCATTATATTTCCAAGCCCCATGTTACCAAGTCCTAGGTGACAATATTTGATGAAACAAAGAGGATGGAATTATAACCATTCAAACACAAAACGGACGGTGGCTTTCAAGATTACGTGGGCCGCATCAAAGTATAGCCAAAAATACTCTTTCCTGACTGGTTTTTCGAGGGGAGTTCAATGAGCGGCTTGGATTTCTCAAAATAATACTAAAATGGGCCCCACCAATGTCACAGCGGAAGCTTCCGCGTCCCTATTTCGCAACCGGCGAGAGTCATTTTGCGGAAGTTTGTGGGCCCCACCCATGGCCTGTCCAACCAATCTGATCCATTCATCATGTAGACGGCCTCGAATACTACAAAACCTTGCTGAAATTTTATACCTATGCGTGCACATGTGCGCAATACAGAGGCCACAAACAGGCGGTCCTGCGACGTTCAAAACGATTTTTGGGGTGATTTCTTCTCTGGGACGCGTCAATGGACGTTTAAAACCACCCATTCTTAACTGAAATTTCATCCTGAATCTAATGGACAGGGTGGATTTCCCCGAAAATACCTCTGTGGGGCCCACCGATCACGACAGCGAAGAGGTGCGGAAGCTTTCGCACATCCACAAAAACCCAGATTTTCAGGCGGTTGTAGCCCACCATCTTTCATCATTTGGTAAATTTGAACCGTCCATCATGTAGAGCACTCAAAAACGTCCTAAGGGACGGTGTTTCTTTGAAAATTGAGCGAGGAAAGTGGCAGGTTTGAAGGCTCCGAAGTTTGCTGCGAAAAAGCTTTCGTTGCGCGTGTGTAGCTGCTGCGACAGCTTCTCCACCGCCCCTAGTAGCTATAAAAACGTCCTAGGGAAGCATGGGAAGAAGAGCTAGGACCTGAAGCACAGGAGAGAGAGTTTGTTTGTTTTTTCTATTTTTTTGTTTGTTCTTCTTCTTTTCTTTTCTTTTTGAGATTTAGCCTAATCATGTTTATGTGTGGCTAAACCTCTTAGCAAGGGCTAAGAGGTGAAGCTTGTAGTCTGATGGGAGAGACTTTGCTTGTACCTCTTGTTTAGACTGACTGATGTAAATTTAAGTTCAATTAAAAGGAATACTTTCAGTTTTTTTAATGGTTTGTTGTGACTGAAATTACAATAGATCTGCGATGGCTTTGAGTATTTCTTCCTCATTTTGATGTTTATGACATCAGGAAGCCCTATTGTTCACCATCGTCTCATGGGCATGGTCAGATGACGGTACCCTTCCTAACCTTCATGCATTATTGATTGGTTGGTAATTAGTTTAATTCTATTATTTGTTTTGTCTCCTGGACATGGTTTGGTGATGGAATCCATTCTAATTCATATACCTTTCATCTCGTAAAAACTAGATCAAGTGAGTTCAGATTAATTTTCATGATTCTTGATGCAGGCATAAGATCTCCCTGATCTCTACAAGTGGATCCTCTGAATCCCTAGTTTACTATCTCTGATTTCTCTTTAGTTTTAGATTAATCTCTCACCATTATTCATCACTTTATATTGGATTTAGATTTCATCTTAAGCTAGTTCTATTTCTACCTAGTTTCAGATAACGTACAAGTATCAGTCCCTTGGGATTCAACCTCGATCTCACCGAGTTTATTACTACATCACAACCCTATACTTGGGGAGTGAACAGATGACGAGGAAGAGCTGACGTACTACTAGACTTTCGGCGGCCCCTTTTAGCTTATGTATGGATGATCGCAAGGTATGGGTCAGGGCCCTAGTCATTTGGGATATTTGTATGGGTGGGACTAGATCCTTGTCCTTGATTTACTTGTGATTGGATTTTGGATATTCTATGTGTTTAGTAGCACTTATTACTGTTTGCGATTCACTTATGCTTCATGGTTTGCTAAACTCCCCATTGCTTATGAAATATTTCAAATGTAAGTGAAATCTGAAGCCCATTAGGACACACGTGGCACCCGGGAATTTAGGAGCCAAGTTCCTACTCGGTCCCCAAAATTCGGGGCGTTATACGGCCCTAGCTAGAATACTATCTAAAGAAGAAGACAACCAAGAAGAAGATCTGTGCTGCATTGGTCAAAACTCTCTGCGATGGAGATTGAATTGGGTGGATGTCTGCTGCTTTGGAAACTTAGTGTAAAATTCCATGTCATTGATACTATAGTTCAAAATTTCAAAATACTTCCACTCAACTCAGGTGAGTTGATTCACGAGAGTCGAACCAACTCAACCAGATTTTACCCAGATTCACGGAAACTTGATGGCACACATGAACGGTTCAGATTTTAGGCCCACATCACGTGTGATGAGTTCCAAAAAAGTTCTCACAAGTTCTCCTTGTAACTGGTGCGCAGGTGAGCATTCCTCTGTATATACGTATATAATCTTAAATATATTACTAAAAAAAAAAAGGTCAAGAAATATTGATTCGAGTTGTCCAGGAACTCATTCGAGTTTCCAAGTTGACTCAATTCGACTGGGTTTCAAGCCAAGTTGAGTTTTCCTATTTTTAAACTACATTGATAAAGAGAATTAAGTCATGGGTTGATAATGAAAATAATACTCGACTCAATGTTCAACTAGGTTGGGTCGACTCGAAGACTCGACTGACTCATTACCTAACTTGACTTGGTAATTAATAATTTAAAAAATATATATTTAGGCCTTGTTTGGTTGCCATTTAAAAATAAGTTCAACTGATTTTAGTTAATTTTTATTAGAAAAACAAACATTTGACCAGGTGAGTTGGATCGAGCTACAACCCCAAGTGAGTCAATGACTCAATTCAAGTTTAGAGTCGAGTCACCGAATTATAGAATTGCGTAGGAAGTTGTATAAATGATGACTGTTCAGCCGCCATGTTAGACTATGGTCTTTCTCATGTGTAATTCTAGATATGTTCAAAGTCACATATTTAGGCATTAAAGACAAATAGTCAATCTAGCCGCGTTTGGATGTTTGACTGAATTAAATTGCAATCATTTTCCATGAAGAGTAAGGATAGTGATGGGTCTGTCAGATGGGTCAGGTCCACCTTCGAGGCGACTGACCCAACCTTAGGGGTGGCAATGGCCCGGCCTGCCGAACCCATCCATGTAGGGCTAGGGCTAGGGTGGCCCTATCCAATCATTAAGTGGGCCACCCTTATAATGGTTTAAAGACACTTTGCTAATGGTTTCCATTGACATATATGTATTATTTAAATATCATATTAGATTCAGGATCATATTTTAATAATCTTTTTATATATTGAAGTTTCAAATTCGGTGTTTTTTTTATCTTAGCTCAGTAGTAGATAGTATGTATCTCATAAGTTCATGGGGTTAAGCTTGCTTAGTTATTTTCTTAATTTATTAGAAAAATTAAAAATATTAGAAAAGATTATATTCCTCTTTTGTATATAACTATTTCAAATTTTTTAAATATTGCCAAATTTGTAGTTTTAGTTTTTGTATATAAATATTTCTAATTTTTCTAATATTGCCAAATTTGTAGTTTTAGTTTTTATATATATAAATATTTCTAATTTTTCTAATATTGCCAAATTTGTAGTTTTAGTTAGCCTAGCGCAATGTGCTTAATATACTTGGGCCCACCCAAGATAACAATGAGTAACCATCCAAAACTGTCCAAATCCACAACCGTTGGATCGGTTCCTTTTTTGGGGTGTATAATTTTCATTATGGAGTCACTTAATGAACGGGTCAGATTTCATGTGCACACCCCAGTGGGCCCACGACCAGCAATTGTAAATGCTGCAAGTGGACGGGCTCCTCGAAGATGCTTGGATTAGATCTCGTACCATTTTGCCATGCTAGCACGTGGTGGGATCCATTTTGATCACGATTCAGGCCAAATGAATTTTTTGGGTCCTTTTTTTGTTTTTTTTTTTCATATGAATGGTAGCACCTGAGCATGAATAATTACAACTCCTGCCATAATTCCAAAACTTAAGAAACTCAAGACTCGATTGTATGACTCAGCCGAGTCATACTTTGACTAGATATTATAATTAATAATCAAATTACAATAAATAAATTGGATTTCATGTGTTCCTGTGATTATACTGAAGAAATACAATTCCTCCAAACAGAATATTTGGATTCCCGTGCATTTTCATTTACAACTACCAAACACAGTTGAGGATTCCATTTACACTTGATTTGAGTGTAATTATGAAATGGATTTCATTTACCCAAGTTTACAAACTCCCAAATGAGCTGTTACCTTTTGACCTCGCTGGAAGAGTCATGCAAGTCAAGCTTGTCAGCGACTTTTACATGAGCACATAACCCCTCCATCAGACAGTTCTACACATGGCAGGGTCCACCTCTTGAACGGTTTTGATCGCCTGCATACCTGCTGCAGCCTGCGGAGCAGGATCAAATGCATGCAGAGTTACACAAGTTTCTGAATTTGACAAAATTTGATATCAAGTCTCCCTTATTCGCCCAAGGAACATATGAAAATACAAAAGTAACTCCAATATAGACGTGGATGGCCCAGATCAACAATCTCACCATAATCTACTACTAAATATAACTATTATTATATTGATATTGAAAGGCACCACCAATCTGTTCGATTGGTGATTATCAAGACGTTCTTCCGCTAGTCGCATGGCTGTCAATGCCATAGATCTTCAAACTCGATGGAATGATTCTGATATAACTCGTACATTTTACAGATACATTTAAATAAGAATACACATACACCAGATTCTTCGACGGCTTGGGCTAGTCAGGGCTGGTCTCTAGGTTCCAAAGAGGCAATCTCTCGGATCACCTGTGCTTTATCCGCCTCAAACTGCTCATCCTCTGAAAAAGCTCAGATAAAAATCAAATTACAATCAATTTCATGCAGAAAGTCCAGTAAACAAAAGTGTTTTTCAGTGGGTGTGCTCCGGCAGTACTGGCACCACCATAAGCTTTGATGGTACCAAGCAGAAGTGGGGCCCACATTATATATTTACCACATCTGTCTATCAGATGTGCCGCCTCACGTTACACTCAGCCCCAAGTAATCTGAGCCCAACTTGAAACTGACGTGGACCAGAGAACAAAGGACAGGTTACGTCACCCTTGATTTGCATGGGGCACACCGTGTTGTGTATACAGAATCCAGGCCCTCTGCCATGGATGAAGGGTCAGAACAAAAATCAGAATGTTCTACAACTCATGTGAGCCCCGATGAAATTCAAGGGTGAGTGATACCTCTCACATGTGGCCCAACTGAGTTTTGCACCGTGCTGATTTTCTGGTCCTGGAGGTAACTCATCTGATGAACGAGTTGGATGTGATGCATACACCATGCAGGCCCCACTTCTACGTGGTAACACAGTGAGCTGAACGGTGGTACTGGTACAACTGGAGTGTAGCCCCTTTTTTTTTGCATAAGAATCATGACTAATGATGTCCTGATGGCTCAAGTCTCTAGAAGTGGGATCCATCAGGGCAGTTGATCTCATGGGGGCCACCGGATGGGCGATGCCACGAAAATCTCCTAGATTCAAAGATAATGGCACTTGATCAGTGGCCCGCAAATGGATTGTTAATTAAAATAACGCAGCAACAGTCCAGACAAATGACATAGTTGGACGGCCAGGATCTTCTAATTTCAAAGATTTTAGGGCAATCCACATCCATTTTTCATTAGTGCCACTATAATTCCTCCTCTACCTACCTTTGTCCAACTTGAAGTTGCTGAAGAACCGGAGAATCTTGCTTCTATTCGCAACAAGTATGCTCGCGATTTCAGGTGGCTTGTTCTGATTAGCCGCAAATAGCTGCAAATGGAAATGAAAATTGAAAATTGAAGTCCTTCCGTCAGAAACCCCAGGAAGAGACCCTTTCAGCTGATCAAACAATGGCTATGGTATAGATAGCTTAAGCAATGTAGACATACAAACACACCTTAAACACATGAAATGCTTCTATTTGGATGTTCTTACTCGATTCCTGTAAATGAGAGTAAGACAACGGTTCAATACTTCAAAAAACAAAAAAGCAGTCCTAAATACCGAATGCATGCATATTACAGGCAGGTTGCAGGCAAAAAAACAACAATTTACAGCCAAAAGAATGAAAGGAATGGTTCTGAAATTGCATCGGTTGCCTAACACGACACCACGCTAGCGGAAGCTTATGGAGCTTAGAATTATGGCTAATTCCTAGAGGGGGGTGAATAGGACAACTTAAAAATATGCGTCAATTAAAAGCAATTAACACTTAGGCTTCCAGACCAAGTGAATCCAAGTACATAAACTACAAATAATACAATTATATGAGCAATTAGTCTATGTGAGATAGATATATCGAGTGTGTGCAATTGAATTAAACACTAAGCATCTATCCATGCATTCATATACAACAATTCAACTCACAAGCTTATATAAACATGTGACAAATCATAATCACAAACAAAAAGATATATAGTGATTCGGCTAATTGCCTACTCCACTGATGGTAGACGCACTCTCCTCGAGTGTACCGGATTTCACCATCTCATAGGTTTCCAATAGGTTCACCTCTGACCTTTACAATAATTTTATAGGTTCACCACAAACCTACACGAAAACACCCGTGTAGGTGGACCACGTACACACCTATGTCGGTGACAGTCCTATACAAAGACCTAAACGTACTCACGTGTTGGTGGAACACATTTCCACCCGTATCAGTGGCTCTAGCGAAGACTTGATTTTCTATCAGCTAACCAAGACCACTATGATCCTAATCCAAGGACTTACGTAGGCTCCTGTCGGAGGCTCCCACAGAGACTAACACGTACACACCCATGTCTGGCGGCGGTCCTACACAAGAACCTACGTACACTCCCGTCGGAGATGGTCCTACACAAGGACCTATATGCGTTTGGATCTCAAACTCCATGGACTCTAAAACAACAACCTTACTTATTTAATTGAACCACATTGATGCGCCTTTCTTGAAATGCATCTTTCCTTCTTTAATCCGCTTCTCTTGTGCTCCCCCAATCTTTGATGTGGATGCTTCAGCTCCTACGATCGGCTACCTTGCATATGATGTACCTATGAGGCTACCAAGGCAATGGGTCGATGGTTGAATCTTCTACAACTATTGGGATAATTGTTTTCCAATTACGGATTCACCTAGATAGGTATTCTACAGGATATAGACAAGCATATACCTATAGGTTTATGTCTAATCTCTAGAAAATGGGAGAAAAAATGAACAACTTTATAGTGGAGCTTGAAATGTTCATTAGAATGATTAATCACAAGAATGGTGTCATGAATCTCTTTAGTTTGGAGCCTAGGAGACGGATAATGAGTGAGGAATTACCTAGGCTCTAATTGCACCAAAAACTCATCCATTTGCCCAAAAATCGGATGCCCTATATATAGAAACAGTTTTGCAAGGGCTGTAAAATGGGTAAATAACAGCTCTGTCAATAGTAAGGTATCCTGTATCAGTATCGGTTGGCGTAACGGTGCCCTCCGATACTGATACAAATACGGGAGTGTAACGGCGATACAGAGGCATAACAGCCCGTAACAATGCATTTTTATTTTTTTTTGCCAAAAAAATATGAATTACGTCTGGAATATTCTAGGCATTCCAAATATGCATTCATTTATAAATTGGAACATGTTTATGGTGGTGTAACGGTCCACTCTTTGGTGAGAAGTTGTATCAGATCGTCTGATGAATTTATGAACCAAAGAACCTGGACTTGACTACAAAACTCATATATTTAAATTTCCAACTATCTACTATCAATAATAGATATATTAGAATAAATGTAATATGAAAATATCTTACATGTGTAATATATTCGCGTTTTTAAAAAAGGAGCCGAAAATAGTGTGTAAATAGAAAAAAATTATAAAAAAATATAAAATGACAACAACAATCTGTAAAATGGACATTAACATGTTCTACTATGATTAACACATCATATTCTACCATTAAAACAACAAAACATTTAATAAAAAATGATTTTTTGAAATTTTTTTTTTTTAAGGCTGAAAATAGTGCGTAAATAGAAAAAAATTATAAAAAAATATAAAATAACAACAACAATTTGTAAAATGGACATTAATATCTTCTATTATGATTAACACATCATATTCTACCATTCAAACAACAAAACATTGAATAAAAAATATAAATACCTATTTTTGATGAATTTCTGGAAAATGACCCACAGAGCTTCGAATCAAGAAAATCTTTAATATAAGTTTTTTTAATCTGTAATATCAAGCTAAGAGTGGTCGAAAATAGCAATAGAATAATTTAAGAAGAGTTTGAAAGAAAGAAGTTTAAAAAAAAAAGTGAAAAAATAGACCTTAAAAAACAAAAACAAAAAAAAAGCCGTTTTTTTACCGTTATGCCCTGACCATTATGGCTACAGAATCGGGGGTGCCCCGTTTCGGCCCCGTTTCGCGTAACGGCCACTGCCATTACCGATATGTATCGGCCGATACGACCGTATTGTAACAGATACGGCACACACTGGTCAATAGGATCGAGCAAGCCTTTGATAGGATCAAATAATTCTAGATAAAGCCAGTTTACTTGCTGGACGTTTTCAAGCCATTCTTCAATCAAATCAAGGGGGACCTTTGATTGAATCAAGTCCCATCAATGGACTGTCGATTCGATCGAGATCCACTCGAAACTGCTGAATTTGGGATGTTTGTTTATCAACAGCTTTGAACCTCTAAGTCTAACTAGATTATGATCAAATAGTCCTAAGGCTATGAGATGATTAAGGAAATGTTTACCTATTGAGAATGGATCATCTAAAGGCTAAGGTTGTTTTTGACCTAAAAGGGTCTAAGGTTAGAGTCACCAAGGCCCCTCAATATACATATTTCTTCACTCCTTGATGCTTCAAGTCTTCATGTATATCTTCGGTCTTCAACTTCTAATGGCTCAACCGACTCACTGACACACGTGAACATGATTGACAAACAAGTGCACTTACAGTTTCCCTCCAAAAAATGTATGTCAATAGGTCAGTCAAAGCATCAAATGACGTACGTTATGGGACTGAGTCGAACCGAGTCGGAGCAAGTTATGCCTCTTCCAGCCCTGAGTGGCAGGAAACATCAGTTGTTCCATCCATGGATTAAAAAATTGCACAAGACTGAGTTGACTCATTTTAGGTGGAGGATGAAATGAATCACTACATCAATACATGTACATTATGGGATCGAGTCCAACTGACTGCTTCCAGCCCTGCATGAGATCGCAGCTTTAAAACCGATACTTGAAACCATGATTTATGTATAATACTAGCAATGTAATATCTAAAATTCTAGTTAAGTAACAGCAGATTAAAGGCATCCTTCAACCCAACATATAAAGTTTCAACATACACAATGCAAATCAGTAACCACATTCATATAGCATACAAGCACTTAACACAATTGGCTGAAGGAGAACAAAGGATGCAGCATATTTTCTTCTTTTCTTTTCTTTTTCTTTTTTTTTTTTTCTTTTTTTTTTTGGGGGGGACAGGCTATTCCTCCCATTTGTTTTGGCCCTATCGTTGATAGTGTGTACCCTAAAATTCCAAGTGATCAGGCAATCCCAAAACACTGATTGGAGGACTCTTGAGGTTTGCAAATGGGCGGTTGGAGAAAAAAGAAATCCTCCAATCAATGGCTAGGATCATCTGGCGGCTGTGATTTCTGGTATATGGCTTACCCATTGTGGGGCAAAATAAATGAATAATCCCAAACTCCACATCTGCATGGATAGATATTGGTGCTTGATAACAAACTTAGAAATCAGTTTTCAGCACATGATACTCTCCTACATTTTTCTACCATCCTAACAGCTAAGTAGAGATATATATTGGCACACTGATGAATTTCTAGATGTGAAACTATAGGGTACCCCTGAGCCTCAGCAAACATGATGCATGGGATCCTGTGCATACGGAATCAATCGTTTTGTGATCCAGACTGTTGATCAGATGGGCCCCACATAGATCTATCATGTACACACTCTCCAATATTCAGAAGATCCTGGCATAAAAAGCTTTGGCTGTTTTGTTAGTTTTGTTCTGCTTTGTTTCTTGGACCATAGCTGTATTTTCTCTTACCTGTCGATTAGTAGGAGGCTAATTCACCATGATACCCGGATCCTTCAATCCCTGTGGGTAATCTGCAACGGATATGACATGACATGGCATGCCTATGTCATCCATGTTGGATATTGGCTTAGTAATGGCCAAATATTTTATATAAGGAAAAAAACAATTAATTGGGATAAGGGTTAGATGATGATGATGATTTTATATAAGAAAAAAAAAAAAATTTTAATGCCAAAATATAAATATTTAAAGTTTGAATAAAATAATAAAGAGCATGGGTCACTTCTGCCCAGTTTCCTACCATAAATTTGTGCTGTGGTGGAATCCATAAGCACTTTTTCCTACTAAAATTTCAAGAACTCGGTGGGAGAAGTCTATAGGGACCATCAACTCAAATGGTGAGATGGCATGCCATGTGTGGCCCACATGATACCTTCCCGAAAATAAAAGCATGATCATCTAAACCTTGCCCAATCCTGTTCCCCCATTCCACTATATCAAGGACACCCCAAAAATAAATAATGCAAGAAGAAAAAATCTCTAATAAAAATTCTATATTTAACCGTACCCTATTACTGTATGTTTTGGACGTCAAGAGTCTCTGAAACCTAGATCAGTACCTGTACCCAAGAAAGACAACTGACTAAAGGTTAAGTATCATCCGATCTTGGAGTTATCCCACACAACCCCAATCCTCTGTGGGACCATGAGACCAACGGTCCATTTCACATGGATAACTGAACTCATTACTTCGGTGCCTCGACATATTGTATTTTTTGCTCAGTAGTCTGTATTCCTCTTTCTGGATTCTCATTTTTGGAAACTAATCAAGCCAGAAAACTAATCACAAAAATTGTCAACATAAAGCCAATATTAAAACATGTGGCATTACATCAGGCAAGGAAGAGAAAATCAATACCCTGAGAAGATTCATCAGGATCCTCAAGTTATCTTTTGAGCAGACATATCGCATCATAACAGCAGAATTTGAACGATCCAGTAACATGTCGCCCAGAAGCTGAAACAAAAATTACAAAAGTTGCAATTTATGTAACTCTGACAATGGCATATCCATGCTTATTAGATGGTATTGAAAGGTACTCCACTACATAAGAGAAAAGTTTGTGTACATATCTTGCACCATCCAAGAATGGTAAGAGGGATTCTTAAATCTTAATATGCATTCCAGAATGGACCTTAAACTTTTCCTGTTTTGAAATGTTTACTAGATTCCCTCCAACTGTCTTTAAATGGAGGGAGATGTGCACACCAATGCATTGGAGGCATGCCTAATACATAAACACTAGTTCATGCTAGGGTTGCCACTTGGGTTCAGGTCAACCTGAACCGAATTGACCCAGCCTGAGTTCGGATTGGGTTGGTTCAGGTTGTCAAGGTCCTCAAGGTTGAGTTTGGGTTGGAAAATGCCAATATGATTTGAATTTGGGTTGGGTTCACGTTGAGCAAATTCGGGTAGGGATTAGGTCATGTTGGCTCGGATCGGGTCGAGTATAGAAGAATTCAAGTTGGGTTCGGGTTGGGCACCTCGGGTTGCAATTCGGGTCAGATTGGGTCCTCTTGAGGTCGAGTTGACCCACGACCTGACCCAACCCACCTGAGTTGCAGCCCTAGTTCATGCAAGTAAAATGCTATAAGCTGTACAAAAACTCGTCTAGTTAAAGAGAGACGCTCCAGCTATGTGACTAGTATCACTGATAAAAGGAAAAAGGATAAATCAGACAACGATCTTGTCCTAATAGCAATGTCCAGGAGTGTCTGAAACACATCTCAAATGGTGCCTTCTATTTTAGAAAAAAGAGGGGCCTTAGTTCATGCAAGTAAAACACACAAGTTGTACAAAAACTAGCCTAGTTTAAAGAGAAACGCTCTAGCCATATGACTAGTATCGCTGATACAACGAAAAGGAGAAATAAGATGAAGATCTTGTCCTAATAGCAATGTCCATGAGTGCCTGACACACATTTCAAATGATGCCTTTTATTTTAGGGAAGAGGTGCCTCCATACACAGTTCAGCTTTGGGAAGCTCCAAGTGTTTTAGTTTTCACACTCATCACATGAGCCCAGGAAGTTAGGATCCATGAGGTTTCTTTTACAGAGTCGAGTCCTTTAGAACAACTCACTCGACAGAGTCCTTTAGAACAACTCTCTCTACAGCCCACACCATCTTAGGAAATGAGAAACACTGAAGTGAAAAAATTACCTTGACAGCTTGTCGCCTAGTGATGTAATTTTCAGACTCCAGCAGCTTTGAGTTAAATTCTGCAAAAAACTGGAAGCACAAGAAATGTATGGAAAAATATGATAATACAATAATTACTCAAAAATCTTTACTATAAAAAAGTGGAGAAACTTCGAATGCACACCTCAAATTCTAAGACAACCATGTCAGAAAAGTATGTATGAGTTTCTAACACAACTATGTCAGCGAAACATGGATAGCCCAGTAATAAATGCAATATTTTTTCCCTGGTTTAATGTGCATTTGGTACCCTACAGCCACTGAAATAACTGAACTGCTAACCCCTTATCTAGCAACAGAGCTGCAACATTGTTTAGCCTCACTGCCGACGTGAATAAATGAAATGTTTAACATGCAGGAGATGTCCCGATATTCATTGAAAATGAAGGAGAAATTCCACGGTTCGGAAGGAACAGGCTGGATTTTGAACTGGTCGGGCTTGGCCAACAGCACCAGGCCTATTCAAGATATTGATTTTGCCTTGGCCCAGGCCTGACACATTTCCAGCCCTCAGAAAAACTCCTAGTTTTTTACTTACGATAAACAAAATGCACTTTCTAGGAAAGGGACTGTTGCGGCCCAAGTGCTTCCCCAAGCATGGACCATGTGACACTCGACTCACAACCTCTTCGTGGATGGGTAAGCCAACCACCCAAGTGCCATCCGCTAACTTGAAAAGAAGAGAGCACACAAGAGCCTTGAAGTCAATAGACTTGTATTACAGTAAGAACTAAACAGCTTACGACTTTCTGACATTTTTTAAGTTGAGTATAAATTAGGACCCCTAATCCTTATATAGACCTAAGAACCTTCTTACTACTTTACATGGGTGGCTAGGATGATGCCTTTTTTTAATGATAATCTGAATTTACATAGAAGAAGATAATAGAAATACAACAGGGGCCGGCAAAGCACAAACATCCAAGCTTGCCCCAGCACTCACGGGCAGCCATAGGTGATTAAAACAAAAACCAAACAAGCAGAAACTCAACAGCACCCTTACAAAAGCTACTCTACTGATCTACGATCGACAATTACAAGTGCTGGTCTCGACAACCCAGATTTTGCCCGGCATCAGCCCCTTTGTTTGCATCTATGCACACATGGATAAAGGAAATCCTCCCGCCTCTACAGCGACCCGACCTTTCCTAAATAAAGTCTGAGATTCTCCACAGGCTTGCACTGGAAGTCCAGGTAATCGCATTCCCTGGAGTCACCTTCTACCATGGCTGGAAGTTGTTATTCTCTAGCAGCTTGATTGATCACAACAGTGCTGTCACTTCCACATGGTTAAGAGTCATGGATTCCCGGAGGCCTTGAAAAAGGCGTTATGGTGTTCCCACTAGTCCCTAATATACGGCCACAACCCTGCCAGGATGGTGACATTTTGCAATCATCCAGCGGCTAAGAACAAAATGTTGTGTATAATTTTGTACCACTTTCTCTACAGTGAACTCTAGAACATTCCAGAGATCTCTACAAATTCTAGCCTTCTCTAGAATCCTCTACACACTATGTACATAGCCTCTAATGTACTAGAATAGCATAAGTTGGCTAGGTCCTCGATTTAGCCCCTACAACCATCCGTTCTGTGACAATCTCCCCACTCACTGATGATCATCCATGTTCATTCCTTGAATTGTCACAGCAAACTATCCCACTCTTGTCACCCTTGAGCAGCTGCAAGGTTGGGATCATCCCAACCTTGGCTTTCCCCTTTCACGCCATGCATGGATGTCCCTCATCTATGAATCCATAGAAAGGGCATGGGAATTGCCTTTGCCTTGTGCAAAAGTCCAAGCCCAAGATGACTTTAAAGTCATTTGACCAAAAGCCAAGAGACATGTCTTGCCGAGCCATCCACCAACATGTATCTCTACAGCCTTGACCACACCTTCAATGGGTATGGCTTCTAAGTTGACCTCCTTTATTTTCCTAGTGTTCTTCAACATCAGACCCAGTTGTTTCACCTCCTTCCCTAATATAAAGTTGTGGGTCTCCCGTGTCCAGCATAGCTAATGCAAGACAACTAACCACTTGCTTTAAAAGCTCAAATTGATAGAGCATGACGAATTAATCCCTTTATCTCATAATCCATGGGTTAGGTCCTCGGCCGAACCCTCCTCGTGGGCCCCAAATCCATGGGCTCTGCCTCACACGAGTCACCTACCTCACACGGGCCCCAAATCCATGGGTTATGCAGGCCACCCACCCCGAGTGTGCCCCTACATCCCACAGGCACCCCACTCAAGCTCGGTGTGAAAATGCCCCCGCATTAATAGCCCAAGTCAACTTCCCATTTATGTGTACATCCAAGTGCATGAACTCTCGTCAAGTTGCTTGTCCTCCCTCGATACTTGACCCTCCAACACATCTAGAACCTAATTCTCGGCCCCTTGTCCTCTTCCCTGGCTTGAAACAAGTTCAAAAGCTTCTTCATTGGGTAGTCCTTTGCTCAATTATCACCATCAAATATGAAGCAATTCCAATTCTTTTCTTGACCATTGGGCTTGCCATCCACAACATTGAGGAGTTGCATTAACCAAATAAGTAACTCCTTGTTGCCTTCATCCTCTTTCTCATCTAGTTTTACCGTGATGGTGGTGAGAGCATCTCTTAGGGCATTCCCAAGCCAAGTGAGGCCGATCACAAATGAAACACTTAACCTCACGTTGCTTGGATATCTCTTATCTATCATTGCCATTCTCTGTGTCCATGCCAACCTTGCCGCCCAATGGCTCTTAAATCTCTCAAAATCGGTGGAGTTGCCTGGCCCTCCTTCACCAATGCCTTGACCACCCACATCATTACAGTTCCTGTTGCACCCAATGCTGTACACATCCATGAAGTTGAAGATGTTCTCAGAATGTTGGGAATTCCAACATAAGCATCGAGAATTCCTTGACATACTCAAAAATTGACCCATGTGTTTCAACTGCTCTATGTTCTGCCATGCCAAGTACTTGACAACTCGGGGCAAAGCTGCTTCTTAATCTTCCTCTTGAAGTCATCCCAACTGTTGATGGTGCATGTGCCCAGTCCATGTCCACATGAAACCTATGCCATCATAGCGTTTTAGTGTTGTGTTGGTGAGGTACATCACTGTAGCCACACCTTTGCCCTCTCAACCTTCTATGAGACAACCGTGAATATTGTTCCAACTGCCAAAGGAAATTTGTGCGATACCCTAGCATCACTCAATCCGTTGAAGACCCTAGGTCTGATTTCTACACCTTCGCTGTTCCTCCATGGCCATAGCCCTTTTCCATAGGGGCCAATCTCCCCTCATTTCATCAACTTAGTCCTGCAGCTTGGCAAGGATCCCCAGCAGCATCTCCCCCTTGAGTTCCTCGAGCTCGATGCATTCAGTTAGTCCTAGGGCTTCTAAAGTATTGGTTAGGTACTTCACAGAATGCTGCTGGAAATTTTCCTCCGCTGTCCGTTAGTTGTCCCCTTTGTCAAGATTGCAGCATATTTTGGTGAGATTGATATAATGAAGAGGTATGTATGTTAATTTTTTGTAGCAGAATTCAATTTCATCAAGCACGTTGAATCGCAATTGGCCCCACAAAATTAGCTTGATTGTAGATTAGTCCATTATGTGTACGAGAATGGGCATGTGATATGCAACTTCCAACTATTAATCCCACTAATGCATACCCCTAACCAATTGACATCATTCCCCTCAAGAAAATTTAAGAAAAAATCAAAACTAAATTTGGATGAATAACGTTGCCCATTTGAGGGGGGGTTGCAATTTATGGCAATCATCCGGCAATCATCCCACTAATGCAATTGGCCTCAAATTTTCATCATTCAACTATTAGATCGGTGACATTTATTGGATGGTGAAGGATTAAACATATCTAGTGGTACCTTTTCAACAAACAATTGTCCACAAATCAATGTTAGGATCATCCAAACAATTTGATTTTGGGATTGTGACTTACAACAGCAGATCCCATATTTTAGGTGGTATAGTTTGATCTAATAAATGCCATGTTTACAATACTGAACATGAGGGTCTAAAGCATCATACACCACTAAAGTATAATGTAAAGAAAAAGAGGTCTAAAGTCAAACCAGTTGGGCCACAGAGTACGGTCCACCCAGCATACAACTTCCAGCTGATTAAGTGCATGTAAAATCCAACCTTTTCAATAGTTTGGCTGCAAAACGAGTCACCTAGTGCAAAAATCATCCACATCTACTCAGCAAGTGGGCCACACCGTAGACGATAATTTTTAGCCATTGATAAATAGCAAAATACAACTGTAGTCCGCTCGATGGGTGGATATATCTGAGTTTAGCAAAAGGTGATCGTCGTAATGAAGCCAACCTAATAGATGGATTGGATGTCTCACATGTATAAAAGGTTGGAAGTTGACGCACTTGCAGAGAAGAAGAGAGAGAGAGAGAGAGAGAGAGAGAGAGAGAGAGAGAGAGGAGAGGAAAAGGTTTTTTTCTACTCGGAAAAATGAAATTTTTTAAATTTTTTGGGGGGTATTTTCTGGACATTGGTTTTTTGTGGTACCATCACAGCATTATGATGGACCGCAAAGATTCGTTACGCCTCCTTAATAGGGCTGTCAACAGGCCGGGCCTGGGGTTGGTCTCAGCCCGGATTTTGAACTGTTTTGGGCTGGGCCGTCGGGCCAGCCCAGCCCTATTCAAAATTATGATTTTTGTAGGCCCAAGCCCGGCCAATTAACAACCCTGCTCCTTAATGGTCCGTTACAGTGCATTTTTTCAGCGCGGCCCATATCACAAAACATGTGTCACTGTTACTGCTACATAACAGCCGTTACGTAACCGTTTGGCATACCTTAACTGAAGGAATGGCCCTTGATAGAGTGGAATTGAAGAAGAATATTAATGTGGCCGACCCCAAGTAATTGGGATAAGGCTTAGATAATGACCATAAAGGAATCTTTGCATCATTTAATATCAATTGTCAGTTAAAAAACAGGGGTGATTGAGTTGTTCCACTGTAATGGTCGGGTTCAGCATCTGCTTGAGGTTTTTTGTGCATAAACAAGAATAAATCAGTTTGGAGGTTCAATTTAAATTTGTGTGTGAAAGGAGAGTTGTTGAATTTAGGTCTTTTGAGCCTATACTCACAGTAATTGTTGGAATTCTAGCATTTCTGCAACCATCTTATCACCATGTAAGGCATTGCCTAACTGTAAATATGCATAAAAGTTCAAACAAAACTGATCACTTACCCAATCATAATTTTTAGTAAGAAACTCAGCTACTGTTGATTTATGCCTTGTCAAAAGCTCCTGCAATAAAATGAAATAGTTGCATCAGTATTGATACCAATAGGATTGATAGATACAAGAGAAAGAAAGGAAATGATCTCAGCAGTTCAAGACTCTCTATAATGCTCTATATATTTTACATGATGCGTGGCCAAATATTCAGGACCAGAACCTCAGCATCCTGAAGACTGGCATATATAAAATTGTAAATCCACCAATATTTAAAACAATTAAAAGTAGATTTAGTTTACTAGTGCAACTTAACAATTCACAATAAGTATGGCTCATGTATGGCATTCACACCTAAAAAATTGACTTGTTAAAAATGGTTATGACACCACTTCAAATTGTCGCAGTAACATAGGTTTCCAAATTTCTAGGCATAATAAGCCAAAAGTTGCAAATTAAAGTGAGAGCTCCAACACTAACGACAGAAACAAAAGTGGCATCTCATATCTATAAAGGCAAAGGTAGTCAAGGAGTTCGAACTGAACAAATCAGTAAGGCTTCAACCAAACAATATCTTAGAGAAAAATTCATTACTGTGGTTGAGAAGGCCAGCCACAAAATTCTGTAGTCCTCCACAGACATTTAAAACTGAAATTTAGAAACAAAAACGAAGTTGGGAGGAGAACACAGCAACATCGGTGCATGTATAAATTTTTGAGAGAGGTGGCCTTCTTTCCAGATAAAAATAAAATAAATTTCCAGAGTGAAAGTATAGGCTGCCCACAGTCCACTACTTGTGGAGAGGATCCAAAAGTGTAACTAAGGCTCAGGTCATTTTAATTTACTGTAAGTTGTACATAATTATTCTCAATATACGATAGTAGAGAACCCATATCATTTTACGGCCTGTTTTTCTGTAACGGCCGTTTCGACCCCGTAACGCGTAACGGTTATGACTATTACCGTTACGTAACGACCGTTATGGCCATTACGTAACCGATTTTGAATAGCTTGATTATAATGGAAAGAGGCCTTAAATTGTATCTTGGGCCGTTAAAGGCCAAGATGAGTCATGGCAGCTTCCTTTGTTTTAAAGAAATCTGCCATCTCACATCTAGGTTGACATTTCATTTGCCCATGTCGGGAAAGAAGCTAATACTATGGTGGAGACTTTAGTTAAAACGGAAGTGCAATGTCCATTACACGTATTGGAATTTGTATCCTTTTTCTTGTACTTCTTCTGTTTCCTTTTATGAGATTGTTATCATAATCATCATATAAGCCTTATCCCAACTAGTTGCAGTTGGCTAGATGAATCTTGTTCCGCCATTCTTGAAACATGGTATCATGAATCATGAGATAGTTATCATTCAAAAATAAACAAATAAACAAAAGAAAACAAAAGAAGACGAGAAAATTCAGGGTTCAACAATCCATGAGAGCGGAGAGATTGAAAAAGATGCTGCTCATAGAATTAGAGCTCGGTGCATGAAGTGAAAATGTGCCTCTGAAGTTTTATGTGATTGCAGAATCGATCGAACTGAATGGCAGATTTTATTGGATGGCTGTAAGATCAGCCGTGCTTTATAAGACAAATGTTGGGCACTCAAAGAACAGCATGTTGACAGGATGATTGTAGTTAAAATGAGGATGTTGGGATGAATGAGTGGCAAGATGAGGAAGGATAGAATTAGAAATGATTGCATTCGAGGAAATTTAAAGTAGCACCAATAGGTAATCAAATGAGGGAAAGTATACCTAGATGCTTTGACCATGTGCAACAGAGACCAAGAACTGCACCAGTTAGCAGGACTGAGTTGGTTAAAGTTGAAAGCTCTAAAACAGCCAGGGGAAGGCCCAAAAGGACGTGGGTGGAGGTAGGAAGAAAAGATTTGCTGAACTATGGTTTAATTGATGATATGGTCCTTCATAGAGTGCAATGACAGTGCAGGATTCATGCAGAGGACCCCAACTAGTTGGGATAACACTTGAGATAATTATGAAATAAAAGAAAAGATATGGCAATTGGCAAGATTTCCCAACCAACAAGGTGGAATACGCATTTACGGTGGGGAGAAAATAGAAGCCTATTTTCCCCCTTTTTCTGCCCCCAAATCACTAGTTGGATATGTATGGAGAGATCCCGAACAGATCTCTCTTCCATTTTGGCACTAGTGACTCATATTGATCCTATGAACCGGTAATTTCCACATGTAATTCATTGACATCATACTTTTCTAGTATCATTTTGACAGATTGACAAGGACTCTGCCTTTCAAAAACAAATGACAAAAAAAAAAAAAAAGATTGACAAGGACAAACTGATGGGTAATTAGTAATTACTTCTAGCTTACTAGCCTAAGGAAGGGAAAAAAAAAACACAACGAAGTGCCTCTCTAACAAATGGGGGAAGCAATTATCAAGTAATGTACCCAACCTTAAATGTTGCTGAGGCATCTGAAGCAATGTCAAAATTTGGGAGCTGTATATAATCGAAAAATTTCCTCATGTGATCTGACTCCAAGACGTATCTGAAAAGTGAACCAAAGAAAATGTTACCATAAAGATAAAATCATTCTCAAGATCTCAGGGAGTTAAAGGTGAAAGAGAAACCCAACCAGAATTGTCACGACTCATGACTTAAAGAAAGACCAGAATTCCATGGTCATTCATTTTGAAATATGGTACAAGCTTCTTTCCCTTTTTCTTTCCTTCTTTTTTTTTCCTGAATGGTAGGATACTCTACAAGTCACTTGTGCATGAAAGTTTAAGAAGGATACATGTGAAAGGAGGTAGATATGATATCGAGAATGTAAATATAATCCAAACAAGTGAAAATAGGGATACCTTGTGCATATCCATTGTTTATATACAAACCCACAAAAATATTTATGTCATGCAAAATGTCATGGTATTAAATAGATATTTCAGTAACCACATGACTTGGACATAGTCATCATCAATGTTGAACAAGGCCAAGGGGAATCTGACACAAACCACCCTTGGAAAACCTGAAACACCAGCACATCCATACAGATGTTTTGAACATTAAAAATTATACCAGACCAAAAACATATCCATGCAAAAATATGTAAATTATATGATAAATAAAAGAGATGATCCAACACTCGAATAGTACTATAACCTATAGTGCCATGAGAGTTCTAGAACATCTCTCTACACTATCTATGAAACACTAGACATTAAGAACTGTATTTAAGATTGTTGGGGACCACCAAAACACACACAAAGAAACATGGAAAAGGCTTTCTTGTGGAGATCAAGTTCTCGATTGTCACATAAGTCATCCATATAAGACCTCACGAGGAAACACTAGGTTTCTTGCTCCCTTCAAGTTCACGCTAGTTTTTCTTCCCTAAAATATTTTTTTATGACATCAGGGTGTCCCCACCGCATTTTGAGGCGGGACTATTTCCTGTGGATGCACGCAATCACCCACAAATCACGTTCATCGGGTTTTCTTCCCCAAAATGTTGAGTATACAAACAGAGAAGGATAGGCAATTCATAGGCAACGAATGTACTAACATGTTCTCAATTACAAAAGTGAGCATAGTTATGACTATAGGTATCGAATCGGCCGATACAGCCATATCGTATACATATCAGCTACAGAGGTTACGCGATACAATACCGTAATGGTCCATTATTAAAAAGAATGGCCTGTATCGGGTCGTATCCAATGTTCGAAATATCGGTATCGCGTTACGTATCGCACCCTTGGGACACGGATACGCATAGGTTATCGCATGGGATATATCGGTTATATAGCGTAATGTATCGCTGTTGTTGGAAACATGGGGAAACATTGGAAATTGGTCGAATTTTTCAATGAAATTTCAGTGATTGTTAAAAAAGACATCAATACACACTTACAAATCAAAACATTACAAAAAACAAGTGCATATAATAGGTTTTCTTTGTATGGGGTTCTAATCTATGCGTTGTCTAATTGAAGTGATGCAAGTATATTCATATAATTTATAAATCTAAGAAAAAGTGTGGAAACACAAGCAATACATTCAAAAGAAAATAAGAATCACTAAATTAGGTTACATACATGTTTGGTTTTATGTTTGAACACAGATTGCAACCGATTTGTGAGAAATTTGGAATTTTTATTTTTATTTTTCAATTTTCTGCAACTCGGTCCTTCTCCAAATATTAAAATTGAAGCATCTCAATCCATGATTTTTCATGTAAAGCTTGAAAAGTCATGGATTGTAACAATTTGACACTGATTTAACATGATTTACAGAAAAAAAAAATGATCGGAAAAAAAAAAAAAGCTCACCGGATTGAACATGTGGGATATATCCCACTACTTGTGTGTTTCGTATCGCACAAGTGGGATACAAGATATATCATGGGATATATCGGCCGCTATCGTCGATATTTAAAACACTGGTCGTATCAACTCATTTTGGATCGTATTGGCACCGATATTGTTACGACATATTGGGTATGCCGATACGGCTATAAAAAGGCTGCAACAAGTCCCTTTTTTTATTGTTTCTCCTTTCTTCACATTTTCAATTTTTTTCCCGGTGTGTGAATGTTTCAGAGCCATTTTTTACCAGATGTAGGTCAAATTCAAAGATCAAAAACTGTTTTTTGCATCAAATCGAAGGATTTAAGCTACCACGCCTAGTTTTGCATAAATTGAGGAAAAAAAAACAAAAAAAAAAAAAAGTAAAAATGTATTTTTTAGCTATTCCAAACTGGAAACCCATAACAATATTTAGATTACTTTTTTTGTTGATTGTTGTTATGATGCCTAAGGATCTTCTAATACTATGGATCTAAGGATTTCACAAATGATTTGATTAAAAAAATATTTTCTACTTTCAAATGCTTTTTATTGTTTTCCTAAGAAGAAAACTTTTTGCCTATAAAAAGGCTTCCAAACTTCCTCCATTTGCAATATTCTCATCCCAAAACTCTCGTAATATCTTCTTGTCTTATATTTCTCAATTCCAAGCAAGGTATCCTGTATCGGTATCGGTTGGCGTAACGGTGCCCTCCAAAACCGATACAGATACGGGGGCGTAACGTCGATACGGGGGCGTAACAGCCTGTAACAGTGCAATTATTTTTTTTTTGCCAAAAAAATATGAAAGAATATGGATTAAATCCGGAATATTCTAAGCATTCCAAATATGCATTCATTTATAAATTGGAACATGTTTATGGTAGTGTAACGGTCCACTCTTTGGTGAGAAGTTGTATCGGACTGTCTGATGAATTTATGAACCAGATAACCTGAATTTGACTACAAAATTCATATATTTAATTTTCTAACTATCTACTATCAATGATACATATATTAGAATGAATGTAATATGAAAATATCTAATATATTCCCACCGTTAAATTCATATATTTAATATTCTATGATTAAAACAGTAAACCATTCATTAAAAAATGATTTTCGAATTTTAAAAAAAGGGCCAAAATTAGTGCGTAAATAGAAAAAAATATTAAAAAATATAAAATGACACCACAAATCTGTAAAATGCACATTAACATGTTCTACTATAAATCTATAATTAACATATCACATTCTATGATTAAAACAGCAAACCATTTATTGAAAATGATTTTTCAAATTTTTTTAAAAAAAAAAGGCCAAAATTCGTGCGTAAATAGAAAAAAATATAAAAATATATAAAATGACACCAAAATCTGTAAAATGCACATTAACATGTTCTACTATGATTAACACATCATATTCTATGATTACAACAGCAAACCATTTATTAAAAAATGATTTTTCGAATTTTAAAAAAAAAATGGCCAAAATTAGTGCGTAAATAGAAAAAAAATATTAAAAAATATAAAATGACACCACAAATCTGTAAAATGCACATTAACATGTTCTACTATAATTAACACATCATATTCTATGATTAAAACAGCAAACCATTTATTAAAAAATGATTTTTCGAATTTTAAAAAAAAAATGCCAAAATTAGTGCATATAGAAAAAAATATAAAATGACACCACAAATTTGTAAAATGCACATTAACATGTTCTACTATAATTAACACATCATATTCTATGATTAAAACAGCAAACCATTCATTAAAAAATGATTTTTCGAATTTAAAAGAAAAAAGTGGAGCCCACCTCAATGCATTTATTGTATATCCATGTGGTCCATCCTGTTTGCCCACTTATTTCAGGGCATGGACCAAAAAATGAGGCTGATCCAAATCTTAGGTGGATCACAAAATGGGCCTTAAGAAGATTTTAACGGTGGGCATTCAATACCAACTGCATGGTCCAATTGAGATTTTGATCCCTTCATTTCAAGGATCATGCTTTAAAATGATCTTGAAAAATTATGAATGGCATGGATTTACCATACATAAATCAAGGTGGGCCCCGCCCCACTCAATAAAATAGTGAGTGTGCACTAGCAGCGTGCACCGCAAATTATACAAAAAAAAAAAGGAAAAAAAAAAAAAAACTGCCATTCCGTTCGTTTTTTCTGGAAAAAGAAAAGAAGAGAGAGGGAAATGAAAAGAAAAGAGGGAAAGAAGAGAGAGGGGACCGAACCGAGAGAGAGAGAGAGGAAGAAGGGCAGCAACTGCTGCCGCCGCAGCCCCATGATAAGAAGAAGAAAAAAAAAATAGGTATGTTTTTTTTTCTTTTTTTTTATTACCATTTTTTTTCATTTTTCTTTAGGGTTATGGACCGTAACGTTTGTTACGGTACCGTAACGGCCGTTATGGGCCGTAATGGCTGTTACGGTCCCAAAAAACAGAGGTGACCCATTTCGAGGCCAAATCGCGTAACGGTTGATGCCGTTACCGTTACGGATCAGTCGTTACGGCCGAAACGTAACCGATTTAGGATACCCTGATTCCAAGTGGTCTTAATCTCTCTCTTACATTTCCTACTTCCAAGTGATCTCTCTCTCTCTCTCTCTCTCTCTCTCTCTCTCTCTCAAGTTAAAATATCAAGATTCAAGCACTTTTAAGTTTCAAGGAAGATAGCTTGGTGATTTTGTACAATAGTAAATAAATAGCTTGTTTGTTGTTACTTCTTAATTGTTAACTATATTGTTGAATGTTGATGACTTGATGTTTAATTAATTTTATTTCTTTCAAATGTATTTTAAATATGTAAAATTAGTTATCTATTAACTTAGGAAAGTTCCCCTTAGTTTCTTTTTTTTTTTTTACATTTTGTTTTTAAATTTTCCTTTTTTTTATCTTTTTAAATTTTTCACAAAAAAAAAAAATATGTGATCGCATATGCAATTGTGCGATCGCATGTGTGCATAAGCATATGCGATCACATGTGCGATTCGACAACATTGATCAACACCACACCTTACAATGGGATAACCTATTGAATTCGAGACAGCATTCTTACCAAAGAATGGTCCAATACACCATTGAATACATGGTCAAAATGCAAAAATTAAATAAATAAGTTCTTGGATAACTCATTTTTCCTATGTTTCCATATTTTCATGATTCTAAATTTTATTTTTTATTTTTTTTTTTAAAAAAAAAAAAATCGATACGAACTGATACGGCCTCGATACCGATACGTCATATCATATCGTTTTTTATCAGGCCAATATGGCCACCACTATCGACATTCAAAACCATGATCATGAGGGCAACACTCTCCCTCATGTGATTTCTTGGTTTTCATCTTAGAGCTATGTCAGCGACCATTGTTACAGTCCCCACCAATTAGAAATTTTGAACCCTCTCATGCTACACCCTCAACAATTGTTGTCTTCCACCACGGTTTGAGGATATAGATCGATTAACAATAGGCACTTCATAAAGAACCAATGAAACGAGAAAAGAGAAGAGAAAAAAATAAATAATAAGCCCCTAGCATGCGTAAGGTTGCCAATGGGGCGGGCCTGCGACCAGGAAAGTCAAAAACCTAGCCCGACAAGTTCAACATCTGCACCAGAGCCAACCTCAAGCCCAGCCCATTGATAGCCCTACTTATGTGGTTTCTTGGTTTTCATCATAGATATAGGGAGACAGGTCACTCCGAATTTTTTTGGTGGGTCCTCAGACTTGCAATGGCTACTTGCAATTGAATGTTCTTTAATGAATGAGAATATTTTATTCCAGAAAAACAACAATAAAATATGCAAAGAACAACTACAGCCAGAGCACCAAGCTTACAACACCAAGCCAAAGCAAATGTCACTGACAAAAAATTGCTAGTATCTATAGCTTCCTCCATCACGTTTACGACCTCCCACAAATCCTTGCTTCTCCTCGCCTGACAAAGCACCACTCTAGAGTCTCCTTGATGTGGATGCTAAGTATATCAACACAGGAGGCGTGCGTTACTTGTGTCAATCTGGTTAGATGACGGGTACGGGTAGTGGTCGGGTCTCTAAAGGTTGAAGACCTTACGCATGTGTTCGTGACGTGTAAGTTGATTGAAGGAGATATTTGGACCGTTGGATTGCGACGATTGTGTGATCGAACCGTTGGATCGTCGCAGCCCACTTTCATTGCGCTATCATTGGGGCCCATTGGGTATCTTAGATTTGAGTTTATCTTATGAATATTTTATTTATTTGAGTTTTGAGATAGTGCGGCACAATTTTTTTGTGCGAATTTTATTTTTTTGAAACTTTTTTAATATGGGTATTGTGGTCATTTAATGTATTTTCGAATTTATAAAGGTGTTTTTCCCTAAACCTGAAAAGAATGCTACGTTATGTTTATGAAAAGAAAGAGAGTTTTTGCTTCTTCAAGGTCGGACGATTCCATCTTGGACTTTCAATGATTGGAAGAGGGCGTGAGGCACAGGGAAGTGATTTCTCACCTTCTTTCTTTTCTCAAGGTATTCTCTTCTTTAAATTTATTTTCTTCATTTTCTTCTAAATTATCTAGATCTAGAAACCAATCCCTTCTCTTTTCAATCCAAATCATTAGATCTTGGAAGATTTTGATCCCCACATATATATATATATATATATATATAGATCTTCAAATCCCATCACCCAAGGCCTTAGATTTGAAATATAATAAAAAACCATCAATTTTTCTGAATTTTCCAGATTTCCCAATCCAAAGAATTCTTATTTCCTGTATTAGAAAATCCACTTGGATCGTTAGATAGACCTACTGCAAGACGAAAGTCCTATCTTTCGCCAGATCCGACTAAATTCATATTTTAAGGGTCAATACAACGTATTTGTGATGGATGGCCATGAACATTGCTGAATATTCCTTATTTTTTGTGATGGATGGCCATGAACATTACTGAACTTTCCTTATTTCCTTCTTGTTTTAGATGTATAATGCTGAATTTTATTGTAAATGCTTGCATAAATCTGCCCCTTTCAAATACCATATTCATTTTATTTTTTTGCGTAAATCTGCCCCTTTCAAATACCACATTCATTTAAGGTTGGATTAGGCCGTTCTACACCACTCCTTCAATGATTAAAATGTTGAAAGGAAAATTAAGATGTCATCTTCGTCCATGTGCAAAGGCAGCTGGTATGGTACCCCTCCACAGCATAACATTCACACTGGCCAGATTTGTTGTTCCTTCCTATGATTCCCAAGGATCCATGCACTCACGAGGATCACTTTTTTTAACCACTTTGTCAATCCAAAAGGGCCCTCCAATGCAATCCTATCAATGTAAATATAACAAATACTAACAGCAATAGTAGAGTATAGACAGAAAAGGTAAATTTACATTGAATGAGAACTGAAGACTTCGAAAATGACAATGTTTTTCGTTCCCTCTGATCAATCATCTAAAAAACAACATATCTAGAGCTAAGAAAAAATTTCTTGAGAGAAAGTGCTGAAAATTTCGAAGTTACATAACACTAATGAAATTGACAATATTGTTTATAGCGGATACCTTGCTATACTTTGATGTCGAATGCACTCCCTCAACATTGCACCATAGTGTAATGCAATGTCCATGTTTTCATACCTAAATAATAAAAAGAAAAGGAAAAGAAATGATAGACAGTTGACACATTAGTTGGCACATTATAACCAAATTTTAGGTATATACTAACTAATTAAGTACTGAGAATAAAAACTTAGAAATAAGAAACTAACATAAGATCTCAGAGGGGCATCACATACATTTGTAAATAATAGGAACATAAAAACCACATGAAAATGAAGAAGAAGTTTTGAACTTCTACACCTATCATAAATGCGACAACAAGGTTACAGACAGTCAGTTCCTAGTAATTTGAAATTGTCATTATCCCATATAACACATGTTTCTTCCTTGAGTTAAAAAATAAGCAAAAAGCAGAAGATGCACATCAAGATTTAGATGAGTAAAATATAAAATTAAGCAGCTAATAACAATAGACAAATGGCAACAAGAAGAGCCATAAAGTTCCTAAATACAACTCTCCGAAGCTCTGCAAAAAAAGGGCTTACCCTGATATCAAAAGATCCATAAGATCTTTGTTTGCTTCCAAGTAATCAGAAGCAATCAGCCGGGACTGAACCTGCTGCCTTTGCAAATTAGCAACAACTTGAGTCGCATCTTTACGAGCCTACAAAAGATAACCCTTGCCATGACAAACATCACCAAGAAGAGCAAGCAAACCTCGTAGAGAGTAAATCATGTCATTTGTATATCATTATTAACGAAATTCAAATAAGAATGTCTTAAAGGCATAGATGTTATAACATCTGAAGTGAAGCATTAGAGAACCAGAAAAACTCTAAAGAAGATCAAGCACACCAAATTTAATGCTTAACCACAAACTGGTTCATGCTTACCTCCAGGTTGGATCCCTACTCTTGCTCCGGTGGTAGACTCTTAGGAGTTTCAACACCCAGTCAAGGGTTCGAGCATCCATAGGTGGTGAAATCCCACTACGGCATGAGTGTGTGGGGGTGTGTGTGGTGGTGTTATTAAATTTTATTTTATTTTTTTAAATGCTTACCTCCAGGTTCAATTTCGGAAGACAAACAATTAGGAGACGAAGAGTATTCCCTTTAAAGAACTCCTGAGTCAACTGTGTACAAGCTTCTGTGACTGGCTCTGATTCACTATTGCCATAGAGAATTGATTTGAGCTCACGAATGAGTTTACTTAGTTCTGCCATCTGCAAAAGAGTTTTAAATGTCAATAATAAACCATCTAAAATCTGGAATTTCAACATAGTCACTCTGGCAGAGATAAATATATCCTTTATATTTGTATGTTCTAAATGCTCCAGGTTTTAGCATTAACTATGAAAAGTTGCAATGGTAATAAAAAACTGGGCCATGCCATAACAGAAACGAATGTGGGAAAGCATCATGCCAGGTCTCAGCATGCATATGTGTAGGGAAACCAACAAAACAATCAAGATTTCGGCTGTAGCTATTGTGCCTGTTTGGGGTGCTTTCTTTTAATAAAATATCATTACTTAAAATATATATATATATATATATATATATATATATATATATATATATATATATATATATATATATATTTTATTTTTAAAAAAAAAAAAGATCAAGACATCTCTGAGGTTAGTTATTTGGCTTCAAATCCAATAAATATGTGCAGCTCATACCAACTTTTCCAAATTAAATTTTAAAAGAAATGCCAGATTTTCCCACACTGGGACAGGCAGTCTTCAGAACATACACCCTTAAGTAAGTCTTCAACAAATGATGCCAAAAACTCATTTCACATTTTTCTTTCACCTCAGGGACAACCAAATCGAAATCATTAGAACTCCCCAATTTTCTCAAGCAGGATGCCATTTCCACACACACACACATAGATACAAACATCAAGATCCCAATTCTAATTCCTAATCTTATATCCTAAAGCAATGAAAGAAGAAAGGTAAAAACCAAAGCTTTTTACTTCTTCCCCATCATCTTATTTGGTCTCAGAACAAAGAGCCACAATCCAAATTCAAGTTTCCTGATATACGGTTTCAATTAAAAACCGAAAACAAGTATCCCCGATAATCTTTTGCCCCACAATCAAGAACCAAAAGTCCAAATTCCGCATTTTCCTCGAGTTAGGAATAAATTGCCACCAAGAAGCACCAAAACTAATCCCAATTCTAATTTATATTGCCATATTCTACAACAAATGCATATTCTTACCTTCTTTCCTCAATGTGATATTCTTTATTTACAGGGAACTAAAAAAGGAAGAACAACAACAAATCACTAGAATTGCACAAGAACTCATCATTTCGACCTTTTCCAGTGTCACAATCAAAACCCATAACTCAAATCGCACAAATTCCCTAATTCCGATCGGTAAAGGTTCAAATAACCACCAATGAGTCAATAACACATTTTATGCAACATCAATTCCGCCTCTAAATCAAAACCCAGGTATTCAAATCACCAAAAAATATATATAATAATAATAATAATAAATTAAATTAAATTAAATTAATTAAAATAAAAATCCCTGAAGGTTGTAAAAGGGGAGTTCCACAAATGAGTTCAAATCCCGGAACCAAAAACCCGTTTTCAAATCGCAAAAATCCCCAATTCTTCCAAACCATGCCTCAACCAACTGCCCAAGAACTCGGTCCTTGCAACATTTTCCAGTCTCCGAATTAAAATCCAGAATTCAAATATACCCAAATCAAGATCCCAATGCCGCAAAACAAACATCAAAATGAATTTAAAAAATCATGATAAATCCCAAATCAAGATCCGACCAAATCCCAAATCCAGAACCAAGAAACAAGCGGACAATTCAACGCAACGGGAATCGACATCTAATCACCTTCTCCTCCCGCTTCGCCTCCCGGGGATTCGAGTTAAGGTCGGCATAGATGAGGAGCTCGCGGGTCTGGCGGACGAGCTCGGCCGGGGTCTTGGGTTTGGATTTGAAGAGGCCCTTCATCCTACGTGGCAGACAAGCCCCGAATGAGAGCTTCTGCCGGAGACCGCCCCTGTGAACCACGTCTAGGGCTAGGGTTTCTACCCCTCCCTACCTCCCTTATAGGATTAGAGTTTCTCTCTCAAGCGCGCGCCCGCCCCCTAGGGTTAGGGTTTGAGACGAAGAGGGAAGGGATTGTAAGACGGATTTCGACTGGTGATGAAAGCCATTCGTAAAAAGAGTCCTTTTTCTCGTTTGAGGAAAGACGGAAGAATGGCAGGCAATGAGAGAGAGAGAGAGAGAGAGAGAGACCATTTTTGAAAATGGTGGTATGGTGATTCATATCCACACACGTGGCAACCGTATGGGCTATCCAGACCTTCCAAACTGTGGGGCCCAGTTTGGATACCCCAGCGGTGATGTTGCCCACACCACCCCCCAGCGGTGGTGCGGCGATGTGCTGGGCGCTGTGGGGCCCACCGTGATTAATGTGTTTCATATCCGTGCGGTTCATCCATTTTTCCAGTCCAAGTTAGGGCATTAAGCCAAAAATAAAGCAGATCGAAGCTCAAGTGGACCCTACGGTAGGAAACAACGGTGAATGAACGCCCACCTTTAAATACTTCTTGGGGCACAAAAGTTTAGGATCAAGCTGATATTTATGTTTTCGCTTCATCCAGGTCTATGCGACCTTACCAACGGGTTGGATGTCAAATAAACATTGTGGTAGGCCTTATATAAGTTTCAACGGTGAGTATCATATCCAAACTGATTCCTATGGTGTGGTCCACTTGTACTTCATATATGTTTGACATTAGGGCTTCCGTGCTAAAATGAAATGGGAAAATGGATGGACAGCGTGGATATAAGATGCATATTTCATGATGGGCCTCAACAACGTCCAACACGTCACAACACCACCGCTGGGGAGGTGTGGACAACACCACCTTATCAGGATCCTTATATCCATCTATCGAGAATTTAACCACTGTAGACGCTACCTTTTATCCAGTGGTTTTTATAGAATAAACGAAACTTAACTTACCAGGTTAGACCTTCACGCATGCACAATGAATTTAAGAACAAAAATACCCTTCATTTTCATTGTCGTTGCTTTCACTTTCCCTTTACACTAAGAAAGACAAAAGACCCATTTTCTCCAACACGAAAATCCCTCCACTAAATCGCATCATTCTCCCATTGGATTATATCCTCTTCATACATCAGCATTTCCTCATCTTCTGAAAATGGTCAGTCCACTGAAGAAAGCACGCACCACAGGTATATTTTCATATATTGCCTGTTGGATTTGAGCTTGCATTTGGGCCGTTGGTTCATCTATGTATACATCATTCGATGAACACGATGGATTACAAATAAAACATCACTGTGGGGCGTAGCAAGCAAAATCAGATTTTGGGCTCAAACACTTAATATAGATAGAAAAACGGATGAATGTCATAAGTAGTCCACATACATTCAAGTTGAATCTTGGGCCCAAATCAATTAACTCAGCATAATAAAAGCATACTGATCAAAATGATTTCAAATTTCAAGAGTTCTTATTCTATTTGACCTACTTCTCGGCAATATGCTCGAGTTGTCGCCGACATTCCCGGTTCATGATTGGTTGAATTCCCCGAGTAATGACCAAAGAATTTGATATTTGGCTAGTTCAATCGCATTTCAAGTTCATTGAAATTTATGTTAGACTAGTTCAATTGCATTTCAATTATGTGTTAGGCTAGTTCAATTGCATTTCAAGTTCATTGAAATTCATGTTACCCTCGCTGAAATTCATGTTACCTTCGCTGAATTTTTAGTTTTCATTGCTGAATTTCTTAATTGCCCCACTCAATTTCATGCTTGCCCCGCTCAATTTTTAATTTGCCCTGCTGAATTTCATGTTTCCCCGGCTGAATTTCATGTTTGCCCTACTCAATTTCCAGTTTGCCTCGTTGAATTCCATGTTTGCCCCACTGAATTTTCAGTTTGTTCCGCTCAAATTCTAGCTTGCCCCGCTTAATTTCTAGTTTACCCCGCTAAATTTCATGTTTGCCCTGCTCAATTTCTAGTTTGCCTCGTTAAATTCCATGTTTGCCCCACTGAATTTTCAGTTTGCCCCGCTCAAATTCTAATTTGCCCCACTCAATTTCTAGTTTGCCCCGCTGAATTTCATGTTTGCCCCACTCAATTTCATGTTTGCCCTACTTAATTTCTAGTTTACCCCGCTCAATTACATATTTCCCCTGCTGAATTTCCAGTTTGCCCCGCTCAAATCCTAGTTTACCCTGCTAAATTTTACGTTTGCCTCACTCAATTTCATGTTTGCTTCGCTGAATTTCTAGTTTACCCCGCTCAATTTCATGTTTCCCCCACTGAATTTCATGTTTACCCCGCTCAATTTCCAGTTTGCCCCCGCTCATTTTCATGTTTGCCCCGCTCGATTTCTAGTTTGCCCTGCTCAATTTCCATTTTGCCCGGTGAATTTCATGTTTTCCCCGCTCAATTTCCACTTTGCCCCACTTAAATACTAGTGAACAAACTGCCTGCAAGGTCTAGTGTCTCAAAGCTTTAGTATCTCAAAGTGGTTGTGGATCCCACTACTTTCACTCACAAGTTGGGATTGAGATGTTGTTTCTGCAGTTGTCTTAGTGTTATCTTTTGTCTGCAAAAGCAATGCCAGTGCATAATGCATTCTTTATCAAGATCAACTAAAAAAGGTCATATACATGCATATACTCACATACCTTCTCTTTCATTTACGTTTACTTGTCAATCCAGTAGCCTTGTCTTTAATTTGTAGTACATTGGCATCATTCTTTATGTTGCATTCTTGGCCAAGAGGCTGGTTTTGGTAGGGCCGAAGTTTCAATTTGACTTCATACTTCTCTGACGTAGCCCTTAACCTATCTGAACTTGGAGAGCTTGCAGCAAAGGGAAAAGATTGAGCTAAGCTCGTGATCGCATTGGTCGAAGATGACCACAGCTCATCTGTGTTGCCAATCATTTCATGCCCAAGCATGGAGTCATTTCTGCAAAACCATTAGTTGTGAGGATAACCTGTCAGATAAATACCTTTGAATTATGACATAAAAGAAGTGGGACTATCTTACATGATAAATAAAATTACCAAGTTGTAAAAGATGAGAAAAAAATGGGCACAAGATCATCAAAGTTTCCAATGTTAGCCCAAACATAGTCAAGAAAGCTGCCGCCTTCTTTATGTTTCATGTTTGCCCCACTCAATTTCATGTTTGCCAGACTAAATTTCATGTTTGCCCTGCTCAATTTCCAGTTTGCCCCGCTCAATTTCATGTTTTCCCCGCTCAATTTCATGTTTTCCCCGCTGAAATTCCTGTTTGCCCCGCTGAAATTCCTGTTAGATGAAGCTTACATCTGGCCTTTTGGTTCATCTATGTGTACATCATCCGATGAAGGTGAAATTAATTACAAATAAAACATCATTATGGGGCGTAGCAAGCGAAATCAGATTTTAGGCTCAAACCATTAATATAGATAGAAAAACGGATGAATGTCGTGGATAATCCACATACATTCAAGTCAAGGTAGGCCCAAATCAGTTAACTCAGCACGATAAAAGCATACTGATTAAAATGATATCAAATTTCAAGAGTTCTTGGTCTATTTGACCTATTTCTCGGTAATTTGCTCAAGTTGTCGCCGACATTCCCAGTTCATGATTGGTTAAATTTCCCAAGTAATACATGAATTTCATGTTTGGCTAGTTCAATCGCATTTCAAGTTGATTGAAATTCATGTTAGGCTAATTCAATTGCATTTCAAGTTCATTAAAATTCATATTACCCTCGCTGAATTTTCAGTTTGCGTCATTGAATTTCTAGTTTCCCTCGCTCAATTTCCAATTTGCCCCACTCAATTTTTAGTTTGTCCTGCTGAATTTTTTGTTTGCCCCATTAATTTTCTAATTTCTCCTGCTCAATTTCCAATTTGCGCCGCTGAATTTCATGTTTGCTTCGCTGATTTTCTAGTTTGCCCCACTGAAATTCAAGTTTGCCCCACTCAATTTCTAGTTTGCCCCACTGGATTTCATGTTTACCCCGTTGAATATCCAGTTTGCCCCACTCAATTTTCAGTTTGTCCCGCTAAATTTCCAGTTTCCCCCGCTGAATTTCATGTTTGCCCCTGTTGAATTTCATGTTTACCCCGCTCAATTTTTAGTTTACCCCGTTGAATTTCATGCTTGCCCCGCTGAATTTCTAGTTTGCCCAGCTCAATTTTCAATTTTCCCTGCTCAATTTCTTGTTTGCCCCGCTGATCTTGTAGTTTCCTCGGCTCAATTTTCAGTTTGCCTCGCTGAATTTCATGTTTGCTCCGCTGAATTTCAAATTTGCCTTGCTGAATTTCATGTTTGTCCCGCTTAATTTTTAGTTTGCCCTGTTGAATTTCATGTTTGTCCCGCTGAATTTTTAGTTTGCCCCGCTGAATTTCATATTTGCCCCGCTGAATTTTTTGTTTGTCCCTCTCAATTTCCACTTTGCGCTGCTCAATTTCATGTTTTCCCCACTCATTTTTCCAATTTTCCTCGCTCAATTTCTATGTTGCCCCACTCAATTTATAGGTTACCTTGCTCATTTTCTAGTTTGCCTCGCTGAATTTGATAGTTTGCCTCGCTTATTTTGATAGTTTGTCTCACTCAATTTTTAGTATTTACTCAATAAATGTCTATCTCGATTTCATATGAAACTTGCTCAAATTCATGAAATGCTACATTGTTTTCAATTATGTCTGATTCTGTACATTATGATTATCTTGTGAATTTTATGTTTAATATATTTTTAAATTCATCTTTGCAGATGACGTATAAAACATCATTGTGGATTACAAATAAAACATCATTGTGGGGTGTAGTAAGCTTTCTACGGTTGAATCATTGTTTCCTTTCGTACAATCCACTTAATATCTGGATATGCTACGATATTGGGCTCAAACCCTTAATATAGATGGAAAAACGGATGAATGTCGTGGATAATCCACATACATTCAAGGTGGGCCCAAATCAGGTAACTCAGTATGCTCTTATCGTACCACTCAAACTGATTTCAAATTTCAAGAGTTCTTAGTCTATTTAACCTACTTCTCGGCAATATGCTCGAGTTGTCGCCAACATTCCTGATTCATGAGTGATTGAATTCCCCGAGTCATTCATGAATTTGACAGACAAAAATAGATGTCATGTATGTTTTAAGCTTGTTTTTCTTTAATGAGGTTATTGACTCGGTTTCCTATACATGAACATGTACCATAGTAGTTGGGACGAAAGACTAAAGCAGAAGTCATGTATGGAAATTCCTAACGAAACAGCTAGCAACATGTTAATTATATAAGAATACTATCTCGTGCTTGCTACTTAAACATATAGCAAGCCTGGTTTTTAAAATACAAAATGCAGAACAGTTAGAAACAAATAAAGTGTAGGGTGCTAACTTCTTATTGCTAACACATATACATACACATACATATACATAGTCATCTGATAGTTAGACAAAAGCAGTTGTCACGTATGTAAAGTCCTAACGAAACAACTAACAACATATTAGTTATATAAGTATACTCTCTCGTGCTTGTTGCTTAAACTGTAGGGTGCTAACTTGCTATTACCAACCAGTGTAGGGTGCTAACTTACTATACCTAACATGTTGAAAGTATCGGTATCACTACAAGTTTCGTTAGTCAGGGATAGGGGAACAATATCGATATCGTTGATAACCGGAAACCAGTTTGAAAGAAATATCTGCTCTTTAAACTGCTATTTCTTATTTAAGTTTCCTTCTTGGATAGAACTTAGAGGTCTAGATCCGCAAACTGGTTCCTTTGCATATCGATATTATCGAATAGTGCTTGATATTATCGAGAAATTATGAATTTTTATGTTTTGGTTGCTGGACATTTTGGCAAGGATCTTCGATAGTATCGAACTGTGGTCGATATATCGAGAAATAGTCTCTCGATAATATCGATGTATGGTCAATATTATTCGACATTAGCTTGTGGATCTTAGCTTACATGATCCTTCCAACGCTTACCTTAAAAAATAACACTAATAATAGCGCATGCCATATATTGAAACTATAAAACTCTAGGCACAATAGCAATAAGAAGCATCATATTTAAAGTACTTAAAGTCCCATCATGCTTGCAGCAGTTGCAACACAGTTGTTAAGGTTATGATGTGCCTCAAACAACTCAAGAACTAAAGAGTTTCAGTAATCCAAGCATACTTGTCCATGCATTTGATGCAGACAAGGTAAGACTATGCAAACTCAATTACAAAGAAAAGAAGGCATGCAGTTAACATGACTACCTTAAAAACCTTTGTGTCATCAACATAAGAAATGCCAATTAGATATTCAAGACCCATTAGAAGTGCAGATATGTTCCCTGGAGTGGATTCAAGTACTCAGATATGGGACTACATAGGAAAAACATTGTCAGAGTCACTAAGCAAGTTCCATCCAATTACATGTACAACAGACCGGTAAACATAAAAACAGGATATAATATTAAATCCAGTATGTTTGTCACTCTACGAACAGTAATGAACACAACATCCATAATTTGACAGACAAATGCAAGTTTTCGGTTGAACACCAAGCTTTAAAACCAAAGGCCAGAGGAATGCATATTACTTCTTATTTATCATACACTATCACCTTTGCAACTGATGCAGTCATATTTTATTCTACAAGAATGTACAAGTTCTGTATAGTGCAAACTATGCTAAGTAAAGAAACTTGCCTCGTTGAAATGCAAGTTTACCTTGTTGAATTGGATGTTTGCCTCAATTAATTTCATGTTTGCCTTGCTCAGTTTTATTTGAGGCTTATTCTATTTTATCTGAAGCTCGCTCAAATTTATTAAGGGCTTGATTGTTCAGTTTATGTGTTTATGTCTTATTTCATATGAATTTCTTGTTTGTCTTACTCAATTTCATGTTTGCCTAGCTCGTTTTCATGTTTGCCTCGTTGAATTTCATGTTTGCCCCACTGAATTTCATGTTTGCCCCGCTGAAATTCAATTTTGCCCCGTTGAATTTCATGTATGCCCTGCTGAAATTCAAGTTTGCCCCTCTCAATTTCATGTTTGCCCCACTGAATTTCATGTTTGCCCCGCTCAATTTCATGTTTGTCCCACTCAATTTCTAGTTTAGCCCACTGAATTTCAAGTTTGCCCCATTGAATTTCAAGTTTGTCCCGCTGAATTTCATGTTTGCCCCGCTCAATTTCATGGTTGCCTCGCTGAAATTCATGTTTGCCCCGCTGAAATTCATGTTTGCCCCATTGAATTTCATGTTTGCCCCGCTGAATTTCAGGTTTGCCCGCTGAATTTTATGTTTGCCCCATTGAATTTCATGTTTGCCCCAGTCAATTTCTAGGTTGCCTCACTGATTTTCTAGGTTCCCTTACTGAATTTCTAGGTTACCTCGCTCATTTGTAGTTCGACTCGCTCAATTCCTAGGTTGCCTTGCTCAATTCCTACGTTGCCTCGCTAAATTTCTATGTTGCCTCTTGAATTTGTAGTTTGCCTTGCTAAATTTGTAATTTGCCTAGCTCAATTCTTAGGTTGCCTCGCTGAATTTCTAGGTTCCCTCGCTTAATTTGTAGTTTGCCTCGCTCAATTCCTAGGTTGTCTCGCTCAATTTGTATTTTGCCTCACTCAATTCCTAGGTTCCCTCGCTCAATTTCTACGTTGTCTTACTTAAGTCTTAGGTTGCCTCGCTCAATTCCAAAAGGCATTCCAAAGTTGAAATAATATTCACTATTTACTAAGACAGGTTTTTATCATATAGCTAAATCTTTCTAACATATACAGTTGAGCTGGTAGAAAAAAGGATTCAGAATATTGGTAAGATAACCATACATTCTTGTTTTGACACTAATCCAAATGGTAACACATCGGCCATTTTCTCAAATACAAGAGGTTCTCATGAGTTGAATTCTTTTTTGTGGAAAATTAGGCAATAAAAGCCATCTTCAAATGAAAGTTAGTGCCTTAATATCTGGTGAGCCATGAAAATGAATGTCATTTGGCTGTTCTGTAAAGCCAACAACACTATCTCATCTTAAAGAACTGCATCTTTTTATTTTATTTAGTATTATTTTTACCTTCTTTCTATTAGGCCATATTTGAAAACTATGGATTCAGTGCCAAACAAGAGAAAGAAAATAGATTTCCTTTGATGTGACTATTTGTTTCGTTTGGATAGTAAAGAAAATGGTGTACGATACCTATGGTTACGGTTATAATCCGTAGCCATAGGGGGCCGCTAGATCGGTGTGGTCCAGCCAGACAGGCCAGCAAGTGGCGAGGGGCTGCCAGTTTGGTGAGCTCGCCTCGATTCGGGGTTTTTTTTTTCCGCTATGGCTACGGATTATGTTATCTATGGCTATGGTTATAATTTGTAGCCATATGTCTACTTTAAAGAGCGGGAGTATTTTTTGTCCCCAACTGCTCCGATCATATGCGCAAAGTCTAAGTTGGTAAGTTTCGTTTGCTTCATAAAAACCACTAGATAAAAAGGTGGCGTTTACGGTGGTAAATTTCTCCATCTATCTATATATTGAGGGATGCTCGGGTGCTCCCAGAGCATTATAAGTTATAGTGCTCTTAGTTGAATTGGGATATTTAGAAAGTATAATCCATTGATCTAGACCGTTCATTAGATTCAATGAATATTTGGTGTGTTGCCATGCAAAAATCATGCAGATCTTAAACATATAAATCATTTTAGCAATGGTATTTAACATGGATGATCAAGATAATTAGTATAAAATAAGTTTGCTTATGACTCTAAAGAATCACTTTTATTAGCCAATTTTAACTATCTCATCCATGGCTTAAGCCACGAATAGCGGTAGAGAATGAGGCCAAATTAAAGATGAATTGGATCATCCAATCAGTATAGTTTTTTATTATGGCATAGTAAATGTATTCTTAACTTTATGGATGGTTCAAATCAATCAAACCTATATAAAATGCCATTGATCGATGGTTAATGTTTGTTAGATTGGTACAATATTTGCATGGTAGCTCACAAAGCATGAGTAAAGCCCGTGAAGAATATGAACCAATGAATTGGATTGAATTAGACTTCCCAAGTTGACCAATACAATCATGAGCACCCAATCATTTCTCTATAGTAGTGTGTGTATGTATGGCAAATGCTTCTATGTGCAGGAACTTCCCCTGAGGTCGAGTTGTGTGGGCCCCACCATGATGTGTGTTGAACATCAACACCTTGCATTTGATGGGTTCCCCTTAAATTATAGGATATCCCAAAAATCAGCCGGGAACTCAGGTGGGTCATGCCATCTAAAATCATGTGAAGACATGCCTAAAACATATAAAAGCACTTGGTGGGGCCCACCTCAAATTTGGATGGGTCTGAACTTGGTCTGGCCCCTCATCCAAGTGGGACACACATAATGGATGGTCTTGATTTGCGAACCACATCTATGTGGGCCCAACAAATGATTATGAATGTCTTAATGGGAGGGTAACCCCTCTCAACTTTTGTATGTGGTGTGGCCCACACAAGTCATGGATTGAATTGATCTTTAAGCCCAAGGCCCACCATGGAATGGTGCATCTAACTGATAGGGTAAATGTTTGACACCCATCATGGTGGGGCCCACACACCATTTCCATACACACACGCGCACACACACACATACATTTTTGCCCCATAATTAGTGAGACATTTTTCCCCATAATTAGTTTCCCATGGCAGAAAACTTCACTTGTTTAAAGGACTAAAAAACATTTTAAACAAAATTATGGGCATGTTGGGTATTTGACATTGTGCATGCTTAACAAACTGTGGTCAAGATTTCACCTACAATTGAAGTCAACAGTTAAGATTTACTCTGCTTTATTCATTCTTTTAATAAGAGTAGCCCATGAGAAACATCTCTCTTATACACAGTGGCCTATAACATCTACCATGTCATATGTGTAAAATCGACTTTGCCGGGTGAGAACCATTATTTTAGCCGTTCATACAAAATATCAGCCCAATAAAATACTCTTATGGATCACGCTAATGGGGAGCATTCTAAAGTTGCTTCTAAATCTACTAAGTTCACGTGGCATGACTCGCTTGAGCTTTTTAACTATCTAATTTTTACATTTAAACATTTAAAAAAATTAAAAAAATACACCACATGGGTGCCCACACATAAGCCAATGGTCAGCTCCCAACCATATTGTTCCATATGGTGTGGGGCCCAGCTCAATTATGGATTTAACTGGAAAAAAAAAGGACTTTCAATATAAATCTAATGAGCACAATTTATTTTATACTTGAAACATGATAGACCTCATGGGCTTGAATGTTTTACACACCACCGAAAATTCATGTTATACAGGGTTTCGGTCTCCTTGGCTTCTCTCCCTTTTCTCTGCCCTTTGAATTTTTCTCCCTTTCTTGTTTTTATCATATCCTTGCTCCACATTCATTGCACATGTCATACCCCCAATATATATAATATATATAATGTAAATAGTTTTGGGGCATTTTTATCTTTTCAATTCATAAATATAAAAGGTAGTCCGCTTTGCTTCGTTTTCCCTTTTACCCTATTTAGGACTAGGAAATAAAATAAGATTTAAACTTATAAATTTTGTGGAGTTGGATTGGGTATATCCCAAAGTCCATTATTTATAAATGCAGCTTTAAATTATTGAATCTAGGAGCATTCACGGCAATGTCAAAGAGCGTTTACTGCAACGGAATAACTTTTGTTACTTTTAAGGCTTTTGTTTTACCAATCACTATATTAATACAAGGAAATGTGCAATTATTACAAATTACTTTACTTTCCCGTTGACAACATTTGCATTTGATTGTCAGTTATCATGTTTAGTTTATTAATAATAAAATCATAATGATATCATTTTTATATCACTTTGATGTTAAATCATCACCAAAATACACTCATGTCTGTATTTCGATTCAAGATTTTTATAATAATACCATGAAAAAGTGTTGTGATTATAAATTCTTTCACATATCTCTTAAATATAACTGCATCTGACCAATGATTCACATGTCCAGTTTAATGTGGTAAAATAATAATAATGATACTTATCTTTTAACATTATGAGGTAATTGGTGAAACAAACATGTTAGCATTGTAACTCGCTCTAGTTACCTACTGGAGTTACTTCGACAAAATGAGAGCCATGTAGCCAAAACTTTTATGAGATTCATCTTGTTCATCGAGTGCGCTGATAACCATTAAACTAAACAAAGCCATGGATGGCATGAATTTTCTTACATTATAAGTCATTTCTCTCATGTTAGTGAAAGTATCCATAATAGGCACCTAGTAAGAGGTACCGAAGTGCTTTTCTTTTAAATGAGTCTCTCATTTTCTGAATTTGTCAAGGGAGTGAGGGAGGTTTTTGGATTTGCCCCAAACCCATAGGCTTTTGAGGGGCGGGGTTAAGAAATCCATGAATTTAACAAATCCCAAATAAAAAATAAAAAGGGGAGATGCAAAACCTATGGATTTCACAAATCCCTACCTCAACTTCACACCCTTTTACGTGTAGCCCATTCCATAAGAAATGTATGAGGGGGTTTTTGTTTTTGATATCTTAAATCTATTTAGAAACAAAGTCTGTCGATGACATCGACAGACCATTCGATGTCATCGAACAGTTGCTCAATCCCATCAATAATTTTGGAATTTCTCCAATTGGTTGTTGGACTATTTGGGTACCTGTTCGATGCCATCAAACTTAGTTTCGATACCATCAAGACCCATCAAAGTGCAATTGAGAAAATCTGATTTTTCATGTTTTATCTTTGAATTATTTTGGTGTTATTTCGATTTCATCGAAGTGGGTTTGATGCCATCGACGGTCTGTCAATGACATCGAAATCCTATCGAAGGTCTCATTGAACATATTGCAGAGTTACGAAGAGTCGCGTATTTGTGAGATTTGTTTTCGATTTCAATTGTGATTCTTCTTGAGGCTATATATAGGGGTGTAATCGGGATTGAGGTGTATTTCAAAGCTTTCCAATTCATTCTTAGGGTTTCAAGGATGTAGCTTGCGGTAGTTCGAGGTTGTTCGAATCAATTATTCTCTAAACTCTTGTAATTTCTGCTTTCATAGTGTTCATCTATTACTTTGTGCCGTAATTTTTTTCCTGAAAGGGTTTTTCCACGTTAAAATCAAAGTGTTTGTGTTTATGTTTGATTGGTGTAATTGGATTACTTCACTCGATTCATCTCTATGTGCTTCCGTGGTCCCCCAACAAGTGGTATCAGAGATAACATTAGGGCACAAGCTTGAATATGAAAGTGAGTATCAATGCTGTCAATCCTAAGTATGGTGTTGAGAAGTACTTTAGGAAAAATAATTTTGAATTATAGAAGGTCAAGATGATTGGCCTATTAGTTCAATAAGAATTAGACGAAGTCCTTAAGAAGCGATCAAAATTTATGAATGACGATAAATAAAACAAACTAGATAAAAAAACGAGAACATTCATCCAATTGTAGCTAATGGACGAGGTCCTCTACAATGTCATGCAAAAGAAACTTATAATAGGTTAGTGGGCGAAGTTGGAGGACATATATGCGAAGAAGTCCCTTGAAAATCACATGCACTTGCAGTTGCAGTTGTTCAACTTTAAGATGATAGAGGAAGGAGATGTTGAGGCCCACATCAGCAACTTTAACAAGATGATCTACAAATTGCTGGTTGTGGAGGAAGTGATCAAGGATGAAGATTAGGCTTGCATCTTATTGAATTCTCTCTTGGTTTCGTATGAGTCTTTTAAAGACACATTGTACACCGATAGATCATCCCTTGGTGTTGATACCATTATCTCAGCCCTTCAGAGAAAAGCAATGAGAAAGAAAAACGGTAGCATGTGGACCTCTACTGATGCATTAATTACGAGGGGGCGGAATTTTGAGCAATACGGTGGATCTTCTCGATCGAGATCCAAATCCAAAGGCAATGCAAGGGAAAATTAAAGTGTTAGAATTGTAGGATGTTGGACACAAGAAAAAGGATTGCACAAATATAAAGCAAAAAAAGAGAACTCAAAGGCTTTTTCTAGGGAGGCCAACACAGCCACGTCTGATGAAGGTACAAGCGGAAGTGATGTGTTGTCAGTGTCTATGATCGGACACTTATACGATGATCATAGGGACAAGTGGATTTTGGACACTGGGACTTCATATCACATGACTCCTCATCGGATTTGGTTCACCAATTATGGAGAGTGGGATGGTAGTAAGGTATTTATGGGTAATGATAATGCATGTAATGTTGTGGGTGTTGGTACGGTGCGCATTAAGGTGTTTGATGGGATGTAGCATATCTTGATTGAGGTAAGGCATATTCTTAATATGAAGAAGAGTTTGATATCTCTTGGTGCACTTGAGGCAATTGGGTGCATATTTATCAGCTTCAATGGTGTCCTTAAGGTTTCAAAAGGGGCACTCATAGTTATGAAAGCACAGAGGCACAAAAATCATTATAGGTTGATCGGGAGCACTTCAACAAGTGTGGATTCCACGTCTGCACGTATGTGGCATGCACGCCTAGACCACACGAGAGAGTAGGGCACGAAGGTACTTTTTGGTCATTGTTTAATTCAAAGTTTTAAAAGTTTTTATTTAAATATATACAAGCATTATATATATGGTAAAAAATCTAGATTATCTTTTAATTCTTAAAAACATGTATGTAAGGGTGTGCTTGATTATATGCATTTTACGTATGAGAGTCGTCACTCGTGGTTTCACTAAAGGGTTGTCATGGTCTGTTACATTCATTGACGACTACTTCAGAAAATTATAGATTTATTTTATGAAAAATAAATCCAATGTTTTCACCATCTTCAAGAAAATAGAAAGTAATGATGGAAAAACAGTCAGGGCGAAATGTGAAAGTTGTAAGGACAGATAATGACAATGAATTTACTTCAACTGAATTTAATGAATTTTGCAAAGATGAAGAGATCGTGAGGCACAACATAATGCATCACACACCACAATAAAATGGTGTGGCTAAGAGGATAAATTAGACTCTTTTGGAGAGGACCTGATGCATGATTAATAATGTTAGGTTAGATAAGGACTTATAGACTGAGGTCATTAACACGACTTGTTATTTGGTTAATCGGTCCCCTTATATGACAATTGATTGCAAAATTTCAGATAAAGTATGAAGTAGTTAGAAAGTATACTACTTGGGATTGCATGTGTTTGGTTGTGAAGCTTACTCTCATGTACCGTCAATTGAGAGAGATAAACTAGACAAAAGAGCAAAAAATTACATATTTTTTTTGCTATGGTGGTGGTATGAAAGGATACAAGCTGTATACAGGTCACATGAAAGATCATTATTAGCGGGGACTTCAAATTCGATAAAGGGTCCTTATTTCGCAAGAATGAGCAAGATGAGCACAATGAACCAAAAAGGTTAATCGTGGATATTCATGTTGATGCAAGTGATGTTCGGGATAAGACACCACTTTTTCCTTTGGTATGGTCCACTTGATAATTGGATGTACTTATTTTTTGGATAATAAGCTAAAATGATTTGGTATCTACACCGTTAACTCATTTTGACAAATCATTTTATGGTATGGGCCAAAAAATGAAATGAATCCAAATCTTAGGTGGACCACACCACATGAAAAAGTGATCATTGAATGACAACCATTTAAAAAATTACAGGGGCTACATAAGTTTTGGAGCAAGCAAATATTTATGTCTTCCCTTCATCTAGGTCTATTAGACCTTATAACAAATTGGATGGAAAATCAACATCATGATGGGCACCAGGAAAGCTTCAACGGTGGATATCATTCTCACCACAACTTCCTATGGTGTGGATCACTTGAGCCTCATATCTGGCTACATTTTGGGCTCATTCCCTAGAATAACATATCAAAATGGATGGACGGTGTAGATAAAACAAATATATCACTGTGGGCCTTCCAGAGCCCTAACAGACCATCCATCTCTAGGCTCCTAATCTGCGCCAATGCAGATTTTCCCAGCAACAGAGTTACCTGAGAACTTAGAACTCATCAAATGTGATGTGAGTCCAAAATCTAAACGGTCTAAGTGATGCAGCACTCCATGAAACTTCTATGGTTCAACTTTTGCTTTCATCTAAGACTTCAGTGGGCCATTATAAAAGAAAACAATTTTCTCCCTTGATTTGCATCATTCTTTGTTATGGCCCACCAGAGTTTTAGATCAGGGTAAAATTTGGTTCCTGGGAGTTTCATGGGATGTCACATCACATGAACAGTTCAGATTGCAGGCCCACTACACATGTGACGTGCCTCTTGTAGCCGTGCCCGATGAAAAAGGACGCGGAGTAGCTATATGACAGGTTGAGTAGCGAGACTCGCTACTAAAGTGACGTCACCAAGTTATGTGGATCCTATCATGATGTATGTGTTGTATCCACACCATCCATCCATTTGGAGAGAACATTTTACGGCATGATCAAAAGAATTAGGCCGATCCAAAACTATAATGGACCCCACCATGGAAAACAGTGGCGTGAGTTACACCTACCATTGAAACCTTCCTAAGGTCCACCGTAATGTTTATTTGAGATCTAATCTGTTCATAAGTTAACATAAACATTAAATAAGGTAAAACACAAATATCAGCTTCATTTAAAACTTTTATGGCCATTAGAAATTTTTAATGGTGAGCGTCACTCTCTCCACTTTTTCTGTGGTGGGGTCCACTAGAGATTTGGATCTGAATCATTCTTTGGCTCATGACCTAAAATGGTCCCTTAAAATGGATGGACGGTGTGGATACAAAACATACATCATGGTGGGACCCACAGAACTTGGTGACGTCACTTCAGTAGCGAGTTCGCTACTCAACCCGTCAGTAGCACATCTGCGCCCGATAGAAAAGGGCTCCGAACCCATTTTCCATCTGAGAGACCCTGAAACCCTGGATTCTTCCCCAAATCTCCGGATTTCTCTGGATTTTTTTATTTTTTTTCTCATTTTCTTCCTAAATCAATTCCGTTAACAATCTAATAGAAGAAAGAAGAAAAGGGAATCGAGATTTTCTTTACGATAACCTATGAATGACGAGCTTCGATTCAAATGGCCCACCAAATACAGCTTCCAATCAGGGTAATCTATTCTACAGGTGCGGAAATCCACCTTATTGAAAGTTTCTCTCTCTCTCTCTCTCTCTCTCTTTCCAATTTTTTCAGAATATTTCTTCCGACGTGTTTCGTATCGTTGGACTGCGATACCGACATTATCGGCCAATATATCCGCCGATATTGCGAACACTGAGTGATAACTGGACTTTTCGCAAAAAATCGATAAAATCGTCGAAAAATCGGCGATATTAGGAAGAGAAACGAAAAAAGGGAGTTTTGGTGTCGGAACTCTAGCGATACCGAAATTATCGGCGATAATTCGATAATATCGCCGATAATTTAAACACTGGATAAGACAGACACGCAGATAGAGGTACAGGAGCAGGTGGAGAAGCCACCTGTGAGAAGGAATTTGCCGAGGGATCGCAGGTTACTGGCAAGATACAATGACGATTCTAATATTACATATGCTCTTATTATAGATGAAGGGAATTCGTCTACTCTTCAGGAGGCTCTTGAAGAGCTCGATGCAGAACAATGGAAAGCGGCGATGTATGATGAGATGAACTTCCTATACCAGAACGAGATGTGGGAGCTGGTGGAGCTTTTAGTTGGTCGAAAAGCGATTGAGTGCAAGTGAATCTTTAAGAAAAAAACATGATAGCTACAAGACAAGGTTGATAGCGAAGTGTTACCCTTAAAGAGAATGAGTCGACTTCGCAAAGATATTTATGCTTGTTCTATAGCAAGTATCTATCATATTTGTGTTGGCCCTGGTTGCCCAATACGATCTCGAGTTGGAACAAATGGATATGAAGACTGCATTTCTACATGGGGAATTGGAAGAGCATATCTACATATAACAATCAGAAGGCTACGAAATTAAAGAAACAGAGAACAATGTTTGAAGGTTAAAGAGGTCGTTGTATGGCTTAAAAAAGTCGCCTAGGCAGTGGTATAAAAGATTTGACTCTTTCATATTGAGTCAAAAGTTTTCCAAGAGTGAATACGATCACCGTGTCTATTACAAGATACTAAGTGACAACAAATTCATCATCCTGATATTGTATGTTGATGACATGTTAATCGTCAGTTATAATGTATCTAAGTTCAACTTACCGAAGACTCAACTATCAATGACATTCGAGATGAAAGATCTGGGGGCTGCAAAGAAAGCTCTCGGCATAAATATACACAGAGATATAAAGAAGAGCAAGCTTTAGTTATCACATGTAGAATTCCTTAAGAAGGGATCGATCAAGTATGGGATGGACATGGTAAAGTTGGTTAACATTCTTCACGCAACTCACTTCAAGCTATCTTTAGAACAATATCCTTAAATAAATGAAAAAAACAAGATATGTCTTGTGTGCCTTATTCGAATGCAGTGGGCAGTTTGATGTATGTCATGGTCTATACTAGACCAGATATTTCATAGGCAGTTGGTATTGTGAGCAAATATATGTCTAACCCTAGAAAGCAATGCTGGAAAGCGGTGAAATGACTAATTCGATACATTAAAGGTACGAAAGACTACGTCTTATCTTTTGAAAAGTCAGGGGCCAAGTTAATTGGATATGTGGATTCAGATTATGTGGGTAGAGTGGATTCTAGAAATTCGACTTCAAGTTACTTATTTGTACTGGCGAGTGGAGCAATCAGTTAGACGTCGAAGCTTCAGTTTGTGGTGACCCTTTTCCATAACCGAAGCAGAGTATATAGCAGTGATAGAAGTGTTCAAAGAAGGTGTTTGGTTGAAAGGCATGATAAATCAGTTAGGGCTTCAGCAGGAGGCCATGCCGGTTAATTGTGACAGCGAGAGCGTTATCAATTTAGTTAAAAACTCAGTTTATCACTCATGTACTAAACATATTGATGTCCATTATCATTTTATCCGATAGGTGCTTGGGGAAGGAAGCGTGACTCTAGAAAAGATTCAAAGTGGCGTGAATCAAGCAGACATACTCACCAAGGTGGTTCATGCAGAGAAGTTTAAATTTTATGCAACTTCTATGGACTTGGCAAAGGCATAAAAGGAGGATGAAGTATGCATGACAAGCTACGATGGAACTATGATGCAACGCAAAGATAGAAGAAGAGAACAAGAAACTACATGATTGAAGATTGAAAACATGGTAGAAATTGTTGTTTTTGATGTCTTAAATCTATTTAGAAACAGGGTCTATCGATGCCATCGACATACCATTTAATGTCATTGAACATCTGCTCGATCCCATTAAGAATTTTAGGATTTCTCCCGTTGGTTGCTGGACACTATAGGTACATGTTCAATGCCATCTAAACTTAAGTTCGTTGCTATCGAGACCCATCGAAGTGCAATCGAGAAAATCTGATTTTTCATGTTTTGTCTCTTGACTGTTTTGGTATTATCTCAATGTCATCGAAGTGAGCTCGATGCCATCGATGGTCTATCGATGAGATTGAAGGTCCCATCTGCGCAGAGTTATATATCTACGGGATTTGTTTTCGATTTTGATTGTGATTCTTTCTAAGGCTATACATATAAGGGTATAATTGGGATTACGGTGTATCATAAATCTTTCTTATTTGTTTATAAGGTTTGGAGGGTGTAACTTAGGGTAATTTAAGGTTGTTTGGACCGGATATTCTCTAAACTCGTGTAATTTCTTCTTTCTATCGCTTTATGCCATTGTTTTTTCTCGAAAGGATTTTTCCACGTTAAAATTTGAGTGTTTGTGTTTATGCTTGATTGGTGCAATTGGATTACTTGATTTATCACTGCATGCTTCCGCAGTCCCCTAACAAGAGTCTTGCTACAAAAGATATGTGGGTTCCATTATGATGTTACATCTATTCCACATACTTATATTAATATGTTGCTTAAAAACAATGTAGATATAAAGTCCGAGTGAAGTTTATAATGCGTATATGCATCCGTAATTAGCGTTGGTAATTAATTAAATAATTTTAGAAAGATCATTTCCAAATTTACTTTTTTTTTTTTCATTTCCATTAGCTGCACGCGAGTGTAGAGCCCCACACCTCCACAAATGTGCCATCATGACGTGTAAGCATGAGATTAAATCCATCCATTGGTTGGTCCAACAATATTTTCCTTAAAATTATTATAAACAGGTGGATGGATTAGCTAGAAAGCTTCAGCCAACTGTTTTAAAACCGTACATTTGTTTTACAAACTGTGGGCCACATAATCAATGGATCAACCTAATTCCTGGGCTAGGGAATCAATATAATGGGGCCTTTCCAATACACGGAATGAATCTCTGACCTACATGTCACAATGGCAAACATGTGGCATGCACATGAATTGTATACCACATGCACGATGGACGCAATTTTCCTAACCTGGATCGTTGAAGGGCCCACCACAGTGATCGCACATCATCCACTCCGTCCACACGTCTCACCACATCCTGTTAGATTAAAAGTTCAAAAATTAAATAGATTTGAGACTTAAATGGGCCACACCACATGAAACAGTCAGAAATTGCTTAGCATTGAAACCTACGTAAGAAATTTGTTTTTTCTTATGCATCTTTTCACATAATTAATTCTAATGAGACAATTCTTCTTTAGAATCCATTCTGCAGTAGTTTTAAAAATAATTACTTTTAAAAAGGATAAAATGGAGTTTTTTAATGTACGCATGCAGAGTATGACGGCCATATACGCATGCTCTAAAAAATTGGGCAAGTGGCATATATGTAACTGAAAGTTGACCGTCCAAATCATATAGAACCTACTATAGATACGTCATAGCCCCAAAATAGTACTGGTTAGACAATCCTAAACTCTTTTTAATGGACGACCATTGACAATATCCAATTATCCACTCATTGAATTCAAAGGCTCCGTAAGCATGCACGCGGATGTAAATACTGCCGGTCAAAGATCCAAGACATCCATCAGGTAGGTCCCGCCATGTAGATACTCTTATGCAAACCTCAGGTTGGTCCACTTATTAAGTGGGCCATACCCATACTAATGGACGGCTTAGATCTCATTCACATACTGCATCAGATGGGCAGCCTTCTATACGCGCGTGGGGTTTACCAAAGCTGTGAATTTAAAATTTTGGCCTGGGACACACCATTTGGTCGGTTTAAATAAATTATATAAATGTCCCTGCATACAATTTCTGCGCCATGCGCATGGACCATCACAATCAACCGATATCAGAGAGAAATTGACCACTGTAGATGCCACCTTTTACCCAGCATCTTTTCTGAGCCATCCCAAACTTACAATCTAGTTTAGACCTTTCATGTGTGGACAGACTATTTGAGGACGAAAATACTCCAGCTTTTCGAAATTGGTTTTATGTTTCCGTACACATATGGCTACGGATTATACCCGTAGCCATAGGTAGTATATCCATGGTTAGCAATAGGACCACCATTGCTTCGACATGACCCCGCCGATCTGAACAGAGCTGGGCCGAGCCACCACCAGATCGGCGTGACCCCGCCGATCTAAACAGAGCTGGGCTGAGCCACCACCAGATCAGCGTGACCCCGCTGGGGCCTGAGTTTTGTGAGGCCCTCTATACATGTGTGGGGCCCCTTTTAGCACTTTTAGCCCTTTTTAAAGCCTCCAGACACCTCCATTTTGAAATTTTCCTAATTCCTCTCCCTCAAAACCCAAAACCCTCCTCTAAGCCCATTCCCTACATCCAATCCTCCCCACCAAACCACATTTCCCTAAATACTCTTCATCTTTAGGCTCTCTATTTACCAAATTCTTCATTTCAAACCCAATTCCCTTAAAACCCCTCATTCCCTAAACCTGTATTGCTCAAGGGGGCGTTTGATGCAAGGTATTAAATGGGATTAAGCGGGATAGAATTGTATTTAGTCCCATCCATCATTTGGAGAGGATGGGAAAGGTTGGGATTAGTTGGGATGGAATTACATTTAGTCTCATGGAATTACATTTGGTCCATGCGGGATTTATGTGGTTTTTGAAATCCATTACACATGTGGGCCCTACATTGATGCATGCATTTATTTATGTCATTCATCCATATACATCATTTACATGTGACATTTTAGTTATATATATATTCAAGTGAACAACATCCATTGTGAATTTGGTCTGTTGATTACAATATGATGGTCCACCAAACATGATTTTACTTAATCCGATGTTTTCCAGTAGCAAAATTTTTATCTCAAACATGGGATTAGATGGCTACAATGCCAAAGTATTTCTAGTCATGCAATCATTGTACAATAATGGTGTTAATCGCTTCTGATACAATTCAGTACCATTCAAATCAACGGACTAAACATGCCCCATGGGGATAACTACTATGAATCCACAAAGTTGGAAATTGAGCGAGGCTAACTTGAAATTGAGCAAGGCAAACTAGAAATTAAGTAAGGCAAACTGAAAATTGAGCGAGACTAATGTGAAATGAGCAATGCAAACTCGAAATTGAGTGAGGCAAAGAGGAATTTGAGCGATGCAAACGGAAATTGAGTGAGGCAAACATGAAATTGAGCGAGGCAAACAGGAAATTCAGTGATGCAAATATGAAATTAAGCGAAGCAAACTGAAAATTAAGCTAGATAAACTGAAAATTGAGCAAGGCAAACAGGAAATTAAGCGAGGCAAACTGAAAATTTAGCGAGGCAAACATAAAATTGAGCGAGGCAAACTGGAAATTAAGTGAGCCAAAGAGGAAATTAAGCGAGGCAAACATGAAATTGAGCGAGGCAAATTGGAAGTTGCGAGGCAAACTAGAAATTGAGCAAGGTAAGCATGAAATTGAGTAAGGCAAAGAAGAAATTTAGTGAAGCAAACTGGAAATTCAGCGAGGCACACTGAAAATTGAGCGAGGCAAATTGAAAATTCAGCGAGGATCAAAGGAAATTGAACATGGCAAACATGCAATTCAAAGAGGGAAATTGAGCAAGGAAAACAACAAATTGAGCGAGGCAAATTGGAATTTGAGCGAGGCAAAACTGAAAATTCAGCGAGGGAAACAAAAAATTCAGTGAGGTAAGCTCAAAATTCAACGAGGTAAATTAGAAATTGAGCAAGGCAAACTAGAAATTCAGCGAGGGATGATGGAAATTCAGCAAGGGAAACTGAAAATTGAGCAATGGAAGCTAGAAATTAGGCGAGACAAACTAAAAATTAAGCAAGGCAAACTGGAAATTGAGCGAGGCAAACTCGGAATTGAGCAAGGGAAACTGAAAATTCAGTGAGACAAAGTGAAAATTGAGGGAGGCAAATTAGAAATTGAGCGAGACAAACTAGAAATTCAGCGAGGCAAACTTGAAATTCAGTGAGGCGAACTGAAAATTGAGTGAGGCAAGCTGAAAATTGAGTTAGGCAAGCTGAAAACTGAGCGAGGCCTCACTCAATTTCTAGTTTACCTTGCTCAATTTCATGTTTGTCTCGCTCAATTTCCAGGTTGCCTCACTCATTCAAAGCATGGAGAGAGGGTTTGGATGTTTGGTAATGTGGAGTTTTGAAGGAGATGGGTTTAGAAGGGAAGGAGGCTTAGGTGGTTATCTTGGAGAGAGAAGGTTTGTAGGTCCTTGAGAAAGAGGGTTTTGAATTGAAAAGGGGTAGGAATTGAAGGTTTTAGGATTGTTGTCTTGCTCAATTTCTATGTTGTCTTGCTCAATTTCTATGTTGTCTTGCTCATTTTATAGGTTGTCTCGCTCATTTTTCAGTTTGCCTCGCTCAATTCGTAAGTTGCCTTGTTGAATTTTCAGTTTGCCTCGCTCTATTTCTAAGTTGCCTCACTCAATTTCTAAGCTGAAAATTGAGCCATGCAAACAAGGAATTCAGCGAGGCAAACATAAAATTCAGAAGATGGCAAGCTTGCCATGATCGAGGCAACCTAATAATTGATCGAGACAACCTATAAATTTAGCGAGGCAGGCTGAATTTGAGTCAGGGAAACATGAAGTTGAGCAAGGCAATGTGAAAATTGAGCGTGACAACCTACGAATCAAGTGAGGCAAGCTGAAAATTGAGATAGGCAAACAAGGAATTCAGCGAGGCGAACTACAAATTCAACGATGCAAGCTTGCCATGATCGAGGAAAGTCCAATAAGTCCAAAACTATTGGAAATTATGAGCCTCACTAGGCTTGAGATCCATCGCGGACAGTAGACCCAAATTGTGCCTCGAGCCATGCCCTTTGCAGTTTCAAGGTAGCTCTTGAACTACGTGACACTCCGTAATCTAAAGCCCATAACCTAGGGGTTTCTAAAGGGAGAAGCAAGGGAAATAAAAGGGAAGGTAAGCAAAGAGGAGGCTGACCGAGAGAGGATAACATTACGCTAGAGTATCGTAGTGATTATCAAGTTACAGAGATATATGATTTTCTTTCCCCCTCGAGAACATCGACTAACCACCTGAATTAAGGAGCAGCTTGATCCGAGCTAGCCACATTTGACTTGTTCGATTGACTTGGGTTGAACTTAGATGGTCGACAGTATTTGGACTACGCGGAACTCTTGTACCAATGAGAGCTTTAGATGTGTAATGGGCCCGGTTGTAGGCATGTATCCCAACTTGATGTATATGACATTTTTAATATACTTTCTTCCCCTTAAATATGATCATTTTGGAACCTATTACTTGTATTTAGTCCTGGTTGTAGGCCTCGCTCAATTTTTACCTTGCCTCGCTCAACTTCATGTTTCCCTGACTCAAATTAAGTCTGCCTCGTTGAATTTCTAGCTTGCCTCACTCAATTATTAGGTTGCCTCGATTAGGGGTGCACATGTGTCAATTCGGTCCGGTTTTGGGGTGAAACCAGAACTAAACCGTTGGTACCTTAGAACCGAACCAGAACCAAACCGTGAAAAATAGTTCGGTTCCGGATCGGTTCCATGGTTCTAGCCTAAAAATCAGGTTGTTTCAACAAGCTTGAACTTGTCAACATCAATGCCAGACCGAATCGACCCATGTGCACTACTACTTCACTCCTCATCCGACTTTGAGTCTGACTCGGTTGACTCTTCACTTTCTTCTTCCTAAACCACAGCCTCAACCATGTCGAGCCCTTGGCTACAGTGCAATCGCACCGTGGAAGAGCTAACACTAAGCCCACCATGGCAGGGGGAGGGTTGACAGGCAGGATCAGCGCGATTTTCGGCATAACCTTGGGCTTCCCTGGCTACACTTCCCATTTAAACTGGACGTTCCCAGCAACCACCTGGTAATATATCAGAGAAGAGAAGCTTGTTGAAGAAGATCTCATCTCTTTCAAGTAGAGAAATGATGAAGCAGTTGTTTTTCTCATTTGGGTTTCTAGAGTTACTATAAATGACATTTCTGAAAGCTTGCTATCAAGAGGAATTTAAGCGAGCGAGAGAGAGAGAGAGAGAGAGAGGGCAAAGGCAGGGGCAGGGGCAGGGGTGGTAATCGGCGAGAGAGAGGGCAGGGGCAGCAATCGGGCAAGAGAGATTAGGTTTTTTTTTCTAAAGTTATATTCAGAGCAACAGTTCAGATCCACGGTTTGGGCCACGATTCGGATCAACGGTTCGGTTCGGTTTTACATGGCCCTAAACCGGAACCGATTCGTATCTAACGGTTCTTGAAAACATGGAACCGGAACCGAAATCGGTGCAGTTTATAATCGGACCAAACAGGACCATTGGATAGATTTTGGTCCGGTTCCATGGTTCTACTAGTTCGATGTACACCCCTAGCCTCGATCATGGCAAGCTTACTATCTTCTGAATTAGAGCGAGGCCTCGCTGAATTCCTTGTTTGCATGGCTCAATTTTCAGCTAAGAAATTGAGTGAGACAAGCTATAAATTGAGTGAGGCAAACTACAAATTGAGCGGGGCAACCTAGATATTGAGCGAGGCAACCTAAAAATTCAGTGAGGGAACCTGGAAATTGAGCAAGACAACTTAAAAATTCAACGAGGGAACCTAGAAATTGAGTGAGGCAACCTAGAAATTGAGCGATGCAACTTAGAAATTCAGCGAGGTAACCTAGAAATTAAGCTAGGCAACCTAAAAATTGAGCAAGGGAACCTAGAAATTGAGCGAGGCAACCTAGAAATTGGGCAAGGGAACCTGTAAATTCAATGAAGGAACCAAGAAATTCAGTGAGGAAACCTAGAAATTGAGTGAGGGAACCTAGAATTGAGCAAGGCAACCTACAAATTGAGCGAGGGAGCCTAGAAATTAAGCAAGGCAACCTACAAATTTAGTGAAGGAACCTAGAAATTGAGTGAGGGAACCTAGAAATTGAGCGAGGCAACATATAAATCGAGCGAGGGAACCTAGAAATTCAGTGAAGGAATGTAGAAACTGAGCGAGGGAACCTAAAAATTGAGCGAGGCAACCTAAAAATTCAACGAAGGACCTTAGAAATTAAGCAAGGCAACATAGAAATTGAGCGAGGGAAAGTAGAAGGTGAGCGAGGGAAACTTGAAATTAGGCGAGGCAAACTAGAAGTTCAACAAAACAAACATGAAAGTTGAGAGAGGGAACATTTACAAGTTATGAATTTTCATTCATTATAAATTTTCCTGAAGTACAAATTGCATAGGGTATATACAATACTATATAATACAACATTCCACAAAATTTCTCTCTTCATCCCATGCCTACGTCAAGTATCATTTACAGGTTACAGACAAATAATCATGCGCTATCGACTTCCTCCAAACAACAATGAATTTTTGCATGTCTGTTTCCTCCAAGGTGCGACCGCTGCACAGTATATCGATGAATTTCATTACAAATATGCCACAGTCAAAACCATTGCTTTGCTTCGGCACAAAATTCTCTTCTTTGGTGGTCCAAGTCTTCCCTTCAAACGCAATGACATCTCCGGTAGCATGGAAGAGAATGGGGAGCGCCTTCGTCACCAATTTGATCTTTTGCTTATACTTTAGGAGAGCATTTGACATTAAGTTATCAATAATAACGATCTCCCGTTGTCTTGGATATACGACCATCAAGAACTAATAACAGTTATCATGGCTCACAGGTACATAAACCTATCCATGTTTAAGAAATTGAGCGATCAATAAAAACATGATCATAAAACACAACCAGGCTTGATGTTATGTGACGAATGCATTATTCGTTCACAACGCCAAATCGCATTGGCGTGTGATTTATCCCGCTGCTTGGCGATTGTGGCGACATTGCTCATCTCGTCTACCAACTTCGCATGTTCCGAAGCAGACTTGGAGTGCCAATACGCGTTTAGATTCAGCATACTTGCGTGAAGGCATAGCTATTACAAACGTAATCAAAGATCAATACAAGTAGTGAAAACATGAATTAATAGAAAAAACATATTAGCGATAATCCGAAGTAAACATTTACTGTAAAATACGTGAGACAGAACTTGCAATCCTGAGGATATGCAATTGAAAGGTCAAATTGCCTTTCCTCTAAAAATTCAACATATTTGTCAATAGCCTAATTCATAGAATAATATGATTTAGCAATAATCGAATATAAGATATAAATATATGAAAGTCAATGTATATAGAGGCAAGCATGAATTTGATCCAGGCAAACTAGAAGTTCATCGAGGCAAGTTGGTAATTAAGGGAGGCAAACTCGAAATTGTACGAGGGAAACATGAAATTGAGCGAGACAAACCGAAAATTCAGCGAGGGAAACATGAAATCGAGCGAGGAGAGTTTGAAATTGAGTGAGGCAAACTAAAAATTGAGTGAGGCAAAGTAGAAAATGAGTGAGGGAAACATGAAATTCAGCAAGGCAAACATAAAATTCAGCGACGCAAGGTGAAATTGAGTGAGGCAACCTAGAAATTAAGAGAGGCAAACTACAAATTGAGCGAGGCAACCTAGAAATTGAGAGAGACAACGTAAAAATTGAGCGAGGCAACCTAGAAATTGAGCGAGGTAACCTAAAAATTCAGTGAGACAACATAGAAATTGAGCGAGGCAATCTAGAAATTGAGCAAGGGAACCTAGAAATTGAGCGAGACAACCTAGAAATTCGACGAGGTAACCTAGAAATTAAGCGAGGCAACCTAGAAATTCAGTAAGACAAACTAGAAATTCAGCGAGGCAACCTAGAAATTGAGCGAGGTAAACTACAAATTGGTCGAGGTAACCTAGAAATTGAGCGAGGTAACCTAGAAATTGTGCAAGGTAACCTAGAAATTGTGCGAGGCAACCTATAAATTGAGCGATGGAATCTAGAAATTAAGCGAGGCAACCTAGAAATTCAGTGGGGCAACGTAGAAATTGAGCGAGGCAACCCAGCAAGGCAATTTAGAAATTAAGCGAGGCAATCTAGAATTTAAGTGAGGGAACATAGATATTGAGCGAGGCGACGTAGAAATTGAGCGAGGCAATGTGAAAATTGAACAAGGCAAACTAAAAATTGAGCGAGGCAAGCTGAAAATTGAGCGAGGCAACCTAGAAATTGAGTAAGGGAAACATGAATTTGAGTGAGGCAAGCTTGAAATTGAGTAAGGCTAACTTAAAATTCAACGAGGCTAACATGAAATTCGGCGAGGCTAACATGAATTGGAATGAACTTTAAATGAAATTGAACTAGCCTAACAATTTGCTCTTCGGTGAATTTGACCGAGCAGTTAATGAAATTAATCGAGTGGTTCATAAAATTTTTCGTTACATTACATGAATCCGTGGAAGTTCCCCATCATATTTTTATGATATCTCTGTCAAATTTATGAATTGCTCGGTGAATTTCACCAATCATAAACCGGGAATGTTGGCGACGACTCGAGCATATTGCTAAGAAGTAGGTCAAATGGACTAAAACCTATCGCAAATTGGATTTACAATTTGCTTACTACACTCTTATCAAACTTTGTTAACTGAGTTGGGCCTGCCTTGAATGTATGTGGACTATCCACGACGTTCATTTGTTTTTCCATCTAAAGTAAGGGTTTGAGCCCAAAACGGTAACATATTGAAATATCAAGTGGATCATATCAAAGGAAATAGTGATTCCACCGTAGAAACCTTGTTATGCCCTGCAATGATGTTTTATTTGTAATCCATCATGTTCATAGGACGATGTTTACATGGATGAACCAAAAACCAAGATGCGAGCTTCATCCAGCAGTTTAATGGCCCATAAAAAATTTACACCATTTAGGAAAATATACTACATTATACTTGTGGTGCGTGCTTCCTTCCATGGAGGGGCTATTTTTAGAAAATCAAGAAAATGCATATGTATGGAGGGTGGGATCTAGTGAGAGGATGGTACGATTCAAGCAACAGATTTTCGTGCAGAAAAAGGATTTTTTGTCTCTCTTTTTTTTTTTCTCTTTCGGAAATGGAGCGAGGAAAGGGAGTGAAAAGGAAGAGAACGGCGGTGAAAAGGAGGGGTATTTTCGTCCTCAAATTCGTTGTCCGTACATGCAAGGTCTAAGTTGGGAAGTTAGGTTTCGGATGTTTCATAAAAGATGCTGGATAAAAGGTGGCGTCTACAGTGGTAATTTTCTCGATATCAGACTTTTCTTACCGTAAAAACTGGTGTATAGAACGTGAATCTTTGCTGGCCGCCAGTTCGTGAAAGTGGGCCAATGATTAGGTGATCCAAGCCGTTGATCTGGTGGTCCCATATGGATGGAGAACACCCAGAGTTCGGTTGTTGGGTTACAAGTGGACGGTTAAGCGTAAACTATAGTAACGGTCCACATTCAATTAGCCAACTAATGGTTCAGATGGTATATACTGGTGAATTATGATTGATCATGCGAAATCAACCGTCAGATCCATTGGATGAATAGCCTGGAACTGTTGGTCCATCGAGTCCTGTATATTCAACTGATGGAAATCCATTGATCAGACGTCTAGAATTATACAATTGGTGTCCGGACCTGGTTTGCAAACCCCACCCTCAATAGCGAGTGTGGGCCCCACTGATCAACGGCTATCAGATGGTCAGTTTCTATTCATATTTTACACGGGATGAGGAACATTCATCTATTATACCCTACATCAATAGGCCACTCATCTACTATACCCTACACGAAATCCTAACCGTTAAAAATCTAGGCCCCAACTTGAAATCATCGTGTGTGAAAATCAAGTGTAGAATTTATCAGTTTTGCCATTCACAATAAATTCAACGGTCGTCCATTGTTTTCTATGGCTCGATCATCTGATGAATGGATCTACCTGGTTTTTGTCCCCAGTCATCTTCAAAGTGGGGCCCACATTTTGTGCAGCTCATACGTGTACGCATGACATGCTGGCATTAATCGAGATGGATGTCGACGTGGAATCTTAAGAAATCAACAGGGTTCAAGTACTTTCGTCCAAACACCCTTCGACGGTATCAATGTATTGGTACTCTGGCGGAATACGATGGTTAATACTCTGGCAGTCTGATATTGTACACGTGGTGTGATATTAACCCAAATAGGACCGTCAATTTTGTGAGAAGCACTGTAGATAGTGTCAATGTCCCAGGATCATATTGATTAAATGATCCTAGAATCTGATTAAAAGACACTTGTTCGTTAATGAATTTTGATTTTACAACAGGAGCCAGCTGTCCGGAAACAGAGTACGAGTAGACCTGATCGATACACAGCCATGCCACGTGTCTGGTGGTCTTTGAAACACGTTCATCATGTAATGATCACATACAGGTATCCAACTAACTAAACTGTATTTCTTGCATGCCTATGCATCCCAGCCGTCAAAGTTAGGAATCCATCGTAAACATCACCTGGCAATAAAAAGGGCCGATTCACCCATCAGGGTGACCACATATCCCCATCACCTAACAAATTAATTAAAAATAAATAAATAAATTTGGTCCCACTGTGATGTATGTGTTTTATCCACGCAGTCCATCCATTTTAATAGACAATTTTATGGAATGATCTGAAAATGGAGGGAGATCCAAGGCTCAAGTGGGCCACACCACAGGAATCAATTGTGATAATGAGGACACAGTTGAAACCTTCCTAAGGCCCACCGTAATATTTATTTGCCATTTAACATTTTCATAAGTTCACGTAGGCCTGTATGAAGGAAAAACACAATTATCAGCTTGATTTTAAAAAAAAAAGTTTTTAAGGTCCCTAAGAAGTTTTCAACGGTGAGGGTTCAATCCCCACTTTTCATATAGTGTAGTCTGCTTGACGTTTAGATCTGCCTCTTTTTGGCTGATACTCTGACATGATCTTGGCAAAATAAATGGACGGTGTGGATAAAACGCATACATCTCGGTGGGCCTCACAGAGCCTGGCAGGTGTAGGATGCAATCGGCGTGCTGGAATTGAACGATGCCATCAAATCCAATGAGCTGTCCTCATGGTCCAACACTACTAATCCAAACATGTAGACCGTCCAATTACACTATCCCCCCACACATGCCAATATAGCATGTGTTTATGTATGCGATCCAGATCGTTCATCAAATGGGCCCCAACACGTGTGTGCCATCGCAAGTTCTGGTTACAGTGTGGGCCGCACATGTATGGAAAAAAAAAATGGACGGTTAAGAAAATCTACCAATGTTCATCCCCGTGCACATGTGATCAACCTGATGTCAATATCAGCCTGACTTTCGGCGCCGACATAAGAGGTGAGTTCTAACCTGACGAATAATGTGGACATAACGACATATCCCACGTCAGCAAGTGGTAGCCCCGGGGCAGGGAAGATCCTCGCATGTATCAATTTAATTACCATCACACCTATATCAATTTATATAAATATTTAATTATATGTAAGTAAGGTTAAACGAATGTTAGAAGTTGATAAATAGTATGTTAATTATATGTAGGATTTTTTTCTTATGGCTCGACTTGTCGAGTGCCTCGCACAATCGGTTGAGGATGGTGCTCGATCAGTCGAGTGGTACTTGACTCAAAATCCAGCGAGCAAATTAGTTTGGGACTCCGTAATGCTCGACCAGTCGAGGGAGGTGCTCGACCGGTTGAGAACCCTACTCGGCCAGTCGAGGTTACATAAATTTATATCCAGATTTTGTGCGGACTGCATAAATTTGAAGCAGTTTTCACAAAGGTGCGAAAATGAGTTTTCTAAACTAAAAATAGGGGTCCCTAGGGTTTTTCTAGGATATGTAAAAGAGTTTCCTAAAGCTTTACAAGGGTTTATTAAAGGATTTAGGGCTATCAAAGGTGTGAGAAAAAGGAAGCCTGTGGAAGAGAAGTTCTGCTAGTAGAGGTGGTCTACTGTGCACTCGACATCTCAGCGCTTCTATGTCCTTGTGATCGGTGAAATCTCTCTGTTTTTTTTTATTCTCTTATTGTTTATCAGTTCCTGCGTGAGTGAAGTATGTTTGATCCAAGTGGTGTGTACTTGTAATCGGTTATAACGTTCTACTTCATAGTGGATTGTTGATCTAGGCGAGGTCCCGTGGTTTTTACCTCTTTAAGGGTTTTCCACGTAAAAATTTTTAGTGTCGTGTGGTTTGTGCTTTGATTTATTTCATTGCTTTATTATCTCATAATTCTGGTATTTTTGGGAGGCTAGATCCTAACGTTTTGTGCAACGGCCCCCAACATATACATGATTAGATAAATACTAGGAGTTGATATGTAGCATATTGATGCATAGATGAATGTAATGAGGTCGATCATTTTCTTTCTTAAGATAACTACTCCGAATTCAAGAAGTTTTTTTTGAATACTTCTTAATTTTACAAGAAAAAAGCAAAAAAAAATAGAAATAATATTCATGAAAATTTATTGATAGATTGAAAAAAAGAGTGTACACTCCTTTAAATAGGGATACTAACCCATGGAAGAAATTTTGAAATCAAACTACAACTAAAACTCCTAGAAATTAGGACTTACTATAAATAGTAAGCTTACTATTTATAAACGTCGTGATTCCTACTAGTGTGCATGGTTTTCAACCAAAAATAATAAGTATCCTATTTGGCCGATGTTATTCTAAGCAAAAATTTCCCACATCCTTTTTAGTCTATAGGATTATACTCTTTAATGACTTAGAAGTTTTAGAGTTAATTGTCTTACTTAATTTAAATTAAATATTAATTTAAATTAGACAATTATGTTTTAATTGGCTAAACTTTTATTTGCTCCTAATCACCTCTTGTATGATATAGTAATTATTCCTTAGCTCCACTAAATTTCCGTGCATGGCCCATGAGCCTATTATATGCAATTTCAATCCCATCTTATTGCGGTCATGCAAAACGGATGAATAGAGTCGATTTATCACGTGCATCTATGTGAAACCCACGCAACTTTTAACTACAAAAACTTCCCATGTGCCATTGTATCCTATTTGCGATGAGATAACACATGCGGATTGAAAATGATAAAAGTGAAGCAGGGACTAGAGTGCATGTATCATGCGCGATGAGTTGCAAAGAGTTATCCTGTGCACCCTGTGATAGAAAAGGAAATGAAATAATTACTCATGATAGTTACTGTTTACAAGATTTTCAATTGGGTTCAGCTGGGCCGGGCCTTCGAACTTTTTGGGTGTTAAACCTGAGCCCACCAACCAATAGCTGGTGGTTGGTGCTCTGTGGGCCCCACCATGATGTATGTGTTTCATCCATACCATCCATCTATTTTTCCAAATCATTTTATGGTATGAGACGAAAAATGAGGTATCTCCCAATCTCAAGTGGACCACATTATAGGAAACAGTTTTGAATGATTGTCGACCATTAAAAACCTTTGGGGGCCATAAAAGTTTTGGATCAAGCTGATTTTTGTTTTTTCCCTTCATCTGGGCCTGTATAACCTAATCAAGGGATTGGATGTCAAATAAACATTATAGTGGGCCTTAAGACGATTTTAATGGTGGATATCTAATCACTATTGTTTTATTGTGGTGTGGTCCACCTGAGATTTATATCCCTCTCATTTTTGGGATTAAACACTGAAATGATCTGTAAAAATGGATGAAACACATACATCATGGTGGGGCTCACAGAGCACCGACCACTAGCCACTAGGTTGGTGGCAGGGGGAGTAGCCAATCCGTTTTTGGGCCTGATACCCTAGCCCAAACTCGGCTCATTGCAGGCAAGCCTGAAGGCCCATCGGGTCAACCCAACCCATTGATAGCCCTACCTGTGGCTATCTCTTCCTTCCATTTAGAGATGGGCATTAAGTCTAGTCGAACCGGAATGAGTGCAACTCGACTCGGTCCGAAACTTTCAATACCATGATCGAACTTAATCCAATCCGAGACCGAGTCCAGGTCCTTTGACCGATTCAATCCGTCACACTGCTGGCCTGACCCGAACCAAGTCCGACTCGGTTAGGGAAACCGAGTCGGATCGGGTTGGGTATGATTCGGATCAAATTCTCTGTTTCAATGGTAGATGTTCAACCCCCACTGCTTTTCGCAGTGTGGTCCACTTGATCTTTAAATCTGTCGTATTTTTCAGCTCAAGCCTTAAGACGAGCCCGCCAAATGGATAGACGGTTTGGATATAACACATACCTCACAATGGGACCCACAGAGCTTGCTTACATCAATATACAAACTGGCAAGATGCATGACAGTCTACTTAACTACACAGTACACCTACCAGAGGGGTTACGTACTTACGTTTACCCTCCCATTAAAACATCATGATCCTTTTTTGGGCCCACTGAGGTGTGGTTCACAAATCCAAACCATCCATTATGTGTGTCCCACTTGGATGAGGGATCAGACCAAGTTTCAGATGCATCCAAATTTTAGGTGGGCCCCATCAAGTGCTTTTATATGTTTTAGGAATGTCTTTACATGATTGAGATGGTATGGCCCACCTGAGTTCCATATATGGCTGATTTTTGGGATATCCCATAATTTAAAGGGGACCCATCAAATGCACGGTGTTGATGTTTGGCGCACATCACGGTGGGGCCCACATAGCTCAACCTCACGGGAAGTTCCCATGAGCTGTACGACATAGAACCTACTCGGCTATTCCCCTGCTGTGTAGCTCGGTGCTCGATGCACCTCGAGCCATGAGCACAACAGAGGCAGGATTGGCTACTCCTTCCACCCACCAATGGTGGATAGTCGGTGTTCTGTGGACCCCAGCATGATGTCTTTATTTCATCCATGTTGTCCATCTATTTTTCTAGATCATTTTATGATATTAAAGTAAAAATGAGGTATATCCTAATCTCAAGTGGACAACATTACAGTAAATAGTGTTGAATGAACATTGTGTGGATCGGGTCGGGTCAGATCGGATCAAATTGGATCCATTTGGATCGGATTTCGGATCGGATCGGTTTGGATTGACCATTAATCCAAACTCGATCCGATGAATGGTCAGATCTAACTAATCCTACCCGAACTGCACCGATCCAGGCCGTCGGTTCAATTCGGAATGGGTTGGATCCACCGGATCGAGTCAGACATGCCCAGCTGTACTTCCATTGTCACGTCCTCCTCCCTTTTTACTCGTAGGATTATTATTTTTATACTCTGGCAAAGTGTGATAGTTCGTACATAAGCACTTAGAAATTGTACACTTGGTATATGTGTGACTCATATGTATCCAACCAAATCGCAGGGCCCACTTTAGATAGGTCATAATGCCAAAATCAAATTCATCGGACAATTCTAACCATTGATTAGTATACATTTGTCCGTTAATTTCCAACCACTGCTTATTTCCATTATAACCGTCCATCAGATGTCCACTGATCGGTCGTGCCGGAAATCAGATCAATGTGTCGGTTTATGGCCCATCTAAAATGGGGTAGACTATTTTATGCCATTTAATTGTAATTATTTCGTGCAATACCTGATGCATCCGGTTGGTACAAGCATAGCCGTTCTTTTAATGATCGGAACCGTCAAACAGATCATCCCAACCATTGACGTTTCGACATCCTAACTATTCCATATTTGAATATACTGGTGATGAAATATGTGGCATTTCTTTTAGAAATTATGTCGTACTTATTAGTTGACCAACTCCATTTTCAAGCCAATGATCAAAGGACCATGATTTTCCAACCTAAGAGATTTTTTAAGTAGCCCAAATATACTATATTAACAATTCGATAAACGGTTTGGATCACCTAACCACGGGCCCTACATGTACTAAACAACACATCAAGACACTATCCAAGATGTGATGCATCAGGACCGTCTGATTTCTCATCTTAAGAAGTTCCATTCTAGAAGCCCTTTGGGCCACCTTTGCACTTCATTTTCAAGCTCAAATGTATAGTCATACATAGATGAATGGTCATAAGCTCTCAAATGCTGCATGGACAAACGTTCACAGGTAAGTATTCACCCTTACCTTTATAAATAGCTCAAACATTCCGAAAGAGTGGTACACATCATGAACGGGTTCCTGAAGGCCCATTAACCAAGGCCCACCTCAAAGCTTACACTCCAACGCCAATTGTTCACACCCCAAGTATAGGGTTGTGATATAGTAATAATCTCGATAAGACTTGGGTCGAATCCACAGGGACTGAACCTTATACGTATTCTAAAAGTAACTAGAACTAGAACTAGAATAAGATGAAATCTAAATCAAGTGAATATGAGGGAATAATGGTGAAATATTAATCTAAAACTCGTCAAATTTAAATGTAGGAAACTAGGGTGCCAAGGATCCACTTGTAGAAATCAGGGAGATCTATGCTTGATTCATGAACTTAACTGGACTTAGAGTCCCATCTTCATCCAGTTGGAAGATATAACCATGAAAATAAAATCTGAACTTCTTTTGATATAGGTTTCAAGAGATAAGAAGGATGTAAATTAGAATGGATTCCATCACAAAACCATGCTCATGAGACAGCAAACAACAGAATTAAACCAATCCACAGCCAATCTGAGAGATGTGTGAATGTTAGAAAGGATTCCATCATCCAACCATGTCCAAGGGGTGATGGTAAACAATAGAGCTTCCTAACTCCATAATTATAATAATGAAAAGGAAATACTCAAAGTCATCATAGATTTATTGTAATTTAAGTCATAAAAAACCATTAAAAACTAAAGGCATTTCTTGTAATAAAACTGGAATCAACATCTGTTCAGTCATGAATTCAAGCAGTAGAAATCACCTATCAAGCCACAAGCTTCTCCTCTTAGCCCTAGATAAGAGGTTTAGTCTGACATGATTAGGCTAAAGGACTCCCTAAAGTAAAGAAATAAACAAAGAAAAATAGGAAAGGAAGAAAAAAAAACTCTTGATTTGGTGCCTCCACGGCTGCCCTGTCCAAAGATCTTCACGTCTAAGGGCTCCCCCTGCCTCTCTCTTTCTCTTGCCTTTTATAGAGCCTGGAAGGGCGGTCGGCTGTTTGTAGATCAGTTGAAGTCGGAAAACCGACTCTCCTTACGCAATAGAAATCGCGAACCAAACAGACGGCGCACCTCTGTTCTGCGCAGCGTAAAAAAAACGAACAAACAGCTGCGTTTGGACCGATTTTGGGCGTGGATTGGCCACTGATTTGGCCATCTGACTTCTTGGTGGGGTTTAAGACCCACTCTTGCAACTTCTGGACGGTCCGAATCATGTATCCGACCATGATCTTGATCACAGAACGGCCCACTGTGGCCGTTTTTCACGGGCACACGTTCCTGCATGAACAGAGTTCGCTGACGTGTTCGGTGGGCCCACAATGATGTTTTTGGAAGAATCCACCCCGTACATTAGATTCCTGGCGAAAAACCAGTTGAGAAGGGGTGGTTTTGGTAGGTTCTGGCATGACCACTGTACCAAATCAAGCTACCGTTCATCCTGCGTTTGACAGTGGAAATAGTGTGATCGCATGTACGAGGCCAAAAGGGACACCTAGGAGATGTTCACGTCCCATATCTGGAGTGAATTAACGGTTCATATCATCAAAACACTAGATGTGTGGGGCCCACAAGCCGAAACCGCCAACGGTCGTCCTTCCGCTGGCCTGCGTACGAGAGAAGTCGGGTCAAAGACCCTTGACCGTCTTTAGCTGGTCCGGTGCACTGAGCGCTAAACGGATAGTGAGAAACCTATTATCTTGCATTCTGGACGATTTTCAGGCCTGTTTAACACGAGTGGTTTGATTTTCTCGGATCTCTGGCATGTAATTTCTTCGATCTCGGTCCCCTGGGGTCTGTCCCTTGCCTTGGTGATTTCAGAGTGTTAAATCCATACTTTTAGTACCCTTTTTTAGTCCAAACTCTTAAATTCACCTTGCAACACAAACACAATTAAAACAGGCCGTTAAATAGTATCATGTTCGTAAAATCAGGTAATAACTAGGATCTAATATGCAATATTTGACCCTCAACACCCATGACCAAGGCCTATTGTTCAAGGCCCACATTCAAAGGTCCACTCCAAAGCCCACATCCAAGGCCTATTTTCAAGGCCCACATCTCAAGGCCCATTCCATGATCCAAGGCCTATTCCAAAGGCCCACATTCCAAAGCTCGCCTCAAGGCCCATTCGAATATCCACTCTAAATCCCACATTCAAAGGCCCATGATCCAAGGCCCACATTTCAAGGCCCATTTAGAAAATCCTTCAAATCAAAATCCACACCTAGAACCAAAATCATGTCAAAAAGTGGACCCGACTCCCAGATAATGGCCCACCATCAAGATCCACGAAAATCCAAGTGGGCCACAAATTATCAATCTGGCCCATCAAAAGATCACCATTTCATGATGTGTAAGGATTGAACCCTCTTCAAAAAAAATTTAAAAAAAGAAGAAGAAGAAGAAGAGAAAATACATGAAAAACACCAAAAAAATCATGCACAAAAAAGAGTGGGGCACCTTTCTTATGACACCCCACTTAATAATACACACACACACACACACACACACACACACACACATTTCATGGCAAAAAGAAAGTTTTCCAGCAATATGAAAGTGCTGGAATTCCAGGTAAACATTCCAAAATCTTAGATTTTTTGGTCTCTCCTAAAAAGGGGGGTGGTCATCAAAGCTCCATAGACATGAATACTTGGACCCATCAAAACAGAAAAACCATTGCACAAATGAGAAATGACTACCTGAAAAGAAAAGATTAGGAACAAAGAGAAGAAGCAAAGAAGAAACAAGGAGATGAAGATCAACACCAAAGAAGAATGAGAGCTTGCAATGGACAACAATGGTGTCCCTGGAAACAAAACAAGAGGAAGAAATAGGGAATGCGAGAGCCGGCCTCTTACCAGCACCCCCCCTTTGACCAATGGACGAATGGATTCCGGGCAGTGCGTGCTATCCCCTACCGATGGGATGTGAGGACCTTGGAAATGACTTGGTCCGACGAACAAAGAGAATGAATAAAGAAGGGAGAGATTCTCATGAGAAAAAGAGAAAATGATTATCTCACGAGAAATTGGAAATCTTGAGATAAGAAAATGAAGAAAAACTTCAGGAAAATAGAGAAAAGTGCAAAAATATAAAAAATGACAAAATAAAAGCCAAGATTGTTGATCAACCCCACTAATTTACTAGTGGAGGCAATACGATTATCTGAACTTATTAAAAAAATGCAATAAAAACCGAACGATGACGCCCTCAAGCGAGATCGAATGGATTTTTTTGAAAATCCCAAAAATGTTTACAATAAAATCCCCAAGGGGTATAGCCTTGCGGAGGACAGTTTTTAACAAACCAAATTTTCAAAAAAAAAAAAAATAGCGTTTGACACACAATATACTGAGAAATCTCCTATATTTCCTAGTGGTGTCCGATGCAAATAATAAAATAAGATTCGACCACTTCCGGTCTCCCAAGAGGATAATCGAATCCGTATGCGACAAAAGTATGATTGGTCTGATTTTTGATATCAGGACAGTCGTACAAATAGAATGCAAGTGATGATTCGATTTATCTCTAGCAAGAATAACCAATTCAAAGTGGAGAAAATCCGTCATAATTAAAATATCAAAATCAGAAGACTGCATGGGAAAAGATTACCCCTGCATACTTAGTCCGAGACACTTAGAAAGTCTAATCGAGTCCAAGTCAGCGTAATGAGTTTCCCATAAGGCTGCAGAATACGTAGGGCAGCTAACTACTTTGACGATCAAACGAAACAAGCACCCCTATGGTGATTACGTAACAAAGAAAACAACAAGATCAAAACAGTACGGGAATCCCCGTAAAGCCGCAAAACGCGCAGGGGCCCTACTTTTCAAACTTACCCTCCAATAATATTATCAATCTGACATGAAAAGGTTGTGATTTGTAGCCTGTAATGCCGCAGAACGTGCAGAAATAATCTCAACGTTTTCCTCAAACCCTCATGATATGTGCGAGTCGTCTCTTTCCAAAAAGTAAACTGAATATGATACTATGCCAAGCAATGGATCTGAACCACAATCTTTTCTAACTAAAAGGGTGGGATATCCACTCGCTTTGGTATTCAGTTGCTCCCAAGCTCTGCCTAAGAGGGGGATCTGTAGACACCCCACCCCGGTTAGCAACTTGGAAAGGCATGGATGACCCTTAGGAGCTAAACTGAAACCTCAACCGCAGTCATTCCCTGAACTTGATCCAAACCCCAACCAAACCCAAACCATCACATTACCACAAACCTTAATTCAAGCCAGCATATAAACCAGAGCATGTCCAAAAGTCTATCCATTTTTCAGTCATTTTAAGCGAAACATCCGAAAACGGGCTTCAGACCCATCTCATGGCCCGAAATAGGCCCACCAGCCCAAACCATAGAAGCGACCACATTCGAGCGGTAGTCTGACTACCGCCGGCGGTAATCGGATTACCGGCCTCTCCCAACAGGTATCCCCTCTGAGCACACACCCGTTTCCCCTCTAAAAGTCAACTCTCCTACAGAATTACCCCTAAGTTTTTATCCTATTTACCATCCTACCAAAGCCCAAGAGCCTATGAAAGCATGCCACGTAGCATTACCCTCCCCTCAACCAATCACAAGTTGTCACATCAATATTTACCCTTCAAAAACTCTGGAATTACCAAAATGCCATCCCAAAAGGCTATAAATAGCCTTCACATCTCTTCAATTGATACACCCAAGAAAATCCAAAACAACCATCAATCCACCGAGAGTGAGATAGAGAGGGAGAGTGAGTGAGTGAGAGGAGTGCTTGAATTCTCAAGCTCCCATCTTTAGCCCCATTATAGCCTCCTCCAACCATCTCTTTCGCGTCCTAACCTCACTTGGGTCAATCATTCCCAACCATAGTGCATCCAAACATCCGAGTCATTTCAAATATAAGCCAAAGATCACCCAATCATCATTAGTATTCATATCTCAAATCGCATCATTACTTCCCTTCTTGACCCCCTTGCTCCTCTAGATCACCATTGAATGTGTGACATTAATTTCCAACCACTGCATATTTACATTATAACCATCCATCAGATGTCCAGTGATTAGTCATGCAGGAAATCAAATCAGTATCTTTGTCGGTTTATGGCCCATCTAAAATGGGGTAGATTATTTTATGCAATTTAATTGTAATTATTTTGTGCAATACCTGATGCATCCAGTTGGTACAAGCATAGCCGTTCTTTAAATGATCAGAACTATCAAACAGATCATCCAACCATTGATGTTTCGACATCCAAACTATTCTAGATTTAAAGATGCTGGTGATGAAATATGTGGCGTTTTTAAAAAAAATTCTGTTGTACTTATTAGTTGACCAACTCCATTTTCAGGCCAATGATCAAAGGGCCATGATTTTCCAACTTAAGAGATTTTTTTATCAACCCAAATATACTATATGAACAATCAGATAAACGGTTTGGATCACCTAACCATGAGCTCTGCATGTACTAAACAGCACATCAAGACACTATCCAAGCTGTGATGCATCAGGACCTTCTGATTTCTCATCTTAAGAAGTTCCATTCTAGAAGCCCTTTGGGCCACCTTTGCACTTCATTTTCAAGCTCAAATGTATAGCCATACATAGATGAATGGTCATAGGCTCCCAATTACATGCAACTCGATCGTTTACAAGTGGGGTCCATGGTTAGTCCCTTAATCCGGACCAATCATAGTGAAACCTATCACGAATGGGCCATACCCAAAAATGTAAGGTAGGTTCAGGACCACCACTAACAACTTTTGATGCTTTTGGTAGGTAAGGTAGACTCAGGCTACCAAAACTAGATCAAGGTCACTAGGATCTGGGGTTCGGGTCCTTGCCTCGGTGTTAGACTTTCTTTCAACACAAGGTCTTATATTCGAGTTCTATAATTGTTGAAATCCCACTATGGCGTGAGTGTGGGTGTGTGTAATAAACAGAAAAGTCGCTAGTTCGAAACATGATTTTAAAACTGGATAACTGAATATTGGGCTCATTTACTTTTTTGATTTGTTTGGATTTTTGTTTTTTGGTTTTTATTAAAGGCAGGAGCACACCACCTAATTTACTGATATAAGATAAATAAGCTTCAATTAATGGGATAGAATTTACACCTTATGTTAATAAATTATTGAGAATCATTGTTCAAATCTTAATTTAATTAGGATATTTAGTTATTAAAGAAGCTTTGGTAGAGTAAAATTAAGGAAATGGTTAATTAAAAAAAAATCATTTTAGAGTTGTGATTTTAATAGAATTATAAAATAAAAGTTTTTTTTCTACGTAAGTAAAAGTTTTTTCATCTTTTGCATCTTTTTTTTTTCTTTTTTTTTTTTATAAAAATAATAATAAAGTAGTTTCTCTCTCTCTTTCTATTCTCTTAGCATTAGGGCTGTCAATGGGCCGGGTTAGCTCGCCTTGGGCTGGAGTCAAAAGCTCGAGGGCTGGACTCAGGCTTGAAATTTAGTCCTGTTTCCCATCAACCCGCCCCGATTATTATTATGATTTATAAGGATAATTTTGTACTATACACAATACATAAAAATCCTCATAGACACATATAATGCTCCAACTGGCCCAACATAAACATTTTATGCCGGGCTCAAGTTGGATTATTTTGGCTTGTCACCAGCTCGAGCCAAGCATGGGTCTATGATGAAAAATGTGAACCAGATTTGACAGAGCTAGGCCTGACCCTACTCCAGCCTATTGACACTTCTACTCAACATTCTCTTTATTTATCTTCTTTTTTTTTTCCTTTCTTTTCTTTTCCAAGAATGTAGAGACTTGTCTCCATAGACTTGCTTGTGTGACTTTTACACGTAATAAAACATTCCTAACTAATACAAAGAGATAAAAAGCCATATCTATCCCAAGACAGCAAAATAAGAGATTGCGTCTTAATTCCAAAAACCAAATTCTGAGACTATCACAGGCATGGTTAGCTAATGCATCAACAACCTGATTTCCCTCAAACCTGGATGCTCATTTGAATTGTATTGCAAAACAATCAGTTTTAATCATGCAAAATTAACTAAAATCAATGAAGATTCTTATTGCAAATTTGTAGCCATACCTTCAATATGAATACCAAGGAGGAAAGTTCCATCAAGCTAGTTATTGTAATTTGATTTGATAGTCCATCCAAAGCAACTCTAAACGATAGCAAAATTTTTATATGGCCTTTAAACACCCCTTAATGATGGTTAGAAAAAGAAGAAGAGGAAAGATGTCTTTGAACTACATATCTCTAACATTAGAGGTTTACTCAAGACAAACTCTTAACTTTAAAAGATAATCTAAATTGTATTTTTAATGCATTTTAAAATGTCTATAGTTCTGCACCTCAAAAATTGCATAAAGATTCGGTAGAATACATCCTTATTTTTTTTAATTTTTAATTTTTAAATTTATTTATTTATTTATTATTATGATTTTTGGTGGATTAGATCTATTGCATACGAGGTCATGTTTCAATGATCTAAAACGTTTTTTTATGGTGGGCTTTATTGCTGATAGAAAATAGCAAAAGGGAAAAAAAAAACACTTGAATTAGAATATTTTAACCCTTTGATCCTTTAGGGTGTGTACATGTGGAATCCATGATTTTTTCAGAAAAATGTAACAATTATTAGGGGTACACATAGGTCAATTCGGTCCAGTTCTGGGGTGAAATCAGAACCGAACCGTTCCTAACGGTTCTAGGATATTTGGAACTGGAACGGACCGTTAAAATCGGTTCTGTTCCACGGTTCTAAGCTTTTTATGATCCAGCCTAATTGCATTTTTTATTTATAATTTAGCCCATGTCCATTCGTGTTGTGATCCATTTGATGAATGGTTTAGATATTGTATAAGGTATGCAAAAATACATTTATGGAAACAATCAAATGATGCATTGTAAATCATAAATCATGAGTCAAATATGGAAACAATAAAAGGGTTCTTGGTTCGATTTCAAGTTCGGTTACAGATTTGGTTCCACGATTTAGATCTACGGTTTGGTTCTATGGATCGGTTCACGATTCGGTCCGGCTCTACATACCCCCAAACTGAGAACCGAACCGATGTAATCGGTTATTTGATTTTTAGAACCAGAACCGGAACTGGTGCACTCTAGAACCAAACTGTTTGGTTGGTTCCGGTCCAGTTCCACGGTTCTACCGGTTCGATGTGCACCCCTAACAATTATGCAAAGATAATTTCCCTTATAGTAAAAATTTGAATTTTAAAAATGGAATGCTTATTAAGATAACAAGTGAAAATTTTATATTTATTAGATAATAATTACCTTATTTGTTGTACAGAAAATTCTAATCATAAATAAGAATAATAATCACTTTGTGGAATCCAAGTATCGAAACCACCCAAATGCCTTCTTAATAAAATATTATTATCATTTTCATATAGATTCGACGTATTCAAACATGCACTTAGCTCTTTTCCTTTGAATAAATAATATCTCCTTTATCTTCTTCTTTTCTTTTTTTTCTTTTTTTTTTTTGTGTTAGCTTGTTAGTACACCCACTGTAAGTTCATACTACACTGTTAGCCACCCCCACTAAGGAATGGATACCAAGACCTCAGTGTTAGAACAAGGTATCTTTCACATAGTCTACCACTTAAGCTATGGATCTGGGTGTATATCTCCTTTATCTATTGTCTTCTGTGTGCGGATCTTCCAACCCTGAAGATGTTTTGGAAGTGATGTATGAAAACATTATTTCTGGGTGATTTCTCTTGATGGCATCATTTAGCTATTTTCTTACAATAAATTTATGAAATATTTACTTATTTCAGTTATTTGTAGCATATTTTAATTTTTAATTTTTAAAATTTACAAAATTTAAATAATGGGATCATTTAGTTGTAGATCTAGCTATTTTGACCCACGATCTGGAATCTACTACTAATAGAGTGGATTTTACATATAAAATAATGGGCCTCTGACAAAGCTCGGGTATTCCAAGCACTGCATAAAATAGGTGTTGCAGAGGATTCCAGTCCTAATCTTCTCTACCTATCCTTTAAATTAACAACCGAAACCCTAGAAAAAAAAAAGAAAAAAGAAGAGTACCCATAACATTGAATATCTCTTTATACGGTGTAGAGCCGTACACCTCCACATGTGAAATCGTGATACATGGGTCCGTGATCATATCCATGGACCGTTTGGATCGATTATGTTTCACCTAAAAATAATTTAGCCCACTCAGAAGGTAGGCCCTGATGATGGAAACAGGGTGATGGATTAAAAAACTTCAACCAAGTGTTTTAGAGCTATATATTTGTTTTTCAAACTGTGGTCCACCTAACCAGTGACTTAACCTAAATCTTAGGCTAGGGCATTAATATAGTAATGCCTTTTTAATGGACGGATTGGATCTTAGATCTACATTCGGTGATGGCAAATGTGTGGTGCATTCATTAGTTGTATTGTACACTCGTGTGCGCACCACTTTCCTAAAAAGCCCACCTGTAATGCTGTGGGCCGCCATGTAACTGTACTAAATCCATTCTGTTCATTTGTTTCGCCATATCATATTAGGGCATGACTCTAAACATGAGGCAGATCCAAGACTCAAGTGGGGCATGACACAAGAATCAATGGGGATTCAATGCTCACCATTGAAACTTTAGTGGGGAAATTGTTCTTTCGTAATCATATTTCTCAAACATGCATGTTCTCACGTAAGCAATTCTCAATAAATAATTTCAGAGAATGGTTTCTTGATAATCAATCATGCAGTTGCTAGAAGAGTACCAAATAGCCCTTAATTTAATTTTATAAGCTTATTATACAAGTTTTGCATGTGGGGCCCACCAAGTGTGTGTATGGCATCTAACCTGCCCAACAAGGCCACCTCATTGCAAAAGTTGGACCACCAAAAAATCAGCCCTATCCAATACCAAGTGGGGTATCACGTGATTCCAAAAATTTTTAGATGATTGTCAATTGTTTTCTATGAAAGAGAGCTAACCTACCTAATGATTATATATATCTGATTTTTGAAGCCTTGAAATATGGACGGATTGAATGATATACTATGTACAAAACAAGGTGCACCATGTGATATATGAATGTTATATACACATCTATAATGGAGCCATCATTTAGAAGTTTTACTTTTAAATACCTTTACGCAAGTGTGTATAAATATTTTCATACACATTTAATATTTCAAATTTAAGGTGTACCTAAATTTATTTTTTTTAAAATAAAATTTAAATAATTTCATAGTAAAAATAATTAAATATTTAAAATATTACACAAAAGATTAATTTATAGAACTAATAGGTACCAAGATTTGAAAATACTAAAATTTAAATAGTTTTAAAATATTGCATATTAAATATATAATTAGGAAAATTTTAATCATAAAGAGAAATTTATTTTAAAAATCTTAATTTAATTAATTTAAAATTTTTGAATATTTTTAAATTAGTGAAAGAGAGAAACATATGTTAAACTTATCATATATCGTTTTTCACAAATATTTCTCTTCTAATAAAAAAAAAACTAATTGTATCAATTTGTACTATTGTCATCTTCTAGATATTTTAATTATAAAAATAAATAATTTAATTATAGATTTTTAATGAATTTCTATTTATCATTAAATATTTACTATGTAGTATTTTTAGATGATTTAAATTTTAACTATTTTAAAATCATGGTATCTCTTAGTAGTTTAAAATTTATTTATTATGCAAATTTGAAATATTATGTAATATTTTAAATATGTTAAAAGAGATAACCTCTTTAGGATGTTACAATTTTTAAATATTTAATTATATATTTCTCTTTTAATAAATGATAGTTTTACCATTATGTGCTATTGAAGTTTTTAATCTAATAATTTAATTATAAAATAAATAAATTTAATTATTAAACTTTTAATGAATTGTCAAGGTAATTTTCTAAAAATTTTAAAAGTATCACTTTTAGAATTAAAATTATAAAATCTTCCTAATCCAGGAGTTTAAACCCATTTTCATTTCCATTTTTACCCATAAAGGCGTGTATTCCAACCATTTGTTCTCATGGTCGACATTGTAATGGGAAGTAGTGAATAATAATTCAATTAATGAGGTAGGCTTTTGAAAATAAAAAATTAAAATGATACCTGAATGTAATTTCGATATTAATTAGGTAGTTGTTTATAAAATTCTCTTTAGTAAAATCCTAAAAACTATGATGCCTATGAATATGCACAAACATGTATATGACACATATATCAAAAATCCAAGCCATTCATCAAGTAGTGCATATTGTGTGCATGTGACGCAAGGGAGGACGTGAGGTCGAGCACCATCTTCCTTAAGAGGATAACTATTCCGAATCCACGGAACTTCTCTGGACTCCTCACGGAGACTTCTCGAATCCACAAGGAAAGAAAGCAAGAAATAGAAATAAATTCTAATAAATTCGAAATTGATTAACGAATGAATAAAAACGAGTTCACGACCCTTTAAATAGGGGTACCAGGCAATGAGAAAGAAATCAGAATCAAACTACAACTAAAACTCCTAGAATTCGTGACTTACTATAAATAGTAAACTTACTATTTATAGAGGGCATGATGTCTACTAGTGTGCAAGGTTTTCAGCCAAAAACAGTAATTGTCCTATTTGGCTTCACCAAACCGTTCTCCTAATTATTCTAAGCTCTTTTCACGTTGGACACAACTCCTAAAGCCCGACAAATGAAGAGTTATAATCAAACTAAAACTTACTATTTATAGTAAAAACGAAATTAAAACAGGAAAATGACTGTCGATCCAGGGGTATTTCGCAAATCCGGCTTACGCAACCCAGCATAGCGGGGTTGGTTGGCTAAAGTAGCTCGTTCTACCCCAAAATCATATATTTTACGCCAGATAACTCATTTCGGATTGTGAGATACGCCCGATTTAAGGTCTGATGGTTCGGATCACTTCTGTCGTTGACCGGGCCTTTTCTGATTCATCTTGGCCATGTAACTGTCCGCGACCCGCTCTACATCAGCATGCAACATCCAAAAACCATGCTTATTTGATTATCGGATTAATTATAAGATTGATGGACATTTATTGGACAATTAAAAACGAAAAATATCAAATCCTATTTTAATAAGTGCCCACTAATCGGAGGGTCGGATTGGTCACCCAATCTACTCTTGGTATTGTGAACTATGGATGGTGAGTCCAGAATTTTGTTGTTGTGTTTAAGTTAATGTATGCCATAGGTACAATTTTCTAGGGCATGTGTATCAAACATTATACTCTACCAAAGTATTATAAAACCCTATTCTAATTGGGAATCAGCTAAAGACACCTCTACCAGTATTTGTAGAAAAATATAGAGATTTTTGGATGACTCCTCAACCAGCATTTATAGGAAAAGTAGAGATTTTGGTTGGTCGTACATACGACCTGGCCTATTCAATTATTGTACTATGCCAGACTTTTAGGGCATACTATTGACACAATGGAATTTACTTAATGCATGGTTTTGATGTCATGTGCACCAAAAAAAAAAAAAAAAAGGAAAAAAAAAAGAGGCAATTATCCAAAAACCTAACGTGGTGGCCCACATCATATGGGCCTATTTTTTTTTGCCAATTATCCTAATAATGTAGGGAGAAATATGTGTCATTATTACGATTTTACCATAACTAAACCCTGGAATCATTATCAATACAAATGTATTAAGATATCGATAAGTAATTTGTAATCATTGTACTTTTCATTATATTATCATGAATAATAATAACAATTTATTTTGATGATGATTTAACTTTGAAGTAATATAAAATTATTATCATTATAATTTTATCATAGATAAATTAAATAATGTAAAGTTTTGATTATTGCGATCAAATGTAGCTGACGATAAAATACATGTAAAGTAATTTATAATCGTTACTCATTTCCTTTGCATTACTCTATCTATTTGCGAGACAAGCAGGCTCAAAGTGTACTTTATGTATACTTGTAAGTTAAAGATCTATAAGCTTACAACTTTAGGTGCCACTTTATCGTTAAACGTTTTCTTACCATATATTTATGGGTAACACAATCGAGTGGTTTGGATCTTACAACATGACACTTTAGGGAATTCAACATCCAAGGTGGGGCTCATTATATGAACAGCTTGAATCATTGATTGGTAGGATCCAATTTTATGGACCAAAGCATGTATAATCATGTTGTGTTCAACTAATTAAACACCCATTAAAGTTTCTAATAACCATTGATGGTTTGAAATTTAAAAGAAAACGATTGAACCTTTAACTTAACTGGTCAAATTTTAAGCAGAAATTAGAAAAATTATATATTTTAAAAAAAACTTAAAATAGCTTTATTAATGTTCCCACACTATCCCCAAACATTTTCAATGCACGCGGGGTGACCTATCATCGATCTGAACCATTCATTCATTGTTATAAATACGAGCAAGGCATGGTCCAAATCCTAACTCTTTAAATAAGGCTAATTTGTTACAACTGTCCATTGTTTGCGAGCCACAAATCACTCTTTTAATTAAACATATATCTTAATTAAAAATGTCTTTTAATACTTCAAAATTATTATTTTTACAGTAAAATATTTAAAAAAAAAAAAAAAACTTGTGTTCCACGTGCATTTGCATGTGCTCAATTGATTTCTAGTAAGAAAAATAAAATTAAAAAAAGAAAAGTGCATGGTGGTACGTAACACTCAAATTATGAAAGTTAGTGGTTGGAGTTGCAAGAAGTCCCATCAAAATGGAGAGAGAGAGAGAGAGAGAGAGAGAGAGAGAGAGCACGTTAACCATGCTGTAATAACAGTATAAAACCAAGAGAACGGTTTGCTCATTCCATTCACTGATTTTTTATTTTTTTTTATTTTTAAATCAAGAGAAAAGGAGAAAAGGAGGGGCTATCACAACCGAGTTACCATCTTGGACAATCCAAAATGGGCCGGATCGCAACCAATGCCTCGAAAATATGCATGTTGGTCTTCTTGTTCTTGACCACATTTGCCGTCGAAGCGAATGGCCCACTCAAGATCATCCGTGAAAGGCGCCATGGAGCTGTGGTGAGGAGATCAAGCAATCGAGTTAGAATCTCTCATGGGAAGCGAAATGGGGCGCATTCTGCCAGATGGAAACGCCCATCGAAAGAATTCGATGTGGCGGCCTATGGGGCCGTAGCCGACGGTGCAACTGATAGTGCTCAGGTGACCCACCCATATCCATGCACACAACATATGGGACATGATAGTTTAAAATGTATCCCCATTCATGGTTCTAAAACTCGCAGACTTGAGTCAAAACTCGGCCGAGTCAACTCGATTCGACGACTTATTAAGAAATGACTCAACAAGACTCACTGAGTCGACTCACCAACTTGGTTAACTTTAATAATAATAATAATAATTTAAGATGTTTTCTATGATACTAATGAAAAGGAGTTTCAACCTATTTTAGTTTCCGAATTTGCCCTTACAGCTCAATTATCCATAGTGTTTTTTATATGTACTTTTTAGTAATTTATATTTTCTCAAGTAAAAGACTCAAGTGTCTTAACATGTATCACTGAAGATAAGGTCTCAAGTTCAACCTATTGGACCATAAGTTACCATCCACCTAGTAGATAACTTCTAAGCTTTCATGTGTGCACTAGATCTAACCCGTCCAATGAGTTGTCTGCTTCATGAGTATCACGTTATGCAAAAATCAGCCACATCTAATCAGAAGTGGACCAGACTTCTATTTTGATATTCATCAATGGGTAGATATTGTTTTCCATAGTGTGGGACACCTAATAAGTGGATGGGGTTGATTTTTGTACAAGGAGATCCTTACGGTGGGGACAACCTATTGGAAAGGCTGGATGTTCCCCATATATGATAGGTTGAAAGTTATTTGCTAAGTGGACCATAGACACTTAGGCCGTGCTTGGATGGTAAGTTACGTTAAATATGCTAATTATGCTTCAAGTTACTTACCATGATTTCTACTTATTGAGCAGATAATGTGTGTTTTAACACAACTCACCCAAGAAGTCTCCATCTTCCATTATTGAAACATACAGTCTAGTAATACTGTAACCGTGGGGCCCACTTTGATGTTTGTGTTATGTATCCACTCCGTCCATCCATTTTGACAGTTCATTTTAGGATATTGGCCCAAAAATAAACTAGATCCAAATTTCAGGTGAACCACACCACAGAAAACAATGGTGATTGAACGTCCACCATTAAAAACTTCCTAAGGCCCACCGTAACGTTTATTTTCCATCCAACCGGGATGAAGGGAAAACAAAAATATGTGCTTGATCCAAAACTTTTGTGGCCAAACAGCATGAAACATTCCCAAGTACAATGCCTACCTACCATTGAAACCTTTGCTGGACCTAGTCATGTAGGCAAGGGCTACAGTGATGCGTGTTGAGAATCCACTCCGTCCATCCATTATTTCAGCTCATATTAGTGACTCGGCTAAAAATTGAGGTAGATCCAAAGCATAATAGTGGGCCACACCAAAGGAAACAATGGAAATTGAAGGACTGCCATTAAAATCTTCCCATGGCCCACCATGCTTATTATATGCCATCCAAACTGATTATAAGGTCACTCGACACCCCCATAAGATCATATGAAAAAACAGTTGGTTAGGGTGGATATTTTAAAAATACAATGTGGGCATATGACTATTTCAACAGTGAATGTTTAGTGACATTGTTTCAAGTAGTATGACCCACTTAAGTGTTAGATCTGTCTCATATTGGTCCAAAACCTAAAATAAAAAAATTAAAAAAAAAAAATAGTAAATTTCTCAAAAACAACGTAATGGCCTAATGGGATACTCTAATTTTTTAGCTGCAAATAATGTGCTATGTAATGTGTTGCAGTTGCATCCCTCCTATTCCAGCTTACAACTGCCGCATGCATAGCCAGTGGGGCCCACCATGATGTGTGTCTTATCCACACTGTCCATCCATTTTTTCAGCTCATTTTAGGTAATGATCCCAAAAGTGAAGTATATCCAAAGTTCAAGTGGACCACACCAAAGGAAACAGTGGAAATTGAACACCTACTGTTGAAAACTTCTCGGGGCCCACAGTGACGTTTATTTGTCATCTAACCTGTTCAAAAGGTAGACATGGATGAAGGGAAAATACAAATATCATCTTATCCAAAACTTCTGTGGCCCCCATGAAGTTTTCGATAATAGGCATTCAATTCCCACGGTTTCCTGTGGTGTGGTCCACTTGAGCTTTGGATATACTTGCTCATGCCCTAAAATGACCGTGTGGATGAGACACATACATCATCAATACAAAGGCACACATGTCAATTTGGAATTCATACCACACAAAGGTGTACTTTCCATCGGGCCAACATCATTTCATTTGCATATTTTTAAAACTAAAAAAAAAAAGAGTTGACTCGCCGAGTCAACTCAACTCTGAGAAAAGCTCGATTTACTCACCATTAGGGCAAGAATCAGAAAAATCACAACACGACTCGACTTACCAAAATTCAACAATTTTTATGCACTACTATATTTTAGTGCGTGTTTGGTTGCACAAAACATCATAATATTTTGCAAGTCAACTCACTGAGTCGACTTGAATCTGAAAAAAGCTCAATTTAGTCACTATCCAGGTAAGACTCAGAAAAATCATGACAAGGGTTGACTCGCCAAACCTCATAACATTTTTGGGTGTGTTTGGTAGCACCAAATATCATGAAATTTCATAGTATAATAGATAACAATAATTTAACCTATTGGGCTTTCATTAAACTTTCATTTCAGTTTCACATTGCATCCAAACATGGTCTAAGACAAAACATCCATGTAATACTAAAACGACACCGATTTATCTTGCAGGCTATGATGAATGCTTGGAAGGCGGCGTGTGCATGGCCGGGAAAGAGAGTAGCAAAGATCGTCATCCCACAAGGGACATTCCTGATGGGCCCAGCTGCATTGATAGGCCCATGTAGGGCCCCAGTGGAAGTTCAAATCCAAGGAGTAGTGAAGGCTACAGTCGATGTGGACCAATACAAAGATGGTGTTTGGATCCATTTCCAACACATCCATGGACTGAAGGTGTCGGGAGGCGGGACTTTCGATGGCCAAGGAGCTTCGGCCTGGCCACAAAATCAATGCTCCTACAATGCATATTGCAAGCTTTTGCCGACGGTGAGCTTCTAGAGCCCATGATCTGAGGCCTGCACAAGTCCAACCCATGATTTGAATCCAAGACATAGCTAGCCCAAATGGGGAATGGGTTGGGCCAGGCTAGCCCATCACCAGTCTACCTGCTGGGCTGGGTCATAAACTGAGAACCGGCCTGGCTATTCCTAAAGTTCGCCACACTTGCATGGAAAAGGTTATGCAGTGGGTGCATGGTGAAAGGTGGAGAAATCGCTGTGTTCTTCCTCTAAGATAATCCTTAAATCCACATAGTATAAAATATCTAAAAATAATAATTTTAATGAGAATAATGAATGAATTCTTGCTAAGAGTATAAGATACTGCAGGTGTACGTCTACTTGCTCTAACATAATGCAATTGATATAGCCTATACGAGCCTTAAGATGCATAACTTCCTGAAATAGTAAACTTCTAAAAAATAAGAAACTTTCTAAAAATAAAATGACATCTAAACTAGCTCAATTTATTTTAAATGACACAAAAAAGGATTTTAAGCTATAGCGACTTTAAAATGGCTAAAAATTAGTAAAATCATTTTGACTTCATACTCAATTTTGACTGCTAAATATAATGACTGATGTTTACCGCACCATTTGCAAACCAATACCTTTGGAATTGGCTAAGATATATGACTTGTCAATAGCTTTCTAATGATATATTGTTTGGAATTGGCTAAGATACAGGAATTGTCAATAGCTTTCCAATGACATCTTGTGTGAGTGATTCCAATAACAAGTTGTAGCATGCCTTTGGTTGTCTTTGCCCTATCTCGACCCTATTGCTTGACTTCCTTTGAGAATGGTTCTCCATGGCATAGATATCATGCAGGGGCCTGTCACACACACACACACACACACACACACACACACACTTATACCATGTATTTCATTGACAAAATGATCATCTTATATATAAATGGTAACCCTTCACATTTACTATCATAGATCATGCAACGATGCATGCATACAACACACAGCTAACCAAAATCATGTTTTCTCATTGCAGTCAGTCAAGCTCAGCTATGTCACAGGCGCAAATATCCGTCGCATATCATCGATCAACCCAAAGTTCTACCACTTTGTAGTTTTCCAATCTACCAACATCAAGCTCCAAGCCTTGAAGATAATTTCACCAAAAGAGAGCCCAAACACAGATGGAATCCACATAGGGGACTCAAATGGCGTCAAGATCTCCAAAACCATAATAGGAACTGGTGACGATTGCATCTCCATTGGGGAGGGTAGTTACAATGTAACAGTGTTGGGTGTCACATGTGGGCCGGGCCATGGTATTAGTGTTGGTAGCCTTGGAAAATATCAGAATGAAGATGATGTTATCGGAGTGAGAGTGAAAAACTGCACCCTCACAGGAACCACCAATGGCCTAAGGATCAAAACATGGCCAGATTCACCTCCAAGTAGTGCTTCAAAATTTCTGTTTGAGAATATAGTCATGAATAATGTGTACAATCCTATCATCATAGACCAAGAGTACTGCCCAACAGAATCTTGCAGCCCCAAGGTATTCTCTCTTTCATAGTTTCTCCATGCATTTTGATGAATTGGGTCTCTCTCTCTCTCTCTCTCCACAAGCCTTTTTTTCACACACTCTCTCCACAATTGCCTCTCTCTCTCTCTCTCTCTCTCTCTCTCTCTACAATTGTCTTTTTTTCATTATGGTTTGATATTCTGCTATTATTAACTCCACTATAAATGATATGCACTCTAATATAACTATATTGGGAGGCTTTCATTAATCGAAACAAAATACATTCTAAGTTGAAATGTAGCACAGGTCCTTGATTAATCATAGCAGAAAAACCCTTGATTGAAAAGTAAAAACGAGTAAAATAATTTATTACCTGGTATAAAATATATAAATGAAAGTGATGTATATAAATCCTAGTTTATGGTTATTCATCTTCAAAGTATTGAAATTATCAATCAAACTGAGGTAAATAAGGATAGCCTTCAGCATATAAGCATCTCGAATGGCCCATAGGGCTTCAGAATACTAGCCAATGATGCATATCATGTATCTTGAGATATGTTAACTTTAAATAGCCATATAGCCTTGGGGCGTATACAAGTATGGCAGTTCCAACATTATCAAGGGTCTCATATACTAGAGATGATGAAGAGAATGCATTAAACTGCAGCTCAGAGCCTGTTATGGTTCTTAATGCAACAGTTGGGCCATGCAATAAGGTGAAATTTCCAATGTCGACGATAAATACCACTCTTATCTCTCTCTTGCATTTTGTTTTAATGTTTATACATTTTGATGAATTGGGTGCCTTTGTTTTTTATTATACTACTCTCCCTCTGTGTGTGTGTGTGTGTCAGTGAGAGAGAGAGAAACGTTCACATGCAATCGACTGCATGATAAGTTACCATGCAATTGACCTTGTGGGCCCCACAATAAAGCGTTACAGAGTCCAAGCCATGCATCAAGCACGTTATGCCATGTTAGGCCCAAAAATAAGCCCGATCCATAATTTAGGTGGGTCCCACAAAGGGGATGGCAGAGAGAGAGGACACCAATGTTGGCTTAACACCATCCAACCAAATCATGGTGGGCGTCCAAATTAAAATGAGGGAACACACACACACACACACACACACACACACACACACAAAATCGGGCCATTCTAGAATTCCGGTGGGGCCCACCACATGATTTTAAGAGGTTTTAGGCCTCCTTTGACACTAGTGGTTCGAACCACGTATGACACATGGTTTGGATTTCCGACACTTTTCATTGAGAGGCCCACGGGCAAGTAGTTTGTGCGTTCGTGTGTGTAAGAAGGTTTCAAGTCCAACTGGTTGCACCATAATTTACATCCACCCAGCAACTTCCTACCTTTCATGTGTGTGCCACATCCAACCCGTCCAATAGGTTGGCCCAATCATTCAGATTACCATGTGCAAAAATCAGCCACATCCACTCACCGAGTGAACCGCACTTGTATTTTGTTATTTATCAACGGCCAAGAATTATCTTCTATGGTCCGGCCCACCTAATTAGTGGATGAGGCCGATTTTTGCACCAGCCAATCTTCATAGTGGGAAAACCTATTGGATGGTTGGATGTTATTCTTTGGGTGGACCATAAACACAGCATAAAATCATGGACTTCAAGAGTACCCAAATGGCACCGACCACATGATTCCAACCATTGATTTTTGCACCATCTTTTCAAATGGCCCCCACCAGACACTTGAGAGTCTTGTCCATATGGTTTCAGTGCATGGGAATGACACAAACATGCATTTCACCTGTTGGTCCGCAGCCACCGTCCCGTGTTCGGGTTAGCCAAGTTATTTTCAAGAACATCAAGGGAACGTCGGCATCACAGGTCGCAGTCAAGCTCTTGTGCAGCAAAGGCGTGCCATGCCAGAATGTACACCTCACAGACATCTTCTTAAAGTATACAGGACCAGGAGCAGCTCTATCTACTTGTTCTAATGTTATAGGCACTTCTTCCGGCATACAAATCCCATCCTCATGCGTCTGATTGTTTTGATTTTTACTATTTTACTATTGTTGTACGCTATCATAGTAGAAAAACCAATGTCTTTAAGGATCTGGTCAGCATGCAAAACTTCCCAAACTACAATTTTGTATAATTAAAAAATAACAATTCTCATTTAACAATTTATTTATTTTTCAGTTTTTATCTTATTGTTTTATTGATTATTTGGCTACCCTACCTTATATCACAAATTTATTAAGTTTTAGCATTGTGAATGTTTGAGTTTGTAGATTTTCTGCAGCCCATCAGACTATTATTGACACTGTACATATTCATTTATTGGATCATATTAAGAATTTTTGGATGTTTAAGTTTATATGTATAGATGTGATCATTTCATGATAATGTGTGCATGTGAATGTTTATATTGGCCTTTATGAGGAGATGTTGCCGAAATTTGCAGATTTTAATGTTTAAGTTTATATGTATGGATGTGATCATTTTATGATCATGTGTGCACATGAATGTGATCTACTTCTCGCATGGCGTAGACCACGGTGTAGCATGCACAATGAAGTGATACATATTGGGGGTCCTTACTCATGCCTCCGTCGTAGACTCACCAGAGTTTCAACACGAGGTCATGGGTTTGAGTACCCATTGTGGTGAAATCCCACCATAGTGTGAGTGCAATGTAAAAAAAAAAAAAAAATGATACATAGCAAAATGCATGTACATATGAGATGTACCTATTCATGAGATGATAAAGATAAGAACTCACATAAATCAGCACGATCAGCCCTGTACCCTATCAGATCGTGTAAGCCTATGTCTCATAGTGGGAATGGATCATCGGTTAATCGGGTAGATCATGCATGATGATCACATAGACAACAAACATTTGATTATTCACAACATCTGAATTGAGCCATGCATTCTATGGGACCAATTACTTAAAAGTAATGGATAGATTCTAATCCAGTTGCGATGTATGTTGGTCCCATAGGTGACTTTTATGTCCTCATTATTATTATACTACTTTGATTTGCATTCTTAAGACCATGAGCACTGATTCGCCTTGAGTCAAAAGCATGGTAGGAAAGCAACCAAAGTTGGTTGGACTTGAGACCGCCTCATATTTATATTTATATTCTTGAATGCTCTTACTATTTTCGAGTTAATATCTTGATAATATTGCAATAAAGTCAGAATATTTTAAAATCTCCCTCCCTCCCTCTCATGCATGTGGCTTACAACCACATTCTGTTGCTAATATGTATTAAATAATACAATGCACAATATTATATATATATATATATATATATATATATATATATATATATATATAAAACTAGCTGTACCTGAGTAGACCCATATTGAACTGACTTTAGCCGAGTCCATCACATGGACCCAACGTGAACTGACTAGACCCAATTTTTAACCGGGTTCAAAAAAGTGAGACCCAAACCGATTTCTCAATGGGTCCTAAGGATGGTACCCATAACCATTAAAATTAGGTTGGATCCATTGGGTACCTACGGGTCCAGGTACCCGTCCGACAGCCCTACCTGCAGGCAAAAGTGTATCAGTTTCAGAGAATACTTAATCCATGTTAGAAATCATTTGACAGGAGATCCTAAGGAACCAGCAAAAGGTAGAGCCATCTCTCCATAGTGCATATGCATCAATCAGATCCCATCCATATACTGAATCCTAACACAGACAGGGCCTGTATAATCAATGACCATCAGGGTTATGGTAGAAAACAAATGGTTAATGGTCAATTATTGAATAGGGAAATTGAATATATGTGATGATGGTTTGTCTAACAAGACAGCCCATATTAAGATCCAATAAATGTAATCAGCCCTGTACAATTATTTCCTACCATTCGGATGCTTAAATCGACCAAAGACCTAGGCCACTTAGGGAGTGAGGCAGTGCAAATTGAAGGGCTCTAAAAAGGCAAGGGGAAAGCCCAAAAGGACATGGTTGGAGGTAGTAAGAAAAGACTTGACAACCTAACCTATAGTCTAACTGAAGTTATGGCCCTTCATAGAGTGGAATGGCGGAAAATGATTCATGTAGCCAACCCCCAATTAATTGAGATAAAGCTTAGATGATGATGATCCAGTGGACGACTCAAGTAAATTATTCTAACAATATAGGCACATGTACCATGTCATATGAGTGCCCAAATAACAAGTGTGTTTCACTTGTGATTGGGGCCAGATCTTCCAGGTGGATTCCATCTATGAATGGTCTAAAATCGAGTACCAGATGCATTCCTCTTTCACACAAGTATTACCAATGTAGAATAATCACCTTGATCTCCGGTCAAGACTCAAGACACATGCATAATGGGTAACTTTAACAATCTAATGTGTTAATAGGATCTGCATGTGCGGCAGCCCTCTCTAATATTTCCATTTACTCCAATTTTCTGACTTTCTTTTCGTTTGATAAAAGCCAGAATCGGCATTTTGGGTATTGTATCATCCATGTTCTCCTAAACACATCGGATAGTATACACTACTGGTTTTTAAGGAGAAAAAAAAAAGGCTCTAGAATCACCAACAGATCTGAATTCTTACCTTCCTCAAATATGGACATCTAATAGGTGATGGCGGTTCATGGTGCGATTCTCTCGTGCCATTGGGCGAAAAAGTATTCAGTTTCAGACAATGCTTTCATCCATGTTAGTAATTGCGTGGGAGAAATTATGGAAGATCCTAAGAAACCAGAATGTGATGGAGCCATCTCTCCGTGGTGCACATGTTTGAATGGTATGCATCATGTAGACACACCGCAACTGGATCCATCCTTAAGATGAACCATAACATAGCTGGTGTAATGTATGAAAAAACATATATATATATCTATTACTCAATCTGATGAACCTAATAGAAAACAAATAGATAATGGCCAAATATTGAGTACAGTAAATTGAAAAAAGTGACAATGGATTTTCTAACAAGTTTGATTTTTGAAAAATAACCCCTTATTAGAACCCAATAAATGCATGGATCTGTTCATCCCGCTGTACCATATCTACTAGTACAGAGTGGGTTTCACTTGTGTTTGGGACCATACCTTCCTATTGGACTCCACTTATGGATGGCCCGAGATCGGGTACCATAAGCATTCATCTTGCATACAGGTATTACCAATGCAGGATCATTCTTATTTTGGGTCAAAAACACATGGTGGGGCCACCTGTTTGAATGACCTAGAACTGTAAGCATTCATCTTTCATACAGGTATTACCAATGCAGGATCATTCTGATTTTGGGTCAAAAGCACATGGTGGGGCCACCTGTTTGAATGACTTAGAACTTGAACACACCCGTGTGCTGGAAATATTAGGAAACTATAGGGCATTTAAATGCTCACACATGCTATTCTGGCTAGACAAGTTACATATTGTTTCTCACTAAGGAACATAGGTACACCACATTCAGCGAATAAAGGGCCAAATATTGAAGGGAAATTTTAGAGCATCGCCCCATTGAAGGTGTGGCCCACAGGGAAAAATGGGCCTCACATGTACAAAATCCCGTGGATTGGCAAAGTTGTATTAAGGTGTCATAAATGTAGAAACAGGAAGCACTGTCCTGCAAAAAATTGACGCCTCATAATTCTTTTCCCCACAAACATTAAGAAAAAATAAACAAATTGACAGTAAGTTAAGTGGAGTTCCAATGAGACCTTGAAACAACCAAAATAAGACATTAATACGTTAGGCAGTGTTTGGATGTGCTATTGAATTAAATCACAACAGGGATGAAATAACCAAACAGTAATTGCACATTCATAATAGTGAAGTAGACCTCAAACCAACATAAAGAGTAACATGATTCCAATTTGGATGCTGCTGTAATGACTACTCCGTCATTCATACTTTATGGAACTGACTATTGCAATTCAAACAGACAGCGCATCTAAACCTAACCTTAATGAGGGTTTGGAGAATACGACTGGAGGTAAATTAGAAAAATGAGTGGTTAATCACTAACCTAACCGGCAGTATTTTGCTGAAGTGGGTTAAAGTGGCACGACTCCTTTTGAAAAATTTACAGGCGGGCCGCTGCTTCAGTCTTCCTCTCCACTTCTCTTTTGTCTGGCATTGCAACTCCCAGTGTTGAACATGGTCAGGATGGATTTTGGGCACAACCCACCGATCAAAAGCCTCCATATTCTCAAACCAAGGAGAGATTGTTCTGCACAACAGCTGCAAAGGAGGCTGACTTTGGATCCGCAACATGGAAGCACTTCTAGCAGTCAGATGATTTCACTGTATTGCTAAAGATCCAAATGCAGAGGATTGCTAGAGAATTCTAAATCTGCACCCATGTGCTGCTGCTGAGCCCGCCTTCTGACAAGAGAGGTAAGATCTACATGCATCTGAAAACCAAAGTCTTTCAGCACCCAAGATTCTTCATTATGCTGCTAAGCTTGTCAATGACTTCATTGGGTTCCGCATATGAGCCCTGGAGATTGATGGCGTGATATTCCAACCCTCTCCACTGCGAGATCAATGCGAAATGCGGACGCCTGTATTGGCTGCTGATGATCTCGAGAATCACCGCCTTTGACGACGCAGCAACTATGTGAGTGAGGCCCGCCCCATGGGCCCCTATAATGACTGAAGCCTCCTCAATGGCACGGACCTGCTCTTTCATGGGCATGTGAGCAAACAACCCATTGATGATATTTATTTTGCATTTTGAGTGATCGGCGGTGGCCCAGCTCTTTAGAGCATCTAACACCTCCTGTTCATTGCTTAGCCTTGATTGGACCTTGCCATCATGACGAGGGTGAGCTAAATAATCTTCTCGCCGCACGAAAAGCACATTGTGGCCAGACACTGGCTTTGGCACCTGTCTATCATCCACCGGAAGGCCTAAAGCTGATCTGAGGATTTCCCCAAACTCTGATAACCGTGCCGTCTTCCCATCATCTGGGTTCTCCCGTAGTTCATGGGCAGGGGCTCCCTTACATCTAATGGTTTCAGTCAGCCCCTTAAACAGAGCTGTCTCATAACCCAAGGGTGAGAGGATCACATGGCGGAAGCAAACTGGACCACTGAAATTTTTAGCATATCTCAAACTTGAAAACATTGCTTCCCAAGTTTCTTCCAACTGAGTCTGAAGAATGTAGAGAAGGAATAGCGATCAGGTGTGGGTAGAGAGAGAGAGAGAGAGAGATGAAGATAAAGAGCTAGAATTTGGGCCTTTTTCTAGAAAGATGGCATAGATTATGAAAAGGGGTGCAGTCCAGTGGGGCCAACGTGATGCGTGAACACAGTCCAGCCCATCCATCAGTTGCATCATCTCAACAAAAAATAATAATAATAATAATCCTCAGAACCCAAAAAAGGATCCTGATGCAAAATGCAGGCGAGCCACGGAACAGGGACCAACGCGAGTAGGGACATCCACCATTGATTTTCATGGGGAGCCAACCATGTTGTTTATATGGAATCCAGGACGTTCGGCCCCTTCATCTGATCAGGATGAAAGCTTAGGCAAAAACTCAGGCAGTTTAGCATCTAGTTAGAACCCCGCGAAAATCAAGGGTATGAGTCCCATCTTAACTTGTTCCCTATTCTGTGGCCCACCTGAGCTTTTGATCTAACTGATTTTTCATTCCTAGAGGTTTTCTGAGGTAATGCATCTGATGGATGGAGTGGATGATGCATACACATCACGTGGGCCCCACCTCTGCACAGCACTGCCGTAAGCTTACAATGGCTACCAATAGAGCGCATCCCCATGAAAAAGGGGGTGCAAGCATAAGGGCCTGATCGTTGTCGAAGGCGACCCTCTTAAAGTCATAAAGTGGGCCATCAATGATCATGCCAACCCATGGATGGTCTCTTTTGTAGTCAATGAAATTCATTTCCTTTCCTCAAAGATAAAAATTCTGTTTGCCTATGCTAGCAAAGAGGAAAATTTGCTAGCAGATAGATTAGATAGAAAGGATCAATCCTTCCCCATCTCGTAGTCCAGAAATTGATTCCACCCTCTTGTTGTATCTTTGCACTCTTTAAAAAGCTAATTAAGTGAGAGAAAGTCTGAGTCCAACTGGTTGGACAACAAGTTATTGTCCACTAACCATAAGTTCCCATCCACCCAACAGATAACTTCCAACCTTTTCATGTGTGCATGACATCCAACCCCTCCAATAGGTTGTTTGCATCATGAGGATCATCTTGTGAAAAATCAGCCACATTCACCTGACCACACTTGTATTCTATTGTTTATCAATGGCTAGACAATGTTTCCACTGGTGTGGCCCACCAGATAAGTGCATGTGACTGATTTTTTGCACAATGCGGTCCTTAAGGTGGGGCAAACCTATTGGAAGGGTTGGGTGCAGCACAAAGATGATAGGTTGGAAGTTATTTGCTGAGTGGACCATAAACTATGGCGAGATGGACTTGGGACAACATAACTTAAGTACAAATCGTTTTTCTAATCAAATTACTCTATAATGACAAATGAAATGCAAAGGAAATCAAGCATAAATACCTTGCAATGCCCATCTAGAAAAACCAAATGAGGCCGATTAGGCAAGTGAGCAACTCTAGAAGCAACATATGCGCTATACCAGTCCGTAACTGTGTGGAACATGTTTGCGTACTCAAAACGTGTCACTAGAAGTGTTGGATCCTCAATCCACTGCAATAGGAACTATTCAAATCAATAAAAATGAAAATTTACTTGAAAACTACAGAAACATGTGGGCAAAATGAATATGATTAGTTAAAGACACTTGAAAAAGTGTTGTATCCTCAATACTAAGTACAAAAGAGTTGTAAAGCTTAACCTTATCAAATAAAACTACGACTTATGAGCAGAGGGAACATTCAAGCATAAAATTAAAGTTGAGGCATGCATTTCCCAAATATGAGAAAATTTTAATGGTAACTTATTAACCATATGATTTGCTAAGCAACAGAGGTGTTTCTTTTTTTTTCTGGAAGGCAATAAAATTTATTATTACTATTCTTTTTTATCTCTCAAACATAGTGTGTGTGTGTGTGTGTGTGTGTGTGTGTGTGTGTAGTTAATGATAAATTACTAAAGGCCATTCCACAGCTCACCCATCCAGCAGATGATGTCCAGAAGAAGCTATACGGGTCATGTTGTATTGGACTAGCTGTACCATTCCCTACTTGTAAAACACGTAGAACAAGAGCACTGGAACTTCTTCTTTTTTATTTGTGAAGATTGTAGGGACATGTGGCACACGTGCATGATTGAACATGGACAGTTGCACATTTGTAAAATGTGATGTAAGTTCATGGAACGTTGTGTTCACATCCACCATACCAGGCATAAGCTTCCTCACCCTTATGCAACCTTTTTAGCAAGTATACACTAACCTTTCTAACAATAAAATTTTGAGCCCATAGTGCACCTACATTTCTCCATTCATGTGCAAAAAAAAAAAAAAGATTTGACAAACCATGTACAAGCTGCCTATCCAAAATAGCTTGTACAGTATGCAACTGAGAATCCAAACAAACAGTCCCTAAAGAACAAGAACAACAGGTACATCCAAGGGGAAGGGCCAATCGTTCCAATACAAGGAGATTCTATAAACAGGAGCCACATTATATAGCTGATGGCCTAGCTAAGGATGGTGTTGTTGGCGATTCCACACTTTGCTCTAACCGAATATCTATTATCTTAATAGAAAGTCATGATCCCTCTTTTTTTCTTTTTTTAGTTATCACTTATCATGAAGCAAAAGAAAGACTTTATAAGCACCCACCACAAGCACATCCTGTCACTCGCCTCTCTAGATACATGGACGAATGCAATACTAACCGAGAGAGACGAGATGAATTTCATCCAAGACAAAAGAAAGCTTCTCCAATGTTCCAAGAAATTCTTCCGTAACCCAAGTAATCACTTGTTATTGTACTCAGAACCTCTCCAAAAACAAAAAAAAAAAAAAAAAAACAAGTAATCACATTCTTTGAATCACCTTCAACAACTAGACTTCCAGCCATAAACATAGAGAAGATTCCATACCCCCACTTACTGCTCTGGTCTACCTCATTTAACTCCCCACACACCCCTCACCCAGACTACAGGATAATTCAAGATAGTATCCTTTTGTCTCTATGGACTCCTATGCTCAAATTACCAATCTTCCCAATCGATGAATCATCCACCATTAGTCTCCTCTAGGATGTTTCTAGTGGTAGTAAAAGGCGCAATATTAACAGTTACATTCGAAGCCATTCATATCCCCAGAGCCAAGATCTAATGGAACCAATCTTAATTAAAGGTGTTCTAGCGCACGCCTAGGCCTTTTAAGCCAAATGAGTCCACTATCTTACAATTGCCGTATGGATTATCATCAGAAGGTAGTAAGACAGAAAACCCAAAATCCCACAACAAATACAATAACAGAAAGAAACGAATAAGAGATTGGAACCTGACCTGCGAGCACTCAAAATCGCCGGACCCCACAAACCGCATTGAGCTGAGCAGCGACTGCATTGTGTGGTAATGAACCGCCCCCTGCGGCACAAACCGCTCCAGAAAATCCTTGCTCACAACCGCCAATCCATGCCCATCATCCCCAATTACCCCTCCCGGGGCCTCGATCTCAAAAGCCCCCTGCTCGAAAGACGGGAGCTCCTCCTCCTCCGCCCGCCCGATCACCTCCTCCAACCCCTCACCGCCAGATGACATCCGTATCCGGTCCAGGTTCATCCTAACCCGCCCACCCTCGCAGACCGAGCTCTCCAGCGTCTCGCTATAGAAGCACCGGAACCACCCGGGCTCCGATCGCCCAGGGTGATCTCCCGAATATCGACGGACGAGATCAATGCGGCGGGAGAATCCGTTCCCGAAATACCCCTCGCAGGAGTGAGGAGGAACCTTAGGGTTTGGGAACCATGAAAGGAAGGAGGGCAGAGATGGCCATGGTTTTAGAGGGTTTTGGGATGGACGGCTTTCCGTTAAAGGATGGCTGTTTTCCGTTAGGGATTGGTGGTTTTCCCTTACTGATTCGCGGTTTTCCGTAAAATGGGATCGGTAGAAATAGATGCTGAGAGGGATTGTGTTGAAAGCGAAGAGAAGGAGAAGAAGGGTTTTGAAGAGGAAACCGCCGAGCCTGACCATATTTCTTTACGTCAGACGATCTCGAGAGAGACTGTCAGTGGTTTTAGCTCGCATATATATATACACATATAGAGAGAGAGAGAGAGAGAGAGAGAGAGAGAGTCAGGGAAGCGGGCTGAATACTACCCCGCTTTGGACGGATGGGAGTGGCTTCAGTCCATCCGCGGATCCACCGAGGGGGGTGAGATATCTGACCGTGGGGCCCACCTTGAATGTATTTTACTTATATCCAAGCCGTCCATTCGTTTTGAAAATTCATTATTTTTTAAATGAAAACGATCTAAATCTCAAATGGACCATAAAATAGGAAATAGTGGTAATCAACCGTTAAAAACTTCTCATAAGCTATAGAAATTTTGTATCAAGCTGATATTTACGTGGTTTCTTCGTTTAATTCTGTGTGATCTTATAAACAGGTTGGATGGCAAATAAACATTTTGGTAGCCTCATGGAGCTTTAAACGGTGGGGATTCAATCAAGACGATTTCTTATTGCTTGAGAATGGCTCTGCTTCGTATTTTGAAAAAATGAACTCTCAAAATGAATGGAGGGGTGGATGTAGGGCACACATATATTACAGTGGCACGGTGGTTGGAGATCCACCGACCTTAATGGATCTACCCAAACCACAGTGTATTAGTTTCATCCACACCGTCCATCCATTTTCCCATTTCATTTTACGTTACAATCCAAAAAATAAGCAGGTGACATGCACCTTGATGAGGGAAAACAAAAATATAAACTTGATCCAAAACTGTAGCGCCCCAAAGGTTTTCAGTGGTAGGTGTTTAATATCCACCGTGTGGTCCACCTGAGTCTTGGATTTATCTTATTTTTGGGTTTGCATCATGAAATTATATTAAAGAATAGATGGACGGTTTGGATCAAACCAATAAATCACAGTGGAGACCCTATGGACCCACAGGTAGTAACAATTCCGTGGAAAGACCTGTCAACGGGCAAGATTCAGTTTGGTCCTATGGCTCATATCTGATTCGGGTCTTGCTGAACTCGTTTTCTTTGGTCTGATTTTAGATCTTGACAGGTAGTACTGCCATTGATATGGGCACATGGGATCCATTTATAACAATTTTAAGTGGATCACTCTTACAAGATTTTTAATCCATTTTTTTTTCTGTTTTTCTTTAGCTGGTTCGACTTTAAATGTAAATGGGATAAAGAGATAAGACGATACCAGATAATCTTCGCTCTCATTTAAACTTCTTAATCTTACCTATAAATTAGTAGGAGTTAGTTTAATTTTATTTATTTGGCACATTTATTTAACGGTCCAAATCATAGACCGTTGGACTTGCATGGTGCATTAATTGGTTGCTCTAACTAACCAATGGTTGGTGATCAGTGCTTTGTGGGATTACCGGGATGTATGTGCTTTTCCATGTCCTTTAATTATTTTTAAATTTTATTTTATAATATGATTCTGAAAAATGTGATTGTATCAGATGTCAAGTCCAATACATAGCAGGAAATAGTGTTGACTGAATACCCATCATTAAAGGCTTAATCGGTGCACAAGTTTAAGCTATATTAGCTTCCCTCTTTCTATGGAAATGGATTGGCTACTTACCTACCACCGGCTTGGTGTCTGGTGGTCGGTACTCTGTGGGCCCACCATGATGTATGTGTTTTATCCATTACATTCATTCATTTTGTACCTAACATTTTAGGGCCTGATCCCAAAAATGAGAGGAATATAGATCTCATGTGGATCACACCGCAGAAAAACAATAGTGATTGAATATCTACCATTAAAATCCTCCTAAAGCCCATTGTACTGTTTATTTGACATCCAATCTGTTGATTATCATACAGACTTAGATAAAAGGAAAAATCAAAGACCAGCTTGATCCAAAATGTTTATGGCCCCCAAAAAGTTTTTAATGGTCGACATTCATTCAACATTGTTTCCTGTAATGTGGTCCACTTGAAATTGGGATATGCCTCATTTTTTGTCTCATATCATACGGTAATATAGAAAATTAGATGGACAACATGGATGATACACATACATCATTGTGGGGCCACATAGTGATAGCACCGACCAGCAGCCGTGGCTAATGGCAGGGGAGTAGCCAATCCGTTTCCGGAGAATTGTAGACGTACATCCTGATGTGTTAACTTTCACATACAACTTTTTGCTGATCTGATGCTTGAGTGAAACATCCGAACGGTTAAAATCGTGGAACATACAGATAGAATTACATCCAGGAAAATCTAGAACAGTTCACTTAGTAAAAGTATCATACATGTGCAATGAGTCAGACCAGTGGCCATTTTCCGACGTCAAAGGTGCAGTTCTACTTATGAATGGACCTTCCTGGATTTCGTCTTTAGGAATCTTTGGAGTGTATCCCATCTTTCGAACGGATCAGATGTTACATGAAGGTAACACGTCGGCGGGACAGAAAGCAACGGTATATAAAGTTCCCCTGCTGTACGTGAACATTTCTCTCCTCTCGGAGCCAGAGACGTACGGACACGGATTCCGAAAGCCTTTCGCAAGAAGTTCATGGGGGCGTTGATTGGATACTGACAAGGTCAGTTGCTAAATTGCTACTAAAGTGACGTTACTAAGCTCTGTGGACCCCACCATGATGTATGTGTTTTATCCACACCGTCCAACCATTTTTAGAGATCGTTTTACTGTATTAAAAAGAGAATTAGATAGATCTAAAGTACAAGTGGACCCTACAATAGAAAATAGTGGGGACTGTGACATCCACCATTCAAAACTTCTTAGAGGCCACAGGAGTTTCGGATGAAGCTGATATTTTTGTTTTCACTTCATCTATCTCTATGTTAATTTATGAATTGGATGGATCTCAAAAATACATCACCGTGGGCCTATAAATGTTTCAACAGTGGTATGACGACTCCCACGGTTTTCTGTGGTGGGTCCACTTGAAATTTAAATCCATCTAATTCTCTTTTTAATGCCATAAAATGATCTCTACAAATGGTTGGACGGTATGGATACAACACATGCTTCATGGTGGGGTCCACAGAGCTTGGTGACCTCACTTAAGTAGGGATTTGGCTATTGACTTGTCAATATCCAATCCGCGCCCAAATTCATGTGCTGGGATGTAGGTGGGACCCACCGTGATGTTCGTGAGAAATCCACACTGTCCATACGCTTTGAGATCTCATTTTAGGTCATTGGACTAGAAATCGGGTGGATACAAAGCTCAAGTGGGACCTAAGAGAGGAAACAATGGGGATTCCGTGACCACCGTTTGAAACATTAATATGGTCACAGAGTTTCATATCAGGCTAAGAATTTTGTGTTTTCACTTCATCCCAGTAGTAAAGGACTTATAAACGGTTTGGATGGCATATAAACATAGGCTATATCCCAGGAAGATTTCAACGGCTCTTACCGGTTTTCCCTCTAATATGGCCGCTTGAGTTTTAGATCCACCTAATTTTTGGTTTTATATTATAAAATGATATGAAAAATGGATGAAAGGTGTGGATTTCTAACAAACATCACAGTGGGCCCCACCTAGCATCCAAGCGCAGTAACTTCGTCCAAAGGCTTTGGCAGGAAATCCGCGTCCGAGGCGTTCGTTGGGGGAAACGACTCGATGGAGTCGCTTCTACTGCAATTCTGCAAGAGGAGTACCGTGTTTACGGCACACGGATTACGCGTTCCCGTTCCTGGGCTAGGATATACTTGCAGTGGTCGCGTGCGGCCATTGATTTATGTGTTTTATACATGCCGTCCATTTATTTTGCCGGATTATATTAGGGTCTGTTTGGTCGGTGGGATTAGAAGGGATTAGGGATTGTCCCCTGTTTCCATGGGATAAGATTAATGCCCTGCTTTGTTGATAATACGGAGGTACATTGAATGGATGTATCCACCATCATTACCTTTTACCCAGCGGTTTTTATGAAGGAATACAAACTTAAGTTACCACCTTAGACTAGCACGTGCGGACAACGACTTTGAGGACGAAACTACCCCTCCTATTCACTGCGAAGACGAGCGCTGACCTCTAACAGAAAACACATGCGCGTTTTTTTTCAGAACACATCCCTACGATCCATTGCAGCGAAAAACCGACGCATGGCCATTTTTCTTATCATTTTCCTTACTAAAATTCAAACTTTATCATCTCCATATTATCATTCTACATTTGGCATTTTCCATCTTGGTGAGGGTCACGTGAAATCCTCCAAAGTGGTTGCACCTCCAATCTTTGAAAAGGTTCAAATTAATCCCTCACTTGAAAGCATTCGTCCTCAACTTACATTGAGCGAGGCTACGGTTGCTGGAGGTACAGATATTAACAAAAACCCTAGTGTGGTTTATAGATACTTTCCTTTGTAGTATTGAACAATGATTAACTAAGTACCTGTGGAAATTCAGCTTGTAATTCAGCAAAGGTGCTTGGTCAAACTTATCCATTGCACACTTTAATTTGAAGAAAGAACTCACGGAAATTGAGACGAGCTGAAGTCAACGACAATTGATTGACTACTCGTCGAACTTTATGTGAAGTTCGGTGAATTTCATGTCAGGCTCTTACAATTTCATTTGTTAGGCTTAGTCAATTTTATGCGTCGATTATTCCAATTCATGTGAAACTTGTTTAATTCCATTTGAAGCTCACTCAATTTCATTTTAGGGCTCACTCAATTTGATTTTATGGTCACTCAATTTCATGTTTGCCCAGCTCAATTTAATGCTAGGCTTGCTCAATTCAATGTTTGCCCAGCTCAATTTCATGGTAGGCTCGCTCAATTCAATGTTTTCCCAACTCAATTTCATGCTAGGCTCGCTCAATTCAATGTTCGCCCAACTCAATTTCATGCTAGGCTCGCTCAATTCAATGTTCGCCCAACTCAATTTCACGATAGAATTGCTCAATTTAATGTTTGCCCAACTCAATCTCATGCTAGGCTCGCTCAATTTAATGTTTGCATTGATAAATTTCATGTTTGCCTCGATGAATTTCATTCTTGTCTCACTCAATTTCATGTTTGCATTGCTCAAATGTCAGTTTGCCTCGCTCAATATATACTTTACCTTGCTCAATTTTCCCTCTTCCCTCACTAAATTTCTAATTTGCCTCATTCAAAATCTAGGTTGCGTCGAGCTTCCCTTGCTCAATCGTCTCTTTTGTGTCGCTCAAATTCGAACTTCCCCCGATCGATTTCATTTTTCCCTCGTTCAATTTCTAGTTTGCCTCACCCAATTTCTAGCCTTTCTCGCTGAACTTTCGCTTTTCCCTCATTGAATATCTAGTTTGCCTCGTTCAATTTATAGGTTGCGTCGCTGAATTTCTAGTTTGCCTCGTTCAATTTATAGGTTGCATCGCTGAATTTTCATATTTGCCTTAATCATTTTCATGTTTGCCGCGCTGAATTTTAGTTGAGGTTTATTCCATTTTATCCGAAGCTTGCTCAAATTTATCAAGTGCTTGATATTTAGTATTAACGTATATGATGTAATGCTTAAATTCCTATTACTCTAATTCTAAGTAACCATGTGTAGAGAATTTAGCCTTGTATCCCCTTATGGTACATTTGTGATTGCTTAAATGTAGATATATTTCTAGTAGATATGACATGAACCAACAAATTACATTTTATTTTGTCTTATAAACCATACAATGTGGAATATTTATTGAATATTGAATGAACTTTTAAATATTCCAAATTGCTTAACCATAGTTGAGATTGATATGCCACGTTTGTGGCCGTCATTTGAGCTTAGAAGAATTATAAGAATCTATGAATTACACGTATTTGGGTGTAATAAGTCATCATTACACTTCAGCCACGCGTTTGAAAAACGAGCGATTCGGCTGCAGTCTGACAGCGCCAAAATGGCGGTAAAGAGATCTCGGGCAGAGATGGGATTTACATCCCGTGCTGATGGTAGTTCGATTTATGGATGAGTCTGACGGTAGTGATTCGGTGGTCCGCATGAGCACCGATCGTGCTACATAAGTATGATTTCAGATTTCAGCTTTTCAAAAGCTTCTCCTTCTCTTCCACTTCTCACTGGCACACTCGTCTCTTTTAAAGCGTGAGATCTCTGGCCAGGTAAACGATATACCCTTCTTTCCATTTGCTTTTGCCTATCGCCTATTCTTTCACTCTGAATCTACCATTTACATGATAGCATCTCCTTCTATTCCACTTCTCCCTGTGTTTGCTGTCGAAACCTGAGCAATGGAAACAGGGTAATATAAAAAGCATCTCCTTCTTCTTGCGCATCCTCTTTCTCCATAATATCTGAGGTATGGAAACAGGGAGAAATGCATTTTAATCTGGCCATCGTGTCTCTGTTCTTCTTCATCGAGATCGCACACTGGAAATTGAGCGCGCCAAACTAGAATTTGGGAGGGATAAACTGGAAATTGAGCAGGCCTAACTGAAAATTGAGTAGGGCAAACTGGAAATTGAGCGGGTCAAACTGAAAATTGGGAAATTGAGCAGGACAAACTGAAAATTGAGCATCATTCAAAGCATTCCTCAGAATATCCATAAAGTATTCTTTTGGGACACCTCCATAGTTTAGTAGTGAAATTAAAGTCTTATTTAGGTACATTTTCCTTGGCTAGTTGCTAAAAAAGGAAGACAAGTAATTTGGATCAACTCTTCACATCACATTTGTAGATAACCCATAACCATTACATACAAGCACTAAAACCAAACAAGGTATTGTACTATTATTCACACAACCAATTCGAAGATGGAACCCCAACTTCTCACCCTAATAAAATTTCAAATACTCCCAACAAGAATGGAATTTATTCATAAAAGGATTGAAATTCTTCCTACAACATATGATGTATAATCCTAAGAAAAGGGTGGAAACAACACTGGCAAATGAGCTGAGGAGTCTTATTAGGACATGGGAGATCGTCAATGTATATAAAATAATCCTCCACGGGTGATGCTACAACCAATTCACTACACAATTAACAAAGAAGTGGTCACGGATTTATCGATGAACCAATAGGGTTGGTTCATAATGGAGTATCCCAATATTATTCTGATTTTCCATCCGAAAGGATTTGAATCAGAAAAGGTTGGATGTTTGGTCCCTCCAAGACATCCAACACTAAATTGAGAGACCATTCAGAACTGGTTTCTCAGCAATCAGGAGATATTCTTGGCATTATGGAGGCATGCGGCCCCAAGAGGATAAGCTAGGATGTTCGTTTGAGAAACATTTTCATAAAAATTGAGTAATCTGGTAGATATACCCTGGGTTGTTGGAAACTTATATTAGGCACATCCCCTATAACTGATGAAGAATCTTGGATATACCCTGGCCCTATAAATGTGGGATCCACCTTAGGTGGTCTAAATAGTTCACATTTTGGCTTCATTGTGCATAGAACATCCCCACAATGTTCTATGTCTTCTACTACAAGTTTTATGTGTTTATATCGAAGAGCCATTGTTTTATGTTATGTTTGCAGCTTTTCAGCTTTTCATTGTTTTACGTTTAATTGCCAGCAGTTACACCATCCAGGTATTGCAATGCTTGGTAATTGAAATATCCAAGGCATCTAGATGCCCCCAATTCAAATGATCCTGAAGTAATCTCACATAGTTTTGTTTCTTAAAATTCTAAAGACTTACCTTTATAGTTGGTAAAATTGGAGAAGCTATATTGGTGGGTATTTTGAAAGTGGCTTATTTTCCAGGGTATTCATTATGTCAAAGCACAGTTCTAACATACCTAAAAAAATGCTATGACCAGTCTAATATTTGCCATGTTTCAGGACTTGCACATTTGTGTAAGGACAATAGATTTTCAATCTTTTAGAGTATATTGACTACTCCTAATAGTAGTTAAAGTTGGCAAAGCTAGCCCTTCTCTCCTTGTTCAAGTCTGTTCATGGCTCTAGAGGTGGATGGCCCGCTCAATTTTCAGTTTGGCCCGCTCAATTTTCAGTTTGGCCCGCTCAATTTCCAGTTTGTCCCCTTATTTCCATGTTTGCCGCTCAATTTCTTTGGCCCTCTGAAATTCTAGTTTGTCCCATTCATTTCCATGTTTGCCCGCTCAATTTCCAGTTTGGCCCACTGAAATTCTAGTTTGTCCTGCTCATTTCCATGTTTGCCCGCTCAATTTCCAGTTTATCCCGCTCAATTTCTAGTTTGGCCCGCTCAATTTCCAATTTGGCTCGCTCATTTTCCAGTTTGGCCCACTCAATTTTCAGTTTGGCCCGCTCAATTTCCAGTTTGTCCTGCTCAATTTCCAGTTTGGCCCACTCAATTTCCAGTTTGTCCTGCTCAGTTTCCAATTTGGCCCGCTCAAATTTCACTTTGGCCTGCTCAAATTCTAGTTTATCCTGCTCATTTTCCAGTTTGGCCCGCTTAATTTTTAATTTATGCTTATCAATAGCCCTTGACCTTGAGTTAAAAATTGAAATACGAAAAGATTTCACATACACCAAAGTTGATTTTTGCCTTATTTTAAAAACTTGTTTCTCCTTGTTTCAATTATTAGAGGAACAAAAAACGATCTCAAATGTTTGGGGTGTGAATGCCATTTGCGGGGTCGACCGGGTTTCCTCGCTCATTTCTGGTTGCCTCACTCAATTTCTAGCTTCCCTCTCTCAATTCCTAGGTTCCTTCGTCAATTCTTATGTTCTCTCGCTCAATTTCTAGGTTGCCCCACACAATTCCTAGCTTCCTCGCTTAATTCGTAGGTTGCCTCGCTCAACTTCTAGGTTCATGCATGGTAATTCCTAGCTTCCTCGCTCAATTCTTGGTTGCCTCGCGCAATCCGTAGGTTCCTCGCTCAATTTCTAACTTCCTCGCTAAATTCCTAACTTCCCTCGCTCACTCATAGGTTGCCTCGCTCAATCCGTAAGTTCCTTCGCTGAATTTCTAGCTTTCCTCGCTCAAATCCTATGTTCCTCGCTCATTTCCTAGGTTCCTCGCTGAATTTCTAGCTTCACTCGCTCAATTCGTAGGTTGTCTCGCTCAATTTCTAGCTTCCCTCACTCAACTCCTAGGTTGCCTCGCTTAATTTTTAGGTTGCCGCTCTCAATTTCTAGCTTCCTCGCTCAAATCATATGTTCCTCGCTCAATTCGTAGGTTGCCTCGCTCGATTTCTAACTTTCCTCACTTAATTCGCAGGTTGCCTCGCTCAATTTATAGTCTCCTCAATTTCTAGCCTTCCTCGCTCAAATCCTATGTTCCTCGCTCATTTCCTGGTTGCCTCGCTCAATTCTTACTAATTCCTAGCTTCCTCGCTCAATTCCTAGGTTACCTCGCTCAATTTTTAGTTCGGCTCGCTAAATTTCTAGCTTCCTCGCTCAAATCTTATGTTCCTCGCTCAATTCGTAGGTTGCCTCGCTCAATTTCTAGCATTCCTTGCTAAATTCGTAGGTTGCCTCGCTCGATTTCTAGTTTTCCTCGCTAAATTCGTAGGTTGCCTCGCTCGATTTCTAGCTTCCTCGCTCACGGTTAATTCGCTTCACTTCACGGTCATTTCTGTGCATTTCACGGCCAATCTCGGTGATTCCGTTTTGATTCACGGTCATTTACATGCATTTCATGGTCAATTCTCTTCACTTCACGGTCATTTCTATGCATTTCACGATCAATCCGGCGATTCCGTTTCATTTCACGGTCATGTTCACGCATTTCACGGACATTTCCTTTCTCTTCATGGTCATTTCCATGCATTTCACGGTCAATCCTAGCGATTCCATTTCATTTCACGATCATTTCAATCCTAGCGATTCCATTTCATTTCACGGTCATTTCCATGCATTTCATGGTCATTTTCCTTCATTTCACGGTCATTTCCATGCATTTCCTGGCAATTCCCGAGACTTTAACCCAAGCCCAACCCAAGTTTTATCGAGTTGTTGTTTGTATGGCCCAACCCCAAGACCAAACCCAATACATCCTGACCAAGCCCAACCCAATGTCGGGTCGGTCATAGGTTGGTCGGGTTGAGCCCGCCCAACTTTCAGCCCTAAAATTATATATGGCACGTCAAGTAACTAATTTTGGTTTAGAAAATATTCTCATTATATGAATAAAGAAAGATATGAAAAAAAGAGATTTTTTTTTATATGCTTATATTTATATATTTATATAAATATGTGTTATAGAAAAATGTAGGTAGAATAAAATTCTCTATGTATTTTTTTTTTTAAGTGCATAGGGATATGGTTATAGCTACGGTTATAATCCGTAGTCATAGATCGGGGGTGGAATCGCGGAATCTACGATTGATCGCCGATCGGAATAGCGACTTGCGGTAGAATCGTGGGAGCTGCGATTGATCGCCGAATTACGGTTATCTATGACTACGGATTATAAACGTAGCTATAGCCGTATCCCCGTCCATACGCCAGTCAGAAAAGCAACGCCTACCGTTGAAACCCTTTTAGGGGCCACACAGTTTTGGATCATTATAAAATTTGTTTTTCTCTCCATCGGGGTCTTTATGACCTTATGAATAGATTGGATGGAAAATAAATGTTATGGTGGGCCGTAAAAAGTTTCAACGATGAAAATCAATTTTTCACTGCTCTGTGTTGTGGTCCAGTTGATCTTTGGATACAATTTTCTTTTGTTTTGATAATGCTCCAAAATGATGGATATAATAAATACATAGTGGGGCCATGTAACTTTGATCTATTTTAAGCCGCTCGTACAACTCTCGGTTGGAGGAGCGTCGCGCTCGTCTTCGCAGTAAAAAGTAGGGGTAGTTTCGTCCTCAAAGTCGCTGTCCGCACGTGCTAGTCTAACTTGGTAACTAAAGTTTGTATTCCTTCATAAAAACCGCTGGGTAAAAGGTTTTGTCTACATTGGTCATTTTCTCCATTTTTCTTGTTCTGTCTTATAATACGGAGGTACATTGAATGGATGTATCCACCATCATTTGAAATTATTGAGAATAACACACGTGTTATATCTAAATTGTTCATTTGTTTTGTAACCTCATTTTATGTCATGAGCCTAAAAACGAGGTAGATCCAAAACTTATGTGGCCCCAAAGAAGTTTTCAACCGTAAGTATTCAATCCCCATTGCTTTCTATGGTGGGGTCCACTTGAGCATTAGATTTACCTGATTTTTTAGCCCATGATCTAAAATAATCTCGATAAATGGGTGGACGGTGTGGATATAGCTCACACATCATGGCGGGACCTACAACAACTTGCTAACATTGAGTGAAATTGGCATGGGACCAATGCAATTCTATTTAATGTAATTCTAAGCTTTTCCATTCTTCCCAAACATGGAGTGGAACTGGCGGAGGACCGGATGAATCCCATCCTACCTAATCCCTTCTAATCCCACTGCCCAAACAGACCCTTAGGGCATGAACCAAAAAGGAGGCTGATCCAAGTTCCAGTGGACCACACCATAGGAAGCAGTGGTATAATGATGCCAACCATTAAAAACTTCATTATACCGTGGCCCACCGGAATGTATTTTTGCCATATTACCTATTCATAAGACTCCCATGGGAATGGATGAAGGAAAAACACAAATATCAAGTTGATCAAAACTAATTGGATCTCAAGAGGTTTTTAGTGGTGGGAGTTTAATCCCCATCCTTTCACACGGAAAAATGGCTAGAATGCGTGAATAAAACATGTCGATGCAAAAATCTGGTCTGCCCTCTTTAGACCTTTATGTACCTACACAGGAAGAAGACAAAGGAGACCCTGGCTAGAGCAGGGGACCCTCCGTTACCAACGTCAGGCTAGGAATCTGGGTCTTATAGTATTGAGGGATTCTAAGAGAGTTTTTGCGTACCTTTCACCCTCCAAGTGTCTATCATTTATAGGAGAGGGATGATCTCGCCGTATGGGGATTCTCTCCCTGATTTCTAGGAGATCTGATTTAGTTGTAACCTTCTTACGAATGCTTTCCGATCCTGAGGATCTCGGGATCGAGAATCCTTTCCCGTGATTTTCGGAACAGTATTTAAGCTTATACCGTTTCTTCCTCGCTCGGCTCGGCCTAAACTGACTCAAGTAACAGACGAGTCTCGACTGGCTGCAAGGATAAAGTTTTCCGCCCCCTGTCGGACGGAATAGAATCGGCTTATGGCCGACGTTCTTCCTTAATCTGATACCCGACACTACATCCGGCCTCGTATGGGTCGGTTTTATAGTCGGTCAGGTTGCTTTTAGCTTCAGAGCCTCAATAGGCCTCTTTAAACATGCTGTCTCGTTAACCGAGCTAACTTTATGTGCCTTACTTTGCCTATGGCTCTTAACTTTTAAGGTCTCGGTCGGGATTCGTTTCCCAGGAATCCGAGCTAAGTCTCTCTTCTAGGCTTTGTCTCATATGTTGCCTCAGACTCTCGGGCAGTGTCGATAGAGTTGGTCCATTCCATAACCGGGTCTCCAGACTTGGTGTTTTTTCCCCAACAGTAAACCCCCTACTCCTTGTGTTAGCTAGGTCGACACTAAAGAGTACGAGTTTTTTGAGTCGGTGTGCCCTGGAGATCGAGGTTATGACGGGGCATTTAATGCTTCTTATTTCGTTCTTAACTGGCGTCGATTCGGTCCTCGAGGCCGCACGAGCGGACAGCCATCAGAAAGTTTTGTCCGCTTATGAGCATTGAACGCATGGCAAGGGCATTACTTACGTCAGTCGGCGTGCGCCACGTATCGGGCGGGGGAGTCGAAGCAGACGTCGATTTGACTCCTCCTTAAATGTCGTTGCCACGTGCCTCGGGTATAAAAGGGGAGAGCGAGATTTGTTTCCCATTTTCGCACGAGCTTTCCTTTCTCGTTTTCTCTTCTTCCTTTCTTCTCATCTCTGCCTGTCTTCGCGTTTCGACATTTCCTTTATTACTTTCGCTCTTCTTCTCCTTTTTACTTCCTCAACTGCGCGTTTTACGCCTATTCGATGAGTTTTCTTTCCCTCCCTTTCCTTTTTGACTTTTTAATGGCAGTGCATTCTTCAAGTTCCTGGGAAGGGATTTTCGGTGATGAGGACAAAACGGGACATCTTTGGAATGTCTCGGAATCGCCCTCATTGTTAGCGAAGATGGCGATTAGTGCCAATGAAGCTTTCCGGTTCTCTGAAAGAACGTCTGGAACTTCAGCGGAACGTCCTGCTTCGGCGGGTCCTTCCGGCGGAGGGGCGTCTCTGGTGACTGCCCCTGGGAGACCTAACCCTCATTTTTCTGGGGATGACTTGGAAGAAGAGGATGAGGAGTTAGAGGAAACCACTGAATCGGTTCCCCTCAGAAGGTCGGCCAGGGCCGTTGAGTCGGCAGACGAAGAGGGAGATGCTGCCGAGGGAGAAGTTGGAGACGATCAGAAGGGTCCAATCCCATCAGTTTTAACTGAGGCGGATTTAGACAGGATCCGAGTCGGGTATCATGTCCCCGACTCGGTTATTATTCGTCTTCCCCTTCCAAGTGAATTGCCTGACCATCCTCCTGCTGGGATGGTCGTAATTTTTCAAGTCGCAATGCAATGTGGCTTACGTCTGCCCCTCCAACCCGTTGCTCGGGATTTTCTGTCCCGACTCCGAATCGCTCCTGGGCAGATAGTGCCGAACGGGTGGAGGAACTTGTTCGGATGTTCAGTGTTGTGGGCCGAGACAGAGCAACCCCCACTGACTATGGACGAGTTCCTTTATCTGTACCAAATACGGCCAAACCCTCAACAACCTGGCTGATACTTCTTGTGCACTTGGCAAAACAAGGGCGGTCTTTTGATAACTGACCCTCCTACCTCCAACAAACACCGAAGAGAGAGGTGGTTCTGGGAGACTGCCGAGCCTGGGCTCTTCGAATCTCATATTTTCCGAGTGTTTTCTGAAGCAGGTGACTCGACATTTCCTTTCTCCATATCTTTTTTGTTTTGACATTCCTGAGTCTGACTGAACGTGTTTTGCAGATATCCCCAAAAGAAGGCTGAAGTTAGGGGCCAACATTCTAGCTCTGATCAAGGAACTGAGGGTACTAAGTTCAGAAGACCGGTCTTGGAAGAATCTTCTTCAGACAAAGCGTCTTCTTCTCTCTGGTCTAGATTCTGCCGTGACAGGTATTCTCTATTTGTTCTGACACATTTCTCTTGAATTTTTCCTAACTCTTTCCCTTGTCTGATACAAATATGGCTGAAGCTCAGCCCCTTTTGAAACCAGCATCGAGGATGAAAGCTTCTCAGAGGATGGTACTTCTGTCGGAGCCTTGGCCTTCGAAGAAGGCGAAGACGGCTCCAAAGGCTAAGGAGCCATCCGCCCGAGCCACCCTTGCTTCGGTCATACCGACTGTCGTTGTACTCTCTAACCTCGAAGAAAGGGCCGAACATGTAAACACTCTTCTTGCCGAGTCTCAGGTGGCTTCTGAGCCAGGACTCATTGCAGAGCGGGTCTCAGAACTGAGAGAGAAGTGTGGAAAGGAGGCTTCAAGAGGGGGGATGACTCAACAGGAGCCTTCGCCTTTCCAACAGGCCATGTCGGGGATGATGACTCAACAGGAGCCTTCGCCTTTCCAACAGGCCGTGTCGGGGATGATCCCTTGGGCCATTGCTCATGGGAGCGAGAGAGACTTTGCTAGTCTCTACATGCTCCTTCACTACAAACTCTTGGTCATGTGGCCAAAATGCTTCTTAAGGTAATGTTTGTGGTGTTGGCCCCTTGTTTAGTTAAGGCCTGCTCGGATCTGATTGCCGCTTAAAAGCAGGCAGCTGAGGCGGGAGCAAAAGTCGAAGCTTCCTTGGCTCGGGCTGAAATTCTGTCGGGCGAGTTGGGACTTGCTCGGAAGGCCACTACTAACACCAAAGCCAAGTGTGCTCGCTTGGCTTCGCTACTGACGGAGGCTCAAGAAGAAAGTCGATGAATCCGTCAAGCTCATGCCTCTTGCGCAGACAAGTTGGCTCGGACCAAGGGTGAGGCTGAGGCAGCCATTCAAAAGGCCATAGACGAGGCTAAGGAGGCCCAGCAGGCCTTTCTCGAATCCCAGGAATTCGAGAAGGAGAGGGATCACTTGTATCAGAGCGGATACATGGCTTGTATCAAGGTGATGAAGGAATCTTTTCATAACCTTGATCTGTCGAGATTCGATGATGATGTCTCTGGTCCCGAATGTGTGGAGGCCGAGGCTGCCGAGTCTGTTGATGTTGCGGCTGGTGTCGAGGTCGAGGCCGAGGCAGCTCTTGAAGTTGCTGAGGTTGCTCCCAATGGTGGTAGCCGAGTCTAAACCACTTCTTTTGGTACCATCATCGGCTCCATTTTTGGCACTCACACCAGCTCTTCAAACAGACCGAGCTGCAGGGCAGGCTCGAGAGTATCCACGGCTAAGGAAAATGCTTGCGTGCCATAGCCGACCTTTCCTTTTGCTTTTAGGCCTTTTGGTTTCTCAATGTAATGCCGCAACAAGATGTAGCTCAATGTAACAAACGTACTGATAAATGAATATACTCAGTTTTCTTTTATTCATCTTGATTCAGTTTATATGCTTGTTAGTTTTGAATCTTTCTGAACGCTTCGTTGGGCTGACCTAGGGATAGTAGATTTTTAGATGCTCGGCGTTTCATGGATGAGGCAGTAACTGTCCAGTTAAGTCTTCCAGTCGATATGTTCCAGGTCGGATGGTGCTTGTAACGACATAGGGTCCTTCCCAATTGGGTCCCAGTGTGCCTGCATCAACTTCCTTTGTATTTAAGAACATTTTTCGAAGGACCATATTCCCGGCTCGGAATCGTCTGACTTTGACTCGGGCATTATAGAATCGAGCTACATGTCTCTGCCGAGCCATCATTCGTAGCCGAGCTCTTTCTCTTTGTTCTTCCACAAGGTCGAGTCTGAGGGACAGGAGTTCTTCATTATCTTCTTCATTGAATGAACTGACTTGGGCCGAGGGCACTCCAATCTCGACCGAAGTAATTGCCTCTGAGCCATAAGCAAGGGAGAAGGGGGTTTCTCCTGTGGCTGTCCGAGCAATGGTTCGGTAAGCCCACAATATCTTCAGGAGTTCTTCAGCCCACGCTCCTTTAGCGTGGTCGAGCTTGGTTCGGAGATGTTGTTTAATGATCTTGTTGACTGCTTTAACCTATCCGTTCGTCTGAGGATGATGGGGTGATGCGTATACATTTCTGATTCCGAGATTATCGCACATTTCATGAAAGCTCTTATTGTCAAACTGGTTCCCCTTATCGGTAACAATGGTCCGGGGTACCCCGAAACAGCAGACAATGTTCTTTCATACGAAATATGTGATCTTCTGCTTGGTTATTTTTGCCAGTGGCTCAGCCTCGGCCCATTTTGTGAAGTAGTCCACTGCTATGACGACGAATTTGGTCTGCCCTTTTCCCATGGGTAGTGGTCCGATAATATCGATTCCCCACTGCGCGAAGGGCCAAGGACAGATCATTGGGGTCAGCTCCTCCACGGGTTACCTCGGAATGGCTGTGAACCGTTGACATTTTTCGCATCTTTGGACGAGTTTACGAGCGTCGTGCTCGATGGTCGGCCAAAGTACCCCTGACGTAAAACCTTATGCGCGAGTGATCGTCCTCCTGAATAATTTTCACATATTCCTTCATGTATTTCTCGCAGTACGTAGTCGGCTTCACTGGGGTTTAGGCATCGTAGTAACGGAGCGTAATAACCTTTCTTGTACAGCACTCCGTTGAGTATGGTGTAGCGAGAAGCTCGAATTTTTAATCGTCGAGCCTCGGCGTGATCTTCGGGCAACTCTCTGTTGTCTAGATATCTGATAATCGGGTCGAGCCAAGTGGGCTCTGAATCGATTGTATGCACGGTTGAGCTAACCGATTCGCCGATACTTGGTTCGGTGACGTACTCGATTGGAATGGATCTCGGTATGTCGTCCTCGTCGGCTAAGATGAGTCTCGCTAACAGATCAGCTTTGGCGTTCTCTGTCCGAGGGATCCGAGTAACCACACACTGTTGGAATTCATCGATTAACTCTTTGGCTTTCTCCACGTATGCTTTCAATTGCTCTTTACATATTTGATACACACTAGCGACTTGATTGACGACCAATTATGAATCGCTGAAAACAATGAGATGCGTAACGCACAAATTGGCCGCGAGTCGGAGGCCGAGCAGTAAAGCTTCATATTCTATTATGTTGTTTGAGGCTTGAAATCCAAGTCTTAAGGCATACTACATGTAGGTTTGATCAGGAGTTTCCAGCACTACTCATGCCTCACTTGCCTTAGAGTTAGAGGAGCCATCGACATACAGCTTCTAAGGGATTGGGTCGGGCGCTGACTCAAGAGAGGCGGTAGTCAATTCTTCAGTAAGCTCGGTATTCCAAGACATTGAATTTGCTCGTGGTGTCACTTCAGCAATGAAGTCGGTCATGATTTGCCCCTTGACTGTTACTCTCGGCTTAAATTGGATATCGAATTCGCTGAGTTTAATCGCCTACTTCGTGAGTCGGCCCGAACCTTCTAGTTTCTGCAGGACCTGACGCAATGGGAGGTCAATCATGACGATAATTGTATGAGCCTGAAAATATGGCCGAAGTCGTCGCGAGGAGACGATCAACACTAGGGCCACTTTTTCCAGGAGTAGGTATCTTGTTTCTGCTGGTAATAGTGCTTTGCTGACATAATAAACCGGCAGTTGTTTCCCTTCGTGCTCCCGTATCAGTGCCGAGCTAACCACTGCCTCGGACACCGCAAGATACAACAGCAGGAGTTCTCCTGGCTCGGGTTTCCATAAGAGGGGCGGAGACCCGAGGTAAGACTTTAATTACTGAAACGCTGCTTTGCACTCTTCCGTCCAATTCACCGTTTGTCGTCCCTTCAATTGTTTGAAAAGCAAGAGACATTTATCGGTGGCTTGGGAGAGGAAACGGTTTAGTGCCGCTACTCGTCCAGTCAATCTTTGTATGTCTTTTATAGTTTTCGGAGACTCTATGTCAAGCAAAGCTTTAATTTTCTCCGGATTTGCCTCGATTCCTCGCTGACTGACTAAGAATCCGAGGAACTTTCCAGAGCTCACACCAAAGGCACACTTGCTCGGGTTCAACTTCATTTGGAACTTGCATAAGATCAGAAATATTTCTTCTAGGTCGGCAACATGGTCGGCCGCGTGTACACTTTTGACGAGCATGTCGTCAATGTACACTTCCATGGTTTGGCCGATCAACCGAGCAAAGATTTTGTTCACTAATCTTTGATAAGTCGCTCCAGCATTTTTCAAACCAAACGGCATCACTCGGTAACAATAAAGTCCTTTGTCGGTGACAAAGGTGGTCTTAGATTTATCAGACTGATGCATTATAATTTGATTGTACCCTGAATAAGCATCCATAAAACTAAGAAGTTCGTGCCCCGCAGTGCTATCCACTAACTGATCGATCCTCAGAAGAGAAAAACTATCCTTTAGGCAGGCTTTATTCAGGTCGGTATAGTCAATACAGACATGCCACTTCTTATTGACTTTTTTCATAAGTGCGACGTTAGCTACCCATTCCGAGTAATATATTTCTTCTATGAATTTGGCCTTGAGGAGCTTGCTAACCTCTTCTTCAATGATTGCGTACTTTTCAGGACCGAGCGGATGTCGCTTCTGTTGGATCGGCCGGTAGGTCGGATCGATGTTAAGTCGATGTATAATAATGGATGGGTCAATTCGCGGCATGTTTTCATCGCTCCATGTAAATACATCGGCGTAACGCCGGAGCAGGGCTATCAGATTGTTTTTCAGTGGCGATCGCAGAGACGAGCCAATTTGTACCGTTTTAGATTCGTCAGTCTCAACCAAAGGTACCGAAACAAGGTCTTCCACCAGTTGCCCTCGCTCGTGAGTTTCGGCTTGGGATCTAATGACTCGTTCACTGATACCTCGGTCGGGACTTTTACGGCTGTTGCGTAGCAGGGTCTTGCGTCTTGTTGATCTCCTTTAACGATTCCTACTCCCAACTCAGTCGGAATTTCATAGAGAGATGGTATGTAGATACCACAGCTTGGAGGAGACTCAGAGAGGGTCGGCTAAGTATCGCATTATAAACGGATGACTGGTCGACTATCAGAAAGTCGACCATTACTGTCGCCTGATGCGGAGGGCTTCCAGCAGCAAGTGGCAGCGAAATGATACCTTCTGGGAGTATCTGTCCTCCCGAGAATTCGATCATTGAGGTACTCACCGGCCATAAGGTCGATCGTTCAATACCCAATTTGTCAAATGCCCGAGTGAAAAGTACGTCAGCAGAAGATCCTATGTCGACGAGTATGCGGAACACCCTTCGGTTTGCGATGGTCAGAGTGATAACTAATGTGTCATCATGAGGACTATGAATGCCTCGAGCGTCTTCATCGGTGAACGAGATACAATATTTTTCTCTCTTCTTTTCCTTTGAAGGCTGAGCTATGATCAGGATCTCGGACTCGGGTCGACCAATGCTCTTGGCGTGACTTTTTCGAGCATTATTTGAGTCACCTCCGCCGCGGGGACCACCGACAATAGTCCAGATTTTCTCCATGGGTCGGTTGTCCCCCGAGCATTCTTCCACTGTCCCGGTTCTTTCGACGTGTTCTCTGAGCCGGCCTTCTCGGATAAGCCTTTCGATCTCTTCCTTCAAGTGATAACAATCACTCGTACTGTGGTCATGATCACGATAGTAGTGGCAATATTTATCCTTATTCAGCCGGTTTGGATTACTCCGAAGCTTATTCGGCCAGCTGACAAATCTTTCAATCTTGATTTCCATCAGCACCTGCTCTTGAGGTTTATTAAGCGGGGTGTATGTAGAAAACCTTCGGTTAGGTCGCTTACCCGACTTTCGTTCATCTCGTGTTCGGTCGTCCTTACGCTTCTTTCCTCCAGCCGAATCAACTTCCTTTTTGGCTGACTCTTTGGTTGGAGTTTTTGCATTCTGGGCGGCCTTACGCAAGTTTTTTGTTTCCTCAGCGTCCCCGTATTTATCTGACCGAGTCATGAATTCAGCCAAAGTCTCAGGCAGATTCTTGTCCAGGGATGCCAGAAACGGCTTATCCCTAACGCCTTGCATGATGGAATTGAGTGTCGTCTCCTCTGAATGTTTCTGAACTTGGAGTGATTCAAAGTTGAAACGTTTGATGTAGTCTTTCAGTAGCTTTCCCTCTTTCTGAACTATATTGTTCAGATGCACAGGGGGCTTCAACTTCTTCCCGCCAATGAAATTGGTGAGAAAGGCATCGCTGAGTTCTGCGAACATGCTGACGGACTTTGGTTTTAGCTGCTTGAACCAAAGTCGGGTCGTGAGGGAGAAAGTCCGACACATCACGGCATCCGAGGCATTATGCAGTTCCGTATATGTTCGAAAACATTCGATGTGTTCAGTTGAGTCGGTTTTGCCTGTGAAAGGTGTAATCTGCGGGAGGAGAAACCTTTCCGGCAGCCGAGCTTGCATCACTTCATCGACGAATGGGGACGTTTTTGTTTCTGTCCTAGTTGAATATGCATCCCGACTATGCTTCATATCCACCATCTCCTCTAACACTTCTTTTTTAAAGTCTTGAAGGTCAGCTTTCCAAGGCTCATTACTTTCTGTCATCCCTTCAACCGAAGGCCGGTTGCGCCTCCTCTGATCTATCTCGTGTCGAAGATCAGTGGAAGGTAGCACGGCAGTCGCGGAATGAGCGGGCGCTGGCTCGGGCAGCCCATAGGGCTGACTCGGCTATGCCAGCGACCTCGGGTAGTGGGATGAAGGTCGGCAACTTGTTGCGGAACATTCATCGTCTGTTCTTGTAAGACCCGTATCCTAGTTTGTACTATTCCGTTGAATCCCGCGATCCTTCCCGTCAAATTTCGGTAACCTGCGACTGATAATCAACGTTTGCGCATGACCCTAAGTCGGAGCCGCGAAACCTTGTTGATTGTCAGGTTGGTTCTAAGCTCCTTGGGTCCTGTTTGGACTTGATGGTCCAGTGTCATCAGCTTCATTTGGTTCGGTAGGACTAGTTTTTTCTGCTTCTCACCATTAACGCTCGCTTGACACTTCTAAATAGAGTCTAGAACACGACTTTTTGTATCGTTTCTCATAGACGGCGCCAAACTATTGATGCAAAAATCTGGTCTGCCCTCTTTAAACCTTCATGTACCTGCATAAGAAGAAGACAAAGGAGACCCTGGCTAGAGCAGGGGACCCTCCGATGCCAAAGTCAGGCTAGGAATCTGGGTCTTATAGTATTGAGGGGTTCTAAGAGAGAGTTTTTACATACCTTTCACCCTCCAAGTGTCTATCATTTATAAGAGAGGGATGATCCCGCCGTACGGGGATTCTCTCCCTGATTTCTAGGAGATTTGATTTAGCTGTAACCTTCTTACGGATGCTTCCCGATCCCGAGGATCCCAGGATCGAGAATCCTTTCCCGTGATTTTCGGAACAGTATTTAAGATTACACTATTTCTTCCTCGCTCGGCTCGGCCTAAACCGACTCAAGTAACTAACGAGTCTCGGCTAGCTGCAAGAATAAAGCTTTCTGCTCCCTGTCGGATAGAACAGGATCGACTTATGGTCGATGTTCTTCCTTAATCTGATACCCGACACTGCATCCGGCCTCGTATGGATCAGTTTTATGGTTGGTCAGGTTGCTTTTAGCTTCAGGGCCTCAATAGGCCTCTTTAGACATTGCTGCCTCATTAACCGAGCCAACTTTATATGCCTTACTTTACCTATGGCTCTTGACTCTTAAGGTCTCGATCGGGATTCGTTTCCCAGGAATCCGAGCTAAGTCTCTCCTTTAGGCTTTGTCTCGTACGTTGCCTCGGACTCTCGGGCAGTGCCGATAGAGTTGGTCCATTCCATAACCGGGTCTCCGGACTTGGTGTTTTTTCCCCAACAAAACATATGTATGTGGACCCCGTAGACTGTCCACCACCAGAGTTCGTACTACCAAGGGCGGCACATGGAAGACCCACACCACGTCCGCGCGTCAGGGGAGCTGATTCGGCGTGGATTAGCTATTACCCGGTAACACCTCGGCAGGTGTTACCCTAAGCACATATTGTTATATTTTTTATCCATCCATGTTGTTCATCTGCTTTTCCATCTCAATTCAGAATGATATCCCAAACCTTAAAGAAGATCCAAATCTCAAGTGGACCACGCCACTAGAAACAGTGATGAATGATCATTACAAGCTCTTTGTGGGCCACAAGAGTCTTTCCTTTCATCCAGGTCTTCTTAATATTATCAACAAGTTAGATGGCAAATAAACATTATGAAAAGATAGGGCCATTGGAATTTTTAATGGTGAGGCACTCAATCACTACTATTTTCTGCGTGTGGTCCACCTGAGATTTGAATCTGCTTGAATTTTGAGACCATGACCTAAAATGGGACAGAGTAACGGATAAATGGCATGGATATACAACAAATCATCAAGGTAGGCCCCATGGTAACAGTAGCACCCACTAAGGTGTTACCCAGTAGCACATGATTGACTCCCACTAATTTTGATCCATAGCTCAAGTGGTAGCTTGAGTGAAAGATACCTCGTTTCAACACTTGAGGTCTTGGTATCAATCCCTAGTGGGGGTGGCTAACAGTGAACTGTCAACTGGTAGTGGGGTGTACTAACAAGCTAACAAAAAAATAAAATAAAATAAAAATGTGAGGCCCAATGGGACTGGCACCGAGGTAAGGACGCAGCTTAGGTGTTACCCGGATAATAGCTTGGTGGATATTAACCTCACTGTAGGTCCCACTTTGATGATATGTTGTATATACACTTTGTCCATTCATTTTCTTGGACCCATTTTCGTAGGCAGTTGCAAATAATAAACACATTAAGCACATTCAAATCTCAGGTGGACTACACCACAATGCTCGCCAGTCAAAACTTTCCAAGAACCATTATAAGCAGATTTGCAACATTTATTTGTCATCTAACCTCTTGATAAGGTGAATCAAAACTAAATGGAAATAAAATATAAAGATTAGCTTGATTCAAAACTTTTGTGTCCTGCAGAAAACTTTTAATGGTCATTTACTACTTTACAATGGAGATTTGAATCTGCTTAAGTTTGGGATAACTTCCTTAAATTATCTGAAAAAACATATGGGTAGCATAGATATAAAACAAATTCAACGAGGTGGCCTCCACACAATAAGGGTAACAACCACTAAGATGTTACCCGCCTAATAGCTAATCTACTCCCCAAGGTGAGTGGATCCCTAACAATGGGGCCCATTGTGATATATTTTTCTTATATCTAATTCACTTTAGGACATGAGGCAAAAAAACATAGTAGATCCAAATATGAGGTAAACCACACAGTAAGAAACAGGGGTGATTGAACGCTCACCATGAAAAACTTATTAGGGCCACCACAATCTTTAGTTGGCAACTAACCTCTTGTTAACGTGATAAAGACCTAAATGAAGGGATCACACAAATATCAACTTGATCCAAAACTTTTATAGCCCACAAGAATATTTTAATGGTCAATTACCATTATTTCCTATGGTGTGGCCCATGTTAGAATTGGATCTGCAGCATTTTTAGGATCATATCCTAAAACGAGTTTGACGAATTGTATGGATGTTCCACATGTGTGCTATTCTACCAGGTGTTCGAAACCCATGTACTTGATCTTTCAGTTTATGCGTGGCTATAACGCTTTGAAAATTGGCACCCAAGTATAGAGATCCCAGTTTCGAGTCCTCGAAAATGGTGTGACCTCGTTCAGATTCACATTCATTCCACACAAGAGTAATAAAAGTAACACAATTCAATTTAGTGGATCCAAAGTGAGTAGAGATAACGAAAATCTAGAATTATAGGGCTAACAGTAAAAAAAATACAATTAAAATATGATGTCTGTCCAAATGGAGATTATACAAGCCATAATATACATGCTCAAAACGATTAAAGTGTAAAGTGTTCGGTTTGGTCCAATCCTCTAACATATAATATCGGTGGTGCAAGCTACTCTAAGCCCACCCGACTGAGATCTCGATAGTACATGCATCAATAATATCACATGCTTGGTATTTTAAAATATTATCCTAGTGTAGGAGTGAGTGATCAACTCAGTGGTTCCATTAACTATAAATTACGCATATTTTCAAATTCTACTAGCATAAGTACTGTTAAAGCAACTTAAACACTCAATTCCCAAATACTCTTATTAATGCACGTGCATGCTGTCGTGACATAATGCATGCCTTCACAATTCAACACTCCCTCATAAAGCGACTCTGATGCCACATTCGCAAATGTCAACACCCCTTCAACATGCGACCAAAATGCATAAGTCACCACAGTCTAAACTAATGCGATGCAATGAATGTCCATATTAGCCGATTAAATTAATTAAGTCCGTTTATCCAATAAAATTTGGGGAAGCTAGAACACCTCTATTGAGTTAATGGCCTCATATAGATTGCTAAGCATAGGGCGGCCGTAGTAGCTTTAAGTCTGCGATCCATGATTTAAATTTAGGTATCACTCGTTTATCTCGAAAATCAATAATTCCAAAGGCAAGGTATGATACACATATGTATGAGGATCAACTTGGTGTGAACCGTCACCTAAACACCGAATATAATCACTTGGTTATGAGGAGCGTGCTTATCAAATAAAACTAAATTGCCACAAAGAAAATGGCTCGTCACCCAATTACGTTCATACCCTGGATGTTCAAATGGTACTCTGACACAAAACCATCGGCCAGGTAATTTGACGGGGGTCACTCGAACAATGATCTATCACTTCCATTAGTGCTTGTTGGTCACTACAGAGAGGCTCGTCACCCTAGAGTAGGTTGACAGCACGATCACAGTGTTCCATACCACCATACCCAGCTCCCAATACTCGTGGATCGTATCATTAATGATTATTAGTATGCCTCTCTAGGGTATGGGGTGCTCTATATACAGGCAGACGTGATGTAACACCATGAATTTCGAGGGTCGAGTAGTGCTCAACTCCGGAATTCCCAGGTGCCACTTATGCCTTGTGAATTGTCAAAATGTGGGTATAACCTGATTAATACATGAGCAATTGGAAAATTAAATGGATCATGAGACATAAAACATGACTAAATTACTGAATTTAAGTACGACTAATATAATGTGTGTCTAACAAAATGAGAGAGTATGCATGAATGTATAGGACCGCGTCTCAACAAAATGTATGGTCCAAAGATGTACAAAAGTCCCCTTGCCCTAAGGCCCCGTCACTAGTCCTAGGACGGCTTATGGTGATCCGCCCAGAAGCTAAATGTAGGAGAGCTCCTCCTCATTGTCTACACTCGCCCCATCTAGCGCGTCAAGTTCCGTGACACCTGCATCTAAGATAAGGTCTGGTTGGTGTTTTAAAACACCTTCTCAGAGTGAGAGTGAGTGATCAACTCAGTGGTTCCATTAGCATTAAGTTACACAAGTTATCAATTTCACATGTGCAATTAATGAAAAACATATAAGCATATAATTCCTTATCACTCTTATTAATGTTCATGCATGGTATTGTAATATGATGCATGCTCTCGCTATCCAACACTCTCTCAAGCGACATCATCTAAATGCTCGCATATGTCTAACACTCCCTCGATGCGACCTCGACTGTCGAGTTGCCAACCTAATTAATGCAATGCGATCATGAATATGTTAGCCAAGTGTTTAGCTATGTCCATTCATCCATCAGGTTTTGGGAAACTGGGACACCCTAACAAAGTCAATACCTTATCCCAATCGTGAGGTCCAGGCGGCCGTGGCGGTCTTGTACCTGTGATCCTTGATCCGCTTGGGTTTGTCACTCCCAAAAAACTCATGCGAAAGGTGGCATTGAAATTTTAGTTTGCTCACAGATATTACGGGGAGGCTTGTTACCTCAGCGTAAGCCAACAGCTTGAGCACAGTGTCTCATTCTACTGTACCCGGCTCCCTAGACTCGTGGATCGCATCATAATTATTATCAATGGGCGTAGGGTGCCTCAGGTTCAAACAGGTGTGATCATACATGGTTAACAGATGTGGTTGGTCAGTTAGTTGGCCAATTCGGCCGATTTAGGCGAACTGCGAAGTATCTGGTATTCGGTGCGGATATCCTGCCTAATCCAACTACTGCTGGCTATCTGTGTTCGACTTAAATTAGTCGAATTGGTCGCAGGGCAACCAAACCGGTGGGGCTGCCCATGCGAGTCTTGAAATTTTGTCGGCTAACTTAGAAAAAGGATTGATCATTTAACATTTTATAGGAGATCATAAATTACTCTTAGTCATGGAAAATTCAGGCATGCATATTCATAAGCATAGGCATTCAACCTAATCGAAATATATTGACGACATGCAGGCACATTGCCCTCAAATCGTCACAGATTTGGGGATAAATCAAAATCAATTTCATATAGCGGGAATCGAAGGAAGGGCAACAATTCAATATCTTGGCCTAATCTAGCATGGAAGCAAACACTGGTTATTCTAAATATGGTTAAACAAATTTAATGAGGAGTAACTACCAACGACTTTTTTACTAATCAACATGAACAACAATTTCACACACATAATCATTATTTTCAATCTAGGTTCGATAATTAGTCACCTAAGGATAATGGTCCGCACCTAGGAATAGTTTGACGGTTCGTGGAGCCGCTCCTAAGGTTTTGGTTCCGCAGGTTGGTGTATCGGATCCCTGCACCAATAGAATTTGCATGTTAGATTGCATGCAAGTGGCCTAAGATGTTAAAATTTAAAAAATGGGCTGGATTAATTACCTTTTTATTGTCGGTAGGCCGCTTCTACGGTGGTGGAGTTGTGGGCTCCGATGCGGGCTGTGGTAGGAGGGGAAATTCCTCAAATTCAGCTCCTTGGGAGCTTCCTTCCTCTACTCTCTCTACTCATTCTCTCCCTTGCAACAGGAAATTTTGTATGAAAGTGAGGGAGAGTGATTTTTGGGTTTATATAGTCTGGATTTTGTGTCAGTATGGCCCTAAGAGTTCTTTTCCTAACATGCATGCCCCTAGTGGGTTGAATCCTAGCCCATAGTGCTATTCCAGAGGCCTCCTGACCCATTAGTGTCATGGGGCAAGTGCCCCCTGACTCATGGCCTGAGTTTGATTGAAATTCAATTGTGGGAAAAGTCGCAACCTTGTTTTTTTAGTGGCGGGGCTAACTTGTTTAAGTTTTAGGTTTTGGATTTCAGATTCCGAAGAGTCGCGCCTTTCAAGCACTACCTTCACAGTCCAAGTTGTGCAATTCAGGGCACCGTTTGGGTCCACCATCTGTGATGGATCCTAAGCCTAGTGAGGCCTATAATTTCAGACTAACTGAATTTTCCACGGGCGACACACGGTCATTTTAGTCTGTCGCAATGCATTGTTGGAAGGGTCAGCACCACGGCCCATTCCCGACACTGATCATGCTCAGGCCTGACTACATTCGTGACTTCATCCTATCGTAACTTGGCGATAGTGACTCTCAGTGTCATTTATCCCTAGCTTTTTAGGGTCTCGCATGTGTGTGTCACGCGGTCGCTTAGTGCGGTTCTATGGCAATTCCACTAGTGGACGCCTTAAGACGTCGCAACATTCGATCCGAATGTTACACGTGATCATACATGGTGGACACACACAGTTGATCGGTGATTAGGCTAATTTAGTTGACTCAGGTGAACCTCAGTGTAATCGACGTTGGGTGCAAGCATCCCGTGTAATCCGACTATTGTCAGTTGTCCGTGTTCGCCTCGGGTCAATCGGACTAGTCTAGGGTGGCCGACCTGGTCAAGGCCGCCCTCATGGATCTGCGGTTTGTCAGCCAACCTGACTACCCAAGTAGTCTCAATCAATTAATAATACTAATAAATCAACTACGCAGCTACGAGAAATGACACAAGAAATAAATTAGAAAATTCTACTCTATTAGGCATTTTATTGAACATGTAGTCCGCATCATGACTGACATAGCAATTTGTGTGAGGTAAGACAAATTAAATGCATAGGCAGGTGAGTTTTAGGAAGCATAAGCAATAAATTAGCAAATTCAACCTATTTTAGCAACTAATCGAACATATAGGCTTCATTACACATAAATAGAAATTCATGAAAAGTAAATGAACCATACAAGTACGCATAGGTTAGCATGCATTCGTCCATTCATGACAGAAATCATTAATCATGATACGGGGTTCGATAAACGACAATCTAGGGGTAATGGTCCGTACCTTTAAGAAGGAATATCTGATTTTGAGCTCATAGGGTTATGAATATGGGGGAAAATGATTCCTACGACAATTTAGAAACAACTAGGTGAGACTCATGCAATTCAATTAAAAAAAAACTTAAGTTTTGAAGTAGGGTTCGTTTCTTACTTCTCGATCGCAAGTGGGATAGATTCGGTGGAGGAGAACGGTCGAAGGTAGGGCTTGGTCGAAGGAAATCCATCAAGAACACTTTAACATCTCCCTCACAAGATTTCTCTCCTTCTTTTTTTCTCTCTTTTTCTCTCTCTCTCTCTCTCCAAGGCAAAATTTTAATGAGAAGAGGGGGTGCCTAAATGAAGGCTTTATATAGTGCCAGAAGTGGTGCAAATGGCTATAAGGGTTGGGTTTTCATTATACTAGTCCTATGGGAGTGTATTTCTAACCTTTGGGCCCACTACAGGGTGTAGAGGTTGATATACACAGTAGAATAGTTAGACCTAATAATGATATGCATGTGGATACGATTGGCCCACCATTCGGATGCATAGATCGACGAGTATGTTCAGAAGTCTATTCGACGGTCATTGATGGTCGATCAGGGCTGCGGCTATACGAATATATGTGAGGTATTAACTTAAATTGTTGTCCTAAATTTGGCGATGATCAAATGGTCCGAAAGCTACAACTTGGGCAAAGATTGAATGTAGACAAGTATTCTTGATTAATTTCAGGAATATTCACACATCTCATGTACCGACCTTACAAGTCCAAGTTGAGTGATTTGAGGCACGATCTCGGCTTGATGTCTCGCGATGGACGTCAAGCCCACTAAGATGAATGTCTTTCTATAGTCTCAAGTTTAGTTGCCCACTAACAAGCAATTTAGAGTTTGTTTGGATAATCAGGGTATTTCTGGAATGAATTGGGTATCGAGATTTCTTGCACGCAATGATTATGGTTTGGATTAGGTAAGTTCATATTGTGGCCTATTTAAAACTAGTTAAAATGATGATTCAATCATAATCACCCTAAACTGTTAGTTATTAGGCTAAAAGGATAACTGTGTTAGTTTGGTTTGTTAATTAAGATTCGACCCTTACTTGTCTCGGCTTTTGGTAGGTCTTTATTTATATGTGGGTGTCTTAATTAGTTAGTGATAGGTTAGCTAAATTTGGGCCCTATGTAAACAAATCACGAGGCTAAGCCCGATGTTTAAGTGATCGAGCGAATTTATTGGCTTCCTACAGTTGATTAATCAGATTTGTGAGGTTCTTTTCTAGTACCACCCACATATAGGGGTGTATATTGAGTCAAAACAAGTCCAGCTAGCCTCAGCTCGACTCAGCTTGGCCACTAGCTGACCTCAGCTCGAACTTAGCTCGGGTCGGTCCTCAAGCTTGACTGGCCAGCTCGGCTCGGTTCAGTCAACGGCTCATGCCAGTTCGAGCCAAGATCGAGCCGAGTTCCCTGTGCAGCATTTTCACAAACACCTGGACTGCACCTTCAAAATCTCACTATATGTAAGACAGCAGCAATGGGGTTTACAGGTATTTTATCAAACACCTTCTAAGCAACATAAAAATCAAGAAATAAAGGGTCTTTATTTCATATACGTACCTTCCTTGCCACCAGCCACACTTCGTTTAGTCAATTTATCAAACACTTGATGAGCAACATCAATATCAAAGTAACCAAGTCACCGAACTGGTTCGATCCGAGTCAAGTCGAGTTGGGGCTAGCTTGAACTCAACTTCGAACCAAATCGAATCGAGCTTTTTCGAGTTGAGTCGAGTGAGCTAACCAAGCTAGCTTAGTTCATGTACACCCCTACCCACGTATAGGCTCACCTTAAGCGTTAAGAGTCAATAAGTGACAATGTAGGCTAGTTATATCAAATATTTTCAAGGATTTTTTGAAATTTAAAATAGCAAAAATCCAGGACATTACAGTGGCTGGTGAGCGATTGATAGGGATCATCTACATCATAAACCTTAGTGTTGATGGCCTATAGTTTGAAGACCACACCAATTATGTGATCACTTATTTTATGGTGTCATTCGGTCAATTTGTGGGAAATAAAAATATTTAATGGTTATGATTTAATGGGGAATTTGTAATGCCACCACCTACGGTTTTAAATTATGGTCAACCAAGGCAAGGATCACTAGATGGACGGTGTTGATCCACAGGTCTCCATGCTAGCATGTAAAGTATAAGATAAGTTGCATGAGAGTTTTGGTAAATATTAATGATAATTTTCGAAGTGGATGAGCAATAACAGCGCATTACATCCTAACCCTACCTGGACCAACTCGGTCTAAGAGTTATGGAGCCACAGTAATTCATGGGTTTTATCCAGGCTTATCCATCGATTTTGTTGGATCATATTATGGTATGAACTCAAAAAATATGGCAAATCTATCAGTGTGCAGTAACAAATATAATAAAGAAAGTAATTTGCACAATTATACAATTAAGATCAATGAAATAATAATAATAATAATAAACAAATTAAATGGACACAATTAAATAAACAAAATGAGTGCACTCGGAACCTTGAATGGAAAAGGAAAATGGAGAGTGATAAACTTAGCGCAGGTGTGTGACCAAGTTGCTTTTCCTGAAGATGATTATCTCATGTATCTCAAACCACAAGTGCGATCGCCTTTGGGATACAGCTGTTGATAAATGATGATCGCTCACTCCACAAACATAATGGTTGATGCTCAAATACCTCAAGAAAGAGCAATTAAAATAATTATATTAAAAAGAAAAATTCGATGATTAGAAAAAAGTTGTATCGTATGAAAAAAGAGAGATGGTGGTTTTGTGTTTTTACGAGCGATTAAATTTTCTGTAAAGCAGATGTGTGTGTGTGTGTGTAAGGACACACGACAAACATGTAATGTTGAAGTTGCAGCCAGCGTGTGAAAATAGTTACAACACCATTGTTGTAACGAGCGTCACGAAACCGAGCCTCTCGCGCAAGGATCTGTCAAAGTAAAAAGTATTTGAGGAAAAATAAAAAAACAAAATTAATAATGTAGACAAACTCAAACCTATGCATGAGCCTGAGCCCGAGCACGACACAAGGCGACAAGCGCATACATGTGTGGTGTTTGGCATACATGTAACATTTCATGGATTTCACCATACTTGATCCTACCATAAACGCAAGTGTTACCTCTCAAGAACTCTACAAAGTCGACTAGATACTTTTGAGAACTTAATTAGTTCATCTGATTCCCTAAATCTTGGGCCTAATATTGTGATATATTCATCTAAAGCCAAGATATGTGTGAACCGTCATTGAGTTATCAAATTAACCATAACCTAATGAAGATCCGCCTAAAACCAAAAGAATTAATGAATTAGATCTTGATTATCTTATACACATCAACTAAATAAACTGAATTACTTTTTTTTACCCTTAAATCAATTACGTAAATTAATCATAGCAAATCACCCTTTCTATTGATCTCATGAAGATTAAACGATGAACTTAAATCATCCAAACCACATCTATCATATATAGGAAACCCCGCTCCTCAAATCACTCTATAAATAGTCGAATTAACCAAACAAGTTTTAGACCGTTTGTCAGTGGGTCATCAACCTCAAAGTCATAGAAAAATATTCATTTTAGCGAGCTTGATCCCTCACATATATCGGACTTTTGAGACTGTGTGACAAATTGTTCAACTTGAAGCCCCAAGTGAGCATATGAAATGTGTGAAGATCTTTAGTATAACATGAAAGTTTTCTAAGTATTTTCAAAAGGAAAATGTAATTATGCTAATTCATATTATTCAATATTCAGTCATTCGGGCCATTGGTTTGTAATCAAATCAAGGACACCAACCTTAACCACCGTTCCTAAGATAATTCTATAGTCGCGACTCCAATTAATGATTGATCACCGTTGAATTGATCTCTTAACTGTATCTGTCGATCGACGCATCCAAATTTTGGAACGAGAATAATCATGTGTAAATCACACCCAGATGTAACCATTCAATGTCTTATATCATTATGTTCATCCCAAAATGGGCCATAAAAGCTAAAATTAACATACTATTGTATTACCAAGTCATTCACCTTCTTTATAGGACAACCAGGCCCCTAATTGAGACTATAAATACTTATTTTTGGGCAACCTCCCTCTTTATTCGAAATTTGATCTTATTGGGTAATTAAAGAGTATTAAAAGGGGAACAAATTAAAATTGAGAGAAGAGAGAGAGAGATAGAGAGAGAGAGAGAGAGAGAGAAAGAGAGCTAATTTGGGAGTTTTAGGCTACAGAGAAATGGATTGTTGAAATTGATTATTTGAGTTACTTAATCCCTCCACTTAATCCATGTATATCTGAAATTAGAGGTAAGACCTACACCCTATAATAAAATTTAATGGGTTATTTATAATTTTATGTTCTTATTTGAATTTTTATTGAAATTAAATTAAGAAATTTAGTCATTTCCAAAATCCCCGATCGTGGGTGCTATTAGAACAACTAACCTCCATCCAATGTGATGATTATTCTTTCTAAGTTCTCCTTTATCAACCCTTAATAATTTCAGTTAGTAATTTATTGTATTAATAAAAAATTTTATGATATAAATGATGGAATTACTATAGTAATATAATCTATATGTTATTTATTGCCAATATAATAACATGCTTGATGAAATGCATAAATTGCATGGACTTGTAAAGTTAAAAATCATCTATGCTATTTGATATGTTGTAAGCATACACAATTGTTTTGATTTGCAAATCAAATGTTTAAATATATTATCTAATTATAATGTTGCAATTGGATGTTATGGGCTTATAACCAGGTTTATGATGTTATGTATTTATATTGCTTATCTTTGGTTGGCCAGCACAGACTTGTTTAGTTAACAAAGGAAGAATACGGTTGACATAGTTAGGGTTACACGAGTTATTTTATACCTAATACTGGTTTCGTCGGAGTTTCCCTTATTCCATTGAATAAGTCCAATTCAGAGTTGATCGTTTATGTGTTTAATTGTTGTATAATACCTTATTAAATCAGAGACACATGATTCCCTTTATATTGAAGTCAAAGTTATAACCATTAATGTGATTCCATCTTATTAGTAAAGTCACATGGGATGGACATGGTAATATATGACACCATGTCCAAGCTATCGGCCTATGCTAGGTGACGAGTCTACCATTTCTTTGTTGAATTTGAGTGATGAGCCATTTTTATTATATTGATTCAACTTTGTACGATGAACCCTTATCTCTGTATTAATTATTCGTATTCGGTATCAGTGACGAGTCATTACCATGTTGATTATATTATTAGGCGATGAGTCTCTACCTTTAGAATGATTATCTTATTTAATATTTGGGTAACGAATCCTAATTTGGATAAAAGGGAAACATGTGACGAGCCATGTGATTTGGTTGATTTGACTCATGATAAAATTGTGGTATCCTAGCTTCCATAATACGACTGTGTAAATAAATTAATAAATGCTCGATTAAAGCATGCATATCATAGTAGTTATGGGTAATATTGGTGACAAGCACAATGCTGCCGATTTGGAATTGCATTGCGTGCAATGTTTGTGACGACATACATTACTATCGGTTTAGAATTGCACTGCTGGGTAATATTAGTGACAAGACACATTAATATATGTTTGAATATTTTTACAGGTGATTTTGGTGACGAACCATATCACTATCGATTCAAATTTTTACTCCCTGAATATACATATGCATATCATGATATCTATGTATTTAATTAACTATGTTAGGAATTTGTTTATTATGTTATACTATCACTATCTTAACGGATCTCTGTCATGGAGCATCAATGAAAGATATATTACCAGGCTTCATACATATACCAAGGTGGGCCTCAATGGACGGCCACAAATAAATTAAGATGGGACATACCCAAATATAAGTGGTGATAATGATTTCCAATATTAAAATTCCCAAGGCCCACGATAACATTTATTTCCCATCCAATTTGATCATAAGGTCATGCAGACCTGAATTTAGAGGAAAAGTAAAATATCATATTGGTCCAAACTTGGTAGCCCAAGGGTTTTAATGGTGGACGTGCAAACCCAATGCTTTTGATAATGTGGTCCACCTTAATCTAGATCTGTCTCATTTTGATCTCAGGCCTTAAAATTATCTGTCAAAATGGTTGGACAGTTTGGATGCAACACATGCATCATGGTGGGTCCCGTGGATGGACGGCAAGGGTGAAACAAGTGGGGCCCACATAACTTAGTGACATCACATGCACCAGCAATATAGCTGGTGTGTGGTACTCCAGCCAACCTGCTTCATAAGGTGGGTCCACACATGTGGCCCACCATAACAATTATTTCCCATCCAATGTTAATAAGGTCATACAAACCAGGGCCCACAGTAATGTTTATTTTCCACCAACCTGTTGGTACGGTCACATAGACCTGGGCCACCGTAATGTTTATTTTCCACCAACCTGTTGGTACGGTCACATAGACCTAGGCCCACCAAAATGTTTATTTGCAATCCAACCCGTTAATAAGGTCACACGGACCTGGATGAAAAGAAAAAACAAATTTCACACTGATTTAAAACTTCTGTGATGCCAAAAAAGGGTTTCAATGACTGACGTTCAATCCCACTGTTTCCTGTGATGTGGGCCACTTGAGCCGTGTATACATCTGATTTTTTAGGATGGCCCTCGGCCCTAAGGGACCCACAAAATGGACGGTGTGGATCATAAACACACATCATGGTGGGGCCCACGGCTGGGACCATGGGTCCCTGCTCGTCTGCTCGCCAGCGCAGTAGGCACTATCTAAATTATTATTTTTATTTTCCTGTGGTTTTTCACAGGTGGGGCCCGCATCAAGGAAATCCGACCCAATCATTGAATTATATGGCTCAATACAAACGCATCAAGCCCAATATCTGATACATTTTGGTGTATAGAAATGCCAGGGGGGTATTTCAACGGTGCAAATGCTCTTTGCTATGCTATAGCCCACCAGAAAATTGGATCAGTTTCATTTTTCGGCTCAACGCTTAAAATGATTTGGGAAATGGAATGGACGGTGTGGATTAGTCCCATACATCAGGGTGGGGCCTACATAAATAGCCCTCCCCAAAAGCTTTCAACCAAAGCTAATATTTGTGGTTTTCATTTCACGTCCAGCGTCTTTGGACGCTGGACGGTTTGGCCATAACCCATGCATTTAAGGTGGGCCTTGCTTTGGTGGGCCACCACATGCACGGATGGTGTGGATAAAACATACACCAAGGTTGGGTCCATCCGAGTGGGCCACTCAACTATATCATCACAAAAGGGAAGAGAGAGAGAGAGAGAGAGAGAGAGAGAGAGAGACAAACACGTGCATGGAGGGACCCCGACACTATGGGCCCTCCTTTGAAATCAATCATACATCAAGTGGATCCCATTACATGTGGCCCACCAAATCGAAAATCAATGGTGGAGGTTCCTTCTCCACCCAAAATAGATGGTCTAGATAACCTCTTTTTATGCAAGGGAAGTAAACAATAATGATGGGGTCCATGGAGAATGGCCCCATCATGGAATGATTATAAGGATCAAAGTGGTCCATCGGCCACATCAAGGGTCCAAAGTGAGATCCATACCATTAATCGGTAGGCCTCACTTAGTCCATCATCAAAACATGAAAAATCTAGCCTAATAAGCACCCACCTTCGATCTTCTTAGTCCGTTGGAAAGCCAATCTCCTTGTGTCTCACTTTGATGGTGGAAGATTAGGTTTGAATGGATAGGATAATAGATTTTGGGATGGGAAAGGTGGGTCACACAAAGTCATTTTTCTCTCTTGGAATGCATGAACGTGTGGTTTTTGGTTGCTTGGAAGGTTTTGAGAAATGAGAGAGAGAGAGAGAGAGAGAGAGAGAGAGGGGGGGGATGAAATGATATGGATGGGATGATATGGTGGTTGTAAGGAAAGGAGATGAATGAGTATGGTTTGGTTTAAAAATTAGTAAAAGAGGGATGGATAGGGGAGAGAGTGTTGACTTATGGAAAAGAGAGATGAGTTGCATGTACTTGAGGTATGGAGTATACTTGATTGATTGATTGATTGATTGATGGGGCACATTGTAGAGATTCCCTCGAAATTTGTAACGCGCGGTGTTTTCTTCTAATTGAACGCAGACTCACATCTTCTGACCTAGGTATCGGTTTGGTGTGCAAGTCACGGAGTTAGAACCACGGCGACGACACGGTCATTAAGGTACAAGTTTCGAATCGAGCTGATGTTGGTATGTGGGACCCGGCTTAGGATCGCATGCAAACGTTGGATATGCGTCGAGGATTGTCGGAATTCGACCGTAAGGACCGCGGAAGCCTACGGAATGGTACGGACTAAGATACGAGTCTTACACTAATGTTTCATGCTTAGAAAGTAGGCGATCGAGCAATGTATTTATAGATCTTCTTAAGTCGGTAATAGAGTCTTGCCAATCATCGGACCTTGCCGTCGATGTTTGTATCATCCATGCCATTCTCTCCATCAAGAGAGAAGAAAACTATTTTTTAAAAAAACTATTTTGAGTATGGTACTATATGGGGCATATATGAGCAACACATAGTGCACATTGTAGGCCTCACCTTTAACACATTCCAACGATCCAAATCGTCCACTCCATTGCTCTGACAAGCAATGTCATGGCGTGGGCCATAAATTTCCAACATTCTCCCACTTTGTCTACTAATGACATTAGTTTATACAATGAATTAATATATCTTTACAAGCTTGAAATCTTACCAGATATTTGTAATGGATCGAAAGTAGTACCCTAAATAATCCGGTCAACTGAGACTACAACTATGAAACCATGACAATCATCATTGCATTTATTGCAATGGGACCAATCACGATTACACGCGACAACATTCTATGACATGGATTCTGGAAGCTAGGGAATGTGGTACGAAAATCTCATGTCTAGTGTGGCCATCCATACAGATTTTCAAGTGATCCTAACGCTTCGAAACTTTAAAGTATTATGTTCACTTATCTAAACATGCGCATTAAAACTTTACTTTAGGGAATAAAAATCATAATGCTATAAGACTGAATTGTTTATTGTATTAGATAAAATGAAATAACACAAAACTTAAGTATTTGTGTCTCCCACTAATTAAATACACCTTTAATGCTAACCAATAACATATCATTCACTAACTCTTTAAATACATTGGGAGGTAAGCCCTTAATTAGTGGGTCCGCAATCATCAGCTTCATGGTAATGTGCTCTATAAACACTAAGCGGTCTTAAATTCTATAATTCACAATAATTTTAAGTTTATATGCTTCAACTTGGATGAACTTTTGTTATTATTGGAAAATAATATCATCACAATGTCATCACAGTAGATTCTCGAAGGCTTTGGAACTGAACCCATAAGGGCTTGTTTGATTTTCCAAATCTCATGTAAATGCCCAGTGAATTAGTAATTATTACTTCTCCATCCCGTTTTAAAAATCAATTACATTTCAGTTTTGAAAACCGAGTAAAAAAAATTAGTGTAAATATTTAGGCCCCACCCTGATATATAAGATATATCCGCGCCGTCCATCCATTTTAGCATAACATTTTGAGGCATAAACCAGAAAATGAGGCTGATCCAACACTCGAGTGACCCGCACTAAAGGAAATAGTAGAACTGATAAGTTTTTAACGGTAGACGTTCAATTCCCTAAATCCTATGGTCTGGTCCACTCGAGCTTTGTATCAGCCTCATTTTTTTTGTCAAGCCATAAAATTATTTACAAATAAAAATTTTATGTTTATGTGCTTCGATTTAGATAAAATTTTATTGTTGTCGGAAAATAATACTTTCGTAGTATTATCATAGTTGATTTTCAGAGGATTTAAAATTAAATCCATAACCTGAATCATAGAGATGAAATTTTATAATTAACTTGTCTGACATGTGGCTTCATAACATGCGACAAATTCTAATTCCATGGTGAATGAAACCATGATTATCTGTTTTGCACTCTTCCACAAAATACTTCCACGGAGCATCATGAAAACATATCTTATTGTGGACCTTTTGCTATCGAGGCACCCAGCGAAGTCCGAATCTGTGTACCCAATTGGCTTAAATCAATCAGTCCGTCTATATATGAGCATGTAATCCTTCGTTCTCTGCAAATACTGCATCCCTTTCTTTATAGCTCTGCAATGATCCATTACTGGATTTGACATGTATCTCTCAAGCATTCCAATTGCAAATGTTTTGTAAGGTCGTGTGCAGACCTACACATACATAATACTACCCACTCTACATGCATATGGGATATCCTGTATTTTCTTATTTTCAAGATCATTCTCGGGATACTGTAAGATGTTAAGCTTATCATCCTTTATGACATGAGCCTCTCTAGACGCATAACTTTGTATGTCGTATCTGCTAATAATCATTTTAACATAAGTTTTATGGGATGATCTTAAAATATGTATTTATATGACATGGTATATTTATATACCGGTGATAAATGATGTGGCGTTAAGATCCTTCATTTCAAATTTATGTGATAAAATTCATTGACATCACACGTCATTCCTTTATCATTGCAAGCTAGCAGAATATCATCAACATATAGTACTGGGACTACAAACTTGCTCCTAGTGATATTTATATATATTCATCGATCAACAACATTTTTTTTAAAACTATATGAAGAAATCACCTCATGAAATTTTAAATACCATTGAGGTGATGCTCGCTTTAAACCGTACATTGACTTATTTAGCTTACAAACCCATTTTCATATCATTATACCTTAAACCTTCTAGTTATAGCATGTACACGTTCTCCTTTAGTTCCCTATTGAGAAATATGGTTTTCGCATCTATCTGTTGTAACTCAATATTGTATTAGTCCATTAGTGTCATAACAATCTGAAATTAGTAATTCTTAGAAACTGGTGAAAAAAAGTCTTTTTAAAATCAATGAATTTCTTTTGAGTAAATCCCTTAGTGAATAATCGTGCTTTATATCGTTTAATTTTTCCATTGGCGTCTTGCTTGGTTTTATAAACCCATTTACAACCAATAAGCACCATCCCTTCGGTTGAATCGACTAAATCCCAAATATCGGTGTTGTCTTTCATAAACTTTAGTTCATCTTCCATGGTATCGATCCATTGAGAGGATTTTACACTTTATTTAGCTTTGTGTGTAAGATTTAGTGTTATCTTCCACACATATGTCAAACTCTTGCTCTTAAAGATATATAATGTAATTGTCAAGTATCACTGACTTCCTCTCCCTTACAGATCTCCTTAACAACACTTATTCCTGATTAGGTGATTCTTTTATAATAAGAGTGTCTTATGGAGCCTTTAATCGATCATTCTCATTTGTGGAATGAAAAATGGGTTGATCATCTTTCTACAATTAATGCGAGATTAGTCACCCTTTGATCCTCAAAGACAAAGTTCCTATGTTGTGCACCATTATTGTTGTCCTCAAGAATTCTCGCAATCCATGATTCAACTATCTTTAGAGTATGCGAGGGACAATAAATCCTAAATCCCTTCAACCTTTCATGATAGTCGATAAAATACCCACTGACGGTTCTTGGGTCTAATTTTCTTTTATGTGAGTTGTAAATCATCACTTTAGTGGCGCAACCCCACACGTGGAAGTGTTTAACATTAGTTTTCATTATCATCCACATTTTACATGGAGTTTTACTGACAGCCTTATTCGGAACACAATTAATAATGTAAATCGTTATCTTTAATACATCACCCCATAGTGATTTCAAAAGAGTTGAATAAATAATTATGGACCTAACCATGTCTTTTAGGGTCATGTTTCATTTATTGGCTATATAATTTTGACATGACATATCGGGCATGATATACTGAGCGACGATGCCATGTTCTTATAAGAACTAGTAAATGGCCTTGAATTATGTTCTAATTCGTTGTATCTGCCATGGTATTCACCACCACAGTCAGATCTGACGACTTTAATCATTATGTCAAGTTAATTATTGACATCAAACTTAAAGATTTTAAATATATTTAAGGTATTTGATTTATCATGAAGTATATGTATCTATACTCAAAAAAATCACCCATAAAGGTGATGAAATACTTTTGTTTATTTCAATAAGCCATGGGGAATTAACCACACATATCTGTATGTATCACCTCAATAGACTAGTACTCTTGATGGCACTTAATTTTCATATTTTCGTCTGCTTTCCCTTTTTGCAAATTATATATATTGTAAAATCCATGAAGTCTAATGCATATAGAATTTCTTATTTCATAAGTCTTTTTATTTCCTTGCGAGAAATGTGATCGGGTCGCTTGTGCCATAACATAAATGAATTCTCCTTAATCAATTTTATTTTAATACCAACATTCATGTTCTTATTCCAAAGGCAGCGGGGTTGGAGTAGTCCTTAAGGCTCCCGACCAAACTTGCAAGCAGTTATTCACACCACAAGTATAGGGTTATGATGTAGTAATAATCTCGGTAAGACCGAGGTCGAATCCACAGGGACTGAACCTTATACGTAATCTGAAAGTAACTTGAATTAGAACTAAGTGAAGATGTAATATAAATCAGAGAAAATTAAGAGAATAATTGTGAATAGATTAATTAAAAACTAATAAAAATAAATGTGAGAACTAGGGTGCCAAGGATCCACTTGTAGAGATCAGGGAAATCTATGCTTGATTTAAGAACACAATTGGATTTGGAGTCCCATCTTCATCCAATTGGAAGATAATCCATTAAAACACAAATATAAACTTCCTTTTGATCTAGTTATCAAATAGAAGATAGGTATGAGAATTAGAATTGATTCCATCACAAAACTATGCCCGTGAGACAAAGCAAACAACAAAATTTAGCCAATCCATAACCAATCTAAGGGATATATGAATGTTGGGAAGGATTCCATCATCCAACTATGCCCAGGAGACGATGGTGAACAACAGGGTTCCTAAATTCACAAATCCTATAATGTTAAGAACATGCTCAAAGCAATCGCAGATCCATTGTAATTTAAGTCACAACAAACCATTAAAAACTGAAAGCATTCCTTTTAATCAAACTAGAATAAAAGGAGAGTTTAATTAAAACATGAATCCAAGCCACAGGCACAACCCATCACGCTACAAGCTTCACCTCTTAGCCATAGCTAAGAGGTTAGCCAATCAGGACCATGATTAAGCTAGATCTCTTAAAAGAAAATAAATAAAGAAGAAGTAAAGAAAAGAAAGAAAAACTTGTTGAAGTCGGCCCACGCTCCACACCACGCCTCCACAGCTGCCCTGGATGATCATGTCTAAAGATATCCCTCTTCACGCCCTCTCTCCCTTTTCATAACAATGAGAAGGTCGGTCGGTGTATAGAATTTATGCAGCAAGAGGAGAGGCGGTGCCTGCAAAAGGAGTTATGCAGCAAAAAATTTGGCAGCGAGAAAAACCTCGGATGCGGAACATGTTTGGCATCTGATATTCGTTGCTTGGGTTGATTTTGGATGGCCGACCACATGAATGGTTTGGATCTTCCTGCAGCTCCCTCGTGGTGGCCCACTGCATCCTTATGCGTAGGCTTATTTACGCAGCCAGCACATTACGCAGCCAGCTGTCTTGTGAAGTTCAACCGCACACGTCTCCTTCTCTCTTCGCTCGTATACGCACATGTGGTTGAAACATATGGGGTCTTCAAGGTCCTGGTTGGTTTTAAACCCTCTACAAGATAGACGGTTTGGATTTCTTGAATGGGTATGCACGGTGGGCTAGATTAAGGCTCAATGTGGGGATGATATTCACCGTCACTTACGATTTCGCATCCCTTGTTACGGAATACACTGTTTAGATGTTTTGTTCAAAAAATATGTGGGGCCTACTTCTGATGACATTTTCGGAAGTTTACTCCGCTCATCATCTTCTTAGTAACGTGTAAGCCCATGGGTCAAAGTATGAAGTGGATCCGATTTGTAAGTGGACCACGCGCTCAACCGATGTGTAGACAATACTCACCATTGAAATCTTTAGTAATGGTTGAATAGTGGCACGCGTGGTTCTAGCTTTATTTACAGAATTGCCATCAATTCCTCAACCACCTCCCGACATCAATTATGTTAGAGTATACCGTCCAAACGCCCTGAAATTTGGCGAATATCCACCATTTTTTGTGCTCTTTCTAATGTCTAAGTTTGAGCCTTGATTGCTTATGGATTACCAAGATGCTCTTTAATGGCTAGCGCCCTTTGATCTCTCCGCTAGGCTACTTCCACAAGGATCTAATGACTGAAATTTGACATGTACGGTTAATTTATGGTCCTCAGGCCATATATAAAGTTTCAAGCCGAACGTATAGTGGGAACCCTTTGATCTTGCATTCTGGATGATTTTCAGGCCCTTTTAACGTGAGTGGCTTTATTTTCTCAGATCTCCGGCATGTAAATTCTTCGATTTCGATCCCCTGGGGTCCGTCCCTTTCCTTAGTGACTTCAGAGCGTTAAATCCATGCTTTTAGTACCCTTTTCAGTCCAGGCTCCTAAATTCACCTTGCATCATAAACACGATTAAAATAAAACGTTATACCATATCATGTTCATAAAATCAGGTAATAACTGGGGTCTAATATGCAATATTTGACCCTCAACAATACAAAATTGAGGTAGATCCAACAATCAAGTAAACCGTGCCATAAATTACTAGCATTTTATATTCTATGCATTTAATGTAACCCAAACTTATTATTTGGCGTGGTCTGCTTATTTAGTGTGGTCCACTTTACGGTTGGATATGCTTCATTTTTGTGCACATACCTTAAAATGATATAAGAGAAAGGATCGACGTCATGAATAAACAAATACATCACAGTGGGCCCACCCACAGAACTGCTCGTTCAGGGCTAAAGACAGGTGGAGGTAGGACACAATTCTCATCCCTTTCTTCATAGAACAGTGGCTAGTGGTTTCCAAGCGATTTGTCACAAGTGATATTCATGCCACTATTAACCAAGGGAAGTGGATTAGCTATTGTATTGCACACTAGCGACTTTGTTGGTGTATGTACGTGGTGTATGAAGAAGAGCCCCGCAGTCCTCCATCCCATGCATGAACGATGGAAAGAAGATCAAAGTTCCGTGGGGCCCATCATGATGTATTTTTTATATCTACATTGTTCGTTAATTTGGCGAGATCATTTTAGTAAATGTGCCCAAAAAATAAGTCACATCCAAAGTTGAAGTGGACCACATCACAAATAGTAGTGGGGATAATGATTATCACTGTCAAAATATTAATAGGGCCCATGGCAATATTTTTCCCTTGTAATGTCATTCAAACACAGATGAATAGAAAAACCAAATATCAAATTGATTGAAAACTTCTGGAATCCCCAGTAAAGCTTTAATGGTAGATGTTCAATCTCCCGCTGCTTTATGCAACATGGTCCACTTAATCTTTTGGATTTGTCTTATTTTTATTTCATGCTCAAACATTAACAATCTTGCAAAACGGGCGGACAGTTTAGATATAACACGTACCTCATGGTGGGCCCCACAAAACTTGGTGACGTCAACACACCAGCTAGGTTGCTAGTGTGCCGTACACCATCCAATCCGCTTCCTTAACCAAGGGAAGTGGATTGGCTAGTGTACCTCACACCTAGAGCTGGGCATCAGACCGAGTCAGATCGGATTAGGTCCAACTCGATTCAGTTTGAAATCTACATGGGCTGACCTGAACTCGATCTGATCCGGGACCGAGTCCGGGACATCTGACTCGAACCGATCCGATGCACAGTTGGCCTGACCTAAACCGAGTCCAACTCGGTCAGGGAAACCGAGTCAGATCAGGTTGGGTACAGTTTGTATCGGGTTGGGTATGTGAGTCAATTTTTTTTTTCAAATGCTCTAAAATAATCACGAAAAATAGATAAACGGTATGGATATAAAACATACATCATTGTGGGGCCCATGTAATTTTGATCTCATTTGAGTCGTTTGTACAACTCAAAGCTCGAGGCATTGTCTTCGCTCGTCTTTGCACGACACGTATCTACACAGCTCACGACACTTGAGTGTTGAGTCTATTGACGTGCCGTGCACGACACGTATCTACACAGTTGTACGATCCTGAGTAAACTCAGTTGGGCCCACTGTGAATGTATGTGGCCTATCCACGCCGTCCATCCATTTTTACACCTCATTTAAGGGGTTTGGCCTAAAATTGAAGCATATAAAAGGCTCAAGTGTATCATACCACAACAAACAGTGAGAATAATGATTTCCACTGTTGAAACCTTGCTAGGGCCCACAGTGATGTTTATTTGTCATCTAACTTGTTCATAAGATCATACCGACATGGATGAAAGGAAAATAAAAATATAAGCTTGATCCAAAACTTCTGTGGCCCCCAAGAATTTTTCAATGGTAGACTTTCAATTCACACTGTTTCCCACAGCATGGTTCATTTGAGATTTGGATATGCTTCATTTTTGGGCTTAAGCCCTAAAATTATCTTATAAAATGGATGGAAGGAGTGGATAAAATATATAAATCACAGTGGACCCCACAAAGTTTACTTAGTACGCTTAGCGTAGTGTGTTACTCGGTACGATAGTACGTAATCCGCTTCCCACGAAATTGCATTGCAGGCTCACTGAGTAAACTCTGTTGGGGCCCACCGTGAATGCATGTGGTTTATCTACGCCATCCATTCATTTTTCCAAATCATTTTAGTGGTTGAACCCAAAATTGATGCATATCTAAAGCTCAAGTGGACCATACTACCGAAAAAGGTAAAAGTATTGATTTCTACCATTGAAAAATTTATAAGGCCCCAGTAATATTTACTTGTCATCCAACCTGTTCATAAGATAAATATATGTGATAAATATCCATAAGAATCACTCCGAAATGGATTGGATCGGATTCATTTGGTTCGGATTTCGGTTCGGATTGATCCAGATTGACCACGATCCAAACTCAATTCGAAAAACTGTTAGATCTAAATGGTCCTACTCGATCCACACAGATTCAGGCCATCAGTTAGGTTCGGATCGTGTCAAATCCATCGTATTGGGTTAGACATGCCCAACTCTACTCACATCAGCTATGTAGCTTCTATATTGACGTGAGCAAGTTTTGTGGGGTTTGATCACGAGGTATGTGTTATATCCAAATTGTCCATCCATTTGGCGAGCTTGTCTTAAGGCTTGAGATGAAAAATAAGGCAGATCTAACTATCCAATAGACCACATTGAAAAAACCAATGGGGTATTGAACATTTACCAGAAAGTTTGAATCAATATGAAATTTATTTTTCCAATTTATTTAGGTATTTGTGACCTTACAAATAGATTGGATGTAAAATAAACGTTATAGCGGGCCTTATAAAGTTTTTAACTGTGAAAATCATTATCTCTTTTGCTATTTATAATGTGGTTTAGAATATCTTTGGATTTGATTTATTTTTTGAATAATGCTATAAAATGATATCTAAAAATAAATGAACGGCATAGATATAATAAATACATCACTGTAGGGCCATGTAACTTTGGAGCGTCAGTGCTCGTCTTTGCACGACACGTGCCTACAGCAGCTATATAGCTGGTGTGAGGTACTCCAACCAATCCACTTCCTAACCAAGGTAGAACTTACTTAGACAGACGGCCCAGATCATCTGACGATGCGGCCACGTCGGATCCCCAGGTAGTGGACGTCAGACACGATCGAGGCAAAACATCGTCCACATACCGCCCGAAGGTATGCGAGTAGGATTTGCGCAAGTGAGATGAAGAGGGGGCCTCACTGTAACTATCTACACGCGGCATAGGGATGGAAGATCAGGTCCATTCATCAGACGTTTGTAACATTCAGCATGCCCTGAATTTAATAATCAGATAAGTCCATTCATTAATCCGGCCACAAATGTAGGTTAATTATTGACCGTTGGTTTTTCCTCAAAGCTAACCGAGGTCCATTTCATCAGTGAAGCTGCTTATGCAAAAAGCTAAACCAATGGATAGGATCTTTCACACATTTTTCACGTCAGTACGCTCGCTGAAAGACCCCTTCAACATCTCACTCGCGCGAGTATCATCAGCATAGCTAACGACTTCAGTACCATGTATGTTACAAAGCAACACTGTACGCAAACCTTCTTATACAGCATAAATTTGTAGATAATGGGTCATATTTTAAAGAAATCTAAACCGTTAAAAATGTAAAAAAAAGTATAAAATTATTTTTTATAAAAACATTTTTCCTGAAAGGCTATTTAAATAGGTGTACTTTGAAGAAATTAATATATAACCAATGGTCTGAATTAATATACACATGTGAAATGAAAAATCTGGACAGGACTAGTTTCAGTATATGAAATCTATATAGTGGGCCCGATATTTTGAACGACTTAGATTTTTTACTATCTTAAAAAGACATGGAAAAAAACACGCGGTTGTATGTGAAAGTACTCATCATACACACACACCTATCAAAACACTCTTCAGGTTTTTCATCTCTGCAATTCCAGAATCCAGACCAACCATGGAAGCCAAAATCTTTTCCTCTTTTGCCCTTCCATCTGAATCTCCCAACACCCAGCAAAAACATTTTCATCCCCAAAATGCCCCTGATTTCAACTCCATTTTTCACCATTTCATCAACCTTTTACCCCTCCAAAATCCCACTTCTTCCCAAAATGCCCCTAACAAATGCAAGAAGCATACCACCACCACCACCACTCTCAATTTCTCTTCTGTTTCTCTCTCCATTGAAACCCAACAAAGCCCACAAAACCCAACAAAACCCACATCTCAGAAATTTCTAAAATTCCCTCCTTTGCCCTTCCCAAATATCCAGTCTTCCCAAAATGCCCCTACCAAGTGCAGGGAAGATAACACCACCACCACTACCCCCTTCAATTTCTTTTCGAATTCTATCCCCATTGAATCCCAACATAACCCAACAAAATCCGCCTCTCAGAAATATCTGAAAATCCCCTTTTTGCCCTTCCCAAACTTCTCATCTTCCCGAAATGCCCCTACCAACTGCATGGAAGAGAACACCACCACCACCCCCCTCAGTTTCCCTTCCATCTCTCTCCCCATTGAAATCCAACACAACCCAACAAAACCCACATCTCAGAAATTTCTGAAACTCCCCCTTTTGCTCTTACCAAACTTCCCATCTTCCCAAAATGCCCCCACCAAATGCAGGAATCAGCTCAATTTCTGCTCCACTTCTCTCTCAGTTGAAACTGAGGAAAGCCCGATAAAATCCACACCCCAAAAATTGCTAAAACGCCCTTCGGCAACGAAAACTAGCATCAAAATGCAGTACCAGGGCCTCATGAAGAGCCTTTCGGTACTCGAGAAATCCATCATCGGTGCCATGGCCGGTGGCATTGCCGGGGCCTTCACCTATGTCTGCCTCCACCCGCTCGACACTGTTAAGACCAAACTCCAAACCAAGGGCGCCTCCCGGATTTACAGCTCTGCCCTCGATGCTGCCGTCAAGACCTTCCAGTCACAAGGGATCCTTGGCTTCTACAGCGGCGTCTCCGCCGTCATCGTGGGGTCCACCTTCTCCTCTGCCATCTACTTCGGCACCTGTGAGTTCGGTAAGTCCGTCCTGTCCAAATTACCAAACTACCCGCCGCTTCTCATCCCCCCTACTGCTGGGGCAATGGGCAATATTGTCTCTTCTGCGATCATGGTCCCGAAGGAGCTGGTCACTCAGCGGATGCAGGCAGGATCTGTCACTGGGCGGTCTTGGCAAGTCCTGTTGAGAATTTTGGAGAAAGATGGAATCTTGGGTCTTTATGCTGGATATTCAGCGACATTGCTTCGCAATTTGCCTGCTGGAGTTTTGAGCTATTCGTCATTTGAGTACTTGAAATCCGCTGTCTTGAGTAGAACTGGCCAAGCTCATCTCGAGCCGATCCAGAGCGTCTGCTGTGGAGCTCTTGCTGGCGCGATCTCGGCTCACTGCAACGCCATTGGATGTGGTGAAGACCCGTCTGATGACTCAGGGAGATGTGGCGAAGAGTAAGATTGTGGCGTCAGTGTACGGGGGGGTTTCTACAATGATAAGGCAGATTCTGAAGGAAGAAGGCTGGGTTGGGCTGACCCGAGGGATGGGTCCCCGGGTCCTTCACAGCGCGTGTTTTGCCGCATTGGGTTATTTCGCATTTGAGACTGCGAGGCTTACATTGTTGCACCAGTATGTCTTACGGCGTAAGATTGAGACGGAGACAGTTGGTGCTTGTTTGTGAGCTGTGAGCTTATCATGGTTTTGACTGATGGTGTTGAAGAAGGAATCCCATCAATTGTCCATCAAAGGTGATATTTCCTGTTTCACTCCATTTTAGTCTGTTTCTTCATTTTCCAAAAACAAAAGGTGGTATTTCATGTTTCACTCTGATCACTTCCATTCATAAGGAAGAAGTAGCTCTCTTATTGCAGTTGGCGTTCATCCAATTTCAACTTGAAAGTAAGCGAATTGCAATTTGGATCTCAGATCCCCAATACAAATGCTAAGGAACCAAAATTGCAATTTGGTTATTTCCCATTTGTTAGACTAATAATTGTGACTCTATGCGATAATGCATCCAAACATGCCGTGTGTATGTTGTCTGTTACCGGCTATTTTCGCATGCATTGCGTATTTTTCATACATACTGTAGTTGCTGAACTTGCTATTACTCGTGTTTCAAGTTGAGTGGGATCTTCTTGTTTTGCACTTCTTTGCAATTTTTTTCACGATTTGGCGGTGAGTTCTTGAATATTGAATTCACAAAGTTCGCTCCTTGGTTTGCCCTCCCAACCGTTGCATTCACCTAAATTTGCAAGTAGTTGGAGCTCGCATGAATTGAATTCATCATGTGGATTGAAAGTTGGGCTTGGAAATGCTTGAGCATAAGACATAAAAACATATAATGAGATATAAAGGCCACTTTGTGAACTATTTGGGAAGGGACACAAATTGCCATTGTGCCCCATTTAAATGAATGCGGTTTTAAATCTGAAAACAGCTTTTGTTTGGAAACCCCATTATCCAGAAAAAACCCCAAATGGGAAGTGTGCTTAGTTCACCAAATACAAGAATTGTGCACAATGGTGGTTCCACTTAATCCAAACATAGTAACTTCAAATGCGTCCTAAACCAATTAGATTCATAAAATGTCTAAATAAAGTCTATGAACTTAGTGGGGAATTGATGGTTAATAAAACTGAATTTGGATTGAGTAGGCACCCTGCAAAATGTGAACCATGAACTATTGGTGCAACCTGGTTATCGAGTCAATGAGATCTCAACATCCGGATTGTAAAGAAATGGACAAGAGAACATCCACAAGAATAGTCGAGTAGAAGGGAGAAATAATTTTATCGATATCAGACTTCTTCTCACAATGCTTAAGAAAAGCTCACACTGATAAATTTTTTGGAATGCTTACCTCCTAAGCTACTCCCCCTCTTATAGACCCTAAATGAATATTTAATGAGGATTTTCCTAACTAAGAGATTGATTTCAAATCAATCTAATCTATTTAAGATGTCAAAAGCCTAATAACAGTAAAAGCAAATATAGGAAATAAATCCTCGAAGTATTCAATCTCATCTTCAAATCTGCCCATGCCATCCATCACATCCCCCAACATCTCCCACAAATAGTAAATTGTGGCTCTTGATATTTAGGCCCCAAATCTATGAATAAACAGTCTAAAATCAGCACATGCTGGGCCCTACGATGGGCCATGGACCTGCCCTCCTCTAGAGGTTACCTAGGCTCCTGTTAACTTCCGCAGTTGACTGTCTGTTTGAGGATGATATGCATCAGAGAGTTAACTTAGTCTCCAACCGCTTCCATAAATTGTGCATAAGTGCCCCACAAACTTTGAATCGTGGTTTGAAGTTAATTGTTTTTGGTAATCAGTGAAGTTGCATAATTTTTGTGAAGAATATGTTGGCGATATGCGTAGTGTCCATCGCCTTTTTGCATGAAATGAAGTGGGTCGCCTTTGAAAAACTGTCTACCTCAAGGAAAATCGAATATGCTCCCCTTTGTGTCTGAGGAAGACTCAAAATGAAGTCCATAGAATTTCTACCAATAGTGCAACCGGAATGGAAAGGGGTGTATAAAGGTCGGTATTTTGCACGTGACTTTTGAAGATTTGGTATTGGTAACATCGTGCTACGAACTGTTCAACACATGAGACTAGTAGCATTTTCCCTCCACCGTGGCCATTGTTTTATTTCTTTCACAGTCTCCACCTAGTCCTCCTTCATGTAGCTTAGATATAATCTTCTCTTATAATGATCCTTTGAAAATGCATAAGCGAGAACTCTTGAATAATTTCCATTGTGTTAGATGAATTCAAACCTTGGATCTCAGCCATCCACACATCCATCGAGCACTTTGCCAAAGATGGGGTCCTCTTCATATTGTTCTTTTAATGCCTTGAATCCCATGACTTTCACGGCAAGTGTTCCTAGTAGAACCACCTTCCCACTCAAAGCATTTACCACATTTTTATGACTTCTAGCTTTGTGGCATAAAAGGAAATTATATTTTTGTAGGGAAGCCATTCACTTTTCATAATGAGCAGTTAGCTTCTTTTGGGAGTTGATATGCCTCAACGCCTTGGGGGTTGAGTATGGAATGAATTCTCGATGAATCAGGTAATGCCTCCAATATCGTAGTGCCTGGACCATTGCATGGAATTCGAGATCATAAGTGGAGTAGTTCTTCCATGCATCATTAAGCTTCTTGTTAAAGAAAGAGATTGACTTTCCTTCCTGACTTAATATCGTGCCAATGCCAACATTTGAAGTGTTGCTTTCCACTTCAAATACTTTATTTGAGTCCGAAGGTGCAAGAATTGGACCCTTTGTCATCTTCTTTTTCTTTTTAATGGTACTGAAGCTTGGGTTTGCCGCTTTACTCCATTTGAACTTGCCTCTGTGCATGTGATCGGTAACATGTACAATAATTGTAATGAAATTCCGGATAAATCTCTGGTAAAATATCGTCAAGCCATGGAAAGAACGGACTTCGAAAGGGTTTGTGGTGTGGGCCACTCCGCAATATTCTTGATTTTCTCCGGGTCAACCTTAATCTCTTCTTTAGACAATATACCCAAAAAATACAACACTATCGATAAGTAAGGAGTACTTTTTCAAGTCAACAAATAGTAACTCCCTCCATAATACATCAAATATCTGTTGTAAGTGATCAATGTGAACAAATGAATTAGGACTAAAAACCAGAATATCATCGAAATAAACAACTATGAACTTTTTCATAAATGAGCAGAGTACCTCTGTCATTAGCCTAATAACAGAACAACCCGCCTCGAGTCTTAAATGCCGTCTTCTACTTGTCCCTAGGCTAGATACATATTTAATGATATTTGCTCCTCAGATTGATCTTTGAAAATGCCTTTGTTCCATGCAACATGTCCAGTATATCGTTCAAGTGAGAAGTGGGAAATCGGTTCTTGATGGTATCTGGTTGATTGCACGACTATTCACACACATCCTCCAAGATTCATCTTTCTTAGGGGTTAATAATGCAGGAATAACTCATGGTGACATATTTTCCGAATTAAAACCTTCTGTAGCAACTTAGCAACCTGCCTCCAGAGCTTGGCATGTTCGGCTGGACTCATTTGACAGTATACAAGATTCAATAGACTTGAACTTGACATTAAAGCAATGTGGTGCTAAATGTTCCTCATAGGAGTAAGTCTAGCCGAGAGTTCTTTAGTCACCAAGTGTTCATATTCATGAAAGAGCTCTTGTATAGGAAGCAGGAACATCTAACGATTTTATGCCTTCTTTAGCAATCGAGACATTTATGATGCCAGTCTCCTTAATTTTCTCTTTAAACTTTTTTGTCCCGAGCAATTTTTGACCCTCATCTTTATCAAATTTGGGTTTTGGAAGATGTTTCATTGGGTGCAATGTGATATTTACACCATTCTTGACAAAGGAATAGGTGTTAACCTGAGTCAAACACACCATATCTTAGTCCCAAAAACACGATCTCCCTAACAAAATGTGGCATGCATCCATGGGGACTGCGTCACACCTCACCTCATCCTTCTACTTGGACAATAGAGAATGAATCTAAGCACTTGTAGTTAATTGAAACTTCTTCCCTTTTCTTGAACCAATGAATCTTGTATGGGCGTTGATGTTTATGTTATTTGAGTTTTAATTTATCCACCATTTCTTGTGAGAAAATGTTCTTACTGCTTTCCCTGTTTACCAAAATTGTGTATATTTTCCCACCAGAAATGCAAGTAGTGCAGATGATATTGCATCACAATTCACAACCATCGTTCTTTAACAATTACTTGAGACGTTGATAGCATGGTCCATTAGTTATTTAACCATGCACCCCATCCTCATATGCATGTCCTTGATATTGTGTCATCTTCAACTTTTATTTGCATGCGTTGATGTTCAAGATAATGAAAAGAATTATATCCCGGTTGCCCACACAAATGCTTGTAGTATTGATACTATCGGCCGATATTATCGATACTGCACTCCAGGGATATGAAACATCCCTAGAGTACTGCTGGAAATGATTACAAAATCCTACTTATCGGTCAAAATATCGCAATGTTTCGGTGAGATATTGTGATATCTTTACCGAAATCCGATTTTTCACGATTTTCTTTAGTTTTCTGTCTTTTAAATTGTTTGTGGATGGATTTCGGTCCATCATTTACTTGGATTTGGGAGAAAAACCTACATTTGAAATCAGAATCATCACATGGGTACTGCCTCACACGAGCCACCTGCCTTACATGAGCCGCCCACCAGCCGAGTGTGCCCCTGCATCCCATAGGCAACCCCACCCCCACTCGAGCCCGGTGTGAAAATGCCCCTGCATTAATCACCCCCGGTGAGGAGTCTCGAACACAAGACTTCCCGTTCTGATACCAATTTGATGCAGAACAATTAACCACTTGCTCTAAAAGCTCGAACTGTTAGAGCATGGCGAATCAATCCCTTTATCTCATAGCCCAGGCCCCAAATCTCATGGGTTAGGACCTTGGCCGAACCCCACTCGTGGGCCCCAAATCACATGGGTACCGCCACACACGAGCCACCTGCCTCACATGGGTGGGGCCCGCCTCACACCGCCCACCCCGAGTGTGCCCCTGCATTCCACAGGCAACCCCACTCGAGCCCAGTGTGAAAATGCCCCTGCTTTATGAGTATTTTTTAAAATCATATAAAATTAGTGTGAAATCATAAGAAATTCTTGATTCTTCATGTTTTGTATGTAAAATCAAGGATTTCAACATTTGATTTGAGATTTGATGATAGTTGGGCCGATTTGAGGGGAATTGGGAAAAATTAATTAATTAAATTTATTTTTTTTTCCAATTTCTCCCAAATTGCTTGTAATGTTGTACTCTAATCAAACATTCATTAGGCATGATTTACTGATTTATTAAGTTTTTGTCAAAATTCGGAGAAATATTATTTTTAATTAAAAATTAATAAATATATATATATATATTTCGAAATTTCACTTTTAATAGCAGTCAATTGAGTGTAATTTCAAAACATTTAAGAGTATTTGATGAAATGATCATTACATATACTTAATTTCTACTTCTTTTGCTTTTGAATGAATCGGCTGTGTTTTCATTAATGTCTTCTAACATTTATAAACGTTAATGAGTTCACTTTGAATATAGTTGTATTAGTTTAGTCAAGCAGTGCATAGCTTATGACCCTATACAAAGGAAACCTATTATATGCACTTTTTTTTGGGGGGGAAATGTTATGATTTAAAAGTGTGTATTAAGGTATTTTTTAACGGTCCCTAAAATGTCATTGAAAAACTCAACCAATTTCCCAATGTTTCCCCATGTTTCCCAAAATGTGCGATGCATTACTTGATACAAACAACATATCCCGTGCAATAACCGATATGTATTTGTTTCCCATGCGTGCGATATGTAACACAATATCGATACTGCGAACATTGGCCCACACTTAAAAGTATGTGAAAAGAGTGTTGTTTTTGTAACACTCCGATTTTCGTAACTTGAGTATATAACTCTATTTACAAAAATCTGGGTATTTACCTGGAGGAACAAATGTATGTATAATACGAGCCTGTGGGCATCAAAGTACGAGGGAGAAAAACTAAGCATGGTACGCCATCAAATATCATCAAATCCTAGTCCACTCAGTTGGGGACTTAGTGCAAACCCAAGGTCATAATTTTTTTTAACAAAACTGCGATAGGAAATATGCTAATATATAGAACTCAACCATGTCCTAACGGGCTTCTCCTCGAGGAGCTCCTCTCCCACCCTAATGGGGTCAACATCAGGGTCCGCTTCGTAAGCTCCCTCATATAGAGCTATCCTTGCATCATCTGTACGATTGTATATTCAAATAATGAGTGGTTAGCTCAGTGTGAATTCCCTTAAAGATTACGCACCACCGTATTAGTTAAGTATAGTTATACAAGAAAACATTAAAAATAATCCATGATGCAATCTTATTTAAATGCATGGATGCGTGAATGAACATTAATTGGGGATGCTCATCCAGTTGGTTTTTGGGCAAAACCAATGAGTGGGGCGAGACCCACATGCAAGTGGCCAGTCACTAGTGAAAATACATCAAGTACATGCGTAGTGACTAGCTCACACAAATTGGATCAATTGTCGGTGGTCTGGGAGCTAGCGAAACATACCATGATAAAGGACATGTGCTACAACATTCAGAATTAGCTACCTGTCATCGCCCGTATGCCATAGATGCATGATTAGCCCAACCATTATTTTTCCAATTGCAAACGGCCATATTAAGAAAGCTCAAAGGTCACTAAGGGGGGCGCGTCCCCCAATATAGGCCGACAGCTCGGGCATAGTGTCCCATACCACCATCCTTGGCTCATGAGACTCCGACATTAGGATGTTTATGTAAACCAAGAGGAGCTGAAAGCTTTTCTGTATTTGAGACAACCTAATGGGGTTGAATATATAGAGATTACAACCATCTATACAAGGAAAACAATAAACTCAGAATCCTCTACCTATGGAAATAAACTATACAAGGTATACTAGTTATACAAGGTATGTGAGCTGTCTAACATCCCCCCTCAAACTAATGCTGGTCATCGACAAGTAATAGTTTGCCAAGTAGAAAAGAGTGACGTGTAGAAGTGAGGGACTTTGTGAGAATGTCGGCAATTTGATCATGGGATGCAACATGTGGAAGAGAAATGAGCCCAGACTGAAATTTCTCGCGGATAAAGTGACAGTCAACTTCAATATGCTTCATTTGTTCATGAAAAACCGGCTTAGAGGCAATCTGAATGGCACTGAGATTATCGACATGGAGTGGAGTAGGATTCTGTAGAGGAATGCCCAAGTCTGAAAGAAGTCCACGTAACCAGACGAGCTCACTACACGCAGCAGACATCGCCCGATACTTGCTGTGCTCGATTTGGAAACAGTGGCCGCTTTTTACACTTTCAAGAGATGAGAGAAGTGCGGGCATCATGGTAGTCTCGGTAGGAATCCCTAATCCAATAGCTGAGGAGTAGCTGGAATGCAAGGATCGATTAGATGTCCACGAACATACCGTAGGATGCGCATACACCACGTCATATGAAGAGTCCGAGGATTGCGAAACATAAGTGATGACGACTGGACAAGTAAGCATATCGGCGATGTCATAGTTACGATGTGAACCAGGACTCCCAACCAAACGGCGGTATAAGTGAGCATGCAAGTAGATTCATGTCAGACCATAGTGATCGTTAAGTTTTAAGGGAGTTGAATCGTTTCGATCCATCAAGGATGATGGCGAGAACGTTCCTTTGAAACGAATGCCAGAGATCGCTACGGTCGAGAGTGAGGTCTCAAGTCAGACAAGTACGTTAATGACAAGTTCTCGTTGACGGTGGTGGGCAAAAATAAGGATGGGTCATGACCACTTTGAGTAAAGCCAGCACCCGTAACAACATCGTGAAAGCGTTGAAATCATGCCTGAGGTGCCTGTTTGAGGCCGTACAGGGCTTTCTTTAGGTGACATATCTTATTGTCAGGGATTAAAGAGATAGGAGGAGGTTTCAAATATACGGTTTCTTGGTGGTCTCCATGAAGAAAGGCATTTTTTACATCCATCTGAGCGAGTGGCCATGAGCGAATAGAAGATATAGCCAGAAGAGTACGAATAGTTTTCATCTTGGCCACGGGAGCGAAAGTCTCATCATAATCAATTCCGTATTCTTGTTTGTATCCCTGAGCGACAAGTCGAGCCTTGTATCGATCCAATGATCTATCAAACTTGAGCTTGACAGAATAAATCCATTTGCTACCAATTAGCTGTTGGTCAGCAGGTTGAGTGACAATGTCGTACGTATGATTATCATCCAATGCCGCAAGTTCTTCTGCCATAGCCTTCTTCCAACAATCATGAGTGGCTGCCTGTGAGTATGAAGTAAGAATAGAAACAGTATCCAGAGTAGCATTCATGACAGACATAGAGCCTATCAAGCGATCAAGCGCTCGATGTTCACAAGCGGAACGACGTATCGAGATAGGTTCGGGATCTGCAACAGTTACAGTAGATTTGGGTTGAGTAATAGGTGGTGGATCTGTATGTGGTCGACGTGAGTAAACCTGCAAAGAGTACTTGAGACAGACGAAATTTCTGGAAAGGCGATTAGACCAGGAGAGTTTGGAGTGTGCGGAGGAGGAAGAGATGAATGAAAGGCAATATGTTTAAGAAAAACAACATGTCGTGAAACCCAAACACGACGAGAAACCGGATCATAACATCAAAAACCCTTCTGAGTTTCGCCAAATCCCAAGTACATACATTTGACCGATTTTGTTACGTTCACGTGAAGCCAGGTGAACATAACAGATACAACCAAAAACACGAAATGTGGAATATGCAGGAGTAAGCCAGTGAGAACAAAGTAGGGAGATTTACTGTTTAGAACTTTGGTTGGCATCCGGTTAATCAAGTAGACGGAATGTAACATTGCTTCCGCCCAGAAAGAACGAGGAACACTCATAACTGTCATCAGCGTGTTGGCAGTTTTAACAATATGGCGATTTTTTCGTTTAGCCACTCTGTTCTGTTGTGGAGTATCAGAACAGGTGGTCTGATGAATAATCCCATGACCTTGAAGAAATATATGAAAATCGGTTGAGAGATATTCCTCTCCTGAGTTAGAGCGAAGGGTTTGAACTGGAACCCGAAATTGAGTCTCCACCATAGAGTGAAATAACTTGAATTTTTTAAAAACTTGTGACTTCGATTGCAGAAAGTAAATCCAAGTGTAACGTGTGAAATCATCAATGAATATAACATAGTATCGTAACCTAGAGAGAGACATAATTGGTGAAGGATCCCAGACATCTGTATGCACAAGTTTAAACATAGAAGATGATTTTGTAGTACTTAGAGAAAATGGAATACACTTACTTTTTGAAAGACAATAGGAAAAATAAGAATAATCCAAATCATTTTTATTAAGAGAAATATTCCCTAACATGCCAGACGAAATTAACTGAAGTAACCGATCGGAATGTGGATGACCTAGGCGAAAGTGCCACAGTTTCCACAATTTATTTGCCGAACAAATATTTGATGAAGATGGAGAAAAGAAACAACGAGCCAGAGTGATAGATGGATTAAAGTCCAGCACGTACAGACGACCATGCTGCCTACCCGTCCCAAGTACCTTCCCTGTTGCCATATCCTTCACAAAATAACAGTATGGAAGAAATATGACTAAGTAATTATTGGATGTGAGTTGACCAACTGAAATTAAATTGGAGGAGATGTTAGAGACATGAAACACATCACGAAGGGTGAACTGGTGATGAGCAGAAGGAGAGAAAGTCAATGATCCAACGGATTGAATAGGTAGTTTAGTGCCATCCGCAGTAGAAATAGCCTGATTGCCGATGTAGGGACGAATGTCACGAAGATGGGATACATCACTGGTCATATGATTGGAAGCATCCGAATCGAAGAACCATGCAGAAGATGGAGATATACCTGACATACCGGCCGCAGAAAGGGCCTGAACGATTTGCTGGAGCATCGCAGGAGTTAACGGAGATGAAAGACCTTCAGCAGAAACAGTAGATGCAAAATCACTAACAGACGGCTTGGAAGAAATAGTGGCAGCAGTAGCAGAAAGAGCACGACCACGGCCACGACCATGACCACCACGTCCACGGCCGAAAGAAGATGCATATGCATGTGCACGACATTCCTGAATACTATGACCAGTCCGTCGAAAATAAGCGCACCATTGCTCGCATTGAGCGACAACATGACCCACCTTGTTGCACCCGCGACAAGTCAAAGGAGAGGAACCAGAACCACGTGTTGGTGAAGTGGTGGACACAGCAAGCATCATATCAGATGAGCCCGGAGTTGAGGAAGGAAGAGAGAGAACTTTCAGTCGTTGTTCCTCAGCCAATAAATCATTAATAACTGAATTCAATGAAGGAGTAGGGCTACGGTTCAAGAGAGCAACCCGACAATGCTCAAATTCCGGACGTAGCTTCATAAGGAATTGACGAACTTGCGCACTCTCGCGCATAGTTTGGAATATTTTAAAGTCACGAAGAAATGTTGGATCCATCATAGCCATCTCTGTCCAAATTGTGACAATTTTGGAGTAAAATGATTGAATACTGTCGTCACCCTGAGTAAGGTTAACGAGATCCTGTTCCAGGCGGTATAACCGGGCTGCATTACTCTGTTGATAAATCGTTTGGAGATGTTCCCACATCGCCTTAGCAGTGCGATGAGGTGTGAAGCCAACAACAATGGAGCGATCGACCGAATCAAGAATCTAAGTAATAATCCGTCCATTGTTCATTTTCCAATCAGCTAATTTGTCGGCCTCTGTGGAAGTGGGGATAGTACAGATCCATCCAGTAGTCCCCACAAATCATGACCCTTGAGGAAATTCTTAAAATGGATGGCCCATAGAGAATAGTTGGTACCATCAAAATTACATCATGGGGCCTCTGTACGTGATTTTTCCATTGATCTGAAGTAATGGAAAGCACAGAAGAAGGTCTTAGATGTACCGTACAGCAGGAGATACTCAAGGGATTGCAGTTTCTGGATCTGGCGGAATAGCAACAACAACAGGGGCTCTGGATCGGGAAAAGATCGTGGAGGGCCGCGTTGGTGATCATGAACTGCTCGGCGTGAACGGAGTGGTGGAGCGGTAGACCGGGGAATTCGAGGTTTACGCCGATGAAGATCCGGCCGTCGGATGCTAATCCAACGGCCGCGACGGGGAAATTGGAGATCGGGGCCCGGGCGAGGGGCTGAGCGGATCGGACGAGCGAGGGGAGGAGATCGAGGACGGAGGAGAGTCCTGACTCGGACATGAGCGATTCCGCCTCGGCCGATTCGATCACGAATCGGTTGGGTGTGGCCATTGGAGGAGTAGAATTGTAATATTTGGATCAGTGAAGCTCTGATACCATGTAAACCAAGAGGAGCTAAAAACTTTTCTATATTTGAGACAACCTAATGGGGTTGAATATATAGAGATTACAACCATCTATACAAAGAAAACAATAAACTCAGAATCCTCTACCTATGAAAATAAACTATACAAGGTATACTAGTCATACAAGGTATGTGAGCTGTCTAACAGTTTAATGGCAACCTCCTCAACTAGTGGCCAATCATAGTTCAACAAGTGGAACTTACTATCGCAGTGTTATACGAAAAATAATCCATCAGGCTACGTAAGGCAAATATTCAATTGAAGCTACATGGGGTAAATATTAAATCGAAGCCACATAAGGCAAATATTGAATCAAAGCCCCATAGGGCAAAAAGTCCCTCAAAGGATGTGATAAAAAAAGGATTATTCCAAAAAAGCCACATAGGCACAAATTATCTACAAGATGGTAAGTTCACGACAAAATTCTATTTAATCCAATACACAAAATGGCCACTAGTTTGAGGGTCCATTGTAGTCATAATCAATCAAGTTACATCTCAAGTATGAATATACATATATAAGTGGACTTTTCCACTAATTGATGTAGCAATTCAAGTTTCATAGAGAATCCACAAGTATGTGAAGATATTCAAGAGTAACATGCAAATATTTATACTAAATAAATGTTGAGCATATGCGTTGAGGATCAATTCCAATAACTAACGCAGGTAATCATGAAATAAAACTATCAATTATCAATCAATATTAAAGGAAACTATTGCTTAAACTAACATGAAAGCAGAAAGTCCAAGGGGAAAGGTCATTAACTTATAAGAGAACTCCTTTGTCTCAAATGTACTGTAGAGTTTAGAAAAATTCGAACACTTATCATGTAAGTAAGGTTAGGATTCATTAGACCTAGATCAAGCCGTAATTGATTCCCAATGAATAGTTAGAGAGTCGTCTTACATCTAACCAATCGTCTTCCAACAACTAACATCCAATTCTAATAATTCAAGAGTGAGAGAATTGCACAACCTCCTACATTAAGATTTGAAGTCGACCGCTAGGTTTCTTCTTAAACGTCAAAGAGAAATTGGTTATAAAGATACGGAGTAGAAGCTACCTTGCTTGATTGCCTGCTAGGCTAGGTGGTGACGCAATCCTAGTCACCGATCGATAGCTTCATTAGCCTAGACTTGTCCTGGAGCAAGATAATCATTCTTAAGTGAACTCACTCTTCACAGATTCACTCAAAAGAGACTTAGCAAAATAAGATAAGTTAACTCGACTCGAAATGAGTTGAATGTGGCTCATTCATCAATCTTATAATCCCATTAGGGATGAGGTAAACCTGGCCACGCTAGGTCCTACATCTGATGTTATTGTAGCGTGTTGATATGGACATTCATCCGTCCCAACTCATTGAGTCCCTAGAATCGAGATGTCTCAATAGCTCGACTCGCTTCGTACTCAACTGATGCAACAGAGTCCAAGCCATTAGATTTCAGCTTGACTTGGGAGGATCAACGTCTGCCGAGGATTCAAGAGTCAAATCCCACTCCTGAACTAACCAGGACCTGGGGATTACTGAGTTAGTCTCTGGTTGAAACGAGTCAACACGGGTTGACTACAATGTTGGGGTGTCATTACCTATTAGTCGAATGGATGGCACATACCTGACTGGTACTTAAGAAGAGTATGGTTTGGATCAACCCAACAGTTCAGACGGGTTGACTCGGTAGGAGTTGCATCTGCTGCGACCAGTTCGGCCTGAGTTTTTGACTCGCTGGGTGAATCTTGACGGACGACAACCCCAAGTGAAATCACACTACTGGATAATGCTGTCTCCCTGCACTACTCCCTGAGAGTCCAACGACCTCCGAGTTTAACCCAAACATGTTGCGACCCAACGAACTCGGCCGGACCTGCTGTGGTGACCTGATAACCATGAGAGTCGACTTGGTGAGCTTAGGCACCTGCTGCTTTTGGCTCGGCCCAAGACTCGACTCGCTGGGAGAATCCGGATGGATGAACTAAGCCGACTCAGCCCAATGACTCCTTCAGGTGGAGCTTGAGTTGCTCACACTCACTGGAACTAGACCCCAACTGTCCTGACTGAATTCCACGATTGAGTTGACTTGTTGCTGTTGCCCCTCGCCTTCTCTTTCCTTCCTCTCTTTTCTCTCTAAAATGACCTGAATCGAGTCTGGACTTATCCTAGATGCAAGCAAGACTTGGTCTGACTCGGTGTGGTGCGACCTAACCCAAGAACTCGCGTTTGGCTCTCTCTCTCTCTCCCCTAGATCTTAGGGCTCCTTTCCTGAAATGGAAAGAAAGTTGTACATATATAGCCATGCTAATCCGCCTCTAGAAGTTTCAAACCATTTTGTGTATTGGATTAAATGGAAATTTGTTGTGGACTTACTGTCTTGTGGATAGTTTGTGCTTATGTGGCTTTTTGGGGATAATCCTTTTTTGTCGCATCCTTTGATGGACTATTTGCCCTATGTGTCTTTGATTTAATATTTGTCCTATGTGCTTTCGATTTAATATTTGCCCCGTGTGGCTTCGATTGAATATTTGCACTATGTGACTTGATGAATTATTTTTCGTATTACCCTGAGATGGTAAGTTCCACTTGTTGAATTATGATTGACTATTAGTTGAGGAGGTTACCATTAAACATCCTAGCGTCGGAGTCTCATAAGCTAGAGATGGTGGTATGAGATACTATGCCCGAGCTGTCGGCTTAGGTTGGGTGACGAGCCCCCTATACTTTTGAGTTTTCTTAATATGGCTGTTTGCAAATGGAAAAATAATGGTTAGGCTAATCATGGATCTGTGGCATATAGGCGATGACGGGTGGCTAATTCTGGATGTTGTAGCATGTATCCTTTGTTGTGGTATGTTTCGCTAGCTCCCAGACCACCGACAATCAACCCAGTTTGTATGAGCTAATTACTACGCACATACTTGATGTATTTTCGCTGGTGATTGGCTACTTGCATGTGGGTCTCGCCCCACTTGTTAGTTTTGCCCAAAAGCCAATTGGATGAGCATCCGTAGTTGATGTGCATTCATGCATCCATGTATTTAAATAAGATTGCATCATGGATTATTTTGTATGTTTTCCGGTATAACTATACTTATCTAATGCAGTTGTGTGTAATCTTGAGGGGAATTCACACTGAGCTGGCCACTCGTTCTTTGAATATACAACCGTAAAGATGATGCGTGGATAACTTTAGATGGGGGAGCTTACGAAGCGGACCCTGATGTTGACTCCTCTAGGGTGGGAGAGGAGCTCCTCAAGGAGGAGCCCTATCGGGATGTGGCTGAGTTCTATGGACTCAACCAGGAGATATTAGTATATTTTCTACTGCAATTTTGTTAAAACATTTTTATAACCTTGGGTTTGTGCTAAGTCCCCAGCTGAGTGGACTAGGATTTGATGATATTTGATATTTGATGACATACCATACTTAGTTTTTCTCCCTCGTACTTTGATGCCCATGGGCTTGCATTATACATACATTTGTTCCTCCAGGTAAATGCCTGGGTTTTCGTAAATAGAGTTCTATACTCAGGTTACGAAAACCGGGGTGTTACAGTTTTACCCTGCATTAGTCCTTTGTCCATAGTCACCTCCTCCCAGATTGGGTTTTGGCTTCATTGTTGTACGTTGACCTATCATCCCTTGACCTATATGGAGATCTTGTGGTTGTCTTATGTGGGAAGTTAGCATACTGCGCCATCATTGATGACGGTTCTTGTGGTGCACTAAATCATCACCCAAGTCACCAATTAATTATCTCTCTGGCTTTTAATGCAAATGAGTATATGCATCAGATATCTTAAATACATCTTTGAAAGCCAATTCATCTTTTTATGTCCGGGTTAAGACCATTAGGCTATCTTGAAATCTTTTGATTTTTATACTCTCGAAACCCTGCCCATGATGTCAATGTATGGAACTCCTCGGTGTATTCATTTGTCGATTTGTTTCCTTGACGTAGATTGTGACATCTTTGATAGAGGTCACAGCAATAAGTTGCAGGTAGGAACTTCATTTTTATCTTTTCCTAAGAATTTACTTTCTCCTTACCTTGACAAATTCATTCGTCTTGGAGATTGTCTTGCCACGCTAACGAGTGATCGGAAAACTTTCATAGCTACTAACTTAACCTTCTGATTATCCACGATTTCCTTGTACTCGGACACCTTTTTCATCTTGCTTGGTCATCAACATGCAAATAGCCGTGAAATTTTGGAATTTCTACCTTAATTCTAGGCTCTCTGTTACGTTCCAACAATAAAAGGATTCGATCATTGGTGTCTTCACAAGCCGAGGCCACATATTGTTGGTTAAGACCTTGGTGGGGACCTCCTCCATTTCCACGCGCTTCAACTTTAGTCTCTAGAATCCCTCCACACTAGAGCTCTCCCACTTGATTAGTGAAATTGCCTACTGTGCGCGTGAGTTGGCCGACTCGCTCTATGAGTGCTAGATCAATTGGGTTAATGGCGGAAACTCTTCCTACGATACCCCTTTTGAAACCATTAGGGGATAACATGGAGTTGAAAATCCCAAAAGGTGAGACTTGCTTTGATAACAAAATTGTACAACCCAGGTATTGAGTCAATGAGATCTTGACACCTGAATAGTAAAGAAATGGACAAGAGTACACCCACTATAATAGTTGAGTAGAGGGAGAAATAACCTTACTGATGTCAAGCTTCCTCTTGCAATACTTGAGAATCTCTCACTTCTTACAATGCTTGAGAAAAACTCACACTTGGAAAAATTTGAAATGCTTACCTCCTACGCCATCCCCCTTTCTAGACTGCAAATGAATCGTTAATGAGGATTCCCCAACTAAGAGATTGATTTCAAACCAATCTTAGTTGATTTCAAATCAAAATAATCTACCTAAGATGGTAAAAGCCTAATAATAGCAAAAGCAAATCTATGTAATAATTGTCAAAATCTTCAACCACATCTTTAAATCAGCACCATATCATCTATCACATCCCCATATCTCCCACAAATAGTAAACTGTGGCTCTTGATATTTAGGCCCCAAATATATAAACAGGCAGTCCAAAATCAGCATATGCTGGGCCCTATGGTGGGCCGCGGGCCTACATTAGAACCTAATCAAAGTACAAACCAGACAATTATGTTTTTGATATATTCTTGCATAAATATAGTTTCATTCTGAAAATTTTGAGGTGGTCATGAACCCATACTTCTGTTATCTTGAGAATGAATTAATCCCACGCCATACACCTTCAGATTCAACAAGCAGGTTGTGAAGGACCCGCAGCAAAACATGTGCTATGAAGGACCTGTGATGCCTTGAGTCAGCCTGAACCACCCTTCTTTTGATTGATGGTTTCTTAGCAGATGGAAGAGAACTGACTCTTCGGTATATTTGTAACTGAATTTGTGTTGTCTTGCTGTAAGACTATGATTTTGCTTTTTGACTATGAATTTCCCAGTCATTAGATACGAATCAACTGTATGATAGAAATGAGCCTTTTTAGCTCTTTATAACATGATTTTTAATTAACTTTGTGTTCCCCCCCCCCCCCCTTGGACGTTAAGTCGTAATCTGAGGAGATGTTTGATTTTGGGTAGGTTATATACTGTCCATTTCTGTTTAGGTTTTGAGAATCTTCATTCCTTTTATGCATGTAGACATTGTTGGCTCTAGTTTGGTGCGGAGAAGGCATGTCAGATTTTGATGTCTTTCTATGTTGTCGTAAGATTTTTATTTATCGGACTTGATATTTTACAATCAATGCATCATTAGATAACTATTCCACAGTGTATTGGCTGACTCATGCTGCCCTTGACTTGTAGTGAAACTATGAAATTAAGGCTGGTTTTTCTTCCTTTTAGCATTTCTCACTTTACTTTAGGGTCTGTTTGGATTCATGGAAAGCATGAAAGGAAATAGTGTTTCTTGGGAATCCTTATTTCCAGTAAACTATGGGAAAGGAAACATTGTTTTCCTTGTTTGTTTTTCAACAAGATTTTCCTAGAAATTTAGGATCTATTTTCAAATTTATTGTTTGGCAAAACAATTTTCTTAGAAAAAATTTAGGTAGTCACTAGCATGTTTAACAGATTAGCACATGTGGCACAAGTGGGATGCCTAAAGATGAACAGTTGAACATGTGGCATGCAAAACCCCAAACTTTTCAATACCTGAGTATTGAAAGTTCTCGAGTGTTACCGTGAAATTTAACTTAATATGTATATGTATATAATACCAATATAGCTATCCTAACCTTACGTCTATTCCCCAACATGAATCTGACTGTTGGGAATAATCTTCATTCATATATCAAGCCATCTGACCATTGATTTTAAGACATGACAATCATATATCTAAGTATCCTTGCCTGTTCATCATAACCAACCGCTCAGTCAAATATGCACTGCTAGAAAGAGACATCTGACCGTCCACTTTGATTTTGGACCACCCGATCGTAATAAACGAGCTACTTGATCTCTACATCCACTCATACACATATTAAGTTGAGATTCTGATCCGTTCATCTCGTTTATCACCTACGAATATGCTTGGCCCACCATTAGAATTACAATATGAGGAACTTACACATGTGAACAAGTCACTTGAATCTAACGGTATACATGTTCTACCCCTTGATCGCTCCAAAAATCCACTTGTGTTCATCCATTTAAAAAACTAACCATACATCCACCTACATACATGGTTAGAGTGCTAACCATCAAGTTCCCTTATTTTTAGCAAGTCATTTGACCATCCGTCATGTTCGGATCAGCCAAACGGGCCACGTGAATATCATGGTAAACCGATCATCATAAAGATCTTAAGTTATATATCCAAACTATCGGGTAATATTTCAACTAAATGTGTACAACTGTTACTATGAAGCACGGAGTGTGTAAGCCATAAAAAGAGCATCTTCGTCTTTTTTGGACAATAAAGTTGTGAGTTATGGACAACGGGAGTTCGGACAAAGGAAAATGGTAGATTTGGAATTTTAAACCCATATAGTCACATTAACAGCAACAATTTGTTACTATTACGTAAGTGGTTTTTATGGTAAGTATCAACCACACATTGTTACAATGTGTAACAATGTGTGGCTTACCTAGGACTTAGATTTATCCCATATTTGAGGTCATAACTGAGCACGATCTTGCAAAGGTGATGAACGGAGTGGATTTCCCACCAAACATCAAGTTGGACCCCACCTTTGCCTCAGCCACTTGTGAAAACCAAGAAGTTCACGTGCCTTACACGTAACTGACTTCTCGGTTCAATGGTAAACATAGTCCCACGTTGACTAATGATGTGGCCCACCTGAAACTCGGATCCATTTCAGATCTTGACCCATGCGCTAACACCAACACACAAAACAGATGAACGGTGTGGATCTACCAAAAGACTATCAAAGGTGGACCCCACCGACTACAACAGAGAGCTGAAATCGGATTTCTTCCGCAAATAACAAACAGTGGAGAAACCGGATGGAATCTAACTTCCACACGTAGGACGACCAACACTTGGAGCCTGGCTTCAATCCGAGCCGTCCAAACTTCGATGAGGAGACTTCTGACCCCTCCCAAGACGCTCGAAAAGGAAGGAAAGGAGGAGGATCACATGTTCTGCCATTTCTTCACTAAGATGAACCGCAACACGCGGAATCAGCGATCGCGTACACCACTCCACAACGTACAGGACACAAATTCTGTGGGCCAGGGAGCATCGGACAACAATCCCAGGCCATCCAAAAGAGGCCACTCGAATGGATATAGAATAAGGGACCATCCACCATTGAAGATGAATCATCTTCCTCGTCCAAGATGACGATCCAAGTGAGGATTACTGGCTCCATCATAAGATCTAAGTCGTTTAGACGGTGACCCTTACAGATCCGACTCGATTTCCGGAATAAAGAAAAGAAGAGAGCAACGAGAAGAATTGAAAACAAGATGGTGCGGACAGCATCCGCACTTTTTCGCCCTTGTGCATAAACAGAGTTGCGGAAGACACAATCTTCCTCTATTAGGATTCTTCCTCCCGTAGACTGAAGGCCTTATAAAAGCCTGGTATGCGGAAGAAGGGAGGTATCGTTCAAACTCCCGCACTAAGAGAGAGAGAGAGAGTTCGGGTGCTTGATCGAGTTAACCCGGTTGGGATCATATGGGTTGACTTTCTGGCCCATCCGGGTTCTCTGTTCGACCCTGAAGAAGAAGAAGAACAAGAGGAAGAATAAGACGAAGAGAGAAAGAGAGCATGGGTGTTGCACACCAAACCATAACTCACTGAGTCGCAGGTCGAGTCTGGATCCGAGTCAAGTTCGAATTTGTCAATCAGTGGATCGTTCAGAATTCTCCTGGGTTATTTTCAGACTTTAAGATGATTTCAAAATCTTCAAACTAGTACGTAGTCGTTAAGGGATGGAAATCGTATTGAACTTTAAGTTTTGTCGAGATAAAAATTGGCGCCGAATGAGTGAGTCACCCATCCACACTGTTCATCTGTTTTGTGTGTTGGTGTTAGGGCACGTGAACTTCTTGGTTTTCATGAGTGGCTGGGGCAAAGGTAGTCAACGTGGGACTATGTTTACCGTTGAACCGAGAAGTCAGTTACGTGCAAGGCACGTGAACTTCTTGGTTTTCATGAGTGGCTGGGGCAAAGGTGGGGTCCAACTTGATGTTTGGTTGGAAATCTGCTCCGTTCATCACCTTTGCAAGATCATGCTCAACTATGGCCTCAAATATGGGACAAATTTAAGTCCTAGGTGGGCCACACATTGTAACAATTTGTGGTTGATACTTACCGTAAAAACCACTTACGCAACAGTAACAGATTGTTGTTGTTAACGTGACTATACGGGTTTAAAATTTCAAATCTACCCTTTTCCTTTGTCTGGACTCTCGCCGTCCATTACTCGCAACTTTACTGTCTAAGAGAGAGGAAACTTCACCACTAATTGTTATTTTTCATCTCATTTGGTTAAGTTTGGGCCCTGATCTCTTAAGGATGACAAAAATGCTCTTTTTATGGCTGATACACTCCGTGCTTAATAGTGGCAGTTTACACTTCTAGTTGAAATATTACCCGATAGTTTGGACATATAACTTAAGATCTTCATGATGATCAATTTACCATGATATTCACGTGGCCCGTTTGGCGGATCAAAACATGATGGATGGTCAGGTGACTTGTTAAAAATAAGAGAACTTGATGGTTAGCACTCCGACCATGTATGTAGGTGGATGTACGGTTAGTTTTGTAAATGGATGAGCACAAGTGGATTTTTGGAGCGATCAAAGGGTAGAACATGTATACCGTTAGATTTGAGTGACTTGTTCACATGTGTAAGTTCCTCAAATTGTAATTCTAATGGTGGGTTATGCATATTCATAGGTGATGAACGAGACGAACGGATCAGAATCATAACTTGATATGTGTATGAGCAGATGTAGAGATCAAATAGCTAGTTTATTACGATCGAGTGGTCCAAAATCAAAGTGGACGATCAGATGTCTCTTTCTAGCAGTGCATATTTGACTGAGCGGTTCGTTATGATGAACAGGCGATGATACTTAGATATATGATAGTCATGTCTTAAAATCAATGGTCGGATGGCTTGATATATGGATGAAGATTATTCCCAACAGTCAGATTCATGTTGCGGAATAGACGTAAGGTTAGGATAGCTAGATTGGTATCGTATACATTTACATATTAAGTTAAATTTCACGGTAACACTCGAGAACTTTCAGTACTCGGGTATTGAAAAGTTCGGGGTGTTATAATCTACCCCCCTTAAACAAAATTTCGTCCCCGAAATTTAATCACTTATACCTTTTACATTGATTCATTATGTTTAAGTTTTCACTTTATTCTTCATAAGGTAGTTATATATGTTTAAGTGTGTGTATAATTGGTTACATGAAATCGGGGCGCTACACGGCATGTGTGGGCACTTGAAGTTGAATTGTGGCAAATGTGGTAGATGTGAGGGGGTTGAAGTTGTACGGAAGAACATGTAGCACAAGACACGCATTGACACATTTGACACGTGGGCACTTGAAACTAGATGACAACACTTGTGAACATTGCACCTTTGGCACATGTAGCATTTTTGGAGTGATGGGAAATGGATGATGGCACATGTGGAGTGCTCTGCACATGTGGGGCACAAGAGAAGATGAATGGTTGTAATGTGGCACAATAGCACATGTAGAGCGCAAGAGAAGATGGATGGTGACACATGTGACACGTTAGCACACGTGGGGCTCTTTACACGTGGGGCACAAAAGATGGATGGTGGCACACGTACTGCCATTTGGCACATTTGGGCTTAATCCTTTAGAAACTCATTTTCATTCAACTGTGGGAAAATGTGTTTCTTTTGGGTAGAGGTGGGAAAATAAATTTGTTTATTTCCAACAAAGATAGAAAGTGGGAAATGGTGTATCCCACAAATTCCCACAAAGAAAGGCTTGACAAACAACTGAAAGTGAGTTTCATGGGAAACAATGTTTCCTTTCCTTTCCGTGAATCTAGACAAGCCCTTAGGAAAATTACAAGATTACAACCATAAGATTGAACCCCTCGCCGGAACTCAAAGACCCTCGTGATACCTGGGGCCTGTTTACATATGCGGAATCCATGGTTTGGACGGATAACTTTAATGATCATGTTTTCTAGAACTGTTCACTAGTGGATTCCCAAAAGGGTGGTCTGTTTGGATTGCAAGTGGAAATTCCATTTCTCATTTCACCTGATATCTTCTGCCAATTTTGGAGCCTAATGATTACTGCATGGAATCCACAGTTTTCTTTGCAATCCAAACAGTCGTAGATGTCAAATCAAGGAACGTGCTTTCCTGTGTATCACTCATATCCAAACAGGACCAAGAAGAAAATTATGAGATAAGCTCAAACCTTGTGAAGAATATTAACCTGTCACATGAAAATCCTGTGTATTAGGAAATATGCATGCAATAGGTAGTCTCTCATCATTAGAGTTGGACATCGAGTCGAGTCGAACCGAATTAGGGCTGACCCGACTCGATCCGGTTTTGAAATAGGCCTGACCCGAGCTCGACCTAACTCGGTACCGAGTCCAGCATGCTTGACCCGATCCGAGTTCGGGTCTAGCCTGGACTAATCCGGACCGAGTCTAACCCAGTCACAAGTACCGAGTCGGGTCGAGTGCAGCGAATATCCACGTGCTGAAATCACAATTCAAAACCTAGATTCACTTGCTAGAATTGCAGCCTCTCTATTAGCTACACGACATCTCAGATATGAAATGCCAGATCTGAGATATATATATATATATATATATATATATATATATATATATATAGGGAAAAGGTTCTATGAGGTGGAGCTCATGGGAACTTCCCATGAGGTCGAGCTGTGTGGGCCACACCACATACAAAAGTTGAGAGGGGTTACCCTTCATTAAAACATTCATAATCATTTGTTGGGCCCACTGAGAACTGGTTCACAAATCCAGCCCATCCATTATGTGTGTACCACTTGGATGAGGGGTCAGACCAAGTTTTAGACGCATCCAAATTTCAGGTGGGCCCCACCAAGTGCTTTTATATGTTTTAGGCATGTCTTCACATGATTTTAGATGGTATGGCCCACCTGAGTTCCGTGTACGGCTGATTTTTGGGATATCCCATAATTTAAAGGGGACCCATCAAATGCACGGCGTAGATGTTCGACACGCATCATGGTGGGGCCCACCTAGCTCGACCTCATGGGAAGTTCCCATGAGCTCGACCGCATAGAACCTTTTCCCACACACACACACACACACACACACACACACACACATATATATATGGATCGAGTCAAGTTAGTACCGAGTTGGGTTAGTTACTGGGTGACAGTTTGAGTTCGGATTGGACGAAATCAAATCGATTCGGATCGACTCACCCACTCGGTTTGGGTCAAGTCGGATCTGAACGAGTCGAGTCATCCTGTGCCCAGCTCTACTGACCATTGAAAGCCCCATATTGCAAGGGATTTCATCCTCCCTTTGTGAACTGCAATGTTATATTTTGCCAGAAATTTTTCAACAAATTACTTGAGATTGAGGTCTGATGACAACCACAAACTCTCCAATGTAGGAATGTTTTTGGTGTTTTTTTTTTTTTTGGAAAATTCTTCCTTAGAAAATATCAGCTACAGCCTACAAGAGCTTGCTCCTGGTGTGCACGCATGCGAGAGGGGTTCATCGTTGAGAAGACTATGAAAATGGTTCGTGAAGAGACTGAGTTTTAAAGCTTCACTTAAGGGTTAGCCATTAAAAAAGGAGGAGAAATTGATCCATAAACCATAGGCCATACATCAAGACCGTTTGACTAGGGGAGAAGCCAACTTGTTGTGAACCATCGCTAGCTGGTGGAAAAGGCTTTTCTGCCAAGATATCCCAAAATGGTTATGCAAAGGTTGTTATGTAACGGTAACATTGGTACCGTTATGTGCTATGGGGTTGTAACAGCTGTTACGGAAAATCGACTTGTAATGGCCTGTAACCTTTACAGGGCCGATATAGATTTTTCAAAACAGAAGAAGAAGAAGAAGAAGCCATAACGGCTGTTACAGCCCGTATCGTAATGGTAACAGCGGTGACCATTACGGCCACCGTTACTGTTATGGAAAACCTTAGTTTCTGCCAACCACTGATGTTCAAGGACCCATCACTGGATCGTGGGGAGCTAGTGATGCGGTGTGGCAGGATCTAGATTGCGGGAAAATGTTTTTTGCCAAACAGTGGGCACCCTGTTTTGGACCGAATTTCCATTATTTGAATGTTTCCTTTCAAGTCCTATGTTAGTTTGGTCATTTTGCTGTGAATTAATGTTAGTATGGCCAGGATAGAAACCTTTCCAAAAAAAAAAGAAGTATGGCCAGGATAGAAGCTAGCATGAAGAATCAGTGGTCTAGATTGGTTAGTATTAAGGGATTAGTATAACTACATCATATTCTTTGTAATAGGGGGAAGTTTGTGCTAGAAATGAAATTCATTTTTCTGTTAGAGAAGAAGAAAGGAGGGTGGATTTGATTTCTTTTGTTCTTAAAGTTAGATCTGATCATCACTTGAGTTGCTCGCGGATTGCCCAATTTTGTTTTCCCATGCTTGAACAGTTCGCTGGGACTGAAATGCTCGCCTGCAACCAGCCATTTCGTGGAGTTGACTCTATCTAGCTTGCATTAAAGCCTGTATATGGGGACAATTTCAGCTTTGGATTGCTATCTGATAACCATCTGGACCAATCACAACTGAAATTAAAAATGCAAATCCCTTGCTATCAAGTCACAAGAAATCCCAGTTAGTCAAAACTACTATTGATCTTATCTAACACAACAGCAATCGATAATGGAGCATCTTGTCGCTAAAGAATAGATTCAACTATTTCTTTCTATCCATGTTTCCCAACATAAGGCCGGGAAACAGTTTCCAAAGAATGCTTCCCCTGGCTTTGAATGGATCACTTCCCTGTTTGGTTTACCTTGTAGAGTAGATATTGGATCATGTCTAGGGCCTGTTATCGATGGATAGTGGGAAAGAAAAGAAAATGGATGTGACTTCTTACATTGTTTGGAAGAAATATTGGATTTCAAAAAAGCAGAAATTACTCAAACGCCATTGTCAAATTTTCGCGCACTAGATACGAGATAACCAATGTGAGAGCTTTATCAGCTTCCCCCTCTCCTTACCCCCCTCCCCCTCTCAAGACACGGATTGCATGTAGGGGGGCGCTGCATGCAACACATCTAACGGCAATGTGCCACCAATGAAAAAGCATCACGTGTGTGTGTTAGACGGGGGATTCACAATGAAAAGGGCAAAATCGTTATTTTGTATAAGGGAATCTTTTCAATGTAGGTCCTATATCTGACAGGCGCACATGACGCTTTTTCATTTGCGGCACATCATCATTGGGCTGGGTGCATGCAACGCTCTGCTGCATGCAATTCGCATCACCCCAAAATGGAAACCATGGAAATTTATCTCATGGAAATCTTGGGGAATCATCATTGGATCATTATAATTTGATTTATTTTCTTTTCTTTCCCCACTATCCAAATGGACCTATGAGGGGAACTTGGGGGAAACTGAAATTTCATGTCTTTTGAAGTTGGCTCCCTCCCAACTTCAGAAGGCATGAAGCTACGAAGTTTCCCGAAGACGTGATCCAAATTTCTCCTCTATGGGGTAATGCCAACAAGGCCAAAAGAACTCTTCCATGTAAAACTAGAAAACGGAAAGATTAGTGGTAATTTATCATTTTGGCTCATTTTTTCCTTTTACTTTGGCATTGGATTGAAGTGTGAAGATAAAAGTGGCAAGTGGCAACAGATTCAGGTGCGGAAGGAAAGTGTTTGTTTGAAAATGTTAACAAGTACAATAGCTGGAAAGCAGGAGCAGCACCTGGTTTGAAGGTTTGTGCAACTAAGGGAGGAAGGATACGACATAATCTCATGCATTGTTCAAAAACCTGAAAACAAGACTCAACTTGATGTCAACTCGGTGTTCAGTTGGGTTGGGTCAACTTGAGGCCTTGATCCAGCTAGGGAGGGTGGAGTTATTAGCGATTAATGTACTATCATTGAGAAGTCTTTTTCTGACATTCTGGAGGTGTGACTTGAATGTGGCCAAAGCAAGCGGAAGCTCTTTTTAGAAGGATCAACAGTCTTTTCTTCATTGTCCTGGGTCCTTCAATAGTTGAAGGCTATTTGACTAAGGGTGAAATAATTTGTTGCTTCATGTAATGGAATTGCCAGTTTTCTAGAAAAAGTGGGTGCAGCGAAACCAGCTGTGTTATTGAGAATTTCTTTTACTTGAGCCTAATGTTTTTCTTCTCTGAATAATGAAATTTCCATCGTCTAGGAAGAAAAAGGAAGGAAAATTCAATATTGTTGATGCTTGGGGTTCCAGATTTGGGAGTTGTCTTAATGACCGGTAATTTGATAGAAAGCATCCTTAGCTTGAGTAGCTTAGATGGATGTTACTGTCAAACAACCATTTACTCCATAAGCTTAAGCTTTCAGAGTGTGGTGTATCAATGTATATAAAGGGACTTTATCACTTTAATACCCCCCCCGCACGTGCGGGTTGGGAACTCTGCACGGGAACATACTGAGAAGGGTGGAGGGACACTCACACCATAAATAGGCCAGGCTTGATTTCCCGGTCCCTGGGCTGGACCTGATTTTTCCTGACCCCCCGTGGGAGAATAAAATATTAGCGATGCATATTTGCTGCTCTCAAGATTCGAACATAGATCTTTCTCTTTGATACCATGTCAAACAACCATTTACTCCAAAAGCTCAAGCTTTTAGAGTGTGGTGTATCAATGTATATCAAGGGACTTTATCACTTTAACAGTTACTTCCCAAAGACTGCAATGATCATAGTGTGTGTGGGTTTGGGGGTCTTATGTGAGTGCAGACTTGTTTGCTTAGGGAGAAAAATGGCGTAGCGGGTGCGTGGTTTTAAAAGAGGATGAAGAGGTTGCATGATAAACCTAGAATCCGCAAGGTAGCAAATATTCTAGAAAAACAAAATATTATTGAGAATAATGAATGAAGTCCTTTTTACAGAGCAATTGATATGGAATTATATATGCCCTAGATTGTAAATGGGTTAGTTTCCTGGAAGGGCAAACTTTCTTAAAATAGTGAACTTGTTAAAAATAGTAAATGCCTTTTACACCTACTCAAAACTCTTTTACACGACTCAAATGAGGACTTCAGGCATTACTTGGCTTCTTCAAACCCTTAAACGACCAAACTTTTGGAATACTGTTCGGAGCCCAAGAGCCTTTGGCATTGGCTGAGTTGTGGAGCTCGTTTATTTTTTTCACACATACGCACACCACCACACACTCATGCCGTAGTGGAATTTCACCACCTATGGATACTCGAACCCTCGATCAGGTGTTGAAACTCCTGAGAGTCTACCACCGGAGTAAGAGTAAGGACCTGTTGTAGAGCTCGTTGATAGCTTTCCAACGACATTACATGTGCAAAACTGATAACTGGCCGCAATGTTATGGCCGTTGGAAGCTATAGTGTGCAGTAGACCTTGGATCGAATTTCTGGTCCATTTTCCTTCAACCGAACTTTTCCACGAGATTTTTCTTTACCTTGTCCTACATTAGAAATGTAAACGACCTTGGGAGAGAACAAATTTCCTTGATGCGACAGTTTCCTCTGTTCGAGAAGCAAAAAAAGAGGGGGAAATTGGTATCCTTTTCCGAGCTTTTCCCCAAAAAACAAGCAAAACCATTTTAAAAAAGAAGAAGAAAAATCAATTTCCTCAATTGGTGAGAAAATTCTGTGACCCTCTGATATACGTTGAAAGTTATCATTATTGCACATTTCCTTGTTTAGGTAGATTTGGCTATTTCAAAATTTCAAAACAAACAATTGGAATGGAAAAGAAAAAAATTGTGTAAAAGCCTTCATTTCCCTCTCACCGCCTCGATTGAGGTCGTTTCGTGCTAGTTTAGATGTCTCTTTTAAAAAAAAAACACAAAACTAGATCTCTCTGAAGTGCTGGTTTTCTCTGAATCTTGGTTACAAGATTTGAAGCTAGGTTGAGTCAACTCTGACAAAGTGAGATTTCAACCCGAGTCTCTTGGAAACATGTTCCGGGTTTGACACGTTCTCGACTTGGGAAGACTCATCGAGTCGACTTGGCATGACTCGTGGTGACTCGAACCGAGTCACTCGTTGTTTTGACATCTATTATCATACCTAACATCTTTATTTCTAATTATTGAGTAGATTTGGGTAGAGTTGTAGAGTCAACCTGACCCAAGGGGTCCATGACCTTGATCCGGTTCTGACTTGGTGAGACTTGTTGAACTGACTCGCCAATTGGGTTGACTCAAATCGAGTCCGTTGCTGAGTGATGGTCCTTTTAATAATAAAAATAAAAAGAGGCACTGGGAACAAAAATCGAACCGACAACCTCTAGCATAGGTGCAAACAATGTTATCAACTAGCCATGCGTTGCACTACTGGCTATTGTTGTCATTTTAAAAAACCTAGTATCAGTTTCAAATCTAATATCACTTTAAACACTTCTCTACTTGAGGATCCAGTGGAACGGAGTCAAGTCTTCAAGTCATCCCGATCAGGCTGCATATCGAATTGGGTTGAGCGTTTGGGTTTTTGAACTATTGTTGTGAGCCGTTGGGCTACTTCTGTCTTGCACTACTTTTAATAAGATCCTTGTTGCATTCTAGATGGTAATGAAAAATAAAAGTTTGATGGTCATTCAATATACCATAGAGAGGGAAGACCCTGGATCAGTTTCAGCTGATGGGGGTTTTGGTATGTGGCCTCTCACCTTTTGATTTTTACATTTTCTTACCCTGAGTTTTGAAGGTGGCAATGGCTGGGTAGACTTCAGGCTGGGCTTGGACTTACTAGCTTGGCCTGTGGGCTGGACTTGGCCCTCACATGCAAGGTCTGTCAGTTTTTGGGTCGGGTTTGGGCTCAAGTCTTTTTAGCCTGACCTGACCCAACCCTACTTTATACGTGTGTTTGTACATGCCATTTCAATCCTCAGGCAATCCATCCATCTAGAATTTAGATCATTGGTTTCATTTCTCTAAAATGTTTATATGTTTGACCCACTTCATCTATGGGTAGTTTGTGAACATTCAAGTGGAAAATAGTTTTTTGTTTTTTGTTTTGTTTTTTTTTTTTTTTTTTTTTTTAAATTTTTAATTTTTTAAAAAATCATTTTTTGGGCCACGCCGGGCGAGGCCAGCAGGTTGGGCTCGCTTCCAGTGAAGCTTTTTAGCCTTTCCTGGCCCAAAACCGGACTACGGATGCCCTTTCGATTTTTCATTTGCATCTTTTTTTTTTTCCTTTTGTTTTTGCATACCTACCCCTAGAGCTACTGTGCTGCTTGATACAATACAGATATGTATGCTTACTGTGAATAGAACAAAGTGGCTGAACCAGATGCATCAGATGGGTGCTCTCGGCCGAAGAATTTCTTAGCCAAATTCCTGAAGAGATCGATTGTAAGCCATCAGATCTTGCAGATTCTTCTACTGAGTTTGGACCAATGCCCTTTTTTTCCTTAATTTTTTTTTATAGATTTTCTTGAACTGTCCATTCACATACCATCCATGACATAGATAAAAATAGTAAGATGGTCTTGATTTTTTGGCTATGGGACTTTGCATGTGGGGCTAATGCAAAATGGCGCAGATGGGTTGGTAGTCCAGATCATTTGTATGTTGTGTCCAAGGGTGCTATGGCCCCAAAAGTCTCCTTGCGAGGACTATTAACTATTTTGGTGTGTCCCGTCAATGGACGGTCAAGAGGAGAAATATGCAGCGGGCCACATTCAAATGTGAAAATGGTCGAAGGGATCCTCCCATTTATGAGATTTTTGGGGCCTGGCCCATCAATGGTCAGGATTACCAAACCATTGTAGGGGTGGCAAACAAAATCACAAAATGCACAACTCTGTTTCTACGAATTCATAATCCTACATGAGGTGGCAATGGGCGGGGCTGGGCCCAGGTCCATGATGAACAACCCGATCTACTGATCGAGTGGGTCACCGATATCCAGAAAGAATGGATTGGTTTTGATCAGTTCCATTCATCATAAGTGTGGTTTAAGAAGATTCTGGGTCATGTTTCCATGATCCAAATGATCCAGACGGTCGCCTACGAAGTGGGCCGTGCTGAACTCGGATTCTTTATATGGTCTAGGCTTGGGGCTAGGCCTGAGCCCGGTCTATTGCCAGCCTTAAGATCATGCAATAAAGTGCTAGTTCTCTTAACTTTCTCTCTATATATCTATGCGTTTTCGTAAGTAGACAAGATATGCGGAGGAGAGGTTAGGAGAGAGATCTTAGGGGAATAGGAATAAGAACATCTCTACATCCCTCTCGAACTTCTTGTCTTTTCAAAATTTAAATGAGGAAGAAAGTTGTGGGTCCCACTCACTAGTGGCCACCTGATGAGTGGGGGCCATAGCCCTATAACCAACATCTCCCACTTGGTCACATGGTGGAAGATCTTTTGAACATAATTCTTCATTTTCCTTTAATTACAATCACCGTGGGGCCGGGGCTGGGGCCCGCTATAACACCATTGTCTTCTTATATTTGTTTAAAAGCATTAAATGACATATAGAGCTAGTGTTCAACAACCTGAGTTTTGTAGTGCTTGTCCTCATTCTCATGACCACACGGGATGGAGTTTACTGCTAATACGGAGGAGTCGACTATCAAATATATTTATTCAACTTAATGTACTTAAGTAAACTTATGATTTTAAACTTAGAAAGTATGATATATACATATACGTAGCATTTTCAAAACATTATTTTAAAACATCAAAGAAGAAATAATTATTATCAAGGGATAAGTCTCACAAATATTCTTAGGAATTTGATGTAGTTGTCACATGAACTTAACCACAAATGTGTAATTTACAATCAATTAGGTCACTCTTTCAGCGTGACGAAGTCCGTTGTGAATTATTTAGGACCTTTGTTATTGTATACTAAAATAGTGACACTTAATATTATCTTCTCATAAGCAATTGGAGGGGAGTTATGTTGGAATAAAATATGAGGATGAGCCACATGGAGCACTTGTGACTAGATGGTAGGTTTGGACAGTTCATGTCTAAGTGATGAGGGACCAATGGACTCCACATGAATGTGGTCATTTGTTATCCAATAATAATAATAATAAAAAGATTGGCTAGGGTGATGCGGGACAATTAATCACTTGCTCTAAAAGCTCGAACTGATAGAGCATGACGAAGTAATTCCTTTATCTCATAGCCTAGGCTCCAAATCCATGGGTTAGGTCTTCGGCCGAACGCTCCTCATGGGCCCCAAATCCATGGGTTCTGCTTCACACGGGCCCCAAATCCATGGGTTATGCGAGCCACCCACCCTGACTGTGCCCCTACATCCCATAGGCCACTCCACTCTAGCCCAGTGTGAAAATGCCCCCCCATTATAGGGCCCTTTTTTGTCATGTGAAAGGCACCGAGACTGAAACTAACTAGAGTTCGATGATGGAAAAGATTCCACCTTCAATAAACTCTATAGATGATAATGTTTTAGTCCATCTTCACTAACAATCTCGAGTATTTAAAAAAAGAAAGAAAAATAGCTCCATTAATTAGAACTTTGAAGGGTGAGAATGAGTGGAAAATCAAGGTGTAGTACGGTTCATTGTTCCCTCAATTTCTAACACATGTTAATGGCAGACAGCGACAACCCAAATATGCGCATGACAATCCAAATAAGGACCACAAGCTAATAATAAATATGAAACTAGCATATTAGACGGTACAATAATTAGATTGAATTAAAGCATATTATAAACAAAAAAGTCCAAGTAACTAGCTTTATAACCACATAGTAGGTGATATTTGATATTCTTCATGTCTACAGTAATCTCATTAGATGTGGGATGTGATTCCAACTCATCATCTCACAACTAGATTCATCACATGAGGATGTGAATATGTTGGAAGATTGCATGTTACAAACACGAGATGGGTCCCTCCATCTCAGCTAGGAATCATGTGAACGTTCTTATCATCACAAAAAAAAAAACAACAAACATTTGGTGGTATCACTGGAAAGCATTATGGCTGTGTGATTGAGATGTCCATATTAGCTGTGTGAGATGTAGGCCATGTATTAGGTAGAGAACCTTTCATGGATATTAACCATGTGATGGATAGATCAATTCGGGGAGTGGACCACATGCACAACACAAAAAAGCTTTCACATTAGAACATTATTGGAAAGGGGACCATTGTCATCCTCATCAATCATGCAATGTTAGCGATGTCTCCAAAGCTTTTAAATGATATGTAGGAAAGACAATGATAGTCCATGTGATATGTCGTGAAAACCATATCGATGAATGGTTTTGTCCATCCTATCAATACTGTAAAAATGTATAATGAAGATTGAGAAGAAAAGAATAAAATAAAAATCCAATCATCTTCTTTAAACATCTATTCAATTATTTCAATCAAAATTTTCTTTTAGTCAAACGGTTCCTAAAAAAATAGGTGGGTGACAAAATCACCAACATTTAAAGGATAAGAATCATCCAATTAGATTAATGATTTCTTGTCCCACATGTCAGATGTGGCCATAAGTGGACTCGGATTCGGTGGTGACATTATTGGTTGGTGCTGGAAAAAGCTCCGTGCACCCCACCAGGATGTCTGTGTTTATCCATTCTGTCCATCCATTGTGTTAGCTCATTTTAGGGCATGAGCAAACTATACCATATGAAACAATGGTGATTGAATGACTACTACTAGAAACTTATCGAGGACCGCAAAAGTTTTAGAACAATGGTGATTGAACGACTGCTATGAGAAACTTATTGAGGACCACAAAAGTTTTACATCCAGCTGGTATTTGTATTTTCCCTTCACCCAGATCTATTTGATCTTATGACGGGTTGGATGGCAAATCAGCATTATAATGAGCCCTAGGTAGGTTTCAACAGTCATCCAAATAAGCATTATAATGAGCCCTAGGAAGGTTTCAACGGTGACTATCATTATCTCCACTATATCTAGTGGTGTGGTCCACTTCAGCTTTGGATCTATTTCATTTTTGGGCTAATGCTTTCAAGTAAGCTGAAAAAATGAATGAACAGTGTGGATGCAAAACATTGTGGACACACTCACATGAGCGATGCCCTCTCACTTTCTCAGCACTCATATAAAATAATGCATATAATTCTGGAGTCACCGTTAGCTAATGAAAATAGAATCAATAACCAGTTAGAAATCGTAGAATCACTTAAGATTTGGAGAATCAAATGCTTCTTAATTTCCTAATGTTGATCTACAACCAAATATTTTAAGGGTTGTTGAGCTTAGAAGCATCACTTAGATGTGATCCAAATGTAAATCAAACAAACATAGAGAAAAAAAAAAAAATTAAGCATGCGCAGAGAACATGACAACTTACATGGAAAAATCTTTGCAGAAAAAAAAACCACAGCACAAAGTGACAAACAATTCACTATAAGAATGAAATTACAAGAGATGGAATCAACTTACATGCAAACCCTAGAGTAAAAAATTATAGATATCCTTTTTTCACAACTCTGGCTCTCTCTAGAACAAGCTTTCAATCCTTCATATAACCATAAACCCATATTACACTCGTATATGTAACCCGAATTCAGAATTAGAAATAAAACTGCATACTTACGTAAAAGATGCAGATTGTCGGTAGAACCTTCGATATGATCGAGTGGCATCGACAGCTTGTCGATAGGATCGAGCCCAACTTTGATAGGATCAAAGATCTCCAAAAATTGTACAACGAGCAATTGAGAAAAATCTGAAATTACTCAATCAAATCAACCAAGGTGTCGATTCTATACAAAATTTCTTGTTTCAGCAGATATTAAAGGCACCTGATTTCAACAATTTCTATTGTAGATTTAATTTTTATGCTTCACTGCTTTAAGTTGCTTCCTCCATCTCTAATTGTTTTCATCATAATTTCATCATCGCGTCTTGTGCACACTTCGTTTTCCTCGAACATTTGTCAAGCTTAGATAAGTCGAGCAAAACATTAACTTCTTCGCAAGAACCACATTTGTAAGCATGTCGGAGCGACCACAGACTAAAGTTTCAACATCCAATTAATCGCTTCACCCACTAATATAAATGAATAACTGAAAGTCAACCTTCCATTGTCCATATTCCTTGCATAATTAGAATTCACATGGCATATAAGCTTATCCTCCTATTTTTTGAATGTCAAAACGTAGTTCACTGTACCTAGTATGTAACGAAGTAAACATTTCATTGCCTCCCAGTGTTGTTTGCCGGGGTTTGACATATATTTATTCACAACACCCACTGCATGTGTAATATCCGACCTCGTACAGACCATGACGTACATCAAACTGCCAATTTTGCTCGAGTATGTCATATGAGATATATACTGCTTTGCTTTATCTAACATAAGGCATTGTTCTTAAGAAAGTAAAAAATGAGTAACGTGGAAATTGCTAACCGGTTTTACCTTATCCATCTCAAACTTGAGTCTTCTTAAGACAACGATAATCTGCTCATTTCTCTATTCCTTTATAAGTTGATGCCGAGAATCCTCTTTGAAGACCTTGTTCAAGTGTGATACATACGATAGATGAGTTGAATATCTTAATCATATCTTAGTGAGCATATAAACAATCATAAAGGTTTTAATGAATGGGTATCCATGCTCAAGTGCTGTCTGTGATGCAGCCCACTTAAGTCCTAAATATGATTTTTAAGCCCATGGTGTACCATAGAAGAATGCATATGATTAATGATGTAGATGTCAAACACACATCACATTGCGGCCACACAATAGAACCTGATGGGAAGCTGCCATGTGGTCAGGTTACCTTTTCACACATGAGCTCCTACCTCTTGGAAGCTTCCCATTTGGTGGAGCTCTATGGCCCCACTATGATATGTGACAGACATCCATCACATCAATCAGATGCATCTTTCTATGGTGAGCCATGGACCTAAAATTCAAGCCAATCCATTACTTAAGAGGGCCACATTACAAATAATAGTTGAGAGTGGATGCCCTCCATTAAAACCTTTCAGATTGTATATATGTCCTAATAAAGTGTGATTTAGACATCCAGTCCATCCATTGTGTATGTTCCACGTGGATAATGGGTGACGCCAAATTTCAAGGCACTCCAAAGCTCAGGTAGACCCACCAAATACATTTAGATATTTTAAGCATGATTTTTCATAATTTCACATGGCATGGCTCACCTGGCTGGATCATGGATGGCTCCTGAAAACAGGACACGTGTAACAAAATTACCCACATTTAAGAGATGTGGCCAAAAGTCCCAGGAAGGTGGGCCATGTAGAATCCTTGTACTATCAAGAACAAGTTGCAACAATGTGGAACAGTGCATTTGTTTTTTTGGATGGATTCAAACAAATGCTATTGTAAGTCTCACAAGGAGGTTTTTCTACAATACATCCCTCTTGTATTGCTAACCGTTGGATCTGAGGCCACATTGAGTGATCCAGACTGTTGATATGACAATCTATGATGGGGAACGTGTCTGTTGCAAGAAACTTCGAGATCGGAAAATCCTAGACTTTTGAAACAATGGCCCACAAAGAAGCTGTTATGTAGACGGTTCATATTTAATGGAAAAAACAATCAATTAATCAAAGTTCTACAGTATTTCATTCAGAGAGTTTTATCATTAGGAGTCCATCATCCACGATGGGTCCCATCTTATAAACGGTTTGGATCACCGAATATGAACCCAGATCAGCTGATATAGTCAGGGTGCGGACGTATTGTATTGCAATACGCTTGCATGTATTGTAGCAAACCTTACGCCTGTATGTGTTGGGTACTACCTTGCATGTTCCCTGCTCGGCACAGGTAGGGCTCTGAGTAGTCACCGTGATATTTTCGTTTTATCCACACCGTCCATCCATTTTTTCATATCATTTTAGGTTAATTCCCAAAAATAAGGCATATAAAGACTCAGGTGGACCACACAGTGGGAAATGAATTTTCTACCATTGAAAACTTCTTTGGGGCTGTAGAAGTTTTGGATCAAGTTGATATTTCTGTTTTCCCTTCATTCAGTTCTTTCGGACCTTATGAAAGGTCGGATGGCAAATAAACATCTAGGTGGGCCCTAGAAAATTTTCAACAGTAGGTGCTATTATCACCACTGATTCCTAAGGTGTGGTCCACTCGAGACTTTAAACTCTCTCATTTTTTGGATTCTGTAGTAAAATAATATACAAAAATGGATAGACGGTTTGGATAAAATCTATATATCACAGTCGGCTCTCAAAGCTTCTGTCTGTGCCGTGCTCGGGACAGACGGGTGTAATCTGCGGGCGTCGTTGTTTGCCATATGCAGATAAGAGATCCCGAGTAGAATAGAATATTTTCACATTGTGTGGCTGAACAAGACTGCCACTCTTTTTCGACACGTGGCAGACTTTTACGAGATCTAAACGGATCACCAGTTAGGCCCTTCCACAGATGGGCCACATCTGAAAACTGACACCAATAGGGCAATCCTAACCCTTGAATCAGAAGAATTTTCCTTTTTACGAAAAATGGACGGTGAAAGCAACATTAGTTGGCATGTCCTCTAACAGAGAAGTTATGATTGTGATCCGTGTGATTTCAGGTGTATAGATAATCTAAGGTATCCTGTACTTGATGAATGGTTTGGATCTCTCTCTCTCCTGTGCCACGTGTGCCAAAACATTATGCAATTGGATACGTGGGAATGGACACATGGCACGATTTGATTGGCAAGCATGCCGGCCCATGCATTTCTCGCGAAGATTCACGTGGGATACACGTGGGAAGAGAAAGGACAAAAAAATTATTGGGCTGGAATCGTCTACAACACCTCAAGCACCCAAGCTTGTGGGGCCCACCATGTTGTAAATATATAATCCACTCCGTACATCATGTGATAAACATTACAACAACCGTACATACAAAATATCAGCCCATTAAAAATTCTGATGATCCAAATCAATGTTTAACAATGTAAAACTGCTTCTAAATCCTCTAAACTCAAGAGGTTTGGGCCACATGATATATGGATTAGATTGATTTGTATTTTCACATCATGTCTGGTAAATAATGCTGATTAACGGTTTAGATGATAGATACATACCATTGTGGGCCCACAGACAAACCTACGGTTGGCATCCCATCTCCGTTCCCTGAGGCGTATAGCCCGCCTTGAATTGTGGATCGGACGCGAACTGTGGAGGTAGGCGGCTAGGCGCTAAGCACCCTATAGGATCGTGTGAAGACTAAGTGGGGCCCACTGTGACGTATGTGTTTCATCTACTCGGTGCATCCGTTTTTCCAGCTCATTTTAAGGTGTTAGACAAAAAATGAAGTATATACAAAGATCAAGTGGACCACACGACAGTAAACAGTAGGGATTGAACGACTACCGTTGAAAGCTTCATGGGGCCATAGAAGTTTTTGGATCAAGCTGATATTTGTGTTTTCCCTGGACAAATAGATGAACGGTGTGGATAAAACACATACATCACGGTAGGCGCCACAGAGTCTTTATGGATCTGGCTGATTTATATATATATATATATATATATATATATATATATATATATATATATATATATGGTGAGGCCCACAGGGATGGGTTTGACGTGGCATAAAATAAGTGTTGTACTCGTAGAGATTCCGGTCCAGGATTATTGCAGGGACGGCCACATGTATAGGTTCATGAATAGCCCACCTGATCCGGAAACGGATTGGGTCGGTGCTCTGTGGGCTTCATCATGATATATTTGTTTCATCCATTCCGTACATCTATTTTTTACTGGTATCTTATGGTATGATACTAAAAATTAGTTATATCCAAATCTCAAGTGGACCACATTATAGAAAACAGTGTTGAATGAACATTGATCATTAAAAACTTTTTGGGGGCCATAAAAGTTTTGGATCAAGCTGATATTTTTTTTCCCCTTTATCTGGGTTTTTATGACCTAATCAACAGATTGGATGTCAATAAACAGTACAGTAGTCTTTAGGAGGATTTTAATGGTGGGTATCCAATCATTATTGTTTTCCTGTGGTGTGTTCCACTTGAGACTTATATTGCTATCATTTTTCTGGATACAACCTTAAAATGATCAGTAAAAATGGATGAACGGAATGGATGAAGCACATACATCATGGCGGGGCCCACAAAGCACCGACCACCAGCCACCGAGCTGGTGGCAGAGGAAGTAGTCAATCGCTTCCCACCTGATCCAATATTCTTGACACGTGTCATTATCTTGTAGGTCGAGATAGAAACAGCTGTAATAATTGAAGGAAAATAATGGAATGTGCCAACGGCCATCTTTGGCCTTATTATCATTATTTTTTGGTGTCGTTGTTGACATTTCTGTCCTAACTCACGAGGTTTCTTGGGTCTACACGTAGTCACGACATTGAAACATGGCACACGTGTGAGGGCCACAATGGACAAAGCAAATGGACGGTTAGAACAGTTTCTCATAGCCATCCATTTGCTTTGTCCATTGTGGCCCACAAGGATGAGTAATAACTGCAACAGGAGTGGATTAGGTGGGGCCCACCTTGTATATGTGTTCTATATCCACACCGTCCATCCGTTTTTTCATATCATTTTATGGCATCAGCCCCTAACAACGAAGCAGATCTAAATCTCAGGTGGACCACACCATAGAAGACAGTGGTGAATGACCATTAATGGACCACACCATAGAAGACAGTGGTGAATGACCATTAAAAACTTCTTGTGAGCCACAAAAGTTTTGGATCAAGGTGATATTTGTTATTTTCTTTCATCCATGTTTATGTGACGTTATCAACGGGTTGGATGGCACATAAACATTACAGTAGGCCCTAGGAATTTTTTAATAGTCGGGCATTCAATCAACACTATTTCATATAGTGTGGTCCATCTGAGATTTTTATTTATTTCTTTTTTAGGGTCATTACCTAAAATGATTTGGCAAAACGGATGGAAGGCATGGATATAGAATAAATGCATCAAGGTGGGCCCCAAGGCAAGGGCTGCGCATAATCAGCTCCTTGCATGTGGATGGACAGGGCTTTTGTGTTATTAAAAAACTTCTAGATGTTTTCTTGCAAACCTCAACCTTAGCATCTTGTCTTTGTGGATCATTAAACTATATTAGCAATAGTAGATCTTGAAAATGCTGTAAATTATGGTGCTCCTACTTGCATCGGGACACTCAGATATTTCCATCTATTGATCTAGACCACTCATTGGGTCCAGCTCTACAATGCAAAAAAATTACACTGATATGATAAATTAACCATTTGATCAATGGACTTTAATATGAAGGGCTAAGATCATTTAAAAACATGCCCCATCAGAAATTTCATCTATCTATTTGTTAGGACTCATTTTGGATTAGAAAAAAAGAGATGGGTGCAGAATAAGGACGATTGGATCATCTGATCAATGTGATTTTTGCATAGTGCATGAAATCTGCGTTGGACCTAATGAACGGTCTAGATCAATCGATTGGCCTGTCTAAGTATACTAGTACAACTAGGAGCACTATAACTTATAATGCCCTTGGAGAACAATAGAGCATTTTTCATCATGATTAAAGACACTAGCGACTCGTGGTGAGTCATCATGTCGACTCATCAATGGATGACAATGAAAAGAAGCCTTTCTTTCCTTTTTAAAGATTAAAAATTGAAAAAACATCCACTTGGCTCAATCCTATCTGAATGACTCAGAATTTTTATATTTTATAATTTAAACCCCTAAAATAAATATTAAAAAAATTCCTTGGGGGCTCCTTGAGTTATTTTGCATGTAGTTGTATTGGGACACCTGGACAATTCAATTGATAGCCACGATCCGGTCATTTTATTCAGCATGTATTTAATGAGCAAACGTGAATTATATAAAATTAGTGTAATATTTTACATGGTCCAATAAAAAAGTACCGTGTGTTTGTGGAGCTTAATAAAAAATTATAAATTTTTTATTAACCCAATAAAAAAATGCATGTTTATCAAGGTGGTACACATTAGGATAGGAGAAAACCCTATAATTTTTTATCACACCCAAATTGCTTTTTTTTCATGGGCTATCATATATTGGAAGATTCTAATCATATGATTACGGGCTTGTAAACTAGATAGTTGTTGCCCCTCGATTTACAATTTTTGCCACACATGAAACGTGAGGGTGCACTAGAACTGACCCTTCGGTTCAATTCCAACCGAACAACTTTGACCCCAAGTGTCAAGATAGATAGATACATATATAATCGAGATTTGAGAAGAATAATCGCCTATTCAACCACTCGTAAGATGTTGTTTAAGATAATTAAGTGATTATCGAAGGGTATGATTTGCCATCCGAAAGTTGATTGCACATTGCCTTACATACTAAAGAACTTTTGCAACACAGAAATAATTATAGTCGATCACTGAAAACAACTGCAAAGCACATTTTCAGAAGAAGAATTACTTGTATTGAAATAAAACTACTCCATCGTATGGACGTAGACTTGGAATATAGCAAATGAATTACCGCTACCCTTAATGTAAGATTAAGCCACTATTTGTACTAAGGAACGTAAAAGGACTAATTACGCTAATAAATATAAATGATAATTGACTAATACGATAATTAGTTTGATTGGTTTGGTTGGTATTTGATTGGTTTGGTTGGTGTGAGAGCTTTTGTTTCATCAAATACTTTTGTTATTTATAGATCTCTTTGCGATAACCATTTAAATGCTTCTTCCCCATGTTTAATCAATAGCACTTGCTTCGGCACTACCCCAATCTTTCATACTCTTCTTCTTAGACACTTATCCTAGTAACTATTATAGCACAATATTTCTCTCGACCACATTCTTCTTTCGAGTTTTTCGGTCACGCTACGTACATGGACGATGTATATTTCCCATTTCTGCAAAATACTGTCTATGTGTACTTGTAGATGTCATTTGTGTTGTATAATCTTATGTAATAAAATGTCTCATTTTAGTTAGTTCTTCCAAAAACCTAAAAAATAGGGTGCAATAATGACTAAGATTGTTAATGAGAAATAAGTCCTGTCAATTGTTGGGGGCCTTGCACAAAACCTTAGGATCTAGCTGTCCGAAACAAACTAGAATTATGAGATAATAAAGCAATGAAATAAATTAAAACACAAACCACACCACACAAGAGATTTTACGTGGAAAACCCTCTAAGAGGTAAAAACCACGAGACCTCGTCCAAATCAATAATCCACTATGAAGTAGAACGTTACAACCTTCTTCACTCACGCAGGAGTGGATAAACAATAAGAGAAGCAAAGAAAACAAAGAGATCTTACCGATTACGAGGACGTAGAAGTGCTGAGATATGCTAGATCACCTCTACGAGCATAGCCTCCCTTCCACAAGCTTCATCTCTCTCTTTCTCTCTCTCTCGTACACCTTTGATAGCCCTAAACCCTTTAGCAAATCCTTGCAAAGCTTTAGGAAACCCTCATGCCTTACCTCTTGAATGCCCTAGAAAACCCTAGGGACCTCCTATTTATAGTTTAGAAAAATCTCTTTCACACTCTTGCGAAAGCCGCCTCAAAATTTCGAATCCCGCACAAAATCGGACTCAAAATTGCGTAACCAGGACTGGTCATGCATGCTGCAAGACTGGTCGAGCACTGTTCACTCGATTGGTCGAGCCGACCCTCGACTGTTTAAGCACTGTTCATAAAGCTCGCTGGACTTTGAGTCAAGTGACTCAGGACTGGTCGAGCATTGTTCACTCGACCGGTCGAGCAGGCTACAGGATTGGTCGAGCAACGAGGGAATTTCACTGTTTGTGGCATCCGAACCGCACCTCATCTCCTCTGACCCGAGGAGGAAAACCCCATCAAATCTCCCCCTTTCCGACCCAGGAGGAATTCACCTTCTTCAAGCCAGCCCGATTTCTACAAATCTCAAATTTTTCCTTGAGCAAAGCCTTGGTCATCATGTTTGACTCATTATCGTCCGTGTGGACCTTCTCAAGCTGTAACACCTTCTGTTCCAAAGTATCCCTGATCCAGTGATACCGAATCTCTATGTGCTTCGAATTGGAGTGCTGACTTAGATTCTTGCTCAAGTGTATAACACTTTGACTATCGCAATAAACCACGTGCTCCTCCTGCTTTAAGCTAAGTTCCTGTAGGAATCTCTTCATCCAAAACATCTCTTTACATGCCTTTGTGACTGCAATGTACTCGGCCTCTGTCGTCGACAATGCTACGACCTTCTATAGCTTGCTCTGCCAAGAAATCGTTCCCCTTGCAAACGTGAACGTGAACCTCGATGTAGACTTCATGTGGTCTATGTCGCATGCCATATCTGCATCTGTGTAGCCCTCTAACACAGGTTTACCATCACTATAGCATAGGCTCAACCTGGATGAGCCTCTTAGATACCACAGTATCCACTTCATCATATAATAGGTGTAGTTCTTATGCAAGAATCTCATATCCTCTCGCATAGCTCTTAATCACTCTCCCTTATGCTCATCGGTTAGGGCCTCAGAATAATCTTCTGGCTCTCCCCCATCAGTTAGCATAATGTACTCATGCGGCGAGTACCTCTTGGACGGTTGTCTGCCCCTAGATGACCTCATCACCTGTGGCTTAACAGGTGGATTAAGTGGGGGTTGTTCTCCTGGTCCATCTTCTAAATGAACTCCCTCGTCCTCTGCACTTTGTTGTACTTCCCTGTCATTAGGCACCACAGGAGAAATAATCGGATCCATGTCCTCTAGTTCTGGCTTACTAATGTCTTCTATACATTGATCTTCAAAGAAAACCACATCTCTGCTCCTGACGAGATTCCTCTCGATCAGATTCCACAATCTGTAACCGAACATTTCATCACCGTACCACAAGAACACACACTGCCTGATCTTCATATTGAGCTTGGATCTCTCGTCCTTTGGTACGTGAACGGATGCCCTGCATCCAAACACCTTGAGATGACTGTACGATGGATTATGTCCAGTCCACACCTTCTCAGGTACTTCTCCATTCAATGTGGCTGATGGAGACCTGTTTATCAAATACACCGCCGTATGCATTGCTTCTCCCCAGAACATCTTGGGCAATTTCTCATGGGATAATATGCATATGATTCTCTCTACAATGGTGCGATTCATTTGCTCAGCCACACCATTATGCTGGGGGGTCTTGAGAGCCGTCTATTCATGCTATATACCCAGGGACTTATAATACTCATGAAAGTCGCCAATGTATTCACCACCATTGTCAGTGCGGATGCACTTCAATGATCTACCCGTCTCTCTCTCGACCATAGCATAAAATAATTTAAACACACCAAAGACCTCGTCCTTGGATTTCAAAGCATAAACCCAAACCCTCTTAAATGCATCATCTATAAAAGTAACAAAATACAATGCCCCACTCAAGGTTTTTGTCCTCATAGGACCACAAACATCAGAATAAATCAAATCTAATGTATACACTTTATTAACATGAGAAGCAGATTTAATAAATGAAACTCTATGCTGTTTATCTGATAAACAATTAATACAGGTTTTGAGAGGTATACTTGTCACATCTGGAAGGAGCCGCTTCCTCGCTAATTACTGAAGCCCTTTTTTACTCATGTGACCTAGACGCTTGTGCTACATGTCAATAGCTGAATCTTCCGCTGCATTCAACCCACTCTTGCACACACTGATACTTGCCTTGTAAAGGGTGCAACACTTCTTTCCTCTGGCTGCGATCAATAAACCTTTGATGAGCTTCCAACGCCCACCAGCAAATCGATTTTCATAGCCATCATCATCCAACATTCTCGTCGACATCAAGTTGAGGCGAAGGTCTGAGATATGCTTCACATCTCTGAAAATCAATGTGCAGCCCACGTCGGTTTTCACATATATATCACCGACTCCTACGATCTTCAATACGCCAAAATTTCTCATCTTCACGGTCCCATAGTCACTAGACTTGTAGCTTGTGAAGAAGTCCCTGCGTGAAGTCGCATGAAAAGAAGCTCCCAAGTCAATCACCCAGTTGGTGTCCTGACTTGTAGTCGTGAGACATACATCGTGATCTGCTGAAAGAATAACTACAACGTCGCCATCTGAAGCGACCGCAGTGGAATCTGATTCATCTTCCTTTTCCTTTCATTTTCTTTTCTTGTCGTTCTTCTTACCACGACATTTATGCTTGTAGTAGCCTTTCTTGCCATAATTCCAGCAATCAACATCCTTTCTGGTACTCGACTTGCCTCTTAATTTGTCTCGGGCCTTCCCGCCCTTCCTGTTCTTTCCTCTCCCCCGTTCCTGTGTCACAATGGCCTCTTACTGAATAGACCCCTGAGACTTCCTCATTGTCTCCTCATTGAAGAAACAACCAGTTACCTGTTCCATGGATATCTTTTCGTCTGACGCGGAGTTATTTAGAGACACCACCAATGTCTCTCAACTGTCAGGCAATGAACTAAGCAATAGTAAAGCCCGCAATTCATCATCCATGACCATCTTTACAGTGGAGAGCTGGTTCACTATATTGCTGACCTCATTCATGTGCTCGGCCACAGAACCACCATCTTTGAACTTGAGATTCACAAGTCGTCGTATCAGGAAGATTTTATTACCGGTCGTCTTCCTCTCATACAGTCCTTCCAATTTCAGCAATAGGCTAGCGACTAAGGTCTCCGTAGACACATGGTGGAACACAGAATCATCCAGCCATTGTCTAATAAACCACACCGTCTTCCGGTCCATCTTCTTCCAATTATCATCAGACATATCCTTGAATTTTGCTGATATGCCTAAAATTAGAGAATATATGTCCTTGCAATAAAGCAAGTCCTCCATCTTAGCCTTCCATATGGTCTAGTTAGAACCATTGAGGCTGATCATCCTTGATGAACTACCTTCCATAATTCAAAACTGATCCCACTCCGTTCAATGAACTTAGCTCTGATACCACTTTGTTGGGGGCCTTGCACAAAACCTTAAGATCTAGCTACCCGAAACAAACCAGAATTATGGGATAATAAAGCAATGAAATAAATCAAAGCACAAACCACACCACATAAGAGATTTTACGTAGAAAATTTTCTAAGAGGTAAAAACCACGGGACCTCGTCCAGATCAATAATCCACTATGAAGTAAACCGTTACAACTTTCTTCATTCACGCAGGAGTGGATAAACAATAAGAGAAACAAAGAAAATGGAGAGATCTCACTGATTACGAGGATGTGGAAGCGCTGAGATATGGTAAATCACCTCTACGAGCATAGCCTCCCTTCCACAAGCTTCCTCTCTCTCTTTCTTCCTCTCTCTCTTATACCTTTGATAGCCGTAAACCCTCTAGCAAACCCTTACAAAGCTTTAGGAAACCCTTTTGCCTTACCTCTTGAATGCCTTAGAAAACCCTAAGGACCTCCTATTTTTAGTTTAGAAAACTCTCTTTCGCACCCTTGGGAAAGCCGCATTAAAATTTCGAATTCCGCACAAAATCAGACTCAAATCTGCGTAACTAGGACTGGTCATGCAGGCTACAGGACTGGTTGAGCACTGTTCACTCAACTGGTCGAGCCGACCCTCAACTGGTCGAGCACTGTTCACAGAGCTCACTGGACTTTGAGTCGAGTGACCCAGGATTGGTTGAGCACTGTTCACTCGACCAGTCGAGCAGGCTGCAGGACTGGTCGAGCAGCGCGGAAATTTCACTGTTTGTAGCATCCGAACCGCATCCCATCTCCTCTGACTTGAGGAGGAAAACCCCATCATCAATAATGTCATGTAGTGCTTGCATCTGTAAAGAATCGTACCTACAAAGCAATCCTATACATCCCATCCTTGCATTGGAAAATGAAAGGCTATAAAAGAAAGTCCAACTTATAGCTAGATTGAAGAATCGGGTCCAGAGTATTATTTGCCTGCTACCCATGTCTAACCCACTTATAAGTAATCTAATTTGATATGTGATTTAAATTTAAATCAGTAAAAAATTATATATCTAAATTCAATTTTTAATTTATTATCAAATGCAAGCAATTGATTAAATAGATGCTCATTACCATCCACACACACACACATATATATATGGAAATGGTTTTGTCCGTCGAGCTGTGTGGGCCCGGCTGTGATGCGTGTCGAACATCTACCCCATTAGTCAGATGCATCATTCCATGGTGGGCCTTAGGCTTAAAAATAAAGTCAATCCATGACTTGTGCGGGCCACACCACATACAAAAGTTGAGAGGGGTTACCCTCCCATTAAAACATTCATAATTATTCGTTGGGCCCATCAAGATGTGGTTCACAAATCCAGCCCATCCATTATGTGTCCCACTTGGATGAGGGGTCAGATTGAGTTTTAGACACATCCAAATTTTAGGTGGGCCCCACCAAGTACTTTTATATGTTTTATGCATGTCTTCACGTGATTTTAAATGGCATAGCCCACCTGAGTTCCCGCTGATTTTTGGGATATCCCATAATTTAAAGGGGACCCATCAAATGCACGGTGTTGATGTTTAATACGCATTATGGTGGGCATATATATATATATATATATATATATATATATATATATATATATATATATTATGTATATATAAAAACATAATTATTACTTTTTGCACCTTTGCATACGTGTCATAGGAGTCGAATCTGAACAGTCCATAAGATGCAGAATCCCATGAAACCTTGGGGGTGAATTTTCACCCTAATCTAAGATTCTGGTGGGCCATAGCAAAGAGAAATACAAATTAAGGGAAGAAACTGTTTGCATTTTTCATGGCCCACTGAAGTTTTGGTTCAAATTAAAAATTGGTACTAAGGGGTTTAATGAGGCCTTGCTTCATGTGGACCGTTCAGATTTTCGAGACTCATCGCGTATGATGAGTTCTCAAAAAAGTTCGTAGGTAGTCCTTGCGAACTGGTTCGTAGGCGAGCGTTCCGCTATATATATATATATATATAAACTAATTGTACATCCAACTAGTTTGTGTGTGGGGACAATTACAGTGTTTATACGACATCTTGTCTGTCTAGGGAAGTTGTTCCACTATTAATATTGGATGTGCCAAAAATTAAGATAGTGTAACTATGAAAATGTGATGCTCCATGTGCATGTGGAATTTAGGTATTGTTTTGTAGTTTTATATATTGCAAAACACCTAATAGTTAGGTTAACTAGATTTTTGGGGCATCTCATTTTCTTGATGGGATAATCTCAATGGGTGGGCACAAGATGTCTTATAAATGCCATGGTGGGTCCCATGTGCCAACTAGTGTGAGCATTACTCACACACACACACACACACACACACACACACACACACATATATATATATATATATATATATATAGAGAGAGAGAGAGAGAGAGAGAGAGAGAGAGAGAGAGAGAGAGAGAGAGGAATGCTCACATACCTACGCACTCGTTCTCATGGACTCATCTCTCATGATATGATTGCAAAATTTGAACAGTCGATGTAGCACCCCATGACACCTCTTAGGCTGAACTGTCCATGTGATGCAGCACCCCATGACACTCCTTTGGCTGAATTGTTACCCTGATCCAAAACTTTAGTCGGCCATGAAAAAATAAAACAATTTCCTTCCTTGATTTACCTCACACTTTTGCCATGGCCTACCAAGTTTTGGAATGGGATAAAAGTTGGGCCTTGTTGGTTTCAGGGGTGCAGCATCACATGGACAGTTAAGATTTTGCCATTATATTATCGGAGATGAATTCTAAGAAAGTTCTAAGAACCAATGCAATACTGAGCATTCCTTTATATAGGGTAGAGCTCATGGGAACTTCCCATGAAGTGGAGCTGTGTGGGCTCCACCGTGATGCATGTCGAATATCTACCCCATCAGTCAGACAATGGTGGGCCGCGGGCTTAAAAATCAAGTCAATCGATGACTTTCGTGGGCTGCACCACATACAAAAGTTGAGAGGGGTTACCCTCCCATTAAAACATTCACAGTTGGGCCCACCGAGGCGTGGTTCACAAATCCAGCCCATACATTATGTGTGTACCACTTGGATGTGGGGTTAGACCAAGTTTCAGTTGCATCCAAATTTTAGGTGGGCCCCACCAAGTGCTTTTATATGTTTTAGGCATGTCTTCACATGATTTTAGATGGTATGACTCACCTGAGTTCTGTATACGGCTGATTTTTGGGATATCCCATCATTTAAAGGGGACCCATCAAATACATGGTACTATGAGGTCGATCTCATGAGAACTTCCCATGAGGTCGAGCTGTGTGGGCCCCACCATGATGTGTGTCGAACATTAGCATCGTGAGTCAGATGCAGCATTCCAAGGTGGCCCACGTGCTTAAAAATCAAGTCAATCCATGACTTGGGTGGGCCATACCATATACAATAGTTGAGAGGGGTTATCCTCTCATTAAAATATTCATAATCATTTATTGGACCTCCTCCCATTAGAAAATTCATAATCATTTATTGGACCCACCGGGATGTGGTTCACAAATCCAGCCCATCAATTGTGTGTGTCCCATTAGGATGAGGGCTCATAACAAGTTTCAGTCCCATCCAAAAATCATGTGCCAACCTTTTATATATTTTAGCATAGTACCATTACCCATAATATATATATATATATATATATCTGTGTGTGTGTGTGTGTGTGTACACACACACAACAATTTCACCTTATAAATAAATTTTAGGGTTCTATACAAAATGGGGTCAAAAACATTGTCGACCAGAATTCGTCGCGCACGCTTGCCACGAAGTTGGTCTCCTTTGGGCGGCTTATAATGACTCCATCCAAGATGGTGGGCCCCACTTTAGATATAATATGGGCAAGACACTTTCCAGGTTTGCTGATTCTAGGAATCTGATCCGCCGCATCTATTATTTAATATTTTAGTTAAAAATATTATTAGTTGAATAAATTATTAAAATAAATAAAATAAAATATTATTAATTGAATAAATTATGAAAAATGCCCTGGGATAATTGGGTAAACTTTTGAAGGCGGTAAGAAAAAAAAATCTTATATTTGGATTGGACCAGATTATTGGGCAAGCAAATATCCATTATTTTTGGATGGTTTCCCAAAAAATGCTTGATGGACCTGATGGACAGTTCGGATTTATCGATGAGATTGTTCAGATGTTCAGATGCGAAGTACACCACTGACTTTGAAAATAAAAGTAAAACATGTTACATTTCGTGACCGAATTGCATTTGGAATGTGATAAACATGCCTTTAATGTTAAACTAAAAATACATATCATACGATGCTCTGGCAGGGTACGTTGGTTCATGCTCATTCTCGCATCTGGCCCGTCCAAATTCTGGTCCACGTTGTGGATTGGTCTATATAGCCCTCACGACACTGATCGGATATTCCTAACCATTCAAACATTTCCTCATTGAGTTTGAACCGTTTGTCATTTCTCTTACCATTGATTGACTGTTAGATATCATGTGATCAAAGCAACTTCCTAATCAAAGTGGGTCCCATCGTTTTGACCGTCTGGATTAAGTAAGAGAATGCATGGATGAGTATAATCCAAGATACTCTGCAAGAGTATCATATAAGTAACCATTTTACGTGACGGGATTGCATACCGTTACCAGCTTGCTAACCCAACCCTCGATTAATTATAATGGTGAGCCCCACCAAACGAACCGTCTTTTTGACCGTTCAATTGCATTTTTAGGGGCCTCGATGTGGTGATCCATGCCGTTGATCTGATGTGATCCACTGTGGATGGGGGAATACTCCAGAAATATCCTAGATCGGAGTATCCCAACGCTTGAACGGTGGCCAACCAATGGACAGCCAAGAAAAGATCCACCAACGTAGACCAAAGATCCAACCGTTGAAACCTTTCTCTCTGTGAGATTTCCTCACCTGCGGTGGGGCCCATCAGATTAACAATATTCAGGACTCAGAACCGTGGGCCCCACACGTAATAACCTGAAACCAGATCTATCCTCTGAGTGGGGCCCAGGGATCCAGACCGTTGCTACGAAAATATCCTTGATTCACAGAACCCAATTGCCAATCTTAGCCCACTATATTTCTATTATTAAAAACCAAAAACTTAGGATTTTCCTATATAGGATATATTCAAGGAACAGTCCATCCTAATGGAGACCCAATCATCCAATGGTCACGATCAATGAAAAAAATGTCCCAATTGCTAAAAAAAATAAAACCCGAGTACACAAAGTATATACTCGGGTCTAAGATCCAATAATTCAGCTCATACCTTGAATGAAAATGCATGTGTCATCGTCCACGTCAGACAAAAAGAAAAGTTGTATACTCCTTCTATTTCAACATGAATATAAAGGTCCACCTTCAAACCTAACCAGCATTTCATCTCCCATCTCCCAAAGGATTCCAAAACTCCTCCCACACACCATGGGTGATCACAGCCATCCATCCAACCCTTCAAATTCAGATGACCCAAAAAGCCCACTTCTACTACCCATCCAAAGCCCAAGCCCAAGTCTAAGCCCAAGCTCACAAACATCCCTCCATTGTATACTCAAGTCCATCTTCAATATCAACACCCTCTCCATAGCCATGGGCCCACTTGCATGCCTGATCATATGCCTAACCGTCCATCTCGACGGCAACCGGACGGTGGCCGGCAACATGCTGGCCATTCTGACGTGGGTCTTCGTTTGGTGGATCACCGAAGCGGTCCCGATGCCGATCACGTCGATGACCCCTCTCTTTCTCTTCCCCATGTTCGGCATCGCCACCGCCGATGCGGTGGCCAAGACTTACATGGATGACGTTATATCGCTCGTGCTCGGTACCTTCATTCTCGCGCTCGCCGTTGAGCACTACAACATGCATAGGAGGCTGGCATTGAATGTGAGTGTTCATCATTCATTCAATTTCTCTGTCCAAACACCAAATCAAAGAGGAATTCACACCATTGTTCAGTGTATAGAGTGGGCCACAATTCCCTCACCCATTCTTACTGCATGGAAAACTATATACTGAAGAATGGTGTATATACTTCTTACCACCTTAATTCTCTACAATCTCTTCTTTTACATATAGGAGCTGCAACCATGCCTCCAAAACTCGCCCAACTCGGCTTGACTCAGTGAGTTGACTCAGTCAACCCGGACCCTTTAAGAGTATATGCTTATTTTGGGCTGTTTTGTTATTATGGCTGTTGGTATGCAATGTTTGTACAATAAGTTTATTCTACAACGTGGTGCGTGGGGCCCGCCGCGATGTTCATCATATGTTCTCCTAGAACCCAAAATACAGGTGGGCTACTTCATGTAAAATCATGCCCAGAGCTTTTAAAATCACCTGGTATGGCCCACCTGAGTTTTTTGAATGGCTTGATTTTTTTAGGAGCATCCATTCATTCAGGTGTGGCTCTTCTACTTAATTGGTGGTCTCCCTATCACAAATGTTCCTTTGATGTGACCCACATATGTTTGGGTGGGGTTGATTTTTGGGATATAGGATGGACATGAAGAAGCAAACCTTATGGATGGATTGGTGGGGCCCACATAATTCACTATAGGATAATATTGTGACGATGTTATACTATTAAATACCGAGTTGAGTCGAATTGAGTCAAGACTCAGTATGGACATCCGAGTCGAGTCGAGTTTTTATTTTGAAGTATGGTGTGCATTGCCCATGCAGATCACGCTGATCTTCTGCGGTGAGCCGTTGAAGCCTCGAATCCTTCTCCTAGGGATCTGTGCCACGACGACGTTCGTCAGCATGTGGATGCACAACACGGCGGCGGCGATGCTGATGGTCCCGGTGGCGACGGGGATCCTTCAACGGTTCCCGACGTCCACCGGGGAGCAATCAGACGTCACTCGGTTCTGCAAGGCGGTGGTCCTCGGCGTGATCTATTCGGCGGCCATCGGAGGGATGATGACGCTGACCGGGACAGGTGTCAACCTCATATTGGTGGGGATGTGGCAGAGCTACTTCCCACAGGAAGATCCAATAAGCTTCAGTACTTGGTTTTTCTTTGGATTTCCATTAGCTTTGGTGATTTTCTTTGCTTTGTGGGGGATTCTTTGCTTCTTCTATTGTTCCAAAACTTCAGGACAAGCACTTGCTCCTTATTTGGATAGGGCCCACTTGAAAAGAGAGCTTGAAATGCTAGGTAATTTCCTTCTTTCCTATAAAGATATACACCATTCTACGGTGTATAATCGATCATTGATAATGGGCCCCACCTAGTTATTTTGATACAGGAACTCAGTAAATTAAACTGACCAAATTGTGAAACTTACTGTCATTGAGTTAAATCCAAGAGATGGCCATTCTAATGGATGGCCTTGATGGAGAGTTAAATCCAAGAGGTGGTGGCCATTCTAATGGATGGCCTTGATGGAGGTGCACCTTTGTTCATGTGGCAAGACCTATTATATTGAGGGTGTGTTTGGATGGACTCTAATTGATTTGCAATCAGTGTAACAAAGTGGAAATATTGCTTTCACAAAAGAAACATAGTTTGCAATTCAATTCACTTGGGTATCCAAACATGGCATGAATTCCAAACTATATGCATTTGGGTCTGTTTCCTGACAACCCAATTTCATAAAAATGAGAATCTCAAATTTAGTGATTTTTTCTAATTTTCTAATTTTTTTTATTTTTTATTTTTGTATTATGTAGGTCCCATGGCATTTGCTGAAAAGATGGTGTTGGCTGTGTTTACGGTATATAATCTCAAAACCATTAAATATTGCTGAAAATATAGTTTTCCTTGATTATTTTTTTTTAAATTTAAAATTTTTAATTTTTTAATTTTTTGCTGTGCAGACGCTTGTAGTTTTGTGGATGACAAGAAGCATAACGGATGATATTCCTGGATGGGGGACCCTCTTTGATGGACGTGTGGGAGATGGAACCGTTAGTGTAAGTGTCCATGCACATATGGTACCTTTAAATAGTAGCATACACTGGAATTCGGTGTAATCACTCTTATCTTGATTGGATGGTGGGATGGGCCCCATGTATGGACCAAGATATAAGGACTGGGGCCAGGATGGTCTACCCCATTATGAAAGTCCCGGGTTCAAAAAAGATGGGTGGGGCCATCCTCTCAAGCTTTTAGGTGAAATAGGTCCAGGCCTGTCCCCATGATGCGGATTTTGCATTGCCCCACCACATTATGGCGTGATTTGATGGGTTATATCTGACAGTGACGTGCAGCCCAATCAAATCTTGCCACTTCTTAATATAGCCATTATTAATTTCAGTACTCAACCGTTTTGAAATAATTTCAACACTTGGCGGCTCCGAAAAAGCTGTGGAACCTATCATAATGCATGCATTGCATCCACACATTTTATATATTTTCCACCTTATATTAAGGCATGAGCTAAAAAATGAGGCAGATCCAAATCTCAAGTGGACTACACCAGGGGAAAACTAGGGCCATTGAATGCCCACCATTAAGAACTTATTAAGCCTAGTCTAAAGTTCATTGACTGTCCAACCTATTGATTAGGTCACACAAGACCTGAATATGTGAAAACACAAATATCAGCTTGATTCAAAATTTGTGTGCTCCCAAGAAAGTTTTTGATGGTTAATATTCAATCATTACTGTTTCTTATGGTATGGTCCACCTGAGATTTGGATATAGTCCAACTGAGATTGGATCCGCTTCATTTTGGACTCATGCCTTAAAATGATATGAAAAAATGGATGGATGACACGGATAAAACATATATAAATCATGGTGGGCCCACGTAGCTTTTTCATGCAGTAATACGCATCCAATATCATAATAAGATTGAATCAGGGCTTATTTGATTGCGTCGACTGGGCTCCACTCGGTTGGATGGAATTCAAAGAAACTCGGTTCGACCCTAAGATGCGTTTGGCTAGGCCCATTCCCACGGGATTAGATTGTAGTAGGGTGGATTGCATTCAATGATGACTGTGTCAGTGGATTGCAGGCAATCGCATGGGATTGCTAAATCCAGGGAATCTACCACCAAGTATGTTTGGCCCGCCTGGTCAATCCCGGGCTTACTCCGATTGGATCTGCTTCATTTTGGACTCATGCCTTAAAATGATATGAAAAAATTGATGGATGATATGGATAAAACATATATAAATCATGGTGGGCCCACGTAGCTTTTTCATGCAGTAATACGCATCCCATATCATAATAAGATTGAATCAGGGCTTATTTGATTGCGTCGACTGGGCTCCACTCGGTTGGATGGAATTCAAAGAAACTCGGTTCGACCCTAAGATTCCTCAATGATGGTTTGGGATTTTTATATAAACCATCTTTTAAAAACCTGAATTTAGAAAAAAGCCCTTGATCGTTTTGAATTTTCAAAAGGATCTTTTAACCGGAAGCTGATTGCAAGATGACCCTGCGACGTGGAGGGATTTAATTGGGCCAGGCTTTGGGATGGCACACTCAAAGCTGATACTGACTTCATGGGAGAGGCTTTCTTGGAAGGATAGGGAAGCTAGGTGGGGTCCATCTTGATATTTATGATAAATCCACTCCGTCCATCTGTTTTTTCAGCTCATTTTTAAACCAGAGGTAATATATGAGGTGATCCAAAACTCAAGTGGATGATATCAGAGGAAACAGTAAGGATTGAAAAACCACCGTTGGAACATTCATATGGCCACGAAAGTTTTGTATCAAGATAAGCTTTTTATATTTTTAAGTTCATCCAATGTCATTTGAATGACATTGGATCACATATAAACATCAACATGGGCCCCACTTAGCTTAACTTGGTGGGAAAGCTTTTGGCTGGAAATATGAGTCCAGAAAGTTGTTACGTGTGGGGTACATCTACAATGGAAGCGGATTGAATACTGCCCTTGATGGACTAGGTCAAGGCAGGTGCTCCATCGGGCCCACCTTGATGTATGTATTTTATCTACGCTATCCATTCATTTTGCTAGATCATATTAGGCTATGACCGTAAAATCGAGACAGATTTAAAACTTAAGTGGACCACACTATAAAAAGCAATGGTGATGATGATGCCTACCATTGAAAACTTATTAGGTCCACTTAAATGTTTATTTCAGATCTAATTTGTCCATTAGGTCATACAAACTTGGATGAAGGGAACAAATATCAGCTTATTTAAAACTTATGGCACGCACACGAAGTTTTTTTACCTGAGACTTGGGTCTACCTCATTTTTAGGCTCGTATTTTAAAATGATCTGGAAATGGATGGACCGCGTAGTAAAACCTATATACATCATGGTGGGGCTGTAGAGCCCCTTATGCAATCCACTTTCATTTCTGCAGAGTTTATCTCTGATAATGGCACGTGGCCCAATTAAATCCTCGTCACTTCCTAACTAATGCTAGGTCCCACCTAACTTCCTGACGTGGATTTCTAACAAACATTAATTATAGTGGGCCCCACCTAACTTCAGAGGGAGGAAACTTCTGCGCCAGGCTGTGGCAGGAAATCCATGTTCCAGATGTCACAATGTCTACAATGCCCTTCACCTGTGGTGAAGCATTGTCAGCCTACATGGTTTGTGTATGACATCCAGTCCGTCCAAAAGGTGCACAGCACTGTGATGATCAAATGCCCCTAAAAATTAGGTTGATCCAATTATCAGGTGGGCCACATATGGAACTTGAGTTTTTTCTTTTCTTTTCTTTTGGGAGATTTATGTTATTTGCTATGATATGGCTCACTTGATGATTGGGTTCGGCATCATTTTCTTTTTGTTGTACCATAACCATGGTGGGGTCCACCTGTTTGACAGGTTGGATGTCATAAGCAAATCACATGATCCCATTGCTTGGCTCTGACACTTTTCTTTTACAATAATAATGGTGGGGTCCACCTGTTTGGCAAGTTGGATGTGATAAACAACTCACTGATTCCATAATTCTCGGCACTGCCCACTTTTCTTTTCTTTTTCTTTATATATATATATATATATATAAAATAAAAAGCAATGTTTGCCGCAAAATCATCAAAGAAATCTACTATTAAAATTTGAGAGATGAAATTACAAAAATATCCTTATTTCAATTTTTTTTCTTTAGCAAACTAAGAAACTCGAAACTTATTTCTTAGGGATTGGCCCACCTTATAATTGAATCTGTCATTTTTTAAAAAAATTATGTTTGTCTAATAGTAATGTTGGTGTGCATTAGGTGGACAGTTTTATATTGCCGGCTTTATTATAAAGGGAAAGCAAAGGAGGGTAATAATGTATTTTTTTTTCTTAAAATGTACAGTAAAACTCAAATCCTTGATGAATTTTGAGATAAAAATTGTAAGAAAATAAATAAAGATTATTTTTGTCAATTCACTCTCAGTTTAATTTTAAAATAAAGGTTTTTTAGCACAAAATTCCTCAGAAATTTGTGTTTTAAAAAATAATGCCTCGAAGAATAAAAAGTATGGTAGGACTCCTTTTGAGTAATGAAATTATAAAATAGCCCTCATAATTATTTTATTTTATTTTTTAAAAGTGATATAGTTGAAAATTATGGGACTTACAATGTGGCTGTATGGCATCTAACCCATCTAACAAATGAATCCTATCATATAAATCAGGCAAATAAAGGCGAATTGCACCATAAAAATAATATGCACCACTGGAAAACATTTAAAATCATGTGTAGCTTATTTAATGATTTGATTGCCTAAACTTTTTATCAAGTGATTATTATAGTGGGGTGCATATGGCAGACAAGTTAGACTTCATGCACATGCCATGTGGATCCTACGCAATTCCCAACTTTATCACTTTTTAAAGAATATATATATATATATATATATATATATATATATATATATATATATATATATATATATATAATTCTTTTTCCCTACATCACCATCTTGTAAATTCCAAACATAGAGGCATTATTTGGTACAATTGAAAATTTGGAGGAATTTTGCAGTAAACATCTCTTAAGGGGCACTTGGATTGTAAGTTACTTAAAATAAGCTACTTATTCCACAAGTAGCTTATCTTAATTTATAATTATTAAGAAGATAATAATGTTTGGCAACCAGCATACTTTTCTGCTTCTCCTCTCTTTTGTCTCTCTGCAGCAACCAATAAAAAATAATAATAATAAACTTTTTTTAAAAATTAACTAAAATGATTAAATAATTTTAAGTGAAAAGTTACTTATAACTAATCATTAATCAAACTTATATGAAATAAGTTACTTATCTACTGTTGTTAGTAACAAAACTAACTTATTTGGTGGTATCCAAATGGGCCTTTAAAATAATCAATGCATTTTTTCATAAATTTAGTCTTTTGACAACCTTTTTCATAAAAATCAAACATTTTTAGCGTATTAAATATTGCCGAGTGTTGGTGTTCAAGAGGTGGAAAAAAAAAAAACCCGACTCGACTGAGTTGACTCGGAAGACGTTTGAGTCGAGTCGAGTTCACTCCACAGGCCTATCTCAACCCAATTCCAGTTGCAAGAACTTAAAAGAGTGGGCCATCTCTAACAAGAATAAACCAAGTTGAAGTAATCAAACTGCTCTCATTCATGTAGGTGTTGATGGCCACATTGCTATTCATAATCCCCAACAAGAAGAAAGAAGGAGAGAAGCTGATGGATTGGAACAAATGCAAGAAGCTGCCATGGAACATTGTACTGTTACTAGGGGCCGGATTCGCCATCGCCGATGGAGTCCGAACAAGCGGACTCGCCGACATTCTGTCCACGGGCCTCGATTTCCTGGAGGGCGTGCCATACCTTGTGATCGCACCCGCAGTCTGCCTCATCAGCAGCTGCATCACTGAGTTCACCTCCAACAATTCCACCACCACCCTTGTAGTTCCACTCCTCATCCAATTAGCACGCCCCATGCACGTGCATCCTCTCTTCCTCATGGTTCCTGGGGCCATTGGGGCCCAGTTCTCATTCTTACTCCCCACCAGCACCCCTTCCAACGTCGTTGGATTTGCGACCGGACACATCGAAATCAAAGATATGATCAAGACTGGGTTCCCGCTTAAGATCGCCGGGATCATCACGCTCTCCGTTTTGATGCCTACATTAGGTGGGTATTCTAATCCTACAGCTTACATAGACTCTCAACTATTCAGGACATCTTAGCCATGTATCAGGTAGGACACACTCATGACTCGGATCGCCTCGTTCGGCCCTGAGTCGTGACTCGCTTGAGTTGGGAGCTGAAATGGCCTGACCCACCTGAGTCGGGGTATTGAACCATCTGAGATGGGTGAATGTGAGTCGACTCGTCCGAGTTGCACCCAACTCGAACAAGCCTTAAAACCATGAAGACACTGGTTGATCATTGGGGCTAAGACCTTAGGCCGCATATGCATGGAAACGACTGACAGTTTAGACCCATCCATTGCTTCCTTGCATGTGTGGCTCACTGATGGTTGAACAGCCCTTGATTGTGGTCAGATAATGAACAGAGTGGGTTAGACTTGATGCACGGCTGGGATGTCCTACACCTTGTGCATGTGGGGCTGGAAGTGTCTCTTTTCTTAAACAACTCTAGAATTTAGATTTGGGTTTTGAGTTTCAGCTTCTCTTCTAATTGGCTTTCGATACTTGCAGGAGCTGCGGTCTTCGGAACAAATCGACAGATATGACACCTGTCAAATACCCGTTTGATGGGATTTACCATTCTTAAATGTTCTTTTGTCAAAAATATATATTTATATTTATTAAAAAGAAAAAAGAAAAAGAAATCCATTGATTCTCAGCACTGATGGATTCTATCCTCCAGCGTCTTCAAGTGCCAAATGCAAACACGCCTGTGCGTTTTCAGGATGTCACTTTCAATGGGGTAGGCCCCACAAGTGGATGTACCTTAGCCTAAAAATACTGCCGGTCCATTTATCAGCTGAGCCACACATGCATGAAGAAATAGTGCATTTGTAAAAATGATAACCATATGGTTTTTATATGACATCTCACCTGTCCAATAAGGTTGTCCCACCATGAAAATGGGTACCTCAAAAATCAGGTTGATCCAACCATTGATGTGGAATTTTTTTGGATGATTATTGTTCATTGTTTTCTATGGTGTGCTCCACCTGATGGAGTTGGATCAACCTGATATTTGAGGCACCCATTTTCATGGTGGGCCCCACATGCAAACGACTAGTGGGTGAGCAGTTCTCATTTTATATTTATGGCTTTATTATTTATCTATTTACACAGTGATAACCATTTATACATCTATAAAACACAGAAGCTCCAGTGTCTCCACCTTCATTAGGTCCAATATACATTTCATTGGCCACCGTGAAAAAATCACACTAATCCGACAATTATTAACCATTCGATCAAATGACCTTAAACACGGACGGCCAAGATCATATATACAAAAATGAGTCAAAACAACACGTCAATCTATCTATCTGTTAGGAACCATCTTGATTTGCTTAGGATTCTAAAGACCCACTTTCATAACACAATCTTAACCATCCCATCCATGGCTTGGAATAAGGGTGCCTATAGAAAATAAGACCAAATCAAGGAGGGAATTGGATCATCAGATCATTATGTTTTTTGCATGGTAGCCCATGATGTATTCTCAATTTATTGGACGGTTCAGATCGACCAATTGGACTGTCCAAGTCAATCAATGCAGCTAGGAGAATTAGAGCATCTCTCTATAATGTTTTGAATTAAATATCCAATCAAGAAGAGTAAGAAGTAGGCCGGGTCTTCAAGTCAACCAGACGAAGCTGCGTATGGAGCCCGGTTCAGCAGGCTGGGATTTCTCATGACGCTTTCCTGCCCTTAAAAAAGGCGCTTTCCTGCCCTAGAACGGGGGATATCATCACTCAGTTCTGTCAGACCCTAGAAGATTTTTCCTGATGAAATGAAACATTTGATTAATGTAACAGGGGAAAGATTTCCCATTCCTTAGCCAACAATTCACATAGCATCATCAAATGATATGAGTATTGGATAAGAATCTACAATGCACTAGAACGCACTTGTTGATGATCTTTACTCCGACAGCATTTAGGGTTTCTCAATCAATGTGGTATCTCACACCCTGGTTGAGTCTAATTTTTGGGTTTTAAACTATGCTCAAAACCATCATGAAAATTACCAAGCCTAAAATGGAAGAAGCCGAAGCATTGAGCATCAACAAGGACTTTGTCAATGTCATCGTCAGCAATTTCAATGCGTCATCCAAGGGTATGGCATTGCAAGTTTTCGCTCAAAGTGTGATGGTGAATGGGGTCCGTGGAGAAGGGAAATCTGGTGTAAGCAAGGCAACCTGGAATTTGATTCTCTTTCTTCCGTAGATGCTAAGGCATTGGAAAAGGTGATATTGGAGGGCGACATATGTAAAGCAATTCAAGAGTTGGGTGGGGACAAAGTGCCAAATCCGGATGGCTTCCTGATTGCATTCTTTCATATATTTTTGGGGTTTGATTAAAAACAATTTTATAAGATTTGTCAAAGAGTTCTCAGTGTTTAGCAAGCTTCCTTCAGAGTTGAGCACTACATTTATAACTTTGATTCCTAAGAAAGAAGGTGCAGAATTCTTTAAAGAGTTCCACCCTATCAGTTTAATTGGCACTATATACACAATCATTGCCAAAGTCATAGCCTCAATATTTCAGTCTTCTTTAGGCTGTCTTATCTCTAAAGTTCAAGGAGCCTCTATGACAGGTAGGTAAATTCTGGGAAGCTCGTTGATAGTGAATGAGGTTTATCAGTTCATACCATAAAGAAAAAAGGTTTGGTTTGTAAATCGAATTTGGAGAAAGCATATGATCACGTTGATTAGGGTTTCTTAGACTACTTGCTTCAGCGTATGGGGTGCATTTCAAAGTGGAGAGGCTGGATTGCAGAATGTTTTAGTTTGGCTCACTTTTCCGTGCTAGTTAATGGATCTCTTGCTATAGGTTTCTTCAAATCTGGTGGGGGCTTAACGCAAGGGGATCCCCCTTTCGCCTTTCTTGTTTGTTGTTGTAGCAGAAGCATTGGTAGAATGCTTTCAAGAGGCATCAATGTAGGTCACTCTAATGTCCGCAAGGTGGATAAGGGAGATTTTCAAGTGATATGTCTTCAATTTGCAGACGACACTCTTTTTCTATGTGACCCTCATCCTTCTCAAGCTGAGAACCTTCTTATAGCTGTCGCGTGGTTCGACGTAGTTTCGAGACTATCAGTCGATCTTCACAAGTCAGAGGTATTGGATATAGGCTTAGACTTTAAGGAGTTGGGTCTTCTAGCGTTGACATATGGGTGCAGGGAGGGTTCATTCCCCACTACATGCTTGGGCCTCCCTCTTTGCATAGGGAAGGTTAAAAGGCAGCTTTGGGAGCCAGTTACTGATTGATTTGAAAAGAAACTTTCAATATGGAAGAGCAAAGCTTTTATCTTTGAGGGAAGGATATCTCTCATAAAAACAGCACTTTCAAATCTTCCGTTATACCATTTGTCACTTTTCAAATGTCTAGAAGGGGTGTTAGAGAAGCTAGAGAAACTTAGAAGGAATTTCCTTTGGTAAGGTGGGAATGTTAAAAAGATATTTCTTTTGATGAAATGGGATGATGTGTGTAGGTCAAAGGAGGAGGGGGAGTGGGAATTAGAAGTTTGGCTCTCATGAATGAGGCTCTCTTGGGTTAGTAGATTTGGAGATTTAGAAGGAGGTGATTGGTAGAAAATTTGAGGTGGAGAAAGAGGATTGGTGGCCTAAGAAAATCTCATCATATAGGGGGTCAGTAGTATGGAGGGCCATTATGTCTTTACAAAATGGGGCGTTAAATGAAGGACATGTGGTTAAGTGGTCCCAAGTCTTCAACATCTCTTCCAAAGGCTTGCTTAAGTAGCGACAAACCCAGATATTTTGGTAAAGGACTGCATTTCAAATCGAGTGGTGTGGATTCCTTGTAGGAGAAACCTTCTCGATGATGAAATTTGCAAACTAAGAGTGTTTCTAGAACTCTCGTAGGGCATCTCTCTTTAATGAAGCCAATTCCCTGTGTTGGTTGAAGGATAAATCAGGAAAGTTTACAGTTAGATCTCTATTCCTCATGCGTTTGCGGGGTTCCGGCATAGGTACTAAAGCACATACATTTCATCTTTGGTCCTATGGAGCCCCATCTAAAGTGGAGCCTTTGTGTGGCTTCCTGGGTGGAACAGAATCTTGACAATCGATAACCTAAAAAAAGAGTCGGGTCATTGTGAATCAATGAGGGAGCCTTTGTGTTGGATCGACGAGGCATCAGTGAATCATCTCTTCTTACATTGCTCCTTTTCTAGGGAGGTATGGGGCAGATTCTTCAAACTCTTCGGGGTTTTTTTGGGTCAATCCGGGCTCGATTGAGGACTTCTTTTCACAGTGGCGTGCAAGCAGTTCTTCCTCCTTTGGAATTGAAGTTTGGAGGATCACTCTCCTAGCCGGCTTATGGGGGATTTGGAAGGAGCGAAACAGTTTGTGTTTTTGGATAAATCAAGCTATCCAAGGGGAGTGTTTCTTCAAGCCAAATCATATGTGATAGAATGGGCAGCAGTTTCCCCTAATTTCATGGATTCTTCGCAGTCAGGGTTGTAGCTTTTTGGGTTTTGTGCTAGTTTTATTGCTGGCGGGTGTTTTTTCTTCTTCTTTTTTTCAGTTCTTTTCTTTCAGCTTCACCGCTTTTCAATAAATTGTCGTCCTTCAAATAAATAATAATAATAATAATAAAAGATACAAAGAAGGGCAGAAATGCATGCTTTCAAGTTCCATGTAAAAGATGAAAGATGGAGAAACAAAAACACTACCCCTCAAAATTCCAAAATAAAGAAGTCAATGAGTTCCGACTACAACCTCAAATTCAATGCTGCCTGGGTTGAGCTTTTGACCAACTTCAACAATGGCTAAATCAACAGCACCACTGGTCCCTTCAAACTTTCTCTAGAATCCTACTTGTGGGCACGCATGAGCTCTAGGCAATTCATCAGGCGGGCACCAACACGTGCATGCCCTGGCCCAACTGATAGATTTAGGAACTACATTGGAAAAAGTTCAATATCCACTGAGATGGAACCGTATATATACACAATAGATGAGGAATTGCATGCATATCTACAAGATACAAAATATCTAACATTATTCTAATTGATGATCATACTAATTTAATCAAAGATTTTACTAATATACTCCAACAACAAAGAACAGGCCAGTGCATCAGAATGCCATGCGCGTGAAAAAATAAGGTTGGTCAAAAAGATTTATTAGCTTGAATTCAATGCACGACGGAGTAGCCTGATTTAGTATGAAAAAATAAGGTTGGTTGAAAAGATTTATTAGCTTGAATTCAATGCACAACCGAGTAGCCTGATTTAGTCCAGAACGAAGATATTGTGCTGGTTAGCCAAACTCCATTTTAAACTACATATTTTTAAAAAAAAAAAATCATAAAATTGTCCAAATGTTTAAAAACCTGTATATTTCACAACAAAAAAAAAAAGGGGCAAATCAAATTAAACACATTTTTTTTTTCTTTTTTTTTCCAAAAACAAGTTTTATTACCAATAAAAATAAAATAAAATAAACTTTTTGGGGCAAGCTAATAAATTGTGATTGGCAGTTGCCACCCACCAATAAAATTAAGTGGAAGGTGAAATTTTTTAATAGAGACGGTTTAATTAATATGAGGATCACTTGAAAAAAAAAAGGATTTAAGAGTCAAAGAACACCATTCGGTTATCTATATACATTATTATAGCATTATTGTTCACACAGACATTCTGACTATTTTAATTAAAGTTTTTTTAATCTTATTTATATATGATACATACACATGCTGATGCAGGACAATTAACCATTTGCTCTAAAAGCTCGAACTGTTAGAGTATGACGAATTAATCCCTTCATCTCATAGCCCAGGCCCCACATCGCATGAGTTAGGACCTCGGCCGAACCCCCTTTATGGGCCCCAAATCACATGGGTCGCCCACCCCGAGCGTGTCCCCGCATCCCACAGGCTACCCCACTCGAGCCCGGTTTAAAATGCGCATTAATCACCCCTAGTGAGGAGTCTCGAACACGAGATCTCCCCCGTGGGCCCCAAATCACATGGGTCACCCACGCCGAGTGTGTCCCGCATCCCACAGGCTACTCCACTCAAGCCCAGTGTGAAAATGCCCCTGCATTAATCACCTCCAGTGATGAGTCTTGAACACGAGACCTCTTGCTCTGATACCAATTTGATGCAAGACAATTAACTATTTGCTCTAAAAGCTCGAACTGTTAGAGTATGGCGAATTAATCCCTTTATCTCATAGCCCAGGCCCCACATCGCATGGGTTAGGACCTCAGCCGAACCCCCTTGGTGAGCCCCAAATCACATGGGCCACCCACCCCAAGCGTGTCCCCGCATCCCACGGGCTACCCCACTCGAGCATAATGTGAAAATGCCCCTGCATTACATGCACATATGTAGCTGTCTTTCACTCCATCCTTTTTTAGTCCAAACCGTATTAAACCTGAACTTTTCGTTCTCCAAACTTTTGGTGTTTGCATTTTTTAAAACCGTAGGTCAAAACTGAATAAAACACATACACGTCCCTTACAGTTCTCTCTTTTTCTATTTGCTGTTTTGATAACTGTGGACCCACCTGATGAATGGCCTGGATCACCTGTTAGAAAAATAAAAAGAGGCATGGATCATATTCGTGACTGTAATCAGGATTCAAATCCCATTCATTAGAGCATTCTTTGCATTTATCTTCAATATAAACATCCCCCAACTAGTAGCTGGACAAAACTGATACAAACAAATTATTCCAATCATAAATATGGAAATCGTTTGATTTCTATCTGTATACATCCTTTAAAAATTATCAGAATGTACCTGCCAATTTACAGGATCACCACCCATTGAAATGCAGAGATGCTTCCTAGAATGAAGTTCTGTTCTCGACAGCAAACTGGATTTTGTGAATAAAATCATCAACGGCCACGGTTCCAAGCTCCCTGCCAAACCTTGATCTAACCGTAACTGTTTGGCTCTCAACTTCCTTCGGACCCACAACTGCCATCAATGGCACCTTCTGCTTCTCAGCAGTTCGTATGAGCTTGGGTAGGCGCTCGCCATGGCAAACCTCAGCTCGGATGCCATTAGCTTTCAATCGCGTTGCCACCTCATTGCAGTATTTTAGCTGAAAATGCATACATGCCAAAGCAATCTCAAAATGTCAATGGAATTAGCTTTCAAGAAGTTTGCCTCTGGAAAGAAAGGGGGGAAAAAGCTGAAAAAGGAGATTGACCACATTTTCATAAGTAGCCAAGGAAGCATGATGCATAACAGAGGCACACATAAGAGGAACGTACTTCTCTATTAGGGCTGCAACTTGGGTTCAGGTCAGTTGTCAAGGTCCTCAGGTTGGAAAATGCCAGCCTCGATTTGAATTAGGATTGGGTTCAGGTTGAGCAAATTCGGGTAGGGTTAGGTCTGTAGGGAATAATGACATGTATTTGGGTCAGGTTGAGGTTGGTCAGGTTGGATTCGGGTTGGGCACCTCGGGTTGGAATCTGAGTCAGCTCGGGTTACATCTTGGATCCTCTTGAGGTTGGGTTGGGCTCAGGTTGACCCTCAACCTCACCCAACCAGCCCGAGTTGCACGTTGGGAAATGTGAAGAAATTATGTCATTTACTCAACAGCGAGAAGCAATTAAAGCTCAAAGAGGGCTTAATAGTTGGAAGATCAAAGACGTAGGGAAAGCATGCACAGAAACAATATGTAAGGTGCTGATGGAACAATATCTTTCAGCAGGACTAGGACATGAGGCTTTAAACGCTATACTCAGGTTTTTAGTTCTGACAAGTCAGGCCCATGGCCCACAAACTCCCAGTCAACTGGTCTGTTGTGGCCACCATGGATGGAACCTGCCCCAAACATCTCCCAGATTAGAAGATTCTAGATTTTCTCAGATGAATGTGGCCCTTTGCCATATTTCTCTTTTTTATTGTCAATCAGCAGGCCAGAACTCAAGTTCAGGATTGTCCTATCCAGGAGATTTTTGGACATAGACCATCCATTTTGGGGCGCCAACCAGGTGCCCACTTGTTAGAGCTGAAACCTGAGTTTACTGTGACAACCTCTGTTGGGCAAAGCAAACACAGGATGTCCGAAGTCAACCAACACAACCTCCAAAATCAACCAAAACAACTAGGACATCTAGAGAGGAATTCAGGATTAGTCCTACCATGAAGATGGACTGGGAATGATCCATGGATTTTTATTTTTATTTTACAACAAAGGGTGTCCCCACCTGTTTCTTGAGGCGAGAATATTCCCTGCGGGTGCACGCAATCACCCGTAACCACGTGCATCGGGTAATGCCGAGAAGGGGAGATCAGGGAACTAGATCATGCCACTGATACTGACGACAGCATGGTATGGAAATTAAAAGAAAAGAAAAGAAAAGAAAAAATCCTAATCATTATAGGAAAAATTCTAAATGGAATCGGGTTCTTATCCAAAGGCATGCTGTCAAACTGGAGATGGCCAAAAGAACTCACCAGTTATGTAGGGTTAGCAGAATTTATTTTAAGTGATAGCACACTAGTAAAGCCAACCACAAATGGCGGGTCAAGGCTATGATGACGATGATGAAGTTATAGCTATTCATTTCAAGTCTACTAGGCATGAATAGAGTAACAAATTTGAGCCAGTTTGATGGGAAGGTGATAGCCTAAGACATGGCAAAGAAACTTCTTCTGGACTAGATCTGGGAACAATCGGCCGTTTTGTTTTTTTTTATCACTCTTCTGAGTGACAAGGTTCCCTCCGACATGTGCAATACCCCAAGTCATTCTCCCATGTCGAGAGTTAAAATGCTAACTCTCTTAAAACAAACCAACACTCCAGATTTATTGACCATTTTCTCAAGAATATAGGATCACCTAAAGGGAGATGAATGGATGAGGTAGTTAAAATGACAGCACCCAGAAAGATTTTAAAGCAGAAAGACAAAACAAAAGAGCTTAGCGGTTTATTACCAAAAAGAAAGAGACCAGCATTGATTTTTATGCATTCAGTGCATGAAATTTTAGTGCCCTCAGAATCAGCTTTTCTCTCTTTACAGGTTTTCCCCTATTTATAATTGGTTTTGGGCCTTGGCAGTTTTGTGTTCTATTTTGTACTATTTCACAAAATCCTTTGCTTTGAAATCAGAACAAAAAAAAAAATGTGAAAACAATGAAAAAGTTAGAAAAAGAACAAAACAGAAAAGGCTAGGCAACTGAATGTTAGAATCAGTATTTTTTTTCCCCTTTTCTGGGTTTCCTCCTATTTATAACAAGTTTGGGGGTTTTGTGTTCTATTTTTTCATAGAATCCTTTTTCGAAATCAGAACAGAAAAGTGTGAACAATGATAAAGTTAGAAAAAGAACAAAATAGAGAAGGCTAGGTAACTGAATGTTAGAAATCAGAACGAATGTACCCACCTCAGTATCGGTGACAGGCAGGATACGAGCTTGGACTGGTGAAATCCATAATGGAAAATCACCTGCATAGTGCTCTATGAGTACCCCAAAAAAGCGTTCTAAGGATCCAAGCACAGCTCTGTGGATCATGATCGGTCGTCTCTTCTCGGAGTTTGAGTCGACATAAGAAATGTCAAAGCGCTGTGGCAAATTGAAATCAACCTGTGAACAACATTAAGGAGCATTATTAGCCTATCACATGGTAAACCAGCACATACGTGCATGCAAAACCAGCACATACGTGCATGCATGCACATGCACTCAAAGCCCAAATACCTGTCTAACAATCCAAGTGCCGCCTATGTCAAAAAGAAGTTTAACACATCTGCACAACCCCGCCGAAATAACTTACCATTTACTAACCCACAGTGAAGTGAAATAAGAGCCAACTAGATTTCCATCAAGTATTTTATTGCCCAGTAGAGTCGGCTGATTAGAACCAGATTGGGAAGGAGAACATGAACTAAGATGATCTTGATAAATTTGGGAAGGATTCCCCAACTTGCATTGAATTTTGTTTTAGTTGAGCATGCATAATAGAATTGACAATTTGAGATATCTGACCACAGAGTGGGAGCGCTCCAGTGGTACTGATTCCACCACAAGCTTACAGTGGTAGTAACGGGCAGATGTGGGGTCCAGTGATGCGTTCACAGAATCCAACCCATCCATAAGATGCATCGCGTCAGAACACCTTCAGGCCCCAAAATCAGACCAATCCAAAACTCAGATGGGCCACAGCACAGGGAACATATTGAGAGGGAATACCTACCATTAATCAGCTTTGGGCCCCACCTTGTTGTGTATATATGATTGAGGCTGTCCAAACTCTTCAAACAGCCCAGTCGATCATGCCAAGATTCAGGCTGTTTTGCGACTCAGGTGAGCCCCTGTGGAATTAAAGGCTGGGTGTTCCCTCATAGTGCGTTCCCTTTGCTATGGCTCCCATAACTTTTGGACCAGGCTGAGTTTTGGGTACTAGGTAGGGGTGCACATCGAACCGGTAGAACCGTGGAACCGATCAAACGTTCCGGTTTGGTCCGGTTCTAGAGTGCACCGGTTCCGGTTCCAAAAAACAAAGAACCGTTTAGTACGGTTTGGTTCCGGTTTAGGGGTATGTAGAACCAAACCGAACCATGAACCGAACCGTGGATCGAACCAGGAACCAAACCTAAGTTTAAAACAAACAAAAAAAAAACCCTAAGTCTACCCAACCCAACCCTGCTGTGTGCGTGCAACTGCCCCTGCCCTCTCTCTCTCTCTCTCTCTCTCTCTCTCTCTCTCTCTCGATCTTTGTTTTCCACATAGGCCATTTGGGCTGGATTTTAAAAAGCCCAGAACCATGGAACCGATCCAAAACCGAACCGGTTTTCACAATCCGATTCCGGTTCGGTTCTAGAGTTCTAACAGTCCGGTTCCGGTTCCGAAATTCCTAGAACCGTATGGAACGGTTCAATTCCGGTTTCACCCCAAAACCGGACCCAACTGACCCATGTGCACCCCTAGTGCTAGGGATTTTCGGAGGTGACACATCTGATAGATGGGTTTGATGGTGAAAGTACATCACATGCACCCCACATCTGCTCAGTACCACTGTAGCATACCCCAGGGTAGTAAATCAAAAGTTCCTTTTCCCATGCTTTAGATGGAAATCCAAGACTTGAAGAGAGGTTGCCTAAGCTGTTTGAGGCTCAAAGCAGACAACAAGAACAGTTCAACTCATACATTTGGTTGGCAACTTTTAGCACATGGCCCTGTATTTTGATATCTGGGTTAAAAACTTGCCTGCACAGTTGAACATTGCCACTTTCTTCCAAGAGCATCTTCAATCTTGAGATCAATCTTTGGACCATAAAAGGCACCTCCACCTTCATCAATTTGGTAGTCCCAACCCTTAGTATCCAAAGCATCTCGAAGGGCAGCGGTCGCTTTTTCCCAAATATCATCACTACCCACTGCTTTCTCTGGCCTAGTGGAAAGGTTTACCTCATACCTTCTAAAACCAAATTGCCGAAGTATTTCTTCAGTTAGATCCAAGACACCTCTGATTTCATCTTTGATTTGATCATCTAGACAGAATATGTGTGCATCATCCTGCAAAAAAGAACATGTGTGCATCATCCTGCAGGGAGTAGAAAGGTTTGGTTTCTCATAACCACATGTACATTTAGCATAACCATATTTCAACAACTTTGGGTGCACCCCAATTTGCAAGCACAAGAATACATTGGCAGAATGGATGGTTATCCATATCACCATGCATTTGGTGTGGTGGCATGAAAAACAAGAACTACATTATGCTGAATAGCATTGCTTTGCCTTTTCTACCCCAAATTAATACTCAGAACATTTCAGGTCCTACCTAAAACATGGTGGATATTAATTTGAGCAGGACAGCATCCCACACACCCCCAACCTTTCTAGGCATATCCAAGTGTATCATGAAGTTATTCAGCAGAAATTAATTTGAAAGCTTATAACCTCCTTAAGTTGCATGCATAAAGCAGCCTTCTCATGGAAAAATAGAATAACAGAAGCATGATAAATAGAAAAGCTTTTTACCAAAAAATAATAAATAGAGAAGCTCTCACAATCAACTAGTTGGATGATAGTGTCAACGTCCAACTAGCATGAGACAACAAATCAAGTGTATGCAACATCCAAGATGTTCAAAAGGTTAGTATGACTGGAAAGAAATAGCAGGATTTTCAAAGGAAAAGCAAGTTCAGTGAGTGCTATTTTGACGAAATTTTCAGGAAGCTATTGGAATGGGACAAGTTAGATAAGAGGATGAGCAGCTATACAATGGACCTTCTGACGTCTATTTGACCTGAGTTGATTTTGGGTGGCTCAGAACCAGAAAAAGTTCTACAAAAATGGCATCCCCCTCCCTTGCTCAAGGAGTTTTCAAACTTAAGCATGATAAATAGAGAGGCTTTTTACCAAAAAATAATAAATGGAGAAGCTTTCACACACTACTGGTTGGACAGTGTTAGTGTCCAACTAGCATATAATTTCCAACATATCAAGTGTATACAACATCCAAGCTGTTCAAAAGGTTAGTATAAATGGAGAAGCTTTCACACACTCTTTTCCATGGGATTAGAATAGTGGTCAATTGCAAACACAGCCCCATAATCATAAGAGGAGACTCCAGTTATGCAATCAGATGAATGAATCCCTAAGGATTTGCGAATCTCATAGAGGAAGCTTTGGACTCGTGCTCTTCAGTTGCCAAGTCTTTCTCACATGTGTACTGATCAGCTAACTCGGCGGCTGATATCATAGAAAAGGAGTGTGTAAATAAGAAGCAGCTTCAGGTAGTGAAGAGATGTTCAGGTGCCCCACAGATGCACTCGTGAATCTTTTAAGCGTACATAATTTAGAATTTTTGGGCATTTACATAGGTTGCTTTGCTTGGCTGATCTTAGTACTGTATTTTCTTTTATTTATTTATTTATTTTTTTGTCATTTCCTTTTCCAATATATTTTTTTTGTTTATAAAAAAGGGGGTCAGTACCACCATGAAGAACACCTGATGCGAAAATCAGGCCAGTCCATTATGATGTGGGTCCAACCAAAGAAAACAGTCGACAACTGCATACTTGACACAAAGTACACTCGTGGCCAACCTGATTGGTAGATCAGCCTGATTTTAGGTGATCTTCATGGTAGATTGGATGTCATACACAAATAACACATTGGCCATTATATGCTAGTTGGACAATAACACTATCATCCAACTAGTTGGGAATGAGACCTCTAACAAATATGATTAATCATCTCAGGAACCGGTCCGTAAATAAAGTGATAACTCATACCACGTGATGTGTGCATGACATCCAACACGTCCATCAGATGAGTCACCTCATGATACCCCTTAGGCCCAGAAATCAGCCCAATCCAAAACTCAGGTAGACCACAGCAAAGGTGACAAAGTGGGAGGGGACGCCCACCCTTTATTTTCTCCAGGCCCACCTGAGTAGCAAAACAGCCTACTTTTTTGCATGACCCTTCATCCAAGCCAGATGAAGGGTCCGTATGGCCTGGATTGCATACACACAGCAGGGGGGATAGGTTCTTAAAGGATTTTCAAGGGTTCTCATGAGAATGGTTCCTAGGAGACAATTTGCCAATAAATATATTGGAAACACATTAGAGGGAAAATAGAATCTCTCAAAGATATCGAACATGTGTGCATCAACATTTTTTTTTCTTTCTCAAAATACAACACAAATAATTCCACAAATGAGACATCATCAATGCATTTTGTATTTAAAGATCAAAAGATTCAAACCATCTAATATTAGGCTATTAGATTAAGGAATACAGAGTGGAAGGAAGCAAACGTACCTGAGTGAAACCTCTAACACGGAATAGGCCATGTAAGCTTCCAGATAACTCGTATCTATACACCGTTCCTAACTCCGCAACTCTAATTGGAAAATCTCTATAAGAATGCAGCTTCCGTTTATAAAGTAAAATGTGGTAAGGGCAGTTCATGGGTCGAAGTTGATAGAGCTCATCCTCAATTTTCATTTGATCATACATATTTTCCTTGTAGAAGTCCAGGTGACCACTGATCTTCCACAGATCTGCCTTTGCGACATGTGGAGTGTACAGCAGATCATAGCCATGTTGAACATGTATTTTTTTCCATGAATCTTCAATAAGGTGCCTAACGATGGCACCTTTTGGATGCCAAAACACTAACCCTCCACCTGCTTCATCCTGCAAAGGGTTCACAAGAAGCTTCAAAGTTTAAATAAGAAGCTCCTCTTCCCAGATTCAATGAAAAGCCATAACAATGATTTCTGCATGCAGTGTGTATGAGAAGCAGCAGAGAAGCAGTATCGAATAAAAAATATAACTATACTGAGGACCTGTTTGGATGCGACCCATTTTCATTTCTTTTCATATTCGTAGAATTGACAGGAATAGCAGTAAATAGACCTGTTAGCCAATGTTGCACAAAAACCGTTTGGGGGAGGCAGTGACTTATCGTCTCTGCCAACGTGTGAATGCATGGCACGTGTGCCAGATCCAAATCATCCACAGGCGCCACAGATGAACACATGGGCCAAAGCAGTGGACACTACAGAAATTCCAACAGGACACCACAAAAACTCGCTAGAATTATTTTTTCCGGTGCCCCAAGGGTACACTGGGATGCACCATCAAATTGAATTGCAATTGTTAGTCTAATAAAGCAGAAATAATCAAATTGCCGTTTAGTTCCTTAGCACTTATGTGCATGGTGTGGGCACCAATTTGCAATTTCATTCGTTCAAGTTGAGAGTTGAAAGAAAAGTAACTGCAAGTTAAGGGCTATTTCCTCGATTTGAATTCAAGAAAACATTGATATTTCTTGTCATTTTCTCTTCATTATCCTGAATGTTTCAAGTACAAGGGAATTGATTGGACAGTTCTCACATCCAATAGAAACACACCAGAGCACATGCTAATGTTTCACACGTCCACAAGATCAGCACAGCCCCATCAGTGGGATCACACTCCATAAATTTCCTAGCTGAAAAATGTGGAAGGTTTACTTACCTGGCATGCTGCATTGTTTAAAATAAAAGGACAGCTAGAAAAATAAAGCTTGTTTTAGCCATCCATTTATTTAATACACCGTGGCTCACCTGATGAGTGGACTAGCATGATTTTTTAACCAGGTTACCTACACAGTGAGGCGCACCTGATGGCCTGCTCAGATCTTGCACACGTTTGCCATGTTGGCTCATGCAATAGTGTAAGATAAGCATGGCTTTAAATGCACGTGGGCTTAGCAAACCTCATAAATCTATGTATCCCTGCATGTGCATGCAAGTATGCATGTGCAATTCTGTATGCATGTTAATCCTATAGTTGCACAAAGCGTGAAGTGAAGCAGCAACAGATTCGGAAGCAAGTGCGGGTGTGGGGAAGGGTCTGTTTGGAAATATTATCAAGCATGAATGGCTTGGAAGGGGGATCAGGACCGCGAATCCGAATTGCAATTCAAAGCAGGAGCCACACCTACTTAGAAGGATCCTGCGACTGAGGTTAGTCCATGTAAAACCTGGACATGATGCAGTTGTCAATGGCATACAAGGGTATAAAGGAGACAGTCAAATGACAAAACTGGGATAATTACAATCATGAATACACCCACAAAATATTTTAACATTTAATGAGTTTTGCAAGTATTATTGATAGTGAAATAAGACATTTTCATGGAAACTCTCTTTTAGACTCTTAGGGGGCGTTTGGTGCAGGGTATTAGATGGAATTAGGTGGGATAGAATTGCATTTGGTCCCGTGCAAATTCCATCCACCATTTGGGGAGGATGAGAAAGGTTGGGATTAGCTGGGATGGAATTGCATTTGGTACCATGCGGGATTTCCGTGGATTTTGAAATCCACTACACATGTGGGCCCCACATTGATGCATGCGTTTATCCATGCCATCCATCCATATACACCGTTTACACGTAACATTTTGGTTATATATGTGTACAAGTGAACGACATCTGTTGTAAATTTGGTCCGTTGATTACAATTCCATGGTCCACCAAACAGGATTTTGCTTAATCCAGTGTTTTCCCGTAGCAAGAATTTTATCCCAAACATGGGATTGGATGGCTAAAATACCATGTATTTCCAGACATGCAATCATTGTGCAATAACAATGTTAATCCCATCCAATACAATTCAATACCATTTTATTCCACCGACCAAACATGCCCTTAGTTTTAGTTTCCCTTTGCTTAGTAATAAAAATGTCTGTAAATTATAAGCTGAGACTTTAATAAGATCACAAGGCAAATTGTAACCAGAATGTTTCAAAGGAACAGAGAACTTGCTGCAATAGGGTCATCTATCAGGTACTGTCGGAAGGTGATTCAACAACACTACTACACCAACGAATACCATAAGTGTAACAGCTACATTTGCTGTAAGAATCAGAAATCGTGAAAGTGGTTATACAAACTTGGGCGCATGCAAACATACGACTCGTGGAACCTAGCAGACATTTGGACATACCGTAGGGTAATATCTTCACTAATTAGTTTAGAATGTGGGATTGAATTTCGAGGACGAAATTCTTGTAAGGGTGGTAGAATGTAATATCCTGGAAATTTCCGTGCACGAGTAGGTACTCGAGTGCACACTCACACACATACACCTTCACAAGTGTAAGTTACATACTATGCATTAACCTAGAAAGACCCATTTTGAAAATTTTAGACAATGCACAAACAATCCGATTAGACCATAAATCTTCAATTTCGAGACCTAACTCACAAGATCCACCGTCCATCAGATCCTAAACCTCCCCTGCCTTCTGAAATTCAAAAATATTATGTTAGTACTATGTGCATTCTCTCCTGTGCATCTTTGCATCCAAAGGACGCAATCCAACCATCGGTTTAGCAGCTCATCCATACAAAAACCCCTACACAGCCTCAGAAAATTTGGAAGCCACTTAAAATGTGATTTAAGAGCAATCCAGCCGCCCGATTTGAATGAAAGCTTATCTACATTAATCGATATAAGAATATTATTGAATGGAAGGATTCAAAACTTGTGATTTTTGTGGGCCAGAGGACAACAACAATTTCGGTTGAAGATCAGTGATATCCAGTCCTTATTGACTGAACACATGTGATGAGAGATCACTGCACAAGTGCATGAGTGCATGCATGTACGCCACAACCGGAAAACCAGAAGGAACTAGAGCGTGAAAACTGCATTTGAAGTAGTTCCTCCGATTCCATCATCCGAAAACAATTTCAGTCCAAGATTCGGTTGATTTGAACCGTTCATTGGTGAGATTTCAACAGATCCAAACTGTCCAAAGATCCTGACCGTTAACTACAGCACATCATGTAACTGTGTAAGCTGAAACCGGATGCTCTGGTTGTGCATGCTAACGAGTCCAGAAATGGAAACTGTGGTTTCCTCTCTCGTTCGAACAGTGATTGATTCCTGATCCAAGTGAAGGACCTCTCCTCCAATCACGTCCTTTGGTGCGAGATGATCCCAGCCGTTGGTCTAGATCACACAAATCCATGTTCAGCAACAATCGCCGCCGCGACAACAACTGTTTTCACGGCTTATAGGATGTGTCGAATGAAGGTTGTGAATGGCAGGGATTCAAATGATCTAAGCCATCCATTAAGAGTTGTTGGAGCGCAAGAAATGGCAAAAATGCATGAATGTGATGTACCAAAAAATCTGCGGCTCCTAATGGAATAGGTAACAAAGTGACCTTTCTGCCTACTGCTACTCAATCACTACCCCCCCAAGTCAAGCTGGTGCCTGTTGTTGCACCAGCAGCTGTTGCACCAGGTGGAGTTCAAAATAAAACTAGGTAGAACTTATTTACAACTCCTCCATAATAGTGGTTACATCGAACATCCTAGTTTTTTTTTTCTCTCCATCTAGGATCCTAGATGCGCATTAGAGTTATTCAATTTTCTCTCAAACTAGGACCGTAGGTGCGCATTAGATATGCATTCGAATTGAACCAAGAACTTATAGGCAAGGTGTCCCGTATCGGTATCGGTTGGCGTAACGGTGCCCTCCGAAACCGATACGGATACGGGGGCGTAACGGCGATACGGAGGCGTAACGGCCCGTAACGGCGCAAATTATTTTTTTTGCCAAAAAAATATGAAAAAATATTGATTAAATCCGGAATATTCTAAGCATTCCAAATATGCATTCATTTATAAATTGGAACATGTTTATGGTGGTGTAACGGTCCACTATTTGGTGAGAAGTTGTATCAGACTGTCTGATTAATTTTTTAACCAGGTAACTTGAATTTGACTACAAAATTCATATATTTAATTTTTTTTAAATATGTAATTTATATACTTAACAACTTGATATTATTTCTCCCTATAGTTCTTTAAAAAAAAATGAAATTAAATTCAGGTAGATGGCGTTACCAATTTGGGGCTGACTTGGAGGACCAATCTATTCTCCAAATCAGCCTCAAATTCATGTCATTTATTGTCATTATCCCACTTATAAATTAGTGGACATTTATTGGATAGTGAATCATAAAAAATAAAATAAAATCAAAAGGCCCTATTTTAAAAAATAAAAACTCACAAATTAATAATTAAAACTATTTAAGTAATTTGATTTTGGCATTGTGAGTTAGCAATTGCAGTCCATAATTTAATTGTCAAATTTTAAGTTAATATATGTCTCGTGTACAATTTTTTAATGCTTGAATTAGGAGGGACTCAGATGTAAAGTGCAACACATGTCAAAGTTTTTTGGGCCCCACCCGTGATGAATGTGTTATATCCATAACGTCCATTCATTTTGCCAAATAATTTTAGGGCATGAGCCCAAAAATGAGGCACATCCAAAGCTCAGGTGGATTGCACCATAAAAAACAACAATAATTAAATGTTCACCGTTAAAAATTTATTGAGGGCTAGAAAAGTTTTAGATCAAGCTGACATGTGTGTTTTCCCTTTATCCACGTCAATGTGACCCACTTAATAAGTTAGATTGAAAATAAACGTTACAGTGGACTTTAAGAAAATTTTAATAGTGAGCATTCTATAACCATTTTTTCCTATGGTGTGGTCCACCTAAGATTTGAATATTACTAATTTTTTGAATCCTAACATAAAATGATGTGGCAAAATGGATGGACGATATGGATAGAAAATATACATCATAGTGGGCCCACTCGGGTCTGATCACATTGGATGGAAAATAAACGTTACCGTGCGCGTACGAATTATTTAACGTGAAAATCATTATCTTTGTAGCTATTTTTGGTGTGGTCTAGATGATCTCTGGATATAAGTCATTTTTCGGGCGGTGCTCTAAAATGATCTCTGAAAATAGACGAACGGTGATTGATTCCTGATCCAAGTGAAGGACCTCTCCTCCAATCACGTCCTTTGGTGCGAGATGATCCCAGCCGTTGGTCTAGATCACACGAATCCATGTTCAGCAACAATCGCCGCCGCAACAACAGCTGTTTTCACGGCTTATAGGATGTGTCGAATGAAGGTTGTGAATGGCAGGGATTCAAATGATCTAAGCCATCCATTAAGAGTTGTTGGAGCGCAAGAAATGGCAAAAATGCATGAATGTGATGTACCAAAAAATCTGCAGCTCCTAATGGAATAGGTAAACTCAATCACTACCCTCCCAAGTCAAGCTGGTGCCTGTTGTTGCACCAGGAGCTGTTGCACCAGGTGGAGTTCAAAATAAAACTAGCTAGAACTTATTTACAACTCCTCCATAATAGTGGTTACGTCAAACATCCTAGTTTTTTTTTTCTCTCCATCTAGGATGCTAGATGCACATTAGAGTTATTCAATTTTCTCTCAAACTAGGACCGTAGGTGCACATTAGATATGCATCCAAATTGAACCAAGAACTTATAGGAGAACTAGAGCATTATAATGCTTACTGACCTAGTTCCCATGTACGATAACCACCATAGAACTTACACGTGAAACCCTCTTACTTGAGACATTATTTACATGGCATGCTTGGGTGAAATTTGTGAATGCATTATGTGCTTGGATTATGCTCTCATATTCATTACATTCATACGCATCCTTTTATTTCTATTTTGAATTGGACGACAGAATGATAGTGCATGGTTGATTTGCTTACCAGCGTGCATGGTTGAATTGCCGCCTCGCTATACCGGTTAGGTGAGCACAGTTGAATTGTGACAAGTTCCTAACATCTAGAGGCAGCGAGATCTGGTCGTTGAGCATGGTTGATTTGCTTGGTTGGGATGATGGAGCATGGATGATTTGCTCGGTTGGAATGATGGAGCATGGTTGATTTGCTCAGTTAGCTCGGTTAGAATGGTGATGCATGCTTGACTTGCTCGGTTGGAACGACGATGCATGGTTGATTTGCTCACCAGGAGGGCATGGTTGATGATGCGGATATCAGTGGTGTACCCTTTAAAGTGTACCAGGGGTGGAGGCGTCGTCAACAAAGTACCGAAGCGGAGAAGTTGATGTGGATGGACGCTTGGTCCATTGGACCCATTTTCTGACGCGCTACGAGTGCAGGAGCGGCATGACCGCACCCTGACCATAAATCCATGGTTCGGATTTCACACTCTACCACACGGGTATTTTAGTTTTAGGCATTTTTGTTTTTTTTCCTTGTTTCAGGAGCTTTATTACACTTTTTTATTTTTTTCGTCTTTTTTGTTTTTTTTCTTGTTTTCAGGGACTTTAGTGCACTTTTACTTTTTTCCATAGCTTATATATACGCTGTAAGAAACCTTATTTTCATTATTGTTGAATGAATAAATGTTCGTATTTTTCTTCCTCTTTATTTAAGATATTAGGGTTTCAGGATTGGCCCTTGGGTGTTGAGGATTTCACCCCGATTTCAGGTTTCCTTCTTTCTAGATCTTCGAGGTGCAGGAAAATGTAAGAATCATCCTCATTTTCTTTTAACGACAAAAGGACATGTACTTTCTTCATCTCGAACCCTTCATTCTTCACCCCCTTTCGTTCCTCTCTGGATATCCCTTTTTCTAGTTTGAACGGAAAAGAGGGATGGTTAGTCAGTAGAATCAGATCCAAACTTGACTGTGGACTAACTTATCCTATATCTGGGATATCCTCATATCCCTAGGTCCTCCCTTTTTACTGTTTTCACGATTTTATGCTAAGGGGCATGATCCTGACAGAATGACCTCATCTTTATTTTGAAATTTACCTAATCCCTTTGACTGGAAACGGTTAGTTAATTGGTGTATTTATTTGAACATTCTTTAACCTAATTATACATGCATTTAGGATTACGTCATCACATGTCCCTGCATCAATTGATTTGCTGACATGTATTTAATTTCATCATGCATTGAACATGTGCATACATGACATCATGTTCATCATCATTAAATTACGCTAAATTGTGGAAAACATTACCGAGAACATCATTTCATGAAAACCTTACACGCTTTATTCAATGTTGAGTAAGATTGTATTGAAAAATCCCATGGAACTCCAATGGGGTTGAACATGATTTCACTGGGCTTTTAGCCCACCAAAATCACCACAATTCTTGCAGGTTTTTAGGAAGAAAAAGACACAGGCAAAGTAGAGTACCCGAACAGTCACATTCTACTAGAAGAGCCACCCGTAGTATATGTTGAATTATTTTTATTTCGTTGAAATTGATGTAATAATACATTAGTGGAGTTTTTCTTTGTAGGGAATCTAGTGCAAGTAATTTTGACTTTGAAATTTTAGGTTGCAATTCAATTATAGCTTAACAGAGTTTATTTGGATTTTGTTTCAACATGCAATGTGTGGAATGAAATCTCAAAGAATCTATGCTCGAATTTTAATTCAGACCCTGAAACACAGGATTTGGGTCACTATACTCGCGTTCTGAATTTCGGGGCGTGACAGTTGCGCGCAAACACGCGCATACACTAAAAACAGAAATAAGATTTAACTTGGGCAATGATAGACCAGTTCTAAAAAGTCAGACAATTTCAGTAGCATTACAGTACCTGTATAGAAAACAGATCAAGATCTTGACCCAGGCGCCTATGATCACGGCGTTTTGCCTCCTCTTTGAAATGAAGATAAGCCTTCAACTGTTCTTCAGTCTCCCATGCTGTACCATATATCCTCTGCAGCATTGGCTTATTTTCATCTCCTCTCCAGTATGCCCCAGCAACTGATTCTAATTCAACAGCTTTCTTGTTTATAGTTCCAGTCGAATCGACATGGGGTCCAGCACAGAGGTCCCACCATTCATTTCCTGTGATGAATACATGGAGTTTAGTGAGAAAAGTTGAAATAAAATAAATAAAAATCAAATGCATGCCTCCTACTAGTGCAGCATGAAAACAGCTAGGGTCATGGTTTGGTTTTTTCCATTTTTTCCATTCTTTCTTTTGTTTTTTTGTTTTTTTCTTTTCTTTTCTTCTATTTTTGGCTGTTTGCCCAATAAAATATCATCTTTCAATATATATATATATATATATATATATATATATATATATATATATATATATATATATATATATATATATATATATATATATATAAAATTTTGTTTGTATATGAGCCGTGTCCATATGAACTGAGCACACAAACACAGATATTTGTTGACACAACGCAATTTAAATAAGCGTTGCAAACTTGTTACAAACGATGACCATCCGGTTTGAAAGGATACCTGCACAATGTAAGTAGGTAGAAAGGAAGACCTTTTTCGTAATGGGATCGTTGGGAACTTTGGATGCATGGAACTTAAGTTCCAAGGTCTTTAGAGTTTCTTGCATTTGGATGCCCTGGCCCACTACAGAACTCAAGGTACCATGGAACTCATTTCCACAAAAATTGCCTAAATGAGTTCTTTCAAAAAAGGAAAGATGCCTCTTCCAAGTAATTCTTTTCATAAAAGTCCCATCCAATGTTCGAAATATTGGTATCGCGTTCCGTATCGCACCCTTGGGATACGGATACATATTGGTTATCGCATGGGATATGTCGGTTGTATCGCATAACGTATCGCTGTTGTTGGAAACATGGGGAAATATTGGGAAATTGGTCGTATTTTTCAATGAAACTTCAACGATTGTTTAAAAAGACATCAATGCACACTTATAAATCAAAACGTTACAAAAAACAAGTACGCATAATAGGTTTTCTTCGTGTGGGGTCCTAATCTATGTGTTGTCTAACTGAATTGATGTAAGTATATTCAAAGTCTATTCATATCATTTATAAATGTAAGACGACGTGTGGAAACACAAGCAATACATTCAAAAGAAAAAGAAGAATCACTAGATCAGGTTACATATATGTTTAATTTTATGTTTGGACATAATGATTGCAACTGATTTGCACGAAACTGGGAATTATTTTTATTTTATTTTATTTTCAATTTTCTACAACTGGGCCCATGTCCTCCAAATCTCGAAAGTGAAGCTTCCAATCTTTTTCATGCAAAACATGAAAAATCATGGATTTGTAACAATTGGACACTGATTTAACATAATTTACAAAAGAAAAAAAAATGATCAAAAATAAAAAATGCTCACTGGATCGAACATGTGGGATATATCCCACTACTTGTGCGTATCGTATCGCACAGGTGGGATACAAGATATATCGTGGGATACATCGGCCGATATCGTTGATATTTAAAAAACCAGTCCCATCCATGTTCAAGATCCACACATCTAAATGACCCCTACTCGTTACTTTTTCCAAGGATAATAGTAGATCTAAATGCATCCTTGATTGCATTTTAAAGTATTGCCTACTTCTATTATGTGTCATTAAGGTGTGGTGTGAGCCAGATATGTTGAAGGCTTTTTTCTTTTCCTTTTTCTGAGAGAATAACAAGATTCATTAAACAAAGAGACGAAGGATTCCCAGTACAAAGAAACGGGCATAAGGCCCCTGAAAATGCAAAATCAAGCACCAAAGGATTTGAGCTATTAACCAGGGGTTTAAATGAAATATTTACCCCCCAGCTATTAACCAGGGGTTTAAATGAAATATTTACCCCCCAGCTAAGGAATCAATTTCACGGCACAAAAGGTTTACAAACCTTGGACTACAACCTATCCCATTGGCCCAGCACTGAACAGAATTGTGCTCACTCTTGAGAGAAAACTGCTGCTGCCTGAACTGGTTGTGAATGAGCTGAGCAGCTTTCCAAAGAGCCACCACAATAGCTATGAGGTGGGAACCCCCCCATTAGCAGAGCCAGAAAAAGTCCAGATCTCCCCAAACATCCGGGAAGAGACCAATACCAAAAGCTTGAGCATTAGGTCAGTACGCTGCATCAAAAATCAATCTCCAGCCAGGGTCTGTTTTGGCAGGGCTCAGAGGAGGGCCCTGTCACTTCGACCAGATCATGATCTCCTCTTGCTGAGGATATATTCCAAAATTCCTTCAAAGGTTTCAACATTAATCACCCAAGAACAGAGATTGGACCTGATGTTTGGAAAGATTGATCACCGTGGATTCCGCGCCTTTAAAAATGTACCTGTTTCTTTTCAGCCAGACTTCCCAACACAGGGCAAGGGAGATGAGATTCCACAGGATGTGAAACTAGCTTTGAAAGGGTCGAATCCCCAATTATTGATCAAATCTTTTAAGCATCTCTCTGGCTGACCAAGCTAAATCGAAAAGCAATGAAAAAAAAAAAACTATCCCAAAGAGAGGACGCAAAATGAGCAGCGAATGGAAAGATGGACAGTTTGGCATTGCATTTGCACATAAGGCATAATGATTAGAGCTGCACCTGCAAACAGGCACATGTGAGCATGCATAGGAGCACAAACCCATACATGCATTAGCATGTACACAGGTACCTATAATTGTAAGCACACAATCTACATGCATTTGCACACGGAGATGCATGTAATTCTCACACTACCAGCAAGCAGGATGCCTACAACCGATATTAATCTCAACACCTTGGATCCAGTAAGAATAGAAATTAAAGGAATGGTCTGCATCCATGTATGTGAATCTTCCGCTATAATTATGGCCCCTGTGATCTTGGTAGTTTTACTTTAGACACATTTTCTCATTGCCTTTCATAGGTAAACAGATCAATTAGACAGGAATACAGATTGCAGAGTATTTTTAACAAGAAAAGTATTTGTAAATTTTGGAAAACAAAGGGTGGAATTCTATGCAAGGAGAACAAAACAATAAAACGTTAGAATTGTCAATTGCAAATACACCAACAAGTTCCACATGATCCAATTATATGTGAGAATGTCTGGCAACTACATGATACAATTGGAGTTCCACCTGCAATCTAGGGTAGAACTTAGAACTTATCATTGACATTTTAATGTTTGCAGATAGATTTAGAAAGACGATATTCAACAACAGATTTGAACACAAGTCAATATGGGCTGAAGACCTATGACAACACAGGAAGTTAACAAGAGTAATGAGACTGACCAATATGATAGATGGTGATAGGATCCTCCTTGATACTTTCCAAAATCTCCAATTTGTATGGTTCATTTAGTTCCATTATCCTTTTTTGAGCTTCGTCACGAGAAACTTCTTCTCGTATTAATGGCAGATTTCGGCTAATGATACGATCCTACAGATGATGTAAGAAATAAATTCCGTACCCTGGAAGCATAAGCTAATGAATAATTACCCAAGCTATGCATAACATTTGACCTGTCTTCATAATTAAAGGATGAAAAAGATTTTAAGGTTCATGTGTTGCTTACCATTTCCTTTTTAATCCTCTTCAGATCTTTGTCAGTTAAAGGTTCCATATCAAAATCATAGTAAAATCCATTGTCTATCCATGGACCTATTGTCACTTTAGAATCTGGGAAGAGCTTCTGGACAGCCATAGCCATTACATGGGCACACTGCAGTCATACACAAAATCTGCTAGTCAAAACACACGTTTTATGAGATAATGAAGTGAACCCTGCAATGGATCGGTATTAAAAAATCTACAGATGCCAGTGGATTAAAAAAAGAAAGAAAGAAAGAAAAGGTAAAAGAGAAACGGTCCATGCTTCTACCGATGACTCTCAATGTGTGCATCTCCCTTGAAGATTAAATTAAGATAACGAGTCATAAAAGATTGTAAATACAAAAAATAAAAATAAAAAATAATGTGTGTCAGAAATGGACTCATCTGGTTGACAGATTACCTTCTTCTTCTTTTTGAAGTGATTAACAGATTATCTAGAAAGATGTTATAAATTGCGATCACATTATCAGCAGTAAACATGATGCATGACTGATAATTTTCACAATAGAATTACAACGGAGAAAAGAGAAGTTACTGATCATATAGACTTGAGCCAATGGTAACCAAACAATGACATAAGCAGAGCTCATTGGAATTTAGTAGTTATCACAGGAAATAGGAATACACCAATTTTAGTCATTCATTTCAACAATTGCAACATAGCATATAAATAAATAGATGCAAGGATTGCCAAAACTCTGCAGACCAGAAGGCATAGACATGGAAAGGTGAGTCAATATCACCTGGTTGTGCACATGGCTATTTAAAGTTCTTAATAAACTCAAGATGCGTCTTTGATACATTCAGTCATTCACACAGTGATATTATAATACTAAAAATAATATTATTATATGAATGTTTAAAAAATGTAGAAAATTGTATGATATATAAATATATAAAGAAGGATGATATAGAAGTGTAATACAAATAATACCACTAAAGAGAGTTACTTTAGATTCTATCTTCATTTCTTCATTGTTACGTTGACCGTGCATTTCATTTGTGCGACACTAAGGCAGACGACATTCTTTAAAGTTTAAACATTGTCATGGCCCCCATCAAATTGGTTGGCATGACCACATTCAGTGCCTGTTGGCTGTGGCAACCCTTTCACACATGTTTCCGTCCAGGCTGCCACATTCAAGTCTGGCTAGAAAAGATAGAACATGTAAAAGTGGCAATGCACAGCAAAGAAATTATGTAAAAGTGGCAATACAGCAAAGAAATTCTTTCTCAGGATCGTAAACGATAACTTGTGTGAAGGAATTGAACAAAAGAACAAACTAGATCTTTCTTTTTTCCTGATAAGTCCGCTTAAAATGATATTATAAGCCAAAGGAACCTTAAGAACTAGGACAAAAGGTTGACAAATAAACATGGTAAGTAACGGGAATTTCAATTGGAAGGGACCTTGCTCATACATGCTTCACTTCCAGATATTTGTAATATTACTAGTAACACTTTGTAACTTCAGTGTGATGACCCAACTAAAAAACAAAACTTTCAAGAAGCAAGATGTTGCATGAATGTTGGCTGACAGTTGGAACTTAAATGGGTCCTTTTCCATGTCATCGCTGGGTGGAAGGTTGGTCCTTTCTAATCCCAGGTTTAATGTGGGGGCCATGGAGAGAAATTCTAAGATTGTTGACAGAAGGATCTTATAAATTGGATCCCTAATTTGCTCAATTTCTTTCAATAATCTTTGGGTGGGGCCTTCGAAAGGCAGAGTTTAGGGTATAGTTGCACTGAAGCATGAAGCAGAGCAGCAACGGATTCAGGTGTTGGAGCACGGAGCATCTGTTTCAAAATGTTATCAAGTATAAAGAGCTAGGAAGTGGGCACAGGAGCATGAGTATAAAGCGTGGTTCAAATCGGGAGCAGCACCTAGTTGGAAACAGTGTTCGAGTTGTCGGTATCGCTACAAGTTTCACTGGCCAGAGATAAAGATATAATATCGTTATCGCCGATAACCGGAAATGTGGGGAAAAATGCGAAAACATGGGGATAACGGTGAAATTTTTCAATGAAACTTCAGAACATGCCTAAATACACATATTTGCATATTTAGGAATTAAAATTTTGTAATAAAAAAAAATGTATTAAATAATAAGTTTTCATTTAATGGAGCCCAAAAAAGCATACATTGCCGTAAGAAATTACTCCAATAATAACCAAAATGAGTTTATATAATGCAACTAGCATATAATAAGTAATATATGTAAAAGTAAATGAATTAAAAATTTAAATGTATTTTTCTTAACGGTAATGTAGAATGTTGATCCTACTTGGGAGTTGGGACAAACATTAGATCCACCCCATCCATCAAGTGGGCCGTCACATTTTCACTATATATCATTGAATTATATCAAATAAAACACTTAATTAGGCTAAATAAAGGTGTAAAATTATCTTAAAACTCAAAATTCAAGTGTTGTAGCCCACATGAGTATTGAGTGTTGTAAGCTTGTAGCCCACTCCAAATTATCCTAAAATGATCTACAAAAATGAATGAACGGCATAGATAAAATACAAACATGATAGTGGGGCTCAAAGAGCACCGTCCAATAGCCATTGGCTACGCACCGTCGGTAGCCATCTAAGTTGGGAATGGATTAGGTGTTATGCAGTTAACAGCTTAGTGGGAGTTACCCCTACCGTGGGGCCCACCTTGATAATTTGTTGGATATCCATGCCGTTCAACTGTTTCAACAGTCCATTTTAGGACCGGGTGCCAAAAAATTATGCATATCTAAATCTCAAGTGGCCCACACCATAGGAAATAATGGTGATCGAGTGCCACACCATCAAAAATTCGAAAGGGCCCACCGTAAAGTTTTCATAATGTTTATTTGCAATCCAACTTCTTGATAAAGTAAAGAAGATCCGGATGATGAGAAAGTAGAAAGATTAGATTGATTCAAAAATATTGTGGACTAAGGATAGGTTTTAATAATTATTCATCACTTTTTCCATTGGTATAGTCCATGTGAGATTTGGATCTTCTTATGATTTGGGATCGCCACCTAAAATGAGATGTAAAAATAGATGGACAACATGGATGCACAGAAAATACATCAAGGTGGGCCCAACACGGTTAGAGTAACACCCACAGAGCTGTTACCGGGTAACAACTAATCTGCTCCCATCCATGTCCAGGCAAATGTAAGTAGTATATCATACCGAGTAAACTCTGTTGGGCCCATTCCGAATGTGATTAGTTTATCCATGTCGTCCATCTGTTTTTCCATCTTATTTTATGACTTGAGCCAAATTAAAGTATATCTAAGTCTCAAGTTGACCACACATGAAACAGTGGGAATAATGATTTCCACCATTGAAATCTTCTTAGGGCCCAGTGATGTTTCTTTGTCATCCAAGCTGTTCATAAGATCACACGGACATGGATGAATAAAAAACAGAAATATCAGGTTGATACAAAACTTTTGTGGCCCCCAAGAATTTTTCAATGGTAAACATTCAATTCACACAGTTTCATGTGGTGTGGTCCACCTAAGCTTTGGATATGCTTCATTTTTTTGGCTCATGCCTTAAAATTATCTAATAAAATGGATGGACAGAGTGGATCAAATACGTAAATTACAATGGGCCCCACAGAGTTTACTCAGTACGCAATCCGCTTCAATTCTGGCACGGTTTGGGTGGATCCCAAAATCTACTGAGGTCGGTGGATCCCTAACTGTGGGACCCATTGTGAAGTATGTGCCTTACATCTGCACCGTCCATCATATATGACGGCTCATTTTAGTGCGTGATCCGAAAAATGAACCAGATTCAAATCTTCAGTGGACCACACCCCAGGAAACTGTGTGAATTGAAAACATATCATTAAAAACTTCTTGGGGGCCACAAAAATTTTGAATCAAGCTGATATTTGTTTTAACCCTTCATCCATGCCTTTTTATATTTACAAAAAGGTTTGATGACAAATAAACATCACTGTGGGCCCTAAGAAGGTTTCAACAGTGAAAATCATTATTCTCATTGTTTCCTGTGGTGTGGTCCGCTGGAGCTGTGGATATGCTTTAATTTTGGGATTTACCCCTAAAATGAACTAGAAAAATGAATGGACGGCGTGGATAAATCGCATACATTCACGGTGGGCCCAGAGAGTTTACTCAGTATGCTGAAGCGCACATGCAGTCTACTTCCATAATTCCGAAGCATAAAAGAAAAAAATAAATAAATAAATAAAAGTGGGGATTTCGTCTGCGAAGAGGAGTTTTCGGCGAAGAAAGGGGGGTTTTCGATCGAGGGTTTTAAAATCCTATATCCAACAAAATAAGAAGGTAATCTCCCAAAATCCTCGATTTTTCACCAAAATCATGTATTTGCGACATCAATCTTCTTTTTTTCGAATTTTTTCACTTTTTACCTATTTTGTTGCAAAGAATCCAAATTTATCGACGATATCGCCCATATTTTGCCGATAATCCAGAGAGAAGCGAAAAATTGGGGTTGACTAGCGACACCGATATTATCGACATTTCGTCGACAATGCGAACACTGGTTGGAAAGATCATGCAGCTAAGGCTTAGAGGGATTTGCATGGCAATGTTATTCAGGGACTAGGATTCAATTCATCATCATCTAAGCCTATATCCCAATTGGGGTTAGTAGGGACTAGGATTAAATTATTTTTGGAAATTTTGAGGTAAAGGACTATTCTTCCGGAACATCCCTAGAGGCAGGGCCTTACTTTATTAGCTCTGTTGATGTTTTGGCTTTTGTTCCTTTTCTTCTTTCTTTCTTTTCTCTTGTATCTTGGTCTTTCCTAGGGTTGAGTGATGAGAGGATGCTTGCCGTCCACGCTCTTTGTTGTTCTGCTCTTTGGACTTCTCTCTCTTTTAATAATATTTAGTAATCTTCTCAGGAAATTTAAATGTAAATATATATATATAAGTTACTTCAACATTAATAAAATTTAAATGGTAGCTTGAATGAGAGCATGAAACAATCGTCCCACATCCCATACGTGCACGCTCCGCACGTGTTTACAAGAAAAGGACCACTTTCCCTTTTCCCATCACTACTTTGCTTTTCTTTCAAATTTCTACATTAGGAAAATTCTTTTTTCTTTCATATCTTTATATTAGCTTTATATTAGGCAAGAAATAATTTTGAAATTTCTTATTTAAGTACTTTCTTAATTATAGTGTGTTCCTATTTAAGTAATTTCCTATTTTTTAGATCTTGGTTAGTTAGGAATTTTATTTTTAGATTCCATAGCTTTTATTGCATATTGTAAGGACTGATTCTAAATAAGGCCTAGACCTATTAAATAAGATAAGTTGAATGATATCCTCTTTTATGAAAATTCTTTTATTTTCTCTATGGTAGTTGTTGAAGGGGAAGTAATTTGTAGTTCAGGATTAGATGACTGTTGAGCTTGCTCACAGTCTTCCATTCTTGATCTCTAGCATTTGGCTAGATGATTGTTGGGTCCTTTCCCACAATTTCTTTCTTCTTTTCTTTGATCTATTTGCTTTCCCTTTCCGAGTTTGCATTAGGGCAACAAATGGAATGAGGCAGATCATAATCAGTGAAGTGTTCGTTTTGTGCATGAAGAACTTATCCTTCAGCTTCCTTATGTACACGATGCTGGAACAAAAAGGAATGGTTTCCAGCTAAGAAATTGACTTTTTATTATTATTATTAGAGGCAATGAGAAAAATTTTATTAAAATAAAGGAGAAGAAAGACAAACAAGCAGCGAAAGCAGAAAAGGGAGCACACTAATCTGCTGAGGAAGCAGACGAGAAGCTATCATCCTAACAGAAATCCTAGCCTATCAAGCCATTAATGTTAACAGCCCATTCCGCCATCATGCGCTTGGCCTTGGCCCCAACAGCGGGGGAGGACAAAGACGTGTCATTGAAGCATCTTTCATTTCTTTCCAGCCAGACCGACCATCAGATGGCCATGATGGCCATTCTCCAAATCACAGTTCTAGGTCTACTGATCTTGCACCCGTGCCAGGACGAAAGGAAGGTATGAGCCGTAGGGGGGTTACACCAGGAGATGTTGAACCGGGACAAGAAGCCATTCCAGATTTGACGGATAAACGGGCAGTGGACGAAGAGATGATCCACCGATTCCGCGTCCTACATACAACAGAGGCAACCATTGACCAGCTGCATACCACGTTTCCAAGGTTGTCGATAGTGAGAATTTTGTTGCAGTCCACCAGCCAGGCAAAACACTTGATCTTAGGAGGGATCGGGTACTTCCAGATGAAAGGGGAGGCCAAGATCGGAGGGTTCGAGGGGGGAGAGAGGTAGGAATAAAAGGACCTGACTGTGAAGCGACTAGACTTCTCAATTTTCCAGATGAGCTTATCTGGCTAAGAAATTGACTTTGATGAGGTACTGAAGATTGATATGGGTGACTTTACAGTACATTGCAAGTATTGTATGCCGTAACAGCCATTACATAATAGTAACGGTGGTAGCCATCACACATCATGGGGTCGTAACAAATGTTACAGAAAAAAGACCCGTAACGGCCCCATAACAAACAGGGCCAATACATGTTCTTTATCAGGTTTTTTTGTTTTTTTTTTTTTTTTGGGGGGGGGGGGGGGTTTAGGGACCATAGGTCCGTAACAGAATTGGTGGTGGCTGTTACGGTCAACTTGATTGCTTGCTCATAAAAGACTGAGTTCCTAAGATGCCAAAATCATCGCAACTGGGGCAGTTTACGAAAGGCGAACATGTAATCTTCATGAAGACAAGAATGGGTATCGATATATGAGATGCTAATACTTGGATTTCTAATTATTATAATTAGTATCATTAATAATAATAAAACAGTATTATCTCATGGATACTCCTCAAATGTCTCATTAATCCTGATGTGATGTTTTAAGCCTGTGCTAGGGCATTTGGATAAGGTCCTTGATATAGTGGAATGGTAGAACAGTATTTGTGTAGCTGACACAATTACTTCGGATAAGGCTTAGATGATGACAATGATTTGGTTAGTAAGTTGGGCTTGAACCCAATACCTGAAGGTCGAAGTGGTGAATATGAGACATACCTAAGACCATTATCAAATTGATTAGATGATACGAACTGTTTGATGAGTGGACATTTGCATGTAGAAGTCAAAGCATTAATCAATTTTCTTTCAAAACATCCATTTGATGGCTACTAATTGGATGGTCAAATTATCCAATTACTGTGATTTTGGGTCACATTCCATACACAATGGAGCCCACAATTTGGCAACAGAGTTGACCACGTGTATGCCACCCAACCTGTACTGTGAATGTGAGCGACTGTCAGTCTGTCATAGTGTGAGTACAATGCACCATGCTTTGACAGGCTATCACCATGCTCTCACACTCACATTCCTTGCCAGTGAGAGTGCCCTAGTAATATTGGGTATTCTTGAAGAATTATACTATATGTTACTTGCATCTTTGCAGTTTGCACTGTACACTTGGGTTTTCAATTCTAACAAGTGGGACCTTGGTACAGCAATCAAGATCATCGGTCAATTGCATCCCACTGAGGATGGACCACACTGCAAACTTCTCCCTGATATGAACATCCAAACAAACAATCTGGAGACCTTTTCCAGTTGAATGTGGATCACTATTGTATTTCTCTTCTTAAACACTTCGTCTGCAGGTTGCAAATCGAATGGTTCAGATTGTCTGATTGAGGAGATTTTAGGGAAACAATCCAATCATGGTGTTATGCCAAAGACCAATGGTCTTGATTACCAAACCATGAGACCCATGCATTAGAATTGCAAACCTGTTTGTACACTTCACAAAGACGTGGGTCGTGTATCATAAAGGCCCAACATCCTTAGCAGCTCTCAAGAAGGAAGAAGAAGAGAACCAAAAGAGGAATTATACAATACATGGTGGCCCACATCTTTGCATGGTGTACATGAGTTTTGAATTCTAACGAACGGTGCCCATTTCTTCAGTAGCCCAGACCACTGATCATTTACATCCAACCAAATTCTCCCATATCGGAAGATCCCAGAGACCAATATCAGGACCTTTCTTCTATTTCTCTTCCTAACCGTCTATCCATAGGCCCAAATCGAATGGTCAAGATCGACCCATCAAGCAAATTTTCATAACATAGTCCATCCAAGGAGGCACACAACACGCCAACGGTCCAGATCACCAAACCCATGGTCCCCACTTGTCAGAATTGAGAACTAGCTCAAACTCTACAAAAGAATGACGAGAAGAAGGGGGAGGTCTTACCGTGTGGCGAATCCGCAGCAATTTCTCGGAAGAATCGTTGGTGGGAAGAACGACTCTCTCCACTTCCGCCTCCGAATCTCCTCCCTTCTGCGGAGGAGGAACCTTCTCCTCGACTGCGGCGACAGCAGCAGCGGAGGAGGAAGGAGAAGAGACGGTGGTTGTGGTGGAGATCCCATGTACGGAAACCCTAACCCTAGCTCTCGCGTATGAAAAGGAGATGAGTGTTCTGAGAGAAGGAGGAGAAGAGAATAAGGGTTTTGTAATGACGAGAGAGGATTGGTGGAGGTTTGGCGGGAGTTTGAAACAGGCGGAGGAAGATGAGATGAAGATGGACGGACAGGATGCGATTCTGTGGAGAACGTTCATCTCTCCCTCTCTCTTATCCTACGCACCTTCTCTTATCCTACGCACTCTCTCTTCTATATCTCTCTCTCTCTCTCTCTCTCTCTCTCTCTCTCTGCTGCGTGTTTGAAGATGCGTGGCGGATGTTTTTGCTTTATCTGATCTAAGAATCACTACCCATTTTGAAAGGAACCGCGCGAGGGTACCTCGCATTAGGTACCTACAAGGGTTACTTACAAAAATCTAGAACATGTGCATGTATCTTGAACGAGATCTACACCGTCCATCAGATAATATTACCTATTTTAACCATTGAAAATAAAAAACATGATCACAGAAAGAAATTAGCTAGCTACGAGATAGGAAATGGTTGGGATGGAATACCCACCATTTGTTTTTTGTAGGACCCATCGTGGTTTTTATATACCATCCAAACCATTCATCAATCTGAATATATAGGATGATATAAGTATCCAAAATTAAAAGTGTCCCAAACCTCAGGTAGACCAAAAAAGATGAATTTAGAGATAATATTATAGTGTTTTTGGGATGGACAAAATATGTGATAAATCATCTTGATTTTTGGTGTTAAGAAAGATGGACGGCATGGATTCTATTCATGCTAAGTAGTTTCTCCCATGCTAGTGAAATTAACCCGGGTACGTACCAGCGCGAGATACCAAGTGTTTTCGTTTTTGAAGGGCAGCTATTTCATGGACAGTTTTTCCTGAAATTTGGATGTATTCGTTTCTAACCGTCTAATAAATATCTGGATGTCTAATGTTGTGGCTAATGCGATACTTCGATGGTTTGATTTGGACCCAGGAATTCCTGCCAAAGCCTTTTGCGGGAAGTTAGGTGGGGCCCACCGTGATATTTGTTAGAAATCCATTTCACACATCCGTTTTTTAGTATCAGTTTCCAACATGGGACAAAAAATGAGGCACATCTAGGACTCAAGTGGCCTCACTACAGTAAACAATGGGTAGGGAAATGCCTATTGTCGGAAATTCCCTCGGTCCACCGTGATGTTTATATGCCATCCTTACCATTCATGATGTCATTTTTATAGTAATTAAATGAAAACACAAAAATATTAGCCATTTCTAAAATTTCTTGTCCTACAAATGTTTCAACAGTGGAGGTTCAATCCTCATTGTTTCTTATGATGCGGCCCACTGAGTTTTGGCTCTGCTTCAGTTTTTTGTCCTGTCTTAAAATGATATGGAAAAACATATCTATGGGGTGGATTTGGCATAAACATAGCTTCCCGTCACATGAACTTCACGTGGTAGAGTATCAAAGATAAATTTCACTTTTGACTAACTAGCCTAATTAAATCTCTAAAACTTTATTTTCCATTTCTAAACCTGTATTGAACGTGCTGTGCTGGCTTTACTTGGACAAAAATACGGTTAATTTTTTAGTTGAATCTCGAATTATTATCATTTTACATCTGAAATATGTATTAGGGTTCTATTCATTACTTCATATCAGTTAAATTGGTAAACTTGCAATCTTTCAAGTTTTATTCATAAAATGTTTTCTATTTTAAAATCGTGTTTCACTTCACCGCTCTCCTCCTTCTTATCGAACTCGTGCTCAATTGGAATGATGGCTGAGGGATGTAAGAATGAAGAATGAATGTATTTTTTCGCAGTAAAATTGACCAAGTTCTCATTTAATATTACTGTCTCCGCGAAATTGACTAAGTACAGAGGATTTAAGTATAAGTGAATTTCACTTAGTATAGGTAAAAACCATTGGTAATTGAGATTTGATACAATTTTCAATTGTCATTCTTTCACAGGTGAAATTTCATTGAGTACGGGTGTTGAGACGGGTGAAAATTCACCTAGTACATAAAAATTGGCCGTGTACCGGTGAAAATTCACTAAGAACAAGTTGAGATGGTTTTCAACCGTCGTAAATTCACTGAACATGACTGTTTGTTTTTTCGCAGGTGAAAATTCATGAGTGTAGGTGTTAATATAATTGAAAATTCAACTAGTGTAGGTTTTTTAATGGTTTTAAACTGTTATAAATTCACTGAGTACAAGTGCTGAGACGGTTTTCAGCCGTCGTTTTCTCATGACTAAAAATTCACCGAGTACCTATAAAAATTCACCAAATACATATGGAAATTCACCAAGTACAAGTGAAAGTTCACTAAGTACATGGGAAAATTGATCATGTAAAGTTGATAATTCGCGAAGTGCAGGTAAAAATTGACCAAGTACATGTGAAAATTAACCAAGTGTTGAGATGGTTTTCAACCGTTATAAATTCTTCAATACAGGTGTTGAGACGATTCTCAACCGTCGCCTTTTTTCATAGGTGAAAATTCACCAAGTACATGTATTGAGATGGGTGAAAATTACTAAATATAAGTGAAAATTCATTCAGTACAGGTTTTAAGACAAGTTCAAACCAGCATATATTCACCACGTACATGTTGAGACAATTTCAACAATCATTTTTTCACATGTGAAAATTCATCTTGTACAGGTAAAAAGTCATTGAGTACAGGTGAAAGTTTATCAAGTACATGTGAAAGTTGATCGTGTAAAGGTGAAAATTCATTAAGTACAGGATTCACCAAGTACAGGTGAGATTTTACTTAGTACATATTTTGTGACGGTTTTCAACCGTCGTAAATTCACCAAGTATTGAAATTGTTTTCAATTTTTGTTTTTTTACGGGTGCAAACTATGCAGCTATTGAGGTGAAAATTATCTGAGTACATGTTTTAAGATGGTTTTCAACCTTGTAATTTTACCAAATACAAGTGTTGAGATGGTTTTCAACCGTCGTTTTTTTCACAGGTGAAAATTCAAGTATATATGAATGTTCAGTGTACAAGTGAAAATTGACCGAGTACAATTGAAATTTCACTGAGTACAAGTGTTGAGACAATTTTCAACTATTGTAAATTCACCGAGTATAGGTGTTGAGACGGTTTTCAACCATCAATTTTTCACATGTGAAATTTTCACCGAGTACATGTGTAACACTCCGAATTGACTTAGTTAAGGAACTTTCGGGCACCGTCTTGACTCAACATCCGCGATGGGTGTCACGCCCCAAACCCATAAATCGGATTCACAAGAATTCCGATCGCCGAATCCGATGCCGACAACCTCCGTAGTACCTCATTCTTAGCTCTCAGCGCCCATATGCCAGGTTTCAATCCTAAAATCCTACAAGGAAGATTTACCAATGCACATTTTACTCGATAGAAGCATAACCACAAGTATACCCAAATCACAAAGGTAACATCGTCATCACATATCTACTAATATAAACATTTGAATACAGTGCTGAAAGGGAAATACACATCAAAAATCAAAGCTCCAGAAGATAGCTACAGGCTCCAAGCTCGACGCTGCCATGACCTAACATTACCTGCACGCATCTATCGTGCATAAGCTCATAGAAAACTTAGAGGGTGGTGTAAGTGTGTGCACAAGGTAAGTGCCAAGAATTCAATACAATACCATAATCATACAATATCGGAAATACTGGTAAGATCATGAATCGTACGATATCAAAGTAAGCGAAAACGCTGACAAGTCCATGAGTCAATCGATATCAAAATACGCAATACAGATCAGTTGTGCAAATGAGGAATCATAATGAGCCAAATATCAGATGCCGATGATGCAAAGCAATATATAATTCTTGATGAGTTCACGAATAGCGTCAATCGTACTCAGACCACATAAATGCAGAAACATAGTAATCCAAAATGTCATATGTCACGGATGTAATGCAATATGCAGTGCGAATGGAATGACCATGCTGAAGTGTGAAGTTGAGATGATAGTACATAGTATCGCAGGCAATGGGGTCCATCGTAAGGGACTTCTATCCAAACCAGTCCCATACTTAAATTTGGAAACTCCTGATCTCAGGTTAGTCGCGCGCCCTAACCAAAATCAGGGTCATTACGAAGGTACACATAACAAATAGTTGCACACCACCAGCCCAAGTGGATAGTGAATGAATAAATGAATGAGTATGCAACTCTTGCTCAATAAGTCCACATATCAGTACAGTTCATCTTTGGGATCATCATTGGGGTCTAATATACTTTACATGCAACCGCCGCCCACTGACGCGCGACCATGCAAGTGGAAGAGACCTCACCATCCGCCTGGGCAGTAGTCAGCCAATATCTACCGGGCACGTCGATAGTGGACCCATTTATGAGTTGGTCAAACTCAGCCTAGTTATTCCCCTATCCTCGGGCGGGTAAGGCCACACCCCCTCCCAAATGACCATGACATAGTGGGAGACGCAGCCTCCTGGTATTCGGCACTCAGGCGCTTATGTATTCACTCGGTCTTGAAGTTGGGGCGTCCTCTGGTACCAAGAGGGTTTAGGAATTTTCACTCAGGGCCATTCATGGCAGCCCATGCTAGAACAGATTTTTGGTGTCCCATATGGCCATCCACGATATGCCTGTGGAGGCTACAGCCCTGATGTCACTAGAGTGTACAGTAATCACAATGCAAGATGCATGAATCATACAATCTAGTCATACATCAATCCTGTGCATACCGTGTGCTCATGTGAGATAACCTCCGCCTACCAAGGAGTCTTATAACAACCTGTCCAATGATATATGCAATGGTCAACCACATCTCATAACAAACATGTACATGATGCGTAATGGCATGTATCATAATGTTATGCTTTCACATAGTCAAAATCAGTATCAATAACTAATATCGACAATCGGCCTCGACAATGTGGACATTTAACCAACATTACCCCTAAGGAATAACCCACATAGAGCCTAACATATCATGGGCCCATGGCCCCAGACAAAGGCTTAATATACAACACAATAGGCCTTACTCAAGGGCCATATATACACAACAGGTGGGCCTTGCTCATGGTCCTCAAATACATGACATGTGGGCCTTACATATGGGTCTCGTATACATCAAATGGCTTATGCATCATGGGCCTAATACATATCACAATGAGCATTGCCCATAGGCCACGAATACATCACAATGGGCCTTGCCCATGGGCCTTAAATACATCACAATGGGCCTTAACTACGGGTCGCATATACATTATATAGGTCTCGACAATCGTCCTTGGCAATTGGAATCGGCCTCAACAATCGAAATCGGCCTCAACAGTCGGAATAGACACTCAGAATCGGCCTCGATACTCTGCCTCGACAAATTGGAATCGATAATCAGCACCAACGATCAACATCGATAATCGGCACTAACAACCAGCATATGTAAACAAGGCGGGGTCCATAGATGGACAACCAATCAACCATAATGTAAAGATCGGCTTTCGGTCGTGGTTATATCAAATCCGTCTATAGCGAATGGGGCCCACTTATCTGGGTTAACCTACAAGAGAATGATGAGAATGAGTCTAACAAGGCCTAAGGGAAGGTCACAATGTGGACATCCAACTATCATTGCCCATCAATGTGGACATCTAACCAACATTGCTCCTAAGGAGTGGCCTACATAGGGCGAAACATATAATGAGCCCATGGCCTCACATATAATCATGGTGGGCCTCATTTACATCACATCAGCCTCGTTATATGGGCCAATATACATCATATCGAGCCTCAAATACACAACAGGTGGGCCTTGCACCTGAGCCTCAAATATATCATATGAGCCTCATCGCATGGGCCTCAATACTAGACCTCATATATTGAGTGAGCCTCATTACATGGGCTTAACAATACAAACAAGTGGGTCCCGCCCATGGGCCAAAATATATCATGATGGGTCGCACCAATGGGCTTCATGTATATCCAAGCGGGATGCACCAATGGGCCTCGTCTATATCAAATCAGGTTGCGCCAATAGGCCTCATGTATATCAAATCAGGCCGTGCCAATGGGCCTCATGTATATCAAGGTGGGCCTTAGTGGATCGGCCACAACTACATCAAGACGGGCCTCATGGATGGGCCACACCAATGCGCCACAAATACATCATAATGGGTCTCACAATCTGGGCTTTAAATACACCACAATGGGCCACACAGCAGGGCCTCAAGTACGATCTCAACGGCCACAAAAGATGGACAGTTAATAAATACATCACAATGGGCCACAACATATGGGCCGAGTATACATTTCACTGGGCTACAACCCATGGGCCGAGTACACATCAGAAGGGCCACGCGTCATGGGTCTAATACATATCACAATGGGCCAATATGCATCAAGTGGCTACATCAATGGGCCGCACAAGTGGGCCATATACACATCAAGTGGGCTACACCAATGGGCCGCACAAGTGGGCCATATACAGATTAGGTGGGCTACACCAATGGGCTGCACTAATGGATGGTCATGGATGTAAAATAGATGAGTGGCGTGGAATACACCACATAAATCAAGTGCTTGCTGACATCAATACCTCAGCTATCAAGCTGGTGTGAGGTACTCCAGTTAATCCGCATCCACTGTCCATGGATCGGACGGTGTGGATGCAATACATTAAATCAAGGTGGGCCCCACATGTTGCCATGGTGGGGCCACTTCCAATGAATGGACGGGGTGGAGAAACGCATACATCATGGTGGAATCCCATCGTCCTTACACTGGACGGTGAGGATACAACACATACCTCATATGTGGGCCCCACAGAAACTTGTTGACGTTATACAGTGGGACCCACAAAGCTTACTGGACGGACGGTGTTGATAAAACACATATCAAGGTGGCTGCCACCATCCAGCACATCTAGACGGTGCAGATCAGATACATAAATCAAGGTGGAATCCACGTGGTGGCTCACAAGATATATACCAACAATATATATTATATAATAATATAATATGTTATTATATTATAAACAACATCAATATAGTTGGTGTAAACATACACCAGCCAAGCCTCTTTCACAAAGGTGGGTCTCACCGTTAATGGGTGGTGTGGATCATATACATGCAGCAAAGGTGGGTCCCACGTGGGCGGTCCTGGTGAAACCCATACACCACTCATCCCATGATCTAAAAATGGACGGACAAAGGATAAAATACATCACGGGGGGGTCTTTCAACAGATGGACGGCGTGGGTGACGTAGACAAAAAACACTTTCATCACGGTGGATTTCCACTGGTGGGCCATCCCACTGGTGCACATGCTGACAGTGCGGGTGAAACAGAGCTCACGTGAGTCCCACTGTCACACATGTCACATGTGTATAAAACACATAACGCAAGGTGGGGTCCCACGTCAGTTTGGATGGAGGTGTATACAAAACATACTTCAAAGTGGGCCCCCATGTACGGACAGCATGTCCACGTGGCGTCATGGTGCATCCCACAGCATTGTCCAAGGAATGGACGGTGAGGATGCTAAACACATACATCGTTGTGGGTCTTACTGAGATGGACGATTGGGATAAAACCCACACGTGAGGTGGATCTTCCACCGTCCAGATAGTGGACGATGTGGATATGTAATTCAAGGCAGGCCCCACGTGCAGGGTGCACACATCACCAAGGATTGAATTAAAGGAGAAAACAATTTCATACTGGTCTAGACCTTCTGCACTCCCAAAAAGGGTTTCAATGGCAGACGTTCAATCACACTGTTTCTAGTGACATGGGCCACCTGAGCTTCACATAAGGCTGATTTTCAGGGGGGCCATTGTCCCAAAGGGGACCTACTAAATGCACGAAGTGGATGTTCTACACACATCATGGTGGGGCCCACGACTGGGACCCAACAGTCCCTGCCCATTCACACCTAGCGCAGCAGGACGTTGCTGTCGTCCTCTGGACGTTAGTAGCAGCACCTGCTGCATCTCTTTTTTTAAAAAAATCATTTTTCTGTGCTTTTTCCCATGTGGGGCCCGCATTAGGTGGATCCACTCCACTCATTGCATTCTACATCTCATAACAGATCCAAAAAGCCCAATATTGAGCATGTTTCAGTGTATAGAAATATCATAGTGGATTTCAACGGTAAAACCACTATCTTCTATGGTATAGCCCACCAGATGATCTGATTGGTTTCATATTTTGGCTCAACACCTAAAATGAGTTGGAGAATGGAATGAACGGCGTGGATTGGACCCATACATCAAGGTGAGGCCTGCATGAGCGGCCCACCCAAAAACCTTGCTGCTAGTACACCCCACTGTCTATTCACGTTCACCAAACACATCCAGCATCTAGGGACGTTGGACGGACGACGTGAATACATAAATCAAGATGGGTCCCACATGAACGTGGCCACCCCACACAACATGGATGAAATACATCAATCATGGTGGGTTCCACACGGACCAAGCTGATATTTGTTATTTCCCTCCATCCTAGCTGGCCCAAAACAGGCTGCAAGGCGGGCCCCATTCGCTGGACGTTCAGAAAACCTGGATAGTCCAAATTGTCGATCAGGTGGGCCATACACACATCCTCATATCATAAAAAGAAAATAAAGAGATGATGGAGAGAGAGAGAAAGAGGGATCTAACCATAGAAGACACCCACCCTTGATCTCCACTTCCTTCTTCTGCCAACACGATCTAGAGCTCCAAGTGGTGGATTTTAACGGTTGAGATGGACTTTGAATGGTGGGGATGGGAGATAGGAAGTGGGTCATACTAGCTTCTCTCCCATGGAAGCCATGGACGTGGGTTGCTTGGAGAAAGTGAGGGAGAGAGAGATGAGAGAGAGATCGTTGTAAGAGAGAGAGGGAGATGGGAGATGTGAGTGATGGAGTGATGTGTACTTGACATGTAAGGGAGAGAGTTGACTTTAGGGATGAGTCTTGGTACTTGGGGATTGGATGTTGTACTTGACATATAAGGTGATTGATGGGATTGATTGATGGGACATTCGTATAGATTCTCTCATAATTGAATTGCGCGGTATTTTTCTCGAACTGAACACAGGCCCACATCTTCTGGCCAAGGTATCGCCTTGGCGGCGAGACGTGGCATCGGAACCGCGGCGACGGCACGGTTGTAAGGGTACAAGTCTCGGGTCGAGCCGACTCAGATATATGGGATACAACTCAGGATCGTGCACAAACATCGATAACAGATCGCGGGTCGCCGGAATTCTATCGGGAGGACCGTGGAAGCCTACAGAACGGTACAGTATAGGATACAGGCCTCATAATGGGCGTCAAGCCCACCAAGGTGAATGCATTCCTAGAATTTCAGGCCCTGTAGGCCAATAACGCGCAATCCATAACCAAAACGGTAAATTGAGCCACCCCCAAGAGGATTTAGTCCTTGGTGCCAATTTCAATCCATGGCTGGCATTTGGGGTTAGCCACGCTCGCAGCTTTACTCGCTCATGATTTGGGCGAGGGCAGTCATTAGGCCCCATGCATCCTAAGTCTGCTAATCCCAACAAGTCGGTCAAATTTAATTTGACTAGTACGAAAAATTTTCAAACGTACATGTGAAAATTAACTGAGCACATGTGAAATTTTACCAAGTATAGGTAAAATTCACCAAGTACATGGGAAAATTGATCGAGTACAAGTGAAAATTCACCAAATACATGTGAAAATTCACTTTTAAGGGCCATGATAAGTTTTTAATAGTAGCCATTTGATTCTCGCCGTTTCTTGTGGTGTGGTCCACTTGAGCTTTGGATCTTCTTCATTTTTTTGCTCATGCCTTAAATTCAACTAGCATAAACAAATGAGCGGTGTAGATAAGTCACATACATCACGGTGGGCCTCACATTGATTTTGTAAAATTCTCGATTTAAGTGTTAAATGGTAAGTTGTTACATATTCATTGGGAAAGATGTGGTAATTACCTGCGTAAATAATTATTACCCATTTACACGGTAATTACAGTTGAGCTAAAAAATCAAACAGGCCCTAAATGAAGAGAAAACACAACTATTAACTTGATCAGAGCCACATGTAGAGTTAGGCGGGACCCGACTCGATCTGGCGGATCCGGCTGGATCGACTCGGTCGGATCTAACTCGACCCAGACCTAATGCCAGGGTCGGGTTCGAATTGAGTAGACCCACCCTGATTCGAATCTCGACTGAGTCGAGTTCGGGTTACGTAATAATCCGATCCGACCCGATTCGAAACCCAACTTGGACTGGAATCGGGTACTATATATACAAAAAAAAAACCCATTCCCCTCTCTACCCCAACCCTAGCAGCCTGCCTGCACCCAACCCGATCTCGATGACCCTTACTCTGGCACCCGTCTGACTTCAAGCTCCTCCTATTCCTCCTCCTCTCTCTCTCCTCCACTCGTCCGTACAGCAGCACCTGTCCGGCTTCAAGCTCCTCCTCCTCTCTCTCTCTTGCACTCGTCCGCACATCAGCACCCCGTCCAGCTTCAAGCTCCTCCTCCTCCTCTCTCTTTCTCCTCCACTCATCCATACAACAGCTGAGCAACACCCGTCCGGCTTCGAGCTCCTCCTCCTCCGCCTCTCTCTCTCCTCCACTTGTCCGCACAACAACACCGGCTCGGCCACCCCAACCCATTCTCGAGCTCGATTTTTCAGGTATTTATTTATTTATTATTTTAATTAAAATGGATGGCTCTGATCGGCCCAGCCTGCTGTGTTGCATTCGGGCTAATCCGAATCATACCTAACTCGATCCGACTTGGTTTCTCTAACCCAGTCGGACTCGGTCTGGGTCAGCTAGCCAAGAATCAGTTCGGATCAAGTCATGCCCGCTGGACTCGGTCTCAAGTCGAATCGAGTTCGGGTCAAGGTTTTCACAATACCGGATCGAGTCGAGTTAGACCTACCTTGGTCCGACTCAACTCAATGCCCACCTCTAGCCACATGTGGCCCTAAAAGGTTTTTAACAAACTTTGATCAGGACTGCCTCATTTTTGGTATCATGCTGAAAAAATGAACGGATGGTGTAGATTTAACACATACATCATAACCGAGTGCACGGAGCTCCACCTAAAGACACTTCTTTCTTTTCTTCTCTCTTCCTTAAATGTTTTTGTTGCACCCAGAGGTGTGAATTGGCTAGGTTGGCCCCGCTGGGCTTTTGGGTCAAGCTTAGACTCGAGTACGAGGCTTGAGGGCTGGGCTTGGTCTTACATGTTTATAAAATCATGCCGGGCTTGGACGCAGACATGTGAAAGTCTATAAAACAAGGATTGCTTGCCAAAGGCTTTGGCATAAAGTGGAAAACTAAGTTGGTGCCATTGTGATTTTTGTGATAAATCCACACCGTTTATCTGTTTTCACAGCTCATTTTAGAACATAAGACCGAAAATGAAAAGGATCTAAAAGTCAAGGACACCACACAATATGACAGCTCTACCCATGATCCAAGGACATGTGGCTTGGATAGGCCGTGGGTCCCACCATAATGTATGTGTTTCATCGATGCCATTCATCCATTTTTACAGATCATTATAGGAGTTCATCCCAAAAATAAGAGGGATATAAATCTCAGGTGGACCACACCACAGGAAAACAATAGTGATTAGATATCCACCATTAAAATCCTCCTAAGGCCCACCGTACTGTTTATTTCACATCCAATCCGTTGATTAGGTCATAAAGATCCAGATGAACGGAAAAAACAAAGATCATCTTGATCCAAAACTTTTATGGCCCCCAAAAAGTTTTTAATGGTTGACGTTCATTCAACACCATTTCCTGTAATGTGGTCCACTTGAGAGTGAGATATACTTCATTTTTGGTCTCATACCCTAAAATGATCAAGAAAAATAGATGGACGGCATGGATGAAACACATACATCATGGTGGGCCCACATAGCACCGTCCACTAACCATTGGCTGGTGGTAGGGAGAGTAGCCAATCCATTTCCCACCCGGTGAGCCCCACTATCGGTTGGCCATGGTTTTTTTTTTTTTCGATGTTTTCTGATACGGGATTCGAATTGTGGGCCACCTTATGGATGGAGCATATCTCTAAAACCGTACAAATCAAGCAATCATAACCATCCAATTTATAGATATCAAATGGATGATTTATCCAGACGAACATGGGCCACTAAAAATTCCTTTCAAAGGACCACACTCAGTTGCACACATCAATAGTAATAATCATCCATTCAGGAGTTATGTTGTCTTGTTTAAAGCAACTACAATAACATGGACGGTTTTGATCATCAGAATATCTCTTCATGTGGACCCCAGTGGGGTGACACATGAAAATGATCCCTCAGCCGCGGTGTAGGCAAAACTTACACTTCGTAGGGGAATCTCTCGGTGCGCACCGACAGCCCATGAAAGGGCAAAAATGTATGATTATCGGATGGACAGGATTGTAAAATCAAGCCTATAATTCATGCTATTATGGTGGGTAGGTAGGGGCGGCTCTAAGGGGTAGGTAGGTGAGGCAACGCTTAAGGCCCTCTAACTATGAAGGCCCTATATAATACCAAAATTAAAATTAGGAAGAAAAAAAAAAGGCTTAAATTTTTTAAAATAAAACTCATTGAAAGACTTACAAAATAAGAACATTTAAAAATTAGTTTACAAATTTGAAATTAAAAATAAAAAACAAATCCTACAAACTAGCACTATCAATAATAACAGTTTAACTCTATTATTTCTTTTCAAAATAATAATATCATTCCCAATAAATTCTTCTCCTAAAACCTAGGACCACAACTACCTATTTATTATTAATTAGGTTATTAAAAAATTAAATTTTAATGTCATTTTTTAAAATTAAATTCTAAACTTAATCTTCTAACGATATAGTAGTACACCAATGTCTAATTAGATTATTAGTAGTAGATTGATCTTTTTGCCAAATTGTAAAACAATCGCATAACATAATCGACTTTTTTTCAAAAAGAAGTTTTTCAAAATTAAAAATTATAAAAAATTATTTACAAACAATTATGTTTCAAGATGGATTAAACGGTTTAACAATTTTATCCATCGAAACTGGTTTATTGAATAAATTTGAATACAACAGTTTAATTAATAATTTTGCATCTAAAATGTCAAGAAGCAAGTTTATAGTTTAATTTTGAATTTATTAATTTTTTTAAAAAATTTTAAACTAAAAAGCTTCATTTTTATGACTTGCCTAGGGCCCCAAAAGTGTTGAGCCAGCCCTGTGGGTGGGGCCCACCAGATGGGTGCCGAGGCAGAAAGATGAGTATGACGTGAACCAAAATTCCGTGTTCTATCCAGTAAACCTATTCACTGGTCAAAGCTACTAGTGCGCTCGGGCGTACCCACCAAACCGTCATGATTTTGATAGCTACACGCGTGTACAAAGAAGCAAATCTGCACGCCACCACGTGGCAAGATGAGTTCAAGATCCAAGCCGTCCATTAGGTGGGTTGGAAGGTATGTCATGTTTCTCCTTTTCTTTTCTTTTTTTCGTTAACTGACGGCTCCTGATAATCTGGACATCCTTCTTTTTAAATCATACTATCTACACATGTGGAACCATCCGATGGACGGTTTGGATCTCGTGCGCCGTGTGCCAAGCTGGCCTATGTGGATGCGTGTAGAATTGTAGTTGGTATGTATTATACACGCGTTAGGACTGAGCTTTATTAATCTCGTCCAAATGGATAAGCGATTGACCAAATGATTGTTGACTTTGACTTTGAATGAGTTCTCTCTGACCGTCCAATCCAAAAAAATCTCTCCACAGCATAAATGGGCCCAACCTCAGCATCAGAACCATTCATCTGGTGGCCCACCATAGATAGTTCCTTGTGCAAAGCAAGTACCCAATTTGATTGATCAATCGGGCCGTACTGTAACCGGAAAATGGACGGTTAAAAAACACGGAAAACGATTTTTACTCAACAAGAGAAAAGGACATTATTTGGACGGTTGAGATTGTCGTATTAATGGAATTCTTGCACTATGGGTCATCCGTGATGGGCCCACAAAAAAACTGGAGTATGTTAGATCCATCTCCCCAAATGTTAGATGATTCGATCCATTGATTTCTTACATTCATCGTGCAATGAATGTTGCCTTTTGACCAATTTTATTTTGCAATGAATGTTGCCTTTTGACCAATTTTATTTTTTTACCATTCGTTTGAAGATGACGCAGGGATGAACGTGATGAAGATAACTACTCCGAATCCATGGAGCTTCTCTGGACTTCTCACAGAGACTTCTCAAATCCACGATGAAAGAAAGCAGAAAATAGAAATAAATTCTAATAAATTCGAAATTGATTAATTGATGAATAAAAACGAGTTCACAACCCTTTAAATAGGGGTACCAAGCAATGGGAAAGAAATCAGAATCAAACTACAACTCAAACTCCTAGAATCCGCGACTTACTATAATTAGTAAACTTACTATTTATAGACGATCGTGATGTCTACTAGTGCACAAGGTTTTCGGCCAAAAATAGGAAGTGTCCTATATGGCTTTACCAAGTCGTTCTCCTAATTATTCTAAGCTCTTTTCACGTTGGGCGCAACTCCTAAATCCCGACGGCTGAAGAGTTATAATCAAACTAAAACTTACTATTTATAGTAAAAACGAAATTAAAATAGGAAAACAACCATCAATCTAGGGGTTTTTCGTAATTCCGGGCTGCGTAACCTGACATTGCCGGGTTGGTTGGCTAAAGTAGCTCATTCTACCCCAAAATCATATATTTTACGTCAGATAACTCATTCTGGATTGCGAGATACGCCCGATCTAAGGTCCGATGGTCCGGATCACTTCTGTCATCGACCGGGCCTTTTCTGATCCATCTTGGCCATGAAACTGTCCGCAACCGGCTCTACATCAAAAGACCACTGATTGGTTGGGTAGGATCATCTGATCGTTTGAATTTTTATAAAATCTGCCACCAACGATGGGTCAGACAGGATGAACGGTCTAGATTGATCCGTACCCTTGCCGTGTGCACGGTAGAGCAGGGGTCTGCCATATTTTAATTCTATCAGGAGCTGCCATGTTATTTACTCTTAAAACCCATCTCAAGGCGATCCTAGATCGTGGGCACAGTTCAATTGATCAATCTGGACCGTCCACTAGATTCAACATACATTTTATGGTCTATAAGGTGAAAATCGTACTGATCGAATGATCTGGTCCAACTATAATTTGGCCTACTTTTACATAGCCATTCCTTTTCCAAGACACGGATGAATGGTTGGGATTCTCTGACAAACGTGATCCTTTTGAACCATTTGCAATCCATGATGAGCACCTATATATAGATAGCTCAAAATTTCGGTTAGGCCTGCTATTTCTATAAACGATCCTGACCATCCATTTTATAGGCCATTTGATCGGATCCTATAGGTATGAGTTTTACGTGGCAGCCTATTAAATTTGTGTCAACTAATTAACGGACCAGATCAGTCAATTGGACTGTCCCGGTGTCCTGATGCAACTACGAGCACTATAACTTACCATGCTCTTGAATATACCTCCGTGCAAGGTCTAAGCCTTTCATAAGGTGGGCCAAAGCGCCAAAATCTCCCCACTTGAAAATAAGTCTAACCACCTTTCTTTCGATGTGGGTGCACCTAGGGGTGTACACCGAGTGGATCCGAGTCAAGCTGGCACCAGCTCGACTCGGCTTGGCCACCAGCTGACCTCAGCTCGATCCTTGGGCCTGACTGACTAGCTTGGCTCAGTTTGGTCAGCAGCTCGGCCCGAGTTAGCGCCAAGTTCGCCATTGAGGTATTTTTATAAACACTTAGACTGCAACTTTAAACTCTCATTGTATGTAAAATAGAAGCAATGATTTTATAAGTATTTTATCAAACACCTTCTCAACGACATAAAAACCAAGAAAAAAAAGTTATTTGTTTCATGTACATGCCTTCTTTGCCATCGGCCACACTTCGTTGAGTCATTTCATCAAACGCTTGGTGAGCAACATCAATAGCAAAGTAACCGAGTTATCGAAATGGTTCGATCCGAGTCAAGTTGAGCCGGGGCTAGCTCGAACTCGACTCAAACTCATTTTTGAGCTCAAAAAATTAGCTCGACTCGGCTTGAACTCAGCTTTGAACCAAGTCGAATCGAATCGAGCTTTTTTGAGTCGAGTGGAGCGAGCTGACCGAGCTAGCTCGGTTCGTGTACACCCCTAGGTGCACCATGCTCTAATGCATCTCATTGTTAGCTACCTCAAACAGTGGACACATGGCCGACTGTTCCACAATCCATGCCGTTCATCAAGTGGGCCTCACCAAAAAATTTTAAAAAAACCTCACTGATAATGAGTAGCTAAAGGCCCACCATTAGATATGAATGGGACATCAAATTGGCGTTGGTTCGGGATACTGGTCCATCATCTACGGGACCCACTCTATTAAACGGTCTAGATCATGTAATTAGAATGGAACGGTGAAAGGCCTGCCAATCAGAGGGATTGCTCATACAATTGGTGTGATTGATGGAGATATCCAATAAAGGATCAGACGCATTCAGTGAACGGCCTTGATCATGGGAACATGTCCAATAGAGTGACTCGGCCCATGCACAAGCAGCCATACATGTGCAAGATCAGAGCTTTCCATCTGGTTAGATATAGTTCTTAGATCACCTGCCCCAAAAATTAGGCAGTTTTACTCCTCAGGTGGGCCACAATGGACAGAGGAAACTGACGGTTAAAACATTTTCTTCCTAGCAGTCCGTTTTGTTTTGCATGCTGTGGCCTATCTGAGGTGTGAAATGGCCTGTTTTTCAAGCACACGCCCCATACTTGCACGTGTGCCTATATATTATTGAGATCCAAGCCATTCGTTCTATAGCCCAATGCATGGATGGATCTGATTGGTACATCACACTAATATATATAATTTTCATAGATGGATCTACCATATTTCAGTTCTCTTCAATCAGCTCCTAACAGAAATTATATGCCGATTGTATAATTCTGACAAGTGGGTCCCATGCTTCGATGATCTAGACCATTGTTCCATTGTGTCCCACCGTAGATGGATCATACCACAAAACTCTCCCAGAACGAATGATCCTAGCCATTGATAATTGAACTTTCTTTAGTTGGATGTGGGCAAGGTCACAAGTGCCCATAAAAGGAGCATCGATCTTATGGCATGATCCAGCCATGTGGGATGCGAGAGACTAGCGGTCTGGATTACTGAAAGATGGGCCACACTCATCAGAGTTGAAAACTAGTGTATATTTTTCAAGGTGGGACCGGCGACTGGGATGGGTAGGATGAGTTCGACTCCATGACAAGAAAATCCTAACTCGAGGTTATCACGATTCGACTCGAGACACGGTGAGTTATCCTGAGTCACCGAGTCTTAACTCTACAGTAGCGCCACGGCCTTGCCCAATGCTCATATCAACTTGGATCATTACTGTTGCTCCGGTGGTAGACTCTAACGAGTTTCAACACCTGGTCAAGTGTTTGAGTATTCATATAGGGTGAAATCCCACTTCGGCATGAGTGTGTGGGGGTGTGTGTGTGTGTAATAATAAGTTTTTTTTTTTTTTTTTAATTAATTTATTTATTTTATAGAAAGTTCACCCTTTACCAGATCAAGCAAAATACTTAGCTAGACTATATAGGGAATTTGAGTCTCACTGTTGTAAACTGTATACTGAATTGAAAGGATCACACAATGCATCGGAGATGGGGATCAAGTTATCTAAATCAAAATTCATACCCAATTGGGATGACATCATCATAAATCTAATCTCATAGAAATTTTATGTACTCTACACCTTTTAGAGAAGCACTGGAATGGAAATAGAAGCTCCAGACATGTATAAAATTAAGACTATAGTTGCGAGGGTTGAAGCTTCAGACATGTATAGAATTAAGACTATAGTTGCGAGGGTTGAATAGTTTGAAATCATTGAAATTCCTCCCTTTCTCCACATGAATTTAGTATTACTAGTCCAACTAAAACACCGTGCATATGATACTATAGTAGTTCACTATCTTTATATATTTTTAGACTAATCACATATTGAGTGGGGTTCACTAGTATGCTTGATCATATTATCCAACCCTCGGGGAGATCCAGATCGTTGATCAATTAGGCCCACCATCTAGAATTCTTACAACTGTATCAATGATTCAAGCAACGAGCCCCACTTGGCAACTCAGACCCACTAGTCACGTCCCGAGTCGAGTCATGACTCACCCATGTCAATTATGGTACCAAACCAGATCGGGTCCCATGGAGACTGAGTTGACTCGGACGAGCCACTTTCGAGCCCTAAAACCATGGTCTAATTCCTTTAAATAGGCATAAACGTGGTGGAGGTGGGTTGTACAGCTGGGCAATACACAAAACACGCGGTGTGTATCACAGCTGGGAAGGTTATTTGAAGCATCTTCTCTTGCTTTCCCACACACTCTATTTTAAAATGCCTTCCAGTCTTGTGCATGTTTAGACCACTTCGTAGGCAAGGTGGCTTCAATGGACCCCACTTGAAAGAAAGTTGATGAAATGGGCCTATAAAAAGCACTACAACCTCTCACTATTTCTTCACACCATTCCAATACACCATAATCCTGCACCCCACTCGCATACACACAAATACAATGTATCTTCCACGAGAATCATCCGATGGTCATCGTTAATCCCAGCGAAGATGTGCTGCAGCGAGGCGGATGATCCTCAAGTGCATGGAGAGGTGTGTCATTGACGAGATCACCTTCGGCGACGGAGCTGATCTGCCATGCCAGGAGAGGCGACGCAAAGCGATTCTCTATCAGATGGTGCAGAAGCCCCTTGTACTTCTTGGGTTTGTCTTGGCCCACCAGATCAATGGTGGGGATGGTGGATATGATGTGAGTTATCGCGATGGAATGCGATGTGCCATATACGTACGGCTGCACCAGTGCAATTTATGCCCATTTCCAAGTGCCCGTTTTCTCTATTGAAAGGGAAAATAATGTGAAATTTTGGAAAATGATACAAGAAAGACCCATGTGTAGTTGATGATGGATGTTACAGAATATGTATTTATACATCAAAATACAAATATGCAAATGTAGTAGTTTCGCATGTGTACAAGGTGGTCGAAGTGGACCAACCTATGATCAACAAAGATCATTTCATGGATGAAATCCACTATCAATTGGACAATTCTATCCATCACTTTTCTTCAATTTAATGGGCCAGGCTACTTGCTAAGTACACGAGCCTGGATCTATCCACTCTGCCCTATCTCAGGTCAATTTCAAATGAACATGTCTTGTATCTCACAAATATGTTATTCTAATTCTAAGTTAGGGAACCCATGCATGTTAAATATAGACCATTAAAATTTATTCCTTTGCAAGTGTTTTCTTTGTGCACGTGTGGCTTACTCATCAATGAATATATTAGAAATATTAAAGTAGAAGGGTGTGTGTGTGTAAGGGTTGAGGTGAAAAGATAGAAAAAAAATACTTAAAGATAAGCTTAAGGATCGTTATGATGTTATTATCTTTAAAGCGATATTCACACCCTACTGGTAATTAAATCAGTTTATAAGAGGATTACAACAAATTCACCTTCTAGATACAATAAATCTCTTTTTCAAAATCGGAGAAAAATGAGCTTTTGCTTGCAAAAAAAAAAAAAAAAAACAACCTCTAAACACACTTTTAAAGTGTATACTCCTGACTTCTATGCTGTTACAGCTTAATCCTTGAAAACTGTTTCGTAGTTTAGTGCTTGAAAAACTATTTGCAGTTTAGTGCCGGGAAATTATAACTTTTTAAAAACACCCAAAAATAAAAATGGTTAAAAAGAAAGAGAGAAAATTTTTGAAAATTTTATTTTTTAGATTGGCCCAAAAATAAGTTTATATAGAGACATAAGAGTTACTTTAAGATCGTTTTAATTGAAAAAATCTTTTTCCATAGTGTCTTTTAAACAATGATATCCCATCACCATTAATGACATCATTGAACCACCATTTTGAATTCAAAGGATAATTATTTATTAAGAGGCGCCACCATTATCAAATGAATTGTCACCAACAATCATCAAAAGCCACAACAATTTTCCTAAATTTTCTTCTATAAACAACACCATAGGAAGCAGCGGTGACAATGACACCCAATGTTGAAAGCATCTCAATGCCCATTATAATGTTTATTTGCCATCCAACCTAAAAAAAACTATGAAAACCACCTTTGCCCAAAACTTTCTAGGCCCTTAGGATGATTTTAACGGTTGGTGTTCAATCTCTACTAAGTGGTCTACTTGAGCCTTGCATTTGCTTCATTTTTTGTCTCATTTTTTAAAATAATTTTAAAAAATAGATGAACAAATTGGATAAAATCCATAAATTACAGTGGCCCATAGGTTCCCTTCCTTTACCGATTTGCTTCCCCCACTAAATACTTGACTGTTAAAGGCTTTTGTTTCCTACCGTTAATTTAAAGGTCACCAATGGTATGGATAAAATTATCAAATATGTGTGTTTTTAGAAATATACGTCATCTACTCTATGGCCCACTATATGGATGGATCAGATTCGTGCATCATCCTGTTACTTATGCTGTTGAGAGATGGCTCTATCATATTTGCATTCTCCCACGTCTACCGTATCATCTCCCTCAACAGATTCCTTTTTATCCAAACTCGGTTTTGACCAACCAAAACGGACAGATACCGTTTCCATCATGTTCCTAAAATACTAGCATGCATGTGAAAAATGCTTTCTATGCTTAGAGTATACACCGAAACTAGGTGTATAAACGATTTTGAAAAACAGATATATGTGAATGAGCTGTGTATACTTGATATTTGATCATTTCTTTGGTGGGCCATCACACAAAATCAGAGAAGAAATCACGGATCTAGTGGTTATGGTTGTTGGATATATTTGATCATTTATCTGAGAAAAATCTATGGTTTCTCCACATTCCAAGTTTATAACTGTATGGCCCATGGTTCCATGATCCAGACCGTCCAAATGATGGATTCCAATGTGGATGAGTCATGAAATGAAATTCTTTGAGATGGGAAAAATCTAACCGTTCATTTGGTGGACAGAAATAGAAATTAAATGGTTAAGAAAGATAATGCTGTAGTGGTCCAAATTCGGTGCAAAAGAGGCCAAAGTTTCAATGCATAGGATCAACCCAATTGTGAGATTTCTGGTGTACGGGGGGCATCTAAAGGTGGGGTCCATCATATCAATACTTTGATCATAGAAGGGTGGGCCTCACTTATGCAATTTGATTACCCAAACAATATATACTCACCTTGGATTGATAACCCAAGGCATAATAAAGGTAGATGTAAAAAGTAACTAATATCATTTTTACATTTCTCAGCCAATGAATGATTGAATTTCTTTCAAAATAATAATAATAATAATAATGATAATGCATATGCATATGCATTTTCATGATGATGAGAAACACCTTAGCTGTCCATAGTTGAATTTTTGGCCAACTATTCAACATTTCCAAAGAAGTCAATCATGCAAAACAAGCAATATGCATTGACCATTTACCTCAAGCCATGTTTGGGAGTGTAGATTTAGAACCTGACGAATGGATGGATGTAATGAGGTTGAGCACCATCTTCTTTGGGGGATAATTACTTCGAATCCACAAAGCTTCCCTGAACTCCTCATAGAGATAGAGGTGGGCATCGAGCCAAGTCGAGTCGAGGTGGGCTAAGCTCGGCTCAGCTTGTCCATGCTGTACTCGAGTTTGAGCTCGGCCTCAAGTTGAATATTGAAGCTTGGCTTGTTTGCCAAAACTGTCAAGTCGAGTTCGAGTTGAGCTAGTGGTTCGAGTCAAGTCGAGTTTACTTCGAGTCGAGCTCGAGCTTGAGAGTAATGGATTATGTTCTTGATCCTCCTCCATTGATACAAATTCAAAAATCTTAGGAGAATCAAAGCAAAACTTGATGAAAAAATCAAACAAAGCTTTTAATCAAATAAGGAAACCTGTAAGAACCAATATGTTCTTAATCTTCTCCCACTAGCAGAAATCCAAGTACTAAAAAAGAAACAAAGCAGAACATAGATCAGAAATCCAAGTAAAGAACTCTAGCCAATTAGATCATTGGATTTCCTTGAAGCTCTAACAAATTCGAGAAAAACCTATCTCGGATTTCTTGGGTTTCTCACCCAAGAAGTAGATCTCAAGAGATTGAAATCATACTATTGTGGAGCTGAAATGAAAACTGGTAGTGGTGGTCCAGGCGGGCGTGCGGCTGACAACGGGTAGAGAAAGAGAAGAAAGGGAAAGGGAAAGAGAGTGGGTGCGGTCAGGTAGAGACTCTAGGGTTTGTTTTCTTCTTCTTCTTCTTCTTTTATTTTTTTATTTTTTAAGTTGAAACTTAAAACTTATATTAATATAATATATATAATATATAATATTTAATATATTTATTAATCAAGCCGAGTCGAGTTGAGTTGAAATGCCGCCTGGTCGAACTCGACTTGAACTCAACTCGAGCTTCAAATAATTAGCTTGACTCGGCCTGAATCGGCCATTCAAGCTGAGTCAATCCGAGCTAACTCGAGCCGAGTCGAGCGAGTTTTTCGAGCTAGCTCGGTTGGTGAACAGCCCTACATAGAGATTCCTCAAATTCACGAGGAGAGAGAAAATAGATTTTTTTTTAATAAAATCGAAAATAAATTAATTGATGATAAATTTAAATTTACAATCCTTTAAATAGTAATACAAACCTAGGAAGAAGTTTCAGAATCAAACTCCAACTCAAACTCTTTAAAATTGTGACTTACTACAAATAGTAAACTTACTATTTATAGACGAACATGATTTCCACTAGACTTCATGGTTTTTGGCCAAAAATAGTAAGTGTCCAATTTGGCTTAACCACATTATTCCCCTAATTTTTCTAAGCCCTTATCATGTTGGGCACAACTCGTAAAACTCAATGGATCAAAAGTTATGATCGAACTAAAACTTATTATAAATAGTAAAAATGGAAATAAAATGAATTTTCGACCGTTGATCTGATGGGATTTCACAAATTTGGTGGTGCAGCCCGACATGGCGGCTTGGGTGGATAAAGTAGCTTCTCCTACCTAAAAATCATATATGATACGTCAAATAACTCATTCCAGTTTGCGAGATATGTTTGTTTTAAGGTTCTGACAGTCCGGATCACTTTCACCTCTGATCGGGCCTCCTCTGTTCCATCTTGAGCATGAAATTGTCTGTGACCCACTCTACATCAGAACCCCATGGATTTGAAATCTTCCTGTTGTGTTTGGCACTCCGAATTTAGAATCACCTGTAATCAAAAAATAGTTATGCATAATATATTTACAGGGGTTTGAATTTAATTACTAAATCAACTTTAATATCTCTAATTAGTGTACATATATAATGTTTGAGACAATGGTTGTAATAAGCCCGTTGAAATAGATACTTTGCCCAAAAATGAGGAAATTCTAAGTCTCGGATGGACAACAAGTATAATATATCACATTTGGGTGACTAACCAACGATTTTTTAACCGATGATTTACATGGACAATATTTGAATGGCACTAATCATCATATTAAAGTAATTATAGTGATACAATTGATAATCTAATTGTTTTGCGATATCATCAGTGGGCCATGTGGACGATAGATTAATAGTTTAGTGACACGTATGTATCTCTCAAAAGGAGATGTAATCCAAGCTATGACCTTAGATTTCAAACCCTAGGAGATTTGAAAGCCCTCAGTTTGAAAGGCCCAATTACTTTATAGTGCCAAACATGCCAAGGGATTTGAAATTCTCCCAAGCCCCGAATCCATGGTGCAAAATGATCCCTCAATATTTTCATTGCTCTGCACTGAGCTCTGCGCCCCATCCATTGTTATGTTATATCATGTTTACCTTGGAATCCAAACATTATAGCCATCTAAAACTTAGGCCACATGGTAAATAAAAAGTTGGGATGGGATGCTAACTTATTTAAGCCATGCGATAAATAAAAAGTTGGGATGAGACACATACCTCCATAGCTTAGGAAGACCAAACCATTATGGCCACCTAAAAGTCACAGTAATAAAAAAAAAAAATTCAAATGGGCCATGCCATGTGAATTTAGAGGTTTTTAAGTATGGGGTGGCCCACCTCCAGAGCCTAGGAAGGCCAAACCATTAGGGCCACCTAAAAGTCGCAATAGTAAAAAAATTCAAATGGGCTATGCCATGTGAATTTAGAGGTTTTTAAGTATGGGGTGGCCCACCTAAGTGTTGAATCAATGTTATTTTTGGTATCATAACCAAACAAGCTGTGATCTGCCTGATGCATGGGATGGATTTCATTCACATTAACTCATTTCCCATAACTACCTCCACAGGTACACGAGAGTTTTACTCTTCCATATCCATGTTTTGAAATCTTCCTATCCAAAAACTCTTTAAAAAAGAAAATACATCGCCTTTAAGACAAGTTTCACAAACAAAAATAATTCTATTGCTAGGATAAGATCTTTCACACATGTTTCATCCAAGGTGAGTCCCATAACATGAACGGTTCAGATAACGAATCCATGGGCCCCACCTGCACAAAAAACACTAAACTAGCATACAAACTCCCAGCCCCATCATTTGCCTAATGGATGGAATTAGGTATACACCGAGTTTCATGGTGTATAGCTAGATATACACAAAATATGTGGTGTTTACCACAGGTGGGCAGGCTATTTTAAGCTATCCTCCCTCTCTCTCTCTCTGTCTAAATACAAACACTTTAAAAATCCATCCAACCTTGTGCATTTTGAGAGCACTTTGTAGGCAAGGTGCTTTGAATGGGCCCCACCTAAGAAAGTTAATGAAATGGGCCTATAAAAGCACCACAACCTTTCATCACTGCTTCTCAACACTCCAAAACACCACAGCTCCTTCCCTTCTCCCACCCAACTCACATACACGCAACCACGGTGTATCGTCATAAGGCAAATTCCAGAGAAGATGTGGCATCTGTTGGCTGCCATAAGGCAAAACATCCTCAAGCTTACGAAGAGGCGCGTCGTGGATGAGAGCACCTTCATCGATGGACCCGATCTGCCGGGTCGGGACCGGACCCGTGAGACATTCTATCGGATCCTCCGGGCACCCCTCACACTACTTGGGTGTGTCTCGGCCCACGCAATCAACGGTGGAGATGGTGGATATGACGTGAATTATCTTATGGTGAACGACGGCATGAGATACGCCATTTTCGTGTAGGTATACCATTTGCAATTCAGCCTCATTTTCTCCATTGGAAGGGATGAAAATGTGATGTTTTGGAAGATGGTATGTATGAGGAAGACCCATGCATGCATGGGTGATGATGGATGTTAGAAATACTGTATTTATACGTACGGTTAGAAATACATATATACGGTTTTTTAGTGTATATGAGGTGGACCAGATCTACTCACGAATGGACCATTGCACATCACCCAAAATTCATTGAGATTGGAGAATCACAGCCATTCAATTAAGGACAGGAAAAATGGTCTTACCGTCCATTTTCAGGCCCTTATTTGAACGGCTGTGATCATTCTCTCATGGCAAATTTTGGGCCACGTGTGATATGCGGCCAAACCATCCTATTCAATGATGGTCCTACCGTCCATTTTCAGGTCCTTATTTGAACGGCTGTGATCATTCTCTCATGGCAAATTTTGGGCCAAGCGTAATCGGGCGGCTAAACCATCCTATCCAATGATGGTCCTACCGTCCATTTTCAGGCCCTTATTTGAACGGCTGTGATCAGTCTCTCAAGGCAAATTTTGGGCCAAGTGTGATCTGCGGCCAAACCATCCTATCCAATGGTCTACGATGATCACACGTGTACCCATTCCCCATTTGGGCTCCATGTATGTATATATATAAAAATTCACTCTCATGTTTTTGAAGAATGCATCCTACCCTTTCTAATTTTGGTTGTAAAATGGTACTAAAAAGTACAATTTTTTGTACCCAAAGTGAAAAATGGGTGCATGCATCAAAAAAGGGGTGTAAATAGTAAAAATGGAAAAAAAATACAATAAATAAATATTCAATCTCCAACTCTTCTTTTCACTTACGTATCGGTATCATCTAGAACGTACACTCGCATTGGATGAATTTTGGTAACTGAATATGGACGGATAAAAACGAATGTATCCAATGGCTTAAATTCAACCAATAAAACCCCTTCCGATAGGTATTTATAATCATTATACTTGATATCCATTTTTTTTGGATATGATCATATACGATAAGGTCGACCAGATGAAAGGTCCAGATCTGATGCACGTGTCTCACTTGCACGGGAATACCATTTCAAATAGAGAAATTTACCACTGTACGACCCATTTATGGCCCATTTACCCGTTGGGGCCCACCTCATTTTACCTTACCAGAGTAAGCCCCACCTGGACGGACGACTTGCCAAAGGTCGAAAATGCCCCTGCTTTTGCGGATCGCCTGTGCTCGAAGACGAGCGCTTACGCTCCTCGAGCTCCGAGTTGTACGAACGGCTCAAAAGATATCAAAGTTACATGGGCCCCACAGTAATGTATTTATTATATCCACAACGTTCATCAATATTTCGAGATCATTTCGGAGCATTATCAAAAAAAAAATAAAAAAAATCATATCCAAAGATCAACTAGACCACACCACAAAGAGCAGCAGAAAATTGATTTTCACCGTTGAAACTTTTGTAGAGCCCACCATAACATTGATTTTCTATCCAATCTATTCATAAGGTCACAAAGACATGGATGAAGAGGAACAGCTAATTTCATAATGATCCAAAACTTCCGTAACCTTTAAAAGGGTTTTAATGGTAGATGTTCAAAGTAGAATGATGAAGTCTTTTCCTACGATTATACCTATGGCTACGGATTATAACCGTAGCAATAGATACGCTAATCTATTGCCATAAGAGTCTATCCAGGGTGGACTTGCCGAGCTAGTGGCCCTCGCGTCAGTTGCTGGCCTGTCCGACAGGATCACGCCTACTGTAGCCATAAACGGACTACCGTGACAATAGTCTGTGCATTTTTTTTTTACATGGAGAATTTTATTCTACCTATAATTTTCTCTAACACATATTTATATAAATATGTATATATAAGCATATAATTTTTTTTTTCTCTTTTTTAATTTCTTTCTTTATTCATTTAACAAGAATATCTTCTAAACTAAAGTTAGTTACTTGATGTACCCTATATGATTTTGGGGTAGGAGAAGCTACTTTAACCAACTAACCTGATTATTTTCCAAGATTCCATCAGGTCGATGGTCGAAAATCCATTTCATTCACTTAGTGATTAATTTCATTTGCTCTGTGATCAATTCCATGGATATCACGGTCAATCCCAGCGATTCCGTTTTGATTCATGGTCAATTCGCTTCACTTCACGGTCATTTCCATGCATTTCAAGGTCATTCTCGGGTGATTCCATGTTGATTCACAGTGAAATGCGTGGAAATGACCGTGAAGTGAAGCGAATTGATTGTGAAATGCGTGGAAATGACCGTGAAGTGAAGGAAATTGACTGTGAAGTGCGTGGAAATCACCGTGAATCAACATGGAATCGCCCGGGAATGACCTTGAAATGCATGGAAATGACTGTGAAGTGAAGCGAATTGACCGTGAAATGCGTGGAAATGACCATGAAGTGAAGGGAATTGACCGTGACATGCGTGAAAATGACCATGAATCAACACGGAATCGCCGGGAATGACCGTGAAATGCATGGAAATGACCGTGAAGTGAAGTGAATTGACCGTGAAATGCGTGGAAATGACCGTGAAGTGAAGGGAATTGATTGTGAAATGCGTGGAAATCACCGTAAATCAACACGGAATCGTCGGGAATGACCGTGAAATGCATGGAAATGACCGTGAAGTGAAGCGAATTGACCGTGAAATGTGTGGAAATGACTGTGAAGTGAAGGGAATTGACCGTGAAATACTTGGAAATGACCGTGAATCAACACGGAATCGCCAGGAATGACAGTGAAATACATGAAAATGACCTTGAAGTGAAGCGAATGGACCGTGAAATGCGTGGAAATGACCGTGAAGTGAAGGGAATTGACCGTGAAATGCATGAAAATGACCGTGAATCAAAACGGAATCGCTGGGATTGACCGTGAAATGCATGGAAATGACTGTGAAGTGTAGGAAAATGACCGTGAAATGCATGGAAATGACCGTGAAGTGAAGGGAATTGATCGTGAAATGCATGGAAATGACCGTGAATCAAAACGGAATCGTCGGGATTGACCGTGAAATGCATAGAATTGATCACGAAGTAAATGAAATAAATGAAATTGATCGTTAAGTGAATGAAATGGATTTTCGACCATCAACCTGATGGAATCTTGGAAAATAACCAGGTTGGTTGGTTAAAGTAGCTTCTCTTACCCCAAAATCATATAGGGTACATCAAGTAACTAATTTCAATTTAGAAGATATTCTTGTTAAATGAATAAAGAAAAAAATGAAAAAAAAAAAGAGAAATTTTTTTTATATGCTTACATATACATATTTATATAAATATGTGTTAGAGAAAATTATAGGTAGAATAAAGTTCTCCATGTAAAAAAAATACATAAAAAAAATGCGCCGACTATCGTCATGGTAGTCCATTTATGGATGCAGTTATAATCCGTAGCCATAGGGCCGCCTGATGGGCGTGGCCCCACCGGACAGGCCAACAACTGGTGCGGGGGCCTCTAGTTCGGCAAGCCTACTCCAGATAGAGTTCTATGACTACGATTATAATCCGTAGCGATAAGTCTAACCATAGCAAATGACTTTACCATTCTGCTTTTATCATCTACCGTTGAAATCCTTTTAGGGGTCATGAAAGTTTTGGATTGTTATGAAATTTGATTTTCCTCTTCATCCAAGTCTTTGTGACCTTACAAATAGATTGGATGGAAAATAAATGTTATGGTGGGCCCTACAAAAGTTTCAACACTGAAAATCAATTTTCTGCTGCTCTTTGTGGTGTGGTCCAGTTGATCTTTGGATATAAAATTTTTTTTTTAAATGATAATGCTCCGAAATGATCTCGAAATATGGATGAACGTTGTGGATATAATAAATACATAACTATGGGGCCATGTAACTTTGATTTCTTTTGAACCGTTCGTGCAACTTTCGAGAAGCGTCAGCGCTCGCCGTAGAGCACATGCCGATCCGCTTGAAGGAAAAAAGCAGGGGCATTTTCGATCTTGGGCAAGTCATCCGTACAGCTGGGGCTTATTCTGGTAAGGTAAAATGAGGGGAGCTTCAACGGGTAAATGTGCTATAAATGGGTCGTACAGTAGTAAATTTCTCATTTCAAATATTTAAGAGAAAAAGGACGGGTGCAACGCCGGATGACATAAGCCTTTTGTAGCATCTAGTGGCGTTTTGGTAATTTTGAACAAAGCTGGCCCTAAATCATAACACCCATTCCGTATACATTCCAAAAATAAGAAAACGATGTCGTTGGATGCGAGGGTGTTTATGTTCTTGTGGGACGCGGATTATGTGGTGGTGTAGTGATCTGTTGAGCACTGTGGGGCTCACCTTGATGTATGTGTTTATATCCATGCCGTCCATCAAATTTTTAGGTCATTTTAGGGTATGAATTCAAATTATGAAGCATATGAAAATCTCAAGTGGACCACACCATAAGAAATAGTGGAAATTGAATGCCCACCATTAAAAACTTCTTGGGGGTCACGAAATCTTGGATCAATCTGATATACGTGTTTTCCCTTCATCCAGATCTGTGTAACGTTATCAACAGGTCGGATGGAATAGAAACATTACGGTGGGCCCTAGGAAAGTTTCAACGGTGAGTGCGATTATCACCACTGTTTCCTGTGGTGTCTCCCATTTGAGCTTCCTATATTCTTCATTTTTGGGATCATGTCGTAAAATAAACTGAAAAAACGGATGGACGGAGTGGATATAGAATATATACATCAAGATGGGCCCCACAGCTCCCAACACATCACTACACCATATCAAGGAGTGGTGGGGGCAACACCACTAAATCCGCGTACGGGACACGAAAGCGAAAAAAGTCAACCGTTCCAACTTGCATCCCTTATCTGATAGTGCATACACCAGATAATGGTGTACAGAAGATAAAGATCACCGTCAGATGATGAGTCGATGGGCATCAGACGGTCGGCCCACCGCCACCGCCGCCACCACCTGTTAGAGGGATCACTTGCTGTATGGGCCCCACCTCGGTGTGTCTTCGTATTGGTTTTGAGGTCGGTTCCTGGATGACCCCTCCGTTAGCGGAGGTCGGTGCAGTTTGGTGTGGAAAAGCTACGTGGGCACTATCATCATGTATGTGTTTTATCCACGCCATCATCATGTATGTGTTTTATCCGCGCCGCTCATTCATTTTGTCGGCTCATTTTATAGCTTGAGCCTAAAAATAAGGCAATCCAAATCTTAGATGGACCACACCAAAGGAGACGGTGACTTTCTGGGGGTTATAAAATTTTTTGATAAGTTGATATTTGTGTCTTCTCTTTACTTCTATCAATTGGAATATTTCATAATAATTGATAATATTATGTATTTGATAATTTTTACTAAATTAGATATAACTTTTGCAATAAAAATACTAAGTAAATATACATATTACCCTAAAAAGAATATTGGAATACTTTGTCTAGAATTTTGACATACTTAAAAGACCGTGTGACTTTTTGTTTACATTATACCAGTTATCCTGTTGTATTAGAAGGATACAATGATGCTACTTAGATAATTGATTTAGAGGAAACAAAAATTCATTGGCGGATGTCTTTACTTAGGGCGTGTTTGGCCCAATGCAGTGGATGGGATTAGGTGGTAATAGAAAGGCTATAATCAACTATCCCGTCTCATGTAGCATTTGGGACAGTCGTTGCACATCATCCTAGGCGCCCTCCTAAACGGAGATGGCGGCTCGACAGATTCGGGCAATCCCACCTGGAGATATCGCCCATCCCTTGAGTGAGAGTTGTTGTCTTGTTAATGTATCTCTTTCTTGGAAAATTAACCGGTGCAAATGGTTTCACCACACTAGGGTGTCGTGCAAATGGTTTTTTCGAGACCCACTGTCATTTTTGGATAAAATATACTTTGTCCATCAGTCAAATCCTCCCTCTTTTAGCTAGTAATTGAAAATCAGATCAATCCATGAATTATATGAGCCACACCAAAAAAAGAGAGGTGAGAATGGATGCTTGCCCTTGATTCTCAAAGAGGACCCACCATGTTGTTTATATCTCATCAAATCCAATGATATGAAACATCTACTACAGATAATTCCACAAGTAAGAAATTATTCTATTTTGAGACTTGGGTAGGGCTCAGAGAGAATCAACGGTGATCATCCCTTCCTAACTTTTCTTACTCGTTGACCTATCTAAGTCGTTTATTGCTCTAATTTTTTTAAATGGTCAAAATATAAAATCATTTCATGATTATCGGAATGGATGCCATCAAAACATCACTATGCAGCCCACAACAATTGTTTGCACTCACATGATCGGCTGACTGTTGCCACAAACATGCCAGCCACAAGGGAGTACCAGTACTTTGTCCGTTCTAAACACATCATGATATCTAATACTGGGACTACACCAAATCCCACCTCCTATCCAAACATACAGCCATGTCCATCCTAAAGTATTGCAAAACCATGGTATCAATGGACAATCATTGACAGTCCATCGATTACCTTAAACGGCATCTCATCCCATCTACTCCACTCTAATGCGCCTGGCTAAACTTGCCATTAGGTGGATGAGCAGTCTCTTGAAAGTATACCAAGTAGATATGTATTATTCGGTCAACTATGGAATCTGAATTTATTTCCTTACAAAAGGCTAAATTAGAAACTGAGTAGCTTAAAAATCTCTTGATTGATGTACTGTTGTAGCGAAAGCCTGTATCGATTGTATTTATTCATTGTGATTGTCAGGCAGTTATAGCAAAGACAAATAGTAAAATATATAATGGAAATAGCAGGCATATTATATTAAACTTAGACACAATATAATGAAAAATATATCGTGTGATAGAGTCATATTTATTGACTCTGTGAGAAGAATCTGTCAAATCCTTTAACCAAAGGACTATTTAAAAAACTAGTCATTGATACATCGACGAGAATAAGACTGAGCCTAATATATGAGATGCCAGAGTCAGCAACCCAACTTGTACAAGTGAAGATCACACGAGATATGTTTAACAGGTAAATAACGAGATACGATGTAGACGATTGCACTAATGTAAATAAGTCCACACTACGGGGTAGCAATGCGAGCAACAACGCAGAAGAATGAGTTTTTTAAAACTCTTAACGACCTCATATTCATATATTTGATGGAGTATACAGTTGCTACATACACTTGATGTAATTCACCTATATGGGTGTATAGGTGGAGGTGTATGACCGAAAAATACTGAACTGCAGAATCACTTGTAGATGAAGAGTCGTGTGAATGACATGTACTTTTGATTTACACCAAAAGAATTCAAATTTAAGACTATGGTGTCACCATATTCATGTAAATATGTCTTGCTTACTCTAATTCAAGCTTACGATGACACTGGCACCATCACATAACTATTCCAAATTAACTCGAAAGGTTTTGGTTTTGAAACATACGAGGGATTATTGGTTTGCTCTCGTAACGTGGGTTTAGTCCCACATCAAATTTACCTAAGGAAATACCCATGTATATAAGATAGTTTTTTTTTTTTTTTTTTTACCTTGAACCATTTGAATTGTGATAAGTCATTTATATAAATTTTAATTTCCAGAATATCAACCCTCACACTTTGTCACATGAAACAACTCTCTACCTTTAGCTCAATTGACTTAGGGCCGTAACTTGGGCTTGGGTCAACCTAAACTTGATTGACCCAACCTGAGTTGGGTTGGCTTAGGTTGGGTTATAAATTAAGGTCTTGTGTTGGGTCCAGGTTGAGTAAGCTTGAGTTGAGTTAGGTCCAATTATAAATAATCACATGTGCTTGGGTTGGGTTGGGTTGGGGGTGGGGTTGGGTGGAGTTTGGTCCAGTCTTGTTACAGGCTGGGTACTCTTGAGGTCAGGTTGAGGCTTGGGTTGAGCGCCATAGCTGAACTAACCGTAGCACTTGCTTGGTGGGCCCCACCATCTGATCACCGCTAAAATTCGCATACGATGATAATCTACCGTACACCATGATCGAGTGTATACGCCCCTCTATCTATTGTACCATAAACATTACTAGAAATCACCATGCAGGAAGGCTCTAGAAACTGCACAAAATAAAGTTAGGAGCGAATTCCATGCCCCTCTGGAGTGACAGCAATTTCCGTGCCTCCACGTCATTCCTAACACGTGGCCACAATGTAATTAAAATCTAAACCGTCAATTCCACATCTCCGATAGCAAGTGGGCCATGGTATAAAAATCACAATATTTAGATGAACCTAGCTCTTTAATTAGTCAATAAAACTGAACACTAGAACTCGAAAATCAGCAGCAACTTCCAAGAAGAGAGGAAAGGCCCATTTAATAGATGGCTAAGATCACAGAAAAATTCAGTTATAGACCAACAAACGGATGAGAATAAAGGATGCCTGATTCAGATCATGATACACGTGCAGCCCACATGTGTGGTAGACAACCTCAAGGCATGAAAATAGAGATAAGCTTTGTTTGTGCGCGCACTTAAAATTTAAGAAAAAGAAAAGCAGCTAATCATGACTGTCTTATAATACTATTAACAGCTCTAATAAGATAATGTTGATTTAAAATATGAAAGTGATGTCTACTTGTTTAAAATGTCCAATTAAGAGCCCACCTTTTGCATATTTTGAGCACAGTGGGCCAGGGTCTCATCGGGCCGGCCCGGCCGGGTTAGCGATGGTCATGATTGAGGACAAGATTAGCAACGGTCACAATTGGAGTTGAGATTAACATTGTGGCCCACTTGAGTGTCTGATATGTTGGTACGTGTGTGGCCATCGAGTCCCTTATTTGTATACGGCATTAAATTATGGTTATAGAATGTGTGTGGCTAAAGCATGTGGATGGAAGTAGTAACAAAAGATTTAATGATTTAGGGTTAATCGAAGGTCTGATTGTTGATAGATTAAAATGACAGAACATGACTTATGTAGTTAACCCTAATTAATTAGATTGAGACTTAAATAATGATGATTCTTGAATTTAGTACTTAAGAACAAAAGAGGAAGAATCAGCTTGTTGCGGATGGATAAGAGTCGTTTCTCTATAAACATTTGATAATCCAAATAAAGGGAGGAAACTATTTCCTTTTTCTATAGCCTATCAAAGTTTTGGATTAGACTGAAAATTGGACCTTAGGGGTTTCATGAGGTGCCGTGCTGTAACACATGGACGATTCATATTTTAGGCCCATGTCATTTCTTATGAGTTCTGAAAAAGTTCTCATGAATTATGGTGAGAATAGATGTGTAGATGAGCATTCCCTTATATATATCTAGAATATATGGAAAGAAAAATCCTACTTAGGAATTTTTAAATGGCTTGTACCTATGCATGTCTCATGACTTCTCCTTTCCATATGTGACAAATTATATTTGATTGTATTAGTTTGAATTGTAAATTACATTAGTAATTACGTCATCCATTGAAAATAGGTTTGACCAATAATTCCTATATTGGAATAAGGATGGAAAAATCTTAATGATGATACTCGTAGAAAAAAAAAAATACACTAACGTATGTGTTTAAATGAGAGATTTTTGCTGGAATGCGATGAAAATTTGTAATAATTACAATTTTATTTTATTTTTTACACGTCTTGGATATTACATTTACATTTGACTGCTAAATTACATGTTTAAAAAAATTATAAAATTATAATGATTACTATTTTATAATACATTGCTAATGAAATTGATAATCCAAGCAAGCCCTAAAAAGTTTCGCAACATTCCTAAAATTTCAATAGAATTAGTTTTTGGGACTTCAAGTTTGAAGAAATGGCTCGGAGTTTTTAATACCAGACACATTATACCTGCATGAGATACGGTCTATGCCCACGTCGCTTACCCAATAAAAAAATAAATAACAAATGGGTGCGCCCTAATGGACTTGTAAAGTATAAATTTAGAATCTCATTTTTAAAAAGGTGTTGGAATTCCCACTATTGTCTATGGATGTTTGGAGATCACTAAAGTTAATAAAGTACAATTCCGGCGGCACATATGAATAACTTGAATACATGATTGTTTAGTTTTATCATTTATTTAATTATATATGCTCCTCATAAGGATCTTAGTTTTGATTTAGATTCAATTCATGTGTATTTCTAATTAATTCTCGAAAGTAGGATTGACTCAACCCAACCTGGCCCGACCCAACTCGACGGCCTATCTAAAACAATTTTATTTTTTTTGGTGGGGTCCAGTGAAGTTGAAAGCTTGTGTGCAACAACTATTTTTGTACCTCACTTGATAGTTGAATGACTTGATTTTTTGAGCATCCTATCTTCATGGTGGGACAACCTTATTACACAGGCACAAGATATTATATAAACATCATGGTGGGCCCCACATGCCAACTAGTTGGATGTACAACTTGCTGGTGTGAGCATTTCTCTTTCTTTTTTTTTTGAAGTGGTTAAAGAAGAGCCATATATATCATCCCTAAAAGTGTTGTACTTGATTTAAGCACTGAAGAATCGAGAGGTTTGCTGATTCCACACGGTGTGGAGCTATGCATATCCACACACAATAATACATACAAATATAAAACATGTGTGTGCGATCTGAGTTTTCCATAAGGTTCTAAACCATGCTTAGATCTTCTATCTAAATAATAAGGCAATCTCACTCTCAAGGTGGGCCACAATATGTTGAATTGATAGTTTTCTTTTAAGTTTTTAAGTCATTCATTTGTTTTAACACGTTGTGGCCCATCTGAGGTGTGAAATAGACTGATTTTTAGGCCAAAAGATCTAAATAGTGTAGCCCACTTGATGGAAAGCTCAGAATCTCACACACGTGTGACATTGATATGTGTACGCCTGCATGTTTGGACATGAAAGGCTCCCACACGCTTGCGGAATTAGCCCTCAGGAATCAAACGGGGTATTGGGTGGTTTCTTATAAAAGCTCTTTTGGGGTCATTATTTTGCCTTATCTCTTTTGGGTGCTTAGCTCTATTATACTCCACATATTTTCTTCTTGGGTAAGCACATGCACTAGCCACCCATGTCCATGCACGCGTGCTACTATGGCACGTGTGTGCATGATCAAAGCTTTTCATCAGGTGGAACACATTTTTTAGATCTTCTGGCCTAAAATTGAGACCATTTCACTCTTCCCCAGGGCTACAATGTACAAAACAAATGGATAGCTATAAAACACTATTTTTTAAAATTTTTTTGTTCATAGTGGACCACCTGATGAGTGAATAGGCCTGATTTTTTCCGAGAAGAAGATATAATCATCATGTTTCGTTGGGGGAAAGCTTTGATCACGTTCGTCCACGCCATATTGGCACATGTGCTACGTGCAGTTTAGCTAAGCTTGAGGCGTGTGTTCGTTTACCGAACCGCTCTTCTTTTTTGTTTTTGTTTTTGTTTTAATTTTTATAAATAGCAAAGATTTCAAAAAGGGTAAAAGTAGAGTTGGAAGGGGTGCTTGAATTTTGTATTGTGTAGATAGATGTTAAATGAACCTAACTACTTAAAAGGTTGGGTCACACAAAGTAGTGTTTTTGAATGCATATAAAAGCAAAAAGCATATGATAAAGATGTATTGCAATATGATGCTTATGATATTTGGTCCAATTTTATTTTATTTTTTTCAATGACCTAAACTGTTTAGAAAGGAAAAACCCAAGATTGAATATTTCAACAATGTGATGAGACAGAGGTTTTGTTGACCATGATTCACAGCGATGGCTGTTTTGTAAAGGTAATAGCAGCAATTGTATCAACGGTTATGGGAAAAAATGACCTGTAAATGCTCGTTACGCTTATTGTAAAGATGGTAAAGACTGTAATGTCTACGTAATGGTCAATGACAAATCCGATAGAAACTTCTCAAGTTTTCATACAAAAAGATATCATAACGGCCATTAGGGGGGCGTGACAGTTGTTAGAACCCGTATCATTAAAATATTATAGCTATTGTTATCGTTACGGAATACCTTGATGATGATCATTTATGTTCAAACGATTATCAAATGGTTAAGATGGTCCAATTGAAAGCTTTTATTTGATATCTTTTCAATATACAAAGTGAGATTTGCCATATAAAAGGTTTGGACAATTGAAAGATGACCTATTGCAAAGGCTAAAGCCCCAACTAATCTTATTGCAATAGGTTGGGAGGCATTCGAACAAGCCTTTGTGATAAAAGCTTCCTGAATATTAGGTCTCACTAGCAAATAACTTCCAAATTGTTAAGTGCATGCAACATCCAACCCATTCAATAGGTGGGCTCCACTATGACAATCAACACATCATAGAAAACAATATCCAGCCATTAATAAATGGAAAAGTACAAGTTTGGCCCACTTAATAAGTGGATATGGGAGTGGCTCATGAAACCTCGCATTTTTTTTGCTAGAATAATCAATATATATTTTAAAACTAATTGGATCTTGATGAGACTCGACCCAACCGACAACTCATAGACAAACTTTGATTGGACTTGACTTTTAATTAGGTCTAAAAAGTGAGAGCCAAACTAAACCTAGTTTCTTAACTATTCCAATAAATGAGACCAGACATGTTGAAATGGGTTGGATCCATCAGGTACCCATTGACAGCCCGGTGTCTCCGACATGGACCCAGTGAAATTGAATTCTCCATGAAGATGCGGAGTACCAACGGCTAGACGGTAGGACCCCGTGAACCTTGACAACCGTTGATCGAATGTGTAGGATAGGTGGGAGGTGCAAATGGTTGGGGGTCAACCTAAGAGGTCATTGGACCAACCTACAATAAATGGTCCGGATTTTAAATTAAACATGAAATAAGTCTTAGAGTTGACTGAGCTCAACCTGTCTCAGCCCAACCTTTAAATAGGTAAGATATGGACCATAGCTGGAAATCTCGACTGGACCCAAGGTCTAGCCAGGTAGGGTAAACCCAAAGACAAAAAATATAAAAATAAAAATTCTTTACGTGACTTATTATTTAAATAATAAAATTTAGAGTAAGTAGTGCGGGAATAAAATAAAAATTATGGTAGAAGCTAAAGTACAAAAAATACCTAAAAAGAAATGTACCAATTTTTAGTTGTGCTTTAGTATTAAGTATTCAAACCTGAAATTGGATTGTTCAGTAGGCTTTTATCGTACCATGTAAACTCGGTTGGGCCCACCGTAATTGCATGTGGTGTATCCACACTGTCCATCTGTTTTTATGGCTCATTTTAGGTGTTGTGCCCAAAATAGAAGTATATCCAAAGCTCAAGTGCACCATACCACAGGAAACAGTGGGAATAATGATTTTCATAGTTGAAACCTTGCTAGGGCCTACAATAATGTTTATTTGTTATCCGACTTGTTTAGAAGATCACCCAGACATGGAGGAAGGAAAACACAAAATCAGCTTGATCCAAAACTTCTGTGGCCCCAAAGAAATTTTCAACGGTAGATATTCAATTCACACTGTTTCCTGTGACGTGGTCCACTTGAGCTTTGTATATGCTTTGGTTTTGTGATCAAGATCTAAAATTATCTGATACAATGGATGGATGGAGTGGATGAAATATATAAATTACAGTGGACCCCACAGAGTTCTCAGTATACAATCCACTTCCACCCAACCTGGTGTGATGTCACATTTGTGATTCCTGTCGGGTCATTCTTACCTTTTCTTTTTCTTTTAATTAACAAAACTATTATTATCTACGTTAGTGACTTAGCCAATCATTTCCTTTTCTTCTTCTTTTTCATTTTTTTTTAAAAATAAAAAATAAAAAACAACTGTCAACTAGGCAAGGGATCAAGTCCCGTTCGAGTTTTGGGCTGTCTCGGCAAATCTTGAATGAGTCCCAAGTCAACCCACTAAGTTTTAGAACTATCATTTAGGCCACCCAAACATAAGAGTCAACCTGTGAGCATCATTTGTAGCGAGAAGAAGCTTTTTTACAGAATTCCTCATATACCAACGGTGTAGAGGCTACTAGCCTATGGAGAGTGTAGACTCACAAGAGTTTCAATACTAAGGTCATGAGTTCGAGTACAGCAGCCGCCAGATAAGCTTATAGAATCTAAAGGTATATAAGCATATAGAATCTAAAGGTATGGGTTTCCTTTCTCATCTGTGGTGAAAAAGGAACCTTTTATGCAACCTTAAAAAAAAAAAAAACCAACCCATATATTCCTCATATGCAAGTGTTGCCGCACCCGAGAATAAGTAATATAGGGGCGTTTTCACACAGGCCTCGAGTGAGGTTGCCTTTGGGATGCAGCAGCATACTTTGGGTGGTCGGCCCATGTGAGGCGGGCATCACCCATGGGAAGCGGTTAGCTCGTGTAAAGTGGAACCCATGTAAAGTGGGGCCCACGAAGGGGTTCGGCCGAGATCCCAACCCATGAGATGTGGAACTTGTGCTATGAGATAAAGGGATTGATTCGTCATGCTCTATCAATTTGAGCTTTTAAAGTAAGTAGTTAATTGTCCTGCATCAGTGTAGTCTGCTAGCCTTTACAATGCGACTTAAAAAACTTGTCAATGTATTTTAAAAGTATTAGGGTTTGTTTGTTTTTCAAATTCAATGATAAATGCAATGTAAATAGGTAATTATTATTTACCCATGTACTTACACCCAGCAGCCGCCTCTTGACAATGACCGGATGTTGACATGAAGCTTATTTGAAAAGCTATTGCACTAGAACAAAGGCGAATATTTTTTTCCATTAAAATACATGGGGTCCACTGTTATGTATGATCTTAATCCACACCGTCCATTCGTTTTTCCCTCTCATTTTAGAGCATTTTAGGGCATGAGCCCAAAAACTGTTATTATCTAGGTTAGTGACTTAGCCAATCATTTCCTTTTCTTCTTCTTTTTTATTATTATTTTTTTAAATAAAAAATAAAAAACAACTGTCAACTAGGCAAGGGATCAAGTCCCGTTCGAGTTTTGAGCTGTCTCGGCAAATCTTGAATGAGTCTCAAGTCAACCCACTAAGTTTTAGAACTATCATTTAGGCCACCCAAACATAAGAGTCAACCTGTGAGCATCATTTGTAGCGAGAAGAACCTTTTTACAGAATTCCTCATATACCAACGGTGTAGAGGCTGCTAGCCTATGGAGAGTGTAGACTCACAAGAGTTTTAATACTAAGGTCATGAGTTTGAGTACCCGTTGTGGTGTGTGTGTGTGTGTGTGTGAGGGTATATAAGCTTATAGAATCTAAAGGTATGGGGTTCCTTTCTCATCTGTGGTGAAAAAGGAACCTTTTATGCAACCTTTTAAAAAAAAAAAAACCAACCCATATATTCCTCATATGCAAGTGTTGCAGAGACTATTGGTCACCCGATAATAAGTAATACAGGGGCGTTTTCACACAGTGCTCGAGTGAGGTTGCCTTTGGGATGCAGCGGCATACTTTGAGTGGTCGGCCCATGTGAGGCGGGCATCACCCGTGGGAAGCGGTTAGCTCGTGTAAAGTGGAACCCATGTAAAGTGGGGCCCACGAAGGGGTTCGGCTGATATCCTAACCCATGAGATGTGGAACTTGTGCTATGAGGTAAAGGGATTGATTCGTCATGCTCTATCAATTTGAGCTTTTAAAGTAAGTAGTTAATTGTCCTGCATCAGTGTAGTCTGCTTGCCTTATAATGCGACTTAAAAAACTTGTCAATGTATTTTAAAAGTGTTAGGGTTTGTTTGTTTTTCAAATCCAATGATAAATGCAATGTAAATAGGTAATTATTATTTACCCATGTACTTACACCCAGCAGCCGCCTCTTGACAATGACCGGATGTTGACATGAAGCTTATTTGAAAAGCTATTGCACTGGAACAAAGGCGAATATTTTTTTCCATTAAAATACATGGGGTCCACTGTTATGTATGCTCTGAATCCACACCGTCCATTCGTTTTTCCCTCTCATTTTAGGGCATGAGCCCAAAACTGAGGCAGATCTAAAGCTCAAGTGGACCACACCACAAGAAACATGGGAAATGAATGCTTACCACTCAACTTTTCTTTGGGGCCATGAAAGTTATGAACAGGTTGGATGGAAGGTATACATCCTTGTGGGCCCTAGGCTCATTTAAAATTTCAATGGCAGACATTTAATTCCTCATGTTTTCGTGGTGTGGACCACTCGAGCTTTGTATCTATCTCAATTTTTGGCTCATGCCCTAAAATGAGCACATAGAACATATGGTCAGTGTGGATCAGACACATGTATAGTGATGGGCCTCACAAATTTCACTACAATAATTTTGGTAAGATGATAGTGTTTTGTGCCACTGTTTTCTAGGTGAAATTCCAACCTCATTTCCTCTTTTCTAATCAGGTAGAAAAAGTAATAATTGCCCAGTTACATTGCATTTACCATGAGATTTGAAAAACAAACAAGCCCTTATAATAACTAAATGGAATATAGCAGTGGCACTAAAGAGATAATAAGTAGGAGCATTGTGGAGACAACACTGTTATGATGGATGTGTGAAAAGTTGGAAGAGCTTAAAATTGAATATAATTCATGTTGAGTTTTGTGTTTTTAAATAAAGAGACAATCTTTAATTATCAAAGAATATTGCCAACACCATTGTGTGAGTAACACAGTGACGATGTGATGAATACAAGCATGTGTATATGTCAGTGTAGTCCCCATTGGCCGCACATGATGCACTGATGGAACCGCCGATGGGATTAGAAGGTTGAGATGGATGGATGACACATGCTTGATTTTTATACCTGTCGTCCAGGAATCCCAATCCGCATTTTCCTTTCTTCTAGTATTGTAATTGAGTTACAGAGACTTGCAAAGTTCAAGGGACAAGCCTTCTCTCAATCCAGCAAGAGATCAAAGTGAGTTTTGTTTGAACTAGAGCCACCAAAGAACTCAACATAACTGGTCTTGCTCCATGACTTAGTGGTAGATAGACTCTATTTCAACACTGAGATTATGACATCGATTGCCCATCTAATGTAGGTGTTTCTATGAGTGTGTGGTATGGATGAGTATAATAATAATAATAATAATAAAAACTAAACGTAGCATCAAAAATAAAAAAAAATAAAGAAAAAAATAAGTTATTTCTTCAATACAACAAATGAAAGTCTTATATTTATGCGACAATTAATGAAAAATCTCTTTATATATATATATATATATGCAAGCACTTAGTGGGGGCCCACTTGAAATTTGGATGCGTCTGAAACTTGGTTTGACCCCTCATCCAAGTGGGACACACATAATGGATGGGCTGGATTTGTGAACCAGTTCTCAGTGGGCCCAACAAATGATTATGAATGTTTTAATGGAGGGTAATCCCTCTCAACTTTTGTATGTGGTGTGGCCCACAAAAGTAATGGATGAACTTAAATTTTAAGCCCTAGGCCCACCATGGAATGGTGCATCATTCTGATGGGGTAGATGTTTGACACGCATCACAGTGGGCCCACACAGCTCGACCTCATTGGAAGATCTCATAAGCTTGACCGCATAGAACCTTTTCCTAGAGAGAGAGAGAGAGAGAGTCATGCTCCCCTGCGCACCTAGGCACGTGCGCACCTTTGCACACTTGTCATGGGTGTCTAATCTGAACGGTCCATGTGATGCGGAATCCCATGAAACCTCCTGCAATAAATTTTCACCCTGATCTAAAATTCTGGTGGGCCATAGCAAAGAGAAATGCAAATCAAGGGAGGAAACTGTTTTCATTTTTCATGGCCCATCAAACTTTTAGATCAAAGTAAAACTTGGTCCTGGGGGGTTTCACGAGGTGCTGCTTCACATGAACGGTTCAGATTTTGGATCCACATCACGTATGATGAGTTCTCAAAAAAGTTCGTATGTAGTATGTACGAACCAGTTTGCAGGTGAGCGTTTTCCTGTATATATATATATTGCTATCTATCGAAACTAATGTTCGTGTGCGCGCGCATGCGTAAGGGAGCCCATCTACATATCACCATGAGTTAAAATCCACTCCACACATCAAATGGGTCCCACCGTATAGATGGCCTTGACCGAAAAGCAGGCATGTCCATTAATCGATTGGGCTCGAGTTTATGAAATCAATGGATGGCTCAAAAACATTACCTAAGTTTTCCTGAGCCATCCATCCCTTCGTTTCCAGCATCACGGCCTGTTTCATGAGTGAATTGCTCTGATTTTTTGGTGGGACCCACCAAATGAATGGCTTAGATCTCACACACCTGTGCAACTTCGCTAAAAAAGATATCCTATTAGAGTAATCCAAAACGTTATTAAAAAAAAAAGGTCTACTGCTACAGGTGTCCAAAAAGTCTATCATCATATTCAGCTGTGTACTTTAACCATATTTGATTGGACAATCCAAACCATTGATTGATAGATATTCACTGGTTGAATTCAACCGTTGACAAGTCAGATTTAACTGTCATTAGATGTCCACCAATCTAACCACCTAACATTCCAATAAGTGCAATTCTTGGTCAATGACCCATCTAACACGGGTCCCACAATCTGACTTGGGTGGGCCACACCACATACAACAGTTAAGAGCCATTACTCTCCATTAAAACATTCATAATTATTTATTAGCGCCACTGAGATGTGGTTCACAAATCCAGCCCATCCATTGTGTGTGTCCTACTTGGACGAGGGGTCAAACCAAGTTTCAGCAGCATTCAAAACTCAGGTGGGCTCCACCAAGTGTTTTTATATGTTTTAGGCATGTCTTCACATGGTTTTAAATGATATGGCCGACCTGAATTCCGTATAAGGCTTATTTTTGGGATATCCCATAACCTTAAGGGGACCCATCAAATGCCGATGTTCATGTTCGACACACATCAACCTCATAGTACCACACACACACACACACATACACACACACATATATATATATATATATATGGAAAAGGTACTATGCGCTTGAGCTGATGGGAACTCCCGTGAGGTCGAGCTGGTGGGAAAAGGTACCATGCGCTCGAGCTCACTATAAGCTCCCATGAGGTCGAGCTGTGTGGCCCCACCGTGATGCGTGTCAACCATCAACACGGTGCATTTGATGGGTTCCCTCTAAATTATGGGATAGCCCAAAAATCAGCCGTATACAGAACTCAGGTGGGCCATACCATCTAAAATCATGTGAAGACATGCCAAAAACATATAAAAGCACTTGGTGGGGCCCACCTGAGTTTTGAATGCTGCTGAAACTTGGTCTGAACCCTCATCCAAGTGGGACACACATAATGGATGGGCTGGATTTGCAAACCACATCTCGGTGGGCCCAAAAAATGATTATAAATGTTTTAATGGTGCACGGCCCCTCCCCACTTCTGTATGTGGTGTGGCCCACACAAGTCACAGATTGACTTGATTTTTGAGACCTAGGCCCACGATGGAATGGTGCATCTGACTGATGGGGTAGATGTTCGAAACGCATCACGGTGGGGCCCACACAACTCGACCTCATGGGACGGTCTTGTGAGGTCGAGCGCATAGTACCTTTTCCATATATATATATATATATATATATATATATATATATATATATATATATATATATATATATATATATATATATGGAAAGTGTACAATTTGAGGGTGCATTACATCAACTGCCCACCAAAAGACATACAAGAATCAGCGCATGTGACTATATACATTTCTCAAGGTTAATTTAATTGCAATGCTCATCAGCTCATTGTTCTCAATACATTGCTTACACAATCTAATCACAGAAGAAAACATAGAAATGCCAAACGCTACCCCCCCTCACCATTGAATTGTGATTGCAAATCCAGCTTTGAGCGTTTGGATGCTCAATTACCGAACAAAATAGCAATAACCCAATCCATTATATTGAAGAAACAACCAAAGTGGAGGCGGAACCATTTGAAATTAGCGGTGATGACCCACCCCTAATTGCAATTCCATGCTTTTCAAGTCCAACCATAAACGACCATAATTTCAACTCTAGCAGCTGGCCCGTGGATGACCGAATCAAGCTATAGATTGAATTATTGCAATTCAGTTCCATTGAGCAGCCAAACACAGCCTATATCAATCAAGTGACCAAAAAATGAACATGGGCATTATTAGGTGATCGCCAGGTTTGCAGCAATTACAAGACCGTTCCTTGGCAAAGACCAAGATCCTTAGGCCACCTTCATTTCCCCTAATGCATGCATGCATGCATGTATGTATGTATGTGTATGTATGTATGAATAGGCCGGTAGTTGTCCATGTCACATAACAATTCAACCATCTCGACTTCCTCTTAAACGCTCCAAGACGTGTTGTTCACCGGTAAGGCACTCGACCAACCCTTCAAACATTTGGTAAATGTGATGAATGCATGCACCAAGAAATCACCGTATTTTCTAAGATTGATCACATCATGCCAACATGCATTGGCATAAGCAAATCTCGCATATGCAGATATGAACACATGCATCAATGCATCCACACCTATATCTAGAGCTGGGCATCGAGTCGAGTTGGACCGAGTTAGGGTTGACCTGACTCGATCTGGTTTTGAAAAAGGTCTAACCCGAACCCGACCTGGCTCAGTAGTTGTAAAATGGAAACCCAACTTGTGAAATGGAGAAATTTGTAGTTTTATAAGAGCGAACACAAGGAAAATAATCAATAACCAAGTTAGAGAGAGAGAGAGAGAGAGAGAGAGAGAGAGAGAGAGAGAGAGAGAGAGAGAGAGAGGAGGAGGAGGAGGAGGAGGAGGAGGGTGGTGATGGTGGTGGGTGGCTGCTGGGCTTGGAAGAGGAGGATGAGGGAGGGAGAGAGAGAGAGTTTGGGATTGGGTCGAGGTCGGGTGTTGCGGGTAGGGTTAGAGATACTTAGAAATTAGGGTTATTTATTTATATATACCCGAATCCGAGTCGAGTCGGGTTTCAGATTGAGTCGAGTATGACCGGATCGAGTTTCGGGTCGAGTTACTGGGTAACTCGGACTCAACTCGGTTTGAATTCAAATTGGGCGAAGCCTACTCAGTTAGTACCGACTCACCCATTCGGTTCGGGTCTGAACGAGTCGGACGAGTCGAGTCAGGCAAGTCAGTCGTCCTGTGGCCAGCTCTACCTATATCATATAAACTCGCTTGACATGTTAAATTTGACTTACCATTGGTGTAATGGCGGCAATCGTGGTCACCAATTTTCAGATCAGTTTGCCAGTGGTCGTTGAATTTATGGGCCACATTGATGCCATTTTCATTGGAAAATCCAACAAACCAGCATTTGCGAGTCGGCAGCTTTGCCAGCTTCCTCATTCGAACAACTCCTGAAAGATGAAGAACAGAAAGAAGCTCTAATTGATTCTAGTGATTTTGATTTGTCACTGAAATAAAGAAAATAAACGATTGATCTGATCTGTTGCATGCAATCTTCAGTCGAAAAAATCCAATAATGGCATGCATTAGTTTCATCATTGTAATCTATAAACTTTGTTTAGTGCCTATTTGGATGTAGTCCAAATTGTAATTAGCTTGAGGCTTTTGGGTGTGTTTGGTTGTACCAAATATCATGAAATTTCATGATTAATCAGTCTAATTTGGTGCAAAATATCATCAAAGGCCAAGGTCCAAACATACCACAAATTGTATCATATATGATAAATGATCACATGCAACCCCAACATGACCTATGTTCTTCACTGCCAACATGACCTATGTGTGGGCCATCTGAGCCGTGCAAAAGGTGCAACCAGCACTGAAGATCACCTGACATGGAAATCAGGTGATCTCAACATGCATTTTGGAATGGACTTTCAAAAATTCCAATTCTGAAATGCTGCTATATTCGTTCCAAAAATCTTTAAATGGTGAGTGATAATGGGCAGAATGACTCTCCATGTGCACCGAAGCCGTGCCCAATATCTAGAAATGCTTTGGATGCAATTACCAGTGAAAATTTTGGTAGCCAAACAGTAGATTCACCTGGCACCTGTCTACCAGACAGCGCTGCAAGTGCTACGTAGAGATTTTCAGGATCCTGAGGCTGAAAATCGAAAACCACTGCCTGCAAAAAAGAAGAAGGGGGTAGAAAGAAGAGAAAATAAGATTTGGGTGTGGAAGCAGGGAAAGCATCAATTGAAAAATGGAAGTAAAAATAGCTAAGAAGCACAAGATAGGAGATTCGAAGCGGGAGAGACGAATGTTGGTGCAACCAAGGACTCCCACCAAAGATAATAAAGAAGAGGTTATCTATATCGTTGATGAGGAGTCTTGATACTACATTCATGCAGGACAATTGACCACTTGCTCTAAGAGCTCGAACCAATAAAGAGTGGCAAATCAATCCCTTTCTCTCATAGCCCAGGGCCCACATCCCATGGGTTAGGACATCGACCGAACGCTCCTCGTGCGCCTCACTTCACATGGGCCCGCCTCACACGGGCCGCCCACCCCAAGTGTGTCCCCGCATTCCATGGGCTACCCCACTTGAGCCTACTGTGAAAATGCCCTTACATTAAACGTGTACCATGCGTAATGCTACATCACTCCCATAAAAATCCCAGCATTCAGGTGCATCAGTTTGGTGATCTGGACTATTAATCTTGTTCACTCATCATAGATGGGCCAACGCCCAAAATTTCATAGCCAAGGCAGTGTTTGGTTGCACAGATGCATGAATGAATTGAATTGATAATGTTTTTCCTCATATTCATAACGAAGTAGTCCTCAAACTGACCCAATTGCAAGTTCAGCCCAGAACCAACACAAATGTTAATGAAGGAAATTGCAATTTAGTTGTTGTTTTATTACACTAAGAACTGTTATCTAAAAGGAGCATCCAAACACTCCCTAAGTCCATAACATAGACTAGTCAGAAACAAAGAAGCAGAGAACAAGTACAAGGAAAGAAGAGAGATTGAGGCCGTGATTTGCACCATACGTACCAGTACGTCACACATGTGCTCATTGATTGTTGTTTTTTGAAGTCTTAAATCATTCAAAACAGGGTCTGTCGATTGCATCGACAGACCATTCGATGCCATCGAGCAACGTTCGATGCCATCGAATAGTGCCCGATCCCATTGGGAATTTTCAGATTGTCTCAGTTGGTCATTGGATTAACTGGGTACTTTTTCAATGCCATCGAAGATGGTTCGATGACATCGAAGATCAGTTTGATGCCATCAAAGATGGTTCAATGCAATCGAAGAAGATCTGATTTTCAAGTCTTGTCTCTTGATTGATTAGGTATTAGTTCGATGTCATCGACATGACTTCGATGTCATCAAAGGATAAATTTCGATGACATCGATCGGATTCGCGTAGATTTTCGCAGAATTGTGATTTTGTGGGATTTGTTTCCTATTTCGATTGTGATTCTTCCAAAGGCTATATATTTGGGTGTAATCAGGATTGGGAGGTATTCAGAGCTTTCTAATTCGTTTTAGGGTTTCAAGGGTGTAGCTTGGGTTGATTCGAGGCTTGTTCGAATCGGGTAATCTCTCTACTCTTGTAATTTTCTACTTTCATAGTCATATATGTCGCTTTGTGCCGTAGTTTTTTCCCAAAAGGCTTTTTCCATGTTAAATTCAGAGTGATTGCGTTGTGCTTGCTTGGTGTGATTGGATTACTTCACTCGATTCATCTCTGTGTGCTTCCGCTGCCCCCCAGCATTGGATAGGGCTTGTTGGAAACGTGCCTTGGCATAGAAGTCTATTCGGTCGATTCATAACGTGGACTACATGTGGATGTTAAATATATACAGGCTGTCGCCTGTAGCTCATCCTTTTTCAAACTGTCCATTTTTCTATCACATGTTTGCCCATCTGATGAGTAGACCAGATTGTTTCCAAGCCCAGTGTATAATCTCAGTGGTCTCCATCTGATGAATAAACAGGATCCTACACACATGCTGTGAATCACCTTAGCACTTCAGTAGAAACAATAGACAATGAATATGTGATATCTAACATTTCATCAATGAATGACACTATCCTTCACAGCTAGTCTTCATGCTTGGTGGCCCCATCTGATGAATGGCTCACAAAGCATTTTCATTCAATGTTTTATAGCAGCCAGCATTGGAATAGGGCTGTTCATGGGCTCCACGTCGACAAATCCGCCATTATCATAGCCTTGTCCTAGCTGTTAGGAAATGGGCCTAAAACATCAGTAGGCCTGATCTGACAGGCCATGCCGGATCACTTGAAAATCTGGGCAAAACCAACCTTGGCTCAGTCTGTAGACAGCCCTAGGTTTGAGGGAGCTACCTGGCATTCTTACACACCTCCAACCCTTCTCCATTAAACTGCGTTTGATTACATCTCTTATGTGCTTTCATTTCTAGCTTTCCAGTGATAATTTTAGCAGCGGATCAAAGTAAATTTCATTTCCTTTCTAATATTCAGTTGTATGTTAGCCAGCTTTGAAGTGTTGTATTTTGAATGGTTTTGCAAAATAAGTTTTCAAAATATTCTATAAAATATATTTTCATCATTATCATTAACAAGGGCCAGACCTTCGGTTAGACTTGTTGAGGGTCAAATATTGCATATTAGACCCCAGTTATTACCTGCTTTTATGAACATGATATTGTTTAATGCCTAATTTTAATCATGTTTGTGTTGCAAGGTGAACTTAGGAGTCTGGCCTGAAAAAGGATACTATCACTAAGGCAAGGGATGGACCCCAGAGGACTGAGATCGAAGAATTTACATGCCAGAGATCTGAAAAAATCACGCCACTCACGTTAAACGGTCCCGAAAATCGTCCAGAATGCAAGATCACAGGGTTCCCACCACCGTTCGCCTCAAAACTTTATATCTGGCCTGAGGACCCTAAATTAATCGTACACGTCGAATTTCAGCCATTGGATCCTTGTGGAAGTGGCCCAATGGACAGATCAGCCCATAAATCTCCGATTTGGGGCCCACCTGATCTCTGGATATGCTTCAATTTTGGACTCGACCACTTAAATTAGATGGGGCAATGGATGGACGGAGAGGATCTCTCATAAACATCACAATGGACCCCACTTGAGAGCGTGCGTGTGCACCACGTGCACTGAATCCCATAGAGTCGGTCAGCGCATGCTGACCGACTCAAATCTTCAAAACACAAGAAGCTTCAACAGCATCCGCACCACGCCGACCGTTTTTGGCTTGTGGGCCCCACACATCTAGTGTTTTGATGATCCGAACCGTTCATTCACTCTAGAGAGGGAGCATGACCATCACCTAGGTGTCCCTTTTGGCCTCATACACGTGATCACATGATTTCCACCATCAAATGCAGGATGAACGGTAGCTTGAGTTGGTACAGTGGGCCATACTAGAACATACCAAAACCACTCCATCCCGATTGGTTTTTCGCCAGGAACCCAATGAACGGGTCGGATTTCTTAGAAAACATCGCTATGGGCCCCACCGAACACATCAGCACATCTGCGTAAGCCTTACGCGCGTCTGGGAAATCTGGAGATTTGGGGGAGTTGCGGGCCACCATCATCGATCTTTTCGAAGATCTGGACCGTTCAGAAGAGAGAGAAGAGGCCCAAGACTACAACCATGAAGGACAAACTGAGTTTTGGGACGGTCATCCGTCCCAAACTCCATTCCAATGCAGGTCTTCTTCCGTGGATTCGCTGCGCAAGAGAGGAGTGCGTAAGAAGAGTCGGTTCGTCCGACTCCAAACCAACCGACATTCTCCACGTGTTGCCGACTTCAGCAACACTGACTCCCTGCCCATATAAAGGAGAAGAGGGAGAGAGAGCAAAATGCATCTAGGCTTTGACGGCAGTGGAGTTTTCTTTTTTTGCTTTCTTCTTCCTTTTCCTTTTTTTAAAAAAAAAAAAAAATTGTTTATTCCTTTCCTTTTCTAAGATTTAGTCCGATCATGTTGGGCTAAACCTCTTAGCAAGGGCTAAGAGGTGAAGCTTGTAGCATGATGGGTAGTACTCTACGGTCTTGATTCATGTTATGAACTACTTTGATTATAGTTTGATTAATAGGAATGTTTTCAATTTTTAATGGTTTGTTGTGACTGAAATTACAATAGATCTGCAATGGCTTTGAGTTTTTCCTTTTCATTAATTTGATTATAAAGTTAGGAAGCCCTGTTGTTCACCATCGTCTCCTCGACATGGTTGGATGATGGAACCCTTCCTAACATTCATACATCTCTCAGATTGGTTGTAAATTGGTTAAATTCTGTTGTTTGCTTTGTCTTATGGGCATGGTTTTGTGATGAAATCGAAACTAATTTACATCTTTCTCTTCTCTTGAAAACTAGATCAAAGGAAGTTCAGATTTGAATTTTAATGTTATACCTTCCAACTGGATGAAGATGGGACTCTAAGTCCAGTTGTGTTCTTGAATCAAGCGTAGATCTCCCTGATCTCCACAAGTTGATCCTTGACACCCTAGTTTCCTACCTATGAATTTTCTAAGTTTTAGTTTACTATTTCACCATTATTCCCTTCCTTTTACCTGATTTAGATTACATCTTCGTCTAGTTCTAGTTCTAGTTACTTTCAAAATACGTACAAGGTTTAGTTCTTGTGGATTCGACCTCGGTTTTACCGAGATTATTACTACATTACAACCCTATACTTGGGGTGTGAACAAGTTTTTGGCGTTGTTGCCGGGGATTGACGGTTACATTTTTCTGAAATAAACTGGTTTTAGAATTATGTTAAGATTATGATTTTACTAACTTTAGGTTAAGGTTTTTCTGTTTTATTTTTAGAAACTAACTAACTTTCCTATTTTGTAGGATTTTGAGATAGATCTTCCAAATTGGTAATCTCTTTCTAATTTCTCTACTTTTTCTATTTTTAGAATTAGGGTTTTATTTTTAGAAAGTTTCTAATTCTAGGATTTCTTTTATTATTATTATTTGTTTAGAAACTAACTTAGTTTTCTATTTCTAGGCTTAGAAACTTTCCTTTTTAGAAACTAACTTTCTATTTTTGATTTTAGAAACTTTCTGACTTTAGGATTTCTATTTTCAAAAACTAATTTCTTTTGTTTTCTTTTGCAGGATTCTAACATAGGAACTTCCAACCTGGTGACTTCTTTCTAATTCTTTCTTTTTCGATTTCTAGATCTCTTATTGCTGTCGGAGTGTTTTTCTTTTATTTTTAGAATTAGATTCAGAGTTAGGGTTTTACCATGCAAGAGTTAGAATGTGTGTATGCTGAGATAGCTAAGAAATCTTTGGAAAGTTTTTTTTTATGTATGATGATTATAATGGGAAACAGCCTATGCCTCAAATATTTTTTGAAAATTTCTTCAACCAATCGAAATATAATGCTCCACCGATTAAGAAGTCCTTCGGTAATTATCTGTGGGAAAATGATCGCATTCCACGAGTTAAGAAAACAATGCATGATTATATTATGAGTAATAATATGTATTACCAACAATCAGATTCTCCCACCTATAATCCGTATGACTATAAAAAGTGGAAACATCAATGTTGGAAAGATGAACCAGCAATATATCTTAGTGATAATTCTCTTAGGCCTACCTTTGAAACTTAATCAGAAACAATCTAAGAGGATTCACTTCAGAAACTTATGAAAGCACAAGAGCAGTTTAATCAACTTGTCATACAATCATGTGAATTGCTCAAATCCTCAATTCCAATAATTCAGTCACACTTTATGGCAAAGGAAGAGGCTAGGTTACCCCACCCTCATCCCAATATAGAAATACAATGTGAGGAAAGTGACCCTACCTCACTTTTGGAAAATTCTGGAATTTGGAATGAAGAGTTGGATTGTGTTAATGAGCATATGGTTCAATTCCCTGATGAGTCGATCTCGATGACGGTTCAAAAGAATGATCAAGAGACGTGGGTGTCTTTCAAATACAATGATATTGACACACTTCACTTACATGACACACCTGATTTTAATGATGAGGAAGAGGTTAGTTTATTCGAACCTCAACCCAATCTAAAAATAGAATGTGAGGAATGTGATCCTATCTTAAGTGTATACTACACTGAATTGGACGATGATGGGTATTGGGATTCAATCTCCAGTTTGGCCCATATCAATGATCAAGAGGTTTAGGAAGATGTCAACCATAGTAATCTACTCTACCAATCTGACATAACCAATTTAAATGTGGAGAATGAACCACTTCCACCTAAACTTTCCAACCTTTGTGATGCATGTTTGGACCACTCCCTTGAATTGAATGATGATATGATTCGGGAGATGGACAAGTCGCCTGATATGACTCTGGGAATTGAAACCATTCAGTTAAGGCCACCATCTGAGCTATACACTTTTGATGATTCAATGCGTCTACTGAGTAACTTCAATGAACAGAGAACTCACATCAATACTTCGTTTACTGAACCTCAATCTGTCTGTGCAGGGCTCGAGCAAGAGAGCGTACCTCTATCTACTTTTAAAGACGATGGAGTCCTTGAGCGTCTCACTACAGATTTCAACGTGGAATTTTTCAACTCTTTGGACGATTGCTTGACACACTTTCAAGATTCAAATAATCCTATGATTAAAGAAATAGTGGATGCCTTGCAAGAGAATATCTCGGTAGTTGTTACTAACCGAGAGAACCCTTACTTTGAAGCCCTTTCTTCCCCAGATCCTGACTATTTACCATTAAGGGAGGAGCTGAAAATTGAACCGAAGTCTGAAACTTCAGAATGTGTCGAGACTACATCACTTTCTGAGAAGTTTTCTGAGTTTTATTTACTTGTAGTCTCTGATTCACCATGGAATACTAACTTTGAAACTTTTTCTATCACAGGTGAATCATATATCCTTTGGATATCTTAAGCGTTTCAACGACCATTTTTTGATGAGGTTCTTAAATTTCTCTAGATATTCATGCTCCAGGGCATCCAAGCCTATTGCAAAAAGGGCTTTTGGATGATCTTGTTGAGAAACCTATTGAGAAATTTATCCAGAATTGGCCGGAAGAGGAACTTTGCGGCATGACTGAGTAGTTTTTCCCTTGCTTTCATAAGATTAGGATAGTTTGCTTGATATCGTTCTAGGTTAGACGGTTTTATGTCATTAGGTCAGTTTGCTTTTTACATTGTTTTAGGATAGTTTGTTTTCACTCTCGTGCTGACTCACGTTCATGATGAGATCTTTGTGGAACAACCTCTTGAATCTATCATTCAGGTACTATCTTTCCATCACTTCTCCTTAACTTCGTTGTCCCATGTGCATTGCATACTCATATCTTTTACATTGAGGACAATGTAGATTTTAGGTTGGGGGTAGGAGATTACGTTACCTAATCAATGTTGTTGTTGGTCTTGAGTAAAAATTGTTAAAATTTGTAACATTTTTCTGGAATTTCTGGTGCATTCGAAGTGATTTTGAAGGATAGTCGTGATTTGAGAAGTATAAGATATGTAATGTTGGATTTATGACTCTTGGATTCAGTTATTTATTAGATTTCACAATTCAGTTCGAATTATTAATCTAGGATTAGAAGTTATAAATATTGATTGAGTCATGATTTCACATGTCACATCCAACTTACACATTAGGGTTTCAGTTTGATATTGAAGGGTTAACTTGGTAATCACTAAGCATGAAAGGAACTAGCCTGCCTTTAAAAAGGTTGGGCGAATGGTCTTCACCATAGGTTTGCTCCCTATAGGTGAAGGTTCGATTCCCCATGATTGGCATTCGGTAAGAGTTGGGCAACTAGTCTTCACCATAGGTTCGCTCCCTATAAGTAAGGATTCGATTCCCCTCCTTGGCTTTTACCTTTAAAAGGTTGACATAGCATAAAAGCCATCGATGGAAAAATCAAAAGCTGGAAGAATGAAAAGATGATCTGTGAGGCAAGCTTTGGTTTAGGTTTGATTGTCATGAATTCTCTTGTTGGTTACCAATGATATCATTAAATTGACAATTGGATCTCTTAATGATGATAAGCTGAGATTACACTATACACCAATGGAACTCAATATTTAGAATTTTTCCGAATAGATGGACTAATACTTTGAACTTGATTATAAAGTTTACCATGTGCTTGAGTCTAGGAGAAAGTAATGCCCAACATTCATGAACCTTAGAATTCTAGTATCCGGATTATTTTTCAAAAATCACTCGAGTTTATAAAAATTGTCCGGTATTTCTCAACTTATTTTTTACATACTTTGCTCGGGACTAGCAAAATGCTGGTTGGGGGTTGTGTTGAGGGTCAAATATTGCATATTAGACCCCAGTTATTACCTGCTTTTATGAACATGATACTGTGTAATGCCTTATTTTAATCGTGTTTGTGTTGCAAGGTGAATTTAGGAGCCTAGACTGAAAAAGGGTACTAAAAGCATGGATTTAACGCTCAGAAGTCACTAAGGCAAGGGACGGACCCCAGAGGACTGAGATTGAAGAATTTACACGCCAGAGGTCCGAGAAAATCATGCCACTCACGTTAAACGGGCCCAAAAATCGTCCAGAATCAAGATCATAGGGTTCCCGCCATTCATTTGGCTCGAAATTTTATATCTAGCCTGAGGACCCTAAATTAACCGTACACGTCGAATTTCAGCCATTGGATCCTTGTGGAAGTGGCCCAACGGATAGATCAACCCATAAATCTCCGATTTGGGGCCCACCTGATCTCTTGATATGCTTCAATTTTGGACTCGACCACTTAAATTAGATGGGGCAGCGGATGGACGAAGAGGATCTCTCATAAACATCACAATGGATCCCACTTGAGAGCGTCCCGTGCACCGAATCCCATAGAGTCGGTCAGCGCACACTGACCGACTCAAATCTTCAAAACACAAGAAGCTTCAACAACGTCCGCACCACGCCAACCGTTTTTTGGCTTGTGGGCCCTACACATCTAGTGTTTTGATGATCTGAACCGTTCATTCACTCCAGAGAGGGGGCGTGACCATCGCCTAGGTGTCCCTTTTGGCCTCATACACGCGATCACACGATTTCCACCATCAAATGTAGGATGAATGGTACCTTGAGTTGGCTAAGTGGGTCATGCTAGAACCTACGAAAATCACTCCTTCTCGACTGGTTTTTCGCCAGGAACCCAATGAACGAGTCGGATTTCTTAGAAAACATCACTATGGGGCCCACAGAACACATCAGCACGTCTGCATAAGCCTTACCTGCGTCCGGAAAATCTGAAGATTCGAGGGAGTTGTGGGCCACGATCATCGATCTTTTCAAAGATCTGGACTGTCCAGAAGAGAGAGAAAAGGCCCAAGACTACAACCATGAAGGATAAATTGAGTTTTGGGACGGTCATCCGTCCCAAACTCCATTTAAACGCAGGTCTTCTTCCGTGGATTCGCTACACGAGAGGCGTGCGTAAGAAGAGTCGGTTCGTCCGACTCCAAACCAACCGACGTTCTCCACATGTTGCTGACTTGAGCAGCACTGACTCCCTGCCCATATAAAGGAGAAGAGGGAGAGAGAGCAAAAGGCATCTAGGCTTTGACGGCTGTAGAGTTTTCTTTTTTTCTTTCTTCTTCCTTTTTCTTTTTTTTTTAAAAAAAATTGTTTATTCCTTTCCTTTTCTGAGATTTTGTCCCATCATGTTGGGCTAAACCTCTTAGCTAGGGATAAGAGGTGAAGCTTGTAGCATTATGGGTAGTACTCTACGGTCTTGATTCATGTTATGAACTACTTTGATTATAGTTTGATTAATAAGAATGCTTTCAGTTTTTAATGGTTTGTCGTGACTGAAATTACAATAGATCTGCGATGGCTTTGAGTTTTTCCTTTCCATTAATTTGATTATGAAGTTAAGAAGCCCTGTTGTTCACCATCGTTTCCTCGGCATAGTTGGATGATGGAACCCTTCCTAACATTCATATATCTCTTAGATTGGTTGTAAATTGGTTAAATTCTGTTGTTTGCTTCATTTCATGGGCATGGTTTTGTGATGGAACCGAGACTAATTTACATCTTTCTCTTCTCTTGAAAACTAGATCAAACGAAGTTCAGATTTGAATTTTAATGTTATACCTTCCAACTGGATGAAGATGGGACTCTAAGTTCAGTTGTGTTCTCGAATCAAGCGTAGATCTCCCTTATCTCTACAAGTGGATCCTTGGCACCCTAGTTTCCTACCTTTGAATTTTCTAAGTTTTAGTTTACTATTTCACCATTATTCTCTTCCTTTTACTGATTTAGATTACATCTTCATCTAGTTACTTTCAGAATATGTACAAGGTTCAGTCCCTGTGGATTCGACCTCGGTCTTACCGAGATTATTACTACATCACAACCCTATACTTGGGGTGTGAACAAGACCTAAGGTCAAGACTTTCATTATTACCTCCATCAGCTTCCTTTGGCCTTCCCCGCCCTTTTAAAGCCTTCAACTTTTACCAACTCACTCCTAAGTCTCCATCATACATGACCAAACCATGCAAGTTTACTTTCTTCCCTCGAATGCATTCATTTTTTTATTCTGTCATTCCTCATCTTACCACTCACCCATCTCGACATCTTCATTTTAGTTACACTTAACCTATGAATATGCCGCTCCTTGACTGCCCAACATTCTGTCCTATAAAGTATGGCTAGTTTTATAGCTATCCTATAAATTTTCCCTTTCAATTTTGTGTGGTACAGAAGGATCACATAAAACTCCAAAGGCCCATCTCCATTTCTTCCACCTAGCTTTAATTCTATGGGCAACATCCTTCTTAATCTCTCCACTCTAATGAATTATTGATCCAAGGTATTGAAAGTGATCAATTTGGAAAACTTCTTAGTCAACAATCTTAACTAATTCCTTGTTTACACTCATATTGTTACTAAAACTGCACTCCATATACTCTGCTTTACTCTATAAAATAAATCTTAACATCATTTTATAAATAAATAAAAAACTATTTTGATTTTTACAATTTTTATATCACTCTATATACAACGTTATTTTAAAACTAGACCACCTTACATTAAAGTGACTAACCCATTTAAAAATAAAATAAATCTATGAAGCGATATAAAAGACCTATGGTCTAACTGAAGTTACGGCCCTTAATAGAATGGAATGGAAGAGAGAATTAGGAGGACTTCAGATGTGATAGGGCCAATCAATCTTTCTTATCATAATCTTCTCTCTTGTTTGAATTTGAATTACAAGAGAAGAGGGTTGGAAAAGGGGATATCCAACCATGAATGTTCCAAGAGTTAACTGTGTGAGACTGACGTAGGGATGAACGTGATGAGGTCGATCACCGTCTTCCTCAAGGATAACTACTCCGAATCCACGAAGCTTCTCTAGACTCCTCACAGAGACTTCTCGAATCCACGAGAAAGAAAGCAAGAAAATAGAAATAAATTCTAATAAATTCGAAATTTGATTGATTGATGAAATAAACAAGTTCACAAACCTTTAAATAGGGATACCAAGCAATGAGAGAGAAATCAGAAGCAAACTATAACTAAAACTCCTAGAAATTTGTAACTTACTATAAATAGTAAATTTACGTATAGTAAGTTTCCTATGTGGCTTAACCAAGTTATTCTCCTAATTATTCTAAGCACTTTTCATGTTGGACACAACTCCTAAAGCCCAACAGATGAAGAGTTATAATCAAACTAAAACTTACTATTTATAGTAAAAACAGAATTAAACATGGAATTCGGCCGTCGATATGATGGAATCTCACAAATTCGGCGTGGGTAACCTGACTATGCCGGGTTGGTTGGCTAAAGTAGCTCGTCCTACCCCAAAATCATATACGGTAAGTCGAGTAACTCACTCCGGTTTGCAAAATATGCCTGTTTTAAGGTTCTGACGGTCTTGATGACTTCTACCTCTGATTGGGCCTTCTCTGATCCATCTTGGACATGAAGTGTCCACGACCCGCTCTACATCAGTCCCCTCCACTTCAAAAGAACTCGTCCTCGAGTTCTCGTGCTACTTCGATTCATGATACTTGTTTTGGTGTGTCATAACGATACCTGGATCAAAAGTTATGATCAATTTACGGTCCACATTCTTTTGGTCCAACCATGCTTGGAATATATCTGTAACATGTTTTGCATCAGACCCCTCCGCTTAGAAAAAAAGTCATCCTCGAGTTACTCAAAGGACTTGGTTCATAATTCTGAGATAACTTTTGATGTCGATATTGATTAACCATTTTCTTGTACTTGGTATTAGGCTCTTGAGTTGACACAATACATGCACTTATGTTTTCCTTGACTTGACTAGTATCGATCAATTCCTTTACTTCTGCCTTCAAGATCTCACATTCCTTCTGATAATGTGGGCAATTAGGCAGACTTATCCTTGAGACAGGATCAATGTGGTCTTGTATATCTCGTATGGAAGGCAATTTATTAGGGAGTTCATCGAGCACAATCGCCTTGAACTCCTGCAACACTGGTTTCAAATCCCTTGGGATGTTCACAGGCTCGATATATTCTTTCTTTTCAACTAATGCATATATATCTTTTGTTTCCTCATATTGTTTAACAAATGTCTGTTCAGTTGTGAGAGACTGTTCCTCAACTTTAGAAGTCTTGGGTTAGTTCTCCATTCCCATAACGAGAAGGTCAATCTTTCTACTGTCTTTAATAAATTTAAATACGTTATCCTGACTTCTATGTGTAGCAATGGCATCAATATTATTTTGTCATGATCGACCAAATGACATACGACAAACTTCCATGTCGACTACATCACAAAGTACTTGATCCTTATAATTTTTACCAATTGAAAACGAGACAGTACATTGTTCAGTTACATCTGTTTTATTGATCTCCTTGATCCATCCAATCGTATACGGAGATGGATGTTTTTCTATTTTCAGTTACAGCTTTTCCACAATTATTTTCGACACGAGATTCTCACTACTCCTGACATTGATGATCACATTATAGACTTTTTGGCTTACAGTGCACCTCGTTCGAAAGATATTGTCTCGCTGTAATTCTATTTCTACCTTTGGCATGTATAACGGCTTCCTCATGATCAAAGTGGCGGCCTGCGATCTACCATCATCTGATGGCGCTTTGAAGAAATCGGGGTTGTGTCGTATAGTGACCATGGCCGGTTGATCACCACTTTGAGCTCGGGGCGGAATTAGCGCATCCGCAATATGGTTGAGAGTTGTCTGCAGCCCTTGCATGGTCAACTGACTCTCTTAGTGGAAAGCTTCCATTCTTTCCGAAAGATAACGAATCCCTGGATCACCGTCCACAGGATTTTTGTTCATACCTTTGTTGTTTGCCATCGGCCCGAGGGGAGTTCTCACTCTGATACCAATTGACGCAGGGATGAACGTGATGAGGTCGATCACCGTCTTCCTCAAGGATAACTACTCCGAATCCACGGAGCTTCTCTGGACTCCTCACGGAGACTTCTCAAATCCACGAGGAAAGAAAAAAGAAAAAAGAAATAAATTCTAATAAATTTGAAATTTGATTGATTGATGAAATAAACGAATTCACAAACCTTTAAATAGGGATACCAAGCAATGAGAGAGAAATCAAAAGCAAATTATAACTAAAACTCCTAGAAATTCGTAACTTACTATAAATAGTAAATTTACTTTTTATAGTAAATGTCCTATGTGGCTTAACCACGTTATTCTCCTAATTATTCTAAGCACTTTTCATGTTGGACATAACTCCTAAAGCCCAACGGATGAAGAGTTATAATCAAACTAAAACTTATTATTTATAGTAAAAACAGAATTAAACATGGAATTCGGCCATCGATATGATGGAATCTTGCAAATTCGGCGTGGGCAACCCGACTTGGCTAAAGTAGCTCATCCTATCCCAAAATCATATATGGCACGTCGAGTAACTCATTCCATTTTGTGAGATATGCTTGTTTTAAGGTTCTGACGGTCTTGATGACTTCTGCCTCTAATCGGGCCTTCTTTGATCCATCTTGGACATGAAAGTGTCCATGACTCGGTCTACATCAAAGACCCACCCACAGGTGGTTGCCCACAAGTGGGCCCCATGGGCCCATATTCAACATGATATATCTAAATTGTTTATATGTTGGGCCCATTGTGGATGGGGGATGACCAAAATTTAAAAACAATTAGGTTGGAATATGTTAACCCCTTGATCATTAAACTCTTTTGTCCTGGATATGGACTATCTCCTTAAGTTTATGTTTTTTGGGCCATTTACCTAAGGTGTAGGATCTTCCAATCTTGAAAATTTTCAAGGCAACCATCAAAATCAACAGTTTGGATTACCAAACATTACCCTGTATCCAACTGCTATAGTCCCAAAATATCCTGTAAAAAACATTGGGACATTGTACCAAACACCTTTCCATGTGTTTTTAAGACACGGCTTCGCCTAATTACCTAATCGCTCTTTCAGTTTCTTAAAACCCTTCTCTTTTTATTTTACATTGCATGGTTTTGCTCATATGTTCCAATTAAAGAACAGATAACATTAAAAATCAGTAAGGTTACAAAAGCCCATTAGAACAGAGCAATTCATTGAAAAATGAAAATGCATGAATTGAGAGAGAGAGAGAGAGAGAGAGAGAGAGAGAGAGAGAGAGCAAAGACACCCAGTTCATTAAAACGCATGAAATGGTTAAATTGGAGAGAGAGAGAGAGAGAGAGAGAGAGAGAGAGAGGACCCAATTCATTAAAACGCATTAAATGGGGAAATTGGAGAGAGAGAGAGAGAGAGAGAGGGAGAGTCAAAAGAAGAAAACAAAGACACCAAATTCATTAAAACGAATGAACTAGAGAAATTGGAGAGAGAGGGAGAGAGGGAGAAGCAGAAGAACAAAGACACCGAATTCATTAATTAAATAAAATTCTTGAAACAGTGTAGAGAGAGAGAGAGAGAGAGAGAGAGAGAGAGAGAGAGAGAGAGAAAAGAAAGAAAACCCAATTCATTAAAAATCATGAAACAGAAAGAGACCTGAGCTGGGGGAGAGGTGGGCCTGATGAGGACCATGTAGTGCTGCAAATCCGACCACAGATTGAAGGAGTAAGCTGCTGACATGAAGAGCTGAGCAGGTCCCTTGGCTGCCCTGAGTGGCACTGTACTCACATACACTGCATCTCTTCTCATGCCTTTCATCATCCCAACCTCTCCCATACCAGTAGCCATTTCCACTTCTTCCCTCTACCAAACATCCTTTCATCCTTCAATATCCCTTCAAATACAATAGCCCATCTGAAAATCATCTCATGGTCTCTCTCGACCATTCATTAAGTTCATCTCACCATTCAAAAATCACACCAATAGTATGGTCCTAAAACATCCATTAATGTACCTCTCTTCTTCAATCGTTCTCAACCATCCATTTCTAATTTTTCCAACTCCAACCTGTGAAAAATGGACTGGACTTAATGGACGGTCCTCATTCATGATGTGGGTGCCAAACAAGCAATTCAAATTGAACTGTCCAAATTCTGGGTCCCAGTTTTGATCTATCACCACAAAAACACTATACTTAATTGATTATCTGACCATCAGATTAGTGAAAGTTTATTGGACGGTTTAAAATGAAACACATCCCGTGGTCCTGCAATCTTGTCAATGGGCCAGGCTGGCCGGTAGGGCGGGGTGAGAAATTTACAACTGTACGACCCATTTATGGCCCATTTACATTTTTAAGCTCACCTCTCTTTACCTCCCGAGAATAATCCCCGTACGTACGGATGACTTGCCAAAGGCCGAAAATGACCAAGCCTATGGCTACGGATTATAACCGTAGCCATAACCCTAGCCCTTACGTTTTTTAACATGTCCTTCAATCTTTCTATATGTACTTCAATATGTATCGAAGGTCTTTCGATATAATCAAAAAATGTCTAGAATTGTCGAGCAAGTTTGCCTCAAAAATCCTACAATTTTCTATACATTTCGAAGGTATTTTCCCTATGGCTACAAATTATAACTGTATCCATAACTGCAGTCCATGGTAGTCTGTGCTTCTTCTTTTTTTTTACATGGAGAACTTTATTCTACCTAAAATTTTCTCTAATACATATTTATATAAATATGTATATATAAGCATATAAATTTTTTTTCTCTCTTTTTTTTCATTTCTATTTTTATTCATTTACAGAATTCTTTAACTATATCCAAAATTAGTTACATTGCCTTTTTTTTAGGAGAAGCTATTTAGCCTAAAATCTCTTACATTTTCATAATATCCATTATCGAAGGTATAAATTTCCTTTTCATTTCACTTATGTCATTTAATCGATATCGTGTACAATTTACTTCTTTACATGATTTTTCAGCTATTTCCAACATATCTGGTATTTCAGTAATTAGGCATATAAATCCTTTCATTCACTTCGGTCAATTTTCATTTCACAGTCAATTCCATGCATTTCACGCTCAAATTCCGGTGATTCCCCTTCACTTCACAGTCAATTCCATGCATTTCACAGTCAATTCCCTTTACTTCACGGTCAATTCCCTTCATTTCACAGTCAATTCCCTTCACTTCACGGTCATTTCCATGCATTTCACGGTCAATTCTGGCGATTCCCCTTCACTTCACAGTCAATTCCATGCATTTCACGATCAATTCTCTTTACTTCACGATCAATTCAATGCATTTCAGGGTCAATTCCCTTTACTTCACGGTCATTTCAATGCTTTTCACGGTCAATTCGCTTCACCTCACGGTCATTTCCATGCATTTCATGGTCAATTCGCTTCACCTCACGGTCATTTCCATGCATTTCATGGTCAATTCGCTTCACTTCATGGTCATTCCATGCATTTCACGGTCAATTTCATGCATTTCAAGGTCAATTCCCTTCATTGCAAGGTCAATTCCATGCATTTCACGGTCAATTTCGGCAATTCCCCTTCACTTCATAGTCAATTCCATGAATTTCACGGTCAATTCCCTTTACTTCACGGTCAATTCAATGCATTTCACGGTCAATTCCCTTCACTTCACAGTCATTTTCATGCATTTCATGGTCTATTCCGACGATTTCCCTTCACTTCACGGTCAATTCCATGCATTTCATGGTCAATTCAATGCATTTCACGGTCAATTCCCTTTAATCACGGTCATTTCAATGCATTTCACAGTCAATTTGCTTCACTTCACGGTCAATTCCATGCATTTCACGGTCAATTCAATGCATTTCACGGTCAATTCACTTTACTTCACGGTCATTTCAATGCATTTCACGGTCAATTCGCTTCACTACACGATCAATTCCATGCATTTCACAGGGTTGACCGGGTCTAGATGGGGTCAACCCCTCCACTTCTTCTTTATACCGGGTCCCATTGAAAGCAATTGGTGTGAAGGTCAATGCAAAGGATGTATGTGAGATAATTTCGGAGGGTCTAATGTTAAATTCTTGGAATCGTCATATATTAAGAATCTATAGTTTCCTCAACAAGTTTGGGTGGAAACCAAAATCACAGGATAAATCTATAACTCAGGTATGGCCCAAAGAGCTTTGAGGGGGAACGGGGTTGACTCCATCTGGACCCGGTCGACCTGGTCAATTCCCTTTATTTCATGATCAAAGAAACGCGTGTATTTATAGCAAGACGCGTCCACTTCACTTCATTCGCTTCATTTCCTTCTTTCTCTACGACGCATCCACTCCCAGACAGCTTTTCACAGGTCAAAAATGCTGGTGCTTTATCAACTTCACTCCATTCACTCCCCTGCACTCAAATACACGTCCGAACTCATCTTTGTCATCCTTATTCCTTCTTTTCACCCATTTTCTTCATTAAATCTCCATAGGGATGGCAGAGATGAGTTGGGACATGTATTTGAGTGTAAGGGAGGGAATGGAGTGAAATGCATGGAATTAACCGTGAAGTGAAGGGAATTGACCGTGAAATGCATGGAATTGACCGTGAAGTGAAGGGAATTGACCGTGAAATGCATGGAATTGACCGTGAAGTGAAGGGAATTGACCGTGAAATGAATTGAATTGACCGTGAAGTGAAGGGGAATCGCCGGAATTGACCGTGAAATGCATGGAATTGACTATGAAGTGAAGGGAATTGACTGTGAAATGCATGGAATTGACCGTGAAGTGAAGGGAATTGACTGTGAAATGAATTGAATTAACCGTGAAGTGAAGGGGAATCGCTAGAATTGACCGTGAAATGCATGGAATTGACCAGGAAGTGAAGGGAATTGACCGTGAAATTAATTGAATTGACCGTGAAGTGAAGGGGAATCGCCGGAATTGACAGTGAAATGCATGGAATTGACCATGAAATGCATGGAATTGACCGTGAAATGAATTGAATTAACCGTGAAGTGAAGGGGAATCATCGAAATTGACTGTGAAATGCATGGACCTGACCGTGAAGTGAGGGGAATTGACCGTGAAATGAATTGACTTGACCGTGAAGTGAAGGGAATTGACAGTGAAATGAATTGAATTGACCGTGAAATGAAGGGGAATCACCGGAATTGACCGTGAAATGCATGGAATTGATCGTGAAGTGAAGGGAATTGACTGTGAAGTGAAGGGAATTGACCGTGAAGTGAAGCGAATTAACCATGAGATACATAGAAATGACCGTGAAGTAAGGGTGTGTTTGGACAGGCAGATTGGAAGGGATTGGATTGTATTGGAAGGAGCAATCCCAGAATTGGCCGGGCGTGCCAAACAGACACATTGAACTTCTACCTGGATATAGCAATCCCATGGGATTGCTAGCAATCCACTGACATCACCATCATTACCTTGAAATCCACCCAATCCCTCCTAATCCCGTCTATTTTTCCTGGGACGTGTTTAGTTGGACAGATTGGAAGGGATTGGTCGGGCGTAATCGCGGGATTGGCCAAGCATGTCAAACAAACTAAGTGGTGAAATTCCTGGATATAGCAATCCCATGGGATTGCCAACAATGCACTGACGCAACCATCATTACCTTGAAATGGCTGTCATCCACCCTAATACAACCCAATCCCATGGAATCTGCCCGTCTAAACTCGCCCTAAAGGGAATTGACCATGAAATGCATGGAATTGACCGTGAAGTGAAGGGAATTGCCGAAATTGACCGTGAAATGCATGGAAATGACCGTGAAATGAAGGGAATTGACCGTGAAATGCATTGAATTGACCGTGAAGTAAAGGGAATTGACGGTGAAGTGAAGGGGAATCGACTGAATTGACTGTGAAAAGCATGGAATTGACCGTGAAATGAAGGGAATTGACCATGAAATGCATGGAATTGACCATGAAGTGAAGGGAATTAACCGTGAAATGCATGGAATTGACCATGAAGTGAAGGGGATCGCCGGGATTGACCATGAAATGCATGGAATTGATCGCGAAGTAAATGAAATGAATGATATTGACTGCGAACTGATTGAAATTGACCGTGAAGTGAATGAAATGGATTTTTGACCATCGACCTGATGGAATCTTGGAAAATAACCAGGTTGGTTCGCTAAAGTAGCTTCTCCTAACCCAAAATCATATAGGGTACATCAAGTAACTAACTTTGGTTTAGAAGATATTCCTGTTAAATGAATAAAGAAAGAAATGAAAAAAAAAGAGAGAGAGAGAGAGAGAGAGAGAGAGACAGAGAGTGAAAAAAAAAAAATATGCTTATATATACATATTTTTATAACTATGTATTAGAGAAAATTGTTGGTAGAATAAAGTTCTCCACGTAAAAAAAAAAAAAAAAAAGATGCACACGGACTACAGCTCTGGTACGGTTATAATCCGTAGCCATAGGAAATACCTTCAATATGTACTAAAAATTGCAAGATTTTTTAGGCAAACTCGCTGGATAGCTCTGGACCTTTTTCAATTATATCGAAAGACCTTCGATATATATCGAAGGACATATTGAAAAAGCAGGGCTCTGGTTATGGCTACGGTTATAATCCGTAGCCATAGGCCCGCCCAGCTTTCATGTTTCTAAAAAAGCAGGGGCATTTTCGACCTTTGGCAAGCTGTCCGTACTTATGGGGATTATTCTGGCGAGGTAAAAAGAAATGGGCTTAAAAATGTAAATGAGCCATAAATGGGTCGTACAGTTGTAAATTTCTCTATCGGGGTCTGTTTATTTGGTGTGCCCACGAGTTGGTTTTTTTTTTTTTTTTTGGTTTTAAATTCATCTGGTCTATCCATCCAAGATTTAAAAATTTAAAAAAAAAAAAAAAAAATAGATCAGTCTCTCCACAGCACAGGTGGCAGGGTCGATTAACAATCAGGACCATCCATCCACTATTCTATACATCGGATTGCAAATGGTTCAAAATAAACATCATCAGATTATCCTACCCGTCCAATCAGTGGCCTTCAATGCAGCAGTAGCATAGAGAAGTAGTAAACTGTCAAATTTTATCCCGTGAATAGCTGGGTAGGATTGTGTGACACATATGTGATGTACTTTAATTCTGGCAATTCTGAGAAAGCCACTAAGAGAGTGACACGTGGCATTGTATAAGAAATAAGAAATAGATAAAAAGATCTTCAAAGATTTGGAATGCTTTTTGTGGATTTAAAACTGGCGTAAGTCTAATTTTACAGGTCCATAGATAGTTGACAGAATGTTACGGCCGATATACAAAAAGCGCACTCAAGCTGTTTAAGATATAAAAGGCGACCGATGTTGGTCTAACAAAGCCTGGGCCAACAAAAATAAAGCAAGCAGCCGAGAGGAGTTTAGAAGAGAAGTAATCGCAAAAGAAAAACGTAACTTGAGAATGATCTAAAAAGAGACTTTTTAACTTTTGTAACCATTGTAAAAATGGAAGAAAGATTTGGAGGAATAAGCTATAGCAAACATCTATAAATAGTAAAAGAATTCAACAAAAAAAATATCACCCACTCAATCTAACATAACAAACAAACAAACTTATCTTATCAATTTATTTTTTATCTCAGCTTAATCTAAGTTTACATACGCTAGATTTGCTCTTTATCCGATATCAAATAGTTCTTTTAAAAGATACATTCTTGTAATCACTCCTAGTGACTGATTGTGAGTTTTTTTTTTTTGATTTAATTTGCACTGTTATTTTGAAAGTCCTTCTCTCGTGAAAGGCACGAAGTAACCCACCTTGAGAAGAAGAATCTCACCCTAGAGATGCATCCTTGCAGTCGCTCCTAGTAACTAATGGTGAGTTTTTCCTTCTGTTTAATTTGCATTAATATTTTGAAAGTTCTTTTTCGTGGAAAGAACAAAATAACCCGATCTTAGGAGGAAGAACCCCACCACCCAATTATCGCCTGATCATTATCAAATTAAGCACTCATCAAATTCAAGTGTTGGTTATATAGGTTCATATTCGACCTATCTACTTATTTTGGTGCTTGGGCTCAAAGTTGATCAGTTTGGATCAAGCAACTGTACCGTGTGATTTCTGAAACACAGGCAGGCCATTCATGATAGATATCACTAGAGGTACGGCTCATATCAATGCATCACCCTGTCATGTGTACGGAAGAGAAATCGACTAACAAAATTATGATTCTTCGGACTCTACCATACCTTCTTTTTGAGCTTTTCCAACCTGTAAAACGATAAAGAAATGGGTGTATTTGGTAGCATCAAATTCCATGAAATATCTCAGATTCTGCATCAAATTAAACTGATTAATCATGAAATTTCATAATATTTGGGGCACCTAATACACCCAAAAGATGATAAATGAAAAAAGAAAAAGAAACATGATGCAGAATTAGAAGTTTGAAGCCAGTAATTAAACACAGCCCACCGAATTGCTGAGCCACGTGACAGATTATCAGGATGGGGCTTTTAGATGGACCCCAAACCACGCGATCTCAATCTGACAGTGATGATGCAATCATACTACGGCCATTGCGTAACACCTTGATTCACAACCCAGATAATACATTTTACTTATTCTGATTTGGTCTCCAAACAGAACATATGAATAATACAAAAGAATCTATTCCGACTTGTGCATGTCCAAAATATTACAGGACTTCGTGTTTCTCAAAATGGGGGGGGGGGGGGAGAAAATGAACAAATCAAGCCATCAGGGGAGCGGTAGCGGATCAAGAGCAGTAACCACAACAGAAAATTCGCGGAACCTCTCAAGGGTAAAGATGAGAGCAAGAGAGTACCACAGGCGCCAATAAATGAATACAAAGATTAGAAATCATTTGATGGTATCATATGAGCAGGAGAGATGCGAGGAGCATTGCCATCGACATGATGACACAGGCACATGGGCGTGACTGCCCGCTCGGAGGTGGTGAGGATGTGGGTGACAGTGTGCTGCTTCCTCCCCCGGAGGTTGGGACTTTCCTTGAAATCGAAGGCAACGGCGGCTCGTTTATGTCGGAGTCTGTCAGGACTGGGAGCGGAGCCTGGGTCGGCGGCAACGACTGGCGAGTCATAGCAGTTAAGAGGCCACCAGGTGGGATGATACTCATATAAGTTGGCGCATTATTGCCCATCTCTAAACAAGGAGTCCCTGCATCAAACCCAAAGCAACAGTAATTAACTAACTGGAATGCAGTGTGAATTTGTAACATATGAGTTTTCACCAACTGGTTCAAAAGATCAGTTCGACGATCGACTGTTGATCTCATGGGCCCTTGCCATGGGATGGGGAATACTTCCCAAAAAAATAAATAATAAAATCTTCCTACTTGGAAGATCCAAACCATCCCCTTCTCCTTGAACATTTGCATTGAACTTCTCTTTAACTTTCTAATCATGAGCCACTGACCTAAGGGTAAGGGTTAGGATTTTCCGATCTGGCAAGTTTGGATCACACCTCACAAGGGAAATAATGCTTGGCAAAGAGTTTCCATCGTATGCTTGGGTTTTCAATTTGGGCAAGTGGGGCCCAGGGTTCACTGATCCAAGCTGTTTATGTCATTGACCACACTCGAGACGTCCCATGCACCGAACTTCCCAGCTGAGAAGATTGGAACCCTTCAATTGGTGGCCAGAAAATAGATGGTTGAGAGAGAAATCACAGTGATGGTTCACATTCAACCAAAAAAGGCCAAACATTCAATGCCTAGGATCTACTAACCTAGTGATCTAGGTCCACGGGCCATCCACAGTGGGGTCTGTCATATTAACAGAATGTGCCCCAATTGTACAAACGGAAAAATCTTCCGAGCATCAACTCTTGGGCCCAGCATTGCATAGTACAGTCCTCCATACACGGTCAATGGTGGGGCCCATCAGATCTATAGTTTGGATAACCGGACAATGGCCCCTAGTACAGACTGGGTGCATCAGGACCCATCAGTGACTACAGAGTGACTGTGAGCACCCTAGAAAAAGCTAATGTGGCCCAATGAAAAAGCTCCACATCCACCTGTTAGATGTCCTGGAATGACTGCAGTGCAAAAGCAAAGACTCCCTATGTGAAATAACAATTTTGCCATTTTCATTGCAGGCTTGGCATTTGACAGGCGCACAGGGCACTTTTTCATTGGGCCATGACCAGGGTTACAGGAATCCCCTCTTGTAACTGGGGATCATAGGTAATCTGTGTCCATTTAAAAGGGGCTTTTCATTTTTGTGGCGGAATTCATTGCATGTACTCGGACATAAAAATGCATGTAAAAATTAAACAATAACAACAATAAAACAATAATAATAATAATAAAGCATCGTTCATGGAGGACACTTACTTCTGTATCTGCTTGCAGTCTCAGGGAAATCAGTGATAATTCCATCTAAACCAGCAGATTGGAAAAATGAGTTGATCTCCACCGTTGCATCCGAGAAGTAGTCCCATGCTTGGGATACAAACTCATTTCGAAATAGATACACGTGCACAGTGAGGTTAAATGCCTTGAGCTTTGGTATAATGTTGGTGGCAATAGTTAGGAAGTTCAAGTTTAGGGGAAACACAGAGTCCCTGTCGATGGAGACATGATCTGCGAATCTCTTGATTTCCTCGATTGATGAGTTGAGGGCATCCTGGATGCTTTCGTCCACTTTGTACACGCACTTGTACTTGCTTTGCTGCTTGATATTTTCAAGAACGGAGCTGTCGGTGGACCGGATCATGACATCCGGAGCTGTCTGATTGTCGTAACTTGCATTGCTCAAGGCTTTGAGGACTTCATCAATAACAGGAAGACCCTGCTCCACAAGGAAGGCTGCATGCTGCAGGGATAGAAAGGCAAGGAAAACTCAATTGCTACAACAGAAATAAACTTATAGACCTCAGATTTGTAGAGACTTTGTTGTCTCAAAAGCAAGAGGTTGGGTATGTTTGGGTGTTCCAGCTTTCGAAGGTAGATGGGATCTCCATGTAGGGGTGGCAATTGGTTGGGCTTGGGCTCGACTGCGGTCAGCCCAAGCCTGACCCATTTACTAAACGGTTCAAGAATTATAGCCCAAACCCAATCCACGGCCTGTTATGCTCTAACCAAACCCCACCCACCTAAAATTCATTGAGCCCGGCCTCGACCCACCCGATCCATTTAATTGCAAACGGGCCTGACCCAAGCCAACCTGCCATGACCCAACTCAGGTTTAAGAATGGAATGAGTCTAAGGCCTTGCACAACCACGCCAAGTTAGTTGTTTCAGACATAAAAAATAAAAATCATCTATACAATTCTTCTTTGTTTTGTTTTGGGTTTTGGATCAGGTTGGGTTGGGTTATCTGGTCCAACAAATTGATAATCGATATAGGCAGGTCAGGTAGGGTTCGACCCATGCCTGACCCATTTACTTAAATCGGTCGCATTTCTAGCCCAATCAGCTACACATTTAGCTTGGCCCAAACCCACCTCAAAAGCGGGTCGGGCCAGTTGCCCCACAGGCTGATGCAACCCATTACCACCCCTGGCTCCATCCAAATCGCATCATGTTCTTATCTCACTAGGGATTTGTAATAGAGAAAGAAAGAAGAAATAAAAAAGAAAAAAGAACAAAAAAAAGAAGAAGCAGGAGAATAGATTGGGACTTGCACCAAGCATTTGCTTGGCTATCTACACTGTACATGTGGGCTCACCCTTTGACAATTGATATCGTTCATATCACAGGCCTCACTGTGGATGAAGGTCGGGAGATGCATCCAAAAAATAAGAAAGAAAATCTTGAGACCCAAATGTTGAATCGGGTCCCTGCTAAATGTAGGCCATTGGTTCAAATTGTCCATCTTCATTGGAAGGCTAGGATCATTGGATATGGGAGATATTAGCGCATGGCCTATTCAGTGATGGGACCAACCAGATCAATGGCCTAGGTCACTGAAAGGTAGGATCAGCCTGCAAGGTTTGTTGGTCGCAAAAAGAAACCATTTCTCTCCATCTAGCCTCATATAATACCCCATCTCTCATATGCTAATAGAACTAGAATGTACAGTGGACATGCACTCACCTCTATGCTGATCAAGATTCCAGCAACTTGTTGCTTCCTTGCGAAGGCCAAAAAATCAGAAAATGTCATGAACTTTCCTGCATCTGCATAAGCTGGGTTCCGCTGCAGGTTATAATCCAAGAATGGATTTGATATTGCCGCTGCAATGAGAAGAAAGAGGGAAAACAGTTAGGAAATATACAAGATTTGATCAAGCATTTGGTAAGCCCAATATACTGTCGATGGAGGATAAATCCTTTGGGATCCAAGTTATTCGTATGGTGGGCCTCATGGCGTTTGGGAGATACCTCAGAGTCTCATCCACTGAATAACCTGACTGTTGGATGGCTAAGATCATCTGAGGTTACCAAAGAGGAGATATTAGGGCATGTCTTATCACATGATGAGGCTGCTGAGACCAATGTTTTAAATATCGACGATATCAGCTGATATATCCCACTTGTGCAATACAAAACGCATAGATAGTACCGATATATCCCACATCTTCAACCTGGTGAGCGTTTTCAATTTCCGATCTCTTTTTTTTTTTTGGTTAAAAATATGTTAAATCAATATCAAATGGTTAAAAATCCATTGTTTCTTCATATTTTGCATGAAAAATCATGGAGTTGGAGCTTTGATTTTGATATCCAATGGTTCTTCATGTTTTTTTTCGAAAATTTCCTTCAACCAGTTGTCAATTAAGACTAATTTCAAAGTATTTAGGAGTATTTGATGAAATGATCATCACATACACTCTAATTTCAAATTTTGAGTGTAGTTGGTCTAATTTGGAAAAAAAAAAAAAATTGGGAAATTTTGAAATTTCCACAATTTCTCTCAAATTGCTTGCAATGTTCCACTCCAAACATGAAATCAAGCATGCATGAGGGCTGATCTACTGATTTGTTAAGTCATTGACAATTTTTGGAAAATAAAAACAATTTTTTAATTAAAATATTACTCTCTTTTTTTTAAAAAAAATTCCCTTCAACAAGCTGTCAATTGAGACTAATTTCGAAGTTTTTAGGAGTGTTGGATGAAATGATCATTACATACACTCTACATGTTATATATTCAAGTTGAAAATAGTTGTATTAGTTAAGTTAGACTGTGCATAGCTTAGGAGTTAGGACCCTATACAAGAAACCTATCATGTGCACTTCTTTTTGAAATGTTATGATTTAGAAGTGTGTTAAGGTTTTTTTTTAATAATCCCTTAAATTTCATTGCAAAATTTAACCATTTGCCCAATGTTTCCCAAAAAGTGGGATAAATTACCCAATACAAATGATATATCCCGTGCAATAACCGATATATATCTAGAACCCAAGGGTGCGATATGTAACGTGATATCGATATTTCGAACACTAGCTGAGACCCACAGCTTAGTTGAGGTTGCTGAAAGGTAGGCACCAGTTGTACACTGTTGGATCAAACCAAAATAATAATGATAATAATAATAAGCAGAAAGAACAAACTACCATCTCTTTCAATTGAGCATCATTTAATATCTTGAACACAGGCCTATTTCTGCTGCATGTCAAATATAATGAGTACGAGCATCTCTGTGCCCATTAACTACAGCAATATCAGAATATGAGGCAACAGACATCAGGAACAAAGTGAATGAAGGTTGGCAACGTGAGGTACAATCTTTTAAAGCCCAGACCCAACTTGGCTCATTTTCAGGGTGGTTGGGTCCAACTGCTGTCCAAATGTCAGACAGCTCTGGCCCATTAGGGCTGGAAATTTGCTTCATAAAAAATCAGATAGAATTAACAAGGTTGCTTTTAAGTGGTAAGCTCCTTCAAGTTTCAAATGCTAGTTGTGGATCCAAGCTTCAACTGATATAGTTGCATCTTTTTTAACATAAATGCAGTGTTCAATGTATCAATAGCATTGATTATATTGGCCTATACTATCGGTATCACTGGTCATCTATATAAACCTAAGGAGTGTTCAAAAGGGAAAAAAAAAAAAAAAAAATTTAAATTATCATGGATATCAATCCATATGGCACAATATTGATATTATCAAAATATATCCATGCAAGTTTAGTTGTATAAATACAGCATCAAGATACTAGTGATATTTTGCAAGTATCAACTGACACCAGTGATAGTTGCAATATTAGACTGGAAATAAAATTTGAGAAAAGTTGAAGAAAAGAAATTGTCCTTTCCTTGGGTTGTGTTTCTTGAGTAGTTATGCATCAAGAGGGAAATTTGGTGGAGAAATTGTGATCCAATAGCAAGGTCAGGCAGGAACTTCAATTTTGAAAGTGGAAGAAATTGGGGAAATCTGAATTTCGATCCACAGTCTCATGTATGTTTTAACAGTATTTTAAATAACTATCTCATGTATATTTTAACGGTGTTTTAAATAGCGCGTAGCATATAGCGTACGTTTGGCCCTCCATATTGTGTAGCATAAGCTACACGATACTTAATTTTTTAAAGTAAAATAATAGAGAATATGATCAAATTTGCAAAATGTATAATTGTTATGAGTTTTTTACTGCAAATCTGGATTGTCAGTGTTTTAAATAGCGCGTAGCATATAGCGTACGTTTGGCCCTCCATATTGTGTAGCGTAAGCTACACGATACTTAATATTTTTTAATTAAAATAATAGAGAATATGATGAAATTTACAAAATGTATAATTGCTATGAGTTTTTTACTGCAAATCTGGATCGTCAACCACATATTTCCATGCAAAATCTCTCTTTGCCTTCAAACATCTCTAAGTGTGACCTCTTTTTTTTTATTATTATTGAAACATCACAAATTCACAATATGGTCCACAATTCGGATGGTCCAGATTGATCTAAGTGCTCTATCCATGATATAAGACCACACCTTAGATGGTCCAGATTGATCTAATGTAGTGCCACATGTGATGAGGATGAGTCACCATCATTTTAAAATAGGTGTTGAACTAGCATAGAAGAAAAACTTTTTAAAATAAATAAATAAATAAAAAGAGGAGATTTCAGGTAGCATATGCTATTTGCGCTACACTAAATGCTACACTGCATGTAGCTCTGTAGCTTACGCTGCCTACATACGCAACGTGCTACACTACGAGCGCTACCAAAAACAATGTTAACAGCTCCTGAAGTTTCACTTAAAAAATTTCACTATTTTCTTTTAAGTGTCCCTAATGTTTACTTTAGACTGATACATTACGTGATACATGTGGTTTTTCAAATGTTTTGGACAATATTGATACTTCGAAGTTCAAACACATTAAATGGAAGTCCCCTTAATTGACCAGTTCATAGCAATCGACATATTTAGGTGGCTGGTTATGTTCCCAACCAGTCTGATCATTCAGCCCAGACCTTTTTTAAACACTGGGTCCACGTGTTCATGAACACTGGAAATGAGCTCATGTTGTGAATCTAGAGAGTGGTAGTGTATGGTGTGTGCGGTTAGTGGCTCTTTTAATGTAAGTGCATGTGCACTCTTTCCTCTTCTCCTGCAGTATACTATATACACTATTCTAATAAAACATTGTGTTAGGGCATGTTGGCCGATACACAACATTTCCCCAAACTCCCTTCTTTCCCCTTCTTCTCTCTCTCTCTTCTCCTCTTTTCTCCACACTATAATCATCAAATCACCTTCTTCTTGGTATTAGAGCATAAATTAGGGCATTCTGCATTTAACAAGTTGAGAGGCGACACATCACCTTCCTGACGTCAGTGTTGTACGGACGCATGGAACCCATTTGAGCTAAAAGTTTAGAGGTTTGATAGATCTTGATTTTAGAATATTTAATTTTTCGAGAACTTTTAAACCTTCTTTCAAGGTGTTTTGGCCGAAATAGAGAAATTCGAAAATCGGATCCTTAATAAGATTTTCTTTGATCTGCCTCAAATCGGTAAGTTTTTCTTTGGTTTCTTTACTCAAGATGGACCAAAATCTTACCCCAAGAGATATTAGGGCATGTTACGACCCCTCGACTAGTAAGAAATATGTTTCTGCCGATGTAACAGTCTTTGAGGATGTTTCTTTTTTCAGCTCCAAGTCGATCCCTTTGTGATCCTCTTGCGAGTCAAGGGAAGCATAACTCTTATCCTCTTCCTCTTTCCACTGGTGATCATGGGAAAACTCTTCTCCCCTCCATCCAGCATCCTGTTGGTGATTTGAGTGACCCTAAGCCTCTGCGGGTGTATCCTCATTGAGATAAATCTTCACACGCTCAGCCATCTAGCCTTTTACTCACTTTGGATGTTGGCTCAGGTGACTCTCCTACCTCGAGTCTGAATCTCTCCATTGCCTCGTGCAAAATGTCACAATCTTGTACTCAGCACCCCATTACTAATTTCGTTTCATATGATCATCTTTCACCGTCCCTTCAGTCATTTACAGCTTCCCTTTCGTCACAAATTATTCATCGATCTCTCTCACATGCTCTTCATAGTCCTAACTGGACGAAGGCGATGATAGAAGAAATGTCTGCTCTTTAGAAGAATCATACTTGGGAGCTTGTGGCACTTCCTTCAGGGCATAAACCTGTTGGATGACGATGGATTTACACAATCAAGTTCTTCCGGGTGGCTCCATTGATCGCTATAAAACCCGTCTTGTTGTCCGTCTTGTTGTCAAGGGCTACACGCAAACTCATGGCGTGGATTACTTCGAGACATTCTCTCCAGTGGCTAAGCTTAATTATATTTGTGTTGTGATCTCCTTGGTCGTCAATTTATCATGACCCTTGTTTCAACTTGATGCTAGAATGCATTTCTCCATGGGTACCTTGCAGAGGAGGTCTACATGCATCAACCTCCTGGCTTTGTTGCTTTCCGCAACGCTGCGCTTGTATGTCGATTGAAGAAAGTTATTTATGGACTCAAACAATCCCCACGTGCATGGTTCAAAAATTTTAGTCAGGCTCTCATGGAGTTCAGCTTTGTTCGTAGTCATGCGAATCATTCCTCTTTATATGTCGTTGATCGACGGGCATCATGGTTCTCATTGTGTATGTGGACGTTATTGTTCTGTCCAATCGTGATTTGGTTGAACCGTGGAAGGTTAAAGAATTTCTAAAGACTAAGGATCTTGGTCCTCTTCGCTACTTCCTAGGAATTGAAGTTGGTCACTCCTCATCCAGAGTGGTCTTATCACAACGAAAATATGCGCTTAATCTTCTCATGGAGACTGGCATGTTAAAATGCGAACCTACTACCACCCCCATAGATACCTGGCCGAAGCTTCGGCCAGATTATGGTGCTCTCTTTTCTGATCCCATGATGTATCGATGACTTATAGGCCGGCTCATTTACTTGACTCTTACTCGCCCGGATCTCTCCTTTGCAGTGGGTATTGTTAGTCAATTCATGCAAATTCCCCATTCTTCACATCTCACAGCTGTATACTACATACTTTGGTATCTAATATCTAAAATCAGCCCCGGGTCTTAGCCTTCGCTTTCAATCGCATGGTCATCTTCATATTCCTGGCTATTCTGATGTCGATTGTGCAGGTAATAATTACGATCGCTACTCTACATCCAGCTTCTGTACCTTCCTAGGTGGCAATCTTATCACATGGAATTGCAAGAAGCAACTAGTTATTGCTCGATCCTCGACTGAAGCAGAATATCATGCTAGGACTCATACAACGTATGAGCTCGTGTGGCTTCACACCCTTCTTAAATAACTTGGCTATCCTCCTTCAACTCTCATTCCTCTTCATTGCGACAACCAAGCGGCCATCCATATTACTCGTAACCCAGTTTTCCATGAGTGCACTAAGCATATTGAGGTCGATTGTCACTTTATTCAGGAGAGATGCCTCTAAGGAAATCACCACCCCTTTTGTTTGATCCGGGGATCAGCTCACTGATGTTCTTACAAAGTCTTTGAGTCGAGATTAGAGTTGTACACAAGCAGCCTAAGCTTGGTAACTCACTCGACTCGGCTCGAAAAAGCTTGACTCGACTTAGATCGAAACGCTGTTCGAACCGAGTCGAGCCATATTTTGGGCGCTCGGAACATTTCGAGTCGAGTCCGAGCTGGACGTGGCTCGACTTGTCTCGACTCGACTCGACTCGACTTTAAGTTATATATGAAGTTTTTTTAAAAAACCCTACCCAGTCGTCTGACCCTACCCGTACGCACAAACCAGCAAGCCCTACCCGTTCTCCCTCCCTTTCACCTGAATCGCCCCAAATCGCCCAAATCAATTGTCCGTCCTCGTCCAATGTCTGTCCGGCGGCATTTCTTTTGAAAGTGTGTCCTATCCTCCGACCTCAACTCTCTCCATTTTTTCCAACCGTCCGAGTAGCGGAACCCATCCAACCAGCAACCACTGGCCGGACGGACCTGTTGAATGTATATTAAGTCCGACAATTCCGACCAGCGACCACTGGCTGAACAACCGTCTGGTACAGGCCGAACTTGGCTCAACGCTCAAAACTCGACTCAAAAACTCGAACTCGAAACAGGCTCGAAGACTCGAACTCGAAACAGGCTCAAAAACTCGAACTCGGCCGAGCCAAGCACGAGCTGCTATTCCGAGCTCGAAGGTCGAGCCGAGCACGAGTTGAGACTCGAGCAGTCTGAGTCGAGCACGAGCTGGGCAAAGCTCGGCTCGGCTCGACTCGACTCGTGTACACCTCTAGTCGAGATGCTCTTTATCGTGTTCATGACAAGTTGGGCATGATCAACACCTGTGCCCCAACTTGAGGGGGAGTCTAGAGAGTGTTAGTGTATAGTATGTGGTTAGTGGCTCTTTTAATGTAAGTGCATGTGCACTCTTTCCTCCTCCTGCAGTGTATTGTATGCTTTATTCTAATAAAACCTTCTGTGTTAGGGCATGTTGACCTATACACAACATTTCCCCAAACTCTCTTCTTTCCTCTTCTTCTCTCTCACTCTGCTCCTCTTTTCTCCACACCATAATCATCAAATCACCTTCTACTGTGAACACTGGCAATGACGGGTAGAAAGATGGCGATCAGAGAGACATTTAATAATGAGTTATGCAAAAACAAACATTAATGCCCACCAGACTCATAAATTAACCCTAAAAATTTACGACTCAACAAATTCGTTCTCATACGAGAACACCTTCATACACTTCTCTACACTGAGATCTACAGGAAGTAAATGCTTGAGGGAAAATAATTGGTCTTTAAAAACTCCTTTTTAAAGCTGACCCGAACTGCTGGGACGAGACTATAATGAAGATGATGATTATGCATGAACATGCATTATCTTCTTCAATACTATATGCTTTTCTCTATCATATCTGCTATTTCAATAGTCATCCCATATGATTCTCTTTCACAAGGAGGGGTACAAACTTTAATTAATTTCAACAAAAACCAAACAGGAAAAGAATTTAAGAAACCCAACTACACAATGATGTAATAATGCCTTTCCCAAAGATGAATCTCCATGTCTAGGGCAGGATAAAGAGAAGTGCAGCAAGCAACAGTAAGAATAACGATTGACATATAGAAACAAGTCACAAGTTCAGTTTGGGAGGTTTCATGCGAAGATGAGGAGACAGGGTTCGACTTACGTTTCAGTGTTTGAATCTCCTCCCATGTGAGATTGAAGGTAAATATCCCGGAAGCTCCTGAAATTTCTGGAAACTTAACTATCCGAGAATTAAAGGGCGACTGAACAACATTTGTGCCATCGACAAGATTTATGTCGTTTAAGCAGACAAGAACCCCATCATTTGTCATTTGAACAGAACAATCAATGTAGTCTGCACCATCAGCGACGGCTTTCTGATAAGCCAGATCAGTAGAACCAGGATAGAATCCACTAGCTCCATTGTGTGATATTATTACTGGTTTCCCTCCTGATGCACAGCACAAGATTTTTAAAAAAAAATTAAAAATTAAAAAAAATAATTAAAAAAAAAAAAGGAGAGGTCACAAACTCAACCGCTGATGGAAACAACAAAGTACTGATCTTGGATAGTGACATACCCGACTTAGAAGCATTCTTGTTAAGATGAGAAAAGCAATCTGTAGTAACAACGAGAAGTCAATGTCTAGAAGAATTTTCTTTGAAGTAAGAACACAAGCTTATCAACCATAAAACTAGCAGCTTTCATAAATTTAGGCATTTATGCTCAAATCGATAGACCAACAGCTGAATATGAGAAAAGCCAGAAAGAAGGATTTGTGGGGGGGGGGGGAGGAGTACATTCAAAATCTCTCATGAGTAGCTTTACTAACAAGGGTATGAATCTTCCAAAGGGGTACAATGGTCTAAGCCAACTGCTGAATTCTATCTACACTAAAGGCCTGTTTGCATGTTCCCTGATTTTCAGCTGAGTGGATGCTTTCCAACCAAATCATGAGTGGGATAACCATTCTCAACCTACTCGTAATTTGGAGTTGACAAGATGGGGAAACAATATACTCACAAGTCCATTTCCCATTTCCTGATCTGCAAAAACCCAAGGTGTATCCTATTTGGGGGCACTTCAAGCAGGCCCTAAGAAAAGACTCATCGAACGAATTCCAACTACAAAAAGGGAAAGATAAACAGAATAATGGCAATCATCTAGTGATATGCACACTTTTCCAGACAACAGCAAATTTTTTTTCTTTTTTGAAAGATGAGACAATGGCAAATATTAAGCAGTAACTATAGCCAGTTATCAGCAATACTCAGGAAAGAACTAACAATCATTACTTAACTAACCAATCAAAATTATTAATGAGGAGAGATGCTCTAGTGCTCTCAGAGCACTATAAGTTATAGTGCTTCTAGTTGCATCAGTTCATTTGGACAGTCCAATTGATCGATCTGAACTGTCCATCCACTCCAAAACACATTTCATAGACTACAATTCGAAAATCCTATGATCAGATGATCCAATTCATCCTTGATTTGGCCTTATTTTCTGCAGCCATCCGTTTTCCAGAAGATGAACAGGACAGTTATGATTGCCTAACAAAATTATTTCTTTAGAATCATATGCAATCCATGATGGGACCTAACAAAAAGGTGGATAAATTTGCTGATTGGACCTATTTTTTCCTAAACGATCTTGACCATCCATCTTAAAGACCATTGATCAAATGGTTAATATTTTTCAGATAAGCTCAACATTTTCATGGTAGCCATAGCCCATAAAATGTGCATTGGACCAGAATAGTTTAGAACAATGGATTGGACTCTCACTGTCCCGATGCAACCAGCAGCACTATAAGTTAAACAGTTTTTTGAGAGCATTGGAACGTCTCTCATTAATGAGTAGCAAAGCAACAAGCAGCAACGGCTATATTTCACAAACTGCTATTAGTATCTTCAAACAAGTTACAAGCACAAGACCAATTGCTATATCTCACAAACTGACTTTAGTATCTTCAACCAAGTTCCAAGCACAAGGAGAGATCATAAAGCCCAATGGAAATGAAAGCTAAAAAAGAAAGTCTAGGAATTCAAAGAAGTCAGGTACAGAATCCAGCTCTAGATGTATTCCACAGGTACACTGATTGGCTCTACGGCCAAAATAAATTCCTTAATGCATTTAATAGGAGAAAATTATGGTGGAATACAGGCATGGTGCTTGCCTTTATTTAAAATATAATAATAATAGAGCAACCATACAGTGTATCATAAAAATATCACTGTTCTTCAAAGATTTAGGTGTTCCAAGTTTTATCTGGTTTGTAAATGATGCAGGACCATGCATAGACAGCTCCAAATAGGCAGGACAAGTGTGAAGTCTCTGATGATGATCATCATCAAGCCAACAACAATGATGATGATGCAGGGCTATGCATTTTTATGTGAGAAAAGAAAAAACCTTACCAATAGCCCCTGATGGAGTAATAGGAAAGTCTGACAGTATGCCATCAACAGAGAAGTCGCCATTGTCAATGAAAGCTAAAGACTCAGCCAGTGGATCATAACTGAAATTGTAACCAAAGGGACCATCATTTGCAAAACCTGAAGCAAAAACCTCCAGCCCTTCTCTATGAGCATCCAAGACAACAGAGGTGTGCGGCAATAGATAGCCATTATCTAAAGGCCATATGTAATTCTTGGGAACAAGAATTCCAGAGGCAAATGTCTTGATGAATGTAAGATTCTTCAAGAGTGAACCATAGGTTTGGTTGGTCGACGGCTCCGTTATGTCTGCCCCCAGAAAGCGGAAAACAAATTTTGTCGGGCTTCCTTTAAATCTTGCAACAATACTGCGTAGGAAACCCACTTCGGGGGATGAGATGTAGTTTACTACAATGCTTTTTGACACACTAATCACATAGCTTCTCATGCTCAAATTAAATTGGCTGAAGAACATATCATGCTGCAGCACATAAGAGAACAGAAGATGGGATCAGTTCAATGCAGAAGCCTTGGGGGGGGGAGAGAGCATTAGATGAATTATTGGGGTCCTGATGCAACGAGATATGAGCATTCCTTTAATGAAAGGCCTGTGACTTGGTGATCAGACCATTATACTGGGCCAAATGTCAATAGGGGATACCCGAATGATCTCCCAGATTCGAAGATTCTAACCCTTTGATCAGTGGAATAGAAATAGATGGCTGACAAAAAATCACAACATTCTGGAAAGAAAGGATCAAAGATTGGCTGGTAGGAACTTGCTATTTGAAAGATCTTTGGGGCATGGCTCATCCACGGTGGGTCCCATCATATCAGTGGTCCAGATCACCATATCATGAGCCCCTAATGAATGGTGGGCATATCAGGGCATTATTTATGTCCTGGCATACATCAGGACCCATTAAATCTTAATTATTTCATGTGGTAAAATTTTCTGATTTGTCCCTCTCGTTTGGACCTTAGACGCTATGGTGCTTGGAGATTCTCACAGAAGCAGAGAAAGAAACATATCAGATTAAGCATTGAAGTTATCATGAAAACAATCTAGACTGACAAGAATGCCACTGCAACACACGATGCAACTTATGATTCACACAACTTTACCTGAATATTCAACCAGTAGGCTGGTCTTCTTGGCTGTACTTGTGCTATTACTTCTTCAACTGTACAGATAGTGTTAGGACCAGTGTCAAATCGTGGACTTCGAGAATAAATTCCTTGAATCACTGTCCAGTTACCAAGCAGATGTCAGTACACTATTCAAAAGTGTTTTTTATATCTTTAAAGTGTAGAAAGTAAAACTTCATCAATGATCAACAAGGTTTCCTCTATCCAGTATATTATAGGCCCATATATAAGCTCCTGAGACACAGGAGTCTGCAAGACATAATCCAAGAAACAATGACCAAGTAAATGCAACAGCATAGCTGCAGTTAGCTGTGCATTAAAAGTCCAAAGCAGATCAGGTGATCAAATCAATATCAGTCAAGAAAATACAAAATAGATGTGCTTGAAAAAGTGTAAATAGAGAATTTCAAAATCTGCAACAGCAACAGAAACCAACTAAAACTTTGAATTTCCAGCTTCCTTTTCCAATGAGCATTTTCCCTGGATCTTAAAATATTTCAATGGTCTTTCCACAGAAATCCAACTACAGGACTAGGAAAAACTACATAGGTAGAAATCCAACTTACAGAAGACATTCTGCTGCAAGTCCTTCAGGTCATAGTCCACAGAAAACCACCCATCCACAGGCACCCCGTTGACAGAGTAGGTCTTTTTATCATTATACACTGAAGAGATGTCGGTACAATTATCCAGCTTTATATCTGGTGCACAGATTCCAATACCATCTTTAGTTAATTGTACATCACACCAGAAAATTGCATTGGGAGTAGTTATCGATGCAAATTGGTAAGCATTTGGACTGGAATCAGGAAAAACCCCAGAAAAGCCGCCCTTAGCTATTACTACAGGAGCACCACCTGCAAAATGCACAATGACGTATCAGTCTGCTGGTACCAAGAACAGTGAAAGGAATAAAGATGAAACCTGCAAGGAAATTCTTCCTTATCTTGAGACACTTGGCTTTTTTGGATCCATGATGACAGGAGAAAATCCCATAACCATATATCTCAATCACAACTTATAATCAAGAAAACTGAATTAGACAAATGTAAAAGATATGGAAACAGATGAGCCCAGTTGAATAGTTTTGAGAGTTGTGGAAATCATTGCTCAACTCTCCATATCCTTCTTGCATGCAAACGAATTCGAAGTTCTAAACTACAAATCGAACGCATAAAGATACTACACCATATTTGTTCTAAACAGACAAACTCAAGAGTGACATGCCTGTTTCAATATTTCCAACCCACAAGGCTAGTTGCTCGTAACAAGGTTTCCAAAAGGCTCTCATAGAAAATAACACTTTGACCAAATTACCCCAAAAAGAAAAGTGGAGTGCCAATTTTAGAGGGTTCTAAATCAATGGAGAAAATGCACCAAACAAGCTTTGCATGCAGAGCTCTTCATCTGGTGACCTGAACAGTTAAACTAGTAGGCCCCATTGTGGACAAGAGATGCCCAAAAAACCTTCCCCAACTGATGACCGTAATTGTCCAGTTGGACCCAACTTATTGTTGGGGAACCACAGAAGCAAACCCCGAGCTCGAATCAAACAAGCGAAAGATGAATGCAACGAAGCACGCACAAGAACACACAAATTTTTACGTGGAAAACACTTGCGGGAAAAAATCATGGCACAAAGTGACAACAAAATCCACTATGAAAGCAAAAATATAAGAGATGGATGCATTTACAATGTCGGAAAACCCTTGTTTTCTCTTCTCCAAACCCTAGAAATGACTTGGCCCTCTTTAGAATACCCTAACCCCGCATTACACCCATATATATAGTGTTATAACTGGAATAGGAAAGAAAATCCACGCAATTACGCAAAACTGCGCATGTCGTCGATCTAAGCATCAATCGATCGAGCTCCCATGTTCAAGCGATCAAACATGCTCAAAACTATCCAGAGATTAAACTTGATTTTTCCAAATTATGTCGATCAATTGAGCCGAGAGTTTGACCGATCAAACTTGTCCAAAAGTGTCCAACGACCAATTAATAAAATCCAAGGCTCACTCGATTGATCGACTAGGCTAGTCGATCGCTCAAGCCCTTGTTTACTGCACAAATTGAAGACTTCAAACAATAATCTCCACCATAACTTCAATCTCCATTCATGAACCATAACTTCATCTCTAATTGCCTCCATCATAACTTATCCATCATCGTCGCTTTTCGTGCACACTCCGTCTTCATCAAACATTTGCCAGACCTAGAGAAGTCGAACAAAATCGAAACTTCTTTGTGGGAAGCACCTTTGTAAGCATGCCCGCCACATTCACGCTCGTATGGATCTTCTCGAGAATAACATTGCCTTCCTCAATCACCTATCGGATAAAATGATGACGGATATCAATATGTTTAGTTCTAGAATGGTTAACTGAATTATTTGCCAAGTTGATCACGCTTTCACTGTCACAATTAACTGGCACGGCCTCTTGATGAAGCCCAAACTCGTTCATCATTCCTCTCGACTAAACACATTCCTTGAATGCCTCCGTCACTACCATATACTCAACTTCGGTTGTAGAAAGAGCAACTATAGACTAAAGCTTCGACATGCAACTGATCACGCACCTGCTAGTACAAACGAGTAACCGGAAGTCGACATTCTATTGTCCACATTCCCTGCATAACGTCCACATAGCCTACTAACTTTCCCTATGATTTTTCAAATGTTAAGACGTAGTCTGCTATACCTCGTAGTTATCAAAGTAGTCATTTCACTGCCTCCCAATGTTGCTTGCCCGGTTTGACATTGTTAAGGAATATCTCTAATAGGACTCATTCTGTATACATCTTACACTTTCACTAGGACTCTCTCTCTCTCTCTCTCTCTCTCTCTCTCTCTCTCTCATCCATTGTAATAATTGTATACAATACAACTACTTCTCTCCAAATATCTATATATGTAATGTTCTTTCAACGGAAATAATAATAAGAAATTCGTAATTACTCTCGTGCCTATTTCCAACATGGTATCAGAGCCTTTTCTCTGATCTAGGCCAGTCACAACTCTACCGCCGTGAGAAGTCTCTACTCCACCCCTGCAACATTCCTAGCATCTAAATCCAAGGTCATTGCAACAGAAGGCACATCCCCAAATCGCTACAACCCTATTTTCAGGGTTTCGAAACCCCAACCACTCCTGGATTTGCTACATATCTAGGTTTCGGCCGTGCACAGTGTCGTAGTGCCCTGCTTCATCTTTGAGAGACTTGTGTCAGCAGAGCACCGTCACCATAGCAACAACAGGCACCGGGCCAGCAGATTTGCCCAAACTACCGTATCGTGATCTATGCCCAGCATCACTTCTGCTCTGCCATGAGCAGGCTCTATCTGTTAAATTCAAGTCTGTAATCCGCCAAAAGATCATAATATTGATCTGCCGGGAAAGAAAGAAAGTAAAAAATAAAAAAATAAAAAACAAATCAGCATTAATCGCCGGAAGATCTCGATCTATCGAGTCTGACTTCATCTCTACAACTCAACCTCTGCTCAACTATGAACATCATCGATTGGCGCATCAACAGGACGGCACCTCAAATCAATGTCACAATTTTGAGCATCGTCCCTTATTGCCATCATATCCACACCGTTCGCAGCCACCGTCCACAACCATCATCATTGTTGCTTCCGCTCCACCATCATCCACCAGCGTCGTCTTCCACCATCATCAACCAACAAGGGGAAGAACCGAAAGAAACAAAAAAGAGGGCTTTCGAAACCCTTGTTCTGATCGTGAGAGTGTTGAGCTAGGGTTTTCAAAACCCTTTTTTTCCACCTGCATCAACTGAAAAGACGAATCATCCATTGATTCCAACGATCCAATCTCTGATTTCGGCACCCATGTCGCTTGTCCATCGTTGCGGCAAACACCTTCATCACCGACGCACTAGGGTTTCTCAAAACCCCTTCTGGAAGACCACCTGAAATAAAAAGTACAGAACTTTGCTCAACCACCCTTTTTTCACCACCGTCACAGAAAACCCCTTCCAACAAAGCTTCAAGTGGCCCTTCTCCATCATCTTCATTGACATCCGACGGTGCGATCATGGCCTACATCTCATCTCAAACAGAAAAAAAAAAAAAAAAAAAAAAAAAACAAAGGCCTCTTTTCCATCATGGTTCGAGTAGTTGTTTGAAGACAACCTTCTGTTTGAAAAAAGCCTCAATTGTCCGGTATGTTCTGGTTCTCTGACAACACACCTGATCGGTACACACTTAGTTCCAAGTAGCTTCTGCACACTCATCACACAGACTCTACCCTATTGAGAGCTGCTTTTGCCATCTATTCAAAGGAATGGGCAGACAAGGTCAAGAAAGGGCCTCGTGCCTTTTTGGTACTCTGAAGGAGCAAGGTGGTTGGTGCTCTTGTGCACGCCAAAAGGGAACTGTGCTTCTCGTTTCTTGCTACACCAGAGGAGCAAACCGGTTGGTACTCTGCAAATACTTTCATTTTCCAACTCGTTCCTTCCTTATTTCAGGGAGGTAGCTTAGATCATCAACATAACTTATAGCTATATCGTTGAAAGAACAAAAAAGCCCAGAAGCAGTCTATCTGCCCAGGAAAAATACGAAAGCCGGTGGTTTGTTGTGAAGGAGGCCAAGGAAGAGCAAGAGATAATCGAGGCTTCCGTGAAAGACAACAAGATGTTACAAGTAGCACCAACTCTGTCAACAACTGGGCAAAACAGACCCGATCCGGTGGATCCAACCCGATCAGACCCGATCAGAACCGAACCGACGGTCTGGATCGGTGCGGATCGGGTAGCCCCATCCAAATCCGAAATCTTTTCGGGTCGAGTTCGGATTGGCCTTGATCCGACCCGACCCGACCCGAAAACCGATCTGAATGGATCCAGACCGATCCGATCCTACCCGTTCCGGAGTAGTTCTTTTGATACTTCTACTTTTTCCTGTGGTATGGTCCGCTTGAGCTTTGGATATACATCATTTTTGGGTTCAACCATTAAAATTATCTGCAAAAACGAATGGACGGCGTCATTCTTTCGTCCAAACTTCGATTCTATTTTGATTTTTGGTTTTCTTCTTTTGTTTCGTTTAAGATGTTAGTCATGATAAGCTAATCTCTTTGCTAAGGGTAAGGAATGAACCTCTTGATGAATTTTGATATTTAATTCATTTTAAATTCAAGTTATGGGTTTTGAATGTTGAAATTGTGATTGTTTTGATTAATTTCCTATATTGGAGAAGGAATTGATCAGTAAAATTGATTGATCTAATGTTAACTCCGAGTACAATAGGTTATTTTAATTCATTGTGATCAATTACCTAGATTTTCATGAGAGATTAATCTATCTCAATTCATATATCTTTGATTGAATGTTTATGATTAGATTTACAGTTTAATCTTCCGATTAGAATGAATTGGAATCCAGTTCTATTTGTGTTATCAATTTAAGAAGACGAATTAAATTCAGAATTTGTTAAGTGGGGATTCTTGAATCAGTGTTTTTATTTATTGTTTATACCCTCTTTTATTCCTCGTTGGATTAAAACCCAGATCAACCCAATTAGTTTTAATTATATTCTCAACCAATTCCATGTGGATCGACCTCAGTCTTACTAAGTTATTACTACTACACAGTCCTGCACTTGGGATTGTTCAACAGACTCCCTCCAAGAGAGTCTGATTCATTCATTCCGCCACATTGTTCTGCTCTGGTGTGTGTTTGATTGTGTTATGCCCTACAATCATATCATCTTTAGAAAACTGGTTGAATTCCTTTGAAGTGAATTCACCACCATTGTTTGTCCTTAATATTTTTAATTGTCGCCCTAACAATTTTTTTATCACCGCCTTCCACACCTTGAAGGTGGAGAAAACATCGGATTTGTAGTTCATGAAGTACACCTAAACTTTTCTAAAGTAGTCAGCTATGAATTATATAAAAAACGATGACCCCCCTCCAGAAACAATGGGCGATGGCTCCCATACATCAAAATGCACATAATCCAGAACACCCTTACTTACATGTTAACCCAACTTAACAAATAATTATGATTGTTTACCATATATACAATGCTCGCATATATTAAAATCAACACTTTTAAATGCTAAAATTAGACATCGATCCTACATTTATGCCACGCTCGCTCATGTGGCCTAGACGCGCATGCCACAAACGTGCCAACGTGGACTCCGCTACCAACACTGCAGCTCCACCCGATACAGTATTCTCAATCAATCTATAAAGGTTACCGCTCTGCTATGATCTTCATCACTACGAGTGCCCCCTTTCAAACTTTCAAGACGCAATCAAAATCAATGAATTTATGCCCAATTGCCTCGCAAGCTCCCAGAAAGATCATATTCTTCCGTAGGTCAAGAACGTCTCTCAGAATGTGTTTCATCCCATTAAACATCTTGATGCGTACCGATCTAATTCCAACAACCTTACAAGCAACATCATTGCCTATAAACACCTAGTCATCATCACACTTATTGTATGTGGTGAACCAATCCCGATGCGAGGTCATGTAGAATGACACCCACGTATCCAAAATCCACTCGTCGTTGAGATAGCCGAATTCGAATGCGGTCATAACATCACTACTACCCGCCTCTTCAGTCGATTCTATTGCATTGACCTCCTACGGCGCTTCATCTGCTTTATCTCCCTTCTAGGCTTTAGGATTCCAGCAATCCTTTTTCGTATGCCCCTGTTGCCCGCAATTCCAGCACTTCATTTTTTCCCAAAGGTGCGGAAGGGAGTTGCCTAAACTATAAATAGGGGTTCCTAGGGCTATTCTAGGGTATGAGAAAAGGTTTTATAAGCTAGGCTAAGGGCTATCTCTGTGCATGGAAGTATCAAGAGGTTAGTATATTGCTTGTAATCTCATTTTCTTCATGATGGAAGTTTGCACCCGTGGTTTTTTATCCTTGTTAGGGTTTTTCCACATATATTCTGTTTTGTGGTTTGTTTGGTATGCTTTGATTCTATCTCTAGATTATATTCTTTCCGTTTATCGTTTGTGGGTGAGACCGGAGATTGGATCTCAGTTAACTGCGTTGTTGGCGTGCTGTGCAACAACTGGTATCAGAACTATTGGTTTAGTTCTAGTGAGAGCGATGATGGAAGAATGGAAGACTAGAATTGAGAAGTTTGATGGTTCAAACTCTGCCTTCTGGAAGATGCAGATAGAGGATTATCTGTATCAGAAGGACCTCTATATCCCTCTAGGAGGAAAAGAGAAGAAACCAGAGAAGATAGATGATGAATGCTCTTTATTGGATCGAAAGGCTTTAGGAACGATCCGACTCTCTTTGTCTAAGAGCGTCGCCTTCAATATATCCAAGGTGAAAACCACAGAAGAATTAATGGAAGCCCTAGCTACGATGTATGAGAAACCCTCAGTGTCCAACAAGGTTCATCTTATAAAACTATTATTCAACATGAAGATGTTGGATGGTGGGAGCGTGGCTGAACATCTAAACAAGTTTAATAAAGTCACGAGCCAATTGGAATCTATTGGCATTGTTTTTAAAGACGAGGCCAGGGCGTTATTGATCTTGTCCAGTTTGTCAGACAGTTGGGATGGTTTGGTAATTGCTGTGAGCAATTCTTCAGGGTCGACAAAGCTCAAATTCGATGATGTAGCCGGTTTAATTCTCAGCAAAGAATCTAGAAGAAAGGCAACATAAATTTCAAGGGATTCGGGGAATGCTCTAAATGTTGAAGGAAGAGGAAGATCGCTGAACAAAGGAGGCAATAAACACAGACATTCTAAGTCGAGAAAGAAGTCCAAGGGACTGAAAGACAAAAACGGGTGTTGGCATTGCGGAAAGAAAGGGCACATGAAACACGATTGCAGGACGCTTAAGAAACAAGAAGGAAGCTCTCAAGGCGGAAAGGATTCAGTGAATTTATCTGAAGAGAGTGACACAGAGGCGTTGATCTTATCTCTTGATATGCGGAATGAGTCTTGGGTCATAAACTCCGGTGCTTCGTTTCATGCTACTTCGTGTAGAAAGTTCTGCGTGATTATGTGTCAGGTAACTCCGGGAGAGTCTACCTCGGTGATGATGAGCCGTGCAGTATTGTTAGAGAGGAAGACGTTCATATAAATCAAAAAGACGGAACGGCTTTGAAATTGAAGGATGTCAGACATGTACCGAGTTTGAAACAGAATTTGATATCGGTGGGGCAGTTGGCCGATACCAGATAGGTGACGACATTCACTAGTGATTCCTGAAAAATCGCAAAAGGTGCCTTGGTGATATCTCGAGGCAATAAGGAAGGTACTCTATACGTGACTTCAGGATCATACAGTTCACTTGCAGTCACATCAACTAGAGTGAATGGGCAGTTATGGCATCAGAGGTTGGGACAGATGAGTAAGAAAGGGATGAAAGTATTATTATCAAAAGAGAAGCTACCAAGGCTGAAGTCTATTGACTTGAAATTCTGCGATGACTGCGTGTATGGCAAGCAGAAGAGAGTCAGTTTCAAGAAGACGGGACACGCTCCAAAGACGTGTCTGTTAGAGCTTGTACACACTAATGCGTGGGGACCGGCACAGGTATCATCTCTTGATGGCTCACGTTATTTCGTTTCTTTTATTGATGATGCTAATAGAAAACTGTGGGTCTATTTCTTAAAGCATAAATTTGATGTATTCGATGTATTTAAGAAGTAGAAAGTAATGATAGAAAACGAGACAGATAAAACAGTAAAATGTCTCAGATCAAATAATGGGGGAGAATACTGTGATAAGAGGTTTGAAGAGTATTGTGCAGCAAATGGAATCAAACATCAGAAAATGATTCCAGGGACACCGCAGCAGAATGGTGTGGCTGAGCACATTAACAGGACTATACTTGAGCGCAGCAGGAGCATGAGGTTACATGCAGGATTGCCCAAGACATTTTGGGCAAATGCTATTAACACTACCGCATATCTCATCAATAAAAGCCCCTCGGCACCATTGGATGGTGGGCTACCAGAAGAAACGTGGACTAGGAAAGAAGTGAACCTTGTACATCTCAAAGTGTTCAGTTGCACTTCATATGTTCACATTGTCCAGGAAGTGCACGTTTATAGGCTACGGGGAGCATGATTTTGACTACCGTTTTTTTAATACAGAAAATCGAAAAATCATCAGAAGCAAAGACGTAGTCTTCAATGAAAAAGTGATGTATAAGGATAGTGTGCAGCAAAATAAGGCCAAGGAAAAAGAATTCGTAGAGTTGGAAAAGTTACAGGACACGGGTGTTACAGTGCCACAGGATGAGCATGCACAGGAGCATAATGAGACAAAGCCACAGACACCGGTTGGGAGGAGGTCTACTCGGGAGAGGAGACCCACGGTTCGATACTCACCCTCCTTACATTATCTACTGCTAACAGGTAATGGTGAACCAGAGTGTTTTGAAGAGGCATTACAGTTAGATACACGGGTTAATGGGAGCAGGCCATGAATGATGAGATAGACTCTCTTGAGTCTAATCGTACATGGGAGTCACTCTACATAAGGGTAAGAAAGCTCTTCATAACAAGTGGGTTTACAGACTGAAGGAGGAGCATGATGGTTTGAAACAGTACAAAGCTAGATTAGTTGTAAAAGGGTTCCAACAAAAGGCAGGTATTGACTTCACTGAATATTTTCACCAGTGGTGAAAATGTCTACAATTCGTATGGTCTCGAGTATAGTGGATACAGAGGACTTGCATCTAAAGCAGCTAGATGTTAAAACAGCCTTTCTTCATGGGGACCTTGAAGAAGATATACATACATATATATATATGCATATATATATATATATGCATCAGCCGACAGGATACGTGTACCAGGAAAGGAGAACAAGGTATGTAGACTGAAGAAGAGTCTATATGACCTGAAGCAGGCTCCGAGGCAGTGGTACAAGAAGTTCGACAGTTTCATGTCGGGAAACAGTTTTAGGAGATGTCATGCAGACCACTATGACTATTTGAAGAAGTTTGATACATCGTACGTCATTCTTCTCCTGTAAGTAGATGATACGCTTGTGGTCGGATCAAGCATGAAGGACATCTCAGATCTCAAAAGACAATTGTCTAGAGAATTTGCCATGAAGGATTTAGGAGCTACAAAACAAATCCTAGGCATGAGGATAAAGCGTGACAGGGAAAACAAGAAACTGGTTTTGTCACAAGTAGAGTACATAGCCAAGGTACTTGATCAATTCAGTATGGGAGGTGCTAAGCCAGTTATCACTCCATTAGCCAGCCACTTCAAGCTTTATAAAGAGCAAGCTGCAAAGACGCAGGAGGAACGGGACTACATGGCTAAAGTCTCATACACGTCAACTATTGGGAGTCATGTGTGCTATGGTGAGCACGAGGCCAAACATTGCTCAAGCAGTGGGAGCTGTTAGCAGGTTCATTAACAACCCCGAGAAGGAACATTAGGAAGTTGTGAAGTAGATCCTTAAATACCTGGTTGGTACTGCGGATGTAGGGTTGTGTTATGGAGGATCAGAAATCAAGCTACAAGGCTTTGTAGATTCAGATTTGGCAGGAGATATCGACAACAAAAGAAGCAATATAGATTATGTCTTTACTTTGGATAGTGTTGCAGTCAGTTGGGTCTCTCAGTGACAGAAGATAGTATCTATCAGTACAACGGAAGCAGAATATGTTGCAACTACAGAAGCGTGCAAGGAGATGGTGTAGATGTAAGGTTTCATAGAAGAGTTGGGAAAGAAGCAAGCAGATTGCAAGTTGTAGAGTGACAGTCAAAGTGCAATACACTTGACTAAGAATTCAGTCTTTCATTGAAGAACCAAGCATATTGACATCAGATATCACTTCATATGTTCGTTACTGGAAGATGGATCGATTGCTCTGCAGAAGATCTATACAAGTGAGAATCCTACGAATATGCTAACCAAGGCGATCACACGGGAGAAGCTGAAGCTCTATTCAGCTTTGATTGGTCTTCAGGCTTGAAGACGGGGAGATGATACACTCCAGATGTAGAAGACGAAGGATTATGGCGATGTGTCTCCAAGTGGGAGATTATTAAGGTGTGGAGCCTCATCTGGACCATGTCGCTCGACCAGTCGAGTGGGCTGCTCGACCAGTCGAGAGGCCCACTCGACTAGTCGAGGGTTCGCTCGACTCAAAGTCCAGCGAGCAATAGTTTTTTGGGTCCATGGTGCTCGACCAGTCGAGGCCCATGCTCGACCGATCGAGGACCTCTCTCGACTAGTCAAGGTTACGCAGATTTTGTGCGGATTTGGTGCGGACTGCATAAATTTGAGGCGGTTTTCGCATAGGTGCGGAAAAGAGTTGCCTAAAATATAAATAGGGGTTCTTAGGGCTATTTTAGGGTATAAGAAAGGGTTTTCTAAGCTAGGCTAAGGGTTATCTCTGTGCATGGGAGCATCAAGAGGTTAGTATATTGCTTGTAATCTCGTTTTCTTCATAGTGGAAGTTTGCACCCGTGGTTTTTTACCCTTATTAGGGTTTTTCCACGTATATTCTATCTTGTGGTTTGTTTGATATGCTTTAATTCTATCTCTAGATTATATTTCTTTTTGTTTATCGTTTGTGGGTGAGACCGGAGATTAGATCTCGGTTCACTCCGTTGTTGGCGTGCTGCGCAACAGAAAACAAGTCAACTTGGTTGCTCATTTGAGTTGTCTTAGTATCGATGGCCATCGAAACGAGTCACTAGACCGAAATAGGGCTGACGGGTCCATCGGATGAACTATCTAGGTTACAATTAGGTGGGCCACATGTACTACAATTGGGTTGAACTAGAAACGCAGGATGTGGTACCTCAGTAAAATATGCAAGTTGATACTTCACACATTTTACAATGGCTAGCTCCACCTCCAGTATGGTAATTTAGTCACTAGAAAGACCATTCGAAGCATTTACAACAAGAAATTATGAGTTAGGGGGGGAGAGGAGAAGTCAACTTTACTAGGTGGAAATATCACAAGAAAAGGAAGAATCTAGTGATAAACTCTAATATCTAGGTTAGTCTTTGGTACACAATCTCTATACACATATGAGATGTTCGAGATCAAAACTGTTAAGCCGCCGGACCCCACCATGTATAGGCAATACCCCAAAATTAGCACGTGACTGGGTTTGCCTAGACACCAATTGGACGGCTCCGTGGATTCAAATTGAGCAGTTTAGAGAGAGAGAGAGAAAAATCCACCAAACAATCAGCATTCAATCGGCAGAACTACTTCGATTGGTGGCCAGGACGATCTGACCGATGGATGCTTCAGCAAACAGCCCATCCGAAGTAGGGCCAAAGCAATGGATGATCCAGATCAATTCCCACTTAAGGAATTTCATCTAAAAATTATAAGATTATCTAAAACAACTAGCGTCTATAAATAGCTAATGTGGAAATGCTGGGTCTTGGCTCAGTGGTAGACACTGGGTGTCTCATCTCTGAGGTCATGGGTTCAAGAACCCATGCGTGCATGGGGTGTGGGTGTAAGAGTGTGTGAGTTTTCTCACCTTTCAAAAAACAAAAAGAAATGCTATTTCCACCCACAAGGGTAATTTAGTCAGAACAAAGATCTTCAAAATCCCTCGCAAGAAAAAAAAAAAACTGGTAGTGACCAAATTACCCTCATTCCAGCACATAAAAATAACAACACCCAAGTTAAAATTTCTCATCATTTTCCAAAAGTAATGCCCTGGATGCATCTATAGATTAGAAATTATCCCTTTTTATCCAAGGGCATTTTGGTCATAACGGAGATTCTTTTATTAAAAAAAAAAAAAAAGCGAAAAACACCAGATAGAAATCCAATCACAACAAAGAGGAAAAAACCCCGGAATTTCAGGAGCCGACCCTCTAAAATTGATACCGCCACACCATCCAAAAGGGGGCAATTCCGTCATTCTGAGCTCTTTCGAACAACTACCACAACGGCTAATTGATCGTAACGAAGATCCACAAATTCCCTCGCAGAAAAAAAAAAAATCATTGTGACCAAATTGCCCCTACTCAGTACACAATTAATATCACCCAACATAAAATTTATCATCATTTTCCAAAATGAAAATAATTCCTTTTTTTTCAAGGGCATTTTTGTCATAACAGAGATTCTATAAAAGCAAAAGCCCCAGTTAGATTTTCCAAAAGAAAAACAATCATAACCCCAAAAAACCCAGAATTTTTAGGAGCTGAAGCCCTTAAAACTGATACTCCCACACCATCCAAAAGGTGTGATTCCGTCATTCTGAGCTCTTTCTAGCAACTGCCCACAACGGACACTGACCACATTACACTAAAGAGGGACGGAACTATCAATTTCTGGAGGGGCTGGAAATTTCAACAGCATTTTCCAATAGTAAAACGGATTTAGACAGAAAGAGAGAGAGAGAGAGAGAGAGAGAGAGAGAGAGAGAGAGTACCTTTTAACGTGAGCCAGCTGGAGTTGGAGGATCTCTGGCAGGAAACGAGAGATGAGTGAAGGAGAGAGAGGAAGAGCAGAAAGCGGAAGATCGGCATTCTCTCCGAAAAACCCTCGGAGGTGCGGGAAAATTTACGGTTTTGCCCCTCGGAGTCGGATCAGATGGTAAGATTTCCAGGGGTTTTTCTCTCAGAGAGAGAGAGAGAGTGCGTAGGATAAGAGGCGGTGCGTAGGATATGTGAGAGAGAGAGAGGTTTTACAGGTAGGCTTTTGAAGGGTGTTGTGATATATGATGAAAGAAGCGAAGGAGCGTGGAAAAGGGTGGTGAGGAGACGGAGGGAAAGCGATAAAAAAAGAATATTCGCGCGTGTGAGACAGAAAGAAGATTCGCGGCATGCGTATCAAATGGCACTTGATATGCAAGAGGGTATCAGATGACTACGATGGGAACCTGAGACATGCTCAGGACCATTATCAGGTGGGTTTTACACGTGTGTGGAAAATGGAAAACTAGTTGTTGGTATTCAAAGTACATGTTACGTCATCCACCTGATACTTGGACTGATGGGTTTGGATTTTTCATTGATATGTTTTCAAGGTGGGCCACAGATGATGGATGGTTTGGATCTAGTATTCATGTGGCTGGATGCGATCTCCTCTTCGATTGGGTTGGCCGCGAATCGCCTTTTGCGTTTCTAGCAGTAGGTGAGTAGTGGGAAGCCGGTTTCTCTGCCCGGGCGTGTCTTCACGTTCAGATGCGGTGGTCGCCTCCACTCGGCTCGGCTGGACTCGAGCGAGCTGAGACGGGACAGTTATTGGCTCTTTGCTGGTACTTGTCTGAAGCTATTGGCGGTTTTCGGACAGTGCGGTGTGGGACCCGCATCTTTGGGCCTTGAAATGGTAACATCCAGACCATTGATTTGTTGTGTCCTAACGTGGATTGAATAACCCATAAACGGTCACTGGCCATAACCATCTTTAGATTTGCATTTGTGGATTAAGGATAGACGGCTAAGAAGAGAAGTACGACAACGGTTCTCATTCAACGGTAGAAAAGCTCTAATATTGGTCTCTTGGATCTTTCACCGGTTGGATGCATTTCATCTCGTTGATCCAATGGTTGAGAATTGATGTCTTTATAATCGATATGCAGGCCGTTGATTGATCAAAAAGGTCCGGCCCACCGATTAGTTTTATGCACTCGGGCCGGAAGAACTAGAATAATAGATCTATCTGATCATAGGACGCGTTGTAGGATGATCTGTCAATCAGGACTGTCCATCTAGTGGGTCCTACTATGGATGGGAAATGTTTCAAAATTCAAATAGATTGGGACAATCTCAGCCATTTGAAAAGTGGCCTTCAAAGCAACGGTAGAAAAGGACAACTTCTAGCCGTCAAAAGTAAGTGCTAGAGAAGGTAGAGAAGAGATGGCTACAGTCGTCTCCCAAGTGTGATTTTCCGAATATAGGCCGTCCAACAGTGAGGGTCACTGAATGAACGGTCCTGATTGACACATCACCTTGCCACGTGTACTGTTTCAAGATGGCTCCGAGCATCCCAGTTCGTCCAGCTGCACGGTATAGTCAAACTTTTGCACCATAAGTCGTCGCCAACCATACGCGCCAAACACAAGTGCCTGATAATTGCTAGTGCGGCAATTTATGTAAGATCCTTTCCGTTCATCAGGTGGGCCCCATCATTTAATATTTTAGGATAAAAAATAAAATCTATTTCGATTATCAGATGACAGTAATCTTATGTTGTAAATAGACCATCTGCCACGCTGGAATCAGAAGTCAAATTTTCTTCAATTACTTAATCTAAATAATAAACGGTATAGATATATTTTTGAAATTTTACATTTGTATTGGGTACATAATGATGAACGGTCTAGATCTTGTACACGTGCTCCATATAGGTACAAAATCTGCGATTCTATTTGGAGATGCAAATGTGCAGCTGAAAATGAAATTCACCTCATCTGGTCCTAATCATTTCAGGTGGACCCATGTGCCACAGGACACTTCAACTAAATTACAGGGTCCAGCTCATCGTTTGCTGGCACACAGGATTCCGCACACATGAGTGCATCGTGACCGTTCATCCGATAATCCCTACATGGACTCTTTTTTAGATTGTACTGGTAAAAGGTTATTAAGCTTCCAATCTTCCATATTTTTCAGTTTGCCCCATCAAGGTGGGACCATTAGATCAACGGTTTAGATTACCAAACCATCCGTCCAGCTGAGCAGGACCCTATATTTCTTTGATGCTTCTTGATTTAAATGAACTATTTTTCCTTTGCAAATGTTTTTTGGGCCACTAATTGAATGGTCACGAACATTCGATCTTGAAGATTTTTCAGGAAGCCCGTATGTTTTTTATGGTAAGATCAACGGTTTAGATCATTAAACCGGACGCGGATTGCATGGTAAACTCGACACCACGCGAGCTACGCGGTGGAAGACTCCGTGGGGCCCACCGTGATTTATGTATTTTATCCAAGCCGTCCATCCGTTTTCCCAGATCATTTAAGGTACGAACTCAAAATTGAAGCATATCCAGACATTGAGAGGATCAAACTACAGGAAATAGTGGGGGTTGAATGCCTACGGTTGAAAATTTCTTATGGTGTAGCTTATTTGAGACTTGATATGCTTCAACTTTGGTCTCATGCCTTAAAATGAGCTGTAAAAATGGATGGACGGTTTGGATGGAGTGCATACAAAACGGCAGCCCCACAGACTCCTTAGACCATTGTCCTCCATGGTACTGGGTTCACCCACCCAACCACGGCCCTACATGAACGTCCCATCTTTCGGTTTAGCACAGAAGGTCTCTCTTTTCCCTCTTTTGGGTGATTGAGAAATGCTACATTGCTTGCATTGATTCATTTGAACTGTCCAATCGCTGTATCCACTAATTTAAGATATGATGTAGCCTTATTTTCTATACTCATTAAGATTATTTATCTATTTGGCACATGGCCTACTAATTATATCCCAAAGCAATTAGATTATCAACTGCATCTTTATAATTACTTTAATATTATAATTTATGTTGTCCAAATGTTATCTCATGTAAATGAACAGTTAAAAAAATGATAAGAAATGGTAATTATTGATCATTAAAATCTTTGTATAGGTGAGAATGGTCATGGATCAATCTGATATTTATATTTTTCTTTCATTTAAATTTGCATGACCTTATCAACTAATTAGCTGGTAAATAAATATTACAATGAACTCTGGTCATTCAATTACACTTATTTCTTGTGGCGTGGTGGACATGTGTAACATCCCGTATTTTCACTATTTGGAATTCGAAAAAAAAAAAAAAAACTTGAAAATCTTTCATCATAGTTAGCTTGCATTGTCACTAACCAACCCTTAATACTCGTGGTGAGCTTATACACGGTCGGTACCAACAAAAAACTGCACAAATTTGATTAATCAACCGTAGAAAGCCAATGAATCCGCCCAACTACTTAAACATCGAGTTTAACCTCGTGATTTTTTCACACGAGGCCCAAATCTAATCGATCTATTACTGACTAATCAAGACGATAACAACTAAATTAAAGATTTACCCAAAGTTGAGACAACTAGAAGCCGGATCTTAATTAACAAACCAAACTGACTCAATATCATTTTAACCTAAGAACTAATGGTTTATGGTGATTATGTTCGAATCATTATTTCCGCTAGTTGCGAATAGGCCACACTATGAACTTAGTTAATTCAAACCCTAATAATTGTGCACAAAAATCTTGATGCTTAATTCATTCAAAAAATATTATAATTATCCAAACGAGTTCTATACCGCTCGTTAGCGGGTCACAAATTCTAAAACTATAAAATAATGTCCGTCTTACTAGGCTTGATGTCCATCGCAGGAGCCAAACTTGGATAGTGTCTAAGATCACTCGACTTGAGTTGAAGGGCGGGTGCATGAGAAGTGCAAATATCCTAAGAAATAACCTGAAATTTAAGTTGTACATCCTTTTATGAAGTTGAGAACTTCAGACGGTTGGTTTAAGATCAAACTTCACGTATAGGGTAAGGATAATTCCCCGCATACATTCATATAACCGCGGCCCCAATTGAATATTATCGACTGTTGATCTGACATAGGTTTCCCACGGCCGATCTATGTATCCGATCATACCGAAGTGTCCTAGCAATGATCCTTTGGTGGGGAACCTACCACATGGTATAAATGAGCTCACGGGCCCTCTGGTGGCGCCGTTAATTAGAAATGACCGCCTATATGGTATAAGTATTAAACAAAGTGGCCCTTTGGCCATTTACACACCATCTGGAGCTATAAATAGCTCCCAGATCACCACATTTTCTCCCAATCTGAAATTGAGAACCCTAAGGTGAGAAAAAGAAGATAAATGAGGGAGATAAGGATGAAAGAGATCGACGGAGGGCTTGTGATGAAGGGTGGCCCCTCTCCCACTTAACTTGCCTTACTATCGGAACATCCTCGACGATGACCTAGGGTAAAAGTACGAACCTTCTTGTGGATATAAGTCTCCAAATGGGTTCTCCATAGTCCTAATGAACCCATATATTTGTATAAGTGGCCGACGATTCTTCCTTGGAAATATACTCCTAGGAGTGAATCCTATTCGGACGTACTACCAATGGGTGCAAACTATAAATGTTTAGGTTGTCATTTATTAATTATATTGTTCAGTGACTGATTTATGACTGCCGACTTGGAATTTACAAGATAACCTATGTGTATTCCCATTTCAGCACATGATTTACAAATCTTAAGATAGAGATACATACGTGTTCGATGAAATGTCTGAATGAGTAGATTATTGATTTTGATGATTAAATGTGAATCCAATCATCTTCAATGTTCGTTGACTTGATTATATTAAGAAGCATGACTACAAGAGTAGTTTGGTTAGTCGGTAAATTTCCGGATATGAGCTGACCAAATTAGTTTGGCCACTCTGGACAAATTAGATCGATTCGGATCGAACACGAACGACCGATAGTGGCTGGGGGCCACGCGAGGTGCTTACACACTCCATGCTAGTTATGCTAGTGTTTGTCCGTATCAATCGAAATTGTCCAAAGAACCGGCTAACCCTATATAAGTTCATCATGTATGATCAGAACTGTTTGAATCTGAGACACACTCGTTTCCATTTGCAGAGATTTACTATTAACCATTACTATCGTGATCCTCAAAACCCATGAGCCGGGACATGGTGGTATGGGACACTGTGTCCGTGCTGTCGGCTTACGCTGGGGTGACGAGCCTCTCCGTAATGACTACGAGCATTACTTTTACAACTTGCCTTTCGTATGTATTCAGCTGGGAGTGACAAACCCAAACAAATCAGGGATTACATGGGTATAACCGTTGTGGTCGTCCCACGTCCAGTGAATCAGTGACACCAAAAACTATAAGGGAGGTATCCTATCTTCCCCAAACTGCTGAATGAATAGGTATAATTAATGACTCAACTAACATATTCATTCACCACAATGCATTAATTTAGAATGTGGCGAAATAGTCGTTGGAGTCGCGTGTTGAGGGAGTGTTGTCATTTGCGAACCAGGTGGTCAGAGCCACATGTTGAGGGAGTTTTGTACGGCGAGGGCATGCATAATTTCATAAAATCCATTATTCACATTAAGAATAGTAATGAGGAAATGTTCGTTTTACGTTGCTTTATCATTCTTGTATTGATAGACTTGATAACATGTGATTTATGGAACTACTGAGTTGATAACTCACTACCACCCTGGGACGGTGTTTTAAAACACCAACCAGACATTGGCAGGGACCACCAAAGCCGATGCATTGGACCAAGTGGGCATGGATGAAGAGTTCTCTTATTTATAGCTTTATGATGGACCGATGCAGGTTGTACACTTCTCGACATGGAGAGTCGAGCGATCGAGTTTAGCTAGACGGCATGTTTCCACATTTTTGTTGATTTTGGAATTGTATATTGGACCCGATTGGACCCATATTTTGAATAATCATACTACATGCATTTCAATTTAATATTCTGCTTTAATCGTGTTTATTTCGGATATAATACATTGTTTAGTATAATCTTATACATGTTTAATTGTTTAATGAAGAAGTAAACGAGAAACCAGTTTCCGCAAAACATAAGTGATGTCCGGAATCTCGGGAGTCAAGCCTTGCTTGACCCTCGAACCCTCGAAATTCAAGGCGTTACAACATGAGATTCTTTATCTGCTTTATTTTTTCAGATCATGCCCTAAAATGAATTGACAAGACGGATAGAGGGTTCAGATATACAATACGTCCATTGAGGTGGGCCCACATTCGAGGAAACAGATTGGCTACTCCTCGCCACTCATGGGGTGGCCGGTGATCGGTGCCCTGTGGGCCCCACTATGATGTATGTGTTTCATCCGTTCCATTCATCCACTTTTATAGATCATTTTAAGGCTTGATCCAAAAAATTAAATGGATATAAATCATAGGCAGACCACACCCAATAGTGATTGGATATCCATCATTAAAATCCTCCAAAGGCCCAATGTAATATTTATTTGACATCCAATCTGTTGATTAAGTCATACAGGCCCAAGTGAAGGGAAAAAACAAAGATAAGCTTGATCCAAAACTTTCATGGTCTCCATATTTTTAATGGTTGATGCTCATTCAACACTGTTTCCTGTAAAGTGGTCCACTTGAGATTGGTATATACCTCATTTTTGGTCTCATACCCTAAAATGATCTAGAAAAACAAATGGACCGCATTGATGAAACACATACATCATGGTGGGGCCCACGGAGCACCGACCACTAGCCATTGGCTGATGGCAGGGGGATTAGCCAATTCGTTTCTCACATTCAGGGACTCGTCGACCAAGTTGTTACCCCGAACTCAACCAATCTACATCCCTCACCCGCAATTAGCCGTTAATGAGAAAACGGTGCAACTAGTTGCATGTGGGGCCACTGAGATGTGTGTTGCATAACTGTGTGAAGGTGATTTGCGATCCAACCATTGGGTGGGCCACCAAAATAATTTAGAGGTTTTGGGTGCCATCAGGTGGGCCACCATGTTGATTCAGAGGTTTTGGGTGCAATCCGGTGGGCCGCCATGTCTATTATATTCTTTGTTATGACCCACCCGATATTTGATTGGAAGCGGATTGGCTGGTGTACCACACACCACTAACTTAGCTGGTGTGGGCACGTATCATGCGAAGACAAGCGCTATCACTCCTTAAACTTTGTACAAACAATTCAAAGAATATCAAAGTCACATAGGCCCTAGATGATGTATTTATCATATCTACACTGTTCATTCATTTGGTGAGATCATTTTACATCTTGATCCCAAAAATGACTAATTTTAAAGGCTCAAGTGGGCCACATCACAAATAGCGGTGGGATAATGAATCTCACCATTAAAACATTTGTAGGGCCCACCGTAACGTTTACTTTCCATCCAGTTGATAAGGTCACACTGAACTGTATGAAGAGAAAAAACAATTCAATGGCAAGCCTTAAATCTTTTACACTATTTAGAGTATGGTCCACTTGATTTTTTCTGAATCTTTCTTATTTTTCACCTCAAGCTTTGCGAAGAGCTCAACAAGTGCACGAACGGTTTTGATATAACTCACATTTTATGATGGGACCCACAAACTTAATAAAGTCAACACACCAGTCACATCGGTGGTGTGTGGTACACCAGCCAATCCGCTTCCTATTGGATCGGCCTGTTTTGTAGGCCGATTTCCCGCGAAAGCCTTTGGCACGGGCGCGGATTAGCTACTGACTGGTTGGGCAGTAACATTGCTATTGAAGTGACGTCATCAGGTTTTTTGGGCCCCACCATGATGTATGTGATGTATCCACACCGTCCATCAATTTCAAGAGACTATTTTACAGAATAAAGCAAAGATTGAGATAGATCCAAAGTTCAAGTGGATCCCACCACAGAAAACAGTGATGATTGAATGCCTACCATTAAAAACTTCCTGAGGGCCAAAAATGTTTTCGATCAAGTCTATATATGTGTTTTCCCTACATCCATATCTGCGTTGACTTATATACAGGTTTCACATTAAATAAACATCAGTTTTTGGTTCATGCCATAAAATGATTTCTGTTTTTTGTAAGTCACGAGAGAGAAAATTGGATGAAGGGAAAACACCCAGTTGAACGGGTGTTTTTGGCCCCCAAAAAAAACAGACCGATGTAGGTTCATCTGGGTGTGGCCTAATCCGCGCCCCTTTCCGTTCATCTGTTTTTAAAGCTTATTTAAAGAAGTGTGACAAAAAAATTGAGGTGGATAAAAAACTTAAGTAGGTCAAGAGAGAGAAAATTGGGGAAAAAAATTCCCACCGTTGAAACGTTTTGGACTCCACCTGTATGTTTATATCCCATTCAGACTGTTTCCAGGTCATTCGAAATAGGGATGAAGTGAAAACAAAAACAAACGTAGCATGATACAGACCTTTTATGGCCATAAGAATATTTCAACTTTTCTCATTTTTTTATTTTTTTTGGGTCAGCTTGTTAGTACACACCAATGTTAGCACACACACTATGTGTTAGCCACCCGGATCGATACCAAGACCTCAAGTGTTGAAAGGAGGCACCTCTACTCAGTCTGCCAGTTGAGCCATGGATCTGGGTGTAATTGTGCTCATTGAATACCCAATATTTCCTCTCATGTAGCTCACTTGTGTGTTGGATACAACTATTTTTTAGTCCCACGTCCTAAAATGAGCTCTCAAAATGGATGGACAGTAGATTTCACCGAAACATATCAGTGGGCCCCCCACCACCTAGTATCCTTGCACAGGAACTTCCAGTGAGATGCTTTGGCAGGATATCGAAATCGGATTGCATACTGAGTTACTCAGTATGCTCTTATTGTACCGAGTAAACCCAGTTGGGTCCACCATGAATGTGTGTAATTTATCCACACCATCTATATGTTTTTCTAAATAATTTAAGGTATTGAACCCAAAATTGAAACATATCCAAAGATCAAGCCGATCATACCACAGGAAACAAACAGGAAACAATGAGAATAATGATTTCCATCATTGAAATCTAGCTAGGCCTCACAGTGATGTTTATCTGTCATCCAACCTGTTCATAAGATCATACACACATGTATGAATGGAAAACATAAAAATAAGCTTGATTAAAAACTTACTTAGTCCCCGAGAATTTTTCAACGGTAAATGTTCAATTCACACTATTTCCTATTGTGTGGTTCATTTTAGTGTTGGATATGCTTCATTTTTGGATTCAAGCCCTAAAATTATCCAATAAAATGAATGGACAGAGTGGATCAAATACATAAATCCTAGTGAACCTCGTTAGCGTACTGAGTAACTCAGTACGCAATCCACTTCCCAGGATATCCGCGTCCGACTGTATTGGGGTCGCTTTCATTTTCCCAGTGGGAAAAACCCAATGCAGGGTTGTATTTCACGCAGACGACGGTGGGCCCCACACGCAGCTATTGACCCGGTTACAGCATCATCGACAGCTAGTTGCGGCTGAGACCTTCCATTTGGCGGAAAAAGGCTACACCGACGTCGTTCCTTTCGATCCAACGGTTGTCGTCACATGTGCTGAAAAGGGAAAAGATCGAACGGTTGTTACATGTGGGGACCACTCCTTGCTGGCATGATCACGTAGCAGCTGTCAGTATGAAGGGATGATTGCTGGAGTTACTCCCCTTGTAAAACGATTTAACATGCATGAAATCCACACCGTCCATCAGATGAATCACCCCTTGTTGAGCGTTGATTCCAAAACTCAAGCTGATTTATTATTTAGGTGGGCCTCCCTGTAAAATTATACTAAATACATCTAAATTCACATAACATGGCCAACCTGATCTTTGGAATACTGTGATATTGGGAAATTCTTTCATTCAAGTGGGCCACAAGACATGAAACGGTGAGGATTGAACGTACACCCTTGAAAAATTTGTGGGGTCATAGAAACTTTTGATCAGGCTGATATTGTTACGTTTTGGACGGTGTGGATGACACATAAACATTATGATGGATTCTAGAGAGGCTTCAACGGTAGGCATTTCCCTACACACTTTTTCCTATCCTGCGGCCCATCTGCCTCATTTCTGAGCACGTCTTACATTATCCGGAAGTTTTGGATGATGATGAGTTTTGGATTCAATGGATAAAATGGGGCAGCATACCTGATGGACGGTCATGATTTTTAGTTTGAATGGATAAAATAAGGCAACGGACCTGATGGACACGGGGATTATATTGCGCGCACCAACTCTCAGTGCTCCCAGGGCGCATTAAAGTCATCCTATTAGCCAAAGTACGGATCCAGTCAATGACAGACAGACGGTAATAAATCGACTTCAAGACCGTCAGACGGAAACAATAATGAGAAAAGTAGTTGCATGGTCCTGCTTCATCGTAATAATGAATATGAGTGTCCTTTGGCCACTGTCCGCTGATCCTGACCGTTAATTACATAGATCCTATTGCACATATGAGTTGACCGAAAAATACTTGAGACCTGAAGATCTTAGCCATCTAATCTTTCAAATTTCTCCTGGACCGTTGTTATTGTAGGCCAGTGAACAAAAGGTTACAGGCCTCCGTTTATGAGTAACTCCCACATCCATTGCAGGCCCGATCATATCAACGGCCCAGATCTCCAAATCATGGGCCTTGTTGGTATAAATAGCGCATCAGGACAGGACCCTATGATCCAATGCACGAGCATCACGTCCCATAAACCGATGTGGTTGCAGATTCAGGAGATCTGTACCGTCTATCTGTTGGATGATCCAAAGTTTCTGATCTATTTAGAGCAGTGGGGCCCAGATGACAGACGTCAGGTTCCCTGAATCTGCAGCGACGTGTTCGGTCAGATGGCTCTCTAACTTTGAGCCGGCTCCCTCCTCCTATCCTAGCCGAATCTCAGTCCCACTGACAATTGACCGGAATACTCGGTTAAGATTCGTACGGAAGACGGTTTTATCCGGTCACCCGTTTGGTCTGTGGAGCCTCTGACCTGACAACTTTCCACGTGGTGAATATTTATGGGCTAGATGAGATCCGTCAGCACGCGGTTTTTGTTGGTGGGAGTTATATGATACTCAGTGGTTTATGAAGCTTGATACACAGGCACTCAACGATTATCCACGTGGCATAAAATAACTCCTATTAAACCGACTAAATTGTGTAATCCATTATTATGAACTTATAAGCCCAAAATTAGACTGTTACGAGACTCTAAAACTGTGATTCTGGGACACTTATTCAATGAAATAGGACCATCGGATTTTTTCATTTTAAACCGTCCAATAAATGCCCACCAATTTGATAGTTAGATAATCAAATAATTGTAAATTTTTCGTTCATGATACATCTAAACTAGAAAACATGATTTGGAAAGTTTATTTTGACTTAGTTGTGTTCCATATATGCAATTTCTAAGTGCCTGCGTATCATCCACATCCTCTAGCAGAGTGTCAAAGCTTTTATACTACATATGATTCGCTGAAAGTCCGGCGCCAGTTCGCACTTAGCAACGACCTGATCAACACGTTTCGGTAACCCGCGTGTGCACAATGAGTTCTAGTACCCAACCAATCTCGATTTTGAATAGGGGCCACCATAGATTATCAGAGCCGTTAATCTTATGGGGCTCACTTTGGATGAACCATGGTGCAAAGAGATCCAATACGTATATTGATCCTATAAAGGATTCTCTTTTGATGTTACATGTGCATAATTGGCCATTTTTCAACCGTCTGATTGTGGACCACAGATTGATTATCTGATTGTGGGCCTCCTTAAATGGACGGTTCAATTTCGTTGGGTTTTGGAATCACGGTAATATCCCTACGTCATTTTTTTAAGCTTTCGGATGCAATTATATTCTGGCCTCTGGGTCTTGCTCGGTGGCTACTCATCTTGAGATTGCATTAGTTTGGTTAGAAGTCACGAAGGGTAATAGCTCAGACGGTCGGTGCACCTGAGGGAGGAGAATAAAATTTATATAAAAAATTAATTAAAAAAATTATAATTTTAAAAAAATGGAAATTTTGAGAAACATGGAGAAGGCGTGGCTACATGTGAAGACGATGGCTATGAGAATATTGGATTGTGATATATGGCCCTCACAATAATATATGTGTTTTATCCACGTGTCTATTCACATTATTATTTTAGAATGTGAGCCTAAAAATGAGGTAGATCTAAATATCAAATGACTTGATGCATAGAAAAACAGTGATGATTGAATGCCCACTATTAAAAACTTCTTAGAGCCTATTTTAATATTTATTTGCCATTCAACTTGTTTATTAGGTTACTCAGACTTATTCAAAGAAAAATATAAATATAAGGGCCTATCTTGGAGCGTGGATTTGGAAACCCTGGATTCAAAACCCCCAGGATTACCCCCTCGATTTGCAATTCTCCCGGTGTGTTTGGCACCCTGGAGTGTGAATCAACTTTAATCCAAAAGTACCTATCCATGATATATTTACAGGGGTTTGAATTTAATTATTAAATCAACTTTAATATCTCTAATTAGTAAGATATGTAATTTTTGACACAGTGGTTGTGATAAGCCAACTAAAATATATGCTTTGCTTGAAAATGATGAAATTCCAAGTCTCGATTGAGCCACAAGCACAAGATCATGTCTACGTGACTAACCAACGATTTTTAATCATTGATTTACATGGACAATGTTTGGATGGTGCTGATCATCATTAGTAGGTCATGTGCCCAATAAAATGATAGTGTATAGTGACACACATGTTACAGCTGCAACTGTTGAAATGATTTTAGGTATAATTCAAGTTCTCACCATGGATTACAGACCCCCTCAAAGAGGGGATTGGAAACCCTCTGAATTTGAAACCCACTCAAATCCCCTCTAATCCATGGTGCCAAACGACGCCTAAGGTTGATCCAAAAGCATTATGACCCATAATAAGTTTTTAGTGGTGCCTTCAATCACTACTTTTTCTTGTAGCGTAGTCCACCTGAGATTTTGATCTCTCTCATTTTTGGGCTCATGGTCTAAAATGCAAAATGGATGGACAACTTGGACAGAATACATGTGATATGGTGGGGTCCACAACTGTTGAAATACTTACAATGTAGTGGGGCCCACATAGTATTATTCTTACATCAGCATTAAACGCTCATCCTTTGCAACCTATCTTGCCTTTTCCAATGCCATGGCTCACCCTAGCTTTTGAATCCGCTTTGTTTTTAGACTGACATTTTAATATGAGCTTACAAGATAGTTGCATGAAGTGAATGTCATAAAGTCATCACATGTACTAATAAAGCCTTTACATGTGCAAGCTTCCTAGAAGGATGTAGCATGAATGGGCTATGCTCCAGAACATGAGAGTGGACTACTTATATGAATGGATTGAAGTGATAGAAAAAAAATATGAAGGGTAGGCTACATCTCAAAAGTTATTAATTCAAGTATCTCCCATGACTAATTGCAAGGGTATAATTGGCCAAATGCTCCTCATGCTATCTCCAATGGAGATTTTTTTTTTATTATTTTATTAACACACGCATGTAATACTTTATATAAAATTGGAATGGATCGTGCTATGTATCAAGTTTGGAGATCAAATAGATTGAATAAATGATGTACCTAATTGGGAAGATATTGTTGAATCGATCGTCGAGATCTTCTGCACCTTACACTCTTATAGAAGCATTGAGATAGGATGAATAGGCTTCAAAACATGTATAGGTTTTGGCACTCAACTGTGTTTAAATAGTTATTGAGGGTGAGGAGTTTGAAACCCAACGAAACTCCTCTCCTTTAGGCTCCACACGAATTTAGCAATCTTAATCCAATTTAAAAAATATGCGTGTAACATAGTTGTAATGCACCACCCCTTGCACGATTTTAGATTAATCACAGATTGAGTGGATCCACCGGTATGCCAAATCATGATGTTGAACCCGTGGGGAGATTTAGATTGTTGATCAATTAGGCCCACCTTATATAAGTCTTACATTCTCATGATACTTGAGCTACATTGATTAATGTCGAAGGTTTATTTATGAAAACACTTTGAAAATATGTTTTATTATTTTGAAGAAAACATTAAAATGATTAACCAATGCAGTTGTTGGAAAATATGGGTAACGCTTCTATAATCAGGTCCATCAAGACTACTAGCATTGGATCGTGGTAGTAATCACAACATTTAATCATTGTGAAGTGAGACTAAGTACGGTCATGAATACCACCAGCTTTAATGACATAGATCTGGATAGAGAAGTGCGCTATGAGAACTACATACATAGTGTGATCATATGTACATATCCTAGGAGGTCTTTGAGCTTTCAAATGTTTTCAACGAAACAAGATTTTAGTTTTGCCTGCTCAAACAAATAGAGCATACTTCAGGAGAATAAAAAATAAACTTTATATCATAATCATCAAAACTTTATAAATGATATCTCTGTATATGTCTATGAAAAACAAATCACACTTTACTTCCACTAACTAAATACATATATGGGATCAATAACTCCCATGAGTGTCACATTGTAACGCCTTAAATTTTTGCCAACTAGGTAATTGGACATTCTCGAGCATTACCTTTGACTTATTGATTTAAGTGCATGCCCGTACATATATTCACACGTATTTGAGTCCACCAAAACCACCTAACCGATCGAGTGAAAGTTTAAAAATTGCAAAGAGTGGATGGCTTTCATGATGCCATTGTGTATCCCATGATACTACCATTAGAGAGAGAGAGAGAGAGAGAGAGAGAGAGAGAGAGAGTTTTTTATAGACCTCGATGGTGCTACCGTCAAAATCTTGATAGTAGTTAACGATGTCACTATAACGCTCGAAAATCGGCACCCAAGTACATAAACTCCGATTCAAAGTTCCCATATGTTAAACAAATAAAAACGCACGTGTGATCTCATTTAGATTAATATTCATTTCACACACAAGCAATCAAAGTAACTCAAGTCAAATTAGTAGATCCAAAGCGAGGTGGAAACAACAAAAATCAATGAAGAAAATGGACCAAATGTGTGCATGAAAAGCTTCTCTATAACTTTTATTTATCCGATGTAAAGGTCAGTAGTATGTATGTAGGAGTTAGTAGTATGTATGGAACTTGTAAATGTTATTCAACTGTATGCATAGGATCAAAGTGATGTTGTTGTATGCTATCCAACCCACTCACCAAGTGAGTCCCACCATAATGATTGGATGCTGTAGAGATCGAATTTATACAATCATTAGGCAGGTCACACCATATGAAAAACAATGACATGTACCAAAAGGATTTTTGTTGTGGGCAAAAGTAAATTGATCCATCATACGGGAAGAATCAATAAGTGACTCAAGGCCAAGGCGACTAGAGAACCGGAATAGGCTTTTATCTTGAGCTGTGGAAGCACATAACTCGGAGATAAGACAAGTGACTCTCTCAACGAAGAGATGAGCCAACTCGAGCTGAGTTGTTCAAAGATGTAGCTTAGTAGGGGAAGATCCATCTCACCAATACATCTATAAATACGAGCTAAGGACCGGCAAGGTAAGGAGCTCGGGCTGAACTCTCAGACATCTCGAGCTGACTAGATCGATCATGGCCAAAGGCAAGACAAAATATCCGGAAGGATTCCCACCCTTGACCCAAAAAGGCAGGATTTGGAATGATCCTAGTCGAAGATCACTCTGAGTAAGGTTGTTTTCCCAACAGTTTAGGGAGTAGATTCTTATCCAAATAGGGACTCTCCAACATATCCAATGTATCCCATGAAGATATGGTTGTTTTAGAACTGCCTAAAGACCTTACAAGTATGACCCCCACAAAAAGGGGCTAAGCTAAAAAAAAAAAACTCAAACTCAATCCTTTTATCCCATTCTATTAGGCTGCTTTGGATGATCCACGACTATCATAATTGACACTGCTGTTCTTCACATCTTCCTATTTCCCTGCAAGTGCATCGATTCATGCACATCTCCAATTGATCATGTTTGTACACCAGATTCCGACAACAACAATTTTCAAATTCATATGACAGCCCATGCAATGGCTATATCGACCTTACTTTGGGGGCAGCCCACTTGATGGGTTGGATTAACTTAAATTCAAAGATGTAAAATAAGCTTTTTATAATTTATGCAGATAATACATAATTATTATACATAATTTAATGCATAATTATTGTTAACTAAAATGAGATGATTGTACGAATATCTTACTTGATTTAAATAAAGTTAGAAGAATTTCAAATTTAGAATTTTATTGGAGATAGTTTAATTTGTGCTGCAATAACAACAACAAAGACTTCACGGTCCGTCCATGTCAACATGAAAACAATGGTCACGATGGCCGAGATTGACCGTATGTCCCATGGGTCACGATCATCTGCAATTTAAACGCATCTTCTCTTTGATAACAACCCATTTAGAATATAATAAATGTTTGTGAATGACTTTGGAGTCAATGCAAGGGCAATGATCAAGCGCTTATTGAACACTATATCTTATATTGCTCTTAGTTGCACTGGTTTGCTTTGCTGGTCCATTGATTCCATGATCTGAACCGTCCATTGTGTCCAGCATGTGCTTTTGTGGACTACTGCATAAAAATCACACTGATCAAGATATTGTAGCCGTCCGATTGGTAGTCTATAAAATAGACGGTCACTATCTTTAGCCAAAAAAAAAGAGTGGGTTTTATAATAAATTCGATCCATCTATTTGTTGGGTCTTATCATGTATGGCTTATGGTTTTAAAGAATCCTTTTCATCGTAACCATCTGATCCATCTCTTGGAAAAGAATGTCAACCTAACGGATGGTTTGGATCATCCAATCTGGTGATTTTGCATGGTAGGCCTTGGAACTTGTGTTGGACGTGATGAACGTATCAGATTGATTGATTGGACTATCCTAGTATCCCGATGCAACTACAAGCAAGATTAGTCTACCAATAAATGGGCGCTGGTTAGAGGTAGGGTCGTCCCATCAATCTCATTTTAAGGTCATGGCCCACCTAAACTTAGTCAAATGATTTTGGACGGCCTGGATTGAGGTCGTTTTCTGCCATGTGTACAGTGGGGCCCACTGAGACGTGTGACTGAGACCTAATCCATCCATCATGTTCTCGTTAGCTCCAAAACATGCAGAGACCCACATGCAATCTGGACGGTTTTTAACGGTGGGCATCCCATCCCAGCTTTCCGTATGGTGTGTCCCACCTGAGTTTTGGGTCGTCCAATTTTTCTAGGCCCCAATGAGAACACCAATAACACACACGATGGACGGCTTGGATACCATGCACACATCACGTTGGGCCCCACACATAGCATTGTAGGTCAAGCTTGACCTACAGAGCTTTGCACCGGATTCAGCCTCTTGATGAAATCCACCGATTTCAATCAAATAAACGGTCCTGATTGGACCATCCACCACTCGAAACCAATCACGTGGAGTGAAGCTTGCTTGACTTAGTCTCCACCGGTCACGATCTCTTGATCAAGATTGATTGAACGGTGGGCCACGGTCCTTGGCCTCACACAAAAGACTCGGAGTAAATGGGGTATGACAGTGAGGTGGGCCATCCCCATGGAAGGATGTCTTTGGCATCTTGACTTTTCAAAAAGGGTGAAGATTTTGAGAATGAAAGGCACCCTTCTTTACCTCAAATTCACAAAAAAGAATTGTAAAAAATGGCTTCATTTTCAGCCGTTCATACCTTATCTACTCTTAGGAATTACATTATACATGGCCCACTTCTTTCAACGGTGTGCATCAATTTTGAATTCTACGCCTGTTGCGTCCCATCATCCTAAATGGAAGGCCTGGGCTATCAATGTAGGGATCTTTTTCTCAGTTGAATCTGGACCGCTGTTGTATTTATCTTCTCAGCCATCTATCTTTAGGACAGAAATCAGAGGGTTAAGATTGTTCAATCAAAGAGATTTTTGGGTTGTAGTCCATCCAAGGTGGGATGTAATAGATTAATGGTCTGGATTACTAAAGAATGGCCCCCTCTTGAATGAATTGAAAACTGCTTGCAACACCTGGGTAGTGTATCATATGATTCCCTTTTCTACTTTTTAAAATATCAGGTCATGGTCACGAATTTCACATGATACACTAACATTAATATAAGAGAGGCCTTTTTTTCTTTTTTTATTTTTTAAAAACATGACATCTAATCCGTTCATCGTATGCATCACCTCATTTTCTCGTTGGAGCACAAAAGTAAGGTTGATTAAAAAAATACGAGGGCCACACCATGTAAGGTCATGCTAAAACTTTATACTTTCAAAAAACAAAATCTAAAATTAGGTGATGTGGCCCATCTGAGTTGTTGAATAGCCTTATTTTCAGCATGGCACATCTTTTGAATGGATTGGATGGCACATATAATACATGGTGAGCCCGGCACTTAAGCTGGAGGATTTTAACGGTAGCTGCTGTTTTTTTTATCAGGCGGGACCACCTGTCTTTGTATCCTTTTCATGGGCGCGGCTTCGGTGGATCTGGGAATCCACCAGGTTGGTGGGATCCCTGAACGTGGAGCCCACCGTGATATATGTTCCTGACATCCATGCCATCCAAACGTTTTGAAATCTCATTTCAGGCATCATTCAAAAAATGAATCAAATTTAAATATTTTGTGGACCACACCATAGGAAACAAGTGTTGACTGAATTCCCATCATTAAAAACCTCTTGTGGGCCACGTAAATGTTTATTTGTCATCCCAACTTTTTATAAAGTCACAAAGACTTGGATGAAGGGCCCATGAATATATTAATTGGATTCAAAACTTTTACAGCCCATAGGAAGTTTTTAATGGACAGTCACAGCTATTTCCTATGGTATGGTCGAACCAAGATTTGGATTATCTTATTTTTGGAATCATGCTCCAAAATAAGGATATATATATATGAGAAAAGGTACTATGCAAGCAGTCATCGGACGGCTGGATGGTGAAAGTTTCAAAAGAACGGTGAAATTTTATAGGGAGAAGAGTAAGGTTTTACGAGAAAGTGGAGAAATAAAACCAGTGAAATCGGCTCTCTCTCAAGCATATTTCCTACGAAAGCCTCTCACATGAAGGTCCTACCCTAAAAACCTAGGTGGGCCCTACCATGGGGTTTTTTGAGAAATCCACCCCATCCATCTATTGTTCTCATATAATTTTAGGATATGATCTAAAAAATGAGCCAGGTCTAGGGATCAAGTGGACCACAAGTTGGGGATTGAACATCCACCATTAAAAATTGTTTGGGAGATGGAGAAGTTTCGGATCAATCTGGTACTTGTGTTTTCACTTCATCCATGTCTACATGACCTTTTGAATAGGTTGGATGGTTAAAAAAACACCACGGTGGCCCTTAAAAAGATTTCAATGGTGGGTGTCATTATCATTGTAGCTTCCTTTGGTGTGGTCCACTGGAGCTGTGGACCTGCTTCATTTTTAGGATCATACCTTAAAATAATTTGAGAAAAGCAACGAATGACATGGATAAAACACTTAATCATATTGGGCCCCACAGAGTCCTGCCCAAACGGATTATCGTCCGAGCGGGGGTAGGACGCAATCCGCGTCCTCTTTCTTTTGCGTCAGTGTGAAACGGGCGGAAACGGATTGGCTACTCCCTCTACTATTAGCTCGGTGGTGGTGGGTAGTGCTCTATGAGCCCCACCATGATGTATGTGTTTCATCCATGTCGTTAATCCATTTTTACATATCATGTTATGATTTTATCCCAAAAATGAAAGGGATATAAATCTCAGGTGGACCGCACCACGGGAAAACAATAGTGATTGGATATCCACCATCAAAATCCTCCTAAGGCCCATCGTACTGTTTATTTGACATCCAATCTATTGATTAAGTCATACAAACATAGATGAAGTGAAAACATCTTTATCCAAAACTTTTTTGGATCCCAAAAAGTTTTTAATGGTTGACATTCAATCAACACTGTTTCCGGTAATGTGGTCCACTTGAGATTGGGATATACCTTATTTTTGGTCTCATACCCAAAAATGATCTAGAAAAATAGATGGACGGCATGGATGAAACACATACATCATTGTGGGGCCCACAGAGCACCAACCACCCGCCATTGGCTGGTGGCGGGGGAGTAGTCAATCCGTCTCCAGAACGGGTCCCGTTTGACGGAAGCAAATTGCGCAGTAACTCACTACGCCTAGCATACTGAGTAAACTCTGTGAGGTCCACCATGATTTATGTATCTGATTCGCTCCATCCATCCATTTTACCATATAATTTTAGTGCCTGAGCACAAAAATTAATCATATAGAATGTTCAAATGGACCACACCACATGAAACATTGAAATGAATGTCTACTATTGAAAAATTCTTGGGGGCCATGGAAGTTTTGGATCTAGCTTATATTTGTTTCTTCTCTTCATCCATGTCTCAGTGATAGATGACATGATTAGATGACAAATAAACATCACTATGAGGCCTAGCAAGATTTCAATGGTTGAAATCATTTTTCCCACTGTTTCCTGTGATATAATCAACTTGAGATGTGGATTTGGTTCAATTTTAAGCTCGACCCCTTAAATGATATGGAAAAACGGATGTACCATGTGGATTTCTCAAAAAATCTCACGGTAGGCCCCACCTAAGTTTCCATATATAGCAGTACTTTATGCTAAAGGCTTTTGCAAGAAATACACTGAGTCATATTGTAACACTCTGATTTTCAGAACCCGAGTACACGACTCGGATTCCAAAAACCCAGGAGTTAGCTGATGATCAACCAATAAATCAAAGTGCGATATAGCGGAAATGAGAATCATATCATAAATATGGCTTCAAAATAGGAACAATATTCGGGCCCACCCAGCTGGGGGCCACTTACAAAACCTCAAGTTTCCTTAAAACCCGAATGTACTGAAATAAAATAGATGACTAAGCTACTGATTTAGCCCGTAGTAGGCTGCCGCCTCCTGCTGCATCTCATCATATGGCTCCTCGACGGCCTCCGCCTCCGGGCCTGCCTCGCCCCCAACATTTCCCGTACCTGCATCCTCTGTACGGTTGAATATTGATGAATGAGTGGCCAGCTCAGTGTGATCTCCCCTCAAGATTACACACCGCCGCCCTAAACGAGGAATAACATAAGAGCATACAGATAATCCAAAACACAGTATATGCAATCTTGTTAAATGCATGAATGCATGAATGTAATCATCGACCCGGGTAAATCATCCGGACGGTCGGTGCCCCAGGAGAGATATCCAGACAGGCAATGGGGTCGTCACCCTGGATGTGACTGGTCGTCAGCGCAACATTCAGCGTAATCGCATGGGCATGAGGATCCTAGTCATCATCATAAATCGATTGGCTGGTCATTAGCGCAACACGCAGCGTAATCGTATGGGCATAATGATCCAAGCCGTCGTAGTATGCTGTGCATGCATGATCTGCCAGCCCATTATTAATCCATTTTCAATCAACCATTTAGAATGAGCTCACGGTCACTACGGGGAGCGCAAGGCCCAGCGTAGGCCGACGGCCCGGGCATAGTGTCCCATTACCACCATCCCCGGCCCATGAGACTACCGTCTTAGGGTGTGTGTAGTACCCGCTAACATGTGGTCAATTAATTCAACATAAGGGGGCCACCACCAATGCTACTGGGTATGAAATGTTGAAATCACCAAATGTAGTGTTTAAACCATGACGGCATGAATGATATAAGGACGAGTAAACAGCGGTATTTAGAAATGTTATAAAGTTCATCCCAAGTCATTGGGTGGAAACCCACATGGATGGTATACCCCATGGTTAACACCCCAACCAAAACCTCCATGTCAGGGATCTACATAAATCACAACTAGTCTAATTACACCCCAAGCACGGACTCTCTTTTGATAAGAATTCCCATAGAGAGATTTTAGCCATATGTGTGTCATAGCAACATGCATCATAATTTTGAAGGGAAATAAGGAGCAACATCTGAAATCGCATAATGACTGGATTATTCACTTAGGCAGTTCAAATAAATAAACATTATAAACAATAGTAAGCATGAGGACTTTCATGTTAAGCTAATAACCCACAGTTCATCATTGGCCTAGTTAACCATTTACACTACTAAAACTACTTATTTCTAGTTTAGATGGGGATGGAAAGCTTAAGGGGAGGAGATCATCACCAGACAAGTTGTAGAATGCTCCTAAAGGCAAGGTTCCTTGAGAAGACGGTGAATTTCTACCACTCACGCAACTTCCTGCACAATTTTAATTCGTATTTAGACATGAGTTCCAATGTCTAATATATATATAAGGATAGGTGGAGAGTTGGAAGGTCCAAACCGAGGTTGTTTAGGCTGTAACCAAAGGCAGTCAAGCCTTCTAAACACGTGCACCTATTTTAGTGTGAACTGGGCTCAATCAGTCCAAACTTGGCCAAGGTGGGCCTGCCGTGTATCAGCCCACAAGCGACTAAGGCTCATGGAGGCGTGTGGAGTGCCCTATTAGAAATGGGTGCAGCCCATGAGATCCGCTAACGTGGTATGTGGCATAGCCACATGGTTTTGAACATGGCGCAGCCCTTGCCAGTGCAACCCACCGACAGTTGGTGTGTGGCCAACTGCCTTGTGGTGCAGTCCATCCAATAGACGACATGGATGAAACGCACATAGATGAAACCCGCACAATGCATGGGACCCACAGAATAACTGTTGGGGATGCAGCAACCATGCTATCACTAGACGTGTTGGCCCACCGCCATATGGATGAGCTAGCACACTATAATTATTATATATGCGTCACATAGTGTATCTATGTATACATTATGTATATTATATTTGCATCAGACGGTTTACATGCATGCATAATTTACATTATGGATGTATCATCTAGTATATTTAGGTATACAACATGTATATTATATTTGCATCATACGGTACGTATGTACATATCATATACATTATACATGCATCACACGAGCACTTGGTGAACGGAGTGGATGTCCGTCCAAGTGTATGACGTTCAGACCCTGGACGTTCTACATCCAGCGTGTACAAAGTGGGTTTCACGAGTACGTGTGTTCCACCCATCATATACATGTATGTACATATGTATGTAATATATTATGAATATAGACTAATATGCCATTAAGAGGGAGTCCAGCGTCTGGACATTATAGCGCACCCCTCCCCTGCATGTGTATCACGAGCAAGGTGGGTCCCACATCCTCATCCAGATGGGTGGACGGTTGGATATGGCCCAAGCCATGGTGGGGCCCACATCTTATGGTACTTTCACACACACACACACGCACATATATATATATAGAAATATACATATATATATATATATATATATATATATATATATATATATATATATATATATATATATAGAAATATACATATATATATATTCTATTTTTTTTATTATTATATATATATTTTTTTTTATTAAAAAAAAAGAGAACCCACGGTTGCTGTTCAGCTGGTAACGTCCAGCACTAGACGGTCAGGATTTGAACGTCCCTTGATGGGCGTTCCCCTATAGCCTCGTGTGGCTCACCTGGCATCAGCGTGAGGCCCGCCAGGAGATGCAAGGTGCGGCCCAGCAGAGCTTGGTGGAGCCCAACGTCAGACAGCCCACCCGAGTTTGGTGAGGCCCATCTGCGTTTTTGGTGAGGCCCAGAGCCATCGCAGCCTGCAAACTTCAACGCAAAACAATCCTACTGCCGCACGCTGCAGGGGCTGTTCTTGGCGTCGATTTTTCAGATTGAAAATGGTTCGATTTCCACCGTTTCCTCAGCCCCAAACTGGGACCATATATATATCATGGCTCGGCCCCAAACAGGGCCTGATGAAGGCCAGCGTTGGACTGCTGCTTCCTGAAAGTTTGGCCAGTTTTCTAGCTCCAAACAGAGCTCGACGAAAACTTGTTTTCCATCTTGTCTTTTGGTCCGATTTCAGCCATTGTTGGGCTGATCTAAGTCCGAGTTACAACCACCGTTGGGTTCCAGGTGACACCACCTACCTCTTACTAATGTTACAAAGTAGGAAGATATGAGAAGCATAGGAAAAAAAATCAAGAGGAAATGTCCTCTCTTGCAGCAGCTCACCTGGGTCAGGTTTTCCCTGATTCCTCCCTCTTCTTTTCTCACTCACTCTCTCTTGCTTGTGGTGCCACTACGGGTCCACACTGACCCGACTCAGCCTAGTTCTTCCCCATGGCTGAGGCGGTGCAGGGTGCACTGAGTTCACCTGGTTGCCCTCTCCTTTCTCCCTTCTCTATCTGCTTCGTGAAGCTGCAATTCCCACTGACCCGACTCGGCCCAACCTTACCGGGACTGAGTTTGAGCAGTGGAAACCGAGCCCACACTGTCGGCTGGCCACTCTCTCTACACACGCTCTATCCCTTCTATCTCTCTCCTCTCTCGTTGGTGCGAAACCCAAGGCTATAGGACTCCTTATATAGAGGGAGAGGGAGAGCACCAACGGCTAGAAGTGCACCGACTGTGCATGGCTGAGATCTAAAATCAGGTTTGCATGGGGTCCATCCATCCGTTTGGATGAAAAGCTGAACTTGGGGCCCATCAGAAAAGCATTCTTTCAGGTCTGGTGGGGCCCATCTCGTCGTTTCGTGTGGATTTTTCAACGGGGAAGATGACCCGATCTCTAATGGCGGACCGACGATTAACGTGCATGGGCACGATCTGATCCATCTGGTCGGTCCAGATGGGACCCAGGATCAGCGTGGGGCCTACTTCTCGTGTCCCAAATGTCCATCTCCTCATATCCCACGAGAATCTCCAATTCTCGTGAGATGGAGCTCGAGTTTTCGTCTTCATTGGGTCTCGCCTCGCACCATTGACAGGGATGGAGCCACGTGTCCCCAGGAACGGCTAGGAGAGATTCCGCATCTCTTTCCCGGAGTGGAATGTAGCTCCTAGCTTTTTCTTACACGGCCCTTGCCCGGCCATTTCCGAAACGAAGAGAGCACGCCTCTCTGTGGAAGTTGGATGGCTGAGATGGCGCCATCGGGCCGATCATGAACCGTCCAACCATTTCCAGATGGGTTCCGTTCAATGGATTTTCGCCACTTGTAATGAAATGGACGGTGGTTTCCTTTCTTTCTCGTCCGTTTACAGTGGCCCACAAAGCTATACGGTTTTGTTAAGCTGGGCCCCTTGGAGAAAATGAACGGTCCAGATGGCTCGGAAAATGGCTAGGGTGGGCCACTTAGAGGTTCAAAGATTCCCCATTCAAAAAAAGAAACGGCGGGAAAACGCCATTTTCGGATTTTTTTTTTTTTTTAGAGAGAGAGTCGGTCAAAGGACGTTTGACCGACCTCATGGTTCCAACGCGCGTCGAGTGCATGTGTACTCGATGTACACGCACTACGTGGGAGCCCCTATGGGATGTTAGTGCTCCCATCCACACCGTCCATTCGCACTGGGGGACCCTCCTAGGGGTCCCTACCAACTTCTGGGCTGATGGTAAGGCCCAGGTGGGCCGTTATACTACTCTTTAGGCTATTATTGGCCCATATAACGCGACCCGACGGCCCAGTGGGTCTGATATTTATTTTCAACGGTTCATATCCCATACTGGTCGTGCTGAAGGTTTGATTGCCACTAGCGAGTCCTCAAACATTGGGGATGAGTGCGTCGTGGCAGTCTTTTATTAACATAAATGTTCTAATTTAAAATGTTTAGGAAGTCTTACCCTCTACGTATTATGGGGTGCGTTCCGGCACCTAGAGGACTTGGATGGATGACTTCGATTCCAGTTGGAACCTTCGTCCTACACGAACCAAGTTCAAGTCAGCTTGACTCAAGTTAATGTGGGTCTATAAGGGTAACACCCGAGTACCAGAGGTACGGGGTGTTACAGAGCGATAATGCCTGTGTCAAAGAAGGACACTCGGTCTCCAAACCGTCTGCCTTATTCGACGGTTGATAGCAAGGTTCGCACGTAATGATGTGCAAATCGGTGCACAACTGAGCGTCTCTCTCTCTCTCTCTCTCTCTCTCTCTCTTTATATATATATATATATGGAAAAGGTTCTATGCGGCGGAGCTCATGAGAACTTCTCATGAGGTCAAGTTGTGTGGGCCCTACCATGATGTATGTCGAACATCAACACCGTGCATTTGATGGGTCCCCTTTAAATTATGGGATATCCCAAAAATCAGCCGTATACGGAACTCAGGTGGGCCATACCATCTAAAATCATGTGAAGACATGCCTAAAATATATAAAAGCACTTGGTGGGGCCCACCTGAAATTTGGATGCATTTGAAACTTGGTTTGACCCCTCATCCAAGTGGGACACACATAATGGATGGGCTGGATTTGTGAACCACATCTCGATGGGCCCAACAAATGATTATGAATGTTTTAATGCAGGGTAACCCCTCTCAACTTTTGTATGTGGTGTGGCCCACATAAGTCATGGATTGACTTGATTTTTAAGCCCCAAGCCCACCGTGGAATGGTGCATCTGACTGATGGGGTAGATGTTCGACATACATCATGGTAGGCCCACACAGCTCAACTTCATGGGGAGTTCCCATGAGCTTAACCGTACGGCACCTTTTCCATGTATATATATATATATATATATATATATATATAACATTAAAGTCTGAAAATTAAATATTGAATCGGGGTCTCTAAGGGAAGAAGCTAAGGAAGGAGAAGTGAAGGTAAGGAGAGTGACAGGTTAACCAAGGAGAACTAAATTTCTCTTCTTCAGGAGGACTTCGTACCGCAACCGGGAGCTCTTTCGGGTTCCCTAGAATCATAAGAAGGTGATATCCAACCCTTCACCCAAACCCTAGGTTAATTGGGTTTTCTCTTTCCAAATTTTCTTATAGACTTCGTATGTTGGATAGGTTCTGACGCCCTCCGCCAAACTCTATCTTAGAAAACGCCAAGGGAAGAAGACTCGACGCAAAGGTGCAGACTATTGATTTTAGGTTACCTTTTATCGACCCCTGAGGGTCCAGATAGTGATCGTGGTTCGTAAGCTACCCCTATAAATTGGCTTCACCATCTTACCTTTAAACAAGTTGCCATTTGTTTATTTCGATTAATCTATTGCAATCCACATGTTTGATGAAATGCCTCATGATTTTCATTCAGATTTTTGCTATTGGTTACATGTTCGATGAAATGCCTAAGTATAGTCATGACGATAAATGCTATTCATATGTTAAATTTGATGATTACATAAATGTGTAACCCACTGATGTTTATGTGTTCGACGAAATGCTTGTGTGAGCCTGACAATAACATTATGCTAGAGTATCGTAGCGATTATCAAGTTACAGAGACATATGATTTCTTCCCTCCTTGGGAACATCGACTAACCGCCTGAATTAAACAGTGGCTTGATCCGAGCCAGCCACGTTTGACTTGTTCGATTGACTTGGGTTGAACTTAGACGGTCGACTGTAGTCGGACTACGCGGAACTCTTGTAACAATGTCGGTCGAGTTGAAGTGCCCCAAGTCGACCGAATAAGCTTGAAAGTCGACGAATTTGCTCGGAAATCTTGGATTGAAATAACTTCGAATAGAACCTAGAGTACCCACATTAGTATTGAATGAGTCTACTTTAAATCATAACGGGGAAGAATCCGCAAGACTCATGAGCCGAGCATGGTGGTATGAGACATCGTGTCTGAGCTGTCGGCCTATGCTGGGGCGACAAGACTCCCCGTAGTAACCAATGATCAGCAAATCAAGGAAGCTGTGAATAAGACATTTCAAATTACGCGACCGTCCCATGTGTACGTATGAGTGACGACTTTTATGTAAACCGTGAACTCCCTCCACTTGTCGATGAGCTGCCTAACCCTGTGCGTCCAGACTGTGCATCCAGACTGTGTCATCGGGGTCCATGGTGATCGGTCGAGACTATTGGTCGGGCTAGTGTTAGCCTCCTATCGGTGGGGGAAACTGTCGCATTGGTCATGGACCCGATATCGGATTTCGAGACGCAGGTAAGGAGTATTTTTGCCGCTCCGAGCCTCGTCAATCGGTTGAGACCAATATAAGATAAGGGTACTTTAGTTTCCCCCAAACTACTGGGTGAACACAACTAAACAAATACTTAACTAATGATTTGAATCCATCGCATTGCACTATTTAGGAGCATACATCATGTTATAACTTCATATTTCATATTTAATAAGAGTTATTAGAAAATGTCGTTTTCTCTTAATATCCTTACCTACATTGATTGGATTAATAATATGCGTAACTCATTGTTAATAGTACCATTGAGTTGATCACCCACTCTCACTTTGGGACAGTGTTTTAAAACATCAACCAGACGACTTCATAGATGCAGGTACTACGAAGGCAGACGCGCTCGACGACGTGTATACGGACCACGAGTTAGAATTCTCATTCTTCCAGCTTTTCGATGGGCCGACTTAGACGGCATATCACTTGATTTTGGGTATTTATGTTTGGACCTAGATGCCCCACTCTTTTGGACATATTTTTTAGAGCCTTAGATGTATATTGGGCCTGGTTGTAGACCCGTATCCTGACTCGATGTATAAGACACATTCAGTATACTTTCTTCTACTTAAATATGATTATTTTGGAACCTATTGCTTGTTTAAAGATAATCACTTAAGTGTTTGATTACTATATGATGAGGACTCAAATAAACTTCCTGCCCAAATAGGGTGAGATTAACGTCCAGGATCTCACGAGCCGAGTATTAGACGACTTATGAAATTCCAGCATGTTTCTAGCGACATTCTCTCCATTTTGGCGTGTTTTCAATGACCTTTAAAAAAAAAAAGAAAAAAAGAAAAAAAGAAAAAAAGAGAGTGAGACCACCACCTATTTTAAAAGTTCAAATGATTATAAGGTAGTTTTACAGGGACTACTCTTCGGTCACTCTCTAGTGAGATTGTAACACTTTGAAATTTTGTTAACTTGAAAATTAGATGTCCTTGAACGTTACCTTTGATTTCTCGATTTGAGTGCATGTCTTTGCGATCAAAATGAGTGATTTTGGGTCAACCAAAATCGTCTGATCGAGTAAGAGTGTGAAGTTTGGGCAACCTGAACAGCAATGCCACCGTGAGGAGCACAATGCTACTACGAAAAATGGAGATTTTTATGCTTTTAAGAGTATCCGACAATGTAAGAAATTAAATACACTATGAACATACAATTTAGGACCAAATTCTTTAGTTTAATGCATTTTGGAACTTGAAAACTTGAAATGAAAACCTTAGGTCAATTTTTCATGCTGTGCAATTTTGAACGTCGCAATTTGAGTTTTCGGATTGCCTTGGTAAATATGATCGAGTCTGTAGGATTTCAATTCATGCACAATCACTCGAAAAACCATTTTAATGAGTGAATGGAATTGAGAAGAGATTTACTTTTAGAGCGGGGAGCATGAAAATCCAAAATTTCCAAGAAAAATGTGAAAAAAGGTAGTCACGGTCGACTGTGAAAATCTACAATCGACCTTGAAGTGGGTAGAGGTCTACGGTCGGAAAAACAACTTGTTTTTACTTCAAAGGGCTTTATTTTGAGGCCCTACCATGAGAGAAGATGAATAAGTACGAGGAGGTAGGAAAGGAAGATGGATAAGGAGGAAAGGTCAAAGAAAAGAATGGATAGGTATGAGGTAAGAAAGGAAGATGGATAAGGAGGAGAGGTCGAAGAAAAAGATAGATAAGTAGGAGGTAGGAAAGGAAAATGATGGGAAGAAAGATGGGGAAGGAGAGGATAGCACCTAGGGCCGTGGATCATACTTAAAAGTACTCGAATCGCACATGGGATAGGATCGTGGTTAAGCTTAGTCCAATGATCTTCATTGTGCATTTTTGTTATGATTATGGTTAAGCTTAGTCCAATGATCTTTATTTTGCATTTTTGATAAGATCACCGTTATACATTTTTAACATACAATCTGGAAGGTTTTTAACAGTCAGTGTCCCATCCCAACTTTTCCATGTGGTGTCCCACCTGAGTTTTGGGTCAACCAAAATTTTTGGGCGCCAGTGAGAACACTAGTAACACATATGATGGACGTATTGGATACCATATGAACATCACGTTAGGCCCCCACATATAGCATTGTAGGTTAAGCTTGACCTACAGATCTTTGCACCGGAAAAAAAAAAAAACAAAATCCACCAATCTCAGTCAATCAAACGGTCCTGATGGGAACCTCCAACACTTGAAACAAATCATGGGGAGTCAAGCTTGCAAGACTTTAATTAAGTCTCCACAGGTCACGATATCTGGATCTAGATTGATGGAGCGGTGGGCCCTGGTCACTGGCCTCACACAAAAGAGCCTGAGTAAATGGGGCATGATCAGTGAGGTGGGCCATCCCAATGAACTGTCCAGCCACTCTGCTTGCTGTACAAACATATTTATCAGTTTGTTTCTGAAATGGTGAACTACCTTTGCGAACCCCAACCTATGGTATACTTGTACAGGGATGTTAGCCTTATAATTTTCTAAATTTTGGCAGACCTGGGCCCACTATAATGGGGCACAAAAGTTAGGGGCAGCAACATTGTTTCAGCAGGAATTATTTCTGGACCTTGCTATCCATAATTTGTATGAATTAAATAAAATATTTATACTACCTCAAAAATTCTAAAATTTTGCAGATAGGTGGCCCACTCATGGTAGGACCCACCTATCGATTGCCCTGCTCGACAGGTCGAGTGGCCCACTCGACCAGTCGAGTGGCGCTCGACTCAAAGTCCAGTGAGCAGCAGTTTTTGGGTTTCGAGGTAATTGACCAGTTGAGAAGCCTGCTTGACCAGTCGAGGTTACGCAAATTCGTTTTGCGGATTTGATACAGACTGCGGAATTTTGACGCGGTTTCGCAAGGGTGCGAAAGGGAAGTTGCCTAAACTATAAATATGGGTTCCTAGGGCTTTTCTAGGGGATTCTAATGTGTGGCCAAAGGGTTTTCTTTATACAGTTAAAGGAAAAATGTTAGTATAGTGCTTGTAATCTCGTTTTCTCCAGAGTGGAAGTTTGCACCCGTAGTTTTTTACCATTGTTGGGGTTTTTCCACGTATATTGTCTTGTAGTTTGTATGGTATGCTTTGATTCTATTCCCAGATTATACTTCTTTTTGTTTATTGTTTATGGGTGAGACCGGAGATTGGATCTCAGTTCACTGTATTGTTGGCGTGCTGCGCAACAAATACTTCCACTCTTGGTTTAGTTCAATTGGGAGCGATGACGGAAGAATGAAAGACTAGAATTGAGAAGTTTGATGGTTCAAACTTTACCTTCCGAAAGATGCGGATGAAAGATTATTTGTATCGAAGGACCTCTATATTCCTTTATGAGGAAAAGAGAAGAAACTAGAGAAGATGACGGTGATGAATGATTTTTATTGGATTGGAAGACTTTAGGAACGATCCGACTCTTTTTGTCTAAGAGCGTAGCCTTTAATATATCTAAGGTGAAGACCACAAAAGAATTAATAGAAGCCCTATATACGATGTATGAGAAACCCTCGGCATCAACAAGGTTCATCTTATGAAATAGCTATTTAACGTGAAGATGTCGGATGGTGGGAGCGTGGTGAACATCTAAACGAGTTCAATACGATCACGAGCCAATTGAAATCCGTTGGCATTGTTTTTAAAGACGAGGTCGGGCATTATTGATTTTATCCGGTTGCAACTTGGGATGATTTGGTGATTCTTTGTGAGCAATTCTTGGTCGACAAAGTGAAATTAGATTATGTGACCGGTCTAATTTTCAACGAAGAATTTAGAAGAAAGACATTAGGAGTTTCGGAAATTTCGGGAATGCTCTAAACGTTGAAGGAAGAGGAAGACCGCTAAATAAATGAGGTAATAAACACGGACGTTCTAAGTCGAAGAAAAAGTCTAAGGGACCGAAAGACAAAGACGGGTGTTGGTATTGCGGAAAAAGGGGCACATGAAATGCGATTGCAGGTCGCTTAAGAAACAAGAAAGAAACTCTTGAGGTGGGAAGGATTCAATGAATCTATCTGAGGAGAGTGACACAGAGGCGTTGATCTTATCTCTTGATATGCGGAATAAGTCTTGGGTCATAGACTCGGGTGCTTCGTTTCATGTCACTTCGTGTAAGGAAGTTCTGCGTGATTATGTGTCAGGTGACTTTAGGAGAGTCTACCTAGGTGATGATGAGCCGTGTAGTATTGTTGGAAAGGGAGACGTTTATATAAGTCAGAAAGACGGAACGATTTTGAAATTAAAGGATGTCAAACATGTACCGCGTTTAAAATGGAATTTGATCTCAGTAGGACAGTTGACCGATACCTGATATGTGACGACATTCACTAGTGATTCCTGGAAGATCACAAAAGGTGCCTTGATAATATCTCGAGGCAAGAAGGAAGGTATTTTGTACGTGATTTTAAGATCATATAGTTTACTCGGAGTCGCATCAACTGGAGTGAATGGACAATTATGACATTAAAGGTTGGGACATATGAGTGAGAAAAGTGATGAAAGTGCTATTGTCAAAAGGGAAGCTATCGTGGTTGAAGTCTATTGACTTGGAATTCTACGAGAACTGCGTGTATGACAAGCAGAAGACGGTAAGTTTCAAGAAAACAGACGTGCTCCAAAGACACATCTGTTGGAGCTTGTACACACCGATGTGTGGGGACCGACACATGTATCATTTCTTAGTGGCTCATGTTATTTAGTTTCCTTATTGATAATGCTAGTAGAAAAGCGTGGGTCTATTTCTTAAAGCATAAATCGATGTATTTGATGTATTTAAAAAGTGAAAAGTAATGGTAGAAAACGAGACAGTAAAACAGTAAAATGTCTCGATTTGATAATGGGGGAGAATATTGTGATAAGAGATTTGAGGAGTATTGTGCAGAAATAGAATCAAACATTAGAAAATAATTCCAGGGACATCGCAGCAGAACGGTGTGGTTGAGCGCATTAATAAGACCATCCTTGAGCGCGCCAGAGCATGAGGTTACATGCGGGGTTGCCAAAGACGTTTTGGGCGGATGCTCAATAATGTCGTATATCACATCGATAGAAGTCCTCAAAGCACCATTGGATGGTGGGTTACCAGAAGAACGTGGATTGAGAAAGAAGTGAACCTTTCACATCTCGAGTGTTCGGTTGCACTTCATATGTTCACATTGATGCGAAGATCGAAACAAGCTGGATGCGAAGTCCAAGAGGTGCACGTTTATAGGATACGGGCAGCATGATTTTGGCCAGAGGTTTGGGATGCAGAAAACAGAAAAATCATAAGAAGCAAAGACATAGTTTTCAATGAAAAAGTGATGCATAAGGACAAGTGTGCAACAAAACAAGGCCGAGGAAAAAGAATTTGTAGAGTTGGAGGAGTTATCGGACACGGGTGTTATAGCGCCACAAGATGATCATGCACAGGAGCATTATGAGGCGAGCCGCAGACACCGGTTGTGATGAGGTCTACTCGGGAGAGGAAATCCACGGTCCTGATACTCACATTCCTTACATTATCTACTGCTGACAGATAATGGTGAACTAGAGTGTTTTGAAGAGGCATTACAGTCAAACACACGGGTTAAGTGGGAGCAGTCATGGATGATGAGATGGACTCTCTTAAGTCAATCGTACATGGGAGCTAGTTACTCTACCTAAGGGTAAGAAAGTTCTTCATAACAAGTGAGTTTATAATTGAATGAGGAGTATGATGGTTCGAAACGGTATAAGGTTAGATTGGTTGTGAAAGGATTCCAACAAAAGGCAGGGTATCGACTTCACCGAAATATTTTCACCGTGGTGAAAATGTCTACAATTCGCATGGTCTTGAATATAGTGGCTACAGAGGACTTACATCTAGAGCAATAGATGTTAAGACAACCTTTCTTCATGGGGACCTTGAAGAAAAGATATATATGCATCAACCGCCAAGATACGTGACACCGGAAAGGAAAACAATGCGTGTAGATCAAGAAAAGTCTACATGGCCAAGCAGCTCCGAGGCGTGGCATAAGAAGTTCGATAGTTTCATGTCGGGAAGCGGTTTTAGGAGATATCATGCAGACCACTATTACTATTTGAAGAAGTTTGATACGTCGTACATCATCATTCTTCTCTGTACATTGATGATATGCTTGTAGCCAATTCAAGCATAAATGACATCTCGTATCTCTATCTCAACTATCCAGAGAATTTGTCATGAAGGATTTAGGAGTGCAAAATAAATAATAGGCATGAGGATAAAGCGTGACGAGAAAACAAAAACTAATTTTGCCCGGCAGAGTACATAGCCAAGATACTTGATCGATTTAATATAGGTGCTAAGCCGGTTAGCACTTCATTAGCCAACCGCTTCAAGCTTTCTAAGGAGCAAGGTGTAAAGACGCGGGAGGAACGAGATTACATGGCTAAAGTCCCATACGTGTCACCTATTGGGAGTCTCATGTATGCTATGGTGAGCACGAGGCCGGACATTGCTCAAGCAGTGGGAGTTGTTAAAAGGTTCATGAACAACCCCGGGAAGGAGATTGAGAAGCTGTGAAGTGGATCCTCGGATACCTGGTAGGTACTGTGGGTAGGGCGGTGCTATGGTGGATCGAAAATTAAGCTATAAGGCTACGTAGATTCAGATTTGACAGATATCGACAGGAGAAGAAGCACTATAGGGTATATCTTTACTCTGGGTAGTCTTTGCGGTGAGTTCGGTCTCTCGATTCTGAGAAGATATTATCTATCGACAATGGAAGTAAAATATGTTGCAGCAGAAGTGTGCAATGAGATGGTGTGGATGCAAGATTTCATGAAAGAGTTGGGTAAGAAGCAAGCGGATTGCAAGCTATACAGTGAAAATTAGTTGGCTGAGAATTCAGCTTTCCATTCAAAGACCAAGCATATTGCCATCAGATATCACTTCATACGTTCGTTACTGGAAGATGGATCGAATGCTCTAGAGAAGATTCATACAAGTGAGAATCCTGTGGATATGCTAACCAAGGTGGTCACACGAGAGAAGTTGAAGCTCTGTTCATCTTTAATTGGTCTTTAGGCTTGAAGATGGGGAGGTGGTGCACTCCGGATATAGAACGAAGGTTTATGGCGATGTGTCTCTAAGTAAGAGATTGTTAAGATGTGAAACCACATATGGACAAGGCCTCTCAACTAGTCGAGTGGACTGCTCGATCGATCGAGTGACCAGTCGAGGGTTTGATCGACCAGTCGAGATTACGCAGATTCGTTTTGCGGATTTGACACGGACTGCGGAAATTTGAGGCGATTTCGCAAGGGGAGTTGCCTAAACTATAATAGGGGTCCCTAAAGCTTTTCTAAGGTATTGGGAGTTATTCTAAAGTGTGGGCAAACGGTTTTCTCTATACATCTAAAGGGAAAAGGTTAGTACATTACTTGTAATCTTCGTTTTTCTTTATAGTGGAAATTTGCACCCGTGGTTTCTTTTACTGTTGTTTGGACTTTTTCCACGTATATCTTGTCTTGTGGTTTGTTTGGTATGCTTTGATTCTTCTTCTAGATTATATTTATTCTTGTTTATCATTTGTGGGTGAGACTGGAGATTGGATCTCGGTTCACTGGCGTTGTTGGCGTGCTGTGCAACAACTGGTATCAGAGCTATTGGTTTAGTTCAAGTGGGAATGATGATGGAAGAAAGGAAGATTTGAATAGGCCATACCACATGAAACGGTGGGTATCAAGATGATATTCGTTCTTACCGTTTATCTGAGTGGTAATAACTCTACGAACAGTTTGTATGGCATATGAACATCAATTTCAACTCCAAGAAGGTTTGGACGGTGGATGTTGTTGTTCCCATTATTTTGTTGGTGTGACCCACGTGAGTTTTGGAGATGCTTGATTTTTAGAATCCCATACTATTGTGGTCTTTCAAAACCGATGGACGGAGTGGATTTGTCACGGAAATCTCTGTGGATCCCATCACAGGTCTGGGCAGTATGCGGCAATCTGCTCCCGATATCTATGTAGGGATATTTTCTCAGATGAATCCGAGCCATTGTTGTAGTCATCTTCTCAGCCGTCAATCTTCAGGCCAGCTATCAGAAGGCTGAGATTGTTTAATCGAAGAGATTTTTTTGGGTTGTGTATCATATCATTCCTTTTTCTACTTCTTTATATTTACTTTAAAATATCAGGTCATGGTCACGAATTTCACACGATACACTAACATTAATAAAAGAGAGGCCGGTTCCTCTACGACAGTTGTAGAATAATCTCATCCCACAGCAAGGTTTTAATGGCTCATTTTTTTCTACAAACAAGACGTAGAGCTCATCCTGGTGATATTTTCATTACATCCAATCCGTTCATCATATGCATCCCCTTATGTTTTACTCGGAGTACAAAAATAAGGTTGATTCAAAACACAGGTTGGCCAGAGACTCGAACATCAGGCAGCTGGCTGATGTCAGAGCTGTGAACCCCATCATGATGTATGTGCTTTATCTACACCACACATCCATTTTTCCAGCTTAATTTAGAGCATGAGTCCAAAAATAAGGCAGATCCAAATTACAGGTGGACCACACCACAGGAAAATATTGTTGATTGAACGTCCACCGTTAAAGACTTCCTAGGGCCCAATTTAATGTCTTTTTGTCATCCAAACGGTTGATGATACCACACAGAAAACAAATATATCAGTGTACCCCCCCCAAAAGATTTCAACTGTAAGCATTCAATCCCTGCTATTTCCCCCTGATGTGGTTGAATTTATATTTCAATCTGCTTATTTTTTTGGACCTTTCTATAAAATGATCTGGGAAAACTGATGGACAGAGTGGATTTACAATAATCCATCAAGGTGGGCCCACGGACAGGGACTCACCTACTAATTACCCTGCACCCACGTAATCCGCTCCCTGCTAGACATCGTGGAAATGGCTTACGTTCCTTTCGCTGTCCCTTTCCCGGAAAAGGATGTCAGTCTCACGCGTGTGAAAGGAAAAAGAAAAAGTCCACACGTACTTTGTGTCTGGTTCAAATCAGCAGTGGGACCCACACATTCGAGTACGTCACTTGCTTTTCTAGTTGGGTTTGGTGGGTTGACCGCTATTCGGGCACACGTGCGAGGTTCGACTTGGATCCCACGTGTGGGTACGGACGGTGATACCGTTTATACTTTATACTCTCACCATAGGTTCTCTATGACGCAATCCAGACCGTTCTCTTCCCATCCAGCTGTCTTCGCTGATCAGAGGTGGGCCCCACCTTGGCCTGCATATGTATTTATGCTGGATTATATTCAAATGCATTGCACCCGTCTCAACATTTCCTTGATAATTGCCAGTTATGTTATATTATTCATGTGGGTCCTATTTTATTTCTCCACTCAATCATGACCGTCCATTTTTCAATCATCACTATTTTTTAGCATTGCGTTCCGAGTAGTGGTATAAATGAATGGTCAATGTCGATCGATGGTTGGCTGTGCCAAGTGTCATTTAAAAGCTTTGGAGATGTTGCTGCCGGCCCATTAAGATTCCCTGTGCATTTAGGCATACGCGTATATGATAGTCTTCAATCGGCACCGTTCATTAGGTCCAACACATGTTTCATGGACTACCATGTTAAAATCACACCAATGGAATGCTTCTGACCATCTGATCGATGTCCTCTAAATGGACGGTCAAGATCATTCACAAAGAAATACTTCCAACCAAAAATTTGATCCATCAGTTTGTTAGGGGCTGTCATGGATTGTTTATATTCCAAATAATGACGTTTTTCAGAAATAGTAACCATCCGATTGAAGGGTTGGAAAATAAATGGCTAGAGAAAAGAAGGCCAAATTGTGGCGGATTCAATCATCCGATCCGTACTATTTCTCAGGTTTTAGACCATGAAATGTGTGCAGAAGCTAATGGACAGTCCGGATCAATCGAATTTATTTTTCAAATTCTCCTCATGAAAATGGGAGCACTGTAACTTATAGAGCACTGGATCATTTCTTGTGTATGAAAATGCACGAAATGCAGCGGCCCAAGTCAAACGCTGAGGCAATTTCAAGGATTTTGTCTGATAATTCTCCTTAAAATATGGCAAACCCATTTAGTTTTACCAAATCTAAGACATGATCTTCTCATTTTTTTAATATCAGGCCAGGTGGAAGTTCTTCTAGATTCGCTACAACTGGCATAGATGATGTGATCTGGACCGTCCAGATGATGGGGCTGATTGTGGATGGAGAATAACCTGAGATTCACTTTGATTTGCTGACGCTGAATATCCAATTCTTGGACATCAAATGGACGGTTCAGAAACAAAATGGTCGCAGGTCCGAATAAATTAGACGATTAGGATTGTCTTACTCGTGTGGATTTTGTGTGCTTCGTCCGTTATGGTGACCATGACGTAGACGGCCTAGATAAGGACAAGGATGCATGTAGGTCACATGATGTATGGTGGATGAGTTGTTGGCTGGCATGATCCTTTCCATTTTTATATTTTCCGTTGCTATTTGAACTAGGCTCAATGTTTCATTTTCCACAACTCACTAAAGTGTGGTGACTCATCCACCTCACACATGGTACACGCGCACCCTGATCGAACCGTCCAAAACAGGTCCCCCAAAATCCCAACAATCACAATCACCCAAAATTGGCGTCCATCAAGTGGACAGTTAAAAAAAAGGCCCTCATTCTAAATTCATCTAGCGAAATCAGACGGTCATAATAGGCCAATTTATGTGATTCCCAGGGCAAGCTCCATCCATGGTCATGATTTGGACGGTCTAGATCGAGATGTACCATATGATGTGGTGGATGAATAAGTCACCACAGCATAACGCCTATTCCACCGGACGCACGCTCTACAAGATGTGGACGTCTTCCAGCAAATGCCCAGATGGCAACGGATGGGCATGATACGAGGGTGCGCGTGGACCCGGCCACGCATCCGCGGCGCACGTTGTTGCAACGTAGTTATCGCCCACTAAAATGCGCGTTTTTTTTGGGCCGTTGAAAGGAACCTGGGGATGTGTGTATTCGGACCACTGCCACACGTCGACGAATGATTCTTCTAAATCAATTACTTTAAAAAGAAGCGATCACATACAGCCGTTGCATGCTAAGCTTAACATACAACACCCTTTTCCCCCCAACGTATCATATATCTTTAAATCCGAGCCGTGGATAAGATGGGACTCATCATGGAAGATCTCCCCGTACGAAAATCAGGCTGAGTTGGATCGGATCGTCGTCTATATGTTGATCTCAGTGCGTTGGACCATCTGATCAAGGGTGTACCGGATTTTCACTCCAGGCGATCTTCATGATGGGAATCACATTTTCAACGGTTCAGATGTCATGCACTTGAGGTACGTTGGCAGAAAAAGGGTGTGGCATGGTAAGATTTGCATACAATGGTTGCATGTGAACTTTCCTTGTACTAAATTAGATTCCTGACATTTTCTTCTACACACAAAAGATAATCTATCTACATCATCTAAAAAATTCAAAGAGATCCTGTACATGCCACGCATGTGCCAACATGGCACATACGTGCGAGATCTAAGCCATCCATCAGGTTGGTCCGAATTTTTACATGTTTTGCCAAAAATAAGAGAGGGTCCAACCAGCATATAGGCTCCAATATAGGAAAAAACAGGTGGTCGGGTTAGGAAACTTCAGTCAAAATTTTCAGAACCGTACATTTTAAAAAATAATTGTGGGCCACAAGATGATAATATCAATCTGATTATTAGCATACGAAATGAATTTAGTAATTCCTTTCTGGTGGATGGATTGGATCTTGTACCTATCTTTCCATGCTGGCATAAGTGTGGCGTGTGCATGAGCTTTATTGCACACGCGTGTGAGCTTGCAAACCTCAAAATATAAAAAAAAAAGAAAAAAGAAAAAAGAAAATGAATATTTAAACCACCCAGTGGCAAAGATGGGGTGATTTTAAGAGCATCTAAAGCTACACGTGCCAACACGCACACATGTACGAGATCCCGATCGTTCATCAGAGGATGTATGCGCCCCACGTAAGAGGGGAAAGGGCCGTTAAAAGGATGTACGAATGTCCACATTCAACGCACACGTGTGGCCACCGTTGATAAGTCAGAATGGTGGGGCCCACCTTAATAAATATATTGGCAATGAATTTTCATATAGTGCTAGTTTTATTTTATCCCCACACGTGGGGCTTATGGTTCATGTTGGCACGTATGGTCACACGTGCGAAGTAGTCAGTGGGCCTCCTTGATCAGGTCAATAAACCGTGGACCGAATGGGGCCCGTTTCTCACGATTAGTCCCACTTTTAAATGGTCCATGCCAAAAGATTTTTCCAATTAAGAAATTTCGCAACAGTTTAATGGCCGGCCAATAAATAAGATAATTAAAAAAGAAATAAATATAAATTGTCATCTAGTGACTAACAATTCAATGGTTAGGGTCACCCAGTGCTAATAAAATTTTGTGATGCGGTCCATCTGTCATTGGACCATCACATCAATGGCATGGATCCACTTTAATAAATTTTATTTTATTTTTTTAAAAAAACAAGTGGATACTCTTATGCTAATTGGTAATACCACATTATCTCTCCTATACTCCTGAGGCAAACATGGGCTGGTTGGGTTCGGTTGAGGGTTAACCCAATGGTGGCCCAACCTAACATGAAACCCAACCAAAGCTCAAGCTAATGTCAATTGGGTCAAACCATAGCCCGGTCTAACCCAAGCTCAACCCAACTCACAGCATTATCAATGGTAACTTGCTTGGGTTGGGTTGAATAAAGTCCGGTCAAATTGGGATAAGCCACGGTTTTTTATCATTCAATGGAGAAAAGTCAAAAGATGAAAAGAAATAGTTACAGGTAAAACGAGTCTTGAAAGTGATAAAAAGAAGAATAAAGGTGGGTCAGATTGGATAAGTTAATGTCACAGTAGACATGTGACAATAGGTTGGGCTTGATTGTGGCCGGGTTTGCCCAAATCCTCAACTCAAGCTTGGTTAGATTAGGTTTGGGTCAAGTTGTCAACTCAAACCTAATTTGACCCAGGCTTGGGTTAAGTTGGATTGCCTAAGTCTTCAACTCGTGCCCAACTTAACCCAGCCTGGATTAAGAATTCCTAGCTTGAACCTAACCCAATCAAACCAGGTTTGGATTGAATCCTTAATGTTGGGGTATTTTACATCAAGCTCTAGTCGAGTAGCTTGTGAAGTGTAGAGACATACTTGAGAGTATGTACCCTGTGTGAAGCAGAACACATGTAAATTGTGGCCTATGAGGAGATTCAGCCAAGGTCCTAACTTATGGAATGTGGAGCTTGAGTTATGAGATAAATGGATTAATTTGCTATGCTCTATCACTTTAAGCTTTTAGAACAAATTATTAATTTGTAAGAATTCTATATTGGTGGGCCTTATTGATCAACGGTTTGAATTGTCCTAAGGGTTGGATAATGTGATTGGGTGTACCAGTAGGCCTCAATAAATTATAATATATTTAGAAATTTGTATAAAGGGTGAAGTGCTACAACTATAATATACACACAGTGTTTTAGAGAAATTAAGATTGTTAAATTCATGTGGAGACATAGGGAGAAGAGTTTTGATGAGTTTCATACTCCTCTGCCCTCTGTAACTATAAAATTAGGCTTGGTTTCCAATCCAACACTATCAACTGAAGTTGTAGCCCCATCACAACTTCTTTGAAGGGTGTAAGAAGAAGAAGACCTCAACATCTCGTTTTCAACAAAGGTGTCCCAACAAGGTACACTATGATTATTCGGATCTCCATATCCAATGCATAGCACGATCCTTGCAACTCCACATATAAAGATCACACAATTGCCCTGCGTCAGTCCTTCCTAAAGGCTGGGCTAGCAGAAATGTGCCCCCATGCATGCATGAGCTCTGCTTTCAGATTTGCCAACATCGCTATTGGCCCTGCCCTCTAAGAATCATGAAGGCAATTGGGCCTTACTTCAGACCCAACAAATAAATGGGCTGGGCTTAACCTGACCTGGGCCCAAAATGAATCATGTTCATGATTCATTGGCAGCCTGGACCATCCAAGCCGTGGGCATCATTCTGGTTAGACCGTAGCTTGAAATTCACATAAGTCGAATGATCTCAACCGTTTGTTGAATTTGTAGTTCTGGCAGTCTTCTTTTTACCCATCATTTGGATGGCCACGATTGTTTAAGTAAGTTTGAGTATGCCTTTGCTACAACACCTGATATCCTTGGGCTCACCGTGTTGTGTGTGAGAGATCCAGTCCGTGTAGGTTTTGTTTAAAATCAACATGATCAACAACTCAGAAAGGCTACACTGTGTGAACTTAGAGTTTCTATCCGTGATTTTATATTGTTCCTCTTGAAGTGGCCCATCACCGTGTTGTGTGTGAGAGATCCAGTCCATGTAGGTTTTGGTTAAAATCAACATGATCAACAACTCAGAAAGGCCATACTGTGTGAACTTAGAGTTTCTATGCGTGATTTTATATTGTTCCTCTTGAAGTGGCCCACATGAGTTTTGGATCGTCCTGATTTTTGACCTGAACAGTAAAAATTACATGGGTCACCTGATGGACGGATTAGATAAAACATACACAGCACTGTGGGCCCCATAGAGCTCGGCTGCTGTACCCGCTACAAACAACAGGTGTTGTGTTTGTTAGGGGGGCTTCTGATCCAATGAGGTCGGTGGATCCCTGACTTTGGGGCCCACCTTGATATATATATGCCTTACATCCACGCCGTCCATTTGTTTTGCCAGCTTATTTTAGGCCATTATTACTAAAGTTAAGCTTATCCAAATCTAAGGTGGATCACACCACCGGAAATAGTGGTGATTGACCATTAAAAACTTTGTGGGCCAAAAAATCTTTGGATCAAGATGATATTTGTGTGGTCCTTTCATCCAGATCTTCGTGACCTTATAAACAGGTTGGATAAATAAACATTCATGTGGCTCTCAAGAAGTTTTTATAGTGGGTATTCAATCACCATTGTTTCCTGTGGTGTGGTCCACCTAAGATTTGATATGGTTCATTTTTGGAATAATTTCCTAAAATGAGCTGCAAAACGGATGGACGGCGTGGATGTAAGTCACATACATCAAGATGGGCCCCACAATCAGGTATCACCACTCTAGGGCCGAGATTTCATAAGGGAAGTTATTTGGTACTCTGGCAGGATACGACGCTTGATATGCAGGATCGCAGAATTATATACGTAGGATAAATTAACACCGATTAAACCATCCATATTGCGGGACCCACTGTCACTAATTCAGATTTCCAAAATCATATCGTTTGAGAAATCCTGGCCTCTGATCCCTGGAAACTTGTTTTTTTTTTGAAATAGGACCGCTGGATATTTTCATTTCTAAAGTCCAATAAATGTTCGCCAATCCGATGATCAGATAATCAAATAAGGTTATTTTTTATTTTTTATTTTTCATGTTACATCCTATGATTTTGAATAATTTGAATTGCCTGTCTTCCATGTGTGCAATTTCAAAGTGCCTGAGTATCATCCATCACACTCTGCGAGAGTATGGAACATTGCAAAAGACATTAACCAGACTCCACCGTGTAGATTTCTCAAAGAATTTCGTATGGTACATACATGTACATCTGAGTTTATATACATCGTAGGTGAGAACGACATCCGACCGTTGTATCAGGTGAGTCCCACTATCAGATCATGTGGTCGAGAAACTCAGGCTGATCTATTATCATCTAGGCCGTATACGAACAAAAACAATGCTAATATCTTTCATTTCACTTTTTCTTGACTCTTGTGGATTACCTGATAGTCTACGGACCACAGATTCTGGTCAGTTGATCTTGAAGCTGTATCTCACCTGATAGACGGTTCGGATTCTTTTATGGATTCTTGAAAATCAAAATAGAGAGTACTTGACTGCCATGAATAAGGTAGTCATGAAGGCTACCGTGAGAAACCAATACACGAATGCTTTCCTATCTTTGCCTGTGGTTGAAGAAATTTTATGTAAGATAGGCCCCAGGAATCCTAACAATTTCTGCCAAACAGTAACCACATTAGAACACCAATGACAGAGATAAACATGTGGGGTCCATGATCCGGTGATCTAAACCGTCTATCTGTTGGGACCCACCTGGATTTGTGATCCACATAGAGAAACATGTGGGGCCCATGATCTAGTGATCTAAACCGTCTATCTGTTGTGACTCTCCGCAGATTTGTGATCCAGAGAGAAACAAGTGGGACCCGTGAACTAGTGATCTAAACTGTCTATTTGTCGGGACCCACCGTGGATTTTTTATCCACTGATAGAAGCATGTGGGGCCCATGATCTACTGATCTAAACCATCTCTCTGTTGGGTCCCACCGTGGATTGTGATCCAAAAACATCATGGTTGTTAACTGTTTGATATGGTGGCCTGGAAGTAGACGTTTACAAGAAGAACTACAGCACCGGTCCACATAGTTAACGGTTAGGATCTTCCAATCTAAACTGTGGCACACAAAATGAACGGTTGGGATCACCAAAAAGTTGGGCGGGTTCAACCCGACCGACCCGTGACCGACCCGACATTGGGTTGGGCTCGGGCATGATATGTCAGGTCCGATCTCAAGCTTGAGCTATATAAACACCAACCCGATAAAACTTGGGTTGGGCTCGGGTTGAGGTCCCGGGTTGCCCGACCCAACCCGAACCCGATCAATATATAAGTTACTTATAAATTATAATTGAGTGTGGATAGTTTGTATCGAAGGCAAACTAGTGATGTCGGGTCTCATTTGTCCACGTCATTTCCAAGGACTCAAGCTAACAAGATATGCCAGATTTCTCTCTCCCAAATAGATTGTGTCTTATATTTTACTTTTAAAGTAATTGTCCTATATTTTAGCTTATTTTTTTAAGAAAAAAATGAAGTTCTTTATGATGACTAATCACATATATAATTAATAAAATCATAGATACAAAAAGTAAGTCCTATATTGAAATATAATAAACTAATGTAATAATGAAAATATTAACATGTATACACCCGATTAACCTGACCAACCCAACCGAGCCCGCTTAGGTTGGGCTTGGGTTGAGAATTCCCAACCCGAGATTGGGTTGGGTTGGGTTAGGGTTGAGGTATAGGAACCTTGGATTGGGTTAGGGTTGAGCAACAACTCGACCACAAAATGAACGGTTGGGATCACCAAACCATGCTCCTCACATTTACATAATCGTATGGTCCTACTCAGCAGCAGAAGTGTAGTATGCTGATGAAACTGATTTAATGCATGTGGCTCCAATCTTTTAATAATCCAGACCGCTGATACGACTACCCCAACATGGATGCCGGATGATAAATAAATTTGCCTGGTTGGAAGATCATGGCCGTTTAATAATTGGTTTTAATTATTTATTTGCCTGATTGGAAGATCTAATAATCCTAACCCTTAAAATGGGGCCAATTCAGTTGTTTACAAATCATAAATCTCATGGGTTTGAATTATCAAATCTAAGTATTACTTTAGAATAATAAGAAATATAAAGTGATTTCTATCCATGGACGTTTCAAAATGATGATTAGACTTATTTTGCTTTTTCGATAAATCTTAAACTTCTATTTTTATGCTATTGGTACAAAACTAAAATTCACATGATTGGCAATTTTTTTTCTTGGCTTGTTCATTATTGTAGAATAAATGAACGGGTTTGATTGAAATTAGGTCACCTAATGTGTCATTTAAAAGGTTTAGATGGGCATACATTTTTATACCATGGCTTCATATGAATAAATGTATGGCTTGGATTGATGGTAGGTCACCTAGTGCCATATAAAAGGTTTTGGGACATTGTTAGGACACCCTATGTGTAATTTAAATGGTTTTGGAAAGGTGGGAATGTTAGTGTGTGTGTGTGTACAATGTTAGTGTGTGTGTGTGCAGAGAGAGACAGAGAGAGAGAGAGAGAGTTGGGGGGGGAAGGTATGCTCATCTGTGCACCTATGCATGTGCGCACCTTTGCACACGTGTTATGGGCATCTAATATGAACAGTCCATGTGATCCAGCATTTTATTAATTATCTTCTTATATTTCTAATGGCGTGTTAGACAAGTCTATAAATCATTTTAAAACAAGTCTACTGAATTTGTAGAAATCTTTCGTTTGAGTTCCTCTTGCTGGGAAGTTACAATAATGGAGAAATGGGATTGGATTTTCCAGTCAATGTATGATCTGATAAATGTTTCCATTTGTATTATTCAAGAATCAGTTTTTATATATATATATATATATATATATATATATATATATATAAAATTCAAATCATTTAATAATTTAAATAAATATTTTAAATCACAAACCTCATGTGGGGCTAATAGTTCTCATTTTTCACCTCATGGAATTTTTATTTTTATTTTTTTTGGCTCTGCTTAGCTCTATCCCCTGTTAGGAATATTTTAGTGATAGGTTCTATAGGAATATTGGACAATCATATTAACAAGGTCCTGAATATTTTATTTTGACAATGATATTGTAAGAAAATCCTCAAAATTTGAAAATAACAGAAGAAATTGATTTGTAACCATGGTTCAGTTATGGAAGCCATTTATATAACAAAACAGACTGTTGATGGTCCATGCACCCATAATTCTTAACCAGAAGATTATATCCATTCAATATTAGGGTTTTTTGGTTGAATACGATCCGTTCTTCTAACTTCTGTCTTAACTATCTATTTTTTTATGGGCACACGCTGAAGGGTTAGGATCTTCCCATTCGGGAGATTCCTAATGCACCGATTATCCAAAGTGGGTCCAATCATATCAATAGCTTGGATCATTGAACTATGGGCCCCATTGTACAATAATCTAGAGAGAGATGGTTAACTTACCCATTGAGTAAATTGATCATGGATGAGTGGTCCTACAAGCATCTGCACCTCTCTGCACTTTCATACAACAATACTTCATTAAATTCTGTTTTAGAATATTTAAAGTCTAAAATATCCAAAAATAAATAAATTAATAAAAATCCAACTAAAAACTTGAAGACAAAAACTCAATTGGGTCGAGATTCAATTTAAAAATGATTTTTTTTTTAATTTGGAGTTCAATTTACATAAGTTAAATAGTCATATTTATTAGACAACAGTTGCCTATTTTTTAAGTTAGCTTAAATGCATCCAATGTATTATAATATGATACATTAGACTTTATTTATTGAAATTGGAGTTTGTTCAATGACCCAATTCATTTATGTGATATGGCTCTTCTTGAATGGGGGATTCCAAAAAAACAATAATTAGATTGAATAATTTAATCATTCGATTACACAAAGGTAATCGTGGCAATTCCATAGCAAAGGAAAATTACTTAAGTTTAAATAGTTGAAATGCTCAACCTTTAGAGATTTTTATTGTGATTCATCCACCATTCAAGCTGAAACTCCACTAGAAATGGTTTGGATAACTTAAAGATAATCTTGATTTAAAGAATAAAAGTCCAAATGTATTACATTATATTGCAATTCGAACAAACTTCTATAGTTTTTTTTTTCCTAGAAAATCTTAATTATTAAAAATTGTGATGATTCTTTTGTGAAATCACGTATGCAAACAGCTTGAAATAGGAAATAACTTTCATTTTATATAGATTGAACTTTTGCTCACCTTACTTTGACCTTTCCATGGTAGACATGGCTCATAAGAAAACTATACCCCTTTCCCAGGGGCATATAAGACTTGTTCCATTCTACAGCAAAGCACAATAAAAAAGTAAATACTTTTTGAGGATATATTGATAATTAATATGTTGTAACACATATTATTTAGGCTTATTTGATTAGCTGCAGATGCATGGAAAGTATGGTAAATAAGTAATGACAGTTTATTTGGTTTTTGTAAAGAGTGTTACATAAATTCTATGAGCCTCACCATAATGTATGTGTTTCATCCACACCATTCATTCATTTTGTCATATTGTCCATTCATCTTAGGGCATGAGTAAAAATAAAAAATGAGGCAAACTCAAAACTTTTAAAGCTGCCAAGAAGTCAGGCATCACTATTTTCTGCAGTGCAGTTTACTCGAGATTTGAATCTGCCTCATATTTTAGCTCATGCCCTAAAATGATGTGGAAAAAAAAATATGAATAGATGATGTGGATATAACATATACATTATGGTGGACCCATTTGTTATAATGTTGAGTTTTCGATGTGAAATTCCATCGACAACCATAGTTGCTTGTTTACCAAGTTTACGCTAACCAAACAACCCCTAAAAGCTGTGAAAGCATTAAAACATTTCATTTAAAAGCCTGGCAATGTCATAAACAAAAATTTCTTCGGGATAATGGGACCAATGATTTGATGTCCACACATCATTTAAAAGCTTTGGGGATGTTGTTAATAAATGTTCTGTCCCACCTCTCATTTGAAAGCTTTTAAGACATCTCTAACCTTCCTGTAAAGGTAGGGGTCTCTTCGCAAATAAAATGATGAAAATTTGATATACGAACCTAGGCGCCAACTAACGCCGATGTCCATTCCGCCTTGCGGTGTGGGGTGAATAACAATGTTTATGCTGTTTGCCAATGCTCCTATCAGAAAAGAGAAGAAATCCAGGACTTGCTACAAGAAAATCATATCTGTTAGCGCCGCATAAACGAATGGTCTTGATCAGGCCATTGATGTGGCCCGGAATCTGATCGACCAATAAGGCGATGCCATGTTGGCTCCACCATGTTTCTTGATCTAATGATGATTATTGCAGTTTGGTGTTAGATGATGCTCCATCTAGTAAATTTTTTTTTTTTGTAGGCCCTATCAACTGATGGACATTCTCTAATATCTCCTATATCAGGTGATCCAAGCTATCCAATGAAAGAGGACACTCAATAAGGACCAAATCAGACGGTTAGGATCATCTGATGGGGGAGACTTTGATTATCACCCATCTACAATTGGTCCCATATGTTCCTCTTGTGGGCCCAATGAAAACATGGATTTAGCATTGCATGTTTCTGCATTGTGATGAAAAATGTACCTTCTTCCCATTGAAGGTGGGCAATATGGAGATGAAATTACTAATATATCCGCGTTCCTCGCTGATGAGATGCGACAATTCATGGAGATTTCTGTTCTTGATCGCCTCATAGAGCCTAAGGATCGGCTCTGTGGCGCGATCATCGTTCTCTCCTCCTTCTGAGCTCTGAGTGCACCGTGGCACAAGTCGAAAACCCGTGTTCTTCGAAGAGACGCTCCTCCGATTGGGGTCCCGGCCCGCCTCCAATGGGCCCACATGGAAGTGATCATGAGTTACCCAAATCGATCGTCTTCCGGCCCGCTTCGACGCTATAGAAGAGGTTGCAAATGTTGCACCAATGTTCCATGGGGGGCCAAATTGTGACATTTTGTTACATGGTCTGATGGGAAGAAAGTGGGCCAATTCCATGGTGGGGTTTGTTTGGATGGATGAGAATTGAGGTTGGGAGAGGCAGTCAAAGGTGTAGATTTTATAGAGAGGATTTGAAAGAGAGGTGAGGGAAGAGAGATAGCAAAGCATACTTTCCATGCATTCTTCACAAGGTAAGAATCTTTGTTGTAGTGAACTTGTAATTGCAGGGGATAAAAGCAACCAAATGCTTCTCTTGGATTCTCAATCCTACTCATCTAGACCTTTCACTAGGTGGGCCCACCCAACTTTATATGTTTGTCAAGTGGGCCACACATGAATGAAAAAAATGGGCTATGGTCCACATTAAAGGTTGTATGTGTGGCACAAACATTTGATTCAAGAACCTGATTTTTGGGCAATGAAATTTAATGATCTGGACCGTCTGATGGACTGCAAGATCACATGTTGGCTTTAGATGGGTCGAAAAGGAAGGATCAGATGGTCCAAATTTGGATAGTAGCGATTTCCCCAAAGGTCTAAAATGCATGTTCAAAATGCCTTCCTTGTTAAGGGGATGTCTTTGCACTTCTTCCATTCTTTGTCCTTCATTCAACCAACCTAAAACATACCTCTCCCACCACCTAGGGCTGTCAATGGACTGGGCTGGTCTGCCGAGCTCTTGGCCCTGGCTCGCTCAAGCTTACCTTGGGTTGAATTTTCGAGCCTGTTGGCTAACCTAAGTGCTGATTTTTGGCCCATTACTAAACGGCTGGGCTCGTGCCTAAATTCTACAAAATTTTTTGGGGGGATTTACGACTTGGTCGGGTCGATTAGGCCCATGGCCAAGATGGATCAGAAAAGGCCCGGTCGACGACAGAAGTGATCCGGACCATCGGACCTTAGATCGGGCGTATCTCGCAATTCGGAATGAGTTAGCTGACGTAAAATATATGATTTTGAGGTAGAACGAGCTACTTTAGCCAACCAACCCGCTACGCCGGGTTGCGCAGCCCGGAATTGCGAAAAACCCCTTGATTGACGGTCGTTTCCCTGTTTTAATTTCGCTTTTACTATAAATAGTAAGTTTTAGTTTGATTATAACTCTTCATCCGTTGGGCTTTAGGAGTTGCGCCCAACGTGAAAAGAGCTTAGAATAATTAGGGGAACGGTTTGGTGAAGCCAAATAGGACACTTACTATTTTTGGCCGAAAACCTTGCGCACTGGTAGACATCACGACCGTCTATAAATAGTAAGTTTATTATTTATAGTAAGTCGTGGATTCTAGGAGTTTGAGTTGTAGTTTGATTATGATTTCTTTTCCATTGCTTCATACCCTTATTTAAAGGGTTGTGAACTCGTTTTTAATCATTCATCAATCAATTTCGAATTTATTAGAATTTATTTCTATTTTCTGCTTTCTTTCCTCGTGGATTCGAGAAGTCTCTGTGAGGAGTCCAGAGAAGTCCGTGGATTTTGAATAGTTATCCTCTTGAGGAAGACGGTGCTCGACCTCACGTCCTCCCCTCGTCGTTTGGTATCAAAGCGAGGTTTCTCCTGGATTGATGACTTCTAACGACGGGTCGGGCAACAATGTTCACTCCCCAAGTGCGGGGTTGTGATGTAGTAATAAACTCGGTAAGACCAGGGTCGAATCCACAGACTGAAACTTGGACGTTTCCTGAAACTAGGTAGAAATAGAACTAGCCTAAGATGTAATCAAAATCGAATGTAAGTTTAAAGAATAATTGTGGACTAATTATCTAAAACTTAAGTAATTCAGAGGAAGGAAACTAGGGATTCAGATGATCCACTTGTAGGGATCAGGGAGATCTAACCGAACTTACTTGATCTGGTTTTCAAGAGATGAAAGGTATATGAATTAGAATGGATTCCATCATCTAACCATGCCAGGAGACAAAGCAAACAACAGATTAAACTAATTACCAACCAATCCATAATGCATGAGAGTTAGGAAGGGTACGATCATCCAACTATGCCCAGGAGATGATGGTGAACAACAGGGCTTCCTGACGTCATAAACATCAAAAGGAGGAAGAAATACTCAAAGCCATCGCAGATCTATTGTAATTTCAGTCACAACAAACCATTAAATAAAACTGAAAGTATTCCTTTTAATTGAACTAAAAATCAACGTCAGTAAGGCTAAACAATGGGGCACAAGCAAAGTCTCTCCCATCAGACTACAAGCTTCACCTCTTAGCCCTAGCTAAGAGGTTTAGCCTAACATAATTATGATTGGGCTAAATCTCAAAAAGAAAAGAAAAGAAGAAGAAGAAAAAAAAAAACTAAAGAGAACAAACAAACTTTCTCTCCCGTGAAGGCTTCCCCTCCTTCAATCCTCAAAACCGAGACTTGTCCAGCCTCTACTCCCATTCCAGCCCAAACCCAAGCCACCTCCACACGCTGCCACTGTGCAGCAGCCAACCTAAACCGAGCACAGCTCCCACGTCCAGCCGTCGGCACCCAATTTCCGTCCTCCATGGGGAAGTTTTTCGCATAAGAGATTGTGTTGGAGTCGGAATAGAAGAGCTTTCGCAGCAACTGAGTTCGTCTGCGCAGTAAAAACGCAAAACGACTTGCGTTTGGAGTGTCTTTGCGGCGTGATATCGACCTACCTGACAATTCTGAAAGCTTGGCTAGGGTATTGGCCTCCCTGTGAACACAATGGACGGTATGGATCACTAAAAATATCGATGACCGTGGCCCACTATCGTCCGCAAATCCCGGTTTTCCCGAACGCGCGTAAGGCGTACGCAGAGGCGCTGACGTGTTCGGTGGGCCCCACAGAGGTATTTTCTAGAAAATCCACCCCGTCCATTGGATTCAGGACGAAATTTCGGTTAAGAATGGGTGGTCTTGAACGTCCATTGATGCGGCCCAGAGAAGAAATCACCCCAAAAATCGTTTTGAACGTCGCAGGACCGCCTGTTTGTGGCCTTTGTATCGCGCACATGTGCATGCATGGGTGTAAAAGTTTAACATGGGTTTGAAGAACTCATGACCCTCTACACGATGGATGGTTTGGATTTCCTACTAGAGCAATGTGTGGGGCCCACTAGCGTCCGCAAAAACGGACCGCGTCCGTTCGTCTCGCCGCGTGAAACGGAAATTCCGTTTTTGGGAAGAAGATGCGGGTCAGCGCTGCTGACCCGCTTTAGCTTGTTTGGTGCAGCTCGGGTACGTGTGTACCTCATATACACACGTTGTATATGTGGGGCCCATTGTGATGTTCTATCAAAATCCAAACCATCCATTTGTTTCCTCATCTTATTTAAACCGCCGAGACCAAAGTTGAGACAGTTCCAGATATCAGGTGGGCCCAGAATCAATGGTTTATGGGCTGATTTGTCAGTTGGGGCACTTCCATAGTGATCCGATGGCTGAAATTTGATATGTACGGCTAATTTATGGCCCTCAGGCCATGTATAAAGTTTTGAGCCAATCAGGATGGCGGGAACTATGTGATCTTGCATTCTTCACCAATTTCGGGCCTCTTTAATGTGAATGGCCTGATTTTCTCGGATCCTTGATGCATAATTCCATCAATCTTCGTCCCCTGGAGTCCGTCCCTTGCCTTGGGTATCATCAGAGCGTTAAATCCATGGTTTAAACACCCTTTTTCAGTTCATGCTTGTAAATATACTCTGCATCACAAATACAATTAAATCAGGCTATTAAACGGTATCATGCTTGTAAATCCATGAAATAAATGGGTCCGATATGCAATATTTGACCCTCAACACAACCCCCAACCAGCATTTTGCCTTTCGAAGTAGCGCAACGAGAGAATCGGCAAGCCATGCAAGGGCTGCAAGCTTCCATCGACCGCATAGCGGATCTCTTGGCGGAAAACCTAAGGCAACTCCGTGTTCCTGGTGTTAATCCTCCACCCCCAATTAATCGCCCGATCGCAGGATAGTACCGGACGGTGCATTCAAGGGTCATTCATGAGGAAGGGAGCTCCAGTGAGGAGGAGATCGACGACATAATCTTTCAACACCCCAGATATGGCGGCGATCGAGTAGATCGAACGGATCGAGAATTCAAGATGAGGGTTGATATTCCTAGCTTCAATGGCCAACTACACATTGAGGATTTTCTCGATTGACTTTTTGAAGTTGAGCAATTTTTCGATTATATGGACATCCCTGAAGCAAAGAAGGTCAAGCTTGTGGCCTAGAAGTTGAAAGAAGGAGCTTCAGCTTGGTGGGAATAACTGCAACTCGCGCGAACCAGGCAGACGAAAGCACCAATTCGCACCTGGCAGCGGATGAAGCAGCTACTACGTGCCCGATTCCTCCCTAGTGATTACGATCAGGTATTATTCCAACAATACCAAAATTATCGACAGGGTAGTCGGTCGGTGAGAGAATACGTAGAAGAATTTTACCGCCTGGCGGCACGTAACGATTTGGTTGAGACTGAATCGCAGCAAGTCGCCCAATTCAACGGTTGATTGCGTATGACTATCCAGGATCGGGTCCAGATGCAGTCCGTCTGGATGATGAATGATACGATCAAGTTGGCTACTCGGGCAGAAGTGCAACTTGAACGTCCTAACACACGGACCTATCTTACTGCAAGGATCCCTGTGGTAGGTTTGCCCCAGGCAACTGCATAGCCTAATGGGAAGGAGCTTGTAGGAGCATGCACTCAACCTCCTATGTTTGAGAGCCGAGATCAGGGAAGCGGGCAAGCTAGACCCTAAAGGGGCGTATCGACTACTGCTGGTCCAAGTAGAATCCCGAACCCCTATGCTCGGCCAAGGCCCGATAACTGCTATTGTTGTGGCCAACCAGGCCACCTATCAAATACTTGTCCCCAGTGAAAAGTGGCAAACCTCGCTATCAATGATGGCAGTACTGATAACGCTTATGAAGATCCAGATATTGAATAATAAGAGCATACCACCGAGGACAAGGCAGATGATTCAGGTTGGGTTCAGCAAGATCACGGCGAGTCGCTCGTCGTAAAGCGACTATTATATGCGCCAAGAAAAGAAGTACATCCACAATGGCATAACATCTTCCGCACTAGGTGTACGGTGAATCGAAAGGTTTGCGACGTGATCATTGATAGTGGGAGTAGCGAGAACATCGTCTCCAAGGTCATGGTGGAAAAATTACAATTGAAAACGGAGCGTCATCCCTCTCCATATACAATCGGTTGGATCAAGAAGGTCAGCGAAACAAAGGTAACTGAACGGTGCACCATATCCTTTTCAATTGGCAAACATTATAAGGATGAAGTAGTATGCGATGTGGTCGACATGGAAGCATGTCACATACTACTCGGTCGGCCCTGGCAATCTGACCGTGATGCCACTCATAAAGGGCGAGATAATATATATATATCTTCGTCAAGGACGGCCGAAAGACCATATTGGCTCCTATGGATCCAGAGGGACCACCTGAAACTTCTAAAGTGGAGGGCCGTTTTCTCTTAACCATACGGGACTTCGTGGAAGAATCAAAGGAAACAGGACAAACTTATGCATTAATTGTAAAAGGGGAAGAACTCGAGCCTACCAACATCCCTGAAATACTAAGGCCCCTGCTACATGAATTCAAAGAAATCTGGCCCGATGACCTTCCCGATGGGTTACCCCCCATGCGGGATATCCAACACCATATCGACTTTGTCCCTGGGTCCAGTTTACCGAATCGTCCCCATTATCGAATGAGTCCGAATGAGTGCGAGATTCTGCAGGGACAAGTAGAGGAGTTGATCCGTAAGGGTCTTATTCGGGAGAGCATGAGTCCATGTGCGGTATGACTCTATTAACTCCAAAGAAAGATGAGAGTTGGCGCATGTGTGTCGACAAATGAGCCATCAACAAAATCACCATAAAATACAGTTTCCTATACCACGGTTGGACGATATCTTTGGACATGCTAGAGGGTGCAAAAATATTCTCTAAATTGGACCTAAGGAGCGCCTACATCAGATTCGAATACGATCGGGTGATGAGTGGAAAATACCTTTAAAACCAAGGAAGGATTATACGAATGGATGGTCATGCCCTTCGGGCTTTCGAATGCGCCTAGCACATTTATGAGATTGATGAACCAAGTTCTGAAACCTTTCATTGGGCGGTTCGTTGTGGTTTACTTCGATGATATTTTGATATACAGTCAAGACGAAACCACCCATATGGAACACCTCAAGAAGGTCCTTCAAGTGCTCACTAAAAATAAACTGTATCTCAATTTAAAAAAGTGCAGCTTCATGACTGATAGCCTATTGTTTCTGGGTTTTGTCGTCACATCCACGGGCATTCGGGTGGATGAGGAAAAGGTGAAGGCAATCAGAGAATGGCCGGTTCCTACAAATATTCACGAAGTACGAAGTTTTCATGGACTGGCGACATTCTATCGTCGGTTCGTGAAAAATTTCAGTACCATTGTGTCACCAATCACAGATTGCATGAAGAAAGGGCAGTTTCAGTGGATTGACGAAGCCGACAGGAGCTTTGTCGAAATCAAGTGCAGACTATCCACGACCCCAGTTCTTGTACTTCCCAACTTCGACAAACTGTTTGAAGTCGAATGTGATGCCTCATATGTCGGAATTGGGGGAGTTTTGTCTCAAGAAGGTAGGCCGGTAGCCTTCTACAGCGAGAAACTTAGCGATGCACGTAAGAAGTGGTATACATATGAGATCGAGTTATACGCGGTGGTCCAGGCACTGCGGCACTGGCGACATTATTTGATTCAAAGGGAATTCATACTTTACACGGACCATCAAGCTCTCAAATTCATTAATAGTCAAGCTAACATTAACCGTGTGCATGCTAGATGGATCTCGTTTTTGCAGGAATTCACGTTCGTACTAAAACATAAGTCAGGGCAACAGAACAAGGTGGCTGAGAGTCTCCGCGCAACTTTGTTAGTCACTATGAGCAATGAGGTTGTCGAGTTCGAGCACCTCAAAGACATATATGCCGATGATGACGACTTCAAGGACGCATGGGTTAGATGCCAAGAAGGTCACCTCGGCGACTTACATATGCAAGACAGGTTCCTTTTCAAGGGAAATTGATTGTGCATCCCAAACAGTTCGCTAAGGGAACCGATAATCCAAGGGCAACATGGAGGTGGCCTCAGTGAACACCTTGGGTGAGACAAGACGCAAGCTCTTGTGGAAGAACGGTATTACTAGCCACAATTGGTACGTGATGTGGGAAAGGCAATCCAATGTTGTTATATTTGTCAGACCTCTAAGGGGCAATCTCGTAATACGGGCCTCTACACCCCGTTACCCGTGCCTGACGGCCCTTAGGAGGATTTATCTATGGACTTCGTGCTTGGTCTCCCACGAACACAACGCGGCATTGATTCAGTGTTCGCGGTAGTAGATCGTTTCTCCAAGATGACGCACTTTATTCCATGCAAGAAGACTCTCGATGCAACTCACATGGCGAATCTATTCTGCAGAGAAATTGTGCAGCTACATGGGGTTCCCAAGACTATTACTTCTGACCGTGACACGAAGTTCATAAGCCACTTTTGGCGGACTTTGTGGACTCGATTCGATACACGACTTCTGTTCAGCAGCGCCTACCACCCACAGATTGACGGTCAAACTGAGGTTGTGAATCGCACGTTGGGAAACCTCCTTCGATGTATTTCAGGAGAAAAACTGAAACAGTAGGATTTAGCTTTGTCTCAAGCGGAGTTTGCATTCAACAACATGGTAAACCGCTCGACAGGAAAATCCCCGTTCCAAGTTATTTACGGACGAGTACCTCACCACAAGTAGACTTGGTCCCTCCGCCCAAACTCCCAGGCATGAGCATTGCAGCAAAACATATGGCTGACAAGATCATGGGCATTCATGCGGAGGTACAAACCAAGCTATATGCCTCGAACGAAAAGTATAAGGAGCAAGCGGACAAGCATCGGCGACAAAAAGTGTTCGAGGTGGGCGACCAAGTAATGGTCCATCTGCGCAAAGAACGATTTCTGACCGGAACGTACAACAAGTTGAAGAATAAAAAGATTGGACCGGTACCAATCATCCGAAAGATCAATGATAACACTTATATTGTTGATCTTCCAGATGACATGGCGATCTCACGGACTTTCAACGTCGCGGACCTGACCGAGTATCATGAACTAGCGTATGATGAGAACTCGAGGACGAGTTCTTTTGAAGTGGAGGGGACTGATGTAGAGCGGGTCGCGGACAGTTTCATGGCCAAGATGGATCAGAAAAGGCCCGGTCGACGATAGAAGTGATCCGGACCGTCGGACCTTAGATCGGGCGTATCTCGCAATCCGGAATGAGTTATCTGACGTAAAATATATGATTTTGGGGTAGAACGAACTACTTTAGCCAACCAACCCGCTACGCGGTGTTGCGTAGCCCGGAATTGTGAAAAACCCTTGGATTGACGGTCGTTTCCCTATTTTAATTTTGTTTTTACTATAAATAGTAAGTTTTAGTTTGATTATAACTCTTCATCCGTTGGGCTTTAGGAGTTGCGCCCAACGTGAAAAGAGCTTAGAATAATTAGGAGAACGGTTTGGTGAAGCCAAATAGGACACTTACTATTTTTGGCCGAAAACCTTGCGCACTAGTAGACATCACGACCGTCTATAAATAGTAAGTTTACTATTTATAGTAAGTCGCGGATTCTAGGAGTTTGAGTTGTAGTTTGATTATGATTTCTTTCCCATTGCTTGATACCCTTATTTAAAGGGTTGTGAACTCGTTTTAATGATGCATCAATCAATTTCAAATTTATTAGAATTTATTTCTATTTTCTTCTTTCTTTCCTCGTGGATTCGAGAAGTCTCTGTGAGGAGTCCAGAGAAGTTCCGTGGATTCGGAATAGTTATCCTCTTGAGGAAGACCGTGCTCGACCTCACGTCCTCCCCTGCATCAACGACTTGGTCGGGTCGACTAGGCCCAACTGGTCTAGTCTCGAGTCGAGTTATGATTCACCTGATTCTGGGGTGACCCGCTTGAGATGGGCAAGACTCATGGCGCCGAACTCTCTTGGATTCAACTGAGTCAGAGTCGGCTCAGATGAGTTGCATCCAACCGTAAACCAGAGTGGTGGGCCACTATTTTCAATGGGTCAGAACTGGGCCCATCTTCCGAGCCATGAGCTTAGGCCTGGCCTAAAATTCAGGCTCAATATTTACATGGGTTGGGTTTACCAAGGCCATGCTCGAGCCCAGCTTGTTGATGGACCTCCATTCCCCAAGGACTAGATCCGAGTAAGAGTTTTAGGCATGATAACTGAATGGGCCGGCCCATTTGGGCTGGTGGGGCCTGATGAATGTTCTAATCTGCGCATGTGTGTGAAGCTTGCACTGTTGCACATATCATCGTGATTGAGTGGGCCTAGTATCTCTTCCAAGTTGGGCTGTCGACGGGCCAGAACTTGGTTTCATCTGGCCCAACTTTGAACTGATCGGCTCGATTGAAACTTATGTTTTGCTCGACCCAAACCCGGCCCATTTACAGCCCTACTTTCGAGATGGCCCCACCAACTATTTCTAAATCTGTGGGTCCGTTTGGAGATGGCCCACTAACACATAATCCAAACAATGCTGTTTCTCGCATTTTGCTTCGGGCCGTTGGGCCAGGTGAAGGGTTCTTTTGGTCCTGATTTTGAATTCTTTGGGCTGGGATTATTTAAAAATTTTCATTTTATAGGCCCAGTGACGGCCCATTGAAAGCCCCGCGTTTGATGGACACATCTCAACACAATATATACAGGCCTTCAATTCTAACTGCGGAGCCTGTGGGGAATCCAGACCGTAGGTTTGTCAAGCCCCACCTCAGATCGAGGGCGTCCAAAATGTCTTAAATTGGAAGTGTTGCCTCTCGGTTTTCAGAATTTGATAGATTGTGCGGCTTGTTTTCAACTGAACATCTTTGACCCAAGTGTCAAGATTGGCAAATAAAATTTACTATATATGACTGGGATATGAGAAGAATAGTCGCTTATTCAGTCACTTATAAGATATTGTTTTAAATGATTAGGCAATTTTCGGAGGGGCAAGGTTCGTTTTCCAAAAACGGGTTGTACCTTGCCTTCCGTGTGAAAGGACTTTTAGATATGAAAGAAAAACAAAAGGAAAACACTTAAAAATCAACTACATAAAATAACTACAAAGCACTTAAAAAAAAAAACCATTCCACCTATGAGCATAGATATGAATTACAACTAAGGAGTTACCTCTACTAAAGTAGGACTAAGGCCGTGTTTGTTAATGCTGAATTTTTGCACTTAACACGGAATGTGGAAAATTTTCCGTGTTTAGTGGTGTTTGTTAATGCATTATTAACACGGAATACGGAAAGCGCTAAGTGGTTTTTCACTGAATTCTTTCTATGATAGGAGTCTGGCTTAATGGTGAACACGGAATGCGCTCTGTGATTTTTCATTAAACAAAATTTTTTTGCTTCCAAAAGTACCCCTTTTCAAGTTACTACCGGATTTTTTCTTTTAAATTGTTTGCCCAACACAAAATCAACCTTTGTGAAACTTCTTTATGCCCCACCATGATTTATGTGTTTGATCCACACCATCCATCAACTTTTTCAGATAATTTAAGGTGTGATCCAATAAAAGAAGCAGGTCCAATGATTAATTCGACCATGAGGTGGGGATTGAACGTCCACCATTAAAAACTTCTTGAGAGCTGGAGAAGTTTCAGATCAAGCTGATATTTGTGTTTTCACTTCATCCATGTAGGTTGGATGGTAAAAAAACATCACAGTGGCCCTTAGAAAGGTTTCAACGATGGATGTCACTTCCGATTTCACGTCCTCTGTTACCGCATGCGGACGAGTTTCTTTTCTATATTGTTGTGAAAAATATGTGGGGTTCACTTGTAATGATCTTCCAGAAGATCCACTCCATTCATCATCTTCAACACCCCGTGCTAACCCATAGTCCCAAATTTGAAGTAGATCCGATCTTCAGGTGGGCTGCACGATCTGCCAATGCATGACCCGTAACATTAAAACTTCTTTACGTTAAACTTGAATATTATCGTGGAGTTTATTGGATTGTTTGAAGTGGTATAATCCATTCTGTTCACTTAGATTGGCACAACATGTTAGGACATAGGTCAGGAAATGGAGCAGGTATATTGATCGGGTGGGCCACGAAGTTCAATAGAGTGTCAACGGTGGTATGTAATAGTAATGAGTATTTACAACTTTGCCAGCCACTTCTCAAGTAACTTCTGATGTTCGTTATGTCAAGGTGCGTCGTCCGAATGTCTTAAAATTTGTTGAACATTGCTCATTTTTCGTACTCTTTCCATCGGTCCAGTTTGGGCCTTGATCGACTATAGATGACCCACGTGCCTTTTTAAATGGACTAGCTCACTCGGTAATTCAAAATAATATTTTTACATATTTATTTGACAAATTTTCAGGTAGTTTGGGCCTATACCCTAAGCTCTTAATGATGATCGGTTTATCATGATATTCACGTGGCCCGTTTGGCGGATCTAACTACGATGGACGATCATATGACATGTTAAAACTAGGAAGACTTGATTGTTGGTATTCTAATGATGTATCCAGGTGATTGTAATGTCAGTTTTGTAAATGGATGGACATAAAGTGGGTTTCTGAAGTGATTAGGGGTAGGACTGGTATATCGTTAGATTCGAGTGACTTTTTCACATGTCTAAGTTTCTCAGATTGTAATTCTAATGGTGATTTAAGTATATTCATATGGTGTGAACAAGATGGACGGGTCATAATCTTGATCTGATAAGTGTACGAATGGATGTAAAGGTCAAGTAGCTAATTTACTACGATCTAAGGGTTGAAATTTGACGTATATGGTTAATTTATGATTATTAGGCCTGGTATAAAATCTCACATGAGACGGATTGTGGGAACCATGTGATCTGGAATTCAGGAGTCTAGGTCAATGGCATTTTTATACCATGTGATATTTTAATTTTCTATTAAGTACTTTATAGTATATTTGAATTAAATAAAATAATTTTATTTTCATTTAATAAAAAATAATTTCTTTATAAATGTAAAGCATTTCCAAAGAGGAGATAGATAGGGGCAAATGTGTCAAATTAACATATTTCAAACATTTCAAATGTTTGTTAACAAACAAATTGTTTCAAATTTAGTACTTAATTTTCAAACTTCAGCCATAGTTACCAAACAAGTTTTTTAACTTCAGATTTCATATTCAGGCTTCAGATTTTAGATTCAGACTTCAGATTTCAGATTCAGGCTTCAGACTTCAGATTTAACAAATGGGGCTCAGATTCAGGCTTTAGACTTCAGATTTAACAAACGAGGCCTTAGGCCCCGTTTGGTTGAAGTCTGAAAATTAAGTATTGAATTTGAAACAATCTGTTTGTTAACAAACATTTGAAACATCTGAAATATGTTAATTTGACACATTTGACCTATTCATTAGGTCATGTAGACGTGGATGAAGTGAAAACACAAATATCAGCTTGATCTGAAACTTCCCCAGCTCTCAAGAAGTTTTTAATAGTGGACGTTCAATCCCCACCTTATGGTCCAATTAATCATTGAACCTGCTTCTTTTATTGGATCACATCTTAAATTATCTGAAAAAGTTGATGGACGGTGTGGATCAAACATATAAATCATGGTGGGGCATAAAGAAATTTCACAGGTTAAAGGTTGATTTTGTATTGCGTAAACAATTTAAAAGAAAGAAAATTCCATAATAACTTGAAAAGGGGTACTTTTGGAAGCAAAAATTTTTTGTTTAATGAAAAATCACGGAGCGCATTCTGCGTTCACCATTAAGCCAAACTCCTATCACGGAAAGAATTCAGTGAAAAACCACTTAGCGTTTTCCGTCTTCGGCGTTAACAACGCATTAACAAACACCACTAAACACGAAAAATTTTCTCCATTCCGCGTTAAGTGCAAAAATTCAATGATAACAAATAGGGCCTAAGCTAATGATAAGAATCATAAAAGATAGATTATGCTAAGGATCATGAATGATAATTAATAAATTGATTGGTTTGACTGAAATGGTATAAAATACTTTGTTTAGTTGAATTCCTTTATTACTTACAAATTATCTTTAAATAGTCATTTAAATGTTTCTTCTCATGTTGAGTCGATTATAACAACTGCTTACTTCGGTACTACTATGGACTTTTTGATTCTTTTTAAACATGTGTTCCGGTTACCACTTTAGCACCACTTTTCTCTTGGCCACATTTCATCTTTCACCACTCCATGACACTCCACCTCTGGATGACGTATATTATCCAACCATTGTGAACATATCTTCTTAGAAGATCTGAATCATGTCATGTAATTCTCATATAATGATACATGTTCTTTTCTAATTAGTCCTTCCCAAAACAGTAAAAATTAAAAAAATAGGGTACAACAAGAAGATAATGCTCAACAATGATAGGACCTTCTGTATAGGTCATTTCATGACCGTCTCTTTGTAGATGCAAATAGAAAGGTTATATTGTTGAGGACATTTTGTACCCACCGTTTATCCATGGTAGGATATAACAGACCAATGGTCTTGATTATCTAACCATGGGCCCCACTTTTTTGCAGGCCACGTGGTCCCATCTAGTTCCTATTTATATAACGGGCACCCCACACCTTTACACAATACATGCAGATTTTCAGTTTTGACAAAGAGGGGCCCACGATCCAGGATTCCGTTTCAATGGATCGGCCATGGACAAAAATACCCCGAGATGCATGGAAGATCACAGTAACCGATATTGGGATTGCTCTTAGCACAATGTGGACCGCTATTATCTCTCTTCTTAACCTTATATCAACAGGGAACAATCGAAAGGTTAAAACTGCCTTAATGAGAAAAATTCTTTCGGGTAGACTAGATCCATGGTGCGTTGGATCAGACTAATGGTTTCGATTATCAATATATAGGCCACAATTGTCAGAATTTAAAACGTGCGTGTACATATCATGGACCGGTCGTATACCATGTAAACCCCAGCATATTAAAAAATCAAACCTAAATGGGTTCCCAGATCCAATCCAATTAGATCAGATGACTTGGATCCAGACCTGACCAAGTGGACTACAAATCCAGATCCAGATCCTGATCCAGACCCGAGGTAGATCAGGTCTGCAAGTTACCATATCTGAAGTCACAGTGTTGTCATATGCCATCCAACAAGTTCATTAGGTGAACCCATGTAACATTTTGGAAATTTTCGTACTAAAACCCTAATAGGTTCATTAACAGAATCATTTGAGGATTGTACTAGTCAAACTAAAATGATAAACCATATTAGAATTTGCAGATTTATAATATTTAGGGTTGAATAACTATTTCTGCAAATCATAAGCGGTTAATATGACGAACTTAGCTAATCCTAGTATTAATCGAGGCCCATGACTAGTACAAGAGATTAACTCCTCCAGGAAATGCCCCGATTCTCTGTATTAGATATAGACCACACTCGGTGATCCGCTAAATCCAAAACAATAGAATAAAGTCCGTTTTGTTGGGCTTAATGTTCATTGCGGATGTTGAGTTAGGATGATGCCGAGGATCACTTAACTTAAGCTCGCAAGTTGGGTGCATGAGATGTGCAAATGTCTTGAGTGATGACCTGAAATTTGAGTAAAATTAGCACCCCTCATTTGACCACGAAGTTGTAGCTTTCGGGCCGTTGTGTGACAACCAAATTTGCAGCATTAATCAAGATTATTACCCTGCCCAAATTCGTGTAGTTAGGGACCCGATCGACTCTTGGTCATCGTCAATCTGAATTAGGGCCCTCCCGTTTGATTGGTGCACCCAATCATCAGATTATTGTGTCAGATCATAAATCCTTTAGCGGGACACCTATCCTAGGGTATAGATCGCCCCCGTATACCTCCTGTAGGACCACATTAGTGTGAAATGACCTCTTATCTTACACCCCCTCCCCTCAAACGAATTTGGTGCCCGGGCTTTGAAATAGAAAAGAAAGATGAGAAATGGGTATGAGAGAATGATCGATCCGGAGAGATTGTTCTTTTGTTGTCCGTGCCGCAACCGAAATCCTCTTTGAAGCCTCCTGGTAACAACAAGGTAAAATCCAATTCTTACTCCTAAACCATAGAGCAGGTAGATGGACTTCCCCAAAATCCTTACAAGTCATTAGTAATTGTTCAAGTCACACTGATTCCCCGAAACCCTAGCCCTAAGAGCGCTAAGCCAGACGACTCATAGGTGCAGACTATTATTTATAGGTTGTCGTTTATCGAGTCTTAGCTATCAATCAATGATTTTTGCTTGTGAATATGTAAATGCATGCTAACTTATGTATGTTTTGACTTTTATTTCATAAAATGTTATTTTCAATGCAGTGATGCTTACATGTTTGATGAAATGACTGAATGAGTAAATTGCTAGGTTTAAGATTCATGCTTTATTCTTGTAATTATTGTTGCCGGTTAGCTAATTTTGTCAGAGATTTAGGACTACTTGAGTAGTCGAGTTAGTCGGTAAATTACAGAATATCGGGGTAGCCCGAGTTAAGTCGGCCATCCCAGACTCGTTCGATTGATTTAGGCCAAAATGGACGACTGATAGTAGCTGGACTACATGGGATGCTTGCACCCAATACTGGTTGTGTCGGGGTTTACCCAAGTTAATTGAACACATCTAACAACTGATTAATCGCGTATATTCACAATGTATGATCACGACTGCCTAAATTTGAAATACCCCATATCTTTTAAAAAAGTTTACTGATAGCTATTAGTGATACGATCCACAAGTCGCATGAGCCGAGAATGGTGGTATGAGATATTGTGTTTGTGTTACTGGCCTATGCTAGGGTAATGAGCCTCCCCGTAGTGACCATGCGCGATGTTATTTACAACTTGTCTATCATATATGTTCAATTGGGAGTGATGAACCCAAGTAGATTAAGGGACATAGGCAAGGGGCCACTACGGTAGTTCCGTGCCTAGTGATCTGGATGAGACTAACGATCAAAATAGATGTACTCTAGCTTCCCCAATATGTTAGACGAATAAGACTAATTAACTACTCAGCTAAACATCAACATCTACCACATTGCATTAGATTAGGTTGTGGTGATTTGGTGTTGTAGTCACGTGATGAGAGTGTAACATTCGCGAAATAGGCGTTGAAGTTGCTTGTGAGGAAGTGTTGGATTGTGAGAGCATGCATCATTTCATAATCTCATTTATGTATATTAACATGAGTATTAAGGAATTAGATGTTTAAATGCTTTATTATTACATGTGCTGAGTAGATAACATGCATAACTTAAAACTGATGAAACCACCGAGTTGATCACTCACTTCCACATTAGGACTGTTTTAAAACATCAACCAGATGATGCTTTAGATGCAGGTATCACCGAAGTTGACCCGTTGGAAGAGGCATACATAAATTCAGATGAGGAGTTTTTTTACTTCCAGCTATCGGATGGACCAACGTAGCGGATGCGCTACTCAACTAGGAGTGTCATTGTATTATATATTGAGCCTTAATTGTGGACCCGTACTTTAGATACATGCATGCTACTTGTTTAGTTGATTTACTCGATTCCGATCCATTTATTTCATAATATATTTCAATTTCTAGTTTATTTCTATATATGTTTCCATGCTGGCTTGGATATTAGGCTAAATGTGTCTAAAGACTAGACTTCCGCAAAGCACAAGTAACTCTCAAAAATATCGAAAATTGTGTACGTGCTCAACTCCTGAAATTTGGTAACAACTCCCCATGTTGGAGATGTTACCACCCACCAAGATGAAATATCGTCCAAAATCTTCCGAAAAATCAGCTTGATCAAAGGACCGCACATGGCCCACATAATGTTTGCTGATTTATGTTATGTAAAGTGAACATGAGGTGACTTAGCCAATGGACGGAATGGATGTCACACAAACACCACAGTGGGCCTCACAGAGCTCGATGCTTTGGAGGATTCTACCCCAAACAAGGACAGTCCTGTTAAATGATCAACTATAGAAACGAGCTTCAATGTGAACGGAGGCCCACATGAAGTTCCTGCCTGGGCCCCACCGAGATGTCCATGATAAATCTACCCCGTCCATCAGTTTCTCCACTTCAAGTTAGGTCATGATCCCCAAAAAAATGAGCCGAAGACATTAGGAAACAATGGAGGATAGAAATGCCCACCATTGAAACCAGTAACAGGGCACACCATGATGTTTATATGCCATCCAAACCATACATTCTCACTGAGGGTGAACCGAAAACACAAACATTAGCCTGATCCAAAACTTGCTTGTTGAATTGACGGTCAGGATTCCATCTCCACTATTTTCCAGTAGTGTGAACTTCAAGAGTTGGATCTGCCTCATTTTCGGTATCAGGCCCTAACATGAGCGGGAGAAAATGATGGACGGTGCAGATTTATCAGAGTCACCTTTCTGGGCCTCACTCACCTTCTGGTAGACCAGCCGTTGGATCGGTGCACCTATTCGTTCACCCACATGCATCACATTGCCAATGACCCAATCACTTCGGTGGGCCACAGTGAATTGCAGCTTTATTTCATAAATACTGAGCCGAGTCCCATACACTCACTGAGTGAAGTCGGACCCAGCTAGCCAATGGAGTATAAACTACACACCCGAACTCTACCGTTGGATCTGGGTCTTTTTAATGATCCAAACCATTTGTATGATCGGCCTCACCATGGATGAGAAAATCACCCACAGTAAAAAATTTCAAACCTTTGATCATTCTTAGATCAGAACCATCCACTAATCCAAGGGTTGAAAGGTTATAATACCTTCAAAAGGTAGGTTTAATGCTAAAATGCCCTTTTAATTAAGCTAAAACCCAAACTCAATTTCTGTGTGTTTCAATACATACACTTCTCCTCAGACTATAATCTGATCCCCTAAGACCAAATAAGTACTAAAAAGTCCACTTGCCGAAAACCAAAACCAAATTAAAATCAACGGAACAAACCCCCTCCTCAGAACCAAATAAGTACTAAACCCTAAACCGAAAACCAATCTAAATCGACAGACAAAATACCCCTCATCCGAAATGAATATATGGAAAAAATTCCCCTCCGACCAAATAAGAACTAAAAAGCCTACTTGCCGAAAACCAATACGAATAAATGGGCAAAATTCCCCTTCTTTGACCAAATAAGTACTAAAAATCCCACTTGCCGAAAACCAATATGAATCTAGGAACAAAATCTCTCTCCAAAAACCAATCTAAATTAAGGGACAATCTCCCTCCAATCAAATAAGTACTAAAAAGCTCACTTGCCGAAAACCAATACCAATCTGAACCTATGGACAAAATCCCCTTCCGACCAAATAAGTACTAAAAAGCTCACTTGCCAAAAACCAATCTGAATCAATGGACAAAATGCCTGAATCAACCGACAAAATGCCCCTCCGACCAAATAAGTACTAAAAAGCCCATGACAAAATTGCATGATCCACTCTCTTAGGCGTATTAGATGTCACTCGAGCTCGACCGAGAGTCTGCCTAAAGACAGGACCAGGTCAGCACCTTATCAAGTGGGTCTGGTCCTTGTTCCTTATATATAGACCATATGGAATCATAAATTACAATATAAACAGTGAGTTTTCAGAGTAATATGTACACTCCTTAATGGAGAGACATGGCCCTGGTGGGCCATTCTCACTGATCTCATCACAGGCGCATTGCAGATACTTACCTACTTACTAACAGGGCCCACCGAAAATGGGCCTCATATACTGGTCATCGAACTTCCTCCAATAGGAGTGTATGGTTTGTACAGGCCTCTCTAGTAGCATAGATATACTGTTCTTTGCACAGATAATGTTGGTGGAGGTGGATGCTTCAAAGGAGAGCAATGGAAGGGGTAGATCGTCTTTGGGGGAGTCAGGCCGGATGTAGTGATGGTTCCCACAGGCATGGTGAGGGAGCAAGACGTTTATCAGTGGCTTCGTTAGAATACCAAATACCTGAAAATATTAACCGTTCATTTAGTCACCAAACAAATGTCAAGTGTATCAAGTGACACATGAGTCCAGTGTACAAATAATGCAAATGGCCCACCAACAGACATCTACGCATCATGTGCGTTTTCATACGCATCTGGCTCACTGAACAGTTAATCAGAATATCAGCCAAGCGTCTGATAAGGCCTTTGCGAACAGTGTAATGAGGCCATTTCCTATTAAGAGTATTGCCAAACCCACGTGCACCTCCCTACACACACATTACATGTGAGCCATGCATCAGGTGGGACTGATCGTGTAGTTGATGTGGTCCAAAAATCATCACTCATGCGTTGGATGGGGCTTGCTCATCATGGTTCTTAAATCAGTGTTTTTTTTCCCCCTCTGTATTGTATCATTCACCAACAATACAGGGTCGCTCCAGTTTGGGCCCGGTATCGTCTACATTCAAACTAGATTTCTAATTTCACACGTGGGTCATACACGTGTGGGTGTGGGTCATACACGTGTGGGTGTTGAGATGTGGAGTCACATCTGGGGGCCGCTCAACCAGTCGTGGACTGCTCGACTCAAAGTCCAGCAAGTATAGGTTTTTTGGTTCCGCGGTATTTGACCAGTCGAGGCCCTTGCTCGACCGGTCGAGGTAACGCAGATTCGTTTCCGGATTTGATGCGAACTGCAGATTTTTGAGTCGGTTTTCGCAAAGGTGCGAAAGAGGAGTTGCCTAAACTATAAATAGGAGTTCTTAGAGCTTTTCTAGGTATTATGAGAGTTATTCCAAGGTGTAGGCAAAGAGTTTGCTCTATATTTCCAAGAGATAGGTTAGTATATTGCCTTGTAATATTTGGTTTTCTTCATAGTGGAAGTTTGCATCCGTGGTTTTTTTTACCCTTGTTGGGGTTTTTTCACGTATATCTTGTCTTGTGGTTTGTTTGGAATTCTTTGATTCTTTTTCTAGTTTATATTGCTTCTTGTTTATCGTTTTGTGGGTGAGACCGAAGATTAGATTTCGGTTCACTGCGTTGTTGGCGTGCTGCGCAACAATTGGTATCAGAGCTATTGGTTTAGTTTTATTGGGAGTGATGACAGAAGAAGGGAAGATTAGAATTGAGAAGTTTGATGGTTCAAATTTTGCCTTCTGGAAGATGCAAATGGAGGATTATTTGTATCAGAAGGATCTCTATATTCCTCTAGAAGGAAAAGAGAAGAAACCAAAGAAGATGACAGATGATGAATGATTTTTATTGGATCGGAAGGCTTTAGGAACGATCCGACTCTCTTTGTCTAAGAGCGTCGCCTTCAATATATCCAAGATGAAAACCACGAAAGAATTAATGGAAGCCCTAGCCACCATGTATGAAAAACCCTCAGCGTCCAACAAGGTTCATCTTATGAAACAACTATTCAACATGAAGATGTCAGATGGTGGGAGCGTGACTGAACATTTAAACGAGTTCAATACAGTCACGAGCCAGTTGGAATTCGTTGGCATTATTTTTGAGGACGAGGTAAGGGCGTTATTGATCTTGCCCAGTTTGCCAGACAGTTGGGATGGTTTGGTGATTGCTGTGAGCAATTCTTCAGGATCGACAAAGTTGAAATTTGATGATGTGGCTAGTCTAATTCTCAGCGAAGAATCTAGAAGAAAGGCATCAGGAGTTTCAAGGGATTCAGGGAATGCTTTAAACGTTGAAGGAAGAAGAAGATCTCTGAATAAAGGAGGCAATAAACATGGACGTTCCAAGTCGAGAAAGAAGTCCAAGGGACCGAAAGACAGACGAGTGTTGACATTGCGGCAAGAAGGGGCACATGAAACGTGATTGCAGGGCGCTCAAGAAACAATAAGGAAGCTCTTAGGGCAGGAATGATTCAGTGAATCTATCTGAGGAGAGTGATACAGAGGCGTTGATTTTGTCTCTTGATGCGAGGAATGAATCTTGGGTTATAAACTTGGGTGCTTCGTTTCATGCCACTTCATGGAAGGAAGTTCTGCGTAATTATGTGTCAGGTGATTTTGGGAGAGTCTACCTGGGTGATGATGAGTCGTGCAGCATCGTTGGAAATGGAGACGTTCATATAAATCAGAAAGATTGAACGACTTTGAAATTGAAGGATATTAAACATGTACCGAGTTTGAGACGGAACTTGATCTTAGTGGGGTAGTTGGCCGATACCGGTTACGACATTCACCAGTGATTCCTGGAAGATCATAAAAGGTGCCTTGGTGATATCTCGAGGCAAGAAGGAATGTACTTTATACGTGACTTCAGGATCATATAGTTCACTCGCATGTGCATCAACTGGAGTGAATAGGTAGTTATGACATCAGAGGTTGGGACATATGAGTGAGAAAGAGATGAAAGTGTTATTGTCAAAATGGAATCTACCAAGGCTGAAGTCTATTGACTTGGAATTCTGCGAGGACTGCGTGTATGACAAGCAGAAGAGGGTAAGCTTCAAGAAGACAGGACACGCTCCAAAGATGCATCTGTTGGAGCTTGTACACATTGATATGTGGGGACCGGCACGGGTATCATCTCTTGGCGGTCCACGTTATTTTGTTTTTTTATTGATGATGCTAGTAGAAAAATGTGGATTTATTTCTTAAAACACAAATATGATGTATTTGATGTATTTAAGAACTTGAAAGTTATGGTAGAAAATGAGACAGGTAAAACAGTAAAATGTCTTAGATCAGATAATGGGGGAGAGTAATGTGATAAGAAATTTGAAGAGTATTGGCAGCAAATGGAATCAAACATTAAAAAACGATTCCAGGGACACCACAGTAGAATGGTGTGACTGAGCGCATTAATAGGACCATCCTTGAGCGCGCTAGGAGCATGAGGTTACATGCAGGGTTACCTAAGACGTTTTGGGCAGATGTTGTGAATACTGCCCCATATCTCATTAACAAAAGTCCCTCAGCACCATTGGATGGTTGGCTACCAGAAGAAACGTGAACTAGGAAAGAAGTGAACCTTGCACATCTCAGAGTGTTCAGTTGCACTTCATATGTTTACATTGATGCAGAACACAGAAACAAGTTGGATGCGAAGTCCGGAGGTGCAAGTTTATAGGCTACGGCAGCATGATTTTGGCTACGAAAACACCAAATGAGGGTTAGATGAGCAGGCCATAAAATTCTGATGAAAAGGTGATGCTTAAAAATATGGAAAATGCTTGTGTACCTCAAGTAGGTACCACTGGGTTCATTTACTCTAATATGGGAGAAACGATTTGACGTACATGAAATCCACCCTGTGGAGGTCTACTCGAGAGAGGAGACCCACGTGCGATACTGATCCTCCTTACATTATCTACTGCTGACAGATAATGGTGAACCAGAGTGTTTTGAAGAGGCATTACAGTCGGATATACGGGTTACGTGGGAGCAGGCCATGGATGAGGAGATGGACTCTTTTGAGTCTAATCGTACATAGGAGCTAGTCACTCTACTCAAGGGTAAGAAAGCTCTTCATAACAAGTGGATTTATAGACTGAAGGAGGAGAACGATGGTTCGAAATGGTACAAGGTTAGATTGGTTGTGAAAGGGTTTCAACAAAAGGCAGGTATTGATTTCACTGAAATATTTTCACCTGTGGTGAAAATGTCTGCGATTTGCGTCGTCGATACACTAGGAGAGGTCTTACATCTAGAGCATCTAGATGTTAAGACAACTTTTCTTCATGGGGACCTTGAAGAAGAGATATATACGCATCAGCCGACAGGATACGTGGCACCAGGAAAGGAGAACAAGGTATGCAGACTAAAGAAGAGTCTATATGGCCTGAAGCAAGCCTCGAGGCAGTGGTACAAGAAGTTCGACAGTTTCATGTCAAGAAACGGTTTTAGGAGATGTCATGCAAACCACTGTTGCTATTTGAAGAAGTTTGATACGTCGTACATCATCCTTCTTCTGTACATTGATGATATGCTTGTGGCCGGATCAAGCATGAAGGACATCTCAGATATCAAAAGACAACAGTTTAGAAAATTTACCATGAAGGATTTAAGAGCTGCAAAACAAATCCTAGGCACGAGGATAAAGCGTGACAGGGAAAACAAGAAACTGGTTTTGTCACAAGCAGAATACATATCCAAGGTACTTGATCGATTCAATATAGGAGGTGCTAAGCCAGTTAGCACTCCATTAGGCAACCACTTCAAGCTATCTAGGGAGCAAGGTGCAAAGATGCAGGAGGAACGGGACTACATGGCTAAAGTCCCATACGCGTCAGCTATTGGGAGTCTCATGTATGTTATGGTGAGCACGATGCTAGATATTGCTCAAGCAATGAGAGTTGTTAGCAGGTTCATGAACAACCCTAGGAAGGAACATTAGGAAGCTGTGAAGTGGATCCTCAGATACTTGGTAGGTACTGAGGATATAGGGTTGTGTTATAGTGGATCAGAAATCAAGCTACAGAGCTACGTAGATTCAGATTTGGCAGGAGATATCGACAGCAGAAGAAGCACTACAGGTTATGTCTTTACTCTGGCTAGTGCTGCAGTCAGTTGGGTCTCTCAGTTATAGAAGACAGTATCTATCAGTACGACGGAAGCAGAATATGTTGCGACTACAGAAGTGTGCAAGAAGATTGTGTGGATGCAAGGTTTCATGGAAGAGTTGGGTAAGAAGCAAGCAGATTGCAAGCTGTATAGTGACAGTCAGAGTGCAATACACTTGGCTAAGAATTCAGTTTTTCATTCAAGAACTAAACATATTGCCATCAGATATCACTTCATACGTTCGTTACTGGAAGATGGATCGATTGCTCTAGAGAAGATTCATACAAGTGAGAATTTTGCAGATATGCTGACCAAGGCAGTCACACGGGAGAAGCTGAAGCTCTGTTCAGTTTTGATTGGTCTTCAGGCTTGAAGACGAGGAGGTTGTGCATTCTGGATGAAGAAGACAGGTTTATGGCGATGTGTCTCCAAGTAGGAGATTGTTGAGATGTGGAGCCATAGCTGGGGGCCGCTCGACCAGTCGAGTGCCCTGCTCGACCGGTCGAGTCGCCCACTCGACCAGTCATGGACTGGCTTGACTCAAAGTCCAGCGAGCATTATTTTTTGGTTCCACAGTACTCAATCGGTCGAGGCCCTTGCTCGACCAGTCGAGGTTACGTAGATTCGTTTCCGGATTTGATGCAGACTGCGGATTTTTGAGTCGGTTTTCGCAGATGTGCGAAATGGGAGTTGCCTAAACTATAAATAGAGGTCCTTATGGGTTTTCTAGGTATTATGAGAGTTATTCCAAGGTGTGGGCAAATGGTTTTCTCTGTATTTCCAAGGGAAAGGTTAATATATTGCCTTGTAATCTTTGGTTTTCTTCATAGTGGAAGTTTGCATTCGTGGTTTTTTTACCCTTGTTGAGGTTTTTCCACGTATATCTTGTCTTATGGTTTGTTTGGAATGCTTTGATTCTTTTTTTAGTTTATATTGCTTCTTGTTTATCGTTTTGTGGGTGAGACCGGAGATCGGATCTCAGTTCATTGCGTTGTTGGCGTGCTGCGCAACAGTGGGCATGTGGGTAAATATAAAAGGCGTGTGCGAGATCTGAGCTTTCCATAAGGTCAATAATGCTTAGATCTTCTACCTAAAAGATGAGACAATTTCATTATTCAGATGGGCCATAGCATAAAAGGTTAATTTGATGGTAGAAATTATTTCTAGCCATTCATTTGTTTAGGTCCTTGTGGCCCACCTGAGGTGTGAAATGGAATATATACATATATATATATATATATATATATATATATATATATATATATATATATATATATATATATATATATATATGTGGGAAAAGGTGTTATGCGCTCGACCTCACCTCACGATAAGCTCCTGTGAGGTCGAGCTGTGTGGGCCCCATCGTGATGCGTGTCAACCATCAACACCGTGCATTTGATGGGTCCCCTCTAAATTATGGGATATCCCAAAAATCAGTTGTATACGGAACTCAGGTGGGCCATACCATCTAAAATCATGTGAAGACACCGTTAAAACATATAAAAGCACTTGGTGGGGCCCACCTGAGTTTTGAATGCTGCTGAAACTTGGTCTGAACCCTCATCCAAGTGGGACACACATAATGGATGGGCTGGATTTGCAAACCACATCTCTGTGGGCCCAAAAAATGATTATGAATGTTTTAATGGTGCACGGCCCCTCCTCACTTCTGTATGTGGTGTGGCCCACACAAGTCACGGATTGACTTGATTTTTGAGACCTAGGCCCATGATGGAATGGTGCATCTGACTGATGGGGTAGATGTTCAAAACGCATCACGGTGGGGCCCACACAGCTCGACCTCATGGGACGGACTCGTGAGGTCGAGCGCATAGTACCTTTTCCCTATATATATATATATATATATATATATATATATATATATAAAGTCTATCTCACCTAATGAAAAGCTTAGATCTTACACACATGTTACACTACAACATACAAAGCCCGCACATGCATGCATGTGGAATTAGCAAACCTCTGTCACACTACCTGATGAGTGAACTAGTTCCATGTTGAGCCAGTTCATCAACATGGGGGCCCACCTGATGGGTGTATCAGATTTCATACATGTGGCGGGTTGTGACATGTTGTGGCGTGATCAAGCAATAACAGGATGAGAAAAGGTCATGAAAATCAATGTTACCACTGTACTAGAGATGACGATAATAACCGTTACAGTCACCATCGTTGCTTGCACCGGATTCAATGCATCTCCAGAATATGTGAACTGCACAAATATATAACATAGCGAAATATCAGTAAATAGGAAATAACATCCTTAAGTGAACACAAGGTAGACTGTACACGAGCCAGATTGATCAGGCAAATCCTAACCGCTTGATCGGAGCTGGGCAACGGTTGTTTTCTTCCATCAAGGGGTTAGAATAGTCAGTTCAGTGCTGTTTTTTGAGCAAAGCCCATACATGGTGTGGCCCACTAGATGAGTGATAGGGATCTTGTACATTTCAGCCACATGTCCCCATCGGAAATGGAGTGGAAAGACATGGTGTCAATTGGCATTCCTCAACAAGAAACATGGAAGCAACCACAGAAGAGCAAAGCCCATACATGGTGTGGCCCACTAGATGAGTGATAGGGATCTTGTACATTTCAGCCACATGTCCCCATCGGAAATGGAGTGGAAAGACATGGTGTCAATTGGCATTCCTCAACAAGAAACATGGAAGCAACCACATACCTGATGGGTGAAAGATACCTCTTGGCATCAATTCCCTAGTGGGGGTGGCTAACAGTGAAGTGTGAACTGACAGTGGGTGCACTAACAAAAAAATAAAAACCACATACCTGATGGAAGGCTAGAGCAATAGAAACAGCTCCTCTCATGAGCCCGGCCCACCAGATTATAACCTGCCGATTTATATAAAAAGGACGTCGTAAACTTAAAGAGCACATAAAAATTGACACCCGTTTCACGATTTTGACACATGCATAAAGTTCCAAGATCCTATATGTAATTGAAGAGAATGTGGGGCCCAGTTTTAGGTGATCCAAATCATGCCATTAATGGGGTGTCCCCCAAATATGTTACCAAATAGGTTAAACCACCTGAGCTGTCCAAATTATATATTGAACATTGGTTGCAATCATCGACTGTCATCTGATTTCTACAACCATAGGATAATTTCCATATCATCTAATGATGAAAATTTTAGGGCATGGCCTGCCTCATGATTGGTCTCACCATATCAACGGATTAGATTACCAAAAGGTGGGCCCACCTGTACCACTATGGATTTACAGGCACTTTGATTGGTCTGACAAAACACTTCAATTCATTCAAAAAATCATCGTTGAAGACCTCGATGGGCAGCCCACAGGATCTAACGATATCTACACAATCTTAGGGACCTTCGCATAATGTTGATAATGCACACCCAATGTGCAGTAATTCGCCAACCACTATGGGAGAAAAAAGATATAATCACCCCTTTGATCCTATGGTTAGATGGTCATCAGACACAATCAATGGTTTAGATCTTCTAGAGCCAAACTACTAAAGAATGGATTATCTCATTATTCCTCTCTATTTTTCCCTCTTAAGGAATTTCTCAGGATGGGATGCACTTATAGGACCAGGAGTTTGAATGCGATAAGGCTTATCCCTACCACATCTGGTCCTAGCCAAGTTGTGCTATGTTCCGAGATTTAACCGTGGGAGATCCACCCACTAGTAATTATCCACAAGTGATCCCTACGGGCCCATATCCAACACATTGGACCCATGCATCCAGCTTGGGTGGATCGAGTGGTGGCCTATTATGGTCTGTTCTATGATGCAGTGAGTAGAGGTCATCCTCATAATGATAAAAGATGAAAATATCACCTGGTGTTTGAATGTAATCATTGTCCTTTCTGCACTCGAATTCATGTAATTGGATAGAGTGGAGAGAGGGAACACAAATGCCGCTCGCCCAATCAACACTAACAAGAGGATTGTAGAATAGATGCCGAAGGTTGTCCGAACGCTGCAAAGCAAGAATAAGATCATTCCAAGTTTAAAATGCAGAACATATAAAAGTTAAATGGACCCCTCATCCAGGATGATTGGATGATCCTAACCTCTTGATGGGAACAGGGGCCAAAAGATGGATAGTGGTCACTTCTTTACATGGTCGGGATTTACTCCAACTGGCCTGTCTTTTTGGGCCACGGTCCATATATGTGGAGCATGTTAGATGGTCAATTGCATGGTATTAGAGTAAAATGATTCTCAATCTAGATATCAGTTACATTTCAAACAATCTAAGGCTGACTTTGGTTCCACCAAACATAATGAAAATTTGTAATTAGACATTAATCATGAAATTTTGTGATATTTGGTGCAAGCAAACGCAGCCTAAGCAGAAGTGAAAATCATTAACTTTAGTAAGGTCAAATATGGTGAACTACCTCACTTTCTACCAAACGGCTCGTGTCCAGTTCGCCCTATCCAAGGAAACTTGCGTAGTAATGTGTCCATACTTGGTTGCAAGCGAAGTTGTGTCTTGGAAAGTCTGTTTGGGGCAGCAGCATTTTCCTAGTTTGTCATAGGGCTGCAACTTGGTTTTGGGTCAACCCAAATCTGACTAACCCAACCTGAGTTAAGAATTGGTTGGTTTTGGTTGTCAAGGTCCTCGGGTTGGATTTCGGATGAAAAATGCCAACCCAATTTGAATTTGGGTCGGGTTAGGTCGAGTTGAGAATAATCACATGTATTTCAGTTGGGGTGGGTTGGGTTTTGATTATAGAGGACTTTAGGTTGGGCACCGGATGTTGGAATTTGGGTCAGGTTGGGTTGGGCTGGGGTTGACTTTGAACCTGACCCAACCCACTGAGGTTGCACCCCTAGTTTGTCAACCCTATTTTTGCACCCAAAGAAGAACCAGGACAAATATGGATAGCTTGTTCCCAACTATCCACTTTCTTTTTAAAAGGATAGCTTGTCCTGGAAAAGAGAAGTGTAGAAGTTCTGTTCCTATCCACTAGAACATGACATTCCATACACATGCACTACATGTGCCATTGTACATCTGCAAATGGCCCACATGTAGCACCCACTATCGACCATCAAACACCACACACGTGCCATTGTGTGCGCATGGTACATTTGATACATGTGCAACATCCACCTTCAAGATCCCCACATGTGCCACATAAGTGATTGTCCATTTTGTGTTCCTTCACAAACAAGCCGAAGACTGACTGTCCTAGACAACAATTTGCTTGCTACCCAACAGGCCCTAAATGCATATCAGAACTCAAGATGGAGCTTTCACAAAGAAGAATATCTCACCTCGTCTTGGTCATTTTCCATTTTTCAATGTCTAGAGCATCCATTCCCACATAAAGAAAGATGAATGTTTCTGCAATGAACGACATTGTTGCAAATGCATGCCTGCAAAAGCATTAGGCAGAAAAAATGTCATTGATGACCCGCAAAAAAATGCCTACACCCAACAAAACATACGCTGATAAATACATCCACCCTTTTTAGTTTTGGTTATCCAGCAGTGCAATGTTGTACTAAAACTCAGTGAGTTGACTCGAAACTTGGACAAGTCAACTCGACTCAGCAAGAAATCGAGCAGAATCACTATGAAACCCGAAGATGAGCTCGACTAAGTTCAGACTTGAAACATTCATTGAGTCGGCTTGCCTACTTGCTGATGAGCTTGACTAGCATCACTCATAACTCTGTTGTGCAGTCGTGCGTGCTTGTATTCTAAGATTTATGGTTAGCTATTATCTTTTTATTTATTTATTTATTTATTTTATTTTAAAAAGCTATTATTTAATGGTAGTGTAAGAAGGAGAAATCCAAATTACTGAATTTGATAACAAAATATACCCTATACCCATCCTAGGAAGTTTCTAGAACTCATTGCGGATTTCTAGTCTCCCTGAAATGGCTGTCACTAGAAGTGGATCTCCAAACTTGATATCCTCAAATTCCAAAGAGGTATGAGCATGTGGACATAGACTGTTCATTAGGTGGGTTGGACTATGCATGTGGTATGGCCTAAAAAAGCCAGGCCAGTTCGGACATCTACAGGCCCGCACATATACCTCAACCATCCATTTTCACACACGTGTGGCTGATATAGGATGGGTCATGGACATCTTAATAGAGGTTCTGGATCAAAAGAAATCATGACGAGATGGGCTAACACGTACTATATCTTCTGATGGCCACAACTTTTGCAACTAGATGCCAAAATCATGTATGTGAGGAATCACTAGAAAGCCAATGAAATGCAATGGCCCCCAAACGGTTTCAGAAAATCAATCATTTTAGGTGTCAATTTTGATGTAGAGCGGGCCGCAGACCTGTTCCTGGCCCAAATGGACCGAAAGAAGCAGATGTAGTCCATCAGATCCATCAGATCCAGGCCCAATCTTACGTGGGGCATGATGTAAATGGGCCCCAGGCCTATTCAGATCGAAGAGATTCATTCTCGATTGAAAAAAATTCTCATTCAAAGTGTGAGCCATCAATCGGCCATAACTTTTGATTTGGGATGACTTACGGGATGCACAACATATGAATTCCTACTGTAACAGGCCATCCGGAGTGAACCCAACTTGCGCAGTGAGTCACACACGCCCGTTTCGCAAGAAAACGACTCCTTCCACTTCGAAATTGCAGTTTTAGGAAAAACTTTCTATTTTTAGTAGGTTTTGATTTAGACGTATCTCCTTCGTTTTAAACTTTTAGTATATGGTGCTTCTTAGGAATTACTTCTAATCATGCCAGGAATCATTCTATGTGATTATTTAGAACTTTTTATTTTTAGTATATTTTACTATTTCAGGAAATTTCAGTTTAGGACTCCTGATTAGGATTTGCGTTTTACTATTTAAAGCATTGTAATTTCGTTTTAGAGACAGACTTCAATAAAATATTTTGAGTTTTCTTATTTTCTTGTGGATTGAAGAGCCATTACACCTTGTGGATTCAAGGTTTTGATTACTTGAGAAAGGCGGTGCTCTTTCTCATCACCTCATCACGCCCGTACTTGCGTCAATTTTTGAATTTTACGTTAAAATTTATTATTCTTATTAACTTACCATTTTACTATTTTTTAGGGTTCTTATTTAAAGAGTTTGGAGGGTCTTTTAGAATTTGGAGGATCTTGCATCAAGTCCTTGTTTGTGTTTATATGAAAGAGTTCTGAGTTAGTTTAGACATCTTTTACTATTTTTTGGAAAGGTTACTATTTTTAGAAACACAAAAACACCTAGGCTTATGTAACTCATATAAGTGCATTGTAAAAAGATTTTATTCGTATTCTTAATAATACTGTTTTAGATTTATTTATTTATTTTGCCTTGTGGATTCAAGGATTATCTAAGAAGAAGAAGATGGTGATATCTTCTTCTCCTACATTAGTGGCCCACCTGATGATAGGACCAACTGGTTGTCTTTAGCTGATCTTGCCCATGTGTCACTGTGACACGCGTGGGAAGAAAAGGAATACAAATCTTGCTCCCACAAGTAGCATTCACATATCTCTTAACCTAATTATTCATATATGCAATCCAGACCGATCATTACCTCGCCAATCTAGTGTAGTTCCTATTGTATTTGATGTCTTAGATCAAGTCAGATACAGGGCCTGTCGAGATGTCACCTTCGATGACATCAAATAGTGCTCGATCCATCGAGTTTTTTCCAGATTTTCTCAGTTGGTTGTTGGACATATTGGTGTCATTTTTCAATTACATCGAAGTCCATGTTCGATGCCATCGAAGCTGGGTCGAGCAATCGAAGATTTCCGAAAAATCCATGTTTTGTCCCTGGACTATTTTAACATTGTTCGATGCCATCAAGGTGGCTTTGATGTCATCGAAGGATAAGTTTCAATGACATCGAAGGGTGTTCGATGACATCGAACTGTTTCGTGCAGAATTTTGCAGATCCGGCTTTCCGATTTCGTTTGGGATTCTTCCATAGGCTATATATATGGGTGTAAACTGGATTGGGAGGTATTCTAAGGGTTTCTAATTCATCCAAGGGTTTCAAAGGGTGTAGCAAGGGTGAAATTCGAGGTTGTTTGAATTGGGTAAGCTTTTTACTTTGTAATTTCTGCTTTCATAGTGATCATTTGTCGCTTTGTGCCGTGGTTTTTTACCGCAATGATTTTTCCACGTTAAATCGTTGTGTTCTCTTCGTGCTTGGATTGTGTGATTGGATTACTCTCCTAGATTCATCTCTGTGTGCTTCCGCGGTCCCCCAACAATTCCGCAAACAAATATCTTGGGAATCCATTTTAACATGATGGCACAACCTAAAAAAAAATAAACTACTTGGGAATCCATTTTTAACATGAATGCACGACTTCAAAATTCATATAACTATTACAAAAGTAACCCTTTCAGCTCGAATGCAATGTCATATTAAATTCTTAGGAATCCTCCAACCAAAAAAATTACATAAAAAACGAACTAAATAATCTTGGTTGGTCGTATTAGAAATCTTTACTTACTTGGTGGTGATTCTGGAGTTCTCACTCACATTATACCAAGCGTAATGTGACATGACAATTCCACAGAAGAAGACTGTGAGAATCCCGCTAAAATTTAACAGCTGCACAAAGAAAATACTAATAAGATTCGAAACTTACATGCATTTAGTTCTGTGTGATGAAATGGGAATGATGACTCCTTTTGTGTGACTTCTCCAATGCGAAATGAAATAAACCGCCCGTATTAAACAGCAGTGGTTGCTGGCCATTTTCCTAAAGGTGAACATTACGGACATAGTTTTAAGACTCAGACAAGTCTGATGTGACTCGAACTCAGTCGGACCCAACCTGGATCGATACCATGGGTCAGGCCAATTCCAGCCCTGACCTGGTCGAGTCACGAATTGACTCAGGACCAAATGAGTCGGTCCGAGTCATCGAGTCTGTTAACTATGATTATGGGTCCATTTGGGTGGTGGGATTTCAAAGGGATTCCCAGGAGCTGTAAAAATTATAAACTCGTTCACCCGATTTTTCAGGTGCTCTTGAAATTTCTATTCCTGGTAGAATTTTCACGAAATATGAAAATGAGCACCTAAAGGATCATTTCTAGATTCCTGCCTGAAACATTCAGCACCAATGCAAATGATGGTATGTGGGGTTTATCTGAAAAGAACAGTTGAAGAAAGAGATCATGATTTCAGTGTCGGCCACACGCGCGGGCCATAAGCTCCACATTTACACATGCAATTTCAGCTATATATAGGGAAGAGTAATGATTCACCACCCTCACCTCTGCCAACAAATAGGAGAAATATGCCATTAATACCATTAGAGCAATTTCACGATCGGTCGAGTGCCTGCCAACAAGTATTAAAGATTCAGTACAATTCGTGTCTCATTAATGACTTAACAGAACTTTATGTTTTCACAAATAAAACGGACTGAAACAATTAAAAAATGGCAATTTCTCTTAGCCACATCTCCATCAAGCCAAGCACCGTGTATAGGTGGGCCATGTTTCGGTGATCCAGATATGTTGTGGTTGTATATGGATGTTGGGTACATTCTCTTTTCAAATGTCCACTTGCAAGTCAATTATCAGATGGTTAGGATAGTTGGTGGGGTATTTTTCACTAGATAAATGGTGTGGGTCACTTGAAGTTGGAATCCACATGAGTGTAGAGCCGGCAAAGAGAGGGCGGGTGATTAGGGCCGAAAATCATATAATTATGCTAACAAAAGAATCACTTACCTACCAAAATAGAGAGCTTTAATAGCATATGCAGTAAGGAGGCTGACCTAAAAGAAGACGAATGATCAATGAAGATGCAAAAAATGCATTAGTGAAGTATGAAACCACTGCCTCCTCAAGTTAAAGACATCTGCTAACAAAATCAAAGTAGATATTTGAAATGGATGACAATAATAAAACCAGCACTAGATCCCAACAAAGAGGAGTCATAGTGATCCAGACCGTTGGTCTGATAATATCCATTATAGATGGACCATGCCCCCAAAATCTTCCATATTGGAAGATCATACCCATCGAATCTTTCGGCTTCTTTCTACTGAATGTGGACTGTTGTACATTTTCATCAAACAGTCCACTTTGCTTGCTAGAGATCAGAAGGGTTGAGAACCAAAGTGTAGAGTTTCTGGGCATGCCAATCCATCACGGGACATATCAGATCAACTGTTTGGATTACTGAACTATGGGTCCCACTTGTATGGATAGACCCAATACATAAGACTTGGATCGATGTTCTTATAATTTGTTTAAAAAAACTTGGATTGATGTTCTTATAATTTGAAAAGCATCTTCGTTGAGAAAATGACTGAAGAATCCAAACTTACACTAATTCCGAGACCAGTGCTCATTGTAAATAAGTAGAGAAAATCTTTGATGATTTGAACCACGGCCCAGCCATCAAGTTTAGAGACATCAAGCTTTTGGATTGCATTAAAGAGAACTACTGATGTTGCGTCGTTTACCACTCCTTCCCCAAACACTAAACTGTACAGTAAAGGAGTCTCGTCCTGATGTAGAACCTGCATTTAAGATAGAAATTTCAGCAACAAAAACAAATGTCTTAAAGATTGGAACATCGGGTCCTAATGCATCGGGACATAAGTGGTGTCCAGTACACCCCATGATTCAATGACCTAGACTGTTTATCACATGGTCCTCACAGTCAATGGAAGAACAACCCAACATGATCCCAATTGCAAGATCCAAGCATTCGAATGGCAGGTCTTGATTCAGGACCACAGTTTCAAATATTGCCAAACATGATTCAGTATCATCCAAATCTTATCAGTTTTGGTCCAAAATGAAACAAGTCGCCACACCCATATGGGACCGAGTCGGATCTAATCAGAGCGAGTTGGGGTGGGTTTTGGTCCCTACACAAGTTGCACTTCAAAACCACTACTTAAATCCAAGTCCTAGAACACTAAAGTATATATTTCTTACTTATCTGTTGGTAGAAAATTGATTTCAAGGGGCAACATCTTCCAAGCTCCATGGCGGGCCCCATAAATTTTCGAGATTAAAAGATTCTAGTCATCCAATCATTGTCCTTCTCTTGGACCATTGACGCATTTTTTTATTAACCATCTCTTTGTAGGCCATTGGTCTTAAGTGCAAGGATCTCCTAATTAATACAACTTTTTTTTTTCTAACCATCTCTTTATAGGCCACTGATCTTAGTGCAAGGATCTCCTAATTAGGGAGACATTTTGGACACCCACCTTCGATAGCAGGGCCCATCAGATCAACAGTCTGGATCACCAAACCTAGACCCTTACCTACACAAATCATAGTTTAAATAGCAGGTTTGGAGTGCGATGTGCCTGGAGAATAAAACCGGTATGCCTCTCACATACCCATCCCATTTCAGTCCGTTTCGGTCATTCGGGTCTCATGACTCGTCTTGGTTCTGATTTCGGACACTATTTGGAGCCATGATATACAAACAGGTGTGTGAAGAGACCATGCTCTTTGGGAGCACGCTCTAGTGTACTAGTATCACCATTGCCTCACAGGGTAGAGGCTAGATGTGGGATCCACATGATGTATTCATACCATGCAATCCATCCATCAGTTGCATCACCTCAAGAAAACCCTAAGGCCCAAAACTCATTTCGATCCAAAACTGAGGTGGGTTACAATAAACCAAGCAAACTTGGACAGATGTTCACCCTTGAATTTAAGGGGTGCGGATTGGGTACCACCCTCACCAGGACCTAGCTAGAGATGGACGGTCTTGGCACGGGCTTTGTGGGGCCCACCATGATGTATGTTTTTTTGTCCACGCCGTCCATCCATTTTGACATATTATTTTATGACATGAGCCCAAAAAGGAGGTGATCAAGGCTTCAGTGGACCCCACCATAGGAAGCAATGGTGACAATGACAACCACCATTAAAACCTTCCTAAAGCCCACCACGATTTTTATTTTTCATCCAACCTGTTGATAAGGTCACATGGACTGGGATGAAGGGAAAACATAAATATCAGCTTGATCTAAAACTTTTGTGGCTCCTAAGAGGTTTTCAATGTTAGGGCATTCAATTCCCACTATTTCCTGTGGTATGGTCCACTTGAGCCTTCAATCTACCTCTTTTTGGGTTCATGCCCTAAAATAAAATGTCAAAATGGATTGAAGACGTAGATAAAATACATAAATCAAGGTGGGTCCCACAGAGCCCGTGCCGAGACCATCCATCTCTAGCTAGGTCCTGGTGGGGGTAGTACGCAGTCCGGGCCTGAATTTAAGGGGAGGGGGGACACCTTAGTTGTTAAACAACCTGAGTTTTGGCCTGACCCTTCATCTAGCTTGGATTTGAATGAACTAGATCCTGTATATGCAATATAGAAGTCCCCCACTCTAATTAACGATGGGCATTCCCTCTCAACACTTGATTTTTGGATTGGGCTGATTTTTGGGGTTGGTATTTTTTTTAAAGGTGAAGCATATGATAGATGGATTGTATTCCGTGAACACATCACTGGGCCCCACATCTGGCTGGTACCAAGTGTGTCCCTTCTTTTCTTGATGCAATAGGAATAATGAAACTTAATGCAAAAGAGACGAGAAAGATTTAACCTACCTGTAGGGTGCAAACGGTATCGGTTGATGAAAAGATTGCTCCAAGCGCTAAACGGAAATAATAAAAACTTCAATCAAACTTCTAAAATCACTCATTCAATTATTGCAGAAATAATCTAATGCCACATGACATACTCCTATCAGAGAATAAGGACGAGAGTCACACCAAGATAGTCCCACGTTGTGAGCCCATTGAACCCGATCTTTGGTAATGCCCACCAACTGCCTAGATCAACAAAAACAAGTTAGGGTTACAAAAGGAATTTGAAGGAAGGTGGGCCATAAGAAAAGGTCCACATGGATCCTTAACATTTAACAACAATGAGTGATCCCCCTACATTTGGTTGCATGTGGGCGTCACATGCAAATGCCAACCTGGGATGCATGTAGGATATCCGTGCAGTGCATTCACCAACTGTCTGATTCAACCTATGCGTGTGGTCCGCTTGACCTTCTTGGTGGGGCACCTTATGCACTGCTTCGGTGTCTTACACATGTCAAGTATCACAAATAAATTCTTGCGGATTATTAAAATGTGGAAGAAGATGAAACAGATGAGAGATGGCCCTCTGTCCACCTAGCACAGCATGATACATTGATACAGCCAAATACTTGTTTATCCATACCTTGTTACTTGTGCTTTGATGGCTCACATTAGCCAAATAAACTAACAGTGAAGTGTGAACTGACAGTGGGATGTACTAACAAGCTAACAAAAAAAAAAAAAAAATGTTTCGAAAACATGTCCAAGATCCAAAAAGTCAATCAGGCAGGATGCAGTGTAGATTTTCTGGCCCAAAATCAGGTCAGTCCACTCATCAGGTGGGCCACAGTTTATTTATTAGTTTCACACACTGTGGCCCACCTGATAAATAAACCTGCCAGGTATTCAGGCTAGGGATATGTGCTTACCACCCGATGGACTGCTTGGATATTACATGTGTGCAATATTAGCATGGGCTTAGTAAAATGACTCAGTAGCCACATTTGTATCCGGCTTCCGACAATGCCGGCACCTAAAGTAGTCGGCCTTTGCAGCCACATCTTAGGATATGCATTTGCCTTTGGGCATCATAAGCTAAAGGTTACATTTCTTGGTCATGGTTTTAAGACTCTGACGAGTCTGATTCACTCCCCACTCAGTGACTTGGGCTGATTCTGGTTGACTCGGGAAAGTTCCAACTCGACTAAGGACGGCATGTCGCCGAGTCTTTTAACCATGTTCTTGGTAGTTTGCGTCCAAATGATGAAATCCAGTGTTCCGATACATCAAGGCCCGATGAGTGTGCTGATGCATCGAGTCTTATAAGTGCCGCTCATAGTTTCCGAATTCAGAAGGCTGATTTAATAGGCCTCCTCATGGATAAGGGATGCCCCAAAAAACTTCCAGATATGAATACCCCACCCATTCAACCACTAGCCTTTTCATGGATCATTTGATTTTTGTTCTCAACCATCTATTCATAGACCACTAATCAAAGGGTTAGGATCTTCCAATGAGGGAATCTTTGGGCATACCTCATCAATGGCAGGGTCCATCAGATCAATAGTGTGAATCAACAAACCACATTCCCTACTAGTCTTAGGAGCAGCCCTTGTACCTAAAATTTAAGTGACAGAGATCGCTACAACACCCATTTCGGAGCGTTAGGCTGACATGACCCACTTGTACAGATCATGGACATCATGAAACTCTTAACATGTCTGGATGCATCAACGCCCTATAATCATCCAACCAAACGCATGATCTAAATGTCATGACACTTCTATCCTACTTGGCACATATTTTTCCAGCATGTAAAATCCTATTGTACGTGAATAAGCACTCCTTACAAAAAGACACAAGAACAAGATGTAGTTTAGATGGGACTCAAATACTACCTGCTGCAATGATAACGGATGAAATAAAGACACCGATCACACCAAACAGCATAATGGTAAGAAAGTTTCGGAAGAACTGCTTCTTCTTAACTTGAAATCTGAAAGTAGGAATGAAGATATAGCTTTAACATATGCATTCAAACAACATATTAAGGCGTGTTTGGATGTCCCCATAAGGTAAAAGTAGGTGGGATGTTTTTCTTCCAAATTAATATTCAGTCCTACATGAAATGTGAAGGAAATTTATTTGGAGCCGAAAAGGCAGGAAAACCATATCCCTGGAAAAGCATTTTGGTATTCTTTTTACCACCCCACATGCATAGCAGTGTGGATAACTACCTGTGCTGCCAAATTACAATTTGGGGTACATCCAAACACAACTTAGATTATCATTATCCTCCAATTCCTAGACATGAACATAATCAGAAGATAATCTACTTACCCAGCATTGAAGATTATGGGTGGCAGAAGGTATATGAAGAACAATTCTTCATCGAATCTTAGGATGTGTGATTTTGTGCCTTTGCTCAAAAGCAAGATTACAGTTCCGGCAACACATCCCTGTGATTAAAAAAAAAAAACATATAAATATGATTTATGTCTTATCACTTATGTAAGGGTGCATTTGGTTTAACCAATTATCATGAAATTTCTTGATATTTTGGACCAAATTAGGTTTCGACTAATATTGACAATGTCATGAAATTTAATGATATTTGGTTAAACCAAATGCAGCGTAAGTATCCAAGGTATAAAAAGAAAAGTTTTCTATGGTATCTTTACTGGTGCATTTGATATGAATCGGAATCTGATTTCTATATAAGCTATCATATATGTAAAATACCACACTCTAAATGGAGTGTGACACACTTGATTGGCATTTCAATGTGCAGCCAGCATGTGACATGGTTGTTGGAACATGTGTTTGAGTCGTGATACAGTAAAGGGTGACAAAAGTTAACCTGACCCGCTGGCCTGCCAACCCAACCCGGAAAGTTAGGGTTCGGTGGGTTGATCCATTTCCAATATGGGTTGGGTTAGGGTTGTTTTTGTCAACCTGAAATTAATCGAGTTGCATTTGGGTTTGGGTTCACTAGGTCGGACCTGCGGGTCAATGAATATTGTCTGCCCCTTGCCTCCTTACTTAATGTTAACTATGTACATGTATTATAAATCAATAGTAATAATAATATAACTTCAGAAAAACTTTAAACTTGATTATGATGGTTGTAATTTTCTTACAGTAAGGATTTGATTTTATATTAATTAAGATGTTTTAAATACATTGTTGATATTTTCTACTTTTTTACCTACAAAATGATGACATTTTTTTTTTTTTGTAGTTTTTTAATTAAATGGGTCAAGTAGGTCAGGTTTGGGTTGACCCATTTATAAATGGGTTAGATTAGGGTTGAGATTTTCAACCTTTTTAATGAATGCGTTAGGTTTAGGTTGGATCTGTCCTTGTTATGACTCAAACCTAACCCAGCCCAACCCATTGCCACCTGTATCATTGAGATATGTGCCATGTGAGTAGTCTATCAAGTGGGACAATGCATGGTTTGAGCAGTCCATCAAGTGGGCCACAATGTAGATGCCTTGCTCACAATTAAGGTCAGTTCAATTATCAGGTATAGGCCAGTGTACAGAATATATGAATGACTATAAAATTTTGTTTCAAGTGTCTATTTACTCCATTTGTTTCATATGGTATGGTCCACCTGATAAGCAGGCTGCTTGATTTTTGGGCCGGAACACATAAACCATGAGGCCCCCCCATGGACCGTTAGATCTTACACAGGTGTACCACACCAGCGCATGTGCCATTTGTAAGAAGGCAGGGCTAAATCTATCTTTCATTCTTGTATTTTAGCAGGATTTAAATGGATTTCCTGAATCTCTTTGGTATAGTTCATTCTAGCTAACTTGATGGGTTCTTAAAATTCCACCTATCTTCGATTGACTAAAGGCTTGTGGGTCCTACTACCTTATGGTGTCCACACCGTGTATTTGGGTGTTGCACTTTGTTGGCCAACACAGGGCTTCTTACAAAATGAAGGAATTAAAATATGAATTAGAAAGGATTTGGAAACAGAATGCGTCTAAGGGCACGTTTGGTTGCACCAAATATCATGATATTTTGAGGCGTCAATTATGGATGTAGACTAGATGGATGGACTTCACATGCAGCCAAATGCACCTTAAATAAAGATCTAACTAATTGTACCAATGGACCGTTTGGATGTCACAGTGGGCTATCATGATAAATAGTTGAGTTCAATTGACGCCTTTCATATGAGATTGGAAAGGCCACTGATTGGGTCCCACAATTTTCTGCTCCATATTGTCCAGAGATCCAAACCATTGATACAATGGGCCTCACCAATGATGTTCATGTTCAAAAACTATTCCCAGATTGGAAGAAATTAAAGAGGCTGTTTGTCAGTTGAACATGGACCAATACTTACTTTCTTCCATAATGTTATATATGGTAGCCACCACTTGAAGGGTCAGGTTTTATCTATTTGGGAAGTTTCCAATGAGCAGGGGCATGCAAAGTGGGGCCCACAAAAACAACAGTTGGCATCACTAAACCCCCATAGGCCCCACATGTACAAACTGGAAAACCGAGTCACGCGACCAAGATTCCTGGCCCACCAAACTGAAACCCCCCATTGGCCCCACTTTCAAAAATTGGAAAATTGAGTGTGAATCGTATAACATGGTCGATCGGAGGGCCTCAACAAGAATGCCCCATGTTTAAAAACTATCTCCAAGATTGGAAGAACCGTGGCCGTTTATCAGTTAAACATGGTTCGATGCTTTATTCTCTTCTGTAATGTTATACAAGGCGGTTGACAATTGAAGGATCAGGATTTTTCTATATGGGAAGTTTCCAATTGAGCAGGGCATTCAAATTGGGCCCCACCAAATCATCGGTTCGAACCCGATGGGCCCCACTTGCACGAACTGGAAAAAAGAGTGGACCGAGATTCCCAGCCCACCAAAATCAATCACAGAACCCCCTCATGGCCCCACTTGCACAAACCTAAAAACTGAGTGTGCATGGTATAACATGGTTGGTGCAAGAAATCCACATGTAGAAAAAAAGAAAGAAAAGAGGAGAGAATTGAGGATTGAAGAATACCATAAGAATGGCGGCGATAGATTCGTTCACCCATCGGTTTTGCTCCAGTAAGTGGCCAACAAGAATGCAGAAGCAGAGCACTGCAACGAACACTGACATCGAGATGACTCGGTCATGATCGGCATTGGTTGAGAAAAGGAGGCCCACCGGAACCGTCCCATTCAATGGCAGGATTTCACTGGTGATATTAGAAAACCCCATTAAAAGAACACATCCACATTCCCTTCCAATTCAAAGAATCCAATGAAATCTCTCTCTCTCTCTCTCTCTCTCTCTCTCTCTCTCAATTCAAAGAATCTAAATAAGTCTCTCTTCTCTATCTTCCCTTCATCAATTCAATGAAGGGATGAACTCTCTCTCTCTCTCTCTCTCTCTCTCTCTCTCAATTCAAAGAATCTAAAGAAGTCTCTCCTCTATCTACCCTTCATCAATTCAACGAAGGGATGGACTCTCTCTCTTTCCCCCCCTCCTCTCTCTCTCATTTCAAGGAACTCTCTCTCCCTCCGTCTCTCTCTCTCTCTCTCTCTCTCTCTCTCTGTGGCGATGCTCTCTCGATCTCTCTCTCAATGAAATCTCTCTCCTGCAAAGGTGGTGGCGGATACATGGAAGGGGACATCTCCACGTGTTAGATTTCCACGGTAGAAACTCCAGACGAGGACGGGTGGCCTTGTCTTTCTCAAACACAGACATTAATCTGGAGGTTTCTCTGGCTACAATACATGACGTATTCTATTGCTTTTAGGCGCGCTCGAGTCACTATGTGGGGTCCACATGACATCTGAAGTCCATCTAACCCGTCCATCAGATGATTCACCTCCTATTACTCGCACGTTATAAAAAATATCCTGACCAATCCCTCAATCAGGCCACAACACTTGGAACAACGTGAGAGGGAACTCTCACCGTTCATTTCGCAGGGGCCCATTTAATTTTTAAAAAAGTCTATTTTTCATCCTGACCCTTCATCCAGGCTAGATGAACGATCTGAATGGCCTGATTTCACGTAAAAAACACTGAGTACTCCACTAAAATTAAGGGTGGACGTTTCCTCCCAAAATGTTTCCTGATCTGTGTCCAAAGTGATTAACAGATCAGTTTGATTTTAGATTACCGGTACTAACATGTGCTTACACATATTATGGACGGGTTGGATTTCATGAATACATCGAGTGGGTCCAGTTGAGAATGCCCCATTTTTTATTATTTTTTTAATGTGGGCGTTTAAGCCGCATGATCCCGGTCATGTTTCATAGACACGAGCCGTTCGATGGCCATATGTCGTTGATAGCGCCACCCAAAAAGTATCTGAGACCACGAGATCCATGTGGGCGTTTTGGCCGCATGATCCCAGTCATGTTTCATAAATACAAGCCGTTCGATGGCCATATGTCTTTGATAGGGCCACCCAAAAAGTATTTGAGACAATGGCTAAAAATGCAGCGTTCAAAAGAGACGGTCCATATTCAAATGAAAAATAAATTAAATGGTATATGATAGAAAGGCTTGGAGGCGGTTTCCCTGACAAGTCATTTTGTATGGATGCAAACGTGTCCACGGGTTGTAACTCAGTACGATCTTATCCTATTGAGTAAGTTCAGTTGGGCCCAACTTGAATGTACGTGGTCCATCCCTTTTTTTCATCTAATTTAATAGGTTGAGACCAAAATTGAAGTAAATCCAAAGATCAAGTGGATTATACCACAGAAAACAGTGGGGATAATGATTTCCACGGTTGAAACCTTTCTATGCCCCACATGATGTTTATTTGTCATCTAACCTGTTGATAAGATCATGCAGGCATGGACGAAGGGAAATGTAAGTTTGATTCCAAACTTCTGTAGTCCCCAAGAAATTTTCAATGGTAGATGTTGAATTCAAATGCTTCCAATGGTGTGGGCCATTTGAACATTGCACATGCTTCATTTTACGGTTTAAGCCCTAAAATTATCCAGTAAAATAGATGGACCGAGCTGATAAAATACATAAATTATGGTGGACCTTACAGAGTTTACTCACTGCGCCGAGCCCAGTGAGTTACTCACCAGACTGCGGATTACATAGTAACTACAGTTAGCGTACCGGGTAAACTCTTTAAGGTCTGTCCATTTTACCAGATAATTTTAGTGCATGAGGAAAAAAATAAAGAAGTATATATAATGTTCAAATGAACCACACCATAGGAAAGTGTTGAATTGAAATTCTACCGTTGAAAAATTATTAGGAGCCACAGAAGTTTTAGATCAAGCTTATATTTGTATTTTGCCTTCATCCATGTTTGCATGATCTTATGAACAGGCCAGATGATAAATAAACATCACCGTGAGGCCTAGAAAGGTTTCAACTCTGGAAATTATTATCCCCACTGTTTCCTAAGGTATGATCCACTTGATCTTTGGATATGCTTCAATTTTGGGCTCAACTCCTTAAATTAGATGGAAAAAAAGATGGACGGTATAGATAGACCACATACATTCAAGATGGGCCCAACTGAGTTTACTCCGTAAGATAAGAGCATACTAAGTAACTCACTACCCAATCCGATTTCCCAAACCACAATCTCGGATTTCAAAAATCTAAGGTCTACATTGTGACTCGTACACCACTTACTGCACTTAATATATTTATGCAAAAGTATAATTGCTATCCTTTTAACATAATCTCTAAGTTCAAACACACTCATGAATCATACATATGAAAATAATATATATTTCAACTCATCGAAATTAAATTCATCCTTACTCTTGCTTCGGTGGTAGACTCTTAGGAGTTTCAACACCCGGTCAAGGGTTTGAGTATCCATAGGTGGTGAAATCCCACTATGGCGTGAGTGTGTGGGGGTGTGTGTGCATGTATAAAAAAAATAAAAATAAAAAATAAAAAAATCCCGTCCATTTGGAATCTTATTCAAAGTAAATAACAATTAATCAACCCAACAATTATTAAAGTTTATATCCAACCCATTTCAAATAATTAAATAAAATCTTAAAAAATGAAGTAATGAAATTAACATTTAGTCCAAAGTAGCTAACTCCTCCTCAGTCAAATAAGGCCACATATCCTGTGGGTCATTCACTAGCTCGGCTGCTTTTCATGTTCGTGTGCCGATGGCTCGGTCTCGGTTATATCTGTACGGTTTTTCATAAATAAAGGGTAAGCTGGTCAGGTCCAGTAAGAATTATTGACATGGTTCATCGCATTGAAATTAAAATAGAACAAAAAAATAGCATGTAAATAGTCATTCAATAATGTAAATGCAGAAAAGGAATATATACATAAATGTCATGCAATGCAAAAAAATTCATGAATGCATTAGGTGGGAAAATATAATGCCCTGGATTTTGTAACTCGAATTCAATACTCATTTTCTGAAATCCCGAGTGTTAACTTTAAAATTGAATGTCTCAATTCAAACAATCTCATCAATATTCAGAGTTGACAGCAAATACTAGTAGAGTAAACCATGCATCGAGTAAACATTTTCAATCTAACACTATACCAAAAATCCAAATGTGGTGTTAAAAAAGGAGGACTTATATAAATTAAATACCAAAAGTTCACTAAAAGTATAAATGAAAATCTATTAACTAATGATGGATCCCAACATGCTCCACCGGCACCTCGTGTCACGCCCCGAACTCGGAAACCGGGCTCACAAAATTTTCGATCGTCGAATCCGGCGCCGACAGCCTCCGTAGAACCCCATTTTCGGCTCCCGGTACCCATACATCAAGTTCCGATCCTGGGATGCTACAAGGAGGATTTCAAATCATCAGTTTAATTGTAATGAGCATAACCATAAGCATAACCCACGAACAATAACCACAAGAATGCCATCACAAAATCCACTATGATAAAAAACTTTTAAGTACAATGCGTCTGAAAGGAAATACAAGATAATGTAAATAACGAAAAATCCAAAAGCTCGACTTCACGCTCCTGCTGCTACTATGCTACGATTGCGTCCTGGAGTCACCTATACGCATCAATCGTGCATAAGCTTATAGAAAGCTTAGAGGGTGGTGTAAGTGTGCGCGCATTATAAGCGTTCTCAGAATGCAAGGTTAGAGTAATGTGGAATCATGGTGATGAGTACATGAATGCAATCAGCCGTACCAAGGCTATGCGGTGCAAGATATGAATGCTATCAGCCATAATACGGTCATACAATGCGAGATGCAACTCAAGCATGCCAATCCTCATCATATATCAGTACAGTTCTCATTCTGGATAATCACTGGAGTTTAATACACTCCAAGTGGCACTGCTCCTCTCCTAATCGCACAGTCCAAGTGAGCGTAAGAAACCTCACTATCCGCCTGACCAATATTCTACCAATACCTATCCGGCATGTCGATAGCGAACCCATTCACGAGCTGGTCAAACTCAGCTTAGTATTGCCCCCTACCCTCGGGCGAGTAAGGCCACACCCCTTTCCAACAGACCACTACACAGTGGGAGACACGGCCTCCTGGTATTCGGCCTTCGTGCGCTCATATATCCACTCAGTCTCGACGTTAGAGTCATCTTCTGGTACCATCGGGTTTAGAAATTTTTACCCAGGGACATCTATGGCGTCCCGATGCTTAGTAACGATATTTTCGATATCCAATCCAGCCACTTATGATGTGTCTATGGAGGCTATGGCCCTAGTGTCACTAGGGCATACAATAATCACAATCACACAAATACAAGTGCATGAATCATACTATCAGACATGCAACAATCCTGCGCGTACCGAACACTCATGTGGGGCGACTCCGCCTATCAGGGGGCCCATAAACATTCTGCCCGAAGGCATATGCTATGATCAATCACTTCTCATATCAGGCATACATATGATGCTTATGATCATGGATCATGGATCTATACTAAGCATGTTATGTGATGATGAGCTCTGTTCATAACGAAGATGGGCCTAGACGGCCTACACACTGCAGGTATGGGCCTATTAATGGGCCTTAGGGAGAGTGACAATGCGGACATTTAACCGACATCATCCTTACAATGTGGGCATCTAACCATCATTATTCCCAAGGCACTACCCGTTATAAACATCATTATATACACCATGGAGGAATCACGCATTGCAATGGACCTAATTGCGCCCCATTGGGCCTTAAGTACATCAATCGGGCCGTATCATATGGGCCTTATATTCATCAAGTAGGCCGTATTAATGGGCCGCACCAACGGGCCTTACGTACATTGCAATGGGCCATAACCCATGAGCCTTGCATACATCACAATGGGCCTCATAACATGGGCCTTATACAAATCAAGGTGGGCTTTGTATGTATCAAGGTGGGCCTTAATGGACGGCCCACAAACACCAAAATGGGCGTTATCACATGGCCTTAAAATAACCTCCAAAATGGTTGGACGGTTTGGATGAAACATATGCATCATGGTAGGTCCCATAGGGATGGAAGGCATAGATAAATCACATACTTCATGGTGGAGGTCCACACTTATGAAAGGTGTGGACACAATTCATACACAAGTGGGTCCCACTTGGGACCCACCATAATGTTTATTTCCCACCCAACCTGGGGCCCACCGAAATGTTTATTTTCCACCCAATCTGTTGATAGGGTCATGCAGGCCTGGGGGCCCACCATAATATTTGTTTGCACCCAACTTGTTTATAAGGTCACGTGGACCTGAGGGCCCATTGTACTGTTTATTTGCATCCAATCTGTTCATAAGGTCACGGTCAAGGGCCCACCGTGATATGTATCTGCCATCCAATGTATGCATGGGGCCCACCATGATATTTATCTGACATCCAACCTATTTAAAAGGTCACGTAGACCTGGGAAAACTGGGGCCCACTGGAAATGTTTATTTGCCACCTAAACTGTTCATAGGGTCACGGTCAGGGGCCCACCGTAATGTGGTTCGCAAATCCAGCCCACCCATTATGTGTGTCCCGCTTGGCTGAGGGTTCAGACCAAGTTTCAGCCGTATGCAAATTTTAGGTAGGCCCCACCAAGTGATTTTATATGTTTTAGGCATGTCTTCACATGATTTTAGATGGTGTGACCCACTTCAGTTCCATATACGACTGATTTTTGGGATTTCTCATAATTTAAAGGGGACACCTTAAATGCACGATGTTGATGTTCGAAACACATCACGATGGGGCCCGCAGCGCCTGCGTGCACTCTGACAGTAGCGCTGCTGCTGCTGCTGCTTATTTTTTTTAAAACCAGTTTTTCTGTGGTTTTTCACAGGTGAGGCCCACATCAAGGAAATCTGCCCCGCCCATTGTATTCCCCAGCTCGATACAGTCAAATATAGTCCAATATCCATTAGGATTGGGCAAGTAAAACAATATCAGGGTGTATTTCAACGGTAGAAAACTTTGTTTGCTATGCTATGGCCCACCAGAAACTCGGATTGAGTTCATTTTTCGGCTCATCGCTTAAAATGATCTGAAGGAAAGGATGGACGGCTTAGATTGAGTACATACATCAAGGTGGGGCCTGCATGAGTGGCCCACCCCAAAAGCACCTTTTTCCTCTTTTCTTTTTAGCTTGTAAGTACACACCCTGTCTGTACATGCACTCCATGTTAGCCGCTCCCTGTCCAGCGTCTCCTGGACGCTGGACAACATGGATATAACACAATCATCATGGTGGATCCTACGTGTGGGTGGCCCACGTGTCATCAAGGTGGGTTTCACATGAACGTGGCCCCCTGATGGGTGTAATATTTGTGTTTTCCATCATCCAAGTTAGGCCCACTGGATGGGATGGATGAAGCGGATGGACGACGTTGATAGAATACATCCATCATGGTGGGTCCACGATCGGTGTGGATCTAGTGGACCACACCCATGACAAAAGAGAGGGAAAGAGAGACATAGAGAGAGAGAAATACAGTGAGATAGAGAGGAGTGACCCCGTCACTATGGGTCCTCCATTTCTTACATTCATACATCAAACGGGTCCTACCACATGTAGCCCAAAAAAATGAGAAATAACAGTGGATCACCCACCTCTAGGCCTCCTTCTTGCTGCCTTAGCCTCCTTAGCTCCTTGCCTTCTCTTTTGATGGTGGTAGATGATGGATCAATGGTTAAGATGGGAGATGAGAGAGTAGGGAAAGTGGGCCACACTGGGCATTTGGGAGGGAGAAGCTTGGACTTGTGACAGTTGTTGCTTGGAGAGATTTTTGAGAAAATGAGGAAGAGAGAGAAGTGATGGGTGAAAAGGATGGGTGAGGTGTGATGGGTGATGGGTGGAGTGATGGGTTGTAAGAAAGGGATGGGTGGAGAGAGAGAGAGAGAGTTGACTTTAGGTAACTTGTGTAAGAGAGGTAAGGATAGGGTATGGGTTGCTTGTACTTGACTTGATGTGTGATGTGTACTTGATTGATGGGATTGATTGATTGATTGATGGGATAGGTCATAGAGATTCTCTTGGAATTCGTACGCGCGACATTTTCTTCGAATTGAACGTGGGCCTACATCTTCTATCCTGGGTATCGGTTCGGTGTGCGAGTCGCGGCGACGACGCGATCGCCAAGGTACAGGTTTCGGTTTGAGCCGACTTCGGTATGCGGGACTCGGCTTAGGATCGAGCGCAAACGTTGGATAAGGGTCGAGGATTGCCGGAATTCAACTGGAAGGACCGCAGAAGCTAACGGAACAGTACGGACTAGGAAACGAGTCTTACACCTCGCATCGCTACTTAACTCCCTAGGCCTTTCCATCAACTAGGTGAACATTGTTGGCTCGCTCTACGTCTGCATCAATTGATATGTTTTTATAGTGATAATGGCTATCACAATGAGGAATACCCTCTAAGATTACACACCTAACATTCATAAATCAGGTATAGTTCGCAAGACAAAGAAATATATTCAAAAATTAAATTCTAACTAAATAACATATACACAAAGAGTACAATCAACTTACATAATTCCACCATTAAGAAAATGTGGTAGAAACAACTATACGAGCAATAATAAGAAGATAACCAGATAAACCAACATGTAATTGTGGACGTTAGATCCCGAGTGAGGGATCGACTCGCTTTTCTATGGGTTGCCTCGCTCAAGGGCTTCTTTCTTGGGGTTATATTTCACAAGAGTCGCCACTAACCAATTATTTCGATCCTATAATCAGTTAGACTTTGTAGAAACATTTAGGATTGAGAATCCAAAGATCTTTAACCCGAAGATGACTTTCAAGCTCGTGTTCTAGAGATTCCAAGTAAGGGACCACTATGAAAGAGAGGGAAGGTATTAGACACCTGCTTTGCCTGTACTGATGTGTTTCTACTTCACAATATCTGCCTATTTTTAAGGAATAAGATTAATTCTCACGCATAAAAAATGCAATGTAATGAAATGTTAATGGTGGCCAATCAATTTGAATTTTTGATGGGCAGGGTTCGATTATATCATAGCATTGTTAAGACTCAAATATTGCATAATTTTCCTCATTTAAATCTTGGTTTTATGAACATGAATTACCTTAATGTTCTATTTTACTCATATTTGTGTTGCGAGGTGAATTTAAGAGCTCTGCTACTCCTTGCTATCTCTTTCAAACCTTAAATCGTACTTAGAAGAGCCTAAATCACTCCTTTAAATAGACTTGATTCTCACCGACTTCGAATCGACTTCAAAAGTTCGCACTTTGTCGTACCGACTGTAGCCTTCGGTCGCACCGAACATCACTTCGGTTGCAACCCAATTTATTAAAATTGCTTCTGAAGTCCGTCTCTCTTAGGTCAAACCGAACCCTCTTTCGGTGGCATCGAACCTAACTTTGGTCGGACCGAATTTCAAATTGAATTATATTTGAAAATCACAATTTATTATAGGACTGTTCTCAAATTTAAAACATTGACATGAAATGGTGTCTTTGCTTTTACAATGTTAGTGAATATTGTATCTATTTCTTTAATATTATTTGTTCATGAGTGGTGATGGAAGGAGAGAGTGGATAAATTACAAAAATCACCATGGACTCACGGAGTTTATTGACTTAAGGATAAATTACATAACTCATTACACTATACTTAGTGACTTAGGGGTCGTTTGGCACAATGGACTTGAGGGGGTTTCAAAATCCCTAATTGTTTGCCAACATAAAGTAACTGAAGGGTTTCAAATCCCCTCTTTGAGGGGGTTTGTAATCCACAGTGAGAACTCGGATTACACCTAAAATCATTTCAATAGTTGCAGGTGTAACATGTGTGTCCCTATATACTATCATTCTATTGGGCACGTGGCCCACTAATGTAGTAAACTCCTGACCTCAGGTTGATCGCACACCCTAACCGAAATCTTTGTCCTTGTGAAGGTACACAACAATTAGTTGCACACCACTAGCCCGAGTGAATAATGAATGAATATATAACTCATACTCAATAAGTCCATATATCAGTACTGTACATCTCTGGGATCATCATCGGGGTTTATTACACTCTACGATAGCTTGCCGCCCCTATCCAAGTGCACAACTGGGTAAGTGGAAGAGACCACAATATCTGCCTGCCAATATCGGGCCCAGCTCGTCGATATCAGACCCATTCCTTAAGCTAGTCAAACTCAATCTAGATATTGCCTCCTCACTCAGGCGGGTAAGGTTACACCCCTTCCCAACAGACCATGACACAGTGGGAGACGCGGCCTACTGGTATACGACCCTCATGCGCTCATATATATCCACTCAATCTCGACGTTGGGGCGTCTCTTGGCCACGAGGTTTAAGGATTTTCACCCAGGGACAACTATGGCGCCCGTATGCTAGAACCAAATATTTTTGGTGTCCCATCTGGCCATCCACAATATGCCTGTGGAGGCCACGACTCTGATGTTGCTAGGGCGTACGGTGGTCATATCACAAAATGCGATGTGTATGAGTCATACCATCCAGTCATGTAGTAATCCTACGCGTACCGTGCACTCATGTGGGCAACTATGTGTCTCAGGGAGTCTCTTAAATAACCTACCCTATGGCATATGTAATGGTCAATCACGTCTCATAACAAACATGCGAATGATGCGTATGGGCATGTATCATGATGTTATGCTGTCACATACTCATAATCGGTATCGATAACCAACACTGATAATCAACATCGATGATCGGCCTCGATAATCAGCATCGATGATCAGGATTGGCCTCAATAATCGGCACTGATAATCAACATCGACAATCGGAATTAGCCTCAACAATCAGAATCGGCCTCGACAATCGAGAATCGGCCTCGACAATCGAAATCGACCTCGATAATCAGAATTGGTAATCAGAATCGGCCTCGACAATTAGAATCGGCCTCGACAATCTACCTTGATAATCGAAATCGGCCTCAATAATCGGTCTCGGCCTCGACAATCGGTTTCGACAATTGGAATCGGCATTGACAATCGAAATCGGCCTTGATAATCGTCGTCGACAATCGAAACCGGTGAGAATGGGCCTAACAAGGCCTAAGGAAAGGTACAATGTGGATATTCAATCATCATTGCCTATAAATGTGGACATTTAACTAACATTGTCCCCAAGGAGTGGCCCACATAGGGCCAAATATATAGTGGGCCCATGGCCTCACACAAGGGCCTAATTATACAACATAGTGAGCCACATACAAATCTCAATGGGCCTCATCACGGTGGGCCATATACAATCTCAATGGGCCACATCCCATGGGCCCCAAATATATCACAATGGGCCGCTCATACGGGCCTAATATACATCATAAAGGGTCGCATCACATGAGCCTCAAACACATCACAATGGGCCACAACTCATGGGCCTCAAATACATCATAATGGGTCTCACAATCTAGGCTTTAAATACATCACAATGGGCCTCATTAAAAGGCCATATATGCATCACAATAAGGTGGGCTTCAAATACATAGCAATGGGCCACTTCCATGGGTCTCATATACATCACAGTGGGCTGCACATGTGCAGTAGGTGGGCCCTGCCCACTGTACGGCGTGCATACAAAACATACATCAGGTGGGCCCTGCATACAGCAGGTGGGCCTCGCACACAATGGACAACATGATTATAGAATACATACATCAAATGGGTCACACGTCCCACGGACGGTGTGGATATACATCATGGCGGGGTCCACGTCTAGGGATGAACGGCCCAGTTAAGACATGTATGGTGGACCCCACTGGTTGTGGGCCACCCAGGTAATGGGCCAGGCCATGGGCCTTCCACGAATGGCCCAGTGGCTTGAGAAGGTTTCAACAGTGGATACTGGTCCCCACTGTCCAGCAGCGTCTGACCTGCTGCTGACGGTGTGGATATACATCATGGCGGGGGTGTCACGTGGACAGTGCAGATATGACCATTGCATCAAGGTGGCCCACAAATGGGACGGTAGGATGTAGCACATGTTTCACACTGAAGTCCCACCGTCCAGTAAGCTGGACGGTGTGAAAATAACACATACCTCGAGGTCCCCCCCCCCACGTGCAGCACGTGTGGGTGGGTTCCACGTCAGTAAATGGACAAACAACGTGGTTAAAACACGGTCACCATGTGTGGTCCACCGTCAGATGGACGGTTAGGATGAAACACACATACCTCACGTTTGGACCCACAAAGTTGCTGACGTACACCAGTTAAGCCTCTTCTATAGAGGTGGGTCCCACGTGGGGCCATTAACTATTATATTATATTATATTATATTATATATATATATATTATAATATAATATATAGCATTTCATATAGTCCAACATCCAGATGGACGGTCTGGACGGTTTGATTTTCATACATTACAAGGGGCCCACCGTCCAAAGATTTAGACGGTGTGGATGACATAAACATCACGGTGGGTTCCACGTGGGTGGGGTCCATGGCTGGATGGTGTAAATAAGGCAAATACATCATGTGGTGCCATGAGGATGGGCCACCACAGTTTGGTTCAAGCTGTTATTTGTGATTTCCTCCATCCGGGCCTGTCCCGCCATGGACAGTAATGTGGGCTCCACCAACTAGATCAGGTGGGCCACACACACACATCAGGTGGGCCACACCTCACTATCATCAACACCATAACAAAAGGTAAAGAGAGAGAGATCGGAATAGCGGAGGGACCCCGCCATTATGGGCCCCTCTATACAATGCATACATCAATGTGGGTCCCACCATATGTGGGCCCTAAACCAAAAGAAAATGTATTATGAACACCCACCGTTGGATCTCTTCTTCCTTCTTCCACCAAAGCATCCTAGAGCTTCAATGGATGAATTTCAACAGTTGAGATGAACTTTGAATGGTGGGATTGGGTGGTAGAAAGGTGGGCTACACTAGCTCTCTCACATGGAGCTTGAACATTTCTCTTGGGAGCTTGCTTGAAAATGGAGAAAATGAGAGAGAGGGGGGGATGGGTGTGAGTGATAGAGTGATGGTGTAACGCCCCAGTTTTCAAAACCCAAGTACACGACTCGCATTCCAAAAACCCAGGAGTTAGCTAATAATAATGGAAATCAACAAGTGAATCAAAGTGCAAATAACATAAATGAAACATAACATATATCGATCCAACATGCGAGCAATATTCTGGCCCACTCAGCTGGGGGCCAATTACAAAACTTTAAGTTCAATGCAACAATTCCAAATAAACTATCAAAGAAAAGCTAGTGATTAAGGCCATAATATGCCGCTGCCTCTTGATACGACTCCTCATTTCTAGGCTCTTCCTCGACCGCGGCCTCCTCCTGATTCATCGCAAGTCCCTCCGCCCCTGTATCCTCTGTATGGTTGAATCTTGATGAATGAGTGGCCAACTCAATGTGATCTCCCCTCAAGATTACACACCGCCGCCATAGAAAAGAAATAGCATAAACATCCAACCAAATCAAACAATACAGATGCAGTCTTATTACATGCATGGATGCATGGAATGCAATCATCACCCCGGGGATGCTCATCCATGCGAACAGTGGACTCATCACCCATGCAATCATTGACCTGAGAAATCTCATCCAGTCAGACAGAATACGTACATCACGTATGATAACAATAGATGCTGGTTTGTGCCATGTATGCATGATTAGTCAATCCGTTATTAGTCCAATTACACCCAGCCAATTTAATTAACCTCACGATCACTACGGGGAGCTCGTGGCCCAGTGTAGGCCGATGGCTTGGGCATAGCGTCCCATGACCACCATCCCTAGCCCATGAGGCTACCGCCTTAGAGTATGCGTAGTACCCACCGACATGTGGTCGATCAATGCTGACTGGGAATGAAATGTTGAAATTACTAAGTACGGTGATTAAAACATGACAGCATGAATAGTTCAAAGACGAGTAAACAGCGGTATTTAAAAAGTTTCTAAGTTTATTCCAAGTCAGTCAGGTGAAACCACACATGGATGGTAAACCCCATAGTCAAATGCCAATAACCAAAACGTCCATGTTAGGGGCCTAATTGTGTTGCAACCAGTCTAGTTACAACCTAAGCACGGACTCTCCTTTGTTAGAGTTTCTCATGGAGAGATTTCAACAATGTGTGTATCATAACAGCAGCATGGATCCTACTATGAGTAAGAAATAGGGAACAACGCATATATTCCTTGAGATTATAATTATTTGCTAAATGAACTGACACATGGCGCATGTAACGAATAGCTAATTTAATCATTTAGATGATCTAATACATATGTTCAAGCGAACTAAGCAAGTATAAAGCATGAGAGACATCAATTTGAATAAGCATATCAATTAAATACAGTCTATTCTCACATATTTCATTATAAGTCTGACTAGCTAGTACATTACTATAACAACTACGTCTAGTCTAGTTGGAAATGGAAAGCACAAGGGGAAGAGAATCATCACCAGACAAGTCGTAGAGGATGGCTGGATGCGAATTTCCTCGAGATGATGGTGACTCAACACCACTCAAGTAGTCCCCTATATAAATTTATTTGCATTAGACAATAAGTTCCAAGGTTTAAAGCATAAGGATTGGTGGAGGGTTGGAGGGCCCTAAATTTAGGTTGTTTGGGCTATCATTAAGGGACAATCAGCCCACCAAACACTTGCCCCTATTTTAGTATAAACTGAGTCCGACCAGGGCCCACACTGCTGCTCTTATACAACCCAAGACTAGGCCATGTTGGGCCTTATTTGGCTTGAGCACGCCAGCCCACGTACTGTAAATGTTGCCCATAGGCGATAGTGTGGGGTTGCTGCCTTAGGTGGGACAAACCACAGAATTTTTCTTTAAATGGTGCAACCCATCATTATATCTAGCGTGGCCCGCCTGTTTTCAAACAAGGCGCAGCCCACTGCTATGTATGGTGCGGCTCACCGTTTTAGACCAAGTGCAGCCCACCTATTTTAAATACAAGGTGTGGCCCACCAGTGTTTCACACATGGTGTGGCCCACAGCTCAGTAGGGTGCGGCCCACTAAGATCTAAAGCTCAGGTGTGGCCCGCTGCAACATGCAGACCCCTGTAGCGTGCAGTCCACAGATATATGTGGTACAGCCCACCTACTTCCTTGCTGTAATCGGCCCACTGAGATTTGAATTCTCTGCCCAGTTTTCAGCCCAATTGAGGGCCGGCTTCCACCGTTTTCGTGGCCCATCAGAGGGCGTTTTAGAGCACCGATAAAAGTCCACCTCTGGCTCTTTGCATGGCCATGTATACGGACGTTCTTCAGTCCCATACGTGCCCCATTTAAGGCCTGATTCCAACCTAATTTGAAGGCCATTTTCAGTCCAAGATGGAACCTGGATAAGGGCCTGTTCGAGCAATGAAATCTCATTCGAATCAGAGTCCGATGCAGCATGATTCCAGCCCCAATCACGGGTCACCTTCAGGCTGCCTATCATCCTTCTCAGAGCTAAGTTAAGGGCATGTTTCTTAGGCCCAAAACGTCATCTGGGTGTGACCTGAGTTGGGCTTGAATTAAAGCCATGCTATTGACCTAACTTCAGTCCGATTCTAGCCCAAAACTTGGCCCGATTTCAGCTCAAAACAGAGCTTCTGTTAGGCTCCGCCTTCAGCTGCTATCATGGTCCGTTTCGTACCACAATTCCGGCCCAGAGTTCGACCATCATTTGGCCTACCTGAGCACCAAAACTTTGCTCTAACCAGGGTCCGTTCCCTAGCATAGTTCCAGCCTAGAGTTCAGCCACTGTTTAGCCTGCTCCCGACCTGAAACAGAGCTGCAGTTTTGGCCTTGTTTCAACCCAAAATGCAGCCATGGATTGGCATGGTTTTGACTAGAATTACGACCATTGTTTGGCCCAGTCCCAGCTTAAAATAGAGCCACTGTATGGCATAGTTTTAGTCCTAAATTGGAGCCATTATTTGACCTGTCTTTAGCCTAGAACACAGCCATTGGTTGGCTCGCTTTCAGCTCAGACTCCCTAGCTCGTTAGAGCTTGGCATGACCTGACTCCATGGCCCGAAGGAGGCCAGCACCAGCTCTCATGTTGGTGTCCCACCATTAGAAGAAAAGAAAAGGGAGTCGAGAAGGGGCAGCTGTTACCTGGTTTAATCTCCCAGCTACCTCTATGTTTCTTCCCTCTCTATCTCTCTTGTGGTGCAACTGTGGGTCCACACTGACCTGACCCAGCCCGGCTTCTCACGGCTAAGACGATGAAGGGTGCACTGAGTTCACTCGGCTGTTCTCACTTCCTACCTCCCCTCTCTCTCTCTCTCTCTCTCTCTCTCTCTCTCTCTCTTCGGTGTGAATCCCAACAGCTACAGGGCTCTTTATATAGCAGTGGAAGAAAGGTTGCAACGGCTGGAAATGGTCCAGCTTGCAACGCCCGTGATCGAAGATTGGCCTTGCATGGGGTCCTTCCACTCGTTTGGATGGGAAGCTGACCCCAAGGCCCACCAGAAAAGCATTTTTGCTGGTATGGTGGGGCCCATCTCCTGGTGGGGTTCAGTCTAATCAATGGAGAAGATAAGAGGGCCATTAATGGCAACTTTCAATCCAGGATGTATGCCTGAGATCTAATCCGTTTGGACGGACCAGATGAGATCTTTGATGAGTGTGAGGCCCACTTCTTGGGCTCCAAATGTCATTTTGGGAAGATCCCATGAGATCTTTAAGTTCTCACCTCTCTTACACATGAGATGGGGTATTTCTTCCCAAAATCTCTCTTGGCTTAACAGGGGCTGGTCTGGATCTCTCCACGTGGCCAGGGGATGGCTGAGATCGTGCCAGCTCCAACTCTCCTAGAGAGGAAAGTTCCCCACTTTGCTTTCCCATATACAGGCCTTATTTGGTCGTTTCTAGAAAAAAGAGAGCACCGCTCTCTCAAGCGATGGACGGCTAGGATGGCCAGATCAGGACGATCACAAGCCACCCATGCGGTCCTAGATGGGTCCCATCTTACAGATATCCGCCACGTGCAATGTGTTAGACGGTTGTAATCTATCTTTCTCATCCATTTACAAAGACTCAAAAGCTTATATAATTTTGATCATATGGGCCCCATGGGGAAGTTGAACGGTTCGGATGGTTCGAAAAAGTGGCCTGGGTGGGCCACTTTGGAGCTCAAAGGTCGCCAGATTCAAATAGCCGTTGGCGGGAGAGGAGTTTTTGTGTTTTGGCACCTTCAAAGTTGGTTTGACCAACAAGGGGTGTCCAGTACACTTCGTGCACAAGTGCTAAGGTGCACGTGCACCCTATGTGAGGTCCCCCTTTGAGGTTTGTGGCAGATCCACACCATCCATTTACCTTGGGATCCCTGTGTAGGAGTCCCGGCCCAGTTTCGAGTGGGACCGAGGCCCAGGTGGGCCATATTATACATCTATATCCTTTGTTTGGCCAACATACCTTGATCCCTGGGTCGGATTGATTTGAGATTGGGTTTCAACGCTCAAAATGGGGTCTAGATCATGATAAGGGCCTGACTTGTCACTAATTAACTCCCAAGAGTTGGTTGTAGGAACATTGTCCCTAATATGATTCAATTAAATGACACAAGGATTCTATAAGTTAGGATTGTTGCTTGATCTTACCTTCCTGACTATCATGGAGTTCGTCTCAGCTCCTATGGCCCTTAATGGATGGCTTTACTGCTGATTGGAACACCCATCCTGCACGCATTGAGTGCAAACCATCTAATTAATCCATCCAGATTTCTGTTAATGCAGGTTTAAAAAAGGTAACACCCGTGTACTAAAGTTACGGGGTGTTACAGATGGGGAGTGAGTGATGGGTGTACTTAACATGTATGAGTTATGTAAGACAGAGAGTTGACTTTGGGGATAGGTGTTGTACTTGACATGTAAGGTGATTTGATGTGATTGATTTGAAAGGTTAGCTTGGTTTTGCAAATGCGCGGCGTTTTCCTTGAACTGAATGTGGTCCCACATCTTCTGGCTTGGGTATCGCCTCAGCGCACGAGACGCGACGTCGAAACCATGGTGATGTCGCTATCGCAAGGGTACAAGTCTCGGGTTGAGTCAATAGAGATATACTAAACCCAACTTAGGGTCACGCGCAAACACCGATTACGGGTCGCGGGTTGCCAGAATTCGACCGGGAGGACCACGGAAGCCTACGGAACGGTACGGTGTAGGATACGAGACTTACACATATTTCCTTCATCCAACATGGTCTGTTTGACCTTATCAATGGGTTGGATGACAAATAAACATTCTGGATCTGCTTAAGTTGGTCCCTGGGAAGTTTTTAATGGTAGATGTTCAATCACCACTATTTCCTATGGTGTGGTCCACTTGAGATTTGGATCTTATTAAAGTTTGGTATCACATCCTAAAATGGGCTGGAAAAATGGATGGACGGCTTGGATATACAATACATCATCAAGGTGGACCCCACAGTAATGGTAACACCGATTAAGGGGTTATGCGAGTAACACCTAATCTGCTACCGGAAAAAAAAACCCCTATCTCTCTCTTCTCTCGCAAACCACCCGCGTCTTCATCTACCTTCCTTCGAATTCTTCGAGAAAAGGTGAATTTTGCATTACAGTGCTAATATGCCTTTCTATATTCGTTTTCATTGAGCGATTTTTAACGAACAGGTCTGAATGTCGTTTTCTCGTGTTTTTTCTCGTCATGATCTGCACTTTTTTTAAAGGTTAGATGGTGTTTTTAATGCGTTTGGAAGGAGATTCCTTTGATTTTGATAGATTGATCTGTTGGCGAGATAATTTAGGGTTTAGTGTTTGATTGTCGGTTTATTGCATGGATTTGGCTTGATGTTCATTCTAGGCTTTGATTTTTGGAGTGATTTGAGATTTTCTGTCAGATAATTGGTTTTGTATGTTGCATGTAGCTTTTTATGATAGATTTTGAAGTTCTATTTTTTTGATGAAATTAATGGTGTGTATTTGTTTTTGATAGGTGGCAATCCATTTGAATGATAGCTTTCTTTAACCTTGATTTAGGAAATTATTTAGTTCTTGCCATTGAAATACATACGATTCTACTGTTGAGGGTCAAATATTGCATATCAGACCCCAGTTATTACCTGATTTTATGAATGTGATACCGTTTAACGCCCTACTTTAATCGTGTTTGTGGTGCAATGTGAAGTTAGGAGCGTAGATCGAAAAGGATGCTTAAAGCATGAATTTAATGCTCAAAATTCACCAACGCAAGGGACGGACCTCAGGGGACCAGGATCGATGGATTTATACGCCAGAAATCTGAGAAATTCGAGAAACTGAAGCTCAAGTGCCCCAAAATTGGTCCAAAATGCAAGATCATAGGGTTCCAACCATCCATTCGGCTCAAAACTTCATACATGGCCTGAGGACTATAAATGAACCGTACATGTCAAAATTGAGCCATCGGATCCCTGTAGAAGTTGCCCAACGGACAGATCAGCCCCTTAAATCCTTAAGTGGGGCCCACCTAATCTCTGAATATGCTTCAATTTTGGACTCAACGCCTTAAATGAGGCGAAAAAATAGATGGATGGCACAGATTCCTCACAAGCATCACAGTGGATCCCACCTTGAGTAGTATGTGCATAGTGCACATGTGCACTAGCCGTGCACTGAAATTGCAATGACGGTCAAGCCACTTCTGACCGACAGAGTCTGAAAAACAGCAACTTCCTCTTTTGCTTCTTCCACCAGCGTCCGCACCAACAATTTCTCCGGCCCACCATCATCATCGAGGTTGATGATTCGAACCGTCCAAGTAGTCCAGGTGGTTGAACCGACCGTACATATGAGGTCTTACGGACCCATGCATGTGGACACACATGGATGTACTTTCAAACACAGAACGGACGGTGGCGTACAATATCCCATGGGCCATGTGAATGCAAGTCCAAACGTACCATTCTTGACTGGTTTTTCGAGAGGAATTTGGTGGACGGGGTAGATTTCTTGAAAAAAGGATGAATTGGGCCCCACAGTTAACGCAAAATCAACTTTTTCGCATATGTTACGCAATGACAACGTCCGTGAGACCCGGACGATCTGGGCATTGTACATCCATAGCTGTGATCGGACAGACAATCTAGACCGTCCAATCCTGTGCAAGGTCTAAGCTAACCATACCCAAGAGTTAGATCACTAAAGTGGTTGGCCAATCTGCACCAAACGCGGGTCGAACGCAAGCACTTCTTACGTAAAAATAGAGCAACAACGTGATTTCCTTCACCGCCTCCTGCTGCGTGAACCGACACCTTCCACCGATCCAATCACCATCCCATACATGCTATAAAGAGAGAGATCAGCAACGGGAAGAGGGATGATCTTTGGGTTGGACGTGCCTGCACAGGAGAGAGAGAGAGAGATAGATAGTAGAATTATTTTTTTCCTTTCTTTTTCTTTTTATTTTATTTTGTTTGAGGGATCCAGCCCATTCATGTTGGGCTGAACCTCTTAGCTATGGCTAAGAGGAGAAGCTTGTGGAATGATGGGACTGAATCCTACGAGGCTGATTTATGTTTGAATGAATTTGATCTTAGTTGATAATTAAGGAATGCTTTTAGTTATTAATGGTTTGTTGTGACTGAAATTACAATAGATCTGCGATGGCGTGAGTATTTCCTTTTCCTTTTTGTGATTATGGAGTCAAGAAGCCCTGTTGTTTACCATCTTCTCCTGGGCATGGTTAGATGACGGCACCCTTCCTATCGTTCACACATCTCTCAGATTGAAGTAGATTGGTTTAATTCTGTTGTTTGCTTTGTCTCATGGGCATGGTTTGGTGATGGAATTTATTCTAATTTACTTAAATCTTATCTCTCTAAAACTAGATCAAAAGACGTTCAGATTTGATTTTCAGGTTATATCTTCCAACTGGATGAAGATGGGACTCGAAGTCCAGTTGAGTTCGTGAATCAAGCGTAGATCTCCCTGATCTCTACAAGTGGATCCTTGGCACCCTAGTTTTCTACCTTTGAATTCTACATATTTTAGTTTACTATTTCACCATTATTCCTCAAATCCGCCTGATTTAGATTTCATCTTTTTCTAGTTCTAGTTCTAGTTATTTTTAGATTACGTACAAGGTTCAGTCCCTTGGGATTCGACCTCGGTCTCACCGAGTTTATTACTCCATCACAACCCTATACTTGGGGAGTGAACATTTACTCAATATCTATTTGAATGGAGATTTTCTGAATTGCTTCTGTAAGTAGATATGTGTTTGCTATAGTAATAAAACTTGCGCATGAGTAGTCTGGATGTTGTTTGGATTGGAAAACATATTATTTTGTGTGAGACGCTGAGAGAGCATTTGATTGAATGCTCTTCGTCGTCTTATCTCTTTCTTAGATACTAAGGCTGTAGTTCTCCTATCACCATGGCAAATTTTCATTTACTAATTATTAACTATTTTTTTAATGTATAAAAAGATTTTATTGAAAAAAAATAGAAAAAAGGATGCAACGGCAAAAAAGTAAAAATACTCAAGAGCAGAGCCTACATAACACGAGTCAAAAAGAAAAAGAAAGTCACTGACTCTCTGCTAGCACATCTGCCTAGCTCCTCACTTCGCCTCTCAACAAGTGCATCTGCCTTGAAATTGTCCTCTCAAAGGACGTGAGAAAAGGAAGCTGGGAGCTTAGCATTGAGCTCAATAACTGTCTAACACATTTGTTAATTTTGAAGGGGCAAGGCCAGATTCGATCCATTTGATCAAATTTCTGGAATTGAAGTCATATCCTATCCAGCTGGATAATGGAGTGGTTAATTCATCATTCATAAACCAAAATAGATCTAAACTTCAATTGATTCGATTCCTATATAAAGCACCAAAGTATTGATCGTAAGGAATTCAAAGCATCTATCGGTCCCATGCATAGTCTACAATAGATCAATTGAATTTACAGATCAATCCCTTGCAAAATAGACAAGCTATCAATCATAGCTTTCTTAAGCATCCATAGTGCCTAGAGTCGACAATGGATCAAAGTAAACTAAAAATAAAGCTTCATTCAAACCAATATCAATGAATTGTTCTACATTCAAACCAAATAACTTGAATCAAAGTAAATTAAAACATTAAAAACCACTACAAGATTCACCTCTTAGCCCTAACTAAGAGATTTAGCCAACCATAGTCATGATTGAACTAAACTCTAAGAAAAACATGACAAAAAAACTTAGAATCGAAAGATTAGTTAGGAAGAACGACTCCATGGACACTCCGCTACTCCTTGCTCTCTCTTCCAAACTCTAAATCGTACCTAGAAGAGCCTAAATCTCTCCTTTAAATATACTTGATTCTCACCAACTTCGAACCGACTTCAAAAGTTCGCACTTTGTCGTACCAATTATAGCCTTCGGTCGCACCGAACATCACTTCGGTTGCACTGAATTTGCCTCTCGGTTGCAACCGAGTTTCTTGAAATTGCTTCTGAAGTCCGTCTCCCTCAAGTCAAACCGAACCCTCTTTCGGTAGCACCGAACCTAATTTTGGTCGGACCGAATTTCGAACTGAATTATATTTGAAAATCACAATTTATTGCTGGACTGTTCTTAAATTTGAAACATTGACATAGAATGATGTCTTTGCTTTTATAATGTTAGTGAATATTGTATCTATTTCTTTAATATTATTTGTTCATGAGTGGTGATGGAAGGAGAGTGGATAAATTACAAAAATCACGATGGACCCACAGAGTTTATTGACTTAGGGATAAAATACATAACTCATTACACTATGCTTAATGACTTAGGAATCGTTTGGCACCATGGATTGGAGGGGGTTTCAAATCCCCTGGTTGTTTAGCAGCTAAAGTAACTGAGGGGTTTCAAATCCAAGGGGTTTCCAATCCCCTCTTTGAGGGGGTTTGTAATCCATGGTGAGAGCTCGGATTACACCTAAAATCATTTCAATAGTTGCACGTGTAACATGTGTGTCACTATACACTATCATTCTATTGGGCACGTGGCCCATTAATGATGATCAGCACCGTCAAACATTTTCCATGTAAATTTGCACCATCTAAACATTATCTAGCACCGTCCAAACATTGTCCATGTAAATCAACAATTAAAAATCGTTGGTTAGTCACTCAAACATGATCTTGTGCTTGTGGCCCATCCAGGACTAGGAATTTCATCATTTTCGGGCAAAGCATATATTTCAGCGGGATTGTAAATCAACAATTAAATCCCATCCAATCCACCCTACTCTCTTCAAAATTGCCTAAGACGTGTTTGGTTCGAGGGATTGAGAGGGATTGGAAGGTTTAATCCCGAGATTGGTCGGGCGTGCCAAACTGATCGGATATAGCAATCCCATAGATCTTGCACCAATCCACTGACACAGCTATCATTACCTTGAAATCCGTGCAATCCACTCTAATACCATCCAATCCCATCCAATCTGCTCTGCCAAACAGGCCCTTAGATAATTGGTTTTGTATGTTGCATGTAGCTTTTTATGATAGATTTTGAAGTTCCGTTTTTTTAATGAAATTAATGGTATGTGTTTGTTTTTGATAGGAGGCAATCCATTTGAATGATAGCTTTCTTTAACCTTGATTTAGGAAATTATTTAGTTCTTGCCATTGAAATACATACGATTCTGCTCAATATCTATTTGAATGGAGATTTTCTGAATTGCTTTTGTAAGTAGATCTGTGTTTGCTATGGTAATGAAACTTTTGCATGAGTAGTCTGGATGCTATTTGGATTTGAAAACATATTATGTTGTGTGAGACACTGAGAGAGCAGTTGATTGAATGCTCTTCGTCATCTTATCTCTTTCTTAGATACTCAGGATGTAGTTTTCCTATCACCATGCCTATTTTTCATTTACTAATTATTAACTGCTTTTTAATGTATAAAAAAAATTTATTGAAAAAAAAAAAGATGCAAAAGCAAAAAACTAAAAATACTCAAGAGCAGAGCATACATAACACGAGTCAAAAGGAAAAAAAAAAGTCACTAACTTTCTGCTAGCACATCTGCCTAGCTCCCCATTTTGCCTCTCAACAAGTGCATCTAACTTTAAATTGTCCTCTCAAAGGACATGAGAAAAGGAAGCTGGGAGCTTGGCATTGAGCTCAATAATTGTCTAACACATTTGTTAATTTTCGAGGGACAAGGCCAGATTCGATCCATTTGATCAAATTTCTGGAACTAAAGTCCAATCCTATCCAGTTGGATAATGGAGTGGTTAATTCATCATTCATAAACCAAAAATAAATCTAAACTTCAATTGATTTGATTCCCATATAAAGCACCAAAGTATTGATCGTAAGGAATTTAAAGCATCTATCGTTCCCATAATGTACAATAGATCAATGGAATTTACCGATCAATCCCTTGCAAAATAGACAAGCTATCAATCATAGCTTTCTTAAGCATCCAAAGTTACTAGAGTCAACAATGGATCAAAGTAAAAAGGAAATAAGTAGGGCTTTTAATTAAAAGAGAAAATAACATGTCTTTTTATTTTAATCCATTGAAGAAAAGGTGATTGGGATGACACATTCATGGTTCAAAATTTTAATCATTTATTTCTAACCATCTGGCTACATGAATAAGGGCCGAGGTGTCACGACGTGGATATGATACTATAGATCTAAACTAGTCACCTAAAGGGTCCCACTTCTAATGTTTGTGTTTCCATAAAATACCCACAACCATTGTACTTATCCTTGGATATTAGATGTCGTGCAATGTTCGAAACTCAGTTCATTGACTCGCGACTGGACCCAATTATCTTAAACATGACCAAAAAAGGCATAGTTAATGGAATATGAGTTAATGGAGTTCTTTTTTACTTTTCATTTAAATTATAGAAATAAAATTTAATAATTCTTGTTTTATTTTTTATTTTTTAAAACTTTGACTTTTTTTAGAGTGAATTTAGTTTGCATTTCAATTTTTCTTTTTGCAAAGTATATCTTTTAGCTAAAATTTATATTTTTTGTTTGAATATTATAAAGTTCATAGTTTCCAAATGATGGCAATAATTCTTTGTTTTATTTTTTATTTTTTAAAACTTTGACTTTTTTTTAGAGTGAATTTAGTTTGCATTTCAATTTTTCTTTTTGCAAAGTATATCTTTTAGCTAAAATTTATATTTTTTGTTTGAAGATTGTAAAGTTCTTAGTTTCCAAAGGATGGCTTTAGGACTCCTCACCAAGTTGAGTAAACTTAATAATTGGTTGGTAGTTTATGTAGCTCAAGAACGTTTACTATTGGATATAACAGTATAGATGGATTGGATTAAATTAATCTAAGCTAAACTAAGATAAGCTAAGATAAGATAAGCAGCATTACGCTGTAGAGTTGTTTGTTTGGTTTGACGATGATCTAGAATTCTTAGATCTTCCTCATATTTATAAAATTTTGAAGCAATAGCTGGAGATATATCTTTGTAACCACTCCTCATATTTTTTTGATGTGAAAATAACCCTTTGGGCTCGTAGACAGCTGTTTACATCCGTTTTTAGTAAACTTATATGGGCAAATGAGCTATTGTCACATGTTAGCACTACGCGTAAAAAGATGGGTGGAATTCTACTCATGTCCTCTTTCATTGATTATACCTGATCTGGCACAACCATATTAAACGATCCAGAAGATGTCACGTGGCAGCCGTGCTATGTGTGTTGTAGATGACGTCAAGAGGAGGAGTTAAAGACATGAACATAAGAGAGAGCATTAAATGCTAGAGTTGTATCAGAAGTACTCTCTGCAGAAGCAAAGAGACTTATTAAAGTGTGTCTCTTTCTTAGTATTAAATGCAAGAATTTTATCAAATGTTATATTTGTTTATTGTTAAATCCTAGAGCTTTGCCAAAATCAATTCTCTATGGATGTTAAAGCCAAGTGACTTACGGATTACAACAACTTTTCAATGTATAAGTCTAGAGACATATGGACTTCAATCGATGTATGCGAGATATATCTCTTGTACACGTGGTTGTACGCAATAGGCAATGCTGATGTGGAAGAATCAAAGAGATTTCTACAACTGATTATCCAAATCCTTCATGGTACTGAAGGCTACGCAAGGCTACCCGCCTCACAAAAGTCTATAAAAGCAACAATCGACAAAGAGCTCCAAGCCTCACACCATAATAATCAAATAGTTTTATTGTTTCGTCTGCCATGGATATTTTCCTTTTATTTTATTTTAGCTTAGCCTAACCCTTATTGTTGCTCATATCATAGGGTCTTAGTTATCAGTCCTTAGTTTATCTCTTCACCCTTCATCCATGACATCCCGCTAGATCGTAGGGAAGATCACTTAATTTCGAAATGAAAGGCTACATGGCTTTCCTATTATGTACTGGGTGATTCTGATAACCATCTCGCTACGACGTTTGGTCCATAATAAATGTCGAACAAATAGTTGATTCACAACCATCTCGCCACATGCTTAGTTTCGAGCAAGGCCACAAACAGGTTGTCATCTCTCCACCCTTCATCCATGGCATCCCGCTAGATCGCAAGGCAATCGATAGATTGTCGAAGATCTGCCCCCATCGATCATCTCGCCACAACACCCGATATAAACCGAACAATGAATATATGTTTATCCCACACATTACGACCGTACCAAGACGAAACTAAATCCCAATTGGACAATGAAATGATCATTGTGCCTCAAGCTGATTATGAATGTCATTATTATAAAAAACATTAATAGAATAACACTTTCAGCTTTTATCTAATTTCTCTTCATTATTTTTATTGTTGAACTTCCGTAGCAAATCAAGCTAAGAGAATAAGTCCTTAAGTCCGTAGACTTACGTCTATTATCTCAAGATAAAAAGAACTCATTTGAAAGGGCTAACCCCTACCCTTTCACAAATCACCTAAATGGAAGGGCAAATATTGATGGTTGAGAGGATCTTGAATCTTTGATCTCAATCTCCAATTTGTTCAACTCGACATGGGGGAACACCAGCGATTCAGTCAAACTTTGAGTTGAGTAGAATTTGTCATGCTCACTCGCTTTATCCACACAAGAAAGCCCAGTCTAGACCCTCGATGATACGGGTGATCCAGTACGGATGATCCAGTTTGATTGAATTGGCAGCAACAACGGTCATGACTAGTCATGCAACACCATATATGTTGATTGTTTTTCATGGGATGCCCATTGATTTTGCACACGTTATGTGGCCTATGCACGGATGCCCATTGTATCTGTTTACCATAAACCAGAAAAATCAGGTCTAGGTCTCACTGAACCTAGATTGGGTGGCTTGATTTTCTTGACCTAATCACTCAATTATAGACGACCTTGACCTAGTTGACTCTGGCAAGTCTTGGTTTGACCTACATGGTTAGGTACAATTCTTTTTGCTGTATTGGCATACCGTAGGAGGGTAGACCTGTAACTAGAGTCTAAATGTACCCTCCAAATTTCTCTACATTTTCTTTTCAATAGTCACATCGTTGGACAGGAGCTGTCATATGTGAAAATCTTGTCTACGGTAGATCATGACCGGTTGTATATCAATCCCCTCTTATTTAAAGATGGGAATGGTCTAGGTTATTGGGCCAGCCGAAGAGGCCAATAGCTTGGGCCTTAAACTTTGCTGGTGGGCCAAGCTCGGCTCTTCTTTTTTTCTGTTTTTTTTCAGGTACTTTCTGTTTTAGTCGGCGAAACCATTTATATGATGAGACTTGCAGTGAATAGAAAGGATATGAAATAATAATAATAATAATCTTAGATTATTAGGTATCAACGGTCATGTTGCTGTTGTGGTTATAGGACTGCCCTGGCCAACAGCGTGGCCACGTAGGGGCCAAGGTCGGGCGTGGATTAGGTACTTCCCCTGCCTGTTCCGGGACAGGCAGAGGCTCTGAGGGCCACTGAGGGTCTACTGTGATATTTTAATTTTATCCAAACCGTCCATCCATTTTTCCATATCATTCTAGAGCATTGAATCAAAAATAATACAGATCCAACTCTCAATTGCACCACACCACAGGAAGCAGCGGTGCGAAGGATGCCCACTGTTGAAACCTTCTTAGGGTCCACCGTGCTTTTTATTTTCCATCCAACCTGTTGATACGGTCATATATACCTAGATGAATTGAAAAAACAAATATCATCTTGATCCAAAACTCCTGTGGTCTCGAAGAATTTTTCAACGGTAGGAATCTAATCCCCACCTTGTGGTCCATTTAAGCCTTTTATATTCTCCATTTTTTATTCAATGCTCTAAAATGATATGTAAAAATGAATGGATGGTTTGGATAAAATTAGAACATCATGGTGGACCATAACTTTCCCTCAAGCCTCCGCCTGTCCCGATCTCGGAACAGGTGGGCGAAGTACCTGATCCGCGCCGGACGCGGATTTCCTGCGAAAGCCTTATATACATTCTAAAAAAAATGAATCATATTAAAAGATCATCTGAACCATACTACAACTAGCAGTGGAGGTAATGATTTCCACCATTAAATTTCAAGTGGACCCACCATAAAAAACCGTGGGAGCCGTCACACCCACCCTTGAAACATTTATAGGGCCAATAGTGATGTATCTTTGAGTTCCATCTTATTCATAAGTTACCAGAGAGATAGATGAAGTGAAAACAAAAATATAAGCTTCATTGGAAACTACGGTGGCCCTTAAGAAGTTTTGAACAGTGGATGTCACTGTCCCCACTATTTTCTATAGTGGGGTCCACTTGAACTTTAGATCTATCTCATTCTCTTGTAATTCCATAAAACGATCTCTAAAATGGTTGGACGGTATGGATACAACACATGCATGCATGGTGGGGTCCACAGCTCAGTGACGTCACTTCAGTAGCGATTTGGCTACTGACCTTGTAGTATCCAATCCGCACCCCAGGGCGGGGCCTTTTTAGCTGGAAGGTGATTGGGTGGTGTGCCGACCTCTGTGGTGTTTTTATACGGCAAAGTTTGGTGGGAGCCACCATGATGTATGTGTTATATCTATGCTTTCCATCCATCTTGTGAGATTATTTTAGGGTGTGAACCCAAAAAAGAGGCAGATCCAAATATTAAGTGGACCACCCTTTGGAAAGTAGTGGGGATAGTAACGCTGACGGTTGAAACGTTCCTAAAGCCCACCTTGATGTTTATTTGCCATCCAACCTCTTCATAAGGTCACACAAACCTGGATGGAGATAAAACACAAATATCAGCTTAATCCAAAACTTCTATGGCTCCCAAGAAGTTTTCAATGATAGGTGTTCAATCCCCATTGTTTTCTATGGTGTGGTCAACTTGAGGTTTGGGTCTACCTCATTTTTAGGCTCATGTTCTAAAATGATCTGATAAAATGGATGGACAATATGAATATAACACAACACATACATCATGTTAGTTCCCACGGAACTTTGCCACGTCAATACAGAGGTCGGTGATGTGTGGCCCACCACGCAATCCGCTTCCATTTTACTCTATTAGAGCTAGGGCTGAGATGGGCCTGGCCCATTTTCAGCCCTAGTCCTGTTAGGAGCATTTAAAACTTCAAATCTACTTATTTTTGAGATGTCAAACATATCAAGAAAATGCCAGGATGACTTATGTAGAGGAGAGATTACATACACGCATGGTGATGTGGCACACGTGTGCAGGATCTGGGCTAGTCATTAGGTGGATCAAGCCCATTCATTCATCAAACGGTCAACAATCTTACGAGAAAATCCCAACCACTTGGTATACGGCTAGGATTAACACGTTTGCCACGTTGGCAAGTGTGGCGTGAATTACTCGAGCATTTGTTACGTTTGAGTCATGCGCTTGATTGTAACTGGCGCCCACATGCCATCGCTTCATGTATGGGTTAGATGAAGGTGACATCATCAACACGTTATTGAAGGGTTAGGATTGGGAGGGAGGATCATGAATGAGATCCGCACCGTTCAACAGGTGTGCCACCTCATGTTCACCGTGGGGCCAAAATTGAAGGACCATCCAATGCTCAAATGGGCCACGCCATTAGGAAAAGTTGGGATGTGGACGCTTTCCATTATTGAGTTTAGGTCCCACCTTGGTCTGTATATTCCATCCAATCCGTCTCTCTACTGGGATGAAGGGACGTCTCAAAAATCAGGCTATTCCAAAACAAGGTGGACCCCACCATTTGAACTTAGAGGTTTTATACATTTGCATTGCTCACTATGGTTTTGGCCCACCCTAGTTTTGGATCAGTCTAATCTCTGCGAACAAGGTCAAAGAGCAACACATCTAATGGATGGTGTAGATTCTATGAATAGAAGTAACGCGTTTCCCATTTCCTGTTTGATTTAGGAGTTTCACCAAAGGTAAGATGTTGACTTCTTTGGTGGGCCCTGATTCAGAAAAAGAGGCCCTAGGATACCATGTGGCAAAACTCTATGAGCCCATCATGATGTATGTGTTTTATCCACACTGTCTATTCATTTTTCTTAGATTATTTTAGGGCAAAGTCTGTTGGGATTTATGTTGCGGAATCATACAGATCTAGATCTAGGATAGCAATCCAATGGCACCAAGTATACACAAGAGAACACAAAGATTTAACGTGAAAAACCCATGCAGGAAAAAACTACGGCACAAAGCGACAAATCTCCACTATGAAAATAGAAATAACAAAGAGAGAAGACTTACCTAATTCAAATAACCTCGAATCTCACCCTTGTTACACCCTTTAGAAATCCTAAAACCCTTTTAAGAACCCTTAAAACTCCTTTAAAAAGCCTTAGAATACTTTACAATAGCCCTAGGGACCCCTATTTATAGTTTAGGAAACTTCCCTTTCGCACCCTTATGAAACCGCCTCAAATTTACGCAATCCGCACCAAATCCGTGAAAGAATTTGTGTAATCTCGACTAGTCGAGCCGAGGCCTCGACTAGTCGAGGGACCCTCTCGACCGGTTGAGCCATCCCCTCAACCGGTCGAGTGCCCCTCTTCTCTGGTGTTATGCCTCATTCCTCAAGCACCTGTCGGATAACAAGGACGTCTAACTAATTGCTCCACCCGCTAGTACAAACGAGTAACCTAAAGTCGACTTCCTGGAATCCACACTACCTGCATAATCTGAATCTACATACCTAACCAACTTTGTCCCTGTCTTCCCGAAAGTAAAGACGTAGTCTTCTTATTATCGTGAAATAACCGGTCTAATAATGACCTTGGTGATCATCTCACCGCTACCCAGTATTGCATGCCGGGGTAATTGCTCACAACACTGATAGTCTGTGAAATAACCGGTCTAATACAGACCATGGCATATACTTCCAACCGCATTCGAATAAGGCTCATGAGATATATCCTGCTTTTCCTTATCTGTTTTGGGACATGTCCAGAGGAAAACTTGAGTAGAGACAAGTAGGGAATGCTCTCTTGTTTTGCCTAGTCCATCACATTCAATAAAATGATCTCTAAAAATGGTTGGACTGTATGGATACTCCTCTTTCAGTCTCAATGCCGAGAATCATTTTTACAGCCCCCCGATCCTTCATACTGAATATCCCACTTAACCGAGTCTTCAGTATATTGATATCAGACATGTCGTAATTGGCGATCTACATGTCATCAACATACAACACCTGACCCACCATGAAGGAATCAAATTTTATATCACTGCCTAGGCGACAGGTCGTACCACAACCTCCTGCAAACTCTTTTTCCCAGCCCCTTTAACTTCGAACCGCTCTGGTTGCTTCATGTATATCTGCTCTTCCAATTTCCCTTACAGAACTGCAAACTCCACATCCATCCTTCCAGCTCGAGATCCCATTGGCCAACCAACGTCAATCACGGATCTAATAGACATCTACTATACTGTCGGCGCGAATATCTCTAAGAAGTTGATCCCTTCTTTCTGAGCATAACCCTTCGCTACCAACATCGCTCTGTATCTATGTTGTATCTTCCTGAAAATCCACATGCATCCAACTGCTTCCCGGCCCACTGGAAGCTTCACCAGCTCCCATGTGTCGATCTGGTACAATGAGTCCATCACATCGCCCATAGTCACCTTACACTTCTCAGCATCAGGTTCTTCTAGAGCCATCTGAATAGAAGACGAATCCCCTGCGATATTGGAGTCGTCCGTGTACCTCACCGATATAATACAATTATGTTGTGTGATTCTTCTCACTGGTGACTACTCCACCTACTTTGTATCCCTATCCACACGTCTCCGCCTTCCTGCCCTACCTGCTCATGTGGCTATGTCTAGCATGTGACACACACGTGCAGAGGCGGAATCCGCTACAGCCACTGCAGCTCCACCTTTTGAAGTGCTCCCAATCAACCTGTAAATATTATCGAGTCATTGCGCTTTCATGACTGCCCGTGCCCCCTTAGATACTTTAAGGGCACCATCAATACATGTGTACTTGCATCCTATTGCCTCAAGTATACCAAGAGAAATCAGATTCTGCTTCAAATCAGGAACTTGTCTCACATTAGTCAAGGTATGCTCCAACCCATCAAACATCTTGATATGCACCGTACCAACAGCCACAACATTACAAGCAATGCCATTGGCCTTAAACAATTGTCCATCATCGCACTCCCTATAGCTGGCGAACCAACTCCGATGAGGAGTCATGTGAAGAGATGCCCCTGTATCTAGCATCCACTCATCCTTACGATCATCGTAAAAGTGTTTGATTGTAGATACAGATAAAACATCACCATCACATCCACTCAATCTATTTGATGTGACAACATTAAACTCCCTGTACGAAGCCTCGAAATTTTTTCTCTTAGATTTAGGATTTTCACAATCCTTCTTCACATGTCCTTCCATCCTACAATTCCAGCATTTTACCTTTCCTTTGCCCTTGCTCTTAGATTTGGATCTAGAACCTAAAGAACATGTACCTTATTTAGAATTCATACCCCTTATAAACAATGCATTAGAAGATATCCTCATGTTGACGTTAAGCTTTCTCATGGCCTTCCCTTGAAGGGCTGAGATAATGGTGTCGACACTTAGGGTTTTATTTGATGAGCACATTGAGTCCTTGAATGACTTATACAATGCCGGAAGAAAATTCAACAACATATATGCTTGTTCCTCATCTTTGGTTACTTCCTCCATATCCAGCAATTTACAAACTAATTTATTAAAGTTGTTGATGTGGCCCTCTGCCATCTTGAAGTTATACCACTGCCGCTTTAAGTATAGGCGATTTTCAGAAGATTTTTTAGTATAAATATCCTCTAACTTTGCCCATAAACTAACTACAGTTTCTCCCTCAAAACATTATAGAGAACCTCATTCGTGAGACATAAACCGATTGAGGATAAGGCCTTCTTATCAAGAGTATTCCATTCATCATCAGTCATGCTTGACTTTCTCACCTCAAGAGCACTATCCTCGCCTTGCTTGGTTAAGGAACTGATCATCTTGATCTTACATAACTCAATTATTTTTTCCTGAGTACTTCTCAATATCACTCATAGTACTTCCCATTATTGTTAATCCTGCAGATTTAGATTTGTGCCTCAACAATAGCTCTAATAACACTTGTTGGGATTTATGCTGCGGAATCACATAGATATAGATCTAGGATGGCAATCCAATGGCACCAAGTACACACAAGAGAACACAGATTTAACGTGAAAAATCCTTGCGGAAAAAAACCACGGCACAAAGCGACAGAAATCCACTATGAAAATAGAAATTACAAAGAGAGAAGACTTATCCGATTCAAACAACCTCGAATCTTACCCTTACTATACCCTTTAGAAACCCTAAAACCCTTTTAGGAACCCTTGAAACCCATTTAGAAAGCCTTAGCATGCCCTAAAATAGTAATAATGACTCTTATTTATAGTTTAGGAAACTCCTCTTCCGCACCTTTGCCAAACCGTCTCAAATTTATGCAATCTTCACAAAATCCGCACACAATTTGCGTTACCCTCGACTAGTCGAAGGAGGGCCTCGACTGGTAGAGCGGACCCTCGACTGGTCGAGCAGCACGGAATAAAAATCAATAGCCTTTGGACTTTGAGTCAATGACCTCGACTGGTTGAGTGGACCCTCAACTGGTCAAGCCACTCCGTCAACCGGTCGAGCAGCAGTGAAACTTTTCAGATTAAAGGCATCAGTTTGACAACAAAGTCCAAAATTGAGACGGATCCAAAACCCAAGTGGATTGCACCACAAGAAACAGTGGAAATGATGATGCCCGCTGTTGAAACCTATGTAGGGCCCACCATAATGTTTATTTGAGATCCAACCCGTTCATACGGTCACACAGGCATAGGTGAAAGGAAAACATAAATATTAGTCCGATCCAAAATTTCTGTAGCCACCGAGAAATTTTCAATGGTTATCCTTCCACCACTTTTTTCTGTGGTGTGGTCCACTTGAGCTTTCGATTTGCCTCATTTTTTGGCTCATGCTCTAAAATGATATGATAAATGAATGTACAGCATCGATGCAACACATACATCATAGTGGGGCCTGTACAGTTTTAGCTCTGAAACGCGTGATATGCTTTTTAATTTTGTCGGATTTTCTCGAAGTGGAATTCCACGTCATGGTTGGGCCTTTAGACACGCATGCCTTCAAAAAATTGCATGTGCGCCATGGTTATAAGACAATCTAGACCATCCAAATCAATGAACCAGCTTAAGTATACATGTATACATGTATGAGAGGTGTGTATCCAAATCTAGACCATACTCACAAAGGCCATGCCATCACATCTCCCTCCCACACGTGCTAAGTTGGCTCGTTTGAAGAGGTGTTTATGGTAAGTCTACATGTATGAGATCTAGGGTGTTAATCTGTTGGCCCTAACAGGGACACGGCCTACCCCAATCCGTTCTGTGTACAATGGCACTTCACGTGATAGGTGGGCTTCCTATCATTCTCACCTTGGGATCTCATTATACACCACAGATGACCCGCACCCATGACGGGTCAACACGTGCCAAATGGATACATCGTCTGATTCATTTCTCAGCCACAGCGCAGGCTTTTATTTTAGTCCATCTGACGTGCATGTTACAATAATTCTATCAAATATCACCACATATAAAAACTAATTTGATTTGGTTAATCAAATCCAGGCATTCCAAGTAAAGGCTCCGAAAGGAAAGATTTGGATTAGTGCATTTCAACCAAAATCACATTGATTCCAATGTATTTGTAATTTGAATTCTAATGCATTCCAAATCCAAGATCCCAAACGGACCATAAGTTTCACAGAGCTAGTTTGTTTTAAGTGCCATGTCTCCTTGAAAGATATGGAGAGCTCAAAATCTGGCCTATGTATTTTTTTTTTACTTTCAATTAAAAAGAGAGTCAAAGCCAGACGAATTTTGTTGTCACTCGAGTCGGTTTCAGATTCCAGTTTTGATCGATGAATTGAGTCGCCTCTGATTTCTCAATGGCATACCACCTCTCAGTCTAATTGTCAGGTGAGTAGGATAATTAACACAAGTGACACAGTAGCTGGAAAGAAACGGCTTTTATCTTGTGATACAGAGCGGATGTGTCTGATCAGCTGCTGCCCACTATGAGCTTTTCATTTGGATAACCCCATCACCCAATGTAACATATGCATTGTGCCTGGCCTGGGTTTTCAGTATGGACATGCTGGGCTCCACAACACATTGACCCCAAACCGTTCACCTGCTGTGGCCGACAGTGGATGTCCCATACACCAAAAAGATATCCAAAAATGTTAAATTGGTGACAGAGGAGTTGGCAATTGAGAAGAAATACCTCAACAGTCCACATTAAACTGAAAGGCCAAATACAGGCTGCCACTGCCATCTTCTAATCTGGGAGTTAGTATATGGGGGGCATCTATGATGAGACCCTAATATCATCAGTTTGGATCTCACTGAAAATGGGCCACACCTGGACAAACTGAAAACCCAGCCGGATGGATGATATTCTCAGGTCGTGCACTGCATGATACTAAGTCACGTCTTTCCAGATACTGCATAATACAAAGAATTACCTTAACCAGAATCCCCCAAACTTCTGTATAGATATGAAAAGGAGCTGATCCATTGACTCTGGAGGCAAGTGTTTGACGATATGGACCAGTCGTCCTGTGAAAAGGCCCACCAAGCAACCAAAAGCTGCTTTGATTGGACTAGAAAGACCATATAGCAACTCGGTGAATGCAATCCATTGAAAGGCTGGGGTAACCCAACCAGGGTGATTTTTGAAATACGGCCCACTCACTACTTGACCCATCAAATGAACGGTTTCCTCCACCTACTCTATACATGCCAAACAATGCCCCCAGAGTCCAGAAGCACTGGATCTAGTTAACAAATGCAACAGAAACTCCATATACAAAGAAGGCAGGATAAGCCTCCAAAACTATTACTTGTGGTGTGGCAGAAGAAGACCAACATGAATGACCATTCTCAGTATATACATACCATTCATTCCTCTACTTTCGTCTGCCATACAGTCCGCCAGATGAGTGGTGCCGCTGCCGCATGCCGCCACCCCTGCCGGATCCGTCCCATGTGCCGCCACGGCCTGCTGGCCTGCCTGTCCCTGCCTGCATCCAATTCATAGGCTGTGTCCCAGAACCATTGAACTCCTCTTCCTCCCTGTCGTTATATTCCAAGATGAGCCTCTTGATGTTCTGCTTCTCTTCCAGCTCTGCAGCCTCTTTCTGCTTTGTGCTCTGCACAAGTGAGCAGTCGCGGGGGATGTACATCTGCTTTGTTTGCTGCTTGTTGCCTCTCTTCACCAGCACCCTCACGCGAACCTTGTTCCCACCGCTGCCCTCCTCATCCAGCGTCTCATCTCCACTCTCCCCCTCAGCAACCCGCCCATGATGGTCTTTGGACCCCTCGAATACGTTCATTGGTATCATCATGTTCAGGGCTGGTCGGCCCCGCAGCTCCAGCTTGCGTGAATCCAAGCTCTCCTGCATTAGAGCCCTCAGCTCCCTGTCGAAGTCTGCTTCTTCCTGAGGGTCTACTTCAACCACCTTCTGCCTGACTTGGACATCTTCATCCTCATCAGAAGCGATGGGCCCACCACCATCCTCATCCTCACTATCGCATCCGTCATCATGGTTATCTGATTTGTCATCATACTCTCCATCATCTTCATGCCCCTCTGAATTCATGCTGCCGCTACCGGAATCACTCTCGCTGTCTACATCTTCATGCACTCCATTTTCTTCGATTCCATTTGCTGATCCCTGTCCATTTGCTCTGTGGGTAATGGGTGTTTGGCCAGAATGTTTGTGGGATTCGGCATCCATGTTCTTCTCACTGTTGATCTTCTCCGTTGAGGCTGTGCGCTCGTGTTCTTCTAATTCCACCAGAGCTGCATTAACTTCCTCAATGGACGAGTACCTTGTCATATTCGGGCGTAAATCCGCAAACAGATCCTGCGTATATTTCGACTTATAAAATAGAGGAACACAACTACATCTTGGGCGATTCATGGAGTTGTGTGATGCAAGTCCCCAAAAATTTCTACAGTAAATGTGGCATGTGATCTGTTGATTGGACCTTTGGTTTTTGGGCACGGCATGTGGATAGGCCATGTGCTAACAGTAGATGGCATTGGACTTACTGATCAGTGGTCTGAAAGGGCATGGTTCAACCAAAACAGATCCAACTGTTGACATTCTGCAGGCAAAAATCACAACTGGCTGAGTGGAGTCGTCCAATCACTGCAACTTCTCGCCTACCACATGGCGGCCACCAAATCCATGATCCCAATCATGATACACGTTACCATGTGTACAGTTGGGAGAGAACGTGGAATTTCTATGGTCTGTGCATCATAATAGCATCTCTCCACGTAATAAAGAAGGCCCCTGTGTGCATTCCAACTTAAGAGATTCATATGCTAAATTGGAAAATGGTGGGAAAAAAGAAGAAGACAAGTGGAGCTTTGCAAAGTGCACACGTGTGTGCAATAAAGCTCATGTACACACCACATGTGCCGGCATGGCACATGGATGTGAAATCCAATCCAACCATCAGGTTGGCCCGACCTATATGTTTTCCTCTAATTAGATTCAGTCCACTCAACATGTGGGCCCCAATACTGGAAACAGGTGGATGGGCTAGAAACTTCAGCCATGTTTTTCAGAGTTATATGTTTATTTTGCAAACTGTCGTTCACCTAACCAGTGGATCAACCTGATGATGGATGGATTGGATCTTGGAGCTATCATTACAAGCTGGCACGTGTGTGGAGTGTACATGAGCTATGTTGCACATGCGTGTGCGCTTAGAAAAGCTCAGATATGTTATATCCAAGGCTTTTGCAGAAAGATGCGCCATTTCATTGGAAGAGTACTGGCATGTACTCTTCCAAGCTGGCACTTGTGTGGAGTGTACATGAGCTATATTGCACATGCGTGTGTGCTTAGAAAAGCTCAGATATGTTATATCCAAGGCTTTTGCAGAAAGATGTGCCATTTCATTGGAAGAGTATGACATGTACCCACATACAAACAGAGAAAATAGAGAGGGATTTATCGAAAGATGAAAGAATATTGTAAAAATAATATTATTCTCACACTCAATCATATTTCAATAGACTTCTGTAGAGTGATCAAGTTGAGAAAAGAACAAACCTTTGATCGGAGCTAATGTATTAATATGATTAACGGCATTAGAAAATGTGAGCCAATTAACCAGTTTTGGCTAGTCTTCTAGCATGATCGGGTTGCATGCACCCTCCATCAATGTTGATTCTCACACTCAACCATATTTAAATAGACTTATACATATAAAGTGATCAAGTTGAGAAGATAACAAGCCTTTGATGAGTTTATGTATCCATTTGATTAAAAGGACAGCTATTGGATGGAGTCGGTCATGATCTATTAAAAAAAAAAAAAAAAAGTTATGGAGACAATTACAACAATGATGTTAAAAAAGGCCAACTATCCATTGGGCCCAAGCCCAATCCGATTGACTTCCATGTCCAGAAGAAAAAACACAAAGGGCCCAAGCTCAACAATGATGATGATGAGTTGGTTGAAATTGGGGTCAGACAATGGTTCAAGGAATCAGGCATGACTCAGGCGAGGGAGGGTTTCAATTATCGGGAAAGAGGGAGAGGATTTGAAATTTGGGGAAAAGCGAGAGAGGGGGGAGGTAAATTACTTAAATCCATCTAGTTGAGAGCGCTGGGTTGAGTCAGGTTAAAATGACCTGAGCCCAAGGCCCGCCCAAAAATTGATCAGGCCATACACATCATGCCCAAGCCCACAGGCGAAGCTAATGGGCCGGGTCCGAAGTTGAGCCGCCCTGCCAATTGCACCCTTACCCACAGGTTAATAGTTTAGTTTGATGAACTAGGCTCCATAAAATTAGAAGAAAAAAAAAGGCACATCGAGACGCTATTCATATCCTAAGTTATGATAACCATGTCGTTTCTCAAGTAATTATGGCTCAATCAACCACCCCTTTTAGCCCACAATATCATTTATCAATATTTTTATCATGTAAGATCTAACAAAGTCTTCAATTGTTTCTCCTAATCCTATCTTTAAATAATAAAATAAGGCTTGACTGTGTTATAAGTGAATAATTCATTTTTCTATTTTTAATTAAACTGGTAAATTTTACAAAACCAGAACAGATCAACTGCTCCACTTGTCCAAGTTTTGGCTCATTGGTCAGCAGAGCCAAGTCCAAGTTCCTGGTTTCAGAAAAATGCATCTTTCTCTGTTTTCGGTTCATTATTAATACTACTATCATTTTTATTTTTAACCCTATATAATAATAAATCATATCTGTAAATAGGGAAAAAAAAAAAAAAAAAAACAGTAGCCATATAATGAAACGTGACAGAAACAACCATAGTCCTCACAGCCGGTACTTGACACTTTGTTTCAATAACAGCCATAGTGCTTACAGTGAGCTTTTTGTATGTTATTCTTTGGAAGCTGTTGAGTTGAGCCGTAAGTGATGAATGGGCAAAGTGTGATATGACCCAGACATGTCTACATGATCAGACTCAAATCACAAACCAGGTCTACTTGTAGCTCAACTCAATCCAACTAGCAGGCTTGGTTCAACTTTGGCATGACTTATTAGAGAGGTATCATGACCAACCTGAATGTCAAACTCGATGTCTAGCGGTATTGAACCTTTGCTGAGAACGTATCTTTGAAAATATATCAAAAACCTGTCGAGCTTCCTTTTCGAAGAACCTCGGTCAAAATAGTGGCCGCATGTCTGGAGAAGTGTTATAATCATCCTTATGCGGAAACAATCTTCAGGTGGGTCCAGAGTATCTTGCTTTATAACATGCAAAAAAGGGCGGAAATTTTTCATTATACTTGATTAGGAGGTACATAGAAGTTCTGACCAAATGAAACCAACATGGAAGTTTAGAATTAAAAGGGGAAGCATATCTGAACCTCTGGAGTGCCATGGCCAAAAACAAGAATCAAATAGAGTGTCTCAAATATGACGGATGATTCGATATGTTCATAGTTGTATAGCTCTCCTAAGAAACGCATATGTGCTATCCGTTTTTGCTGCATACCATAGTCGTTCAACTCCAACCCCAGCCTAATCTCTTCCAGAACCTGAAATAGTTGCAGTAGGCATCTCTCACATAAACTCATTCTTTCTTAAAGCAAAATCAGTACTGACATTTTTTTAACAGCAATGAATTTATTAAAAGAAGGCCAAGACTCAAAAAATATACAAAGGAAAAAAGAAACAAAGTTACAGATTTATCGAACTATCAGAGAATCAGGTGCTAACATTGATCATAAACCGATAAATGTTGACTGCGAGGATGATTTAAGCAAGGAAAGATTAATTCTTGAAAAACTTGGCAACCTGGCATACAAGTGCAGGATCTGGGCCAGTAATCAAGTGGGGCCCACCTGGATCATGCTGTCCTAGAGAGCAGCCTAGACTGTCCATCAGGTGACAGGCAGGCCACACGAAAGAAAAATGGACAGTTACAGCAAATATGTGCAACAGCCTATATTTGACATGGACATGCCGCATACCCAATGAATGACCCAGATCTTGTGTATACATGTGCAGGATCTGGGCATACATGTGCAGGATCTGGGTTAGTAATCAAGTGGGGCCCACCTGGATCATGCTGTGTCCTAGAGATCAGCCTAGACTGTCCATACAGGCAGGCCACACGAAAGAAAAATGGACAGTTACGGCAAATATGTGCAACAGCCTATATTTGACATGCACATGCCGCATACCCGATGAATGGGCCGGATCTTGCGTATACAAGCAGGGTTGGCACTTGAGCCACAAATCACCTATTCAATCTCTCCTCATAAATGTGAGTCAAAGAAGAAATGATTCATTGGAACAATAAATAAATAAATAAAAAGATTCTGAATAATGATTTATTTCAAGTAGAAGTTCAGGACAAAAGAAGAAACCTCATCAACAACTGCTACTGCAAATTCATCATGATAGCGACTCAGGCCAGCAGTAAGTGAAGCAATCAGATGAACTTGACTGTACTTTCCCCTGTGAACCTTCATAAAGCACTTCAAAATGTACGCCTCGCATTCACTCCAAGGCAATTTACGTAGTTGCCGCAGAACATGCTCAATGGAGGACTTATCCAGGTCTGTGAAAAGCAACTTTCGGATATACTGCAGGAAACAAAACCAAATAAAATATTGAATAATTTGACTAAAAAAACATGGGAGACTATTTACATTCTCTTTTTTAATGCACCCTTTTTCCTCTTTTCACCAAATGCATGCAACTCATTACAATGAGACAGCAGGGGGTGTAGGTGCTAGAAAAAGAGGAATAAATATCAGTTCTCTGAATCAATATATAACCAAACACAAGGAATTTCAAAGAATCAATAGAAAATTACATGAAATTCCATTTACCTGATGCAATGGTGGGCGGACTTTACAAACTCGAGCAGATCGTTCTGGTGGTTTGCACAAGTAATAAGCATTTTCCACAAGGGTACTATGACGTGAATCCAGATTTTTGACATTTTTCAGTCGCATCAATATCTCTAACATGTTTGCCATCCGTATTGTAGTTTCAGGTGACCGATAGAGAAAACGTCCACATGTCTCAAGAAGGTTGCAAGCAACATCTATGTTGTGATGAGTAAAATCATCTAAACAAGCCTGATTAAAAGAAAGAGTCACATTCAGCAGTGAATTATTTGATTACATGCAAAATATCTTTTACAGTTTTACTGGGGGTTAGAATTTCTTTCTCATTAGATTTCACAGATTAAAAGTCACCGCTACACCCCTTCTCAAAATAAGTTAGAAAGCACATTACCAGATGCAGTAGATGGCAGCAAAAACTATGTGGAGCACCAGCATATAAGAAATTATGTTCCCAGGCATTCCATAGGGCATCTTATCTATCAGACACTTAAATTTGAGGTGCAAATGCTGTACCCAAGCTAGAATATTTTACCAACTACTGCATAATTAAGTCCCTATTTATTTTTTATTTTTTATTTTTTATTTTATTTTTTGTCATGGACAATAAACAAACCAAAAAGGTTGAATTTAAACTTCTATTCATCGCTCTACATGAAAATTCAAAGCCTACACATAATAAATATAAAATGGGCAGGGGAGCCTACTGTTCTAACATCCTGGCAATGCGACAATGGAGTAAATGTGGGATGGAAAACAATTGAAGAATTCCACAGATAGCTTTGACTTCATGATTTGCTTTGAAAAATACAGGGCCCAAATGGATGCATAGAATTTTGCAAGAACGAATCAAAATTGTAACCAGCCAGAAGTATTCTCAATGTCGACAGAAGAAGTATAACCATAGCAGATGACTCAAGCAATGCAGTTTCATGGACCAAATGTCCTTGTCCATGGAGAGTGGCCAAGCTGATTGACAAAGCATGCGACATTGGTAGTGACGTGCTTTCTCATGTCCCTAGGGTAGCTAATGAAAATATGGACCATCTTGCCAAAGATGCAGCATCTTGAAGAAGTCTTCTCATTGTCGACAAATGTTGACAATGTAGCAGGCTAGCAGCTTCTCACTGCACGGTTGTTGCCTTGTCTGTTTTCTCCTTTGCGGCTGCCATTTTTTGGGTGTTTTGAGTTGTCTTTACTACGCGGCTTTTCTTAATAAAATCACTTATTATAAAAAATCCAGTGAAGAAAAAGATAAATTAGAGAAATCAGTCAATCCAAGTTAAGCAACGTATGGAGGACCAATCCACAGGAAATTGAAATTATTAATCTGCAGGGCCCTTCATTACCAATGTTCCATCCTTTGGGCCACATCGTGGATGGTCCATGGCACAACCATTGTACTGATTAGAAGTCCTCGCAGCCAGTTAAAGGACTTCATTGCAGGAAGAAATCCAAATGATGCCAATCAGAGAATGTGGATCCCGTGTATGGTGGAAGGCAGGAGCACCAAAATCTCAAATCAGCAGATTGTGGACCTTTCTCTCAGACCTATGACAAGTTATCTACTAAAATCAACTAAAACGAAGAAATATTCTGGTGCTTAATAGTATAAGAAAAGAAAAACAGATAAAAGAAAGCTTAGAAGCAAACAGGTAAATGATAACAATAAAAGCAGGCTTGTGCCCTCACCAACAATAATTCTGTCCAACTATAGCGAGTATTTGCTTCCTTAGCAGAGAAGATACAGTCAAATAAACATGCCAAACAAGCCAAACACCTCCTAGAAAACTGTTATGACTAAAAACGAACCGATTTACTCGCTTCAAAGGGGCTCAATGGTCAAGAATTGTACCTTCAAACAACTAAAGACAAGACCTGCTGGTGCAATTCTGAACTTGCAAAGTTCTCCAATAAACCTTATGTTCCTGATCTTTGTTTCAATGTTCATTTGATCCTGCATGTTGCAAATATAAGTAATTGAAAGGGAAAAGAAGAAAAGAAAAGAAAGGGAAAAAACTCCGGGAAAAGGAAAATAAAAAATAAAAAAATGAAGACAGGATTCAAGAATACATGGTAAAATGAACCAGTTCCGTTAACTTCTAAACTGGTCAAAGATGCAGCATTTACATCATCAAAACAAGTCATAGTGAATGATATAAAGAAAATAAATAAATAAAAAAGGAGTTGTAGCAAGTAACTCAAACTGAACCTTTTTATTTATCAAAAAATTGAACTCCTCCTCCAACATCTGCAAAAGCATAGAGGAGACATCCTTCATGCATGTCGAAAGAGTTGCCACCATACGAGAATAGTATGGTAGTAACTCCAAAGAAGTTCTGGGTACATTGAACAAAGCCCGTACAAGTTTTTTCCTGTTTGATTTTGAATTCAAGTAACAAAATTCAACCTGCAAAAGAAGGGAAACAAAAAAAGTTAATTTAGACGTCCGTGCTTAATCAACAAGAATACCCAAAAGCTCACAAAAGTACAGTTAATGGTAGTTACAGTCAACTGATCAATAAGGTCCCGGCTCACGCAGCCAGGAAGCCTCTGCAACAGACCATCCAAATTCGTTCCATCAAGACTTTTCAGCTTCTCCTTCTCAGCTTCTCCTTTTCTTTCAGCATCTTTTTCCTTTGCTTTCTCCTTGTCAGAGTCGCTAATCTTTTCTTTTTCTTTATCCTCTTTGTCCTTACCTTTCTCATCTGCTTTTCCATCCTGTGAAAATTCAGAATCGACAGAGGCCTCTACATTGTCTTGTACCACCATTTGACTCTGGTCTGGCTCTGGCACCGATTCCTTAGGACCGGAAAACTACAGTTAGTGGGATGATAGAAGAATAAATCATCTTAGGAATGCCACATACATAGAATAAGGGTTGCTTGGATGCGCCCCGGAATGCAGATGGTGCTGTTTTTGCATTCCCAGATCTGCATTTTGGGGAAGCAGGCCATTTGGTGCATCCCTCGAACATGGATGGTGGATGAGTGCTCCCATCCACATAAATGCAACCAAAATGAGCATGAGATAATACCAGCAGCCCTTATCATTGAGCCCTCATCCAGATAGTGGTCAGGCTCCCCTGTCCGCATTTTATTGGCAGCCCTGAGCATGCATAGACCATAGGCAAGCAAATATATTCAAGAAAGAAGAATCTTTACAGTTTGTTGCTCTTGTGTCTTCGCAGATTGCTCATTCAGCTTTGGTTCAACTTCTCCCAGTAAGACAGCTGGAACAAAAGCTCTGTAAAGAACATAGAAAACAATCTTTAGGATACCCATATTAACTATGGAGATGATCCTTGATAGAGTGGAATTGTGGAACAGGATTAGGGTAGCCAACACCAATTAGCTGGGATAAGGCTTAGAATTGAGATGATGATAACAATGATTCGACAGGAAACATGGACAGATACATGACCAGATCCCCAAAAAAGTCTGACAATAAACCAGAGTCTACCACTATCAATTGATGAAAAAAAAAACAGTGGTAAACCAGACCTGAGATCAGGTAAACATTCATAAAAGGCCCTTGTATCTTCATCATCCCATATAGGTTCAAGAGCAGAAGATTCTTTTCCAGAAGCAGGAAATGATGAATCTTCTCCAGTCGTAACCCTAGTGTGACCATCTTCCGGCATTACAGGAGGTTGCATTTCAAGTGCTTCGGCTAAACTGCAAAGAAAAGGTTTGATGAGAACGCGAAGTGGATATATCCAATATAGAATCATCCAAAAGAAAATAAAGAACCGCAAGAATGAACTTATATCATCAACTACGCAATCATTTCAGAAAGCAGTATCTTTCCATTTCCCTAATTCTTCTCTACAGTCAAAAACCTAAAATCAGCCATGGTGGACTTGACCATAAGCACAGCAGAGACTGCCTGTTGCCATTAGTTTTGGTGACTTCATAGATAGTACAGAAAAACAGATGAGCACCAAGCATGTTTCCAATGGTGCTTATTTCCAATAATCTGAAGAGGGATTCAGTAATCAGACATATTGAACAACAATCTAAGTTCAGCATCCCTTTTAAAATTCGAAAGAAGAGAGTTTAAACATTCAAGGAGACAATAAAGACAAACAAGTTAACAGATAAACGTACGAAGAGACACCACGGAATAAGTGGTCAAACGACTTCCTTAGCTTTTCATATGCATTCACATTTTCATCACTGAGTTCTCCTTTAGCATTCAAGACCTTTGCGTTTTCATGCTCCATCTGCCGCAGTGACTGCTCAGCAAAGTAGTTATCATCAGCAAGTTGGCAGATTAACCACGTGGAAAATAGAGAACTGGATAACTAAAACAGGGAGTATGAAGAAAGAAAAAGACATGTACAGTGATCAAGCCATCAAACATGTCCAAATTGGTATCCACTGATAATACAGGCATCTGAGACAAAAAGATTATGGGGGCGTTGGGAAGATACTGATACCCAAAGGTCAAAACAGTACAGTGGCACCAAAATGCAAGTGGCATTTATTCGTGACCTTCCCATAGGTATCTCACTTGTGATTTGGGGTGTAGAGGATGGGAAATGGAAGAATGCTTAATGCGGCATTTTCCACACCAATCCATATGCAAATGGCGTCTTGCTGTTTTGGAAGTCCCGACCACTATTTGATGCTACATCCAAATGCTACCTAATTATGAAGGCCAAAATCCACTGGACACATTAAAAACCAACTCTAATAAAGGCGTCACGATTCTTACAGTATGTTCAGACTGAAGAAGATCAGCAGAGGCATCATAATAGGAGTAAATTGCCTTCCTGAATAGTTTCTTTTGATCTGCAGTGATGTTAAGGCCCCTAAAAAACTGCATCAAATTCAGCAGAAAATCATAACCCATAAGAGATGGAAGCAAATCAGTATTGCTAAAGGCTGAAGAAAGGAACAAGTATATGCGAGCTAATCCAAAGAAATCAACTGCAAGAGATTTTAAGACTTTTTGGAAAATTATGCCTAACGTTTCCCACTGTAGAGAAACTAACACTACCGTATGCAGTGTTTTCAATATCTTGTGATATCACCGATATATCTGTTATCCCAGCTGGGCGATACAAAACCCAGCTTTAATAGCCATTTTTCTTGGTATCATGCGATATATCCACACTTCACCACCCTAAATCTCTAAAACCCTAATCCTAATCTCCCCAAAATCCAAAACCTAAAATTCCCAAATTCCAAAATCCCTTGTCCAAATCATAAATCCCTAATTCCCACAACCTGAAACCCATATTCCCAATTGTAGAAACCTTAAATCCTAACCCTTAAACCCAAAATCTAAAATCCTAACCCGAAACCTCCCAAAACCTCAACCAGTCAACCCTAATGTTCCAAACCCTAATTCATCTAAAGCCTAGATACACAAACTCATTCCCCACATTCCCTAGTTTTTAAATAGCCCCAACACGTCAAAACTCATACTAGACATGTGATTTCCATTGAATTCAGATTTAACTCCAGCTAGGATGGGGGTTCTATCTCCCATAGGTCGTAGGCTTGAATTTGGACGTCATGAATATGAAATTTCTAAATTTATGGTAAATTGGTTTTATTTTGTCATTCCATTGTTGTAGTTAATCTGTCTTTTAATTTCATGGCATCGTATTAAGTTAGATCATTCCATCATGCATCAAATTTTGGTATCGGAGCCAAGTTAGCATAGGGTTTAGCGTCCAACGCATTTAGAGTATAGGATTAGCATGTCTATCGCATTAGAATCTAGGGTTTACATATTGTCATATTTCAAATTAGTAGCCTTCCATTCTCATCATATTGTATTTAGGATTTTAGTGGCTAGTTCTTCCCAATTAGTGTGTTTAGTGTATGCCCACCCGTAGTGGGCGTGGTTTCAGTCTACACTCCACAAAGAACTCGGAAAAACTTACTGAGACTCTCAACGCCATCAACCACTGTCTTGCGGCCATCGGGGCCCAAAGTAGAACTATCAGTTACCAACTGAGAGCCCTCAAGAATGAGATTAACACTCGCATGAACCAATTGGAAACTTCCTTCTAGGTAAACCCTGACAATGGGGAAGATGGCCAATCTCAAGTGGGAAATGAAGTTGAAGGAGTTGAGACTGCACCACTTGCAGTCATTAAACGCACCTTAGGCCAGACTATAGAAAGTAATGATTGGCGCAGGAATGCAATTTTCCACACTTATACCAATTGTGGTGACAAAAACTACAAGGTGATCATTGATAGTTGCAATTGCACCAATGTGGTCTCTGCTAGCACTGTGAATCGCTTAGGTTTGATAGTCATTCCTAACTCTCAACCCTATCAAGTCTCATAGGTTGATATGTCTTCAATTTCGGTTTCTCAACATTGTTTGTCCCATCCCCGTCCAATTTGGTTCATATACGAACACGTTGTGGTGTGATATTTTGCCTATGGATGTAGGCCACATCATTTTGGGAAGACCCCGGTTATACAGTCACGATGTGACACTATTCGGTCACTCAAATAAGTGTTCATTTATGCATGAGGGTAAGAGGATAAAGTTGAATCATCTCCCGCCTAAAGCACCCCAGAAAAGGAGGACATCAAGAAACGTAATCCTGAAGATGTGAGAAACTTCCAACTTGAGTCTCTCTCTATAATAAATGCCAAAGAGTCTAAAAGAGAGACTAAAGTTGATTTGACAGTATATGTCCACATGGCAATTGAGGACACACCTAAGGGTCTGTTTGGGCGGTGGGATTAGAAGGGATTAGGTGGGATGGGATTCATCTGGTCCTGTGCCAAATCCACTCCATGTTTGGGAAGAATGGAAAAGCTTGGAATTACATTAAATAGAATTGCATTGGGTCCTGTGCCAATTTCACTCAATATTAGCAAGTTGTTGTAGGTCCCACCATGATGTATGGGCTATATCCACACCATCCACCCATTTATCGAGATTATTTTAGAGCATGGGCCAAAAAATCAGGTAAATCTAATGCTCAAGTGGACCCCACCATAGAAAGCAACGGGGATTGAATACTTATCGTTGAAAACTTCTTTGGGGCCACATAAGTTTTGGATCTACCTCATTTTTAGGTCCATGCCATAAAATGAGGTTACAAAACAAATGAACAGTTTAGATATAACACAGATGTGTTACTCTCAGTAATTGCAAATGATGGTGGGTATATCCATTCAATGTACCACCGTATTATCAACAAAGCAGGGCATTAATCTTATCCCATGGCAACAAGGGACAATCCCTGCCATGGGTAATAATTATGTTTTTTTAAACCCATCCCACCTAATCCCTTCTAATCCCACCGCCCAAACAGACCCTAAGGTTAGTATAGAGATGCCATCAGAGGTTACACCCGAGGTTAGTGTAGAGTTACCACCAGAGGTGAGTCCGGTATTGGAAGAGTCTAGTGATGTTATCCTAGAGGACATAACGGATGAGCTAACACCCGTGCAAGACATTCAACATGACCTAGATCTTGTTCCTGGGTTGACTCTATCAAACTTTCCTCACGAACAAATGACTCTCGCAAAAGTAGATCTAGAAAGGCAAGTAGATGAGCCTAGAAAGCACACAGATCTTATTCCCACCTTAGTCTCACATAGGTCGTCAGAGTCCGCAGATGCATTCACACGTCATAGCCATGAGCAATAAAACGTACTAAGATATTTGCTGACCCTCATCACACGTTCAGAAAGTTTCAGGTAGTTGACTGTGTGATGGTTCATATAAGGCATGAACAGTGTCTGCAAGGAACCATTAAGAAACTACGAGCTCGTAGTCCGACCTTATAACATACTGCATAATTTGGGACACGATAAGTATGTTGTAGATCTTCCACCTAGCATGTGTATTAAATCTACATTCAATGTGGAAGATCTTGTGTCTTTTAAGAGTCCAACATCTACACCTACTAGCCTTTTATTCAGACCATCACCTTGTTATTAATGATATCCATCCCGACCTATCCCATGACCCTTGGCCTATACATAACTATTCTTCCCAACATCTACGCTTTTGCCATACACACCTACAAAGAGAGAAAAGATAAAGGATATCTGGAATGAGCGAGTAGTTTCCACAGGACAGAGATTTTATTGAGTACATTGTCAAGTGAAAGGGCGGACCAAATTCAAACAGTAAGTGGATCATAGACACGAAGCTTCAACGACGAGTCCCAAATCTCCTCGAGCGTCAATGCAACTTTATTTCATCGGAGGCAAAATCTCCTCAGCCAAGGGGAATTGATGAGGACATCCGAGCACCATACCAGAGGGACGAGCCAATCTCCTTATGACTAGATGACCATTACATGAGGCCCACTTAGTCCAATTCACATTCCTAGCCACGTTGAAGACCACACGTGCATGTTTGTGCATCTTTGAGGACCCCATATTGGAAAGATGCACGTAGGTTGTATATAAGAGCTTGATGGACACATCAGATTGTTGGATCGAGCGGACACGATGATCAAACCAGTGGATCATCATCATCGGATTTATGATTTAGTTTGTTTATGTGAATTGTTATTTTTGGAATAGCTCATATTTGTGTTGAGATTAGGGAGTTAGGAACAACTTTTAATTCATTAAGCGTCTTTATGTTGAGAATCTTATATGAAAGCACCTTTCTGTAAAAGGTCTTTTCTGAGACTAAAGGGTTGGACGTCCCTACCCTAGTCATTATGCATATTATGAATGAAAGAGATTTCTCACATTTTGCTTTGAGTTTGAGCAAAATTTCATCATGTGATTGGATTGGTGGTGTGAAACCACGGGAAGCAATTCCCTAGTTATCTTTTCTACATTTCTCTCTTCTCAACAAGGTATCCTCTTCCCTCATCTTCTTCTTTTCTTCCTTCTACTTCTAAATCTTCGTTCTTCTTCTTTCTACAACCCATAATCCATCCAAAGCTAGTTTTCAAAACCCGAACCCTAAATCTCTAAAAACCTAATCTTAATCTCCCCAAAATCCCTTGTCCAAATCATAAATCCCTAATTCCCACAACCTGAAACCCATAATCACAATTCTAGAAACCCTAAATCATAATTCCCTTAAATCCAAAATCTAAAATCTTAACCCGAAACCTCCCAAAACCTGAACCCTAATTCCTTTAAGGCTAGACACCCAAACCCATTTCCCACATTTCCTAGCCTTTAAACAGCCCTGGCACATCAAAACTCTTATTAGACACATGATTTCCATTGAATTCAAATTTAACCCTATGCTAGGATGGGGGTTCTATCTCCCATAGGTCCTAATTAATCAGGAATTTATTAGATTAACATTGCAGGACTGTCGTAGGCTTGAATTTAGACATGTCATGAATTTGAAATTTCTGAATTTATGGTCAATTAGTTTATTTTGTTGTTCCATTGCTCTAATTAATCTGTCTTTTAATTTCATGGCATCATATTAGGTTAGATCATTCCATCCTGCATCAATTGTTTACCTAAGACGGAATAGCACTTGGAAACCTTAATGTCTTTGGACAAAGAGAGCCTTGTGATACTTGGGAATGTAGCTTGGAGAGGAAGATCTCCCACCCAGCAAATTCTTTCGCCGTTCCCCAAAGAAAAACCAATCCCTTCTCTAACCTCCTTGTACACCAAAATCCCCTTCCACATCTCAAAGACTCTATATAGAGAAGGGCCCCTAACCCACCATCACCCTTCCTTGCAACAGTACTTGCTTGCGATTATCTCTCTCCACCACAAGCCTTCTTCCTCACCAAAGTGCCACACCCATTTTCCCAAAAGGGCCTTATTCATCAAATCCAAATCATTAATCTCAGCTCCTCCTTTGAAGGGCTTACAAGCCTTGCTCCACTCTAATAAAGGAAACTTTTCTTATCAATCTCGCCTCAACTTTTCTATCTTGTTAAGGACATATTTTAGGTATCTAAATAGAGACATGAAGTACGAGGGAATATTTGAAAGAGCAGACTTGATGAGCGTTATACAGCCACCAAGAAATAGGTATCGAATATCGACATTTCCAATTTGCTAGTTTTCTCTCGAATCACTCCACAACTATAGACCCTAACTACTTTGTTGGCTTCCTAATACACGGAGGGAGGTCGAGATAGGTTGTAGGGAAGCATCTAAAAACCCAGCCAAGCGAACCAACTCCTCCTAATGAAGGCCCACCCCCAGCATTTCACTCTTAGCAACATTCACTTTGAGGTCGGGGACTGCTTCGAGGCAAAGAATCACCATCCTCAACTTTTCCACCATAGACTCATTGGCTTCACAGAAAAGCAAAGTGTCATTGGCGACCTGGAGATGAGAGATTGGTGTGTATACCCTATCCACTTTAAACCCCTCAAAGAGACCCGCTTCTTGCCCCTTTGCTAACATCCCTCTAAAAGCATCTACTACCACCACAAACAAATACGACGATAGAGAATCTCCCTTCCTTATGCCTCTCAAAGATTTGAAGAACCCTTTGGGGGACCCGTTGACCAAAATAGGGAACTGAGCTAAACGAACGCACTCCGTCATCCATCCCCTCCATTTCAGCCTGCATCCAATCTAGTGGAGCATATAATCCAAAAAAACCTCCAATTAATGTGATCGTAGGCCTTTTCTAGGTCCAACTTGCACACCACACCACTTCTCTTTTCCTTATGGTGAGAACCAACACATTATTTGCAATCAGAACACTATTGATTATTTGCCTTCCTTCAATAAATGCACACTGGTTCTTAGACATAATTGGCGCCAGGACTGATCAAATTTGTATAGCCAAAGTTTTTGCCAGAATCTATTCCGGCCCTCCAATCAAGTTGATCGGCTTGAAATTTTTCAAAATGTACGCACCAATAATCTTCAAGAAAATGGTGATAAAGACACGCACAGATCTATCGATAAACGGCCTCTAGCATGAAACTCCAACATCAAGCTCATAATAACCCCTTTAACAACATCCCATAGCTACTTTAAAAAGTCCATAGGGAATCCATTAAGACCAGGAGCCCTGTCTCTTCCCAATGAGAAGACAACCATTTTCTTTTCTTTTTTAAGTACCATCAACGAAGACCTCGCTCAAGAATTTTCTACTCCCTAAAACCAACTACTTGAGCATATCTCCACTTGTAGTATGATAATGTTGAACAAAGCATTGATTTAGCGATGGTGCTCGGTGGGAGCACCACACAATCTAAACATCGATTGTTCACAGATTCCCCTTTATGGTTGTATTCAATATTGATGCTAAGGTACAAAATGGGGCTTGACCATGTTCACATGTGATTTCACATGTAATTTGTGTCAGTAATAATGTGTCTACATGCTCTAAAATCAATTGTTCACAAATTCCGATTTGTGGGCAGCCTCACAATAGTTGTGCTAAGGTGCAGAGCGAAGCTTGACCATGCTAGCAGGTGAAACGTGTTGAAAATAATGCATTGGCAGGCTCCCTACTTTTATACCAACTACCGGAGCATGACCTTTCACGTTCATGGGTGCTTTATGCGTAACAATTTCCCAGCTACCACGCCTTCACAATCCTGCTCTGCTTGGTTCCATTTGGTTCGCGCAAGTTATAGTCGGGCTAGGGGATCCACCAAAAAGGGAGAGAGAGAGAGAGAGAGAGAGAGAGAGAGAGAGAGAGTTGGGCTGGGAGTCAATGCTGTGTTGGACCATGTTGGCATGCAAGTGGCATCAATGTGGGTCTGTATTGGCTGGTTTCAAGAACCATAAAAGAGGTAGGTTGATGTCCAGCAGGCAGCCAATAGTAGAACGTGTGTCAGTCTAATGTTTAAAAGATGACCTCAAATTGTATTGAAGGCTAAGATGATCATGATGCTAATGATGATATTATATATTCATAGGGGAATGCTAATTGTGCCACCTTCATGGGAAGGTTAGAAATGTCTCTAAAGCTTTTAAATTACAGGACAGCCGATTATCAATAGGATTATCGATTCATCATGTATCGCAAGGGGAAGGTCATGGTGCAACAATCAATTGAGTGATTCTAACCATTGAATGTTGGCCATTTTGCTATATCTGTCAGTTTTCTAAGAGCCACAGATCGGATGTTCACACATCTAACCAAAGTGTACATTTGGAATCATAACTAAACCAACCATGTTTTGGCCTGCTGAATAGATGTTTCAATATGATGACTGGACCTGTTTTTTGCACTGCTCAATCTTGACCGCCATTCATATATATATGAGCACGTGCACAGGCATGCACACGTGCACATAAATATAACTGTAAACAAAACGAGGCCTACGTAAAATATCGGTACTTGATATTGTCTAACATCAACTCTTGATTTATTTTTATTTTTTTTACCTTAAAAGACAAAGTGCTAGCCTGGTATGGTAACATCATTGTGGCATGTAATTGTAGGAGGTATGTGGCATGTAATTGTAGGAGGTATGATTACAAACACCGCAACATATACAATAGTCTGTAGCACCACTGTGGCATGTAATTGTAGGAGGTATGATTACAAACACCACAACGTGTACTGTAGTCTGTAGTGCCACTCATCTAATAGAAAGACTATTAAAAAGTATTGAAACCCCAAAGTACCATAAACCAACCCCTTTTGGACTTGAGCATGCAGGCAATACACATGGCCCCACTGGGTGGGCCATAGAAAACACAAATCAGGTCCTATGAATCCACAGCTTCATCACCCACTGGATCTACAAAACAAGATTCATAAAACTGACCCTAAACAGCAGGACAAGGCTATGATGATAGTGAAAATGATTATCATCACATGCTTACAACAATCATCCTGGCCTGCATTGTCTCGTTGAAACCTTCTCCAAAAAAAAAAAAGTAGCAGCAAATCAATATAAGAACGGCAAATGTTCAGTTTAACTATGGTAGAAGGGTTTTTCTTGCTGAAATCCTGAAAAATCTAGTACAAAATTGGTGAATTTAGAGTTTGAGAGTGGAAATGGGACAGTCCGTAGTGGTGGTGTTGCTAGATCTTTAACAAGCAAGAAATGAAGATATAACAATAGTAATAACGAAAATAAAGTGAACTGGACATGTATCTGTGCAAGGAAAGGTAGAATTGCATTTTATAGATCAACTGCTAGATAACATGCAACAGCTAACAATATATCTCGAAAACAGAACCTATCTAAATAATGAAACAACTATGCAAAATTACTCTGCAATACTTTGCCATTTGCAGAACTGACATGATGAATGAAGTAAATTTCAGATTTTTGTGAGTACCTCTTCATGAATTTCTTGTCCTGACTGAGGGAGTCCTAAGAATATTCTTCCTTGTCGAGCAAAACTGGCCAAAAGAGATAAATTCATCTGGGTTGTATCCCGGTCTTTTAAATGCTCCATGCTAGTAAGATCCTTAATAATGTTAACGAAAATACTAGCATCCTCTATAACACCAACAAAATAGAGTTCCACGAGCAGCTTCAGCGTGCTGCGCTTCTTCATTGCCTTCAAGCTCCTATCTGCATCCAGGTCATCTCCGGATTTCCCAGGAAAGAAGACTTTCAAGAGTCCCTGAATTAGGCTTGGTGCGAAGTCCTTGTACCTTTGATGAAGCAAAGAGCATATCTACACAATAGAGACACTCATAAAACATGATGACAGAAAGGCAAAAACAACCTCCTATAGAACTAAAACAACACTTCCAAGAAATGCAGATGATAGACAGCATTCCATAGAATGTTCTTAAAGTTACCACTAAGATTCGGAACTCAATGGAGTTACTCATTAACCAGGTTGCATAAAATCAGCGAGTGGAATAAAAATGGGGCATTGACTCGCTCGGCCAACAAAATCACTAGCTCATCAGTGTTATCTTATAGCCACGATAGAGTTTATGAACTGCGGGGAGTAGAAATTGGAATTTCGATTTTCAAATGATTCTTAGTTCTATTTGGGTTTTTTTTTTTTCTAAAGCATAGACCACAAATAAAACTATTAAGGTTGAAAATCAAATTTTTTACCAGTCCTCGTGTCAAAAATCCTTACCCAAATAAAACAGAGAATTTTTGGTTTATTTGGGGTCGGTGAGGGCGATAGTTAAATGTTTAACCGGTTACCTTCTGTCATCTCAAAAATCCCTCTATTTAATAAAACCCTAGATTATTTGCATTACCACCTTTCTCATTTTCTCAACTTATCTGCCTAACCCTAGTCTTTCTTCAGTGACTTAGGCTTGATTGATCTCTTCCTCCCCTATGTCCATCCACCTACCACCTTAGCAACCCTCACTCTTTTCAAAAACTCCTCTTGCTTCTCATGTGAGGCATCCCTGAGGCTTCTAAGCCAAACGTCCCACAAGGATGCTGCTAGAAAGCTGGCTGGAAGCCCACCAATGCCTTATATAGGCGCTGATGCTGGCACTGGCAGGGTGAGCTTAGCTTACGCATGCTTACCAAGTTTCCTAGCGGCTCACAGGCAGGGAAGGCAAAGCAGGGATTCGAATGGAGATGCTGGGAAGCAAGCGTCAGCGAGCTTCTATAATGCAAGGAGCCAAGTCCACTTCTGAGGGTGACTTTGACAGTTGGGGACTTGGTCGATCTCCTTTGGTTCCAAAGGACCCTCTCCCCGCTTGATTAGATAAAGGCGAGTGTGAAAGCCCTCTCCTTCCCTTGATTCGTTAGTGCCCATCGCATCACTAAGCCCCTCTTCGAGCCTCTACTGAATTCCGCTCACCCCAGTCCATCAGTAGCATAGTGTTGACAAAGGCAACCTTTGGAATATGTCGTTTCGGAAATGCATCTCTCAAAAAAAAAAAACTGATGTTTATAATTTCACGGGAAGTCCCAGTTTCATTTGGATGAGAATGAAGCTCCTATCTTTCAAAGAAGGAAACTTAAAGAATTGCGTAAAACAATTCGCTTGGACAACCTGTAAAACAACAAAAGAAAATCCAAGCTAGCTAATAAACTATACATCAAGATTACTTTTAATGCTTGTCTACATGTGTACCAGAATATCCATGCTTTTAGAGACACAAGAAGTTCAAAGTAAGCCTGACTCATGGGGCAATAAACAGTGAATCCAGTCCACATGAGAGGAGAAGGTCAGGAAGAACACCTGAACAGCTGCTTGTATATCTGAAGTCCTGAGCTTGGCATCACATATGGCTGTCACAGCTTCACTAACAAATTTGCTTAGGTTGACACTTTTTAACTCTTCCATCATCCCTTCTCGCTGCTCTTCATTTATCTGTTTGAGCTTTTTAATAACCGCAGTATTGCGCTTAATGCTTGAATCCAATGTCCTGAGAAAACCTGAATCTGGAGGCCAAATTGCACCCTAATCAGACATCCACACTACATGATAAGTGATCCTGTTCATGAGCAGAAAGGCCTAGTTGCTCAGTTTAGTTAAATCAATTATATCTTAGCCATATCAACTAAACTGAGCAACTAGACCTTCTGTGATTGAACACAGTAAAGAACATGAACAGACTACCAAGAAGCAGTTATTTGCGATATCTTTTACTAGATCAATTATTCCGCAAACTATCCACTTAGCCATATCAACATGAACAGACTACCACCCATATTAATTCCTCTGCACAACAAATAAATATCATAACCATCTGCATGACTTGTTCCTCTGTTTACTAACCAGGCCTTTCAGGATTCAGATTACTTCGACGTAAAGCAATCTTTGCATCAATTGACTTTTTGAACTCCTCGAGACGAGCAACATTTTCCTGAAACACAGGATGAACAGAATATTAACACCGGTGCCGGTTATACATGAAGTTGCTAGTTCTAGAGTATGTGCCAAAAGGCAAAAAACGAAACAGTGCAACACTACAAAAGCAAGCGTGCAACAAATAAACAATTTTTCCAACTCAGGCCAAAGAACAGCATGAGTAATCAAGAAAATGTCAGGCCATAGCACTTTGATTTATATGCCCAGCAATAGAACAATACATGGCACCAAAATCCAAAACTAAATCCATTTTTCTATCTGAAGCAGCAACCTTGCAGAAAGGAATATTAAGAAAACAATGATGACGTTGATGACGGGAAAAAAAAAAAAAGCCTCCAAAGGCTAAAACAGAACTAATAAAATGAACAATAAGAAAACCAATTTTACCCAAACACTTGAAGATGAGTGCACCAAGTACGTACAAAATCCCGTTTCAAGTGTAAATGTCACACCCATGATGTAGCTGAGAGTTACCAAATACCCCCCTTGTGGGCCATACGGTTATACACGGTTTGACTTATGAGTTGGGATTACGGCACAAGTCTTCTAAACACAGCGTGGCCCATGTGGCTCCCAATTAGGGGTGCAACTTGGCTCAACCCGAATTCATCTGGCCTAACTAGAAATTTTGGTCGGGTTGGGTTCAGGTCGGGTTGGGCTTGGTTGGATATGGGGTTGGGCCGGGGTTGAGGCCTTGATCAACCTGACCCAACAGAACCCAACTTATATGGTATGAATTATTGCATCTAATGCATGTATAATATAAGATGCTATTGCATTAATGCATGTATAGTATGAATTATTGCATTTAATGCATGTATAGTATGAATTATTCCATTTAATGCATGTATGGTATGAATTATTGCATTTAATGCATGTATTGCATAGTGCATGTATTAGTATGAATCATTGCATTAAATGCATGTATAGTATAAGATACTAAATAACTAATCTAATATAAGATACTAAATCTTTGGCCCAACCCAACCCAACTCAGCATGATGCTAAAAAGAGAAGAGTTGGAATTGAGGATTTACATCTGGTTGGGGAACTAGGGCCACAGCAACTTGATGTCGGGTTGGGCTCGAAATGATCCTCAACCAAACCCAATCACCCAAGTTGCACCCCTACTCCCAATGTCGGAAATAAATGAATAGACGAAGATCCCCTGTCCATGCAATAGGTTCATAATAAGTTATACATGGTACCAAAGGAAAAGCAAAAACACATTTAGGATGAAGTAATTTCTGAAGTAGAAAGAATGTTCTTTGTATTTTACACAATTAAACCTCAACTCCATACATGTTAGGCCAAAATAATTCCTACTAACATGGTAGTTTTAAAATTTTCACAAAATAATGAGATGCTTAATAGTTAATCTACAAATACTTCATAATAACCAAAGAAATCATTTGATTAAATGATACAAAAGAGAATTAGCATGTAAAATTACAAACACAGTGGTAGACCTTATGTTGCTCGCACTTTTCAGGCCCACTTCCAAGGCAACAGACAAAATTAATACCTTCCAGCCACACATGTGTTGGTGTATGGTGTACCTCATCAAAAAATCAATGGAAAGAAAAAGCAAGGACAAGCTAAAATGCTTGGAAACCCAGTAAGTTCATATTATACATTGTGAGTTGTGACTGGGTTCATGGAGCCCTTACATTGACCTAGGGCACAAAAATAAGGGACGTGTTCAGTCCTAGCAACAAAATTGATTGAGTGAAAGAACACGATGAAAAGGATGGTCAAGAGAATAAACAATGGACAAGTATAATAATGATAACCAATGGAACCAAAACAGTAAGTGCAAGGACTACATGCCGGGGAAAAAAAAAACCCTGAAAGGGAGGACCATGAAGTCCAACAAGTTTGAGAAGTTACAAACTTACAAAGGAGCATAAGTGTGGAAAAAGACTAGAAATAAATATGAATGGCATACCAACAATGATTGGAGCCCTTAAAAGAAAGGCATTCCAACCAGTGTTTTCAGTATCTTACAATATCATCAAAATGTATCCACAATATATCTGTTATCCCAGTTAGGTGATATGAAACCCAACTTTAATATCCATTTTTAATGGTATCCTACATGTACATTAATGTCGACGTGTTTTTTAAACTCCATTTTTTTCATACATAGGCGGCCTGTCTGATTATTTGACCGACCCGACTTTAAGTCTCCATGGTGGAGCCCACCTCCTGTGCAGCGCAAATGTCACACAATCTCGCATTGGCACATGCCCATGTAAACGTGTGTGGAGATGACACACAAGCAACCGGCAAGCCTCAAAAAAATACAATGACTCTAGACACAATAACACCAAGAATGAGTAAACTAAAGCTGGAGAATTACATTCAGAGACAAACTACTATTTACATCAAATAAAATCAAACTTAATAGTATGCTTTGAATGGAATATGGACAGGTCAAAATTGCACATCAAAGAACTAAGTTTACCTCATCATCTTTGCCATGCTCTCCAACCACACGACACTCATATTCTGGATGTTCCATTTCCGTCGTATTTGTACTTGATCAAGTGGGTTTACATGTAAAAATGTGAGCCTTCCAACTGATCAAATTTGAGGGGAAAAAAAAAATGAATAACCTGAGTGGGATGAAACTGAGGTCCACGACTAGTCAAGACTAAGGTTGGATGCACAAGCGAACTGAATAAAGAACAATCAGCTTAGACATAACAGAATAATATAATTGTTGATGATTCCTAGCATTTGCGATGAGAAATAGCTCTCAAATTTACATTTCTTCCACATCTAACTTGAAAGTAGCGTAATTGCAATCTGGAGCCCAATCGCAACGTTGATACTAAGAAAGGTGTTTATAATTTTGTCAGTTCAACTTTAATAGGCAAACAATTGTGATTCAATGCAATGGCACGAGTTGGCACCCAAACACACCATATGCCCCCTTAGGGTATGGATGCAACTTAGGCAAGGCAGGTCGGGTTGTGTTTCAACCCAAGCCCAAACCAACATCAAGAGTATTTGGCCAGAGGCCTAACCCAACCCGAGCCATCCTTAGGTATCGAATACTCAACCTTGACGCAATTGAGGTTGGGTCAAGTTAGATCGGTCGTGTCATGTTAACACTTGCAATTAATAAACTAAGGGCCGTTTGGATGTCTGTAACTTGTGTAAAATGTAAGAAAGTTACAGGTGATTTTCTTACAGTTTGTGTTTGGGGGAGAAATGTTACAGGTAACAGAGTCTCAACCTGTAACTTTCTATCAGGTAAGATTGCAAGAAATGTAACAGAGGAATTAGGTGTTTTTCAAGTCAATCCATTTCGAATTTGGGAGAGGGTGGTGGAAACGCAGCTGGATTGAAAGTGGACCTACCTGCTCTGACCCAACGTCTCCTTCTCCCTCTCTCAGCGTTTCTTTCGATCTCTCTCTCTCTCTCTCTCTCTCTCTGGCAAGGTAAGCCCTAACCCTTATTCGTTTTTCTTTTTTCTTTTATCTTTTTCCCTCTCCTTCATTTTTTCCTTTGCGTAATCGCGGAACGGCGCTGTTTGGCAGCGGCGGTTTCGGATGCCTAACTGCGGGGCCCACCGTGATGTACTTACCTTACATCCACACCGTCCATCCGTATTGAAAGCTCATTTTTGGATTTGATCCAAAGAATGAAGCTGATCCAAATCCCAAGTGAGCCACACAGCAAGAAACAATCTCAACTAAATTCCTACCATTAAAAAATCACGGTCCACTTAAATGTTTATTTGCCATCCTACGGAAGCGGTTTGCCTAGTGAGTAACTCACTAGGCTAGTAGTCCACCATGATTCACGTATTTTATCAGCTCCGTCTATCCATTTCCCAGGTAATTTTAGAAATTGAGCCAAAAAATATGTATATATAATTTTCAAATGGACCACACCATAGGAAACAATCGACTTGAACTTCTACCATTGAAATTTTCTTAGGGCCGCAAAAGTTTTGGATCAAGCTTATATTTTTGTTTTCCATTCATCCATGTCTGCATAATCTTATAAATTAGTTGGATGACAAATAAACATTATTGTCGGGCCTAGAAAAGTTTCACGGGTGGAAATCATTATCCTAATTGTCATGTGGTATGATCCACTTCATCTTTGTATATGCGTCAATTTTGGGCTTAACCCCTTAAATTAGATGGAAAAACGGATGGATGGCATGGATGGACCACATACGTTCAAGGTGGGCTTAACTGAGTTTCTTCGGTACGATAAGAGCGTACTGAGTAACTCGGTACTCAATCCGATTTACCATCCAACCTATTGATTGGGAAATCAGAATTTTTATCATATTGAGTAAACTCAGTTAAGCCCACAATGAATGTATATGATTTATCCATACCATCCATCCATTTTTCCAGCTTATTTATGGGATTGAGACCAAAATTGAAGCAAATCCAGAGCTCAAGTGGATCATACCACATGAAACAATGGGAATAATGATTTCCACCATTGAAACCTTGTTAGGCCCCATAGTGATATTTATTTGTCATCCAACATGTTCATAAGATCATACAAACATGGATGAAGGGAAAAATCAAATATAAGCTTGATCCAAAACTTCTATGGCCCCCAAGAATTTTTCAACGGTAGAAGTTCAATTCATATTGCTTCTTGTTGTGTGGTTCATTTAACATTTGGATATTTTTCATTTCTAGGATCAATATTTAAAATTATATGGTAAAATGGAGGGATGGATTGGATACAATACATAAATCATGGTGAGCCTTAAAGAGTTTACTCAGCACGCAATCCGCTTCCGGTGATAAGAGTCATGACTACTATAAAAGATGAACTAACAATATATATATATGTGTGTGTGTGTGTGTGTGTGTGTGTGTGTCTGTGTGTATGTGTGTGTGTGTGTGTGTGTGTGGGAAAAGGTACTATGTGTATACATACATATATACACACATGCACACACATATACATATACACACGTACACATACACACACACACATATACATGGATATATATATACATATACATATAATATATACATGTATATGTTTGTGTATATACATATACACATACATATACATATACATATATGTGTATATATGTATACATACATATACATACACACACACACATACATACACATACGTTCAAGGTGAGCCTGACTGAGTTTACTCAGTGCAATAATAGCGTACTGAGTAACTCAGTACTCAATCCAATTTACCATCCAGCTTATTGACAAGGTACATATACAAATACATATATACATATATACATGTATACATACATATATATATATACACACAAATACACACACACATATACATATATACATATATACATATATATATATACATATAAATACACATACATATATATACATATATGTATATACATATAAACATATATACACACATATGCATTATACATAAATATACATACATACACACATAAACCCCAGGACCTAGTTTTACTTTGATCTAAAACTTTGATAGGCCATGAAAAATGAAAACAGCTTTCCTCCTTGATTTGCATTTCTCTTTGCTATGGCCCACCGTAATTTTAGATCGGGTGAAAATTTGTCACAAAGGTTTTCATGGGATTCCGCATCACATGAACTTCAGATTAGACACCCATGACACGTGTGCAAAGGTGCGCACATGCGTAGGTGCACAGGAGAGCATGACTCTACATATATGTATATACATGTAAACATATATACACACACATATATATACAGTACATATACGTATATACATACACACATATATACATATATATACTTACACACACATATACATATACATATATACATATATACATATATATATATACATATAAATACACATACATATATATACATATATGTATATACATATAAACATATATACACACATATGCATTATACATAAATATACATACATACACACATATACATATATACATATATGTATGTGTGTGTGTGTGTATACATGTATACATACATATATATATATATATATACAGATATACAAATACATATACATACATATACACACGTATACATATACATACTTATACACACACACATACATATATATATATATATATATACATATACATATACATATACACACACACATATATACTCGCTTGTAGAGAAACTAAAATCCTCCGGGTATAGCATAAAACGCCTAAGTATATAAGACCCAGCATGTATGAAAGATTTCATTCAGATTCATATTATATAATAGAAATAATGTTTCTAACGATTAGTTTAGCTTTAGAATCAATCCAACTAGTCATCTAGATGGGCTCAATAAAATTACATACTTTTATCCAGACTTTTCTATGTGACAGTTCAATTTTTTAACAATTTCATACTCTAAACTCCGATTTACGTGAATATAAAACATCTTACTTGTAACTAACTTACATGTTATCCAAACACAGAAACTAAGTTACCTGTAAGTTAATTACAAATTATATCCAAACAGGATTACCTATAACTTTCTTCCATGTGTAAGTAATGTAACTTAAGTCACAACTTCAAAAACGTGCATGCATCCAAACACAGCTTAAAACTTCAAATAACCATAAAATTACATTGTTAAAGTAACACCTATTATTACTAAAATAATACTAACAAAATAAAGTCTACAATCACCACTCATGAGCAAATAAGTGTTCATAATATCGATACTATCAGCTGATATTATCGTTATCACTTACTAGCGATATGAAACTCAGCAAAACTCGCTCAGAAATTAAAAAAATAAAAATAATAAAATTCTCCATATCACACTATATATCCTAAGATATCGCAAAATATTGAGCAATATCACCAATATTGACGATATATCACAAGATATTGTGAAATATCATGCAATATCAACGATAAAGCCGATGAAGCAGGCATCATTTTCAGCAATATGAGGCAAAATCCTCGCTGCTACCCCACAAATTTGAAAATATATATATATATATATATAGAAAATATAAAATTTTAAAAAATCTCTCTTACCTCAAATATCTATTAAGTAACCGTCTTCGACTGAATTTAGTAAGTCAAACGTCGAGTGCGCTGGATCAGGTAAAAAAAACTTTAAACCCTTCTTCTTTGTTTCTTCCTGAGAGAATTTCTTTGGAAAAAAATTAGATTTCTACTGAGGTTATGGGGATTTTGGGAGGGATTTGGAAAATGGATGGAATTCGGGCGAGATTTTTGGGCTTTCGAAAGGATTCGAAATCACGATATCTTACAAAGCCTGCGGAGAAGAAAACTGGGCGATGGTATTGTCGACTCTCTCCTTTAACTAAGGAGTAGATTCGGTGTGACTTCGATGTATTTGATACGGTACAACCCTTACAGTGGGGCCCACCTTGATGTATATATTTTATATCCATTTCGTCCATACGTTTTTAGGTATTAATTTAGGTCATGAGACAAATAATGAAGTAGATCCAAAGCTCAAGTGGACCCATCACATAAAACAATGTGAATTGAACGCTTACCATTTAAAACTTCTTGAGTGCCACAGAAGTTTTCGATCACGTTGATATTTGTTTTTTTCTTTAGTTCATATTTTCATAGACTTATGAACAAATTAGATCACAAATAAACATTATGATGGGCCCTAGGAAGGTTTCAAGTTTCAATGGTGGGCAGACTGTCCTCGTTGTTTTCTGTGGTGGGGTCCACTTTAAGCTTTGGATCGACCTATAATCTTTGGCTAATGCACTAAAATGATCTATTTAAATGGATGGATGGTGTGGATACAACGCATCCATCACGGTGGGGCCCATGGCGAAGGTCACACTCACATCGCTCATCCGTGTGCAGCGGACTGAGAGCGGATTAGTTGTTACCCCAAAAATAGCTAAGTGGGTGTTACTCTAACCGTGTGGGGCCCATCTTTATGTTTTTGTTTTTTTTTTAATATCCATGCCATCCATATGTTTTTTCATCCCATTTCAGGACATGATACCAAACCCCAAGAAGATCGAAATCTCAATTGGACCATACCACTTGAAGCAATGATAAATGAGATGAATGACCATTATTAAGGAGTGGGGGCCGCAAAGTTTTGGATTAAGCTGATCCTTAGATTTTCCCTTCATCCATATCTTCCTGACATTATCAACAGGTTCAATTGCAAATAAACCTTACGATGGGCTCTTTGAAAATTTTAATGGTAGGGCACTCAATTATCACAGCTTTTCGTGGTATGGTCCACCTAAGATTTGGATCTGCATAATTTTTGAAACCCCATCCTCAAATGATCTGTAGGAACGGACGAACGACGTGGATGTACAAAAATATCACCCATGTGGGCCACACGTTAAGGGTTATACCCACTAAGCTATTCCTCTCGGACGGAATGGGGGACTACCCCTACTCAGGCAGATGCGGACTCGGAGTTCCCACGCTGGGAAGCTATGTGGGCCCATTGTGAATTTTGTAATGAATTCATGCCATCCTTCCTTTTGCGTGATCATTTTAGGACATGTGGCCAAAAATGAGATAAATATAAGAGTCAAGTGGGCCATAAGAGAGGTAAAATCGGGGAAAGAAATTCCTATCATTGTAACCTTTCTGGGCTCTAGCTTGATGTTTATATGACATCCAAACCGTTTATAAGGTCATTCCCGCTGGGATGAACTGGAAACACTAAAATCTTAGCCCGATACAAAACTTTTGTGGCCATACGAATGGCTACAGTATTTGCTCAAATTCCATTGTTTCCTCTCATGTGGCCCACCTGGCTCTTAAATCAAGCTCAATTTTGGTTGCATGTTCTAAAATGATCAAGCCAAACGTATGGACGGGGTGGATTCATAAAAAACATTACGATGGGCCTCATCTAGGTTCTTAGCAAATAAACTTCCTGGGAATGGTTTTCAACAGTAAATCTGCGTCCACTTTATCGGCGTTGTTTTGGTGGATCCCTAACTATGGACTCATTGCAATGTATGTGCCTTAAATCCACACCATCCATCCATTTTGAAAGCTCATTTTCGGGCATGATCCCAAAAATGAAGTAGGTCCAAGTCTTAGGTGGACCATAACACAGTTAACAATAGTAATTGAATCCCCACCATTAAAACTTCTTGGGTCCACTTTATTTGCCATCTAACTTGTTGGTAAGGTCATAAAGACCTTGACAAAGAGACCACACAAATATCAGCTTGATCCAAAGCTTTTGTGGCCCATGAAAAATTTATAATGATCGATTACCACTATTTCCTGTATTATGGTCTACTTGAACAAATTGTTACAATATTATTTTTTTAATTTCTATAATATCCTTTGCTTTTGAATGCATTAGTTGTGTTTTCATAAATGTCTCGATACATTTATAAATGTTATGCATCATATTTGAATATAATTGCCATTTCTTTTCAATCAGACAATGCATGGTTTAGGACCTTATACAAAGGAAACCTATTACGTGCACTTCTTTTTTGAGATTTTATAATTTAAAAGTGTATATTAAGGTCTTTTTTAATAATCCCTGAAGTTTCATTGAAAAATTCAACCACTTTTTCCAATGTTTCCCCATGTTTTCCAAAAAGTGCAATAAATTACGCGATACAAACGATATATCCCATGTGATAACCGATACGTATCTGTACCCCAAGGTTGTGATACATCGCACGATACCGATATTTCAAATAATAAATAATATTAAAGAAATAGATACAATATGCACTAACATTATAAAAGCAAAGACACCATTACATGTCAATGTTTCAAATTTGAGAACAGTCCATCAATAAATTGTGATTTCAAATATAATTCAGTTCGAAATTCGGTCCAACCAAAGTTAGGTTTGGTGCCACCGAAAGAGGGTTCGGTTTGACCTAATGGAGACAGACTTCAGAAGTAATTTCAAGAAATTCGGTTGCAACTGAGAGGCAAATTTAGTGCAACCAAAGTGATGTTCGGTGCAGCCGAATGCTACAATCGGTACGACAAAGTGTGAACTTTTGAAGCCGATTTGAAGTCGGTGAGAATCAAGTCTATTTAAAGGAGTGATTTACGCTCTTCTAAGTACAATTTAGGGTTTGGAAGAGAAAGCAAGGAGTAGCGGAGTGTCCATGGAGTCGTTCTTCCTTGCTAATCTTTCGATTTTAAGCTTTTTTCATGTTTTTCTTATAGTTTAGTTCAATCATGACTATGGTTGGCTAAATCTCTTAGCTAGGGCTAAGAAGTAAAGATTGTAGTGTTTTTCAATGTTTTAATTTACTTTGATTCAAGTTATTTGGTTTGAATGTTGAACAATTCATTGATATTGGTTTGAATGAAGCTTTATTTTTAGTTTAGTTTCATCCATTGTCGACTCTGGGCACTTTGGATACTTAAGAAAGATATGATTGATAGCTTGTCTATTTTGCAAGAGATTGATCTGTAAATTCTATTGATCTATTGTAGAATATGAGAAAGATAGATGCTTTGAATTCCTTACGATCAATACTTGGTGTTTTATATGGGAACCGAATCAATTGAAGTTTATATTTATTTTGGTTTATGAATGATGAATTAATTACTCCATCATCCCACTGGATAAGATAGTACTTCAATACCAAAACTATGATCAAATGGATCGAATCTAACCTTACCCCTTAAAAATTAACAAATGTGTTAAACAGCTATTAAGCTCAATGCCAAGCTCCCAGCTTCCTTTTCTCACGTCCTTTGAGAGGACGAATTCAAGGCAGATGCACTTATTGAGAGGCGAACTGAAGAGCTAGGCAGATGTGCTATCAGAGAGTCAGTGACTTTCTTTTTCTTTTTAACTCGTGTTATGTAGGCTCTGCTCTTGAGTATTTTTATTTTTTGGTTGTTGCATCCTTTTTTCTTTTTCTTTTTTTTCAATAAAATCCTTTTTTTATTCATTAAAAAAATAGTTAATAATTAGTAAAGAAAAATTTGTCATAGTGATAGGAAAAGTACATCCTAAGTATCTACGAAAGAGATAAGACGACGAAGAGCATTCAATCAACTGCTCTCTCAGTGTCTAACACAACATAATATGTTTTCAAATCCAAACAACATCCAAACTACTCATGCAGAAGTTTCATTACAGTAGCAAACATAGATCTACTTACAGAAGTAATTTAGAAAATCTCCATTCAAATAGATATTGAGCAGAATCGTATGTATTTCAATGGCAAGAACTAAATAATTTCCTAAATCAAGGTTAAAGAAAGTTATCATTCAAATGGATTACCTTCTATCAAAAACAAATACACACCATTAATTTCATTTTAAAAAAAATACGAAACTTCAAAATCTATCATAAAAAGCTACATGCAACATACAAAACCAATTATCTCACAGAGAAAACTTCTAATCACTCCAAAAATCAAAGCCTAGAACAACATCAAGCCAAATCCATGCAATAAGCCGCAACCAAACACCAAACCCTAGATTATCTCACCAATAGATCAATTATCAAAATCAAAGGATTTTCCTTCCAAACGCATTAAAAACACCATCTAACCTTTAAAAAAAGTGCAGATCATGACGAGAAAAAACATGAGGAAACGACATTTAGACCTATCCGTAAAAAATCACTCAATGAAAACGAATATAGAAAGGAAAATTAGCGTTGTAATGCAAAATTCACATTTTCTTGAAGAATTCGAAGGAAGGTAGACCAAGACGTGGGTGCTTTGCAAGAGAAGAGTGAGATAGGGGTTTTTTCCGGGAGCAGATTAGGTGTTACTCACGTAACCCCTTAGTCAGTGTTACCATTGTCATGGGGTCCGCCTTGATGATGTGTTGTATATCCAAGCCGTCCATCCGTTTTTCTAGCCCATTTTAGGATGTGATACCAAACTTTAATAAGATCCAAATCTCACGTGGACCACACCATAGGAAATAGTGGTGATTGAACATCTACCATTAAAAACTTCCCAGGGACCAACTTAAGCAGATCCGAAATGTTTATTTGTCATCTAACCCATTGATAAGGTTAAACAGACCACGTTGGATGAAGGGAATATGCAAGGACCAGCTTGATCCAAAACGTTTATGGCCTACAAAAAGTTTTTAATGATCATTCACCACATTTTTTCAGTGGTGTGGTGGACCGGAGATTTAAGATTTGCTTAAGTTATGGGATAACGTACTAAAATAAGTTTAAAAAATGGATGGGTGGGATGGATATATGACACATTCATCAAGGTGGGCCCACACAATAAACGTAACACCCTTTGGGGTGTTAGATGTGGTATTACCCCCATAACATCTAATATGCTCCTGTTTATTCCCTATCATATGTGGAAATGAAAATTTGTGGCAATGCAAATCGACAGTCGAGAAAAGATATAATAATTTTGCCCGTTTGAATTGAAGTACTTGTATCCCACGTGTGCATCACACAAAGCAAATTGCCTACTTAAGTAAGGGCCTGTTTGGGAGCGTGGATTTGGAACCCCTGGATTTGGAACCCCCAAGATTAGAAACCCACTGGATTTGCAATCCTCCTGGTGTGTTTGGGACCCTGGAGTGTGAATCAACTTTAATCCAAAAGTACCTATCCACGGTATATTTACAGGGGTTTGAATTTAATTACTAAATCAACTTTAATATCTTTAATTGGTGAAATATGTAATTTTTGACACAATGGTTGTGTTAAGCCCGCTAAAATATATTCTTTGCCCGAAAATGATGAAATTCCAAGTCTGGATGGGCCACAAGCACAAGATCAAGTCTGAGTGACTAACCAACGATTTTTAATCGTTGATTTACATGGACAATGTTTGGACGGTGCTGGATAATTTTTGGACGGTGCAGATTTACATGGACAATATTTGGACGGTAATGATCATCATTAGTGGGCTACGTGCCCAATAGAATGATAGTGTATAGTGACACACATGTTACACCTGCAACTATTGAAATGATTTTAGGTGTAATTTGAGCTCTCACCGTGGATCACAAACCCCCTCAGAGAGGGGATTGGAAACCCCTTGGATTTGAAATCCCTCAGTTACTTTATGCTGCTAAACAGTCAAGGGATTTGAAACCCCCTCCAATCCACGGTGCCAAACGACCCCTAAGTCACTAAGCATAGTTTTATGAGTTATGTATTTTATCCCTAAGTCAATAAACTCCATGGGTCCATCGTGATTTTTGTAATTTATCCACTCTCAACCTTCCATCACCCTTAATGAACAAATAATATTAAAGAAATAGATACAATATTTATTAACATTATAAAAGGAAAGACACCATTCCATATCAATGTTACAAATTTGAGAACAGTCCAATAATAAATTGTGATTTTCAAATATAATTCAGTTCGAAATTCGGTCTGACCAAAGTTAAGTTCGGTGCCACCGAAAGAGGGTTCGGTTTGACCTGAGGGAGATGGACTTAAGAAGCAATTTTAAGAAATTCGGTTGCAATTGAGAGGTAAATTCAGTGCAACCGAAGTGATGTTTGGTGCAACCGAAGGCTACAGTCGGTATGACAAAGTGCGAACTTTTGAAGTCGGTGAGAATCAAGTTTATTTAAATGAGTGATTTGGGCTCTACTAAGTATGACTTAGGGTTTGGAAGAGAGAGCAAAGAGTAGCGGAGTGTCCATGGAGTCGTTCTTCCTCGTCAATCTTTCGATTCTAAGGCTTTTTTCATGTTTTTCTTAGAGTTTAGTTTAATCATGACTATGGTTGGCTAAATCTCTTAGCTAGGACCAAGAGGTGAAGCTTGTAGTGATTTTTAATATTCTAATTTATTTTGATTCAAGTTATTTGGTTTGAATGTTGAACAATTCATTGATATTGGTTTGAATGAAGCTTTATTTTTAGTTTACTTTGATCCATTCTCGACTTTAGGCACTTTGGATGCTTAAGAAAGCTATGATTGATAGCTTGTCTATTTTGTAAGGGATTGATCTATAAATTCCATTAATCTATTGCAGAATATGGGAACAATTGATGCTTTAAATTCCTTACGATCAATACTTTGGTACTTTATATGGGAACCGAATCAATTGAAGTTTAGATCTATTTTGGTTTATGAATGATGAATTAACCACTCCATTATCCAGCTGGATAGGATGGGACTTCAATTCCAGAAATTTGATCAAATGGATCGAATCGGGCCTTGCCCCTCGAAGATTAACAAATGTGTTTGACAGTTATTGAGCTCAATGCCAAGCTCTCAGCTTCCTTTTCTCATGTCCTTTGAGAGAACAATTTCAAGGCAGATGCACTTGTTGAGAGGCAAACTAAGGAGCAAGGCAGATGTGCTAACAGAGATTCAGTGACTTTCCTTTTCTTTTTGACTCATGTTATATAGGCTTTGCTCTTGAGTATTTTTAGTTTTTGACTATTGCATCTTTTTTAAAATAAAATAAAATCTGTTTTTATTCATTAAAAAAACAGTTAATAATTAGTAAAGGAAAAATTGTCATGATGTTAGGAAAACTACATCTTGAGTATCTAAGAAAGAGATACGATGAAGAGCATTCAATCAACTACTCTCTCAGTGTCTCACACAACATAATATGTTTTCAAATCCGAACAACATCTAGACTACTCATGTAGAAGTTTCATTACAGTAGCAAACACAGATCTACTTACAGAACCAATTCAGAAAATCTTCATTCAGAGCAGAATCGTATGTATTTCAATGGCAAGAACTAAATAATTTCTTAAATCAAGGTTAAAGAAAGATATCATTCAAATGGATTGCCTCTGATAAAAAACAAATACACACCATTAATTTCATTAAAGAAAAAAAAAGAAACTTCAAAATCTATCATAAAAATTTACACGCAACATACAAAACCAATTATCTAACAGAGAAAACTTCAAATCACTTCAAAAATCAAAGCCTAGAACGAACATCAAGCCAAATCCATGCAATAAGCCAACAACCAAACAACCAACCCTAGATTATCTCGCCAATAGATTAATCTATCAAAATCAAAGGAATCTCCTTCCAAACGCATTAAATATACCATCTAACCTTTAAAAAAAGTGTAGATCATGACGAGAAAAAACACGAGAAAACGACATTCAGACCTATCCGTAAAAAATCGCTCAATGAAAACAAATTAAGAAAGGAAAATTAGTGATGTAATGCAAAGTCCACATTTTCTTGAAGAATTCGAAGGAATGTAGACGGAGAGTCGGGTAGTTTGCAAGAGAAGAGCGAGATAAGGGTTTTTTTCAGGGAACGGATTAGGTGTTACTCGCGTAACCCCTTAGTCGGTGTTAACATTACCGTGAGGTCCACCTTGATAGTGTGTTGTGTATCCAAGCCATCCATCCATTTTCTAGCCCATTTTAGGATGTGATACCAAACTTTAATAAGATCCAAATCTCACGTGGACTACACCACAGAAAATAGTGGTGGTTGAACATCTACCATTAAAAACTTTCCAGGGACCAACTTAAGCAGATCCGGAATGTTTATTTGTCATCCAACCCATTGATAAGGTCAAACAAACCATGTTGGATGAAGGGAATATGCAAGAATCAGCTTGATCTAAAACGTTTATGACCTACAAAAAGTTTTTAATGATCATTCACCACGCTTTTTCAGCGGTGTGGTGGACTGGAGATTTAAGATCTGCTTAAGTTATGTATAACATACTAAAATAAGCTTAAAAAATGGATGGGTGGGATGGATATATGACACATTCATCAAGGTGGGCCCACACAATAAACATAACACACTTTGGGGTGTTAGCTGTGGGTATTACCCCCATAACATCTAATCCGCTCCTGTTTATTCACTATCATCCGTGGAAATGAAAATTTGTAGCAATGCAAATCAACGGTTGAGTAAAGACACAATAATTTCGCCTGTTTGAATTGAAGTACTTGTATCCTACGTGTGCATCACACGAAGCGGATTGCCTACTTGAGTAAGGGCCTGTTTGGGAGCGTAGATTTGAAACCTTGGATTCAGAACCCCCAAGATTAGAAACCCCCTGGATTTGCAATCCTCCTGGTGTGTTTGGCACCCTGGAGTGTGAATCAACTTTAATCCAAAAGTACCTATCCATGATATATTTATAGGGGTTTGAATTTAATTACTAAATCAACTTAATATCTTTAATTAGTGAGATATGTAACTTTTTGACACAATGGTTGTGCTGAAATATATGTTTTGCCCGAAAATGATAAAATTCCAAGTCCTGGATGGGCCACAAGCACAAGATCATGTCTAAGTGACTAACCAACGATTTTTAATCATTGATTTACATGGACAATGTTTGGACAATGCATATTTACATAGACAATGTTTAGACGGTGCTGATCATCATTAGTGGGCCACGTGCCCAATAGAATGATAGTGTATAGTGACACACATGTTACACCTGCAACTATTGAAATGATTTTAGGTGTAATCTGAGCTCTCACCGTGGATCATAAACCCCCTCAGTTACTTTATGCTACCAAACAACCAGGGGATTTGAAACCCCCTCCAATCCACGGTGCCAAACGACCTAAGTCACTAAGCATAGTGTAATGAGTTATGTATTTTATCCCTAAGTCAATAAACTCCGTGAGTCCATCGTGATTTTTGTAATTTATCCACTCTCTCCTTCCATCACCACTCATGAACAAATAATATTAAAGAAATAGATACAATATTCACTAACATTATAAAAGCAAAGACACAATTCCATGTTAATGTTTCAAATTTGAGAATATTCCAGCAATAAATCATGATTTTCAAATATAATCCAGTTCAAAATTTGGTCTGACCAGAGTTAGGTTCAGTGCCACCGAAAGAGGGTTTGGTTTGACCTGAGGGAGACAGTCTTCAGAAGCAATTTCAAGAAATTCGGTTGCAACCGAGAGGCAAATTCAGTGCAACCAAAGGCTACAATTGGTACGACAAAGTGCGAACTTTCGAAGTCAGTTCGAAGTCAGTGAGAATCAAGTCTATTTAAAGGTGTGATTTAGGCTCTTTTAGGTATGATTTAGGGTTTGGAAGCGAGGGCAATGAGTAGCGGAGTGTCCATGGAGTTGTTCTTCCTTGCTAATCTTTCGTTTCTAACTTTTTTTCATGTTTTTCTTAGAGTTTAGTTCAATCATGAATATGGTTGGCTAAATCTCTTAGCTAGCTAGGGCTAAGAGGTGAAGCTTGCAGTGGTTTTTAATGTTCTAATTTACTTTGATTCAAGTTATTTGGTTTGAATGTTGAACAATTCATTGATATTGGTTTGAATGAAGCTTTCTTTTTAGTTTACTTTGATCCATTCTCGACTCTAGGCACTTTAGATGCTTAAGAAAGCTATGATTGATAGCTTATCTATTTTGCAAGAGATTGATCTGTAAATTCCATTGATCTATTGTAGACTATGGGAACGATAGATGCTTTGAATTCCTTACGATCAATACTTTGGTGTTTTATTTAGAAACCGAATCAATTGAAGTTTATATCTATTTTGGTTTATGAATGATAAATTAACCACTCCATTATCCAATTGGATAGGATAGGACTTCAATTCCATAAATTTGATCAAATTGATCGAATCTAACCTTGCCCCTCGAAAATTAACAAATGTGTTGGATAGTTATTGAGCTCAATGTCAAGCTCCTAGCCTCCTTTTCTCATGTCCTTTGAGAGGACAATTTCAAGGCAGATGCGCTTGTTGAGAGGCGAACTGAGGAGCTAGGCAGATGTGCTACCAGAGTGTTAGTGACTTTCTTTTTCTTTTTTACTCGTGTTATGTCAGCTCTGCTCCTGAGTATTTTTAGTTTCTGACCGTTGCATCATTTTTTCTAATTTTTTTTCTTCAATAAAATCCTTTTTTCATTAAAAAAAACAGTTAATAATTAGTAAATGAAAAATTGTCATGGTGATAGAAAAATTACATCTTGAGTATCTAAGAAAGAGATAAGACGATGAAGAGCATTCAACCAAATGATCTCTCAGTGTCTCACACAACATAATATGTTTTCGAATCTAAACAACGTCCAGAATACTTATGCAGAAGTTTCATTAACGTAACAAACACATATCTACTTACAGAAGCAATTCAGAAAATTTCCATTCAAATAGATATTGAGCAGAATCGTATGTATTTCAATGGCAAGAACTAAAAAATTTCTTAAATCAAGGTTAAAGAAAGCTATAATTCAAATGGATTGCCTCCTATAAAAAACAAATACACATGATTAATTCCATAAAAAAAATGAAACTTCAAAATCACAGGAAAGTCGATCGCCGAATCCGGTGCCGACAGCCTCCGTAATACCCCATTCTCAGCTCCTAGCGTCCATATGCCAGATTTCGATCTTGGGATCCTACAAGGAGGATTTTTTTTTGTGTACATTTAACTCGTAATAAGCATAAACACAATATTACCCAATTCACAAAGGCAACATCATCATCACATATCTACTAATATAATCATTAAGTACAATACTGAAAGGGAAATACATAAATCGAAAATCGGGCTCCAGGAGTACCCTTCAAGCTCAACACTACTCCAACCTAAAATCACCCGCACGCATCTATCGTGCATAAGCTTATAAAAAGCTTAGAGGGTGGTGTAAGTGTGTGCACAAGGTAAGTGTCAGTATTCAATACAATGTTGTTGGGGAAAAATCGACAAGTCTATAAATGTTATCAATAATACGGGCATGTTAATAAATCATACAATATCAGAGTAATGCAAAAACATGCTGATAAGCCCATAAATACCATCAGCCTTATATAGGCTATGCGATGCAAGAATATAATAAACCAATATCATATATTGAGGATGCAATGTAGGTCCATTATGTAATGGGGAGACATAGTAAGCCAAATATTCGATACCGAGTCCGTGAATATCGTTAACCTTAATTATGTTATGTAATATAGAAGCATAGTAAACCAAATGCTACTTGCTGAAGATGCAATGCGATGCGAATGAAATGACCAAGCTGGAGTGTGAAGTTGGGATGATAGTACATAGTATCGCAGGCTACGGGGTCCATCATAAGGGACTTCTATCCAAACCAGTCCCATACCTAAATTTGGATGGCCAGACTCAATGTAGTAGACTCCTGATCTCAGGTTAGTCGCGCGCCCAACCGAAATCCTCGCCATGCAAAGGTACACAATAATTAATTGCGCACCACCAGCCCGAGTGAATAGTGAATGAAATGAATATATGAATATGCAATTCCTACTTAATAAGTCCACATATCAGTATGGTTACTCTCTGGAGAATCACCGGGGTCTATTACACTCTAAACCAGATTGCCACCCCATCGTGCGCAACAAGGTGAGTGGAAGAGACCTCACTATCCGCCTGCAAATATCACGCCCAGCTCATTGACAGCGGACTCATTCCTCGAGCTGGTCAGACTCAGCCTAGCATTGCCCCCTCCTCTCGGGCAGGTAAGGCTGTACCCCCTTCCAACCGACCACGACACAGTAGGAGACGCAGCCTAACGGTATATGGCCCTCATGTGCTCATGCATCCACTCGGTCTAGACGTTAGAGTAAGCTTTGGAACCAAGAGGATTTAGGGACTTTCACTCAGGGATATCTATAGCACCCCATATAGAACAGATTTTCGGTGTCCCATCTGGTCATCCACGGAATACCTGTGGAGGCTACAACCCTGATGTCGCTAGGGTGTACAGTAGTCACAACACACAATGCAAGATGTATGAGTCATCCAATCCAGTCATGCATCAATCCTGCGTACACCATGTACTCATGTGAGACAATCTCCGCCTATTAGGGAGTCTCATAACAACATGCCCAATGACATATGCAATGGTCAACCACATCTCATAACAAACATGTAGATGATGTGTATAGGTATGTATCATGATGCTATGTTGTCACATACTCATAATCGATATCAATAACCGGCTTCAACAATCGGCTTTGACAACGTGGACATTTAACCAACATTTCCCCCAGGGAATGGCCCACATAGAGCGAAACATTTAATGGGCCCACAGCCTCACACAAAGGCTTAATATACAACACAATGGGCCTTACTCAAGGGCCACATATACACAATAGGTGGGCCCTGCTCATGGGCCTCAAATACATGACATGTGGCCCTACACATGGGTCTCATATGCATCAAATGGGCCACATATTCGGGCCTTGAATACATCAAATAGGTCATGCATCATGGGCCTAAAACATATCACAATGGGCCTTACCCATAAGCCATGAATACATCATAATGGGCCTCAACTACGGAATCAATTGATAATCGAAATCGATCGATAATCGATATCGGCAATCTCACGACAATATGAATCAATCGATAATCGAATTGGCAAATCGGTCACGTCGATCGGAATCGACAATCGGTCATGATAATTGGAATCGATCGATAATCGAATCGACAAATTAGTCACGATCAATTGGAATCAATCGATAATTAGAATCGGTAAATCGATCACGCCAATTAGAATCGGCAATCGGTCACGACAATCGGAATCAATCGATAATCGAATCGACAAATTAGTCACGCTCAATCGGAATCGGCAATCGGTTACGACAATCGGGATCGACAATCGGCCACGAGAATCGGAATACATCGATAATCGACCTTGATCAATTATCGGCAATCGACTACAACAATAAGAATTGATCGATAATCGAGAATCGGTAATCGGTCACAACAATCGGCCTAACAAATGGCCTAAGAGAAGGCCATAATGTGGACATTCAACCATCATTGCCCATCAATGTGGACATTTAACCAACATTGCTTCCAAGGAGTGGCCCACATAGAGCCAAACATATAGTGGGCCCAATATACATCACAATGGGCCTTGGTACATGGGCCATAAATACATCACATCGAGCCTCACTCATGGGCCGCATATACATCACAATGGGCCTCGGCACATGGGGCATAATTACATCACATCGGGCCTCACTCGCGGCCGCATATACATCACAATGGGCCACATCTCAAGGCCTCATATATATCGCAATGGGCCACAACAATGGGCCTCGTAAATGTTAAATGGGCCGCATCAATGGGTCGCACCGGTGGGCCTTGTATACATCAAGTGGGCCACATCAAATGGGCTAAATCAAATAGGCCGAGTAAATGGGCCGAGTAAATGAGCCGAATCAAATGGGCCAATACAAATGGGCCGAATCAATTGGGCCGATCAAAGGGGCCAAATCAAATGGGCCTAATACACAACACTATGGGCCTCTACCCATGGGCTCCAAATACATCACAATGGGCCTCAACCAATGAGCCCCGAATACGTGGTATTAGGCCTCTAAAATATAACTAGTAGGCCACACAACTTGGGCCACACCACTCATCCATCTATAGATATCATTTTAAAGCATTATCCAAACAATGAATCAAATTAAAAGATCATCTGGACTATACCACAAATAACATTGGAGATAATGATTTTCACCCTTAAAATTTCCTGGGCCCACCATAACGTTTATTTTCCATCCAGTCCGTTCATGAGTTCACAAAGACCTGGACAGGGGGAAGAAACAAATATCATATTAATCTAAGACTTCTGTGACCCAAAATGGGGTGTCAATGGCAGACGTTCAATACCACTGTTGTCTGTAGTGTGGTCCATTTGATAACTGGATCTGTCTCATTTTCAGTCTCAAAACTGAGACAAATAGCCAAATGGATGGATGACTGGATGCAGCACATTCATCGAGCGGTGGGTCCCACGGGTGTGGCAGAACCCAAACATCACGGTGGCCCCACATCCACACACAGATGTATGGCAGGGATACAACATTCGCATCACGATGGGGGGTCGTACCAGACCCATCGTGATATTATTTAATATAAAATATATTATATTACATAACATATATATATATACACACACACACACACGTGCGTGTGGGGGTAGGAATGTCAGCGCTGTCAATGCCCAGTGTCCCTGGACGGCCTGATGGTAGGCCCCACGTGTATGGACGGTTTGGATGGAAAACATCCATCATAGTGGGGCCGCTGATGGTACTGTACATATGAACGGTGTAGATGAAGCATGTCCAACGATGATGGGTGCCACCAGGTAGGTGAACGGCGTGTATTCAAAACACATAAATCATGGCAGTGGCCTACGGAACTGTAGGCGTGTGGATTTCCCATCGTCCAAATGGACGGTGGGTTGAAATACATAGAGTGGGTCCCGTAGGATCTGGTGACGTCCCACCCATACAGCTGGTTTGAGATGCACCAGCCTTTCTGCTCCCAACAGGTGGGTTCCACGTGGAAGTGGCCCACCAGCTGACGTCAATGGATGGACGGTTGGATAAAATCCATACACTAGGCCCATGGTACCGTCCAGACTCACCTGGACGGTGCTGATCCTTACACACGTAAAAGGGTGGGTCCCACGTGGCAGTGGCCCACCATACGATTAATATAATATTAATATAATACAATGTAAATATAATATATTATACACATATGCCATCCAGTCCAGCGCCCAGCAGCAGGGACGCTGGATGGTCTGGATACTTGATTCGTTTACTATCAAGGTGGAACCACGTGGTGGCCCACCATATATATATATTATATTATATTATATTATATATTATATATATAAATACACAAAAATTTAAAAAAAGAGGGGTGATACATCCAGTGTGTGGGTCTTCCCACCGTTCTAACAGTGGATGGTGGATCTTTCTTGGAATGTGGTGGGCCACACCGTCTGATGGATGGAGTAAACTTATCACATAATGGTGGGGCCCACTCCATCCTAGGAGAGAGAATCATCAGATACGGTGTGAAGGTTGCCAGAATTTGACCGGAAGGACCGCGGAAACTAATGAAACGGTACAGACTAGGATACGGGTCTTATACAATGCATACATCAAGATGGGTCCCACCAAATGTGGGCCCTAAATCAAAAGAAAATGAGATCGAATGCTATGAACACCCACCAATCGTTCTTCTTCTTTAGCTCCTTCAACTCCTTAGCTCCTAAGCTCCTTCTTTAAGGGTGGATGATGAAATTTGAAAGGTGGAGATGGGAGATGAGAGGAGTAGAAGGTGGGCCACACATGGCTCTCTAATATCCTTAGAAGCTATGGACGTTGGCTCTCTTAGGAGTTGCTTGAATGGGGTGAAGAGAGAAATGAAAGAGTGATGAGAGTTATAAGGATGGATGACATGGAGTGTATGGGTGAGGGATGGGGCAAATTGACTTTTTGGGCATGAGATGAGATGGGGTATGGGTAGCATTGCCTTGTTGGCATGAGAGGTAAGGGAGAGGTAAGGTCTTGGTTGACTTGGTGGAAAAAGCAGGGTATGGGTAGAGATTCCATTCTCTCAACCAGAAATCTTCCTGGAAAAGGCTCTACTTACAGAAGCAATTCAGAAAATTTCCATTCAAATAGATATTGAGCAGAATCGTATGTATTTCAATGGCAAGAACTAAAAAATTTCTTAAATCAAGGTTAAAGAAAGCTATAATTCAAATGGATTGCCTTTTATCAAAAACAAACACACACCATTAATTTCACCAAAAAAACTAGCATGAATCTAACGTGATAAGAAAGTAGATAAGGGATGTGGAGAAAAATAGATAATTATCTCAAATAAGAATTTAATAACTTAAATTCATCTAGAAAGCTAATATACAAGGCTTTAGCTCACCTTGAGGTGTGACCTAATTGATGTAACTTGAACTCAACCCAATTGACACAACTTAGCTTGATCCTCATCTGGCTTAATATCTGATGAAAATTACAATACTATATAAATGACTAAGATCAAATTTAAATTGCTTTTAAAACAGTAAAAGAATTCGCTAAGTCAACTTACCCAATATCTCTCAACTCATTTTGACCTAGTGCAAACAAGTCTATTGAGTTTAAGAGGAACAATCCACTAATTGTTTGGTTTAGCTAACTTTGACCCAACCCAAACTTAGCCGTAGTGGCCAAATATGGTCTGGATTGCATCTAAGCCCAACTCGAACTTGGTGGAATGATAATTGAGTTGACTCAGCATAACCCAACCTCCAAACAAGAACATCTAGACTTTCTAATATTCTTCTACTATTCCTTCTTTTTCTTCCTTGACTTTCTTTCTTCTAAATTGTGCCACATAGCAATAAAACTCAACACACTATTGGTTTATAGGTCGAATGACGGTGAGTCGCCACAATGCTCAACTCGACTGTAGAAAGGAGGAATGATCCATTGTCATCAATTGTTCTATATCTTCTTCTCTTATCGACCAACAAAGCTCTAGGGCAGCAACTGAGATAATGAATGACAAAAACTCAAAACTCAGCTCAATTTGAATTGTGACTCGGTCGCGAGCCAGTCAACAACACTACAGGTGATCTAAACACACAACTGCACCACTACTGCCCCTCTTCCTACTTCTCTCTCTGGTTTCTTTCTCTCTAATCAGACTGCAATGAATCTGGACCTAACCATATTCACCGGACATGTCGAATCGAGTCCCAAACTTGAAAGCAAAATCCAATGTGACTCGGATTGAGTCGGCGACTCGGTGTGATGTCCTCTTTATTTAGGGAAGACCTTTCAAGATATCCTCTTTATTCAGGGAAAATCTATACTGTAAAATCCGAGTTACCATACTAAATAAATTTTTCCTTAAAGAGGGTATCTTGAAAATGGAAGCGGATTGCGTCCTACCCCCGCCCCGACGGTAATCCGTCCCGAGCAGAGCTCTGTGGGGGCCACCGTGATGCAAACATCTTATCCACGCCGTCCATCCCTATTTACAGATCATTACAGAATATGAAATAAAAAAATGAGGCAAAACCATGGTTTAAGTGAACCACAAAGTGGGGATTCAAGGACCACCATTAAAATTTTATTGGGAGCTGCAGAAGTTCCAGATCAAGCTGATATTTGTATTTTCACTTCATCCAAGTCCACGTGACCTTATGAATATGTTGGATGGTAAAAAAACATCACAGTGGCCCTTAGAGAGGTTTTAATGGTGGGTGTCATTATCACCGCTGCTTCCTTTGGTGTGGTCCGATAGAGGTCTACAACTGCTTCATTTTTTGGATCATTCCATAAAATGATCTGTTAATAGGTATGGACGGCATGGATAAGACGCTTACATCACGATGACCCCCATAAAACTATACTCGAACGAATTACCATCCGGGCGGAGGTAGTACGCAATCCGCTTCCCTCGAAAATTTTCCCTAAATAAAATCTACACTGGTAGCAATCTGAGTTACCCCAATAAGATCTTCATCCAGGGAAGGGCACTTAGCAATTTATTTTTGAGTGAAGATACCCTCGTTTAAACATAGAGGTCTTGGTACCGACTCCCTACTGGGTGGCTAACAGTTGAGTGTGTACTGACAGTTGAGTATGTACTAACAATGTAACCCCAAAAAAACAGAAAGCAATCTATCCATGAGAGAGAAATCTCGTGTATTTTTTCCTACTACGGGGTTCTTTCTCCTTACTGGATAGCTGAAATGGTAAAGTGTAAATGGCCTAGAGGCAACTGCAAAGATGAGTTCATCTTCATGTTTATTAGAAATCCATTCCGGCCACCAGGTGTTTCACACTATACCAGGCTTAGTTCCTAAAAATCAGCTCCATTTTTAATTTAGGTGGAACACGCAATTGGAATCAGTGGGTTGTGAAACAGAGGTCCTCTAAATTGTTTTCCTTGGTGTGGGCCATTTCAGTTAAAGATAGCCCTGATTTTTAGTATCTAAGTTTAAATTTTTGTGTGACATCTAATGATTGGAATGTATTTCATATAATCATCAAAGCGGGCCCGGTAAAAATCAAGAGTGTATGTTTTTAATTTGGTGTGGTCCACCAAAATCACAAGTTAATCCGAATTTTTTCCTATGATCATAGATCTCGATGACCCATCTAATGGTGGGAGTGGATTTCAGCTACATGTAAACTCAATGGGGAACGGATTTTTGTGGCTTTTATTCTTATACTGTGAGTTTACCGCACTGGAGCGGATTACATTGGTGTTGTCGCTAACCATTCGGCCCACCTTGATGTATTCGTTGTGTATGCACGTGGTCCATCAGTTTTTCATGCTCATTTTAAGGTATGGTCCCAACATTACAGTAGATCTAGATCTCAAGTGGACCACACGGTAGGAATTGAAGGCACACCGTTAAAGACTTCCAGGGGGCTACAAAAGTTTCGGATCAATGCATTAGATTTCCATATATTTGGAATTTGGAATCTAATGTATACTAAATGCAAGCAACCAAAGCCCTGTGGGCTATGGATACTGGACATGTGCCCAAAATCCAATCGGATCCGGGTCCATATCCTTAAAGAAACAAGCCTGGGATCCGATTGGTAAACTCTAAGACCCACGCCCAGTTCCATACCTCAAGTGGTAGACTGAGTGAAAGATACCTCGTTTCAACACAGAGGTCTTAGCATGGATTCCCTAGCGGGGGTGGCTAACAGTGAAGTGTGATCTAACCGTGGGTGTACTAATAAGCTAACCCAAAAAAAAAAAACAAACCTCTAAGACCCGACCTCCGTTAACAACCCTATACAAGAGGGAAGTGGATTGGCTGGTGTACCACACACCACTGACCTGGCTGATGTGTTGATGTCATCAAGTTATGTGGATCCCGTCATTTTAGGTATGTGTTATATCCAAACTGTTCATCTATTTTATGATCTCGTGATAAGGCTTTAGATAAAAAAGAAATAGATAGAGTAAAAGATCAAGTGGACCATGCTACAAAAAGTAGCAAGGGATTGAACATCTACCATTAAAATCCTTTCAGGGTAACAAAAGTTTTGGATCAATATGAAAATTGTTTTTCCTCTAACCCAGGCATGTGTGATCTTATAAATAGGATGAAATATAAATGTTATGGTGAGCCCTATGAATATTTTAACCGCGACAATCATTGTCCCACTGTTGTTTGCGTTGTGGTCCACTTGAGCTTGTATATGACTCATTTTAATTTTATGCTCTAAAATGGTCTCTACAAATGAATGAATGGCATGGATATAATAAATAAATAAATAATTGTGAGGACCATGTAACTTTGACCTCCGTTGAACCGTAAGTACAACTTCGGAACTGGAGGAGCATCAGCGCTGGACGCGGTTTGGCCAACGATGCTGAGAATAGCAGGTGGCTAGTGGTCGGTCCGATATGATCCCCACCTTAATATATGTATTTCATCCACACCATCCATCCATTTTTACAAATCATTTTAATATTTCATTCTACAAATGAGGCAGATCAAAATCTGAAGTGAACCACACCATGAAAAAATACTAGTAATTGAATGTCTACCATTAAAAACCTCATAGGGCCCACTGTAATTTTTATTTGACATCTAACCTTTAAATTAGGTTATACGGACTTGGATGAAGGTGAAAAACAAATATAAGCTTCATCTAAAACTTTTGTAGCCTCCAGAAGTTTTTAAAGGTGAGAGTTTAATCAACACTTTGTGGCATCCACCTAATTTTTTGGTTCATACCATAAAAATATTTGAAAAAAATGGATGAACAGCATGAATGAGACACATACATCATGTTGGGGCCCACAAAGCACCGACCACTGAGTAGACAATCCATTTCCGTCAGCGCTCGTCTTCGCACGACAGGTTGGTGCTCTGTGGGACCCACCATGATGTATATGTTTCATCCATGCTGTCCATCTGTTTTTACATATCATTTTACGGTAAAGGCCAATAATGAGTTATATCCCAATCTCATGTGGACCACATTACAGGAAACATTGTTGAATGAGCGTTGACCATTAAAAACATTTTGGGTGCCATAAAAGCTTTGGATCAAGCTGATTTTTGTTTTTCCCTTCATCTGGGCCTGTATGACCTAGTCAACAGATTAGATATCAAACAAACTACAGTAGGCCTTAAGAGGATTTTAATGGTGGATATCCAATCACTATTGTTTTCATGTGGTGTGGACCACCTGAGATTTGTATATCTCTAATTTTTGGGATAAAATATTAAAATGATCTTTAAAAATGGATGAATGGAACTGATGAAATACATAAAAAATGGATGAACAGCATGAATGAGACACATACATCATGTTGGGGCCCACAAAGCACCGACCACTGAGTAGACAATCCATTTCCGTCAGCGCTCGTCTTCGCACGACAGGTACCCACACCAGCCAGGCCGGTGCTGTGCGGCTAATCTGCTTCCTGTCCCCTGTAAGGACTCTCTTGCCACCAGCCATAGGCTGGTGGTCGGTGCTCTGTGGGCCTCACCATGATGTGTGCGTTTCATCTATGCCGTTCATCTATTTTTATAGATCATTTTATAATATGAGATCAAAAATGAGATATATATCAATATCAAGTGGACCACATTAAAGGAAATACTATTGAATGAATATCAACCATTAAAAACTTTTTAGGGCATTAAAAGTTTTGGATCAAGCTGATCTTTGTTTTTTTCCCTTCATTTACGTCTGTATGACTTAATCAAAAGATTGGATGTCAAGTAAACAGTATAGTGGGCCTTAGGAGGATTTTAATGGTGGATATCCAATCACTATTGTTTTCGTGCGGTATGGTCCACCTGAGATTTATATCCTTCGTATTTACGGGTACAAGCCCTAAAATGATCTTTAAAAATGGATGAACGGAATGGATGAAACACATGAATCAAGGTGGGGCCCACAGAGTGGCTGGTGGCAGGGGGAGTAGCCAATCCGTGGGTGGTGTGTACGTGGGGCCCACTACTCCCGATCCTTATGAACTGGTCAAAAGGGCAGCTATCATCCACCCATTGTAAGCTGTTGTGAAAGGCCCCTCGAATCATGCAAAATGGCTTTCACGATCTCCCCACCTCTCTCTCTCTCTCTCATAAATTCTCATCCCCACATGACCATTTCCTCCTTTGTACAAACTCATCCAACTCCCCACATTTCTCTCTTTCCATTTTTTCCCCATTGAAAGATTCAACCCCAACTCTCAAAAACTACAAAAATAACACCCACTTTTTTCATCTTTTACACCATTTTGGTCCCCTTTTTTCAATTCCCCTTTATGGGTTTTCTTTGTTAGGGAGTTTTCTTTATTGGTTTTGTTTTGGGTGGTTTTTGTGTTTTCTTCTTTTCAGAGAATTTCCTTTTTATTGTCGTTGTTTTATTGAATTTTCCTTTTTTGGAAGCTGATTTTCACACCCATGTTTTTATACATGCACCCTCTTCTTTTCCCAAAATCCTCTCTCAAGAAACCTAGTGTAGCCATCTTGAGGTGTGTGTAAAAAATTCTGGGGTGTAAATATCAATTCTCTTTCTTTTTGTGTTTGTTGACTTTTGGGTGTTTTTTGTTTTTTGTGTTTTTCTTGGGTTTTGATTTGTTAAGTTTTGTTTTATTTTTTGTCTTATCTGTCTTTTGTCCTGTATTGGGTCTGATTTGTCATTTTATGGGGGTCATAAATGTCTGCGAGTGTTGGGGGTGCTTCTAGTTCAAAAGACATGGGATTGGATGAGAAGAAAGTGTCTGGTACACCTGAGGAGAATGGAGACTCAGGTGCACCTGCGGAGAATTTCAATGGAGAAGAAGAGAGATTGGACAGACAGACAAGTGAGGTCTCTTACGCTGAAGAGGAAGATGATGACGAAGACAAAAGGACGGCCATTGTGCTGGGCCCACAGATTACTCTCAAAGAGCACATGGAGAAGGACAAGGTTTGATACTCATGCCCCACGAGAAATTGGACATGTAGGATCATGATCTATGATCCGAACCGTTCATTGGGTTTTTCGTGCTGTGGTTTGGTGGTACTGCGAAATTCTTGGTGATCGCATGATTTTAACCGTCGGATCTTTGATATCTGAGTGAACGGTTGAAAAGGGTATCAGAAGCGGTAGGAATTGAGATTGTTGTCAATGTTTTAATGATGGACGGTCCGGATCATGGATTTTTGTGCCGCGTGTCTGATTTTTTTATTTTTGTTTATTTAGATCTTTTTTTCCTTCTTTTCATGGAATAGGATGATGAGAGCTTGAGGAGGTGGAAGGAGCAGCTTCTAGGGAGCGTTGATATGGAGTCCGTTGGAGGTATGTTTTTCCCCTGGTCCATCTCAGTGGGCCCCACAATGTTACCATCCGTCCATCATACATCCAATGAATCTCTTTCATATATCATCTGATCCCTTGAAAAAGTAGGATCTTTTGAAGGTCATTGGGGCTAAAACCATCTTATCCAATCATCAGATGGATCATACCGTAGAAACAATGGAAGGGACATTCAATCAATGTGCAGTTCTGGACCACCTGATTAAATTGGTTTTTGCGGTTAATTACCCTCCAATAGGGGCCCTACCATTTCAATGGCTTGGATGTCAAATGGGCTGACAATGTACTGACCAGCCCAACCATCTAGGTCAGGGCTTGGGCTCCAAAACGTGGCTCGAAGGCTAGGCCCATGCTTGAAATCTAGCCTCCAATAGCCCCGATTCAATCATCAGGTGGGCCAACGTTATAAAACAGGATTAACGGTTAGAATATGCTTGTGAGTAGTTACATTTGACCTACATGAATAGTTTAAAAATATTTGAACTGAGTATCTATTGAAGCTGTTTATTAGAAGGGATTTATCAAATTTTAAGATTGGACTATTTTAAACCTTTGATCATTTGAATCTTTTCCTTAGAAAGTTAGGCTAAGTGGTAAATACCGTTTGGATCAAAATCATCATCTTTTATTTTTCTATTTTCGGTAGTTTCCACTATAGTTTGAAATCGCGGTTTGAGTTGGTATCTAGCCAACTCAACTCAACTCAGCATTTTTAATAATTAAATTTAAATTATATAGCTTATGTGGAATATTTAATATATTTTAAAATAGGTATAATATATAAAATATCCTAAATGCTTGGCCCTCCAAAGCTAGGGTTTATAAGGCGGAGGACCAAGCGAGGTCAATGGTGAATGCTTTGGCCTGCCTGTTGGCTCAGTTCGATGATCAAGTAGGTTACTGCTATACTAAAGAGAAGTATAAGGGTCCCATTCAACTTTCATCTATAAATAAAAGACTTTTTTGGGATTTGGGTTATGTTTCTATTGTCAAAATCTTTTAAATGATAGGATTTGTTGGAGAAGATTTTAAAAAAAAACTTAAATTAGACCATTATAAACCTTTAATTATATCTTTATTTATTTATTAGACCAATCCAACCCCACCGTGTACGGCTACGGCTAAGGCTAAGACCTTTTTAAACCAGATTAAGGTTAGGGTTTGGGGATGGCAATGGGCTACCGAGGCTAAAACTGACTTGGGTCTTAGGCCGAGCCTGGCCCATTGCCACCCTTGCTTAAAAGAAATTGCGTGATTGATTCTTTGTAACGCTCTAAATTTCAGGGGTTGAATATGTACTTAAACTTTGATATTTTGAGTGTCACTTATGCTTTATAGAAGCGTGATCTTTCGATATGTTTAACCTAACATCCGAGCAATTATACAACTAAGCTAAATAATGCAACATACTCTAAAATAAATGCGTCAAAAACTAGTAATGAACTAAAATATTCGGTTGTAGCTAAGTCCCTAATCGAAGGGAGAAGGATAAACGCTTCTGATATCTCTCTCTCTCACTTTCTCTTCTTCTTTCTCATCTTTTCCTCTCTTTATTTCAAGGCTAGGGCACAAATTCTTAAGAAGAAACGAGGTGAGAAATGAAATGATATTTATAGTGTCAGAATGTGCATAAATGGCTCCAATTGTCCTTTGTTCATTGCAGTAATCCTAAGAGATGTCGTTTTCGACCAATAGGATCCATCGGTAGGCATACGAGCCAATCTAAGCCATGGGATAAGTGTCCCACTAAGAGATCTACATTTGGACACAACTATCCGATGATCGAATGTGTCGATTAATGAGGAATGCCCTAACTAAGATTGATGGTCACCAACCGTCGATTAGGGTTACAACTATACAAATGTGAGTAGTGTAATTATCTCGATCATTGTCCTAATTTTGGTCATCATCCAACGGTTTTAAAGCTACAACTTCGACAAAAAACTAAGAGGACTAATTTCACTTAAATTTAGGTTATCACTTAAGGCACTCATGCATTCGACTTGTTGGTCAAAGTTGAGCGACCTTAGACATTATCTCGGCTCAATATCTGCGATGGATATCAAGCCTGATAAGACAGACGTTATTTTATAGTCTCAAGTTTAATGGACCATTAATATTTGGTCTAGACCTAATCTGGTTAATCAGGATATTTTCGAGATAAGTTAACCTTCATGATTTCTCACGGGCCTCAATTAGTGTCGGGTTTCCCTAAATTTGCAACCCTACTCATTCACAATTAGCGAAACGGCATCCAACTCTAGTTATCTCAAATTCGTCAATTTTGGCCTAATTAGGGTATTCAGTTGGACTAGTATGACTCTCTGACGGTCCCACTTGTGGACGTAACAGTGTTTCGATACACAATTTCAGGGGATGCTACATTCTTGCCTCCCTCCCTTATTTTATTTTTATTTTTAAAAAAAACATAGTTTGGTCAAGTGATCAATTAGGTCGGAGATACTCGTATGCGCACCTGACAGAAAAAAGTGAAGCGAAACATAGCGATTCTAACAATTTTAAGAGTTTGGATGTGAAGCTTCACAGATTGAAAACATAGCCATGCGGTGCTGATTTGCGAGTTAATAGAGTTTTCGGGTCAACTCGGTGGATCAACTTGGCAGGTCTTGTCGAGTTGAGTTGTGGGCGGGTTTTCGAAGAGATTCGGTACAGAATCTCATCAAGTCAGGCTGACTCAGCCGGGTTTTTAGTCAGATTAGCAAGTTTTAATACTATGCTTTTAAGTATGTAAGCAACAAGATTATGATTATGGGCCACTCATGGTGATCTTGGGCCTGGCCCACCCACTTAATCATTCTCAATGATTTTATTTTATTTTATTTTGATGATGTAGAGAAGCTGGAGGCAGAGGTGAAGATCTTTGGGATTTCAATCCTATCACCTGATAGACCTGAGTTGGTTCTAGAAGTTCCGGTGGTCCCGCAGCCCAAAGGCTTATTATTTACGCTGAAAGAAGGTAGCCGTTACAGCCTCAAATTCTCTTTTCTCGTCAGCCACAACATTGTCTCTGGCCTCACTTACACCAACACTGTTTGGAAGACTGGTATGAAAGGTAATCCTTTTTTTAAAAACTGTCCACTAACTCGCTCTGTGGACCGTTCATCAGCTGGGCCTTCAGGTGCCAATGGCCTGACCCGAAAATCAGACCCGTTCGTTCATCGAGTGGGCTGATCATGGACCGTCCAGATTATTGTTTTGAACATGGACTCCCCATTGATCGGCTGGATTTTCGGGCAAGATCATCTGTAAGTGGCCCCCACGTGATGGACGGATCCATGTCCACATGTGGGCTCAGTCATGCTTGTTCAGAGCTGATCTCAACCGTCAATCGAGTCTTGATCCCATGAGCGATTCAAACCGTTGATATGATGGGCCCCACTGTGGATGCCATATTCATGGAAATAATCTCCCGTAATGGAAAATCCTAGCGTTGAATCTTTGTCCACTATTCAGGCCAACTTGGACGGTGGATGTATTCTCTTTCTTAATCATCATTCTGCTGGCCCCCGAATGAAGGGTTCGGATTGGCGAGATTTCATTCCGTCCGAAATTCATAGTAGGGCTACCAAATTAACGGTTTTGATAATCGAACCATGGGTCCCATTGTATAGAGTGAAGATATTCCTAGGTAGAGCTGGACAAAATAGACTCGATTCAGTGGATTTGACCCATTCAGACCCGATCAGAACCGAACCGACAGTCTAGATCAGTGCGGATCGGGTAGCTCCATCCAAATCCGAATTCTTTTTGGGTCGAGTTCGAATTGGCCCTTATCTGGCCCGACCCGACCCGACCCGAAAACCCAATCCGAATGGATCCAGACCGATTCGATCCTACCTGATCCGGAGTAGCTCTTATCGATACTTTTACTTTTCCCTGTGGTATGGTTCACTTGAGCTTTGAATATGCATCGGATTTGAGTTCAACCACTAAAATGATTTGCAAAAACGAATGAACAGCATAGATAAACCACATGCATTCAAGGTGGGCCCTAACAAGCTAGATTTCGGATCAAATCGGGTTAGCCCAAATTCAATCCGACTTGGTCCGATGCCTACCTCTTGGGGCATAGCGCTGGGTGCTCCTACATTATGCTCTACCTACACGCCAGTGCGCATGCTCTGTGGCACACGTGTGTAACATCCGAGCAGTCCATCATGTCGGCCACCCTGTTTAGATTGCGTAGCCCAAAAATCTGGCAGTTTAAATTAACAGGCGTACCACAGTGTATAAACAAATGAACGGCTATAAAAACTTGTTTTATCCATCAATTTGTACATTCGCTGTGGCCCACCTGATGGACCGATCTGATCTTCCACACGCAATGAAATGTAGATGGGGAAGGCTATACACGCGTGTAGGCGTAGAAAACCTCTTACATTGCGTGTAGAAACCATCTCTCACCGTAGTTTTTGTTGGGGAATCTGGATTTACCCTCAACCAATCAACGGTCAGAAATGGTTTCCACGCCAATTGGCACGCGTGAACCGTGTGTGATGTGATGTTCTCATTTCAGTGGACAGCACAAAACAAATGCTGGGAACTTTCAGTCCTCAATCAGAGCCGTACGTACATGAGATGGAGGAAGAGACCACACCCTCTGGCATGTTTGCTAGAGGAGCATATTCCGCAAGAACTAAGGTACACATACCCTGAGCTTTGCTAAGTCCACGACTGCCAACATGGCACATTTCCGGAGATCTGAGCCTTCCATCAAGTGGGCCAAAATTTTTCTGATCTTCTGCATAAAATCAGGCCATTTTTTGCACATCGGACGATCCACAGTGCAAGGAACAAAACGAACGGTAGAAAATAATCGTATTAGCTGTCCATTTGTTTCGTAACAGTGGCCCATCTAAGTTATGAAAAAACCTGATTTATGCACTCTAACCAGTGGGATCCACCTGATGGAGAGCCTAGATCTTTCACACGTATCATGTCAGCACGTGTGCTTGAGTGTACATGGGCAGCTCCCTGCACTCGTGCGTGCGGAGCAAACATATGAACTAGAGGATACGGATGTAAATGGGCCGGGCTCGGGCCTGCAAAACAGAAAATTGAGACGGCCGGTCCGTCGATAGTTCAAAATCATAGACAAGATCAAGCCCAGGCCCGGCCCATTGACACCCCTAAGGATAGATGTTTGGGAAGGATTTTGATTAGGATGCGTTTGGTTGCACCAATTATCATGATATTCTAAATAGAAATTTCATGATATGTGGTGCAACTAAACGCACCCTTAGCCATGAGGCCCGTGGTTAGTTCTACTGGAATTGGGCCCAGCCCTGGTCCAAGACATCAGGTTATCCAAACCATCCAAATTGCGGGACGCACTTCGGAAGGATAATATCACAAAGAAATACATTGATGAAGCAATCCTAACCGTCCATCTGGTGGCTATCAAATGGATGGTTGAAGTAAAACATCGAGTGATCCTAATGCAATGGGATGGATATTTGGATGGTGGGCCTAGCCCCATGGTTTTAAGACTCGTCCGAGGGACGAGTGGGTGTGACTGGGACGAGTCAGATACAAGTAGCTGAGTCTTTTAACCATGCCTGGCCCAGCCCAATCTTTCACTTATGGGCTAGATAGTGGGCCTGACCTGGCCCGACCCACTCTCATCATCTACGCTTGATTGAATTAACTACCAACATCCAATTCAAATTAGCATCCAAACGCGCCTTTAGCTTTTACTGTAATCTGCAATTGTATTCATGATCAGTTCATCGACGATGACGACAAGTGCTACTTGGAGATGAATTACACCTTCGGCATCCGGAAAGACTGGGCCTCAACTAGCTGAAAGTTCCAATGTGGCCCACTAAGGCCCATTCGTGACCATCCGATCGTTTATGTTCCGTCTTAAGAGAATTTCGTTGCAAATCGGCATGTTAAAGTGTCGCCCTAATTCTGTAAACAGCTCCCTTGCTGCCCGAGTATGAGATTTACGGCAATGTAGCACCGGAATCCGGCACTCGAAAGTCTGTGGGGGCCCGCAACTTTAATAAGAGAGCTTGGCTATGGATTTTATTTTTTATTTTGGTATTTCCTGCATTTTATTGAAACCCAAAGTAGGTGAATGAGAGACCATTGGTTTGCCATGTTGGCTTCATTTCTGTCCTTCAATGAATTTTGAATATTATATGGATTATTAAACCGTGTGACTCATTGGACTTGACTTGGGCTGGGTCAAAACCAATCCGGTTCGGTACCCCGAGCCACCCTTGACTCAGGTGAATTGGATCGATTCAGCCCGGACTTGGGCAAGTCACAACTCAACTTGAGCCTGAATGAGTCGGTCCAAGTCCCCGAGTCGGACTCATCCTAGCTGACTTGAACGAGTCTAACCCGAGTTGTCGGTCTCATCCAACTCGACTCAGACTCAGTCCTACGGATCTGATTCAGAACCAACCCTCGGCTGAAGTCCCAACTTGAGTTAGGACTGAACCAATTAGTCTGAGTCGCCGACTCTTTTAAACTTCCTCTCTCTATTTCTCTCTCCCAGGGCCCATTAATAAGCCTGGCTCCGGTCAGGCAAAGTCGAAATATTGAATAGGCGCAGCCCAAACAGCTCAAAATATAAGTAGAAGCCAACCAAGGCCCTACTTAGATTAGGTGCAGTCCATACTCATCCAAGATTGTGTGCCCTTGCCGTGGAGACCACCTTAATGTATGTATTCTATATCGACTCTATCCATCTATTTTAATAGATCATTTTTGGGCTGGCGCAAAAATGAAGGAGATCCAATTCTCAGGTGGATTATACCATAGGCAACAGTGGTGATTGACCATTAATGGCGGCGAAAGTTTTATAACAAGCTGAAGTTGTTTTTTTCCCTTCATTCATGTTTATATGACATTATCAACAAGTTGGATGGCAAATAAGCATTATGGAAATATTATGATGTGCCTTAAAGAAGTTTTTAATGGTTGGGCATTCAATCACTACTGTTTCCTATGATATGGTCCACCTAAGATTTGGATCTATCTCTGGGCTCATGCCCTGAAATGATTTGGCGAAATGGATGGACAGTGTGGATATAGAATACATACATCACAATAAGGGTCGCATTATTATGAGTGAGGCGGGGCTACACTTAGTCTGCTCCCTACCTGTACTAGGACCTAGCTAGAGACAAATCATCTACTAGGAGGTCTGTAACATCCTAGATTTTTGCTAACCTAGATTTCAAAAATCCTTGAAAATTTCGTTAGAATTATTCTATTTTATCACCTAGTAATCCTTAACACTCCATCACAGCATATATGCAGTTGTTATCAATAAAGAACCACACAAATTCGATTACTTAACTATAGGAAGCTGAAGATTATACCTAATCATCAAAATCCTGGGCCTAACCTTATGATCTATTCATCTAAGGCCTGAATCTAGACAACCCACCACCGATTAATCAAAATTACTGCAGTTTAATGAAGATCCACCTAAAACTAAAACAACTAGCGAATTAAATCTTGATTATCCCACACACTTCAACTAAATTGACCTGGTAACTCTTTTAGCCAAAATCAATTATTTAGGTGATCATGACCGAATTACCATTTTCACTAATTGTGAATAGACCACACTTTAAACTTAGCTAATCCAAGCCATAATTATCACACAAAAGAAATCTCGCAACCCAATTCATCCCAGAAATACTCTAATTATCCAAACAAGTTCTATACCACTCGTTAGTGGGCCACTAAACCCGAATATATCATAAAAAATTGCTAAGAATCCAGCGACATCGGAAGCAAGGAGGAAGAATCCCGGCTCGCTTCCTTCGCTAAGGGCCTGTTTGGACGGGCCGCCTGGATGGGATTGGGTTGTATTAGGGTGGATTGCACGGCTTTCAAGATCTTGTCAGTGGATTACATGCAATCCCACTAGATTGCTATATCCAGCGGCCAGCTAGTGGCGTGTTTGGACGGGCGGACGGCTGGGGGGATGCAAAGCTCGTTTCCGTTTGGCCGGGCACATCTACCACCTTCTTCTCGACTCAGAGCAGACTCGCAGACAAATCCAACCTCAGAAGCATAGAGATAGAAAAGTAAGAAGCCGATCCTCTGTTTTTCCTATCCCTTTCTGGTCTCCTTGGGCGACGTCGGATCTACGTCCTTTAGTGATTGGACGACCCAGATCTTCAAGGATCATTACGTGGGAGCAGGGGAGGTCCCTGATCTCATCATCTCCTCGTTCGGCCTTGTGCGGTGCCCATTTCGATCGGGAAGATAGATCGACTTCCGTTCTTTCCTTGCTGGAAATTACAACATCCTTGGATCATGAGTGGAGGCTGTGACTGATGGACGGTTCGGATTGCTCACCTGATATAAGGTGGTGGTCCACAATGCCTCCCAAAACGGATGTGGACCGTCTGTTGCGAGCGAAAAGAAAGGAGAGAGAATTGCTGCACGGGATTTGGGAATCCGTCATCTGATCCGGCGAAATCCATCGATCTTCCCGATCCAGCGCAATACCTCGCCGCCCAAACAGCCTGGCGTACAGACCACGGTGGATTTGGCAATCCAATCCTGCCGAATCCATCTTAATACCACCGAATCCGCCCGTCCAAACACACCCTTTGGGGGCATTTGACGCATGGTATTAGATAAGATTTGGTGGGATTGAATTGTAAAAATCACTTTTTCAAACATACCCCTTGTTTGGTAACTTTCTTTGTTAATGTTGGTTTAAGGCTTTAGATACTACACCAGATAGAAATTTGAATGGAGGAGATTCTCCTGATTTACAACTACGGGATGGAATCCCTCGACATATTTAAGCCGAAGAAAAAATAGGAAGCAAATTACATGATGGGGTATTACTGTCACCAAGTTCCATGTGCCCTATCATATATGTATTATATCCACACCGTTCATCCATTTTTCGAGATCACATTAGATGACGAGCGAAAAAATGAGATAGATCCAAAGCTCAAGTGGACCACACCATAGAAAGCAGTGGGGACCATGATTCCCATAGTTGAAACCTTCCTAGGCCCATCATGATGTTTTGTTTGGCATCTAAGCTATTCATGAGGTCACACAGACTTGGATGAAGGGGAGAAAACAAATGTCAGATTGATCCAAAACTTCCACGACCATACAAATGTTTCAATGGTGGTCATAGAATCCCCAATCTTCCCTTTCGTGTGGTCCACTTGACTCTTGGATCTGAATAATTTTTTGTCTCTTATCCTAAAATGAGCTCTCAAAATGAGGGTTCCGGTCCTTGCCCGAGTGGTAGATTCTGAGGAGTTTTAACACAAGGTCTTGGGTTCGAAACCCATAGGTGGTGAAATCCCACTACGGTGTGTGTGGGTGTGTGTAAAAAAAAAAAAGAGCTCTTAAAATGAATAAACAGATTGGATTTCACACAAACATAATGGTGGCCCCCGACCTAGCATCCTTGCGCACCAACTTTTATCAGGGCCTTTGGTAGAAAATCCGCATCTGACGTCTTTATTGTAACTGACTTCTCTTCCTCTAAGTACGTTTCCAAATGTGGTACCCTCATTTATCTAGGATATACATGGAGATTTTTTGCATTCCAAATGTGGAATGAAATGTGATAAAAACTATTGAATTCCTCGACAATCCCTGACATCCTCTAATAATTACTTTCAAACAATACTATCCGACTTAATCCTACATAATTCTATGAGCCAAATAGGCCCTTAGGATCTATTAGGAACTTAGATTAATTGTCCTCTTCCAATCTTTCCCAAAGTTGTGCTTTCGGATTGTTAGACCATGACTAAATTAGGGCACCAACATAAGTTAATGTCTTACACATATCCGTATACCCGTTATCCCAATTGGCGATTGGTAGCCATCGAACTAAACTTTTGATCATACTCATTGATCGACGCATCCGGATGGCGAGGCGATCAAAGCCTTACGTAGATCATCACTAGGGACAACTATCCTACGGCATAGATCAACCCGTACACCCCCTAGTGGACCCTAACACTAGAAACAACTCATTATAGGGTTATATTAGAAAGTATCTAGTTGTTAGGGTTAACCCTATTTATTAGCAAGTATATAAGGTTATATTGTCGCAATAAACCTTAGTGGTCATCATTTATTTCATCGAATCCGTCTTCATTTACAATCGAAGGTAAGAAACGTATCTTACTTTCTAAACTACATTTCCTTACTTATAAATTCAATTAATCTCACCTAGTTCCTTTGAAATTGGTTTAGGGATTGATGTTTTCCCAAGACCGTAATCGTAAAAGCTCAGATATGAAGAAATCTCTTCCTAAGGTACGGACCATTTCCTTATAGGTTTCCTTTTATCAACCCTTGAGGGTCTCAGTTAATGAATTTATGTTGTAATTAGGATTTTATATACTATCATTGCTAGACTTTGATATTGCAAATTTTGATGTTACTTACTAATAATGGTCAACCTACTTGATGAAATGTCTGAATAAATGGAATTCTTGATTTCATGATTTGTGCATAATATTGATAAGTTGCTTAGTGATTATTTAGTGTACTTTCTTTAATATGTATAATTGTTATTAATGTAAAGTCGGCCCTGTAAAATGTCTAAGTTAGAGGGTGGCCCGCATTAGGTCGGCCACCCCAGGCTTATTCAATTGACAAAAGTTGAATACGAATAACCGACAGTAGTTGGATTACGTGGGATATTACGCACCCAATGCCCATTATGCCGAGGTTTTCCATAGTCAATCGAATCGTCTAATGCTTGGTTGATTATTTTTTATTCTTATTATTGGATAACACTCGATAGAATCTAAAATATTATTTTTTCCATTAAAATGAGTCCATTTATAATCGTTAGTGCCTTACGATCATATAAAGACTCATGAGACATGTATGGTGGTATGGGACATCGTGATTAAGTTGTAGACCTACATTTGGGTGGTGAGTCTCCCTATAGTGACAAATGAATATTAATAGAAGTAACAAATTGTTGTTTAAATGACCCCCATCATATACTCTACTAGAGTACCGTTCAAATGACCCAAGTATTAATAGTTTGATCTTTTCTAACTCTTTCATAATTGATTTCATGTTGGTTTACGAGCCCTTCCAGCATTGATTTTGTGTTGGCTGACAAGCTTTCCAGTATTTATTTAGTGTTCGCTGACGAGCCCTTACTTTATTACTAATTGTCCTTGGGTGATGAACCCTTACTGTTAGTTTGATTGTAAAATGTGGACATTTGGGTGATGAATCCTAAAGTGGATTAAGAGACACATGTGAGAGCCGTTATGACTGGAATGAGCCTCGTGATCCGGTTAGACTCGTGATAAAATGGTGGTACCCTAGTTTTCCCAATATACTGCTTAAATAAGACTTAACAACTACTAAGCTAATCATGCATAACAAATGCACTTGTTGGTAATACTGGTGATGAGCCACATTACCTTAACTTAGGTGTTCTGTGAAATAGGCGTTGAAGTTGCGTGATAAGGGAGTATTGACATTCTGCGAAATGGACGTTGAAGTCACTTCTTAATTGGGTGTTGGATTATGAGGACATGCATCATCTTATCTTAGTATTCATGTACTTAAAAAGACTAGATACGAAATTGTTGTTTATTTATGCTATCATTACTTGCACTAATTGAGTTGATAACATGTGCAATTTAGAATAAATTGTCAAAATGGATTGATGGATTGGATAAAACATAAACATCATGATGGGCCCCATAGAGCTCATGACAGGACTATTCGTCTTTAGCTAGGTCATAGTTGGTATATTACCCAATTAGTGCCCATGGGGGAATGATCATACTACCTGCATGGTATTGTGTCAATTCAATCAAATACGATACCACACATGTGATCGAGGGCTTGCATTTGGATTTCGCGTGTGTGTATGTGTGTGTGTGTGTAATGTGTGAGAGTGTCGAAGTCTACTTGACTCAATGTTTGATTGAATTTGAAGGTGCCCCCATATTGAGTTAAACTTATTGGAGATTGAACGCAATGATCCAGCTATCATCTCAACCACCGGTTGTGATCAATAATAAGGTGATTTGTGAAATGGTAGGGGTTAGACTTTCCGAATGGATTCTTTTTGCCTTGTGCTAATGAACTTAAGACTTATTCTTTTACTAGTACTTTAACTTGATATTTTCTGAAAGAGAGATAAATCGATAAAACAAAAAGAAGGCTAAACAATGCTAATTTTATTAATATTTGAAAATATGGTTATTTACAATTGACAAAGTATCAAACAACTAAATAAATAAACTAAATGATAAATAAATACCTAATTCGTCTATTAAAATATATGATCGAGGCGGGTGGTTAACAGAATGTAATCGGATTGGTATGATCACCTAAATCAGAACTCAATTGATCATGAACGAACAACTTAGGGTCCTTACTCATGCCTTGGCGGTAGACTCACAAGAGTTTCAACATGAGGTCATGGGTTCGAGTACCCATTGTGGTGAAAACCCACTTTGGTGTGAGTGCATGTGTATAAAAAACAACTTAAGGTTGTGGATATTTAATATATTCCTATAGTATTGTAGCGGAATCCACTAAGCAGTAGCGATATGAACTAGAATTAGGCTAGGTTATGCTAAGAAAAATAAATAAAAGATAAATTGAAAAGTAGGTAAATGTGTTTGGTGTAGGGCCCCAAGCTGTTCATCACGCTCTCCTTTTATAAGCTTATGGGAGGCAATGGTCGTACAATTATCAACATCACGAAGGATCTGGATGATTGATTGTGGAAATACCCTTGATTCTTCCACGTTAGCGTAACCTATTGCCAATGGCCACGTGTATAAGACAGATACCATCGCTTCTTCAAATCGTGCGTTAACTGGAGTCTTCTATCATTGGACTTCCGCATAGGAAAGTTACCAGAGTCCTTACAACACTTGGCTCTGGCATTCGTAGAGAGTACTTTTCACATTACTTTAGTGTTTAATGCTAGATGGATATATGCTTTGATAGGATTTTAGCGTGAGAGTGAGAGATAGAGAGAGAAAAAGAAAGAAACTTGCTCTAAGGGGACATTGATTGCGTCCTTCCCTCACCTGTCTTTAACCATGAATGGGGGGGGGTCCATTATTTAGCGTATGTTGACACGTGGTGGCATCTCATTAATACGCAAGAGTGTGCCAAAAATGGTAGACTTAGTGGAGAGTAAACACATGGGGCCCATGCCACTCCCTGAAAATTGACACTTAAGTATGGAGACTCCAATCCTGAGTTTTCGGTTGTGAACCTAGCGAAAATATATGTAGGTGAGTTCCCACGTGCCCGTGCAATCCAGCTCATATATTATTATAATCAGAGTAACTTTAAATCAGTAATATTAAAAGTTAAACAAATGTAACTAAACCCATAAATATATGGCTAATATTCAAAATGTACAAATCCAAAAGTGTTGTTCACCTAAATGGGAATTATACAAGTTACAATATACATACCCAAAATGATTTAAAGTGTAAAGTTTTCAATTTTAGTTTAATCCTCCAAAACATGACAGTGGTGACGCAAGCCGATTTAAGCCTACTCGTCTAAGATCTCGACAGTACATGCATCAATAATATCGCCTATTTGGTGTTTTAAAACACTGTCCCAAGTGAAAGTGAGTAGCTAACTCAGTGGTTCTATTAGTTCTAAGTTACACATGTTATCGACTTAATCAGTGTAGGTAATGATAGACAAGAAATCAAGCATTTCCTAAATACTTTTGTTAAATGCATGAATGAGATTATGGAATGATACATGTGCCTTACAATCCAGCACTCCCTCATAAGCGGCTTCAATGCCTATTTCCCAAATGCCAATACTCCCTAATCAAACGACTCAAACGCCAAATCACAATATCTTATTTTAGTGCAATGTGATTGTTGTGCATGATTAGTTAAGTGATTAGTAATTCCAATTCATACAACATATTGGCAAAGCTAGGATATGAACGTTATATTACAAATCCTTATCCGGATCACGTGACTCATTGTGGTATGTAGCAGCTCCTCCTCACCAGTATCCCTTGATTCAAATGTAGGTATATCTCACAAATTAACCATTCCAAAGGTACGACATGATACTCAAAGGTACGGGGATCAATCTAGTATGGGTCGTCACCCAAACATCAAGTATGATCACTCAATTATGAGGTGTGTGTTTGTCACATAAAACCAAATCACCATGAAGGAAAGAGCTTGTCACCCAATTTCATTCACGCCCAGGGTATTTGAACAGTACTCTGGTACGGAACCATCGGCCGAATAATTTGATGGAGGGCATTTGAATAATGATCCATCACCTTCATTGGTGTTCACTAGTTACTACGAGGAGCTCGTCACCCCTACATAGGTCGACAACTCGGACACGGTGCCCCATACTACCGTGCCCGGCTCATGAGTCTTAGTGGGATCGTATCGGACTAATAGTTATGAATGGACTCATTGTAACGACCTGAAAATTTGGGGTTCGTGCATACGCTCGACTCCCAAGTTCTCGGGTGTCACTTATAACCAATTTTACTAATTTGTGTTTAATCAGGCTTAAAATGTGTAGCGTGTTCATCCAGGGTCAATCGAGCAAGTCTAAGGTGGTCAACCTAACTCGGGCTACCCTTTGGTTCGGGTGATTTACTGATTGACCCAATATCGTAAACAATTCTAAACATCATTATGGGCTAACAATTCATTAGGTAATCATGATAAAATTTTATGTGATGCCTAAATTTAACAACACAATCACTCGAGTATTTTATCGAACATGTAAGTATCGATAACACAATACAATCACATATGCATTTCATCAAACGTGTGAGTCTTATAAGCATTTAATTGAACATATAAGCATCAATAATTCAAGTAATAGCACATATTGTAATCAAAATCAAAATAATGACATATTAGTGTACACCAAGTCATCTATAACAACAAATCATTAACTGATACCCTCAAGGGTCGATGAATGACAACCTAGGAATAATGGTTCGTACCTTGTAACGATTTACCCGACTCACGATGCTCGTAGGGTTAGAGTGTTAGGGAAAGATCACCGAGAACCTAAGCAAGCATGCAAGCTTGTAAAATTTGAAAGAAATTAACTACATGACCTAAACCTACAAATATGACTCAATACTTACCTCTAATCGTAGCTCAATCGACACCGATGAAGGGCAAGGTTGCTATCGAGGGATGAGAGGGTGAAGGTGTGCAAATCCTCACACTTTCAGGCTATCTCTTGAGGGGGTGTAAAATGAATGGGTATTTATAGTGCCAGAAAGTGTGCAAATGGCCCTAATGGCTCTTTGTTCATTACTCTAACCCTAATAGAGGTTATTTCCCACTAATGGGACCCAACAGAAGGCATATGGATCATTCTAAGTCATGTGATAGGTGTCCCACAAAGTGATATATGTTTAGACACAAACATATGATGATCAGGCATGACAATCAATCAAGAAGGCTCTAACTTAGATCAATGATCACTGATGATTAATCGGTGCCATGACTATACGGATAGGTGTGGGGAAATGATTTTAGTCGGTACCCCGACTTTGGCCATGAATCGATGGTTCGAAAGTTACGAATTTGCAAAAGAGCAAGGGGGTTAGTTCCATCACCTAACCATGCCCTCAACCGCCAATCCCTGGCAACGGCGCCAAAAACTTATTCAAAACCCCAAGTGTAGGGTCGCGATGTAGTAATAATCTCGGTAAGACCAAGGTCGAATCCACAGTCACTAAACTTGTGTATTCTAAAAGCAACTAAAAGTAGAACTAGAAGAAGATGAAAACCTAAATCAAATATTTGAGAGAGTAATTGTTATTGAAGTAATTAAAACTTAAGAATTTAAAGGTAGGAACTAGGGTTTCAAGGATCCACTCGTAGAGATCGGAGATCTATGCTTGATTATAAAGTACCGAATCGAGTCCCATCTTATCGATTGGAAGATATCTCGATAAAATCAAATCTGAATTTCCTCGACCTTTCCATATTTAGTAAAACAGTCTTTTAGGATCACGAGAAAACGTCGGAAACTGATCGAGGGTTACCAGAATTCAACCGGGAGGACCACGGAAACCTACGGAACGGTACGGGATAGGATACGGGTCTCACAAATAGGATTTCCTAATTTCATAATCTTAATGCATGAAAAGACCATACTCAAAGCTATTGCAAATCTATTGTAATTTTAGTAACAACAAACCATTAAAAATTGAAAGTATTTCTTAAATATCAAACTAAAATCAAAGATAGTTCAACTTAAATATGAATCAAAGCAATAGAAAATATTCCATCACGCTACAAGCTTTACCTCTTAGCCCTAGCTAAGAGTTTTAGCCAACCATAAACATGATTGAACTAAAATCTTTTAAGAAAAGCATAAAAACAACTAAGAAAAAGGGAGAAAAAACTCTTAGCGGCGACTTCTCCATGCTTTCTCCACTCCTCAAACCCCAAAAGATATTAGGAACATCCTAGTGACCCCTATTTATAGTTTTGCAACTCCAAAATAAGCTTCACTCTGCACAATTTCACAGAATGACCCAAAGTTTCAGAATATGCTTCTTCAGGACACTTTCAGGACAATTTCAAGATTCCTTTTCTTCATTTCAAGTCTTCAATACTCTTCATTCCTTACTTGGTTTTCCTGGATCTTTGGCATGTAAATTCTTCATTCTTGGTCTCAGAAGATCCATCCTTGTCTTCAGTGATTGTTGAGCGTTAAATTCATGCTTTTAGTATCCTTTTCAATCCAAACTCTTAAATTCACCTTGTAACACAAACATGATTAAAATAAAACATTAAGCATTATCATGTTCATAAAATCAAGTAATAAATGGGGGATAATATACAATATTTAACCCTCAACAGTAATTCAACGAATAAAAGCTCTTAATTGATTAGACGTGGGCATCGAGCCGAGCCGAGTCGAGGTGAGCCAAGCTTGGCTTGGCTTGTCCATGATGTACTCGAGTTTGAGCTCGAGCTCGGCCTCGAGCTCAACATTGAAGCTTGGCTTGTTTGCCAAAGCTGTTCGAGTCGAGTCAAGTTTACCTCCAGTCGAGCTTGAACTTATTCATCTAATCTTTCACCATCTAATCTCCTCCTGATGCTTCAAGTTTCATTACTATATTTTGCCCCCAATTTACATTAGTTAGGCCAAAAAAATTTAGTCCTTGAAGCAGCTTTTACACTACTACTTCATTCTTAAATCAGCCCATGAACAGTCCACAAAATATCAAGCACCCAAACTATACAATCATAGGAAAAAATGCTGATTGAACGCTCACCATTAAAACTTCCTATGGGCCGCTGTAATATTTATTTTCTGTCCAACCAAACCCCAGAAATTTATCGGATTGGATGAACGAAACTCTGATTTTCATGGAATACCGGTGTCTTTCTTGCATCCGGGTTGGATGGGTACAATCAGAGTTTGTGGGCCACGAATCAGAGTTTCGTTCTTAGCTGATGGACGGGTTAGTTAGATTAAGAAATATGAAAAAAAAAAAAGATTAAGAAGAAGAAGAAGAAATAGATTCCTGCACCTTGTCGAATGGGTGGATCTCCAATGGAATCAAGAAAGAGGAAAAGAAGAAGAAGAAGAAGAAGAATAAGAAGAAGAAGAAGAAAAGAAGATGCACTCACCTCGTCGGGCGGGCGTGTGGCTGTCGGCAGTCAGTGGGCTAGGTGGGGTAAAGTTGGAGAAGAAAGGGAAAGGGAGAAAGGGAAAGCCGCGGCCAAGTGAGGTAGCCAGGTAGGGTTTTTAGAAAAGTAAAAATGTTTTACATTTTCTTATTATATATATATATTATTTTTATATATATTGTATAAATTATATATAATTTAACCTATTTCTAATCAAGCCGAGTTGAGCTCGAGTCGAGTTGAGTTAAAATGGCCCTGGTCGAACTCGGCTCGAACTCAACTCAAGCTTCCATATTTCAGCTTGACTCAGCCCGACTCAGCCATTCAAGCCGAGTTAATCCGAGGTGACTCGAGCATAGTCAAGCGAGTTAATCGAGCTAGCTCGACTCGTGAACAGCTCTACGTCTAAGTGTTTTATCCATGCTGTTTATAGTTTTTCCCGAATCATTTTAAGATATGAGATAAAACAATGAGGCAGGTACAGGGCTTAAGTATGTGCAATGATTAGGGTTTAGATTAACGAAGTTCATGAGATGGCCTATTTGCAACTAGCGGAAACAACTATTCGATTATAATCACCACAAATCCTTAGTTCTTAGGCTAAAGGAGTAACTGTGTTAATTTGGTTTGTTAATAAGATTTGAGCCCTAGTTGTCTCCGATTTTGGTAGGTCTTTTTTTTATTGCAGTTGTCTTGATTATTCAATGATAGGTCGGCTAGGTATGAGCCTTCGATGAAGAAATCACAAGGCTAAACTCGCGGTTTAAGTGATCGGGCAGATTCATTGGCTTCCTATGGTTGATTAATCGGATTTGTGTAGTTCTTTACTAGTATCACATGTATATAGTCTTACTTCGAGTGTTAAGGGTTAGTAAATGACAACGTAAGCTAATTATAGTGAAAATTTTCGAGAGTTTTTGGAAATCCAAAATAGCAAAAATCTGTAACATTATAACCCATCACAATGTCGGAGTGCCATGTTATTCACTCACTACAAGCCTATGGGGGAGGCGCCATGACATATTTATTTATACACATTATCCATCCCTTTTCTCATATCATTTTAAAGTACGAGCCTAAAAATGAGGCAAATAAAGACCACAACATAGATGACTCTTGTAATATTTTTTGCATTTAAAATGACCTGAGAAAAGGGATGGACAATGTAGACCCGGGCAACCGTTGGAAGCAATCTGCGTTTGTTTTAAAGAGACTTGATTTTTTTGCATAGAGTACTTTTAACGGGGCTCTAACATTTAATAACCTCTCATGTGCACGTTTCTAATCTTTCTCTTAAAGTCATCTACACCACATATGACGTGGTTGCCATGTGGTGCCTTTTGGACCCTCGATCTGGGCATGTCAAATCAAATGTAAACACTTGGTACATGAGTAAGATTTCATCCATTATTTAATGTGTAGTGTCAACACGTGGTGGCATCTCATTAATTCGCAAGAGTGTGCTAGAATGGATGTAAACACATGGGGCCCATCATAATGTCGGAGTGTCATGTTATTCACTCACAACAAAGCGTGTGGGGGGAGGCACTATGATAAATTTGTTTATCCATGTTATCCATCCCTTTTTTCATATCATTTTAAAGTACAAGCCTAAAAATAAGGCATATTAGGACTACCCTGTAGATGACTCTTGTAATGTTTTGTGCATTTAAAATGACCCGAGAAAAGGTAATGTTTAAAGTTTTAAAAGAATGGAGAGATTTTATACAGAGAAAGGTGGGATTTTATAAGGAAAGTGGAGAAACAGAGCCGGAGTCTGCCTCTCTCTCTTATATTTCCTACGGAATCCTCCTGCATGAAGGTCTACCCTACAAACCTTGGTGGAGTCTACTGTGAGGTTTTTTGAGAAATCCACCCCGTCCATCCATTTTTCATATCATTTAAAGGGTTGAGCCTAAAATTAAACCAAATCCAATTCTCAAGTTGATCATATCACAAGAAACAGTGGGACTAATAATTTCAACCATTGAAGCCCACTGTGGTGTAAGTGTTTTATCCACGACGTGTATCAATTTTCCCAGATCATTTTAAGATATAATCCAAAAAATGAGGCACGTGTGTGACTTAAGTGGACCACAAAGTGGGGATTGAACGTCCACCATTAAAAACTTCTTGGGAGCTGGAGAAGTTCAGGATGAAACTGATATTTGTGTTTTCAATCCATCCACGTCTACATGATCTTATGAATAGGTTGGATGGTTAGAAAACATTACGGTAGCCCTTAGAAAGGTTTCAATGGTGGGTGTCATTATGACCGCAGCTTCCTTTGTTGTGATCCAATAGAGCCGTGGACCTTAAAATAATCGGAGAAAAGTAACAAACGATGTGGATAAAACACATATCATGTTGTTCCCCACCGAGCCCTGCCCGAATGGATTACCGTCCGGGGAAGGACGCAATCCGTGCTCTTTTTTTTCTAAAATCGGATTGCATACTGAGTTACTCAAGTGAGCTCTCACCGTACTGAGTAAACTTTGTTGGATCCACTATGAATACATGTGGTTTATCCACTCCGTCCATCCATTTTTAAAGATCATTTTAGGCGTTGAGACCAAAATTCAAGTATATCCACTCCTCAAATGGACCATACCACATAAAACAGTTAAAGTATTGATTTCCACCGTTGAAAGCTTTCTAAGGCATGCAGTGATGTTTATTTTTCATCAAACCTATTCTTAAGATCAAACAAAAATGGATGAAGGTAAAGAAACAGATATAAGATTGATCTAAACCTTCCTTGGCCCCCAATAACTTTTCAACAGTAAAAGTTCAATTTACATTGTTGACGTTGGTGTGGTCTACTTTTATCTTTATATAGATTTCATTTTTAGGCTAAAGCCCTAAAATTACTTAGTAAAATGTATGAATGGGTTGGATAAAATGCACGAATGAAGGTGAGCCCCGCAAATTTTATTCACTATGCTTAGGGTACCGAGAGAGTACGCAATCTGCTTCCCTTTCTTTTGCGTTAGCGTGGAACGGGCGGAAACGGTTCCACTAGCTCGTTGGTGGTGGTCAGTGCTCTATGGGCCCCACCATGATGTATGTGTTTCATCCATGTCATTCATCCATTTTTACATATCATTTTTTGGCTTTATCTCAAAAATGAAAGGGATATAAATCTCAGGTGGACCACACCACAGGAAAACAATAGTGATTGGATATCCACCATTAAAATCCTCCTAAGACCCACTGTAGTGTTTATTTGACATCCAATCTGTTCATTAGGTCATACAGACATGGATGAAGTGAAAAAACAAATATCATCTTGATCTAAAACTTTTTTGGCTCCCAAAACATTTTTAATAGTCGACGTTCATTCAACATTGTTTCCTATAATGTGGTCCAGTTGAGATTGGGATATACCTTAGTTTTGGTCTCATATCCAAAAATGATCTAAAAAATCTGTAAAGATGGATGAAACACATACATCATTGTGGGGCCTACAGAGCACCGACCACCTGCCATTGGTTGGTGGCAGGGGAGTAGCAAATCCATTTCCAAACGGCCCTGTTTGACAGGAAGCAGAATGCGGGGACGAGTAACTCGCTACACATAGTGTACTGAGTAAACTTTACCAAGTCCACCATGATTTATATATCTGATCCGCTCTGTCCATCCATTTTACCATATAATGTTAAAGCTCAAAAATTAATCATATAGAATGTTCAAATGGACCACACCACATGAAACAGTTGAATTGAATGTCTACTGTTGAAAAATTCTTAGGGGCAGGGAAGTTTTGGATCAAGCTTATATTTGTTTTCTCTCTTCATCCATGTCTGTATGATCTTATGAACAAATTGGATGACAAATAAACATCACTAGGCCTAACAAGATTTTAATGGTTGAAATCATTATTCCCAATGTTTTCTGTGCTATGATCAACTTGAGACTTGGATTTAGTTGAATTTTAGGCTCAACCCATTACATGATATGGAAAAATGGATGAACGGGTGGATTTCTTAAAAAATACCACGATAGGCCGCACCTAGATTTTCAAAGCATTACCTTCATGCTAAAGCTTTCGTAGGAAACACATGGAGTCTTATTTTAATAACCGGTTTCTTCAGTTTTGCTTCTTCACTCATCCTATAAAATCTCACCGTCCTTTTGAAACTTTCACTATCCGACCGCTAGCATAGTGCCAGCACTTGACCCTATGGGAAGTTACTATGCGGTTGAGCGTATAGTACCTTTTCCCTGTGTGTGTGTGTGTGTGTGTGTGTGTGTGTGTGTGTGTATAGAGGCTGTCATGGTTTGTTATGTCCATTAACGACTTGTAACACCCCATTTTTTTTTATCGGTGGGTTCCACCATATCCTTTCGTGTAGCCCACTTGAACCTTGGATCAGCCTCATTTTTTGCCCTATGCCTTAACTTGATTTGAAAAAATAAATGGACATAGTGGATTTTTCATAAACATCATCAGTGGGTCTACTGTGTTTTTAAAAAATATATAAATAAAAAAATAAAACAAAAGTGACGTCCATAAACACGTCACCAAAAACCAATCCCACCTCTGGATATTCTCTCTCCTCTCTTCTTCTCCGTACTGCAACTGCAAACTCAAACCCATCTTTGGTAATCAACCCACCATTAGCTCGAGCATCAGAGTTCTACCGAAAATAATGTTGACTCTTCTTTACACTTGATAAGAGATGTGCAACATCTGCAAGCTTCCAACCACAATACCCACTAACCAAGTTCATTAAAGCTTCAAAATCTACCTTCCTTCAGCCCCGTGGGATCGCTTTGATCCACTCCATCCATCATGTTTCCCACCTAATTTTAGGCGTTGAGCGAAAAATGAAGCTAACCGACTTATTGGTGGGCCATAGCATATCAAATGTGTCCTTACCGTTGAAAACCACCTTGATGTTTCGTACCTTGAAACATGCTCAATATTGGGCTCGTTGTTTTTGTTATGGGCTAGGACCAATGGCTGGGGTGGATTTTGTTGATGTGGACCCCACCTAAGAACAACCACAAGAAAACGCTATATATATATATATATATATATATATATATATATATATATATATATATATATAAACACGTCTGAGATATGAGCTTTCCATAAGCTTGGAAATCATGGTTGGATCTTCTTCCGAAAAAGCAGATGATTTCACCTTTGAAGTGGGGCCCCCTTAGGGCAGAGGGCCACCCGAAAAATCAGCCTAATCCAAAGCTCAGGTGGCCCACATGGCAGGAAATAGTGGGATTGAGTAGCTGCCATTGAAACCCTTTCTGGGTTCTCACTCTCAGCAGATTGGATGGAAAATAAACATTACGGTGGGCCCCATGTGGGGCTACACCTGATATGGGTGCTGTCCAGGCCGTCCAGGGCCTGGATGTGGATATACTATATTATATTATATATATTATATATTATATTATACAATATATACATGATGGTGGGCCCTGCGTGGGATCCACCTCTACCTTTCTGGTGCAGCAAGTGCACGTATAATAGTTATACAGCGGCCCCTTCTTGACGACAGCAAGCCTGTAGGCCCCACATTAATGTATGTATTTTACACCATTCATTGTTTGAACGGTGGGGTCCATCATGATGCATATGTTGTATACAAACCGTCCAACCACATTGAGATATCATTTTCATGGCATGAGCAAAGGGTTGGGTTAGATCTAAAGTTCAAAGTGGACCCCACCATTTAAATAGTGGACCGTGACATCCACCGTTCAACTTCTAAGGGCAACAGTAGTTTCTAATTTAGTTGATATTTGTTTTCATTTCATCTATCTCTATGTTAACTTGTGAATAGGTCGGATCCCAAAAATATATGAGGGTGGGCTCGATTTGATATACATGAGGCCCATATGACTTGGCCCAATTAGTTCGACCCATTTGATCGGCCCATTCGATGTATATGAGGCCCAATAAGACCCATTTGATCGGCCCATTTGATGTATATGAGGCCTTTGTGTGGGCCGAGTGCGATGTGAGATTCTATTATGATGTGTGTGATGATGTTTTTTTTTGTGGTCATGCCTTGGGAGTAATGATGGTTTGACGTCCACATTGTGGAGCAATGATGGTTAAATATCCGCATTGTAACTCTCCCGAGGGCCCATTGTTAGGCCCATACTTGTAGTGTGTAGGCCGTCTAGGCCCATCTTCGTTAGGAACAGAGTCTATCACAATATATAACATGTTAGAATAGTTCCATGATTCATGATCGTACGCATCATATGTGTGCTTGATATGAGGAGTGACTGATCATCGCATATGCCTTCGGGCAGTTTGTTTATGGGCTCCCAGATAGGCGATGATGCCCCACATGAGCGCACGATACGCGCAGGATTGTTGCATAATTGTATTACTACCTTGCGCACACACTTTCACCACCCTCTAAGCTTTCTATAAGCTTATGCATGACCGTTGTGTGCATGTGACGTTGGATCGCCGCAGCGCTGAGGTAGGAGAGCATAACAGATCATCTTGGAGCTTTTATCCATTATCATTATATTTCCCTTATACTCATTGTACTTGTAATATTTTTTATCATAGTGGAAATGTGATGGAGTTTTTGTTTGTTGTTTGTGAGTTATGCCTTTAGTTATGCTTTTTATAAATCAAACTGGTGTTGAAAATCCTCCTCGTAGCATCCCAGGATCAGAACCTGGAAAATGGGCACTGGGAGTCGAGAATGGGGTACTACGGCTCTCCTCTCCTTCTTCTCCGTAATACAATTGCAAACCCGAACCCATCTTTTGCCATCAAACCACCATTAGATCCAGCATTACACTTCAACCGAAAATAATGCTGACTCTTCTTCACACTTGATGAGAGATGTACGACATCTGCAAGCTTCCAACCACAACACCCACTAACTAAGTTCATTGAAGTTTCAAAATCTACCTTCCTTTAACCCTGTAAAACTCATTTAAGCCATCTAGAACAAAAGGCACGTTGAGATCTATTTTATACAAGAATCTGTCATTGAAAACCGCGGCATCTCCTTTGTCAAGTAGCCACCACATGATCTACATGAAATACTATTTCATATTCAAATCAGAAGTCATCTGGGCCGAATGGACCGCATTTATATCGATCTTAGATCTTCTCGCCTAATCCAACCATATATGGGATATGTCACACTAAATCAAATATGGCCCACTAATGAGCAATGTAGAGCTTGTTTGGAAAATTGAGGTATTTTTTGAATGAATTGAATAACGAGATTTCTTATGCCCGATGATTAATATTTGAATTAACTAAGTTTATAATGTGGCCTATTCGCGATTGGCGGGTACGACGATTTGATCCTAATCACCCTAAATTGTTGGTTCTCAGGCTAAAGGAGTAACTGGGTCAGTTTGGTTTATTAATTAAGATCCGACCCTCAATTGCTTCAGCTTTTGGTGGGTCTTTATTTAGTTGTGCTTGTTTTAACTAGTCAGTAATCAGGCGGATTCATTGGTTTCCCACTGTTGATTAATCATATTTGTGTGGTTCTTTACTGGTACTACCACCCACGTATAGGTTCACATTGAGTGTTATGGGTCAGTAAGTAATAACATAAGCTAATTATAATAAAAACTTTAAAGGATTTTTGAAAATCCAGAATAGCAAAAATTCGGGATGTTGCACCTCCCCTGGCATCCTCTTGGGTGGCTGTTTGTGCGGTCAATACCCCTCCTTTATCGACAACTTATGCTCAACTAGATTTCGATCTAACTCATGCATCTCTTGATATTCCCATATGAAATAATCAACAAACTCCACAGCATAGATGACTCTTGTAATATTTTTTGCATTTAAAATGACCCGAGAAAAGGGATGGACAATGTAGACCCGAGCAACCGTTGGAAGCAATCTGCGTTTGTTTTAAAGAGACTTGATTTTTTTGCATAGAGTACTTTTAACAGGGCTCTAACATTTAATAACCTCTCATGTGCACGTTTCTAATCTTTCTCTTAAAGTCATCTACACCACTTATGGCGTGGTTGCCATGTGGTGCCTTTTGGACCCTCGATCTGGGCATGTCAAATCAAATGTAAACACTTGGTACATGAGTAAGATTTCATCCATTATTTAATGCGTAGTGTCAACACGTGGTGGCATCTCATTAATTCGCAAGAGTGTGCCAGAATGGATGTAAACACATGGGGCCCATCATAATGTCGGAGTGTCATGTTATTCACTCACAACAAAGCGTGTGGGGGGAGGCACTATGATAAATTTGTTTATCCATGTTATCCATCCCTTTTTTCATATCATTTTAAAGTACAAGCCTAAAAATAAGGCATATTAGGACTACCCTGTAGATGACTCTTGTAATGTTTTGTGCATTTAAAATGACCCGAGAAAAGGTAATGTTTTATGCATTTAAAATGACCCGAAAAAATGTTCGTGGTCAGAGATGGGCAATTGTTGGATGTAATCCGTCCACTTTGGGGCTTAATTTTTGTAGAGAATAGTTTTAATTGGATTCTAATATTTAATGATTCCTCGCGTATATGTTTTTAATCTTTCTCTTGAAGTCATTTACGACACATATGGTAACACATATGGTGCGATCGTCATATGACACCTTTTGTACCTTTGATCTGGGCGTGCTAATCCAAGTATAAACATTCAGTACACGTATGGAATTTCTAAGATCTCTTTTATTATTTAGTGCGTGGTGTCAACACACACACCGTGGTGGCATCTCATTATTCTGCTAGAGTGTACCGATAAAGGGTGTAAACACGTGAGGCCATGCCATGTTATTCATTCACTTGGTGTAACTCCCGATTTTTAGGCATAGATTCCAACATACAAGTATACCACAACAAAGCAACAGTAGGAGACTGTGTTATTTATATCAAGATGTAATGTTGGGCCTACTGTGTTATTTATATCTTATCCAACCCAGTCATCAGGTTGTCCCCCACCAGGATGAAGGTACTTACCAAACTCAGGTGAGCCACACCACGTGAAGTAGAGCCCTGGTGAGATTTTTGAAGGATTGGAACCGTTCATGTTCTCTTTATTACCATAAATCATAAATACGCTCTTATCCGATCACCACGTTTTAGTAATGATCATGGCCTTTGATTTTTAGAGTTGAATGGAAGTCATTGAAATGTTTTAGATTCATGTATAGATGATGATGGCCATAACAATTAATATAAGAGTTACAGTGGGGCCCACTTTAATGCATGTGTTGTATATCCACTCCGTTCATCAGTTTTTTCATACCATTTCAGGGCATACTTTTAGAAAATGAAGTAGATACAAACCTCAATGGACCACACTACAGGAAATAGTGGTCATTGAATACCCACCATTAAAAATTGCTAGGCCCACCGTAATGTTGACTTTCCATCTAACCAGTTGATAAGGTCACACAGACACGGATGAAGGTAAAACACAAACATCATCTTGATCCAAAACTTGTGTGGCCCACAAGAAGTTTTTAATGGTCAATGACCACTTTTTCCTGTAGTGTGGTCCACTTGAGATTTGGATTTGCTTTGTTTTTGGGACCAGGCCATAAAATGATCTTTAAAAACTGATGGACGGAGTGGATATAAGATACATACATCAATGTGGGTCCCACTGTGAGGTATTCACCCACCAAGCTGTTACCCCGGATTCACCTAATCCACGCCATTTAAAATAAAACGGTGGGTGCTGAATGTTCCAGCAACGTGTTTCCCAATCATTTCTGTGTGGAGGTTTTCTCGAATAAATCCTAGCGTATTGCAGAAGGACACGTAAGGACTTGAGCTGTTTGGTAGGCGTTCCTTTCAGTCGACCAAACCGTTTATATCGTGAGCCACACACCGTCGATGGGGCGATATTCACTAAAATCACGTATTAATATATTTTAACCCTCTGATCATCCCAACGTTATGTAGACCGTCCATTTTAGAGGGAACAAGTTTAAATAACCCAGGGTTGTAATATTCCAATATAAGAGATGTTTAATATTTTTTTTACCAACCATCGAAGTTAAGGCCCGTTACATGAACGGTATAGATCGTTGAAATATTAGCAAAAATACAAAGAATAGAGTCGCGATTTATTCTGTCTCAATATGACCGCGGTGTATTCTAGAAAACTTCTTCGTAAGTGGCGTTTGGTGGAAGCAACAGCCGATAAAGGCTGGCAACGTCGCAACGGCACGTGAAAATTTCTCAACTTATCGCGATATGAAACGAAAATGAGAGAAATCCCATTTTCTCGCGATATGAAACGGGGAATCGGAGAAATTCCGTCGTTCGATTTGAGTTGGCGTTTGGTTTGTAGTTTGCTACTCGCCACGCGCGACTACGGTCATCCCGTACACACGGCTCCATACGTACAGAATTTCAACACGTGTGAGACATCTGATCCGTCCATCAGGTCGACCCAAGAAGTGTTATACAGTTTCTACCCAATCCCCACCGTTCCTTTTGCTGTGGCCCACCCGAGCTCTGTATCGTCGTGGGTTCCTAACTTGCAGATTCGATAACTAATGGACGGAATGGATGTCACACACGTATAGGGTGGCCTACATAGTGTGTGAGGGTTATTGGAATGGATAATCCAGTGGGCCACCACATTAATAAGCAGTAATAATTGGGAAGATCTGATTCATTTGTTGCATGTAATTGGACGGTTAAAAATTGCTGAGCAAAAGATGAATGGCCCACCATATGGACGGTATAGGTCGGTACATATAGATTGTGGAAAGATGATCCACTTGGGCCGATCTATGCCGTCCATCTACTGGGCCCCACCTTAGGTCACCCAAGCCATAAACACTCCAATCTAAAAAACTAGATGGCCCCACTCTATCATTATGGGGCCCACACTTATTGATCAATCAGTTGAGGATCAATCATCTGGAGTGGGCCATCTCCTAGTGATTGGAAATGAGAGATTGCCTATCATGACTTTATAATGAGAAATGCTCCAGTGCACTCAAGAACTATAAGCTATGGTGCTCTTGGCTGCATTGGGATAATTATACAGTCCAATCCAATAATCCAGACCGTTCATTGGGTCCAAAACACATTCCATCGCCTACTATAAAAACATCTTACCAATTGAAAATTTATATTAACCATTTGATCAATGGCCATTAATATGGACGGGCAAGATTATTTATATAAAAATAGCTCCAAGGAACAATCCAATCCATCTATTTTCTAGGGCTCATTATAGATAGCTTGTGATTATAAAGAATCACTTTTATTAGGCAATCGTAACCGTCCCATTCATGGATTGGAAAAGGGATGGCTATAAAAAGAAGGCCAAAGAAATGATGGATGGGATCCTCCGATTAGTGAGAATTTTATTCAATAGTATAACCCTCCCATCCGTGGGTTAGAAAAGGGACGGCTATAAAAAATAAGACCAAATAAATGATGGATAGGATCCTCCAATTTGTGAGAATTTTATTCAGTGGGTCCATGCAATATGTCCTGCACTTGATAGACGGTTCAGATCCATCGATTGGGCTGTTCAAGTAAACCAATGCAAGTAAGAGTACAATAACTGGTAGACTTCTAACAGCACCAGAGTATTTTCGTAAACGAGGAATCATGTGATGCGGTACCCGGCCCGACGTCTTTGCAACTATAAAACCACAGTAGCTCTTTACAACTATTTCATCGAACACGTCGTGGGCACCGTCAAAACCAATGAAAAATGAAAAATAGTATTTTTCTTGTATACATGCTTTCCTTCCCCCCAGCGGGCACTTTGTTAAGTCATATCATCAAACACGGGGACACCAATATTAAAGTAACCGAGTCATCGAACTCGTTTGATCCCAGTTCAATTTGAGCTGGGGTTTGATATGAGCTCAAGCAAGCTTAAACTCGGTTCAAAATTTTTTCGAGCTAAAAAAATGAGATTGTACTCAACTTCACACTAAGTTGAATCAGGCTCAAAGATCGAGCCAAGTAGAGTTCAAAATGGGGCTAGCTAGTGGTCGAGGCCGACTTGACCCGGTTCAACTAGGGTACACTCCCTTTCTTCTTCTTCTTTTTTTTTTTTTTTTTTTAATACACACGCACACACACCCTCATACACTCACGCTGTGGTGGGTAGAGGTGTACACAAGTCGAGCCGAGCTTTGTCCATCTAGTGCTCGACTCGGACAGCTTGAGTCTCAGCTCGGGCTCGACTCGGCTCCGCCAGCAGCTCGTTCCAGTCCGAGCCGAGTTCAAGCTGAGTTTTCGAACTGTACTAGAAGTTCGTCCAGCCGGAACAGTGTCCTAGGGCGTCTACGTAGGATTTGCCACAGGACTGTTCGATTATACTACACGTGGTGAGGTACCACAGATAAATTAAGCCATGATTAGCCAAATTGAGTGAACCTAACGGGTCATGGCAAGACCAAGTGCGAGCCACCAAACAGGATGACCATTTATACTTAACGACAGCCCGTGCGGGCTATCCCGCGAAGCGGGAAGGTCAGAAAAATCTAAAAATTTAGGGAATCATAGAGCTCACTGGGCTTGTGGACCATCGCAGACCACGGACTTAGTGGACACATAGAACTAGGATTTGGCACTTGCCCAATGCACCCCACCAATGCTATGACTGAAATCTGACACTTGAAATAAGAACGGAGATTCCAGACTATCCAGCCGTCGGATCTCTTCTACATTTACGGTGAATGTCTAATGAATTTTCCTACACTCGTCCACAAATTCTGGGACCCGATCGAGGAGCGGTGACCGTTGATTGTAAATCGGACCCGTACGACCAAACCCTAGATCCGACCATCCCCAAATTTTACATGGCCCTTCATCAGGCCATGAAGCAGCTATCCTACGAATCTTATAACCAGAAGACCACCAGAACCGCTCCAATCACCGGAATGGCCGCCACAGGGCCATTTAAAGATCGGAACCGTTGACTCAAATCCCATAACCGTTCATCCGTCTGTTCCCAGATTTTATATGGCCCCTCATTGGGCCATAGGGCACCTACCCGCCAAATTTGGTGGCCAAATGAGTGTTAGGACCATCCCAACACCAATGGTGTGTCCTAGTTGGCTACTCTCTCATAACTCTCCCATTTACCACAACCACCAAGGAGAAAAGGGAGAGCAAGAGAGTAAAGGAGAAGAAAGAGTGAGTAAAGAAAAAGCTTGTGTGGACCCTAGATAGAGGTGGGGCCCAAGGGAATCAAACCCCACGACTCTCTACCTCTTCTTCAAGAAGAAGCTCTCCACCACAACCACACCATTCGTTCCATGATCGTCTAAGTAAGATCCTTCATCCACTTTTCTTGAAACCCTTGAGTAGAGAAGAGATTTACATGAGGTTCTAACATACAAATGGGTTGTAGGGATTCCGGCCGATTAACCCCCAAAATCCACCCTCCTAGGTCGATCCTACGCCTTCTACAAATCCGAAGGTGCGGACTATTGTTCTTAGGTGGCCTAGCACTAATTTTAATGCGAGTTTAATGATTTTGATTGCTTGGAAGTTGTATTTGAAAGTCTAAGGAAACCCTAGGAATAGTTTGTTGTTGGAATTGTATGGATTGGATGTTTGGCTCTCTCGTGATGTTGTTCGTGTTTCTCATATGATTTTGTGTATGGATTACATGCTCATGTCGTGTTGATATTTTTATATATTGTTGCTTCATAGTATATATATGATTTCATTACTCTTGTGTATATATTTCCTAAGATGGAGGAAGTGTTTAACTTCCTCCCAAACCCACGCTCTCACACGTACTTTGTTTCATGATAATGTTTTCTTGCTTGCAGGAATATCCGTTTTTATATGGTTGAGATGCCTGTGAATATGATATTGTTATGCTTGTTGATAATTTGGCTAGTTGGCATGTTGTAGATCACCATCACCCTCTTGGGTTGGTCAGGAACATGAGGAGAGACGGTAGTCCCATCGGTAGGACTATGCTATGGCTAGATCCGAGGGTTTGGGCCGGTGTGCTCAGGTGGCTGTAGTTCGACTACATGGGTCCCTTGTGCCCGATGTCACTCATCTCACGCTTGCCCGATTCGTGCGGTCTAGCCTACTGTCTGACCAACCTTGATTGTTAACCCTATTTGCTCACACATGTATGGAACCTGGAACACCCTACAACCGTAGTGGCCCACTGATAACCGATTAAAACTGGTCCACAGCCTCGTGAGCCGGGCATGGTGGAATGGGACAGTGTCCAAGCTGTCGGCCTATGCTGGGGTACCGCGCCTCCTTGTAGTGACCGCGAGCGATCCCTTTCTCTCGACACTCCTCATGTGCTTGAAGTCGGGGATGAGGAACCCGACGGGATCACGGACCGCGGGGTCTCGGCCTCACACGTTGGGAGGTCTTGGCTTCGCAACCAATTTAGGGCGTTGATACGTGAGGTGTACCAGAATCCCCAACCTGTTGGATGAATGGACTTGACTAATAGCTCAGCTAACACGATCGCATTGCCCGCATTAGTTAGGGTGGCGACTCGGCAGTCGAGGTCGCTCTGAGGGAGTGTTGACATACGCGATCGTTAGATGGAGTCGCTCTGAGGGAGTGTTGACATACGCGATCGTTAGATGGAGTCGCTCGAGGGAGCGTTGTGGCGAGGGCATGCATCATATCATATAACATGCATGTGCATTAATAAGATCAGCTAGATGCTTACGATTGTCTGCTTTTCATTAAACTTATATTATAATTAATGCCAGTGATAACTTAAGACTAATATCACCTACTGAGTTGATCACTAACTCCCACTTTGGGACGGTGTTTTAAAACACCAACCAGACTCTTCCATAGTCGCAGGTGACGAGGATTACGCGGAGCTTGGCGATGCGAGCCTCAAGGAGGAGGACGAGTTCTCATACTTCCAGCTGATGAGCGGGCCTTCATCGGACCAGTAGATGGCACGTTGGATCGCTGAGCAGTGGGTTCAGCTCTATTCTTTTTGGACATGCGATTCTTTGTGATTTTATTGAGTGACACCATATGCAACCCTTTATTCTTTTGGACATGTATATAGATATATGTTTGATCTCTCCATCTCAGTAGACATGAGTGATTATGTCTATGTTTCAGGAAATTTCAGGCTGCGCAATTAAACTGGACTAAATGCACATTAATAAAAATCGGATATAAGTGACTCTCAGGAACTCGGGAGTTGAGCGTGAGCGCGACCCCCGATTTTCAGGGCGTTACAAGTTGGTATCAAAGCATGCTTTGGAATAAATCAGACTATGGGTCATGAACTCACTACGCGTCCGCTGACTTGAAGGGATATGTTTTTTTTAAAAATGCAACCGAGATTAAGGATGTTAGGATCCATCCCAGACCCTGAACCGAAAATCTTGGATGGACGGTGAGACTTCTTAGGAATTGGAATTTGGTAGCAAGATGAGATAGCGACGCTAAGAGAATGGGACCAGGAGTCGTATCGGATCTCATCTCATCAATAGAAACGAGCCGGAGACTGAATGATTAGACGGTTGGAGCCAACATCCACGCGTGAACGAGTTAGTTTCGGGCCAAATTTGATAGTTCCAACCCATACGAGGGTAGGGACTTAGGGGTGAACGAGATTTTGCCGAATACAGTGGATCAAGAGAAAAATAGGATTTTTGCCCCTAGCCGGGAAGAATCTCTCAAAAATTATAGGCCCACTGCGTAGATCAGCTCATTCTACCCCCAAATCATATATGGCATGACCCGGGGGACCTTACTGGCGCCGAAGAAATTAAAAAAAAACGTCGGGACCCAAGTAGAGCCCCGGCGTGCTCATGCCAGGGGTCCAAAGGGGTGGCGTGCCCACGCCAAGCCCATGCCCAGCTCACGTCCGAATGCCAGCGTCCGGCGTGCCCACGCCCGTCCGACTTGCCCACGCCCAGAATCCTAGCGTACCGGCGTGGCCACGCCCATCTAGCGTGGCCACGCCCTGGCCAAATCCAAAATTCCCCTCTCCTTTGTTACATGCACATGAGTGGGGTCCACTCTCCTTGCAAATAAGACTCCAACAGCTTCATTTCCTCATATTTCCTTCCTCTCAATTGCTCCCAAACACTTGGAAAAAAAAAAGAAGGGGAGAAACCCTTTCTCCTCTCTCATCTCTAAACTCCATTCCCAAAACCCATTCCACCAAACCACTTTTTTTTCTTTCACAAAACCTATTTCCTCCTTGTTTCACCTATTCAACATCAAACCTACCTTCATCTCTTCATCTCTTGCACATTTACCATCTTCTCTCACCACCCATATTTCTTTTAATATTTATTCATCAAATCCCACTCCTTTCAATACTCATGCACGGTTCTAACACCTGTCAGAGGCCTACGAATGAATGATCGTGAAGAAAATAGAAGAACAGCCGGAAATAAGAGTCATATATGAGATGGATGGCTCGATCAATCCAATAATTCCTGGCCCTTCAACCATCCTGTGTCGTATCATATAGACAGTCTTGATCACCCGACCATGGGTCCCACTTATAAATATCCCTGGTTGTGCGCCAGGACCTTACCGCTGGTGGGCCCCACGTGACGCTGACGCTTCCAATTTATAACAAAAGGTCGTATGAGGTGGCCATCCCGTGATTGTTATTCCTATGCCCACCTATCTTGTCACCTTTTTTATACTCTGGCGAAGTGTGATAGATGATACACGGGCAATTAAAAATTATTTAGGAATTTGAAGCGTGGAATATAAGTGATTCAAATCAAACTGTCCAAACTATATATCTTAGTTTAGATGTGAACAAAAAATTAAGATTATTTCCTTACCTAATTATTGGATGGGTCGAAATTTATTGGACGGTTAAAAATAAAAGTATCCAATTGTCTGCTTCGAAAGGCAAGTGTCCACGAATCAAAGGCCAGAATTGTTGGGCCAACTTAATTTCGTACCATGACCCTAAGGGACCGTGTTTTTCACAATTTAGTCGGTTCAATTTGAGTTAATGTATGCCACGTGTAAAATTTTTGAGTACATGTGTATCAGGCATCATACCCTACCAGAGTATCAAATAACTTCTCTTTCGTTAAAGGTATCGTCCAGCTGGAAGTCACCACGTGTTGCAAGCAATCCACTATTGTACACGTGGCGCACATGGACCTTTTATCTTGTGGGGCCCATTTTAGAAGTAGCATACCAGAAAATTACATCCATCGTTCCATCTTTAACCCTTTGGTTTCCTCCGCCGGAGTATCAAATTCTTTTTTATACTCCGGTTTGGTGGATGATATGCTGGCACTTATAACTTACTTAGAAATTGCATACCTGGTATACAAGTAATTAAAATTAAACCGTCCAAATTATGTATACCAGTTTAGATGTCGCATGCACAAAAAAATTAGGTTTTTTCTTCATCTGACAATCAGATTAGTGGACATTTATTATACGGATAAAATCAAATATATTCACTGATCTTATTTCAACAAAGAAGTATCCAAAAATCAAAGGTTAACATTGTGCAACTAAATTGATTTTCAGAATATTATCTAGGTTAAGTGATTTCAACAATCTAGTCGGTTTGATTGAGCTAAAATGTTACACGTGTACAGTTTCTAGGTGCCTGCGTATCAAGCGTCATATGCGGCCAGAGTATCAAGCAACTCGCCCTCAGCTTTACCTTTTTAACTTTCGATTTTAGAGTCAGCATTTGAACGGTCACGATTGATGAAGTAACGTGGTTTTCAGCGCTTGCATTGTTTTGCCACGTGTCCCTTGATGAGTGGCCACAATTTCGGTATAGGATTCGGTCAGGTCGAGGTAACACCAAGTTCAGTCAGGTGGCGACCGTGGGGCCCACCTTGATGTATATGTCCTATATCCACGCCGTCCATCCGTTTTTCAGCTCATTTTAGGCCATGTCCCAAAAATTTAAGCAGACCCAACTCTCAGGTGGACCACACCATAAGAAACTGTGGTGTTTAAACACTCGCCATTAAAAAACTTCCTTGGGCCCACGTTAATGTTTACTCACCATCCAACCTGTTGATTAGATCAAACAGACCTGGATGGATGAAGGGAAACATAAATATAAGCTTTATCTAAAACCTTGTGGCCCACAATAAGTTCTAAATGGTCATTCACATCTATTTCATGTGGTTTGATCTACCTTATATTTAGATCTTCTTCATTTTTGGGACTATGCCCTAAAATGAGCTTAAACAACGGATGGACGGCGTGGATTTTCAAAAAATAACAAGGTGGGCCCCAAGGACACGGCCTGACCGAACCGGATGTTCCTGCCGACCTGACCGAATCCACTCTCTCAATTTTCTTCGTCCCGGAGTAATTCGATTCGCTGGCAGAGTACCATGGTTCATTCCCATGCACCGAGGAACTGTACACGTGGCTTACGCATAGGTAAGTATAAACCGTACAAATCGTTGGAAATACTGTATTTATATCAAATCTACAGATATGAAGATTGATGGAACGTATCTAACGTCCGATCAATGGAAATCTGTTTGTTGAATTGGGATCACTAACTCCTTTAATTTCAACCATCCAATATATGCCATCAAATCAGATATTCAGAACATTGGTTCAGTTAAAATTTTTTGTTTATACTGTACCAAAAGTGGACCACACTAATCAGACCACTTACATTGGGTTACGTATGTGGAAGTCATACAAGTTTTTAGGGCACGAGTATGAACTATCACACTCCGCCGGAGTATCAAAGTTGGTCCTTTATCTTGTGAAACTTTCTTTCCCACGACAGCTGTAAACGTACCGAGTTAGCTAAGCTGGACTCGACTCAAAAAACAGCTCTATTCGGTTCGGTTCGAAACACGATTCGAGTCGAGTTTTTGAGCTCGAAAAAATTTCTGAATTAAGTTCGAGACATAGCTTGGGTTGAACTTAGATCAAACCCATTTAGTGACTCAATTACTTTGATGTTAACATTGCTTACTAAGTATTTGATGAAATTATTCAACACATGACAGATAATAAAAAAAGTTTATACATAAAATAAATACTCTTTTTTCCTTCTTGATTTTATGTTGCTTAAAAGGTATTTGTTGAAGTAATTATAAAATTGTTACTATTGTTTCATATATGGTGGGATTTTGTAAACGTACTGCACAAATAAACTCCCCTCGATCTTGCTTGATGTACCTGAGCTACTGACTGAATCAAGTTGAGCTGACCAGTCAAGCTCGAGGGCTGAGCAGAGTTCGATCTGAGGTCATCAAGTGGCCGAGCCGAGCTTGACTCGTGTACCACCCACGTGAGAAAGTCCTACCGACAAAATCTAATGAGAAATTACACGTCGAGAAGGTTTTTGAATTCAGGTGTAGTATGATATTTAGTACACGTGCACTTGAAAATTATGCACGTTTCACATATAAAACTCAAATCAAACCGTTCATCTATACACGACCTCTTGATATGGTCCAAAAACGGAAATAAATACTAAATTAATTTTCAATTAGTGGACAAATGATGGACGATTAAAATGAAATGCATTTATGGCTGACGTTGAACAAATTAATTCCCTATAATCGAAGGATAATCTCTTACAAATCAATCTAATTTTGAAGTTGTAAAACATATTAAGTGGGGCCCACTATTTATACGGTTACATTTAATTTTCATTTTTATAAACATATAATTTCTGGTGCATAAGCATGAACTGGCAAAGTCAGCCAGAGTATCAAGTAACTCCTGCTGATAGTGGTTGTGTAGAGTGTAAGGAGAGTCACGCAAAAAACATTAAAAAAGACTCCTTAGTTGGCCGTTGATTTTGAAATCCCACCATACGATACGGTAGATGGTACACGTGGCAGTGTCATTTTATTTGGGACTTTCCATGTAGTTTACGTTACTCTGCATGGAAAATCATATAATCATAGCCATCAAATCAATGGCCTTCAAAGCAAATGCAGATAACAACATTAGTCAACGGTCGAATTTCAGTATGGGAAACAAAGAAATCTATGGTCAGGATTGGCTGATAGGTGAAATATTCGAGGGTTAGTCCATCCATGATAGGGCCCACCATATAGACAGACCCGATTAAAAATAATCCATCCACGTGCACTGTAGATCGATGGATCTTAAATTTTCCGGTTCTCTTGGCTCTACCGTATCTTGTCCCAAATAAACCGGGAGCGGATTAGGTGTTACCCGGGTAACACGTTAGTGGGTGTTCCTTCAACTGTGGGCCCACCTTGATGTATGAATTGAATATCCACGCCGTCCATCAAAATTTTCAGATCATTTTAGGGTACGGTCCAAAAATTGACTCAGATCAACATATCAAGTGGACCACACAACCTGAAATAGTGGTGATTGGACAACCATGATTAAAAACTTTCTAAGGCCCACTTAAATGTTTATTTTCCATCCAAAATGTTTATAAGGTTATAAAGACATGGATGAAGTGAAAAAACAAATATCAGCTTCATCTAAAACTTTTGTGGCCCTAAGAATTGTTTAATGGTGGTAATTCAATCCGTACTGTGTGGTCCACTTGAAATATGGATCCCCTTTATTTTCGGGTCAATGTCCTAAAATGATCTTAGAAAAACCGATGGACGGTGTGAATATAAAAAACATACATCTGGGTGGGTCCCACCTTCAGAGAAACACCCACGAAAGTGTTACCCGGGTAGCATCTAATCCGCTTCCAAATAAACCTCCCTTGAATATAGCTGTCGTTCTGTAATTTTTTTTTAACTAAATAGCTGTCTTTTTTTGGTAAAAAAAATGTCTTTCCCTCCCTCAACGGGAAAATGCAAGTTAAACGTAGGGAGTACGTCTTCTTATAACATTCGCATCTCACACGTGGAAAATTAGAATACGTATGAAAGATCCAAACCTCTCATGAGATGTATTCTATTTCTTACTTCCTTATATTAATTTTTACAAAGACAATTCCATTTTAATCTTCAGTTAGGCCACATTTGTACAAAAATATATGGATCGCTGAGAAAAAAAGCAACCATTCACAGTAAATTTAAAGATATCAATATAAAATTAATGGATCAGATTAATATTTTTGAGATACGTATTATTAAGGGATTGGATCTTTCACATGTGTCCCTTATTGTCACGTGTGAGAGGTAGTATGCCAGAAAGAGCATACTCTCTTTCTTTGTACCTGCGCGCGCGTACGTAGGCTTCTTGTATGCACCTAATCCCACCAACAGCTGCCACCCATTTAGGGTCATAACTATTATGTGCGTCAACTACCAATTCTTTAAATGGTGGCAGATCACTAACCCCACACGCGGCAAACGTGTAAAATCAATCCAAACCGTACAAATTGTGGGCCCCGAAATTTGATGAAGCACACCAAAAAATCACCATGATCAGACAGATCCTCACCATCCGATATCAGCATTTTATTTCAAACGGTTGGCCATTTCCTTATCAACCCATCCATACGGTGGTCATTGATTGCAAGGTGACTCTGGTTTTCAAGACATGATCCACCCAAAACCGGGCCCACAACCGATTAGCCAATCTTAACCGTTGGTATTAGCCGTTGATTTCAAACAACTAGCTTCTCCTTAATTTTTTATTTTTTCTTTTGAATTTTTTATTTTAAATGTTGGGTTAGCTTGTTAGTACACACACTCGATGTTAGCCACCCCCGCTAGGGATCGATGCCAAGATCTCAAAGTGTTGAAACAAGGAATTTCCACTCAAGTCTGCCAGTTGAGCTATGGATCTGGTGTTCCTTGATTTAGATAGATGAAATCTCTTAATCGGGAGCGGATTTGGTGAGACCCCGGATCCGCTGAGGTGGGCGGGACATCTGATTATGGGGCCCACTGTGATGTATGTGACTACATCCACACCGTTCATCCGTATTGAAAACTCATATTAGGAAATGATCCAAAAACTGAAGCAGTTCCAAAACCCAGGTGGACTAAAGTATGGGAAATAGTGGCGATTGGCCATTAAAAGCTTCTAGTGGGCCACAAAAGCTTTAGATCAAGATGATATTTGTGTGGTCTCTTCATCTGGGTGTTTGTTAACTTATCAACGGGTTGGATGGAAAATAAACATTCTAGAGGAATCTATGTAGTTTTTAATGGTGGGGATTCAATCACATTGTTTCCTGTGGTATGTTCCATCTAAGATTTGAGTCATATTCATTTTTTGATTCATGCTCTAAAATGAGGTTTCAAAATGGTTGGACGGTGTGGATTTAAGGCACACACATCACTGTGAGCCCTACAATCAGGGTTCCACTCACCTCGGTGGATCCGTGGTCAAACCTAATCCATTCCCATCCCCTCTTAATCTATCCTTTTTCCAGGATATGCTGTCTACAGTGTGGCCCACGATTTGGACGGCCTTGATTGACTTTCATGTTCTCGAGTCGAGAGTCACCACCATTTTATGAGATGGTGCAGTAGCTCCATTCTCTCTCCCTATCTTTATATAAGTCTCCACACTCCAGCTCACCTTGCATAACCAGCTCCCTCATTCAATTCCTTTCTCTTCAGAGGTTGGTTTTTTTTTTTTTTTCTTTTTATTTATGAAATCCCAAATCTCAGTACATTCAACTTGCAGTGTTGTTGTTTGGATCTGTTTTTCAGATTGTTCTTGTAAGGTATTGCCTAAACTGCTTTAATGTCTATTTGAGTGTTTCTTCATTTCATGTAATGTGCATGAGATCTTCTTGTGCTTTCTTAGGAGGGAAAGAGAAATGCACATGATTTGATGTTTGTTGTTGTTGTTGTCATGGATCTTGATGGAGATGGGGAGTTGGGTTTTTTCCCCCTCTTTTTAAAGATCATTGTAATAAAAATTCATGGAACATGAACTAACAGCTATAGAGAAATCACTGTCTGCATTGTGTGTGTGTGTGTGTGTGTGTGTGTTTTTTTTTTTTTTAAAGATAATGGGTTGTTTAGGAAGTGTTTTTTCTTGGATTGAAATGGATCAGATCTGTTTTTGGTTGATGGGTTTTGTATTTTATTTTTTTTATTTCTTGGATCTTGAATGGATTTGGGTACTTGATTGTGAGGAGAAAAATATCATTAAAATGATTAAGAACAACAGTTGAAGAAAAACCAGTTTCTGCCTTGTGTTTTTTTTTTTTTTTTTTTAAAATAAAAAAATAAATTTAATTGCTTAAAAAAATAATGTGTTGTTTGGGAGTGGTTTTTTCTTTGATTGAAATGGTTCAGATCTGTTTTTGGCTGATGGGTTTTTGTTATTAGTTGGATCTTGCATGGATTTGGGGACTTGTTTTTTCTTTTGTAGTGAAAGACCGTTCTAAGGAGAAAAATATCATTAAAAGGACTGAGAACAACAGCCGAAGAAAATCCACTGTCTGCATTGTGTGCCTGTGGTTTTTTTTTTTTTTCCTTTTTTAAAATAAAAATATAATACGTTGTTTTCTTCGATGGAAATAGATAGGATATGTTTTTGTTAATGAGTTTTTATTTTAAATTTTGCATGGATAGGGACTTTTCTTCTTATTTTTTACGAACAAATAAATAAAAGCAAAAGGACAGAAACTGCCTGTTGACTGCACATCTGTTGCTCTTTTTTTTAGCGAGTTTGTTGGGGTAATTGTTTCTTGGATTGAAATGGATAAGATCTGCTTTTGTTGTTGGGCCTTTGCTATCATAGATCTTGCAAGGAGTTTGGGATTTATTTATTTAAGAAAATTAATAATTTAAAAGAAAATCTCATAAAAATAAAATTACAAAAATGGCCATTAAATGCATTCTATCTCTCTTCTCTTCATGGGTTTATTTGTGAGTGATTTTTCTTGGATTGAAATTGATCAGATCTGCTTTTCTTAATGGGTTTTTGGTACAGATCTAAGATGTATTTTTTCGGATTTGGGATTTTTTCAAAGAAGCATTCTAGCAAGCAAAAAAAAAAATGTAGAAAAAAGCTCACTAATTCCATCGTTGGATATCTTTTGCTTTTCTTTTAATTGGTTTATTGAGAATGATTTTTCTTGGATTGAAATGGGTAAAATCTGCTTTTGTTTACGGGTTTTGGGAGGCTGAAAATCTTTTATCAAGGGGGAAAAAAAAATCATGAAACTGAAATAACAAGAAGCCCATTATCTGCATTGTACTTATCATTTAGATTATTATTTTTTGAAACATTAAAAAAACATAAACATCTTTCTTGTTTGTTTCAAGAACATGCATGCATTGCATATTTCTACTTAGGAATTATAGGGTCCTGCTCCTGTATAGCTTGCTGTTGAGTTGGATTCTGTGCATGTGCACCCCGTGGTTTGATGATCCAAATTGTAGATATGATGATCATCACCATAGATGGTGGACACCTTAGAGATCTCCCGAATTTTGAAGATCAAAATCCTTTGATATTGGGGCCCTATCAATTCACAGTTGCAAAAGAAGTACAACAATGGTCCACATTCAATGGAGAAAAGGCAAGGCCCATACTAAAGTGTTGTAATGCTACAATGTGGGAAAATTTTCCATTATGAGACATTTTCAACGGTTGGAGCATTGAATCAAAGGCCCCACATGCATGAAATGTGGCACTTAACATATATGCGGAATAGGCCCACGGATCTATCTCTGCAGAGGACATGGTGGTCGAGGGTTCGGATGGCTCACCTAAGTGGGACGCCATTGCTGAGAATAAGAATACCAGAATACCTATAGAGCTTAGGATATTTCTCTCCTTCACACCCTTTTTGCAACTCAAAAGATGGGACTCGAATTTTGCTGTGGTGTAAGATCGGGGACCCAGCTCTCTTATATAGAGACTGTGGAGAGGGAGTTTGAAACCCATCAAAACTCTCTCCCCCACGCTCCACATTGCTGTGTCCTAGTTCAACTCAAGTTGCCTTATGTAATGGTATAGCATTCCACCCCAAATACGCATTGCTACGCAGATAGACTGTGGAACGCATCACCTTAAGTGGGGCCCACTAGTTAACTCAATCAAACCGTCCAACTAGAATACAATCCAGACCATTGATCAGTAAGGCCCACTACATAGAGTTCTTACATGAAATCCAACTTGTCGAAAACCATATATTGCTGATGAGCAAGATCCAATGATTCAAGGTTGGCGAGCTTGAGACTCGGACTCAACTCATTCCACCTACTAAACATGAATTTGGCAGATCAATGTGGTGACTTTTGCGAACCATTTTCTGAACATCACCCAGTTGGCACTGTTTTTAACTTGCTGCAGCATCAAAATAGAGTTGACTCACCAATAGGGCTGTGTATTATAGTTCCCATACCTAGATTGACCAGGTTCAGGTCTTACAAGGTCCGGGTCTAGTTTGGATCTAGGTTTCAAGTTGGGTTCAGAAAAAAAGAGGGGCATTTACATGGTTGGGCCCACCTGATGGATGGATAAGATTGCACGCACATCTGACTTTGGCATGTCATGGTGTGTAAATGGGCTCTGTTAAGATTGCACGCACATCCGACTTTGGCATGTCATGGTGGGTAAATGGGCTCTGTTGTGGCTTAGGAAGCCTCATTTTGTTGCCAGAATCATCAATATATGTTAGAATTGTACTAATAAAAACTAACAAGACGTGACCTGACCCGACTTCAACCGGGTCCATCACATGGACCCAACTTTTAACCAGGTCCAAAAAGTGAGACCTGAACCCGCCCCAATTTCTCAACGGATCCCAAAGATTGGAACCCATTAAAATCTGGTCATTTCCAGTGGTTACCCACCGGTCTGGGTATCTTTGGCAGCCCTACTTGCCAACTTGTCCAACCTTGCTATAATTCCTCTTTCCATTGTTTTGTTCTCTGAAAATTTGATATGAAATGGATTAGATCTATACTTCATGCTCATGGGTTTTGGTTCTTGCAGGGAATTGGGGAGTTAGAGCCTAGATTATAGAAAAAGAAGCCCTTATAATGGAGCTTCAAATGATTTTCGTGGTTTGTACTCTAGTAGTTTTAATTGGTTCTTCTTCTGTAAGTGCACAAAGTGTTGGGACACCATCCCCTGCGCCTGCACCTGCACCAGCTTTTGTAAACCTCACTGACCTTCTCACGGTTGCCGGCCCTTTCCACACCTTCCTTAGCTACCTTGAATCAACCAAAGTCATCGACACCTTCCAAAGCCAAGCCAACAACACAGTAGAAGGCATAACGATCTTTGTACCGAAGGACACGGCCTTCTCTTCTCTCAAAAAGCCTTCCCTCGCCAACCTCACCCAAGAACAGCTCAAATCCCTCATCCTCTACCATGCAGTTCCCCATTACTACACTCTTGCCGACTTCAACAACCTCAGCAAAGCAGGCCCCATTAACACGTTCGCTGGAGGGCAGTTCACCTTGAATTTCACTGACATTTCAGGGACTGTACACCTCAGTACCGGGTGGTCAAACACAAAGATTAGCAGTAGTGTCTACACGACCAATCCGGTCTCATTGTATCAGGTTGACAAGGTTTTGCTCCCCGAAGCGATCTTTGGTCCCCCACCTCCTCCAGCACCGGCCCCAGCTCCAGCTCCTGACACTACGCCCACTGCTGATTCTCCTTCAACTGGGCCCACTGCAGATGGGTCTTCTTCCAAACCCAAATCCACTACTTCTCCATCTTCTTCTTATAAGATCGGCTTCGGTGTCCTGAATTATTTGGTTTTGGCAGTTTCAGGCAGCATGATGTTATTCTTGTGAGGGAGAATTTGATATATGGAGTGTTATATTTATAGAGAGAGAGAGAGTATATTCATCTGTACTATTTCAATTTCTTTCATTTCATTGTTCATCTTTTTGGGTAGAGATGTTGGAATTGAGTTTGAGAACTTGGGTTCTGTTGGAATGATTATTATTTGATTCTTGTCTATTCTGCTCTACTGTTGAAGACTGGATGTGATTTCTTTGGATGGGATTGCATTTGTAAGTTGTAAATTCATTGGTTTTCCTATGTTGGAATGGGTTTTCGAGTATACGAGTTTTCTTAGAATGATTTTTCTGGTGGATTTTTCTCCTCTTCTAAAAGAAAGGAAGCTTTGATTTTTTTTAAACCCCCTCGTTTTTGCTTTTCTTCTGAGTAGAAATGTTTGTTGTGGTTGCGATTGAGAATGTTGATTATGTTAGAATGATTGTCATTTGATTCTTCTTGACTGTTGTTCCCAACAGCGGAGATTACTTTAATTGGTATTGTGTTTGTTCATTGAAATTTCAGGGTTTTTAACCTTTTGTTTCTGTTTGGATTGGTGGAAATAAAAAATAGTGGAGGAAAGAAAAACCTCTAATCTGAGGAAAACTGTGGAAGAGTCGGAGAGGATTAGGCCCTTTACTGAGGAAACCGTCTTCTTGTCTTTTGTAAATGACGGAAAACATTGCTAATGCAGAAATCAATTTCCTTTCCCTAATTACATTTTATTTCCACCAATCCAGACAGCTTTTGGAATTCTCTTTCAGAATATGGTATGAATTCTATTTTTCTCTATCCAATTGTTGAGAAGTGGAAAAGATTTCTTTCAATTCACTTGCATTTCGATTGTTGAAAAGTGGCTGCGTTATCATTTTTGCATAAAGATTTTGTTAAAATTGGATTGAGAATGTGAATTATTCTTTTCTTTTCTCTTGAGTGATGGAAGAGATTTTGTTTTTCAATGGGCTTATGTTTGTTCATTGGAAATTCAAAGTTTTCAAATTAAAAAAAAAAAGAAAACAAAAAGATCTTTTTGGTTGGAGATTTTATAGAAATTGGTTTTGAAAAATGTTTATTGGATTCTTATGTTGTATTGTTGAAGGACGACAGTGATTGCATAGGATGTGCTTTAATGGCCTTGATGTTTTTTTTTTTAATCCAGAGAAGTTGAAATTGTGTACAACAACATGATGTTGGTTTTATGCTTGATCTAGGCTGTCTGTGAAACATTTTGATTGGGTGATTGTAACCATTCCATCAAAATCAATAACCAATAAAATTGAGGGTTGAGATCTGATCATACAGAATAGTTTTTAAATTTTGATTGGGTTTGGATAATTGACCTGGGCAATCTATCATGTAAATCCAACCTTTAATTGACAATGATTCTCACCTTTGATTGACAATTAACTCTTAAGAATCACCCTGTTTGGTAATATGAAGTTCCTGCGTTTGAAACTTAGGTGGGGCCCACCGTGATGTTTGTGAGAAATGGTTTTTGAGCTCATTTTATGACGTGAGACGAAAAGTGAGCAGGATCCAAGACTCAAGCGGGCCGCACTAAAGGAAAAGGTGCGAAGGGAAATTCCTACTGTTGAAACCTCTCTGGAGTCGACAGTGATGTTTCCATGCCATCCATACCGTTCATAACTTCATTCCTACTGGGATGAACTGAAAGCACAAATATTATACTGATTAAAAATTTTTGTGGCCCCACAAATACTTCAACTGTGGACGTTCAATCCTCACGTTTTCGGTCCACTTGAGTATTGGATCCCGCTCATTTTTGGCCCCATGGCCTAAAATGAGCTCAAAAAAAGGATGGACGGGGTGGATTTCTCACAAACATCACGGTGGGTCCCACTATTTTCAGTGGTGTGGTCCACCTGATATTTGGATCTGCTTGATTTTTGGGATAATGTCCTAAAATGAGCTGGAAAAATGTATGGACAGCATTGATATACAACAAATTCGACAACGTGGGCTCCACACGGTCAGGGTAACACCTAATCCACTCCTAGAAAATGGACGGTTCACAATTGAGGTAGCTTCTTTTTCCTCTATCACATGGGCCCACGTTTTATCCCCTGCACCCTGAGGTGGCATCTATGCCATTATCAAATGGGCTCCACGTTTCGTTGACTACACCTCATAAGAATAACTTTCATTTGACTATCCTAATTTATCAAACCACATGGTATCTTGCCTGCTTTTTAAATTGCAATTCTAGTTTCTGCTGACAATAGACAATGACAAACAGCGATTAGAGGGCCTTAAATGGTGGGTTTAAGTCAATGCTACTGGAGATTAAAACAATGGATGGTATTATTCGCCCAAGTTGCACTTGTGACATGTTAACATGTGTGGCATAAGTGAAGCGCTTATAATAGATGGTGTCACATGTGACACGATACCATATTTAGAATGGTTTTGTTTTTTTTTTTTTTCAGTTTTTGGGTTAGCTTGTTAGTACACACCCATCTCAGTACACACACTCCATGTTAGCCACCCCCACTAGGGTTAGCTTGTTAGTACACACCCATGTTAGTACACACACTCCATATTTAGAATGTTTGAAGATGAGGGTAGCATATGTTGTACATGAAGGAATTGGTTATCTTTCAAAGAAAATGTTACACGTGTGGAACATTAGGGAACGTGTAGGGGTGTCAATGAGCAGAGCTCAAGCCTGAAAAATTAAATTTTTGAATAGGCCCAACCTGACAGGCTGGCCCAAAATAGTTCAAAATCCAAAGTAATAGTATAGAACATGGCACAGATACATTCCTAGCATGGTTGGACCAAAAGAAGGTGGATCATAAATTGATTATAACTTTTAATCCGGGTAATGTTATGGGGTCCATAACCTATCAATCTTTACTGAAATGGGTCATCCGAGGTGAACCAACCCATTGAGTGGGTCATGTTTGTCCGTTTCGTTAGAAAACGCACACTTTCTATTCAAAAATGAAAAGTTAAGGGAAATTTATTATTTATAGTAATTCTGATTTTAAAAAAAAATATTTTCTTACTTTTAGAGTTTTAAATTTTATTATTTTTAGAAATAACTTATAATCATGCTAGGACTCTTCTACCAAAAGTTTATTTGAAAATTTTATTTTTAAAATTAGGTTTTAGAAGAGTTTTATTAAAATTAAGATTTTTATTAGAGTTAGAATTTTGCTACCATTGGTAATTACGAATTTTGGATATATATATTTCATATTAATGGTGCAACAAAGACATACATATCAGACATCTATCAATCAATTTTCAAATTTCTAGAATTTGTTTCTATTTTCTTATTTTCCCTCGTGGATTCGAGGTATCTCTGTGAGGCGTCCAAGGAAACTCCGTGGATTTGGAGTAGTTATCCCCTTGAGGAAGACCATGATTGACCTCATTACATTTATCTTTGCGTCAGCCAAGACCAACCCCAGGTCTGGCCCATTGACAACCCTAGGTATTGGTACATTGACAAACTTGATGATAAGACACGTGGCACATAGGCATATGTGGGCCACTTGAATGGACATTTGGATGTGGGGTAGTTGATAGCATATGTTGCATATACTGCTCATTGGCATGTGTCATGCATGTGAAGTGCTTAAAGATGAACCTTGGCCATATGCTGCATGACACATAGGATATTTGAAGACGAAGGAGGCAAATGTTGCATATGACATATTGGGGTGTGTGGCGTATTGAAACTTAGGTTACTAAGGATCTATTTGAATTATAAGTTACTTAAGATAAGCTACCTATGCCTTTAAGTAACTTATTTTGATTTCTACTTATTAAGTAGATAAGTATGTTTAATAAACAAGAGACTTATCAGTCAATAAATATATAAGTATGTTTGGTAATAACATAATGATAAGTAACTTTTTTAAAGGAAAATTTTAAATTTGTATGTGATGAGTAACATATTATTCTCCAAACAGACCACTGATAAAAAAGGATCAATGGCCAGTTTCATGTCACCATCATCACAAATAAAATCTCAGCCATTGAAATCATCCATGCCCCACAAGTTGGTGTGAGATGTTGAACACCTGATCCAACGGAATGGGTATGAGATCTGGGCCTTTCATCAGGTGGGATATTATTTTATGAATGGCTAAAAATGCCCCGTACCATTAATAGTGGTACATGCACCTGTAGGCGATCAGTTCTTAAAATAAAAATACTTTATTTGTGCAGTTGAAATAAAGGCCACATATGGGAGACATTAGGTGATGAAGAGTGTGGATGAGAACAATTATCTAAGGGATTTTGGCAACCATCCAATCCGTCCTCATCAAAAGGAACAATGAATCAACAACCGTTCCACATCCAATCATAAATTTACAATAAATGGATGGTCAGAATTGCCCGTGATTTTTTGGCCCCTAGCCGATCCAAACGGCCCACAATAGCCCTGATCAACTATCAGCTATACAAGGCTTGACCACGTGAAATATCAGTATAGCTAATCTATAGGATGAGAAAATGGACCATTGGGGACTTGACTGATGGCGGCCACAAATGAACGGTCAAGATATGCCCATTGACAATCGTTGGGTTGAACAGATGTGCCTTTTGGTTCCATCATGCATTATAAAATACACAGAATGTGGCTATTTATGAATGGTCCATAAGCCTTGGAGAAGAATGATAGTGCATGCATGATGGGGCACACATGATGGACGGTCTGGATCTTACAAGAAAGACGTGAATGGTCCAGGCTCGAGAGTCTCTGTTTTGGCCTGTCATGAATCTCATTATACCTTGATAGGCTTGGGCCTATATTTAACTTTTCAGGCCAAGCTTGTACAGACCTTAGCCTGGCCAGAGCCCAGCCCATAACAACTAAGCCCAGCTTTGGATCAGGTCTGTACCTGTTAGATTGGCCCGTGGGCCAGGCTTTATTTTAGCCATATGCATCTTGCATGTACATTGATGTGGATAGTCCATCGTGTGTGGGAACGACCATTATTAATTGCCCATCATGTGGAGACCACCTTTGATGTGGATTATCCGTCATGTGGGCCTCGTCTTCAACGTGGGTTGCCCATCATGCAGGGTTTACCTTGGATGTGGGTCATTTATCATTAGGAACCGACCTTTGATGTGGACCATCCATCATGCGTGGCCACCTCAATATGGGTCATCCAGCATGTGGGGCCAACATCAATGTCCACTGCCCATCATGTGGAGCCCAACTTTGATGTGGACCGTCCATCATGTAAGCCCCACCTTTGAATTGGGTTGCCATCATACTCTCCCACTTTGGATGTGGGCTTTTTATTATTATGGGCTGACCTTTAATGTGGACCATCCATATGTGAGCCCACATTAATATGCGATCATCCATCATGTGAGACCCACCTTTTATGTAGGTTGTCAACCATGTGAGCCCCACCTTCAATGTAGACCGTCCACTGTGTGGGGCTTCTTTTGATATGGATGGAGAGAGAGAGCCTCCTTTGACATAGATCGTGAGAGAGAAGTGGAAAAGTCATGGCTTAAAAAGCTAAAAAAATTATTTATTAAGATAAGTAGCTTTTAGCCAATAAATTACTTTTACAACGATGCTTACCAATAGAGTGGGGCACAAGACAACTCAACATGGCAAACTCGACTCGTCCGACTCGTGCATATTTGACTCAATCTGAATCAAGTGGGTGAGTCAATCTTAATTGAGTTGACTTCATCCAATCCGAACTCAAGCCGAATTGAGTTCGAGACACCCGGTAACTTGACTCGACTCGGCTCGAAATCCAACTCAATACTGACTCAACTTGTACATGTATGTTAAAGAAAACTACGTTTTGAATTGATGAAGAGGTTACAATGGAGAGGTTGCAATTCTGGCAAGTGAATCTAAGTTTTGAGTTGTGATTTTAGCCCATGGATACTCGCTGCACCAAACCCGACTCGATACTTATGACCGGGTCGGATTCGGTCTGGATTAGTTCAGGCCAGACTAGGACTCGGATCGGGTTAGGCAGGCTGCATTTGGTGCCGAGTCAAGTTGAGTTCGGGTCAGGCCTATTTCAAAACCAGATTGAGTCGGGTCAACCCTAACTCTGTTCGACTCAACTCGATGCCCAGCTCTACTTACCAAACTAAAGTATTAAAAAAAAAAAGTAACTTAATTACTTAACATAAGTTCAAAAGTAACTTATTTGGTGGTATCCAAACGGGCCTTAAAAGATGGGCAAAGGAACATTTTGCACATGTGGGATGATAGCACATGTGTAGCACTTTAAGAGGGATGGCAGCACATGCTACACATATAGGGCACTTGAAGTTGAACAATTGCATATATCGGTCACATAGAAGATGGGCAATGGCACATGCAATCATCATGTGGGTGCAGGTAGCCTATGAGTTTCAACACCGAGGTCATGGGTTCGTGTACCCATGTGGTGCGTAGGTGTGTGTATTTTTTTAAAAAAATGTAATTATCATGTGGGGTAACTTATCTGCAGTAATTAAAAAGTTTGTTGCCTTTAATTTTCTTCAATTTTGTTGGAAATGATATTTCTTAGGGTTGACAAATAAAAATAGAGGATAGTTTTCAAGAAATGAGAGAAATTAAAACAATATTTTTAAGAGATTTACAAAACAAGCAAAGGAAATATTATTTTCATAGAAGTTAAGAGGGGTTGGGCAGTAGGCCACACTATATGTCTAGTAATTTGATTATTAGTATTAATAAGAGAATTGATCAAATTGCAATAAGTTGTTATTGTTATATAAAGTGCTTTATAGTGCATTTGGTTGCATCGAATACAATAAAATATTATGAATTTGTATTGGGGGACTACAGAAGCACAAAGAGATGAATTAAGCAAAGTATTACAATCACGCAACCAAGCCCAATCACAAAGATGGCACAAAGCAAGAGATATGCAATATGAAAATAGAAAATTACAAGAGAAAGAGAGAATACCTAATTCGAACAAGCCTTGAATATCCCCTTACAAGCCCTTGAAAAACCTAAGAATGAATTAGAAAGCATCTTAATACACTCTAATCTCGATTACACCCATGTTGGAGCATAAAAATTAAGTACAAATGATGGAAAAGACTAGAAGAGAAAGAAGAAAAAAGATGGAAATTAGGGCGTAGAAGACAGGTGAGTTGCGCAAGACTGCGCAACTTGTTTTGTGAATGAGATCAATTGCGTGCCGTGTAAAAAGCATATCGTGCAGTGGGGCCCACAACACAAAGATCAAGGTTCTACACATGCGAAAGCTTATAAATACTCCTCCACCCCTTCATTTCATATATATATAAGATTAGAGCCTCTAAGAAAGGATATCTCTAACAAGTATTAGAAGAAGAAGAAGAAGAAATAGTGTGTTGCACTGGACCGCGCAACATAGAGTAGTTGCGCGGGTCCACGCAACTATTTGTCAAGTTGTGTGCAAATAATTTTGTACAACTTATATGCTGTCGAACTTGTTGCGGACTTTCCTGGAATCCAAGCATTCTTTTGAAAAGTCATTATTTGAACAAAGATGAGGATATTCAGATTTGCACAACTCTTCTCTTATTAAGACGAAAAACACCAAAAGCCGAAATGTTGCCGAAATTGATAACCGAACTTATTTGATCCTTGTGTTTTCATTATGTATATATATATATACCTTATCTCGGAATCGATGGATAAATGAGAATGTAAATGAATCCAAAATTAATAAAATACATTGTGATGATTGTTCTCTCTGTCTTTTCTTTGTTATTATTGAATGAGATAATCCCAAAATCAAATATATTCGTTTTTTGTCGAAACAACCCATATATATATATATATATATATATATATATATATATATATATATATATATATATATATATATATATATATATATATATATATATATATATATATATATAATCACAATCGAAATCGGAAACAAATCCTGCAGATACACAACTCTATGTAATCGTTCGATGGTACTTCAATGGTACTTCGATGGCATCGATCAGCCTTTGATGTTATCGAATGTCTTCAATTGTATCAAACTAACACCAAAACATTCCACCAACTAAACATGAAAATTTCATATTTTCACGATGACATTGAGCAAGACTTTGATGTCATCAAACAAACTTCGATGGCATCAAATAGACTTTGATGGCATCGAACGGGACACTCAGAGTGTCTAGCAACCAACAGGAAAATTTTTAAAATTTGCGATGGCATCGAACTATCATCGACAGACATGTTGATTTACAGATTTAAGACATCAATCAACAATTTGCACCAAATTAGACTAATTAATCATAAAATTTATAACTTGCATTCTCTTTTGCTTTTGACATAGTGAATTAAAGCACTAGTTGTGGTGGGTTATTTTATTATGATTAACCATTATAAGGCTGTCAACGAGCTGAGTTGGGTTGTTGGGCCTATCTCGTTTTGGCCTAGGCTTGGGTTCGAATGCCATCTCAGACTCAGCTCATGCCTAAATTTTAAGCCTGTTTAATAACCATCTCGAACTGCGTATTCATTTAAGAGCCCCCTAGCCTGTGATGGAGTTGCACTAAATGAATAGCCTAGATCTTATACAAAAGTAGGTGGCTCGGCTCTACCTTAGGCCATGCAGTATCATCACGAGCCAAGCTCCAACATGCTTGTTTTGTCACAGCCCGGGCCTGGCGCAAGCTTGGGTCTAGGTTTTACTTTGCAGGCCGGGCTTAAATGAACCTCCACTCAGCCCAAGCATGGCCCATTAAGAAGAGGGGATATTTCTTTTGGTAGGCCTTGTGATTGTTCATTGAAATTCATGCCTTTTGTTTTGGGACTAAGGTAAAATCTAATAGAGTTATGAGTCATGTGAATGAGAGATCGAGGGTTATTCACATCATACATACTAGTTGGGAGACTCATGTGCCATTATGACCTAGCCCAAAGACTATAGTGGTACGCCTACCATGCAATCTCAAGTCTAAGCTACCGCATGATCAAGGCATGATAATTACTCATAGTTAATAGACTTAACATGATTGTTTCGATACAAATATTCAATTAAATATCAATGAACAAATGAACATTCGTACTCCTATGTGCGAAGGGTAATGATAACTAAATATCTGATGTGTCGCACGGTCCTTTCAATTCCGCAATTATAGTTTTCACCATTCATATCATATAAGATGACTAGAAAATTGAGTGCGAGTTGCTTTCCCTTATTGAGATGATAATGGAGAATTTTTGTAATCAAGGATATAAAATATCAACTCTTCATTGGCTCATTTGGGCCGATATGTACATTTCATTTTTCCCCAAAAGCAAAAAGAATTTTGAAAGAAATCCTTATAGCTTGTTAATTTGTCTGAATTTTCAACTACAACTAACATTAAGGCATATAATAATGTAGGTTACTAATGACCCTATTCCATTCACCAAAAGAATCAATTAAGTCAAATTGGCTTGGAAGTGTAAAAATAACGCCTACTCTAGCTACATGAAGAAAGATGAAGATAGGTTGAGGTACACATTGAAGTTGATGGAGCATATATATGCGGGAATGGAGGGTGGGAGCCTCGCATGAATAAAATCCTTTGACATTAAAATCTCATTCGATACCCTATAAATTTCAAGTTTCTATTATCCTCCTAAACTAATTGGGGTGGCAAATATGTCTTTTGGCTACTCACTTCATATATAGAGATTCAATATTATATTTATGATTCTAGAAACAAAATGAGGTTTCTAAAACACACATGTGAGAGAACCTACTTACAAAGCATGCATACGTCAAATTTATATCTACATGTACAATTTAATCCATCCATTGGGTGATCCCAACCTTATGAAATTTTTTTCCTGATCGAAATCGTAGATCTAAAGACTTGATGGGTGCTTAGGGGGACCTGAATATTATAGGATCTAAGTCTAAAGGGACATGGACCTAGTAAGATCATAACACGCTTAGCCAAAGTATGGCAACCCATACTTAACTCACTAGTGGGCCATAATCCTGCACACATGCCACTGAGATGCATGTCGGCCTTTCCAAAGGCTTTGAACCAAAGCTAACATTTGTGTTTATTTCACGTCCAGCGTCCAGGGATGCTGGACGGTTTAGGCATTCCAAGTATGGAAGGTGGGCCCTACTCAGGTGCGCCACCAAATGATGGATGGTGTGGAGACAACACATATAGAAAGTGGGCCTCACCTACAAATGGCTTGGATTAAATACATGCTTCATGGTGGGGTCCATCCAAGTGGGCTACACAGCCAAATCATCATACAAAAAAAATATGAAAAGGAGAGGGGAAGAGAGATAGAAAGAGAGAGGGACACGTGTGATGGAGGGCTCTGCCACTATGAGTCATCCCTTGCATTCAATCATACATCAAGAGGGTCCCAATACATGTGGGCCCACCAAATCAAAGATCAACGGTAGAGGTTCCTTCCCCACCCAAAATGGACGGTCTAGGTGACTTCTTTTTATGTAAGGAAAATAAACATCATGACGGGGTCCATGGAGAATAACCTCATCATGGAATGATCATGAGAATCAAGGTGGGCCATCGGCCACATTTAGGGTCCAAAGTGAGATCCATACCATCAATCGGTAGGCCTCACTTGGCCCATCATCAAAACATGAAAAATCTAGCCTATAAAGCACCCACCGTTCGATCTTCTTGGTCCGTTGGAAAGTCGATTTCCTTGTGCCTCACTTTGATGGAGGGTGATGAGAGTTAAATGGCTAAGATGAAAGATTTGGGATGGGAAAGTGGGTTATACACATGCACTTTTCTCTCACATGGGAGAGCTTGGACGTCCCCTTTTTTTTAGCTTAGCTTGGAATGTGATGAGAAATGAGAGAGGGAGGGTTGTAAGGAGTGATGGGTGAGGTGAGTGATGTACTTGACATGTATGGGTGTGTAAGAGAGAGGGTGAGAGAGAGTTGACTTGGTGGTTGCTTGACTTGGGGAGAAAGAAAGCATTGATTGATTGATTGATTGAGTGATTGATTGATTGATGGGATATGATGTAAAGATTCTTTTGGGATTGCAAACGTGCGGTATTTTCTTCTAAATAAACGCCGGCCCACATCTCCCTGCCAGGGTATCGGATCGGTATACAAGACGTGGCATTGGAACCACGGCGACGGTGCGGTCGCAATGGTATAAGTCTCAGATTAAACCGACTCAGATCTATGGGATATAACTCAGGGTCGTGCGCAAACATCGATTATAAGTCGAAGGTTGTCGGAATCCGACGAGAAGGATTGCGGGAGTCAACGGAACAGTACGGACTAGGATATGGGTCTTACAGCTCTCTCCACCAAATAAAAATTTCATCCTCGAAATTTACACTGATTATACACCACCATATTAGTTAAGCATAGTTTAAAAAAGAAAATATGCAAGATGATTCATGATCCGATCTTATTTAAATGCATGGATGCGTAAATATAAATATATGGAAAAAGGTACTATACGCTCGACCTTACTGCAGCATCTCGTAAGGTCGAGTGCGGTCAGCGTGTTGGCCGTCGGATGGAGACATTTTACTACCAACGGCTATGCTTTAACTGCATGTTGAAGGAATGAAACTAGTAATACCGGTTTCATTGAGGCTGAGCATGTACACGATCATATAAATTGGTTGTTTTACCCCTTTAAAGCCCAAGCCGTGCAGCCCTCTCTCTCTCTCTCTCTCTCTCTCTCTTTGTTTCTCTCCCTAAATTCCTACCGGTAGCTACATCCCTGTGCAGCCCTCTCTCTCCCTCAGTCCCTACCACCGGTCACACCCCTGTGTAGCCCTCCCTCTTCCTCAATCCCTACTACCAGCCACGTCCGCCTCTCTCTCTCTCTCTCTCTCTCTCTCTCTCTCTCTCTCTCTCCCCCTACCACCACGCAGTGCAGACCTCAGATTGAGCATTGCAAGTAAGGTCTCTGTTTTTTGGTATGGTTTCTCTTTTACATCATGAGCACTTGGCATTTGGATAACACATCATCGTTATGATTATTATTTTTTTGTATTTGTATTTGTATTTTTTTTTAGAAACAAAACCAAAAACAAATGGGTTTGTAGGTGGGCATTGCATGTTGAGGGGGTATCTTTTGTGTTTTAATGCTGGGATGATGACTTCAAATGAGTAAAACAATCAATTTATATGGTCTTGTACATGCTCGGCCTCAATAAAACCGGTGACAATTTATATGGTCTGGTACATGCTCGGCCTGAATGAAACCGGTATCACCGGTTTCATTGCTTTAACATGCAGTTAAAGCATGGTCATTGGTAACAAAATGTCTCCGTCCGACGGCCAGCACGCTTACCTTACGGGATGCTACAGTAAGGTCGAGCGTATGATATCTTTTTTAATTGTGAAAAAATTCATGTAATATATAAAACAGTCCATTAGTGAAAAATAATGAAATTACAAGGTATCTTAATGAAATGTCTTTTTAAAAAGGTGTCCGGACGCAAATTCTGTGACAATTAGGTAGCCAGTTGTAAAAATCTCAATCGTAAATTCGAAACGGATCGGCTACGCACCCTGCCGCAAGCCAAGTGGTCGGTGCTCTGTGGACCCCACTATAATGTGTGTGTTTCGTCCATGCCGTCCATCCATTCTTCCATATTATTTCATAGGATGAGCCCAAAAATAAGGTTGATCTAAATCTCATGTGGACCGCACAGTGTTGATAGAACGCTTACCATTAAAAATGATTGGGGCCCACAAAAATTTTGGATCAAGCTGATATATATATATATATATATATTTCCCTTCATCCAAGTCTGCATGACTTAATGAACAGGTTAGATGTCAAATAACCATTATAGTGGGCCTTAGGAGGTTTTTAATGGTGGACAGTCAATCAAAATTATTTTCCCATGGTGTGGTCCACCTTAGGCTTAGATATACCTCATTTTTGGTATAAATGCATAAAATTATCTTTCAAAATGAATGGACAGCGTGGATAAAACTTATACATCATGGTGGGGTCCACATAGGACCGACCACAAGCCACCTGGATGGTGGCAGCGTCACGAGCCAAACCGCGTCCCTTAAATTGTGCCCACGTGGTGTAGTAAGAAGCATGACACGTGTCACCGACTGAAAGTGTTGTCCGTGAAAAAGCACCGTCCATGCTAAAAGCGGCACCGCCCTTGTGCGTCACTCGTTTGATTAGAGAGACAGAGACAGATATTGCCAAAATAAGTTCGGATGGTGGGTCCCACCAGCAGATGGGCCCAGCAAAAAACGAAGATCCACACCGTCCATTCCTAACTATGGGCCCACTGTGATGTACGTTCCTTACATCCACACCGTCCATTCATTTTTACAACTTATTTTAAGGTTTGTTCCCAAAAATGAAGCAAATCCGAATCTTATGTGGACGATATCAGAGGTAACAGTCGTGATTGATCCCCACCATTAAAAACTTCATGGGGCCACCAGAATGTTTATTTCCCATCCAACCCGTTGATAAGGTCATAAATGCCTAGATGAAGAGACCACACAAATACCAGCTTGATACAAAAAGTTTGTGGCGCACGAAAAGTTTTTAATGGTCCATTACCACTCTTTCCTGTATCATGGTCCATCTCAGATTTGGCTCTGCTTCATTTTTTTAATCATACCCTAAAGTGAGTTTTCAAAACGGATGTACGGAATGGATATAAGTTAAATACATCATGGTGGGCCCCACGGTCAGTGATCACACCCACCTCGGTGGATTCGGAAGATTTAAAACTCAAGTGGGCTATCCGTCAAGAAAGAGGGGATGAAATAACCTCCACTGAAACTTTCCTGGGTCCACACCAGTGTTGGACGAGGCTGATATATCTGTTTTCCATTCATCCCAGTGGGAAGCACCTTACGAATGGTTTGGATGGCAAATCAACAGCACGGTTGGGCCCCGTTAAGATTTCAACGGTGGGTGCTTCATCTCCACTGTTTTCTACTGTGTGGTCCACTTGAGTTCTGTATCTACCCCATTTTTTAGGGAAACGGATTGGCTACTCCCCCTGACACCAGCCAATGGCTGGTAGTCGATGCTGTGTGAGCCTTACCATGATATATGTGTTTCATCCACATGCCGTCCATCTATTTTTACCTATCATTTTATGCTATGAGACCCAAAAAAAAAAAAGTATATCACAATCTCAAGTGGACCACATTACAGGAAAAAGTGTTGAATGAGCGTCCACCATTAAAAAAATTTTGGGGGCCATAAAATTTTGGATCAATGTGATCTTTGTTTTTTCCCTTCAGGGGGCCCTGTATGACCTAATCAACAGATTGGATGTCAATAAACAGTACAGTGGGACTTAGGAGGATTTTAATGTGGATATCCAATCACAATTGTTTTCCTGTGGTGTGGTCCACCTGAGATTTATATCCCTCTCATTTTTGGGATCAAGCCCTAAAATGATCTGTAAAAATGGATTAACAGAATGGATGAAACACATACATCATGGTGGGGCCCACAGATCACCGACCAGCAGCCGGGGGTAGCCCCCGTGGGTGGGAATCCGCGTTCAAAATTTAAAAATAAAATAAATGCTAGCATCTAATTTATAAGAATTCGAATCATGTAACTATATCCCGACCGTTCATCTCTTTTCTCCTACTACGGGTGGGCCACTGTCCAAAAATCACACTAGTGGGATCATTATAGCCGCTGGCTGAAAATGTTTTAACCATTGCATGTTGGCCGTTGGATGGACTTCTTTAGCCATATTGTCCAATCGGGATCCTCGAAACTCAACCAAGCTGTGGTTAGGATTTACCCAACTGGCCCATTTTATGGACCAACAAATTGAACGGTTCAGATCTCGCACATAAGTGTCATTTGTACAGTTGCTAACTCCCAGCGTCTGCCCATCCACGCGCACAGGCACACACCAATATGGAACACGTGTGTGAGATCTGAGCCTTCCGTCCGCTTGGAAATAACCGTTTGATACGTGCTCTCAGGTGGGCCGCTATGAACAGAGTAATTGACGGTTAAAACACAATTTCCTAGACTTGTCTTTGTATTTTATGGCCGGTGTGAAGTGGCCCAACTTTTATGCGAGAAGATCTAACTATTGTGCCCCACCTAATGGAGAGATATGATCAAGCACACGTGTTCTGTAGTGGCACGTGTACTCGGAAGTGGACACGCGTGTGGAATTAGATATTATCCACAAAAGAGAAGATTAGATACTCAAGCTCTAACCCCACTCATTCCTGGAGGCATTTGGACTCAAGAGGTTTCCTAAGCCCACACGCGTGGGGAGCACTGCGAATCTACGCTCACGCAAACGTGCCGATATCGCATGTGAGCTAGATCCACCTTTCACTAAGATGGCCGTACTATTTAGATCTCTTAAGATAAAAATCAGGCCGTTTCACTACTCAGGTGGGCCACAGTACACAAAATGAATGGACATATAGAAAAACTAGTCTCAGCCGTCCGTTTGTGTTGTACGCTGTGGACCACCTCAGGATTGAAACTGATTTCTCTTTTATAAAGAAGATCTGATAAGCATGTTCCACTTGATGAAAAGCTTGGATCTTTCACATGCGTGTCACACGCATGAAGATGGGCGGGTCTCCACGCGTGTGGGCTAACAAGTTAATTCTTATAGGGGCTAACAACTGTACACACGCAGGCACACATGTAAATATGAAATACGAGTGAAAGATCTGAGACATCTGTAAGGTGGGATATCCTATTTGGATCTTTCGGCCTAAAAATCAGGATATTTCACTCCTCGAGTGGAACACAGTAAACAGAACAGATGGACCGCCCGAAAAAAAATGTTTTAACCGTCTGTTTGTCTTTTAGGGGAAAAGATACAGTGCACGTGAGTGTAGGTAGAGACAGTTTGTTCGCCGACTCCAAGGTACACTTGTCAGGTGTCTTGAATGATCGAAACCATTGATCTAGTGAGTCACCATGAAGATGGACCATGAACATGAAGACTCGGAGACAGGATAATCCTAGCCGTCTAATTTCTCCCAATATGATTTTCACTGTTTTGGATTTCCTAAAATCCTTATGTTTTTTTTTTTTTAATACACGTAATTAACTTATATTATCACTTACGGATCATTAACACTCAATGTTAGTTTATACACGAATAGTACCAGTAAAGAACTGCACAAGTCCGATTAATCAACCGTACGAAACTAACGAATCCGCCTGATCACTTAAACACCAAAATTAACCACGTGATTTGCTCACATAGAGCCTAAATCTAACCGACTTACTACTGATTAATTAAGACAATTGTAACTAAATTAAAAGATCTACTCGAAGCCGAGTTAGATAGAGCACGGATCTTGACTAATAGACCAGATCAACCATGTTAATGTTCTAGCTTAAAACCGACGGTTTAGAGTAATCATGACCAAATCTCCACTTTCACTAGTTATAAATAGGCCACACTATAAACATAATTAACTCAAATCATAATCACTACCCACGAGAAATCTCAATACCTAATTCATTCCAGAAATGCTTCGATTTTTTGAACAAGCTCTAGACCGCTCATTGGTAGGCCACTAGTTCCAAAACTATACAATAATGTCTGTCTCGCTGGGCTTGGCGTCCATCGCGGGAGTCAGACCTGGGTACTGTCTAGAACCGCTCAACCTGAGCTAAAGGACGAGTGCATGAGAAGTGCAAATACCCTAAAGGAATAAGCTGAAACTTAAGAGAATTGGGTCGTCCACTCTTATGCAAAGTTGATGATTTTGAACCGTCGATTTACGACCAAACTTCACACGTGGAGTAAGGATATTTTCCTGTTCATATTCGTATAGCCGCGGCCCTGATCGACCATCGGTGACCGTCGAACAGACTTCTAATCATATCTGTCCATATGTAGATTATCATTAGGGCTAACTATCCTACGGTGTATATTAATATGTACACCCTGTAGTGGGCCTTAGAGGTTAGAAAAACTCTCGCATAGCGCTAGTATAGTAAAAACCTAATCTTTGGGGCCATTTACACAAAATCTGGCATTATAAAATGGCTTCATTTGGGCACCCCTCTTCCCATACGAATTTGCATTTTCAAATGGAAGAAAGAGATAAAGAGGAAGAGAGAGGGGAAGAGAAGAAGAGAGAGTAGGGTGGGGGAGGCTTTAGTGCTCTCCTTCATCGGTCTCCTCCAATCAAGCCCTAGCATCGATCATTTTCTTCCGCCGAATTTGCCTCATTCGCAATTGGAAGGTAAGAAACAAAACCTACTTCTCAACCTAGGTTTTTTAAAAATAAATTGCATGAATCTTACCTAATTGCTTCTAAATTGGTATAAGAATCATTTTTTTCAATTTTCTAACCCAAGGAGCGTCATAAGTTAGGCGAAACGTCATAAGGTATGGACTATTATCCTTAGGTGGCTTAACACCAAATATACTATGAGTCTAATGATTTTGATTACTTGAATGATGTGTTGAGAGAATCTAGAGAAACCTAGGAGGGACCTCATTTCCGATCCCATCAATTAATATAGATTGTTATGAAATGTTGTTGCTTCTCACGATTTGATGCAAATGGATGATTGCATGTTCATGTCTTGTCGATTCTTGTATGATGTTACCTTATAGTATGTATGATTCATTAATTCTTGTGCAATTTTAGTTCTTTGAGATGTGTAAAATGCTTAGCTCTTTCTCTAAACCACAAAAAACACATGCACTTTTACTTCACAACATTGTAAGCTTTGTTTATTGTAAAATCTGATTTTTATGTTAGGACGTATGGATGCATGATAATGCTTATGCTAGATGATAACCCTGATTGTTGGCATGTTATGGATTACCCTCAAATCGCTATGATAGTCAGGAAACTAAGGTGAGATAAGATGACCTATTAGTAGGATTGCCTTGAGGCTAGGCCGACGGATTTGGGTGAGTACAGATGGGCGACTGTAGTTGGACTACATGGGTCGTATGTACCCAATGTCGTCCGTCTTGTATACGCCTGGACTTATAAAGTCTAGTTCACGTACTGACCATTTATGTTTATTAACCATGTTTGCCCACACCTGTATGGAACCTGGAACACCCTTCAACCGTTGTAGCCCATTGATAACCAAATTGAAACCGATCCACCGTCTTGTGAGATGGGCATGGTGGAATGGGACACTATGTCCGAGCTGTCGGCCTACGCTGGGGTGACGAGCCTCCCCGTAGTGATCGTGAGCGATCCCTTTTCTCAGCACTTCCTATGTGCTTGAAGTCGAGGATGGGGAACCCGACGGGATCAAGGATTGCGGGATCTTGGCCTCACACGTTAGGGGGCCTTTATCTCATAACCAATTTAGGACATTGATATGTTGGGTGTATCAGTTTTCCTAACCTGCTGGACGAATGAAATTAACTAAGAACTTGGCTAACATTATCATCGCATCACACTAGCTAGGTTGGCGACTCGACAGTCGAGGTCGCAATGAGGGAGTGTTGTTCATTCACGATCATTAGACGGAGTACGAAAAGGTATTAATTTCGAGCACGAAATTTTTCTTTAAGGGGGGTAGATTTAACGTCTCAAAAAAATCCATACAAAGACCCGAGTACCACCTCAGGCAGAAATCACCCAGGACCAAAGCCTTTAGAGATTAGGTTAATATTAGCAAGTGTTAAACTAGAGTACTTGTGAAATTTACACTGATCGCTTTAAATATGATCTGCAAGACCAAAATGTGTAGAATCATTGACGCTACATTACCATGAAATCTAGAACCCATCCCTAAACCCGGTTGCTCTCGGGAGCACACCGAAACTCCGTATCGGACCTGCTCCGCACGTCGAGTGTCCGATGACTGCGAATCTATACAGTTATGACCTCATTACTAGACTTAACAACCTCTTCAGAAATCAAGTCTTAATTGTGTCTAGAAATACACAACTTGAGCCCGAAGCAAAGTGCGTGAGAAATGTGAATGTCTTTAGAAATGAAATCCGAACTTAAGTAATCTGAGTCGTGTCACTTGCGGGCCAAATATAAGGATTCAGACCGTCAGATTCAGACCTAAATACACCCTTGGATCAGGAGAAATGTCTCACACATGTCGGTGTACTTGTGGCCCTGATCGAGTGCCGGTGACCATTAAACTGAAATTGGTCCGCCACGGCTGATCTGCAAACCCGATCGAAACGAAAACTCAGCCTGACCTAGATCCATGGTCAGGGAGCTTAAGTCCGACTGCAAGTGGAAAAGGGGCCACCAGAAGTGCTCTGTTAGGTTGAAACAGACGCCCTTTGGATATAACTTAAGTATACCTTGGCCCTAGGGTCATTCCCATCAGTTCTGGGCCTATATAAGGACCTTAAACGCTCTCTCTCTCATATTCCATACGAATTCTAAAACCTTAAGAAAGAGAGTAGAGGAAAAGAAAATGAAAAAAAAGGAGAGAAAGTGAGAGAGTGAGTTCGCGATTCTTCTTGGGATTCGATCCCGCTACTCCACGCACTCAACCGCTATTCTTGTATCGCTATACAGGCGATTCTGATTCTGTATTTAGGTAAAGAATCCTAACCCTAATCTGTTTTAGGATTTTCAACTATTCTCGTAGATGAAATAGCTGACCTATTCCCTGATATAGGTTATTGTGGTGTCGTAGACAAAGACTTAGCTTTAAAACTAAGTTCGTTACGAGTCTACCGGCGAAAAGTGCGGACTATAAACGCATAGGTTATGGTTTTCAAGGCTTTCAATGTCAGTTAATGATTTATGATTGACTTGAATTGCTATCATATGCTTAGACGCGATGTTTCCCGCACTTTACACATATATATGAACTATGTTGAATATAGTGTATTCTTGTGCTTGTTGAAATGTTTGAATGAATATGGAATTATGATTAGTACCTGTTATGATGGATATTTGGTAATACATGATCGTTGTATGTGTTGCAACTCCTATGCGAAAGGATTTGCTATAATATACGTTTTAAGTAAATTAATCTATGTATGTGATATGTGAGTGTAAGTGTTTAATAAAACGCCTGTATGAGGAAATGCTTGTTTAAATGTTTGAAATGAGTGTTGAGTTAGGATTCTCAATCCCATTCTCTATAACATTTTCTCCATGCAACTTATATTCTTTGTTTGTTTTACTTAGGGACTGCATATGTGTGAATTCATGTTCGAGTTGAAATCCATCAAATGCTCACATGCTTGTATGATTGGAATTGTTGATCCATTACTATTCTGATTAACTTGTATGATTATCTGTTATAATTGAATGTGTTTGGGACTACGGAATAGTCCAGGCAATCGGTAAAAGGCACTGAATAGGTGGCTGAAGTTGTCTCGCCACATAGGACATGATCGATGAATCCGAGCCGTACTTGGGATGTTGGCAGTGGTTAGGCCACACGGAGTGCTTACGCACTTCATGTCGATCAACTCAACATGCGCTCGTACTAGTCGAGCTCGTCAAGTAACCCGATTGACCCGATGTATGTTCACCATGTATGGACGCTACTACTTGAATCTAAGGTACCAAACTCACCAGTGAAAACTCCTTTAACCTTGGTACCTCGATCCGCCAAGACTCATGATCCGGGCATGGTGGTATGGGATAGCGTGGTCGAGCTGTCGGCCTACGCTGGGGTGACGAGCCTCCCCGTAGTGACCAGTGAGCAAACCAAACTCATGAGACGAATATGGTGGTATGAGACGCTGTATTCGAGTTGTCGGCCTACGAATAGGTGACGAGCCATTCGTAGTGACCTCGAGCATACACTAGGACTACGCTAAGGTAACGAGCCTTTCCGTAGTTGCTTTGAGTACAAACTAGGCCTGCACTAATAAGGTGACGAGCCCTTTACAGTGACCTAGAACCGCAACATCGTATAAGAATTACTAGGACTGACGACCCTAGAATGGATCATTGTTTGGGAATTGATATAAGGGAGGTACCTTAGCTTCCCAATCCTACTGTATGAAAAGGACTAATAAGAACTTGGTAATCACGTTCATGCACCGCACTGCATGTGCCATTTGGCGTTGGGTAGAGCACTGAGAAAGTGACTGACATGCGCGATCGTTAGATGAAGATCGCAGAGGGAGTGCAGGCGAGGGCATGCATCATTTATACATACCATTCCTATATTAATAAGAGTACTTAGGGATGTTTGATTGTATTGTTTTATCATTACTGCTTGACTGAATTGATAACATGTTAACCTTTGCTTTATTGTTCCACTGAATTGATCACTCACTCCCAAGTTACAGGACGGTGTTTTAAACACCAACCAGACTCTGTCTTAGCTGTAGATGGAGACCCAACTGATGATGCAGAGGTGGACTTCGTAGATGATGATGATGCCTTCTCATATATGTAGTATTCTGGCGGGTTTACATAGACCGTTCTAATCGGTGGGGCTTCAGGGTTATACTTGTAGTGAACTATTACATTTTTGACATTTTGTAATTTGAAACAATACATGTAATTATTGACCTGACAATGCATACATACTTTGCGGACTTATACTGGTTTGTAAAGTTATACATATTCGTTTCAGTCTTCCATTTGCGTATTACAACTGTCCCTGTATTATGTTTTGCTGATTTGGCTTAATCTTATTCATGTTTTATGCACTAATACAGACAACATTTAATCATCATTAAATATGTTGCATAAGTGATGCGTTAGAACTCGGGAGTTGGACTTCTATTCGACCCCTGATTTTCAGGGCGTTACACATATGCATTAATAAGATTAGACATATGTTTATGAACGATTGTTTTTCATTAAGTTCATAAGATAAGTGATGCTTGTTACAACTTAAGACTAATAACACCTGCTGAGTTGATCATTCACTCCCACTCTAGGACGGTGTTTTAAAACACTAACCAGACTCTTTCGTATATGTAGGTGATGCAGAGTATGAGGAGCCTAGCGGCGCAAGCCTTGAGGAAGAAAACTAGTGTGGACGATCTACGATCAATGGCCTGATCATGTGATCCAACGGCCCAATCGTCACGTCCTTCCAATCCAACGGTCTGGATCACTCCATAAAGCAACCCATGTGCATCTTCTCAGTGTGGGGTCTTCTAGAAGCTTGCATATGCACATGAGGTCTTCAACACGATCATGGGTACTCACCTAGTGTGAACACTGAATATTGGCGCCCACGCTGATTTAAGTGTTTTTGGTTTGAAAGGTGGGGGTTAGTAGGTGGATTTGTGAATGTTGAAGTGGCCACTAGCCAATGAATCTCAGAATATCACAGAATCCCGCGGTCGGCTAGAACCCATGGAATATGTAAGGTTGGAGAAATCCGAAGACTCTCCTACCTTAGGTTGACTCCTGATCTGCGATCCGGGATTCTGGGTAAGGGACCTCGGTTACAAAGAGGGAAGGTGTTAGGCACCCTCTCTGCCCGTACAAACGTACGGTCTCTACTTTGTGTGGTAGAACAATCTCAAGGGAATGATGGATGTTGTGGTCGTGATGGGACTAGGCACACATGGATTTCTGATGCGGCGAGATCCGAGATTTCGGCAGGCCACAGAGCATACATCCAATAATGTGTCTAGAAGGCGGATGTGATGATGCTTATGTAAAAAGGTAAGAAAATGGACTAGATCACTAGGAATTTCTGATGTGACAGGATCCGATGTACGGCAAGCCACAGAACATACGTTCACAAGAGATCTAGAGAAGCAGGGGGGTTGAGAGGGGAATAGATATCATGATGAATGCTTGTAGGATGATGGATCCTTAGCTTGATTTTTGAATAGGCTAAGACATAGACTGAACCATGACTAATCTAGGCTGAGCTTTATGGGTTGGAAAGGTTGAGAAGAAGGCTAGGGGATGACTGAAAAAATCAGGATTTTGAAAGCTTGGGAGCTCCTTCCCTTTCCCTCACTCTCTTCCTTTCCCACTCTCCTCCTCTCTCACTCTCTTTCTCTTGGTTGTTATTGAAATGAGAAGTGGAGAGGGCTATTTATAGCCTTCTCCAATGGCATTGCTGTAATTATTAGGTTTGAGGGGGTTAAAAGCTGAGGTGGCAAGTGGTGGTTGGTGGAGGGGAGAGAGACGCCATGTGGCACACTCTCATTGGCTCTTGAGGCCAGTAAAACTGTAAATAGTGGAGATGGGAGGGGTAAATCCAGGGAAAAGTTGACTTTTGGACGCTGGGACAGCTGTCCACATGCGGGCCGTGAGCGGCGGCATTCGGAGTACCGTAGGTGGTAGTCAGACTACCGCCCGCAGTAGTCAGATTACCTCCTGGGCCGCGTTCGGGCCGGGCCTGAGCGTGTAGGTTTTGTGTGACGCGCTGGTTCGTCCGATGGCCTCCTTTTTGGGTTTCTGTGGCCCAGATAGGTGGATTTAGGTTCGGGTAAAGGGTTCTAGCCAGGGTGTAGGGTAAAGGTGGGGTCGTATGCAGATTGAATGGTTCGGATTATGGTTTCTGGCTGCGGATTGGAAGTTTGGGGATTTTGGACCAAGGTCTTAGGTTTAGGATGGGATTTGGGTTTGGTTATGATCGTGGTTCCCGGATTGTCTTAGCCTTCTCGAAATGTTAGCCTGGGTGGGGTGTCTACAGTTTCATGTTCCAAGAAATTTTATGCTGCGCATTTAAATCTGATTAAACGCAAATTAGTAAAAATTAGCATAGCAAAAATTAGCATATATCAGTACACATACTCCATGTTAGCCACCCCTGCTAGGGATCGATACTTTACTTTGATATTGATGTTGCTCACCAAGTGTTCGATGAATGACTCAAAGAAGTGTGGCTGGTGGCAAGGAAGCCTTTTTTTAAAAAAAAATAAAATAAAATTATGTTGCTTAAAAAGTATTTAATAAAATATCTTTAAAATTATTGCTGCTGTCTCGAATATAGTGAGATTTAAAAGGTGCAGTCCAGGTATTTGTGAAAATGCTCCAATGACGAACTCGGCTCGATGTAACACCCTGGTCACTGCTTCAATGTGGGCAAGCTACCGCGCTGGGCAAGCTACCGTGCTGGGCAAGCTATTGTTGCAGTTAGAGTTGTACACGAGCAGAGTATACTCGTTAACTCACTCAATTCAACTCGGAAATACTTGACTCGACTCGGCTCGAAATGAGTTCGAGCTGAGGACGAACTGATTTTTGGTGCTCGAATTGAGTTCGAGCCGAGCACGAGTTGTTGCAGTTGACTGTAAAGTAACTTGTCTCACATCGGAAGAGTTGTCCGAAGTAATGGTGGTTATATGTGTGATTTGGACTTTCCTTGTATGAGGCCTTTTGGAGGGTGACCACGAGAACAAAACCGTGTGGATCTAATGAGATCCAAAGCGGACAATATCGTACAGTGCTGGTCGGACCATTATACTCGATCTTGGCTCGAACTCAGCTCAAATTGCCCGAGTGAACCGCGCCGAGTTGGCCAACCAAGCTCGAGGACCGAGCCGAGTTCGAGCTGAGGCCAGCTCGACTCGGTTCAACTCGATGTACACCCTACGCCACTATTTTACCTTTGACCGTCCATTTGATAGCTGTTAATTGGATGGTTAGTATTGCTTGATCAGTATGGTCTTAGATATATGACCCATCAATTCTGTGCCCCACAATTTCTACAGACTGGACAATCGTAAATGAATGACAGACTGACACGTGTCAGTAGGGAGATTCCCAACCATTTGCAAATGGTGGCAAACTATCACAGGGTCTGCGAGTCGTTTACAAGATGTAAATTCTCAAATAATGATGAATTGTCTTACTCGCTTGAGATGAACACGTGTCATTATGTAACATATGGATAAGATCTGGTCCATTATTATGGTATGGCCCAATTTATTAACAGTTCATAATAATAATTATTTCTGTTTCCTATCATTTGATTATACTGTTTTAGAACTCAATGTTTAATTAAAATACCTGTGGTTCATATTTAAGGTACCATTATATAAATATTATTAATTTTAAAATATATTTATTTTTAAATAAATTTATTTATAAAATATTCTTATAACTGATGAATGGACCGGATCTTTCAAAAATATGCCACGTTATCCCATAGTCCTCGAAGCCTCAATCTCCATCTTAAGCGAGCTAGTTCGTTTTGTATTCCTAGATATGCTGAGTAGATCACCACCGATACCTAACGTACAAGCAACGGTATCGAGAGAGAGAGAGGGGCGGGACGGATCCGTGACTGTGGGGCCCACCTTGATGTATGTGTTTTACATGCACGCCATCCGTACGTTTTTCCAGCTCGCTTAAGGGCATGAGACCGAAAATGAAGGAGATCGAAATATCAGGTGGACCACACCACGGGAAACGGTGATCGAACGGTCAGGATTACTGATCGGAGAAGCTAGGCACCCATCCAGAACGTTCAAACCATGGGCCGCATTATGTACGGAGCACGTACCGTAACTTCACACTAGTAAAACCGATCCTACCCATCCACTCGTCGAAATTCATCATGTTAGATCATCCGGCTAGTGTGATGTTCTGAACTCCATCCACGGTGGGAGCACAATTTCAACGGTCTGGATTGACGTACAATTACACTGGAGAGAGAGCGAGAAAGAGCAAGAGAGGGTGAAAGATTGAACGGTCAGGATTATTGATTGGAGAAGGTAGAAATGCATTCCGAACGTTAAACTGTGGACCACCTTACGGATGGAGCATGCACCGGAGCTTCATGCAGTAGTTAGATTATCCTATCAATCCAGTGGTCGAAATTCAATATGGTCAATCAGATGGTTTAGATTATCCTGCCAGGGCGATCTCCTGGAGTCCATCTACGGGGAACCACAAGATCGACGGTCCGGATTGACGCATTTGCATATCGAAATTCAACATGTGCAATCAGATGGTTCAGGTCATCCGGCTAAAGTGATCCCCATCCAGGGTGGGACCACAACTTCGACGGTCTGGATCGACTCATATGTATTCTAGAGAGATGGGGCGGCTATCAAACGGGCGGTCAGAAAAAGTCGGCAGTCAAAATCTAACGTGCGGCTACCATATGGACGGTCATTAAAAGATCGGCCGCCCAGATTTAAGAGGAAAAACAAAAGAAATGGTTGGACCATCAGATCAGCGTTGAATGCCCGGCATCTCCACCAAATCCAAAGTGGGACCCACATTAGGACGGCTTCAACAGACGTGCAGGTGCATGGTTGCCACGTGTACAGCAGCAACTTAGCACCAGATCAGATCCGGTCCTTCCGTGGGATAGTGACCATCCCGACATCTCCACTAAATCCAAAGTGGGACCCACATTCGGACAGCTTGGACAGACGTGCTGGTGCATGATTGCCACGTGTACAGCGGCATTCGCACCGGATCCGGCCCTTCCGAGGGATAGTGGTCCAAAGCACAAAGGAGCAATTCGATACTCTGGCGGAGTGAGGTAGTTTGTACGCATGCACTTATCTAATGCATATTTAAAATACATGAAACGTAAATTCAACCGTTCAAACTGTGGGACCCACCCTATATAGATGATTTTCTTGAAATAGTATTGGTTGAAATAGTAGAAAATCTGATTAGTGGATCTCTTTGTATTGATTCCTAGCCTTTGTCTATTTACATCTGCTAACAATTCAATTAGAATGTTGGTTTAGTGCATCTCTTTATAGAAGACCCAAGAAAGTGTGGTCTACTATTTTAACGGATCTATTTGAGTTTAAATATATGTCAGTAGTATAAGTTTGGAGTACATGCGTATGGATTATCATACTCTGCCAGAGTATCAAATTTCTTCTTGATGAGGAAGTTCTTCCAACGAACCACGTGACACGCAGGCCCGCATTTTTGCAGTCTACGGAGTTTTTAAATTCTGGCAACTAGATCCCATTAATAGTTAATCCAGACCGTTGATATGTTTTCAAACACCTCTGATGGACCATTAATTTAAAAACACTGATATTAAGATTTTCGAAAATTTGAAATTTTCTAATGATAGACGGTTAAGAAAAGAAGTACAAGAGCAGTCCACGTTCAAAATCCTAAACTGGCCGCTGAGATCTTCCAATCTATGAAAATTTTTTGGATTTTTCTATCTAAGGTCGGAATTAACAGATGAGAAGCTGAATTACAAAATCATGGGCCCCACTTGAAGAATTGAAGCGCGTGTGTACGGTGTAAAGATAAGGGCTATCGTACCATATTAGATATACAGACAGCATCACCTTCGCTGGCGCTTCACTCTTCGCGGGTCCGTAGTGGAAACAAAAACCGGTTTTTCCTCACCCTCTCTCTCACGCGTCCTCGGTCGAGGACCAGAAAGTTTATAGTGTTCCAGATTCATCAGTCCGTAGAATAGGACCCAGCTTGCAGTGATCCCGACCGTTGATCTTATAATCCCTACTCTGAATGTGGGGACCCAAAAAAATCTATCGGATTTGAATTGTGGCCTAGATTTTCCAGGGAAAACCATACCAAATGGTTTATGAAAAAGGTCAATTATTGGATGGATTGGATCAGCAGTTGTTTGTTTCATCCCACATCTGCTGTGGGTCCCGTAAGATGAACGACATGGATCAACAGACATGGGTCCCACTTGTAGAGAGTCCATAGTTCTTCTCTCCCTCTTCAAGAAAACTAAAAAAAAAGGTACTCCCATCACGAAAGAACAGTCAAGCACAAGAGAAGAAGAAAAGCCCATCAACCATATGAAGATCTTCGATTCCAACGGGTTCGTTCTCTCCAATCTATCATTTCCTTTCTTCTTCTATTTTTTTTATTGTTTTTCCATTTAGTTGAGAACAAAACAGAAAAATCGATTTATTGTTTATTATTATTATTATTCTTTGTGCTGTGGTTGTTGGAAATAGAGAGCAAGAGATAGGAGATTCATGAACTGAATGTTTCTTGACTTGGGTTCTCTCCAATTCCATTTCCTTTCTGGGTTTTGATTGATTAATTGAAGAAAAAGCAGAAAGTTTGTTTTTTATTGTGTTTTCTTGTGCTGTGCTTGGTGGAAAATAGAGAAGTGATTGGAGATTTATCCACTGCCTGTTTTCTGATTTGGGTTCTCTCTAATTCCCACTTTGAATTCTGTGTTCGGTTGTTTCTGCATTTCATTTAAGAAAAAGCCGAAATTTTGATTGGTTTTGCAATTCATTGAAGAAAAAGCTGCAAATTATATTTTATTTTTTCTGTGTTTTTTGTGCTGTGGTTGTTGTCAAATAGAGGAGAAGTGATATTCATGCACCGCATGTTCTCTAATTTGGATTCTCGCGAATTCCCATTTTGAATTCTGGGTTCCGATTGATTTTGCGTTTCATCAGAGAAATAGCCGAAATTTTGATTTATTTTGCAATTCATTGAAGAAGAAAGCAGAAATTTTGAGTTTTCTGTGTTGTAGTGTTGTGGTTGTTGGAAAATAGAGGAGAAGTAAATGGAGATTCATGCACTATATATTTCTTGATTTGGGTTCTCTCCAATTCATTTTGAAATCTGGGTTTGGATTGATTCCGCATTTCATTAGAGAAAAAGCCAAAAATTTGATTGATTTGCAATTCATTGATTTTTGTGTTTTTTGTGCTGTTCATCCACTGCATGTTTCTTGATTTGGGTTTTATCCAATTCCCATTTTGAATTCTGGGGTTCTGATTAATTTTCATTTCATTAGAGGAAAAGCGGAAAATTCGTGTTTTGATATATATTTTATGATCGGATTTTTGTTTTTGTTTTTTGGTATTACCAGGAAAATAGAGAGGAAGAGATTGGAGATTCATTTACTGCATGTTTCCTGAACTGGGTTCTTTCCTGTTTATGGATTCGACTTGGATTTCGATCTGAATTTGTGTTCTTGATCCAGTTCTTTTGACGTTTTTGAATTTTGGATTGTGGGAATTTCATTGGTTCTTTCATTCTTTTTAGTTTGGAGTAGAAATTTAGTTGTTACTTTCCCTGTCGACCATTGGCGGTTTACGGGCCCGAACGGTGGCAGCTATGTCTAGCTTTGTTGGTGTTTTTGTCTCCGATCCATTGCTTCACAGCCAATTCACTCAGGTCCAGTTGCGTGGTCTTCAATCCAATGTAAGTTCTCGATTCTCTTCTGCTTCAAGTTAGTCTTCTCTCATCTTGTACTCTACAATGCTCCATCCTAGTTGCTGTCTTTCACACCCTCCAGCTTTCTGTAAGGTGGGGCCCATGTTTCTGTGATCTAGAACACTCATCTGTTGGACCCCATCGGATGGGCAGTGGATTGAAATGAATCTTGAACAATCTATCTGCTCAATACATGGACCTTTTTCACTTTGCATGTGAACCATTGGATGTTTTCTTTTAACCATCCGTATGCAGGTCAATTATTTGATGGCCAGGATGGTCCAGCACGGTTTTTTAAGCAGCATCACTGTTCTGGGGCCACCAGATGACAGTCCGGATCATTGGAAGACAGGCCTCTTTTGTTATGGAATGCTGGCTCTTTTTTGAAAAAAAAAAAACCAGTAATTTAGCATGAACATTGTATATTTACTCTATCAAAGAACCATTACTGAATTAGTTGCCTCTTGATGAATTCTCTCATGCCTTATGATTTGAGAATGCATGATTCACATTGATTTTTCTTCCTGGTAGAATGCAGTAGAATTTATCATCAGATTACACACCTTCGATTGAATTAAATCATTCATTGTGTTTTGAAGAAATAAGATCTCATGTCCAATTATCTTCTTGGTAGAGTATATTGAAACATTCACTATTAAAGCAGTTGTGTTTCACCAATTTCGCTTATGCATTGAGATTATAGGAAAATTATGTTTTAACGGGTCGTATTGCATGTGATTCCAAATTTGTATGGTTTTGTTGTAGTTTGTTTCTATGAGAAGGGAATTGGGTCATGTTACGGTCAGGGATTTACCGCCTGCAATGGTGAAACTTAAGGCTTTCAAAGATATGCTTACTGTGGAAGAGATCAGCAGGATCTTGGGTGAGTCGTATTCCATTACGAGCGATGAGATCGATTTTGAAGCATTTCTACGGGTGAGGTTGCATAGGCTTTCTCTACTTTCCCTTTTCAGTCGAGTTGAAGGACGAGTAGAACATATAGATAAAATTGATTGGATGGGCAGGCTTATTTGAATTTGCAATCTCGGGCGGCTGCGAAGTTGGGTGGTTCAAAGAATTCATCCGCATTCCTGAAGGCCACGACAACCACCCTTCTACATACGATTGACGAATCGGAGAAGGCATCTTACGTCGCCCATGTCAACAGCTACCTTGGAGATGATCCATTTCTGAAGAAATATCTTCCTTTAGACCCCACGACGAATGATCTTTTTGAGCTTGCAAAAGATGGAGTTCTTCTATGGTACTTTTTGAGCATTGCATGCTGAACTTTTTTATAGGATTGTGAATGTTGTTAGCTTTATAGTGATTGATGCACTTGCCGGTTTGATGATGCAGTAAGCTGATCAATGTCGCTGTACCTGGAACGATCGATGAACGAGCAATCAACACTAAACGGATACTCAACCCATGGGAAAGGAATGAGAACCATACCCTTTGTCTTAACTCTGCCAAGGCCATTGGGTGCACTGTTGTTAACATCGGAACACAGGATCTTATTGAAGGGAGGGTGAGTTGAACGGGTTCTTCCTCGGTTCTCTGACTGTTTTTGGGACTCTTATTTTCTGACTCAGTGTCATTGAATTATTGAAACTTGTTCAGACATGTTTTGTATATTTATACTGATTTTGGAATTTTGGAGATCCTTTCTGCCATGTTTTTGAAGCATGAGTTCATAATAATCCATTATTATGTGCGGGCTGTTAGAACTCGTGGCATGCTTTAATAATTTTTATACTTCAGTTCCATGCAAGTTGGACGCTGGCACATGCATCCATGTTGTACACGGTGGATTTCAAAAGTCAGATTCATTGGCATGTCCATGCAAAATATGTTAGCTAAATCGCCTATACCCCATGTTTTCCATTCCAAATCCTGAGATCCGGATTACAGTTTATTTGCAATCTGGATTTCTATTTTTCCCAAGCCAAAATTATGGTTCTATACTCCTTGTGTAGCTTAACTTGTAATGTGAATCTATATCATAATGTATTATACAGGTAGTGTTGCACAACACGCCAACAACGCAAGTGAACCGAGATCCAATCTCAGGTCTCACCCACAAACGATAAACAGGAAGAAATATAATCTAAAAGAAGAATCAAAGCATTCTAAACAAACCACAATACAGAATATGCGCGGAAAAACCCCAGCAAGGGTAAAAAACCATGGGTGCAAACTTCCACTATGAAGAAAACAAGATTACAAGTAGTATGCTAACCTTTCGCCCTCGGATGTATAGAAAAAAAACCCTTTGCATACACCTTAGAATTACCTAGAAAAGCCCTAGGAACCCCTATTTATAGTTTAGGCAACTTCCTTTTGCACCTCTACGAAAATCGCCTCAAATTTACGCAGTCCGTGTAAAGTCCGCGTAAGAATTTGTGTAGCCTCGACTAGTCGAGAGAGGTCCTCAACTGTCTGAGCGGACCACTTGACTGGTCATGCACCACGGACACCAAAAATTGCAGCACGCTGGACTTTGAGTCAAGCAAGCCCTCGACTGGTCGAGTGGCACGTCTAGATTAACTCCACACCTCAACAAGTAGGACCTATAATAATAATATTCATCATTTCACATACAAGATACAATATCAATTTGTATACAAAACTATATTGTATCTAGCTAGTGTATGTATTGGAGCACTAGATGATCCTACCCCAAGCATTCAACGCATTGGAGGAAGTAGCATGCCATGTTAACGGTAGCCTATTACAACTATTTTAAACTAATATATTTTAATACTATATTGGGAACTGATATTTATCCCACCCTGATTGATTTGCATATGACTGTTCTTGCTTTGGGAACTGAAATAGTACACTTCTATCCTATTTCAGTTACCAAAATGGAAAAGGTGTGTATGCCAATCAATTATGGTGGGTGTAAACTGTGGCTCCCAATGTAATACTTTGCATGCAAAGAAAATACGAAATCATCACTATCGTCATCATAATAGACTTAACTCTCTTTTTGGGGTCCACAAAGAAAGAAAATATAAAAACAAGAAACAGTAATGATAAACTTAAAACTAACTATTTATTTATATAAATTTCCTAAAATAAAAGAATACTAATTGAGCATAGAAATTATTTTTGGTTAGATTATCATCATAATCGTAGACATATCCCAGCTATTTGGGTCTGCTTTATAAATCTTGTTTTCCCAAGTTGAAACAGGATTTCTCATGACCGGTGTTCAGGCGTATTGCATGGGCATGTCTGTGTGCACACATGTTGGCACGACAATTCGTAGGAAGTGCTTTCCTTGTTACACAGCATCAGACTCTCTCTCTCTCTCTCTCTCTCTCTCTCTCTCTCTCACACACACACACACACACACACACACACACACACACACACAAAGTTGTAGATACATCACGTTTGTGTCGTGTATTGTTTTGCCCTTATGTTTGATGACTGGCTTGAACTTAAATTCGACTTTCTTAGTGATTTTTTTGCCCAATCACAGCCTTCAAATTATTGGACTGAATTATTTAATTGTTTGGATGCAGCCTCACCTGTTACTTGGGTTGATATCTCAAATTATTAAGGTATGCATTGGACACCTTGTTAGCAATTTGCATCGGAACTTCTTCTCCGCATAAAATTAAAAAAGGAACGATCATAAGAGGGCTAGAAACATAGCTATGCAGGTGTAAATGGGGAATTAAAATAGTTACTTTGGATATAGAGGAGAAATATAATGTTCTGCCGAAGCAAAACTGCACCTTTTGCTTGGGCAGAAGCTGTATGGTGGGGCCTGATCAAAACCATTTCTGGTGGGAGACATTGGTAATGGGATGTGTTCTGAAAGTCTTTCCCATCACAAAATCTTAGCCATATGACTGGTTGGTTGTTTCCCATTGAACTTAGACCATTGGCCTACCTGTCGATTTGCAGGCCAACTATTAGACGGTTAGGATCATTTGGCGGAGGGTTTTCTTTTTTTAGATTCACAATCAATGATGGGCCATCTCAGATGAATGGTCTAGATCTCCAATAGCTGGCCCTGCCTAGGCAGTTGTTTGGATGAACCAAAATGGTTATGCAGTTCAATTGAACATCATATAATTTATACCATATATAACACGAGCAGCGTTTGGCCAATTTTTCCCTCTCAATTAGTTCTCAGGGGTGGCGAACTTTGATTATCCAAAGGACATGGAAGAGCTTTTAAGTAAAGTTAACGATATTTCAGGAACTTGAAAATGTGTCTGGCTTCCAGTGGACGGTTCAAATTTCACCTGCAAAAGCCAGCCAATGGCTTATATTTTACTCACAAACAGCCTATTGACTTTCTCTCTCAGAAACTTTAGGCACCGACTTCTAGAAAATCTTTATACATGCTCTATGCGTTTCGGCTGCCTTATTAATTTTCCTTTGGTGATTCAAAAATCAGATACAACTGTTGGCGGACCTCAACTTAAAGAAGACACCTCAATTGGTGGAGTTGGTAGATGACAGCAAGGTCAGGATACGTTGATTGGTTATGGCCTCTCCTTCGTTTCTTTAGTTTGGATTGGCAAGAAAATGGTTCCCTTTTGCGATATGGTGGTGTTGGTTTTTTGCAGGACGTGGAGGAGCTCATGGGTTTAGCCCCTGAAAAGATCTTGCTAAAATGGATGAATTTCCATCTCGAAAAGGCCGGCTACAAGAAACCTGTTACAAATTTTTCTTCTGATGTGAAGGCAAGTTAACAGCAGTTTTTTTTTTTTGAATGATGATAAACTTATTAAGAAGGCCACAGCCAAAAAGGAAAACAAAACAAAGGAAATTACAACTGAATCCAACTCTCAGTGAACTGCACCGCACCCTTAGACGCAAAGACCCACTCCTTGACAAGCGATTCTGCCTTTTGAAAGATCGATGGCACCAAATGTTGCTTATTTCTGAAACATCGATCATTTCTTTCTAGCCATATACATACCAAATACCCGCCAGCAACGCCATGCGCCATACATATTTCCCAACCTTTCCTTTACCTCCTCCATGCCATGCCCCAAAGAATGAACCGATAGAGCTTGAAATCACCCAATCCACACCAAACAACTTGAAAAACCCCTCCCACATCTTACCCGTGAAGGAACAATGAAGGAAAATATGATCCCAGATTCTTCATTTCGATAACGCATCACACACACATTCAGGAGAACCATCTTTCTTTTTGAAGATTGTCCACCGTAAGAACCTTCTTGCAACCAACAAGCCATGCGAAAGCCGCCTCCTTCGGAGGAGCACCATAATGCCATCTATATGATGTCGGACAAACTTCTTCTGTTGAAACACCACCATGCAAGACCTTATAGCGTGACCTGACCGAGAATCTTCCCGACTTGTCATGAAGCCATTTCAAAGAATCATTTTCTAGAAGCACCAGGCGGACTTTTGAGAGCAAAACAAGCAAGTTGGAAAGATCGACAACCTCTTCATCATACAGGAACCTCTTACACAGAGGGGTCCAAACAACTTGCTCACCTTGAATTGAAAAACATTGATCAACACATGTTTCTCTATCCACCACAATTTTTGCTAATCTTGTAAACAAATCCTTAAGTTTATGATTCCCAACCCAAGTATCCTCTCAAAACCTTATGCCACTCCCATCGAACCCTACTCCTTCCCATACTTTCCTTTCCAAAGAAGTGACCATTCGCCAAAGATAAGATGCCCTATATAACGAAGACGCCAATTACAACAGTTTTAATAATTAGTAATAAAAATAAAAAATACTTGCAAGCTTCTAATATGATGCACCCTTTTCTATTTCTGTTGTATGTTTTTTTTTTAAAACTTTTCTTGTGTAATTCTGTAGGCTTTTGCCTTTTATCAATAAATTCATCACTGCTCAGAAAAAAAAGAAAAGAAAAAGAAGCACCGGGCGGTCTTCATTTCTTCTTCTTATTCTTTTTTCATTTCATTTTGTTTCATTTTGTTTTTTTTGGTTTTGTTTTGTTTTTGTTTTTTTGTTTGCTATTGAAACTCTTTTACTGGGAATGTGAAGTTCTAAAAACAGAACTCATGTAATTGCTTTTAATAGAAGAGTCACTTTGTCCATCGATATGCTCGGAGTTGGTTACTTTCCATTTATTTGAACATCCTTTCTATGCCTAAGTCCTTTATAGGAAGGAGATCCTGTGCATAAATTTCGTGGTTGTGATTGAACTGTATGTGTAAGTTCAATACATTTCCAATAAGGGTATCCACATTTGCTGGTTTTTTAGAGGCAGATGTTAGTAAGAGTAGATGCTTTTTGTCTTTGAGGCCTCCTAGTACATAACTACATAGTTACTTGAATTAGGCAGAATTGGGGGTGTTTCATCATCTTCGTAGTCGCTGCAGATTATAAGTGGGGGAATGAATCATAAGATTCTCCCTTTCCCTTTCTCCATCCCCATCTTATTTATCCTTTCTGAATGATATAACACTTATTAGATGCTGTATTTAGAGAATTATTGAATCTAGGAATCAAAACTCTATTTTGGAGTGCAACTCACCCGCAGACCAATTTGGTAGATTACAAATATGTTTTGAGGGTTGACTCAGACTGGTGACCACCGAAACAGAGTTTAATCAACCGAGTTGTTTGCCTTTGGCTGAGATCGTAATACGATTAAACCATTGTTTCTAGATGATAAAAATGATATTTTTGTTCTTGGTTTCAAGAATTGGTCTGTATGCTTCGCAAGTATAGTGTCCCTAGTTTTATCCTCAGTATTGCAATTTCACCGAGATGGAGAAAAGGATGTACATGCATATGGGTGATTGTAATTGATTCAGAGACAGGACCCGTCTTGGATAGGCCACAGCAGATTCCCTAAACATACGAACAATCCTAATCATTTGACCAATGGATTTGACGGTGTGCTCCAGTGGTACTGGAAATATCTGGCGCCCACACATTGTATTCACACCATCCAACCTGTCTATAAGACGCATAACCTCAGAAAACCCCTATCACAAAAACCTCAGCCCGACCCAAAACTAAAGCGGGCCACAGAAAAGGAAATGAGCTATAGGAGGGAACACCCACCCGTTGATTAGCATGGGGTACCTACCGTATTTCATTTATATAATCATGGCTGTTCAGACTCCTCATCCAGTATAGATGAAGGTTAAGGGCAAGATTCAGCCTGTTTTGCAACTCACGTGGGCCCCTCTGAAATTAAAGGGTGGGCGCTCCTTACCAAATAGTTCACTTCTCTATGGCCCACCTTAGCTTTGGATCAGGATGAGTTTGGGTGCTAGAGGTTTTCTGAGTTGACGCATCTGATAGATGGGTTGGATAGTGTGAACACATAATGTGGGCCCCACATCTGCCCGGTACCACCACAGTGCCTCCCTCCACCCGTATTTTACTTTTAACTGTTTGTGGCCTATCCATGGTGCACTACCTGTTGAATGGTTCCAATTGCTTGCATGCATGCCCCAATTGCGTGAATTCAGCACTCCCCCGGTTCGCCTTCCTTTCCCATTTTTTGCTCAATCCCTTTCTCTTGGCCCAGAAGTTCCTGCGTGTTTTATGTGGCATTCTGTATCTCACTAGTCTGTATACTTGCAGGATGGAGAGGCTTATGCTTACCTCCTTAATGTGCTTGCGCCAGAGCATTGTAGTCCAAACACATTGGACACGAAGGATCCTAAAGAGAGGGCGGAACTTATACTTGAACATGCAGAGAGAATGGATTGCAAAAGATACTTAACTCCAAATGACATTGTTGAAGGCTCGCCGAATTTGAATCTAGCATTCGTTGCACATATATTTCACCACAGGTGAGGACATCATGCTCCTTATCTTGTATTTCCTTCTACTACTCCCTCTTCTCTTCCCATTTTGTGGCTTCTTTCAGTGCAACATGTTGTTGTTACTTGTATATCTTTTGATAGTCATTCTCCACTGGAGCTGTAGTTATTTGGGCAAGTTACGCCAAACCCACATGGACATCTATTCATGGCCATGTATGCCACCGGGCACGTGTTTGGACACCTCACCCATGCATCAGGTGGATCCCACCGTGTAAGTGGACTGTCCCGAAAATCCAACTGGTTTACTCATTGAGTAGGCCACATGTACTTCAGTAGGGACCGTTGGAAATTACTTTTAAGATCAACTTTTGTGCATGCATGGTCAGCCTGATCTTTGAGCCAGGTCTTTGATACAGCAGGCCCACCTGATGCACAGGTCGAATGTACCATATGTGCGAGGTTGGCAGGTGATGGCTGTGAGGAGTGGTGCAGTAGAGCTTAGGAAAGCTCTATGTGGTTTTGTCTGTAAAGAGGTATTTAGCTTCTACAGTGGCTGCCACTAGTATGTGGGTGTCTTCAACTAAGTGTTTGGTGATGAAATTGTTGATAACTATCTCTGCATCATTGGATAATTCTTAAATTTCGTTAGTTCCCTGAAGCTGCAGATGTTGTAGCAATTTATTGGTGAATGAAGAAAATAAGATTTTGGAAAGATGCCAAGATGTTTCCATCTTCTCTTTAGAATCCCATTATTCATCTCTTAGCATTTTAATACGTGATGCTAACTTCTGTTTTTTTTCTTTTTCCTTTTTTCTTTCTTTTTCTTTTTTCTTTTCTTTTTTGATAACATATATCATCATCATAGTCAACATTGTGTTCTTAGCCTTTCTCCTAGCAATTTGGGGTTGTCTTTTAAATTGTGGTGACTCTTCAACCGTCCATGTGGCAGTGTTGTATGGCGAATCTAGACCTTCCAAATCACTTAACCAAATGTGGATGGAGCATAACCCAAAAGTGACACTGAGAATGTGATAGTAACCATCTGATTTGCCCTTTCAATTTTGACCGCTCATTATTTTACTTTTAACCATCAATTGGACGGTTAGGATTGGTTGATCAATGTGATTTTAGAGATATGCTCCATCCACAATGTGCCCCACAGTTTGGAGACGGTCTGGATAGTACTACGCAAGTGCCACATTTGAGGTGGATGAGTCACCACCATTACTATCATAGGAGTCTACCATGCTAGACAAGCTTGCACTTTATTCTCACTATTGCGCATTATCCACAAAGGGAAATTTGCAAACAGTTAAAGGCCTCTAGCAAGCTTGTCACCATGCTAGACAAGCTTGCTAGTCACGATATTTTTAGAGTTCCAAAACTACAACGCAGTTATATCTACTGTATCTTTTTAAAAGGCCATGCCTTTTCCTTACATTACCTACGCCCTTTTGATAGCTTCAATGCATAAATTCTTTTGGTTTTCTCAAGACAGTTCATCAGCACTATGCCATTCTTTTTCTTTGGTTTGTTTGTGTTTTATGCTAATTCTGTGGTAATTATGACTCAGATAGTGATTGAGAAGTATAAATACTTAATACTAATTGAGTGTTGATCTTAATCTTTTGTAGGAACGGTTTGTCAGTAGATAGCAAGAAAATATCATTCGCAGAGATGATGCCAGATGACGTGCAAGTATCTAGAGAAGAAAGGGCTTTCAGATTGTGGATCAACAGTCTTGGAGTTTCTACATATGTTAATAATGTATTTGAGGATGTTAGAAATGGGTAAGCATGCAGCCATGCTTAGCTGTAGGTGTGTCACTGGGCTGGATTGGACCAGACCGGGTTTGTCCTGTTTGCTGGTTGGGCCTGAAATTTGGCCACAGCTGCCTGAAAAGCCTTAGCCCAGCCTAGGACAAATGGAACAAGCCTAGATCCACATTCACTTCTGGCCTCAATACAAAGAAGTCATCAGATTTGAGCCTCGGCCTGAGCCCTACCTGTTTATTCCTTGAGCATGAAAATTGAGCCAGACCTGTGTGATAGCCTAGAATTAATGGTGGCAATGGGCCAGGTACCCTGCCCAACCCAATGAGACTGACCCAGCTTTGGGGTGGGCTTGGACCTACTAGCTTGGCCCAGTGTCTGGGCTTGCGTCTCACATGCATGGCCTGATCAATTTTCAGGTCAGGCTTGGACTAAGTCATTTTAGCCTGACGAGGCCCATTTCTATATGGACGTGTTGTTTCCAACAAATGTGCCATTCCAATCCTCAGGCAATCCATCTTGAATGTTAACTGTTGATTTCATTCTTCTAACATGTCTATTTCTTAGTGCATGTGTGGCTCACTTGATGAACAGATGGATTAGGAACATTCAAGTGGGAAATAGGGATTTATCAAGTTTTGGTCTGGGTCGGGTCTGGGCCCAACAATTTTGGGGGCTCGGGCCTGATGTGCTAGGCCCATGCCATGCTTGGGCCTTGGGTCTGAATGTTAGGCTGGGCCCAGCCCAAACCTGTCCCATTGTCACCTCTACCTAGAATTGATGCCTTGAGCTTCTGCTGCGGCGGCCCAGGCACAGAAGCCTGATTGCCAACCATGCCTATTGACAGCCACACTCGGCTGTCCAGGCTTCTCTATTGACACTGCTAAATCTCATGTATGCAGATGGGTTCTGTTGGAAGCGCTAGACAAAGTGTCTCCGGGATCAGTTAACTGGAAGCAGGCATCCAGGCCACCCATTAAGATGCCATTTAGAAAAGTAGAAAACTGCAACCAGGTTGTGAGGATTGGTAAACAGCTGAAGTTCTCCCTAGTTAACGTGGCCGGGAATGATATTGTGCAAGGAAATAAGAAGCTCATACTTGGCAAGTGTATTCTCATCTCAGATGATTATTTCTCGAGGTTTCCAACATTTCGGGTTGGTTTTTATCCACCCAAATTACTATGTTACTTCATGATGTGATGATCGTAAGCAGTCTGCATGGCCATTCAGTGTGCAAACTGCTTATTGTCGATTGCATGATCATGCAATGGGAAGATTCTTCTTATTAGAAACCAACCCAAATACATGTGATCATTCCCAACCTGACCTAGCCCGATCAGAATTAGGTGCAACCTGAATTCAAACCGGGTTGGCATTTTTCAACCTGAACACAACCCAAGGACCTAGACAACACAACCTGAGCTAACCTGAACTCGGGTTGGTCAGTCGGATTCTGGTTGACCCGAACCCAAGTTGCAGACCTTGACAGTACTAGTATGGGGTTATCAAATCCGTATCAAACTTGAACAAATCTGAGTGAACTGCTTTGTAGATTGTTGCTAATTAAGGCCATTTCTGTATAATCTTGAATTGTGAAATGAGTCGTGCTGTTTTTCAGCTTATCTATGGCAGTTGATGAGGTTTAACATACTTCAACTCCTGAAAAACTTGAGATTCCACTCCCAAGGAAAAGAGATTACGGATACCGATATCCTCAACTGGGCGAACACCAAAGTGAGGAGTACGGGCAGAACTTCTCAAATGGAAAGTTTCAGGGTAAGCTTCTCCTTTGCTTCATGAATTTCCATAAACCCACATGTACCTCAAGACACTGTGTGCATGTGATCAACCATGTGTAAATTAATAGTGGATCGTTGGCAATTTTTCTAGATAATCCATTATTACCCCATGCGTGGTCCACATGATGAGTTGATGGGTGTCATTTGTCAGCCAGGTCATGGGACCCACCGGATGCATGAGTGGATTTCCCACACGCATGCCGCAGTGTGGGGGTGTCTAGAGTTGGATGTGCAGAACTCTTGTTTCATTACCTAAAGAAATGCTTATTTATTTATTTATCTGAGATAGCAGCAATTTTTCTTCAGGATAAGAACCTATCAAACGGGATATTTTTCCTCGATCTTCTTAGTGCGGTGGAACCAAGGGTTGTCAATTGGAACCTTGTTACCAAGGGCGAAAGCGGTGCGTATTCTCACAAGTTGGCATTTTATCTCATTCACTAGTTCTGATTGCATGATGATGACTTGTTTGCTTCAATTAATCGTTTTTTACTCTCTTGGAAAATATAATGTGGAGGAAGGCACCGCTATAGTGATGTCCACTCATTTTGGCCTTCCAAGTGTTTCATTTCATTTTTGGGTGGAACTTGGGTGGGTTGAGTCAGGTTGGTGGTCAATCTGAGCCCTACCCGACCTCAAGAGGACCCCACCCTCGAGTTGTCCCAAACTGAGGTGCCCAGCACGAACCCAACCCGAATTCCTCTACACTTGACTCAATCCAACCCACCCTGACCCAACCTAACCCAAATACTATTATTCCCAATCCAACCAATCCATATTTGTTCAACTCGAACCCAACCTGATTTCAAATTGGGTTGGCTTTTTACAACCTAAACCCAATTCGAGGACCTTGACAACCCGAGCTGACCCGAACTCAGGTTGGGTCAATCTTACTTTTGGTTGGTCTGAACCTAAGATGCAGCACCAATATCATATAGTCCACTCATATAAATGCCTATTGTAGCTATCTTACTGTTATCAATCATGGAAATGCAGATGAGGAGAAGAAGTTGAATGCTACATATATAATCAGTGTTGCTCGAAAGCTCGGGTGTTCCATTTTCTTGTTGCCCGAAGACATCATGGAGGTAACAATTTACGCTTTATATATATATATATATATATATATATATATAAAGAAGGCCTTGATTGTTTTGGATTTTCAAAAGGAACCTTTGACGGTATATGTGGATGGCACAATGACTAAAATGTGCTTAGTTTTTTTTTTTTTTTTTTTTTCTGGTACTGAAATGTGGTGTGGTCAAGAATTGTGGGGACGACATGGTTTGCATATGACATCCAGCCCAGCCATCCCACTTTGATGATCAAATGCCCCAAAAATTAGGCTGATCCAATTATCAAGTGGGCAAACACGTGGAATTGGGTATTTTTGGGATGTGTATGTTGTTTTTGTGTTGTAGCCCACCTGATGGTTAGATTAGCCTGATTTTTTGGTTGTATGATAGTCATGGTGGGGTCCACTGTCCACCTGTTTCATGGATGTATAAACACATTAAATGGATCCTGCAATGCTTGGTCTGCCACTTGTCTTAAATGACAATAAATGAAGGGTGTTTTTGTTAACTTGCCTCTGTCCATATGCTTCTGAAAATTAACAATAGTCAAGGCCTTTTTTTTCTTTGATAAATTCAGTTTTTAGTTATTCTTTTCATAAAAATTCCCTAATTACTTTCACTTCTTCAGAACCTCATATAAATTTATAGAATTTTAAGAAAATCGAGCACAACTTCAATCCGCTCAGTGGACAATAAGAGTCTGTGCACAAGAAAAACTATCACCACCATTAGAAGATGATATGTGGGAATCTCACAAGCATTTCAAAATATGAATTTTCAAACGCCAATTTTTGGAATGTATGTTAGGATTACTGCCTATCGTTATTTGATGGAGGGAGATATGTGCGCCAACTCTCCAAACAGCGTGCACAGAGTCTTTCAAGTGAAAAGAAAAAACAGGAATTATTAAGAGGTTGTAAATAGTTGCACATTGGAAAATATATTTAAGGGACTTAAATGTTGCTAGCTCCTTGAAAGATTATGAAAGTATTTACATGTTTTGAAAATTCTTGCTAAAAAACCCCCAAAATGTCACATGTAGAACATCTGTACCATGAAAATGGTAGGCCCCAACATGTAGATCAGCTGGGCCAAAATCAGGCATTCATCTCACCAGGTTGGCCCAGCTATTGAAATCAATGGACAACCAACACTCTAACTCCACATTCAAGTTCCCACCTAGTGAGCAGATCAGCCTGATTTTATTTTTTGTGTGCGATTTTCATGGTGGGGCCTACCTTTTTCATGGTGCTGATGGCCTACACAACTGGCATGTTGATGGGAAAGGTGGCATGTCACCACAAGTTGCAGTGCCTCTGCATTCTGCATGTATGTGACTAGGTCCCGAACGACTGTTCACAGGGGTTTTACAGTAAGACCTTTTACAACATCTATCATTTGTGATGTAGTACGGGTGGTGGATGACTTATGGTTGGCCAGGATCAAAAGAAATCAGGCTAGGAAGCTTGAACTAGGGCAAAAATGGCCTAAACACGCTAGCTACTGACAGCCATAACTTTGCAGCCCGTTATCCATTTTGAGTGTATTATATAGCATTGGAAAGTTATCGACGAGCTCTACGCCCCGGCCAAAACGGCTTCGCAAAATCAATTGTTTTAGGGGTCAAATTTTAGGGTTTTAAGTTGAACATACTATTTTGTTAAGTTCCTTTTTTTTTTCCCCCCTATTTTTAGGATTTAAGAATCTAGTTGTGGTCCAATGTCTTTGGAATCAACCAGTGGCTAGGGAAAAGTTTGTGGCCATCTAGAGAACCATCCAGGAGCTGTAAGCGGCGGTTGCTTAGTTGACAGAGACCATGCAGCCCAACCAAATCAATGGCAACAAATGGCCCATGACCGGCTAAAGGGCTTGCGATCTGCTAATTGGTGGTTTAATAGATTCAACACCCATGTGAAATCGTAGGCTACAAACTTTTGATGACGAATCTAGCTATGAGAAGGTGGACGATATTATCCTCTAGCATGGAGAGTGAGAAGGCGTTGGACAAGATCAGGGATATCGACTAAAGGTAGATTTCCCTTTATTTAATAGGCATCTTTACATCGTCTACTTCTTTGACCTGCTCGCGGATGTAGAGAGATTTTTTGATTACATGAAGATCCCTGAGAGAAGAAAGTAAAGGTCGTAGCATACAAGCTTAAAGGCTAGCGTCAGCATGGTAGGGGCAATCCCTACTCTTGTGCACGTGGCAATCAAAAGCCCTAATATGAACCTGGTTACGGATGAAAAATTGATGCAAGTGTGATTCATGCAAGTGGACTATGATCAGGTATTATTCCAACAGTACCAAAACCGCCACTAAGAAAGACGTATAATGAAGGATTATGTGGAAGAATTCTACTACTAGTCTTCACATAACAACTTGACAAAGACTAAATCGCAATAAGTAACAACATTCATGGACAGACTACGTATAGCTAAACAATATCATGTCATGATATAACCCATATGGACTCTTAACGAGGTTGCCAAGTTGGCGACTAGCATAGAGACACAGCTAAACCGGCCTATCATGAGAAGCTAAGCGATGGGGAAGACCACTGATAGGCCGGTTTAGCTGTGTCTCTATGCTAGTCGCCAACTTGGCAACCTCATTAAGAGTCCATATGGGTTATATCTTGACATGATATTGTTTAGCTATACGTAGTCCGTCCATGAATGTTGTTACTTATTGCGATTTAGTCTTTGTCAAGTTGTTTTGTGAGGACTAGTAGTAGAATTCTTCCACATAATCCTTCATTATACGTCTTTCTTAGTGGTAGTTTTGGTACTGTTGGAATAATACCTTGGAAGATTGGGGCATTCTAAATACATTGGAAGATCAATGACAATGCATATGTTATGATATTCCTAAGGACTAAGCAACATCGTAGACGTTCAACATTGCAGATTTGTTCAAGTATCATGCAATAGAGGAGCAATCGGAACCACCAACTCAAGTGCGAGTTTCCTTCAAATGGGGGTTCTAATGTAGCACAAGTGGTGGATGACTTCATGGATGGCCAGGATCGAAAGAAATTAGGCCGGAAGGCTCGAACTAGGGCAAAAATGGCCTAAACGTGCACTATAACCTCCAACTGGCATAACATTGCGGCCGGTTATCCATTTCGTGTGGTTAATATACATTGGAAAGTGATTGACGAGGTATACACCCTGGCCAAAACCGCTTCGCAAAACTCAATTGTTTAGAGGTCAAAATTTAGGGTTCTGAGTTAAAACTTCGTATTTTTAGTAAGTTCCGATTTTATTTTTTTCCCTATTTTTTAGGGTTTTAAGAGTTTGGTTGTGGTCCAAAGTCTTTGTTTTAGTCATCCAAGGGTTTGTTCATGAGTTTTTATTAGAATCTTTTACTATTTGTTTCAACTTTGAGGTCATGGGTTCGAGAACCCATGTGTGCATGGGGGTGTAAGAGTGTGTGTTCTCACCTTTTCAAAAAGAAAAAAGAAAATTGAACAATAAATTTTTTTCAGAAAGTGTCTTATTTCAAGTCAAATTAGGAATCTAGGGTTTCTTTTGCTTATATAATGACATTAAATACATTGTAATCAACACTTCAATAATATCAATTTTCTCTCTACTTTTCTGTGATTTCTCTATCCTTATGGATTTCAGTAAACTTTAATTGACTATGATGTCCTCTTTTATCCACACCCTTGCTACATTAATTTGGGCGTGAGAATAATATAAAAAAAATTGTTAGAATTGTAAAAATAATGAACCTGATGCAACAGGTTTCAATTAAAGTTTACTAGAATCAGTATTGTATGATGTCCAACACGATCTGCTGGTGATGATCTTGGTCATTTAAAAAAAAAAAAAATAGCTGATGATGTGGCGGACCTCAATCGTCATCCCATCGCCCTTGGGAATTAGGAACATGCACATTTACACATTCAAAACAAATCCCCAAAACTTGGGATCTAAACAGGTCGGAGACCAGTGTACCAACTTGTATACCAACTCAACTAAGGTTATCGGATTTTGGTACCATCGGGTTCAGATATGGGCACCATACATCATTGTGTAAAAACTCGAGAACTCGACTCTCACTTTATATCCAGCTGGATCAGGTTGGCTTGAAAACTCGATTCGACTCTAACTCAATATTTAATAATTTCATTACACTAATAATAGACATAAAATACTATGAATATAAAAATATGCAGTATAGAACATGAGACTAGTGCATGGTCAGTTGGTAAATGCTGTTTGAGGTCGTGAGTTTGAATCTTGCAACTTGGGCATTTTTTTAAAAATAATTAATAGTCTATTGGCTCAAGCAAAGTGACTGAGTCTTTTCAAGTCAACCACGTAGGCGAGCTTGACTCGATCAAGCCGGGTCTGAATTAGTCAGATTCCTCTGTGAGTTTCACAGTTACAGCTCAATTTTTGGTCGAGTCAAGTTGATTCATCTGTGTTTGAGTTGAGTCACCAAGTTTTAGAACTATGCCATACATAAGGTGCTGGATCTGAATCCCCAACTGGATTCAGGTAACTGAGTGGATACTCTTAGACTGGATTTGGACCTGGAATTGTGTTTGGATCTGAATCGGCCTAGAATCATAGACATCAAAGCTATCGGAGCTCACTTTCTCATGGAAAGGTTTCCTAATTTTTTTGGGCCCATATATGATTAAACCCCACAAACATGATTCTTGTCTTGTGACATTTGTGTTCACATCACTGACGTCTTACAGAGAGCCCATGCGTGAACTCCGGCGTTTCCTATATTCATTGCACGAGTATTATTGCATTATATTTATAACTCTTCTTGTCTACTTTGTTGTTATGGCAGGTGAATCAGAAGATGATTCTTACTCTAACTGCCAGCATCATGTATTGGAGCCTCCAACAACCAGTGGAAGAGTCAGAGCCGTCCGTCGAAGCTGCAACACCAAAGGAGTCCTCCGTCAACGGCGAAAATGTTAGAATTACTAGCAATGGTGTTAGCATTCTTGGCGATGTTTCAAGCTTGGCAATCGACGATGCCGCTTCTGACGCTTCCTCACAGTCACAAGAAGAGAATGGGGAAGCTCCTGTCGACGAATGACCACGAATTTCAAATCCAACAGTCCTTTCTTCTCCTCTTTAAAGAATAGAAAAGGAAAAACAGAATATTGAAAACACGCCATAGGTATGTGAATACAAAAACACCAATAGCCTTTCTCATTGCATTGCATCAGTTGAGTCAGGAGCTTTGGTGGGTAATCACTTGATTATCTTGCCTATACAAAATGTCCATGGTCCTCTGCTCTTTGGGTTCGCTTTATATATATATATATATATATATATATATACACACACACACACACACACACTGGTGATCATCGAAGAAGCTTTGGTGGGCCATGGTTTGCTTATCTTTGACCATGCAAAGATATCATTGGAGGACTTTTTATTTTTTGGGTTGTGGTCTTTAAGGGAGAGGCTTTGGTGATTAATGGGTTGATTTATCTCGCGGGTGCAAAATATCAGTCGAATTGGTTTTTGGGTTATTTTCATCATACGGTTAAAATAAAATAAAATAAAAAAGGCTTTGGTGGGTAATGGATTGATATTGTCTTGCTGATCAAAATACGTCATTGGGTGGGAAACTTTGGCGGGTAGTTTCTTATTCAGAATAATTTGTTCTGAAAAGGGAAAATATTGTAATTTGTTTAGGTTTTATTTGAGAATGATTTCTAGGCCTCAAATAGATCTTGTATTTAGGTTCCTATTTATACTTGTATTCTTTTGACATTCATTTTGCATTGGTCGAAACATGTTGAATAATGTAATGTAAGGAAAAGGGGGTGATCTTTCTTGGTATTCTTTTTGGGTTTGGATAGCTTCTTGTTTTGTAGTAATTTTGGAGGCATTGTACCCAGTAGGTACGACATGCAGCTCGATAGGGTATAGGTGGGGCCCACCTTTTGGTGATCTGATCCACTCTGGTGTGACCCATGTCCCTGATATCTCCCCAATGATCCTAGCAATCCGTTGGTACCTTGGAAATGGGCTGTTTCAGCCAGTGGATATGGAGAGTATATATTGTCCATCTTTTCGGTACTATGCATAATTTTCAAGTTATAAATCTAGGTAAGGGAATCTAAATGCTTATCCTTGAAGTAAAATGCTTATTTTTCAAGTTAAAAATTCAGGTAAGCGCGTAAAAGTGTTTATTAAGGCATTTCCTCACTTTTGATGGTAAAAAATCTTGTCAGGGCATCAAAATGCCATCTTTGAGGCATTTTGTCAACACAAGTTAAAAATCCAGGTAAGGGTATTTAAATTTCCAATCTTGAGGTATTATGCTTGCTTTTCAAGTTAAAAATCTAAGTGCACCAAAAATGTCCATCCTTGAAGTATTTTGCCAGCTTTTCAAGTTAAAATTCTAAGTGCACCAAATTCAGCTATTTTTGATGCATTTTTTCAACACTGGTTCAAAATCTAAGGAAAGGGTATTTAAATACCTATTCTTAAGGTATTATGCTCACTTTTCAAATTAAAAATCTAAGTACACCAAAATGCCTATTCTTGAAGCATTTTGTCAGCTTTTCAAGTTAAAATCTAAATAAAGGGATATAAATGCTAATTTCTGGGGCATTTTGTTCGCATTTCAATTTAAAATTTAGGTAGAACGCTCAATTTCCTATTCTTTAGACACTTTGCCAACTTTTCAAGTTAACATTTAGGTAAGAATACCTTGATGACTATCCTTGAGACTCACTTTTCACGTTACAAATCTAGGCAAGAAATGCTTATTATTAAAGCATTTTGCCCACATTTTAAAGTTAAAATCAAAGTGAGGCACTTTAAGTACTTGTCTTTAAGGCACTTAGCCTACTTTTGAAGTTTAGAATTAGGTAAGACATTTAATTGACCAGTCTTGAGACATTCTGCTTACTTTTCAAGTAAAGAAGTATAGGTAATGTTAGTAAATGGTACCTAAATATCTATCTTTTGGGCATTTTATCACTTTTCAAATTAAGGGCACCTAAATGGCTATGCTTGAGCTATTTTGCCACTTTTTAAGTAAAAATTCATGTAAAGGCAAATAAATACCAATCTCAAGGAATTTTCTCACTTTGCAAGTTAAAAATCAATATAAATGCACCTAAATGCTTCTTTTTTTTTTTCCTGTTAGCTTGTTAGTACACAACACTGCCAGTTCACACTTCACTGTTAGCCACCCCCACTAGGGATTGATACCAAGACCTCAGTGTTGAAACGAGGTATCTTTCACTTAGTCTACCACTTGAGCTATGGATCAGGGTGTAAATGCACCTAAATGCTTATAATTGATGCAATTTACACTCTTCAAAAGTTAAAAATTCAACTAGGAACACCTAAATACTTATCCTACTTCTAAAACTAAAAATTCAAACAAGGGTTCTAAATACCTGCCTAAGGCATTTAACCATTTTTTTTTTTTTCAATTAAAAAAGTAAGGTCACCTAAATGAAGATCCTTTAGGGCCTTTTTGGATGCCTATAAGTTGTGTCAGTGGGAAGTCACTTACATGTGCTGTTTGGAGGAAGGAATTTACCTGTAAGTTGCAACATGTTAGTCACTTACAAGAAGTCACTTACATGTGCTGTTTGGAGGAAGGAATTTACCTATAAGTCACAACATGTTAGTCATTTACAGGAAGTCACTTAAATGTGCTGTTTGGAGGAAGGAATTTACCTATAAGTCACAACATGTTAGTCACTTACAGGCAAAATTGCCAGGAAACTTCCAGAGGCTGGGGGTGAGAAGTCACTTCCCTGTAAGTGACTTACAGACCAACAATCTGATTTGTGAAACAAGGAAAAGAGGGGGAAAACATGCCTCTATTACCGCATATTCGAAAGAGAGGGAGCACTCTCTCTCTCTCTCTCTCTCTCTCTCTCTGCAATGGCATTGTGTGCCTCTCCCTCTCCCTCTCTGCAATTAGGGTTGGTGTGCACCCATCTCTCTTCCCCTCTCCTTCTTTGCATGCAGTTAGGGTTGTGATTTTCTTTTTCTTTTATTGGAATCAATCGATTCAGTTAGGCTGTGACACTGAGGCCCATCGTAATGCGTGCTTTTTTGGGTATATCTACTCCATCCATCAGTTTTGCCAACTCATTTTAGGGCCAGGTCTAAACATGAAGTATATCCAAATCTCAGGCGGGCCACACCACAAGAAACAGTGGTGATTGAATGTCCACCATTAAATCTCCCCACGATCCAGTCTATTGAGGTGGACCATTGTTCTTTATTTTTAAAATTTTTTATTTAATTATTTTAATGCCTTTGAATTGTGTATCTTCTATGCCAACTGTTTATTATTATTATTATTATTATTATACGGGCCATAACATGCTATATGAAACAAATGGACACCTATTTCTAGGCATTGGTATATCTATGTGATTGGGCCCACCAGATGGATGACTCTCAGATCTTTGTAGATATGCCGAGGTATATGGGAGTTGCAGGGCTACACTACACCCTGTACAACTAAAATATAAAAAATGGCCCACCATGGAATAGCCTAAGAATTGTCTTAAATATTTCTCTTGGTTGGCTTAACAAAATGATATATTTGATGCCAAGATTTTTTGTGTTCGTAACATCTTGGAATGATTCCCTATTCCAAAGCTCTGCTTGGTTGTAAATATACAACTCTACCCAAACACAAAAACCAATTTACCTGTGACTTACAACTTACATCAAAACATGATCACATGTAAGTCGCTTACAACTTAAAGAAGTTACGGGCATCCAAACAGGTTCTAGAGCATTTTGCTCACATTCAATTTAACTATAGGTAAAGGCTCTTTAATGGCCATCATTGAGGCATTTTGCGTACTTTCGATTTAAAATCCAATTCAAAACCTGAGTGATGTCCACTCGCTGAAAAGGGATCGAGGAAGATACCACAATCGGGGTTTATGATGAAGCGGCGAGCGGTTGTCTAGAACCTTACTTTTCTTCTCCAGAGCTTCAAGTTGTTCTTAGGCTTGTCACAAATATACCTCCACTCACCGCATTGGTGAGAGCTTGGATGGAAACTTCATCACATAATATGGGTCACAAAGAAGATATTCTCGCCGGGAGAGAATGCATGATGAAGACCCTTCCTTGAGAGGAGATGGGGGTGTCTATAATGGTATTTTGTCCCTCTACTACAGCTGAGATCATTTTTGCAGAAGATCAAAACAACATGTGTCCGATGGTCATCAAAGGTATGGACCACGGTGTGATCGAAGAAAAATACTCGGCGTAACCCTCCTACTTCTAGCTGCCCTCAATAGCAAGTTCATTTTCTGACTGATTTGTTGAGGATGGAAGGAGGGGGTTTTTGCACGCTTAGTTCATCCAAGGAGGTCCTTCAAGGAAGCCCTCTTGGTGGGTGATCCTGAATTTCTTCCTTCACGTGTAACTAGATCGGTTGTTATGAACCCTTCTAACCTTCCTCTCCCTGGCCCCACCGTCTTACTATCAAACCAAATCCATCCCACCCCTCTTATGGAATCATTAACCCCACCGACCCCCATTTGTTCCCCATCCACCTCCACCATCCCTCCTCCTACTCTTACGCCCGACCTTGAACCTATCCTATACCATGAGCTTAATCAACCAAGGGAGCCTCCCTCCATCAGAGTTTCGAAGTTTATTATCCATAGAGCCGAGGAAAACTTCCAATAGTCGGTGATAGTTATGTTGGGGGAACTGCAAAAGCACATAGAGAAGAATCTAATATAGCAATCCAATGGGACCAAACAAAAAGAGAAGCATATAGCGATTTAACGTGGAAAAACCCTTTCGGGAAAAAAACTACGGCACAAAGCGACAGATGATCACTATAAAAGCAGAAATTATAAAGAGAGAAGTTAGCCTTACTCGATTCGAACAACCTCGAATCTAACCCTTGCTACACCCCTTTGAAACCCTAGGACGATTTAGAAACCTTTGGAATTCTTTAGAATACCTTTCAATCCCGTTTAAACCCATATATATATATATATATATATATATATATAGCCTATGGGAGAATCCTAAACAAAATCAGAAACAAATTTTGCAGATCCGGCAGATCTGCAAAATTTTGCGCGAAACGTTCGATGTCATCGAATGCCCTTCAATGTCATCGAAACTTATCCTTCGATGGCATCGAACTAACACCCAAACTGTCCAGAAACAAAACTCGATTTTTCTTAAAATCTCGTTTGCATCAATCCATGTTCAATGTCATTGAAGGTTCAATCGAACATCCATCGAAAAAGTGTCCAACTAGGTCAATGACCAAACGGAGAAAATCCAAAAAATCTCAATGGGATCGAGCACTATTTGATGTCATCGAAGGTGGCATCGAATAGTCTATCGATTCAATTGACAGGCCATGCAATGGACTTAATTTAAGACATCTATTATAACAATCTCTGCCATGTCTTCAATCATCAAACAGGTAGCTTCTTGTCCTCTTCTCTTTTATGTCTTGCATCATAGATCCGTCAACACTTCTCATGCACACTCCGTCCTCATTTTATGTGATCGTCAAGCCTAGAGAAATTGCACAGAACTTGAACTTCTCCGTAGGAACAACCTTGGTGAGCATGTCTGCCGTATTCACGCTGGTGTGTCTTCTCCAATATTATGCCTCCTTCCTCTAGCACCTATCGAATAAAATAGTGATGAACATCAATGTGTTTAGTAATTGAGTGATAAATATAATTTTTTGCCAAATTGATAGCACTCTCGGCTTTACCTGGTCCATCCCATACTTGATTAATACATTTTCAAGATTTTGTCTGTAATAACCAAAGCCTGCTCCTCTTCCTGTCTCTATGAATATCTATGCCGAGAACTGTCTTTGCAGTCCTCAAATCTTTTATCTCGAATGTCCCTGATAACTGGGTCTTCAATATGTCGATTTCAAACATATCATAACTGGCGATCAATATATCATTAACATACAATACTAGGATAATGAATTTGCCATCACTCAATGTCTTGTAATAGACACAATGATCGTATTCACTTCGAGTAAATTTCTGACTCAACATAAAAGAATCAAATTTTTATACCACTGTCTGGACGACTATTTCAAGTCGTACGATGACTTCATTAACCCGCAAACCTTGTTCTCTACCCCTTTAACTTCGTAGCCCTCCGGTTGCTCCATGTAGATCTGTTCTTCCAACTCCCCGTGCATGAATGCAGTCTTGACATCCATCTTTCTAGCTTGAGATCGTATTGGGCAACAAGCACTAACATGAATCTGATAGACACTTATTTAACCACTAGCATGAATATCTCTGTGAAGTTGATTTCTTCTCTTTAAGCATAACCCTTCGTTATCAACCTTACTTTGTATCTATCATGCTTTCTTTTGAATAATCACTTGCATCCGATCGCTTTTCGGCTCATTGGAAGCGATGATGGTCGAATATTGCATATTAGACCCCAGTTATTACCTGATTTTACGTACATGATAATGTTTAATGTCATATTTTAATTGTAGACGGGTCCCCTTCATCTATAACGAGGGCATATGTGATATTAGAGTCGTCTCTGTATCTTGCTAGTAGTTTGCAATCACGCGGTGGGTTTTTTCTCACAGGTGGCTGCTCCACCTGCTCTCGTACCTCTGTCTGTGCATCTATCTCTGCATGAGTATCATTTGTGTCAATCTAGACGTTTACAATCGACCTCTCTGGTTCCTCGTACTCATCTTGATTATTCTTGCGGAATAGGGATCTTTCATCGAATCCGACGTCACGGCTAGTGATGAGCTTACATGTGGCCTTGTCGAATTACCTATAATCTTTCACACCAACACCATATCCAACAAAGATATACTTGTTGACTCTATAGTCTAGCTTATCTCTCTTAACTGACGGTATATGAGAGTAAGCCTCACAACAAAATATGCGCAAATATGAGTAGTTCATCTTATGACCACTCTATACTTCATCTGGGATCTTGCATTCATTTGTCGTAGAAAGAGACCGTTTTACCAAATAGCAAGCCGTGTTAACAGCTTTAATCCATAGGTCCTTGTCTAATCCAGCATTACTTAACATGCATCGAGCCCTCTCCAAGAGAGTCTGATTCATCCGCTCAGCCACACCATTTTATTCGGGCATGCGGCGCATCGTGTTGTGCCTAATGATCCCTTCATCCTTACGATATTCATTAAACTCAGTGGAAGTAAATTCTCCACTATTGTCAGTCCTTAAAACCTTTATTTTTCACCCTGACTGTTTTTTCATCACTGCCTTCCATTGTCTGAATGTGGTGAAAACTTCGGATTTACATGTCATGAAGTAAACCCAAACTTTTCGGGAGTAGTCATCAATGAATGAAATAAACCATGATGACCCTCCAAAGAAAACCTCTGATGATGTCCCCATACGTCAAAATGCACATAATTAAGCACTCCCTTACTTACATGTTTTCCATATTTAAAAAATAATCTAGATTATTTACCATATATACAATACTCGCATTTATCTAAATCAGAATTCTTAAAAGCTGGAATCAAACAACGATCGAAAAGTGCTTTCATGCCCCGCTCACTCATATGACCAAGACGAGCATGCCACAAATGTGTATACATGGAATCCGTAACAGTCATTACCGCTCCACCTACTGAAGTGCTTCCAATCAACCAGTAAAAGTTTTTGTGCCTCTGCACTCTCATAACCACGAGTGCCCCCTTTGTTACTTTAAGGAAACCATTAACGCCGGTGAACTTGCACCCTATAGCCTCGAGTGCACCGAGAGAAATCAAACTCTTCTTCATATCAGGAACGTGCCTGACATTAGTTAAGGTACGCTCCATCCCATCAAACATCTTGATGTGCACCGTACCAATAGGCACAACATTACAAGCATTGTCATTGCCCATAAAGACCTGTCTGCCATCGTACTCTCTGTAACTGGTGAACCAACTCTGATGAGGAGTCATGTGATATGACGCTCCTGTGTCAAGGATCCACCCGTCCTTACAATCATCATACAAGTGTCCGATCATAGACATTGACAACATATCATGTGTGCTTATTTCTTCATCGGATGTGACAATATTGTTCTCCTTAGAAGAAGCCGCTGAGTTTTCTTTCTTCACTTTAGGATTTGTACAATCCTTTTTCATGTGTCCAGTCATCCCACAGCTCTAGCACTTTAATTTTCCTTTGCCCTTATCCTTGGATTTGGATTTAGGTCTTGAAGATAATATACTTCGCTCAGTATTCCTGCCTATTGTAAGCAGTGCATCAGAAGATGTTCATATGTCATCGTTTATCTTTCTCATGGCCTTCCCTTGAATGGATGAGATAACGGTGTCCACACTGAGTGATTTACTTCCGGTGCACAATGAGTCTCTGAATGACTCATACGGTGTAGGAAGAGAATTCAACAACATACATGCATGATCTTCGTATTCGACCACTTCCTCCATGTCCAACAACTTGCAAATCAACTTATTAAAGTTACTGATGTGGGCCTCCACATCTCCAATCTGTCATCTTGAAGTCGAATAACTGCAGCTTCAAGTGTAGGCGATTCTGGACCATTTAGCATAAAAGTTATTTAACTTTGCCCACAAACTCTCTATGATTTTCTCCCTCAAAACATTGTACAGAACCTCATCCGTGAGACACAATCAGATGGAGATAAGACATTCTTATCAAGAGTATTCCAGTCTTCGTCACTCATAAACAGCCGTCGATCCTCAAGAGCCTTGTCTGAGCCTTGCTTAGTTAATAGAATAATCGTTTTAATCTTCCATAACTCAAATTTATTTTTCCCTAAGTGCTTTTCAATATCAAACTTAGTGTTTCCCATTGAGAATAATCCTTCATATGCAAGCCTGCACCCCAACGATTGCTCTGATACCACTTGTTTGAGGAACCGTGGAAGCACACAAAGAAGAATCTAATAGAGCAATCCAATGGGACCAAGCAAAAGGAGAAGCACACAGTGATTTAATGTGGCACAGCTACAAAGTAACTGAAACAAAGGAAGATGAAAAGATGCCTATATTTTACTCAGGTCTATGGATTCCATCTACGGTCCTTGTTTTGATCATCTTGAAGTAAAACTCATTTGGGTTCCTGAACGCAACCTTCTCCTTTTTCATTGAATAACTGTTGTAACCATATAATATATATATATATATATATATATATATATATATATATATATATATATATATATATATATATATATATATATATATATAGCTTATGGAAGAATCTCAAACAAAATCGGAAAACAAATTTCGCAAATTCAGTGGATTCGCAAAATTCTGCGTAAAACGTTCGATGTCATCGAACGCCCTTCAATGTCATCGAAACTTATCATTCGATTGCATCGAAGCTGAGTCGATGGCATTGAACTAACACCCAAATTGTCGAGAAACAAAACTCGATTTTTCATAAAATCTCGATTACATCGATCCATGTTTCATGTCATCAAAGGTTCAATTGAACATCCATCGATGGCATCGAAAAAGTGCCTAGATAGGTCAGCGACCAACTGGAGAAAATTCAAAAAATCTCGATGGGATCGAGCACTGTTTGATGTCATCAATGTTGGCATCGAACAATCTGTCAATTCAATCGACAGACCATGCAATAGACTTTATTTAAGACATCTATTACAACAAGTTACCCCTAACTGAGGCTCCTCTATTCAAGATCTTTATCTGTGGTTTCGGTTCTTCTATTTGTTTGGTTCAGATAATCTTGTCATACGGCCTGTCCCCCGATGTCGTTTAGATGTCTTTTTTCCCGAGTGTTAATATTAATAAGATCATCTCTATCAGAAACCTCCACAAGGTGGGGCCTATGAGGGACATCAGTAAATGGTTCAAATGGTTGACTGGCCTTTAGGATTGAGATTGCCTGGTTCATTTTCCCTAATGTTCTAAGAGAACTGTGGTTTTCTGATTTATTTGTTCATTTGGGGTCGTGTGCGGGGAAGTGATTCAGATTGATCATGCAATTGAGTCATGGGAGGATCTTTGGTCTGTCTAGTTACTCATCAACATGAAAAAATGGCTAAGATTCCTCGCTCCGTCAATATCAACGTGGGTCTTCACCAGTTGAAGATAAAGATTCTATGTGAAAGTCGGTCATTCGTGGGGGTTTGCATTGATGACCACCTTCCACCGCCTCTGCCTCAATACTCAAACGCATCCACTATGCCTAACGTACCACCGATCTTGGTGCCTTTTGGATCACCAGGTGACGCAAGGAAGGACGTGAGGTCGAGCACCGTCTTCCTCAAGAGGATAACTATGCCGAATCTACGGAACTTCTCTGGACTCCTCACAGAGACTTCTCGAATCCACGAGGAAAGAAAGTAGAAAATAGAAATAAATTCTAATAAATTTGAAATTGATTAATGAATGAATAAAAATGAGTTCACAACCCTTTAAATATGGGTACCAAGCAATGGGAGAGAAATCAAAGCAAACTACAACTAAAACCCCTAGAATTCGCAACTTACCATAAATAGTCAACATAGTATTTATAGATAGTCGTGATGTCTACTAGTGCGCAAGGTTTTCGGCCAAAAATAGTAAGTGTCCTATTTGGCTTCACCAAACCGTTCTCCTAATTTTTCTAAGCTCTTTTCACGTTGGACGCAACTCCTAAAGCCCAACGGATGAAGAGTTATAATCAAACTAAAACTTACTATTTATAGTAAAAATGAAATTAAAATAGGGAAATGACCGTCGATCTGGTGGTATTTCGCAAATCCGGCTTGGGCAACCTGGCGTAGCGGGGTTGGTTGGCTAAAGTAGCTCGTTCTACCCCAAAATCATATATTTTATGTCAGATAACTCATTCTGGATTGCGAGATACGCCTGATTTAAGGTCCGATGGTTTGGATCACTTCTGTCGTCGATCCACTATGCCTGACGTACCACTGATCTTGGTGCCTTTTGGACCACCAAGTTAGGCATCCCAAGCATCAAAGCCTCTCCTCATGTGTCCGTCTACTGAATGCACAGATTCTTGACACATTAGCCTTCGCCAGCATGTTTTGTAACCCCTCTTGCCATGTGTGCAGGATGGGTTCGACAAAATGATAAGCTCTAATATCTCGAAAGCTCTAGGAATCGTTTGAAACCATGGATTTAGGGGGATTTGAGGGGGTTTCAAATCCCCTGGTTGTTTGGCACCATGAAGTAACCGGGGTTTCAAATCCTCTCTAAGAGGGGGTTTGAAATCCCCAATGAGAGCTTAGATTACATCTAAAATCTTTTCAAAAGTTGCATGTGTAACATGTGTCATTGGACTATTAATTTATTAGGCACATGGCTCACTAACTATATCTCAAAATAATTAGATTATCAATTGCATCGATATAATTACTTTAATATGATGATGAATGCCATTCAAACATTGTCCATGTAAATCAATGGTTAAAAATCATTGGTTAGTCACTCGAACTTCATCTTGTGCTCATGGCCCATCCAAGACTTGGAATTTCTTCATTTTCGGGCAAAGTATATATTTCAACGGACTTATTACAACCACTGTGTCAAACATTACATATGTTCACTAATTAAATATATTAAAGTTGATTTAGTAATTAAATTCAAACCCCTATAAATATACTATGCAAAGCTACTTTTGGATTAAAGTTGATTCTGAATCTAGGGTGTTAAACACAATAATAGGATTTCAAATCCACGGGGTTTCAAATCCAAGGGGCTTTAAATCCACGGGGTTCCAAATCCACGCTCCCAAATGAGCCCTTAAAGTCCCGTGCTGTCTTTTTCCAAAGCCTTTATTGTGGATAGAAATCGAGAGGATTTAGGGGCTACCTCGAGCCCCGCGCTAGTGACGTGTCTAGTTGTGAGGTGTCTTGAGCCCCCATCTACAACTCGTGCTACGTGGCCGCTCCCCATCGAAGAGATGTCAATTTCGGTAGACACGCCTGATATGTAGCATGCAGGGAGGTGTAATATCAGTAACACATTATTTTCCTCGTCAACTCGAATGTAAGGTGTTGCCTTCAAAACTCTTCGGTCTCGAGTGCATCGATTGTGGGGATGACTAGTTCGTATGTGGATGTGATGAACCCTGACCAGGGTATGATTACTAGGATGGACGATGAATCTCTAATTGTTCTAAAGGGGGAAATTTAGTTCCCAACCGAAGAGAGCTCAACAGGAAGCGTTGCATTAAAGTCGTTTAATCTTTGCCGCTATTGAAGACCATTCCTCTGGACCCGCTCTAGCTTCGCTACGCAACACGGCTCACTTGAGCACCCATGAGAAGCTGGGTTTGAGCGGGGCCTCTCCTTCTGATTGTACGATCGGTCCATTTTATACCTTTTGTAACATCCTGAATTTTTACTATTTTAGATTGCCAAAAATCCTTAAATATTTTTTTTATAACTAGCATACGTCATCACTTACTGACTTTTGATGCTCAAAGTGTGCCTATACGTGGGTGGTACTGATAAAGAACCGCACAAATAAGATTAATCAACCATAGAAAGCCAATGAATCCGACCAATCACTTAAACATCGAGTTTAGCCCCATGATTTGCCCACATATGGACCAAATCTAGCCAACCTATCACTGACCAATCAAGATAACCATAACCAAATAAAGACCTACCTAAAGCAGAGACAACTATGGGTCGGATCTTGATTAATAAACCAAATCAACCCGGTCACTCATTTAGCCTAATAACAACGATCTAGAGTAATCATGACCGAATCACTATTTTTGCTAATTTCGAATAGACCACACTATGAACTTAGTTAATCAAGACCCTAACAATTGCGCCCAAGAAATCTCCCTACCCAATTCATTCAAAAAATGCCCAATTATCCAAACAAACTCTAGACCGCTCATTAGTGGGTCACTAGTTCCAAAATTATAGAATGATGTCCATCTCACCGGGCTTCACGTCCATTATGGTGGCGAATCAAGATAGTACCCAGACCTGCATAACTTGGGCCAGAGGCCGAGTGCCTGAAATGCGTAAATACCTAAGGCTGAAACCTGAAACTTAAGTAAAATGAACCTCCCACTCTTTCACAGAGTTGTGGCTTTCCGACCGTTAGATTGTGACTAAACTTGAGTTATAAATTCAAGATATTTCCATGCTTATATCCGTATAGTCGCGACCCCAATCGAACACTGACGACCGTCAATCGTAAGTAGGGTCCCTACGGTCAAGGCATCCGATCTCCACCAAAATTGATTTGATCGCTCATCGTATGATGGGGCACATGCCCCATAGTGAGGATGGGCCAGCAGACCCTTAAAGTAGTCCTATGGGCCAAAATTCAACCCACTAAGGGCATGCATGCTAGAAAAGGGCCCCCATGGCCATTTAGACATAAAATTTGGGTTATATAAGGCCTAGAAATTCACTCCCTCACTCCCATATAAAATTTCAGCTGCAATGGAGAGAGGGAGTGGGGAGAAGTGGATGAAGGAACTCCTTGGGGGAGCTGATTTGGGAAAATCCCCATTGCCGCCGCCCACAACGGACCCCGCAACCACGCCCCACCATAGAGAGTGGCCCACTGGCAATAGAAAGGTAAACCTCCAGCCCTCTCCAAATTTCAGCATTGTAGAACTATTTGCATGCGCCCTTACGAGCTAATTCCGTCAGCGCAGGGCCTCGATATGCCAATCCATGACCTGAAACCTTAGGAGCGGCACCATGAATCGACAGACTACTCCTAGGTGCGGACCATTAACCTTTAGTGACCAATTATCGAACCTAGGTTGCAATTAATGATTGTGTTGTGCGAAATTGGTGCGCATTTTAATTAGCAAGAAATCTTGTATTGTTAGTCTTCTGGGAATTTGCCAAAATCATGCTTAGTATAGTCGATGTTTGCTTCCATGCTAATTTAGGCCAAACTATTGAATTGTTGCCTGTGATTTATTCTATTTTCTGTCACATGCAACTAATTTCTGAATAATTGCAAAGTCTGTGATGAATTGGGGCATTGTGCCCGCATGCCGGTCATGATGTTCGATTGAGTTGAATGCACAGATCTAATGTCCTGCATGCCCGATTTATTGCCATGGATGCCTGTAATTTTTGTTAATTGATTAGCCAATTGGGTTAGCCAGTAAATTACAAAAAATCGCACGGGCAGCCCATCGGGTTGGCTGCCTAGGGGCTGATCTGACCAATCCAGGTCGAACACGGATAGCCAACAGTAGTTGGACTACAAAGGATGCTCGTACCCAATGCCGGATGCTCCGTAGTTGGCCTAAATCGTCCGAATTGGCCCACTAGCTGACCAACCATGTATGTTCACCATGTATGATCACGCCTGTTTGAACCTGAGACACCTCACGCCCCTAGAATGCCCATTTATAACTGATATGAAACGATCCATAAGTCTCACGAGCTGGGCATGGTGGTATGAGACACTATGCTCGCATTGTAGGCCTACGCTGGGGCGGCGAGCCTCCTCTTAGTGACCACGAGCAACCCAGTTTACAACTCGTCATTTGCATGAGTCAATTAGGAGTGACGAACCCAATCGGATCAAGAATCACAAGCATGAGGCCACTACGGCCGCCCCGGGCCTCGCAATTGGATTTGGGCAATGATTTTGTAAGGGTGCCTGAGCTTTCCTAATCTTGCTGGATGAACAAACATAAATAAACACACGGCTAACATGACCATTGTCACATTGCATTACCTAGATGTGGCGACTCGGCAGTTGAGATCGTGTGATGAGGGAGTGTTGGTCATTTGCAAACGTAAGATGGAGTCGCTATGAGGGAGTGTTGGATTGTGAGGGCATGCATCATATCATAATAGCATGCACGTACATTAATAAGAGTATTTAGGGATTGTATGTTTATGTTGCTTTTCATTAATTGTGCCTGCAAAATTGATAATTTGTGTAACCTGATGTTAATGGAACCACTGAGTTGATCACTCACTCCTATTCTGGGACAGTATTTTAAAACGTCAACTAGACACTTTTGTAGATGTAGGTACTAGGAGTCTAATGTATTGGGGGAGGCTCACATAGACTCGAATGAGTCCTCATACTTCCAATTGCTGGATGGGTCGATGTAGGACACTTTCAGGACGTTAATGAGATTTTAGAGTCGATACATTTTGTATTTTTGAAACTGTATATTTTGCTTAGTTGTAGTCTCATACTCTGAATAAACATATTTTACTTGTTAGTTGATTTATTTGCGTTAAAATTTATATTTATTTCAAAGTATATCGCATAGTCTAATTTAATTCCATGAATTGCTCAAATGTCAGGTAAAACGAACTATAGAACCCCGCTTCCTCAAAGCATAAGTGGCACCCGGGATATTGGGAGTCGAGTATCTACTTGGCCCCTGAGATCTGGGGCGTTACACCTTTGGTCCTCCGGATATCTTATTTTAAGATTGTTCGCTTCCCTTCTATCAGCTTGACAATTTCATTACCCCCCTCCCCCACGTCCCCTGTTTCTAGAGGTGGGCATCGAATCGAGTCGGACCAGATTGGGTCCAACTCGACTCGATCCGAATTTTCAAGTAACTAACCCGAACTCGATCCAATCCGGGACCGAGTCTGGGTCAGCTGACTAAATCCGATCCGATGCACGGCTGGCCTGACCCGAACCAAGTCCGACTCAGTAAGGGAAACTGAGTCGGATCGGGTTGGGTCTGTGGGTCAAACTATGAGGTATCTGTTATTTCCAAACCGTCCATCCATTTGGAGAGTCTGTCTTAAGGTTTGAACCGAAGAATAAGACAGATCTAAAGATCAGTTGGACCACATTGTAAAAAACAGTGGAGGATTGAACGTTTACCATTGAAACCATTTTGGAGATTATGAAAGTTTCGGATCAATATGAAATTTGTTTTTCCTCTTCATCCATGTATTTTTAACCTTATTAACGGATTAGATGGAAAATAAATGTTATGGTGGGCCCTATGAATTTTTAAATGGTGAAAATCATTATCCTCGCTGTTATTTTCGGTGTGGTCCATTTGAGCTTTAGATATGATTCAGTTTTTTTTCTAATGCTCTAAAATGATCACAAAAAATAGATAAACGGTATGGATATAATAAATACATCATTGTGGGGCCCATGTAACTTTGATCTCATTTAAGCCGTTCGTACAACTCGGAGCTCGAGGTGCGTCTGCACTCGTCTTCGCATGACACGTATCTGCACCAGCTGTATAGTTGGTGTCGTGTTTCACACGAAATTGGATTGCATGTCTGAGTTACTCAGTACGATCTTATCTACTGAGTAAACTCTGTTGGGCCCACCGTGAATGCATGTGGTTTATCCACGCCGTTCATTTGTTTTTCCAAATCATTTTAGGGGTTGAACCCAAAATTGTTGTATATCCAAAGCTCAAGTGGACCATACCACTTGAAAAGGTAGAAGTATTGATTTCCACCGTTGAAAACTTTCTAAAGCCTCCAGTGATGTTTATTTGTCTATCTATCCTGTTAATAAGATCAGAAATTCGATTCGAATCGGATCGGGTTGGATCTGTCGGATCGGATCAGTTTCTGCCCAGCTCTACCTATTTCCCAACCCCCTGAGTTCATTTTCTAAAGTTGACCCCTTCGACGTTGATTTTATCAATTCGACTGACGGCTAGGACCTTTGTCCGTCGTCTCAGCCTAGGCAAAAACCTTTATCTTGCAAAGGAGGATTAATGACCTAACTTGGTTGTCAGCCCCCCCTTCTGGTTGCACGATCGGTCAATTTCATACCTTTGGTCTTCCAGATGTCTCCTTTCAGGATTGTTTGCTTCCCTCGTATCAGCCCGACACTTCCATTACCCACGTGCCCTGCCTCCCAAACGCCATAAGTTCATTTTCTAAAGTTGACTCGTCTGAGGTTGATTTTATCAATTCGCCCGATGGGTTAGAACCTCTGTCCATCCTCTCAGCCCAGGAAGAAACCTTTATCTTACAAAGAGGGATCAATGACCTAACTCGGTTCTTAGTCTCCATAATCCTAATAGAGTGGAAACGATAACATAATCTAAAAACTAGGCATCCAATAAACAAGTAATTAATTGTCATGCTGTCAAGCTCCTTTCTTGTATATTATATTGGTATTGTTGGAGTCAATGCCCTAGAAAACCATTTATGCCCTTATCCGTTAGCCACAAAAATATAATTTTACAAATCTTAGCCATTGATTGTGGTGACCATGGGTCCTAGATTGAACATGTAATGTGCCCTAAATAGATTTAATATTGCTCTCATTCACTAGGTTTGTTGAGGAGTGATTCCTCCGGTAGTCATTAGGAACTTAAGATTAGATATGACGGTCATTGACCAAGGAGAGTCGTGGTCCATGGATCTCAATACCTTATTAGACCATGATCGTCACGGGTGCGTGATACACACCGGTGGGTATAAATTCATGAGATGCACGGCTATCTTGTGGGGAGACTGACTTGGGTCAGGATGAACAGTTTTCACCATCGGGAGTCGACTTGGTGTCGGTTTTTGCATTGCCTTTACCTTGCACAAGAGTGTGAGTGTGTTATGTCCATATGATTTAGGCTCGGACCTTTGGTCACTTACATTGGCAAATCGAGATCAAGTCAACAGTCTGGGGGCCCATTAGCTTGGACTGTGATCGTGAGATAGGACTTGATGATACATGAAAGATGGTTTAACCCTTATATATGAGAACGTATAAGGGTTATGATTTGACTGGTTGACTTTGTCTCTTCTTATGAGGTCCATGCAAGAGCAAATAAAGTGGACATAGCTAGATACTTCCGTCAAGAGTTGTTGATTCTTACAAGGACCAACAAGTGATCCACTAGTTTGTTTAGGAACATATTTATAGCATTGATCTGAATATATCCAGGACTCATCAAGTGGTTTTTCCACTAGGCCCATCACTCTAAATGTTTTATTCAGATATTCAAAGGATTTTAATCGATGAAATTTTTGTTTTAACCGTTAAAATTGCTTTGAATGCACTTAATGATAACCTAATGGCCCGAATCTAATGATCCACTTTTGATAGGCATGAGATATGATCATTAGTGGATACAACATGATAGTAGAAGGATTGAATCATGAGCATATACATGGATGGTGAGGATTGACGGGCTTCCTTCACAATAGGTTACACCGAAGTTCATAGAGTGGTGGAGCACCATACTGGGTGCACCTCTAAAACTTTAACCCCTCCTTATTTATATGATCATATTCTAGAAGAGATGAAGAGCTAACCATGAACATCCCCACCCAATAGGACGTGTAAGCATGAGGAAAAAGAGAAAATCTGAGAGATAATAAAAATCAACTCCATCTATTGTATTCATATGTGGTCCACTTATATGGATGGTATACATCTTCCATGGCATTTACTAGAGGATTAGACGTTGGGTTATTTCAATTTTCTAGTATTGAGATAAATCAGGGAGAGACTCCTTGATTTAGGAGATCGACATATTGGCATCACAGAATCTCCTTCGTGTACATCACGTGCAAGTATGATTTCCACCATTTATGGATTCGTACTCTTGCTCTGGTGGAAGAGTCTCAGGAGTTTCAACACTCGGTCACGGGTTCGAGTATCCGTAGGTGGTGAAATCCCACTATAGTGTGAGTGTGTGGGGGTGTATGTGCGTGTGTAAAAAATTAAAAAAAAAAAAGATTTCCACCATTTATATTTTTTTATATTCTAAAAGGAAATTTAATGTTATTGCAAATGGGGATTCTTGGGATGGGTCCCATGATCAAATTGTATTTTACTATATTCCATTGCGTTTGCATGCTAGGGACGGAACAAGTTTCTGTAGAACAACCCCGTACATAAAAGTATTATAAACTAAACTAGGTTTTCTCCCAGTCCATGATCCAAATGGGCCTTTCAGTGTGGCCTTACTTGGAACTCGATTAAGGATGTGGATTGCAATTTTGATCGTGTTACCCCTTAAAGATCCACACAATGTTGAAGTATTAATCGTACCACACATCATATCCTTTAGGTTATGATTATGCATTTTAACCACACCATTCTACTCTGATACCCCAGGTATAATTTATTTAGCAATGATGCCACAATCTTATAGATATTTAGCAAATGGTCCTAGATTATGCATTGTTTTGTCATACCTTTCATAGATTAACCACCATGATAAGATCTAAGGACTTTAAATTTCTATTGAGTTGATTCTGTGGCACATGCTATGAGATATTTAATTTTTCATTTATAGGGTATAGGTATTAATAGTGAGAGTAATCATTCATGAATGTGATAATATATTTCTTCTCGTTTTAAGATATAATGAGGAATTCTCCATAGATGTTTGTATATATTACATCTAAAAGTCCTATGTTCAGAGTGGCACCCTTCATCTCGGCTTTGGCGTGCTTACCCTTTGTACGGTCAATGCAGACCCTAAATTCTTTATAATTCATAGAGTGAGAAATTCCTTTTGGCATAAGTATTTTCATCATTTCATGAGAGATGTAGCCTAATCGATTGTTTCTTAATATAGAGAAATTTTCATAACTAAATATACAAAATAGACATGCTCATATGAATTAATAGACATCCATTTTTAAAAATAAATAAACATAAATTAAATATCAAAATTTAAGAGTTATGCATTGCATTATCATTTAATTGACTGAGGCCTTCAATCAAATTCCTAAAATTATAATGGGTTTACTTCATCAATTCTAGCGGAGGGCCTAACACATCATCTCAATTCTTCTTTTGAGTCAAAATCACAACACGCAAGTCAGTCTTCTACATATGCAGCTAATTGGTGATGATTTTATAAAATCAGAAAACCCAACACCTTTGAGTGAGACGGATCTCTTAAACTTATGTTACTACTTACTACTACCAATCACTTCATACCACTTAAATCACGACAAACAACGGCGTTCTTATGTCAACCATTGTCTACAAATAACCCAAATGTACTCATCAAGCCTACTTTAGTGACTAACATGACCAATTTCACTAATGTGATCTTACTCAATCTTAGCCATTAACCTAAAAGTCCATTTTTACTCAGAATAATTGTCTAGTCTAACTGTCATGAGCAATTATAGTTGGAAAAATTCCACAAAAATCGGTGCCTAAGATCGGTCACGGAGAAATGGGTTCGCAACGGCCAAAGTTCCAACCTTTAATCCATGTTGGGCCAATGCAAGTATAGTAATCTTGCTTGCTCCACTGAACTAAAACAAACCTTTAATCCATTAAGGCTAGTCCCACTAAAGCACGTACATGGAAGGGATGGGACACGGATTGTGTAGTGAGGAGATCACCACCCCTGTGGATACTTTGTGGGCTCCACCGTTATGTATGTATTTTATCCATGCCGTCCATCCATTTTTTCAGTTCATTTTAGGGTATGAGTCAAAAATTGAAGCATATATGAATCTCAAGTGGACCACATCACAATAAACAGCAGGGATAATGACATCCATCGTTGAAACCTTCCTAGGGTCCACTGTTATGTTTATTTTCATCCAATATGTTCATAAGGTAACATGAGCCTGGATGAAGGGAAAACAGAAATATAAGCTTGATCCAAAAATTTTGTGCCCCCAAGAAGTTTTCAACTGTAACTGTTCAATCCCTCATGTTTTCTGTGGTGTGGTCCAATCTAACTTTAGATATGCTTCAATGTTAGTATCATATAATAAAATGAGCTGGAAAAACGGATGGACGGAGTGGATAAAACACATACATCATGGTGGACCCTACAGAGTCCGGTCAGCAGGGATATATAAGTGGTGTTCGGGTCACCACCCAATCCACTTCCTTTTGATCACCTGGCAATGCGAATGTGGGATTAGCACCGTCCATACATTTTCTTGGTATGTGGTCCCTGATGAATGGATGCCACATCACCGTGAGATGTCTGGGCCCAAACAATGAGAGGCCCAGACTCGAACATTGAAACCCAGCTATTAAGCCCAAGCTCTAAGCTTTTCTTCCAAAGTCCTTGCCCACAACAAACACCACAAACCCGCCTTGGATGGAAATCGATCAGGCAGGGGCTCTGTTGGACCCACAGCTATGTATGGCTTTTATCGACACCGTTCATCCATTTTTTCAGATTATTTTAGAATCAAAGCACAAAAATGAGGCAGATCCAAGGCTCATGTGGACCACACCACATGAAGAAGCTGTGATAATGACGCCACCGTTGAAACCTTCCTAGGGTCCACCATGATGTTTATTTTCCATCCAACCCGTTCATAACGTCACACAAATCCAAAACTTCTGTAACCCCAGGAAATTTTCAACGGTAGGCGTTCAACCTCAACTATGTTGTCCTCTTGTGCCTTAGATCTGGTTCATTTTTGGGTTCCCATTAAAAAAATCTGGAAAAATGGATGAACGGTGTGGATAAACCCATACATCGCTGTGGGCCCTACAGAGCCCCTACCTGGACGGTCCAGGTGGAGCAGAACGTAATCTGCTTCCAAATCCCAAGACCATCTTACACCAACGTCATCTCTGACTTTAAAGATCTGAATGCGATTTGCAACCTTCGTAATCACAGATCCAAGCAGCATCAATCTCCAGAATCTACGGATAGCGACTGTACGTCGTTGTCCTACAGAGTGGACCCTACAGCCTAGGATGTCTATGGGCGAAAAAGAGCCCAATACCCTCTTGTTAGCTTAAAAAATTGTCAAGTCCTAGGGTACCATTACCCAGGCCATGTATGTGCCTTACATCCACTCCGTCCATCCGTTTTGATAGCTCATTTTAGGAAATAATCATAAAAATGAAACAGATCCAAATCTCAGGTGGACCACACCATAGGAAAGTGGTGATTGACCATTAAAAACTTCTTGTTGGCCACAAAAGTTTTGGATCAAGCTGATATTTGTGTGGTCCCTTCTTCCAGGTCTTTGTGACCTTATCAACGGGTTGGATGGCAAATAAACATTCCGGTGGCCCTTTGGAACTTTTAATGGTGAATATTCGATCGCCACGGTTTCCTGTAGTGTGGTCCAATCAAGATTTAGATCTGCTCCATTTTTTGTATCAAGCCTTGAAATAAGTTGTAAAAAATGATGGACAGTTTGGATGTAAGCCACATACATTACGTTGGGCCCCACAGTGAGGAATCCACCGAAGCTGTGCCCCTCTTTTACTTAGAAGGATCGTGTGTATCCCAATCTCTGGTTGTTGCCTACAAGTGGGCCACAGGCATGTCTCCAACCATCAATGCATCTTCTCGCCATGCATCATATTGGAGGTAGATATCTTTGACCTACTAAGGTTTTCTAGTTCAACCGTCTAATCTCTTGATGTGACATACTGTGAAAATGATTTTTAAAAACCTAAATGAGTCCGGTGGTCCCCGAGCATGTCATGGCCCAGCCCAAAAGTCTAACGGTCCAACGGATCATCTTGGCCTATGGATAACTCAAATGAAATACATTGATGTAGGGAGGCTGCAGGCTTATTTTTGACACAACCAAACTGAAAGAATCTCAAATGAAAGCTAACATGTTTATCAGATTCAGTCCAGTCCTATATATGGTATGACCTACTTGGGATATGTGCACCTAATTAAAGAAATTTTCATTTGAAATGTTAAGTGAAAATCAGCCATAATTTTTTTATTCAGGTATCGTTATGGTACACACCACCTGTAAAGTTTTACAGGTCACCTGGGGTCAACCAACCTGCATCCGGCGCTTGGGTCTGTCTTATGGAAAAATGTTCCTTCCAATTCAAAATTGCATTTTTAAGAAAAGATTAATATTTTATATAAATTTTAAGTTTCATGTATCAATTTCATTTTAGAGTTTTAAAATATGCAGTTTTCTTAAGATTTCCTTCTAACCATGCTATGAACTATTCAACACAATTAAATTAGGGTTATTTAGTTTTATAGATTTTATTATTTCCGATAAATTCTAATTTAGTTGAATTTAGACTCTTAATTAGAGTTTTTGCTTTGTCTTTATAAGTGATGTAAGAGGAAAGCATGGGCAATATTATTGAATAATAAAATTTTAAAATTTTTATTTTTTTATAGATTTAAGAGTAACCTCGTGAATTCAAGGTTTTCTACATACTTAAGGCAGACTATGATCTAACTCTTCGTATACTTCCCTTAGTCATGCATTCACATTCATCTCTATAGAAATGGATGGAAATGAAATGTTTTTGTCATGGACGCATTTCTGAAGTGCTCTAACCATCACCTTTGAAAACTTCACCCTCATGTACTTTATACCACACTTTGGTTTTTTTCGTGATTTCTGTAATAAAATCACCTGCAATTTAACTAGCAAAAATCTGGTAAAGGTCATTTTCAACAAGTTGCTGATATCTTAAATGCGCATTAAAAAACCAAACCTTTTAGTTATTAAAAGCTACTTGTAAAAGTGGAGCCTACATATTCCATGCAAGAGGGGGGCCTTGAAGGGGGAGTTATTCAATACTAGAAATGGTACATGTAACAAATATCAAATCAAATTAAACGGACCAAATTGTGGTTACTTTCCACTTTTAGTTATCCCTGCCATGTATAATGCAACAAGCCAACGATAGACATTTTTATCGACAGAGGGTGTTTGATTTTTCATTTACTAGTCTAATTTATGGTAAATGAATAATGATTATTTACCAATGTATTTAGGGGTCGTTTGGCACCATGGATTTGAGGGGATTTCAAATCCCCTTAATTGTTTGGCACCAAAGCAATCGGGGGTTTTGAATCCACGGGTTTGAAATCCCCTCAATCAGGGGGTTTGAAATCCTATATGAGACCTTGGATTATAACTAAAATCATTCCCATGGTTACATGTATAACATGTGTATCACTAGACTATTAATATAGTGGACAAATGGCCCACTAATGATATCTTAAAATAATCAGATTATCAATCGCATCACTATAATTACTTTAATACGAAGATCAGCACCACCCAAACATATTGTCCATGTAAATCAATGGTTAAAAATCATTGGTTAGTCACTCAGACATGATCTTGTACTTGTGGCCCATCCGAGACTTGAAATTTCATCATTTTTGGCAAAGTACATATTTGAACGGGCTTATTACAACCATTATCTCAAAAATTACATAAGTTAACTAATTAGAGATATCAAAGTTGATTTAGTAATTAAATTCAAACCCCTGCAAATATACTATGAGTAGCTACTTTTGGATTAAAGTTTATTCTCAATCTAGGGCGTTTGGTGCCAAACACAACAAGAGGATTTCAAATCCAGAGGGTTTTAAATTTAGGGGTTCCGAATCTACGGGGTTTCAAATCCACGTTCCCAAACAGGCCCTTAGATTAGTGTTTCAAGGTTGACATTGATAGGGAGTTTGTAATCATATAATTTCCCTATGTAAAAGTTGTGGGGCCCCTTGTGATGTATGCATCTCATCTAGGTTGTCCATCCATTTTATTAACTCATTTTAAAATGAGGCAAATTTGATGCTCAAGTGGACTGCATTATAAGAAATGGGGGAATCGAACACCTAATGTTGAAAACTTCCTGGGCCATAAAAGTTTTAGATTGAGTTGATGTTTGTGTCGACCCTTCTTATATATTAGTGTGATCTTATGACCAAGTTAGATGACTAGATACACAATCTTATTAGTCCTATGAACGTTTAATTTTGAATAGTGAACATCATTAATCTATTGTTTCTTGTGGCGTACTGACAAGATACAATCTTGTAAGCCGTACGAACATTTAATTTTGAATAATGAACATTATTAACCCATTGTTTCTTGTGGTGTACTCCAATTGAACTTTAGGCTCCCAAAATTAAATGGTAAAATAGATGGACAATATGGATCGCAAAAAACATCACTGCAAGAATTAACATACTTTAACAGTATCCAATCCTTATTTGATTTCATGCATTTTGCGTCGTTTTAGAGGCATAATTACGTGGTTATTTTCTTCTTAAATAAACACCTTCAAAAGTCATTATTAGCTATTTAATGCTATTTACATGTATATGTGAATAAATAAATGCTCTATAACTTATGGAGAGCAATAATAAATGAGATTTTATTAAACATTAAATGAAATTTTAAAGATAATTGTATTTTTAAAAATTTAAAAATCTACAATTTGAAAATCCACATGGGACTCACCCTGATTCCGTGAGAAATGCCGTCCATTGGTTTTTTTTTTTTTTTTATCCCTATTAGAACATGATTCACAGACGAGCTAAATGGAAAACTTAAGTGAATCAACTAGAGTAAAATGATAGGATGGACAATTCACTAAACATTGCTAGTTCATCTTAGTTTGAATGTCCTTATGAACAGTTTAGATGGTAAATAGACATCATAGGTGGACCCTAAGACGATTTGGGTGGTGGACATTTCTGAATAGTGTGTATAGTCGGTAAGAGAAGGGGTTTTTGCTTATGCAACCAGGGTTCAAATCTCTTCGAGGATGGTGCGAAGCACCGTCTGCGCACGCGCGGCGTAGGCTGTAGGGCTACTTGGGTGCTTTATTAGGCGCACTTAGTATATACGCATCGTCACAAGGGGCAATAAGAGCCTTAGTCTTTTTGGCACACGGTTCAAATTTTTTGGTCCATGGTACCCTGATGTTTTATTTATCTTTTTTTATGATTGAGAGAAATTGTAACATAATTGTACATGTGACACCTATGTCACATGTCGCTTATGTCGATACAATTTTTCTTGTTGGATAACTGCTCCTATCTGAATGGGTACAGAAATAACTATCATATGATAAAAAGTTATGTCCTTTCATGGAAAGGCAATTATTTGTTGTGAATGAGTACGAATTTCTTAAAGATGCTTTTTAGTACTTCTTCACGAAGAAATCTATAACCTTTCAATTAATATAAATCCAGAATATTATAATCCAGACTAAGAAACTCTTAATCCTTAAGATTATATCATCTCCTGTGCAATTACTCTCAATCTATTTTATTATTGAGCTTTTTTTAAACGTCTTAAGACATATCAGTGTCAAAACTAGAGATCTGTTCAACACTTAAATGTGTAAAATTTCGTGTTTAAAATCAGATTGAGAATTCATTGTATCCTGAAGACAATTTGTAGATTTCCTTCATTTGCACTTGCTGGAATTTTCAGAAAAAAGGCAGGAATTCTGTTTTGAGAAATTGGCTATTCAAGTCGAGCCTTGAACTTGATAGATCTGATCGCTTCGTTATTGTTTTCTTCTATCATCCGTTGTTTATAAGAAACACTTACAATTTTAACAGTTTGGATGGTATATAAACATCATAGGTGGACCCTAAGACGGTTTCAGTGGTGGACTTTTCTACCCCACTGTTTCCTATTGTATGGTCCGATTGAGTGTTAGATCTATCTATTTTTTGGGATCATATCCTTACATTTGTACCGATGGATGGTTGGATTCATTCAATTGGTATTGTGGGCCCCACTTGTTACAAATTGAAAGGAATTGGAATCGGTAGTGACGCCTCTACAACCTATTGATTAGTACAAAAAATAAGCTTTATGGGCCACCATAATGTATGTATTTTATCATGTCCATTCATTTTGCCTCCTCATCATCCGGCATGAGCCCAAAAATGAGGCATTGGATCGCAAAAAAACATTACAGTGGGCCTTGCGAAGTTTTTATTGATGGGCGTTCAATCACCACCGTTTCCTGGTGTGGTCCACCAGAGATTTGCTTGTCCATCCATTTTATTAGCTCATTTAAAAACGAGGCAAATGTGAAGTAAAAGTGGACTACATTGTAAGAAATGGTGGAATTGAACACCCAATGTTGAAAACTTCTTGGGGCCATAAAAGTTCTAGATTAAGTTGATGTTTGTGTAGACCCTTCATATATATTAGTGTGATTTTATGACCAGGTTAGATGACAAGATACAATCTTGTAAGCCGTACGAACATTTAATTTTGAATAATGAACATTATTAACCCATTGTTTCTTGTGGTGTACTCCAATTGAACTTTAGGCTCCCAAAATTAAATGGTAAAATAGATGGACAATATGGATTACAACAACATCACTGTGAGAATTGACATACCTTAACAATATCCAATCTCTATCTGATTTCATGCATTTTGCGTTATTTTCCTGGCATAATTACGTGGTTATTTTTTTCTTAAATAAACACCTTCAAAAGTCATTATTAGCTATTTAATGTTATTTACATGTATATTTGAAAAAATAAATGCTCTATAACTTTTGGAGAGCAATAAAAAATGAGATTTTATTAAACATTAAATGAAATTTTAAAGATAATTGTATTTTTAAAAATTTAAAAATCTACAATTTGAAAATCCACATGGGACTCACCCTGATTCCGTGAGAAATGCCGTCCATTGGTTTTTTTTTTTTTTTTATCCCTATTAGAACATGATTCACAGACGAGCTAAATGGAAAACTTAAGTGAATCAACTAGAGTAAAATGATAGGATGGACAATTCACTAAACATTGCTAGTTCATCTTAGTTTGAATGTCCTTATGAACAGTTTAGATGGTAAATAGACATCATAGGTGGACCCTAAGACGATTTGGGTGGTGGACATTTCTGTCCCCACTGTTTCCTATAGTATGGTCGGATTGAGTGTTAGATCTACCTATTTTTTGGATCATATCCTTGCATTAGTTGGAGAAACTGATGGATGGTTGGATTTCTTACAAACATCTCAATTGGTATTGTGGACCCCACTTCTTACAAATTGAAAGGAATTAGTGGCGCCTCTACAACCTATTGGTTGGTACAGGAAAAGCTTTGTAGGCAGCCATGATGTATGTATTTTATCTTGTCTATTCATTTTGCCTCCTCATCTTAGGGCATGAGCCTAAAAATGAGACATTTGGATGGTAAATAAACATTACAGTGGGCCTTGGGAAGTTTTTATTGGTGGGCGTTCAATCACCACCCATTTCCTGGTGTGGTCCACCAGAGATTTTCATCTGCTTCAGTTTGGGTTCATACCCTAAAATGGGCTAGAAAAGTGGATAGATGGCGTGGATTAAAAAAATACATCATGGTGGGGCTCACACAGCACCGACCAGCACCAACGTGGGTAGTGGTGGGATCACTACCGAATCGAGTCGAATCTGAAAACGCGTGTTACAGGCATCGTACAAGTTATGGATCCTTGCCGCACAATCGGCCCACATCCTGAGTAGTTTGATGATCCAAACCGTCCATGTTTTGGAATTTATGCTATACGCACCATAATAAGAAAATTTTCTATGGCGTCTATTCAATTATAAAGATCAAAGGCTAGGATCACAGAAAACCAATTACCAGCCTATGAAGGCACGCCATGTTTTGTACCTCTATATTGAACTACACACGTGCCACATGTGTATGATCTGAACCATGTATGTTGTCGATTGACCGTAAACCAAAAATTTCTTCGATTAAGCTTTACCTTAACTACACAATAAATAGGCCTTTCCTCATATAATGAGAGCAGTTTCCGGTTTTTATCTTGTAGTGTCCATTTGCATGCCAGCAAGTAAACTACAACACTCTAAACACTGATTTGGGTAGTGGCCAATCACAGTTAGAAGAAAGAAATGGACGGTTTCGATTTTATACTTGTGTGCCACATGTTCAAAATGACATTGATGCATGGAAATGATACGACTCTTCGGCTGTACCAAAAAAAGATGTTGCGATATTTCGGACGGGGGTTCTCTGCGAAAGCCTTTTCAAAGGAAGTTGCTGCCTGTTATGCTAGGTGGGGCCCACCGTGATGTTTTTTAGAAATCAACCCCGTCTATCCGTTTTGAGAGCTAATTTAAGTATAACGGATCAAAAATCAGGTGGATAAAAAGCTTAAGTGAGACACACAAGAGGAAAAATTGGGGAAAGAATTTCCTACCGTTGAAACCTTTCTGGGAACCGCTTAATGTTTATATGATATCCAAACCGTTTATAATGTCATTCCCACTAGGATGAAGTGAAAAAATGAAGATATTATTCTGATACGAAACTTTTGTGGACATAAAAATATTTCAACGATGGTCACTGAATCCCCACTGTTTCCTCTCGTGCGTCCCACGTGATTTATGTATCCAACTCATTTTCCGTGGAATGTTCTAAAATAGGCTAGTAAAGCAGATGGACAGAGTTGATTTCTCACAAACATCACGGTGGCCCCACCTAGCATCCCACCGAGAACTTCCTTCTAGAGGAAAATCCGCGTCCGGAAATTTCGCGGGCTATCATGCAAAGGTTGGACGCTATGTGCCCGGTGACTCCAATACCAGCCAGCCGGCTTTTGTCTAAGCTTCGTGGACCCCACCATGATGTATATGTTTTATCCACACCGTCCATCCATTGTTTCAACTTGTTTTAGGGCATGATCCCAGAGACGAGGTAGATCCAAATCTTAAGTGGACCACACCACAGAAAAAAGTGTCAACTGAATGTCCACCGTTAAAAACTACCTAAGGCCCGCTGTAATGCTTCTTTTTCATCTAACCTGTTGAGAAGATCACGAAAACCTGGATGAAGGGAAACCACAAATATCAGCTTAATCCAAAACTTATGTGGCTGTGGAAAGTTTTAAATAGTAAGCGTTCAATCCCCACTTTTCTATGGTGTGGCCCACCTGAGATCTGGGTCTTTCTTATTTATTGAATCATGCCCTGAAATGAGCTAGAAAAATGGATGGATGGTGTGGATAAGACATATACATCATGGTGGGACCCACGGAACTTTGACACCATGGTGTTGAGATCACAGCCAAACCGCTTCATCAAAAATTGCACTAATTCCTCTAATTGATTTGGCCTTTTTTAATAGCCATTTTTTCCCAAATCAATGATCAATGTGATTCTTTTAGAATAATAAGCAATCTGTTATGAGTCCTAAGAAACAGATGAATCAAATTATTAATTGAACCTTTTGTTTTTTAATCCAGGAAAGTGGTCCTGATCTGATTTATCAAAGGCTACTGATCAAATGGTTAATATTAATCTGATTATTATGATGTTTGCATGGTCGCCCATTAAACGTGTGTTTGACATAATAAATGATTTAGATCAATTATCAATCCATGTATTCTATCCTATAATGCTCCTGTAAGCACATTATATCAATTTTCAAATTAAATCTTATTGTATACATATAGTTTTTTCATATACAATTATAAAACATCCATGTTTAACTTATATCAGATAAGATGATGTTTTTGATATTAAGTTTGTAGAGATGATAGAAATTATCATTTTACCTGTGCACAAATATAAAAAAGATTATCCCAACATTCAAACGGTTGTGATCCACCACTTTTTAAATGTCTAGATCAAATGCCATGCATGGCCCATCACTGGATGATCCGGATCAAGTGGGCCATACTGAGGTTTATATAACTCAAGCGATTTAAATATATTTAAATCGGTTAGTGGGAAATCTCTCTATCTATGTAAAGGACAAAAGTGTCACTTTACGTGGTCAAGTATTCTCTTTATCTTTTCAGGTCTGTGGGGCCCAGCGGATGGCGACAGACGGACGCGGATTGCCTGAAATCGGATTGCGGACTGGGTAAGTCAGCACGCTAGTCACTGCACTACAGCGTACTGGGTAATTTCTGTGGGCCCACTGTAAGCTGTGTCTTATCCACACCGTCCATTGGTTTTACCATCTTATTTTAGGATGTGAACCCAAAATCGAAGCATGTGGAAAGCTTAAGGGCCTGTTTGGCCGGGTGGAATGGAAGGGATTTAATGGTATTAGGGTGGATGGCATGGATTTCAAGGTAATGATGATGTTGTCAGTGGATTGTCTTAAGATCCATGGGATTGTTATATCTCGCGATTGCTATATCAAGTCTATTTGGCATGCCTGGCCAATCTTGGGATTAAACCTTCTCATCCCTTTTAATCCTTCTAAACAAACACGTCCCAGGCAAATTTGAACGATAAAGGTGGATTAGATGGGATTTAAAGGTATTGATGGTGTTGTCAGTGGCTTGTCTTAAGATCCATGGGATTGCTATATCACCGGATCAGGTCACCTTGGGATTTAAGGTAATGATGATGTTGTCTGTGGATTGTCTTAGGATCCATGGGATTGTTATATCTTCGGATTGCTATATCAAGTCTGTTTGGCACTCCTGGCCAATCTTGGGATTTAACTTCCAATCCATTCCGGTACCATCCAATCCCTTCCAATCTGCCCAGCCAAACGGGTAAGGGTACCACATTGTAGGAGATCGTGTGAATTTGAACAACTACCGTTGAAATCTTAACCCGGCCACAAATGTTTTGGATGAAGCTGATATTGTAATTTTCCCTTCATCCATGTTTTTGTGATCTTTCAAACAGGTTGGATGAAAAATAAACATTGTTGTGGGCCTTAAGAAGGTTTTTACGGCGGACATCATTATTTTCACTGTTTCCTGTGGTGGGGTCATTTGAGCTTTTGATATGTTCAAATTTGGGGTCGACCATTAAAATGAGATGAAAAAACGGATGGACCGTGTGGATAAGACATTACGCTCATGGTGGGCCTAACAGTTTACTCAATAAGACAATGTGTACTGGTTTCCACTTTCCAGTACACAATCCCATTTCGGGTTGGCTGTGACGCTGTCAGTAGCCAGTTGCTAGTGCCATGTGGACCACCGTGTATTTGTTTCATCCAGGCCGTGCATCCATTTTTCCTTAAAATTTTGGAAGACGAGACAAAAAAAGAAATCGGGGTATATACAAATCTCATGTGTACCACACCATGCGAAGCAGTTGCGTTTGAACACCTAATCAACGGAAGCAGTGCTGCGAAGACGAGCGCCAACTAGAGTAGTTTAACAAACGATTGCAAAGAGATCAAAGTTACATGGCCCCTATAATAATATATTTATTATATCCATACCGTTCATCCACTTGGGGAGATCATCTTAGAGGGTGAGATCAAAATTGAGTCATATCTCAGGCTCAAATAGACCACATCACAAATAACAGTGTTGACAATTATTCTCACCTTTAAAACGTTTGAGGACTTACGTAGCGTGTATTTTTCAAAACCGGATTGCGTACTGAGTTACCCGGCCATTTTGAATTCACGTAGTTTATCCATCCGTTGTTCTAGACCATTTTAGAATTCGGATTGCCTACTGAATTACTTAAGTACACTTTTATCGTACTGAGTAAACTCAGTTGGGCCTATTGTGAATGTGTGTGGATTATCCACACTGTACATCCATTTTTCCAACTAATTTTAATGGTTGAGCTGAAACTTGAAGTATGCCCAAAGCTCAAGTGGACCACACCACAGGAAACGGTGGGAATAATGACTTCCATCGTTGAAACCTTGGTAAGCCTATAGTGATGTTTATTTGTCATCTAACCTGTTCATAAGATCACAAAGACATGGATGAAAGGAAAATATAAATAACATATTGATTCAAAACTTCCGTGGCCCCTAAGAAATTTTCTACAGTATAATTTCAATTCACACTGTTCCATGGTGAGGTCTGGCTGAGATTTGGATATATTTCATTTTTGGTGTAGAGCCTTCAAATTATTTTTTAAAATATATGGACGAAATGGATAAAATAAGTAAATCATAGTAGACCCCATAGAGTTTACTCGATACGCTTAGCATGCTAAGTTATTGAGTACGCAGTCCACGTCCATCATTTTACAGGTGGAGTTCAAAATTGAAGTATATCAAAAGCTGATGTAGGCCCTACCACAGGAAACAATAGAAGCATAGTGTTGTCCACTTAATCTATGTATATGTCTTATTTTCGGCTCAAGTCTGAGAAGGAGTCATAAAATGGACAAACAACTTGGAAATAACATATACTTCATGTTAGACCCTATTTGGTGACGTCGACATATCAGCCAGTTCCGTGGTGCATGGTACACAAGCCGATACTGGCTTGAATAAAAAATAGGTGGTGGAAAATAAACATTACAGCTGCCCTCAGGAAATTTTTAATAGTGGGCGTTTAATCACCTATGTTTTCTTGTGGTAAGATACACTTGAGATTTGAATCTGTCTCATTTTTCGGACTCATGCCATGGAATGATCTCGAAAAATAGATGGACGGAGTGGATAAAACAAATATATCATTGTGGGGGCACGCATCCCTGTGTATCTACCTCGCCAGTCGCCCTTAGCAGCGTCAGTAGACAATGCGCGCTGGATAGTGCGTCGCGACTGATGGAAAACAAAGTGTCGTACAAAATTCTGTCTCCCTCTCAAACACCAAGAGGAAATCTTTCTCCCTCTCTCCCTCTCTGCAGGTAACAGAAAACTAGGGTTTGGGATTTACATTGTCTAACGTGGCTTTTCATTTCGAGAATATATTCATCTGAATTCTCATTATCTGTTTTTCGGGCATTTTTCTATTTGAATTCATGCTTAGATTTTTTTTATTTTTTTTTTTTGAATTTTTGGAAATTTCCCGACATTTGATAACTGCAGTAAGGTTTTTACATTTTCATTGTTACCCTCGTCCAGCAACTGCACTGGTGGGCCCCACAATTTTGTGACTCTGGACGTTCATGGGGTGGGGCCAGTGTCCTAGATGGGCCATGCCCCGGAAAATGACCTTAGTTACACTGTCGGCATTTCGTTAATGGTGATATCTGTACCACTGGCTGATACATCCATTCTCATGTTGCTGATATGATGGTTAGGATGGTAAGATGCTTAGTAGCACTGCCTGTCCTTTCTGGGCTTTGCTTGTTCATCAGGTGCGTCATGCCCTGAGAATGACCTTAGTTGCACGGCTGGTACTTTGCTACTGGTGAAATCTGCACCATTGGTTTGTCTGTCCATAAACATGTTGCTGATACAATGGTTAGGATGGTTAAATGGTCGGTACCACTGCCTGTCCATTGCAGGACCCGCCTGATGGACAGTCTGCATCGCTGGGGTCGTTTGGATGCCTGTAAAGTCCCTAAATTGTAAAGGGATTACAGGTAATCTAATTACAGGGGCTGTTTGGATGTATGTATTTGCCTGTAAAGCTTTTACAGGCTGTAAACAGATTACAACTTTTAGCTGTAATCTGAAACTGGTAAAAAACCATGTTTCAGATTACAGGTAAAGTCTTTATAGCTAAAAATGCATTATACATGTTAGAACACAATGGTTAATATACACTCATGATATGTGGGGCCCACTGTAATGTGTATGGTACATCCAATCTATCCATCATGTACTTCCCTTGATGCTTTCCTGTGGCCCTAAAAAATAGCTCGTCCATTATCAAATGGACCACACGAGGGAAGGATGGGACATCCACCATTGAAAATTTCTAGATTGCATTTGGGGCCCACTGTGATGGGTGGAAAACATCCAATCCATTTAGTGTGTGCATGCTTTAATGCTCTCTTAGGACCCTAAAAAAATCAAGTCCTTATGTGATTTGTGGATTTTGGAAGGTTCACCGCCCAAGCTCTATGGTATGAATACCTACTATATTCATTGTAAACACTTTACAGGCTAGCCAAACACACAATCTGTTCACCTGTAAACAAATTACCACTTAAAAGCCAAATGGAACAACATGTATACCGATTACACTTGAAGCTCTTTTCAGGTGTAATGTGTTTACAACTAAAAAAATTACAGGCATCCAAAGAACCCCTAAAATGTGGGTCCAGTCTCTAATGTTTTGCTTGTTCATTGGGTGGGACCACTGTCCTAGTTAGACATGCCCTGAGAATGACCTTAGTCGCTGTTGAAATCTGCACCATTGGCTCATCAGTCCATTAACATGTCGCTGATACGATGTTACCACTGGCCACTGCCTGTCCATTGTGGACCCTTCCAGTTGAACGGTGGGCCCTGCCAGTTGAACGGTCTGCATATGCTAAATTGTGGGTCCAGTCTCTACTGTTTTGCTTGGCTGAGCATCATACAGAACCTCTTCATTATGTAGGCTTTGGATGTTTAACTTTGTCTGGGAAATGGTAGTGCGCGTACACAGTGTGCATTGAGAGTCGGGCTCACGATTGTGCTACTGTTCAACGACAGTGGGTGGGAATCCAGAAATGTATTTCAAAACAGGGGTTAAAATCCAATTTTGAAATATTTGCTGGATTCCCGCAAATTGTCACTGTAGGGCATGGGATGTGCACTAAGATTCTGTGAACCTGCTCTGCAGCAAAGTTGGTCCCTCACAATTAGGAGCATGTGCGCATTACTGGCATTGGTGGAAAATGTCTCACTCCATGCAATGACAGTACGTAGGACTCTAGCACACATTTTTAATCTCCATTTCGAAATACGTTTCTGGATTCCCGGCCACTGTCGTTGAACAACAAGAGAAATGTGTGCATTGAGTATTGATGAACACCACGTTCATACAGTCTTTTCCCTTTTTGGTTTTTTGTTAGAATTATTTGGTACTTAGGGCCCGTTTGGACTCAATTCGCTAAAAGGAGGTTTCTGAAAAAGGATGGTTTCAACCCTTCTTTTTGGATAGATTGGTTTTTGCTGAGTCCATGTTTTAGTGCCTATTTTGTCTAGCGAGATGAGATGGAAGTTTGCAAAGTGCATCCAACCACACAACATAAATTGCTGTTTTTGATCAAAACCACATTCTGGCCTCAAACGCCTCCTGGGAGTGTGCGTTCAAACGAGCCCTTATGTTCAATTAGTATGCATGTTAGTGGGGACTGAAGCTAGTGCCTCTTGATGCATCCGGTTACAATTCCTCCTCCATGCCATTGCTTGACATGCGGCTGATCAAAACTGCTCATTTGATAGGTCAAAAGTGAATGGGAGAAAAGGGAGAGAGTTGAAGAGCTCTTCTCTCTTATCATCTTATTTATAATAAAGCTCAACCACAAAGAGACAAGTACGGTTGTTAAAAATGATAAAGAATACATGAAATAAGAACAAAGAGTTTGGTACTCCACAGGAGCACCAAAGCCAATGTAAACCACGTGTCATTTCCAACAAATTGGAATCCTAGTTACCTATGGTGCATTTTGCTTTTCTCGACTGCATGAGGACCCTCTGATTTTGATGCAAATGCTTTTGTTAATGTCATCATACAGACTTCCAATTGCTTATTTATTTATTTTTATCAATCCACGTGAGTCCAAATTTTGGCCCTATTAGTATTATAAAAATTTCCCCTCCTGATGTTGATTTTTCTTTTTGAAATTCAGTATCACAGAACATGAAATTGCTGTCAGATTCGTTTCCTATCTATTTTGCATCCTAATCTATCATATCTAGATATTTGTGATTTGTGAATAGTAACATTTGTTTCATATCCATGATACTTAAATATTTAGTAGTAAAACTGTATTCATGTTGTATCCAATCCATGTCGTGCCCATGCCATATCTGGGCATAATATTGCTGCTAATAGCTGTGTTTTTTCCTTAAATCTTAGACCTGCAGAGTGGTTTCTATTTTCTTTTTCCTCCTTCTTCTTCTTCTTTTCTTTTCTTTTTTCTTTTTTTTGCACGTTTTTTTTTTTGTCTTGCCTTTGCATATGGTTTTGACTTTTGATTTGGTTTGGTTTATTGGATAATTACGGTCTCTGTTATGATTTCTTCTTTTCTTTTATTTATTTATTTATTTATTTTGTAGGCCATTCATATAATTTGGGTAGATGAATTATGGCTTCTTCGGATGATGAGGAAGAGGTTGTTCCGCAATCTGTTACGAATTACCACTTCGTAGATGATAAAGATGAACCCATCTCATTCTCTGTTTTGCCGATGCAATGGGGCGAGGGGACAATCTTAGATGGGACGAAAAAGCCGATATTCCTTCATGGGATCGCTGATGGTGGGCTCCAAAAAATCTACAAACGGGTCACCGCATGGAAACTGGACCTGTCAGATGAACATCCTGAGATTTCTGTTCTTTCAAAGGAAAGCTGTTGGATAAAGCTTCAGAAGTCAAGGAAGAGCTTTGAGAATACAATCAGAACAATCCTGATCACTGTCCACTGCATTCATTTTGCTAAGAAGAATAGACAAGCATCAGATGCAACTGTCTGGGAACACTTGAGGAAAGTTTTCAGGTTTGGCAATTGATGCTATTATCATATCATTATCATTAGCAATTCATCGCCATCACACCACCATCACCACCACTGCTGCCCTTCTCCTAGTCAATGGGGGTTAGCTTTTAAATCATATAATGGCAAAAGTTCTATGGTGGCTGTCCATTGGACATCAACCTTCCTCTTTTACCTGGGCTTTTCAGCTGGTAAGGGCCGATGCTTGCTTGGGCACCGTAAGAGGATGGTTTAATCGGAAAAAATGCATATAAAATAAAATTCAACTTCTTGGTTGACCAATAACAGGTGATATGTTTGTTTAAATTGAAGTGAGCCAAAAAAGACAAATGTTGGATCCCCAAAGTTATTTACAACTTTATAAGAGTGCCACTTAAATTTCAGTGGCAGAATGTTAAAAGACACCTCCTAGTAACAACAAGGACAATAATAACAAAGATTCCAGTAATGCCAGCTTGCTGGAGGATTCTGAGTCCAGATAGCTTCCCATGAAAATTAGTTGACAAGCAAAGCTTGAGGATAAGGTGTAATAGGCCTTTTGATAAACTGCACCGAATCATGTGGAGAATCAACTATTATTTTCAACTGTTCTCAGTTTTATGTTTGTTAGATTTGCCAGTCTTATGGATTTCTTCATAACTTGCAGCTTATATGATGTCAGACCCTATGGAAATGATCTGTTGTATCACCTGCCTCTGATTAAAGCGCTGATTAAAAGAGATGAAGCAGTTGCGAAATCGAGGGTTTGTATGCTTCTCTCCTTAAATTCATCTGATTCTTAATGCAGCAAATACCATCTTTTTATTCTTTGGTGTGCCTTGAATTATTGGTTGGTGTTGAATTATTTCCTTTGGACATGTTTCCAACCATTAATTTCTTATAGTCAATAGAGATCATGGTAGAAGAGGAAATCATGGTGGTGCAGCTCCCTTGATCTCTGCCCCCTGCTCAAGTTACAGGGAGGACTGAATGAATCTTGGCAAGACATTTAAAAATCCTTTTGTAACATTGGAGTAAGATATTTTATTGTTGAGTGCTGAGGCCTAAAAAAAAACAGAAAAAGAGAAAAAAGAAATCCATAAATAATCATTTACCATAGAGAAGTTGATGGGGACGTCATGCGCACATGTGCATGCAGGCCGGGCCTCTATGCACGTACGTACGAAGAAGGAGGGCTCCACTGTCGATTTGACTTGATGGCGACGTATAGGGAGGGCCTCCTAGTTAGAAGACGAAGTTTGGTTCAAAAGAGTGGGCCCGATAGTCAAATAAAGCCCATCATGGGATCTCATGATCATGACCCACTAGTCGGATTGATCTCATGTTTTAGGTTTTGCTTATTTATATTATTTAGAACATCATGAACGTTTTGGATTTCTTTGTTTGGTTTTTATTTTAGTTTACTTCATCGCTAAGTAATAGGTTGCGCACATGGCGCGAGTTTTGGGTATAGGGTTTTCCTATAAATAGACACCCCTTGTAGCTCTTTTGATTCATTGAAGTTTAATAAAAATTTCTGCAAGTTTTTTTCTACTATCTGAGCTTTTGAATTGTGAAAAAATTCAAGTGGGTGCGAAGCCTTCCCTTTTCGAAGGGCTAACTACCGTAGTGCGAAGCCATATATATTTCCATCCACTCCTACCCTCTTCCATCCATATATCTCAACTCCTACAACTATCCTCACCTCAAATCCATCAGTTTTGCAGCGGATCTTTTCCCTATAGCCAGTTTCTAGAATTTGGCCCTGCAGGAGGGTTGAAACTTCAGCGGAGCATCGCGTACAGCCTGTAGCTCAGATCACCTTGAAAGTTTGGGGGTTTGGAGCCCACCCCTGGACGACAAGGGCCAAGGAATCAATTTTCTGGTGTGGGACCCGCTTGCACGTGCGGCCAGGCTAGTGCCCACGTGCGTCAAGCCTTGGGCCATTGTACGCTCACGGGAATTGTCTCCCGGTTCAGGTTTTCTCTTATTTTCTCATTTTCATACCTATTTTCATAAACCCTAACCTTAGATTGCATCTTCCATAATTTACTTGCCCCTTTTCTCAAACTAGGGTTCCTTAATTTAAAATTGGGGAATCCCTTGGATTAGGAACTAATTATTATGCATGTGTGGATGATTATTTCTTATCTTTGAATATCGTTTGGTTTATAATTTTTATTGATCTAGCCCTATCATGTGTAGGCCTGGACTCACATAGATTCCCCTTAATTGAATGTTTGGACTTTCATGTGGGATATGGAATTTGTGTAATTGTTTTTAAACTAACGTGATCTTCAGCCTAAATTCTCACATATCATATTTAATTTTCATGTCCTGCATCAGAAGTCTGCAATTCAACCAAAGATTTGTAGTTGAAAATAGCTGATACAGGGACATGTGATGGCCTAACCCTATACGCATGTATAATCAGGTTGAAGAGATTCAAATAATAAAATTAACCAACTAACTGTTTTCAATCAAGGATATTAAGCAAATCTCAACACAGACATGAAATCATTTAATCAGGATCATGCTCTTTAGCATAAAATCACGCAAATAGTAAAAAAAGGATGACCTAAGGATATGAGGATGTTTCAGATCTAGCATAAGTCAGCCCACAGTTAAGTTTGGATCCGATTATCCTGACTAACCATCCCTCTTTTCCGTTCAAATAAAAAAGGAATATCTAGAGAGGAACGAAAGTGATGAAGAAAAGATGGGTTCGAGATGAAAGAGAGTACGGATTCTAAGGCATCAAAGAAAAAGAAGACTGATTTGTACATTTTCCTGCACTTCGAAGATCTAGAAAGAAGGAAAATCTGAAACCGGGGTGGAATCCTTAACACTCAATGCCCAATCCTGAAATCTTAATATCTTTGGTAAAAGAGGAAGAAACCATACGAATTCTCATTAATTCAATTCTAAAATATGGTTTCTCACTGTGTATATATAAGTCACGGAAAAAACAAAAAGTGCACTAAAGCCCCTAAAAACAAGGAAAAGAACAAAAAGATGCCTAAAACTAAAACGCCCGCGCGACAGGGTGTGAAATCTACCCCATGGGCCTACAGTCAAGGTGCGGTCATGTTGCTCCTCCACTTGTAACACGTCAGAAAATGGGTTCGATGGACTTGACGCCCATCCACATCAACTCCTCAGCTCTGGTACTCTATCGGTGACGCCTCCTCTGGTACACTCTAAAGGGTGCACCACTGATGTCCGCATCACTAGCTCAGACTTTTGCTGCCCAAATGGGCAGCTGAAGAAGTGCCTTGTCTGGTCAAATAATGAGAAGATGATTAAGAACTTACTGTCATTTTGCTTACGTGGCATTGAAAACTGACACATTTGTGGTAATTCTGTACTTCTTGGCAACTTCGTGGTATGTACCTTTAGTGTAGGCTTTGTTCTTAATGTGGAGAATGTCAATCTGCAATTGCATACTTTTCTTTCAAGTTGTTTTATGCATTTTGGAGAGCGAATTATTGTTTAATAAAGTCAATTACTGAAATGCAATAGCATCATTTTCAAGAAGGCACAGAAAAATTAATGGGAAATTATCAACAAAATAACTCATTTCAAAGTTCTTTGTCCAAAATCTACTCCTCCATTGGAAATTTTCCAAAACTCTTTGGGGTATATTCCAAAATCGCTTTGCTATCACCTCTACTCCACTCTTTGTTTGCATCTTTTGATGAGTTTGCCCCCTATTTTGCTTCCATGTAGAACACCTACACAATCTGTTAGGCTCTCATCTAAAAAACATACCTAGCATGTGCTTACTGGACAATGCCTTTATTCCCGACAACATTTTATGTACATTGGACATCCTACCCATTGTAAATGTTGGTATCATCAAGAAGATCGCCTGGCCCGAAATAAGGTTGTTCTACTCTTCAGGTGACTCAGCGAATGATTAGACTCAACATACCTACTTGGCCTCATAATGGATTAGAGATGCCCTAAATAACACTTGGATTGGAATATATCAACCCTTTGATTATTTAAGTCTTTTTCTTTGAATATGGATCGTCTTCTTAACCATTTCTTTGTGGCCATAAATTTACATTTTAGGATTCTCCAATTACCTTTAAATCCCATCCAATCCACCCTAATCCTTTCAAATTTGCCTAGGACGTGTTTGGTTTGAGGGATTGGAAGGGATGAGAAGGTTTAATCCCGGGTTTGCCCGGGCGTGCCAAACAGACTGGATATAGCAATCCAGGAATATAGCAATCCCATGGATCTCCAGACAATCCACCGACAACACCATTATTACCTAGAAATCCATGCCATCCACCCTAATACCATTCAATCCCTCCCAATCCACCCGGCCAAACGGGCCCTAAAGGCAACAAGGGCCCGTTTGGCCGTTTGATTATTTAAGTCTTTTTCTTTGAATATGGATCGTCTTCTTAACCATTTCTTTGTGGCCATAAATTTACATTTTAGGATTCTCCAATTATGATGATCTTAGGCAGCCATCATATGTGGTATGTCTTTCTAGATAAGCGGTTTGGATTAGCGTATATGACCTTAGAAAGCTGTCCATACTGTTCCATGTATTGATGACTTTGGATATGTATACATGTATGGATATTGTGGAAAATATCGCAGATGCTGGGAAAAATATTGCTGTTTGAGGGAAACATTGAAAAAAGATCGAATTTTTTTTCAATCAAACTTTAGTAGATGTTAAAAAAAGACACGTTTACACACTTATGACTCAAAAGACACACACACACACAATATATATATTTTTGTGTGTGTGTGTGTGTGTGTGTGTGTGTGTGATCCAGGGTTTCATCCCTTGTAGTGTAATTACCTTTCAAAAGCAGTGCAATTGGTATCCAAAATGAGTTCATTGCATTCAAATGTCATATAATGCAAATACTAAAACACACAATCAATGTTGTCAAAACACATGTGATCTTGGGCCATCCAGTTGGGTTGATCACTTATGCGATCCCATAATTGCATAAGTGATTGCTCAAGCTTCTTTTTTTTTTTTGGATAAATTAAAAAATGACAAATGGGGAAAAATCGTAAAAAAATTCTAAAAAATTAAGAAAAATTGTATAATTACAACAAGTTATTGGATTTATTTTTTTATTTTTTTATATACTTATTTTATTATATTTTGTTACATTTCATGATTATATTCACAACTAAATAACTATTGGACCATCTATAAGTTACATAATAAAACAATCAACAAGTTACACTAATGAACAACAACTTATTAAAAATTACAAACACAGGAATTTTATTAATGACTTCTTGATGAGTTGACTTGTTGTATAGATACTTAAATAGTACAAACGAGGGAGTAGTGAACTACAAAATTAAAACAGTAAAAAAAACTAGACCTTACAAAGTTACAACTTAGTGACTTACAAAATTTAAAACCTAAAAATTAAACATGGACTACTAATTAATATATTACTGTACACATCGATGCATAACCCATTGTGACACAACATCATCACCACCATCATTGTCATCATCGTCGTTATCAAAGTTATCTCCTTCTTTGACATATGCCATTTTTATTTTTTTTTTCTATTTCTTTATCATCGGTTCGGACCAGTTGACGTAGGGCAGCTTGATCTACCATAGATGTGTGAAATTAGAATTTAAGATAAAACACAAAATAAACAATCAATTTTCAGCGTGATTATTCATCATATATAAGAATTATCTGAAAGAAAACTCATCAATGATCATGACCATCCATTACAATCATGTAGTACTAAATATTCAAATATGAAAAGTGGATCCTACGAAAGATAGGACTTTCATGTCTCACAAGGGTCAATTTAACCATCTAACGTGATGGTCTAATCCTTTAACAAACTGTTAGATTAAATAGGATTATCAGTTGGGGACATTTGAATAGGTCCAAGAAATAGGAAATTCACAAATAGAATTCTAGATTTTTGCAAATAAACTAGATGGAAGAAATAAGAAGTAAGAAGAAGATTAGAATGATTAACTAGAGAAAAAAAGTAGGAGGAGTAGGAGGAAGATGAAGGTCTTACACCCGGTTGTGTAAAAGCTCTGTAGCTTTATTCTTTTCTAAAAAAAAATTAACCCAATGTTTAGGGCTGAACTCCCTTTAAATAGAACTTGCAAATAAAAGGCAAATACCAAAATACCCTTAGTTACTTATATTAGAAACAACTTAAATAGGAAACTAACAAAAATAGAAATTTCTTAAGACTAGAATGTTCTGAAAATCAGGAAATTAACTAAAATATAAATTTCTAAAAACAGAAATATCCAAAAATAATAATTTCTGAAAATAGAAATTCATAAAAACAGGAACTTCTAAAAGTAGAAATTTCTGCAATAGGAAATTAACATAAGACTATCAAACTAGATATTTTTTTTGCAACAAGCTTCTATTGATCGTCAATTTCATCCTATCCATAGTGATGCTTGTGAGGCGCGCTTCTGTCGATGATAAACTTTAAACGGTTGGATATCCTCATCACTAGTACTTCATTCCCATCCAATTGCTGATCTTGATCATCTTCTTCTTATATCTTCTAAATTTCATTTACTTGGCCTTGACTGTTATTAGGCCTATGCTAGGTGCTGATACAAATACGACATCTTCTACTCGGGCCCATGTTAAGTCCTTACCTGTAAAGACTGGATTCTTTGTCTCTACAAGTCATTCACCATTTGCCTCTAAAATTATCTAAGCAATTAAGATCATCAAAACTAGACTTTTCTTGCCTAGCTTAGAATCATTATGACAACTTCTGGTTGTACTGGACGAATATTAGGCCATTGAGCTTCTTTTGTTCAAGAGGATTCCTTTTTTAAAAAAAATTGTTTTTCTTTTTTCTGTTGTGCATCTGTATAACATTCCAATTGAAAGTGAATTAGAGATGAGTTGACACCCATTTACTTTTAACTCCCTGTTTAAATTCCACATTTGATGAGCGAATTGGAAAACTTACTAATTCAAATGACTCTAGTTGTGCTCACAACCACTAGCTGAACATGTAAGGCCGGGAATTTTCATGGTTAGCTTCTTTAGTGTTGGATCCTTCCCGTTCGGTTTCAGTCCTTATATTGACCACTAGTTAGCTGTGCGAATAATGGTTATGTAAGTTAGACTTTGTATATTATAAGAAATTATTTCTTAGTTAGAAATAATTTAAAAATTAACTTAGAAACAATTTCATACTTGGCAATTTTATAGTTCTATGCATGATTGCTACGTCTCTTGAGAAAATCTCCGCACCCTTCATATCGATGTCCAGTAGAGCATAAATCTTATCTTGTTCATCTTTATTTGGAACCGTTCTATCCAAAACGTTAAAAACACCTACCGTATACGTCGCTTTTGCCTCACTCTGATTGATGAAAGTGAAGAATGAGGCTAAATTAAGAATGTAGGCAGCCGAATATAATGGAAATGACATTTAGCTATTGCATCTCTTATCTATAACATCTAAGGGCCTGTTTGTTTTCATAGACTACCGCGGTAACATAGTGTAAAATTCACATCATTACATCTTACCTGTGATTGGATATTACCAATTGTCAAATCACTGTAATCCTTTTGAATCATGCAAGACATGGATTGGCGGAAATGTGTTTGCGTGGCATAGTTTCGTGGGCCCCACCATGATGTATGTGTAATATCCACATCGTCCATCCATCTTGCGTGATGATTTTATGGTATAAGACAAAAAATGAGGTAGATCCAAAGCAGAAATGGACCACACTACAACTAGCAGTGGGGATTGAACACCTGCCATTGAATTTTTTTTGGGGGTCCACAGAAATGTTGGATCAAGCTGATATTTGTGTTTTCCCTTCATCTAGGTTTGTTTGACTTTATGAACTAGTTGGATGACAAATAAACATCCTGGTGGGCTATAGGAAGTTTTCATAGGCATTTTGTTCCATAAATTCTTCTTGAAGTACTGCACTATCATGTTTTTTTTTTTCCCCCCTCTTGCATGTTTGTCCATGTACTCCATGATTTTCGTTTGGATTTTTGAAGTAACACCGGGACATGCTTTTACATTTGATCCTGATGTGCGTGCAAGGTGTTGCTTGTGCCGTCCAATGCCACCGGCATTTACATACCTGCAAAGCTCACACGCTATATAAGACTTTTCAGTAACACTACGATAATGCCCGTACTTCCAACCCGAGTATTAGACTTGGGTTTCAATGAAAAAGATTGAAATGAAGTTGTAATGAGAGAGAGTTATCCCTATACTATAGTTATAGTTACGCTTGTAGGAGAGAGAGAGAGAGAGAGAGAGAGACTCTTGAAGAAGAATCTTGTTCTATCTTGATTTGAATATTCAATTCTACAATCTTTGATTGTTGAAACTTGATTCCTCAAAACTTGGAAGAGTCGAGCTTGAAACTTGACACTTAAACTTCAAACTTGAAAGAGAATTTGGGAAAGGACAATGAGAGAATGAGAATAAGATTATGAGAGAGAGAGAGAGAGAGAGAGAGAGAGAGAGAGAGAGAGAGAGAGAGAGAATTCAAGAGAGTTTAGAGTGAGAGAGAGAGAGAGCATTAGAAGAAGAAGAAGAAAGAAAGAAAGAAAGATCCAACAGTAAAAAATATGACCGCTGGGCAGTATGTATGTGATGGTATAATTGCATAAGCCATTGCATACTCCAAAAATTGCAAATGCCACCATTGATTCCCAATGGCCCTCCTATAGTAGACGGCCTTAGAGAAAAGTAGCATGCATGAGGGTTCACCAAAGGAAGTTAAATGGGGCCTTAATCTTAATCTGAGCATGGTTCTCCTTCCTTCTAAGGGAATTCTACTATGGGATTAAGCCCCCTGGCACATGACAATGTTGCACAAAATACATCGAAAAACTAAATAGAACAAAAAAAAAACCTTTGCTTCAAACACAAATAGAGTTACAAGGCTGCTCGAGATCGTAATCCAGTCATCTATATATGCACACATCCATCCATCAGTACATTTGTACATGCATACATACATAGGTACATACATGCAATGTTTGAAATATCGGTATAACGTTACATATCGCATCCTTCGGATACAGATACGTATCGATTATCGCACGGGATATATAATTTGTAGCGGGTAATTTATCGCACTTTTTGGGAAACATGGGAAAACATTGGGAAAATGGTTGAATTTTTCAACGAACTTCAGGGATCATTAAAAAAGACATTAATACACACTTTTAAATCATAACATCCCAAAGAAGAAGTGCACACAATAGGTTTCCTTTGTATTGGGTCCTAAGCTATGCGTTGTCTGATTGAACTAATGCAACTATATTCAAATTGAATGCATAACATTTAGAGTGTATATGATGATCATTTCATCAAACACTTCTAAATACTTCGAAATTAGTCTCGATTGACAGCTGGTTGAAGGAAATTTTTGAAAAAATATATTTTATTATTATTTAATTAAAAAATGATTTTTATTTTTTGAAAATTGACAAGGACTTAACAAATCAGTAGATCAACCGTCATACATGCTTGATTTCATGCTTGGAGTGCATCATTGCAAGCAATATGGGAGAAATTGGGAAAATTTCAAAATTTCTCCAAATTAGACCACCTACACTCAAATTTCAAAATTAGAGTATATGTGATGATCATTTCATCAAATACTCCTAAATACTTCGAAATTAATCTCAATTGATAGCTGGTTGAAGGAAAATTTTGAAAAAAAAAAAAAAAAAACCATGGAGAACATGAAGAACCAATGGATATTGAAATCAGAGCTCCAACTCCATGATTCTTCATGCAAAACATGGAGAACCAATGTATTTATAACCATTTGATATTGATTTAATATAATTTCAACTAAAAAAGGGATCGGATATTGAAAATGCTCACCGGATCAAACATGTGGGATCTATCTTCATTCCCTGTGTGTTTCGTATCGCACAGGTGGGATACAAGATCTATCGGCTGATATTGTCGATATTTAAAACATTGCATACATGTAAGAAATAGTTTACGAAACAACTTAATCATTTTTTTTTTCCAAAATAAGAAGATTTTTTTTCTCATATTTTAATATTAAATTTAAAAATACTCCAGCCCTAATTAATTGAGATAAGGCTTTGATGATGATGAGGAAATGATTAAGAATATATTTTTTTTAAAGGGAAAATTTGTGGCCAATTGATAGATCAGCCAATGCTCATTAATATATAAGTTTTGCACATCAATTAACACTCGTTAACATCTATTTTTAAAATAAAAATATTTTTATATTTTTTTAATTTCAAGAAATTAAAAATATTTTTGTAAAAAAGGAAAACTTGTGGTCAATTGATATTATTGACTACCATTTATGAATATATTAAATTTCTAGACATGGAATCTCATTTTAAGGGGTAAAAATGGAAAATTAGGATTTTAACAAATTTCTCCATTTTTTTTGCCACTTAAAATTTTATTTATTTTTGTCTCAAATCCTTGTCAATGCATGAGAATCATGCATATACATGGATTTATAGTCCAATCCATGCTACCACGTTTAAAAAAATAGAACTTCTCTCATCTTCCTCTCATATGGGAGTTCCGTCCCGTTTCCTCTCAAGTTGCGATTCTCTCCCAAATTCAACATTTGGTTTCGAACCTCAGGAGTGGTTGGAATCACCCTAGGAAGATAACCCCCAAAATATTGGATTTTTGTGAATGTTTTCAAATTTCTCTCTATTTTCTATGTATTTAGATAGGAAGTTTTGATATTGACAATAACATTGATATTGTTGTCGATACCATGTATTTATAATAAAGGGGTTGGCACGATATATCACGATATCTAGAATATTGCAAAACAGCAGCAATATTATCAATAATATCACCGGTATGTATAACACTGAACTCATATCCAATGGATGTTCATCTTCATCCTTGAGTGGAAAATGGGCTTTGCAATGTGTGCCTCACGCTCTATTAGAACAGGCCGGGTGTACCAAAATCCCCAATTTCAAAACCCCCAAATTTGAAATGTGATTAGGGTACCATAATCCCCAAATTCGAAGTGGGAGTTGGGTACCCAAATCCCCAATTTCAAAACCACTAAATTCGATTTGGGATTAGGGTACCAAAATTCCCAAATTCAAAATGGGATTAGGGCACCAAAATCTCCAAATTCGAAATAGTAATAAGGTACCATAATCCCCAAATTCGAATAGGTATTTTTCCTAAGGGCCCACCTTCATTTTGTCGGTGCGTGCTTGGGTCATCGTGTCCCATGCACTCGACACATTACGCTGTAAAGAAATGAAAAAGTCTAGAGGGCCCCTACAAGCACAGTAAAAGCACATGGGCCCTGCATGTGCAAACTGACCTTGTAAATATTCACGCTTCACCCAATTACAGCCACATGGGTTAGGGTTTTTACCTTTCGAGGTGAGAGGAAGAGAACGAGAGGAAGGTTTGAGTTGGAGCCCCAATCGGGTAGACAGCAGGTTGTAAATACAATAACAGCTGCTGAAAGATAGGCAACCTCCTCCAAATAACAGACCAAAAGGTTGGTGGGTTTTTGTAAATAACTCTTTAACGAATTAGGTAACTATGGGTGCGTGTTACTTGTCGAACCCTAATGGTGACAAACTCGGCACAAGAAGCAAAAATTAATAGACAAGAGAGGAGAAGTGTTAAGGAAGTCTATTTTGGCAAATAATCTCATATCAATCATATGTTTTAGGAAATCTTTAATAGTATATAGTTTTTGAATTAAGTAATTCAAAATAAATTTGTTTGGAAAATTTCCTAACAGTTTGAGAAGTAAAATTCAATTCAGAACTGCTGCACTTAAATTCTGGAGTAGACATAAATATCTAGAATGACTTAGGTTCAAGATTTTAATTCGATGTTCCTTACATTTGAACTCTCAGTTCCTTTATGCTCTGTTTGTGTATGGGACCCTGCGGCAAGCCTTAATCCCATTTTCGGTGGGCCCTGTGCCTGCATGTTAGATTAGTGTACACCAAGAAAAAGGTGGAAGCTTCCAAAAAAATGGCTCTTTCCATGCTTAACTGTAATTTTGGGAAGTTAAAACTAAAATAAGAAGTCAGAAAATTGCAATTAAGAGAATGAAATGGCTTCTTCTTCTTCTTTTTAATTTTTTTTTTATATATATAAAAAAAAAACACGAATTTTGTATAGAGAGTTTTTGGCTGCCAAGATCAAGATCGGGCTCTTAATCCTTATTTTTCAGGATCTCCTATCCATTTGGGGCATTGTATACTATGTATTTCTTCCCTTCCTCATGGCATTCTTGTTACTAAATCTTGTCTTTCTAGTCATTTCTAGTATGATATAGTTGCTCCAGCTGGCTTTTGGTTTGAAACTCTCCGTTTCAACACTGTTTTTCCTTCAGTTTGCTTTGAAAGCCCTTTCGCTACAGATACATTGTTTGTTGTCATGACAATTGTCTTTTGAACAGTTTCTATGCGTATTTTTGGAGAATTCCAAGAAGAGAACCTTTTATGAGGTTAGTGCTTCTCTCTTAGCCTCTTTCTTGCATGCTATTTTGATTTCTTATCTCTTTCTTAAGCCAATAAGAACTATTTTGTTTTAGAGCTTAGATATGGAATCTGCTCCTGGCTTTGGCAGGATCTATGCAGTGGTCCAGATGCCAAAAAATCTAACTTTATAGTTGATGATGATGAAGACATGGATGAGGAATTAGAGGATGAAGATGAAGGGTCTGACATGTTTGATTATGTTTGTGCCATCTGCGACAATGGTGGTGAAATCTTGTGGTACACTTTCTGTTTCCTTGCAGTTTTTACTATTAGTATTACTTCCAGTCTCCATGGCATGCATGCATAAATACACACATACAAACATTTCATACATGTCCTTATGTTGGCCACTTTTAGAACAAAACTTGGTGGCGGAAGACGTAGTCTAAAAGTATGCTAGTGAGAAACAGTTATGTTACAAGGCTAGGCAAGGGCCTATAAATGAGCAAGATTTATAAGAATATAGAAAAGCAAGAATGCTAAAAAGTAGTGAGGCTAAATTTAAGGCATATGATGATGTGTAGAATAGACTGGGGAGGAGAAAGTGAGAAAGATTTCTTCATACTTGCAAAAACAAGAGAGCGTAAGTGTAGGGACTTGGATCATGTTAGGTGCATTAATATCCATGACTCAAAGGTATTGGTTAAAGATGACAAGATCAATGAAAACTGGAGCTGTTATTCGTAGAACTTGTTAAATGATGACTGCTTTGAGAACCTAAGGATAGAGGGAATCATAAACTCAAACGAGACTAGTGGTCATGCATACATTTCTAGGTTTAGAATATTTGAAGTGAAAGAAGCTTTCATTTCGATAAAGAGATAAAAAGCCCTTAGGACCAGATGGTATGCCAGTATAGGTTTGAAAGTGCATGGCAGAGATTGGCTTTTTTAGTTGACTAAGTTGTTCAACATGACTAGAAAGAAAACGTCAGGTGAATGGAGGAAAAGTGCTGTGGTATCTATTTTTTTGGATTGCCAAAGAGAAGATATTAGAACTAAAAAATTGCTTCTGCCTATAAGCGCCTGTAGAAAGACTTACTTAAAAGACACACATCGGAATTTTCTTAACAGAATCTCATGTCATCCTCCAAAAAGGAAAAAAAGAAAAGAACAGGATAGATGTCAGATCCCTTTGCCACACCCTTCTCACTAGCCACCATTGGGCATACACTTTTTCCAGCATGTTCAAAAGCTGCACAAAAAGGAATCAACCCCTTCATCCCTAAGGTTTCTTCTCAAAGGAGGAGGCCACAACCTTAAAGCTTTGATGAGTTCGGAAGATACTATTGATAAATATTGACAATTTACAATTATCATCTGGTCCATATATGATTTTTAATGTGAGGCAGCTATGATGCTGCAGCTGCTGCTGCCTCCATCATCATCATGTTCACTATTTTATTGTGATTTTCAATTTTTGTATGTCATGTGCATTCTGATATTTATGTAACACAGTTGTGAAGGGAAGTGCTTGAGGTCTTTTCACGCAACTAGAGATGCTGGGGTTGAGTCCGATTGTAAATCTCTTGGCATGTCTATGGCTCAAGTAAAAGTAGGCACCCTAATGCATTTCTCTCATTTCTACATTTTCTCATCCTTTTTCTCAAGTCTGCTTCCAAATTCTAGAGATGGTAACTATGCCGTTTTTTATTTTCTGCAGGCAGTTAAGAACTTCTTCTGCCTGAATTGCCAATATAAACAGCACCAATGTTTTGCATGTGGGAAATTGGGCTCTTCTGATAAATCTTCCACTGCTGAGGTTTGGAACATCCTATTAATATTTTCACTTTTCTAGTTCAATCTCTCTTTATCTGCTTTTATTTGAAATATTAGTTCTAAACTTCAATTCACCATTAATATTGGATCTTGATAACAGAATTCTTGTTGCCTGTTAAAATTAATTTATAAGCTTGATAATCGCTGCAAATTTTTTATGGTAAAACTTGCCTAATTACACTTTTGTGCTGGTTGCATGTGTATCACCAACTCTTCATTGTTCTTTAATTCTATCTTCCAAGTGGACTCCATGGCTGTAGCTTAGATATGTTTGGGTCCCTTTCTAACCTTGTCATTTCGTTATGTTTCAGACTTGCTGAAGGATATGTTTGTTCTTGTCTTTCAGGTCTTTCATTGTGTTTCCGCAACATGCGGGCATTTCTATCATCCAGAGTGCATTGCCAAATTGCTACATCCAGAGAATGAAGCTGAAGCAGAAGATCATCAAAGAAAGATTGCTGCTGGAGAGTCATTTACTTGCCCTGTCCATAAATGCCATATCTGTAAACAAGGAGAAAATAAAGACATTGAGGAGTTGCAATTTGCTATATGTAGGCGCTGTCCAAGGGTGTACCACAGAAAGTGTTTGCCTCGGTACTTTCTAGTTGTCTACAACAGTCTTATTGGGAGCAATCATATGATCCCTGGTCTTTAGTGTGTGTGTGCGCACGAGCGCATGCGTGCTCAGTCCCGAGTTCTTGCAAGTGAGGTCGGCGATTTGGGATCCTGACCTCTGATCTTATGGACCCCACCCTTTATGGATCATGGTCTGGAAATGTCCCTATGGAACAGTCCTAACCCTTCGATCCATAGCCTGCTAATAAACAATTAAGAGAATACAGTCAGGAACCTGTTTGATTAAAAAGAGGCCAATTTTGTATGGCTAGCTGCAAGATTTTTTTTTAATCAATGGTCCATCCATGGTGGGCCCATGCATCTAATGATCCAGATCACAACTTGGGCCCGAGGAATAGATATCCTTAGGCAAGGTTCAAATAATTCCTGATGTACATTCATGTAGAAAAATTGCCTGCATGGAAATTACTAACATTGGAGTACCTTTGACCAGGAAGATTGGTTTTAGTGATTCATCAGATGGTGTACAGAGGGCTTGGCTAGGTCTAATTCCGAATCGTATCTTGATGTATTGCATGTAAGTTTACTTTCTCTTCTGACACTTTGGTTGCTAATGGTCTGTGGGTCTTTGTGCACTATTTATAACCAAATATGCATTATCCATGAGCAAATGTATCTTGTGACCAGGAGGCACAAGATCGATGAAGACCTTAAGACACCGATAAGAAACCATATAATATTCCCCAATATCGTAGAAAAGAAAAATCTGCATCTATTAGATTCCCAATTGATCAAAGGAAAGGTTATGTCAAAGAAGAAAGATGCAGCATCTGGGGACTCTTCCAAAGAAAGGATTTCCACAAAGATGCCAATGATGATAGACAAGAGTCCTGAATCTTTGAAAGAGAATGATTCTTCAAATAGGATAGAGAAGCCACTTTCCAGACTGGGATTTGAACCATCCAAGAAATCCAAAACACTTGATGCTTGCAAAAAGCCGCTGAAGGATGGTGTCAAGCCTACCTCACTAAAAGTGGAGAGGTCATCTTCAGCAGAGGAGAATAGGGTATCAATGAAAGAGGTGACGTCCACAAACTCTAAGGCAAAAGTCATGACTAGCAGTAAGCTTCAAAAGATCGCATCCCCGCTTCTGAAGAAGAAGTCAAGTAATTCGGCTCCTGTAGTAGGCATTGAAACAAAAAACAAGTAAGATAGCCTGACCTGTTCATTTCTTCCAGTTCAGTCTTGGTCCTTTTTTGTTGGATTTTTATTTTTTTCAGTTCAATCTGGTCCTTTTCGTAGGAATTTAATACCGTGATGCTTTTATTTAGTACCAACCTGGATATATACTTTATCAGTCTTTCTTCTCTCTCTATTCTTCTTTATTGTATGTGAATTGTTACATTTTCTTGAATAAATTTTGCTTGGAATCTGGATGTAGTTCTACAATTAGCAATTAGTTTCTGTTCTTTAGACCCTGGTTGCATCGCAAGTGATACTGTTGGATGAGTCGTTGTCAATGATAAGCTGACCTGTGGACAAACTTTTAAACAACTTATATACAGAGAGCTGCCTGAAGGAGAGATCAGCTTCAAATATTATTTTTAGCAGTAAACTAAGCTTAGCTTTTAAATTCATAATGCACGTTATAAGGGCTTTGAGCTCGCTGTATATTCTGAATTTTCTTCGAATTCAGGATACTGGCTTTGATGGAGAAGATATCATCTGAAGTAACATTGGAAGAAATCATGGCAAAGCATAACCACCCATCCACACATGTATATACATCAAGAAATGTGGACAAGACCATTACGGAGGGAAAGGTGGAGGGTGTTGTTGAGGTATATCATTCATCTAAAGTGTGAAATGTCACCATTGTCATCATCGCAAAGTCCCATCTATGTAGGGTTGGCTTATAATGTTACATATAGTTTATTTATTTATTTTTAGATTTTTGAAGCTCATAATGTTTATGTTAGCGTTCATATATTTGCAGGCTGTTCGAACAGCTCTACAGAAGATAGAAGGGGGCTGCAGCGTTGAGGATGCCAAATTTGTTTGTGAACCCCAGATTCTCGACCAGATAATTAAGTGGAAGGTGTTTTGCCATTTTTGTCCAACATGCTGTTTCTCAGATTTCAATTCTTTCTCTATTATGCTTTGATTATTATTATGCACAGTGGTTATACTTCTTTCCAGGCCAGGATTATTAATTATGCTCTCTTACCATTTAATTGTCTTGGCAGTTAAAAATCATTACATCCTGTAATTCTGCATACAATGAGGCTGACTTGATAACCAGTACACAACGTATCTTAAATTCTAAGGGATGCTCTTATAGCTTGCCTGATTGTAAACTTTGCAATTTGATGCTGATGTTGATAATGAGTACGAATGTGGTTAATGCTTTGCCAAGACTGACATTGTTCTTCTATGGAGTACAAATATTCAAAAAGAAACCTATTACATTCTTCTTGCCGGATTTTAGTTTAGTGGACTTTGTATTGTAATTGGTGCATTTGGACTTCAGAAAATGCAGCACAAGAAGTAGATGGTAATGGACTCAATCTGGAGGATGCAATTCAATGTTTCAACTTTTTGTTATGACTTTTTCTCTGTTCTTAGCTGTTCCCATGTTGGTGAGCAAGCCAGTTCACCATACTCCCCTATGTTTTCACCTTTAACTTTTATAATACAGAAAGGCTACATTCACCATACTGGCATACTCCTGTATGCAATTCCATGTTCTTTTGATTTATTTTATACTAATATTTATTTGGAGTTCCTTAATATTTCAGCATGGAGACCATGGTAGCATGTGGAAGCTTATTTTTGCATCAAATTCTGCTATTGTGCTCCACTATCTATAGAATAGTTCTCTACCACAATAGAAATGTACCAAGTTTCTATTTACATTGCTGCAGAAGAAACTCAAGGTTTACCTGGCACCTTTTCTCCACGGCATGCGCTATACATCCTTCGGTCGCCATTTCACAAAAGTGGAAAAGCTTAAAGAGGTATGGGAAAGGTTGTTATTTGTAGCAGTGACCTACTTTACTGTGCCATGAATCCAAATTCCTTCTGCAGTTTAATGCTACTAGTTTATTTCTATATTTCTTTTACAACATATCAAACAAAATCAGTTATGCTTCTCGACCTGATTTAATAGTATTTGCCATGATATGCTGTATTGTTTGAAGAATTACCCGTCTTGGCCTTCGTCGGTCATTAAAAATATATTGAAGAAGTTTTTCGGAAGTCAATAAAATAAAGTTACTGTAAACTAGAGGAGAAGTTAAACATGTAATTTTATTCAACAAATTGATTGAACAAGGACTGTCCAAGCCATAGATTATCTCTACGATTTGTACCCATTTTATTGCTTCATATAAATCTCAAAAGGTTACAGGCACCACCGGTTTATGGTTATACATGTGTTTGTGTAGCGAGAGCAGGTGTGAGAGCGATCGCCGCTCACCAGTGTCTAGATCTTCTAGGCGTCTCTTTCCTACGTCTAGGGTTCCCACATATGAATCTTGACTTCACAACCGCCACAATCGGGGTCATCATACATCCTAGGTATCTCGTGCAAATTTCTCATCGCATCAAGAAGAAGCTGAACAAAGGTGTGGGAGATCCCGCCTTCCTCGGAGAAGAAAACATTCACCCCACTACTCCCAACGAAGTGGAAGGACTCTCAGCTCAACGAGCGAGCAGACAGGCAATGGATCCATGGAAGATTCGAGAGACCTTGACGGAGATTTCATCAACGAATATTCAAGAGTCTGAGCAAGAAACAAAGGAGGTAATCAATCCTCTTAGGGGAACTCCGGGCGCCACCCAACGACAAGAAACCAAAATGACAATACTCAACCATCATCATTCCATCGACCAAGCAGCACAAACAGAGAGGGCCTGAGAGATAAAGGTATATTTGAAGCTTCCGTTACTGCACCTGTTAACGACAAAGGTGGGTGGATCCAAGTATCTAAGGTAAGAACTAGGTACAAAGGTAAGAAAAGGTATCAGAGGTAATCCCTTAAAGTAACTACCAACCCTCTTTGTTAGCCATTTCCCTGAGGAGTGGATGGAATTCCATTTCTTCAGGTTATTTGGGAAATATGGTAAGGTTAGGAAAGTTGTCATTCCAAGAAACAAACAAAACTTCATTATCCGTGGTTTTGCGTTTGTAAGGATGGAGGAACAATGTCTGTTTAAGGCTATAGAGGGATTGAACGGCCAAAAGTTCTACGGGAAGGCCATTCAGGTTCAAATAGCTCACTATGGGCCTAAAGAGGTAAATCGGGAAATCTATGGTTCCGGCGTAGAGGGAGATTATTCTAAGAGAATCCCTCTCCTCCCTTCGGCATCTACTCCTCCCTCTAATGTTTCGAATTTCCCTCCCCTATCTCCAATTTTGAAAGGTTCAGAATCTCAAACCAAATCACCGCCTTCCTACATGGAAGCCTTGACAGGAAATCAAGCCCCCTCTCCCAAACCCCCACAGTTCTCAACCTCACCACCGTGCTCTGATTACCCATCGGTCTCAATCTTTCTCTTCTTAAGGAGGTTATCTCTAAAGTCTGGGAATCATATCAACATTGTATCGTTGTTCTTATCCGTCCTACCTTTTCCATAGCTGATCTTTAGGTTTGGTTTCAATTCTATTGTAATATTGGTCCGAAAAACATAGTTTTGCGATTTCTCGGTGAAACATCGGTTTGGGGTCCTCTTCATCCGTTGGCAGATTTGGACAAAATCGTATTTGCAAGTCTTTTACATCGGGTTGGACCGATGGTGTCGATTTGTAGATAGAAAGATTGGTCTTAGTTTGCATTTATTAATTGTTGGTTTCGATTTTCAGGGGTTCCCCTAGAAATGTGGTATGCCGATTTCTTCCAAGCTTTAGGCTCGTGTCGGGAAAATGATCATGGTGGACCTAGCGACGGAGAGGTGGGAGGAGCTCCACTGTGTGAGGCTTTGTATTCGGGTTAGGAGGTCGAAGATGACTCGGTTCAGATCTCGCTCCAAATTGGAGAAGATACTATTCACATCAGCGTGCAGAAGGAAGGATCGCAAGCTGAAGAGGGCGATCTCTCAGCTCATTCGAAGAAGGATGGAGGGCGTTCGTTGAAGCCCTTCATTGGCGAGGAAGGTGAACAAACTCCACCATGCTCCTGTGGACCAGCATTCATTTCCCATGACATGTGCGTAGCCCCCCACTCCCTCAACAAGAGGCGGGAAAAGACTTGGAAATGGTGCGGTCATGTAGCCAACTCTCAGTGAATTTGGAGGATTCTTTTCCTCGATTCGACTTTGTCGTCCAATACATGGTGTACTCGGGCGTTGCATATATTTTGGGAACGAGTCTCATGTGCGACCTACCCGCTTCGCTCGCCTGTGCCACGCGTCAAGAACGAAATCCATTATCTATGGGAGAAAGTCACAACAAGGTTTCAAAAATATCTTGCCAGATGGAAAAGCCGTTATCTATCCTTGGGAGGTCGCCTCACCCTTATCAAAGCGGCCCTTTCCAACTTACCATTGTACTTCATGTCCGTCTTCAGATGCTCGAGATCGGTTTTGGCTATTCTCGAAAATCTTAGACGGGACTTCCTTTGGCAAGGTAAGGAAGACAAGAAATTTCATTTATTAAAGTGAAAGAAGTGTGCAATCAAATTCAAGGAGGAGGAGCAGGGGTTAGAGACCTTAAGTTGATGAATTGGGCTCTCCTAGGGGAGTGGATTTGGAGGCTAGGGTCGGAAAACGGAAATCTTTGGAACATTATCATCAAAAGCAAATATGGCAAATCAGCGGGTGGGTGGTGGACCAAAGACTCTTCGACCTGCAGGGCGTCGGCTATTTGGAAAGACATTCTTAAAATGAAAAAGACGGTTCTCAAAGGCGTCGGCTTCGATCTTGGGAAAGGCTTTAATTTCAGTTTCTGGGAAGATATCTGGTTGGGGGAGGCCCCTCTCAAGGCTAGATTTCCGAACATCTACCTTCTTGCTTCCTTTAAAGATAGTACTGTGGCTGATTGCTATTATGTTGTTGGAGACAAGATAGTCTGGAATCTGCATTGTAAAAGGTATCTACAAGACTGGGAGGTTACAGAATATACGAACCTTCTGGAATATATTTATTCTGTTAGGCCTTCTCAGTCAGACGACGACATACTAATTTGGAGACTGGATAAGTCTTGCTGATTTTCTGTCAAATCACTCTATCGGTTGATTCACAGTAACTTGCTTGTTACAAAATCTTCATAGCCCTCGCACATTTGGAGATATCCAACCCCCCCTAAGATCGTCGTTTTCGGGTGGTTAGTCAGTAAGAAGAAGATTCTAACTGTCGATAATTTGAGAAAAAGGGGGATGATGCTTGCTAACATTTGCCTTTGCTGTATGAGGAATGAAGAAACAGTAGACCATCTCCTAGTGCCTTTCCCTTTTATGTACAGAATTTGGTCTGAATTCAGCTTTCGGTTCAATATCTCCTGGTGTGCTCCTGAAGCGGTCGATCAATTTCTTTTTGCTTGGCATGGTGTAAACATAGGCAAGAAGAATACCAGGTTATGGAGGATGGCCATTCTTGCCATTTGGTGGTCCGTGTGGGTAGAAAGAAATGGGTGATGCTTCTTGGACAACACTAATTCAGTTGAAGTAGTTATTTCTAAGTCTAAGCGTCTTATGATAGAATGGGCTACATATGTAGATTCATTGAAGGTTAGCGATCTTAGCTTTTTTGGAGTTTAGAGAGTTTGCATTCTCAGCAGACTCTCTCTCCTTTTTGTATCTTTCTCTTTTCTTAATACAATCGTTATCTTTTAAAAAAAGAACGAAATACATTAGCCACGCTTTGGACGAACGAGATGGAGTGCCCCCGCCACATTGAAGAACAGATGGATGATCAGGTACTGAGTCGTACTCTGGTGAGAGATAGAAGCAATGCTGCCGGATCCTCTCATCTCATTACTTTCAAAAACGAGAATCTCGAGACGAGATACCGGGACGAGTTGTCGGATCCTTGTATCATCCATAGTAGAGTGATAAAAGAAGGAAATTCTCTCGATATCAATGATATTTTGAGCATTACATAGCTAGATCTCATGAATCTCGAAAGGGCGGGAACGATAAAGTCAGTAGTTGCGGAGCAACGACTTTCACCAAGTACTCTTTACACATGTCAAGAGGATTTTGATTTAATCCAAATTCGGGGCAGGGATATTTATATCTCTGATGGACGTGGCTTCACCTCCTGCATCCACGACGATTCCATTCACGACATGTCCCATCCTTTCTCCTTTGGGTATGACAACTTCGATGCTCGAGAGAATGGAGTGACTCTCACTGTACACGCAGAGGCTTCCAAGGATAAGCAAGTAGATTTTCATGTGAGTAACTCTGACAAGTATGAAGGCCATGCTCCAAGAGGCGAGGCGATAGAACTTAGGGGGAAGCCCACCTTCTGGTTTCAGATCGTTCGACGCAGAATGATTCGATTCCTTCTCGTCAATCTTGGTTGTTAACGGAAGGGCCCACGTCTAGGATGCAATTCGACGGTGTCGAATTAGAATCGAATGAAGAGGGGGATCGGAGTCTGTTAGAGATACCTAGTCCCTCCTTTCACCGAACCAGAGAAAACATTATCCTCAATTAGCGAGATGCCCCCCTCCATCTCTCCATGATTGAGGAACCGGGTCCCTCCCTGCAGGTCTTTTCTCATCTTAACCCTCTCTCTGTTATCATTTTAGATGACCATTTCTTCCTTCCTGTCAAGTATTGCCTTGTGATGGTTCCTTATTCTATTAATTTTGTCTTAAGTAATGTTGTACATGATGACTTGATAAGGGAAATGGGCTTGGTAATCAGATCGGAAGGGGAGTTACTACTGGAGGCCCTATTTCTATCCCAAGACCAATTGGAAGTTTTAGTTGATATGATTAAAAAGAAAAGGTGGGTGCGAGAAGCAGTTTGTCACATCGGCAAATTGTTGGGAGGTGTTTTCGGGAATAGGGATGATGACTATTTCCACTTGTTTTGCTTGGTGGCCAAAAAAGGGCCTTCGAGATCACTCTGAACATGGTACTGGGAGTGGAAACTGAGGGGGATGGAGGAGCTCTTCTCAGGCCTCAAACCTTTTCATTTTGAGAGGGCTTGGTTAGAAATAGAAAACTTTCATGCCATCTCCTCCATCAAGGTGGACAATAGGATTATCTCGGATAAAGAAGGAATAATGGAGATTGTTAATTTCTTCTTGTACCTGTTATCCAAGGAGGTGGTTGATTGTACTCGGCCGGATAATCTCGGCTTTTCAAAGCTCTCGAGCGACGATGCAAGTTCCTTGGAAACAGAGATCCTCATGGAGGAGATCAAATAGGTAGTCCCAACCCTTGAAAATGAGAAGGCTCCTGGGCCGGATGGCTACCCCATTCTCTTCTTCCAATCATTTTTTTAATGCAAGACACATAATTTAGTGTTGGCATGCAACGTGGAGATTATGAAAGAGTCCATAAAGTAGTTCAATTAACAAAAGATGTTTACCCATCAAGTAATTGAGAGTAAACTATAGGAAATAAATTTGATTCAACCTAAATCATATGCCCGCATGCTAAGAAATCACATAAATCAATTAAAACTAGGCCCGATGGAAGGATAAAACTTCCAACTTAGCATTGGCACATTCCACACTCAAGGGACATTTGTAGGTTTTATGATTAGGGTTAGGAAGGGGAAAATCTGAAATTTGAAAAATTAGAGTTCATGGGAATTAGGGATTTTAGGATTAGGGTTTTTATAAATTGGAGAAAATAAAAAATTGGGGATCTAGGATTTAGGGTAGGGTTATGGATGGGGAATTAAGGGGTTTTGATGGGGAAGCAAGGAGAAATCAAAAGGATTGAGCTATTGTCCATACGGTCAACCTAGGGGCGCTTACATTTGGTTGTTGGATATGATATATATATATTTTTTTTGGGTCCTCAATGGTTGATTTCACTTGAGGTTGAAGTTGGATGATGAAAAGTAGAAGAAAAAGATTATTTTGATAGTCTTGGATAGGAAGGAAAGAAGAGAGATGAAGTTTTCTGGGAAAATACCTCTCTCGGATAAAAAGGAGGAGAGAAGGAAGATGATAGATGGAAGCCTTGCACCTCCGTTGAATAGGAAATGGAATCACACCACATCCAATATCTAAATCACATGGAGTATTCTTCAAATCACATGAAGAATAGAAAACACAGCTTTTTATTCAAAATAATGGCATTAGGGCTTCACACACCATCTTTCTCTTTTATAGTCTCAGAAAAGACTTTTTACAAAAAGATGCTCTCAAATAAGATTCTCAACATAAAGACGTATAATAAATTAAAAGTTGTTCCTAACTCCCTAATCTCAACACAAATATAAGGTATACCAAAAATAACGAAGTATGTAAACAAAATAAATAGCTAAATTATTTCGTGGCCTATAGGGGTCCACGATCAAGATGTCTGATGATGATCCAATAATCTAATCATCGTGTCCACCCAATCCAACGGTCCGATGTGTCCATCAAGCTCCTATATGCAGTCCACTTGCATCTTCTCAGTGTGGGGTCTTCAAAGATGCACGAACATGCACAAGGGGTCTTCAACATGGCTAGGAATGTGAATTGAGCCAAGTGGGCCCCATGTAATGGTTGTCTAACCATAAAGAGACTGGCTCAACTCTCTTCCTCTAGTATGGTGCTCGAATGTCCTCATCAATTCCCCTCGGTTGAGGAGATTTTGCATCTGGCGAAATAAAGCTGCAGTGATGCTCGAGGAGATTCGGATCTTGTTGCTGAAGCTCTGCCTCTATGATCCACGTACTATTTGACTTTGGTATGCCCTTCCACTTGACAAGGTACTCCTGGTAACCGCCATGTCATGTATAAACTGCTTCATCTAAGATATCCTCTATCTCCTCTTTTCTCGTAGGTACGGATGCTAAAGGTTGAAAAGAGGCGCCAGCTAATAGCCATGGTTTATGGGATAGGTCAAGGGCAGCATCATCAAAGTTCATGTGGGGGTTAGGGGAAGGTCCATGAAACAGTACAAGAACTTCCACATTAAATGTGGAACTGATACCTATGTTAGGTGGAAGATCTATCAAGTATCTGAACCCAATCTTTTCAAGATTTTTTATAGTTCGGTGTTACGGGCTTGTAATTTTTTTTATGTTTTCCTATGGAAACCTTCTTAGATGTATTATAATCATGACTTCGTCACCCATAATAAACTGTTTAAACCTTTGGTGTGAGTTAGCAATCATTTTGTATGTTTCATTACTTGTATTGATTCTTCTAATCTCCTCATGCTAGTCATACATATGTCGTGTAGATGTATGTGCAAACTCTAAAGGCCTATGGAACATTGACATGGGTATGCAATTTATAGGAGTCTTATGCTCATTTGCTTGTCTTTCCCGATCCACTCTCTCCCTAGGACTCATTTGATTGCGACGAAGGTTTGGTAGAGTCAACACGTGAATGTCCTGCACAGGTGTAAGATCTACCGGTATGTCCTCTGGAATAACAACATTAAACTTTTCCAATTCCGGGCTCACCTCAGATGATAATTCTACACTATCCTCGGGTGTAACCTCAGGTGACATCTCTATCATAACCTTGGGTGTAACCTCACTTGCCACGTGAGCATACAACGTCAAATCAGTTTGTCTCTTTCAGACTCTTTGGCATTAACTATAAGAAGAGACTCAAGCTGGAGTTTCGTCGTATCTTCAGGACCACGTTTCTTGATGTCCTCCTTTTCTGGGGTGCTTTTGAGCGGGAGAGTCTTCAAGACAATAATTTTGCCTTTATACAGAAATCAACACATATTTGAGCGACTAAATAGTGTTGTCCCTGTCATACAACCAAGGCTTGACCAAAATGATATGACCTATTATATCCGTAGGCAAAACATCACACCACAGCGTATCCATATAGAAACCAAACTATATGGGAATGAGACGACACTGAGAAACAGGAATCAAAGATGCATCAAACCATGAGACTCAATATGACTGAGGGTGAGGAATGACTAGCATTCCTAAGAGCACCACCACATTGATGCAACTGCCACCATCAATGATTACCTTGCAGTTTTTGCTACCATACTTGACATAAGTATGGAAAATTGAATTCATGTGCCAATCATCACTTTCTACAATCTGGCTCAAGGTGCAGGCCACGCGACCATCAATTGTAAGTAGCACCATTTCAACTCCTTCAATTTGATCCCCGGCTTGTGATTGGACATCTTCCCCAGTGTTGGGGTTCGCCTAAAGGGAGGGCTTCAAGCTTATTGACACGTGCATTGGTCACGGTCAATTGAGTCACGGTGGTCCTATTGTGTGCTTCAATTGCTGTCAAACGGTTGTTGATAACGTTGAGGGCCTTAATAATCTGTTCTAGATTCATAGTGGGATGTACACCAAAACCACGTCCAGAACGAGTGGCCCTACACAAGGTAACTCTTAGGGGAAAACCTAAATCCTAAGGTAATATTATGACAAAGACAAAACCAACCTAGGAATCAAGTTGGACACACTAGGGACACTAATCTGAAAATTCAGCAAGCCGTTAACCTAAAATACTAAGTTGAAAATTCAGCAAGATAGCAATTTGAAAGTACCAGGCTGAAAATTCAGCAAGAGTGTAATTTGAAAACCTCAAACTGAAAATTTAGCAAGGCGACAACCTGAGATTACTACGCTGAAAATTCAGCAATGGTATAAGTGGAAAACGCTAGCTAAACATTCAACAATGGGATACTCCAAACTAGGAACAAAATTCAACAATATGATCCTAGATCCTATATGCAATGTATGCTCTACCGACCCTAGATGTGACTCTAACCTAGATGCAACACAAAAATCATTTGCTAGATATATGGCTCTGATACCAAATTCGATGCAGGACACATGATTTAATGCTAGCATGCAACGTGGAGATAATGAAAGAGTCCAGAAAGTAACTCAATTAACAAAAGATGCTAACCCACTAACTAATGAAGAGTAAACAATAGGAATCACATGCCCGCATACTAAGAAATCATATAAATTAATTAAAACTAGGCCCAATGGAAGGATTAACTTCTAATTTATCATAGGCACATTCCACACTTAAGGGACATATTTGTAGGTTTTATGATTAGGGTTTGGAAGGGGAAAATCTGAAATTTGAAAATTTTAGGGTTAATGAGAATTGGGGATTTTGGAATAAGAGTTTTTAGAAGTTGGAGAAAATAGAAATTTGGGGATTTAGGGTTTATGGTAAGGTTATGGATGGGGAATCAAGGGGAAATCAAAGGATTGAGCTGTTGTTCATACGGTCAGCCTAGGGGCTCGTATGTGTAGGTTGTTGGCTAGGGTTTTTTTGGGTCCTCAAAGGTTGATTTTGCTTGATGTTGAAGTTGAATGATGAAAAGTTGAAGAAACAGATGATTTGGATGGTCTTGGATAGAAAAGAAAGAAGAGAGCTGAAGTTTTCTGGGTACTTTTTTCGGATAAAAATGAGGAGAGAAGGAAGATGATAGATGGAAGCCTCGCACTTTCGTTGAATAGGGAATGGAATCACACCACACCCAAGCTCTAAATCACATGGAGTATTCTTCAAATAATATGAAGAAGAGAAAACACAGACGTTTAATAAATTAAAAGTTGTTCGTAACTCCCTAATCTCAACACAAATATAAGGTATACAAAAAATAACGATGCATGTAAACAATCTAAACAACCAAAACTATTTCGTGGCCCATGAGGGTCCACGATCAAGATGTCTGATGACGATTCAACGATCTGATCATTGTGTCCACCCAATCCAACGGTCCGATGTGTCCATCAAGCTCCTATATACAGCCCACCTGTATATTTCCAGTGTGAGGTCTTAAAAGATGCATGAACATGCATGTGGGGTCTTCAACGTGGCTAGGAATGTGAATTGGGCCAAATGGGCCCCACGTAATGGTTGTCTAGCTATAAAGAGACTGGCTGAGCCCTCCTCTGGTATGGTGCTTGGATGTCCTCATCAATTTCGGTCTATGGTCAGTAACGACTTATTTCTTATTATTTTCGACCTTTGCAAAACGAGCTATATACCTAAGGAGCTAGGCAGTACATTTATTGTACTCATCCCTAAAGTTGAAGGTGCTTTCAAGATGAAGGACTTTCGTCCTATCAACCTGGTTAGTAGTTCCTACAAAGATTTGATGAGGATAATGTGAAGAAGAGATGAGAATATTGAGAGAGGAGGAGGAGGAGAGTTTGGGAGAGATGATCTGTGTTAGGCTTGCATGCCCTAACACATAATATTTTATTATGAAAAAGCATATAGTACACTGCAGGGAATAAGGAAGTGTGCACATGCACTTACACTAAAAGGACACACTATAAATATAATACCCTAGCATTCTCTATACTCCCCTCAAGTTGGAGCATAGATGTTGATCATGCCCAACTTGTCACGAACACGATGAAGAGCATCTCGACTCAAGGATTTTGTAAGAACATCGCAAGTTGATCCCCAGATCTAACAAAAGGAGTGACAATTTCCTCGACTTTCTCCCAAATAAAGTGACAGTCAACCTCAATATGCTTGGTTCGCTCGTGGAAAACTGGGTTACGAGCAATATGGATAGCCGCTTGATTGTCACAGTGAAGAGGAATAGGACCCGAAGGAGGATAGCCAAGTTCTTCAAGAAGATTGCGAAGCCACACAAGTTCACATGTCGCATGAGTCATAGAATGATATTCTGCTTCAGCCGAGGACTGGGCAATAACTGGCTGCTTTTTGCTCTTCCAGGTTATAAGATTGCCACCTAGGAAGGTACAGAAGCCGGATGTAGAGCGGCGATCAAAAGTATCAACATCGGAATAGCCAGAAAGATGAAGATGACCATGCAACTGAAAGTAGAGGCCAAGACCCGGGGCTGATTTTAAATACCGAAGTATGCGGTAGACAGCCGTGAGATGAGAAGTACAGGGAGCTTGCATGAATTGGCTAACAACCCCCACTGCAAATGAGAGATCTGGGCGAGTAATGGTCAGGTAAATAAGCCGGCCTACAAGTCGTCGATTCATCTCGGGATCAGTAAGGAGAGGACCATCTGGTCGAAGCTTCTGTGAAGTATCCATGGGAGTGGTAGCAGGCTTGCACCCTAACATGCCGGTCTCCATGAGAAGATCGAGCGCATATTTCCGTTGTGACAAGACCAATTTGGATGATGAGCGAACAACTTCAATTCCGAGGAAGTAACGAAGAGGACCAAGATCCTTGATTTCAAACTTGGTCTTCAAAAAATCTTTGACCTCTCTCATTCCAACAAAATCACTATCGGACAGAACAATATCATCCACATAGACAATGAGAATTATGATGATCGTCGATCGATGGCATATAAAGAGAATGATTGGCATGACTACGAACAAAGCCGAATTCCAAGAGAACTTGACTGAATTTTTCGTACCATGCGTGGGGATTGTTTAAGTCCATAAAGAGTCTTTTTTAACCGACATACAAGTGTAGGGTTGTGAGAAGCAACAAAGCCAGGGTTGATGCATGTAAACTTCCTCTACAAGGTCCCCATGGAGAAATGCATTCTTAACATCGAGTTGAAACAAGGGCCACGATAAATTAACGGCTAAGGAGATCACAACGTGAATTGAATTAAACTTAGCCACTAGAGAAAATGTCTCGAAGTAATCTACACCATGAGTCTGTGTGTAACCCTTAGCAACAAGACGGGCTTTATAGCGATCAATGAAGCCGTCTGGAAAAAACTTAATCGTATAAACCTATCGACATTCAACAGGTTTATGACCTGAAGGAAGTGGCACAAGGTCTTAAGTATGATTTTTCTCAAGAGCAGACATTGCAGGACTTTGAAGAGCATGTGAGAGAGACCGAGGAATAGTCTGTGATGAAAGGGAAGCTGCAAATGACTGAAAAGACAGTGAAAGATGATCATATGAAATGAAATTACTAATGGGGTGTTGAGTACAAGATCGTGACCCTTTGCGCAAGGCAATGAGGAAATCTAAACTCGAGGTAGGAGAGTCACCTGAGGCAACATCCAAAGTAAGCGGAAGAATGGATGACTGAGCGTGTAAAGATTTATCTCGACGATGATAAACCCGCAGAGGCTTAGGCTCACCCAAATCACTAACAGGATGTTGAATGGAGGGGAGAGGAGTTTTCCCATGATCACTAGTGGAAAGAAGAAGAGGATAAGAGTCATACTCCCCCTGACTTGCAAGAGGATCACAAAAGGATCGGCCTGGAGCTGAGAAAAAAAAATATCCTCAAAGAAGGTTACATCAGCAGAGACATACAAAACATTTATACCCTTTCTGACTCCGAGTATTCCCTAGAAAGACACATTTAATTGCCCTGGGGCTAAGTTTATCATTACTTCCATCCAAAATTTGAACAAAGCATGTGCAACCAAAAACTTTAGGTGGTAGAGGAAATTGATTATCATGAGGATACAATATAGTAAATGAAGATTTATAAGACAGAATACGTGAGGGTATACGATTACTAAGAAAAGTAGCGGTTAGGAGAGCATCACCCCCAAAATGTTTGGGTAGATGCATACCAAGTAGAAGGGTGCGAGCAAGTCAAGAAGATGACGATTCTTTCGTTCGCAATACCATTTTGTTGAGGAGTGCGAGCACATGACGTCTAGATAAAATACCATGTTCCTGCAAGAAGGAAGGCAGTAGACATGTATTCTCCCCATTATCGAATGGAGGGATTTGATGGAACAATGAAATTGAGTGCACTTCATGATAAAACACTTTAAATGCATCAAATACTTCACTTTTAGATTTCAAAAGATAAATCCAAGTCATGCGGGAATAATCATCAATAAAGGTAACAAAATATCTAAATCCAAAAGTCGAGGTAACCGGAGCTGGTCCCCAAACATCCGAGTGAACCAGAAGAAAAGGTTGAGATTTCCTCCCAGAAGAGCTAGGAGGAAACGTGGCACGATGATGTTTAGACAATTTACAAATATCACAGCATAATGGTTTAGTGACAGGTAAGGAGGGAAATAAAAGTTTCAATCTAGCAATGGATGGGTGGCCTAAGCGGCAATGCCACCGAGTCATGGACTCTTGATCTAGAGAAAGGGTACAACAGGTGTATCATCGAGAAGATAAACGCCTCCTCGCTCATGCCCCCACCAATCACTCTCTTCGTCTGTAGTCCCGAAACAAACAATAAGAAGGAAAGAAGGTGATGGATCAATTGTGTGATTTAGTTAGAGAGCTAATAGAACAAAGTTTAATGGAAAACGAGGCACATGCAATACGGAGGACAAAGACAAGGAAGAAGAGAGAGGGATGGAACCAATCCCAGATGGGAGATTGGGTTCCATCTGCGGCTGTGATACTGAGTGGGAGAAGAAGAAGAATAAGAAGAAAAGAATTGCAACTTACCTCATATGGGAGGAAGCTCCAGTGTCAATGACCCAGGAGGTAGGAGAGGATGACAAAAGAAGAGCATACCTGACTGGGCTGCATGAGAAGGCTCAGGAATATCCCGAATGTGAAGCCGCATAAGGGCTCATATGCCGCCCAAGAAATAATAAGAGACTCCCCAAGTAGTTTTTCGGGGTGGAAAAGCGTGTCTCGGAAAGCAGGTGGAAGCAAAGCGGATCGTGGGGCGACCATGTAAGTGTGATTAGTTCCACCGCAATGTGAACAAATGCGGGAACCATCACGTCCTCGTCCACGTCCACCACGACCACGAAGACTACGGCCGCCGCGACTGCGATCTAGATCGCGGCCTCTACCACGACCACCAAAACCAGAAATGCGCCCTGAGCTCAAGGATGGTACCCTAAGACCAAGGGAGTACTGATCGCCAACAAGATGTGCCGAACACTCGGGTGGCACAAATGAATGAGAAGGAAGAGTAGAGATCATAGCACGCTGACACATGGCATAGACTGTCGTCAATGGGGGAAGAGGATCCTGCATAACAACCTGATCGCGAACGTGAAGATAATCAGAACTCAACCCAGCAAGGAACTGCATGATACGAGTATCATCCCGTTGCTTATGAGCATGTTCATGATCCTCTTTACATTTGGAAGGAAGAGGCTGATACATATCCAACTCATCCCACATACCCCGAAGCATCGAATAATAGTCTTTTAAGGATCTGGAGTTTTGTTGAAACCGACCAATTTCTTGAATAAGCTGGAATACCCGTGAAAAATTCTGAGATTCCGAGAACATATCATGAAGCGTATCCCAAATGCCTTTAGCCGAGGATAAAAACATCACTGAGTGGCTAATCGAGGAATCCATGCTATTCAACAACCATGCAATAACTTGATAATTCTCCTTTGTCCAAGACTTGTAGGTAACATTTGTAGAGCTTGGGGAATCATCCAAAATATACGACAACTTGTCACGGGCTCTTAAAAATACTTTTACAGATTGTGCCTATTGAAGATAGTTGTCACCATTCAACTTAATGGAGGTAATCTGCAAGGGATTAGATTCAAGAGACCCTATGCCAAGAGATGAGGGCCCTTTGTCAGCCATAATAGAGTCCAAGAGAAATAAACCTATGCCGAAAGATTGATTCAAACAACTTTATCTCACTCAATCCTTCAACATAACAAGAGATAAACCTCAAACAAATATCAATCATCCAAAATACCATGAAACGCAGTCAAATAGGGCCCGACTGAGTGAAAAACGGCCCAGCCGCACCCCATTTGAGGTTAAAAACCTCTCAAACATTGATCTTAAGTAAAAAATCCACTATAGTAGCTTGGGAGGTAGATTTCGGTCCATCTTGAGCAAAGAAACCGAAGAAAAGCTTACCGATTTGAGGTAGATCGAAGAAAAACGGAATTTGGAACCGATTTTCGAATTTCTCTATTTTGCCCAAAATACCATGAAATGAGGTCCAATAAATTCTGAAAAAATCATGACAAATCTTCTAAAATCAAGATCTATCAAACCCCTAAACTTTTAGCTCAAACAGAGCCCATGCGTCCGTACAACGCTGACGTCAGCAAGGTGACGTGTCGCCTCTCAACCTGTTGGATGCGGAATGCCTTGAACTTGCTCTGATACCAAGTAGAAAAAGATTTGATGAGGATAATGTGAAGAAGAGATGAGAATATTGAGAGAGAAGGAGGAGGATAGTTTGGGAGAGATGTGTGTTAGGCTTGCATGCCCTAACACATAATATTTTATTATGAAAAAGCATATAGTACACGGGGAATAGGGAAGTGTGCACATGCACTTACACTAAAAGGACACACTATAAATATAATACACTAGCATTCTCTATAAGTAGTTCCTACAAGAACCTAGCTAAGGTTTTAAGTCAAAGGATGCAGAAGGTGATCCCCTCGGTTATTTCTAGTTTTCAGAGCACTTTCGTTTCTGGTAGACAAATTTTGGAGTTTGTCTTAATCGCTAATGAATGTGTGGATTCTTGTATTAAGACAAAAATATTTGGGGTGGGTGTTGTGCAAACTGGATTTAGAAAAGGTTTATGATAACTTTGATTGGTCGTTTTTAGATTATATGCTTAATCATTTAGGATTTGGGCAAAAATGGATATTATGGATGTCCTCTTGTATCTCTTCAGCTAGATTCTCAATTCTTATAAACGGCCCCCCCTTTGGTTATTTCAGGTCAGCAAATGGACCGCGAAAGGGAGACCCACTTTCTCCTTTTATGTTCATCATAGTTTCAGAAGCCTTGAGCAAGATGTTATGCCGAGGTCAGGATATTGGCCTTTATAAAGGCTTCAGGGTGCAAAATTTACCACCTCCTATTAATCATCTTCAATTCGTAGATGACACGCTACTTTTTTGTGAAGCTAAAGACCATATGATCGATTTTTTGAGGATGGATATATGTTGGTTTGAGGTTATTTCCGGGCTTAAGTTTAACAAATCCAAATGTGAACTTTTTGGGATCCACATTCCCTTCAAAACTGCTTCCCAATTGGCAAAGTTGGTTGGTTGTAAATTGGGAGTTCTTCCAACGTCTTATCTTGGTCTTCCATTATGTGTAGGAAAGCCTCCCAATTTCCTCTGGGACAAGATCCTCGAAAGAGTTCAAAGTAGGTTAAATGCCTAGAAAGGTAAATTGATGTCCCTAAGGTGTCGCTTAACCCTCCTTAAAACTTACTTACCTAACCTCCCGATTTATTCATGTCTCTTTTTATTTGTCATTCTTCGATGCTGCAAAGAATAGATAAAATTCGAAGAGTTGGCAAGGAGGATCGGAAGATGGAAATTCCATCTTTTGAATTGGAAAGAGGTGTGCTCTCCTACGAATTAGGGAGGAGCAAGAATTAAGAAGTTGGATTTGGTTAATAAATCTTTAATGGGGAAATGGGTGTGGAAGTTTATTCAGGATAATGACAGCCTCTGGAAATCCATTTTGGTTGCCAAATATGGGACTTCCACTAATGGTTGGTGGCTAAGACATTCTTCAGAGTATAGAATGTCCTATACTTGTAAATCGATCAACAGATTAGCCCCCTTGATTTTCTCCAGATCTAAATTTCAGATAGGCAATGGTAGCAGAATTCGCTTTTGGCTGGATTCTTGGATCGTGGACCATCCTTTGACTTCTATTTTCCCAGATATGGCAACATTATCCACACATCCAGATATTCTGGTAGCGGATTGCTTTGATAGGAATGGAGAAGCGTTTTTTGGTCTCCTCCATTGCGGAGGAATCTGTATGACGATGAGATAGAATCTCTCACTTCTCTCGTCTCTTTTGCAGAAAGCCAAGATGAACTTTGATTCTCTAGATTCAATAGTGTGAAAGGTTGTTGCTGATGGACTCCTCTCAGTAAAATCTCTCTACGCAGACCTAGCCAAAGATGGAGGAGTTGGTGCAGTTGTCCCAACAACGCAGATCTGGAAATACAAAGCGCCTCCGAAAGTAGTGGCCTTTGGATGGCTAGTGGGGAGGAAGAGAGTGCTCGCAATCGATAATCTTCAAAAATGTGGAATGATAATCCTGAATGTGTGCCTCTTATGCCATCAGTAGGCGGAGTCAGTAGATCATCGATTTCTAAATTGTCCTTTCACCTCTACTGTATGTAGATTCTGTCACTTGCTTCAGTTCTTTGGGTTATGCCGTGCTCAATCAATGACCTCTTCTTAGCTTGGAATGATGAGGATGGAGGAATGTTGGGAAGGAGGAAGTGGCGTATCACTATGCTTGCGGTTCTTTGGTCTATCTGGGTTGAAAGGAATGACCATTGCTTCCAAAATAAGAGGAACTCGGAGGTGGGAGTTTTTCTAAGGGTTACCCAATTTTTTAGGAATTGAGCGCCTTAGTCTTAGGGTAGGTAGGGGCCTATCTTTAATTTTTGGGTTTTGGGCTAAGCTGTCTGTGGGAGCCCTTATAGTGGCAGGTTTGGGTCAGTCTTGGCTCTGGTGGTTGTTGTATTTCTAGTTTTTCGTTTTTCTAGTATTTGTTAGGTTTTCTTTCTCTGGCTTTGCTATCTCTTCTGTCTCATGTTTTCTTCTTTTCCAATAAAATTTCACCTTTAATATAATATACTATGAGGTCGACCTCATGGGAACTTCCCATGAGGTCGAGCTATGTGGGCCCCACCATGATATCTGTCAAACATCTAACCAATCAGTCAGGAGCACCATTCTATGGTGGGCCACGGGCTTAAAAATCAAGTCACTTCATGAGTTGGGTGGGCCACACCACATACAACAGTTGAGAGGGGTTACCCTCCCATGAAAACATTCATAATCATTTATTGGGCCCACTGAGTTGTGGTTCACAAATCCAACCCATCCATTGTGTGTGTCCCACTTGGATGAGGGGTCAAACCAAGCTTCAGCTGCATCCAAAACTCACGTGGCCCCAACCAAGTGCTTTTATATGTTTTAAGCATGTCATCGCATGGTTTTAAATGGTATGGCCCACCTAAGTTCCGTATATGGCTGATTTTTGGGATATCCCATAACCTAAAGGGGACCCATCAAATGCACAGTGATGATGTTCAACACACATCACAGTGGGGCCCACACAGCTCGACCTCATGGTAAGTTCCCATGAGGTCGACCTCATAGTACCATTTCCCTAGAGAGAGAGAGAGAGAGAGAGAGAGAGAGAGATGCTTACGCGCACACCTTTGCACACATGTTGCGGCACCCCTTGAAACTCTATTAGCCCAATCTTGTTAAACAGCGTTGTTATATCATACGCTTCCAAATCTGTACTGTTATATCATCTTGCAAAATGTATGCTCTATGTAATTTATTGATTGCTTATTCAGGATAGCAACCTTGCTGACTACTCCTCATGTCCATGTCTCAAGACATTGGGACATTAGATCCTGTAATTTTTATTTTTTTTCTTTTAGATTCATTGAAGTATTCAAGCTGTTATTCTTGTTGTAGCAATCATTATCATTCTTGTTGCTCTATTATGAATTTATTATTGTTATTATAATTTTAGTGTACACTCGATGTGTGTTTCCAGAAGTCATTGCTGAATGCTTACACAATGAGTTTTGACATGCAGATTGTTGACAAGCTGCATTGGTATGTACAAAATGGTGACATGGTATGGATTGCATACTCATTCTTCTCACTTCTCTACTTTTTTTATATTGAAGTTTGTGCTTTAATATTGGCTTTCTATATGACTTTGTGGTTCTTCCTATTATTTGTATATGAATGTGCAGACCAAATCTTCCATAGCTGTGTTTTTCTAGTTAATCATCATGTGTTGCTGTATAATTATCTACTAAAATACTGCACAATGTATTAGTAATGGGCCATAGATAATATCGGCACTGTTTGTCTAACATACGAAGTTTAGAAAAAACCGATATAAATAATTTGCAGTCCCATGTGGATTGGGTTTACCATCCAATTTCATTGAATTTTTTGTTTAAAAGCTAGGTCGTGCACTTGAAAACTCCCAGGAATTGACATGGGTGACACTGAATTCAAGTTTAGTTGAAGGTCCTTATGTTGAAAATGAGAAAAACTAAAAAAGATCAGGATCCTTGTGATTTTTGTGGACAAATTTGAGTGGAAAGCGGAAGCATGATATCCTATTTCTGTTTGAATTTGTTGAGTTTTTTAAGTTTTGGGGGTTAGACTTAGAATAACAACCCCCCGAACCCTTAATTTGTATCAAAACGCTAGATCTGCCAATTTTCTTTAGATTTCAAGAAGAGGTCCCCAATTGTAGGATAACCTTCTGCCTGTCTTTTCAAAGTTTTGGGTGAAGATATTAAGGCGATTCACAAGACATTCGTTTTATATTTTTAAATGTAAATGTCTAAAATTTCACTCCTACGAAATCTTGGCACTTCTGTAAGAAGACATGAGGATCTGTGTTAAGCCTGTAAGATCTATTTCCTCTTAGTTTTTTTTTTAATGTCATCTCGTTATTCCATTTATATAATTGTTGTCCGTTGGGAGTATAGTAGTAGAAATTAAAACCACCTTCTATTCAACATCTGTATGATCGTGAGAAAGTATGAATGTTGAAGGATTTACTTGCGGATAGGATTTGATGAATTTCTCAAATCCTGTCATGTCCTTTTCTTTTTCTTTTTTCTTTTTTTCAGTTGCACCTTACATCTTTTAATGGTCTTTCTGAGTTTTTTACATGTTCCCTTTTACCAGATAGTCGACTTCTGCTGTGGAGCTAATGACTTCAGCGGTTTAATGAGAGATAAACTTGCAGCATCTGGGAAGAAGTGCTCATTTAAAAATTATGACATTATTCAAGCTAAGGTAGTCTTTACCTTTTCTAATAATAGTTTGTCAAGCTGCAAAGAGCTGACTGTATCCTTGTTTATAAACACTGTTTTTCTCTTGATGATGAGCTCATAAACATGGTTTTCACATGCAACTAGCTGGATGATAAGTTACCATTCCACTAGCGAATAAGTGCCAACTTGTCAAGTGTGTATCAGATCCAATCTACCCCAAAGATTAGTATCACACCACGGTGGGCCCCACATGCAACTAGTTGCACAAATTTTTCATCACAACTCTCTCTCTCTCTCTCTCTCTCTCTCTCTCTCTCTCTCTCTCTCTCTATGCACAAAGACACTTGTATATAAGATTATATTATGAAAGAAATGTTCACATGCAACTAGCTGGACAATAAGTTACAATTCCACTGCAAGTAAGTGCCTCCCTGTCGAGTGTGTATGAGATCCAATCCATCCCAAAGATTCGCTTCACCATGAAGAGCACCTGATGCAAAAAATCAAGGCAAGCTACTCCTCAGGTGGGTGACACCTTAGTAAACAATGAACAACCCCCAATCTGATCCAAGCAGGTGTGGCTTACATGATGAGTGGATTTGGATAAATTTTGCACTAGGTGATTTAATGGTGTGGCCAACCCATTGGATGGGCTGGACGTCATACACATTTGACAAGCGGGCAGTTTTCTGCTACCTGGACTATAACTTGGTGGAACATTTCTTATTTATTCAGATTACAGATTTTCAATAGGGAAAAGACTTGTTGGAACAAACTAAGTTACACCAAGTATATGATCAATGACAATAATTTGAATGGCCAATTGCCATATATTGTGCTCTAGTTTTAAGTGGTTGCTTATGGACCCAATGCAATACAAACTGCACACTTCATAGTTGTTATAGCAATTGGACTTTAGTCAGACTTGAGGTGTGCCCATCTTGGCTTTTCCTTACTCAGATCAGAAAATTGAATTCATTAAGGGCATGTTTCAATATGTGGAATCCGAGGAAAAGAAAGGAAAAAATAATAAATTATTCAATGACAATTTTCATGAGAACTATTAATACATGGATTCCAGTTTTGAGTCCTTATTTAGATGGCAAGTAGATATCTCATATTTCTCTCACAATGCTCACCTAGTTTCCTGTTGCAAGAATCCAAATTATGAAAGTGTAATGATTGCTGAATGGAATCACCTTTTTTTTTTTGCTATCCAAACAAAACAAATCATCACATAAAAGGGAAGCCCTTTTCGTTTTTCATTATTTGTCATGGAATCCATGGTTTCTAAACATGGTCTAGTTGAAGTAAAAATGTCTGATAGTTTATACGAAACATCCCATGATGGGACTGATTTCTGACAACAAGAACCACAACGGTCAACTATTTGACCTGATACACGTGGTTGTGGGTGATTGCGTGTATCCGCAAGGATTAGTCTCACTTCAAAAAGAGGTGGGGACATCCTGTGTCTTCCAAAAAAAAAAAAAACGGTTAACTATTTGACCAACTCTAATGTTTGCCTCCCTGAAGATGTTAGCCACCTGCAAAAGACTGCACAATATGTTATGCCACTATGTTTCTTCAACAAGTTTTCCACCATTTGGATCAATCTTCTAATAGTCAGTCTATATCATAAAATCATAAGGGGGCTGAGATCATAATTGTAAATTGTAAATCTCTAGATTCTAAGACTTTTTATGCTTCTTTTTTTTTTTTTTTTTTTTCCTTTCTTTCAAATAAAAAATCTAAAATAATCTTAGAAAAGATTTGAGGGATATCATCAAATCTCCTATGTTCTATCATAAGACATCAAGTAATGTGCAAAACATCAACACAGTGCCACAACAAATACGATTGAAAATCAAGTATGATATGGCTGACTTGGATCCGCATTGGACAGATACAAGGTGTTTCGGCATCCTTAGTGCAATTGCATCTGTACTGGCCAATACGACCCATGCGTGTATGGCTTGATATGCTTATAAGAGGTGTTTTTAAAAATTTGTTTCACTTTTGTCTCACATGGTATTTTTGATATTGTCTGGTATTGCCTGACAAGCCTCATATTGTATTGTTCCTTAGGAGGCACTTGGATAAACCATCAAATCAAATTGCAATAATTAATTCAATGAAATGGAAATAATCAAATTGCTCCAAATTACACACACACACACACATTCTATGTGTATATACACACATTCTATGTGTATATATAGTTTCCTTAGGATTCATTTATATATATGGGGACTTGCTCCAAATTACAAGAAGTTGGTTGGAATGCTACTGCAATTTGAGGGCTACATTCTCATTGGGAATCCTAAGTAGTCGCTGTAATTTGTTATTTCCTCTTGATGGACCAAATGTTCTCAAATCAATTCATTTGTATATTGAAATGCAGCCCTACGTGGTGATTTTGATTCGAGTTAGACAGTAGCAAATTTGATGGCTGCAAGTGCTTTTATGCAGGATGATTTTTGTTTTGAAAAGAAAGATTGGATGTCAGTGGGGCTGGAGGAATTACCTACTGGGTCTCAATTGGTAAGGAAGTATTAAAAAAAAGAAGCATTTTCCTTATTTGTCTTGAGTGAATTTTTAGAAGTATTTTCCTTATTCGTCTTGAGCGAATTACCTTTCAATGTTGATAATATCGAGATTCTTATCATTTTTTAATGTAGATCATGGGTCTTAATCCTCCTTTTGGGGTTAGAGCATCTCTCGCAAACAGTTTCATCAACAAGGCTCTTGAGTTCAAGCCGAAGCTCCTTATTCTCATTGTTCCAGCAAAAACAGAGAGGTAAGCTCATTATTCTCATCGTTCCAGCAAAAACAGAGAGGTACTGCCTCTCTCTCTCTCTCTCTCTCTCTCACACACACACACACACACACACACACGCACGCACGCACTCACTCGTTCATTTGTGTTTTGAAACAGACTAGATGAGAAGGGATCACAATATGATTTAATTTGGGAGGATGATAGAATTCTCTCGGGCAAGGTGCGGTGGACAAGCAAAACCTTACTTTGTATTCTCACCTATTTTAATAGTATTATATGATATGCTTGATTGAAAGATGTGGCTTTTTTTTCACTTGACCCAGAAATGGAAACAGGTGGGGTCCGCCTTTCAGTTCGGCTAAAATAATCTAACTGGGGTTTTTTTGGCCAAGCAAACCCTTGATATAGCATTGTATATTTTCTGTCACATTTTATACCATCAGATGACCATATCACTGGTGGCTAACACCCAAAACCTTCTCATCTGTTCAGTCCTTTTACTTGCCTGGATCAGTGGATGTGAATGAGAAGCAAGTGGACCAATGGAACATAAAAGCTCCACCACTCTATCTCTGGAGCCGACCGGACTGGACTGCACGGCACAGGGGCATAGCCATCAAGCGAGGACACATATCAAAGGACTGGACTGCACGACATGGGTCCACAGCTATCAAGCAAGGACACATATCGAAAGACCGGACTGCACGGCATGGGTCCACAGCTATCAAGCAAGGACGCATGTATGAACCTCAGGAAGAGTTGGAGGAGGATCATGGTTTCAATATGGACATCTCCGAGTTATTAAACAATTTGCCTGAATGGAATGATCGAGCAGAAGCATCTGAAGAAACTAGAATTGCTGTCCCCAAGGAGAAGACTGAGGAATGGAAGGGAGGTTCTCTGCCCAAATGCGATGGTGGTCGACTTGAGCAGGGCAGATGCGAAGACAAGGGGAAAAGAGGAGCTGCCTATGAAAACCACGCACATGGGAAGAAGAGAGTCCATGAAGATGGCAACAGTAGGGGACAAAAATGTAAGCACGCACGGCGCATGACCGAGAAATTTCCAGTGACCATTTCCCCTTTTAATGGAACAGATGCTGCGATGTTATTGGAACAAGGCTGGTTGGGACGTGGAGGGAGGCCAGTCAGCATTCCTGATAAAGATTCTAGAGATGTAGGGACGAGGTACAGCTCGAATAGGGAAGACCCATTTGCAAGTGGGACCCACAAAGTGCTTGCTAGTGGCGGTAGCAGCAGCCTTGGTCACGGTTACGGTATTCAGGACAAGGAACACTTTCCCAGTCACTTTGGAGAGAGGAATGTTGAGACTTCCAGTTGTGATGGTTATATTGGTGGGCGGGAGCTGGTTGAGAAGTTTGGGCGTCCTGACGCGGATCGACTACGGCAGCAGGTCCAGTTGTATGGCTGGCAGGGGCCTGACGATTTATCTCAGGTAGGTAGGCAACCATTGGGTCAGTATCCTGGACTGGGCAGCCTGGGTTCAGTGCCTTGCCCAGCATTTGGGCTTGCAAGTCCAGTGATCCGACCGTCCAGGCCAAACTTGTCAGTGTCACAGCGGTATGTGGCCCCCCTCCTTGAGGAGACGAACCATCCAAGGGCAGATCCTGGTGTTTATGAATCTCCTGTCTCTCAAGCTGGCTTACATGCAGGCATGTGGGGATTTGCCCCGGGCCCATTGCGCTCTTTCTCACCTCACCAGAACTCAGCTGGCTGGCTCAATGAGTGAGGTATATCATCATACTAAGAAATTCTCTTTTCTTTTTGTTTTTTGAAATGTTACTTGGATATTTAGAAAAGGTAAAATGGGATTTTTACTGAAGTTCCTAGAGAATTCTGATTTTACTAAACAATGCCTTGGCCTTCATTTAACAAAACAAAAAATTCTTTAGAGGTGATTCATTGGGTTCAGAGCATTGTGGGTTCCATCTGGTGTTTGAATGGAAGTCCAACCTGTCCACAGGTGCGCTCAGTCATGGTTGTCAAACCAAAAATCTGGAAGTTTTTCGGCAGTGGACGTTTTTTTATTTATCATGTGGCCTGCCTGATGATCTGGTTGGTCTAATCTTTGGTGCGACTGATTGTCACTGTGGGTTGCAACTGTGGGAAGGGTTGGATGTCACCCTTACACTACATGGGCCCCACATTGCTCTGACTCAACTCTGAAAGTATGTGTATGAGGTCATTTAGGCCATTTCATTAAAAAATCAGGCAGTGTTGGGTAAAATCAAAATTTTTAGGTGGTCGCTGGTTCGTAAGAGGTGTACAGAGAGGTAAACACTACTGCGGATTAGTTTGGTGGGGACCGCAGAATATAATAGTGATGAACGGGTGGGATGTTGCTCAGACTTTCTTGTGGAAGCTTTGTACAAGTAGTTGCATCGGATGAGATTGCAATTGGTGTACAGATTCTTATTTGCTGGCCATTGATTTGATGGTCCCCACCATGTGATGGGTCATGCCTTGGGAATCTTCTATATTGTAAGATCCCAAACCTTTAAAGATGATGGCCTTCATTTAACTGTTGAGGGGACTATATAGCAATGGTCCAAAATCACCCAAATAGGAAAATTATCAAATTAATTTATGGTGAATTTTCGTTATATGACAGGGCCCATAAGATCAAGGGTCTTGATCATGAAAACATGGTGCCACGTGTATGGAATCCTCTGCAGCAGAATAAGGTAGATTTGCTAGAGATTGTACAGCAGGTTTCTTCCACAAGAGGGCCCATGGTTCAATGATCCAAGGCGTTGATATGATCGGTCACTAACCTTATATGGCCCAGATCGGAAGATCCTAGCGCCTTATTTTCATCATCAACTGTTATCTTGTTGGGCGCCTATCAAAAGGCGTAGGATGTTTCTATCGTGTTGTGCCCATCATATTAACGAAATATTGCATATTTGGTTCGTCTCTAAGATATGTGTATGTCCAATGCTTGATCCAGACTGTCCACGTGGTGGGCCTGTGGCTTTGATATGTCATCCTTCAAAAAAAAAAAAGAAGGAATAATCATATGGTTTGAAGTGTTTGATTGACGGGCTTTACCGTCAAATGCAAACTGTTGCTCACATTTTCCTTGTTTGTCCAATCAATGTGTCTTTAGGGGTATTCCCATCTGGGTGGGCTGGGATTTGGATGGTCCTGATTAATTTTCACGTGTGCCAAGTGCACGATAGAGATTGGCCCGGATATCTAATGTCAGTCCTATTTCTATTGTGTACTCTAATCATTCCTACCTGGTCATTTCTTTACTCAGCCGTTCCCTGTAAAGCACTACTGATCAGTCACGGCCATTACTTCGATGGCCTACAATTGATAGGCTGATCCCGTCTGGTCTGGTCTGGTTTCTTTCCCTTTCAATGTGGCTTGCTGCTCAGCTGTTGCTCAATTTGTATTAGCCAGCCATTTGCTGGTCATCTTGGAAATTCGATGGCTTAGACTATCTGGTTGTTGTGATTTTTGGGCTGTGGCCCATCTATGCTGACCCAGAAAGTCAATGGTCCAGATCACTATCTATGTGTACTTGGTAGAAATGCTGAGATTGGTCACTGGAGAGAGAGGGAGAGTTTTGGATAAGTTTGGTGGTGGGGTGTGGTCCACTTGAATATCAAGATGATTAAGACATTTTCATTATATCAATATCAAGCTTACATGAAATATGATGATAATATGGAAGAATGAAAATGAATGAAAGTGGAAACTAATTCTCACAAACCTGCTTACAGCTTCCAAAATCCTCAAGGAAAACTGGATTATCTAAGGCAAAATCCCCCACCCAAACAATATTTAAAACTTTATTTGAAGTCATTTCATGGACGTGCAGATTGTCATGATAATGTATGTGTTATATCCACTCAGTTTGTTTAGTCAACTCCACTTAAGAAACATATCCAAACATGAGGCAGATCCAAAGCTCAAGTGGACCACATCATAGAAAACAGTGGAGATAAAAGACACCCGCATTTGAAACCTTCCTAATGCCCAGCGTGATGTTTATATGTCATCCAAACCCTTTATAAGTTGTGTCCACTTCGATCAAGCGAAAACACAAGTATTAACTTCATCCACAACTTTTGTAGCTTTGTGAAGTTTTCAATGGTGGACATTCAATCCTCACTGTTTCATGTAGTGTGGCTTACGTCGAGTGCTGGTTCTACCTTATGTTTGGGCTCGTTTCCTAAATTAGCTCATGGAAAGGATGGATAGAGTGACACCTACATCTAAGGTAGTTCTTAAGGTTTCAGGCAATCCGCATCTTAGAAAATCAACATAGAATCCTTTGGGAAATGAAAAGCCAATCGTTCAAACAATAATTTTACTATTTGATTTAAAGTTTGTAATTTTATTTTATTTTATTTTATAATTTTAAAATGTTAAAACGTCAACATTCAATTGATAAGAATTGTTTCGGATGGCTTTGAAATAATTATTTGCCGATGATCTACGTGGATGTACAAGTGTGGCAAAGTCATCAGACATTAGGATCCGTGCCATCTACTGGTATGCTTGACCTTGAACATATCTGCTATATTCCCATGTACGAGTCTCAAAATCACTGTGTAGTGCACCCCCTCAACAGGCCAGTGCACTTCACGGTCCAGGAGAGGTTATAAAGCGATTAAGTAGTTGAATTTTGTGTATGTGGGACCATCGTTTGTAATAATCCATTTCTTTTTCAACGATGGGCACACCTATTTCTGCTATTCCCTGTGGTGTGGCCCACTTGAATTTTGGATTTGCCTCATTTTTTAGCTCATGCCTGGGCATGATGGGGCAAAGCTAATGAACGGGGTGGATTTCTCATGTCATCACAGTGGGGCCACATGCCTTCTAAAAAAAGAAACTTTTTTGCGATGATGTTGTTCATACTTATTTCTGGCACTCTTAGATGGGCTAATGAGATGCCACCACGTCACGGCATCACACACTAAATGATGGGCTGCCTTCCATTTTGCTCACACGCGATTTGGTGCAGCCAGATCAAATGGGCCCAGGAGATGCCACGTGTTAGCCGTGCCATGTGTGGTGTAAATCAACTTCAAGAAGAGTTAGAGATGTGTATATGAGAGAGAAAATTAAATGTTAGATTTCTATCTAGCATTAGAGAAAGTCTCATTAAAATAAGAGCTTTTCTCTTAGCATTAAATGTCAAAATCTCATCAAAAGAAATCACTATATGGCATTCAATATTAAGTCTTATCAAAAGCAACTTTCTACCGATGTCAAAACCAAGGTCGTAAGGAAGGCTACGGGGCTTTCCTGTTGAATAGTAAGAAAGATCACTCAGTTTTGAATGGAATACTATAGGGCTTTTCTACTATATGTTAAGTGATTCTGCCAACCATCATGTTCCAAAATTTGATCCATACCAGAAGACGAACACATAATCGATTCACAACCATCTCGCTTCATACTTGGTTCCAATCAAGATCATGGACAAACTATTACCTCACTGGTGATTTCACCACGAACCTCAATTTCGATAGAGTAATGAACAGATTGTCAAAGATCTGTCCTCCATCGGTTGTCTTGTCACAATGCCTGGTTCCGTTCAAGCAACAAACAAACGGCCATCCTGCACATCATAGCTATCCCGATACAAAATTCAATCCTAATTGGGTAACGAATAGATCGTTACCAATCAAGTTGATCGTGAGTGTCATTCTTGTAAAGAAAAAATTATTAATAGAAGAACACTTTCGGCTTATATTTTTTTTATTCATTTTTACCGTTGAACTCTGGTAGCAAATCATGTCAAAGAGAACAAGTCCTTAATTCTGTAGACGCAAGCCTATTGTCATAAGGCAAAAAGAACCCATTCAGAAGGATTAGCCTCATTTCCTTTCACAAATCGCCTGAACGGAATGCAATATGGGTGGCTGAGAGGACTCTAGATCTTTTGTCCAGTCTCTAATCTATTCGTCTCAGTGAAGGGGACACCAACAATTCAATCAACCTTTCAGTTAGACAGACTCTAACACACTCACATATCTTAGTCACACACATGCATCTAATCTAAGCTCTCGCTCACAAATGCAGCCTAATCTTATTGAATTGGGAACAACACTCTTTTTGGCACACTAGGTGGGACGCATGTGCAACCAGAAGCTCAACAGCTCAATAATATAGTCTGAAGATCTAAATTTATATATATATATATATATATATATAGAGAGAGAGAGAGAGAGAGAGAGTCATGCTCACCTGCGCACCTTTGCACACGTGTTATGGGTGTCTAATCTGAACGGTCCATGTGATGCGGAATCCCATGAAACCTCATGTGACAAATTTTCAGCCTGATCTAAAATTCTAGTGGGCCATAGCAAAGAGAAATAAAAATCAAGGGAGGAAATTGTTTTCAATTTTCATGGCCCATAAAAGTTTTAGATCAAAGTAAAACTTGGGCCTGGGGGGTTTCACGAGGTCCTGCTTCACATGAATGGTTCGGATTTTGGATCCACATCACGTATGATGGGTTCTCAAAAAAATTCGCACCAGTTCCGTGCGAACTGGTGCGCAGGTGAGCATTTCCCTATATATATATATATGTATATATATATATATATATATATATAGAGAGAGAGAGAGAGAGAGTCATGCTCCGCGCACGTGCGCACCTTTGCACACGTGCCATGGGTGTCTAATCGAACGGTCCATGTGATGCGGTTTTGGATAAATTTGGTGATGAGCGTGGTCCACTTGAATATCAAGATGATTAAGACATTTTCATTATATCAATATCAAGCTTATATGAAATATGATGATAATATAGAAGAATGAAAATGAATGAAAGTGGAAACTAATTCTCACAAACCTTCTCACAGCTTCCAAAATCCTCAAGGAAAACTAGATTATCTAAAGCAAAATCCCCCACCCAAACAATATTTAAAACTTTATTTGAAGTCATTTCATGGACGTGCAGATTGTCATGATAATGTATGTGTTATATCCACTCAGTTTGTTTAGTCAACTCCACTTAAGAAACATGTCCAAACATGAGGCAGATCCAAAGCTCAAGTGGACCACATCATAGAAAACAGTGGAGATAAAAGACACCCGCATTTGAAACCTTCCTAATGCCCAGTGTGATGTTTGTATGTCATCCAAACCCTTCAAAAGTTGTCCACTGAAAACACAAGTATTAACTTCATCCACAACTTTTGTAGCTTTGTGAAGTTTTCAATGGTGGACATTCAATCCTCACTGTTTCATGTAGTGTGGCTTACTTCGAGTGCTGGTTCTACCTTATGTTTGGGCTCGTTTCCTAAATTAGCTCATGGAAAGGATGGATAGAGTGGGTATGACACCTACATCTAAGGTAGTTCTTAAGGTTTCAGGCAATCCACATCTTAGAAAATCAACATAGAATCCTTTGGGAAATGAAAAGCCAATCGTTCAAACAATAATTTTACTATTTGATTTAAAGTGTGTATTTTTTTTTATTTTTTTTTTATAATTTTAAAATGTTAAAACGTCAACATTCAATTGATAAGAATTGTTTCGGATGGCTTTGAAATAATTATTTGCCGATGATCTACGTGGATGTACAAGTGTGGCAAAGTCATCAGACATTAGGATCCGTGCCATCTACTGGTATGCTAGACCTTGAACATATGTGCTATATTCCCATGTACGAGTCTCAAAATCACTGTGTAGTGCTCCCCCTCAACAGGCCAGTGCACTTCACGGTCCAGGAGAGGTTATAAAGCGATTAAGTAGTTGAATTTTGTGTATGTGGGACCATCGTTTGTAATAATCCATTTCTTTTTCAACGATGGGCACACCTATTTCTGCTATTCCCTGTGGTGTGGCCCACTTGAATTTTGGATTTGCCTCATTTTTTAGCTCATGCCTGGGCATAATGGGACAAAGCTAATGAACGGAGTGGATTTCTCATTTCATCACAGTGGGGCCACATGCCTTTTAGAAAAAGAAACTTTTTTGCGATGATGTTGTTCATACTTATTTCTGGCACTCTTATGTGGGCTAATGAGATGCCACCACGTCACGGAATCACACACTAAATGATGGGCTGCCTTCCATTTTGCTCACACGCGATTTGGTGCAGCCAGATCAAATGGGCCTAGGAGATGCCACGTGTAAGCCGTGCCATGTGTGGTGTAAATCAACTTCAAGAGGATTTAGAGATGTGTATGTGAGAGAGAAAATTAAATGCTAGATTTCTATCTAGCATTAGAGAAAGTCTTATTAAAGTAAGAGTTTTTCTCTTAGCATTAAATGTCAAAATCCCATCAAAAGAAATCACTATCTAGCATTAAATATTAAGTCTTATCAAAAGCAACTTTCTACCGATGTCAAAGCCAAGGTCGTAAGGAAGGCTACGGGGCTTTCCTGTTGAATCGTAAGAAAGATCGCTCAATTTTGAATGGAATACTATGGGGCTTTTCTACTATATGTTAAGTGATTCTGCCAACCATCATGTTCCAAAATTTGATCCATACCAGAAGACGAACACATAGTTGATTCACAACCATCTCGCTACATACTTGGTTCCAATCAAGATCATGGACAGACTATTATCTCACCAGTGATTTCACCACAAACCTCAATTTCGATAGAGAAATGAACAGATTGTCAAAGATCCGTCCTCCATCGGTTGTCTTGTCACAATGCCTGGTTCCGTTCAAGCAACAAACAAACGGCCATCCTGCATATCATAGCTATCCCGATACAAAATTCAATCCTAATTGGGTAATGAATGGATCGTTACCCATCAAGTTGATCGTGAGTGTCATTCTTGTAAAGAAAAAATTATTAATAGAAGAACACTTTCGGCTTATATTTTTTTTATTCATTTTTACTATTGAACTATGTTAGCAAATCATGCCAAAGAGAACGAGTTCTTAATTCTGTAGACGCAAGTCTATTGTCATAAGGCAAAAAGAACCCATTCAGAAGGATTAGCCTCATTTCCTTTCACAAATCGCCTAAACGGAATGCAATATGGGTGGCTGAGAGGACTCTAGATCTTTTGTCCAGTCTCTAATCTATTCATCTCAGTGAAGGGGACACCAACAATTCAATCAACCTTTGAGTTAGACAGATTCTAACACACTCACATATCTTAGTCACACACATGCATTTAATCTAAGCTCTTGCTCACAAATGCAACCTAATCTTATTGAATTGGGAACAACACTCTTTTTGGCACACTAGGTGGGACGCATGTGCAACCAAAAGTTCAACAGTTCAATAATATAGTCTGAAGATCTAAACTTTTATATATATATATTCATGCTCACCTGCGCACCTTTGCACACGTGTCATGGGTGTCTAATCTGAACGGTCCATGTGATGCAGAATCCCATGAAACTTCATGTGACAAATTTTCAGCCTGATCTAAAATTCTGGTGGGCAATAGCAAAGAGAAATAAAAATCAAGGGAGGAAACTGTTTTCAATTTTCATGGCCCATAAAAGTTTTAGATCAAAGTAAAACTTGGGCCTGGGGGGTTTCACGAGGTCCTGCTTCACATGAATGGTTCGGATTTTGGATCCACATCACGGCCCACACTTCCCATAAGGTAGACATCGTAGTACCATTTCCATATATATATATATATATATATATATATATATATATATATATATATATAGAGAGAGAGAGAGAGAGAGTCATGCTCACCTGCACACCTTTGCACACGTGTCAGGGGTGTCTAATCTGAACGGTCCATGTGATGCGGAATCCCATGAAACCCCATGTGATAAATTTTCACCCCGATCTAAAATTCTGGTGGGCCATAGCAAAGAGAAATGCAAATCAAGGGAGGAAACTGTTTTCATTTTTCATGGCCCATCAAAGTTTTAGATCAAAGTAAAACTTGGGCTTGGGGGGTTTCACGAGGTGCTGCTTCACATGAACAGTTCAGATTTTGGATCCACATCACGTATGATGGGTTCTCAAAAAAGTTCGTACGTAATACTTACGAACTGGTTCGCAGGTGAGCATTTCCGTGTATATATATATATATATATATATATATATATATATATATAGAAGATCAAGGAAGACTTGTGCAGAAAATAAAATGCCCTTAGAAGCCAATCACTCATCAACACGCGCAATCTATGATTCTAGATTCTCCTCCAACAACCATTTATTGGAGAACATGACTAGCTGCAAGGAAAACATATAATGTCTCTTAGAACATATAGGAATGAAAACAGAGCATATGTGTAGGTTCGTAAAATTTTTAGATAGTCTACCACTTCTTAATAATCCGTGAGATATAAGGCACGCATGTGAAGAATGTTGATAAAATCAAATTTCTCAAACCAATTAAGAAATGATAACTGGTGGCTGACCATACGGTCAATACAACCAGTATTGAACAACCCCCACCCCCCCCCCCCCCGTCGGCGTCGATTAGCTTGGGAAGTAACCTCTAGTGCTACAACTTTATTCTACATGTGTCGAATAGTCTAGGGGCAACCTCTCATGTCGTTGGCACTTTAAAAAAAAGACCAATGAATAGCATCACTAACTGGATGATAGTGAAATCAATTAGATGAATAGTGGTCAATGAATAGTGCTCAGGTGAATAGTGTCAACCGTGAATAGTGGCCGATGAATAATGCTCAGGTGAACAGTGTCAGTCGTGAGTAGTGGCCGATGAATAATGCCCGGGTAATTAGTGTCGATGAATAGTGTCGAGTGAATAGTGATCGATGAATAGTAACCGATGAATGGTGTCAGGTGAATAGTACCGACTGTGAATAGTAAAAAAAGAGAAAAATTGTAAAAAATTATTAGGCTATGTCTCTTCACATTCTCGAAGTATATTCTCCTAATGCAAGGAGATGTGGGGGCATTGTTTATACCTTTTTTTGGCACACTTACATGGGCCAATGAGATTAAAAAAAAACTGTACTGGACCCACCACATAAAACAGTGGGAAGAGTGATTCCCACCATTGAAACTATCATAAGGCCCACCATGACTTTCAAAAGTTAAAAAAGACATGAAAGAAGTGAAATCACAAATATCGGCTTTATTGGAAACTTTTGTGTCCTTCAGAAGTTTTTAGTGGGGACGTCACTGTCCCCACTGTTTTCTGTGCTGGGGCCTACTGAAACTTTGGATTTAACTCATTCTTTGGATCTTAAACTAAAATGATCTCTCCAAATGGATGGACGGCGTGGATACAAAGCATGCATCATGGTGGGGCCCATGGAACTTGATGACGTCACTTCAGCAGCGAGTGTCAGTAGCTAATCCGCGCCCAGGAAATCCGCTCCCTCTGGTTTCGGGGTCGCAGCCAAGTAGCACACCGTACAACACCACCTTCCTGTTGGAGTTTCACAAGTTGTGAACCCTATCATAATTTACATACATCCACACCATCCATCCATTTTGTGAGGTCATTTTAGGGCATGGGCCCAAATATGAGGCCGATTCAAATTTCAAGTGGACCACACCATAGGAAACAGATAGGATTAATTGCCCACCCTTGATAACTTCTTGGGGGCCAAACAAGTTAGATGGAAAAGAAATTATAATGGGCCCTTAATTTACGTCCACTTTAACTAATCAACTGGTTGGATGGAAAAAAAAAGAAGTATGACCCTAACATTTTTAACTGTAGGATTTAATTGCCACTTGTTAACTCATGTGGGGTCCAAAGACTTGGATCTTTTTCATTTTTGGGTTCATGACATTGAAATCATTATTAGTGAAGGATGGACGACGTGGATCAAGGAAACCCATCATCATGGAGCCCACTGTATAGTCCACCTTAAAGGAACAAAAGGGCTAGTGAGGGCATGATTTGTCTTTTTTTATTTTATTATTTATTAATCCAATGGATGGAAGTTTATAACAACAGTCAATCAAAATGAAAATGTGTGGCTTTTTTACTGTGTTTCAAAACCTTAGGCGGCTTTTAGGCAACTATTTAAAAGCAAGCGGTTTTTTGAAATTCAACAAAAATATAAGTGTCGGTGCTTTTTAAAATCTCTATTTATTTATTTTTTTTCAAAATCTCTATCTTTCTCGAACATTTTCAATTTTTTTTTACTTCTCAATCTTCTTTTTCAAAATGTCAAATTTTTTTTGTCAAAATCTCGAATTTTTAATCTCATTTTTTCTTCAAAATTTTTATTCTTTCAAAATTCTTTATTTTCTTTTTCAAACATGTCAATTCTCTATTCAAATTCTAATTTTTCTTCAAAATCTCATTTTTGTCATCTAACTTTTCAAAAAAAAAATTTCAAAATACAATATCTCAATTTCTTTTTCAAAATCTTTTTTTTACAAAGTTGTCAATTTATCCAAACTAAATTTTTTCGAGATGCCAAATTTTTATTTTTATTTTTTTTGAACTTTTCAATTTTCTTTCAAAGTGTTAAATTTTTTCAAATGTCAATTTGTTTTCAACAACTTGGTTATTTTTAAATATCAATTCTTTTCAAAATCTCAATTTTTCTCTAACGTTGTTTTTTTTTTCAAACTTTTGAACTTTGTTTTTCATAATCACTAATTTTTCCAACTTTTAAAAAATAAAATTTCAATTTTTTTTCAAAATTATCAACTTTATTTATACTTCTCAATTTTTTTGAAAATTTCTTTTTTTTTTTTTTTGTTTTCAAAATCTTAATTTTTATTGAATCAAAATTCTTTTCAAAATCTCAATTTTTGTCAAACATTGTCTATTTTTCTTAAACTCCTCAATATTTTGTTTTAGAATTATAATTTTTTAAACTTTTGAATTTTCTTTTTCAAGATGATATTTTTTTGTCAAAATTTTGATTTATTTTTAATCTCAATTTAATTTTCAAATTTACTTCCTTTTTTAAAATATTCATTTTTTTAAAATCTTTTCTTTTCTTCAGAAACTACAAATTAAGGGACTTTTCAAGTGATATTAATATGCATTTAAAAACTAGTCTTCATGCAAAAATAAACATAAATTCCAGTCATTTGATACAAAAAACCTAAAAATAAAAAAAAAAATTTGATGCATTCAATCAATTCATTAAAAAAATCATATTGAAATTTAGGACAATAGTTACTAATTCTATTAAAAATTACTTCTTTCATTAAAATAAAGTATATTTTCCAACAAATTCTGCATAATAATAATAATATTGAGATTTGGGCAAAAAGAAATTTGGCAAGATTTGCGACGGGTCAAGAACCGTCGCAGAATTATGAAAGGAAAATTTTGACGGACATTATCTGTTGTAAATTGTACGACGGATTGTATCCGTTGCAAAATAACAGTTTACAACGAATCCTTGTTCGTCAGAAAAATCCCACCCAGATAGGGTGATGAATTAGTGACGGACTTCCTCTGACTTGGGACTGTCCGTCATAAAATTTGTCAATTAGATTGTTTGCGACCGACGAGGTCTGTCGTAAAACCAAGTATTTTTGTGTTGTTTTCGCGCCGTACACGCTTTTACTGCGCACTCTGATTACCTAATACACTACCTGAAAATTTCAAGACCAAAATTTCTACTTGAAATTTTGAGTTTGAAATTTACTAAATTTATCCAAATTCTCAAATTTAGTCCCAATATGTTTATTCTATGATTGAAAATTTACCCAGAGATTTATAACTTCACTTCTAGTTATTTCTAATTGCTAGAATTTGTGAGAAATATTGTTTCCAAGTAAAGAAGTGTCTTAGGAAGTTCAAATCTCAATTCCTGGGAAGTTTTCTTGAAAATTAAGTTTAGGGAGTGCTTATGTTTGATATAATGTACAATATGCCCCACGATTCCTAAGTTTATTTCATTTACTGAATATTGTGACAATGTTATTTTTAATTAAGAAAAATTTTGAAAAAAGTTAAAATTCTAGATTTCTAAAAAGTGTTCCTTGAGAGTTAAGTTCAAGGAATGTTCTTGTTTGATCTCAATTACATTATAGTCGGCACCTATTCTCCTACGGCATCTAAGTTCAACTTACAAGTTTAACGGCAATTCAAACAATTTTTCAGGGCGCCTAAATTTTTTATCCATGCTTACAAAATTTCCATATTTCTAGTGAAATTTCACGTAGTTCAAGTATCTAATTTTATCAACATAACTAAGTCATTTGAGTTTGTATAAGTCTTTTTCCTACGGCTTAGTTTGTCTAAAATCTACTTTGATACCATTTTATAACTCCCCAATTTTTGTAACATAAGTTTAATACTCATTTTAAAAAATCCTGATTGTTAACCTTTAAAGAAGCCCACATTTCATGTATTTTTTTTTCTTTATTAATAGTGAGCATTGTGGGAAGAGAGACAAGTCAAGCATAATGGAAAAGTTTGAATACACATTCAAGATATACAAGAGGTTGCTCATAGGGCGTCTACAAGCCAATGTCTCAATATTACAAATACATAGAAGAAACGATTTAACGTATGAAAGAAAAAAAAAATGCAGTTAGACTTGAGTTGCGAGATCGCACGGCTTCTGTTGGGAAAGGTATGGCCATACATCTCTAAAATCTGTATCAGGCTCATCATTTTGAACATGAGTATCATTCAAATCACCTGCACGTCTACGTGGGATCTGCCGCAGGACCGTTCACTTAAACCGCACATGTGTGGGGTACCACCAAATTAATCAACCCAGGTTAGCCCATTGGGGTGGGCCAGTCTAGTTATGATCAGACCAAGTGCGGGCCATCAAGCCAGATAGCCCGTTTACACTTAACAACAACTCGTGCGGGCCATACATTGTCCAAGGAAGGTTAGAAAAATCTAAAAATTTAAAAAACCAAAGATCTAACTGGGCTTGTGGTCCATCACAGACTGCGGACTCAGTGGACACCCATAAATTAATTATCTGCGCCATTCCAGTGGCACTTGCCAAATGCAATCCACCCAAGGCCAGAATTGAAATCTGTCACTTGTAAATAAAACTAAAATTTCAGACTTTTCAGCCGTCGGATCTCTTCTACATTTACGGTGCCGAATCCGGCCCCCGACCTCCGTAGAACCCCATTTTCGGATCCGGCACCCATTCACCAGTTCCGATCCTGGAATACTACAAGGAGGATTTCAAGTCATCACCGATTCATAATGAGCATAACAAAAGCATAACCCACAAACAATAGCCACAAGAACACCACCACAAAATCCACTAAGATCAAAAACTTTTGAGTACAATGCGATAGAAAAGGAAAATACAATGTGATAAAAGAAACAAAACTCCAGAAGCTCGTCTGCACGGTCCAACTACGGCGAGACTATGGCTGCGATGCGTTCTGGCGTCACCCGCACGCATCAATCGTGCATAAGCTTATGGAAAGCTTAGAGGGTGGTGTAAGTTGTGCGCAATATAAACGTGCTCAAAATGCAAGGTCGAGTGATGCGGAAACATGGTGATGAGCACATGAATGCAATCACCGTACCAAGGCTATGCGGTGCAAGATATGAATGCTATCGGCCATATACACCATGCGATGCGAGATGCAACTCAAGCATGCCAATTCTCAACATGTATCAGAACAGTTCATTCTGGATAATCACCGGGTTCAATACACTCCAAATGGCACTGTCGCTCTCCTAGCCGCATCCAAATGAGCGTAAGAAACCTCACTATCCGCCGACCAATAGTCCGCCAATACCTATCCGGAGACGTCGATAGCGGACCCATTCGCGAGCCGGTCAAACTCACCTAGTATTGCCCCCTACCCTCGGGCGAGTAAGGCCACACTCCTTTCCAACCGACCACGACACAGTGGGAGACGCGGCCTCCTGGTATTCGGCCCTCGTGCGCTCATATATCCACTCGGTCTCGACATTGGAGTCATCCTCTGGTACCATCGGGTTTAGGGATTTTCACCCAGGGACGTCTATGGCGCCCGTATGCTAGAACCAAATATTTCCGGTTTCCAATCCTGCCATCCACGATGTATCTGTGGAGGCTATGGCCCTGATGTCGCTAGGGCATACAGTAACTACAATCACACAAATGCAAGTGCATGAATCATACTATCAGTCATGCAATAGTCCTGCGTAACCCATGCGCTCATACTGGGCAACTCCGCCTATCAGGGAGCTCGTAACAGTCTGCTCGAAGGCATATGCTATGATCAATCACTCCTCATACCAGTCATACATATGATGCGTATGATGATAAATCATGGATCTATACTAAACATGCATATAGGGATGGGCTCTGCGTATCACAGAAATGGGCCTAGACGGCCTGCAGAGTATAAGTATGAACCTATCAGTGGCCTTAAGGAGTGTGACAATGCGGACATTTAACCAACATCGTCCTTACAATGTGGACGTCAAACCAACATTGTTCCCAAGGCTTAGCCCGCCATAAAGCACCATTACACAAACCGTAGGAAATCACACATTGCAATAGACTAATATACATCTCATTGGGCCTCGACCCATAGTGCTCAGATACACCAAATGGGCCATCTCATATGGGCCTTATATAAGTCAAGTGGGCCGCATTAGTGGGCCTTATGTACATTGCAATGGGTCATACTCCATGAGCCTTTGAAAACATCACAATGGGTCTCGTAACATGGCCCTTATATATATATCAGAGTGGGCCTCGACAACGGGCCACCAATACGTCGAATGGGCCTAACCTCATGGGCCTTATATATATATCAAGGTGGGCCTCCCCAACGGCCAGAAATACATCAATATGGCTCCACCACATGGGCCTAGGGCCCACCATAATATTTATTTGAAATCCAACCTATTCATAAGGTCACACGGGCCAGGGAGGAGGGGAACAACAATTTTCAGCTTGATCTGGAACTTCTGTGGACCCAGAAAGGGTTTCAATGGTAGAGTTCAATTCACACTGTTTCTTGTGATGTGGGCCGCCCGAGCGCTGGATTGGCCTGATTTTTGAGGGGGGTCCATGTCAAATAGTGGCCCACCAAATGGACGGTGTGGATACAAAATATACATCATGGTGGGGCCCACGGATGGAGCCGTGGGTCCCTGCCTCTTGGCCGCCCGTCACTGCAGCAGCAGCAGCGCTTTTAATAAATTTTTAATTTTTAATTTTTTTTTTTTTTTTGTTTTGGGGCCCACCGAGATGTGATTCACAATCCAGCCCGTCCATTATGTGTGTCCCACTTGACTGAGGGTACAGACCAAGTTTCAGCCGCATCCGAATTTCAGGTAGGCCCCACCAAGTGCTTTTATATGTTTAGACATGTCTTCATATGATTTTAGATGGTGTGGCCCCCCTGAGTTCCGTATAAGGCTGATTTTCGGGGTGGACGTGTAGACTGAGGGGACCCGTCAAATGCACGGTGCTGATGGTCGAAAGGAACCAATGTGGGGTCCACAACAGGGGCCGTCCGTCCGTCAGCCGCGGCCAGCGCTGACGGTAGCAGCAGCAGCAGCTTCATTTCTTGTTTTTTTTTTTTTTTGAAAAACAGTTTTTTTGCGGTTTTTCCTAGGTGGGGCCCGTTTCAGTACGATCCACTCCATCCATTGGTCTCTGTGGCTTGATACCAACCCATAGAGTCCAATATTGAGCTTTTCCAGATGTACAGGAGCATCAGGGAGCAAATCAAAGGTAGGGACACTGTTTCCTATGGTACGGTCCGCCAGAAAATGGGATCAACTTCATTTTTCGGCTCAACGCCTAAAATGAGTTGAGGAACAACATGGACGGCTCGGATCTTACATATACATCAAGGTGGGGCCTGCATGAGTGGCCCACCACTCCTTTCTTCTTCTTTTTTTTTTTTAAAAGCACATTGTTGCAACGTCCAGCGTCCAGGGACGCTGGACGGTTTGTATATATTCCCAAAAATGTGGTGGGTCCCACGTGAATGTGGCCCACCAATATATATATATATATATACATATACATTTAATATTTACCTTATATTGTATATATATATAAGTACATATTATATTATATATTATATACATATATTATATAAAATATAACATACATATATATATATACATATAAAAAGATGCATTGGACCCATCCCAATAGTAGAGGGTGCGGATCATCACCTATAATAGAGTGGGCCACTCCGTCTGATGTAGATGGACGAAGGAGATGTAACACCTATCGGTGGGATCCACACCATTACAAAGAAAGAATGAGAGAGAGATAAAGAGAGAGATACACGGTGAGATAGAGGAACCCCGCCACTATGGGCCCTCTTGATTAAATCACATACATCCAAATGGGTCCCACCAACAAGTGGGCCCTAAAATTTAAATTAATGGAAAAACACCCACCTTATCTTCCTTCTCCTTGCTCCCTTGGACTCCTTAGCTCCTTACCTTCACTTTTAATGGAGATTGATGAAGGATGAATGGTTGAGATTGGAGATGAGAGGGTGGGCCACACTTGAAGTTGAGAGAGGAGTGTTGGATGAGTGAAATTTCTCATGGGATTTGGAAAATTTGCTAGAGAATGAGAGGGAGAGATAGAAATAATGGGTGGAGGGATGGGTGGAGTGATGGTTGTAAGAAAGAAGTGATGAGGGGTATGGTTTAGTTTGAAATTGGTGGAGAAGAGGGATGGTTGAAGTTGAAAATGAGAAAAAGAGGAATGGTGAGGTGGAAAGATGGTGGACTTTTGGAAAAAGAGGGAATGGGTGAAGTACTTTGAGGTATGGTTGCATTTATGGTTAATTAGTGGGACTAATTGTGTAGAGATTCCCTCGAAATCCGCAACGCGTGGTGTTTCTTCGGAATAAACGCTGATCGGCATCTTCTTACCTGGGTATCGGTTCGGTGCGCAAGTCACGGCGTTGGAACCGCGGCGACGACGCGATCGCCAAGACATAAGTTTCGGATCGTGCCGGCGCGGGACTGGCTTAGGATCGTGCGCAAACATCGAATTCGGTGCGAAGGTTGAAATTTGACCGTAAGGACCGCGGAAGCTAATGAAATGGGACGGATTAGGACACGGGTCTTACACAGGCTTTCCAGCCGTCGGATCTCTTCTACATTTACGGTGAAGGTCTAATGTATTCTTCTATGCCCCTCCGCGAAACTGGGACTCGATCGTGAAAGCAGGACGCTGATCGTAGATCGGACCCGTCGGTCAGATCCCACGTCCGTTTGCTCCAAATTTTGCATGGCTCTTCATCAGGCCATGGAGCACCTATCCTATAACTTTCAGGGCCAGAGGTTCACTAGAACCACTCCAATCACTGGAGTGGACCCCACATGGCCACTTAAGGGTCGAAACCGTATGATCAAACCCCATATCCATTCATCCGTTTGTTCCCAAATTTTGCATGGCTCCTCATCGGGCCATGAGGCACATACACACCAAATTTGGTAGCCTAGGGGGTGTTAGGGTCAGCCCAAAAGCCAATAGGGGGTCCTAGAGGGCCATTGTGGGCATTTGAGGAAACTTAAGGCTAAATGTCCCAAGTCTAGGAAATAAACCCTAGCTCTCTCATAACTCCCTCCTTTACCACAACCACCAAGGAGTAAAGTGAGAGCAAGAGAGTAAAGAGAGAAGAAAGAGAGAGTGAAGAAGGGCAAGGTGGACCTTAGATCGAGGTGGGGCCAAGGAAACCCAATCTTGCAACTCCCTATCCCTTCTCCAAAGGAAAACCCTACACCACAACCACAAGAATCGTTCCGTTGATCGTCTAGGTAAGATCCCTCATCCCTTTCCTTGAAACCCTTGTGTTGAGAAGGGATTTGCATGAGATTCTAACATACAAATGTTTGCTTTAGGGATTCCGGCCGTTCGACCCCAAAAATCCACATTCCTAGGTCGTCTTCCAAGCCTTCAACGATCCGAAGGTGCGGACTATTAACCTTAGGTGGCCTAGCACCAATTGTAGTATGAGTCTAATGATTTTGTTTATTTGGATGATGCATTTGGAGAATCTAGGGAAAAACCTAGGAATTGTATGAAATTGTATGTCATGTTGATTTTCTCATATGATGTTGTTCATGCCTCTCACATGATTTGGTATGAATTGATGATCTCACGTTTATATCATGTTTGGTTTTCTTCACATGATGTTGCCCTATAGCATGTATGCCTTATTAATCCTTGTACAAATTGGCTCTATGAGATGTAGGAAGTGCTTAACTTCCTCACCAACCCACACAACACACATGCACCTTTATTCATGATATTGTTAGCCTCTCTTGCTAGGAGATTCTGAATTGTATGTTGAGGAGTATGAGAACATGATGTTGTTTATGCTAGTTGATAACCCTATTAGTTGGCATGTTATGAATCACCACCCAAACCCTTGGGTTGGTCAGGAATACGAGGAGAGCGAAGGCAACCCCGTTGGTAGGACCGTCTTGAGGCTAAACCCATGGATTTGGGCGAGTGCGTGTGGGCGACAGTAGTTAGACTACATGGGTCGCTCGTACCCGATGCCGTTCCGCCACGTACTTGCCTGAACTCATGCGGTCTAGTCTACTGGCTGACCAACCTTGTTTGTTAACCCTGTTTGCTCATATATGTATAGAACCTGGTACAACCTACCACCGTTGTAGCCCATTGATAACCACCTGAAGCCGATCCACCGACTCGTGAGTTAGACATGGTGGAATGGGACATTGTGGCCGACCCGTCGGCCTACGTTGGGGTGACGAACCTCCCCATAGTGACCGCGAGCGATTCCAGTTCTCAGCACTCCCCATGTGCTTGAAGTCGGGGATGGGGAACCTGACGGGATCAAGGATCGCGGTGCCCTGGCCTCGCGCGTTGAGGGGCCTTGGCATCGCAACTAGTTGAGGCATTGATATGTGGGGTGTATCAGATTCCCAAACCTACTGGATGAATGGACTTAACTAAGAACTCTGTTAACACAATCACATTGCATCGTACTAGTTAGGGTGACGACTCGGCAGTCGAGGTCGCTCTGAGGGAGTGTTGTTCATATGCGATCGTTAGACGGAGTCACTTGAGGGAGTGTTGTGGCGAGGGCATGCATCATATCATCTATCATGCATACGCATTAACAAGATTTGTCAGGTGTTTATGAATGTTTGCTTTTCATTAAGTTCATAATATAATCAATACTTGTTACAACTTAAGACTAATTGCACCCACTAAGTTGATCACTCACTCCCACTCTGGGATGGTGTTTTAAAACACCAACCAGACTTGCCAGTAGATGCAGGTGGTGCAGGGTACGTGGAGCAGGGTGGGGTGAACCTCGAGGAGGAGGACGAGTTCTCCTACTTCCAGCTGATGAGCGGGACCTCATCGGATCAGTAGGTGGGACGTTGGATCCCTAAGCAGTGGGCTCAGCTCTATTCTTTTTGGACATGCTATTCTTTTGTGATTTTGTTGGGTGACGCCTTGTGTGACCCATTTATATTCTTTTGGTACTGTATATATACTAGATCTCTTTCATTTGAGACTTGTGTGGTTGTGCTTTATGTTCCAAGAAATTTCAGGATACGCATTTAAACCCGATTAAACGCATATTAATGAAAATCGGTTATAAGTAATACTCGGGTGAGTCGAGTGTATGCACGACCTACCACTATGCAGCAATAGCAGGATACATTCGTCCGACAGTAGCAGTATGTACACACATTAGTAGTGGAGGCTCTCCGACACCATGAGGCGACATCCAGGGATAGGGATACCAAGAGTTTTGACGTGTTCGAACGATTTATGTGATTTTATCTGTCGACTTTTGGAGGGGCATCTGACCCAGTTCAGGCCGAACACTGGCTAGAAAGAATCACTAAGATGATGGGGCATTTAGAGTGCACTGACTCCCAGATGGTCACCTTAGCCGTATATCTGCTCGAGGGAGAGGTAAAAAACTGGTGGAGCAGCATGCCAACTGGGTACGCCTAGATGTGGGCAGGCTTTAGGATGAAATTCCTAGAGAAATACTTTTCGCGGTCCTACTGAAGTGAAAAGATCATGTAGTTCCTAAAGCTAAGCAAGAAAACCTCACGGTCGCTCAGTACGAGGCAAAATTCGACGAGCTATCTCAGTACATACCAAAGGCCTTTGAAGACGAGGAGTACAAACTGGAAAAGTTCAAGGAAGGACTGAAGCCTGGGATACAATCCCGGTTGTGTACATGGGATTTCGTAGACTTTTCAGAGCTGATGGATAAGGCAATGCGGGTGGAAAAAGATTTTGAGCGCATCATTCGCTCTCGCATTCCTACATGGGACGCCTCGGTCAGGCCGAGTCTAGCACCTCCTGCTCCGCCCATCCTGCAGAGAGGTCCAGGCCTGTACCGGTGCGAGCTCCGCCCTTGCCCTTCGACAGAAGTTGCGGTAACTGGGGCAAAACAAACCACATTACCCATAACTATTTTCAGAGGATGCGAGATCAGGGCATTCCACTCCTGGAAAATCGACCACAGCAGAACCAGGTGGCAACTAGAGTAGCACCTAGGCCTCAGCAGCCCAGATAAGGGCCTCCAGCTCAGTAGAGAGCTCCCCAGGCCAGGGTATATGCCGTTGCCGCTACGGAAGCATAGCAGGACCCTTTGTAGACCATCTACGGTACTGCCCACATTAATGGTACCCCTGTACTTACTCTTTTCGATTCTAGTGCAAATCTATCCTTTATTGATTCTGCATCTAGATTAGAACTAAACACAACTCGGATGCATGCCCCCTTAGTTGTAGCATCTCCTATGGGTAAATTTGTAAAAATAGATAAGATGTGTAGAGCATGTTCGGTCACACTCACAAATTGCGAGGTTACTGTAGACCTAATTATCATGCCGATCAAGTAGTTTAATATCATCCTCAGGATAGACTGACTCACGTTGGTGCGTGCGATCATGGATTGTTGCAACAAAACGGTGATAATATCTATCCTAAGGCATGCCTCCTTCACGTTGAAAGGGGGCAGGATGCCGAGAGTTCGAAAGCTTGCAAGCTCTAGAGGAAGCCGAGTCAGCAGAAGTCACCATCAGTCGGATACCAGTAGTCCGAGATTTTCTCGAATTATTCCAAGAAATACCGGGGCTACCCCCTAGAAGAGCAATAGATTTCTGCATTGACCTCAAGCGGGGAACCGCTCCTATATCACTCCCTCCATTTCGCATGCCTCCTTACGAGATTGAGGAGCTAAGGAGTCAGATTGATAACTGTTGGCTCAAGGTTTTATCCATCCCAGCGTTTCTCCTTAGGGAGCATCGGTTCTCTTTGTAAAGAAGAAGGACGACTCAATGTGCCTTTGTATAGACTACAGGAGGCTGAATGATGTGACGATCAAGAACAGATATCCTCTACCGCATATCGACGACCTATTTGATCAGTTTAAGGATGCTAAGTACTTCTCCAAGATATACCTGCGTTCGGGATATCACTAGTTGAGGATCAGGAATGAGGACATCCCTAAGACGACCTTCAGGATTCATTATGGGCACTACGAGTTCCTACTGATGTCCTTCGGTCTCACAAATGCTCCAGCAGTATTCATGGACTTAATGAACCAAGTTTTCATGTCGTACCTAGACCGGTTCGTGATCGTGTTCATTAACAACATCTTAGTTTACTCCAAAAGCCAGGAGGAGCACGAACAACACCTGCACATAGTCTTAAGGACGCTAAAGGATAATCAGTTGTATGCTAAGTTATCCAAGTGTGAGTTTTGGGAAGAGGAAGTGAAGTTTTTAGGGCACATAGTGAAGGTAGAAGGTATAGTGGTTGATCCCACTAAGGTAGAAGCGGTATCTAAGTGGGAGCAGCCCACTACATTTACTAAGGTTCAGAGTTTTTTAGGCATGGCAGGGTACTACATGCACTTCATCAAGGAATTCTCCAGGATCACGCGGCCACTCGCCCAACTGACGAAGAAGAATAACCGGTTTACGTGAGATGAGAACATGAAAGTGGCTTTCCAAGAGTTGAAAATGAGACTGACTTCCCCGCCTGTACTTACCCTTCCACAAGAAGGAGAGACGTTCGTGGTGTACAGCGACGTGTCTAAGTTAGGACTAGGGTGTGTGTTGATGCAAAATGATAAAGTGATCGCTTACGCTTCAAGGCAGTTGAAGAAGCATGAGGAGAACTACCCGACACACAATCTAGAGCTGGCCACGGTGGTCTTCGCCCTGAAGATATCGAGACACTACCTCTATGGGGAAGAATTTCAGTTGTTCTGTGATCACAAAAGCCTAAAGTATATATTCACGCAGAAGGACTTGAACATGCGTCAATGTCGATGGATGGAAACACTCAAAGACTTCCATTTTGACATATCTTACCACCCAGGTAAGGCAAACTCTGTGGCTAATGCGCTAAGCTGTAAGAAGAGGCACGAAGTAATAGCCACCTTGATGATCAAGGAGTGAGAAATGATGGAGTTCGTGTAGGACTTCAACATCCAACTTACCGTTGATGAACCTGATGCTTATGTGGCTCTGTTGATGGCAGAGCCGACCCTGGTTCGACAGGTGATCTCCGTTCAGGACCAGGATGGATGACTTGTCAAGATGAAAGGAAGGTGTAAGAGTGAGGAAATGCCTGGTTGGAGGATTGGTAGTGATGGCAGTCTTCGGTACTTAGGGTGAGTATGCGTTCCAAATAACGTCGATTTGATGAAGGAAGTTATGGTAGAAGCTCCCCATTCCAAATTAGCTATCCACCCGGGTAGTACTAAGATGTACAACGATGTTAAAATGCAGTACTGGTGGAATAACATGAAGAGGGACATCGTAGGCTTTGTAGTGAAGTACATGGTGTGCCAGAAGATCAAGGCCGAACATCGAAAGCCGGCTGGCCTCCTTCAGCCATTGCCACTAGCTGAATGGAAGTGGGACAACATCTATATAGACTTCATATCCGGCCTTCCTAAGACACAAAGGAAGCACGACTTTATCTGAGTTATCGTCGATAGGTTAACAAAGGCAGCCCGATTCATCCCGATTCGCACGACAGATTCCACTGATAGTTTGGTGAAGTTATACATCCGGGAAGTCGTGTGATCCTATGGAGTTCCGTGAGAGATTATATCAGATCGAGACTCCAAATTTACGTCTGCCTTTTGGAAGAGGTTGCAGGAAGAGATGGGCACAGAGCTCAAGTTTAGTATGACATTCCATCCTCAAACAGACGGACAAACTGAGAGGGTGAATTAGATTTTGGAGGATATGCTGAGAGCATGCGTTCTGAACTTTCAGGGCAACTGGGACGATCACTTGGCTCTAGCAGAATTTACATACAACAAAAGCTTCTAGTCCATTATAGGCATGACACCGTATGAGGCTCTCTATGGTCGCCCTTGTCGAGCTCCTCAGTGTTGGGCAAAATTCAGAGAAAGGAGCTCGTTAGGGCCCGAGCTTGTTCAGGCTACTACCCAGGTCATTGATGTGGTTCGGAAGCATTTTCTCACCACCCAGAGTAGACAGAAGAGCTATGTGGATAATCGATGACGCAACCTGGAGTTTGCGACTGACGACCACATAATTTTGAAGGTGTCACCAATGAAGGGTCTGACAAGGTTCGGACAGAAGGGGAAGCTAGCACCGCATTTCATCAGGCCTTTCAAGATCTTGGATCGTGTGGGAGCCGTGGCATACCGCCTTGCACTACCTACTGCACTGGCCGGTATTCATAATATCTTTCACATATCTATGCTGAAGAAGTATACACCAGACAAGTCACACATTGTCAGTTGGGAGCAAATCGAGCTAACAGATGATGCCTCTTACATCGAGGAACCAATCCGTATCTTAGACTACAAGGAGCAGGTCTTGCAGATGAAGACTATACCTCTGGTCAAGGTTCTTTGGTTGCATAGCGGGGAAGAAGAAGCAATGTAGGAACGAGAAGTAGAAGTTAGGGAAAAGTACCCTCACTGGTTTAGTGACACACCGCAGGTAATTTTGAGGACGAAATTTTTTTTAGGGGGGTAGACTGTAATACCCCGTACCATTGGTATACGAGTGTTACCTTTTAAATCTACATCAACTTAAATCAGATTGGATTAACCAAATGGCTTGAACATGACATATGCAAGATGGGGATTCCAGTTGAAATTAAGGCCACCCATCCAAGTCTCCAGGAGCCAGAACGCGCCCTACAAAATTCAAGAGGGTGAAGTTATCTGAACACTCTAGATTAAAACCCACATGCCAATGGATACTGTTACAAAACACTTGTCACCAACACTTGAGAGTTAGTTAATGACAAATTAAGCCTTCATCATAACCAGTACCTTATATTAACCGTTGAAAACAAGTATCAGGCCCACCCGATCGACAGATCGCGTCATATGGGCCGATGGTAGCCCAAAGAAGAGTGTAACGGTCCACCTGGGCCTCACCTCCACCCCAGTGTGGGCCAGGGTCCCTGTGTAGGGTCCCCAATGCGAATGGACGGTATGGATTATGATATTGATGTCTCAGCAGGTCCCCACACGGTGTGTGTGCACTGAGGACGCTTGTACACGAGGTGCATTGGGACCACTAGCTCGGTCAAACAAGCTTTGACCGAGCCCTTTGGCAAACAAAAAAATCTCCCGCCACCTGGAGATTTAAACCGACCCTCTTTGAACTCCTAGGTGGTCCACCATGGTCATTTTCCGGACCATCTGATCCGTTAAGTTTCTTTGTGGGGCCCGGCTTAACAATACTGTATGCCGTTTGACCACTTGTAAGCGGACGGGGGAGATGGATTGCCACCGTCCATTTCCGAGGAAAGCGATGCTCTCCTTTGCCAAAAACGGCCATGTAGGGTCTGTGAAAGAAGAGAGGGAGAGGAGACTTTCCTCTCTGAGGAAGATAAGGCTGGAATGATCATAGCTGTTCCTCATCAGCATGGAAATTTAGCAGTTGGAATCTGCTCCTCCACGGCTATAAATGGAGTCCTGTAGACGTAGGGATTTGCACCAAGGAGAGAGAAGAGAGAGAGACAGACAGAGAGAGAGAGAGAGAGAGAGAGAGAGAGAGAAGGTGAGGGCCGCGTGGATGCATTGAGTCAGGTAAAGCATCATTCTTTTGAGGTTTCTGTTAAGCTGCATGAGGCATTTGTGTGAACTAGAGCTAAGCTAACAAATGGATATGTATCGGTTCGGAACAAACGTCGGTCAACATAAGTAATGCAACTGCCCCGGTCAAAACACTTTTCCCTTGTTCCTTTATCCTTCTCCTTTCTTGTAGTTGAACTCAAGAAACGTGCCAATCCATGGCTATCTTTCCATCTGAGAAACCGGCTAAGCAATGGCCAAGATTTCATGCCAATATCAGGCCGTAGTTAGGGCTGAAATCTAGCCAAGTAATGGCTGAGATCATGCCCAAAACAAAGCCAAGGACTGACATTGTTTAGTCCAATCCCAAGCCAGATAATGACTATGGGACGGACTAAGAAATCTGCTTGTAGAGGGTCCCTGTTCTAGACTAGAGCTAAGCCGATCCATGGCTCTATTTTGGTGTGAAATCCGACCCTATTGTAGCACCCGTTTCGTGCCGAGACCCAGCCAAACGATGGCCGTGAGTTAGGCCAAAAACAGGAAGGATCGAAGCTCTGTTTTGGAGCTAAAATCGGGCCGGATTCGGTCTCGAACCAGGACATCAGCATGAGCTGGGTGTCGGTCCAAGAGATGGACCGAAACCAACTCCGGTGGGCCATGATCAGGTGTCGGGATCAGACCCCCAGGCAGGGCTGGTTCGAGCAGAAACTCAAGGCGCTATTGCTGGTATGAGCAGAAGCTTGGATATTGTTGTTGGCCACGTCCGGGCAAGCTGCATGGATATAGTTCTCAGCCAGGCTGAGAACGGGCCCTATTGGCCATGCAGTCATGTAAGGCGGCCTCTGTGGGCCCACACCATCTGGAGCTGAGAGATTTACATCTCTATGGACCTCACCCGACCCAAACTACAGGTGGGGCGTACTCAGCTGTGGGTCTCACCTGAGATTTAAATCTCAGTGGGCCGTATCTAGTGGGCAGCCCAAATGGACCGCACTTCACTACCAAACCGGGTGGGCCTCACCACCCAAGACAGTGGGTCACACCACGTATGATGTGGGCCCCACAGTAGACTCAGATGGGCCGCACCTGAGATTCTAATCTCAGTGGGCCACACCATACAAACAGTGGGGCGCACCTTAGATTCCAAGCTCAGTGGGCCACACCATACAAACAGATGGGCCATTAGGAAGGAGTAGGTGATGAACTGGAAGTAAGCCCTGGATCTGGGCTGTGAGCAAACCCAATTCCAGTCCAAAAAGGGGTTGGGCAGAGAACAGTTCCGTTGAGCTGTGACTTGGGACCTGGGCCCAGAACAAATTCCAAGTGGGCTCTACCCTAAGCCATGATGGGTCCCACCTATTGTAATTGGCTCGAGAACCCTCCAGTACATGTAATATGTAATAAAATATTATATGTGGGCCACCTCTACGTGGGATCCACTAGGTGTATGTATATAATACATACATGTATTTTATGTGGGCCACACCACATGGGAATCCACCACTAATGAACGGGTGTTACGTCCATTTGTGTAGGGACCCCACTATGAGGTATGTGTCCTATACACACCGTCCAATCATTGGACGTGAGAAATTAGGCCGAACCAGTTTAGTAAAAGTCTTAAATCGTAATTAAATAAAAGCCCTAGATGATAGGTGCCTGGTTGATTTAATTAAATAAGGGCTCGGAGGCCATAAGTTTTACCCACGCTAGATTACAGCCCAAACAACCTTGGTTTTGGGCCCTTACAACTCTTCACCTATCCTCATGTGTTAAACCTTGTGACTCATTGTCTATTATAAATGAATTTGTACAGAGAGTTACGCGAGTGGGGTAAATTCACTATCTTCTCAAGAAAACTTGCATATAGAAGCACTCTACGCTTTGTCTGGTGATGATTTTCTTCCCTTTAAGCTTTCCGTCCCTAACTAGATCAGAAATAGTAGCTTTATTAATTTTATGATTAATTGGATTAATGATACATCGTGTGTGGGAATCTCATTTAGTTGGACTAATGATAAATGGTGTGGTGGACTCATGCTTACTATTGTTTAGGCTCTTGATTATATACTCTGAACTGCCTAGGTGAATAACCCAACCATTCATGTCTTGTATCGTATATTAATTCGGTTAATGTGCTTCGATAAAAATATATGCATTGTTTCTTATTCCCTATTCATGACAAGATCTATGTTACTAATATGATGATGTGACACATATATTGTTGAAATCTCTCCATGGGAAGTCATAACAAAGGAGAGTCCATGCTTGGGGTGTAACTAACCTAGTAGTGACATAAGTAGGCCCCTGACTGGAGGTTTTGGTTATGATGTTTGACCATGGGGTTTATCATCCATGTGTGGTTTCACCTAATTAACTTGGGATGAACTTCACAACCTTTTTAAATTCCGATGTTTACTCATCTTTGAACCATTCATGCCATCTTGTTTGAATCACCACGTTTGATAACTTTAACTTTTCATTCCCAGTCGGCATTGGTGGTGGCCCCTTTATGTTGAATTGATTGTCCACATATTGGTAGATACTACACACACCCTAATAATTGGACTAATAACGGGTTGACTAATCATGCATACATCGATTCGAGCATTGACGGATGGATAATTCTAGATGCTGTAGCACATGCCTAATAGGATTTAGTTGGGGTATCGTTTCGCTAGCCCAGACCATCGACTATTGACCCACCTTTGGTGAGTTTAGCACTACACATGTACTACGTACTTTTGCTGGTGACTGACCACATTGCATGGGTTTTGCCCAACTAGGTAAACATCCCCAGTTGATGAGCACTCATACATCCATGTATTTAATAAGATCGCATTCCTATATTTTTTATATGCTATGTTGTTTTATACTACATCTTGCCTAGGGTGGCGGTGTGTAATCTTGAGGGAGATCACACTGAGCTGGCCACTCATTCATCAATGTTCAACCATACAGAGGATGCAGGTATAAAAGCCAATGAGTACGCGGCAGACTTGGAGGTGGTGGCCGTCGATGAGGAGCTATACGATGAAGAGCCGCAGCATGAGGCAGCTACCTATTTTGGGTTGAACCAGTAGATTAGCCCCTTTATTTTTATTCTTGTACTTTTGGAATTTGAGAGACTTAAGGTTATGTAATTAGCCCCCGATAACTTAGAATCACTCAGTAAAGTACTCCACGGTATGGCTCATAATGACCTAAGAAAAACCTAGCGTCTTATATTGACCACCTGGTAAAGACCGCATGCCATAAAATGTATGATTAGCGTGGTCATTACTATTCTAATTGCAACCAATCAATTTATGAAAACTTAAAGGCCACTATAAGGGTTTGTCACCCAGCATAGGACAACAACTCATCATAACATCCCATATCACCATTTTCAACTCAGGAGAATTTAACAAATATGATGCCTTAAAGGTGATCTCTTCAACTAGTGGCCAATCATATTCGATAAGTGGCATATACCATCGCAAGGTTACACAGAAATGGTCCATCAAAGCCACATAGGGCTATTATTCTATCAAAGCTGCAAGGACTAAATATTCTATTCAATGATGCGATAAGAAGAAATTATTCTCAAAAGACCACATAAGCCCAAATGATCAACAAGATGGTAAATTCACATTGATTATTCCATTTAATCTATTAGACAAAGCGACCACTAGTTCGATGGCCTCCAAGCATTCCATCAAGTAATCATAAGTGGCAAATTAAACTATGTATAATGTTGATAGTACGTGCATATCTAAAGCGTTTATTTTTAAATCAAAATAGAGGTATTTAACTTTCATTGCATGTTTAAATATTTGACTTTAAATCCAATTCATCAATCATTTATAAAAATCAAAATCAATGAGAGCAATCAACCATATTAAACAATCAATAAGATAAATGAACGAAGATGAATAAACAATCCAACTATCAAGATGTAGAAAAGCTTGAAGGGTAATCCTCACCTTAAGGTCAAACCTTACTCCTGAGGTTGTTAAATTCGCGCATACTCGGTCTAAAATCGAATCCTATCATAAATTAGGAGAATTATGTGATTAGATCATAGCATTACACCAATCATGTAGAATTTGGATTATCATTAGGGTGTAAATCGAGAATCTAACGAAGTTTCATCTACCATTCAACCCTAGGGTTAGGGTTTTGAGCATTTGAGTTCCATTACAACATTTAATTCAATAGTTAATCTAAATTCTTCAAGGGGATATTTAGCTACTTGCCTCTCAACTCAAATTTAACTCCCAACTCGACTCAATTGATCGAAAGAGGTAGATTCCAAATTGAGGGGACATGTTATCCTACATTTAAACCATTAAGATGTTAGGAATAACCATAATCCAACCTATACTTGAGCTTGGAAAGTTACAAGGGATGGATAATCACTTACCTAGCTGTTAACTCAACTTGGCTCAGCCCAGCTCGGCCTAACTTGGTAAAACCACAAACTCGCCTTCAATACATGACCCCCAGAGCTTGTAAGATTTAAGTAGCCTCGCTTCGGATTTTCTTGAATGATAGACTCAGTGATCCTGACTGAGTCAACTCAGCAGCACCTAGATCAAACCCAGTTTCGAACCGGATGTACCAAGTCTCTCCAATTTTCTTCCTCTTCCTTCCTCTTTCTTTCCTTTTCCTTTCTTTCTCTTCTTTCTTTCTTTCTTTCTTCCCTTCCTTCTTTATACATTTCTCATGCAACAGCTGGACTCGGCAGGACTCGACTCAACCTGTGACTCGATGGAATCTGTTTAAGTAGACCCAGATCGAGTCACCTGAAAAGTGTCCTCTCTCCTATTCATCTTCATTATTTCTCTCCTCATTTCTTCTTCTCTTTCCCCCCCTTTTTTTCTCTGGCTGGTACAACAATGGACGCCAGGTTTGACCTGACTCAACCCAACTTGGCTTGGTGGAGAACAGTTGGGCTGACTCGGCATCGGTGGTGCACTTGGTGGGTCGCAAAAGCGACTCGCCTCTCCTTTCTCTCATCCTCCTCTTTCTCTATCTTCTTTATTAGCTTCTTCCTTTTCTCTCCTTTTCCTTTTCGCGTCTTCTGTCTTCTCTAGCAGCCCAGCAATGGACGTTGGACCAGCTTGACTCGGGCACGAGTGTGGCAGTGAGCAGCAACCCTCCGATTTTCTCTCTCTCTCTCTCTCTCACTCTATGTATGCCCAGATGAGTTTGAACTTAGCCCGCATTCGTAACAAATCAGATCGAGTTGACTCAACTAAATATGGCACCACAAATGACGCTTTTTCTTTTCTCTTTCGCTCTTTCCTTTTCTTAAAAGGGTTGGCCTAAATGGGTGGCCTTTTAGGAATCGGATTGTGTACTAAGTAACTCAGTACCCTAAGGGGGTACTAAGTTGACATGGCAAGAGCCTATTGGCTCTAAGATGTGGGGCCTCTTCACTCCTCTAAGTGCCAAAACTCACGGCATTAGTCTCTCTCTCTCTCTCTCTCTCTCTCTCTCTCTCTCTCTCTCGTGAAAAGAAATGTAAAAAGATCTACCTCTCATCTCTCTCCAGCGGAAAAAAAAAACCTAACCTCTTGCTCTCTCCTGTTGACCTCTCTGTCTTCTCTCGCTCTGCATCTCTTTCACTAGCTCCCTCCAGTACTGTGGAAAAAAAAAAAAACATGAGGAAGTTCGCTCTCTTGCTCTCGTTCTCTATGCCCTCTCTCTCTCTCTCTATCTCTAAGAAAAACCCATGCCTCTCATCTCTAACACCATCTTCGCTCCAACCGGACCATTACAATAGGTCTTTCTCTCCAACGTTGAATGTTGAAACCTTAATTAGAGTTTTCTTTACATGGTGATGTTGATGAGGGATTACGGATTTTGCTTCTTTTCGTTAATAGTTTCATGAGAGATTAGGTATGAGGGTTTTAAATTGAAAATTTGTAATAGGGGATTTTTCAAATCCCTAATCCATAACTTGAGATTATTCAAATTTTTAATTAGCATTTTTATATTAGAAATTGAAAATCCATAGTAGGGGATTTTTCAAATCCCTAATCTATAACCTGAGATTCTTCAAATTCCCAAGTAGCATTTATATATGAGAAATTAATTTTCATATTTTGAATGTCTGCCCTAATTTTCATAAAACCCTAATCTCTAATTTTCCTAATAGATTGAAGGTTTAGATTTAGTACATATCTGTACATATGCGTATGAAACTATTAATATTTATAGGTATTTAGAAATGAATTTTGAGGCTTTAAATATGAACTCTATGTATAGAAATTTCTCAGTTCTTAGACCTTAAAAGCAATTGGTAATTTAATTTGGAACAGGACCATTGGATGGTTATGGTTATCGAATTTTTAAATAAGCTTCTTATTAGCCTTTTTTTTTTTTTTTAAAAGATCGATTGATTTTTTTTGTTCATGTGATTATAATAGAAGAAATTTTACGTGAATGACTCCAAGCAATTTAGAAACTCTATTGGATTTAGTTTAATTTTAATATTTGTGTTCTAGAATTTTGGAGAGTGTTAGTGTTGGGATGGTTTTGTTTTGGATTATGTATGTCATAGCCATAATTATTCAAACATATTATGGAATTATTAGCTGGATGTAAGTTGATCCCTATCCATTATTCCAAATAGAGTTTTGGTAGAATTTTGAAATTATCTTCTTCTTTTTTTTTGAAATTTTGATTAGAGTTTTTATTAGGATTTTCATTACGATTTTAATTAAGGTTTTTTACAATTTTAATTAGAATTCTTCCTTTTAGCAGCAATATTATTGTTTTGGTGAGTTGTTGTCACCTTATATGTTCTCTCTCAAAAAAAAAAATCGCCTCTAGTTTGATTGTAGGTAACAAAGTTGTTACATTTTCTTATTGCAGCAATTATATGCTTTTATATATATATATATATATATATATAGCTTATGTAGTTGTATTCAACCTTCTGGAATTGCTTTATTATTATTATTATTATTGTACGTATGTGCTTACAAAATCTCATTAACCATCTACTATTTTTAATTATTGGTAACTTTGGTGATTGCTGTTGTTTGGAACTACAGATTTTGGTAGAGCAAAGAACTATATGGTCAAAGTGATTTTTGAGTTATGATGAGCGGGTCCCTAGTTGCGAGCTGCAAATGTTAAACATGACTGTAATCTTCACAGTGGTTGCACTGTAATATGCTGGAGATGGTTGCTTAGTGAATGCGGGAGTGCTTTGCAAGGATGCTGGATTCACACATATATTTTGTAGTATTTGTGAATTGTGTAATCAGAGTTAGCACTGATCAACTTGGGGGGCAATCACTTGTCCCACTAGCGATGGAAAAGTATTATGTTGGAGTCCAGCAACTCGAGGGGCAACTGTCAGCTTTGCTGACAAAACCATGAAAATATAAAGGGTTGATCCACCTGGGGGGCAACCTTCGATCCATTGGGCCCCACCAATCGTTAAGACAATGGCTCGAAGATCACCACTCGCAATGCGACCATGATAAATGCAAAATGTGACCCCCTAATCTCTTGACCGAAGGGTTACTAGAGCTTCAGCAGACATGGATGTTGTCATGGCCGAAAAAAATAATCAAAATGGCCAAATACAATAAATAGTCACTTGACATCTAAAGAATGACTTTTCGAGAAATGATCGAAGAAGACAGACAAGTTGAGTCCAGGGACACCCAGGGGCTAAGGATGAAAATTGATCCCTCGTGAAGAAGATTCGCCAAAAGATATGTTGCCAAGGCAATACTATATGAATGATGATGCTAAAAAGTTTATGTGATTGACCGACATAGTTCTCTAGACAAGCAAAGTGATGAATCGCCATGGCTACATTGTCCACATTTAAAGCCAGTTCCTCACAGAGACAACCCGCCAAAAGACGTGCCACCTATGTTGAGATGTGGAGCCACATCTAGGGGTCGCTCGACCTGTTGAGGACTGACTCGACTCAAAGTCCAGTGAGCATCAGGTTTTGGATTCCGAGGTGCTCGACCGGTCGTGGCCCATGCTCGACCAGTCGAGGTTATGAAAATTCATTTTTGGATTTGATGCAGACCGCGGATTTTTGAGTCGGTTTTCGCAGAGGTGCGAAAGAGAAGTTGCCTAAACTATAAATAGGTGTCCCTAGGGCTTTTCTAGGGTATGAGAAATAATTCTAAAGTGTGGGTAAAGGGTTTTCTCTGTACTTCCAAGGGAGAGGTTAATATATTGCCTTGTAATCTTCATTTTTCTTCATAGTGGAAGTTTGCATCCGTGGTTTTTTACCCTTGTTAGGATTTTTCCACGTATATCTTGTCTTGTGGTTTGTTTGGAATGCTTTGATTCTGTTTCTAGTCTATATTTCTTCTTGTTTATCATTGTGGGTGAGTTTGGAGATTGGATCTCAGTTCACTATGTTGTTGGCGTGTTGCACAACAACTGGTATCAGAGTATGCTTCTACTTATATTGGATGATAACTGTAACAACCCGTCCAACCAGTACAGTGTCCTGGGGCGTCCACGTAGGATTTTCCGCAGGACCGATCATTTAAACCATGCGCGGTGAGGTACCACAAGCAAATCAACCTAGGATTAGCCCATTAGAATAAACCGGTCGGGTCATGACAGGACCCGGTGCGGGCCGTCGAGCCAGATGGCTCATTTGCCCTTAGCGACAGCCCGTATGGGCTACACCGTGACACAGGAAGGTCAGAAAATTCTAAAAATAAAGGGAACCATAAATCTCACTGGGCTTGTGGACCATCGCGGACCACGGACCCAGCGGACACCCAGAAGTGGGATCTGGCACTGACTAAATGCACCCCACCAATGCCAGGACCGAAATCTGGCGCTTGCAAATGAAACCGAGATACCAGGCTATCCAACCGTCGGATCTCTTCCACATTTACGGTGGAGGTCTAATGAATTTTCCTACACCCGTCCACCAACTCTGGGACTCGATCGAGGAACGGTGACCGTTGATAAAAAATTGGACCCGTACGACCAAACCTCAGACCCGATCATCCCCAAATTTTGCATGGCCCTTCATCGGGCCATGGAGCAACTATCCTATAAATTTCATAGCCAAAGGGTTACCAGAACCACTCCAATCACCAGAATGGACCCCACAGGGTCATTTAAAGATCAGAACTGTTGACTCAAACCACTGGTCCGATCGTCCCTAAATTTTACATGGCCCTAATCAGGCCATAGGGCACCTACCCACCAAATTTGGTGGCCAAGGGAGTGTTAAGGCCACTCCAACTTTAAAAGGGAGACCTTGTAGGCTATTTTGGGAATTTGAGGGAACTTAAGGCCAAAGGACCCAAGTCTAGGGAATAAACCCTATCTCTCATAACTCTCTCTCAATTGCTACAACCACCAAGAGAGAAAGAGAGTGAAGGAGCTAAGAGGAGAAGATAGTGTGAGAGGAGGAGATTCAAGGTGGACCCTAGATCGAAGTGGGGCCCAAGAGAGTCAACCCTTCCAACTCCCTACCTCTCTTACAAGGAGAAACTCTCCTCTTTGACTTCAACAACCGTCTGTGGGTTGCCTAGGTAAGGTTTTCACCCATTCTTTTTGAAATCCATGTAGTAAGATGGGTTTGGCTTGTAATTCTAACATGTAAGAGCTTGTTTTAGGGATTCTGGCAGATTAACCCGAAAGCCCTCTTTTCTAGGGCGTTTTTCGAATCTCTAACGAACCATAGGTGCGGACTATTACTCTTAGGTGGCCTAGCACCAATTTTAATATGATCTTAATGATTTTGATTGCTCGGATGCTGTATTTGAAACTCTAGAAAAAATTCTAGGAGTTATATGTTCGTTGGAATTGTATGGACGTACATGTTAGCTCTCAAAATGATGTTGATCTTATCTCTCACATGATTTGATGTATGGATAATAGTATGCTCGTGTTTGTTTGATTCTTTTCCTCACATGTGGTGTTTCATTGTGTGTATGATTTATTACCCTTGTGCATATGATTTCTTGAGATGGAGGAAATGTTTAACTTCCTCACAAACCCACACCACATACCTACACTTTATTCATGATATTAATAGTTGCTTGTTAGAGAAATTTGAATTGTATGTTGAGTAACATGAGAACATGGTGTTGAATATGGTTGATGTTGCATTGGTTGTTGGCATGCTATGAATCACTATTCCTACCCTTAGGTTGGTCAGGAACTTGAGGAGATACGGTAGTCCCATCTGAAGGACTACGCTATGGTTGAACTTATGGGTTTGGGCGGGTGTGTTCGGGTGGCTGTAGTTCTACTACATGGGTCCCTTGCACCCGATGTCATACGCCTCACGCTCGCCTGACTCGTGCGGTCTAGCCTACTGTCTGACCAACCTTGTTTGTTAACCCTGTTTGCTCACATATGTATGGAACCTGATCCACCCTACAACCGTTGTAGCCCATCAATAACCCACTTGAAACTGGTCCACAGCCTCGTGAGCCGGGCATGGTGGAATGGGACACTGTGTCCGAGCTGTCGGCCTATGCTGGGGTACCGCGCCTCCCCGTAGTGACCGCGAGCGATCCCTTTCTCTCGGCACTCATATGCTTGAAGTCGGGGATGAGGAACTCGACGGGATCACTGACCGTGGGGTCTCGGCCTCACGCATTGGGGGGGTCTTGGCCTCACAACCAGTTTAGGGCGTTGATACGTGGGGTGTACCAGATTCCCCAATCGGCTGGATGAATGGACCTAACTAATAACTCGGCTAACACGATCGCATTGCATCGCACTAGTTAGGGTGGCGACTCGGCAGTCGAGGTCGCACTGAGGGAGTGTTGTCATTTGCGATCGTTAGATGGTGTCGCTCGAGGGAGCGTTGTGGTGAGGGCATGCATCATGTCATGCTGCATACATGCGCATTAATAAGATTACTTAGACGTATGTGATTGTCTGCTTTTCATTAAGATCATATTATAATTGATGCCTGTGATAACTTGAGGTTAATAGCACCCACTGAGTTGATCACTCACTCCCACTCTGGGACGGTGTTTTAAAACACCAACCAGACCCGTTTATAGTTTCAGATGATGGCGAGGCTTACGAGCTTCGACAAGGAGGATGAGCTATCCTACTTCCAGTTGATGGAGGGTTCACCGCCAGCTTGAGAGGCGAGATTGGATCACTGAGCAGGGGGCTCAGTTCTATTCTTTTGGACTTACTATTCTTTTAAAATTTTGTTGGGTAGTGTCATTTGCGCCCCTTTCCTACTTTTGGTCATGTATATGAATGTATGTTTGTTTTTCGCTCATTTCAGTAGACCGACGTGGTTATGTTTCATGCTCCAGGAACTTCCAGGCTGCGCAACTAAACCTGATTAAACGCATTAATGAAATCGATTAAAAGTGACTCTCAGAAACTCGGGAGTCGAGCGTATGCGCGACCACCGATTTTCAGGGTGATGACGGAAGAAAGGAAGACTAAAATTGAGAAGTTTGATAGTTTAAACTTTACCTTTTGGAAGATGCATATGGAGGATTATCTGTATCAGAAGGACCTCTATATTTCTCTAGGAGAAAGAGAAGAAACCAGAAAAGATGACAGATGATGAATGATTTTTATTGGATCAGAAGGCTTTAGAAACAATCCAACTCTCTTTGTTTAAGAGCGTCGCCTTCAATATATCCAAGGTGAAAAACACAAAAGAATTAATGGAAACCCTAGCTACGATGTATGAAAATCCCTCAAAGATCCAACAAGGTTCATCTTATGAAGCAACTATTCAACATGAAGATGTTAGATGGTGAGAGCGTGGTGAACATCTAAACGAGTTTAATACGATCATGAGTCGATTAAAATCCGGCATTGTTTTTAGGAAGCGGGCGGGGCATTATTAATCTTATCCAATTTGCTAGACAATTGGGATGGTTTGGTGATTGCTGTGAGTAATTCTTTAGGGTCGACAAAGCTGTAATTTGATGATGTGGCTGGTCTAATTCTCAGCGAAGAATCTAGAAGAAAGGCATTAGGAGTTTTAGGGGATTCAGGGAATGCTCTAAATATTGATGGAAGATGAAGATTGCTGAACAAATGAGGTAATAAACATGGATGTTCTTAGTCGAGAAAGAAGTCCAAGGGACTGAAAGACAAAGACGTGTGTTGGCATTACGGGAAAAAGGGGCACTTAAAACGTGATTGCAGGGCACTCAACAAACAAGAAGGAAGCTCTCAAGGCGAAAAAGATTTAGTGAATCTATCTGAGGAGAGTGAACAGAGGTGTTGATCTTGTCTCTTGATGCGAGGAATGAGTCTTGGGTTATAAACTCGGGTGCTTCATTTCATACTACTTTATGTAAGGAAGTTCTGCATGATTATGTATCAGGCGACTTTGGGAGAGTCTACCTGGGTGATGATGAGCCATGCAGTATTGTTGGAAAGGGAGACGTTCATGTCAATTAGAAAGATGGAACGACTTTGAAATTGAAGGATGTCAGACATGTACCGAGTTTGAAACGGAACTTGATCTCAGTGGGGCAGTTGGCCGATACTGGTTATGTGACGACATTCACCAGTGATTTCTAGAAGCTTATAAAAGGTGCCTTAGTGATATCTCGAGGTAAAAAGGAAGGTACTCTGTACATGACTTCAGGATCGTATACTTCACTTACAGTCGCATCAACTAGAGTGAATGGGCAGTTATGACATCAGAGGTTGGGAGATATGAGTGAGAAAATGATGAAAGTGCTATTGTCAAAAGGAAAATTACCAAGGTCAAGTCTATTGACTTGGAATTCTGTGAGGATTGCGTGTATGCAGAAGAGGGTAAGTTTCAAGAAAACAGGATGCGCTCCAAAGACGCATCTGTTGGAGTTTGTACACAATGATGTGTGGGGACCGAAGTATTATCTCTTGGCGGCTCACATTACTTTGTTTCTTTTATTGATGACGCTAGTAGAAAATTGTGGGTCTATTTCTTAAAGCATAAATCGATGTATTTGATGTATTTAAGAAGTGGAAAGTTATGGTAGAAAATGAGACGGGTAAAACAGTAAAATGTCTCAGATCTGATAATGGGGGAGAATCCTGTGATAAGAGGTCTAAGGAGTATTGTGCAGCAAATGGAATCAAACATCAGAAAACGATTCCAGGGACACCGCAGCAAAATGGTGTGGCTAAGCGCATTAACAGGACCATCCTTGAGCGCGCTAAGAGTATAAGGTTACATGCAGGATTATCCAAGACCTTTTGGGTAGATGTTGTGAATACTACCGCATATCTCATCAATAGAAGTCCCTCGGCACCATTGGATGGTGGGCTACCAGAAGAAACGTGGACTAGGAAAGAAGTCAACCTTGCACATCTCAGAGTGTTTGGTTGCACTTCATATGTTCACATTGATGCAGAGTACAGAAACAAGCTAGAGCGAAGTTTAGGAGGTGCATGTTTATAGGCTACGGGCAGTATGATTTTGGCTACAAGTTTTGGGATGCAGAAAACAGAAAAATTATCAGAAGCAAGGATGTAATCTTCAATGAAAAAGAGATGCATAAGGACAGTGTGCAGGAAAATAAAGTCGGGGAGAAAGAATTCATATAGTTGAAAGAGTTACCGGACATGAGCATTACAGCGCCACAGGATGATCATTCACAGGAGCATTATGAGGCAGAGCCGCATACACCGGTTGTGAGGAGGTCTACTCGGGAGAGGAGACCCATGGGCTAATACTCACCCTCCTTACATTATCTACTGCTAAGAGATAATGGTGAACTAGAGTGTTTTGAAGAGGCATTACAGTAAGATATGTGGGTTAAGTGGGAGTAGGTCATGGATGATGAAATGGACTCTCTTGAGTCAAATCGTACATGAGAGCTAGTCACTCTATCTAAGGGTAAGAAAGCTCTTTATAATAAGTGGGTTCACAGACTAAAGGAGAAGCATGATGGTTTAAAACAGTACAAGGCTAGATTGATTGTGAAAGAGTTCCAACAAAAGGTAGATATCGATTTCACCGAATTGTTTTTACTAATGGTGAAAATGTCTGCGATTCGTATGGTCTTGAGTATAATGGCTATAGAAGACTTACATCTAGAGCAGTTAGATTAAGACGACCTTTCTTCATGGGGACCTTGAAGAAGAGATATATATGCATCAACCGATAGGATACGTGACACCGGAAAGGAGAACAAAGTGTGCGGACTCGAAGAAGAGTTTATATGGCCTAAAGCAGGCCCTAAGGCAATGGTACGAGAAGTTCGACTCGTTTATGTTGAAACATAGGTATGACAGATATCATGCACACTGTTGTTATTTGAAGAAGTTTGATACGTCGTACATCATCCTTCTTCGTCGTTGATGATATGCTTGTGGCGGTTCAAGCATGAAGGACATCTCATATCTCAAAAGACAACTGTCTAGAAAATTTGTCATAAAGGATTTATGAGCTGCAAAACAAATCCTATGCATAAGGATAAAGTGTGGCAGGGAAAACAAGAAACTAGTTTTGTACAGCAGAGTACATAGCTAAGGTACTTGATCGATTTGATATGGAAGGTGCTAAGCCGATTAGGACTCCATTAGCCAACCACTTCAAGCTATCTAAGGAGCAAGGGGCAAAGATGCTGGAGGAACGGGACTACATGGCTAAAGTCTCATACGCGTCGGTTATTGGGAGTCTCATGTATGCTATGGTGAGCATGAGGTCGGACATTACTCAAGCAGTGAGAGTTGTTAGAAGGTTCATGAACAACCCTGGGATTGAGAAGTTGTGAAGTGGATCCTCGGATACCGGTAGGTACTAAGGATGTAGGGTCGTGCTATGAAGATCGAAAATCAAGCTACAAGGCTGCGTGGATTTAGATTTGGCGGGAGATATCGATGCAGGAAGAAGCACTACAGTTATATTTTTCTCTGGGTAATGTGCGATCAGTTCGGTCTCTTAGTTATAGAAGATGGTATCTATCAGTACGATGGAAGCAAAATATGTTACAACTACAAAAGCGTGTAAGGAGATGGTGTGGATGCTAGGTTTCATGGAAGAGTTGGGTAAGAAACAAGCAGATTGCAAATTGTATAGTGATAGTCCGAGTGCAATACACTTGGCTAAGAATTCGACATTTCATTCAAGGACCAAGCATATTTCCATCAGATATCACTTTATACGTTCGTTACTATTGGAAGATGGATCGATTGTTCGGAGAAGATTCATACAAGTGAGAATCCTACGGATATGCTGACCAAAGCGGTCACATGGGAGAAGTCAAGCTCGTGCTTTAATTGGTTTCCAGTGCTTGAAGACGGGGATGTGATTCACTCCGATGTAGAAGATGAAAGTTTATGGCAATGTGTCTTCAAGTGGGAGATTGTTGAGATGTGGAGCCACATCGGGGGGTCGCTCGACCGAGTGCCTTGCTCGACCGGTTGAGTGGCCCACTCGACCAGTCGAGGACTGGCTCGACTCAAAGTCCAGCGAGCATCAGGTTTTTGGGTTCCGAGGTACTCGACTAGTTGTGGCCCATGCTCGACCAGGTCGAGGGTCCGCTCGACCGGTCGAGTAGTCCGCAACCCAGAAGGTTTAAGACATCTTCTGATTTGATGCGGACTGCGAATTTTTGAGTCGATTTTCGCATAAGTGTGAAAGAGAAGTTGCCTAAACTATAAATAGGTGTCTCTAGGGCTTTTATAGGGTATGAGAAATAATAAGGTGTGGGCAAAGGGTTTTCTCTGTACTTCCAAGGGAGAGGTTAGTATATTGCCTTGTAATCTTTGTTTTTTCTTCATAGTAGAAGTTTGCATCCGCGGTTTTTTACCCTTGTTGGGGTTTTTCCATGCATATCTTATTTTGTAGTTTGTTTAGAATGCTTTGATTCTGTTTCTAATCTATATTTCTTTTTGTATATCGTTTGTGGGTGAGACCAGAGATTGGATCTCAGTTCACTGCGTTGTTGGTATGCTACGCAACAACCTAAGCATGTGTTATATTAACGATGTCGTCACAGGATCTATGCAGTAGTCATACGCTTAGCTCCAAGCAAACCATAATGGCTGCATGGAGAATCATCAAGGCCACCCCTAATCAAATACAAGAAAGTTATCATGAATGAATACAAAAACATCATGGCCACAATGACCGATAAGAAAACGTCATCAGTCAATGAAAAAGTTCCATGGGTGAAACGACTAACCTAATGACCGCTTTGATGAAAATGGCCGGTGAATAGTAAAATCGCTTGGATGAATAATGAAATTGGGTGATGAATAGTGCCTGGGTGAATAGTGTCATCCAAATGAATAATGAAATCGACCGGTGAATAGTGCATGAGTGATTAGTGTCGGCGGGTGGATGAATAGTGATGGGCATCGAATAGTGGTTGGGTGAATAGTCACAGTTGTGAATAGTAAAACGATGGTGAATAAAAAAATGAGAAAATGGTAAAAAATTATTATTCAACGTCTTTTCACATTCTTCGAACACATTCTCTAAATGTAAAGAGACGTTGGGGCATTATTTACACCCATTTTGACACACCCTCGAGGGCCAATGAGATGCCGCCATGTGTCAACACTATGCGCTAAATGATGGACAGAATCCTACTCGCATACCGAGAATATTGTTTACATCTGGCCTAACATACCCAGATTAAATGAACCAGAAGATGCCATATAGTAGCCATGTCATATGTGGTGTATATTAACTTCAAGAGGAGTTAGAGATGTGCGCATAAAAAAAATATTAAATGCTATAATTTTGTCAAAAATATTGTTTGTAAAAGCAAGAGTCACATCAAAGTAAGTCTCTTTCTCTTAATATTAAATGTAAGAATCTCAATAAATGAGATCTTTATCTAGAATTAAATGCTATAGTCTTGTCAAAAGCAACCCTCCATGGATGCCAAAGCCAAGTCACGTAACGACTCAAACAACATTCCAATGTGAATTCTAGTGACTCAAGGATTCCAACCAACGTACAATATGAAAAAGCAAGAGTATGTCTCTTGTACAAGTGACCGTATACGATAGACTATATTGACGTGGAAGAATCAAGGAGATTTCCACAGCCGATCGCCCAAATCCTTTACGATGCTGAAGACTGTGAAAGGCCACCGTCTCCCGGAAGCCTATAAAAACAAATACTCCACAAAAGAGCTTTAAGCCCTACACCAAATATATCTATCAACTTTTCAATTTATCTTTCATTTATCATCTTTTTTCTTAGCATAGCCTAACCTAACTTTAACATAGATCACTACTGTCCAGCAACCACCACTATAGTATTATAGGATTACATTAAATATCCACAACCCTAAGTTTTTGGATCCTAATCAACTAAGTTCTTACTTATGCAATCACACCTATTTGGTCTAACCGTTCGCTTTGATCATATGTTTTGATAGATCGATTAGGTATTTATCTCTCGTTTATCTATTTCTCTAGGCTATTTTTCAATATTTTGTTGATTGTAACGAATCACATATTTAATTAATGAAATTGGCATTATTAAACTATTTTTATTTATTTGTTCATCTTTATTCTTTTTAAGAAGTATATTGTGGTCATACTAATTAAAGAACAAGTTGTTATACACAAGACAAAAAAAATCCATTCCAAAGGGCTAACCCTTACCATTTTCACAAGTTGTTGTCTGATCCTTGGTAACAATCAGTGGTTGAGAGGATGATTGGATTTTGTGCCCACCCTTTAATAAGTCTAACTCAATGCAGGAACACCAACGGTTTAATCAAACATTGAGTTAAGTAGACTTTGACACACCGATACATCATAATCACACATGAAATTCAAATAGGGCACTCAATCATGCGTGTAGCCATGTTTGATTGAATTGACACAACAGCCACCATGGCGTGTTTGTGACATCCATCCATCCATCGGTTGCGACATCTCATGTTAGCCGGTGACCTAAAATTCAAGTAGATACGAAACTCAGGTGGGCACACCAAAGGCAGTAGAAGAGACGAGAACGGTCACCTCGGAAACTTTTACCGGCCCACCGTGATATTTATATGCCATCCAACCCGTCCTTGAAGTATCACATAATGAAAAACCTAACTTCAGTGGGTCCCAGAAATATTTCAATGGTGAGTGCGTCTCCATTCTCTACGTTTCTTACGGTGTTTCTCACTTGAGCTCTGACCTGATTTTTAACTCCACCTTATAAAATGATCATCTACAGAGGATGCATAAACCGAATGTTACACAAGCATCAGTGTGGCCCGACAGAGCCTTTTGGTCACGCCTCGCGACCCGAACCCGATATAACCTTCTCCACTGTTACCGGAGAAATCACGAAAAAAGAAAACAAAAGAGGACAGCTAATTTTATCCATACCGTCCATCCATTTTGACAGATCATTTTTATGGCATGAGGGAAAAAATAAGGCTGATCGATGATTATGTGGACCACACCATAGAAAGCAGCAGGGAAAGAAAGTGTACCGTTGAAAACATCTCAGCGGCCAAAGAAGTTTTGGATCAAGCCAATATTTATGTTTTCCTTTCATCAAGGTCCATGTGAGCTTATGAACAGGTTGTACAGGAAATAAATTTTATGGTGGGCCCTAAGAAGTTTTCAACAGTAGGATTTGAATCCCCACTGCTTCGTGTGGTGTGGTCCACTTGAGCCATCATCCGTTCTCCTTTTTGGGTTTATGGTCTAAATTTATCTATTAAAATATATGGACGGCGTGGATAAAACATATACATCAAGGTGGCTCCACAGAGGCCCTGACAGGACCGTCCGTCTATAGCTAGGTCCTGGCGGCTGGTATCCAATACGCGTCCGCGACTTAACAGATCGAAAGAAAAAAAAAAGAAAAAAAAGAAAAAAGAAAAAAGAAAGGGCCTGAAGCCCTACCTGGAGGAGAGAGGGAGAGGCCCGGAGAGAGTGGGAGAGACTGCTGAGAGAGAGGGAGAGAGACAGGAGAGAGGGGGAGAGACTGCTGTGAGAGAGGGAGAGAGACTGCTGAGAGAGAGGGAGAGAGACAGGAGAGAGGGAGATGCTTCCTGCCAGCTGCGTTTCTCCCAACAATTTGGGATTCGAAATTTCCATCCGTTGCCCTGTTTCGAAGTTATAGGTAACTTGAAAAACAGCCTCTCGATCTACAAACCCTAACATAACAGAAGAATCTAGGAAAGATCTCTGCCATGGTCGATCTTCTCCAACAGGTATCAATCTTGCCCGTCCGTTCCCTCTCCCTCTCTCTCTCTCTCTCTCTCTCTCTCTCTCTCTCTCTCTCTTCTCAAATTCCATTTCCGCTTCAAAAATCTCTTGTTTTCTCCTTTTGTTGGGAAAATTTGGTGATCTTTTCGTTTTTAAAATATTTTTTTTAATTTTAATTCTCTATATCAAAATTGTAGAACGGTCGAGTCGATCCATCCGAATTGGACGGTGGGATTTTGTCGAATGCGGAGGAGAGTAGAATGACGAAAAGGCAGAGAGAAGAAGGAGAGGAAGATAGAGAGTCGAACGAGCGGCAGAAGCTGATTCGTCGGTCGTCTTCTCCTACTGAGAATTCTCTTCTTCCGCTTGCTTCTTATGATGATGATGATGATGATGATGAAGAAGAGGATAGAAGAAGGAGAGGAGAGAATGGGGACCATAAGAAATATGAGGAGCATGAGGAAGAGGATGATGAGGAAGATGGATTGGTTGGACAGGGATCACATAATGGGAGGCGGCAGCGGCAGGTGGAAGTTCGAAGGGATTGTCCGTATTTGGATACTGTCAATCGTCAGGTATTTTCCCATTTCCTTTACTTCTCTTTTCTTTTTTTCTTTTAACTAATTTTAGTTACTTTAGTCTAGTTTTAGTTTATTCTGTTCTTATGTTATTTTGCTTGAAGACAATATTGCCTGTTTATTTTTATTTTTATTTTTTGTGTGACTTCTGAGAAGTGATGAAATTAGTTGTATAAAATTGGATAATATGTTTTTTTAAAAGATAAAATTGGATAGTATGTATCGTATTCGGAGTTTCAAACAACAGAAAACCCAATAAAATCTGAGTGATGGGTTCTCATAGCGGTACATAGGTGGAGATGTTTTGTGAGTAACTATGATGTGTGGGCCGCAATTATAGCGTCCTCCTCACTCAATTAGTAGGGAAAGTGTTTGGATCAAGATTACCAGCATAATCTTCAACTTCAACCTCTATGTATGCCTTTTTGGTCTTCTGTGTGAGGAAGTTGAGAGCAATTACAATAATCATGACCATGGGCCACCCACCACAGGTGCCTGTAGTTCTTGCCAAGGCTATCAAGGCTGTTGATTCCCTTGTTAGGTCTTGTAATCATATCCATAAGTGGCATCATATATCCACCCGTGTTTGAAACTCTATGTTGCCCAGGCTACTGATTTCCTGTCCAAATATTCTTCAGTATTTCCTCTGGGCACTTATGGTCAGAATTAGCTCCTATTTTCTTCTAGGGAAGATAACTTACCATTCATCTTACTCACCTACTTATCAAGTTATTAATTGTTCTGTCAATTGTTCTACGGCTCTCATAACATCAATGGTTCTCACTGGTCACTTGAGGATGGTAAGAAGTCCCACTTCTAGTGGGCATTAACTAGTTGGTACCAAGTGGGGTGGGAAGTGGCAGAAAAACTCAGATTTATATTACCTGGTTAATGGGTTATTTGGGGGCTGACTATGGACTGATTTGGGACAAGGTTTTAGGTATGGTTTAATAGGGTACATATGGAGTGGTTTCCGAATTGATCTGCTGGACAGGTTGTGGGCTGATTTGGGGCTGGGATATAGGATCGAGTTGTTGACATGTTGATGGACATCAAGGTGTTCCGTAATGGTAACGGTGGCCGTAATGGCCACCACCGTTACCGTTATGATACGGGCCGTAACGGCCGTTACAGCCCCCATATCGGCCATTACGGCCATTTTTTATTTTTTGAAAAATGTTCTTCCTGGACCGTTACGGGCCGTTACGTCACGTTTTTCTGTAACGGCCGTTACGGCCGTTTCGACCCTGTAACACGTAACGGTTATGACCATTACCGTTACGTAACCGATTTGGAATACCATGATGGACATCTTGGAGCTAGAATAGTTGCTGTTTGGGAGAGGTTAAGAAGTGGTTATTTTATGGACAGATTCTGGGTAATTGGGCTAAACAAATGGGCTGCAAATAGAAGGGCTGCAGTATTAGGGGCCCTAGAAAGGATGGGGTGTAGATAATTAAGGTACAACAGGTTATGTTGGGGAATTAGGAATAGGTTTTGGGGGCTAGGATGAATGGAAACTTGATGTAGGACGGCCTAATCCAACCTTAAATGAGCATGTTATTTGAAAGGGGCAGATTTATGCAATCTTGCAAAATAAAAATAAAAATATCAGCCTTATACATCATAAACACAAGAAAGAAATAAGGTTAATATAGCATTGATTATGGCCATCCATCACAAACACAAAGTGTTGAATCTTACAATCTGAATTTAGTTGGATCCAGCGAAAGATAGAACTTTCGTCTTACAATAAGTCCGTCTAACGATCTAAGTGGATTTTCTAATCCAGAAAATAGGAATTTTATGGATTGGGAAATCTGAAAATTTCAGAAAAAAGAATCGGTGGTTCTTCAAATTTAGGCTTTGGGTGATGGGTTTTGAAGAATGTCAAATTAGGTTAATATGGGGATGAAAATCTTTTAAGATCTAATGATTTAGATAAAAAAAGAAACAAGATCGGCTTCTAGATCTAAAGATTTTAGGAGAAAATGAAGAGAATGAGGTTAAAGAAAAGATTACCTTAAGAAAAGAAAGAAGGAGAAAGAAGTAGATGATGAGAAATCACTTTCATGGGCCTCACGCCCTCATCTAATCATTGGAAGTCGAAGACGAAATCATCAGAAGCAAAAAGCTCTCTTTTTCTTTCATAAACATAACATAACATGCTTTAGGTTTAGGGCAACTCTTATAAATTCACAATTATATGAAATTACCAAAATACCCCTACTCAAAAAAGTTTCAAAAAAGAAGAAATTCGCACAAAAATTGTGCGCAAATTGTCTCAAAATTTCAATAAATCAAATGTTCTTAAACTAAATTCAAATTAAAGATGCTCGATGGGCTCCAATGATAGCGCCGTGAAGGTGGCGTAATGAAGGTGGGCCGCGATTCAATGGTCCAAATGTCTCCTTTAAGCAACTAATACATGTCACGAACACGTGTAAGGTGTTCAATCTTTAGAGACTCGACCCGTACCCGTCATCTAACCACATTGACATGGGTAACGCACGCCTCCTGCTTTGATATACTTTGAATGGCCCGATGTCCGCATCAACTCCCCTCGGCTGAGAAGATTTTGACTCCAGCGAGATAAAACTCTTGTGCTTTTCTAACAAATCTGGATCTAGTCTCTACAACTCTGCTTTTGTCAACCATGTACAGTTGGATGATGGTTTGTTCTTCCACTTCACCAAGTACTTCTGAAATCCACCGTCTCGAGTGGAAACAATTTGCTCATCCACTATTCCTTCAATTTCTTCTCTTTTCTCAGGTATAGTAGGCATAGTTGGTGTGGGTTGGGAAGAAAATTTAGAAATTGGCCAATGGTTTGGAACAAAATTAGGGTCTATGGGATGGCTTGAACAAGACATTAGATCCTCCACATTGAATGTTGAACTAATCCCCATGCGAGGTGGAAGATCTATCACATACACATTGGACCCAATCTTTTTCAGAATCTTAAATGGTCTAACACTGCATGCTTGTAACCTCTTAATGGTACCTTGTGGGAACCATTCTGGCCTCATCCTAATCATTACATAATCACCCTCATTAAATTCTTGAATTCTACGATGTAAGTCAGCTGAAATTTTGTATTGTTCATTACTAGCATTTATCCGCCTCCTAATCTCTGCATACAACTTATGAATGTGACGGGAAAATGCATTGGCTGACTCAGAGGTCCTCTGGTTAACTGACATAGGTAACAAATTTATGGGTGGTCTAGGTTTGTAACCACTAACAATCTCGAATTGACTCATACCCGTAGACCTATTAACTAAACTGTTATATGCAAACTCGGCGACTGACAGGGCTAAGTCCCAAGTTTTAATGTGTTCACCCACCAAACATCGTAGTAGATTTCCGAGACTTCGATTCACAACCTCAGTTTGGCCATCAGTTTGAGGATGGTAGGCAGACGAGAACTGCAGTCTTGTACCCATCACATGCCATAATGTCTTCCAAAAATAACTAGTAAACCGGACATCCCTGTTAGACATTATGGTCTTAGGCAAACTATGTAATCGAACTACCCCCTCAATGAAAATCTTGGCTATGTTGGACGCATCTGAGGTTTTAGAACAAGGGAGAAAGTGGGCCATTTTTGAGAAACGGTCCACGACCACAAAAATGGAATCGTGCTTTTTAATTGTCTTGGGAAGTCTAAGCACGAAATCCATACTAATGTCTTGCCATTGTGCATGTGGCACTGGCAATGACGTGTACAATCCAGTATTCTGCTTCTTCTGTTTTGCCAGTTGACATGTTTGACATTGCCCTAAAATTTTCGGCTATGTCTCGCTTGAGACTTGGCCAATAATATCGATCCTTCACTAGGGCGATGGTCTTATTTCGACTAAAATGGCTAGCAATACCTCCAGCATGAAGCTCCCAAACAAGGAAATTCCAGAGGGAAGTGCGGGGAATACAAAGTCAGTCTCTTTTGAAAAGAAACTATCTTTCAGCACGAACTCACCCGAACTATGCTGGGCACCTAAGAGTGACATGTATGTTCCCCCGAAATCTGGATACATGAGATACTCGTCTTTTAATTGCTCAAACTCGACAACTTCTACACTCAAGGAGTTCAACAACGTCACTCTCCTACTAAGGGCATCGGTTGGTTTGTTCTCTATCCCGGCTTTATTATGTTTTAGGACAAATGAATATTTCTGAAGAAACGCTGCCCACTTGGCATGCCTTGGGTTAAGCTTCTTTTGAGAATACAAATACCTCAAATGCCTCGTGCTTAGAAAACAAGACATTCTTGCGGTAGAAGATAATGACGCCAATGAGGTAGCAATTGCACTACCGCATATTGTTTTGCCTTGTTCAGTTTTTCACTGAAATAGGCAACTGGATGACCCTCTTGGCTTAGTACTCCTCCTATACCTACGCTTGAAGCATCACATGCTACTTCAAAGACTTTATCGAATGAACCGACGATAAAATGTAGTTAAGCCATGAAAGCTTCTCACATTATGTATGTTCCGCGGTTCAGGCCAGTCAGCCTTGACTTTTTCTGGATCTGCTCGCATCCCTACAGACGACACTATGAACCCTAAGAAGACAACCCTATCAGATAAGATCGAACATTTCTTAAAGTTCACACATAGCCTCTCCACCCTCAGGAAACTACAGACCTGCCTCAAGTGGTCGAGATGTAGCTCTTTAGTGGTACTATATATGAGTATGTCATCAAAATAAATCACTAAGAACTTCCCCATAAAGGGTCTCAAAACTTGGGTCATCACACGCATAAAAGTACTGGATGCATTAGTCAAGCTAAAGGGCATGACCAACCACTCGTACAACCCATCCTTCGTCTTGAAGGCTTCCTTCCACTCATCTCCTGGGCGTGTGCGTATTTGGTGATACCTGCTCTTGAGGTTTATCTGGGAAAAAATGGTGGATTTGGTCATTATGTCTAACATATCATCAAGTCTCGGTATCGGAAAGCGATACTTGATCGTGATCTTATTAATGGCCCTACTATCCACACACATCTTCCACGTACCATCTTTCTTAAGCGTTAATAACGCTCGTACGACACGCGGACTCATGCTCTCACGGATGAAACCCTTTTGCAGGAGCTCATTTACCTGTCTATGCAACTCTGCATGCTCTGCAGGGTTCATCCTGTAATGAGAAAGGTTCGGTAAAGTAGACCCCGGGACAAGATCAATGGTGTGCTGGATGTCCCGCACAAGTGGAAGCTCATCTGGTAAATCCTCAGGGAATACATCACTGTACTCCTCAAGAACTGAAGTCACCTCAGGGGGTAACTCTACATGAACCTCGGGTGTAACTTCCCTAGCTATTAGGGCGTACATCGTCGAATCATCCTATGTCTCTTTCTCAAACTCTTTTGCATTTATGATATGTAGAGACTTCGGAATAGATTTCCTCACATCCTTGACTCACTCGTTCCCTAGCCTTGTCCGTGTGACTCTTGGGTGGCAACGAATTAATCTTGATTTTCTTGCCCTCACGCATGAATGTACACACATTCGAGTGACAAAAAATCTTAACATTTCTATCGTATAACCACGACCTCCCTAGAATGATGTGACCTACATCCATAGTAAAACATCACACCACAACATGTCTGTATATGAACCGATTTGGATGTGGACTAAACACTACTGGGACATAGGCATAAAAGACGTGTCAACCCAAGAAACCTTATAGGGTTAAGGGTGAGGGATGGGCTTCAAACCCAAACGAGTGACTATGCTAGCTGAGACCACGTTGGTGCAACTACCACTATCTATGATGACTTTGCAATTTTTGTCACCGCTCTTGATAAACGTGTAGAAAATTATGCTTCTGCACCAATCATCACTCTCTTTGGCCTGCGCCAAAGCACATCTAACTACAGCTAGTGGTGTAGTATCTGGTTCTTCTTCTTCATAATCACTAGCACCTATCTCTGGGTGATATTCCTCATCTTCATAATCACCCATGTCATCCGCATTTTCATTTGACTCGTCTATGACCAAGGTTTTCCTGTGAGTCTTTGCCGTGCATTGGTATGCGAAATGACCTGTACCTTGCACTCATAACATCTCAAGTGATTACCACTGCCAGGATTGACACCAAGGACACCTTTACCCTTATCATCCTTAGGCTTGGGCGGTGCACTAGCTTGCGGCCTAGGTGAGTCTTTGCCGTGCATTGGTATGCGAAATGACTTGTACCTCGCACTCATAACATCTCAAGTGACTACCACTGCCAGGATTGATACCAAGGACACCTTTGCCCTTATCATCCTTAGGCTTAGGCAGTGCACTAGCCTGCGCCTTAGGCTTACTTCCAATGTTAGGTTTGGTTCCTTGAAAACCGGATCTAACAGTAGAGTCTCGAGACTCAAAGCGCCTCGTGATAGGAGACTTTAGTTAAAGCTCCAACTCCTGTACAACTTGGTAAGCCTGATCCAAGTCATGCATTGCATGGGTCATAAGCTCACGCTGTAGATCCATGCGAAGACCCACCCTGAAACGCGCCAACGTCACTAAGAGATCCTCCTGAATATCACACCGCATCATATACTCAAATTTTGTGATGTAATCTGTAGCCGATATAGATCCTTGGCGTAATGCTTGCCATTGATCTTGGAGCTTTTGATGGTAAGAGAGGAAGATATTTTTCCTTAATAACTCCATCTCTACCCAATGCGCGACTGGGACACCTCCTGATCTCGATCCTACGCTCTCTATTTGTCCAAAATAATTTAGCTTGACCCACAAGTTTCATCTTTGCAAACCGCACTTGTCGGTTCTCAGACATCTCATACCATTCGAAATAATGGTCCATGTCCGCTAACCAATCAAGGAATGCTTTTGGGTCAAGATGCCCATCAAAACTAGGAGCATCTACTTTAACACTCTTTAAGACCCTCTCATCGGCATCATAACGGTCTTGATACTCGACAACGGGCTGCGGATATTGTGCCCCTCCATGTCCTACCCCTCGGCCACGTGCTCCACGACCTCTACCACTATTTCCTACCCATTCCTCAATTACTCCCCCTACGTGAGACTGTTCATCCCCTCCAATGTTGGAGATTTTTCTTAGGAATGCTTCTATCTTATCCATACGGGAATTCGTGTTCCTAGATTGTGCCTCAATGGCGGCCAAACGTTGGTTGATCGTGTTCATCATCTCAGTCAACTGTTCCATATTGAAAATTGGGTGTAGACCAAATCCTCTACCAGTCCGAGTGGGCATACACAATAAGACTCAACTTAGGTTTCCTAAAACACGACTCTAAGAGATTGTTTTGACACGAGACTATGGACACCGATGATCCTAACCTTTAGAATGGGGCAAATGTGGAAAAATTCAGATCGAGATTTTTTTTTATTTTTATTTTATTTTTTAATGATGCAAATCTGAAAATTTCAAGTCTAGACGTTATATATATATATATATATATCTAGACTCTTGATAACTCGATCTAAGACGACCCAATGCAAGAACCTAAGCTTTGATACCAATAATTGATGTAGGATGACCTAATCCAACCTTAAACGAGCATGGTATTTGAAAGGGGCAGATTTATGCAATCTTAAAAAACAAATAAAATATTAGCCTTATACATCATAAACACAAGAAAGAAATAACTTTAATATAGCATTGATTATGGCTATCCATCACAAACACGAAGTATTGAATCTTAAAATCTGAATTTAGTTCGATCCGGCGAAAGTTAAAGATAGAACTTTCGTCTTGCAATATGTCCGTCTAACGATCCAAGTGGATTTTCTAATTCAGAAAATAAGAATTTTTTGGATTGGGAAATTTGGAAAATTCAGAAAAAAGAATTGGTAGTTCTTTAAATTTAGGCTTTGGGTGATGGGTTTTGAAGAATGTCAAATTAGGTTAATATGGGGATGAAAATCTTTTAAGATCTAATGATTTAGATAAAAAAAGAAACAAGATCGACTTCTAGTTTTAAAGATTTTAGTAGAAAAGGAAGAGAATGGGGTTAAAGAAAAGAGTGCCTTTAGAAAAGAAAGAAAGAGAAAGAAGTAGAGGATGAGAAGTCACTTCCCTGGGCCCCACGCCCTCTTCCAATCACTGGAAGTCGAAGACGAAATCGTTAGAAGTAAAAAACTCTCATTTTCTTTCATAAACATAACATAACGTGCTTTAGGTTTAGAGCAACCCTTATAAATTTGTAATTACATGAAATTACTAAAATACCCCTATTAAAAAAAGTAAAAAAAAAAGAAGAAATTCATACAAAAATTGTGCGTAAACTGTCTCAAAACTTAAACAAATCAAATGTTCATAAACTAAAGTCAAAGTAAAGATGCCCGATGGGCCCCGATGATAATGCCGTGAAGGTGGCGTAATGAAGGTGGCCTGTGACGATCCAACGGTCCGATCACACCATTCTCGTGATCCAATGGTCCAAATGTCTCCCTTAAGCAACTTACACATGTTACGAACACATGTGTAAGGTCTTCAACTTCTAGAGATCCGACCCGTACCCGTTATTTAACCACATTGACACGGGTAACGCATACCTCCTGTGTTGATATACTTTGAATGGCCTAGTGTCCGCATCAAAACTATATGTAAAAAAGGATTAGGGTTCAAATTAAGCTTCATGGAATATAAATTCTACCAGAATCTCAACCACCATGTGAAGTGCAAAAATTCCGAAAATGTTTTCAATGAAAAGTTTCTGCAGGGGCTGCAGTAAAATCTGCAAGGGCAATCAGAAAACCCAATAAAGTCTGAGCACAGAAATGATAATTTTATGCCCTTTTTTTTTTTTAAAGAGAGAGAACTAAAAATTTATTAGAAAACGCTGAAGTGTAAAAGAATTTATGCCTAGTTATATACCTGAAATCAGCACTACATGCAAGATCAAACATAAACTTCAGATAAAATCCTGTGTCTCTGTTGAAATCAGCCTGTAAAGAGACTTCCTGAGCAGAATTTTAGAAGAATTAACATCAAAATGTTTTTTTTTTTTTGTATATTTGGCCATAAAGCCACAAGTCTCCTGTTACAAATCAATTTGCTTCCTAAAATCACAATAGACTATGGATTCCTGAAAAAATAAATAAGTATTGACTAACATCTTAAGGAAAGAGTCCAAAAACTACCAAATTGCCAAAATAGATCCTATGAAAGGAAATACCCCAACTATGCATAAAGACAATGCATGGGACTTTTCTATGGCATGAATGCATGATTGTATGACCCAAGAGCCATATGGTTGGTGTACAATGTCCTTTCTGCTAAAATACCATATGCATGGGTATGGATGGCTGCGTGACAATTTTGGATGATTTTGACCCTACAATTAGTTTTTAAGAGAGTTCTCAACCTTAAGATGTAGGATGGATTTTCAATATAGGTCATCAACTGAGGTCATTTTTGTCATTGCAAGAAGGCCTCCTGCACCTATTTCTCTCCATGATTTTCTTGTGCCTATTTTCTCTCTCCCAATCTCTCTTTTCCTCTCTCCATGTGCAATGCAAATGCCACGGTCCCAGTATATATAATATGCATGTATGTGTGGGTCCAAGCGTGTGCTTGCAAGTATATGATACCAACAAGGATGTCTGATACCATAGGGAAGTATTGTCTTTCTCCTTCATTTTTTTTTTTTTTTGCATACACATGTATGATAGCAACAAGTATCTCTAATACCAAAGAGGTAAGTATGGACGATGTGGATGAATGGATGGGAAAGTGTGGTATAGATGGCATATATGTGGATGGTTGAGATGACAGAAGTGCACGGATGGTTTGGTTGATATAGATCGGATAGGAGATGAGAGTAGGGCTGTACACAAACCGAGTTAGCTCGGTTAGCTCGCTTGACTGGACTCGAAAAAGCTCGATTCGACTCGGTTCGAAACTGAGTTCGAGCCGAGTCGAGCTGATTTTTTGAGCTCGAAAATGAGTTCGAGCCGAGTTGGAGCTCGCCCAGCTCGACTCGACTCGGATTGAACCCAACTCGAATCGAACTCGGATCGAACCAGTTCGGTGACTCAGTTACTTTGATATTGATGTTTCTCATCAAGTGTTTGATGAAATGACTCAACGAAGTGTGACCGGTGGCAAGGAAGGTATGTATATGAAACAAATACCCTTTTTTTTCTTGATTTTTATGTTGCTTAGAAGGTGTTTGATGAAATACCTGTAAAACCACTATTGTTGTTTTACATATAGTGAGATTTTGAAGGTGCAGTCCATGTGTTTGTGAAAATGCTGCACAGGCGAACTCGGCTCGATCTTGGCTCGAACTCAGCTCGAATTGGCCCGAGCTGCTGACCGAACCGAGTCGAGCTGGCCAGTCAGGCTCGAGGGCCGAGCCGAGCCGAGTTCGAGCTGGGGTCAGCAAGTGGTCGAGCCGAGTCGAGCTGTGCCCAACTCGACTTGGTTCAACTTGTGTACACCTCTAGATGAGAGTAGAATTATAGAAGGGTGGATGAGAGGGAGAGTAGATGGAAGAGAGGGTGGACTTGCAGGAACACCCAATAGAGTATTTGAAAAGACTTTAACTAGTAGGTGGTCACCTATAAGGCTCTCTACTATAGGGACCGACAACTGGTTAGGGATGCTTAAAAGCCTTTGGATTTTAAGCAGATGATAGCATGGAGTATGGACTTACAGGAATGCCTAGTAGAGTCTTTGAAAGGACTATACCAACACTTAGTCACCTATCAAGCTCTCTACCATAGGGTGACTTGCAACTGGTAGGGGCTATATTGACACCTAGGAAAGCCTTTGGATTTTAAGGAGATGATACCACCCACAATGCCACGGCTAGAGTGGACTTGCAAGCATAGGTGGTCTTCCCTTAAGAGGAGTAGCAGCCTAAGATTTACTCTCTTAAAAGAGGAACAAGATTTGCTCTCCTGATACCTTGAAAAAAAAACAAATGCTTACTAAAGACAACTCAAATTCACTCTTCTTTGTTTGGTAACGACCATTTGAGATCTACCATAATGTTGTTTAAAGGATGTAGCTTATCATCATCTGTGCCTTCCCTCTCTTCTTCACCATGGTTTCTTACAGGAATCTCACACAGTAGTGATAAGATGGTTTAATTAATCCTTTGCTGACAAGTTCTTTTGCTTGGTTCTTTAATTCAACTTAATCCTCTTTGCTCTGCTTGATCGGCTGGACTGGAATGCTGTGGACATGGGGATGTGCTTTTGGTGAGTCTCGTTCCTATTTTTCAAGTGGATCTATGCAGCATCTTTTAAGAACTGTAATTTCGGCTATTGATGTTAAACGGGGTAGAGATTTGATAACCAGCCCTTTTAGATGGCTAACAATCTCATGCTTGTGCCCATCTTCTTCCTATTGTAGTGATTGTTTCATGATGTTGATGATAGAAGGGTTTCCTTGTAGCTTTTTTGACCACATTTTCAGTAAGTGGGACATTCTTGGAACTATTTCTTTGGACCCATTATTGTAAAGACAACTAGATTATCTAAGATAGTATAATGGCCCATTGTGTCCATTGTTATCATTCCTAGTCTTGCCTGATATCCTCCATCATCAAATCAAGTTGGTGACAATCACCTTTTGTCCAACTTTGAAGGGACTTCTAAGGGCCTGTTTGGGAACCTGACAACGATAACATAAGAAGAAGAAGAAGAAGAAGAAGAAGAAAGGAGAAGAAAGTGGAAAACACATGGAAATGGAAATATCATTACCATGGAAAACTGTGAAAATGAAAACATGTAATACCTTTTTGTATTGTAACAATGCTTTCCATGGAAAATAGTTACTTTTCCAAATTACGCTTTTTGGATCACCTTTTCCATTGAAAAGATAACGATGGGTTTGCTCAGCTTGTAAATGTGGGCACAACAATGAGGCTACCATCTTCCAAAATATGCTAATATTCCACCTTAGCATCTCGATAGTGGGACCCGGTCAGGTTGATGGTTTGGATCAACCCATAATTAACCATTTACTGTTCCAAAATAGTAACCACTCTGCAGAACACAAAAACATGCAGACACAAAGCCATCCTTCTTAAGTGGGCCATAATGACTACGGGCATCATCCATACTCAATTCAAGAGCAGATTGTGAACCACAAACAACAGCGTTTTGGGCATCATGTATGGTAACTGCTACCCCATTGGATCACCTGCAGAAATCATAACTTTGATTTCATATGTACAGTCTACTTAGAGGTGTACATGAGTTGAGCTTGACACAGCTCGACTCGGCCCGACCACTAGCCGACCCTAGCTCGAACTCAGCACGGCTCGGTCCTTGAGCTTGACTGGCCAGCTCGGCTCGGTTTGGTCAACAACTCGGGCCAGTTCGAGCCGAGTTCGAGCCAAGATCGAGCCGAGTTTGCCTATACAACATTTTCACAAACACATGGACTGCACCTTCAAATTCTCACTGTATGTAAAATAGCAGCAGCGGTTTTACAGATATTTCATCAAACACCTTGTAGGCAACATCAAAATAAAGAAAAAAAGGTATTTGTTTCATATACATACCTTCCTTGCCACTAGTCGACACTTCATTGAGTCATTTCATCAAACACTTGGTGAGCAACATCAATATCAAAGTAACCGAGTCACCAAACTGGTTCGATCCGAGTTTGATTCGAGTTGGGGTTCGATCCGAGTCAAGTCGAGCTCGGACAAGTTCGGACTTGGTTAGAAATTTTTTCGAGCTAAAAAAATCAGCTCGACTCGGCTTGAACTCAGTTTCAAACTGAGTCGAATCGAGGTTTTTCGAGCATGGTGTGCCGTAAAGGTCGTTACGGGGCCATAAAGGCCGTTATGTAAAGGTAACGGTGGCAACTGTTACACGTTACGGGGTCGTAACGGCCGTAACAGCCGTTATGGAAAGAAATGATCCGTAATTGCCGTTAACGGCACGTTACATCCCCTATAAAAGCCATAATAGCCCCGTAATGGTCTATTACGGGACATATAGGTTTTTCATACTTTTTAATCAACATTACGAGGCAGATATAGGTTTTTCGGGGTTTTTTTCAATAAATAGAAAATTAAAAAAAATAGAGACCTTAACGGCCATTACGGGGCCGTAACAACCGTTATGCCCTGTATCGTAAAGGTAATGGTGGTGGCCGTTACGGCCACCGTTACCGTTACGGAACACCTTGTTTTCGAGTCAAGTTGAGTGAGCTAACTGAGCTAACTTGGTTTGTTTACAGCCCTAAGTCTACTACCTAACTATACAATCAAACATGGGCATCATCTATCACAACTGAACCCATGACAAAATATGATGGGTTGGACAGCACAACTGAACTATAAACCCGTCACCTGCATGAAAAGAAACACAATTTATGCTGAAAACACCATTAGAGCCATGCATAATTTTTCAGCTTATGAAATCCATGTGCAATCTTAAGTTGAAAATGAGAAGTTGGTGGTGACTTATCTAACCTGTTGCTCAGTCTTAAGTTGCTCTACTTTGTACAGGAATAACATTTTATTAAAGATAAGCCACAACATAGGCACAAGGCGATATAGAATAAATGATAAAAACATTCGTGTTGAGGTTGTAAAAGCTTTAGAGCTGTATCAACTTCATCTTCAGAATTTTGTACAACTGTTCTCACTTCCACAACCCATCAAGGTTTTATAAAGCTTTGGAGTTGGAGTGGTATCAATGTCAGCTTTGAAATATTGTTTGACAGGTTTAACTTCCACAACTCATTGCACAGGTTCACTCCTGGGCGGCAGACAAAAGTTGTTGAATTGGTTAATAGCTTCAATCTCTGAACAATAACAGCGGAATCATGCTTTTCTAAACCAATAACCTGGGTATAACAATTCTCCCTGGTTGTGGATATACCAGGCATGCTACCAATAAATACCACACAGTATTTTGTCTCTGCCATCAGTATATAAATTTCTTACCAGTAACATAATAATTGAGATTGAAAAAAGCCATCACCATTCATCAATAAGTCAAGAGAAACCACAACGTTGTTATAAAACAAACATGCTTAAAGCATAACCTTGTAACGTATGAAACTCAAAAGTGAAAAAAAAATATGAAATATATGTCAAATAACCCAAGTCCAAAACAACAACCACCATTGGTAGGAACAGAAAAGAAAAGAAAAAGAAGAAGAGAAGGGTGGTTGAGTAACCAATGTTTTGAAAATGGTGGTGAACTATCCTTGCTATGTAGATTATGTAATGGATAAGCATAACAAGCAGGTGTATCAGAATTCAAAAGTAACAAGTGTATCAGGTTGTTGTGCTAACTTTTTACACATGCATTGTTTTGGAAAAAATATACGTGTCAATTGTCAGTAGACTCAGTACAAAAGCAGTTTGTGCACAGACATTACTTGTTGCTTCTTAGTATATCTCTGTTTAGATATTCTTCTGGTTCCTTGTATCACTGATTTTGCAGTTTTATTAGTTTTCAATCTTGTAGTAGGTATCATTTTGCTTTCTTGAATATATTTACTCTTTCAAATTTTGTGAAGTCAAACTACTCAGTGTGGTTTTTTATTCTAGTATGAGTGGACATTATTTTGTAATCCATCATGTTGTTTCTTGCAGGTATTGGACTTTGATTTTGAGAAGTTCTGTTCTGTCTCTCTATCTAATTTGAATGTATATGCATGCTTGGTCTGTGGGAAGTACTTCCAAGGTAGAGGCCGGAATTCTCATGCATATACTCATAGTCTTGAAGCAGGCCACCATGTGTACATCAATCTTCGAACAGAAAAAGTTTATTGCCTTCCTGATGGATATGAGATCAATGATCCATCATTAGATGACATTCGACATGTTCTCTACCCAAGGTGATTTTCATTTGCCTGATGCTTTCCCCTTGTATATCTATTGTGATTTATATATGTGCTAGCATGACTCATTCCCATTATGCCACAATACATATATATTTTACTATATGTTAGGAGAGTTGCAGGTAGCTGTCAATGGACTGGACCTGGCGTAGCAAATTCTAAATTTTGAACGAGCCTGGTCTGAACAGTTCAAAATACAGGCCCAAGACAACCCTAGGCCGCGTCCATTTACAGCTTTTGTTGCTAGGGGCAAATATTTGCATGTTGTTAGTTTTTCTGGATGAATAACCATGCATTAGGAAAGACCATGACATTTTAAAAAATAAAATAAAAAGAAAGGGCATTTAGGTAATTAAGGAGAAGCTGTTTACTAATCAATTCAGCTCCTCTTCATGGAAATAGGTCTGGACTTCTATGATAATTCCACTGTTTTGAAAATGGTACGTATCTGCAAACATGTGACAATCATGTAACGCTATCCACACCACCCAATAATCCTAATATTCTAATTGTTGGCTATCAAATGATGCAGAATAGTGAATGGTCCAAATTCCAAGCACAAAATCAAATTGTAACTATCATGTTCTCAGTGTAATTTTTAGGTTGTGCCCTATCCACTGTTAGATCAGTGATTTGGATGGTCTGATTTCCGTACAACTATTCCATGTGCATGGTTGAGGAGTTACCACTGTTAAAATGGTGACGAACTATCATAAGTGTGCACCGCACTGAAAGAAACCTACCCTGTACAGCTGCTTCCCCTCCCCCTTTCCCATGATCTGCAAACCGTTCTCCTTCTACATGCGTTGTATGTGCCACTTTTACTACTTATTGCCAATGGGCATCCAAAAGTATAATGACAGCAGCAATGTTGTTAAATCGCATATGCGATTGCATGCGATCAGCATATGCTGTTCGCATATGCAATCGCACAATCGCATATGCCATGGCATTTTAAAAAAAAAAAATCTAAAAATTCTATAAAAAAAAGGGAAAAACTCGTCTAATTAGTACACATGATTGGATTGGGTTATTGTACTTATTTCATTATAGTTTGAGTGTTTCATTTAGTGATATATTTAATTACTTATATTATATTATATAAATTTTAACAAAACAATCAACAAGCTACATTAAAAGATAACTCATTATTATAAACTTCGAACAAAGAAATTTTAATGATAAATGGATAACTTGAAACAACTTACAAGTTATAACTTACAACTTAATTTACAAAAAGTAAGCACAACTTATAAAATACAAAAAGATAAACATAATTGAAATAATTGTAGAGAGATTAGCGTAAGAAAGAAAGAGGTGTAAGAGAGAAAGAGTAAGAGATTTAGAGCATTGGGGTAAAGAATAGTGAAATTGGAGGGGATATAAGTGCCTATTTATAGGCAAAAGTTCTCCAATTTGAAAAAATAAAAAATAAAAATAAAAATCTTCCGCTCTTGGCTATTGGGAAATATATGATTGCATATGCAGCATGCGATCGCATACTCGCATATGTGATTGCATATTGATCACGTACAAAAGTATGCTATGGCATACTTGCCAGGATCGATGGCATATGCGATTTGATCAACAGTATGCGCATATGCGATCGCATTTGACAACAATGGACATCAGTGGGTGTTATAACCTTCGAATGTAAATTTGAATATTCTCTGAACATGATCCGTTAGGTGTATTTATTTGGATAAACGTGTTGCTGTAAATATTCAATTTCTGTGTAATATTTTTCCTTCTCGATAGAGTTCTTATTTCACATGAAAAGCTTTGAATATTTATTATTACTTTAATCACCTTACTGAATGCATCTGGTCCCGTGTTCAGGTTTAATAGGGAACAGGTGGCGCAGCTTGATATAAATAAGCAATGGTCGAGGGCTCTTGATGGTTCTGATTATCTCCCCGGAATGGTAACTAGTTTCATCACCATTACTACGATTTGTTGCTTGTAGCATCAATTCATTCAGTTTACATATTTATCCATTATTCTGGATATATGATCGAACTTCAGATTTCCGTCCTGTAATATGGAACATGAGTGCTCAACCTTGATGGTGTTTGCAGGTTGGTCTCAATAATATTAAGGAGACGGACTTTGTAAATGTTACAATTCAATCTCTAATGCGAGTTACACCTCTAAGGAACTTCTTTCTTATTCCCGAAAACTATCAGAACTGCAAGTCTCCTCTAGTTCATCGGTTTGGAGAGCTCACACGGAAAATTTGGCATGCACGAAACTTCAAGGGACAGGTTTGCTGTTGCAACAATAACTGGATTCAATTTTATAGCTTTTTGAGCATGAAAGAGTATTTATTTATTTTAACTCTCTCATTCTGCTTGTCCACAGGTGAGCCCTCATGAGTTTCTGCAGGCAGTTATGAAGGCCAGTAAAAAACGGTTCCGAATAGGTGCGCAGTCGGATCCAGTTGAGTTCATGTCCTGGCTGCTTAATACGCTGCATGCGGATCTTAAGAGTTCAGCGAAAAGCAATAGGAACATCATTCATCAGTGCTTTCAGGTTTGCAATTTCATCAAGTGTTTTTTTCTGCTCTCTGTTCATGGTCTTCTTATTCTCTCTGATTCATGTTTCTAAGCTAGTGCGCTTGATAGGGGGAATTGGAGGTTGTGAAAGAGATCCACAACAGAGCTGTCACTGAGAAGAAAGACAATGAGCAGAATAAGGCATCTGTTGCTGAAGGTGGAACGGAACGTAGCCATGTTGTCACGGAAACAAGCAGGATGCCGTTCTTGATGCTCGGGCTTGATTTGCCACCACCTCCACTTTTCAAAGATCAAATGGAGAAGAATATAATTCCACAGGTCTGTAATGCATCCATCATCATCATCATCATCTAAGCCTTATCCCAACTAATTGGGTTCGGCTACATGAATCCTGTTTGCCTTCCTGTCTATCAGTGACAACATCAAGGCCTGTAATGCATTGAAGAAATTAATTTATTTTATATGGAACTACTGACTAGCATTTCTTGTGAAAAGAAAAAGAAAAATAGAAATTTGCAACTTCGGATGTCTGCCTATAGTTCTGTATATCTTAACAAATTTATCTCTGAAAGTGAGAAGTTTCTCCAATATCATGTAACCCATAAGACTATTATTGTCTGAGTTTGGCTCCATTGATTGAATGATGGCAACCCATCCAGCATGGATGTGGCATTCATGCATCCCAAACCAGACTGTCCAAATCACGGGCCCCATTATTAGAGGGAGGAGTCAACTGCAAATCACACTGATTTAGCATTTTTAATCATCTGATGTCCCTTTGGAATTTGACTGCTTGTCACAGTCATTTTAACCACACATGTGATGGCTACCAATGGGATATGTAGGATCATCCAGTCTGTGTGATTTTATGGCTAAACTCTTATCTAAAATGTGCCCCATGATTTTGACTGCCTCGATTTCTTTACATGCGTGCCACATGGGAGATGAGTTTCCAGTATTTGATGGTAAATGATGGCATGTAGACAGTAATTGTTATATGTTGATCTCTCTTGAATTCCCAACCTACACAATTTTTCTTGCATTGTGTCTTAGTTTTGAATGGTGAATCCATAGTGCAGTCTGGAAATGTTTTATGTTGTATCTTGTAAGAGACCTCATGACAACATTCTTCTTTTTTCTATTACTTTGACATCTGATGACCCCATTTGTCTCTGCAGTTTTAGCACATTAAAAATCTTGCATTTTTTAATTTTTGATATACAATGGAAGTTTTATTGAAAACTTAATATCTAAGGACAAGATCTATCCACGCACAAAGTTTGGCGATCATCTGAAGTGTTTTGGCTGGTGTTATTTGGTGCTTGTGTCTACATTTAAGAAAAAAAAAAAAAAGAAGAAGAAGAAGAAGAAGAAGGATTTAGAGTGTAATATTTTTCCTTGAATTTGGGATCATATTGAAATCTACACCTTGGATTCCTGATTTGTAAATTGTGTTAGCCTTAGAACTTAATGATCTAACTGGAGTCGGAAGATATTAGCATTTGATTCATGTACTTGGATGTTCTCTCATTAATATTTTGTTATATGGGGAGTGCTCTAGTGGTACTGATACCACCGTAAGCTACAATGGTACCAGACAGACGTGGTGCCCATGTGGTGTGTTCATGACATCCATCCTGTTCATCAGATGCATGACTTCAAGTTACCTCTGGTGCCTAAAAATCAGCCCAATCTGAAGCTCAGGTCGGTCACACCACAGGAAACAAGTTGAGAGTGGATGCCTACGTTGCTTTGAATCGAGGTCCACTGTGTAGCATATCTTTGTTTTGTTTTTTTTTTTTTTTTTTGAATGATCTGTGTAGCATATCTTCAATGCACAGTCAATAAGAACTTGGCAACTGTGGTGGCTAACGATGTGCATGAAAGTTGATTGTGGTGTACAAATCCGAGGACATGAATATTCTATTCCATGATTTAGATCTTGACAGCTTTGCACTTCTTTGTATTGATGTACCATGATATACCGCTTTTTGAAATTACTTTGCCTTGTGTTTTTTCAGGTCCCACTTTTTAACATACTAAAGAAATTTGACGGTGAATCCATCACAGAAGTTGTTCGGCCTTGTATAGCTAGGATGAGATACCGAGTCACCAGACTACCGCAGTATATAATTCTCCACATGCGCAGGTTTACAAAGAACAATTTCTTCGTGGAAAAGAATCCCACTCTAGGTGAGTTTTCATTTTAGAGATAATTTAGGTAAGCATTTCAAAGTAAGCCCTAAATCGACTTCTGATTTACTCCATTGCTGCAGTTGGCTTTGTTTTAAACTGACTGAGCATTTGCAGTGGGGAAAAAAGAAAAGAAAAAGAGAACAAGTGAATTAGGGTTTCCTTTTCCACTTCTCCATACAGAATAGTATTTTCTTTATTTCAAGTAGTAGAATTGAAATGAGCAAAATATTAGTTTGGTGTATTCTCTGTTTTTACAGAGGTACTTCCAATGCATCCTTAATCATCTTTTATGATGTTTTTGTTTTGCTTCTCTTTTTTGCTACCTCAGTTTTCTTTTCCTTTTGTGTGTGTGTGTGCTCACATGCGCCTCTGTGTTGGCTCTTACTGGGGTTATTGTTTGGCAGTTAACTTTCCTGTTAAGAACCTTGAATTGAAGGACTATATTCCGTTGCCCACTCCAAAGGAGAATGAAAGGCTGCGGACAAAGTACGATCTGATTGCAAATATTGTCCATGATGGCAAGCCTGGTGAAGGATTCTACAGAGTATTTGTGCAGCGGAAATCAGAGGAATTATGGTATGCATATTGACTATTTTTGAAACTTGAACCTTTGTTAGTGTCTATGTTTGGAACTTATCAGCTATGGTAGGCTAGCTTCAAATTGCAAGTGGGATGTGGTCAGTAGCCTATGAGCGGCAATGGGCCAGGTGGCCTGGCCCTGTAGGGCTGGGGCCCCAAAACTTGGCCAAAAGGACCAGGCCCAGGCTTGAAATTATTCAAAAGAATGTACAGTTTTAGAGCTACTTGTGATAAGTTTCCTTTCAATGCACATGCAGTTTAAAGGCATCCTTGGATTTGGGGTCATGTCTCAATGATCAAAACGATTTATATGGTGGGACTCACCATGGATGGAGCCATTAGGGGTGTCAACAGACTGGGCCCAAGCCAGCCCAACAGGGGATACCCACTGAAAATTCTTAGATTGGACTGTTTCAAACCATCTTATCATTCCACTCCCGTCCATATAGAGCTGGCCAAGGTCTTTTTGGCCTGGGCCAGGGCTTAGGGAACTAAGGACGGGCTAGGGCCAACCCTGGTCGATCTGGCCCCACCTTGGCCCATTGCCATCCCTATTGTCTCACTTGTGGTTCGGGCTGAAACATGAGGAGAACAGAAGCCTGCTACATGCAGGTTCTGTCTCCTGTGCCGCCCTGTCTACCAAGCCAATGTCATTCTCTCCAAACGTCTACACCCATGATTTATGGTAACATCCAAACACACCCTAGTAAGATATGGGATCTGATGAGTAAAACCCCCATCACTCTCTAACTGACATTTGATTGCCAGGTATGAAATGCAGGACCTGCATGTCGCCGAAACTCTTCCTCAGATGGTTGCTTTATCCGAGGCTTACATGCAGATATATGAGCAGCAACAGTGATGGCATGAAGTAGCTTCCTTCTTTGTCTTGGATCGATGTAGTAGGCTTCCCAGGAATATAGTGTGGCCATAAGAGTTCTTACATCTATTGAGATGCATGCTGAGGAGCATTGAAGCTTTTCTTCGGGCAACAAAGATGGTATCAGTGCAAACATCCATTACAACAGAGGCCAAGCCAGATGCAGTATACCTTTTGTGTTATTTTGTACGCGGGGCTGCCCTTTGAAGGCGATGGATGTTGGCTATTAGCTGTCGGGACTTGATTGTCTACAAAACCAAGCAATTGAAAATATCAAGTGATTGTTGGTGAGTTCTTTGATCTTGCTCCCTCAGTTGATTTTTGATGGTACCCCTCGTCCTGGTGGCCCACCCAGGAATATTTTCCATTTCCCAGAATATCTGTAACTTTTTTTTAAATGTCTTTCAATTTCCTTTAAATACACGGTTCTTTGGCGATATGAAACTAATTGCACGGGTAAAATGGTCCAATCACTGCTCAAATACATCCCTACTAAATGGCCACTTTAGCCTTTAAATCTGTGTCATCTTCCAATGATCTAAATCGTTTATATCACATTTCTCACCTCGTATGGCAGAAAGACAATTAACCTTATCAAATGAACGGTTGGTGCCCTTTTTCAAGGCTCAAATCCTGCGCCTAGTCCTGATGTATCTTACTGTAATATGTTTGTATATATTTGAGCAAACAACACTATGGAGTCATCACTCGAGGGCCTGTGACTGCATATCGTGGATGGCTATGCTTTAGTTTCCCGCAGGACCTGCACTAGATGGATGGCTACTACCATGTGATCTTTATGTACTTTGAATCTTCACAGATGGGGAGCTAGATGGACGATCCAGATGACTGAGTAGGGTGGAGAGATGGTCCTGTCATTCACCATATTGGTGTTCTAATGGCTTTCCTGTATCATCTCACATCACAGCCTATGGTTATCAAAGGGTACCTGGACCTGCCGGGGAGAGCGGATTGCATTCCACAGTAAACTGTGGGGGGCACCATCATGTATCTTATACACGGCATCCATCCATTTTTCTATATCAGCTTGATCCAAAACATCACTATGGGCCATAGGAAGGTTTCAACGGTGGATTCCTGTGGTGTTGTCCGCATGATCTTTGGATATGCTTCAATTTTGGTCTTATTACCTGATAAAATGGATGGATGGTGTGGATAAGATGCATACATAGCGTGTGGGCCCCACAGTTTACTCAGTATGCAATCTGCTATCGACAATCCGCTCTCGACCTGCTGGTACCCAATGGACCTGGCCGGATTTTTGAGCGTCTGGGTCCAATTTCTCAGACCTATTTAGAAATTAGGTTGGGTTTTGGTCCACTCTTTTGGACAGTTCAAAACTAGGTCTAGTGTGGTACATGTTGGATCTGGTTAAGATTGGATTGAGTTGGTTATAGGTTGGGTCCAGTTAATTACCATAATAATATTCAATGTATTCTCACACTGGAACAGTTTGCTGAGGCACACATGTATGAGAGCCCATCTCCACGTATGTGTTGTGATCTAACCCATTTATTTGGGTGGACCTGACTATGTAAATTAACCGATGGGAACCTGATTGGATCCAGTTCTGGGTCCTTATAGCCTCTGACCCAAAATGACCTGAACCCGGCAAGACCGGAGCCCAATCAGCTTGGGTCCAGGATCTCAAGGACCCAACCCGTTGTCAACCCTACACACACAGCTCAGTGGAATTATTGGATGTTTTCATTTCGGCCTAGCAATCTATAGGGTAGGAGCAAGTGGCCAGTCCAACCCATTTGCACCCTAGTGTTTGGGTACACCTCTGCGATCCAAAATGTTTATCTGGTGACGAACTATACCAACCGTTCAATTAGTCATCCTCTTGCAGTTGCATAAGACCCTTTATGGCAGAACCCGCTATGAAATGAAGTGGGGCCCACAAATAAACCCTTTTATATGTGCAACTGCCAAAGATGGTAATGCCCCATAACCCCCATAACACACGTTTGGATGTAATGATGCCCAAATTCCTGTGGGGCCGGTGGGCCCACCTATGATCACGGTGGACCGTTGAGGAGAAAAACCCTGTTGGATGATCATAACCATCCGAACAAGTCCAGCAAAATCGATGTAGAGAATTTTTTTAATCCAATGGCAGTGATCACCTGAAAAGCTTATCAGGCCATATGCAATCCACAGTGGAGCCCTCCAATCAAACAGTCATTGTGATCATAGGTGGGCCTACTTTGGCAAACAGGATCATAGCTCAGTATAAGCGTATACACACAATTGAGGTATATGGCATTGCCATTAGAACCAAAACCAAAATTACAGGGCATGATATGTTCATTCAAAGCCCAGGTTAGAATACACAGAAAGAACTGTATGTTGTATTATAATTTTCTTTTTTACCTTTAATGGCTCACCAGAAGATGAATTCTCGATGGAACTATTACATGATGCGTCTCCCAAAGGGACGGCAGACATGGGCCCAGCATCACCATCACTGATGGCTTACTCATCGTCAATTTTAGGAGAATTGAGCCGTCTCACCCTTTCATCGAGCTCAGCCATGACTGCCGGTTCCAGCCTTTTCCGTTGCTTTGTGATGGTATTGTCCGTCAGCAAACCGACCTGATCGAAAGCAACCTGCAGATCCATAATAAAATGATAGAGTAGATCATGTCTCTTGCTGGGCTGATTGTCAGGTGGGCCCAATATATATATACTCCATGGCCTAAAATATCAGCCCGGACCAGCCATCAGGTGGCCCACATGAGTGCATTGAATGTGGATACATTATCAAATGCCCAATAATCTTCCACATGTGCAATCCACCTTATGAACTGTGGCCTGATTTGTAGACTCTCATCTACATGGTGTTTGAGATGCTATCCGTGTGCATAGCCTTCTCATTCATCCAGTGTTCTGTGGGTTGCTCCTTCAATCAAATTTTAGTAGTGACCACAGGTCAAGATCTAAGTGGTCCCCACAATTAATTGGATCATCATGTGGGTCCCAATGTATCATCCATGGCCCAAATATCAGCCCAGACTATTCATCAGGCGGCCACACGAGCATATTGAATGTGGACCCTATCAGTACCCAATTATCTTCCACAATCGCAACCACCTTGTGAACAGTGGCCTGATTTGTGGGCTATGGAGATGAACGGCAGGAAACGCATGATGGACGGCCCACATATCACATGTTGTTTGAGATGGCTATTATTGCAATTCACCCTCTCATTCGTCCATGGTTCCATGCATTACTCCTTGAATTGAATTTTGATATGGACCACAGGCCAAGATCTCAGTGGACCCCACAATTGATCGAAAGATATTCAATCAGAGCCAGAATAGTCCTGCATTCTTGTATAAATAGAAGTATTTTGTTTAAACATTAGAGCTTTTCTAAGCACATATGCATGTGCAAGGAAGATGATGTAGAAGCTACCACATATGCCATGAGTTCCAATAGGTGAAATATCCAAGCCATCCGTTTGGTGGGTCTAACCACGGAGATGTTCTCACCCAAAAAATAAGGCTATTCACTCATCAACTGGGCCACAGTTTTAGAAACATATGGATGGATTAGAAAAGTTCTTTCTCACCCTACAAATCATTCATAAACTGTGCCCCACCTGCACAGCAAGAACCCTCTGATGAAAGGGGCGGATCTTGTAGGCATGGCCATGTTGGCACATGCGGTGCCGCGTACACAATCTACCTCACAAACGTGTCTGAACATAGCAAAGCTCTAAAGACGATCATCTTACCGTCAACAATTCATCAGGATCAAATAGATGATGGGTTGTCCTTTGCAAGATACTGATCACATCGCCGAGTTGGTGGGCCATCAGCAACTCCTCTTCCCTCATCTGCAATGCAACAACAACCAAGAAATACAATTTAAACCGCATGTGGCAAACAGAAGCCAGGAAAATGCAGAAAATGTGAAACTGATACCTTGAAGATTGCCAAGGCTACATGAAACAGAACCTTCGCTCCCTCATTGAAAAGAATGTCCCACACTCGCATCGTTGTCTGAAAATGGATTCATGGATAGAGGATTTAGTCACAGGAAATGCATACAAACTGTGGTTTCAAGACTCAGAGAAAGTCTGATTCAACTGTCTGAGGTGGACTCGGATTCTGTACTGCCCCAATCCGGTTCGATACCACGAGCCCCTGACTTGGGCGAGTTGCGATTCAACTCGAGCCTGGACAAGTTGAACCGAGTCTAAAAATCATGATACAAACTGACATGATTAGCCTACATCACACACGAGGAGAGTTTGAGGCGATTAGCAGAACACATGAAATGGCGTATGCATGCGAGATCTTGGCCATCCATCAAGTGGATGCTACTATGAACATTCCCTATAGCCCAAAAGATGATATGGTCCGCTCATCATCATGTGTGCCATGTGTGTATGGTAAAGACCAGGATAGGCCACTTGCCACTAGGTGGATGCCACCATTCAGTGGGCCAGTATGGTTCACTCATCATCAGATGTGCCACGCATACCCAACATACACATGGCCCAACTGACGACAGAACCTTTTTCTATATATTTTTTTTTTCCTTTTTTCTTTTTATTTTGTGTCAGGCACATGTTAATGGTGTCCTCCAACTGATGAGTGGACCAGATCCTGCATGCATGCATCACATTGCCATGCGTACCACAAATCCCCTCTTCATGAAAATTGCCTCAGCATTTTTGTTGATCTAATGCCATTTTTTTCCCCTAGAAATGATAGCTTGTCAAGTCGAAAGTGATAAGAGTGAGATATAAAGGGGGAGGATTTATGAGGGCAGACTCCTAAGCCAAAGCAAACATCCAGATTGCTGATGCCTTCAGTTCTAAAAATTTGGGGCCCATTGTTAGGTGATTGAACTTTATCACTTGATCAGAATGTTGATTTGATGAGACGTGCCATGGACGTCCCAGATATCTCCCATACTGGAAGACTCATGAATAGGTGGTGCCTACAAATAAACAAGAAAAAGAATACAGCAAACATATTCATAGCAACAATGTTCTTTGTATTGCCAATACAATCAATAATATCAGCCGGATATATCTGTATTGCACCTCAGCGAAACAAACATGGGATGTATTATTGCATGTATCAAAAAATAAATAAATCGGAAAACCCAAAAAAACTTCAATCTTTTGGAAATCTTTTTGGGGGTTTCTTCCTAAGAGTGCTTTAACAACTCATGTTTTTATTATTTATTTATTTATTATTATTTTTTTATTTTACATCAATACACAAATTTGGGAGAGAAATAACAACTTGAAGGTGAAATCAGGCCAGAACTCAAACGTGAGAAGAGGTGGTGAAATTTGTTTTCTTTGTACATAATAGCATGGATTTCTAGTAGAAATCCATGTCTATTTTCATGCATTGACATGGAATGGATTCGAGGGGGGGAAATCAAAATCTCGAATGTTAAAAATAAAGGAAATTGGAGAAATCCTTAATTTTCTCCCTTTTTACCCTTTAAAATGTAATACAAGTGTGGAAGGTTATATGTTGATGAGTGTTAGTTGGCATACAGATTGGTCACACTCCTCTCTTTTTGAAGAGTTAATTTTCAAATAGATAAAATAATAATAACAAAAAATAAAACTACACCATTAGGTACACTCATTATCTGAGCTATAAATAGTACTGGCAATACGTAGAGCAACAGTATTATGACCACATAGTGGAGGTAGCGATGACGGCTTGGCGTAGGCTTGTAGGTCCCTCCCTCCCTCCCCCTTCAGTTTTGAGTGTGTGAGCGCGCGTTTGCATGCGTGCGTGCATGCGTGCGTGTGTTGTTAGTTGTGTTGTATGATATTTGAACGATATGAACTCATGTTGGATATAATTGCACTGCTTTTGTCTGATAGTGCGCACGCATGCACGCACACTTATAGGTCGACCTCATGGGATCTTCCCATGAGGTTGAGCTCTATGGACTCCATTGTGAGGTGTGTTGGACATCCACACCATCAATTTGACGCACCCTTCCATGGTGGGCCATGGGCTTAAAATTCAGGTGAATCCATGATTTGGTGGGCCACACCATAGACAATAGTTGAGAGTGGATGCTCAACCACTAAAACCTTCCTGATTGTTTATAGGGCCCACTGAGATGTGGTTCAGACATCCAACCCATCCATTGTGTGTGTCTCATTTGGATGAGGGGTCATACCAAATTTAATGTCATTCCAAAACTCAGGTGGGCCCCACCAAGTGCTTTTATATGTTTCAGAGTGATTTCACATGGTTTCGGATTGTCTAGCTCACTTGAATTCCGAATGTGGCTGATTTTTGGGACATCCCATAACCTAAAGAGGATCCACCAAAAGCATGGTCCGGATGTCCAGCACATCACAGTGGGGCCCACAGAGCTTGACCTCAAGGGAAGCTCTCGTGAGATCGATCTCATGGAACCTTTTCCCACACACACACACAAATTCCATCATTTTCCTAACGTATTCCTCAAATAATGATATAATTTCCAGTATCTACACAATAAAATCGACGAAATCAATAGATGTTTCCGTATTCCAGGGGTGAAATTCATGTAATGATAATGATATGTAAAACCTTGCATAATAATATATAGACCGAATATCAAAGGGTTTGATTTTTTGATCTGGGAAAAAATTGGGGCACCCACAATCCATGATGAGACCCATCAAATCAACGGTCTTCACCACCATACCACAGGCCCCACTTGTACAGACTTGGGATATAAGGATACCAAAAACAACCAAGCATTGATACCCATACTCAGAAGTACATGAGGTATACATGTGACTCAAATTGCCCAAATTGTGGATCCCAGTTCCGATGGCTCCTAATAAACAACTACACTAAAATTATAACCTAACTGGAAAATTAGCCGATATCTATTGGGGGGGCTTGAGAGAAAATAGCTGAGGTCCAACTTCATCAAAGTTTAGGATTGTCTAACATAACTAATTTATGTAATGACTACAGTGGGGCTCATGATTTGGACAGTTCAACTTAAGCTACACATGCCCTGTGTACAACTTCTGAGTGCATTGACATGGTGTGTTGTAATGGCCGTTAGTAATGGTGGCAACTGTTACATGTTACGGTGTCGTAACAGTCAGAATGGCCGTTACGGAAAAATGACTCGCAACAACCATTACAGCCCCCGTGGGTCCGTTACGCTTCCCATAAAGGCCGTAATGACTCCATAACAGTCCATTACAGGCTGATACATTTTTTTTTTCAGTGAAAAAAGAAAAGAAGAAAAGAACTGTAATAGCCATTACGAAGGCCGTAACAACTATCATAGCCCGTATCGTAAAGGTAACGGTGGTGGCTGTTACGGCCACCATTACCATTATAGAATACCTTGGTGCACTCACATGAACCATCATTATATGTCTGATTTATCAAATAATGCCTATTTCAAAAACTAGGCCACGTTCATGATGGTCAAATGCAACAGGCCAAAATTGTTATTCTTTCAAGAGAAAATTCTAATGAAATTTCATGTATAAAGAAGTAATTATTTGATCTTTTCTTCATGTCTAAATGTCATATCAGTTCTTTCTCGAAACATCTAAATAAAGAAAAAGAACAGTGGTCCACTTCCTCTTACCTCTGATGGCAAGCTCTTAGAAAAGAGGCATAAGAACCACTCTGTGGTCACAAGGGAAACGTCAAACTCCATTGCTTCCAAATGGGCAGCAATCCTGCATTTTACCAATATGAGAAAGAGATTCTCTTGTTTGGGTGCCATGCACTGGTGCTCCTCGTTATGTACTAAAAACATAGGACACATGGTACAATGGTCCATGATCCGATCTTCATTGGATTCATCCTAATATGGATTGGCCATGGTAGAAAAAATCTTACTGATTGTCTTGACCATCCTACAACAATACGAGTACCATGGATCTAAATGTCATCCAAAACAGAGTCGACTCGGGCAACAAAACTAGTCACCAAACTGAAAAAAGGACAGAAACGGATCAAACAGAATGAATCAGCACGAGTGGCACGCTCAGGTCTCCAAACGAGTCACACAACAAAACCGCTATTTAAAACCATGGACCCACCTAGAAATCGACAGCAGGAAAAAAAAAACTGCCAAGGTCATCATTGAACAGGAAATGGCCTTCAGAGAGCGGTCCATCGATTGTGGAACCCACCTCCAAATGCAGTTCGGATCATGAACTCTTGTGCCACGTGTCCAATTCAAGTGCAGGGCCTGGCGCTCATGAGAAATGCACTGAGTCAGCTGATGAAGTCGAACGGATTGTGAATTAAATACCTGGGGTACTTTTGAGAAAGCAAATCTTTGAACACTCTTTGCTCGACATGGCATCCAGATAGGTTATAGGTGTAGCAATCATTTACTAAGACATTTTCAAGGAGGACGGCAAGCATCCAAAACGCATCTTCCTCTGTTTTCATCACTAGCAACAATAGTGCGGCCACAAAATTTAAACCCTGCACCGTTTCATGAGAATTCAAGGCACAAAATCACAAGAAAGCCTAGGATGTCTGTCACTTTCTCTAAGTGATTCACTTTTCATAGAAGTGGAAAACAGCTATACGATCCGACCTAATCTCAACCACAAGCCCTACCTTGGACGGCCATGTCTTGAAAATTTGAAATGTGCACCAATTGAAAATTTCCAATCCAAGTGAACGTGAATAATTTTCTTTATAACCATTAATTTTCTTTCCCCCAAAGTCCTCCAACAAAATGGCTACGTCCAATGAGAAATACTTTGATACTCTGGCAAAGTATAATGAATGATATGCAGGCAGGAAGTTAGAAATTACTGAGCAATTGCGTAAGTGGCAAATAGGTAATTCACACTAAACCGTCCAAATTACGGGTACTAGTTTAAAAATTAATCTTCAGTAATTTAAATATTAGATTGATGAACATCTATTGGACAATTGAAAATGAAAAATATGCATTGACCTTATTTTAAAACACAAGTGTCCACGAATCAGAGATTAGGATTGTTGAATGTGATTTAGCAACAGTGAGTTCCACATGGTTTACTTTGAGTTAATATATGCCACAAGTACCATTTCTAAGTGCCTGCACACCAAGCGTCATACGTAGGCAGAGTATCAAATAGCTCCCAATGTCCTATAAGTGCAATTTTTTGGTATATGGCCCATCCAAGGTACATACTACATGATGAACGGCTCAGATCGCATCCATGTATGACATGTGAATGAAAAGCGAGTCACTGATAAGTTGAGCCAAAAAGAGTGACAAATGCTATAATGTGGCCCCAATGTGATAACGAACAGAATCAATTACCATAAGAGAGCAATGTCAGTAATGAAACAAAACAAATGGGACTTGCCTGACAATACCCAACATGGGAATCTCTAAAAGAATACCCAACAAGGACACGCCGTAAAGCAGCATGGCCTTCCTCTGTATCCAGATAAGGATGACCGGGGAATGTGCGTGGTAAATCCTGCATATATTCCAAGAAAGGAGAGAAATGAGTCAAAGGCAAGTGAAGGCATTAGAAATAGAAAGTGTTGCTTCAACAAAATAAGTGACCATTTCAAATTAACAAGGTGGAGAAATGTTTTCAAACCTGGACCAGAACCTTACCTGTTTTTGTGAGCAGTTCGGTCCAACCCCCAACCCGTTTCAGCTCAAAAATTAACTTGAGTTATATTAAATAAAAAAAATTAAGAAACTATACTTAGAAATCCTAGTATTGAAATCTATATGATAGAGGTCTTTTCCCCCCCACATGTACACCTTAATTGACCCAGACCATGTTGGTGGTTGGTTTCAGTCCAAAAACGTCTGACTGCCTGGTCCGGTCCTGGTTTCAAAACACTGCAATAGAGAGATGAATGTGAAAGGAAAATTAGATAAGATATTGACCCCTTTATTCTATTTCTTTTATCCACATGTGGATGACCTTTGTGTTGCACAATTTCTTTCATATGTTGCATCTCTTAAGGGCTTCTATGGGCAGTCTTCCACTATTGGGATGGATCAAATGTGCCCAGCCCACACTGTTAGTGAAGTTAAGGGCCTGTTTGGAGTTGCTTAATTATGCACTTTTAGAAGATTGTAATTACCAAACACATTCAATTAAGTGATAAAAACATCTGGAAGCAATTACAAAAAAGAGTGCCTGTTTTCCTCTGCGATATGGAGACATGATGCAGGACAACTAATCAATTCCTTCAGGGGACCCTACTCGAGCTTGGTGTGAAAATGCCCCTGCATTAATCAGACACCTCTTGCTCTGATACCATTTTGATGGAGGACAATTAACCACCTGCTCTAAAAGCTCGAATTGATAGAATGTGGCGAATCAATCCCTTTATCTCATAGGCCAGGCCCAATATCCCATAGGTTAGGTCTTCGAGCGAACCCCCCTCATGGACCCCACATCACAGGGTTTTGCCTCACACAAGCCACCCACCTCACACGGGCCGCCCACCCTGAGTGTGCCTCCGCATCCCACAAGCCACCCCACTCAAGCCCAGTGTGAAAATGCCCTTGCATTAAGACATTTCTAAGAGGGGTTAGGTCTTCGACCGAACCCCCCTCGTGGACCCCACATCACATGGGTTCTACCTCACACGGGCCACCCACCCCGGGTGTGCCTCTGCATCCAACAGGCCACCCCACTCGAGCTCGGTGTGAAAATGCCCCTGCATTAAGACGTTTCCAAGTGGCATTTTGTGCTAAATGGGTGGACCCTCAGTTGAGAGGGGGAACATGTGTTAGATCTCTATGCATACAACATGTGCTAGATATCCATGCCATTCATCAAATAGGGCGAAATTGTTAACATGCCACACACACACATCCACACACATACACAGAAGAAGAAGAAGAAGAAGAAGGTAGCACAGTATCAAGTGAGCCACACATGTTTTCCATACAACACGTTAGATATCCAGGACATTCATCAGATAGGATGAAATTGTTAACATGCCACACACACATGCACACACAACAAAAAAGGTAACACGGTCATCAAGTGAGCCACACATGTTTTCCAACTGCCCATTTTTGTCATCCATGTTTTATCCACTTGTTTAGCAGACCACACACCATTTCTGGCCTATGGCATGATCAAGGTGTACCCTACTTGATGAGTGGCCTGGATCTCTAACACATGCTGTCCACCCAATCTTCAGCATGTGTTCCATCCCCTTACATGAGGCCCCTCGTTAAAAGACGACCCCTTACAGTACATAATAGAACTATTTTGTAGGGGGGAGTTATTTGATACTCTAGCAGGGTATCACAAAGGCAATCAGAAATTGCACACGTGGCATACACTAACTCTAAATTGAATCCAGATCCTCTGCTTGCCACAAACAGGAAATTCCTGTTTGTTGCCCTGTGATTGGGCTTCATCATCAAACTGCATTTAATGCAGCAGTGCTGACAGCATCAGTGAAGACGTGGACCAATCACGATGCATGAAAACAAAAATTTCCTGTTTGTGGCAAGCAGAGGATCTGGACTCTTCTAAATTGTGAAACATGCTGTCACTAAGTGACAACCCCAAAACCAGATTGGTTGAACAGTCCTATCCTCTGATTTGTGGACTCTTGTTTGTTGAAAGATGACCATTGGAGAGTTCCATTTAACCCGCCAATAAATGTGCACCTATCTGATAGTCAGATAATCAGATAAGCATAATTTTTGGTTCATGATACGCTTAAATTTGGACAGTTTAATTTTAAATACGTGTATGCCATGTATCCGATTTCAAAGTAATTTCCGAATACTTGATTCATGATACACTTAAATTTGGACAGTTTAATTTTAAATACTTGCATGCCACGTGTGCAATTTCAAAGTAATTTCCAAATGCTTGCACATCATCCATCACATTTTGTCAAAAGTATCAAAGTTTTTCTCTTTTGTTGGATCTTTTCAAATCCAATCTTACATACAATGCCGCAAAGCTCTCCTAGAGGTTTGCTCAGCCAATGTGTGCAGAAGGCATCCCGACTACATGCACCACATGTGCCATTGTGGCAGACAGATGCAACATCAAAGTCATCCATCAGGTGGGTCCAATTATTAAGATGTTCTCACCCAAAAAACAGGCTGGTGCACTTGTCAGGTGGGTCATGATGTTAGAAACAATTGGATGACTCAATTTTTTTTGAGAAAGTTCTTCTAAGCCATAGATTTGTTACATAAATAGCTCTTATTAGTTTACCAGCCTAATTCTTTGATCGAGGCATGCTCACTTGCGCACCTTCTCATGTGAGCACCCGTGCGCACCTTTGCACACGTGTCACGGGCACAAAATCTGAATGGTCCACGTGATGCAACACCCCCTGAAACCTTGCTAACCCAACTTTCAGCCCAATACAAAACTCTAGTGGGCCATAGCAAAGAGAAATGCAAATCAAGGGAGGAAACTATTTCCTTTTGCCATGGCCCACCAAAGTTTTGTATCAGGCTGAAAGTTGGGCTCGTGAGGTTTCAAGGGGTGCCGCATCACGTGGACCGTTCAGATTCTGTGCCCATGACATGTGCAAAGGTATGCACGGGTGCTCACGCAAGAAGGTGCGCAGGTGAGCATTCCTCTTCTTTGATCAACCATCAACATAGTGGTCCAATTGTTTTTTTCATATATGTTTACCAAATATGTTTATTTTTGCATAAGAAAATCCCTGGTAAACAATAAAGAAATTGTTTATTGTTAATCAATTATGCACTTCCTACAAACAACACCAAATGGGCCCCAATGGTTCACAATGTTATCATTTCACCAGAGATGGAATGAACAATATTTAAAAGAAACACTAACACAACGCTTTGTTCATGGCTATTTCAAGAGCAGAATTTTATTTATTTATTTATTATTATTATTTTTGTGATTTTGGAATTTCTACTGTTGGTAGAATTTCCATTCAAAAATTGCAAAATGGCGCTCGTGTTGTATTGGAAAGAAAACTTTATTTTTAGCAATTGCATCAATTTTATTGGAAAGGGAGGAAGAGATTTTCTCACAGAGAATTTACAAAGAAGACCAACAAGAACAAAAATGGCACAAAGCAAGATGACGAGGGTTTGAGGATTGTATCCCATGAGATGACATTCAACTTAGCCCTAATGAAAACCTCATCAAGACAGTGCTGGCATTTTCAAAAGCATCCCATTGCACAATGCAAATCAACCATAAAGTTACAAGGATAATCTCTAGAATATTCTCCCCTTAGGGCCTTCTCCACTCCCATGCCATGCTAAGAAAAAGGCTTTTGTTGATCACAGCATCACTGAAATACATTGGAAGAGGTCTTCCACAACCTTTCTGTGTCTCTGCAAGTGTTGTTTCATGATTTTTGAAGATAGAAATCCTAGACATTGTGAAATATTTTTCTCATGGCCTAGCCAAACGAAGCCTCAAATGGTGAAACCTATGTATTGTTTTTTACCGTCGAAATCCATGTGCCTCCATGAAACACACATTTTCAATTTTCGGAAGCCAGGGTTGTAACAGTGTTGGGTTCAAGCCCATAGCTCAACAGTAGATAGGATGTGTTTCGACATTGAGGTCTTGGGTTTGAGCCCAGATTACCTATCAAAAGATTTTTTTTTTTTTTTTTAAAGGAAAAGGTTGTAACAGTGTTGAGTTCAAATGAAGCATTTCTCAAAGCTTTTTTGGGAAAATTTTCAATGGAAAAATCAGGACCATCCATAAGAATCATTTTGAATAATCCATGTTCATGCTGTTTAGTTTACCGTCTCACAGAACCTTGAAATAGAGGCAGCATTCATCAACTGGGCTAGAGTACCATGTGCTCTTCCACCATTTGTTTAATGGCGATGAATCCCCACCATATATGCAACATGAATATAACTGAATCTAGAGTAGAAATGTGTGCCACAGTTTAGATGGAGCACAACCCAAGATCACACTGATCAGAAAATCTCCACCATCTGATATTGGACATTGAATACATAGCTGATCATTTTCATCTTAACCGTCCACTTGATGGACACCAATTGGATGGTACAATCATCCAATCAATGTGATATCCATGCCACAGATTAGATGGAGCAAAACCCATGGTTACATTGATTGGAAAATATCCACCATCTGATATCAGACAATGAATACACACCACTGATCATATTCATCTCAACATCCATTTGATGGCTACAATCTTCCGATCAATTTGATTTCAGTCATACAATCCATCCCCAGTGGGGCCGCCTACATTTGGAAGGTCCGGTAGATCAATCAGAAAATCCTATCAACAAATCAGAGGTAATAAACAAAATCCTCACAGTCAATCCTACAATTTGCAATCAGATTTCTAGAAAATTGAAAGCAAACAACATAACCAAATAAGAATAATGATGAACTTACATGATCAATCTGCCGGGTTGCAGGCGTGACCTTCCCCTCAACGGCCTTGATCAAATCATCATAGTAGCTCTCTGGTGCTGTCGACCGCTTCTTGGCAGCCCCGGACAAGGAAAGCCACACCTTGGGCCTCAGAACAGGTGGAATTCCCTTCCTGATAAGCCTCTTCAGAGTAATTGTATTTGCAACGACAGATAACTTAAGCTTGGAGACGACAATCCTCTCCGAAAGCGAAGAGAATTTAGGCTCCAAATACCAATCCACGCCTTTGCTGGCTTCCAAGGACCACCACACCCGGGCCTGCCTCCGCACCCGCTCTCTCACCTCATTCAACACATTGACGTCGTCGACATTCCCTTCGACGGTGAAACCGTAGATGTCTTGGAATTTGACAGAAATGTTGGCTTTTTTGGATATGTAATTGGTCATCCAATAAGGGCTTTGGGATTGGAAATCGCGGGAGATTTCTCTCCGCGCCTCGGTTCCGAACATCTCTTTTGGGGGAAGAAGTTGAAAATGAAGGGAATTGAGGAGATTTATGGTCTGTTTCTCGAGAGCATTGCAAGCTTAGGAAAAGACCATGTTTTTGAAGCAATGGAAGAGGCCTTTTCAAGGCACTACAGAATGAAATCTGATGAGTAGATGAGAAATGGGGTTTTCAGTATTGGGTCTTCAAAAAGAAGATTGGGTAGCAAAAACCCATCTCTTGAATCATTGAAAGCGCCTTTTGTGAGGCATTAGAGCCTGAAATCTAATGAGAGGAGATGGTAAAATGTGGTTTTTTTTCCTCTCTTTTTAAATGGCTTTTCTAAGATAATATAGCTGAATAAAACCTATGTTTTGGAAGCATTCAAAAGGCTGCTTTGAAGGCATTAGAGGTTGAAATCTAATAGGAGGACATGGATTTCAAGCCACTGACGTCCCATTTTGATGCATTAGAGCTTGAAATCTAAAGAGAGGGGATTGAAAAAGTGGGTTTTTTTTTTTTTTCCTTTTCTTTTCTTTTCTTTTTTAAAATTGAGTGAAAATCACCAGCATGGCATCTTATCAAGACCCCACATACCTATATCCATCAAAAAGCCCCTGTTTTTAAACTAAAGCATGATATCTGATCAGAGAGATTTTGGTTGAAAAAGGTGGTTCTTTTAAAATGGGTCTTTTGACGCATTACAGCCCAATTAAAAAAGAAAATATCTTTTATGCCATTCAAGAGCCTATCTGTGAAATTTACAGACTTGATGTTTTAAAAAATGGGTTTTTTTTTTTCTTATTTTTTATTAGATTAGGTGTGGAAATTTTTTATTTTTATTTTTTAAAGATAGCAATTTTTACAATTAAAATAAGGAAATTTAATGGGACTTTTCCTTTTTCTTTCAAGGATTTGAAAGATTTGAAATGAATTGGGTTTTTGCCCTCTTAAGAACATAAAAGATTAGGAAAAAAAAATCTAAGTTTTTTTTTTAACGGGATGATAGATTGAAAGAAGGGTCTAGGAGATTTCAAAAAAAAAAAGGAAAAGAAAAAAGAGAAAAAGAAAAAGAAAAGAAAATTCCAATCTTTTTTTTGCAATTAGAGATTGGAATTTGAGGGAATGAGATGGAAAAAAGACTGTTTGTTTTTAGATAGAAAAATAGGAGGTGGAGAGAGAGAAGAGAGATAGGTATTTTGGGAATTTTGAAATTAGTGTAGGCACAGGTGATGGGTGTCCGTGGTTGGAAACTATTTGGGGCACAAAGAGATGTCCATGAGAAATCCACTCCGTCCATCAGTTTCTCAGGATCATAATACTACACTGATACAAAAATAAGACAGATCAAAAATTCAGGTGGACCACACCACATGAAACAGAGTAAATTGAATGAACGCCATTGGAAACTTTGTGCGGACCACATAAGTTCTGGATCAGAATGATATTTGTGAAAAGACTTTATCCCAGTGTTATTAACATTATGAACGGTTTGGATGGAATATTAACATCGTGATCGGCTCTAGGAAAGGTTTCAACGGTAGAATTTTCCATTATCACTTTTTCCTGTTGTGTGGGACAACTGAGTTTTGGATTTTCCTGATATTTTCTTTTATGTCATGCTTTTAGCTTCAGAAACTGATGAACGGAGTAGATTTTTCACTGGAATCTCTGTGGGCCCCACATAGTTTCCCACCACAGCAACTTCCTGTGGACGGAGGCACCGATGGGTGTGCTTTGGATTACGTTGGAAGATCGCATGCCAGGGATTCAATATTTTGTCGGAATGACGAAAATGCCCCTATATGCTTTGTTGGGTGCTGAAAATGCCATTGCAGGATCTAACCGGCCATTAGGTGGGTCTCACCACTCAGCAACAGGATGGATGACATAACAAGATGGACATCTATTTGTACAATAGTACCCCTGGATTGGATTATTTTGTAGGAAGGAATGGACAGCTAAAGATTTTCTGTTGATGTACTTTTAACCATTCATTTCAACAACAATAGTCCAATCGAGCGTTTTTGATCCTCGGATGGTCGTGATTTTTTTCATATAGTCAATCCAATGTGGACCCCATCTAATGATCGGTTCGGATCTTCTACAAGTTTTTTCATGTGTTGAAGATTGAGCCACCTCTAACTTCATCAAAGTATTAAGTCTGTAGCGTTCGAAGGGTATTTCTGTCAAATGACAGCAATTCAACACGTTTTTTTGTCTTATGGAGGGAGTAGGGGTGTTTGAGTAATTATATGAAACAGAAGGGTGGTTTTATATTTGATTCAGGTACTAGGAAGGGAAGAATAGCAACGGTAGGGAGACTCCCGAGAAAAACTTTGATACTCTGGCTGAGTGCGATTGATGATACGCAGTCATTTGGAAATTACGTAAAAATTACACACGTGGAATAATATTAAACCGTCCAAATTATGAAAATCATTGTGGGGTCATCATGAACCAAAGGTTAAGCTTCTATGATTATCTTCCCATCCGATTGAAGGAAATATGTTGGAAAGTTAAAAATAAAAATTCCCAACGGTCCAATTTCCACAAACAAGTTTCCACGATTCAGATGTTAGGATTGATCAACTAATCTGATCTTGATAATTTGAATTCAATACAGTGAGATTGACAATATGATCGGTTTTTTTGAGTTAATGTATGCCACGTGTACAATTCTGAGTGCCTGTGTATCAAGCGTCATACGAAGCCTGATCAGATAACTCTTTGAAGACCCTGACCCTTTCTTTCTTCTCGAGCTAGATAGCGGTAGAGGAGAGTGCACGTGCGAGGGATTTTCAAACATTGGAAGTCATGGTGCCTGGTATTCTGCTGTGTATGACTCATCATATGCACGCATGCAGCCAAAACCCACGTTAATGGATGATTTTAACTCTCTGTTCGGTGGCCATAAGATGGATGGTTTAGAAGAAATGAATCAGACGGTTGAAATTCGTCAAGAAAATGTCTATGGGTGGTTAGAAAAAGTTCGCATTGAACTATTTTTGGTCTGCAGGTATCACATTATTAGTGGACCCGTATTTGGAAGGTGTGGATTGAGGTGCGTCAGACCATATATGGAGTGAGGATGTGCACGTGTATGATATATCATAGTCTGTCAGAGTACCGTTTGTTTTCCCCCCTTTTATAAAAAGGAGTAGTTTGCTGACTTTGTCCAAGCAGGTAAGAGATGGACGGCACGATTATAGCTACGAGGTACACGTGTGCACATCTGAGCGTGCCAATGGTTTCAACGGAACAAAAAAGAAACCAAGGTGGATAAGCCGCCTACGCCTCTATTTTTCTGGGGCCCACAACGCTCTTTGCTTCCATCCCCTGACACGTGTCCGTTTAGTGGCTAACGGTTCGTACCCAGTTCAAAAATGTCTTGATCCTGTCCAACGGTGTCCTTTTCTGAAATGTACTCACTCGAGTACATTTTCTGAGTGTACTCACCTTACACGTGGACCATGAACAGGTACGCGAGATCGCATCCGCTCATCAAGGAACCCCACTTTGTAGAACACCGTGACCGAAAAATCAGACCAATGCAATCAAAGGATTGGCCACATGCGTACAAGAAAAAATGAACGGTTAAGATAAAATAGACTAATGCAGTGTCCATATCATCACGAAATGGAGCACATAGTTCTGTACATGTGGGCCATGGTTCCGTGATCCAAACCGTTGATCTTACAAAACACACAGCTGATACTATCTGGCTCACAAATTCCAAAGTTGGAAGATTCTACACTATCAATGAATGGCCCAGACAATGACGGTTAAGGAGAAGGTCCCTAGTCCAAGGAAAACGTTATACGGCTAGAGGGTTGAAATTCCAAAGTGGGGTTTAGTGGGGTTTATTTGTCATCTAAACTATTCATAATATCACGGAAACATGGATGAATGGAAAAAAACAAGCATAAGCTTGATCCAAAACTTCTTCAGTAGGCATTCAATTCACACGGTTTCCTGTGGTGTGGTCCATTTTAGCCTTGTATATTCTTCATTTTTGGGACAAGGCCCTCAAATCTCATATACAAATGGGATAAAATATATAAATCACAATGGACCCCCACACAATCCGCTTATGTGAGCCCCCCCTAGCTTCTCAGGGAAAGGTTTTGGCAGTCAATTTACATCAAAAACATTTTTGGCCACCCATTTTAAAAGCGGAATGGGTGGTGACCCAGCACAGACCAGCTAGGTGGCGTTGGGCGCTGTGAGCCTACATTGATATATGCATTTTATATTCACATTTTCATTTTTTCTAGTAATTTATTTAATGGCATGAGTCTAAAAGTAAGTAGATCAAAAGCTAAAGTGGACCGCACCATGGAAAACAATGGAGAAAATGACACCCTGGGCGTGTTTGGGCAGTGGGATTAGAAGGGATTAGGTGGGATGGAATTGCATTCGGTCCGGTGCCAATTCCACTCTATGTTTGGGAGAAATGGAAAAGCAGCTTATGAAATTGCATTAGGTAGCGTGCCAATTTCATTCAATGTTAGCAAGTTGAGTAGGTCCCACCATGATGTGTGGGCTATATCCACACTGTCCACCCATTTTTAGAGATTATTTTAGAGCATGGACCAAAAAACAGGTAAATCTAGAGCTCAAGTGGACCCCACCATAGAAAGCAACGGGGATTGAATACTTACTGTTGAAAACTTCTTTGGGACCACATAAGTTCCGGACCTGCGTCATTTTTAGGCCTATGCCATAAAATGAGGTTACAAAACAAATGAACGGTTTACATATAACACATGTGTGTTATTCTCAGTAATTTCAAATGATGGTGGGTATATCCATTCAATGTACCACCATATTATTAACAAAACATGGAATTAATTTTATCCCATAGCAACAAGGGACAATCCCTGCCATGGGTAATAATTATGTTTTTTAAATTCCATCCCACCTAATTCCTTCTAATCCCACGGCCCAAACGTGCCCTTATTTTTCATCTAATCTCTGGATAAAGCCAAACGGACCCGAATGAATCTAAATAAAAGGAAAACACAAATATCAGGTTTATCTAAAACTTTTATAAAAGAAGTTTTTAGTAGTGGCGTTGAATATTTACTGTTTCGTGTGGTGTGGTCCGCTTGAGCTTTGGATCTACTTTACTTTTGAGTTCGTTATAAAAAATGAATGCGGATAAAACACACGTCGTGGTCGGCCCGCAGCGTGGGTGGTGTTGGGTCCCCATTTGTTTTAAAACTGCGGTCCATCAAATCATTGTGACAGTTTTCAGGCCAGGTCATTAAGACCTTCTATGATGGACGGCTGAGATCTCACGATCATAATCAGCAGTAATGCACGTGTGGTGGCATGTAAATGGGTCTCTTCATGAAGCAAACCTTTGATTTGTGGGTCACATGTTTTGGTAATCCAGACCGTTGATCACTGTTTGGTAATACAGAAAGCTGGTTGAGAAGCGAAATAAGTCAATGGTCAGAATTCCACTGAAAAGAAGTGCCATGATTAGTCACTAGGACTGTCCAGTCGAAGACATTTTTGGCGTATGGCCCACCTATGGTGGGAATACAGAGACCTATAATCTGTATTACCTAACAATGGGCCCCACCTATCATAAGTGAAAACTCCCGCGTATAGTGCAACGATTTGCAGGTGGCAAATCATATATAATTCCTTTCTTTTTCTAGCCCAATCTGCTTGGCCCTTCAACCCCACCAAGTGATGATCCAGACCGTTCATCTCTAACGTCCCATGCTATATATTCTAAATAGAAAATATCTTACCGTTAAGAGATACTCACCATTTATAGGGAGTTGAGCAAAAAAACTTCTTATGTGGACGTATGTTTCTAGCTATGCCATGTGTATTTTTTCCATGGACCATCTACAGTCAGATCTTCTACATGAGAGGCCTGGATCATCAGATGGTGGGCCAGAAGTGGCAAGACTTGCAAGCCAACCTCTTCAAGAAATGATAGGAATTATGAAGATGTGGTGGTGGGAGAATGATGTTGTTCACGTGTGATATTTATTTATTTCAATTTTCTGTTCCCAATCAATGAAGAGTAGAATCCACGCTACTGCCTTTTCATCCTTGAATAGTACAGTAGCGTGGGTCCCACCACTTAAACCGACAATCACGCGCCCTAGTATACGGATGGAGAGCCCAGAGGCCCACATGAAATGATGGTTGGATAATCGGAAGCTTTAATCAGGTGGTGGCATTTGTATATGGATTATGATCATATTAGAGTACAGATGTTTCATTTCTTCTGTATATTTCAGTTACACTGATAGTGAAGTATCTTGTGGTAAGGGGTCATATGGTCTGTAAGTTTTCTTAGATAAGCTAGGCATTTGGATTGTAAGTTACTTTAGATTAACTACTTATGGATAGAGTAAACTTATCTTGGTTTTTTACTTGTTTAGCAAATAAACATGTTTAGGGAGTGTTTAAATCGTAAGTTACTTTAGATAAGCTTTTTATGCCATAAGTAGTTACGAACACTTCAACATGAGCACGGTTGCTTTCACTACTTTCTTTAGTTGCACAGATGAGATGTGGTATTGACTCAGATATGAAGACGTATTTGATTTGCAATTGTTGTTGGGGATTTATGCTCTGCAGAATCACACAGATCTAGATCTAAGATAGCAATTCAATAGTAACAAGTAATCACAGAAGAACACAAAGTTTTAACGTGGAAAACCCTTGCGAGAAAAAACCACGTCACAAAGCGACAGAAATCCACTATGAAAAGAAAGTTACAAGAGAGAGGACTTACCCGATTCAAACAACCTTGAATCTTACCCTTGCTACACCCTTTGATAACCTTAGAACCTCTTTAGAAAGCTTTAGAATAATTTCCTCTTTTAGAAAAGCCCTAGGGACCCTTATTTATAGTTTAGGCAACTTCGTTTCGCACTTTGCGAAATACCGACTCAAATTTTTACAGTCCGCATCAGATTCGGAAACGAATCTGTGTAACTACGACTAGTTGAGCCGAGGCTACAACTGGTCGTAGGACCCTTACGACCGGTCGAGCAATCCCTATGACCGATCGTGAATCCCAGACACTAAAGAAGAGAGCTCCCTGGACTTTGAGTCGAATGGGCTATGACCGGTTGAGATGACCCCTACGACCGGTCGAGCAATCCCTACGACCGGTCGTAGGCGGTGAAGACTTTCTAACAACAATCTCCACCAAGTCTTCAACCTTCAACCGTGTAGCACATTGACCTCTCATTTTATCTCTTCATCGCATCATAGCTTCAATCAACGCTTCTAGTGCACACTCCGTCCTTCTTTTACGCCATTGCCAAGCCCAGAGAAGTTGTACAGAACTTGAACTTCTTTGTAGGAACGACCTTGGTGAGCATGTCTGCTGGATTCACGCTGGTGTGTATCTTTTCCAATGTGACGCCTCTTACCTCAAACACTTGTTGGATAAAGTGGTAACGAACATTAATGTGTTTAGTACGTGAGTGATAAACAGAATTTTTAGCCAAATTGATAGCGCTCTCGCTATCACAATTAATCAGCACGGTCTCCTGCTGAAGTCCCAATTAGTTTATCATGCCTCTAAGCCAAATACCTTCTTTAAAAGCTTCCGTCACTGCCATATATTCTGCTTCGGTCGTGGAAAGAGCCACCACGGATTGAAGTTTCGACATCCAACTAATTGCTCCACTCGATAATACAAACGAGTATCCTGAAGTAGACTTCCTGGAATCTATACTGCTTGCGTAGTCAGAATCCACATACCCTACCAACTTTGTCCCTGTTTTCTCAAAAGTTAAGACGTAGTCTTTCATACCTTGAATATATCGAAGTAGCATTTCACCGCTTCCCAACGTTGCTTGCCGGGGTTTGACATGTATCTGCTCACAACACCGACTGCTTGTGAAATATCCGGTCTCGTACAGACTATGTCATACATTAAATTGCCAACCGCATTCGAATAAGGCACATGAGATATAACATGCTTTTCCTAATTGAATTTAAGACATTGTTCTGAGGAAAGCTTGAAGTGAGCCGCGTGGGGAACGCTTACCGACTTTGCCTGATCCATCCCATACTTGATCAATACCTTTTCAAGGTATTTTGACTGTCATAACCAAAGCCTGCTCCTCTTCCTGTCTCTATGAATATCTATGCCGAGAACCCTCTTTACAGCCCCCAGATCTTTCATCTCAAATGTCCCAGATAACTGAGTCTTCGGTATGTTGATTTCAGACATATCATGACAGGCGATCAATATATCATCAACATACAGTACTAGGATGATGAATTTTTCATCACTCAGTGTCTTGTAATAGACACAGTGATCGTATTCACTCCGAGTAAATTTCTGACTCACCATGAAAGAATCAAATTTTTTATACCACTGCCTAGGCGACTGTTTCAGGCCGTACAACGACCTCATTAACCTGCAAACCTTTTTCTCTGCCCCTTTAACTTCGTAGCCCTCTGGTTGCTTCATGTAAATCTGCTCTTCCAATTCCCCATGCAGGAATGCAGTCTTCACATCCATCTGTTCTAGCTCGAGATCGTATTGGGCAACCAGCGCCAACACGAATCTGATAGATACCTGCTTAACCACCGGCGCGAATATCTCTGTGAAGTCGATTCCTTCTCTCTAAGTATAACCCTTCGCTACCAACCTTGCTTTGTATCTATCTTGTTTCCTTTTGAATAACCACTTACGTCCAATCGCTTTTCGACCCACAGGAAGCTCCACTAGCTCCCATGTGTGATTTTTGTGCAACGAGTCCATCTCATCATCCATCGCCGCCTTCCACTTTTCTGCATCAGGCTCATCAAGAGCCTCCTGAATAGTAGACGGGTCCCCCTCATCTGTAATGAGGGCATATGCAATATTAGAGTCGTCCCTGTATCTTGCCGGTAACCTGCGATCACGCGATGGGTTCCTTCTCACAGGTGGCTGCTCCACCTGACCCTGTACCTTTGTCTTCGCATCTGTCTCTGCCTGTGTATCATCTGTATCAATCTGGACATCTACGATTACCCTTTCCGGTTCCCCTTGCTTCCTTTGATCATTCTTGCAAAATAGGGAGCTTTCATCGAATCTGACGTCACGGCTAGTGATGACCTTGCGTGTGACCTTGTCGAATAACCTGTAACCTTTCACACCAATGCCATAGCCAACAAAGATATACTTTTTGGCTCTATGGTCTAGCTTATCTCTCTCAACTGACGGTACATGAGAGTAAGCCTCACAACCAAATATGCGTAGGCCTGAGTAGTTGATTTTCTGACCACTCCATACTTCTTCTAGGATTTTACATTGAATTGCCTTTGAAGAAGACTGGTTCACCAAATAGCAAGCCGTGTTAACGGCCTCACTCTATAGGTCTTTGCCCAACGTAGCCTTACTTAACATGCATCTAGCCCTCTTCAGGAGAGTTCGATTCATTCGCTCAGCCACACCATTTTGCTCGGGCGTGTGGTGCACTGTGTTGTGCCTGATTATCCCTTCATCCTTGCAATATTCATTAAACTCAGTGGAAGTGAATTCTCCACCATTGTCAGTCCTTAAAACCTTTATTTTTCGCCCTGACTATTTTTCTACCATTGCCTTCCATTGTTTGAATATGGTAAAAACTTCGGATTTACGTTTCATGAAGTAAACCCAAACTTTCCTTGAGTAGTCATCAATGAATGAAATAAACCATGAAGACCCTCCAATGGAAACTTCTGGCGATGACCCCCATACGTCAGAGTGTACATAATCAAGCACTCTCTTACAAACATGTTTTCCAGATTTAAAAGACAGTTTAGATTGTTTACCATATATACAATGCTCGCATATATCTAAATCAGAATTTTTAAAACTAGAATCAAACACCGATCAGAAAGTACGTTCATACCCCGCTCGCTCATGTGGCCCAGACGAGCATGCCCATACGTAGAGACATGGAGTCTGCAATAGCTACTGCCGCCCAATCAACCTATAAAGGTTTCCATGCCTCTGCGCTCTCATAACCATGAGTGCTCCTTTTAAAACTTTAAGGACACCATCCATACCAGTGAACTTGTACCCTATAGCCTCGAGTTCACCGAGAGAAATCAGACTTTTCTTCATATCAGGAACGTGCTTGACGTCAGTCAAGGTACGCTCCATCTCATCAAACATCTTGATACTCACTGTGCCAATAGCCACAACATTACAGGCATTGTCATTACCCATAAAAACCTGTCCACCATCGCATTCTTTGTAATTGGCGAACCAACTTCGATGAGGAGTCATGTGATAAGATGCTCCTGTGTCAAGTATCAACTCATCTTTATGATTGTCGTGTAAGTGACCAATCATAGAAACAGACAGAACATCACTACCACTTGATTCTTCATCAGATGTGACCACATTGGCCTACTTGGAAGAAGCCGCTGAATTTTTTCTTCGTTTAAAGATTTCTACAATCCTTCTTCATGTGTCCAGACAACCCACAATTCCAACACTTTAATTTTCCTTTGCCCTTGGCCTTGGATTTAGATCTAGGTCTTGAGGACCCTGTACCTTGATTAGAATCTCTACCCCTCGTAATCAGTGCATTGGAAGATGCCCCCATGTCACCGTTTAACTTTCTCATAGCCTTCCCTTAAAGGGCTGAGATAACGGTGTCAACACTTAGGATTTTATTTGTTGTGCATATCGTGTCCCTAAAAGACTCATATGATGCAGGAAGAGAATTCAACAATATACATCCCTGTTCCTCGTCTTTGACCACTTTCTCCATATCCAGCAATTTGCACATTAATTTATTAAAGTTGCTGATATGAGCTTTTAGATCTCCACCCTCTGCCATCTTGAAGGAATAACACTGTAGTTTCAAGTGTAGGCGATTTTCAGAGGAGTTCTTTGCATAGATGTTTTCTAACTTCGCCATAAATCAGCTGCAGTTTTCTCCCTCAAAATATTATAGAGAACCTCATCCGTGAGACATAAACGGATAGAAGCTAAAACATTGCTATCAAGGTTTTTCCATTCATCATTTTTCATGGTAGATTTCCGCTCCTCAAGAGCCTTAATCTCGCCTTGCTTGGTTAACAGGCTAATCATCTTAACCTTCTATAACTCAAAATTATTTTCACCTGAGTACTTCTTAATATCAAACTTGTTATTTTCCATTATTACTAATCCTGCAGATTCAGATCAGTGCCCCAACGATTGCTCTGATACCACTTGTTGGGGATTTGTGCTTTGCGGAATCATATAGATCTAGATCTAGGATAGCAATTCAATAGTAACAAGCAATCACAGAAGAACATAAAGTTTTAACTTGGAAAACCCTTGTGGGAAAAAACCACGGCACAAAGCGACAGAAATCCACTATGAAAAGAAAGTTACAAGAGAGAGGACTTACCCAATTCAAACAACCTTGAATCTTACCCTTGCTACACCCTTTGATAACCCTAGAACCTCTTTAGAAAGCTTTAGAATAATTTTCTCCTTTTAGAAAAGCCCTAGGGACCCCTATTTATAGTTTAGGCAACTTTCTTTCGCACCTTGCGAAAGATCGACTCAAATTTCCGCAGTCCGCATCAGATTTAGAAATGAATCTACGTAACTAGGACTAGTCGAGCCGAGGCTACGACTGGTCGTAGAACCCCTACGACCGATCGAGCAATCCCTACGACAGGTCGTGAATCCCGGACACCAAAGAAGAGAGCTCCTTGGACTTTGAGTCGAGCGGACTACGATCAGTCGAGACGACCCATACGACCGGTTGAGCAATCCCTACGACCGATCGTAGGCGGTGAAGATTCTCTGACAACAATTGTCACTAGCGAAAAAAGGGTTTAAAATCTACATCTAGCTAGAATCATAAAATTGCTAATGGATCAAAGGATTGTGGGATTTCTCAATTCAAGTTACTCCTGTGGTTGGCCTACGACCATAGATTATGAGTAAGGGTCTCAGTAACAAAAGAGGAAGGGGTTAGGCACCATATTTAGCTCACACAATATGTGGTCTTTATTTTATAAAATTTATAATATTTTACCAAAGTTTTAGTAAAATTTTAACATTATTTGACCGTGTTTTGCATAACCCATAAAGAGTCGAACATGCAAAACTAATAAACCATTTAGCCTTGACTTCATAGAGCTAGATGACTTCGGGTAGGCAAAAAAAAGAATATGCGAAACAATGCAGTAAATGAGATAGGTATGATCTTAGCCTTATATCACCAAACTTAAGGCCTTAGGTAGGTGCGTGAAAAGAAAAGATATGTGTAAAGAAATGACAGAAGAAGTGACGTGGTGTATTGGGGATGTGTAAAGTGGAATGCGATATGGGTTTGATTGAGATGTAAGTTAGAAAGAGAGATTAAACATCATTTTTCTACAAAAGAAATGGTCGGATGTCCCCAATTCCAACTCCATTCTTGACTTATGCGACTTCCTCAATAAGCTTTTTTATCTCCTAGGGTGGGCAGCGCCTCAACATTATCAAGAATATTCAAGACATATTAGAGCCTCAAACAGGCCACCTGACCCCATCAGGGTCTTTCAACAATTTCTTTTCTCACTTTACACCTTCTAGAATTGTCCGAATCGTCCTCCCAAGGCTCTATGGAAAGTCCATTTTATAAAACATAAGGCCTCCTATATAAGGGCCGATGTTGGATTTTTTATTATTTTTTAAAACAACTTTAAGGATGGTTGATGGTATCAGCCGAAAAGAAAATTTGCAAAATCGTCGGCCTTTGTATGGGTGGTGGTTGAGTTTCTCCTCCTCCAAATAATTGTCCTTCCATGCAAACGTTGGTTGGGTTTCAGGAGGGTGCAATTGATCGACCATGGCTCATTTTTCTTTTGCTTTCGGTGGTACTTGATCGGATCTGATGGTTTCTTTCGAGAGGTGTCGGGGATCGGTCCTTTTGACTCGTCCAATTTTATATGATTGTCAGGCCATATAAAATAAAATTTATCAAGGTGATGTGTGATTAGGATTCTCAAATGACTTAGATGTTTGACCAATTTCTGATTTGTCGGTCTTTATTTATAACAATCCATCTTGGTAAATATCATTGGATCAATCCGAGGTTCCTTTTTGCCTAACTACTCAGATTTTGATGCTTCCCCTAGATTGATTGGATATGTTTTATTAAGATAATTGAGTTGTTGGAGTTCCCGGGGTGCTTGGTAATTGGCCGGGATTTAATCAATTAGATTTTTGATCAGTCGATCAGGACCGTGGACTGTTTCCTAAAAGTGTTGAGGATTTTTATTTTTTAATCCGTTTGGATTGTTAACGATTCTTGGATCACTTATAGATGATTTTATTAGAATGTTATGCGAATAGTGTCTCCGAGGAGTTCGAATAGATGAATCGAAATTTGATCGATTAAGTTCTGAATCTACCAATATAGTCCATCAAGTGTTCCCAAGATGTGTTGAGGTTGTTCTCATTTGACCCGTATAGTTTTTCAATAATTATAAGGTTACCGATAGACAGTTTTATTGAGGCCAAGGTGAAACTCAAAGAGTAGTTTATCCTCATTTTGGGTGGAGTATTTACAGTAGCTTATCTTAGTTTATACTTATTTTGCAAATAAGTATGTTATCACCAAAAAGTAGAAAAAGATGTTTGGTTTCCAATATCACAAGTATTTGTCCTTGAAGTTTGTTTGGTTCTTCTCATGTCCACCATCCATCACGTGCGGCTAATGTAAGCTCCGTATCCTAGACCGTACCGTTCCATAGGCTTCCGCGGTCTTTCCGGTCGAATTCCGGCAACCTTCGACCCTTAATCGATATTTGCGCGTGACCTTGATTCTCATGCCGTCAACCCGAGTCGACTCAACCCAAGACCTTTACCTTAGCGACCGCGTCGTCGCCGCGGTTCCGATGCCGCGACTCGCGGGCCAAGGCGATACCGTGGTTATGAGATGTGAGCCAGCGTTCGGTGCGAGGAAAATGCCGCGCATGCTAATTGTGAGAGAATCTCTACAAGATGTCACATCAATCAATCAACCCATCAATCCCATCATGTCAAGTACACATCACCTTTCACCCTTTCCCAAGCAAGCCCCAAAAGTCAAAAAGTTTCTTACAACCCATGCTTTTCTTACAACTTTTGCCATAAAAGTCAAAAAGGGGCTCTTACACCCATCACCACCACATCCATCACTCCATCACCCATCACTCCCTCTCTCTCTCCCTTTACAAGTCTCTCTCTCATTTTCAAACTCTCCAAAAAGCAAGAAAAAATTTCATACGTATGAGCTTTCCAACTCTTCCAAGCTTCAAGTGTGGCCCACCTTTCCATCCCTACATCTCCCATCCTAGCCATCCATTTCTCATCTTCCTCCATCAAAGAGAAGCATAAGGAGCTAAGGAAGCCAAGGGAGCAAGAAGATCAAGCGGTGGGTGCTTTGATAGGGTAGTTTTAATATTTTTAAGATGGGTCAAGTGAGGCCAACCGATCAATGGTTTGGATCTCACTTTGGATGTGGCCGATGGCCCACTTGGATCATCATGATCATTCCATGATGGGGCCATTCTCCATGGACCCCATCATGATGTTTATTTTCCTTGCATACTTAGGGTCATCTAGACCGTCTATTTTAGTGGAGAAGGGATCTCCACCGTTGGATTTCGATTTCATGGACCCACATGTAATGGGACCCACTTGATGTATGATTTAGTGCAAGGGAGGGCCCATAGTGCCAGGGTCCCTCCATCACGCGTGTCCCACTCTCTATCTCTCTCTTCCTCTCTATTTCTTTTTCTTTATGAGATTATGATATGGTTGTGTGGCCCACTTGGATGGACCCCTCCACGAGGTATGTATTTTTATCCAAAATATCTAGAAGTGGGGCCCACCTTTTAGGTGTTGTACACACACCATTCATCATGAGGTGGCCCACTTGAGCAAAGCCTCCGTGCATGTGCAACGTCCAGGGACGCTGGACGTCACTGGAAGAAAAAAAAAAGAGTGTTAGCTTGTTTCCAAATGGGGTGGTCCATTCATGTAGGCCCCACCTTGATGCATGTATTCAATCCACGCCGTCCATTCCCTTCTCAACCCCATTTCAGGCGTTGAACCGAAAAACAGAGTCAATTCGAGGTTTTGGCGGGCCACACCATATCAAATGGTGGTTTTCACCATTGAAGCCTTCCCTGAAATTATTATTCGCCGAAATATGTCCAATATTAGACTTGTTTTGCTTGTGTTGAGCCATGGAAGGCCATTAGACGGAGTGGATTCTCAAAATGTGGACCCCACCTGCGAAAACCACAGAAAAAGCTGGAAAAAAAAATAAATGCAAACACAGCAGCGTCAGCTGCTGTGTCAGAAAGGCAGCAGGCGCTGCCTGCGCACCAGTGTCCGGGCGGACGGCGGACGGGCAACAACCCACGGCTTTAGCCGTGGGTCCCACCTTGATGTTTATTTGTCATCCAACCCGGTCACGAGATGGGCCGCTCTCAGCAGTGGGCCCCCCTCCAAATTTCAGATCCATCCGAATCTCAAGTGGCCCACATGATATGAAATAGTGAGATTGAGTGGCTGCCATTGAAACTCTTCTAGGTCCTCCCTCTTAGTGGATTGGATGAAAATTTAACATTTCGGTGGGCCCCACGTGGGGCTACACCTAATATATGTGCTGTCCAGGCCATCCAGGGCCTGGACGATGTTAATTATATTATATTATATATATATGGTATATATTATATATAGCATTATTATATTATATATATTATATATGTTATATATCACTGTCCAGGCCGTCCAGGGCTTGGACGTGGTTTATATTATATTATATATATAGTATATTATATTATATATATATTATATATTATATTAAATATATATATACATATATATGATGGTGGGCTTTTATGGGACCCACCATGATGCATGTGTTTCATCTAAACCGTCCAATTATTTGGAAATTTATTTAAGGCCATGTGTTGAGGCCCATCTTAATGTGTTTGTGGGCCGTCCATTGAGGCCCACCTTGATATGTATATATGAGGCCCATTTTGATGCATTCTAAGGCCCGTGGGCTATGGCCCATTGTAATGTACATAAGGCCTGTTGGTGAGATTCATTAATGCGGCCCATTTGATGAATGTAAGGCCCATGTGATACGGCCCATTTGATGTATTGAAGGCCCAACGGGATATACCTAAGGTCCATTGCAATGTGCAATCCCAACATAGTTTATGTAATGATGTTTATGACAGTCGTGCCTTGGGAGCAATGTTGGTTTGACGTCCACATTGCACGTTTAAATGTTGGTTAAACGTCCACATTACGACTCTCCCTAGGGCCCATTGATAGGCCTGTACTCGTTGTGTGTAGGCCGTCTAGGCCATCTGCGTTGTAAGGATAATGCATTACTTTATAACATGTGTAGTATAGCTCCATAACTCATGATCATACGCATCATATGTATGCTTGATATGAGAAGTGACTGATCATAGCATATGCCTTCGGGCAGATTATTTAGGGGCTCCCGATTAGGGGGTGTTGCACTACATGAGCGCATGATACGCGTAGGATTGCTGTATGACTGGATAGTATGATTCATGCATTCACATTGTGTGATATGGTTACTATACGCCCTAGCGACATCAGGGCCGTAGCCTCCACTGACGTATCGTGGTTGGCAGGATTGGATACCGAAAATATTATTCCACATAGGGTGCTATAGATATCCCTGGGTGAAAGTCCCTAAACCCTTATGGTACCAAGAGGTTGCTCCAACGTCAACCGAGTGGGTGCATGAGTGCCGAGTGCTGATTACCAGACGGTTGCGCTTTTCACTGTGTCGTGGTCGGTTGGAAGGGGGTACGGCCTTACACGCCCGAGAGTAGGGGGCAGTGCTAGGCCGAGTTTGACCAGCTCGAGGAATGGGTCCGCTATTGACCAGCCGAGCCCGATATTGACAGGCGGATAGTGAGGTCTTTTTCACTTACCTTATTGCACGCGATGGGGCGGCAATCTGGCTTGGAGTGTACTAGACCCCGGTGATATCTCAGATTTTAAGCTGTATTAATGTGGACTTAGATGAGAATTTGTATGCTTGAATTGTATTTCGCATTGCATGGCCTTGGTAGGGCCGACATCATTCATGCTTTGCACCGTATGGCCTTGGTACGGCTAATGGTATTCTTGGCATTCATCAGCATGTTCCGCATTACTTTGATACTGTATAACTGCATTACCACCTTGAGCACACACTTTCACCACCCTCTAAGCTTTCTATAAGCTTATGCACGACCGTTACGTGCAGGTGGCATTAGGTTGAGGCTTGGGCGCGTGACAGATCATTTTGGAGTTTTTGTTCATCATCATTGTATTTCCCTTTATGCTTATTGTACTTGTAAAGTTTTTGATCATAGTGAAAATGTGATGGAGTTTTTGGTTGTTGTTGTGGGTTATGCCTTTGGTTATGCTTATTACGAATCAAACTGATGTTAAAAATCCTCCTCGTAGCATCCTAGGATCGGAACTTGGCGAATGGGCGCTGAGAGCCGAGAATGGGGTTCTACGGAGGCTGTCGGCGCCGGATTCGGCGATCGAGAATTTTGTGAGCCCGGTTTTCGAGTTTGGGACGTGACAGCTAACCTTTGACATGGATCATTCATTCTGTGGGCCCCACCTTTGATGTGTGTTATCCATCATGTGGGGCCCCCCTTGGATGCGGGCCATTCATCATTAGTGGCCAACTTTTAATGTGCACAATCCATTATAAAGCGCTAACCTTTAATGTGCAATCCATTATGTGGGGCCTCCTTTGATATATATATATATATATATATATATATATATATAGAGAGAGAGAGAGAGAGAGAGAGAGAGAGAGAGAGAGAGAGAGAGAGAGAGAGAGAGAGAGAGGTGAAAAGTCAAAAAGCTAAAATAAAAAACTTACATGGATGGGTAGCTTTAATCACATAAGTTACTTTTGAAATTATATTTAACAAACTAACTTAACTGAAAAAACTAACTTAATGACTTAACATAAGGTAAAAAGTAACTTATTTGGTAGTATCCAAACAAACCCTTAATACATAACATACTTGCCAGCTAAAAAGTACAAAAGCATATTTTGTCTTCAACGTAACATCCCAGAATATTTATCCCTAAAGTTTGTTTGGTCCACCCTTATATTCACGGTCCATCATGTGAGGCCAATCTTTGATGTGGACTGTTCATTGTGTGGGCCTCACCTTTGACTAGGCCATCTATCATGTGGCCCCATGTCATGGATGTGGGCCATTCATCATTGGGGTCTGACCTTTAATGTGCATTGTCCATTATGTAGGGCGTACCTTTGATGTTGGTCATCCATCATGTGGGGCCCACCATCAATATTATTGTACATCATGTGGGGCTCACCTTTAATGGCCACAACCCAACATGTGGAGCCCACCTATGATGTGGACCACCCATCATGTGGGCCCCACCTCTAATATGGGCCATCCATCATGTGGGGCCTGCCTTTGATGTGGGTCACTCATCATTATGGTCAACCTTTGATGTGGATCATTCATCATGTGGGGCCCACCATCCATCATATGGGGCCCACCTTTATAATCATTTGTCTATCCTTTGAAGCCCAACTTTGATGGTGATCATCCATCCCCATCTTCAATGTGAGCCGCCATCACAAGGGGCTCACCTTGGATGTGAGTCATTCATCATTAAGGGCCAATCTTTGATGTGGATCGTCCATCATGTGGGGCCCACCTCAATGTGGGCCATCCATTATGTGGGGCCCAACTTCAATGTTCATTGCCCATCATTTAGAGCCCACCTTTGATGTGGATCGTCCATATTGTAGGCCTCATCTTTGAAGTAAGTTGTTCGTCATACTGGCCCGCTTTGAATGTGGGCTATTTATCAATAAGAGTCAGCCTTTGATGTGGACCATCCATTATGTGGGCCCATGTTAATACGAGGTTATCCATCATGTGGAGCCCACTTTTGATGTAGACCGTCCATCGTGTGAGCCCTACCTTCAATGTGAATAGTCTGTCACATGGAGCCTCCTTTGATACAGACTGAGTGAGTGAGAGAGAGAGAAAGAGAGAAAGAGAGAGAAATGGAAAAGTAATAAGTTGAAAAGCCAAAAAAATAAAAAAATAAAAAAACAAAAAAAACTTATTAAAATAAGTAGTTTTCAATACATAAGTTACTTTTACCATAATACTTATTGAACTATCTTAAGGGCATGTTTGATTTTCTAAACCAATTGTAAATACACTGCAAATGGGAGTAATGATTATTTCTTTTGGTAATTGCGGCATTGTTACCTGTGCTTGATTTGACGGTTACTTCTTGAGCTAAAAAATCGATGACACTACAAAATATATTTGGGGCCCACTTTGATGTATGTGGCTTATCCACATTGTCCATCTATTATGTAAGGTAAATTTATGGCTTGATCAAAAAAATGAGGTTGATAAAAAGCTCAAGTAGACCACATTATAAGATTTAGGGAATTGAACATCTACCGTTAAAAACTTATCAGTACCACTATTTCTTTTAGTGTGGGTTACTTGAGTGTTGGATTAGCCTTATTTTTTGGCTCATGCCTCAAAATGTTACGCTAAAAATGGATGGACGACGTAGATATATCTTATATATCAGGGTGGGGTTCAAAAATTTAAACTAATCTTTTTTACTCGATTTTCAAAAATAAAATGTAATTGTATTTTCAAATGGGGTGGAGAAGTAATAATTACTAATTCATTGGGCATTTACATGGGATTTGGAAAATCAAACAGGCCCTAAATGAAAGAACTCAATGGCTTAGTATAAGTAAAAAGTAACTTATTCGGTGGTATTCAAACAAGCTTAAAGAGATGATATAGGTTATTGGTAATCACGGTTAAGCTTTGATATGGTTTTCGATAATATTATCTTTTGATTTGGGCTTGTATCAATTGTTTTCTTGTAAATACTCCTAATCAACCAATGCTCAATAATATTTAGGAAATCTACTCTTCTCCTTTTGAATCCTTCATCCTATAAACCTATTTTTTATTCCAACATTTGTCGGATCTCCGTTCAAATTATCTTTTCTATCTAAGGGCAACTTCTCGTTTTATTATCATCATTGCTCAAGGGCTCCCCTCTCATCTCTATGCCTTGATTTTCTCCTATGTTGCCACCCTCCAACGGATGCAGCATGTCCATCAACCTCTGTTAGTGCTCCTCTAGTGACAATCCACTAAAATTTGAAGATGGTTATTATTCTAACTACAAAAAAGCTCAATCTTCTCTCATCACTATTTCATCTTTGTTTGTCACCCATTAACCACGATGACGAGGCCTCCATGAGAGCATTGTTGTCATTTATTCTTTGGTTCCTAATCGTAGCATCATTCACTTTATTTCATTACCATTGGTTACGGGACTGTCACAGATTCTAGCAGGTATCCTATTCCTTTTAAACATCATCCAAGATCGTGCCACGATCCAAATTTGGAGGCCATTTTCACTTATCTTCCTTTGTTGAATTCGACACCTAGCCCTCGTTGCCACTATTCTCTAAGACTATAAAAATATAACCCATTGTCCAGGTCTGACACTCACCTCCTACTTCGTTGTTGATCTTCAATTAGATTATTGTTGTCGATTTTGTTGTCTGCCTATTTGCACCAAATTTATTATGATGTTTCTAACATTAGATCCTTTATCTTTTGATGGAGTCTGAATAAACGTTATTTTTATGTACTAACTATCTAACTATCTAATAACATACTAAAGAAAAGTGATTATCCTTTTTGCCTTCCAATCAAACAAATACAAATATATATATGACTATTTTATAACTACTTTTCTAATTTGGACTCTATCTAAGGTAATACTAATCTATATAGGACTCTTATCTAACAACTCTCCCAATATAACTTGGACTCTATCTAAGGTAATATTAATCTATATAGGACTCTTATCTAACAACTCTCCTAATATAGCTTGGACTCTATCTAAGGCAATGCAAATCTATATAAGACTGTTATCTAACAACTCTCTTAATATAACTTGGACTCCATCTAAGGCAATATAGATCTATGCAGGACTCTTATCCAACAACTCTCTTAACATAACTTAGACTCTATCTAAGTAATCTCTCCATACATAGATATTATTATTAACAACTAAGCAAATATAAGATAACTTGGCGCATGGCATTGGACATCATAACAATATACTCTATTGAACGACAACTTATCATTAAGTTACAAAAGTTGAAAAATGAGCAATAAGCCTACTGTACATCTCTTACGTGGCATTTTCTTATGGTAAACATTCTCATGGTACAAAAACTTTGGTAATGGCTTAATTCTTATACTTGAAAATTTCTCGATCAAGTATTTTACATGAGATCTACATATTAGCACCAAGATCGAAAGTGTAGTTAAACTCCTAATTTCTTTTTGAGAATTGACACATGAAACACTTGATGAACCTTGAACTTTTGTGGTAATATGAGTTTATACGCAACCTACTTATGTGTGCGACGACTTGAAAATGGTCATAGAACCGATGAGACAATTTATGTGGCTCAAATCTTCTAAAGAGCATTATCAAAGGCAAGTCCTTAACCAATAGTGAATAAGGAAGATCTTTTCTTGAAGCCAAACCGACCCACTTATCTTGCCTAGTCTCTGTCCATAGTCCTAATATGCTTGAAACTCAACCTAAAAACATATTTAGACTTTTTTCTTTGAAGCCATCTGGATAAGTTGCCCTTTTTTTAAGGACATCATTAGGGATAAATGGAGTTTCTAAAATGGTTTATCAACTTTTAAACTATTTCAAACCATTTGACATATCCAATCATATATATAGGCAGAAGGGGAATTAGTCTAATGACAAGATATGGATGGTCAAGAGAGAAAAAGGATAGTGGCTACCTTCCCTGGCAACAAACTCAAGGACATCATAGTGGTTAAATGAATTATTATCAATGTAAATAGTCATAGTCAAGATAAGTTGATTTTACTAAGGGAATTTGAGACTTTTTATACTAAAAAATATATTGATTACATAAGGGAAGTTATAGTTTTTCGTATTAACATATGAAGATACTACAATATTCTATTTTTAGTTTACAAAGTGAACAAATTTAGGAGGGCTCTTTCATAAAGTTAATTAGATGACTAGACAAATAAAAATCAGGGAGACAACTATAGTAAGGTTTCTAAGAAGAGTTACATTTATGTTAGGCCATATAGAGACCTTGATTGGCGTGAGAAATGACATGTCCAAACCAGTATTGCATTCTAAAGGACCAAACCAATTTAGATGAGTCAACCATAGCGTGCTAGAGAGTTGCACTTGACCCACTAACGGACGCAATAAATGGTATGACTTCTAAAAAAGAGGGTGTGGGCCAAATATGCATATTTGCACTTGATAACCCTTTACTTCAAGAAATGGTGCGTCTGATATATGATTGGTTAATGACAATTCTTTCACGGCCTACCTGTGATAATAAGATTTTTTTGTGATTATTCTGATGAAGAGCATGCTCTAAAGATTGTTTTTACTAGATGAAATGAAACATTTTATTCATGCAACGTGAGAAACATTTCTCATTCCTTAATGTGAATGATATGGCCATGAAAGAGGGATTAAGTGGAATATAATTAACCATATCCAACATAAATGTGGTGTGTGGTTCAGGCTATAAAGCCATTAGAAATTTTCAAATACAGTAATCTGCCCGACATGGCAATAATCTTTTCTATGTTTGAAAAAAAGACCCAAGGGAGAGAGGGAAACTCACCCCAAACCTCTCTCCCGAGTGTATTAGTCACGTCATTAGATAGATGTGATAGGTGAAATTACGGTAATGACCGCTTTTGTTGAAGTAGGAATATGCCAATATGTCCTAGAGGGGGGTGAATAAGACTTTTTAATATTTTATGGTTATTTAAAATCCTATCAATCTTGTCCTGAGTAAATATGTATACATCAGGATTTCTTCAGGGTAACTCTAATGGCTTCCAAGCCAAATAGAGGATCTAGTCATAAAACTATTTGAAAGATAAACACGATGCAAATCATAGTTTATGATGGATGTAACTGTGTGTGAGATGTGATCTCAGATAATTAAATATGAAAGCATTTAAGGAAATCACACAAGAAATGGAAGACAATAACAATCTCAAACATAGTCATTTTTATAGTGGTTCAACTATTTGTCTACTCCACTTCCGGCGGACATACTCAACCCTTGAGTGTACCGGATCTCACTAATGGAGGTTTCACAACAGGTTCACCTCAAACCGGATGTTTTAAATTAGGTTCACCTCTAACCAGTACAACTTATACCTAGGCTGACATAGCGTGTCTACACGACATAGTTTATGCTCCCATGAGCAAGGGTCAACACACAGCACCCAACTTTTAGGCCACATAGGCTAATGATTCACACAAGAAACCTCACCAGTTTATGCTCCTATGAGTAAGGTTCAACACAAAGCACCCAAGTTTTAGACCTCACAGGTCAATGACCTACACAAGGACCTAAGAGTTTATGCTCTCCATGAAGCAAGGGTCAACACAAAGCACCCCCACGTACACTCCCACTGGAGGCCTCTTATGAGGACTTGGAAGGGGTGAGAAACACCTTAGACCTAATCCTACAAAAGGAATGATCACAGGGGTCCTTTGGACTCTAATGACTTACAGATAAGTAGATGAGCCTCGTTTAGCGCGTTGATGAAGATCTTCTCCTTTGATGACAAAGAATCTTCAGCTCCCTTGAACCGCAACTCAAAAGATATACTAATACAAGGCGACTGGTTGGGTTAAGGTTATGATGGAATGCTACTCTATTAAATATTTTTCTATAAGGGAGATAGAGCGATTCCAATCATCTATGCATTCAAGGCATTCCAGCTTAATGATTTGCCATTAAGGTAGTAGCTGAAGGATCCTTGAATGCGAAAGTTCATTCCCCAATCCACTCTATTGAATGTCAATGATGAGAGTGGATTGGAGGATGAACTCCCATGAGAGAAAAGGCTTAGGGTATATGATCTAGGGTTAAATACGGAAAAACACTCTCTATTTTCTCTCACAACAACCAAGGGCAAACTCTCATTAAATAGGCAAAATGTTTCAACGGATATAAAACGATCACATTTTTTACAGAGTTCGATATCATCGAGTGTATACTCTCGATAACATCGACTGGCTGGTCGATGACATAAACTCAACTGTCAAATGCTTTTAAACTTTTTGCCAACTGGTTAAGGAAATCGAACGTGTGTCGATGTCATCGGATTTTGAACTCCGATTTCATCGACACGATGTTCGATTCTTCGACATTTGAAAATGTGAGAGCATTTGCCTTTGAAATATTTCACATATGATCGAGCATCACTCGATGTCATTGGAATTTGAATATCGATGATATCGAGGGCGGTGTCAATTCATCGATAATTTCAAAAAATTTTCCTATAAGCTTGCTAGACAGTTTTTGTCCACTTTCGATGACATCGACCATGCCTTGATATGGTCGATATTTGAATATCGATTTTATCGAGTGACCCTCGATCCGAGAAAAACAACCTAAAAAATTTGTTGGATAGATATGTGTCCCAATTTGATATCATCGAAAGGCTTCTGATATCATCGAGATTTGAATTTCGAGGATATCGAGATTTGCCTTGGCAGTACTTTGGACATAATAGACTAAATGTTGATTTTATCAAGTCGGCTTGATGGACTCGAGATTCAAACTTCGATGATATCGATGAGTCTATCGATCCATCGATAATTCAGTCCAGATATCTTTGTGGTTGCTGGACATCTTAGGTCCTCATTTCGATAAGATCGAGTGAGCTCCGAGGACATCGACAACAAGGTTCGATTCCATCGAACCACTTGTCGATAAATCGACAAAGGTAGAGAACTTACAGATTTTTTTGAAGTTAAAAAAAAAGTTTTCTAACTAAAAACCTTAGGGTGTTCTATTCAATTTTAAGAGTTTTAAGTATCTGGTGTTTTGGGACATGGGATGTGAGGCTAAGATTTACCTGTGGTGAGTTCGGGCATACATCGAGTTGGAACAGACGCTTGATCATTCTTCCTATGGGGCTCATCTGTTTAGCTGACTCAACGATCACGCTAATTGACAAACTAGGGTACTTTCAATAGGGGTAATAACTCCATTTTTCAGTAGAAAAATGTGACATCCCTCTTGCGGAAGAATTACAATGACTATTAGATATGATTCAATTAGGTCTTGAATTCTCATTTATCAGAAGAATTCACTCATCTAGTGTTATTTTGAAAAAGAGCATATCAACTATACATTTGATCATATGAACACCACCTACACTAATGTCACGCTACAAAAATTGGTACTCTAGTACAGTGACTCCGATCCTGAGTTCTCGGGTTCACACCTAACAAAAATGCACGTTGGTGAGTTCCTAATGCTCGCGCAGTCCTATTAACATCCACCCATGATCAATAATTAGAATAGCTTTAAATCAATGACATCAAAAGATAATGAGAGATAATTAAACCCAGAAATATATGACAAATGTTTAAAATGTATCCAAAAGTGGTATCGCCCAAATGGGGACTACATAAGCCACAATAAATATGTCCATAACAAAAAAAGTATAAAGTATTATGTTTTCGCCCAATGCTCCAAAACATTAAGGTGATGGTGTAAGCCGGTCAATGCCTGCACGTCTGAGACTTTGGTGGTACCTGTATCAATAATATCTTCTAGTTGGTGTTTTAAAGCACCATCCCAGGTGTGAGTGACTAATTCAACAATACTATTATCTAAGGTACACATGTTATCAATACAATTAAGCATAATTAATGATACACCCTGATCCATAGCTCAAGTGGTAGACTAAGTGAAAGATACCTCGTTTCAACACTTGAGGTCTTGACATCGATTCCCTAGTGGGGGTGGCTAACAGTGAAGTGTGAATTGATAATGGGTGTACTAACAAGCTAACCAAAAAAAAAGAAACTCAGTTAATGATAACATACCAATGTGAACAATTTTTGTCTAGTCCTTTTAGGTGCATTAATGTTATGCTATGATGATGCATGATCCTCACAATCCAATACTCCCTCATCAAGCGAATCTAACACCTTTCATAAACTATTTAGTGGAAGAATGCCATGATATGCATGATTAGCCTATTAATTATTAATCCTAGTTCATACAACAAATTGGCGAAGATAGGATACCGTTATTGTATCACGAGTCTCTACCCAGATCACGAGGCTTGATATGTCTATAGCGGGTACTTACTTGTGTTCCTTGATCCATTTTAGAGTTCATCACCCAAAGATGACCACAAATAATGTAAGAGTAGTTAACCATATACAAATGTAGCGAAGTCATGATATCGATTCCATTAATAATATAGTAGGCTCGTGGCCACTAATGCTCAATGGTTACTACGGGAACGCTCGTCACCCAAATTTGTACCAATATGGTGGGCTCGTCACCCAATTTTTACCAATATGATAGGTACGTTATCCCAGCATAGGCCGATAATTCGGACACGGTGTCCCATACCACCATGCCCAGCTCATGAGTCATTGTATGATTGTAACGCACTAACGGTTATGAATAGACTTAATTCAATGGTAACAGTGGTATCCTAAATATCTTTCAATGTTATAGAACCATTAAATATAAGAATAATCGGGTAATGTATTGGACTAATTCGATTGACAACGTGGGACCACGGACAAAACCGGCATTTGGTGCGAAGCATCTCGTATAGCGCCAACTACTGCCAGTCATCCGTGTTCAACCCCGGTCAACTGTATAAGTTCGGGATAGCCAACCCGAAGTGGGCTAACCATTTAATATTTTGTAGGGTTTAATCCACATAACTACAAATTAGATTATCAAATACATAAACATAATCACAAAACAACTTAATACTATAAGGGCTTATTTGGATTCGTATATAAGGGTGTATAGTATTGTATTAACAGTGAATTTTTACATTATACAATGTTTGAATTGGAGTTGGCGTTCGTGGGTTACCATGCACGTGAGTACATCAGCATCTCAAAATTTTCAAAAGGCGGTAATGTATTTTCAAACGGCAATGCATCGTGCAGTGTAGTGTAGTCATTGCGCTGTATTTTCGCCAGACATCGTTGCTATCTCTCTGAACGTTTTCTATCTATGGAGAATGAAAATATCCTACACCAACATCGCCCTGTATCATCTCCATTCCATTGCATGTGGGCGTTAACCTTCTCCGTTTCTTCTCCGAAGGTTTGAGGTTCATTATACAGTTTTATCTCTCCTCTAGCTCTTGGAAGGGATAGAGTGGAGATTCTATAAAGCAGCTCGGACGCCTGACAGCCAATCGTCCAGGAGTTTTTGAGTGACTTTCAGATCGGGTGGACCGTCTGATCACATTTGCGTTTAAGATGTTCGAATTTTTCTGTCTTTTTTAAAACATTTTTTTTCAGGTTTTATCCCCTTGGATTTTACGTCCTTTTTTTTCCATGATATTGTACGGATGAAAAAGTGGCCTTGATCATGGTGGGTCCCACAAACAGTATATGCATGTCGAGTCCACAATTCTGAACATGGGCCCACTTTCTTGTGATCACCTTTCGCAGGAAGTTCCTGTGCTGGTACGGGTGGGGCCCACTTTCATGTTTGTGAATGATCCGATTTGTTCATCGATTCTATGAGTTCATTTTAGGACATGCTGCCATTTTATATGCCATCCGTACCGTTAGTAACGTCATTCTTATTGGGATGAACTGAAAATAATTCAATGTTAGCATGAATCAAAACTTTTGTGGCCCCATCCTAATTTCAATTGTGGACGTCGAATTATCCTGGATTACACATACAAAGCTTTTGAGACAGTTCAATTTAAGCAACATGTACTAAAATTCAATCACAAAATGGATGGATGGGTAGGATTACTCACAAACATGACAATGAACTCCACCTGGGTTCCCATTTTGAGAACTTGAAAATAGCCACCGTCGTACAAGTACTATCAATATTATACGTATATACAATACACAGCCCTAATACGTCGTATCCAAACATTGATCTATATAAGAATTTGTATAGTTGCCCGAACAATACCTCCTATCCAAACATTAATTCATGGCATGTTAATTTGGATGTATTCTGAAATTGATCGAACGTATACATGAACCGTAGTTGGATACAATACAATACACCCGTATACGTGAATCCAAACAGGGCTTAATAGGGTGCATCAACCGAACATATGTACGAATCGGTACAATTTAATGTATATCAATACAATCCAACGCGTATCAACATCACTTATCAATTTACATACAAGAGTTTTAACAGCATGGGTTTCATATTGTTCAAGCATTTCATCAAACATGTTACACTTCTAGGGTTAGGGTTTTAGGAAAAAACATCAATTCCTATACAAGCACCAAGAACTAGATTAGGAAGTAAGGTTCTTTTCTTACCTGTGATTATCGACGGAATGGATTTGACAGCGGATTTGGTAACGGCCTGGGTTTTAGTTGGAGGGAATTGATGAAAATGAGCACCAATCTCTCACTCTTGCTCTCAATCTTTCTATCTCTCTTACTTTCTCATTCTCTTTCTCTTCCTTTTCTAGGGAAAAATCGTATGGGAAGAGGGTACCCAAATGAGACCCTTTTATAACACCAGAAACGATGCAAAAGGCCATAGTGGCCAAGGGTTAGGTGTATTAACCCTATTGAAGGTTAATTTCCACTATTGGGGTCCACAGGAAGCTGCATGGATCGATCTAAGACATGGAATAGGCGATTTTAGTGTGGATCTAAGTAAGGGTGCGGCCAATCTGACATCCAAATGAGTCATTTAAAGGTTAATATTTTATTTCAGTTCAATGGTCATCGATAGTCGATTGGAGCTGCAACTATATAGATATGGGCAGGGTAATATCCTAAGTTAGTGTCTTAAACTTGATCGTGATTTAATAGTCTGAAAGTCACAACTTCGGTAATATTTAAATGTAGATAAATAATTTAAGTTCCTAATAGATCCTAAGGATATTCGTATATCTCATGATCTCATCTCGTGAGTCCAAGTTGAACGATCTGCGGCGTGATCTCTACTCAATGTCTCTCGATAGACATCAGGCCCTCTAAAACGAACGTCTTCTTATAATTTTGTGTTTAGTGGCCCATTAACGAACAATGTAGAGCTTGGTTGGATAATCATGGCATTTCTTGAATAAATTAAGTACATAGATTACTTATGCATGATGATTAGAGTTTTGATTACATAAATTCATATCATGACTGATTTGCAATGAGTTGAAATGGTGATTTAACCCTAATTATCATAAATAATTGGTTATTAGGCTAATAGAGTAACTGGGCTAGTTTGGTTTATTAATTAAGATCCGGTCCCTAGTTGTCTTGGCTTTAGGTAGGTATTTATTTAATTACAGATGTTTTAATTAGAGAGTAATAGATCGGTTAGATCCGGACCCTAGTTGAATAGGTCTAACTAAAAAATTTCAAGAATTTTTTAAGTCCAAAATAGCAAAAATCTGAAACCTTACAACTAATAAGGAATAACATAGGCTTCTTCCTATCCTTCTCCATCCAAACATGATAATAAAATGGAAAAAAGAAAATCTTGAAAATATAGAAAAAAAAGAGAGACTAAAAAATAAAAATAGAAATAGCCATATCAATAACCAACTCCAAGACCTTATATTAGAATATCCAAACCTTTTCACATTACTAAATATCGTCTAAAATTAAAAACCTATATGTAACTGATAAATTTTGTGGACAAAAACACTAAATATTTCCACATTATAAAAGAAATTGCAAATATAATTCTAAATAACTTCAAAAATCTATATGAGAAATTAAACAATGAGATTACAAATATTCAATCAAACCTAATCGATGCTCTAAATACAATCATTTTTAATGAAAATAACCAACTACTCCTTAAGATTAGAATGATGAAATTTCGTATGTACAGTCGTCCACGAATTTTCCTTCCTTTTGGACCACACTCAAATAGAATGAAATTGTTGCTAACTACTTATACAGGAGAGCCAATGGGCCTAACTGACCCACCAAGCTTATGGTCTTAGCCACTGCAGGCTGGACTTGGGCCTTATTTTCAAACCCATAGACCTAGCTTGGGCCAGTTTTCAGGCCCACAAATAATGTGCTGGGTTTGACCCAAAGCACGCGTGCCAAACTAACAAGTGTGTGGGACGGCACACCTGGGCATATGTGGCTCACACCGTAAAGACCACGTTTGCATAAAAATCAGGCCAGTCCAATTATCAGGTGGGCCACGCATTTATGTTGAATGTGGACCGTTGGTAAGTTTATCAAACCATCCCACATTTTAGGAATGGCCCACCTGCTGATTTGTGCCATATCATCTGCACTGTGGATTCCTGCTTATGCAAGGTTGGCACGTGTGACTCGTGTAAGGGCGAGTCTCGAGAGGGGAAGCGTTTGGGCCTCTGATGGTGTAAATCTATTACATGCTCCAATAGGAGATCCAGACTGTTAATGTCATGGGCCCATCATTGATAAATACGAGATGCTTCAAAGCACTCCCCAATTAGAAGTTCTCTACCCTTCAATCAGTGGCCTTAAAATAGACGGTTAAGAGAAAAGTCCAGCAGTTCGCCTTAGAGAAATGAGTGAGATTGGCCCTCCATATCTACAATTCGACCTGCTAGATCAACGGTTGGGATCAACAAGCCAGGAGCCCACTTAAGGCCTATATAAAATAAAATGAGATTGAGAAGAGTATCACCATCCGTACACACGGCACAAATGTAACTCACTCCAAGTGATGATCCTAGTCGTGGGTCCCACCATGATTGGATAATAACAATGAATCACAACGAATGGTTGAAACTGTTCAATTAAGGCCCACCAAATAGATGAAGATAACGACAAGAATTCAACGGTACGAATTCAACAAAAAATCCATTTTATGATAGATTACAATCTTAAAATAGATCTTCATTTAGGAATATACTCTATGATGTGGAAGTGATAATATGAACGGTTTGGATTGAGTAACACATATTCCACATGTACATTTTCTGTATGCGTGCGTTTGAATCTCCACACTCTGCCAATGTATCAAATAACCAGTAATGTAGTTATGGTGGAGAGGTGGAAGAGGAACCGTCAATTCCGTAATTGTCTCCGGTCTGCATAAACTAGTTTACCCAGCGCGTAAAACACCAAAGATGTGTGTGGTCCACCATTCAGTATATGTACAATCCAATCCGTCCATCAGATTAGAAACATTATTTTTACGTAATTTGAAGAATATAAGCTTGATTAAGATCTCATATGTTCCACACTAAGGGAACATTGTAAGAATGCGTAAAAAACCACTAAGTTCACACACTGGGGCCTGTATGATTTTTATTACTATCAAACTATATTTTATATATTCTATTAATCCCGGGGAGATACGCCCGATTAACGGTTTTGATGAAAGATATAAACCATTCTGACTCCACACAAACAACTATGGTTGCCATCGCATCCACATAGTTCCATGTGGTGTGGTCGATTTTAATCTTACATATATTTATTTTTTATTCTTAAGACCAAAGCTCGATGATAGAACCTGATAAACGGAGTGGATTTGATATTAAAAGTATGGTGGATCCCACAGGGTTGGGTGCTTTACAGATCATTTACAATAGGTGTCACGGAAGATTCTAGTTCAAGTAAATGAAAGAGCATTTAATATGCCATACTCGTGCAATTAGTATAGCCTCTAATCTCGAGTATGGTTATCCGGACCTGTCTTACCCCGGTCTAACTCGGCTCGGCTCGACTCAGTCACAAACAGCTCAAGCCAAGAGCTCGAGTCAAGTTTGAGTTACCTCGAATTTAAGTTTTAAGATATATATATATATATATATATATATATATAGAGAGAGAGAGAGAGAGAGAGAGAGAGAGAGAGAGAGAGAGAGAGCCCACTAGATGGACGGCCCGGATTGATACATCATCACTCATGCCTAATGTAGAGAGATGTCTCTAACAGCATGTTTGGATTCATCCATTCCTCCGTATCATCTCCCACCATCCAACCGTTGGTCCCATCTTAGACAGGTCATAAACCCAAATCAGATTTTCTGGTGGCCTTTTTAAAAAAAAAAAAATTTTAACCGTCCATTTTAAGTTTTAACCGTCCATTAATGTGGGGCCCAGAACTTGGGACCATTTTACTTTTAATTTTAAATGCGCCACGTGTACAATTTCTAAGTGCATGCGTAGGAAACATCAAACTCTGCCAAAGCATCAATCTTTTAGGAAAGGTTAGAAAGTCAACAACAACCCTTTAAACCTCCTTCCTAGGGCCTAATGCAAGCACGGTCTACAAAACCATATATGACTACTCGCACGAGTGAGATTATACACATACTCGCAGACACGCTCACCAGTTTAGAACATGTGTGAGAGATCTGGTCTTTTGAGCAGGTCGATCCTACCGTGCATGTGCTAGAAAGATGGCTGCGTTCTCATCAGCTTGGCCTGGAATTGCACCCTAACCGTTCATATTTTTCTGCGATCTGGCTCACGTGATGAGCCGACCCGTATATTCTGCTAGCCTGGGCAAAAGACGTGGTGGATGAGATCCATGCCGTTCATCAGGATGGTCCGTCATTTATCCATAGCTGTTAAACGACCTTGATGGCTGGATCTAACACAAGCGAGCCGTGTTGGCACATGTGCCATCGAGTAGGACTCGTCCTACTCGCGCGAGTATAGCTTCATAAGCTAGCATTTTCCTGGGGAGGTTATCTAGAGTACATCGCGGCGTAATTCTCTAGAATACATCGGGCCTTTAGCATTAAGATCTGAGGTTATATTTCAGTGATCCAAACCGTTTACAGCATGTAAATGATATTTGATGAGTTATAGAAAAAATAAAAAAGAATCGGTTGAAGATGGACGGTCTGGTTAGCCTTTGAATATCCAAAGGGTTGATAAATTTCAATCTCAGAAGTTCTTTTGGGTGTTTTCCATGCATGTTGAAAACTAGCATGTAAACGGTTTGTTCGATTGAAAAAGACCCTGATCCAACGGCTAAAAGTACCAACATATCCTATTGAATACATCGAGATGTATTCTAGCAGTCCACTTTTCAAGATAACATAACATTGTCTCCTTTGGTCTTAACAGAACATTGGTTTTGCCGTACCTTATGACCTATCATTTCCGACCGTCCATCTTGTTTCCCCTACTTTGGATGGAAGATCGTCCAAAATATACGTAGATCTAGTGATCATAGTCGTTCAATCGTTGATCCTCAAAGTAATGGTGGAGAAGAAAATGATCAACGGTCAAACATTAATGAGGGAAAATTACCACAGGCGCTTGATTAGGCTATCTGATGGGGGTAATTTTTCAACCATAAGCAATATATGGTAGGGCCCACTAGATCAACAGCCCCCATTGGTATATCACCCTGCCACGTGTGCAGTGAAGAGATGGCTTTACCACACCACATACCTAATCTCTTTTTTTTTTTTTTTGGGGAAAGCCACACTATACCTAATCCGCCGGCAGGGAGTGCTTAGAGCCGTTGATCTTTAAGCCGAAGTGTGCATGAGCTTTTGACTTATACGGTTGTTTTTTTCCTTTCTTCAAGACATTCATCCACTCAACTATTTGAATTTTATTCGAATAGTGATCCGGCCCATCTTGATAGCCCATTTCAATCTAAATGGGCCTAGGCCCATTTCGATTTAAATGATGGCCCAACCATCGAATGGCTACGATTTCAAAAACACCAACCTTTGCTATATATAACACAAGCTGCCAAGCGCAAAATTTTCCATGCAATTAGTTTTTGAAATGGCTAGTATTATATTATCAAAGGATATGGAAGGATTTTCTGACAAAAGAAAAGATATTTAGATAATTAGGTAAAGTCATCTAGCTTCTGAACGCTGTTTTCCATTAAAAATAATTTATTTTTAAAAGACGTTTGCTAATTTCATTGTAGACGTTCATGTATTTAAGTCCATATATGTCCAAAGTTAAAATATGTGTGTGAGATTTGAACTTTTTATAAAGTAGAACTTGGTAATTATATCTTCTGCCTAAAAAATCAGACAGATTCACTTCTCAGGTAATGTACAAAGTAAATTCATAGTGTAGAAATAGCAAAAGAAAAGGTGTTACTTCGGTAATAATTAGGTGAAGGCAGGCCAGCTGTTGAGCGCTTCTCTCCACCAAAGAAAACTATTTTTAGAGACTATTTTCCGTTACAAATCTTTCAACTTTCATGACTAATGGCCCACACAGGAGCATCCATGCCATCCAAATTGTGGGCACATCTTGTATGGACATATCTCTAAAATCACATTGGCTAAGCAATATTAAGCATCCAATTGATGGATATCAAATGGGTAGTTAAAAATAGCAATTGGTCCAAATTTCAATGGGAAATTCAGATGTTATTATCATCTTCTTGGTATAGTTTTTAGGTTGACTATGCCATGCCTACAATGGAAAAGTAGCCACCATCTTTAATCTTTAAGAATAGGTTCCTTTCCTTGCCTCGGTGGTAGGCTTCCGGAGTTTCAACAATAGGTCTGGGGTTCGAGTACCCATGGGTGGTAAAATCCAACTATGATGCGAGTGGGGTGTAAGGTATGTGTAAAAAGAAAAGGAAAGAAAAACTATAACAAGAATCTAAAGAAATGTGTACGAGCTTTTCAACTATAAGGATTTTGTAGTGAAATGGCCACTTTGATGGCCATTATGACCCAGGTCAGTCCAACCATCCAATGTGGCTCCAATTTTAAAATAACAATTTCTACTGTACATATGCAAACTACCATGGACGGACGACAAATTGCTGTTGGATGGTTCTTCGTGGGTCCCACAATAATGCATGTGCTTTATTCAGGTTAGCCATCCATTTTGGATCATTATTCTAGGGCATGAGCTAAAAAATGAGGCCGAATCAAATCTAAGATGGACCATGCCTTAAGAAAACAGTGGTATTCAAACACTCACTGCAAGTTTTATTCGCCATCCAACCTATTGATCGGGTCACAAAGACCTAGATGAAGGGAAAATATAAATATCAGCTTGATCCAAAACCTTTATGACCCTGAAGAAGTTTTTAATGGTTGACATTCAATTACCACTGTTCCTGTGATGTGATTCACATGAGATTTTGACCAACCTTATTTTTTGGCTCATGTAATTCTAAAATGATTTGGAAAAATGGATGAACAGCGTGGGTAAAATACATAGATCATGGTGAGGCTCGCAAAGCACAATACTATATATTGACAATGTTAGTAGGCAAACCACATTAGCCATAAAGTTTGCCACATGCAAATGGAAACCTTGTACTATCAAAGGACATGAGAGGGCTTTTAAGTAGAAAAAAAACAGGCACTTAGGTAATTGGGATGTTAGGTGCTTCTTTCAACTGCTCTTTATCCTTTTTCTCACACATGGTCCATATGTATGGCCAACCACACCATCTAACCTGTGGAGTGCATTATGCTTGAGGCATATCTCTAAAATCATACCAATTAAGCAATCCTAAGCATTCAAGTGATGATTAGTAAATAGATAATTAGAAATAAAATAATGAGTAGTCCAAATTTCAAAGGAAAAATTATAATTTCTTAGCCTAGCTTTTAGGTCATCCATCATTCACAATTAGCTTCGCTATGGTATGTGTATGGTAAAAGAGTCATCACTATTTTTAAAACGGAGAACTGCAACAAGAATTGTACAAACAATGGTCACAATATTCATTACGTGTAATGGAAGTGGTTGGGGGTAAAATTTACATTGCATTAGTTTTTTAAAATAGTTAAAACATTACATTATTAAAGGACTTGAATGATTTTTAAGCAAAAGAAAAGGGGAAGTGGATTATGTCCTGCCTTTGCTGAACAATAATTCATCCAAGCAGAGGCTCAGTGGGGCCCACTGTGATGTATGGGTTTTATCCACTCCATCCATTCATTTTTTCATATCATTTTAGCACATGAGCCCAAAAATGAAGTAGATAGATTCAAAGCTAAGTGGACCCCACCATAGGAAGCAGCAAAGATAATGACACCCATTATTGAAACATTATTAAGGACCACTGTGATCTTTATTTGCCATCTAACCTATTCATAAGATCATATAAATTTGGATGAAGGGAAAACACAAATATCAGCTTGATTCAAAACTTCTATGGCTCCAAATAAGTTTTAAATAGTAGACATTTAATCCCCACTCTATGGTCCGGTTAAGCATTGGATTTCATTTTTGTTGTTCATACCCTAAAAGCATATGGAAAAATGGATGGAAGGCATGGACAAAACCCATACATCATGGTGGGCTTCGTAGAGCTATGCGTGGATGCATTATCATGCAGGCAGCAGGAGACAATCATCTTTCATAGAAACGACAATTAAATAATTTGGTGAAGTAGTCTGGTGGTGTTGTACTCCACTAAAAGCAAGTTACATTTAGAAACCATTTCTCTTCCCTCCATCTAACGGCTGACAAATGCTTTCTCCTTTACTCACCAACAGCTCTTATGTAAGGCATCCTCACCATCCAAATTGTGTGATGTTCATGGATGAGGCATCTCTCTAAAATAGTACTGATTAAGCAATCCTAAGCATCTAATTGGCGGCTATCAAATGGACCATTGAATGTAAAGCACGGTCTGGATCAAACTTCAAGGGCAAAATCAAATGGTTTTAATTGTTGATGCTTTTGTTGTAATTTTCAGACCATACTTTTATCCACAATAGGATTAGCTAGGCCGAATCTCGGCCACCACTTTTAAAATGGTGGTGAAATATCAGAAGATCCTATCATATCCTCACTTTTTGTGTGCATTGTCCCTGCAACTTTTCTAATAGAGTTTGATTCCAATGCAAACCTTTGTATGTTAATTTCAAGTACATGGGTGTGTGCCTTTAAGTGCACCTAAGTACATTGCAAATGGACTTGAGAAACACTTCACTCAATTTCATACTTTATATTGAATGAATTTTAGTGATTTCCGTACACTATTTTTAATGGTTAGGATTGTTTAGTCTCCCTAACTGTTGGCATTTGACTCATTGTATTCCCAGATGAACGAAAGGGTCAGATCATATTACATAAATACCAAGTGTATGTACGGACAATTTATAATTATTTGAGGTCACCATCGGAAAAAATGTGCAACTGGCTGTGTGTGGGGCCGACCTTGGTGTATATATGTCATCCAATCCATCCAACAGATCAATCCATGGTGAAAATAAAATGACCCAAAAAATCACACTGATCCAATCATCATTGGGCCACATGATAGAAAACAATGGAAAACCACCCAAAACCCTAAAAATGCACTTGATGGCTCACTTCATTGTTGGATTTCCATGATTTTCAATATATCCTATTTTCATTATTGTGCAACCATATTATACTGGTTGGATGCCAAACATACACCACGGTGGGCCCCACACCTCAACTAGTTGCATTTACAAGCTAACTGGAGGTGAGCCCTTTCCAATAAGGGAAGCTTCTATGTTTTTCTAAGCATGTCTGGTGATGTCTGATGTGACAAATTTTGAAAAGAAAAATAAAAAGAAGGACATATCATAGGGGCATGAATGGATGTACGGTGGTTAAGGCCTACTCAAATCAATTAATAGATAAAGAGGTGTTTACATACAACCCCGTATGGGAACATTCACATACAACTCTTCAATTCCCCACAGCCTATCACCTTCGCGGAGCATCCAAGCCACAAAAAACTAACCACATGCCAAAGATGATCTAGGGAAAAAATCAGGTTGGTCATCGTTATGAGAGCCCGCCGGCAAAATCAGTGGACAACCGATGGTGTGGGTAAATGCATTGTTGTGGCCCACCTAATCAATGTATCAGTCTGAATTTCACCCCTATGATATTTGTAGTGTGGCCCACCTTCCTCAGGGTTCGGATTTTCGATACACTTGGCAGGTTGGTGGATGCAAAGGCTACTTTCATGGTAAGGAAACCATTGTATGTGAAACTTCACATTGGACGATGTACTGGAACATATTCTGGATTCCCTAAATATATATTCCTCAAAACTGTAGAGTTCTTGGCACCATCTTCTCAACATGACTAATTTCAATCAATCCTTTCATTCTTTCTTCCTGCTTATGTGTCACTCGTGTAGAGCATACAGGCCGTAAAAAAGTTGGACCACACCATTGGGATGGTCTAATCATCATAGGGTTACACTGTCAAAATCAAAGGGTATTTGACAATTTGATTCAATGTATGGCCTACCTAACGAATGAATTGGTCTCTATTGTGCAACCCTGTGAATGGCCCATTAGTAGAAAAGAAAGCATATGTTAAAGTTCACATATAACATTGTAGGAAAGGGATAAAAAAATTAGAGGGCTGGTAGGTATTGCGCACGTATAAAGGGAGAGAGTGGATTGAAAATAAATACATTTTAAGATATACGAAAGGGAAGATATGGTCTATACACAGAAAAAGATGTTAATTTTATAAAGAGACATGCTGGCTATAATCTAAGAAGGTGGGTGGGTGCCGGCTATACATAGAGAAGAAAGAGAAGGGGAGTTGAGTCTTCTAACATTAAATATATAAAATGACAAAAGTACCCTTGAGGGGGTAAAATGGGCAACAATCTAGGTCTAGGTGAGTAAAATATGTATAATTGGTTATTGAAGACATTGGGTTATCCAAATTACCTAAACGCTCTTCTCATATTTTTAATCCTTCTCATTATCTTTTAAAATTCCAAGTTGGACAAGAATAATTGTGTGGGTAAAATTGTCTATAGTTGAATCGCGTCTAATGTAATAGAGATGCACTTTTTCAAGTGTGTGTAACCATAGTTTTATGCACTTCATGCATGCACTTGTCTTTAAGCCTCTATTAATTATAGAGGAGTAATACAATGCTCGACCCAAAAATATCTAAAGTCCAGTTTGTACAAGTGGGGTCCATTTGTGATACCTTGGGGCACAATAGTGGATGCCCGATGGACCACAAGTCCCACAAACCTGAACCTTCCTAGCCTTTAATCGATGTTTTGTCATATGTTTGGTTGAACGTAGACCACTGTCGCATTTCCTCTTTTCATTGTCTATTGCCGTCGAAGGATTAAGATTTCATCCTAGGGTTGATATTTTGGTGCATGGGCCACCTACAATGTGGCCCACCATACAGTTGGTTTCGACCACAAAACCATGTGCACCACCTATACAAATTCCAAATTACAAATTTCTACACCGAGGTTATGCAAGAGGTTTGCTAGAATATACCCTAACTTGTTTTTGGCTATTGAGTTATAGTCCTTTTCCAGAGTCCAAATCTTTGATATCATCAAACTTATGGTGAGTGGGAGTAACAAAAAATAAAAATAAAAACTCTCAGATTGAAATATTTCAAATCTCCTAAGTTCAAAGATTAGGTAAACTGTTGAACTTAGGTAAAATGTTCATTTCCAATGAAGAAAGGTCAAATGATTGAAGGTTTATAATATTCCAAAACTAGAATTTTGATCATTTAGCAAACCCCATCTGAAGAGGTGAGTCCCATCATAAAAATGGTATCAATCATTAAAAAGATAACACAGGTTAAAACAATTATTTCTAACCGTCTATTTATTTTGCACCTTGTGACCTACCTGAGGTGTGAAATGGCCTGGCTATGAGGGGAAGAAGATCTAAATAATCTGGCCCACACAATGAAAATACCTCATCAATCACATGTGTCCCGTACTAGCACTTGTGCACAAAATGAGAAATTTTGAATGGACATCAAAACCAAAAAAAAAAAAACTTATTACATTTATTTCAATCAGCCTCAAAATTTGAAGGGCAGATTTACATGTAAATTTTTTTTTCTCTTCCTAATATCCCAACAATACCCAATTGAATAAAAAAAGAAAAGAAAATGAAGAAGAATCTTTTCTTTCAAGAGAGGGAAAGAGAGAGAGAGAGAAAGAGAGAGAATGCCTGGCCTATCCCATGTACGCCACGAACCTTAGAAGGGATTCTTGGCTTTCAGAATCCATTTCTTTTAAGAAGGAGAATTCTCAGCCTTCAAAAGAAGTTTCAAAGAGAAATCTCTTTTTTTTTTTCTTCTTCTTCTTCTTCTTCATCTTGTCTTTGCTGCTGCAGCTCTTGAAGAGAATAGAAGGGTTTAAGGCTACTGTAGCGAGAGATAGGGAGAGAAAAGAGAAGGTTTTAAGGCTATTCTGAGAGAGAGAGAGAGGGAGAGATGAAAACACATAAAAAAGAAGGGAAGAGGCGTTTTGTAAGGAGAAAGGAAGGGTGTTCCCAAGAAGATGACGACCGTTTTGGGTTTTCATCGAGCCATGCTAAGCCTACCCGCACGAGTACTATAAGTATCCTGCCATCTCCACACGTGCAATTTCTTATCACGTGTAGTAGATCACGAACGTTCATCAATATATATCCGAATTGGGTGTTCTATTTACAAAACATGAGGTTAATACGATATCTATCTATCTCATGATGCACGGATCAAAATGGACGGAGAATTATTTTAATATCTTCTTCTAATCTTTTTCCAAAAAATAATTTTAATAATAAATTTTTGCATAGAGAGTTAAAACATTTATCTGATGAACGGTACAGATCTTATATTCGTGTATTATATTAGCATGTGTGCCGCGAATAGTATTTGGTTCTTTTCTTGCGAGTAGCACTCACAACTCTCAGTTCAGCTTCTCTGGTCTCCGTTGGTGGGCCCGCAGGCCTTTTTGTTTCGCACGTTGGGCGCTCTCCTTGTCAGTTTGTCTTCCTTCCCATATCAGTCAATGATTTCGTGACGTGAAATGACGAAAATGCCCTCCATCTTTTCTTCTGTACATCTCCGTCCGCCACACCTTGTGTGTGGTCCTAGGATTTTTGGACCATGAATGTATTTTTGTCACATTTCAATATATCCCTGCACTCATCCACCAAATCAGAACCGTTCAAATTTTGAGTTCCGTTGATGATGGACGATAAACTAAAAATCACATTTATTTGTCACTTTTAACCATCTGATTTCTCTGAATTTAATCTGGACCATTGCACCTTTTCAGATCAGCCATCCAGTTGTAGGCCAACTATTGGATGGCTAAGATTCTTTGATCATTGTAGTATTGTAATTTCGGGCAATACTTCATCTGCAGTGGGGCCCTTGATTTGGACGGTAAAGATTGGTCAGTAGTATGCCAAGGTATAGATAAAAGGTGGGAAAGACACGCCATAGCCTAGCTGTACGTCCTATCCTCAGAACAATCCAATCATAGGGTGACACGTGTGATATATATGCTGTGCCTAGGAGTTGGACATTAAATCCACCAGGTTGGAAGAATCCAAAACCTTCAGTATTTTACCTTTTCTGCATTGAATGTGGACCGTCGATGTATGTTTTTTTGTTTTTTTTTTTGTAACCGTTGTTTACACGCTACCACATATTAAAGGGTGGAGATGATTTGTTCCGGGGCATTAGACATCCATGATGAATTACAGATCTACCATCTGGATCACTAAAGAAAGGGACCCACCTTGGAAAATGGTATGGTGTAGGTTTCGAGTATTTTTACATATACCCCATTCTTTTATTTGTATATGTGAAGAAACCCCTTACATTTTACTTATTTGAAAATAACTCTATTTTATATAGATAAAAACAGAAATAATGAAAAAAAAAACCCTCCTCTATTGTTTCTTGTCATGAAAGGGAAAAACAAAATAAAATCAGTCCATCATTCCCGATAAAAAGACCTCCACATTTAAAAAAAAATAAAAATGTAGCTTCATTCATTCCTTATTTATTTATTTTTATAATAGTAAAAAAATCCTTCCATGTTGCCGGCCTCCCACTTAAGGAGTTGTCCATTAAATCTACCGAGTTGGAAGGACCTAACCCTTCAGTATTTTACCTTTTCTGTATTGAATGTGGACTGTAGATGTATGTTTTGCTTTTTTCTTTTTTTTTACACACGCACACACACCCCAGTGGCTTTCGCCACCTATGGATACTCAACCCTTCACCGGGTGTTGAAACTCCCGAGAGTCTACCACCCGAGCAAGAGCAAGGATCTATGTGTTTACACGCTAGCATATATCAAAGAATAGAGATGGTTTGATCTAGGGCATTAAAGATCCATGATAGATTGCAGATCTACCATTTAGATCACTAAATCAAGGGCCCACCTTGGGCAAATAAAGGTTTGGAGTATTTTTATATCTACCCCATTCCCTTCTTTATCTATGTGAAGAAAGCCATTCCAGCTTATTTGAAAATAACCTCATTTTATATATATAAAAAGAAATAAAGAAAAATCCCTTCCACTTTTTTCATGGAGCTTTATTCATTCATTATTTACTTTTTATTTATTTATTTTTCACAATAGAAGAAAAATATCATGGGAACTTTCCATGAGGTCAAGCTGTGTGGGCCCCACCATGATGTATGTCGAACATCTACCCCCATCATTCAAATGCACCATTCCATGGTGGGCCATGGGCTTAAAAATTAGGTCAATCCATGACCTAGGTGGGCCACACCACATACAATAGTTGAGAGGGGTTATCCGCCCATTAAAACCTTCATGATCGTTTATTGGGCCCACTGAGAAGTGGTTCACAAATCCAACTCATCCATTGTGTGTGTCCCACTTGGATGAGGGGCTAGACCAAGTTTTAGGCGCATCCAAATCTCCAGTGGGCCCCACCAAGTTCTTTTATATGTTTTAGGCATGTCTTCACATTTTTTTAGATGGTATGGCCCACCTAAGTTCAGTCTACGGCTAATTTTTAGGATATCCCATAACCTAAAGGGGACCTATCAAATACATGGTGTTGATGTCCAACACACATCACATAGAGTGGTTTAAAAAGACCTTCACCCTAATTCTCCCTTTTACAACCCCTCACATAGAGTTACAACAGAATTAGGAAACAATTTATGCACTTCTATAAAATCATGTACGTCTATCCATTGGACCTTCGATAGGATCGATAACCATCGAGGGTTTTTCGATAGGATCGAAGCCACCTTCGATGGGATCAAGCAACACTCCAAAAAATTATCTAGTGAGCAACTAGAATTTTTTTGAAATTTCTCGATAGGATTAAGTGAACTGTTGATGGGATTGACATATGCTTGATGGGATCGTGTGGTTTGTCGATGCCATCGACAGACCCTATTTTAGATAGATCGAAGACATCTGATAACAATCTCCACTATGAATTCAATCTTCATGCTCAATTTCTTCACTATGTCATTACCATTTCTAATCATCCTTCATTATATCTTCAGGTCGCTTCTCATGTACACTGTCTTCATTAAGCCTTCCCCAAGCCCAAAGAAGTCGTACAAAACTTTAACTTCTCTGTAAGAATCACTTTCGTAAGCATGTTGATTGAGTTCACGCTTGTATGGATCTTTTCTAAAGTCACATTGCCTTCCTCAAGCACTTATCAGATAAAAAGATGATTAACATAATATGTTTAATATGTGAGTGATAAACAAAGTTCTTTGCCAAATTAATCATGTTTTCTTTGTCACAATTAACCGACATGACCTCTTGCTGAATCCCCAGTTGATTTAGTATTCCCCTCAACCAAATATCTTCTTTGAATGCCTTCGTCACTGCCATATACTCAACTTTGGTTGTGGAAAGAGCAACGATAAACTGAAGCTTCGACATTCAACTGATCGGCCTACCCACTAACATAAATGAGTAGCCGAAAGTTAAGTTTCTATTGTCTACATTTCCTGCGTAATCAGCATCTACATAGCCTACCAATTTGTCATCTAACTTTTAAATGTCAATACATAGTCTATTGTACATCGTATATACCAAAGTAATCATTTCACTACTTTTCAGTATTACTTGCCGGGGTTAGCCATGTATTTGCTCACAACACCTACTACATATAAAATATCTGATATCATAGAAACCATGACATACATCAGACTACCAAAAACGCTTGAATAGGGCACACAAAACATCACTCATTTTTTCTCATCTGTAGTAGGACATTATTCAAAAGAAAGCCTAAAGTGAGAATATGATGTGTATTAATCAGTTTCGCCTTATTCACACCAAACTTTATCAAAACCTTTTCAAAGTATTCTACTTGTGGTAACCGTAGCTTGCTCCTCTATTTGTTTATGTGAATTTATATGCCGTGAATCTTCTTTGCAGTCCCCAGATCTTTCATTTGAAAAGTTTTTGACAACTGAGTCTTCAACGTATCGATCTTAGACATGTTATGGCTGGCAATAAGCATGTCATCTACGTACAATACCAGTATGATGAATTATGCATCATTCAATGTCTTACAATAGGCATAATGATTATATTCACTTTTGATAACTTGTTGGTCTATCATAAAAGTATCAAACCTTTTGTACACTGCATATGCGACTGTTTAAGGCGTACAATGACCTCTTCCACCACTAAACCTTATTATTTGATCTTTTTTTTTGAACTCCTCTGATTTCTTCATGTAAATATATTCTTCTAACTCCCCATATAGGAAAGCAGTCTTCATATTCATATATTTCAATTTTAGATTGTATTAAGCAACCAACGCTAATACAAATTTAATAGATACCTAATTGACCATAGGTGCAAAATTTTCATTGAAGTTGACACCCTCCTTCTACGCATACCCTTTCGTGACTAATCTCACCTTATATCCATCTCATTTCTTCTTGTAAATCCACTTACAACCGATTGCTTTATGCTTCATTGGAAGATCCACCAATTCTCATATCTCATTCTTATACAGAGAGTCTATCTCGTCTTGCATGGTCGTCATTCACTTCTTAACATCAAGATCATCTAATGCTTCTTGAAAGGTAGATGGATCCCCTCATTCGTAATGAGAGCGGGTATAACATTCGAGTTATCTCTATATTTTGTTGGTAATCTGCGATCTCTCCGTGGATTTCTTCTGAGAGATAGTATCTCCACCTACTCCTGTACCTATGTTTGAGGTTCGGGCTTTACCTGTGTTTTAACTTTTTTGATCTCGACATCAATAACAACTAACTTTTCATGTTCCTTATGTTCTTCCTTGTGGAACAAGAAATCTTCATCCAACATTATGTCTCGGCTAATTATGATTTTCCATGTGATCCGGTCGTACAACCTGTACCCTTTCACACCATCATCATAGTTAACAAAAGTATACTTTTTCACCCTTTGGTATACCTTATCTCTCTCAATTGACGGTGCATGAGATTAAACATTGCAACAAAAAATTTGCAACTATAAGTTGTCGACTATCATGCCCCAAAAATTGGCACTCGAGTATGGAGACTCCTATCCTGAGTACTAGGGTGTGAACGTAGAAAAAAATGCACACAGGCAAGTTCCCACGTGCTCGTACAGTTCGGTTAACAGTTACCAATGATTAAATATCAGAGTAGCTTTTAAAATAGTGGTATCAAAAGATAAGCAGTGATAACTAAACCCAATAATATATGGCTAATACTCACAATATATACTCTAAAAGTGGTGTCTGCCTAGTTGGGGATTACACAAACCACAATAAACATATTCAAAATGAAAATTGTAAAATACTCTGTTTTTGCCCAACACTCTAAAATATCACAGTGGTAGTGTAAGCCAGTTTAAGCTTGTTCATCTGAGATCTCAAAGATATTTACATCAACAATACAATCTGTTTAAAGTTTTAAAACACCATCCCAGGTGGGAGTGAGTAGCTAACTCAATGATACTATTTTTTATGTTATACATGTTATCAATATGATCAAGCACATGTAATGATTGCGTAATAAAAGAAATAATTTCCTATTTAGTCTTTTTAGGTGTATGAATGCTATAATGTGATGATGCATGATTCTCAGAATCAAACACTCCCTCAACAAGTGACTTCAACACCTATTTCGTAGAATGACAGCACTCGCTCATCACATAACTCCAACATCTTTTGAAAACTACTTATCCTAGTAATAGCCATTATATGCATAATTAGCTAAATAATTATTAATCTCAATTCAAGCAGCAATTTGGCGAAGCCAGGATACTATCATTGTATCATGAGTTTTTATCCGCATCATGAAGCTCGATGTAGCCATAAAGGCTAATCACCTATGTCCCTTGATCCATTTTGGGATTCATCTCCTAAGGATGATCACAAATAGGGGTGTACATCGAGTCGAACCAAGTCGAGATAGCCTTAGCTCGACTCAGCTCGAACAATGGTTGACCTCAGTTTGAATTCGGCTCGGCTCGGTCCTCAAGCCTGACTAGCCAGCTTGGCTCGGTTTGGTCAGTAGTTCAGGCCAGCTCGGGCCGAGTTCGAGCCAAGTTCGCTATTGAGGTATTTCCACAAACATCTTAATTGGAACTTCAAAATCCTACTGTTTTACAAATAGAGGCAATAGTTTTACAGGTATTTTCTCAAACACCTTCTAAATAAGATAAAAACCAAAAAATAAAAAAAATAAAGAGAAAAAAGGTATTTGTTTCATGTACATACCTTCCTTACCATCAGCCAAAACTTCCTTGCCACCTTCCCACTAGCTAAATCTTCCTTACCACCAACCACATTTCATTAAGTCATTTTATTAAACGGTTGGTGAGCAACATCAATGGCAAAGTAACTGAGTCATCGAACTAGTTCGATTCGAGCTAGATTCGATCCGAGTCGAGTCGAGCTAGGCCTTGGTCGAACTCGGCTAGAACTCATTTTCGCGCTAAAAAAATCAGCTCGACTCGGCTCAAACTTAGCTTCGAACTGAGTTGAATCGAGCTTTTTCGAGTCGATCGAGTGAGCTAACCGAGCTAGCTTGGTTTGTGTATACCCCTAATCATAAATAATTTAAGGGTCGTCACCAAAATATAAATGTGGCAAAGTCATGTCATCAATTTTATTAACAATATGGTAGGCACGTGGCCTTCATTAGTGCTTAATGGTCACTATAGAGAGGCTCATCACCTAATTTTGTACCAATATAGCAAGCTCGTCGTTTTATTTTTTACTAATATGACAGATACGTCACCCTAGCATAAGCCGACAGCTTGGATATGGTGTCCCATACCACCATGCCTGGTTCATGAGTCTTCATAAGATCGTAACACACCAACAATTATGAATGAACTTAAATCAATGGTAAAAGTGGTATCCCAGATTCCTTTGAATGTTATATAACTACCAAACATATATAAGAATAATCGGGCCATATATTGGACTGATCTGATTGACAATGGGGGACTTCGGACAAAACTGACGCTGGATGCAAAGCATCTTGTGTAACTCTAACTATCATCGGTCGTCGGTATTCAATCTCGTTTGACCGTATAAGTCCGGGATAACCAGCCCAAAGTGAGCCATCCACTTACTTAACATTTGCAGGGCTCGATCCACACGAGTACAAATCAGATTTGTAATAAATAATCATAATCATAGAACAACAAGATATATAAATTAAATATATGTACAAGACAACACAATCTAATGTATATCAACATCACTTATTAATTTGCATAAAATAGTTCTAACAATAGGAATTTCATATTGCTCAAGCATTTCATCAAATATGTTGGCTACGAACTTCCAATAATATTAGGAATGCAATAATAGAGCAATCTAAACACAAATAACATATGAAATCCTAATAATAACTAAACAATTGTTATCTAACACTATTAAAGGTTGCTAAAAAGGAAGCATAGAAGAATGTTTTGCACTTCAATATGGTTTTGCCTAACTCAATGCACTTCTAGGGTTAGAATTTTAGGAAAAATCACTGATTCTTATAGAAACATTAAGATTATTGTGAGATTCATATAATTAACATAGGAAGACCTATATCGAGAAATGAAATCCAAATCTTACCTCTGATTGTTGATGCAAAGAATCTATCGAAGAATCTAGGAATGACTATGACTTTAGTTGAGGGCAAGAAAGGCAAAGGGTGCATAACTCCCACTCTCTCCTCCTAATCCCTCTCTTAGGACATAATTTGTATGAGGCAAAGGGCTATCCATTAGGGCCCCTTTTATAGAAACATAAGTGGTGCAAATGGCCATAATAGCTAAATGTTAAGTTTACTAACCCTATGGGAGGTCATTTCTCACTATTGGGGCCCACAAAAAGGTGTATGGGCCAATCTATGCCATGGGATAGGTGAACCTAGTAGTGATTTATGTATGAATATGATCGCATTGACATTCATATGCAACAATTAATCAGTATGATCCTATTTCTATTTGACGACCAGCAATCATCGATTAGGGTCGAGATTATATGGATATTTGTATAATATTAATTTATGTTGAAGCCTTAAATTTGGTCATGATCTAACAATCCGAAAGTCACATTTTTGACAAATATCAGATGAAAAAAACTAACTTAAGTTCCTGACAAATCTTAAGGGTATCGCATATCTCATGTGCTCGTTAAATAATTCAAGACACGATATCAGCTCGATGTCTCATGATGAATCTCAAGCCCGTTAATACCAACGTCATTCTGTAGTTTCGGTATTAGTGGCCCACCAACGAGTGGTCAAGAGCTTGTTTGGTTAATTTGAGTATTTTTGGAATAAAATAATTAATGAAATTTATCATGTGTGCTTAGCTAGACTTGTATTACTTATGTTTGCAACATGAGCCATTCATAGGGCTGTTCACGAGTCGAGTTAACTCGATTCACTCGCTCGACTCAGCTCGAGTCAGCTCAAATTGACTCGGCTTGAATGGATGAGTCGGGCCGAGTCAATCTACACTCTCCTAGCTCGAGTTGAGTTCGAGCTGAGTTAGACCAGGGGGATTTTAACTCGACTCAACTCAACTCAAAACTAGAACTCGAGCTCGACTCGGCTCGATTAGATATAGATATTTATAATTTTTTAAATATATATATATATATATATAATTTAAAAGTAAAACCCTACCCCACCCACACGGCTGCCGCCTCCCTTTCCCTTTCTTCTCTAACCCTACCCCACCCAACCCACTACTTGCTGCACGCCCGCCCGACCAACATCAAATAGAGGTGGGCCACCACCACCTATGGCCTAGGACTGCCTGCCCGACGCCCCGAACGCTGCCCGATCTCGCCCGACAAGGTGAGTGTGTCTTCTTCTTCTTCTTTTCCTCTTTCTTGATTCAATCATGCAGCCCAATCCGCAAATGCAGTCCGATCCTAACGATTGATTGAAACTGTCTAAATCATCACGTTTTAAGCTTTGAACCGACACCCAGATCCATAGCTCGACTGGGATTGAGTGGAGATACCTCGTTTCAACACTTGAGGTCTTAGTATCGATCCCTAGTGGGGGTGGCTAAGATGGATTAGATGAGTAAGCTCATCCAATGTTCCGTCCAAGATGGGGCCCACAAACCTCACATCGAGGCCCACATATGTTGAATCGTGACCAAGGTTGGACGGAGGGTGGGCTCACAAGATTCTACTTATGGCATCCAACCTGTCCATGAAATCTGGACACCAAATCAAGGCCATCCAACCGTTAAATGGACCACCATGTGAATTTGGCATTGATTTTTGAATGATTGTACATTGTTTTTATGGTGTGTCCCAGCTAATGATATTGTATAGGCACTATTTTGGGGGAATCCCTTCATTATGGTGTGGATCATGTAATGCACGGGTGAGATGGCATATACACAATGCAGTGGGCCTTGCCATAAAAAGCAAGGACAACCAATCCAAAAATCTTCAAATTCACGTGTTGGATCTGCTTGATTATTGGGGCTACCCTGCTGGCCCAAGATATTCTCCTCAACTGTGATTTTGATTGTTGTTGTTTCTTTATCACAAGTTCAAACCAACAACAACATACTTCATTGGTTTAAAATGCCTTTCCATGTAAAAAATTATTGTCAGGAACTTGTTTACTTTGCAAAGCTTGAATCGAGCCTAGACTTTTATAGTCTTAAGTTGTCTATTATCTTTACTTTTATTTTTTCCTAGATGGTGTAACCTTCCAGATGGTTTTCTACCTTCTTCAATTGTAGTCTTTATCATAGGATATAAAAAGCCCTGGAGGCAGGTGAAATGCATTTCTGGTGCAATAAGTTTCTAAGTCCACAATGATTTGTATTTTAGAGATCATAGTTGTCAAAATTCTAAAAGTTGCTAACACAGCTCTAAGATTTTTCGATACAGTTCTCACAGACTGGTACAAAATAATATTAATAACTAAATCATATGCAGCATTACTTCCTTGTCCTAGCATCCCAAATAGCTATCTGTTTCTGAATTGCATAAACATTAAAAAAAAAAATCTCTGAGAGTTTACAAACTCATTCAAACAGAAAACAAAAGAAGTCTAACTAATTAAATTGTATCTACTTTATTTTTATGACAAGCTAACAAGTAAAACAAGAAGTCCCTCCATTTTTCACTTAACACTTGTCATAGATTTCAATCCATACTTTATTATAGCCCATATTAAATGAGTATTCTTATCTAAAACTTTTGTAGCTCTAAAATATGCTTTGTTTATAAATGATGTGCTACAAGCAATGTCTTCAGATGATCCATCCACTGATTTTTGGGACTATGGATCCCAAGTGTACTCCCCAACTTCTGAAAAAATGAAAATCCAATGTAAATTGTGTGTGGCCAGATTTGTTAACAAAACAAATAGGTTTAGACTACACTTATCAGGTAGGGGGCGATGCAAAACCATGTCCCAAAGCATAAGAGGAGATACAATTTTTATACCAGGCTCTTGCAGACTCCAACAAGAAGCCTTCTACTCCTTCCCCCACACCGAATACAACTAGCCATAAGATATACAATAACAGACCCGTTCTAATCAATGATGATTCTGAAATAGAGAGGGTGAAGATAATAAGTAGGGAAGAGGAAGAAGAGAGCGCAGCTAGATTAAGAAGACTGGAAGAAGAGCAATTACAATTAGCCTTGAAGTTGATCAAGGAAGAGGCAGATGCATCAAGATATCAACGATGTACTCCTCAACAACATGACACAGAAGCAGGATCAAGCTCGACAAGTAAGAAGCCATCAAAGTTTATTTCTAAACTCACCTCATTGTATAAGAACTTGGGTATTCCATATAGATCAACTCATAAAAAAAGTTTGAAAAAATTAGTTAAATCTATACAAGAGCATGGTAAAATAGTCTCCCTACCTTCTGATTTAAGGGAGGTTAATGATCATATTAGAGAGGATAATACCACTAGCCTGAGCTTGGATGATGAAAATTATGGATCTGACCTAGAGTAGTAAAATTAACTTTGATGTGTTAAGTTTTTTAGTTGTAATATTATAAACTTGTAGAGTTGCAGTTGTAGACTTGTAGTTGTACTCGTATGGACTTAACTTTCCTATTAAATTATTGTAACTTAACTAAAATGTTGTATGTTAATGATCATGTGTATTATCTTTTTATTTGTTCTTAAAAATTATCTTCTTGTAGAGTTGTAGTTTTATGGATAAACTGTTTCTTATATATTTTGATAATTGTTCTTTACATATTAGCATATTGAATGCTTATGATTATTTGTGATCTGATGTTGTTAATTAATATTTAGGCCACCTAGTGGTTTAGCAATATACCCCCCATTTAGGAATTTATATTGAACAAGTACAATCATTTCATTGAAAATACTTGTTCTTTATGAATTCTTAAATTGTCCCATTTTGGACAGTTCGGTACCATACCATGTACTTAGGTTATCCTCATTCAATTTACATGTGGTTGAAATTTCGGTAGTGTTTCTCTATATTTTCTCTGGATTTTACTAGTTAGTTTCCACTACATGTATAATAGATTTCGTATGAGTGTGACAACTAATTAGTATTGAATTTTACATATATCTGGAGAATATAGGAATGTGCTGCCGAAATTTCGGCTCACATGTAAATTATATGGGGACAGTACATGGTATGTTACTGAATGAGATAGAGACAATTAACAACTCTAGGTAGAGACAAGTATGAATAAGATATTTAGAAACAATTAGTAAAAAAAAATTAAAATAATTATGGATAATTTATAACTATATATACATATGTATCCCGATGGATTTATTTATTAGGGGACTATTTGAGACACTTGTGTCTTGCAGTTTATGGAGGGGCTCGGTATTGTTTGTATTATATATTTATATATACGTACACATGTCGTTGACTGATTCCTTCCACGTATAAAATCTCTGATCATACCCTACTCTTGTTATCTTTTAATTTTTAGATAACTACTGAAGAAAACTCAAGTACTCCTGGCCCTGGTGCGTCGCTCAATTCTCTTTTTTTGTGAATGAAGAAAAATTAGAGATCAAAGCTGAAACAACTTCAGGTTCTGTAAAAGGGAAAAAAGATTGGCAGTATGAGAATTTTTTGATGAGATCACGCAACCAGATGGTTCTGTGAAGATTATATGCAAGTTTTGTAAGACTATTTACAGCAAGCATTCTGGTTCTTCTATAACTCACTATTAGAGGCATCTAGATAAATGTGTGAAGAGACTAAAAACATTGAAGAGTGGAGTCCAGCAACTACTTTCATTTACTATTTATGAAAATGACAACTCTAAAACTGCACTCTCAATGTATAAGTTTGACCCGAATAAACCAAATGAGTGTTTTGCAAGGTCAGTGATAGTCAATGAGAAGCCATTTAGCATGGTAGAAAGTAAAGTTTTCATAGAATTTTGTAAATTTCTAAATCCTATATGTGAGAAGGCCTCTTGATCTACTATGAAAAGAGAGTGCATGAAGATGTATGCTGTTGAGAAAGCTAACTTGAAAGCTCTCCTGGAATCCGTATCCAGAATAAGTTTAACATCAGATATGTGGATGGCCTCGAATCAGAGAAAGGGATATATGCATTGACCGTACACTTCGTTGATGTGGATTGGAAACTACAAAAGAGGATTTTAAACTTCCGCCACGTTCCTCCTCCTCATATCGGTGTGGTACTATCCTATTACATTTACAACTGTCTTGTTAAGTGAGACATTGAAAAGAAAATTTCTTCAATTAATTTAGATAATGCCTCGTCCAACGATACGTTGATTTCTTTCTTACGTACTCAGTTCAGGACTGCTGAAAATTTATTCTTCGAAGGTAAAATATTTCAAGTTAGATCTTATGCTCACATACTCAACTTGATTGTGCAAGAAGGGCTGAAAATAATTGATTCAACGATTGCAAACATATGAGATAATGTTAAATATATAAGGGGATCACTTTCAAGACTAAGTATGTGGAATGATATAATCCAACGTTTGGATTTGAAATCTAAACAACAGTTAAAGTTAGATGTCTGCACTCGCTGGAATTTCACTTATAAAATGTTGGATACGGCTTTACAATTTAAAGTTGCATTCCCTGACTTTGCGGTGCACGATAAAATGTACACTTACATGCCAAGTGATGAAGACTAGAAGAAAGCTGAAGATGTTCATCGGGTTTTTAAAGTTTTTTACGACTGCACAAATTTTTTTTTTCAGAAAATAAGTATCCAACGGCAAATCAATTTCTTCTTGAAATTATTTTCATTATGAACGCGCTTAAAAAATATACTGTCGAAGGTCCGCAATTTTTAAAAGCGATGGCTGTAGGAATGCAATTGAAATTTGATAAGTATTGGGCCGAATGCCACTTGTTAATGGCCATTGCAGTTGTCCGAAATCCACAATACAAGATAGTAATGGTTAGATTTGTTTTCAGATCGCTTTATTCTAGTTCCGAAAGAGTTTCAGCAGAGACCGCTGTTATTAATACTACAATTGCAGAGCTCTTCGCATCATATGTTGATAATTCGGTCGAAACATCAAGTACAATAAGTACTTCTCAAACTGCAGATAGTTCTTCTACTGCGGGCGAGCAACTTCGTGACTTTGTCTTTTTTAGACAAAGAAGAAACGGAGACGCAGAAAACTGAATCCAAAGTGGACAAGTATCTAAAGGAACCGGTCATAAGGATAAAAGATAATGATTTCGGTGTTTTACAATGGTGGAAGTCTCGAGCTCGTGAATACCCTAGACTTTCGTTGATGGCATATAAAATTTTATCAATTTTAATTTCGACCGTGGCATCAGAATCAGCTTTCAGCACTGGCAGCAGGGTATTTAGAAAGTATCGAAACTCACTCACCTCGAATATAGTTGAAGCACTGATATGTATGCAAGATTGGTTGCATCCAGTTTGCGGCGGTATCACTTTCGATGCTAAAGAGTATGAAGAGGACAATGAAATTGAATACGTGGACATGAATGCTTGAAGGAATGAAAGCTTTATAAATTTTTAATTTTCATGAACGAATTTATAGTTTTTGATATATTTTAAGTTTTAACTATTTCGAATTAATGTTGATGTTGATTGTTAAGGACAAATTATATTTTTGTGGTATGATATCGATAGAATCTAGAGGTTTATCATTTATATCTTAGTAATGTGGCATTAACATATGAGACATTTAATTTGTATTTTTGAGACAAAATTTTAATAACTTGCATATGATGATACAAACAAACTCGAGCTCGACTCGAGGTAAACTCGACTCGACTCAAACTACTAGCTCGACTCGAACTCGACTCAATAGCTTTGGCAAACAAGCCAAGCTTCAATGTTGAACTCGAGGCCGAGCTCAAGCTCAAGCTCGAACTCGAGTACACCATGGAAAAGCCAAGTCGAGCTTGGCCCACCTCGACTCGATTCGGCTTGATGCCCACCCCTAGCCATTCACAAAGAATGAAAATAGTAATTTGACTCTAATCACTCTAAATAGGAGTCTTAATTAGACTAAATTGTTAATTATCTAAAATAGTATATATATATATATAATTTTAATTTATTTATATAAGATGATTTCTGTCATGATTAGAAGTAATTTTTAAAAGGACACCGAATACTAAAACTCTAAGATGAAAAAGATACATCCAGTCCATCGGTGACTTGCGGTTGCAGAAATGTTTAGTTTTAACATATTTATTGCTTGTAACATTTTTGCTATTTTTAATTACTTGAGTTTAGTTTTTATTTTTATTTTACTTATTTTTCTATAAAAATAGATTTATCAAGCTTCAATATCACTTTTGAATCACTTTAATCAAAGTTATATAAAAAATATGTGAAATTTTAAATTTAGCGCAATGAAATTACCAATTGCTGAAAATTGTCATTCCTTGCTGAATAAAGCTACTCAGTTCAACCGGGTTCCACTTGGTTCAACTGAACCTTGATGTCTAAATTTTCTCAATGCAATTGAGTTCCACTCGGTCGAACCAAACCTTATTTTTTAGGTTTACTCAATTGCTCGATGTTTTTTTTTGTTGCAATCGAACCTAGCTATCCAGAATTCTTAAAATTCATCATTTCACTCGGTCAGACGATTTTGATGGACCCAAAATTACTCATTTTGGTCCCAAACACGTTCAAATATACACACGAATATGTATTTTAATTAAAAAAATCAAAGGTAATGCCTAATGACATCTAATTTCCAAGTTAGTAAAAATTCAGGGCGTTACATCGACATCATGAACACTTCACACTTCTTCTAGAATCTTACAGTTTATCGACGTAGATGGGAATCGATTCACTAGGAAACACACTATCTTAAGAGTCTTTGTTCATAACTCTTTGCGTAACCTCACATTGCTTAATATGCTTCGGGCTCTCTCTTAGAGAGTTTGATTCATTTGTTCCACCATACCATTCTTCTCAGGTGTTTGCCTCATTGTATTGTGCCTTACAATCCCATTATCTTCACAAAAATGGATGAATTCCTTTGATGTGCCTCACAATCCCATTATCTTCACAAAAATAGTTGAATTCCTTTGATGTGAATTCACCTCCATTGTCTATCCTTAGAAATTTTAGTTTTTGTGTTGTCTGCTTCTCAACTACTGCTTTCTATACTTTGAATGTGATGAATATATTATATTTATTTTTGAGAAAATAAACTCACACTTTCCTGGAGTAGTCATATGTAAATGAGTCAAAAAATGATGACCCCTAGCAGAAATAATGGGCGATGGGGCCCATACATCTGAATGCATATACTCTAGTACACCCTTATAAACAAGCTTTCCAATCTTAAAAGTTACCTATGATTGTTTACCATATATACAATGGTCACATATATGAAAATCAATCCTTTTAAACACAGGAATCAAAGGACGATCAGAAAGTACCTTCATATCGTACTCGCTCATGTGACCTAAACGCGCATGCCACAAATATGCCGATGTGGACTCCATTACAGATGCTACAGCTCCACCCGATATGGTATTCTTAATCAACTTTTAAAGGTTATAATCATTCTGCTATGCTTTTATTACTACAAGTGCTCATTTAGAAACTTTAAGGAGTTTAATTAAAACCTATGAACTTGCACCTAAGTGCCTCCAATGCCTCAAGTGAGATTAAATTATTTCTAAGATTAAGAACATGTCTCACCTCTGTCAGGATATTCTCCACCCCATAAAACATCCTAATGTACACCCAACCAACATTAACAACTTCACAAGCAATGTTATTGCCCATAAACACCGATCCACCATCACACTTGCTATAACTAGTGAACCAATTTCATTGAAAAGTCATATGGTATGAGGTACCCGTATAAAAAAACACTCATTCGTTACCGAGATATCCAGATTTGGATGTGGTTAGAACATCACTATCATAAACTTTTTTATTGGATTCTATTGTGTTTGCTTCATTTGATATATTATTAGATTTCTCTCCCTTCTGTGTCTTAGGATTTCGACAATCCTTCTTTATGTGTCATATCATTTGACAATTTCAACACTTTATCTTGCCTTTCCCTTTCGATTTAAATCTAGAATTCTCTTTCTCCCAATTAGAATTCATTCCCTTTCTCCCGATTAGAATTTCTTACTCTAACAACCAACACATCCGTAGAGGTACCCTTACCCACCGTCTTTCCTTATCAAGTAGTTCTCATGAAGGGCTAAGATGTAGTTTTAACATTGATGTTATCCCTACCATGGACCAGAGTATTTATGAGATTCTCTTAAGACGATGGAAGTGAATTCAATAGAATTAAGATTTGATATTCTTCTCCGATCTTAACCTTTACATTCGTCAATTTATAAAATAATTAGTTGAATGTAGTTATGTGTTCATTGATATCAGATCCCTATGCCATCTTAAGATTATAGATCTATTTCTTAAGATACAATTGATTGCTCAGAGATTTCTTCATGTATAAACTATTTAATTTCGTCTATACCCCTGCAGTAATATTTTGATCTAGGACATTTTAAATAACGTTGTCTACTAGACATAATTAGATCGACGTTGTAGCACTCTCATCAAATTTATTCCACCTTTCATTACTCATAGATGTAGGACGCTTTGCCTTATTAAGGAGAGCATGTTGCAATCCTCATTGAACTAGAAGGCCTCTCATCTTAACCTTTCATAGTTCAAAGTTTCTATCTGTGAATTTCTTTGTTTCGTACTTTATGTTAGATCCTTTCGTCGACATGTTTTAGATTATAACTTGAAACCCCAACATTTTTTTAGATATAATTATTGGGGATGGAGCGGAAGCAAACCTAAATTCAATTAAATAAGATGAAATCAAATGTATCACAAACACATAGAGATCATATGATTTTTACGTGGAAAAATCCTTGGGAGAAAAAACCATGGCACAAAGCGACAACGAATCCACAATGAAAATAAAATTACAAGAGATGAATGGACTTATCAATCCGAACAACCCCAAAATCCCTTAAAAAATCCTAGCTTTGCTATTCTTCTTGCTTTAGAAGTGACTTGTATGCGATTCACCATGATTTTTCCATTTACAATCCCTTATATAAAGTTACAACCAAATTAAAAAACAAAATATGTACTTCCATAAAATCATGCGCATTTGTCGATAGGACCTTTGATAGAATTGACAACCATCGAGGGTTTGTCGATTGGATCGAAGCCACCTTCGATGGGATCGAGTAACACTCCAAAAACTGTCCACTGAGCAACTGAGAATTTTTCAAAATTTCTCGATATGATCGCTTAGACTGTCTGTAATACCTCGAATTTGAAGAGTCGAGCATGAACTCAATCTCCGATATTTCAAGTGTCATTTAAACTTTGCGGAAGTGTAAATTAACTATACTTTTAACCCAATATCCAAGCAATCATAAAGCAAAGTTGAATAGTATAATGTATTATAAAATGAATATATCTGAAGTAAGTAACGACCCAAAATATATAATGTACATATATTTGGAGTATGGGGTTCACAGCTGAGGCATCATATATAGTTCTAAAATAAACAGAAAATATGTCATAGTCATAATCTATTTAACAAAAAAAATATCCATCAAGTCCAGCCGCGAGGCGAGCTGCCTACAACTGGTCATTGGAAAGTTGGAAGTAGGAGAACTCCGCTGTATCCATCCATGCATTCCAATGTGTCCACCTCAGTAACCTTTACATCTATAACAATGTCTGGTTAGTATTTTAAAACATCGTCCCCAGGTGGGAGTGAGTGATTAACTCAATGATTCTATTAATCCTATGTTGTATATGTTATCAACTCAATTAACATAGGTAATGATAAAACAAGTAAACGAAGATTTTCTATCTAATCTTATTAGGTGCATGAATGTTGTTGAAATGATACATGAGCATCTCAATAAGTAACTTTAATGTCTATTTTACAAATGTCAACAATCCCTTATCATGTGACTCTAACTCCATTCACAAAGTACCCATCCTAATGTAATGTGGCTCATCACCAACATTACCAATAAGTGTAAATGATATGCATAATTAGCCAGGTAATTATTAGATTCTATTCATTGAATATATTGGGGAAGCTAGGGTACTGTCATTATATCACAGGTCTTATCCGGATCATAGGGCTTACAGCTGCCGTAACGACTACTTGCCCATGTCCCTTGATAAATTTTTTTTGGTTCATCACCCCATTCAATCACACATGACAAGAAGATTTCCTTCATCATTACTTAATGGTCACTACAGGGAGGCTCATCAATCCAACATAGGCTAACAAATTGAACACAGTATCTCATACCACCATGCTCAGTTCTTGAGTCATATAGAATCGTAGCATTAATGGTTATAAGTAGACTTATTCGAGGGGAACGGTAGTATCCTAGATTCAATTGAGCGTTCTCATATATTATGAATATAATATGATCATCCATGCATTAGACTGATTCGATTGACATGGTAGAAACCTGACATAACTGACATTGGGTACGAAGCATCCCGCATAATCCAACTACTATCGGTCATCCGTGTTTAACATTGGTCAACCGAATAGGCCTAGGGTGGTCGACCTAATACGGGTCACCTCTTAATTTGGACAATTTGCCGGCCGACCCCACTTCAAGGGTAGTTCTACTCATCAAGTTACTAGCTAGATAATCACTAAGCAATCATACCAAGATTATGCACAAACCCTAAGATTAACAAGCTTATTAATTCAGGCATTTCCTTGAGCATATAAACAATCAGAAGCAAATAATAGCATGATTTACAGTAATAAGAGAAATATGACCATATTATCTTACGAAAACCTATTCACACTAATGAATCATTAATTGAAACCCTCAAGGGCTAATAAAGATAGCTTAGAAGTAATGGTCCGCACATTGTGACGGTTCGCCTAACTTAAAGAACTTTTAAGGTTCTGGTTTTAGGGAAAGATCACTAAAACATAAACAATCATGCAAACTTTTATAAATTTTGAAAAAATTCAATATAAATGATATAGATTTATAAGTACGATTCAACCCTTACCTTCAATCGCAATCGAAGAGACTCCGATAAAGGATCTGGGGATGCCTAGCAGGTCAATTGAAGAGGAGGACAAGCCTTCACCCAATCTCTCTTTTTATTTATATATATCTCTCTCTTTCTCTTCTAATGTTAGGGCATAAAATTCGTGTGTGGAGTGGGAGTGTGAAATATGAGGCTATTTATAATGCTATAATGGGTATAAATGGCCCCGAAGGCTAAGTGTTCATTATACTAATACTATGGGAGGTCGTTTCTAACCACTAGTACCCACAGAGGTGTACGAGTCAATCTAAGCCATGAGTAGGTGTCCCATTGGGAGATTTATGTTTGGATACAACTATTTGATGATTGGACGTACCAATCAACGAGAAATGTCCTAATTCAGTTCGATGGTCACCGAGTATCGATTGGGGTTACAACTATACAAATATGTATAGAGAATGATCTAGATTAGTGTCCTAAGTTTAATCACCATGTAACGATCCGAAAGTTACAATTTTGACAAAAAGTGTAGGATGAACATTTCACTTAAGTTTAGGCAATCACCTAAGGCACTTATGCATTCCTTACACTTGGATTGTGAGCCTAAGTTGAGTGATCCTAGACGCTATCTTGACTCAATATCTGCGATGGGTAACAAGCCCGATAAGATAGACGTTTCCCTATAGTTGAGTCTAGATCACGAACGCATAGTATAGTGTTATTTTGGTTAATCGGGACATTTTTGGATTAAGTCAAACATCGAGATTTCTCATGGGTGATAGTATTGGTATTAGCTAAGTTTGCGATACTACCCATTCACGATTAATAAAAATAGATATTCAACTCTAATTATTCTAAATTCGTCAATTCTAATGTAATTATGACATTTAGTTGGGCTAGTATGACACTTTAAGAGTTCTACTTGTGAACATAATAACAATTTTATTTTAAATTTACAAGACGTTAAACTATCGATGGGAATGACATATGCTCGATGGGATCCATATGATCGAATGGTTGGTCGATACCATCGTTAGACCTTCTTTCGAATATATTAAAGACATATGACAACAATACCATCTCAGCTTATTGTTATTATCATTGAAGCTCATTAACAATCAATGACTAGCATCTCATGGATGTTTGATTATTGATTTCACTACAATCTATTGTTAATATTTTGATGACCATCAGATTAATCAATTAACAACATTTATTGTTGGTCATTGATAGTAAATGAATAACATTCATGATTGCATAATTTATTGTTTGAGTCTAACCTTAAATTAAGATTAGTAATTGAGTTATGGCTAGAAATTCAAAATGTTTATTTAGGGATTGTACTCATATCGCAAATTTATTCCAACTTCCAATCGTGTGCATGTTATTCATAGTTAGATAAAAATCAAGTTACGTTTATTAGTTATATATGGATAGAAATCTATTAGTGCACGTATAAGTTATGTTTTGATATTGAATAAAGGTAAAAGAATCACCTTCTATCGGATGGGGAGTGGTTGCTGGCCTAATGCCTGCTACTTCTCTCATATAGATCTTCCGATACCTATTAGGGAGTTGGTCTCTCTTGATAATGTAGGGGTAGGCTTGATTAGAAAAGGGAAATGACCGAAGCTTTCGTCTTCTTATAGCATCCCTTGGTGTAGAAGCTAAGTGACTTGGGGTTTAGAGTTTTTAGCCAATAAGGTCTGTTTATAGTTCATAAAATAGGTGAGATCCATAGTTTTTTTTTTTTTAGCTAACCGGAAGTTTGAGTTTGTATATTTAGTTGAAATAAAATTTAGGTGGGGCTGCCCTAAAAAAAAAAAAAACTATTATTTAATTTCAAATTATGATGCCTATATGTTCCATCAGAATGTTTCGTGGAATTTAAATTCAAAGGGAGCTCAAAATTCATGTAAAAGTTAGGTATATTGTTCCAAAAGCATAAAATGTAAGATTTTTCCCTTATATAATAAAATGGAAGAGTTTATGCAAAAAAAAAAAAAAAAAGAAAAGAAAAAAGAAAAAAAAGAAGGAAAAACTATTTAAAAACAACAACTTTTACATGTTCAACTATTAAGTTGTAATGGAATATATAATAAATTAAAGTAATTGTGGTTTTTGAATAGGGGAGCCTATGCCATGTCCTTTCATCTTTTATTATTATTATTATTTCTAAATTTTAGAAACATCTTTTCTTTTTTACTTTTATTTCATAGATGGGGATATGTCGGCAATAAAACAAAATTCTCTTCAAAGGATACCTATAACCATTCGCTATAACATCTTGCTTTATGAGGTGTATAATATTGTGGTTGTGGATTAAAAGTAAGTTTAACTTCACACGTCATTTAGAAAGTTTTTATGGTGTTTTGTTCCTATTGCTTCATACGATGTAGCCTACTCAAGTGTCATATTAGATTGAGTTTTGTCTCAAAGACCTAAGATATATGTATAAACCTGTTGGACGAAGTAGATTCACATACACAATATAGTGAGCTCCTATAGAGATCGAATGCTTAAACCCTATGCAGTGCTACCTTTCAAGAGGGTTTCGCTTTATTTGCAATGTCCTTCAGAAGTTATCTACAAAACTGCATGGGGGAGGGATAAAATAGGGGTGAACCAAATAAATTAATCATCATTCATTGGTTCAAGTGGCATGTTTTATTATTATTTAGGTCCATTCATATATTGATCTATAAAATGGATAGCATATGTGTAAAATATTGTACCAGTTATACATCTATAACATCTAATCCGTAACTACTAAAGTGATGTAGAGTAAGTCGTGGACACTTTCATGGCAAGAAAGCCCGATCAGAGGCAGAAATGATTCGGACAATGAAAACCTTAAATCAGTCGTATCTCATAAATTAGGACGAGTTTTTGGACATATTATATATAATTTTGGGTAGAAGAATCTACTTAAGCCAACCAACCTGGCATAGCCGGGTTGCCCATGCCGGATTTGCAAGATTCCATCAGATTGATAGTCAAAAGTTCCGTTTAATTTTGTTTTTACTATAAATAGTAAGTTTTAATTTGAGTATAACTTTTGATCCTTTGAGTTGTAGAAGCATTAAAAGGGCTTAGAAAAGTTAGGAAAATAACGTGGTTGGGCCAAATTGGATAGTTATTATTTTTGGCCAAAAACCACGAAGTCTAGTAGGAATAGAGGCCGTTTATAAATAGTAAACTACTATTTATCGTTAGTCACGTTTTAAGGGTGTTTGAGGTGGAGTCTATGACTAAAGCTATGTCTTAATTTGAGCTCATTATTTAAAGGGTTGTAATTTTATTTTTATTTTTAAAAAAAATTATCAATCAAATTATTTTAAATTTATTAGAAATTATTTCTATATTTATCCCTCATGGATTTGAGGAAGCTCTGCGAGAAATCCGAGAGAGCTCCATAGATTCAGAGTAGATATCTCCCGAGGAAGATAGTGATCAACCTCATCACATCCTTCTCGCCATAAAGTGACGACATAAAATGAAAATAATAAATAGTTAGAAGAGAAGTGATGAATAAGATCACCTGATAGACTTGATTTTTTAAATTTAGGCCATCTTTGTTAGGGCCAAATAGATGGACACCTTATCAAGTGTGGTGTATATCATGCTGGGACATTTTAAATTTAGCCTCAGAGGGATGAACAAATGTGTAAATGGGAAGGACTTATTTACAATAATCAACAAAGCTGAATATAAAGGGATACAGTAAGGATGAACCAAATATAATAGGCATCAATGGTTGGTTCAAGTGGCATGTTTTTCTATTAATCAAGTCCGTCCATATATCAAGCCCTACTGATTAGACATCCACAACATTTAATTCGGAGCTACTAAAGCAATTAATGGTAGAAATTGGAAATAGTAAATGGTTAAAAAAAAAGTGATGGATAGGATCGCTTGATAGATTTGATTTTTTAAATATAGGCCATCTTTATGAGGGCCAAATAGATTGACAAACCCTCTTTATAGCTCAACTGTCACATCCGCCATGCATTGCATGGAGACTTTTTAAGTTTAACATATTACAATTAATATGAGAAACATAACAATGGTCCACATTCAACGGAAGAAGTCCTAAAATTGTTTATGGGATTCTTCCAATGTAGAAGATTTTTTTACGGTGCATTCATGGTGGGACACAAGACTAACGGTTTGGATTACCAGTATATTATATTGACCCTAGATGAGAAAAATCTTTGATATTCTGGCAGCACAACGTGATGTTTGATACACATGCACTTAAATATTAATCGGAAATTGCACAAGTTGAATAGAAAATTTCAAATTAAACTGTCCACATTATAGGTCCCAGTTTAGAAAAATAAATAACAAAAAATAATACTTATTTAATGATCTCAAATTGGTGAAGATTTGTGGACATTTATTGGTATGGCTGAAAATGAAAAATATCCAATGGTCCATAAATCAGAGCTTAGGACTGTTCTACAATCTGGTTTTGGGGATGTGACCAAGCGACAATTGGTCCCACAATTTTGTGTGTTTCACTTTACTTGATGTATGCCACGTGTACAATTTCTGATCAGTGCCTGCGTATCCACACCATGATGTATTTGTTGTATCCACACCATCCAACCACTCGGAGAGAACAATTTAGGTAATAAGCCAAAGAAGGAGGAAGATCCAATGCTTAAGTGGACTACACCACAGAAACTAGTGGGACAGTGACACTTACCGTTGAAACTTCCTAGGCCCCACCATGATGTTTATTTGAGATCCAACCTGTTTATAAGTTAAGACAGACATGTAATAAGGAAAAAAAAAAAATCATCTTGATCGAAAAACTTCTATGGCCCAAAGAAGTTTTTAATGGTCAATGTTCAATCTCCACTGTTTTCTGTGGTGGGGTTCACTTGAACTTTGGATCTATCTCATTCTTTGGTTCATGCCCTAATACGATCTCTTCAAATGGATGGACGGTAGGCAATTTTTAAGACACGGCGGACGAAAATACTCCCATTAAGGTAAGAAGCAGGTGTAAAGGAGGGTTATTTTCGTCCGAAGTAGGTTGTCCGTACAGGCGAGGGTCTAGTTTGGAGTTTGGTTATCTATGTTTGTGGTCGGTCGAGGTTGGTAAGGCAGGGAAAAGGTGGTGACTACGAAATCGGATTGTGTACTGAGTTACTCAGTACGCTCTTATCGTACTGAGTAAACTCTGTTGGGCCATTGTGAATGCATGTGGTTTATCCACGCCGTCCATCCGTTTTTAGATATCATTTTAGGCGTTGAGATCAAAATGGAAGTATATCCACACCTCAACTGTACCATACCACATGAAACAGTGGAAGTTTTGGTTTCCACCGTTGAAACCTTTCTGAGGCACGCAGTAATGTTTATTTTTCATCCAACCTGTTAATAAGATCAAATAGAAATGGATGAAGGTAAAAAAACAAATATCAGCTTGATCTAAAACTTCTGTGGCCCCTACGAAACTTTTCAACGGTGGAAGTTCAATTCACACTGTTTACATTGGTGTGGTCAACTCGATCTTTTTATAGGTTTTATTTTTGGGCTAAAGCTCTAAAATTATCTGGTAAAATGGATGAACAGGTTGAATAAAATGCATGAATTAAGGTGGGCCCCACAGAGTTTACTCAATACGCTAAGGGTACTGAGTTACTCAGTACGCAATCCGCTTCCGGTGACTACAGTGAAAAAACCCGGTCGAAGAGGGTCGGTAGGGACGCGGATTGCGTGGTGACCCCACCACCACGTAGCTACGTAGGGTTGAGGACTCTGTGGGGCCTAATGTGGTGTAAATATTTCATCCACTCCGTTCATCCGTTTTTTAAAATGATTATAATTTATGAAACCAAAATTTAAGAATAAATAAAAATTAAATGGACCACACCAAAGGAAAAACAAAAGTGTGGATTGATTGTCTAGAGTTGACAACTTCTTGGGGGGCGATATAATTTTTTGATCAAGCTCATATTTGTTATTTCTCTTCTTTCAGGTCTTTGTGACCTTATGAACAGGTTGGATGACAAATAAAATTCACTTTTTTCAACGGTGGAGAACATTATCGTACTCTTCCCTTTGGTGTGGTTCACTTGAGATTTTTATATGCTTCAATTTCATATTCGTTTCCTGGAATTCTCTAGAAAAACGGATGGACGGCGTTGATTAAAAAAAAAAAAAACATCACACCACGTAGCTACGTGGTGCTGGGTACCGCGCAATCGGTGTCCGTTTGGTACGCGCACACGCATGTGGAGCCTTGCGCATCTGCTTGCAGTAACACGTGCCAATATGGAAAACACGTGGGATATATAGCTTTTCATGTTCTAAAAACAATACTCACGTATTTTTGCTCGAAAAAGGAAAGTCTCACTCCTCAAATGGGCCACAATAAACAAATTAAACCGGTGGTTGAAATTTTTTTTTATGGCCGTCCATTTGAATTATGTTTAATATAAGATATATAATTTCTGATTATTTAAAATAAGATCTAGAAAGTATAAAAAACCCAGATAGAAGGTTCAGATTTTCCAATGTGTAATTTATTGTCACGTGTATCTGACCGAACCTCTTTTCTTCGGAAGCGTATTGCGTCCTGCCACTAATCCGTCCGGGCACGGATCTGTGGGGTCCACCGTGATTTAAGGGTTTTATCGAAGACGTTAATACATTTTATAAGATAAATTTACAGCATGGTCCAGAAAATGAAGCAGATCCAGATCTCCAGTGGACCACACCAAAGGAAGCAGTGATGATAATGACATCCACCATTGAAACCTCTCTAAGGGATACTGTGATGTTTTTTTACCTTTAAACCTATTAATAAGGTCATCTGGACATGGATGATGTGAAAAAACAAATATCATCTTGATCCGAAACTTCTGAAGCTCCTATGAAGTTTTTAATGGTTACAATACCCACTTTGTGCTCCAATTAAGAAAATTTTCTGTAAATTTTTATTTTTTTTATTTAAAATGATATTTAAATATTTATGGACGGAGTGGATAATACATTTACATCATGAAGGCTCCCAAAGAGCTCTGCCCGGACGGATTACCGTCCGGGCGAGGTAGGACGCAATCCGCTCCCCTTTTCTTCGGGCGAGTATAAAAATCAGATGTACTTGAATGTACTGTTATCTTTCTTTCGTACCGAAATTGTTCAAAGAGACGTGATACAAATGCAAGATCCACCGTCATCTGATCTGATCAGACGTCTATTAGATATCGGGACCACAATCTGACAACTTTCGACATTTTCCACCTAATCTGATATTTTTCCTAGTCAATCAGTGGTCCCTAAGATCAGATGATCAAGAGACTATGACAGTTTCCCACACCGACGTGGATTGCGTGGTGATTACACAACACCACGTCTACGTGGTGTAAGGACTCTGTGGGGCCCACCATAATGTATTTGTTTTATGCGCACCGACCACCCATCTATTTTTAGGGCACGAGCCCAAAAACAAAGCATATCCAAAGATCAAGTGTACCACACACAGAGGAAAAAGTGGGGATTGAACGCCTACCGTTTAAAACTTCTTGGGCCGGCATACTTGACGGTCATAAATGTCCAAGAGTCTTTCTTCCAATGCTAGGAGTAGAGCTGTACATGAGTCCAACTTCGGCCACTAGCTGACACCAACTCGAACTTGCCTTGGCTGAATCCTTGAGCTTGACTAGCCACTCGGCATTTTTGGTCAACAGCTGGTTCAGTTTGAGCCAATTTCAAGCCAACAGGTGGTCCAGTTTAAGCCAATTTCAAGCCAAGATGAGCCCATGCAGCATTTTCTCAAACTCATGAAGTACATCTTCAATTGCTATATAAATAGCAGCAAAGGTATTAGACAATATCAAAATAAAAATATAAGAGTATTTGTTTCATATCCATACATTTCTCCTCACCAATCAGCACTGCGTTGAGTCATTTCTTCAAACACACAACGTTAATATCGAAATAACTGTGTCACTAAATAGGCTTAATTTGAGTCCAATTCGAGTTGAGGTTCGGTCCGAGCCAACTCAAGCTAGGTGGAACACAGACTTGGCTCAAAAAAAATTTAAACTTTAATAATCAGCTCAACTCGACTTGAGCTCAATTTCGAGTCAAGCTTTTTCGAGTCGAGTTTAGCAAGTTAACCCAGCTAACTCAGTTAGAATCTGTTTGGCCGGGTGGTTTGGAAGGGATTGAATGGTACTTAGGGTGGATGGCATGGATTTCTAGGTAATGATGGTGTTGTCAATGGATTGCCTTGAGATCCATGGGATTGCTCTATCCTTGAATTGTTATATCCAGTCTGTTTGGCACGCCCAGCTAATCTTGGGATTAAACCTTCCCATCTCTTCCAATCTCTTGAACCAAACATGTACCCTGCAAATTTGAATGGACTAAGGTGGATTGGATGAGATTGAAAGGCAGCGATGGTGTTGTCAATGGATTGTCTTAAGATTCATGAGATTGGGATCAAATCACGGACTCTGCTTGGCATGCCCGGCCATCCCGGGATTTAACTTTCAATCCTTTCCAATACCATCCAATCCCTTCCAATCCGACCAGCCAAACGGGCCCTTAATGTACACCTATAGATACGAGAATTTTATACCGTGTCATCCATGTCAACGGACGCTTGTCGTTTCTCAAACTAAGAGGCAGTTTCGTCATTTCGTATTCATAAAAAAAATTGCGGCACACGTGGGGACCACAGAATGACCAAAATGCCCTTCCCACGTCTACTCTCCGTATCGATGCCGTGGTTGGCTGGAAAGCCCGACATGATTCCCACACCAGAAGGAAAAGATCCAAGAGTACAGACACCGTCCGCTTGTCTAAGCCGGTTTTGAGGGAGTGGGGCCCACCAGAGTATTGACCAACGGGCATGATCCGGTGGGAGCCGGTAGGATCAGGATACGGTGGAGCCATCTGTCCATAACATGCGCGGCAAGGGTGAAGTATGGATCGTGACCGTTCATCTAGGCTCACGCAGGGCAGATGGAAAATGGGTTGAAATACTCATCAAACAGATGATCTTAGCCATCTGATCAGCGGCCTCAAAACGACAGACTGAAATAAAAATTAGCGGGAAAATTTCAGTGATGGATAGCTTCATCATAGGCCATCCAAGGTAGGTATCACAAGATGGACGGCTCAGATTGATTTTTATTATTTATTTTTTTACAATGCCACATGTACTTCTCAGAGATGATTCTACCATATCCCGGTTCTAGTGAAGGTCTCTTATCGTTCGAGACCGTTGACCTGGTTGATCCTACGGTGGATGGTGCATGTTTCAAAATAGGCTTAGCCTGGATATTTCTATCCGTCAGATCTGTGGCCTCCGAACCAACGGTGGAAATGAAAAAAAGTTAACGATTGACGAAAAGTCAAGGATTTGGATTGTCTGATATGTGTGATTGTTGAAAAAATAGACCATGCATGATAAGACCAGCTATGTGGACGGCCGTGATTGATGCATCGTCTAGCCACGTGTACGGTGAAGAGATGGCTCTACCATATTCGAGGCTCTTTCGGATCCGCCGAAAGAAAGAACAAACGGGAAGGACTATCGCGATTCGGGAGAGAATAGCTTGAAGAGTCGATTCGCCGATATGTGCTAACGTATTGTAGTTACACGAGATCCGGACCGTTAATAAGATGTCCAACTAGGAAAATGACCTAATAAAAGCATCAGAACTGTCTTTTAATTGGATCGTCCAAATCGTGTGGTTAAAAATGATGGAAGGTGTAAATGATCGAAAAAGGTCAATATCCAATGTACGCACGTGGATCACATGAGTAGTGAACTAGAAAGCTCCAGATGACTATCCAGATCCTCTACACGTGTTTCAAATTGGCACATGTGCTGCGAATCGCTTTTTAAAGTTATGCTTGCGCGTGTCGAGCAGACTACAGTTGTTTGAGTAATCCTTTTTCCTCGCAGGCTACTGTAAAGTTGTATGATACTCTGGTAGCGTGGGACGCTTGATACGCATGCACCCATAAATTGTACATGTGGTATTACTAACTGGAATTAAACCGACTAAATTGATTAATTCACTCTCTTCAAATCAATTTATCAAAAGAATATTGTTTGAAAGATTCTATTATCTGATTCACGGACACTTGTTTGTTTGAAAAAACATTGGATATTTTTCATTTTTAACCGTCCAAGAGATGTCCTCAAAATCTGATAGTTAGATGTGTTGTGGTTTGATTTACAAATTCGGTTACTGATAAATGTGAGGCATGGTGAGATTAAATTTGTGGCTCAATTCAAACGGGAATAACAGATATGTGGTACGTGACTTGTATCAAATAAGATTGGTTGCTTAATCAACGACTCAGACAGTGCTTCAAAATAATCAAGTATGGTCAAAGGAAGAATTCACCCTACTATAATGAATTACATGTTTGACTTTTATAAAAAGAAAATTTTGACATAAATTAATAAAAATGACAAAAAAAGAAATTCTTACCACCAATTGTAAAGAATAGCTATAAAATGTCTTTTTAGATGAGAACTTTATTTGTTGCTTAAAATGAATCTAGTCTATGAGTATAGACTTAAATTACAATCAAATTTGGTCTTTACTCTTGCTTGGGTGGTACACTCTCAGGAGTTTCAACTCCCGGTAAAGGGTTCGAGTACCCATAAGTGGTGAAATTCCACTAGCATGAGTGTGTGTGTTTAAAGAAAAAAAAAAAATTACAACTAAATTTTAACAACTGCTTAATTACTATTATGGATTATACTAGAGAATGTAAATAATAAGTAAATGTAAATCTTATATTATGGACTATAATTGCAGATAAAAGAAATGATTATATTAAGAATTATAAGTGACAAGTAATTGAAAGATAAATTTGATTTAGTTTAGTTTTGGTTGGTATGAGATTATTTTTTCTATTGAATTTTCTTGCTATTTATAACTTTATATTTATCTTCTGGATGTTTTTCTCACATTCTAATGGCTCCTAGCTATAATTATTTTAGTATTATTGACCTTTTGAATGATTCATATGTTCTTATAATTGTTGTAATTGTTTTAACACTATATAATCTTATGGACACTTCCTTTTAAACGTGCCGCATGTCCTAGTAACTTATCGACGCCTCCTTATTAACTCAACCATATTCCACTCGACAGGTTAATCGAGTTTCTGATAATTTTTGGCCACTTAATCCACCTATTGTTGGATTTAGTTTTTAATTCTTTTTAAGTGTTTTCTATTATGTCATTTTATCAACTGTGATTCAATAAAAAACATTTAAAATATTTTTGAAAATCTTTAGCCTGCTATATCTTTTCCTTATTATAATAAGTATACTTTTTTCAATTGAGTTTCCCCGATAACTATTAAAAATAGGATATAACAAGATACCAAATTAGCATAAGTTTTAGTTCATAATACCCATAAGCTTGTGAGCAAAAATTTTGACAATTTATTTTAAAAATATTTTGATGCAATGTATGTAACTTCTAAGCGCTTGATTATTATCCATCACACTAACGTATCAAAGTATTCATCGGCTACTCGGAGCCGGAATTGCCGGGTCTTGATAGGACGTGGACAATGTTCTCATGCATCCATTCCATCATTAATTTGGCCTTATTTTTTTTTTATGGCCATCCATTTTCTAAATCAGGATGGGACGGTTATGATTGCCTTAAAATGGTGATAGAATCATAAGCAATCGATGATAGTGCCTAACAAATAGGTGGACCAAGTTGCTGATTGGATTGATTTAGTGTTAATGTTTTTGACCGTCAATTTGTAAAGGCACTGATCAAATGGCTACTATTTGCTAGATGAGTGAGATGTTTTTACTGGCACCCCATGGAATATGTGTTGGACCTAATTACGAACAGTCCAGATCAATGGATTGGACTGTCTAAATATCCCAATGCAATTAGGGGCAACGGAAGTTATAGTGATGGGGTAATTGTATACACCTCCCCACTGTGTTAACAATTGTAAATAACTCCCACTGATTTAGATAATTGGAAATACCCGCTTCTAGGTAACAGATTCATTGGGTTGTCACCCGAATGGTATATTAACATTAGGAATTGACTGTTTTTCTTAATAGCCACCCTTCTTAGCATGGTCACCATATCATGAAATTGGAAAACCCCAATAATTAAGCTAATCTAATCATCAAGTGACCTAATACATAAATTTGAAAGTTTTTGGGTTGGCATGGCCCACCCAATGGTTGGATCACCATGATTTTTTGGGTGTACATTTTTTTAAATGGTGGACAGACTTATTGGAGGGGTTGGATACTACCCATGTGCTGGTAAAATGAACTATTGAGACAATGGTTTTTTAATCATTTTGTGCAGATTCCTCTACCATCTCTTGTAAGGGGGAGGGACTTTTATTTTATTTATTTTTCGGAAAGGTAGGAGCACATCCCACTTTTGGGTGTGCACCAAAATAAAAAACAAAACTGGGCCTCACCATCATATAACACAATCTTTTTAGGCATTTGCAAAAAACTAGCTTAGCAATGACTATAATAAAAACAAAACAAAACAAAACAAAACAAAAAAGATCTAACAGGGCCAATTCAAAGTCTAGGATGTCAAGATACCTACACTAGCACAGCAAAAGCTCACAAAATGCCCAAGACAACTCCAGGACCAAGCAAAATATCAATACAGTCCAAGATGAGAAATTGCTAGACCCATCGAATTTCCAGATAAAACACACAGAAAAGGGGAGTCACTTGTAGTAGTCCAAACTAAATGGGAGGTGTTTACAAATTGTTAGAAACTAGAGAGGTGTTTATATATAATTTTAAATATTAGACTATGAGAAATTTATTTATTTGGACATGCTTTTTTAGTTGTCATTTTTCTTTTCTTTTTTTTTTTTCTTTTTTTTTTTAACAAAATCAAACTATTCTAATCTTCTTCTTTTCTTCCACAGATGCAACTCTTACTAGAAAAATAGCTTTACATTTATATAAGCGTTTGGGATTCATTCCTCAAATCTCTATCATTGATGAATGGACCACATGGTGGGATTTCACCACCTATGGGTATCAAACCCAAGACCTCATGTTGAAACTCCTCAGAGTCTACCACTGAGGTATGGAGTCGAACCCCACATCCCGCCTTCCTTGGTAATGAGATACATACTGTGGTAAGCTTGAAACCACTGTCCAGATTGCGGTGACCAAGTGCTAGAGATTGCACACAGTTTATAAATCTATCAGGACCATATTTTCTCAGCCTAGGGATCGATGATCATGGCCAACCACGAGGGGCGGAGGGGGCGACCACGGAGGGGCGAACATGAGAGGGCATGACTAGAGTTGGACACGAGCCTAGCTGAACTGAGTTTAACCTAAGTTTGGTTTGGCTTGTTTACGTGACATCCCTTGCTCAAGCTTTGCATGAGCCACGCTTCGATCCTATCCCTGCTATTTGAGCTTGGTTTGGTTCAGATTATACATGCTTGGGCTTAGTTTGGTTTGTTCTAAATATCCAAGCCGAGCCTAGCTAAGTTGAGCCAAGTTCTAACAAAGATTAGCTTTTTTTTCTTCTTTAAATAAATAATATACCTAATATGAATGTTTTTTTATTACACACACACACACACACACAGATAACACTACAAAAATAACAATGCTAAAATGATTTGAAAAAAATAGATGGTCAACACTAATATGCATCACATACATTGAGTTGGGCCCTACCATAGGAAAACAATATTGATTTGAAACTTCTATTCCCCAATTCGAATCCCACTTTAGCATACTGAGTAAACTTTATGAGCCCACCGTCATGTATATGTATTATCCACGTTGTCCATTCATCTGATTTTACATATGATCCAAAATTGAATCATATCCAAAGCTTAAGTAGACCAAACCACACGAAACAGTGCATTCTGTATATGAATTATGTATTATCTACGTCATCATGTATATGTATTATTCATGTTATCCATTCATTTTTACATGTCATTTTAGGAAATGATCCTAAAATTGAATCATATCCAAAGCTCAAGTGAATCACACCATAAGAAACCGTGTATATACAATATGTTAGATGAATCAAGTCAAATAAAATTCAAATGAATCTAGCTGAGCTGAACTGAGCCAATACTACTCAAGTTTGAGCTTAGTTTTTTTAAACGAGTTTGACTCGAAGCTGAACTTCTATTCAAACCAATCCAAGCCAAGCTTTTTCAAACCAATTCGAGCTTTCGACCTGGCTTGGTTTGTGTTCAGCTCCGCATGACCGTCTCATATCTCGGGGCAGAATGGACGGTGGGCACTGGATCTTAGACCAAATACTATAGGAGGAATTGCACGGTAAATGGCCACAACTTTGCACAATGTACACTGGTTTCATTTCTGGCCGCCCAGATCCGTGGTTCGATGATCCAAACCGTTGGTCTTTTCTATCCCACTCTATAGCTCAAAAAAATCTCAGTGAAGGGATAATATTGGCCTTTTGGACGGTTAGGAAGATAAATATACAGGAACGGTCCAAATTCATCTCGAAGCGGTACTGGGTGGTGCCCTAGAAGCAATGGATCGGTCATGGGCCCACACGTCATTTCCCAGTCGAAAGATGGACAGACGGCCCGGCCTAGCACAAGCCCATTCCTGTAGGGCCTGGGCTTGGGCCCCTAAACCTGTCCTGTGGGCCTGGGCGGCAATCTCGATGCTCGGGGCGATTGACCATTCGATTATTGTGATTTTCACACTATAGCTCAGAAATTGTAGCTTGGCCTAATAGACGGTCCAGATTGATCATTTGTATTATCCAATAACTCAATACAACTAGGAGTACTCTAACTTACCTCGCTGGAAGAGCATTGGACGGGGAATTATTTGAGATACTCTGGCAACGTGTGGTTGATACTCAGGCACACGCGAATTGTAAACCTGGCACAAACCGACTCGAATTAAACAGTCCAAACGGTGGAGCCCACCATATTTCACGTGGCAAAGAAATAACTAATTATTTAAATGTAGATTCTGATCAGTGTACATTTGTTACTTGAATTAGAACCCTGCAATATTTCTCATCTGAGCCACCAAATGAATATCGAATGATCGGCCATGCATTTAGGAAGTTAGTGTTTACACCCATGTTTTGCACACTTACGTGTGCCGATGAGATGCAACTGCATGTTGGCACCACATACTAAATAATAGATGAAATTCTAGAAAACGTCACATGGTGGTGGTGCCATATACAGTGTAGATGACTTCAATTGAAAGAATTAAAGACATGCACATGAGAAAGAACATTACGTGGAGTTATATATAAAAAATAAAAATACTCTCTTCATAAAAGGAAGAGTCCTGTTAAAGCAAATCTTTCTCTCTTCACATTAAATATAGAACCTCGTCAAAGGATATCTTTATCTAGCATTTAATGCTAGAGCTTTATCAAAAATAATTTTCTATGGATGTTAAAGTCCAGTGATCTAAGGATCACAACAACTTTTTAACGTGGGAATTCAGAGACATGATGACTTTAGCCGACACACGCGAGATATATAACTTGTATAAGTCACCATATGCAATAGGCTACATTGATGTGAAATAATCAAAGAGATAATTTCTACAATTGATCGTCTAAATCTTTCACTATACTGAAGACTACGTAAGGACACCGCCTTCTAAAAGTCTATATAAACAACACTTCACGAAGAGCTTCAGGCATCATACAATTACAACCAATCACAACTTTATTTTCCCATCTACCATGGATGTTTATCTTTTTATTTATTTATTTTAATTTAGCCACCCATAATTAGTTTTAGTTCTTAGGTTATCTCTCTACCATTCATTTACAACATCCCAATTGATTGTAAAGAAGATCACTCGATTTTGAACAGAATACTGTGAGGCTTTCTTATTATGTGTTAGGTGATTTAGTCAACCATCTTGCCACAAAGTCCAGTCTACACCCAACGATGAGTGGATAGTCGAATCACGACTGTCTTGCCAATTGCTTGGTTTTGACCAAGACTACGAACAAGTCACCTCACCGGCCATCTTGCCATGGAACACGATTCCGATCACGCAACGAACAAATTGTCGAAGATATGCCCTCCATTAGCTGTCTCACCAAGATGCATGGTTTTCAATAGAGCAATAAATATGTCCATATCATATATCATGACTATTCTATTATGAAGCTTAGTCCCGATTAGACAATGAATGGATTTTCGTCCCTCAAGTCGATTGTGAGTGTTTTACATTAATAAAAGAATACTTTCTCCTTATATCTTCTTTCACCATTATTTTTACTATTGAACTATGGTAGTGAATCATGCTGAAAGAACAAATATTTAAGTTCACATACTCATGTCTATTGTCATAGGGCAAAAGGAACTCATTTAAGAGGATTAGCTTCCTTTCCTTTCAAAAATCGCCTGAACAGAGCGCAATATCGGTGGTTGAGAGGACCTTAGATCCTAGTCCAGAGTCTAATTTATCCATCTCAGTATAGGGGACACCAACAATTCAATTAACCCTTGAGTTATGTAGACTATCATGCTTGTCAATCTTACTCACACACATGTATATTTAATTTAGGTCATCGCTTACACATGCAGCCTAATCTGATTAAATTGAGAGCAACGCTCTTTTTGGCACACTTGGTGAGACACGTGTGCAACGCAAAGTTCAATAGTGTAACAATATAGTTACATTACCAAAAAATTGACCAAAGCCAAAAGTCATGTGATGGTTTTTCCGAAATTCAACAATGTAACAATTATAGAATAATGTAATTTATAATTCCAACCTACGACGTGGGGGTAGGCAATTTGCTACCAATAATTTTTCTTTTTTTATTTTGTTTACAAACGCCGACAACTAAAGACTTGCACCGACGACAATGACCATCAGAATTTCCAACGGTTAAAGCCATCTGCAATGTCGACAGTTATAACCGTCGAAAATATCCGTCGGAATTTCTGACGGTTAAAGCCGTCGACAATGCTGATGGCTATTTACTGTAAGCGAGCAACACCAACACCCCCTTTCTCGATGGTCCTTCCGACGGTTAAGCCATCAGGGAAAGCTATCACCGACAGTTTTTAGTTGTCGGTGTTGCCCTTTTTTTGGTATAGTTAGAAGATCTAAACTCTAGAAGAAGTCAAAAGATCAAAGAAGGCATGAACAGATGGGTATGCCCTTAGAAGACAATCATCTTCTACCATCTCCAATCCATGAGTTTAGATCATCCTCCAATGAAAATTCTCTAGAAATTACACATGTTTTAAACAACATAAGCACACTCATAGATGACTTTCTCACTTCCATATGACTAATTTCAAAATTGTTGAGAAACTTGATTACGTATGTCGAAAGGTTGAAGGAAAAATACCACTTCTAGAAAATCGGTCTAAGATTCAATCTCTAGTGAATCGGATCATCATTTCTCAAACCGATTGAGAAACGACAACTAATGGCCGACCATACGACCAATACGACTAGTATAGCCCTCATAACTTGTACCATGGAGGGCAATATTATGTCGATGCCATTTAGCTGGGGGCAACCTTTTGTGCCCCTAGTGCTACAACTTTAATTTACAAGTGTCAAATAGCCCGGGTGCTACCTCTCATGTTACTGGCACCCCAACAAAAAAAAAGGTGGTGAATAGTGAAACCGCTCGGTGAATAGTACTGGCAGCCAGGCAAATAGTAAAATCGATCGGATGAATAGTGTCCAATGAATAGTGTTGGGTGAATAGTGCTTAGGGAATACTATTTGATGAATAATGCCAACGGTTGGGTGAATAGTGAAATCAGACGATGAATAGTGCTGACGGCAGGATGAATAACGCTTAATAAATACTGTTAGGTGAATAATGCTTGATGAATAGTACAAGGTGAATGGTGTTAATGGTCGGATGAATAGTGGTCGATGAGGAGTATCGTCCAATGAATAATTATCACGTCTCAAAATTCAGTATCCGAGTTGGTCAGGCCCAAACCCAACTTTTAAGACTGTGAGTGTAATGTCCCGAATTTTCGCTATTTTGGATTTCTAAAAATCCTTGAAAATTTTTGATATACTTAGCCCATGTTGTCACTGACTGACCCTTAACACTCAAGGTGAACCTGTATGTGGGTGGTATCAGTAAAGAACCATACAAATCTAATTAATCAACCGTATGAAGCCAATGAATCCACCCGACTACTTAAATATCGAGTTTATCCTCGTGATTTGTTTGATTTAGGGTCTAAATCTAGCTGACATATCACTAACTAATCAAGACAACCATAACTAAATAAAGATCTAATTAAAGCCGAGACGATTAGGGATCAAATCATAATTAATGAACCAAATTGACTCAGTTACTCGATTGGCATAAGAACTGATAGTTTATAGTGATTATAAATGAATCGTCATTTTCGCTAGTTACGAATAAGCCACATTATGAAGTTAGATAATACAAACCCTAATCATTACGCACAAGAAATCTTGATAGCTGATCCATTCTAGAAATTTTCTTATTATCCAAATAAGCTCTACACCGCTTATTACTGGCCACTAAACCCGAGGCTATAAAAGGATGTTCATCTTATTGGCTTGGTTTCCACCGCGGGTGGCGAATCAAGAAAGTGCCCAGAATGGTTCAACTTGAGTTAGAGGCCAAGTGTTTGAAATATGCGAGTGCCTTAAGTTGAAACCTGAAATTTAAGTGAAATAGACATTCTACTCTTTTACGAAGTTGTGTCTTTCTATCCATTAGATCGAGATCAAACTCGAGGTACGAGTGAAAGATATTTCATCGCTCATATCCATATAGCCACGACCCCGATTGATCACCAACGACTAACAATCGTAAGTGGGGCTCCCATGGCTGATGGAAGTGTCTAATCGTCGCCCGGTTGTAACCAAACATAGATCCTGTAGCAAGGCACTTGTTCCATGATGTAGATAGGTTAGTGGGCCCCCGGAAGGTCCCATAAGTCAAGAATAACCAACTTTAGGGTTAATATAATGAATAAATGGTCATTTCTGCACCATCTGACATTATAAATGCCATTTCATTTTACACCCCCTCTCCTCATACGATTTTTTCTAAAAATTAGGGAGAGAGAGAGAGGAAAAGAGAAAGAGAGTGAGGTCCTTGGTGTTTGCTTGCATCGGAATTCATCAACACAACCCAAGATATTACTGTTTTCGTCTGTCGAATCCACCCCTACGCACGATCAGAGGTAAGAAATGCTTCCCACCTTCTGTTTAAATTATCTCATGTTAAATTTTATGAATCTTACTTAAGTTTTCTTTAATTTGATTAGGAATTGGTGTTTTTGCATAAAATCCTAACCTTGGAGGCTTTAAGTCGGACAAATCATTGTAAAGGTGTGGACCATTATGCTTAGGTTTCTATTTATCGACTCTTAAGGGTCTCACGTAATGGTTTCTTGTGGTGAATGATTTGTAAATAGCTAGTATATTTATATTTCGTGTTTGATCATAATATGTGTTATTACTTGTCTATGCATGCTCACATGTTTGATAAAATTCCTAAGTAATTAAATGTGTTATTCTAATGATGCTCACATGTTTGATTGAACTCTAGATTGAATGTGTTGATTTGTTGATGCTTATGTGTTTGATTAAATGTCTAATGAATATATTACTTTATTGAGTCTCACATGTTTGATGAAATGCCCAAGTGTTTGCGTTGTTGAATTTATAATTCTTATGAAACCTCACAATGATTGCATGATGAGTTACTAGATCCGTAGCGATATTAGAATTACTTATGATGTTGGGTTAGTGGGTAAATTGCCCAAACTAAGGGGTGGCTTGAGTTAGGTTGGCCACCCTAGGCTTGTTCAATCGACCTGAGTTAAACATTGACAATTGACAGTAGATGTACTACATGGGATGCTTGCACCCAATACCAATTGAGCTGGGGTTCTCCCAGTTCAATTAAATTAGTCCACTAGCCGACTGATTATGTATGTTTAAAATATGTGACACGACCAAATAAAATCTAGGATACCCTGTTTCTAATAGATGAGTCAATTTATAACCGTTAGTGCGATACGGTTCCACTAATACTTATGAGCCAAGCATAGTGGTATGGGATACTATGTTCAAACTGTCAGCCTATGCTAGGGTGACGAGCCTCCCCGTAGTAACCGGTGAGCATTAATGGAAGTGATAGATCATTAATGTTCGAATAACCCCCGTCAAATTACTCGGCTGATTGTTCCATGTCAGAATATTGTTTGAATAACCCGGGCATGAATGGGGCGATGAACCCTTTCCTTTATGTGTTTTGATTTTCTGTGACAAGCCCGCACATCAGAATTGGGTGATCATACTCGGTATTTGGGTGACGACTTATACCAGGTTGATCCTCATACCTTTGAGTATCATGTCGTACCTTTAAAATTGTTGATTGGTAAGATAAATGAGTGATACCTAAAGTTGGATCAAAGAACACTGGTGAGGAACCGTTACGTGTAGCAAAGAGTCATGTGATCCGGATAAGGACTTGTGATATAGCGTTGGTATCATAACTTCGCTAATATGCTTGATAAATAGAATTTAATAATTACTTGGCTAACATATGCATTCAATGCTTTACATTAGATAGGATTTTGCAATTTGTCATTAGAGTCAGTTGTGAGGGAGTGTTGGATTGTAAGGCACATGCATCATTTCATAATCTCATTTGTGTATTTAATAAGATATTAGGAATTATTTGATTTTTTGTTTTACCATTAAATGCATTGATTGAGTCGATAACATTTGTAACTTAGAATTAATAGAACAATTGAGTTAGCAACTCACTCCCACTTAGGACGACCACCAGAAAAAGGGGCAGAGGCTACAGATAAAAACCGTAGCTAAAGACCTATGGCTACGGTTATAGTTTGTAGTACAACTGTAGTCATAGGTGCAGTAACCGTAAGTCTGGCTATAGATTAAATCCGTAGCCATAGATACCAATAGCTACAAATATAATCCATAACACATTTTCTGTAGCAAAATATACATACAGCTACGGATAATATTTGTAGCTAAAAGTATGACTATATTCGTAGCTATAGGACGAAGTGAGAAATGGCTACGGTGTTTAGATTTCGGGCTACAACTATTAGTCGTAGTTGTTTCCTTTTTTTTTTTCTTTTAAAAAGGAATATAATAATGACAGCTCTTACCATTGCTAGTACATGCCCTGATAGATCAATTCATATCAAAATTCTAGATTCAACAATAAAAGAAACCATCACACATCAACCCCCAATCATGTCCCACGATGGTTTAATCAAAGCTATGTAAACCTCATCTCCTTCACTTGTTCATTCAAGTGATGCTCGTAATATCTTGCCGTATCGGAGGCATCACACCCAACCTTCCCTTTACAATAGTGTCAGCTACTTTTAGCCTAGGCATTTATAATAACTCTAGCTCAAAATGGTGGTGGAAACAGACCAAAAGATGATGGAGAGGATTTACATTAACAATCAGAAGCAACTCCACCGCTAGCTTTATCTCGAAAAGTTGCATGATAAATAGAATGCTGAGCCAGTTCAACAGCTTCTTCAATCAACATGTCATAGTAGAAGGGACAAAAGTGAAACCATGGGTCATTAGTGAAGACATGGAGAAACAGATGAACAAATGTGACATTCTTTTTCTAAGAAAAACCTATTATTCCTCACACTTCTCCAAATAATAAAAGACTTGCATCTTTAAGTGCATACACCAAAGGTAAAGAGACAAATCAAAACCCAGACTCATGAAAAAACAAAGAAACGAACAGATGAAATTAGCTTAAGAATATAATTAAAGAAAAACAACCTGAATCTGCTTGATTTCATTTTTAAGCAAATTTTAACTTTTAAAAGCTAAATCTCAAAGTTTAAAGTGAAAAGGAACCACTGACCTTGGATTCTAAAATATGGTGAAGGGGCTATGGTTTGCAGCAGCATGGGCTGCTGCTGCTAGAACCCTAATGTGCATACTATCACTTGATAAAATAGATGACGATATATTTGTAGAATGTCTGTTAGCTCGCCTAATGCCTAAAAGAAGCTGTGATTTTTCATCCCTGATCAAAGCCACAAGAAAGAGAAAGTGAATAACAAAAGCTAGTCTACTTTTTATGAAAAATATGCCACAATGAAAATTGACAATCATGATGGGTCCACTGAATAGGTGTGCTGTAAGATTATAATAAAAGGAAAAAGAAAAATTGAGAGAGAGAGAGAGAAAGAGAGAGAGAGAGAGAGAGAGAGAGAGAGATCAACTTCATCAAGCCCTTTCTCAGCTATATGTTCATCATCATATCACCACCACCATCATCATCATATCCTTTCTCCATTGTGAATGGGCCATGCACCAAAAATATCTTACATAGACAAAACCTCAGACCTTTCAACAGGCGACCACCAAGGAAATTGTTAAGAAAGAAAATTCATGAACAATTATCATTCAATCAAGAACAAAAACCAATTTCAATCAAGAATAAAAACCAATTTCAATCAAGAACAAAGCATAAATTACTGATTACACAATTTTCAAGTACTTGGAAGGGAAGCCGTTTACATGAATTAAAAAAAAAAAAACCATGGAACCAGGATCCTGCAAATTAAAAATAGACATTCCATATTAGCCATCTAATCCGATTGAAGGGTGCAATTCAAAAGCCTAGATAGGCCCTTGAACGAGCTCCCTAATCTGATTGAAAATAAAGGCAAATACCAAAGACTCGCTTGTACAAGTCTGTTACTAAAATTAGAAGGAATAGGAAAGGTTTAGTATTTTAACCTCTGTGCGGAGATGGAAGGGATTAGGTGTTGTGATTATGTGGATTTGTTGCTGCTTATGATGATGAGGTTCTTAGTACAACAAAAGCAGGATAATAAAGGAACATCACACATAAGTAAATCATCAATAGTCTTTGATTTAGCTAAATTGCGATGAAAACCAACCATCCTTCTTCCATTCATGTACCTTGTTAAAAAGATCAACCACTGCTGTTGGTGGTGGCGGTATCCTTTCATCAGTTGCAAAATGAAATTCCTATGGTATGGTCAGTTGACGTTTGGTATTGCAAAATACTCCAAGGTCTCCTCTATTCTCAAATATTTACATGAAGTTTTACTTAAACAATAGGCTGACAAGCATTCTATAGAGTAAATGGAAAAATTTCAATTCCCAACAACCAGATTTCAATAAATTGTCCAGAACATGGCAAAAACCAGATTGTTAGGATTATTTTTATTTTAATTTTGTAAGGTTCAGATTGGTAGAATCTGATTTGCAACAATATTAAAAGAATTGTTAAAATAACCATATGTATCACATTTTAAGCCCTCCAACATGATTCAATGTTCAACCAATAACATGGAGTAAAAGAAGTACCTAAGTGCAATAACCAAGTTTCTTATCCATTCCCCATCCATGTTGTTGTTGCCCACCAAAAAGAACAAGAAAAAAATGTATTGATTCATGGGAAGATGAAGTTGCAACAACCTAAAACAAACAAAAAATTGTTTAAATAGAATAGCCATCCATCAACAACCTGGCATCATGACATCAAAAAAGGTGCCCTTTGATCCTTGTGAACCTTAAACAAAGTACCCCATTTTGACATCAACAACCTGCATATAGTGTTTCTTAAGAAACAATGAATTACAAACTGTGAACAAAGTAAGGGAATCAGAAGAACATGCACGTCTTACAACTAGTTTGGAAGTCCACAAAAATTGCAACTATTATGCAGTTTCAGCAGAACTAAACCACCTGCATTTGGGCTGTGTGGGAAACTGGAACCACACTTGGTCCATTACAAATTGAGAAGCAACCAAACAGGTTCCTAAAATAAGATGAGGTATTGTTGTTGTTTTATCAAATGAGTTCAGATAGAAGTTTTCTTGTTGAGGACTTCGTTTCTTCATCTTTACTCTGTAGAGACACTGACGAATCCATCCATGGCCCTTCCATTGAAATGCTATGAATTTGGCTGTCCTGAGAGAGCATCTCAAAGGCCTTAAACCTCCAATTGTCACTTGACGAAGCAGGCTTCATGGTTGGGACTTGGATGAAAGTGTCCCTCAAGCATGCTAACCACAACAGACATAATGGGCCTGAAAAGAGGAGACATGTTGGTGCACAACAGAGCCAAGGTCAACATCCTCAATGCATCTTCCTTTGAGTAGTCGATTTGAGGATTGGGTCAACCGGTTCTAAGAGCTTCCCTTCTCACTGCAAATATCTAGCAACTCATAATAAATCTCTTCAGGTGCTCTTAAGTTATTTTCAAAAACAATGTCTAACCTGTTTTGATGGAGTAATATAATGTTGAACCAATCTGACACATCACACCCTTCTTGAGATTCAGGCCTTACCCATTGTACAATGTGTGGGGCCTGAGGTATCAAACAACAAATCATAAATAAATATACTAGTATTAATTCAAACACTATAGTTGAGTATATACAACTGAAGATGACAGCAAGCTACCTCAACAACAAATTTCATGGGTGGGCTAGCGGAATCACATCATCCTTGTCTAGTTTGAGGGAATGGCTGCTTCCAAATGATGCAAGATTTAGAAGTAGTCTCCCACTTGAAAAGAAAAGCAACTACAATTCAAAACCTAATTCATCAATATGAATGCTAGGGAAGTTGCAATTCGATTCAACGGCACATCCAAACGCAACAAATTTCTTCAAGGGCTTGTGAAAAAGAAAAAAAAATGCACTGGGATTATTGGTGTGTATGAACGGAAAGAGTAACTCCTTTCAATATTAAAAACACACTCCACAGATTTCAGAAACACACACACACACACACACACACACACACAGAGTAACCGTTCTTCTTCTTCTTCTCCTTCTCCTTCTTCTCCTTCTTGCGGCGAAAGGGAGTTTTGAAAACGCTAGAGAGAGAGAGAGAGAGAGAGAGAGAGAGAGAGACTAACAGTTCTTCTTCTTCTTCTCCTTCTCCTTCTTCTTTTCCTTGCGGTGAAAGGGGGTTTTGAAAACGCTAGAGAGAGAGAGAGGTTGGGAAACAGAGAGAGGGAAATGGGGCTAAGAGACAAAGAGAGGATGAGGGATAAGGGGAGATTATGAGAGGGCGAGGGAAAGGGAGAGGCTGAGTGCGAGAGAGAGAGAGAGAGAGAGAGAGAGAGAGAGAGGGAGCTTGGGAGATCGAGAGAGGGCAAGGGAAAGGGCAGAAGTAAATGGGATTTGGGTTTTGGAAGGTCCGCACGCGGGAGAAAAGGGCGGACACAGATGGGATTTGGATTTCAAATTTTTTTTTTTGGGGGTGTGTGTGGGATGACACTTTAAGTGCCTAGTTTTAGGACCGTGGGGCCTACCATGATATATGTTATTTATCCACTCGGTCCATTAATTTTAACGGATCATTTTAAGGGTTAATAAAAAAAAATGAGTCCGATCGAAGCTGTAAGCAGACCACACAACATATTAATAATAGAAATTTAATTTTTATTATTTCTTATGGTGTGGTCCACTTAGACCTTCAATCTACATAATTTTTGGGCTCATCCATTGAAATTATATATCAAAATTGATGGGCGGCGTAGATAAAACACATATTCCAATGGGCCCCATGGAGCCCCTTAGGCACCATCAATCTCTAATAAGGTCTTGGTGGGGATATAGGTTTTAGCTACAGACTAATTAGGTTTTAGCGATGGATTAAATATGTACCATACTACCTACAATTTATATCCATAGCTAAAAATTCCAAAGTCCATAGCCTTTGCTCGATTTTTTGGTAGTGGATGGTGTTTTAAAACACCAACCAAAAAATATTATTGATTTTGGTACCTGCGAGACCTCAAACGGGTAGGCTTATATCAGCTAGCCCTAAAATTATGAAAAAATATCCGTCTTATTTGGCTCGACGTCCATCGCGGGAGTCGAATCTAGATGATGTCTAGAATTGCTCAACTTGAGCTGAGAGACGAGTGCATGAGAAGTACAAATATCTTAAAGGAAGAAACTGAAACTTTAGTGAATTGGGTCGTCCACTTTTACGCAAAGTTGAGAATTTTGGACCATCAGTTTATGACCAAACTTTACACGTAGAATAAAGAAAATTCCCCACACACATCCGTATAACTGTGGCTCTGATCGAACATTACTATCCATTGATCTGACACATGATTCATACGATTGATCTGATTATCCGATCGCACCGAAACCGTGTCCTAGCGTTGATCCATTAATAGGGAACCTACCCCATGACATAGATGAGGCCACGGGCCCTCCTAGGAGCCCCATTAGTTAGAAAGGACCGCCCATAGGGTATAAGTACCAAATAAAGTAGCTTTAAGGCTATTTGCACACCATCTAGAGCTATAAAAGACTCTCAAATCACCTCATTTCCTCCAAATACGAATTTAGGAACCCTAAGGTAAGAAAGAGGAGGAAAGAGAAAGATAGGGAAGAGAGATATTAAAGTAGTGCTTGCTACGAAGGGCGATTCTTCTCTGTTTGACTCGCAAGCCTAACTATCACCACTCCTGCTGTCGAAACTTCTCCGGCTGCGACTTAGGGTAAAGATTACAAACTTCCTTAAAGAAATAGGTCTCCAAATGGGTCTTTCCCAACCCTAATAAACTCATATACTTGTATAGGTGACCGTCGATCCTTCCTTGGAAGCATATTCCTAAGAGCGAGTCCGAGCCAGACGTGCTATCGAAAGGTGCGGACTATATGTTCTTAGGTTGTGATTTATCAATACTACCATTCCAGTTAATGATTTATGATTGCTAATGTAGAGTTTACTTATAATCTTAGGTATATTTAATTCTCTATTAAATGAATTACAAGTCATAGTGAAATGATGTCTATGTGCTCGATGAAATGCCTAAGTGAGTAGTTCATCAAAATTGAATATTAAATGTTAACTCGTGTATTGTGAATGATGATTGACATGATTTGAATAGGAATAAGATTATGAGAGTAGTCCAGGTAGCTGGTAAATTTTCACATTTGGGGTGACCAAATTAGGTTGACCACCCTGGGTAAGTTCCAATGATATGGGTTGGATGTTAACTATTGACAGTGGCTAAGCCACGTGGGGCGCTCATGCGTTCCATGCCGGTTACGTTAGTGTACACCTGTATTAACCGAAATTGCCCAAAGAACCAGCTGACCTATTATATGTTCACCATGTATGATCGCAACTATTTGAATCTAGGATACCTCCTGTAACATGTCGGAAAAATCCGTACAAAGACCCGAGTACCACCTCAAGCAGGAATCACTAAGGACCTAATCCTTTAGAAATTATACGAAAATTAATTAAGTACTAAACTGCAATTGGTGAGATAGTTCGAATCACTTTCTATAAGAACTGTCAGACCCAAAACCAGTAGAATCGCTAGCTCTACATTACCTAAAAACCTAGGGTTAATCTCAAAACCCAATTGCTATTAGGAGCATATTGAAACTCCATATCAGACCTGTACCGTACTTCGAAAGTCCGATTAACGCGAGACTATACGGTTATGACCACCTTACTGGGCTTGACAACCATCTCAGGAATCAAGTCCAAATAGTATCTAAAAACACACAACTTGAACCCGGAGCGAAGTGTGTGAGAAACGCGAATATCTTTAGAAAATGAACTCGAACTTAAGTAATTTGAGCCGTTCGCTTACAGGCCAAATTTAAGGTTTCAGACCGTCAGATTTTGACCCAACTACACCCTTGGATCAGGAAAATTTTCCTGCACATGTCAGTGCACTTGTGGCCCTGATCGAGTAACGATGACTGTTGAACTGAAACAGGTCCGCCGCGATCAATCCGTAAATTCGATCAGACCAAAAACTTTAGCCTGACATAGATCCATTGCCAGGGAACTTTCTTCAGACCATAGGTGAGCAATGGACCTCCAGATGAGCTCTGTTGGACCGAAATAACCACTCTTTGGCTATAACCTAAGTATGTCATGGCTCTGGGGCCATTGACATCAGTTTTGGGCCTATATAAGGGCCTTAACCCACCCCTCTCTCATTCCATATGAATTTCCTAAACCTTAGGAGAGAGAAGAGAGAAAAGAGAAGGAGAAAGTGAGGAGAAGTGAGAGAGAGTTGTGGTTTGTTATTGGGATTCATTCTCGCCACTCCATGTGCTAAATCCCCTCTTCCGTGTCGCTATACCAGTGATTTCGACTCCATTTTTGGGTAAGGAATCATAAACCTAATATTGTTTAGGTATCCAAATAGGTAGATTGGTGAAATAGCTAACATATTTCATGATATAGGTAGTCGTTGTGCCGTAAACAAGGGCGTAGTGTATGAACCGAGTTTGTAATCGGCATACCAACGAAAGGTGCGGACTACAAACATTTAGGTTATGGTTTTCAAGGCTTTCAATGTCAGTTAATGATTTATGACTGACTTGGTTGCTGTCACATGTGCTTAGATATGGTGTTTTTCATGTATTACACACACACACATATATATGAACTATGTTGAATATAATGCATTCCATGTGTTTGTTGAAATGTTTAAATGAATATGGAATTATGATTTGTGCTTGCCATGATTAGTAATTGAGGATATATGATTGTTGTATATGTGACAACTCCTTTGTGAAAGGAATTGCTATAATATATGTTATAACTAATTTATTACATGTATGTTGATATGTGTAGTCTAAGTGTTTGGTAAAATGTCTAAATGAACAATTGTTTGATGAAATATATTTATTAAAGGTGTTGAGATGGGATTCTCAATTACCTTAGCTATGTGAATAGATTCCTTCGTGTAATTTAAATTCGGTTATGTGATTTATGATATGAAATGCATATGTATGATGTTATGTTTACTATGTATTTTATAGAATACTCAAATAATTGCAATGATTGAATCATTTGTTTAATACTGTCATGACTACCATATGTGAATGCTATTGTTTTGGAGTGTGATTGGGGCTACGATGTAGTCCAGGCAATCGGTAATGACTTCCGATTGAGTGACTAAATCAGTTTCGACACCACTGACACATTCGATGAATCCGAGTCGTACGGTAATTATCGACAGTGGTTAGGCCACAAGGAGTGCATATGCACTCCATGTCGATCAATTTAGCATGCACTCGTACCGATCACACCCATCAAGTAACCCGATTGACCTAATGTTTGTTCACCATATATGGACGCTACTGCTTGAATCTAAGGTACCACTTACCACTGAAAAGCCCGTTTAACGTTGGTACCATGATCCGCTAAGACTCATGAGCCGGGCATGGTAGTATGGGACACCGTATTCGAGCTGTCGGCCTACGCTGGGGTGACGAGCCTCCCCATAGTATCCAGTGAGCAACCCAAACTTGTGAGCCGAATATGGTAGTATGGAACATTGTATTCGAGCTGTCGGCCTACGCTAAGGTGACGAGCCTTTCCCTTAGTGACCTCAAGTATAAACTAGACCTACGCCGAGGTGACGAGCCTCTTATAGTGACCTGAACTTGCCTGTCCACTGTTTTTAAATCAGGGGTGACATTGCCTTATAACTTGCATATTGTATATGATTAACTAGGATTGACGATCCTAGATGGATCATCGTTTGTGCAATTGATATAAAGGGAGGTACCTTAGCTTCTCGAATCTGCTGTATGAATATGTCTAATTAAGAACTTGACTAATACGACCATGCACTGCATTGCATGTGCCTTTGGCGTGGGAGTTTAGCACGCGTGACCGTGAGATGATGTCGCAGAGGGAGTGCAGGCGAGGGCATGTATCATTAATACATATCATCCTTCCATTAACCAGAGTACTTAGGAATGTTTGTTGTATTGCTTTATCATTACTGCTTAACTGAATTGATAACATGTTAACCTTTGCCTTATAGCTCCACTGAGTTAATCACTCACTCCCACTCTGGGACAGTGTTTTAAAATACCAACCAGACTCTGTTATAGTTTCAGATGATGGCGAGGCTTACAAGTTAGAGCCGGCCTTCTACGATGACGAGGAGGAGTTCTCCTACGTGCAACTCTCTGGTGGGTTTATGTAGACCTGAAGTTGCGTCGATGGGGTTACAGGGATACGAATTAGTTGAACATCACACTTGTCATTTTGTATATTTTGGAACTATACGTGTAATTATTTAACCTGGTATCATGTTCATACTCCGGGGACTTACAACCATTTATATGCTTTATATATATTTAACACAGTCTTCCACTTGCGTAATCAAATCGTCTCTAGAGTATGATATGCTGATTTGATGTAATCTCATTCATGTTTAATGCACTAATACGGACAATATTTAATCATCATTATCTATGTTGCATAAGTGATGTGTTAGAACTCGGGAGCCGAGCTTCTTCTCGACCCCCAATTTTCGGGGCGTTACACCCCCTCATCATTGTGAAGATCCAATATCAACCGTTGTACCGTGATCCTCAAGACTTGTGAGTCAGGCATGGTGGTATAGGACACCATGTCCGAGCTCTCGGCCTACACCGGGGGACGAGCCTCCTCGTAGTGACCGCCAGCATTACTTTTACAACTTGCCTATCATATGTATTTATATAGGAGTAACAAACCTTGACGGATCAAGAACACAGGCGTAGGACCGCTGCGGTCGTCCAATGTCTAGTGATTCAGTTGGGATTGATGTTTAAAAATGGAGGTATCCTAGCTTCACTAAATTGTTGGGTGAATAGGCAAAATTAACTACTGGCTAACACGATTATGTACCACATTGCATTAATTTATAATGTGGCGAAACAAGTGTAGAACTCGCATGTTAAGGAAGTGTTGGCATGTGCGAAACAAATGGTTGGAGTCGCGTGTTGAGGGAGTGTTGTTTGGTGAGGGCATACATTATTTCATAAACCCCATTTTCGCATTAGGAAGAATAATTAGGAACTGATTGTTTTATATTGCCTTATCATTACTGTATTGATTGATTTGATAACATGTGTAACCTTTGATTTATTGAACCACTAAATTGATCACTCACTCCCACTCTGGAACTGTGTTTTAAAACACCAACTAGACGCTAGTGTAAATGCAGGTACCATTGATGTTGATGTACTGGAACAAACATTCATGGATGAGGAGGAGTTCTCCTATTTTCAGCTCTTGGATGGGCCAATGTAGGTCATGTACCTCTGGACAGGGAGCACTGGGCATATGGGCTTAGCTGAATGTTACATTACCATATTTTGTTTATTTTTTTGGAATTATATATATACATTAAACCCAGCCGTAGACCCATACTCTAGAAAGAACTTCACAATATATGTATATTTTGGTTTACATATCTGCTTTAATCACATTAAACCTGAAGTATGGTACATTGTTTAGTATAATTCTATGCATGCTCAAATGCCCAACGTGAAAGAAATCGGGATATTGACTTTCACAAAGCATAAGTGATATACGAAATCTCAGGAGTCGAGCTTTACTCGACCCTTGAAATTCAGGGCATTACATGTTGTATCCTGTATGTCGATTGCTTTGAAAATCTATTGCACTTGGGACATTGTTCAATGAGAGTAAATTCGATTTCAAACCAAGTGACTCATATCATGCCTCCACTCAACTATATAAGTCTTCTATCTCATTTATTTTATTTTCTTTTTAATTTTTAATTTTTAATAATTTATTTAATTCAACCAAATATTCCAACATGATTAAGATGCCTGTGGGACCCATTTTAATCCAACCGTTAAATGATGGGCCAAGCATGGACAGATGATGGAGCATACCATGGGCATCTCCCTAATTCAAAAATCGAGACCCTTGAACACCCTGGCCTACAAATACATAGTCCAGGGAGGTTTACTCAGCATCCCCCCATCTGCTATGAGCCCCATCATTTCAACGGTCTGGATCATTAGAGAGAGAGAGAGAGAGAGAGTCCCAAGCTTTCTTGGTGTCCTCAGCTAGTTCCCTAGCTGCCACCTCAGAAGAAATGAGTAAACAAATAGCCAAAATCACGCCCACTATAAGAAAATTGGATTTAGAAGCCAATTCCATTGAAGGGAGAGGAAAATGAGATTGGTTAAGCACTCGCACCATTTATAGGAGGATAATACTATGGCTTGTAGTGATGGTACGCAGGCAGTTGCAAACTACTCGGCAATTGCATACGCGGTATCTAACTAATTCAATCTAAACCGTCCAGCATGCAGTTGGAAATTGCTGTGAAATTGGCGAGCGGATTAGGTGAAACCCTATATCCACCTAGGTGGGTGGGACCCCTAATTGTGGGGCTCACAGTGATACATCTGACTTAAATCCAGGCCGTCCAACCATTTTGAAAGATCATTTTAGGACATGATCTCAAAAATTAAGCTGGCTCAAATCTTAGGTAGATCACACCACAGGAAACAGTTGTGATTAAATCCCCACCATTAAAAACTTTATAGATTCCATCGGGAATGTTTATTTTCCATCCAACCCGTCTATAAGGTCACAAACACCTAGATGAAGAGACCACACAAATATCATCTTGATCCAAAGTTTTTGTGGCCCACAGGAAGTTTTCAAAGGTCAATTATCATTGTTTCCTATACTATGGTCTATCTAGGATTTGGAACTGCTGAATTTTTAAATCATGCCCTGAAATGAGCTTTCAATATGGATGGGCGGCGTGGATGTAGTCACATACATCACAGTGGCCCTCACAGTGAGGGGTCCCATGCACCTAGGTGGACCCGGGGTCTCGTCCGAAATATCAATACAATGTGACATGAATGAAAAATCGCTTGTGTTTGATGATTCAATTGTTTAAATAATTGATAATTATTGGACGGTTAAAAATGAAAAATATCCAATGGACTTATTTCAAAAATCAAGTGTCTATGAATCAGAGGTTAAAGTTGATTAACCAAGCTGATTTTTTTAGAATGTAACTTAGCTACAGTGGATTCACAATTTAATTGGTTTAATTTGCGTTAATCTGTGCCATATCTACCATTTCTAAGTGCCTGCGTATCAAGTGTAGTATGCAGTGGGAGTCACATAGGGAGAAGGGAACGTTGACTACTACCGCTCCTATTCGGAAGTGACCCCTCGAGTGCCACGTCAGTACTGGTCTGTGCTATGTGTTTTATCCACACCAATCGTATTATTTCAAGACATTATCCCAAAAACTAGGCAGATTCCAATCTCATGTGGACCGTATTACATTACACGGTAGTGATTGAATGTCACGGATGATTTACTTAAAGCTTTAGATCCGCCTTATTTTTAGATCCATATCTTAAAATGACCACAAAAAATGGATGGAATGTATGGATATAACACATACATCATCGTGGTGGGATCCAAAGAACTCACTAACGTCAACACATAGGGGTGTACACAAACCGTGCTAGCCCGGTTAGCTTGCGCGACTCAACCTGATTCGGAAAAGCTTGGTTTGACTTAGTTCGAAGTTGATTTCGAGCCAAGTCAAGCTGATTTTTTGAGCTAAAAAATGAGTTCGAGCTGCCCCAGCTCGACTCGAGTCAAATCAAACCCAACTCGAATCGAACTCAGATCGAACCAGTTCAATGACCCGGTTACTTTGATATTGATGTTGCTCACCATGTGTTTGATGAAATGACTCAACAAAATGTGGTTGGTGGCAACGAAGGTATGTATATGAAACAAATAACTTTTTTAAAATTTTTATTTTTATTTTTATGTTACTTAGAAGGTGTTTGATAAGATACCTGTTAAAGAACGTACGGATGTTGTTTTACCTACAGTGAGATTTTAAAAGTGTAGTCCATGTGTTTGTGAAAATGCTGCACAGGCGAACTCAGTTCGAACTTGGCTCGAACTGGCCCGAGTTGCTGACCGAACTGAGCCAAGCTGGCTAGTTAGACTCGAGGACCGATCCAAGCTAAGTTCGAGCTAGGGTTAGCTAGTGGCTGAGCCAAGTCGAGCTGAGGCCAGCTCGACTTGGTTCGACTCTATGTACACCCTTATCAACACACCACTGAAGTCGATGGTGTCAACAAGGGAGTGAATGAGTTGGGACGTGGATCTCCTTCAAAAGCCTTCTGTGGGAAGTTACAGCGCTGGAAACCTAGGTGGGGCCCTCCATAATGTTTGTGAGAAATCCACACCGTTCATCCGTTTTTTGAGATCAATTTAAGATATGAAGCCAAAAATGAACTGAATCCAACACTCAAGTGAGCCAAAAACGTGAGGATTCAACATCCACAATTGAAATATTCGTGGGGCCAATGAAGTTTTGAATCAGGCCAATATTTTTTATTTTTAGTTCATCCCAGTAGGAATATCATTACGAATGGTATGCATGGCATGTAAACATCACTATCGATCTCAGGAAACTTTCAACAGTAGGAATTTCCTTACCCACCTTTTCCTTTAGTGTAGCCCACTTTAGTCTTTGATCCTGATCAATTTTGGTCTCAAATCCTAAAATCATTTCAAAAAACTGATAGATGGAGTAGATTTCTCACAAACATCACACTGGGCCCCACCTAAGTTTCCAGGGCAGGAACCTCCTGCCAAAGGCTTTCCAGGAAATCCGCGTCCGATGAGGTGCGCCCCGGTCTCACCCTGGTGCGACCCTTACCGTAGGGCCCACTTTGATGAATTTAATTGATATCCACGCAATCCATCCTTTTTTTCGTATTCTTTCAGAGCATGATCCCAAAAACGAAGCATATTCATTTCTCAGGTGGACCACCATAAGAAAAAGTGATGATGGTCCATTAATGGGCCACAAAAGTTACAGAGCAAACTGATATTTGCTTTGTCCATTCTTCCAGGTATATGTGACCTTATCAACAGGTTATATAGAAAATAAATATGAAGGGAACATCGCAGCGGACATTAGGAAGTTTTTAATGGTAGAGCATTTAATCACTGCTGTTTCCTACGGTACGGAAAGGGCCTTACCGTGCTGGGTGAAGCGAGGGCCGCAGCTAATCCGCTCACATGGAACACGGACAACGTCGGAACCGCGTACACGTGGAAAAGGTCTGTGGGGCCAACCATGATGTAGGAGCCCGTAACGACTGGGGTGTAGCGTGTAACACGAGACGACGTGATTAGTGGTCATTAGATGGATGGTCAAAAGGAAAAAGGGTCAGTGTCCAGGTTCAATTATTTAATCTACGGTTAGGATTGTTAGTGAACGGGAAACGGATTGGCTACTCCCCTTGCCACTAGCCCGTTGGTAGTGGGCAGTGCTCTGTGGGCCCCACCATGATGTTTGTATTTTATCCATGCCGTTCATCCATTTTTGCAGATCATTTTAGGGCTTGATCCCAAAAATGAGGGGGATATAAATCTAAGGTGGACCACACCACTGGAAAACAATAGTGATTGGATATCCATCATTAAAATCCTCCTGAGGCTCACTGTACTGTTTATTTCACATCCAATATGTTGATTAGGTCATACAGACCTAGATGAAGGGAAAAAAACAAAGACCATCTTGATCCAAAACTTTTATGGCCCCTAAAAAGTTTTTAATGGTCGACATTCAATCAACACTATTTCCTGTAATGTGGTCCACTTGAGATTTGGATATACCTCATTTTTGGGTTCGTACCATAAAATTATCTAGAAAAATAGATGGACGGAATGGATGAAACGAATACATCATGGTGGGGCACACAGAGCACTGACCACTAGCCATTTGCTGGTGGCAGGTGGAGTAGTTAATCACACCCCACGGATGGATACCAAGACCTCAGTGTTGAAATGAGGTTATGTTTGCTCGGTCTACCGTTGGATCCATGAATCTCTGTGTGAGGCCCGTATTTCAAATAGCTTTGATGCTAATGTGACTCATCCATGATTCTTGTATCTTCATCGAGAAGGTCCCACCATTGATGGACCACATGGCAAAAGGCCTTTCAGATGAGATATCCTCGCCGTCCACAGCATGGTGAATTAAGTTAATGGTCCAGATTTTATGACGTATGCATGGACAGCAAGCATGTCTGATCATTGAGAGTTTTCCGATTTGGACTATCTTCGGTGGAGCCTTCTCGATGAACCGTCTAAAAGACGGGAAATGTATGCCACGTATGCAATGCATGCATGAAGTCATATGATTAAAACTACTCAGCAGGAGCTTTTACAAATTGACCTTCTGTACCGTTAAAAAAAGATTAAAAAGGGGAACGGTCTAAATTCATCTGAAAACGAGACTCAATAGGGAGACTTTCCGAGGAGTTCTCGGTCCATGGTTGGTCAGAACATCATCGATGGTTTGGATTAAAAGATAATTTCACCACTGGTTAAGATGAAAAACACCCTTGCGCACAAAGCTACATAAATCCACCATGAAAAAAAAAAAATTAGAGTTTACACTACTCATATTTTTTAAATACAGATGCACTCGATCTCCCCTTACGATGTGTAACCTTAGAAAAATCCAAGCTCCTTAAGAAAATCAATTCCCAAGCTCTTACAAGTATTTAGAAATCCTACCACTTCATGAACCATTATCCTTAGAGAGAAAACACTCGAATTAACAAAGTCCTAATCGAAATCAGACTTAAATACCTTGATTTATGCTAATCTACGTAACTCGTTCAGTCAGAGTAAATGGAACATTTGGTTAGACCGAACTAAACCGACTCACACTTTTCAGTCGAACCGAAAACATGCAAGTCTTTATAGTGTACAAATTGAAAAACCACCCAATTTCCGGTCAGGCCGAATTAGACACTAGTTGAACCTATACATTGCTTATCTGTATAGCAGATTGGCAGAATCTTAGGCATTCTGCACAACAATCTCCACATTGACTTGCATTCTGTCAAGTCATCTTAAAGATCTCATGTGGAACCTCCACCTTGAGCGTAAACCGCTCTCTACACTCTCCATGTGGAACATAGCTCCATCCGCACCCCTGTGCATGGGTGTCCAATTCTTATCAATGACTAATGAGATTGATTAAGCCCAAACAATGCTTGAACTTCTCTGCAATCACTAGTTTCGTCAACACCTCCATGGCATTTTCGTACATGTGAATCTTCTGAAATAGAATTTCCCCTTAAATAATAAGTTCTCATATCTTGAGGAACCTCACATCAATGTGCTTGGTTCTCCCGTGGTACGCTTAATTCATCACTAGATGGATAGCACTCTGACTACCGTAATGTCACCAAATCGTTGCCTTCTTCAACCCGAGCTCTCCTATCAAACCTTTTAATCAAATTTCCACCTTTGAAGCCTCCATCGCAATTATGTATTCCACCTCGATTGTAGACAACACTATCATAAATTGTAGCATAGATCTCCAACATATAACTAGGTCTGCTTGCTAATATGAAAACATATCCCTTAATAGACCTTATGTTGTTCGAAATACCTACATAATCTGAATCCACGGAGCTTACAACTCTACCTAAAGTTTCATGTCCCTTAAACATGATCTCGAGTCGACTGTGCTACTAAGATACCTGATAATTTACTTAACGATATTTCAATGCTCTTTCCCTGAATTCATCATATATCTGTTGAACATACTAACTACCTGGGAGATAAACGGCCTCACGCAAACTATTGCATATATGAGACTCCCCGCAACACTCGCGTACAACACCTATGACATTTCTATAATATCCTCTTTTGTACTTGGAGACGACTTGGATGAGAAGTTGAAGTGACCTGCTAGAGGCATGTAATTTGCTTAACACATGTCACGTGGAAACCTCTCTAGCACCTTTTATAGTACATAACCATTCTAATACAACCACAACTTCTCAAACTCTGTCTCCGTGAATTTTCATGCCTAGGATCTTCTTCATAGTGCTTGCATCCTTCATGTCAATATCTATAACACTCCACATCTTTGATAAACGAGTGTCACTACTAAACCCTTGCTAGCACAATTATAAACCTAATTACCAGATAATTCGAACTAAAACCAAGACAAGGATAGACCTTCAAACAACGGGCCCAAACTATCCATCAACATATCAACCACGTCTCCTAGAGCAAAACAAGACTACGCACATTAGGAATATTCAACGGACTAGGTAATCGGGCAAGGACACGCTAATGATCCTAGGACTCCTTTTAAACCATTGACGTTCAAACCTGGGGCAATCTGGCATTCAGATCAGTGAGAAAACATAAAGGGACGTTACGATCACATCTGATGGGCCACCCGAATGTGTATCGTCCTGAGTTTTGGTCCAGCCCCTCAAAAGAGACCACAAAGAAGGATGATCGGCGTGGATTTCACGATCCCAGCACTATGGGGTCCACATCGGTGTGCACATGCACCACAGACAGTGTGCACGAAGTGCACCAGATCAACTAAACAGTCAATCGGGTGTTGAACCGATGAAATTCAAGAAAAGCAGGGGATCCTATTGGCTACTCCCCCTGACACCAGCCAATGGCTGGTGGTCGGTGCTATGTGGGCCACACCATGATGTATGTGTTTCATCCATGCCATCCATCTGTTTTTACAGATCATTTTACGGTATAAATCCAAAAATGAGATATATCCAAATCTCAAGTGGACCACATTACAGGAAACAGTGTTGAATGAGGGTCGACCATTAAAAACATTTTGGGGGCCATAAAAGTTTTGGATCAAGCTGATATTTGTTTTTTCTCTTCATCTGGGCCTGTATGACCTAATCAACAGATTGGATTTCAAATAAACAGTATAGTGGGCCATAGGAGGATTTTAATGGTTGATATCCAATCACTATTGTTTTCATGTGGTGTGGTCCACCTGAGATTTATATCCCTCTCATTTTTGGGATCAAGCAATAAAATGATCTTTAAAAATGGATGAACGGAATGGATGAAACACATACATCATGGTGGGGCCCACAGAGCACCGAACACCAGCCACGGAGCTGGTGTCAGGGGGAGTAGCCAATCCGTTTCCATTTGATACTCTGGTTGGGCCGACGTGTACATGCACATACATCGGAAACTATATGTATTTCAGATAAAAACAAATCTAAACCGTCCATTAAGTAGGGGAGACCTGGACGACCAGGCCCATGTCGTCCGAAAGATCCCATGCATACGTGCATGTGCGCGTGCAGTAGGCAGTCTCGGACGGGAAACAACACTTTCTAAAAACCAAGTCGTTGCAGAGTTCTCCACGTAGGCAATCCGCGTCAACCACTCTCCCTCCATCATAGTCGTTCTTCCGAGCTTCGATCCACGCTTTCCATTCACAGCCGAAAACGGGCAGGCAGCCGTTTGTAGAAGAGAACGGCGTGGGAGACATTTTCCTTTTGGGAAATCCCAGTTGGCGTGATCCAAACAGTCCTCTGGACTCCGTGGATGAATCTCAGCCATCTCCTCTAGGGCTGCAACGGCTCCATTGTCAGAAACTTCTCGTCTCGTGAGAAATTCGGATGTGGCGGAAGATATCGCTGGGTGTGAGAAAACAACGATGGTGGGTGATAAAAATGGGCCCCACTGTGATCAAGGATCCCATCTGATTCGTTCAAACGAATCAGATCACCCAAATATACCATAGACGTAAATCCGCCATTGCAGGCCACATCATCTTCTCCGTCCAATCCAATGACCCACCATCATGACATGGGCCCCACTAAAGGTAAAAAGTTACTTTTTCTGTGGGCCATGGCAACAAGAACCCATCCCCAGTGATGGATGGGTCCCATGCATGCGAAAATCAGAGAGAAACTCGTGCAAACGGTCGCCAGATCTTGACCATTGGATGGACAGTCCCAGCACGCCTCTTAGCATATAAATCCGAGACGTTTGTCTCGGGATTCCCACCACGGAGTTCGTTGAAAGAGAGTGAGAAGGATAGAAAGAGAGAGGATGACAAGCTTGGTGCCGCACTGCAACGAGTCGACCCATCTAACTCGGGTCGAGCTGGCTCAGTGCAGTCCAGTGTAGCCACTGTAAGAGAGAGAAGGAAAGAAAGAAAGAGTGTGAGCAATGAAGGGTGGATTCAAGCTCGGTGCCGCACTGAGTCGACCCGGTCTATTCGGAGTAAGTCAAACCAGTGCAGACCAGCAGCATCTCTGTAGGGTGTGAGAACAAGGAAGAGAAAGAGAGGACCAAAAAAGAGAGTGAGAGAAAGGAGGAGAAGGAACAGGAGAGTTGGAGTTGTCAGTGTCATGATTGATCGACTCAGCTCGCCATTGGGTCCATCAGTAGGTACCGTTGTTCACATCTCTCTCCACCCACAGCCTTCAAATGGGCGAGTCAGACCCAAAATCCAGGCACCCAGTAGGCCCTTCACCAGGTCCGATCTCATGTTGCCATGCCACCCAACCAGCTCACCAAGCAAGTTGACTCGGTTTGGCAGCCATTGAGTTAGTGACCGCTCGACCAGCAAGCAAACTGCCATGGTCGAGCTAAGTTCTGGCTCCGATCAGGGCCAAAACCAGCTACCAATCAGGGCGGTCGAATGCGGTCACGAAACTAGTCCGGAATTTGGGCCAAAGGCAACCCAACACCCGTGCCAAACGCTCCTGCAATTTATGAGTAGAATACATGCAATGTTAGATGGAGTGTGTGCTCAGCCAAATAAACTGTAACTGTGACCGAGCTTTAGGGCCCAAATCATTCATTCGGTATTCTCCTAGATGGAATATTCCACTATCTGATGATGATCCCAAGTCCTAATCATCCAATTAGCCCTTGTTTAAGGTGGACCACTGGTCGTTATTGTCCATTTCATCGGATGGTTAGGATCATCTGAGAGGCTTAGCACGTTCTGGGCCGAAATCAGTCCCAGAACTGGGCCGAAATCAGCCCCAAAACTGGGCTGAAATCAGACCAAGTCTAGGCCAAAAGGTGGGCCAAATCAACAGTGTGCCTGGACTCAGCCCAGCCATAATTGTGGGCCGCACAGCTGGGCCAGGCTAGCCAACCTTGGCTACCAGGAACGGAATTGCTGGGCCGACGCAAGTCAGCCCAGCCAAACGTCGGGCTATGCATGATGGCATTGGTGGGCCAGGAATGGTCCACGTTCTGGGCCTTGATGGTATAACACGAACTGTGGGCCAATGGGTTGGGCCCAATTTTCAATTGTTTGGGTAGGCCCCGATAGGTCCGCACTTAGTGTACGACCCATCCTTAAGCACCATATAATAAAAATAACAATTATATTCACACCTGATATACACATAGCCTTCCTTAGTAAGCTCTTCGAATCCTTTAGGTTGCCTCATATACATGACTTCATCCAAGCTCCCCTGAAGGAATGTTATCTTCACATAGAGCTGCTCCAATTACAAATTGGATTCGACTACCATAGCCAGTAGCATCCTGATTAACGTATATTTCACGACAAGAGAGAAAACTTTATTGTAATTTACTATTTCCCTCCATGAGTACCTATTTGCTACAAGACGTGACTTGAGCTTTTTTATCATTCTTTTCTTTTATTGCTTCCTTCTTTATGAACTCTCATTTATACCTTATAGCCGTCTAACCTTTTGGAAGTTTTATTAACTCTCACGTCTGATTCCTATATAGAGATTTCATCTCCTCTACCATGCCCGACATCCACTTGTCGTCATCCCTTTTCAGATTTTACCTCTTAAAAGGTGGATGGATCTCCACTCTCTGTGAACAATGCAAAAGAAACCATGTCCTCGAACTCGTATCGAACTAGGACTCTAATAATTCTCTTTTCCATGTTCCTGACTATACTTTTTTGGATATCATGTTGATTATTTTGTTGAGTTTCTTGCTCCTGCTAAATTTCATCTTCAGTAACCAGCTTAACTGGCTCCACCTGTACTGACAATTTCTCGACCTCATTATGTTTTTTCGACTTCCCTACAATGTCCTTGTTAACCTTCAACATTGATGCCTCATCAAAGATAACATCTCTACTAATGATCACTTTTTGAGAAACTGAATCCCAAAGCTTATAGCCCTTAACACATTTCTCATACTCAATAAAGATCCACTTTCTAGATTTAAAATCCAAGTTTGTCCTTTATCTACTCTGCACGTGAATGTATGGTGGATGCCCGAAGATCTTAATCCTTGAGTAATTGACATCCTTGTCTATCCAGACTTTCTTTGCAACCTTAGAGTCTAGCATTATAGATGGTAACCGATTTATAATATATCATGCCAAGTTAACTACTTCTTCTTAGGAACTTTTAGGCAGCCTCACATGCAACCACATACTTTTCGCCATTTCCAATAGAGTTTTATTCATCCTCTCTACCACCCCATTCTGCTGTGAGGTCCTTGGATTTGAAAAATACCTTATGATATCTTTATAAATAAGTTCATGTGTTACAGGAGATCAAATCCTTCCTTCATTCACTATCCAAAAAGTTGTTTATTCACAAACAACTTATTTGTGAGGGACTTTTCCATATATAGATTTTCTAGTTTCTTCCACATCTATAGGAAAGATTCTTTATCCAGAACATTATATATGATTTCATCCGATAGACATAGATAGATAGTGCTTATAGCCTTCTCCCTGAATTTGTTATGGTCATCATACAACATTTTCTCTGATTTAGTTTCTAACAATGCCTTACTCAACCCTTATGACACTAGAATATCTTTAACATTTCACTGCCACAAACTAAAATTGTTCTTCCCATCTAATTTCCGTATATCGAACTTCAATCCTGACATTTTCACTAAATTTTAAAACATCCTTAAACATGAAGCTCTTATACCACTTTATTTGAGTTCTAACTCTAATCTCACACCACTATGAAGTAAACTCGAGCCACAACAAACCTAAATCAACCCTAATTATGTGCTTTGTTAAATGCTAAACGAAGATAGAACAATCACAATAAAGAGAATAACCAATAAAGCAATCACACAGAAACACAAGATATTTTGCGTAAAAAAAACCCTTGTGAAAAAAACACAACACAAAGTGACAGAGGTCCACTATAATTAAAACCTCAGAATTTATACCACTCATCTACTTCAATTACAGAAGCACCCAATCTCCCCATGCGATGTGTAACTCTAGGAAAATCCTAACCCCTCGAGAAAATCCATTCTCAAGCTCTTACTAGTGTTTAGAAATCCTCTTACCTCGCAAACCGTTACCCTTAGAGACAAAACACTTGAATTAACAAAGACCTAATCAAAACTGGAATTAAATACTCTTGTTTGTGCTAATCTACATAACCCATTCGATCGGACCGAATGAGACCTTCAGTTGGACCGAACTAAACCAACGCACACTTTTCGGTCGAACTGAAATGTTATCGTACAAATCTTCACAACGTGCAAACTAAAAAACCACCCAATCAGACACCGATCAAACTGAGACAAAGCTTCTTTGTACAACAGATTGGCATAATTCAAGGCATCCTACACAACAATGAAGAATATCCCAACTAAAAATAAATAAATATCTTAAATTTGATGAGTTAAAAACCTTTAATCACTTTAAATTTTCCCTTCAAGGGCCCACTTCAACCCAACCAGGTTGTATGGCTAGGGCTTGTAGGGGTTTCAATGGGTATATTGGCCAGTGTATACTTAACAGATCTAACTCAATTTTCATGGATTTGGGTCCAATTTTTTGAACCATTGAGAGAAATGGGTTGCCTTTGGGTCTGCACCTTTTGGACCCGCTTAAAAATTAGGTCTAATTTGGTTTGGGTCGGGTCCATTTAATGGGCCCAGTTAAACTTATATCGGGTCAGGTTTAGTCAAGTCTAGCTAAAGTTCAGTCAGGTGATGTTTGGCAAAACTTAATTTCAATCATATCACATAAAATTATTATTTTTAGTAATTTTTGACATTGACACCATTTGCTAAATGTAAAAGATTAAGCCCTTAATGTTAGAAATGCCTTAAAATTTGTGTTTTTTTAGTAACATCTTTTTACTTATCATTTGTCATTGAATGTTGTAAATTTTTCTTTGAAATTTTGACGCAGGGGAGGACGTGAGGTCGAGCACCATCTTCCTCAAGAGGATAACTATTCCAAATCCACGGAACTTCTCTGGACTCCTCACAGAGACTTCTCGAATCCACGAGGAAAGAAAGCAGAAAATAGAAATAAATTCTAATAAATTCGAAATTGATTGATGAATGAGTAAAAATGAGTTCACAACCCTTTAATAGGGGTACCAAGCAATGGGAAAGAAATCAGAATCAAACTACAACAAAAACTCCTAGAATTCATGACTTACTATAAATAGTAAACTTACTATTTATAGACGGTGGTGATGTCTACTAGTGCGCAAGGTTTTCGGCCAAAAATAGTAAGTGTCCTATTTGGCTTCACCAAACCGTTCTCCTAATTATTCTAAGCTCTTTTCACGTTGGGCGCAACTCCTAAAGCCCGACGGATGAAGAGTTATAATCAAACTAAAACTTACTATTTATAGTAAAAATGAAATTAAAATAGAGAAACGACTGTCGATCAAGGGGTTTTTCGCAATTACGGGCTGCGCAACCCGGCATAGCGGGGTTGGTTGGATAAAGTAGCTAGTTCTACCCCAAAATCATATATTTTACGTCAGATAACTCATTCCGGATTGCAAGATACGCCCGATTTAAGGTCCGATGGTCCAGATCACTTCTGTCGTCTACCTGGACTTTTCTAATCCATCTTGGCCATGAAACTGTCCGCGACCCGCTCTACATCAAATTTTCTTTAGGAGTTGATGAAAATATTCTTACCAACATTTTGAGAAGACACTATTATCCCTCTCGACTATGAAAACAAATTGCAAAGAAAGTTCTATGAGACCCACCACAATGTATGTGTTATATCCACAAAGTCTATCTATTTTGCTAAATCATTTTAGGGTATGAGAAAAAAAATGAGACAGATCTTAAGCTAAAGTGGACCACACCATAAAGCAACGGGGACAATGGCAGCCACTGTTGAAACCTTCATATTTATTTTCCATCCAACCTGTTCATAAGGTGACACTAACCTGGATGACAGGAAAACACAAATATCAACTTGATCAGAACTGTTGTTGGGCCCCCAAGAAGTTTCCAATGGGAGGCATGACGATAATAGATTTGTCTCACAAAGATACTCGAAAGGTAGAAATTGAGACAAGAAGGGAAAATATGACATATTCCCATGTGCCAACAGAGAGAGAGCAAAGCATAGGAATTGATTCAAGATAACAGAAACGTTGCAAAACGAACCATAACAGTATTACACACCACAAACAGTATAACTATCGAATACAGTATTCAAAATACATGTGCCTCGAAGCACACATATACTTTATATTCCAGCTTCTAAATGCATTTCGCCTTATCTAGACAGTACGTACATATGGCTACAACTACCATGGCCATACACGTATTTTAGTTGTGTGGCTCGGATTGAACCACGCCGCCACCCGAGCAGCACCGTTGGCAACCACCGGGGCCTTCGCTGCAGCAACTATCTAAGCAATATAGGGTTTCTCTGGGTCCCGTGTACCCTCCGCCCTGATGCTGGTTCCCGCCACCAGTCTCTACCTCTGCATGCATGAGAGTAGTTTGTACGTAAAATTACCAAAATGCCTCTCAATATGCACGTAGATATAGTAATGTTATACGTAGACAGCGAGCATGATTAATATAAGAAAAGAAGAAAAAAAAAAAGGAAAAAGATAAATGATCCAATGCTGACTTGGACCATTGGATCGATCGATCTGAACTTTCTGTTAGATCCACAACTTCTATGTGCTACGACGAAAAACTCACACTGATCAGACGATTCAAACCGTTCACTCATCGGCCTATCACATGGATGGTCATGATCATTTACAGAAGATTAGGTGCTGGGCGCAGTAATTTGAATCATTTATTTGCCGGGGCTTATTGTGGATTTTACGTTGTTAGATTGAGTATTAAAACTGTATACTGAAAAAGAGTGTATAAACAATCTCTGCCACCCAATCCATACACATGTTGGTGAATCTGACTGTCCAATCAGTGGCAATCTATTGGATGATCAATGCCTCCAAATGGCACCAACTAAAAGATCCTATCCACCCATCAATGCATCTTTCCTTCTTTCTGGGATCTGGCCATTGAATGGATGGTCAAGATCATTTATACGCTGTATATCAACAATTTGATTTGTACAAGTGGCAAAAGCGTATGAGATCTGAACCGATCATCAGGTATGCCCTGCCTTGCATGACTCATTTTAAAATTCACACTGGGTGGACAATCCTAACCCTTGCATTTGAGGCTTTTCAAACCTCGTTTGCCTTTTCAAATAACCATCTATGTTCTTTCTCAGGAAGTCGTCCAACAGAAATGTTCTGATCATCAGGTCATCGTGGTTTTTGTGGAGTAGTCCATCCATGGAATGGCCTACCTAATGAACGGTTCGGATCTCGCAGATATCCACCCACCACGTGCGAGGAACAGAAGTCAATGATTATTTAAGCTAAAAGAGGGTGACAAAGGTAGCGCCCTGAAGCTTCTACAGAGACCTGCTCGCCAGCAAATGTATGGTTTGTTGCAAGTGAATATGGTGCATGTGGAAATGGATTAGCTACTCCCCCTGCCACCCGCCAATTGCTGGTGGTCGGTGTTCTGTGGGCCCCACCATGATGTATGTGTTTCATCCATGCCGTCCATTTATTTTTTAAGATCATTTCAGGATATGAGACCAAAAATGAGATATATCACAATCTCAAGTGGACCAAATTACAGGAAACAGTGTTGAATGAACGTCGACCATTAAAAACTTTTTGGGACCATCAAAGTTTTGGATCAAGCTGATCTTTTTTTTTCCCTTCATCTAGGTCTATATGACTTAATCAACAGATTGGATGTCAAATAAACAATACAGTGGGCCTAGGAAGATTTTGATGGTGGATATCCAAACATTATTGTTTTCCTGTGGTGTGGTCCACCTGAGATTTATATCCCTCTAATGTTTTAAATTACAGCTAAAATGATCTTTAAAAATGTATGAAAGGCATGGATGAAACACATACATCGTGGGGGGGCCACAGAGCACCGACCACCAGCCACCGGGCTTCTGGGTGGGGGAGTAGCCAATCCGTTTCCGGTGCATGTGAGCAAACTGATTAATAATCCAACCGTTGACTGATGGGCTTACCAAGGATGAACGATGGAGGATACCTTGGAGATATCCCCAGTTAAAAAACCCAACCCTTAAATACGTGGTCGAGCGAGCGGTTAAAAATAAAAATAAAAATATAGCAACGGTAGGCATTCAACGTAGGAAAGTACCAACAATAAAATGGTTACAAGATCTCAATCAAGGAGGATGTTTGAATCCATCCCCCACTATGAGCCCCATCATTTCAACGGTTTAGATCATTAAAGAACTTTAGAGAGAGAGAGAGAGAGAGAGAGAGAGAGAGAGAGAGAATCCCATGCTTACTTGTGTTCTCTTTCTTGGTGTCTTCAGCTAGCTCTCTAGCTGCCGCCTCAGAAGAGATAAGCAGAAAAACAGCCAAAATCACACCTAATGCAAGAAAAGTAGATTTGGAAGCCATTTCTCAAGAAAAGAAGGATGAGGACGACGTGAAAGGCTGTCCACACCGTTGCACGATTTATAGGAGGAGAAATGCTAAATACTCTAGCAGAATATGACCAATGGTACACAGGCAGTTAAAAACTACTAAGAAATTGCATACGTGGCATATAATTAATTCAAACTAGACCGTCTAAAGTACGCAGGCAGATGGAAATTACTGCGAAATTGCACAGGTGGTTTAAAGCGTGAATAACGGACGTGGATTGCTTAGGAAAGCCTTTTTTAGGAATTCCTTGTGACGGGAGCTTTGATCATATCACGTACCATCGATGCTTCATTGATGATGGGATCGAAAGCCACCATCCAAACATATTAATTTAGACTTAAACATTGTCCAATAAACAAAGGCCAAAAAAACAATATTTTCCCATTGAGATGGAGTGGACTGTTAATGGGATTGAGTGGTCTATTAATGTCATCGACACACCCAGTTACAGATAAATTTAAAACACCGTACCACCTATAAACTACATGATAGAGTATTAACTGTCAACTGCTGAAACATTCATGGGCTACAAAAGTTTTTGATTAGACAGTTTTTTATGTTTTTTTAATACTTCATCTTAATAGAAGTGACTTTATGAACGATATAGATGGTATATAAAGATGTTTCAATGGTGGGCATTGGGGCAGGACTTTTTCAGATGAGAAATTATATTACTGCCTTCATTTATTTTATTTATGAGTCCGGATCCTCTGTTATCAGGTCAACAGAGAATTCCTGATACCCTAATTCTCATTGGTCCACGTCACTAACAGAGGATCCCGACTCCTAGTTGAATTGCCTTATTTTCGAGCCTGTGTCTTAACATGATACGAGAAAATGGATGAACCAGGTGGATTTTCGACAAACGTCGATGTGGGCTCCACTTAACCTCCCATGGCAGGAAGTTCCTGAGAAAGGCTTTCTCAAGGAATCTGCGTCCATGAGTACCACCAGTTTAGATGTGATAGGAATAAAACATTGCTTGTGTTTGATGATTCGATTATTTAATTGATGGATATTTATTGGACCGTTAAAAATGAAAATTATCAGAAGGCTTAGCTACAGTGGATTTACGATTTAGTCGGTTTGATTTGGGTTAATTTATGCCACATGTACCATTTTTAAGTGCCAGTCTATCGAAAGTAGTACGCAGCCGGAGTATCATACAGAGGAAGAACGCTGACCGCGGCTGCCGTCACCAATTCAGTAGTGACCCCCTCCAGCACCAAGTCGGTACAGGTCCTTGCATAAAAAAGCCTGTGGGCCCACCATGATGCATGTATTTTATGTTTGGACGCGGTTTGGCTAGTGACGCTGCTACCAGCTAGCTAGTGGTTGGTGGTATGTGGACCTCACCATGATGTATGTGTTTTATCCATGCCGTCCATCCTTTTTGAAAGATAATTTTAGGGCTTGATCTCAAAAATGAGGTAGATCTAAATCTCCCTTTTGAAAGATAATTTTGGGCTTGATCCCAAAAGTGAGGTAGATCTAAATCTCAGGTGGACCACACCACGGGAAAACAGTAGTGATTGTCCACCATTCAAAACCTCCTAGATCCAACTTTAATGGTTATTTGACATATAACCTATCCATTGGGTCATACAGACTTCGATAGAGAGAAAACAAATATATCAGTTTCATCCAAAACTTTTATAGTCCCTTGGAAGTGTTGAATGGTTGGAGTTCAATGGATACTGTGCAGTCCACTTGAGATTTGGATCAACTTCATTTTTGCGCTCATTCCATAAAATGATATATAAGAATGGGTGAACCACTAGCCATTGGCTAGTGGGTGGGTGAGTAGCCGATCCGTTTTGGTGTTTTATTCACCCCTGTCCATTAATTTTGTCAGCTCATTTTAACACCTGGGCCCCAAAGTAAGGTAACCTAAATCTGATGTGACTCATCACAGAAAATTACAGCATTAGAAACTTCCTAGGGCCCACTATAATGTTTATTTGCCATCCAACCTGTTAATTAGGTCATATAGAGGTAGACAAAAGGAAAGAACTAATATCAGCTTGATCTAATACTTTTGTATCCCTTAATAAGTTATTAATAATTGCCACTATTTTTCATGATGTGTTCCACCTGAGATTTGGATCTACCTACCCTAAAAATGAATTGGCGAGATAGATGGACAGTGAGAATAAAACACATACAACATTGTGGGCCAAAGAGGTTTTTCAGTGGGTATTCAACTTCTACGTTGAAAACTTTTCGGAGGCCACATAAGTTTTGGATTAATAATTATTTTTTTTCCTTCGTCAAGGTCTGCTTGACTTTGTGAACAGGTTTGATGACCTGAAAAAACGTATGGACGGTGTGTATTTAAAATATATACATTAAGGTAGGCCCACGGCAAGGGCCTTACCGTGTTGGGTGAGCCGGGCCTCCGGACGCGGATTTCCTACCAAAGCCTTTCCCATGAAGTTCCTACACTGGGAACCTAGGTGGGCCCACTGTGATGTTTGTGAGAAATCTACTCCATCGATCTGTTTTTTGAGTTCATTTTAGGACATTGGGCTAAAAATGAACCATATACAATACTCAAGTGAGCTGAAAACGTGAGGGTTGAACGACCACAGTTGAAATATTCGTGGGGCCACAGAAGTTTTGAATCATGCTTATATTTGTTTTTTCAGTTCATTCCTGTTGGAATGACGTTCATAACGGTAAGGATGGAATGTAAACATCACTGTCAACCCCAGGGATGTTTCAACGGTAGGAATTTTCGTAACCACATTTTATTTTAGTACAGACCATTTGAGTCTTGAATCCTGTTAACTTTTGGTTTCATAGCCGAAAATGAGCTCAAAAAACAGATGAACGGTACGGATTTCTCGCAAACATTACGGTGGGCACACATAGGTTTCCAGTGCAGGAAGCTTTGGCAGGAAATCCGCGTATCCCGTGTTTTAGACGGGACGACGTTACGGTGGAAAAGCTCTGTGGGCCCAACTATGATGTAGGCGTCCGTAACGACTGGGGTGTAGCGTGGAACACGGGACGACGTGATTCGTGGTCATTAGATGGATGGTCAAAAAGGAATATGGTCAATGTCCAGGTTCAATTTTTTAATCGACGGTTAGGATGTTAGTGAACAGAGGCCCACATTTCTTATAGCTTTGATGCTAATGAGACTCATCCATGCTACTTGCCCCTTTATCCAGAAGGTCCCACCATTGATGGACAACACGGCAAAAGACCATCCAGATGAAATATCCTCGCTGTCCAGTCAATGGTCCAGATTTTATGACATATACATGGACGGCAAACATCTCTGATCATTGAGAGTTTTTCGATTTGGTCTATCTACGGTGGAGCCTTCTCGGTGAACCACTCAAAGACGGGAAATGTATGCCACGTGTGTAATGCATGCATGAAGGCATATGATTAAAACTACTCGGTAAGAGTATCATATGATTCGCTTCTCTTTCAAATGGGATTTTCCAGTACTTTTTCACTATTTCTAAATAAACGCATGCTTTCAAAATATTTAAATCAAAACACCTTTCAAAATGGGATTTGAAACCCCCGGGTACTTTAGAGCCTGTTTGGGAGCGTGGATTTGGAACCCTCCGGATTCGAAAAACCCCAGAATTAGAAATGTCCTGGATTGGCAATCCTCCCGGTGTGTTTAGCACCCTAGAGTGTGAATCAACTTTAATTCAAAATACTTATGTATGGTATATTTATAGGGGTTTAAATTTAATTACTAAATCAACTTTAATATCCCTAATTAGTGAGCTATATAATTTTTGACATTATGGTTGTGATAAGCCCGCTGAAATATATGTTTTGCCTGAAAATTATGAAATTTCAAGTCTCGGATGGACCACAAGCAAAATATCAAGTCTGAGTGACTAATCAACGATTTTTAATCGTTGATTAATATGGACAATGTTTGGACAGTGCTAGACAATGTTTGGACGGTACTAATTTATATGGACAATGTTTGGACGGTGCTGATCATCATTAGTGGGTCATGTGCCCAATAGAATGATAGTGTACAATGACACACATGTTACACCTGCAACTATTGAAATGATTTTCTGTAATCCAAACTCTTACTGTGGATTGCAAACCCCCCTCAAAGAGGGGATTAGAAATCGCCTGGATTTGAAACCCCCAGTTACTTTATGCTTCCAAACAGTCAGGAGATTGCCAATCCCCTCCAATTCACGGTGCCAAACAACCCCTCAGGTTTGACCGCTAGAGAACCAGGCACCTGCCATCAACAGCCTCCGTAGTACCCCATTCTCGGCTCCTGAGGTAGGTTCCGATCCTGGGATCCTACAAGGAGGATTTTCATAACAATATAATCACTTCCAATGCGAGCATACTCAAGATCACAGCAAGTACATCTGAGAATAACAAAGGCACACATCACAAAATCCACTAAAAATTTAAACTTTTACAATCATCCAAAAGGTCCAAAAGGACATACATGAGAATAAAAGGAAAAGAGAGAGAAATCAACAACACTGGAGTCCTCACTGCTCAACTCTACTCCATGCTCTGCTGCTACGGCGCCTACCTAGAGTCTCCTGCACGTATCAATCGTGCATAAGCTTATAGAAGCTTAGAGGGTGGTGTAAGTGTGTGACAATGGTGCACAGAAGAATAGTAGGAGGTATAAGGAGAGAAGCATAATCAATGAACATATCACTAGTCTTACCAAGGCTTACCATGAATGCGATGCAATAAGTAATGAGTGTCATACCAAGGCAATGTATGAAAGGGGGGGGCTTGTACAGCCAATGCTAATGCGATGTAAGTGATGTCAATGCTCATAACCATAAGTCAAGTACATTTTCAATCATAGGGAAATCACCGGGGTCCATTACACTGCTGAATGACTGCCGCTCTGCAGATCCCGCACAGTCAAACGAGCGTAAGAGACCTCACTACCCGCCTGTGGACAACTAATCACCAACAAGGCCTGACAGTAGCAGACCCATTTACGAGCTGGTCAGACTAAGCCTAGTAATGCCTCCTCACACCAAGCAAGTAAGGCCACACCCCTATCCAACCGACTACACGACAGTGGGAGTCGCGGCCTAACGGTATAAGGCCCTCGTGCGCTCATGTATTCCACCCGGTCACGGCGTTGGAGCAGATCCTTGGTACCATGGAAGTTTTGGGAATCTCACCCATGGGCATCCTACGCACCCAGTATGCTCAAGTAATATTTCCGGTGTCCACACATGCGGCCATCCACAAATGTCCCTTTGGAGGCAAGGCCCTGATGAAGCAAGGGCAGTATCCTCATGAAATGCAATGCCAATGCATGAGTCGCACACACAGATCATGCACAAGTTTCAGGCACTCAATGTGCAAAAGGGGAGAAACTTCATCCCCGAATGACCACTATACAATGCAATCAATTCATACAGATGATGCATATGGGTCGCAATGATGTAAGTGTGCTACCTGAGGAATATGAAATCGTCTGTCCCAAGGAGGGTCAAGATCTAGGCACATCGACAGGTATTCTAAGAAGAAGAGAAGCCCTCTAGTGGGAGCCCAGTACTTTGGGATGACCCACAAACTAAGAGAGTCAAAATCCTAAGGAGGATCAGTCCTAGCCAGGCCCATTGTGGGCCTTTAACCACCTATAAGGGCCTCTATGGGCCTACCTTGGGGCCACCAAGGAGGACATCCAACCTCAACTGGGTCCCAAAAGGTAGCCTACTATATATGTAAAGAAAGGTCCAAGGCACAATCAACCCATGGCCTAGTGGGCCATACACTAAGCCCAAAAACAAAGGCAACCTAGTGGGCCCTTAAGCAAGGTTAGGGCCCAACCATAAGGGTCATAGGTTCATTCATTGTAGTAGGCCTAATGGGCAGCCCATTATCCCAACATATGGGAAATTCTTAAATTTTTAACACATGTAAGTTGGGCCTCACATCTCGGCCCAAGTATGAATTTATTATAGTGGGCAAACAAGGGCCCAACTACTTGAGTATTTGGCCCATAAGGCCCATCACAATGACATGGTAAATATAGGACCCAAGGGTTCAATGGGCCTATCAAAAGTTCTAGCCCAACCAAGGCTATAAGGCCCTTACTTGACTAAGAGACTAGCCCAAGAAGAATCCTATTTGGGATGGGCCTTTAATCATACACTAATTAAGCCCAAAAAATAAAAATTAAGATGATAAGATACTGACATAAATCCTCCTCAAATCTAGTGAGCCATATTGCCCCAAAGAACATCTATAGGCAACAATTATTGGGCTGAATGCCAAATTCCAACCCACCCAAATTTCTGGGTTGGTTGGAGTTCAACAATAGAAGTATTTCTTAGTATAATTAATTCTTGATGGCTCACACACATCACTGTGGGCCCCACCTGATGAGAGAGGATATACAATACATATATGAAATGGGCCAGACTGTTAGAATGCAAGCCCAGCAGTAGCCTAAGGCAGTGGATGTCCCATGTGTAGGCAGTCCTATGGGCCTGGGGTATATGGCCCAAAAATCCACCTAATGTGTTCTAATTAAATAAAAAGGGGGGAATTATGATCAATACCCTAAGGACCCTACATGGATGGGTGGTGGGATATACAACACATCAAGGTGGGCCCACGAAGCAAGCTAGACGCCCCAGCCTGGGCGTTCTTGCCTAGTAGACCACTTCCAGCCATACCACGGGCAACTCAAATGGCTTTTGGGTTTGAAATTTTATAGAGTAATAAGTATATATGTTACCCACACTTTCACAAAATTTTAATATTTTTGGACACTTATAAATATTTTAATTTATTTAAATGAAACAGACTGTCCAGAAAATCGGACTAACCTGGACGTCCCAACGTGGTGGGCCAGTCCGACCCTCGTCATGGTGAGCACAGGGGTCCCTTGGCCCTGAAATTTATTAAGTGGGTCCTAGAATGGGTGGACCACATCTTTAGAAAATTTACAAATTTTTAGACATATATAAATATTTTAATTTATTTAAAGAAATTAATCTGTTCTAAAAATCGGACTGATCTGGACACCGTATTGTAATGGGCCAGTCCAGCCACCACCATGGTGTGTACAGGTGTCCATTGGCCCCAAAATTTTGTAGGTGGGTCCTACCATAAGTGAACCACCTCTCTGTAAAATTTTATGATTTTTGGATACTCATAAATATTTTAATTAAATTAAGAATTTCAATCTGTCCAGGAAGGGATGTTGCTGTCCATGCATTGTTTACCCAATAAGGTGGGCCCAACCTTCATCCAAGAGGGGAAAAATGGAGGTTTAGTATTTTCTTCATAAAATAAGGTAAGGTGGGGTCCATAAAAGTGGCCCATCCTTCAGAGAAACCAAGCTCAAGTGTATGTTTTCCCTCCATACATGTGGGTTGGACAGCCCAACAAGGTGGACCGCCCACCCCTATGGGCCTCCTTTTTGGGTACCATATCATGGACCATCTGAGGTATGACCCATCACACCTCATGGTGGGGTCCACACCTTCTCATTACACTCCATACTTATAAAGAAAATGATGACAATCATGATCCAAAAATCCATGCCAAAGATTGAACATGACAATCCATGCAACAGTCCAAGTTTTTGGACAGCAATACATGGCTGGACACATCAGCCTATATCTCAATAATCTCAGCCATAAAAAGGGTGTGTGGCCTTCCTCAGTGGGCCCCACATAAGTCCAAATCACATACTAGAACTAGGACACTTGCATGCATTTGATTAAGGTGTCCGATGATCATGGAGTTAGGTGATAAGAACATCCCACCTTGCTGGATTTTTATTTTTATTTATTTTGGGACATCCAAGGCCCACTATAAATGGGCCACACACACACTATCATCCATACATCAGAGAAAAGAGAAGAAGGAAATAGAGTAATCCGGCCATGGGGGTAGGGCCCCGCCACTAGTGGGCCCTCCCAAGAGTGAATCATACCCATACAACTACATTGATTTTACATGCAACAAAAAAATCACTACATGCATGATATATAATTGTTATGGATGGTTGGGATGCCATCCCAACATGATCCTTAGGGTCTAGATGACCTTAAGATGGAGTGGATTATAAAATACATCATGATGGGGTCCATGGAGAATGGCCCCATCATGGATCATGACATGCATGTAGGATGGGCCAAAGGGCCACATCCATGGGATCAAATGGGATCCCCACCATGGATTGGTGGGTCCCATATGATCCATCTAGAAAGAAAAAAGATCAAAGGTTAGAAAATAAGATCAACAATTATAATCACCCACCTTGAATCTTCAAGCTACCACCAACACTAGGTACTCCAAGCTCCAAGCTTAAAGGTTCAATGGTCAAGATGAGTTTGTGATGGCTAGATGGAGGAAGAAAGGAAGGGAAAGTTGCTGGAAATTGGGAGAGGGAGGGCTGGAAATTCTTCCATGAAAGAGGAAAATGAGAGAATGAAGGAGGAGAGAGAGAAAGGAAAGGTTGTAGGGGAGTCATCATTACTCTCCCTCCTTGGTTAGAGAAAGAAATCATAACCTATGGTGATACAAACAATGCTTGCTAGGGTAGGTTAGGTGTGGGTAGTGTTTAGGATGGGTAGTGTTTATTCCATGGGAAATGTAGTGTGTGTGGGTGGTGTGCATGGGAACTTGTGCCTGAGAGTGGTCCATATGCTTTTGTACAAAAAGTGGGCCACATGATGAAATGCTCACAACTTTTGATCTATAAGTCGGATGAATGCACAAGACGCATCGTTGGAATCGCAACGACGATGCGGTCACAATGGTATAGGTCTCAACTCGATCCGAGTCGGGTCTTCATGACTGGGCTCACGGATGACCGCAAACACTATCCAAGGGTCACGGGTCGCCGGGATTCGACCGGTAGGACCGCGGGATCAAGATGGACGGAATGCATACTCACACATACACATGCACACATGCGAACTCGGGTCGGGTCTCACAACCCTCCCCACCAACAAAGAAATTTCATCCTCGAAATTAAACAATCTTAGAAAAAATAAAAGACAAAACACCACCATCATATAGCAATCATCATATAAGGAAGGCAATACAAACAATCATATATCAATCAATCATCAAACAAATGGGGATAACGCTCTCTAATCTCGGCCTCACGTTCCCAAGACGCCTCGGCCTCTGAATGATGACCCCATTGCACCTTCACTAAGGGAATGACCTTGGTCCTGAGGACCTGCTCCTTCCGATCAAGGATACGAATCGCTCAATATAAGAAGCATCCTCACGGACCTCAAGTGGTCGCCAATCAATCACAGGAATAGTGTCCACCCACATCTCCGCAACATAGAAACATGAAACACGTCGTGGATTGCAGATAACTCGGGAGGTAAGGCAATCCTATAGGCCACAGCGCCCACGCGCTCGGTAATCTCAAAAGGTCCGATGACTCTCGGGGCAAGCTTGCCCTTCACACCAAAGCGACCCACGCCCTTCATAGGCGAGACCTTGAGATACACCATGTCCCCGATTGCGAACTCGAGGGGTCGACGCCGACGATCAGCATAACTCTTCTACCGGTTCTAACCTGTGCGCATCCTCCCTGATAACATCAATAACCTCTGACGTCTGCAGCACAAGCTCGGGACCTACAAGACGACGCTCTCCAACCTCGGTCCAACAACTAGGAGATCTCCACGGGTCTGCCATAAAGTGCTTCAAAAGGAGCCATGCCAATAGTCGCCGATAGCCGTTATTGTATGCGAACTCGCAAGGCGCATATGCTCGTCCCAACCGCCCGCAAAGTCGATCACACAAGCCCCGAGCATATCCTCAAGGATTTGGTGACCCTCTGCTGCCTGGCTCCATCCTGTCTGCGGATGATAAGCGGTGTTGAGATGCAAAGTGACCCCCAATGCCTGTTGGAAACTCCTCCAAAATCGAGACGTAAATCCGAGTCTCGTGCAAACGATCGAAATCGGGATGCCGTGCGCCTCACTATCTCCTCAATGAATATCCTCGCTAACCGGTCCATAGACCAGGAAGCACGATCGGAATGAAATGAGCCGACTTCGTCTGACGATCGACGATAACCCGATGGTATCGTGACCGCTGAGTCCTCAGCAAACTGCGATGAAGTCCATCGATACATGCTCCCACTTCCACTCTGGAACGCTCAACGGCTGCAAGGGACCAGGGGGTCTCTGATGATCGGCCTTGACACGTTGGCAAGTGTCACACTCGGCCACAAAACTAGCAATCTGGCGTTTCATCCCCTGCCAGAAGTACTGCCTCCTCATATCACGATACATCTTCGTGGAGCCCGGGTGGATAGTAAGTCTCGATCGGTGTGCCTCGGTCATCAAATCATGACGCAACTCTGGCACATCTGGGACACACAACCGGCCTCTAAAGCGTAATCCACCATCGGAACCAATCTGCCAGTCTGACTGCTCCACGGATGTGGCTTCTGCTCGATACTCCTGAAGTGACTCGTCCGTCTGCTGAGCCTCGATCACCCTAGCCACTAAAGAGGGTTGAATCGACAAGCTCGAAAGCTGAACAATGGAAGACTGCAGACCGAACTCAAAGTCAAACTCTAATACATCCTCGAGCATCTGCCACTCACGCACCATCATCTGTGCCACCAGGCCTCGTGGCTGACGGCTGAGCGCGTCCGCCACCACATTTGCCTTGCCCGGGTGGTACTGAAGGTCAAAATCATAATCTTTCAGCAACTCCATCCATCGCCTCTGCCGCAAGTTCAACTCAGACTGTGAAAATAGATACTTCAAGCTCTTATGATCCGTAAAGAGCTCGAACCTGACCCCGTATAGATAATGCCTCCACACCTTCAGTGCGAAGACGACTGCTGCGAGCTCCAAATCATGAGTGGGGTAGTTCAGCTCATGGACCTTGAGCTGGCATGAGGCATACGCCACTGACTTCCTATGCTACATCAGTACAAAACCCAAGCCAACTCTGGAGGCATCGGTGAAAACAACAAAACCCTCACTCCCATCAAGAAGAGTGAGAACAGGAGTGGACGTGAGCCGGTCCTTCAACTTCGTAAATGCCTTCTCGTAGGCGTCACTCCAGACGAACTCGACGCCTTTCCGCATCAGCCGAGTTAGCGGTGCTGCAATATAGGAGAAACCCTCGATAAACCGTCAGTAATATCCCGCTAGACCAAGGAAACTGCGAATCTCGGACGCGTTCATGGGCTGGCCCCACTGACGCACTGCATCAACCTTCGAGGGGTCCACAGCGACACCCTCCCTCGTCACCACGTGACCGAGGAACTTCATCTCCTCCTGCCAAAACTCACACTTCTCCAGCTTCGCATACAGCTGGTGGGCACGGAGGGTCTCAAGCACAATCTGCAGGTGCTCAGCATGGTCTTCTCGAGTCCTCGAATATACAAGAATATCATCAATGAATACCACCACGAATTGATCAAGGAACGGTCGAAAAACCTCATTCATCAGCTGCATGAAGATAGCGGGCGCATTGGTCAGTCCAAATGACATGACCAGGAACTCGAAGTGACCATAACGTGTCCGGAAAGCCGTCTTCGGAATGTCCTCCTCTCGGACCCGAATCTGATGGTAACCAGAACGCAAGTCTATCTTAGAAAAATACTGTGCACCCTGCAACTGATCGAACAAGTCATCAATACGGGGAAGCGGGTATCGGTTCTTAATGGTGACTCTATTGAGCTCACGATAATCTACACAGAGTCGCAACGAACCATCCTTCTTCTTCACAAACAATACCGGTGCTCCCCAAGGTGAACTACTAGACGAATGAAACCTAACTCCCTGAGCTCATCCAACTGCTCCCGTAGTTCCCTCAACTCCAATGGTGCCATCCGGTAGGGGGCCTTCGAGATGGGCGCAGACGGCACCAAATCAACTGAACTCCACCGCCGACGCGGTAAACCCAGATCTCCGAAACACATCCGGTACTCACAAACAATCGGCACGCTCAATACTCTCGCCACGTAATCCTCAATGACCGAGCCCAAGAAACTAGATAATGGCTCTTCTCTGGGCTCGACGACAACTGGAACACTTGCAAGCCTGGAATGTGAAACGTAACCTTCCTCGCGGCCAGTCCAAGACGGCACCATACTCTGCAAGCCACCCATACCGAATCACATCAAAACCTCGACATCGGCATCACGAATCAGATCGGCAGGGAAGGAATATCTCGCCTACTAACACCGGCAAGAAGGACAATGACGGGTCAACATAACAGACTTCCCCATGGGAGTCGAAACGGCCAAAGCTTCGGACATGGACTCGATGGAATACCGGTCAATCGACAAAACCGCTCATCTATAAAAGAATGGGAGGCACGTAATCAAATAAAACATGAGCAATGCAGAAGAAACAAGAAGAATACCTCGACTACTCCACCGGTCGATGATGCGGTCCGCTCGACGCTGCTGCGAGAATAGAAGCGGCCCGAGCCTGGTAGGGAAGCAACCGGAAGACGAGGGTCCCAGTCCGTACTCCTGGCTGCGATACATCTGGACCCGGGGACCGGACATGCGGATATCCCCTCTGCTGGTGCTGCTGCGCTGCCTCTTCTGTCTTTCTTCTGTCTTTGTCTGCCGCCGAGGAGGTCTGCTGCGCCTCTGCCGAGGAGGAGCCCTAGGAGCGGCGGGTGGAAGCTGAGCTCTCTGCTGCTGCCGAGGAGGACGAGGAGGAGGCAATTGCGGTGGCCTCTGCTGCTGAATGGGGAGAGGACACTCACGCCTCCGATGCCCGACTGTCCACAGTCGAAGCTCAGAAAAGGGGCCGGAAGATGAAGCGGTCGGCGGTGCGATGATGATGAAGAAGCTACTAATCGAACCGCAGTCGCCGAAATCCTCGATCCGCCCCTCCTCCTCTCGACGAGCCGCTGAGCCGCCGGCGGTGCCCTCCTCTTCCGGTCTCCACCGGAACTCGGCTCTCTGACCTCTGGGTCATAGCCCGATCCTCCTCATAAACCAGTGCCCGATGAACGACCTCGGTCAAACGTCTCTAAACAATGCCCTACCACACGATTGCGAAGGGTGGGACGTAAACCAGCCACAAACGACGAGCCCTCATCTTCTCATCGGGTGAGATGAGGAGCAAATCTAGATAAGGCTAAGAAACGGGCCTCATACTGAGATACGTCATATCACCCTGTACTAGGGTCTCAAACTCGATCGCCGGCTGGATCTGAACATCTCAGGGAAGAACTTTTGGTCGAAACGGACCACGAACTCCTCCCATGTCCAAGCAACCGAGGCCCGACCATCCTAGATACGGATGACCACCAGTGACGGGCCTCACCATGAAGAAGATATGTCGCAAGGGATACTCTCTGACCAGGACACCGAATAGTGTCAAAAATCCTCGCAACCTCGGTGCGCCAAGCCTCGGCAGAAGGGTCGGGGTCACCACTAAACCTCGGGGATCATGTGTCGGAACTCTCGAGCTATCGCACTAGCACGCGGTAAGTCAGACTGCCCAAAATCGCAGTAGAGCTGACGGGTCTGCAATGCGGTGGCAACAAGCCGCATCAATCTGGAAATGCTCGGCTCCTATAGGTACTGTCGGAGGGGGGCACTTGCCTCAGGTGGAGGCACGGGGGTGGCCGACGGAGCAGGAGCCTCGATGTCGGAATAGCAGGTGAGTAGGGGAATAGGTGGGGAACCGGAGCAATCGGAGGTATGGGCGCTACGGGCTCAATTGGAGGAACAGGCTAGATCGGGACCTCGGGAATCGGATCCTCAACAACGGAGCCGGATGTGCTCGAGTAGAAGGGGTAACTCGGGCACCTCGTCCACGTGCACCACGACCACGGGTGCCACGACCACGGGAGCCACGTCCACGCGGCATCGTCTACAAAATAATGATGACTCAAGGAATCAAGACAATTACAGGCTCAATACGGAGCGAAATGAAGGATCTCGGGACACTACTTGTCCCATGTTCTTAGCAGACCTGCGATGTCATCCTTAGTCTTTCCAGAATTACTTGCTATGCTCTGATACCAACTCCTGTCACGCCCCAGACTCGGTAACCGGACTCACAAGGAACCCGATGGCCGGTTCTGGCCGCAACAGCCTCCGTAGTACCCCATTCTCGGCTCCTGAGGTAGGTTCCGATCATAGGATCCTACAAGGAGGATTTTCATAACAATATAATCACTTCCAATGCGAGCATACTCAAGATCACAGCAAGTACATCTGAGAATAACAAAGGCACACATCACAAAATCCACTAAAAATTTAAACTTTTACAATCATCCAAAAGGTCCAAAAGGACATACATGAGAATAAAAGGAAAAGAGAGAGAAATCAGCAACACTGGAGTCCTCACTGCTCAACTCTACTCCATGCTCTGCTGCTATGGCGCCTACCTAGAGTCTCCTGCACGTATCAATCGTGCATAAGCTTATAGAAGCTTAGAGGGTGGTGTAAGTGTGTGACAATGGTGCACAGAAGAATAGTAGGAGGTATAAGGAGAGAAGCATAATCAATGAACATATCACTAGTCTTACCAAGGCTTACCATGAATGCGATGCAATAAGTAATGAGTGTCATACCAAGGCAATGTATGAAAGGGGGGCTTGTACAGCCAATGCTAATGCGATGTAAGTGATGTCAATGCTCATAACCATAAGTCAAGTACATTTTCAATCATAGGGAAATCACCGGGGTCCATTACACTGCTGAATGACTGCCGCTCTGCAGATCCCGCACAGTCAAACGAGCGTAAGAGACCTCACTACCCGCCTGTGGACAACTAATCACCAACAAGGCCTGAAGGTAGCGGACCCATTTACGAGCTGGTCAGATCAACCTAGCAATGCCTCCTCACACCAGGTGTAAGGCCACACCCCTATCCAACCGACTACACGATACTGGGAGTCGCGGCCTAACGTATAAGGCCCTCGTGCGCTCATGTATTCCACCGGTCACGGCGTTGGAGCAGATCCTTGGTACCATGGAAGTTTTGGGAATCTCACCCATGGGCATCCTACGCACCCAGTATGCTCAAGTAATATTTTCGGTGTCCACACATGCGGCCATCCACAAATGTCCCTGTGGAGGCAAGGCCCTGATGAAGCAAGGGCAGTATCCTCATGAAATGCAATGCCAATGCATGAGTCGCACACACAGATCATGCACAAGTTTCAGGCACTCAATGTGCAAAAGGGGAGAAACTCCATCCCTGAATGACCACTATACAATGCAATCAATTCATACAGATGATGCATATGGGTCGCAATGATGTAAGTGTGCTACCTGAGGAATATGAAATCGTCTGTCCCAAGGAGGGTTAAGATCTAGGCACATAGACAGGTATTCTAAGAAGAAAAGAAGTCCTCTAGTAGGAGCCCAGTACTTTGGGATGGCCCACAAACTAAGAGAGTCAAAATCCTAAGGAGGAACGGTCTCAACTAGGCCCAAGGTGGGCCTTTAACCACCTATAAGGGCCTCTATGGGCCTACCTTAGGGCCACCAAGGAGGACATCCAACCTCAACTGGGTCCCAAAAGGTAGCCTACTATATATGTAAAGAAAGGTCCAAGGCACAATCAACCCATGGCCTAGTGGGCCATACACTAAGCCCAAAAACAAAGGCAACCTAGTGGGCCCTTAAGCAAGGTTAGGGCCCAACCATAAGGGTCATAGGTTCATTCATTGTAGTAGGCCTAATGGGCAGCCCATTATCCCAACATATGGGAAATTCTTAAATTTTTAACACATGTAAGTTGGGCCTCACATCTCGGCCCAAGTATGAATTTATTATAGTGGGCAAACAAGGGCCCAACTACTTGAGTATTTGGCCCATAAGGCCCATCACAATGACATGGTAAATATAGGACCCAAGGGTTCAATGGGCCTATCAAAAGTTCTAGCCCAACCAAGGCTATAAGGCCCTTACTTGACTAAGAGACTAGCCCAAGAAGAATCCTATTTGGGATGGGCCTTTAATCATACACTAATTAAGCCCAAAAAATAAAAATTAAGATGATAAGATACTGACATAAATCCTCCTCAAATCTAGTGAGCCATATTGCCCCAAAGAACATCTATAGGCAACAATTATTGGGCTCAATGCCAAATTCCAGCCCACCCAAATTTCTGGGTTGGTTGGAGTTCAGTATTAGAAGTATTTCTTAGTATAATTAATTCTGGATGGCTCACACACATCACTGTGGGCCCCACCAGATGAGAGAGGATATACAATACATATATGAAATGGGCCAGACTGTTAGAATGCAAGCCCAGCAGTAGCCTAAGGCAGGGATGTCCCATGTGTAGGCAGTCCTATGGGCCTGGGGTATATGGCCCAAAAATCCACCTAATGTGTTCTAATTGAATAAAAAGGGGGCAAGTATGATCAATCCCCTAAGGACCCTACATGGATGGGTGGTGGGACATTCAACACATCGAGGTGGGCCCACGAAGCAGGCTAGATGCCCCAGCCTGGGCGTCCTTGCCTAGCAGACCACTTCCAGCCACACCACGGGCAACTCAAATGTATTTTGGATCTGAAATTTTACAGAGTGATACTTCCATAGGTGACCTACACCCACACAAAATTTCAAGATTTTTGGACACTTGGAAATATTTTAATTTATTTAAATAAAATAGACTGTCCAGAAAATCGGACTGACCTGGACGTCCCAACGTGGTGGGCCAGTCCGGCCCTTGCCATGGTGTACACAGAGGTCCATTGGCCCTGAAATTTGGTAAGTGGGTCCTAGAATGGGTGGAACATATCTCCACAAAATTTCAAAATTTTTAGACATATATAAATATTTTAATTTATTTAAAGAAATCAATCTGTCCTAAAAATCGGACTGATCTGGACACCGTATTGTAATGGGCCAGTCCAGCCACCACCATGGTGTGTACAGGTGTCCATTGGCCCCAAAATTTTGTAGGTGGGTCCTACCATAAGTGAACCACCTCTCTGTAAAATTTTATGATTTTTGGATACTCATAAATATTTTAATTAAATTAAGAATTTCAATCTGTCCAGGAAGGGATGTTGCTGTCCATGCATTGTTTACCCAATAAGGTGGGCCCAACCTTCATCCAAGAGGGGAAAAATGGAGGTTTAGTATTTTCTTCATAAAATAAGGTAAGGTGGGGTCCATAAAAGTGGCCCATCCTTCAGAGAAACCAAGCTCAAGTGTATGTTTTCCCTCCATACATGTGGGTTGGACAGCCCAACAAGGTGGACCGCCCACCCCTATGGGCCTCCTTTTTGGGTACCATATCATGGACCATCTGAGGTATGACCCATCACACCTCATGGTGGGGTCCACACCTTCTCATTACACTCCATACTTATAAAGAAAATGATGACAATCATGATCCAAAAATCCATGCCAAAGATTGAACATGACAATCCATGCAACAGTCCAAGTTTTTGGACAGCAATACATGGCTGGACACATCAGCCTATATCTCAATAATCTCAGCCATAAAAAGGGTGTGTGGCCTTCCTCAGTGGGCCCCACATAAGTCCAAATCACATACTAGAACTAGGACACTTGCATGCATTTGATTAAGGTGTCCGATGATCATGGAGTTAGGTGATAAGAACATCCCACCTTGCTGGATTTTTATTTTTATTTATTTTGGGACATCCAAGGCCCACTATAAATGGGCCACACACACACTATCATCCATACATCAGAGAAAAGAGAAGAAGGAAATAGAGTAATCCGGCCATGGGGGTAGGGCCCCGCCACTAGTGGGCCCTCCCAAGAGTGAATCATACCCATACAACTACATTGATTTTACATGCAACAAAAAATCACTACATGCATGATATATAATTGTTATGGATGGTTGGGATGCCATCCCAACATGATCCTTAGGGTCTAGATGACCTTAAGATGGAGTGGATTATAAAATACATCATGATGGGGTCCATGGAGAATGGCCCCATCATGGATCATGACATGCATGTAGGATGGGCCAAAGGGCCACATCCATGGGATCAAATGGGATCCCCACCATGGATTGGTGGGTCCCATATGATCCATCTAGAAAGAAAAAGATCAAAGGTTAGAAAATAAGATCAACAATTATAATCACCCACCTTGAATCTTCAAGCTACCACCAACACTAGGTACTCCAAGCTCCAAGCTTAAAGGTTCAATGGTCAAGATGAGTTTGTGATGGCTAGATGGAGGAAGAAAGGAAGGGAAAGTTGCTGGAAATTGGGAGAGGGAGGGCTGGAAATTCTTCCATGAAAGAGGAAAATGAGAGAATGAAGGAGGAGAGAGAGAAAGGAAAGGTTGTAGGGGAGTCATCATTACTCTCCCTCCTTGGTTAGAGAAAGAAATCATAACCTATGGTGATACAAACAATGCTTGCTAGGGTAGGTTAGGTGTGGGTAGTGTTTAGGATGGGTAGTGTTTATTCCATGGGAATTGTAGTGTGTGTGGGTGGTGTGCATGGGAACTTGTGCCCGAGAGTGGTCCATATGCTTTTGTACAAAAAGTGGGCCACATGATGAAATGCTCACAACTTTTGATCTATAAGTCGGATGAATGCACAAGACGCGTCGTTGGAATCGCAACGACGATGCGGTCACAATGGTATAGGTCTCAACTCGATCCGAGTCGGGTCTTCATGATGGGCTCACGGATGACCGCAAACACTATCCAAGGGTCACGGGTCGCCGGGATTCGACCGGTAGGATCGCGGGATCGAGATGGACGGAATGCATACTCACACACACACATGCCCACATGCGAACTCGGGGCGGGTCTCACACCAAACAACCCCTCAGGTTTGACCGCTAGAGAACCAGCCACCTGCCATCATATGCCATTAGGGTTTATATGGTTTATGAACCATATTTTTGAAAATGATTCAACTGTTGTCATTCTCTCGGGTAAAAATATCAACGGACCCTCTGCTCTAAGTAAAACCCCAGTGAATCATCTTTTCTCTTGTTTCCATGACTCTCTCCTCTCTCGTTCTCACTTAAGCCCCACCATAGTTTATTTTTTAGATCCAGATCGTCCATTAATTTTTCTACGACATTTTAGAGCATGAGCCTAAAAATAAGGCACATATAAAGCTCAAGAGGACCACACCTCAAAAGGTAGGGATTGAATGACTACAGTGAAAGCCTTCTTACGTCCACTGTGAGATTTATTTGCCATCTAACCTCTTTATAAGGTTACATAGAGTCCGGTGAAGGGAAATAACAAATATCAGCTTGATCATAGCCTTCTTTGGCCCAAAAAGTTTTCAACGATATGCATCCAATTCCCACTGTTTCCTCCGGTACTGTGGCCCACTTTAACCTTGAATCTGCCTTATTTGTAGTCTCGTACCCTAAAAAATATGGGAACATGGATGAACGGTGTGGATCTGACACATATCATGATAGGCCACTGAACATGTCAACACTTCTTATTTTCTTCTACTCATGCCAACAAGCAACAAAATTTCTTGACCCGTGAATTTTGTATGAGCCCACGATGATGCATTTCTTAGATCCACACCGTTCATCTAATTTTTAGGTCATTCTAAGAAATGAGGCTAAAAACCAAGAGGTCACAGCAAGCTCTACTCAAGTTGATATTTGTGTTTTACCTTTATAGGTCTGCATATGGATCAGGTTAGATTCAGATGGCAAATAAATCTTACGGTTGGCACGGAAAGGTTTCAACTGCAGTTCATTCAATCACAGCTACTTTATGTGATGTGGTATATTGGACATTTGGTTTGGGCTCATGCTGTATAATGATTTGGAAAATCTGATTGACAGTGTAGATCTAACACATAAATCATGGTGGGGCTGAGAGAAGATCAACACGTTAAAAGTTATATTTTGTAGCAATCTATTCGGAGGAGAGAAAATGGGCTTTTGTGAGCCTGGGTCATCGTCAATGACGTGGACCAATGAGAAGCACCGGAAATCCCTGTGACTTTAATGTAGACAAACCACACTAGGAAACATAGATGTGGGTGTGACCCTAATGGTAGGGTACACTTAGATGTATCCAACATATACCCACGCCGTACGTCCATCTGTTTTTCCAACTTATTTTAAGCTGTAATCTAAAAAATGAATAAGATATACATTTCAGGTAGACCACATCACAGGAAACAGTGATTGTCGATCACACCGTAATTAACTTTTACCATCCAACCTCTTGATAATCTCACACAGACTTGGATGAAAGGAAAATCAAATATCAGCATGATCCAAAAACTTTTGTGGCTCACAAAAGGTTTTTAACAATCAATAACCAATGTTTCATTTGGTGTGGTCCCCTTGAAATTTGTATCTGCTCACTTTTTTTTATGATAGCCTAAAATCTTAAAATAAGCCATAAAAATAGATGAACAGCATGGATATACATTTCATTATCGAGGTAAGCCCTCCCATCAGGGTCACACCAACATTGCTGGTCATAGGGTAGCAGCCAAGTCTCAGTCCTCTCATCCAACTTCTCCGTGCTTTACACCCCTGATGATTTCGACGACAATCCAACCTGTTGATAAGGCCACACAGACATTGACGAATGAAAAACACAAAATCAGCGTGGTCCAAACTTCTAAGGTCTCAACCTGTTTTTAAAGGTAGGCATTTTACTACCATCGTATCCTGTGGTAGAGTCCCACCTGATTTTCAGGTCTGGCTCATTTTTTTGATCTTATGACATAAAATGATATTGGTAAATGGATGGACAGTATGGATCACACACATACATAAAGGTGGTCCTTATACACAAATTGTTTTATTTTAAATATTTTGAAAGCATGTGTTTGTTTAGTAATATCTTAAAAGGTAGACAGTTATAAAGAAAATTCCTTTTCAAATTGACCTTTTGAACCATTAAGAAAAGTAAAAGGGACACTGATCTCAATACATCTGAAAACGAGACTCAATAGGGAGACTTTTCGAGGAGTTCTAGGTCCATGGTTGGTTAGTGTTGTCAGAAAGTCTTCACCGCCTACGACCGGTCGTAGGGATTGCTCGACCGGTCGTAGCCCGCTCAACTCAAAGTCCAGGAAGCTTTCTTCTTTGGCGTCCGGGATTCACGACCGGTCGTAGGGATTACTCGACCGGTCGTAGGGGTCCTACAACCAGTCGTAGTCTCAGCTCGACTAGTCGTAGTTATGCAGATTTATTTCCGAATCTAACGCGGACTGTGGAAATTTGAGTCAGTCTTTCGCAAGGTGCGAAAGGAAGTTGCCTAAACTATAAATAAGGGTCCCTAGGGTATTTTCAAAAGGGATGGGAAATTATTCTAAAGTTTTCTAAAGGGGTTCTAGGGTTATCAAAGGGTGTAACAAGGGTAAGATTCAAGGTTGTTTGAATCGGGTAAGTTTTCTCTCTTGTAACTTTCTTTTCATAGTGGATTTCTATCGCTTTGTGCCGTGGTTTTTTCCCGCAAGGGTTTTCCATGTTAAAACTTTGTGTTCTTCTGTGATTGTTTGTTACTATTGAATTACTATCATAGATCTATATTTGTATGATTCCGCAAAGCAAATCCCCAACAAGTGGTATCAGAGCAATCGTTGTGGCACAGATCTGAATCTGCAGGATTAGTAATAATGGGAAACGGCAAGTTTGAATTGAGAAGTACTCAGGCAAAAATAATTTTGAGTTATGGAAGGTTAAAATGATTAGCCTGTTAACTTAGTAAGGCGAGATTAAGGCTCTTAAGGAGCGAAAATCTACCATGAAAGATGATAAATGGGAAAACCTTGATAGTAATGCTTTAGCCTCTATCCGTTTATGTCTCACGGATGAGGTTCTCTATAATGTTTTGAGGGAGAAAACTGCGGCTGCTTTGTGGGCGAAGTTAGAGAACATATATGCAAAGAAGTCCTCTAAAAATCGCCTACACTTGAAGATACAGTGTTATTCCTTCAAGATGGCAGAGGGTGGAGATCTAGAAACCCATATCATCAACTTTAATAAATTGATATGCAAATTGCTGGATATGGAGGAAGTGGTCAAAGATGAGAAACAAGCATGTATATTGTTGAATTCTCTTCCTGCATCATATGAGTCTTTTAGGGACACGATGTGCACCGCAATAAAACCCTAAGTGTTGACACCGTTATCTCAGCCCTTCAAGGGAAGGCTATGAGAAAGCTAAATGGCGACATGGGGGCATCTTCCAATGCACTGATTACGAGGGGCAGAGATTCTGAGAGAGGTACAGGATCCTCAAGACCTAGATCCAAATCCAAGGGCAAGGACAAAGGAAAATTAAAGTGTTAGAATTGTGGGTTGTCTGGACACATGAAGAAGGAATGTAGAAATCCCAAAATGAAGAAAGAAAATTCAGCGGCTTCTTCCAAGAAGGCCAATGTGGTCACATCTGATGAAGAATCAAGTGGTGCTGATGTTCTGTCTGTTTCCATGATTGGTCACTTACACGACAATCATAAAGATGAGTGGATACTTGACACAGGAGCATCTTATCACATGACTCCTCATTGGAGTTGGTTCATCAATTACAAGGAATGCGATGGTGGACAGGTTTTTATGGGCAATGACAATGCCTGTAATGTTGTGGCTATTGGCACAGTGAGTATCAAGATGTTTGATGGAATGGAGCGTACCTTGACTGACGTCAGGCACGTTCCTGATATGAAGAAAAGTCTGATTTCTCTCGGTGCACCCGAGACTATAAGGTGCAAGTTTACTAGTATTGATGGTGTCCTTAAAGTTTCAAAAGAGGCACTCGTGGTTATGAGAGCGTAGAGGTATGGAAACCTTTACAGGTTGATTAGGAGCACTTCGGCAGGTGGAGCGGCAGCAGCTATTACAGACTCCACGTCTCTACGTATGTGGCATGCTCGTCTGGGCCACATGAGCGAGCGAGGCATGAAGGTACTTTCTGATCGGTGTTTGATTCCAGTTTTTAAAAATTCTGATTTAGATATATGCGAGCATTGTATATATGGTAAACAACCTAGACTGTCTTTAAATCTGGAAAACATGTTTGTAAGGGAGTGTTTGATTATGTGCACTCTGACGTATGGGGGTCATCGCCAGAAGTTTCCATTGGGGGGTCGTCATGATTTGTTTCATTCATTGACGACTACTCCAGAAAGTTTAGGTTTACTTCATGAAACGTAGATCCGAAGTTTTTACCATATTCAAGCAATGAAAGGCGATGGTAAAAAAACAGTCAGGGCGAAAAATAAAAGTTTTAATGACTAACAATGGTGGAGAATTGACTTCCACTGAGTTTAATGATTATTGCAAGCATAAAGGGATCATCAGGCACAACATAGTGCGCCACACGCCCGAGCAAAATGGCGTGGCTGAGCGAATGAATTGGACTCTCCTAGAGAGGGCCAGATTTATGTTAAGTAATGCTGCGTTGGGCAAGGACCTATGGACTGAGGCCGTTAACACAGCTTGTTATTTGATGAACCGGTCTTCTTCAATGGCAATTGAATGTAAAATTCCAGAGGAAGTATGGAGTGGTCAAAAAATTGACTACTCAGATCTACACATATTTGGTTGTGATGCTTACTCTCATATACCGTCAGTTAAGAGAGATAAGCTAGATCACAGGGCCAAAAAGTATATCTTTGTTGGCTATGGCATTGGTGTGAAAGATTACAGGCTATTCGACAAGGTCACACGCAAGGTCATCACTAGCCATGACGTCAGATTCAATGAAAGCTCCTTATTTCGCAAGAATGATCAAAAGGAGCAAGAGGAACCGAAAAAGGTGATTGTAGACATCCAAATTGATGCAGATGATACACAGGCAGAGACAGATGCGAAGACAGAGGTACAGGGTCAGGTGGAGCAGCCACCTGTGAAAAGGAACCCACTGCGTGATCGCAGGTTACTGGCAAGATACAGGGACGACTCTAATATTGCATACGCCCTCATTACAGATGAGGGGGACCTGTCTACTATTCATGAGGCTCTTGATGAGCCTGATGCAGAAAAGTGGAAGGCGGCAATGGATGATGAGATGGACTCGTTGCACAAAAATCACACATGGGAGCTAGTGGAGCTTCCTGTGGGCCAAAAAGCGATCGGATGCAAGTGGTTATTCAAAAGGAAACAAGATAGATACAAAACAAGGTTGGTAGCGAAGGGTTATGCTCAGAGAGAAGGAATCGACTTCACAGAGATATTCGCGCCAGTAGTTAAGCAGGTATCTATCAGATTCGTGTTGGCGCTGGTTGCCCAATACGATCTCGAGCTAAAACAAATAGATGTGAAGACTGCATTCCTACATGGGGAATTAGAAGAGCAGATCTACATGAAGCAATCAGAGGGCTACGAAGTTAAAGGGGCAGAGAAAAAAGTTTACAAGATAATGAGGTCGTTGTACGGCCTGAAACAGTCGCCTAGGCAGTGGTATAAAAAATTTGATTCTTTCATGGTGAGTCAAAAATTTACTCGGAGTGAATACGATCACTATGTCTATTTCAAGACACTGAGTGATGAAAAATTCATCATCCTAGTACTGTATGTTGATGATATGTTGATTGTCTGTCATGATATATCTGAAATCAATGTACTGAAAACTCAGTTATCAGGGACATTCGAGATGAAAGATCTGGGGGCTGCAAAGAGGGTTCTCGGCATAGATATTCATAGAGGAAGAGGAGCAGGCTTTGGTTATCACAGGCAAAATACCTTGAAAAGGTATTGATCAAGTATGGGATGGATCAAGGAAAGTCGGTAAGCGTTCCCCACGCGGCTCACTTCAAGCTTTCCTCATAACAATGTCTTAAATCCAATGAGGAAAAGCAGGTTATGTCACATGTACCTTATTTGAATGCGGTTGACAGTTTAATGTATGTCGTGGTCTGTACGAGACCGGATATTTCACTGACAATCGGTGTTGTGAGCAGATACATGTCAAACCCTGGCAAGCAACATTGGGAAGCGGTGAAATGGCTACTTCGATATATTCAAGGTACAAAAGACTACGTCTTAACTTTTGAGAAAACAGGGACAAAGTTGGTAGGGTATGTGGATTCTGACTACGCAAGCAGTATAGATTCCAGGAAGTCTACTTCAGGATACTCGTTTGTATTATCAGGTGAAGTAATTAGTTGGATGTCAAAACTTCAATCCGTGGTGGCTCTTTCCACGACCGAAGCAGAATATATGGTAGTGACGGAAGCTTTTAAAGAAGGTGTTTGGCTCAGAAGCATGATAAATCAGTTGGGACTTCACCAGGAGGCCGTGCCGGTTAACTGTGATAGTGATAGCGCTATCAATTTAGCTAAAAATTCTGTTTATCACTCACGTACTAAACACATTGATGTTCGTCACCACTTTATCCGACAGGTGCTTAAGGAAGGAAGCATCACATTGGAAAAGATACACACCAGCGTGAATCCAGCAGACATGCTCACCAAGGTCATTCCTACAGAGAAACTCAAGTTTTGTACAACTTCTCTGGGCTTGGCGATGGCGTACAAGAAGGACGGAGTGTGCACGAGAAGCGTTGATTGAAACTATGATGCGATGAAGAGATAAGAGGAGAGGTCAAGGTGCTACACAGTTAAATGTTGAAGACTTGGTGGAGATTGTTGTCAAAAAGTCTTCACCGCTTACGACTGGTCGTAGGGATTGCTCGACCGGTCGTAGGGGTCGTCTCGACCGGTCGTAGTCCGCTCAACTCAAAGTCCAGGGAGCTCTCCTTCTTTGGTGTCCGGGATTCACGACCGGTCGTAGGGATTGCTCGACCGGTCGTAGGGGTCCTACGACCAGTCATAGCCTCGACGCGACTAGTCGTAGTTACGTAGATTCGTTTCCGAATCTGATGCGGACTGCGGAAATTTGAGTCAATATTTCGCAAGGTATGAAAGGAAGTTGCCTAAACTATAAATAGGGGTCCTTAGGATTTTTTCAAAGGGGATGGAAAATTATTCTAAAATTTTCTAAAGGGGTTCTAGGGTTATCAAAGGGTGTAGCAAGGGTAAGATTCAAGGTTGTTTGAATCGGGTAAGTCCTCTCTCTTGTAACTTTCTTTTCATAGTGGATTTCTGTCGCTTTGTGTCGTGGTTTTTTCAACTTTGTATTCTTCTGTGATTGCTTGTTACTATTGAATTGCTATCCTAGATCTAGATATGTGTGATTCCGCAGAGCAAATCCCCAACAATTAGAACATCAATGGTTTGGATTAAAAGATAATTTGGCCCACTTGTTAGGATGAAAAGCACCCTCAGACGTTATGTATGAGCGGTGCCCTAGGAACCTTGGATCGGTCCTGAGCCCTCATGTCACTGCCCGTTCGATGATGGCCAGACAGCTTGACCCGGCCTGGGCCTTTCATGTTTAAACTGTCTTAAGCCATTTTGAATGATCTAAACCATTCATATGTAGGAATTATGGTGATTGAAGTATATCCCAACTAACACCCTGATCCATAGCTCAAGTGGTAGACTGAGTGAAAGATACCTCGTTTCAACACTGAGGTCTTAGTATCGATCCTGGGGGTGGCTAACACTGAAGTGTCAACTGACAGTGGGGTGTACTAACAAGCTAACAAATAAATAAATAAATAAATAAAACAGGAATCCGGTTTTCTAGAACCATAAGGAAACCAGTTGCTTTCAGGTCTATACTTTATTGAATGTGGATGAGACAATGAAAGATGAAGAATAAGTATATATTCTGTTGAACTCTCTTTCAGGATCATATGAGTCGTTCAAAGACTCTTTGCATACCAGTGGATACTTATTTTACCAAATAAGACCACGGACTAGATTAGTTTCATTTTTAACCGTCCAATGGCCATGATCAATTAAGATTAAATTTTTACTCATGATACATCATCTAAACCAATACCCATAACTAGAACGGTTCAGTTTGAATAACTTGTACGCCACGTATGCAAATTCCCAGTAACTTTTAGCTGCATCTGTATTATCCATCACACTCTACTAGACTGCTAAAGATTTTTTTCCACAAGATAATTAAAATTTTATTAATCCCAAAAGACAGAAATCAAAATCTAAGCACACACATACTTTATATTCCAACTTCTACATGCATTCGACCGTAGTTAGACAATACACATACGGCTAAATAAACCATGGCCATACACGTATTTTAGTTATGTGGCTGGGATTGAACCACGCCGCCACCTGAGCAGCACCGTTGGCAACCACCGATACCCTCGCTGCAGCAACTATGTAGACAATATACGGTTTCGCTGCGTCTCGTGTACCCTCCGCCCCGATGCTGCTTCCCGCCACCGGTCTCCACCTCTGCATGCATGAGAGTAGTTTGTACGTAAAATTACTAAAATGCCACTCAATATTTACGTAGATATAGTAATGTTATACGTAGACAGTGACCATGATTAATATAAGAAAAAAAGATAAATGATCTAATGCTGACTTGGACCATTGGATCGGTCGATCTGAACTTTCTGTTAGGTCCAGCACAACTTCTACGTGCTACCATGTAAAACTCACACTGATCAGACGATTTGAAGCGTTCACTCATCGGCCTGTCACATGGATGGTCATGATCACTTACAAAAGGATAGGTGCGCTTTTCTTTTTTTTTTTGAACCGTTCATTCGTCGGGACGTCGGGACTCTTTATGGATCCCATATGGTTTTACGTGGTTAAATTGAGGAATAAAACGATACACTGAAAAATGGTGCATAAACAATCTCTGCCATCCAATCCAAAAACATGTTAGTGAATCTGACCATCCAATCAACTTGAAATCTCTTGGATGATTGATGCATCAAAATGGGACTAATTGAAAGATCCTAACCACCCATCAATGCATCTTTCCCATTTTCTGGAGTCTGGACATTGATTGGATGGTGGAGATCATGATCATACACCAAGTTTATGTGTATATACCATGCACAAAATTTTGTTACCTTCGGTTTACGGCTGATCAATTATTTGCTTCGTACAGATGGCAAACGCGTATGAGATCTGAACCGATCATCAGGTAGGCTACACCTTGCATGACCCATTTCAAAATTCACACCAGAAGGACAATCAACCCTTGGATGGGAAGATTTCGAACCTTGCCTTTTCAAATAACCATCCATGTTCTTTCTCAGGAAGTCCTCCAACAGAATTGTTCTGATTATCGTATCATCTTGATTTTTGTGGAATGGCCCATGCATGGAATAGCCTACATGAGGAACGGTTGGGATGTCTCAGTCATCCGCCACGTGCCAGGAACAGAAGCCAATGGTTATTCCCAGGGTCCTAATCAGCAAAGGTATAGTTTGTTGTGAGTGAATATTGTGCGTGTGGGACCATTGATTAATAATCCAACCGTTGACTGATGTGCTCACCATGGACGGCAACGCAAAATACCCTATACTGATGTCAAAATATTGATTAAAAATATTTTAAATTATATATATATTGATTAAAAATATTTTAAATTATATATATATATATATATATATATATATATATATATAAAATGTTTGTTTGAAGAAGGTTTTTGGTGTTTTGGGAATAGTCCAATATCATAAAGGAGAGAATAAAATATTGTGTTTATATATAGGGCATGGATTAACTTATTATTTGTTTGGTAAATGCATGGATTACCTATACTTTTGTATTCGCACCGGAGCACAACAAATGCACAGAGTCTCAGGCTCGATGCGAGGACATGGGTATATGAGGCAGTGTGGTTACAGAGACGCTAGTAATTTTATAAAGGTTAAAATTTAATTATTTGAAAGAGATGTAATTGCACATGCAGTATTAAATCAAACTAGGTAGAAAAAATAAAAAATCAGACCATATAGAAACTATTGTATGTGGCTAGCATGCAGTAGCTAGTTATCCCACATGGATAATGAACAGAAACGGTCAAATAACGCTAGTTTCTCACTAAAAGAGAAAAGCTAAGCGAATAGTCAAAATTCAACGTAAGGATAAGTCCTACATCAAAGGGGTTACGAGAACTCAATTAGGGAGATTTATTCAGCATCCCCATCCATTGTGAGTCCCATTAATTCAACAGTTTCGATCATTTAAGAACTTCAAATTGAGAGGTTTGCAAAGTCACTGATCATTTAAGCTAAAAGAAAGTGACCAACATAGCCTACTTCAGCTTCTATTCACACCATCTTGCTGGAGTGATTAATATGCATGTGGGGCCCATTTTAATCCAACCGTTAACTGATGGGCATAACATGGACGGATGATGGAGAATACCGAGATCTCCCCAATTCAAAAGTCGCAACCCTAACACCCTGGCCTACAAATACATAGTCGAGGGAGGTTTGCACAGCATCCCCATCTGCTGTGATCCCCATCATTTCAACGGTTTGGATCATTAAAGAACTTTAAAGAGAGAGAAAAATAGAATCCCAAAACTTACTTGTGCTCTCTTTCGTGGTGTCCTCAGCTAGTTCCCTAGCTGCCACGTCAGAAGAAATGAGTAGAAAAACAGCCAAAATCACACCCAATACAAGAATAGTAGATTTAGAAGCCATTTCTCAAGAAAGAAGGGTATGGATGAATGAGGAGGATGAGAAGAGCTGTGCATTACATGCACCATTTATAGGAAAAGAAATACTTTAATACTCTGACAGCATGTGATGGATGGTACGCAGGCAGTTGGAAACTACTACGAAATTGCATACGTTGAATATTATTAATTCAAGATAGACCGTCTAAAACACGTAGCTAGGCAGTTGAAAATTACTTTGGAATTGCTCGGGTCGGTCTAAAAGATGTATACCAGTTTAGATGTGACATGAACGAGAAACTGCTTGTGTTTGGTAAGTCACTTATTTAATTGATGGATATTTAATGGAATACGTGAGTTTTAAAAATAATAATAATAATAAATTATTGGACGGTTAAAATTTTTAAAAAATATATCCAATGGACTTGTTTAAAAAAGCAAGTGTCTATGAATTAGAGATTAAGATTTTTAAGAGCCCTAGCCTCATCCAAGACAGTGCAGCCCTTACCATGGGGCCCACCTTGATGTATGTATTCTCTGTCGATGGTGTCCGTCCGTATTTTCAGATCATTTTAGGACGCAGGTTCAAAAAATAGTAGATCTAAATCTCAGGAGGACCATATGAAATATTGGTGATTGGCCATTGATGAGCCACAAAAATTTTGGATTAAGTTCACATTTGTTTTTTCTGTTCATCCAGGTTTATAACACCTTATCCCTATTGGATATCAAATAAAAATTGGCCATAGGAAGCTTTTAATGGTAGAGAGTTCATCACCACTGTTTCTTATAATATGGAACATTTGAGATGTGGATGTTACTTATTTTTTGGTTCATGGCCTAAAATTATCTGAAAAAATGGATGGTCAGGAGAGATATAGAATAAATGCATCAAGGTGGGCCCCATGGAAAGGGATGTACCGTCTTGGGTGAGGCCGGGGACCACCTAATCGCTCCCGCACAAAGCACGGACGCGGTACTTTATGCTACGGTACGCAATCTATGCAGGACTAGGGCGGGATCTGCCGTAACCGATCAGGTGTGGTCCCGTCTCAGCAAACACGGTGCGACCCTGATTGTAGGGCCATATTAATTATTTTTTTGTACATCCATGCCGTGTGTATGTTTTTATAGATCATTTAATGTCATTATACAAAAAACTAATCAAATATATATCCACACCACGGTAATGCGTGGTGATGGACCATTAAAAACTTTTTGTGGGCTACATTTGGGTCAAGCTGAGATTTTTTTTTTTATCCCTTCATCGAGTTCTGTACTTATCAACACGCTGGATGGCAAATAAACATTAATGCAGGCATCAGGTACGTTGTAGAAAATTTTTAATTGTGAGTGTTCAATCCCCACTCTTTCTCATGGTATGGTCCATCTGAGATTTTTTCAATTTTGATTTTTTTACCCATGACCTGAAATGATATTTTGAAACGGATGTACGACGTGGATATACAGTATATGGATCAAGGTGGGCCCCCACAGTGAGGACTGCACCGAGTTGGGTGAGGTCAGGGCTGCACCTAATCGGTTCCCGCGTCCACAAGACTAAGGCGTTGTCCGTAACGACCGGGGGTAGTTTCGAACACGGCAATGACTTGGGTACCGTGTTTCCGTCGAAAACGATCCATGTGTCCAACTACCACGTGCGCGGCTGCAACGACTTGGGCGGATTAACTGCTGACAGGTGGAGTAGCAAAACTCACGTCACCAAGTACTGTGGGGCCACCATGATATATGTATCGTATCCATACCGTCTATCCATTTGGAGAGATCATTTGAAGGGATGAGTGAAAGAATGAGACAATCCAAAGCTCTACTGGACACAAAAATAGCAAACAGTGGAGATTGAATGCCTGCCATTAAAAAAAAATTCTAAGAGGCGCAGAAGTTTTCGATCAAGATGATGTTTGTGTTTTTCCTTCGTTCATGATTCTATTAACTCATAAACAGGTTGGGTCTTGAATAAACATCATGGTGGACCATAAGAAGATTCAATGGTAGGCGCTCTCGACTGTTTTCTGTGGTTGGATCTACCCGAACTTTAAATCTGATTCATTCTTTGGCTCATGCCCTAAAATGATTTCTCCATATGAATGAATGGTATCAATACAACATATATATAATGGTTGGGCCCACAAAATTGATAACGTCACTTCATTAGCGAGTCTCGCTAGGCAATTTGTCCGCGGCTCATCCACATCCGTGCAGGAGACGGCACAACTTGTACCGTGTACACGGAGAAAACTCTATGGGCCTAATTACCAATATGTATGTGTTTTATTCATGCGGTTCATTTATTTTTCCATGTCATTTCCGGAGATGAGCCAAAAAATGAGACATCAAAAGTTAAAAGAAGACCACGCCGCAAGAAAAAGTTGGGATTGACTGCCTATCAATGAAAACTAAGTGGAGCAATTGAAATATTGGTTCAAATCATCAAGCCTATATTTATTTTTATTTATTTTTAACCAATCATCAAATATCATCACAAAAAGACTGTATAGCTTGAGATTCGAGAGGGACCCGGCATGTGGGCCCTCCCATCGTAAGAGCAACAAGGAATTGCAGGGAAAGATGAAGGCACAGGCATGGGTTAAGCGATACGAATCCTGCCCAGCCCGATTCTATCCAAGAAGATAAGGCCCCGAATCATGGAGCAGATATTTGTATTTTCCTCTATTCACATCAGTATGACCTTATGAACAGGTTAGAAGGCAAATAAACATTATGGACCTTAGAAATGTTTCAACGGCTGCAGTTGATAGAGAGAGGGGGGGAATGTTGACTAGCGTGGCGGCCGGGTCCGGAAAGAGGCCATTTAAGAGTGTGTGGCCCACAAAGGGGTTGGTTGAATAGGAAGCAGATGAAGTACTGCCCCAACCGTGGGGCCCACATTGATGTATGTATTGCATATCCACCCAACGAAATCTGCGTCCATCCGCATCATGCCAAGCAATACGTACATGTGAAGTGGATTGAACGGTAGGAGTATTTGTTGCAAAAAATATTGACTTTTAATAAAATATATTTTAATAATAAAATAATATATAATATATAAAAAGTTGTTTAGAAAAACACAGTTTTGTGGGTTATTGGAAATAGTCCCACATTAGAAAAAGAGAAGAAAAAATGATTTATACGAAAATGGTAGAGTATTATAATATTTACTCACACCCTCGCTCGCGCTTGCGCTCGAGCACGGGCTCGGTCTCAGTCACGGGCTCGGTGCGAGGGCGTGGGAGTGTGAGGCAGTGTAGCTGTAGAGACGCTAGTGGCACACTTTGCGAACTGAAGCAAGACATGTGCGAGACTAGTTGGCGAGAGACTAGAGGAGTGGGAGAGATATCCTCGATATATAGAGGGACTGAAAAGAGCATTGCGCAGAAATAGTGCAGAGACCAAGCTAATCGCTTTGCATCGCTAGCCCAAAGACTAGAAAGCAGCTGTTGTTGTCTCACAACAGATCGACATGCGGCATTAATGGTATACTGCTATCAACCTAAGGATTTTCAAAACTATGGAATTTATGTCTCTGGACCATAATCCCCTAGCCACCATAGCCTATAAAAGGAGAGTCTGGATGGGTTTCCAAACCATCTCTTAACCCACTCCAGCAGACCCATATGAATTGAGACAGTCATCAATCATTTCCTATACTCTAATGATTCCAGCAAAACAGCAAGGGTTGAACCTTTCCTTGAAGAACAGACCAACGGTGTAGTCTAGAATAGTTCAACTGAACCAGTGGCTGAATAACTGACCAGTGCAGCGGTCTTCTAAAATCACATATTCTCTTTTCTTTTCTTTTTTGGGATTTTTTCTTTATTGTAATGCTGCCAGATAGTATGTAGCAGAGTTCCATTTGGTGGGCCTTCATTTTTGCTGAATGCAGACCCACACCAGGCTCGTCGTATCTTAGAAGCGATTTACCTGTAACGTATCAGCATACTCAATTCACTTGAATAAGAGCAAATAACGCTTTAAGGACAACATTTCAGACATGCTTTAGCCTGTCCTTATTCAGTTCATTTTAGAGCATGCGCTAAAAAAAATTGGGCAGAACCAAACCTCAGGTGAACCACACGACATGAAACAATGATGATTAGCCATTTAAAATTCCTTCTGAGCTGCAAAAGTTTTTGATCAAGCTGATATTTATTTTTTCCTTCCATCCATATATGTATGAACTTATCAACAGGTTGGATGGCAAAATGGCAGATAAACATTACCGTGGACATTAGGGTGGGCCCTATGAAATTTGTAGTGGTGGTCGTTCAATCACCACAGTTTCCTATGGTGTGGTCGGCACCAAATGGGCTCCCGGTTGAATCATATCCACGTATGTAGTTATCCATACACTGTGACATTATTTCCTTCCATACAAATGGTGGGACACACCACGGTCACAGAAACACGCCCTAATGGAAGCAAAACCATCCATCTTATTAGTGGTCATTAGATGGATGGTCAAAACGTTAAGTGGTCAATGTTCAGGTTCAATTGGAAAGATCTACGGCTAGGATCATTAGTGAACGTAAGGCCACATTTCAAATAGCTTTGACGCTAATGAGGCTATGTTGTACCATATTTCAGATTGTTATGAGAAAAGCCAATAGAAAGGGGATGTGGTACTAGACGAAAGAAAAGATACGTATGAAAAGATTTTCTAAAGTATTTGGAGCGCTTTTTATAAAATTATAGATGATGTATGTTTAATGCTATAGTGACCGACAAAGTAGCATGGCCCAAACATCTAGAAGTGGAACGTGGTAAAAAAGAAATAGTTAAAATGAGAAACATAAAAAGAGAATGAACTAATGGCGACGCCTCAGTTGCCATAATCATCCAATAAGGAGGAAAAACTTTTGAAAAATAGCTACATAAAAAAATCTATAAATAATAAGAAAATTAGCAAAGAAACAACAACCAAATCTAACAAACAAACCAAATCTATCAATTTATCTTAGCTTAATCTATCATACGAGTAGTGAGAATCTAGTAAAGGTAATTTCTTAGCTGTAATCCAAGTTTATGCTCAGACACTAAACTTGATCTTTATCCAATATCTCTAGTTCTTTCAAGAGATGCATTCTTGCATTCGCTCCTACTGATAGGTTAAATCGAATGGACTTGGTGGATACACAATACACACGCCAAGGTGGCCCCCATCATAATGTATATATATCAAATCCACACCGTCCATCCATTTTTCCATATCATTCTATGAGATGAGATAGAAAACAAGGCAAATCCAATGCTCAAGTGGGCCACACTATACAAATAGTGAGAATTGGATGCCTAATGTTGAAAACTTCTTGAGGCCACATCAAGCTTTAATTAAGCTGATATTTGTATTTTCCTTTCATCGTGGTCTGTCTAACCTTATGAAGAGGTTAGATAGCAATTAAAGCTCACAATGACATATCCATTAATATAAAAATTTAAATAAAGTCGAAAGGAAAATACATATATCAAAAATCAAGCTCCAGGAAGACGGCTACATGCTCCAAGCTCCAAGTTGCTGCACCTAACATCACTGCATGCATCTATCGTGCATAAGCTTATGAAAGCTTAAAGGGTGGTGTAAGTGTGTGCACAAGGTAAGTGCCAAGTATTCAACGCAATGCCAAAATCATACAATGTCGAAATAGGCGCAAGATCATGAATCATACGTTATCGAGTAAACAAAAATACCGACAAGTCCATGAGTCAAACAATATCGAAATACACATACATATCAACTATACAAATGAGGAACAATATCGGAATACGCAATACCGATCAACTATACAAATGAGGAGCCATAAAGAGTCAAATATCGGATGTTATATCTAAACCATATAAATGCGGAAAGAAACATAGGTAACTCAAAATGCCATATGCCGCGGATGTAATGCAATATGCGGTGTGAAGGGAATGACCATGCTGGAGTGTGAAGTCGAGATGATAGTACGTAGTATCGTAGACTATGGGGTCCATCACAAGGGACTTCTATCCAAACCAGTCCCATACCTAAATTTGGATAGTCAGACTCAATGTGGTAAACTCCTGATCTCAGGTTAGTCGCGCACCCCAACCAAAATCCTAGCCATTGCGAAGGTACACGTAACAAATAGTTGCGTACTACTAGCCGGAGTGGATAGTGAATGAAGGAATGAATGAGTATGCAACTCCTACTCAATAGTCCACATATCAGTACTGTTCATCTCTGGGATCATCACTGAGGTCTAGTACACTCTACACCACCTTGTTGCCCTCATGCGCTCATATATATCCACTCAGTCTCGACGTTGGGGCATCCCCTGGTACCAATAGGGTTCCCATTCAGGAGCTTGTCAAACTCAGCTTAGCTATGCCTACTCCCTCAGGCGGGTAAGGCCACACCCCCTCCCAACTGACCACGATACAGTGGGAGACGCAGCGTACCGGTATACGGCCCTCATGCGCTCATATATATATCCACTCGGTCTCAACATTGGGGCATCCCCTGGTACCAATAGGGTTTAGGGATTTTTACCTAGGGCCATCTATGGTAGCTCGATGCTAATAACAGATTTTCGTTGTCCCTTCCGGCCATCCACAATATGCCTGTGGAGGCTACTGCCCTGATGTCGCTAGGGCGTACAACACACAATGCATGAGTCATACAACCTAGTCATGCATCAATTCTGTGCATACCGTGCACTTATGTGAGATAATCTTCGCCTATCAGGGAGTCTCATAACAATCTGCCCAATGACATATACAATAGTCAACCACATCTCATAATAAACATGTAGATGATGCGTATAGGCATGTACATGATGCTATGCTATCACATACTCATAATCGGTATCGACAATCGGCATCGATAATCGGCCTCTACAATGTGGACATTTAACCAACATTGCCCCCAAGGAATGACCGACATAGAGCTTACTCGTGGGCCCATGGCCTCACTTAAGAGCTTAATACACATCACGATGGGCCTATCACATGGGCCTAATATACATCATAATTGACTTCATCGCCTGACCCTCAAATGCATTACAATAGGCCTCATCACATAAACCTCATATTCATCACATTAGGCCTTAAACACGGGTTGCATATACATCACATAGGCCGAATACACATCATAATGAGCCTTAACTACGGGTCGCATATACATCATATAGGTCTCAACAATCGGCCTTGAAAATCGAAATTGGCGTCGATAATCGAAATCAGCCTCAACAATCGAAATCGGCCTCAACAAATTGGAATCAGAAATCGGCAATCGGTCATGATAATCGGCCTCGATTGCTAATCAACAATCGGCCATGACAATTGAAATTGATCGATAATCAGCATCGATAATTAGAATCGGTAAATCGGCCATGTCAATCAGAATCGGCAATCAGTCATGATAATCGGCCTCGATCATTAATCGGTAATCGACCACGACAATCGAAATCGATCGATAATTGGCCTCGATAATAAGAATCGGTCACGTCAATCGGAAGACAATCGGAATCAGAATCGACCTCAACAGTCGGCTTCGACAATCGAAATCGGTCTCGATAATCGGCCTCGATAATTAGAATCAAAATTGGCCTCAACAGTCGGCCTCGATAATCAGAATCGAAATCGGCCTTGACAATTGGCCTCGACAATCGGAATTGGCCATGATAATCGGAGTTAGCCTCGACAATCGGAATCGGCCTCGATAATTGGAATCGGCCTCGACAATCGGAATCGGCCTTGGCAATCAAAATCGGCCTCGATAATTGGCCTCGACAATCGGAATCAACCTTGATAATCGAAATCGGCCGCGACAATTGGAATCAGATGATCGACCTTAACAATCAGAATCGAAATCGCCCTCAACAATTGGCCTCGACAATTGGAATCGGCCTCTATAATCCGAATTGACCTCGACAAACAAAATCGGCCTCGACAATCAAAATCAGAATCAGCCTCGACAATCGGCCTTGATAATCAGAATTGGCGTTAACAATCAGAGTCGACCTCAACAATCGGAATCGGCCTTAACCTTGACAATTGGAATCAGCCTATACAATCGGCCTCGACAAATGGAATCAACCTCGACAATTGGAATCAGCCTTAACAATCAGCCTTGACAATTGAAATTGGCCTCGACAATCGGAATCAGCCTCAACAATCGGCCTCGACAATCGAAATTAGCCTCGATAATCAGAATCGGCCTCGACAAATGGAATCAGCTTCGATACTCGGCCTCGACAATCGGAATCGGCTGAACAAGGCTTAAGGGAAGGTCACAATATGGACATTAAACTATCATTACCCATCAATGTGGCCCTTTAACCAACATTGCTCCCAAGGAGTGGCCTACATAGAGCCAAACGTATAGTGAGCCCATGGCCTCACACAATGGCCTAATGTTCATCACGATGGGCCTCACTCAAGGGCCTAATACACATCACGACGGGCCGAATACACGGGCATAATATACGTCACCATGGGCCACGACCCATGGTCCTCAAATCTATCATAATGGGCTACGACCCATGGGCCTCAATATACATCAAATGGACCACAACAACTACACCATTCATCCATCCATAGAGATCATTTTAGAGTATCATCCAAATAACGAATCATATCGAAAGATCATTAGGACCATTCCACAAATAACGGTGGTGATAGTGATCAAAAGGCTAATTGGACCACATCACAAATAGCAGTGGAGACTGGTTTCCACGGTACAAAATTTCACAGGGGCCGTCATAGTTTAGGGTGTGACATCAGCACTGTCCAAACGTTGTCTATGAAAATCGGCATTGTCCAAACATTGTCTATGTAAATCAGCACTGTCCAAACTTTGTCCAACACCGTCCAAACACTTTCCATGTAAATCTGCACCATCCAAACAATCTGGGCGGTGTGGGTAAAATAAATACATCATGGTGGTGTGACCGACTGGGATGGACGGTATTGATAAAACACATAGACTAGGTGAAGCCACGTGGTGGCCCACCGATCCAACAACTTGGATAGACGGTGTTGATAAAACACACACATCCCAGTGGGGTCCACACCGTCGTCCTAACAGGTGGATGGGGTGGATTACAATGCATAAAATAAGGTGGGACCCACCCCCACACGTGTCACATATGTGGGGTGGGCCCCACGTTCCAAACAAATGGATGGAATGTATAAAACACATACGTCAAGGTGAAACCACAACAACATCCCAATAAACGGTGTGGATGAAGGGCAGATACATCACAGTGGGGTCCCACCAACCCACACTCAGTGGTGCCATGTGGATGAAATCTACAGATGGATGGTGCATAGAGAGAGGTGGGTCCCACATAGGGCCATCACCATATGATACACAACATATATTATATATATAATATTATATTATATTATTATATTCAATATTTAAACAGTCCAGCGTCTGGACGAACGACGTGGATTTACATCCATACATTGGTGGATCCCACCACCTGCACGTGTAACTCGTGCAAGGTGGGCCCCACATATGGTATGGTTAGTGTGGAATACACGTACAGGTGGGCTTCACCGTCCAAAATGCTAGACGATGTGAATAAGGCATATACATCAGAGTGGTTCCACATCCAGTGGACTGCACATGTGCAAAGGGATTTCACCGTCCAGGAAGCTGGGCCATGTGGATGTGCAGACACATCAGGTGGGTCCCAATGTCCAGCTACTGGGTGGGGTGGATATCACACATACATCACATCCACACATCACATACATCAATGTGTGGCCCACCATCCAACCATCTGGACGGTGTGAACCATCACATACATCACGGTAATCCCACAGAACTGCTGACTGTATACAACAACTATACAGCTGGTGTCATCGTACACCAGCTAATCGTCCAGCAGGTGGGTCCCACATGAGGCCCACCACAAACATACGTACATGTATATATAATGAATATTATAATATTTATATGCTTGAAATGGTGCAGCGTCCAACGTCCAGACTCAGGACGTCCTGGATGGACGATGTAGATTTTACATACATGCAAGTGGCCCTCCGTCTGAATGATAGACGATGTTGATACAATATATATCCAGGTGGGCCCCACCCCACACATGCAGCACATGTGGGTGGGTCTCACGTCCTGCCCAAAACGGACGGATGGCATGATGAAATACATATATCATGGTGGGTTACCACCGTCCACCTGGCTGGATTGTGGACAGTCCATGCATCCAGCAAGATGATTGATGGAGTGGATGAAACACTTGCATCATGGGGGTCCACGTGCTGCTCTCAGCACGTTACAAAGGTGGGCCTCACGTCCCCTGCATGGATGGGGTGGATAAAATAAATACATCAAGGTGGTGTCGAGCAGATGGACGAACGGTGTAGGTTAAAACCCATACATCGTAGGAGGTGGGCCCCACCTGTCCATTGACGTCAGCAGCAGCAGCTACTCCTACTGCAAAGGGATGCACGACGTAGATGAAGCCCACATGATAACTTCATACATGGGCTGAGGACCATAAATGAACCGTACACATCGAATTTCAACTCCTAGATCCCTGTGAAAGTGGCTAAACTGACAGATCATCCATAAAATCTTGATTTGGGGCCCACCTGTTATCTGGATATGCTTCAAAATTGGTCTTGACGGTTTAAATGAAATGACAGAATGGATGGATGGAGCGGATTTCATGAAAATATCAAAGTGGATCCTATGCTGCAGTGCGTGTACATCATGTACACGAGGACTCGCTGTGCACCAAGAAAGTGAAGTCGGTCAACAGGGTGTTGGCCGACTACAATTCAAAAATGGCAATGTTGTTCTCTGTTTGAAACAGGGACCTGCGGTCCATTCTTGTGGGCCAACTTCGTAATTCAAAGGTCAGATCTGGTCCGTCCATCAGAGTTCTACAGGTCCACTAACCATGACCTAGGTGGAAATTTTCTAAGAAGCATCGTTTATCGGTTTTCGACCAGTCAATTTCAATTGGTTTTTCGTTGTGCATTCAGTGGACGGATTGGATTTTCCTTAATACACTGATCATGGGCCTATCGACTTCCACAGCGCAAGGCCGCGCAAGCTCTGTTTTGCATCAGAGCTGCGGTCGATCCAGGTGGGCCACCATCGTTGATTGGATGGCAAATCTAGACCATCCATCTTGAATATTGTCCAAAACCATCCAGAGGGGCGTTGTTTTAATGACTTTTGATGGATGCTAGGAGGACCACGAACGTGCACAAGATCAAAGGTGCTGCGTAACTGACTGCGTAACTTTGTTTGTGCGGAAGTTTTCCACCGCCTCTGTTGTGCGGAAGCTTCAACCGACCGACTCCAGGCTTTCCTTATCTATAATTGATAGAGAGAGAGAACGAAAAAAGGGGGATCCACGGCTGAGAAGCCGTGGAGGCCGTGCACATGTGAAGAAGAGTTTTTCCTTTTTTGTTTATTTTCTTTTCTTAGTTAATCAGATCTATGGTTAGCTAAGCCTCTTAGCTAGGGCTAAGAGGTGAAGCTGGTAGCGTGATGAGGATAGTTGCTTGTTTCGATTCATGTCTTGTTGAATCTTATGGATTCTAATTTGATTATTAAGGTATGCTTTTAGTTTTTAATGGTTTATTGTGACTCAAATTACAATAGATCTGCGATAGCTTTAAGTATGTTCTTTCCATTATTGAGATTGTGAACTGGGGAACCCTGTTGTTCACCATTGTCTCATAGGCATGGTTGGGTGATGGAACCTTTCCTAACTTTCACAATTCTCTCATGATTGGCTATGAGATTGGTAAATTGCTGTTGTTTGCCATAGTCTCCTAGGCATGGTTAGGTGATGGAATCACTTCTAATTCTTTACCAATCTTATATGCTGATGATTAAATTCATGAGCAGTTCAAAGATCTGAAAAATCTCTTCTTACCAATTGGATATGATAGGACTCTAATTCCAGTTGTGTCCCTGAATCAGTGCAAGGTAACTTCTCAATTGCTACAAGTGGATCCTTGGCACCCTAGTTTTCTACCTTTGAATTTTTTAAGTTTTAGATTAATATTTCACCATTATTCTTAAATTCTATTTGATTTAGATTTCATCTTATTCTAGTTCTAGTTCTACTTAGTTTTAGATTACGTACAGGTATCAGTCCCTTGGGATTCGACCTCGGTCTTACCGAGTTTATTACTACATCACAACCCTATACTTGGGGAGTGAACAGCAAGCCCCACTTATCCACGGCGTTAGGCTGCATGCTACTGCTCGTCTGGAAGATGGACGGTTTTAGAATATAATACATCAAGGTGGGACCACGCCAGTGTGGCCCACCAGGTTTGGATCGACCTGATATTTGTGTTTGCCAACGTCTAGCAGCGCCTGCTGCTGGATGGTGTGCATACAACACATAAATGGTGGGGTCCACATAAGTGGATGGCATGGATAAAATACATACACCATAGTGGGGTCCACGTGGTGGTCTGGATGTGCTATACACATCAGGTGGGCCCCACGCCATATTAAAAAAAAGGAGAGTGAGAGATAGATGGTATAGTTGAGGGACCCCGCCACTATGGGCCCCTCCTAGATCATAACACATACATCAAGATGGGTCCCACCACAAGTGGGCCCTCAAGTCATCAAATCATACAAATCAAACCTTAGGAAATACCCACCTTTGATCTCCTTTTCTTTCTTTTGCCAACGCGATCTAGAGCTCCAAAGGACGAACTTCAACGGTTGAGATTGTTTTTGGAGGGTGGGGATGAGGGATAGGAAGGTGGGCCACACCAAGCTTTCTCTCATGGAGGTGAACGTTGGCTCTCATGTGTTGCTTGGAATGGAGTGAAGTGAGAGATCGAGAGAGAAGTGACGTAAGGGAGCGATGGGAGAGAGGGATGGTGAGGTGATGGGAAAGTTGACTTTTTGTACTTGGGAATGGGGAGAGTAATGGGTTGAGTGATGGGTATACTTTTGACATGTGAGGTGATTGATGTGATGAATTCTCTCAGGATTTGCAACGGTCGGCATTTTTCTCGAACTGAACGCGGGCCCACATCTCCTGGCCAGGGTACCGCATGAATGTGCAAGTCTCAGGTTAAATCGAATGGACTTGGTGGATACACAATACACACGCCAAGGTGGCCCCCATCATAATGTATATATATCAAATCCACACCGTCCATCCATTTTTCCATATCATTCTATGAGATGAGATAGAAAACAAGGCAAATCCAATGCTCAAGTGGGCCACACTATACAAATAGTGAGAATTGGATGCCTAATGTTGAAAACTTCTTGAGGCCACATCAAGCTTTAATTAAGCTGATATTTGTATTTTCCTTTCATCGTGGTCTGTCTAACCTTATGAAGAGGTTAGATAGCAATTAAAGCTCACAATGGACCCTAAGAAGGTTGCAACGATAGTCATTCAATCCCTGCTACTTTTTGTGGCATGGTCCACTTGAGCTTTGGATGTGCCTCATTTTTAGGCTCATACCCTAGAATGATCTGCAAATTTTGATAGATGGTGTGGATCTAAAACATAAATCATTGTCGGCGCAGAGAAGTTCCACACATTAAAAGTTATGTTGTGTAGCACATAATCTATTTGGGAGAGAAATCCTATATATCTTGTAAGTGTGAGTCACCAGCACCAATGAGAATATAGACCAGGATGAAAGGAGAACACAGATATCAGCTTGATCCAAAACTTTAGTGGCCCTAAGAAGTTTCTAATTATGGACGTATCACCACAGTTTCCTGTGGTGTTGTCCACCTAAGATTTGGATCCGCCTCATTTTTGGGCTCATGCCCTAAAATGAGCTGCCAAAATTGATGGATGGCATGGATAAAATGCATACATAATGGTGGGGAACACGTAGCTTTGACACTAGCTAGTTGGCTAGTGTTGGTGTCACTAGCAAAACCATGTCGGTGAACTTGATCCAAACATGTATGCCTAACATGTTTCCACACTCATCAAAAGAATCAAAATATGTTAAATTATGTTTGGGCTGTATGGAACCAAACGTGGCGTTTGGTCTAATAATTGTCGATATACAGACTTTTTGTGATATCGCTACAAAGACCTATACTTTATAAATAATTGCTATAAAAGTGTTAGCTTCTTGTACGAAGCTGCTACATCAGAGCTTTAATGAAACATCAGCCAACACCAATGACAAAGGAGAGAAAAATGAAGACTCTCAAAGTAGATAAAGAAATAGTGGTGGAGAAAGTAAGAACAGTTATACAATCGCAGATACAAATAAAAGGCCCAAACGGTATAAGGACCATATATAAGAGGTATGCATTCGCAAAGGAAGATGTACTTCCTATGATGAACCAATTATTGGCTATGGGAAGGATCGAGTTACTTCAGCCAAAATGCCTTGGAGAAATGGGGAAGACAAAAGAAAATTATATTTGTCATTATCATCGTATATTAGGGCATAGACTGAAATTTGTTATTCCATTAAAAGTATACTCTAAAATATAATCGATAAAGACGAAATCATTATGGAAAAATACGACGAAGGGAATGTTGAGATGTGGAGTCACATCTGACAGGGCCGCTCGACCAGTTGAGTGCCCTACTCGACCAGTCGAGGGCTGGCTCGACTCAAAGTTCCGAGGTGCTCGACTGGTCGTGGCTCATGCTCAACCGGTCGAGGGTCCTCTCGACCAGTCGAGCAGTCTGCTCGACCAGTCGAGGTTACGCAGATTCGTTTCCGAATTTGATGCGGATTGTGAATTTTGGAGTCGGTTTCGTAGAAGTACGAAAGGGAAGTTGCCTAAACTATAAATAGGTGTCCCTAAGGCTTTTTTAGTGTATGAGAAAGAATTCTAAGGTGTGGGCAAAGGATTTTCTATGTGCTTCCAAGGGAGAGGTTAGTATTTTACCTTGTAATCTTCATTTTTCTTCATAGTGGAAGTTTGCATCCGTGATTTTTTATCCTTATTTGAAGTTTTTCCATGTATGTCTTATCTTGTGGTTTGTTTGGAATGCTTTGATTCTGTTTTCAGTCTATATTTCTTCTTGTTTATCGTTTGTGGGTGAGACTAAAGATTGAATCTCAGTTCACTGTATTGTTGGCATGCTGCGCAATAACTGGTATCAGAGCTATTGGTTCAGTTTTATTGGGAGTGATGATGGAAGAAGAGAAGACTAGAATTGAGAAGTTTGATGGTTCAAACTTTGCCTTCTAGAAGATGCAGATGAAGGATTATCTGTATCAGGAGGACCTCTATATTCCTCTATGAGGAAAAGAGAAGAAACCAGAAAAGATGACAGATGATGAATAGTTTTTATTGGATCGAAAAGCTTTAGGAACGATCTGACTCTCTTTGTCTAAGAGTGTCGCCTTCAATATATCTAAGATGAAAACCACAAAAGAATTAATAAAAGCCCTAGCCACCATGTATGAAAAACCCTTAGCATCCAACAAGGTTCATCTTATGAAACAGCTATTCAACATGAAGATGTCCGATGGTGGGAGCGTGACTGAACATCTAGACGAGCTAAATACAGTCACGTGCTAGTTGGGATCCGTTGGCATTGTTTTTGAGGATGAGGTCAGGGCGTTATTGATCTTGTCCAGTTTGCCAGACAGTTGGGAAGGTTTGGTGATTACTGTGAGCAATTCTTCAGGGTCGACAAAGCTGAAATTTGATGATGTGGTCGGTCTAATTCTCAGCGAAGAATCTAGAAGAAAGATATCAAGAGTTTCAGGGGATTCAGGGAATGCTCTAAACGTTGAAGGAAGAGGAAGGTCGCTAAACAAAGGAGGCAATAAACACGGACGTTTTAAGTCGAGGAAGAAGTCCAAGGGACCGAAAAATAAAGACGGGTGTTAGCATTGTGGCAAGAAGGGGCACATGAAATGTGATTGTAAGGTGCTCAAGAAACAAGAAGGAAGCTCTCAAGGCGGGAAAGATTCAGTGAATCTATCTAAGGAGAGTGACATAGAAGCATTGATCTTGTCTCTTGATGCGAGGAATGAGTCTTGGGTTATGGACTCGGGTACTTCGTTTCATGTCACTTCATGTAAGAAAGTTTCGGAGAGTCTACCGGGTGATGATGAGTCATGCAATATTATTGGAAAGGGAGACATTCATGTCAATCAGAAAGACGAAACGGCTTTGAAATTGAAGGATGTCATACATGTACCGAGTTTGAAACGAAACTTGATCTCAGTGGGGCAGTTAGTCGATACCGGTTATGTGACGATATTCACCAGTGATTCCTGAAAAATCACAAAAGGTGCCTTGGTGATATCTCGAGGCAAGAAGGAATGTACTTTGTACATGACTTGAGGATCATATAGTTCACTCGCATTCACATCAACTGGAGTGAATGATGGCATCAGAGGTTGGGATATATGAGTGAGAAAGGGATGAAAGTGCTATTGTCAAAATGGAAGCTATTGGGCTAAAGGCTATTGACTTGAAATTCTACGAGGATGCGTGTATGGCAAGCGAAGAGAGTAAGTTTCAAGAAGGCAGGACGCGCTCCAAAGACGCATCTGTTGGAGCTTATACACTGATGTGTGGGGAGACCGTATCATCTCTTGGTGGTTCACGTTATTTTATTTCCTTTATTGATGATGCTAGTAGAAAACGTAGGTTTATTTCTTAAAGTATAAATCGATGTATTTGATGCATTTAAGAAGTGAAAAATAATGGTAAAAACGAACGATCCATATAAATGTCTCAGATCCGATAATGGGGGAGAGTACTATTGTGATAAGAGGTTTGAGGAGTATTGTGCAGAAAATGGAATCAAACATCAAGAAAATGACTCTAAGGACACCGCAGAAGAACGGTGTGGTGAGCGCATTAACATGACCATCCTTAAGCGTGCCAGGAGCCTCACTACCAAAAAATTAGGCAAAGGCTATGGATAAAATCCGTAGCCATAGACCTATAGCTACGGTTTTAGTCCGTAGCACGGTCGTAGACGTAGGTGCCATAACAATAGGTCTTGAACCTTTATCCGTAGCCATAGATTACAATAGCTATAGATATAATCCGTAGCAATTATTTCTGTAGCGAAAAATACATACAGCTACGGATATTATTTGTAGCTAAAAGTAGTACTGAATCCGTAGCAATATGCCGAATTTAATAACGGCTACGGTTGTCAGATTACCAGCTACGGTTAATATCCGTAGCTATTTTCAACATTTAAAAAATTATTATAATCATTTGTTCATTCAATTACCACCTGCATAATCATTCATTCATTCAATTACAATAAATTACAATCATTCATTAATTCAATTACAATCAATTACAATCATTCATTAATTCAATTACAATCAATTACAATAATGCTAAAAATACAAACCTTGGTGAGTCTGTGTGCAATCGCATATGGCTAGGTACATCCTTCATCCTAGCCTTTGGCTTTATTAGAGAAATTTACTCGACTTCACCCTAAAATTTCCATGATAAAGAATTGAAAGAGAAGATAGATTTTGACGGTATGGTATTTTTTTCACAAGTAAATAGGCCTTTTTCAGCCATCAGCCCATCACCTACCTGAAGAATCAGGAAACCGATTGTTGTCCAAGTCCACTCCTTTTCCTTTCAATTTCTTAGTGGCCTCTGTAAAATTACTTCCACGGTCATTTATGTAGTACTTTGAAGAGTTGTCTCGAAATGCAACTCTAGTAATGACAAAGTCACTTCCTGCAACAGCTTCATATGTTCCATCATCCTACAAATAGTCATGGCATTCATAAATCGAAATAACCATTGGGGGAAAAAAAAGACAGTGAAAGAAGTGCATCATGTATGACTAGTTTTTTTCTTAATGAATTAATAAAAACTCAAAGAGAAATGAAATTGATACAAAAGGAATGGTCTTACCATATCAATTATCTCCTAAAAGGAAACAGAAACGCCTACACTGTCCAAGTTTTGGTGATTGGTGATTGGTAGAACACAAAAGCTATGACCTGAAGGAAAAAATATAAAAGAAATACATATTTCAGCTTGAACCCTATGAGGAAACAAATGTTACTATTTTCATTCATGATTTTCATACCTTGCTACACTGAAAAGCTTCACCATCATCAAACTCAAGAGTTACAAGACTAACAGGATCAAGCTGGATTGAACGACCCCAAAATTTGCTTTTCAGATTTCTGTCTCCCCAAAATTTTCATCCTTCACATTCACAGTGGCATGCAACAATCATTGGATGATGACTGACCTGTCTCAAAGTAAAATATCAAGTTACCTCCTTAACTCAAACCAAGTCAACCATGTGAAGTCTTATCAGATTCTAAAACTCGTCAAACTAGTTCATTCTACAGGTTTCTGAGCACTAGATAAAACAACAATGTCGACCCTAATTAGATTCAGGGTCATTACAACAGCGAAACAAACACATGAAGATAGACACTCACACAAACACATCAAAAAGGGGGCAGATACCTAAAACTATATCATTAAGAAGCTATACAAAGGCAGAGATAGAGAATTGCTTTTGATGTCATAGATTTTTAATCTTTGATTAACACTTCTCAACTAATAGATGTTTCCAGCTTGAATTTCACTAATGAAACCAAAGACTGCAGGTTGATTACACCAATTTCAGATAGAAGTATACATTTTTTATCTGCAAAACACTGCATCATAGCTTCTTTCAACATATGTAGGAGATGAGAGCAAGTCAGTCATATTGTGTCAAGATATACAGACAAAGCCGGAGTATTTTACTCTTCATTAGATGCGTCATAAGAAAATTAGTGAATGAAAACTTACAATAATTAAAAAAGAGAGATATATATCAAATGCTAATAGGCAAGAGTAGCTAAAACTTACTCTGAGCTTATTTGTGTCAAGGCATTTATCAATACATCCAAAAGCAACTGTTCGCTGGTCCCAATATCCACCCTGTTAAAATTTGATATGAAATATCAGCAAGAAATCTACATGGGCACTATGATCTCAGGTGGGCCATAGCAAGTCAACTTGGAGGTTTTAGGTATAATTATTTTAAGTACCATATGGAGGTCAATGTGGCTAAATGCTTTAGCCTTAGTTTTAGCAACCGAGGCTAAAATGACTTTTATAGCCTCAGTTCTTCAAGTGAGGCTAAAAGACCTTTTTAGCTTCAGTTTTCTCGAAATGAGGCTAAATCAAAATTTTAGCCTCCATTGTTTCCAACTGAGACTAAATCCAAATTTTAGCCTCGGTTGCCTCCAATTGAAGCTAAATCTATTTTTAACCCCGGTTCTCAACAATCGAGGAACCTTTAGCCACGAGAATTTCAGCCTTGGTTCTCAACAATTGAGGCTAAATTCAAGCCTCGATTACAAATTGAGGCTAAAAATGTTTAATTTTTTTAAATATTTATTTAAACTACTAATCCATTCATTCAATCCACTCATGAAACAATCAATCATGAAAGCCATAATACCAACAAAATAGTTAACAACTCAATCAAACAATCAATCTCACTTGTTTACTATTTAAAGTTTTCAAAACAAACTCAATCAAACTATTACACAACATTAGGTTCCACAAATAATACAAAGTCACAACGCAAGATTTGGGTATGACTTTTGCTTGGCTGATGAACAACTACAGCTTGTTCGATTGTCTGAAAGCATCTGCAAAGAAGAAAAACTTGCCATTAGCAATAATTTTGTGTGCGACTGTCCATGTGTCAAATGAATACAACTCTGCATGCTATCTTCCCTATTACAACCCGAGAAAGTGAGTGAACCCAAAAACAAAAACAGAAATAACTCTGCTTTTAACCTGTTGGAACATCAGGTCAATGGAATCATGGCAATGGTTAAGTGAGATGTGTGTAGGACCTTCTTGAACACATCTCACTCAAGTTTATTCAATGCACACGCCATGGTTCTTCACAAACTGTTTGATTAGGGACCTAATAGCTGACACTTCAAATGTGCTAGGAAGGTATTTTTTTTTAGTCCATGTATGGTGGAGCATACCAGTTCAATTGTGCTTATAACCATCCAAATCTCAGAGGACATGTAATTTTATGGATACTGACAGCAAAAGAAAAAAAAAGAAAGAAAAGATAAGACTCTGACATGAAAGGAGAAGCTAGTTGCAAGCCACCACTGTTGGGCATAGTTCCAATCTTCCTGAGAGATATGTTCTAGTCACAGACTCTAAAACATTTAGAGGGAGTGGCTAAAAGGACAGAGCCATCTGCCACTTTTTTTCTACTGATAAAGATAGACTCTGGTATACACACGCACACCCAAATTCTCTATGACTTATAAATTCCCAGATAAAACAATACATGCAAAAGTACCATCTAGTTAACTTGTATGACAGTACACCACATCAATTGCAAAATCAAGTGAAAAAATAGCAAAAAATCGCTAGGGATGATTATATAAGCTCTCAAAACAATCTAATTCTTCAAGAAAGTTTAAACTACAAATATGGATCTTGTAAATTAATTTTAATGCCTGCACAGCTTCCCATAAAGCAATATGAAAACCCAAGGATAACAAACATATTGGGAATTCATGAATCTTGTATTACTGGATTGTCCTTCCATCTGCATTCATAATGCCAATCCAATAACCAAAATGAGAAATGCTATCCAAGATACAACATCCAACTTCAAAAAAGGAAAATGAAAAAAATATCTAAAACACTGCAATGCAAGCATAGTTTTCTTCAAAGCAAAACTACAATAAGGTTGGACATACAAACTTCAACTAAGATAATAAGATGCAATAGAGTGAAAATAAACAATCGCAACAATTTCTGATTATAGATGCAGTTTTCTCTCAACATTGCTGCAATTGTTTTTGTTTCAAGTCCAACTTAAAATAAATGCAATTGCAACTTGGAACATATCACTCACTAAATAAAGTGGGAGTAATCCAATTTTGGATATCTTACTTGTTGGAATTTAATTTAAATCAACTGCACATCTGAATGTAGCTTAAGTTAAAAGCATGGTTGTAGAAACTGCTATAGCGGCCATTTCGTCAAAAACACCCATCTTATTAATGGTCGTTAATGGAAGAAATTGGAATGGTTGATGTAAAACAGATATTGTAGATTTTGCCGACTTTTCTATGTTTTATTTTCTTCAAATTTAACTGTTATAACAGCCATAACTATCATGTAATGGTAAAGGCTTTTAAATGGGATGTCCAAAGAGATAATAAACAAATGAAGAAAAATGAACTCCGAAAAGGAAAATAATGCAATTGAGGCTTTGTTCCCATCGACATAAAATTCCTAGGACTTCTTTTGTTTAGTTATCTACAACTTCGTCTAAAACTGGGAAATATTCTAACTGATTTTAGGGTAGCATATGGTATTTTGGTTGGAATTCTGCTGATGGAACAAGCTTTTGAAACATAACCCCAACAAATTCAACTAAGACCATTTATCTACAAGTAACGGTTCACAGGAAAAAGGAAAACTGACAATTTATAACTACAAAAGACAGAAAGGCAGTGATTTACTTACAAGAATCCAACAACAATTTGGTTCTCATAGTTCAAACCATCAGACATTCCTAGATCTCCAAGGCGATCACCAAGAAGTAACACATTAGTTCTCTTCTTCACTGAGGCATTGCCATCGTTTGGCTCGTCAGTATCTCCTAATTGGTGATGAAGTGCTGCAGCCATATCAAGAGCATGCTCATTTTTGTTCAGGACATGGATCGTCTTCCCTATCACCAAAATCAAATTGCAGAAAATACTTTGTTTAGAAATAAATGGAACAAGGTACCTTTAAAATAATAATAATAATAATAATAATAATAATAATAATAATAATAAGGGAACATGGTTACCTCAAACGTTATCCCGTCTAATGCCATTGCATTGCTCACTTCTTCAACATTTCTCATATCCACAAAAGCAAACTTCTTCTCGTGCTTGATGTACACATTAACCACAGCATTGCCTATAAAAGCAAATGCCTTAAATCAGTTCCCTTCTATATTGCATGACAAAAAGGTATGATCTCAAAATATGAACAGAAGAAAGAAACTGCAATACTAATACAATATTCCGACCAGGACCAGCACTGTTTCCTCCAATAGCAGACATAACACAGCTAAAAAATGTTGCAATTGTCTGTTACAAAACCAAAAGAAGAAAATGAATAGTTAGAGCATTTTAAAAACTTGGACTAGTTGTTGAAAGTTTGCTGATATCAGAAGTCAACATAATAACCATCAAGAGCACATCCTGTCACCCTTGAGAACCTAACATCCAAATATATCCTAAAGCAAGGCATGTGGTATGGTATCTTGCAAGAGTTCTTGATGAGGTTTTTACTCTTCTGATCATCTCATTTTTGTTTCACTTGCTAGATATATAAGATTCCCTCTAGAAAACTGCAAGTTTCACCAGTTTCCAATTTTTAAAAAAGTACACAATGCCCGATTGAGCAACAGAATGAAAATAAATTCAAACATGAAACTATTTGAATTTCCAAAACAGAAATAACAGAAGAGCTTCACAATAGATAGAATCTTTGGCAACATTCCTAGGGCCTATTTAAATACCCAAATGATAAATAAAAATGCTCTTGAAGGACCATAAAAATAAGAGAAGCCTGAACCTTAGCAGTCAACTGAAGCATACCTCAACTGGGTCATGTCCCTCGTATGGTAATTTGCTTGCGGGGACCACCAACAACTCACATTCCACAACCTGCAACACAAACTATAGTTAACAAAGATAAAATTGGAGCAGTTTAAATAATTCCTACACTTCCCACACTTGGGGATGATATAGCAAACTTCTCCCATGATGCAAGAGTCCAAGCCATATGTTGTCTAAACAGGATAATGGTTTTATTAGCAATAGCATGTTGAGAGGCAAGCAACTACTCTGGAGCAGAAAAATTAAGAAAACAGGAGCCTGCCCAATGTGTTTCCTGTTTTGTGACCCAATCCAAATGATAAGGTGGATTTGTATCATTGATTCCTCTGAAAAAATCTAAACAAATCCTAATTTCTTTCGAGAGATGTCTAAATAGGCCCTTGTTAAAGAGATCGAAACAGATTTGACCAACCCAAGTTATAAATCCAGCAGAGAAAGCACGAATTAGTTGAAGTTTCAAAATAAACAAGCATTTTCTGGCTTGTAATGTATAAATAGAAGTTAAAAAGAACTGTTAATTAGAATAGAAGTTCTAATTAAGCCTTCAAAATCAAGCCTCTGTGAGAATCAAACCTTTAATAACCTTTGGCTGAGAATCCATCTTGAAATAGAAGTAACAATCAACAAATTAATTTTCAAATCTATCAGGTGAAATTCATCATTCCATTCCACTTGCATCACAAAACATTGAACAATAAAGCTTCGTTTATTATAGGCAAAAAGGTAATAGCATGATGAAACTCTCTCTATTGATGGCCCGACCAATGAGTGGATCAAACTGGTTTTTAGGGTAAGGCATGTTGATGGTGAGGCCCACCTGATGAATAGCCCTGTCATGCACACGTCTACCGCAAAGATAACCCTCAACCTTATGTGACAAAATATGCATAACATTTCTCCTTCAAATTATTGTGTTCACGGCTATAATAGTAGAGACACTTTTAAGGGTAACTTTGACATTGGTAAGCTTTAAGAAACAAATTATTTGGCAGTAAGACATGCCTCTTACAAAACATGTGCCCTTCTAAAGGAAAATGTTGCATGCCTATTGGTAATTCCAGATCTTCCTATAAGAAAAGAATTTAGGAAACAATTTACTGAAAAATGAACTTTCATTCCATTCTAGACTCAAGAAATTGCCACTTCTGGCATGGCAATACTAGAGAAATGAAATGGTAGAAACATATAAAAGAGAAATGAACACAATTCATCTTTATAGGGAAAATATACTTTATAGTCAAATAAATGAATAAAGTAGCAGAATTCTTGCTAATTGTAACAAAGCAGTAGAGAAATGCAACCCATTTGTAAAACAAAATTAAAGATTCCCAAGTCTGGAAACTTGGGTCGTCACTAATTGGACTCCCAGGCAAACCAAAACCATCTTTTTATGACATTCAAGTGAAGAAAAGTATAGAAAATTCACAGAATTAGAATTAGAACAACTCATGTTGCAAAAAATTGATAGAGTACCTAGAGGTAAACATATTATTATCCAAAGACACATGCAAAAGCTTTGAATAGGCATCCACAAACAAACATATTGAAGAGAACTAACACTCCTTTAAGTCAAGAAATGCCCACAATTCCATAATTCATGCATGCACCAAAATCATGAAATTTCCAGATACTTTGCACCAATTTAAACTGATTAATCATGAAAACTCATAATATTTGGTGCAACCAAAACCCAAGGTAAGCAACAGAATGCACAAGCAGCTTAGCAGCAAATGTATTGCTCCATACCAGATAGTTTATTTCCATACAAAATTTCTGACGAGCTATGGCATGTTTAAATGCATTAGTAGGTAAGTAGGTAGCTAGCTAGATGTAGATGGATAGAGAGAGAGAGAGAGAGATGAAATTCTCACCATTTTTAGTGCCCCTCTGATAACTCCACTCAAGGTGTTGCGATAATATAGGCCTTGGCATGTATCAGGAAGCTCAACAAAGTCTACTAGAGGGTTGTCCTCCAAAACAAGACTACAACTTGTTCCATCAGCATCCCAATTCATTACAAAAATAGTGACCTCTAAGAACATTTTGAAACTAACATGTTCAAAAGCATCAAAAGGGCCTTTCATCCTTGGAAGTGAAAAGGAAATTATGATCTAACAACAAGCTACATTTAGGTAAAAGATAGAGAAAAATAAACAAAAATGAACTACAATTTTGTAGCAATGCCATCATTCCGCTATGCACCAAGTGGTAATAGAATTAGAATGGGATTGTCAAAAGGATGATTTTTCTATGGAGTTAAGCCAAGTAAATAGATCCAACTTTTTTTTATCCGAAAACAAATACAATGACCTAGTTTCTGGAATACAGTCTGCACGTCCAGATTCTTAAAACAGGAAAACAACACAGGTAAATCTAATTGTTGCTTACCTAAATAGTTTTCTTTTTTAATGGCATGCTTATCTAAATATATTACAATTGATTTCTATGTAATTGACTTGATTTAACTATTTACAAATTTTGTGTGGGTCGTTGCATCTGCATCAACTTGGAATTGGGCTGCCTAAATACTCCCTTCCTTGGGATTGGCATTTTGACAAGCATTTGGCATGCAGACGGAGGGAAGTTGTTGACATTTTTTTCCTTACAAAGAAATTCAAAACAAAAATAGATCTATCATCACACACCTGAGCAAAGAAGAAATTGTAATCAGATGATTGTTAAATGCCTGGAATTTTTAACCAGCTCGTACTCCTTAGAGGATCAAGCAGACACGAACAGGGGCGGTGGTTGCGGACGAAGGCTGTGGTCACGGGGGCTGCGGTTGGTGGATGAGTCGAGGCAGTGACGAGGGTTGGATGAAAGGGGTTTCGAAAACCCTAGCACAGGATGTGCTCACAGACCAATGGTGAGTTTGCAGCAAAAAAGGGTTTTGAAAACCCTAGCGAGAGAGACAGAGAGGTTGGGGAATAGAGAGAGGGAAATGGGGCTGAGAGACAGAGAGAGGGTGAGGGAGCGCGGGAGATTGAGACTGCGAGGGAAAGCGAGAGGCTGAGTGCGGGGAGAGAGAGAGAGAGAGAGAGAGAGAGAGAGAGAGAGAGGAGAGGGCGAGGGAGGGTGAGTGCATGAGAGAGAGAGAGAGGGGTTTTGGTTTTGGGAAATTGGGTGGGTGTGGGAGAGGAGCGCGGGCAGGATTGAGTTTTCGGGGTGACAGACATCACCATCTTGATTTATTTTAGAACTTGTGGGGCCCACCATTGTGTATGTTAATTATCCACTCCGTCCATTAATTTTGAAGGCTCATTTTTAGCGTTGATCCAAAAAATGAGTCAGATCGAAGCTGTAGGTGGACCACACCACATACTAACGTTATAGATTTATGTTTCACTATTTCTTATGGTGTGATCCACTTAGACTTTTAATCTTTCTACTTTTTGGGCTCGTGCATTGAAATAATATTTCAAAATTGATGGACGGCTTAGATAAAACACATATATTGAAATGGGCCCCATGGAGCCCCTTAAGCATCGTTAGTCTCTAATAAGGTCCCATGGGGACGTACGTTTTAGCTACAGATTAAGTAGGTTTTAGCTACGGATTAAATCCGTAATAATATAGCTACAGTTTATATCCGTAGCTAAAAGTCTAAATAGTCCATAGCCTTTGCTCATTTTTTTGGTAGTGATAGGTTACATGCAGGGTTGCCCAAGACCTTTTAAGCATATGCTGTGAATACTGCCATATATTTCATCAATAGAAGTCCTTGATCACCATTTGATGGTGGGCTACCAGAAAAAACGTGGATTGAAAAAGAAGTGAACCTTAGACATCTCAGAGTGTTCGGTTGCACTTCATATGTTCACATTGATGCAGAGCATAGAAACAATATGGATGTGAAGTCCAGGAGGTACATGTTTATAGGTTACGGGTAGCATGATTTTGGATTTAGGTTTTGGGATACAGAAAACAGGAAAATTATCAGAAGCAAGGATGTAGTCTTTAATGAAAAAGTGATGCATAAGGACAGTGTGTAAGAAAATAAGACTAAGGAGAAAGAATTCGTAGATTTGGAAGAGTTATAGGACATGGGTGTTACAGCGCCATAGGATGATCATGCACAGGAGCATTATGAGGCAGAGCCGCATACACCGATTGTAAGGAGGTCTACTCGAGAGAGGAGATCCACGGTCCGTTACTCACCCTCCTTACATTATCTACTGCTGACAGATAATGGTGAACTAGAGTATTTTGAAGAGGCATTACAGTTAGATATACAGGTTAAATAGGAGTAGGCCATGGATGATGAGATAGACTCTCTTGAGTCTAATCGTAGATGGGAGCTAGTCACTCTACCCAAGGGTAAGAAAGCTCTTCATAACAAGTGGATTTACAGATTGAAGGAGGAGCACAATGGTTCGAAATGGTACAAGGCCAGATTGATTGTGAAAGGGTTTCAACAAAAGGCATGTATCAATTTCACTGAAATATTTTCACCAGTAGTGAAAATGTCTATGATTCGCATGGTCTTGAGTATAGTGGCTACAGAGGACTTACATCTAGAGCAGCTAGATGTTAGGACAGCCTTTCTTCATGGGGACCTTGAAGAAGAGATATATATGCATCAGCCGACATGATACGTGGCACCAGGAAAGGGGAACAAGGTGTGTAGACTGAAGAAGAGTCTATATGACTTGAAGCAGGCCCCGAGCTAGTGATACAAGAAGTTCGACAATTTCATGTCGAGAAATGGTTTTAAGAGATGTCATGTAGACCACTGTTGTTACTTGAAGAAGTTTGATACGTCGTATATTATCCTTCTTCTGTACGTTAATGATATGTTTGTGGTCGGTTCAAGCATGAAGGACATCTCGGATCTCAAAAGATAACTGTCTAGAGAGTTTGCCATGAAGAATTTGGGAGCTGCAAAACAAATCCTAGGCATGAGGATAAAGCGTGACAGGAAAAACAAAAGACTAGTTTTATCAAAGGTAGAGTACATAGCCAAGGTACTTGATCAATTCAATATGGGAGGTGTTAAGCCGGTTAGCACTCCATTAGCCAACCACTTCAAGCTTTCTAAGGAGCAAGGTGCAAAGACGTAGGAGGAACGAGACTACATGGCTAAAGTCTCATACGCGTCAGCTATTGGGAGTCTCATGTATGTTATGGTGAGCACGGGGCCAGACATTGCTCAAGCAGTAGGAGTTGTTAGCAAGTTCATGAACAACCCCGGGAAGGAACATTGGGAAGCTGTGAAGTGGATCCTTAGATACTTGGTAAGTACTAAGGATGTAGGGTTGTGCTATGGTGGATCGAGATTCAAGCTACAAGGCTACGTGGATTTAAATTTGGTAGGAGACATCGATAGCAGAAGAAGCACTACAGGTTATGTCTTCACTCTGGGTAGTGCTGTAGTCAGTTGGGTTTCTCAGGTACAGAAAATAGTATCCATCAGTACGACAGAAGCAGAATATGTTGTAGCTACATAAGCGTGCAAGGAGATGGTATGGATGCAAGGTTTCATGGAAGAGTTGGGTAAGAAACAAGCAGATTGCAAGCTGTACAGTGATAGTCAGAGTGCAATACACTTGGCTAAGAATTCAGTCTTTCATTCAAGAACCAAGCATATTGCCATCAGATATCACTTCATACGTTCGTTACTGGAAGATAGATTGATTGTTCTGGAGAAGATTCATATAAGTGAGAATCCTGCAGACATGTTGACTAAGGCAGTCACACGGGAGAAGTCAAGCTCTGTTCACTTTGATTGGTCTTTAGGCTTAAAGATGGGGAGGTGGTGCACTACGGATATAAAAACGAAGGTTTATGGTGATGTGTCTCTAAGTGGGAGGTTGTTGAGATGTCAAAGTCCAGCGAGCATCGATTTTTTGGGTTCCGCGGTACACGACTAGTCAAGGCCCATGCTCGACCAGTCGAGGGTCCGCTCGACCAGTCGAGCAGCTTGCTCTACCAGTCGAGGTTCTGCAGATTCGTTTCCAGATTTGATGCGGATTGCGGATTGCGGATTTTTGAGTCGATTTTCATAGAGGTACGAAAGGGGAGTTGCCTAAACTATAAATAGGGGTTCCTAAGGATTTTCTATATATGATGAGAGTTATTCCAAGGTGTGGGTAAAGGATTTTCTCTGTCCTTCCAAGGGAGAGGTTAGTATATTACCTGATAATCTTTATTTTTCTTCATAATGAAAGTTTACATCCGTAGTTTTTTACCCGTGTTGGGGTTTTTCCACGTATATCTTGTCTTGTAGTTTATTTGGAATGCTTTAATTCTTTTTCTAGTTTATATTTCTTCTTGTTTATCGTTTATGGGTGAGACCGGAGATTGGATCTCGGTTCACTATGTTGTTAGCGTGCTGCGCGACAACTGGTATCAAAGCTATTGGTTTAGTTCTATCGAGAGTGATAACGGAAGAAGGGAAGACTAGAATTGAAAAGTTTGATGGTTCAAACTTTTCCTTCTGAAAGATGTAGATGGAGAATTATCTATATCTAAAACATAAATCATTGTCGGCGCAAAGAAGTTCCACACATTAAAAGTTATGTTGTGTAGCACATAATCTATTTGGGAGAGAAATCCTATATATCTTGTCAGTGTGAGTCACCGGCACCAATGAGAATATAGACCAGGATGAAAGGAGAACACGGATATCAGCTTAATCCAAAACTTTAGTGGCCCTAAGAAGTTTCTAATTATGGACGTATCACCACGGTTTCCTGTGGTGTTGTCCACCTAAGATTTGGATCCGCCTCATTTTTGGGCTCATGCCCTAAAATGAGCTGCCAAAATTGATGGATGGCATGGATAAAATGCATACATAATGGTGGGGACCACATAGCTTTGACACTAGCTAGTTGGCTAGTGTTGGCATCACTAGCAAAACCATGTCGGTGAACTTGATCCAAACATGTATGCCTAACATGTTTCCACACTCATCAAAAGAATCAGAATATGTTAAATTATGTTTGATCTGTATGGAACCAAGCGTGGCGTTTGTTCTAAAAATTATCGATATACAAAATTTTTGTAATATCGCTACAAAGGCCTATACTCTATAAATAATTGCTATGAAAGTGTTAGTTTCTCGTACGAAGCTGCTATGTCAGAGCTGTAATGAAACATCAGCCAACACCAATGACAAAGGGGAGAAAAATGAAGACTCTCAAAGTAGACAAAGAAACAGTGGTGAAGAGAGTAAGAACAGTTATACAATCACAAATACACATAAAAGGCCCAGACGATATAAGGACCATATATAAGAGGTATGCATTCGCAAAGGAAGACGTACTTCCTATGATGAACCAATTATTGGCTATGGGAAGGATTAAGTTACTTCAGCGAAAATGCCCTGGAGAAATAGGGAAGACAAAAGAAAATTATTATTGTCATTATCACCGTATATTAGGGCAAGGACTGAAATTTGTTATTCCATTAAAAGTATACTCTAAAATATAATCGATAAAGATGAAATCATTATGAAAAAATACGACGAAGGGAATGTTGAGACGTGGAGTCACATCTGATAGGGCCGCTCGACCAGTCGAGTGCCCTGCTCGACCAGTCGAGGACTGGTTCGATTCAAAGTCCAGCGAGCATCAGTTTTTTGGGTTCTGCGGTACACGACCGGTCGAGGCCCATGCTCGACCAGCAGATTCGTTTCTTGATTTGATGCGGACTGCAGATTTTTGAGTCAGTTTTCACAGAGGTGCGAAAAGGGAGTTGCCTAAACTGTAAATAGGGGTTCTTAGGGCTTTTCTAGGTATGATGAGAGTTATTCTAAGGTGTGTGCAAAGGGTTTTCTCTGTACTTCCAAGGAAGAGGTTAATATATTGCCTTATAATCTTTGTTTTTCTTCATAGAGGAAGTTTGCATCTGTGGTTTTTTACCCTTGTTGGAGTTTTTCCACAAAAATCTTATCTTGTGGTTTGTTTGGAATGGTTTTATTCTTTTTTTAGTTTATATTTCTTCTTGTTTATCGTTTGTGGGTGAGACTAGAGATTGGATCTTGGTTCACTGCGTTGTTGGCGTGCTGCGCAATAGGGAGGAAAGCAGTAACTAACACAGTTTCTATTAAAAGTATATGTAGTATGAAAATGATACCTTTTAGCCCCATACTAGAACCACTTCTTCACATATTTTCTCCAAAAGTTCTTAATTCAGAGGTTGAGAACACATGTGAGGGCAAGAAGCCGAAGGGAAATCCATGAATGGCTCGTGAGGAAGGATATTTCTATGAAGTACGATTATTGTGCAATGTCAAATGTCAATCCTTCAAGAAATGAGACATGATTTTAATATTTAAACGGATCATCATGTTCATACACAAGATTGGGGCTAGATTTGACCCAATATGAGATAATCATTTTTGACCCTTGAAGAAAATAATGACAGAAATTTTAACTGTGAAGATTATTCATAATGAATCCACCCAATTAAAAGGGGAAAAAGAGTACACTCTAAAAAAAGAGTGAGAATGATGTACAATATTGCAATACAGCGACAAAAAGAATGCCATGTAATGACAAGAACACTCTTCAAGCAAGAGTAAAGAATGAGAAATAAACGATAAGTTAAAGAAAGATTTGATCTCTAATTCTCCAAATCTATGGAACCGATGATAATCATTAATATTAATTTAAAAAGAATCTCAATGCATTAATAATAGGTATTTAGGTGCATTTTAATATAAAATTTCAATTCATTCCATTCAAGTTGTGAACTAAGACTTTGTACGACTGGATTGTTTCGACGGTTAATTCTTCTCAAGATGGCAATAGAAGATGCTTTTCTCTCTAACAACTCGAAAGTTATCCTACATCCTAGATGATGATCTGCCTTCTCTGCCTGATCCAAAAGACGACGACTCAGAACAAGTGAAGGTAGAATGAAAGAAAATGAAGGAGGATAATTTTCTATGCAAAGGTCATATCATAAACGCCATCTCTAATTCTATCTATAATTTGTACCGTAAAATATCCTCTGCCAAAGATCTGTTCACAAAATAAAATCAAAAAATATAAAACTGAAGAGATAAGTACTCAGAAATTTCTGATTGACAATTATGTTCACTTCAAGTTTAAAAATAATCAGCTAATTCTTTCCCAAGTAACCGAACTAGAGAACTTAGTTAATAAATTGAAGATTGGTTGTATAGATCTTCCTGAAGAATTCTTGATCGGTGTAGTAATTACAAAATTACCCTCATCATGCCTTGATTATAAAAAGAAACTGAAACATGATGAGAGGAAGTACACTTTTGAAAGGATTCAACGACATCTTTGTACAGAAGAAGAGTCCAAAAACCGAGACAAGAGAGAAAATACTTTGAAAAATCATTCCAAAGTAAATATAGCAGAAGATGATAAGCCAAAATTTTAGAACTTCAAATTTATTCCCCCAAAGAAAGATACATAGTTTAAGAAAAATGGAATGAAAAAGGTCGAGTGTCACTTCTGCAATAAGCTAGGACACTAGATGTCAAATCTAGAGATCTGTTCAATACTTAAATGTGTAAATTTTCGTATTGAAATTCGAATTGAGAGTTCATTGTATCCTGAAGATAATTTGTAGATTTCCTATGTTTGCACTTGCTGAAACTATCAGAAAAATGGCCGCAAACCTGTCTTAAGATATTGACTATTCAAGTTGATAGATTTGATCATCTTATTATCTTTTTCTTTTATCCTCCATTGTGTACAAGATTCACTTTATTTCTAACACATCTAAAACGCCATGGAGAAATGGAAAAGACAAAATAAAATGATTATTGTCATTATCATTGTATATTAGGGCATCATATTGAAAATTGTTATATCATTAAAAGTATACTCCAAAAGATAATTGATAAAGGCAAAATCGTTATTAAAAAATAAGACAAAGGGAAAAAAGTAGTAACGAATGCAGTTTTTATTAAAAGTATATGTGGTATGAAAATGATACCTTTTAACCTCATACCAGAACTACTTCCTCATGTATTTTCTCCAAAAGTTCTTAATTCGGAGGTTGAAAACACATGCGGGGGCAAGAAGCCAAAGAGAAATCCATGAATGGCTTGTGAGGAAGGATATATATATAAAGTATGGCTATGCAATACCAAACATTGATCCTTCAAGAAATGAGATATGATTTTAATGCTTAAATGGCCCATCATGCTTATACATAAGATTGGGGGCAGATTTGACCCAAAATGAGATTGTCCTTTTTATCCTTAAAGAAAATAATAACAAAAATTTTGATTGTAAAGAGTATTCAATAAAGAATCCACCCAATCAAAAAGCTGCAAAGAGTACACTATGAAAAAGAATGAGAATAATGTACAAAATTGCAATACAGCGACAAAAAGATTGCCATGAATAATGAGAATACTTTTCAAGCAATAGCGAAGAATGAGAAATAAAAGATACGTTAAGGAAATATCTGATCTTCAATTCTCCAAATTTATGGATTCTCAAAATCTATGATATTATTATTTTTTTTAAAAAAGAAATCTTAATGCATTAATGATAAGTATTTAGGTGCACTTTAATATAAAAATAGGGATCAAGAGATAGGGAAGTGGATTACGCCAGTGACCCTGCCCACACGGAGATATAAGTGTGGCCAGGATTGTGTGGGTCCACAGAGATGCACCCGACGAATCCACTCTTTTCATTTGATATACCAAGATAGGATAAGAATCTAAAAATCAGATAGATCTAAAACTCAGGTGAGACACACCAACGAAACAGTTGAAACGGAAACCTCTACCGTTGAAACCTTCCCGTAGCTGACCATAATATTTATGTGTCATCCAAACCGTTCAAAGGTTTATTACTCAGATAAACGATACGCACAAATATCATCCTCATACAAAACTGCTGTCGCACCCATTCGTTCAATCCCTACTGTTTCGTGTGGTATGGCCCACATGAGTCTTGTATCTTTCTCATGAGTCTGTCTTATTGTTGTTTTGCAAAACAGATGGACGGTGGATTTGTCATGGACATCTCTGTGGGCCCCACACAGCCCGAGCAGGGGAGTATATCTGTGTGCCAATGTCCCAGCCAATCCGCTTCCCAAAGATAGGCCCTTTGAGTTTTAATACAAAGAGGGCCAAGTGTTTTTGCTGATCAACACTTGGACCGTGGGGATTGTCCGATCAATATTTTTCTTTGTCAACGGTCTACAAAACCATTTGGACGGTTTGGATTAATATTTTTCTTTATCAACGGTCCATAAAACCATTTGGACGGTTTGGATTAATATTTTTCTTTATCAACGGTCCATAAAACCATTTGGACGGTTTGGATTATATACATTCCACTGTAAATAAGTAGGCATGTCTACAGACCCGAGCTGTAGATGAGGGATGATATGGTATGCTACACGACCTAAATCATTGAACAGTACTATACACGTGTTTCCAGTTCTGACAAGTGGGGTCCACAGTCCACTAAAACAGTTCAACGACAAAAATGTAAAACAGCTCAAGGACAAAAATTTCTGATTGGGAAGATTTTTGGTGCATGGTACGCACATGTGGCCCTCCAGATGAACGGTCCAGCTTTTTTGTGCCAGGACGCGGTTTGGCTAGTGATGCTGCCAGCAGCTAGTGGTCGGTGCTATGTAGACCCCACTATGATGTATGTGTTTTATCCGCTCCGTTCATCCATTTTGAAATATAATTTTAGGGTTTAATCCCAAAAACGGGGTAGATCTGAATCTCAGATGGACCACACCAGTTGTGATTGAATGTCCACCATTAAAACTTCCTAGGGCCCACTGTAATAGTTATTTGGATGAAGGGAATATTATATATATATATATATATATGTGTGTGTGTGTGTGTGTGTGTGTGTGTGTGTGTTCCAAAACTTTTGTGGCCCAAGAAGTTTTTAGTGGTGGCCGTTCAATCAACACTGTGCGGTCGACTTGAGATTTGGATCAACCTCGTTTTAGAGCTCATACTATAAAATGATCTTAAAGAATGGGTGGACGGCATGGATGAAACACACACATCATGGTGGGGCTCACAGAGCACCGACCGTGGCAGGGTGAGTAGCTGATCCGTTTTGCCAACGGTAGCCAATCTAGATACGGAAGACTTCAAATCTTTGGGTATTGGGGCTGTGGGCCCAGCCCAATGGGCCATTGCAACAGGCTAAAAAAGATATGGGCCCAGCCCGTTTAGTAATCAGACTTCTAGTTTTGGGCTCAAGCCCGCCCTTGAAATCAGACCAGACCATCGGCCTCTATAACTGGCCCGAGCCCAATCCGTATTGGGCCGGGATAGAAACCTCATGAGTTGGTTTTTTGAATCGGCGACTCGGACCAACTCATCTCAGTCGAGTCGCGAATTACCTGAGTCAGACCGATTTGGGCATACTTTGGTGGCTGACTCATGGTCCCAGACTGTACAGGACTCGACCGGGTCCGAGTCGACTCGGACGAGTTGGCAATCCTAGTGTATGTCCTTTCATTTTGTGGGACCCCACACCTTTAGAATTTCTATCCAAGATCGAATGGCTGAGATTACGTCGTATCCACGTGATGAGTGGCTCGTACAGGAGCTAGTGCACCGTATCCTGACCCAAGTGAAGGTATCCGATTCTGGTTGCCAAACGGGTACCAAGTCTGTTTTATCGGATCCATACCCGTATCCGAATTCGGTAGCGGATTAGGTGCAGCACTAGCCTCACCTGACACGGTGCGCCCCTGACTGTGGGGCCCACCTTGATGTATATTTAGTATATCCACACCGTTCATCCGTTTTTCCATATCATTTCAGGTCATGAGAAAAGAAAAGAATTAGATCCAAATCTCAGGTGAACCACACTAAAGGAAACATTGGTGATTGAACGCCCACCATTAAAAACTTCTTAGGGCCCACCGTAATGTTTACTTTCCATCCAACCCGTTGATAAGGTCACACGAACTGGATGAAGGGAAAGAAACAAATATCAGCTTCATCTAAAACTTTGTAGCCTACGAGAAGTTTTTAATGATCATTCACCGCCGTTTCCTGCACTGTCTGTGACCGTAGCCAGGCTCTGTGGGGCCTACCTAGATGTCTATGTTATATTCCCTTTGTCAGCTTCGTCAGCTCATGTTAGGACGTGAGAACAAAAGAGATAGATTCAAAGCTCAAGTGGGCCCCACCAGGACAGTGGGGATGAAAACGATAGATCACCTTTTCTCGAAAATCAAGGTAATCCGTTCGTTGAGTGGGCCGTACCTTAATGTTGAGGCAGACCGTTGGTTTCCATTGATTCCAATGGTGTGGACAGGAATCGTCTACAACACCTGTTTTATGCACGGCTTAAAACACCCAAGCTCTATGTGGCCCAACATGTTGTATATGTAAATCCACTCCGTCAATCAAGTGAAAACCCTTATTTTAACCGTACATACAAAAGATCAGCCCAGGGCCATGCAAATGTGAGCAATGTAAAAATGCTCAAATTTCATGGGTTGTAGCTCGACTGAGTTTGGACCAATCTGGTTTTTGCATCTTCTCTTCATCCTGATGAGTTGTACTTTATTAACGGTTTGGATGAGAGAAACACCACGGTGATCCCACACACCAATTTATGATTGGCATACCATCCCCACTTTTACTTGTGGTGTGGCCCAACTGAGTCGTGGATCTTTATGTTTTTTTGTCCCAAGGGCCATGAAAGAGGATAGAATCTCATGGACGGAGTGGATGTTATATAAAACATTGTGGGACCCATAGGTCTTGGGTGTCCTACGGGCTGCCTAAACGGTGAGCATTCAATCCCCACTGTTTCTTCTGATGTGGCCCACCTAGGTTTGGGGTTTCCCGAATGTTTTGGCTCGTGTCCTAAAATCAGCTGGCGAAATAGATGGACGGAGTGGATATAGTACAAACATCATGGCGGGTCCCACAGTTGTTGGGATTACAGAGTTACAGGAAAATCGCATACATCAGACCGGCCCACATCCCATCATGGCCCATTAAGATTCACCTGCATCAGACTCCTACTCTGCCCATTTCAGAACCAACGCTAACCTGACTACGCATAGGGGACAACGTGCATTAGATCCACGCCGTCCATCGGTTGTGTGGCCTAATGGTCACCCTGTAATCCAAACATCAGGTCCTACGACATAGGGAAGAGTTGGGATGGGATTCCCACCATTAATTGAGTGTGGGGCCCACATTGGTTTATAGATTCCATCTAATCTGTTCATCATAGAAAAATCATCAGGCCGAGGTGTCCTTCCAGAAATCATGATTTTCTGAAACTTAGATGGGCCACACCATGTAAATTAGAAATTCTAAGCATGATTTAAAACTGTTTCTTATGGTGAGGTCCACCTGAGTTTGGGATTAGTGTGATATTTTGCTTCAAGGAAAAACACGAGGTGATTCGCCTGATGGACGGTGTCGATCTCATGCACGTGTGATCGAGCCTGACCATGCGCGTTTTCCTTTCAGAAAAGCGAGCAGCATTTGAACCAAAATCCCGGCGGTGATCGTGGGAAACCGAAATCCCAGATAAAGGGATTCGTGATTCCATGTTTCCTTGCAAAATAGCAGGAAATATCGACTGAGATTTCCCTTTTTACTGCTTTCTGTCTTTTGAGAATCCCCAAGTCTCGCGAGTGTAGGATTTCCAAATATTGCTCTTCCCACACGGGCACGTGTGCCATGTGAGTCGAGATCGGAACCGTCCGTTCAGGTGGTCCCTCCGTGCATCTCTCACAGTCCGTGACTCCGATTTTTTCCATTCATCACGTGAGCCGCATGCGTGACAGAATATACAATGGCCCACACGATCCATTATAGTGCCCGTGACTCAGGACGGTACCTGTCACTAGTGGATTACACGTGTAGAAAATTTGTATGGATTAGAGTAACCCACCCGATCCCTGATGGGTCCCACCTCATGAACGGCCTGATTCTCGGGGGGGCCTGATGACTTTATTCTATATCCACGCCGTCCATCCGTTTTCCCGTATCATTTTAGTACGTGAACCCAAAAATTAAGCATATCTGATCCTCAGGTAGACCACAGCATTGGAATCAGTGGTGAATGACCATTCAAATCTTTTTGTGGGCCACAAAAGGTATGGATAAAGCTGATATTTATATTTTTCTCCTCATTCAGGTCTATTCGACCTTATTAGCCGGTTGGATGGAAATTTAACATTACGTTGGACATTTCCGTGGGCCATAGGAAGTTTTTAAAGGTGAACGTTTATTCTCCAATGTTTCTTTTTTTGTGGTCCACCTGAAATTTGGTTTTAATTTTTTATGAAAAATTCTAAAATTGTCTTGAAAAATATATGGACGGCGTGGATATAAAAAATAATCATTTATGTGGGACCCATGGTGAGGGTAAACACCCACTAAGGTGTTACCCGGGAAACACCTAATCCGCTCCCCTGATTCTCTCACACACATTGGAATTGGCACACGCGTCGAGAGTAGGGTAACGAGTAGAGCAGCTTTAGCAGGTTTACCTTTTGTCCTTTTCTCATCGGGGAGTTATTTGATACTCGGACGAAGTCCAACGCTTGATACGCAGGCACTAAGAAATCATATATGTGGAATGTACGGACTTAAGGTAAATTGATTAAATTGTGTAATCTAATGTTTCTAAGTCACAATCCAAAGTCAGATTAATTGACCGTTCCTAACCGCTGAGATTCATGGTCACTTGTGTGTTGAATAAGAACCGTTGGATGCTTTTCTTTTTTATCCGACTACAAGATGTCCACAAATCCGATAAAAGTATAATCAGATAAGCGTATTTTTTAGTTCATGACTCCATCCAAAATGAGGCTCATGATTTGGACGGTTTTATTTGACTTCGTAGTATTCCACGTATGAAATTTCTGAGTAATTTCTATATGCCAGCGTATCATTCATCACACTCCGCCGGAGTATCAAAATTTTCGCTTTCCCCATCAGTAATCACAACCGTGCAGAAGTAGAGTCCGGAGTTACATCTAACCGTACGAGTGACCATTGAATCGTATGGTAGATCCAGTAGGACTGTAATATAGTAGAGCCATATCTTCAACGTACACTTGGTAGAGATGTTTATATATCCGGACTGTATCTGATTTCAATAGCAGTGGATGAGAGATTCTTGAAAAACGACCCTATCAGATTACACCGTCCGTCTACTCAATAGACTTCAAACCAACGGTGATGAAATGAGAAAATATTGTAGTGTGTAAATTGTTCAATTGAAGTAACTTTTGATACATATGGAACCTAGAATCTAGATTACCAGATGAATGGTCCCGATTGATATTTACTCCTGCCACGTGTACAAAACAGAGATGTTCTATCGTATCATTCTCTATCGTTTACAATACCTTCCCCACCTCACAGTCTTTTCAACGTCTCATCTACTTTTCAAACCTACGTACGGTTCTCTGCTGCAGATACGGTCGAGCCGGAAGAACCGGAATACGGATTGTCGCAGGTCGAAGTATCAATCTGGTCCGTCCATCTAGCATACACTACCACCTATGGCTTAGATATTAAAGAGCACCTCTTAGATAATCTTATCCATCACCTTTTTTTCCATGTACTGGATGCTTGAGGATCAATGAATGGCTAGCATCAACCGATCTGTATTTTGAATCATCTTCCACCCACAGTAGAAGCAACCAGATGGATGGCCGCAAATGATTTATAACATGCCACGTGTATGTTTATAGAGGGTGCGGTTTGGGTAAATCCCTAACCGTGGGGCCTGTTGTGATGTATGTGCCTTACATCCACACCGTCCATCCATTTTGACAGCTCATTTTATGGCATAGTCCCGAAAATTAACCAGATCCAAATCTTAGGTGGACCACACCATGGGAAGTAGTCTTGATTGAATCCCCATCATGGTGGCCACCGGAATGTTTATTTTGCAATCCAACCTATTGATAATAATATCTTGATCTAAAACTTTCGTGGCCCACAGGAAGTTTTTAATGATCGATTACCACTGTTTCCTGTATTACGGTGACGTGAGCTTTGGATACTTCATTTTTTAGATCATGCCCTAAAATGGGTTTTCAAAACGGATGGACAGGATAAAAGGCACTTACATCGTGGTGGGCCCCACGGTCAGGGGATCCACCGAAGCAGCGCCCGTTTGCAGATGGCTCTACCATACCACTGTACGTATCATCTCCCTTGTTACAAAGTACTTTCCTACACCTCTCAACTCTTACTGTATATGGAAAACAGTATAGCGGTGCAGTGACTAACATGGATTTGGGTCTTTTCCTTACCATATATGGTTTGGGTTGGGATTTTCTTCGTGCTAGTATAGGGCTGTTTTTGTGGAGTGGGTGACGCTCTAACAGGAGGAAAAAAAAAAAAAAAAGATAGACAGATTTTGTGGTTGCATGGATTTTTCTTTACCATATATGGCTAAGGTTAGGGCTTTCTTCATATCATGTATAGTTAGGGTCAGGGTTAGGGTTTTGTCCATGTGGAGATAGAAGTTGGGTGGTGCAAATTCTAACAAAAACCCAAGATGAGTCGGTTCTGGTGCCATGCAATGGTGGGGTGCATGCACCGTTCTCTCTTTCCCATATGATTGATTAGGGTTAGGGTTTTCTTCATGCCATGTATGGAAAGCAAGTCTAACAGAAACCCATGATGGTGTTGTTGTGTAGGATGCATGCATGAGTCTTTCCTTGCCATATAGTAGTGTATTAGGGTTAGGGTTTTCTTGGGGCCATGTAGGGAGATCTGTTGTGGTGTAACTCTACCAAAAACCCATGATGGGTTTTTTTATTTTATGTCTGACAATGGTGTGGTGCATGCAAGGTTAGGGTTAGGGTATTGTTCATCAATGTGTCCTTGGGTAGTACTGCACAACACATGAAAGGTTTGGTGGCCTTCCATGGAATGGTGCATGAAAGCTTTCTAGCCTATTGTAAAGGAAAATCGTATATACAGTCTATGCTTTTGATAGATAAACCCATTTTTTCTACTCTTGGTATTGAGATAGTATCAAAGTGGAGTATGTGTCAAAAAAGGAGAGGCGTAGGTATCAGCTTCCGCTTTTAAATGCCACGCAAGTAGCACCTGCTTTTAGCTTTTAGGGTTTGAGGGTTCTTTTTTTCTCTTTTTTCTTTAAACCTAAGAAGTTAGTCTAATAAGGCCATCTCTCTCTCTCTCTCTCTCTCTCTCTCTCTCTCATTTTACGGTTTGAGATTTCGTTTTCCCATTGTTATTTCCGAAATATAAGAAATCTGTCTAATAAGGTCAGCAGGCTCTCTCTCTCTCTCTCTCTCATTTTAGGGTTTGAGAATTCGTTTGTCTAATAAGGTCAGCAGACTCTCTCTCTCTCTCTCAATTTAGGGTTTGAGAATTCGTTTGTCTAATAAGTCAGCAGGCTCTCTCTCTCTCTCTCTCTCTCTCTCTCTCTCTCTCTCTCTGCTTTTACCATTTAGGGTTTGAGGGCTTCTTCTTTTTTCCTCATTCTCATTTATGGATCTTAAGAAGTCAGTCTAACAAGGTTTCTCTCACTCTCTCATATATGTTTTTGTGGTTGATCTAGGGTTTTTATAGGGTTTCAGTGCTATGAATGGTTGATCTATGGTTTTGGGCTGAAGTCTGCAAGAAGATGGGTCGACTCGTATTTTTCCACAGCTTTCTTGAACTTAGTATCTACACAAAGAAGCCATTTGCAACGGCAGGTCAGATTCTCTGCAACATATGTAAAATAAGCTTATTCTACAACTCTTTCACATAGGGCCAACCATGATGTTTCCGTAGCATCCAGCTGATTCAGAAGGGTGGCCCAACCATTAAACCAGGATGCCTGAAAAATCAAGCTGATCCAACAATCATGTTGGCCACCACATGAATTGGAAGCTTTTGGGGCGTTGTCTATTGTTTTCTATGGTGTGGCCCACCATATTGTTGTTATGTGATCCAACTTACACATCAAATGAAGCCCGCCATGATGATAGGATTTCCAAGAAATCAGATATGGAAAATCATCAGGTGGGCCACACCATAGAATAAAATGGACCACCATGCATGCATTGGTCTACTTTTTGGGGTGTCCCACTTTAATGGTTGGGCGATCTTTCTAGATGGATTTGATATCATGCATTAATTGTGAGGGCCCACCCACACTGTTGGTAGAATAAAGCCTTTTTAGACAAATGTTGCAGATGATCTAGCCTCAGGCAAAGGTGGGCCATGGAATAAGCTCAAGAAAGCTGTGGGAAAACATGGGTAGACCCAATACAATATTTTCCTTTTGCTATTTGGCTGTCCCTCTCCTCACTCCAGCAGGTAGAAAAGACTCTACCTTTTCAAAGTGGAAACTCATCACCTCCAGCCCTGATACTCATGTAGGACATCGGTACCGTCCAACCGGTGGGCCCAATCATGAAGATGTCCGGTCTTGGAAATCAGATGGATCCTCTATTTAGGTGGCCCATCAGTGACTTGTGTGATCTTCATGGTGGGGCCTACCGCACGTGTGGAACTATGCGCATCCTCATGCAGGGGCACGTGCCAGTATGGAACATGTGCAGGAGATCTGAGCTTTCTACAAGGTAGGATACACAATTTTTTGATAAAATCAGATCATATTACTCCTCAGGTGGGCCACAGTGTGCAATGTAAACTGGCGGTTACAACAATTTTTCTAGCTGTCGGTTTGTTTTGTATGTCGTGGCCCACGTTGACTCGGTGGATGGGATGCTTAAAAAGACCCTCTAAGATTGAAATATTTCAATCTTTTTATTAATTGAAGGTTAAGGAGACCGTCTATATTCAAAGCCAAAGAATCAAATGATCAAAGGAATGAAATGTTGCAATCTAATGGATTTTATTTTTGGCTAGCCATCCCTCATCTAGTGGGTGCCGGGCCTATCATATAAACAGTTTCGATGGTTGGAAGATGACTTGATTCAAATGCTAAATTCGTTATGTATAGTATTACTAAAGTGGGAGTGTAGTCTAGCTTAGTAAATATGGTAGATATAGTCCCCCTACTTTCTACACCGCACACTTGAAATACATGTACAATGATATAAAGGATTGCTTCAGGACAAGGCTTCACCAATTGAAAAAACAAAAGAATTATGATTTTTTTTTTTAGGACTTCTTGCTCTGCTTGAAGGCTACACTGACGTGGGTTGGATGATTCAAGCAAATCTAAATCCACTAGCGACTAGCTTTTTACACTTGAGGAGCATTTGTATCTTGTTCTTTCAAAAAGCTAACATGTATAACTTGCTCTATTATGAAATTCGAATTTATTGTCCAGAAAGAAATAGAATAGCTCAAAGACCTACTTTTAGAAACATTTTTATGATATAAGGCAATGCCTGCAATATCATTGCATTGCAATAGTGAAGTAACACTTTCACAAGCATATAGTCTGGCATGCAATGGAAAAATCCAAACATACAATTATAAAGCATTACTATATTAGGCAACTACTCAAGGATGGAGTAATAAATACTGTCCATTAATGATTAAGGAAAATTTTAGCCAATCCTTTTACAAAAGGCCTTGTAAAAATATGATTTAGAAGAGGAGTCGGAGCCCATTAAAAATTAATTACTTATAATAAAATCCCAATTTAAGATTTAATAACTTATATAATCATGTTCAATGGAAAAAATAAATCAAAATAGTAATTAGATTGGTACACTAAGGGCCTCTTACGTTTTTCAATTACAATAGTAAATGACTATAAATATATAATTATCATTTATTCTTGTAATTGTATGGTCATTTCAATTGCATTTGACTGTAATGAAGATTTTGTTATATTGTTTGTTTCACTCACAAATCACCGTAAAAATGATATTTTTATAATTTAAAAATGTAATTAAGGGCCTCTTTGGTTTTTCAATTACAATAGTAAATGATTATAAATGGATAATTATCATTTATTCTTGTAATTATATGTTCATTTCACTTGCATTTGACTGTAATGAAGATTTTGTTATATTGTTTGTTTCACTCACAAATCACCGTAAAAACGATATTTTTATAATGTAAAAATGTAATAATTACAATTTACTTTATCTACATCTTTAACAAGTGTATTTGACTTCAAATATATGACCTATATTTCCTATTTAAACAAATAATTGGAAATGATAATAATAACTCATTTGCTTTGCATTTCATAGAAATTGGAAAAACCAAAAAATGTACACAATTCCATCTAAGGTATTAGTGCATGGTTGTATGGTTATAAGAAAGGTTGAGAACTAAATCTTAACAAGCTTATATCATATGGAGAGGTGTAGGTTATACATACAAGTTCATCTATGTAACTATCAAAGTCAAGCTCCTTCCCATAAAACTTGAGCTTATTTCTAGAGCACTTACCAAACTGAGATGAGAGCTTGAGGCCATTATTGTATTAGCTTATTTGAACACCTTTACTATAGATAGGTTATATATTCAATACATCTTATTTGTTAAGGGTCCGTAGTTCAAGACTGAGGTCACTGGGCACCTTTACAAACCTCGATGTCTTTGAAATGAGTAAATGTTTCAAGTCTAATTGGCACCTTAATTTAAGGATAATTTATCAATTATCCGGAATATCACCTTTGAATATTTTGAAACTAATTTCGAAAATAGTGGGGGATTATTAAATATTTTCAAAATATAAAATTATTTATTCTTCTTATCAAGAAAGAAAGAATTGAAATAAAAATTTCTTTTATGTTTTCAAAATGCTCTTTTTAATTAAAAAAGTTTTAAAGATTAATACACGTGTGCTATTAAGATTATTGAATTGAATTAAGTAAAACTTGTATTTGGTAGATCGTAGAATTGTAATTAATGAACCAGATACACAACTGATATTGGTTTTTAATTAAAAAGAGGGAATAAGGTTTTACCGCATCAATGGTTCATGCTACAAGGTTATCTACACATGTGCACGAGGAGTGGCCAGTTGATCGTGGGGGTTGCTTGGGTGCCTTAATTGGCACACTTTGCATGTTCTCAAAGGAGCCAAGAGTATTAAAGTCTTAAGATTTATCCATTTTAAAATTTTACCAAACAATAGCTTAACAAGATTTAAAAAGAAGGCTCAGTCAATGGTCTAACTTTGATTTGATCGTTGTACATAATGTGGCACTCATGTGACAGTTTTGTATATAATTCACAGTTAATTTCCTTGTAGCACTTAACATAGCCGTTAAGTGGAGTGATGTGAAAGAGTGTTGACCAGTTGGTTAAGTTGATGCTTGTAATTAAATTAGAACAACATCCCTAATTAAATTTTTTTTTTTTTTAAAAGTAAAAAAACAAAAAAAGAGTCTCTTATAAATAATCAAATGCCCCCTTCAAGGCACCCTCCAAGCAACCATTTGAATTTTAGGGCCTCTTTGATTTTCCATGGTGTGGTAAATCCCTGGTAAATAAGTAATTACTACTTTTTTACTTATTTGAAAATGAGTGAGTAATTCCACCTAGAAAACCAATCTAAAAATGTTGACTTAAATCCATGGGCCCCATCATAATGTATATGACATATCCGTGTCGTTCATCTGTTTTATTAGAATATTTTAAGACATGATCCGAAAAATGAGGAAGATCTAATGCTCAATTGGCCCACATGAAAGGAAACAATGGACTTAATTTGTCTACCGTTGAAAGTTGATTTTTTTTTTACTGGGCCCACATTGAGGTTTATTCACCATCTAATCCTTTTATAGGGTCACATAGACATGGATAAGTGAAAATATAAATATAAGCCTGTTCTAAAACTTCTAAGGGCCTCAAGAAGTTTTTAATGGTAGGCATTCTATTCTCACAATTTCGTGTAGTGTGGTCCACTTGTACTTTGGATTTGCCTAATTTTTGGGCTCATGCCTTAAATTCATTTGGCATAATGAATGGGCGGTGTAGATAAGCCACACACATTACGGTGGGCCCCATATTTATTTTACAAAATTTTGGATTTAAGTGTTTAAAAAGTAACCGGTCAAGTCAGCATGGGTAAAGACAAAGTAATTACCTTGGTAAATAATGATTACTCATTTACAAGGTAATTAAGTTTGACCCTGAAAATCAAATAGGCTAGGAGAACCATAAAACACAAGAAAATCATTTCTTTCTCTGGGATTTTCTCCATTCTTTTTTTAAAGATGTTTGGATTGTGCAATAGCCCAATATCTATTATACAATAATAATCTAAAGATGGGAATCGTCATCCTCCTCATGCAACCAGTACATCGAAGAATTGATTAGACCCTGGCTTACATAGAACCCAAAGCAGTACATACATGTATGCATGAATGATGTGATATGAACCTTAGACTTTTTTCTTCTTCTTTTTTTTTTTTTTTTCCGTTCACACCGATACACACTACAATGGGTACTTGAATCCATGATTTTAGTGTTGAAACTCCTACGAGTTTACCAAATCAAGTTTCTTACGGCAAGTTTCCTTTGTTTTCACTTATTTAGAAGAGTATTTTAAAAAAAAAAGAAAAAAGAAATCATATATAATATTATTTACTTTTTTTTATAAAATAAGATATTTTATTTTCTGTGAAAACACAACAATTTAACCTTAGTTACTTGAATGCCAAGTATTTAATTTCTAATTAATTTTTGAGTGCCTGCGTATCATCCATCACATTCTATCAAAGTTTTTGTGTTTTCAAAGTACTTAGCACGAAGAATCCCATGCATGTAGACACTTGAGGGTGAGCATGAACGTTAAGATTCTTTACGTCTTGAAAATCAGGCCATCCACTCTTTATGTGGGCCACACCTGTACTCTTGAGTTAGAACATCCACCATCCTTTATTTCAATGGCTGTGCTTTTTTCTTTTCTTTTTTTCTTTTTTTCTTTTTATTTTATTTTTTTAATCAATGGCTGTGCTTGCCTGAAGAGCGGAACGTCCTATTTTTGTGCCAGCAGGAGCTAAAAGGGTTGGGATTCGCCTCTATTGTAACTCAAGAACCAGGGTCTCACCACCCACTGGGCCCCACATGCTGAATGGTCTGTTGATAGGAACCGTCCATATTTTGGAATCTATGCTGTACAAGCCACCCTAGGAACCTCATGCTGAATGGATGATTGCGTCAATCACTGTATGGATGAATTCAGAACAACCAAAAGAAATTTTTCAATGGTTTGTATTCAACTGTCAAAATCAAAGGTTAGGATCATCTCTGAAGTGTGATTATGGGCTAATGACTTGCTTATGGTAGTAACAATCGGAACGTTTATTCTCCCTAATGTCTTTTCACAACATAAACTAATTTCCCGTTCTAACAAGTGGGACCCTACTTTTTGGAAATCCAGACCATCCATCAGTTGGTTCCCATCATTGATTGACGATGTCCAAAATATCTCAAAGATTGGAAGATCGCACCGTCCAATATCATGACTATCATCAGTTTCAATATGGATGGCTATTTTGTAACTTGCAGCATTGTAGTCGACCATTGACAACGGACCTCATCATATACATGTGGCCCAATTACTCCATCTGGTCCATTGACCAATTACCACACACCAGCGATCTAGCTGGTGTGTTGACGTCAGCAAGTTCTGTGGGTCCCATCATGAGGTATGTGCTATATCCAAACCGTTCATCCATTTGGAGAGCTCGTAGTAAGGCTTGGGCCGAAAATTAAGACATATCCAAATATCAAGTGGACCACACTCTAAATATAATGGGGGATTAAACGTTTACCATTGAAACCCTTTCAGGGGTCACAGAAGTTTTGGATCAATATGATATTTGTTTTTCCTCTTCATCCAGGTCTTTGTGACATTATGAATATATTGGATGGAAAATAAACGTTATGGTCGGCCCTACGAATGTTTTAACGGTGAAAATCATTATCCCAGCTGTTATTTGTGGTGTGGTCCATTTGAGCTTTGGATATGATTCATTTTTTTGGCTCATGCTCTAATATGATCTCGAAAAATGGATGAACGGTTTGGATATAATAAATACATCATTTTAGGTTCAGGTAACTAATTTCACACGACACGTACACCAGCCATCCGCTTCCCACCAAACAAACACCGATGATGAGAAAGTTTCCGCTGTCCAATGTGAATTTTGGACCGTCCTTTCTTGTTAGTTGCATGAAGGACATCAATCCAATGGTCACATCATACGGTCAATCTAATTTTTGGATCATCCCTTATAAAACCGCAGTAAACTTATCTAGACCATTGGATCTTGAGACCCATGTGACTTCATCCATGGACGAACAAAAACACGCCTTGGCAAGACCTCAAAAGCGATCGAGACAGAACGTTTTGTGGAGCCACTCATCAGGGTGGCCACAAAGCGCATGTTGAATCTGGACCGTTGGAAAGTTCGTTTTAGGCTTAGGATCCAGCATGCATCTATCAGCCCTACAAACTCTTTTGTGCACTCTAGCAATGCATCCAGACCGTCCAATCAATGTGCAACCAGACTGGAGCCGGGCTTGTCGCATTTCAATGGGATTTCTGTCAATATGGGGCACAACTAATGAACCGTCCAGATCTTTCACAAAAGTGGATGGACGGCCGGGGCTCAGTCCAGGGCATGCATAATCATCACAAGCGATGCTGAGCCTGTCTGTTTTGGGCCATTTAAAGTCTGCGAGATCAGGGCCATTCATCATGTGGGTCCCACGTGATCATGTCCTGGAACAAAACTCAGGGCTGTTCACTCACCAGATGGACCACCATCACTGTACCTTGAACATGACTACACCTAATCCCAGACCTCTGTTTACAGATTGGGCTCCAAAATAGGCCCATACCGGACCCATGGACCTCTTTTACAGGCCCATTTCCAACTGGCTGAGCAAAACACCGGCCCGATCTTGGGCCAGGGTGTCTGGGCCTGCTGCATGAACTGCATGGATTTTGACACGTGTGTCTGTGCTCGTAGCCATGGCAAGGCATGGGCTGAGTTTATCAGTTCTGGGTCCGGCTCTGGTCAGAAAATGTGATCCATTTTAGCAAATGGGTCGACCCTATGCAACCAACGGCCATTTAAGTAGCCATAGCAATGTGCTTGCTCTAGCAGGTCTAGTCAGGATGGGCTTGGGCTGATCATGTCATTTCGAGACACCGGTCTTACTTAGGACCATCAGTCGTCCGGACCCGAAGGCCTGGCCTGCAAAGTAAAACTTAGGCCTGGGCATGGCCCAGGCCTTTGATGGTCCAGGTTGGGGCCCAGCCCATGACCGATCCCAAGAGCGGCCACCCACCCATTCATTAAGTGCACCCCCATTAAGCATGATATATTACAAAAGTGCCCTTGAAACCCTAAAAGGGCCAAGCTGTGGGCTCTTAAGCAAGTCCGGCCCACAAATGCTGATTCCCAGCCCGGTCCATTGACAGCCCTAGAAAATGGGGTTGAACCCTTGTGGATTGGATAGCCGAATGCTCAGCTATGAACCAGTTCACACAGAACCAGAACTCGTCCGAATTTTTTTGAGAACTCATCATACGCGATGTTACTCCAAAATCTGAATGATGCAACAACCCATAAAACCCCGAGTCCTAACTTATACTTTGATCCAAAACTCACTGGGCCATGGAAAATGAAAACAATTTCCCTGGCTTCATTTCTCTTTTCTATGGCCTACCAGAGTTTTAGATCAGGGTGAAAGTTAGCCCCTCAGGGTTTCATGGGATGCCGCATCACATGGACTGTTCAGATTAGACAACCATGACACATGTGCAAAGGTGCGCCATATATATATATATATAGAGAGAGAGAGAGGCATGCTCTCCTACGCACCTATGCACGTGCGCACCTTTGTACACGTGTCATAGGTGTTGAATCCGAACGGTCCATAAGATGCGGAATCCCATGAAACCTTAAAGGGTAAATTTTCATCCTGATCTAAGATTTTGGTGAGCCATAGTAAAGAGAAATTCAAATCAAGGGAAGAAAATTTTTACATTTTTATTGCCCACCAAAGTTTTGGTTCAAAGTAAAAATTAGTATCAGGGAGTTTCATGAGGTTCTGCTTCACGTGAACCGTTCAAATTTTCGAGAATCATCAAATATAATGAGTTCTCAAAAAAGTTGGTAGGTAGTCCGGTTCGCAGGTGAGCGTATATATGGAAAAGGTACTATGCGCTCGACCTCACTATTAGCTCCCGTGAGGTCGAGCTGTGTGGGCCCCACCGTGATGCGTGTCGACCATCAACATTGTGCATTTGATGGGTACCGTCTAAATTATGGGATATCCCAAAAATCAGCCGTATACCGAACTCAGGTGGGCCATACCATCTAAAATCATATGAAACACTGTTAAAACATATAAAAGCACTTGGTTGGGCCCACCTGAGTTTCGAATTCTACTGAAACTTAGTCTGAACCCTCATGCAAGTGGGACACACATAAAGGATGGGCTGGATTTACAAACCACATCTCTATGGGCCCAAAAAACTGATTATGAATGTTTTAATGGTGCACGGCCCCTCCCCACTTCTTTATGTGGTGTAGCCCACAAAAGTCACGAATTGACTTGATTTTTAAGACCTACCCACGATGGAACAGTGCATCTGATTGATGGGTTAGATGTTCGAAACGCTTCACGGTGGGGCCCACACAGCTCGACCTCATGGGATGGACTCGTGAGGTCGAGATATGGGAAAAGGTACTATGCGCTCAACCTCACGTCTATATATATATATATATATATATATATATATATATGGTAAAAGGTACTATGCGTTGGACCTCATGTCCCGTGAGGTCGAGCTATGTGGGCCCCACCGTGATGCGCTTCGAACATCTAACCCATCACTCAGATGCACCATTCCATCATGGGCCTAGGTCTCAAAAATCAAGTCAATCTGTGACTTGTGTGGACCACACCACATAAGAAGTGGGGAGGGGCCGTGCACCATTAAAACATTAATAATCCATTTTTTGAGCCCACCGAGATGTGGTTTGCAAATCCAGCCCATCCATTATGTGTGTCCCACTTGCATGAGGGTTCAGACCAAGTTTCAGCAGCATTAAAAACTCAGGTGGGCCCCACCAAGTGCTTTTATATGTTTTAACGGTGTTTCACATGATTTTAGATGGTATGGCCCACCTGAGTTCCCTATACGGCTGATTTTTGGGATATCCCATAATTTAGATGGTACCAATCAAATGCACGGTGTTGATGGTCGACATGCTTCATGGTGGGGCCCACACAGCTCGACCTCACGGGAGCTAATCGTGAGGTCGAGCGCATAGTACCTTTTCCCATATATATATATATATATATATATATATATAAACAACGGTTCGTATACTCCGCCCATTGGAGCCAACAGAGATGCATGTGGCAAATCGACTCCGTCCACCAGTTTCACGAGCTCAAAATAGGGGAAGGATCTAAAGATTAAGAAGATCCAAAACGCAGGTGGGCCGCATGACAGCAATACTGAGAATGAGACGTCCAATGTTGGAGCCTTCTCAGCGCTTATCATGATTTTTATGTGTCATCCAATCCGATTCATACGGTCATTATCACTTGGATAAACTGAAGGAACAAATATCATCCTGATTCAAAACTTTAGGAGCCCCCACAAAGTTTCCTACGGTCGGCACTCAAACCCTACTATTTCGTGTGGCGTGGTCCACTGAGTTTTGGATCTGCCTAATATTTGGATTATTGTCCTACTGTGAGTTTGAGAAACCAATGGACGGAGTGGATTTATCACAGGCGTCTCTTTGGGCACCCCGCCTAGCTTCGGACCACGTGAACTTCCTTTAAGGGAAGCGGATCCACCGTAATGTATGTGTTTTATCCACGCCGTTCATCCATTTTTCCAGCTGATTTTAAGGCGTAAGCCCAAAATTGAGGCAGATCCAAAGCTTAAGTGGACTACTCCACAGGAAAACAGTGGGGAGTGAACGCCTACTGTTGAAAACTTCGTGGGCTGAACAAGAAGAAATTTTTCAATGCCTAAGATTCAACTGTAAAAGTCAAAGGACGGGATCACATCTCAAGTGCGATTATGAGCTAATGACTGGCTTATGGTAGTTACAAAGGGAGCGTTTTTTTGTTCCCAATGTCTTTGCACAATAGAGGCTAATTTCCCATGCTAACAAGTGGGCCCCACGTGTTTGGTAATCCATACCATCCATCGGTTGGTTCCCATCATTGATTGACCATGGCCAAAATATCTCCAAGATTGGAAGATCCCACTGTCCAATATTAGGACTATCAGTTGAATATGGACGGCTATTGTGCAACTTGTAGAGCTGTACACGTACCGAATTAGATCAGTTAACTCGCTCGACTCAACTCAAAAAAGTTCGATTTGATTCGGTTGGTCTGACATTGAGTTCCAGTCGAGTCAAGTCAAATTTTTGAACTCTAAAAAAAATTTTAACCTGAGTTCGAACTTGTCCAAGCTCAGCTCAACTCAAATCAAACCTCAACTTGAATAGACTCGGATCAAATTAGCTTAGTGACTTATTCTTTTGATTTTGATGCTGCTTCGTAAGTGTTTGATTAAATAACTCAATGAGGTGTTATACATACATTCTCCACAAAATTGCTTAGTAGTGAGGAATTGAGGAATGAATGTACATAAATAAATCACTACAAAAAAAATTTAAAAAAATTTAAAAAATCACATTATCAAATTGCCCTCAAATTAAGATTTTAATGTTGCCGACCGAGTGTTAGATGAAATACTTCTATATTATTGTTATTGTTTTGTATTTTGTATAAAATTGTAAATTCACTTTATGTGTTTGAGAAAATGTCGCATAGACTTGATCTTAGCTCGAATTTGACTCAATGGTTGATCGAATTGGGCCAAGCTAGCCAATCAAGCTCGAAGACTGAGCCCAGCTGAGTTCAGATTAGAGTTATCTACTGGCTAAGCTGAGCCAAGCCAAGCTCGAATTGGAGTTAGCCTAGCTATGCCGAGCTCGACTGGTCCGACCTGCGTACAGCTCTAGACTAACTTGCAACATTTGTAGTGACTAGTTAGCCACTGACAATGGGCCTCATCATATACATGTGGGCATATAAGTGCAGCCGAAATAGGCCAATTACTCCATGTGGTCCATTGAATAAGAACGAAATTCAGGGGAACCCTCTCAACCATAAATTGTGGTCCGCCCATAAGCCGGGCCCCACATCGCTACATAGATCAATCAAAATCATCCATGTAGTGGGCCCAACTATCCACTGGCTAATGTTGATTTTGGACCATCCTTTCTTGTTAGTTTCATGAAGGATATCAATCCAATGGTCAGATCAGGCGGTCAGTGTAATTTTAAATCATCCCATACAAAACCCAGTAAAATGATCTAGACCGTTGAATCTTGAGACCCATGTGACTTCATCCGTGGATGAGCAAGCAACACACCTTGAAAAGACCTCAAGAGCGATAGAGGCAGAGTGTGTTGTGCACCCACTCATCAGGGGGACCACAAAGCGGATGTTGAATCTGGACCGTTTGAAAATTAGTTTAGGCTTAGGATCCCGCGTGCATCTATCAGCCCTACAAACTTTTTGGTGCACTCTAGCAATGTATCCGGACCGACCGACCAATCAATATGCAACCTCTAGGAGGAGGGGTAGTCCAAAAGTATAATTCATTGCAAGATCAAAACCATCCTATCCGTCCACTCAAAATTAGATCAAGGGTCCAGCAAATAACCTTCTGATCAAGGGGTCAAGAAGAACCAATCGCTGCAGCTTTGGGCCATGTAGGGCTGTGAACGGGCTGGATTGTCTGATGGGCTTTCTGACCTGGCCTTGGGCTGAATTAGAAGGCCCAAGGGCCTGGCCAGGCCTAAAATTTAAGCTGGGTTGTTAATTGGGCCAGCCGGTCTGTATCTGGGACCCCAGAAACCGGACGAGTTTGGCTTGGTCCAGCCCGTCCCGTTTGTATTTCAGCTGCATTTTGTCTAAAGATGTACACAAGTTGAGTTAGCTTGGTCAGCTCGCCGACTCAACTCGGAAAAGCGCAGCTCACTTTTGCTTGAAATTGGATTCGAACCGAGTTGATTTGGTTTTTGGAGCTCGAAAAAATTTCGAGCCGAGTTCGAGCTTGCCCGTGCTCAACTCAACTTTGATTGAACTTCAACTTGAATTGACTTGGATCGAATCAGCTCGATGACTTGGTTATTTTGATATTGATGCTGTTCACCGAGTGTTTAATAAAATGACTCGGCGAAGTGTTGTTTCGGGTGTGTACATTCTTCGTGGGATCAACTGGTGGCGATGAAGGAATAGATACGAAATAAATCACTAAAAAATAAATAAATAAATTTACATTATAAGACTATCCTCATATCTTGATTTTGGTGCTGCTCGCTGAGTGTTTGATGAAATACCTATAAAGTGTTGTTATGGTTTTGCATTTCGTGAGAAATTAAAAATGTATTCTGTGTATTTAAGAAAATGTTGTACAGACTCAAACTCAGCTCGTTCTAGCCCGAGCTGCTGATTGAACCAAGCTGAGCTGGCTAAACAGGCTTGACGACCAAGCCGAGCCAAGCTCAAGCTAGGGTTAGCTTACTAGCCGAGCTGAGCTGCCGATTCAACTCATGTGCAACTCTGATTTTGCCGATATCATGCATGATGGGACACACCTAATGAACAGCCCGGATCTTACACAAATGTGGATGGCTGGCTGCGATCGGTCCCAGGGCATGCATTATCATCGCAGGCGAGACTCAGCTGTTTATTTTGGCCCATTGTGGGCAGGCTGGGCTCAGGCCTCGGTTTTACTTTATGGGCTGAGCTGGACATAGTTTAGCCCAGCCATTGATCACATGGTGTCCCATCAGTTGTCCAATCCAGATTAACTGACACATTCACTGGAATTGTAGGGTCAATCTGAGGCTTTTGAGGTAGTTGATCTCTGGCACATGTGCCAATGCTCGATCAGGACCTTTCATCATGTGGGTTCCATTATGTGCTCATTTCCTGGCCCAAAAATCAGGACTTTCCAATCACTAGATGGGCCATACCTGTACCTTGAATGTGATCACACCTATTCCGAGCCCTCTATTTATTGATTGGGCTTCAAATATAGGAACTATAATCCGGTGCATGGGCGGTGCACATTTACATGTGAAGCACAAGTGGCCCGCCAAAGGTAACGGTGGTAGAGGTGGATCATCATATTAGAGGGATCATAGGTGAATTGTTGCAATTGTTGTTGTTCAATTCAGACACGGCTACACATGTAATGAATGGCTCAATTTTATTTAAATTAGTGAGAACGCTGACAGATCTAAGAAGATTGGTGTAGCTATTTAAAAATGAAATATTAAGTGATTAACTGGTTTATGAAAGAGAGAGGTAGTCCTTTGGATGATTTTTTTTTTCCTTAAAACCAAGGACTTTTCTTACAATGATAATGAATTCCATAGTGTTTCTCAACAAAATTAATAAAAATAGAAAATTACAACTTGTTACTAATTTTATTAATACGGATATAAATATAGTACAATCAATAAAAGAAAAATAGGTAAAAGAGATTGTTAACGGCGGTCTAATGCTAGCGAAACAACGATGGTCTTAGCGGTACTTTGGAATTTGACAATCGTGTCTAACTTATGCTCAATGAGATTAGATATAAGCATACTCTCCTGTCCTTTCTCCATGTGGGCAGAGATCACCACCGGGTATGTCTCATCTTGACTTAAATAGACATATTTCAAATCAGAGGGCAAAGGTTTTAGGTCAAGCTTCGGCGGCTTGAGGTTAGACGGTAGAGGCACTATATCGATTTGGGGCAACTCTTCAAATTGTGGCATCCATCGGTTAACTTCAAGTACCGGTGCAGTATCAAGCATGACACACGTCTTCCTCATCATGTCATCATCGAAATTATGGGAGTGGGCCAGGCACGTCTCTGGAGGATCAAAGGATAAGGTAAGAGGCGTTCTATCTTTCACGAAAGAATCAATCATGTTAATGTCGTGGAAATCGTTATCATCCTCTGAATTGCTACCGTTATTGAAAAAGATGTTTGACTCCAATGTCAAATTTCTGAAAGACAGTCATGACACCATTCCTGCAATTGATAATCGCATTTGAAGTGGCTAGGAATGGGCGACCAAGAATGACGGGAATCTGAGTGCTCATTTATTGATGGGTTCGGTATCCAGGATGATAAAATCTACAGGGTAGTAAAATCTATCGACCTGGACTAACACATCCTCGATTATCCCTCTTGGTGCACGAATAGTGCGATCAGCAAGTTGTAGTGTGGTTAGGGTAAGTTTTAATTCACCCAATCATAACTGTTTGTATACCGAGTAAGGAATCAAATTAACGCTTGCTCCTAAGTCAAGAAGTGCGTGATCAATTCGATAGTTCCCAATTACACATGATATGGTTAGGCTACCGGGATATTTGAATTTCTGCGGCACGTCTTGCTTCAAGATGGCACTTACTTTCTCAGTCAATAAAATTTTCTTTTGAATACTCTACCGTCTTTTGGTTGTGCATAGATCTTTCAGGAATTTGGCATATAAAGGTTTCTGTTTTACGACATCAAGTAGAGGAATGTTGACTTTTACTTATTTCAACACTTCTAGAATATCCTGAGAGTTAGAGAGGGTTTTGGTGCGACCAATCGTTGGGGAAATGGAGCAACTGGCTTTTCTAGAAGTTCCGGTTCTAATTTTTGTGGGGCATCACTAGATTCATCATTGTTGTCCTCTTCTGGTTCTTGAGGCTTTTCGGGCCTAACCGGAAGGGTTTTATCAATGATCTTCCCACTCCTAAGAGTGGTGATGGATTTAGCGTGCTCCATTTGATTTGAAAAGCTAGGGTCACTTATTTCATATTGCAGTTTGGGATTGGGGAGAGGTTGAGCAGGAAGCATCCCCTTTCCTCCACTTGTTAATTGTGACTCTATCCTTTGAATAGACGACGCAAGTGTTCCTAATGCCATGTTAAGGTCTTGCAAGGCTTATAGCATACACTGATTGAAAAGATCTTGCTTTTCAAAATGTTTTAAAATTGGATCCTCTTTAGGTCTCTCTTGTTGTTGTTGTGAAGTTTGATTAAAGAAACCTTGAGGGGTAGCAGTTTGTCCATTCCTCCAACTAAAATTTGGATGGTTTCTCCAACCAGGATTATACGTATTAGAGGTCGGTCCATTGAAAGGTCTTTGATAGTTATTTACGGCATTGGATTGTTCATTCACCACCTCTCGAAAAGCAGGTATTGTAGGACAATTTTCAGTTGTATGAATGTTGCAATCACAGATGCCACAAACACTTTTATTAACCTTATCCTTCTTTCCTTCCATGGCCTCAAATTTTCTTATGAGCGTAGTCACTTTATACTTGAAATCATCCTCTTCTTTCAAGAGATACAATCCACTTTTCTCCTTAGATTGAGTCGGCTTAGACGTGGTGTTTGACTTTGGGTAATACTCCCATGATTGTGTTTTTTCAGCAAGACTATCGAAGTGATCCCATATCTCGCCAACATTTTTATTAATGAATTCTCCATTACACATTGTCTCGACCATTTGGCGCATGGAAGAAGTCAGTCTATCGTAGAAAAAATTTGTAATGCGCCATGTTTTAAAGCCGTGTTGTGGGCACGAACTGACCAAATCCTTGAACCTTTCCCAACATTGGAAGAATGTTTCATCTTCCTTTTGGGCAAAGTTCATGATTGCTTTTCTGAGGGTAATCGTTTTATGATGTGGGAAAATTTTCTTTATGAATTCTCTCTGCATGTCATTCCATGTGCCAATGGATCTAGGACGGAGTGAATGTAACCACGTCTTGGCCTTCTCTTTCAAGGAAAATGGAAAGAGCTTCAGCCTAATTGTATCCTCAGATACATTAGGAAAGTATAAGGTGGCTATAATCTCATCGAACTCTTTCAGATGTAGATATGGTTCTTCAGATTCAATCCCATGGAACTTAGGAAGGAGTTGGATAACCCCTGGCTTGATATCCATATGTCCTGTATTCTCAGGAAAAATCATGCATGAGGGCGTACTCACCCCCGCCGGTTGTAAATAATCTCGTAAAGTACGATGTGGGGGTGCTTGATGCACCTCATTCTCATCATGTGCTTCCTCAACCCTAGGTTGGGGTAGTGCATGAGGTTGATTTGCAACCATAATCTCAATTAACTCAAGGGAATTCGAGCGGTGTCTAGACCTACGATGGACAGTCAGCCCCTCAACTAATCCTCCTTCAGTCAAGAGACGTCGAGTGTTATCACGGGCCCACTTGGGCATGAAACACTTGCAACCCTTGATTTAAATTCTAAACCTAATCTTAAGAAAGGAATTAAGAATCTAAAAAGAAAGAAAGGTTGGAGAGAAGTTACCAAATTGGAGTCCCTAAGTTAAAAACCTGCAAAACAAACAAAACAAGTTAGTTTCTAAAAATAGAAAGTCTAAGATTATAAAATTCCTAATTAGAAGTAAACTAATTTCTAAAGAAAAAGAAGAAATTCCTAGAAAACAAATTAGGAAAGTCTTAAACTAGAAAGTAAGTTAATAAAAGAGATAAGAAAAATAGAAAGTAGAAATAAGAAAGATCTTACCAAATTAGAAGTTTCTATCTTAAAAGCCTATAAAACAGTAAAGTTAGTCTCAAAATAGAAAGTTCACAAATAGAAAAATTCTAGAAATAAAATAGGAAACAAGGTTAGGATTCTAAAAGAATTAGAATTAGAAATTTGCTAAAAAGGGAAACAAATCCTAATCTAGAAATAGAAAGGAAGAATTTAAGAAGGAAATTACCAATTTAGAAACTATCTCAGAAACCTACAAAATATGAAAACAGGTTAGTTTTTTAGAAATCAACAGAAAATAATCTAACCTAAAATTAGAGAAATCCTAATCTAAAACTAATCCTAAAACTAGTTAATTTCGGAAAGCGTAACCGTCAGTCCCTGGCAACGGCGCCAAAAACTTGTTCACTCTCCAAGTATAGGGTTGTGATGTAGTAATAAACTCGATGAGACCGAGGTCGAATCCCAAGGGACTGAAACCTGTACGTTATCTGAAACTAGGTGGAATTAGAACTAGACTAAGATGAAATCTAAATTGATTATAATTTGAGGAATAATGGTGACGTATTAATGTAAAACTTAAGAAATTTAGAGGTAAGAAATTAGGGATTCAGAGGATCCACTTGTAGGGATCAGGAAAATCTTATGCCTATTTCAAGAACTCAACTGGACTTAGAATCCCATCTTCATCCAGTTGAAGGGTGTAACCATGAAAATCAGCTGAACTTCCTTTGATATAGTTTTCAAGAGATGAAAGGTATAGGAATTAAAATGGATTCCATCACCAAACCATGCCCAGGAGAAAGTAAATAACAGAATTAAACTAATTACCAACCAATCAATAATGTATGAAGGTTAGGAAGGGTACCGTCATCCGACCATGCCCAGGAGACGATGGTGAACAACAGGGCTTCCTGACGTCATAAACATCAAAAGGAGAAAGAAATACTCAAAGCCATCGCAGATCTAATGTAATTTCAGTCACAACAGACCATTAAAGGCTAAAAACATTCCCTTAATAATCAAACTAAAATCATATTCAGTTCAAAAATTAAATTAAAAGCATAACATAGAGTCTCCCATCTCACTACAAGCTTCACCTCTTAGCCCTAGCTAAGAGGTTTAGCCCAACATGATTGGACTAGATCTCACAAAAATAATAAACAAAAAAAACAAATAAAAACTCTAAAGACAATACTCTCTCTGTCGTGGATTTGTCCTTCACGTCCACGCACTCCCCGATCCCCTCCCTGGCCCCCTCCCTCTCCTTTCCTTTTATAACAGCAGCAGCCGTCGGTGGCTAGGTCGTTCACCAACCTTATTTACGTAGAGCAGTTTGCAATAGAAAACATCGGACTGCGTACCTCTGTTCTGCGCAGCAAAAACGCATAACCGTATTGTGTTTAATTTGAATCTGAGACAAAGGATCGTCCAGATTTTCATATTCGCCTTCTTGGACAGAGTTAGGACCTTCATTGCAAAAGTTTGGACGGTCCGGATCATGCATCAAAATGTGATCTTGATCACGTTACAACTGGAGAAACCGGGCAGCGTCCGGACGCTCGTGAATACGCACGCCTTGCTGCGCTGAAGCTTGGCGGGGCCCATTATCAGGATTTCCAGATGAATCCATTCCGTCCATTGGATGCAGCAAGAAAAACCAGTCAGAAATGACATGAAATGGCTTGAATTCGATGTGGCCCATAGAACGTTTATTTCACCGTCAGTCTTTTGTTTGAACGGTTTGAAAACTGATCTTCATTGTCTTCTGCAATTTGGTCACCTAGGCTTGGATGAGAGGGCACGTGGGCTCCTGATGGACGGTCCAGATCCGACCGATGAAGCACGGTGGTGGCCCACAAGATCTGTCCGCAAGCCAAAAAAAATTCCGCAAAACAGAGCTTCGCATCTAGCGCTGTGATGGTTTGTGGGCCCATATTTGATGTAAGTGTGGAAATCCAATCCGTCCATTGCGTTCCTGGCGAAAAACCATTCGGGAAGGAGTAGTTTTAGTAGGTTCTTGTGTGGTCCACTGTACTAACTCAATTCGCCGTTCATCTTCCGTTTTCTGACGATTCACATGCGTACATGTGTATGGGCTAAAAAGGGAAGCTAGGTGATGGTCACGCCCCCCTTCTGGACACGTTGAACGGTCCAGATCATCAAAATATGATATAGGTGGGACCCACTTGCCAAAAACGGCCTCTGTGCGTAAAGATGCTGGATGGCCTTTTATATTTTGGAAATTGGAGTCGGTCAGCGTGTGCTGACCGACTTTGTGATATTTGGTGCACGGCCAGTGCACGTGCGCATGTGTATGCACGATGCACATGTGGGATACACTGTGATTTTTACGAGCAATCCAATACATCCATTTAGTTTGTATCCCCATTTAAGCCGTTGAGTCCAAAGCTGAGGCATATCCAGAGATTAGGTGGGCCCCACTTAAGGAATTAAGGGGTTGATCTGTCCATTGGGCCACTTCCAAAGGTATCCAATGGTTGAAATTTTACATGTACGGTTAATTTATGGCCCCCAGTCCATGTATGAAGTTTTGAGCTGAATGGATGGTTGGAACCATGTGATCTTGCATTCTGGACCAATTTCGGGCTCGTTTAATGTGAGTGGCCTAATTTTCTTGAATCTCTAGCATGTAATTTCTTCGATCTTGTTTCCCTGAAGTCCATCCCTTGCCTTGGTGACTTCGGAGCATAAATTCCATGTTTTTAGTATCCTTTTTAGTCCACGCTTATAAATCCACCTTGCAACACAAACACGATTAAAATAGGGCGTTAAACAGTATCATGTTCGTAAATTCAGGTAATAACTGAGGTCTGATATGCAATATTTGACCCTCAACATATGGTCAATAGGTCATGATCAAAGAATTATCAAGAAAAAACTCAATAATTTAGAAATCCGGCAACGGGATCATGGATATTTATATTAATTAGCTAGCTTATCTTATCATGGTAATGTGCTAGACAATAGCTAAAAACTAAACTAAAATATTGTACTAAAAACTAGAGATTCCAAACTTGTCGTATTATAATGCTGGACAAAAGTGGAGGAAAGTATAATTAAACTAATTGAAGTAGATGTCCATTTGGAACCAAAATTAGATAAACGATGTAGAATTGAAAAGCTTATGTATGGTTGCATTGACATAAGATCCCAATATTTTATTTTTGTGCTACTTTTATAGGTTTGGAGAAGCGATAACCATACATAAAATTGTGTAGCTTCCATAAGCAGTCTCCTAATTAGATAGCGGTCTTTTCCTACAATGTGTTCTATTTGGTTCTAGAATCCTTCAGGCGCTATGTTACCGTGAGTGATAATCTCTTAATTTTTGGACAACTTTATACTCTCTACATTTGATTTTTGTTGCTTCTAGAAAGTCTTGTATGTTCTGAAGGTATCTCTCTTGAAATTAGAGTTCTAAAACAACAATTCTTGTGGTAAAGGGCATGCAGTGTGTATATGATTAAATGTGGGTGACAAATCTTTAGCAAAACTCCCTCTATATGCTGCTAATTAAGCATGCATTGCATCTATTTGTCACATGTCGTAAGATAGACAACCACCTTTAGAGGGCGTTTGGGGCATGGAATTAGATGGGATTAAATGGGATGGAATTGAAAATATCACCATTTTAATCCCACACTACATTTGTTTTCTTCAACAATTGCTATGTTTATATGCTTTGGAAAATGAGCCATGTAATGAGAAGGGTTACGAAGAATCCATTTGAAACCTGGGATTTGTAGCAGTAGCTTTTTAATCCGTTTGAATTTTGAAAAATAGCAAGTCATCCCACCTGTGCACTATGTAGATCCAACTGATGAGTAGTTGATGTCAACAAGCTCTGTGGGTCCCACCATGATATATAGACCATATCATCCATCCATTTCTCAAGATCATTTTAGGGCATGAGCCCAAAAATCATATAGATCGAAAGCTCACATGGACCACACCACATAAAGCAATGGAGATTGAACGCCTACCATTGAAAACTTCTTAGGGGCCAAAAAGTTTTGGATCAAGTTGATATTTGTGTTTTCCCTTTATCCAAGTCTATGTGATCTTATGAACATGTTTAATGGGTAAAAATACATCATGGTAGGTGGAGGTGTACACGAGTCGAACCGAGTTGAGCTAGGCACGGCTCGACTCGGCTCAGCCACTTGCTAACCCTAGCTCGAACTCAGCTCAGCTCGGTCCTCGAGCTTGACTGGCTAGCTCAACTCGATTCGGTTAGCAACTCGGGCTAATTTGAGCCGAGTTCAAGCCAAGTTCACCTGTGCAACATTTTCACAAACACATGGACTGCACCTTCAAAATCTCACTGTATGTAAAACAATAGCAATGGTTTTATAGGTATTTCATTAAACACCTTCTAAGAAACATAAAAATCAAGAAAAAAAAGGGTATTTGTTTCATATACATACCTTCCTTACCACCAACCACACTTCATTGAGTCATTTCATCAAACACTTGGTAAGCACAGGCAGAACAGGAATGGCTTAGGTGTTAGAGGTCGCCGTTTGAAGAGAGTCGAGTTTGAGCTGAGATTAGGGTTTTTAGGGTTGAGAGAACGGCTGAGACGAGAGGGTGTTGAGGGTTAGCGTTTTTTTTAAACCTATTTTGGGCATCCAATTTTTTTATATATACTTACTCAAAAATCGATCTGAGTTAATCTAAGTCGAACCGAGTCGAGTTCGAGCTCAATACCGAGTTGAGTCGAGTCCAGCTAGGTCCAACTCAGACTCGACTTGAAAAGTTTCGAGCTCAATAAAACTGGCTCGACTCGACTTGAAAAGTTTCGAGCTCAATAAAACTGGCTCGACTCGGCTCGAACATAATTTCGATCTAAGTCGAGTCGAGCTTTTCCGAGTCGATCCGAGTGAGCTAACGAGCTAACTCAACTCGTGTACACCTTTAATGGTAGGCCATATGGAGGTTTCAACTGTCGACATCATTATCTCTACTACTTTTTGTTGTGATCCATGTAAGCTTTGGATCCTCCTCATTTTTTAACCCATGCCATAAAACAATCATGCAAAATGGATGGACGGTGTGGATATAACACATACATGATAGTGGGGTCCACATAACTTGTTGAAGTCAACATAATAGGAAAGTCTGTGATTTTTCTAAATAGTGTCTTCCGTGGATGGTGGGTTTTGCTAATTATAAGGATCAATCCAAACATGATTTTAAATAAACCCTAAGATTTACCTTTTCAATATTTATATTCCAAACATGGCATACCATATCCACTAAACTATGGGATTTGTAAACAAACTCTAACACCATGTCATCATTGCAAAAAAATCAATTCCTTCCCACTTAATCCCATTAAATTCCACGCATCAAATGCCTCCTTAAGGTTTTACTCATGCTTATGTTTATAAGCACTTAGCTTTCTTGACAGGACACATGTCCTCAATAAATACATAGTCATATAATGTTTTTGTACAAGTGTGTTGTCGCATAATAGCCTCTCCCTCATTGATTTAGATTATGTTAGGCTAGGTGTAAACAACAACCGTTTAAATATGAGCATGTAATTTGCAATAGACATTTATCCAACAGTCTTGTGCAACATGCAATGGACATCTACTATCCAACAATCCATTTTGATAAAAGGTATGATCACTTTCTGTATGGGATATATGCATCATAGGAATGAGTCTGGATCCTCTGTTATAGCTAGGGTTGTACATGAGCTGATTTAGCTCAGTTAGCTCGCTCGACTCGATTCGAAAAATCTCAATTCGACTCGGTTCGAAACTGAGTTCGAGTCAAGCTGATTTTTTTAGCTCGAAAAAATTTTGAACCGAGCTCGACTCGACTCAAATCAAACCCCATCTCAAATTGAACTCGAATCGAACTAGTTCGGTGATTCGTTTACTTTGATATTGATGTTGCTCACCAAGTGTTTGACGAAATGACTCAACAAAGTGTCGGCTGGTGGCAAGGAAGGTATGTATATGAAACAAATACCTTTTTTCTTGATTTTGATTTTGCCTATAAGGTGTTTGATGAAATACCTATAAAATCGCTACTATCGTTTTACATACAATGAGATTTTAAAGGTGCAGTCCATGTGTTTGTGGAAATGTTGCATAGGCGAACTCGGCTCGATCTTAGCTCGAACTCAGCTCAAATTGGCCAGAGCTGCTGACTGAACCGAATCAAGCTGAGCTGGCCAGTCTGGCTTGAGGACCAAACCGAGCCGAGTTTGAGTTAGGCTCAACTAGTGGCCGAGCTGAGTTAAGCTTGGCACAGCTCGACTCGAATCGCCTCATGTACACCTAGAGGTGGGCATCAGGTCGAGTCAGACGGATTGGGTCCAACTTGACTCGATCTGAAACTTTCAATCCCAGACCCGAACTCGATCCGATCCGAGACCGAGTTCAGGTCCTCAGACTCGATCCAATCCGTCGTACTGCTGGCCTGATTCGAACCAAGTCCGACTCAGTCAGGGAAACTGAGTCGGATCGGGTTGGGTACAGTTCAGATCGAATAGTTTGTTTCAATGGTAGACGTTCAACCCCCCACTACTTTTTGCAGTGTGGTCCACTTGATCTTTAGATCTTTCTTATTTTGCGGCTTAAGCCTTAAGACTAGCTCGCCAAATGGATGAATGGTTTGGATATAACACATACCTCACGATGGGACCCACATAACTTGCTAACGTCAATACATCAATCAGCCTGGTGCGTTGTTACACCTGTCAGGCTGCTGCTTCAATCACGTACAACGTTGAGAGGGTTACGGGTAACCCTCCCATTAAAACATTTATGATCATTTTTTAGGCCCACCGAGGTGTGGTTCACAAATCCGGACCATCCATTATGTGTGTTCCACTTGGATGAGGGGTCAAACCAAGTTTCAGATGCATCCAAATTTTAGGTGGGCCCCACCAAGTTCTTTTATATGTTTTAGGATTGTCTTCACATGATTTTAGATGGTATGGCCCACCTGAGTTCCGTGTACTGCTGATTTTTGGGATATCTCATAATTTAAAGGAGACCCATCAAATGCACGGTGTTGATGTTCGACATGCATCACGGTGGGGCCTACATAGCTCGACTGCATAGAACCATTCCCTTTTGTCCGCGTTAGAGCTCGGTACTCGATGCACCTCGAGCCACGAGCTGAGAGGAGGGATTGACTACTCCCCTGCCACCGACCAATGGCTGATCGTCGATGTTATGTGGACCCACCATGATGTATTTATTTCATTCATGTCGGCCATCTAATTTTCTAGATCATTTTATGGCATTAAACAAAAAATTGAGGTATATCCCAATCTCAAGTGGACAACATTACAGGAAATAATGTTGAATAAATATTGTGCAGATCAGGTCGGATCGGATCGGATTAGTCTGGATTGACATTGATCCGAACTCGATCTGATGAACGGTCGGATCTGACTAGGCCAACTCGATCTGGCCCGATCTTGGCCTTCGGTTCGGATCCGTTGGATCAGGTTGGATTATGCCCAGCTCTGTGTACACCTCTAATTATAGCTTAACAGGGATCATCTGCTTGTAGTATTATTATTAGTCCACATCATTTACTTGGTTTTTTAAAAACTAAAGAGAAAAAAGGATTCGAAAATATTATTAAAAGAAAAAAAAAACAACAACATAAAGAAATAGGCATTCTATCGTCTTCTCTCCCAACTCTCCCTCCTCTCTCAACTTCCCTCCCAACTTTCCCTCTTCTCGTCCAACTTTCTCCCCAGGACAAATAATTCATAAATTTTATTACAAAAAGACCACAATTATACCTATTTACATCAAAATGATAAAAGTGAGTATTTATTAATACAACATCAACACATATCCATACAAAGACGTAATTAAATGATAAACATAAAAAATTTCTTGTTAACAGCATTCATTGTCCATGATGAGTTGAAAAGTAACTTAATCAAGTATAGCATATATTAATAAATATTTCTTCACACTTGTGACCTACAATAACAATAAAAAAGTAAATACTCTTGTCACCACTTTATTCAAACTTAAACAATTTACATCGAAACATATAAACAACTATATACCATTATTTTAATGTAGCTAGACGTGTGATGACATTTGATAGAGTTATAAACTAAAAATATTTTTTGCTTTAAATCAATGGTGAGCAAATATCAATATGACACTTCATTCATAGGAATAAAAATTTTATCTTTACTCCCCAAATTGTGAGGTGTCGTCTTGAGGACATGTTGAATTTGTCGACTAAAATTATTCACTGTCTCTTCACTTTTTTCTTTCTTTTTGCATTATCATTTCTCCTTGAACATATAAATTTTTGAAATAGTTCAATCATGATCAACTTAGAATGTTTGTTAAATACATCAATATTTGTATGGACATTGTACATTTATTTTAAAAACTTACATGAAACCATGTATTTAAAAAATGACATTTTAATAAATCTTGTCCGTCTCCCTTTTCTCGACTCTTCAGCAATTCACCATACATGTCTATAAATTGAAACACAATTTTAACAAAAATATAATATGTTAAATGATTATAATCTTTATATCCATGAATGATGGATTAATATATACTTGTGCATAAGGTAGTAAGAGCCTAAAAACATTGCATATGGATATACATTATCATTAAGTTCTCATGTAGGATCAACCAGTATGTTAAATGAACTTCGAAGGATATAAAGTGGTCCACAAAAATCCTCCTTAAAGACATGTAATTTGGTATTAGTATAAGGAATTACCACAATGAAAATAAGTGAATCGATGACGAACTAATTGGTTCACGTGTCATATTTATAGCCAATCATATCAACGAAGTTTCAAATTACAACATCCTCTTCTTGAGACAACATAAGCCCAGCCGTCCTCCTCTTTCATGGTTGAATAATTATCAAGTGATTTAACTTTGCTTTAGTATTACATTTTTGGTATGTTATCGTGTACGGAGATTGTACGACTTTTGAAATATTCTTAATCTTATCATCCTCTTTCACACGCCTCACTAAGGAACTCAGATTTATAACTATAAAATTATGCTTGATGCCCATCACATTCACAGAAAAGAAAATATATGGACTATTTGTAGCTAATGGCGTATCCCACATTACATTCATAGAAGGGAAAAGTTGTGGAGTATAATTTGTTGCTATCCAATTATCCTCCATTATCTCATATAATGAACTGACATAATTGTGATTTTTGTATGACTTTATTAATTTATCAGATAACTCTTTGATAAGTGTTGCACGGTCTTCTAACTTATTTTATATTTATTTTAACACCTCTAATAATTATTTGTGCTCCATTAACATTTATTTGCAATATACGTTCTTTTCATGATTTATATTCTGGGTCATAAATTAGTCCTATTTCGATAGTAAAAAATCTAATACAAGTTGAAATAAACAACAATGAAAACAAAATATTTTAAAATTCTTTTCTAATTACAAATATGTACATGCATATAAATGAAATAACCATTATGTGAAGAATACTTACGATTTTCTTTTTAATCTTTATAGGTTTAGGTTCTAACCACTGACGCATTTCTTTATTCGTGTTAAGATCACCTTGTATAAAAATAATATGGAATCAATTATATAATCTAGTCATATATAATGAAATTAAAATTAAATGAAAAATATTTATAATTTTCTCATCAATTTTCAAAAGTGTAGGTTCTAACTACTGACACATTTCTATATTCAAGTTTAAGGCGTCATATATGAATATCACAACCATCACTTATATGATCATGTGTGAGATCATTTATATTACCAAGCATTCTCAGTATATACAAAATAATCACTATATATGGAATATTTACTAGTTTCTCCTCAATCTTCATTAGATATGGCTCTAACTATTTATGTACTTTTTTATTGTATTTAATGTCTCATGTATGATAATTACAATAATGACTTATATAATCAAGTATACAACAGGTGACTAATTCCTCATAATGGGCAAAACAAATGAATATAAAGCACTAACAGCAAGAAGTAAAAGGTGACTATTATCATTTGTATGGATTATATCTTAAATAATCTAATAAAGATAAATACATCAATATAAATGTATATTTGGACACAATATTGATGAATATTTAATAAAAAAAAATTTTAAAATGTAAATACATGTGCAGATAAGAATGTTTAAAATTTTTTTATGTGTAACAGCCTGTCGATAACTACTTTTATCCCATCTCGAAATACGTGGATACACCATTTTTGTTGATAGCCATAACGAAAGAATAATATACTCTTGTAACCATTGCTATTGAAAATAATATCATTGATGAGAAAGTCATGCAATATATATATATATATATATATATATATTGAAAATAATTTTATTAATATAATAAGTAATACTTACTTCCAAAACCATGATACATCCATCTATATTTTTCTTCTTCTTCACACTTTCAGAAATACACTTAATCAAAAATTCACAAATGGTAGTGGCCTATGCATAACTATGTAAAATTTTTAACTTATTCACATGGTGTAATAGGAATATAGGAGTAGTCTCAATAGTAATTGGAAATAAAATTGTATTGAATAAATACATGATGAACAATTTCACAAAATCAGATGAAGATTCTTACAAACTTTCTTCCAAAAACTTCTCAATATTCTCATCTATTAACTATATCTTAAGAATAACATTTACAAAATATTTTTTCTTTGGTTCTTTATCATAAGCATTCAATTCCCTTATCAAATCCATATATTCTCCGTTCACACTCAACCCAAATATAATAACAATGTTTTGGGATTTAAGAAAGATCATTTTTCCTTCGAGGAGGAAACAATTGTGTCTATCATCCCATCTAACAAGAAAAGTATTTAGAATTGTGTGTTAAACTAAAAACTTCGTAAAATGCATAAATCGATTAAAATGAATGTCTTCCATCACTTTAATATGCTCATTTTTCAATTTTACTTTCTTAATAAAATTATAAAACTTTAACGGAGTACATCTAATAGTATAATTGATATTTTGTGAGTAAATATTCTTCTCCTACATTCAATGCGAAACAATCACAATGAGTTCATTCCATACCTTTTTATATATTACATCTTAAATCATTTTAAATTTGATTAATATTATTTGAAGGAGATGGTAAAATAACTCGCCATGGCATACTAAGTATGGCTTCGATAAGATGTCACGGTATGAGAATATACTTTCTTTTATAAGACAAATAAATGATAAAAGAAAATTAAATGATAACATAAGAAGAAGAAAAATGCTCTGAGCCATATCTAAATTTTAAATAAGTTCAACTTAAACCATCCATATTTAAAGTAAAAGAGTCCAAATGTCAAAGGAATCAAATAACCTAAATAGATTTTTTATTTGTTCTTCATCCTCCATACAATGTGAAATATGCTTTAGGATGTGAATGAATTTTAGGGAGAGCATGTGGTTATATCCGAGGGTGTGTGGGATGATGAAGTATATAATGTTGTTACACTTAAGAATGTGACTTAGTGAAGAGTGTAGTTAGATTATCTTTCGGATATATATAGGTTTTAAAACAAAGTGATATGGTTACACTTTCGGGTGTGATGTGGATGATGGAGTGTTTAATTAGGTTACACTTGAGAATGTGAATTGGTGGAGAGTATAACTTGGTTAACCTAAGAATGTGAGTGAGTTTCAAGAATGAATAATAGGATTACACATGAGGATGTGATGAGAATGATGGAGTGTGTGATGAGGTTAAATTTTAAGATTATGATGTTTTGGTTGAGTGCAATTTGGTAAAATTTAAGGATGTGGGTAGGTTTCAACGTAAAGTGATGGTATTACACTTGAATTTGTAATTGGGAATGATATAGTGTGTGTTGTGGTTGCACGTGAGAACGCGAATTGGTTAGTATAAATTGTACAATGGTTACATTTCAGTTTGTGATGGACTTTCAAAATTAAGTGATGATGTTTACTTTAGACTGTAATGAGGATGATAGAATATGCATGTGATGTAATTATCCTTGAGATTGTGATACGGTTGATTAAGATTATAACTTGGTTCCACTTTAGGATGTGAATGTGTTTTAAGATAGAGTGATGGGGTTACACTTAATCATATGATGGGGGTGATGAGGTGTGTGTTGGAGTTAAACTTGAAAATATGATATGGACAGTGAAGACTATAATTGGTTTACACTTGGCAATATATTATGTATTTTAAGAAAGTGTGATGTGATTTCACTTAAGGGAATGATAAGAACGGAGTATGTGATTATACTTTAGGGTAAATTTTTTTAAGAAAAAAGCTAAGAAAAGTTTAGGAAAATATTAAATACCGACCCACCTAGCTAGCTAGATCCTCATCTTTACATCTAGGCACATCCACTCTGATAAATACAAACAACAACACGTCAATGTATTAACAACCACCAACGATAACCACCAAATCACCTCAATATCCAAATAATGGACCTAGAGTGGATGAAGCATGGCCTCAAAATAACATTGGTAGGCGGATCCTAACCATCTTGCCTTTACCCATTAAATTTGGATGCTAACTATTTACAGATGTGCTTCATCCAGATTTGCATCGAAATTTGCTCTATCTTTTGAACCATTTAATAGTAAAATAATGCAAATCATTAAATAAATCATAACCCGATGAAGAAATCACAATCCACCCAAAGCTCAACTCACAGATGTAAAAAATTTAGATGATGCTCATACCTTGTCGAGCAATGTAAGGAGAAGAGGTGAAAAACTTAAAAAACCAGAGAACTTGAGAGAAGAGGTGTAAGGAGAGAATTTTTTTAAAAAAAATGATATGAGAGAAGTTGGGAGAGAAGAGGTATGAGAAACATTCAAATTTTGTATCATCTATTTATAACAAAATTGGAGAAGAGGAGTTTGTTCTAGAATGGGGAACAACACTCTTTCCCTCACAACCAAAAAATGGAGCGAAGGCTACAGCCTACGGACCGTGGTAGCTAAACCATATCTAAAAGCCTAAAAACATGGCAAAAAAAAGCCGCGAGCTTAATTTCTATCAAGCAGGCTTACTTCCCCCCCTCTCCCTCTCTCTCAGCTGCTCCTTTGAAATGCAAGAGGCCTTGATTCCATTAGTTTTTTCGTACTGAATCCGGCCATATAAGGTTGGATCCCCCCTCCGGTCAGTTGGTAGAGTGTCTCTACTTTAGATGGTTAGATCTGATTTATTTTTCACCAGGTAGCGTTATTTTTGCACTAGCTGGCCAAATCTAGTATGATTTTTTTTTTGCTTTTTTTAGTAGGGTTCGCAACTTTGAGATCTAATGATGTACACTAGGTAGAATTTTTTCTTTTTTTTTTCTATATCACTTAATGCATTTTTTAGTTGTTGGTTCGTGGGGATTCTTGTAAAATTTTTGTGGCCTTATATATGAATTTGCATATGTCATTTTCAAGGTTTATAGAACTGAAATTAAGAGTTTGATTTCTTTTTTTAATTAAATTTTTATATTTCAAGATATGAATTTGGATGCATGAAAGCTTCGCCAATTACTATATTCTGGATTCTCGAACTCATTTTTCATTTTTATTTTTTTCTTAAAAAAATTTTATAGCTTGATTTTATTTTCATTTTACCATAATTTTCTTAATATAAAATTTTTTTATTTCAATTTATAATTTTCGATCTATTGTTTATTGTAGTTTGATGTTGTATGTGGATACTATGATGCATAGAATTATGTGAAAATTGAGTTGCTCATGGCATTCACCATAACCATGATGCCATGGAGCATTGTGGAATATGGGAAACATATGGCTACAAGTGGGGAGCTGGGCCATGCCATAGATGTTGTGAGATGAATTTCTACATTCCTTGCCATATGGTAGCCATTTTTCTCTATTTTGAATTTTTTCACTTGTTTCTCCGTGGAGTATTTAATTGTTATTTTATTTAAAGAAATCTGTATATTAATTATTTGAAGAAATGCTTCAGTTAAGAAAAAGTCTATGTTGAGACAATTCACATGAGGCCCACTTGAGACTCAGCTTGCTTTTGAACATGAAGGCCTTTTTTTAATTGTATAATGACCATTATTAATGTTTGAAATGGTTAGAAATGGAGGTTTATTATGGTTCCTGTTGACCATGGTTTACTTCATCCACTCAACTTATCCAAATGAAAGAAACATAGGGCATGGAAAAATAACAAAGAACGAACATGCGGGATTTTTAAACTGCATAAATTATCTTTAATGATACATAATGCAAGTAATTAATTTCAGTTTCATCTTTCGGCCTTCAAGTTGGTAATTATCTTAAGTTTATAGTCATTTCATATTTTCACTCCTAAAACATCTTATTTTTTTACAAATTTCTTTTTCAAGTTTGACGAATGATCTGTTCTTTCAATTAAAGTAAGTTGGTTTTAACAATTATTATTTATTAATGGTCAATTCTCCCTCAATGTACATTTTGATTTTCTTAAATTTTTTACTGCACCTGTAAAGAAATTGAGAAGGGAAAAGATACAATTAAATGTGAACACTGGCATCGAGAAGGAAGTTGTTTAAAAGATAACTACCTATCGTTCGAAGGTGAATTCACACTTATTTTTATATCTAGTTGCTTTTTACTACTATATTGTTGTGATAGTGTTGCTAAAAGTGTTAATTCAACTTGCATCTTTATACCGTCAACTAATATGATAGATCATGTTATTTTGTTGCGCTCTATTTTCTTCATAAGAGTTGTCTTTTTACAATTTCCTACTGCGTACTACATTCATTTAAAAATATAGGCATTTCTAGAGCTATAAAGTCATATGATAGAGACCACAAGAAAATTGAAGTAGGTTCGGGCCTTGGTTGATTACACAGTACAAGAGTATTTTGTGGTAGTTATGTTGTTTGAAATACATTAGGAACCTTATGCTATGTTGTGGATTGATAATTGAAATGTATAGCGAACAACACTTAGTTCAATTTGGAGGAAATGAAAGAAATTAATGATATTTCTAAATGTCTGTAATGAAGAAGTGACCTAAAATATAAGTTCTTGATCAGCCTAATGGCCATGCCTCTATGAAAGATTTAGATTTCAAGTACATGGAAAATATTTGTGTATGTCTAGACACTGATAACATAGTAGTTAGAATTTACAAACAAGTCAATTTGCTTGAGAGTGTTAAACACCCAAGTTGTTTTTATTTAGATCATTTTGTTCTAATTTTATTTGTTATATGGGATATCTTGATTGTTTATAACATTTTTTAGACTTTCTTATGCACTTTTGATGAAAATTTTCTACCATCTTTAAGAAGTAGTGGTCCTCCGTCTATTCTAAAAGATAAGCATTCTCTTTCTGAAAGTGCACAAGAAGAATTGGCTGAAGTGAAAATACTCTCAAGTGACCATCAAAGACCAAGTGGGAAGCACCACGAAAGTAGAAATGGTATGATTCTGTGACTAGAGCATAAACCATCTGCATTTGCATTTGGGGGCATGCTAAAAACATAAACCTGATTAAACAGGATTTTGTTTTTGCTTGTTTTTGTTGCTCCAAATCACAAGGCCGAATGGATAAATTGTCATCCATGCTAGGTAAACATAATCTATGGATAATTATACTTATGATATATCAATTTCCATTTCTTTCAGATTCTACTATTTACTGGAGCAATGTGGCCTTTCATATCATTGTCGGTGTTTAATAAGAGCTCTTTCATTTTTCCAAAGGGGTTGTTTGGTTATAAGCTTCGTTCTGTCCATCTGAGTCAGGCAACATGTTGCTAGTTTTTGAACCCAGTTTTTCCATGGGAACTATAAACTTTTTCCCAACCATCCACTCTTTTTTTCTTTTTTATAGTTGTTGTATAAGATTGTTTTTTCACAAAAAAAGTGTAAAAAGTTGTCCAAACTCGGAGAGCTCAAGAGCTAGATGGCAGTTTTTCTTTTTAAAAAAAAAAAAAATTTCGGACCATTTTTAACTTATTATTGACAATATAATATATATATATATATATATAAATAAAGTAATATCATTTTTGTTTAATATTCAAATTTAATTATACTATATGACATTTTTTAGATTCTGCTGTAACGAAATCTGATTTTTTGGCATTTTTTTTAAAATTCCTTTAAAAGAAAATAGCTGCGGATCTAATTTATAGCTGGTTTTTTTCTCATTTTTTAAGTAAATGGCTAAAGATTTAGTCTGTAACCATTTCTATTAGTTCATAGACATTGCTACTTTTGGCCATGGCTCTAGCCCGGTACTAATGGTTGCGGCCCCACTACGAATTAAAACCGTTGCTCCTTTTTTTGGTAGTGTTTGTTTTATTTATTTTTTTCAAAATGGGAGATGAGGGGTTGGTTCTAGAAGGGGAAATGACATTGCATCTCGTGTGGGGTTTTTTTTTTTTTTTTTTCTTCTTTTAATAATAATTATATTTCCTTTTTTTTTTTGTTTTTTTTGTAAAGTTTATCACCAAAGGTAGCAATAATGACATGAACCGATGAACATGAAACAAATAGACACTATGTTTTGCTACAAACAGAGGATCCAGACTCATTTCAAATATACTTGTACAAGGAGGTAAAGTAAAATATTATCATTATATTTTCACTTTATAAATTTACTATTTTTATAGCAAGGTGAAATAAACACTGTAGCAAAATAATTATCTAACTCAAATGTAAGTGATGCGGGTAAATAGTCATAACTCATTTACAATCATTTGCCATTCTAAATTGGGAAACCAAATAAATTCGTGTATCCTAAACAATGTATCAAACATGAAACCACACCATACAAAATAGTGGTTGTTGAACACCCACCATTAAAACCTTTTAAGGTCCACCATAACCTTTTTTTTTTCTACCATCTAACTTGTTAATAAGGTTATTAAGACCTGGATGAAGGGAAAACGACATATAGCAGGCTGATTCAAAAATTTTGTGGCTTATAACAAGCATTTAATAGTGGGAATTCAATCCCTATTGTGTTATCCACCTGAGATTTGTATCTACTTCATTTCTGGTCATGTCCTAAAATAAGCTAGAAAAACAGATGAATGAGGTAGAATACAATGAGGTGCATCCCACGATCAGGGACACCCACCTATTGAGATCTGGGGTCATAGCTAATCCACGTCCGGTCACAATGTGCGCTACCTAATAAATGATCCAGACATCTTTCACATGTGAACTATGCTGGATCTTTTGACATGTTTTTCTCCATTGGTTGAGCCTTAAGTAAAAAAGGTTAAAGTGATTTAGGTGCGAAGAGACTGAAGAGGACATCAATGAACACCCATTGGCTGACTCATCAAGCCAGTCCACTCATTGGCAAGCTAGGGCTACACTCCCAGGATTAAAAAGGAAAATCGGATTGGAAAAATTGTACGAATGGTCTATATTCATCATACATGATTACATCATCTAATGAATTACCAAGATCACACATACCTATTCTATATTGGTATGTTTACGACGAATGACCTCTACCATCCATGATCATGCGAATCGCCTTGACATTGCAAGTTCTGCAATAAGTTCAGATTTTCTATTTGTAGCAAGCAGAAATGTTGGGAGAGGACGAGAGTCCGAATCCTCTGTTTCAAACAGAAATGTTGGTAGAGAATAGGAAAAGTTGTGAGAGAAGTTGAGAGAGAAGAAGGAGAGAACACGATGGAATGCCTCTTTCTTTCTGTTATTTTTCTTTTTTCTTTTTTCCTTGTCTTGTTTCTCATTATTTATTTTTTTCTTCTGAAATAATTTTGAATCTGTTTTCCTCTTTAATTTTTTAGAAAACCAAGTAGATGAAGTGGACTAATAAAAATGCTACAAGTAGATGATCCCTGTTATACTATAACAGAGGATCCGAACCGCATAGAAATGAACTATTGTGATGGGCGATATGGGCCCTATGTAAAATAATCCAGGGGATACTAGTGGCTAGAAAAAAGGGGATGGTTAGAGTAAGGGCCGACATTAATAGAGGAAAAACTTATTGACAATTATGGAATAATTGTACAAATCAAGCCCCATATCAAGCACAGTCATGTATGGGATAATTGCATAAATCAAGGCTCATATCAAGCACAGCCGTGTATGGGATAATTGCACAAATCAAGCCCCATATCAAGCACAGTCGTGTATGGGATAATTGCACAAATCAAGCTCCATATCAAGTACAACCATGTATAGCTCATAGTACATTCCATAAGTAGCACCTTTTTAGTTGTACAAATATAGCACCATGATTGATTGTAAAAACACTATCAATAGAAAAATACAAAGCAGATGAGAATATTTTTCTCCTTGTACGTTTCTTATCATGGTATCAGAGCATCTCGTTCTTTGGGATCTCTAACATTTCCGTTTCCATGGCTGAACCCAGCCAAACTCCATCCCAACTCATCAGTGATCTCACTTCACCATATTTCTTAACCGTTGCCGACAACCCTGGAGCAACCTTAGTTCTAAAACTTATCACCATCGACAATTACCCCTCATGGCGACGTTCCATGCGTATGGCTCTCAACGCCAAAAATAAACTTGTTTTCGTTGATGGCACTTTAACAAAACCTGTAGATGCATCCATAGCTACAATGTGGGAGAGGTGCTGCGACACGGTTCTTTCTTGGTTATTCAACTCCATCGAAAAATCTCTAAGGCAAAGCTTGATCTATTGTCAAAATCCTTCTGAAGTATGGAAAGACTTAGACCACCGATTCTCTCAAAGCAATCACCCGTGGTTGTATCACCTCAAGCGTGATCTCGTCAATCTATATCAAGATTCCATGAGTGTTACATCCTACTACAATACCATCAAGGGACTCTAGGATGAATTGCACACTCTACAGGAACCTAACTCTTGCACATGCAGTGCTCGAAAAAATGCTTCAGCAAAGGAAAACACGGAACATTTATTTTATTTTCTCATGGGCCTTAATGATTCCTTCAACAATATCAGGAACCAAATTCTAGCTATGGATCCTCTACCCTCCATTGCCAAAGCATATGCTACTATTCATCAAGAGGAGACACAATGCCATCTTCATCTACCACTCCTACCCACACCCAACAACATAGCCATGACTGTTTCTCACTCTTCCAATCCAATCCACAACAGAGCACGAAATGGAAAGAAGTGTTTCAAATGGGGAAAAGAAGGCCACCTTGTTAAGAGTTGCTATGAGATTATTGGATACCCAGCCCATTAGAATACCTCCAAGCCTAAGCAGAAGCCTGCTGCCGTAACTACTCCAACCGTCACAGCCAATGCACTATCTTGGACATCCTCTCCTTCCACTACAAGTGTAATCCTTGGCCTCTCCACTAAGGAATATCGACAATTGATGGGTCTTCTTCAGCCAAGTCATGTGGATGATTTTTCTAGTACCTCTAGCATTTTATCACTCACTGGTTGTATGCCCTCCCTGCCTTGGGTCATTGACACGGGTGCTTCAGTGCATGTGGCCTCTATGAATTGTTTGCCTCATGCTACCCATGTCACGACTCACTCGCAGTCCCTCACTTTACCCACAGGGGCTACAGCTCAAGTCACTCACACGGGCAATCTTGTTTTATCTCCCTCCTTTCAGCTCACTAATGTGTTATTTGTCCATGGTTTTCAATACAATCTTATTTCTGTTAGCCAGCTTACTAAAGCCACCTCTTGCCTTATTTTTTTACTCCATCTCTTTGCATTTTTTAGGACCAACACACGAAGAAGTTGATTGGAATGGGTGAGGAACGTGGAGGTCTATATCACCTTCGAGCCCCGGGCCCCATTGCTCTTCACACCGACTCTACCGCCCACCCGTTATGGCATTTTCGTTTAGGTCATCCTTCACTTCCTTGTACTCCGAAAGATCTATCTGATTTGAATAAAGATGCTCATTGTGATATTTGTATTCGTGCTAAAAATACTCGTTTACCTTTTTCATTGGTTGAAAATAAAAGTGCAAATCCTTTTGATCGTATTTACTGTGATATATGGGGTGGCTATGCCACACCTTCTCATTCTGGTGCACATTATTTTCTTACTATTGTAGACGATTATTCTCGTGTCACTTGGGTTTATCTCATGAAATTTAAATCAGACACTTTTTCTTGTCTCACAATTTTATTTTTTTTATGATCAAAACCCAATTTCATTTTGACATAAAACGAATTTGCACCGATAATGTCAGAAATTTTTAGTTCATCGCCTACAAAACTTCTCTTCTGATCATGGTGTGCTTCATGAGTGTACTTGTGTTGGAACTCCTCAACAAAATGGTGTTGCCGAGCGAAAACACCGTCACTTTTTAAATGTTGCTCGTTGTTTATGTTTTCAAGCTTATTTACCTATCTCTTTTTAGGGTGAATGCATCATAACTGTCACGTATTTGATTAATCGTACCCCGTCGGTCTCTCTATATCATAAAACTCCATATGAACTTCTTTTTCATAAAGCCCCCACTTATGCACATCTTCGTGTTTTTGGTTGTCTATCTTATGCACATGCTTTGAACATTCATTGTGATAAATTTTCACCACGTGCCTCCCCTTGTATTTTCCTTGGTTATTCTCTTAGTTACTCCACCTATCATGTATATAGCATAGAAACTAAGAAATTTTTTTCTTCACGAGATGTTCGTTTTGTTGAGACTATCTTTCCTTATGCTGACCCTACATCTTATAACCTCACAGACACCCCACCTACTGTCGCTCCTGTCTCTATCGACCCCACCTATATCTTTCCTACACTTCCTCCCCAAGAGCATTTTCCTAACCATCCCACTAATAGCCCCTCTCTTGAACCCATTGAACCTAACCTTCCCACTGCCTCCTCTCGGCCACACCGCCAGATCATTCGTCCTTCCTACCTTCAAGATTATATCTGCTTAGACCTCTCGGAACCTTCACGTTCGACTCCTAATCCACAAACTTTCTCAGGTACGGTTCATTCTTTACCTAATTTTCTCTCTTATCGTTTTTTTAGTCCCAACTACTTTGCTTTTCTCACTTCTGTTTCCAAAAATGTTCATAACCCTCACATTTATTCTCAAGCTGTTCTTATTCCTCACTGGCGAGCTGCTATGGTTGATGAAATTAAAGCCCTGGAAGCTAACCATACCTGGACTCTCGAACCCCTTCCTCCCAATAAAAAACCCATTAGTTGTAAGTGGGTTTACAAAACCAAATTCATGGCTGATGGATCCATCGAACGTCACAAAACTCGGTTAGTTGCCAAGGGTTACACCCAGGTAGAAGGTTTGGATTATCATGATACTTTTGCTCCAATTGCCAAACTTGTTACACTTCGCTATCTTCTTGCTTTAGCTACAACTAAAAGTTGATTTTTACACCAATTGGATGTTCACAATGCCTTCCTTCATGGTGATCTTGATGAAGAAGTATACATGCATCCACCTCCTAGTTATTGCCCTCAGAGGGAAAAGCATTTCTATCGCTTGCACAAATCCTTATATGGTTTTAAACAATCTTCTCACCAATAGTTCTCCAAACTGTCTCGTGTTCTTACCTTGACAGGTTTTTCTCAATCTAATACTGATCATAGTCTCTTCACCAAGACTAAGGGCACCGTGTTCACTGCCATCCTGATCTATGTCGATGACATTCTTGTTACAGGCAATGACCTACCGGCCATCACTACTCTCAAGAACTACTTGGCTACTACATTCAAGATCAAAGACCTAGAGAATCTGAAGTATTTTCTTGGCATTGAAATAGCACGTTCACCTGCTGAAATTTTTTTCAACCAAAGCAAATACATTCTGAACATTCTCTCTGATGCTGGTCAACTTGGTTCTCGTCTTGCTTACTTTCCTATGGAGCAACATTTTAAACTCAATGACACTAATGGTACCCCTCTTGTTGATCCAACCTCTTACCGCAGCTTGGTTGGTCGTCTCATCTACCTGACTATTTCACGTCCAGATATTACTTACATAGTCAATCTTTTAAGCCAGTTTATGCATGTTCCTCGTGCGCCCCATCAGCAAGCCGCCCTCCGGTTACTTCGATATTTGAAGATCACTCCCGGTTATGGCTTATTTTTCTCTTCAGCCTGTAGTTTCCAATTATCTACCTATTGTGACTCTGACTGGGCTAGTTGCCATATGACTCGTTGATCCACCACTGGCTTTGTTGTTAAACTTGGCGATAGCCCCATCTCTTGACGTACCAAGAAGCAATCCACTGTCTCTCGCTCTTCTGCTGAAGCTGAATATCATGCCATGGCCAACACCTCTTGTGAGATTAAATGGCTACGCTCTATTCTTCGTGATCTCACAATCTCTCATTCTCACCCTGCACTATTTCATCGCGATAATCAAGCTGCCATTCACATTGCACGCAACTCGGTTTTCCATGAACGCACCAAACACATAGAGATTGATTGCCACTTGGTGCGTGAGCATATTCGCGTTGGTCTTCTTACTCCCGCTTATTCACCTACTTCCCAACAACAAGTTGATCTCTTTACAAAACCTTTGGGACGCGAATCATTTGTCTTCTTCACATTCAAGTTGGGCATTATAGATTTCATGCTCCAACTTGAGGGCGAGTATTGACAATTATGGAATAATTACACAAATCAAGCCCTATATCAAGCACAGCCGTATATGAGATAATTGCACAAATCAAGCCTCATATCAAGCACAGTCGTGTATGGGATAATTGCACAAATCAAGCCCCATACCAAGCACAGCCGTGTATGGGATAATTGCATAAATCAAGCCCCATATCAAGCACAGCCATGTACAACTCATAGTACATTCCATATGTAGCAATATTTTAGTTGTACAAATATAGCACCGTGATTGATTGTAAAAACACTATCAATAGAAAATACAAAGCAGACGAGAATATTTTTCTCCTTGCACGTTTCTTATCAAAACTCAAACCCATGAAAACCCACCCATTTAAATAATGTTTGAGCCATCGGTTTTGAGTATGGCCGTCAGTGGGCCGGGCCCAGGCTATGCCATGCTTTTCTGAACCCCGGCTGCAAAGTAAAAGACTAGGCCCCAACATGGCTTAGGTCTTCAACGGGCTAAATCAAATAGGTCGAACCACGTCCCATGAGGACAGTGCACTAACCAATTCGGAGATGAACCACCAACTCATGTGGTGCACCCCATCATGCATGATATATGACAAAAATACTCTTGAGACCCTGAATAATCCAGTTATTAAATGGACCAAATCTTCAAGGACCCCACAGCCTCCACGCTTATATTCAAACCCAAGCACGGACCAGAGCAGGCTGGACCCAAAATCCTGATGCTCAACCCCAACCCATTGACAACCCTCGAAAAAAGGTCCAGCTCAATAGACACGGACGTGGATTTAGGGCGTGTTTGGGCAGTGGGATTAGAAGGGATTAGGTGGGATGGGATCTGGTCCTGTGCCAATTCCACTCCATGTTTGGAAAGAATAGAAAAGCTTGGAATTAGATTAGATGGGATTGCATTGGTCCCATGCCAATTTCACTCAATTTTAGCAAGTTGTGTAGGTCCCACCATGATGTGTGGGCTATATCCACATTGTCCACCCATTTTTCGAGATTATTTTAGAGCATGGGCAAAAAAATCAAGTAAATCTAAAGCTCAAGTGGACCCCACCATAGAAAGCAACGGGGATTAAATACTTACTGTTGAAAACTTCTTTGTGACCACATAAGTTTTGGATCTGCCTCATTTTTAGGCCCATGCCATAAAATGAGGTTACAAAACAAATGAACGGTTTAGATATAATGCATGTGTGTTATTCTCAATAATTTCAAATGATGGTGGGTATATCCATTCAATGTACCACCGTATTACCAACAAAGCATGGAATTAATTTAATCCCATCACAACATGGGACAATCCCTGCGATTGGTAATAATTATGTATTTTGAATCCCATCTCACCTAATCCCTTCTAATCCCAGCGCCCAGACGCGCCCTTACTGCAAAAAGCTTTAGCAGGAAGTTACTCCACAAGGATGCTGGTGGGAGCCCAGCAAGATGTTTGTGAGAAATTCGCCCCATCCATTCCTTTTTCTATACCATTTTAGGACTTATGACTAAAAAATGAAGTGTATCCAACACTTAAGTGGGTCACATGAGAGAAAACATTGGGCATTTAGTGAGAACTGTTGAAGCATTTTTATATCCATCAAAGTTTTGCATAAGGCTATCATTTTAGTGTTTTTATTTAATCACATTAAGAATAACCGTAGAAACGGTTCCAGCATAGGAATTTCTTTACCCAATTTTCCCTCTCGTAGAACCCACTTAACTTTTTTAACCACTTCATTGTTCATCGCACTCTTGAATTGATCTCTCCCAACGGAGGGAGGAAATAGATTTCTCACATACATTATAGTGGCCCCACCCAACATCCTTGCCTGTAACTTGCTTTGGCAGAAATCATCGTGAGATTGACCAATCGAAGTTCCTACTGCATAAAGTTCTTGCTCAAGGATTTTGTATACATCAAATCCGTTCATCTAAATTTTTAGTTCATTTTAAAACATGAGACCAAAAATTAGGTACATCCAAAACTAAAACAAGCCACACGGGAGAAAACAGTGGAGATTTTGCGACCGCTGTTGAAATATTTTTATCGCCATGAAAGTTTTGTATCAGTTCAAGTTTTCCGTGTTTTCAATTCATGTCAATGAAAATGATCTTATAAACGTTTAAATGACATACAAACATTAAGGCAGAGCCTAGAAAGGTTTCAACGGTATCATTCCTTTCCCCATTGTTTTATATCTTATGGCTCACTTGAATTTTGGATCCTCCTTAATTTCAATAGCATGTATTAAAATGAGCTTGGAAAATGGATGAACGGGTTGGATTTCTCGTAAACATTACGGTGGACCCCGCCTTGCATCCTAGGGCAGGAACTTCTGCCTAATGCTTTAGCAGGAAATCCGCGTCCATCGAAGTGGTCCCATTCTCCCCCAGACGCAGACGTTGCTGAAAATAATGGGACCCACTGTAACTCGATCACAACCGAAATCCAAAGTACTCAATAAGGAAAAATGTAAATATATTAAAATGTTTAGATTACTCAAATAATATTATTTATTTGTTTTTACATATAATCTATCAATTGTAGGATACAATATATAAATAGTTTGGATTACTAATAAAAATATTTACGTGCGCATGTTATAAAGATAAAAATATTATTTCATCTTTTAAAAAATATTATATTATTATTTTAAAAATTCTTGCAATTAGATTGACTGATTGGTTACAAATTGCATGTGAAGATCGAAGTGTGCCACATAATTTTTTGGTCCAGCGTGATATTTATATATCATCTGAACCGTTCATTTTGTTGTATAAACCAAAAAACAGAAATATTGTCCTAATGGAAAACTTGCATGGCTCACCGAAGATTTCAGTGGTAGGCATTCAATTCCTGGATTTGCCTCATTTTAGACGTCGTGTATAAAGATGAGCGGGCCAATCTGATGGACGGAGTGGATTTCACACAGGCATCGCACTGGGGGCACGTAGTATCCTACTAAAGGAACTTCATGTGGGTGGGGGACGATGGAAGTTCGCTTCTCATTTTGAGATATTTCTCGTCCAATCGTGTGAGTAAACAAACCAACGGTCTGGATCACTCAGCCATGGGTCTCACTTGTCAGAATTGAAAACACGTGTACAGTGTCCGGTGTACGGTTTAATCCCTCAGAAGGGGGAGCTTGTGAAAGATTGTGCGGCGCTCCACTCAAAATCTCTGTGGTATCTGAGAGAGAGAGAGAGAGAGAGAGGGAGAGAGAGAGATAGAGATGGCGTCAGATCTGGACCGGCAGATAGAGCAGCTGAAGCGATGCGAGCCGTTGAAAGAGTCAGAGGTGAAGGCTCTCTGCCTCAAAGCCATGGAAATCCTCGTCGAGGAATCCAACGTCCAAAGGGTTGACGCCCCCGTCACGGTATTTGACGCTCCTCTCTCTCTCTCTCTCTCTCTCTCTCTCTCTCTATATATATATATATATATATATATATGTATCTGTTGAAGAAGGATAGTTGATATTTATACCCCTCTTTTTCTAACGATACATCCATTTTTTGGGAGTTTTACTTCTCTGGTAGTTCACCACCATTTTAGGAATGCGTGTATAGTTGTACAGCAATCCAGACCGTGGAAATCGCTGACCTAATTGCGGACGGGGCGTAACCAAATGAATTACACTGAAAAAACGAGTAACCATCTGATTCTGCAGTTGGAATTTGGACTAGTCGCTGTTTAACTTTAGCTGTTTAGTTGTTAATGATCAATTTGATGGTTGCTGTTTCTTGATCGATGTGATCCATCTGCAAGGTGGTCTGCAGTTTGGATGATCTTGATAGCAGATGTATGTGAAGAGGATGAATTGATTGATGTCGTTTCAAAGTGGTGGTGACTCTGCAACTCTGCACGTGTAATGCAGCTAGATTCAAATGAAGAAAGCTAGTTGTAAAAGAAGATCATGCACTGCATTTGTGTTCCATATCAAACCCAAAATTCAAAAATTTGGTGTGCAATAAGTTGCCGATTATCTTCCAAGAGCCATATCCAGGAATTTGCGCAAATAGCTAAATTGCTCTCTAATCGGGCCACCGAATAACAAACCCCCAAAAGTGCTACTACATGAAAAAAAGTTCCCCTTTTAAACTTTTTCTCAATTTAGGATTCGTTGTAAGACTCTTAACATTTTTAAAAAAATGTGTATGGGCTATGCCAAATATAAAGCCTATGTACACGAAGATCCCAAGTTTTCGTTTTGGATTTGAACCCTACTTTCTTAAAATTATCCACCAAATGGACTTTCCTAGAAAGCAGGAAATAGTCTATAAACTAGGAAATAACCATACTATGATCTTTAAAGATATTTGTCATTTGTCTAGAAAGATGCATCTACTTTGGAGGCTAATTCACACTTATGGACGGATTTAGACTGCATTAACTCCCCCTAGCTTTGAAAAACCCATCCACGAGTTTGAAGCCTGCATCGATCTTTGAATTTGGAGTATTGTTGTAGTATGCCTTTAGTTGCCTGAGGGACTTGATGATGAAGACCCAAAAGTCACCCAACCAACGGACTGCTAGAATTGTCCGTCTGCTTCCCCTTGCTTGCTCGTGTGTGTACAGTGTCCTAGAATGCTTTCCTTCTCCATATCGCTGATTGTGTAACTTGTTTTGCTTGTTGTAACACCCTTACCCTTTGCAGTCTTAATGACCTCGGAATTTTCTTTAGTCTCTGGCATGGCAACAATTGTCCATATTCCTACATCGTCTGTAAGTGGATAATTCTTCACCGGATGGAAGGCAATCTCTTTCTCCTTGTTCGTAACCTTGTAGGTTTTGGTGAACCCACAATATTACAAAAGGCAATTGTACAACCGCAGTCGTCCTGAAAACACATGAGAAACTCACATTGAAGCAACTTCACACCAAACGGATTCTGTGTGGCATGGCCCCAATGAATAAGTCACCAAACATTGGCAGTTGATTGGTAGAGATTACTCGCTAATGACACTATATTTACGTTATGCCACTTTTTATGTTAATCTTAGTAGTCTTTCTTCACAAGATACCTGTGCATAGAAAACACTGGTGTGCAACCAATTTTTCTACACTTCCTCATTAGTGGCCTGTATGCATCGAACCATGAATGAGAGATAAATGCTTTTATCTTGATACCATCTATCCCCTTATCGTTGTCGTCCTTACTAGTCTCATTTTTTTGCTCATCCTCTAAGCCATAATCTTCGAGTTGTCTATCATAGTAGTTGAGGAATTTAAATGAGCATATGGTGGAAACATGTTCTTCACCTCCAAACTTAAAATATTTAGCAACATTACCCGCTCCTTTGATGCCTCTCCCATTTCTCGCTCTTCAGGACCCTTAGTTGACATGGTCTTTTGGCTCTCCTGTTAGCGATATAGGAGCACACGCATTCCTAGCATTGCATCTAACGGGCACCTTTTGGTGATGCTTGAGCTCATACTGCAATCTAACAAGCTTCATCCACACTATTTGGCTTAACTCCCACCATCTCCCTCTGGATTTCTAGTTTCAATCCATTGCATTGTCGGGCAATTTGTGCAATGTTGTCTCAAATAATTCACGTTGAACAATCAAATTGTTGTATCTTCTCTGTGTGTGTGTGTGTGTGTGTGTGTGTATTCTTCAATGATCGTGTTCTGTTGCCTTAATGAAAGGAGATCTCAAAACATAAGGATCTTGTAGTATGATGGCAACAATCATCTTTTCAATATGGCCTTCATTTCCTCCCAAGTTGAGATAGGAGGAGGTCCACTATGCCTCAAATTACCTTCTAAAAGAAAAAACTTTCTCAAATTGGCTTCAATAGAAGTCCTCCAATTCTGAGGAGACCACTTAAGCTTCAGAGCTGTAATCATAGCTTGACACCATCAGTCATCTAACACTACTTAAAAATAGATTACCAATGATTATTGTTGATCAAGGTTTTCTAGTACAATCTTCAATTTCAACCTTAATGCGACTTGTCAGCTCTTTTCAGCGATGAAGTTGACCATTATCGGGATAATCATGACTAGGGGCCATGGGTGCCTTTGGTCCTTGTTGAGGGTATCAAGACTGCTTGTGTGCTTGATAGCCTGATAGGTCTTGTACTCGTATCCGTAATTGACATCGTCTCTACGCACTATTTGAAACACAGGCTGCCTGGGTGAATTATTCCCTGACTTCACATATTCTTCAATATTTTCCCTAGATACTATTCCCCATGTTTTCTTCTAGTATAGACAACCGGATATTCATCTCACTCATTCACTTATCAAATTGTTTCGTCAATTATTGTATGGCACTCATAATATCACCTTGGTTCTCCATTAAAAAAAAAAGCCCCCACTTTGGTTCTCACTAGTCATCATAGGACTAAAAGAAGTCCCAGCCCTTGTAGGCAAAAAAAATGGGTATCTAGGTGGGTAATAGATCAGCAGGTTTAGATTTGGAACTTGGGGGAGAATTTTGGGAACTGGAAAGTTGGGAATTTGTTTTCTTCTGAGATTTGGGGATGGTGATAATAAGATTTTGTTGGATATGGGGGTGTGGGAATGGTTACTATTTTTATAGGCTTGGGGAGATGAGAGGGATAGGGTTTTGATTTGGGTTTGGGGTAGGGATGTAAGCAGACATTAATGAAAATGCTTTATTTTTTTTCAAGTTTCCAAGGACCAAACTTGCTCTGATAGCAATATAATGTAACTAGATTCAACCAAAGAAAACTAGTTGCTAGACAAGATCACATTTTCACATTCCTGATTTGTTTTCCATGCAAACGAAAAATTCAGAAATTTGAAGAAAATCAGTTACCAATGATCTTCCCAGGAGTTGCACACATGAATTTGCACAAATAGATAAATCCTCCTCCAATCTGCTACCAAATAACAACCCCCAAAATTGTACTGCATGAGGAAAGTTCCCCTTTTGAACTTGGTTTCAATTTAGAATTAATCATAACATAAAAAAGAACATGAGTATACTATGGGCTATGCCCAAACATAAAGCCTACACATGCAAAGTTCCCAAGTTTCCCTTTCGGAATCAATCTCTACTTTTCCCAAAAATATCCACCAACTGGAATTTCTGAAAAAGCAGGAAAATAATCTGTAACTAGGAAATAAACATACTGTGCATAAAATACCACATGCATTGCATGCAAACTAATCTTTAAGGAAACTGCTCACACTTGTGGACAGATGGGCCCACTTTGGAGACAGTTCATATGTATGGCTGGGCGTAGAATGCACTGACATGGTATAGTTGTACAGTAATCCAAACCATCCAAATCACGGACCTGGTTGTGGATGGAGCATAACCAAGAAAAGAAATGTTCACATACAACATTGCATGTGAACATTCTCATATAATGGTTTCATCCCCTCTAACATGTAGAACACTTGTTCCACGAAAAGGTGCGCCACAACATAAACATCACCTGGGGGTAAAGCCAAGATGGCCCACTCATCAGGCAGGCTACACTTTTGAAATCAATGGACATCCAATGATTTGATTCAATCTATGGACATGGCCCACCTTTTGCAATGCTGCGATATTCCACACAAATGACGCATTAATGGGAAAGAAATCATTGCATATGACACAACATCATACGTGAACATTTCTCACTAAAAAATTGAACTGAGGAGATGACAATAACCATCTGATTTTACACTTGGATTTTGGACTGCCGACTGTTTTACTTTAAGCCATGCTTTTGATAGGCATCGATTAGATTGTTAGGATTTCTTGATCAGTGTGTGTTTGGAGATATGTTCCATCCACTGTGTCCCTCGATTTGGGTGATCTGGATAGACATGCATGAGTGTCACATATGAGGAAGATGAATCATGGTCACTCCTCATTCGTAGTCATGGCGTAGGTCAGACTGTCTAAACCACTGACTTGGTTGTGGATGGAGCATAACCAAAAAAATTACACTTAGTAGCCATCTGATTTTTACCCCTTGAAAATTGGATCCACTATTTTACTTTTAGCCATCCATTTATAGCCATCAATTAGGGTTGAGGGTTAAATTCTAGGTTTCTAGAGGGATCTGATTTAGGCTTGCCAAAGAAATCTGACCTCCTGGCTTTTTCATCGGTAAAGAGCTTGCATATATAACATGCGGATGACTAGAAGAGTGAGGGAGAGTAGCTAAAGCACTATCAGCTTGAAGGGCAAAAAGAACAGAGGATATGCCCATCATCATCATCATCATCATCATCATCAAGGCCTTATCCCAACTAATAGGGGTCGGCTACACAAATCCTTATTCTGCCACCACACTCTAGCAAGGATCATATGATTCATATCCTCAATTAAACCATAGGTCATCAAGTCTTTTACTACTTCCCTGCACATCCTTTTGGGCCTTTCCCTTGCCCTTCTATAGCCTTCAACTTGAACCAACTCACTCCCAACGGGCATAGTGCTTGGTCTTTGTTGCATGTGGCCAAACCATCTAAGTCTACTTTCCCTCATCTTATTACTAGTGTTTTCAAAGGCGTACAATTTACGATTCAAATCATGTTGTGAACATGTTGATATGAATCGTAGCTCCAAATCACAAATCTACATAATTGCACAATTGTCATATGAATTGTATTGAATTATGTAATCGTAAAATGCATAAATGGGGCCCAAATTGCCTAAAAATAATTTCTCATTTTTATAAGTTTTTTCCTACCTTCTTTACCCTGATGCTTTTAAAACATGTAAGAGGCCCTCCTATTAAAAATCCTCATTTTTGTTTTTTGAGAGAAAGAGAGGAGACTAGTGGATTTTTATATCCAAAAACACAAAATAAAGAAATCAAAATATCATTTTCGTCAGTCAACATAATCCAATGCCGCTTTTTCGAACATGATACTGCACTCAAGAAAGGTACAAAGGATGTAAATTATTAAAGGGTTCTTATATGTTTTAAGGTAAATTTCTTGAAAGACAAAAAGTTAAAGGAAAGACAAGAATCCTTTGACATTATCACGATATCTTACCAACTTACCGTATGCAAGTTCTCAAATGCCATTATTATGATATCTATACTTTTTATGGTGCATATTGATGGAAAATTGATGATTGATTGGTTTTAAATTTTTCCTGGTTTATTTTTTTATAAAGATTTTCTTTTAACTTTTAAGAAAATCAGAAAAAATCTTATGATTTACGATACAATTTGCAATTTGATACAATTCAACCTCCATTATGATTTGCAATATGATAACGATTTTAACAACATTGCGTATTACCTATTGGTGCTACTCCTGAGTTCCCTTGAATGCATTCATCCTTAATTCTTTCCTTGTCTTGCTATTCATCCATCTCAACATCCTCATTTCCTGCTCACTCATCCTATCAATATGTTGTTCCTTGACTGCCCAACACTCGTCCCATAAATCATGGCTCATCTTATAGCTATGCTATGAAATTTCCCGTTAGTTTGATTGGTGGTACATGATGATCACATAAAACTCCAGATGCACATCTCCACCTTCAGGAGATGTCCAACCTTTGAAAAATTAGTTTCCTGCCCAACCAAAGCTCGGAGCTTTTCATTGAGAATGAATTTACCATATTGCCCTTTAAGGATGGTGGGACCTGAAATGCAGACTTGGCAGTTGGATAGACTGGAAGTTGGCCAGCCTACGTGAAGTAGTCGACAACCTCTCCCCTACTTTATCAGTGAAATCGGTACCACTGGCCTCAACATCTTCCCCCTTGGCAATTGGACGAGTGGCTACCCCATAATTTGGTGTATTTGACAAATATCGTGCATCAATCTTGCAATTCACTAAGAAACGGAATGGGGTAGGTTTGGTGATTGTTAATGGTCTTAATGTTAGTTTTATGATCCAATATAGGGAGATGAAATGTGATTGCAAGTAACAAATGTCACGGAAAATTCTAGTCTCTGTTTCCTCTATATTGGAAATATCTCCCCCCCCCTAAAATTTCCTTATTTGTGTTTTTATTAATTATGCTAAAGAAATAAGGAACCTATGTTATACGATTATACAATTCAACCAGTCCCCTTACGAATTAATGGTTCAATTTTGATTTCCTGAACACCAGATAACCATTTGTAGTATTCTTGTATTTGATCATCATCATCATCAAAGCTTTGTCCTAGCTATTTGGGATCAGTTTTATGTTTGCTAGTTAATCCTATCTGAGTCACTATCCTAGTATCCTTGGTAAGTGAACAAGGCTTCATATCCACTCTCACCACCTCAGTCCAAGTGCTTTTAGGTCTTCCTCTCATTCTCTTTTCAGGTCCTTCACCCTGATCAATGTTCCCTTATTTACAAGCCATCTTGACTCTTTGGTCTTCATTGACATACCAAACCATCTCAATTAGCTCTCCATCATCTTTATCTCCTGCTGGGACTACTTTTAGGCTTGCTTTGAATGACTTCGTTCTTAATTCTATCTTTCCCATTCTTCCCACACAAGCATCTCAACATCATTATTTCTACATCACTCAATCTTTGCTCATGCTGCTTGCTAACTGTCCAATACTCTTCTGCCCTTGTCCAATAGCTGATCGAAAAGCTATCCTATAAAATTTTCTTTATGTTTCATATAGCAGTCTTTTATTTATGCATCTCTATTTTCCTTTGTGCACTTATGGAATATGTGCACATAATGTGTTGCATTGAGATGAATGATTGATGTGATTAATTAGGTGCTTGAATGCTTATGACATCTATTGATGCTATTCAATGACATTCCATTTTCTAAGAGTTTTCTGTGTTTGCATGTGCCCACCAGACATTGACACAGCTGCTCAGAAGAACCTTAAACTCCTACTGTCTATTGATGTACTTTATTACATACTATGTTTTTTGTATTTTTTATGTTTTTATATTTATATGTGTGTGCATCATGCTCAGCTGTCCTCCATGACCCTCATTTACTTGCTTGCATGCCCCTGAGTGCTGGGTGGTAGGACCATGATGGCATGCAGTTTGTCAATGTGAGCCCATGGCATGGCTGCCACGTAGTCTAGTTAAAAGAGCAATGTTGATGTCCGATGGGCAGCAGATTGTAAAACTGTAACCATTTAAAAGCCTGTCTAAATTGTTAGTACAAAGGCTAAGATGATGATCATTGTTTATATGGCACTTATTTATGTTTATCTATATGTGGTTTTCAATATTTTGAGTTTAATTGAAATAATATATATCTAATTAATATACTTGTATCATCTAAGTGTATGCATGTATAAGCATGTTGGATTTTGTAGGATCCTTGTGTCCTACACCTTATGTTAATGCTCATCATTGATGCACATCTCGATGTTACGCAGAAAATTTGTCCCCCTCCTCCCACCACCACCACCAGTTTTACATTCTGAATCCAGCAATCTAGATTGCTGTTGTTTTCTGATCCAAAATTACGGTTCTATACTCCTAGTGTAGATTAACTTGTAATGTCAATCTATATTTAGAACGCAGAGATTAATATTTTGATTTATGCAAGAGCATGCATACATGTAATATTATGTGTGTGGGACCTATAATAATAATAATAATTATTCATCATTTCATACATAATTTACAATACCAATTCATGTATAAAACTATACTGTATATGCCTGGTGTACAGACTGAAGTGACCACATGATTCTTCCCCTAGCGTACCACACATTAGAGGAAGTAATGCACTGCATACTGTTTCCCTTACCACATACAGGAGCGGCCCTTGATCCAAGTAACCTTGGTCATGGACATAATCTAGCTGTAAGAGACATGAAAATCTTTCCTAATAGTTAGATACTTTTTCTGACTATAAGTGTGCTCTTCTTAATCCATTTGCTTCGACATTGAGACTTCCCTACATCCCTGGAGTAAGTTGCTCCATTCTGTGGTGTCATTTATTAAAGTTTGTAGTATCGTTGCTGCCTTGGTTTTATAGAAGGTCCATGATACAAAACTACTTCAATCAGCTGATTTTTTGGGCTCTCATTTTTCAGGCAGTTTTCTTATCTCCGCTTAATAACTTGTAGTGATCATTGATAGTTGATTTTAATGATTACAAAAAATAGAAATGAGAAGAACATGATGGAAGAACGTTGTAATAATGTCATAAGAGGTAGAAACTCCTAGTGGACAATCAGGAAATGAGAAACTCAGGCTCCTAGTTAACATATCCTTCAAATTTGTCATCAACAATAATCATTCACTTCTTGGGTTTGAGCCCATTGCTCCATGGTAGACAGGGCAAGTTTTAACATTGAGGTTTCAGGTTCAAGCCTAGCTTACCTATGAAAAAAATAATGATAATAATAATAAGCACTTGTTCAAGAGACTTGTTTAATGCAAGGCCCAACTTGCAAGGTTTAGAATGTTGGTGTCGGGCAATGTATTGGCCAGGCCCAAAAACAGTACAATATGGGGCAATATTGGACCATACCAGACCCATACCGTTTGTTCAATTTTTTGCCCTTTTTTTTTTTGGCAAACTGTAAGGAAAACGGGGAAAAAGATGTAAAAACAGGGATACATCATTTCAAAAAAAAAAAAAAAAAAACACATATTAAATGGTATATCAGACCATTCTTTTATAATAATGTTCTTTGTTGGCTTGACCTGTTAAAAGCCAACCAAGTAGGCCCTAATGATACATAAATCAAGCATGATTAGTTAGATTACGGCCTGTTATATTGAAATACAACAAAAATAAGATAAAAAATAAAAGGACAGTAATAGTTTTCTTTCTTCTAATTTTTCCACAGTTCAATTTCTCGAATATCACTCAAATCTTGTGGTTTGATCCCCAACATAGGCCTATATTTGGTATAAAATGATTTTTTAAACTTCTTCTATATTTGAAGTCCGGTTGTCAAGTCTTCTGCTCTGGGATCTCAAGGACTGGTTAGGAAGCAGTCATCTTAGTGATGTCTCAATCTTCTCCTCTCTCCTGGGATAATCCCCTTCCAGTTCTGGGTTTGCCTGGCTTGTTTGGGCTTGGGTTCTTCTTCTTCGAGTTGTATAGTTTACCTGTTTTTGCTGTGTTGGGTTTGGGGTGAGTTGTATAGTTGTCTTCTGTTTTGTTTTGTTTTGTTTCTGTTGTTTTGTTTTCTTTTGGGTTGCTTCAGCTCCCTTAATAATAACTTCAATCTTTAAAAAAATGAAGAAAGATGAAAAAGAAAAAAACTATAGAGAAGGTTTTTTTTTTTTTTTTGGGGGGGGGGGAAATGGGGCTATTATGGCCATATCAGCCTTTATAGGGTGTATTGGCACTGAAACGTTGTATCCATGCCAAGGTATTCAAGAATGTAACAGTGGTTGTAATGGCCAGCCTTATGGCCGTTACGATACGAGCTGCAACAAATGTTACAGCCCACCCTCTACAATCCCGTATTGGCCCATTACAAGTCCATATTGGTCCATTACAGCTCTGTACCAGCCTGTAACACTTGTTAAAGGTTTTTCTTTTCTTTTCTTTTTTTTCCTTATTGGCATTTTTTTTCTCTTCAAATCGGGCATTACAGACCCGTATCGCATAACGGCTACCTCATATCGTGTAACGGCCATTATGCCCATACCATAACCATTTTTTAATACCATGGCCAATCGGCTTTTATAGGGTGTATCAGCACTGATATGGCATGTATCGGCCAATACAGGCTGATGCAGCCTTTTTTTTCCTCTTCTTTTTCCAAAATGGACTGGTTCACTTGCATATCATGTCTCGGGGTGGGTTGATACTAATACAATATGGCTGTATCAGAACAGATTTTTTAAACCATGCCAAGTTGCGAATTCCCAGTTTTAGCTTCTCAAAAGCATATATGCTGACTAATTGAATTCAGATATTGGTAAATAGAACATAGAACATCAATACCCTTGAGTGCATCAGCAGCGATATAGACACCACAGCCTGAGACATGCTTTAAAGTGTATTAGATTACTTTGTGCTTTTATTCTTCTCATACATCAACCTTCCTCATTTTGGGCCCACCTTGATGTACATCCACGCCGTCCATCAGTTTTTACAGCTCATTTTATGCCATAGGTCCTAAAAATGAAGCAGATCCAAATCTCAGCAAGGTTTGAATGCCCACCATGAAAAAAAATAAATTGCACCACAAGTTTTGGATCAAGCTGATATTCGTTTTTTCCCCCCTTCATCCTAGTCTCTAACCTTATCAATAGGTTGGATGGAAAATAAACATTATAGTGGCCTGAGAAAGTTTTTAATGGTGAGCATTCAGTCACCATTGTTTTCCTGTGGTGTGGTCTGCCTGAGATTTGGATCTGACCTATTTTTGGGCTCATACCATAAAATGATCTGAACAAATGGATGGACGGTGTGGATAAAACAAATAAATTATGGTAGGCCCTACATAACACCAACCAATAGCCACTACCGGCAGCGTCAGCTTCCATTGAAAAGATACCTTAATATAAATATCAGTAATGAGGGGTTGTTATTATTAATATTATTAATTTTAAATCATAAAATAAGAAAAAGATTCCAAGAGATTTCTCCCATGCGGATTGCATAGAGACAAGGCTACCAGTTGGTTTTCTGTGGGCCCTACCATGATGTATTTATTTTATCCACTCTATACCACCGATTTTCCAGCTTATTTTAGGGCATGAACCCAAAAATGAGGTAGATCTAAATCTCATGTGGACCACACCATAGGAAAATTGTGGTAAACGAACGCCCACCATTAAAAACTTCGGGCCGAAAAAGTTTTGGATGAAGCTGATATTTGTGTTTTCCCTTCATCCAAGTTTGTGTGATTTAATCAACAAGTTGGATGGCAAATAAACATTACAGTGGGCCTTAGGAAGTTTTTAATGGTAGGCATTCAATCGCTATTATTTTCCTGTGGTGTGCTCCATGTGAGAATTGAATCTGCCTCGTTTTTGGGCTCATGCCCTAAAAATAATTATCTAAAATGGATGGATGGCATGGATAAAACACATATATCATTGTGGAGCCCATAGAGCACCATCCAACAACCACCTAGTGATGGCAACATCAGTCGGCAATCCTCGTCCGCAATCTACAATCTGCGTCAATAGCCACCATGCTACCGTGTTTGACTTGGTAAAGTTAAGCAGGCCCTACCATGCAAGGTGTTCCGTATCCATTATGATACAACCGTAAAGGCCGATACATATAGGTAATGGTTGTGAACATTATGCGATATGGGGGTGAAATGGGGTAGTTGGTTTTTTAGGACTATATTGGTCGTTATGGGGGCCGTAACAGCCGCTATGAGACATAATAGTCATCACCCCAATAACGATCGGAAAACAACTACCTTTTTTTTAATAAAAAAAAATCCATTTTCTCCTCATTTTCCCACTCTTCTCATTCCAAAAACTTTAATAGATTATTCTATAGCAAATTTCGATCACTCTTACTATAATTTTTAGGATTAAAACCGTAGATTGAAGCGATTTGGGCGAACCCCCTTATTTCTAGTTCTAATGCTTGATCGTGTTGTATATATATTAGAGACACATAACCATGTTCATAAAGTCACCGGACAACCAGATACAACACTCTCACAAAAGAGTGGACCGTTATGCCATCATAAACATGTTCAAAACAAAAAATTAATGCATATTTGGAATATTTACGTTACTCTGGATTTTCAAAATGTTTTTCTAAAATTTTTTAAGCAAAAGAAAATTTTCAACCGTCATGAGGGTTGTAACGGTTGTTACGCCCCCGTATCAGCCATTACGGTTGATACTCGTGTCGGTAACGGTGGTGAATGTTATGGCCACCGTTATTGATACAGAATACCTTGCTACCATGATATGTGCGTTAAATCCACACCATCCATATATTTTGTCAGATCATTTTAGGGCATGAGCCCAAAAAATGAGACAGATCCAAAGCTCAAGTGGACCCCACTATAGAAAATAGCGGGGAGTGAACACCACCATTGAAAACTTCTTGGGGCCAAAAAAGTTTTAGATCAAGCCAATATTTGTGTTTTCCCTTCATTCAGGTTTGTGTGACCGTATGAATAGGTTGGATGGAAAATAAACATCATGGTCAGAGGTGTACACGAGTCGAACCGAGTTGAGCTTGGCATAGCTCGACTCGGCTCGGTCACTTGCTGACCACAGCTCGAACTCGGCTCGGCTCGGTCCTCGAGCTTGACTGGCCAACTCAGCTTGGTTCGGTTAGTAGCTTGGGCCAGTTCGAGCCGAGTTCGAGCCAAGATCGAGCCAAGTTTGCCTATGCAGCATTTTCACAAACATATGATCTGTATGTGTGAAGCTGAATCAGTCAACCACCTGCTAGTTCATTGTTCTTTCATGTCCAAAATTCGGGCCGAGTTCTATCAGATATTTTCGGCGAGTTGGTGTGTTCCTGAATCGGCGGCCAGCTTGCTCTCTTCTTCGAATGGGTTCAAAGTAGGGAAGGTCAAGTCTATCATTTGGCGCATGGCCATTATCGCTATTTGGTGGACCGTCTGGGAAGAAAGAAATGATTGATGTTTTAATGATGTTTCCTCGTCCGTTAAGGTGGTGGGATCTAGGGCCAAAAAGTTGGTGTTGAATGGGCTTCTAATGTTAAGGATTTAAGGTTTTTCGATTTTAGCTTTCTAGGCTGTTAGGGGTTGTCTGTTATCTCAGCAGTGTAGCCCTTCTCTATTTTGCTTTGTTGTCCTTTCCTTTATTCTTTTCTCCTTCCGTTGGTTCTCTTCTCTTCTCTTTAATGCAATTTCTATTGCTTTAAAAAAATAAAAATAAAATCTCACTATTTATAAAACAACAACAATAGTTTTACAGGTATTTTATCAAACACCTTGTAAGCAACATAAAAATCAAGAAAAAAAGGGTATTTGTTTCATATATGTACCTTCCTTGCAACCAGCCACACTTCATTGAGTCATTTCATCAAACACTAGGTGAGCAACAACAATATCAAAGTAACCAAGTCACCGAACTGAATTGATCCGAGTTCGATTCGAGTTGGGTTCGATCCGAGTCAAGTCGAGCTCGGGCAAGCTTGAACTCGGTTCAAAATTTTTTTGAGCTTAAAAAATCAGCTTGACTCGGTTCGAACTCAGTTATGAACCAAATCGAATCGAGCTTTTTCGAGTTGAGTCGAGCGAGCTACCGAGCTAACTCTGCTCGTGTATAGCCCTAATCATGGTGGACCCTAGGAAGGTCTCAAGCGTGGACATCATTGTCTCCACTGCTTTCTGTGGTGTGGTCCACTTGAGTATTGGATTTGCCTCATTTTTTAGGTCATGCCCTACGATGATTTGGAAAATTGGATGGACGGTGTGGATCTAACAAATACATCATAGTGGGCCCACATGACTTTGGCATGCCCAAATGGAGTAGTTTCCATAATCGGATCACGCATGAAAGCGGCAAAGTTGTCATTTTTAGAAAAAAATAAAATAACCCAAAGCCACTAACCACATTCTGGCTGCATCACTTACCGCTTTCAGCACATACACCACCCCTAAATTAATTTCGTGATTAATTTTAAATAAGGACTATTTTTAAGTGTGTTAAATAAACACCAAAATAACATATTAAGTGGCTGAAATCTGTTTTTAAGATTTCGGTGACATATTAAGTGGTAAACAAACAGCCCCTATAATTTTGAGGGAGGGAGGGAAGGAAGGAGAATCTGGATACATAGATGGGACAATCCATTGATCTAGACTATTATAACCATCCCATAGATGGCTTGGAAAGTGGATGGCTACAGAAAATAGGCAGGCCCATCAAGGATGGATCGAATCATCTGATCAGTGCAATTTTTGTGTGATGGTGCATGAAATGTATTATGGACTTAATGGGCTGTTAAGATCAATCAGTTGGACTGTCCAAGTGAAATGGTGCATCTAGGAGCACTATAACTTATAGTGCTAATGCTTTGAGAGCACTGGATTATTTCTCTCTCACACGCACATATAATTATATATTAATGATATTCAGCTATTAGTGACATTGCTTTACCATCCAAAAAAGGTAAATAATATCATTATTTTATTGTTTCATTATTGAGGTTACCACACTTTGAAAACGTGGAATCTACTTTAACTATACTTGGCAATGGTGCTTTTTAGATATGTGGCGACATCCATGGACAGTTTTATGACATGAAAGAGCTATTCAAAGTGGGAGGTGATTGCCCAAAGACGAATTATTTGTTTCTAGGAGATTTTGTTGACAGGGGCTTCTATTCTGTCGAAACATTTCTGCTTCTACTAGCTCTTAAGGTAATATTCCTCTTTCTACTCCCAAAAATGTATTTTTCTTGGAACGGCAAGTGGGTCGTAGGGTTTGTTGTTTGATCGCTTCTGAATTATTCTTAGCAAAGTTTCGAATGATAAGCCTCAGTACATTTCATATTTAATGATTTTATTATTATTATTATTATTATTTTAATGCAAACCAAAATATCATATTGCCCTATGGGGGAGAGAAGAGTTTAGAGTATCCTTACACACATAAACATGCGAAATCTGGGAAGGTTATTAGACCAAACCAAGGGAGATGGAAATCATACTCTCCCTAACATATCTGCCTCTTTCTTTCCTCTGCTATTTATTGAGGTTTGAATATGATGCACCTGTATTGCGTGAGACCAACTTCTCATATCTGTAATTGCATGTTTCAAATTTTGGGCAGTTTATGTAATGAGAACGAAGCTTATCTCTTGGTCGCTGCTAACAAGTTGGCAAGGGTCAACAATGATCTTCTTTTTTTTTTGAGAGAGAAAACAGCAATTTTATTAAGAAACCTGCAAAAACAGGAAAAGAATACAACTCCTACGCAACTCTAAGAAGAAGCAAAAAGATTTGCGGCCAAACCAGCCTTTACATAAACAGCCAACTCAACACAAGATGATCGATCTTTCTAATAATCTCATCCACCTCCATTCTTTCGTTCCGAAAGCACTATTCCTAACTCCCCAAATAATCCAAAAGAAGATCATAAGGATCAACCTCGATTTAGCTTTTTTGGCCTTCCCAACTCCCCTGTGCCAAGCCCATAAAGGGTCCTCCACAGATTTCGCAGCAATCTCAAGAAATGGGCCCAGACTTTATATGCAAAAGGGCAATATAGAAAAGATGATCAATCGAGTCTGCATCCTCCATGCACATCAGGCAGATGTTGGGGAGAACTAAGATCGACAAAGATGATCTTAAAAGTGGGTGGATTAAAGCTATGGGAAGAGCTAGGAAGGATGGAAGAGATGAGGCTGGATAGTTAGGAACCTCTGCCAACATGCATCCACAAGCTTAATTTCAATGGAGCTCTTTTGGGAATCTGGTCGCAACTAGGTTGGCAGCATTATTTGGGATTATAAGATGAGGGTAAGAAGGGTTTTCTTGAATCCAGCTCAGATTGTATTTCAGTATAGTGGAAATCCATGGTATATTGCTTGGAGTGGACGAGCTTCTACTAGATACGTTTGCAGTGGAGGTATTCTTCTAATGCCACTATAGATTCCCATTAGGGTGTGCTTGGATTAAGTGAAAACAAAACAAGGGAAAGTAAAAACATAGCTGATGACATAAGTGAGTGTAAAGTTGACATAAGCATGGAGGAAAGGAAATACCTTGTATGTGTTTGTTTTGCTAGAGAAATTGTGAAGCAAAGTGCTTTCCGTTTCCATTTTCTGGTGTCTGGGTTACGGTTTTTTAAAAAAAAATTATTATTTAGATTTTCCCTCCAATTTTGCCATTTAAAACATCACTTTAGAGGGAACCCTCTTTTTCCACCCATTGACTTTTTGAAGAAAATGTTTCACTCCCTCACTGAGGAAATGAACTCGATTTCCTTCTCTTTTTATGTTTCTCACATAAAGGAAATATCAGTATATCACATCAAAGGAAAATTGTTTGCTTTCCTTAGTTTTCCTTTGTTTTCCCTCAATCCAAACAGGTCCTTATGACAACTAAATGGATAGAGGGGATTAAATAGTTGCTTAGGGGTCTGGAGTTTGTGTTTTCTCACACCTTTGGTGAGTCTAATTCAAAGGTAGATTCTCTAGCCAAAGGGGTTTCCAGCCCTCTTCATTATATATGGTCATTTCCTGGGGATGTACATTCTTTCTTAATAAATTCTTTGTTGTTACTAATAAAAAGAAAGATATTGGCATGATACAAATAGGCCAATCATTGTTGGAGGAACTAGCCATTTCACTAGGCTGTAGAGCAATCTCTGTCAATGAAATATCCTCTTGTCTAATCTTGAGGGCATATGCGACCTGGGAACCAATAGTTGAGAGATTTGAGAAAAAACGAGCATCTTGAAAGAAGACAGATCTATATGTTTTGGAGGCCAAATTGCTCTCATCAAATCAACCCTTTCCTATCTATCAGCACACTCTCTCTCCAATATTTTAAAATTCGACCAAGGTGATGAATAGGTTGTGAAAAATACAGTGGATTTATTGTGGAAAGGAAGTAGGGAAGGCTGTAAATATCACTAGGGCTGCAATTCGGTGGGTTGGATTGGGTTGAGGGTCAACCTGAGCCCAACCCAACCTCAAAAGGATCCGACCCACAACCCTACTCCCAAATTCCAACCCGAGGTGCCCAACCAAACCCAACTCGGAGTCATTTGTACTCAAAACCACCCAACCCAAATACATGTGACTATTCCCAACCAGACCTACCTGAATTTGCTCAACCCAAACCTTACCAAAACTCAAATTGGGTTGGCATTTTTCAACTTGAACCCAACTGAGGGCCCTGACAGCCCTACCCAAACTCGGGTTGGGCCAGTCAATCTGAACCCTAGTTGCAGCCCCACACATCACCTTTGGATTGGAACAAGGTGCAAAAGCCAAAGGAAGGAGGTATTGGAATCAGTCAACTAAAGGAAAAGAATTAGTGCTCTTAGCCAAGTGGTGATTTTGGTTTGCTTTGTGGAGGAAACAAGTCTTTTATATATTTCGAGTTTTGGTGACTTGATGATGTAGGACAATTAACCGCTTGCTTTAAAAGCTCGAACTGATAGAGTTGAGGGACTTCTTCTGGTAAGGGGCTCATGACGGTCGAAAGTTCCATCTCCTTAAATGGGGGATGTCTGCAAGCCAAAATTTGAAGGGGGTGCAGGGATTAAGGACTTGTGCCTTATGAACATTGTGCTCCTTAGGAAATGGCATTGAAAGATTGTTTTTGAGATGGGAAGGCCTTTGGAGGGAGGTCATTGTTAGCAAGTATGGTGATGCAGGACGGAATGATCTAACCTAATATGATGCTATGAAATTAAAAGACAAATTGACTAGAGCAGTGGAACGATAAAATAAAGCTAATTTACCATAAATTCAGAAATTTCATATTTAAAACATGTCCAAATTCAAGCTTTATGACAGCCCCACAATGCGAATCTCATGAATTACTGATTAATCAGGATTTATGGGAGATAGAACCCCAATCCTAGCATAGGGTTAAATCTAAATTCAATGGAAATCATGTGTCTTGTAAGAGTTTGGACGTGTTAGGGTTATTTAAAGGCCAAGGAATGTGGGAAATGGGTTTAGGGCATCTAGGCTTAGAGGACTTAGGGTTTGGAACATTAGAGTTGGGGTTTTGGGTTAGGATTCCAGATTTTGGGTTTAAGGGATTTAGGATTTAGGGTTTTAAGAATTGAGAATATGGGTTTTATGTTGTGGGAATTAGAGATTTATGATGTGGACAAGAGACTTTGGAATTTGGGAATTTTAGGGTTAAGATTTTGGGGAGATTAGGATTAAGGTTTTAGAGATTTAGGGTTAGGGTTTTGAGAACTAGGGTTTCGAAAACTAGGTTTGGAAGGACTAGGGGTTGTAGAAAGAAGAAGAAGAAGAAGAAGAAAAAAAAGATATCAAAAAGGAGAAAAGAGGAAGATGAGAGAAGATACCTTGCTGAGAATAGAGAAAAGTAGAAGAGATAACTTGGAAATTGCTCCCCGTGGTTTTGCACCACCAACCATCACAAGATGAAATTTTACTCAATCTCAAAGCAAAATGAAAGAAACTTCTTTCATTCATAACATGCATAATGGCTAGGGTGGGGACGTCCAACTCTTTATAGTCTCAGAAAAGAGCTTTTACAAAAAAGGCGATCAGATAATATTCTCAACATAAAGACGCTTTATGAATTAAAGGTTGTTCCTAACTCCCTAATCTCAATACAAATGAGCTATACAAAAAACAATGAAACGTGTAAACAAACTAAACAGCTAAACTACTTCGTGGTCCATGGGTTCCACGATCAAGATGTCTGGTGATGATGATCCAACGGTTCGATCATCGTATCCACTCCATCCAACCGTTCAATGTGTCAATCAAACTCCTATATGTAGCCAACGTGCATCTTCTCTGTGTGGGGTCCTCAAAGATGCACAAACATGCATGTGGGACCAGTGAATTGGGCTAAGTGGGCCCTATGTAATGGTCGTCTAGCCATAAGGAGACTGGCTTAGCCTGCCTCTGGTATGTTGCTCGGATGTCCTCATCATATGGGGTCCAAGTAGGAGGATGGTTTATTAAGTGATCTTCTCTTTATCGCGCATCTAGCATTTGGAAAGCTATTACGTCGACGGAACACTTAGTCCAGAGAGGGATCCTGCTTACTTCTAGTAAAGGGGATCAAATTCATTTATGGTTGGGCGTGTGGTGTAACGATAAAGTGCTCCAAGATATCTTCCCTCGGATAGCTAACCTAAGCCCAGATCGCTTCACCCTAATTTCACAATGCTACTTTTTTTGCGGCGGTGATGTAGTTTGATGCCCTCTGTGCTGTAGGAACTTGTCCAATGATGAAACATTAGAGTTCATTAGTCTTATTGGACTATCTCAAGAATCTAGCGTCCTCTCTACTTTAGGAGGACTCGATGAATTGGAAAGGGTACATATCTAGAAAATTTGTTGTGGCCTCTTTCTTCTGCTTCATCTCCGATTCTAGTAGTTCCCAAGGTCCTTTCCAGCGGTACCTCCAATGGCATTATGAGGCCCCTCCTCATCTAGCGGCGATTGTGTGGTTGGTCGGCCGAAAGAGAATTCTCACTATCAACAATCTTCAACGGAGATCCCTTATTCTCCCAAGTATCTATTTGATGTGCATGAAAGATGCAGAGACAATCAACCACTTATTTATTCATTGCACTTTTGTTTGAAAAGTGTGGGACTACTTCCTCGCGGGGTCTCATGTGGCTTGGGTCATACTGGAATCTATGGAGGATCTTCTATGGGCATGGTATGGAGGAGGTGGTGGGAAGGTGAGTAAAGTCATTTAGAGTTTGATTGTTATGGCAACACTATGGGCAATTTGGAAAGAGAGGAATGAGTGGTGTTTTAGAAATGGAAGGTCCTCGGTGGATGGGGTGATTAAGACAGTTTTAGGCCTTGTAAAGGGTTGGGCTCCTCGTGTTAAGGCAACTATGGCTGATTCCTTTTCTTTTGTAGCACCCTAGTTAGTGTTGTTTTCTTTTCCTACATTCGGGTAGGCTTTCTAAGAGATGTTTCTCTTTTTTTTAAAAAAAAAAAAAAACTATCCTTTCAACGTCTCGGATGTTTTTCATTTTGCCAATGGGGTCTTGTTTTTATTTATTTATTTATAACATTGAATTTTTTTAATTATTAGAAGGCCGAAGCCAAAATATACAAATATATACAAGCAAAAAAAAGATTACAAGTCAAGCTAACTAACAGGAAACTGCTCAACTGCCTTAGATGCTATCGCCCATTTTGTAACACTTGCTTTAGCCCTATTAAATGACAGAGATTGAACTGTTTCGAATTCTGGCTTCATGGCCAGATCTGAGAGGTATATTGCATATATATACACTTAGGATATTGTAGGTTACAAGAGATTTGAATTTACAAACAAAGAGGGAAATAACAACATAATAACAACCCTAACAAACATTTGATTTGAAATTTAAAATACAAAAGAGAGACTGTAGATCAGGTTTGTTAAGGTTGTTGGGGAAGATCAAGGGATTTGATTGTCTTTATCAGTGATTTCAGTCAAAGTCACGGATGTTTTCTGCTTAACATCCCCCCGCAAGCTTGGGGGGGGGGGGGGGACACACCTATAGCTTGTCTCTAAGAAGACGAAACCGAGATGAACTTAACCCCTTAGTGAACACATCAGCAAGTTGGTCTTGTGTGGAAAGGAACTGAAGGGAAATGTCCTTGTTAGCAACCTTCTCCCGAATGAAATGAAAATCCACCTCAATGTGCTTAGTTCTGGCGTGAAAAATAGGATTGGACACCAAGGCTAAAGCACCAATGTTATCACACCGGAGAATAGGAGGAGTAGGAAGTGGAATGGGAAAGAGCCTGCAGGAGCATCCGTATCCAATACAACTCAGCAGTGGCAAATGCAAGAGCTCGGTACTCAGCTTCAGTACTGGACCGAGCCACCACAGGTTGTTTCTTAGCTGACCAAGACACCAAGCATGAGCCAAGGAAAATACTATAGCCTGTAGTCGATCGACGATCATCATGATTCCCTGCCTAGTCAGAATCACAAAAGGCCTGAAGAGATAAGAGGACTTTTTGTGTACCATAAGCCATGATGAATAGTCCCCTTAAGATATCTTAGTACTCTTTTGGCTGCAAACCAATGAGAGGAAGTGGGACAATGCATAAATTGGCAGTTGGTTGACAGAGAATGAGATGTCTGGACGGGTGAGGGTGCAGTATTGTAATGCCCCAATCTTTTGCCTATATTCTGTCACTTGATCAGCAGTAAGTGGCTCACCACTAGTAAGGGACAGCCGAAGTCCTGATGAACATGGTGAGGGAAAAGGTTTAGCTCCTGCCATTTTAGTGCGATGGAGAAGATCATTAATATATTTAGTTTGCCTCAAGTGTAAACCAGAAGAGTCCCTGTGAGCTTGAATGCCAAGAAATAAATGCAAGTCACCAAGGTTCTTCATCTTAAACTGAAACTGGAGCTGACTGATGAGGGAAGAAATCATGGCTTGATGTGTCCCGGGCACTAAGATGTCATCAACATAAATGAGAAAGAACAAATGAACATCATCGTTGTGATAAACAAACAAAGAGGAATCCACAGTGGATGAGGTAAAACCAAACTCCAAGAGTGACTGAGATAGCTTCATAAACCAGGCCCGAGGAGCCTGTTTTAAGCCATAAAGCGATTTCTTAAGTCTGCAGACATAATCAGGAAATTCTGAGTTAACAAAACCTCTAGGCTGCTCCATATATACTTTCTCCTGTAACACTCCATGTAAGAAAGCATTAGAAACATCCAGCTGAGTGATAGTCCAGTCAAATTGAATGGCAAGAGTAAGAACAATCCGAATAGTTGCAGGCTTTATGACTGGACTAAAAGTCTCAGTATAGTCTATGCTACTTTCTTGTTGATAGCCAATAGCTACTAGCCTTGCCTTGAATCGATCAACCTCACCCGTTGAGGTTTGTTTCACCTTGTAAACCCGCTTGTTATCAATAACAGTATGGTTAACAGGTCTAGGACAGAGAACCCAGGTTTTATTGGCCATCAAAGCATCATACTCTTCTTACATGGCATGACACCAAGCCGGATCAAGAGATGCTTGTTTGTAAGAACTAGGTTCAAGAGGTACCATAGTACTGGTTAGAGCAATAGGTGGGGTGTTTAGTGGAGTGGAAGGAGGTGAAATTAGGGAACTCATGGGTTCTGAGGGTGCCTGTTTGGGATCTAGTGTCATAGGATGCAATTTTGGAGGTTGAGTGTTTATAGGAGAAGGATTAGGATGAGAAAAAATAGGAGGAGAATGAGATAAATCAAAATTTGAAATAAAAGGAATGGGAGGAGATGTACCTATCGAGGAAGACATGCTGTTAGAGGTAGAGATGGATTGCACTTCTTCAGCTGCAGGAAACTTAGATTCATTAAACACAACATGCCGAGACACATATATCCTGTGAGAAGGATCAAGACACCTGTACCCTTTTTAATTGGAGCTGTAACCTAGGAAAATACACCTCTTAGTTCTAAACATCAGTTTGTTAGAGGAGTAAGGCCGTAGGAGAGGATAACATGCACAGCCAAAAGATCACAAGGCTGAATAATCAAGATCTGTACCAAACAACTTAGAATAAGGAGTTTGATTATCAAGAATAGCTGTTGGTAGCCGATTAATGAGAAAAATGGGTGTAAGAAAAGCATCAACCCAATAAGCAGTAGATAAGTGAGATTGAGCCAACAGAGATAACCCCGTTTCTGTGACGTGTCTATGTTTTCTCTCGACCACTCCATTCTGTTGAGGTGTGTGTGGACAGGTGACTCTATGATGGATCCCATTGTTTTGAAGGAACAATTGAAAGTGTTTGGACATGTATTCCCCACTTCCATCAGTTTGAAGTTGCTTAATTTTGCAGGACAATTGATTCTCAATTAGGAGTTTAAATTTACCAAAGCAAACATACACATCTGATTTGTTATGAATAGGATAAAGCCAAGAATAACGAGAAAAATCATCAATAAATATAACATAATAACGACAACCACTCAGAGATTTGGTGGAACAAGACCACACATCAAAATGAATAAGCTCAAGAGGAGAGCTAGAAGTTCACATAGAATTAGAGAAAGGAAGTTGTTTACTTTTGCCAAATTGGCAAGGTTCACAAACATCAGAATTATTTAAAGAACCAACAAAAGGAAGAGAGTGTTTGTTCAACAAAAACGATACAACTGAATTGGAAGCATGCCCTAATTTAGAATGCCAAACTGAAGCAGGTGCTTTAACTCCTACAATGGCTGTCATAGCAAGCGGCTTATTGAGATCTAAATTCTGCAACTTGAGAGGATAAAGTCCACCACTACTCTTGCCTTCCAGCAATGTCTGCCCCGTGTGATTGTCCTTAACAAAATAGTGAGTTCTAGTGAGTATAAAGAAGCAATGGTTATCTAGACAGAATTGATTGATGGAAAGTAAATTTGCACAAGCTTGAGGACAATGAAGAACGCGATCTAGTTTAAGTTTGGAAGTAGGAGTGTGAAAATGGTAGAACCAGTGTTATGGATACTCAAACGTTGTCCATTATCAACAACAACATTCTCTTGACCAGTGTAAGGTTGATGGAGTGTCATCTGCTCAAGATTGGCCGTGATGTGCTGATTAGCTCCACTGTCAGCAAACCAGGTCTCTTCACCTTCTTGTGTGGCATTAGAGTGTGCAACCATTGCAGCTAGTTGAGCCGGAGGATGTCGGCCTTGGTAAGCATAGTCCATGTGGTTGAAGCAGTCAAGAGCTCTATGATTAGACTTGCCACATATCTGATAGGGTGATCTGGGGGTGCTGAATGGCTGCTGCTGTTGCTGATTGGGTTTTGGAAACTGATCAGGCTGCCGATTGGACCGTTTAGGAGGAGTTAGAGAGTGGTAAGGTGTTTGCAATGAGGGTTGGTTTGATTTTCCAGGATATTTGGGCTTGCGGTTAAATGTTTGAGTGGGTAGGGAATCCTGATGATCGTCGATCGACTATAGGCTATGGTATTTTCCTTGGCTCATGCTTGGTGTCTTGGTCAGCTAAGAAACAACCTGTGGTGGCTTGGTCCAGTACTGAAGCTGAGTACCAAGCTCTTGCCTTTGCCACTCCTGAGTTGTATTGGATACGGATGCTCCTGCAGGCTCTTTGCATTCCACTTGTTGCTCCTCCTATTCTCTGGTGTGATAACGTTGGTGCTTTAGCCTTGGCTTCCAATCCTGTTTTTCATGCCAGAACTAAGCACATTGAGGTGGATTTTCATTTCATTCGGGAGAAGGTTGTTAACAATGACATTTCCCTTCACTTCTTTTCCACACAAAACCAGCTTGCTGATGTGTTCCCTATGGGGTTAAGTTAAGCTTGGTTTTGTCTTCTTAGAGACAAGCTGCAGGTGTGTCTCCCCCCCTCCAGCTTGCGGGGGGGATGTTAAGCAGAAAACTTCTGTAACTTTGACTGAGATCACTGATAAAGACAGTCAAATCTCTTGATCTTCTCCAACAACCTTAACAAACCTGATCTACAGTCTCTCTTTTGTATCTTAAATTTTAAATTAAATGTTTGTTAGGGTCTTGTATTTTAAATTTCAAATCAAATGTTTGTTAGGGTTGTTATTATGTTGTTATTTCCCTCTTTGTTTGTAAATTCAAATATCTTGTAACCTACAATATCCTAAGTGTATATATATGCAATATACCTCCAGGATCTGGTCATGAAGCCAGAATTCCAAACAATTCAATCTCTGTCATTGACTAAGGTTTAGAGCAACAAAAGCAACAACATGAGAGTTTGAAGAAGAGGAAGCCATGACGATAGGATAGGAGAAATTATATGGATCAGACATGAGTCGAGGGCTCTGATACCATGACAGAGATTGAATTGTTTGGAATTCTGGCTTCATGGCCAAATCCGAGAGGTATGTTGCATATATATACACTTAGGATATTGTAGGTTACAAGAGATTTGAATTTACAAACAAAGAGGGAAATAACAACCCTAACAAGCATTTGATTTGAAATTTAAAATACAAAAGAGAGACTGTAGATCAGGTTTGTTAAGGTTGTTGGAGAAGATCAAGGGATTTGACTGTCTTTATCAGTGATCTCAGTCAAAGTTACGGATGTTTTCTGCTTGACATTAAACACTTCTGAAATCCGCCTCGCCTGCCGATTGTTCCTTTCTAGCCACGAAACCCAAATCCCAACAAACAAGCACAATCGCCACACTTTTTCCCACCTTTTGCCCAAGACGACACCATGTCACATAAAGAAAAGTTGAGCAATGGATCCCAGCAATACCCATGCTATCTCGAACAACTTGAAGAAACCTTCTCATATAGCTCATGTGAAGGGACAATGGATAAATAGATGATCTACCGATTATGCATCTTGTAGACACATTTCATTGAGTTGTTTCTATTTTAACAAGTCAAAAGGATTTTATAAAAGAAAGGACACAAAAATAAAGTTATAGAAGGGGAAAGCGTCCCCAAGCGTATATGTAGAGTTTTGCTAGGCCCAACACAACCACACATACCAACATGGTATGTTTGTGAGTCATCCAACCGACGCATCAGGTGGGCCCCACCATGTTGACGACCTGCCCCAAAAATCAGGTCAATCAACTCATCAAGTGGGTGAGGCATGTGCAGAACACTGAACAGTTTAGAGATGACTTGATGCATGGTCCATATTCAATGTGTTGCCCATCTGATGAATGGAAATGCGTGGTTTTGGGGTGAGGTTCTCTATATGGTGGCTGGGCCCACCTTATGCAAGGCCCAGATGTCTCTCTTAGGTTTGAGGTTGGTATACTTGGCCACATTTAGAGTTGCATATGGGCTTAGCAAAGCTCTGTTCTGGGACTTATTTGGATATTTATCTTATCATCTGCATCTCTTATGCTTTTAGCTCTTCATTAGTGGATCTGATTATCAGACTAAGCATAGTGGAACTGCAGGTGAGGTATCCAGATCGGATAACTCTCATACGTGGGAATCATGAGAGTCGGCAGATTACACAGGTCTAAATCTCAAAAGCTTCTTTGCATTTCTTTCTGACATTTCATCACCCACTCAAGGCGTTGACTCTCCTTTTCAACAGGTATATGGATTCTATGACGAGTGCCTTCGTAAATACGGCTCTGTAAACGTGTGGAGATATTGCACGGATATATTTGATTACTTGAGGTTTAGCTTTCACTTCACTGTGTTAGTAATCGTTCATGAATCATGAGGTTTGCGAACTCTAGACATGCAAATAGCAGCCCCTTATCAGACCATTTTTTCATGTGCCTAATAATCAGGCTGGTCCACACATCAGATGGTCGCGTGTGTTCATTGAGTATGGATCATTACCCAACTTCATGTTTGATTGTCCATATTATCTTCATATAATGGCCATTTGATGAGTGGACTAGTCAGATTTTTGGACAGGGAGCAAAGCCAATGGAGCCTGTCCACCTGATGAAACGACTTGGATCTCATGCATGTGTCACCTTTTGATCTGAATGTGTGAAGAATTTGCAAAGCTAAGCTTTGCTAAGCCCACATTTGCAATAAGCTCATGTACACCTCACACATTTGCCATAATGGCACGATAGTTCTGAGATCCAATCCATCCATCAGAACAGCACATCACTTTATTGATGCCCTAGCCCAAGAATAAGGATGATCCACTGGTCAGGGTGGGCCACAGTTTGCAAAATACATGACGGCTCCGAAAAACTTGGCTGAAGCTTTCTGACCCATCCTCCTGTTTCTGATATTGTGGCCCACATGCTGATTGGACCAGATTTTATTTTGGGAAAACATGTAGAATATCACACCTACCCGATGGATGGATTTGACCTCTCACGTATATGCATGTTGGCATGTGTGGCATGTACAAGAGCTTTATTGCAAATGTTTATGCACTTTGCAATGCTCTGCAAACCTTATTATTCATGTTAACTTCTTTTATCGTGCGAAGTCCTATAATGTTTGCTTACCCGTTTCTTGTGGCCATTTTCCTGTAGTCTTTCAGCACTCATTGAAAACCGAGTTTTTAGTGTCCATGGTGGTCTCTCTCCTGCCATCACTACATTAGATCAGGTAAGATATACCATCAACAATTGGATCTTTCCTTTTAAGCTTTTCATCATCACATATTTGAAGCAAAAATCCCAATCAACAGATTCGAACCATCGACCGGAAGCAAGAAGTACCTCATGACGGTGCTATGTGTGACCTTCTATGGTCAGATCCTGAGGACATAGTCGATGGTTGGGGTTTAAGTCCTCGAGGGGCTGGCTTCCTGTTTGGGGGGAACGTGGTCAGTTCTTTTAACCACTCAAATAGCATTGATTACATTTGCCGGGCACATCAATTGGTGATGGAGGGATATAAGTGGATGTTCAACAACCAGATTGTAACAGTCTGGTCAGCTCCAAATTACTGTTACAGGCATGCTTCCTGAGCTTTTCCTTTCTTTCTTTTCATTTCTTTTGAATTGTTGGTTTGGAATTTTGGTGATGATAGTGGGAACACTCACAACTATGCCAGTGGTAGTATTGGTACCGTTCAAAAGAAAAAAGAAAGAAAAAGAAAAGAAAAGAAAAGAAAAGAAAACTATGCTAGGGATATTAGATGCATCTTGATCGGTCATTGTCGTCTTCATCGTCCTTCCTATAAAGAGCAGAGTGCATGCGTATATAGGAGCATCCGAGTGTTTGGGATTTTAGATTATGTGAAGTAGCATTTTTAATGCTTCAGTGCACCCTCAAGACACCATTCCTTTATGTTCGTTGGGGTTAATAAAATATTATTAGGGTGTGAGAAGAGAGATTATTATCTACACAAAACTTTCTTCAAAGTTCTCTTCTTCTTTTCCTTCTTTCTTCTTCAACGCGTGATTAATTAGATGGTATTGGAGCATTCCGATCCCCCGTCTCCTCTCTCCTTTCCCTCATTTTTTTAAAGGGTGTGTACGTGTGTATGCTTTGGTGCTCCCTTGGACATCATTCCTTATGTTCATCAGGGTGTGAGAGGAGTGATTATTCTCTACACAAGCCTTTCTCCAAAGTTATCTTATTCTTCTCCTTCTTTTTTTTTCCTTCTTTCTTCTCCACCATGTGATTAATTTCAATTCCAGATGATGGAGAGATTGAGGATCTTTCCAATAGAAGGCAATAGTGTTGGGCAATTAATGGGAAACACGAATAGAGGATGACATTGCAGAAAATAGGATATTGAGATCAATGTGCGAGACTAGTGAGGATAAAATTAAGACTGAGGTCATTCGAAGCAACCTGGGAGGTGTCCCAATTGGAATTAAGTTATTGAAACCCGGTTGAGATTGTTCATCCATGTGCTTAGGAAACTTCAATTAGGGTTGAAGGGCCGCCTGACCCCTGAAAGAAGGATGCAGAAGATAAGGACTTCAGTAGAGGTCACGAGAAGGGATATGAAAGTGGTGTGGTTGTGGTTGCTGCAGCTGCAGTGGTCGTTGTTCTTGTTGTTGCTGTCATGCTTCATTATTGTTGTTGCTGTCATTCTGTTGGTGTTGGTTGTTGACGGTTGTTACTGTTGCTGCTGTTTCTGTCATCATCGTGGTTGCCATTGTTGTTGTCAGTGTTGGTGTTGTTGTCACTGTTTTCATTGTAGTTGCCATTGTTGTAGCTCTCGTTGTTTTTTTTTTTTGTTGTCATGATCATGATCTATGGAAACCTGTGCCGTCAGGAAAACAAAAATAAAAAATCGGAAGGGGTTGGTTTCTTGGTGTGTGCTGCCGTGGGTGGGTTGGGGGGGGGGGGGAGGATCTCAGTTGAGGTGGACCTGAGGGTGGCCAGTTGCTTTTCCATTGTCAGAGAGGAAGTAGTATGGGCTCCACCTCGCAGAAAGAATCTGGTGGATGAAGAAATTCAAGAATTTATTAGTTTGCTTGAGTTGTTAACATAGGTGACTCCAGTAATCTCAGAATCTGATTCAATGAAATGGTTAAAAGAAAAGTATGGCAAGTTTTCAGTGAAATCCTTCTGTATGTTCGTGAGTTGGAATGTTCCTAGTATGGGGTTTGTCCGACAGCTTTTGTTTGGCTTTACAGTGCCCCTTCAAAGTTGGTGGTGCTCATGTGACTAGTGGGGAGGAGGAAGGTGCTAACAATAGATAATCTTTGCAGAAGAAGTTTGATTCTTTCGAATGCATGTCTTTTATGCCTTCAAAATGGGGAAACAGTAGATCACCTCTTCATTCACTGCTCGTTTGCGAAAGAATTGTGGGATGTTTTTTTCAACTTATTCGGAGTTGCACGGATGTCTCCAGGATCCATCAATAATTTCCTTTTGATGTGGCATGGTGGGGGTATAGGGAAAATTGGGAGAAAATGTTGGCGATTAAGTTTGTTAGTGTGGGTATCTGGGTTCTGTGGTTTGAGAGGGATGACCGATGTTTTAAATCGTAAGGGGCAGGTTTTCGAGGGATTTGGATTTCGAGGGGTTAAATCTCATGTAATGGAGTGGGTGCTAGCATCAAAGAATATTGTTCTGTTTCTGGATTGTTTGTGGGAGTCATAAATCTTTTTTGTTTTCTATGCTAGTAAATTTGTGGCTTCGGCCTTTTAGAAGTAATATTGTCAATGTTCCCAAAAAAAAGTATACTACCAAGAGTAGAATTTGGAATGTCACTCTCTCTACATGTACCATGCGTGAGATCTGTGCCATTCATCAGGAGGGCCTCACCATGCATCTGCTGTCACCAGAAAACGAGGCTGGCCTGATCATCAAGCTGGCCACATGTTGTATGAAAAGAATGCACACTTCAAAGAATTGGCCAACAGTCCACATTCAGTGTGCACCAGTGGCCAGCAGATGACCACACCATTCTGGTTTTTGAAAACCACGACACAGATGGTGGCAGTGTTTGAAATATCGGTATCGTGTTACGTATCGCACCATTGGAATATGGATACATATCGGTTATCGCACCATTGGAATTTGGATACATATCGGTTATCGCACCATTGGAATATGGATACATATCGGTTATCGCATGTGATATATTGGTTGTATCGCGTAATGTATCACTGTTATTGGAAACATGGGGAAACATTAGGAAATTGGTCAATTTTTTCAATGAAACTTCAATGATTGTTAAAAAAGATACCAATACACACTTAAAACTCAAAACATTACAAAAAAATAACAAAAAGACACCAATACACACATAAAACTCCAAACATTACAAAAAAACAAGTGCGCATAATATGTTTTCTTTCTACGGGGTTTAATTTATGCATTGTCTATCTAAATTGATGCAAGTATATTCAAAGTCTATTGATATAATTTATAAATATAAGAAGATGTAGATACACAAGCAATACATTCAAAAGAAGAATCACTAGATCAGGTTACGTACATGTTTGATTTTATGTTTAGACACAGATTACAACTGATTTGTAAGAAATTTGGAATTTTTTTTATGTTTTTCAAATTTCCACAACTCGGCCCATCTCCAAATCTCGAAATCGAAGTTCCCAATCCATGGATTTGTAACAATTTGACATTGATTTAACATGATTTATAGGAGAAAAAAAAAGGATTGAAAATCCTCACCAAATCGAACATGTGGGATATATCCCACTACTTGTGCGTTTCGTATCTCACAGGTGGGATATATCGGCCGATATCGTTGATACTTAAAACACTGGATAGTGGAGCCCACCTGATGAACAGACCCTGTCTTGCACATGTGCCACTTTGGCATGAGCTGGATGAATCAGATACAGTCGGTCTTCTTGTACACTTTCTCAGTTCAATTTACTTATTCCCCAATGTTTTTTTTTTTTGTCCCTGCAGATGTGGTAATGTGGCTGCGATTCTCGAGCTGGACGAGAATCTGAACAAGCAGTTCCGCGTCTTTGAAGCAGCCCCACATGTTTGTACCCGCAAACTCTCTCTCTGACTGGTTTTTTTTTTTTTTTACACACAACCCACATGGGCACTCAAACCCAGGACCTCAGTGTTGAAATGCAGTTCAACTGCCACTGAGCCATGGGTTGGAACCCTTTGTACACAACAGACACCCTCCTTCAACAGGCACCGAAAGACTTTTGTGTCTGATGCAGGAATCTAGAGGGGTTCCCTCCAAAAAACCCGCACCAGACTACTTCCTCTGATACTACGCCAAATCAGAGAAGAAACTGCGCTCCTCTCCTTAATTGAAGACCTCCCACGAGGTCTTCAGAAATTGCTCGCTTGATTGCCAAAAGGTATTCTTACGGTGGGCTGGTGCTATGCAAGAACAGCTCCTCGGATGGTATGTCGGAGTGTCACAGATCTTTTCAGGTCATACGTCAGTTTGCATTGGCAGGTTTTTTTAATGCTTTTTTCTTTTCTTTTCTTTTTCTTTTTTGCCTTTTTTCTGTGTAAGAATGCAAATGTATTCTAATACATGTTTGTTTCCAATGGGGATTGAAACATCATAGAGGAAGCCTCCCCAACCCCATCTGCTGTAGCTGAAGAAAGGCATGTTGTGGAGTGAGTTGGGTTTCATCATTTCTATAAGAATGGTAAGATGAGGCATTTGGCTGTGGGTCCATCTGCTGATGAAACATTCGAATTTTTTCCACTTTGTTATCTTCCTCTTTGGAAATGGACGTGTTTGATTGATACTTCTGCGAATCAGTCGGCTCGAAAACTCCAGCGACTCGACATGACTGGACCAAGTGACTAGCCTCATTTATTTTATCCTCCAAACTAATAAATTTTCCACCAACCTAAATAATTTAAATTAATAATTAAAAATATCAAATCAAGTGAGGACTCTACCCAGCCAGACATCGAGTATTTGAGTGCACATGGACTGGAAGAAACTGCGACTTTAACGGTTGAACCGATCGGTCTTGGCTATCTGACTACTGCAAATGAACGGTGCACAGGCACTGCTATGGCTGATCGTTTGGCAGCCTTTGAATGATGTTTGTAATTGTGCCCGGTATTTTGTTACAAGTGCGACTAGTGTTTCGGCAATCCAAGCCATTCAATTGGAGGTCATCCAACGATCCTGGCCATCTAATAATTTGGCTTGTAAATGGGGCGAACAGGACCAATGGTCGGTAGGATAGAGTAACTGACTGGGAATGGCCCAACGGAGGAGTTTCCAGTCCGCACCTAGCAGATGAATGATTGGACCTGATCTGATTGTGGCCCTGAATTTCATTAATTCTTGCAAGTGCTCGTAGTCTGGATCGAGGATGCCCTAGGAATGGAAAGGTTGAGATCGTTCTATCGATCAGAATTTTGAATCATTAATGGTGGGACATGACAGATTAATGGTCTGGGTTATTGATCCATGGGCTCCACTTGCTATGAGAATTTGTGGACCATGTATCATATGGTTCTGCCATTCGAATTAGTTTTGGTCAATGATTTAAGGCCCAGGCTCTGGAACTTTCAGGCCTGTTTTTGCTGGCAGTTTGGGTCCAACCCCGTTTCGACCCATGACCTGTATCATCATCATCATCAAAGCCTTATCCCTAGAACTACGCTTGTATATCACGTGTGTAGAACTTTCATGAGATCCACACCGTCCATCAGGGACTCTGCCTCATGTTAGCGGTTGAACTAAAAAATCACAATAATCCAGAACTCAGGTAGGCCGCACTAAGAAAGGCCAGCATTAGATTTGTGTAGAGTCCGTGTATTTATACGCCATCTAATCCGTTCATCTGATGTGCCTCTTCATGATGAAAGAATTGTCCAAAACTCACAGCATTGGAGATCTCAGCTGGGCCATACCACTTGAATTTAAGAGGTTTTAGGATACAGTGTGGCCAACCTGAGTGTTGAATTAGCCTGATTTATGTGCCTAATGGATGGTGGAGAGAGTTCTTGATCTTGTCCATCCAATCAATGGCCATCAAACAGACGATTAAAAAGGAAAATAGGCTGACCCCCGAATGCAAATTTGGCAAAATCAAAGGGAAGGAAGACATTTCGGATTCTCATATGTCATATACAACTCGGAGACGGGTTGTCCCTGCTCAGCAAATGGTGGTAAACGCACACCATAGTCTACCACTTCATAACAGTTCAGAAGTATGCGAACTACATAAACTCTTGACTGTAGCAACGATGTAACTCACTCATTGGATAACACGGTTACAATTGCCTGATAAAAATGATTCCTCGGTACCATAGTCAATCCATGATAAGCCCCAACAACTAAACGGCTGTGATTGTTTATTGGACTCATGCATATATAAACGATCTTGACTGTCCATTTTACTGGCTAACGACCCACCAGAATCTACTCATTACTGTGATTTTCACATGGTAGCCTGTGGAATGCGTGATCAATGTAATGAATAGTTAAGATTGATCGATAACTCTCCAAGCGGCCAGAAATAACCAGGATTACTATAACTTTGCTTTTGCTTCATATATGAAAAAGCGAACACATCATCATATTTTCTAAAATTTCTAATTTCATTTCATTTCATTTCTTCCACAATCTTGGTAGAGATTTTAGACATCCATTGACTTTCTTGGAAGCTTGGAAAATAAAAGAAGAGTGACACTTTTTCTCGACGGGCTGTTTGGGTGAGGAATTTAGGGTAGCGAGTTGGGAAAACCACAGATTTAAAATCTCCCCTGTTTGATTCATGGATTTCTCATGATTTCTCATGATTTCTCAAGTCCGTTCCTCTTTAAATCCATGGATGTGGGTCAAATCCAAATCCCCCAAAAGCCTAAAGAATTAAAAAAATCCACAAAATGAGAAACTCTTAAACGTAATAAGAGCTATGGTTTTTGCAATAAATGTACAGCCATTGGAATCATTGCTCTCCAAATTCATGGATTGTAGCTTTATTGTCAAACAAAGGACTTTGAAATTTGACAAATCTAAATCCAATGCAAATCAACGAATCTGGTAAGTAAATAGATTTATCATATCCATATTCTCATTTTGCTGTGCCCAAACAGGCCTTCCAAGAAAGCATTTGAAAAGAAAGTTAGGAGAAGGGGAGAGGGGGCTATGAACATTTGTTGGGACCGTTTTTCTATGAAAACATGTTCTTGGAAAATGTCTTCCACCAAAAAGTGAACTCCCAATCAAAGGAAACGACTTTTTCTTCGAAAACATTTATCCAAAGGCCCATTTCCACCTACATATGCCTTCTTTTTTTCTTTTTCTTTTTCCCCAAGTGGCACTCGTTCCTAACTTTTCATTGTCTTTTTTCACATTAAAAATGTAAGCGAAATATAGATGAGACCAAGAGAAGAAGCAAAAAAAAAAGGGCCATCATGACATGTTGATAAATTCCAAATGTTTCATGCTGGAGACTTGAGGCATACGCATTGAACTAACACACTTTAAGCTGTGCATCTAACTATAATACTTCCAATTGACGTCCTGGGTCTGATTCTGGCTACCCTTTGGATGAAACTTATTCTAAATAGAAATGAAGGGAAAAAGGAAAAACAAAAAGTAAAATACAGGATCACTGTAGGGCTGGAAGGACCTTCCCTGTGCATGTGCCGAACCCAACATTGTAGCCATTCCCCTGCATATCTCATGGAATTGTCATGAGTGGGATTGAAATTCAAATCAGGCATATTATTTATAACTGAATTTACATGTTCAATGCATGGATGTGCTAAAATCGTGTGGATATAAGCATTCAGGCATGATTATTCCATGCATGACAAATCACAGAGATTGGATGCTTGAATTCATGCTCAAAAGGATGCTAAGTGCACGAATTCAGACACGACTCAATGGTTCACACCAATGTGCCACATGTATGGGAGATCCAATGCGCATGCCTACAAACACCTTGAAAACTGATTCATGTGTCCACCTGTTTAGCAGGGTCATCTACCTCTGATTGGTTTCACTGTTTTGAAATTTGAAGGCAAAGACTCATCAGCTGTTGCCAATTTTCTAGAAAACAAGGGTGTGTTCGGTTGCACCAAATTAGACTGATTAATTATGTTTTGTGCCACCAAACACATCCAAATTAAATTTGCATGAAAGAGAGTATGAAAGTCCTAAACATAGTTCGCCATCTGGAATCTGTCTATTACTGGGTCGGGTTTGACTCCATACTCAGTGGCTCGACCAGGCAGGTTAAAAAATTTATTTTTAATTTGTATGTGTATTATAAAATAACAACAACAACAAAATCTAAAATTAAAGCAAAACCTCAAAATTTCTAACTTCCAAACAAAAGAACCAACATGCATAGAGATCAGCGCTTCATTCACGAAAAGTAACGCACTGCCTATGTCGAGGCCAGTTCCAATATTTAAATAATAATAATAAAATAAAAAAATAATTGCAAAATTAGTATATTCTATAGGGTGGTACGTGGGGCCCACTATGTTGTGTGAATGGCATTCCAACCTGAGCATCACAATCAACCCATCGTGAAACTTGGACGCCTCAAAAATCAGGCCAATCCAACCATTATGTGGCATATCATGTGAATTGAAGGTTTTTGGATTGTTTGTCCATTGTTTTCTATGGTGTGGCCCACCGAATGATTGGATAGGCCTGAATTTTGGGCATCCCATCATTGTCGTGGGCTCACTTAATGCACTAGTTGGATGACATACACACAATATGTTTGGCCCCACACAGGCAATAGTGTGTAAGCAGGTGAATAGGCAGGCTGCAGGTAAAAAGTTTCAAGATGCTGGTGAATAACTTAAACACAGAGGTGAATAGGTTTTACGTGTGCATGAATAACTCATAAAATATTCTTATTCCCAGCATTGTTTTGCAAGGGACAAGGAGTTAAATGATACTAAGGCTGCACATAACGCTCGATGCACAGACACTCAAATTGTACACATGGCATGTATTCGCTAGAATAAAACCGAATACATTGTGCAGCCCATGGGACCCAAGTCACAATCCCATTATTAGATTGGTTGAACAATTACAACCTCTGATTCGCAGGTGCTTGTTTGTGGAAATAGGACCAGTGGATATTTTTCATTTTAAACCGTTCAATATATGTCCACCATTCCGGTAGTCAGTTAATCAAATAAACTTAAAAGTTTTGGATTATGAATCATGATACATCTACATTCAGTACTATAGTTTGGACTATTTAATTTGACCAGCTGTATGGCAAGTGTGCAATTTCTAAGTAATTTATAAGTGCCTATGTATCATCCATCACACTGCCAGAGTAAAAAACTTTTTCTCTTGCTTTGCATTTTGAAGCAAATCTGTGATATTGGTAACAAATGAAGAAAAATCTGTTGTATGGTAGTTGATAGACAGGCGATGAATAATCAGTGATTATAGTAGTTTAAACCTGATTTTGGCGTTATGACATATCCACAATTTGTCCCACTATTTGCATGGTTTGTTTCATCTTATCGTGTAGTCTGTACAATTTTAGGAGTGCCTGTGTATCGACAGTCAGAGTCTGCATGCTTCTACACCTTCCAAGAATTTATAGAGGCAGATTTCTTTCTTTTGTTCTTACTCGTCCAAGTCACGTTAACTCGGTGTGTCCAAGAACTCGCTTAAGACTCGGACAAGTCAGCCCCGAGTCAGGTGCATACAGGTTACAACTCGACCCAGTCAGTTCGTGACTGGGCAGACTTCTGACTCAGCCAAGTCATGGGTTGAAATGCCAGGTTGGCGATCTGTCGTTTTAATTGCATGGTGAAAACACTGTGGGAACGTAAACAAGATTATCAGTCAATTTTTTCCAACTAACAACATTTAAAGATGCATCTGGAAATGGAAAGAAAATTTTCAATCACTTCAGTTGGCATGACTCATACGTAACCACAGGGACAAATCTTGTTCTCAGCAAATCTCAGCCCAGAAATTTCTTGGTAGATTTTCAAATTTTGAGGTTTTTCTCAGGATATTATAGGGAAACCATTTGAAAAATAAAAATATTAAATGATATTTATTGTAAATTAATAAATAAATATAAATATATTTATATTTATGTAACAATTTCCTTAAGGTTTTTACTAATTTTTCCCAATAATATCGTGATAAAAATACGAAAATTTAAAATTGGCCAGTATTCTGAAAATATCATGAAAATATCATTTAGTGTATTTTCATGATAGTAACGAGATTTCAAAATCTTGACGATATTTATCACTGGTCATTACTCGTAACATTGCTTTTGTTGCACGTCTGATAACTACATTGTCAGCTGGGTGCACAGTATAATAAGGAAGAATTTAGACAGTCATTCATGAAAAACTACGCTGAATAAGATCTTCCAACTAAAAGTCTGTAAATATGTGATTTCTTGATCATAGCTAGAACAGATTTCAAAGATGCAATGCAGCTGACATATTCAGAGGAAATTAAAGAGAAGTTCTATGAGAGAAGTACCTTGCAACATGCAGTGAAAATGACTTCATCTCCATCTTCCAAAAATTTACGAGCCAAACCATTCAAGGACAGTGGCTTTTGCCCGTTCCATGATAACTCTAGCAAGCATCCTAAAGAATCTGGATCCTGTCAGGAATTCCATGGACTCGTGAATACAGCAGACAACAAACTCTCATTTGAAAAAAAAAAAAAAAGCACTAATGATCAGAAAATAAAAGAATCAGAGAGTAAGCCTATCATATTGTAAGAAAATTCCTTCTTACAGATCCGCTTATGGTCCCAGTTCCAAGCAGATCGCCAGGCCTTAAGTTGCAGCCGTTGATTGTGTGATGTGCAACTTGCTGTGTCAATGTCCAATATCTATAATCCACAAGATACAGAAGTTCAATAGTATGTTCTTGCTAAAGAAATTTAGAACAGACATGCATGGAAGAGAAACTTTGATATGCTGTGATGGATGATATGCAGGCGTCTAGAAATTACTAAAAATTGCATCTGTAGCATATACGCAATTCAAACTAAGCTGTCCAAATTATGGTTCAAATTTTGGATATAAGACTGATAAAAACTTGCAGTTAATTGACTATCCGACTCTCAGATTGGTGGATATTAATTAGAGGTTAAAAACGAAAAATATCCAATAGCCCTGTTTCCACAAACAGCGGTCCTTACCCATGCCTCACAAGAGTTTCAACACAAGATCAGGGGTACGAGTACCCATTGTGGTGAAATCCCACTGTGGTGTGAGTGCAAGTGTACAAATAATTTATTATTATTTTTTTTATAAAAAAAACAAGTGTCCATGAATCATAGGTTCTGACTTGGCAACAATAGGCTCAACAAGTTGGTTTAAGTTGAGATAATGTATGACAAGTTTACAATTTCCAATGCCTGCTTATCAAGCAACATACATGGCCCGAGTATCAGATAGCTCTCCATATAAGAATTAAGAAAGCAGATGGTCCATGTAAGCATATCAATCAGCAGTTTAAATAACTATTTGCGTCTCCACTCATGGATCGGTGGTAGACTCATGAGAGTTTCAACACAGAGGTAATGGGTTCGAGTGCCCATTGTTGATGCAGGACAATTAACCACTTGCTCTAAAAGCTCGAACGGTTAGAGTATGGCGAATTAATCCTTTTATCTCATAGCCCAGGCCCTACATCTCATGGGTTAGGACCTCGGCCGAACCCCCCTCGTGGGCTCGTGGATCCCACATCACATGGGCTGCCCACCCCGAGTGTGTCCCAGCATCCCACGAGCTACCCCACTCGAGCCTGGTGTAAAATGCCCCTGCATTAATTACCCCAGGTGAGAAGTCTCGAACACGAGACCTCTCCCGTGGGCCCCAAATCACATGGGTCACCCACCCCGAGTGTATTCCCGCATCCCACGGGCTACCCCACTCGAGCTAGTGTGAAATGCCCCTGCATTAATTGTGGTGTGTGTGGGTGTGAGAGTGTTTTTTTTTTTAAAAAAAAAAAAAAACTATTTGGAGCTCTTCCATCGAAGGGAATAAGAGATCATTTGGCATCTCTACTAATACGAGCTTATTTTCTTATTCTAAACAAATAATCTCTTATCTTGGAAATAGACTGTTTCGTAAAGCTCTAATTTTAGAACTTATATTTTTATAAACTAGCAAAAAAAACTCTAAAAAAGTAAGTGATGGGGAGGTCACTTTTTCTTTAAGAGCTTATTTGGCTTAAGCGGGTAAACATTGTTAAGAAAAAAAATTCGACAAGTTTGTCCTTAAACTTTTTAAGTAATTCCTATCTTGCCCTCTTTTATTCTCCTTACAATCTCTAAGGTGGGCCCACATGATGAACAACTAATATTGAAGGTGGGGCTCCACATGATGAATGGACCACATCAAGGTGGCCCACATAATGCATGATCACATCAAATGTGGGCCCCACATGATGGATGCCCCACATAAAAGTGTGGCCCTACATGATGGACTACACATCAAAGGAGGGAGCCACATGATGGATGGTGAACATTGAAGGTGGGAGCACATGAAAGAATGTTGACATCAAAGGTGGGCCCACATGATGAACGACCTGTATTGAAGGTTGGGCCACACATGATGGACGGTCCATAGCAAAGGTGGGACCTGCATGATGGATGATGAACAACAAAGGTGGGTTCCACATGATGGATGGCTCACATCAAAATGTGGAACCGCATGATGGACTATCCACATCAAGTGGGCCCCACAAGATGGATTGTCCATAGCAAATGTGGGTCCCACATGATGAAGGGTGCACATCACAGGTGGGCCTGCATGATGGACGGCTCACATTGAAGGTGCCCTCACATGATGAATGGTCCACATCAAGGTGGGCCCACATAATTAATGCACGGTTCACATCAAAGGTGGGCCCACATGATGGATGACTCACATCAAAGTGTGGCCTAGCACGATGGACCATCCACGCTAAGTGGGCCCCACTTGATGGATGGTCCACTTCAAACGTGGGATCCACATGATGGATGATGGACATCAAAGGTGGGCCCACGTGATGGACAGTTGATATCAAAGGTGGGCCTACATGAAGAACGACCCGTATTGAAGGGCGGCCCCACATAATGAATGGTCCACATCAAGGTGGCCCACATAATGGATGAAGTGGGCCTCACATGATGGATGACCCACATCGAAGTGTGGCCCCTCATGATGGATTGTCCACATCAAGTGGGCCCCACCTAATGGACGGTTCACATCCAAGGTCATGCATGATGGACGGCCCACATACAAAGTGGCCCAACATGATGGATGATCCACATAAAAGGTGCACCCCACACGACGGATGATGGCCATCAAAAGTGGACCCAACTTGATGGACAACCCACTCCAAAGGTGGGGCCCACACGATAGATACATCAAGTGTGGATTCCACATCATGAGTAGTGGACATTGAGGGCCCCACATAAAGGAGAATTAGCATTGATGGTGGGCCTCACATGATGGATGACCTACATCAACATCAAGGTGGGCCCCATGTAATGGACGGTTCACGTTAAAGGTCAACCAAAACAACCGTCTGGATTGCTCTTATAATGGCGTTGTTGTAATATTTAAAAATGACATCAACTACCCTATAAAACAACAAAAAAAAAAAAAAAAAGGCTCTTATTTGAACATTTTGCCAAACATACTTATTTCAAATAACAGCTTTTTATGGTTTTGAAAATGTGATTTACCAAACGAGCTTATTTAAAACAAGAACTAGAATAAAAAGAGCTTATTAGAGTAGCTGATGAGGATATCCAAGCACCATACCAGAGGAGGGTTAAGCCAATCTCCTTATGGCTAGACGACCATTACATGGGGCCCACTTAGCCCAATTCACATTCCTAGCCATGTTAAAGATCCTACGCGTATGCACGCGCATCTTTAAAGACCCCACACTGGGAAGATGCACGTGTGTTGCATATAGGAGCTTGATGGACATATCGAACCATTGGATCGAGTGGACACGATGATCGAACCGTAGCATCATCATCATTGGACATCTTGATCGTGGACCCCCTTGGGCCACGAAATAATTTAGTTGTTTAGATTGTTTACATGCTTCGTTATTTTTGGTATACCATATATTTTTGTTGAGATTAGGGAATTAGGAACAACTTTTTATTTATTAAGCGTCTTTATGTTGAGAATCTTATCTAAGACTGTCTTTTTGTAAAAGGACTTTTCTGATACTATAAAAGAGAAAGATGGGTGTGTGAAGCATTAATGCCATTATTTTGGGGAAAAAAAAAAAGCTTTATGTTTTCTCTTCTTCATGTGATTTGAAGAATACTCCATGTGATTTGGAGCATGAGTGTGGTGTGATTCCATTCCCCATTTAACGGAGGTATGAGACTTCTATCCATCATCTTCCTTCTCTCTTCCTTTCTATCCAAAAGATGTATTTTCCCAAAAACTCCATCTCCGTTCTTCGCTTCCTATCCAAGGCCATCCAAATCATCTTTTTCTTCAACTTTTCATTATCCAACTTTAACTCCAACCGAAATCAACCATCGAGGACCCAAAAACCCCAGCCAACGGCCCCTAGGTTGACAGTATGGACAACTGCTCGATCCTTTAATTTTCCCTTGATTCCCCCATCAAAACCCATTGATTCCCCATCAATAGTCCTACCCTAAATCCTAGATCCTCAATTTCCTATTTTTTTCAATTTCTAAAAACCCAATTTCCAAAATCCCAAATTCCCATGAACCATAATTTTCCAAAAACCTATAAATATGTCCCATAAATGTGAAATGTGCCTATACTAAATTGGAAGTTCTATCCTTCCATCGGGCCTAGTTTTAATTTATTTATGTGATTTATTAGCATGCGGGTATGTGATTTATGTTAAATCAGCTTTTATTTCATATCGTTTACTCTTAATTACTTGGTGGGTTAGCATCTTTTGTTAATTGAATGACTTTATGGACTCTTTCATAATCTCCACGATGCATGCTAGCATTAAATCATGTGTCCTGCATCAGTAGCTCTTATTTAAAAAGCTCTTATTATATTAGAGTAGAGATGCCTAACGAGCCCTAAGTCTCTTACAACAAAGTGAACGAACCCGGTAAGCAAAGTTCTCTTCAGAAAAGAAAACACAAGGCATACAAAAACAATGATTGATGCAGTTACTCTTCATACAATATTGAGAGGATTGACCGGTTGAGGCAAGAGCACGGAATTATGGACGTGGGATCTCTTACAACAATTCTCAGTAAAAGCCTTTTACCAAAAGTTGATAGAAGATGCGACTAAGATGTTTCCAAAGGTTGGTTGGGGGCTGCCAAAGCCCCCCTCCTAGATTTCTTTCTTTTGGGTGGTCTTTTGGCTTTGATAAGGTGCTAATGATTGATCGATCATCTTCAGAGCAGAAACATGGTTATCATGAAGGGGCGCACTCCAGTCGTACCGTTACCACCCTAAGCTCATGGTGGTCCAGCTAGATGTGGGGCCCATGTGATGTATTCACAGCATCCAACCCATTCATTAGATGCGTCGCGTCAAGAAAACCCATAAGCCCAATACTCATCCTAATCCAAAACTGAATCGGGCCATAGGGAAAGGAAACAAGCTGGAAGGGAACGCCTGTCCTTAAATTTCACAGGGACATACCTGGGTCTCAAAACAACATGATTCTTGGCCTAACCCTCCCATCTGTCCTAGATGACGGTATGAACGGATGGGATTCTACATATACAACACAGTAGGTCCCCACTCTAATCAATGATGGGTGTTCCCTGTTAACATGTTCCATGTGCTAATGGCCCACCTAAGTTTTCAATCGGGCTATTTTGGGGGGCTGGGGTTTTTTTAGGTGATGCATCTGATGGGCACGTTGGATTCCAAGAACATATCACTGGGCCCCACATCTAGTTGATACCACCTAAGGTTAGGGTGGTACCACTACAACTGGAGCATGCCCCTATCATCAATATGTGCAATATGTGCATAAGGAACATTGAATGCGTTAACCATTTGTTCATTCACTGCCTTCTTCTAACCAGTCATTGGGGATGGTGATTTTATTAATTTTAGATGTTGTGGATGATGCCTAGTATTGAAAGTGTATTTGTATTCCTTTTTTTTTTGTGTAAGTATAGTCTGTTGTGTACCATATCTTTATATCAATATATGGTAAGAGGAGTGTTGGAGAGAGAAAATACAACACAAAAACCCTAGCTTTTTCCTCCCTTTTTCTTGTCTCTTTCTTACCTCTTCTTCCAATCATCTCATTCTCCAGCAACCTAGATATCAGAGCCTTCCCTTTTGATTACGGGTTTGATCGGAGCTATCAGAGACTGTTGACGTCAGCGATTGTAGTATCCTACATACTTGTGATCCAAGAAGAGTATGGGTTGATAGATCTTGATTTTAGAAGAATTATGGTGATTTTTGTGGAATCGTTTAAGGTATGTTTTGAGCCCCACAAGGTATGTTTCAAAAACGGCCCCTTTTCGATTTTTTTTGTCATTTCTCTCAATTGATGGGATTTTTCTGAGAAATTTCTCCACATAGTTGGTTAGATTCACTGTAATTGACCATCCATAGATGAGTTTTACTCAATCATTAGAGTTTTAGCAAGGTTTTGGGGTTTTCCATGTGGTTCCACTGTTTTGTGCCATTTTTTGAAGGAAAATGATGGGGGTTCCATTGTTTTGTGGATTCCACGTGCCTAGCATACATCGAGACTTGTGTTGCTCTATCTTTGTTGAGATTCAAGTCCATTTTATGAGGGTTTCAAATTTCTTGGTGTTTGGGTCGTCGACTATACACATATAGTTGGATGTATATGTTGTCCTGTTGTGGACTGCTTGGTTGATTTTCGTTTACATATCTAGTCATTATCAGCCTTCTCTATTACTCTAGTATGGAGGATAAGCTCCCTTGTGGAGCTGTTATGGGGCCCTCCGAGTCTCATACCCTATTGATCATCAAGGTCAAGTTAAATGTGAACAATTATCTACAATAGGCCCAATCAGTTAAGCTATTTCTAAGTAGAAGAGAGACTTTAGTATATCTTGGATGACCCTCCCTACTCTACAGATGAGTGTTTCAAAACCTAGACCAAAGAAAATTACCAGGTCATGACCTGGCTTCTAAACAACAAGGAGGCTACAATTAGCAATTCTATTATGTTTTTTACATCAGCTAAAAAGATATGGAATACTATCCAAGACACGTATTTAGAAGATAGTAATATATCCAAAGTGTATAAGATAATTTCGGACATATGTAAGCTTTAACAAGATGCCAAAAACCTGAAGGAGTATTTCACTATTTTACGTAGAATGAGGGGAGAGCTAGATATGTACCACCTTCTTCCTTCTTCCTATACTCAAGATCATGAAATCATTCGGCAACAACGTGAAGAGACACGAATTATGCAATTCCTCTCCAAATTAAATCTAGAATACCAAAGTGCACACCGTCAGATCTTAACTATGGAACCCCTTCCTTCACTTCCGGTGGTCTATGCTCTTGTTTAGAGAGTTGATGTCCCGTCTCGTACTATTCTTGTGGACACTGACAGATCCGCATACATAGCTATAGATTGCATTTCTCCTAGTTCCAATTCTAGGGCTCCTTGCAAGAGCTCCCCGAGTAGTCGTTCTCCTGGTTATGGTGATCAAGGTAGGGGTCAAGCTAGTGGTCGTGGTAACCGTATTTTTTGTGAACGTGGTCGTGATGGGTCTCCTCATTCTTGCACCCATTGCTGTGGTACTAATTATATAGTCAATTGATGTTGGGATATTGTTGGCCAACCTTCGTGGGCAAGTGCTTGAATGATTGGTACTATGTCATCCAATTCTGAGAAGACTCATTTGGTGCCTTCAACACTATCCCATGACATGTCTGCTCCAAGCGATTTTGTCACTATATTAAGAGAGGCGATTATGTCTACTTCCAATGCATCGAAGTGCCATCGAAGGTAGGCAACTCGATGGGATCAAGCCAGAAGGTCCAATTGTCCAGCAAGAAAATGAGAATTTATCTGGATTTTACCAATGACATCGAAGACATCTTCGATGGCATTGAACACAGCCTCGATGGCATAAAAAAAGAGCACAATTTGTCCAGCAAGCAAACAAGGAAAATCTGGATTTTTGCAATGGCATTAAAGCTTGTTCAATGGCATCGAAACTTAAACTTCGATGACATCGAACTTAGCTTCAAAGGCATCGAAAAAGTGCTCAAACTGTCCAGCAAGAAATCACATAAATTCTAGATTTTTGCAGTGGCATCAAAGGAACCTTTGATGACATCGAAGGCTAGTTCATTGGCATTGAAATTAGACCAAAATTGTCCAACAACCTCGCTGTCAAAATTCAGATTTTTACGATGGCATCAAAGGACCCCTTTGATGACATCAAAGGTCACTCGATGGCATCGACAGAAGACCAGAAATTGTTCAGCAACCAAATTGAATATTTTGCGGAATTTAGCGATGGCATCAAAGACCCTTCGATGACATTGAAACTGACATTTTTCTACCCTTTCTTTTACCATTGGAAATCTTTTCTATATATCAATGTGAGTTGCTTCTTGGCAATTTGGTGAGTTATTGAGAGAGCTTTAAGAGAGTTAATACCCATGTTCTCAAGCCCTCTTTCCCCATGGAGTTCATCATTCACTCGTTGTCTTAAAGGTAATCATTGATACATTCAAAGCTTATATTGAACGATGAACTCCAGCATTCATTGATGCTCTAGCAACCTCTTTTATTGGCAAATCTATATGCTAAGAAGCATTGAATGCTCGGCCATGGGGATCCTTACTAGTTCTTAAAGATCTATCAGTTAGGATTCACCAAACCATTGACCCATCAACCTCGGCATCTACAACAGAGCATCATCCTACAATCGTGGTACAAGGGAGCTGAAGATCCTTCATCATCCAAGAAAATCTTCATCAAGTGCTTAATCGGTCTCACTCACTTCTAGGTAAGTATAAAGAGTCCATTTGTGGCTGGAAACCATTCCTTGTGTAGGATTGGGTTTCAGAGTTTGAATTTCCAAACTCGACAAGTCCTTGCGTAGGCCTCCGACAGGAGAGTACGTTTTGTAGTTCTTGTGTAGGACTTCTCGAGTTCTTGTGTAGGACTTGATAAGACCTTGTGTAGGCCATTGATAGATGAAAAACGTTTACCTTGTGTAGGCTGTGAAGGTTTATGGTGAACCTCATTTAAAACTATCTAAATAGTGAAATCTAGCATACTCTAGGAGAGAGCGGGTCAGCCGGGAGAATGGTGTGCCGAAAAGGCCGTTATGGGGCCGTAAAGGTGGTTACGTAAAGGTAACGGTGGCAACCGTTACACGTTACGGGATCGTAAAGGCCATAATGACCATTATAGAAAAAAATGACCTGTATTTGCCGTTAACGACACATTACGTCCCCTATAAAGGCCATAACAACCCCGTAATTGTCTGTTATGGGAAATATACATGTTTTTCATACTTTTTAATCAACATTACGGGGTAGATATAGGTTTTTGGGATTTTTTTTTCAATAAAAAAAGAGACCATAACGGCCGTTACAGGGGCCGTAACAGCCGTTATGACCCGTATCGTAAAGGTAATGGTGGTGGCTGTTACGGCCATCGTTACCGTTACAGAACACCTTGGCCGAGAGTGGAGTAGGCACGTAGCCGAACCAACCACTATACATCGTGTGCATTGTGGTGAATGTTTTAATTCCTTATTTATGATGTTTGGCTGAACTTTATACTATGTTTAATTTCTGCAGCAAACATGCTTGTCAAAATGCACGAATGATGTATTTCACTTATTAGACTATGATTTAACTCTGATGCGACATTTTCCTTTCCTTGGATTCCACCAATCCAAATAGGCCCTATGTAAGTTAATGGAGGAGTATCATTAGAAGAGTTGGAGTTTTAGATCAACTTTTAAGCAAATTTTGAACGTCAAACAAGTGACCAAGTCAGCTCAAATTATTGAAGAAGAAAAAGCTCCAAAAACGGTAGAGCTAATAATTGAAGTCTGTGCCTACAATTATACACTTTCAAATCACGAGCTTGTTTATTCTAGAAACAAAAGGAAGACTACAGCACAAGCTAGATAATCTGTATTGGCATTTCCATGCCTTCCGTTTGGTGTAGTCCTTGCTATAGTTGCACAAAGTGTGAACAAAGTGGCAACAAAGTCGGATGCAGCAGCAGGGAAGAGTCTCTTTCAAAATGTGAACAAGTATAAATGCGTAGGAAGCTGGAGCGGAAGCAAGAGTCCGAAGCAGGGATACATAGCAGGGATATGAAGTGGGAGTGGCACCGAGTCAAAAGGATCCTACAACTATTGCACTTTCAACTAAATTTTTTTATTCATCCAGGAAAAAAAAAAACATGAAGTAGTTCCAGGTACAAGTGTGGACTACAACATGGGTAAAAGCTGATGCATTAGTATCTAAACAGCACTAGCTACATGGATTAAGGATGACATTTGGAATATCAAAGATACACTACAGCCAGGCAATACAAAGATAGGTAGTAGGTAAATGCAACCCAAGAGAGCATACAGCAATGGAATGGCCATGTGCTATAAGAGACAGTTTGGGGACTATTCTTAATAGAAAATTCATTTATCAGAAGAAAAACAGTCATTGTTCCCAGGGGTGACTGCACACGCAGCATTTACAGGTAAAACACCTGTATCATCAATTAAAAGAACATTCGGATCATGGCTAAGTATGAAGCCTCTTACAGGTTATTGAAGTTGCTCCTCGTGACAACCAATGATTCCTTCTGTCCAGCGGGTTTGATCCGAACCTGGCAGTACAGTCATTATGGTTAGTAATTATATAAGATCATTTTATGAATGAAGTAAAATATTTATTATTCTATGGTTTGGAGTAGTCACTAGGGTTGCAAATTGTCGAATTGGGTTGAGTGTAGGGGAGTTCCGGATCCAATCCATTTCAAATTGTTGAAATTGGGCTTTTCAAATAGTTGATGGATGGCCAATACAAGGTTTGTATTTCTAGAGAAAAGTAAAATATTTTCAAAGTGGATGTCTCAAAGTGACTCCACTCATCATGCTTCAAAGTTGTAGAGGTGGAAAAAATACAGCTGATCATCTCTCTTTTTTTCCATTCATTCTTTTGTTTCTTTTATTCGTTTGTTTTTTATAATGGCTATACGGCTGATAATCTCCAATAAAGAAAAGAAAAAGATTTCTAACTACATGCATCGTGAGTCGAACGGCAAACACTACGAAGTTCGATCATCTTTTTGTTTATTGTAATACAGCAAGCCAGCTACGCCTCTTAAAGCTCTTTATTTTATTGGGTTTTCTTTTTAATCCATAAGTAGCCGAATTGGTGAGGAGTTCGACTGAGGTATCCCTTGGGGCTGTGGGTGAGATACTGCAGGCAACTTTCTGATTTGCTAACATGTGGGATTGTTGAAGTCAAAACCATGGAACTTCTAGAGGCGAAAAAAAAAAAAACAGATGAAGTAAGAAACTTGTCATTTAGAGGACCCTAGTTAAAAAGGCATTACGAGGTCTTATCAGCAACGGACTCGACGCAATATTAGAAAGCTTAGTGGTGTAACAAGAAACCAGGAGAAGAGCAGCTGCAACTTCCAGCCTCATGTTGGAAGTTAAACTATGATGCAAGATCTTAGAAATCTAGGGCCATCTAGAAAGGGGAGTGTCATAGGTGATAAGGCGGTCACCAAATAGGTTCTTTGGACCAATAAGATAAAATATTCAAACAAATTGGAGGTTGGGCCTCTCTTTTCAGGATCCTGAATTGTAGAAGGATATTCACAAAGTGCTGTCAAGCTGATTTGTAAAACTTGTCAGGGTCCTTTATAGCAAAGGGAGTAAGAAATTTAGCATTAAAGTTCAACATTTTTCTTGCAATATGTAAAAAGAGAGGCTAATGACATCACAGGCACCCTTTCCAAAGAGGGTAATGGGGCCCTAGATATCTTCTGTGTTGGGGAATCTGATGTAGGACAATTAACCACTTGCTCTAAAAGCTCAAACTAATAGAACATGGCAAATTAATCCCTTAATCTCATAGCCCAAGCCCCAAATCCATGGGTTAGGTCGTTGGCCGAACCCTCCTCATGGGCTCCAAATCCATGGGTTCCGCCTCTCATGAGCCACCCGCCTCACACGGGCCCCAAATCCATGGTTTCCACGGGCCGCCCACCCCGAGTGTGCCCCTGCATCTCACAGGCCACCCTACTCGAGCCCGGTACGAAAATGCCGCCGCATTAGAATCACTACCTCTACATGCTGTAATACTTGTATTTTGTACATACTTTTAAAAATCCTCATTCTTTACAAGCAGATTGTAAGTCGGAATGAAGAAGGAAAATGAGTTCTAGATATTTCATACAAATCACATTAAAGAAACAGTCACTAAACTAGAAAATACACAAAAACATATATACAAGCACCTCTAAGGGAATGTCGTAGTTCTTGGATTTCTTTTCAGCAAGATATGGCAATGGAGGAGGCTCCTGCAAGTAACAACCAATATATTATAACTAACTATTAAGTTCTTTTACATCTTAAGAGAATTATTTATTTGGTACTGCCTCCAAAATTCACAACCTTCTATGCTTGAGTACTTGACAAAGTGACAAAGCAATTCCAGGGAAGAAACATGAAGTCATAAACTCCTAAGTGCTAGAAATGAAGAGGTTTAGACCTGTTTGGGAGCCTCACAAGCAAAAGGTTCCAGAGCATCTAGAGTCACAATCCAAGGGGATATCGTTGTACCTGCAAACATGAATTGAGCATTAAATTATGCGCGGGGGTGGGGGGGAAGTAACAAGGGCACCAAATACAGTGAAACTACCAAGGTATCGCCCCCACCACTGGCACTATGCACGCATGTAGTGTGTACACGAGCTGTTTGGGGCACACTATGCTGTGAATGCAATCAAACCCATCCAAAAGGACAATCAGGTGGGGATGCCCCAACAAAGAAGTTAATCCAATCAACAAATCGACCACACCATAGAGAAAATCAGACAACCACTCAAAAGCTATAAATGGTGTCTCTATGGCATCCAACCCATCGAAATGGTGTGCCCAACCATAAATATGGGGCGCGCCAAAATTCAAGCCAATACAATCATCAAGTGGGCCCCATCACCTGAAATTAGTGGTTATGGGCACAATTTTACATTGTTTTCTATGTTGTGGCCCACCAAAGATCTAGATTAGCCCGGTTTTGGGGCATCCCATCTTCATGGTGGGGCACAGTTGATGGATGGTTTGAATGGCATACACTAGCAGGGTGGGCCCCAAACAACTTGACCCCATGTTAACTTACCATGGAGTCGATTCCATGTGATCATTTCCCATCTGTGTGTTTGTGTGAGGAGATCTCATATGCAACTAGTTTGACTGCTAACTTATAGTCCAACCAACACTTTATTGCCAATGCACCACACTTGTATATGTGTATCTGAGGAGATACAACATGCAATTAGTTGGACAGCCAAGTTATAGTCCAACTAGAACATAATTGCCCATGTGTCATGCTCATATGAAATCCAACCCATTCAAAAGGTCCCCACCATGAAGAACACCAAGCGCAAAGATCATCAGGCTGATCCACTCATCAGGTGGACCACGCGTCTTTTGGATCAGATCCACAACCATCCATGATTTTCTACAATGTGATCCGCATGATGAATGGATCGCCCAATTTTTGCATCAGGTATTCTTAATAACACTTGACAAATAGACACTTGAATGATATATAGCCTTCTCCCAGTTATTCCGGGTTCGCTTTTAAAAAGTAGATTGGCAAAAGCTTTACAACTGAGTCTCACCAACCATCGACCTTCCTCTTTTACATGGGCTCTCAGAAACCAACCATGGCAGAGGCTCACATCAACAAAACTATCATGCCAACACAGTCCCACCCAATACCAACCCCTGGCCTACACACATTAAAGAGCAAGCAAGTGGAGTGGGATCATAGAGGGCAGTAACCAAACATTACCACCAAGCACAAGCCACTCACGTGGAGGATCGTACTTAAGTACATGTTCAAACAGTGGCTGCAAAGAATAGCAAGGGGCCCGACGATCCACGTCTACCAATCACCACTTACATGCCAACACAGCCATGCATCATGCTGCAAGTAAACCCAACTATGATGTCCTACCCACAAAGGAGAATTTGAGAACAGTTAGGATCAACAGCACACAGGAGTCAAACAAACCCATCAAGCATAATGGCACACATATACCATCAGAAATACCACCATTGGGGCCAGAATGGAAAGGACATGCTCAAGTGACCAGCAACACGAGGACCCCAGCTATGAATGTTTACCAAACAACACTCGAATGCCAACACTATCATGCCCCATTTTGCACATTAGCTCAATTATTGCATCCTACGAATGAAGGGAAATTTGCAAACAGTTGTCTATTAATGCATGTGCCTACACCCCCACCCCCACACACACACACATGCACACATGCGCGAAGATCTGTAACCTCAGGAAAAGATGAAGGTTGATATCTGTTGGGCAACCAATCACAAAACTTTTGCCAATCTGCTACTTAAAAAACAAGTCCCAAAATGCCGGAAGAGATAAAGATGATGATGAAGATATGTATACAAGTAAAAGATAGATTCCACACCAAAACTCTTCCCAAGGAAAGGCCCAAGAGGCACATATTCCCAAGCCTGGATATCCCTTGCTGCCAAAACCAACTTCCGGTTAATGCAGTTCACAATTAAACTGAGGAACACAAGCATGTCATTGAGAAAACCATGATTACCACTCCAGTCATTCATCAGAACAAGTCCAAAAATATGATCTGCTGCCTTGTTAACATCCACAGACTTGCCTAAGTCATTTCCTGGACCAATGATAGAAGCCTGCAAGCAATATCACAACCCATAGACAAGAAGTTGCATAGGGTGGAAACAATAATATACAGGACTTGTAATGAAAAACTAAAACAAATTTCTCATGATTCAAGATCTTATCTAAAATTGCTTGTGTGCATTTGTCTAAAACTGCTCTTGTGCTGTCGCACAAATTACCAGCAGCAACCAAATAAGAATGGTACTCATGATGTAATTAAGGGCTAACCATTTCAAGCTCAAAATCCAGCTTCAATGAAGGTCCGAAATATGGTGGAGATTTGCCGCTGGGATGACCTTGACCCCTGAAGAAAAAGAAAATTGTAATTTTGGTTAATAACGCATCATAGACATGTTGAAAACTAAAATGAGTTTAAACCAGTTCAAACCAAAATGAGTCCATAAATCATAGTGCGTTTATAAGTCACCCATGTTATAAATATCTTTTTACAGTAAAGGGCAAACTTTGTCAAGAAAAGGAGAGAACATTACAAAAGGGGATACTCTCCAAAAACAAGTGAGGCCCTAAAAGTACCTTCTTGTGTTAGCGCATTGACCAGTGTGTTCCCCTCTGGCGATGTGGAAAAAGAGCATAGGCTAGGTAGCACAAAGTTCCCTAATCTCAGCAATTCAATCAGCTGGTTTCCAAGGATAGGTATGTTGGCTTTTTTGCCCTCAAAATCCAATCAGACTACACTTTAAGCCTGATTCACACAACATGGTTTATGCTTAATGCATCTCAGTAATATTATCTCTTCTCATTCTAATCTCGGTTGAGCTTACTTGCATTGTTTGATTCTAATCAAGGAGTCCACTGATGAAATTGTAGCAAGCCAAGCATGCTGGTTTGGCCACTGACACGAAGAGATTTGGTTTTGCAGTTTCTTGTCATTGGAAAAGTGTTTGCAACCAGTGATGGGCTTGGGCAACACATCAGTAAGGATGTCATGGTACTGGATAACTGCCTGTGCAGTGTCGGCTAGGTCCCAGCCAATTTGAGTGGAATATGAGTGTGCATGCATGTTGATATGGCGCATTGAATAGGGATCACAGTGCCAGAATGCTCGAGTATCAATTAGCGAGCATACACTTCCTATGCCGGTGGAGGTTGCTCGACTAGTGGGGGTAACTTTCGAGGACAGGCCAGAGGATTACGTGGCCTATTTTGAATTCGTTGAAGAAAGGGGAAAGCATATAGTCCCAAATCATATTCAAAATAATGACAGAGATATGGTGCGTCTGGAAGATAGTAATCTGAATGAGGAAAATATGAACGCGTGCGATCAGTTAGTCGCCAATGAAGACAATGAGTTAAGATATGCAGAAGATACAAAATTAAGTTGGCAGCATTCCAGGAAACTAAATTGAAGGAAATAGATCAGAGGTTGGTAAATTCGATTTGGTGGGGTCAGCAAAAAGATTGGATAGTTGTAGATGCAACAGGGTCGGCGGGAGGAATTCTAGTGATTTGGAATTCATCGATTTATAGTAAAGAGGACTGTTGGACAGTAAACTTTTCTGTGTCAGTGGTGCTGAAAGAGATTGCATCCAGATTTAGATGGTTGTTCACGTCAATTTATGGGATGTGCAAACCAAAACTACATATGATGATTTTTGGGCAAAGTTAAGACACATGTCGGAGAAAATGGGATTTACCACGGTGTTTGGGCGGGACTTTAATGTTGTTAGATTCCTACACAAGAAATCAAACGAGGATCGGATCTCTAGAAGTATGAAAAAAATTTCCGACTGGATTCTAAAAAACGAGTTGGTAGATTTACCGATTCCCAGGAAGAATTCTACGTGTCCTACAATCTCCAGGTTCCAAAATGGAGTCAGTAATTGCACATATAACCAATGTCATACACCCTCACTCCAACGGATCGCGATCCGACTGTTGATATGGAAGGCCCGTATACCTACACTTACCCTAAAGATTGTTGTAGTCCACTTGGATTTCAATTTTAAAAGGGATCCGACCGTTAATTTCAAATCGGATCTTTTCTAGCTATTCAATTCAAAATAATTGATTTAAGTTGGATTCCGGCAATCTAAAACACTCGATGAGAGGGCCACTGAATACCATAAAAATGATCAAGGAATAACCTAACTTTGGGTTGTTCTCACGTGTGAACTTGACCAAGCAGGTTAGCGTACGTGAGAGCGCATGCGATGCTGGAAAACCGGATTTCGAGCATCCTTCCTATCAATTTTCTTTTCTAATTCCACCTACAATCCAAGTGGATATCCATCAATGAATCCAAACCCTTCAATCAGCGGTTCTCAACCGTTCAATACAGAGGATATCAACAGATGTCACGGTTTCGCCACTGCTTGAAAACGAGTGCAGTGGAGTCCTTCACTGATCCCTTGTCATTACAAAAGGAAGGTTTGGATAATCCAGACCATCCGTTTCAATTCCTCTTTGTGCAAGAAATCAAGAGAATACACATCAATGTGTTCGTTGCCGAAATTCTCAGTCACGCGTAGTGATGGAAGCCGAAAACTTCCAACCCCAAACCCGCCGTAAAAACTTCATTGAAGCTTGGTTTGGCGGGACCGACAAGCTTCGCATGGCTCATCTAAACCATCCAGTAACTTCGAATCAAAAAGTTGTGTGATGGGGGGAAACTGTCATTACCGACCACCTTCTTCTCTGCCAATAGCCCCATCACCATTGAACCCAGCGCAACCCCTGATAAGGAATCCAAACCGCACAGGACATAGGTCATCTGGTCACCATTCAACCCCCATACTTCAACCAGATCAGACCCCATCTGTAGTAGAAGAAAAAATAAGACCAAAAACTGCATATGGAGTCATTGTTTGAAACTCAATGCGTAACATGTTCGCACGTCGAGTCGGTCTTCAAATCAAAGATTCCAGAACCCTACAAAAAATTGAGGTCTATAAAAACTTCACTCGACAAATGACCAAGGAACCAGTACAAAAGAAAGAAAATCAGAGAGAGAGAGAGCAGAATCTAGTTCAACTCACCAACTCATCGAGTCAAGTTCAACCAATTCGAGTTCACTACCCTCGCTAGTTGTAGATTTAGAGGAAGAAGGAAGGAGAAGGAGAGAAGGAGATGGAGAAAAAGAGAAAGAAGAGAAGAAGAGAAGAAGAGAGAAATCGAGTCAAGTTGACTCACTAGGTGACTCAGTGAGTCACAAGCGAGTCAGTCCAACTTAGATCAAGTTCAGGTCAAGAACCTCAACGACCAGGTGAGTGATCCTCCCTCCTTGATTTCCTTCCAGTCCGTTCTCTGCTTGTTCTAATAACTTGAAATCAATAGCTTCAGTTTAAATTTTACAAGTTTCATTCGTGATATATGTTCTAAGATCTTAAGTAGATGATCATTTCCCTTGACTCTCTCCTTCGTCGGATTTTAGATGTAGATTAAAAGCGCCATTGGTCCGGGCCTAGCCTTATGTCTCGGGTTTAAACCTTTCGCTTGGAGGAAAAGCCCCTTACTTTTCTTCCTTGACTCAAGGACTTCCTTGACTACCAATGCTCTATTTTCAAAGATTTGAGTGTGCCCCTTACATTGCCCCTTCCTTGGAATAGCCCTTTTGTGGGAAAACTGGAATCCTGAATGTTGCCCTTTGTATTTTCCCATAGCAATAGAAATTCCTCCTTTGATTGATCATAGATTTAAGGATTAGTTGTTGAACTATCTAATCACAGACATTACATACATCATGAACATGGCGTGCTTGAATTTGAAGTATTGAGTTCATTGGCGTGTATGGTTGAGAAGTGCTTTCATCTTCATGAAATTCATACATTATTTTATTTGAAATTACTTTTTGAATGGACGACAGTTTGGTGATGCATAGTTGATTTGCTCACTGGTGTGTATGGTTGATTTGCCACCTCGCTGGACCAGTTAGGTGAGCATGATTGATTTGTGACAGGTTCCTAATGTCAGAGCCATGCAAGATCTTGTTGCGCCATGGTTTTATTGAGCATGGTTGATTTGCTCGGTTGGATTGGTGATGCATGGTTGATTTGCTCACTAACGTGCATGGTTGATTTACCGCCTTACTGGACCGGTTAGGTGAGCATGACTAATTTGTGACAAGTTCTTAATGTTAGCGCCATGCGAGATCTTGTTGCTCCATTGGTTTATTGAGCATGGTGGATTATCTCGGTTGGATGAATGACGCATGGTTGATTTGCTCACTGGCATGCATGGTTTATTTGCCGCATCGTCGGACCGTCTAGATGAGCATAGTTGATTTGCCGCATCATCGGACTAGCTAGATGAGCATGGTTGATTTACAACAAGTTCCTGATGTCAAAGTCGTACGAGATCTTGTTAGTGTACAAGACTTGCTGGACCGGTTAGGTAAGCATGGTTGACTTGCAACAAGTTCCTGATGTCGGAGCCATGCAAGTTTGTGGACATCTGATCAATAAAATATACTTATGCATTCACAATTGCATACGTGACATCATGACAATCGTGGTTCATTCATGGCATCTCTGTATGGATTTATATATGACGTTATTCTGCTATTATCCTGTTCAACTTTATCCATCCTGGAATTGGTTCAAATCATATATCTATTGGAATTCGATTGTGGTGGATATGATCTCATTGGGCTTCTAGCTCACCCAATTATGATAACTCTTATGGGTTTTCAGGAGGGAGCAGCAGAAGCCGAGTACCTTGACAACTACTTCTATTAAAGCATAACCATTAGTTTAGCTATGATTTATTCATTTTTATTTGAGCAAGTTGTAATAGGATGGGAATAGAGACTATTAAGTGAGAGTTTGATAGTAGTAGTAGAATGAACTTGAAGTTTTGAATTTGAATTTAATTTTTAAGTTTAGCTCGTATTGTTTGGATGGTTTAATTTTGGTTTGGTGTTGATGCATGATGTATTGAATGTAAATGTGTTGAATGAACGCATGAAATATACTTCACACCCTAGAACTTGGGATCAGACTTGTTGTACTTGGGTTCCGAATTTCGGGGCATGATAGTAAGTTAGCAGGGTTATGGGCATTATGGTAGGAAAGAAATGATTGATGCTTCAGAAATAAAAAGTGGAGAGCAATAGATGTTTTTAGAAGGGCTAAACTCCATGTTATGGATTGGGCATCAGAGTCAAATATCTTGTCCCGAATTCCAGGACTGTTGGCGAAAGTTTTGATCTTTAATTGTATATGTTGTATTTTTGTATATTTTGGTTGCGGCCTTTCTTTTAATGAAATTATCATCGTTTAAAATAATAATAAAAAACTTCATGTGCCCAATTTGTCAGATCCCTTGAACTGTGGGTTAGAGATGAGGGTTAGACATAAAGTGAGTCCTAATGAGGGGCAATAGTTGTGTTATTGGGTCTTTCGAAAGAAAAACTATGTATGCCCATGTGAAGTGTGAACCCATCCACCACATTATTCTCTTCAAATGATTGTGCACTTGTGAAGATCATTTTGTAGTCATCGAGCCAGTTAGATCATGCCAACATGTCATCTTTTGGTCCAAAAATGTTTTTTTCTAAAGTGTCTTTTAGAAAGAATTGCTTTATTGTTCTTTTATAAAAAGTTTTGTCAAAGTCTTGGTTGATTACACATCCAATGGTGAAACTTCAAGATCAGTTGAGTGGGCCTGCTTTGACACCCATGCCCACATGATGCTCTAAGTGATTATATGTGGAAAGAAGAACAATTGGAATGCAAGGCTCAGGACATTTCTAACCCCCTTGTTATAAGGAGTGATGACACTCTTTGTAATTAAGGACACCGATTTTTACCTAACAAAGCCTATAAATAAGGTCCTGGGGATCCCACACCCAACACAACTTGGAACCTTTCCTTTTCCCTTTCTAGAGTTTTGTGGAGAGAGATGAGACCATCATCCTCTTCTAAGGTTCATCTAAGAAAAAAGTTGGGGTGATATGTCTGGGAGGCCAAAGCTCTGCAAAGAAACTATGGCATGTGGATCTTCTTCAACCTTGTGCTCTTCTCCATTAGAGGATAAGAGTTCTTGCTTTTGAACTCTACTTTTGATGTATTAAAATCTAGATTTTTCTTTCCCTTAATTCAGGACAATCGTTTCTTCCTAGAAGGGTTGAATCTACTCGATTTGTGCCTACCATAGTGACAAATCTCATTCTTAGCAATTTCTCCACCCAGGAATTTCTCATGAGGTTTTAAAATTTTATGTATTTCCTCACACTATTATCAGGATAATCTTGATAAAAATAAAAAATTAAAAGATTCTTTAATTAAGAAATGATTTTAAATTTCGTTTTAAAATAGGTGTAAAATGATTTATAATTTTTTCTTTAAAATCACATTAAGTTCACAACAAAATTTCGAAAATTTAAAAACCGTCCAGATTTTGAAAATCTCACGATATTATCGTGATTATCTCGTTTGATCAAATTTTGCCAAAACATGGCAAGATTTTAAAAATCTAAGTGATATTTATCAAAATGGTGTGTGCGAGGTACTTAAGAGTAACCCATCACAATGCATTTAGGAAGCCACATTCAATTCTCATTGGACCCGGGTGGATTTGGAAGAGCTCCTTGACACTAGTCCACATGTCCCTAATTTTTACTTCATTTGATTCACATACACCTATAGGACCTTAAACACCCTTCTAACACTCCATTCCTCATCCGCTATAATGCCATCAATGACAACACAACCTGAATTTCTTCTCAAGCTTCTATCCAAAATTTTCAAGGGAGAGCCCTTCATAAAAATAAAAAATAAATAAATAAATCAAGGGAGATTAGAACCAGCATACCCTAAACCACAATTCTCAAGATATGCCAAAGACAAAAAAATGGAGTCCTCAACAGTAACGTGACAGTACACTTCAATGGTCTTTAAAAGCCTACATAGCTCCTTAAAACTCATTAAATAAACAATTAGAAGCAATTAAATTAAAGTGTCTCAAATATATGATGCAGACATCAATGGTGCACCCTTTAGAGTGTACCAGAGGAGGAGGCGTCGCCGACAGAGTGCTGGAGCGGAGGAGTTGATGTGGATGGGTACCGGGTCCATCGGACCCATTTTTTGACACGCTACGAGTGCAGGAATGGCATGACCGCCCATGGGGCGGATTTCACACCCTGTCGCACGGGTGTTTTAGTTTTGGGCGTTTTTTGTTCTTTTCCTTGTTTTTAGGAGCTTTAGTGCACTTTTTTTTCATCTTTTTGTTATTTTTCTTGTTTTCGGGGGCTTTAATGCACTTTTACTTTTTTCATGGCTTATATATACATTGTGAGAAACCCTATTTTAATTATTATTGAATGAATAGAAATTCATATTTTTTTCTTCCTCGTTTATCAAGAGATTAAAGTTTCAGGATTGGCCCTTGGGTGTTGAGAATTTCACGCCAGTTTCGGGTTTCCTTCTTCCTAGATCTTTGAGGTGCAGGAAAGGTAAGAAATTCGCCTTCTTTTCTTTTGATGACAAAGAACCCGCAGTTTCTTCATCTCGAACCCTCCCTTCTTCATCCCTTTCGTTCTTCTGGGTATTCCCTTTTAATTTAAACGGAAAAGAGGGATGGATAGTCAATAGAATCATATCCAAACTTAGCCGTGGATTGTCTTATGATAGATCTGGGATATCCTCATATCCCCAAGTCCTCCCTTTTTTACTGTTTATGTGATTTTATGCTAAAGGATATGATCCTGACGGAATGATCTCATCTTTGTGTTGAGATTTGCCTAATCCCTTTGATTAAAAACGGTTGGTTGATTAATTAATTTATTTGAATCTCGTCATCCTAATTATACATGCATCTAGGGTTAGGCCATCACATGTTCCTGCATCAATATACCTCCATTGTAGGATCATCGTTGTCATCATCATCTAAGCCTTATCCCAACTAATTTGAGTACGCTACATGAACCCTTTTCTGCCATTCCACTCTATCAAGTGTCATAACTTCAGTTAGATCATGGGTCATAAAGTCTTTTCATACTATCTCCACCCATGTCTTTCGGGCCTTCCCCTTTGCCCTTTAGAGCCTTCCACTTGCACCAACTCAATCCGTACCGGTGCAGTTCTTGGTCTCCGTTGCAAATGACCAAACCATATAAGATGACTTTCCTCATCGCATTACCTATTGGTGCTACTCATATGTTCCCACAAATGCATTCATTTCTAACTCTTACCCTTCGTCATCTTTGCACTCATCCATCTCAACATCCTCATTTTAGCTACACTAATTGATGCGGATATCATACCCTTCAAAGTTTATCAAAGACAAAGACGGCCGACGAATACATCTTTATGGCTCAATGATGGTTCATGGCACAACCGAGGATGATTTTGAAGATATGGTTACTTGCACAAGTAAATGATGATTTTGAAGATCTGGTTAATTGCAAAACTACGGATGATTTTGAAGACCTTACACATGCCATTGGATTAATTGAAGGCCCCACATTAGGAGGCCACACGTGTAGGATGAGTTAGAAGAATAATCTGTTACACATGATTTTTTATTTTTTTTAATTTTAAAAAGCTTTGTTTTGCACGTTTATTTTTTACTTTTGTTATAGGAGTATTTTAGTCATTTCCTTTTAAATCCGAATTTTATAAATAGAGTGCTCTCTACCCTAAACCTAATAATTTTATTTTTTTTAATTGAAGCTTGGTGCCTCCTTCCCCTTTCTCTCTGCAGTAAATTCTTCTCTTCCCCTAATCTCCTCTTCTTCTAACTTCTATTTCTACCTCTCCAACCTTCTTCTTCTCATTTTATGCCTAGTCTTTTTCTTTTTCTTTTTTTTTGTTGCTATTGACCTTGAAAATCTGAGAATTGATCCCAACCCTCTCTCAGATTTTCCAGCCATCCCTATTCCAGAAATCCTTTGATTTCCTGGACTAGAGAAGCTTCATTGATTGTTGGATTGAAACCATGCAATATTGAGAGGTCCCATCCCTCGCCGAATCCAATCCATGCATGATTTGAATACGATACCGCAAGATTGTGATGATGGTCTACAATCATTGCATGTTCCATTTACTATTATCTTTCATATGATGTGGAATGTGAATATTTCAATTGATTTGCTTAGTTTATTTCGCTGGATCAATTTTGTGTTCACACATGCATTCTAGTTTAGACCGTCCTGCATCAAATTTGGTATCAAAGCTTTAGGTTTTGCATAGTTTTTGTTAGATCGAGTTATCTGAACTTAGGATCATCCGTTTTCTCATCTAGGATTGTCTAGATAATTCCAAATCTACATCCCACAGAAATTGCGAACCTGATTTTTCAGATTCACAGTCCCGTGAGATATAAATCTGAATTTCCAGATTTGTGTTTTCATTCTAGTTAAATCTGAAAATCTGCAGCATTCATACATCATATAGAAATAGGATCATACATCCATATTGAGGTCTGTTCAAACCTTAAGAGTCGAGCTTAAGAAAATTGAGTTCGAGTTTTCGGTGTATGCCCACTAGAAGTGGTAAAGGTTTTGGCCAACACCCCATCATGAGTAATGAGTAATTAAATTAAGCGACCACCTCACTCAATTACTCTAAAAGATAACTGCCATAGAAACATCCAACAAAAATATCGAACGAAAACTGACCGCCACTAAGGCTAGACTTGTGATTAGAGGCATCCCAAAGGGAGAACTCCACTGTTGGGGGAAATGTGCAGTCGCAGGTAGGTGGTGTTGGTGAAGGGCTAGCCCCAAGACAAACCCCCATCAATGGTAGGCATGTGGGTAGAGAACAGGCATATTAGGACCACTTTGATTCTGACGAGAGGGCCATGAAGAATGTCAGGATTGATGCCCCGAGCTTTGATGGTCGCTTTGACCCCAAGGCATTCCTTCATTGGTTAGCTGACATGAACCACTATTTTGAGTGACATGAGATGTCAGAGAACCGACAAGTGTGGTTTGCCAAAATGAAGCTTGTGGGGCAAGCAAAGATGTATTAGACCAATAATGAGCGTAGGATTGAACGGGTGGGAGGAGCTCCCATTACCCAATGGAGCGAGATGAAAACTATGCTAAAAGAGAAGTACCTCCCTCTCTCTTATCGCCAGAAGCTCCTGGAACAATGGCAATCTTTACGCCAAGGATCCATGCCTGTCACGGAATACATCACAAAATTTGAGGAATTTATGATGCAGTGTGACGTTGAGGAAGACCCTCTAATAACGCTCACGCATTTCAAGATGGGCCTTCGATCGGATCTTTAGCTTGAGCTTTGGGCTCGTCCCGTGACAGATTTGGACGATATGTACCAAGTGGTGCAGGAATTAGAGCAGTATGTAAAGACTCCCGTCACAAGACGGTTCGATTCCCGAGACTCTAATGTTAGGACTAGTTCTCAGGGAACTAGACCCAGCATTGATAATCAACCCAGGGCACAAGCAAATGTTCTGCTTAGGCCTGGGGATGACTAGGGAAAAGGCGTCCTTGGTGCTGGTCCAAGTGGAGGACAAAATGTGCGATGCTGCGATTGTGGGAATATTAGCCATTTTGCAACTCAATATCCCACTAAGAGCAAAGGAAAAGCCTTAGTCATAGGCGATTCCCAGGATAGTGAGTATGATCAGGGCGACTCTGAAGTCGAAGAATATCAGCCCGTAGGATTATTGAGTGATGAGGATGAGGTGGGTGATGATGCCACACTTGCAGTTGTCAGGTGTGTGCTAGCCCAGACTAGAAGTAGTGTTGACCGGCGTCGCAACACTATCTTCTACACGATCGCCAAGTGTGGCGAGAAAAATTGTAAGGTGATAGTGGACAGTGGGAGTTGCCAGAATGTAATTTCCACTAGCACCTTCGGCCGTCTAAAGTTAGAGGCCACCCCTCATCCTAACCCGTACAAAGTCTCATGGGTAGACAAGACTTCCCTTCCTATCACACATCAATGGTTTGTACCCATCGAGTTCGGGTCTTATAAGGAGTCCCTGTGGTGTGACGTGTTGCCCATAGATGTAGGTCACATCATCCTAGACAGACCGTGGCTATTCGATAATGACGTCACGATCTACGGCCATTCTAATGCATGTACTTTCATGCATAATGGCAAGAAGATCAAAATTAATCCTATATCACCACAAAACACTGCACAGAAGAAAGGTGAGAAGGCTAGTGAGCCTAAAGAAGTGAGGAAAGCCACACCCAAGTCTCTCGACATCATCACAGCTAACGAGTTTAAAAGAGAGACTAAGGAGAATTCTACAATGTATGCCTTAGTGGCTAGAGAGGCTACACGAGAGGTACCAGTAGGGTTACCCCACGAGGTAGCTCCGGTCTTAGAGGAGTACAGAGATGTATTCCCTGGGGATTTGCCGGATGAGTTACCACCTAAAAGGGACATCCAGCATGCCATTGATCTTGTCCCTGGGTCGACTCTACCAAATCTTCCTCACTATAGAATGAACCCTGCAGAGCATACAGAGTTGAAGAAACAGGTATATGAGCTCCTGCGAAAGGGTTTCATCCAGGAGAGCATGAGCCCGTGTGCCATACCCGCTTTACCGAAACCTAAGAAAGACGGCACTTGTCGCATGTGTGTGGACAGTAAAGCCATCAACAAAATCACGATCAAGTATAGGTTTCCTATATCTAGGCATGATGGCATGTTAGACATGATGGTTAAATCCAACATTTTCTCTAAAATAGATCTCAAGAGTGGGTATCACCAAATCTATATACGCCCCGGTGATGAATGGAAGACAGCCTTTAAGATGAAGGATGGGCTATATGAGTAGTTGGTCATGCCTTTTGGCTTGACTAACGCACCCAGCACTTTCATGCGGGAGATGACCTAGATCTTGAGACCGTTCATGGGAAAATTCTTAGTGGTGTACTTCGACGATATCTTAATCTATAACACCACTAGAGAATCACACCTTGAACATTTGAAGTTGGCCTGTAGCGTCCTTAGGGCGGAGAAATTATACACTAACCTTAAAAAATGTTCGTTCATGTCCAATCAGGTTGTGTTCTTAGGATTTATAGTGTCAGCAAAAGGGATGCTTGGAGACACAGAGAAAGTCAAGGCCATAGTTGATTGGCCTGAACCAAGGAACATCCATGAAGTGCGAAGCTTCCATGGCTTAGCCACATTCTATCGTCGGTTCATTAGGAGTTTTAGCACGATTATGGCTCCCATTACAGAGTGTATGAAGAAGGGAGAATTTGTGTGGTCGAAAGCCGCAATTAAGGCTTTCAAAGAAATTAAGGACAAGATGGTCGAAGCTCCCATCATGCGCCTTCCCGACTTTTCTAAGGTCTTTGAAGTTGCGTGTGATGCATCTGGTGTTGGTATAGGTAGAGTCCTGAATCAAGAGGGTCATCCTGTTGCCTATTTTAGTGAGAAATTGAATGAGGCAAAACAAAAATACTCTACCTATGATAAGGAATTTTATGTAATAGTGCAGTCTTTGAGACATTGGCGCCACTACCTCCTACTGCAAGAATTTGTCTTATTCTCTGATCACGAGGCCTTACGTTATCTTCACTCCTAGAAGAAACTTAACCCAAGGCATGCGAATGGGTTGCGTTCCTTCAAGAGTATTTGTTTGTCTTGAAATACAAGGCCGAAGTAGAGAATAAACCAGCCGATGCCCATAGTTGTAAAGTAGCGTTGCTCAATTCTTTGTTTAGGAGTTGTCGGCTTTGAGCAACTGAGAGATGAGTACCCCACATGTCCAGATTTTGGGGGTACCTATACGTCACTCTTGAATGATCAGCAAAGTGCGGTGGATTTCGTTTTGAGAGATGGATTCCTTTTTAAAGGAAATCGTTTATGTATTCCCCGTACGTCCCTCCGTGAATTCCTCATCTGGGAGCTTCATTCGAGAGGGATAACTGGTCACTTTGGCCGCGATAAGACTATTGCCCTCGTAAAGGATCGTTTCTACTGGCCAAGTCTCAAACGAGATGTCGCCAAAATTTTAGGGCAGTGTAGAACGTGTTAGATGGCGAAACAACAAAAGAAAATTTCTAGATTATATACAACATTACCTGTGCCACATGCCCTGTGGCAAGATATTAGTGTGGTTTCATGCTTGTGCTTCCCAAGATGATTAAAAAGCACGATTCCATTTTTGTTGTTGTGGACCGCTTCTCTAAGATGGCGCATTTCATCCCATGTTCTAAAACTTCGGATGCGTTTAATATTTCTAGTCTTTTTCGATGGTGTGGTCCGACTCCATGGTTTACCTAAGACCAAAGTGTCTGACCGTGATGTTAGATTTACCATCTATTTTTGGAAGACATTATGGCACATGATGGGAATACGTTTGCAATTTTCTACTGCATACCACCCCCAAACTGATGGCCAAACTAAGGTGGTTAATCGCGGCCTTGGAAACCTCTTACGATGCTTAGTGGGTGAACATGTGAAAACTTGGGATTTGATTCTACCTATAGCCGAGTTCGCCTACAATAGTTCAGTCAATAGATCTACAGGGTTGAGTCCATTTGAAATTGTTAGTGGGTACGAACCTCGGATGCCCATAGACTTGTTACCCACGTCAGTTACCCAAAGATCTTTTGAGTCCGCCGATGCATTTGCATGACACATTCATGATTTGCATGCACATGTTAGACAGCGAATAAATGTGAGTAATGATAATTATAAATGTTCAACTGACCAACATCGTAGGTGGACAGAATTTAATGAAGGGGATTATGTAATGCTTAGGATTAGACCAGAGCGGTTTCTTCCGAGTTTCACTAAGAAATTACAAGCTCGCAGTACTGGACCATTCAAAGTATTGTGTAAAATTAGGTCTAATGCGTATAGGGTAGACCTTCCACCTAAAATGGGAATAAATCTGACGATCAATGTAGAAGATCTAGTCCTTTGTCCTAACTCCTAACCCTTCTATTGTTTCTTCTTCCCATCCTTGGCCACTTTCCGAATTTACTTCTCAACCTACTCCACCCCTTCCACCATCAATTGACCGTCAGGAAGAGATTGAAGGGATAGTGGATGAGGAGATTGTTTCCACAAGAGATGGGGGCTTCCAAAGGTACCTTGTCAAATGGAAGAACAAACCATCATCCAATTCCATGTGGCTTACAGAAGCGGAACTACAATAGATTGATCCGGACCTTCTCGAGACGCACAAAAGTTTTAATTCCTCGGAGCCAAATTCTTTTCACCCAAGGAGAGTTGATGCGGACATCATACCCTTCAAAGTTTATCAAAGACGAACGCAGCCGACGAATACATCTTTATGGCTCAATGATGGTTCATGGCACAACCGAGGATGATTTCGAAGATATGGTTACTTGCACAAGTAAATGGTGATTTTGAATATCTGGTTAATTGCAAAACTAAGGATGATTTTGAAGACCTTACACATGTCATTGGATTAATTGAAGGCCCCACATTAGGAGGGCACACGTGTAGGATGAGTTAGATGACTGATATGTTACACATGATTTTTTATTTTTTATTTTATTTAGAAAGCTTTGTTTTGCGCCTTTATTTTTTACTTTTGTTATAGGGGTACTTTAGTCATTTCCTTTTAAATCTAAATTTTATAAATAGAGTGATCTCTACCCTAAACCTAATAATATTTTTTTTAATGAAAGCTTGGTGTCTCCTTCCCCTTTCTCTCTATGGTAAGTTCTTCTCTTCCCCTAATCTCTTCTCTTCTTCTAACTTCTATTTCTAGCCTTCCAACCTTTTTCTTCTCATTTTATGCCTAGTCTTTTTCTTTTCTTTTTTTTTTTGTTGCTATTGACCTTGAAAATCTGAGAATTGATCCCAACCCTCTCAGATTTTCCAGTCGTCTCTATTCCAGAAATCCTTTGATTTCCTGGACTAGAGAAGCTTCATTGATTGTTGGATTGAAACCATGTAAGATGGGGAGGTCCCATCCCTCGCCGGATCCAATCCATGCATGATTTGAATATGGTACTGCAGGATTGTGATGATGGTCTACAACCATTGCATGTTCCCTTTATTATTATCTTTCATATGATGTGGAATGTGAATATTTCAATTAATTTGCTTAGTTTATTTCGCTGGATCATTTTTGTACTCACACATGCATTCTAGTTTAGACCGTCCTGCATCACTAATCCTATGAACATGTTGTTCCTTATGCCGCCAACATTTTGTCCCATAAAGCATGGCTAGTCTTATAACTATCCTATACTCTAAGTTTAGGACATCACAGAGATAACATTGACCTCCATTATTGTAGAAGCAAGTTGCTAATATCACTAATTACTATTCTTTTTCTTTCTTTTTTTTTTTTTTTGGGGGGGGGGGGGGGGGTGCAGGTTTCATAACCCTTAATAGATGGGAAAGGAATATGGTGACAGTGATGATTCATTTCTGGGAATTTTATGCATGCCCACTATTTTAGTTGTGTGCTCATGCATAAACTCATATGATGACTCATTTTCTGGGAATTCTCGTCCTATCTAACATTTCAATTGTTTGCACATCCATAAACTCATGCATATGCATGTATAGATTTATTTTTTTTATGGGGACATCAAAGGACCTACTCGGGTGTACGAGAGAGAGACGACCACCCCACATCAACGCAGCTTTATTTGTGGATGGGAGACAAGTTAAAGATAGGGCCCGCCGGGCCATTTTGAAAACCCCACATGCATTAGACGTGCATCAGGAAGACTCCACTTTAGCATGATGCATGTGGGGTGCTTAGAAGACCATTTTAGTCATAGGATTTTTATTTCGTGTCGATCCAACTGTTAGATCTTGTCAATCAGGCCATCGGGCCACCGAATCTTTTAGATTTAAGCCCCTTGGACTCTGATTTTGCTTTTTTTTTTAATGTTTTTTGTTGTTTTTAGGATTTATTTTATGGTTGAGATTAATAATAAATGTTTTAATTTTCTTATTTTGGATGATGGGTCATTTCGCTTAGGTGAGTGGCATAGTTGTAATTATTCCAAATTTTTAATTATAAAAGCACGGGGAGTGGAGGTCCAACCCTAGTGGTATTATTGAGAAGAAAGAAAAAAGAGAGGCTCTCTTGTATTTTAAGATTTGTCAAAAAAACCCTCCCTTCCAATTGAATTGTGGAATTTTGGAAGCTTGTTTGGTGGTGGATTCCCCAAGATACATCCTTCCTCTTTCTCTTCTTCAAAAGTTATTATTCTTCTTCTCGTGTCTTCCTTTTTCCCCTTCCATTACAACCTTCTAAACCCATTAAAACCCCACTCAATCCTCCCTCTCTTTCTTCTCCTTTACATAAACACGTGTGGGCCCCCATTTGAGGTTTTCCCTCTTTGATTTTCCTCCAAAACTTTCTAATCCCTATATCCTTTGAATCCTTAAAAACCTCATTCTTAAATCTCCATCCATGAATACAAAACCCTAATAAAAATCTGAATTTTTGTGAAACTTTCTCCAAACCAAAATTTTGCCTACGTCTTTGTCTATCTATGTGGTTGTTGCACCACCCACACTAGATTGGAAGTCCATACTTCTAAGTGGACCACTATTGAATTATTTTATATTTCCATGCACCGCGTATGTGATAACCTAGGACTTTTGTGTTAGAAATCTGAATTTTTGAATATATTATGTGGTTATGTTTGATTTTACATGTTGATTGTTGAAATTAATGTGTAAATTAATCTCTCATCTTGCATCTTAGGGTAATTTCCATCATCCTACATCAATTTTTGCATAATGTAATTGAGTTAAGAAACTACTTACAAAATTTAGAGAGTTCCAGACACAATCTTAGGGTTGTTGTCTAAGATATTCTGATGAGCAGAACCATCAAATATTTCTTCTTTGATTCTTATCATGAAACACTCTTTATATTAAATGAAAATACAGTGAGAAAATACAATCGGACACATAAAATAAATGAAAATCTCTTACCTAGGTCGAATAATATCTGTTCCAGAGATAACTATTGAGGATGCTCGTCCATGATACGCAATAGGAAGGTGGAACCTGAAACGTGAAAAAACATGATGCAAAACCCATCATACGATCAATGTTTGCCTCATTCTCAAGTTTGATGGATAAAAACATGAACAAAAACTGTATCGAGGACAGGAGAGACAGTAAAAGTGATATCCATAACAATTCGAGCAAGTGCATAAAAGATAAATGACAATAGCTGAATGAAACAAAATACAAGTAAATGAAAACAAGAGGCATAAAAACATCTCGAAGCTTGATTAAAATAAATAGAATCACAAATGGCTCTTCATGAGCATTCATGATGCATTTACATTCACTATGCAAAATCCAATTTCCCAACACGTCAATTCGAAGCACCACCTTCACCACTGACACTAAGTGTAAACATATACTCCAGAACCCGATTAACTTTTCAATCCTGGTGACAGAACGGAAACGCACACAGGTTTAATCAAATTGAAACCTGTGAACAATACCACATGAAAGACAAGGATCTAATGCATATCAAGCTTGAGCCATGCGTTTGATAATCCATACCCACTCCTTGGATTATGAAATTCAGAGGATGACCATGCCAACCATGTTCAATGGCTTGGATCTCCTCCCGGTCTCACCCTCTCTCTATTTCTCTCTTGCAATGGGCAAGCATATGATGCGGAGCACACCTCACATAATGAGCATAAAGTGAGAGGTTGAAAGTCCTCTCCTTACTCTTAGATGCTTAGTCGCTTGCCCATCAAGGAGACCAAAAAATAGATGGACTTATTAGGTTTCCTGATAAATGAATTGATTAGGACAGTCATGTAGTTGGGAGAGAGATTTCAGGATCGAAGATTTCAGCAATTCCTAAAAACTGCCCAAAAGGGCTATGTGCATGCTTCATGTGGACCACACCTAAAGAGTTTGACTCTAACAGCGGGCAATTTTTGTTTCTCATCCATCAGAATGTACTTGACACTTTGTAGATGGAGATAAAAGGATGTTTTTGAATGGATGGGAGTTATTTAGGATTGCAGAGGCATACCAAGGACAATGCTTGACAAAATGAGCCACTGACAGAATCAAGAGCAGTTTTCACAACAAAAAGCATTAGAAGCAAAACAGGGGGCAGTGTTAGCACTAGAGTGGGGAACTTTTGGCCAAACACAGTAGTAAAAATATTCAAAAGTTTTATGTGTATCTGTTATGTGCGAAGAAAAAAACCTAAATGGGCTTCATAACCAAAAAACTGTTACTACAAGGCTGAGAATGGAAGGGCCAGAGTCCACAAGCTTGGAAGATGAATTCAATAAGTCAGTATTCCAGAAACACCAATACTAGAAGAAAGACTTTCAGAAGCCTCCTCTTCTGGAAGCCATTCAATTCAACCCGTCATGAATGGATCAAATTTAGATATCAAAAAATAAAACTTTACAAACAAGTCCACCGATCGAAGAAGAAAAAAAATCACAAACAACAGCAAGGAAAGATCAGCACACAACGGCTCACAACTTACTAGAGTTCAACTACGGCGTGATTGTCAACCATCAGTGTCTCCTAGGAGATTGCCACAAGCTGATTGCAACTCTACATATTTATAAAAGATCCAAATAATTGAAGTGCTTTAAAGATCTGCATGCCAGCTTCATTTCACGAAGCAAATTTATGATGCTGGCAAGAGTTCCTGAGAACAATGAGAACACAAGGACACTCTTAGGACATCCTAATGAGTCCAAAAATACCTAAACTGAAATAAATACAGAGTTTGCTAAGCCCACCAATGTTTGATGTATCAATAATTCAATATTGCACCCTTAGGAAAAAATAATACGTATCTCGCAATGCATCCCAATCTGAGGGAAATATTGGGCAAACTTAAGGAAAATGGTGGAATTTTTCAGCGAATCTTCAGGAGATACTAAAAGACACCAGATTACACATTTAGAACTCAACACACACACACGTGTGTGTGTGGCTTCATTTCACGAAGAAAAATTATGATGCTGGCAAGAGTTCCTGAGAACACAAAGCCGCTCTTAGGACATCCTATAATGAGTCCAAAAATAACCAAACTGAAATAAATACAGAGTTTTGTAAGCCCACCAATGTTTGATGTATCCATAATTCAATATTGCACTATGTATCACACCCTCTGGAAATATCACACGTATCTTGTAATGCATGCCAATCTGAGGGAAATATTGGGCAAACTTAAGGAAAATGGTGGAATTTTTCAGTGAAACTTTAGGAGATATTAAAAGACACCAGATTACACATTTAGAACTCAACCCATTAGTGCGTGCATGTGTGCATGTAATAGTATTCTATTGTTTACCAGGCAAAACTGTGTCATGCCATAAGTGATGTAATTATCCAAAACTAGGTCTCATCATTCAAAAGTCATAACAGCAATAAAACATAAACAATACACTCAGAAGCTAAAAAGAACCAAAATATACCTTGGTCTCATACCCACATGGAGTTACCCAGCCATTATATTGTCTATTATGTTTGATAAAATACGGGATTTAGCATATGGACAGACATTCTGTTTGCCCATGTCAAAAGGAGGTAAATGTAATCGCCAACACCCCTCTTAATCAATCAAATTGTCACCCTTGTGATGTAGCAAAGAGAGGAGAGAGTGAACTTTTTCTTTTCTTTTTATAGGTGAGGGATTGAACTTAAATTGAGGGGAAAAGTATACGTACCAGTTATCAATTCACGATTCCCCCTTAATTGCCATAAGTAGAGAATAAACTTTCCAATAATGGATAGTGGAATTAATTTCCAGAAATCTTCTAACTTATTCAAGTAGAAACATAAAGAAGAAAACATTCCTACAGAATGAAGGATTGAACTCTCGGTCCTAGGGGGCATGGTCATGGGAAATTTTGCAGATATCACAGGAAATATAGCAGATACATCGGCACGTATCAACAATCCATAGGATTTTTGCTAAACACCCAACGTTTCATATCAGTACAATGTGACATCGATAATATGAGCCACCATCATCATTTATAGGTCAGTCCATGTGCCAAAATGATAAAACCATACAAGATCCAAGTAGACGATTAGGTGGCAAGAAAATGTAGATATCCTGACTAGAAGTAAGAATCGGGCATGTCCACTCATCACATTGGCCACAACAAATGAAACAAGTGAAAGGAGAAAATAAGTTTTTTTGTTTCTACCCCTTCATTTGTTTTATACACTGTGGCCCACCTGCTAGATTTTGAGGATGGAAAATATCTACACATTGTGGTCCACTAGATGCATTGCTTGAACACCACACATGAATACCACACAAGATGTGCACTTGCACTAGGACAGGGCTGTACAAGCATGTGGGTTTACCACAACTCGTCAATATACCAAAACATAATGGGTTGTGTGAGAGACCAGTGAGGTTTGCCGACTATCTTGACAGGAAGATCATTTGACATAAGAACCTCGACTCTTTCTTCATTGGTGTATCTTTCTCTTGCTATTCTTAAGGAGTAGACAAATGATAATTCCAAATGGTTGTATTTTATCTGAGATGCAGAAACTGTGGATCATCTTTTCTTCCATTGCAGATTTATGATCTGGTGAAATTTCTTCAGCTTATCTAGTGTTGCTTGGGTAATGCCTTGTTCAATTGGGAAGTTCTTCATCACGTGGTCATTCGGCATAAGAGGAAGGAGAAATAGAACATTATGGAGGCTTGTTCTTCTAGCTGTTCTGCAGTTGATTTGGCATGAGCCTAACAGCAAAATTGTTAAGGATCAATCAATCCCATCAAACAAGGTCTTCCTGAATGCCAAGTGGCTCACAGTAGACTGGAAATTGGTCAGCTTTTACTTCATATTATTGATTCAGAAGTTAATAAACAGTGAAATCAGCACTCATTAGTGTCATGCATCAGGCATCTACACAACTTAAGTTCTTTATGCATTATGTGCATCTGTAAACCCACATGTTATCTGCAGTGAACCAATTAATTATAATTCACATATAGACTTCAAAATGATCATACCAGTTTGGCGAAATTGGGTTCTCCGGTCCGCGGAATATGGTCCCACAATTCTTTGCATGATGCATGGAGCAAAAGAAGTCTGTGTAATCCCCTATTGTAATAGGCAGAAGCATTTGAACCTTGTCCTGCTTAGTCAAATGCACAATCGGCGTTACAAAAATGTAACTCTAAATATATGCTATAAGCAGGGTCATCAAAATGTCATACCATTGGCAAGAGTGATTTCTCCCTCAAATTTGCATTATCACGTAAAGTTGGCTCTCCAGCTGCATGGAGAACGGAGTTGGTAATTTTAGGCTAGAATTATAAAAGACTTAATGAGTTTTCATCCTTGCTAGAAATTAAGAAATTTCCTTCATCTCTCTCTTCTTTAGTTTTTAATTTTGACAAGTGATGAGAAATTTGTTAAATGAGGTTACATTGTGAACATCCCAACATAAAGCAATAAGATACATCAGGACTTTTGCCTTCGAATCTGCATCATCTTCCAATAATCTAAACCATTTATATGATGAGTCCCACTTTGTATGGTCAATAGACAACAAATAAAAGATTTTAAGATTGTTTTAACCCTTTGGTAAGTTGGCTCTTTCGCTTGAATATGGACAGTCACCATAGCCTATATTCAATCTAAGAGTTGTTTGGAGCATCCCTCATCCAAGAGGAGCCGTATGACAAACAGTTGGGTGAAACAAACCAAATCTAACGGCTAGTCTGGACATATCCTATTGTAATAAATTGGGTTGTATTCTAGCAAGCCTCTAGCTTGCTTGTCAATTGCATCAATCAATCAAGATATATACAACCTAACCACTAGATATAACAGCTAATCAATATACAATACATCAGTATGCAATGATCTGCTTTCCTATCGAAGTAGGTACAGCTGCATGTACAGTGGTACTGTATGCAAACAGTATCCCACCCCCAATCAGATTGGTAACTGGCAGTGACATTGATGGTGAACATCAGAACAATGGGGCAAATGGTGAATCAAAGATAAGATCCATAGGCAGGAATCCGATCAATTGGCAGCAACCCAATCAATGAACAGATGATCTTATCAAGAGATCAAATCTGAATTCAGACGCAGTTAACTGGCAAACCAGAGATCCGAATTCAGAGGGAGGTAACCAGCAAATCAGCAAACCAAATTCAGATGCAGGCAACCGCCAAATCGGTGATCACAGGGAGCCAGGGCCAAAGTGTTGAGTTGGGTTTCACAAATAGCAACTAACAACTGCTTCAGGTCCAATGTAGTTCGAGTGAACAGTACTTTCAGGTGTGAAATGGTTCATGTTTGGAGATCTGGTGATCCAATGACAACCGGAGTTCAGATTCAAACTATCAGGGATGATGATTGTGGCAGGCATATTGAGGCAGCAATGGGCTGGAAGAGGGTTAGAATTGACAAAGACAACCAGCAAGAGTTGAAAGCACTTGCAAATTGTGGAAGACACACACCAAAATCAAAAGCAAATGGTGGTGATCTCATAGCATCAAAATAAAGCTTGTGGTGAACTTACACCACAAAACAATGTCTAAACTAAATTGTTGCTAAGATAATTTCATGCTCCTGCAAACTACCAACATGACCTCCAAAATGCAAAGAGATTTGTAGTGTTGGAGAAAATATGCAAGTTTTTTGTGCCTGTGTTTTGTTCTGACTGAAATGAGAAACAAGAGAGAATGCTCACAGCCCTTCTATGTAAGAATTTAAATTTTTAATATGGGTATAGATCTGGCTCATCCAACTTGTTTCCCACTTGTAGATTCAAGATTGGTGCCAGAGATGATGAACATAGTCCTGCTTGACACTAGGGAATGGGGATGAGTGCAGATCTGAATGCCAACGGTGGGTAGGGTTCAAAGCAACGATGGTGGTAATGAGGACTAATTACAATAAGACAACCATACTCGACGAATAGACCATCAATGTTGTTAGGTGCAGGATTGTGGGCACCACAACAAATACTGTGGCCTGTGACCAGGGTTGTGAAAGTGGTGGTGCTGTTGACAGAGAAGATGTTGGAGATTGGGTAATGTATGGTCAGAAGAATTGGAAAGAATCAATTGCCGGAAATAGGTGCAGAGGATTGCAGAAAGTGCAGATCTAGCCAAAGAGGATGTTGATTTATAGGACGAGTTGCCAGGGAAAGAATGATGTGTTGCTTGTTGGAGGCAATGTTTTCCGTATCATTATTGCGTAATTTATCGTTGTTGTTGGGAAACATGGGAAAACATTGGGAAATTGGTCGATTTTTTTAATGAAACTTCAGGGATTGATAAAAAGACACCAATACACACATAGGAATTTATAATAATAATAATAAAATCACAAACAACGAGTACACATAATAGGTTTCTTTTGTATAAAGCTATGCGTTGTCTGACTAAAATGATGCGCTATATTCAAAGTTAATTAATAAAATTTATAAATGTAAGAAGACATGTATGGAAACACAAGCCTTATATTCAAAACAAAAGAAGTAGAAAACTAGAAATATACCTATAGATTTCGAAAGGAAAAAAAAAAAAAGTTAACATTTTTTAATTAAAAAATTACTTTTTCCTGAAAAATCCACAAATTGCCAAGAATGTGTAGATCAGGTTAAATACATGTTTGATTACGTGTTTGAACATTAAGATTGAAATTGATTTGAGAAAATTTAGGAATTTTTTTATTTTTCTCCAATTTTCCACAACTCAGCCCATCTCCCCCAAATCTCGAAATCAAGACTCCAAATCCATAATTTTTCATGCAAAATATGAAGAAGCATGGACTTAAATTATTATTTTTTACCATTTGACACTATTTACAACATAGGGGGGGGGGAATCAAAACTCAAAAATGCACACCTTTTAGAATCCATCCCCAAGAAGCTTCCTATCGATTTCAGAAAAATTTCAAAGATTTTCTTCCAACAAACTAGAGTAGATTGGTCAAAATCACCTTATAATAGGATTTATTTATTTTTTTGTGCAAAAAAATAAAATATTAATAAATAAATAATAATAATAATATATTCAATTTTTTGTGATTTTTTTAGGATTTTCCAAACAAAACAATGTCGGTTTCCTTCTGTCCCTTTCAATATCGCACTCGATACCGATATACCACACGATACATTAAGAATTTATAAAAGGGGAGTGGATATATAGCACGATATCGCGATATCGTGCAATGTATTGCACGATACAATGAAAAATGGATATTAAAGTTAGGTTTCATATCGCCCAGCTGGGATAACAGATATATCGTGGGATATTAAGGTGATATCGCGAGATACTAAAAACACTGGTCGGAGGAGGGCTATGGGCTCGTTGTTCTTCTCAAATCTTGATTGCCCCAAAAACAAAATATAAAGAGGGTTGATCGTGAATGGTGAAAACAGAGATTAGCAACAGATCATGGTAGAGTTTGGTGATGGAGATCTGATGCAAAAGGTTATTGAAGCAAAGAGTTTGTAGGGGAGATGACGAAGCGAACTGGTTGAAGAAGGTTCACAGAGGATTAAAGTAGAGATCACCAACCCAATTCACAAATATGGACAATGGAGATCTGGGCATCAATTATTATTCAAACGTGAGTTAAGACAGCAAGCAAAAACCGAAGACAAGGGTGCGTGATGAGTGGTCTAGTGGGTGTTTAGTGATGGTGTCCATGCTTGCAAGCCCCGCATAGATGATACTTGCAGGGACAAGCAACAAACATTTGCCAATGACGATGCTAGAAGATTCCAATTCCAGCAATCAGAGATTTGCCAGAAAACGGCATCGATGGTATGATGTTGATCGATTGTTAGTTTTGGATGAAGATGATTGATTGGAGATCGAAAACACATTGCCAATGGAGGGATTCGAGATCTAATTGAGGTTGAGTGGCAGTGACGGTAATGAGTTACTTGGATGAAGAAGACATGTTTGGGCGCTAAGAAGTGGGTTCCAGTTTTGGCATTCAAAACAAATAAAGGACCTGTGGATGAATCTGAGATCAGGGAAATCCAATTGAAACATTACTAGTAACAAACTGAGCATGGTTTTTTTTAAAAAAGATGATGCAATATTATTAAGGCAAAAACACCAAAGAAAAAAAACAAAACAAAACAAAGAAAACAAAGAAAAACAGGGAAAAAACAAAATAAACAAAAAAAAAAAAAAAAAAACACTAGATACAAGAAAGAGCCAAAATGCTCCCCCAACCCAAACACTTGAGTTAATGCTACTCAAACACTAGATTCCTCACCTGAATAAAAACCAAATCCACAGACACTGATTGGTTCCGATATATCCAATTTTTTTCTTTCGAGCCATATCGACCACAAGGAAGCCAATAAGGAGAGCCTCCACTTCCGAGAACCCATACAACCTCCCCAGTCACCGTGCCATGACTAAAACGGGATTCCATCAATTCCGACATCACCCTCATCATGCCCAAAGATCGAAAAATACCATACCAAACAACTCCAGTGAAGGCACGGTGAATGAAGAGATGATGAACAAACTCTTCCACATCCAAACACAATGGGCAAGAATTAGGGAAGATCATCCCTCTCTTCTGACAATTGTCAATTGTAAGGATTTTTCTTCTCCCCACAACCCTAGTAAACGCTGGTATCTTAGGGGGATCCCCATAAAATCAGGTCCCTGATGTGAAGAAGTGCTTCTAACTCGATTCAGCTGAGAGAGAAAATGAAAAAGAGCTCGAACCAAGAACTTTCTAGATTTGTTAAAATGCCAGACTAGAGAATCCTTGACTTCAAGGTTCAGTGAGAGACCCTGCAATAGGGATAAAAGACATAGTAGGTCATCGAATTCATCGTTATTTAATTTCCTACAATAAGGGGGGCACCACACACCCCAACCCTCGATAAAAGAGAAGCAGTTGGCCACAGTGACCCCAAGCATAGGGACACAAATTAGCTAAGTTCAGGAAAGACAATCTCAACGGGGAGTCCCCTCACCAAATATCATTCCAAAACCTAGTTCTTGATCCCTCTCCAACCACATAACTGTAACCATCAATGACCTTAAGGGTCACCTGAGCAATTGCTTTCCAAATGAACGAAGCCTGATAAAGTGAAGAAGCTTTAGTCCACCAACCCATATCGTCAGTCCCGTATTTAGCAAGGATTAACTTCCTTTGAAGACTATCATCCTCAACTCCAAACCTCCAAACCCATTTTCCCAAGAGCGCAGAATTCAGAAGATTCAACGACCTAATTCTCGCTCCACCTTCATCAATAGGACAATAGGCATCCTTCCAATTTAGGATGTGAATTTACCATTTAAAACACCCCCTGCAACAGGACATCCCTCCTAAGTTTATCAACCCGATCAAAGACTGATTTAGGGCATTTGAATAAGGATAGGAAATACAAAGGGAGGTTAGAAAGAGAGGCTTTACTGAGAGTAAGCCTACCCAGTAAAAAGAGCAATTTGCTCTTCCGAGGACTTAGTTTCCTTTTTATCCTTTCAGCAATTTTATCCTAGAGGTGAAGCGCAGGTTTGCCCCCACACATAGGGGAAGACCCAGGTAAGATGAAGGGAAACATCCTACCTTAAAGCCAAAGACCTCAACAAAACTAGAAGTCTCTTCCTGAGCTAAATGAATCCCCAGGATTACCAACTTAGATATCGAACCCTAAGATTTGCAACAGAGGACTCCCTAGCTTCACAAAAAAGGATGGTCTCATCTATGAATTGGAGGTGGCTGATAGAGCTAGGAAAGTTTGGAACAGTGAAACCTCTAAACAACCCAAAACCTTACCCTGAGATAACATTCTATTGAAAGCTTTAGACACTATTACAAAGAGAAAAGGCGAGAGGGTGTCTCCTTACCACAACCCCCGTGAAGATTTAAAGAAACTAAAGGAGGAACCATTGATTAGAACCGAAAAGGAAGGCAAGGATATGCAACAGTACATCCAGCGTCTCTATCTCAAACCAAAACCCATCCTCCCAAGGAGATGGTCCAAAAAAGACTGGGCAACATGGTTATAAGCTTTCTCTAAATCTAATTTGAGGACCACCCCTCTGACACTAGACTTATATCAGGAATCCAAGCATTCATTTCATGGGCTATAAGCGCACTTCAATGATCTACCTGCCTAAGATAAAAGAGCTTTGGAAATGATAAATAATACTAAACAAAATCCCCCCCAGCCTTTAACTCAAAACTTTAGAACTGATCTTATATGGGCTTCCGATCAAACTAATGGGTCAGAAATTAGATGGGCAATCCGCGCCAGAGACATTTGGGATAAGGGTTAAAAAAGTGCAACCTAACTCCGAGGGAATCTTGGAAGATTCAAAGAATTCTAAAGCAAAGGCAAAGAGATTCAGCTTTACCAAGTCCTAAAAAGCTTTTTTTTTTTTAAGCTAAGGGGAACCCATCCGGGCTAGGAGCTTTATCTCAGCCAAGCTCAACATCTTTGATTTCTTCCAACCGAATGGGCAACTCCAAGTTGGGAGCCATCTCAGGAGGAAGAGAATCAAAATCTAAATTATCCAAAGAAGACCTATCCCACTATTCACTCAATAGTAATCCGAATAGAACTTAACTATAGAATGACAAATAGAATCTTTATCGCTAAACTGACTAGGATTAATTAAGAGAGAAGAGATGAACTTAGCTCTAGCTCCCGCACTAGCGATCCCATGAAAAAACTTAGGTATTTTTATCTCACTCTATAAGCCAAGTCGTGCATGATTGCTAATGCCATTTCATCTCTTCTTCCTTAACCCTAGCGAGAAAGTTAGCAGATAACTTAGCTTTGGATAAACGCTCGGCATCCAAAGGGACACCACTTTCCTCTTTAACATCGAGAGCTTATAATGCAGGAGCATTTCACACCGGGCTCAAGTGGGGTTGCCTGTGGGATGCAAGGGCACACTCGGGATGGGCGGTCCATGTGAGGCGGGTGGCCCATATGAGGCGGTACCCACGTGATTTAGGGCCCACGAGAGGGGTTTGACCGAGGTCTTAACCCATGAGATAAAGGGATTGATTCGCCATGCTCTAACAGGTCAAGCTTTTAGAGCAAGTGGTTAATTGTCCTGCATCAGCTTAGGTCTCCCTCAGAATCTCATTTATCTCAAGTTCCCGATCATCGAAACATGCTAGATCGGAAGAAAGAGAATGATCAGGATGGAGAGGATCAAGATTGGAGTATCAACGATCAAGATGGTTGTAATACAACATCGTGTGGAAATACCTCCCTACACCTATTCACTTGTAAATTTTCAATGATATGTTATTTTCTCCTCTAATATGACCACATAACAAATACCTTCTTCTTTTACCCAAGCTCTTGGAACCAGCCATTGCAGAGGCTCCAATTGACACCACTCACATGCCAAAACGATTTGCCCGGTATTCAACCCCAACACAATTGTTACATGCACGCCCAGTCTCTCACATGCAACACAACTGTCAAGTGGTAAAGTGTTTATAGGTAAACAGCTTATTTGTTTGGCTAACTCGTCAAGCGTTCATAATGTATAAAGTTGGTATTCAAACCACATAGCACTCAGAGCAGTAATTCCCACCAAAATCTTCAAATCACATAAAAAGGGCTTGATTTTCTTTAGGCCCTAGAAGAGCATAGATGGCATACACCAATCACTGCGGCCCCAAACACAACCTAGGACCCCCCACCCCCCCCCCCTGTTGTAGGAAAGCATCAAGGGATGCATATGATGGACGGATTGGATGCACTCTACACATCATGGTGGGCCCCAAACAACAAGCGTGTGTATTAACCACTGTGCTTTGTTATGTATAATGCATTTTGAGGTGTAAACGCTTTTTACCTATAATCTAAAACATATTTGCCTGGAGAAAAGAGGGGAGTTTAAAGGCAAATTTTGCCATCCGAACACCTACCTGTAAAGTATTCACCGATAAACCCTTTTACAACTAAGGATTTTACTGGCATTCAAACAACCCCTAAGGGATCGTGGATTCCTTAATGAGATTTGACCCTTTTCTCCAACCAATCAACAAAAGTCAATGCGGAGATCATTGATTTGAGGTAATGATCTGATCAATAATTCATTGTTGCTTTTTTTGTTTTGTATTGATGCCTTCCACTCTTTTTTTAATGGAAGCATCTTGATCTACTCTTAGCTTTTGGATTTTGAATTTGTGGGATTGTCTACTATTGTTCTTTGGATTTATTGATAGACAAGATCAAAGAAATTTCTATGAAACGTAATAGAATGGGTATTCGGGATGTCAGGGGGTTCGGATGTAAATGTGAATGTCTATGAAATTTCTTCCATGTCTGGGTTGTGACTCTAGGACATAATATGGGTGGTCTGGCGGGTTGTATTTTTTTGCTGCTTTGACATTTGTCGTTGCAGCCAATCAATAAAAACAGTTACCATTATCCTTCTTCTTCTTCTTTTTTTAAAGATCAAAGAAATTTGGGGATTTGGATATTGATTGCTGTAGGAGTTATATCATTCTCTGGTTTGAAGTTTGTCATTGGAATTATTACCCTTTTTGGTATATTATTATGAGTTGGAGAAAAACACATTGGATTTTCATTGAGCAGTTACCTCCTTTTTTCCTTCTTTTCCTTTATTTTTTCCTTTTTAAATAAGACAAACAAACACACTGGTAAGCAGATGTGTGAAGATTGCAGAGCTAATGAGGATGATCTGAAGCTCTTTCCATATATATTTGTGTGGATATTGAGTATACTGATGACCCAGACCGATCGTTGTCCATGAAAAGGCCAGTCAATGTAATGAACCTTCCACCTCACCATGAGACGATCCAGGCTAACCACTTTCAATGCAAAGGCCAGTTAAAATTGCAATTTTGTTGCCAACCCCTCAGAAAAATCATAATCATCATCATTTAAGCCTTGTCTCAACAAATTGAAGTTGGCTAACACAACGGGGGGATGGTCATGATCTATATTCAACATGCATCTGTGGCCCACATGACAACTGAACATTACTTGATTATGGGCCAGGGAATGTTTAATGCAGGACCTATGTGATGAGGGGCGGAGATCTCCGGCACAAGTGCAACTCATGGCTTCTTCAATTTCTCAAAGGCATTGAATAAGTCAGCACGTGGCCAACTTGATGCATGGGTGAATCTAGATTTTGTGACTGACCACTTCACATTGAACTACATGGCCCAAATCTCGCATATGCATGGAAAAAACTCATGTGTGCACGAAACAAATCTAGTAAGACGAGTTCGAGTATTTTATCATCCAAGCACAAAACAGCGACTTACACGGAACTCTAACGTTGCTAACCAGACAACATAAACCCACTTCCAGGAAAGTGAAATTCCATGGATGTAGTCTTCCACTAGATCTGGACTTCCATGCATCCAAACGATCCCTTAATAGAAGATTCAAGCAGTAACTGAATTTGAGTCACGGGCATACTAGTAATTTATGTTTGCTATTATGATGATGATGATGACAACGACGACGACGATGATGATGATGATGATGAGACGGCAATGGTGAGAGAAATATAGATTACTCGTTGTGCGCAAAAGCTTCCACAGTTTCATTCTCGGCTTGATGAAGGGTATTGTAGTTTGTGTATGGATGACCAAGTATAATAATAAAATGGTCACGTAAGCCTTTCAGAATTTCATGCAGCTAACCTTCAATTTTTTCTTATGATGCACCTAGGAAACAAAAAAATATTTTCTAGGAAGAAGATGCTACCTGACAAAAGCTTTTGCATCGTCATGCGAGCCTCCGTCCATGCAGGTCGCCCCATTCCCAAGAACTTGTTAAGAGAAGGCTGGTATGAGAAGGAACAACATTAAGCTCAACGTTGAGCCACATTACGAACTTAATACCTCAATAAAATGGCAATATAAAGTATTTACAAGAAATAGTCACGAAGGAAATCTATCAGTGTAATGTCCCAAAGGGAATGATGCTAAAATTGGAAAGTTGGGAACCCATTTATCCAAATAAAGGGAATCTTCATAGGTTTTGTGAAGAGTTCAAAACCCACCACAAAATCTTTCAAAAAAAAAAAAAAAGAGTTAAAGAGTTTAAGTAGTGCATTCAACCAACATTTTAAGTAAAGGATACCATTTTGAGAAGGGGAAAAATAAAAATAAAAAAAATTAAGAAAGCATTTAAGGCATAAAACTGGAGGCATGCATGGACGATTAGTGATAGACCTGAAATGCTTGGCTCTGTGGGGCATATTGCTTATGTGGTAAGGCACAGATGATGTGTACCCATCAAACCACTTGAATGTTTTGATTTCCAGCGCCCCAACCACAGAACATGAAGAAACCTTATATTTAGCAAGGATCATCAAGCCAGTTCAGTTCTTTTATTATTTTAAATCTTTTTTTATCAATTTTAACATTTTAAATCCTACATGGAGGTCATAGGAATCATAGCGTCCTCGACACAAAGCTTTGTACAGTGCACTGGGCTTCTGGTTCTGACAACTGGGGCCTATGGTTCAGTAATCCAGACCATTGGTCTGTTGTGCCCAACAAAGGATGGACAATGACCCAAAAGTATCCTCAACAGGAGAATCCTAACATTTCAATTGGTGGCCTACACAAGTACACATATACGGTCTGTGGTAACTGAAAATTTCCTAACTGGTGGCTAGGAACCTGGGATCTTACAATCTAGAAGATTTTTGGGGTATGGTCCATCTACAATAGGATGAAACAAACCAATGGTCTTGATTACCAAAACACGGGACTACTTGTCAGAACTGAAAACCAGAGTATATTGGGCAGCCTCAGCTGACAATCCTATAATCCCTCTTAAGATTAAATATATTTCTTGTTTTCCTAGTTGGCAACACAAAAACGATTCATTAAAGAAAAGCAAGTACCAGCAATTCATCAAGGTAGAGGAGCCAACAACACAAGCAAAGGTCTCCCTATAACACATTTGGGTCTTCTAATTCTAACTTACATTATCATTTTTATCCAGTGGTTGAGACTGGGAAGTGGTTTATTACTTAATAGCTTCTTTTTTATCAAATCATCAGCATCATAGCCTTGTCCCAGCTGTTTGGGGCCAGCTTAGCTTCTTATTCAAATATTTCACTATCTACAAATTTAATTCGCATACAGCACCAACTACTTATGAGTACGTGTGAACATCGGTCGGGCTGGACCTGTGCTGAAGCTTAAAAGTCCGCAGGCTGGTCCTAGATCAAAAGTTCTGATGCCTGATAACTGATATGAAGGCCTGGGCTTGGATATGCTTACAGGTCCAACAAAATAGCCAAGCCCCATCCAAATTGTTCAATACTATCAGATTGGGTACTCAGTAGGCTGTGCCAGGCCTGGGCCCATGTATTTAGCTCATGGGTCAGACTTGGAAAAGCCTCTGCCTGCCTGGCCTGGCCTGGCCCGTTAACAATGCTACTTCGGAGTTGTGAATTGTAACTTGTTAAGATTGCGTTTGAATGCGCGAGTGAACTGAATTGCAAACATTCAGTTACATCCAGAGGAAATGACAAAACTTAGTGATGTTTCCCAGTACTCATGTTGAGGCAATAGAACTCAAATTGTAATTATAATTTTTTATCAAATTCGACTTGAAAGTAAATTACTCACAATTTGGAGCCTAGCTCTTCAAGATTGAATGCTGAGGAAATTACAATTTAGTTATTTCAACTTTATTATATTAAATAAACACAATTCAATTTGACAAGACGACCAAACGCACCACTCTAACAATCTCAAGTAATTGCTAAGCTACAACACTTGGGAGTCTTCATAGATTTTCATTCGTGAATTGTGAATCGTGATTATTATCGAGTCAATCTAAATTCTAAACTGAGCACTTCAAAAACAACACCTGTGAGTATGATTAGACCATTCAAAAGGTGGGGCCCACCCCATGCCCAGACCCAATAACAGGCCCGTTTGTTCGTGAGTGGGTCATGCCTATTTGTTGAATCTGAACCGTAGATCAATTTTTCTCGACTGTGTACTGTTTTTGTTCTTGTTAGAGAAAAGTGGGGAATTGTAAAGAAAGAGAAAATGAGACCTGGAGGAAGCAATCGGAGTTCTTGAGGAGCGGGCCATCGAAGAGACCGGCAGCAGCAATCACGGAGAGGTCCAAGACGAAGTCGCCGATCGCAACGCCGGGGCGGGGTTCTCCGCCTTCCAAGGGCTTGAACACGCCGTACGGGAGGTTTTCAAGAGGGAAATGGGAATCTGGCCCCACATCTACGAAGGATTTCAGCGCCATATTCTCCTATTGGAGCTTCTGAAGCAGCTCTTCAGAAGAGAGAGATGATGATGAGGGATTTGGCAGACGAGGAGAGGCATGTGAGTTTATATCAAGACGCAAGAGTCATACAATGCTCGGGCCCAGTACGGCTTATACGCCATCCTGTTCGAGTTCCATTTTGCGCGGAGAGTAGCCCGGACAGGGAACCGGAATGGCTATTCCCCTGCCCCCAGCCAATGGCTGGTGGTCGGTGATCTGTGGGCCCTACCATGATGTATGTGTTTCATCCATGCCCTTCATCAAATTTTAAAGTCCATTTTATAGCTTGACCTTAAAAATTAAAGGGATATAAATGTCAGGTGGACCACACCACAGAAAAATAATAGTGATTGGATATCCACCATTAAAACCCTCCTAATGCCTACTGTTTATTTGACATCAAATACGTTGATTAGGCCATACAGACCTGATGAAGGACAAAAAACAAAGCTCGGCTCGATCGAAAACTTTTATAGTCCCCAGAAATTTTTTAATGATCAACGTTCATTATACACGCTTTCCTGTAATGTGGTCCACTTGAGATTGGCACATACCTCATTTTTTGTCTGGTATCTTAAAATGATCTAGAGAAATATATGGACGGCATGGATAAAACACATACATCATGGTAGGAGGCTGCAGAGCACCAACCACCAGCCATTGGCCGGTGGTAGGGGATAGCCAATCCGTTTCCCCGTGCGGGACGCGGATTGCGTACTACGGGCGCGGATTGAATACTGACAAGGTCAGTAGCCAAATCTCTACGGAAGTGACGTCACCAAGCTCTGTAGACTCCACCATGATGCATGTGTTGTATCCATACCGTCCAACTATTTTTAGATATCGTTTTATGGTATTACAAAGAGAATGAGATAGATCTAAAGTTCAAACGGAGCCCATCATAGAAAATAGTGGGGACATTGACATCCACCATTCAAAACTTCTTAGGGGCCACAATAGTTTCCAATCAAGATAGATATTTTTTTTCACTTCATCTATCTCTATGTTAACCTATGAATAGGTTAGATGTCAAAAATACATCATGGTGGGCCTTATAAATGTTTCAACGGTGGGTGTGACTGCTCCCATGGTTTTATGTGGTGGGTCCACTTGAACCTTAGATCTATCTCATTCTCTTTGTAATGCCATAAAAAGATCTCTAAAAATGGTTGGACGGTATGGATACAACACATGCATCATGGTGGGGTCTACAGAGCTTGGTGACGTAACTTCAGTAGCGATTTGGATGCAGACCTTGTTAGTATCCAATCCGCGCCCGCGTACTACCCCCGTCCGTCGGTATCTCCAAAGGGGCAGTTCTGTGGGTGGGCCCACCGTGATGTATCTGTACATCCAAGCCGTCTATTCTTTTTCTCAGATTAATTTAAGGCATCAATAGAAAAAATGAAGTAGATCCAACTATCAAATGGACCACACCAAAGATGATTCTTGCATTTAATGCAACGCACATCTAATTTTAATACAACCAAGCTTATTATTTAGTGTGGTCCAGTTGACGGCTGGATCTGGCTCATTTTTTTGATGCCTTAAAATAATCTGAGAAAATAGATTGACGGCTTGGATGTAGAGATACATCACGGTGGGCCCGCCCACAGAACTGCCCGTTCGGAGCTGAACGGGCAGGGGTAGCACGCAATCCGCGTCCGATCCCGAGCTATGTGGGGCCACCGCCAGGTCCGTGAGAGATCGACTTCGTCCACAAATACGAGAAAGATCCAAAACACAAGCGAGCCACGTGACAAGAAACAGTGGTGATAGAAGCCCAACGTGATTTTTTTATATGTCATCCGAACCGTTCATACGTTTGTGAACTGAAATTTAAAATATTAACCTAATCCAAACCTTCCGTGGCCCTGTTAAGGTTTCAATGATTGGCATTCAATTCACATTATTTTCTTTGGTGTGACCCACTTGAGTTTTGGGTCTAACTCATTTTTAAGCTCATCTGTGTAACGTGAGCTTGCAATACTGATGAACGGAGTAGATCTATGGTGGACATTCCATCACCATTGTTTCTGAGCTTCACATCTCCCTCGCGTTTGGCTCATGGTTGAGCTGGCGAAACGGATGTACAGTGTGAATATAACGCAAACATCATGGTGGGCCCACATAGCTTGATGTTACAGGCATCTGGGCCCCTACGGTTTACCTATCCACTTTGGGTGGACCATGAACTAAAGGTTCCCCCACATAGAGAGAATCATGACTCTTCAATAGCTCATCAGAAAATATACCGTTCATGTTGCAGCTAGGATCTTTCAATCCGGTGGATATTTGATGCAAGGGAAATCCACCGCCAGGCCCATCATATCAACGGTTTGGATTTTGAACCCACGGGCCCACCTGTACAAACTGAAAACCCAAACATAACTCTTCAACCCAAAAGATCTGTTGAGATTTTTCTACTGCCAGCTGTGCACGAACACTCAAAAGAGCTTGATTTGGCTCGGTTTTATATAGAGTTCCAGCCGAGTCAAGCTGAATTTTTTTAGCTTAAAATTTTTTCACCCCAGCTTGAGTCACTCTGATCGAATGCCAACTCGAATTGAATTGGGATCAAACTAGCTCAACGATTCGGTTATTTTAATACTGATGTTCCTCAGCAAGTGTTCGAGAAAATGGGGTCTTTACACTTGCTCCGGTGGTAGATTTTGAGGAGTTTCAACACCCGATCAAAGGTTCAAACACCCATAGGTGGTGAAATCCCACTACCATGTCGGGGTGTGTGCGTGTGTTTAAAAAAATAAAAAAAAAAGAATTAGATGAAATGAATCAATGAAGTGTTGGGTGATGAAAATACTCTTGTTTCTTAATTTTTATGTTACCTACGTAATGTTTAACGAAATGCCTTTATATTGATGTTGTTGCTTTACATTCTTTGAGAAAATGAAGGTACACTCCGCATGTTGGAGAAAATACTATAAATGGCTCGATCTTGGCTCAAACTTGACTCAAATTAACCCAAAATGCTGACTGAACCGAGCTGAGCTAGCCAATCAAGCCCAAGAGTGAAGCTGAGTTCAAACTGAGGTTGGCTAATGGCTGAGCCGAGTCAAGCTATGCCAAGCTCGACTCAATTCAACGCATGTACACCTCAGAGTCGCCCAAGCATAGCTGGGTAAGGTGATTTGTTGAGATTGGATTGCATGTTCCCACTGGGCACAGAGAATTAGATATATAGGTGTGCCTGGGATGTAACATCTTGAAATTTGGGGGTCATGCATATACTCGACTCCCAAGTTTTCAGGTATCACTTATAATCAATTTTATAGTTTTATGATTAATCAGATTTAAATGCGTAGCATAGAATTACTTGAAATCGGCTCAAGACTCACCACCGGCTCAAAACATTTATGGACGGTTTGGATATAACAAATACCTCCTTATGATGGGACCCACAGAACTTGCTGACGTCAATACACCAACTATAGCTAGTGTGTGGTACAACAACCAATCTGCTTCCCAATCCCGTCCAGATCCGGATGTGGATTTCCTGCAAAAGGCTTCCTGCGCTGGAAACCTATCTAGGGCCCACCCTGACTATTGTGAGAAATCCACCCCGTCCATCCCCTTTGTGAACTCATTTTAGGACATTAGACCAAAAATGAACCGTATTCAAGTTGGCCTAAAAGGTGATGATTGAACGTCCACGGTTGAAATATTCGTGGGACTACAAAAGTTATGAATTAGATAAATATTTTAATATTTGTGTTTTCAGTTCATCCCAACAAGAATGACGTTATTAACAGTATGGATGGCATGTCAACATCACTGTTAACCCCCAGGAGGTTTCAACGGTAGAAATTTCCATACCCACCTTTTCCTTTGGTGGGGCCCACTTGAGTCCTGGATCCTACTCACTTTTGGTATAAAATTCTAAAATGGGCTGATAAAATCGTATAGACAGGGTGAATTTCTCATAAACATCACATTGAGCCCCAGCTAGGTTTCGCAGGAACTTCGTGCGAAATGCCTTCAAAGAAGATCCACGTCCATCAAGGAAACAGATTGGCTGGTGTATGACGGAAGCAAATTGCGTAGTAATTAAAATTTGTGAGGTCCACCATGATTTATATATCTGATCCACTCCTTCCGTTAATTTTATCATATAATTTTAGGACCTGAGCACAAAAATGAAGTATATGGAATGTTCGAGTGGACCACACCCACAAGAAACAGTTGAATTGAAGGTCTACAGTTGAAATTTTCTGGGGGGCCATGGAAGTTTGGGAGCAAACTTATATTTGTGTTTTTCCTTCATCCATGCCTGTATGGATATAATGAACAAGTCGAGTGACCCATATAGTCTAACTATCGTCGCCCACACGCACCCGCATAAATCCATGAGTTTAACCTTAGGATAGTTCCACCAACGGGACCACCTTCACTCTCCTCATATTCCTGACCAACTTAAGGGTTTGATGGTAATGTGTAGCATGCCAACCAACAGGGTTATCAACTAGCATGCATTCATATTTTTTAACATAAATTTAGATTTTTTTACAAGCAAATGTTAACAGCGTTATGAATAAAGGTATAAGTGTTGTATGGGTTAGTGAGGAAGTCAAACATTTCATATATCTCCTAATACTAAAAATATACATAAGGGTTAGCACATCAAACATGTTATGGGGAAAACATCATACATGAATCGAGTAAGGAATATACAAGCAATCATCATTAGCATACCCAATCATAATTGAGAAACAACAAGCATTCCATCATCATTCCACAATGATTTAGAGAGGATCTAAAGTGTAAGGTTTTGTCTAGGTTTTTATTAGATTACCTAAATACATCACCCAACAAGAAAAATTATTAGTTTCATATTAAATTTGGTGCTAGGCCACCTAAGAACAATAGTTTTCACATATGGATCGTTGAAGACTTAAAAAACGACCTAGGAATGCCGAATTTGGTGTCGATCGGCCGAAATTCTAAGACAATGTACTTGCATATTAGAATTTCATGTGAATCCACCCTCAACATGAGGGATTTTTAAGAGATGAGGGTTTTACCTACTCAATCGGTGGAGAGAGGCTCTTCTGGTTGTGGGTGAAGGATTTGTCGAGGAAGAAATGAGGAGTTGTAAGAATTGGTCTCCTTTGGGCCCCACTAGAGCTATAGCCTACTTTTCCTCTTCTTCACTCTCCCTTCCTCTCTTATTCCTTTATTCTTTCTCAATTTTCTCTCTTCTCTCTTTCCTTTTTCTAGGGCAAAATCGTATGGGGAGAGGAGTGTCCAAAAGAAGCTTATTTTATAATGCCAGATTTGGTGCAAATGCCCTCAAGTGTTGGGTTTTTACTATATTAGCCCTATAGGAGGATTTTTTTAGCCTATAAGGCTCATTATAGGGTGTACAAGTCGATATACACCATATGATAGTTAGTCCTAATAATAATCTATGTATGGATACGATCGGTCCGCCATTTGGATGTGTCAATCAACGGATATGATTGAAAGTCTGTTTAACGGTCACCGATGGTCAATCGGGGCCGCGACTATATGGATATGAGTAGGGAAATATCCTTACTCCACGTGTGAAGTTTGGTTGCAAACCGACGGTCCGAAACTCTCAACTTTGAATAAGAGTGGACGACCCAATTCACTTAAGTTTCAGCTTATTCCTCTAGGGTATTTACACTTCTCATGCATTCGTCTTTTGGCTCAAGTTAAGTAGTTTTGGACCGTTCACTAGTCCGACTCTCGTGATGGACGTCAAGCCCAGTAAGACAGACATTACTCTATAATTTTGTAACTAGTAGCCCACAAACGAGCGGTCTAGAGCTTGTTCGGGAAATCAGGGCATTTCTAAAATGAATTAGGTATTGAGATTTACCGTGAGCGATAATTAGGGTTTGGATTAACTATGTTCATAGTGTAGCCTATTTATAATTAGTGAAAGTGGAGATTTAGTCATGATTACTCTAAACCGTCGGTTTTAGGCTAAAAGAGCAATGTAATTGATTTGGTCTATCAGTCAAGATCCGGGCCTTATTTGATTCGGCCCTAGTTAAATCTTTAATTCAGTCATGATTGTCTTGATTAGTTAGCAATGAGTTGGTTAGATTTGGGTCCTATGTGAGTAAATCATGGGGCTACACTTGATGTTCAAGTGATCGGGCGGATTCGTTGGCTTTCTGCGGTTGATTAATTTAACTTGTGCGATTTTTTACTGGTTTCACCCTTGTATATACTAACAGTGAGTACTAATGGTCATTAAGTGATGTTATAAATTAATTACACGAAAAAAAAAAATTGAGAATTTTTGGAAATCCAAAACAGTGAAAATCCAAAATGTTACATGGGATGTGTGGGCGCACAAAGATGTTCACAATAAATCCACTTTGCCCATATGTTTTTAAAGACCATAGTAGAATAAATCATGCAGATCCATATATTGATGTGGGCCACCAAAAATGCTGTCCAAACCTTCTTGGAGCTTACCATGACGTTTACATGCCATCCAAACCGTTCATTTGATGCATATGTGCCATCCAAATTGTTTATATGCCTATTAGTCGCAGACACAGTAGCGACGACTAATAGGCTACACCACCGGAGACTTTTTACAGGCAATCCAAACCATTCATCTATTAGGCCCAACTATGGATGGGCCATAGAATTAAAATTTCCTCTTTCCAACCATCTTATTTACTAATTTGGTCCATTTATTACTTGAATCTCGACCTTCGGTGTGTTTCTATCCTTACACGTGTTACTGTATTCCACAGATCGAAAGGGACGCGAATTGGATTTGCCCGGCCGTGGTCAGAAGCTATGTGGGGCCCGCCAAGATGCCCTTGAGAAATTCATCCGTACACGGCTTTTCAACCTCAAAATTGGACGGATATCCAAAAATTAGGCAGATAAGAAACTCAGGTGAGACAGGAACTTTTCTGGAGCCAACATGATGTTTATATGACATCCAAACCGTTTTTAGGGTTATTACCACTCAGATAAATTGTAGTCACAGATATCATCCTTATCTAAAACTTCTGTTGCTGTCCACAAAGTTTCAAATGGTTGGCGTTCAATCCCTTCTATTTCCTGTTGTGTGGCCCATCTGAGTATTGGATTTTACCGATTTTGCTCCTTGTCATGTTATGAGCTTGAGAAACCGGTGCATGGAGTGGATTTCTCAAGGGCATCTCTGTGGGTCCCATATAGCTTCCAAGGATCACCAGAACTTCCTGTGGCCGATTATTCTATTCCACACGTATGAGTTATGAGATAGAATTTAAGCGTATTTTATAAATTTTTTTAAGCATTAATTGCATCCTACGGAAATTTGTGATGGAAGAAATAATATATGACATTTACAACAGCAACTTTTACATATCTAAAATAAAATAGATTGCGCCAATATGACTATCATGTATATGTTTTATTCAAGCTGTCCATTTATTTTTGCCGGATCATTTTAGTGCTTCCAAAATTTACAGAGATTCAAAACTAAAATGAACTCCACTATGAAAGAACATTTAAATAATTAGCGTTCAATCTTCAATATTTCATTTAGTGTGATCCACTTTATCTTTGAATTTACCTCTTTCTGGGCCCGTCCCCTGGGATTATCCATAATAATTAATGAATGAAGTAGATATAACACATATATGATGGGATCTCCTCTTCACTTTTAAATGCGGCTTAGCGCCTAGCACGTACACATCATATGTGCCAACTTGGCACGCTTGTGAAGGATCCAGAACGTTGGTAGTCCCTACAATGAATTTCCGTGTACCAAAATCTGTCCGTGCATTTTTCAAGTGGGCCTCACAGTAACTAATATCGGCCTTTTGAAAAGTGATGACGTGTGGTTTACGCTTAGGGCGTGTTTGGACAGGCAAATCCCATGGGATTGGGTTGTATTAAGGTGGATTGCACCCTTTTCAAGAAATTAATGGCTGCGCGTCATGGATTGCTTACAATCCTATGGGATTGCTATATCCAGCGAGTCACCTGCTGGGATGTTTGGACAGGCGGAAGGGATTTGCCCTATCAAGCCCCTTGTCGTGTTTAGACGGGCATGAGATTGCAACATATCCTATATGATACACCAAAATCTATATTTAGTACTTGTGGTTTAAATACGGGTTTGCACCTGATAGATAAAGTGGATTTACATACATATACATAGTGGACTTCACATGAGTTTTATATCATCAGCTAGGAAACAAGTGCGCATCTCCGCGGGATTTCATGTGTAGCAGCGAAATACCCCCAATCCCACAAGTGCCCCCAAATTCCACAAGAAATCCAGTAAGGAAATCCCAAATCTAGTACAAAATCCATCTAAATCCACCCTCCAATCCCATCCTTCTTCACTCCGCCGCCCAAACATACCTCAATATGGATGGACGCGGCTGGATTCAAGAAATCTATCCATCCTAATACCACCTACTCAGCGCATGATGCTCGTCCAAACCGGCCCTTAATCTACAATATTTGCTCATCCGGTAGGTTGGATGGCTGAATCGGGAATATGACATATGGACGGCGGGGCCCACCTTACGAACGTCCAGGATTCATGAAGCATGTGCAACGTTAACACTTGCAGTGCATGTTTTTATAGGGCTTGAAAATGCAAGTATTAGCTAAACTCCATCTTCTCGCTGTTTTGTAGAGTTTTCTTTAGTCAGAAGCCTCGTCGTGGTGCTTACATATGGTACAGGTGGTGGTACAGTGATTCCGTGTGATCCACGTAAGCTTTTCATCAGATCCACAACGTCCATCCTGTTCCCCGAGTCATGAAAACCGTAGAAACAAAAAATGAGGTGGATCCGAAACTTAGGTGGATCACAACGCATGGACCAATATAAAATCAAACACAAAACATCTAAATACATGTGGTGTGGTCCACTTGAGTTTTGAATGGCCTGATTTTCTTTTTAGAGTTTAATCATATTGGGGAACGTCTGATGAATGGATTATATGGATGCAGAAAACATGGTGGGCCCAAAAAACAGTTGGGAAGTTTTTCTTAGTTAGTCCCCTCAAAGCCGTTCGATGGGGATGGATTATTTTTGCCATGTTGGCTTAAATAAAAGTCCATATTTAATGGACGGAGTGGATCTGATTAATACTTGATGTGGGCCCCACAGTTGTGGTGGTAGGTTGGTAGCTGGTCACGTGAGCTCACCTGTCACCTTTATTACATGATTGCATCACCGAGTTCTTTAATGAACGTGGTGATAGATTCCCACCATTTTTAAATGATGCATCCCACGACTCTCATACAACCTGCACGTGACATATTCCAGGCCATATATATCATGGTCCATTATAAATATATCGTGGACACATATTGTCCACCGAACGATCTTAACCATATGATTTCGCACAATAAATTCGTATAGTCAACCATTCAATTTTTACTTGTCTTTTTATTGCTTATAGTACACTGGAGGCAGGAGTGAAATCCTCTACAATACTTGTTTCACCAAATGCATAAAACACCGAATCTATGGGCCCCTCATATTAACCGTAGGTTTTTGTGCATGGCCAACATTGTGTGTATCTTTCATCACAACCATTAATCAGGTGTTAGGATGAAGAGAATATCAAAAAAATCAGCCTGATATAAAACTAAGGCAGCAATGTTGCGGATATAGTTGTTTTTTAGGGCAATTTTACATTGTTACCATTTATGTGGCCCATAAAGCTGTATGATCAGGTTGGAAGTTGGTATGTACCGTCTAAATAATGTCTCTCAGACTTAGTGAATTTTACATATACGACAAGGTGGGGTCCCTAAACTGGGGCCCTTTCGGGCTGCACGAAACATTGTAGGCAATTCCTGCTTACAAGGTTTGGACTTGCATTGCGTTCATGGTAATTGAAAGTGTGGTGAACAATCAGGTAAGACTTGCGTTGGAGGTAGTTAGGAATGGCCTTTTGGTTAAATGAGCACATGCACGTAATTTGACATTTTGGCTGCTTGGATTAGTTGAGGCAGGTAACGACTTAATGGACGGTAGGGCTTTGCCTCAAAGTGATAGTGAGGGGTCATTTGGTTCCATGGATTTGGAGAGATTTGAGGGGATTTCAGCCCTTGATTGTTTGCCATCGTAAAATAATTGGAAGTTTCGAATCTCCTTAAAGAGAAGGTTTGAAATCTCCTATGAGAGCTTGGATTACATCTAAAATTTCAAAAGTTACATGTGTGATATGTGTATCACTAAACTATTAAATTATTGGGCACATGGCCCACTAATGATATCCTAAAACAACTAAATTATTAATTGCATCACGATAATTACTTTAATATAATGATCAGCGCCGTTCAAACATTGTCCACATAAATCAAAGGTAAAAAAATCATTTGTTAATCACTTGGACATGATCTTGTGCTTGTGGCCCATCCGATACTTGAAATCTCAACATTTTCGAGAAAAGTATATATTTTAATGGGCTTATTATAACCATTATGTCAAACATTACATACGTTCACTAATTAGAGATATTAAAGTTTATTAAGTAAATTCAAACCCTTGTAAATATATCATGAATAACTACTCCGAATATAAGGAGCTCCTCTAGACTCATCACAAAGATACCTCGAATTCACAAAAGAAAATAAGAAAATTGAAATGAATTCAGAAAGAAAAAAAATTCAACATTTCATTGGTACATATTAAAAACAAAATTACAATCCAATAAATAGTGATACCAAACTCTATAAGAAGTTTCGGAATCAAACTCAAACTCAAACTCCCTGCAAATTCATAACTTAATATAAATAGTAAATTTGTTATTTATAGTATTATATTTGGCTTAACCATTTTATTCTCTTGATTTCTCTAAGCACTTTTCATGTTGGACACAACTCAAAAGGCTCAAAGGATGAAGGGTAATAATCAAATTAAAACTTATTATAAATAGTAAAAACAAAAATAAAATAAATTTTCGGTCGTCGACTTGATGAAATCTCGCAAAATAGCCAGGTTGGTTGCCAAAAATAGCTTCTCCTACCCTAAAATTATATATGATACATCAAATAACTCATTCCAATTTGCGAGATATACTTATTGAATGAATAAAGAAATAAAAAGAGAAAGCGAAGGAAAAAAAATTAAAATAAAAATTTATATGCATATGTACATATTTACATATACATGTATTAGAGAAAAAGATAGAAAAAAAAAATCATTATATATATATATATGGTAGCGCCACCGTCGAAGCGGTGGCGCCCCGCCGGACCACCGGTGGTGCCACCGTCGAAGTGGCATGGAGTGGCGGCTCCACTGCGGGATCAACGGTGCCACCATCGAAATTTAGATAGATTTTCAAATTTTTTATTTCAAAAATTCATATCTCATTCAATATAACTCTGATTAGGGTGATTCAAAAGCTAGATTGAAGCTTAATGAGTTTAGTTTTATATAAAAATATGTAAAAAATAATAAAAATAAAATTAAAATATATTTAATTTTATGATGTTTTGACAACTATTTTAAAACTATTAATTTTGGACAGCTATTACTTATAGAATTTTAATATTTTTTTTACAACTCCAAATGAAATAAAATTTTGTGAAATAAGTATTTAAACTTAATGATAAACTATCATAAAAATTATAAAATTAATTCAGTTACTAAAGTACTAGAAACGTTACAAGAAATGGAGACGTTTTGTAATCATAAAGAGAATTGTTGGTTTTAGACAACTGCTACTTCCAGAAAATTTATAATTTTTGTTAGAGCTTAAAATGAAATGAAATTTTATGAGATAAAGGCTAAATTAATTATAGATTACTAGAAAATTATAAAAATAATTCCACAACTAAAAATGATAAATACATTATTAACAAAAAACGTATTGAAATTGAAAATCTCTGTAAGTACGAGTTGTTAATAGATTGAACGTATCTTTTTCATATTGGAGTTTTAGTATTTGATGTCTATTTAGAAATTATTTCTAATAATACTAGGAACCATCCTGTGATTAAATTAATTATTATTTTTTATATATTTTTCTATTTTAAGTAGTTTTCAATGCAATTGAATTAGAACCCTTGAGTAGGATTGGTTTCATAGTTTAAGGCTCTGTAAGCTCGTATTAGAGGTAGACTATGGTAAAATATTTCAAAATTTTCTATTCTTTTATACACTTAAGGTTTATGCCACATTGAGAAGATGACGTTTTTCCTCATTCCTTTTGTAAGTCCCGTATCCTAAACTGTACCGTTCCATAGACTTCCGTGGTCTTCCCGGTCGAATTTCGGCAACCTTTGACCCTTAACCGGTATTTACACACGACCTTACGTCACACGCCGTCAACCCGAGTCGACTCAACCCGAGACTTGTACCCTAGCAACCGCACCGTCGCCGTGATTCCGATGCCGCGACTCGCGCGCCGATGCGATACTCTGGCCAAGAGATGTGGGCCAGCGTTCGGTGTGAGGAAAACACCGTGCATGCAAATTCTGAGAGAATCTCTATGAGATGTCACATGAATCCATCAACCCATCAATCCCATCATGTCAAGTACATGTCAAGTACACATCACCTTTCACCCATTCCCAAGCACCCACAAAAGTCAAAAAAGTTCTTACAAGCCCATACCTTTTTTACACAAAAAATCTCAAAAGTCAAAAATCTCTTACACACCCATCACTCACCACATCCATCACTCCATCACCCATCACTCTCTCTCCCTTTACAAGTCTCTCTCTCTCATTTTCAAACTCATTCCCAAGCAAGAGAGAAAGCACCATACGTATGAGCCTTTCCAAGCATTCCCAAGCAACAACGGTGGCCCACTTTCCTACCCCTTTATCTCTCATCTCAACCATCCAAACCTCATCTCCTCCGTTGGAATCGAAGCTAAGGAGCTAAGGAAGCCAATGGAGCAAGAAGATCAAGCGGTGGGTGCTTTGATAGAGTAGTTTTAATGTTTTTAAGATGGACCAAGTGAGGCCAACCGACCAATGGTTTGGATCTCACTTGGGACCCTAAATGTGGTCGATGGCCCACTTTGATCATCATGATCTTTCCATGATGGGGCCATTCTCCATGGACCCCATTATGATGTTTATTTTTCTTGTATACCTAAGGTCATCTAGATCGTCTATTTTAGTGGAGAAGGGATCTCCACCGTTAGATTTTGATTTAATGGGCCCATGTGTAATGGGACCCACTTGATGAATGATTGGTTGCAAGAGAGGGCTCATAGTGTCGGGGTCCCTCCATCACGCGTGTCCCACTCTCTATCCCTCTCTCTCCCTCTCTATTTCATTTTCTTTTATGAGATCATGATATGATTGTGTGGCCCACTTGAATGGACCCCACCATGAGGCAGGTATTTTATCCAAGTCATTTATACGAGGGGCCCACTTTAAATGTGTTGTACCCACACCATACTCCATTTGGTGGCCCACCTAAGTAGGGCCCACCTCAATGTTTGTGCAAGGCCAAACCGTCCAACGTCTCTAGATGCTGGACAAAAGGGAAGACACAAATACCAGCTTGTTTTCAAGCTTATGGGGTGGCCCACTCATATAGGCCCCACCTTGATGTATGTGTTCAATCCACGCCGTCCATTCCTTTCCCGACCTCATTTTAGGCGTTAAACCGAAAAACATAGTCAATCCGAGGTTCTGGCGGGCCATACCATGGCAAATGGCGGTTTTCACCGTTAAAATCTTTCTTAGCATTCCTATATACTGAAAAATACTCAATATTGGGCTCGTTGGATCTGTTATTAGTGGTAGAATCTAATGGTTGGAATGGATTCACTTGAAGTGGGCCCCACATATGAAAAGCCTTGAATTTTCAGTTTTTTTTTTTTAAAATACAAACTACAAGCAGCGTTGCTGCTGCTGCTGACAAAGAAAGGATGTCGCAGGCGTCCTGCGCTGCGGGCGCTGCGGGCGGACAGACCAGGGACCCACGGTCCCAACCATGGGCCCCACCATGATGCATGTTTACCATCCACTCCATTCATTAGGTGGGCCACTTCCTTAAGTGGGCCCCCTCCAAATTTTAGCCACGTCCAGCACTCAGGTGGCCCACATCACAGGAAACAGTGATGATGAACGTCTGCCGTTGAAACCTTTTTGGGTCCACAGAAGTTTTGGATCAGGATGAAATTTATTTTTTTACTCTTCATCTAGGTCAACGTGACCTTATCAACAGGTTGGATGGCGTATAAACATTATAGTGGGCCCCACGTGGAGCCCACAGCGATACTTGTGTTTTACTCCCATCGTCCAAGCGGACGGTGGAGCTCACTGTGATATGTGTTCTATCCCCACCGTCCAGGGAACGGTGGGTGTGTGAGTGTGAGTGTGTGTGTGGGTGTGTGTGTGTGTGTGTGTGTGTGTGTGTGTATAATATTATATTATATATAATATTGTATTACTATATATAAATTATATATTATATTATATATAATATACTGGGTGGTGGGCCTTCATGTGGACCCCCCCCCCCACCATGATGAAAGTGTTGCATCCAAAACCGTCCAACCATCTTAGAAGCTCATTTTATGGCATGAGCTAAGGAATGAGTAAAATCTATAGATCAAGTGGACCCCACCTTGTTATATGTATGGGGCCCATCTTGAGTTAATTGTGGCCACCCATTGAGACCCCACCTTGATATATGTATGAGGCCCATCTCAATTTATTTGTGGCCCATTGGACGTGCATGTGGCCTAATTGGTGTGGTCCATTTGGTATACTTAAGGCCCATGTGATTAGGCCCATTGTGATGTATTTTAAGGCCCATGAGCTATGGCTCATTGCGATGTACATAAGGCCCGTTGGTGAGGCCCATTAATACGGCCCATTTGACAAATGTGAGGCCCATGTGATGCGGCCCATTTGATATATTGAAGGCCCAATGGGATGTACCTAAGGTCCATTGCAATGTGTGATCCCAACATGGTTTATGTAATGATGTTTATGACGGGCGATGCCTTAGGAGTAATGATGGTTTGACGTCCACATTGTAAGTATAATGTTGGTTAAATGTCCAACATTACAACTCTCCCTAGGGCCCATTGTTAGGCTCGTACTTGTTGTGTGTAGGCCGTCTAGTCCATCTGCGTTGTAAGGATAGTGCATTACTTTATAGCATGTTTAATATAGTTTCATAATTCATGATCATACGCATCATATGTATGCTTGATATGAGAAGTGACTGATCATAGCATATGCCTTCGGGCAGATTGTTTAGGGGCTCCCGAATGAGCGGTGTTGCCCTACATGAGCGCACGATACGCGCAGGATTGCAACATGACTGTGTAGTGTGATTCATGCATTCACATCGTGCGATATGGTACTGTACGGCCTAGCGACATCAGGGCTGTAGCCTCCACAGGCATATCGTGGTTGGCAGGATTGGATATCGAAAATCTTGTTCTACATGGGGTGCTATAGATATCCCTGGGTGAAAGTCCCTAAACCCTTATGGTACCAAGAGGTTGCTCCAACGTCTAGACCGAGTGGGTGCATGAGCGCCGAGTGCCGATTACCAGACGGTTACGCTTTTCACTGTGTCGTGGTTGGTTGGAAGGGGGTGCGGCCTTACCCGCCTGAGAGGAGGGGGCAAAGCTAGGTTGAGTCTGACCAGCTCGAGGAATAGGTCCGTTATTGACGAGCCGAGCCCAATATTAGCAAGCGGATACTGAGGTCTTTTCCGCTCACCTTATTGCGTGTGATAGGGCGACAATCTGGCTTGGAGTGTAATAGACCCCAGTGATATCCCAGAGTTGAGCTATATTGATATGTGGACTTAGATGAGGATACGCATGCTTGAGTTACATTTTGCACCGCATGACCTTGGTACGGCTAATAGCATTCATGGATTCATCAGCATATTCCGCATTACTCTGATACTGCATAACTACTACCTTGTGCACACACTTTCACCGCCCTTTAAGCTTTCCATAAGCTTATGCACGACCGTTGCGTGCAGGTGACGTTGGAGCACAGCAGCGCTGAGGCAGGACCGCTTCGCAGATCATCTTGGAGCTTTTTGTTTATTATCATTGTATTTCCATTTATGCTCATTGTATTTTTAAAGTTTTTGATCATAGTGAAAATGTGATGGAGTTTTTAGTTGTTGTTTATGGGTTATGCCTCTAGTTATGCTTATTATGAATTAAACTGGTGTTAAAAATTCTCCTCGTAGCATCCTAGAATCAGAACCTGACGAATGGACGCTGGGAGCCGAGAATGGGGTTCTATGGAGGTTGTCGGCGCTGGATTCGGTAATTGAAAATTTTGTGAGCCCAGTTTCCGAGTTTGGGGCGTGACAGAAGTTATGCGTCCTTCTCGACATTATTAGCACTTAAAACTTCTGAAATATCTTAGAACTTCCAATTCTTCATCATTTTTAAAAATTAACGAAATCAAAGCATGATTTGCTTATAATCCACACCCATAAAATCGAAATGGCAATATACAGATAAAATTTTAGGCTATTAACCTTTTTAGGATGATCGTTGACCATAAGCATAGTGGGAGATTTTTTTATCACTAAGTTTGACATTGTTGAGATGTGGAGTCACATCTGGGGGATGCTCGACCGGTCGTGGACCATGCTTGACCGGTCGTGAGCAGTTGTGGATTGGCTCGACTCAAAGTCAGTAAGCATCAGATTTTTGGTTCCGAGGTACTCGACCGGTCGTAGCCCATGCTCGACCTGTCGAGGGGTCTGCTCGACCGGTCGTGTAGTATGCTCGACCAGTCGAGGTTATGCAGATTCGTTTTCGGATTTGATGCGGACTATGGAAATTTGAGTCAGTTTTCGCAAGGGTGCAAAAGGAAAGTTGTTTAAACTATAAATGGATGTCCTTAAGGCTTTTCTAGTGTGTGGAAAATAATTATAAGGTGTGGACAAATGGTTTTCTATGTTCATCCAATGGAGAGGTTAGTATATTGCCTTGTAATCTTCGTTTTTCTTCATAGTAGAAGTTTGCATCCATGGTTTTTTACCCTTGTTGGGGTTTTTCCATGTATATCCTGTCTTGTGCTTTGTTTGGAATGTTTTGATTCTTTTTCTAGTTTATATTTCTTCTTATCTATCGTTTGTGGGTGAGACTTGAGATTGGATCTTGGTGCACTGCGTTGTTGGCGTGCTGCGCAATAACTGGTATTGGAGTTATTGGTTTAATTCTATTGGGAGCGATGACAGAATAAGGGAATACTAGAATTGAGAAGTTTGATGGTTCAAACTTTGCCTTCTGGAAGATACAGATGGAGGATTATCTGTATCAAAAGAACCTCTATATTCCTCTAGGAGGAAAAGAGAAGAAACCAGAGAAGATGACAGATGATGAATGGTTTTTATTAGATCGGAAGGCTTTAGGAACGATCCGACTCTCTTTGTCTAAGAGCCGAGCCAATTGGAATCCGTTGGCATTATTTTTGAGGATGGCGTTAGGGCGTTATTGATCTTGTCCAGTTTGTCAGACAGTTGGGATGGTTTGGTGATTGCTGTGAGCAATTCCTCAGGGTCGATAAAGCTAAAATTTGATGATATGGCCGATCTAATTCTCAGCGAAGAATCTAGAAGAAAGGCACCAAGAGTTTCAAGGGATTCAAGGAATGCTCTAAACGTTGAAGGAAGAGGAAGATCGCTGAACAAAGGAGGCAATAAACATGGGTGTTTTAAGTCGAGGAAGAAGTCCAAGGGACCGAAAGACAAAGACGGGTGTTGGCATTGCGACAAGAAGGGACACATGAAACGTGATTGCATGGCGCTCAAGAAACAAGAAGGAAGCTCTCAAGGCGGGAAGGATTCAGTGAATCTATCTGAGGAGAGTGACACAGAGGCGTTGATATTGTCTCTTGATGCGATGAATGAGTCTTGGGTTACAGACTGGGGTGCTTCGTTTCATGTCACTTAATGTAAGGAAGTTCTGCGTAATTATGTATCAGGTGACTTCGGGAGAGTCTACCTGGGTGATAATGAGTCGTGCAATATTATTGGAAAGGGGGACGTTCATGTAAATCAGAAAGACGGAACGGCTTTAAAATTGAAGGATGTTAGACATATACCGAGTTTGAAACGTAACTTGATCTCGATGGGGCAATTGGCCGATACCGGTTATGTGACGACATTCACCAGTGATTCCTGGAAGATCACAAAAGGTGCCTAATGATATCTCGAGACAAGAAGGAAAATACTTTGTACGTGACTTCTGGATCATATAGTTCACTCGCAGTTGCATCAACTGGAGTGAATGGGGAATTATGACATTAGAGGTCGGGACATATGAGTGAGAAAGAGATGAAAGTGCTATTGTCAAAAGGGAAGCTACCAAGGTTGAAGTCTATTGACTTGGAATTCTACGAGGACTGCGTGTATGGCAGGCAGAAAAGGGTAAGCTTCAAGAAGACAGGACACACTCTAAAGACGCATCTATTAGAGCTTGTACACACTGATGTGTGGGGACCAGTACATGTATTATCTCTTGGTGGCTCACGTTATTTTGTTTCCTTCATTGATGATGCTAGTAGAAAACTGCGGGTCTATTTCTTAAAACATAAATCTGATGTATTTAAGAAGTGAAAAGTTATGGTAGAAAATGAGACAGGTAAAATAGTAAAATATCTCAGATCTGATAGTGGGGGAAAGTACTGTGATAAGAGATTTGAGGAGTATTATGCAATAAATGGAATCAAACATCAGAAAATGATTCCAGGGACTCCACGGCAAAATGGTGTGGCTGAGTGCATTAATAGGACCATCCTTGAGCGCGCCAAGAGCATGAGGTTACATGTAGGGTTGCCCAAAATCTTTTGGGCAGATGCTGTGAATAATGCCGCATATCTCATCAATAGAAGTCCCTCAGTACCATTGGATGGTGGGCTACCAGAAGAAATGTGGACTGAGAAAGAAGTGAACCTTGCACATCGTAGAGTGTTCGGTTGCACTTCATATGTTCTAATTGATGCAGAGCACAGAAACAAGCTGGATGCGAAGTCCAAGAGGTGCACGTTTATAGGCTACGGGCAAAATGATTTTGGTTACAGGTTTTAGAATGCAGAAAACAGAAAAATCATAAGAAGCAAGGACGTACTCTTTAATGAAAAAGTGATACATAAGGACAATGTGCAGGAAAATAAGGCCGAGAAAAAGGAATTCGTAGAGTTGGAAGAGTTACCAGACACGGGTGTTATAGCGCCACAGGATGATCATGCACAGGAGCATTATGAGGTAGAGTCGCATACACCGGTTGTGAGGAGGTCTACTCAGAAGAGGAGACCCACGGTCCGATATTCACCCTCCTTACATTGTATACTGCTGACAGATAATGGTGAACCAGAGTGTTTTGAAGAGGCATTATAGTCAGACACACGAGTTAAGTGGGAGCAGGCCATGGATGATGAGATGGACTCTCTTGAGTCTAATCTTACATGAGAGCTAGTCACTCTACCCAAGGGTAAAAAAACTCTTCATAACAGGTGGGTTTATAGACTGAAGAAGGATCACGATGGTTCGAAACGGTACAAGGCTAAATTAGTTATGAAAGGGTTTCAACAAAAGGCAGGTATCGATTTCACTGAAATATTTTCACCTGTGGTAAAAATGTCTACAATTCATATGGTCTTGAGTATAGTGACTATAAAGGACTTACATCTAGAGCAGCTAGATGTTAAGACAGCCTTTCTTCATGGGGACCTTGAAGAAGAGATATATATGCATCAGCCAACAGGATACGTGACACTAGAAAATGAGAACTAGGTGAGTAGACTGAAAAAGAGTCTATATGGCCTGAAGCAGGCCCCGAGGCAGTGGTACATGAAATTCGACAGTTTCATGTCGGAAAATGGTTTTAGGAGATGTCATATAAACCACTGTTGTTATTTGAAGAAGTTTGATACGTTCTACATCATCCTTCTTCTGTACGTTGATGATATGCTTATGGTCGGTTCAAGCATGAAAGACATCTCAGATCTCAAAAGACAATTGTCTAGAGAATTTGTCATGAAGGATTTAGGAGCAGCAAAACAAATCCTATATATGAGGATAAAGCGTGACAAGAAAAACAAGAAATTGGTTTTGTCACAGGCAGAATATATAGCCAAGGTACTTGATCGATTCAATATGAGAGATGCTAAGCCGGTTAGCACTCCATTAGCCAACCACTTCAAGCTATCTAAGGAGCAAAGTGCAAAGGCGTAGGAGGAATGAGACTACATGACTAAAGTCTCATACACATCAGCTATATGGAGTCTCATGTATGTTATGGTGAGCACGAGACCAGACATTGCTCAAGCAGTGGGAGTTGTTAGCAGGTTCATGAACAACTCCGGGAAGGAACATTGAGAAGCTGTGAAGTGGATCCTTAGATACCTGGTAGGTATTAAGGATGTAGGGCTGTGTTATGGTGGATCAGAAATCAAGTTACATGGTTACGTGAATTCAGATTTGGCAGGTGATATCGACGGCAGAGGAAGCACTACAAGTTATATTTTTTCTCTGGGTAGTACCGCAGTCAATTGGGTCTCTCAGTTATAGAAGATAGTATCTATTAGTACAACAGAAGTAGAATATGTTGCGGCTACAGAAGCGTGCAAGGAGATGGTTGGATGCAAGTTTCATGGAAGAGTTGGGTAAGAAGCAAGCAGATTGTAAGCTGTATAGTGACAGTCAGAGTGCAATACACTTGGCTAAGAATTCAGCCTTTCATTCAAGGATCAAGCATGTTGCCATCAGATATCACTTCATACGTTCGTTACTGGAAGATGGATTGATTGCTCTGGAGAAGATTCATACAAGTAAGAATCCTATGGATATGCTGACCAAGGCAGTCACACGGGAGAAGTTGAAGCTTTATTCAGCTTTAATTAGTCTTCAGGCTTGAAGACGGGGAGACGATGCACTACAGATGTATAAGACGAAAGTTTATGGCGATGTGTAACGTCCCGGATTTTTTTCAACTTGGAGATGGATGTCCTTGGGCAATGGGTCGATCATAACACCTTATTTACTTCTCAAAACTCAATTCCAAAGTCTTAAATCCCCTTTTAACCCATTTCCTTCAAAAATCTCACCTTTCACCACTTTATTCTTCAAAATTTTCTAAGTACTTTTATATTAGACACAAATTCTAAAGTTTAAATGATGAAGAACAATACTTAAACTAAAATTTATTACAAATAGTAAATATATAGATAAAATAGATTTTTGACCATTAACCTTTTGAAACATCATAAAATAAATAAGTTATTTGGATATATCAACTTCTCCTACCCCAAATTCATATATTGCACGTCGCATAACTCATTCCGGATTGGAAGATACACTCGTTTAAAAAAATCAAGTGGCAGGCACCACAGAGGGGTGTAGCGCCATCGCGCCGACCGCGATGCATCGCAGTGCACCGAATTTCGGTGGATCCTTGCTGCGATTTTTTACACTTTTTGACTGACTTCAAAAAGTCATATCTCCCTTAATATAACTCTGATTTAGGTGATTCAAAAGCCAGATTGAAGCTTGATAAATTTAGTTTCATAAAAAAATAAGTAAAAAAATATAATAAAAAATTTAATATAGTTGAATCTAGGTTAATGTGACAACTGTTTAAAAATTATTAGTTCGGACAGCTACTACTTATAGAATTTTTAGAATTTTTCTACAACACGAAATGTAATGAAATTTGGTAGAGAAAAGTAGACTTGATGATAAACTACTAGAAAAATAATTAAAATAATATACTAACTAAAAGTGTCAAATGGGGCACAGAACTACCTTAGGACCTTATTCTGTCATAATTAGGGTAGAATTTAGTTAAGTATTAAACTAAATAATCCATGGATTTGGCTTGAACCACTTTCTATACAAACTACAAAACCTAAAACTATTAGAATCGTTAACCTAACATTACCTAGAAACCTAGGATCAATCTCAAAACCCAGTTGCTCTTGGGAATGTATGGAAACTCCGTATCGGACTTGGACCGCGTATCAAAAGTCCGATTACCACGAAACTATAAGGTTATGACCACCATACTGGGCTTGACAAGCATCATAGGAATCGAACCCAAACAGTATCCAGAACCACACAACTTGAGCTCTGAGCGAAGTGTGTGAGGAACGCGAATATCCTTAGAAAATAAACTCAAACTTAAGTGAAATAGACCATTCGCTTACAGGTGAAATTGAAGACTTCAGACTGCCAAATTCTAACCAAACTATACCCTTGGATCGGAGAAATTTCCCTACACATGTCGGTATACTTGTGGCCCTGATCGAGGAACGACGACTGTTGATCTGATATAGGTCCTTTACGACAGATAAGTTTGTCAGATCGCACCCTAAACACAGTCCTGGCGTAGATCCATCATCAAGAAACTTTCCCTGTGATGTATGTGAGAAATGGACCTTCCTAGGGGTCCCGTTTCCCCGAAACGGATACCCTTTGGCTATAACCTAAGTATACCATGGCCTGGGGCCATTAACATCAGTTATGGGCCTATACAATACCCTTAACCCATCCTTCTCTCATTTCATATGATTTTCTCTAACCCTAGGAGAGAGAAGAGAGAAAAGAGGAGGAAAGAGTAAGGACAAGAGAGTGAGATAGGGAGATCATTGCTGGGATCCTTTCTCATGACTCCACACGTTGAATCGCCACCCAACCGTCGCTACACCGTCGATTTCAACTTCGATTTGGATAAGAAATGCTAACCCTAATCTTGATTTAGGAATCCAAATAGAGTAATCAATGTAATAGCTAACCTATTTCGTGATTTAAGTACCCATTGTTCTGTATACGCGAGCACAGGATTCGAACCGAGTTCGAAACGAGTTAACCGACAAAAGATGCGGACTATAAACGTTTAGGTTATGGTTTTCAAGGCTTTCAATGTCAACTAATGACTTATGTCTGACTTGATTGCTACCATATGATCTTAGTTACGATGTATTTGATAAATAATACATGTGTTTGAATTATGTGAATATATGACGCATTCCATGTGTTTGTTGAAATGTTTGAATGAAATTGTTATCATGATTTGTGCTTGCCATGACTATGAACCTAGAATATATGATTGTTGTATGTATGATAACTCCTTTATGAAAGGATGTGCCATAATATATGCTATAACTAATTTAGTTCATATATGTAGTAATGTGTAGTCTAAGTGTTTGATAAAATATCGAAATGAGAAATTGTCTAATGAATTGTATTTATTAAGGGCATTGAGATAGGATTCTCAACTACCTTATCTAGATGTATAATTTTCTTCATGCAGTCTTAATTTCAACTATATGATTTATATATAAAATGCATATGTATATTAACATGTTCTGTATGTTTGATAAAAAGTCTGAATGAGATATTGTTTGATGAATTGTATTTAATAAGGGTGTTGAGATAGAATTCTCAATTACCTTATCTATATTATAATTTCCTTCATGTAATCTAAATTTCAACTATGCAATTTATGGATGAATTGAAATGTTCGGTAGTATGTTCAATATGTTGATAAAATGCTCGAATGATTGTTGTACATGGATTGTTTGTTAAATGCCTATATGATTATCACGTCTCCACATGCTACATTTGAGTATGATTGGGACTATTACGTAGTCCAGGCAATCGGTAACAATTCCTATTTGAGTGGTCGAATTAGTCTCACCACATTTGATGCGTTCGGTGAATCTGAGTCGTACGATGATTGTCGACAGTGGTTAGGCCACGTGGGGTGCTTATGCGCTCCATGTCGATTAATTCAGCGTACGCTCGTGCCAGTCGAACTTGTCTAATAAACCGATTGACCTATTGTCTGTTTACCATGTATGGACGCTACTGCTCGAATCTAAGGTACCACTTACCAATGTAAACCCCATCAACCTTGGTACCATAATCCACTAAGACTCCTGAACTGGGCATGGTGGTATGAGACACCGTGGTCGAGCTGTCGGCCTACGCTGGGGTGACGAGCCTCCCCGTAGTGATCAGTAAACAACCTAAACTCGTGAGCCAAATATGGTGGTATGGGACACTGTATTCGAGCTATCGGCCTACACCGGTGCAACCTGGCTGCGGTCCTAGTGTGGATTGGGGTGTACCGTCTAATCAGGACCCCCTTCAAAAATTGCGCTCCAATTGGTAGGGCGTTGGTGGAGTGACCTCGAGTATAATCAATTAAACTTGCCTATCCACTGCTTTTAAATCAGGGGTGATGTTGCCCTATAACTTGCCTATCATATGTGATTAACTATGATTAACGACCCTAAATGGATCATTGTTTGGGTATGTGATATAAAGGGAGGTACCTTAGCTTCCCAAATCTACTGTATGAATATGCCTAATAAATTACTTGGCTAACACGTTCATACACCACATTACATATGCTTTGACGAGGAAGCGCATGTTTAGGGAGTTTGCCATGCGCGACCGTGAGATGAAGTCGCTGAGGGAGTGTAGGCGAGGGCATGCATCATTACGCATATCATTCTTGCATTAACCAGAGTAATTAAGAAATGTTTGTTGTATTGCCTTATCATTACTGCTTGATTGAATTGATAACATGTTAACCTTTACCTTATAGTACCACTGAGTTGGCCACTCATTCCTACCCTGGGACGGTGTTTTAAAATACTACCCAAACTCTGGTTTAGATGCAGGTGATGGCGAAGTCTAACAGTGAAGTTGGACTTCGTAGGCGATGAGGAAAGATTCTCCTACGTTCAGCTCTCAGACGGGTCTATGTAGAACCTGTGTTGATTCGACGGGATTACAGAGACTTATGGATTAGTTTGACATTTATACTTTGATATTTTGTAAATTTTGGAACCATTCATGTATAAATTCAGCCTGGTAACATACTCATAATCTGGAGGTTATGAAACACTTATATACTTTATATATCTATCTCAGTCTTCTGCTTGCCTAATTATATTAACTCTGGAGTATGATATGTTGATTTAGTATAATCTCACTTATGTTTAAGTGCACTAATATGGACAACATTTAATCATCATTATCTATGTTGCATAAGTGATGCATCGAAACTCGGGAGTTGAGTTTGCTCGACCCCTGATTTTCAGGGCGTTACAATGTGTCTCCGAGTGGGAGATTGTTGAGATATGGAGCCACATTTGGGGGCTGCTCGACCAATCGTGGCCCATGCTCGACCGGTCGAGTGCCCCACTCGACTAGTCATGAGCAGTCGTGGACTGGCTCGACTCAAAGTCCAGCAAGCATCAGATTTTGACTTCCGAGGTGCTCGACCGGTCGTGGCCCATACTCGACCGGTCGTGCAGTCTGCTCGACCAGTTGAGGTTACGCAGATTCATTTCTGGATTTGATGCGGACTACGAAAGTTTGAGTCAGTTTTCGCAAGGATGCGAAAGAAAAGTTGCCTAAACTTTAAATAGGTGTCCCTAGGGCTTTTCTAGTGTATGAAAAATAATTATAAGGTGTAGGCAAAGGGTTTTCTATGTACTTCCAAAGGAGAGGTTAGTATATTGCCTTGTAATATTCGTTTTTCTTTATAGTGGAAGTTTGCATCCGTGGTTTTTTACCCTTGTTGGGGTTTTTTCATGTATATCTTGTCTTGTACTTTTGTTTGGAATGCTTTGATTCTTTTTCTAGTTTATATTTCTTCTTCTTTATCGTTTGTGGGTGAGATTTGAGATTGGATCTCGGTTCACTGCGTTGTTGGCGTGTTGCACAACAGACATCAACTAAAACGATAACTCTCTTTGATCAAGACCCGAATAATAACTTTATAAACATGAGGCTTGAACCTCCTAATAAATTATAATACTCCTTAAATGCTCAAGATGATCGGATTACGGAATTACAGAACCATACAACTGTGAGGCATTTGTGGCTTAACCTAATTCTCAATCCTGGGCGACTACCAATGGACTCACTGCTTTGACCGAGCAAAAGACTAGGATCCACCAGGACTAGGAAGGGATATAATGAGCTTTCTGCCCTACCTAGGTAGAAGATCGACGTATTAAATTTGAGCCTACCACCATTATTTTTTTGTATTTTTCTGATCGTGAAGAACATAATACACCACCCCTAGTCAAACTTCGTCGGCAGTAATGATTTTGACATTCATTCTCAAATCTCAATGGTGAAAGCTTTAAGGGGGGTAGACTATAATAAGCAAGGCTAGTGTAGTTAGTATACACGCTACCACATACATAAACCTGAAACCAATAAAACTTATGCAAATGAAATGATAATATCTTTACTTATTACCCATAGGAAATTTTGGAGACGAGATTGTTTTTAAGGGGGGTAAATTGTAATGTCCCAAATTTTCATTGTTTTGAATTTCCAAAAAACCCTTGAAAATTTTTCACTATAATTAGCTTACGCCGTCACTAACTGAACATTAATACTCGAGGTGAGCATATACACATGTGGTACTAGTAAAGAACTACACAAATTCGATAAATCAACCATAAAAAGCTAATGAATCTGCCCCGATCACGTAAACCTCGAGTCTAGCCTCATGACTTGTTCATCTAGAGATCAAATCTAGTTGACCTATCACTGGCTAATCAAGACAACCGTAATTAATTAAAGAAACACCTAAAACTGAGAAATTAGGGGTCAAATTTTAATTAACAAACCAAATCAACCTAACTACCCATTTAGCCTACGAACTAATAGTTTAAAGTGATTATGACTAAATCGTTATTTTCGCTAATTGTGAATGGGCAACACTATGAAATTAGTTAATCCAAAACATATTCATTACGCATAAGAAATCTCGCTACCCAATTCATTCCAAAAATGCCCTAATTATATGAATGAGCTCTAGACTGCTCGTTAATGGCAACTAAACCCAATGCTATAGAAATACGTTCGTCTTAGTGGGTTAGACATCCATTGTGAGACATCGAGCCGAGATTATGATTTGAGTCGCTCAACTTGGACTTGCAAGGTTGGTGCATGAGTTTTGCGAATATTTCTGAAATTAACTAAGAACTTAAGTCACTTATCTGCATTCGATTTTTACCCAAGTTGTGGCTTTTGGATTGTTAGATCACGACCAAATTTAGGGCAACAATCTAAGTTAATATCTTTCACATATCCATATACCTGTGTCCCCGATTGACCATCAATGACCTTCGAACAGACTTCTGATCATACCCGTCGATCGACGTGTCTAAATGGCAGGCCGATTGTGTTTATATGTAGATCATCACTAGGGCCAACTATCCAACGGTGGGTGTTGACTCCTACACCCCGTAGTGACCCCTAAAGGGTAGAAACACACTCCCCCAGGGCTAATATAGTAAAAACCCAGCCTTTAGGGCCATTTTCACCAATTCTAACACTATATAAAGCCCTCATTTGGGCACTCCATTCTCCCATACGAATTTCATATGGCTTGATTTTCTTTTTCTAGTTTAATCATATTGGGGAACGTCTAATGAATGGATTATATAGATGCAGAAAACATGGTGGGCCCAAAAAATAATTGGGAAGTTTTTCTTGGTTGGTCCCCTCAAAGCCATTCAATGTGGATGGATTATTTTTGCCACGTTGGCTAAAATAAAAGGGCATATTTAATGGACGGAGTGGATCTGATTAAAACTTGACATGGGCCCCACAGTTGTGGTGGTAGGTTAGTAGCTGGTCACGTGAGCACACCTGTCACCTTTATTACATGATTGAATCACCCAATTCTTCAACGAACATGGTGATAGTTTGCCACCATTTTTAAATGATGCATCCCACAACTCTCATACAACCTCCACGTGGCATATTCCAGGCCATATATATCATGGTTCATTTTAGATGGATCATGGACGCATATTATCCATCGAACAATCTTAACTATATGATTTCATATAGTAAATTCGGATAGTTAACCGTTCAATTTTTAATTGTTTTTTATTGCCTATAGTAGACTGTAGGCGAGAGTATAGAATTCTCTGCAACACTTGTTTCACCAAGTGCATAAAACATCGTATCTGTGGGCCCCCCATATTAACCGTAGGTTTTTGTGCATGCCAACATTGTGTGTATCTTTCATCAAAACCGTTAATCAGGTGTGAGGATGAAGAGAATATCAAAAAATCAGAAACTAAGGCAGACAACAATGGTGCGAATATAGTGGTTTTTTAGAGCAATTTTACATTATTCCCATTTATGTGGCCCATAAAGCTATATAATCAGGCTCATCATTGGTATGTACCGTCCAAATAATGTCTCTCACCGAATGGACGGAGTGGATTTTACATATACAACAAGGTGGGCTCGGGCCCCTTCGGGCAACATAAAACATTGTAGTGGATTCCTGTTTACTAGGTTTGGATTTATATCATGTGCACAATAATTCAAATTGTGCTGAACAATCAGGTTAGAATTGCATTGGAGTTAGTTGGGAACGACCTTTTGGTCAAATGAGCACGTGCCCATAATTCGACAGTTTAGCTACTTGGATTAGGTGAGGCAGGTAATAGCTACTGGGTCAGAACCCGAGGGTGTGGCTCAATTGATGCATGCATTATATATCTAAGTTGTACATCCATATTGCCTGTTTTTATTGAGTACTGTTCACCAAGATGTCCTTCATTTCTTTCATGAATTTCACGGTAGAGGCAGACTATCGAAAGGGTTAAGGACCTCCTTCATTGCTCTCATCCCCAAAGTAGCAAGGGCTGTGTCTTTTTTTGAATTCAGGCCCATTAGCTTGATAGGGATTCCCTACAAAATTCTTGCTAAAACCCTGTCTTCCCGCCTGGTGAAGGTTATAGGCAAACTCATCTGGCCGAATCAAAATGCCTTCATCAAAGGTAGACAAATCACAGATGGGGCTCTGATTGCAAATAAAGTCCTCCACTCTTGTCACAAGAATCATTCCAGTGCTATTTTCTACAAATTAGATGTTGCTAAGGCTTATGATCACGTCGATTGGGATTTTCTCAGCTATATGTTAACCCGTATGGATAGAATCTTGCATCGGCTCTCCTCACTTCTTTGTCATTCTTAACGGGTCCCCTAAGGGCTTTTTTAAAAGCTCTAGAGGCCTGTGCCAAGGGTACCCCCTGTCCCCTCTTCTCTTCCTTATTGTTGGTGAGGCACTCTCCAAAATGCTGATCAGAGGGCAGGAACAATGTATCCTTCGTGGTATAGCGATGTCGGGGTTGACACACCCCATTACGCATACCCAATTCTTAGATGATACTTTAATCTTTTCAGAATCTTCAGCTCAGTACGTTGAAAATCTCCACACTACTCTTCATTGTTTTGAGGTCGTCTCTGGCCTAAGGCTAAACATCGGTAAATCTAAGCTGTTTGGGATCAATGTTACTCCAGAAACTCTTCAGTCATTTGCCAACGTCCTTGGCTATCAGATTCAATCGTTCCCTACCTCATTTGTTTGTTTGCCCATCTTAGTGGGGACCCCTCCTAAATCTATGTGGGACAAGGTGATTAACAAGTTCCATAAATATCTGGCTACGTGGAAATGTTGTTACCTTTCCCTAGGAGGTCGGCTAACTCTGATCAAAGTAGCTCTGACGAACCTTCCTCTGTATTTCATGTCGCTATTCGGGTGCTCGGCCCCAGTTCTAAAGTCCATTGATAAAATTAAAAGAGACCTTTTGTGGCTTGGAAAGGAAAATCAGAAGAAATTCCATCTTTTGGAATGGAAGGAAGTTTGTAAATTGTTTAAGGAAGGTGGTGCCAATGTCAAAATTTTGAAAGTCATGAATAAGGTTTTGCTAGGTAAATGGTCCTGGAGGCTAGGCATGAAAAAGGAAGCCCTTTGGTCCTCAATTATTAAAGGCAAGTATGGCTCATCTCCAGGAGATTGGTGGACTAAAGATTCTTCCTATTATCTTCTCACATTTGGAAAGGAATTCTTTGGGCTAAGTCTTCGGTTATTCAGAACTGCAGTTTTGAGCTGGGCAATGGTTCGTCTATTCATTTATGGGAAGATCCCTGAGTTGGGGATGATACTCTCAAGCATCGGTTTCCTAATATATACTGTCTGGCCCCCAACAAAAATATCTTCGTCAATAGTTGTTTCTCAGTCACGCCTGCTCAAGTTATCTGGGATATCAGATGTTCTAGGAACCTTTTCAATAGCAAAGCCTCAGAGTTTATGGTTCTTCAGGACTGCTTATCCAGGACCAAGCCCCTCCTCAATCAGCACGATAGGATTGTTTGGAAGTTACATAAATTTGGAATCTTCTTGGTCAGGTCTCCCTACTCTCACATCTATCCTATGTCGACCTCCTCTCAGGATGTGTCCCCTTTCATTTAGAAATACTCAGCTCCCTCTAAGTTCATTTGCTTCGGTTGGCTGGTGGGCCGAAATAGAATCCTTAGCATCGATAATCTTTCTAAGAGGGGAATGCAGATCGTTAATATATGCCTCTACTGCATGCGGGAAGCAGAAACTGTGAATCATCTGTTGGTTCATTGCTCCTTTATTTCTCAGATTCCTTTATTTCTCAGATTTGGGTGGATTTTTGCCGGAATTTCTCAATCAGTTGGTGTGTTCCGGAGACAACCTCTAGTCTTCTCTCTTCCTGGCATGGTCTCAAGCTGGATAAGAAGAGATCTACTGTCTAATGCATGGCCATCCTCGCGATCTGGTGGTCCGTCTGGGAAGAGAGAAACGAAAGATGCTTTAATGACTCTTCTTCTTCAGTCTCAACAGTGGGGTCCAGGGCTAAGAGAATGTTGATCTAATGGGCTTGTAATGTTAAGGGTTCTCATATGTGTGATCTTAGTTTTCTAGGGCGCTAGAAGCTTTCTGCTATCTCAACAAATCTGCTTCCTTTTTCGGCTCTCTGTTTTCTTTGTTCTCCTTATTTCTTTTTGTTTTTCTGTTGAATGAATCCGTTGCTTTATATATATATATAAACCGTTCCAAAAAAATTAGGCTAGATCTAAATTTAAAGTGGACCACACAGTGGGAAAATAATGGTGATTGAATGTCCATTATTAAAAATTGCTATAAGTATTGCTTGTGAGTCGAGTGTTGGAAAAAATATATTAAAAAACTGAAAATAAAATTATTTAAATTAACAATAGCCAAATTTATATAAATATGTTGTCCTTAAAGCTTGATTCACCCCTTTCTGGATTGTTGATGGGTTACATGCAAATTACTTTGAAGATAATACAAGCCTTTTCTCTAAAATCCTGCGTGCAGCATTCACGAAGGGATCTACTTAGGAACTTGATTAACACAACTAGTCGTCTAGCATATTTGATGAGTGGTTGAACTCAGTGACTCAAACAATGTTTGAGCTACTTAGTAAATTCTTAAAAGGAAAATATTTGGAGAGATCCGATTGAATTATGATTAGATCTGTTAGACTTGGATGATTCTGGACCTGGATGATATAGTTTATATAGCATATGAGGTGTGAATTGTTGCTAAGTGGTCATCAATAGTTCAAAATGTTTGTACAATGTTTATGACTATTGACACCAATTTCCAAGCATTTAATATCATTATATCAATGATATGACCTTTTGATCATCGAGGCTCGTCTGTTTTCGTACCATTTTGACTATTAAGGCTACTAGTCGTTCTCAAAACAGTTGACAATTTTAGATCTACTAATCCAACCATTCCCAGCAACCTATAAAACCCAGGCCATCTCACACTTCTCTTCTCGCATCACGATCGCACCGTCTCACATAAATGCAAAGTGCGTAATCTACCGCCACTACAGCCACACTGCCCACGCCCGTGCCCATGCCCGAGCAGGCGCATGTGTGCGTACGTACACACTGGTACATGTAAACCAAGCATCTCATCCTTCATTTCTCCAAGTCAGAAAACTACTAACTCATTCACTTATAAAACACAACTTTTCTCCCACTCTATCTGATGTGGGGCTAAAGAAAACACAATTTTCTTTATTTTTCAAAAAACATTTTGGAGGAAAAATAAAAGTTTCAAAACTTTATTTTATTTTTAAACCAAATATTCAACATCATGAATGGGGGGCTTCGAATCTCGCCTCTTTTTTGTATGTGGGCAGCCATTAAAGCCAGTGATAGATTTTGTTGGAGAAAATGGCAATGATGCTCCCAATTTTTCCTTCCCTCTCTTGTATTTATGGATAGTGGAATTTTGAGACTTCACTGTAAGAGACTTAAGGACCAATTAATGTTTTTATAGACCTTCTAGGATTGGCGGCAAAGTCCTGCCCATCATAGGACCATGCCATCGTTGTTATTTCCTCCACATCACTCTTTTCTCTTGAGAGAGGAAAGAAACCCTATCTCCTAATACTCTTTGAAATATGGTACTTAGTGGGGTAGGCTTGAACTATACACACCACAAAGCAATGAGCCCTACTTGGAATTCTTTCTGACAATCCAAACCGTCCATTCCATTGCCGAAGCAGCTAATGCCATGGGTGGGCCACAAGTCCAACATTCACCCATTCTATCCACTAATGGAATTGGCATATAAGTGCAACAAATTGATATATTTAAAGTAGTCCCTTGAATAATCTAGCATACTAAGACTACTACTATTGAACCATGGCAGTCATCATTGCTTCTATCACAACGGGATAAGGCACAATTACACACAATAACATTCCCAACAACATGGATTGTAGAAGCTATGGGACATGGTATGAAAATCAGTGTAGCTTTCCATGCAGATTTTCAAGCAAACCTACCACCTCAAAACTTTAAAACATTCCGCTCACTTATTTAATTATGTACATAAAAAACTTTACCTTAAGAAACATAAAACTATAATGAGAGGAAAAAAACTTTAATTCCACTGCACTAAATAAAATGTAATAACACATAACTTAATATATGTATCTCTCACTAATTAAATACAACTTTAAGTCTATATGTTTCGACTTAGATGAACTTTTGTTGCTGTTGAAGAAGAATACCCGCCACAATACTGTTATCACAGTAGATTTTCAAATGCTTTAGAACTGAATCCATAACCTAAAGCCTTAAAATAAAGTTATATAACCAGATCGCTTGACATATGGCTTCGTAACAGCCGTCAAATTCTGCTTTTATGGTGGATGAAGTCGTAATTGCCTGTTTTGTACTCTTCCACTAAACAGTTCCACGGGCCATTGTGAAAATATATTTTGATATGAACATTTTGTTATCGAGGCACTCAACAAAGTCGAAGTCTGTATATCCAATCAACTCCAACCAATCAGTCTGTCTATATGTGAGTAAAAAATTATTCGTCCTTTGCAAGTACTGCATTATTTCTCTACGACTCTCCAATGACCAATTCCCAGATGCAACATGTATCTCTAAAGCATTCAAATCGTAAAGGCTATGTTAGGTTGAGTGCAAACCTGCACAAACATAATGCTTCTCAATACAAATACATATGAGATATCCTGCATTTCATTCCTTTTAAGATAATTATTAGGACACTGTAAGAGGCTATGCATGTCGCCTTTGAAGACAGGAGCCTCTCCTATCGCACAACTGTGCATGACATAAGAATCATTTTAAGGTAGGTTTTTTGGGATAATTCTAAAATATATATTTTTTATCACAGTATATTTCCATACCTATGACAACTAACCTAGTGCCATAATCCTTCATTTCAAATTTTTATGATAAAAATCTCTTGACATTGCGCATCATTCCTTTATCGTTGCATGCTAGCAGAATATCATCGATATATAATACTAGGATCACGAACTTTCTTTAACTGATCTTTATGTATATACACTGAAAATCAACATTTTCCTTAAAACCATATGAAGAAATTATCTCATGAATTTTCAAGTACCATTGACATGATATTTGCTTTTATACCGTGTATGAACTTCTTTAGCTTACATGCCAGATGTTCAAATCCATTGATCTTAAAACCTTATGATTGAACCATATGCATGTTCTCCTTTAGTTTCTCATTGACAAATACAATATTTTACGTCCATCTAATATAGCTTACGTGTGGGATTTATCATACATGTGGAATAGGCCCACGGATCAAACTGTGCACAGGACATGGTGATCAAGGGTTCGGATGGCTTACCCAGCTGTGACACCATAGAAGCCTGTAACGTCTCGAAAAAATCCATACAAAGTCCCGAGTACCACCTCAGACAGAAATTACCCAGGACCAAAACCTTTTGAAAAGTAGGTTAATGTTAGCAAGTGCTAAACTAGAGTGCTTGTGAAATTAGCACTAATTACTTTAAATATGATCTGCAAGACCCAAAACGTGCAGAATCATTGACGCTACATTACCCTGAAATCTAGAATCCATCCCTAAACCCGGTTGCTCTCGGGAGCACACCGAAACTCCGTATCGGACCTGGACCGCACGTCGAAAGTCCAATGACCGCGAAACTATACAGTTATGACCGCATTACTAGACTTGACAACTCCTTCAGAAATCAAGTCCTAATTGTGTCTAGAAATGCACAACTTGAGCCTGGAGCAAAGTGTGTGAGAAACGTGAAAATATTTAGAAATAAAAATCTGAATTTAAGTAATCTGAGTCGTGTCACTTGCGGGCCAAATATAAGGATTCAGACCGTCAGAATCTGACCCAAATACACCCTCGGATCAGGAGAAATGTCCCACACATGTCGGTGTACTTGTGGCCTTGATCGAGTGACCGTGACCGTTGAACTGAAACTGGTCCGCCACGGCTGATCTGTAAATCCGATTGGAACGAAAACTTAGCCTGACCTAGATCCATGGTCAGGGAGCTTAAGTCCGATCGCACGTGAAAAAGGAGCCACCAGAAGTGCTCAGTTGGACCGGAACAGTCTGTATTTGGATATAACCTAAGTACACCTTGGCCCTGGGGCCATTTTCATCAGTCCTAAGCCTATATAAGGACCTTATACCCTCTCTCTCTCACCCCATACGAATTTGAGAAACCCTAGGGGAGAGAGGAAAGAAAAGAGAAGGGAAAAGAGGGAAAGTGAGAGAGTAAGTTGGAGATTCTCCCTGGGATTCGATTCTGCTACTTCACGTACTCAACCGCCATTCCTATATCACTATACAGGCGATTCCGACTCCTCACATAGGTAAGAAAACCTAACCCTAACTTGTCTTAGGGTTTTCGACTAGCGTAATAGATGAATTAGTTAACCTATTCCCTGTTATAGGTTATTGTGGTGCTGTTGACAAGACTTAACTTTTAAAACTGAGTTCGCTACGAGTCTACCGGCGAAAGGTGCGGACTATAAATGTATATGTTATAGTTTTTAAGGCTTTCAATATCGGTTAATGGTTTATTACTGACATGGGTGCTATTTCACATGCCAAATGTGTTGTTTGTTTCACGTTTCAGATATATATGAACTATATTAACTATAGTGTATTCTACGTATTTGTTGAAATGATTGAATGCGTGTAGAATTGGGATTCGTGTTTGCCATGATTATCTGTCATGGATAGGGGATAGTTACATTTGTAACAATTTCTTGGCGAAAGGATCCACCCAAATATATGTTATGACCGATGTACGTCATGTATGTTGAAGGGTGTAGTTTAAGTGTTTGTTGAAATGACTGAATGAATATAAAATCATGATTTGTGCCTACTGTAGCTATGGGATGTAAGTGCATGATGATGGTGTATGTGACAACTCCTTGTCGGAAGGATTTGTCCAAGTATATGTTAAAAATTAACATATGTCATGTATGTCGATAGGTGTAGTATAAGTGTTTGATAAATTGTCTGTATGAACAAGTAATTGGTGAATTGTATTGTATATGGGCGTTGAGATAAGGTTCTTAAACTACCTTAACTATGTGTATAAATCCCTCTATGTACCATATATTATATTGTCTGATTACTTATGAAATACATATGTGTGAATTCATGTTTATATTGTATTTCATAAAATGCTTAAATGGTTGTAGGATTTGAATTACTTACTGCTTGATTATCTCACATGAACTCTTGTTGGTACTGAGTATAGTTGGAACTACGTAATAGTCTAGACAATCGGTAACAGATTCTGATTTGGTGGCTGAGGTTGTTTTCGCCCACAGGACGTGTTCGATGAACCCGAGTCGTACTTTGATTGTCGACAGTGGTTAGGCCACACGGAGTGCTTACGCACTTCATGTCGATCAACTCGAGGTGCGCTCGTACCAGTCGAGCTCGTCAAGTAACCCGATTGACCCGATATATGTTCACCATGTATGGACGCTACTGCTTGAATCTAGGGTACCAAACTCACCAGTGAAAATCTCTTTAAACCTTGGTACCTCGATCCGCTAAAACTCATGAGCCAGGCATGGTAGTATGGGACACCGTGGTTAAGCTGTCGACCTACGCTGGGGTGACGAGCCTCCCCGTAGTGACTAGTGAGCAACCCAGACTCGTGAGCCGAATATGGTGGTATGGGACATTGTATTCGAGCTGTCGGCCTACACTGATAAGGTGACGAGTCCTTTGTAGTGACCTCGAGCGTACTCTAAGACTGTGTAGAGGCGACGAGCCCTTACGTAGCAACAAGAGTACACTAGGCCTGCACTGATAAGGTGACGAACCCTTTGCAGCGACCTAGAACCGCAATATCGTATGAGAATTGCTAGGACTGACGACCCTAGAATGGATCATTGTTGGAAATTGATATAAAGGAGGTACCTTAGCTTCTCAATCTTATTGTATGTAAAGGACTAATAAGAACTTGGTAATCATATTCATGCACCACATTGCATGTACCGTTTGGCAATGTGTAGAGAGCACGAGGAAGTGACTGACATGCTCGACCGTTAGATGAAGATCGCTGAGGGAGTGAAGGCGAGGGCATACATCATTTATTCATAGCATTCCTGTATTAATCAGAGTACTTAGGGATGTTCGATTGTATTACTTTATCATTACTGCTTGATTAAATTGATAACATGTTAACATTTACTTTATTGTTCCACTAAGTTGATCACTCACTCCCACGTTATGGGATGGTATCTTGAATACCTACCAGACCCTATTGTAGGTTCAGATGATGGCGTAGCCTGCGAGGCAGAGTCGGACTTTGAGGATGATGAGGAGGCATTCTCATTATGAAGTATTCAGGCGGGTTCTTGTAGACCGTTATGAATCGACGGGGGCTTCAGGGTTATACTTATAGTGGCCTATTACATTTTGATATTTTGATATTTGAAACAATACATGTAATTATTAACCTGGCAATGCATACATACTTTGGGGACCTATATTGTGTTATAACGCTATACATATTTGAGTAAGTCTTCCGCTTGCGTATTACAACTGTCCCTGGATTATGTTTGGCTGATTTGGCTTAATCTTATTTATGTTTTATGTACTAATACAGACAACATTTAATCATCATTAAATATGTTACATAAGTGATGCCTTGGAACTTGGGAGTTGGACGTTTACTCGACCCCCGATTTTCATGGTATTACAAAGTCGGATAAGAATACCTGAATACCGATAATTCCTATAGAGCTTAGGATCTTCCTCTCCTTCACACTCTTTCTGCAATACAATAGATGTGACTCGAATTCTGCTGTGGTGTAGGAGCGGGGACCCAGCTCTCCTTTATAGAATCTGTGGAGAGAGAGTTTGAAACCGATCACAACTCTCTCTCCCACGCTCCACATTGTAGCATCTTAGTGCAACTTAAATTGGTGTCTGCGTAAGACATCTATAGCATTCCAGCCGTAGTACGCAGAGCTGAGCAGATAGAATGCGTAGCGCATCACCTGAAGTGGGGCCCACTGGTCTACTCAATCATCCAGTCCAACTGTACGACAATCCAGACCGTTGATCATCTATGCCTCTGCACGGGTCATCTAAAGAAAGACTGCGAAGGTTTGAAGGATTGGCTCATAAAGAAAGGAATTACTACAGGCCAGGCCACCAACTGATGCGAAGCGCTCAGTATACATAGGCAATGGTGTCAAAGTTGACATGGAGGCACTAGGAGTCTATAGGTTTAAGTTGAAGTCTAGTCAATTTTTTAATTTAGTGAATACATTCTGTGTGTCGTCTATAAGGCGCAATTTAGTTTCAATTTCCTATTTGGATAAGTTGGGATATTCGTTCCACTTTGGAAATAAAAGTTTTAGTATTTACTTTAATTCGATTAAAGTTGGAACCGACTCTTTATTAAACAACTTATACCAGTTAGACTTGATTGCCTCTCACGTCTATAATATTAATACCTTGCATGGAAATGTAGTGAGATCCTAAGTTCTACAGGAATTCTGGTATTCTGATATTCTTATCTGGCTTCCATAGCAGCGTCTCATCTAGGTACGCTATCTGAACCCCTGATCGTCATGTCTCATGCACAGACAGATCCGTGGGCCTATTTCGCATATAGATTAAGTCTCATAGTTAACTATTTGGATATTTTTTTAAAAGATCAAAACTTATTTTCAAAATAATTCTATATGACTATCATTGACGTTGCTCAATGAGGCCCAAGTGGGAGAATGTAAGAACTCTATTTAGTGGGCCTCACTGATCAACGGTCTGGATTGTCATACAGTTGGACTGGATGATTGAGTAGACCAGTGGGCCCACTAAATAGAGTTCTTACATTACGATCATATTGAGTCACCAATGCCATAATAATCTAGGAGGAGTCCTTAAAAATTGGTGGAAAAGTCTATTTTCAATCAATGTGTTTCTTTTGAGTGAACCCCTTAGTGACTAACCAGGTTTTATATATTTCAATATTCATTTTGGCGTCCCGCTTGGTTTTATAAACCCATTTATAGCCAATTAGCACCACCCCTTTGGGTGGATCGACTAAATCTTAAATGCCTTTATCTTTCATATACTTTAGTTCATCTTCAATGGCATCAATCCATTAAGAGGATTTAGCACTTTATTTGGTTTGTGTGTAAGATTCAAAGTCATTTTCCACACGTATATTAAAATCACTCCTGAAAGTACACAACGTAATCGTTGGGTACCGTTAATTTTCTCTTCCTTACGGATATTCTCAACAACGCTTCTTCTCAATCAGGTGATTATTCTATCTGAATAGTATCTTGTAGAGCCTGAGAGTAATCTTCCATTAAATCCTCATTTATGGAATAAGGAACAGATTGATCGTCTCCTGTAACTGATATTGGATCAGTCACCATTCACTTCTCAAAAACAAAGTTCCTAAGTTCTGCACCACTATTATTGTCCTTAAGAAAATTTGCAATTTCTTTTCCTTTGGTGTGTGAGAAGGACAATAAAACCTGAATCCCTTCAACCTTTTAGGATAGTTGATAAAATACACATTGATGGTCATTGGGTTCAATTTTCTTTCACATGGGTTGTAAATCCTTACTTCAGTGGCTCAACCCCATACATGGAGGTGATTAACATTAGGTTTCCTTTCCGTTCACATTGCAAATGTACTTTTACTAATAACCTTCATTGAAACATGATTAAGGATATAAATTATTGTCTTTAGGGCATTACTCCATGGTGATTTCATAAGAGCGGAATTATTGATCATAGACCTAACCATGTTCTTTAGGGTCCTGTTTCGTCTCTCAACTACATTATGTTCTTGCGTGCCAAACATGATATATTAAGCAATGATACAATGTTCTTTTAGGAATCTAATGAATGACCATGGGTTATGTGTTGATTTATCATATATGCCATAATATTCACCACAATGGTCAGATCTGATGACTTTAATCCATTTTGTCAAGTTAGTTCTTAACCTCAACTTTAAAGATTTTAAATATATTTAGGCATCTGATTTATCATTAATTAGGTATAGGTACCCATAACAAGAATAATTATCTATAAAGATGATTAAGTACTTTTGTTAACTCCAATAAGCCATAGGAAAGGGACCACACACACACACACATCACTTCAAAGAGACCAGTACTCTTGGTGGCATCTAACTTCTATATTCTCACTTTCTTTCCCTTCATGTAATTTACACAGACTATGAAGTTCAGTGTACCTACAATTCCTTCTTTACCAAGCCTCTCAATTCTCTCACGAGAAATGTGGCCGAGTCGCTTGTACTATGTCACAGAGGAATTCTCCTTCATCAATTTTCTTTTTACACCAACATTCATATTCTCATTCACGTGTACAGACCTTAATTGTAGGTATGAATAGTCGAGGTGTAATTAATGTACGTTATTCATTAATATGCCAATGTGTAACAACCCGTACTTTTTCATACACAGGTGTTACTAGGGAGATATAATTAAGTTATATGTGTGTGAGAATACGTTGTGATCCATCGTTCGATGATTTGTAAGTTACCATCTTAATAATCAAAATTTGGACTTTATCAAACCACAACTCATATTTAGGTTTTGAGAACAGCTCACCTTTAATTAAACCTTCGATCTTTCAATGTAGAGTACATCATGAATAGTTGTACAACCCACAAATGACGTCAACTTATATACCCAATTATACGTTGATCTAATCATCGCATCATTATGAAATTATTTGCAGAAAACTCACTGGAACAGTTCTAGTGATCTTAGAACTGTTGACGAGTGATCCATGACATTGAAATATAAGATCAATCGTTCAATCTTAAGATATACCATGCATTTAGATCAGGACTCTAGAAGTTATAAAAAGTTATACATAAAACCATAATCTTATAAATCCAAACATAACAAACACAGTTTATCATCCTGAAAGACAAATCAAACTGTTCATCTTCAATAACAGGAATCGAATCACCAGATCCATCGTTCATCAGGCCCACAACTTACACTTATGCAATCTAACACTATGTCACCCTAATTCGAATCATTTAGATGTAAAGTAACAACATATAAACACCTAAACCAATTACTGGTACCCTTGACATCAAGATGGAATAATTGAGGACCAATCAGACCGTTGAATTGTCAAGAATCAACACAGAGCTCAAAATTCAGTTGGTGTAGCCCACCTGAGTTTTAGATCATTATTATTCTTAGACCCATGACCCTACATGAATAGACAAATTGAATAGATGGTGTCAATTTTAATAATCATCACTGTGAGCCCAACCTTTTATATGCATGTACATTAGGACTGGTGTACCTATACTGCACCAGACTGCGAACCGGTCAAATCGGTTAACCCGCGCCCTAAGAGGAAATTCTTCTTCCTTCTTTCAATTTTTCTGCCAGACTGCAATTTAAACAGACTTTTCCATTTTGCTCGATCCGTAGCCCACCATCCAGTCATGTTTGAATAATCCAAACCATCCATCTCATCGGGTGCTCAATTCCTACCAAGACCTTATTTATTTTGCATGTTGAAAGTCATGTGTGAGTCCACAATCACTGGAGTAAGAGGAGCTGCGTTGGGAGGTTTTTCCAAAAATGAAAGCTCCTCACTACCTGCCAAGTTGGCAATCCATGTGCTTTCTCCCCTTTCCATCTCAGACATCCACCTCGACGCATCCCAACACTCCATTTTCATTTTCGGTTTAGGGTTTTCATAATACAAGAGAAGGCATAATCCTAGCTACTCACCTGTTTCTAAAAATCTTCTTAAAGCATCCTATGCATTAGATCTAGGGCTTCGCAAGAGCTCCCTTATAGTCAATTAAAAGTTCTCACAGATGGAATCAATAACTCTCAAAATATTATCCAAGGCTCAAATTCTGGCACATCACAGAGATTTCTATGATGTTTTTCCAAAATGTGGGTCCCACGGTGTTCATTAGAGCAATCCAAACTGTCCAAGTATAGTAGATCAAGAGATTAGCCATTTAGAAGTGACCCGCCATTAACAGCTGGATCATCTTCCCCATTGAGTCGGGAAGACTCATCATCTGTATGTGGGTCCCACGTAATGATTTGAGACGTCTAATGTGTGGCACTCGACATCGAAAGTCCATCTAAATAGCTAGATTATAGTCATGCAATCAGATTAGTATTTGATCAACAATGAAAGTTAATTACCTAATGTGCTAAAATTAGGTTTTTTGCATCTAAACTAAAGATTAACAGTCGAATCTTCCATAATGTCCTAGGGCCTATAAAAGGTTGTCTTTTTTAGGACAACTCATCCTGAAAAAAAACATATAATATATAAAATCTGAAGAGTTAGAGGCGTAGTTTCCTTGCCCCACTAGTTGACTCGGACAGAGTCGTACTTCTAGGTCGAGTTTGGGGTGAACCGAGCCATTGTCTAATTGAGAAAAGGTAAAGAGAGTATAATTATAAAGAAGAAGAGCATCAGAGAGAAATTGAGGGAGAGCGAGTTTAAGCATGGGTTCACTACCTTAGATGTCATGGGATTATTCTAAGACTGTCTTCGTTGGTGCACTGCCTTGGATGCCATGAGATCGTCTTAAAATTATCTTGGTCAGTGCACTGCCTTGAATATTTCCTTGATAGTATATATGGATAAGCGATTGATTCGTAATATGTGTTTATGTAAAGCAATGATGATAATTGTTGACATTATGGTACACGAAAAGCATTATATACATCACATCTCATATATTATAATTCATAATTTTACAATCATTTGCTTCATCTTGACTTTATTTCATTGCTTGTATAAACTTAGAAGTCTTCAAAAGTTGGTTGAATATGATGCCACTGTGTTGTTATGCTCACCCCCCTCAAACAATTTTACAAGTGCAAATTTAGAGTATTATGAACAAATTGAACTTTACTTTTAGTTATCTTTTTAATAGTTAGGCTTAATTTAAATTTTAGTTTTATTATGTTCAACATGTTCGTTTGAATTTGAAATTTCAATATAATCGAGGGAATCATCAAAGGTCTGATCATTTAATGGTGAACACTATATTAATGATAATGATTTTAATATTATTTTTCTTTTAGTTGGCTTTGAATTTCTATTAGAATGGATGAGATTACGTCAATAGTATTAAAATTTAAAAGTCAATCTCATAAACTTAGGATTCAAGTTCTAAATAACTCTATTTAGGTACTTGAATTTCGGGGTATAACAATTAAATTATGAAAAATTTATAGTGTGTACGTAGTCATTTAGTCATGTATTCATATGATGAGTGTATGATCCTTAAATCATGGGATATTATGATGAAAATGTAGTCATTTATCTTACAACCATGTAATGTGCATATGGCCACCAAATCATGTGAAATTAAATTACGTGGGTGGTCATTCTTTTAAATGATCATACGATGTGTGAAGCTACTTAATTATGTAGAAATATAATATGTGTGCAACCACATAATCGTGTGGAATGTCAAGGTATGAGTGACCATTAATTATGAGATCCAGTAATGTATATAAGGTTGTTGAATACTTGATAACATGATGATGTAGAGTCATTAAATCATGCAAATTGTGACTTATGTATTGCTACCAAATCATATGCTCATAGGATTAATGAATGGTTACTTCATTATATGAACTTGCAAGTTGTGCAAAGATACTAAACCATGTGACAATATGATATAAGTATAGCTATTGAATCATGTGCATTTGCGATGTATGTTGGACTACTATATGAAATGACTGTGGAACGTATTTATGATCACTTAACCATGTGCAATAGTGAGGTATGCTTGACTACTAATCATGTGATTATGTAATATAGGTATGGTCACTCTATCACGTGAAGTAGTAATTGTTGTATAACCATAAATTGTATGATCATGAGATGTAGGTAGGGTCCTTGAACTATGCAATGTTCTCATGAAGGTGTGGCCACTTAACCTTGTGACTATAAAATATGTACATGGCCACCAAACAATGTATAGTTAAGTTATACGGGTTGTCATTCCTCTAAGTGATCACATGATGTATGCAATGTCATTTTAATAATGTGAAATGTATCAAATGTGTCCACTTAATTATGTGAAATAATAAGGCATAAATGACTATAAATCATGATATCATGCAATGTAAGTAGAGCTATTGAATTAATATATGATGATATGATGCATGTAAAGACATTTAATCATTTAAATCTATGCATGCCTATTAAATCATACGCTCATACGATGTATGCAGGGTTACTTCATGTGAACTTGTGACTTAGTTAGGACTACTAAATTATATGAACTTATAAGTTATGCGATTATATACAATTGTTATATATGTTAGGCTACTACATTAAATGATTGTGGGAAGTAGTATAGTCACTTAACCATGTATAATGGTGAGGTGAATGTGATGACTAATCATATGATCATGCCATGTATGTACGACCACTCTATCATGGGAATTAATGAAACATGCATAACTACAAGACATGAGAATCATGTAATGAATAGTTGGCCCTTAAACTATGTGAAATTATGATGAGCATGTGGCTATTCGACCCTAAGATCATGGGGGCTACCTAACCATGCAAACCCAATAATATGCATGGCCATTGGATTAAGTGATTATGTAGTGTGCGAGGGCACCTAACCATTTGAAAGTATGATAAAGGGCATGATCACCTAGCTATGTGAATTGTGATGTAGTATGCCATTTTAATTATATGATCTTATATGCTTGACTATCGATAGATACGATTAATAGTGCAACCACCTAACTACATGAACTTATAATTAGTGTGGCCATTTGACGACTTTGTGACAACTATGTGGCTGCTTAACCATGTGAATATGATATTTATGTGGCAATCTGATATATAAACTTATGATAATTGTGTGGTCACTTGAGCACGTGACTTGTGATATTTGTGTGACCACTTTACCATATGGACTTGTGATACTAGTGAGGCTAATTTACTTATATGAACTTATAATGCTTATGTGGTCATTTGACCATGTGGACTTGTGATATTAGTGAGACCACTTAGCTATATAAACTTATAATAATTGTGTGACGCCTTGACCCCCCAATACTCGGGTATTGGATGTCCTCGGCTATTACTCGTAAATATTTTTGAATTAACACGCATTCACTTGAGTATCTTTATGTGCCTCGGATGAGAAACTCAGGGGATTAATGGAATCTTGACACCTAAAAACCTTGTGTACTGTTGACCCAGAGAGCTCTAATAACTAGGAAACTCTGAGTAGGCTTAGGCTTAGGAACCCTAGTGGCTCTCGAGAGAACCAATTGTATCCCATAGCAATCGATTAGAGTCTTCAATACCGATCGAGGAACCTAAACAATTGAACCCTCAATTATAGAACCTTGCACGTAGATAGCCTAGCTCATGCCAAGACCCGGTTAGCCAAACCCTAGATTCTCAAGTGATCTGTTGAGTCCACCTGGTTGTTCCATAAACACTGCGTGTTAAGAGCTGCGCCTAACCTCGCATTGGAACCTTATGTCAACCTTAGAACTCAACCGATATATTCCCTAACTATTAGTGTAGTGGAGAGCCCTATATAAAGTGGAATTCAGACTCACTTGATCTGACTAATAACCTTATCAGTCTAATCAATATGAGTTGCCTAGGGAACTTGAGAATCCATGTTCGGTCGGTCTGACTAGTGGCTTTATTGGCTCCTGCCGGTCTAATCGTCGAGCTACATTTCTATTATAGAAAATCCCCTACTAAGTCGTGCAACCAAACCTTTGGGACTATATAAGCTTTGATTTTGACCTCTCCATTTTATTTTACACATTTTCAACCATGGGAGAGAGAGAGAGTTAGAGAAGGAAGGCGAGCCCATAGCTCATTTCGTCGGTCAGCTTCCACATCCGTTCGATCTTTGTCATTGTAGGTTATCCCGGTCTCTTCCGTCATAAAAGCCCTCTGTTAGTGAATTGATTTGTGCACTTGTTTTGTCAATCACATGAGTCCGTGTGTCAAGTAGTCGATTGAGCGCTTAAAAGCTGAAGACTAAAGACATGAGAGGACAAAAAACATCAAGGAGTGAAGAATAGGTAAATGGGGGCCTTTGTGATCCTAGCCCTTAGACCCAAAAGAAACTTAACTTTAATAAATAAACCTTCAATTGATCATCCATAGCATTCAGATCCCTTATTTGAATATGATTTGTTTGTCTTTAAAGGTCATGAGTTGCTAGTAAACTAACTGTCCAAACCAGCAAACTTAGGGTGAGTTCGATCGATTGAACTCGAGCACATATTAAGCTTGATCGATCGAACATGTCCAAAATAGTCCGGCGAGTTCACTAGACTATTTTGACCTAACTCGATCAATCAACGACCCTCAGTTGATCGATCGAGGAGCAGCCATTTCTACCTATTTTATGATCTTTGGAACTTAATTCCTTTATAAAGAGCATCTGGTCTTTGAGCAAAATGATGAATTTTTAGTACCATCAGAGCTTAGGTGTTTCACCACCCATATCTCTCATTTTAAGCTTCTAAACCCATGAGATCCAGATCATATTCCTTGTGATTTATCACTTGAATGAGCATTCCAAGCTCATCTTAAAGATTAACTTGATCTTCACCTTATTTTATAGATTAGACAAGTATAATCCTTATTTAAACCATATAGAACACCCATTTATGTGAATTTCCTTGGAAATCAACTATTTCATTAGTTATAGAATATTCTATCATCCTCCCGTCACCTTAGTCACCTCAATGGAGCATCGCATGTAAGATGTTTGTTCATGGAATTGAACCATTGATATCAATGGACGTTGGAGCAATTGAGGAGCGGATTCAAGCATGGGAGAGCTCTGAAGAAGTAACTCAAGTAAGGTGCAATAAATAGGCTCACACTTGACAAGAATATATTCTTATATAGGACCTAGGCTCTTGTGTATGACCAAATTCATCAGACACATGAACGCACGTATTAGTATTCATGAAAGGCTCCAACGGGAGTAAACATGTGTCCTTTGATTATATTGATGTTGTTGGTTAGCCGATAGAAAACCAAGTCTCCAAGGGAGCCTCTGATGGGAGTTTACGTTAAGTCCTTGCGTAGGTTTGTAAAGGTTAAGGTTGAACCTATTAAAAATCTTTGATGGTAGATACTGGTACACTCAATGAGAGTGCGTCTGTCGAGAGTGGAGTAGGGAAACTGAACCACTGTACATGCTTATGTTTGAGATTGTTAATTAAGTACATTTCTAATTTATGCTTGTAAATGTAATTTATAAAATTATGAGTATGCATGATTAGATGAATGTTATGAGTTGAATAACTTACACATCCCACACACAAGATCGCCATCTTGATATATACACCGATTGCTTGATTGATAGATCATTTGTAGTCTATGCGATTGGAATCACTTTGACTTAGAAGCCTTAGTATTAGTTGTCTTAATTAGTTAAATCGGTAAATTATTTTAATAAGGTATTTATATTTTAATTGGTCATAATCACCCCTATCTAGGACTTAGCCATAATTTTATAGCTCCGTCAAACCTCCGCACTCATTATGGCAGATAATTCACATGCAATTTCACCATCGAGTTTGGGCTACGTAGACCTTGTCCCAATCGGAGGCTAGCCCTCTAGATCTTACATATAAGTTTTCCCATTTGTCTCTGTTTATTTGACGGTTATCACTGTGAATTCCTTACTAATTCTTTATAGTTTTTGAAATCTCAACCTTAGGACTTATGCATGTTCGATTGTAGGCCTTTCGGCGGTCCACAGGTGCAGCCCAATCGCATGCATGCTGCGCATAAGGGTGTGGTGGTGTCCGATCATCTGGTTAGGGTCCTATTTTGGGAGTAGTGTCACCGTAGCTAGCTAATTTAGGTAATCAAGTAGATAGACCATCCTGATAGTTATAATTTGGTTTATTTTGATTCTAACTGTAGGCCGTGTTTCTAGGATTAGGCTCTCTCCAATTTTCCTGGGCCAACAACCATAGAACCCGTCGCTATCATGAATCGCTAGTGCCAGAGCTTTCGTAGCTTGGGAATCCTAATAGCCCACGAGTGAAGATCTACCGTTGAGATTTTTTAGCATTGTAACTTAGTACTTTTATTATGATGCATGTTACGGTGATCATGTACCTAAAATCATGTGTTGACCACTGAACAATGCTAACTTGCTTGAACATTGAATGCATTATTGTGTTATCCATGCACGGGTTGTTTAGTTGTTGATAAGATTATCTTATGTTGTGTTGAGTAAATTTACTTGTCTTTTGTAAGTACTTTGCATATAAGTTAGTCGTTGCGTCATGAGTTGTTCTTGTGAAAACTATGCTCCGGGACTCATGGCCTGATCTTATGAAAATAAAATGAACATTCAAACAAGTTAGGATACATAATTGGTCCCTTTTATGACTCTCTTAGGAAAATCCTTCTTTATTAGTACATCCATGACTCGATTTATTATCAAGGAAATTTGTTAATGATGGAATACACCATATGATGATAGTTGGAAATGGCTACTAGTCTAGGGGGTCATTAGTGACTTTGGTTATCGTAGGAGTGATCACTGGGGATATCCACATGGATTATGAGCAATTGTGGATAGACTCACGTGATCCGTTCCATTAATCGAAGTTAGGAACGATATCAATTAAAAATACGTATTCTGAGAGCATAAAGATTTACCGGGTGCCTAACGGTATAAGTGTACCATCGATTTACTTTATTGGCTAGTTAGCTTACTATGTGTGTCGTATGCTAGGTCAACATGCATCTCCAATATGGACTAATACGGACTGATTTGTTGCTAGATTGGGTATTTTTAATTATAGATACATGTTTTAGAGCATGTGAATTTTATGAGGTGTCTAACAGCATGGGATGTACCATCGATGTACTTATTAGCTAGTTAGCTCACTATGGGTGTCGCATGATAATGATTGTGCCTCCCACAACTTGTATAGTTAAATAGGCCGAATAGTTATGAACTCGTTGTCATGAGTACAATATATCTGATTAAGGATTTGCATTTGAGGCATGTGAGCTACTTTGAGTGCTTAATCAATTACTTCTAGATATTTTACCAGCTCACTAGTATACTAGGAGTCTCTCTTTTCGTTGAGAACTTTACTGGGTGACTAGTAGTGTGGGTATATTTCTTGTACTTTTATCAACTAGTTAGCTACCAAGGGCCACTTTCATGCCAGCTCGATGTTTATTTTCAATCATAGAGTCAAAAAATATGAATTGGTCTATTTGATTTGAAACCACCCCCTGTGAATGTTTGTTATGTTAATACTCTTGCTTCTCTCAGTTATGTGCATATATAATATGTATAACTCATAAGTATGCATGGTTGTCATGTTGTGGTTACATACTTGGTTATTATATTGTGGGTAAAATCTTGAGGCTATTATTCACTATTTAAGCCTCTACTACCTTTTATTTGACATATATAGGTGGCCTGGGGAGTAGGATGTGGCACTGGCAGAGCGCAACTAGGAACGTAGATCGGTGTTGAGAGTCGTGAATCTCTCTTTCCTTTCTTCTTCTTTTTTTGTGGTCTTATACTCATCACATTTCAGCCAATGTGTCGTATATCCCTGGTTATGAGATTTGACTATAGATAGGCATCGAGTTGAGTTGGACCGAGTTAGGGCTGACCCGACTCGATCTAGTTTTGAAATAGGCGTGACCCAAACTAGACTGGACTCGGTACCGAGTCCAGCGTAACTGAACTGATCCGAATCTGGGTCTGGCCTTGACTAATCTGAACCGAGTCTAACCCAGTCAAAAATACCAAGTTGATTTGAGTTGACACCGATTCGAATAGAGAAATGAGGGAGAGGAGTGTAGAGGAGAAGAGAGAGAGAGAGAGAGAGAGAGAGAGAGAGAGAGAGGGTGGTGATCGTGGTGGGTGGCTGTCGGGCTTAGAAGATGAGAGAGGGAGGGAGTGAAGAGGAGAAAGAGTGTGTAATGCCCCGAATTTTTCGCGGCTCGAGTACATACTCGTGCTTGAGAATTTCGAGTGTTAATAATGTAAAAAATTAGATGAATCAAAATCGCACCCTGTTTTTAAAAAAAAGACAAATCACGTCCAGTTACATTCATGAAGGTAACCACTCACGAGAATAAAATCAACTGTATTTATTATTCCATTAGAATAAGAAGCATACAAATAATTCTTTAATGCACTCTCAATAAGAGCTTATTATATTATCAAAGTGTGTAGTGAAAAATAAATCTAAATGCAATGTTATCCTTCTCATTTATTATGAATAGTCTTTCATAGAACGATCAACATTTACATCTTTGGTCTATGCTTTACCTGCAATGTCTATATGGTTGGAGGGGGTCAATGCCCTACTCATAGTGAGAGTGGTCCTTTAGAGTTTACAATGATTCAAGTGATTCAAAAGAATAACAGAAGGGTACCGATACATATCATACTCCACAAATATAAGTGGTATCGGTATATGCAAACATTCTATATAAAATGCATGCCTAGCAGAGTATGTGTGGTCGATCACCCTTACCGATCACAATCGCAATGTGGAAAGTAGTTCAAATTATCTGACTCGCCCCGCATTCTTACACTACGGGGATTCATCGGCGTGTTCAACATTAACGTGGATTTATGCGAACATCTCAAGGTGACACAACAATGCGATTGGAGGATTTACGTCACATAATGTGTTCATGGAGTGACTATTTGAGACTTTTAATCCCGAGAAGTGATGTAACATGCATATCAATTTACTTATATCGATTGTGCACAACTCACCAACCCATGGGATTACATGTCGACCAAGAGGGCCGCTATCCGAAACATATTACGTCTACGATAATATATTGATCGCTAGAAATAGGATTTTTAACATAATATTTGCGTGCAAGGTAATAATGTAGTGATTGTAATTATTTAATAAGAATTCATACGGTAACGATGGACAACATTAAACTTGAAATATGTAAAAATAAGACAATCAAATCAATCTCATCACAAAATTTAAAGGAAAAACCCTCACCTTTGGTTATCTGATGATCCAGTACCCAAGTTAGATGTCCATAGACACGTTGTGATCAAGCTTTATCCTAATTTACAGGTTTTAAATTGTTAAGATTAAGCTTTGTCCGATTTTATAATATGGTTAGATCTAATTGAATTAATGGATATTAAAGGAAACCTTGGTTGAGGTATGGCTTGGATGTGCTATAAACCTTATGAGTTTCGACTAGAAACCTTAAGGTTTCGGTGTGTCCTTTCACTAAGTCGAACCTGGTTCGATATGGTGGAATTTCATGCCTTGTTGCTGAAAATAAAATGAATAGAAGAGAAAGAAGATAAGATACAATTGTTTTCAACCGTTCAAACCTGAATTCTTTTGAATCGACAAACTTGGAAATTTTGTTGCACATGTTGCAACTTCTGTCTCCTTTCTTCTTTGTGGCCAAAGATTGGCCAGAGCTCCTTTGGCCAGACCTGATCTTTACTGGACTTCAGAGGGGTTAGGCGTTGCTCTGAGCACTCGTCCTTCTCCCTCTTTCTCTCTCATTTCCCTTTCCCTTTCCCTCGTTTCTCTATACTACGAGACTTATAAGGAAGGTGTTTATATAAGGATTTGGACAATGCTTCCATATAGGGGGTGGTTTTCGACTCCATCTACAACGGTGTGCGGCATTCTTGCGCACGATTTGAAAACCGAATGCATCTGGGTGTTCAGCCAGCTATTTCGGCCATAATGTTGCTCTCTCTCATTCATTCTCAACAAATCTTTCTTCGTACTTCTGATCATCATAAACCGGATAAGATTAGAGGATGGTGATCAGATGACCTTCCTTGGCTGTCATCTTCTAAACGAAGAGGATGATCTTTATCAATGGCAAATCTCGTTACAGTTAATCATTCTTCGAACTGATTTCACTGGGCAGTCTGGATTGATCCACTAATGCTTACTAGGCTATAAGATCGAGGGTTCAAGTCGATTTTTGTGGTTGGTTCCTCATATATTTGGAATGTCGTTATTTGTACACTGTCGTAGTCCGAGTTCTCAAAACTTGGTTATCCTAGAGTCGTGGGGCTTTCCTGACTTCCCTGGAGTTTCAGGTTGGCATCAGAATCCTCCCTGATGGGATTTGGGCGGCTTAGATTTTCTAGATGAGCTAGGGAGGTTTTGGGATGATTTCCTCGCGAACATGCTTCTCGGACGCTGTTACAACGTGTTGAGCAGGAATGACGAACTTGGTTCAGTCACTGAATCAAGTGGGGTCCACTTTTAATATGTTTTTTCGGGAAATCTATTCCTTTCATCAATTCCCTCATGTCAAGTTAGTCTAAGAGCTTAAACATGAAGTTGATCCGAGTTTCAGATGGGCCACACGGTTAGCCGTTGTGGGGTGATATTCATCATTGGACAAACTCTCCTTCATGCACGTGTTGGGTGGTCGAAATAGGTGTGGTCCACTTGTGGTGACCTTCTGAGAAATCCACTCCATTCATCATCTTTGCAAGATCATGCTTAGGTATGACCGCAAATATGAGACAAATTTAAGTCTTAGGTGGGCTATACATTATAACAATGTATGGTTGATACTTACCATAAAAACCACTTACGTAACAAATTGTTGCTGTTAACATGACTATATGGGTTTAAAATTTCAAATCTACCATTTTCCTTTGTTCGGACTCCCGCCGTCCGTAACTTACAACTTTACCATTCAAAAGAGACAAAACTTCACCACTAATTGTTATTTTTCAAGATCTCTCATTTGGTTAAGTTTGGGCCTCAATCTCTTAAAGATGCCCAAGATGCCTTTTTTATGGCTAACACGCTCCATCCTTCAGAACAATATTTGTACATATCTAGTTGAAACCTTACCTGGTAGTTTGGTAATATATTTTAAAATCTTCATAATGACTGATTTATTCTGATATTCGGATAATCCATTTGGCGGATCCAAACATGATAGATGGTCAGATGACTTGCTAAAAATAAGGAAACTTTATGGTTAGTACTTTAATCATGTATGAAGGTGGGTGTATGGTCAGTTTTGCAAAAGAAGAACAAAAATGAGTTTCTGAAGTGATCAAGGGTAAAACATGGGTACCGTTAGATTCGAGTGGCTTATTCGCATGGGTAAGTTCCTCATAACATCGTTTTGATGCTAGATTAAGCATATTCATAGGTGGTGAACAAGATTAACAAATCAGAATATTGTTTCGATATATCTGTGGGCAAATGTAGAGATCAAGTGGTTAGTTTTCTATGATCAAGTGGTCCAAACTCAAAATGGACGGTCAGAAATGGTAAATATTTGACTAAACGACTGGTTATGATGGACATATAAGAATACTTAGTTATTTGATGGTTCACTGTTGGAAATCAATGGCGGATGACTTTATCCATGGATTAAACTTACCCCTAACGGTCAGATTCATGTTGGAGAATAAATGTAAGGTTAGGATAGCTAGATTGATATCATACACATATACATGCTGAGTTAAATTTCATGGTAACACTTGAGAACTTTCAATACTTGAGTTTTGAAAAGTTTTGGGTGTTATAGAGAGAGAGGAGGAGGGTAGTGATGGTGGTGAGTGGCCGTCGGGCTTGGAAGAGGAGGGAGGGAGTGGAGAGGAGAGAGAGAGAGAGAGAGAGAGAGAGAGAGAGAGAGAGGAGGGTGGTGATGGTGGTAGGTGGTTATCGGGCTTGGAAGAGGAGGAGGATGAGGGAGGGAGAGAGAGTGTTTCGGATCGAGTCGAGGTGGCGTATAGGGTTAGTTCGATATACTTAAAAACAAGGATTACACACACACACACACATGCACGCACACACACATGCACATACACATACTCGAATCCGAGTTGAGTCGGTTTCAGATTGAGTCGAGTCTGACCAGATCGAGTTACCAGGTAAATCGAACTCAACTCGATTTGAATTCGGATTGGGTGAAGCCTACTCGGTTCGGGTCGAGTCGGGTTTGAACGAGTTAAACGAGTCGAGTCAGGCGAGTCGAGCCGTCCCGTGCCCAGCTCTAGATCTAACTTATATACTAATTGGATATTGATTTATACTCATTGATTTTGTTATAGCTATACACACAATTTTGTTTATCGCTATGTTATTGAATGTACTCTGATTATGAACTTTGAGCCAACTGTTAATCGGACTACATAAATACACGGGATTTGTACTTCACGCATGGATCACATTTTAGTTAATGTCCATGAACTTGGGACTTAGGTTGCAATACCCGAGTAGCAGGTTATGGGGCATTATAAACTGTATGGTTATTTGACCACATGAACTTACAATATATGCGTGGCTACTTAGCCATTTGAACTTATAATATTTATGTAGCCACTTGACCATGTGTACCTATGATATTCGTGAGGTTAATTGGCCATGTAAACTTGTGATACTTGGGTAGCCACCTATCCACGTAAATTATAATGTCGTATGACCACTTGACTATGTGATATTTGTGCTTAATTGTGTGCAAAGTGATATTATTGAGTTGTGCTACTTTGTGTACATATATGACGATATTGGACCACTTCGAATAGGGGGGAAGTGTTGACACTTGCTTAACCCCCATGACCATGTGTGTGTAGAGTGCACATTGGACTATTGAGTTGAATCTAGTATGTGACGTGTTCTTATTCCGCAAAAACGTAGAGTTATTTGGGTATATTTGTAACTCACCACACACCCTTGAGACATTCGAGTGCATACGTATGTATCATGGATGATTTGATCCACTGCATGTGAGTTTATAACATTGAAATGTCATGTACAGTGCTTCACATATTGGAACATGGATGGTCGTATACGTGAAAATAGAAGCCATGGGATGGTAGTGTTGATTATCCATTGACTTAAGATCTGTGAAAATTATATGTACTGCAAAGGGACTTAGGAGCCATGAGATATAGACTACATGTGGACATATGAGCCATGAGATGGTTGCATGGATTACATGTATGTTTATATGCATTACAAGCATGATTGGAACCCTAGTTGATTGGGTACATTTTGGTCGTATGCATTGCACATGCATGATTGGAACCTTGGTTGATTTAGTATATTTTGGCTATATACATTATACGTGCATAATTGGAACTATGATTAATTGGGTACAATTCAATTATATACATTTCACATACATAATTGGAACCATTGTTGATTGGGTACATTGTATACAAGTGTATAATATTAATTATAGATGTATATGCATTGCATATGCATGTGAACTGTGCATTATATGTTCATGAATGTTGGAATCATGAGATGTGTGGATCATACATTACATGCCATGATAGATTTTGATGTCACGTATCTATTCATAGTTGGAACACTGAAAATTTATGTTTTTATATTGGAGACTTATGGGCTTTGTGAATAAAAATTTCCAAACCTTGTTAGTACCAGTTAAGTGCCTAATCATTCGGCTGAGTGGATGACATTGGTCATAGTTGATTTGCTTCCAACTGCGAAGGTTGGAAGATGTTTGACTAGCCTCTATGGTCCATTTGTGAAATGGTTTTAGGTCTAACTAGGCTAACATAGTTGATTTGCAAAAAAAAATTGCTTGATATGAATAACTTGTAAAAGGGTCCACTACCATCAAGCTGGGTAGAATGAGCTTATGTGTCATGGTTGATATGAGCCCCCACTGCCAAAGTTGGGTATGCGAGGCTACAAGTCATGGTTGATTTAGGTATAGATGGTAGTTGTACTAATATATGCTGGACACACCTTGATGACGTGACATTTATGGTTGTATTGTATTTTGTTGCATAGTATAATGTTTCATTGTATACAGGTACCCCACTTATCATCCATGTAGATCCTTGTATGATCAATGTTTGAAGTATCAGTATCACTACATGTTTCGCTGGCCAGGGATACGTAAACAATATCGATATTGCCAATAAAATTGCTAATAATCGGAAATGTAAGGAAATATGAGAAAAAACGGTGAAATTTTTAGTGAAACTCTAGGAAATGTTAAAATATACATATTTGCATATTTATAAATAAATAAATAAATTACAAAAAAATTGCATATATAACAATTTTCTATTTAATGGGGCCTTAAAAGCATGTGCCATTGTAAGAAATCAATCCAATCATCCCATCCGACCTATTTAACCATCTAACTTTCTATCCAAACATCCACCGACATTGTAGAATATTAACAACACATGATATTTCACAATGAAATCATCAATAATTGGAAAGGAAACAAAAGATTGTGGTCTCAATATTGCGCATGTTGTGATATCAATAATATCAAGATATTATTAATATTATCAATGACAAATTGAGCACTATATACAACCATGTGTCCATAAAAAAAATCAAAATAATTCTTTTTTAATAAACAAAATTTTGATTATATCAATACACTGGTAATATTATCGAAACATTGTCAATACACTTATGATACAAGCACTACCTATAATTTACATAGTCAAAAATATTGGCGATAAATTGACGATATTGATGAATTGGCAATACAAGCAATACCTAGAATTTACATACTTGAAAGTACTGACAATTACATTAACAATATTGATACATTAGTGATACTCAGGGATACATTGCTAATACCCAAAAATTTTCGATACTACCAGCGTTGTCGGTATTGCTATTAATGTTATCGGTATTGCCGAGATGGAAATAAAGATAATATCGGAGATAATTCGAACACTGGATATGATATAAGATTATTGTACACACGAGATGTATTTTTCAAGCTTTCTTAAGCCCACACGTTCTTTTGTTGTATTATTTTCAGGTCAAGGCAGGTAGTGGGAGTAGCCTCGCTTGGATTATTTTATTCGTGCACTATGATATTTTGTTCTATTGGAATCTTATAGTGTACCTATGTAATTGAAATTTATAAATTAGTTATATTTGTAAATATGATATAGTTGAATAAAAATTTATACTCAGGTTGCTCTCATATCTTAAATGCAATGTTTGATATCATATTTAAAGGGAATACTATTGAATCAACTGTACAAAGAACAAAAAATAAAATAAAATCCAAACCACATCCTAAAAGTTGAGTTGGGAGCTCATATTCCCTTTTTGGGACATAACACTACATAGCTCTTTCAAAACAACTTACATTTGAAAGACTCATTTTTCTCGTAGTAAGAGGGAGAAAGATCCATTTTCTACATGTTTGAATGACAGAGGGCTTCTTAATATCTAAACTGCTCCAAGAAGTTATACAATAAGAGAAAATATAACTATTGATGTAAAAATCTGTACCACCCTCCACTGAACCTTCAGTGCTCGGAGCGAACCCTGGTCCTACACAAACAAACAAACAAAGGAGACCCTGGCTTAAGTAGGGAACCCTCCAATGCCTAAGTTAGGCTAAAGAAACTGGGTCTAAGTAGAGTAGAGTAGGAGTGAGGGTGCGAGAGATTGTGTACATTCTACCATAGAAATTGTCAGTCGGATATATTTAGCCATAATTAGTCTCTATAATTATGACATGATTTTGGTAATATGTAAATATTCTGTAAAATATTATGTAATTAATAGGTTGATTATAGTTTCCTAGTTTAGTTTGATTCCCTGTAATTGCCTTGTAAAGAGTCAACTACTTTAATATATATATGAGGAGGAACCCTTACATTGGGGTATTCAATACAATTGATATGGTATTAGAGCCAAACTCATCCATATTAGGTTAGTTTTTTTCGATGTTGTAGAGTTTCGTCGGTGCTGCAGATTTTCGGTGGAGTTTTTTGAAGAGAACTAATCTGCAGATTGGATTAGTCCAAATTTTTTGGTGCTCTTGTATTGGGTAAGACATATTTTTGTCTTGCACGAAACCCTATTATGTTGTGACTAGTGGTTGTCGGTAGGATCTGTGCATTTTAGTAATTTTGGGTATCTATATTAGCTTTATCATGTCTTCTAGTGAATCTTTCGGAGTTCGCTTTACTGGAAAAAATTATTGTGCTTGGGAGTTTCAGTTTCAATTGTTTGTTATGGTCAAAGAATTGTGGGGTCATATTAATGGTAGTAATCCTGTTCCTACGAAATCTGAGGAGTTGGGTAAGTGGAAGGTCAGTGATGCACGTGTGATGTCCTGGATCTTAGGATCCATTGATTCTCTTATTGTGCTTAATCTAAGGCCTTATAAGACTGCGCAGACCATATTGGAGTATTTGCGGAAGGTTTATCATCATGATAATACTGCACGTCGTTTTCAGTTGGAATATGAGATTGCTAGTTATACTCAAGGCAATCTCTCCATTCAGGAGTATTTTTCTGGTTTTCAGAATTTGTGGGGAGAATTTGCTAATATGGTTTATGTGAAGTACCTGCTGCCTCTCTTTCTACTGTTCAGGCTGTGCATGAGTAGAGTAAGAGAGATCAATTCTTAATGAAATCACATCATGAATTTGAGGTTGCTTGCTTAAATTTAATGAACCGAGATCCCTCTCCATCCTTGGATGTATGTTTTAGTGAATTAGTTTGCGAGGAGCAACATCTTTTCACACGGGCTACGTTCCAGCAAGATTCTAATCTGCATCCAGTCGCCTATGCAGCCCATGGGAAAGGAAATGATATGCGTAAAGTTTAGTGTTTCGGCTGGAAGGAGTATGGTCATATTGCCACCAATTGTACCAACAAGTCTTACAACTATTGTAAGAAACCAGGCCACTTTATCAAAGAATGTCCCACTTGACTTCAGAACCGTCAAGCTAACGCTCATCAGGCTGTAGTGAATACTTCTTCTGTTCCCGGAATATCCTCAGCTTCCTCTTCTGCAGTTGGACCATCTGTTCTTACTCCTGAAATGGTTCACTAGATGAGTATGTCAGCCTTTTTTGCCCTAGGGCTCCATGGTAATTACACTACTTCATCTAAATATTGGCTGGTTGATTTTGGTGCATCCAATCATATGACTAGATCGTCTGATACACTGTGCAATATTCGTCCATATCATGGTTCATACTAGATTCAAATAGCTAATGGGAGTCATTTGGCTATTAATGAAGCAGGAGATATTAACTCTTCTTTCAGAGATGTTTATGTATCTCCTAACCTGTCTACCAGTCTGATTTCTGTTGGCTAGTTAGTTGATAATAACTATGATGTCCATTTCTCTTGTGATGGTTGTCTTGTGCAAGATCAGGGGTCGGGGAAGATACTCACGAAGGGGCCTAAAGTTGGCAGACTCTTTCCACTTTAATTTCTAGTAGTTTATCTTTGGCTTGTATGACAGTTAACAATCAGAGTGGAGTATGGCACAAATGTTTGGGTCATCCAAACTCCGTTGTTCTGTCTCATTTGTTAAATTCTGGTTTGTTGGGCAATAAAGAACTCTAAAAATCTGTCATTTGACTGTTCTGTATGCAAACTTAGTAGAAGTAAGACTCTTTCGTTTCCTTCTCATGGTAGTCGTGCCGCAAAATGCTTTGATATTGTGCATGGTGATGTATGGGGTATTTCTCCTGTCATTTCTCATACTTGGTATAAATATTTGGTGACATTCATCAATGATTTCAGTCGTTACACTTGGGTCTATTTTCTTAGATCTAAATCTGAGGTATTGTCTATTTTTTAAACCATTGTAGCATACATTGAGATTCAATTTTCTATTTGTATTAAGATTTTGAGGTCTAATTCTGGTGGGGAATACATGTCCCACAATTTTCATGAATTTTTACGATGCAACAGAATTGTCTCTCAACGGTCCTGTCCCTAAACTCCTTAGCAAAATGGTGTGGCCGAACGAAAGAATCGACATCTCTTGGATCTGGTTTGTGTCTTATTGCTTGAGTCCTATGTCCCTTCTAAATTTTGGGTTGAGGCATTATCTACTGCAGTTTACTTAATTAATAGACTGTCCTCTCAAGTTTTGAATCTTGATTCTCCTTATTATCGTTTGTATCATCAGCATCCTAGCTATCTTACTCTGCATACTTTTGGATGCATCTGCTTTGTTCATTTACCACCTCATGAACGTCACAAATTTTCTGCCCAGTCTGTTAAATGTACTTTTATGGGTTCTAGTCTTTCTCACAAAGGTTATGTTTACTATGATCCTTCTTCTAACAAATTTCGTATATCTTGTAATGTTGTTTTCTTTGAAAAATAATGTTTCTTTTCTACCTATATTGAGTCATTACCTGAGATTAGTATTCTACTTGTTTTGATGAATTGACTCCTCTCCCTGCTCGGTTCAAACTTGGACTCGTGTATACTCAACGTCTACCGGCTTTGCCTCCTTCTGAGACTGACCCTTCACCTGAGACTGTTCCAGTGACTTCTCCTGAGAATAACCTGCCATCTGAGATCATTCCACTCAGTGATGCTGAGCCTGACATGCCTCCTGCACGGGGTCCTTAGCGATTTACCCGAGTATCCCGTCCTCCTGATTGGTATGACTTTAATGCTACTTTGACTTCTATTCCCATTCTTACATGTTTTTCCGAAGCTGTTAAAAATGAATGTTGGCGGAAAGCGATGGATGAGGAACTTCAGGCTCTCCAGGATAATCTTACCTGGGACGTGGTTCCTTGTCCCTCTAATGTTACAGCCATCAGTTGTAAATGGGTTTACTCGATTAAACTCCACTCTGATGGGACTCTGGACCGGTATAAGGCACGATTAGTTATTCTTGGGAATCGGTAAGAATATGGGGTGGACTATGAAGAGACATTTGCTCTGGTTGCGAAGATGACTATAGTGCGTACGGTTATCTCTATCGCCGCATCCTAAGGTTGGCCACTTCACCAAATGGACGTAAAAAAAAAAAGCTTCAAGAGGATATTTACTTGACTCCTCCTCCGGGTCTATTTTCCTCTCCATCTTCTGTTGTGCATAAGTTGAAGCGGTTCTCTGTGGCTTAAAACAGGCTCCCCGAGCATGGTTTGAAAAGTTCAAGTCCATTCTGCTTCGCTTTTCCTTTGTCCAAAACCAATATGGCTCCTCTTTGTTCCTTTGCAAAACCCCAACTGGCCTTGTTCTTTTACTTGTGTATGTGGATGATTTTGTCATTACTGGGACTGACTCTAGTCTGATTACTCGCTCCAGCAGCATCTTTAGACTTCTTTTCACATGAAGGATCTTGATCCTCTTACGTATTTTTTGGGTTTAGAGGTGCACATAGATTCTTCAGGTATATTCTTGAATCAACACAAATATACCCTGGATTTGATTAGTTTGGCTGGTCTTCAGGGTTCTCCCTCGGTAAATAACTCCTATGGAAGTCAACGTGAAATACCGTAGCGCGGAGGGTGATCTTCTTTCTTATCCCACTGTGTTTCGGCAATTGGTAGGCAGCTTGAACTATTTGACTATTACTCGATCTGTTATTTCCTTCGCTGTTCAGCAAGTTAGCCAGTTTATGCGAACTCCACGCCATATCCATTTAGCTGCCGTGCGTCGTATCATTTGATATCTTCGAGGTTCACCTGATCGTGGGTTGTTCTTTCTCACTGGCTTGCCTCCTTGTCTTGTTGCTTATAGTGATGTGGATTGGCCCGGATGTCCTGAAACTCGGCGGTCTATTACAGGTTGGTGCATGTTTCTCGGTGATTCTTTGATCTCTTGGAAAAGTAAGAAACAAGCTCATGTTTTTAAATCTTCAATTGAATCTGAGTATCATGCAATGTCTGCTGCTTCTTTTGAGATTGTCTAGCTTCGTGGGCTTCTGGCTGAGCTTGGTTTTTCTCAAATTGATCCTACTCCTCTTCATGCTGATAACACTAATGCCATTCAGATTGCTGCTGATCCCATTTATCATGAGCGTACAAAGCATATTGAGGTGGACTGTCATTCTATTAGGGAGGCATTGGACACTCGTGTTATTTCTCTTCCGCATGTTTCTTCTGATCTTCAGATAGCTGACGTGTTTACAAAGGCCATGACCCGCCAGCGTCATCAGTTTCTTGTAGGCAAATTGATGCTTCTTGATCGCCCAACATCAATTTGAGGAGGGATGTCAGTCGGATTGGCTAAATAGTCTTTATAATTATGGCATGATTTTGATAATATGTAAATATTCTGTAATTAATAAGTTGATCATAGTTTTATAGTTTAGTTTGATTCCCTGTAATTGCCTTGTGAAGAGTCGACTACTTCAATGTGTGTGTGTGTGTGTGTGTGTGTAGGGAAAAGGTACTATGCGCTCGACCTCACGAGTCCGTCCCATGAGGTCGAGATGTGTGGGCCCCATTGTGATGCGTTTCGAACATCTACCCCATCAGTCAGATGCACCATTCCATCACGGGCCTAGGTCTCAAAAATCAAGTCAATCTGTGACTTGTGTGGGCCACACCACATACAGAAGTGGGGAGGGGCTGTGCACCATTAAAACATTCTTAATCATTTTTTGAGCCCACCGAGATGTGGTTTGCAAATCCAGCCCATCCATTATGTGTGTTCCACTTGGATGAGGGTTCAGACCAAGTTTCAGCAGCATTGAAAACTCATGTGGGCCCCACCAAGTGCTTTTATATGTTTTAACGGTGTCTTCACATGATTTTAAATGGTATGGCCCACCTGAGTTCCGTATACGGCTGATTTTTGGGATATCCCATAATTTAGAGGGGACCCATCAAATGCACGGTGTTGATGGTCGACACGCATCACGGTGGGGCCCACACAGCTCGACCTCACGGGAGCTTATCGTGAGGTCGAGCGCATAATACCTTTTCACACACACACACACACACACACACACACACACACATATATATATATATATGAGGAGGAACCCTTACATTGGGGTATTCAATACAATTGATAGAAATGACCTGTATTTATACCTGAGAGTTATAGTGAACGTGTCCGGAAATCTCGGCACGGTCATAGCCATCACGCGAGGATTACGCAGGCGCGGTGGTTAGCAGTTACCCATAGATCGTGTGCTGGGCATAACTCTAGTCGTGCGTTATTGGGATTATGCATTTATGTCGTTGCTAACTAGATTCCCATCTGAGCTGATCTCATGGCTCAGATCTTACCTGCCGACCTGAGCTCAAGGCTTAACACCTATCAAGTCCGGGCCGTGTTAGTAGAGTTGGTCTATTCCATATTCCCCAAGTCCTATCAACTTATCATATCTTTCATACGCTGAGTAGGAAGGATTGGGACGGTCAAGGATAAAGGACGGATCAGCTCAGACGCATGACCATACCTTGCTAGATCGTGCTCTTCGAATCAGGTTTGCAACTCTATAAGAGTTCTCGGGTCGGAAGCTTGCCTCGCCTTAGGCTCTAATTAGTCCAAGGCCTAACTCATTATGGTTGTAGTTAGCCTTAATACGGCTCGGCTCGGATTTACCCCTAACAGAAGCAGTTAGCCTCAATACGGCTCGACTCGGATTTACCCCTAACAGAAGCAGTTAGCCTCAATACGGCTCGACTCGGATTTACCTCTAATAGAAGTCCCCTACTCTCTAAGTCCAAACTCGAACTCAAAGAGTAATATATTTACCCCTGACAATAACAATGGTTGATGATATTTAAACAAAAAAACCCTCAAGGATAGCTGGAGATTGATCATATTGTTAGTGAGCAAAACCGTGTGCATTTGGCAATCTAGTGCTTAATGTCTTCAATTTATTCTCTCCATGCCACGTGCCATACCACCGTTGTAGTTTAAAGACACCAATCAAATGTGATGAGGGTGGACCATATGCATGATAAAAAGAAAGTGTAAACTAATTCCAACCTCTAATAATTTAAATATTTTCTGGAGCTCGCTAGAGCTCAAGCTTTGGATTAGGCCCAACCAGGGCTCAGGCATTGGGTTAGCCCAACCTGAGCTGGGCCCATTGCCAACCTCATACGGTATAACAAACCTCTCGAACGAACGATTATATTACACATACAAGTGGGACAATATAACATTGGACCGTTCTGATTACATGCCAGGAGCATATAGAGTGGGCCCACCTTACATGGACTCGCGCATGTGAACTTGCGCGCACAGTGCGGTTCGAATTTACAAATAGCTACTTATCTTAGCCAAGTCACTGTTTAAAATCTCTCTCTTCCCTGCTCTAGCTCACGCTACACGCCCTTTCTCTCCTTGCGCCCAAAATCAAGAAAGAAAGAGAAAGCTATCTCTCTCTCTTCAAATACTCGACCCGCCAAAAACATAAAGGTTATAAATACACATTCAAATCTCTCAAATCCCTCTTCTCCCTCTCTCTCTCTTTTTCTCTATCTCCCTTTTCTCTCTATCTCTCTCTCTCTAGGGTTTCTCTGCAATCTCTCTCTACATCCTCTCTCTCATGGCGTCTAATCTCTCTCCTCTTTCAGGTCCGTACGCCTCTCCTATCTGTCGTGCCATTTCATCCGAGAAACGCCGCAAGATCGAAGAAGATTGCAGACGTACTGATGAGTTTCGTTCGGCAGCTGGCAGATTTTCCCGCCGGAAAATGAAGGTAGGATGGAACCAGCAAGTTCAGATCCATCGTCGCCCAAAAGAGAGAATCTTTCTGTCAATGATGAGAAGCCGGCTGATTTGGGCGAAAGGGATGGACCTGAGGGCGGTTTTGACCCCGGTGGGCCTGGGCGGTCTCAGAAGAAGGCGAAGGTTGATGGTGGTGAGGACATGAAACGCGTGGCGGAGATCGTCATGGTGCTTTCGGCGATGGGGAAGTTGCGGGGTGGAAGGAGCCCAAGCAGCGCAGAGAGAGGGATGATGGTGGAGGCGAGGGAGAAGCTGGCGGGGATGTGTGAGTTTACGGTGGCGCCGAAGGATCTCGTGACGAGGGATGTGGTTAGGGCTGTTGTTGATGATCTTGGGTTTAGCAGATGGAAGGATCAGCGGTTCGGGTTCCGTATGCCCAGGATGTCGATTGCGGAGAAGGTGGCGTTCATGGAGAGAAAGGTTCATCTCTCGCTTTTTTATCACATACTTTCAGATTATTGCTAAGGCCTATATGATACTACTAGCACTGGTCATCCAAGCCGTGCATCAAGTGTGCTTCACCATCCAGGCATGGTGGGATGAGCCACATCTGAATGTGGAGTCTGGACATTTAGGTTCATTGTTGGTATCACGTTTTTCTGGCGTTGTTGTCATCGACAGAGTGGGCCCACCTGATTAATGCTAACTGGAAAACTAGTTGCAGAACTTCACTAAATATGCATCTGTCTGTAGCTAAAGAACCACCAACAATCAAGATCAAACCACTCACAGGAACAAAGCTGTAACAAAGAACCAATCTACACATTTTCTATTCAAATAAACATTCATTATAACATACCCATAGTTATGCCCTGAGTCCACATATATAGTCTCATACAAGTACGCATTTTTGTGTGACGGAATGTTGGCAGTAGAGGAATACAATTTTCATAGGATGAGGTTAGTGGAAATGAAGATTTTGAGATGAATGAGCGGCAAGAAAGGAAGGATGGAATTGGTAATGAATGTATTTAAGTGAACTTAGGAATAACACCAATATGTAATAAGATGAGGGGAAGTACATTGAGATGGCTTGGCCATGTGCAATGGAGAGAAGTACATTGAGATGGCTTAACCATGTGCAATGGAAACCAAGAACTACATCAATTAGGAGTGAGTCAATTCAAGTCGAAGGCTCTAAAAGGGCAAGGGTAAGGCCCAAAAAGATGTGGGTGTACGTAGTAAGAAAAGGCTCAAGGACCTATGGTTTAAGACTGTTGGGTTCACGCTTGAAAAACCAATGTTTATGCTCCTAGACTTTGCGTATTAATGATATATTCATGCATTAGCCTCATTAATGTGCTTGGAACATGGAAATTATATTATGTAAATGGGTTAAAGAAAGGCAATCCTCTAGTTGTCCTTAAAAACTTGAGATTGGTCACAACGACCATTAGCATAGGGAGAGTTGTGGGCCATGGATCTCAGTACCCTGTTTAGCCATAATCACTTAGCATGTTGTAGGACAAGCTAACGGTTATTCTTGTTTTGATCATCCTATGTAAGGGGACTGATGATGAACTAGGATGGAAGGTCTCCTCTAGTGAGTATGATGATGAGTCGGCATGCCTTTGCTCTACCCTGCATAGGAGCATGAATGTGCCATGGATACAAATTCCTTGTGTTGGACCTGTTGGACACTTGCATTGGTGTATCGAGTTCAACTCTCTAGGCTAAGAGGCTTGTGGATAAGATGTACTAACTTTAACTAATCCTTGGACCTTAGGACATGTGAAGAGTTCTAAGTCTTGGTGACAGGTGCTTTGGCTTGTTTTACGAGGTCATCTTCTTACCAACAAAAGTGTGTGTAGTTGGGTGCATACATCAAAGGTCCAGTTGAGGTTCACATGATTTAATAAGGGATCAATTGGTTACCTAGGACATTAGATAATGGATTGATCTTATGGTTTCGACCATTCATCAAGTGTGGTCAGTGCATCAAAGGTTTTCTATTGGGTAATCAAGGTTTTTCAATTGTTAACTTTTAACGTTAATTGTTGATTTGTTTTAAATTGGGTTTGAGGAACGTCCAGTGGTTAAGACTTGGTGATCCATGCCTTAGGCCTTCATGGGTTATTGGCTAAGGATGGTGGCTATGGTGAGTGGAGGGATTTGGGTGCATAGTTACGGTATGATCATGGATTGCTGATGCAGTAGGACATATCGGTGTTTTAAATAGCGCGTAGCATTCAACCCCCGATAGCTTGTAGCGTAAGCTATATGATACTTATATTTTCTTATTAAAAAAATAAAAAATATGATAAATTGTAAAAATAAATATGAAAAAAATGCAAAAATAAAAAATCCACACCACAGTGGACCCCATGCATTTGGGCCATCGCATAGAACAGCACAGTGGACCCCATGCATGTGGTCCACATGATGGTTGGATGGGTCAAATGCATGCTAGCAGGCCGCACACATATCTTTGTTAAAAAAATATATATATATCCACAGGAACCAACCTCCTAAAAAGGAAAACAATTGAAAAAAATAAAGAAATAACCTTAAATTTTCATTTGAAATGAAAAGAAAACTCATAAAAGAGATTAAGGGATTAAGGGGCCAAAACACGCCTTGAATAAAGATTCAATCAATCGGAATCTGATTTATTTTATTTTATTTTTAAAGCTATGTGTCCGTACGGTTGTGAAAATGGGGAAACCTAATTTCTCCGTTGTTTGGGCTTCAATGCTCTTGAAAATACAGCAATTGGATGTTGTTGTGGGGCTGATTCAACGCCTAAAGTTTCATCGTCAACGGGCTTATCAATCGAGAGAATCGAAAATGTCTAGAGACCTGGACTAGTAGTCGCAGCTTTGAGATGGGGCTTTCGAAAGAAACCCCTATTCGATATCCTTTAAGTTAAAAGCTTCTTTTAAAATATGAGTCCCCCAACATATATTGAGAGGAAAAAATTCTCAACCACACATTTGGAGGCCCATTTTAAAATGGTTTAGATTGTCAAAAAGTTTAAGTGAGTACATATTTGCAGTCTACGCATTGCCACGTGTGTGAAGGATGGTCTTGATAACTCTACATGCTGCCACATGTGAGAAGCATGGGCCACCACCATTTAAAAACAGTTTGTTAACTCATAGCATAAAACAAATGTCTTATTTTAAAGAAAATGGACTGTGCTCCTAAGGCGTACACAACATACGATACACACTACAGCTGCGTAGCGTACACAACATCACTACATGGGAAATGCGCTATTTTGATGCGCTACGTAGCGTTTTTGCTACGCTACAACGCTATTGAAAACATTGGGGCATATATACTGTTCTTTAGGGTGGTGAAATACTGTAATTAGTGCCCAAGGGAGAGGACAAGAAGAGAGCCTTGGATGTCCTAAGCCCCCTTGGGCGTTACTCTGTGTGTGTGTGTGTGTGTGTGTGTGAGAGAGAGAGAGAGAGAGAGAGAGAGAGAGAGAGAGAGAGAGAGATGTTTCCACCTCTCCCTCCCACATCAAAAGTTCCATGTGTGGGAGTCCACCCTCGGATGGTTGTTCGTCTATCACCTTGGCTCTACTCTAGGGCTGACATGTGGATCTCATCATGCTCCATTTGGATTGATAAGGGAGATACCTTTTCGCTTGAAGGATTGACTTCAACTTTCTTAAGTTTTTGGCGGCTTTGGTCAAGGTAACCCTAGCCATACTAGTTAGGTTTTTGATTTCTAGAAACTTGATAATATCTAAACGGGGATCCTTAGGCGGTCCTTGCTCATTGCTCAGTGGTAGACTCATAAGAGTTTCAACACTAAGGTCATGGGTTCGACTACCCATTGTTGTGTGTGTGTGGGTGTGAGGGTGTGTGCGTGTAAAAAGAAAATGGGGATCCTTAGGGTAATTGAGCTTAAATATGGATATTTCAAAACTTTTATATTCCGCTGCATTTTAAAAATCCTACAAAGACATGGTCCTTGATACACAACCATGGACATACTATCATTTGCACACAAATTTTTTTAGCAGATTGGCCCCATGTGCAATCATGTCGAGCCCACTTGGGTCACCTCACACATATGGTTAGCAATTCGATCACATCAATTTGACTTCAAAAAGCTTGTCCATGAGTATGAAATTGGCACTATTTTTGAATTGTTTGCTCCTCAATGGGGTGCTACCCTGGTTATACGTTATTATAGTGGGAGGCATTCTCCCATCATTAGGAATTTAGAATGAAGTTAATTGTAGCTCTATAATTGGTTCATTATGTTATTGTATAGGATTAGGGGATGCATACACAGCCGTGGACATACTATCATCAACACATATTTTTTTAGTAGATTAGCCACGTGATCATGTGGAGCCCACTTGGGTCATCTCAAATGGATGGTTAGCAATTGGACTACATCAATTCAGGACTTCAAGAAGCTCCTTCATGAGTTTGAAATTGGCAATGCTCTTAAATGGTTTGCTCCTCAATTGGTGCTACCATGGTTATCCATTATTATAGTGGAGGCATTCCCCATTATTAGAAATTTAGAATGGAGGGCGCTAATTGTAGCTCCATAATTGGTTCTTATCATGTTATTGTATGTTTGGACTTTGGAAGATTCCAACAACTTCATTTTCGTGTTGCATCGGATAATGGTTGTTAGTCTGGAACAATCATCTACAAATGAAAAAAAATATCAGTAGCCAAACTCCGAGCTAAAGAAACAATGTTTTATATTATTGGTGCAAGGGAGAGGCTGTACAACGCTCTGCAAAGAGCTTCACATCGTAATTCAATTGGACTTAGCAACACAAGATTTGTAGGAAGTGACAATTGTAAACACTTAATAGTCACATGAACTAAATGGGTATGCCACAGGAAAACCCATGATTGATGTTAGATAGTAGTGATCCGAGGACATGCTTTGATAGTTTTGGCCAAGGTATTCCATAGCGATAACGGTGGCCGTAATGGCCACTAGCGTTACCTTTATGATACTGGGTGTAATGGTCATTATGGGGGTCGTAACGTTTGTAATGGTCTTTTTTGCTTTTATTGAAAACAAATTCTAAAAACTTGTTTTGGCATAGTAATGAACCATTATAGCCTTTACGGGGGGTGTAATGGGCCGTTACGGGGGCGGTAACGGCCTTTATGGGTAAATTTTTTTTTTTTCTTTTCGTAATGGTCGTTATGACCTTTACGACCTTGTAATGTGGAATGGTTGCCACTGTTACCTTTATGTAACATCCTTTACGACACACCATGGTTTTGGCTGAGCGCTGTTTAAAGATATACAATCCTCCATCCTCAAGCTTGTTGGAGTTCCGGATAGCTCCTTATCACACCACTATGATGTAATCTCGAGCCACAACAAACCCAGATCAACCCTAGGTATTAGAAATTCGGATCTAATACCATCGCTAATCTGTGCGCTTTGCGGGAGCATGTTTAACGAAGATAGGACAATCACAATAAAACAGAATAGCCAAACAAACAATCAAGCAAGCAACAACAAAACACAAGATATTTAACGTGGAAAACCCTTGTGGGAAAGGACCATGGCACAAAGCGATAGAGATCCACTATACTCAAAAACTTAGAGTTTACACCACTCACCTTCTTTGCTTATTGACGAATCTGATCTCTCCTTGTGATGCACACTTAGGAAAAACCCTAGGCCCTTGAGAAAATCCCTCCCAAGCCCTCATTAGTTTTTAGAAACCATCTCACCTTGCAAACCCTTGCCGTCAAAGAGAAAACACTTGTATTAACCAAGCCCTAATCGCGATCGGACATAAATACCCTGATTTGCGCTAATCTGCGTAACCCGTTTGGTCTGACCAAATGGGACCTTCGATCGACAAAACCAAACCGACTCACAATTTTTGGTCGAATCGAAAACGTGCAAATCATCACAATGTGCAAATTGAGAAACAACCCAATTTTCGGTTGAATCGAAAAAAACCTTGGTTGAACCGAGACATGGCTTCTCTACATAACAAATTGGGAGAATCCAAGGTCCTGCACAACAATCTCCACCTTGACTTGCATTCTGTTAAGTCATCCTGAAGACCTCCCGTGCAATCTCCATCTTGAGCATAGACCGCTCCTTGCATTCTCCACCTAGAACGCAGCTCCATCCGCACCCTTGTGCAAATGTGCCTAATCTTATCAATGGCTAGAGAAATTGATCAAGTCCAAGCCCAAGCAATGCTTGAACTTCTCTGTGGTCATAGGCTTTGTCAACATGCCCGCGACATTCTCGTCCATGTTAATATTCTGAAGCGGAATTTCTCCTGAAGTGATGAGTTCCTGTATCCTGTGGAACCTCACGTTGATGTGCTTGGTTCTCGCGTGAGACACCTGATTCATTGCTAGATGGATATCACTCTAACTATTGTAGTGTAATTGGAGCGCCTCTTGCTTCGACTCGAGTCAGACCTTTCAACCATAATGCTTTCTTTGACGCCTCCGTCGCAACCATATATTCCGCCTCAGTTGTAGACAACACAATCGTAGACTGTAGCGTTAATCTCCAACATATCGATCCTCCTGCTGATGTAAAAACATATTCCGTAGTGGACCTCTCGTTGTCCGGATCATCTGCATAATCCGAATCCACGTAGCCTACAACTCCACCTAAGGCTCTATGTCCCCTAAACATGATCCTAGTGTCGACTGTGCCCCTGAGATACCCGAGAATCCTCTAAACGACATTCCAATGCTCATATCTTGGATTTGCCATATATTTGCTGACCACATAATGAAGGGGCATTTTCACATCGGGCTCGAGTGGGGTGGCTTATGTGAAGTGGGGACACACTCGGGGTGGGCAGCTTGTGTGAGGCGAGACAAGGCTTATGTGAAGCGGGGCATGGGCTATGAGATAAATGGATTGATTCGCCATACTCTATCAGTTTGTGCTTTTAGAGCAAGTGTTAGTTGTCTTACATTACCACAACTGGCTGTGAGATATCCGGTCTCCCACAAACCATTGCATACATGGGACTTCCCACCGCACTTGTGCACGACACCCTTAACATGTCTGAAATCTCATCTTTTGTACTTGCACACGACTTGTCTGATAACTTAAAGTGACCTGCTAGAGGTGTGCTAATTGGCTTAACACCTTCCATATGGAACTTCTCTAGCACCTTTTGCACCCAACCCTTCTGAGAAAGCCACAACTTCCCAGACTCTCTGCCTCTGTGTATTTCCATGCCTATGATTTTCTTCGCAGTGCCCAAATCCTTCATTTCAAACTTTTGCTTAACAGAGACATAAGCAAGAGTATCTCCTTGTTCTTTGCAACAATTAGCATATCATCAACATAAAGCATCAGTAGAATGTAGGACCCGTCCTCAAGCACCCTGTAATATACACAACAATCGTACTTACACCTGATATACCCAATCTCCACCATGTAAGAATCGAACCGCTTGTACCATTGCTTCAGAGATTGCTTCAACCTATACAATGACTTCTTCAACCTACACACGTGGCCTTCCTTATCAAGCTCATCGAATCTTTTAGGCCGCCTCTTGTAAATGACTTCCTCCAAGTTCCCATGAAGGAATGTCGTCTTTCCATTGAGCTGCTCTAATTCCAAGTTGGATTTTGATACCATAGCAAGTAACACCGTGATTGACGTATGTTTCATGACCGGAGAGAAAAACCTCGTTGTAATCTACTCATTTCCTCTGAAAGTGCCCCTTTGTTACAAGCTGTGCTTTGTACTTTTCGCCATCTTTCTCTGTTAATGCTTCATTCTTCTTGAACACCCACTTGCACTATATAGCCCTCAGACCTTTTGGCAGTTCCACCAACTCCCATGTCTGATTCCTGTATAAAGATTCCATCTCCTCAACCATAGTTGACATCTACTTGTCGCCATCCTTTTTAGATTTTGTTTCTTGAAAGGTGGGGGGATCTGCACTCCTTGTGAACAATACAAAAGAAACCATGACCTTGAACCCGTATTAAATCGGGGTTCTAATGGTTCTTTTCTCCCGATTTCTGGCTATACTCTCCTGGGTATCTTACTGATTATTTCGGTCAGTATCTTGCTTATGCTGAATTTCACCTTCAGTAATCGGCTCAATTGACTCCACTTATACTGACAATTTCTCGGCATCACCATGTTTTTTTGACTTCCCCGCAACATCCTTATTGGCTTTTAACATTGATTCCTCATCAAAGCTTGTAGCCCTTAACACATTTCTCTAATGACCACCTTTTGTGAATCTGCATCCCAAAACTTGTAGCCCTTAACACATTTCTCATACTTGACAAAGATGCACTTCCTAGACTTGTGATTCAACTTCGACCTTTGTTTACTCCGCACTTGGACTTATGCTGGACACTCGAAGATCAATCCTGAGTAATCAACATCATTGCCTGTCCAGACTTCCTCTGCAACAACCTTGGAGTCTAGCACTACAGATGGTGAACAATTTACTATATAGCATGCTATGTTAACCGCTTTTGCCTAGAAGCTTTTAGGCAGCCCCACATGCAACTGCATACTTCTCGCCCTCTCCAGCGGAGTTCTATTCATTCTCTCTACCACCTTGTTTTGCCGTGGGGTCCCTGGAGTTGAGAAGTGCGTTATGATGCCTTGTTCCTTGAAGAATTCCATGAATCCCGCTTACTTGTACTCCGTACCGTTATCTGACTCGAGACACTTAACCTGTCTCTCAGTTTGCTTTTCTACTTCCGTCTTTCATTCCTTGAACTTGGCGAACACCTCAAACTTGTGTTCTAAGAAGTAAACCCAAACCTTTCTCAAGTAATCGTTTATGAAGCTCATGAAGTATCATGCTCCTCTCTTAGACGATATTGTCATTGGCCCCCGGACGTTGGAATGAATATAATCGAGCACCCCGCTGCTAGTATGTGCAACAGTCTTTAACCTTGTCTTGCACTGCTTCCTATAGATGCAATGCTCACAGAAATCCACCTTGCACGCCTTAATTTCCTTCAGCAGTTTCTGTTTATGAAGTTCCATCGTGCCCCTCTCGCTCATATGCCCTAGCCACATATGCCACATATTAGTTTCATTTGTACCGGATTCTGTGTGTGAGGTTGTAGCGGCCTCACCTATAACCATGCTCCCAATCAACTTGTACAGATTTTCCGTCTTATGTCTCTTCATTAACACCATTGTACCTCTGCTGACCTTGATTACACCACCCGATGCGGTGAACGTGTACTCGTTCATATCTAAAACCCTCAAGGATATCAAGTTTTTCTTTAGATCCGAGACATGCTTGACACCACCTAGAGTCCGTATGACTTCATAGAACATCCTTACCTTTATGGTCCCTATTCCAATGGCCTTGTATGCCGCGTCATTCCCCATCAAAACACTTCACCATCATAGGACTTGTAGGAATCAAACCAAGTCCTATCTGGGCACATGCGATGCGAACATTCTGAATCAAGTATCCATGTATATGAGAGATGACTGGTGCCTGAAGAGACTGAGAAGATGTCTCCTTTTGTGCTCTCTTCCACTACACTAGCTGATTCGCCTCTGTTCTTTTTATTTCCCTTACTTTCTAGGTCATCTTTCAATTTCTGACAATATCTCTTGAAGTGCCCCTTTATGCCATAATAGAAGCATTCGTCCTTAGCCTTTGATTTCGATCTAGACATTTTCTTATTGTCAGACCGAGATCGCTCAACGGATCTCCCACGTCCCTGACCTCCTTTCACGACTAACCCTTCCGCTTAAGAGTCCTCATCACTTGATTTCTTTCTCATCTCGTTGGAAACGAGAGCCGCAGTGATCTTTTCCAGCTTTACTGTATTCTTCCCATACAACAGAGTAGTGACAAGATGGTCGTATGATGTGGGAAGTGATGCTAGAAGTAACACCGCTTTGTCTTCATCATCGATCGTTACTCCGAGCCTTAAGTCGTGACATATCTTCGTAAACGAGTTCATGTTCTCCAGGAGGTCGGATCCTTCCTTCACATGTAGCCCGAAAAGTTATTTCTTTACAAACAACTTATTTGTGAGGGACTTTGCCATGTATAAATCTTCTAGTTTCTTCTACATCTCCTGGGGACATTTCTCATACAGAACGCTGTACATGATTTCATCTTATAGACATAGACAGATGGTGCTCATAGCCTTCTCCCCGAGTTCACTCCAATCATCATCCGATATCTTCTCTAGTTAAGTCTCCAACAACACCTTGCTCAACCCTTGTAATACTAGAATATCCTTAACCTTCTGCTGCCACAAACTAAAATCGTTCTTCCCATTGAATTTCCGTATATCGAACTTCGACCCTAACATCTTTGTTGAATTCTTGAACATACTTAAACTTGACGCTCTGATACCACTTGGTTGGAGTTTCGATTCCTTGTCACATCACTATGATGTAATCCTGAGCCACAACAAACTTGCATCAACCCTAGGTATTAGAAATTCGGATCTAATACCATTGCTATTTCGTGCGCTTTGCGGAAGCATGTTCAACGAAGATAGAACAATCACAATAAAATAGAATAACCAAACAATCAAGCAAGCGACTATAGAACACAAGATATTTAACATGGAAAACCTTTGCGGGAAAAAAACCACGATACAAAGCGACAACAATCCACTATAATCAAAACCCTAACCTCTTGAGAAAATCCCTTCCCAAGCCCTCACAAGTGTTTAGAAATCATCTTACCTTGCAAACCCTTGCCCTTAGAGAGAAAACACTCGTATCAACCAAGCCCTAATCGTGATCGGACTTAAATACGCTGCGTAACCCGTTTGGTCGGACCAAACCAAATTGACTCACAGTTTTCGATCGAACCGAAAACGTGTAAATCATCACAACGTGCAAACTGAGAAACAACTCAATTTTCGGTCGAATCAAAAAAGACCTCGGTCAAACTGAGACCGGGCTTCTTTGCACAACAGATTGGCAGAATCCAAGGCATCCTGCACAACAAAGTCCATGACCAAATATCTTCTTTGATTATAGATCCTGAAAGACATGATGAGATGGTTTGAATGTTGCAAACACAATGGAAGAAGGCTACTTATAAAAGTTAGGACAAGTGGACAAATGATTAGCCAAGATTGTTCTTCTAGCATTAATTGGAACTCGAGTCCCATCAGCTATCTAGACGATGTTAGAAGTAAGACATGGATGATATGCAACGAAAGCCCAAGGCCCATAATGAAGCCTAACATGTCTTGAATTTGTGGGTTGTTTCCCGCTCATTTTGGGCCTAATTTCAGGGTTTGCAATTGCTATTTTGTGAGGATTCTAGTTGATGATTTTGCTTATTCTTTGAAGATTTTGGGGTTGATTCTTCATATTTGCATGAGCTACTTTAGGCCATTACATTCTGGCGAAATCTTTGCAGATTCTTTTGTTGCTATTTGGATAGACTTGATATGGAATCAATCTAATAGCTGAGATGTTAGATTTAATCAGGATTTTAGAAATGTGTCTTTAGGGTTTGTAAATAGGGGTTGTTTCTAAGAGTTAGGGGCATTAAACATGTTTTGAGTTTTGTGAAGTTTTTATTTAGTACTTGTAATTTGTGTTTTAAATATTGGTGGGATTGACCAATATATAAATTTTTTTTTTCCACGTGGTATGATATATGATTAGAATACTAGTATAGCTAACGAATGAGAGTCGTTAATCTACACGCAGTTATATTAAACCCTAGAACCAAATCATGCACAAAAACACCTAATCCAATAATAGAGATTCTTTTACTCAAAAAGAAATGAAAACAATGCAATAGCAAATGAATGATCAAAGCTCTTACAAGTTTTGATGGCCTAGATCACATGTGCTACTTGTGAAAACATGCACTTGCACAAACTCTAGAGAATGGTTGATGCCCAAGGCTTGTGGAGAAGATAAATGTCCTAAAAGCTATTGGACATTTCTGTTTATTGAGTTTTTATATGAAAGAAAACAAAAGAGAACCCCTAGAGCTAATTTGGGCTTTCAATCAAGCATAAAGTATGGGCTGGATGTTATAATCTCAGCCCTACACTCTTTATTTAAAGGAAAATGACTAAAATACCCCTATATACTTTAGTGAGACATATGCAAAGCCAAAAAATAAAATAAAATAAAATAAAAATTGTCCAAAAGTAAGATCAAATTTGTAACTAAAGGTAAATGCCACCAAAAGACTTTTGTGGGCCCCTACAACCATTGATGGGTCTATGGAGTTGGCCCATTATGGAATATATTTGGGCTTCTTTCCACGCTCTAATCCATCCCAAAACTCTTTAGTAAGTACATCAACCCGTTCCATCGCATTTGATTGTCCACTTCCTCAGCAAATACATATTTTACAATATGTCAACAATATAATATTGTCTATATTTTCTGATATATCACAATATATCAACGCACTTCTAGTTATAAATTTGCACTGCTTCAATTGAAATTTCTGTTATTTCTCAAGTTCTGACTGAAACAATGTAAATAATATGATTTGAAAAAAAAGGCGTAAATAAAAAAAATCTGTTAAAGACTTTTTTTTTTTTTTTGGGGAATCCATTTATAGCTGTGTTTTAAAACTCCGTTTGAGTGCTTACATTAAAACATGGATTTTTGATGGAGAAATCATGATCGAAGAGGGATTTTGGGCCGAAAAAGCGTAGATCAGAACAAAGATTGCTTCATGTATGCTGGAATACCTTGTAAGAATGGTTCGATTACGGAAATCTCTTCCCACTTCCACATATCCTCATATTGCACATTTTAAATCAGCAAGAATCATCCCATCCTAATCTTTTGTTTGCTTAGTGGGTTGTTGGTGTGGCATCTTGATTGTCAAAAAAAAAAGAAAAAGAAAAAAGAATCAATCCCATCCTCTCCTAGAAGTGCAGGTAGAAACCTACTGTCTTCTTTTCAAAACAATCTCTTACTCTTCCCTCCTTTTTAGGTAAATTGCAAATCTGATGTGGGGACTGCTCCTTGCTCAGCTGCTTCATTGTGGTGGCTGTTCTTTATTGTTTCTCAGTTGCTTTTTACATGCCAATTTAATGACCATGATAGAGTTTCAAACAGAAGAATGCCATCGTATTTATGAGTAAAACTGTGAGTTTCTCCGTGTTTATGCTTCAAATTGATAGTTTTGTAGCACCAACTTGATGATTTTGCAGCCTTTGGCAGTTTCCTTCTGCAACCATTTATATTGTTCCCTTCAATTCCCTTTCGATATTTAAAGAGTTACTAAGAAAGTGTCATCCACATGTGGGCAGTACACAAGGGAAAGTTAGGCCCAATACATATACATGCTCTAGGTACACCTCCACAGCCAACGAATCAGCCACTGCAGCCACCAATTGGCAACATGTTCCCTTCATTTTAGTTCAAAGTCACCACAGGAAGCCAATTTTGTTCTCTATTCCTCACCTAGCATTCTTCCGCCTTCTTTTCAATCAATTCTGAAAATTGTAACATTACTGCGTGTGACTGTTATTAATTTCTGTTAAAAGTACATAACAATTTGTCACATGATAATTTACATCTGATGTTTCCTATTCCCTTTTTCCCATGTAGATGGAAGATTCCAAGGAACTTGCCCCACGTCCTGTGCCATATTCGGGTCAACCACTGCAAGCTGGCTTTGGTGCAAATTCTGACAGCCATGGTTCTCTTTTTCATGTGGGTGCCACTCATAGGTTTCCGCCAGACAAACAAAGTCCTATGCCAATGTTGTCAAGAGGCTTTCATCTTGCTTCGCCAGCAGGTCCCGTTTCTGCACCAGCTTCTGTATCCTCATTGAATCAGTCACAATTCAGTGAAGTGCAACCAGCTATCAGTCGCCTGACATCGTCTAGCAGCCCTATAGAAAGTGATTCTTCCTCATTAGCACTGCCTCGAACGGAAGCATCACATTTCATATTGGGAGGACGCTCAAATGGCCTGCCTTATTTATCACAAGTTGGAGGTGCAGCCTGTTTCCTTTTTGTTGTTTTCAAGGACAAAATACCTTCTTTTGTTTTCATAAGCTCAAAAGAACATTCCGTGTCTTTTGCTATGTTTTTTACATGACTAAATTTATTGCCCCAAGAATTGGTTATTTGTTGGAAAAGGTTGCCATAATCAATGTCACAGGTCCAACTGTGTAATGCTTAAATTTCATAGAAGCAAAAAATTTATAATAGCTGCAATGCAAGCAATCCTCTACTTGCTTTGGAATGTGAAATGAAAGACTCTTTGGAACAACATTTATTTTATTCAACATTTGTATTTCATGCATGATCTCATCTCCAGGAATCCAGGTTTTTTGATTGTCCAGTTTTCTTTTATAGAATCAACTGGTCCATACTAGTTATGGTTATGGGTCACCGATCAGGAAAAAGAAGTTACAGGTCACCATGATGTTTAAAATTCCCTTCGAGTAACGGACGAATGCATGGGGGGTAAAAAGGAGCATTTCCTATAATTTATTTGGGTTAACATGCCCATGAACTCTAACAGTTTCGTCAGAAGACATTTTACGCTTTTAGCGATGTTATGCAATTCTGTGTTGAGTGTTGACCATTCAAAGATGGATACGACACTGACTGAAATTTTGTTTGAGGTTATCCACTTAAATGGCAGCAACTTTTTATGATTATTTGCATGGAGATTAGGGCCTTCATGAAAATCAGTCGGCGTTCTCATCCAATCGTTCATTATGTTTCATACGCTGAACAATTAGGTTTTGGATAAATCTTTATAGTCACATTGATTTTTGGGCCTCCGTTTTTCTCTATGTTCCTTCCAAGCACTTCGGTAACGCTTATAAATGTTTTAATTGAATATGTATTATTTTTGTGCAGCTACTTCTGGTGATCGCCTGGTTGAGAAAACTCCAGCTTCTCATTCCTCCCAATCCTCAACTGCAGCAGCAAGTGCAGTAGGTCAAGCAACTAAGGTGCCAGATTGTGCTCCAATGATGGCTGATGGATCTCCTGAAATCAATGCCTTCCAATTGGCTTCTCAAGCAATAAATGATCAAATCTCCAAATCTTTTGCAGTTCAAACGGCAGCTGGAAACTTACACGCTGTACATCAACCGTTGCAGGTCACAGGTTTTGTGCAAGCTCCTTCACTTTATTCCAACCACAATGACATTGCTAGAAATGTTCAGAAATTTTTGCAACCAAGGATTCCTGATCGTCCCAACTGGACTCCTCCAACTGATTACATGACCAAACCTTTGACATGCCAGTTATGCAAAGTTACCATCAACGATGCAGAAAGTTTACTTGTTTGTGACGCTTGTGAGAAAGGAGTTCACTTGAAATGTCTTCAATCATTCCTTCCAAAAGTCATTCATAAAGAAGACTGGCACTGCCCCAGGTGTTTGATAGTAAGTAATGGGAAGCCCTTGCTCCCAAAATATGGCCGCATTTCAAGAAATATTAGTGTATCAATGGCATCAGCAAACACCAGTGGAGTTCAGACTTCTCCAGAGAATAGAATGGGAAGTCCTGATCAAAAGGTTAATCATCAGAAAATGCTGGCTAATGGTAAACATGGTTTACTGAATCCTGCTCACGTTGCAAGTGTGGGTAATAACCATGTTGAATCTGCTCCAGATATGAAAATGCTAGATGCACGGGAAGTGCCTGGCTCTGATGTCTCAATTTGTGGAAGAAAAATGGATGGTGGGCCTAGCCAGGGGACCAAAGATCACTCACAGGAAAGAGCCGAGGTAGTTTGTGTTCCTGCTGGCACACCAAATGAAAGAGCTGATCAACATGATCAGAAAAGCAAATTATCTCAATCTGGCATGGAGATATCAACTTTTGCTCCTAAGCTGCTGCCAAATGGTGAATCGGGGAACTTCTGTTCTGGAAAACTGTCTGATGCTGGTATTTCTACCTGCCGTCAGTCTGAAGCCTCATGTAGTTCACAAGTGGATGGCAAAACACAGGTGCAAAACTGTTCAAAAGTTTCTGCAGATCAAATGCATGAAATGGGCAGGCATACAGGTGAGGAGTTAAAAAGACCTGATTTAACAGAGGCTTGTGAATATAAGCCCGGGCTTGTTGTTAAACAGGAGGACCAAGATGCTGCTCAGGTGGTTTCAGGTGGAACCTTGGACAATGGGAATGGAGCCCGTGATTGCAGCAGGTCTTCATTGGAGGGCTTGCATAGTGTGGATTGGGTTGGTGGCATACTTCATGTTGTAGATGAGAAGGCATATTATGAGTCTTGTTGCATTAATGGGATAGTGTACAAGCTGCAAGATCATGCTCTTTTTCATTTTAATGATCACAATCTGTTACCTTCGAAGATTCAGGCAAGCTGTTATCCATCTTTTAAAAATTTTCTTCCCTTGAAATAGCCCTTTATTCTGGTTGTTACTTTTCAGAAAGTTAAAATGTGTTGAATTCCCAATTAGTTCCGACGCATTGCATATCCACATCCCTGTTGCATCACAATAATGCACTTCACTGTTGTTGATTCTGAGTATTTCTTTGACGGAAAACTCACTTCATATTGTAGGTTTTGTGGGAGGACAATAAAACTAGGTTAAAGTGGGCTACTGTGAATCGATGTTACTTGCCCAGTGATCTGCCTGAGGTTGTTGGCCAACCATGCACCCCTGAAAACAATGAGGTGAGCAGAATTGAGTTCGGCTATGTGCTATGCAGAAACGTGCTTATGAACTTTATTTATTTTTTATCTTCTCTACATTTACAAGTCTCAAATACATTCCCTATTTAGCACTTCCTTCGGGCCTACTTCTTCATCTCTTTTTTTTGACTGGTAATCTGAAGATATTATTACTGAAAGAATGAGCTACAAACTCCTACTGCAACAAGAAGCAACAAACACAACAACAACTCATGCCACTCAGCCACTCCCAACGCTTGCAGCAAAAAACAAAGCAAAAGGAAAACATGGATATAGTGCAGGCTGCCACCCAACAGCTATATTCTATCTGTGATTAATAAAAATGTTCTATCTATATTCATCACCAAACAAATAAAAAAAAAAATCTATCTGTGATTTATTAATCATCCCGAAGAGCCCCGCTCCTTACCAGCTCCTCTGCCTCACCATTCACAGACCTATGGACACGAAAATTTGATGGGCTTCCCATCTCCCAAGTCCTGAACTTCCAGAATGTCAGCCATTTAGATAATGACCATTAGTTGCCCCAAGATATTGCATTTTTGAATCACCTTCGATTACAACTGGAAGTGATAGCAATATCAAATGCCTGGAGCATTGCAACACATCAGCAACATTAGAATCTGAAAATTCCATTGAGCCTTGAGAACCCTAACAATGTAGAACCAGCTCTCTTGGAGCCTACTGTTACTGTGGTAGAAGTATAGAAATAATGGGGATATGTCTACTGTTTTCACCTGCAATTTGTTCAAGTGTATCATGTTTTGATCTAGGGCTCTGCTTTCCATGGGATTCTTTATTGTAACTTCAAGTTTTTTCTCCCTAGGTTTGATGATATGTAATTGTGGACTGATTTGACCAATTATTGCAAATTCAATACTTTGATTGTGTATCATCTTTTTCCCCCTGGATCACATTAATTGGTTCAGGCAAGACCGAAACCATTATATTAATGGGGCTTGAGCCTGGGTATCCACTCTGTTGGGTCGGGCAATTACCAACTCACCTGGCAGATTGGATCCACTTGCTGGCAGTGTAGTCAAAAGGCATTCTGGGTGCACACCCAGGTGTTTTGGGCCACCTGCTCATCATCTGGGCCCCAGGCAAAGGTGCCGTCCCTGGGCGTGTGCCTAGGTGCCCCCTACATAATGTTGGGGGTAACCCTTATGTGTACCTCTTTGGGTATTTTGATGCTCATAAAGGCTGGAAAGATGTCTTAAAACCCTTTTGAGGACATTTTCCCCATTTCTTTTAGGTCAAAGCTTTGATTTATGAAAATACCTCCTCCCAAAAAATTTAGAATTTTTTGTTGACCCATGAGATCTTCTTCACTAATTCGTTCCTCTATTAGTGCTTCAAGCATTACATCAGTCCTCTCAAAAGCAATGAATTGAGGATTTTAGGAGAATTGAAAGAAATATGTTAGAGGATTTGGGGATATTGAAATTTTGGATTTTAGGGTTTGTAAACTTTAGGGGTTTTTCAGCAAATTATGATTGTGTTGGGGAATTTGGGGGAGTTGGGAATTTGAGAAATTTAGGGGTTGAGATTTGGGGAAATTGAAAATTTGAAAATTTTGGGTTTAGAATTGGGTGAAATTAGGAAAATTTGGGGAGATGGGTTTTGAGCTAGGCTTGTTTGGATTGGTGCCTGTTTCCTATTGTGGAAGAAATGTCTTTTGCAGACGTGACATTTTCCACCGATCGTGACAATAAAGTTACCTATGGAAAATGGTTTTCCTTTCCATGGATTGCTAAAACAAACAACCATTTTAAGATTCTTTTCCACAACTTTTCTTATCCATTGGTTTCCTTAGATGTGATGTTTTACTTTCCAAATATGCTTTTTTTTTTTTTTTTGGATTCCACCAATCCATACAGGCTAGAGTAATCGGAAATCTTTGTGAAATTAGCGTTTTCAGGTTTATGAAATTGGGGAAATTTGAAATTCTATTGGAATGTTCATGTAAATGTGAGCTTCTGGATGTGGGGTTTAAGTTAACTATCACTCTGTTATTTATTTATTTATTTTATTTTATTTAAAGGTTGATGAAAATTTTATTATAGGCCGGGAGAAAAACTCAATGGGAAAAGAATATAAGGAAAAAGAAAAAATTACTTCCCAATGACCCTAGAAATAACATCTTGAGCAACATTTTGGGACAAAGCCCACTTGTGAAGGAAGGTCGTAATATGGGCTATATCACCATTTCACAAGATCCTTCAATATCCTAGAAGCAACGTTTGTTCTGTCCGCCCCAAACAGCCCGCCAAACAGCCAGAAGAAGTAACTGCCACACACCTTTAACCTCCTTGGCTATCCCTTCCCTTTCCCATGCCCATAGCAAATCCCCAACTGAGCCTGGCATGACCCACTAGAATGTGAAAAGAGCTATGAAGTGCATCCATATTTTGGAAGTGAAAGAGCAAAAAATAAAAAGATGACCGACAGACTCTATCTTGTTTGCATAGGTAGCGCCTGTTTGGAATGGGCATCCCATGCTTATGAAGGTTGTCGATTGTTAAAACTTTCCTTCTAGCAACCAGCCAAGAGAAAGCCAATACCTTTGGAGGAGCCCCGCAGGACCAAAAGTGATAGGCAAAGGGACCTTCTAGGCTTGATGATTGAGGAGATAGCATTGAGTAAAAAGACACCACTGTGAACTGACCCGAACTATGGCTGGTCCAAACCAGTGAATCAGCTTAATCTGAGGGGATCATAAAGCGAAGATGATGTTGAAGAGATAAAAGGTCTTCTAGCTCACCATCGGTCAAGTTCCTTCTACAAGGAGGCATCTAGCTGACCACAGATCCATCTAAAGAGAAGCAATCTGCCACATTAAGTTCAGCGGAAGGCATGATGCTTGCTAGATTAGGGAAGTCAAGATGAAGGGGTCAATTGCGGCACCAAGGATCCATCCAAAATCTGATGTGAGAGCCGTTCCCTAAAGAAAAAGATATGCCTTCCCTAAATTTCTCTTTCAGCCTTGTGATTGATTTCCAGATAGAAAATTTGAATTTAGTTGGATTTGACGAAAGATAGAACCTTTGTCTTGCAATGGGTTTGTCTGACGATCCAAGTAGATTTTCTAATCTAGGAAATATGAATTTTCTGGATTGATAAATCTGCAAAATTTAGAAAAAGTAATGGTTATTTGATTATAGTTCAAATCTAGCGCCCTGGGTGATTGGATTTGAAAAAAATCAAAATATACATGTGGGGATCAAGATCTTCCAAGATCTAATGATTTGGATTGAAAAGAAAATGAATCAGCTTCTAGATATAGAGAATTTAGAAGGAAATGAAGAAAAAAGGTTTAAAGAAGAGAATACCTTGATAAAAGAAGGAATGAGATAAAATGGGAAGATGAGAAATCACTTCCTTGGGCCTCACGCCCTCTTCCAATCATTGGAAGTCGAAGACGGAATCGTCCGGCCTTGAAAAAGCAAAAGCTCTCTCTTTTCATAAACATAATAGAGCATTCCTCCTGAGGTTTAGGGCAAAACACCATTACAAATTTGGAATTACATTAAATGATAAATAAAATAAATAAAATATTCATAAGATAAACTCAAATCCAAGACGCCCGATAGGCCCTAATGATAACGCGATGAAGGTGGGTCGCGATGATTAAATGGTCTGATCACACCAACTTCGCAATTCAACGGTCCAAATATTTCTTTCAAGCAACTTACACATGTCACGAACACATGTGTAAGGTATTTAACCTTTAGAGACCCGACCTGTATCCGTCATCTAACCATATTGACACAGGTAACGCATATGATGCGGACGCTGGACCATTTAAAGTATATCAACGCAGGAGGCGTGCATTACTCGTGTTAATGTGATTAGATGACGGATACGAGTTGAGTCTCTAGAGGTTGAATACCTTACACGTTTTCGTGACATATGTAAATTGCTTGAAGGAGATATTTGGACCATTGGATTGCGACGATGGTGTGATCGGACCGTTAGATCGTCGCAACTCACTTTCTTTTTTGGTCATTTAGTGTAATTACGAATTTATAAGGGTGTTTTACCCTAAACATCAGGAGGAATGCTATATTATGTTTATGAAAAGAAAGAGAGCTTTTGCTTCTTCAAGACTGGATGATTCCGTCTTCGACTTCCAGTGATTGGAAGAGGGCATGAGGCCTGGGGAAGTGATTTCTTATCTTCTCATTCTCTCTCATTCTTTCTTTTCTCAAGGTATTCTCTTCTTTAAACATTTTTTCTTCATTTTCTTCTAAATTCTCTAAATCTAGAAGCTGATCCCTTTTCTTTTCAATTCAAATAACTAGATCTTGGAAGATATTCAGCCCCACATTTATATATGTTGATTTTTTTCAAATCCCATCACCCAAGGCCTTATATTTGAACTATAATTAAAGAACTATCATTTTTTTTGAAATTTTCAGATTTCCCAATCCAGAAAATTCATATTTCCTGGATTGGAAAATCCACTTGTATTGTTAGACGGACCTATTGCAAGACGAAAGTCCTATCTTTCGCCAAATCTGATTAAATTTAGATTTTAAGGTTCAATACAACATGTTTGTGATGGGTGGCCATGATCATTGCTTAATGTTACTTATTTCCTTCTTGTTTTATGATGTATAAAGCTGAATTTTATTATCAATGCTTGCATAAATATGCCCCTTTCAAATACCACTTTTTTTTTTTTTCCATAAATCTGCCATTTTCAAATATTACATTCATTTAGGGTTGGATTAGGCCGTTCTACACTAGCACGCCTCTTGCATTGATAAACTTTGAATGGTCTGATGTCCGCATCATTAGTACTGAAAGTTTATTTTCTTATTGTTAGGATTAACATGAAAAACCTTGCCAGTTGAAGTTATAAAATCAATTTGGGCGCCCTTTCACTACTTTATGAAAAGCTGAACTACCATTATAATTAGTCATGATGTTCATTTTTTTTTATTTTTTATTTTTAATGATGAACGCCACACATTTCAACTGTGAGTAGCTAGTGTATGCAACTCCCCATGGTAAACTCTTGAATAGGAATTTCCTCTTATATCGATGTGGTGGGTCCTTGATCAACATCCAGTTCTTTGTTACTTTGAAAAGCAATTTTGTTTTACATGCTAAAGTTCGTAGTATGATATTCTGGTTGCAGGTTTATGAATCTAATAATGGAATCACCATACTGGTGGGCTCAATTCTTGGCCCATGTAAAGTGTTAGCACCAAACAAATTTAAGGAAGAAATTGAAAGGAGAATAAATATGGAGCATGGAGCAAGCTCTGGATTGCAACCAATTTTCCTCTGCAAGTATGTCTCTTGAACCTTTTAATGCAGCTATTTGCATGAAGCTAATTTTCTGGGAAAGACTATTATTATTATTACAAGATGCTCCAATGCTCCCAGAGCACTATAGTGCTCCTAGTTGCATTGTGTCACTTAGACAGTCCCAAGTCATATATCCAGACTGTTTATTAGGTCCAATGCTCATTTCATGGGTTACCCTGCAAACAGCACACCGATGGCCACTGGGTCCAATGGCCTTTGATATGGATGGTCAAGATTGTTTGCACAAATGGGTCCAGTCACCAATTCGATCCATCTATTTGTTAGGGACCATCATGGATTGCTTATTTCTAAAGAATCACTTTTGTTAGGCAATAAGAATCCCATCCATGGCTTGGAAAAAGGATGGATATAGAAAATAAGGCCAGATCAAGGTGGATTGGATCACAGTGCAATTTTTCCTTGTTAGCTGTGAGAAATGTTCTGTACTTAATTGATAATTCAGATCGATTAATTGGACTGTCCAAGTGAACCGATGCAATCATGAGCACTATGATAACTTATAGTTCTCTGAGAGCACTGCTGCATTTCTCATAATATTATTTATTTATTATTCTTATGGCTGTGACGAGATTGAAGAACAATTGGGCGATTACTATTATATTAGGGTTTTGTTTTAGTTGCTCAAGGTCTTTAGTGTGTCCCCTATGCTCATATATTTTGATACAGATTTGGAATTTTCTTGGTTCTAGCATGTATTGCCAATGGTAGAAGAAAGAGCTAGAAGGGGCCATGTGATGGCTAGTTCTAAACTAGTGGGCTATTGGAATCCTTCCCACGTCTTGGTTTATTTCTTGCAGTGATTCTATAACACTTGTGGCTGTGATGAGATTCCAGGGCAATTGGTCAATTCCTATATTAGGGTTTTTCTTTAGTTGGCAAATGTCTATATATAGGCCTCTATGCTTGTTACAGCCTGTGCTGCTTGTTTTGAATAATATTTCAGATTTGTTCTCTTGGGTTTGGCACATGTTGCCTATGGTAGAAGAGAGAGGGTTAGACAGGGCGTGTGATCACTGGTTCTAGACTAGTGGGCTGTTGGGAATTCTTCCAGCTGTCTTGGTTTTGTCTCTTGTGGCAATTCTATTACATAAGGATATAGATCTACATAAAAATGTGACCCAGATTGGTCCATTGATGACCCATTGCATCAACATCTTGTTGGTGCACAAAGAGAAGGTTTGATTGGATAAATTGATGACTCTTTATGAACATGCATTCAGCATCATGACCTTGTCCCAGCTATTTGAGGTCAGCTATGTGAATCCTCAATTTGGAACATGAATTCTCATGGTAGCTTTGCAAAATTTCAATGAATAGTGACATCAAGCCTCATCCTTTAACTGGAATAAGGACTTGCTGGTGCAACTGCTACCAAGCGGAGTTTTTTTTCTTGGAGATGACATTTTTTATTTTTTATTTTTTGTTTTAAATTTTTTTTTTTTAATTTTTAAATAGAAACAAAAATTGAAAGGCCAATATCAGAAAATTAGCTTGCTCAAATGCGTTTTATGTAGTTTGATCTCATTGCAGATTCGGATAAACTGATTTCGGCAATTGATACTTCCTGACACGCAAAAAGATGGTCCAGCTTTTTAAGATTTTTTATGGTCTCTTTTCAGTTTCACAGGCAGAGTCTTGTTCAACTGTTTGAAAATACATTATCTTCCTAACTTGTGGTAACAACCCTCTGCCGCAAAACTGTTCTCAGCTTTGGAACCCTATTGTCTACTCAGAAAACCGTTTTATTTCTGGGAGAAATTCTTCTTAGTGGGATGGTTGTTTGGGGATCACCCATACGATCTCCATTTTCTGCTCCCATACTTTTAATTTAAGGTGGACAATGTTCAGTTGGATTTCCTTCAAAATGAGGTGTGGTAGGTTAATTCATTTAGTGGTGGCAAACGTTAAGTTTGATCATGAATCAAAAGAATAAGGTGGTGTTGCCTGTCTTTATGGCAATGATACCCTAACACCTAAACCCGAAGAGGATCCTATGGCAGGATTCTGACGTGTAAAATTTGGAGAAGTTGCCAGAGCTGATCCTTTCTTTGGAGGTTTCCTTGTTGATGAGTTGCTCGTGTTATCTGTTCCTACCTTCAGATGTGTGTAATCTGTTGCTTGCTTGGGAGGCAGTTACTGAAGCAGTGTAAATCGAAATTCCTAGTGAAACTAAAGATTTGACAAATCCTCAAAATGAGAAGCTCAAAAAGAAAAAAGAAAAAAGAAAAAAAGGAAAAGTTATTGGAAGGTCTAGCATGCAACTAGTTGAAAGTGCCAGACCTACTATGGTGAATCCATGGCATTTAACCAATCTAACATGGTTGCTGCATAATGAGAATTGGATACCCCCAAAATTTCGCAGATCCAACCATCACATGGGCCACCATGTGAATTTCAAGTTTTTTGTTGGTTGTCCATTGTTCTCTATTATGTGGCTCACATGATGATTGGACCTTGGGGCATCTAATTTTCATGATGGGTCAACCCTGTTGGGTGGATTGGATGTCATACATACACCAATGTGGGCCCCACATGTGGCTAGTTGCACGTTTTTCATCTGCAACCTGCATGTTAGATCTTCACCTTACGGTTTTTCCCTATAATAAATGCCCTGTCCTTGCAATAAATGCTTCCCAAATCCATGGATTTGTAGTTTGATTCCCAAACAATTGACTTAAGAATTTGCCAAATCTAAATCCAATGCAGATCCAAGAAATTGACAAATTCATGGGTTTACCAAATTCACATTCTCATTTCCTTGATCCCAAACCAGGCCTTAGTGCCATGGTTGTGTTACAGTTTGGTTTGCCTTCTGAAGGTAAGGTAAGAGATCTTAAAACAAAAAAGGTTGGTTCATATTAGACAAAAGAATCATTATCATCATCTAAGCCTTAACCCAATTAATTGTGGTCGGTTTCATGAATCCTGTTTTGCCATCCACTCTAAAAATGGCTAAACATTTAGTTAGACCATAGGTCATCAAGTCTTTTCTTACTACCTCCATCCACATTCTTTTGGGCCTTCCCCTTGCCCTTTTAAAGTCTTCAACTTGTAACAACTCATTGCTTCTAACTAGCGTGGTTCTTGGTCTCTGTAAGTCTACTTTCCCTCATCGTATTACCTATTGGTGCCAATCCTAAGTTCGCTCAAATGCATTCTGATGTAGGACGCTTGATCTAACGATTTGGACGTGGGAGATTATTAACAGATTAATCAAAGTAAATCAAATATGATAACATGCTATATTGCCATGATTAAAAGAGTACCAAAGAGATAATAAAATTCATATTTATGTTGAATTCACAATCCCACATAAGCATGAATCATGCAAGCATGAAAACATAAGGCCCAATGATAAATTGGAACTCTCACATTAGCATAGGCATGGTTCTAATTCAATGGGTAGATTTGGCGCAATTCCAGGGTTAGGAAATTTGGGGATTTGGGAATCAGGGCTAGGGAGAATTAGAGTTTGTGGGAGAAATAAGGTTTTGAGAGTTAGGGTATTGGGCTAAGGGCTAGGAATCTTAAAGGGTAAAAGGAGCAAGGATTGTGAGACAGAGAGTACGGTCTAAGGGTTTTTGAATGGGCTACGTTTAGGTGGTTTGGATGTGATGGGGTTGGGTTTTGGTTGAGAACAAGAAGAAAAGGATGAGGTAGCGAGAAATAAAGAGGAATTGAGAGAGATGGAGAAGGAGAAAGTAGAAGAAAATACCACAATTGTAAATAATAAGAGAGAAGAATATGATAATGGGCTTCACACCCTTGGATTCACACCAAAATAACCTCTTTTCACAAGAGGATCTCACTTCACATGAGAGTGGATGCTTTTTCTAAGCAAAAGATAGTTTTTCATTCCAAAATCTAAGGGTCAGGGCTGGACATCCCCCTTTGTAGTCTCAATAGTGCGTTTTTACAATAATGCCCCTCAAATAAAAATGTCTTACATGTCCTATGATGCCATAAAACATAACTATGCTACTCCTAAGCTATGAATAATCATAAAATATGCTCATCCAAACACTCATGATCAAAGCGATCAAGGATCACAATGATCCAACCGTCTTATCAAAGGATCCACACGATCCAATGGTCCGATCGTCGTGTCCTCAAGATCCAATGGTCAAGACTCCTCAACTAAGCAGCCCACATGCATATTCTTAGTGTAGGGTTTTTGAAGATGCATGATCATGCATGTGGGGTCTTCGGATGTCCTCAGTGTGGCCCATCCGGGCCCGTGTACAAGTCATCAAGTCAAAGTGAAGGATGGGCCGATCTCCTCCTTTGGAACACTCTAAATGGTCGGATGTCCTCATCACATTCATTTCTAAATCTATCCTTCCTCTTCTTGCCACTCATCCATCTTTAACATCCTTGTTTCAACTATACTCGTCCTATGAACATGTTGTTCCTTAACTATCCAACGTACTATCCCATAAAGCATGGCTGGTCTTATAGGAATCCTATAAAATTTCCCTTTTAGTTTGAGTGGTGCATGGTGATAAATAAAACTCTAGAGGCATATCTCCATTTCTTCCACCTAGCTTGAATTCTATGGGCAACATCCTTCTCAATCTCTCCACTCTAATGAGTTATTGACCCAAGGTATTGAAAGTTCTCATTTTGAAAAACTTCTTGGTCAGCTATCGTAACTAATTCCTCGTTTTTATTCCTATTATTTCTAAAATTGCACTCAATATACTTTGTTTTAGTTTGACTAATTTTAAATCTTCTATATTCTAAAGCGTTCCTCCATAAATCTAGCCTCGTGTTGAGGCACTCCCTCGTCTTGTCAATCATAACTATGTCATCTGCAAACAACACACGCCATTGATCTCTCTTGCAAATGCCTTGTTAACTTGAACATAACCAATTGGAAAAGGTCTGGGCTCAATGCTGACCCCTGGTGCAAGCCTACAATAATTGGGGATGTTTGTCTCTCCGCTAGTGGTCCTCACATTTGTCACCACTTTCTCATATCCTTAGTCATGTCAATATATCTTTTTGTAACTCCCTTTTTTAGAGCACCCATCGGATTAACTCTCTAGGGACCCTACCCTATGCTTTCTCTAGGTCAATAAAGATCATGTGGATATCCTTCCTCCTCATCAATTGTCTAAGTAGGAAAATAGATGAAAAACTATATGAGCATAAGACCCCCTACATAGTAGTCAGCTTTTTATTCCATATGCCGAAAATCTCTGCTTCTAAACTAATTTCCCTCCACAGATGAATAATGTCCTGATGACTGTTCCATTACTAGTGGGACATGGTTCGAGGATGCACATTGTTGATCTGTTGTCTCCACTGGATTGAGCACCATATTTGAAGATCGTAAAGCTTTCTCTTGACTTTGCTGTATTTTTTCAATTATTATTCTATTTGTAGGCCAAGAATCTAAGAGTCAATGTCTTCAATCTATAAGAATTTGGTTGTTTCACATCCAAGGTGGTGTCTATCAAATGCGCAGTTTGGAACATCAAACCATGGGCCCACTTGTCCATACTACTAGCATCAGGACACCAGACTCATAAGGATGCATCAGGGCCTTATGCTTCCTCATTAGTACAATGGGTTAAATGCACTTAATGGTGGATGTAATGGCCACTGCCATTACTGTTACGATACGGACCATTACGGCTTAAATAGAAAGGAAAAACCTATTTTGGCTCTGTAATGGACTGTTACGAGCCGTTATGGGTCAATTTTTCCATAATGGCTGTTGCGACCCTGTAACATGTAACTGTTTTGGAATTCCTTGACTTGGGGGGTGTGGCACATGTACCGAGGTGGAGATCGAGAAATGAAGGGTGGGGCATTTGGAGGGGAGAAAGAAAAAAGGAGAGAGGCGAAGGGAAAGGTGGGGCTAGATGTAGTTGTGTGTTACGCACAGAAGGAGAGAAGGGAATAGTGGACAACCTGTCCACACTGTTTCCCTTATTGTGGCCCACTCGAGTCCCGATCTGCCTAATGTTTGGGCTGGCGTCCTACATGAGATGACGCAATAGATCCTCATAGTGGATGTAACACAATCATCAAGGTGGGGCCCACAGAGCATGTTCCAGGGATTCCCTAGTTAGACGCTTTTAGGGAAGAGGGGAGGTGGTTGTGGGCTACATGCATTTATAAAAAGTGGAAGGAAGCCAGTGCAATCTATGCCATCCATTGTGTGATCAAATTTCAACCATTCCCTGCCAAGCAGCTGCATTTTTAATGACGAATTTATCCTTTTTTATCCAATTTTATGAAGACTAATTGCAAGGGAAAAAACATCCAAAACTATTGCCATTATATATGGTAGATATAAACAGGATCTGTTATTTGAGACCCTGTCTATTACTGGCCATCGTATATCACTCTGGGTAGCATGCTTGCTAGTCCTTGTAAATTGTAGCCCTGCAAGGACTACAGCCGACCATTGCCAGGAAGCAAGGGCCCCAACCTTGAAAATCATTGGATCCTGACCACCACTGTCCTATTTCAATAGCCAATGGGGGGCCATAGCCCTTGAAGAATACACTTTTTGTGGTTATTGAACCCAGCTTCTATATATGCATTGCTTTTATTTTCCATGGTTTGGCTTTCTCACTAAGAAGTTTGGGTTTGCAGATGGTTTTATGATGAATCCATTGGGCTTTTCCAGCCTGTTTCTGAATAATCTAGTGCATATCCATTTTTTAAGCTCCACACGTAGGCATTTGTTGCCGGGCGTTTCTCAAGTGCTTCCTAAGATCAGGTACATCTCAAATCTATCCCTTCTCTCCTTTCCATTGGCCACCATCTACTCAAATTATTCCCATTGGAAGTTCTTTTTTTTTTTAGGGGGGGTGGGGGGGTGCTCTCACGATATCATTATGAAAATTTTGGTAAAAATTAAAATGGTATTATAAATTAATCAATAACTTCAAAATTTAAATATATTGTTATAAACTTAATTATTCAAAAAATTAACAGCCAGATAATTTCATGACAAATTGCAAAAAAAAAAAAAAACTGGTGTTTTGAAAATCTTGTGATAACATTGTTTCGTTAATTTCGCACTAAAATATCGTGAGATTTTCAAAATCTCAATGATGTTTGTTGCAGTGGTAGGAATAAGGTTACAAGGAAGATGATGAAAATCTGCTATTTCTATGTTCAAGGTTTTCCAAATATCAGCCAATTTCAGCAAGATCTCAAAACTGACAGGACTAAACTTTGGCGATTATTGCCAATATGATGGTCTGATGTGGTGTTTGTTTTATGTTTCAGATTTGAAATTGCTGCTATAACACAGCAAATCACCCATTCATCAATGATGTAGATATATTTGTCACCATGTGCATTCAAAACTGATATTTACACCCAACCCCTTTCAATCCCCAAATGTGGGAGAAGGCTGTGTGTATCAAAATAGGTGGTTGTAAGTACTAGCCCCGTGTGCATATGATATTTTTGAATACACCATTTCAGCAAAACACAATTTTAAATTCTGTTTACTTTTTTTAGAAAACTTGAATAATTGCATTAGGCCCTGTTCGGTAGAGGCCTAAAAATGAGTTAATCCCATTTTAATTAACAGTAATAATGTTTTAGAGATCAAGATCTCTAATAGATAATTACTATTAAAAAAAAAAATCGGAAAAATCCATTTTTAACTGTCTACCAAACAGGGCCTTAAAGTCTTAATTTAAGATTAGTATTATTTCAAAAGATTGACAAAAAAAAGTGTGTTTCAGTTAAACCTAATTAGCTCATTAGAAAAATCATTGGACTGTTGTTTAAGAGAGATGGACTATTGTCGTTGTTCATTGATGAGAAGTTGGAACGGTGTGGATGTTGATCCTACACAAATGTCTAGATTTTATTTTATTTTTTTTATTTCACTCTTTTTCTTGAGTCAAAACCTTATAAAGCCAAACTCTTCATTATCCAATTTAGTGAAGTTTTTTAACTTATTTTTAACCATATCTGATGCTGCAAGTTCACAGAAATCGGATCTGAAAGTGTAGGAAGGCTCAGATCTGGCTCCAAACACTGCTTAAAAAAATCATCAGTAGATGCAGGAAATAACAGATAAAAGACTGGGAGTGTCCCAACAATCCATTAGCCTATAAACACTTGTGATTGCAGCAAACACCCCTTCTCTTCCACCGAAAACACAAAAAACGCCAAGCCCAAAACAAATTCCATTTTCTTTCATTCAAAAGTTCATCATGAGAAATAGCCTCACACAATGTCCTCTTGGCTTATTTTATACATAAAAATCCCTTGGAAATCAAAGTAGATCTTTTTCAGCTCAGACACTTCATCATAGATTACCTAGTCTAGTTGAACTTCGATAAGCTGCATCTTCTAAAAATAGATAAGAAAACATGGAAAAGACTTTTAATTGAATCAAGAAACTAGGCAAATATTAAAGAAGCTCGAGGCCATCAAATTCATCTAGTTTGAAGATATAGAGCATCAGATTGTGCTTATGTGGACCTCATACAGGCCATCATCGGCTCCTGTGAGCCCCACTATCCACCCACCTTGACCACTGACTTTGGTTAGAAAACTAATCAGTACCAATGTATAGTGCTCATCTTCCTTAGGAGCAAGTGAGGATCCTGGTTGCTGACCAAATACATGATCTGAATGATCGGATGTTCCACATATTAAATCTGGACGGCTGAAATTGCTAGATCTTTGATCAGAACCCTTAAAATGCATTTTGATCTGGGCTTGATATGCACCTTGATGGCCTGATCCTTGATTGACCAGAGAGTGGGACCATCTGGAGCACACTTACAGATGCTGAATTTTCGGTCACTTGTAAAAACTATGATTATTTTTGCGCTGATTGTCAGCTGACTTTTAGGGGCTATTTGGATCCTTACTAAGTCATGCATGCAGTACATAAGCTATACCAGCTAGCCAGCATATACCCAGTTTGCCAAACTCCCTTTCCACATGAAAAAGAGGAAAATGGATAAAAAAATATGTAATCCCTAAGCAGGGGATAATCTATTGTTGGTAGAAGGGTCGGATAGGCTATACATGCTAAAAGCCTTGTATGGTGCATGCAGGAGCATAATGTTCTGTTCACATGCATCACATACACGACATGTTCTACATGTACCCACATGTGCCACGTGCTACTATCAATCTTCAAGCCCCTCACATGCCATGTGTCAATAATTTGAATGTGCGCCCTAATGCTACATGTCACTATCTATCTTAAACTCCCAACATGTTCCATGGCTCCCTATTCTAGGTGTTTGACAAACTAGGTATGGTATGAGTAGTTGAGCATTTTGCATGACCTGCATGGTTTATTCATGGCAGCATGTGCAACGACATTGTGTGCAGTACACAACGCTGTGAGCATCCAAGAATGGCCCCTCAGGTTCCATTTTTGAATGTTTATTGGTCAATCTTGGGTTTTCCCTCTTCCTTTGTTTTTAATAGAATTATTGTTAATTCTGAAAGGGAGAAAAGAAAAACATCCCCCCCCCCTCAAGGAATGGGGAATGGTATAGCCCAATGGTCAACATCATTCCCATTTTATCTTTTGATCACATGGTTGTCCGGCATGACAATCACCACCTGAAAACTACTCGGGTCACCACGCATAGACCATCCGATCAGGGATCGGATGGTTATGACCTTGACTCACACTGGTCATTCCTCTTGTAGGATGGGTCTCCTCGGTCAAATATTGTATTTTATTACTTTCTGTTTCGGAAAGATGTGCACTGAGATTCTTTTCCTTTTGATTGGAAACCAGGTAAAGGAGCAGATGGGCACCCGGGAACATGCCATGCACTGCCATGTACATTATGTAGCTCTCTATTCCTGATTTTTATTTCTCGCCCTCTTTGTAATCTGTAAATTTCTTATCCTTTCGGGTGCCGGAGGCCTGCCGATCGATCTTATTAATGTAGTTGATGTTGTATTTATATCATCTTCAATCTAAAATGCAAAAGAGATATCTCAGTGGTGTCAATGGACTGCACAAAATCAATGGGGAACCTATCAGTGGTTTCCATGGTTCAAAGACCTGAGAACCGGCTTGATGTTGAGCCAGGTCAGGTTAACCCGAACACTCAACCGAGCCTATGCTTGACTCATTGTGTCAATTAACATTTTTTTAGAACAAATGAAATAAATAAAACTGTCTAGTTCATCACAACAGCAGTTCATGGCCCACACTTCCTGACCTGTGATAACCTTGAGAAGGTTGTGAGTTTCAAATCTAGATGGCTGCATTTTTAACTCTCTCTCTATGGGTCTTTCTGAGTCATGCATGGGAGGGAGTTTCTGCGGACCTGGCTCAAAATCTGGTCTACATTAGTTGACTTGGCCGAGCTTCAAGTTGAGCTATCAAGCTTTACAACTATGGTGGGTCAAGTTGGCATGCATGCCCCATCCAACCATACATGTGGGCCCTGCCTCAACTTAGTGGGGCACGGTTTCGGTGGATCCCCTGCATCCACTGAGGTGGGTGGAACCCTCACTGTGGGCCTCACCATGATGTATGTCCCTTAGTTGACTTGGCCATGCTACAAGTCGAGTCATCAAGCTTTAGAAATTAGAACTATGGTGGGTCAAGTAGTCAAGCTGGCATGCATGCCCCATCCAACGATACATGTGGGCCCAAACTGGGCCCTTGACCCAGTGGGACGTGGCTTTGGTGGATATCTTACTGTGGGGTCCACCGTGATGTATGTGCCGTTCCATTTTAACAGCTCGTTATAGGGTATAATAAAAAAAAATGAAGCAGATCCAAATCTCATGTGTTCAACACCACAGGAAACAGTGGTGATTGACCATTAAAGAAACTTCTTGTGGGTCACAAAGGTTTTGGATTAGGCTGATATTTGTGTGGTCCCTTCATTCAGGTCTTCGTATACTTATCAACAGGTTGGATGTTAAATAAACAGTCTGGTGTCCCTAAAAAAGATTTTTAATGGTGGGTATTTAATCAACACTCTTTTCCTACGTGTGGTCCACATAAGATTTGGATCTGCTTCATTGATGGGATAATGCCCTAAAAGAAGCTGTCAAAACGGAGCCACATACATTACGGTGGGCCCCACAGTTCAGTGAATCCGCCTAAGCTGCGCCGGACTTAGTGCTGTAGGCAGATGATACCCAACCATTGAGGAACGGGATTTTGGGTGTATGTGGATTTTTCCATGCATTTGTTAGCCAGCATCCATTTGTGGGTTGTTGAATCAGCTGCTAATTAGATCTTCTAATCGGTGGTCCTTTGGCGCAGAGCAGTGATGCAGGTGTCTGCACGGGCTGTGGATTGTTGCACGGTGGAGCTTGGTTGGTTCTTTCACAACAAGATGCCTTGGTAGTGCAGAAGATGGGGATGAAGAGATCTTTTGAATGCCGATCCTCCTCTCGCCTCACATTCTGAGTCAGGCCATCCTCTGATTACGGTGATGGGCCCCACTCGATCAATCATCCCCGTGTGATCTTTATCGTTGATTTCATTTTTCCAACTAATTGGGTGGTCAAAATATGGTTGATGTCACCCCCAAACGGTAGGGCCCACAATTTTGATTGGATATAAGATACATTCCGTGGCACCTAATAATCACTCCAACCAACGGTGGAAGGTTGACATTACAGACAATCAGTCCATCTTAGGCCCATCTTGGTTCCTCCTCGCTGGTTTAGGCCCATCTGTTGCGATTCTGCTGTCCTTATTTTGGCCATAGACAGAACCAATATCCTACGCAATCACAACGACCTTCATCCAAACCATTTAAGTTCATCAATTCAACTGACCATTACAGTGAGCAAATCCAAATCCCACACAAACATTAATAATTTAAATTTAAAAAAAAAAAAGACTGTTAAAAAGACTCACAAGCTATGAGAACTTTAATAAGCACTCTAAAAGCTGCTCTAAACTACCCTTCCAAATCCCATAAAACATAGAAGAGCTAGCCCAGACCATATAATAGCTGATGATGCTTGTATGGTGGACGATCTGGATGGGATGGTGGGCGCAGCGGCCAAGGCATGAACGGTAGATGCTGATGTTGCTGTCTGATTATTGGTGTCAGATTGTTGTTGCACCTCAACGTGTAATTTTAGGCCGTTCTTGCAGCTATCAGACCTGCTGCTGGCGAAGTAGCGTGGCCCTGCGCTGTCGAGGGCCACCTTATCTAAGCCGTCCATGTACATCCTTATCGGGTTACTAATGTCGCAGGATTCGAACTCGTCCTTGCTTTTCACTTCGGCAATCCCCTCCGATGCAGCCGAGTACGTGAACCCTGCCAATTCAAATGCATCAAACTTACTGAATAGGCAATTATACACCGTCCAATCTTTCGGTTTTCGCCATGTGGGGCCCGCCTTTTAGCTACATGGACCGTTGATATGGGCTGCAAATCATCCACTGGACTGGTTGTGGGCCCTGCTTTGGATCAAGCATTGTCAGAAATGACACTGATTGGATTTTTTACTGCTGATCGGTTTCCCTTTAACTGTTCATTCGAGGGCCGCATATTGGATTTTTCAATGTGATTTTCACGGGACATTACATCCACAACAGGGCCAACAATTCGGATGGTTTGGATTAGAGAAGAGTAATAACAGTTGCCACGTGTACGTCGACCCCTGCTTTTATATTGAGAAGTGATCCATTGCAATTCATTTGTAGCATATACACAGTATAAAACGATTGGACGATCCTAGCCATCCAAATGGTGGTCTGCAAAGTGAAGAAACAGACCCATCTTACATGACTGATGGATGGTCCAGATGAATGATTACCGTACCTGTGTCCAATTACGAGTGTTTCTCTTTTTTTTACAACAAACCATTTCAGAAATGGACAAATCATTTATCGTCCTATGACTTTTTCTTAGAAGTAGATTGAACGGCTAGGATCCTTTTTTTTTAATATATAAGATGGATACTTTCATACCGTGTGATGGATGATACGCAGGCACAAAGAAATTGTATGTGTGGCATACACTTAATCGAAATTAGACCGTCCAAATTATAGTTCCCCGTTTGGGTGCATTATAAAATTAAATTGGCACTTATTTGATTATCTAGCTATGGGATTACCGGACATTTTATTGGACGGTTGAAATGAACAACATCCAACGCTGCCGGTCAGCACACGTGTCGACGGTTGAAATTAACAACATCCAACGATAAGCGGATTGGCTGGTGTACCTCACACCATCTATATAGCTGCTGTATTGACGCAAGGAAGTTCTGTAGGTCTGGTCACGAGGCATGTGTTATATCCAAACCGTCCATCCATTTGGCGAGCTCGTATTAGGGCTTGAGACAAAAAATAAGACAGATCTAACTATCAAGTGGACCACACCGTGGTAAGCAGTGGGGGATTAAATCGTCTACAATCGAAACCCTTTTTTTGGGTCACAGAAGTTTTTGGATCAATTTGAAATTTGTTTTTTCTCTACATTCAGGTCTTTGTGACCTTATGAACAGATTGGATGGAAAATAAACGTTATGGTGGGCCCTACGAATTGTTTAACGGTGTAAATCATTATCTCCACTGCCATCTATGGTGTGGTCCAGATGATCTTTGGACATGATTCGTTTTCTGGATAATGCTCTAAAATGATCTCTAAAAATAGATGAACAGTGTAGAAATAATAAATACATCACTTTGGGGCCCATAAAACTTTGATCTCCTTTGAACCGTTCTTACAACTCAGAGCTCGAGGAGCGTCACTGGGCAAAATGGACCCGATCCGCCCCCATTCGAACAGAAACCGATGGCCTGGATCGGTCAGGTTCAGGCAGGATCAGTCAGATCCGAACGACCATCGGATCGGATTGGGGTAAGTAGCAACAGAACCGAACCAAAATCCGACCCAAACCCGGACCGCACCGGGGGTGTGGGAACTAGTAAATTATAAGTTTACCCCTTCATCTTAGGTGGATCCTACAAATTTTTTAACGGTGAAAAAATCATTATCTGCGCTTCTATTTATGGTGTGGTCCAGATGATCTTTAGATATGATTCATTTTCTGGATAATGCTTTAAAATGATCTCTGAAAATAGATGAACGGTGTAGATATAATAAATACATCACTGTAAGGCTCATGTAACTTTGATCTCCTTTGAACCGTCCGTACAACTCAGCACACATGTCGACGGTTGAAATGAACAACATCCAACGCTGCTGTTCAGCACACGTGTCGACGGTTGAAATGAACAACATCCAACGCTGCTGTTCAGCACACGTGTCCACTAATCAGAAGTTAAGATTCTCCAACCAATCTGCTCTTGGGATCGTGATTTAGTTACAGTGGATTGCATTTATTTGTTGTTAGTCTATGGCTATGCCACGTGTACAATTTCTCAGTGCGCCTGCGTATGGAGCATCATATACTACCATAGTATTAAATAAAATCCCTTTCTAGAAGCCCATGCTTTGCCTTTGGTATATTTGCGGAAGGAACTATCACTTGAACGGTTCCGATCATCCAAACACATGGCCCAATTGACGGACTAAGAATCCACTTCAGTAGTCCGCGGACCACTATACTAGGCGGCTTTTGTGGACCACTAGATTAGGCGGCTGTTGTGACGGTGCTTTTTGCAACCCACACCCATCACACGATCCTAGTCACTCATCCACAAGCTTTTCGAATTTGGTTATGGAGTGGGCCCGGTCCACTCTGCGGGCCCCACCAGATGAGAGAACTTTCTATAATGGAGCCACGTGTCCCTATGAAATTAAAAAGTGGACGGGTAGTTATTTGATACTCAGGCGGAGTAGGAAGCTTGATATGCAGGCACTTAGAAATTGTACACGTAGCATTTATTACCTGTAAGTAAACCGAGTAAATTATTTAACCGACTTTCTTCAAGTTACGGTCCAGAGATTCTATTGGTTGAGCCCTGAACTGTGATTTGTGGACATTTATTATTGAAATTTAGGGCATTGGATACTTTTCATTTTCAACCGTCCATTAAAATGTCCACCAATCTGATGGTCAGAAAATCAAATAAGTGTAATTTTCGATTATGGTACATCTAAGATGGAACCCATAATTTGGACGGTCTCATTTGACTTACTTGTATGCTAAGTATGCAATTTCTAAGTGAATGCGTATCATCAGCCACACTCTTCCAGAGTATGAAAGCTTTTCTCAAAGGATACTATAAAGAAATTTATAATATGTTGTCACATCAGTACGTAAATAGCGTCCTACATCTCCAGACGCATCAACGGTCCAATATATACAAATATATTCCAAGATTCTGTGATCCAGACCGTTGATCTTTTTAGTGCTCCTGTGGGTGGGGTATTTCCCAAATATCTCCCAATCTATAGTTCCTTAACTACTTTTGATGGGCTATGAATAGACGGTCAATAGAAAAAGACTACTATGGCAAAAGAAAAAATGTCAAAGCTTATCTAGAATAATTTTTAGGTGGACCGTCATCTGAGGTGGATCCCGTAAGATAAACGGTCTCGATCAACGAAATATGGGCCCCAGCTGTACAAAATGGGTAAATCCGAGCAATATACGCATCTAATGTATTTTACTGTAATGCTCTCGGCGCAGTTTCCAGGAACCTGCAGTCCTTACGTTTCCCAAGAGGCATCATCCCAAGAGTAGCTCAAGGTCCATCGCACGTTCGTGATGGGACCCACGTGGCTACATGGTCACGTGATCTGGTCCGTCCATCTAGTGGGCTCTAAAGCAGTTGGATTACAGAAAAAATAAAAATCACACCAAACTGCTTTATTTTCCCATCGGACGTGGACCACTTAATCACTTCCGTTTATAGCCCTCCAATTGATGGTGGCCACTGGAATTAGGTTAACCAATATTCTACGGTTGGAGTTTCCTATGAACGGTTCAGATAATCCATCCATACAGCCAAGTGGACCCATCACGTACGGTCACAAGCGATGAACCTCAAGCGCGAAGAGATTTTTCACATACAACGCAGTCTCCCGCCAACGGATCACTCGTGAACATCCAAACCGTTGAAAAGGTAGGCTCGACGACCTATGCCGGGGAACGGATTGGCTACTCCCCCTGCCACCAGCCCCTGGTCGGTGCTGTGTGGGACCCACCATGATGTATGTGTTTCATCCATGCCGTTCATCCATTGTTATAGATCATGTTAGTGCTTGATACCAAATATTAGAGGGATATAACTCTCAGGTGTACCACACCACAGGAAAACAATAGTAATTGGATATCCACCATTAAAATCCTCACAAGGCCCACTGTACTGTTTATTTGACATCCAATCTGTTGATTAGGTCATAAAGACCCAGATGAAGGGAAAAAACAAAGATTAGCTTGATCCAAAACTTTTATGGCCCCCAAAAGGTTTTTAATAGTCGACGTTCATTCAATACACGTTTCCTGTAATGTGGTCCACTTGAGATTTGGATATACCTCATTTTTTGTATCATAGCATAAAATGGACTAGGAAAATAGATTAACGGCGTGGATGAAACACATACATCATGGTGTGGCCCACAAAGCACAGGGAGTAGCCAATCCGTTCCCCCTATGCCGCATCCGTATATTGACGGTATCGCCTGCCTGATTAGTGGGGCATCCTGATTTTCGCACCACGTGATATTTATGGTGCGGCCCACCTTTTTAGCGGCTCAGATTTTCCACAAGAGCTTGAGAGAGAGAGAGAGAGAGAGAGAGAGAGAGAGAGAGAGAGAGAGCATACAGATTTTATCTCCAACCCTGAAAATCTTCCCAGACGACCAATCAGCAACGTTGGTAGATGGGTCCCACCCACGGTCACCTCCCACCACATGATGAACTTTGGCCCACCCATCGCTCACTGAGATGGCCACAGCCAATATCACAAGCAAACCTCTCATGCTCACAGCACCCATCTCAGGAATGAATGATACTGAGAGATAGACAGAGAGAATACGAATAATAGATGAACGTTTGAGAGAAAGAGTGCTGTTTAAGCAATGTAAAGCTCCCTATCTCTCACACCAGCCTTTCTACCTTTTGGGCAAGTAAAGGAATGGTAGATGTTAGGTAGAAATGCCCATATTTATCCAGCGAGGAGTTGCATGATCCTGATGCATCAGCACTTGAATATTTCCTGATCTATCCACATATACAAATTGAGCATGGTTCGGTAATCCAGACCGTTCTTCAGATAGGACCTACCATGGATGAGGAACTGCATTCAAATCTCCAAGATCGAATGTTTCTGTGCTTAGATCAATGGCCTATAAATAGACGGTTCAGAAAAAAAAAAGTAGAGCGACTGGTCCGAAAGGCAAACATTCGACGTCTAGGATCTTCCAATCTGGAACTGTTTTGGGTCATGCTTGAATATGCAGTGGCTGCTGTAAGTTCAAGGGTCTCGATCGCTCTGATGCATCAGGAGTGTGTTTTTTAGTCAAGTGGGGAAGTATCGAGTCCTGGTGCATCAGAACGTGAGTACTGTCCTGATGCACTGATACTTACAAACTGGTCACGTGGATCTGTTATCCAGGCCGTTCATCTGACTGGAACTATCGTGGATGAGGGAAAATTTAAATATCTTTAAGATTAGATGTTCCTAACCGTTGGATCAAAGGCCTGCAAATAGAACGTTAAGAGAAAACCAGCTATGGTTTGAAAAATATCCAAGTATTGGATCTAGAATCTTCCAATCTGAACCTTTTTTGCTCCTGCCATTATGATCAACGGTCTGGATCACCTATCCAAGGGTCCCCACTTGCAGGGGATGGGTGCATCAGGACAGCATTCACTCTCTGAGGTAGCAGAGGAGTTCTAGGGTCCTGACGCGCCAGAAGGGATACCAACCGTTGATCTGAAGGAACACGAAATGGATGTGCGCCCAGTGGTCCTAAAAATTATCCGGATTTAGCCATGGATCAAATAAACGGCAGGGACATTTGTGGCATACTCCATCTGAGGTGGGGCCCATCGTATCATCGGTCTAGATCTTAAAAAAAAGTGAGAGAAATGGACGGACGGTCCAAACACGGTGTATATGTGTGGCCCACCCAATGATCGGATCGGTTTCATGTTTATAGATGCCATAAATATATTGGAATCTTCTGATGAGCGGTTCAGATGTTACTCACACGTGCCTTACTTTCATATGTATCCTTACTCTTGCTTGGGTGGTAGACTCTCAGGAGTTTCAACACCCTATCAATGGAGCATGAGAAATTTGCGACTGTGGACCCCACCTTTTATCCAACGGTTTTTTTTTTTTTTTTTTTTTGGAGCAATACCAACTTAAGTTGCAAACTTAGACCTCCACCAGCCAACTTAAGTTGCAAAACAGCGAAATTTGGGACGAAAATACCTCCTTTCACGGAAACGGATTGGTTACTCCCCCTGCCACCACCCAATGGCAGATGGTCCGTGGTCCGTGGGCCCCACCATGATGTATGCTTTTCATCCATGCCGTTGATATATTTTTCCGCATCATTTTATGGTATGAGACCAAAAATGAGGTATATCCAAATCTCAAGTGTACCACATTACAGGAAACAGTGTTGAAGGAGCGTCAACCATTAAAAACTTTTTAGATGCATAAAAATTTTTGAGGGCCCACTGTGATGTTTGTGAGAAATCCTCCCCATCTAAGTTCATTCATAGGGTTACAAAGACCTGGATGAAGAGGAAAAACAAATTTCGTAATGATCCAAAGCTTCTATAACCCCTAAAAGGGTTTTAGTGGTAGACGTTCAATTCCCCACTGCCTTTGACAGTGTGGTCCCCTTGATAGTTATATCTATCTTATTTTTCGTCTCAAGCCCTAATATGAGCTCACCAAATAGATGGACGGTTTGGATATAACACAAACTTCATGATGGGACCCACAAAAGCAATATCGAAGAAAAATAAAAACAGGCTTTTGGGACACTACCACCAAGGCCGTCGGGCATATTTTTATTTTTATTTTTGCTTAAAGGAGAACTTTTTACCTCTTTACATTTTTCTCTAATACATAATTATGTAAATATGTATATGTAAGTATATAAAAATATTTTCTATCTTTTAATTCATTTCTTTGCCTATTTATTTAACAAGCATATCTCTTAAACTAGAATGATTTACTTAACGTACCACATATGATTTTGGAGTAAGAGAAGCTAATTTAGCCAACCAACTTAATTATTTTTCAAGATTCCATCAGGTCGATGGTCGAAAATTCATTTTATTCACTTCGTGGTCAATTTTAATCACTTCACGATTAAACTAGAAATTGAGCGGGATAAATATAAAATTGAGTGGGGCAAACATTAAATTAAGCGGGACAAACTAGAAATTGAGCGGGACAAACATTAAATTGAGCAGGACAAACATGAAATTGAACGGGGTCCAAACATCAACGGTTTGTAAAAATATCCAAGTATTAGATCTAGAATCTCCCAATCTAAACCTTTTTTGCTCATGCCATATCCTGCCATTATGATCAACGGTCTGGATCACCTATCCAAGGGATGGGTGCATCAGGACAGCATTCACTCTCTGAGGTAGCAGAGGAGTTCTAGGGTCCTGACGCGCCAGAAGGGATACCAACCGTTGATCTGAAGGAACACAAAATGGATGTGCACCAAGTGGTCCTAAAAATTATCCGGATTTATCCATGGATCAAATAAACGGCAGGGACATTTGTGGCATACTCTATCTGATGTGGGGCCCATCGTATCATCGGTCTAGATCTTAAAAAAAGTGAGAGAAATGGACGGACGGTCCGAATACGGTGTATGTGTGTGGCCCACCCAATGACCGGATCGGTTTCATGTTTATAGACGGCATAAATGTATAAGAATCTTCTGATGAGCGGTTCAGATGTTACTCACAGATGCCTTACTTTCATCTGGATCCGTACTCTTGCTCGGCTGGTGGACTCTCAGGAGCCACTCTACCTTTTATCCTCCACCCTTTTCTTAACCCACCCTAAACTTACCTTACCAAAGTAGACTCATATTGTACGGACAACTACTTACGGACGAAATTACTCATCTTTTTTCACCTGCTCTTATCTAAAATCGAAGGCTATATTCGCCTGAAATAGAATGAACGTCTACAGTGCTAATTTTCCCATGAAATTCCACTAGCGTGAGTGTGTGGGGGCGGCTGCACTTACAAAGTGCGCCAGCAGGACAAACATCTGTCATTTCCACTGTTTCTTAAACGGTGGTTGCTCATCCAGGCCGTAAAAAGGATGGACTACATCTCAAAAATCACAATGATCAAATGATCAAAACCATCCATTTTAAGTGGCCATCAAATGGATGGATGGCTAACATCAGCTGACATCAGATGGTTAAGATGTTAGATCAATGTGATTGTTGGGGATATTTTCCACCATGTGGTCCACAATTTTGATGGTCTGCATTGGCTACTATGAGCCCACATATAGAAAATAACTTAGACAGTGCATGAGATTGGCATTTTTGCAGCAGTGGTACATTTTATTGGCAGTGTACTCCTTATACCTCCTTTGACTTTGGTGAAGTAAAATCACAGCCGGAAGACATACCTAACTCCCCATCATTCTAGAAACTATTCACCCTACAGCTAGCCAATGGCTAGTGGTCGGTGCTCTGTGGGCCCCACCATAATGTTTGTGTTTCATCCCTGCCGTCCACTCATTTTTTGAGATCATTTTATGATTGAACGCCCACCATTAAAAACTTTTTGGGGCCACAAAAGTTTTGGATCAAGCTGATATATATATATATACACACACACACACGGAAACGCTCACCTGCGAACCAGTTCGTACATACTACGTACGAACTTTTTTGAGAACCCATCCTATGTGATGTAGTTCCAAAATCTGAACCGTTCAGGTGAAGCAGCACCTCGTGAAACCCCCCGAACCCAACTTTTACTTTGATCTAAAACTTTGATGCCCATGAAAAATGAAAACAGTTTCCTCCCTTGATTTGCATTTCTCTTTTCTATGGCCCACTAGAACTTCAGATCAGGGTGAAAATTTGTCTTGTAGGGTTTCATGGGATTCCGCATCACATGGACCGTTCAGATTAGACACCCATGACACGTGTGCAAAGGTGCGCACGTGCGTAGGTGCGTAGGGGAGCATGACTCCACATATATATATATATATATATATATATGGTGTGGTGTTTTTTGCCTTTCTCGAATCTTTCCTTTTTATGCCGGTGTATCATCCATCACCCCTGCCATCGTATAACAGTTTTTGCCTGTATAAAAGATTAAAAGGTCACACCTTGTCGGGAGGGATTGGGTACAGCCCCGGCCCCATCCAAGACGGTACAATCCTGACCTTTTAGTGTATATATTGTATATCCATACCGTCCATCTATTTTTTCAGTTCATTTTATGATATAATGACATAAATTAACTAGATCCAAGACTCATATAGACCACACCATAGGAAAAAGTGTTGATTAAATGTACACCATTAATTCAAAATGATGGACGGTTGTAAACAAAAATCGACGGTGAGTCCACATAGCACCGACCACTAGGAAACCACAGCATAGAAATTGAGCGTTCCTGTAGGGAGTGGTCCACCGCCTCCGAGGCACATCTTTCAACCGTCCAATCGTGGGCATTACCTAATCAACAGGTTAGTTGTCAAATATCCATTACAGCAGGGCTTAGGAGGTTTTTAATGATGGACGTTCAATCACAACTGTTTTCCCATGGTGTGGTGCACTTGAGGTTTCGATCTACCTCATTTTTGGGATCAAGGCCTAAAAGTATATTTCAAAATGGATGGATGGCGTGGATATAACACATACATCACGGCGGAGTCCACATAGCACAGACCACTAGCCAAACCACAGCATAAAATTTGAGCGTCTCGTGTACACGAGCTGGTCCATCGCCTCCCGAGGCACATTTTCAACCGTCCAGATCGTGCGCCATACATGATGGTACATGTTTATGTTGATCCGAACGGGGCATCCTTTGGACACAGCCACTGATTGGCTAGTACTGGCTTTTTTTCTCAGGATTATCCCAACCATCTAATAAATGGACCTTTTTTTTCTGATCACCTGACCCTTTACTTTTTTCTTTTAGCGTCCATCTGCATGCTATTGTTTGAATGGTTATGATGGTCCAAACAGTTTGGCTTTTGAAATATGGTCCATCTACTAACTAATTCATAAAACCAATGGTTTGGATTAGTCCACGTGTGCTGCGTTTGTACCAGTGAATTACCTATGGAAGGCACCTTATATTATAATCAAGAGAATAACTTTATACTCGGGCAGAGTGTGATGGATGATACACTTGCACATAGAAATTACTTCGAAACTTTCACGTGGCATAAAATCAGCTCATTTTCGCCCCTCCAGATTTTGTAACACACGTGGCGTATGTTTGTTGATTGGTCCTTAACCAAATTTAGTTTGATTATGTTATTTTAACCATCTAATGAGTGGGCCTCTCCTCACTCATTAGATAGTTAAAACTCAGGTGGGCCCCAACAGGTGGTCCCTCTGATCCATGGAAAATTGGACGGTTAAAATGAAAAACATCCATCCAATGGTCATATTTCATAGAGCAATGATGGTGTGGCAAAAGCACACGTGAGGGAGGGAGTAGGGGACCCAAAAAAAGGGGGTGATACGAGTTGGTAGGTGAGGTAAAATATAAGCCGTTCATCAGCTTTTGTGGGTGAAATCTATGCCGTTGATGAGCTACATTTTCAACATTCTAAAAATCCTTCATTTTAATTAAAATGTTTTATCATGTTCTTAAAGTATTTAAGATTTATGTTGTTCATGAAAACTAATTACCTGTGCAAAAATGTCTAGAACCTATTCATGTTAAAATAGGCATTACTAATGAACTAATTGAACATTATAAAATCTGTATGTTAAAACTTTGATACTTTGGTAACATGTGATGGATGGTGATATAGAGGCAGTCATGAACCATCCAAGAGGTGGACCCCACCCTAGATAATGATCAATACATTAATAAATTAATTAAGGTCCATGCTTGGTTGATAAATGATTTTAAATATATAGGTATCTCACAAGAAAACTTTAATATTCTAAAAAATTATAAAGTTTTGTGTGTGTGTACACTGAGGCATGCTCACCTGCACACGTGTGCACCTTTGCACATATGTCATGGGCTTAACATCCGAACAGTCCATGTGATGTGGCACCCATGAAACCCTTATGAGAAAATTTTCACCCTCATTCAAAACTCCAGTGCGCCTTAGCAAAGAGAGATGCAAATTAAGGGAGGAAATTGTTTTCTTTTACCATGGTGCACCAAAGTTTTGAATACAGGTAAAAGTTAGGCCATGGGGGTTTCATGGGGTGCTGCATCATGTGGACCGTTCGGATTTTGAGATCACATCATGTGTGATGAGTTCTCAAAAAGTTCTCACGAAAACTCGTAAGATCTTGTGCGCAACTCACTATATATATATATATATATATATATATATATATATATATATATATATATATATATATATGTGTGTGTGTGTGTGTGTGTGTGTAATTTGTAAATGCCGATGTCGTATCCATCAGGCTGTCCGAATGCATCAAAGATTTTTTTTATTATTGTAGGCTACACCATCTGCAATTTACACATGTCGAGGCCTATAAATACCCATCTCCTCTCTCATTCTATTCATTCACAAGTGAAGAGCTACAGAAATATTCGAGGAATGTTTGAGAGTCTTCGAGAGTTCGGAGTTGCGATATTTAGGTATCCTTTGGTGCGATATAGGAGAAGAGGAGAGGAGAAGAGGAAGAAGATGCAACGAGAAGAGTATAAGCCCAATTTTCAGCCTGATACAAAACTCTAGTGGGCCCTGGCAAAAGGAAACAATTTCCTCCCTCGATTTGCATATCTTTGCTATGGCTCACTAGAGTTATAGATCAGGTTGAAAATTGGGCCCATAAAGTTTCAAGGGGTGCTGCATCACGTTGACTGTTCAGATTCTGTGCACATGACACATGTACAAAGGTGCGCACTGGTGCTCATGTAAGAAGGTGCACAGGTGAGCATTTCTCTCTCTCATGCTCACTTGCGCACCTTCTTACCTGAGTACCAGTGCGCACCTTTGCACACGTGTCTTAGGCACAAAATTTAAATGGTCAGCATGATGTGGCACCCCTTGGAACCTCACAAGCCCAGAAAACCATGTGAAGACATGCCTAGAACATATCAAAGTATTTGGTGGAGCCCACCTAAGTTTTGGATGCGATTGAAACTTGGGTTGGCCCCTCATCCAAGTGGGACACACAAAATGGAATTGGTTGAATTTGTGAACTATATATATATATATATTGCATTAGCCTTGGGATTAGGTGGGATGAAATTGTATTTTGTCCTATGCCAATTTCGCCCAACGTTTGGGGGGAATGGGAAAGCTTGGAATTAGGATAGGGCAAGTTAGCTTTTTTCCTTCTCGTGTGGTATTTTGAAAATTTTGAAAAGTCTTGTTGATGTTAGCAAGTTGTATGGGTCCCACCATGATGTGTGGGCTATATCCACACCATCCACCCAATTTTTGAGATCATTTTAAAATATAGGCCAAAAAATCAGATAAATCCAAAGCTCAAGTGAACCCCACCACATAAAGCAGCGGGGATTGAATTCCTACCATTGAAAACTTCTCTGGGGCCACATAAGTTTTGGGTCAAGCTAATATTTGTGTTTTCCCTTCATCCAAGTCTTTTTGACTTGTTGAGTAGATTGGATGACAAATAAGCATCACAGTGGACCCTAGGAAGATTTCAACGGTGGCCATCATTGTTCCCACTAATTTCTATTTTGTAGTCCACGTAAGTTCTGGATCTGTCTCATTTTTAAGCTCATGCCATAAAATGAGGTTGCAAAACAGATGAACAGTGTGGATATAACACATATATGTTATTCTCAATGGTTCCAAATGATGGTGAGTATATCTATTCAATGGACAACAAACTAAAGAGTGAATGTCACCGTTACACAAACATAACACCGAATTAGGCTTGTCCCATGGTAATAGGGGATAATTCTTATCATATGTAATAATTATATTTTTGAATCTTATCCCACCTAATCCATTCTAATAGGGTCTGGGCTAATCCAAAACTTCTTTAGCCAATGTAAAATTGGGTTGAGGTTGGGCTTTCTAAATGTAAATCATTGGTTGCATGCCAATGTAGGATGGATTTTGGGTTTAGAAACTATATAAGATTATATATTGATTAAAAAAAAAAGGAAAAAAAAGAAAGAAAAGAAAAACATATTTATTGAAATTTGATCGTTAAATTGTGATTTGAAAACACTCAATTTGAAATTGAATTTATTTTCTTTGAAAGACATTGCTCAATGCTATTAGAATATTAAATACTCATTCCTTAGGAGGATACGACGACTGCTACTGAAATGAAATCTGAAGAAGAGCTAATGTAATTTTGTTATAAAATTGGTGTAAGAAAAGTCCTTAAATAGATCATTGGTCCACTGACTGGAGTTTAAATGGGTGTAACTATAAAATAGAGTATGCATTCACGCGTGCCCACCTCCGCACGTGCACATTACAAAGAAATAGTGGGCACATTAATTCATGTCTCTTAAAAGCATGTGTCTTGTAATTCAACTCTCATTTATAAACTATTTAAATAATTTATAAATTTTTGATGTGTGACTAAAAATAAAGCAAAGCAACACAAAAATAGAAAATAGCTTGGTATGAAATTTTGGAGGGAAAGTGGTGGTCCAAAAATTATTCAAATAAAAATTCAAAACTCCTCTAAAATTACAAAATATACTCTGGCTGATCAAATGTCAGTCACGTGCCGTATGTGATGAGAGCAGATTAGGTGAGACCCCTTTTCTCACCCAAGATGGTACGGCCCCGTGGGGCCCACCTTGATGTATGTATTATGTATCCACTACGTCTATCAGTTTTTACAGATCATTTCACCGCATTATACCTAAAAAGAAGCATATCCAATTATCAGGTGGACCATACCATAAGAAACGGTGGTGATTGACTATTAATAGACCACAAAAGTTTTGGATCAAGCTGATATTTGTTTTTCCCCTTCATCCATTCTTATGTGACATTATCAACGGATTGGATGGTAAATAAACAATACGAAAACATTTTTTAACGGTAGAACAGTCAATTACTACTATTTTTTATGTCATGGTCCACCTGATAGTTGGATCTGCTTCATTTTTTGGATAATGACATAAAATGATATGAAAAAATGGATGAATGGTATGGATACATGATAATACATCAAGGTGGGCCCTACCGTAGACCCACCGTAAGGGCCGCACCCTCGTGGCTGAGCCTGCCCAACCCATTCTCGTGTACGATGGGCTGCAGTGATTCCAATGCTTTCAGGGTCACATCCGGCGGGACGCGGATTGCGTCCTACCTCCGACCGTCTCTAGCTGGCAACGGTCAGGAGCTTTGAGTGGCTACTGTGATACATGGTCTTATCTACACTTTCCATCCATTTTTTTGTATCATTTTATTGAATAATACTAAAAATGAGACAGATCTAATCTCCAAGTGGACCACAAAATTGGGATTAAACTCTTACCGATGAAAGCTTCTTGGGGCCATAGAAGTTTTGGATGGAGCTGATATTTGTTTTTTATCTTCATCCGGGCGTACGTAACTTTATTAATTACGGTGGGCCCTAAAAAAGTTTCAACGGTAAGAATCATCATCACCACTTTCTTCTGTGGTGTGGTCCACTTGAGATTGGATATAACTCATTTTTAAGAATTATCCGGTAAAATGATACTAAAAAATGGATGCACGGTGTGGATAAGACCCGTACATCACGGTGGCCTCAAAGCTGCTGCCTGTTCCCTGCGGGGTAGGATGCAGTCCGCGTACGTATATGATGGAGGCGGATTGCGTCTTACGCAGGGCTCTGTGGGCCACCATGATGTGTTTTATCTATGCCGATAAACGCTTTTTCCAGATAATTTTCATATGTAAACCAAAAAATGAGGTAGATTCAAGCTTAAGTGGACCACAAAGTGGGTATTGAACGTTTGAAAACTTATTAGGAGCCGGAGAAGTTTAGGATGAAGCTGATATTTTTGTTTTCACCTTATACCCTTCTACATGACCTTAAGAATGGGCTGCATGGTAAAAACAAATAAATCTCGTTGGCCCTTTGAAAGGTTTCAACGATGGGTGTCATTATCAGTGTAGGTTTCTTTGGTGTGGTCCCTTGAGCATTGGGCCTGCCTCATTTTTTAGTTACATATTAATATTATAATTATAAAAAAGCGTTGAATGGCATGGATAAAATACTTACATCATGGTGGACCCACGGAGCCCTGCGAAAGGCCTTCGCAGGAAGTTCCTGCGCTGGGAACTCAGGTGGGGCCCACCGTGATGTTTTTATGGAATCCACCCTGTCCATCCGTTTTGTGAGCTCATTTTAGGCTATTAGGATAAAATTGAGCAGGATCCACGACCCAAGTGGGCCGCACTAAAGGAAAAGGTGGTTAGGGAAATTCATACCGTTGAAAACTCCCTGGGTTCTACAGTAATTTTTACATGCCATCCATACCGTTAATAACGTAATTCCTGCTGGGATGAACTGAAAAAACAAATATTAGAATGATTCAAAACTTTTGTGACCCACGAATATTTCAACTGTCGAAATTCAATTCCCACATTTTCAGCCCACTTGAAAATTGGGTACAATTCATTTTTGGCCTCATGTCCTAAAATGAACTCACAAAACGTATGGACGGAGGGGATTTATCAAAATCATCACAGTGGGCCCCACCTGGGTTCCCAGCGCAGGAACGTCCTGCGAAAGGCTTTCGCAGGAAATCCGCGTCCATTGGATACCGACCGAATGCGAATTTCCTGCGAAAGCCTTACGCAGAAAGTTCCTACACAAGGATTCTGGGTGGGGCCACTGCATGTTTGTGAGAAATCCAACCCGTCCTTCCGTTTTCGAGCTCATTTTAAGATGTGGGACCAAAAATTAGGTGGATACAAAACTCAATTGGGTCACACCAGAGGGAAAATTGGAGAAAGAAATTCCCACCGTTGAAACCTTCCTGGACTCCATCTTAATGTTTATACGCTATCCAAACCGTTTATAATGTCATTCCGAATGTGATGAAGTGAAAACACCAAAAATATAGCTTGATATAGAACTTTTACGGCCAAAATAATGATTCAACGGTTCTCACTTAATACCCAATGTTTCCTCTCGTGTGGCCCATATGAGTGCTAAATAAATCTATTTTTTGATCTGATATACTAAAATGATCTCTCAAAACGAATGGACGGGGTGGATTTTACACAAACATCTCGGTGGGTCCCACGCAGCATCCTTGCGCAGGAACTTCCTGCGAAAGGTTTTCGCAGGAAACCCGCGTCCGTTACGTTAGCGGGAGCGGATTGGCTACTCCCCCTGACACCAGCCAATGGCTGATGGTCGGTGCTATGTGGACCCCACCATGATGTATCTGTTTCATCCATTTCATCCATATGTTTTTACAGATCATTTTATGGTATGAGACAAAAAATGAGGTATATCCAAATCTCAAGTGGACCACATTACAGGAAAGAGTGTTGAATGAGGGTCGACCATTAAAAACATTTTGGGGGCCATAAAAGTTTTGGATCAAGCTGATATTTGTTTTTTCTCTTCATCTGGTCTGTGTGCCTAATTAACAGATCGGATGTCAAATAAACGATATATTGGGCCTTAGGAGGATTTTAATGGTTGATATCCAATTCTTATTGTTTTCATGTGGTGTGGTCCACCGAAGAGCTATATCCCTCTAATTTTTTTCATAAAGCAATAAAATTATACGAAAAAATGTATCAACGGAATGGATGAAACATATACATCGGTGGAGCCCACAGAGCACCGACCACCGGCCAGGATGGTGTCGGGGAGTAGCCAATCCGTTTCAAACGGAACGGATTGGCTACTCCCATGCCACCAGCCCTGTGGCTGATGTTCGGTGCTCTGTGGGCCCTACCATGAGTATGTGTTTCATCCGCTTCCATTCATCCATTTTTAAAGATCATTTTAGTGCTTTATGTCAAAAATTAGATGGATATAAATCTCGGGTGGTCCACACCACATGAAAACAATAGTGATTGGATATCCACCATTAAAATCCTCCTAAGGTCCACCGAATCTGTTTATTTGACATCCAATCTTGATTAGGTCATAAAGACCCAACCATTGAACCCAAAAATCACGATCCAAAACTTTTATGGCCACCAAAATTATTTTAATGGTCGACGCTTATTCAACATGCTTTCTGTAATGTGGTCCACTTGATATTGTAATATATCTCATTACTTACATCATGGTGGACCCACGGAGCCCTGATGCAATCCACGTCTCTATATGATGGCAAGCAGTTATTCCAATCCTTTCAAGGTCACGTCAGGCGACGGGTAAATTGGGAAGCGGATTGGTTGGTGTACAGCGCACAGCAGTATAGCGGGTGTAAATACGTGTCGTGCGAAGAAGAGCACCGGTGCCTACGAACGGTTCAAAGGAGATCAAAGTTACGTTGGCTCCACAATGATGTATTTATTATATCTACACGGATTCATCTAACTTTTGAGATCGTTTCAGAGCATTAGACAAAAAATGAATGATATCCTAAGCTCAAATGGACTACACCAAAATAGCAAAGGAGATAATGATTTTCATCGTTAAAAAATTCGTCGGCCCCACCATAACATGTATTTTTTCATCAAATCTGTTCATAAGATCTCAAATATATGCATGAAAAGGAAAAACAAATTTCATATTGATCTGAAACTTCTATAACCCCAAAAGAGTTTCAATGGTAAATGTTAATCCTTCACTAGTTTTTACAATGTAGCCTAATTGAACTTTATATCTATCTTATTTTTCGGCTCAAGCCTTAAGAAGAGCTCACCAACTGGATGAACGGTTTGGATATAACACATACCTTATGATAGGACCCATAAAACATGCTGATGTCAATATATCAGCTATATAGCTGCATGTGGTACACCAGCCAATCCATAAGCGGGAAGTGTACCACACACCAGCTATATAGCGGGTGTAGATACGCATCGTGCGAAGACAAGCATCAACGCTCTAAGTTGTACGAACAGATATAAAGTTATATGAGCCCCACAATAATGTATTTATTATATCCACATTGTTTATTCATTTTTTTAGATCATTTTAGAGCATTAGTCAAAATAATGAACCATATCCAAAGCTCAAATAGACCACACCAAAAATAGCAGTGGGATGATGATTTTCACCTTAAAAAATTTGAAAGGCCCACCAAAATGTTTATTTTCTATCGAATCTATTCATAAGTTCAAAAATACCTGGATAAAGAGGAAAAACAAATTTCATATTGCTACAAAACTTCTATGACCTCCAAATGATAGATGTTCAATCCCCTATTGCTTTTTGCAGTAGCAAAATGGATGGATGGTTTAGATATAACAGGTGCCTTATGATGTGACCCACATAACATGCTGTTGATGTCAATACACCAGCTGTATAGCTGATGTGTGCTACACTAGCCAATCGGCTTAGAGCAAATGGCGTCCTGCCCCCGCCTGGACCCAATCAGTCCTGACATGGGGTCCACGGGACCTACTGTGGTCATGGGTTTTATCAAAGCCGTGCATTCATTGTTTTCATATTATTTTAAGTCATGAAACCCCAAATGAGGCAGATCTGCTGCTCTGGTGGACTACAAAGTGAAGCTGAAAATTGTCTTTTTCCTTCGTTGATGTCTATGTGACCATATGAACGCTTCCTGCCGTGTGGTCCACTCGAGCCTTTGAATCTATATCATTATTCATTTCCTTAAAATGATCTGAAAAAAATGAATGAACGGTTTAGATAAACCTCGTACATCACAGGCAACTCCAAAGGGAAACGGATTGGCTACTCCCCCTGCCACCAGCCCGGTGGCTGATGGTCGGTGCTCTATGGGCCCCACCATGATGTATGTGTTTCATCCATTCCGTTCATCCATTTTTACATATCATTTTATGGCTTGATCCCAAAAATGAGAGGTATATAAATCTCAGGTGGACCACACCACATGAAAACAATAGTGATTGGATATCCACCATTAAAATCCTCCTAAGGCCCACTATACTTTTTATTTGACATCCAATATGTTGATTAGGTCATACAAGGCCAGATGAAGAGAAAAAAACAAATATCAGCTTGATCCAAAACTTTCATGGCCTCCAAAATATTTTTAATAGTCGACACTCATTCAAAACGCTTCTTGCCGTGTGGTCCACTCGAGCCTTTGAATCTATATCATTATTTATTTCCTTAAAATGATCTGAAAAAAATGAATGAATGGTTTAGATAAACCTCGTACATCACAGTGTGCCCCACAGAGCCACCGATTTCTGTCCTGGCCGGAGCAGTTACGCAATACGGAAGCGGATTGCGTACTGAGGGACTCATCACGCTAAAGCGTACTGAGTAAACCCTGCGGGGTCTAGTGATGATGTATGTGTCTCATGCATGCGGTCCCTAAGTTTTATCTTATAATTTTATAGGAATAAATTAAAATTTAATTGTATCCAAATCTCAAGTGGACCACACCACAGGAAAACGTGGGGATAATGACTTTCAATACTAACCGTTTAATTCAAACGAGATATTTTATATATTTAAAATTTTGGATCATTCCTTAAAATGGGCTACTAAAACGGATGGACGGTGTGGATAAGACATATACATCACTGCGGGTCCCACATAGTTTACTCAGTACGTAATCCGCTTCCAAAAACATGGCTCCAAATTAACTTTCTTGCATTATACAATGGTAGGGATTCGATATACGTGCTGACTGTATATACGGAATCCACCGCCCGTCCAAACAGGCGGCTGCTCTGACGACGTAGGATTGGAGTACCCTATCCAGCCTAATACAGGCTACTCCAACGCAGCGTGCCCGTCCAAACACGCCCTGAGAGCGAGAGCCAAAAAATAATCATATCCAAATCTCAAATGGACCACATCACAAATAGCAGCAAGGAGAATGATTTTCACCGTTAAAAGATTCAAAGGGCCTGCTATAACATTTATTTTCCATCCAATTTGTTCATAAGGTCACAAAGACATGAATAAAGTGTAAAAACAAATATTATATTGATACAAAATTCCTGTGACCCCCAAAAGGGTTTCAATGGTACGCTTTCAATCCCCCCATTACTTTTTGCAATGTGGTCCACTTGATCTTTAGATTTGTTTTAATTTTCAGCTCAAGCCTTAAGAGTAGCTTCCCAAATGCATGAACAATTTGGATATAACACATACCTCATGATGGGACCCACATAACTTGGTAACATCAATACATTAGATATATCATTGGTGTGTGGTATACCAGCCAACCGGCTTCGGGCATAAACCATCCAAGAAAGGAAGTGGATTCGCTGGTGTACCACACACCAGCTATATAGCTGTTTATTGGCGTATGCAAGTTTTGAAGGTCCCATTGTGAGGTATGTATTATATCTAAACTGTTCATTCATTTGCGAGCTGGTCTTAAGGTTAGAGCCAAAAAATAAAATATATCTAAAGATCAAGTGGACCATATTGCAAAAAGCAGTGGACGATTGAACATCTACCATTGAAACTCTTTTGGGGTCACAGAAGTTTAAGATTTTAATGAAATTTGTTTTTCCTCTTCATCCAGGTATTTGTGACCTTATGAAAATATTGGATGGAAAATAAACGTTATGGTGGGCCTTACGAATGTTTTAACTATGAAAATCATTATTCTTGCTGCTATTATTGGTGTGGTCCATTTGAGCTTTGGATATGATTCATTTTTTGGCTAATACTCTAAAAATGATCTCGAAAAATGGATGAATCGTTGTGGATATAATAAATACATCATTACGGGCCATGTAACTTTGATCTCCTTTGAACCGTTAATACAACTCGGAGCTCGAGGAGGTGCTAGTCTTCGCCACAACACATATCCAGACCGGCTATATAGCTGGTGTGTGGTACACCAGCCAATCCGCTTCCTCCAAGAACCTTACACGCGGCAAAGTGTGGGTCCCACTTAAAAACGATTAAAGGTGAGGCGTGAAAGGCATTGTAAAAATATCACCAAGATTTTGAAAATATTGTAGAATTATCAAGGAATAGTGATTAAATAATATAATTCTGTGATAATATCGTGATTTATACAAAATCTCGGTAGTTTTTAATTTTTGATGATTTAAAGGAAAAATTCTTATAAGTTAAAATGATTCATTTTGTAATTTCATATTAGCTTTTTGAATTATTTATTAAATTTTAATATTTATTATCAGCCTGATTTCTGATAATACCGTGTGAAAAACGTCAAGAAATGAAAATATCCCGAGAAATTACGATAAATTGCCGAGAATTAAATCAACTCATTTTCATGCCTCCCATTTCTTTTAACACAGGTGGCTCATGTTTACCCTGATCCGAACCATCCATAGTGTGGGCTTTTCTGTTGATTGGTCCCTAACAAAATTTTAGTTTGATTATTTTATTTTAATCATCTAATAAGTGGGCCTCTCCTCACTTAATGGGAACCATTGAGCAATCCTAGCCTTTGATTCGTGGAAAATTGGACAGTTAAAATGAAAAATATCCAATGGTAATATTTCATTGAGCAATGATGGAAAGTTCACCCCACCCAACCATGGCCCTAGTGTATTTCACATAAGTACAAAGGTGTGGCAGAATCACACGTAAAGAGAGAAGGAGAGGACAAAAAAATTAGGTGTTAGTTTTTAAAAGAGAGTTGGTAGGTGAAGTAAAATATAAGCCGTTAATCCAAATCAAACCAGTTCATTTGAATGGTTGAGTTCAAAATTGAATCATATCCAAAGCTCAAGTGAGCCACACCACAGGAAGCAGTGAGAATAATGATTTTTCACATTGGAAATCTTCTCATGGCCTACCTTGATGTTTATATGTTTTCCAACCTATTCTTAAGATCACACATGCATGATGAGGGAAAGCACGAATATTAGCTTTCTCTAAAACTTATGTGGCCTTAAAAAAAATTTCACTGGTAGACATTTAATTCACATAGTTCCCATGACATGGTTCTCTTGAGCTTTCAACTTTGTATACGTTTCATTTTTGGGCTCAAGCCCTAAATTTATCTAGTAAAATGGATGGATGGTGATACAGGCCGAGTCCTGCAAATCGGAGTCGGCTCAACCCGAGACTTGTACCCTAGCGACCGCGCCGTCGCCGCGGTTCCGATGCCGCGTCTCGCACGTCGAGGTGATACACAGGCCACGAGATGTGGGCTCGCGTTCAGTTTGAGAAAACACCGCGCATTTACAAACCTCAAAAATAAAAAGATTTCAAATCATGTCCCATCAATCCCATCAATCACACCTCATGTCAAGTACACATCACCCCATCCCCAAGCAACCCCTAAAGTCAACATCCTCTTACACAAAGTACACCCATCACTCACCTTTTCACCCATCACACCCATCTCTCTCTCTCTCTCTCTCTCTCTCACACACACACACACACACACACACCTCTCACTCATTTTTTTCCTCCCAAGCAACCCATGTCCATGGCTTTCCATGGGAGAAGCTTTGTGTGGCCCACTTCTATCTCCCATCTCCACCATCCAAGTTTGATCTCAACCGTAGAAATTGTTCATTTGGAGCTCTAGCATGCATTGGCGGAAGAAGGAAGAAGAGATCTGAGGTTGGTGATTTTTTTATGATTTTGAATGTTTAGAGGGCCCACATATGGTGGTACCCATCTTGATATATGCATTGTAAAGAGCGGCCCATGGTGGCGGGGTCCCTCTACCATCCGATTTTCCTCTCTTTCTCTCTTTCTATGTGTGTTGGTGTGTGGCCTACTTGATCCATGCTACACAGCCATGAGGACCCACCACGATTTGTGTCTCCACACCGTCCATCCATTGAAGCGAATTCAAACCTCAAGTGGACAGCCATCCATCAGGAGATGTGTGGACCCCACCTCGATGTTTGTGTTGTACCTAGCCAGACCGTCCATCAGTGGGCCCGATCTGATTGGGGCCCAGTTGCTGGGGCTGGTACGTCCAGCCTCCAACGCTCCTGGACGAAGGAAAAACACATGTCTGCTTGATCAAACACTGCTGGTGGGTCCCACACGTGTGGACCCACCTCGTGCCCATGTTGTAGCTGGGCCGTCCATCTGCTGGACGGCCAGCACCTGCTGCTGTTGTCGAAGTCCCGTGGGTCCCACACATCGGCACATGTGCAGACTTCAGGCCGTCCGTCCAGTGTTTCTGGATGCTGTACGGTCATATATTTATGTATATATATTATTTAATAATATTATATTATATCATGTAGGCCCCACGTGGGACCCACCATGATGTATGCCTTCACCATCAGGGGCGGTGGGCCCCAACTGATGACGTCAGCAAGTGATTGGGTCTGATGATCCAGCTCGACCATCTACTAGGGCGAGCAATCCGTGGCTGTGTACTGGAGCCAGTCTCGTGGGTATTATCCACACCGTGCATATGCATGGTCCCACGTGATGCGTGTGCTTCATTCACGCCGTCCATTTAAATGGGACCACCACTATTTATGTACTTTTGATGGACGGTGGGCCTGTAGCTGCTGCACGTACAGCAGGAGCTAGGGGTTACCGTGATGTATGTATAATCCACTTCATCCGTCCATCTGGACGGTGGCAGATCGGGCCACCACTGATGGATGTATTTCATCCAACTGTCCATTCATTTCATCTGGACGATCCCACCGTGATGCATGTTTTGCATTCAACGCTTGCCCTTGCACTCTCTCACACACACATGTTTATATATAAATCTGTATATATATAAAATAATGTATATAATATTTAATATATTAATAATATCATATTGGTGGGCCACACGTGTGGACCCACCACCTCATATGCATCTGATATGCACCGTCCAGATCGTCAGACTCTCTGGACGGTGGCCTTCTCCGTGTCATGTTATATTATAATATAATGTAATATATTATATTATATTATGTGATAATATATTATATTATATTATATATGTTAAGGTGGGCCACTACGTGGACCGCACCATGATGTATGTTGCATCTGCACCGTCCATTTGCCAGACGGTGCAGCAGCCATGACGTTCAAGCCGTCCATCCATCCTATGGGTAGAGCCCACCGTGATGTATCCTTGCCATCTATCCATTTGGTGTGCGTGCGGCCCCACCATGATGCGTGTGTTGTATCCACACCGTCCATCCAATTTGAGGGGCCACACGTGATGTATGAGTCTTATCCACACTGTCCACATGGTGGGACGGTGGCCCCTTTTTTATGTATGTATTCTATATCCAAGCCGTCCATCAGATTGGACGTGGGCCCACCATGCGGCATGTGTCTTATCCAAACCGTCTATACATTTGGTGAGCTCGTCCTTGGGCTTGACACAAAAAAATTAAAATAATAATAAAAATAATAATAAAAAATAAAGCAGATTCAATTCTATGGTGGGCCACGTATGTGGACCTCACATTGATGTATGTTATTCATCCAACCCGTCCATCCACCTGACGTACTAGCCACCCCACCATTCGATGCATGTGCTGCATCTGCACTGCCCATCGATGGGCCCCACGACACCAACAATCCTGTGGGACCCGCTGGTGTATGTGATACATCTAAACCGTTCATCCATTTGGCTAGCTCAAGGCTGGAGACTGAAAATAAGACAGATCTAGTGTCAAGTGGACCACATTGCCAAAACAGTGGGATTGAACGTCTACCGTTGAAATCCTTTGGTTCCAGAAGTTTTGGACCAATGTGATATTGTTTCCTCTCAGTTCGGGTCCCTGTGACCTTGTGAACAGACTGGATGGAAAATACATGTTATGAAGGCCCATGTAAAATCTTGTACCGTGGAAATCACTGTCTCCACTGCTATTTGTGATGTGGTCCAGCTGACCTTTTGATCACTCTCACCACCGTGATTTGTGGTATGATCCAGATGATCTTTTGATATGATTCATTATCCAGATAATGCTCTAAAATGATCTCCATAGATGGATGAATGGTGTAGTTGTTGTGGCCATTTGATAGGGCCCTGATGTGATGTATTTGGGGCCCATTTGGAAGGGCCTGATTGATGTATGAGACCCTTGCGTAAGGCCCATTGAGGCTTGTCGTGGCCCATTATGATGTGAATTGGCCCATTATTGTGGCCCATTGTGATGTCTTTCCGGTCCATGTGGTGCGGCCCATTGGTGTGGCCATTAACACGACCCACTTGATATATATGATGGCCCATTAGTGCGGCCCATTGACATAGCCCACTTGATGTATGTTGAGGCTCATGGGTCGTGGCCCTTAGTGATGTAATTTTGGCCCATGAGCGGGGTCCACCTGTTGTGTATCTATGACCCATTGATACGGCCCATTGTGATGTATTCGAGGCCCAGATACGTGGCCCATTTGATACATATGAGACCCATGTGTAGGGCCCACATGTTATGTTTTTTTTAGGCCCATGAGTAGGGCCAACCTGTTGTGTATGAGACCCATGATATTGTATATTAAGCCCTTGTGTGAGGCCATGGGCCCACCATACGTTTGGCTCTAAGTGGGCCACTCCTTGGGAGCAATGTTGGTTAAATGGCCACATTGTTGGGCAATGATGGTTTAATGTCCACGTTGTCATGACCGATTGCCGATTCCGATCAATGTGACCGATTTGCCGACTTCGATTATCGATCGACCCGATTGTCTTGACCGATTTGCCGACTTCGATTATCGATCGACCCGATTGTCTTGACCGATTTGCCGATTTGATTATCGATCGATCCGATTGTCGTGACCGATTTGCCGATCCTGATTATCGATCGACCCGATTGTCGTGACCGATCTACCGATTCTGATTATCGATCGATTCCGATTGTCATGACCGATTGTCGATCCTGATTGACGTGACCGATTTACCGATTCTGATTATCGATCGATTCCGATTGTCATGACCGATTGTCGATCCCGATTGACGTGACCGATTTACCGATTCTGATTGTCGATCGATTCTGATTATCGATTGATTCCTATTGTCGTGACCGATTGCCGATTTCAATTTGTTGAGGCCGATTGTATATACTGATTCCGATTGTCGAGACCGAGTGTCGAGGCCGATTCCGATTGCCGATTTCAATTTGTTGAGGCCGATTTCGTTTGTCAAGGTCGGTTTTGATTGCCGAGGCCGATTGTCGAGGCCTATGTGATGAGGCCCATTGTGATGCATTTGAGGGTCAGGCGATGAAGCCCATTGTAATGTATGTTAGGCCCATGTGAAAGGCCCATCGTAATATGTATTATACTCTTGAGTGAGGCCCATGGTGTTGTATATCAGGCCCTTTGTGCGACCATGGGTCCACTATATGTTAGGCTCTATGTGGGTCACGATCTATGGGAGGTAATGTTGAGTTAAATGCTCACGATACATGCCCATACGCATCATCCGCATGTTTGTTAGAGATGGGTTGACCATTGCATATTTCATTAGACAGATGTTATGAGACTCCACGATAGGCGGAGGTTATCTCACATGAGCACATGGTATGCACATGATGACGAGATGGTATGACTCATGCATTGCACATTTTGTGATATGACCATTGTATGCCTCCACGCATATCGTGGATGGCAAGACGGAACACCGAAAATTTATTCTAGCATGATATCCATCGGTGAAAGTCCCTAAACCCTCTTGGTTCCGGAGGTTGCTCAACGTCGAGACCGAGTGGATGTGAGCGCATGAGGGCCGTATATCGTTAGGCGCGTCTCCCACCGTGTCGTGGTCGGTTGGAATGGAGACGGCCTTACACGCCCGAGAGGAGGGGCAATGCTAGGCTGAGTCTGACTAGCTCGTGGAATGGGTCCGCTATCGACAGCCGGGCCCGAATTGGTACGCGGATAGTGAGGTCTCTTCCAACTCACCTTGTGCGCGCGATGGGGCGGTAATCGGTTTGGAGTGTAATAGACCCGGTGATTTCCCGAGAGAGGTGCTGATATGTGGACTTATTGGGAATTGCATATTCATTCATTCATTCCTTCACTATCCACTCGAGCTGGTGGGTTCCAATTTATTACGTGTACCTTCACATGGACAGGATTTCGTTGGGCGCGCGACTAACCGAGATTAGGAGTTTACCACATTGAGGTCACTATCCAAATTTAGGTATGGGGGAGACTGGTTTGGATAGAAAGTCCCTTATGATGCCCCATATACTGCGATACTACGTACTATCACCCAGCTTCACACTCCATCATGGTCATTCAATTCGCACCGCATATACATTGCATCCGCAGTATTTAGCATTTGGGGTTACTATGTTTATGCACTTATATGGACTAGACGGACTTAGCAGGATTTACCATATTGCATTGTACCAACTTGGTATCGATATTTGGCTCTCTGTTAACTCCTCATTTATATGGTGGATCCGAATTGCGATACGATATTGTATGACTCATGGGCATACCAGTATATTTCGCTTACTCCGATATCGTATTTTGTCGGTATTTACTTTATCCCATTTTCGATTTATGACATTTGGGTTATTGCATACTTGGCACTTACCTTGTGCACTCACTTTCACCACCCTCTAAGCTTTCTATAAGTGTATGCACGATAGATGCGTGCGTGTGATGTTAGGTTGTAGCAGTGTGGAGCTTGGGGTTGTCTTACGGAGCTTTGATTTTGATTTATGTATTTCCCTTCATTATTTTACTCAAATGATTATATTAGTGGATATATGATGATGATGTTACCCTTTGTGAGTTGGGTAATCTTGATGTTTATATGTTTTCCAACCTATTCTTAAGATCACACATACATGGATGAGGGAAAACACAAATATTAGCTTTCTCTAAAACTTATGTGGCCTCAAAAAAAATTTCACTGGTGGACATTTAATTCACATAGTTCCCATGACGTGGTTCTCTTGAGCTTTCAACTTTGGATACGTTTCATTTTTGGGCTCAAGCCCTAAATTTATCTAGTAAAATGGATGGATGGTGATACAGGAAAAGACGTGAGGTCGAGCATTGTCATCCTTAGGGGGTAATTGTTCTGAACCCACGGAACTTCTCTAGACTTTTCATTAGAGCAGGGCATCGGACCGAGTCAAATAGGATTGGGTCCAACTTGATTCGGTCCGAAATCTACATGGGTTGACCTGAACTCGATCCTATCTGGGATCGAGTCATGGCGGGCCCTCACATAGATATGTCAATTGCCGTGCTTAATGCATAAGGGCTCTGTGGGCCCTGTTGGGTTTTTTCAAAATAAAAAGGAAAAAATTTTTATTTTTGAGAAAAGAATGATTATGGCTTTGGTGATTGTTGGTATGAATGGTGATGCCTCTTGGTGAAGGGAGCATCTTTTATATTTGAAATGGAGGGATGCCATTGTTGGAATGATACCACTATTGATGAAAAGACACCATGGAAGAAGATATCTTTTCATGAAAAGAGCCTTAAGCATTTTTTGTGATTCTATATAAACTTATCTTTGGGTCAATCCGAATACACAATTCCAACAATCTCCTCTCCATCTTCTTCTTCTTCACCGTTTTCATTTTTGAAAAGATACAGTTTTCAAGTACTAAACTGTAAATAATTTTCAGGCAGTAAATTACAAACAATTTTTAGGGGGTAAATTATAACAACACAGAAGTCAGAGTTGTTCGAAAGTGTGTTTGGGGTGCAGTTTTTCGGTTTTGCAGGCCGAAATCCATATTTCTCCGATCTTTGAGAAGATGCTTATTGTATCCTGGAGGCGGATTTGCTATAACCCTTTTGCAAATTGGTTTAATCACCAATAGAGTGCGAATATCACTTTAAAGATAGTGACATCGTAACACGCCTTAAGCCTATATTTAAGTGATTCATTTCTAATTTTTCGCCTTCAAAATTACAAGCCTACCATAATGTATGAGTTTTATCCATGCCGTCCATTTATGTTTTTAGAACACTTTAGGGTATGAGTATATAAAGTATGCACGTCGAATGCTCAAGTAGGATGCAACAAAGATAATAAACTTACCTTGAGAGATCCCTCAACTCTCTTTGGTGCAATGACTGTAGAAGATTAAAATCCAAAATTGCAAGCTCTAGCAACACGTCATTGTGAGACTTGTCTCCAGGGGAAATTAAAATTAAAAAATAAACACGCCCTTAGTATTTGCCTATTTTTGGTTTATATATTAAAATGATCCGAAAACATGGATGAACGGCTTAGACAAAACCCACACATTATGGTAGGCCCCACTGATCCCTGGCTGTACGGATAATCGTCTAGGCAGGGCAGCACGTAATCAGCTTTCCTATGAAATATTTTATCATAAAAGAGGCGGGTGAATTTAGTTGGAAATTTTGGAGGGAAACCGGTGGTAGGTGAATTTTTGAAACAAACATGGGAAAACATTTTAAATTACGACAGGGGTGTCATTTTCTAGAGGGACGCCAGTCTCCAGAGCTTTGAGTGGCCACCCTGATGTATGGATCTTATCCACACCGTCCATCCATTTTTTCGTATAATTTTAAGGCCTAACTACAAAAATGAGGCAGATCCAAGGCTCAAGTGGACTACACAATGGGGATTAAACTCTTACTGTTGAAAACTTCGTAGGGGCCACGTGAGTTTTGGATGGAGCTGATATTTGTGTTTTCTCTTCATCCAGTTCCATGTAAGTTTATGAATAGGTTGGATGGCAAATAAACATCACGGTCGGCGGTAGAAAGGTTTCAACAGTGAGAATCATTATTACCGCTGCTTCTTGTGGTGTGGTCCACTTGAGTCTTGGATCTTCCTTATTTTTGCCATTATACACTAAGATGATATGAAAAAAATGGATGGACGGTGTGTATAAGACCCATACATCACGGTGGCCACTCAAAGCTCCTGCCTGTTCCCAGCTAGATACGGGCAGGTAGGACGCAATCCGCATTCCAGGGTTACATAAGTTTTGTATCAGGATGTTATTTGTTCTTACAGTTTATTTGAGTGGTAATAACCATATGAACGGTTTGGATGACATATAAACATCATGATCATTGCATTCACATTGCTTCTTTTGTAGTGGTTCTTTAAGCTTTGGGATCTGCCTGATTTTTAGAATATATCCTGTCGTGTTCTTTAAAAACATATGGATTGAGTGGATTTGTCAGGAACGTATCTGTGGGCCCCACACAGCCTTGGAACATATATATTTCTGTGCTTTGGGCACATGCAATCGCTCTCCTCAGTCCTCATTTGGCGGAGCGGATTAGGTGCGGCCGGCATCACAGAAGACGGTGCAACCCTGATCATAGGAACCACCTTGATATATTTATTGTATATCCATGCCGTCCATCCGTTTTTTCGTATCATTATAGGTATGCTCTAAGGATCCAGATCTCATTTTGACCACACCATAGGAAAAAGTGGTGATTGAATTCCCACCGTCAAATTCGTAAGGCCCACCATAATGTTAATTTACCATACAACCTGCTGATAAATTCACACCGATTTGGATGAAGGGAAAAACAAATATCAGTGTAATTCAAAATCTTTGTAGTCCATAATCAGTTTTCTAATGGTCAATTATTATTATTTCCTTGTGATTAGAGGTGTACACTAATCGAGCTAGCTGGGTTAGGTCGCTCGACTCGACTTGAAAAAGCTTGATTCAACTTGGTTAGAAGTTGAACTCGAGTCGAGTTGAGCTGATTTTTTGAGTTTGAGCTAGCCCTAGCTCGACTCGGCTCAAATCGAACTCAGATCAAACCAATTCAGTGACTCAATTACTTTGATATTGATGTTGCTCACCAAGTATTTGATGTAATGACCCAACGAAATGTGGCTCGTGGCAAGGAAGACATGTATATGAAACCAATACCCTTTTTTAAAAAAAAATTTAAATTATTGATTTTTATGTTGCTTAGAAGGTATTTGATAAAATACCTGTAAAATTATTGCTGCTGTTTTAATTATAGTGAAATTTTGAAGGTGTAGTCTAAGTGTTTGTAAAAATGCTGCACAGGCTAATTTGCCTCGATCTTGGCTCGGACTAGCCCAAGTTGCTGACCGAATTGAGCTGAGCTGACCAAGCAGGCTTGAGGAGTGAGCCGAGCAAAGTTTGAGCTGAGGCAAGCTCGAACGGGTTACTCATGTACACCCCTATATGTGATAAAGTTCACCTGAGATTTGGATCTACTTTAATTTTGGGATAATGGCCCGGAATGATTTGAAAAAAAGCGGATGAACTGCTAGGATATAAAATACATACATCAAGGTGGGCCCCGCGTTCAGGGCTGCACCTAATCGGCTCCCATTGTAGTACAAATAAAAGGTGCCGTTATTGCAAACTGGGGCAGAAATTTCGTACTTGGCAGAAGGAGACTTGCTTCGGTAGTGCTGGAAAAGCGGTGGGCCCTACCATGATGTATGTGTATTATCCAAGCTGTCCATTCATTCTGCAAGTTTATTAGGTATATGAAAATATCGGGTGGACCATATCACATTAAACAGTAGTGATTGAACGCCCACAGTTAAAATCTTCCTAAGGCCAACTGTAATTTTTATTTGCCGTCCAACCCGTTGGACCAAGATAAAAAACAAATATCGGCCTCATCCAAAACATTTGCGGTCCCAGGAAGTTTTTAGTGGTGGGAGTTCAATCAGCACCGTTTGCTATGGTGAGGTCCACCTGAGATTTGGATCTGTATCATTCTTTAGGCTCATTTCATTTCATCAAATGATCTGAAAAAAAATGAATGGACGGTATGGATATAAGATATGTACATCATGATATGCCCTAACAGCTTTTTTCCCAAACTGACCAGTGCCTTACTGGAGGGGGTCCCTACCGAATCCGAGTCCGGCAGAAGGCATTAAAAAGCCTTACACACGATAACGTGTGGGGCCCACTGTACACACTTAGTAACAAAACATTTATATTGATTGAATTATTACAATCTTATTACAGAAGAACACAAAGTTTTAACGTGGAAAACCCTTGTGGGAAAAAACCACGGCACAAAGCGACAGATCTCCACTATGAAAATAGAAATTACAAAGAGAGAGGACTTACCCGATTCGAACAACCTCGAATCTCACCCTTGCTACACCCTTTGATTTCCCTAGAACCCCTTTAGAAAGCCTTAGAATTATTTCTCATCCCCTAGAAAAGCCCTAGGAACACCTATTTATAGTTTAGGCAACTTCCCTTTCGCATCCCAGTTGCGAAAGGACTCAGATTTAAGACATATCGCAACAATCTCCACCATGTCTTCAATCTTCAACCGTGTAGCTTCTTGACCTCTTCTCTTATTTCTGCATCACATCATAGCTTCTCTTGCACACTCCGTCTTCCTTTTACACCATCGCCAAGCCCAGAGAAGTTTTACAGACCTTGAACTTCTCTACAGGAACGATCTAGGAGAGCATGTCCATTGGATCAGAATCCACATGCCCAACCATCTTTGCTCCTGTCTTCTCAAAAGGAAAGACGTAGTCTTCTTACCATCTCACCGCTACCCAATATTGCTTGCCGGGGTACTTGCTCACAACATTGATAGCCTGTGAAATAACCGGTCTAATCCAGACCATGGCATACACTGCCAACTGCATTCGAATAAGGCTCATGAGACATTCTACTTTTTCTCATCTATTTTAGGACATGTCCTGAGGAAAACTTGAGGAGGGATGGGTAGGGAACGCTCTTCGACTTTACCTAGCCCATCACATCCTTGATCAATACCTACACAGAAGGTATTCCTCCTGTGATTACTAAAGCCTACTCCTCTTTCAGTCTCAACGCCGAGAACCATCTTTGCAGCCCCCTGATCCTTCATCCTGAATGTCCCACTTAACCGAGTCTTCAGTACATTGATTTCAGACATGTCATAATTGGTGATCTACATGTCATCAATTCCTGACTCACCATGAAGGAATCAAACCACTGCCTAGGCGACAGGTCGAACCACGACCTCCTGCAAAGTCTTTTCTCAGCCCCTTTAACTTCGAACTGCTCTGGTTGCTTCATGTAGATCTGCTCTTCACTTTCCCTTACAGAAGTGCAGACTCCACATCCATCCTTCCAGCTCAAGATCACATTGGCCAACCAGCGCCAATCACGGATCTAATAGACACCTGCTATACCGTCGGCGCGAATATCTCTGAGAAGTCGATCCCTTCTCTCTGAGCATAACCCTTCGCTACCAACCTCGCCCTGTATCTATGTTGTATCCTCCTGAAGATCCACCTGCATCCAACCGCTCTCCGGCCCACTGGAAGCTCCACCCGCTCCCATATGTCGGTCTGGTACAACGAATCCATCACATCGCCCATAGTCACCTTTCACTTCTCAGCACCAGGCTCACCTAGAGCCATCTGAATAGAAGATAAATCCCCTGCGATATTGGAGTCGTCCATGTACCTCGCCGATATCCTGCGATCATGCCGTGTGATTCTTCTCACAGGTGGCTGCTCCACCTGCTCTGTATCCCTGTCCGCACGTCTCAGCCTTCCTGCCCTGCCCGCTCATGTGGCCATGCCCAACATGCCACACACGTGCAGAGGTGGAATCCGCTACATCCACTGCAGCTCCACCTTTTGAAGTGCTCCCGATCAACCTGTACAAGTTACCGAGTCGTTGCGCTTTCATGATTACCCGTGCCCCCTTAGATACCTTAAGAGCACCATCAATACCTGTGAACTTGCAGCCCATTGCCTCAAGTACACCAAGAGAAATCAGATTCTTCTTCAAATCAGGAACGTGCCTGACATCAGTCAAGGTACGCTCCACCCCATCAAACATTTTGATGTGCACCGTATCAACAGCCACAACATTACAGGCAATGTCATTGCCCATAAATACCTGTCCACCATCGCACTCCCTGTAGCTGGTGAACCAACTCCGATGAGGAGTCATGTGAAAAGATGCCCCTGTGTCTAGCATCCACTCGTCCTTACGATCATCGTATGGCCGCCTGATAGTAGACACAGACAAAACATTACCATCACATCCACTCGATCCATCTGACGTGGCAGCATTGGCCTCCCTGTATGAAGCCTCAGAATCTTCTCTCTTCGATTTAGGATTTTCACAATCCTTCTTCACATGTCCTTCCTTCCCACAGTTCCAGCACTTTACCTTTCCTTTGCCCTTGCCCTTGGATTTGGATCTAGAACCTGAAGAACCTGTACCTTGTTCAGAATTCCTACCCCTTGTAAACAGTGCATCAGAAGATATCCTCATGTCAACGTTAAGCTTTCTCATAGCCTTCCCTTGAAGGGCTGAGATAACGGTGTCGACACTCAGAGTTTTATTCGTGGTGCACATTGTGTCCTTGAATGACTCATACGACGCCGGAAGAGAATTCAGCAACATACATGCTTGTTCTTCATCTTTCATCACTTCCTCCATATCCAGCAATTTGCAAACCAATTTATTAAAGTTGCTGATGTGAGCCTCCAGATCTCCACCCTCTGTCATCTTGAAATTATACCACTGCTGCTTCAAGTGTAGGCGATATTCAGAGGATTTTTTCACATAGACATCCTCTAACTTTGCCCATAACCTAGCAGCAGTTTTTTTCCTCATGACATTGTAGAGAATCTCATCCGTGAGACATAAATGGATCGATGATAAAGCCTTCCTATCAAGAGTATTCCAATCATCATCAGTCATAGTAGACTTCCGCTCCTCAAGAGCACCATTTTCGCCTTGCTTGATTAAGAAATTGATCATCTTGATCTTCCATAACTCAAAATTATTTTTCCCTGAGTACTTCTCAATATTATACCCAGTGCTTGCCATTATTACTAATCCCTCAGATTCAGATTTGTACCCCAATGATTGATCTGATACCACTTGTTAGGATTTACTGCGGAATCACACAGATCTAGATCTAGGATAGCAATACAATAATACCAAGCACACACAAGAGAACACAAATTTAACGTGAAAAACCCTTACGGAAAAAAACTATGGTACAAAGCAACAGATCTCCACTATGAAAATAAAAATTACAAAGAGAGAGGACTTACCCGATTCGAACAACCTCGAATCTCACCCTTGCTACACCTTTTGATTTCCCTAGAACCCCTTTAGAAAGCCTTAGAATTATTTCTCATCCCCTAAAAAAGCCCTAGGAAGACCTATTTATAGTTTAGGTAACTTCCCTTTCGCATCCCAGTTGCGAAAGGACTCAGATTTAAGACATATCGCAACAGATGATCTGAAAAAATGAATGGGCGGTATTGATTGAATTATTACAATCTGATTAATGTCATTTATCTGTTTGATTAAGACGCTTCATCCTGAGCGTCCAATAAATCTCCATTAATCATCTTGTTAGTAAAATGAATCAATGATTCTTTTGGTCTACGAGCCGTCCAAACATGGACCCACGATCTGGACAGTTTAATTTAAGTTATTCATGTGCGAATTATACAATTTCTTGGAGCCTGTGTATGAACGACCAAACTCTTCCGTTGAATATCTGTTTCACTCTTTTATTAAGTGTTCATTTAAAACTCAGGCTCATCCCAGTGGATGAAACAATTAAACAAAACTAAAGTAAGGTGGGAAAGTAGGGCCGCACATAGAACATTAGAACCAGTAAACCGGACCCGAGCTGATCTGACCGCATGGTTTGGTTCGGTTTTGAATTGCATAGGTTCAAAAATCAAAGAACCGGTTTGCTCAGTTCGATTCTCTTGATTTAGAATCCTATAGAGCCAAACTGAACCGTGAACTAAGACCGTAGAACCAAACCCTGTAACCGAACCCCTCAATTAATAAAAATTTAAGTTTTATTTTATTTTTAAACATAAAGAGTTAGACCATTCATCAAATGGATCACAACATGAATGGACATTGGCAGCGAAATCATTTTGGGAACAAGAAAGGATAGTAAAAACAAACCATGACAATATTAGTAATCGTGAAAATTTTCAGTAGAAAAGATTGGGATGAATTATAAAAACTAACCATGCAATTGGGCTTGATTATAAAAAGCTTAGAACCGTATAATTGAACTGGTATTTTACTATCCGGTTCCAATTTGGTTATAGGGTGTAAACTGTCCAATTTTGATTCTAATTTTCTTGAAATCGTTAGGAACGGTTCAATTTCGATTTTATTCCACCTGGAATTGTTAGAAACAGTTCAATTTCAATTTTATTCCAAAACTAGATTGAACCAAACCGTGCGCACCCCTAGAAAAATGCATATTAGAAAAATATTGCATCTCAATATCACCATCTATTATTATCCTGATATATAAAAAATCTCTGTATTTTTTGTGATTCATTATGAAGTTATCACGATTTAAAGGATGAATTATTAGAAGTTAAAATTATTCATTTTTTACTTTTATATTTAACTTTTAAAATTAGTTATTAATTTATAATGGTTTTTTAAGTATTTATAATGTGCAGGATTTACTTATAATACTGTGTAAAAAGGACAAGAAATGAAAATCTCCCGAGAAACTACTGGGCCGAGAAATTGCGGAGAACGTCTGTGGTGATGAGAAGTGATAACGGTAACCTACCTTTGAGGCAACATTTTGGTGTCTCTAGATTGGTACCGCACACGTGGCATATTTGTACGATGATATGTACCATTCATACCGTGGACTGATCTATCAACCGTTGACCGTAGATAAACGTTTTCTTTTATCATACTATATTAACCATCGAATAAACGGGCCTTTTACTTAATAGGAGACACTGCTAGTTTTGATTTAGTATTCATTTGTGTGAGGACTAGAGGTGGGAATGGAATCGAGTCGGACAAGATTGGGTCCAACTCGACTTGATCCGATTTTTCAAGAACTTGACCCAAACTCGATTTGATCCGGGACCGAGTCCAGAAGGGTTGACTCAATCCGATCCGAATCCTTGCTGGCTTGACTCGAACCAAGTTCGACTCGGTTTGGAAAACCGATTCGAGTTGGATCGAGTTAAGTTTGTGTAGTCGATTCGGACTGGGCTGAATCAAGATCAGGAGAGAGATGGAGAGAAAGAAGGAGATGTGGGAAACCAGGAAAGAGAAGGAGAGGAGGGAAATCCGGAGAGAAAGAGGGAGAAAAAGGAGGAGAGATAGGTGAGTGCAGCGCCTCCTTCAGGTAGAGAAAGAGGGGTTAGGTTCATTCGGTTCAGGAGAGGTAGAGAGATGGGTGGTAAAAAGTAAAAGGTAAAAAAATATATGGAAAAAACTTATATATAGGATCAACTGGATCAGGTTGGATCGGATTTCAGATTGGATCGGTCCAGATTGACCACAATCCGAAAACGATTCGATGTACGATCGGATCTAAGTGGTCCTACTCGATCCGCACCAATCTAGGCCTTCGGTTCTGTTCGGATCGGGTCGGATCCGCCGGATCTGGTCCGATTCTGCCCAACTCTAGTGAGGACTAGAGCTGTATAAACACTGTAATTTTTGGATTATAGCTTCACCGCTATTAGAACAACAAAATAGACAGCTTAGATCTGATCCATATGTATCACGAATCGTGCATCCATAGCTTTCAAAAGGGGAGATATGGGTGTTACATCCAACCCGTAGAAAAGGTGCGCCCATCCATCATGATCAGACCACCCTAAATAGAATTAAGCAGATCCAAACATTGTGTGTGTCCCACGAAATTTAGAGGTTTCTGGGTGGTGCTCTTTTTTTCGATAGTGGGCCTTCTTCATGATTGATTCATCGTAATTCCGAGGGTGTCTAATAATCAAGGTGGGGTGCACTTGTTGGACAAATAGGATGTCATGCAAACATCAGGAGGGCTCCACACTGATTGACTCTCCTAGTTAGAACAAAATAGAGAGAGGGCATTTTGACAGTTAAAATGAAAAATATCCAACGTTCACATTTCAATAAGTGTTCACCAAGGGAAGGTTTGGATAGCCAATCTGATTTAACATTAGGGGTGCAATTTTCTGTTGCCTCTAGGCCGGAGGGTGTTGATACTTGTAACTTGCGAAGGATGATATGGAGTCACTCATAAATTATTTAAATTATGGACCCTATTTTAGATGATAATGATATATTAATGCATTTATTTAAGTCTATACATATTGTGGATGATTAGGTGAGGCATATACTTGATTTATCGAACATAAGTGTGTCACAAGAAAACTTTGATATTTTTAAATAGTATTAATGTTCATAAATATGTACTCACCAACTAGACCCGAAGTAGTGTGTGTATATATAGCCAAATGCTCAGCTGCGCACTAATTCTTATGAGTTCACGTGAGAATTTTTTTAGAACTCTTCAATTGTGATATGAGTCTAAAATTTGAACAGTCCACGTGATGTAGCACCCCATGAAACCCCCAAAGCCAAACCTTTACTTTGATCCAAAACTTTGGTGGGTCATGGCAAAAGAAAACAGCTTACTCTGTTGATTTGCACCTTTCTTTTTTATGGCACACCAAAGTTTTAGATTAATGTGAAAATTGGTCAAGGTTTCATGGGATGCCGCATCACATGGACCGTTTGGATTAGAGTCCCATGGCACATGTGCAAAGGTGCGCTGGTGAGCAAACCTCTCTCTACATATATACATATACATATGTATGTATGTGTGTGTGGTGCTATTAGGTTGAGCTTTGTGGGATCCTCCATATGAAACAGCATACTTGTGTGGAAGAGAGGTCTCCAGGCTAACCATTTGGACTATAAGTTATGGTTTACCCATGTGTGTGTGACATCCAAACTGTCCAATATTTTGGCCTTTTCATGAGGATCACCTTGGTTTTTAAAAAAAAAGGATCTACTCATTAGGTGCTCACATTTATTTCTTAGTACTTATTGATGACCGGAAATTGTTGTATATGGTGTGGCCCACCTGATAAGTAAACAGGGATGGTTTTTACATTTGATAATCCTCATTTGGAAGGGTTGGATGTCCGTAGTGGGTGTTAACCCTCCATGTGGGGCTCATCTTGATGTATTTGTTATATATATCTATGCTATTCATCTGTTTTTACATCTAATTTTAGAATGACAAATCAAACCTTAAGATCCAACCATACCACTAAAAATAATGATGAATAACATAAAAACTTTTGGTTGACTACAAAAGTTTTGGATCAAGCTGTATTTTACCATCATCCATGCGTTCTTGACATTATCAAGAAGTTGGATGCCAAACAAACATCACCAAAATCTTAAAATGAGCCCTTTGTAATTTAACGGTGAGACACTCAATCACCACCTTTTCCTATAGTGTGGTCCACCTAAGATTTAAATCTATTTAATTTTTAGAATCACATCTTAAAATAGGTTGGAGAAACAGATAGACAGCATAAGTATACAACAAATCATCAAGGTGGACCCCATAATAAGGGTAAAAGAGGTGTTATCCTAAGGTGTCAATAGGCCAGACTTGGGAATGAAAAATTAAAATTATGAATAAGGCCAGCCGAAAAAAGAAAACGAAAGTGTCAGTCACGTGCCAAGTACACGAGTGGATTCGGTGGATTTCTCACTTGAGGCTGTCATTTTATTACAAATAACAAGGTGCAGCCATTCCAATGTTTCCCGGGCACATCCGGCCATTAAAACTGGGGTAGGTATTTCATACTCTGGCAGAAGGCATCCAGAAAACTTACACGTGACTAAGTGTGGGGCCCACTTTGTATTGATTGAATGATTCCAACCTCTTATTAATGACATTAATCTGTTTGATTAAGACGCTTCATCCTTACCGTCCAATAAATTTCCCAATAAATTTCCATTAATCATCTAGCTAGTAAAATGGGTTAGTGATTCTTTTGGTCTAGAAGCCATCCAAATCTGGACCCACGATCTGGACGGTTTAATTTAAGTTATTCATGTGTGACTTAGGCAATTTCTTAGAGCCTGTGTATCAACCACTGAATCTCTGCCATTAGATATCTGTTTCAGCTTTTATTGACGGTGGATTTAAAGCTTACGGTCTTCAAAATAGATGAAATGATTAGAGAAAGGTGAGAAATATCGCTGACATTTTGAAAATATCGCAATTGTGATTAAACCAGATTATCGTGATAATATCGCGATATATACAAAATCTCCCTAGTTTTTCATTTTTTTTTGCAATTAATTGGGAAATTGTTTAGAAGTTAAAATATTCATTTTACATTTTTATAGTCAATTTTCAATTGGAAAATAGTTCTAGTTATGAGGTCGAGATGTGTGGGCTCCACCGTGATGTATGTCTAACATTTATACCATGCATTAGATGGGTCTCCTTTTGGTTATAAGATATTCTAAAAATCAGTCATATAAGGAGCTTAAGTGGGCCATACCATCTAAAACAGTATGAAAATATTCTTAAAACATATAAAAAACTTGGTGGGGCCGACCTAATTTTTGAATGAGGCTGAAAGTTGGTCTGACCCCTCATCCAAGTGGGACACACATAATGGATGAGTTGGATTTGTGAACCACATCTCAATGGGCCCAATAAATGATCATGAATGTTTCTACCGGAGGGTAACCTCTCTCAACTGTTGTATATAGTGTAGTCCAAACAAGTCACATATTGACTTGATTTGTAATCTCGTGGCCCACCATAGAATGTTGAGTCTGATGAGGTAGATGTTGGATGCACATCAGGGTGGGCCCACACAGCTATACTTCTTGGTAAGTTCTCACGAGGCCAGCATCATACAACCATTTCCCTTTTTAAATTACCTAATAATTTAAAATAAAATTTTAATTATTTATTAGCACCAGAATTTTCGTATAATATCGCATGAAATACTTCAAGATATGAAAATCTTTCCAAAATTTACTGGGCGGGCCGAGAAATTGCCGAGAATGGCACAGGGGTGATGTGAAGTGATAACGGCTACCTACTTCTGGAGGCGCGGTATTTTGGGGCTCCAGATTGGTGCCACACACGTGTCCTATTTGTACCATGATATGAACCATTCATCCGGTGGAATGATCAATCATTGACTGTTGATGAACGTTTTCTTTTATCATACTTTATTAACCATCTAATAAATGGGCACTTCTCACTTAATATGAGATACTGGTGGTTTTATTTTAGTAGTTATCGCGGTAATGTGAAGTGAAACGGCCACCTACTTCTGGAGGGACGGTATTTTGAGGCTCCAGATTGGGTACCACACACGTGTCCCATTTGTACGATGATCTGAACCATTCATCCTGTGGAATGATCAATCATTGATTGTTGATGAATGTTTTCTTTTATCATACAATATTAACCATCCAATAAATGGGCATTTTCTCACTTAATATGAGACATCGATGGTTTTATTTTAGTATTCATGGCGGTGATGTGAAGTGAAACGGCTACCTACCTCTGGAGGTGTGGTATTTTGGGGTTCCAAATTGGGTACCACACACATCCTATTTGTACGTTGATCTGAACCATTCATCCTGTGGAATGATCAATCATTGACCGTTGCTGAATGTTTTCTTTTATCATACTATATTAACCATCCAATAAATGGGCATTTTCTCACTTAATATGAGACATTGGTAGTTTTATTTTAGTATTCATGGTGGTGATGTGAACTGAAACGGCTACCTACCTCTGGAGGCGCGGTATTTTGGGGCTCCAAATTGGGTACCACACATGTACAATGATTTGAACCATTTATCATGTGGATTGATCAATCATTGACTGTTGATGTACGTTTCTTTTATTATATTATATTAACCATCCAATAAATGAGCATTTTCTCACTTTATATGAGACATTGGTGGTTTTATTTTAGTATTCATGGCGGTGATGTGAAGTGAAACGGCTACCTACCTCTGGAGGCACGGTAATTTGGAGATCCAGATTGGGTACCACACGTGTCCTATTTGTACGATGATCTGAACTATTCATCATGTGGATTGATCAATCATTGACCATTGATATACGTTTTCTTTTATTATATTATATTAACCATCTAATAAATGGGCATTTTCTCACTTAATATGAGACATTGGTGGTTTTATTTTAGTATTCATGGTGGTGATGTGAAGTGAAATGGAGGCACGATATTTTGGGGCTCTAGATTGGGTACTACACACGTGTCCTATTTGTACGATGATCTGAACCATTCATCCTGTGGATTGATCAATCATTGATCGTTGATGAACGTTTTCTTTTATTATACTATATTAACCATCCAATAAATGGGCATTTTCTCACTTAATATGAGACATTGGTGGTTTTATTTTAGTATTCATTTGTACGAGGTCAAGAAAGGTCCAAACATTGAAATTTTTGGATCATGGCCCCATCACTATTGGAACAACGAAATAGACGGTTTGGATCTGATCCATCCATGTCACTAATCATCCATCCGTTGCTTTCAAAAGGGGAGATGTGTGTATTACATCCAACCCATAAAAAAGGTGCAACCCACTATCAGGATCTGACCATCCTAAAACATTAGGCCGAACCAAACATTGGGTGGGTACCACAAGAATTTAGAGTTTTTTGGGTAGTGCTCATTTTTTCAATGGCCGACCTACTGACGATTGATTCATCTTAATTTTGGGGGTGTCTAACAATCACGGTGGGGTGCACATGCTGGACAGATCAGATATCATGCAAACACCATGTGGGCTTCATAATGGTTGATTATGTTAGAAAAAAAAATAAAAATAAAAAATAAAAAAATAGAAAGAGGATTTAAGTCACTTCACCTCTGAAATGACTGTTTTCTAATTTTACAAAAGTTAAGGGCTTTTACTAAAAATTAAAAAGCTTGAAGATCGGCAGTAAAGATCCTTATCTATTTCGCAAATAATATAGCTAGGGGTGCTCATTTAACCATTGGAACTATGTAACCGGACCGGAACCGTTGGATCGGTTCGGTTTGGTCCGGTTCCAGGGTGCTAACGGTCCGGTTCTGGTTCCCAAAATTTGAAAGCCGTTGATTACGGATCGGTTCCGGTTTAGGGCCCTGTAGAACCGAACCGAACCGTTAACCGAACCGTTGATCCGAACCGTAGAACCGATCTGTGATAGGAACTGTGGATCCGAACCGTCGATTCGATGTATTTAAAACAAAAAAAAAAACCCTAAGTTCCCTAAGTCCATGCCCTGCCCTCTCTCGCGCCGCACTCCTGCCCCTCTCTCGCCGCTCTCTCTCTCTCTCTCTCTCTCTCTCTCTCTCTCTCTCTCTCGCCGTCCGCCCGTCCCAACTCCCAATCTTCGGAAAGCTTTTGCGACATATGTGCGGACGTGAAACAACCGCATGAAATGTTCATGAATAAGAACTGTTCTCATGTGTTTTACACCGATTGCACAAGCAATCACGTTGCTGTGAAGATTCAAGAAAACATTGCAATGGTGATATGTCCCTGTTTGAAATGTAAAGGGGTTTTAGAACCTGATCTCTGCCGTCCGATCATCCCCACCCAAGTGTTCGATAGGTGGGAAGCTGCTCTTTCCGAGTCGATGGTTCTTGGATCGCAGAAATTTTACTGCCTTTTCAAGGACTATTCGGTGCTTCGGATCGACGATGGAGGGGATGTCGTGAGACAATCAGAGTGCCCGAATTGGCAGAGATTGTTCTTTGCACAGTGCAAGGTGGCATGGCACTCGGGCATTGGGTGTGAAGAGTATAAGGGATTGAATGAAGATGAGAAAGGAAGAGATGATCTGATGGTGATGGAGCTTGTTAAATCAAACGAGTGGAAGAGATGTTCTCGCTGCAAGTTCTATGTGGAGAAAATAGAAGGTTGTGTACATATGACTTGCAGGTCAGTTTCTTACTTTCTATCTATGTATTTATCTTTTTTTTTTTTTTTCATATCTATCTTGCAGGAACCGTGGATCCGATCCGGGATTGAATCGTTCTTCACGGTCCGATTCCGGTTCCAATATTTGCAGAACCGTTAGGAACGGTTCGGTTCTGGTTTCACCCTAAAACCAGACCGAACCGATCCGTGTGCACCCCCAAATATAGCATGTCGTATTAGGTGTGGCCCCGACCTCACCCAGGATGGTGTGTCCGTTACTATGGAGCCCACCTTAATGTATGTATTCTATATCTACACCGTTCATCTATTTTTCCATAATATTTTAAGTACATGAGCCCAAGAATGATGAAAATCTAAGTATCTGGTGGACTATACTATAGGAAACCGTGGTGATTTACCGATGTGATGTATTGTACCCTATTTTTGTCCATTCTTAGTCGAACTAATAAAAAAGGGACACGTAATTTTACGAGAGTTGTGTGATGTATTTGAAGTTTGCATAGATATCCGAAGAGAATTTTATGGTGATGCAGTTGACGTCTATTGAGCAATACCACATTATCCGCAAAACAAGGGTGGCTGAGTGGAACGTGGTTGATTAAGGAAGCTTTGAGCGGTTATATAATGGATGACATGATTAGAAGGAGGGCTTATAAGGCTATAACAACCATCGAAACTTGGAAATCATTCAAGTAGTTAGTTTAAGGCTATAAATAACAAGAGAATTTAGCCGAAGAAGGTGTCTTTCAATTATCTTATGCTCCTTAGCATTATCTGTCATTTACATTCCTTAGTGTAATCCGTAGCAGTGACCAAGTAGTTCCTAACTTTAGCTGTAATTTAAGTCTGTGCTTATACACTGGATTCAGTCTGAGAGTATCAAACAAATTCTCCATCAAAAAAGGAGCTTTGTAGTTGTTTTCTAAGACCGATTGTAAGGATTTCCTTTTTGTTTTATTTGTATTGAAAAACATCTTTCGTACGAAAAGAAGAAGTGTAACCCATTTTCAGAGGACGAATCCACAATCTGATAATCACTTAATCATCTTAACCAATGCTATGCAAGTGGTTGAATAAGCGACCAATCTTATTCGATCTCGGTCACCTTTGATCAATTTTTGACGTATCTGCCTATCTTGGCGCTTGGGTTTGTAGTTGTTCGTTTTAAATTGAGCCATACATTCAATTCTGACGTGCCCACACAAATCATGTGACCGAAATTGAAACCAAAAAAGGGACAACATATGTTTTGGCACGCCCAGTGTGACCCTTTCTCTAGTTTACTTATGGGTGCGACATTGCCAATCGACCAATCAGAATATGAATTAAAGAAGCAATGGAATTGCTGAGGTTAAACCCTCGACACCAACTGTACCACTTCCGACCAAGGATGTGCAGGTTCAAGTGGCCCCCCAAATCATTGAATTTAAACACTAATCTGACACTCAATCTCATCAACCAGGAAGGGGCATCGACCTCTTGGGCCATTTCTTTTGAAGAGATAACGATTGGACTTCGGGATGTGCTACTAAGTATTCATCATGTTTAGGAATATGGGAGAGCTCAAGCTGAGTTAGTACAAGCCCAAGCCCAATAATTCCGTGTTCAGACTGATAATATTAACAGATGGATGGTTAACCAGATTGAAGCCATGCATTGATTGATGATCATCATCACCGAAAGAGCATATATGGCAACGCAGTATAATGCTGAAGGAAGTTCTGTTGGTAACATGGTTCAGCCGCTATCGATACCTCCTTTGCAACGGACCACCCCTTCTGCTCTGATCCAGGATGGGCGGAATGCTCCACTGCCTGCCAAGTTCATGTCACCAGAGCAGGAAGTCAGGAATTTTATCCATGAATTTTAGAATAAAGGTGTGTTGGGAGGATAACCTTTCCAGCATTTTTTTTCTTCAGAAATCCATTGTTTCATGAGGGACAAAAGTGGGTAGGTTCTTATCCACCATTAATGGTTGAACCCCAACGGTTGGATCATGACCAGATCATGTAAATGGTCAAAGAGGTAATAGGCCAAGTCCTTGGCCACAATACCATCATGGTCTGCCATAAGCCATATCCCCATTGGATTGACTGACAACACCAATTGCTAAGGAACTATCGACTGAATTTTGTCCTATTCTCGGGCGAGCCTGGTCAATCGACTGTTAAGCATGTATGTCAATTCACTATATAGTATGGTGAACTGGCTAATAATGACTATCACAAGTTGCAATTATTTGATAATTCACTGATGGTAATGACCTTCATGTGGTACTCAAACTTACTGCCAAATTCAATCCATACCTAGTACGAGATGGAGGAAAAATTCCATGCTAAATTCTTTTTTAACGACAGGGAGATACTATGGCCGATCTCTTATGCTTCTGATAGTTACTAGGAGAATCTTAGAAAGTTACATTACCCGGTTCAAAAGAGCAAAAAGCTGGTGCAAAGTCGCCATGACCGATGCTGAATTTATGCAACTTGCACAAGATGGCTTGAAATACAAACTCCGAAAGAAATTCATTGGAACGGAGTTTGTGTGTTTTTATGATCTAATCAGGAAAGTTTTCAGATATGAAGAGCCTCTTCAGGAGAGAGCTAGGCAAAAGAACTTGACAATCGGGACATATTATCATGACCCTAATTATGAGTTTGCGATTTTTGAGGTAGTGGCAAAAAAGGCCACTCATATGCTCAGTGTTGATCAAGGTGGAAACAACTGCGTCGACCATGCAAAAGGCTCAAAAGATATATACTTTTGATATCATCTGGGCCGATGAGATATTTGAAATACTACTAGCATGTAAATTTATTAAAGTTCCTAGTAATCACAAAATCCTCACGACCAATGAATTGAAAAAGGTTTAGTATTGTAAATGGCATGGGGCGTGTTCTTATTCCACTAACAAGTACATTGTAGGAACATCATCTAGGATAACATTGATCATAGATTATTGAAATTCCCTGAGAAGGGAGAAGAAACAATGTTGATTGATACTGATCTATTCTCGCCCAATCTGGATAACCAAGGTCAAAGGGTTGATCTTGGTCTTATTAATTACCATGGCGCGTCATGATGACCAAGGTCAAGGCGATATCAGTCCTATGCAACAACCACAGGTTTCATAGAACAATCAAGAGCGATACAATATAACGGTCGAGACTCGTAACTATGCGGTCGATGTGGTAGAATGGTACGGAACTTTGAAGCTCCACTTCAACCAACGATACAGGTCGGACATGCAACTCCAAGAGCGACTGACAAGAAAGAGCCCTATTGATTACGGAAAGCATTCTCACCCTATGACTGCTAGCCTCAATGGAGAACTCTGAGTCAATGAATGGTTAAGCCACCAACTTAGGTGGAAGCCTGGAAAATGGTCAGGCATCTCAAATTCCCTATCGCCCTTAAAGCAATGACTCAAACTCAAAAATTATGTTAGCAACAGTGTCAAGCGTCTAGAAGAAGAGAATTGGCAGACACTGAGAATGCATCTCGGTCAGGAGCCATGCAACCACGTCCATTCTGGAGAATTCCTTAACCAGAGGAATCATTGACCGTAAACATATTTGAAGCAATTCTTAAACCCGTCGTGCAAGATCTGGTCATGAAAGATGGTACCTAGCCTAACAATACAACAAAATTGGGTAACATTGACAATCGTGATGACTTGTCTGATTATCTCAATGACGAGTGGTTCTTCGGTGATGATTTGCTGATTGAAGAACTAATGACGACAATTGAAGCACTAGAAGTGTCTTTACCTACTTTCACAAAGATAGGAGCGACTTTGATGATCGATAAGAATGCCAAATGTTCCGATGTAAGTTCTGATGAGCAGCGCAGTTCAGAAACACTTAGGGGCAATGGTACAACATGGTATTTACTCTCTCATTCAGTTTTCAGGCTAAGCGATCTCAGCCCAGTGAGATGGTAGGTGACGTAAAGGAGCTCAGTCCTTCGATTGTGATACAATACACTTCTTTTCTCCCTAGAAGATGCCATCAAAGGAGCACCGAGTGCGAGAGTAACACCACAAGTAAGTATTATTACCGTGGAGTTAGGAGCTTCATCCAAAAAAGTAGTCACAGAAAGACCCACTCATGACATGACTCAACATCTTAAACCGTTATACATATCTACCCACCTCGAGGGATGCCTAGTCACTAGGATTTTGGTTGACATTGGGGCTACCGTTAATCTTCTTCTAGTAAGAATGGTGTTAAAATTTGGTAAGACTCTTGCTGATTTGATCTCATCTTAGGTTACGGTCAATTACTTTAAGGGCGTGTTTGATTTTTCGATTCACTGAAAAATATCGTGTAAATATCTAATGAATATTTCCCTTGTATTTACCACACTCTTTCTAACGTTTGATTTGACCACATGCTTTTTTGACTCAAAAATCGAGAACACCACAACATATTGGTGGGTTCCACCGTGATGTATATTACTTATCTACACCGTTCATCTATTATGCCTAATGCATTTATGACATGAGCCAGAAAATGAGGCATATCCAAAGCTCAAGTGAACCACGCCACAGGAAAAAGGGAATCAAATACTCACCATTAAAAACCTCTTAGGGCCACTGTTTCTTGTGGTGTGGACCATTTGAGTGTTCGATGTGCCTTATTTTTCGACTCATGCCTTGAAATATTGTGTTAAAACGGCTAGACGGAGTGGATATATTATATACATCACCTTAGGGTCCACAAATATAAAAGAACTCTTTTGAACCGGCTTCCAATGTAGCAAGTAAAATGAATTTTCAAACGATTTTCAAAAGGTTGAAGTGGTAATAATTACCCATTTTAAGGGTATTTACATAGGCCCTGAAAAATCAAACACGCCCTTATTAGGCTTGTCTTGAATACACAGGGTGTGCTACTGGTCAACTTGACCGTAGGAACTAAAAGAGTATTAGCTCCCTTCTTCGTTGTCAATACTTTGTCTAATTATAATGCTCTACTTAGAAGAAATTGGATTCACTCTGTTGCGTGTATCCCATCATCTTCATATCAATTTATAATATTTTAGAATCAGGATAAAGTCGAATTGGTATTGGTCAATAATATGTCATTCTTAGCTACATCAAATGTAAATAGGCTTACGAGTACGGAGATGAAGTAGGACCTATTCTCTTCACCGGAAGAAACAAATATGGACATCCTACTGGGATATCTGTTAAGAAGAATCCATACGGTATTGTACGAGATATTACTGTTGTAATCCATCTAGTTAAAGCCTATCGAGGGACATTGTACCTTCTCGGCTAGTCATACACTGCACCATTGAAGAAATCTAATGACTAGTACACTGATAGATAATAACCGAACGATTAACTTCAAGGTTAGAAAAAAGAGGCTCGAAGAAAGCCTGAAAGATGTTGACAACAATTGTTTTGTAAACTTGGATAATACGGTTATTCTAACCAATGACATAGATGGAAATGAAATAGAAATGGACTTAAAATAAGCCCCTAATAAGTTGGAAGATTCTCAGGTTCAGGTTAAGGATCCTTTAGTTAGGTGAACCTAGGAATCAAGCAGGATCCTAAGCCAACCTTTATCAGTGGATTGTTGAAGCCACAAAATAAAGTTGAACTCAATGGTTTGCTCAGAGAGTTTGTTGATTGCTTTGTGTGGGACTATTAAGAGATGTCAGGACTACATCGAGCCTATTTGAGCACAGGTTGCCAATAAAGGAAGGGTATCGACTGTACAAACAGCCACATAAGCGAATGATAATAGAGGTCACTCAAAAAATAAAGGAAGAGATCGAACGGTTACTAAAGGTTGATTTCATCAGGCCTAATAAGTACGTTGATTAGATCTCAAACGTGATCCTAGTGATAAAAAACGGTAAGTTACACGTATGCATCAATTTTAGAAATTTAAATCTAGTCATACTCAATGATGAATACCCGATGCCTATAGCTGATCAGTTAATCGACCGAGTAGTTGGACACTAGATGGTTTCCTTCATGGATGACAATTTTGGGTACAATTAGATATACATTGCCCTCGACGATGTGCCAAAAATGACATTTAGGTGCCCTGGACGTTTGGAAACTTATTACTAGGTTGTTATGTCACTTGGGCTTAAGAATGCATGAGTTATATATCAAAGGGAAATGAATGTTATATTCCATGATATGATTGGCCAATTCATGAAAGTCTATGTCAATGACGTACTAGTTAAGTCGGCCAACGTAGGGAATATTCTCACTCATTTACGTAAATCATTTGAGCGAATGAGGCTTTGCAAGTTAAAAATGAACCCTTTTAAATGTGCCTTTGGGGTGTTGGCCGGTAATTTTCTAGAATTCCTTGTACATCGCTAAGGGATTGAGGTAGACCAAAATAAGGCTCAAGCAATCATAAGTGCTCACCCGCCAAGGAATAGACCGGAATTACAATGTTTCCTTGGCTAGGTCAAATTTATGCAAAGATTTATCTCTAATTATGCAGGAAAAACTAACGTTTTCTCCATTTATAAAACTAAAGCAGGAAGTTGAATTCAAATGGGAGGCAGAACATCAGCTAGCTTTTGAAAATATTAAAGATTATTTGATGAGACCACCAGTCAAAGGTCGATCGTTAAAGCTATATGCCGCGATATCGGCAAAGTCGGTTGGAGCACTACTAACCTAAGATGATGATAATCGAAAAGAGCGAGCTGTCTATTATCTAAGTTGGACGCTCCTCGATACCAAGAGATGATACTTTGCGATACAGAAATTATGTTCATCTCTGTACTTTATGGCCACCAAACTAAGTCATTATTTGTTGGCCAAAAGAGTTAATGTAATAACATTGATTGATTTAGTAAAATATATGTTGAACAAGCTAATTTTGAGTGGCCAAATCAATAAATGGGTTTTGGTTCTGTTTGAATTTGATCTTAGGTATTTACCTCAAAAAGTAGTAAATGGTTAGGTTATAGCCAATTTCCTGGCTGACCATCTGTATGACATAAAAGGTTAACTTTCATTTGATGTTTTAGATTTGCATTATGTGTATTTAATACCCTGAAAGCTAATTTTTTATGGCTCGGAGACCTATAAAGCTTCGAGAGTTGGGATTATTTTAATTGCACCCAATGAAAATAAGCAAGAATTCACATTCCAATTAGAATTTGAATGCACCAACAATCAGGCCGAGTATAAGGCTATGATAATTGGTTTATAATTATTTATGGAACTAGGTGCACGAAATGTAATAATAGTGGGAGATTCAGAATTGACGATAAATCAGATGGTGGGATTGTTTAAGGGTACTAGCCCAGCACTGTTACTATACTATGTCTTGGCATCCTAAATGATGGACAATTTTGATGAGGTAAAATTAATGCACATAACTCAAGATCATAACATAGACGCCAATGAAGTGGTGTAGTTGGCTACAGGACTTGACATCCTAAAAGGATCGACCGAATCAATCAATATGGATCGAGGTGCAGCATTTTCAGTAAATGAAGTCAGGACCATGGCCGACCAATACAAAATCAAAATTTTACATTCAATGACATATTATGCGCAGGCAAATGGTCAGGTTGAGGTTAGTAACAAAGTAATAAAGAAAATATTGAGAAAAATGATCGAAGAGAATTCCTACGAATGTCATACGAAGCTGTCTGAGGCACTTTAGGCATACAGGAATTTACCTCGTACTAGTACTGGGATGAGTCCATTTGCATTAACATATGTACATGATGTAATGGTACCCCTGAAAGTTATTGTGCTATCATTAAGGGTCGCACATCAAGCTGGGTTGACCCCTCCTGAGTTCATGGAAGCGATGTTGGTCGAGCTCGAAAAGTTAGATGAGACCTGCACAAGAGCCTTAGACTCTATAGTTGCCAACAAGGCCAATGTTGCTCAGGCATATAACAAAAGAGTGAAAGGAAAGTCCTTCGGGGAAGGGAATAAGGTTTGGAAGGTGGTGTTACCAAGAGGGCACAAAGAGCAAGCCTTGGCCAAGAAATTGTCATCTATTTTGGGATGATCCCTATATTATCACCCAAGTTCTTAAGGGTGGAGCGTATGTCTTATTGGATAAGAATGAAAAAGTTGCAAAACCTCTAATTAACAGTCGATTCTTAAAAACTTATTACCCCTCTTTATGAGAGGTAGTGCAGGGTTAGGCCGAGTTAGAAAAAAGGGTAACCAATAAATGTCCTACCCCTAATCATGAAAAGAAAATTGATTTTATTGCTGAAGGAAGGAATTTAAGCCATCAATCATACAAAAAATAGAAATGCGGTAAGAAAAGGGAAAGGCTTCAAGCAGCTCCTGTATATGCTGCCTTGATCACCTCAAACTCCTTTAGCGCGGGTGCTCTAGCTGCCTTAGCCTACTTCTTCTGACTTTTCCAACCTTGCTACCAAACCACAACACGGTCGAGGAAAGCCAAGACTTCATCGGTGTGACAACCGACTATAGTGACCTTGCTTTTAACTTCCTTCTTCCGGGCAACGCTCTCTTGTGATCGATCCTGGTAAAGATTGATTTGAGATTCCACAAAGGCCACTTGATCTCAAGAGTCAAGGTGATCCCTCCCATGATAAAGATGTTTAGTCTCATTGAGATCATCGACCAGTTCTTGGTACTGGACTTGGAAAGTTCGCAGCACTGCCTTATTGAAGTGATGTTGACGGTTCCAGCGTAGGCGATAGTTTCATGCCATGTCATAATGGGCGAAAAGGGTTTGGATTTTGCATGAATAACAGAGTGCTCCCTCATCAAGTCAGTGTACTTTTAGACCTCCAACCATTGTTTGAAGTAAACATCTCCAAGATGCTTGAGAGAATACTCAATTCCCACAGTGAGAATCTCATTAAAAAAGGCTATGGATTGTGTGTAGAAGATAGAAGAGAAGATAAGACCGAGTCTATAGATAGTTCAGAGGTAAAAGAAGCAATATGGAGGTATAGGATGCAGAACAAAAAGGAATGATGCTTTTATAAGGGTTATCAGAGCCATTTAATAACCACATTCGATAGCCGTGGCGGTGGGAATAACCGAATTAAGGTTTGCGGCCGAATCATATTCTTAGGAAGTTGGAACGCACAACCATAATAAATGCCCACTGCTTGAAAAACGGTGCGCATATCTCCCCATTTTCATGTGCCCCATCAGCCAGGTAGTTATAACAAAAAGAAAGGCGACCGAGCTCGAAATGCAGCACTACACCAGTCAATTTAATTAAGTAGAAAATTGTCAACAACCCAATCAATGATAACATTCCTTTGCTTAAAATCGACAGATAAGGTAAATTTTGATAAACTTTGTGATCTTGGTCTTTTTTCACATTCATTAAATGGTGCTTATAGCTGGAAGATTCTCATTGGCCAAGTATCATAGATTGAATGCAGTTGATCATAACGGCGATACCATTGTTTGGTATTTTTGTTCTGAAATGTCGAATGCCAATATCGGAACAATAAAGATATTATTTTACGTGGAGAATTATATGGTTGAGTGAGTAGCAATATATGTGTGATGAGCAGAATATGACAAAAAACAATTTTATTGAAGGAAAGATGAGCCAAAGGCCCAGTTACACCAAAAAAATAAAAAATAAAAAGAGGAACGACCACCGGCTGAGAAGAGCTGTTTAGGCATATACCACCTTTATTTTCTTAAATTCATGGACAACGCGCATCTTATCGACCTCCAGAGTATCCTTCTAGATCTTCTATTGAAACCACTCCTCCATGAAGATGTTTAGGAAGTGCAGGTGTTAATCGATGCAACTGCCGATTGAGGAAATTCTGCCTTTTGCCTCTCTCGTTAGCAAGGCTGACACGTGTTGAGACACAAATATTGCATAATTTTCCTCATTTATAACTTCGTTTTATGAACATGAATCAACTTAATGTTCTATTTTACTTATGTATGTGTTACAATGTGAATTTAAGAGCTTGGATTGAAAAATGGTGCTAAAAGTATGGATTTGATGCTCAAGAATCGCCAAGGCAAGGGATGGATCCTAGGAGATCAAGATTGAAGAATTCACATGCCAAAGATCCAAGAAAACTAAGTGAGGAACGAAGAGAATCGAAGATTTGAAATGAAGAATCCTGACATTGTCCTGAAAAAGTATATTTTGAAACTCTAAAGTCTATTTTGAGAAACTGTGCAACGTGAAGTGTATTTTAATAAACTGCAAAGCGTGGAGTCTATTTTAGAAAACTATGTAAATTTGAGGCGGTTTCTAGAGTTTTCCAACTTTGTATAAAACTTGGCGTTCCCCACTTATAAATAAGATTTCTCAGGGCATTCCTAAGCATCATTGAAAGTATTCAAGAGTAAGATTTAGGGTTTTTAGATGGTTTTCAATTTTATTAAAGTTTTATAAATTATTTTTTTCTTTTAGATCTTTTCTATTTGCATTTATTTCTTTCTTGTTGCTTTCTTTCTCTATTCTAATTATATTTTTCTAAGTTCCCTCTAACCCAAGATAAAAGGGAAGCACATTAGTTTAATGTTTTCATAGTTATGATGATTGATTATTTTAATGATGAGAAGAATGTTGTATGCGTTTTATCTATTGTTTAGGTTTAGTTTTTTATCTTAATATGAGATCCATATGTTTCTATCATATGAGATTCACATTAATGAATAGGCTTACCTTGGATCAATTAGATTTCCTAGATAGAAAAGGTTTTTAACCTGCTACATTTCTTTGATTCATTATCTTATGGATATTGAATGTTTAAAATCACTGGCGCTTGAGAATATAAATCAATGGTGCAAATCTATGATTTTCTAATATTTTATATCATTTATTTAAAATGTTTAAATTGTTTTATTTTTCGATTAGGCCGACCATAGTGATCGAATTCTAGTTGTGTTATCCAAGTCATCATGATTTTGGAACATTAATCTATGTGTGAAACTTTGAAGCTTGGGTGTTGTTTACAAATTACTTGAATTCCATACATTTAAAACCTTAAAAATCATTTCATTTGTTTAGTTTTCATTACTTAATTAATTTTGCATTTGATTTTCTCATTCTCACAATTCATCTCCCTGAGGGATCGATCATGTATTCACAGGATATTACTTACGAAGCTCTACACTTGGAGGCAAGCAATCAAGTTTTTGGCACCATTGCCGGGAAGAGATTAAGATAGATTAGATCTGTGCAAGATAGCTAAGGTAAGTTTTCTTCTAAACCCTCCAAATTTTCTGTAGATTTTCTGTTTTTCTTTGAAAATAAATTTAGTTGGGTCTTTCAAGCACTAACTATGACATAAGGTTGCCCTGCTTGAGATTTTATCACCCAAGTGCTATAGTTGTCCTACAGTTGCTATTTGATCACAAAAATCATTCGCTGAATCTATTTTTCATATTAGCATAGTTTAATTTTTGCATTAGTTTTACTTTTGTTGATTTATTTTTTATTTTTGCTTTATGGTTTGAACCCTCATGGTCGGCTCTACCGCATGGGTTGTTGATTTATTTTTGCTTTGTGAATTGAACCCTCATGGTCAGCCCTACCGCAGGGTTTGTTGATTTATTTTTTCTTTGTGGATTGAACCTTCATGGTCGGCCCTACCGCCTGAGTTGTTGATTTATTTTACTTTGTGGATTGAACCCTCATGGTCGGCCCTTCCTCCTGAGTTGTTGGTTAAGTTTTTATTTTTATTTTAAGTATCATACTTGCTATTTGAATTAGTGGTATTTGTTGTATGGTATGGATGATTTATGTCCCGTTGGAGTAAGGATTAAAATAATTGACTCTCCTCCGAAGGCGGACTAGTTTCACGGCTTGATCATTCACTTAGAGAGAGGCAGTCAACATCATTTGGATTCCATGGCAGACCTAGTTGATAATTTAAATCCAAATATGCCAGATCCAACTATAAATCAAAATAGAGAAAATCAACATAATCCTCCTCTTGAGGATGAAAATGAAGTTCATATGAATGTGTTAAACCAACTACGAATTTTACGTGAACGTCTACACCCTGAGAGATCAACTTTACCATCTGCTCACACAAGGAACATTGATTTTAAACCAGGTGTGATTCAATTGATTCTTAAATTTCGTGGCTTGGATTCTGAAAGCCCCTACTCGTACTTCAAGGACTTTGAGGAAGTAATTGCAACATTACAAGTAAATAATGGCAATAGAGATGCACTTAAACTTAAGTTATTCTCATTTTCTCTAAAGGATCGGGTTAAAGCATGGCTCAACTCTCTACCTAATACCATCACTACATGACAAGCTTTAAGTAGAGAGTTTTTTAAAAAGTTCTTTCCCGAGCACAAAACAAATATACTAAAACAAGAAATCATGTCATTCTCCGAAAAGGGGAATGAACTGTTTTTCCAAGCTTGGGAGTGCTTCAAAGACCTTCTACTTACTTGTCCACATCATAGTTATGAATCATGGCGCGTGATTGATGCATTCCAAAAGGGGCTCACTATGGATACCCGTCAGTTCATAGAGATGATGTGTGGTAGAACCTTTCTTGACAAAGATCATAATGAGGATTGAGATTTTCTAGATACGTTAGCAGAGAATGCGCAAACATGGGATGTATCTACTAAACCAGACTAAACTAGACCCATTCCTAGAGAAAAAGCGGGGAAGTATGTCCTAAGAGAGGAAAACAACCTTAATGCAAAATTCACTGCATTAGCTAGAAAGGTCGAAGCCTTGGAAACTAGGAAGGTTGATATGGTTAAAGCAAAGACTTCTTTAGGTAATTTTTGTAGCATTTATGGTGGTGTAGACCATGACACAAAAGATTGTCCAATAATCTCAGTTGTACAAAATATCACGCATGAGCATGAGTAAGCAAATGCTATAAATAACTACCAAAGATCAATTATGCAACTAATAGAAAACACGTATAATCAAAATTGGCGTAACCATCCTAATCTTAGTTGGAGGAATGGACCACAAATTAATGCACCCAATGCACCTCAAATGCCTCCACAAAACTTCTTTGGGGCATCTAATAATGCACCATATGTGCCCTTGCAAAGCGATCATCTATGGAAGATGCATTGACCGCATTCATGAACTCTCAAGCTCAAATGAATGAGTCTCTAATCCAATCAAATCAGGAATTAAAGACGACCGTGGCTAGGATTGAGACTCAACTAAATGCTAGGAAAAAAGGTATCATTCCTTCTCAACCTATGCCAAACCCTAGAAACACACATTTCATTAGAGACTCAAATCCAAGTAAGCTACATCATGAACAAGCAAAGATCATCATTACCATGAGAAGTGGAAAAGATGTCGATAACAAGATAATCCAACTGGTAGAAATACCAGATAATGAGCCACCATCTCAAGAGAATGATGAACTGGCTACGGTTAAAGAGCCGCAAAAACAAAAGAATAAAGAAACTAAGTCACATGAGCCTCCAGTTCCATTTTCAGCTAGAATTCGGAACCCGACTGTCCGCATAAAATATCAAGATGTGTTGGATGTACTCTCAAAGGTTACTGTTAATATTCTTTTGCTTGATGTTATTAGACAAATTCTATCATATGCTAAATATCTCAAGGACTTGTGCACTGTAAAGAGAAAATTAAATGTGCACAAAAAGGTCTTCCTTACAGAGAAAGTGAGTGCTATCATTTATTAAAGAATCGTACTCAAATGCAAAGACCCGGGAAGTCCCACTATTCCTTGTATTATTAGGAATTTCCAAATTGATTATGTTTTGCTAGATTTGGGTGCAAGTGTCAACTTAGTACCTTATTCGATTTATAAATAAATGAGGTTAGGGGAGCTTAAACCAACCATGATTACACTCCAACTCGCTGACCGCTCCATTAAGGTACCAATGAAAATTTTAGAGGACGTGCTAGTCCTACTTCCCCGTGGATTTTATTGTACTAGACACTGAACCATATGTAAATGCTAGCACTCAAGTTCCCATTATTTTAGGCCGCCCATTTCTAGCAACTTTAAATACAATCGTAAATTGTAGGAATGGAATCGTGAACTTATCTTTTGGTAACATGACTCTAGAGCTAAATATTTTCAATCTATGTAAGTAGCTCATTGATAATAATGAGATCCGTGAGCTGAATTTCATGGACTGCTTAATAGAAGAAGAGGAATTGGAACCTAGTCTGACTAAGGAATTGATTCAAGTCTTTGGGGACTTGAAAATTTCTAATTTAGAAAAAGTGTTTACTGAAATTTGTGATGATAATGAGAGCACTACCACCCAGGACATTAGTATGTACTAATGGAGACCACGTACTCAAATCCTATCTATTGAGGACTTGCGACCTTTGCCATCACCAACCAATGTTCTAAAGCTCGATTTAAAACCACTACCAAATGAGATTAAGTATGTATACTTAGGTGAAAATAAAACTTTTCTTGTGGTGATCTCTTCATTTTTACACAAGGATCAAGAGATTAAATTGTTAAATGTTCTAAGGGACCACAAAAGAGCCTTGGGCGGGACCATTTCTGACATCAAGGGTATAAGCCCTTCCATATGCACCCATCGGATCCACCTCGATGAAGACGCCAAGCCAATTAGACAACCTCAAAGGCATCTTAATCCAAACATAATAAAAGTTGTAAAAAATGAGGTGATCAAATTATTGGATATAAGAATTATTTACCCAATAGCCGATAGTATTTGGGTGAGTCTAACTCAAGTAGTCCCAAAGAAATCTGGAATAACTATCGTGTAAAATTCTAATAGTAAACTCATACCAACACGTGTCACCACAAGTTGGTATGTTCGCATTGATTATAGAAAATTGAACCAGGTCACAAAGACTGACAATTTCCCTCTACCATTCATTAATCAAGTTTTAAAGAGGGTAGCAGGTCACTTCTTGTATAGTTTTTTTGATGGATATTCCGAATATAACCAAATAGAGATAGCCCTAGAAGACCAAGAGAAAACCACATTCACTTGTCCATTTGGCACGTTTGCTTTCAAACGGATGCCATTTAGATTGTGTAACACCCCAGCAACTTTCCCACGGTGTATGTTAAGTATTTTTTTAAATATGGTTGGAAGTTTCTTGAGGTTTTCATGGACGACTTCTCTATATTTGGGAGTAGTTTTGAGGAATGTTTCAACAATTTATCTCTTATCTTATTTAGGTGTGAAAAGAAGAACCTTGTCTTAAATTGAGAGAAATGTCATTTCATGGTTCAAAAGGAAATTGTTTTGGGCCATGTTATCTCCAAAAATGGAATCAAGGTAGATCACTCAAAACTGGATATTATAGCTAATCTACCTATCCCTCGAACTGTCAGAGATATTAGATCACTTCTAGGGCATGTTAGTTTTTATGAAAGATTCATCAAGGACTTTAGTGCCATTACTAGATCCTTGACTAATCTTCTTTAAAAGGATGTCCCATTTAAGTGGACAAATGAGTGCAAATGCCTTTAATAAAATTAAATCATCCCTTACCACTACACCTATAATGCGTCCACCAGATTGGACACTTCCTTTTAAACTAATCTGTGATGCAAGTGATTATGCCATAGGGGTTGTTTTGGGCCAAAGGAAAAATAAACGGTCCTACATTATTCACTATGCGAATAAAAGTCTAAACTTGGCCCAAGTGAACTACTCGACAACTAAAAAAGAGTTACTTGCAGTAGTTTTTGCTTTAGATAAGTTTAGGTCCTACTTGCTGGGATCCAAAGTGGTCATTTTCACGGACTACTCAGCTTTGAAATATTTGCTATCTACGAAGGATGTAAAGTCGAGACTTTTGACATGGATCCTCCTATTCCAGGAATTTGACTTAAAGATAAAATATAACAAATGAGTAGAAAACATAGTGGTCGATTACCTTTCCAGATTTGTGTTAGATGATTCCACTAAAGAGATGCATATCCAGGATACTTTTTCTGATGAACAATTATTTGCAATCTCCAAATTTCCTTAGCATGCAGATATATTGAACTATCTTGTAACGAGAAAAATGTCATATCATTGGAAGTCACAAGATAGGAAACATTTTGAAACCAAGGCTTGGAACTTCTTCTGGGATGACCTGTATTTATATAAATATGGGACTGATCAAATTTTTAGACGCTGTGTCCCAAAGGATGAAGTTCAGAGTGTTATTCCCTTTTATCACATGGAAGCATGTGGTGACCATTTTTCTGCTGAGAAAATCACTGCAAAAATCCTGTAGTGTAGTTTTTACTGCCCCACCATATTTAAAGACACCTATGTTTTTTGTGTTACTTGTGGCAGATGTCAAAGGTTGGGAAGAGTGTCCCAGTACAATATGATGCCTTTATCCCCAATTTTACCATTGGAGATATTTGATTGTTAGGGTATTGATTTTATGGGCCCATTTCTATCTTCTTTTGAATTTTTTTATATATTGGTTGGTATGGACTATGTTTCAAATTTGATTGAGGCAGTTTTAAGTAGGACCAATGACAACAAAGTGGTCATACGATTCCTCAAGGAAAATATTTTTTCTAGATTTGGAACTCCAAAGGCCATCATTAGTGATGGCGGGTCTCACTTTTGTAATAGGACATTTGAGGCTTTGATGAAGAAATATGACATCAATTATAAAGTGAGCAACCAATACTATCCACAAACGAGTGGGCAAGCTGAGATTTCTAATCAAAAAATTAAATACATTTTAGAGAAAACTATAAGGTCAGATAGGAAGAATTGGTTCCTCAGACTATCCGATGCTTTATGGGCTTATAAGATTGCTTATAAGACCCTAATTGGTATGTCCCCATACAGATTGGTGTATGAGAAGGCTTGCCATTTGCCTGTAGAATTGGAACATAGAGCCTACTGGGCAATAAAAAAATTAAACTTTGACATGGACCAAGTAAGTAGACAAAGGAAATTAGAGTTGAATGAATTAGAGGAGCTGAGGAGAGACTCCTATGAAAATTCTAAAATCTACAAAGAGAGGACTAAAGTTTTTCATGACAAAAACATCACGAGGAAGAATTTTGAACCTCAGCAAAAGGTTCTATTGTACAATTCATGTCTACAGTTCTTTCCGAGAAAATTAAGATCAAGATGGACAGGACCCTTCATTGTGAAGAATGTTTATACTCATAGGGCAGTTGAAATTGAGAACCCACGTAATGGCAAGGTGTATAAGGTTAATGATCAGATATTGAAGCCTTATGTGAAAAACTTTCATTTGGAAAATGAGTCTGTCCCTCTTCATGAATTAGAATATTCAGATTAATGCTCCTAGTCTAATGGAGCATTTATGTAGCATTTGTATCATATTCAATTTTTTAGTGTCACCTAGCAGGTGAGTTCTTCATGGTAGGTACTATCCACTATTTCTTTTATTTTTATTGTTCTCTACATTACATTGGGGACAATGTAGATTTTAGGTTGGGGGTGTGGATAGTCATCCACGTGAGTATTTTTTTTTTGTAAGGTTTATGGGGAAATTTTTTCAACATTTTTAAAATAATATATTTATATACAAGAATGTGAACATGATATTATACGAATTCCAAACGTAAAGTTAATACTTAGTCTAGGTTGATAGCAGTCAGAATTCTGATAACTGAAAATTATATATTTGAGTTCAATTATCTAATAACTAGTTTAAAGTGAGTTGTAATTTGATGTACTGAATTCACAATACACCCTAACTAACTAAGTGAGAAATGTGATATGTGAACTAGATTAACAAGTTTTAATTCAAACAAGGTTGGATGAACTAGTATCATTGATATATGCTTAAAAGAGAGAATATTGAAGAAAAAAATGTGATGAAAAAAGAAAATTTTATTATAGAGCATGAATGTACTAACCATAATAATCGTGTCGGTAATCCGGAGTAAGGATACCTAAGTATCCATTATTGTTGCCATTACAAGTACGATACTTTATGTTATGAAACAAACTTGGTGGGAATCTTCATCTAAAGGTGGTCTATAATAATGAGGATATGATGATAAAAGAAGAAATGTCATGAAGGAAATGAGATAACTAGAGATTTCATATTCTTGGGATGATTGAAAGGAGTTAGGATAGAGACTATGAATATTTCTCAAAATTAGACTAGTGTCACGGAGCACCTAAGTATATTGAATCATAACTATTTTAAATTTTGATTAGGTCTTTGAACTCAAGGATGTAATGGATTTAAAAATTGATATTCTAACTAACTTCAGACCTAGGATAAGTATTGTTTTGTTTTGGAATTCATATGATGAATGGAGGCATAATTGTATAAATTTTCGAGTGTTGAACTATTTTTCATGTTTTCAATGTTTGTGGGTAACATTTTTGGAAACCCTCACGAGACTATAACTCGTCCACTAGGGGTAACCTAGAGGTTTAAAGGCTTGTTACATATGCTAAATGCAATCGAGATTATCTGCGAAAGTGGTGTAGTTAGAATTTTCTCATTTTAATTTTTTTTTTAGAATTAATTTTTATTTTTATTTTGCTTTTTTTTCGCATATTTTGCTCGGAACTATCAAAATGCTAATTGGAGAGTGTGTTGATACTCAAATATTGCATAATTTTCCCCATTTATATCTTGGTTTTATGAACATGAATCAGCTTAATATTCTATCTTACTCATGTATGTGTTGCAAGATGAATTTAAGAGCTTAGATTGAAAAAGGGTGTTAAAAGCTGGATTTGATGCTAAAAAATCACCAAGGCGAGGGATGGATCTTAGGAGACTAAGATTAAAGAATTCACATGCCAAAAATCAAAGAAAATCAAGTGAGGAATGAAGAGAATCAAAGATTTGAAGTGAAGAATCCTAAAATCATCTTGAAAAAGTGTATTCTAAAACTCTGAAGTCTATTTTAACAAACTGCGCAGCATGAAGTCTATTTTAACAAACTGCGTAATGTGAAGTCTATTTTAGAAAGCTGTGTAAATTTGAAGCGATTTCTAGAGTTTTCCAACTTTGTACGAAAGTTGGCGTTCCCCACTTATAAATAGGGCTTCCCAGGACATTCCGAAGCATCATTCAAAGCATTTAAGAGCAAAATTTAGAGTTTTTAGAGGGTTTTCAATTTTATTAAAGTTTTATAAATTATTTTTTTCTTTTAGATCTTTTTTATTTGCATTTATTTCTTTCTTGTTGCTTTCTTTCTCTATTCTAATTATGTTTTTCTAAGTTCCCTCTAGCCTAAGCTAGAAGGGAAGCACATTGGTTTAATGTTTTCATAGTTATGATGATTGATTATTTTAATGATGAGAAGAATGGTGTATGCATGTTATCTATTTTTTAGGTTTAGTTTTTAATCCTAATGTGAGATCCATATGTTTCCATCATATGAGATCCACATTAATGGATAGGCTTACCCTGGATTAATTAGATTTTCTATATAGGAGAGGTTCTCAACCTGCTACATTTCTTTGATTCATTATCTCATGGATATTGAATGTTTAAAATCACTGGCGCTTGAAAATATATATCAATGGTGTAAATTCATGATTTTCTAATTTTTTATATTATTTATTTAAAATGTTTAAATTATTTTATTTTCCGATTAGGCCGACCATAGTGTTCGGATCCTAATTGTGTTATCCAAGTCATTATGGTTTTGGAACATTAACCTATGTGTTTCCTTGGCCGTTGTTTTCAAATTATTGGATTCCATACATTCAAAACCTTCAAAATCATTTTATTTGTTTAGTTTCCATTACTTAGTTAATTTTACATTTGATTTTCTCATTCTCATAATTCATCTCCCTGTGGGATCGACCCTGTATTCATAGGATATTACTTACGAACCTCTGCACTTGGAAGTAAGCAATCAACGCGCGACCGAGCCTGGTAATTAATAGTTTGCGAGTTCAAGAAGGAAATGAGATCCTCTGGGATTGAGGGATTCTTTGTAGCATAAGCACGCTCATTCTCCTTGATGTCGTACATGAGTTCCATGTGTTGAGCTTGAAGGACTCATATTAAAGTCATGTTGAATTGGTGGACCCTGTTCCAGTGGATGTAGTCGTTTCACACTCTCCCATTAACATCACCCATGGAGTCAGATTATTCTTGGGTAGAGGCTTGTTGTCTCATATATTCAACAATTCTCTGTAACTTGAACTTGAGTTGGAATTATCTATCTCCAACGTAGTAGAGTTTCCCCAATACCTCTAGAATTTTTTCCAGAGGTGCGTCAGTATCAGCAACGTCAGAGGCATCACTGATGAAGAGAGTAGTATCAAATAAGAGGGAAGACTGGCCATAATCAACAAAGCTGAGATTGAAAATCTCTTTAAGGTAGGCCTTGACCTCACTAAGGAAAGAAGAAGAGGATTGGTTAGAAGCATTGTTCGTAAATCAAAGATAGGAGTTTTTGAGAAGTATGTAGGTTTTTAGTGAGTTGCAATATGGGGTCTAGTGCTGTTTATATAGGCGATTACACCTTCCCCCACATTCGATGCATTATAAATAATAATGGCATGCAATGACGTCTTGTATTCCTGAGAAGTCAAAACGTGTAGCCATCGTGCCATTTTCTTCAGTTAAAGTAGTGCACAACTCCTCCTTTTTCGTGTGTCTTATCATTAAGTCAGTTTTTTATTGCAAAAGTAAAAGGAAATATAAAGTAAAAAATAGCCGATGAAACAAAATAAAGGTGACTCAGAGGCTAATTTTATTAGTTGTTGAATGTACAGGAGGAAAATTAGAACTCAAAAGAAGAAAATCTAGCAATCACATCCTTCAGTTTCTTCTACATATCATTCTTCCTAGCTAAAATAGCATTATGTCTCAAGCTATCCATCTAACTTGGTCGATCACCTTTGTTTGTGCTTTGGCAAACATGACCAGGTCCTTAATTACCCTTTTCCTCTGATCACGCTCCGCTTTCTTCGTCTCAAAACACCTCCTTGGCACCTCCGTTTGTGCTTACAAAGTGACAATATGCACACTCATATCCTCTAATGTGGCATTAGACTTCCTCAACTCTTCATGTTCGGTTAAGTGAGAGAAGACTTGGAAGCGATCGATGAGTTTGGTAAGCCTCTCAATTAGTTCAGTCGACGTAGCCGCTTGTACCCCCAACACATCCGTAGAGGTACCTTTGTTACTATATTTCTTTCTCAACTGCTTCTCATGAATGGCTAAAATGACAATTTTCACATCGATGGTATCCCTATCATGGATTAGCGTGTCTACCAAATTCTCGAAAGATCGTATAAGCGAATTCAAGAGAATCAAGGCTTGATCTTCATCTTCGATCTTAACCTCCGCATTCATTAGTTTATATCGCAACTCGTTGAAAGTGCTCACGTGTTCATTAATATCAGATCCCTCTGTCATCTTAAGATTATAAAATTACTTCTTAAAATGTAGACGGTTACTTAGAGGTTTCTTCACGTACAAACCATCCAGTTTTGTCCATACGCATATGGCAGTCTTTTAATTCAGGACATTGTCCATTAAACACAATTGTATCGAAGTTGTAGTCCTCTCGTTTAGTTCATCATGCTCTTCATCAGTCATAGATATAGGATGCTTCGCCTTGTCAAGGAGAGCATCTTTCAATCATTGTTGAACTAGGAGGCCTCGCATCCTAACCTTTCATAGCTCAAAGTTATTTCTCCCAGTGTACTTTTTCATTTCCTACTTAACATTAGATTCTTAGAAAATATGTTTTCAAATTTAAAAAATTCAAAAAGTCAATGTTTTATCCAATACCACTTAATGGGGGACACGAGGAAGCAACCTCAAGTTAGAATCAAACAATAAGATATTAAACAACCAATCACACAGAGAATACAAGGTTTTACATGAAAAAAACTATGGCACAAAGCAACAATAAATCCACTATGATAATCAAGGGTTACAAGAGATGAAAGAGCTTACCGATTCGAGAATATACCCTGAACATCATTAAAAAAAAAAAAAAAACTAGCTTTGAACTCCTTTTGCCCACTAAAAGACCCTAAGAACATTTGAATACCCTAATCATATATTACTAGCCCTTAAAAAGTGTTAAAATCGATAGAGGAAACATAACTCACAATTTCGCAAAACTGTGCAAGTCAGTCGATGGGAGCTTTGATCATATCGAGTGCCATCGACGTCCCATCGATGGGATCAAAGGCACTTTCGATCATATTAATTTGGACCCAATAGCTATCGAGTGAGAAAAGACAAAAAATATGGGATTCTCTCGATGGGATCGAGTGGGTTGTCAATGGGATGGAGTGGTTTGTCAATGCCATCAAAAGACCTAATAACAAACAAGTTTAAGACATCAAATAATAATGTGTAGACACACAAACACGTGAAAAATATAAGACACATAACTCAAGTACTCCACCTATCTAAAGGTGAGTGGCTCACACATCAGGATAGACCATACCCAACAACAAAAAGGCTTGCTTGTAGAATACATCAAGACGTATTGTTATAGGATGCATCAAGACTATAAGCGATGGAAAATACCTTGGAGGGAAAATACCTAGGATGGAAAATACCTAGGTTAGCGATGGGCCAAGCTTTTTCCAAGCCTGACCCATATTTTTTAAGGAATCACCAAACCCAACCCAAGCCCGTAATGGGCAAAAATAGTCCAGCCTAAGTCCAACCCAGACTACATTGATCAGGCTCCGCTCAAGCATGACCCAAAATACATAGGGCCTGGCCCAAGCCCGACCTTGAGCCTGAACCCGGCCATTAAGAGAGAGAGAGAGAGAGAGAGAGAGAGAGAGAGAGAGAGAGAGGCATAAATAGATCCAACCCATAACAAAAGGAAAGAAAAGGATTTCTTCAATTTCAAGAGAAAGGGATGGACTAATGGAGCATACTTGATGCGGAGTCATGGATTTGTTAGCAACGTCCATAAGTAGCTTTGGAACATTGAGTGTCAATGGCCATAAACACATCCTGAACCTTTCCATGCGAATGAGTGCCTTCATAGTTGCAAAGAGAATCAACTAGTCCAATTGATTTATAACAAAATCACCCCCAAAATTCAACACAAAAGAGACAAACATGCATAAATTCAAGATAAAATATGTAAAAATTCAACATATGTAAGAGCCTAAATTCGGCAAAGGTGTTGGCCTCAGCATGCCGGGTGTGGAACTGAACTTGCCACTGCCACAAACTCTAAGGACCTCTTGATTTCGAGGGAATTGGAAAATACCCTTGAAAAAGGTCATTATTACCTTTTCCCTATTTGAAATTTCAGATGCATTTTCATCTCAAAAATTGGTCCGAAAAAGCTTATTTACATTTGCAGACCCCACTGTGATGTGCATGACATATCCACACCATTTATTTATTTTATTAGAAGATTTTAGGGCCTAAATCTAAAATCGAGACAAATGCAATGCTCAAGTGGCCCATATCACAAGAAACAATGGCCTTGATGAAGAATTTGAGAAAACAAAGAACAAGAATTTAAAGATGGAGGATGGGAAAAGCGCCAAAGAGGGTAATGTGTGTTGAGAGAAGCTCAATATAGGGTTCAAGAGACGCTAAAAAAAAGGAATAAAAGAAGGAAATTTTTGCATTTTGAAAAAGAGGGAAAGAGAGAGAAATTTAGAAAGGAGGGAAAAGTTTTCAATTTGAATTTTGAATTTTTGAAAAAGTTAACGGGTAGTAATAGACTGATGGGCTTTTGACAACTAAGTCCAAACCCAGCCCGCTTGAGAAATGGGCTCAAGTTTTAAGCCTGAACTTTGCCCTCGGGCTTGATACTCATGCCCAAGCCCAGCCATTGACATCCCTTTTTGTTAACAGACTCCCAAATTAGAATATTTGATCATTGAACTTTTTTCCTTTGAATATGAACTATTTAAACAATCATTGTTATAGGCTATGGATTGAAGGTTAATGGCCCTCTACTTTCAAGATTTTGGAGCTTCATCTGTGTATCTAGTTGGATCAACAACTATGATACTGTTATATTCAAAAAGCGTGCTAATGTTTTTCACCAATTCTCATATAATAGAGGGTTCATGCACATGTGACCATTGGCTATGGGTGTCAATGGGCCAAACTGTCCTGACAGGCTTCTGGACCTGGCCCACCTCAGGCTGAGCTTGGGTTGGAGTATCACATCCAAGGGCTAGGTTCAGGCTTAAAATTTAACCATATTTTTCAAGCGGGCAGGGCTTGTACTTAGCTGTCCAAAAGTCCATCGACTTAAAATTTTCAAAATTTTAAAATTCAAACTGTTTTTTTTTTTCTTCCCTCTTTTCTGAATTCATCTCATTTACAAATAAAAACAAAATATTCATTCTTTTCTTCCTCTTTCATTCTCTCATCACCTATTACCCTCTTTATCCCTTTTCCTCTCTCCATCTTTATAAATCAACATGACTAGTTGGTTCTTTTCGCAATTATAAAGGCACTCATTCTCATCAGGAGAATTTGCAAGGATGCATATGCAACCATTGACACTCAGTGTTCCAAAGCTGCTTGTGGATTTTGCTAGTAAACTCATATTCTACGTAAGGTATGTGTTATATCCAAACTGTCCATCCATTTGGCCAAATTGTTGTAAGACTTGAGATGAAAAATAATATGTATATAAAGATCAAGTGGACCACACTGCAAAAAGAAGTGGGGGATTCAATCGTGTACCATTGAAACCCTGTTAGGTATTTGCGACTTATGCACCTTTTGATGGAAAAAATGTTATAGTGTGTAACACTCAATATTTTTTAATACTCCAGTGTTATCATGGAAATCTAAATTAGTTTATATGTACGAGGGAACACACATAACTTACCTTATACATGGCAGGTCGTACGCGTGTTTTAACGGTGAGAATCATTCTCCCTAAGTACCTTTTGGATGGAAAAAATGTTGTAGTGTGTAACACCCAATGCTTTTTAAAACTCTGGTGTTATCATGGAAATCTAAATTAGTTTACACATGCGAGAGAACACATGCAACTTACCTTATACGTGGCAGGTCCTACGAATGTTTTAACGGTGAGAATCATTGTCCCCTCTGCTATTTGTGGTGTGGTCCAGATAAGCTTTGGATGTGATTCATTTTTGGGCTCATGCTCTAGAATGAACGCGCCAAATGGATGAACGGTGTGGATATTATAACTACATCATTATGGGGCCGATGTAACTTTCATCTCCTTTGAACCGTTGGTACAACTTGGAGCGTCAGCGCTCGTCTGTTCGTATTCCCGCGCCACGTACCCACACCCGCCAGGTCGTGGTGTGTGGTACGCCAGCAAATCCGCTTCCCTTGCTCCCTTTCTTTCAAAGAAAACCTTTAACAATCTGATAGAGTATCATGGATGATACACAGTCACTTATAAACTGCAGGTGGAATAAAACTAATTCAAATTAAACTGTCCAAGTTAGGAATTGCACTTATTCGTTTGATTATCAGATTGGTAGACATTTATTCAATAGATAAAAATGAAGATTATATGATGGGCTTGTTTCAGAGAACAGGTATCCACAAATCAAAAGTTAGGATTGTTCACTTTAATTTTGTGATTATAACTTTTCTACAGTGACTTTCATTGCATGTGAATAAGCTCTGAGTGCCTGTGTATGACCTGTCATTGACAGCCGGAGTGTCAAATAACTCAACTGGCTTTACTTGTTTTTTAATGAAATGGCTCATTAAAGAGAAATTTCCTACCGTACGACCTATATATGGCCACCAACCTTTTGAAGTTCACCTGTACTGCCCCATTTCTCAGGTCGAAAATGCCCTTGCTTTTCCCTCCGGAAGCGGATCGCCTGGTGCTCGTAGACAGCGCTGACGCGCCTCGAACTCCGAGTTGTACGAACGGTTCAAAAGATATCAAAGTCCCATGGCCCCACAGTTATGTATTTATTATATCCACAACGTTCATCCATGTTTCGAGATCATTTCGGAGCATTTTCAAAAAAAAAAAAAAAAAATCATATCTAAAGATCAACTGTACCACACCACAAAGAGCGCGGAAAATTGATTTTCACTGTTAAAAATTTTGTAGGGCTCACCATAACATTTATTTTCAATCCAATCTATTCATAAGATCACAACTACATGAATGAAGATGAAAAGCAAATTTGATAATGATCCAAAACTTCTGTAACCCCTGAAAGGGTTTCTATAGTAGACATTCAATCCTTCACTATTTTTACGGCGTGGTTTGATAGTTAGATCTATCTTATTTTTTGTCTCAAGCTTTAATACGAGTTTGCCAAATAGATGGACGGTTTGGATATAACACATACCTCATAATGGGACCCACAAAAAATAATAGGGATTACAACTGAAAAAAAAAAAAGAGCCAGTGAGTCGAGTCGACTGGGTTGAGACTTAGTCAACCTGGTCAGTAGCTATAGATTATAACCATAGCTATAACATGATAGTCTAAGCACTTTTTTTTTTTTTTTTTTACATAGAGAACTTTATCCTACCCACATTTTTCTCTAATACATATTTATTATAAATATGTATATGTAAGCATATAAAAAAAATTTCTCTATTTTTTTTCATTCAAGAATATCTTCTAAACCAAAATTAGTTACTTGATCTACCATATATGATTTTGGGGTAAGAGAAGCTACTTTAGCGAACCAACCTGGTTATTTTCCAAGATTCTATTAGGTTGATGGTTGAAAATCCATTTCATTCACTTCGCGATCAATTTCAATCAGTTTGCAGTCAATTTCATTCATTTCATTCACTTCGCTGTGAATTTTATTAACTTCGCAGTGAATTTCATTCACTTCGCAGTCAATTTCAATCACTTCACGGTCAATTTCATGTATTTCACAGTCAATTCCGGCGATTCCCCTTCACTTAACGGTCAATTCAATTCATTTCATGGTCAATTCCCTTCACTTCACAGTGAATTTCATGCATTTCGCAATCAATTCCCTTCACTTCACGGTCAATTCTATGCATTTCACAGTCAATTTCGGTGATTCCCCTTCACTTCACAGTCAATTCCCTTCACTTCACGGTCAATTCAATTCATTTCACGGTTAATTCCCTTCATTTCACAGGCAATTCCATGCATTTCACGGTCAATTCCCTTTACTTCACGATCAATTCAATGCATTTCACGGTCAATTCCCTTCACTTCAAGTCAATTTCATGCATTTCACGATCATTTCATTTCATTTCACGGTCAATTCCCTTCACTTCACGGTCAATTTCATGCATTTCACGGTCAATTTCGGCAATTTCCCTTCACTTCACGGTCAACTCCATGCATTTCACGGTCAATTCTGGCAATTTTCCTTCACGGTCAACTCAATTCATTTCACGGTCAATTCCCTTCACTTCACAGTCATTTCTGTGCATTTCACGGTCAATTCGCTTCACTACACGGTTAATTCCATGCATTCCACAGTCAATTCCGGCAATTCCCCTTCACTTCACGGTTAATTGCCTTCACTTCATGGTCAATTCAATGCACTTCGCAGTCAATTCCCTTCATTTAATGGTCAATTCTGTAAGGTCCGTATCTTAGTCCGTACCATTCCGTAGATTCTCGTAATCCTCCCTGTCGAATTTCAGCGACCCGCGACTTGTAATCGATGTTTGCGCGTGACCCTGAGTTGCACCCTGTCAACCTGAGTCGACTCAACCCGAGACTTGTACCCTAGCGCGTCGCAACGGTTCCAACGCCGCGTCTCACGTACCAAGGCAATACATAGGCTAAGAGCTGCGGGCCCGCGCATATCTCAAGGAAACGCCGCGCATTTGTGAAGTCCAAGAGAGGAATCTCTACAAAATATTCCATCAATCCCATCAAGGGTCAAGTACAAGTCAAGTACACACATCACTCAACATATCACCCAACACATCACTCACCCCATCACAACCCATACCTCTCATACACAACAACCCTAAAAGTCAACATTTCCATCCCATCTCCTCTCTCTCTCTCATCCATCACTCCATCCCATCTTCTCTCTCTCTTATTTCTCCCTTCTCTTCCAAGTAATCCAAAAAAAAAAACCCAACGTCCAAGCATTTCTAAGCTCCAAAAGAGCCAAGTGTGACCCACTTCTGACCCTCTCATCTCTCATCTCAACCCTCCATACTTCATCATCTTCCATCAAGATCGAAGCCAAGGAGTTTGGCGTTTCATCGGACGAAGAAGTTCAATGGTGGGTGATCTTGGATCTACATTTTTAATTTTTTATGATTTAAGGGCCCACATATGATGGGACCCACCTTGATGTATGCTTTGTATCAAAGAGGGGCCCATAGTGGCGGGGCCCCTCCATCATCACCACTCTCTCTCTCTCTCTCTCTCTCTCTCTCTCTCTCTCTCTCTCTCTCTCTCTCTCTCCCCCTTCATCTCTCTCTTTGATGATAGAACGTGGCCCACGAGATGTATGTTTCGGATCCACACCGTACACGTGCGTGACCACCACGATATATGTGTTCATCTATGTCGTCCATCCAGCGGCGTTATAGCCACTAGACTAACGTCAGCATCTGTGGGACCCATGCATGATCTATGTATTTTTATCCATCCTGCTGGGCAGCATGGGCCCCACACATGTGCAGAACCCCACCATGACGTGTGTGCCATCTGCACCGTCCATCTGGACGGTGCTGTGAGGGACACCAAGATGTATGGGTTTTATCCCGACCATCCAGCCACTAGGACATGGTCGTGATCCCCACCATTGATGTACGTGTTTCACCCATCCATACATCTGGGTGGGGCGCACCATGAAGCATGTGCTTCATCATCAGCCGTCCATCTGGATGCTGCTGGACATCCGTCCAGCAGCTGTGAAGGCGTTTTGAGTTGGACATGGCCCACCTCTGCTCGAATTGATCCACACCATCCGTTGCCCAGATGTGGGGCCTCACCTTGATGGATGTGTTGAAATCCAACCTTCCAGCTGCTGTGGGATCCCCGTGGTATGTGTTATCCCCACACCATCCATCCATGGGCCCCACCTGCAGTACGTGTGGGTCCACCACGATGTATGTGTTGCATATCCACCATCTAGCTTGCTGAATGGTGGGAACCCACCTCACGTATGTCTTCTATCCACGCTGCCCATTCGTGTACAGGACAAGGGACCCACCCACACATGCTACACATGTGGGGTGGGGCCCACCTTGGGGTATGTATTGTATCTGCATCGTCCAACGTGGGACGGTGCCAGGCACACTGTGAAGTATGTGTTTTATCCTGGCCGTTCATCAGTGCTGGATGTGGCCCACCATGGTGTAGTGTTTCATCCACACCCAACGTGGCCCACCTTTGCTGGATTTGATCCACATCGTCCGTCTAGATGGTGGGCCACCACGTGGACCCACCTTGATTAATGTAATGCATTCCACACCGTCCATCTGGACGGTGTGTCGTGGAGCACACCTTGATGTATGTATTTTTAGCCACGTTGTCCATTCTGTTTGCTGGACAGGTGTGGCCCACCATGATGTATGCGTTGTATTCTCACCATCTAGACGGTGGGACCCACTCTAATGTACTTCACAACCACGCCGTCCATCTATTTTGGCTACCACGTGAGGCCCAGATGATGCGTATGGGGCCCACTTGGGACGTGCAGGGCCCACCTTAATGTGGTGTTTATGCGGCCTGTTTGGTGAGCCAAAAAGTGACATATGGGAGACCCGATCTGATGTGTATGAGGCCCGGGTGCAGGGCCTACCTGTTGTGTATTTTAGGCCCATGTGATATGGCCTGATGTGATGTATTCGAGGCCCATTGTGGTGTATCGAGGCCCATTGAGATGTATCTAGGGCCCATAGGCGAGGCCTAATGCGATGTATGTGAGGCCCATGAGTGAGGACCAATGTGATGTATGTGTGGCTCGTTACGTTGTATATGAATCACTTGTGTGGTCCACTCCTTGGGAGCAATGTTGGTTAAATGTCCATATTAATGGGTAATGATGGTTAAATATCCTCATTGTGACCTTCCCTTAGGCCTTATTAGGCCCATTCTCATCATTCTCTAAGTGGGTTGACCCTAGTCATTGGGCCCCATTTGCATGATCCATCTATTCTCATTGGGTTATCCCCAGATGTTGGGCCCCCATTAGTTATTAGTAGGATTATTTCTTTTATTTTGGAGTCCATCCAGGACTCATTTGGGCCCCCTAGGGCATCTAATGGGCCATGCAATAGTATGGTGAAGGAACTTTTTCCGGATCCTTAAGATTGTGGGTAGGCCGCTTAGGCCCAACCTTGATATAAGGGGGAGTACGTCATCATCATATAATATGCTTAGCATAGCTCCATGATCCATGCCCATACACATCATATGTATCCTTGATGTGAGGAGTGATTGATCATAGCACATGCCATTGGGCAAATTATTATGGGACTCCTTGATGGGAGAGTTGTCCATATGAGCGCGCAGTACGCGCAGAATTGCTGCATGACTGGATAATGTGATTCATGCATCTTGTATGGTATGACATAACTACTATACGCCCTACCAACATCAGGGTCGTAGCCTCCATAAGCGTATCATGGTTGGCAGGATTGGACACCGAAAATATTGTTTCACATGGGGTGCTATAGATGTCCCTGAGTGAAATTTTCTAAACCCTTATGGTACCAAGAGGTTACTCCAACGTCTAGACTGGGTGGATACATAAGCGCCGAGTGTTGAATACCAGGAGGCCGCGCTTTCCACTGTGTCGTGGTTGGTTGGAAGGAGGTGCGACCTTACCCGCCCGAGAGGAGGGGGCAAAGCTAGGCTGAGTTTGACCAGCTCGAGGAATGGGTCCGCTATCGACAAGCCAGGCTCGATATTGGCAAGCGGATAGTGAGGTCTCTTCCACTTACCTTATTGCACGCGATAGGGCAGAAATCTTGTTTGGAGTGTACTAGACCACGGTGATATTCCAGAGTTGACTCATATTGAAATGTGGACCCAGCCTTAGGATTGACATGCTTGAGTTGCATCTCGCATCGCATGGCCTTAGTATGGCCGACATCATTCATGTCTTGCATCCCATAGCCTTTATATGGGCGATAGTATTCATGCCTTGCATCGTATAGCCTTGGTACGACTGATAGTATTTATGGATTCACCAGTATATTCCGCATTACTCTGAATTGCATAATATGTTACTACCTCGCGCACACACTTACATCACTCTCTAAGCTTTTTATAAGCTTATGCACGACCGTTGCGTGTAGGTGACGTTGGATCGCAGCAGCGCTGAGGCAGGAGCGCATAGCAGATCATCATAGAGATTTTATATATCTTTGTATTTCCCTTTCAGCATTGTACTTATAAGTTTTTTTTTATCATAATGGAAATGTGATTGAGTTGTCGGTTGTTGTTTGTGGGTTATGCTTAGTTATGCTTATTATGAATCAAATCCATGTTGAAAATCCTCCTTGTAGGATCCTAAGATTAGAACCTGGCGTATGAGCGCTGGGAGCCGAAAGCGGGGTACTACGGAGGCTATGAGCGCCGGATTCAATGATCGAAAATTTTGTGAGCCCGATTTTTTAGTTTGGGGTGTGACAAATTCTATGCATTTTATAGTCAATTCTGACAATTCCCCTTCACTTCACGGTCATTTCCATTCATTTCTCTGTCAATTCCGGCAATTCCCCTTCACTTTACGGTCAATTCCCTTCACATCACAATCAATTTCGTGCATTTCATGGTCAATTCGCTTCACTTCACGGTCAATTCCAGCGATTCCCCTTCACATCACGGTCATTTCCGTGCATTATACGGTCAATTTGCTTCACTTCACAGTCAATTCCATTCATTTCACGGTCAATTCCGACGATTCCCCTTCACTTCACGATCAATTCCTTTCACTTCACAGTCATTTTTGTGTATTTCACGATCAATTCGCTTCACTTCACAGTCAATTCCGGTGATTCCCCTTCACTTCACGGTCAATTCCCTTTACTTCACGGTTAATTCAATGCATTTCACCATCAATTCCCTTCACTTCACGGTCAATTCCCTTCATTTCATGGTCAATTCCATGCATTTCACGGTCAATTCCGGCGATTCGATCCCCTTCACTTCACGGTCAATTCCATGCATTTCGCGATCAATTCTCTTCACTTCACGGTTAATTCCCTGCATTTCACGGTCAATTCCCTTCACTTCACGATCATTTCCATTCATTTCACGGTCAATTCCATTCATTTCACTGTCAATTCTCTTCACATCACGGTCATTTCCGTGCATTTCACGGTCAATTACATGCATTTCACGGTCATTTCCGTGCATTTCACGATCAATTACATGCATTTCACGGTTAATTCCGGCGATTCCCCTTCACTTCACGGTCAATTCCCTTCACATCACGGTCATTTCTGTGCATTTCATGGTCAATTCGCTTCGCTTCACGGTCAATTCCATGCATTTCACAGTCAATTCTAGCGATTCCCCTTCACTTCACGGTCAATTCCCTTCACTTCATGGTCATTTTCGTGCATTTCACGGTCAATCGCTTCACTTCACGGTCAATTCCATGCATTTCACGGTCAATTCCGGCTATTCCCCTTCACGGTCAATTCCCTTCACGATCAATTCAATGCATTTCACGGTCAATTCTGGTGATTCCGCTTCACTTCACGGTCAATTCCCTTTACTTCATGGTCAATTCAATGCATTTCACCATCAATTCCCTTCACTTCACAATCAATTCCCTTCATTTCACGGTCAATTCCGGCGACCCCCCTTCACTTCACGGTCAATTCCATGCATTTTGTGGTCAATTCCCTTCACTTCACGGTCAATTCCATGTATTTCATGGTCAATTCCCTTCACTTCACGGTCAATTCCATTCATTTCATGGTCAATTCTCTTCACATCACGGTCATTTTCGTGCATTTCACAGTCAATTCGCTTCATTTCACGGTCAATTCCGGCGATTCCCCTTCACTTCACGGTCAATTCCATTCATTTCACGGTTAATTCCCTTCACATCACTGTCATTTCTGTGCATTTCACGGTCAATTCACTTCACTTCACGGTCAATTCCCTTCACTTCACGGTCATTTTTGTGCATTTCACGGTCAATTCGCTTCACTTCACGGTCAATTCCATGCATTTCATGGGCAATTCTGGCGATTCCCCTTCACTTCACGGTCAATTCCCTTTACTTCACAATCAATTCAATGCATTTCACCGTCAAGTCCCTTCACTTCACGGTCATTTCCATGCATTTCGCAGTCATTTCCCTTCACTTCACGGTCAATTCCATGCATTTCACTGTCAATTCCCTTCACTTTATGGTCAATTCCATGCATTTCACGGTCAATTCCCTTCACCTCACGGTCATTTTCATTCATTTCACAATCAATTTCGACAATTTCCCTTCACTTCACGGTCAATTCCATGCGTTTCATGGTCAATTCCCTTCACTTCATGGTCATTTTCATTCATTTTACGGTCAATTCCCTTCACTTCATGGTTAATGTTGAGGATCAAAAATTGTATATTAGACTCCAGTTATTGCCTGGATTTACGAACATGGTATTGTTTAACAACCTAATTTAATCGTGTTTGTGATGCAATGTGTATTTACGAGCTTGGACTGAAACAGAGTGCGAAAAGCATGGATTTAATGATCTGATGTCACCAAGGCAAGGGACGGATCACAGGGGATCGAGATCGATGGATTTACATGCCAGAGATCCGAGAAAATCGAGAAATTGAAGCTTAAGTGCCCTAAAAAGGGTTCAGAATGTGAGATCACAAGGTTCTCACCATCCGTTTGGCTTAAAACTTTACAAATGGCCTGAAGACCATAAATTAACCATACACATAAAATTTTAGCCATTGTATCCCTTTGAAAGTGGCCCAATGTACAGATCAGCCCCCATATCAGCAATCTGGGGCCCGCCGGATTGCTGGATACGCTTCAATTTTGGACTCAACATCTTAAATGAGATGGAAAAATGGATGGACGGAGAGGATTTCTCACAAGCATCACATTGAACCTTGCATGTACAGTGCGTACACAATGGTGTACATACACCGGCTGTGCATCGGACGATCAGCCAAGTCAAAGTCGTGCTGACCCGTCTCTCCTGTACAAAACGTCCAGCGGACGGATAGCGTCCATCTAGTTTTGAGTTGTGGGACCCATACATCGTTCAAACGGTAGATCTGGACCGTCTATTAAATCCATAGGACGGCCAAGACCAAGGCCTAGGTGTCCTTTTTCCACCATGCAAGCATCTTCACGTTCCCAGACGTTAAACGCAGGATGGACGGCAGAGTATAAGATCTTGTGGGCCACACCGATTTCACTCAAAAAACCACCATAACGGAACGGTTTTTCGAGGCGAACACAATGGTCAGACTAGATTTCATTTTTGACACCGATCTTGTTGGCCCCACCATCTCGCCAGCGCGAATGGAGCTACGTAAGATCTGTTCTGCAGCTGGATCTGTCGATCCAGGTGGGCCACCACGGTTGGCCGATGAAAATATCCAATCGTCCATTATATTCGCCATCCAAAAACATCCCAGGTGACGTTAATTTTTGGGAAATAAAGCAAGGAAAGGGGAAGGTTCACGCCTGTTTTCTTAGCTGCGTAAACATCTTTACGTAGACAGTTTCTTGGTTGCGCAAGGAAGCACCGCCTCTGGCACACAGAAACGACTTCGGTTGCCTATAAAAGAGATAGAGATAGGGTCGTAGATCATCATCATGGAGACGATGGAAGCCAAGAAGAGCAAGAAGGAGAGAGAGAGTTCAGCTGGCTGGTTCTGTTTCTTCCCTGTTCTTCTCAATTTTAATAGTTTTTTTTAAAAGATGTTTATCCTAATCTATACTAGGCTAAACCTCTTAGCTAGGGCTAAGAGGTAAAGCTTGTAGCGTGATGGGGAGACTTTTTGTTTGAGCCTTTTTGTTGAGACTGAATTGATCTTGAATTTAGTTTAATTATGGGGAATGTTTTCAGTTTTTAATGGTCTGTTGTGACTGAAATTACAATGGGTCTGCGATAGCTTTGAGCATGTTCCTTTCCTTATTTTGATTATGACTCCAGGAAGCCCTATTGTTCACTATCGTCTCCTACGCATGGTTGGATGACGGAACCCTTCCTAACCTTCATATATCTTGTTGCTTGGTTACCAATTGGTTTAATTCCGTTGTTTATTTTGTCTCTTGGGCATGATTTGGTGATGGAATCCATTCTAATTCTTATACCTTTCATCTCTTGAAAACTAGATCAAAGGAAGTTCAGATTTGATATTCATGGTTACACCCTCCAACTGAATGCAGATGGGATTTTAAATCCAGTTAAGCTCTTGAATCAAGCATAAAGATCTCCCTGATCTCTACAAGTAGATCCTCTGAATCCTTAGTTTCCTACCTCTAATTTCTCTAAGTTTTAGATAAATATTTCATCATTATTTCATCAATTATATTTAATTTAGATTTTGATCTTAGTTTAGTTCTAGTTCTATTTAGTTACAAATTACGTACAGGTTCCAGTCCCTTGGGATTTGACCTCGGTCTCACTGAGTTTATTACTATATCACAACCCTATACTTGGGGAGTGAACAGTTAATTCCATGCATCTCACAGTCAATCCCGGCGATTCCCCTTCACTTCATGGTCATTTCCATGCATTTCACGGTCAATCCCCTTCATTTCACGGTCACCATAACATTTATTTTTCTTCTAATCTATTCATAATGTCACAAAAACCTAGATGAAGAGGAAAAACAAATTTCATAGTGTTTCACAACTTCTGTGACCCCTAAAAGGGTTTCAATGGTAGTTGTTCAATACTCCACTGCCTTTTACAGTGTGGTCCACTTGATAGCTAGATCTATCTTATTTTTCGTCTCAAGCCTTAATACAAGTTCGCCAAATAGATGGACGGTTTGGATATAACACATACCTCATAATGGGACCCACAAAAAGCAGTGGGGATTACAACAGGGAAAAAAAAAACCAACAAGTCGAGGTCGACCGGGTCAGTGGCTATGGATTATAACCGTAGCCATAACCGTAGTAATCCCCACCGCTACGGTTATAGCTACAATTATAATCCGTAGCCACTGACCCGGTCGATTGGGTCCCCGACTCGCTAGATTTTTTATTTTCTCCATTGTAATCCCCACCGCTTTTTGTGGGTCCCATTATGAGGTATGTGTTATATCCAAACCGTCCATCTATTTGGCGAACTCGTATTAAGGCTTGAGACGAAAATAAGATAGATTTAGCTATTAAGTGGACCACACTGTAAAAGGCAGTGGAGGATTGAACGTCTATCATTGAAACCCTTTTAGGGGTCACAGAAGTTTTGGATCAATATGAAAATTTTCCTCTTCATCCAGGTCTTTGTGACCTTATGAATAGATTGGATGGAAAATAAATGTTATGGTGACCGTGAAATGCATGGAAATGACCGTGAAGTGAAGGGGAATCACCGGGATTGACTGTGAAATGCATAGAATTGACTATGAAGTGAAGGGGAATCGCCGGAATTGATCGTGAAATGAATGGAAATGACCATGAAGGGAAATTGCTGTGAAATGTATGGAAATGATCGTGAAGTGAAGGGGAATTGCTGGGATTGACCGTGAAATGCATGGAATTGACCGTGAAGTGAAGGGGAATCGCCGAAATTGATCGTGAAATGAATGGAAATGACCGTGAAGTGAAGGGGAATCACCAGAATTAATCGTGAAATGAATGAAAATGATCGTGAAGTGAAGGGAATTCACCGTGAAATGCATGGAATTGATCGTGAAGTGAAGGGAATTGACGGTGAAATGCATTGAATTGACCGTGAAGTAAAGGGAATTGACCGTGAAATGCATGGAATTGACCGTGAAATGCATGGAATTGACCGTGAAGTGAAGGGAGTTGACCGTGAAATGAATGGAATTGACCATGAAGTGAAAGGAATTGACCATGAAATGCACGGAATTGACCGTGGAGTGAAGAGAATTGACCGTGAAATGCACGGAATTGACCGTGAAGTGAAGGGATTTGACCGTGAAATGAATGGAATTGACCGTGAAGTAAAAGGAATTGACCATGAAATGCATGGAATTGACTGTGAAGTGAAGGGAATTGACCATGAAATGCATGAAATTGACCGTGAAGTGAAGGGAATTGATTGTGAAATGAATCGAATTGACCATGAAGTGAAGGGGAATCGCTGGAATTGACCGTGAAATGCATGGAATTGACCGTGAAATTAAGGGATTTGACTGTGAAATGCATGGAATTCACTGTGAAGTGAAGGGAATTCACCGCGAAGTGAAAGGGAATCGCCAGAATTGACTGTGAAATGCATGGAATTGACTGTAAAATGAAGGGAATTGATTGTGAAATGCACGGAATTGACCTTGAAGTGAAGGGAATTGATCGTGAAATGCATGAAATTGACCGTGAACTGAAGGGGAATCACCTAGATTGACCGTGAAGTGCATGAAATTGATCGTGAGGTAAATGAAATGAATGAGTTTGACCGCGAATTGATTGAAATTGACCACGAAGTGAATGAAATGGATTTTCGACCATCGACCTGATGGAATCTTGGAAAATAACCAGCTTGGTTGGCTAAAGTAGCTTCTCCTAATCCAAAATTATATATGGTACATCAAATAACTATTTTGAGTTTAGAAGATATTCTTGTTAAATGAATAAAGAAAGAAATGATAAAAGAGAGAAAAAAAATTTATATGCTTATGTATAGATATTTATATAAATATGTATTAGAGAAAAATGTAGGTAGAATGAAGTTCTCCATGTATTAAAAAAAAATAATAATAAATAAAATGCACGGATTGCTGCAGCAGTCCGTATATGTTTTCAATGGCTACGGTAATAGCTACGGTTATAATTCGTAGCCATAAGAGGCCCTTTCTGAAATCACTTTTCTGAAAAATTATGGCCATTTTGGCCTAGTAAATGTGCGTCCGTACAGATGGGGCTTATTCCGGTGATGTAAAAAGAAGTGGGCTAAAAAGTTAGTGGGCCACATATAGGTCGTACAGTAGTAAGTTTCTCCGCATTAAAAGCACACATACTACGAAATAGATCGCAAACCCAAGTTGTGAAAATGTTTTGATAGCACCCTCAACCTACCGTCCACGTGGCAGTGTAAGATTTGCATCGGGTCCATTCAGGTAGTAAGTCCCATTATAGATGGACCACGAGTAAAAATTCACCCAATGCAAATAATTCCTTCCATCCATTAGTTGGTCTTTGATTGGACTGGAAATAGCAAGAGCATGCATTTACCGGTTGGCATGCAGGAGGAAACGGTATGGATATGATAGTTTTTTAAGCATGGGTTTTGAGCTATAAGTCATTCAAGGAAGACCCAAATAGGTTGACAGTCCCGATTCAATTTCTCCACTGCCGCGTGTATGGTCAAACGTCGGTTAACCATGTTACAGTAAATAAATTCTACCATATCATTTCCCACTAGAAAAAGAAATAATTGTGGCTTGAGACGCCGCCTTTTACCCAGCGGGATTTGGCGACGTCCCAGGACCTTATGTTACCAAGTTGGACTTTAGGAAGAAATTGCCCCCCTAGTATTTTTGCAAAAGTGAGTCTATTTTGCAAAAGTGAGTAGAAAGTTGTTAAAAGTATATGTATTTTTGTATTTCTAAATTAGTCCGTACGAGTGAAGCCTACTTTCCTGCTTAAGGTTTTTTTTCGTGTCCAATAAAAAAAGGTTAGTAATATATTAGGTCTATACAACATAAAAGATTAGATATAAGGGCTTCCAATCCAATCTACTTTAACCGCGCAGATATCTCATATGTATCATGGTGGGGCCTAGAAATTTAAACTAGTCTTTTGTGACCCAGTTTGCAAAATAGAAGAGCAATTGTAATTTCAAATAGGTGGAGTAATAATTACAAACTCTCAATGCATGAAGGATCGCATATAAACTCCTTATGGTACATGAAGGCTCACATATAAACTCTTTATAGTACAGTGTGTAAGAGACTATTACTCTATATGTGTGTGTATGTGTATGTGTGTGTGTAACAAGTCTATTTAATCTTTGGGTGAGGACTTTTGATAGGCGCCTAGGGTTCTAGGAGACCTCTGCGTATAGATGCATTGGTCCTTAAGCCTATTTCATGATTTTCTCACCCCTCCCATCCTAAGAGTTTCTTTAAGAAAGGAAGATTAGATTAAAAAAGTTAAAAAGAAAAAGGATAGATAAAGAGAAAGATTAGATGATCTAAATCTCATTGAAATGTATAAAAATGACAGCCAACGGTTCAACTACGCATTTTCACCTCTAAAACTCACGGATCCTAGGTGATTGGAATAATGGTTACATCCTAGGTTGAAGATATTTGGCAAATGTGTGATGATGATGAAAATGTGGTAGAGTTTTATAGGGACAACTCATTTTATTTCTCAATGATAGGTTGTAATCACACACTAACCAGATGTCATAAAGACATCCATGCCTATTTAGATAATGGGAAAAGAAAAGAAAAGAGAAGAAAATTACAGCAATTATCCTATAATTATTTTCTAAAATTTTTATGAGCATCGTTGAAATTTGAATTTTCATGGATTTCATTCTTCGGAGACTTTTTTGGGTAGCAAGTAAAAATTTCATAAAACTCTTATAATAGTCACCTTTTATATTCTGCATGAGAATTGCATTATAATGTCTTAAATGATGTCTTTTTAAAATATAATATTTTCTTTATCCAAACCTAGTTAAAATTTTCATTATGAGAAAAGTTATCCATGTTCTTTTATTTTCTTTTTACACCGTCTAAATAAGCCCAAACATCTATCTTTCTCTCATTGCACTAAGGAGAGATTACTTATACAAATTCTAAGGAAAAAAGAAAAACAAAATTAGAGGATATTACAACTAATATTCAAATTTATTAAGAATGGAACAATGAAAAATTTAAAAGATTAGGAGAGGATTAACCTTGCTTTGAATTTACTTATACAACTATTTGTTTAAATTTGTTCTTAAAAATTCACTTGCAATTCACATATTTTCCATGGAGTGGTTGGTACATCATTTTCCACATGTTCTTACCCATATTGGAAGTATGGAGATTTTCAAGTACATATTATTTCCAAAACTAATAAACAATAAATGATGAAAGAAATAATAAATTTTATTAGTAGTAACAGTACAATGTACTGGGGAACACTTTCCACTTGAATACATGGACCCAATATTAGGAGCAAATACATAAGACTCCTTGGAATCATTCTTAATTTCCATTCTAAATGTTGTTAATGGGTCAGGCCTGAGATTGGCTTGAGCCCAAATTTTGAACTATTTAGGCCAGGCCTATTGGGCGGGCCTATTAAAAATTTTGATTTTTCTTGGCCCAAGTCCAGCCCATTGACAGCTCTACTTCTAAGTGCTAAGAAACTATGTAGTATGTATGGGAGGAAGAGGAGGATTAGAGGCAAGAGGGAGGGCTTTGTAGATCGGAAGAAGTTCCCCTGATGTTGGAACATGAGGATGTGGTGTGTCCACCCAATCCATTGTATACTAGGTTGATGTTTTTGAGTTGTACATTTTGACATGGCACGCCTTTGCTACATAAGAGATTGACTGCGATCTGTGATGTTGAGCTGCCTCGAATGTTCGTAAAGCTAATGTCGCTGAGCTTAACACGTGAAGGGGTCTAAAAGCCAAAACACCAAACCAATGTAATATGAGTTAGTATTTTTCTTTTTCGAAGTTTTGAAGATTTTTCAAAGTAACAAACAACAAAGAAATGTAATGAGTTAGTGAAAAAGTACCAATTTGGTGCACGATGCATGTGGACAATACTCTTGATCTATGATGATTGGATTGTAAACATTGTCCATAATTATATTTTTGAATGCGAAATTGGATGCCGACAGGATGGAAGAGTCTTGCCATGTCTTGATCCTTATGCCGTTGGTGGTCCCGGTGATGGTACAGTTCCTCACATTCACGCCCATCACATTCTCTTCATTCGGGTACTTTCCAAGGCTACCGATGCTGATACCATGTCCTGGCCCACATAAGATGTTGTTGATGGTGATATTGGAACTGCCAGGTCCAATGGAGATGCAATCGTCACCAATGCCTATTACTGAACTATAAATCTTGACCCCACTCGAGTCTCCTATGTGGATACCATCCGTGTTGGGACTGTTCCTGGGTGCAGAGATGTTAATGGATCGGAGCTTTATGTTCTTGCACCCCACAATGTTTATGTGGAAGAACTTGCTATTCACTGAAGATATGCTACGAATCGTTGCATCCGTCACGAACATGAATCTTAGGGACTGTGATTGTGATTAGAATAAAAACAAGACATGAATTCTTTTCGTTAGTCATCTTTATGCCATCCCATTTATTTAGCTAGGAACCATAATAAAACTTACCGTTGGTAATAGCTTGCATTTTTTCATCTTGGAGCATTGGTTGTGTCGCCAAGCTGAAGCTCCTTGACCGTCAAATGTCCCACCTCCTGTGACCATCAATCCATTAATGTATTTGAACTCTATCCAACTGTCTGAATGAAACTTCTTAAGACCAGGCGCCTTCACCACCCTAGCAACTTGAAATACAATAGCATCCTTGCATGGCCCTTTTAATACAACTAGACCAATAAGAAATGTACCTTTGGGAATCAAAACCCTACCCATATCATCCCATGCACATGCCTTCGTCCATGCATCCAACAATGCCTACAAAGCATACAAACACATGAATAACTTCAATGTCGTGTACTAGTCACATAGGAACCCAATATCATTGCATGCGCATACTCACCTTTCTACTATCCGTTTTGCCATCTGCGATTGCACCAAAATTCTTCACATTGAAAACTTTTTCCAGCATGACGGCTTCAACCACCCATACAAACATGAACAACAAACAAGTTATTTTCGAGATTCAATTTCGGACCCATTTCTCTAATCATGAAAAATGTATTTTTTGAATATGATTTCTTCAACTTGATTTTTCCAGTGGATGGAATGAGAGCATTTGCGTGGGGTATTTATATAAGTAGATGCAGGAAAATCTCACCTCTCTTTCCTCTAACATCTTTTAGTTTTTTTTAGGTTCTAACAACTTATCATCCTTGTCCTTCCACAAGGAAAATATATTGTCGAAATTGTATGGTTGAGACATCCCCATCACCGTCCAGTTGGCAGGGGGTAGATCGGTAATGTTAGCCTAGCACGCCCTGCACTGAATGGTCCATGCTCGAAACGTCACACAAAATGAGTGATCCTAGCCATCTGGTTGTTGGGACTTTAACGGACGGTAGAAATGAAAAAGTACTAAGGGTGGATATTTTGTAGGGAAAGGGGTGAGAGATTGAAGGCTAGGATTATCATATTGATGTGATTTTTGAACAACCACCTATCTATGTTAGTGTCTACTGGATGAACGGTCCTGATTAACTGTTTAACTTGTGACGTGTTCAGCTAAGGGGGCATATATGATATATGTCTGTATTGCACTATGTTACACGTATAATTTCTCTCTGTATTTAGATTTTTTGTTCCACAGCTGCCAACCTATAAAACATCTCTCATTTTAAACTCTCTCTCCATATTTAGATTTTGTCCCGCAGCTGCCAACTTGTAAAACATCTCTCGTTTTAATGTTGAGAATGCTTTGATACTCCGCAGCGTGAAAGATGATCCACAAGTAATTATAAACTATTTAGAAATTTCACTTTGTGTACCAGCTTAGATGGATCATGAACCAATAATTACTTTCACTCTCTCCAATTATTAGACTTTTGGACATTTATTCAACGGTCAAAAATGAAAAATATCCTTTGATCTTATTTTAAAAAATAAATGTCCACATATCAGAGGTTAGGATTGTCCCAACAGTATTTTAACTTATCTAAAGTAATTTCAATAATTTAGTCAGATTAATTTTTACGTTGTTATGTTCCACGTTTACCATTTCAAGTGCCTGAGTATCAATCGTCATATGCAACCCAAATAATCAATAGCTCCATCGTTTTAGGCCCATTTGGTGTGCCACGGTGTTGTTATTACCAAACTACCTTAATTACGGTAAGCTAATCTTGCGTTTGGTAGGAGTTGAGCCAAAGTACATCGTAGACCAATAGACATGAGGGTGGAACTTTCATGACATCCACACCGTTCGTCACATACCCTATCTCATTTGCATTAAAACAAAAATTTATGACCATCCAGACGTCAGGTAAGCTTCACTCTCGGAAGACCTTAGGTTGGACCAACCTAATGTTTATACCATCCAATCCATGTGTCACATTAGGATGAAGGAATTATCAGAAAATTACAGGATTCAAAAACTCAGGTGGGCTATACCACGTGAAAACTGAGGTTTTTAGGTATAATTTTACGGGGTGGCCCATCCGAGTATTGAATCAGACTGATTTTTATGATAAAGGCTAAAAAAGGGGCGATGCACGTGATGGACGGGATGGATTTTATACTTGTTAAGTCTTTTTTCCGGTGTTAGAGAAAGTGACGCAGTATGCTATTCTCCCACTAAGTTACGGCGTCCCCTCCTTACATTACGGTACAAAGGCCTTTTTCTACGCTAAGAGTGCACTCAAACTATGATATAAACCGTTCATATTCTGAATTCTATGTTGTCCACGCCATCATAAGAAACATTTCTTGAACGGATGAGTTGGTATGAAGATGAATATTTTATGGTTCATATTGAAATTCAAAATTTAAAGGACGGGATCATCATTATTACAAAATAACTTCAATATTGTAGCAGCCATAATATGAAAGCACTACAACGGGCTTAGCCGACCGATAGGCTTATCCTTTGCCCGCAGCCTGTTTTAACGGCTGCGGGCGAAGGGTCCCTTCATATTAAAAAAAAAAAACCCTAGCCATTTCCGCCGCTGCTCCCTCTCCCTCTCGCACGCTCTCCTTCTCCCTCTCTCCCTCTCCGGCGCGCTCTCCCTTTGCCTCTCCCTCTCCGCTGGCTCTCCTCTCACTCTTTGAAGTTTGAAGTGTTGGTATATAAACGAATATAGACGAATCCTCTATCACACGAATATTCTCCCTAGTGGCCTTCCTCTCTCACACGAATCCTCTCTCCACTATCGTTCCTTCATCTCCACTAGCTCAATTCGCTCGCTTTCTGTGAGATCTTGATCTTCCTTCGATTCCATCATAAGCAGATGATTTTCCCATCTCTGCCCTAATTTTTCTGTTTTCTGCACTGGATCTGGCACTGTTTTTTAGTTGAAAATCAAGATTAATAGGCATTACTGTATAGGACAGGGCTCTGGCACGTCATCGCAGGGATCTGTCTCTTCATCTGTGCTATGGTTGAGTGGTACTATGGTTAATGGGATAGGTCTCACTGCGGATGGTCCATCCACCAATGATTCCTCGAATTGGAAGATCCTAGCTGTTCTTTCGGTTGAATGTGAACCATTTCTGATTTTCTCTCCTAAAACCATCTATTTGTTGCAAAGAATTCCCCGAGTGAGTGATTTTCAGCACAGGGGTCATCCACAGCAAGGCCCATCATATCAGTGGTTTGGATTCTTTAACCATGAGCTGGACTCGGCTACAGTTCTATCTGAAAACAGATTTACTATTTCCAACTTACATAAATAGGAACCATCCTGTGTACTTTCAAGTTAATAAGCCATCTATATCATCTCATTTTGTGGTTTGTGAGTGATGCTATTGATATTGACTCCTATTGATGATGGTGACGGGCCAGGGGCTTAAAAAATCTGTAATGCTTTGTTTTTTTTTTTACTGCTTCCTGTAACTTCTTTGGGCAGGCGATGAATGGTTAGGACAGTCTAGATCATAGGAATTTTGCTCCTATGTGATGGTCAGATCGGTTTATGTAAATAATTTTGGTTTATCCACGCACTTATGGTTGTTCTTGAGACATAAAGCCCATTTACATTTATGTTGCTGCAGTGGCATGAATATTGATTTGGGGCAGAAACAGGTAGACAAGGAGCTTTCTTAGTACCGTTTCTGTTACCCAAGCTTCTGCCTAACAACCTTACATCTGAAAGGCCAATGAAACACTGGCATTTTGCTCTCCTCTCAGTTTCAAAAAAATGGAAAAGCTTTGGGAATGACCATCCTTCAACATGGGAAGGAAAACATGAGCATTTTTCTGATTGTCTTCTCTTTCTTTTTACAGGCAATAGAGGTGCAGGAAGGACACCATTGAACTGGGAGACCCGGACCCACATTTCCTGTCATGTAGGCCTTCACGTCTATTCTTTTACCCATCATCTAGTATGTTTATATCTGCAACGACTGCCACATTTAATTTTCAGGTGGCTGCTCGAATATTACAGGATACAACAATTGGAAAGAACTATGCTTCAGATAAGGTGATCCATCATGGACATGTCCTTTTATATGCTTTGCCTAATGTAGTGTAGATCCGAAACTTCTGATATTTCCTTTTCCAACATTATTGAATGTATTGTAGATCCGAAACTTCTGATATTTCCTTTTCCAACATTTTTTCAATAATGTCATCTGTGATAAATTCATGCTAAAAATAATGTTCCCTGTTCCTCTGAAATTACTGGATACTTCTGGGATTTTTTAGCAAAAAGATAAGGGACACTGATGGGGTAGTATGTTATACATGTCTGGTGATGATAAATCAGTTTCAGAGCTCAGTGATACATGATACCTTACTGATAACTAGGACATTTGGCAGTACATTTCCCGAAACATGTACATGTCAGCCCCTCTTATGATTCAAAAATAGATCCCCTCAGAAAACCTATGGCCATCTAGACTTTTTGTAATCTCGAGGCTAGAATTATGAAAAGAAATCCTCCCTAATTTTTTATTAGGGCCAGTTTGGCTTTATGGAAAAAAAATGAGGAAAAAGTGTTTCTTGGAAATTGTTGTAAAGGAAAAATTGCTTCTGGTAGTGTCTCCTTCAGCATATCTCTTGTATGATTGTTTCATTGCTTTTTTAGGTTTAGATTTTCCTTGATATTTGTTAAGATTAATACATTTGTACTTCTTGTAGTGTCTCCTTTAGCATATCTCTTGTAAAAATTGCTATTGCATTAGCTGAAAAATGGGATTACTCTGTCTAGGTAGCCATATGCAATTGGGAGCACATGATTTGTAGAGATGTGGGAGCACTGGATCATTTCTCTAATTTAAATTTTAGTTTACTCAGTTCATAATTTCTGTGTTCAGATATCCCAAATACCAAAAGCATTAGTTAATGCATACAAGAAAGTAGCAAGAACGTAGGAGGAAAAAGTGTGCAAAAGATGTGTCTCTAGCAAGGAGTCAAGGACCATATCCTCAACATATGTATGAGAAATGAGCTAGTGCTATCAAACCACTATAAGCTATAGTGGTCCTAGTTGCATCAGTACGCTTGGACAGTCCAAAAAATCAATCTGAACTGTCCAATTAACTCCAATAGGCATTTCAAGGGCTACCCTGCAAAAATCACATTGTTTAGATTCTCCAATTCATCTTTAATTTGGTCTGGTCATTTATAGCCATCTCTTTTCCAAGCCACATATGGTATGGTTAGAATTGCCAAACAAAAGGCTTCTTTAGAATCATTGGCAAGACTCTTATTGACTTTTGACCCTGATATAGAGAACTGAATGGGCATTGGTTGCCTAATAGAGTAACAAATGAGAAAGAAATCTCATTTAAAACATGATACATTATGCCTAGGTTTGCAAGCGTGGTTTGCTACAAAGTATACAATCCACCTACTGTAATTAGGATACAATGGGATTATATAGATATGGGATCTATAGTAGATGGACCGTGTTTAAGAAATGGGGCGTATTAGACAATCGTAGTGGTCAATTTTACGAACTGAATTTTGACCGTTGGTTATTTCTTTGATGGATGACCGGGATCGTCTGAATTGTGTAATTTGATTCTCTTGCCATGAGAAGTTGGAGACATACGACGGTTTGAATCAATCGATCAATTAATTTATATTATAGATTGGAAGATGATGCTTTAGTAGATAGACGGTCTGGATTAATACACCTGATAAACTGAAACATAAGGGCAATCAGATATACATGGTCCTGATTGAAAAGTTTCCCAGAAATACCTATGTGGGGCCCACATAATGAGTTGGATAACATTCACTATCAGGGTGGGTCCCAGTAAGATTCTGATGTGGTGTAGCCCACTTCAGTTTTCGAACGGCCTGATTTTTGCGCTCAAGCCCTATCATGAGTTGGCGCAAAAGATGGACGATGGATTTTACACGCACATGAGAGTGGGACCCACAGAGATTTTTATTGCACGCGCTCCCCTATTTCAGGAAATACGGGTTGAGAAGGTTCTACGGAATGCACTGACAGGGCCCCTCTGGATGGATGGTCTGGATTTATGCATCTACTCTATAGAGATAAGATATTATGGTAGTGGCTACAATGGAATATTATAGATCATGACGGGTGATGTACGAATCTCGACCGTCCATCTTATCCTTCCTATCATGATAGCCCAGATTGAAGAATCACTCATATCAAACAATCCCAGCCATCATTAAACTGCGGCCATCCGCAATTATAATTCTCAACCGTTACTTTGAAGACCACCAATCGGACGGATATGATCATCCAATTTATTCGTATTTTGAACCTGGAGCCATCGGCCATCCATAATAGAAATTACTAAATGAACAGTTGAAATGAAATGTGTCATTGCCACGTGTACTGTGAATAGAGGGCTACACTAAAATACAGCTCTGCCGTATCATTTCTTCGCTTTTCTCAGTTTCGTTTCTCCTCTGTTTTAAAAAGCAACTTACGGGCCGTATTTCCTGAAATAGGGGAGCGCGTGCAATAAAAATATCTGTGGGTCCCACTCTCATGTGCGTGTGAAATCCACCGTCCATCTTTCGCGCCAACTCATGATAGAGCTTGAGCACAAAAATCAGGCCGTTCGAAAACTGAAGTGGGCTACACCACATCAGAATCTTACTGGGGCCCACCCTGATAGTTAATGCTATCCAACTCATTATGTGGGCCCCACATAGGTATTTCTGGGAGACTTTTCAATCAGGACCATATATCTGATTGCCCTTATGTTTCAGTTTATCAGTTGTATCAATCCAGACCGTCTATCTACTGAAGCATCATCTTCCAGTCTCTAATATAAATTAATTGATCGATTGATTCAAACCGTTGTATGTCTCCAACTTCTCATGGCAAGAGAATCAAATTACACAATTCAGACGATCCCGGTCATCCATCAAAGAAATAACCAACGGTCAAAATTCAGTTCGTAAAATTGACCACTACGATTGTCTAATACGCCCCATTTCTTAAACACGGTCCACCTACTATTGGTTATACAAGCTTCTTATAAATATGATTTTACCATAGAAACTGATTGTTCATGTCTATTGTTTCTTCATTCTTAGTAACAATCAAAATTTCTGCAATGCTTGTAAAGAGAGGAAACCTTGTCCCAGACTGACAGTAACCCACATTTCAACAACTTTTTTCAAAAAAAAACAAAAAACAAAAAACCTCGTCTTCTGCAACCCTGCTCTTAACTACAGTATTTGGTAGAAGACACCATTTGCCATCATAGATCTTTTATGAATTTAAATTGAATTACTGGAAAGCAAAGAATCATCCAAAAGTTTACAATTAAATACAATACCTACAATGGAGAAGAATCTAATTTGTGGACAGTTAAATTTGTTTGGCACAAACAAACCCACTTCAAGAATCTGGATATCTTTTGTTCTTTTTCTTTTTTTGTTTTCTTCTTTGGTGATAGATAAGACATATGTCTGATACTGATCTCATAAAAATTAAAGAATAAAGATCTTTATTTATTTGGAAACAATGAGGTTGTTAGACTAATAGAATTAAATTTTTTCTTTTTTCCTTTAAAAAAATCAATTAAGCCCATACATAGAGGTTTGCTACCCACACACCATTTCAACAAGATAAAACTGCGCCCAAATCACATCTAAGAAATTTTAGCCACGTTTCTGGTGGGACCCACCATGTACATGAGCTGGCTCAAATGTCAGGCTGGTAATCTTGACCAGGTTATCTAGATGTTGGTTCCAATTCAACTCTAAGATGTCCTACATATATTCCAGGTTTGCACATGTTTCCATTTCCAGAGGTGCATGTAGGGCTAGGAAACCTCATATATGTAGGTAGTTGAGTGCGGTAGAAAATGGAAGTAATTGGAACTTTTTTGTAGAATGCTCAATAACCTTAATTAGGGTGAGATGATGTATTATATACTCAATAATTATAAAAGTACTCTTAGGCTGATATATACTTTGTCGTGTATATGTCATATGTATATATACAAATATTCTTGCAAACTAATGATTGCTATGGTGGCATTGGTTTATCTTTGAATAAAAGAAACTGAGAAACATCACTAGAAAATGTAGGATCCTATAAGTATGACTTGATTCCATGTGCGAGGTGCTCGAATTAGCATTCCTATAAGTAAAATAGATGAGAGTGAAGTCATGAACTGACAATAAAATGAACTTTGATGGAAAGGCAAAGAAAGAACCTTGTTTCTCCCTTGAGTTTTGGGTAAACTTCCAAAGCAGAGGCTAATCAAAACCAAGAAGAAAAGTGTCAAGAGAAAGAGAGCATCAGACACTTAACTTAAAGGTAAATGCATGCAACCCACAGGAGGATGTGGGTAGAGGTGACTCATTTATGCAACGTGTTAATGCATGAAAGAGAATATGCGACATACATCCAAGAAGCTCATACAAAAATCCAAAGACACTAAATGTTCATTGTCAATGCAGTCATTCATGTAAGAACAACATCAAGAACTGAGGTCAAAATTTTAAAAAATGTTGACCTATTGCTTTGTACATTTCTTCATTCATACATTTACCACTACCAAAGAAAATAAGTTTTTCTCTAGATTTCTACAAAATGGCATTATTTTTGTATTTTAGTTCTCATGTAATTTAGTACATGCTAAGCAATGATTTATAGATCATGGCATTCTCGTAATATTGTATATATAGGAGAATTCCATTATCATCATTTGATATTCTAGAAAATCCCCTAGAATATCTTTTTTTACTACATAAAATAATTGATAATAAGAGGAAAATATAAGGAGGGCCAATAAAACTAAAGGTACCTCAACAAGATTCTCGTACAATCATCAACTCCAAAACTAGAAAAACCAATAGCAAGTGGACAGGGATCCTAAGACAACTAATCCAAGGACAGGGGCCCACAACTAGCAACAAAGCAATCCAAAGAGACTGGACCCTGAGCATGAAGGCAGGCTCAACAAGCTAGCTGAATCAAAACTCTGCATATAGCCATTATTGTGTAGCAGACAATAGACAGACTTATCCTCCATTCCTGCTGCCCATATGATTGAAATGAGCCATCTCAAAAGCTACTAGGGACCATGGACTAATAATCAAAATGAACCAGTAGATCTAGTAATAGCAGCAGCCTGTACAGACTCATCTAGAAGCTGGAACTGTCTAGAGCTGCTCATGGGCAATATTTATCCCAAAGCCTTGAGCTGACCAATAACAAACCAGAAAACGAACGACGACCACCTTCAAGCTACAAAGCTATCAACGCACACGTATTCAGGTTTTCATTCTATTGCAGCCATATTTGCTATTTACATCTCGAAGCATGGGTCTCCAGTCTCCTTTTCATTTCCTGGAAATTCAGGTTTTCATTTTCCATTGTGTATCAAACTGAAACTGAAGATTACAAGGCACTTCTTGATTAAAATGTTATTGTTTTCATTGGCATTGGCAATTGTATGTTCTTTTTGCTATTTTGTTTTGCAGGTTTTAGCCATGGATGAATGGGAGCTAGATCGATGGATTTTTTTTCTTAATTTTTTTATTTTGGAAACTATTCAATTTAGGCATCTATTATTAATTTGAATTTTGCATTTCAATGTTCATGAAATACTTGGGGTCTGTTTGGTAAGACTGAAAACTGAATCCATCTCATTTTAGTTAATACATAATTAATACTATATCCAGCCTGCTCATCTGATTGCCTATGATCAGTGCATAATTATGATTTACTAAAACGGAATGAACTCATTTTAGGTGTCAGCCAAACGGGCCCTTAACAGTCGGTATCATCCTGAATCTCTATGATTGGGCCCACCTGCATGATGTCAGCATCATTTGGATTGATCATCCAGTGGGATCCCAGTGCAAAGTAGCCCTGGTGTAAAAATTGCTCTGCTCGAATGACCCAATGGTCAGTGAATGGACCATTTTCGGGTAATGGATTCACACTCAAATGCGTGAAAAGTCTTCTGTCGGGTGGTCCAGATTATTTGGTTGCAGCAGTATCTAGGTTATTACCAAATCCACAACAGGTTTTATATCAGTGGAATGTAGATGCAGAGAATCAATTTGAGTTTGTATCTGATGCATTTGTGGGATCCAACCAATCCCATCCTGGCCTTAGGTTCTATTACAGGCGGTGGTTTGGACGGTAGCAGTTGCAACTCTCGTCTGTTTTTCATCTGAGACAAACATCTCAGTTATGGTGTATAGTCATTTTTTACTGAATCTAAGCGAATTGTTTGATCCCCAGCTAGGACAGATCTTAGGGCCAACGCTGGGCAGGCAGGCCAACACAACCGTCAGTAAATCCCGCATTGAAGCGGCGGCTGGCACAACTGTCAGTAAGTCCTACAAAAGGAGAAGGTAGGCATGGTTTTCAATGCTTTCTTTCAGCTCTTCTTTTGGTTATTGTCTATAGCCACAGTAATTGCCTGTATTACTGATGACTTTTCTACCATGTATCTCCCAATTTATCTGCTTGACCACTTCGATTGTAACTAATCCCGTATTAGCTCTTGAAGAATAAATTAATGTTTGTCTTTAAAATTCACATTGTATTGTCTTCTTTTTCTTTTTTTTTTTCTTTTTTTTTACCTTTCTTTTTGTGCAGCAAGCGAACATGTTTGTTTTAACTCTTCAGCTTCTTGATTCTAGAATTCCCATTCTCAGGCCTAACTACTGGTGATGGATTTGTCTGTGGCCCGCTGTTGGATTCAAAACAACCCTACTGTTGGGGCAATAGCATATACATCCAAATGGGTGTCCCTCATCCAATGGCTGAAGAAGCTTCCTACTCAGAAATCAGTGCTGGGGACCACCATATCTGCGAATTGAGATTGCTTGCCAAAGGGAAGTATGCAAACATCTCCATGGTTGGGCTTAGAGAAGACCAGACATGAGTACAATCAAGAGAGTTTTTGCACCAACTTGGTATGTGGCTAATATTGCACTCAATTGCATGTGTGGCTGTCAATGGGTATCTGATGAATCCAACCCAATGTTAATACATCTAGGTCTCATTTATGGGACCCATTAAGCAATTGGGACTGGTTCAGGTCTCAACTTTAGGACCTGATTAAAAATCAGGTCTAGGTACTGTCCAGTTTGGGTCTAGGTGGTTTTAATAGTAAATTATATATATTTTGTATGCATTTATTATTCTAATAAAAGAAATTTCACTTCTAGCACTTTATTTTTTTGGTTGAATGTCATATCATCTCTTTCATTAGATTGGTTTTGGTTTAATCTTTCAATCATTCTCTAACTGTTAAAAGGAAATAAATTTCCATCTAGAGTTGGTTATGAGTGTAGTTTTCTATGTAACTGTTAAAAGGAAATCAATTTCCCCCTCTTTCGGTGACTCAAACAGAAGAAGCCATCTCATAATTGAGGTTTTGTTATAACCTGTGTTGTTTTCTAAGTGCACATGTTTTCATTAGTATATTTATATTTTTACCAATCTGTATTTTCTTGTAAGCTTTGATTTTTCGGTATCTTATGCAGGTTGCTTCAAATCATTATGGATATTCTGTTATTGTATTTGGTGAACTCATGGAATTCCATGGAAGTTGGAACTGATTGAATGGAAGGAGCTTCTGTTGTTCATACAAGTCATGTTTCTGATTTTTTGGATGAATTGGGTGTGTGAAATTGCATGGAACTGATCAAATGAACATGGAATTTCTATTGGGTATTTTTCTCGTTTGCTATTTCCTGGTTTTTGAATATGGGTTCTAATATCTGAAAGATGATTATTATACTGTGATTGTTTTCTTTTAACAGGAAGAAACACCGACTCCTCAGAAGGCCGTAGACAGTACGGTCATTGGATTCTCTGCAAGTTGTAAGAGTTCCTGTCATACCTTTTAGTAAATTTTATTTTATTTTTTTGGATTCTCCATAGACACTAAGTTTTCGTCTCGTTGTTGGTTTTTTTGGATTCTCCATATGAAATTATGAGAAATCATAAATTTTTTGGTTTCTGTCTGACTGGTGCACCCTTCGTGTATTCCAGATCATCTAAATGATGGGCCACATTCAAATATTGCATCAATTGCAAAAGTAGATATAACATTTACATACCAATTCATGCATTAATTTTGAATTCTTTCCTCTCTAGCGTTTCTTAATATACTGATGAAGGCATTGCCTTCTTTTATTGTGATTGGTTCATATTTAAAGATCCTTCTGGTGTTGTTGTTACTACCCAGGCTGAAAATGTAAAGATTCTTCTTTTGCGGGTCACAGATATCTGATGTCGTTGATGAGGAAGTCTGCAAGCTGGATGAAAAGTTCAAGGAAGGGAGTCATGTTCGAGTTCGTGTTCTTTGCTTTAGGCATCTGTAAGGATTGACAATGGATGTTTTAAAGGTAACCTAGTTTATTTTCCCCTAGAATAGCAAAAAGTGAGTTTGGTCCGGTCCCATCTACTATTGGTCCATTAGATCAGCAGTTTGGATTATCTACATGGACCACACTTCTCTAAAATCAATAGTCATCGTATTACTCTAGAAAAAAGTTATATTTTTGTTTTGTTTTTTGTCTATTTTCTGACTTAGACCTTGAATCTTTTCTTTTCTGTTTTTGTGTGTGTATGTAGTTTTTCTAATTGTCTTACAAATTCCCTGCTTTATCTTCAAACAGGTGACACTGGCACACTTCCTCTTCTCTGCCATTATTATATTTTGTCAAGGTAAATTCAAGTCGGATCTGTGTTTTACATGTCACAGCCCCTCAGAACACAATGACTGGTGATTTGGAGTGTGAGCTAATTTTAACTGCTAACTAGTGCTGATACCTTTTACTGCTACACAACTCACCAAAGACTGACAAAAGAAACGTCCCTTGGAAACAATGGCAATCATTGGCAACAAGGAAATCATTGACATTAACCAAGGTATGTTTGCCGTTTAGACGGGTAAAAAAAAAAACCTAGGATACATGTGCGTCACTTTTTTTTTTTTTTTTTTCTAACTTTTGAAAAAAAGATTTTCTCTATAGCTACGGATTTAACCGCAGCAAAGTTTTCAGGCTACGGTACCAGTGGCTATGGTCGTACTGTAGGCTTGTCATCATTAGCTACGGATTTTATTCGTAGCTTCTTAGAGTGTAGCGGCGGCCAGCACAACTGTCAGTAAAGGTCCTGACCGCCAGTAAATCTTTTACCGGCTGTTAGCTGCCTTTGCCCGCGGTTTTCTGGGTCTTTGCCGGCGGTTTTGACCGCCGGTAAAATCCAGTTTTCTTGTAGTGAAGCATTCATATCAATCTAGAGATGCAATCAAAGGATGTAAAACCAGACACATATTTACTGCTAAAGCGTTTCATAAGAAGTTCCTGTGCTGGGATGCTAAATGGGGGCCACTATTATGTTTGTGAGAAATCCACCCCGTCCATCCATTTTACAAGATCATTTTAGGACATGAGACCGAAAATGAGTAAACTCAAGTGTGATAGGAAATTGTGGAATTAAGTGATAGGAAATTGTGGAATTAAGTGGCTATTGTTGAAAGATTTTTATGGCCACAGAAGTTACATATGAGGATAAATTTTTTGTGTTTTCACTTCATCGAAGTGGGAATGACCTCATAAACATTTTGGATGGCATATACACATCAAGGTGGAACCTAGGAAGGCTTCAATGATGGGAAACTCTTTTCTTAACTTTCCCTCTCGTGTGGTCCACTTGAGTTTTGGATTCACCTCATCTTCAGTCTCATGTCCTAAAATGACCTCGCAAAACAGATGGATGAGGTGGATTTCTAACAAACATCACGGTGGACCCACCTACATCCCAGCACAGGAACTTCCCAAAAAGTCAAAAATCCGCGTCCATGGAAATCGGCCACCATACAGACTTTGGTATGGGGTATCTACCCTATCAAAGGATCACTAGATATGCTCTCAACTTTTGTAGCGTTAAATGCCGTATTTTCCTCCAACAATAGAGAGTTAATTTCATACTTTTGCACCATAGGACACTTGATACGCAATACGCGTTACTTAAATTTACTCAAAATAAGGCAATTGGTGTATCCGATTGTCCTAAGTCATAGCCTCAAAATCAGATTTCTTGAACGATAGTATCCTCCAATCCATGGACGCCATCATATGCTTTTTATTTTTTACCATATCATCATTGTCTGCTAGTCTGACAGTCACATGATTAGATTGTTTGCTCTTGGTTTGTTTTTGGTTACGTGTTGTTTGTGCGGTTAGATTCAAACTGAACAACTTGACCCCAAGTGCTAAAATAGGTAGATGTGTCGAATGCGATCATATATGACCAATATTTGAAAAGATAGGTCACCTATTCAGCCATTTGCAAAATGGTTATCATATGATCAGGTGATAGTCGGAGGGCGCGATTCATCCTCCGAAGATGGGTTGCAACTTACCTTCCATACGAAATGATTATAATATACAGGTGCAATTGAACAAAAAGGAATACTCACGGTCGGCCATAGAGAAGAAATGAAGAGGATTAGAGGTAAGATGGAGGGCTTTGTGGGCAAGAAGAAGTTCCCTTAATATTAAAACATGAGGATGTGGTAGGTCCACCCAATCTATTGCAAACAAGGTTCAGATTGTTGAGATGCAAATTCTAACACGGTATGCCTTTACTACACATTAGATTGACTATGACCTGCGATGTCGAACTACCCCGAATATTTGGGTAGCTAATGTCACTGATCTTAATACGTGAAGGGGTTTAAAAAGTTGGGAGAGTCGCAAAAGCAAACTCCAAATCCAGATCAAATAGTCGAAAGATAAACACAAACAATGATTTTTACGTTGTAAAAACCTCGTAGGAAAAAACCATAGCACAAAGCAATAACGATCACTATGAATAACAAATTAAAAGAGAATAAAATAACTTCTAGATTAGAACCATGTTTTCTCTTCTCCAAATCCTAGAAATGATTAAGCCCCAATTGGGATCCCGTAATCCCGCAATTATACATATATATACAGTATCACACTCGGAATAGGAAACAAAACGCCCAATTATATAAAATCACGTGCTTCGGCGATCGAAGTGTCGATCGATCGACACCGATCGGGCAATCCTCGATCGTTTGAGCCCATACGTTTGATCGCTCAAACATGCGCAAAAGTGTCTAGAGAGTTTACATATATGTTTTAAATTATGCTGATCAATAGACCCGACAGTTCGATCAATCGAGACTAGCCAAAACTATCTAACGGCCAATCTGTATGATTTGGGGTTCACTTGATCAATCGACCAGGATGGTTAATCGATCGATCCCCTATTCCATATACAGATTTAAGACATCTTATTACAGTCTTCACTATGGTTTTAATCTCTATTCATGAACCACAACTCTAAGTTCTATCTCTAACTACCTTCATCGTAGCTTCACCATCATTGTCACTTTTTGTGCACACTCTGTCTTCATCAACCTTTCACAAGGTTCAGGGAAGTCGAACAAAATCGGAACTTCTCTGTGGGAACTACCTTAGTAAGCATGTCCACCGGATTTACGCTTGTGAGGATCTTTTCAAGAGTCACACCGACTTTCTCAAGCACCTGTCGGATAAAATGATGACGAACATTAATATGTTTAGTTCTTAAATAGTAAATCAAAATCTTTGCTAAATTGATCGCGTTTTCTCTGTCACAATTAATCGTCATGGACTCATGCTGAAGCCCGAGTTTGTTCATCATTATACGTAACTAAACACCTTCTTTGAAAGCTTACATCACCACCCCATACTAGCTTCTATTGTGAAAAAAGCAAGCACAGACTGAAACTTCGACATCAAACTAACCGTTCCACCCACTAATATAAACGAGTAATTAGAAGTCGGCCTCATGTTGTCCTCATTCCCTCCGAAATCTGAATCCACATAACCTACTAACTTTTTCTTTAATTTTTGAAATGTCCAGACGTAGTCTATTGTAGCTTGTATATAACAAAGTTGTCATTTCACTGCCTCCCGTTGTTGCATGACAGGGTTTGATATATATATGCTCACAACACTGACTGCATGTAAAATATTCAGCTTCTTAAAGACCATGACATACATCAAATTGTCTGCCACTCTCGAATAGGGCACACGAGATATATTCTGCTTTTCTTCATCTGTAATGGGACATTGTTATGAAGAAAGCTGAAAGTGAACAGCATGGGTGGTCTAACTGGCTTAGCCATTTCCATACCAAACGTGAGTAACACGTTCTCAAGATATTCAGCCTAAGACAACTATAACTTGCTCTTCTCCCTACATCTGTGCATGTCTATATCGAGAATCTTCTTTGCAGCCTCCAGATCTTTCATTTTGAATGTCACTGATTATTGAGTCTTCAATATGTTAATCTCAAACATACTTTAACTAGCGATAAGCATGCCATCAACATATAATACCAATAAAATAAATCTTTCATTACTTAGTGTCTTGAAGTAGACACAATGATCATATTCACTCCAAATAAACCGCTGATTCACTATGAAAGTATCAGACTTCTTGTACCACTGCCTAGGCGACTGCTTCAGGCCATACAAAGACCTTCTCAACCTACGAACTTTATTCACTTACCAATTTTCTTCGAACCTCTCTGGTTGCTTCATGTAGATATTCACTTTCAATTTTCCATATAAGAAAGTAGTCTTAAAATCCATCTATTCCAGTTCTATATTTATCGGGCAACTAGGGCCAACACAAACCTAATAGATACCTTCTTGACAACAGGTGAGAAAATTTTATTGATGTTGACATTTCTTTTTTAATATACCCATTTGTAACCAATATTGTCTTGTATTTATCATGTTTCTTCTTATAAATCCACTTGAACCCAATCAATTTACACCCAACAAGAAGCTTTACCAGCTCCCGTCTCTCATTCCCATGCAGAGAGTCCATCTCACCTTATATTGTTGCCATCAACTTCTCAACATCTGGGTCATATAGTGTTTCCTGGAAGGTAGACAAATCCCCCTCATCCTTAATGAGAGTGAATGCAATATTCGAGCCATCTCTATATCTTGCCGGTAATCTGCGATCATTAGGTCGATTTCTCTTCATAGATGACTGTTCCTCCTACTCTCATACCTCTTCCTGCTGGTCTGCTTCAATATGTGTCTCACTTTTTTCTCTTTTAATGCCAATTGTCGTTGGCTTTCCCATTTCCTTGGGTTCTTCATTATGGAACAAATAATCCTCATCAAACCTGACGTCACAGTAATTGTGATCTTCCATGTGACCTGATTATATAGCTTGTATCCCTTCACACTATCACCATAGTTAACAAAGATACACTTCACGCCATTTGGTGTAGCTTATCTCTCTCAACGGAAGGTATATGAGAGTAAGCATGACAACTAAATACTCACATATCTGAGTAATCAACTTCATGATCACTCCACATTCTTCTGGAATTTTACAACCGATCGGCATAAACGGAAACCGATTCACTAAGTAACAAGTCATGTTAACGACCTCAGTCCATAGCTCCTTGCCTAACTTAGCATTGCTCAACATAGTTTGGGCTCTCTCAAAAAGAGTTCGATTCAACCATTCTGCTATGTTATCTTATTCTGGTGTATGCCCAACTGTGGGATGTTGTACGATCTCATTATCTTTACAAAATTGGTTAAATTCCTTCAAAGTGAATTTACCTCCATTATTTGTCTTGAAAATGTCAACTTTCGCCCTAACTGTTCTTCCACTATAACCTTTTACATCTTGAAAGTGGCGAAAACATTGGATTTGGACTTCATAAAGTATACCCAAACCTTTTTAGAGTATCATTTATGAATGATACAAAGAACTATGAATCTGAAAACAATGAGCGATGATTTCCATACATCAAAATGTACATAATTTAAAGTACCCTTATTAACATGCTTTCCAGATTTAAAAGATAACCTTGACTGTTTACCATATATACAATGCTCGCACATATAACAATCAACACTTTTAAATACATGAATCAAGGAACGATAAAAAAGTACCTCCACGCCACGCTTGCTCATGTGGCTTGTACATGCATGCCACAAATGTGCCAACGTGGACTCCTCTATAAATATTGCAGCTCCACCCGATACGGTACTCCCGATCAACTTGTAAAGATTATCATTTCGCTATACCTTCATTACTACGAGTGCCCTCTTTGAAACTTTTAGGACACGATCAAAATTGGTGAATTTACACCTAATTGCCTCAAGAGTTCCAAGAGAGATCAGATTCTTTCATAAATCAGGAACATATCTTATAATACGTTCCATCCCATCAAACATCATGATGGGCACTGATTCAATTCCAACAACCTTATATGCAATATCATTGCCCATAAATACCTGGCTACCATCACGTTCGTTATATGTGGTGAACCAATCCCAAGGTTATGTGGAATGACACCCCTCTATCCAAAGTCTACTCATCACTGAGATAGCTAGATTTTTATGTGGTCCGAACTCACTAGAGCCCACATCCTCACTTGATTCCATTGTGTTGGCCTCTTTTGATGCTTCATCTACTTTATCTCTCTTTTGAGCTTTGGGATTCCTGCAATCATTCTTCATATGTTATTGTCTTCCATAGTTACAATACTTCATCTTTCCCATGCCCTTTGACTTAGACCATGAACGTGACTATTTTCCTTTCTCCAGCTCAGAATTCCTTCCCCTAGCTACTAATACATCTATAGAGAAACTCGTGTTACTATATTTCTTTCTCAACATCTTCGACTGAATGGTTGAGATGGTAATCTCGATATCAATGGTCTCTCTACCATGACACATAGTGTCTACGAATCTTTCGTATGAATCTGGAAGAGAGTTTAAGAGAATTATGGCTTGATCTTCCTTACCCATCTTCACTTCCACACTCATCAGCTAGTAAAGTAATTGATTAAAAGTACTGAGGTGATCATTAAGATCTGACCCTTTCGCCTTCTTTAGATTGTAAAATTGCTTTTTTAGATATAGGCGATTCGACAATAATTTTGTGATGTACAAGTTGTCTAACTTCTTCCGAATTCCTGTGGTGGTCTTTTGATAAAAAACATTGTAAAAGACATCATATGCCAAATAAAGTTTGGATCTAGGTTTTCACCCACTCTTATAGTTCTTTCCACTCTTCATCTTTCATAGACTTAACATGCTTTCCAACACCAAGGAGTGCATGTTGCAACCCTTGTTGAACCAAAACGCCTCTCATCTTCACCCAGTGTTCGAAATATCGATACTATCGGCCGATATTATCGGTATCAGACCCTAGCGAGACGAAACTCCTTCGATAACCCCCGGAAGATACCGAAAATCCAAAACTTCAGATATCAGCCGATATTATCGTCGATATCGCACTTGGGACAGCGTCATTATTCGAAAAAAATGAAAAAAAAAAAGAAAAAAGAAAAAGAAAAACTTTCAACGGTAGATTTCGGTACCTGTAAAGAAGATCGCCCTGATCGGAAGCTGTGTTTGATGGGCCATTCGAATAGAAGCCTCTAATTTAGAGAGATTTGGGCGCAAAATCCATCGAAATCCCCGAAATCATCGGCCCTTGGGAGAGATTTTAGGGTTCCGGAACGTGCTGGAACCCTCTCTGCTTCGAAAAAAAGGGCCCCGAGCCCTTATTCAAAGGAGGAGGACGGACGGTGCCTCGCACGTCACCGATTGGGTTGACGTCATCAAGTTATGTGGGTCCCATCATGAGGTATATATTATATCCAAACCGTTCTTCCATTTGGTGAGCTCGTCGTGAGGCTTTATGAGAAAAATAAGACAGATCCAAGGTTCAAGTGGACCACACTGGAAAAAAGCAGCTGGATATTGAACGTCCACCATTGAAACCCTTTTGGGGTTGCAAAAGTTTTGGATCGTATGATATTTGTTTTTCCTATTCATCAAGGTCTTTGTGACCTCATGAACAGATTGGATGGAAAGCTAACGCTATGGTGGACCTACGAATGTTATAACGGTGAGAATCATTGTCCTCACTGCTATTTGTGGTGTGGTCCAATTGAGGTTTGGATGTCACTCATTTTTGGGTTCACGATCTAAAATGATCTCTCCAAATGGATGAACGGTGTGGATATGATAAATACATTATTGGTAGGGCCATGTAACTCTGATCTCCCTTCAGCTGTTTGTACGACGTGGACGACGGAAGTGGATTGCGTACTGAGTAACTCAGTACCCTTAGCGTACTGAGTAAACTTGTGGGGTCCATTGTTATTTTTTTATTTTATCCACTCCGCTAATCCATGTTAAAAGATAATTTTATGGCTTGATTCCAAAAATGAGGCAAATTAAAATCTCAACTGGACCACACCACAGGAAACATTTTGACTGGACCACACCACAGGAAACATTTTGATTGAACCTCTACCATTCAAAATTTTTTGGAGGCCAAAGAAGTTTTGGATCAAGTTGATGTTTGTGGTTTCTCTTCATCCATGTCTTTGTGATCTTATGAACAAGTTGGATGACAAATAAAAATTACTTTGGACCTTAGGAAGGTTTCAATGGTGGAAATCATTATTCCACACTGTTTCCTGTGTAATGGTCCACTTGAACTTTGGATTTACTTCAATTTTGGTATAAACCCCTAAAATTAGCAGTAAAAATGGATGGACGGTGTGGATAAACCACATACATTCACAGTGGGTCCAACTGAGTTTACTCAATACGATAAAAGCGCACTTAGTAACTCAGTACGCATTCCGATTTCGTGGGACGCTCGTCCGGGCTTCGCATGAAGTTCATGCGCTGGAAACTTAGGTAGGGTCCACCTTGATGTTTGTGAGAAATCCACTCCATCCATCCATTTTTTGAACACATTTTAAGACATAGGGCCAAGAATGAATCGGATCCAAGACTCAAGTAGGCCGAAAACGTGAGGATTGAAGGTCCACAGTTGAAATATTCGAGCGGCCACAGGTTTTGAATCAGTCTAATATTTGGGTTTTCAATTCATTCCAGTATTGATGACGTAATGAACGGTATGGATGGAATGTAAACATCACTATCGACCCAGGAAGGTTTCAACGGTAGGAATTTCCCTACCCACCTTTTTCTTTAGTGCGGCCCACTTGAGTCTTGGATCCTGCTCAATTTTTGCCTCAAGTCTTAAAATAATCCCACAAAACTGATGGATGGAGTAGATTTCTCACAAACATCACGGTGTGCCCCACTCCTGCGAAAGGATTTAGTAGGAAATCTGCATTCCATCTTCGCACGACCCGTGCTCATACCTCGTGTGGTACACCAGCCAATCCACACCCTCCATCCATTTTCATAAGTAATTTTAAGGCATGAGGCCAAAAAGGAGACAAATGAAAGATCAAGTGTACCACACTACAAGAAATGTGGTGGCAATGATGTCCACCATTGAAGCTTTTTAGGGCCCACCGTAATGTTTATTTGCCATCCAATCTATCTATGAGGTTTGACAAACCTGGATGGGAAAACATAAATATTAGCTTTATCCAAAAAAATTATAGGCCCAAAATAGTTTAATGATGATCATTCAATGAACACTATTTTGTGTGGTGTGGTCCACCTCAGATTTGGATCTACCTTATTTTTTGGCCCATGCCCTAAAATGATATGTTAAAATGAATTCCAATTGATGTTTGGATGTTCATACATATCTTTATACATTTATAAATGGTATGCATCATATTTAAATATATTTACCTTAGTTTAATCAGATAACACGCATAACTTAGTACCTTATACAAAGGAACTTTATTATGTGCACTTCTTTTTTGATATTTTATGATTTAAAACTGTGCATTAAGGTTTTTTTAAATAATCCTTAAAGTTTCATAAAAAATTTCAACCATTTTGCTAATGTTTCCCCATGTTTCCCAAAAAGTGTGATAAACTATGCGATACAAACGATATATCCCGTGCGATAACCGATACGTATTTGTATCCCAAGGGTGCGATACATTGTGCGATACCGATATTTCGAACACTGTCTTCACCTTCCATAGTATGAAGTTTTTTTTTTTTTTTTCCCAGTGAACTTATCTGTTTCATACTTCACATTTAATCTTTTCATCGACATGATTCAGACCTAATTTCGAATCCCAACGTTCCCTTTGATACCACTTGTTGGGAGAGTGGCAAAAGCAAACTCTGAATTCGAATCAAATAGTCGAAAGATAGATGCAAGCAATCAATCATAGGCGTAAAGAATACACGAGTTTTTATGTGGAAAAGCCCTCGTGGAAAAAAACTATGACACAGAGATAAAGATCACTATGAATAACATATAAAAAGAGAATATAAGAACTTACATATCCAAAAACCCTTATTTTCTCCTCTTCAAATCTTATAAATGATTAAGCCTTGATTGGGACCCCCTAATCCGGCAATTACACCCATATATATAGTGTCGCACCTGAAATAGGAAATAAAATGCACAATTATGTAAAATCGCGCATCGTCGATCGAAGCATCGATTGATTGATACGGATCGAGCAATCCTTGATTGATGAAGCCCACATGTTCGATCATTCAAACATGCACAAAAGTGTCCATAGAGTTTACATGTATTTTTTGAATTTTGTCGATCTATCTGTTGATCAATTAATCGAGATTGTCCAAAACTATCCAGTAACCAATCTGTATGATTTGGGGTTCACTCGATTGATTGACCAAAATGGTTGATTGATCAATCCCCTATTCCATGTATGGATTTAAGACATGTTATAACATAAAAGACATAACACGGGACCGGTGTAATATAAGTTAGTTTTTTGTTTTCTTAAGTTTAAAAGATTTTTTGAAGTAACTAACTACAAATCAATGAATTGAGTTAGTGAAAAGGTATCGGTTGGGTGTAGGATGCATATGGGCAATACTTTTTATATATGATGATTGGATTATACACATTGTTCATGACTATATGCTCAAATACAAAATTGAATGCAGACATAATAAAAGAGTCCCTCTATGTCTTAATCCCTGAATACTTCCAATGTTGTGGTATGCTTAAAATGATCCTTTAATGTAAAAAGGAAGAATAACAAATGGTTAGGCCAAACTCTACCTAAATCCAACCCGTTCATTGTTTAGGCCCAAAATAAAAGGCCATATTGGACTTACGTGCCCCCAAAGTTTTGTCATGTGGTTGGCTGATTACATGTGTGTGGAGCTCTGCCTATTCATAGCAAACCACACATGGCAATATGGAACACATTCACAACTTTTGAGCTTTTCATATGGTTGTAAATGATGCTCAGATCTTCTGCCTAAAAAATAGGCGGTTCACCCTTTTGGTAAGCCATAATGTGGAATGTAAATTGATGGTTAAGATTTTTTATTTTTTTTCTTAGCCATTCACTTGTTGTAGCATTACCTAGTTTTAGGTGATGTGTGAAATGTTTTGTTTTTTAGGCTAAATGTCACAACAAATCATCCTCATGGGCCTAGTCATTGACCTAGCCAAATTTATGGTTAACTTATACATTAGAGGAATTCTATACAAAAGTGTAAAGAATTATAGAATAGTGTAAAAGTGTGTGGAGAGTTGTAGAAAATGATAAAAAGGTGTAGAGAATTATAGAAAGTTTTAGAGTAATGTGGAAAGGTCTAGAGTTATGTAGAATAACAGAGAGTTGCATAGATATCTCTGGAAGTTTCTAGAGAATTATGGTGGAGATTCATAGAAAAGTGTGGAATATTCTAAAAAAAATGCTTAGAATCATTGTTGAGTCGTGTTTTAATTAAGATAATTATTAAACAAGCTTCGATTGAGTCAAATTAAAAAATGGTTAGTTAGAAAATTTTATTCTTAGATTTATGATGTTAGTAAGATTAGGAAATAAGGAATACTCTTTTATGTAATGGCTAACTATTACATACATAACATATATAAAACACATTCTCTCTTACTTTTGATTTTTTTCCCTTCAGCCTTTTCTTTCTTTTTTCCTTTCTCTTTACACCCTCTTCCTTTTTCTTTTTCCCATTTTTCCATAAATGCTAAGACCCTCTTCTCCCTAGCTTTGCTTATGTGATTCTCTACATGGTATTAGAGATCACCAAAGAATAGATTGGACATGTTTTGGTTGTTTCATTTCCACTTTGTATCAGTTCTCCTAACTTGTAAGTTTTCCATCCGATGTTGGTGCGCTCAATCATGAAGACCTTGAGTGCTTTTGCTTTTAAAGTTCTTATGATGAAGAACTATGAAAATTAAAAAGTGTAACTACAAAGCTATTTGTTGGGCTAGGGCTTTTGAGATATCGTCGACAATAGTGATCCTAAAGCGGTGACAAATCAAGCAAAACTTACAAATTAGATGAAGAATAATAGGAAGGCTCGACAGTCGATCCAAATCTCTTGTAGATTAGGTAAGCTTTCCTATGCTAGAAATTTGGATTTAGCGAAAAAAGCATGGGTGGCCACCATGCACTAAAGAAGTGAGAGGTGTTTGGAAGGCATTTTCTAAAAGCAAAATTCAAGGTAATCAAGCAAGGCTACCACTCTGTGACGAAGTGTTCTTGAAAAGTTAAGGATCTACAGATCAGATGGAGAGAAATGACATCAACATGGAAAATGACGCTCGAGTAGTGGTCAACTTGAAAAATCTACGAACTGAGTTTGATATTAAGAGAGTATTAATTCAACAAAATAAGCTTATTATGGAATGGGATGTGAGTGTGTTGCTAAAAGTAGAGAACTCTTATAGAAAGATGGAGATTGGAGGCCTAAAGTGGTTCTAAAATGGCGGAGACAAGCAATGATACTTTATTTCACAAACACATGACAACCATGTGGAAGGGGAATGTTGTAACTTAGGAAGGAATTCTCAAAAATTTTACCAAAATCACCAATATTAAAATCACCAATATTTTCAAAATTGCTAATAATCTCAATTACATATCAACAAAAAAAATGGAAATTTTCAAAGAAATATAGACCAAATTAAGTTAAATATTATAATTTTAGAAAATAAGAGCTCTATGCAAAGGTAGTATAGGTCCAATAAGGGAAACTTCACTGTTGAAGATAAGCAAAGAGACAATAAAGAGAAGATTGAAGAAGACATTTGTGCAATGCAAGTTTCAAAATTAGGTGCAGACAAGTGGTATATATAGACCAACAAAATGCCAACGTCAAGTGCATTAGATAACACTAATCTTAAGTTGAAGGTAAGGGTAGCATCACCATTTTAGATTTTAATGGGAATCTAAAACATCATTCTAATGTATCGCATGTGACAAGGCTACGAAAAAAAATCTTATGTCCTTGGACACTTTGTATATCAATGTTGTAAGGTCAGATTTGACGATGGAGGATAAAAAATTCTATTGAAAGGTAATGTTAAGATCATTGCTCGTCCAAATAATGTGGACTGACTATTTGCGATGATGGAGTTATCTTCTAAGAATTCCTTTTTTGAAGTTGCCAATTTGTAGTAAATGTAATTGGTGTGAGGATAGCTAGGATGAGTGGGCCTGTAGGATCCGACAATCTACATGGTCTTAGGTTTCACACAAAGCTGAAGATAAATTATAAATGCCTAGAGGTCCACCTAACCAACAACGTACATGGTCTTAGGTTTCACACAAAGCTGAAGATAGGTTATAAATGCCTAGAGGTCCACCTCACCATTGCGGAAGGAAAGATGATCTTTTCATCCCTCTGATTTACAACTGAGATGCTCCTCAGATTACGAGCAATGGGGAAGATTGTCCAACGGCAGGCCAGATGAACATATGGCTACGATATGCTCTCTTTTCTCTCTTGGATATTTTCTCAAATTTTTAGCTATCCTACATGAGGGAATGCCTTCCATTTTTATGAGGAATTGAAAGATTGTGGATGAGGTATGGATTATCACATCTCATCCATGAGAAAGATGCCATAAGTATTCAAATGTGTACATAAAGGGTTTGAAATTCGTTGACTCAAACCACTCATCTAAAGTCTAAGACGCACTAAATGAGTCGGGGTAAGTCTGCCAAGTCATTGCAGAGCTCGAAATAAATTTCAAACCAAGTTCAAGATTGCCGGAGCTCGACTCGAATCGAACTAGATCGGTGACTCGGTTACTTTGTTATTGATATTGCTCACCAAGTATTTGATGAAATGACTCAAAGAAATGTTGGCTAGTGGCAAGGAAGGTATGTATATGAAACAAATATCATTTTTTATTGATTTTGATGTGTGTTTGATAAAATACCTATGATGTTTTACATACAATAAGAAATTGCAAGTGCACTCCGTGTATTTATGAAAACGCTGCATGTGCTTAATCTTGGCTCAAACTCACCTGAACTACTGATTGTACCAAGCCGAATTGGCCAGTCAAACCCTAGGACCGAGCCAAGCCGAGCTCAAATTGGAATCAGCTAGTGGCTGAGCCAAGTTGAACTGTGCCAACCTCAACTCGGATCAACTCGTGTACACCTCCATAGTCACCGGCCTCAGAGTCGTGCCGGGCCAGGCCCATCGGTTCATAGGTAGGCACTCTTAGCATGGGGTGAAAACTGGGAAGGTACCGAAATCTATTAATCACGCCGATTGATAATTCTCACAATCTGGAGCTTTAACATAGACCGTTGAAAACAAAATTGACAATGGTTCATAGTCCATCACCGGATGGGCCCATCCGATCAACGGCTTGAATCACTGAACCGTAGATCACTACTTGGAGTGCGGAAAGCTAGTGCCCGAAGATCTCTTAGTGTTCCTGTGGCCCCATATTCCACTTATTCAGACCGTCGATCTGTTGGCCCCACCACCGCCGCCGGTTGGCCTTTTCCAACAGCTGACAACTCGAAAAGATCCTACCCATCCATTCGTTGGCCTCCGTAGGTTGAATACAGGCGATCGTCGTACCTCTTTTCTTAATCATCTATTTTCAGGAGACCGATTAAACGGTCAAGATTATCTCTTCGAGACTTTCCAACAGTCCGGATCACGAACACAGGGCCCACTTGCGTGGAATCGAAGCTCGATGGACGCGGCTTAGCTACTGATCCCGACGGTAGGCATCTTGCTACTTAAGTGAGGCCACCCAGTTCTATGGGCCCCAAATGATGTATGTGTTGTATCCACACCGTTCATCCATTTGGAAAGATTAATTTAAGACGTGAGCCAAAATAATTAGGCAGATCTAAGGTTCAAGTGGACCCCACCACAGAAAACAGTGGGGACAGTGACGCCCACAGTTGAAACCTTCCTGAAGCCCACCGTGATGTTTATTTGAGATCCAATCCCCAGTGACGCCCACCGTTGAAACCTTCTTAAAGCCCACCATGATGTTTATTTGAGATACAATCTGTTTATAAATTGACAAAGACATGGTATAAAGGAAGACACAAATATTAGCTTGTTCGAAAACTTCTGTAGCCCTGTAAATTTTTTAATGGTAAGCGTTCAATTTCTACTGTTTTCTGCAGTGGGGTCTACTTATGCTTGAGATCTTCTTTGGATGATACCCTACAATGATCTCTCCAAATGGATGGACGGTGTGGATACACCACATATATCATGTTGGGGACCACAGAAGTTGGTGATCACAGAACCAGAAGCGAGACGGCTACTGTCGATTTCAGTAGCTAATCAGCGTCCACCTCGATGAGGACTTGGATAAGGCACTTCCACTGGAGGGCAAAACAGTAATTTTGACAAAGCCGTGCGTCGGTGTCAATTTCGTAAATAAAGTCAAAGTCCGGAGGCGGGAATTATCGCGACTTTCCGGACATAAAGCAACACATGAGAGGGAGCCTTCTCGTGGGCCTACCCCACTCCCTTTGTTACGTCTCGAGGAATGCGCGGCACTTTCAAAATTCACCTGCTAGAGCATTCGCAGCCAATCCAAGTCGTTCATCAGATGGGCACCTTCATTGAAATTCTTGAAAATCAAAATCAGGCTGAATTAATAAGATGGTGGGACACAGACGTACGGTAATTTCTTCTAACCGTCCATTATTTTTTGTGATCTTGGGTTCCACTTGAGATAAAAACAAGTTACTTTTTTCAAGATGATATTACAAAAGACATGGCCCACTTCTAAACGGTTTGAACTTACAGCAAGTCTGCCTAGTTGGCACGTACGAGTAACACGTAACTAAAATGCGTACTCGCGCGAGTGCACTGAGAAATTCCGCTGCCTCTCTAAGAGGACGCGGTTTTCCTGTGAAAGCCTTTGGCAGGAAGATCCTGCGCTGGGATGCTAGGTGGGGCCCAACGTGATGTTTGGGAGAAATCCACAACGTTCATCCGTTTTTCGATCACATTTTAGGACATGTTACTGAAAATTAGGAGAATCCATAACTAAATTGGGCCATACGAGAGTTAAAACTGGGAAAAGTGTTTCCTACCGTTGAAACCTTCTTGGGATCAAACTTTATGTTTATATGCCATCCAAACCGTTCATGAGGTCATTCCAACTGAAATGAAGTGAAGACACGAAAAATTTAGCCTGATCCGAAACTTTTGTGCCCATAAAATGTTTCAACGGTAGTCACTTAATTTCCACCGTTTCCTCTTGTTCGGCCCACTTGAGTTTTGGATCCACCCAAATTTTTTATCTCATTTACTGAAATGAGCTGAAAAAACGGATGGACGGGGTGGATTTCTCACAAACATCTCGGTTGGGCCGAAATAGCGTCTCAGCGCAGGAACTTACTAAGTAAGGCTTTGGGAGGAAATCCGCGCCTTTAAGAGGCTGGGTGATGATACGTATAGCCGGATAAGACAGAATATGATAGATGTATCTCACGGAGCACACGTGGCATGGTATCATATCAATCAGGACCGTCCATCTGATTTACGGTACCGTAGATAGAGGACTATTTAAAAAAATTCAATCAGATGATCTTAGCCCATATGATCAGGGGCCTTCGAATAGAAGGTGGCGACAAAAATATTTAACGGTCAATATTTAATATAAAAATTTAAGAAAAATGGTATGAGAAATGATAGTTAATGAAGCTGTTTAAAATAATCCATCCATGATAGCATTCATTGGATGGACGGATCAGATTGATGGATTTCTATTCCGCGTTTAACATTAATAGATGGATGTACCACACTTCAGTTCTCCCGCTTCTACCGTATCATCTGGTCTTCAAATGTCCTTTTTTGTCCGAGAAGAAGAACCAGAACGCCTGTCGTCTCCACTCTGGTAAGAGAAAAGAAGCAAAAAGTCAGGAAAGCCCTTCATTTACTCCAAGAATCACAAAACCCTAGCCTGGTAAATCTCAATCTTCCTCTCTGCATTCTCCGATCTCTCCATTTTCATCTCTCTTCTACACGAAAATCAGCTATCTCACCATCTCTCATCCAAATGCTGCTTTTTTTCCCGGATTGAAACGGCTCCAATTTCAAGAAGATCGAGATCTTGCTTCAAATGAGGGGTTTTCCCGAGGTTTTTGTGCTCGAATGCTCGAATGCTACTATTTTCAGTTGTTCTTTTAGGAGATTTTGAACTGAAATCTGTTCTAAATGCTATATTTTTTAGTTAGGGTTTGGATTTTTGCTTGAATGCTGGTTTTGACCTGAATGGAGTAGGGTTAGAAGTTGAGGAGCTTGTAATCTTGCATGGGAATGCGAAAGCTAGTCGAGCGGAGTAGGGTTCTCTTCCTACTTGCGATCCTACTCGCAGGGACGTGCCAGCGCAGTGGATGAGAGATCTGGGCCGTTGACCAGGCAGGGCCCACCATTTTGTGTACCGTGGCCTAAAAATCTAGCCAGTCATGCATGTACGTTCAATGTGAACTGTTGATCGGTTTTTCTCACGTGTGAGTGGCTGGGCATGATTTTTGGACCAAGGCACGTAGTTGGTGGGGCCCTCCTGATGAATGGTCCAGATCACGCGGATGTGCCACATTGGCGCGTATGAATGCAAGTAGGACTAGAATCCTACTTGCGATGGTGGCCCAAGCTATGCTCATCTTGTGAACTTGTTTGAGCTGGCCATGATCTGGGGATATTAGAGCGTGTTTGGATTATTGAGTGGAATGGATGATTTCGAGGAAAATTGCCAGCCTTTGTTTTTTTTTTTTTCAATAACAGTCGTGATTTGGCCAGAAAGCTCTGTTTTTTTTTTTTTTTTTGGGTTTCAAATTCATAACATTAGTTGGATGTATTTTCACATTCAATTTTAAATAATACTGGACCTGCCCGAATCAGGATGTGTCTGAACATCCATTTGCAACGATGATGTCATTGCTAAACTGCCTCAACGAGGGTGCTTTGAGGCATGGTTAATGATTTCATTACAGGATGATGTGGCAAAGGTTTTGTCTGTATTTAGGGAAATTGACTTGCTTCAATTGCAGGAAATTTTTTTCAGTTTTGCATTTTTGGATGTGCATTGTTTAATAATGCTATGCAAATGGAAATGCCTCGCTGAAGGATTGGCTGCTACTTGAAAAAGCAAAGACATGATGGGTAGATGTTGATATGAAGTTTTGAGTTACTGCTAATCCTATGAATTGAGGTGGTTTTCACACCCTTTTCATTGGACAGTTTGTTGATAATGCATAGGAGCTTTGATGTCTGTGCAATAAAACTCATGTTCAGGCCACAAATGTGCAAGCACGGCATGATAGGTCCGAGATCCAATCCATCCATCAGAATGGCACCATTATATTGATGTCCTAGGCAAAGAATCAGGTTGAATCACTGGTCAGGTGGGCCTCAGTTTGTTAAACAAATGTACAGCTCTGAAAAACTTGGCAGAAGTTTTCTAACCCATCCACATGTTTCCAATATAGTGGCCTGCATGCTGATCATGCCAGATTTTGTTTTTGGGAAAACATGTACATGGTCTGACCAACCTAATGGATGGATTAGATCTAGCATGCATGTGCCATGCTTGCGCATGTGTGACTTGTGCGGCACATGCGCGCACATGTGTGACATGTGCCTGAGCCTTTATGAAATCTCGACTTGAAACAAAGATGGGTTGGAACTCAAAAGTGACGAAAAATCCACAAGAACTTCATTTCTTTTTCGAATGTTAGCACGGATTGCAATGGAAATCTATGTCTATCATGATTACCATGCATTGACATGGATTTGTGGTGAAAAAAAATAAAAATTAAGAGAAATTGGGAAAATTCTAATTTTTTCCATTTTTATATTGGAAAATATGTTCTTTATTAATTTGGAAATTTTATATATTAATTAGTGTTGGCTGTTTGGCTACAAATTTTTATATATTTGTTTTATATTGATTTTTTCAACAACACATTCTTAGGCTCCTATAAAATGGAAACTTATTATATGTAGTTGTTTTTTACAATATTTTGATTCTTACATGTGTAAACATGCGTTTGTTAACATCTCCTGAAGTTTCAGTGAAAAATTCCACCTTTTTCCTAACAGTTCCCCAATGTTTTCCTCAAATAGTGATATATATATATGTATATATATATTCCTACATGTGTAAACATGTGTTTGTTACATGTCCTGAACTTTCATTGAAAAAATCCACTTTTTTCCCAAAATTTCCCCAATGTTTTCCTCAAAAGTGATATTTTTCAAGTATCAGTGATAATATTGGCGATACCAATATATGTTTCTGTATCCCTGGTCATCAATACACGTGATGATATCTCTAAAAAAAATACATGTAATGATACCGATTCTTTGAACACTGTGTTAGACCCTTGGATTGAACTTTCTAGGCTGATTTTTATTTTTTATTTTTTCAATCCTAGCCATCCATGTGATTGTCCTTCACTTTGTCCTACATCGGGTCCCCCTACTTGAAAAATTAAACTCTTCCTTGAGTTTATAATTCTAGTAGAGCACCCTGCTGCGCTCCGTCGTCTTTTTTTTTTTGGCAACAACTGATGGTGAATGTCTGCACGTTGGATTGGTATTTCATTAATAAGATGGAACTTTATAAAACGATATCTTTCCTTCCATTTCTTTGAATTTTTTCCGGTGTGATGCATCATCTTCCATCTTGATGGGGACATCACGAGCACGCATGCCGCCCCCTACGCACGTACGGAAGGAGAGGGAGGGCCCCATCGTTGATCTGGCTCGATGACGACGTCCAAGGAGAGCCTCCTAGTTAGAAGATGAAGTTGTGATTCAAAAGAGTTGGCCCGATAGTCAAGAAAAGCCCATCATGGGATCTCATGATCGTGGCCCACTAGTCGGATTGATTTCAGATTTTAGGTTTTACTTATTTATGTTATTTAGAACATCATAAATGCTTTAGATTTCTTTGATAGATTTTTATTTTAATTTACTTCATCGCCAGGTAATAGGTTGCGCACATGGCTTGAGTTTTGGGGTGTATGATTTTCCTTATAAATAGGCACAATTTGTAGTTCTTTTGATTCATTGAAGCTTAATAAAAATTCCTGCTTTATTTTTCTGCTCTCTTAGTGAGTTGTGGAAGAATTCAAAAGTGGGTGCGAAGCCCTCCCTTCTTCGAAGGGCTAACTACCGTGGTGCGAAGCCACATCTATCCCGATTTGCCCCCACTTTCTTCCATCCATATTTCTCCTTCTACAAGCATTCCATCTGCAAATCCATCAATAGTTGCAACCTTTTTTCTCTCTATAGCAGATTTTCAGAATCTGGCCCTGTAGGAGGGCTGAAACTTTGGCGGAGTACCACACACAAACCGTGCATCGGATCGAGCTGAGATTTGGGAGTTTTGGAATTCATCCTTGGCCGATCAGGGCCAAGGTGGCCTTTTTCCGAATAGTGGGCCCCACACACGTGCGGACGTGATCACACGCACGTGCGTCTGGGCCATTGTTGCTGTTCGCACGCGGGAACTGTCTTCCGGTTTAGGTTTTCTTCTTATTTTACCCTCTCATACCAGTTTTTCATAAACCCTAACCCTAGATTGCATTATCCTTAATTTATTTGCCCCTTTTCTCACCCTAAGGTTCCTTGAATTGAAATTGATGAATCCCTTGGATTAGAGGTTGATTATTGTGCATGTGTGGATGATTACTGCTTATCTTTGAGCATCGTTTGGTTTATAATTTTAACAGATCCAGCTCTAACATGTGTAGGCCTGGACCCGCATAGATTCCCCTTAATTGAATGGTTTGGACTTTTTATGTGGGATATGAAATTTGTGTAATTGTTTCTGAACTAAGGTGCTTTTAAGCTTGAATCTCACACATGATGTTTAATTTCATGTCCTGCATCAAATTTGGTATCAGAGTTTAGGGTTCTTATAGGGGAATACATTACTTGTTAAGGGTTAGTTTGTTTGAGTCCTTCATGCATCCAATCCATCACTTGTAGCATTTAAGAGTCCATAGTCCCTGATATTAGTTGCTGAAACTTTTGTTAGTAGGGAGTTAGCAATTCACATTGCTGTAACTTTTTGTTATTCCCTTACTTTGTCAACTATATTGCTGGATTTTAGTAACACTGCATAATTCCCTCATATAGTCTCATAGGATAATTTAGTCCCATATAGTCGTCATAGAAAGTTCTTAGTTGGAGTTAGCAAGTTGTACGCCCACACGTATGGGTCATGGTTTTGGCTTGCACCCTACACTAAACAGGGAACAACTGCTAGAGTCACTAAACAAGTTGTCCCAGCAGATCGAGTCTTAGGGTAAGCACTTGGAACAAAGCATAGATCAACGCCTTGACCAAATAGAGGCCTCCCTAAGGACAAACCACATCATTAGGGAAGATGACCAATCTCAGGCAGGTGGCCAGGAGGATGGACCAATGAATAGAGGTGGCCAAGGAATCAGTTATGGGCCTGCATCGGTGCACCCACCCCATGAGGGACATCAAGACCACTATTTTGAGGGGTACAACATGTGCGGCCTTTTGGCTGGAGAGAGTGCACCAGAGGCTAGTGTAGAGTTACCCACTGAGGCCATTCCAGTAGTAGATGAGTTACATGATGTTTTTCTTGATGATCTACTGGATGAGTCTCTCCTTAGGAGGGATATAGAGCACACCAGAACATTGGACACCGTAATACCTACAGTCGAGATTGCGTTTAATAATTTTGTCGATAGGTCCACAGGTCTCAGTTCTTATGAAGTCGTTACTAGTTATAAACCTGGGAAATCTATTTATTTTGTCCCTATGTCACTGTCCCATAGGCCGTCAGAGCCTGCAGAGTCTCTTGCGCATTACATTCATTCATGACATCAAGAAATCAGGCAGAAGATCACTACTAGTAATGAACATTACAAATTTTCTGCAAACCAAGATAAACGTTTTAAAGAATTCAATATTGAGGACTGTGTGATGGTCCGCATCAGGCCCGAGCGGTATCTTCCGGGGGCCATTCATAAGTTACACGCGTGTAGCGCTGGACCCTTCAAAATTATAAAACGAAACGGTCTCAATGTGTATGAGGTAGATCTTCCACTTTCCATGGGAATTAGTTTCACATTCAATGTGGAGGATCTAGTTACTTTTCAGGAGACTACTGATACTTTGTTCGGCCCTTCGCCCACCCATCCTGATTCCCCAGATTTATCCCTTGATCCATGGCCCCCTCCCGACCCATCTTCTCAACCTTTACGTCATGTACCTACCCCTTCCGACCCATCTTCCCAGCCTCAATGTCTCGTACCCATCCGTCTTGACCCATTTTCTCAGCCTCTACCTCCCATACGTACCATTTCCGACCCATTTTTCCAGCCTTTACATCCCATACCTACTCGTCTCGACTCATTTTCTTATCCTTTGCCTCCTATGTCTACTTTTCCTAACCTAACTTCCCAGCCTCTGCCTCCCATACCTAACCTTCACACACCTAGAGAGGAAATAGAGGATATCCTGGACCATCGGATAGTTTCAACGTCGGACGGCGAGTTTCAGAAGTACCTGGTTAAAGGGAAGTCATGCCCAGCTTCAGACAGCACGTGGCTCACTGAGGAGGAGCTTAAGAGACTTGATCCTGACATCCCGGAGCGATTCAGGGGTTTTATTTCGCCAGTGGCGAAATCTTCGCAGCCGGAGAGAATTGATGGGGACATCACGCGCATGCACGTCCCCCCTTACCCACGTACGGAAGGAGAGGGAGGGCCCCACCGTCGATCTGACTCAATGACGACGTCCAAGGAGAGCTTCCTAGTTAGAAGATGAAGTTGTGATTCAAAAGAGTGGGCTCGATAGTCAAGAAAAGCCCATCATGGGATCTCATGATCGTGGCCTACTAGTCGGATTGATTTCGGATATTTAGGTTTTACTTATTTATGTTATTTAGAACATCATGAATGCTTTAGATTTCTTTGATTGATTTTTATTTTAGTTTACTTCATCGCCAGGTAAATAGGTTGCGCACATTGCGTGAGTTTTGGGGTATAGGGTTTTCCCTATAAATAGGCACCCCTTGTAGTTCTTTTGATTAATTGAATCTTAATAAAAATTCCTGCTTTATTTTTATACTCTTTTAGTGAGTTGTTGAAGAATTCAAAAGTGGGTGCGAAGTCCTCTCTTCTTCGAAGGGCTAACTACCGTGGTGCGAAGCCACATCTATCCCGATTTGCCCCCATCTTCTTCCATCCATATTTCTCCTCCTACAAGCATTCCATCTGCAAATCCATCAATAGTTGCAGCCTTTTTTCTCTCTATAGCAGATTTCTAAAATCTGGCCCTGCAGGAGGGCTGAAACTTCGGCGGAGCACCACGCAAAAACCGTGCATCGGATCGAGCTGAGATTTGGGAGTTTTGGAATCCATCCTTGGCCGATCAGGGCCAAGGTGGCCTTTTTCTGAATAGTGGGCCCGACACACGTGCGGACGTGATCACACGCACTTGCGTTTGGGCCATTGTTGCTGTCCGCACGCGGGAACTGTCTTTCGGTTCAGGTTTTCTTCTTATTTTACCCTTTCATACTAGTTTTTCATAAACCCTAACCCTAGATTGCATTATCCTTAATTTATTTGCCCCTTTTCTCACCCTAGGGTTCCTTGAATTGAAATTGATGAATCCCTTGGATTAGGGACTGATTATTGTGCATGTGTGGATGATTACTGCTTATCTTTGAGCATCGTTTGGTTTATAATTTTAACAGATCCAGCCCTAACATGCGTAGGCCTGGACCCGCATAGATTCCTCTTAATTGAATGGTTTAAACTTTTTATGTGTGATATGGAATTTGTGTAATTGTTTCTGAACTAAGGTGATTTTAAGCCTGAAATCTCACACATCATGTTTAATTTCATGTCCTGCATCACATCTCATTTGCAATAATAGGTTTCCGATCATGGATTGCCTAATTGTTGATTATAGCTTCATTCGTCACTCAACATCCATTGGCCAGGTTGTTGTTGTTGTTACTGGCATTCAATCTATGCACTTCATCTATTGGTGATAAAGTGTAAGGATGTCAATCTTTCTCGAGTTCACCGGGATGACTATGAAAGTGTCCATCTCCTTGGCTGTCGAATCGTTTGCATCTTCCAATCCATCAATTGTTTCTATTGATCCATCCATCAACCATGGTTTTGACGGAATCAGAACTTTTTCTAGATCATCCGTCAATCAATTAGTTGATCTACTCTTCTTTTTCGCCTTAAAGAGGCACTCGTTAGTCTGCATAGGTCCACTCTTCTTCTTCAATATCTAACTGAAACTTATGGTTTAGCGTGGGTTTTGTACTTGTTGGATTTCGAACTAGCTGACCGCGAACCTCTTCGACGATCATGGGTTGTTTGTCACTACGAATATGTTTGCGATTCATGGCCTTAATTACCCGATCAATTGTCGCATGTAACTTCTGCATTGAGCAATCAAATTCACGATAAAAGGGTCCAAACTTTGCGCTCCTCGATGCTTGTTTCCCCGGAGCACCGTCCATAGGATTGTTGTCACTCGATTTGTTGGACACCATGACACGAGGAGAGACCTCGCTCTGATAGCAAATAACATAGCGGGGAGTCAAGTATGGAGAAAGAGAAGATTTCCTTGTCTACTTCTCCAGTGTAGCTCTTGAATCCACAAGGAAAGAGAATATCTCAAATAAAATTAATATTATTGAATGCATTGCTGATTACAACGTATTTGATTTGCTTATATAATCAAAAGAACCCCTAGATTCTTAATTTGACTCGAAATTAGAGGCTTTCACGAAATAATAAAATTGACTAAAAATAGTAAAAAGACATCTAATTCTACTAAAATTCATAAACAACCCTTATAGAATTAAAACAAAAACTTGGTACCACAACCGGACTCTTTAAAGCCCTAAAATAGAAAAAATGGAACTTATTAAAAATAGTTAGTGTTAACTTAAAATCCTAATTTGATCCCAAAAAACAATTAAATTTTGGGAAGCCATTCTGGGGCCAACTAACCTTGGGTTGTTGGCTAGGATGTAGGGCTTGTCGATAACTATTTGATGACATATTATACGCATGAAATAAATAGGTGGTCACAAAGTTTTGCCTGTCAAAATCTATAATGCGCACTAGACAGCCCCCCCCCCCCCAGATTTTCCTTAATTCTTTGGCTTAAAAAAAATTTGACTGATATTGGCTGCTACAATCTGATACAGGGCGATGCTTGTATCATATAATTTTTTGGTTGGCGGAACACCTCCCGATACTGATGTGCAGAACCATGATTACAATTGAAAGCCATGCTAGCAATCGATCAGTTGTGCCAATTCTGTTGTTGTGCGTGGGAGTTCACCAATCTGGCTGAGGATTAATTGTGAGTTTGGGATGATTGGAGTAGCTGGTTGTATGATTTCAGTTGTGTTTGGGATGATGTATCTTCTGCATGCTGTCGTTGTACATATCGCTTTTCATGAAAATTTGAACCATCCATTGAAACCATGCCTGCTTAAGAAGACAATGCAATTTCTCAAATTGTTTCTCAGTTAGCAAAAAGATGACTGTTTTGGGTACCTTTTCCCACGGTGATGTATCTTCTGCATGCTGTCGTTGTCCATATCACTTTTCTTCTCTTTTGATAAAAATTTGAACCGTCCATTGAAAACATGCCTGCTTAAGAAGACAATGCAATTTCTCAAATTGTTTCTCAGTAGCAAAAAGAGGGCTGTTTTGGGTGCCTTTTCCCATGGTTAGTTCGTATATTTTTCATTCACTTTTATCTTAGCATCATCAGATCTGATGTTTTTTATTAACTACGTCTATTGATCTCTACAGTTGTTCTTATGTTTCTGGCTGATTTGGTGGTGACAGGTACTTACATTTCATGCTCAGTAGAGAACTGCCCTTTTTCGGTTCTGTTGGGTATGTGGATCCTTCACTCATCAGCCTCTCATGTTTTCTCTCCTGCACTATTTGTCGTGAATTCTAATTGCAAGCCATCCATCTAGTTCAGGTCAGGTTATCAAGAGAAACTGTAATGGCAGTCACGGGTGCCCAGAATCCATTGCTAGGAGAAACCACTTGTGGGTCTTTACTGCAGCAATTACAGGTAACGTCTTATAGGCTTGCATCTTTCATACCTTAAAAAAGGGTTTGTGGTTTTCATCCTGCAATGCATGATTATATTTCTTTTTGAAGAAAGGAAGAGGAAGATAAATTGATTGAGCTCTTATTGCAGCAAATATGGGATGAGGTTGGGGAGACCGATGAGGAACGAGATAAAATGCTGCTTCAGTTAGAGCAGGAGTGCTTGGATGTTTACAAGAGGAAAGTTGATCGGGCTTCAAAATCAAGGGCACAACTTCTTCAGGACTTGGCTGATTCCAAGTTAGAACTCTCCCGTCTTTTGTCTGCTCTTGGAGAAAAATCTTTTGTTGTTGTAAGTAAACACACCTTCATGTTTATCATAAATGGATCTGCCTTCTTACCTCACATTTTATGAAATAAGAAACTTAGGACAAAATGCAATTTTATTATTCTGGATATTTTAGTTAAAGACATTATGACAATTATTTTTAAAGTATGCAATATCAAGGTATGATACTGATGTAGTGGGTGCATGGAGAAAAGGGGAGAAAGATCACCTTTTTCTTATATGAAAAAAAGGACCTTGAATCCATGAGGGATAGAACCTAGAAGGCAACAATAAATTGAATGAAATGTTCTTTACAATGCACTTAATGTTTATATAACAAAGACATTTAAGACTCCTATTTCGACCCAAACTAGTAAACTTACCCCAAATAATAATACTCACCAAAACTAGTAAGGATGTCGAAATCAACTCAAGCTTGTTGACCACTCTTAGCTAAACCAAACAATGACTTTGAGTCAAGATAGGACTCTTAAAACTCTAGAATAAATGAAAAAAAATGACAAATTCAAAATTTACCAGAGTAGTAAAGGTTGAATTTAAATGAGACATTGACCCTAAAAAGTCCTTTCTTTAGAAATAATTCGGGGCCAACTGACTTTGTTTGTTTTTTGGAAGATTGAGAATTTATTAAGGGAGCCAAAGCAACCTGAAAACAAAGGAAACAACAAAAACAGAACAAAGGAAACAACAAAAACAGAAATGAAAACAAAGGAAACAACAAAAACAGAAACAGAAAGCAAAACCAACAAAAGCAAAAAAGGAGAAACCCTAGGGGGTGTTTGTTTTTTCATTTACACATGTAATTACATGTACATTGGCAACGATTATTTACCCACGTAATTACAACATCAGTCTCAAGATTGATGTTGACAGTGAGCTCGTTTGCAAAGCTTCCCATTTCAGAGAATTGAATTCGTACATTTCCACATGTAAAACTTGTGGGGCCCATCGTGATGTTTGTATCTTATCTGCATTGTCCATCCATTCTGCCAGCTCATTTTAGGGCGTGAGCCCAAAAATGATGCAAATCTGAAGCTCGAGCGAACCACACCATAGGAAATGGTGGGAATTGAACGCCTAACATTGAAAACTTTTAGGGGCCCACAGAAGTTTTGGATCAAGCTGATATTTGTGTATACCCTTAATAATTGCTAGTGTGATCTTATGAACAAGTTGGATGAGAGATACACATCCCTATGGGCCCTATGAAGGTTTCAATTTTGAACGGTGGACGTCATTACCCCCCTTTTCCTGTGGTGTGGTCCACTTGATTGTCCAATCCGCCTCTTTTGTGCTCATGCCTTGTAATAAATGGTAAAACAGATGGACGGCGTGGATCACACACATCACTGTGGGACCCACAGATTTTGACAGTACCAAAACCCTCTTGGATTTCATGCATTTGGACCCTCTTTTTGTTGCATAATTACGTGTGTATTTCCCTCTTAAACAAGCACCCTTCAAAAGTCATTAATAGCTATTTACCATTATTTACATATGTAATTGAAAAAACAAACACCCCCTAGGAGAAGCTATACAACTCGAGACAAAAGACAACCAAATGAAGAGAAGGCAGCAGCCAACAGCTAGATCAGCTGATGAGGTATCAATGCACTGTCTGCTGGAGAATGAGCTGAAGCTCACTCAAGAGAGTTATGAAAGGCCCAACCAAACCCTGCTTGGAGAGGAAGGAATATTTCTGGAGCTTTGACTGTTCCTTTCCTTCCAACTTACCCAAAGAACAGCTAGCGCTGACATGCGCCAAAATGAGGATGGGTGTATGGTGGATGTTACATCGTGCTAGGCAAAGAGGAATGAAGTAATCGAGGAAGGCATCACCCAATCCACTTGGGACTTGAGCAGGAGCAGAGACCACACATTGTGGACGAAAGGATAGCAAAGGAAGAGGTGGCTTATAGATTCACCACTGTTGTAGCAGAGGATGCAAATATTGGGAAGGATCAGCTCTCTTCTTTGAAGGTTGTCGATGGTGAGAGTCCTGCCCCTTGCTAGGGTCCAGATGAAAGTTGCAGTCTTGGGCAGGCAACCATAAGACTAGAAGTAAGCGGGGTAGGTATCCAGAGCGGGAGGAGATCCTCTGATAATATGGAGAAAAGAAGAGTAGGAGAAGGATCCTGATGCAGATTGGGACCAAACTATGTTGTCTCCAATCTGGTGGAGAGGTTGAACGCCGTGAAGGAGGGTCAAGGGTTCCAATAGCTTGTATGTCTCATTGATGGAATAAATCAACAGGAACAATCTTGCCACCTCCCATGGCTCGTTGATAGAATAAATTGACTAGAACAATGTTCAGCTTCTCGCACTCCAGTCTAGAGGTCCCCACATCCTTTATTTTTCCCCGGCTTTGAACACTTGGAAGGTCTTAAACAAGCCTTTGGAATTTGCAGCATGCTACTTGGCGCTTGTGTCTCCCCACTACTCTTCTTGTTGTGTTCTGCAAAGGGTTACTTCTGTGTCAATCTCGAATGGTCTTTAAATATCAGCAAACTGATCTTTTGAAAAAAAATTCAGCACGTTGATGATCCAATTGTTGGGATGGTGGATCGAAAGCCTATAAAAGGAGACTAACAATCCCGTTGCAAAGTATAAGAAGAAAAACACCTATGGTAAGGAAGAGCAATCTCACGATGCTCTCATCATCGTTCTCTAAATTTTTTTCACTCATATCAGAGCAATCGATCTTAGCCAAGAGGATCAGTCTCCTGTGGTGGTTGTTCCCATTTTACTCGGATGTCATAGTGGATGTTGATTGTTGCCACAACCACTAGAGGAGCTTGACACTATCTCTCTTCTCTGTTGTTGTTGTTGTGAGAAAGAAGAGAGAAGCTTTTTGCAGCTGTTCCCATTTTACTCGGATGTCATAGTGGATGTCAATTGTTGCCACAGCCATTAGAGGAGCTTGACACTAACTCTCTTCTCTGTTGTTGTTGTTGTGAGAAAGAAGAGTTAAGCTTTCTTTTTTAGCCTCTATTTTTATTATTGCTTTTTGTGAAAGCAATATTATATTGCCTTTTCTTGGGAATCCAGTACTCTTTTGAGTTTCTATGACAAGCTATTGCAAGTTCGAGTGGAGCTGAGCCACACTTATTGAGCTAAGTAAGCTCGAGACAAGGCCTAAAAAACCAAAGCTAGCTTGAAGCATCCTCGAACCCGAGCCCATATTCAGGCCCACTACATGTGTAAGCTTATACTTAGATCTAATGTCGAGTTAGGCATAGAGGCAAGCCCACATAAATCAAGTCCGATCCTATGCCAAGGTATAGATTAAGTTTGAGCCCAAAAACTGTCTTCTAGGCCCACAATATGTTTGGGCTCACTCAATAAGCCCATTTCTCACGTAGATCTTGAATGTGCTATATCTTTATCATCCGAACTCGGATTTTCAAGGAAAGGTGTCTAGAAATCAAATAAAAAAAGGGCAAACTAGGTAGGTCCAAACTTAGCTAAAATGGACAAGCTATAAGACATGAACTTTGCAATGTCGAAGAGAAAAATGGTATACCTACTCATCCAGGGTAGGCAAGCATATCTTTTACAAATAAGCTCCACAGAAAAGAAAAAGAAAAAGAAAAAGGCTTTAGAAAATTTCAAGGAAGAGGACTTGATTGTTAGGATGTCCATGCTGATGTTCATTCAAGAAGGCCATATCAAAGTCTTTGAAGGTTTTAGAACCACAAAGGAGATGACGGAGATTATCATTAAAAAGTATGTTGCAACTTTTAAAGCACATTCAAACTTCTTTAGAAAGGTATGACACTTTTAAGGTGAAAGAGGACAACAATGTCACTGAACACGTCAATAAAATGTTAGTGAGGGCCAATGATTTGGTAGTTGTCAAAAATGATATTCTTAAGTGCATTCAAGTGTTAATAACCATTCCAAATAGCTTTTCTGCATCCCAGTGGTGGGATCATCAATTTTATGTGTAACTGTGAGGTGCGATGTAGTGTCGGTCTTGTATTTGATACACTAGCGCTTAGATGTTTGCTTTCGTTGCAATACCCATTGGAAAGTATGTTCGTGTGTTCAGATCATCTGACTAGAGGAAATATATTCATGCTATCTGATGAGATATAACCAGTTGAAGTTTTCGATGAGGAATGAGCCTATTGAATGACCCCAACTAAATTAAAGGCTTAATGGACAACTAGTTGGGCCTGCATTTGATCTGTGTTGATTGGGGCTTGGATTTTAGCTAGTGTTGGCCTGCTTCTAAGTCTAACTTGACCTTGGGCTGATTTTGGGCGTGGCTGTGTACTGTCTATGGACTTATGCTTGAGGGCTCCTTGGCTAAGGTTGGGTCTTTTGGTCTCATACTTGACATAGCTAAGCAAATGTGGTTTGGCTTGGCTCAAATTTGGTTTAGATAGCTTGTCATAAAAACCAAAAAGAGTACAAGGAAAGACAATAAAGTATTGGTTTCCAAAAACTCCAACAAGAACAATATAATATTTCATCCCCAAAAGTTGATGAGTTTTTTTTTGAACGATCCCAAAAGTCGATGATGAAGAAGTAGGCTAGAGAAAGAAAAATAGAAAAGAGACTTTAGCTCTTCGTCCTCACAACAACAGCAATAAAGAAGAGAGCTTCATACTCCTCTAATGGCAACAAGTTGTACTTCCCACGATGTCCGTGTCACCATTTGGAATAGAAACAACACCACAAGAGGTGCACCTCTTGGTTAATTGGGAGTGACAAATGAAGGCTAAGAAGATTGAAGATGTTACATTGTAGATTAGATTGTTTGTGCTAATACTGGTGAAAATTTCGGATACTAAGATCGTCGATCAGTGCCCTAATGATGAGCAGAGTGTCGTGAGATTGTTGATTGCTATGGGATGTTGCTCTTAATCATCGTAGGTGCCTTTCCTTGTGATCTTTTTATCTATTTGGAATATGATTTCTAATCCCTTTTTATAGGCTTACAATCTACCATCATGACAGTCGGATCATCAACTATCATAACATGAAACGACCCTCTGAATTGGGAAGTACTAATCTTCTTCTTAATCCCAATTTAGATGGTTAAAACAAGCTTTTAAAAATAAGCAACATTTGTAATGGAAATGAAAATGATTAGAAGCTTGATTAAGAAGTTCTTGTTAGTATTACCTTGGATCTCCACCATGCAAAATTGGGATAGAGAGGGTCTCATGGCTATTGATTCAACATTCATCCTTTGAATTGGGAAACAATAATATTATTCTTAATCCTAATTTAGATGGTTAAAAAAAGGTATTAAAAATAATAACATTAGTAATAGAAATGAAAATGATTAGAAGCTAGATTAAGAAGCCGTTGTTGGTATTACCTTGGATCTCCACCATACACAACTAGGATAAAGAGGGTCTTGTGGCTATTGATCCAACATTCACCTTCTAATTGAGTTATCAATATATGAAAATCAGGACCATATTCCTTGGCATTTTCAAGTCATTTACTTCGCCTAAGTTCAGGTCTAGACTTATCTTCATTTGGGTCAAAGGATTTGAGCTGTTAGGCTCATCTATTGTACTAGATGAAGGAACCTGACTGTTCATTGATTTGTAGGGAAAGATGTTTAAAAAAATAAAAATAAAAATCTGCATTTCTATATTATATTATAATATTATCTAAAATGTTTAGGAATCTGTGTTGCTGTGTGAGGCATATCCGACACATGCACACTTTGCAATTTAGGTCGTAACTTTGGTTCTTTTAGGATTTGTTAGTCTTACATGGACAAGACAAACCCAAACTCTAATATAATTGAGGTTAAGTTTCCTATTTTCCCATAATTTATAGGATATTATTTTAGATTTAGTCATAAGCAGTGTTCGCAATATCGATGCTATTGGCCGATATAACGGTCGATATTATCATTATTGCTTGCCAACGACACAAAACCCACATGAAACCCTCAGAAGTTAAAAATAAAAAAAACAGAAATGTAGACATCGCGCAATATATCGTAGATATCGCACGATAATCTTCGATATCATGGATATCATCAATACTATCACCCATCCTTTTCGGATTTTATCACAGATTCATAGGCCGGAAAATTGAAAAAAAAAATTAGAAAAAGAGGAAAAACTGAAGAGGAGATTTCAGTACTTGTAATGAAGATTACATGATCGGAGGTGGGCCATTCCGTTAATTGACAGCGGCAATTTCAATTTCCCTCTTTCTTTTTCTTCGAATCGATACAGCAACAACGAAGATTTCAGGTTTGATTGAGGAGAAGATTTGGGGATTTCTCGCAACGGAAATACCGACGAGAAATCGGGCCGGATTAAGGAGAAGGTTTCAAAATTTTAGGGTTCCGGAAGGTCTGGAACCCTCTTCCTTTAAAAAATTTGGGTTTTTTCCCTTCTGCGTCGAAATCAGGTTGCCTATTGAGTTACTTGGTATGCTTTTATTGTACTGAGAAAACTGTGGGGCCCACCGTGAATGTATGTGGTTTATCCATGCCGTCCAACCGTTTTTACAGCTCATTTAAGGGGTTGCGCTGAAAATTGAAGCATATTCAAAGCTCTAGTGGACCATACCATATGAAATAGTGGGAATAATGATTTCAACTGTTGAAACCTTGTCAGGCCCCACGATGATGTTTTTTTTTTTGTCATCGAACTTGTTCATAAGATTAAAGAAACCGGGATGAAGGGAAAACATAAATATAAGCTTGATCCAAAACTTTCGTGGCCCTCAAGAAATTTCAATGTTATACATTCAATTCACACTAAAATTATATGCTAAAATGGATGGAAAGAGTGGATAAAATATATAAATCATGGTGGACCCCACAGATTTTATTAAATACACCCGTCAATTAAGGGCGTGGATTGGGTGCTACGTGAGTAACAACTTAGTGGGTGTTACGCTTATTGTAGGGCCCACCTTGATGATATGTGGTAGATCCACTCCATCCATTCGTTTTTATAGCCAATTTTATGATGTCATACCAAAAAACAATCACATTCAAATCTCAGGTGGACCACACCACATCAAATAGTGTTAATGAACACTTACCATTAAATGATATGGATCTGATTGATTTTTTTGGTGCAGTCCACCAAGATTTGGATCTGCTCAATTTTTGGAATAATATGCTTAAATGCTATTAAAAAAATAGATGGATGGCTTGAATAAAATATATATAGCAAGGTGGACCCCACAGAGCCTGTGACAAGACTGGCTGGTGTACCACACAGACACCCCTCAAGCTTCGAATGGTACGAATGGTTCAAATGAGATCAAAGTTACATGGGCCACACAATGATGTGTTTATTATATCCACCCCGTTCATCTATTTGGTGAGATCATTTTAGATCATGAGCCCAAAAATTAGTCATATCCAAAGCTCAAGTGGACCACACCACAAATAGCAGTGGGACAATGATTCTTACCATTAAAACGTTTGTAGGGCCCACCATAACATTTATTTTCATCCAATCTGTTCATAAAGGTCACAAATACCTGGATGAAGAGTAAAAACAAATATCATATTGATCCAAAACTTCTATGACCCCAAAATGGTTTCAATGGTAGACATTCAATCCCCCACTACGTTTTGCAGTGTGGTCCACTTAATAATTGGATCTTCCTTATTTTTCGGCTAAAGCCTTACGATGAGCTTGCCAAATGGACGGCCGGTTTGGATACAATAGATACCTCATGATGGGACCCACATAACTTGGCGATGTCAACATGCGTACACCAGCCAATCCGCTTCTGCGGATTTCCTGCGAAAGCCTTTGGCAGGAAGTTCTTGCGTTGGAAACCTAGGTGGGGCCCACCGTGATGTTTGTGAGAAATCTACCCCATCAATCCGTTTTGTGAGCTCCTTTTAGGACTTGAGACCAAAAGTGAGCAGGTTCCAAGACTCAAGTGGGCCGCACTAAAGGAAAATGTGGGTAGGTAAATTCCTACCGTTAAAACCTCCCTGGGTCGATAGTGATGTTTAAATGCCATCCATACCGTTCATAATGTCATTACTACAGGGATGAACTGAGAAGACAAATATTACCCTGATTTAAAACTTCTATGGCCCCGCAAATATTTCAACTGTGTACGTTCAATCATCACGTTTTCGGCCCACTTGAGTATTTGATCTGGCTCATTTTTGGTACCATGTCCTAAAATGAGCTCACAAAACGGATGGGCGGGGTGGATTTCTCACAAACATCGCGGTGGGCTAGTTTTGAAAGATCATTTTAGAATATGATCCCAAAAATAAAGCTGATCCAAATCTTACGTGGGCCATACTACAATAAATAGTAGTGATTAAATAACCACAATCAAAAACTTTATGGGGGCCACCAGAATGTTTATTTGCCATTGAACCTCTTGATAAGGTCGCAAAGATCTCAATTTTTATTTCTTCTTTTGCTTTTCAAAATGAATTGGTTGTGTTTTCTTACATGTCTTTGATACATTTATAAATGTCATGCATTTAATTTAAATATAGTTGCATTTGTTCAGTTAAATATCGCATAGCATAGGACCCTATACAAAGGAAATTTATTATGTGCACCTTTTTTATGAGATATTATGATTTAAAAGTGTGTATTAAGGTCTTTTTTTAACAATCCCTGAAATTTCATTGAAAAATTCAACCATTTCCCCAATGTTTCCCCATGTTTCTCAAATAGTTTTGAAAGATCATTTTAGAATATGATCCCAAAAATAAAGCTGATCCAAATCTTACGTGGGCCATACTACAATAAATAGTAGTGATTAAATACCCACAATCAAAAACTTTATGGGGGCCACCAGAATGTTTATTTGCCATTGAACCTCTTGATAAGGTCACAAAGATCTCAATTTTTATTTCTTCTTTTGCTTTTCAAAATGAATTGGTTGTGTTTTCTTACATGTCTTTGATACATTTATAAATGTCATGCATTCAATTTAAATATAGTTGCATTTGTTCAGTTAAACATCGCATAGCTTAGGACCCTATACAAAGGAAATTTATTATGTGAACCTTTTTTATGAGATATTATGATTTAAAAGTGTGTATTAAGGTTTTTTTTTTTTTAACAATCCCTGAAATTTCATTGAAAAATTCAACTATTTCCCCGATGTTTCCCCATGTTTCCCAAAAAGTGCGATAAATTATGCGATACAAATGGTATATCCCATGCGATAACCGATATGTATATTTATCCCAAGGGTGCGATACATAGCGCGATACCGATATTTCGAACACTGGTCATAAGTACTCTATTAAGAATTGTAACTTGTAGAATAAAGAGCTTCTCCCTGAAAATGAAAAGATCAGTATTAAGAAGCATAACATTCATCATATTGATTAAAGTCCTATTAATCCGTTTTGTTACCCCATTTTGTTAAGGAGTATAAGGAACAAAAACCTCGTGTATAGTCTTGAATAATCATTGATAAAAGGTAATAAAGTATTTATTACCTCCTCAAGTAAGGGTTTCTTTAAGATTACAAATATCTAAGTAGATCAATCCAAGTAACTCAGAATTCCTTTATACACTAGGAAAGTTTCTCTTTATTATCTGGATTATGAACAAGGCTCAAAAATTTCAAATTCATTAGTTTCATACGTAGGAATCAAACCACAAGCAACCATTTTCTCGATCAATTTAGTATTCACATGTCCTAATTTACCTTACTACAAAGAGAGAAAACAAACCATATAAACAGAAGATATCTTGTTTGGTTCCGCAGACATGCTCATGATCTCTCAGAAAAAATAAAAAAATGCCATGTTCATGATTAGCATAGTTGTTAACTACTAATGATCCATTCATTGTTTTTACAAGTTGATTAAACTCAACACCTTGCTTCAAACATACCTTCAAAAGATAACCTAAGACCAAGTTCTCGCAATCTGAGGAACGTGAAGAGCATTAGCTAATGTGATGGCTTTTCCCGAGTGGAACACAATTTCAACCTTACCTTGTCTAACTATGTTAGTTGTAACAACCAGTGTTCGAAATATCGATACTATCGGCCAATATTAATGGCATCGCAGTCCAGCAATACGAAACCCTTTGGATGATACTAAAATTGGAAAATTTTACAGAATACTTTTTATCAATCAATATATCGATAAAATATCGCCAAAAATCATTTGATATAGCTAAATATTGTTCTAAATATCATGCGATATCAACGATACTATCACTTTTATCCGTATTTTATTTCTTCTTTCAAGAAATTTGCTATACAACACCAGACGGGGTTACTGTAGCCAACTTCGGGATGTTGGGAGAGTTTCATTATCCGAGTAAAAAAAGAAAAAAAAAAGAAAAGAAAAAAGAAAAACTTTCAACAGTAGATTTCGGTACCTGTAAAGAAGATCGCTCTGATCGGAGGTTGTGTTTGATGGGCCATTCGAATCGAAGTTTATGATTTGGAGAGATTTGGAGGTGAAATTCGAAGATATCCTTGAAATCCTCGGCATTTGGGAGAGATTTTAGGGTTTCCACATTCCGGAACCTTTTGCTTCAAAAAAAAAGGGGCCTCGAGCCCTTATTTATGGGAAGAGGAAGGGCTGGTGTACCGCACACGACTGACATGGATGGTGTGTTGACATCACCAAGTTCTGTGGGTCCCATCATGAGGTATATGTTATATCCAAACCGTTTGTCCATTTGGCGAGCTCGTCATAAGGCTTTAGCCAAAAAATAAGACAGATCCAAAGATCAAGCGGACCACACTGAAAAAAACGGTGGGATATTGAACGTCTACCATTGAAATCCTTTTAGGGGCCACGAAAGTTTTGGATCGATATGATATTTGTTTTTCTCTTCATCAAGGTCTTTGTGACCTCACCCAACAAGGTTTGGGCGAATGGTCTTCACCATAGGTTTGCTCTCTATAGGTGAGGGTTTGATTCCCTTCCTTGGCTTTACCCGATACATGTGGTTGTGGGTGATTGCATGTATCCGTAGGGATTAGCCTCAGTTTAAAAAAGAGGTGGGGACACTCTGTCTTCAAAAAAAGGTCTTTGTGGCCTCATGAACAGATTGGATGGAAAATAAATGTTATGGTGGGCCCTACGAATGTTATAATGGTAAGAATCATTGTCCTCACTGCTATTTGTGGTGTGGTCCAATTGAGCTTTGGATGTGACTCATTTTTGGGCTCATGATCTAAAATGATCTCTCCAAATGGATGAACGGTGTGGATATAATAAGTACATTGTTGTGGGGCCCATGTGACTTTGATCCCGTTTGAACTGTTTGTACAACTCGAGCTCGAGGATCGTCAGCGCTCATCTTCGTGGACGTGGATTTCCTGCGAAAGGCTTTCGCAGGAAGTTCCAGCACTGGAAACTTAGGTGGGGCCCGCCCATCGTGATGTTCGTGAGAAATCCACCCCGTCTATCCGTTTTTTGAGATCATTTTAGGACATGGGGCCAAAAAATGAGCTGGATCCAAGACTCAAGTGGGCCGAAAACGTGATGATTGAACGTCCACAATTGAAATATTCGTGGGGCCATAGAAGTTTTAAATCAGTCTAATATTTGTGTTTTCAGTTCATCCCAGTAGTAATGACATTATGAACGGTATGGATGGAATGTAAACATCATTGTCTACCCAGGGAAGTTTCAACGGTAGGAATTTCCCTACCCACCTTTTCCTTTAGTGCGGCCCACTTGAGTCTTGGATCCTGCTCAATTTTTGCCTCAAGTCTTAAAATAAGCTCACAAAACGGATGGACGGGGTAGATTTCTCACAAACATCACGGTGTGCCCCACCTAAGTTCCAACGTAGGAACTTTCTGCGAAAGGATTTAGTAGTTATCTGCATCCCATCTTCGCACGACACATACCCACACCAGCCAGGTCGCTAGTGTGTGGTACACCATCCATCCATTTTCAGAAGTCATTTTTAGGCATGAGCCCTAAAAGTAGATAGATATAAGCTCAAGTGTACCACACCACAAGAAAACGTGGTGGCAATGATATCCACCATTGAAGCTACTTAGGGCCCACCGTAATGTTTATTTGCCATCCAATCTGTTCATAAGGTTTGACAAACCTGGATGGGAAAACATAAATATTAGCCTGATCCAAAAAATTTATAGCCCCAAAAAAGTTTAATGGTGGTCATTCAATGACCACTATTTTGTGTGGTGTGGTCCACCTCAGATTTGGATCTGCCTTATTTTTCGGCCCATGCCCTGAAATGATATGTTAAAATGAATTCACAGTGTTGATAAACCATCTTATATTGAGGTAGCCCCATGGTCAGGGTCCCATCCAAGTCGTTGGTTGCTTGGATAATGTCCTAAAATAACATGGAAAAACGGGTGGACGGGGTGGATATTGAATACACACATCATTGATAGGTATGTTTTCTAATTTCTAATATATCTTTTGCTTTTGAATACATTGGTTATGTTTTCATACATATCTTTATACATTTATAAATGTTATGCATCATATTTGAATATATTTACCTTAGTTCTATCAGATAACGCATAACTTAGAACCTTATACAAAGGAAATTTATTACGTGCACTTCTTTTTTGAGATTTTATGATTTAAAAGTGTGTATTAAGGTCTTTTTAAATAATCCCTGCAGTTTCATAAAAAAAATTCAACCATTTTGCCAATGTTTCCCCATGTTTCCCAAAAAGCGCAATAAATTACGCGATACAAACGATATATCCCGTGCAATAATCGATACGTATCTGTATCCCAAGGTTGCGATACGTTGCGCAATACCGATATTTTGAACACTGGTAACAACATTGCCCATTTGAACCTTTATGCCACTAGTTGTTGAGGCGGTGGCTATGCATTCCCAATTGGGAAAACCTGTCTCATTCTCTCTTGTTTCCTAAATACACATGAAGTCTAGTTTCTTCGGCTTGAAGCGACTCTCTCTCTTGGGTGTGTTGCCAATAAAATGGAAACATGTGTAGAGAGAGGATCTTCCGGGTCTTCCTTGGTAAGAGATTTCTCTTGGGTGTGTTGTTTGTAAAAGGGAAACATACTCTCCTAGGTGTGTTGTCTATAAAAGAAGACATATAGAGCAAGAGAGAGAGAGAGGTTATCTTCTAGGCCTTCCTTGGTGAGAGATTTCTTATATAGTGAAAGAGTGGGAGAGAGGTAAGCCTTGTATTCTCTGATTTCTCTTGTTTTAGTGAAGAAAAGAGCTCTATGTTGCTGCCTCGTTGGTATAGGCAGATTGTCGAACCACGTAAATCTTCGTCTCCCGTCTCTTGTTTTTCTCTTTGGCATTTCGGTTTTGGTTTGGTTCTTTTCTTTGTGGTTTTGCTTTTTCTTACATTGATTGTGTGTGACGATTTTCCGCGATACTAGTAACCTCTTCGCAGGTCTTGAACTAGCTCAATAGTAACACATGTGCATTGATACCTCACCTGTGTCAATCCACCACCCATCACATTGTCCCATGCTGACAATGTTGACCTCCGTGACCATGACTACAATAAGAGGTTCCATGGCCAAATTTGATTGAGATGCAGTGCAAGCTTCATCTTGTTATAGTGTCACTCTTGCAAATTGGAAATATTTTTCACATTCAAAACAACCTGCTGATTTGTTTTAAAAGCTAAGATTTTTTGTTCTTGGCCTTGGGATAAGCTTCATTTCGAATTGTTATTCTGGTTTGGCTTTTAAGTTATTGGGTTATCCTCTTAATTGGACTTTCTCATTTTTTGCCTAACCATGTTGATTTTAGAAACTTCCTGGCTTTTATTCTCAACCATATCTCGAAGCCTTACATCTTTCTTGATACAAGGATGGACAATGAGAAGTTCCATTGACAGATTCTTAGTTTTATGATGGAAGGAGTTTTTAAAATCTTTCCTAGAGGAAGACACTGTTTTTTCGTTATTGCTTACTTGAACATCCAATTTGGTTCCCTTAGAAATGATTTCATGGCTGTGAGTTTAAACACATTTATTGTGGTACCTGCTACCACTTGAAACTTAAAATATCTGTTGAATGTGTATTTTTTCATGCCGGCTTCTATTCTATATTTCTTCCTAGGGCATTCCAAATTTTGGCAGATGTACCATAGTCACAGAATACATCACATAATTGATTTGACAATGCATTGAGAATAGAACACTTGCATAAATAATCATCATCATAGGCCCGCTCAGTGATTCACCCGCCTAAGACACTTTGATCCAGCGAGGAAAGCTACAGGGCATGCTAGTGCACTCCAGATTTCTTCGTATGCTGCTTGAAATCAACACACAAGCCTGGTCTCTCTCTCTCTCTCTCTCTCTCTCTCTGTTTTCTATACTTTTATTTTTGGGACTCATTGAATTTTAATGTGTCTCACAGCTGTTATTTATGGGCAAGGGGAGATCCCACCCAACTCACTCCCTGTCTTTGTGCATGCTGGTACCTGGGAGAAGGGTGGGGATGGGTGGTGGAGGGTCTTCCCATCGCCAGATTCAGATTAATAGATTCGATGAGTTGCTTGATCTGCCAGGGGAGGTGAACCCCTGCTATAAAACTACCCGAGAATCCCCTTCATTGCTTCTAAAGTCCAATCCCAAACCAAGAGTCTTCATTTGCTCAACAAACATTGGTTTTTCAGTCCAGTAGAAGCCAGTCAGTTCCTGTTCTACTGCCTGTGGGCTGAAGCACTCTATAGTAGGTGATCAAATTGGTGGCCCTCAGAAAAGCCACAGTCCCTTCACCCCAATGTCGAATCACCTGCCATAGGCCTGTTTCAGTCAAGGCTCGCCTAAGAAAATCATATGATCCTGCTTGGTTACCTCTGGTGCCTGGCTTTCACCACCGCATATTAGCTTAGCTGTGCTGCGCTTGATAGGCCCTGGCTTGGTCTATGTTTTCTGTTCTTTCTTTTCCAAAAGTAACCTTCAATCAACTGGGCATCATCTGGGAAAGAACGTCAGATTTCCACATGCAGGAAATACTAGCCATGATCTCTACCTTGGGAATTGGATCCTGAAATTTGAGACTGCTTGATGTCGCTCCTTCCCTCTTAATGAAAATGGGAGTTGGAGGGAGTCTTCTTCTTAATATGAAAAATCCAATGACGCCTTATTCCCTCCTGCTCCCACCTTGGAAATAGAATCTTTCTTTTTCTGCCACTTCTGTCGTACTGTCGAAAGCTGCAGTTCGTGTAGATTAGTGGGTATGCAACTTAAGGTGGTAAGATAGAAAAACATTTTTTACAAATAACGATCTCATCTTCTTCAAGTTCTTGGGGTTCAGACTGAAAGCTCTGGTTCCTGTAGGCCAGTTCTTAGACAAGAGGAAAGGACCCATGCAAGCCTTTCGGCCCGGTACTTGCACCCCTATCTCCATGCGCCCAGTAAACTGTTTTCTCCAGTCGGCTTGGCCCCAGGCCAGGATACTGCATTGATATGGGCTAAGAACATAGTGCAAGTATTTTTCAAAGAATTAGGCAGTGGAATGCTTTATGAGCACTCTCTGCTCCTTTTCTATTCCACGTGAACTAAGCTTTTCACACAAAAAAAGGAAAAAAAGAAAAAAAAAAAAAAGTAGTAAAAGCATTTTTCTTCAAAACACGAGTTATTTTGAAATACACTAACAGTCATGGGGCATAATTTATGCATGTAATAGATCACGGACAAATGAATTTCATCATCATGTGATGACACTATATTCTAAGAGGTTATGCTTTTGGGGAATGACCTAAAGAGGATGTCTAATTACATGTTGCACTGGATTAGGTTTTCATACTTGATTTCTCTTTGTTGATTTACAGCCTGACAACTCAATGGGGACAATCAAGGAACAACTTGCTGCTATAGCACCAGTGCTGGAACAACTATGGAAGCAGAAAGAGGAGAGAGTAAAGGAATTTGCCGAAGTGCAGTCACAGATTCAGAAAATATGTGGAGAAATTGCTGGAAACTTGAAACTTGGTGAGCAGGCAGGGACACCTACGGTTGATGAGAGTGATCTGTCCCTGAAGAAGTTAGATGAGTTTCAATCTCAGCTTCAAGAACTCCAGAAAGAAAAGGTACTGTTTTGTCATTCTCTGAGATGAATAAATGACTGACTTCAACAGTTTGCCAAGATCAATGATTTTTCTATCTTCTACATTCTTTATATTTGCCCTCTTTTTTCCTTCTTTGACAGAGTGATAGGCTGCACAAGGTTCTTGACTTTGTAAGCACAGTGCATGATCTCTGTGCTGTTTTGGGGATGGATTTCTTCAGTACAATTACTGAAGTTCATCCCAGCTTAAATGATTCAATTGGTGTGCAATCCAAGAGCATCAGCAATGACACTTTATCCAGGCTGGCTAAGACAGTCCTGTTGCTAAAAGAAGATAAGCAGCAGAAGCTACAGAAGGTAATAAATTGCAGTTCAGATTTCCATTCTTCTTGCTGGCAAAATGTGCACTCCACCATTTATTCATTAAACTTGATATTCTATTGTTTTTCCACAATCTAGTCATATCCTCTGTAAAGTTCATGCAATGATGTAGCACTTCCTGGCCTTTATATCTTGGAAGATGGACATGGAAAGTGATGCTATTTGAAACTAAGAAGCACAGTATTTTTATTATTATTGTAAGTTTGTCTTGGATAAAATAAAACACAAGTACTTTCTTTTCTGAAAACAAAACTGAAACTGAATGAAATGTGAGTATCTAATGGATGCAGTAAGCAATGTTTGAACGTTCTGGGTTAATAATTGATCTGTCAAGTCATCAATTAAAAAAGAAGAAGGATCGAGTGAAGTTGACCCTGTTTTGTCCTAACAGTGTCAACAGGAACTCTAAAGTTTGACCAAATCAATGGAAAACCAGCTCATGTCAACAGAAAGACTTTTTTAACTTGGCTGTTTCAAGCATTGACCTGGTCCATTCTGCTCAGTTTGGCCTGGCCAATTTCTTTGTCCCTGTTTTTTTACCGTTGGTATTAACTACAGAGGTTTGTTTCTTTTTCCAGCTTCAAGAGCTAGCCGCACAACTATCTGATCTTTGGAACCTGATGGATACTCCTGTTGAGGAGAGAAGTTTATTTGATCACATCACCTGTAATATGTCAGCTTCTGTGGAGGAGGTTACCATCCCTGGGGCCCTTGCTCTTGATTTGATTGAGCAGGTTAGAAAGCTGCACTGATTGGTAAATTTACAGAACTCTGGATCCGAATGGCTTCAGCATGCGGCAGCTCACCATTTCTTGTTTTCTGCTTTGAAGGCGGAGGTGGAAGTTGAAAGGTTGGATCAGCTAAAGGCCAGCAAGATGAAGGAGATTGCTTTTAAGAAACAAACTGAACTTGAGGAGATTTACGCTCGTGCTCACATAGAAATTGATACAGAGGCTGCTCGACAAAGAATAATGGCTCTAATTGATTCCGGAGATGTTGAACCTTCTGAATTACTGGCTGACATGGATAATCAGATAGTAAAAGCCAAAGAAGAGTCCCTCAGCAGGAAAGAAATATTGGAGAAGGTTGAAAAATGGATGTCCACATGTGAAGAAGAAAGCTGGCTTGAAGACTACAATCGGGTACCTATGATCTTTATTCATCTCACATATTAACTATTTGCAGGCATTTGTGCACATAGGTTTTTTGTTTGAATTGTTTTGAACGTCATATAATTTGTTAATCAACCTCACCATCCCGCATTTCAAATTTCCACATGCCTGGAAATGTCATTGAAGCTATTGGTTTTGTACTTTGATCATGAAGGGAGGTTCTCTCAACAGAATCTAATGGTTATCAGTGGCGAGCAGTTTTTGTTGGGATCTTATTGGGTAGAGTTTCGACATTTTGTTGGGATCTCCTTCCTAAGCATTATTCAAAGCGGCTAATTCGAAGCTCAACTTACTTGACCCTTGGTAGTTGTTTCAACAAATGTCCCTCTAAATTTCTTTTACCCCAGTATAGAAAAGGAAACTTTTGATTCCAGCTCTCTTTCTAATTACACTTTGTATCTGTTCTTTTGAATCTTTTCCAAGTAAATTGATCATTCGTGAAAGTTTATGCAGTACAATGATGGAAGTTCTGGTTGCTTGCATGCTTCCATGCGTTCAATATAGTCCATACATTTGAATGCCCCCTACACATCTATATGTTTGTCATCTAGCTGTTTAGGACTTACAAGATGTTCTATATGTGTATCCAGTGTTCGAATTATCTCCGATATTATCGAAATATCTCCGATATTATCTTTATCTCTAGCTGAGCGATACCAATAACACTGGAGCGATACCAATAATGCTGGTAGTATCAGAAATTCTAGGTATTAGCAATGTATCGCCAAGTATCGCCAATGTATCAATATCACTAATGTAATTGTCAATATTTTCAACTATTTAAATTCTAGGTAATGCTTGTATCATAAGTGTATCGACGATATTTCAATAATATCGCCAACGTATTGATATCATAAAAAGTTTGTTTATTAGAATTTTTTTTATTTCATATCTTTTTTCATGGGTACATGGTTTTATGTAGTGTTTAATTTCTCATTGATAATATCGATGATGTCTCGATATTATTGATATCGCAACATGCATGATATGAGACCACAATCTTTCATTTGCTTTCCAATTGTTGATGATTTCTTGATGAAATATCATATGTTGTTGATATTTTGCAATATTGATGGATGTTTGGATGGAAGGTTGGATGGTTAAATGGGCCGGATGGGATCGTTGGACTGATTTCTTACAACAACACATGCTTTTAAGGCCCTATTAAATGGAAACTTGTTATGTATGCATTCTTTTTGCATTTTATTTTATTTTATTATTATTATTATTTTTTTAAATTTCTGAATATGCAAATATGTACATTTTAACATCTCCTGAAGTTTTGATGAAAATTCCACCGTTTTTCCCATGTTTCACCGCATTTCCGGTTATCAGCGATATTGATATTGTTTTTGCATCCCTGGCCAGTGAAACTTGTAGCGATTCCGATACTTCGAACACTGTGTATTCATGCTGGATCTGTAGGCATATTCCTGCATGCTTGATGCTGTGTGTAACTCAATATTCCTGTCACATTTTTTCCCTCTCTTTTTCTTTTTTCCTTGTTGATTTCCAACCCACCCACCCACCCACCCACCCATCCCCCCAGTGCTTTCTTCCTGAAGACATTCTTCTTGTATTTTAGCATCAACATATAAAAATCTTTACTGCTCTAACGTGGATTCTGCTGTTACAGGATGAGAACAGATACAACTCCAGCAGAGGTGCACACATTAACCTCAAACGTGCAGAAAAAGCTCGCATTCTGGTTAACAAAATTCCAGGTATCTTTATTGTTGGTTGTGTTTTACACGTATTAGTCTTCAACACGAACATTGTGGTCAGGTGACTGCTTGGGTATTTTGATCCATGCATGTACAGACATAATACCTACACATTAACTCAAATTAATTCACTGCACAAAGACTTGTCCATATGAAATATCAACAGTCTTCCTGTGTCTCTGCAGTAAACAGATACTGGGCTGCATTTGGATGCACAAGCAAGTCGACCTGAGGATGTTCACCTTAATCAGGAATAACAGAAATAAATAATGTGTCCTAGTATTGATAATGAGGAAGCAGCCCTCAAATTTCAGTTATGTGTTTTTTGGAGTCCAACGTGAAAGTTAAAAAAAAAAAAAAAGCAATTTGGAGCTTGGACCTTAATATGAATACTAAAGAAAAATCTTTCAAAAAAATGAATGCTAAAGAAATTGCAATTTAGTTATCTTTACTTTATTAGACCAATGATTGCAATTTAAATTTTTTGTTAAAAAAATATATTTCAAATTCAATTTGATAATACCTCCAAACCAGAGATATTTTTTCAAAATATTCTTTTAAGTTGGCTTTTTTCTCAACAAGGCATGCTACTATGAATTTAAGATGTCCATGCATGCACCTTACATCTCTGCTGTAAATAGGACACTCGTGTATGGTGGTAAGGGCTGTTGAAGCAGTGCGCCACAATATGAATGTGCCAAATCCTAAAAATGATAGGGGATTTGACTATTTTACCTGTCTGATCGATGGCCTGAAAAGAGGATGCTTCTCTAAAAAAATCAAATTAGAGAGATGGTCCACGCTCAGCAGGCTAAACTTATGAGTTGATTGTTCAAGATGTCTAATCACCGCAGCATTTGGGCTGTAGTGTATTCACAGTGGTCAACCAGATCTGCTTGGGTGTTCCGCTTGAGACTTTGCTGGTGGAGGTGCCATCCTTGATTGTTTTTTTTTTCGAGAAGGGGATGTTTCATTAAAAAAATAAAATCAAATTAGAGTGATGGTTAGCTCAACAGGGAAAAATTACGAGTTGATTGTCGAAGTTGTCCAATCACTGCAACATTTGGGCTATAACGGTATAAACAAATCTATTTGGGGTGTTCTGCTTGAGATTTGGAAGGTGGAGGTGTCATCTTTGATTGGTTCTTGTATTAGAGAGTCAAATGAATACGATGATAAATGGGTCAACAGAGAGGAGGTTGGATTTGCAAGATGAGGATTTATAAAAAAATGTTAGAAGGAATCGCCATCCCAAAATCTATAGTTTGATTGGTGGGTGGCTCTTACTTTACTGTGAGGGTGGTGCAGGAGGAAAAAGAGGCAAGAATGGCCTAGATTTGACAAAAGAATTGGATGAATCTGTCATTATGGGTCGATCACACCATGAAAGGCTAAGTGGAGAATGATTGTGTTGTAGTGACGAGATTTAGGGAAAATGTTTGTTAGGGAGCAAATGATCTCCTAACATATTTTATTAAGAAGAATAAAATACAATGGTATGGTGTCCCGAGGGAGCGGAATAAAAGAAACTACACTACTTTTCTCTAATACTTCTCCTCAAACTGGTGCATGGATATCACACATGCCCAGCCTCTACAGACTCAACAGATCACGAAGATGAGAAGTGGAACAACTTCAGTTAAAATATCAGCGATTTTGATGCTTGGATTGAACACGAGGCGTAGAAAGAGAAAAAGAAAAAGAAAATACACTACTTTCTCTGACAGAAAGTTAGTAAAGCTCCCTCCTGTGTGGTCGTTTACTCCTGATTAGTTGGAAGTAACAAAATCCTTACCGTCAACCATCTTTGCAGCAGGAAGAAAATCGTTGTTAATGGATGCTGTATGTGTTTGAAGGAGAATCAATGAAGCACTTGTTTAGTCACTGTCCTTTTGTTGAGGTGCTTTTCGCAATTTGGCATCAACTGGTCTCTGCAAGCTTCAATCTTGTCTCTCCTTTTGGCTTGGGTAGGGCACCCGTGGAACGTAGCTCCCTTGCCACTATGTGTGATATGGACGGAATCAGAAAGTTGAAAATTTTCCAATTGTTCAAAGCTGGTTTTTCTCATTTGGTGGAGATCTTTGAATTTTATGTTTCTTTTTGGGCAAGCTCCCTTAGCTGTTTGGATTGGTGGAATCGTTTGGAAAACTGTGGAAATGAAACTGATTTCCACCGATGCAATTTATGTTTGTGAAAATCTATTTCCATTTCCATGGATTTCCTCGACAAGCAGTGATTTCCATTTCCTCAGGAAAAAAAACTTGTTAATACAAAGATTTCCATGGTTACAAGAGGCATCTCTTGCTTTTTAACCATTGACCTTTAACATCTCCATCTCTTCAAGAAAAAAAAAAGACCTTTAACTGTTCCATGAAAACCATGTGTGCTAAAAAAAACATGTTAATGTGGATCCTTTTCCACACACTTCTCTTTTCTCTGATGTGACTCTTGGTTTTTCATATCCACGGTTTGGTTTCCACCAATCCAAACAGGCTGGGCTTAGCATGTGGAAATATGGAGTTGGTTTGAAAGATCTTGTTTAGTTAGGGGTTGCTTTTCTCTCTTTGGTTGTATTTGTTTCCCTTTCTGGGGCCCTGTTCACAAAATTTTCTTGCCAATAAAAAAAAAGCAGGCACTAGATTGAATTTCAAAAGCATCTCTTATTCAGTTAAACATGGATTAGTGTTGCTTAGTCTCTCTCACCCATCAAAGAATACCAGTATCAAACTTGCAGATGGAATTTACGGCTGGACCCATATTCTATGCCAACAATTTCTGATCTTATATTTCAATTGGTTTTCGTGATCATAGCTCTGGTGGACTCATTGGTGGCCAAGACTCGTGCCTGGGAAGAGGAGCGAGGATTGCAATTTTCGTACGATGGTGTTCCTCTGCTTGCAATGCTAGAGGAATATGCTATGCTCAGGCAGGACAGAGAGGAAGAGAAGCGGAGAACGAGGGTATATATTACAACTCTATTCTTCCTTTTTCTTCTTCTTTTTCCTGAAAATTTCTTAATCTCTACAGTATTTAACACAAGTAATGTTGGGCCAATTTTACCCCTGCATTTATTGAAGGGTGGGGTGTAAGCTTTTGAAAAATGGCATGTCTGGCCCTTCGACCGAGGGCGTTTTGATCCTTTCAACTCTTTCCTGCAAGTAGCCTTCTGATGCCCCGTGTTCTGCATGGATGGTGCTTATTCTTGGGAGCTGTGATGACTGTCTGACCCACTCTAGACATCCGTTGTGCAGCCCCATGTTAGGACATCAGCCCAAAGAAATAGGCAGATCTGAAACTCGAGCGGGCCACAACAACAGAAAAAGTGAGGATGGGTCGTCCAATCATAGAAACCATTGTGCTCCCTTGCCTCTCTGCATGTAGCTCGCATCTATGTAGCACTCCATTGTGTTGCACATAGCTATCGTAAGCACATGAATACTACTGCAGTGACTGTATGTGGTAGTGTACTATAAAGGAATTATAGGGTCCACTATTGTACAGCATGTCCATGCATGTGGGTCTGAGGGTTCTTTGATCCAGACACCCACTGACTGGTGGGCCATGAAATATCCCAGATTGGAAGACCCTACCCTGTTGACTTTGGTCTTTATTCTGGGGAATGAGGGTTTTTGCTCCATCTTTTTTCTCAACCATCTATTTGCAGGCCGTCATGTGAAGGTTTGTTGGATCTTATAATCTGAGAGATTTTTTGGGTGTGTCCTGCCCATGGCGGTGTTCATCAGATCAAAGGATCAAAGGTCCAGATCCCAGATGAGCAGAATCCTGCTTATCTGCAACCTCTTATGTTTTCCTATGTTCAGGACCTTACAATTCCTCTCCCTTGCTTCCTGCTGTTGTCTAATTGTAGCTAATGGGCATGTGCTTCCATTTTCAGGATCAGAAGCGGTTCCATGAGCAACTAAACACGGAGCAAGAAGCCATGTTTGGCTCAAGGCCAAGCCCGAACCGGCCTCTTGGTCCGAAGAAGGTTGTGGGTCCACGTGCCAATGGAGGCGCATCGAATGGCACTCCCAGCCGGAGGTTATCTCTTAATATCCATCAAACTGGTGGAAACAGTGTCAGATCTGCCAGTAAAGAGAGGAGAAACAGTCACGACCACAGGCCAGCAGCTCCTGCGAACTATGTTGCCATGGCAAAAGAGGATGCAGCCTTGCATGTGTCCGGCTGTGACACACTTCCAGCTTCTCCATGACAATAGCAAAGCCCAGACATAGGTAGGTCTACGTCTCTGTTGTACCGTTAGCATGTATTAAGGAGGTATGATCTAAAGGAAATGATAAGGACTCGGTATGTGTATGTTTTACTGCCTTCTGAAAGTCTCTTTTATGATAATTCTGCATAGAGTAAGGAAGCTGCGGCTTCTGTTTCAGCTAAAAACCCAAATGGGGATGGGGATTTTAATGCCATTTGAAAATCTGGTTTTCTTCTGTTTGATTGTTTGGTGATTTTGGCTGTAAACAGTAATCGATGTGGATGAAGAAACGAGCCAGTGTGAAGCTTTTCTCCAAATTGATGGATAATGGCTTCTAGAAAGTTCTATTATGAGCAAGGGCCTGTTTGTATTAGTGGAAAACCAAAGAGTAGCTGATGAAAGGAAAACGCCCATTGAAGTAGAACTGTAGAAAAGTGAAAAGGTTTCCTTTGCTTTAGGTCTGAGAGAAGGAAATGACCCTCTATAGAGAAAATCTAGGGAAATAGGAGATAAAGGACTTGAATTTCTTTAATTTTCTTGTCATTTGTAAATGAAGGAAATCCTCACATTTGAGGAAATCATTTTCATTTCTTCAGTTACTTCTGATTTCCACGAATCCAAACAGGTGGGAAGTTGGGGCTTTGTTTCAGTATTTGGTATTTCAGGGAGAAAAATCAAAGAGTAGTAAGATCAGTTGTGTTTCATTTTCATCCTGGGCCACCCAAACGCTTTGATAACTTGAAATTGAAGTGGCTTTGCCAACCAAATGCCGATTTAGGGTGCTTCCAAGCATGCTATTTATACAAGATTTTCTGTTGGAATTCTGAGATTAAGATGTCGGGAAAAGCTATTTGATGCTTGATACGCAGGCATTTTGGAATTATAAAAAATCAGATTGTTTACACAATCCTTACCTCCGATTCATGGACAATTGTTTCTGAAGACGACCATTGTATGTTTCTCATCCGAACCATCTAGTAAATGTCCACTGATCTGATAGTCACATGATTAAACAAAGCTCAGTTTTGGTTTGTAGCAATCGATCTAACCAGGTATATCTAACTTGGACGGTTTAATTTTAATTACTTATAAAATGCTTATGCAATTTCTAAGAAATTTATAGGTGCCTGTGTATCATCCATCATATTCTGCTTGAGTAAGAAAGATTTTCTCTGAAATGTTTTTGAGGCCTGTAATAACTGACAAGGCTGGCTGCTTCTCTTGCAGTAGATCTTAGGGGTGCACTTCAAACCGGTAGAACTGTGGAACTAGACCGGAACCGACCAAACAGACCGGTTCTAGAGTGCACTGGTTCCGGTTCCAAAAATCAAAGAACCGATTACATCGGTTTGGTTTTCTCAGTTTGGGAGTATGTAGAACCGAACCGAACTGTAGATCCGAACTGTGGAACAGAACCAGGAACCAAACTATTTATATATATATATATATATATATATATATATATATATATATATATATATATATATATATATAAAAGAAAAAAAGAAAAACCTAATACCCTGATTTCTCTCTCTCTCTCTCTCTCTCTCTCTCTCTCTCTCTCTCTCTCTCAGTTGGGTTGGATTATAAAAAGCCCAAAACCGTGGTACCAATCTGGAACCGAACCAATTTTAACGGTCCGGTTCCGGTTTGGTTCTAGGGCGCTAACGGTCCAATTCTAGTTCCAAAAATCCTAGAACTTATTAAGAATGGTTCGGTTCCAGTTTCACCCCAGAACTGGACCGAACCGACTCGTGTGCACCCCTAGTAGATTTTGCCTATGGCTAGCAATGGGCTAAGATGCTTGTTGGGCTTCCGCATCTATCGTATTGTAGAATAGATGTGGGCACCATGTCTGGGCTTGCAGGTAGTATCTAGACCTTATTTTGAAGCCTGACAAAAAGGGCAGCGCCTCTGCTATGGTTTGAGAAGTTTTCCAGCATAGGACGGGCTCGAGCTTGAGCTTGAGTTCATGCCTGAAAAAAAATAAACGGATCAGATCTACATTGACCCTGACCTTGGGGATAGACCGCGGGCATGGAAGGATTGGACTTGTGCAAAAGAGGCCGAGTCCCCTGTAACCCCATGTCGAATAGGCTTTGTTAATAAATTGTCTATCTGGAAGCGATTCTTTTGATTAAACGCTAACAGAGGAAGATGGAGGCTCATATGTTGGACCTTTCCGGATGCGTCTCACATTGCAGGATGAAGGTCACATCGCTCTCACTGGCCTAAGAAGAGGTATAAAGGAACACTGTTCTTTGTTTAAGATCCACGCTATAAATAATGTGGTAGTGATGGAATTTGACTTATTCTCAATCGTAATTGATCTCTCTGCAACCTGAATGGTATTTGAGATTTTCTCTCTCGTTATTTTTAGCCAATGAATCCTTGATGCATTTTATACAAAAAGCAGCCATGGTGGTTATCAAACTACAGGAGAAAACTGATCATGCAGTTCCGAAACTGCCAAGGCAATGGGCAGTCGGTTACATGTAACCGCCACATCCCATCCCTCTCTCCTAGTGGGTGGGGCCCACTTAGACGACCCGTATTGCAGTTACATCTCTCACTTGGATAAGTCAGGCAACAACCCAACTAATGACGAAAACTCAAACTGCGTGAGAAGTCCTCATACCACGAAATACAGAGCGTGACTAATGAAGTTAATAACTTCAGGAGAAAACAAATATACCTAGTTTCCATCAACTGGTACGATGTATCTCATCTTCTGCAGCACTAACTTGCCCCGGACTTGTCTTTGTTATACCGGACTGGACAAAACTTCTTGAGGATACTTTCAACTTGAATAATTTTTTATACTTGTTCATAGCCATGAGTTTGAATGTGTTGAGGGATACGTTGGCCGGCCATGAACTCATCTTGCTCGCGCACATAAACATATAAGGTTTAAAAATAGACAGTCTTGTCGCAACGCTCATGCCTATCCGTATTGGCCTAACTGCTTTCTCAGACACAATCCATCATACCCTTTTCTTTATGGTCTTTGGAAATGAGCTAGAGTAGCATCATTAAGCCTCAATTTCAAGGCATAGCCCAAAATCATAAGGGCATAAGGGTCACCTATGCATTGGTTTTCTGACACGGAGGAAAAAATCAGATCCATTCTCCGTCCATTGTAGGTGTTTTGGGTTGTCTCTAACACATGTTGTATAAAAAATATGTTACAATGGAGCTCCTAAGGAGTACGTCAACCTTTACACCATACAAATCTTAACCTAGCTGCCATCTAGATGCTTAGTCTGAGCCACTCAACTTAGTCGCTCTCACAAGTGCCTAGATGAAGTCTCACGTTTGGCTTATTCAGGCTGCATGACCCTATTGAGAACGGTTACGCTCGATCCTCAAATGGCCTCATCTTGAACCCACTTCGAGGCAATGTACATGTATTAGAATAATTACAACAATTTTGTAATTACACATCTCATCTTGCTTGCAATCATTATAGCAAGGCATTTATCATGTGAGATGTGTACAACCTTTGCCTGCCGACGTATCTCAATTCACGTCTCACAAAGAAGGACGTGAAGAATGTGCGCTTCAACATGTCCATAGGAGAACAAACAATATATAAAGATTTGATTACGAACAATTTGTCAAAGAAAAAAATGCCAAAAATGTTAATATCACAAAATCACATTATACGAAAGCCCAGGCTCCTTATATGAGTCTGAAAAGCATCTCGGGTGATCAACTTGGTTAGCGGACAACCTTTTTTCTTCACCACCATATCTCAAACATAGTGATAACGGATGTGGATGTGCTTCGGCTTGCCATGATATTTGGTATCTTTGCATAAGTAATAGCCACCATGCTATCACAATGTAATAAGATAGAGTCGTCAACATCTGGTACACATCCAAATGTTGAAGGAATCTCCCTAACCATACAACTTTCTAAATGGTAAGGCAACCCGCAATATACTCCGACTAGATGGTAGAAAGCACGATACAGGGCTGTTTTTTACTACTCCTAGAGATGGTCCCACCACCGAGAAAGAACACATATCCAGAAGTAGATTTGCACTCGTCCATGTTGATACCCTAGTCTGCATCGCAATATTCTTGCAAACGAAGATCTATCCCCTAGTAGCATATCATGTAATTTGTAGTCCTGCATAGGTATCAAAATATTCTCTTGACGGCCCTTCAATGAGCCAGTCCTGGGTTACTTTGATAGCGACTTACTAATCCCACTATGAAATTGATATCTGGTCTAGTACATATTATGGCATGCATCAGACTGCCAACTACACTAACAAATGGAAACTGCGCCGTTTTAGCTTTTTCCGCATTCGTTTTAAGGTAGAGATTTAGCTTATGTCCCTTTTTGACATGGGTGTCAATAGGTTTGCAACCATGCATTTGAAAGTACTCGATCACTTTCTTGATATAAGTCTCTTGAAAGAGACTAAGAACTCTTTTAGAGTTATCCCTATGAATCTTAATTTCGAGCACAAAAGATGCCTCACCAATGTCCTTCATCTCAAAATTGAAGGACAACCACTTTCGAGTGGCGACTAACATTTTCTTGTCATTTTCATGGCATGCATCAGACTGCCAACTACACTAACAAATGGAAACTGCGCCGTTTTAGCTTTTTCCGCATTCGTTTTAAGGCAGAGATTTAGATTATGTCCCTTTTTGACATGGGTGTCAATAGGTTTGCAACCATGCATTTGAAAGTACTCGAGCACTTTCTTGATATAAGTCTCTTGAAAGAGACTAAGAACTCTTTTAGAGTTATCCCTATGAATCTTAATTTCGAGCACAAAAGATGCCTCGCCAATGTCCTTCATCTCAAAATTGAAGGACCACCACTTTCGTGTGGCGACTAACATTTTCTTGTCATTTTCAGTTAAAAGAATGTTGTCAACACATGATAAGAAAACTCTGCTCAGAGCATCTGACGTACATGCAGTAGTCTTCATTGATCATCATAAGCCCATATGATGTGATGGCTTGATGGAATCTCAGATACCATTGCCTAGATGATTGTTTCAGGCCATAGATAGACTTTTTAAGACTGCAAACTTTACGCTCCTGTCCCTTCACCTTGAAACCCGTAAGTTGATCCATATATATCTCATCATATAGGTCTCCATTGAAAATGCAGTCTTGACATCCATATGATAAATTTCTAAATCTAAATGTGCAACAATAGCTGGAATAAGGTGAATGGAGGCGAGTTTCACCACCGAAAAAAATGTCTCCTCGTAATCCACACCCTCAATTTGCATGTAGCCCTTAGTTACTAGTCGGGCCTTGAACTTATCTATCGTTCAATCTACCTTTCGCTTGACTTTCAGGACCCGTTTTGTTCTGTCAGTCTTGTGTCCAGGCGGAAGATCAATAATTTCCCAAACTTGTTTTTTTTTTTTTTCCATGGAGCAGATCTCATCCTCCATAGCTTCTATCCACTCTTTCATAGTAGGAGATGACAATGCCTCTTGGTATGAGCCATGCTCATCATCATTTAGGGAAGCAACCATGAATTATTCCCCTTCAATCTTAAAACGAAGATGGGATTTCAATCAATGACTGCTCATCCTCAATTCAGGTTCATGATCTGAGTCAGTCTCAGCTTGATGTGGTATACTCTGACTTGATGAAAAATCCCTCCCATTGTCCTCGACAATTAGGGGATCAACTGGACTAATAGGTGGGTGATCAATATCCATGCCTTCACCGAGCGACGACTAGATGATTGGGAGTAAGTTAGGGCTTGAATCTGTCATCTCGAAGAACTCATGAATGTCCTGATATTTCTTCCTTCGTGGGAAATCATCCTCGATGAAATCGACATCTCATGACTCTATTTCCATTGTTCTGTCATTATCTCATTTATGGATTAAAGCATAAACCTCATAGTGCTTAGGGTATCGGATGAAAATGCACTTTAGGGATGTCGGATTTAATATTTCATTTTTCTGAGATAGAAGATGAACAAAACTATTCGAACCCCAGGGGAGTAGATGAGTTAAGTCTAGTTTTCTACCACACCACAACTCATAGGGGGTCGTTAGAACCAATTTAGAAGGTACTCAATTGAGGATGTGGGCAACAGTTAGCAATGCATTCCCTCAAATTTTATGGGGAAGGTTGGCTTGCGCCATCATCAATCTTACCAAGTGGAGTAACATTTTATTCACTCTTTGCAACACCATTTTGTTGCAAAGTGTAAGAAATAGTCAGGTGCATATGGATACTTTTTTCTTCACAGAGCCTTGAAAAATGCTTAGACAAATATTCGTGTCCACGATCTATCTGCAAGGTCTTAATCCTTTTATCAGACTGATTTTTGACTTCAAACATGTACTTTCTGGAGCATTCTAATGCTTAGATATATGTGATATTAAGTATACATGACAATACTATGTATGATCATCTATAAATGTGATGAAATAGGACTGTCCATAGTGAGTCCTGACATTAAGGGTTACATAGATGTCAGAGTGGATTGGCTTTAAGGGAGATGAAGCGCGTCTTACTTTCTGAATGGTTTTCTAATTGACTTCTCATTCAGGTAGTGTCACAGGTAAGGACTATGTTTATGAGTAGACCTAAGAGGCCTTATCTAGCAACTCTAAGCATTACATCTTGATTTATATGACCCAATCTTACATGCCAAATGCGCGGGTCAGTGTCTGTTGAAGTAAAAAAGGTATGTGCAACATAATTATATGAATCATCATAATCAAGTACAAATAAATCATTATAAACATAAATGCTTCCATAATAAGAAGGGTCTAGGAATATGTCCACCACATTTGAATAGAAAGTAAAAGAAAAACCAAGTCTAGCTAATGAAAGCATAAAAAGCAAATTGCGCCTAATACCAATCGCATGAAGTACGTCATGGAGGAGTAGAGTGCGTCATGTCCGCAAGTGAAGTTGGAATGACCCAACTCCTACTACATCCTTAGAGAAACTATTTCTCACGAAGAATTTTTGGCTACCAGCTGGGCACTTTCTGTACTCCATGAACCCCGTTCGATCCTGAGCTATGTGCTAAGTTGCTCCTTTTTCAGCTTAGAGCATTCTCGAACGAAGTGACTAAGATTCTTGCAGTTGTAACATTTTGCCTTCAACTTGTCTTTCTTATCACATCTTTTTCCTTGCTTATGTTTACCACCGTATGCATGCACATCTCCTTTTATTATTTCCCTAGGAGTTACAACCATTGCATTTGTGCTGGGTCTCTTACCCCTAGGTTTGCTGGGCTCTGCCAAGAATGTGATGTCATGTTTACACACAAATTGACAATCAACTTTTAACTACAGATGATGCGACAATTAAGCGAATGTTTTATGCCCTTATTGTGTGTCATAGTGAGCTCTATTTGTTCCTAGGAATCTAGAAGAGAGCACAATACTACTAGGATCTATTGCTCATCTGTAAAGGCATTTCATAGTACTTTTAGATTACGAATAATTTCCAACATCTACTTAACATGCTCAACCATTGAGACATTATGATCCATCTTATATGTGTCAAATTTGAGAGTTAAAGCTCTCGATCTAGTAGCAGTGGTGCCGGTGTATGCAAGGGTCAAGGTATTCTACATTTTCCTGGCAGTGGAATATCCCTCGAGGTCATTGTGCATGCTACTTAGCATAATAAAGCGCGCGCACCGATCTCTCTTCAGCCAATTACGGAATTCTTCTTAATGGTGCTGGTGATGAGTAGTATTGCCTTCTCCGGGCAAGTCCATACTCGCATTTAGGATTTCCAAAACCCCTTGCTCATCCAAAAGATATTGGATTTTATGGTGCCATATATCATAGTTGTTCCCATCTAGTTTCTCACATTTGTTCAAGTAGGCTATGATATTCTTGGATGTCATTATCACTACATTTAGAGATATAATTTATTACATTCAAGATCCAAGCACCACACATTTGCAGCTCGCAACATCGCGAGATGATGTTACCTTGATCCGTTGTGTATCTTTGAATCGAAAAATAGGACAAAAGCCTGTAATCATTTCCTCATACACACTTAGGATTGAGGTTTCCACATCTTCATTTTTGTCTGCCTATTGATGGTGAGCCTTAATGCTTCCACTCATCTCTTACTAGTCTGATGAAGGTGGATTATATAGAATACCCTGACGATAGGGGGGGTATAATCTATGTCTAATTATTGTGCAAAAAATGCATTATAAACCTACTTTACCCTACTTTATAGTCACATAATTCATCCACATACTCTGTTGTTTTATGGTTGAGTAAAAGAGTTTGGTCAAAATTAGTCAATTTGAGTGAAATCGGTCGAAAAGACATCATTGGTTAAAAAAAATCTGCCGCTTCTTGTTGAAATCATTTGCTATTGTCAATGATTAGCCTTCTTTGGTCAAAAATCACCCGCCTTCGTGGAAATCGGTCAGCTTTGGTCCAAATCACCCGCTCTGGTCGAAAACGATCATATCTAGTCAAAATCACCCACTTTGGTCAGGATCGACCATATTTGGTTGAAATCACCCACATTGGTTGAGATCAACCATATCTAGTCGAAATCACCCGCCTTGATCAAGAATTGGCCATTTTGGTCGAAATCACCTACCTTGGTTAAAATCGGCCATCTTTGCTAAGATTTTTCACATTCGACCAAACTTGTGTAAGATCATTGACTTTTTGCATGTCCATCCTCATATTCATTTAGATTGTAAAATCAACCACAAGTGCAATTTGGTTGCAAGATGGTGTGGCTAAATGGTCCGTATGCATAAAAGAGAAGTCTTTTTTATTACATAAAAAAAATACACCATTCTCGTTTGACTATTATGAAGGAGTGAATTAATGCAAAATTAGATCTTTGGACCCATGAATCGACAAAGTCTTTGCATATATTCAACAATCCATGTTCTATGATCCAATCGGATTTAAATATGATGTATTTTACATTAAGTCAGAGAGAGAAGGAGAGACAAAGACCATAGTTGCTGCTATGTCCATTTCTTTGTCTCTCTTCATTTCCCTTTATCTCTCATTCTCAACCAATCTTTGTCTTTCTTTCTGCCAGTCTGCTCGTAATTTGACAATCAACCATTATCGTGTCCGCAATTGGTAATAATGGCTGCTGGTTGCAACTTGTGATGGAAAAAACTCAATTGGCTCATCTGGTTTGGGAGTGAAATCCCTTCTCGATCGAGTCCTTATATTAATAGAGAAAGAAAGAAAGATGGAATCTATTTGTATTGAAAACCAAAGAGAAAGCGACGAAGGCACACCTCTTTGTTGCTCCGATACCAATGTTAGTAAATCGTTTATCTAGAAGTTATTCCTTTGATCTGACGACAGTCAAAGATGGAGGCTCATATGTTTGATCTTCCTGGACGTATCTCATGTCATGGGAAGAAGGTCACACCATTTTCACTAGCGTAATAAGAGGTCTAAAGGAATACCCTTCTTCATTTAAGATCCACACTGTAAATCGTGTGATAATGATGGATTCCATTTTCTTCTTTATCGCAATTGATCTCTTTGCAACCCAAACAATGTTCAAGATATTCTATCATTATTTTTAACCAATGAATCCTGACACATTTTATACAAAAAAGCAGCCAGGGCGGTTATCGAACTGCATGAGAAAATTGCCCGTGCAGTTCCGAAACTACCAGAGTAATGGAAGTTGGTTACCCTATAACTGCTGCATCCCAACCCTTTCTCTTAGTGGATGAAGCCCACTTGAAAGACCCATATTGCAGTTTGAGGCTCATTATTCACCCGATGTGGGCCACCATTGGAATCGTGGGTCCTAATTAGATGGATCTAAAAATTGAAAATTAGGTTATTTCATTTCTCATAATGGGCTGATTGGTGGAAATTTGATGAATGGTTGATATGAAAAGTAGTAAGCTGTCCCCACTGAAAAAAATGCCAATTAGTCCGCAGTTAGGATAATCCAATCATCCAGACTTTTGGATAATGGCCTATTTATAGTGGATCCCACAATTTTGAACTGTTTAAGTTGAATTAATGTGTGCCATGACTATCCAAAATAAACAGGCCCAAACCCGGACCATGATGATTATTCATGACCCGAGCCCGAGCCCGACCCTAGCTTTCCACTTTGTTCAAGATCAGGGTTGTTCATTAGGCATGTACCACCATGCAAGATATATTTAAAAAAATTCCCCTCAAACCTTAAATGGGCCGTGTTTGGCCAACGGGCTCTTATAAGCAGCATGAGTGGGCCCATTAGTTAATGATCTTTAATGTCATTTTCGGGCCCAACACTGAGACCTGATATACCAGCCTAAGCCCACTGAAGTAGGCCAGGCCCGAGGACCACCCTGGCCCACTGCAAGCCCTAATGTATGCCACATGTACAATCCGTAAGCGCTTGTGTACCAACCATCACATTGTCAGAGCATCAACTTAACTCCCAACACAAAAATGGTTGCATGAAAGTGTATTCTTGTTCACCACCCCAAGTATAGGGTTGCGATGTAGTAATAATCTCGGTAAGACCGAGGTCGAATCCATAGGGACTGAACTTTGTAAGTAATCTGAAAGTAACTAGGACTAGAACTAGAAGAAGATGTAATCTAAATCAAGAAAATTTAAGAGAATAATGGTGAAATCTTAAACTAAAAACTATAAATTTAAAGGTGGGAAACTAGGGTGCTAAGGATCCACTTGTAGCAGTTGGGAAACTATATTGCATTGATTCAAGGACACAACTAGAATTAGAATCCTATCCTATCCAATTGGTAAGAAGAGATTTGTCAGATCTCTAAACTTCTCATGGATCTAATCATCAATAGATAAGAGTGGTGAAGATTTGAAAATGATTCCATCACCAAACCATGCCCAGGAGACAAGGCAAACAACAAGAATATAAAACCACAACCAATCATAAGAGAATTGAGAAGATTAGGAGGATTCCATCACCCAACCATGCCCATGAGACGATGGTGAACAACGAGATTGCCTAATTTCACAATCTCAATACCTGAAAAGAAAATATTTAAAGTAATCACAGATTTATTGTAATTTGAGTCACAACAAACCATTAAAAACTAAAAATATTCCTTCATAATCAAACTAGAATCCAAGAGAGTTCAATAAAGCATGAATCAAAACAAAGCAAACATCCTAATCACGCCACAAGCTTCACCTCTTAGCCCTAACTAAGAGGTTTAGCCAGACATGATCAAGCTAAAACCTCTAAGGAAAAACATAAAAACAACGAGAACAGGGAAGCAAAACCCTTCGCCGGCCACACTCTTCTCTCTTTTTCTCCTCTCTACGTCAGATCCCACGTCCCTGGATGGCCTCCACGGCTGCCCACGTCCAAGATATTCCTTAAGCTCTCTCTCTTCTCTCCTTTTATAAGCAAAGGAGGGTTGGTTTGTGGCTGGAGTCGGTGGGAGCACCTTGTGTGCGTAACCTTTACGCAGTAGAAATCGAAAAAAATGCAAACAAGTTGTGTTCGACCACAAGTTTTGGAACTATGGATGTCCCAACCTCTATTTTGGCTCCATGGTTGGGGTTAGGACCCCCTTCTGAAGGTTTTGGATGGTATGGATCATCCATCCAATCACGGATCGTGGGCTACAACTCCCTGCAATGTCTGATTTTTCCAGACGTTCGGTGGGCCCCACAGTGATGTTTTCAGAAAAATCCACCCTGTTTATTAGATTCCTAGCAAAATTTCGGTTGGAAAGGAATGGTTTTGGTCGAGTTTTGGTGCGGCCCATTGTATCAAATCACCCTGCCATTCATCCTACATTTGACAGAGATATGCATGTGTACACGTGCATGGGACCAAAAGGCCACCATGGCTAGGGTCGTGGCCACCTCCTAAGTTGAGTGGACGGTTCAGTTTGTCCATTGGAACCGTGATGGTGGCCCACTACGGGTCCCCGACGAAACAGCGTCCACTCGTTAGACGTTTTTGATTTTTTAAAAAAGAATGGTTAGCATGCGCTGACCGATCTTATGCTTTTGATGCATGGCTGGTGCGTGCGCACTGTGCACACATGCACCCTTAAGTGGGGTCCACTGTGATGTTTATGAGAAATTCGCTCCGTCCATCCTCTCTCTCATCTGAGTTAAGGGGTTGAGACCAAAATTGAAGCATATCCAAATATTAGGTGGGCCCTAGATCAGTGATTTATGAGCTGATTTGTCTGTTGGGCCACTTTCACAAAGATCTAATGGCTAAAATTCGACGTGTACGGTTAATTTAGGGTCCTCAGGCCAGATATAAAGTTTCGAGCCAAACGGATGATGTGAACTCTATAATTTTGCATTCAGGACGACTTTCAGGCTTCTTTATTGTTGATCACTTGATTTTCTCTGATCTTTGGTGTGTAAATTCTTCGATCTCGGTCCCCTAAGATCCGTCCTTTGCCTTGGTGATTTTTAAGCGTTAAATCCATGCTTTTAGTACCCTTTTTCAGTCCAGACTCTTAAATTCACCTTGCAACACAAACATGATTAAAATAGGGCGTTAAAAAGTATCATGGTCGTAAAATCAGGTAATAACTAGGGTCTAATATGCAATATTTGACCCTCAACACAATCCCCAACCAGTATTTTGCTAGTCCCGAGCAAAGTATGCGAAAAATATTTTAAGAATTACAGGACGATTTCTTATAAACCCAAGTGATTTTTGAAAAAAAATCTAGTCAATAGAATTATAAGATTCATGAATGTTGGGTATTACTTTCTCTTAGACTCAAGCGCACGGTAAACTTCATGATCAAGTTCAAAGTAATAATCCATTAGAAAAATCCTAAACATTAAGTTCCATGGGTGTATAGTGTAACCCTGACTTATCACAATTAAAGGTCCACTTCTCAATTTTCCTGATATCATTGGTAACCAACAAGAGCATTTCAGATAACCATAACCTAAACCAAAACTTACCTTACAGTTAAGCCTTTTTACTCTTCCAGCTTTTGATTTTTTCATTGATGGCTTCACGTTGTGTTAACCTTTTAAAAGATCTTTAATAGGTAGTTGTTTTTGACGACAACTATTTTTTAGCTTTTTTTTTTTCAAAGAACATGATGGACAAATTCCCCAGGCTGGTTCCTTCCAAGCTTAATGATTACCAAGTTAATGATTCAATATCGAACTGAAACCTTAATGTGTAAGCTAGGTGTGACATGTGAAAGCATGACTCAATCAATATTTAAAACTTATAATCATGGATTAATAATTCGAATTTAACTCTGGAATCTAACAGATAACTAAATCCAAGAGTCGTAAATCACCAACATTACGTATCTCATACTTCTAAATCAAGAATATCCTTCAAAATCACTTCGAATTCACAAGAATTTTCAGAAAAATTTAAAAATTTTCACAATTTTTGCTTAAGACCAAGAAAACACTTATTAGATAACCTAATCTCCCATCCCCAACATAAAATCTACATTGTCCTCAATGTAAAAGATATAAGCATGCAATGCACGTGGGACAACGAAATTGAAGGAGAAGTGAGGGAAAGATAGTACCTGATGAAGGAGTTAAGAGGCTTTTTCCAAAGAGATCTCAGCGTGACAGTGGGTCAGCACAAGAGTTGAATTAACAAAAAGTAAACTATCATAGAACAACTAGAAAGCAAACTATCCTAACGGTATAAAGTCGACTATCCTAGAACGACATAAAGCAAACTACCCTAATCCTATGAAAGCAGGGAAAAAACTACTCAGTCATGCCGCAAGGTTCCTCTTTCGGCCAATATCTAGATAAATTTCTCAGTAGGTTTCTCAACAAGATCATCCAAAAACCCTTTTTGTAATAGACTTGGATGCCTTGGAGCATGAATTTTCTGAGAAATTTATAGTCCTTAGCAAAAAATTGTCGTTGAATCACTTGAGGTATCCAAAGTATAGATGATTCACCTGTGATAAAGAAAGTTTCAAAGTTAACACACCATGGTGAATCGGAGACTACAAGTAAATAAAATTCAGAAAAATTTTCAGGAAGTGATGTAGTCTCAACACATTCTGAAGTTTCAGACTCTGGTTCAATTTTCAGCTCCTCCTCCTCTAATGATAGACATTCAAGATCTGAGGAAGGAGGAGCTTTAGAATAAGGGTTCTCTTGGTTAGTAACAACTACCTAGAAGTTGTCTTGCAAGGCATTCACTATGTCTTGTAATATGGGATCGTTTGAATCTGCAAAGTATGCCAAACAATCGTCTAAAGAGTTGGGAAATTCATCTAATAGTAACTCATTTTTTACATTGAAATTTGTAATGAGATTCTCAAGGACTCCATCATCTTTAAAAGTAGATGGAGGTATGCTCTTTTGCTCCAGCCTTGCACAAACAGATTGAGGGTCAGTAGACGAAGTAGTGATGTGAGGACTCTGTTCATTGATACTACTCAGAAGAAGCATTAAATCGTCAAAAATTGACAGTTTAGATGGTGGTTTCAACTAGGTGGTTTCAAATTCCAGAGTCATATTGAGCAACTCGTCCCTCTCCCGAATCATATTATCATTCAATTCAGGGGAGTGGTCCAAACATGTCTCACAAGAGTTAGAAGGGTTGGTCATAAGGGGCTCATCCTCCACATTTAAATTAGCCATGTCAGATGAGTGGAGTAGCTCATTATGACCGATCACTTCATGTACTTCTTGATCACTGGTCTCTTGAGATTGATTCCAGAGAAATTTGGGCTAAATATTCAAGATTGTCATCCTAATATTCATCATCTTCTAATTTCGTGCAGTACACACTTAGGATATGATAACATTCCTCACATTCTATTCCTAAATTGGATTGAGGTTCAAATACACTAACCTCTCCCTCAGCATTGATACCAAGTGTGTCATGTGAGTGAAGTGTGTCATCATCATTATATTTGAAAGACACGCACATCTCTTGATCATTCTTTTGAATAGTCATCGAGATCGACTCATCGGGAAATTAAACCGTACGCTCATTAACGAAATCCAATTCTTCATTCTAAATTCCAGAGTTCTCCACAATCGCATCACGTGAATTCTACTCCTGAATATCTTTTCTAAGTTCTTGCAATCTTTGGAGTGTATTTTGCTGGCTGAGCTCTAGAGTTTAGAAGAAATTTTAAATTGAATTCTCTTAGATTATTTCTAGTTGAATTTTAAAGGTAGAGGACCCAAGAGAATTATCACTATGATACATTGCTGGTTCAACTTCCCAATTTTGATATTTCCATTGATCATAAGTAGGGAATTGCGAATGAAGAATTGGATTGGGTTGAGGCTGGGGTGAACTAGCATCTATTAGCCTATCGAAGCGTGACTCAAGTACTTCTAATAATTTCCTCATATCAATAACATAGTGTGTGTAATTCGGAGGTGATTCCTCTTAGATCGTTTCTGGTTGAAATTCAAAAGTGGCTGATCTAAGAGGGTTTTCACCATGATGTTTTACTGACTCAACTTCGAAATATTTCTGTTTCCACTGATCATAATCATACGGGTCATAGGTCGGGAGTTGATACGCGTCATCATTTCAATAATCACGTACTGTTTTCTTAACTCGTGGAGTGCAATTATTCTCCCACAGATAATCATTGAAGGACTTCTTAATCGGTGGAGCATCATATTTCGATTGGTTGAAGAAATTTTCAAAAAATATTTGAGGCATAGGCTGTTTCCCATTATAATCATCATACATCCTTTACCAAGATTTCTTAGCTATCTCAGCATACACACGTTCCCACTCTTGCATGGTGAAGCCTTAACTCTAAATCTAATCCTAAAAGAAAATAAAAGAAAAATCTTATAACAATAAGAGATCTAGATAGAGGAGAAGTTAAGAAGTTACCAGATTAGAGGAGATCTATGTTAGAATCCTGTATAACAAAACAAAACAAGTTAGTCTCTAAAATAGAAATTCTAAAATTAGAAAGTTTCTAAAAATATAAATAGAAAAGATGGGTTAGTTTCTAAAACTAGAAAAAGGAAAATTTCTAAACCTAAAAATAGAAAACTAAGTTAGATTTTAGAGATAAAAGGAATCTTATAATTAGAAAGTTCCTAAAAATATAAAACAAATCCTAATATAGAAATAGAAGGGAAGAAAAATTGGGAAGAGATTACCAAATCAAAAGTTCCTATGTTAGGATCTTACAAAACAGGAAATTTAGGTTAGTTTCTAAAATAAACAGAAAAAAATCTTAATCCTAAAAAAATAGAAAAAAAACTAATCTTAAACTAATTATAAAACTAGTTAATCTCAGAAAAGTGCAACCGTCATCCCTAGGAACGGCGGCAAAAACGTGTTCACCACCCCAAGTGTAGGGTTGCGATGTAGTAATAATCTCAGTAAGACCGAGGTCGAATCCATAGGGACTAAGCTTTGTACGTAATTTGAAAGTAACTAAGACTAGAACTAGAAGAAGATGTAATCTAAATCAGAAAAATTTAAGAAAATAATGGTGAAATCTTAAACTAAAAACTATAAATTTAAAGGTGGGAAATTAGGGTGCCAAGGATCCACTTGTAGCAATTGGGAAACTACCTTGCATTGATTCAAGGATACAACTGGAATCAGAGTCCTATCCTATCCAATTGATAAGAAGGGATTTGTCAGATCTCTGAACTTCTTATGGATCTAATCATCAATAGATAAGAGTGGTGAAGATTTGGAAGTGATTCCATCACCAAACCATGCCCAGGAGACAAGGCAAACAATAAGAATATACTAAACCCACAACTAATCATAAGAGAATTGAGAAGATTAGGAGGATTTCATCACCCAACCATGCCATGAGACGATGGTGAACAATAGTGTAAGACCCGTATCTTAGTCCGTACCATTTCGTAGGTTCCCGTGATCCTCCCTGACGAATTTCGGCGACCCTCTACCAGTATCCAACGTTTGCGCGCGACCTTGAGACATACATTGGCAACCAAAGTCGGCTCAACCCGAGACTTGTACCCCAGCGACCACACCATCGCCGCGGTTCCGATGCAGCGTCTCGCACGCCGAGGTGATACCCAGGCCAGAAGATGTGGGCCTGCATTCATTTCGAAGAAAACACTACGTGTTGCAAAACCCAAGAGAATCTCTACAACATGTCACCTCAATCAATCAATCAATCCCATCAAGGGTCAAGTACACATCACCTCACACCTATCCCCAAGCAACCCCATAAGTCAACAAACCCTTACACAACCTATACCCTTCTTACACAAATTTCCTCAAAAGTCAACAAAATTCTTACACACCCATCACTCACCTCATCCATCACTCCATCACCCATCTCTCTCTCTCTCTCTCTCTATCTTTACAACCCTCTCTCTCATTTCTCAAACTCACTTTTCCAAGCAACAAAATATCACATGTCCAAGCTCTCCTAAATCTCCATGAGAGAGTTTTGTGTGTGACCCACTTCCTAACCCTCTCATCTCCCATCTCAACTCTTCATTCTTCATCATCTTCTGTTGAGATCCAAGCCAAGGAGATCACCTTTCCATCAGACCGAGAAGATCAAACAATGGGTGTTTCTATAGGCCTAGATTTAACGCTTTGATGATGGGCCAAGTGAGGCCTACCGATTGATAGTATGGATCTCACTTTGGACCCTAGGTGTGGCCGATGACCCACCTTGATCCTCATGATCATTCCATGATGGGGCCATTTTCCATGGACCCCATCATGATGTTTATTTTCCTTGTATGAATAGGGTCATCTAGACCTTATATTTTTTGTGGAGAAAGGATCTCCACCGTTGATTTTGATTGGTGGGCCCACATGTATTGGGACCCACTTAATGTACGATTGGATGTATGGAATGGAGGGCTCATAGTGACGGAGCCCTTCATCGCACGTGTTACTTGCGCTCTCTCTCTCCTTCTCTTTTTCATTTTTTTATGTGTGATGATGTGGCCGTGTGGCCCACCTGGATGTACCCCACATGATGTATGTCTTATCCACACTATCTAGCCATGTGGTGGCCCACCTAAGCAGGGCCCACCTTAAGTATGCATTGTTAGAGGTGGGCAAAATGGACCTGATTCGGTGGATCCGTCCCGATCCGCCCCGATCCGGCCCGTTCCGGCCCGTTCCGAACAGAACCGACGGCCAAGATCAGGCTTGATCAGGTCATGATTTTCCAAATCCGATTCTTTTCGGGTCGGGTATGGATAGACCTATATCTGGACCGACCCGACCCGAACAGACCCGGACCGACGGCGGACGGGTACTATAAAAAATCTTTTTTTACTTTTTACCCTAACATTCCTTACCCTATTTTTTCTTACCGGACTTTCCCTTTCCCCTCTTTTCTTACCCTAACCCTACCCGAACGATGGACGAGCGCAGCCTGACATTCTGCTGCCTGCCCGACGGCGACAGACAATCTTCTTCCTCTCCAGTCTCCTCTTTTAGTCTTCTTCTTCAACACCCGTTTGGCCGTTCTGCTGCCTGCCTGTCGCCCAACACCAGTCTCCTATCCTTCTTCGTGATTGAATCCGGTTTTGGTGAGGATTCTATTTTGAATCTTTGATAGTTTCTGCTTATAAATCCTCTTCTTATTTCTTCTTATTCTAATGAATCCCTGACTGTGGAGTGAATCTGATGCATGTGATCTGCCTTATATCCACGCCGTTCATCTGTTTTGACAGTTCCCCTAAAATGAGGCATGTCAAAATCTCAGGTGGACCACACCACAGCAAACAGTGGTGGTTCATCCATTTTCCCTAACATTTTAAGGCTTGATATAAAAAATGAGGCAAATCTAAATCTCAAGTGGACCACACCATAAGGCCCACTGTAATGTTTATTTGAAATCCAACCTATTGATTAGGTCATACAAACATGGATGAAGGGGAAAAAAACAAATATCATCTCCATCCAAAACTTTTGCAGCCCTCACCCTCAAGAAGTTCCTAATGGTGGGTGTTCAATCAACATTGGTTTTTTTTTTTTTTTTTTTTTGAAGAATTAACTGATGAATCCACACTCTAAGTAACTTCCTAAACAATACATTGATACCAACTGAAGGGAAACTATACCTATACCTCTGGGTATAAAGAAAGATAGAAAACATGCTAGGGGAAAGAAAAACCAATAAAGAAACTTCACTAATACAGAGTGTAGTTCCAGTTAACACTGAAATACTCCACTCTAAGTCACCCTTACATAAGGAAACACACTAAAGAGTGAAACTCCTAGAGAAAGGTTCTAACTTCAAATACCACTATTATAGATGTACTACAATTAGTGGCTAAAATACATAGAGCACTCCTTCCTGCATATACAGATAGTTGTCTCTATCGACTCCACCTTAAAATAATCTTCTAGTAGCACTTACCTCGCATAAGATCATGTCTTCCTCCGGCGTCCACCCTCCTTTCTTACAGTCTGAATTCAAATACGTGTTCCATCTGTAATAATATCATGTTATTGACATTAACATAAACACAAAAAAATGCCAATGATATTCAAAACATCCATGTAGTATAGCTACCTTCTCCTGCACTGCTTGCCTGTTTTATCCTTGAATTGTGTTGCAATAGCTGTCCAGCTGCATGTGACAATATAATAGAACATATCAGTTCTTATTTTCTGATTTTCTTGAAAAGGAAAAGGAAATTCTTCTTCTGTCTACCAAACAGGTATTACTCTACCTTTCAGTTCCATGGATGGTGATCTGCTCTCTAAGCATATCATCCTCCTGCATTTTCAAAACCTCATTAGAAAGGCTTGGAGCAATTAACATCAAAACATTGAAAGAAGAAGAAGACGCTTTCTAGTTAGAGGAATTCTCTTTTGATTGTTGTACTTTTTCTTTCTTTTGTTTTTGTTTTTTGGTACTGTCTCAACCATGGTAGCAACAGATCAATGGTATGGTTTACTAAACCATGGGCTCACTTGTGAGAACTGAAAAACCCAAGTGTTCAAAGCCTCCAATCAAGGGTCCTATAATGTAATTGAGATGAGATATGTATATCAAACAAGCTTCTCCCTTAAAAGTGTCTATCATAAACTAAATAGGTCATATGTGTTAGACCATATGGTGTTTGGAGGTTTGCTAGCCCTTGCATCCAAAAATGATGCTCAAGTTTGTAAGTTAAAAATTTAACTTTATATGGACTGATGTGTTTATATTTGTTTTGAAATTAAAAAAAAATGATAGGGTGTTTGAAAAACTCAATTCTGAGTACTAATTCTGGATGGGTCATGTACAAAGTGAACCGTACATGAAGCTTAATTTACTCTTATATTACACACATATGCCTTGTGTTTTCATATAGAGTTGCATAACTTGCATGTCTAAAGGTGCTTGTAAGGCTAACAATTGTATAATTAACTAATTATATTACACTGCTTCTTCGCTTTTCTCATTATATAGTTAGCTTAATATGTATTACATTTTTTCTTCTTAAATTATTATTATGACTTGTTAGTTTATAGTTGTGACTTGTGATTGTTAGTTATAAGTTAGATAATTAGTTAACCGTTTGAGGATTTCTATGTGGCCATACATAGATATAGTGTATTTTTGGTGGTATAAAAATCGCTCAAATTATCCCTTTTTGGACAGTTCAAGGTTAGATGGATGATATGCTTTCATATAACCTATTTAAATGTTCATGCCTGATCCGCGGTCCATCTCCCCGTTTCTCTCTGGATATGTTTTTTTCATTTCATATCCAATGCCAAATATCTTTACATTGTTTTAGATATTTGGCATCGGAATGTAACGTAAGACAACTTATCTGGAGAGGCATAGGAAGATGCTGCCCGATTTTCGGCGTGGACGTTTAAATGGGAATATGAAAGTATTACAATCTATCCAACCTTGGATGGGTAACTAATTTAGGATTTAATTGTTAGTTGTAAGTTAGATAATTAGTTACCTATTTGAGGATTTCTATATGGTCATATATATATAGTGTGTTTTTGGTGGCATAGAAATCGCTCAAATTGTCTCTTTTTAGACAGTTCAAGGTTAGATGGATAGTATGCTTTCATATAACCTATTTAAATGTCCATGCCTGATCCGCGGTCCATCTCCTCATTTCTCTCTAGATATGTTTCTTTCGTTTCGTATCCAATGCCAAATATCTTTATATTGCTTTAGATATTGGGCATCGGAATGTAACTTAAGATCAACTTATCTGGAGAGGCATGGGGAGATGTTGTCGAATTTTTGGTGTGGACATTTAAATGAAAATATGAAAGTATTACAATCTATCCAACCTTGGATGGGTAACTAATTTAGGATTTAGTATAACTCTGTTAGCATTAGATTGTTAATACTAATATGATTTAGTATATTTCAACTATCAGATGGAAAGCGAGGGTCTTTTCAATACCCTGTCCCCGACCCCTGGTGGTCGATCAATTACAACAATGATGATCCTTGAAGATGAAGGATTAGGTGTTGAATATGGAGAGGTACCCGTCGATGTGGTTAATACTAGTACCACACAGTTATATGTTGTGGGAAATACGAAAAAGAGGTCGGTAGTGTGGGAAGATTTTGAGGAAGTAACTCTGAAGAATGGCCAAGTGAAGATATAATGCAAGCACTGTAAGAGTTAGTACGCTAAGCAAGCAGATGGTTCGACCACAACATTGAAGAAACATCTAGCAAAGTGTCTTAAAAAAGCGAGAAGTGGGCTAAAGCAACAAACACTTTCATTTTCGCAATCTGCAGGGGGTCCGTCAGTGTCCATTTACAAGTATGACAAAGAGTCGGTGAATGAATGGATGGCCAGGTTAATTATTTCAGATGAAAGGCCATTTGAGATGATAGAGAGTCCTTCTTTTGTTGGACTAGCCAAATGCCTTAACCCCAGATACGAGAAGGTCTCTGTACAACAATTAGGAAGGTGTGTATGAAGATATATGAAGGCGAGAAGGTCAAGTTGAAAGGACAGTTGGCCACGATTTCCCGAATTAGCTTGACATCAGATTTGTGGACGACATCCACTCAACGAAAGGGGTATGTCCCTAACTGCTCACTACGTTGATGCCGAATGGAGGCTTTGCAAGAGAATAATAAACTTTCGTTATCTTTTGTCGTCTCATAGTGGTTTGATGATTTCAGACTGCATACACAGATGTTTAATGGAGTGGGGAATTGAGAAGAAGATCTCGACAATTACACTAGACAATGCCTCTACAAATGATAGTGTAATAATGAATTTGCGCAACCAGTTTAAGGCCACCAGTGACTTGTATTTTGGTGGAAAGATATTTCATATTAGCTGTTGTGCCCACATCCTAAACTTGATTGTACAAGAAGGCCTTAAAACAATCGATCCCATGATCGAAAACATAAGAGAGAGTGTGAAGTACATACGGGGGTCACCTTCACGATTACATGCATGGAATGAGATCGTGAAATGGTCGAATTTGTCAACTCAGATAATGATGAAGTTGGATGTCACGACACGTTGGAATTCAACTTTTGAAATGTTGGATTCAGCGATAGATTTGAGACCTGCCTTCTCTCACTATGCGGACTGTGATAGTGCGTATATTTGGCTACCTTCTGAAGATGATTGGTCAAGAGCTGAATCAATTTGTAAGTTCCTTTCTGTTTTTTTACAACAGCACGAAGAAATTTTTGGGCTGCAAGTATCCAACAGCAAATATATTTCTGCCTGAACTTTGGAAGATAAAAGATGCCTTGCGCAAAAGCAGTAATGGACATGACTTTTTACAATTCATGACCATAGGTAAAGTTTGATAAGTATTGGTCTGAGTGTAGTCTGGTAATGAGTGTTGCGGTCGTTCTTGATCCCTGGTACAAGATGTTTATGGTTGGCTTCATATGTAATAAGTTATATGGTGTGATGGGTGTTACTAAGGCCGAAAAGATTTCTGGTGCAGCCAGTGAATTGTACAATTTGTATGCGTGTGCCGCAAAAGAACAATCTCCTCATGTGGGTTCTAGTTCTGCTGCTGATGAATTGCAAGATGACACGACAGATGATTTCACATCTTACTATACACAGTTGAAAGGGACTCAAGTAAGGATGCATAGATCAGAACTTAAAGAGTATCTCAATGAGGATATTCTGGTTCTAAACAAAGGCGATGATTTTGACGTTTTGGAGTGGTGGAGGACGAGATCTAGTAAGTTGCAGTACCCTGTACTCTCGTTAATGGCATGCGATATATTATCAATTTCAATTTCAACTGTGGCTTCAGAATCCGTTTTCAGTATAGGGAGTAGGGTCGTAAGCAGGTATAAAAGCTCACTTACACCTGAATCGGTTGAAGCGCTCATTTGTACTCAGGATTGGCTGCGTTCGATGTGGGGGAAAGAGACCTCTATTGATGAGGAGATCGATGAAGAGGAGAGTGACAAGATTGAAGAGACAGTGCCTGCAGTTGCAATATGATTTTGATGCCTTCTAATTTTGTTATATTATATTATTTGTAATTTTATTAAAACAGTTACATTGAAGTTTTATGGTTATGTTTTATGGGTGGATGAATATTTCTCTTTCTTCATTACTACTATTCAATTAGTTAATTGCGTTCATTCATAACTTTTTTGTTTAAATCTTTTATTATATTGTTAGGTAATCACGTTCATTCATAACTTTTTTTTAAAAATCCTAAGCTAATCAGATATATAGTAGATATGTTATCGGAAGATGATGCATCGTTGGATATTTGGGATTATGGAGTCCAAACCTACTCCCAGGATGGAAAGATAAAGTTGAAATGTAAGTTGTGTGGAAAACAGTTTGTCAACAAAACAAATCGACTCAAATTACATTTGGCTTGTCGAGGAGGAGACGTCGCACCTTGTAGTAAAGCTTCTTAGGAGGTCCGAGATTTATTTGAAGTCATTCTTGATTATAATACAAAGACTTCCCACACTCCTCACCCTGCAACTACAACCAATACAACTAACCAAAGAATATATAGAAGTAGGCCTGTTATAAATGAAGAAGGGTTTAGCAGAGGAACTGCAACTGCCTCTAGCTCTAGTTCCAGGCCTTCCACAACCACAATTAGTAGAGAAGAAGAACAAGAGAGAATTTTAAGGGAGCAAGAAAAATGAGATTATAAAGAGGCTGTTAAAGAAAGCATGCAAATGGCATACAGATCAAGAAGTACCAGACAACAACACCCACCTCCAAGACAACATGATGCTGAAGCAGGCACAAGTAAACCATCAAAGTTTATTAAAAGTCTTGCAGCATTTTATAGGCTATTGGGAATCCCATACAAATCGGGTCATAAAAAGCATCTGAAAAAACTTCTTGCATCTGGGAATGAGGACGATAGGAAGGGATCCCCACCATCCGATTCAGCAGAGGTGAACGACCATTTTTTGGACACATCCAGCTCGGAGTCGCCCAAGAGTTCTCCTGCAGTTGAATCAGTAAAAAGAGAACCGAAGGATGAATCTGGCGACAAAGGTGGAGGTGGAGGAGGGGGTTACTATTACGGACAAGGTTCATTTAGTTACATGCCACAAAAACATTCATCATATAGAGAGTATTGAATGTATGAAAGTTTTACCTAATCTATATGTCAGTATGTTCATGTTAGGTTTTTTTACTTTTGATTTTGGACATGATGTTGGACATGATTTATGTTAGTATGTGCATATTACCTAATCTTTTTCTTTTTCTTTCTTTGGTTCTAGTTCTTTATTATTTTTTAAATTTTAGCTTGAAGTGTGTTTGGTACCAAATTTCATGAAAATCTGCACCAAATTAGACTGATTAGTCATGAAATTTCATGGTATTTGCCGCAATCGTAACAATTTTTTATCCATACTTCTTAACATCTTGGTTGCACTAAATATCATGTCTAATGTGGCACAAAATATCATGATATTTTCATGAAATAATGGTGCAATCTAACACATTGTCTCAATAACTTTTGTTTTGTGGGCTATTGATGGTGATTTTCAAGGTAGCCACCATCAGCTTTCACCAATTTGGTAGATCTTACTGTTCATGACCTATAGATCTTACTGTTCCTGGTATAAAAACAATCAAAGCTTGAAATCATTTGATGGTTATGATTTGAATAAAGAGAGTTGCTTCCAATATTCCACATTACTAGATGGTTATGATCATTTGATGAGAGTCATCTTTAGGCTTTGTGCAATCTAGGATAGACCTTCCTATCAAAGGTTTCATTTGTGAAGGTGGCCCACATTGGCACCATTAGGAATTCACACAGGAATGCTGTGAGAAGAATTCTTAATGGATTCTCTCCTTAACAAGAGATATCATGTCTTCTCTATCTTCCTCAGTGATATGAATCGTCTCTCCTTAACAAGAGATATCATGTTGTATCTATCTTCCTCGATGATTTGAGAAGTTAGTGGTATGGTTGGTTGACATGGATGAGGCAATTCTAACAATCCAATTGGTGGGCTACAAATGCACGAGTAAATAGAACAAGCCCCTTTTTTTTAGCTGCAGTGAGAAGTTTTCATGGAAAGATTCATTTCTTTGAAATGTGGTCTGTTTGCAAACACGGAAAAGGAAAGAAGAAAATGTAATAATTATCTAATTGTCATTTCCAAGAGCATTATTGTGCTATTTTGATAGCAAAGGAAAAAGTGATTTCACCAAACAATCATTGTGCCTTTCTATAGATTTTCTGGCATGAGGAGATGACCAACGTTGGGAAGAGGATTAGCCCATCTACCGTCATAACTCCTAGTCACATCAAAGCTTGAAGATTGGACCTATGAAGTTGTTTTCTTTCTATCTTTCCAAAAGCTCCTAATAGCTATTTGCCGAGTGCTATGTGTGGATGGAGCTCCCAATAGCTATTTGCCCAGTGCTATGTATTTCTCTGTGTGGATCTGATAGTCTTTGCAATTTATGAATGTCTCTCTACTATACCATGCTGTTTCAATGCTCATTGCCTGATAATCTGTTGATAAAAAATGATTATATATCTAATTGTGCAAAATAGGACCATACATCTCACAATGTGAAGCACCCGAGTTGGTTGGGATTTGGATCCTCAAATCCTTTTCACCAAACATCCTAATCAAAACACAATTTCTTTTGGGTAGATCTTACTGTTCATGATTCAAATCCTCCAATTCCCTCAGAAAATAATGATCATGGTTTTGGGCTGAACCACGACCTATAAATTTGGTTTTGTATTGTTTAATTTTTCAGACTTGCTAGAGTTAATTTGGGGGGCTTGAGATCCAAATGATTTCTCACTTCAACTAAGCACTTGTGAGAAGTATTTTGCTTTGGGATTTTTTCCAAAACCCTCAAACCTACAAGAATCTCAGGATCTCCTTTATCAGTTGATGAGTTTCCTTTCCTCCTCCTGCTACATGTTTATAGGTAAATGGAGAGCTGTTTCAGCATACCATTTATACTTGACTACATTATGAAACAAATGCTTCCCCACACCTGAATCTATTGTCGCTTGGCCTCACACTTCATATAACTATAATTGGATCCCGTGCATGGCTCATTGCATTGATTCAAGTTGAAAGAAGAGCTGTAATGGCCCTCTCTCTTCCTCAGATTCAACAAGAAGAAGCGATGCCATATCAATGTACAAAATCTCTCTCTCTCTCTCTCTCTCTCTCTCTCTCTCTCTCCCCCTTTCTCTCCTCTTTTTTTTTTTCTTGTTATGGATCCGAACCTAGGCCAATCCGATCCGACTTGGTTTTCCTGACCGAGTCGGACTCGGATCAGTCCAGGGCAACATGGGTTAGGGTCGGATTGGGTCAAAGGGCCAGGACTCGGTCTGGATCTGACCGAGTTCGGGTCAAGCCATGCAGGACTCGGACCTGGTCGAGTTGGGCCCAACCCGATTTGACTCAGTCCGATGCCCAACTCTATGCATTGTGCCCAAACCGTCCAGCATCCAGGGACGCTGGACATGAAATGAAAACAAAAATATTAGCTTGGTTCAACGCCTTGGGGTGGATTGCTCATGCAGGCCCCACCTTGATGTATGGCTTTAATCCACGCCGTCTATCCTATTTCGAAGCCCCTTTTAGGCGTTGAGCCGAAAAATGAAGCTAATCCGATTTTCTGGTGGGCTATAGCATAGAAAATAGTGATTCTACCGTTTAAATCTGTTAGGACCCACCTTGATGTTTCTACCCATCAGAACATGTTGAATATTGGGCTCATTTAGACTGTCTTGAGCCATAGAATCCAATGGTTGGGTTAGATTTTTCGGATGCGGGCCCCACTTAGGAAAAATCGCGGAATATCATGAAATCAATATATATATATATATATATATATATATATATATATATATATATATATATATATATATATATATATATATATATATATATATATATATAAAAAGATCACCCTCCAAAATGATTGCGTAAGCGCAAAGGGCCAGGGACGTGGGTCCCACTCGTAGGCCCCACTGTGATATGTGTTGGGTATCAACACCGTGCATTTGATGGGGGCCCTTAGGGCAGTGGGCCACCCCAAAAATCAGCTGTACGTGGAACTCAGGTGGTCCATGTCACAGGGAAGCAGTGAGGATTGAACGTTTGCCATTGAAATCCTTTTGGATTTCACATGAGTTTTGGATCATTATGAAATTTGTTTTCCTCTTCATTCCGAGTCTGTGTGACCTTATTAACAGATTGGATGGAAAGTAAACGTTATGGTGGGCCCCCACGTGGGACCCACTGATGTATGTGTTCCATTAGTGTGGCCCCCACCATGAGGTATGTGCTTTATCAATGTTGTCCATCCCTATGGGACCCACCATGATGCATGTGTTGCATCCAAATTGTCCAACCATTTTAAAAGATAATTTTAAGGCTTGAGACTATAAAAAATGAGGCAGATTTATTTGGTGGACCACACCATAGAAAACAGTGGAGGGATGAACGCCTACCATTGAAGTCCTCTGGACCTCAAAAGTTTTGGATTAAATTAATATTTATTTTTCCTCTCCCAACCAGGTCTTTGTGACCTTACAATAGACTGGATGGAAAATGAACTTGATGGTGGGCCCTGGAATTTTTATAACGGTGAAAATCATTATCTCCACTGCCATCTGTGATATGGTCCAGTTGACCTTTTGATATGATTCATTTGTGTGTGTGTGTGTGTGTGTATTGATTTCTAAATAGTTGAGTTGGGTTCTGCCCTTTTGAATTGGCCCATTCGACTTGGCCCATTCAACTCGGCCCATTTGGTTCGGCCCATTCTGATCGGCCCATTCGATCGGCCCATTTGATGTATATGAGGCCCAATGAGATGTATGTGAGGCCTATGTGTGGGCCGAATGTGATGTATATGAGGCCCATTGCTATGTGAGATTCCACCATGATGTATGTGATGATGTTTTTGACGGTCATGCCTTGGGAGCAATGATGGTTTGACGTCCACATTGTAAGAGCAATGATGGTTAAATGTACGCATTGTAACTCTCCCTAGGGCCCATTGTTAGGCCCATACTTGTAGTGTGTGGGCCATTTAGGCCCATCTTCGTTATGAACAGAATCCATCACCATATAACATGTTTAGTATAGTTCCATAATTCATGCTTATACGCATCATATGTATGCTTGATATGAGGAGTGATTGATCATAGCATATGCCTTTAGGCAGATCGTTTATGGGCTCCCTGATAGGCGGAGTTGCCCTACATGAGCGCGCGATACGCGCAGGATTGCTGCATGACTGGATAATGTGATTCATGCATTTCACATTGTATGACATGATTACTGTACACCCTAACGACATCAGGGCCGTAGCCTCCACAGGCATATCGTGGTTGACAGGATTGGACACTAAAAATCTTATTCTACATGTGGTGCTATAGATGTCCCTGGGTGAAAGTTCCTAAACCCTTATGATACTAGGAAGTTGCTCCAACGACTACACCAAGTGGATGCATGGGCACTGAGTGCCAAATACCGGGAGGCCACACTTTCCACTGTGTTGTGGTCGGTTGGAAGGGGGTGTGGCCTTACCTACAAGAGAGGAGGGGGCAAAGTTAGGCTAAGTTTGACCAGCTCGAGGAATGGGTCCGCTATCGACGAGCAGAGTCCGATATTGGCAGGCGGATAGTGAGGTCTTTTCTACTCACTTTGTTACGTGCGATAGAGCGACAATCTGGTTGGAGTGTACTAGACCCCGGTGATATTCCAGAGTTGAGCTGTATTGATATGTGGACTTAGATGAGGATTCGTATGCTTGAGTTGCATCTCGCATTGCATGGCCTTGGTATGGCCGACATCATTCATGCCTTGCATCGCATGGCCTTGGTATGGCCAATAGTATTCATGGATTCATCAGCATATTCCGCATTACTCTGATATTGTATAATAGTATTACTATATTGCGCACACACTTTCACCACCCTCTAAGCTTTCCGTAAGCTTACGCACAACCGTTGTGTGCAGGTGACGTTAGATCACAGCAGTGCTGACGCAGGAGTGCATAATAGATCATCTTGGAGCTTTTGTCTGTCATCATTGTATTTCCCTTTATGTACACTGTACTTATAAGTTTTTATCATAGTGGAAAATGTGATGGAGTTTTTGGTTGTTGTTTGTGGGTTATGCCTTTGGTTATGCTTATTACGAATGATGTTGAAAATCCTCCTCGTAGCATCCTAGGATCAGAACTTGGCGAATGGGCGTCGGGAGCCGAGAGCCGAGAATGGGGTACTACAGAGGCTGTCGGCGTCGGATTCGGCGATTGAGAATTTTGTGAGCCTGGTCTCCAAGTTTGGGGTATGACAAACAAGATTGCCTAATTTCACAATCTCAATATCTGAAAAGAAAATATTCAAAGCAATCGTAGATCTATTGTAATTTGAGTCACAACAAACTATTAAAAACTAAAAATATTCCTTCATAATCAAATTAGAATCCAAGAGAGTTCAATAAAGCAGGAATTAAAACAAAGCAAACATCCCAATCACGGCACAAGCTTTACCTCGTAGCCCTATCTAAGAGGTTTAGCCAGACATGATCAAGCTAAAACCTCTGAGGAAAAACATAAAAACGACGAGAACATGGAAGAAAAACCCTTCGCCGGCCACACTCTTCTCTCTCTTTCTCCACTCCATGTTAGATCCCACGTCCCTGGATTCCCTCCACGGCTGCCCACGTCCAAGATATTCCTTAAGCTCTCTGTCTTTTCTCCTTTTATAAGCAAAGGAGGGTCGGTTTATGGCTGGAGTTGGTGGGAGCACCTTGCGTGCGTAACCTTTACGTAGTAGAAACTGAAAAAACGCAAACAAGCTGCGTTCGGCCGCAAGTTTTGGAACTGTAGATGTCCCAACCTCTGTTTTGGCTCTATGGTTGGGGTCAGGACCCCCTTCTAAAGGTTTTGGATGGTATGGATCAGCCATCCGATCACGGATGGTGGGTCATAACTCCTTGCAACGTTTGGTTTTCTCGGACGTGCGTAAGTTGCAAAAAAACTTGCGCTGATGTGTTTGGTGGGCCCCACAGTGATGTTTTTAGAGAAATCCACCCCGTTCATTGGATTCCTGGAAAAATTTCGGTCGGAAAGGAGTGGTTTTGGTCGAGTTTTGGTGCAGCTCACTGTATCAAATTACCTTGCCGTTCATCCTGCGTTTGACGGAGATCTACGTGTGTACGCATGCATGGGACCAAAAGGCCACCATGGCTAGGGTTGTGGCCACCCCCTTAGTCGAGTGGACGGTCCCAATCATTCATTGGAACTGTGATGGTGGCCCACTACGGGTCCTCGATGAAACAGCGTTCGCTTGCTGGACCTTTTTGATTTTTTATTTTTTTAAGAATGGTCAGTGTGCGTTGATCGATCTTATGCTTTTTGGTGCATGGCTGGTGTGTGCGCACTATGCACATGCACACCCCTTAAGTGGGGTCCACTGTGATGTTTATGAGAAATCTTCTTTGTCCATCCTCTCTCTCATCCGATTTAAGGGGTTGAGACCAAAATTGAAGCATATCTAGATATTAGATGGGCCTTAGATCAGTGATTTATGGGCTGATCTGTCCGTTGGGCTAATTCCGCAAAGATCCAATAACTGAAATTCGACGTGTACGGTTAATTTAGGGTCCTCAGGCCAGATATAAAGTTTCGAACCAAACGGATTGTTGGAACCCTATGATCTTGTATTTAGGGTGACTTTCAGGCCTCTTTATCGTTGATCACTTGATTTTATCTGATCTTTGGCGTGTAAATTCTTCGATCTTGGTCCCCTAAGATCCGTCCTGTGTCTTGGTGATTTTTGAGAGTTAAATCTATACTTTTAGTACCATTTTTTAGTTCAGGCTCCTAAATTCACATTGCAACACAAACATGATTAAAATAGGACGTTAAACAGTATTATGTTCGTAAAATCAAGTAATAACTGGGGTTCAATATGCAATATTTGACCCTCAACAATTCTTGACGCAGGGACAGACGTGATGCAGTTGAGCACTGTCTTCGTCATTCTTTAGACTCCTCACAGAGATACCTTGAATCCATGAAAAAAAAAGAAAAAAGAAATAATTTATAGAAATTTGTAAATTGATTGATAATTAAAATAAACTGGTCTACAACCCTTTAAATATGAAGAAGTTTCGGAATTAAACTACAACTAAAACTCCAAGAAATCGTAGCTTACCATAAATAGTAGACTTACTATTTATAGACAATCATGATTCCTACTAGCATGGCAAAAAATAGTTTGTGTCCTGTTTGACCCAACCATGTGATTAATTATTCCAAGTACTTTTCATGTTGAACACAACTTCTAATGCCCAACTAATGAAAAGTTATAATTAAACTAAAACTTATTATAAATAATAAAAATGAAATAAAATGAAAATTTACCCTAGAATCTCACAAATTGGGCGTGGAAAACTTGGTATAGTGGGTTGGGTGGGCTAAAGTAGCTCATCCTACCCCCACAATCATATATGGCACATCTAATAACTCATTCTAATATGTGAGATGAATTCGTTTTAAACCTCTGATGGTCCCGTTCACTTTTGCCTCTGAACAAGCCTTTTCTAGTCAACCTTGGCGATGAAGTCATCCGGGACCCACTTCACATCATTTTTTTTAGTCCAATGTGTCAGTTCTAAGTTTCCAGTATATGGATGGGCCAGGGCCCAAGAGTTACACTGGCCCACCACCCAAATTAGCCCAATCAGATCGTGTGCTACACATACGCCGTCAGGTCATTTTTAGTGTGGCCCACCACATTGTGACCGTATGTAAGGCTCAGGGAGGAGCTGTAACGTGTAGGCCATGGAAAAGAAGTGGAATTAGTTAGATACTCTGGCAGAGTGTATAGTTCATACTTGATCAATCAAAAAGGATATCCAACGGTTACAATTCATCAAATAAGTGTCCACGAATCAAAGGTCGGGTTGACCAATATGATTTTAGTACGATGTCATGTATCCATTGGGTCCCAGTCCGTAAAAGAAAAAAAAATTGATACTCTGACAGACTATGAAAGATAATACACAGTTGCTTAGATATTTCCTATAAATTGCGTACGTGGCATGGAATCAGTAAAATTAAACCGTCCAAATGATGGTAACCAATATAGATGGCTTAGTGATAGACCTCGTGGGTTTCAACACTGAGGTCATGAGTTCGACCATTAGTACCTGAGTATCAAGCACGCAGCCCGAGTATCATGGAACTCTCCCCTGCATGCTTCGAGCACTAGAATCCATGCTGACTCTTTCTCGGAAATTTCTCGGCCCAGAAATTTCTCGGGAGATATCATATTTGATGTTTTCTTGGGATATTATTGGTAAAATATGTAAAAAATAAAAATATTTAGCATATTAATAAATACATTAAAACTAAATTTCTCGGGAGATATCATATTTGATATTTTCTTGGGATATTAATGGTAAAATATCTAAAAAATAAAAATATTTAGTATATTAATAAATACATTAAAACTAAAAATATATCTATATAACAGATTCCTCAATTTTTCTAATATTTATCACGTTAATATCGCGATAAAACACGATATTTTGAAACATTTTGTGATAATTTCGTTTAATGTGTTTTCGCGATATTTTAAAAATCTCGTCGTTTACGCGGCTGAATCCTCCACAACAGGGAGAAGATTAGGCTGGGCGCCGGCCTCACCCCGATGAAAACGCGACAAAGTAAAGTCTTACGATATTTTGAAAATAACTCGATAATATCGCGATGATATCGTTTAGTATGTTTCGGCCTCACCCCGATAAAAACGCGACAATGTAAGTCTTCCGATATTTTAAAAATATCTCGATAATATTGCGATGATATCGTTTAGTATGTTTTTCACGATAGTTTCGCGATATTCGAAAATCTCGGGAACATCGGTCACACGGCTTCGACCCAACGCTTCCCATCGATACGCCGCAGGCGTACATTAGCTGGAAGCAGAGGTCGACGTATTGGAAGAGAGGGGCGTATACACCGAAAGAAAGCCGTGTATGCGAATAGTTACTCTGAATAACCAATCAGTCATTTCCTCTATCTCTCTCTCTGTCTCCGTGTATACACTGTAGCTTCCGGAATATCGATGGGGAGTAGCGCGGACAACGAGCCGGCGAAGCTCCTCCTTCCATACCTGCAGAGAGCAGACGAGCTTCAAAAGCACGAGCACCTCGTCGCCTACTACTGTAATCTCTCACCACTCCCAAAAATTACCAAATTGCCTCTAAACCCTAACCCTAGATTTCCAGTAATCGATCTTCTCCTTCTCCTTCTTCTCCCTTTTTTGCAGGCCGATTGTATGCGATGGAGAGAGGGCTGAGGATTCCTCCAAAGGAGCGGACGAAGACTACGAACGCTATCCTCGTCTCCCTCATGAATCAGCTCGAGAAGGTCAGATCTTCGAAAATTTCCACTTCTTTTTTGTTTTTCGTTTTGAATATTTATGGGCGTTGAATTGTACTTTTGTGATGCGAAAAATATCTAGGATCGGGATATAGAAACCATGGTGATGATCGTTTCCCTGTCGTCCGTTACAAAGTGTTATCTGAGATGCGATTTCAATGCCTCGGCCTAATACACCTTGGCTGATGTGGTGGATTCGATGTTCAGAATAACATATCGCATCCCTTGTATCTATCAGTGTCGTTGATATTTCCCAATCAGGAGTGCTTAGGGCACAGATTTCGAAATTTTGTTCCAGATGCGTTGGGACTAACTTGTTCAATTTTTCATTTTGCTCAGCCCATGATCGACGTATTTGAACCACTAGTCTGGGTGCTGATACAAACGCCATGGTACCAGTATTTGTCATGTTCGATTGATTGGAACATAGAAACCAATGGTGATGATTGATCTTCCTTCTGTCCATTAGGAAGTGTCCTTTGAGATGTGATTTTGATGCAAGATAAAAATGAGGAAGCAAGGGAGGAAGTGTCAAAAATCTATGTATTGCATGAGAAGGTCCAGCCTAAGGGAAAACGCAATAACCTGAAGCTGAACCATCCTAATCACGTCAGAAAGAAACCTAAGCCTAAGCTCGAGCTTAAGAATAAGAAATCCACAGACTAGGATAAATCTGCTGGTTGTTATGTATATGGCAAACCGGACTATTTTGCAAGAGAGCGCTGCAATCGCATAAGGAAACCTATTCCTCAAGCAAATCTGGCCGAGGAGCTCGATATTGTGGCGGTCATCACAGAGGTCAATTTGGTTAGATTGGGACTATGTGATGGTTGGTGGGTTGATATGGGTGCTAACACAAAAGTGCGTTATGACCGTTATTCGTTTAAGACATTTCAAGAGTCTGCAACTGGTAAAAAGGTTTAGATGAGCAATGCAGTTACTGCGGACATGGTTTGGATATAAGAGTGGATCTTGTGTTTACCTTAGGGGAAGGTTATTACATTAGCCAATGTTCTTCTTGTTTTAGACATGCACAAGAACTTGGTCTTAGGATCGCTTTTGAATAAGTCAAGGTTAAAACAAGTTTATAAGTCTAATCAATTAGTCATTACAAAGAATGGATCTTTTGTGGGAAATGGCTATGCAGATCATGATCATGGCATATTTAAACTCAATGTTCATATGAGTAAAATCTCTCATGCTTACATGGTGTGTAATGTTTATGGAGGACTAAGTCATGCAAATGTTAAATCTATTAGAAATATGTTTGTTTGTGGTATAATTCCTTATTCAGAAAATAATGAATTTGATAAGTGCGAGTCCTGTTCGCAAACCAAGGTGAACAAAAATCCTTTTCTTGTTGTAGGAAGGAATTTTGAGTTATCGAGATTGATACATTTCGATAAATGTGACCTGAATGAAACATTTTCTAGAGGGGGTAAGAAATATTTCGTTATATTCCTAGAAATACGTACGTTGTTAAGATCTAAGGATGAAACACTTACTAAATTTATAATTTTTTTAAAAATGAAGTAGAAAAATTAATTGTACAGAAAAATCAAAATCCTTAGAAGTGATACATGTGACAAATATACTTCTAATGATTTTGATAATATTTATGAATATAATGGTATTATTTATGAGGTTACTGCTCTCTATCATTCTCAACAAAATGGGGTAGCAGAATGTAAAAATAGGACTCTAATTAATATGATGAATATCAGGTTATTAAGTTTTGGTTTTCCTTTAAGTCTTTGGGGAGAAGCATTTTATTCTGCTTGCTACATTCCAAATAGAGTGCCTACAACTAAATCTAAAATAATTCATATGAGTTATGAAAAGGTAAAAAACGAAATGTAAGTTATTTTAGAGCTTGTAGTTGTCATTCCCATGTTTGGCTAATTGATCCCAAAGACCTAAATTAGGATCCAGAACTTTCAGGTGTGTACTTATAGGGTATGCATCTCATAGCAATGCTTGTGGATTCTTAGATATTGTTAAAAATATAATAATTGAATATAGAGATGCAAAGTTTTATGAAAATAAATTTCCATATAAACTAAAGAATGGTGGGGGTCCCTTCATACCAACACTCTCTTGACTTAGAAGATCCTGAGTTTGAACATGAAATAAGGAGTAAATGGCCTAGAATTGCCAAGGATTACGGTCTTGATTTTTATGTTTTTTTGCCTAATTAGATGGTGATCCTCTGACATTCGAGGACGCTATGTTTTCACATGTTACAATCTTTTATAAAGAAGCAATTACAGATAAGATAAAGTTTATTAGGACTAATAACACGTGAAAATTCGTGGACCTACCTCCTGAGGCAAAAACCTTAGGATGTAAATGGATGTTAAAAAAGAAATATAAGGCTGATGGTTTTATCTAGGTTAGTAGCTAAAGGTTTTAAACAGAAGGAAAGCGTTGATCACTTTGATACATAATTCCCTGTTTCTAAGATGACATCCATTCATATGAAGTAAATGGACGTTAAAACTACTTTTTTTAGCGGTGAATTGAAAGAAGAAATATATATGAAAGAACCTGAAGGATAGTTATTTGATGAATATGGTGTTGGGTTCTCCTGCGGCTTGTACATGCCGAAGAGAACTGTTCCCTGGGTGTGTTGTATGCTGGGGATAGCGCATCTAGAGCCTGCTGCAACGGTCGAATCAATTGAGGGACGTAGATTATCTTAAAGAAAACAACGTCATCCGCGCCTTGTCCTAGCAACATCTATATTTCAGCCATCTATGATTCGTCATTACAGGCGTGTGGTTTCCATTATTGGTTGTTTGATTTGGCTGAGTCATATATTGTTTTAATATCCACACTAACACCCTATGAGAACATCACCAACAAAACCCCTAATTACTGTTATACATGTACCACGTTGTTATATGATCAACTTGCTCATTTCTTGTCTAAATCGTGAACTGATAGAAAATGTCACTGTTTAAGCTTTCAAACCCGGCCAATTCATCCAATGTATAATCTCAACCTAATTCCTTTTAGGTCCAAATCAATGTTTTCCTTTTGTTTCGTTGCATATGAGCTAATCATCCAACCCAAATCAATGTTTCCCTCCTGTTTTGTTGCATACAAGCTACTCATTTTATCTCTTATTGGGACTTCGTCTTCTTCTAACCACGTTTTGCCTTTCCAAATTGCATCTTCTTCCTCTTCCATTCCAAACCTTTTTCTTCTTCTCCATGGAAGCTTGCACGGGACCTTTTCCCGTTCTAAATTGCATTTCCTTCTTCTGCCATTCCAAATCTTCTTCTTCTTGACTGACCAACCCCTCCTAAGCTTCCACTGGATGTTTTCTGTTCCAAATTGCATGATCTAGATTATGGGTCATCTAGCTATCTTGATTGCTATTTTTAGTGACCCAAAATTATGGTTCTAGAATCTTACTAATGCACCTAGGCCGCCCAAGCTCGTTGATTATGGTTCTAAAATCTTATTGATGCATCTGGGCCACATAAGCTGGCTGATTAAAGATTGGGCCCATCCAAGGGTCGTGATCAAGGAGGATCTAGATGATCCAACCGTCTAGATTGAAGATTTGAGCAACATTGAATGTCTAATTAATCCAATGAAAGATCAACAATCCTAATGTGCATTCTAGATCATACTAACAATTATTTAATTAGTTGTTATTATCAATGTTTTAAATATCATTATCGCATAATGTATTGCACCCTTGGGATATGGATACGTATCGGTTATCGCATGGGATATATCGGTTGTATCGCGTAATGCATTGTTGTTGTTGGGAAACATTGGAACATTGGGAAATTGGTTGAATTTTTCAATGAAACTTCAGGGATTGCTGAAAAAGACATCAATACACACTTAGAAATCAAAACATTACAAAAAAAAAAGTGCACATAATAGGGTTTCCTTTGTATGGGGTCCTAATATATGCATTGTCCAATTGAACTGATGCAAGTATATTCAAAGTCTACTCATATAACTTATAAACGTAAGAAGACATGCATGGAAACACAAGCAATACATTCAAAAGCAAAAGGAGAATCACTAGATCAAGTTACATACATGTTTGATTTTGTGTTTGGATACAAAATTGCAATTGATTTGCGAGAAATTGAGAATTTTGATTTTTCCCAATTTTTTGTAACTTGGCCCGTCTCCCTAAATCTCGAAATCGAAGCTCCAAATCCATGATTTTTCATGGAAAACATGAATAATCATAGATTTATAACCATTTGACACTGATTTAATGTGATTTACAACAAAAAAATGGATCGAAAATCGAAAATGTTCACTAGATCAAATAGGTGGGATATATCGGCACTACCTGTTTCGTATCGCACAGGTGGCATACAAGATATATCATGGGATATATCGGCCAATATCGTCGATATTTAAAACACTGGTTATTATTAGAGTTAAGTCCATGATTTGTTGAAAAAGTTCCCCTTTGTATTTTTGTCACTTATTTTGTCGACCACTTTTTGGGTTTCAAACTATGTTTGAATAACATGAAATTGGTCCTGTTTGAAAGCTTATTGTGTTAGCTTTAAAATGAGCCCGCCATGATCTTGCTATTTTGATTCCGGTTGAGTGAGTTACGACCAATTTACTTATAGTTATAGGGTTATGACAGGATTCAATGGCAGCTTAGTTACTCTGAATATTTTAGTGAAATAGATGGTTAGGATTTGCAGTAATAGATGGTTAGGATTATATTAGGGTTTTGTCGTACTTTAAGAAAGAATATATATACATGCATATACTCTTTTTCTAAGGAGTTATGATGGAATGAAGAAGATATTTTTTCTTGGGCTATAGCATGTGGTGATTCCCTTAAAACTTTCATAATTCTGAAACATTAATGGATGCTAAATTAATTATCCTGAATATACTCTTCAAAAAAGAAAAAAGAAATTGTCATTCCAGATCTGTAATTACTAGACTTCTGCTATCTGCTTAAACTGTGTATGTATTTTCATTTGTACATATCTCCATGATTATGAATCGTTGATCTTTTGTCATTTGATGGAGCTCCATATGTCTCCTTACTTTTTTGGGTATATTTCTTGTTCTTCTTACAGGATAAGAAGTCATTGAAGTTAGGGCCTGAAGATAACTTGTATGTGGAAGGATTTGCCTTGAATGTCTTTGCAAAGGCTGATAAGCAAGACCGGGCTGGGCGAGCTGACCTGTACAACACACTTTGCATCTTTTATTGTGCATTTTTATTAACAATTGATTTCTGTTTGTTGCACATTCAGTGATTATCTCTATGTAATTTTGAATGGTGACTTGATTATTGATCATGCTGGATTTTTTTACAGGAATACTGCAAAAACCTTTTATGCTGCTAGCATCTTCTTTGAGATACTGAATCAGTTTGGTGAACTCCAGCCCGATGTGAGTCCTGATCATGTTATAGTTTGTGATGTTAAATAGATCATTTCTTTGCCACGCTTTCAGATTTTTGTAGAGAGAGGAGATGAAATTGCAATCCAACGCAATTGTAATTGCAGTGCCTCTGCTACTGTATTTTTGGCAAGCATTTATGGTGGACTGACTGTTGATCTGGTGGGCCACCAAGTCAATGACCTATTTATTCAGAACAGATTGCGGGTCCACTCCTGGGTTTTTGTGTGACCCACACTTTGTTGCATCATTCTGTCTTGTTGCGAAAAGCCCGCCGTCAATTATGGGCCAAAAGTCCAAAGCGATTGGACCTGCACAACCCTGACCAAATTGACCATCCGATTGTCATGATCTCTCTCTCTCTCTCTCTCTCTCTCTCTCTCTCTCTTGTTAGCTTTGCCTATTCATACGAGTTGCTCATTAAGCACACTTCTTCCTGGACAATCGGATCTCTAGAACAGTCCAATTGCCTTGCCTTTCAGGTCATGGCCCATCAATGTGGTGGCCAAGCAAATCAATGGTCACCGTACATGAGTGCCATGTAAATCGAGATGTTTTAATGTGTGTCATTGAAGTCCATGAAGCGTTCATCACAGCAGCAATCATGTTCTCATATGAATCATATTATATCAGAGGAAATTTTCTTTTCTGTAATTTTATATTTAATTTGAAAAATTATTCTGATTTGATGCTGCCAAGTGGACTTCATTGTAGGGCCTTAATATCCCCCTTTCTTTGACAGATTGAGCAAAAACAGAAGTATGCTGCTTGGAAAGCTGCAGATATAAGGAAAGCTTTGAAGGAAGGGAGGAGACCTGAGCCAGGCCCCCCTGGTGGAGAGAAAGATCTGTCAATCCCCTCCACCAATACATCCAGCACCACATATGTATGCTTCTGAACTCGAGAATAGCCCATACCTCCTAAAAAAACTAGAAATTGTACCTCCACAAAATCATCTCCATATATGCTTACATGACTCTTCATTTCGATTAAAATGTGCCAAATACACTGCAGTAATTTCTGAAATTGGCACTCATACTCCATATAGGCCGTAACCATGGTGACAAAACTTGTTCTAGGCAATTTCTCGGCATAGAAATTTCTCAGGAGATTTTCAAATTTTGAATGTTTTCTCAGGAAAAATCTCACTGAAAATAAAGATATTTAAATATATATATATATATATATATATATTTGTGAATTAATAAATTAAATAAATTTTAAAATATTAAATTACTTTTTTTGGTGAATTAATAAATTACTTAAATTTAAATATATATTTATATAACAAATTCCTTGAACTTTTTACTATTTTCTAGTTAATTTCACGATAAAAACATGATATTTTAAAATCTGCCAATATTTTGAAAATCTCGCGAATATATCATGATAACAATCATTTATTGTTTTTCTGTGATATTATCATGAGATTCCAAAAAAAAAAAAAAAAAAAAAAACCAAATATCGGTGATATTTGTCACACTGACCATAACCACCCTCGCTTTTGAATTCCTTCAAGGAATAAATATGCAATGCTCGATTGAGGTTTTGTTTGACCCAGAAAACTGTATTTGCCCACCTTTGTGTGATCCAAGTCATTCGTTTGATGGCTCCCCCGGTGAATTGGAGACCCCTAATATTTGGCACCATCAAATTATCCTAATCATCCAATTTGAGCCCCCTGGTTAAATCCGGACCATTGGTTGTAATTGTGCATTTTCATTGTATGGCTAGTGGTCTGTTAGATGGGATTATAGGGCATGCTCACCAAATAAACAGCATAGTTACCAAAAGGTGGGTATGGCCCATACCATGGCTGGGTAGATCAGAAACTGCCGTTTCCCTCAATCAAGCATCATATAACGCCTCTATGAACTAATGCTATAAATATTTATCTTAGCAAATCTTTTGTTGCAGGACCTGGGACCAACAGAGAGCTATCCAGCTAACCAGCCGGGAGTCGACACATCATCTCAATTTGTAGACCCAGCTAACCAGCCGGGAGTTGACACATCATCTCAATTTGTAGACCCAGCTAACCAGCCAAGAGTTGATACATCATCTCGATTCGTAGAAAATGTCAATCAGCAACCGTCCACAAACTCTCATACCTCACCTTCGTCATATTCTTCTGCCGATTTTCCTTCCAATGACTTCAAGCAAACACCACCGCCGCCGCCACCTCCAACCGGCAGATCCGAAGATTCCTATCCTCAGCCGTACCATCATCCATCCTATTCACACGAGCAGCCCTTCCCACAAACCTATCCTTCACATGAAAGTTCCGACCCTTCTCACTCTTATGCCAATTACCAGTCTTATCCTAGCTTTAATGAAAGCAACCTGCCATTGGCTCCTGACCACTATCCTTCCTACTATCAAGGCTCTGATGCTGCTTACTCACACCAGCCTGGCCCACCAGCCTCAAACTTCCCACCAACTGTTCAATCTCACCAGTTGGGTTCAGCACCCTCTAACTACCCATCAGCTGTGCCATCGCACCAGTCAGGTTCAGCACCCTCAAACTACCTGTCAACTGTGCAACCACACCAGTCGAGTTCACTGCCCTCAAACTACACATCAGCTTTGCAATACGATTCCAGCAGCAGGAATGGGAGCCAGCCTGAACCTGCACCCCCATCCACCAACAGTTTCGTTTATGACAGCAACTATCTGCCACCTCCGGATAAGATTGCTGAGGCGCATAAGGCGGCAAGGTTTGCAGTTGGAGCCTTGGCGTTCGACGATGTGCCGGTCGCTGTGGATTTCCTCAGGCGTTCACTAGAGTTGTTGACGAATCCATCAGCAAATCCATCAGCGAGTCAGTAAGTCTATACCTGATATATACTGCTTTAAAGTTGGGGTTTTCTTTCTGGCTGTGTTGCATGAATGTGAATGGTGTTTTGTACAAGTTTGATTGGTTGTACAGGTTGATGGATGAATGCATATATTTGCAGTACTTTTTTTTATTGAATCATCACACCATAAACACCACCCACTGTTTTTGTTTTTGTTTTCTTGAGGATAAACCCCACCTCCACTTGCAGAATTACTTTGAAAATTTGCACAGATTCACATTTTCATCTATCAGCGTATTAACGGACCTTTATCAAGGAGATTGGATAACATGATGCTACGAATGAAAGAACAGAGTACTAGTTTTTTACAAATCATGAAGGTGCAGGTGCAGTCCACTGTTCGGTAATCTAAGATGCCCTGCATCATTGGATGGGCCGTGCTCTAATCTCTCCCCATCCACAAGATCTGTTAGGATCACCGAAATGTGGGCCCCACATGTACAGTTATTGGGTCCGACCAATTGCTCTATCGGACATTGTCTGTCCCCAAGGAGACAAATCTTCAAACTGAAGAAAGGGTTTTGATTGCACAGTAGCAACCCAAAATTATGGTTCTATATTCTCCGTTGTAATGCAAATTTACATGAGGTTTGCTTGAATACATCCAGGACTATTATGATCAGATTCGTCGGGACTCTAGCTGTTGGATTTAGGTCTTTTTTAATGACACAAACCGTTTATTTGATAGGGGTAAACCCTTTGATTTTACAAAGGTTATGGTGGCTGTTCATGTTCAAAGCAAGAGCCAAATTATCAAATGGTTTGAAACAATCCAATTGAGATATTTTATTTCTTGTTCTTTCGACCTGCCATATATATATATATATATATATAGATCATTGGAAGATGACCCAAATTCAGATGCTAAAGTCTTCATGTATCGTATTTGCATTACTTTGGGATGTATGATTATACACTAATTCATTAGCTATGCATATAATAATTACATCACAATTTCATTTACAGATTGCGATATGAATCCATTTACAAAGTATCCTGCATTCACCTAGTGTATGTGTTGGAGTAACCCACATGATCCTACCTGGCATTCCACATTTTGGAGCTAGTGGCAAGAACAGGAAAATGGAGGGTTAGGGTGTTCCGGCCCACCACCACCACCATCATCAATCACCATCCAAACCATCTAAGTTATTTCCTTGCAAATGGATTGATTTTTTATTTTATTATATTTTATTTTTTTAGTTTTATTTTAAACACACTCACACTACCCACATGGGCACTTGATTCCATGATCTCAATGTTGAAACATAACCCAGATGGATTTGGAAAAGCTCAAAATCTATTAGACTCTGACCTTTACATCCATGGGACAAAATAGCCACATCTCCTGCCTCAGACAATGACACCAATCGTCCCAAACTAATTGAGGTGCCATGATCTTTTTCTCATTCATTTCCCCTATTTGATTGCTTCCTCTGTGGGATGATTAAATATTTCAATGTTACTTGTGAAAGTTGCAATTGAATTTCTTCCAGACGGCTCCAATGAAACCTCTCTATTTTTACGTAGGGCATGCCTGGTTGTCTGATCAATGGGTTTGTAACGACTCATCCGAGTTGACCTGGACTCGGTCGACCCTGATCCAGTTTGATATAAGTAACCCTGACGTGGGCAAGTCAGGCTGATTTAGCCCTGACTTAGTGAGTTGCAACACAACTCAGGGCTGAATGACTTGACCTGACTCACTGAGTCTTTTAACCATGCTCTTCTTTATTATCTGAGAAATGTTGTATATCTGAACTAGGGGCGTCAATGCGGTCTGGTTCCATGGCTCAGTGGTGTACAGACTTTGTTTCAAAACCGAGATCATGGGATCAGAGTGCCCTTGTAGTGTGGGTGTGTAAAAGAGAAGAAGAAAAAACTAGGGGTTTCAATGGGTCAGGTTAGGGCTGGGCAAGCTCTGTCTAAGCCGGACTCACATTATTCAACATAGGCCTTGACTGGGTCCATGACGAGCCATAATGGTCTAGCCCCAGCCCTCCCTGAAATGTTTATGCTGGCCTGGGGCCATTTTTGGTTGTGTCCTATGGATGAATGGACAAAATCACTGCAAAATACTGATCAAGGCCCTTTTGCAATGCAAGAAAACCATTTTTTTTTTTTTCATTACTCGCTACTCTCTGGGAAATATCTCTTGGTTGCCTTAGCTCAGAAATGGTTGCACGATAATCCAAGCCATCCAAACTGCTGACCCGATTGTAGTTAAGAGCACACAAGCCATCTGATTTTGCTCATTGAATTTGGATCCAATTGATAGTCAGTTAGCCACCATTTGGATGGTTGGGGGTTGCTTGATCTATGCAATTTTCGAACTATGCATCATCGGCAGCGTGCCCCGCAATTTCAACGGTCTGCAGAGCCGGATGTCTGCGTTAATGTGCGATGTACGGACGAGTCGCATCCATTTCTAAAATGGTGGTGAAACTATTGCATAACTCTACCCTGATTGGCTACAATCGAAAGGATTTTCTTGTTTACTTGTTGTCACTCAAATGCTGCCTTGCAACTTGTTTAGTAGATGAGAAGAACTTCGATACTCTGGCATTGTGATGGGATGATACACATGTACTTTAGAAATTGCATACGTGGTGTAAGTCAAATCAAACTATCCAAATCGTGGTTCCCATTTAGATTCATCATGGACCTATTTAATAGTCTGACAGTCCCATGTGGGGATGTCTATTGGATGGTTAAAAATGAAAATATCCAATGTTCCTATTTCAACAAACAAGTATCCACCAATCAGATGTTGGGTTAAGATTTTTGGGATACAGATCATTCAAGAGGTGGCCCACTAACTGTACAGTCCGAATCAAAGGGTTAAACGGTAGCTGAAGGGATTTTGTTTTTGGATATGGCCAATTCAAGAGCCGGCTTGGACCTAGTAAATGTAAAATTTTAAATAGAAATAGTTCAAAATCTAGGCCTAAAACAACCTTAAACATGACTTGTTGACTACTTTTCAGAGCTATTTAAATGGCTTTATTAACAAAAAAATCCATCATGAAGGGCATGATATTTTATTTTGTCACCGATTAGCCTATTCTGTTCATTGTTTGTCAAACACTCTAGCACGTAGAGTAAAGATAGACATTAACCCAAGTAAAAACTATTTTTCATTACATCTTTTGAAGATTTCTTTTCTTCTTCTTATCATGCATAAATGATTGAGTGCGGATCCTCTGTTTCGTGAAACAGTGAGCAGCTGAATGCAGCTTTATTATTGGTCCACGTCACTGTAAGTGCTACATCACCAGTTTTATTACATATGTTTAAAAAAATTACATTTCAGGGAAACCCTAACGGAAACGTTAGACGGTTTCCATTTGAAAACCGGATTGCGTAATGTGTACAGTAGGCTCTTATCGTATTGAGTAAACTATGTTGGGACCAGCTTGTATTTATGTGGTCTATCCACTTGTCCATCCATTTTTCCATCTAAATTAAGGGGTTGAGCCCAAAATTGAAGTATATCCAAATATCAAATGGATCATAACACAGTAAACGGTGGGGATAATGATTTCCACCGTTGAAACCTTGCTAGGCCCCACAGTGATGTTTATTTGTCATCCAACCCGTTCATAAGTTCATACAGACATGGATGAAGGGAAATTACAAATATAAGATTGATCCAAAACTTTTGTAGCCTCCAAGAAATTTTCAACAGTAAACGTTCAATTCAACTGTTTCCTATGCTGTGGTCCATTTGAACATTGTATATGCTTCATTTTTGGCCTCAAGCCCTAAAATTATCAGGTAAAATTGATGGACAGAGAGGATAAAATATATAAATCATGGTGGATCCCACAGAGTGTACTCAACACTCTAAGTTACTCAACACTCTCAGTTGCTCACCACGCAATCCGCTTCCTTCCATTCGGGGACTCAGCACAACGGGTTGAGTAGGGAGACTTGCTACTAAAGTGACTACGTGAGTCCCACCATGATATATGTTTTGTATCCACCCCGTCCATCTATTTGGAGAGATCATTTTGGAGCATGAGCCAAAGAATGAATCGAATCCAAACTGGAGTAGACACTAGCACAAAAAACAGTGGAGAGAGTCACGCCCACCATTAAAAACTTCCAAGGGTTACAAATGTTTTCGATCAAGCTTATATTTGTTGTTTTCCCTTCTTTAATATCTGTGTTAACTTATGAAGAGGTTGTATCTCAAATAAAAATCACGGTGGACCTTAGGAAGGCTTCAATGGTGGACGTCACTCTCCTCACCATTTTCTACGGTGGGGTCCACTCTAGCTTTGGATTTGCCTCATTCTTTTGATCATGACCTAAAATGATCTCTCCAAATGGATGGACTGTGTGGATACAACACATACATCATGGTGCGCCCCACATAACTTGGTGATGTCACTTCAGTAGCGAGTCTAGCTATTCAACATCCTGTTGGTAGCTGATCCACCTCCCATTTCTTTCTTCTAAAATTTAATCAGATCACATCATCTCATGTCAATTTTATAAGATTAAAAAAAAATTTACAAAATCTACCTGATTAATAAGGAATATTAGCTGCGACCCATGATGAGTGATGTCTATAGGATCCTCACCGTGGGCCCACCTTAATCTATATGTTGTATATCTACCCCATCCATCCGTTTTCTTATATTATTTTAGAGAATTATACAAAAAATGAAGTAGATACAACTCTTAGGTGGACCACACCACAGGAAACAATGGTCACTGAATGTCGACCATTGAAAACTTCATTGTCCACTTCAATGTTTATTTGCCATCCAATCTGTTGTTGATAAGGTCACACGGCCCTGACGAAGGAAAAATACAAATATCAGCTTGATCCAAAACCATTTGTGGCCCACAAAAAGGTTTTAATAATCAATTATTATAGTTTCTGGTACTGTGGTCAACTTGAGATTTGGATAGGCTTCATTTTTTGGCCTATACTGTAAAATGAGCTCACAAAATGGATAGATGGTATAGATATTAAATGTATAAAATTAGATGGGTTCCACTCACATTGGGGGATTCGGAGTTGTTGGGTTCTTTCTTTTACACTCGGATGACATGACATGGTACACAACACCAATGTTGCTATCGTGTGCTACTAAAAATAAAAAACCTTTGTGGGCTTCACCATGATTAGGGTTGGGCAAGCGACGACTCGGTAAACTTGACTCGTCCGACTCGATACGAACGGAGTGGGTGAGTCGATCCTAATCGAGCTGACTTCGTCCAATCCGAACTCAAAATGAGTTGAGTTCGAGTCACCTAGTAACTCGACTTGATGTTCACAACCCCAAGTGTAGGGTCGTGATGTAGAAATAAATCAATGAGATTAAGGTTGTATCCACAGTGACTAAACTTGTACGTATTCTGAAAATAACTAGAAGTAGAACTATAACAAGATCTAAATCTAAAATCTGAATAAAAGAGAGTATAATGTTTGACACTTTAAAATAAAGGGTGGACATCTCTCTCCCAACTATTTCCTTTAGTGCGTATCTGTAGGCTCAATATGAGACTTAATAGCCAATGATTATAATGGATATTACATAAACATCGCATGAGCCCTGAAAAAATCAAGAGTCATGCCCTATACATACATACATACATACATACATACATACATACATACATTTTTCATATATATATATATATATAAACACTGTGCATTTGATGGGTACCCTTTAAATTATGGGATATCCTAAAAATCAGTAGTATACGGAACTCAGGTGGGCCATACCATCTAAAATCATGTGAAGACATGCCTAAAACATATAAAAGCACTTGGCGGGGCCCACCTAAAGTTTGGATGCGTCTGAAACTTGGTCTAATCCCTCATCCAAGTGGGACACACATAATGGATGGGTTGGATTTGTGAACCACATCTCAGTGGGCCCAACAAATAATTATGAATGTTTTAATGAAAGGGTAACCCCTCTCAACTTTTGTATGTGGTGTGGCCCACACAAGTCACGGATTGACTTGAATTTTAATCCCGAGGCCCACCATGGAATGGTGCATCTGACTGATGGGGTAGATATTCAACACACATCACGGTGGGGCCCACATAGCTCGATCTCATTGGAAGTTTCCATGAGCTCGACCGCATAGAACCTTTTCCCATATATATATATATATATATAAACTCTCTTTACAATTGGAGAAGTATGGGGAATTGAATTTTTGGCGGGGGCCCATCACGATGTGTATGCAACATCCACTATGACAATTAGATGCGTAATCATTTAGGCCCGAATCCAAAAAAATTAGGTGAACACGAGAATCATGTGAGCCACGCCAAAGAAAATATTTGGAAGAGAGACATCCATACTTGAAACATATAGGACCTACTATGATGATTATATAAAATGGACACATTAGTTTATTTAATGAAACCCCATCATTTTGTTTAATGGAACCCTATCACTTCGTCAAGTGAACCTGTCACTTTGTCTATTGAAACCCCGTCATTTTATTTGACAAGCCGCCACTTTATCTAGTGAAATCTTGTCACATTGCGGAATAACATCGTCACTTTGTCTAGTGGAACCAAGTCACTTTATTCGAAAACACATCATTTTATCAAGCAAAACCCTATCAATCTGTCTGGTAACTCCATCACTTTATCTAGTGGAATATCATTACTTTGTCTAATGGAACCATGTTACTTTGACAAATTAGATTACGTATAATATCGATAGCACATGCATATTTAAAGCATTCATTAAAACCAGAATAGAGGTATTAATTTCATCGCATGTTCAAATATTTGAATTTAAATCCAATCTATCAATCATTTATAAAGAATCAAAATCAATAAGAGAAATTAACCATATTAAGCAATTAATAAGGTACTGAACGAAGATGAATAAACAAAGATAACTATTAAGATGTAGGAAAGCTTGAAGGGTGATCCTCACTTTAGAGTTGGATGTTCTCACTTTAAGATCGACATCTCTCCTTCTTCATTTTTCTTTCTTCTTCTTCCAGATTAAAACACTTTAGCCTAAACAATCCGACAACAACGCCAAAAAATTGGTGCCAAAATGGATGATTGAGTTGACTTGGTAGACTGGAAATCCCTTTCATCTTCTCTCCTCTTCTCTTCTATTTTTTTTTTTTCTTCTTCCAAACTCCTTAGGCCACACTAGAAGAAGTAGTGGTGATAACGATACCCATCTTAGGGTTTCAAATCATTGTCACCACTACTTCTTCTAGTGTGACCCATTTGAGCTTCAGATCTACCTATTTTTGGGCTAAAACCCTAAAGTGATTTGAAAAAATTGGTGGGCGGCGTGGATAAAACCCATACATTACGGTGGGCCCAACATAGCCCCTGCCTAGAGGGAATATGGTATATGTGAGGGCAAGATGTAATCTACTTCCCCGCAGAGTTTAGTTAGCACATTATACTAGTTAACAATACAATGTCCATGATTTGGAGCCCCAACTTCTATTTATGTGAGGCCAACCTCTGATGTGGACCCCACATTATATAGGGCACAATTCAACATTGGCTTTAAATCATGTGGGGCCACCGACAATATAGATCATCCATTGCCGATAATTTTTTCTTAGTCATTAGACAAAGTGACGTGGTTCATTAGACGAAGTGATGAGGTTATTAGATGAAGTGACAGCGTTATATTAAACAAAGTGACGAGGTTGCCTAATAAAGTAACATGATTCCACTAAACAAAATAATAAGGTTAAATGAGACAAAAAAAATAAGGTTTCATTAAACAAAGTTACAGATTATAGGAAAAAGCGATAGGTTGCCGGACAAAGTGACCCGGTTCCACTAAACGAAGCTGGAAGACAGTGATTGGTTCCACTTGACAAAGTGATGAGGCTGTTGGACGAAGTGACGAGGTTCACTAGACAAAGCGATTGGGTTGCTGGATAAAGTGATGAGGTTCTACTAAACAAAGAGACTATGTAGTAGGACAAAGTGACAAAGTTCTACTATATCAAGTGACAGGGTTCTACTAGACAGAGAGTGACGAGGTTGCTGGACAAAGTGACGAGATTTCACTAGATAAAGTGAAATGGGTGCTAGACAAAGTGACAAGGTTCTACTTGACAAAGTGATATGATTATTAGACAGAGTAACGGGGTTCTATTAGACAAAGTGACGATGATTTACTAGATAAAGTGATGGGTTTGCTAGACAAATTGATAAGGTTTTGTTTGATAAAATAACGAGTTTTCAAATAAAGTGACTTAGTTCCACTAGACAAAGTGATGATGTTACAATGCAAAGTGACAAAATTTCACTAGATAAAGTAACGGCTTGTCAAATAAAATGACAGAGTTTCAATATACAAAGTGACGGGTTCATTTGACAAAGTGATAGGGTTCCATTAGACAAAATGATGAGGTTCCATTAGTAACCTAACGTGTCCATTTTATAGAATCATCATGGTGGGTCGTATAAATTTCAAGGGTGGATGTCTCTCTTCTAAATATTTTCTTTAGTGTAGCTCACACGAATTTCATGTTAACCTTTTTTTTCTTTGGATTCGGGCTTAAATGATTACATATTTAATTGTCAGAATGAATTTTGCATACATATCATGATGGGTCCCCACCAAAAATTCAATCCCCCGTACTTCTCCAATTGTAAAGAGAGTTTATATATATATATATATATATATATATATATATATATATATTGTATGGGGCACTGGTTCGCAAGTCATTATGTGCGAACCTTCCTATCAACCGTTAGATAAGGTAGACGGTCTGGATAAAGGCTCTCTTAGCGCGAGCTTAAAAAAGCGAGTTTCCTTCTCTCGCACGCCTCTTCATCCACTATCCGAATGATGCGGCGAAAGCCTTTTCACATAAAATTCTTTTGCTGGGATACTTAGGTGGGTCCCAGCGAGCTGTTAATGATAAATCCACGCCGTCCATGCATTTTTAAAAATAATTTTATGGTATGAACCCAAAACTGAGGTAGATCAAATTCTCAAGTGGGCCACACAATGTTGATTGAACTGTCACCATTAAAAACTTTCTGGGGCTACCAAATTTTTGGATCAAGCTAATATTTGTTTTTTTTCTATCATCTAGGTCTGCATGACCTAATCTACAGATTGGATGTCAAATAAATATCATGGTGGCCCCTAAAAAATATTTAACGGTGAGAATCATTATCACTACTGCTTCCTGTGGTGTGGTCCACTGGAGATTTAGATCTGCCTCAGTTTTGGGATAATGCCCTGAAATGATAAGGAAAAATGGATGGACGGGGTAGATTTCTCAAAAACATCATGGGTGGCCCTACCTAGATTTCTAACGAACTTTGCAAATTGCATGCGTAATTAGGGGCAGATTTGATTTCCCATGAAAGCCTTTCGCGGAAGTTCCTACGCGATGATGCTGGGTGGGGCCCACCACCATGTTTTTGGGAAATATACTTCGTTCATCTGTTTGTCGAGCTCATTTTAGGAGAATCTACCAAAAACGAGGTGGATCCAAAACTAAAGTGGGCCACATGAGAGGGAAAATTGGAGAAAGAAATACCTACCGTTGAAACCTTCTTAGGCTCCGCCTTGATGTTTATATGCCATCAAAACCGTTTATAAGGTCATTAACACAGGGATGAAGTGAAAATATAGAAAATTTATCCTGAAAAAAAGCTTTTATGATCATAAAAATGTTTCAATGGTTCTCACTGAAACCCTACTGTTTCCTCTCCTGTGGCCCAGTCGAGTCTTGGATCCACCTCTTTTTTTGTCGTTTGTCCTAAAATTTGCTTGTAAAATAGATGAACGGAATATATTTTTGAAAAACATGGTGGTGGGCCATGCATCCTTACCTACTAACTTCCTGCCAAAGGCTTTCGCAGGAAATCCGTGTCACCGCAGAGGTGGACGCGGATTGGATACTGGCGTAGGTTTAGCCAGAGACTGCTGGAGTGACGTTACCAAGTTCTGTGTGCCGCACATGATATATGTGTTGTATCCCCACCGTCAATACATTTGGAGAGATCATTTTAGGATATGGTCTAAAGAATGAGGTAGATCCAAGGCTGGGGTAGACCCCACCATAGAAAACAGTGGTGAGAGTGATGCCCACCGTTGAAACCTTCAAAAGGTCCACATAATTTTTATTTGAGATCCAATCTGTTCATGTGTTAACGCAGGCATGAAAGAAGGGAAAACACAATTGTCGTTCATCTAAAGCGTTGTATGAGGCAGCTAACCTTCATTCACAGCAGCTGCTACTTATGAGTAGCAGATGGTAGTTTACACATGGCAGTTCTCTAAAGCGCTCAGCACGTGTGAGCCTCAATCAAGTATGCATCCTTCACCTTATCATAAGAGCCATCCATTTCATCTTACTTGATTAGTGCACGGTCCACTGTTTTGCACCATCTCACATTAGATCCAGGCCCATATTATAACCACTTTCCAGGCCCATATGATGGTCCAGATTGATGTCCATCCCGTGGCCCATGGTATGGCCCACATGCTGTCCAATTGTGAGGGCCACACGCTGTCCAGATCTGCGTCCACTTAATGTCTCGATCACAGGTTATTTCCACGGCCCAGATAAGGTCCAATTACGGGCCAAGTTATAGCATGATCATATTAGCTAATATTTGTGTTTTCTCTTCTTTCATGTCCGCGTTAACACATGAACAGATTGGATCTCAAATAAAAATTACGGAGGACCTTTTGAAGGTTTCAACGGTGGGCATCACTCTCACCACTGCTTTCGTCGCATCATTCGGATAGTGGGTGAAGAGGCGTGCGAGCGAAGGAAACTCGCTTTTTTAAGCTCGCGTTAAGAGCACCTTCATCCAGACCGTTTACCTTATCCGACGGTTGATAGGAAGTTTCGCACATAATGACATACGAACCGGTGCGTAGCTAAGCGTTCTTCTCTCTCTCTCTGTATATATATATATATATTTGTATGGGGCGTGACTCTTGATTTTTCTGGGGCGCATTATAATGTTTTTGTAATATCCACTATAACCATTGACTATTAAGTCATATATTGAGCCTAGAGATACGCACTAAAGGCAATAGCTGGGAGAGAGATGTCCACCATTTATTTTTAAAGGGTCAAACATTATACTTACATCAAAATCCACTTCAACAACTAGATTATTTTTTTTAAAAAAAAACATTTTGCCAAAAATCATACCGATACATGAATCACTTGGGCCAGACTAATGGAAACAATTTAGAAGGCGAGGATTATTTATACACTGTCTATAATCATGTGGTCAGCTTGAATTATAGATAGAACCGATTTTTTCGGCTTGTAGCCTAAAATGGGGTGAGGCACCTTGTGGCATAGCCTAGCCGGTCTAACCCATTTCCTTTGTGTATACTATGTAATACATAGGTATTAGTAGAGTAGAATATAGATTTCATATACTAGCAGCCGAGCATATGCTCAAATGATGAAGGATCTTTTTTTTTTGGTTTTTTTACACACGCACACACACCACCACACACTCACGTCGTAGTGGGATTTCACCACCTATGATACTCGAACCCTTGACTAGGTGTTGAAACTCCTGAGAGTCTACCACCAGAGCAAGAGTAAGGATCCTGGAAAAGCTCTATTGGCTCCACCATGATGTATGTATTTTATCCACGTCGTCCATCCATTTTTACAGATCATTGTAGTTCATGAGCACAAAATTGAGGAAGATCCAAATCTCAGGTAGAATACACCACAAGAAACATGGATGATTAGAAGATTAAAAACTTATTGGGGGTTACAAAAGTTTTGGATCAAGCTAATATTTGTATTTTCTCTTCATCCATGTCTTTCTGACATTATCCGTTGGTTGGATGGAAAATAAACATTACATTGGGCTCTACGAAGTTTATAATGGTATGTGTTTAATCACCACTTTTCCTATTGTGTGGTCCACTTGAGATATCGATCTATCTATTTTTAGACTCGTCCCCTAATGTAAGTGAGCAAAATGGATAAACGGTGTGGATAAAAAAATAACCATCATGGTTAGAGGTGGACATCGAGTCGATTCAAACCGAGTTAGGGCTTACCCGACTCGATTCGATTTTGAAATAGGCTTGACCCGAACTCGACCTGACTCGGTACCGAGTCCAGCATGCCTAACCCGATCCGATTTCGAGTCTGGATTGGACTAATCTGGATTGAGTCTGACCTGATCACAAGTACCGACTCGGGTCGAGTTTTAAAATAATATGAGAAAATGGATGGATGGAGTAGATATACAACGCGTAGATCAAGGTGGGCCCACGGTGAGGATCCTACGGACATCACTCATCCTGGGTCGCAGCTAATATTTCTTACTAATCAAGCAGATTTTGTAATTTTTTTTAAATCTTATAAAATTGCCGTAAGATGACATGACCTAATTAAATTTTAGAAGAAAGAAATTGGAGGCGGATTAACTATCGACAGGTTGACTAGCTAGACTTGCTACTGAAGTAACACCACCAAGTTCTATGGGGCCCACCATGATGTATGTGTTGTATCCACATTGTCCATCCATTTGGAGAGATCATTTTAGGGCACGATCCAAAGAATGAGGCAGGTCTAAAGTTGGAGTGGACCCCGCCATAAAAAACAGTGAGGAGAGTGACGTCCACCGTTGAAGCCTTCCTAAGGTCCACCGTGATTTTTCTTTGAGATCCAACTTGTTCATAAGTTAACACAGACATTAAAGAAGTGGAAACACAAATATCAGCTTGATCAAAAACTTTTGTGGCCCTTAGAAGTTTTTAATGGTGAGCGTACTCTCTTCACTGTTTTCTGTGGTGGGGTCCACTCGAGTTTTGGATCTGATTCATTGTTTGGTTCATGCCCTAAAATGATCTCTACAAATGGATGAATGGTGTGGATACAAAACATCATGGTGGGACCAACATAACGAGGTGACGTCACTTTAGTAGCGACTCTTGCAACTCAACCTTGGCGCTGAATCCCCAAATGGAAACTTACATAAAAATCATGGCGAACCTTACGTTAACACAAACATTAAAGAAGGGAAAACACAAATATCAGCCTGATTGAAAACTTTTGTGACCCTTAAAAGTTTTTAATGGTGGGCATGACTCTCTCCACTGTTTTCTGTGGTCGGGTCCACTCGAGTTTTGGATCTAATTCATTCTTTGGCTCATGCCCTAAAATGATCTCTCCAAATGGATGATGGATGGTGTGGATACAAAACATACATCGTGGTGGGACCCACAAACTAGGTGACGTCACTCTAGTAGCGAGTCTCGCTACTCAACCCATGCGCTGAAACCCTCAAAGGGAAGGAAGCGGATTGCCCAATGAGTAACTTACTACCCTTAGCGTACTTAGTAAACTCTGTGGGGTCCACCATAATTTATGTATTTTATTTGCTCTGCCCATCAATTTTACTAGATATTTTAGGGCTTGAGACAAAAAATGAAGCATATAAAATGTTCAAATGGACCACACCATAGGAAATAGTTGAATTAAACGTTTACCGTTGAAACTTTCTAGGGGGCTACAAAAGTTTTGGATCAATCTTATATTTGTGTTTTCCCTTCATCCATGTCTGTATGATCTTATGAACAGGTTGGATGACAAATAAACATCACTGTGGGGCCTAGCAAGGTTTCAATGGCCATTGTTTACTGTGGTATGATCCACTTGATATTTGGATATACTTCAATTTTGGGCTCAACCCCTTAAATTAGATGGAAAAACGGATGGACCGCGTGGATAGACTACATACATACAAGGTAGGCCCAACTGAGTTTACTCAGTACAATAAGAGCGTGCAGTACACAGTACGCAATCCGTGTTCCAAATGGAAACCGTCTACCGTTTGAAATGTAAATTTTTAATATATTTAATAAACTGGTGATGTGGCAATTATAGTGACGTGGACCAATAATAAAGCTGGATTCAGCCGCTCACTGTTTCCACTAAACAGAGGATCCGCACTCATAAATTATAAAGAGCAGAATTTATAAGCGACAACTTTAACTGCATCGAATGGCCCATCAAAATTTTAAAAATACTGTACGACCCATTTATGGCCCAATTAGGAGACTAAGCCCACCTTATTTTCCCTTGCGAGAATACGCCCCAGCTGTACGGATGGCTTGCCAAAGGTCGAAAATGCCCCCTGCTTGTTCCTTCAAGCGGATCGGCCGCTGCCCGAAAACGAGCGCTGACGCTCCTCGAACTCCGGGTTACACGAACGGTTCAAAAGAGATCAACGTGACATGGGCCCCACAGTTATGTATTTATTATATCCACAACGTTCATCCATATTTCGAGATCATTTCGGAGCATTATCCAAACAAAAAAAATCATATCCAAAGAGCAACTGGACCACACCACAAAGAGCAGCAGAAAATTGATTTTCACCGTCGAAACTTTTGTAGGGCCCACCATAACATTTATTTTCCATCCAATCTATTCATAATGTCACAAAGACCTGGATGAAGAGGAAAAACAAATTTCGTAATGATCCAAAACTTCTGGGACCCCTAAAAGGGTTTCAATGGTAGACGTTCAATCTTCCACTGCCTTTTACAGTGTGGTCCACTTGATAGCTAAATCTATCTTATTTTTCTTCCCAAGCGTTAGTACGAGTTCGCCAAATAGATGGACGGTTTGGATATAACACATACCTCATAAAAGGACCCACAAAGGCGGTGGGGATTACAACAGGAAAAAAAAAAAGCCTTGTATCTATGGCTACGGATTATAACCGTAGCGATAACCGCAGCCAATGCTTTTTCAATATGTCCTCTACTATGCATCGAAGGTCTTTCGATATGTACTTCGATATATCGAATGTCTTTCGATTAATCGAAAAAGGTCCAAAACTGTCCAGCAACTTTGCATAAAAAATCCTGCAATTTTCGATTAATCGAAGTGTATTTGATATGTATCGAAGATATAGCTACAGATTATAGCCGTAGCCATAACTGCAGTCCATAAAAGTCTATGCAAATTTTTTTATTTTTTATTTTTTATTTTTTACATGGAGAACTTTATTCTACCTATAATTTTCTCTAAAACATATTTATATAAATATGTATATATAAGCATATAAAAAAAAATTCTCTCTTTTTTTCATTTCTTCCTTTATTCATTTAATAAGAATATCTTTTAAACCAAAATTAGTTACTTGTTGTACCCTATATAATTTTGGGGTAGGAGAAGCTACTTTAGCCAACTAACCTAGTTATTTTCCAAGATTCCATCAGGTTGATGGTCGAAAATCCATTTCATTCACTTTGCGGTCAATTTCAATCAGTTCGTGGTCATTTCCATGCATTTCACCGTCAATTCCCTCCACTTCATGGACAATTCCATGCATTTTACGGTCATCCCAAACTATTTCATGTTGATTCACGGTCGTTTCGAGGCATTTCGCGGTCAATTCCCTTCACTTCACGATCATTTGCATGCATTTCACGGCCAATTCGCTAAATGCATGGGAATGATCATGGTTTGAAGTGAATTGACCGCAAAATGCATGCAAATGACCGTGAAGTGAAGGGAATTGACCGCGAAATGCCTCGAAACGACCGTGAATCAACACGGAATTGTTTGGGACGACCGTGAAGTGCATGGGAATGATCATGGTTTGAAGCAATTTGACCGCGAAATGCATGCAAATGACCGTGAAGTGAAGGGAATTGACCGCGAAATGCCTCGAAACGACCGTGAATCAACACGGAATTGTTTGGGATGACCGTGAAATGCATGGGAATGATCATGGTTTGAAGCGATTTGACCGCGAAATGCATGCAACTGACCGTGAAGGGAAGGGAATTGACCGCGAAATGCCTCGAAACGACCGTGAATCAACACGGAATTGTTTGGGACGACCGTGAAATGCATGGGAATGATCATGGTTTGAATTGACGCGAAATGCATGCAAATGACCGTGAAGTGAAGGGAATCGACCGTGAAGTGAAGGGAATTGACCACGAAATGCCTCAAACGATCGTGAATCAACACGAAATTATTTGGGACGACCTTGAAATGCATGGGAATGATCATGGTTTGAAGCGATTTGACCGCGAAATGCATGCAAATGACCGAGTGAAGGGAATTGACCGCGAAATGCCTCAAAACGACCGTGAATCAACACGGAATTGTTTGGGACGACCGTGAAATGCATGGGAATGATCATGGTTTGAAGCGATTTGACCGCGAAATGCATGCAACTGACCGTGAAGGGAAGGGAATTGACCGCGAAATGCCTCGAAACGACCGTGAATCAACACGGAATTGTTTGGGACGACCGTGAAATGCATGGGAATGATCATGGTTTGAAGTGAATTGACCGCGAAATGCATGCAAATGACCGTGAAGTGAAGGGAATTGACCGCGAAATGCCTCGAAACGACCGTGAATCAACACGGAATTGTTTGGGATGATTGCAAAATGCATGGGAATGATCATGGTTTGAAGTGATTTGATAGCGAAATGCATGCAATCGACCGTGAAGGGAAGGGAATTGACCGCAAATGCCTCTAAACGAAAGTGAATCAACACGGAATTGTTTGGGACGACCGTGAAATGCATGGGAATGATCATGGTTTGAAGCGAATTGACCGCGAAATGCATGCAAATGACCGTGAAGTGAAGGGAATTGACCGCGAAATGCCTCAAAACGACCGTGAATCAACACGGAATTGTTTGGGATGACCGTGAAATGCATGGGAATGATCATGGTTTGAAACAATTTGACCGCGAAATGCATGCAAATGACCGTGGAGTGAAGGGAATTGACCGCGAAATGCCTCGAAACGACCGTGAATCAACACGGAATTGTTTGGGACGACCGTGAAATGCATGGGAATGATCATGGTTTGAAGCGATTTGACCGCGAAATGCATGCAACTGACCGTGAAGGGAAGGGAATTGACCGCAAAATGCCTCGAAACGACCGTGAATCAACACGGAATTGTTTGGGACGACCGTGAAATGCATGGGAATGATCATGGTTTGAAGCGAATTGACCGTGAAATGCATGCAAATGACCGTGGAGTGAAGGGAATTGACCGCGAAATGCCTCGAAACGACCGTGAATCAACACGGAATTGTTTGGGATGACCGCAAAATGCATGGGAATGATCATGGTTTGAAGCGATTTGATCGCGAAATGCATGCAAATGACCGTGAAGTGAAGGGAATTGACCGCGAAATGCCTCAAAACGACCATGAATCAACACGGAATTGTTTGGGATGACCGTGAAATGCATGAGAATAATCATGGTTTGAAGCGATTTGACCGCGAAATGCATGCAAATGACCGTGCAACTTAAGAAACTAGAAGAAGCACACTATGAACACAACTTGGATAACATGGAGTGTGTACCGACATGGGTGTGTACTAACAAGCTAACCTAAAAAAGCAAAACAAAAAAATATACAAAAAATAATAAAAAAGACACATTAGAAAAAAAATGGAAAAATTACACTTCGATATATCGAATAGATCACGATATATCGAAACTCTTCGATATAATCGAAACCTAATCGATTAATGGTGGAGTAAGTTGTCGATTATATCGAAATCTAGTCGATATAATAGTAGTAAGTCATCCTTACAACCGACCGATATATCGACTATTATTCGATTGATCGAAAATGGTCACACACTGTCCAGCGACAAAATGCTTTTTAAATTGTATTATCGATATAATCGAGTAGATGTCGATATATCGGGGTATCGATATATCGACTAGATTTCGATATATCGAAAATTGTCAGAAAATGTCCAGCGTCGAACTGCTTTTTTAGTGCAATTATCGATTATATCTCCGATATTTCGATATATCGAAGTAAGTATATATCGAGTAAATATCGATATATTAAAAACGTACCTCAATAGTCCAGCAACCACAAACGGTGTGGTAGCACAGCCAAGGAAATGTTCCCAATCTGACCAACAAAGGCATTGGATGACAGGAGGTAGTCGATCACAGACAATTTCGATTTCTTTCAAGTGTGGGAAGGTTGGACACTCGAATGCACAGAATTGTCGGAATTGACCGTGAAATGCATGGAATTGTCCGTGAAGTGGAGGGAATTGACGGTGAAATGCATGGAAATGACCGTGAAGTGAAGGGAATTGACGGTGAAATGCATGGAAATGACCGTGAAGTGAAGGGAATTGACCGTGAAATGCATGGAAATGACCGTGAAGTGAAGTGGAATCGTCAGAATTGACCATACATTGCATGGAAATGAGCGTGAAATGATATAGTAATTGATTGAAATACTTGAAAGAGAAGTGCCCAGTGTATATTCTCTCAGGTCAGACTAAGCGTTTGCTAGGGTGATGCCGTTGAAACCAATATCGATATCTGTACAATTATTCTATAATCTTAAGAGAATAGGGGGAACGATCACCACCTACAACCAGTGGTACGCCACAGCCTAGTTTCTGCCTTCAGAAATTTGTATGTGCATATGTATCTCGGTTGTAGGTGATAAGTCCTCCAAAACTAAAGGGAATTGATCGTGAAATGCATGCAAATGACCGTGAAGTGAGGGGAATTGACCGCGAAATGCCTCAAAACGACCGTGAATCAACACGGAATTGTTTGGGATGACCGTGAAATGCATGGGAATGATCATGGTTTGAAGCGATTTGACCGCGAAATGCATGCAAATGACTGTGAAGTGAAGGAAATTGACCGCGAAATGCCTCGAAACGACCGTGAATCAACACGGAATTGTTTGGGATGACCGTGAAATGCATGGGAATGATCATGGTTTGAAGCGATTTGACCGCAAAATGCATGCAAATGACCGTGAAGTGAAGGGAATTGACCGCGAAATGCCTCGAAACGACCGTGAATCAACACGGAATTGTTTGGGATGACCGCGAAATGCATGAGAATGATCATGGTTTGAAGCGATTTGACCGCAAAATGCATGCAAATGACCATGAAGTGAAGGGAATTGACCGCGAAATGCCTCAAAACGACCGTGAATCAACACGGAATTGTTTGGGATGACCGTGAAATGCATGGGAATGATCATGGTTTGAAGCGATTTGACCGCGAAATGCATGCAAATGACCGTGAAGTGAAGGGAATTGACCACGAAATGCCTTGAAACGACCGTGAATCAACACGGAATTGTTTGGGATGACCGTGAAATGCATGAGAATGATCATGGTTTGAAGCGATTTGACCGCGAAATGCATGCAAATGACCGTGAAGTGAAGGGAATTGACTGCGAAATGCCTCGAAACGACCGTGAATCAACACGGAATTGTTTGGGATGACCGTGAAATGCATGGGAATGATCATGGTTTGAAGCGATTTGATCACGAAATGCATGCAAATGACCGTGAAGTGAAGGGAATTGACCGCGAAATGCCTCGAAACGACCGTGAATCAACACGGAATTGTTTGGGATGACCGCAAAATGCATGGGAATGATCATGGTTTGAAGCGATTTGATCGCGAAATGCATGCAAATGATCGTGAAGTGAAGGGAATTGATCGCGAAATGCCTCGAAACGACCGTAAATCAACACGGAATTGTTTGGTATAATCGTGAAATGCATAGGAATGATCATGGTTTGAAGCGACTTGACCGCGAAATGCATGCAAATGACTGTGAAGTGAAGGGAATTGACCGTGAAATGCATGGAAATGACCGTGAATCAAAACGGAATCGCTGGGATTGACCGTGAAATGCATGGAATTGATCGCGAAGTAAATGAAATGAATGAAATTGACCGCGAAGTGAATGAAATGGATTTTCAACCATAGATCTAATGGAATCTTGAAAAATAACCAGGTTGGTTGGCTAAAGTAGCTTCTCCTACCCCAAAATCATATAGGGTACGTCAAGTAACTAATTTTGGTTTAGGAGATATTCTTGTTAAATGAATAAAGAAATAAATGAAAAAAAGAGAGAATTTTTTTTTATATGCTTATATATACATATTTATATAAATATGTATTAGAGAAAATTGTAGGTTGAATAAATTTATCTATGTAAAAAAATAAAAAATAAAAAAATAAAAAAAAATTCATAAACCGGCACAGACTACAGTTATGGCTACGGTTATAATCCGTAGCTATTGGTCATATCATCTTCGATACATATCGAATACTCTTCGATATGTATCGAAAATTGCAGGATTTTTGAGGCAAACTCGCTGGACAGTTCTGGACCTTTTTCGATTAATCGAAAGACCTTCGATACATATAAAAGGACATATCGAAGCGGCAAGGGCTACGGCTATGGCTACGGTTATAATCCGTAGCTATAGAAAACACCGTAGCCATAAGTTCCTGGCCTATTTATTTATTATTATTTTATTTTTTACTTTTGTAATCCCCACCGCTTTTTGTGGGTCCTATGATGAGGTATGTGTTATATCCAAACCGTCCATATATTGGACGAACTCGTATTAAGGCTTGAGACGAAAAATGAGACAGATCTAGCTATCAAGTGGACCACACTGTAAAAGGCTGTGGAGGATTGAACGTCTACCATTGAAAACCTTTTAGGGGTCACAGAAGTTTTGGATCATTATGAAATTTTTTTTCCCTCTTCATCCAGGCTTTTGTGACCTTATGAATAGATTGGATGGAAAATAAATGTTATGGTGGGCCCTACAAAATTTTTAACGGTGAAAATCAATTTTCCCGTTGCTCTTTGTGGTGTGGTCCAGTTGATCTTTGGATATGATTTTTTTTTTGATAATGCTCCCAAATGATCTCGAAATATGGATGAACGTTGTGGATATAATAAATACGTAACTGTGGGGCCCATGTAACTTTGATATCTTTTGAACCGTTCGTACAACTCGGAGTTCGAGGAGTGTCAGCGCTCGTCTTCGAGCACCACCGATCCGCTTGACGGAACAAGCAGGGGCATTTTCGACCTTTGGCAAGCCATCCGTACAGCTGGGTCGTATTCTCGCAAGGGAAAATGAGGTGGGCTTAGTATTTATAAGCGACAACTTTAACTGCATTGAATGGCCCATCGAAATTTAAAAAATACTTTGAATAACTATCATTGGACGACTAGCCAAAATATTGCTTTGCTTAGACTAACTTTCCGATCTAATCAATAGACCTCCCGTCAATAAGTGTGATGTGGTGTTCTTTTTCTCTTTTAAAAGGTTAGGATTATCCCAATAGTCCAATTTATGGATTATGGCCTATTGCACGTTTGGATCATAAGTTGCTTAAGATAAGCTACTTATGTTATAAGTAATATATCTTAATTTTTATTTATTATTAAGAAGATAATTGTGTTTGGTAAACAACATACTTATCAACTTCTCCTCTTTTTCGTCTCTTCTATTCCTCTCTTTAGCAACTTATAAAAAGTAGAAAAGCTAAAAATAATTAATTGAAATGATTAAATACTTTTAAGTAAAACAGTAACTTATAACTTATTTACTTATTTAAAATATGTCATTTTTTTAATTTTTTTAATTTTTATTTTATAACCATCAAGTTTCATTGAAGGGGGGAATTTATAAAGGGATGTTCGGGGCGGACCTAACATCAAAAAGGCGAAAAGGCTCGTCTATCATGAGAAAGATAAAAACAACTACACCCTTAGGTTAAAAACTCAATCCTTTCTCAAATTCCCAAACCCCCCCTCTATGTAGAAATAAAAGGTGGGAGGCTCGGAAAGGATCAGAAAAATAATTTGGCTTGGCCGTTACTACCTCTACACGCTAGATCGTCCGCCACACCATTCGCCTCCCTAAGGGCCTGTTTGATTTTTGAAGTAAGAGGTAATTACCTGGTAAATGAGTAATAATTATTTACCAGATAATTACCGCATCTTTTCTTACGCCGATGTTGACGGTTTAACTTTTTGGGGTTAAAATCGAGAATGGCTGCCCAATGAATATAGGGCCCACTGTGATGTACGTGATGTATCAACACCGTTCATCCTATATGTTAGCCTCATTTAGGCCATGAACCCAAAAGTGAGGCAGATCCAAAGCTCCAATTGACCACACCACAGGAAACAATGGAAATTGAATGCTTGCCATATAAAAATTTTTGGAGCCCTCAGAAGTTTTAGATGAAGCTGATATTTGTGTTTACTCCTTATCAATGTTTTTATGACTTCATGAACAGGTTAGATAACAAATAAACATTAATATAGGCCCAATAAACAAAATAACTTTCAATGGTGGATGTTTAAGGCCATTGTTTCCTATCGTATGGGCCACTTGAGCATTGTAGTTGTCTCGATTTTGGACTTAGGCCCTAAAATCTTCTAATAAAATAGATGGACAGTGTAGATATGTCATGCACATCACAGTGGGGGATCCACACATGTAAGTCAACTTTTTGGACCAATATTTGAAAATGCATTTGAAATTTCAAACGGGAAGAGGTATTAATGACCTTTTTCAAGGGTTTTCAAGGCTATTTCCCTGAATCAGACACACCCCAAGAGAGTGGTAAGTAAAAAAAGTAACTCATTTAGTGGTATCCAAACGTGCCCTAATTGATCTACTAAATGAGTGGTTCATACTTTGCATGCCACATGTGCAATAAGTACTTGACGGAGTTATCAAGCTGACATAAAAGTCCCGTGAATGCCCATAGTTTAAAAACACAAAAACTCGACTCATGTCCCAAAACATAGTCCATTTAAATATTTAAAAGTATAAACAATATATAAATATCATCCAGTTATGCCTGGTCAAGAGAAGTTTTGTCGATTTTAAAAGATTTTTCCGAGTTTTCTTAAAATTTTATCAAGTCATGACTCGATTGAGTTTCTCTCAAAGCTTTAGTGAAATTGTTGCGAGTCGAGTCGGCTCAGACCACTCGAGTCTTTTTTTTAAAAAAAATTTTATTCGAGTTTTCAGGACTGTGTGGGAAGGCGTTCCTAGTCGCTAGGATTAGAATCTCATCGAGTTGACTTGGCCGAGTTTAAAATCGAGTCACAACCGAGTTTTAGAACTATAATCTATAGAATCAATGTTCTCTTATTGTGGACCAATCCTCTTTCTTACACCACCATATTAACAAAGATTCCAGATGACAAGAATTTTTTATTATTTTATTATTATTATTATTTGCAACATGGTATATTCAGGGACATGGAAAAAAGACGAACCTCCTCATTTTCTAATGTGTAGATGTTTGTGGCCGTTATGATAAAAACCTTGTCTTTCCTTGTTCACTTCAATTGTCTCACTTTCAAGCCAAACACCGCCAAAATCAAATTCAGCCTTCGATGTTATCAACCCTTCTTTTGTCAGATTGGATTTTGACAAAATGATGTGGCCTAGTAAAAGCTGACGTAAACCAACTAATCTTATCCGTCCAAATGGGGACCAACAATTTTTATATGGATTATATAATCTACGTCAGGTTTGCTAGGAAGCGGGTTGCCTGTGACCCTGGGCACAGAGATATATCTCTGCCTGGGGTTGTGTGGGGTCCATATAGATTCCTGTGACAAATCCATTCCGTCCATCTGGTTTTCAAGACCACAATAGAACAGGGATGTAAAAATAAGATAGACCCAAAACTCAGGCAGGCCACACCAAACAACACAGTGGGCTCTACGAATGTTTTAACTGTGAGAATCATTGTCCCCGCTGCTACTTGTGGTGTGGTCCACTCGAGCTTTGGATATGAATAGTTTTTGGGATTATATTCTAAAATGATCTTTCCAAAGGGATGAACGGTGTGGATATAATAAATAAATCATTGTCGGGCCCATGTAACTTTGATCTCCTTTTAACCGTTAGTATAACTCGAAGCTCGAGGAGCGTCAGTGCACATCTTCGCACGACACGTACCAACACTAGCCAGGTCGGTAGTGTGTAGTACACCAGCCAATCCGCTTCCTCCATTGACGTTGTTAATCTTACATGCACTACAGCCCCATGCACGGCTGTAAATGTGGCCCACGTGCATGATCATCCACTGGTGGGTCCGGATAAAGTGGATTCCCTGCCCAAAGAATCAATCCAATCAGCTCATCAGATGGGACACACAGCTTGTGTTAGGCTAACTTTAACCGTTTGATCATTTCAAAAATTGTGGTCCACCTGATGAGTAGAACAATCCAATACTTCGTCTAGAGAATATATACATGGGGGCCCACCTAATGAATGGAATGGATCATCAACTCATATGCCATGTTCATACGTACGAGGACATCTACGGATGCCAAGCTGCACCTACATGTTGGACCTACAAATCTCAAATTCATATTCGTAGGTGTAAATTCAGTATCTCATGGGGTGTTTGGGAAGAGACACCCAAAAATATTCCATCCATGAAGTGTGGATGATACCAAGGTTAGCTAGGTGAGCCATGTGATGATCCATATCTCCTCCATGTCTGTTGATGGCCGTCTCCTCTCTCTCTCTTTCTATCTATCTATCTTTAAAAACCCCTCTAAAACAATCATCCAAACCATTTCTCAATCCAAACACTCAATCATGGTATCATAGCATGAATGAAAATGGGAGGACATTTGTGTTGTCTCAAGCAATCGAAACCGGATGGACGGCCGAAAGATGCCAACCACGGTGGCCTTAAAGATAATCGCCCCTTGTATTCCCCAGTGCCCCACCTAAGGGGGGAGAATACGTCGGCGAAGACGCGAAAAATACGGCGGCGACCGACATTGGAGGAATGGATACTCAATTCTCCAGCCATGAAGCCTGGTTGCCCCAGTGTAGGTGATATCCCAGTCTTCAAACAGGCTGGCAAGGTTCGTCCAATGATTTCTAGCCCTTCATCATTAATGAATGTCCATGCCCAGTTATCTCAACCAAGGGATTTGAATGCACATGGCCACTTGTCACTTGCTACTAGCCCTTCTACTATGAGAATCAAGGCCCACTTCTCTAAATCAAATGAGATGATCTATATGGAGAGGAAAATGAGGGTGGCCCACAAATCTCCTCTATCAAGAGAAAGTCGACAAATGGAGAAGGAAGAGGAAGTTGGAGAAAGCATTGAAGGGGGATTGGTTTCTTGTCATAGGAAAAGCAAGAGTGAGATTGTGGAGGTTGGAGAAGGAAATGAAGGAGGTTTGGTTCCTTGTCTAAGGAAAAGCAAGAGTGTGAATTCGAGGAAGAGGGTGAGTTTTAGATTGCCTGAAGACGCTGATATATACATCTTTTATGAAGTGGAGGATGAGGAGAGTTGCTACTACTAAGGTGTGGGAGTTACAACTCTTTCTCATCTGTGTTCTTCTTCTTCCTCTTTTTCTCCTTCTCCTCTTCCTTCTTCAGTGTAGAGAGGTTGGTTTGGTTGATGGTGTTATATGAATGGATATAATGGTTTTAATATCAGGTTTCTAAAACATCAGTGGATCGGTGTTAAGTTGGTACTCTCTCTCTCTCTCTCTCTCTCTCTCTCTCTCTCTCTCTCTCTCTCGCGACTTGGGACTCGGTGGGACATGGTACTTAAATGTGATCTCCTGCCAAGATTTCAACGAAAATGAACATGCGAGAGAGGCACAGAGCTTTCTTGAAATGCTTGCTCAAGCGCAATTTTGTCCAAGTCATGCATGTACTAACTTAATTACATGGGTGATATGAGATGCATGATCCAGTGATTTACTTGAATTTGTAAAATAACTTATATTTTCATTTTATTTTCACATTTAGCATGTGAAAGCGATCATGGGCCATAAACTATAGGCTTAAGGAAGAGCATGAAATAATGACAATAAGATCACTTTCTTCCTCAAGTGATTAAAACCTTGAATTCACGGTGGTTTTTTCTTAAATTCATAAGAAAAAAGAGATAAAACTTAAATAAATTTTTTATATTCAATAATGTCTAATTATTCAAGATTTCTCAATTACACCGCTAATAAATAAATTTTAAAAAAAAACTAAAATTCATAATGACCAAAAATAGCAAAATTTTAACCCTAATAGAAGTTACCCAAAATAATAAAATTTATCTAGGACCTAATTTACCAAAAAAAAAAAAAGTTTAGATAAACCTTATTAGAAGAGTCATAGCATGATTATAAGTAATTTTTTTTTAAACGAAAAGTTAAAAGTCTAAAAATAAGAAAATACTAATAAAATCGGAATTACTAAAAATAGTAAAAATTTCCTAAAATCCCATTTATGGTAAAGATTGATAGGTCGTGCGTCACGTAATGATACTCGGATAAAAAGTTATGGCCGATTTATGGTTCACACTTCAAACAGTAATTTCTTCCTATCCAGATTAAATTTCTTTGAGCCAGACACGCTTAGGGCCCAATTATGTGATGCCCTATACGTAGGATTGGATCTATATCTGACGAACTGCTTTCGCTTCTGTTTGGCCTTCTTTTGGTATTGCCATGCTAGGAGTGTATCTTTGTCACATCCTACATCAATTCCCTCCACTTAGAAAGAACTCACCATTGAATTATTCAATGGACTTTGGCTCGTGATACTCATAAAAGTCTAACATAGTGAAAGTCCATGACATCTCCATGCCCTCGGGAGAATCAATAACATAGGTGTTGATCTTCTTATTCCTTTACTTTTTATGTCTGAGTCAGAAATATCTCCTTGTGCAGGTGAACTAGTACATTATCACCTACTTTAAACGCCTTTGCGATGATGTTTATCAACTCCTTCCTTGACATTAGACTCTTATAACGTTTGGGCATCAAGGGACCTAACACAACACACGGACTCATGTTATCCTCCATTAGACCCTCATGAATCAGTTTTTCCGCTGGTCCCTGTAAGATTTCGCATTCTTTTGCATTGCTTTAATAAAGTGGGTGACTAGGTAGACTTGTTTGCAGGACAATGTCAATATAATGTTGAATATCCCGCATGGGGGGCAACCCACTGGGGAGTTCGTTGGACATGATTTCCTTGAATTCTTGTAATACTGGTTTTAACTTCTCAGGAATATTCCGTAGCATCTATTTCTTTTTCCTTTTCAACTAATATATTGATCTTTATTTTCTCATCAAATTCTTTAATGATCAATGGGATGTTTGTGGGTTCTACTTCTTTTTCGTTTTCAATTAATGCATTGGACTCTCTTGTCTTCTTAGATTTTTGAATGAAATCATATTCGGTTATGAGAGAATGACTCTCCACTTAGAAGCCTTTTTTATCTTTAAGTGATCGCTGAGGCCACTGCCATGTAACTCTTGAATTGCACGCTCTCTCTATGAAGTGCATAAATGGTTTTCTTTAAAGAGAAAACTGTCTTGTATATACAGGTCACTCAACTGAACCACTTGACATCTAGCCAACGTGTCCTTAAAGTTGTTGTCATCTGCATATAATTCTTTAAAAGACTCGAACCCTACGACCTCATTACTCATAGTAATGAGTAAGGCCGTTCATCCACTAAGTGTATCGATAATCTTATTCTACTGCCCTGCTTTATGCTTCAATACGAACATGAATTCTCACAAGAAAGAAATCCATCTAACATGCATGTGATTGACATTAGCTTGACTGTTAATATATTTGAGGGCTTAATGATCCGTGTAGAGGATAAACTTCCTCTGAATCAAATAATGTCTCCAATTGTGCGGGGCCTGGATGACTACATATAACTCCAGCTCATATGTTGATCGCTTCTTACGACCTTCACTTAGCTTCTCACTGTAGAATGCTACCGGCCTGCCCTCTTGAGACAACACACCTCTAATACCCACATAAGAAGCATCGCACTCGACCTCGAATAACTTGTCAAAGGTAGGGAGAATAAGGACCGGGGTGATAGATAATTGTTCCTTAATCTCTGCAAAACTTCTGTCTGCCTTCTTAGTCCACTGAAACTGGCATTTCTTCATGTAATCAGTAATAGAGGCCACGATGGTACTAAAGTTCCTCACGAACCAATGATAAAAAGTCATCAACCTGTGAAAACTTCACGCATTAGGAATATTTTTCAGGACCATCCACTCTCTAATGGCTTCCACTTTCTCTTTATCCACACAGATTCTTGTGAATGTCATTACAAAGCTAAAAAATAAGAGGTTATTTGTAAGGAAATTGCACTTCTTCAGATTAAGGTATAGTTTTTTTAAGCACTTAAAACACTTACTTGAGATGCTCCACATGGTCTGTCTCAGTTTGACTGTAAATTAGAATATCATCAAAATATACTACTATGAATCGCTTAATAAATAGCTTTAGAACCTAATTCATTAACCTCATAAACGTGTCAGGCGCATTCGATAGTCCAAAGGGCATAACCATCCACTCATATAGGCCCTCCTTAGTCTTAAACGTTGTTTTTCACTCGTCACTCAGCCTAATATGGATTTTATAGTAACCATTCCTCAAATCCAGTTTGGAGAATATTTTTACCCCTTCTAGCATGTCTAACATGGTGTCCAACCATGGTATAAAAAAGTGATGCTTCATAGTTATTTTGTTTATGACTTAACTATCAATATATATACGCCAACTCCCATCCTTCTTAGGTGTCAGCAAGGTTGATATCATCTCTAATACCAATTGGCGCAGGGAAGGGTGTGGGAAAGTGAAGAGGAACAACAACGTATCCTTTATGTGATATCAATCTTGGGTTGGTTCTCCATTCTCATAGGGGTGAGGATAATTTTTCTACTATCTTTAATAAAAATAAAAATATTATCTCGGCCTTTATGCGTGGCATCAACATCGTATTGCCATGGTTGACCAAATAACATTTGACAAGCCTCCATTTCAAGTATGTCATATATTACTTCGTCCTTATAATATTTACTAATGAAGAATGGAGTACGACATCGTTCAATTACCTTTGTTTCACTAACCTCCTTAATCCATCCAATTGTGTATAGAGAGATGTGTTTTCTTTTGTCTTCAGTTGTAACTTTTTCACCATAGTTTCAACATAAGATTCTCGATGCTCCTGCATGCCATCTATGTTCACATCAACAACCATTTGGTTCATAATATACTTCATTCGAAAGAAGTTGTGCCGCTGCAGATCTATCTCCTCCTTCGGCGTGTACAACCGTTTTCACACGATAAGAGTGGTAGCCTGTAATTCATCACTATCGGGTGGTGGCCTGCGATTCATCACAAATGTCGCACCACGAACATGATGAGCTCGAGTTCCATCGCTAATCTCATATTGTTTATAATTGCGAACATTGATATGTCCTACGACTTTCGTTAAACGGCTAATCGTTGTTTACGGTCCTTGTATTGCTTGCCAATTCTTCTGTTGGAAAGCTACAAACACTACTGCCATGATAGGATTGTTCCTTGGAGCACCGTCCATATATTTGTTGCTCAAACAATTATTAAAATCCATCGAACCAAGGAAAAGCCTTGGCTTGATACCAATTGATGTAGGGAGTAGCATGAAATATGAGAAGAAGATCACTGTCTATCTCAAGTGATTTAAAGCTTGAATCCACAAGGGTATTTTCTTGAACCACAAGAAAAAATGAGATAACTCAAAATAAATTTTTTATTTAACAATTTCTAACTGTCCATGATTTCTCGATTACAAAACTAATAAATAAATAAATAATCAAAATTTGTAATTATTAAAAAAGTAAAATTTTAACCTAGTAGAATTACCCAAAATAGTAAAACTCATCTAAAACCTAATTTGCCAAAAATAAAAAGTCTAGATAAACCTTACTAGAAGAGTCCTGGCATAATTACAAGTAATTTTTTAAAGAGATAAAAATATAAAATTCTAAAATTAAGGAAATACTACAAAAATTGGAATTACTAAAAATAATAAAAATTTTCAAAAATCCCATTTTTGAGCTGTAAGCATATGTTTTCTCACAAAACGAATAGACGCGACCCACGTTGTGGGTTGATTGACACCAAATGGCACGTTATTGTAAATATTGATAGGTTGTGTGTCGCATAATGATACTTGTATCAAAAGTTATGGCCAATTTATGTTTCACACTTCAAACTGTGATTTCTCCCTATTCGAATTGATTTTCTTCGAGTTGGATACACCCAGGGCCCAATTATGTCATTCCTTACGCAGGATTGGGCCCGGATATGATGGACTACTTCCACTTTTGTTTGGCCTTCTTTTGGTCCAGCGTTGCTAGGAATATATCTGTGCCATGTCCTACATCAACTATAAAATAAGCTAGGCAATGTTCTAGATTTTCTTTGGACATAGCCGAGCTTGAGCATGTTAACAGCTCTCCTCCACATATATCTCCAAATGGTTACCTATACTGGCTGGGTTGTGATCCTAACGATAGATGCTCCACTTCGAGGTTTGTAATTTTCTTGGGCCATGATTTAATCTCTTGGAGTGCTAAGAAACAACATATGATTTGACACTCTAACATTGAATTAAAATACCACTTGCACATACTGCTAGCTACTAAATTATTTTGGATTCACATAGTGCCTTCCAACCTAGTTTATTACATAGCATTTCGAGGTCGATTATCACTTTATTTGAGAAAATGTGATTTATGATGATCTACATGTCTATTTCATTAGCACAATTAATTAGGTGGCCGGCATCTTCACCAAAGGCTTAAGCACATTCAGGTTGCAGCTATTACAAAATAAGCTCGGCGTCACTAAATGACCATTTAACTTGCAGGGGCTTGTTAATGTATCTCCTTACATTTATCTCCAAATGGTTAGCCACCCATGTAGGATTTCAAATATGTCATAGCTAGCTGTGTTTATCTAAACAGATTTTTGTTAACACCAAAGGTAGTTTGTTGTAACTGACATTGTGTATAATTTTATATATGACAATGAATACATCATAGCCATGTGTGGATAATTTTATAATATCTATAATTTTTTTTTGGAGCAAACTTGGAAAATTTGGAGTTAGATTGGGCATCCTTGATTCTTTTGAATCAATGATCAGGTCTATGAGCAGGCTGGGTTAATTGACTGCTTGGTTTGCAAACTATGCTCTCTCTCTCTCTCTCTCTCTCTCTCTCTCTCTCTCTCTCTCTCTCTCTCTCTTAGAAATTGCATACGTAGAGTACAAGTAATTTAATTAAACCATCCAAAATAACGTGTTGATTTGAATCTATCACCAACAAAATAGTTTGCTTATTTGACAATCTGATCAGTGGACATTTATTGGAGGGTCAAAAATGAAAAATATCTAAATAGCACCTAAGCCTGCTGTAGGGAAGGGTGATAATTTCCTCTCCATGGTGCCCATTAATAGGCCTGAGATATTAGTCAAATTTATGCCATTATTTCTAAGTACAAGTCCCCAAATTAACAAAAGAGGCAAAACCATTAATTATGGAATTTGTGGACATTATGTCATCAGAACTTATATTGCCATTTGCATCGAAGTAATTTTAGGAGCCCGAGTGATGTACAGCGGGTCGCGGACAGTTTCATGGCCAAGATGGATCAGAAAAGGCCCGGTCGACGACATAAGTGATCCGGACCATCGGACCTTAGATCGGGCGTATCTCGCAATCCGGAATGAGTTATCTGACGTAAAATATATGATTTTGGGGTAGAACGAGCTACTTTAGCCAACCAACCCAGCTACGCCGGGTTGCGCAGCCCGGAATTGCGAAAAACCCCTTGATCGATGGTCGTTTCCCTGTTTTAATTCCGTTTTTACTATAAATAGTAAGTTTTAGTTTGATTATAACTCTTCATCCGTCGGGCTTTAGGAGTTGCGCCCAACGTGAAAAGAGCTTAGAATAATTAGGAGAATGGTTTGGTGAAGCCAAATAGGACACTTACTATTTTTGGCCGAAAACCTTGCGCACTAGTAGACATCACGACCGTCTATAAATAGTAAGTTTACTATTTATAGTAAGTAGCGGATTCTAGGAGTTTGAGTTGTAGTTTGATTCTGATTTCTTTCCCATTGCTTGGTACCCTTATTTAAAGGGTTGTGAACTCATTTTTAATTATTGATCAATCAAATTCGAATTTATTAGAATTTATTTCTATTTTTTGCTTTCTTTCCTCGTGGATTCAAGAAGTCTCTGTGAGGAGTTCATAGAAGTTCCGTGGATTTGGAATAGTTATCCTTTGCATATGAGAGAAATCCAACACATCGAAGATATTTTAGGAGCCCGAGTCTACCAGACGAAGGGCTATTTGAGAGAGAATGAGTCCTTGTGCCATTCTCGCTTCACTCACTCCACAGAGAAAGATGTCTTGTGAAAATATGTAGAGTAAAGATAGTTGTAATTCGGAAAACCATTCTTGCTTGGATAACACAGATCCATTATATTAAATAGAAGTAGTTGGTTACAGCATGATAACAAAGAGAAAACAAAATAACATGGTTATTTGAAATATTACAATCTTACATTTAAAATATTAAAATCCTTGAAATTCTGTCACTGGTCTATCCATTTGAAGATAATAGTGGAAATATAAGTTATCATAGGGATAGTCTATCAATTTAAACAAAATTACTATCATATATAATCAAGAGTAAAGTAGTTCCAAAAGATCACCTACATAGTGCATACCACCAAATTCAAATGATTATATATGTGATGAATGAAACTCGTGAAGGATTATATGAGTGGTTGCTGATGCCATTTGGACTTCCAAATCTCCCTATTACGTTCATGTGAGCCGTTAATCAATTGCTAATGTCACTCATCACGCATTGTGGACATTCAATATAGTGAAAATGGGAGAAGTACACTCATCAATTGAGCCACACATGCATATTGACTTCGGATTATTAGAATTTTTTTTCTTCTAACTATCCATTTTTCTTGTTAGAGTTTGACATGACTAATTATTAGTAGATCAATATTATTTTGGTCCGTGGCATATTTGCAACATAGACAATTTAACAAAGAAGAAATCACAACCCTTCTTTGTATAGTAAAAGTATTTACTAGTTCTTTAGGAAAATATGTTGGTCCCGCGGAAACCATTAAGAGGTTTCAACTGATCCTTCCCGGAGAATTAAATAGTAGGGTGTTACTTCATTATTATGGTCTCATTCTTTCCTTCCCTTGATTCACGATCCTTATCTCCGGAAACTTCAGCAGCACCCCTATATTCCCTTTCGTGGGCATCTGGTTCCAGAGAGAGATTGGTTCTACCTAACAAATGGCCAGGATCAGTTACACGTGTACAATTCAAGGGTTGATCCAACGGTGATTTTGCTCCCCTAACCTGAGGGGTACTCATTGAATCACGTGTCTGGTTTTGGATCAGGAGAGATTGCTCGTGCATATCTATACTTAACTTTATTTTGCATTAAAAAAAAAAAAAAAAAAAAAGCCAACCGTTGATTTCATTGGACATGATAGCCAACACAAGCTAAAAAAGAAAGGGTTTTATAAAATGGAGGCAATGAAACTAAGGAAACAGGTGGGCCCCACTTTCTATGCCTCCTCTGCTGATCTCGAACCTGTTGATGGCATATGAGCCGTCTGATTCAACCACCTCCTTGAAATCTTGCAGGCTAGCTGCATACAGTGGTACATTGAAGTTATCACGGGCCGCACCATCAACCAGGCCCTGTCAAAACAACGGTTTTGATTATCATATACATTTAAGCTAAAGATGTGGGCCCATATGGACCCGATAGAGGCCAGAGTGGGCCTTTCTATTGGACATTTATGAAATTCAATCCCATTTCTAGCTTGATTTAGATATGGATCCGAAAACTTAGTTGGGATTGGGCTCATCAGGCCCACTTTCGTACTTTACTTTGATTCAAAGTACGGCTAGGATGTGATGTGAGTACAAGTGTGTGGTGTATATGAGGGGGAATGATCACAAACCATGAAATCGAACTGTGGGATTTTAAACCGTACATCTGGTCTGCCTCCCCATTTTCACCATATGTACATCCCAAGAATCATCCTGATCCCATACCTCAGGTGGGACACACCACAGGTAGCTATGTAAAAATCAACCCTAAAAGTGTGGCCCACCTGAGTTTTGGAATTGCCTAAGTTTGGTGTATTCCCTTCATCCTGGTGGGTTGGATATGATGAATGGGTTGGATGGCATATAAGCAATACCTTGAACTCCCACATCTGAAAGTTTCAATGGTGGACCCCACACGAGGTGTGAAATGGCCTGTTTTTTTTTTTTTTTTTTTCAAAATTTTTTCTACTCCATCTGATAGAAAAACTCAGATCACACACGCGGTCCATATTGGCACATGTGCATATACGTGTGAATGGTTGGGCCTCCCACGAGCCTGTGAAATTAGCAAAACCTCACATATATACATATCTACGTTAAGTATATTTTTTGTTTATGCATGCATGCATGCATGCAGAATCGTGGCTTACCTCTTCGACGAGATCGTTCCAAGCACCATCAAAGTGGGTCCCAAAAAAGAGACCTGGCCCACCTTGGTCAGTGGGGTCCACAGAGATCCTCCCCAAGAAGGCAAGAAACTTCTGGAATTGCTACTTGTAAGTACTGGTCGTATACACCGAAAGTCCATGTATAAAAACCCTTCCCTTGTTGTATGCTAACGAGCTGCTATCCATCACACTTTCGGGCACCTGTTCTCACGTACAACACACCATGGAAATATCGGAGACGGATTGGCTACTCCCCCTGACACCAGCCAGTGTCATGTGGCCCCAACCATGATGTATGTGTTTCATCCAGGCCGTCCATCTATTTTTACAGATCATTTTAGTTATGAATCCAAAAAATGAGGTATATCAAAAACTCAAGTGGACCACATTACAGGAAACAGTGTTGAATGAGGGTCAACCATTAAAAACATTTTAGGGGCCATAAAAGTTTTGGATCAAGCTGATCTTTGCTTTTTCTCTTCATCTGGGCCTGTATGACCTAATAAACAGATTGGATGTCAAATAAACAGTATAGTGGGCCTTAGGAGGATTTTAATGGTGGATATCCAATCGCTATTGTTTTCATGTGGTGTGGTCCATATGAGATTTATATCCCTCTCATTTTTGGGATCAAACCATAAAATGATCTGTAAAAATGGATTAACGGAATGGATGAAACACATACATCATGGTGGGGCCCACAGAGCACCAACCATCAGCCACGGAGCTGGTGGCGGGGGGAGTAGCCAATCGGTCGCCGGAAATATCTCTTTAGTCAGTGAAGTTTGTACCATAATCCAGAAGGGTATGGTGGATTGTACTCATGCAGACATGAGTACTGCAAATCGCATGCATGTGTCTCAATCCATACCATCCAAAACATTTATCACCAATTTGGATGCCGCATGGCACAAAAATTTTGTGATTCGGACAATCCTTACCGCTCATTTCAGATGCTGGATTTGGACCTTTGACGTTTTCTCTTTTTAATCCGTTAATACGATGGCTACAGATCCGATGGCTAGCATTGTCTGATAAATATAATATTTTCACCATTCTCCATGCATATGGACACTCCATTTGGATGGTCTTGATTGCATCTATCAAAAATGTGTACTTAGGTTTCATGTTGGATCAATAGCCGTGAGGCTCTCCTGATACCAGTGGTTCGTGGTGGAGATCCAGGTTATACCACGTTGGCTCGTTAATCAAGCTTTTAATCAGTGTAATTTTGGAGGAATAATAATATTATTAATATTACTTATTTTGTAAGACTATTTTTGGAACCATTTAAATCATGATCAAGAAGATTAGTGTTCTTAAATGAGAGAACTATTTCACCATGTGAGAGTTGATGATCTGAAAGTTAGAATGCTGGATCAAAGTCTATAAAAAAGAGAAATATAAAGGGTGAAATAAACCAAATCAGAAACATTTAATAAATAAACAACAAAAATTTTAAAAAAATAAAAACATTGGACGCTCTCGCTGTCAACGTCCAAAGGACGCTGCAGCAAGCAGCGTCCCTTCCACTGTTGAAACCCAGGAGGTGTGGGACCCACTACAGGCCTCACCATTATGTATGTATCCAATCCGCACCATCCATCAGATTTTTCAAATCATTTTAGGCCTTTTTTCGAAACATTAAGTTGATCCAAATCTAGGATGGGCCACACCATAGAAAATAGTGGTAATAGTGACATTTAAAACTGTTAGAGCCTGCTGTAATGTTTCTATACCCCCAAACATATTGAATATTGGACTCATTAGGCCTACCATGAACCAGAGAACCCAATAGACGAAGTAGATCATCCTGGTGTGAGCCCCACCTATGAAAAATAGAGAATAAAAATACACACACACACACACACACACACACACACACACACACATATATATATATATATATATATATATGAGAAATGCTCACACAGAACTAGTTGGACCATCCAACTAGTTATAATTAATTAATGCTAGTTAATGTGGAAAGAGAAATTGGACTTTGTTTGGAGTTAGCTTTCAAAATGATCATTGGCTTTAGTGGGACCTTTTATGCTGTTAATGTAAAATCCACCCCGACCATCACGTGTGTCACATCACATTAGACCTATAGACTGAAAGTAAACCCCATTAGTAGCTCGGATGGAACACACAATTGGAAACAGTATGCTAAAAAAGCTCACCCTCCAAAATGATTGTTTGATGAGGCCCACTTGAATCACTTATGGATATAATTTTTAAGTCCCGCACCTAGTCTTTACTTTCGCATCTAATGGTCGGAGTGGATTTCACATGCTCATGATTGGGGTCCTGTAAAAGTCAAAGGTGGATGTCTCTCCCTCAAATATTCCATTGGTGTGGCTCTACAATGAGAATTCACATCTAATGCTCGGAGTGGATCTCACGTACATGATAAAGTGGGCCATATAAAAAATCGAACTAAGCTTTCTCTTCTCCCGTTAAACTTCTTCGTATTCCCCTGTTCCCAAAAAAGTGGGAGTACATTGGGTGCAGCCTGCACATATGCAGTTCTGTGCATCCCTTGAAAAAGTATTGTATATCCATTCTCTACATCTATATTTTTAGCTCATGATAAGAAAGGATTCCAAAAACAAAATATATACATATTTCAGGTGGACCACACCACAGAAATAGTGGTGATTGGCCATTAGAAGCTTTTTGTGGGCCAAAACTTTTGTATTAAGCTGAAATTTATTTTTAATTTTATTTTCCTTCATCAAGGTCTTTGTGACATTATCAATAAATTGGGTGGCAAGTAAAAAATTACGGTGGGCCCTATGAAATTTTAATGGTAAAAGTTCAATTTTCACTATTTTCTATTTGGTGTGGACCACTCGAGATTTATAATTGGTTCATTTTTGGATCAATGTTCTAAAATGAGCTGAAAAAATCAATGGACCGCATGGATATACAATACATACATGAAGGTGGGTGACATGGTCAGGGACAAACTGTGTTGCATAAGCAATGGACCGCACTTAATCCACTCTTTATATTTTTCCAAACATGGCTCTTATTTTCTTGTAAGGCAGCCGGAAGAAGCTTAACAGTGTAAGAGGAATGTCTAACCTTATTTTTATTAGGCCCACCATGATGTCTTGATGTGCATGTTAGATCCACTACAACCACCGGATGTGTGATCTTATTCTATATCTAGAGACAAAATATCAGGCTGACTTTTGATTTAGGTAGGACACACCAATAGAACAGTAGAGGGAGAGACATCTGCCTTTGATTTTTACAATAGCCACGATCATGAGTAAGTGAAATCCATTCCAACCATTAAATGTCACATTAAAAGCTAGGCATGGAACTCAAAAATCAGGCCTGTATTGATTTAAGTGTGCCTTATGAAAGCAATTATTATAAAAGGTGATCTTTTTTTTTAACACTATTTCTAATTGTGTGGTCCACTTGAACTATGGATGAAGTTGATTTTCTGTTCTTAGATCTAACATGGGGTGATACACTTGTGGTCAAGCTAGATTTTACATTAACACCACAATGGGGCCCACCCAAGTCAGACATCATTTTCAAAAGACCTCTTAAAAGGCTAACGTGAAGCAAACGCCCCTCTCTCTCTCTCAACATTAATTAGCATTAGAGAAAAAATTTCTTTTAAATGCCCAGCTAGTTGGACCAAAACTCACGGACCAACTAGTGAGCATATATATATATATATATATATATACACACACACACACACACACACACACACACACACACACACACACATACACGAAAATGCTCACCTGCGAACCAGTTCGTATGTACTACATACGAACTTTTTTTAGAACTCATCATTTCTGATGAGTTTAGAAAATCTGAACGGTCCACATGAAGCAGAATCTCATGAAACCTCCTAGTACGAAATTTTATTTTGATCCAAAACTTCAGTGGGCCATGAAAAATGTAAACAGTTTCTTCCCTTGATTTGAATTTCTCTTTGCTATGGCCCACCAGAATCTTAGATCAGGGTGAAAATTCACCCCATAAGGTTTCATGGGATTCCACATCTTATGGACCGTTCGGATTCGACACCCATGACATGTGTGCAAAGGTACGCGCGTGCGTAGGTGCGTAGCTGAGCATGCCTCTATATATATATATAAACATTGATAAAGTAGTACATCTATAGTGAGCCAATGTAACACCCCGTACTTTGAGTACTCGGGTGTTACCATTAAACCGTATGAAGTATTTAGGCGTATAATTACTCATATTTAAATCCTAAATGTCAATTTGCAATTAGGATCAACTACTCTACTTCCCAACACTATGAACTAACATATACCCGGTTGTGAGATCCTGGCCATAAGAAAGATTCTATCTCCCTTTATATACACCTCGGGGTTACTAACTTACACACTAAAAATAGAAACTATCAGTACAGGTGAAATAATCAACACTCATCAAGGATAAATCCACAAGTAGGACCCCTTACAAGAATAAAGATTGATTGATCTTCAGTCCAGAGCAGTTAAAAAACCTTGTACGAGGAACGTATAACTCAGATTTCACCCACGAGTGATCGGGACCCATGATAATCTACAATTACTGATTTTAAACCCTTAAAAGATAAACACTTAACCATTTGAACATACCAAATTTTAATCTGTAGCCATTAGGGGACCTTCCAAGACTAATAGACGGTGTTGATTGGCCTAGAGCATGACGTGGACCCCACATTTGATCTGTGCTTGTGCATAGACAATGTGCACACGCCGTGCACAAAACTTAAGTATCGGGTCAAATGAGCGTTGACCCGATGAAAACCACAACTCCAACGATTTTCAGCATTTTTCCTGCCCGACGCACGTTCAAACAAGACCGTCCGTCTAATGGTACAAGTGACCATCCATCCAATCCCATTAGTGAGATCCAAACCATCCATTCTCTAGATAGGGTACTACCGACCCTAACCATTGTTAGATCCACAGTTGGAAGTCACCTGCACACGCTCAGTCAGTGACCGATCAGTCGCTGCATAAGGAGAACGCTGATGGGGAGAGTAGGGCCACGTACGCAATCGTGCTGGAAAATCCGACCGTTGGAAATCATAGGAGGGAAGCCACGTACGCAACAGGAGCCCCGTCATCCCTACAGTTTCTTGAAATGGTGCCCTACTCAACAAAAAGCAGAAGGAATATATTCCGTTTTTAGCAATACTGATCTCAACCCTTCCTCAGCTTCTAGAAGGATCGAACGAACATTTTGGAACGTTGAAATTAGGTCTATCAGACGAGCTTCTAACAAACCGAGATATTGAGGAGAATTTGAAACGGCGGTGAAATTCTCAACTTCTATAGAGAGATCCTAAACCTGCGGTCCACTTTGCACAGTGAATGGACCCCACAAGCTTGATGGACACCATATCGACCATCTGAACGTCCCAGATCGTGGAATCAACCGTCCCATTCGAAAATGCCATTATCAGCCGACCATCTTCTCCAAATCGACTGTGGGACCCACTTTCTGTGATAGTAACCCTCTTCTTGATCTAAGCCGTCTATCGTGTGGGTCACCTCATTTAAGGTCCATTAGGGACAATTTCAAAGGCCCATGCATACGGTCAGACGTGTGGGAGAACCTTGATGATGGGTTTTTCTCAATATCATTATGTTAAGAGCACGTTAACCCCTGCGATTAGCAGTAGATGTTTCCAGAAGAAGAACGGCTATATATAACCGTTTTATTAGGGCGAATCCCAAGGAAGAAAAAGGAAAGAAAATAGTAAGAGAGAGAGAGAGAGATGGGACGCCGCTGGTGCGAGTTGCAGGCCTGGTAGCAACTCGACTCAGTTCGAGTCGTTTAACCGCCGAGAGAAGATTGAGAGAGAAGAAGAAGATAGTGAGAGAGAAAGAAGAAGTTAGAATGGGAGAAGAAGTGCCGTTGGTGTGAGTTCCAGCTGTCCATCCATAGCCGGTCCATCTCATTGCAGGCATTGCTCAAATCCTCAACCCTAGTCCAAGTGATGAAATCAAACCCATCCCTGTATTAACTTCTTAGCACACAAGCCAGTAACCGACCCAATACTCTGTTATATCAAGCCCATATCGCCTCAAAACGCTGACCGAAAATGAGTCTGGGAGGCGTGGTCTTGATTTCCGACGCATTCAAGCCCCTTGCAGCGTCCACACAGCACCCTGATCAGGTACCTCAACCAAGCTCTCCCTTAGTTATGGAGTTTTCACGCCCACTCCGCGGATGGCGTTCTCAACCACTCTCAACTCGGTCGCGAGTTGAGTGACTCAGGTCCGCATCTCAGGGTGGAAATCCTGATTTAAACCCATGGCTATGATCGAATTTCCTCAAGAACGTCAGGTACATCAAGCCGATCTCAGACCCGTCGCACCCAGCTGGTAGAGTGGGTCGTCTGGGTCGAGTCGCTACTAAGTTAGCGACTCAAGAGCGTTCCAGGCTTAGAAATCCCAACTCAGTTGGGCCTGGGAAGCAGATCTCCCTGGTTAACTTGAAGCCCAGTCAGGGGCAATCAAAGCTTGCCCGATTGGGGGCTGACCCGACCGGTTTCCCCAACTGAGCCAACTCAATACTCAGTAACGGGCTGACTCGGTCAGTTTCCCTACTGAGTCAAGCTAACTCCAATCATCTATGGATGATTTGGGTAGCATTGGATTCAATGGATCACTAATCTGACATTATAGTTAATAGAACTCAAAAAAATAATAATAATAACTAATTCAACTAGTTGTTAGTTGAAAACCCCGACCGAGTCGACTGGGTCATGACTCACTGGTGCCTTGTGACAGATCATCCGAGTACAACCAGAAACTGATTACCTTAGAAGGCACTTCTTCCTTCAAACTGTTCAATCAAGTAAGTAGAAGTCAAGTTGTATATAATTAGTAAGCTATTTGTAAGTTAGAATTAGAAGATTAATCATATACTTGCTTGGATTTTAGGATCTTTACATCCACATCTCAAAAAAAGAGGAACTTTCAATCTAGGTGAGGGATATCCCACATGGCTTCCTCATGTCATTGAATTCTAAGATAGTTTAAGCTTAAATGTATAAAGATATTATAATTGTGAAAATGTTAATTATGTTTCCTTTAGTCTTGAATCGACATTGATAATCATTTAGGAATGTTTTAAATCTTGTTACTCTAATTCATCTTATAAGAATTGTATGATGCTTATTGTGCCACATTTGAAATTGCTTATATACTTGTATACTTCTACTAGTTGCACTAAGAGATAATAAATCTTGTTTTAATGATAAGTTTGCTCCATTGACTCCTTAGATATGCTAGATTAGTTGTAAATTGAATCTAACGAAGTCTTAGAATATTACAAATAATAACTTAGTTCTTTAGTCTTATTTGGATGTGATGAACATGAGTTATTACATTAACTTCTATTACTCAAGTTCTATAATTAATAACTAAAAGACTAGAATTTAGAGTTGCATTCTTTATGCTATCCTAGCAATTTCTCAATTTTGGACATAGCTTTCTTAGTGGTGAAAAGAGTTATGATACTTTCATTCCTTCTATCTCACAAGTTGAAAAATGAATGCTAGGGGTGGAATATCACTTTTCTTAAGAAGTGTAACGAACTTGTTACTAATTTAGTATGCTTGAAATATCATATTTGTGGGCCCTCATTTGGACCTTGAGAAAGTAAATGGATTTATATAGAGCTCATGTTTGGATGTTTAATATCCTATTAAATGACCACGAGCTTTGAAAATGTTTATGAGAGCAATCTTGTTAATTCTATGGAATGTACATGAGTATCATGATGCATGACATCCACGCATAACATATGAGCTTTTTCGAGTACTTAATATAAGCCACACTCTGTTCGATTCACAGAAAGTTCTATCACTTCAGTTAAACTCACAGAACATGTGCATTTGTGCCACTTTGGTCTGCTTTTTTTTTACATGAGGCTTTTCCGGGATTAGACACTCCTCAGGCGTATCCCGTGTATTTTTCTAGGAGTCAAGATATCCTTAGGCGCACTCACCCACATGGTCTTTTTCGGGTGGCTAGTTCTCCTTTGGCGTACCTTTGAGTACTTTTTCGGGTGACTAGTTCTCCTTGGGCGACCTCGTTGCATGGACTTTTCCGAGTGGCTAGTTTTCCTTGGGCGTACCTTTGAGTACTTTTCTGGGTGACTAGTTCTCCTTGGGCGACCCTTTATTTTGACAGCTAGATGTGCATCCCCTGATCTGTGACTTGAGCATACATTCATACATCCATACATTTACGTACAATTTCATATTATCCTCGTTATGATTGAATATGTTTGGTTTAAGCTGTTTTGGAAAGACATGATATGCATGAATTATTGTGAGAAATTCTCATTAAGTTTTCACTCACCCAATCGTGTGGTTGCACCAAATAGATGCAAGGTTAATGACAGGTGGAGACCCCTATGACGGGACCTTAGGGATGACTGAGGAGTTCGGCGAGGAGGGCCTTTATGCCGATGTAGTTGAGCCGTCGGAGCTCAATTGATATCTTAGGATTTACTTGCTTTCATATTTTAGACTATGTGTTTTGCTTGAATTGTAATAATAATTCCCTACTGTGGGATTTCATTTTGCTATCCTTTAATTGGTTTGAATTCCCTTGTTATTTCTCATGATCTCATTAGCTTACGCAGTAGTTACCTCACTTTGTGTCATGAGATTTGCTACTGATTAGATGTATGATAGTTCACTTCATAGTGTAACCATCAGGTTCTCATACTTGAGCGATTGTCCTCGGGTTATTAGAACCAGGGTGTTACAGCCTAGATCTCTCAATAAATAAAGTTCTCCTCATCAAAACCCATATAAGTCCACCATGTATACTTCGGTGTGTATTAAACTTAGGGTCAACCTACATGACCCAAATTTGAGGTCCAATATCATGGATATCTTGAATAGTCATACTAGGCATCTAAATCGTCCAATACCATGTAATGATCAAATCGTACAGTATGTAATTAGATTGTTAGTAGAGAATTCATATATAAGAAAGGAGGTTGATTGATAGAAATGAGTAATAACTAAAATTACGATCAAGTACCCTAGTTTAGGAATTACATAGACTACAATTTGATTAGCCATGAGTAAGCAAGAAGGGAAAAGTACTTCGTAGTCGAAAGTACCAAGCTACAAGCCCACAAGTTGACAACACCACGTAAGGATTGGCTACCCAAGTACGCGATTCTTTAGTAATCTTGCACCCTACATAGCGGCATACCTTGAGTTCTTGAGTTGCTTATCGTGTAGTATCACCATACATTCCATGGCATGATATATGATAAGAATTAGCATTCTAATTCTTTACAACACCAGGGATTGACCGTATTATGTAATCTATTGTCGAATTGTGATAAGGATAATGATATTGAATCATGGGACATCGAAACTATGAAAAAAGTATGGGATGATGTGCCCCTTGGGTTGAGGGACCCTAAACCCCAATGGTACCTAGGGATGCCTCAGCATTGGGCCGGGTGGATACATGAGTCATGGATTTGACTCCCACTGATGAGGCTAGGTTGAGAAGGGGTATGTCCGACCCGTATTAGGGCTGAGGTGGCCAATGGGGACCGATTTGACCCGCCAGCGAGGAGAAGCACGAATGAGGTCCGCTACTAGTGTACACAATGGAGGTTGTAACCCCATTGGTGGGTAGCGAAGTCGATTGCTGCTGTCTGGTGCATGGGCATCGACCCTGGTGAATCCTATGTTCCAAAAGTATATTGATCATAATCGAGACACTGATGTTCAAGAGTAGTGCGGTCAAGTTTGTGGTGAGAGGACTATTGGCAGATGTTTCTACAACTAGCATATAGTTATTTTATTCATCTCACACATGATCATCCTCCATCATTCATTAAGACATTATTTTGTATAAATTATAACTTTTGGTAGTTCTTTCATTTTGTCTTTCATGTTAATTTATCTTGCATACTTATCATAAAGACTTTACACTTTTTAAGTTATAAAACTTACTTGTCTTTTAACCACTCAGGTAAAGGATCTAAAAAAAAAAAATAAGTAGCGACCATGAGTTAGGCATCATGTTGGGGTACTGATTTGACTTTTAACATTTTGAATTGTATATGATGTATATATATATCGCGCAGATAAATGATGTACTTTTGAAATTTTGTAGTACCCAGTTTACTTGTATACAGATATTACCTATCTTGTCTCTGATGTTCCTCTTTTGTGAAGAATGAATGGTAAGATTTATTCCTTACATTACCATGTTGGACGTCGGGCTTGGGACTTAGTGTATGGGCATTGGATACCAATCCCGGAGTTCGGCTTGTCGCGCGCCAGATCCAGTAGATATTATAGTCGTACAAGACTATCGGGTCTGGGGTGTGACAAAGTTGGTATTAGAGCATGAGATAAGGGAGTACCTAGGGACAAATAACCATTTAGGAGAAAGCTAGAGTTCTAAAACATGAAAATCGACTTAACAACTTAGAAACACTAGTTTTCCCCTTAAGGAACTCGAAAAAAGTTACGATTAGGTCTCAAAGATAAGAAGTTAGGAAGATGTGCTTCTTGACCTTAAGATACTATTTTAGGTTGAAGCTAACCCAGGCGTCCATTTTCTATTGTAGATCATGGTGCCTAAGAAGGCTGCTAAAACCAAAACAACAATAGAGCACGAGCCATCTAAGGATCACCAGGCCAAGGCACTAGATACTCCTCAGGACACCGCTTCGATTCAGGAAATCCTTCGTTCCATGGCATCTCTGATGGAACGTCAGGAGAGGAAGTTTGCAGAGGCATCTTCCGTATCAGAGCAGTCAGCTTTGATTAGAAAATTCCAGGTTTTGCGACCCCCTCGATTTAAAGGGCAGCCGGATCCACTTGAGGCCGACCGATGGAGGACCCAGGTTATCAAGATTTTAGATGTGATGGGGTGTCCCGATTTCCAGAGAGTGTCGCTTGCCACCTTCACACTCGAAGGAGAAGCAGAGTTATGGTAGCAGTCAGTTAAGAAGGAAGTTGGGCTGAGTATGGTTTAGAGTTAGAGCATGTTCAGCGACAAGTTCGACCAGAAGTATTTTCCTGATAGTGTTCCAGAAAAAATGGTGTCTGAATTTATATCTCTGAAGTAAGGAGCCTTATCTGTGGCCCAATATGAGGCCAGATTCATTGAGCTATCCCGTTTCGCATCGAATTTGATTTCTACCTCTAGTATGAAAGCTCGTAAATTTGAGAAGGGAATTCATCCTAGCTTGAGGAGTAGGGTAGTACCTTTGCGGCTCCCTATGTTTGAGGAGGTGACAGACCGAGCTAAGATCATAGAAGTGGATTTCGAAGAGATGAATAAGACTTGTGATCAGCCACTTTGGAGGCAGGATAATAGGAACAAAAGGAAGGGAGGCCCAACCCAGCAATTCCGTCTTTTGAAAAGGCTCACTAGGCAAGGATCAACCGTTCAGGAACCCCAACGAGATTCGCAGCGATTAGCATTCTAAGGAATGTGTTTTTAAGTGTGGTGGAGTAGGCCATCAAGTCAAGTCTTGCCCTCATCCGCCAAATGTCTCTGTAGAATGGAAGGATAAGTCTTCTTACAGAAAGCAGCCTCATGGTCACCCCTAATAGAGACCTTTTTAACAACACCAGACTTAACAATACATCCTCAACAACAAACTCAGCAGTATCGGCCACAACAGCAACCTCAACAGCGCCAACTGCAGTAACCACCACAAGGTCGAGATCGCTCCCAGCAGTACTAGAGACCGCCCCAGAGACAACAGGTAGGATTTGCAGCGACTGCCCAACCTCGCGTATATGCTATTCAGCAGACTGATCCTCAATCGTCAGCAACGATACATGAGGGTACGATTGCTCTCTTCTCATCATCTGCACACACCTTATTTGACTCAGGCGCCTCCCATTCATTCATATCATCATCATTCACAAACACATTAGGGTTAGAGCCAGAGAGGGTAGTAGATGAGTTAGTAGTAGCCACACCGTTAGGAGAGCATTCTACCCTAAGCCTTATCTACTAGGATTGCCCAGTGATGATTGGCGATCATATCTTACCTGCCGATTTATTTGTTATCAAGATGTCGAAGCTAGATGTTATTTTGGGTATGGATTGGATGGCCGCATGTCATGCCTCGTTAGATTGTTTCGAAAGGCCAATCACCTTCTCTATAATCGTCCAACCACAATTTCAGTTCAGGATTCTGTCAGTGGAGAAGACAGGAACGTCATTGGCTTGTCTAGTAGAAAAAGAAATGTAACACCTCGTACCTCTGGTATACGGGTGTTACCTCTTTAACCTACATCTATGGAAGATAAGATCGATTAACTAGATGACTTGAAACTTAACTTGTGTAGGATGGGACTTCTAGTCAGCATTGAAGTCATCCATCAGAGTCTCTAGGAACCAAACTAGACACTACTTCAGTCAGGAGGGTAAGAATAACTAAACACTTCAAGTTAAAGCCATTCATAGGACACTTGATATAAAGATATCGACATAACGCACTTACAATGGACTCTCGAGGGCTAGAGTAGGGCCAACCATGCCTTCACTACCTCCCAAACTCTTATATAACCGTTGAAAACAGATATCAAGCAAATCCAACCAATGGACTGAGAGTACGGCCGTAAAAAGATCTGGGATGCATAATACGGCCCACCTGGGCCTCGCGTTCACCCCAAACTAGGTCAGGGCCTTTGAGTGGGGCCCCCAAGCCAAGTGGACTGAGTGGATTTATCACAAACACCCAGTGGACCCCACACGAAATGTGTGTGAACTTTGCACCGTCGTGCACGAAGTGCACTAAACTAGCCAAATCAGTCAAATGACCTTTGACCGAACCGAAACCCCAAGTTGGGGATTTCCTTCCCACCAACATCAATTTTCAAATTTATTGAACTTCAACCTCCAAAGTAGCCCACCTTGTCCACCATCTGAAAGATCCGAACCGTCCATCTTGTTCATGGGGCCTGGAAGACCAAAACCGTATAGGCTTTCGGGCCCATGCATAAAGACAAGGGAGATCGGATGGAGCCGTTCGGAATCCTTCGTGTGGTTAAGATCCAAGATGGTGGACCCATTTGCGACCATGTGACCGATCCGGGATCGGTTTGGGCATGCAATCCCATCCATCCGCTCGGCCATTGGAGGGCATGATCTCCCGTTGCCAAAAATGGCCAGGCAATCACCTGCACAAGGAAAGAAAATGAGAGGATTTCCCTTTTGAGAAATCAATGCTGACAGTCCCCTAAGCCACGTGGAGCCATCCTAACCCATTCCCTTGAGGCGGTGTGAGTAGAGGAGAAAAAGACACTTCATCTCGCGAGAAAACGACGAGAATTCAAGTTTCTCGTGAGATTTAATGAAACTGACGTTTGGGGCCATAAAAATGGGCCCCACGTTGATCAGAGACTTCATCTGGTCCGTTCAAACAGACCAGATCTTGAGGAAGTACCGTAAATGCAGAGTTTTCATTAATAGCTCTCTCATCTTCCCCGATAAAGCAACGGACCTGCGATCACGAGATGGACCCCACCAGAGCTAAAGTTTTACTTTTCTAGTGGGCTTGGGCACCAGAAATCCATCCTTGGGATCGGATGGGCCGCATGTACGGTCGTTTCTCAATCACGAACATTGCAAGGGGGATTCTTCTCCCAGCCGTTGATGGTCTTCCTCTCTCTCTCCTATATAAGGGCACTGTTGCCCTTGGGATCTGCGCCAGTAAGAGAGAGAAAGGAGAAAAGAGAGAGAGAAAGGAAAGAGAGAGATAAGGAAGGGAGAAATACCAGCGAGTCAGTTGCAGCTCGACTCGGTCTGCCTCTGGTTTGACTCGGCCGTGTGCAGTCGCTGCCTCACTACATCCTCTGAAACCCTTCAGGTAAGGGTATATCATCTAATGTGATCATCCCTTCCGTTCCAATTGTTGCACTGATACATAGTGCACGTTGCAGGTTTCCATAGTCGTGACCACAACTAAGTCGAGTCGACTCAACCAGCGTTCGAAGCCAAGCCAGGTAATAACTCACCTCACCTCATTCCTTCCTTCCAATAGCACCTAGCTGTTGAAGTTTCAACTAGAACAATCAAGGCCCGATTCCAGCCTTCCATGGCTGTGTATACAGGGCTAAAACTTGGCATTTTCGGTTGTGTTAGCGGACCAAAATCAAGCTTCAAAAGGCCAATTAATGGCCGTGTTGGGGCCGAATATCTGGCTATAATCCAAACTATAAGGGGAGTCCCAGCGGGCCGAAACCAAGCCAAGCAATGGTTGTGTTTCAGGCCTCTAGTCTGGCCACGATGAGTTGCACTTTGGGTCATGAAGGTTTCGGCATATGGGCCCTGTTTCTAACTGAAAACAGGCCAGGACTGGATGTCGTTCCCAGCTAAGATCAGGCTGGGAGTTGGGCGGAAATCAGACCTCAAACAGACCCTGGTTCGGGTCAGAATGCAAGCTCTGCATGGGTAGGAATGTGGGCCATAAAACACCTTCATATGGGTCCTAGATCGGGCCAGTAACATACTTTTAACTAAGCTCTATTGCGGTCTAAGAACACCCTCATTTGGGCCGTGCAATTTGAGCTGAAAACTAGCGCTTGATGGTATTTGTTGGGCCGAAAGTATGGCAGAAAATGGGCCATGTATAGAGCTGGAATTAGGCCTTAGGTGGGCCCTGGATCAAGCAAGAAGCCGACCATCTGCTGGTACGCATGTTGGGCTGGAAATCAGTCTAGAACTGGGCCAATAGTAGTAGGAAAGCAGGTGGGCCTCACGATGGTTTATAGTGGGCCACACCTAAGTTTTAAATCTCAGTGGGCCACACCACATAGAATGAGGTGGGCCGCACCATGTAGAACAAGGTGGGTCGCACCCCGCAAAGCAGGTGGGCCTCACCATATAGAACAGAAGGGGTTGCGCTCGAGTAAACAGCTCAGTGGGCCGCACCATGTACACATTGGGCCGCACCTGAGTGAACAACTCAGTGGGCCACACCATGTGCACAGTGGGCCTCACCTGAGTGTAAAGCCAGTGGGCCGCACCATACAAACAGGTGGACCACACGTAAAGGTCATGTGGGCCACACCACATATATTGGGCCTCACCTTGAATCACGATGGAACTCACCCTTAACCTCTATGGCTGAACCAAGCCTAGATCTGGGCCACGTTTGGGTCACACAACTAGGCCGGAAATGGCCCAGTCTGTTCCAGATTATGGAGCTTACATTGGACCCAATACATGGGCCAAAGTAGGCCCAATTTTCCCTAAATATGGGGCCCTTCAAACCTACACTACTTCAATGCATTAACCTTAGGAATACTCATCTATAACCTTAGGAGATCGTTGCGTGACTTGGGCCATCAGTCGTACATGGGAACTTGGATTAAGAACGGTTATACGACCCTGCTAGGTGATGAATTTCTTCCCCTTAAGCTTTCTATCTCTAAACAAGATTAGGAGTAGTATTTTATAATAGTTGTAAATGATCTCATAGGAGTGGATGATCATTCAACTTGTTCAAATGAATACATACCTCATAGTTTTATTTAACCATTGATTAGTTATTGAACGTACATTTCAGAAATGATTTATTCTATTTTATTATATGTCATAGGACCATCATTGAATTGTTTACTCTATCATATGTTCTTGAAATTCGTTAAATTGCTGATTAGTTTAACTTAAAAGCATGACTTGGATTTACCAAAACACTTATGCTTTAAAAATTAATAAGTTAGGATTATATGATTCTTGAACTATTTACATACATGAGTTTTACCTTAAATATCTAAGCATACTTAGATCTCTACGAGATGTATTGATTATAAGACACAGTATTTGAAACCTCTCTATGAGAACTCCTATTTAAAGAGAGTCCGTACTTAGGGTGTAACTAGACTGGTTGGAACATGAATAGACCCTCAATGTGGAGGTTATGCTTGGCGGTAGTTGATTTATGGGATTTACCATCTATGGAGTGATTTCACTTACTTGACTATGGAATGGACTGTGCGACATTTATTATCACCGTCGTTTACTCGTATTTAAATCATACATACTGTCTCATTTTAATCGCCGCATTTAATGACTTCAATACTCCATTCCTAGTCAGCATACGGTGGTGGTCCCCTTACATTGAGAATTGATTGACCACTTGTTGATGGGTATTATACACGCCCTAAGGCGGTAAACTCATGGACCAGGGATGGTGGTCATGGGACACTATGCCTTAGCCGTTGGCCTACACTGGTGACAAGCCCCCATAGTGGCCTTGAGTTTATTTAAAATGGTTGACTGTAACTGGACTAAAAATGAGTTGGCTAATCATGCATACATGGCACAGACCAACGTCTATCACTAACGTACGTGATGTACGATTAGCAGTCGTTATCGCTAACAGCCAGCCTCTGTCCAATTGGATGTGTATTCCCAGGTTGATGATTGCATGGGTGATGAGCCCAAACTCCGCACGGATGAGTATTCCCGGGGCAATGATTGCATTCACGCATCCATACATATAATAAGATTGCATCTACTATGTTTTGGGTTGCCTGGTTGTTTTATGTTATTTCTTGTCTAGGGCGGCGGTGTGTAATCTCGAGAGAAAATCACACTGAGCCAGCCACTCATTCATCAATGTTCAAACGTACAGAGGATGTAGGTACATGGGCAGACGGATTCGCAGAGGACCCGGAGGCGGCTGCGGTCGAGGAGGAGTTTTACGATGAGGAGCCGCACCAGGAAGTGGCTGCCTATTATGGTTTAAATCAGTAGATATAGTTGTGTTAAGCTTATCTTTGAACATTCACATTTAAGGTTTTGTATTTGGCCCCCAGTTGAGTGGGCCAGGATGATATTCCCATTTTGATTATAGTTAAGCTATGTTTCTGCTATTCGCACTTTGATTTCCATTAATTACCATTTATATTATGTTAATTCCCGGGTTTTCGGGTTTCAAGTCATATACTCGGTTCCTGAAAACTAGGGCATTACAAGAAAGGACCTTAAGAATCGAGGAGATCCCAATCATATGCAAGTATCTCGACGTCTTTCAGGACATCCCAGGCCTACCTCCTCAAAGGGTAGTAGAGTTCTGTATTGACCTGATGTTAGGTACCGCACCCATCTCAAAGGTGTCGTATTGCATGACACCCATGGAGTTGGAAGAATTGAAGAAGTAGTTGGAGGAACTTCAAGCTTTGGGCTTTATTCGCCCAAGTAGTTTTCCTTGGGGAGCACCAATCCTATTCATTAAGAAGATGGACGGGTCATTGAGACTTCATGTGGATTACAAAGACCTAAATAAAGTAACCATTAAGAATAAGTATCCATTACCAAGGATTGACGATCTGTTCAATCAGCTTAGGGAGGCGCAGTTCTTCTCGAAGATCGACCAACGTTCTGGACACCATCAAGTTCGAGTTCGAGAGGAGGACATCCCTAAGACGGCTTTTCGCACCATATATGGCCACTTCGAGTTCTTGGTCATGTCCTTTGGACTAACGAATGCCCCGACCATATTTATGCAATTGATGAATGTGGTATTTCGCCCTTATCTCGACCAGTTTATGGTAGTATTCATTGATGATATTCTGATATATTTGCATACCCGGGAGGAGCATGAGCATCATCCACATATCACTCTACAGACGCTTCGCAATCATCAGTTATATGCCAAATTGGAGAAATGTGAATTCTGGCAGGAAGAAGTGAAGTTTCTTGGCCACATCATTGCTAGAGAAGGAGTGGTTGTAAATTCGGCTAAGGTCGAGGCTGTGCTTAAGTGGTGACAACCCACTAATGTCACGGAGATTTGGAGCTTTCTGGGTTTAGCGAGATACTACAAATGGTTTATTCAAGGGTTTTCTCGTATAGAAGCACTGCTGACACGACTAACCCATAAAGGAACACCTTTTGTTTGGAGTGAGGTTTGTGAGAAGGCATTTGCAGAATTGAAAGATAAGTTGACAATGGCACTAGTTCTCACCCTGCCATCTGGAAACAAAGGGTTCGTAGTATACACAGATGCCTCGCAGGTTGGATTGGGTTGTGTGCTGATGTAGCATGACAAAGTTATAGCATATGCTTCTCGACAGTTGAAGGCCTATGAGCAGAATTACCCTACACATGACTTAGAGTTGGTCGCGGTAGTGTTTGCAGTAAAGATATAGCGTCATTATCTATATGGGGTCAAATTTCAGTTGTTCACGGACCACAAGAGCCTTAAATATTTATTCTCTTAGAAGGAGCTTAATTTGCGGAAGAGAAGGTGGTTAGAGTTGTTAAAGGATTATGATTTCTCTCTTCAATACCACCCAGGCAAGGCCAATGTTGTAGCTAATGCTCTCAGTCGTCAACCACGAGGAATTATTGCTCGCCTTATGGTTCGACAGTGGCAAATGATGGAAGAAATAAGGGACTTTGATTCGAGTGGAGTTTGTAGTCAGCTACTATGTAGCTTGCAAGCTTATCCATTCAACCATCTCTAATACCTCGAGTCATTGAGGCACAACAGGCTGACCCAACTATCATTAATCGTCATAAGGAAATGAGTAGTGATGGTTGTCTGATTGGCAGATCGGTGGGGATGGTGGTCTTCGCTATAAAGGGTGGCTGTGTGTGCCAGAGGATGTGGAGCTGAGGCAAGAAAAATTGACCGATGCACATTGGTCCAAATTCACGATCCACCCATGCAATACAAAGATGTATCGCGATGCTAAGAGACAATATCAGTGGCCTAGGATGAAGCGTCACATTGCTGAATTTGTTGCTCAATGCGATACATGTAAAAGGGTCAAGGCAGAGCATCAATGACCCTCGGGTAATCTGCAACAACTGGAAATTCCTCAGTGGAAGTGGGTGCACATTACAATGGATTTCATTATGAGATTTCCATGGATTCCTCGACGTCATGATGCCATCTAGGTCATCGTTGATCGACTAACGAAGTCAGCACATTTCATACCTATATGTGCTACCTACTCCATGGACCGACTTGCTTAGTTATTTGTTAGTGAGATCTTCAAGCTACATGGAGTGCCGTATCAATAGTATCCAACTGTGACCCGAGGTTTACGTCGCAATTCTAGAAGAGCTTTCAGCGAGCCTTGGGTGTGACTCTAAAGTACAGCGCCGCCTACCACCCCCAGATAGATGGACAAACTGAGAGAGTCAATTAGATTCTGGAAGATATGCTTAGAGCTTATGTGCTGGATTTCCAAGGTAGCTGGGATAATCATTTGTCGTTGGCTGAATTTACATATAATAATAGTTATTAGGCGACCATCGGCATGACTTCGTATGAGGCCTTGTACAGCCGACCTTGCAAGTCACCCATTTGTTAGATAGAAGTCAGAGAGCGGAGTTTACTCAGGCCTGAAATCGTTCAACAAACCTCGGAAAAGATAGAGCTTATCAGAAAGAGTATACGCACCGCTCAAAGCCGACAGAAGAGTTATAATGATCGCCGACGTAGGGAATTAGAATTTACTGTCGAAGATTTTGTCTACCTCAAGGTTTCGCCCATGAAGAGCGTATTTCGATTTGGCAAGCAAGGGAAGCTCGCCCCGCGATATATAGGTCCCTTCGAGATAGTAGAGTGGATTGGCCAAGTGGCATATTGACTAGCCTTACCTCCCTAGTTGTTAGGTGTTCACAATGTATTTCATGTATCCATGTTGAGGAGGTGTGAGCTAGAGATAAAGCACATTATTGATTGGCAACCGATCGAAATCCGTGAGGACTGTCATACATAGAACATCTGATTCGTATCTTGGATCGGAAGGAGCAAGTCCTTTGGTCAAAGACGATCCCATTGGTGAAAGTTCAGTAGGGACACTATAACGAAGCAAAGGCCTCGTGGGAACCTGAGGAGGACACTCACAAGGAATATCCCCACTTGTTTTAATGAACCTTATAAACACTGTAAAAACATCACCGATGTATGATATCTTTTTTGCAATAAAAAGGGTTTTCAGTCATTTCACCTTTTCGATCATGAAGCACACATTTATCCAATATAGTAGAAATTTCGAGGATGAAATTTTTATAAGGAGAGAGGAATTGTAATACCCGACTCAGCCTATAAGTATGACCGATTAGTTAATAAATGAGACCCAGCTTTCGAAATAAAATCCGATAATGTCTGCATGTATAATTCGAATACTTGAGAGAATCCCTAATAGTACTTAGGAGGCACACCCCCCATAATGCAACCGAAAATGAACGAAACTGATACCATGATGACCACCCCGACGAGATGAATCCAACGATAACTTCCACTCGTGAACACGTGACCCCGAATGCATGCTATGGCATGAAGAACTGACACTTTCAAATATCCATGAAATTATATATGAATGACATCATCATGAGGTAATGATGAGGTCATATTTGAAACTATTCCATTAAGATTAGTTTAGAATAAATATAGACTTAAATGTAAGCTAACCTACTCCATGCCTCATAAAAGTCAATTTAATGAGGTAAGTAGCTTTATTAGCTAAAAGTTAAGGATCTTCCTTAAATCAAGTAGAGCCATGACACCTAGCATATTTTGATTAAATAAATGATTACTATAATACTACATAGAACCTACTTAGGGAACATAAAACTAGCTTCAAGGAAATCATGCCACCGATCACCTAGTTCTAGAATTCTCTAACCCCATCTAGAAGGTCATTAAGACCCCCTAATCAAGCCCTAACAAGATATAAGTGGCTAATAATTGAATTAATAAAGTACACATGAAAAAAGTCAACAACATAATTCCTTAAATTAAGGAGAAGTGTACACATGGCTAGGATATTTCTAAAAAAGGTATAGAGGCCATTTGTGATGAGCTAAAAAGTTCCTAATTAGGGGATTATCATGGGACAATCTTCCATGAATCAATGAGGGTCATGCACCTCATAAATGATAAGATTAAGCAAAATGATTAAATTCTTGTCTATATAAAGTAGGCATGGAAGAAACTTTGAGCAGGTAGTGCTCAAACTTCGTACATCCTTTAGCTATTTTCTAACCCTTTTTAAGCCTTTAAACCACTCTCCAAATAACCCCGATTAATCTCTTCTAAGTTAAAATATCCCTTACAATCAAGGCCATCCACCCATTCAAGGAAGATCATCCCTCTATCAAGGTGAGTGCTCCCCTCTTCATCTCATTAGCTATCCCCATTTTATGTTAATTTCATTCTCTTAATGATATAAGTGTGGAACCCATGATAAAGGCCCCACTTTGATGCCCACACAATATCCCAACCGTCTAAATGGTTTGGATGGTGGAGCAAACAAGAAAATTAGTTTGAATTTAGAAATTTCTGAGGATCCACTTATTTTGGGCCCTACCATGATATTTAATAACCATCCAACCAGTTCATAAAGTCATATAAACTTGGATGAAGGGACAGCATAAATTTCAGTTTGATCGAACTCATGGACCTACTGTGATGTTATGCGTCATCCAAGTCATATAAACTTGGATGAAGGGACAGCATAAATTTCATTGTTGGACCACTAAGGTGCCCAGCCCCTCACACACCTAGCAATACACTCACACACGTACAACAACACTATATATATATATATCAAACCAGGGACCGTTGCATGTATCGAAACCATGGACACAACAGCCCCTGGTGTGAGACCTGGAGCAACATCCCTCATGGTTTCAACCATGAGGAGCTGATCATGATGTTGTATGCCCTCCAAGACCGTACATTAGATGAACCTCATTATAATGGATGGGCCATATCATCACCGTCCATCCAATGTATAAGCCCATTTCAGGCGTGAAGCTAGACTTAGGGAGACCCAGATCCCATATTGGGTCCAACATAGAAAATGGTGGTGGTTGCATGCACCGTGCAAACTTCAATGCACCCACCACCACGCACATGCTGCAGTACATCCAGATCGTACGTCCAGTCGGTTAGTCGAATTATTTCATACCATCGGCCTAAAATCAGGAAGGTTCAAAGCTCAAGTGGGCCACGCACGCCTTGGGGTTAGGATCTCCACCGTTAAAGCCTCCCTCAGGTCTTATGAAGCATGGTAAAAATAAATAAATAAATAAAGGAAAATATAAGGGGTCAAATAAACCAAATCAGAAACATTTAATAAATAAACAACGGAAAAAAAAAAAAAGAAAAAAAAAGAAGAAGAAGATCATTGGACGCTCTTGCTGTCAGCGTCCCAGGAGGTGTGGGACCAACTACAGGCCCCACCATGATGTATGTATCCAACCCGCACCATTCATCAGATTTTCCAAATCATTTTAGGTCTTGAGCCAAAATTTGAAGTTGATCCAGATCCAGGGTGGGCCACACCATAGGAAATACTGGTAATAGTGACATTTAAAATTATTAGAGACCGCTGTGATATTTCTATATGCCCAAACATATCGAATATTGGACTCATTGGGCCTACCATGAACCAGAGAACCCAATAGACGGAGTAGATCATCCTAGTGTGGGCCCCACTTATGAAAAATAGAGAATAAAAATACAAACACACATATATAATAAACATTGATAAAGTAATACATCTAGGGTGAGCCTAGATCTCTCATTAAATATAGTTCTCCTCATCAAAACCCATATAAGTCTACCATGAGTACTTTGGTGTGTATTAAACTTAGAGTCATCCTACATGACTCGAATTTGAGGTCCAATATCATGGATATCTTGAATAGTCACACTAGGCATTTAAATCGCCCAATACCATGCAATGATCAAATCATACTATACGTAATTAGATTGTTAGTAGGAAATTCATATATAAGAAAGGAGGTTGGTTGATAGAAAGGAGTAATAGCTAAAATTAAGATCAAGTACCCTAGTTTAGGAATTACAAGGACTACAATTTGATTAGTCATGATCAAGTAAGAAGGGAAAAGTACTTCGTAGTCGAAAGTACCAAGCTACAAGGCTACAAGTTGACAACACCACGTAAGGATTGGCTACCCAGGTACGCGATTCTTTAGTGATCTTGCACCCTGCATAGCTGAAAAGGCCAAGCTATATGTCCTAGAGGGGGGGTGAATAGGACAATGCCAAATAAAACTTATAACAGCGGAAATAAAAAGCAAATGATAGCCAAAGTAAATCACAATGCAGTAAATTAAAATAATCTCAAAATTCAGATCTTGAGAGGTTGATACAAACGTTGTTCTAAGGACAACCTTACACCAAAAACAGAGTTTATGGTAGGACAACCTTATTTCTAGAAAGATCTTTGTATCAAGTCTCAAATCGAAGAGGAATACAAAAATAAATATAAACTGAATTGAAATAACTTGTAATTAAAAATGTATTGTTCTAGGGACAGCCATACACCATAAAAATGGCAGGGCAACCCTGCTGGAACAACTTTCAAATGAAATTGAAAATCAAGCTAATAAAGGAATAACTGAAAATAAATTCTAAGCTATTACAACATTCTCACAAAGCTTGAATTAAATAATTACAACATTCACCACCATACATATATCCCACAAAAGAATAATTAAAGAATAGAAGTATAAAGCATTCAACCACAACACAAGGGTTTATAGTGGTTCGCCTGTGTGTTCACCAACTGTTAAACAACAGCCACACAAAAAGTTACTCCACTCCTAATATCCTCACACAGGGGATATTAGCATTCACTAAAAATAGTTTTTCCAGGTTCACCCAAAACCCTTACAATTGTGTCTTTGTATGTGGGCTTACACAATTAAAAAAACCCCACTTTTGAGTTTTCCTGGCTTTCCTCAGATAACCAATATAACAAGATTTTTCTGGCAAATCTTGAAAGAAACCAAAATAATAGAAAGGAATTTACAATATGTAAAATACCTGAATATCTCTTTCATTGTAGCAGCCCGGTAGAACCAAATCAAAGTAGATGATTGAATGTCCAAGTTCAATGTCCAGTACTAGATTACAATGGTTCTAATTCTAATAGATTTTAAATTAAACCAAATAGGGCTTGCCTTAATTGATTTTGATTCCAAAGAAAGGGAATAACAATTCCTCTTATCAAATCAGATTGGAATAGTAGAAACAAAATCAATTAAAATAAAGCTAAGGAAAGAGAATATTAAATAAGCACACTTAGCTTAGATGGAGCACGGAATTATCTCTCAGAAGTTTGACGAAGATTGGCTTGAATGAATTAATTAAATCGATAATTTCTTCTGAGATTCGTGCACTATTTATAGGTGAGAAGATCGGGTCTTCGACTGGTCTAGAGAGCTCTTCGACTAGTCGAAGCACTAACAGATATTTGAAAAATCCGGCGGGATATGCTTTGACCGTTCTACGACTGGTTGAAGCTCTCCTACGACTGGTCGTAGGTCACCTACGACTCGTCGTAGGTTTCCTTCGACTGGTCGTAGGTCCTGAAAATCTTTGCTGGACTTCGAGTCGAAGATTGTACGACTGGTCGAAGATCAGTCGACACTGTTCCTACGACTGGTCGAACAGATTCCTGGACTAGTCGAAGGTTAACAGATTTTATCCGGAGTTTATAACAAACTCACGACTGGTCGAGGAATTTCTTAGACTGGTCGAAGTAAGTCTAGGACTAGTCGAAGAAGGCCTAGGACTAGTCGAAGAACAGACCAATCACATGTAAAATAAATATTCGGTTTATGTATCCGAAATGACCTATTTCTAAGGTCAACCTATGGTCAATCAAACCTCAACCATGAAGTATGGACATTGAAACATTAGGAACAAGAGACCTTGAAGTATGAGCCTTGAAGTCTTGATGTAGATCAAACCTTGATGTAGCTCAATCTTGAAAGTGTACAAACTGCCTTGAACTCTTCTTGAAGTCTTGCAGCTTGAGTCTTGTCTTGTGAGCAGTTCTTTCATTCAAGATCTTGAGTCTTGTCTTGTGAGCTTTGCTTGTTGTGAGCTTAGCTTGTTCATGAATGTTGATCCTTGAAAGAGCAAGTTATATATAACATAACAGTGATTTTGTCATCACAAATTTGACAACAGACAGGGATATAAACTATAGCACTTACAATAGCGGCATACCTTGGGTTCTTAAGTTGCTTATCGTGTAGCATCACCATACATTCCATGACATGATATATGATAAGAATTAGTATTCTAATTCTTTACAACACCACAGATTGACCGTATTATGTAACCTATCATCAAATTGTGATAAGGATGATGATATTGAATCATGGGATACCAGAAATATGAAAATAGTAGGGGATGATGTGCCCCTTGGGTTGAGAGATCCTAAACCCTGGTCCCTAGGGATGCATCACCGTTGGGCCGGGTGGACACATGGGCCATGGATTTGACTCCCACTAACGAAGCTAGGTTAAGAATGGGTACGTCCGAACTGCCTTAGGGCTGAGGCGACAAATGGGGACCGGTTTGACCCGCCGGCGAGAAGCGCGAACGAGGTCCGCTACTAGTGTACACGATGGAGGTTGTAACCCCATTGGTTGGTAGCGAGATCGATTGCTAGTGTCTGGTGCATGGGCATCGACCCTGGTGAATCCTAAATTCCAAAAGTATATTGATCATAATCAAGACGGTGATGTTCAAGAGTAGTGCGGTCAAGTTCATGGTGAGAGGACTATTGGCAAATGTTTCTACGACTAGCATACAATTATTTTATACATCTCACACATGATCATCCTCCATCATTCATTAAGACATTGTTTTGCATAAATTATCACTTTTGGTAGCTCTTTCATTTTGTCTTTCATGTCAATTTATCTTGCATACTTGTAATGAGGACTTTGCACTTGTTAAGTTATAAAACTTGTCTTTTAACCACTCAGGTAAAGGATCTAAAGAAAAAAAACAAGTAGCGACCACGAGTTAGGCGTCACGTCGGGGGACTGATTTGACTTTAGAATTTTTGAATTGTATATGATGAATATATGTATCGCGCAGCTAAATGATGTACTTTTGGAATTTTGTAGTACCCAGTTCACTTGTACACAGATATTACCTATCTTGTCTCTGATGTTCCTCTTTTGTGAAGAATGAACAGTGAAATTTATTCCTTACATTACCTTGCTGGACGTCGGGCTTGGGACTTAGTGTGTGGGTATCGAGTACCAATCCCGGAGTTTAGCTTGTCGCGTTCCAGATCCGGTAGATATAACAGTCGTACAAGACTATCGAGTCTGGGGTATGACAGTGAGTTGTTAAAACCTTCAAAACTAAAAGAAGTTAGAGAGAGAGAGAGAGGGAGGGAGAGATGACGACATTCCTACACCCACTGTATAAATACCCCATGCAAATGCTCTCATTCATCTTTCTGTGCAATTTTAGAAATTATACCAGTAAAGAAAATAAAGGATGTCAGCATGGGTATTAATATATGGAAATTGATGGATGCTCCTAAGAGAGTAGCATATGCAAACTCCAAGTGAATCTTTTATCAGATAAATGATTTGACTGTGCTTGATGGCCCACTTGATTCCGATGTCACCACTTTAAGTGTACTCAGACTTAGTCTGAGTCCTTAGGTACTACAAGTCTTAAAGTAAGGGCTGACTCCGACCAATGTGGATGAGTCAGTCATCCCGGCTACAGATTGGAGGGAAACGTCCTCTATATATAAGATTCAAAAGGGCATCTCTACCACATATAAAAATTGAGGCAGCCATTAGTCGGGCCTAGGCTTGGATGCTTAAGCTTAGCCTAAGGAATGTGCCAATGCCTAAAGTATGGGCCCGATGGTAGGCTGGGCTGGGCTAGGGCCAATGATGAGTGGCTCAGCTTGACTCACTGGCCCGATCCATTAAGTGGACCACCATCATAATGGCTTAAAATACACTTCTTATTGGTTCCTACTGACGTACATGTTTAGCATAAACATAATCAGTGGACAATTAAATCGAACACGCCATAACTTGGTGCATGAAGATAAATGGTCACCATAGACTTTGTATGACCAAATGGTTGAAATATTAAACCGTTAAGTGTTTTTGGGGCATCTCCCATGGAAGGGGAGCCCATCAAATAATTGATTTTGGTCATTGTAAAAAACCCCAAATGCAACCGTTAGATTTCCGACGCACCTTACCGAAGATAAATACTTTAATATTCCGCCAAAGCATGATTGATAATACCAAGACACTTGGAAATAACTTTCAAGTTGCATGCATGTTGTAAAATAGTTAAACATTTCAAATTAATGTGAGTGGCGTGATTTTCTGGGATCTCTAGTATGTAAATTCTTCGATCTCAGTCCTCTAAGGTCCGTCCCTTGCCTTGGTGATTTCAGAGCATCAAATCCACGCTTTTAGTACCCTTTTTCAGTCCAGGCTCCTAAATTCACCGTGTAGCACAAATACGATTAAAATAGGACGTTAAGCATTATCATGTACATAAAATCAGGTAATAATTGAGGTTTAATATGCAATATTTGACCATCAACATCATTCATCTTTCTATACGATTTTGGAAATTATACTACTAGAAAAAATAAAGAATGTTACCGTGGGTATTAATATATGGAAATTGATGGATGCTCCTAAGAGAGTAGTGTATGCAAACTCCAAGTGAATCTTTTACCGGATAAATGATTTGATTGTGCTTGATGGCCCACTTGATTCTGATGTGACCGCTTTGAGTGTACTCAGGTTTAGTCTGAGTCATTGGGCACCACAAGTCTTAAAGTAAGGGCTAACTGGATGAGTCGGTCATCCCCGCTACAGATTGGAGGGACACGTCCTCTATATATAAGATTTAAAAGGGCATCTCTACCACATATAAAAATTGGGGCAGCTATTAGTCGGGCCTAGGCTTGGATGCTTAAGCTTAGCCCGAGGAATGTGTCAATGCCTAAAGTATGGGCCCGATGGTTTTTTAAACCGGACCCGAAAAGAAATTTAAATGAAAGCCCTACTCCCGTTTGGTTGTTCAATAAATTTAATTTAATTTTTTCCCCTTGGTTCACGTCCATTAAATATTGAAAAATCTTAAAATTTTTTAAATTTTGAAAATGAATATTTTTATTTTTGGGGAAAAAAAAATTTGGGAAAAAATTCCTAATATACACTTGGACCAACCATTTTTGGAAAATGATCCCTTTTTTTAGGTTTGGGACGAAAATAGGACAGAGCCCAACCCCAATTTTTAAATTTTTTTATTAATTTTGGAGGGGGACTCCCAATTTAAAATTTGAAAGGGCACCCAAAACTAAAAAATTAAAATGGGTTTCTTAAAAAAATTTAATTAAAAGAATTTTGGTTTTAAAGGGAAATAAAGATGGACTTTTTATCGCCAACATTAAGGCATCAAATCAAAATTTTTTTTATCCACTTCAATTTAATTTGGCCAATTTCGAAATAAAACACCCTTAACTTTCGAATAATTCAATTTATTGTATGACCGGTGCAAATCATTCTATTTTTTTGGATCTTGAATAAACCCCATATGGTGTCCATGCCCCAAACCAGCTTAACTTCCGGAAGGATTGGTAAGATTATTTGCAGGCCCATTGATTTTGAGTAAATACTTGTTGTGATTGGTCAAAACTTAATAAGTAACAGTCTATTTGGTCGAGATTCATAATAAAGAAGCCATATTGACATTACTGGCTATATAGGCCTTAGATTAATGAAATGAATAATCTTAAATGCATTGTAATAGATAAATAAATGTGTCCAACATAAGGAACTTTTAAAGAATTATGATTAACTCTTTAGGTGTGTCACACTAGTAACCGTGGATCAAAAGCCTATGTGCATGTTTAAAGGATTACCAATGTCAGTTCAACCAAGAGATGGCAAGACCACTGATAAGATTGGAACGAAACTAATAAATGAGTGCATCACTCATACTTAAAATTACCATGTGTATTATAACTTGGAAATTCTAATGCTATGTTATTATAAATTGTACGTGATAGGTGGCTGGAGGATTTAGTGGACATATAGGCATCGATTGGTGTCTACACGATGCCACATTGAGAAAATCTAACGTGAATTAACAAGCATGGCAAACTTGGTGATGAAGATGAAATCATACTTTGTACGCCGAGTGGCTAATTTAACCTTTGTCAAGTACATTCCATTGCGGATGCTTGAAAGATTAAAGTAAAGCTAATGGTCAATCGATTTGATGGTATTAGTACATCTCCTACCAAGCATCATTACTATTATTTGACAACGATGATTCACCTAAATAAAAATTTGTCACCTAAGAACTTTTAAATGTCTGTGATAGGGATTGGATTATAAAGATTATGACAAATTCCTTTGCATTCTTAGATATCAATGGACTTAATGTTAGCGAATCAAATGAAATAGTCAGGTGTCATCACATTCCGTAATTATAACTTCTTATGAAGCTGTCAACATAACTCTATCTGGCGATATGAACTTACCAGGATCGTCATCATTATAGCTTGCACACTGGCGACTACCACTGTATCACTTAATTCCTACATACTGTGGATGTACATTAATTTCAAGTTTATCATTGCATTTGAGATTCTAAAATCATAGGATCTCTACAATTACATACCAAATCTTATAGTGGCCTAAACTGAATACATCGCTAATTAGCAGCTGGATCCAAACATTCACATTAAATGGTATTGGAACTGATCTGTTCGTGCCAACATGAAGCGTCCCAAGCATCTTATTTAGCTGTCATCTTATTAATGCAAAAGAATATCACACATAGATATTACATACATCTTGAATAATTAGATATCAAATTGTCATTATCATTATTCAATATCAATCAGGTGACCTAGGTAATTGCAATGAATTTGATTTTAAAGATTGGTACATGTAGGTGATGGGGGAATATCATTTTTACGTGGTGATCGACGTAATTCACCATTATCTGAATGAATTCGACGGCAAAGCATTACGGCAATATCTATGACCAAATAAAAATACTATTGGTCACCTTTTATTAGGTCACATTGATATTAGATGGAGGTTCTACCAATTCGATGTGGGCCAAGAATACATGATTCCATCCAAATGGGATACCTGATAATCATGTATGCTGATCAAGCGGACTTTAACATGGCTAATTCACACTTTCCTTGTTGGCCACCGTAATACTTCAAGATTTTTAACTACTCGATGGTCAACTCTAAATTAGCAGCGGTAAAATTTTAATAATGGTTAGGAACGATTACCTGTTTCTAATGCCCAATCGTCATTCAAGAGGTGTGGATTTCTATATCCATGCATGGCTTAATTTGCCGACACAAATCGATGAGCGGAAATACTCAGTGAAAATGGTACACTATAACATCGCGTTCGGATAACCAGACATCGATCTTACTATCCAATCGTGTCAAGAGTAACTATAATAATATAATGAACACGATAGGGTAATTAATCGATGCAAATATGAAGTAATTTAACCTACGTTAATAGTTAAAATTTAAATAAAATATGTGGACAAACTAATGTGATTACATCGGATCTTGACACAGTAGATTAAGTATGGAACGATATAAAAATCATTGGCATCAATATGGAATAGATCAATTGGTAATCAACGTTAATTACAATCTCTGGTCAAACATGGATTAGGAAGTTTATTTATTTTGCCTCACCAACACTAAAATTACAGGAACTAATCAATATTTGTGACATCAATCCTATATAATAAGATTGTACCACCAAGATAAATTAATATCAATCATTGGTGAAACACGATCTAAATGAGACAGAATTAAACATGGCTACTACAATTAGTAGGAGTATCCTTAAAATTATGAGAAGTAATATGTTTTAAATCTAAAATGCAGGGTAGTTCCATTTAATGGAGCCTAACAAACAATATCATTAAATCCATGTAAATATTCGTTCCTTCCAATCACAATGCATGGTATTTATAAGTGTTAACTCCACATAGAAACCATAAACCCACAACGACTAGAGATTATAACGTACACTTCCAACTGTCCTCCAAGATGGTAAGTACCTCCAACACGATGAAGAGATAAAGGAGAGTTTAACCCAATCCATGAAGTATTTAAAAGAATAAACTACAAAATAAAATAAGTCCACGTAATAATGATGTTCAACAAAGAACTGAATACTTCATCCCTTTAGAGGTGAACGACTGAGTTTGGTCTTTCGCCGAAAGTTTCATTAAATTTGGCAAGAGGAAAAAGACGAGAAGGAGAAGTAATATATATGAATGCATGACTGATCTCCTCTACACTGATTTAGTTGAGTTTTGGCTTGTATGGAAGGGCATGGGGAGATGTAAGCTAGGGTTTATTCCGTATGGTCTTCTCTTCCAGTTGACTTCATGTGAGTGCTGGTTTATGCTGATAGAGCTCGTTGCGTTGTAGAAGTGGTCTGTGTAAGACGTGGACTGAGGTCAGTCATGTCACATCGTAAGGCTCGATGGTCAGTATTGGACTATTCCGGAGGTCGGATTATTGGATCAAATTTGGGCCAGTATAGTAAGTGAGTTTGTCAAATGGCTTATGTGTGTGTCAGTCTTTGGTCACGAGGATTGATTATGAAGGACACAAAGGATCAGTATTATTTTACAAGATCACATTCACGATTCATTTCTGACGATACATTAGCATACTTGGTGATAAAGCTTACACATGACTGTGGGGCAACACGGCCGTTACACGCCTAGACGGTACACTGGCGATGGACATCCGTTGGGTCAATTGCATAGGCACGCGCGATTGACTCATTGCCCGGACTCCATTATCTCATATCCAACATTTATGTGGCAGATATCGTTGCATCGGTAGCCTTGGAAAGTACCCAAACGAAGGAAATGTGGTGGGCGTGAACGTGAGGAACTGCACCATCGCAGGGACCACCAACGGCCTAAGCTCCACATTCTCCACATTTCATAAAATTCATAATCCAATCTCAAGACCCAAAGTAATGCAATGCACCGACCACTCTTACCCGGTACTTTAATACTTATCTTGGCTAAAATTTCATATTACGTCTTGGTTGTTTCCTTAGACTTCGCTGTAAATCAGTTAGCTTACATTCGGCGTCGGTTTCAGTTGTATGCTTTTGCATGCGTTTTGTGCGGAGCGCTACAAACACGGCTCCAATCGGGTCAATCTCGTTTTACGAGGGATCCATCCAGTGTACTCACCGGTAGAATGTGGCCAAACGTCACCTTGGCATCAATCCTTATCCCTATGACCATTTGCCGAATATTCATTATAATTGATCGTCCATTAGGAAAGAATGCTGTAAAATCTGGAGGACAAAAAATTTTAAATTGCTCGGTAGCCGCATTTAGGATTGTGCAGGTACGTCAAATGTGCAGACAGCAACATGTGGGCAAATGATGTAATTAGAATGAATTAATCAATAGAATTTAAATATAATTTAAGTTAATAAAATAAACGTGGGAACTAGGTTCACGGACCACTTAGCAATTGGAACTCCATTATCGAGGATACTATCAATAGATCCTAATGTTAAATTTGTAATTACGGAATTTATGGTCTGCCATATATAGTAATTTGACCAACAGAGGTGGAACTAAGAACTCAACATACGACACCAATTGGCCAAAAATTGAGAAGTGGACGATCATCAGAACTCCGATGAAGACCTCAATCTCATGTCACTCTAAACATCCAACCTGGATTTCAAAGCAAAATCCACTTTAATCTTTAGTCATCAAAATTCAAATCCAAAATATAATAAAATCTAAGTTAACAAATCATAGTCAAAACGAATTGAGTAGCTTAGTATGACCAACATCATTCACTCTTTGCATTTGAAATACCTAAGAAAAATAAAAAAAAGTGAAGAATAAGATGAAGAATCAGAAGGATGGAAACTCCCGGGGTGCGTATGCCTCCATCTCCTTCTCTGGAAAAGATTCTGTCTTGCTTGATGGCCCCTTGGATTCTTGTACTCGTTTGAGGCTCGTGCTGAGTGCGTGCTTGCGGCCAAGTTCTTTTGATCGGTTCTGGAGAGTTTCCTTGCGATTCGAGATTCCTCTTACATAACTAAAAGGCATCCTAGTCCACTATAAAATCGGCGGGCAGGCCTTATCGGCCTAGCTGGATGCTTCAGCTGCCCAATTGCATGCCAAGTTGGGCCGTGGTATTTGGTTGGATATGGCCGTAATGTGTTGGTTTTGCGTCATTAAGGTTTCATTGGTTTGTGACCACATCATATGGCTAAAAACCTTCTATTGGTTTCGATGTCACGTTAGCAAAATGAAGGGGCAATCGAATCGAACCCATATGGTCGATAAAGATGAATGGATCACATAGTTGTATGACCGGTGGAAATTAGAACCGGTTAAGGAATTTTGGGGCATTACCTTTGAAGGGTCCCATATAATTTGGATTGTAAATAACGTAACTGATTTCGATGTACTTCAAGATAATGGTTAGCTTTAAACTAAGTAATCGAGCTATGATAATACAAGAAACTGCTTGGAAATTACGTTTGATGAGATGGGATAAAGATATTAACTTACATTTCATCGACTTCGCAGATAAAACGTAGGATCTTCTGAACAGTTCAGATCTTGCATCTGATCACAGCCAAGGTCGCACAATGGTCCGTAAAAATCGGACGGCGTCCGGACGTTTCCATGCGCACCAACCTGCGCTGGGATGCTCGGTGGGCCCCACATTGGTATTTTCGGATAAATCCGACCCGTTAATTGGATTTCTGGTGAAATTTCAGTCATGTTAGAGTGGTTTTTGTATGGTTTTTGTGCGGTACACTGTATCAAACCAACTCGCCGTTCATCCTGCGTTTTTCGATGATCCACGTGTATACGGATAGAAGGGGCCAAACGGTCACCTTGACGAGGGTCAATCCCCACCTATGGACTCAATTGACGGTCCAGATCATAATAATGAATGATGAGTGGCGTTCACAAGCGAGGAACGGCGGCCGTGCGTAAAGACACTGGAGGGAAAAAAAAAATCTTTTAAGAAATTGTCGGTCAGCAGGCGCTGACCGACCTTGGGATTTCTCGTGCACAGCCTGTGCACGTGCACAATGTGCACGCACAGTATACATGTGGGGTCCACTATGATGTGTCGCGGAATCGTCTCCATCCATCCTGTTTAACATATAATTTAAGGGGTTAAGTCAAAAATTGAAGCATATCCAGATATCCGGTGGGCCCCAAATTAGATATTTGGTATCTGATCTATCCGTTAGGATACTTCAACATAGATCCAATGGCTTAAATTTTACATGTACGGTTAATTTATGGTCCTCAGGCCATATATAAATTTTTTGAGCCAAACGGATGGTTGGAACCTTGTGATCTTGCATTCTAGACAATTTTCGGGCCCATTTAATGTGAGTGGCGTGATTTTCTGGGATCTCCGGTATGTAAACTCTTCAATCTCAGTCCTCTAGGGTCCGTCCCTTGCCTTGGTGATTTCAAAGCATCAAATCCACACTTTTAGTACCTTCTTTTCAGTCCAGGCTCCAAAATTCACCTTGCAGCACAAATACGATTAAAATCGGACGTTAAGCATTATCATGTACGTAAAATCAGGTAATAATTGAGGTTTAATATGCAATATTTGACCCTCAACATCATTCATCTTTCTATACAATTTTGGAAATTATACTACTAGAAAAAATAAAGAATGTTACCGTGGGTATTAATATATGGAAATTGATGGATGCTCCTAAGAGAGTAGTGTATGCAAACTCCAAGTGAATCTTTTACCGGATAAATGATTTGATTGTGCTTGATGGCCCACTTGATTCTGATGTGACCGCTTTGAGTGTACTCAGGTTTAGTCTGAGTCATTGGGCACCACAAGTCTTAAAGTAAGGGCTAACTGGATGAGTCGGTCATCCCCGCTACAGATTGGAGGGACACGTCCTCTATATATAAGATTTAAAAGGGCATCTCTACCACATATAAAAATTGGGGCAGCTATTAGTCGGGCCTAGGCTTGGATGCTTAAGCTTAGCCCGAGGAATGTGTCAATGCCTAAAGTATGGGCCCGATGGTAGGTTAGGCTGGGCTAGGGCCAATGATGAGTGGCTCAGCTTGGCTCACTGGCTCGATCCATTAAGTGGACCACCATCATAATGGCTTAAAATACACTTCTTATTGGTTCCTACTGATGTACACGATTAGCATAAATATAATCAATGGACAATTGAATCGAACACGCCATAACTTGGTGCATGAAGATGAATGATCACCATAGACTTTGTATGACCAAATGGTTGAAATATTAAACCGTTAAGTGTTTTTGGGGCATCTCCCATGGAAGGGGAGCCCATCAAATAATTGATTTTGGTCATTGTAAAAAACCCTAAACGCAACCGTTAGATTTTTGATGTACCTTACTAATGATAAATACTTCAATATTTCGCAAAAGCATGATTGATAATACTAAGACACTTGGAAATTACTTTCAGATTACATGTATGGTGTAAAATAATTAAACTTAAACATTTCAAATTATCATCCCAGAATAGATGCGTCAGGACTGAAAATTTAAGATTACCTCATTATGTGGCTACCATAGCGGTGGACATTGAGTACGGTCCTATTTCAACAAGAAATGTCCACAAATTGGCGGATAATATTTCTTTTTTAAAGTCCCATCTTGATGCTGTGATTTAAATGAAAGTGGAGCTACACTAATTACATATTTTATTTTGAGTTAATGTATGCAAAATATACAATCTCTAGGTGATCAAGTGCCAACCTTATACCGTCATGCACTGCGAGAGTATCAAATAACTCCCCCATTGCCATTGTGTTTTGGGAAAATGCCCCATTCAACGCTATACAAGTGGGGCGTGGACATATCGACACTTTGATAGGATTCGATGCCACACTACCAAACTCATGTACCGTGGCCAGTTTCCACCCCTTAATTACATCTGTGAACTGAACTTAACCATTCGTGTTCTCACTTCTACCATATAGAATCCATGTTCTTACAATCATGATCCGTTGATTATTGTGTCTTTTTTATTTGGATTCAACTATGAGTCATTAGAAACATCCATCTTTGTACCAACTCACCCATTCCAGAAACGTTTCTTAGCATAGCGTGGGCAGCATAGAACTCAGAATGTGAACGATTCCATCATCATTTGAGATACACGCCTGGGTGGAAGTTGGCCTCGGTACCACAATGTAGCAGGTGACTTCATACATTATCAAAAGGAAAAGCACTAGCATACCTAGCTCACTCTCTCTTAGTAAAATGCATAGAACCCATCCCATCCATAGGTGCATCATCCCTTTTTTAGCCTTCATCTTAAAATTTTGGCTGATTCAAAACGCAGGTAGACCACCACATAAAATTATACTTAAAAACCTCTATATTCGTGTGGTATGGCCCACCTGAGTTAGGGAATGTTGTGATTCTCAGAAAATTCCTTCATCCTAATCAGCCACATGGATTGGATGGTACTTAAACACAAGGGTGGGCCCCACAAAAAGCTAATGGTGGGCATTCCATCCTAAAGTTTTGCTACACTGTGTTGTTTTTTAGCTCTGGATGGACATAAATTTTAGACAGACGCGGTGGATCTCATGAGACTTCCACCCACGTGGTTCTCGGTGCACAACGTACCTAGAGCGATGCACACTAGCGTAGCTCCTACCAAACACGAGATTATCTTATCATGGTCACTCCATTTTTTTAAAATAAAAATAATAATAACTAATTAATATAGAATTTACATCACAATGCCTTTTCAAAAAGATTTTCAGAAAGATATCACAATAATGGATATTGTTATCATTCATTTACCCAAACTATTTCCATTAGTGTGGCCCAAATGAATCACGAATGGGTATGATTTTTTGGGCCACATGCCAAAAACATTTTGCGGAATTTAATGGTTGTAGTGGATTTCATCTAATTGTCACGGCGCGCCCGATAAAATGAAGGGTGAACATCTCCCCCCCAACTGTTTCCTTTATCATGGCCCACCAGAATCACATCTCATCCTGATTTTTTTTTGAATGGACCTCGCATGGGACTAAACATCTATTGGTCAAAGTGGATCTTACATAAACATCACGGTGATCCCTATGGCCAACGCAATTCCCTTTTTTCTTAATACTCTCTCTGTACGGGTGGAGAGGATTGGTGCGACTTGATCTTTTGTAGGGCCCGCCATGACCTGCATGTAAAATCCACTTATGCCATTAGATGAATAATTCCCATTTGGACCCAGAGCCAAAAATGATTAGGCTGGCTAGTGACTCAAGTGGACCACACCAAGCAAAACATTAATTTGGGAGAGAGATTCTACCCTTGGTTTTATAGGGCCCACCATCATGATTATTAGAAATATACTTCAACCACTCGATGCCTCACTAAAATTTAGGCATGGGGCCTAAAAATAGGCCCATACATGATTTAAGTGCGTCATACGAAGGGAAGCAGTTTTTAGGGCGATCGTTGCCATATACACTTCTTTTTTTCCAATGATGTGGTCCACCTGAATCACCATGAATGGGTTGATATTTAAGCCATTGGCCTAACATGATGACGCACCTCGTAGTCAAAATGGATCTTACATAAACATCACAGTTGGGCCAACCCAAGCTACCGACCGATTTGCTGACATGCCTACCAACTGGTCGTGGAAGAAATGTAACGGAAGGTAGTGGAATGATAATTATAATGATTAATGAGGTGGCTATTTGAAACATGTTCGAAGAAGGTATGGGGATATAAATTCCATAACAATTAGGTAATATTTTTTGTAAACCCTTTTTGTAATAGTAGCACCATGACGCGTGCCAAACGGGGCCTAAGGTGAGGAGTTACATGATAATCTGACAGCATGTGACACCTGATAAACAGACGGTTAAAATGGTACACGTGCAACATACTAACTCAAGTAAATTGTTGAAACTACTCTAGATAAGTTAGAATATGAAAATCATATTGGTTGGACCATCCTAATTAACCTCGGATTCTTGGACACATATTTTTTAATATTTAAGACCATAGGATATTTTTCATTTTTGGCAGTGCAATCACTGCCCACCGATCTAATAATTAGAGAGTTCAGTAAAATTAAATTTTGGTTCATGATACATTTGGTTTGGATGGTTTACTTGAGTTACTTGTGTGCCACCTACGCAATTTCTCAATAGTTTACCACCTGCGTATCATCAGTCATACTGCCGAGTACGGGAGCATTTCTCAGCCTAAAAATAGGAGAAGTTGGCAACTGCAACTACAGGACATAAGATCTAAATATAGAGAGATGTTATGCATGTAAAATAAATGCAATAGAAAGGAATGCGTGACATGCCCCGTTCGGCTGCACACATGGCTATTAAAGAGTCAGTCAGGACCGTTCATCTAGTCGACGCTAACATAAATAGTCAGTTTTTCAGAAATCACTTCAATATGATAAGCCTGGCCCTTACTCTGTGGTCCTTTCCCCATAAAATATCAACCTTTACTACTTCTCACTTCTACCATCCATTAAGATCCTACCAACCAGATGACGAGGATCATTCATTTTGTGTAAGCTTGTAACCGTGGCCCATCCATGGTAGTCCAAATGTACCCCCTACCAACTGGACGGTAAGGGATGTCTCAACCGCACAATTCCGTCAAGGATGTGTTTCTCGTGGAACAGCAAGGATGGTGAGTTGTTAAAACCTTCAAAACTAAAAGAAGTTGGAGAGAGAGAGAAAGAGAGATGAGGACGTTAGTACACCTACTGTATAAATACCCCATGCAAATGCTCTCATTCCATCCATTGAAAAAAGCAAGTTGAGAAAATCACAATCCAAAAACATAGTTTCCACTATTAGTGAAATGGGTTCGAAATCGAATCTTCAGACAGCCTGTTTGGTGTTCTTGTTTGCATGGGTGGCCGAAGCCGTCGCGCCGGCGAAAGTTTTCAATGTGAAGGATTTCGGTGCAATCGCTGACGGAAAAACAGACAGCAGCAAGGTGAGAATGCACATACAATGATATATGATTCTCACGTGCAATGCACGTGCATCTCATTACTACACACCATTGAAATTATTCATGTGTTTGTATGTTTTGTAGGCGTTGTTGGATGCATGGAAGGAGGCATGTGCGTGGGATGGTATGGGTAGGGTTTTGATTCCCAATGGGACATTCCTTGTGGGTCCTGTTGTATTCAAAGGGCCATGCAAGGGTGCTATTGTATTTCAGGTCGCCGGGGTGGTGAAGGCACCTGGTCTTGAGAAGTTCGAATCGGACGGTTGGATAGAGTTCAAATACATTAATGGCTTGATGGTCACAGGAGGTGGGACATTCGACGGTCAAGGAGCTTTAGCTTGGCCACACAATAAATGCCCCAAGATGAAGAAATGCAAGCTCTTACCAACGGTACGTTTTGTTATGGTCCCTGTCAAGAGACTGGGATGGCATATATGAAGATGACTAACGAAAGGAATTCATGTCTTTTATTTATTCTAATCACAATCACAGTCCCTACGATTCATGTTTGTGACGGATGCAACGATTCGTAGCATATCTTCGGTGAATAGCAAGCTCTTCCACATGAACATTGTGGGGTGCAAGAACTTGAAGCTCCATTCTATTAACATCTCCGCACCTGGGGACAGCCCTAACACGGACGGTATCCACATAGGAGACTCAAGTGGGGTGACGATCTCCCGTTCAGTAATAGGCACCGGCGACGATTGCATCTCCATTGGCCCCGGCACCTCCAATATCTCCATATCCAACATCTTATGTGGGCCAGGACACGGTATCAGCATCGGTAGCCTTGGAAAGTACCCAAACGAAGGAAATGTGGTGGGCGTGAACGTGAGGAACTGCACCATCGCAGGGACCACCAACGGCCTAAGGATCAAGACATGGCAAGACTCTTCTATCTTGTCTGCATCCGATTTCACATTCAAGGATATAGTCATGAATAATGTCTATAATCCAATCATCATAGATCAAGAGTATTGCCCATATGCATCCTGCACCCAACAGGTACATCTTCACTCACCCGGTACATTGGTTTATGGTTTACTACTTTAAAAAATCTTTGGATCTTCGGCAAAAAATTTATCTAATTCATATTACGTTGGTTTGGCGTTCTATCCCTTAGACCCCTTCGCGTGTTAAGATCAGCGACGTTAGCTTCACAAACATTCGGGGCAGCTCGACGTCACAGGTTGCGGTCAATCTTTTATGCAGCAAAGGCGTGCCATGTCAGAATGTGCGGCTCAACAACATCAACCTGGTCTACAGTGGATTGGGGGGACCTGTCACATCCTCATGTTCTAACATCAAGGGAACTTCCTCTGGCCCACAAAGCCCTCCCTCTTGCCTCTGATCCTCTTCACTTCTTCCTATACATAACTTTTCAACAATTAGAAAAGAAAATTATTATGAAATGTATTTCAGTTGTATTTTATAGTTCGCACATTCAAGAAAATGCATTATTTCTTCTCTCATTGGTTCACACCCCAAGTATAGGGTTGTGATATAGTAATAATCTCGGTAAGACCGAGGTCGAATCCACAGGGACTGAACCTTGTACGTAATCTGAAAGTAACTTAAATTAGAACTAGGCGAAGATGTAATCTAAATCAGAGAAAATTAAGAGAATAATTGTGAATAGATTAATTAAAAATTAATAAAAATAAACGTGGGAACTAGGGTGTCAAGGATCCACTTGTAGCAATTGGGAAGCTACCTTACATTGATTCAAGGACACAACTGGAATCGGAGTCCTATCTTATCCAGTTGGTAAGAAGAGATTTGTTAGATCTCCAAACTTCTCGTGGATCTAATCATCAATAGATAAGAGTGGTGAAGATTTAAAAGTAATTCCGTCACCAAACCATGCCCAGGCGACAAGGCAAACAACAACAATATACCAAACCCACAACCAATCATAAGAGAATTGAGAAGATTAGGAAGATTCCATCACCCAACCATGCCCATGAGACGATGGTCAACAATGGGACTACCTAATTTCACAATCTCAAAACATGAAAAGAAAATATTCAAAGCAATCGTAGATCCATTGTAATTTGAGTCACAACAAACCATTAAATACTAAAAATATTCTTTAATAATCAAACTAGAATCCATAAGGTTCAACAAGACATGAATCAAAACAAAGCAACCAACCTAATCACACTACATGCTTCACCTCTTAGCCCTAGCTAAGAGGTTTAGCTCATCACGGACATGATGAAAATAAAGGCTCTTAAAAACATAAGGGAAGAGGGAAGAAAACTAAAGATGAAGGAATCAAGAAGGAAAGAAAACTCCATGCAGGATGGAGTTTGGCTGTCTCCACCTTGCCTCCACGGCTGCACGTCCCTTAGATTCCCTCTCTTTTCTCTTTTTCTTTCTTTTATAGGCAAAAAGGACGTCAGCTGGGAGAGAGCGTAAGCTCCTTACGCACGTTGCTGCGTATTGCTCTGTTTCTGCGTAAGCGTGCTTGCGTTTGATCAGAATCTGGGATAAAAGATTTTCCTTCTTTCCCGATCCGACTTCTTGCACAGAGTAAAAACCCCCTTATGGATCTTCTGAACAGTTCAGATCTTGCATCTGATCACAGCCAAGGTCGCACAATGGTCCGTAAAAATCGGACGGCGTCCGGACGTTTCCATGCGCACCAACCTGCGCTGGGATGCTCGGTGGGCCCCACATTGGTATTTTCGGATAAATCCGACCCGTTAATTGGATTTCTGGTGAAATTTCAGTCATGTTAGAGTGGTTTTTGTATGGTTTTTGTGCGGTACACTGTATCAAACCAACTCGCCGTTCATCCTGCGTTTTTCGATGATCCACGTGTATACGGATAGAAGGGGCCAAACGGTCACCTTGACGAGGGTCAATCCCCACCTATGGACTCAATTGACGGTCCAGATCATAATAATGAATGATGAGTGGCGTTCACAAGCGAGGAACGGCGGCCGTGCGTAAAGACACTGGAGGGAAAAAAAAAATCTTTACATGTGGGGTCCACTATGATGTGTCGCGGAATCGTCTCCATCCATCCTGTTTAACATATAATTTAAGGGGTTAAGTCAAAAATTGAAGCATATCCAGATATCCGGTGGGCCCCAAATTAGATATTTGGTATCTGATCTATCCGTTAGGATACTTCAACATAGATCCAATGGCTTAAATTTTACATGTACGGTTAATTTATGGTCCTCAGGCCATATATAAATTTTTTGAGCCAAACGGATGGTTGGAACCTTGTGATCTTGCATTCTAGACAATTTTCGGGCCCATTTAATGTGAGTGGCGTGATTTTCTGGGATCTCCGGTATGTAAACTCTTCAATCTCAGTCCTCTAGGGTCCGTCCCTTGCCTTGGTGATTTCAAAGCATCAAATCCACACTTTTAGTACCTTCTTTTCAGTCCAGGCTCCAAAATTCACCTTGCAGCACAAATACGATTAAAATCGGACGTTAAGCATTATCATGTACGTAAAATCAGGTAATAATTGAGGTTTAATATGCAATATTTGACCCTCAACATCATTCATCTTTCTATACAATTTTGGAAATTATACTACTAGAAAAAATAAAGAATGTTACCGTGGGTATTAATATATGGAAATTGATGGATGCTCCCAAGAGAGTAGCGTATGCAAACTCCAAGTGAATCTTTTACTGGATAAATGATTTGATTGTGCTTGATGGCCCACTTGATTCTAATGTGACCGCTTTGAGTGTACTCAGGCTTAGTCTGAGTCCTTGGGCACCACAAGTCTTAAAGTATGGGTTAACTGGATGAGTCGGTCATCCCTGCTGCAGATTGGAGGGACACGTCCTCCATATATAAGATTGAAAAGGGCATCTCTACCACATATAAAAATTGGGGCGGCCATTAGTCGGGCCTAGGCTTGGATGCTTAAGCTTAGCCCGAGGAATGTGCCAATGCCTAAAGTATGGGCCCGATGGTAAGTTAGGTTGGGATAGGGCCAATGATGAGTGGCTCAGCTTGGCTCACTGGCCCAATCCATTAAGTGGACCACCATCATAATGGCTTAAAATACACTTCTTATTGGTTCCTACTGATGTACACGATTAGCATAAATATAATCAGTGGACAATCGAATCGAACACGCCATAACTTGGTGCATGAAGATGAATGATCACCATAGACTTTGTATGACCAAATGGTTGAAATATTAAACCGTTAAGTGTTTTTGGGGCATCTCCCATGGAAGGGGAGCCCATCAAATAATTGATTTTGGTCATTGTAAAAAACCCTAAACGCAACCGTTAGATTTTCGATGTACCTTACCAAAGATAAATACTTTAATATTCCGCAAAAGCATGATTGATAATACTAAGAAACTTGGAAATTACTTTCAGATTGCATGCATGGTGTAAAATAATTAAACTTAAACATTTCAAATTATCGTCCCAGAATAGATGCGTGAGGACTGAAAATTTAAGATTGCCTCATTATGTGGCTACCATAGCGGTGGACATTGAGTACGGTCCTATTTCAACAAGAAATGTCCACAAATTGGCAGATAATATTTCTTTTTTAAGGTCCCATCTTGATGCTGTGATTTAAATGAAAGTGGGGCTACACTAATTACATATTTTATTTTGAGTTAATGTATGCAAAATATACAATCTCTAGGTGATCGAGTGCCAACCTTATACCGTCATGCACTGCAAGAGTATCAAATAACTCCCCCATTGCCATTGTGTTTTGGGAAAATGCCCCATTCAACGCTATACAAGTGGGGCGTGGACATATCGACACTTTGATAGGATTCGATGCCACACTACCAAACTCATGTACCGTGGCCAGTTTCCACCCCTTAATTACATCTGTGAACTGAACTTAACCATTCGTGTTCTCACTTCTGCCATATAGAATCTATGTTCTTACAATCATGATCCGTTGATTATTGTGTCTTTTTTATTTGGATTCAACTATGAGTCATTAGAAACATCCATCTTTGTACCAACTCACCTATTCCAGAAACGTTTCTTAGCATAGCGTGGGCAGCATAGAACTCGGAATGTGAACGATTCCATCATCATTTGAGATACACGCCTGGGTGCAAGTTGGCCTCGGTACCACAATGTAGCAGGTGACTTCATACATTATCAAAAGGAAAAGCACTAGCATACCTAGCTCACTCTCTCTTACTAAAATGCATAGAACCCATCCCATCCATAGGTGCATCATCCCTTTTTTAGCCTTCATCTTAAAATTTTGGCTGATTCAAAACGCAGGTGGACCACCACATAAAATTATACTTAAAAACCTCTATATTCGTGTGGTATGGCCCACCTGAGTTAGGGAATGTTGTGATTCTCAGAAAATTCCTTCATCCTAATCAGCCACATGGATTGGATGGTACTTAAACACAAGGGTGGGCCCCACAAAAAGCTAATGGTGGGCATTCCATCCTAAAGTTTTGCTACACTGTGTTGTTTTTTAGCTCTGGATGGACATAAATTTTAGACAGACGCGGTGGATCTCATGAGACTTCCACCCACGTGGTTCTCGGTGCACAACGTACCTAGAGCGATGCACACTAGCGCAGTTCCTACCAAACGCGAGATTATCTTATCATGGTCACTCCATTTTTTTAAATAAAAATAATAATAACTAATTAATATAGAATTTACATCACAATGCCTTTTCAAAAAGATTTTCAGAAAGATATCACAATAATGGATATTGTTATCATTCATTTACCCAAACTATTTCCATTAGTGTGGCCCAAATGAATCACGAATGGGTATGATTTTTTGGGCCACATGCCAAAAACATTTTGCGGAATTTAATGGTTGTAGTGGATTTCATCTAATTGTCACGGCGCGCCTGATAAAATGAAGGGTGAACATCTCTCCCCCAACTGTTTCCTTTATCATGGCCCACCAGAATCACATCTCATCCTGATTTTTTTTTGAATGGACCTCGCATGGGACTAAACATCTATTGGTCAAAGTGGATCTTACATAAACATCACGGTGATCCCTATGGCCAACGCAATTCCCTTTTTTCTTAATACTCTCTCTGTACGGGTGGAGAGGATTGGTGCGACTTGATCTTTTGTAGGGCCCGCCATGACCTGCATGTAAAATCCACTTATGCCATTAGATGAATAATTCCCATTTGGACCCAGAGCCAAAAATGATTAGGCTGGCTAGTGACTCAAGTGGACCACACCAAGCAAAACATTAATTTGGGAGAGAGATTCTACCCTTGGTTTTATAGGGCCCACCATCATGATTATTAGAAATATACTTCAACCACTCGATGCCTCACTAAAATTTAGGCATGGGGCCTAAAAATAGGCCCATACATGATTTAAGTGCGTCATACGAAGGGAAGCAGTTTTTAGGGCGATCGTTGCCATATACACTTCTTTTTTTCCAATGATGTGGTCCACCTGAATCACCATGAATGGGTTGATATTTAAGCCATTGGCCTAACATGATGACGCACCTCGTAGTCAAAATGGATCTTACATAAACATCACAGTTGGGCCAACCCAAGCTACCGACTGATTTGCTGACATGCCTACCAACTGGTCGTGGAAGAAATGTAACGGAAGGTAGTGGAATGATAATTATAATGATTAATGAGGTGGCTATTTGAAACATGTTCGAAGAAGGTATGGGGATATAAATTCCATAACAATTAGGTAATATTTTTTCTAAACCCTTTTTGTAATAGTAACACCATGACGCGTGCCAAACGGGGCCTAATGTGAGGAGTTACATGATAATCTGACAGCATGTGACACCTGATAAACAGACGGTTAAAATGGTACACGTGCAACATACTAACTCAAGTAAATTGTTGAAACTACTCTAGATAAGTTAGAATATGAAAATCATATTGGTTGGACCATCCTAATTAACCTCGGATTCTTGGACACATATTTTTTAATATTTAAGACCATAGGATATTTTTCATTTTTGGCAGTGCAATCACTGCCCACCGATCTAATAATTAGAGAGTTCAGTAAAATTAAATTTTGGTTCATGATACATTTGGTTTGGATGGTTTACTTGAGTTACTTGTGTGCCACCTACGCAATTTCTCAATAGTTTACCACCTGCGTATCATCAGTCATACTGCCGAGTACGGGAGCATTTCTCAGCCTAAAAATAGGAGAAGTTGGCAACTGCAACTACAGGACATAAGATCTAAATATAGAGAGATGTTATGCATGTAAAATAAATGCAATAGAAAGGAATGCGTGACATGCCCCGTTCGGCTGCACACATGGCTATTAAAGAGTCAGTCAGGACCGTTCATCTAGTCGACGCTAACATAAATAGTCAGTTTTTCAGAAATCACTTCAATATGATAAGCCTGGCCCTTACTCTGTGGTCCTTTCCCCATAAAATATCAACCTTTACTACTTCTCACTTCTACCATCCATTAAGATCCTACCAACCAGATGACGAGGATCATTCATTTTGTGTAAGCTTGTAACCGTGGCCCATCCATGGTAGTCCAAATGTACCCCCTACCAACTGGACGGTAAGGGATGTCTCAACCGCACAATTCCGTCAAGGATGTGTTTCTCGTGGAACAGCAAGGATGGTGAGTTGTTAAAACCTTCAAAACTAAAAGAAGTTGGAGAGAGAGAGAAAGAGAGATGAGGACGTTAGTACACCTACTGTATAAATACCCCATGCAAATGCTCTCATTCCATCCATTGAAAAAAGCAAGTTGAGAAAATCACAATCCAAAAACATAGTTTCCACTATTAGTGAAATGGGTTCGAAATCGAATCTTCAGACAGCCTGTTTGGTGTTCTTGTTTGCATGGGTGGCCGAAGCCGTCGCGCCGGCGAAAGTTTTCAATGTGAAGGATTTCGGTGCAATCGCTGACGGAAAAACAGACAGCAGCAAGGTGAGAATGCACATACAATGATATATGATTCTCACGTGCAATGCACGTGCATCTCATTACTACACACCATTGAAATTATTCATGTGTTTGTATGTTTTGTAGGCGTTGTTGGATGCATGGAAGGAGGCATGTGCGTGGGATGGTATGGGTAGGGTTTTGATTCCCAATGGGACATTCCTTGTGGGTCCTGTTGTATTCAAAGGGCCATGCAAGGGTGCTATTGTATTTCAGGTCGCCGGGGTGGTGAAGGCACCTGGTCTTGAGAAGTTCGAATCGGACGGTTGGATAGAGTTCAAATACATTAATGGCTTGATGGTCACAGGAGGTGGGACATTCGACGGTCAAGGAGCTTTAGCTTGGCCACACAATAAATGCCCCAAGATGAAGAAATGCAAGCTCTTACCAACGGTACGTTTTGTTATGGTCCCTGTCAAGAGACTGGGATGGCATATATGAAGATGACTAACGAAAGGAATTCATGTCTTTTATTTATTCTAATCACAATCACAGTCCCTACGATTCATGTTTGTGACGGATGCAACGATTCGTAGCATATCTTCGGTGAATAGCAAGCTCTTCCACATGAACATTGTGGGGTGCAAGAACTTGAAGCTCCATTCTATTAACATCTCCGCACCTGGGGACAGCCCTAACACGGACGGTATCCACATAGGAGACTCAAGTGGGGTGACGATCTCCCGTTCAGTAATAGGCACCGGCGACGATTGCATCTCCATTGGCCCCGGCACCTCCAATATCTCCATATCCAACATCTTATGTGGGCCAGGACACGGTATCAGCATCGGTAGCCTTGGAAAGTACCCAAACGAAGGAAATGTGGTGGGCGTGAACGTGAGGAACTGCACCATCGCAGGGACCACCAACGGCTTAAGGATCAAGACATGGCAAGACTCTTCTATCTTGTCTGCATCCGATTTCACATTCAAGGATATAGTCATGAATAATGTCTATAATCCAATCATCATAGATCAAGAGTATTGCCCATATGCATCCTGCACCCAACAGGTACATCTTCACTCACCCGGTACATTGGTTTATGGTTTACTACTTTAAAAAATCTTTGGATCTTCGGCAAAAAATTTATCTAATTCATATTACGTTGGTTTGGCGTTCTATCCCTTAGACCCCTTCGCGTGTTAAGATCAGCGACGTTAGCTTCACAAACATTCGGGGCAGCTCGACGTCACAGGTTGCGGTCAATCTTTTATGCAGCAAAGGCGTGCCATGTCAGAATGTGCGGCTCAACAACATCAACCTGGTCTACAGTGGATTGGGGGGACCTGTCACATCCTCATGTTCTAACATCAAGGGAACTTCCTCTGGCCCACAAAGCCCTCCCTCTTGCCTCTGATCCTCTTCACTTCTTCCTATACATAACTTTTCAACAATTAGAAAAGAAAATTATTATGAAATGTATTTCAGTTGTATTTTATAGTTCGCACATTCAAGAAAATGCATTATTTCTTCTCTCATTGGTTCACACCCCAAGTATAGGGTTGTGATATAGTAATAATCTCGGTAAGACCGAGGTCGAATCTACAGGGACTGAACCTTGTACGTAATCTGAAAGTAACTTAAATTAGAACTAGGCGAAGATGTAATCTAAATCAGAGAAAATTAAGAGAATAATTGTGAATAGATTAATTAAAAATTAATAAAAATAAACGTGGGAACTAGGGTGTCAAGGATCCACTTGTAGCAATTGGGAAGCTACCTTACATTGATTCAAGGACACAACTGGAATCGGAGTCCTATCTTATCCAGTTGGTAAGAAGAGATTTGTTAGATCTCCAAACTTCTCGTGGATCTAATCATCAATAGATAAGAGTGGTGAAGATTTAAAAGTAATTCCGTCACCAAACCATGCCCAGGCGACAAGGCAAACAACAACAATATACCAAACCCACAACCAATCATAAGAGAATTGAGAAGATTAGGAAGATTCCATCACCCAACCATGCCCATGAGACGATGGTCAACAATGGGACTACCTAATTTCACAATCTCAAAACATGAAAAGAAAATATTCAAAGCAATCGCAGATCCATTGTAATTTGAGTCACAACAAACCATTAAATACTAAAAATATTCTTTAATAATCAAACTAGAATCCATAAGGTTCAACAAGACATGAATCAAAACAAAGCAACCAACCTAATCACACTACATGCTTCACCTCTTAGCCCTAGCTAAGAGGTTTAGCTCATCACGGACATGATGAAAATAAAGGCTCTTAAAAACATAAGGGAAGAGGGAAGAAAACTAAAGATGAAGGAATCAAGAAGGAAAGAAAACTCCATGCAGGATGGAGTTTGGCTGTCTCCACCTTGCCTCCACGGCTGCACGTCCCTTAGATTCCCTCTCTTTTCTCTTTTTCTTTCTTTTATAGGCAAAAAGGACGTCGGCTGGGAGAGAGCGCAAGCTCCTTACGCACGTTGCTGCGTATTGCTCTGTTTCTGCGTAAGCGTGCTTGGGTTTGATCAGAATCTGGGATAAAAGATTTTCCTTCTTTCCCGATCCGACTTCTTGCACAGAGTAAAAACCCCCTTATGGATCTTCTGAACAGTTCAGATCTTGCATCTGATCACAGCCAAGGTCGCACAATGGTCCGTAAAAATCGGACGGCGTCCGGACGTTTCCATGCGCACCAACCTGCGCTGGGATGCTCGGTGGGCCCCACATTGGTATTTTTGGATAAATTCGACCCGTTAATTGGATTTCTGGTGAAATTTCAGTCATGTTAGAGTGGTTTTTGTATGGTTTTTGTGCGGTACACTGTATCAAACCAACTCGCCGTTCATCCTGCGTTTTTCGATGATCCACGTGTATACGGATAGAAGGGGCCAAATGGTGACCTTGAGGAGGGTCAATCCCCACCTATGGACTCAATTGACGGTCCAGATCATAATAATGAATGATGTGTGGCGTTCACAAGCGAGGAACGGCGGCCGTGTGTAAAGACACTGGAGGGAAAAAAAAATCTTTTAAGAAATTGTCAGTCAGCAGGCTGTTGAGGGTCAAATATTGCATATTAGACCCCATTGATTGCATGGATTTACGATTATGATACTGCTTAACGGCCTGAATTAATCGTGTTTGTAATGCAGGGTGTGTTTAAGAGCCTGGACTGAAAAATGGTGCTAAATGTATGGATTGACGCTCTGAATTTACCAAGGGCAAGGGACGGACTCCAGGGGACCAAGATCAACGGAATTACACGCCAGGGGTCCGAGAAAATTGAGAAACTGAAGCTCAAGCGGCCTGAAAGTCAGCCAAAATGCAAGATCACTGGGTTTCCGCCATTTGCTTGGTTCGAAACTTCATACATGGCCTAAGGACCATAAATTAACCGTACATGTCGAAAATCAGCCATTGGATCTTTGTGGAAATGTCCCAACGGACAAATCAGCCCACAAATTATCAATCTGGGGCCCGCCTGATATCTTGAAATACTTCAATTTTGGTGTTAACCATTTAAATTATGTGGCAACCAGGTTGGATGGAGCTGATCTCTCATATACATCACCGTGGGACCCACATGTGCATTGCACATGTTCAGCGTCGGTGCACTAACCGTGCACGGCAACGCAGAGACGGTCAAATCGTCTCTTGACCGAGCTTTCCCTCTCCAATTCAATTTCTTTCCTGCGAAAGAAACAGGGGGTTGCGGCTGATATTTAGTGGGCCACCACCTTCGATCACGCGACCAATCCGGACCGTCCATTCGTTCCAGAAGGTCGAACCAACTGTACAAAAGGAGTTTCTCCAAACCCATGCACACATACTCAGAAGAGTCTTGATCCAACGTAGTTTGGACGGTAGAATGATATTCTTGATGGGCCACACTAAATGTGACCCGAACAACATCAAATCCGACCAGTTTTGCGAGACCAATCCAATGGTCGGAATGGATTTATGGGCTAACAACTGATCCTAGGCCACACAAAGCATCAGCGAATGCTCTGTTGCAACGTCCGTGAAAACCGGACGCCGCCCGGCTTTCTCGGGCCATTGTGCGCTCTTGGGGGCGATCGGACGGACGATCTGAACCATTCATCATGTAGGTCTGCCAAAAAACTCCCAGAGGACGTTGTCCTTTTGGAAAGATAGCAAAGAAGAAGAAGAGTGGAGACGCCGCATTCATGACTGCGTGAGGTATCGTCGCAGCAGAGGGCGTGCGTAAAGTCCGACTCCAGCAAGGTCTCTCTCCAAAAACCTCCGTCTGCACTGCCCTGGCACATATAAAATGGAGAGAGAGAGAGAAGAGTGGGGGGAGGTGAGCAACAGTTTGGCTTGGACGATTGCACAAAAGAAAGAGAGTGGAGTTTGGTATTTCTTTTGTTTATTTTCTTTTTTTCTTTTTATTTTATTTTACTTTGTTTAAAGGATCAAGCCGCATCATGCCTGTGTGTGGCTAAACCTCTTAGCTAGGGCTAAGAGGTGAAGCCTGTAGCGAGATGGGAGATTCTATTTTGTGCCCTTAATTTAAAATTCATAAACTGAATTTGATTTTAGTTGATTATTAAAGGAATATTTTTCTTAGTCTTTAATGGTCTGTTGTGACTGAAATTACAATGGGTTTGCAATGGCTTTGAGTATTTCTTTCCCCTTTTTATGTTTATGAAGTCAGGAAGCCCTGTTGTTCATCATTGTTCCATGGGCATGGTAGGATGACAGTACCCTTCCTGATCTTCATACATTGTTGGTTGGTTGGTAATTAGTTTGATTCTGTTGTTTACTTTGTCTCCTGGGCATGGTTTGGTGATGGAATCCATTCTAACTCATATACCTTTCATCTCTTGAAAACTATATCAAAGGAAGTCTAGTTGATTTCCATGATTTTTGAAGCAGGCATAAGATCTCCTTGATCTCTATAAGTGGATCCTCTGAATCCCTAGTTTCCTTCCTCTGAATTACTTAAGTTTTAGATAATTATTCCACAATTATTCCCTAAATTTTATTTGGTTTAAATCACATCTTAGTTTAGTTCTAGTTCTACTTGGTTTCAGATAACGTACAGGTATCAGTCCTTTGGGATTCGACCTCGGTCTTACCGAGTTTATTACTACATCACAACCCTATACTTGGGGAGTGAACAAGTTTTTAGCGCCGTTGCCGGGGATTAGTTGCCTGCTCCAATCTGCCACTGGGCTGTAGAGTCCACTATGATGTGTCAAGGAATCGTCTCCGTCCATCCTGTTTAACATATAATTTAAGGGGTTAAGTCAAAAATTGAAGCATATCCAGATATCCGGTGGGCCCCAAATCAGAAATTTGGTATCTGATCTATCCGTTAGGACACTTCAACATAGATCCAATGGCTTAAATTTTACATGTACGGTTAATTTATGGTCCTCAGGCCATATAAATTTTTGAGCCAAACGGATGGTTGGAACCTTGTGATCTTGCATTCTGGACGATTTTCGGGCCTGTTTAATGTGAGTGGCATGATTTTCTGGGATCTCTGGTATGTAAACTCTTCAATATCAGTCCTCTAGGGTCCGTCCCTTACCTTGGTGATTTCAGAGCATCAATCCACACTTTTAGTACCTTTTTTCAGTCCAGGCTCCTAAATTCACCTTGCAGCACAAATACGATTAAAATAGGACGTTAAGCATTATCATGTACATAAAATCAGGTAATAATTGAGGTTTAAAATGCAATATTTGACCCTCAACATCATTCATCTTTCTATACAATTTTGGAAATTATACTACTAGAAAAAATAAAGAATGTTACCGTGGGTATTAATATATGGAAATTGATGGATGCTCCCAAGAGAGTAGCGTCTGCAAACTCCAAGTGAATCTTTTACTAGATAAATGATTTGATTGTGCTTGATGGCCCACTTGATTCTGATGTGACCGCTTTGAATGTACTCAGGCTTAGTCTGAGTCATTGGGCACCACAAGTCTTAAAGTAAGGGTTAACTGGATGAGTCGGTCATCCCTGCTGCAGATTGGAGGGACACGTCCTCTATATATAAGATTGAAAAGGGCATCTCTACAACATATAAAAATTGGGGCGGCCATTAGTCGGGCCTAGGCTTGGATGCTTAAGCTTAGCCCGAGGAATGTGCCAATGCCTAAAGTATGGGCCCGATGGTAGGTTGGGTTGGGCTAGGGCCAATGATGTGTGGCTCAGCTTGGCTCACTGGCCCGATCCATTAAGTGGACCACCATCATAATGGCTTAAATACACTTCTTATTGGTTCCTACTGACGTACACGATTAGCATAAATATAATCAGTGGACAATTGAATCGAACACGCCATAACTTGGTGCATGAAGATGAATGATCACCATAGACTTTGTATGACCAAATGGTTGAAATATTAAACCGTTAAGTGTTTTTGAGGCATCTCCCATGGAAGGGGAGCCCATCAAATAATTGATTTTGGTCATTGTAAAAAACCCTAAATGCAATCGTTAGATTTTCGATGTACCTTACCAAAGATAAATACTTTAATATTCCGCAAAAGCATGATTGATAATATTAAGACACTTGGAAATTACTTTCAGATTGCATGCATGGTGTAAAATAATTAAACTTAAACATTTCAAATTATCGTCCCAAAATAGATGCGTCAGGACTGAAAATTTAAGATTACCTCATTATGTGGTTACCATAGTGGTGGACATTGAGTACGGTCCTATTTCAACAAGAAATGTCCACAAATCAGCGGATAATATTTCTTTTTTAAAGTCTCATCTTGATGCTGTGATTTAAATGAAAGTGGGGCTACACTAATTACATATTTTATTTTGAGTTAATGTATGCAAAATATACAATCTCTAGGTGACCAAGTGCCAACCTTCAACCGTCATGTGCTGCGAGAGTATCAAATAACTCCCCCATTGCCATTGTGTTTTGGGAAAATGCCCCATTCAACGCTATAAAAGTGGGGCGTGGACATATCGACACTTTGATAGGATTCGATGCCACATTGCCAAACTCATGTACGTGGCCAGTTTCCACCCCTTAATTACATATGTGAACTGATCTTAACCATTCGTGTTCTCACTTCTGCCATATAGAAGCCATGTTCTTACAATCATGATCCGTTGATTATTGTGTCCTTTTGATCTTGGATTCAACTATGAGTCATTAGAAACATCCATCTTCGTACCAACTCATCCATTCCAGAAACGTTTCTTAGCATGCCGTGGGCAGCATAGAACCCGGAATCTGAACGATTCTATCATCATTTGAGATACACGCCTGGGTGAAAATTGGCCTCGGTACCGTCATATAGCAGGTGACACCATACATTATCAAAAGGAAAAGTATGCACTAGCATACCTAAGTCACTCTCTCTTACTAAAATGCATAAAATCCATCCTATATATCCATAGGTTCATCATCCCTTTTTTAGCCTTCATCTTAAAATTTTGGCTGATTCAAAACTCAGGTGGACCACCACATAAAATTATACTTAAAAACCTCTATATTCAAGTGGTATGGCCCACCTAAGTTAGGGAATGTTGTGATTCTCAGAAAATTCCTTCATCCTAAGGAGGCACATGGATTGGATGGTACTTAAACACAAGGGTGGGCCCCACAAAAAGCTAATGGTGGGCATTCCATCCTAACGTTTTGCTATAGTGTGTTGTTCTTTAGCTCTGGATGGACATAAATTTTACACGGATGCGGTGGATCTCATGAGGCTTCGACCCACGTGGTTCTCGGTGCACAACGTACCTAGAGCGATGCACACTATCGCGACACCTACCAAACGCGAGATTATCTTATCATGGTCACTCCATTTTTTTAAAAAATAATAATAATAATGATAACTAATTAATCTAGAATTTACATCCCAATGCCTTTTCAAAAAGGTTTTCAGAAAGATATCACAATAATGGATATTGTTATCATTCACCTACCCAAATTGTTTCCATTAGTGTGGCCCAAATGAATCACGAATGGGTATGAATTTTTGGGCCACATGCCAAAAACATTTTATGGAATTTAATGGTTGTAGTGGATTTCATTTAATTGTCACGGCGCGCCCGATAAAATGAAGGGTGAACATCTCTCCCCCAACTGTTTCCTTTATCGTGGCCCACCAGAATCACATCCTATCCTGATTTTTTGTCAATGGACCTCGCATGGGACTAAACATCTATTAGTCAAAGTGGATCTTACATAAACATCATGGTGATCCCTATGGCCAATGCAATTCCATTTTTTTTTAATAATCTCTCCATACTGATGGAAAGGATTGGTGCGACTTGATCTTTTGCAGGGCCCACCATGACCTGCATGCAAAATCCACTTATGCCATTAGAAGAATAATTCCCATTTGGGCCCGAAGCCAAAAATGATTAGGCTGGCTTGTGATTCAAGTGGGCCACACCGAGCAAAACATTAATTTGGGAGAGAGATTCTACCCTTGGTTTTATAGGGCCCACCATCATGATTATTAGAAATATACTTCAACCACTCGATGCCTCACTAAAATTTAGGCATGGGGCCTAAAAATAGGCCCATACGTGATTTAAGTGCGCCATATGAAGGGAAACAGTTTTTAGGGTGATCGTTGCCATAGACACTTTTTTTCCCAATAATGTGGTCCACCTGAATCACCACGAATGGGTTGATACTTAAGCCATTGGCCTAACATGATGACGCACCTCGTAGTCGGAATGAATCTTACATAAACATCACAGTTGGGCCAACCCAAGCAACCGACCCATTAGCTGACACACCTACCAACTAGTTGTGGAAGAAATGTAACGAAAGGTAGTGGAATGATAATTATAATGATTAATGAGGTGGCTATTTGAAACATGTTCGAAGAAGGTATGAGGATGAAAATTCCATAACAATTACGTAATATTTTTTCTAAACCCTTTTTGTACTAATAGCACCGTGACGCGTGCCGAACGGGGCCTAAGGTGAGGAGTTACATGATAATCTGACAGCATGTGACACCTGATAGATGGACAGTTAAAATGGTACATGTGTAACATACTAACTCAAGTAAATTGTTGAAACTACTCTAGATAAGTTAGAATATGAAAATCATATTGTTTAGACAATCTTAATTAACCTCTGATTCTTGGACACATATTTTTTAATTAAGACCATAGGATATTTTTCATTTTTGACAGTGCAATCATTGCCCACCATCTAATAATTAGAGAGTTCAGTAAAATTAAATTTTGGTTCATGATACATTTGGTTTGGATGGTTTACTTGGTTTACTTGTGTGCCACCTACGCAATTTCTCAATAGTTTACCACCTGCGTATCATCAGTCATACTGTCGAGTACAAGAGCATTTCTCAGCCTAAAAATAGGAGAAGTTGGCAACTACAACTACAGGACATAAGATCTAAATATAGAGAGATGTTATACATATAAAATAAATGCAATAGAAAGGAGTGCATGACATGCTCCATTCGGCTGCACACGTGGCTATTAAAGAGCCAGTCGGGACCGTTCATCCAGTAGACGCTAACATAAATAGTCAGTTTTTCAGAAATCACTTCAATATGATAAGCCTGACCCTTACTTTGTGGTCCTTTCCCCATAAAATATCAACCTTTAGTACTTCTCACTTCTACCATCCATTAAGATCCTACCAACCAGATGACGAGGATCATTCATTTTGTGTAAGCTTGTAACCCTGGCCCATCCATGGCAGTCCAGATGTACCCCCTACCAACTAGATGGTAAGGGATGTCTCAACTGCACAATTCCGTCAAGGATGTGTTCCTCGTGGAATGGCAAGGATGGTGAGTTGTTAAAACCTTCAAAACTAAAAGAAGTTGGAGAGAGAAAGAAAGAGAGATGAGGACGTTAGTACACCCACTGTATAAATACCCCATGCAAATGCTCTCATTCCATCCATTGAATAAAGCAAGTTGAGAAAATCACAATCCAAAAATATATTTTCCATTATTAGTGAAATGGGTTCGAAATCGAATCTTCAGACAGCCTGTTTGGTGTTCTTATTTGCATGGGTGGCCGAAGCCATCGCACCGGCGAAAGTTTTCAATGTGAAGGATTTCGGTGCAATCGTCGGCGGCAAAACAGACAACAGCAAGGTGAGAATGCACATACAATGAGATTGGATTCTCACGTGCAATGCACGTGCATCTCATTACTACACACCATTGAAATTATTCATGTGTTTATATGTTTTGTAGGCATTGTTGGATGCGTGGAAGGAGGCATGTGCATGGGATGGTATGGGTAGGGTTTTGATTCCCAAAGGGACATTCCTTGTGGGTCCGGTTGTATTCAAAGGGCCATGCAAGGGTGCTATTGTATTTCAGGTCGCTGGGGTGGTGAAGGCGCCTGGTCTTGAGAAGTTCGAATCGGACGGTTGGATAGAGTTCCAATACATAAACGGCTTGATGGTCACAGGAGGTGGGACATTCGACGGTCAAGGAGCTTTAGCTTGGCCACACAATAAATGCCCCAAGATGAAGAAATGCAAGCTCTTACCAACGGTATGTTTTGTTATGGTCCTGTTAAGAGACTGGGATGACATATATGAAGATGACTAACGAAAGGAATTCATGTCTTTTATTTATTGTAATCACAATCACAGTCCCTACGATTCATGTTTGTGACGGATGCAACGATTCGTAGCATATCTTCGGTGAATAGCAAGCTCTTCCACATGAACATTGTGGGGTGCAAGAACTTGAAGCTCCATTCTATTAACATCTCCGCACCTGGGGACAGCCCTAACACGGACGGTATCCACATAGGAGACTCAAGTGGGGTGACGATCTCCCATTCAGTAATAGGCACCGGCGACGATTGCATCTCTATTGGCCCTGGCACCTCCAATATCTCCATATCCAACATCTTATGTGGGCCAGGACATGGTATCAGCATTGGTAGCCTTGGAAAGTACCCGAACGAAGGAAATGTGGTGGGCGTGAACGTGAGGAACTGCACCATCACAGGGACCACCAACGGCCTAAGGATCAAGACATGGCAAGACTCTTCTATCTTGTCTGCATCCGATTTCACATTCAAGGATATAGTCATGAACAATGTCTATAATCCAATCATCATAGATCAAGAGTATTGCCCATATGCATCCTGCACCCAACAGGTACATCTTCACTCACTCGGTACATTGGTTTATTGTTTACTACTTTAAAAAATCTTTGGATCTTCGGCAAAAAATTTATCTAATTCATATTACGTTTGTTTGGCGTTCTATCCTTTAGACTCCTTCGCGTGTTAAGATTAGCGACGTTAGCTTCATAAACATTCGTGGCAGCTCGACGTCTCAAGTTGCGGTCAATCTTTTATGCAGCAAAGGCGTGCCATGTCAGAATGTGCGGCTCAACAACATCAACCTGGTCTACAGTGGATTGGGGGGACCTGCCACATCCTCATGTTCTAACATCAAGGGAACTTCCTCTGGCTCACAAAGCCCTCCCTCTTGCCTCTGATCCTCTTCACTTCTTCTTATACATAGCTTTTCAACAATTAGAAAAGAAATTTATAATGAAATGTATTTCAATTGTATTTTATAGTTCGCACATTCAAGAAAATGCATTATTTCTTCTCTCATTCATCTTTCTGTGTGATTTTGGAAATTATACTACTAGAAAAAATAAAGGATCTCACCGTGGGTATTAATATATGGAAATTGATGGACGCTCCTAGGAGAGTAGCGTATGCAAACTCTGAGTGAATATTTTACCAGATAAATGATTTGACTGTGCTTGATGGCTCACTTGATTCCGATGTGACCGCTTTGAGTGTACTTAGGCTTAATCTGAGTCCTTGGGTACCACAAGTCTTAAAGGGCTGACTCTGACCAATGTGGATGAGTGGGTCATCCCTGCTGCAGATTGGAGGGACACGTCCTCTATATATAAGATTGAAAAGGGCATCTCTGCCACATAAAAATTGGGGCAGCCATTGGTCGGTCCTAGGCTTGGATGCTTAAGCTTAGTCCGAGGGATGTGCCAATGCCTAAAGTATGGGCCCGATGGTAGGCTGGGCTGGGCTAGGGCCAATGATCAGTGGATCAGCTTGGCTCACTAGCCCAATCTATTTAGTGGACCACCATCATTGTCACACCCCAAACTCGAAAAACGGGCTCACAAAATTTTTGATCGCCGAATCCGGTGCCGACAGCCTCCATAGTACCCCTTTCTCGGCTCTCAGCGCCCATACACCAGGTTTCGATCCTGGTACCCTATAAGAAGGATTTTTCAACGTACATTTCTCTTATAAGAAGCATAACCACAAGTATACACAAATCACAAAGGTAACATCATCATCACATATCTACTAATATAAACAGTTGAATACAGTGCTAAAAGGGAAATACATATATCAATAATCAAGCTCCAAAGGTCCGCTGCATGCTCCAAGCTCAATGCTGCTGCAACCTAACGTCACCCGCAGCATCTATCGTGCATAAGCTTATAGAAAGCTTAGAGGGTGGTGAAAGTGTGTGTAAGGTAAGTGCCAAGAATGCAATACAATGCCATAAATCATACAACAACGGCAATACAGGTAAGATCATGAATCATACAATATCAGAGTAAGCAGAAATATACTAGTAAGTCCATGAGTGTCATCAGTCGTACCAAGGTTATGCGATACAAGGCATGAATGCTAACGTCCATATCAAAGTTATGCGATGCAAGAACATAATAAGCCAATATCAGATACCGACGATGCAATGCAATATTCAAATCCTGATGAGTCCATGAATACGGTCAGCCGTATCTAAGCCATATAAATGCAGAAACATAGCAACCTAAAATGCCACATGCCGCAGATGTAATGTAATGTGCAATGCGAATGGAATGACCAAGCTGGAGTGTGAAGTCGAGATGATAGTACGTAGTATCTCAAGTTAGGGGGTCTATTACAAAGGACTTCTATCCAAACCAGTCCCATACCTAAATTTGGATAGTTAGACCCAATGTAGTAGACTCCTGATCTCAGGTTAGTCATGCACCCAACTGAAATCCTGGCCATGAGAAGGTATACAACAATTAGTTACGCACCACCAGCGTGAGTGGATAGTGAATGAATGAGTAAAATGCTGAGTATACAACTCTTGCTCAATAAGTCCACATATCAATACCGTACATCTCTGGGATCATCACCAGGGTGTAGTACACTTTACATATAATCGCCACCCACTGGACGTGCAATCAGGCAAGTGGAAGAGACCTCATTATCCGCCTGGCCAGTAGTCAGTCAATATCTATCCGGCACGTCGATAGCGGATCCAATTACGAGTTGGTCAAACTCAGCCTGCCTATGCCCACTACCTACGGGCGGGTAAGGCCATAACCCCTTCCCAACTGACTACGACACAGTGGGAGACGCGGCCTACTAGTATTCGGCACTTGAGCGCTCATGTATCCACTCAGTCTAGACGTTGGGGAGTCTCCTGGCCACAGAGGTGTCAGGATTTTCACCTAAGGACATCTATGACGCCTTAATGCTAGTAACAGATTTTCGGTGTCCCATCTGGTCATCCACGACATGCCTGTAAGGCTACGGCCCTAATGTCGCTAGGGTGTATAGTAATCATAACACACAATGCAAGATGCATGAGTCATACAATCCAGTCATGCATCAATCCTTCGTATACCATGCGCTCATGTGAGACAATCTCCGCCTATCATGGAGTCTTATAACAACTTGCCCAATGGTATATGCAATGGTTAACCACATCTCATAACAAACATGCAAATGATGCGTATGGGTATGTATCATGATGCTATGCTGTCACATACTCATAATTGGTATCGATAATTGGCCTATCAAAGGGCCTAAGGGAAGGTCACAATAAGGACATTTAACCATCATTATCCATCAATGTGGACATTTAACGAACATTGCTCCTAAGGAGTGCCCTATATAGAGCCAAACATATAGTGGACGCATGGCCTCACACAAGGGCTTAATATACAGCACACTAGGCCATAAATACATCACATCGGGCCTCATCAATGGCCACAATTACATCACAATGGGCCCCATACAATCACAATGGGCAACATACAATCACAATGGGCTACATACAATCACCATGGGCCACATACAATCTCAATGAGCCACATACAGTCACAATGGGCCACATACAATCTCAATGGGCCACATACAATCTCAATGGGCCTTACACAAGGGTCTCATACATCAAGTGGGCCGCATTATATGGGTCTTATATATCACATTGGTCCTCATCATATGGGTTTCATATACAACACATCGGGCCGCATTATATGGGCCTAGTACACATCACTATAGGCCGCATCACATGGGCCTAATACACATCACTATGGGCCTCTCACATGGGCTAATACACATCACTATGGGCCTCATCACATAGGCCTAATATACATCACTATGGGCCACTCACACGGGCCTAATACAATCACTATGGGCCTCATCACATGGGCCTATTACACATCACTATGGGCCACAACATATGGGCCAAAAATACATCTAATTGGGCCTTACCAAATGGGCCAGAAATATACCTCAATGGGCCTTACCAAATGGACCAGAAATACATCAAAATAAGCTGAAAATATATTACAATGGGCCATGACATATGGGCGGGAAATACATTATAATGGGCCATAAATACTTCGTATTGGGCCTCACCATCTGGGCCATAAATACATAATAATAGGCCACAACCCATGGCCCTCAAATATATCACAATGGGCCACAACCCATAGGCCTCAAATATATCACAATGGGACACGACATATGGGCCGGAATACATCACAATGGGCCTCATCATATGGGCCGAAAATACATCTAATTGGGCCGCATCCACGGGCTACACCAATAGGCCTCATATACATCAAGTGGGCCACATCAATGGGCCTTATATACATCAAGTGGGCCGCATCAATGGGCCTCATATACATCAAGTGGGCCGCATCAATGGGCCATACTAATGGGCCTCAAATACACAATAGGTGGCCTCAAATACATCTAATCGGGCCCACCATTCTAGGTGAGCTATCTACACCATACATCTATTTTTAGAGATCACTTACCTAAAAATGAATCATATCAAAAGATCATCTGGACCATACCACAAATAATAGTGGTGATAATGATTTTCATGGTTAAACAAATCATAGGGCCCACCATAAAGTTTGTTCTCCATCCAATCTGATCATAAGGTCATAAAGACCTGGATTTAGAGGGTAAACAAATATCATATTGGTCCAAAATTTCTGTGACCCAAAAAGGGTTTAAATGGTAGACGTTCAATCCCCACTATTTTCTGCAGTGTGGTCCACTTGATAAATAGATTTGCCTCATTTTTAGTCTCAAGCCTTAAGACAAGCTCGCCAAAGGATGAATGGTTCGGATGTAACACAAACATCAAAGGTGGGTCCATGCCCAGCTGGACGGTTTAGGTATAACACATACATCGTATGGGACCCACAAGGCCTGCTGACGTTGTCAGCAGCCATCTAGCTGGTGTGAACTCACCAGCCAATCCGTTCAACAGGTGGGTCCCACGTGAGGCCCACTACATGCATATACATATATATCATATGTATATAATATTATATTATATTATATTTTTTTTGAAGGAGCTAGATAGACGTTGCATAGATGGTGTAAGATATAACACATATTTCAAGTGGGTCCCACTCCCACATGTGCCACATGTGTGGGATGGGCCCACGTCCAAACATATGGACGGCACATACCTCATGGTAGTGGGATCCATTTCCCAAACAGATGGACAGTTTGGATACATCCTCGTGATCAGGCCCATAGAACTTCCTGACGCCAATGCAGCAGTAGGGGCCACGTCCTTAGATGGACGGTCTAGATTAACAGATACATCACGGTGGAGTCCCACCATCCCAACAAATGGACGGTGAGGATATACAATACATACTTCAAGGGGACCCACTGTCCTTAGCAGCTGGATGTGTGGACTGCCACACGTCCAGATGGGTCCCACATCCAAAGCCTGTTGGAGGGTGGCATGGACGATCTATCTAGCAGCAAGGCGGGCCCCGCCTGCTGGACGGACGACGTGGATAATACATCAAGGTGGGCTATGAAATATGGGAAGAGAGAGAGAGAGAGAGAGAGAGAAACGGGGGAAATGGGAGGGACCCCGCCACTATGGGTCCCTCTAAATACAATGCATACATCAAGTGGATCCCATAACAAGTGGGCCTAAATCAAAACTAAGATGATGAATACCCACCGATCGTCTTCTTGGACTTCTTCTTCCACCGATGTGTCATAGAGCTCCATGGAATGCATTTCAATGGTCGAGATGAAGCTTGGATGGTGGAGATGGGAGGTAGGAAGGTAGGCCACACTAGCTTCTGCTCCCTCCCATGGAAACATTTGGACGTTGGGTTTCTTAGGGGGAAAAATGAGAGAGAGAGGTTGTAAGAGAGAGAGAGATGGATGAGTGATGAGTGTGAGTGATGGGCATACTTGATAAGTAAGGATTATAAGAGAGAGAGTTGACTTTGGGGATGGTGGTTGTGATGGGAGTGACGGGTGTACTTGACATTTTATGTGATTGATTGACGGGATATTCTCTTGGGATTTCAAATGCGTGGTGTTTCCTCGAACTGAACGCGGGCCCATATCTTCTGGCCCGGGTATTGCCTCGGCGCGGCATAGAAACTGCGGTGACAGCGAGGTCGCTAGGGTACAAGTCTCGGGTCGAGTCGACTCTGGAATGCGGGATACGACTCAGGATTACACACAAACACCGGTTACAGAGTTGCAGATCGCAGGTCGTCGAAATTCGACCGGGAGGACCGCGGAAGACTACAAAATGGTACGGGCTAGGATACGGGTCTCACAATCATAATGGCTTAAAATACACTTCTTATTGGTTCCTACTGACGTACACGTTTAGCATAAATATAATCAGTGGACAATTGAATTGAACATGCCATAACTTGGTGCATGAAGATGAACGGTCACCATAGACTTTGTATGACCAAATGGTTGAAATATTACACCATGAAGTGTTTTTAGGGCATCTCCCATGGAAGGAGAGCCCATCAAATAATTGATTTTAGCCATTGTAAAAAAACCCCAAACGCAATCGTTAGATTTTTGACGTACCTTACCGAAGATAAATACTTTAATATTCCGCCAAAGCTTGATTGATAATACCAAGACACTTGGAAATTACTTTCAGATTGCATGCATGGTGTAAAATAATTAAACTTAAACATCTCAAATTATTGTCCTAGAATAGATGCATCAGGACCAAAAATTTAAGATTACCTTATCATATGGCTACCATAGTGGTGGGGCCTGGACATATTGATACTTTGATAGGATTCGATGCCACACTGCCAAACTCATGTACCCTGGCCGGTTTCCACCCCTTGATTACATCCTTGAACTAATCTTAACCATTCGTGTTCTCACTTCTGCCATATAGCCAAGTTCGTACAATCATGATCCATTGTTTATTGTGTCCTTTTGATCTTGGATTCAATTATGAGTCATTAGAAACATCCATCTTCGTACCAACTCACCCATTCCAAAAACGTTTCTTAGCACGGCGTGGGCAGCATAGAACCTGGAATCTGAATGATTCCATCATCATTTGAGATACACACCTGGGTGAAAATCGGCCTCGGTACCGCAATGTAGCAGGTGACACCATACATTATCAAAAGGAAAAGCACTAGCATACCTAGGTCACTCTCTCTTACTAAAATGCATAAAATCCATCCTATCCATAGGTGCATCATCCCTTTTTTAGCCTTCATCTTAAAATTTTGGCTGATTCAAAACCCAGGTGGACCACCACATAAAATTATACTTAAAAACCTCTATATTCATGTGGTATGGCCCACCTGAGTTAGGGAATGCTATGATTCTCAAATAATTCCTTCATCCTAATAAGGCACTTGGATTGGATGGTACTAAAACACAAGGGTGGGCCACACAAAAAGCTAACGGTGGGCATTCCATCCTAACGTTTTGCTACTGTGTATTCTTCTTTAGCTCTGGATGGACATAAATTTTAGATGGATGCAGTGGATCTCATGAGACTTCCACCCACGTGGTTCTCAGTGCACAACATACCTAGAGCGATGCACACTAGCACGGCTCCTACCAAATGTGAGATTACCTTATCATGGTCACTCCATTTTTAAAAAAAAAAAACTAATTAATAAAGAATTTACATCCCAATGCCTTTTCAAAAAGGTTTTCAGAAAGATATCACAATAATGGATATTGTTATCATTCATCTACCCAAATTGTTCGCATTAGTGTGGCCCAAATGAATCAAGAATGGGTATGATTTTTGGGGCCACATGTCAAAAACATTTTGTGAAATTTAAGGGTTGTAGTGGATTTCATTTAATTGTCACGGCATGCCCAATAAAATGAAGGGTGAACATCTCTCCCCCAACTGTTTCCTTTATCGTGGCCCACCAGAATCACATCGCATCCTGATTTTTTGTCAATGGACCTCACACAGGACTAAACATTTATTGGTCAAAGTGGATCTTACATAAACATCACGATGATCCCTATGGCCAATGCAATTCCACTTTTTTAATAATCTCTTTGTACAGATGGAGAGGATTGGTGCGACTTGATCTTTTGCAGGGCCCACCATGACCTGCATGCAAAATCCACTTATGCCATTAGATGAATAATTCCCATTTGGGCCCGGAGCCAAAAACGATTAGGCTGGCTTATGACTCAAGTGGGCCACACCGAGCAAAACATTAATTTGGGAGAGAGATTCTACACTTGGTTTTATAGGGCCCACCATGATGATTATTAGAAATATACTTCAACCACTTGATGCCTCACTAAAATTTAGGCATGGGGCCGTAAAATAGGCCCATACGTGATTTAAGTGCACCATATGAAGGGAAACAGTTTTTAGGGCGATCGTTGCCATATACACTTTTTTACCAATAATGTGGTCCACCTGAATCACCACGAATGGGTTGATATTTAAGCCATTGGCCTAACATGATGACACACCTCATAGTCGGAATGTATCTTACATAAAGATCACAATTGGGCCAACCCAAGCTACCGACCCATTTGCTGACACGCCTACCAACTGGTCGTGGAAGAAATGTAACGGAAGGTAGTGGAATGATAATTATAATGATTAATGAGGTGGCTATTTGAAACATGTTCGAAGAAGGTACGGGAATGTAAATTCCATAACAATCAAGTAATATTTTTCCTAAACCCTTTTTGTAATAATAACACCGTGACGTGCACCAAACGGGGCCTAAGGTGAGGAGTTACATGATAATCTGACAGCATGTGACACCTGATAGATGGACAGTTAAAATGGTACACGTGCAACATACTAACTCAAGTAAATTGTTGAAACTACTCTAGATAAGTTAGAATATGAAAATCATATTGTTTGGACAATCCTATTTAACCTCTGATTCTTGGACACATATTTTTTAATTACGACCATAGGATATTTTTCATTTTTGGCAGTGTAATCACTGCCCACCGATCTAATAATTAGAGACTTCAGTAAAATTAAATTTTGGTTCATGATACATGTGGTTTGGATGGTTTACTTGAGTTACTTATGTGCCACCTATGTAATTTCTCAATAGTTTACCACCTGCGTATCATCAGTCATACTGCCGAGTACGGGAGCATTTCTCAACCTAAAAATAGGAGAAGTTGGCAACTACAACTACAGGACATAAGATCTAAATATAGAGAGATGCTACGCATGTAAAATAATTACAATAGAAAGGAATGCGTGACATGCCCCCTTCGGCTGCACACGTGGCTATTAAAGAGCCAATCGGGACCGTTCATCCAATAGACGCTAACATAAATAGTCAGTTTTTCAAAAATCACTTCAATATGATAAGCCTGGCCCTTACTTTGTGGTCCTTTCCCCATAAAATATCAACCTTTAGTACTTCTCACTTCTACCATCCATTAAGATCCTACCAACCAGATGGCTAGGATCATTCATTTTGTGTAAGCTTCTAACCGTGGCCCATCATGGCAGTCCAGATGTACCCCCTACCAACTAGACAGTAAGGGATGTCTCAACCGCACTATTCCTTCAAGGATGTGTTCCTCGTGGAATGGCAAGGATGGTGAGTTGTTAAAACCTTCAAAACTCAAAGAAGTTGGAGAGAGAGAGAGCGAGAGAGAGAGAGAGAGGGAGAGATGAGGACGTTAGTACACCCACTGTATAAATACCCCATGCAAATGCTCTCATTTCATCCATTGAAGAAAGCAAGTTGAGGAAATCACAATCCAAATTTATTTTTTCCATTATTAGTGAAATGGGTTCGAAATCGAATCTTCAGATAGCCTGTTTGGTGTTCTTGTTTGCATGTGTGGCTGAAGCCGTCACACCGCGAAAGTTTTCAATGTGAAGGATTTCGATGTAATCGCCGACGGCAAAACAGACAGCAACAAGGTGAGAATGCACATACAATGATATTGGATTCTCACGTGCAATGCACGTGCATCTCATTACTGCACACCATTGAAATTATTCATGTGTTTGTATGTTTTGTAGGCGTTGTTGGATGAATAGAAGGAGGCATGTGCGTGGGATGGTATGGGTAGGGTTTTGATTCCCAAAGGGACATTCCTTGTGGGTCCAGTTGTATTCAAAGGGCCATGCAAGGGTGCTATTATATTTCAGGTCGCTGGGGTGGTGAAGGCGCCCGGTCTTGAGAAGTTCGAATCGGATGGTTGGATAGAGTTTCAATACATTAACGACTTGATGGTCACAGGAGGTGGGACATTCAACAGTCAAGGAGCTTTAACTAGGCCACACAATAAATGCCCCAAGATGAAGAAATGCAAGCTCTTACCAGCGGTACGTTTTGTTATGGTCCCTGTCAAGAGACTGGGATGGCATATATGAAGATGACTAATGAAAGGAATTCATGTCTTTTGTTTATTCTAATCACAATCACAGTCCCTACGATTCATGTTTGTGACGGATGCAACAATTCGTAGCATATCTTCGATGAATAGCAAGCTCTTCCACATGAACATTGTGGGGTGCAAGAACTTGAAGCTCCATTCCGTTAACACCTCCGCACCTGGGGACAGCTCTAACACGGACAATATCCACATAGGAGACTCAAGTGGGGTGACGATCTCCTGTTCAGTAATAGGCACTGGGGACGATTGCATCTCTATTGGCCCCGGCACCTCCAATATCTCCATATCCAACATCTTATGTGGGCCAGGACATGATATCAGCATCGGTAGCCTTGGAAAGTACCCGAACAAAGGAAATGTGGTGGGCGTGAACGTGAGGAACTACACCATCACAGGGACCACCAACGGCCTAAGGATCAAGACATAGCAAGACTCTTCTATCTTGTCTGCATCCGATTTCACATTCAAGGATATAGTCATGAACAATGTCTATAATCCAATCATCATAGATCAAGAGTATTGCCCATATGCATCCTGCACCCAACAGGTACATCTTCACTCACTCAGTACATTGGTTTATTGTTTACTACTTCAAAAAATCATTGGATCTTTGGTAAAAAAATTATCTAATTCATATTACGTTGGTTTGGCGTTCTATCCTTTAGACCCCTTCGCATGTTAAGATCACGACGTTAGCTTCACAAACATTTGTGGTAGCTCGACGTCTCAGGTTGCGGTCAATCTTTTATGCAGCAAAGGCGTGCCATGTCAGAATGTGCGGCTCAACAACATCAACCTGGTCTACAGTGGATTGGGGGGACCTGCCACATCCTCATGCTCTAACATCAAGGGAACTTCCTATGGCCCACAAAGCCCTCCCTCTTGCCTCTGATCCTCTTCACTTCTTCCTATACATAGCTTTTCAACAATTAGAAAAGAAATTTATAATGAAATGTATTTCAATTGTATTTTATAGTTCGCACATTCAAGAAAATGCATTATTTCTTCTCTCATTCATCTTTCTGTGCGATTATGGAAATTATACTATTAGAAAAATGTAACGTCTCAGAAAAATCCATACAAAGACTGAGTACCACCTCATGCAGAAATCCTTAATGACCGAATCCTTTAGAAATCAGACGAAAATTAGTTAAGTATTAAGCTAAATTAATCAGTGAATTATCTTGAACCACTATTTATACGAACTGTAAGACCCAAAACCATTAGAATCGCTAACTCAACATTACCTAAAGACGTAGGAGCAATCTCAAAACCCAGTTGCTCTCGGGAGCACATTGAAACTCCGTATCGGACCTGAGATGCTCGTCCAAAGTGCGATTACTGTGAACCTATAAGGTTATGACCACCTTACTGGGCTTGATAAGCATCATGGGAATCGAGCCCAAATAGTATCCAGAAACGCATAACTTGAGCCATAAGCAAAGTGCGTGAGAAACGCGAATATCTTTAGGAAATGAACTCAACTTAAGTGAATTGGACCATTTGCTTGCGAGCCAAATTGAAGACTTCAGACCGTCAGATTCTGACCAAACTTTACCGTTGGATCAGGAAAATTTCCCTGCACAGGTCAGTATCCTGTGGCCCTGATCGAGTGACGATGACCGTTGAAATGAAATAGGTCCTCCACGATCGATCCACAAATCTGATCGGACCGAAACCTTAACCTGGCTTCGATCCATGGTCAGGGAACTTACTCCATGACGTAGGTGAGTAATGGGCCTCCAGATGAGTCCTGTTTTTCCGAAACAGACGCCCTTTAGCTGTAACTTAAGTATACCATGCCCTAGGGCCATTGACATCAGTTCTGGGCCTATATGAAGCCCTTAAACCACCCATCTCTCATTCTATACGAATTTTCTCCAAACCCTAGGAGAGAGAAGTGAGAAGAAGAGAAAAGAGTGAGGAGAAGAGAGAGAATTTGGAAAATCGATGCGGAGTTCCTCTCTTACGACTACATGCGCTAGATCACCTCCACATCTAGCTACACGAGTCATATCGACTCAGATTTGGGTAAGAAATCCTAACCCTAATCTTATTTTAGAAATCCAAGTAGAGGAATCGATGAAATAGCTAACCTATTTTGTGATTTAGGTAATTGTTGTGCTGTAGACGGAAGCGTAGTGTACGAACCGAGTTCGTAATGAGCAAACCGACAAAAGGTGCGGACTATAAACGTTTAGGTTATAGTTTTCAAGGCTTTCAATGTCAGCAATAATTTATGTCTGACTTGATCACTGCTATATGATCTTAATTACGATGTATTCAGTAAATTATACATGTGTGTGAACTATGTGAATATAAAATGCATCACATGTGTTTGTTGAAATGTTTGAATGAAAGTGAAACTATGATTTAGGTTTGCCATGACTATTAAATCTAGAATACTTGCGTGTTGTGTGTATGACAACTCCTTTATGAAAAGATTTGCCAAAATATATGCTATAACTAATTTAGTTTGTGTATATAGTATTATGTAGTCTAAGTGTTTAATAAAATGTCTGAATGAGAAAGTGTTTGATAATTTGCTTCCAACAAGGGTATTGAGATAAGATTCTTAACTACCTTGTCCACAGTTATAGTTTCTTTCATGTAATGTAAATTACTACTACGTGATTTATGGTTGAAATGCACATGTATGATAATATGTTCAACGTGTTTGATAAAATGCTCGAATGGGATTTATATTTAAATTGTCTATTAAATGCTGTTATGAATATCACATATATCCACATGCTACGTTTGAGTATGTTTAGGACTACCACCTAGTCTAGGCAATCGGTAATGGCTCCTAATTGAATGACCGAACTAGTTTCGCCACATTAAATACGTTCGATGAATGATTGTCGACAGTGGTTAGGCCACGCGAAGTGCTTACCCGCTTCATGCTGATCAATTCGAAGTGTGCTCGTACCAATCGCACTTGTCAATTAACCTGATTGGCCTATGGTATGTTTACCATGTATGGACACTACTGCTTGAATCTAAGGTACCACTTACTAATATAAAGCCCGTTTAACCATGGTACCAAGATCCGTTGAGACTCATGAGCCGGACATGGTGGTGTATGGGACACCATGGTCGAGTTGTCGGCCTACGCTGGGGCGACGAGCCTCCCCGTAGTGACTAGTGAGTAACTCAAACTCGTGAGCCGAATATGGTGGTGTATGGGACACCGTATTCGAATTGTCGGCCTACGTTTAGGTGACGAGTCTCTCGTAGTGACCTCGAGTATAAATTTAGGCCTACGCTGAGGTGACGAGCCTCTCTGTAGTGGCCTCGAGTGGGAACTGGTGAACTTACCTATCCATTGCTTTTCATCAGAGGTGATGCTCTACAACTTGCCTATCGTATGTGATTAGCTAGAATTGATGACCCTATATGAATCATTTTTTGGGTATGTGATATAAAGGGAGGTACCTTAGCTTCCCAAATCTACTATATGAAAGGGCCTAATATATTACTTGGCTAACACGATCATGTACTGCATTGCATGTGTTTTGGTGAGGAAGCGCACGTTTAGGGAGTTTGTCATGCGCGACCGTGAGATGAAGTCGCTGAGGGAGTGCAGGCGAGGGCATGCATCATTACGTATATCATTCCTATGTTAACAAGAGTACTTAGGATATGATTGTTGTATTGCTTTATCATTACTGCTTGACTGAATTGATAATATGTTAACATTTGTCTTATAATACCACTGAATTGATCACTCACTCTCACTCTGGGATGGTGTTTTAAAATACCAACCAGACTTTATTTTAAATGCAGATTATGGTGAGGCTCATGTGACGGAACCAGACTTCATGGATGAGGAGGAGGAATTCTCTTATATTCAGCTATCAGACGGGTTTCTGTAGACCTTGTTTTGATTCGATGGGATTTCAAGGTTACCCAGATTAGTTGGACAGTTACATTTTTATATTTTGTAAATTTTGGAACAAACACTTGTATTTATTTAAAGCCTGGTAACATATTCATACTCTGGGGATCGATAAACACTTACATACTTTACATGTCATCTCAGTCTTCCACTTGCTCAATTTAAGTAACTCTGGAGTATTATATGTTGTTTTGGTGTAATCTCACTCATGTTTAATGCACTAATATGGGCAACATTTAATCATCATTATCTATGTTGCATAAGTGATGCGTTGGAACTCAGGAGTTGAGCTTTGCTCGACTCTCAATTTTCGGGGCGTTACAAAAAAAATAAAGGATGTCACTGTGGGTATTAATATATGGAAATTGATGGATGCTCCTAAGAGAGTAGCGTATGCAAACTCCAAGTGAATCTTTTATCGGATAAATGATTTGATTGTGCTTGATGGCCCACTTGATTCCAATGTGACCGCTTTGAGTGTACTCGGGCTCAGTCTGAGTCCTTGGGTACCAGAAGTCTTAAAGTAAGGGCTAACTCCAACCAATGTGGATGAGCCAATCATCCCTGCTACAGATTGGAGGGACACGTCCTTTATATATAAGATTGTGTCACGCCCCAAATCCGGGGACGGACAGTTTCCGTGATGCCCCGAATCCGGCACTCGACTTCCATATACCAAGTCCCGAGTTCGGCGCACCACAAGAAAGATTTTTGACTGAATTATATATATATATATATAATACCTGAGCATGAAGATCTATGATCAAAATACTAAGCAACACTCTCCAATATAAATCCTGATGGTTACAAGTACAATGCTTTCCAAAAGGTACACAACGTCAACATTGCCAATTCGAAAAATAGATACAATGCATCGAGAAAGCAAAGTCTTCCAAGCTACTCCTACCCTGAAAAAAAATGAGAAATAGGAAGCTTAGGCAAAAAGCCTAGTGAGTATATACATGTGTGCCGTGTGTCCTACATGCAAGCGAGATAAATATGCCATGAAAAAATCATATATGGTGAACGGCATGTAGTACGTAAGGTATGATGTCAATGCCAATGCAATGCATATGCATCATAGTAATACTCCGAGTCAATGCTACCAACATCACCAAGTCATATTTTCATTTCTCATATACCACAGCCATAACCGTATTACAAGCATCCGTAATCACATCATCATCATCATATTGTCATACCATATCATAACTGTATATCTCGAGAAATACCGTGATCGACACCCATGCACCAGACACCAGCAATCGACCTCGCATACCCGCCCTGCGGTGGACTTCCACCCATCATGCCAGTAGCGGACCTCATCACGCTTCTCCTCGCCGGTGAGTCAGACCGGTCCCTATTTGCACCTCAGCCCTTAAGAAGGTTGGACCCACCTCTTCTCAACCCGACCTCATCAGTGGGAGTCAAATTCATGACCCATGTATCCACTTGACCCAACGGTGAGGTATCACTAGCTAGCATCGAGGTTTAGGGACTTTCAACCCAAGGGGTACATCATCCCCTACTATTTCCACACTTCCGGTGTCCCGTCCCTTTTCAGGGATAACTCAAGTCATCATCATAGATGCACATTTCATCGTCAAGATCCAACTCATGTTATACGGCACGACTGTGGTATTTCGATCATCATGTATGTCATGATTATGCATGAATTCAAGCAATTATGATAAGGCATACTTCAAGGGCATGTGATATGCATATGATGCCATGAGTTTAGGGTCTGCATAACCTTTAAGCCAAAAGTGACATATAATCATCATGTGCCACTGTCAACTAGATCAATCCATGGTCATGTGACTAAACTGAAGAGGACATATCTTACACATGAACAAATGTATTGAAGTACACTTGCACATACTATCATTCCATGGTGCATGAGTATGATCAATATCAACATGGTTAAGTGGATGAATTTACTATGCTAGGAAGTGGAACAACATTAAATCAAGATATTAAATCACATACTTCTATTAACCATAATCACTAACATCACTAATATCATCCATAGCTATCATAATCACGAGCATTAATTGTATTCAGAATTACACCATATCCTTCGCAAAATAGATATTCCATTAGCAACTTTGGCCTGACATGATTTTCTTTTATTGGGACCATATGGTTATACCCTAACTAGGCCTTATGGTTAATGAGTGGTGGTGACGCAAAGTACATGCACCAAGTGGTTATAAGATAAAAGGCATAGATATAACATGTAGTAAATGAGCCACTGGATAGATGGTGCTGGTAAAACTCATATAATGTAGTGGACTTCACCTTCAAGTGGGTTGTTAGTAGGTTGGATTTGTAAATAATTATCATAGTAGTTCTATAATGGTTTGGAAGGAACAGGTAAACCTTATAAGATACAGTGAGCCCTAAGTTGAACGACTTAGGTATATAATATACACATAAGAGTTAGTCACGATTGGATGACGTAGGTTTATCTCATACAACGTAGTGGGTCCTACTTCCAAGTGGTACTGCAAGCATATGGGTCCACACACAAATATTACAGTGGGTCCCAACAAGTAGATAGTATAGGTAACTCACATACATTAAGGTAGTACACGGAAGAACAGTTCAGATGCACGAGGCACACATTAGCGGGCTCCATGATCGAACTGTTTGGTTGGCAAAACAATTAAACAATGCGGATAAAATACGTACATTGAGTGGGTTCATAAGTGTTCGAAAGTTATACATTCAATTAACACTATTTCATATCGTTTGACTTATTTAGGAATTGGATCTAGGTCATTTTCGAATCATGTTCTAGAATTAGCTAGCCTAATGGATAAATGGTGAAATATACAATACTTACATCAAGGTAGGGTCCATAATCAATCTGACACACGTCCTAAGTTCACATACCCAAGAGGTTACACCATCAGCATAATCCACGAGTCTGAGTAATCACACAATTCTCATATGCCCACATGGTCTTATAGCCACTCCATTATTAGAAGTCCATATGGTTGAGTGGTCGCACAAATGTCACTCTACTTGTCATAATAAGGGACTTGAGGTGAGATAATTATTATTATTATTTATTTATTTTTTACTATACTATAGCTTGCATAATGGGGCAACCGCTTTACTAAACTTTGACATAGTCAGGTGGCCAGTACCACAATTTCACATAGTTTAGCAGTCACCTAAGCACCACACGATCATATGGTTGGGCCACACATTCCCCACATGCCCACATGATTTACGGCTATCCACGTCACGCATGATCACAAGATTTATGAGCTACATATTCAACACCATTTTACCAAATCTAGCTGTCATTTATCCCGTCAGTGACCATATGGATAAGGGCCACAACAATCATAAATCCACTTAGACAAGTAGTCACACAATTACCCCACTTTCATATAGTTAGGTGGGCTATAAAAATCATGCACTCACATTGTGTGGTGGCCCACACAACTTCCACCAATTCACACGACTAGTTGGGCCACCCAAAATTCCAAATTCCTATGGTGTAGTGATCCAGATGATTTCTACCAACTGACGGTCTAAATGAGGAATAACCATTACAATGGGTACCATGAAAATGACTTAGATGGCAATAAATATATAGGCAGCCCTACACTCTAAAATGATCTAACAAAATAGATGAATGGCTGGTAAAACATGTATATTAGGTGGCCCATGATCGGTTAAAAAGGATAGATGGATAAATTTCTCACAAACATTACTGCAGCTGTAGGGAATATTTAACGGTGGACAAGCGATCAATATTGCTCCCATGGCAAGAGATTTGGATCTGACTAGTCTATGGAACCATACCCTAAAATGATAAGGATAAACCGATGAATGGCATGGATCTACATCATACTACAAGGTGGAGTACTCAATGGTCAAAGAAGCGTCCCAGAATATAGAAGGCACACTAGAGCCTAAGAATTTCCAATGGTTGTTACCACTGTTTCTACTTGCAGCGTGGCCCACCTAAAATTGAGCTCTACTTCATCTTGTGTCCACGGGCAGGAGGTGGGCCCACTTCCCAAGTGAGTGTGGGTATACAACACATGCACCTAGGTGGGCTCCACATGCATCACGTTATGTCCAGGGAAGTTTTCACTGGTAAGAATGCAATTCCCTTTCCTTATTATTATTATATTTTATATAATTGTATGTCAGGTGGGGCCCATAACACATGGATGGTCTAAATGATGGACGACCTAGATATAAAATACATGTAACGAGTTGGCTCCGCTGCCCAATGACCGACCCAACTTCGGTGGCAGTTACACATCATGGTAGAACTCAAGGGATTTAATGGTAGGGATTTTTATTCCCACTGTTTCTTATAGTGTGGTCCACCTAAGGCGTGGATCTGCCTCATTCTTTTACTCATGTCTTAAAATAGTATGAAGGAGTGGATGAATGGCCCAGATATACTTTTCATCACCAAGGTGGGCCTCAGAAAAATCTGAGTGTTTTGAGTACAATTTCCACTGTCCAAGTGGTATGGCCCGCATGAGCTTCTAATGGGCCTGATTTTTTATGTCGTGCAATGGATGGGGCTGGTAAAATAGATGAACGGTGTGGATTTAGTACATACATCACGATGGGGCTTGGGGCTTAAAATCAAGTCAATCTGCGGCTCTTATGGGCCACACCACACACAAAGGTCGAGAGGGTTATCCTCCATTAAACATTCATAATCATTTATTAGGCCACCGAGGCGTGGTTCACAAATCCATCCTATCCATTATGTGTGTCCCACTTAGGTGAGGGGTCAGTTTAAGTTTCAGATGCATCTAAATTTCATGTGAGCCCCAGCAAGTGCCCTTATATGTTTTAGGCATGTCTTCACATGATTTTTGATGGTGTGGGCCACCTGAGTTCCGTGTACGGCTGATTTTGGGGAGACCCATTATCTGGAGGGGGCCATCAAATGCACGGTGTAGATGTTCGAAATACATCATGGTGGGACCTATGGTGGGGCACATTTTCCCTGCCTGTTGGGTCGCTCAGCGTCCTCTGGACGCTGGCAGCAACAACGTCACCCCCTGCTTATTTTATTTTATTTTATTTTATTGTCTATTGATGGTTTTTCATAGGTGGGGCTCTCTGATAGGCGGAGTTGCCCCACATGAGCGCACGGTTTGCGCAGGATTGATACATGATTGGACTGTGTGACTCATGCATCTCGCATTTGTGTGATATGACCACTGTACACCCTAGCGACATCAGGGTCGTAGACTCCACATGTATTTCGTGGATGGCCAGATGGGACACAGAAAATCTGTTTTATATGAGGTACTATAGATATCCCTAGGTGAAAGTCCCTAAACCCTCTTGGTTCCAGAGGTTGCTCCAACGTCTAGACCGAGTGGATGCATGAGCGCATGAGGGTCATATACTGTTAGGCCGCGTCTCCCACTGTGTCCTGGTCGGTTGAAAGGGGGTAGGGCCTTACCTACCCGAGAGGAAGGGTAATGCTAGGCTGAGTCTGACCAGCTCGAGGAATGGGTCCGCTATCGACGAGCCGAGCCCGATATTGGCAGGCGGATAGTGAGGTCTCTTCTACTCACCTTGTTGCGCGTGATGGGGCAACAATCTGTTTTGGAGTGTAATAGACCTCGGTGATTTTCCAGAGAGGAATCATACTGATATGTGGACTTATAGAGTAGGAGTTGCATACTCATGCATTCATTTCATTCACTATCCACTTGGGCTGGTGGTGTGCAATTAATTGTTATGTACCTTCGCATGGCCAAGATTTCGGTTGGGCGCGCGACTAACCTGAGATTAGGAGTCTATTACATAGAGTCTAGCTATCCAAATTTAGGTATGGGACTGGTTTGGATAGAAGTCCCTTGTGATGGACCCCGTAGCCTGTGATATTACGTTCTATCATCCCAACTTCACACTCCAGCTTGGTCATTTCATTCGCATCACATATTGCATTGCATCCTCAGCACATAGTATTTGGGTTATTATCTCCACATTGCATAGCTGATCTACATTGCTTCTTCAGTATATGATATTGGTTTATTATATTTTTTACATCGCATAGCCTGGATAAGGCTGATGGTATTTATGGGCTTATCAGCATGTTTTCTCATTATTCTGATATTGCATGATTTATGGGCTTGTCAGTATTTTCGCTTACTCTGATTACTCTAATATTGCTTGCTTGGCACTTACCTTGTGCACACACTTTCACCACCCACTAAGCTTTCTATAAGCCTATACACGATAAATGCATGCAGGTGGCATTAGGTTGTAGCAGCGTTGAGCTTGGAGCGTGCAGCGGTCTTCTGGAACTTTGATTTTTGACATATGTATTTCCCTTTCAGCATTGTATTCAAATGATTATATTAGTGGATATGTGATGATGATGTTGCCTTTATAATTTGGATAAACTTGTGGTTATGCTTCTTATGAGATAAATGTACGTTGGAAAATCCTTATTGTACGATCCCAGGATCGAAACCTAGCATATAGGCACTGGGAGCCGAGAGTGGGGTACGACAAAGGCTGTCGACACTGGATTCGGCAATCGAGAATTTTATTAGCCCGATTTTCGAGTTTGAGGCGTGACAGTGGGCCCACGGCTAGTGAGTCCCACACAAGCATTAGATCAAGCTAATATTTGTTTCATCCCATCATCTATATGTGTGTAACCATATATCGCAATGAGTCCTACATCATCATTATCATTATCATCACATCATCACCACAATTAATCACCCGAATAATCAAGAAAGAAAACAAACCATAAGGGCCTGTTTGGCCGGACGGATCCCATGGGATTAGGAGGGATGGGATGAATTTTAAGGTAATGATGGTGATGTCACTAGATCGGTTTAAGATCCATGGGATTGCTATATCCCGGGACAAGTTCACCAAGTCTGTTTGGCACACCCGGCATATCCTGGGATTTTACCTTCCAATCCCTTCCAATCTGTCCAACCAAATACACCCCGGGCACGATTGAATGGGATTATGAGGGATGGGATCAATTTTAAGGCAATGATGGTGATGTCAGTGGATTGGTTTAAGATTTATGGGTTTGTTATATCCCGGGACAAGTTCATTGGGTCTGTTTGGCTCATTTGGCCTATCTCGAGATTTTACCATCCCATCCCTCCTAATCCCTCTTAATCCTTACGGCCAAACAAGCTCTAAGAGTGGAGGGGGTGTACTCACCTTGATAGACTAGATGGATGTTTGAGATGGATGGAAGGAATGGGATTGATGGCCCACCAAGATCACTCCCCTCTCTCTCTCTCTCTCTCTCTCTCTCTCTCTCCTTGTGTAGAAAAATGGTGAAATGTTAAGGATTGAAGGGGTATATGTAGAGAAATTGCTAAAATGTGGTTAGATTTAATTAATGTGATCTTGGTTAGCTTAGACTAGGATTATGATAATGAATTCATAATTAGTAATTAATAGTGGATTAAAGAGACATGGGATGACATGGTGTGATGATGTCATGCATAGGGTATGGTATGGAGAGAAGTTTACTTTGGAGAGCACATGAGAGAGGGATGGCATGGGAGGGTGACATCACACACATGGTTAGAGATTCTCTCACCCATGTGTGGCATGTGCATGTGTGCATGGTATGTGTTGTTTACATGTGTGAAATGGAGTATATAGCGCCATGCGCACATGATACATTAACGATTCTTCGCAACGTATCTCATTAATGGAGTGTCGTACAGACGCACGAGTGGTACCTAAGTGATCGCAGCGATGGGGCGGTCGATAGGAAATAGGTTTCGAGGTTTTAGGATTCCGGTCAGCTAGGTCTGCACTATGCACGGATAGTCTAGGTCTGGCCAAGGGTGTCGATCATCGTGCACATAGGCATAGAAAATTGTACGAAATGGACGGGGTCTTACAGATTGAAAAGAGCATCTCTACCACATATAAAAATTGGGGCAGCCATTGGTCGGGCCTAAGCTTGGATGCTTAAGCTTAGCCCAAGGGATGTGCCAATGCCTAAAGTATGGGCCCGATAGTAGGTTGGGCTGGGCTAGGGCCAATGATGAGTGGCTCTGCTTGGCTCACTGGCCCGATCCATTAAGTGGACCACCATCATAATGGCTTAAAATATACTTCTTATTGGTTCCTACTGACGTACACGTTTAGCATAAATACAATCAGTGGACAATTGATTGATAATACCAAGACACTTGGAAATTACTTTTAGATTGCATGCATGGTGTAAAATAATTAAACTTAAACATTTCAAATTATCATCCTAGAATAGATGCTTCAGGACCAAAAATTAAGATTACCTTATCATATGGCTACCATAGTGGTGGACATTGAATACGGTCCTATATCAACAAGAAATGTCCACAAATCGGCAGATAATATTTCTTTTTTAAAGTCTCATCTTAATGCTGTGATTTAAATGAAAGTGGGGCTACACTAATTACTTATATTATTTTGAGTTAATACATGCAAAATATACAATCTCTAGGTGACGAAGTGCCAACCTTCAACTGTCATGCGTTGCAAGAGTATCAAATAACTCCCCCATTGCCGTTGTGTTGTGGGAAAATGCCCCATTCAGCGCTATAAAAGTGGGGCCTGGACATATCGATACATTGATAGGATTCGATGCCACACTGCCAAACTCATGTACCGTGGCCAGTTTCCACCCCTTGATTACATCCTTGAACTGATCTTAACCATTCGTGTTCTCACTTTTGCCATATAGAAGCCATGTTCTTACAATCATGATCCGTTGATTATTGTGTCCTTTTGATCTTGGATTCAACTATGAGTCATTAGAAACATCCATCTCCGTACCAACTCACCCATTACAGAAACATTTCTTAGCATGGCATGGGCAGCATAGAACCTGGAATGTGAATGATTCCATCATCGTTCGAGATACACGCCTAGGTGAATATTGGCCTCGGTACCGCAATGTAGCAGGTGACACCATACATTATTAAAAGGAAAAGCACTAGCATACCTAGGTCACTCTCTCTTACTAAAATGCATAAAATCATCCTATCCATAGGTGCATCATCCCTTTCTTAGCCTTCATCTTAAAATTTTAGCTGATTCAAAACTCAGGTGGACCACCACATAAAATTATACTTAAAAACCTTTATATTCATGTGGTATGGCCCACCTGAGTTAGGGAATGTTGTGATTCTCAGATAATTCCTTCATCCTAATGAGGCACATGGATTGGATGGTACTTAAACACAAGGGTGGGCTCCATAAAAAGCTAATGGTGGGCATTCCATCCTAACGTTTTCCTACTGTGTGTTGTTCTTTAGCTCTGGATGGACATAAATTTTAGACGGACGCGGTGGATCTCATGAGACCTCCACCCACGTGGTTCTCAGTGCACAACAAACCTAGAGCGATGCACACTAGAGCGACTCCTACCAAACACGAGATTATCTTATCATGGTCACTCCATTTTTAAAAAATAATGATAGCTAATTAAGATAGAATTTACATCCCAATGCCTTTTTAAAAATGTTTCCAGAAAGATATCACAATAATGGATATTGTTATCATTCATCTACCCAAACTGTTTCCATTAGTGTGTCCCAAATGAATCATGAATGGGTATGATTTTTTGGATTACATGCCAAAAACATTTTGTGGAATTTAATGGTTGTAGTGGATTTCATCTAATTGTCACGGCGCGCCCGATAAAATGAAGGGTGAACATCTCTCCCCCAACTATTTCCTTTATCATGGCCCACCAGAATCACATCCCATCCTGATTTTTTATCAATGGACCTCGCACGAGACTAAACATCTATTGGTCAAAGTGGATCTTACATAAACATCACGGTGATCCCTATGGCCAACGCAATTCCACTTTTTTCTTAATAATCTCACTATACGGATGGAGAGGATTGGTACAACTTGATCTTTTGCAGGGCCCATCATGACCTGCATGCAAAATCCACTTATGCCATTAGATGAATAATTCCCATTTGGGCCTGGAGCCAAAAATGATTAGGCTGGCTTGTGATTCATGTGGGCCACACCGAGTAAAACATTAATTTGGGATAGAGATTCTACCCTTGGTTTTATAGGGCCCACCATGATGATTATTAGAAATATACTTCAACCACTTGATGCCTCACTAAAATTTAGGCATGGGGCCGTAAAATAGGCCCATACGTGATTTAAGTGTGCCATACGAAGGGAAATATTTTTTATGGCGATCGTTGCCATATACATTTTTTTCCCAATAATGTGTTCCACCTGAATCACCACGAATGGGTTGATATTTAAGCCATTGGCCTAACATGATGACGCACCTCATAGTTAGAATGGATCTTACATAAACATCACAGTTGGGCCAACCCAAGCTACCAACCCATTTGCTAACACGCCTACCAATTGGTCGTGGAAGAAATGTAACGGAAGGTAGTGGAATGATAATTATAATGATTAATGAGGTGGCTATTTGAAATATGTTCGAAGAAGGTATGAGGATGTAAATTCCATAACAATAAGGTAATATTTTTTCTAAACCCTTTTTGTAATAATAACACCGTGACGTGCGCCAAACGGGGCCTAAGGTGAGGAGTTACATGATAATCTGACAGCATGTGACACCTGATAGACAGATAGTTAAAATGGTACACGTGCAACATACTAACTCAAGTAAATTGTTGAAACTACTCTAGATAAGTTAGAATATGAAAATCATTTTGTTTGGACAATCCTAATTAACCTTTGATTCTTAGACACATATTTCTAAATTAAGACCAAAGGATATTTTTCTTTTTTGGTGGTGTAATCGCTGCCCACCGATCTAATAATTAGAGAGTTGAGTAAAATTAAATTTTGGTTCATGATACATTTGGTTTGGATGGTTTACTTAAGTTACTTGTGTGCCACCTACATAATTTCTAAATAGTTTACCACCTGCGTATCATCAGTCATACTGTCGAGTACGGGAGCATTTCTCAACCTAAAAATAGGAGAAGTTAGCAACTACAACTACAAGACATAAGATCTAAATATAAAGAGATGTTATGCATGTAAAATAAATGCAATACAAAGGAATGTGTGACATGCCCCCTTCGGCTGCACACGTGGCTATTAAAGAGCCAGTCAGGACCGTTCATCCAATAGACGCTAACATAAATAGTCAGTTTTTCATAAATTACTTCAATATGATAAGCCTGGCCCTTACTTTGTGGTCCTTTCCCCATAAAATATCAACATTTAGTACTTCTCACTTCTACCATCCATTAAGATCCTAACAACCAGATGGCTAGGATCATTCATTTTGTGTAAGCTTGTAACCGTGGCTCATCCATGGCAGTCCAGATGTACTCCCTACCAAATGGACGGTAAGGGATGTCTCAACCGCACAATTCCGTCAAGGATGTTTTCCTCGTGGAATGGCAAGGATGGTGAGTTGTTAAAACCTTCAAAACTAAAAGAAGTTGGAGAGAGAGAGAGAGAGGGAGAGAGAGAGACAGAGAGATATGAGGAGGTTAGTACACCCACTATATAAATACCCCATGCAAATGCTCTCATTCCATCCATTGAAAAAAGCAAGTTGAGGAAATCACAATCCGAAAATATATTTTCCATTGTTAGTGAAATGGGTTCGAAATCGAATCTTCAGACAGCCTGTTTGGTGTTCTTGTTTTGCATGGGTGGCCAAAGTCATCGCGCCGACGAAAGTTTTCAATGTGAAGGATTTCGGTGCAATCGCCGACGGCAAAACAGATAGTAGCAAGGTGAGAATGCACATATAATGATATTGGATTCTCACGTACAATGCACGTGCATCACATTACTACACACTATTGAAATTATTCATGTGTTTGTATGTTTTGTAGGCGTTGTTGGATGCATGGAAGGAGGCTTGTGCGTGGGATGGTATGGGTAGGGTTTTGAGCAAAATTGTGAAATTTTTTTTGAAAATTCTGTGAATTCTGTGAATTCGAATTTATTTCCTTAGTCTTTGAGCAAAATTGTGAAAATTTTTCTGAGAAATTCTAAAAATTCTGTGAAATCGAATTTAATTCATGAATTAAAATTATAAGATGGTTAATGTTAATGCTTTATACCTCTTGGATTTTAGTTACTTGCGAGATTTTAAAGTTAAGTTTGAACTATTAATCCATGATTGAAAATTTTAAACATTGATTGAGTCATGATTTCACATGTCACATCTAATTTTGACATAGTGTGAAAGTCATCGATGGAAAAATCAAAAGCTGGAAGAATAAAAAGGCTAAACTATAAGGCAAGTTTTTGTTTAGGTTTTGGTTATTTTGAATGCTCTTTTAATTATCAATGTTATTATGAAAATTAAGAATTTGACCTTTGATTGTGATAAGTTTAGGCTTCACTATGCACCCATGGAACTCAATGTTTATGATTATTCTAATTAGAAGATTAATGCTTTGAACTTGACTATGAGATTTACCATGTGCTAGAGTTTAGGAGAAAATACTGCTCAATATTAATATCCTTAATTTTTATGAAATGGATTGTATTTAAAACCGCTTGAGCTTATGGAAATATCTTTCGCATGTTTTGCTCGGGACTAGCAAAATGCTGGTTGGGGGGTGTCTTAAGACTCAAATATTGCATATTTTCCCCCAGTTATATCTTGGTTTTATGAACATGATATTGCTTAATGTTATATTCTATACATGTTTGTGTTGCAAGGTGAATCTGAGAGCTTGGATTGAAAAGAATGTTAAAAGCATGGATTTAATACTCAAGAATCATCAAGGTAAGGATGGATCTTAAGAGACCAAGATTGAAGATTTTAAGACCTCAAGATCCAAGGAAACCAAGTGAGGAATGAAGAGAATCAAAGATTTGAAGTGAATTTGCGTAATGTTCGACTCGTCCAAGGTCTGCTTCGACTAGTCTAAGCTTCAACTCGTTTAAGCTCCTACTCAACTAGTCGAGGAAACTTCGACTCGAACTATAACAACATGATCTTTTTAATTCGCGCGATCTTCAACCAATCGAAGGTGATCCTCAACTAGTCGAAGGTGACCCTTGACTAGTCGAGGGTTACGCAGATTTTACACTGAGTGTGTAAATTTGATGTTGTTTTGCGATTTTGCCGATGAAAGGATATAAATAGGGGTTTTCATGTAATTTTTAGGATATTTAAGGTTTTAAGGAGCTGAGCCAAGGGGTGGAGAAGCTTTCTAAGAGTTTTTCTAGTTTGTTTTTAATGCTTTCTTTTAGTGTTTTGATTCCAATCATGTTTATGGTTAGCTAAATCCTTTAGCTAGGGCTAAAGGGTGAAGCTTATAGCGTGATTGAGATGTTTTCTTTGCTTTGATTCATGTTTTTATTGAACCTCATGGATTCTAGTTCTTTATTAAGGAATACTTTTAGTTTTTAATGGTTTATTGTGACTTAAAATTACAATAGATCTGCGATAGCTTTGAGTATCTTCTTTTCCTGTTTTTGATATTGTTAAATTAGGAGATCCTGTTATTCACAATCGTCCCATGAGCATGGTTAAGTGATAGAATCCTTCCTAATCTTCCCAATTCTCTTAAGTTTGGTTGTGAGGTTGGTATATCATATTGTTTATCATTGTCTCTTGGGCATGGTTAGGTGATGGAATCACTTCCAAACCTCACAACTCTCATTCGTTGAGACTAGATTTATGAGATGTTCAGAGATTTGATTATCTCTCTTTTCCAATTGGATAGGATAGGACTCCAATTCCATGACCTTTGAATCAAGGAAGGTAGCATCCTGAGAACCTACAAGTGGATCCTTGGTACCCTAATTCCTACTTTGAATTGATAGTTTTCACAATCACTCACAATTACTCTCTTTAATATTTCAATTTTAGTTTTAGATTTTATTCTACTTCTAATTCTAGTTGCTTTCAGAATACACGCAAGGATAGTCCCTGTGGATTCGACCTTGGTCTCACCAAAATTATTACGACATCACGGCTCTACACTTAGGGTTGTGAACATTCCGAAAATCCCAAATACATTGTTACTGGACTTCAAGTCAAACAGGCTTTGACCAGTCGAAGGGACCTTCGACTAGTCGACTAGTCGAGCATCCAGGACCAAGATTTAGGACATCTGTATTAGCAACACCTTCAACCGTCATGCGCTGCGAGAGTATCAAATAACTCCCCCATTGCCATTGTGTTGTGGGAAAATGCCTCATTCAATGCTATAAAAGTTGGGCGTGGACATATCGATACTTTGATAGGATTCAATGCCACACTGCCAAACTCATGTACCGTGGCCGGTTTCCACCCCTTGATTACATCCCTGAAATGATCTTAACTATTCATGTTCTCACTTCTGCCATATAGAAGTCATGTTCTTACAATCATGATCCGTTGATTATTGTGTCTTTTTTTATAAAAAAAAATCTTGGATTCAACTATGAGTCATTAGAAACATCCATCTTTGTACCAACTCACGCATTCAGAAACGTTTCTTAGCATAGCGTGGGCAGCATAGAACTTGGAATGTGAACGATTCCATCATCATTTGAGATACACGCCTGGGTGGAAATTGGCCTCAATACCACAATGTAGCAGGTGACACCATATATTATCAAAAGGAAAAGCACTAGCATACCTAGGTCACTCTCTCTTACTAAAATGCATGAAATCCATCTTATCTATAGGTGCATCATTCCTTTTTTAGCCTTCATCTTAAAATTCTGGCTGATTCAAAACTCAAGTGGACCACCACATAAAATTATACTTAAAAACCTTTATATTCATGTGGTATGGCCCACCTGAGTTAGGGAATGCTGTGATTCTCAGATAATTCTTTCATCCTGATGAGGCACGTGGATTGGATGGTACTTAAACACAAGAGTGGGCCCCACAAAAAGCTAATAGTGGGCATTCCATCCTAACGTTTTGCTATTGTGTGTTGTTCTTTAACTCGGGATGGACATAAATTTTAGATGGACACGGTAGATCTCATGAGACTTCCACTCACGTGATTCTTGATGCACAACATACCTAAAGCAATGCACACCAGCGCGGCTCCTACCAAATGCGAGATTATCTTATCATGGTTATTCCATTTTAAAATTTAAAAATTTAAAAATAATAATAAGAGATCTTAGCTGTCCATCGTTTTGTCCACCCACCATCTCTATGCGCGGCATAGAAATAAGGCTGATTCCCACTCATCAGCCAGAGATGACGTCCGTTCAGCTTAGTTGTTGATTTGTGACTTGTGAGGGCGAAACTTAGCTAGTTCTGTGGGTGGGCCACTACATGGGACATCCATTATGCCAGCCAACTCATTTTATGGCATGGGCCTCGATAATAAAGCAAATACAAATCATAGGTGGACCACACGATACCAAAGAAAGGTGGATGACTGATAAAAACCGGTTGCAGGGCATAAAATATTTGTGTTTTTCCCTTATTCAGGTCTTTGTAGCCTTATATGTGCTTTGGTCAGCAAATAAACATCACAATATGCTTTAGAAAGTTTTTAATAAAGGGAATTTAATAATCATGGTTTCCATAGCGTGGTCTACTTGAAATTTACATCGGCTTCATTTTTAAGTTTCCCATGTCAAAAAATGAGTTGGCAAAATAAATGACGGCATAAATATTAAGAAGGTTTATTGTTGAAGATAAAGTGGTAAAATGTAATTTTGATTGTGAATACAATTCTGCCAATATCAAACCATAATGTCGACATATGACGACTTTTTCTTTTTATTAAGGTTGGTGCACCAAAAATAGGTGTAAATAAGATGCATGCCTATCATCCAAGTAAGGCATCCATTCAACTTAGTTGTTGATTTTAGTTCCAAGGGTGAGGCCCTAACTACAAGGCTCACCTACATTGCCCATCCGTTTTGCCAACTCATTTTATAGCACGAGTTCAATAATAAAGTAATTATAAATCTCAAGTGGACCACACCATAATAAAGAGTGGTTGATGACTAATAAAAACTTTGTGGGCTATGAAAGTTTTGGATCAAATCGATATTTGTATTTTTCCTTTCATCTAAGTGTTGGTGGCCTTATCAACTGGTTAAATAGCAAATAAACATTATAATAAAGCATAGGAAGTTTTTAATAGTGAGAATTTAGCTATTACTATTTTATATAGTATAGTCCACCTGACATTTGTATAGGCTTTATTTTTGGGCTACTCATACCATAAAATGAGTTGAAAAAAATGGATAAATGGCATAAATATAAAATGCCTACATCAAGGTGGGCCCACAGTTAGGGTAACACCCACAGTTGTTCGAGAATAAAAGCGTGGGGTCCACCGTTTAGACAGTTACTTTTAGTTAAGCACATGCCACGTGTACAATTTTGGAAGTTTGAGAATAAAAGCATCACGCTCTTCCAACAGCCGTGCCCAACATTAAGAAATAAATACGATCCAGGGTCAGATTGTCGGTGAACGATACCTAAACCCTTTTGAAATGCAGCAGCGGATCTTGGCCGCTGATGGGATGGTAAAGGCCATCGGATCTAAATTGTTTGGGAAGAATGTTATCCGAATTCGACTTTGTACAATAGACTATTCAGATTGACCGTTGGACCTTTGATCCAAACCATTCAGTTTTGTTTGGCAGTGATTGGTTGGAAAGATCCTCTAATCCTTGTTGGTGTTTTCTGGGTGGCCCACTAAAGGTGGGGCAGACCTGCCGGATGGTCCAGATCGATGTTTGGGCCATCAGCATTCCTAAAATCACTGGCCATACCATGAGCTCCACGTGATTCATCTGGAAGCATATTGCTGATTGCGTCCTGCCGCCGCTGGATGATAATCCGTCCAGGCAGGGCTCTGTGGGGCCACCATGATTTAGTAGTTTTGTCCACTCTGTCCATCCATTTTTCCAAGATAATTTTAAGGTATGAACTAAAAAATGAAGTAGATCGAAGGCTTAAGTGGACCATACAGTAGGGATTGAACGCCCACTGTTAAAACTTCCTGATAGCGATGGAAGTTTTGGATCAAGCTAATATTTGTATTTTCCTTCATCTAGGTCTACATGACCTTATTAACAGATTGGATGGCGTCTAGACCTCACGGTGGACTCTAGGAAGGTTTCAACGGTGGGTGTCATTATCACCTTTGCTTCACGTGGTGTGGTCCACTTGAGCCTTGGATATTCCTCATTTTTGGCTTTATGCTGTAAAATTATTTGGTAAAATGGATGGACGGCCTGGATAAAACCCATACATCAAGGTGGGACCCACAGACTCCTACCTGTAAGGATAAAACCCGTACATCAAGATGGCCGGGCCACACCAAAAGATCCGGGCCGTTAGTCGAATTTCTTTTCCAACTGTCCATCTTTAAAGACCCCTAATCTTATGTATCTTTGGCTGTGATCATAGGCCAAATAAATGAATGGTCTGATCTCATAAACGGCCGCCACAAGTGTGGGTACAGTGGCTGATGTTGTATGTATAAAAGGTGTGTTTAGTACGTGATTCTTTTCGTAGAAGAAACATTGGAATAAGAACGAACTGGGCAACTTGTTATCCTTTTCTCCATTTCACAGCAGAGAATAAACATATTCTGCTCGTGAATAGTCCGCCTTACTACCAATTCAAGTGATCCCAGTACAAGCATTGTAAAACATGGTAGGGCATTTATCTTTACATACATCAAAAGCAACGCCTATTTAAAATGCACTTGGAGAAGAGAAGAGAGGATTAGGTGAGACCCCGGATCCACCAAGGGTGGTAGGACCCCTAACTGTGGGGCTCATAGTGATGTGTGCGCCTTAAATCCACACTGTCCAACTATTTTAAAAGCTGCATGATCCTAAAAATGAAGCTGACTCAAATCTTAACTGCACCGCACCAAAGGAAAGAGTTGTGATTGAATCCTCACCATTAAGAACTTCATAAATCCCACCGAATGTTTATTTACCATCCAACGTATTGATAAGGTCACAAACACCTAGATGAAGAGACCACACAGATTTCATATATATCCAAAGTCTTTGTGGCCTACGAGAAGTTTTCAACGGTCAATCACTGCACTTTCCTGTACTCTGGTCCATCTGTGATTTGAAATTGATTCATTTTTTGAATCATTCCCTGTAAAGAGCTTTCAGTGTATGATTATACATATTTACACACGCGCACTAATACCACAATGTGGGATTTCAACCGCAAATATTTAAACCTGTGACCTCGCGTTGAAACTTTTGTGAGTTTACCATTGAGGCATGAGTAAAAACCTTATCTTATATATGATAGAGATGGGCATTTGATAAGTGATGTTTACCCAACCGATGGAGTTGTTAAAAATATCTCGTATTCCTTATAAACAAGTGTCTTTGATAAGTGATGTTTACCCAACCGATGGAGTTGTTAAAAATATCTCGTATTCCTTATAAACAAGTGTCTGCAAATTTAAGATAAGATTGTTTAATGAGTTTGATTTTGAGATGTTGACCTAGTTACAATGGAGTTCATGGCTTTATAATCTAGATCATTGATCTTTTTCTATCCCATTATTGATGGGCCATGTCTCAAAAACCTCCTGATAGAACAACATTCTTATTTGAATTTGTCCCACATTTGATGGCTCAAAATATGAGTCCACATCTAATTAAGGTACTAATAATTGTATTGTTAGGATGTGCCCCGGTACTACTTTCCTCTAACTCGTGGCCAGCGGAATCCTCAGTGACCCCGAGCTTTGTGGGGTCCATTGTGATATTTGTGTTATATATATTTTGTTATCTATTTTTATTTTTAGGATGTGAACCCAAACTAGAGAGAGATTAAAACCCAAGTGGGGCCCACCACAATAAAATAAGTGGGGGATTAAATGCCTACCTTTCTCACATTCTCAGGGCCACTAAAGTTTTGAATCAAGTTGATATTTATGTTTTCCTTTCATTTAGGAGAGAATGACCTTGTTAATGGGTTGGATGGCATATAAATATCCAAGGAGGGACCAAGAAGATTTCAATGGTAGGCATTTCAATCCCCACAGTCCCTGTGGTGTTGCCCACTCTAGCTTTGTATCTTTCTCAAGTTTGGGTTTATTATTATTATTATTATTTAAATGATCCAAAGAAATGGATGGTTCGAGTAGATACAGCACAGGCAGGCTCCACAAAGCTTTGGGTTATAGAAAAATCAGGTCAGGAGGGCTCTATCTAGCGTTGAAATCAATGGTGTACCTTTCGGTACAATGGGGCCACCTATATCTACGGCTGTCGATTGGCGGGTCCACCTGATGGGCAATTAAGCTCAGGACCACGTGGGTAGCCCAATTAATAAATGGGCCAAGTGTGGGTATACCCCAACTCATACCAAAATTCCACCTAACCCAGTTCTATATGGATAAATAAATAATAAATAATATATATACTCTATATATTAATAAGGCTAACCATCTAGAATTAACCTACCAACTACTGTTCTGACATAGGCCCTTTTAGGTGTAAAAAGGTGGGACAAGTGCTGATGTGTAGGACCCACATACATGGTGGCCACACTTTGTGGGACCACATAAGGTTTGGATCATGTAGATGTTTATGTTTTTTTTTTTTCTTTTATGCGGCCAGTGTGACCCTGTCAATAGATTGTACCATAATAATAGTAAGGTGAGCCCCACTTCCCGAAATCCAGAAAGTTTAAAATCATGTTGACATTTGTATTTTTCCTTAGTCCAATCGGTGGGCCACATGAAAGTTTGGGATCGATTGATATATATATATATATATATATTTATCCATTCATATAAGTTTAAGTGGCTACACTGCAATAATTTAAATTTTTTGTGACGAGCCTAATGTCATCGTAAAAAGTCAATTTTTTACAACGAAATTCCAAATTGTCACAAAAAATTGAAGATGAGCAACGCACATCGCAAAAAGTTTTTAGTGCCAAATTTGAAGTTTTTAGCAACGAGTTAACTTGTCGCAAAAAATCTAAATTACTCAATGGATTAAATGGCAAATAAATATCTTAGCGGGCCCCACTTTGTGGGATGACTCCAAAAGTCCTAGAATAAAGTTGATATCGAAATGTTCCTTTCATCCGATGCTAAACCAGAAGTCTTCATAACCAAAAATCATAATAAAATTTGAGTCATTGATCTGCGGATGGTATACAATACTTGAAATGTGGCACTTAAAAGTTGTACATGCAAAGAATATTAATATATCAAACTAAACCAAGTAAATTGTAAAAATTACTTACACTGAGCAGTAGACATAAAATCAAATTTGTTAAACCATCTTAAATAAATAATGAAAAAGGCTTAACTTACTCTATATCTAATTTTAGGCCATTGGACAACATATATTTTAATCACTTGTACTTGAAATATGAAATTTCGGTGTAATGGCTTTTAGCTTTTAAACATGTGATGGATTTAATTCAAAAATAAGTTGTTTTTAGTTTTTTAAAATAAAAAATAATATGCTATCATTCTAGTTTTTTAAAGAAAAATAATAATTTATTTATTTTTTTGTATAAAATTTAATTAGTTGAGTTACTGTTGTATGTTTTTTCTAAATTTAAAATCATGAACCGGTATGGATACGGTTGCAGGCAGGGGTTATGTGGGGCCCACTGTGATGTATGGGCTTTATCCACGCCATTCATTCATTTTCCAGATAATTTTAAGGTGTGAGCCCAGGTAGATCCAAGGCTCAAGTTGGCCACAAAATGGGGATTGAACGACCACCATTAAAAACTTCTTAGGGCCAATATAAGTTTTGGATCAAGCTAAATTTTATGTTTTCTCATCATCCATGTCTATGTGACCTCATGAACAGTTTGGATGGCAAATAAACATCACGGTGGGACCTAGAAAGGTTTCAACGGTGGGAATCCTGAGCCTTGGATCTGCCTTATTTTTTGGATCATATTCTAATTTTATCTGTAAAAATGGAGTAACGGCGTGGATAAAACCCAAACATCACGGTGGGCCCCATAGAGCCCCTGTCTGGACCGATATCCGTCTAGGCCGTGGCAACACGAAAATCCCCTTCCGGGTTAGGGTAGGTACCCGGTACCCGGGCCATCGACGGGAGCAGATTAAGTGTTACCCGGGTAAGACCTGAGTGGATGTTTCCCTGATCGTGTGGGATCAACCTTGATGAATATGTCGAAAATCCACACCATCCATCTGTTTTTTCAAATTATTTTAAGATGTGATACAGAAAATTAAGCAGATTCAAATCTTAGGTGGACCATACCATTGGAAACAGTGGTGAATGACCATTAAAAACTTTTATGGGCCACGAAAGCTTTGGATCAAGATCATCCTTGTATTTTACCTTTATATAGATCCTTTCAACCTTATCAACAGGTTGTATGGAAAATAAAGATTACGGTGGATCCTACAATATATTTTTAATGGTGGACATTCAATTACCTATGTTTCCTCTGGTGTGATCCACCTGAGATTTAGATCTGCTTAAATTTCAGGATCATGAATTAAAATGTTTTGGAAAAATGTATGAACAGCCTAGATTTACATAAAATCATCAATGTGGGCCCCACAGTAAGGGCAACACCCACTAAATAGTTACCCGGGTAACACCCAATCCACTCCCGCCATTGGCACCCTGCGGTTTATCTTGTAATTTCTCAGGAATGAAGAGAAAAAAAATAGCATTGTATATGAGTCTGTACTATGCTATTTTTTTGCTCAAAAACTATCTCACTAAAGTGGATTTTTAGGTTGTGGAGGTATGTTTTTTGATTAAAAAAACTCTTACTTGTTAGGATAAAACAACTAAAAAAAGTAAGGGTATTATTGTCTTTTTGACTTCGTTTATACAAATAGAAGCCTAGTTTAGTTATTTAGGTTTTTTTGATTCGAATGAAAAAAGGTAAGTAGTGCGTAGTTCTATATTTAATAAGTACCCGGAATGAAAACCACATGAAACGGTGGTCCAGTGGACCTCCGAATAGAAAGGAAAAAACCTTTCAACCCTCTGATGATCTCACACTCCATCCTGTCTCCGTAGATTTCTCTCATCATTCATTCGTCTCAGCTCTTCACCCTGGCTTTTGGGCTAACCTTCAAAGGTTCTCTCTCTCTCTCTCTCTCTCTCTCTCTCCCCTTCAATTTCTCACTTTCTGCCACATTCTTTTCAATTCCAGCTTATTTCATGACATCTTTTTTCTTTTGTATAATTTCATACAAATTTCTGGAGATTATGGGTTATTCATAGCAAAATTTTGGACCAAGATGTTCACCCAATACATTTTTTTGGGGGTTATATTTCTATTCAGAATGATTGGTTTCTCGCGCGGATAACTTGCATTAACCATCATGAAATAACTGATATTTCTAGCACTTTGTCAGGCGTGTAATATGTTCAGAGATTAATCTTTTTCGGGTGAAATTTTTAGTGGAATTGTGATTGTTGTGTTCATAATATTCGATTTTCGGGTTTTTCTCAGCCCATGGAACTGTACATGTGTGGCCCACCTTTTGGTGATCCAAGTCTTACATATCATCAGCTGTGTTTCTGGTTGGAGTTGCTTCTGTGAAACCCCCCGAGTCGGTTGATTCTAACTGTTTGACCGGACCCGGTGAATATAGACTGTTGGGTTCAGTTGTGCACTTGCCAGCCACTGATCAGTTGGCTAGGGTCATCTGATATTCAGCTTATTGGAGGTTTCGGGGCATGATCCCGGCAAATGAATTGAATTATACAATAGAAGGTGGGCCCCACCTGTTGCATTGCCTGGACAAAACAAGAAATGCAACTATCATATACCATATTGCATGTGAACTTTCATATGAAGTACTTTCTTTCTTGCTGATGTGTTACCTTTGTCGAACACCTGAGCTGTGCAAAATGCTGGCCTCACCGAAGTACATGTTGCATTTATTTTCTCAATACCTACTGTCTGAACTGTGAGCCCCACTGTGGATGAGGCATAGTCCAAACCACCAGGCAGGCAATCGTAACAGACTTGATGGATATTTGCTGTCGAATTTAAACTTTGGACCATTTGGTGTCCACCTATTAGATGGCTAGGATCATCTAATTGATACGATTTTTAGGTCATGTCCCATCTGCAGTGGGGCCCATGATTTTGGTGGTCGGGATTGGCTTACATGAATAGCATGTATATGGTCTTTGATAGGGTATTGTTTAATATCTCCTATTTTAATTATCAAAAGCAGACTGATCAGTCGAAGAGCCAAAGGGTTGTTCCTAATATTTTCCAATTCCATCAAATTTCGTAGCTCCAGTAACATTGTATTCAAGAAGAGGAGAGTGTCACGCTTCTCATCAAGGTGATAAGTGTTTGAGTCAACTTTTTATTTTCATACTCTAAAATATCATTTTTTAAATGATTGGAATGTCATAAGTTTTTCATGTTTTATCTTTTTAGTAGGCATGGTATAAGAGAAACGCTTACACAAAACTAGTTGTAAATACAATTAATTTTGAACGGGGCCCACCATAGTGTTTGTATGGCATACACGGTCCAACAAGGTTGCCCAACCATGAAAATGGGATGCCCCAAAAATGAGGTTAATCCAACTATTAGGTGGGCCACACCATATAAAACAATGAACAATCACCCAAAAACATCCACATTCGCCTGTGGTTCATGTAATGTTTTTTGGGGGGAATCTTGTTGGACAGGTCTAATGCTGTTACTTAACCTTTTTGATGTGGTTCAAGATCTTGTGCAACTATTTTCACTATAATTATAGTACAAATGGCTTGTGTGGGCCCCACTGTGATATATTCATGACATCTGCTCCAACCATCAGCATGCCATCCTCATTTGGCCTTGGGTCCAAAAATCAAAGCTAATTCATTACTCAGGTGGGCCACACAAGCATGCCCTCTCAAGTGTTCCCTATGGCGGGTCCCACCTGAGTCATGGATTGGTGTGATTTCTAGGCACATGGCCAAAATGGGAGGGCAGCATGATGAGCAGAGTGGATGTCATCAGCACATCATGGTGGGGCCCACAGAGATCATTTGCACCACAATTGTGGTGAAAATGTTTGCAATTGATCATTTTCCTAACAATACTTTCACATTTGTATTTTGTCCTTCTATAGGTTGCTTTTGATATGTTACTTTTGGGGAAGTCTATCAATCCTATTGAATTGGTTATGTACATTTATGCAATCCTGCCTTTTCTTTTGGTATATATCATCAAAACCGAGTAGTGGGTAATTGGGACCATGATCCTGAATCATCATGGATTTCATTTGAACCCAAATGGAATGAGAAATGATCAGATGCAGCGGCTATATCATAAGTAATGATATGGCCATTTATTTCCCTTAATCATCAAGGTGTTTTCCTCTATTTTCTTAGAGCAAAATATCATCCAGTCTTTTAATCTCATTCTGTAGGGCTGTTCTGTATTTTCTGGTTGTTTTGAAGTTGGATACAAGGACAAGGACAATGCAAAGTGATAGCAGTACCAGTGGCCTTCCATCGAACCCTTCTAGTCGGGTTCGGCATCGAAGACGCTCAAATGAGGTTGGTTTTTTCAAATTTGGCAAGCTCTTTTCTTTTTGTGGTTCCAGCATCTTGTAAGGCAATGGGGCAAATCCATAGGAGTCAATATATGAGCCACACCTGCCATTCTTGCAAGCTATGTTTTCTTTTTGGCATGGAGTAAATTTATGAATATATTGTTTTGAGGCCATTATTTGTTAAAAGACCTGTAGTGTTCTGATGCATCATGATGGGTAAAGTTCCCTGATGGGCCAAGCGTTTATAGTTTAGGCCCACGGTTCAGGATCCAGACCATTGATCTGATGGGCCCCACTATGGTATGGGGATGCCCCAAAAATCTTCAAGACTGGAAGATTCCACCCCTCAACCAATGCCTTATAGATAGATGATTAATAAAGGAATATAGCAACATTGCAGACAAAAAAGGTCAATCATTGGATGGATAGGATATTCTGCTTTCCTGCGTTGGCATTGTGTGATTTTGGGTAGAACCCCCCATTCATTGTGTGACCCATGAAATCAACTGCTTGGATCACCGGACCAAGTGCCGCCTTAGACGACTAGGAAAATCAGGATATCATGCACATCCTTCTTCTCAAAAAAAGGTAAAAAAGAAAAAGAAAAATCACATTCTGCTTGCTATCTTCAAGGCTGATTGGTCTGCCATTTATAATGCTGTTCTATCTGTAAATGAGGATTAAACTCCTAATGGTGTTATCATTGTCAAAATCATAGTTACCGGGAAACATGTTCCCCTTAAAAACAGTCTTCTGTTTCATTTTGGTAATTACTATGACAAATTTTCAAAATGAATAGTTTCTTGCATCTGTTTCTAAGTGGTCCTTTCGTGTTAGGTTCCTACTGATGCAAGTAGTACGGACGGAAGTCATTTACTTGTTAATGATCAAAATAGATACAAATCAATGTTGGTTCGTGCGCGTTCATCTGTGTGGATGATCGGGGGGTTTGCATTTATTATCTACATGGGCCACCTCTATATTTGGGCCATGGTTGTCATCATCCAAATCTTTATGGTAAGTGAGCTGTTCAATCTACTCAGAAGAGCTCATGAAAGTAGAAGTCTTCCAGGATTCAGGCTCTTGAATTGGTAAGCAGCCCGGCCTTTATTTATCAACTTATGCTCTTTTTTTTTTTTTTCTAATGATCAAATATCTTCTTCTTCTTCTTTTATTTTTATTTTTATTTTAATTCGAAACTTAAATCTGGTGTTTTAAAAAATGATATTTGATATAAAAAATTGTCGTCTTTTTGTTTGAACTAGCAATGGTAAAGATGGGGCCAACCTTTCAGTAACCTAACCGTTAGCCTGGTGGGCATGCCCTAACAACTCCCTGGATTAGATGGTTGTTGCCATCCCATGAAAACGGGAAAATACAACCATAATCCACAGTTAAAAGTGTCCCTGTTGGATGGTTATGATCATTCAGATTCCAGTGGAGATCTTTTGGGTGTCTTCGTCCACTTTGAGGCCTACCATATGAATGGTTTAGATTGCCTAAAAATGGTCCGACATGTTCGGTTTATTGGGCAAAGCAAATGCTCGATCAAACGTGGCATGTTTGTTTACTATTTTTTTTTTTTAATGAAACCATTGACATTGTTTCATCTGAGCTTGAGCAGCTATTTAGCAACTGCCTGAGTGACTAGTGGTTATATTTCCTTGTATTTACTCTCTGTGTCTACTTGCAGGCACTTTTTCTTCACAGCAATGTTGTTCGTATATGGCCGCTTTCTTAGTCGGCAGCTTGTGAACACTGTTTCTTCAGATAAATTTTTATATCAGCTTGTGAGCGGCCTTATCAAATATCAGATGTTTATTTGTTATTTCTTATATATTGCAGGTTGGCTACTTCCTTTTAGGGTCATCATTTGTATAGACAAAGTAAGACATTTTGAAAAAAAATAAATCATCCAAGTTAATTGTTTCAAAAGCCATTTGAACATGGTGTGAAAGATAGTTGAATATTGCGTTGACTCCGGTTTGGTGGAGAACTGAACAAGCTGCCCCACCAATAATGGTGGCAATGGGCTGGGTAGCCTACTTGACCCGACGAGTACGACATAGCACTGGGTCGGGCTTGAACCTACTAGTTTGGGCCTTGCATGCATGCCCAATCAATTTTTGGGTCGGGCTGGGGCTTAAGTCATTTTAGCCCAATCCATTATGACCTGATTTTATATGCATGCATATTATATGCTCTGTGCATGTGTGGTCCACTTGATCAACAAATAGATTAGGAACATTTGAGTGGGAAATAGGGATTTGGAGACTAAACTGTTGAAATAGATTAGGAACATTTGGAGACTGCACTGTTGAAGGAGGAAGGATTTGGACTGATGTCGGGAGGAAGAAAATGGGGTTGGAGAAGACAGAGCACAAGAAAGATTCTTTGGCCGAACTCCGGACCTTGTCTGTAACTAGGTTCCCAGAAGGTTGGGCTCCCGTTAACTTCTCCAGAGTCTTCTTTAGGACCGGCGTAGTCATGGAGGTAGTCACTCCTCGAGATTGTTTTACAGGTGAGTATCAGGGCTTTGCCTTCATTCGAATGAGTGAGGAGAAGGAAGTGAAGAGAGTAGTGAAACTGTTATATGGGGAAAGTTTTGGAGGTAGGAAGCTACGAGTCCAGGAAGCTTGTTTTGGGCCTGTTGTGAGGAATGAGGAGGGGTTGTGGGTCTATATGGGGACAAGAACATTGGAAAGAAGGCAATGAGAGAAGAGGGGGTGGGCCGAAGTGAGTCATGGGGGGAACCATTTTCCTTCATGGACATAGTGGTGAGGGAGAAGAAGGGGCTTTCTTCATCTTAGGTAGGTGGAACTGGGGAAAAGGGTGCGGGGGTTGCAGACATTGGGGAGGGGAAATGGGTATGGATAGAAGGGGAAGGGGATGTGATGGTAGTTCGAGTCCCACAGGAAGTTATCGAGAATGAATGAAGCCTTTTGCAATGGTCTTTAGCTGCGTTCATGGAAGAGGGAGCTTCGATTCCTCAAATAGATGGATGGCTTTGTGAGTCCTATAACCTCAAAAGGTAGGACTTCTTCATTAAGCCATTGGTTTGAAGGAGGTATGGATTCGGCTTAGGCAAGATGTTAACATCGATCAAGTTCTCTTTGCAAGTGCCCTGTATAGACATGATCCAGTCAAGTGGTTGAGAAAGTGGTTGGAGCATTCGTATTTCAAAAGGGAGGAGGCTTGGTTTCTTTTTTGGGGAGTTCCTCTTGAACTTTGGTATACAGATGTGTTTGTGGCTATTGAATCTTGCTTAGGGGAGGTTGTCTTTATTGATGATGAATGGAGAAGGGGGAGGAGATGGTAGTAGCTCGGATGTGCATTAGTAAGAAGAGATCCGCTGTAGACCCGTCGGCAGTAAGAATCAGAGTCGGGTTTGACGAGTTGGAGGTTATGGTCGAAAGGGAGAGGGAAGGGGGTCAACATCTAGATTGGGAGGGGGGATTCTGGAGATCTTGAGAAAGCTCGAGGTCAAGGAGGAGCCATGGCAGTCAAGCGTTGAGGGGATGGAGCACCGATCCCTCCTAGAGGTGGGATTGATACGTGTCATAGAGCAGACGACACTGATGGAGTAGGTGAAGGGAGATGCTCTCCGGAGGCGACATGCCATTATTTGTGTCCCGCAGGAGATACTCCACAAGCATGTTTGTATCCAAGCCTGGATTTAGCCCTAGTCTCAGGTGTCGAGCCTCTCTCCGAAGTGCTTTTGTTATAGACATATGGTAGCTTCGACCCGGTCCTTAGCGAGGTTTGGGCCACGCGTTGCGTTGAGACAGAAATTGCTATCCCTGCCTCTTGCGAAGCCGACGTGGTGTTGTACACATGGCATGTCGAGAGCCTCAACACTGTTAAGGGGATGCATGGAAGGTTGACATGTGGCAGGGAAGAGGTGTTAATTATAATATCACCTGCTCATGTGAAAATCGGGTCTTCTCCCACATGAGTGAAAGTTCTCTCATGTGGGATAAAATCCCTTTATATCCTCGATAGTTTGGGGAACAATCTCATTTTCACATTTCTGAGAGCGCAGGGGTCGACGCTGGAATAGTTGAGGACCATCTCTCCCTTTCGCAAACAATGAGTCTGCAGATTCTTTCTGTCGATGCAGCTCAGTTGATGATAGAGGTTTCTGGTTAGGACATGACTTTTCTAGGAGCGCAATGGGTTGAAATTCCATCCTCAGATGAGAAGAAGTTAGTGAAGGTGCAAGGAGAGTTCGATGGGCAGACATTCATGATGTCTTTAAAGATGCACCAAGAGGCATTCCCAAGGTGCGATGAGGTTTTGGAGGAGCAATACAGGTGGACTAAAGGTGTTCTCGAAAGGGTTGGAGGTTTAATATGGATGTCTTACGGAGTCCGCGAAGAGGATGTTTTAGATTTCTATCAGTTCATCAAAAGTAAGGTAGCTCAAAGACAACACGAGATGCAGTCAGCAAGGCATAAAATTTTTCCAAAGGGGCTGAAGGGGGCTCCTGATTTAGCATGCTCTACTCAGCAGGAAAGCGGCAGGAAGAGGGGAAGATCAAGCCGATTTAGTGATCAATGATGCTTTTCTCTTGGAATGTTAGGGGTCTAGGCTTCCAATTCAAATGAGCCCAAGTGAGGAAGGTTTGTGAGAAGGCCAAGGCAGAGATTATTACTCTACAAGAGACTAAACTTCAGACTATTGATAAAGGTATGATTGACTCTCTTTGGGGGTAAAAAACAAGGGTTGGGAATCAGTTGATGCCACAGGCATGCGGGGGGTGTTCTCGTGGAATGGAATGCAATCCTGTGGAAGAAGATAGTTATTTGGGGACTTTTTCCGTTTACATCTTTTTTCAACAAATGACTAGGGGGAGTCAGTGGGTTTTCACTGTAGTTCCATGGCCCTTGTTCGAGCAACATAAGGGACCAGTTTTGGGATGAGTTGGATCTTGTCAGGCAAAAATGGGACATGCCTTTTTTCTAGAAAGGGGGGGGGAGGGGGGTAGTTGCTTTTTTCACGAGAAGTCTAGTGGAGGCCAGGTCAGCAATAGCATGAAGAAATTTGCTGATTGGGTAGCCCGTCATGATTTGGTGGACCTAGTGCTGCTAATGGCCAGAAAAACACCATTTTGTTGTGACTGGACAGATTTTTAGTGACCTCAGATTGGATGGAAAAATATCCATTGGTTTGTTATCAAGGGTTGTCCAAAATCTTATTTGATCATCACCCGATTGTCTTGGAAATCCCAGTAGACATTCGGGGCCCCAAACCATTTAGATTTTAGTTAGCCTAGTTACAAGTAGACAGTTCCAAGGACCTTATAGCTGAATGATGGAATTCATTCGCTGTGGAAGGATATGCTGGTTTTTTTGGCTTTGCAGAAAGCTTAAATTGTTAAAGGAAAAAAAAAAAAAAAAAAGGGATTTGGAAAAGGGAGGTTCTTGGCTCTCAAGAATTAGATTTTGATGAAATGGCTTTGGAAATCCATGAATTAGATTTGTTAGAGGAGTCCGGTGCTTTATCGGGTGAGGGCAGGGAGAAAAGAAATGCTTTATATCTTAAATACGCTGATTGATCGAAAGAAGAGGAAATCGAATGGTGTTAGCACTCTAAGAGTGGTGTGGCTAAAGGAGGGTGATAAAAACACTCATTTCTTTCATAACATTGCGAGTGCTCGGGCAAGATGCAATCATATTTCTAATTTGGTTGTTGATGATGAAAGGACTTCTGACAGAGGAAAGATTTGTGATTCCATAGTTAGCTTCTATTCTAAATTGTCAGCGATTGATCAATGGAATAGGCCGCGGCTAGACTTCTTGGTTTTCAAAAGATTTCCAGAGACGTTGCTACTTCCCTTGAATCTCAGTTCTCGGTGGCATAGCTAAAGATAACTATTGATTCCTTATGTGGCGACAAAGCTCTAGGTCCCGACGATTTCCCTATTGCCTTCTTCTAGACTTTTTGGAATTTTCTTTAAAAACATGTTATGGAATTTGTTTCAAAATTCCACGAACGAGGCAAGTTATCTATCGACATCAGGGCTTCCTTTATTGCTCTCATCCCTAAGCTTTGAGGGAGAGGAGCAGCTAAAATACTTTTGCCCTAAGACCTCATAAGGGGTCCCGTACAAGATCCTCGTCAAAATTTTAGCTCTTCGTCTTTGGGGTGTCTTATCTAAGGTCATCGCCAATAATCAAGGAGCCCTTTGTTATGGGGAGGCAAATTTTAGATACCTCTCTTATTGCTTATGAATGCATCGATTCAAGACAGAGAGAGAAAAAGACTAGCTTGGTGTGCAAGCTTGATCTGGAAAAGGCCTATGATCACGTCAACTGGGAGTTTCTAGACTATATGCTAGATTAGGTGGGGTGTGGCCAGAAATGGAGTTGGATACGTCTTGTGTGCAATCGGCTTCTTTTTCGATCCTTTTTAACGGATCACCAAAAGGCTTCTTTTGAGCTTCTAAGGGTTTAAGGCAAGGAGACTCCCTTTTGCCTTACCTCTTTGTATTAGTTGGTGAGGCACTTAGCAAAATGCTAACTAGGGGGGACGAGAATGGTATAGTTGGAAATGCCCCTACCTCTCGTTAGGAGGAAGGTTGACTCTCATTAAAAAGACTTTTTCAAACATGCCTATGTACTTTATGTCTATCTTCAAATGCCCCCAATTGGTGTTGAAGTGTCTAGCTAAGTTGAGAAGGGACTTTCTTTGGAGGGGGTGCACAATGGGTGCAAGTTACATCTCTTCTTAAATGGGGGGAGGTTTGTAAGCTGATTTCTTAAAGGGGAGCAGGGATCAAAGACTTGGGGCTTATGAACATTGCGCTTCTTGGAAATGATTATGGAAATTCGATATGGAATCGGAAGCCTTTGGGGGGAGATCACCGTGAGCACGTATGGAGTTCTGGAAGGGGGTTGGTTTGTGAAGTTCTTGTCTTTATATTGGGACTCAAGCATATGGAAAGCGATTGCATGAACAAAACACTTTTTTCAAAGAGGTATATCTTTTTCTTTTGGTAAGGGGGATAAGATCTGCTTTTGGGCGGATGAGTGGTGCGGTGAAAGGGTGCTCCAAGAGGTGTTCCCTAGCCTCGTTTCTCTTGCTCCGGATCGTTACCTCCTAGTGTCAAGGTGTTTCTCTACTGCAGCGGATCTACTATTTGGTGCCCTTCTTGCCGGAGGAATTTGTCTGATGATGTCGTGCAGATCTTTGCTTTGTTGGAACAGCTCAAGCACAACGTGTCCCCTTTGGCGGAGGACTCCATGATTTGGAAAGGACGCCAATCTGGGAATTTTTCGGTTGCTTCTTTCTATAGTTTATTCTTTGGTTTAGCCTTCGGGAGGGACCCCCCACCCATCCCATATGTTTCTTCATTGGCATTATGGGGCTCTTCATGTTATAGCTTTTGTGTGGCTCGTTGGTCGAAAGAAAGTTCTTACCATCGACAACCTCTAGCGGAGATCTCTCATTCTCCCCAACATTTGCCTCGTGTGCATGAAGGATGTGGAATCTCATTCATTGCACCTTTGCCCGGAGAGTGTGTCTTCCTTGTTAATGCGCATATGGCCTGGGTTATGTCGAAGCCCGTCTTTGGGCTTGGCATGGAGTGGGTAGCAGGAAGGCTCCTAAAGTTGTTTGAAGGCACTTCATCATGGCCATTTTTTGGGCCATTTGGAGAGAAAGGAACAAGCGGTGCTTTAGAAATGGGAATTCCCCGGTGGATGGGGTTATAAAGGCAGTTATGGGGTTTGTGAGGGGTTGGGCCCCTCATGTTCATACAGCTAAGTCTGCCCCTTACTTTCCATTTTTGTCTTCTTAGTTTGGTGTTGTATTCTTTTCCTGCTTTTTGGCGTGTCTTCTAATAAAATTTGTCATCTCTTTCAAAGAAAGTGGGACTTATCAATTTCCGGGCTAGGTCGGGTTGGGTCTGGCCCATTCCCACCCCTACCTACCAATACGTGTATTATGGAACCAAGTCGGCATAGGTTTAATCCATGGGACATTGTGCTCCGGAGCTAGCTTTTGGTTCCTTGGATTCATATGTTCAGAATCTGCATACCTTTTTGTTGACACTTGTTTTAGACACTCGGAACATGTTACCTTTTACTGTTTTTTCTTTTTTCTTTTTCCTTTTGATCATTGTATTTATATCCATCAGATTCATGCTTTCCGGCCTAATGTACAATTTCTTATTGGTATGGGGTTTAGGTTTTGTGTGGTTTATTCTTACTTTAAAGAAGAAGATGTACAAGTATCAATTCGGCCAGTATGCATGGACACACATGATTCTTTTTGTGGTGTTTGCTCAGACCTCTTTCACTGTAGCTAATATTTTTGAAGGAATTTTCTGGTAATTCGCCTTCTTGCAAATCTTTCATATGATACACAAATCGCATGAAGCTAACATTCAATTATGCCATATTTTGGTAGTTTATTATAACTTTCCTATTTTACGAAATATTTATCTACATGCCTGCTTTTACTACTATTTTCATCTAATTTTTTAGTAATTCACTCATGCAATATGCGGTAGTTCATCGAGGTTTGGCCGAATACATCCCAATGTATTGCAATATGATACGTTGTTGGGATTTTAGCCTTTGAATCTGGGTCATCTTCCAATGATCCAAACTGTTTATATGACGAGTCTCTTTGAATGGTGGAAAGTCAACAGGTAAAAACTCTCAATTGGATTAATCAAAGGGATAATTTGGCTCTTTGGCTTTGAACATGAATGGTCACCATAACCTTTGTATGATCAAAGAGTTTAAATATTCAATCCGAGAGTTTTTCAGGCATCCCGCATCCAAGGGGAGCCCTGTCAAATAAATGGTTTAGGTCATTGGAAAAATCCAAATCCAGCGGTTTTGAGTCCCCATGCATCTTATTGTAATATGCCGGGATTTATTCGAGCAAACCTCTAATTCATTTTATGAAGTTTGAAATGTTCTGCAATTGGCATACTTATTTCTAGGTGTAATAGACATTTTCCCTTCAATTTCTTCACACAGCTCTGTGGAAGATTGAGTGATGTATGATTTGACTGTTTGATCCAGAATACAATCAGCCTGAAATCTCAATCTCAATTCTTCAAGAACAAATAAACAACAATTTTAATTCATGAGTAGATTTGCAGAGTAGATCTTACCTCACATATGCAGATAGCATAGCAGGATAGTACCCACATTTGATTAGCGTCAAACTTACAAGAGAAGAGTCACCAGACTCTCAATAAGCACAGGATCTCACCATGCTTGTTAGCGTAACAATCAATAGATTTTGATCAGTCACTTCCCAAAGTCTAGAGAATCTCTCTTAGAAGAAGAAAAATACTCTTCTCAGTTATAGCTTGCAATGGAGGAGACTCAAACCCCTAAAATCCCTATGAATTTGGATATTCCATCCAAATCCAGTATAATCCCTCAGAAATCAGAACACTCCTGTAACATCCTCTAAAGGACTTCCAACTTATAACCTCAAATTTCCTATTATTTTGGAAACCAACTATGACAAATTTGTGATGTGTTTCACAACTGAAATGGGAAATTAGTTGCGATTAATTTCTTCCAAAAGAACATCTACCTACATGACTTTGTGCCACTCTTTCCTGAAAAAATACCCAATAATTACCTATGAATATTAAAAAAAAAGTTGAAAACTCATAAGAAATAATGACTCAAATCTTATCAGCCCATTTATAAGAAACAAATTGTGATAAATGGAAAAACCTAACTATTGGTTGGACTGAAACCTAGATCCAATTGTCAAAAACTCAAATACCCCTGGTGGAAAGATAAGTCAAAAACAAAAATTTTATTTCTTCATGTGATTGGGAGAAAAAAAAAATCTTATATATATATATATTTTGCTGAGATTTTTTTTCTCCAACTCCCAAAAATGCATTTGACTCTTAATTCCTTAAAAAAAAAAAAAGGGGAATCTAGATGTAATGGCCTTTTTTTTGGAGAAAAAAATGTCCCAAAAAATATTTGATTTGATTTTTTATTTTTATTTTTAAATTTTAAATGTGAGGATCCCAAATATGTATGCATGCATGCATGGATGTATGTATTATGTATGCGTGCGTGCATGGATGGACGGACGGGCATGTATTTGATGGTGTAATGGGTCATTCTTTGGTAATAATGCTGCCTATCGAGCCGGCTTTTTAATGTTAATTACTAAGTACCCAGCTGACTTTAGATTCTTGTATATATATATATATATATATATATTATTTTATCTAATGTCAACACATAAGATTACTAAGTCCACAAATGAGTAATGACGACACATAGGATGAATAGTGTTGGTTCAATTTGGGTACACTTTAACAGCCCGAAAATGGCCCAGAATGCATGCAATCCATGGGAATCATCCCATTAATGCATGTCTTTGATCTATAAACACCATTTTACTCAAGGAACATGAGGGGGGAAAGAAATTCTTCATCATCATCTAAGCCTTATCCCTAGTAATTGGGGCTCGATTGTGAGGAAAAAATGACAAAAAAGAAGAAGATGAATAGTGCCAATCTAATTTGTGTACGCTTGAAGGGCCCAAAAAACTGAAATTTGTGCAACCTGTAAGATGCATCACACATCCCAATAATGTGGATCTCTAACTATATATACCATTTTTTGCCAAGAAGTTGTAGGATTTTTTTTTATATATAAATTCAAATGAATAATGTCGGCTAGATTTGGGCACACGTTTGTATGGCCTAAAAATGGCCCAAATGTTGTGCAATACGTGTGCATATCTCTAATCCATATACATCATTTCCCTTAGGGCCTGTTTGGATTTGTTGAAATATAAATTGGGGAAATGCTATCTCCATGAAAATGATGTTTTCATTGTTCATTTTTATAAATTTTCTTTGAAACTCTGTTTCCGTTTCATTCTCATTTCTTAAAAAATGGTTCCTTTTCATTTCCTTGCCCAGATTCGTGAAATGTTATTTCCAAGAAATTGAGAGAAATGAGAGGAAATGACCCCTCTTTTTATATACCCCACAGGGTAGTCACATGTGCCACCGCCCATCTTCTAAGTGCCCACATGTGGAACCATCCATCTTCAAGTGCATCACATGTGCCAATGTGCCACATGCGCAACGTGTACCACCATCCATCTTAAAATAGCACACGTGCCATTTCTTTTTTTGTTTTTTGAAGACACAGGGTGTCCCCACCTCTTTTTTAAAGTGAGACTAATCCCTGCGGATACACGCAATCACCCACAACCACGTGTATCGGGTAAAGCTAAGGAGGGGAATCGAACCCTCACCTATAGGGAGCAAACCTATGGTGAAGACCATTCGCCCAAACCTCGTTAGCCATTGTGCCACATGTGCAACATGTGCCATTACCATTTTTATTGACCCACGTTTCAATGTGTCACACACCCTAATGTGCCATGAATAGCATGTGTCACCCTCATCTTCAAACACCACACATGTACCACATGGCTGCCATCCATCTTTAAGCGCTTCATATGCGCAACATGCGCTAATGCGTGACAAACGCAATGCGTGCCACTAAGCAACTTTAAATGCCCTACATGTGCAAATATTCATTCAAGTGCCCCACGTGCTAATGTGCTACATTTGCCACAATCCATCTTAAAACACTAGACACATGTCAATATGCCAGATGTATGACATGTACAAACACCCGCCATCAAGTTCATCAAGGCGCCACATGCCCCAATGTGCCACGAGTGCTACATTTGTCACGCTTATCTTCAAGCACCTCACAGGTGCAGATGTACCAAATGTGCTATTGTGCCACATGTGTCATTAGCCATCTTTAAGTGCTCCGTATGCGCCACGAGTGTCAACACGCCACATGCGCAACATGTGCCACCATCCATCATTAAGCGCCCCAGTCGTGCCAATGTCCCACTTGTGAATGTGTCAAGTGTGACCATGTGACATGTGCCACAATTCATCTTCAATGCACACATGTGATACCTTCTATCTTTGAGTAAAATTTTCATGAAAAATTCATTTTTTGTGCCACAATTCATCCTCAATGCACACATATGTTACCTTCTGTCTTTGGAAATGAAGAAAATATTTTTGTTGATGCAAAAATCTGGTTAGCCTCCCCTGGACCTTCGTGTACCTGCACAAGGGACGAACAAAGGAGACGCTGGCTAGTACAGGGGACCCTCTGATGCCTAAGTCAGGTAGGGAATCTGGGTCTAGTCGAGTAAGGGGTTTTAGGCTAGAGATTGTGTGTACCTTTTACTATTAGAGATGCTCCTATTTATAGTTGAGGAGATGCGGTGACGTAGAGGAGATCTCTCTGTTTAGTAGGTGCGTATTGTAGAGGGATTCGGATCCCGAACGCATGGGAGAATCTCCCGAGATCCTTGGTGAAGATCTCGGGATCCCGAAAGATCTCGGGCGGATCTCTCTTAGATAAGATCTGATTATTCGGAATCAGCAGAGATGTGCAGTAGGAGGCCGAGGTGGTCTTGGCCGACCTGACCTAGGGGTAGCATGCTGACCTGACCTGGGGGTAGTATGCTGACCTGACCTGGGGATAATACGCCGACTTGGATTCTCTAGCGAGCCTTGGCTCTTCTCTTAGTGCTGTGTAGATTACCGACCTGCCGACTTGCCCTCATACTTCGTGTTAGGGCAGTGAGGCCGAGCTCATTTCCTTAGTAGAATCCGGATGACATATGTTGTAGGGGGTCGAACTTAAGAGTCTGACATAGATACTCGGATGAGCTTCGAGCCTTCCATTATCATTAGGTAGATGGCCGACCTGCCGACCTGCCTCAAGAGTCGGAGGTGGTCTCGACCGACTTATATACTCGGATGAGCGTCGAGCATCTCTTTATCATCGGGTAGATGGTCGACTTGCCAACTTGCTTTATATGTAGTAGGTGACTGACCTCTCTTCCTTGGCCATTGAGGAGTTTATTTGTCATGACTAGTACTGGCCGACCTCATGTCCTGCGGCGATATTTGATCTGACTTCTTCTCTTTAGCCAATCCATTTTTACGCATAATAGTAAGCCCCCCTACTTTCGAGCTCGCGCAGCGGGCTTGAGAAGTAAGTTGGTTTTGGTGAGATCAAACATTTTAGCTGAGTAGGAGTGTTGGGGTGAGCTCTTGAGCTCTTCCTTTTATTAAGGAAATTTTGCTTTTGTCGAATAGATGAGTTAGCTGCAATGACCCCTTTATGAGAGGACGAGCAGTTTACTTGGGAGGATTATTTTCCCTTGCACTAAGAGATCCTCATTGTAGATTGTGCGATCCGAGTGACGTTTCCAGTAAGTGGTCCGACCTCTTCTTTAAGGGTCGGATTACTGGTGAGGATTGTTTTCTCTTGCACTAAGGGAAGTCCTCAGTAGTTCATGCAACTCGAAAAAGAGATTTTCTTCCTGATCTAGGGAAGCTCTTCCATAGTAGAATTCATGGTAGAAGAATTTTTTCCCTTGCAATAAGGGAAGTCCTCGTAGTCGATTTTGTAGCTCGGATAGTCAAAATTTGAAAGAAGTTCTCTTCCCCTGACCTAGGGAAGTTCTTTTATTGTAAAAATCGTTGAACAGTAGAGAGCACAACGATAGTCTTGTGAGCACCTTTTTCCCTTTTAAAAAGGGAAGCCACCCTTGTCGAGGTTGGTCAGTCGACGCACTCCTGGTCGGAGGACTTCTTGAATCCTTAGGACTAGTAGATCTTTAGGTGGTCAGCATTCCATGGGCCAGGTAAGAGCCACCCCCCAATGTCTTCTAGTTGATAGGTCCCTCAGTATTTGATGTCAAGGTCGGAGTTGGCTGATGAGCCTTATTACCAAGCTTGGTTAATTGGTTCAGCTCGGTCATCAGGTTTCCTTGCTCAGGTCGGCTTCTTTTAGTACATGCTCCAGCTTGGTGTTCAAGGGAGTGTACCGATGGAAATGACTTTCTGGATGTCGGCTAGTATGCTGGTAGGGCTGGGCACCTTGCTCGACTAATGATTCAGGAAGAACTGGGATGGTTGCTATAGATGATTCAAGAAGAGTTGGGATGGTTGCAACAGATGATTCGGGAAGAGCTGGAATGGCTGGAATAGATGATTTGGGAAGAATTAAGATGGCTGTAGCAGATGATTCGGAAAAAGTTGGAATGGTTGCAACAATGGCAACTAGAGCTTTCTTTCCTTTCGCCATTGTGGTTTTCTGGTAGAGTAGGAACGACTTTAATGTCGTTCCCACTGACGGCACCAAACTATTGATGCAAAAATCTGGTTAGCCTCCCCTGGACCTTCGTTTCCCTGCACAAGGGACGAATAAAGGAGACCCCTGGCTAGTACAGGGGACCCTTCGATGCCTAAGTCAGGTAGAGAATCTAGGTCTAGTCGCGTAATGAGTTTTAGGCTAGAGATTGTGCGTACCTTTCACTATTAGAGATGCTCATATTTATAGTTAAGGAGAGACAGTGATATAGAAGAGATCTTCCTATTTAGTAGGAGTGTATTATAGAGGGATTCGGATCCCGAACATGTGGGGGAATCTCCCGAGATCCTTGGTGAAGATCTTGGGATCCCGAGAATGTCACGGGTATCCTCCGAAATCTTTGGAGAAGATCTCGGGCGGATCTCTCTTAGATAAGATCTGATTATTCGGAATCAGCGGAGATGTGCAGTAGGAGGCCGAGGTGGTCTTGGCCGACCTGACCTGGGGGTAGTATGCCGACTTGACCTGGGGATAGTATGCCCTCCTTCTAACGCCATACTGTTATGGGTAAAAATGTACTGGCTAAAGAGAAGAGGTCAACTCGAACATCTTTGCGGGACATGAGGTCGGCCAGTGCTAGTCATGACCAATGAGCTCTTCAATGGCCGATGAAGAGAGGTCGGTCACCTACTACATATGAGGCAGGTCGGCCATCTACCCGATCATAAAGGGAGGCTCAAAGCTCATCCGAATATCTAGGTTAGTTAAGACCACCTCGGACTTTTTGAGGTAGGTCGGCCATCTACCTAATGATAAGGGGAGGCTCGAAGCTCATCCGAGTATCCAGGTCGGACACTTGAGCTTGACCCGCCACAATATATGTCATCCAGATTCTACTAAGGAAAAGAGCTCGGCCTCACTGCCCCAACACGAAATATGAGGGCAGGTCAGCAAGTCGGCAATCTACACGGCACTGTGAGAAGAGCCAAGGCTCGCCAGAGAATCCAGGTCGGCGTACTACCCCTAGGTCAGGTCGGCATGCTATCCTCAGATCAGGTCGGCCAAGACCACCTCGGCCTCCTATTGTACATTTCCGCTGATTCCGAATAATCAGATCTTGGAGGATACCCGCGACATGCTCGAGATCCTGAGATCTTCGCCAAGGATCTCGGGAGATTTTCCCACGTGTTCGGGATCCGAGTCCCTCTACAATACGCACCTACTAAATAGGGAGATCTCCTCTACATCACCGCCTCTCCTCGACTATAAATAGGAGCATCTCTAATGGTAAAAGGTACGCACAATCTCTAGTCTCAAATCCCTTACTCAATTAGATCCAGATTCCCTACCTGACTTAGGCATCGAAGGGTCCCCCGTACTAGCCAGGGTCTCCTTTGTTCGTCCCTTGTGTAGGTACACAAAGGTCCAGGGGAGGCTAACCAAATTTTTGCATCAACAAATTTCAAGCAAATTTTGTTTTTTTTTTGAAATGTTTCCAAGAAAATCTTGTTAAAAACAATAAAGGGAAACGATTTTTCATTTGTTACTGTTTTCTAGAAATGGTGCTTCCCTAGAAAACACTTTTTTTCTGAAATTTGTTTCCATGAATCCAAACAGGCCCTTAAGAAATTTAAGGAAAAAATAAAAATAATCTGATGAATAGTACGCAGTTGCTATTCATTTTCCTAGGAGCCTTGATGTAGGCCCCAATCAAGCACAAATCAAGCATGATTTGGTAGATCAGGGCCTATTGCGTTTGAATCTAAACAGAAACAAGAAGGAAAAGCAAAGGGATTTTTCCATATGGCCACCTGCGAAAACCTCCTACTTTAAGACTATTCCCAAAAATCCACCCATAGTTTTCACTATTAGACATTAAACCCCATGCCACTAGTTACCTATATGAAAGCCTTTTGTATTTTCATATTGACAAAACTGCCCACACTTTACGGCAGTTAAGCAATCCCTCATCCCTGAACCGGTGATTATGTGAGACCCTTGACTGTAGGTGGGGCCCAACATGATGTTTGTGAGAAATCCACCTCTTCCATCCGTTTAGCCACCTCATTTAGGACATGAGACCAAACATGAGACATCCAAAACTCAAGTGGGCTGCATGAGAGAAAACAACGGGAAGGGAAATGCCTATCATTGAAACCTTTTTGGGGTCCATCGTGATGTTTATATTGCAACCAAACTGTTCATAAGGTTGTTCTCAGTTGGATAAACTGAAAGCACAAAAATGTTAGCCTGATCTAAAACTTTTGTGGCCCCACAAATGTTTCAACGGTGGACATTCAATCCCGATTGTTTCCTATCGTGTGGCCCACTTGAGATTTGGATATGCTTCATTTTTGGGCTCATGCCCTAAAATGAGCTGGCAAAACAGATGGTTGGGGTGGATTTTTCACAAAACGTCTGTGGCCCCACACGTTTCAACAGTGAGCGTTCAATCCCCACTATTACCTGTTGTGTGGCCCCACTGGAGCTATGGATGTGCCTCTTTTTTGGGCTCATGCTGTAAAATGAGCTGCCAAAACAGATGGACGGGGTGCATTTCTCACAAACATCATGGTGGGCCATGCTCTAGGGTGTTAGATGGGTTGCTACCTTGAGAACTGATCACTGGCAGGCAACCACACCAAAACTCGTGGTACTGTGTAGGTGATCTTTATGACGCAGTGTACCATTTTAATGGTATCAATGTCCTATGCAAATGTTAAGTTGGTTGGTAGGATGGTACAATACCACAAAGTTGTGTAGGTTGTGTGTAGGTGATCAGTATCCACGTCATTTGAGAGGAATACATGGAAGTATTTCTTTGATTCTTCACACGTTCTTACATGCCCACATGGGACATGTATACGACATCTGAACCCTCTACAGTTGGAAGGACCATTCAATGGCCTGTTAGGAAAGTCAGTCTGGTCTGATTGTCAGGCAGGGTACAGTCGTATAAAGAACCAAGAACGGTTCAAATAGAATTGGCCAATGGGTTCATATTTAATGTGCAATGTTTGGCTGTGCAATCAGTGGACCAGCCTGATTTGTGCCAGATCATCTGAACGGTATGTCCCACGTTATCCATGGCCCAGGTGTTCGACAGATTTGCCAGTTTGGCACATGTGCCATATGTAAAAGTGGGTGCGGAGAAGACGGGCTATGTGACTAGCAAACTATTTTTCTGTGCAACAATTAAGAAATGTTCAAAGCTTTTGCACACTACTAGTTATAGTGATCCTAGTTGCATGGGGACAATTGGACAGAGAAAAATCAATGGATCCTGACTGTGCATGAGGTGCAGAAGACACTTTATGGGCTACCATGCAAAAATCAGACCCATTAGATGATGTGAACCATCCATTGAAGATCCTGCTGGATTGTGCATGTAAAAATAGTCAAATTAACACTTTTGCAACATCTATATGTTTTTTTTCAGTTAATATCTCTATATTCCCAGCAATCTCTATAGAGCTTTTCTAGGCCATGCGTTTGCAATAAAACTCACATGCAAACCATGCGTACCAGAATGGCACACCATTTGAATGGTCTGAATAGCTGTACCTGCATGCCTTCATGTGGCCCACCTACGTTTTGGCTGGAGCAGATGTCACAAGCACATTTCGGTGGACCCCACGAAACTTACCTGCTGTCTCTCATGCAGGCAAATGATGTTTTGTCATGCAAAGGGGTAAATTGGTGAAAAGTTTGGTCAACTAGGGGCAGGACCATCATTTTGGCATATGTTTCACCACGCGAAGGGGTAAATCGGTGATAACTGTGCTCCACTAGGGGCAGGACTGTCATTTTGGGAGAACGGCTATTTTTGTTAAGGATCCATCAGTCAAAGTCAACAGAAGCAGCTGCAAGTTTGTATATGAAATGGGTAGGCGGGTTTTGAAAAATAATTTAAAAGTAGGTCTTCGGTCCATAGCCCAAAAGATGGGACCATATGGAAAAATCCCTAAAACAAAAGAAGTGGTTGTTTACTTCTTCTTCTTCTTCTTCTTCTTCTTTTTTTTTTAAAATTTTTTGTTTTTAAAATTATTTATAAATATTCTGAAATGGACCAAAACTGCTTTGGTTCTCCGATTCACACTACAATCTCCTCTTTCAACATTGTATCTAGGCAACAATGTGATTGAATCAAACATGCAACAACTTGGGTGAAAAGTGGACACAAGGAGATGAGTCTTATTGAGTGCAACATTGATTTGGTGCCAATACTTATGCATTATGCCCCATTTACTTTAAGTCCGACCTGTTCACCCCTGTAATATGTAACGTGTCTGACCAATATGGTTACATAATGGTTGATAGATCTGTAACATAATCAATTCTCAAAACCATGGTCATTTCTCAAGTCTTATGACACCTCCAATCCCACTCAGCATGCAATTGCTAAATTGAAGAGACGTTGAAATTAAGTTTCCACAACCACTTGGGTATATTTGCAATGAGGCACAATGATAGGATTGGACACTTTACTGTTCTCCACCAACGATCAATCATAAATGGTATCTGATGTAGAAATCCCCAAAAATCAGGATCTAAAAGAGCCCAGTTTACAAGGCTACATTTGATAAATCCAATGCCTGAGGAAGATTCACTGCAATGTTCGTCTTGTATTCTCTTTGTTCTTGTGAAGGGCAGTTTGATATGTTGCATGAAGTGCTTTCCTAATGTGGCCTGCATTTCAACAATTATTTTCATGAATTCTTAAATTATTTGCCGATGCTTGTTAAATTTAATTAATCGAGCTTGGCATGAGGCACTGCAGAAACTTAATTTGTTTATCTTTGCTTATTTTCATTAATTCTTTTAATGAGTTCTTATTAAGTCTAGACTTAATGCAGGTTCCTTTTGCCTGCATCTCTTATCGTTATCAACGACATAGCTGCATACATCTTTGGTTTCTTCTTTGGGAGAACACCTTTGATCAAGCTATCTCCAAAGAAAACATGGGAGGGCTTCATTGGAGCATCTGTCGCTACTATTTTCTCTGCATTTGTGGTCAGAATTGTCTAATTTTGTTGCTTAGTTCTACTTGCATGCTTCTAAAAATTAGTTTATAGGATTAGGGCTTGTTTGGACGCGGGCGTCTCCAATTGAATTGGACAGGACTAGCCACTATCTGTTCATGAGGGTGAAGAAGATGAAAAGAAAAAGAAATTTGAAGTGGTGTTCGACATCACCCTGCCCCCACAATAATGTTTTTGGATAAGCCAAACACCTAAGGTTTCCAAATTGATATCCCTATTGGTAAAAATTCCACAGTGGTCAGGATTACCATGTCCAAACAGGCCCTTATGTCTATTGAAGAAGATTATTTTTGCTAACAATTGACTTTTGCTAGATTAATGTTTTCATGTGAAGTTCTTTTCAACAGAACCCTACCAAGTTTATGTGTAGCTCCAAGTAAATCTACTATACACAAAAGCATACCATGTAGCATACAAAGCTCATATGACACCACTAGCTATTGGTTTATGTTATGTAGCTGATGCAGGACTTTGATGCAGGACAACCAACCACTTGCTCTAAAAGCTCGAACTGATAGAGCGTGGCGAATCAATCCCTTTATTTCATAGCTCGGGCCCCACTTCCCATGGGTTAGGACCTTGGCTGAACCCCCTCGTGGGTCCCACATCACATGGGTTCTACCTCACATGGGCCGCCCACCCCGAGTATGCCCTTGCATCACACATGCCACCCCATTAGAGTCCGGTGTGAAATACCCCTATATAAATCACCCTTGGTGAGAAGTCTCGTACACGAGATCTCCCGCTCTGATACCACTTTGATGCAGGATAACTAACCACTTGCTCTAAAAGCTTGAATTGATAGAGCATGGCAAATTAATCCCTTTATCTCATAGCCCAGGCCCCACTTCCCATGGGTTAGGTCGTCGGCCGAACCCCCCTCATGGGTCCCACATTACATGGGTTCCGCATCACACAAGCCACCCGCCTCACACGGGTGGGGCCTGCCTCACACAAGCCACCCGCCTCACACGGGCCGCCTACCTCGAGTGTACCCCTACATCCCACAACCACCCCACTTGAGCCCGGTGTGAAAATGCCCTTGCGTTAGTAGTGCATATGTTCCTGTGTGTAGCCACACATGGTTGCCTTTACTTTTATGTGAGCAATACTCGTATTGAAATATTACTGCTCATCGTCATCATCCTTATCTAAGCCTTATCCTAACTAATTGGGTCAACTACATTAGTCATGTTCTGCCATTCCATTCTATGAGGGACCATAGCCTTAATTTAACCATGGGTCATCATCTCTTTCTTACTACCTCCGTTTATGTCATTTTGAGCCTTAGCCTTGCACTTTTATAGCCGTCGGCATAAATTAATTCACTTTCACTCTTAACGAGTATTGTTTTTGTTCTCCGATACACATGGCCAAACCATCTAAATGTAGTTTTTCTCATTACCTATTGGGGCAATTCCTAAGTTCCCTTGAATGTGTTCATTTCTAGTTCTATCCTTCCTCTTCTTGCCATTCACCATCTCAATATCCTCATTTAAGCTACCAGCATTATCGACCCAAGATATAGGAAGCAGTCACTTTGGGGGTACTTCTCAGTGATCAATCTTAGCTAATTCATCATTACTGCTCCTATTGTTACTAAAATTGTATTTCATATACTCTGGTTTTGTCTAGCTAATTTAAAACCTTTAGATTCGAAAGCATCCCTCTATAGTTCTACCTTCTTCTTCTTCTTCCTATTTTTTTAGTTAACCCACACCCCCTCCCCCAAACCGGCATAAATTCTTAGTTAACTTGCCTATAACCAATTGAAAACCTTTAGATCTGAAAGCATCTAATGCAGGGGCATTTTCACATCGGGCTCGAGTGGGGTTGCCTATGGGATGCAGGGGCACACTCGGGGTAGGCGGCTCGTGTGAGGCGGGCCCCACCCGTGTGATTCTGGTAGCTCGTGTGAGGTGGTACCCATGTGATTTGGGGCCCACGAGGGGGGTTCGACCGAGGTCCTAACCCATGCAATGTGGGGCCTGGGCAATGAGATGAAGAGATTAATTCGCCATGCTCTATTAGTTAGCTTTTAGAGCAAGTGGTTAATTATCCTGTGTTAAATTGGTATCAGAGCGGGAGGTCTTGTGTTCGAGACTCCTCACCGGGGGTGATTAATGCAGAGACATTTTTACACCGTGCTCGAGTGGGGTTGCCCGTGGGATGCAAGGGCACACTCGGGGTGGGTGGCCTGTGTGAGGTGGGTGGCTCATGTGATTTGGGGCCCACGAGGGGGATTCAACTGAGGTCCTAACCCAAGTGATGTGGGGCCTGGGCTATGAGATAAAGGGATTAATTCGCCATGCTCTATCAGTTCAAGCTTTTAGAGCAAGTGGTTAATTGTCCCACGTCAACATCCCTCTATAGTTCTACCTTCTTGTTCTTCTTCTTCCTATTTTTTAAGTTAACTTCTTGTTCCTGCTTTTTGTCTCTCACTCTCTCTCTCACACACACACACATAAATTCCTAGTTAACTTGCCCAGTGTAACCCTACTTTTATTGAAAATTCACTTGTCTCTTCACTAACAATCCTCACATTAGTTACCACCTCTTCATCATGTCCTTAACCATGTCAATATATTGTTCTCGAGACTTAATTCTTTTGTAACATCAACCAATTTTTTTCTTTTTTCCAAAAATGAACATCAAACAGATTATCTCCATAGGAATTCTATCATATGTTTTCTTTATGTCAATAAAGATCATGTGGATATCTTTCCTCCTCTCCCTAAACTTTTCCATCAATTGTCTTAGGGGGAAAAAGAATTAAAAAAAAGGATGGTAGACCCCACTAGCATAAATTTGAAATAATTTTCTGATACATTTATCTCATGCCTATATCTTTACTCAATCATTCTCGCTGAAAGTTACATAGTACAACTCAATAAGCTTAATCTTGCAATAGTTATTGCAACTCTTTCTCATTTCTTCTTGTGAATATGTACTAAGATACTTCTTCACCGTTTCAAGCACTTTCTCAATCTTGTTGAATAACTTAGTCGACTAAAATAAGTCAATCTCTCCCTTGCACTTCTAAACCTTACTGGTATGTGATATGGTCTTAAGGCATTTCTTGTCTCCATCCTTCTTAAAGCTTCTTTCACTTCGGATATCATAATCCTATGAAAGTATCAATGATCTCTAGCCTCATTTGAGTTTATGATTCCGTCTCTAAGCTTAGAGTGGTCATAATTTAACAACTTTTGGAAATAACTTCTCTACTTTCCATTGATTGCATCGGCCTCAACCAAAACTAGGGTTGCAGCTTGGATTGGGTCAACCTGAAACTATTTGGCCCAACGCTAATTTCGGGTCATGACAGTTAAGTTTTGGTTGGGTTGGGTTGAAAATCCTCAATTTGACCCTCAACTTGACCGAAGCTGGGTTGGGTTTTGGTTGAGGTCTCAAGCAACCCAACCCAACATGTACCTGACCTTATGTGCAATACATATACATGTGATTTATGACTAGGATACGTGATATAGATGTCAAATCATGGCTTAGATTTAAAAAAAAGAAAAAAAAAGGTTCATGCGAGTTTGATTTGCATGATCAATGGGCCACCATTACTTTTGTTCCAATGCATGTTCACATCATGCACTACTTGATGAGTGACATGGATCTTTGATGCGTGCTCTATTTGTCTGGATCTCTTACCAGTGTTCCGCCTATTCACATTCGGGGCATTTCATTGAATATTTATGAGCCACAACTTTGGAATCATGACCCTATTAGAAAGGCCAAAATCATCTGCAACTTGTTTCGACATAGTTGTCACAACGCTCAAGCTTCGGCACCATGTTGTATTTGTGATATCCACTCCATCCATTTACTTTGTTTTAGTGAGTGCAGACTTTATTTTGCTAGTCTTATTTCAGTAGTCACATGTGTTGCTATATTAATGTTATTTGCAAGTGTTAACCCAACCCAACCTAACCCAGCCCAAATGTCTGTAGGGTTGAGTATCTTAGGTTGGGTCTAGGGTTGTATTGGACCTTGGGCCAATTCTTGAAGTAGGGTTGGGCCTGGGTTGATCGTCAACCCGACCCAACCTACCCGACTTGCACCCCTAACTGATACCCTTCAGTCACACCCTTAATGCATCTAGCATAATCCAGGCCCCTACTCTTCCTCTCCCTTATTTTTGGAAGTTTAGATGCATCTTTCTCACATTCTTGTCCCCAATCTATCATACAGATCGCTATATGCCTTAAGTTTAACCTCACTTACTATTTGAGCATTCTTTTTGGCATTTGTATTTTCTAATGTTTCCTCGTTTCTAGTCCCTTGCAAGTCTTGTACCATGATTAATTCTCGCTAATAGCCTCTTGAATTTTATCATTCAACAGGTTTTCTAATAAGAGCAGGTTTTTCATCTAGATACTCCCAACACTCCTTTCACTACTTTCTCAATCCACTTGCTCATCCCACTCCACATATTATTAACTTCTAACTTCTTCCTCAACATTCCACTTAATCAATTTATTTCTAAATAACTCAGCTTTTTCTCTTTTCAAATTTCGCCACCTTGTTCTTGGACACCTATCAATTTCCTCCCTCTTTTCCATCTCTTAATGTAAACATTCATGACCATTAACCTATGATGCATGGTCAAACTCTTTGGTATAACCTTGCAATCTTAACTTTTGCTCATTTTGTCTCTTCAAGAGGAAAGAAGTCTATCCGCTTTGTATATGATTGACTTTTGAAGGTTATTAAATGTTTGTCTCTCTGTCTGATGTGATCATGTGTCATAGCAAAATTGAAGATAGCATCCCACATCCCATTTCTGTCTTTTTCATACACGTCCATTTAAGCCCCCTCACATAAACATTCCTTCTCCATTCACAATTCCTTGACTTATTTCATCCATGTCCTCCTAGAATTGCCTCATAATTCTCTCCTCTAATCCTGCCTATGGAGCATATCCACTAATGTCATTGATTATCTCCTCTCCTAACACAAGCTTTATTTTTAAAGCCCATTGCCCAACTCTCTCAACATCAACAACTTTATCATTTTAATTGTTGTCTACCACTATCCCCACCCAATTTCTGTTGTTGAGTTTTCTTATATACGAAAGTTTATATCCATCAATTTCCTTAGCTTTTGCCCTTTCCCACTTGGTTTCTTGTACACAAGTTATGTTAACTCTCTATCTCTCAATCACATCCACAAACTCAATGTTCTTATCCATTGAAGTTTCTACAATCCATGTGGTAAGATGAATCCTATTCTCCACGACTAGCTTATTTTCTCGCACTCATCTAAAATAGCATAGGAACCTTGCTTACTTTTTATAGCAACCGAACACTGTAGTGGCAATTGCTTCTAGGTGACGCCTAGCCAACCCCCATGGGTGCCAATGTAGTGTCCTTTCAAGTAACATGCTAGCCAACCCTTGCCCAATTCTCATTGCACTCGGGTGTTGTTGCAGTGTCAGTGTGTCGCTTGTAGGCAAAGTATTTCATATCAGTAACAGTTGCCGTAACAGTCACCACCATTACCAATACGACTATCGGCCATAACGGCCGATACAGGGGCATAACGACCGTTACGACCACCGTAACGGTTGAAAAAAAATCACCTAAAAAATTCTGAAAAAATATCTAGAAAATCTAAAATAATGTAAATATTCCACATGTATTTTTTTTATTTTTTTTTATTCTTTGTATTTTTGAACATGTTTATGGTAGTATAACAGTCCACTCTTGGGTGAGAGTGTTGTATTGGGTTGTCTAGTGAATTTATGAACATCGTTATATGTCTCTAATGTTTTTTTTTTTTTTAAACACACGCACACACACCCTACACACTCACACTGGTGGAATTTCACCACCTATGGGTACTCGAACCCTTGCCCGAGAGTTGAAACTCCCGAGAGTCTACCACCCGAGCAAGAGTAAGGACCCTATATGTCTCTAATGTTTACACATACAATCAATCATTAGAACCATAAATCGGGAAAAAAGAAGAAGCATAAATACCACTTTTTCAAATTTTTTGAAAAAAAAAAATGGCCCTTAGAGCTTCTATTTGCTCAAATCACTTATGGTTTTAATTATAAAAACTATAGTAAGAGTGGTCGAAATTTATTGTAGAAAGATATAAGAGAGTTTTTGGAATGAGAAAAGTGGAAAAATGATGAAAAAATGGATTTAAATAGAAAAAGAAGTGGCCGTTTTCGACCATTATTGGGGTCACGGTCGTTATGCCCCTGTAATGGCCAATACGGTCCTAAAAAACCAACTATCCCGTTTTACCCTTGTATCGCATAACAGTCATGGCCGTTACCTATATGTATTAGCCTTTACGGTCGTATCATAACGAATACGGTACACCTTGTCTTTAGGGAACACTCTAGCATGAGCTTGAAATGTCATGTCAAGATTCGTGAAGGATGGGTAAAGTTTTATGCCAGTTGCCTTCTTGATGCTAGCTCCTTTTATTTTTATTTTTTGCTATTCCATGGGAGTTGTTTCATTGGTTCTCTTGGATTTTGCAAAAATGTGTGAACTATTTATCAGGAATTGGTACCGTTGATTCTCAAGATTTACATAGACTTTATGGCCATAGCTGTTTTGGAGGGAATTGTTAGACCATGTTAATTTAGTGGGCATAGTTACTTATCCCAAACCAATTAGCTTCACATTGGGTTTTTTGCTATTCCATTGGAGTTGTTTCATTGGTTCTCTTGGATTTTGCAAAAATGTGTGAACTATTTATTAGGAATTGGTACCGTTGATTCTCAAGATTTACATAGACTTTATGGCCATAGCTGGTTTGGAGGGAATTGTTAGACCATGTTAATTTAGTGGGCATAGTTACTTATCCCAAACCAATTAGCTTCACATTGGTTCTTTGTATGGTTTGGCATATAGTTAGCTGCATGGAGCATAATTGGGAAGAGCAGGGGATTGGGATGACAATGGCATTACTTGGAAAGCATTTGCTTCAAAATTTTAGCAAGTATAAATGACTAAGAAGTAGTTTGCAGAACACCAGTTAGAACAGCAATTTGAAGGAGTGGCACCTTGGTAGAAGGTTCACGCAACTAAGGTTTGACCTGTTGTGGAGAATGGCTATTGAAATCATTCCATAACCTATAATGTCTAACATTCCATTCCTTGGGTTCCACACCTTCTCATAGGAATGTGTCTCCATTTTAGGAACATGCATTTTTTAAATCTTTTGTGACATATTACTAATTTTTTTTAGGGATTTGAATATATTTTGTGCGAGTATAGCTAGTTTCGGACTTTGGATAGTGGTGATTCATCCACTGTACATGTGGTGTATCGTGTTACCCACTCCAGATGGAGCATATCCTGGTTTTATATATATATATATATCCTGAAAATTATACTGATTAAACAATCTTAACCATCTTATATTGGCTGTTCAATGTGGATCACTGACCTTCCTCTTCCTTTCTTCTTCTTCTGTAAACTATCAATTTGATGGCCATTGATAGCCACCAATTGGACTGTTAAGATCATTTAATAATTTTGATTTTTAGACATTCTTCATCCACAATGGGGCTAGTCATTTGGACAGTCTGGATTACTTGCATATATGCCACATGTATGGTGGATGAATCACCACCATTTAAGAAATGGTGGAAAACAATCCATCTTTTCTTTTTTAAACAGTCCAACTTCTGGTTCCAAGTGTGTTTTTTTTTTTTTTTATAATGAAATTTGACTTAACTAACCTGATATTCATATATAATGTTTTATGCAGCTAGCAAATGTCCTGGGCCATTTCCAGTGGCTAACATGTCCGAGGAAGGTTAGTCTTTTCGACAGAATGCAGCTGCCAATGTTCAAAGCAACATGCCCTATACTTTTAGAGATCCTTCGTAAGGAATCCATATTTTAGAAATTACATCCATCTTTTGCTAGATATACTCCTTTTTCTACTTTGGTAATACAACAGTGCAAACTGTACTGTTGTATTAGCAAATGCATAAAAAAGGGTGCATATATACTAAAGGGTGGGTGTAAGCAGCAGCTCCCCATTTATTCTCCTATTCATATTGGTGAAATAACTGCAGGATCTCTCAACTGGATGGCTTTACTGTGATCCTGGTCCGATGTTTAAGCCAGAGTATTATACTTTACCAGGATGGCTGCCTGTATGGGTGAGTAATGAAATGTTTAGATGGATTTGGTTTTATCCATTTATTAATGCTTGTGTGTGCATCTTGCTTGATTGGTACGGTTCCTTAGAACATCTTGAGTCTCTCTCTTTCTCTCTCTTTTTTTTTTAATGACGACAGGGTGTCCCCGCCCATCTTGAGTCTCTATGATTCGAGGTGAAAAGAGGGAAAAAAAAGTCCTGCAAAGTCTTTTATTTTAAAAATATAGTTTATGAGTTTGTTCTTTGTAAATAACTTAATTGTTTGAATCATAGTTCTAAAACTCGCTGAATTGACTAACAACTCGTCCGAATCAACTCAACTCAGTGAGATTTCAAGAAAAATCGCTGGGAAACTCAGTCGTGGGTCTAACTTGACCCTGACTTGGGAAAACTTGTCGAGTTGACTCAACCACTTGGTCGACTTGACACAACTTGCGGTGACTCGAACCAAGTCACTCAATGAGTCACAATGTGATTAAGTATGCATTCCCCTGCAGTAGAGATTGTGGGTTCAAATCTCCACAAATCTTCCCAGAAGTGAAGCTTCTTTCAATCACCACATGAAAATCGGGCTGCCTCCTTAAATTTGTTTATCAATCTAGCAACACCTTCACCCACCAATCCCCATCGTGGACTCCATATTTGGTGGTGATCACCTCCCTCCACACCTTCCTTCCTCCATGTCGAATCTCCACAACCATTCTCTAAGGAGTGCCAAATTCATTTTCTCCAGATTCCTTACTCCTACACCCCCTTCCCAATATGACTTGCTCACTTCTTCCCAACTTAAGAGGTGAACTTTTGCTTCACTTCAGCCCATTGCCACAAAAATTCCTCAGTAGCCTTTCTATTCTATATAAGACCGATGCTAGCATTTGAAGAGAGACATATAATATAGAGGTAGATTTGACTAGGCAGCCTTATTAAATGTAATCCTCCACCTGGGAACAGATGCCTACTTCTCCACTTGAATAATTTCCTTTCAACCCTATCCATAGGTGCTTCGTGGGCTTTGCCAAAACAAAGTGTGAGCCCAAGGTATGACGTTGGGAGCAATCCTGTCCAATATCCTAATACCCCTGCCAACCTAACCACCTCTTCCTTTAAAAGTACAAACCCCAACATTTCACTTGTCGAGAAGTTCACTTTTAGGCTGAAAACCACTTCAAAACGTTACACTAACTTCCTCAGGCTATCTGTCATTCCCAACTCTACATCGCAAAAGAGGATAATGTCATCAGCAATCTGAAGATGTGAAATTTGTAATCCACCACCCCCACCCTTAATCCTTTAATCAATCCCACTGGCCCTTGGCTAGCATCTTGCTCAGCGCCTCTGTGGCCACCAACAAACAGAAAAAGGGAAAGCGGGTGCCCCAACTTAAGACCCCTTGACACCTGAAAAAATCTTTTAGAGAACCATTTACTAGCACAAAAAACTTTACCAAATAGACACACTCTTGCACCCACCTCCTCCACTTGACCCTGTCCACACCAACCTTATTGGCAAGCAGAAGGAATTTAAAGAAATGTTTTACTAGGCTGAATGCAAATAGCCCTTTAACTACCTAGGAGAGTAATCTGCCTAACTGATCCTGCTTTGCAAGTTTGGATTTTTATTTTATGATTTATAGTGCTTCAGTTTCTTCTATTTTAAATGATTACAAGATAACTGGGGCAATCCAGTAAATGGTTCGGTTTGAGTGCACAAATACGTTCAATTCTAATGCCCCAGTTAACGGTTCAGTTTTAGTGCACAAATATGTTCAATTCTTCATTTTTGAGCCAGTAGTTTGAACTTCTCATATTCTCATGGCATTCAGTTGGAGAGTACTCATTTCTGTACCCTTTATGTAGAGTTAGGTCCACCAGCATGTCTGTTCAGAACCTGTTCCAGGGAGTTGTGATGAATGAAGAGTGCACATGTGATGGGGGCCTTAAAGTCTATAGAAGGAAAAGTAAGGCTTGGGTGGGGCCCATGAGTCTACTCCAGGCTTCACGGGCCAGCCGACCACTTTTACAAGCCAAAATAAGTGGTGCAGTTGGGCCACCTTGAGCCCAACAAGTGCACATGTACTTTTTTATTAAGAAAAGTTATTGCAGGAGTATTTTTGTAAGTCTTTTAAGTCAATCTGGTAGCCTTTATTTAGGGTTTTCTTCTGGGGAAAAGGAGGTATTGTAACTTGGTTTTTTAAGAAAGGAACCTTCTTTGGGGCTGGTAAAGTTGTCGATTCATCTCCTTCGTCTTGATGTTGATTCCAAGATCATCAGTGGTATTAATTCTATGGTGAAACCTATCTCTTTCCCTCATCTAATGTTCTATAATCTTCTTCCCCACCCAAGAAGGTGTGCGCTTCTCTTATGGGGATGGCACTAGGATTCGCTTGTGGGAGGATTTAGGGATTGGGGACAGTTCTAAAAGAAGTATATCCGAGGATTGCTTCTGAAACCGGTGAGTTTACCCAATTGTGGGTGACTTCCTATGGAGTCATGCCTTTTCTGAGTGAAAGGGATTTAATGATTTGGTCTGCAGATAAGTCTGGTAGTTTCCTAGTTCATTCCTTATATTGTAATATTGGCAACAATGCGAGAGCAGCAAGAGGGGGTTGTTTGGCGTTTGTGCGGTCTTACAGGGCCCCTCCCAAAGTTGTTTCTTTTACTTGGTAGATAAGGAATGGGATTCTAACAGTAGATAATCTTCAGAAGCAATCGATGGTGCTGCCCAACTGTTTTACAATGTGCTCAAGGGATGCAAAGATGGTGGGCCATTTATTTATTCAGTGCTCTTTTTCAAGGAAGGTGTGGGAAAAAGTCTTACTTTCCTTCGGATTAGAGTGGGTGATCCCCGTATCGGTTGAAAGCCTTCTTTTAGCTTGGCATGGGGAAAGACTCGGGTAGAAGAAGGGGACGGTGAGGAGGCTGAGTTTGCTAGTGGTTCTTTGGGCCATTTGGGTGGAGAGGAACAATCAGAGATTCTGGAACAAAATAGGGTCAGTCCAGATTGTACATGATAGATGGATGTAACTACTTGGGCTTCTTGCCTGAGAGATTTTGGCCAAGGAGATTGACCTTTACTCTCTAGGCTTTAGTAAGTTGTTATTCTTTGAGCTTTGGTTCCTTTTGTTATAAAAATCAATTGCATTTCAAAAAAAAAAAAAACATTGGCTTGCGCTTTTATCAATCTATGTTCTACTTTGTTTAACCGTTCTCTTATTGTCACACAGTTTCCTTGGAAAGAGGTGCCAATTTTGCCGGTGCAATGGCATGCTTTAGCGCTTGGTCTATTCGCATCAATCATAGCACCCTTTGGGGGGTTTTTCGCAAGCGGTTTCAAGAGAGCGTTTAAAATCAAGGTTCTTCCTTAATTGATTGTCAGCTCAAGTGATAAAGATTTACATGACAATTCATGGTTGTGAATTTTTCTTTTCCCTGGATTAATACAGGATTTTGGCGACAGTATTCCTGGACATGGTGGAATTACCGATCGAATGGATTGCCAGGTAAGATGCCGGAAATTTTGAATTATTAGTAATTGAGTAGACATGCATGTTTACATGAATCCTGTTTTTGGTCACAAATACACAAGTGTTTTCAAGGAATCTTACAACATTAATATTTCATTTCACTATTGTTTTCCATTCTTTTTCTTCTTTTGTGTTGGTTCTTCCAAGATGTTTTGGATTTTTTGTTGATCATGGATGAATAGACTGTGGTCACGACTCATTAATCACCAGTCATTACTACTGGGTAATGCTTTCTTGACTGCTCATGTGGGAGTCCAGAACATGAAAAACAGGAAAAACATTGAGTTGGGTGCGTCCATTGTTTTGTGAGGTGCGCTTCAGTGGCACCAATACCAACATAAGCTTACGGTGGTACTGGGCAAAAGTGGGGCCCACATGTTGTCTATATATCATCCACCCCGTCCATCAGATGCATCACCTCAGAAAACCAAAAGGATTGAAAAGTCAGCTGGATCAAAAAATCAGGTGGGCCATAGCATAGTCAATAAAGATGAGATAGGGCACCCGCCTTTGATTTTCATAGGGGCCACCTGAGATGCGAAACTTCCTGATATTTTGCTCAAACTTCTTCCATACCAGATGAAGGGTCTAAACGGCATGGATTAGGTATAGATGGAATAGAGATCTACATGCTTTCCCACATGTAGATATCTGACTTGTTTGACTTTTTGTATCTTTTTGTGGCTTCCTCATGCAGATGGTGATGGCTGTGTTTGCATATATCTATCTTCAGTCGTTTATAGTGCCTGAGAGCTGTTCAGTCGAGATGATTCTGGACCAGGTAAAGGCATGCTTTTGAATCAGTTTTATCTCCCTTTCGGAAGTGATCCAGTGGTTGGCTGGCAAACAAAAAATCATCAGAGTACAAATCAGTCCTTGGATGATGTGGCATGTGACGCATTATATTCCAACATTTGGTTGGATTTTTTAGCAGTTGATGGTATATGTTGGGCCTTGGGCTGTCAAGGAGCCTGGCTTAGTAGGCCTGAGCTGGGATGTTCATTCCTTGTGCCCTTAAATTAGGCCCGTCCCAGCTAGCATGCCTAAAGTTTGGGTCTGGGTTCAGGTCCGGTCCATAGCAGTCAGAAGAATGCTTGGACTAGGCTCAGGAGACCTCATTGGATAAGTTGCCAAAAGATAAGCTGAAGCTCAGTCGTGGGACTTTCCGCCTGCGAGCCTTGCCTACTGGGTTTGACATGCATCCTAAGTCTCTCTGTCCGGCAAAAAGTCCAACAGGTATTTGGGCTGTCTAACCCATTGACAGCCTTATCAGGCTCCAAATCTCATCACCGTCCAATCAAAAGATCACACTCCCATAGGTGGCCTGCACATTCATGATTGGGATGTGACTTGTGAGTCAAACACTGGACTGTGGCCCCCCTTCCCTTTTACTTTTCTACTATATGGAAATTCTGTGGGACGGTCCATGCCAAGTACCATCCAGTGGCTGTTCGAGGCTTGGGAGCTGTGTTTTGTTGCTGACTTATATGGGCTGTTTGGAAGGGGAGGAATAGTTGTACAATCAATGGGATGTGTGCACCAAATTCTGTTTTATTTACAGAGTCAAACGCTTTGTTTGCTCCTCGGCAGAATTTTCTGGTTTCTTAGTTCCTAGGCTTGGGAACGATTTCCATATTTGATCGGTTCTTTGTGTTTTTTCTTCTTTTTAATGGCCTTTTCACCTTCCTTTTAATAAAATCTTATCTACTGATCTGGAAAAAAAAAGTAGTAAAAACGATATCTGTGGGACGGTTGTGATGCAGATACTAAGAAACCTTTCTCTCTAGGAGCAATGGATTCTGTACTTGCAGCTGTTGAAGATCTTCCAAGAGAGGCAGTTCCTGAAGGATTGAAGCAGCACTCCCATGTGCCTGTAGTCTTGCATGTTATGTAAATGGTGATGTGTTTTACTCCTCCCCATCTCATATTTACAAAGGTTTTCAATACATAGACATTGAATGTATAGTCTTCCGAGTCCTCTCTTTCCTTTCTCACCCATCCCCTTTTTTCCCTTTTATCTTTTCAAAATGCTCCGGTGCTATAAGTTATAGTGCTCCTAGTTACATTGCGACGCTTAGTCCAATCTATTGATCTAGACTGTTCGTTAGGCTCAACGCATATTTCACAGGCTACCATGCAAACATCACTCTAATCTATGGCCTTTTAATATGGATGGTCCACAGAAAATAGTGCCAATTAACAATAAAATCCATCTATTTGTTAGGGACAATAATGGATTGCTAATTATTTTGAAGAATCACCTTTTGTTAGGCAATCATAACCATACCATCCATGGGTTGGATCATCCGGTCAGTGCAAATTTTTTGCATGGTTACCTGGAGAATGTGTTCCAGACTTAATGGACAGTTCAGATTGACCGATTGGAATGTCCAAGTCAACCAATGCAATCAGGAGCACTACAATGGAGCATCTCTCTTTATATTCTATCTGTATCTAGAGGAAATATAATGTCTGCATCCAAAGGTGAAGTGTCCTGATTCATCCATTTTGCACAGGTGGGGATTTGTTTCAGTGATCCAGACTGTAGATATGATTCTCTGCCCCATTGGATGGCGGATATCCCATTGACATCCCAGATTTGATTATTCTATCCATGTGATCTATGACTATCAGTTTGGACTGTTTCATTGGTTTTCTGCAGCCATTTATTTTTAGGCACAGATCCAAGGTTTAGAATAGTCTAATGGGGGGAACTCTTAGGTGGAACTCATCTCTTTTGGGTTCCTTGGGGGTAAGGATTCCTGAACCATGGGACCCACATGTACAACCTAGCGAATCAGGACACTTGGTTTCTGGTGCAATGGGAGTCATCACCTTGTAATTAGGGGTGCAAATGGGTCCAATTGGGTCGAGAGTCCCAACCCATTTAATGATATGTATGTATTTTTGTCCCAGAAATGAAATGGGGTTTGGGTCCAGGACAGGTCCAAGTCAAAATACCATTTTATTTCACGGTTTGGGTTTCCATTTTGGAGGATCCAAACCCGACCCATGAAATTCATGGGTTTAGGCCTGAGTTGGGTCAAGGCATTCCCACCGATCCCTACATGATCGATGGCCCAGATCTCATACATGATAAGTCCCTTTTCACTTGAGCAACTAGACCTAGCTTCAGCATTCCTCATGACTGTCTTCTTTCGATTTTATTTTCGCCCAATTCAGTAGATGGATCAGCAGTGATTGCATACAGCAATTGCATGTGAGCTTTGAAATTCATGCATTTTCTTTTTCACCTATTCAGTAGATGGATGAGCAGTGATTGCATGCAGCAATTGCATGTGAGCTTTGAAATTCATGCATTTTCTTTTTCGCCTATTCAGTAGATGGATGAGCAGTGATTGCATGTGAGCTTTCAAATCCATGCATTTCCTTTCTGTCGCCATGTGATCTGCAAGTTTCACATCCATCCACTAATTAACTAACTATAAATAGTTATGCAGTTCCCATTTTTCACTGGACTAGTGGCTATTAACTATTTTATTGGGTTGGGTTTGGGTCCAGTTTATTTTAGGATGGCCAACATTGGGTTTGGGTTGGGTCTGATTAATTTTAGGTCTCATGCATGACCTATTTGAAAATTAGTTAAATCTTTAGGAGCCTGACCTTATAATTTTGGGTTGGCTACGATGATTCACTGGGTCAACTCAACCCATTTGCACCTTTTACCCATGTTCCCTTCTAAATCATACTTCGATATGCTCCTAGTGAGTTGGCCATCTGAATGGATGGTTAAAAAACATTGGCTAGTCGATAGTTTATAATCCTTATGTTTGTGGCCCACTTAGGTTCAAAATTTTCTCAGTTGATATTTCAATAGGCTTATTACAATCATTCGGTTAAAAATCACATATGTACACTAATTTGGAATATTAAAGCTGATTGGGATGTCACATGTTTCCATGAATATATTAAAATTTTCCATGTATTCTAATTCGTCCCCTTCCATCCAAACAAAATATTTGGATTTCAAATGCAATTTCATTTACCACCATCCAAACACAAAGTAAGCCATTTACTCTCAATTCATTTACCTCCAAATCCATTTTCCATTTACCTCTATTTACAAGCTTCCAAACGAGGCCTATAGGTGAATCAGCTCAATGAATGGGTCCCACTTGATCATAGTCCAATTAAGTTTAACTGCTGATAATTGTGGATTACAACACCAATCAGGGTTCTTTTCTGCTAGGGTTTTGCAATGTTGTAAATACTGAAGACGCATTGAGAGGGGAACAGGCTGAAATTACTGGATTACAAGATATCTACCACCATTGCAAATTTGTTCAAGTCTCTTTCCATACCTCACAAGCAACAGCTGGTTCAGGGCTACACATTCATTCTGAGATGATTGACTTTAGTTCAGCGAGTCGGAGAAAACATTGCTTTTGCTGGGAAAAGCCCTAACAAAAACTTGCCTCCAGCTTACCATTATCAGATTGCTTTGTAGCCGTCTTAAAAAGAAACCAAGAAAAACAAGAAGAAGAAGAAGAAGATAAAATCGGTGCATCAACGGTGGATATGGCCTCAATTGTGGTTCAATGGCCATAATTCAGTGATAATCGGTAAACTGGGTCACACCACAGTGAGGACATTCATTTTGATATGTGGGACAAATAATCACCGACATCTTGAAAATACCACATTATTTTCACGGAAAATGCACCAAATGGTGTTATCCTGATTTTTTTTCTTTTTCTTTTGTCACATGTGGCAAGTGCGGTGCCTCATCCTCCTTCCTCACCCTAAACACAATCCTCTAAAACCGAGTGAGTTGAGAGGGAGCCGCTGCACATTCTTTATAGTTCGATCAGCGTCCGAGAGTCCATTGCTGGACTCTCAGTGTCGCTTAGGCGCGCAAGCCCCCCTCTCTCTCTCTCTCTCTCTCTCTCTCTCATAAGTAGAGATACTCAGTTGTGTTTAAACACAACTCCTTATGGTGGTCCTCGGGTCACTATAAGACCATATACAACCCAATGTCATGGGCCCCACCCGAAGAATGCCCCAATGATCTAAACCATTCATGTAGCTGTCTATATAACTAATACCATGTGTGGCCCACTAATTTCTAACATTCTCCCATTTGGGTCATTCATGGCATTAGAATATTTGCAGCCGAGCCATGTATGCATTAAGTTCATACTTTACATGTTTGAAACTGTTATAGATATACTTTAATGGATCATGGGCAGTACCTGTAATAATATAGTCCATTGAAACTATTGATATTGGACCATGGTGATCGTCGCATCATTTGTTGAAATGAGATCAGGCGTGATTACAAATACCAACATTCCAACATTCCCAATGGCATGGATTCCGAAAACATATGTGCGTGATATGGAGATCTGATATTAGGCGTGACCTGCATGCAGACTTCCAAGCGGTCATGTCATCTCCATCATAAGATGCTTCAACCTCAATCATGACCAACACTATCTGTCCTTTTTTTCTTTATGCATGCACAATAAGAACATATGACAAAACTTGAATCATTAATAATCCTTAATTTACTAAAATGTGTACAAAACCTTAATGTTTATAGTCTCACTAACCTACGATACAATTATCAGTTGGGTTTTATAAACACTCGACGATTATAGATCATTTTCTTTTCAATGGACTTTAGTGAGTGCTCTTTTGTCTCTATCTCAATTCAGAGGATTACAATATTGCAACGTCTACCACTTGGGTTCGTGATAGATGTTAGAATTTTGTTCAAATGTATGATGTTATAAGTGCTCGCATTATACCCTGTTGAGCTACAACACTCGTGCTGTAAAACAAAACCTGAAACTATACCTCCCACTAACGAGGCATTCAATGTAGACCAACTTATTCATATTATTAGTTTCACCCGATTGATGTTACAATATATGAGTTGAGTATCTTTATCACCTTTCTTTATTCATCTAATTTATGGACCCTGTATACCCACAATCTCTCCTACAATAAGGATTTTCAATGTATCTATAAGGTCAAGTGCGGGCCCCTGGACTTTTACAGCATTGAGATTGACTCCCATTGTTCCCTCACTAATCAAATGATTAAAGGACAAATGTGATTTTGAGAAAGAATCTTGTGTTGTGTAAATCAGGATTCTTTGGAATTCGAGACACGTGTCTTCTCTCGTTTTCAAGTCAAACTTTTCTCATGGACGCCTGACTCAATGTCATGAATGTCATTATAGGTACATCCTCCTCAAAGTAATAACACTACCTATCCAGACTAAAAACCTATGTACATATCACTTTTAGGGACCTTTGTGCAGATCACTTTTAGGGATCGAACCTATTTATGACTGTCACTTTTATTCTTATCTGTAGATAGGGTTGCCATCATTCACATTCACATTCACATTTCATGCACCATTAGAGTATCGAGGCCCTTAAACCAACATATATATATATATATATATATATATATATATATATATATATATATATATATATATATAAAACCAATATAAAATAAATGCAAGGGTTTTAAAAGATTCAAATGCATCCTAAATTTTGTATTTAAAAGAAATACAAAATCATAAGCCTCGATTCTCCTACTGAAAATATGCCATTGATCACAGCGATCTGCATCACTGGGTCTCTAGCTCCTGAGGTGCCACTAAATGAGATTTAAGATGTGAGTGTATGGTCTAAAATTGATTCACATCATGACAAATATATATCAATTAAAACCTTAAAAAATGTCAGATAAGAATCTTTACCTTAACTTTTGTTCCTATTATTCTTGAGTCAAGCTTTGTACCAATGACATTATTTCTTTAAGTGACCCTCTTGGTCACAACAATAGCGGGTCCAACCACTTTGTTTTGGTCCTTCAACTCTGCACCATCGTTAGCAGTATGTCCTCCTAGAACTTATCTTCTCTCTTTTGTTTTTTTTTTTTGGTGGGGTGTTGTTATGCAAGATGAGTACTTTCTGGTCGCTCTCGCTTAAGCCCCTCTTCCTCTTGCACACATTGTGATATCAACTCAGTCAAGGTTCATTTTTCTTTTTTTAGTATTTATAGACACCCCACCTAAAACAAGGATATGCCACTCATTGAGCTTCATCTTGACTTCAATAAATTATCTTCTATAGACTTGGAAATCATTAAAAATCCAAATGAGTTGAACCAAGAGCATATTCGTCATGTCCCGGAGACAACTAATGGACCCGATCGGCTAGCACCAAATCCAGTGACGACTCGGTCATGGCCATACATCCAAACTTCAGAGCCCCGAAAACTCTTTGTATATAGCAAATGATATGTGAAAAAAGGATAAAATGAATTCTCTATACCTAGTGATCACTCTCTTTATTACTTAGCATTTCCGGATAAAGTTGTGTTGAGGTGTGAAAGGTCACATTTTCAATATTGAGGAAACTACGGTCGTTTTTTCATACAAAGTGGTCATGATGTTATTAAAAGCAAATGTTGACCGATCAAGATGATTTATGGTTCATTTGAAATGTGGTTAAATAATATTCCTAATGAATTTAAGTTTCCTTCAAATTGTGTTATGATGAGCAAGATTCGACCCATTTACCAAAACCACACATTGATGAGTGGCCAAAGTCATAAAAACTCCGACTGCACTTTAGACTAGTAAAATGGGATCCAATTGAATTGATTTCAGTTCCACTGAAAAGCTTATCATGCGACATTTCCAATGAGCTCAATATTATCGAAAACGGACAATCGATTTAATTGCAAACAATTGGTTTCACATACTGAACTGTCATACTTTCGACATGTCAAACGGGGTTCAATCGAAGTGATTATAATCTTATTAGGAAACTTATTTGATTATCTTTTCAACAAGACAAAGATTACTAAAACGGACAGACACATTAATAAGATACAAGCATTTAAATAGTTTATAGAAAAGGAACAAACTAACAATAACGTTATATATAAACGATATATATATTTATATATATAATAAAACTAATCATTATTTTTATAAAATAAATATATATAAATTTTTATTATAAAATAAATATATAAAACGTCATCATTACCTTTAATTACACACACACACACACATAATTAAAATCTTTAATTCATATCATATGTACGATATATAATATATTATTTTATAATTTAAATAGCAAGCGCTCACAATGCCGTCCAAAAAACTGCGGGCATCTTAAAAATTGTGGTAGTAAATTGCAATTGCTAACACCTATATAAAAATGTCAAAATTTTGTTGAATCCACAAAAAAAAAAAAAAAAATTGCAAAATTTTGTAAAGTAGAGACCGCACCCTGAGCAGACAAAAAAATGATGCTTAATCCCTTCCTTTTTCGTCACTAAGGCCCCTAACTCAAAATCTATGGTCGTAGACGAACTGCGGGAGTCACTTGAGTTAGGGAATCGTGAGATTCTCCGTCTTTTAAACGATTCTGCGGTTTATAGTGGGCTGCAGATTTTGAGTTTCATTTAACTAGTAGCAACTCTAAATCAAATACATTTTTACATGTAAGTTAATAATATACTATGGCTACATGAATAAATCAATACCAAAGCCAAGGAAGTGAGGGCACCGCTACGCTCGCGCGGCAGGAAGGCGTTCACAGTATTGTAAACGACCTTAAAAGTGTTGAAGTCGGAAGGAAGAGAAATTAACACTAAGTAAACTACTAGGTCTTTTGGAATGTTTAACTGGAGTGTCCTTAACTTAGCCGTAAGGTTGGATATCTTTATGATGTGCTCCCTAATTCCAGCGCCATTGTATTTTAGGGACACGAGTTCAGAGAGAACCATTATAGCCCCTGCTTTATTGGATTTAATAAATATCTTTCCGATTTCTTCGATGCGTTCTTTCATGCTCTCCTTCTCATGTATAGCTCCACGAAAAGACTTAAGAATTGAATGTCTAATAATCTTTATACTTAACTTATTGATCCATTCCCACCTGTTATATTTGACAATATCACAAGCAGTGGTGGATTCAGTTAGTTTTGGAGGTTGATCCTTATTAATGGTTAAGTATAATCCTATACATCCAAGAGTTATCTCTAATGCCTCTTTCCATTTTGAGAAGTTAGTACAATTGAGGGTAGGTAGGCCTTTAAATTGAGAGAGAATAGATCTAATATTCATTACTACATTACATAAAAGGTGCAACAACCCACGTAATATGAAATACCCCATCTAAAATTTTAAGTATCAAATAAAAAACACTTATTCTACTAAACTTTATCTAATCAATGGGACAATCAACTAGATTATCCAGGATGATGAGCCTAATCATCAAATCCTAGCGTGAAACCCAGTGCATCATTACGACCCATTCCTTTAGGCCAAGATCACAACATGCAAGCATTCTTCACAATATGAGGCTGGATGAATATTAACAACATAGGCCCAAATAGTCCAACACCTTTGTGGCAAAATGGACCATTTGAGTCTACGTTGTTAATACCATCCACCCCATCCCATTTGGCTTCAACCAGATGGCGAATTCCTTTGAGTTGAATACTGCTTGTTTGAAGACAAACACCAACTTATAAGTCTTTAATGCACGACAATGTCCCATGCACTTAAATCTAAGACCTAATGGACATCCTTAGTCACGACCACTTTAGTGGAACATATAATCAAGAGTATCCACTAAACCCTAGAAACTAGGACCCTTCCCCATCCAATTACCCCTAATGGATATTCCCGATGCCCTGTAGACAAAGAGACAGGTGGATTGAGTCATATTGGTCACTATATGTGGTATGTCTAGCCATTAGCAATGCATGGACTGTTATAAACTGGATGAGTTCGACACCCATAAATGTTGTCGTGCTCTTAAGCTACGATCGTTGAAATTAGACCCAAGTGACCAATGCCAATAATCGAAAAAACAAGTATGCCCATAATTGATCTGCAAACGAGTCTTGAATCCGGTGAAATTGGGTCCAATTCTATGGAACCAAGCCCAAGGCATAGCCCGCCTTAACCGGTCAAACAGGCCAATATAGGCCCACTTAGAAGAGCCTCAGACACTCCACTTTGTCCATCAAAGTGGCCACCTGAAGGTGCTCCCAGATGATGGATGGGTGAGATGTTACACGTGATCTATGCCAACATGTGGGCCAACGAGTATGCCTTAATTGCTATTATAGCAGGCAACCCTCATCATTTCTCTCTCCAACTCCTTGGAGTGCAGTGGACTAGGGTTTACGGAAAACGGGCACACATGACATGCATGCAACATCTGGTCTATTCATATGGGTTGGACATCGATCTTGGGATTATTTTGTTGTAACCCCAGTTTTCTCTCATACAAGTGTACCAACAATCTCTGACCAACAAATATACACTCCAAGAGTTGGCCCACAAAAAAAATTGTCATTGATATGTTGTGCATGCATGTCATTTGAGAGTGACTTTTGTCTGTCAATCTTCCACCAATCTCCTCCTCAAACCAACCATTTTAAATCATCATGTAGCAATGACCCATCACTAGTAGCATCATCATCACACCATTCACCATAAACATCATCATTAGAACCCTTTCACAATATAATAAACTGGGAAAAAGAAACAAAATGTTTCCATTCCATTCATCAGGTGGGCCACAATCCCAAATGGGGAAGATGGATGCCGGATGCGAATTGCTTACATCCCAGTCGAAACAAAGGTGGACCATCAATAATGATAGAGATTATTCCAGTTCACTGCATCTAGACCAGATTTTTTTTAAAGAAGCAAGCCCAAGTCATTACATTTCACTGTTCGCTTATCACATGGAAGGTGGGGGCCCAAAGTATCTAATGTGCCATGTCATCGATCATCCTTTGGCCCCACCATCTTGACTAGATAATGACTAGGCCCAAAAAACTGAAACTAGGCCCAAAGAGAAAAAAAAAAAAAGTATTCTTCTCAGAAAGAATCAACCACCATTCACCGTCATCGAGAGATATCTACTGTTGATTGCAGCCTTGGGCAATGGCAGGGTCATTGTCTAGCATCACTAAAGTGTTGTAGATCATTGCGTGGCAAAGCTGGATCATCGGCAATGATGGAAGAAAAAATTGAAAGCGGTGGCTAGCTCTCTCCATGGCAGACAAGCTATAAGGGTTGATCAAAAACAAATGGATTCACCATGATGTGAATGCATGCCCGGCTCTAATACCACATGTTAATAGATTGAGCTGTGAATCCAACTATGCGATTCCCAAAGGAAGTGCATAGCATACTTGTGTCTGTCATAACTGCCAATGTCGAGAGACTATAAGAACTATAGCATGCCATAAACAGGGAGTTGGGTGGTTAGACCTCTACCCCGAAATGCTCCCAGCATAGGAGCCTATGGTTCCATTCGTCATTGTTGCTGGAGGTACACATCCCTCTTCTTGGTGTGGAGCCATATACGAGAAATAGATGCTTAGCCTGCAATGTCCAATAACGGCGCTGAAGTAGTCAATTTATAAATGGCGGTATTATCACTTCACGTGGGGTAATTCTTGCTTTTCACTGCAGACTCGCGGGAGCTTAGATTGTGTAAAGGGTTAATGGGTTACAACCAATTTCCGCATGTCACACGCAACGTGATTATTTGCTGATGTGGATGAAAGACTGTGTGTGGATGCAATCCAGATATCAATTGGGTGTGCCATCTTGATTTTGGACATGAGCCTAAAAATCAGCCAATCCAAAACTCACATGTGCTGACCATGGGAGCTGTTGAGATGGGAAGTCCATTCACTAAAAGCTTCCAAATTGTATGTGAGGTCCTCTTGGGTGTGTGTATATCATCCAATCCACTCATTTGATGCACTATGATAGGATGAATGTGTCACTTGTGTTGTGGCTCACTTGAGTCTTGAATTTAAATATTCTTTAGATGAAAATGTAAGGCCTATCAGGCAACACTCACATAAGTGATCAATAAAAATATTCATTTTTAAAGTTAGTTTGATAAGCAGTTTTTCAAAATTAACTTAATACCTGAGAATTGTTTTTTTTTTTTTTTTTAAAACGTACTTTCCTACCCCCCCCCCCCCCCCCCCCCCCTCTCTCTCTCTCTCTCTCTCTCTCTCTCCACACAATGGACATTTTCATATCAAAAGTGGCCTCTCATGATGGACGACTCATATCAAAGGTGAGCCCACATGATGGATGGTCCACGTTAAAGGTGAGCCCCACACAATAGGCAATGAACATTGAAGGTGGGTCCCATATGATGAAAATCAGCATTGATAGTGGGCCCATATGATGGATGACCCACATTAAGTTGGGGCCCACATAATGGGCCTCCACGTCAATGGTTAGCCCCTAATGATGAATGACCTACATCCAAGGTGAGCCTGCATGATGGATGATCGATGTTGAAGGCAGGGCCCGCATGATGAATGATCCACATCAAATGTGGGATCCACATGATTGCAATGAAAATTGAAGGTGGGCCCATAAAATGGACGGTCCACATCAAAGGTCGGCCCCTAATGATGAATGACCCACATCAAAGTTGGGCCCACATGATGAACAGTCCATATCAAAGGTGGGCTCAACATGATGGGTGATGGACATTGAAGGTGGGCTGCACACGAACACGAAAGACAATTAATAGTGATGGCGGGCCCATGATGGATGACCCACATCAAGGTGTGCCTTACATAATGGATGCTCCACATCAAAGGTCGAGCCCTAATGATGAATGACTCCTAATGATGGATGGCCCACATCAATTGTGGGGCCCACAGGATGGACAATCCAAATCAAAGGTGGGCTTCACATGATGGGCGGTGGATATTGAAAGTGGGCCCCACATGATGGGCAATAATACTGATGGTGGGCTCCCATGATGGGTGGTCCATATTAAGGTGGGCCCCACATGAATACTGTTCACATAGAAGGTCAGCCCTGCCCACATCAAAGGTCGGGCTTGAATGATGGACAATCCAAATCAAAGGTGGGTTCCACATGATGGATGATCCAAAATCAAAGTTGGGCTCTACATGATGGGTGGTGGATTTGGAAGTGGGCCCCACATGATGGACAATAATATTAAAGGTAGGCCCACATGATGGAAAACCCACATCCAATGTCTCGCGTGGTGGATGGTCTAGGTCCAATGTGGTCCCCACATGATGGATAGCCTACATTGAAGGCAAGCCTCACAAGGTGGACGGTTCACATTGAAGACAGGGCTAAGGTGGCCCAACATAATAAATGGTCCACATCGAAGGTTGGATTCACACGATGGATGATTCACATTGAAGATAGGGTTAAGGTAGCCCAATATGAACGGTCCATATCAAAGGTTGACCCCATTAAAGGTGGAGCAAACAAACCTACATGACAACTAATAGTGATAATAATGTTGAATGAGTAGAAACCACACTAACAAAGTAACTTACACCTGATGGACAGGGTGGATTTGTTTCACATTCTCCCCCACACGTTTCAGTTAGTTGCAGGCGCACCGTCCGTGTGACTAATCTCAGCCATCCGATCTGTGACAAGCTGGAAATGTTTTCCATGGACCTAACGACGGATTCCACTCGTCGGAACTGAAACCCGTGTAATTGCAAAGACAAAGCCCATGCTCATGGTCCATCTACAGGAGCCACATCAACGGTTCGGATCACTAGACCATGGGCCCCATCTCTACGAACTAAAAACCCGAGCAAGCTGGCCGTGCAGATGTTGGATCGAGCAATGGTGATGAGAGCAGAAATTATATGGTCGGAGAGAAACGTTGATACTCTGGTAGTGTGTGGTGGAGATACGCAGGCACTTAGATATTGCTTCGAAACTGCACACGTGGCATATAAACAGTCAAATTAAACTGTATAAGTTATGGAAACTAGTGTAGATGTATCACGAAGCCAAAACATAATATTATTTTGATTATCGAAATATCAGATTGGTGGACATTTATTGAACGGTTAAAAATAAAAAATATTCACCGTTCCTATTTCTACAAACAAGTGTCCACGAATCAGAGGTTATGATTGTTCAAACAATATAATATAAATAATATGAACTGGATACATTGTTCTTCGCAATATAGACGGTTTTATTTGAGCTAATATATTCCACGTATGCAATTTTTATATGCAAGTGTATGAACCGTGATGCGCATGCAGAGTAGCATACGAGGAAAACACTTGGGTACCTCGCGATAGGTACTCATCAGGGTTAGTTTCACTTGCGTGAAGAAAAATATTGAACATTAATAAAATCGATTCCGTTAATCACATATAAATTCTACTTTTTAACGTTGATAGGAATATTTAGGATGGTCCAACACTCATTTGGGCCACTACATCTAAATTATACCTTAATATTTTAAATTCATTTGGCATGGCCTACCTGAGTTTTAAAATACTGTTGTTTATGGAAAATCATTTCATCATTATGAGGAAAATCAGATTAATGTAGTGTATGCCATGCAAACACCACGGTAGGGCCTACATAAAACTAATGGTAGGCATTCCATTGAAACTGTGTCCTGTGGCACGGCCCACATCAGTTTTTCATGATCATGATTATTTTGGTTCAACGGATAAAATGAGGCATTGTACCTGATGGACGGTTTAGATCTTATGAAAGTTACATTCACATGGCTCTCGGTTTATGAAAATCACTCCTGAAAGTACCAGCGCGAATTACTGTAGCGCGGCTAATCATGTATAACTCCTCCCCACATGATAATGTTCCTCGATCACGTGCACCGCGTACTCGGATCTTCATTTCGTACAAGTGGGCCATGGTTCACTGATCAAGACCGTTGTTTCCGGGAGTTTCTCCAACTCACACAATCTCAGCCATCAATTTGGGCCTTCGAATTAGCATAACGTGGTACACTTTGATTTGCCTTTTTCTGACCGTCTGTTTACAGAAGACAAAAAATAGGATAGAATTTCCAAAAAAATATATTTTTCATCTTTTATCCATCCACCAAATTTTCTAAACACACCAACGGTCAGGATCACTAAATCATGGGCTCCACAATCGTAAATTGAAAAACCGAGTAATCTGTTGATATCCTCGGGTGGAGGAATCTAGAATTCTTACCACTTGCTAGGATACATTCCGACGCATTTGTAGGGAAAAAATCGAAACTTTTTCTTTGGATATTAGTCCATATTTCATTTATCCAAACTGCTTATATGATGATTATCTCTATAGATGGATTATATCCAAATAATAAAACCATTATATTACATAATTGCAACCCTCTGTTCACTTGATTTTTTGCGTTGAATATGGGTGGAAACTTTATAATTTAAAATATCAAAGTGATAATATTAATAAATCAATTTTATTTTCTTATATCACTATTCAGTATGTTTTACAGAATATAAACGGTTTGGATCATTAAAAAAGATCCTGATCCAACGGATAACGCTTCAACGTATTCTATTTTAGTACATGGGGATGTATTCTAGCAAACCACTTCGTACTCTCACCTTATCAAGGTGTTCGTTTCCATCTGTCGCGACTTGTAATCCAGTGTGTGTCGCAACCACTTGGGCCAACATGCTGACGTCTTCAGATGATCTGAACTGTTCCTATTATGATATACTTCAATAGATATATCCATTGTCCATTATCACGATTAAGTGATAATCCTAGCCATTGATGCTTAAACTTGAATGCCACCACCCATTGAAAATTTCTTTTCAGTGTTCTAAATTCATCCACAAACAGTAGTGGTCAAAATCATTCCTTCGCTGTAGTTTTCTTTGGGTTGATCCTAGGCCATCGATTGGATAACATGGACGGTTTCGATCGGGTGGATCACTCAGAATGTGGGCCTTAGTAGGCGGCGACACACGTGTAACCGTTAGTCGCAACGCAAGGACAACGAACTCCTATCATATTTACGATAAGAACAGCTCTGAGGTTGCTTGAGACTTCAGAGCAGCGCAACCTATCAAAAGGAGAGGGATTGTCCAAACCGATCCTGGCTGACAATCTCAATCCATCTCTATCGGAAATTCGTGTAGATATTGCGGTTTTTAGAAATTTCAATCGATTTCTCAATCTGGGTTTTCGTTAGTTCGATCTGAAACAGTATTTTTCTTCTGATATTGGTTCGGCGTTTTCTGATCTGGGTTTTTGTTATTTTGATCTGGAAAGGCGTTTTCTGATCTTGATTTTTGTTATCTTGATCCGAAGCGGTGTTTTCCGATTTGGGTTTTTGTTATTTTGATCTGAAGCGGCAGTTTATGGATTTGGGTTCGTCGTATTGGATCTGGGAAGGTCATTTCTGATCTGGATTCTTGGCGTTTTGATCTGAAAAGGTATTTTTGGACACCAGTTCATGTTTTGTTTACCTGAAAAGTCGTTGTTTTTGTTAATTTGACCCGAGGAGGTGTTCTTCCGTCCTGGTTTGTGTGATTTTTATCCGAATAGGCGTTTTCTCGATTCTGGTTATTTGAGTTGTTGTGTTCGATCATTATGAGGAAGAGAGAGCGAGAAAATCCATGTGTGGTGTGTGGGCATTACCACAAGTACGAAGAAGGTGAGGTTTGTCCCATTTGTGGCCACCGAATTCCGGCTTCATTCGAGAAATCGGGCCTGCACTGCAGTGCTTTCCCATCTGAGATCCTGCCGGAATTCCTCTACCTGGGCAGCTACGACAATGCGTCCCGGTCTGAGCTCCTCAAAACACAGGGAATTTCTAGGATTCTCAATGTAAGTTTTCTTCTTATTGACAATTCTCAGTTTGAATCTGTGGATTAGGATTTATAGGTATTTGAATTTTGAAGCAACTTTCTTAGGAATACGTGATCCTTGAAATCAGTATATGCATGTAAGCAAATTAGGTGGAGCCACAAGATCTTACCTCCAGCCATGACAATCAGATTGGAAGTTTATCCTCACTTTCTGTTGTACCCTATTTCTGGCAATTATGGGAAAACCAATAGGAGGGTGACATGTGGCATTGTATGAGGAATAGGAAGTGGGTAAAAAGATCTTCAAAGATTTGGAGCGCTTTTTGCAGGCTTACAGCTGGCGTAAGTTTAGTTCTACATATTAGTGCATGGTTGATGGAGTGTTGTGGTCGATATACAAGAAGCGCAGTCGAACTGTTTAAGATATAAAAGGCGGCTAAGGGTAACCAAAACAAAACCTTGGCCAACAAAAGTGAAGTAAGCAGCCGAGAGGTGTTCAGAAGTGGAACCGTCTTAAAGAGAAACATACTAAAAGAAGGATCTAGAAAAGAGAAGAATCTAGAAAGGCTTTTGGACTGCAGTAACTGTGGTAGTAATGTAAGAAGGATCTCGAGGAATAAGCTACAACAAGAATCTATAAATAGCAGAGGAATGTGATAGAGAAAAACTCCAATCCAATCACAACAATCTCAAAAACAAACAAACTTATCTTATCAATTTATTTTATCTCAGCTTATCTTAAGAGTAACAGTAATCAAGTAGCGGTAATTCTTAGCTATAATCTTTAGTTATAATTCAAGTTTGTGCTCATATGCTGGATTTGTTCTTTATCCAATATCAAGCAGTTCTTTCAAGTGACGCGTTCTTGCAGTTGCTCCTAGTGATTGATTGTGAGTTTTTCCTTTTGTTTGATTTGCACTGGTATTCTGGAAGTCCTTTCTTGTTTAAGGCACAAAGTAACCCATCTTCAAAGGAAGAACCCCACCCTTCGATTGTTGCCTAATCGTTATCAAATTCTGCAAGTGGCTTAGTAAGTGACCGATTTTCTCAAAATCTGGTCATATACGTTCATATTAGATGTATTTGCTTATTTGGGTGCTTGGGGTCAAAGTTGATCAGTTAGGATTGAGTCGCCGTATCGATTCTGGCACGCCCGCATAATTGAAATCAAATCGAGCATACAACATTTTTTGGCATGCCCGGTGGAACTCCAAATTACTTGGTTGCCATAAAATTTGGTTAACTCAAGTATATTTGCTGATGCAGTAAACATTCATAATCATGAGCCAAAGGGGCGGTCGTAATACTTCAACAACCACTCTTGTGGTTAACGAGCTTCCTACTCACGAGTGTAAGAATCGCAAGTCCAACAAGTGCCTGAGTAAGGAGATCCATCACCTAATTCGGTGCTTGTTCCTCCAAATCCAGTCAGACCATCGACATCTCGACTTGAACCTCTTGAGATCATATCATTCGGGATGGTTGATGTACAAAAGGGAGATTCAGCACATTGCAAAACTATCGCGAGTTCAAGCAGAACACTCGCGAGTTCAGGACATGGCTTTCAATAGATGGACGGTTGGCCACATCGAGAGTATGAATCAGTTGATGGCTTTGTTTGCTGATAGAGCATGCGTTGCACTTCAAGTTGATGCAAGTTCTGTTGAAAATTAGGCACTTGTACCACCAGTTTAACCGATGCCACAAACACTTCCATTATAGTGAAACATACCACCCGTTCCTATCCTTGGTCCAATCCATGATGTGCGAAATTCACCGATATCGGTAGATTTCACATGTCCTGAATGTGTTCGTGTCCAGGACATGCATAATTCACCACCACTGGTAGATTTCAGACGTTCTGAATGTGAAAATAGGAACATAGTCCATGAAGCCAGGAATCAAGGGATGCCTGAGGGGCACCCCTTATCTAGAAATCAACTGTATAATGAAGAACAATATCAGGATGGCCCTGAAGTACCTCCAGTTGCTGCATGTAACCAAATTGTTCAATTGGTTCAGGAACTACCAGGCCAAGTTCTTGGCCGAACTACCACTTCAGTTTATCATAAGTCATATCTTGATTGGATTGACCGGTAATATCCATTGCCGAACAAATATTGACCTGACTTTACGTTGTTTATAGGTGATCCTGAGTCAATCGACCGTAGAACACAAGTTGATTTACCACACAATGTGGAGAGTTGGCCAATAATGAGTATTATAAATTACAGGTATTCGGTCATTCACTCACGGGGTAGTAGCCTTTACTTGGTATTCCAACTTGCTACCGAATTCCATTCAAAACAGGTAAGAAATGGAAGAAAAATTCCATGCTCAGTTCTTTTATAAGAACAAAGAAATTTTCATGGCCGATCTAGCTCATTTTCGACAACTACTAGGGGAATTGGTTGAGAATTACATTGCTCGATTTAAAAGAGCAAAAAGTCGATGCAAGGTAGTTACAACTTACAACCGAGGCAGAGTTTGTCCAGTTGACTCAAGATGGACCGGAATTCAAGCTTCGAAAGAAATTATCGAAATAGAGTTCATAGATCTTTACGATTTGACCAGGAAGGTGTCTTGATATGAGGCCCTGCTTCAAGAGTCAATGAGGCAAAAAAAATTATTGACAATGACATTATAATGACCCTAATTATGATGTTGCAGTGGCTGAAATAGTATTTAAACAGTCATTCACATGTTCTGCTTTAGTTAAAGCAAAGACAGTGCTAACTTCTAATTAGAAGTTCAAAGATCTTACACCTTTGATATTTCGCATGTTGATGAAATGTTTGATATTGTGTTAGTTGACAAATTTATCAAAATTCCAGTTAATCACGAGATTCCGATAGCTAATGAATTGAAGAAAATTAATTATTGTAAATGGCATGGAACTCCATTACCAAATGTGTTGTTTTCAGGAATGTTATTCAGGATAATATCGATAAAGGGTTGCTGAAATTCCCTGAAAAAGAAAAAAAAGCAATGTTAATCGATATTGATTCGTTCCCATCCAATATAGAGATCAATATAGCCACCATCAATCCTCAAAGGCCGGTTCGGCTGCGACAAAAAAATGATCTTAGAGCAAATAGTATGAGGGGTATGAGGCCTGAAACAATGGTCGATCAGACCGAAGCATATTTAATGCAGGACAATTAACCACTTGCTCGAAAAGCTCGAACTAATAGAGTATGGAGAATTATAATCCATTTATCTCATAACTCAGGCCCCACATCCCATGGGTTAGGGCCTCGGTCAAACCCCCCTTGTGGGCCCCACATCACATAGGTACCGCCTCATACAAGCCACCCGCCTCACATGGGCCGCCCACCTCGAGTGTGCCCCTGTATCCCACAGGCCACCCTACTTGAGCCCGGTCTGAAAATGCCTCTGCATTAATCACCCGCGGTGAGGAGTCTCGAACACGAGACCTTCCGCTTTGATATCAATTTGATTCAGGGCAATTAACCACTTGCTCTAAAAGCTCGAACTGTTAAAGCATGGCGAATCAATTTCTTTATCTCATAGCCCAGGCCCCACATCTCATGCGTTAGGACTTCGGTCGAACCCTCCCTCGTGGGCCCCAAATCACATAGGTACCACCTCACACGATCCACCTGCCTCACACAAGCCGCCCACCCCGAGTGTTCCCCTGCATCCCACAGACAACTCCACTCGAGCCCGATGTGAAAATGCCTCTGTGTTAATATTCAGGTGCAACAATGTCAAAATACCAACACCTTTGTGAGAAATATGCGAGGCCAACTCGATCGAATGTGAGATCTTTTTGGATTGAAATATCCAGTGAGATAATCGCCCAATCAGAATTATGAGGAAAGAAATGCCTTCTACTCTCAGAAGGACCAACACGTCAACAATTACTCTTGGACTTTTCAAGTGCCAATGATGGTTAAACCTCAGCTTGGCTGAGGAGGTGTTTGGAAAAGGTCTAGTCATCCAAAATTCCTAGTGATGCCTAAGGAGATGACTCGTACTTAGAAGTGGCATTCGCAAAGACAACAACCAGCAAAGAGAAGATAGTTAGCCATTTCTTCGAATGAATTCCAGAAGTATTAGCCAACTCGATCAAAACTGTTAAGAGAAGAACATATATTGGCCAATATGAAAAAATCGTCCGAATTTCGTGTAGATCATGACTGGGTCAAAGATCCTAGCTACGATAAGACAATGATGAATATGGAAGGATCGGCCGGATACTTCAATGATAAGGAATTCTCGGATGATTTTCTGATTGAAGAGTTGCTTGTTAAAGCAAGAGAGTTAAAATCTTCTTCTAAACTGAGTAGATAGAGCATGAACGAAGCTGCATATGAAGTGGATACTCAATCGAGTTCGGAAACACCTAGGGGGCAGTGTTCGAATTTGGTCATAGTGTTTGGCTCATTGCCACCAATTACATTGGATTGTAATATGGTGCTGACTCTACCATTAAGTTTTCAGGCTAAAGACGAGAAAAATGCAATCGCTTCTTGAAGCTTCGACCGCTTGACTTCCTGTCGATGGAGAACAGCTTTGGTTTTGACTTTTGAGTGTGCAATCTCGCCAATCAATGGAGTATGCTCTTGCATGAAGGCACCCCAGTTGATTGATTTCAGCCTTCTGACCCTGTCTATGCTCGGTCAAAGATTTTTGTTCTTCCTTTAGCAATCTCAGTTTATCTTCCATGATTGAGATTTGAGCCCGTAGATTGGTCAAGGAAGCATTTGACTCCTTCGAGTTTTTGTATGCTACAACAAATTGCTCCTTAGTAGCTATGATTGTAGTCATCTTGAAGGAGGTGGCCGAATACTCAGCTTGAAGTATGTCGACCGTAGCAACTGTATCCTGGTGTTTGTAAATCAAGCATAGAAATTCTTACAGTGTAGGGAGCTTGGCTGACGAAGTTTCATCCGATCGAGTAAGAGTTTGGTATTGGTGAACGAGGAAGTTCAGTCTCTTGATTGATCCTGAGGCAATGCCGTTGGCGGCACCAGACTGAATGATAATTTGTAATTCTTCCTGCAGTTGTTGAATTTCTGTTGAAGGTGCAGGAGACTCAGCCACCAGGATGTCATGCGGGAAGGCTTGGTCGAAGGAAGATAATGTCTTCTACAGGAAGCAGTTCCTCTAAAGAAGACAATGCGTTAGATTCGTCAGCCTATGGGACCAAAGGAGTGAAGTCGTCGACTGTTGCAATTTCCGTACCTCGACCAACGGATCTTAGTAGTTTGCATATCTATTTGTGCAAAAGCATTGTGTATTTGTTTGTGAAAGTGAAACACATATTGCATATATGCATAAAGATAACTCTCCTTCATCCTCATTGAATTCCAAATTCTTCCGCGTTCCAATGATATTGTTTTCAATCAAATGAATTGTGAATCCAATTATGTTGCTGAATCAAGGATGGTCTTGGCTTTCTTTGTGTATTGGGTCTTGTATCCATCTTCGTGATGGATCTTGTCTCTTTTATGCCTCCCTTGAGGTTTTTTAACATGAAACTTTTTTGTTGCTGATTAAAAATAAAAAAATAAAAAAATATTGCCTCTCAAAAAAGAAGAAGAAGAAGAAGGGGGGGGGGGGAGAGGGAGAAGAAGTAGGAGGAGGAGAAGCAGGAGGAGGAGGAGGAGGAGGAGGAGGAAACAAGGACTAAACATTGTGTATTGGCCATTATTGTCCATATTTTGGACAGGGCCAGCTCTCACCAAATTATCATATCTGCATCCATTGATGCATGATGCACATTGGCCAAGATTTTTAAAATGAGTGCAATAAGTGTGAATTTACAATGGGTGTTATGGAGTGAATCTTGTTGGGAGAAACTTGGATCTCATCTTCTGTGTCGTGCATTTATGCTAGTTTATTTTTCTCTTAACCACAGTCTATTTAGTATGTCGAGATGATAACTGATGAGAACAAATTGTTCCAATCACATATGGTAAATTAGACAAGAGGCATGCAATAATTGGCTTCAAGGGAGGTAGCTAGGGATAGTAGGGTGGATCTTGTTGATGTCGGTCAACGAATCCTCGCTTTTAGAAAAGCTGGCTTGGCTGAATTGAGTATTGGTGGGTAAATCGCAATCTCGATCAACCAGGAGGGGCGATCTTTAGTAGAGGCTTGTGCTTTCACTGAGCCAGGAATTCATGACACTCATCATTTTATTTCTCTACTCTGGAAAGATGTTGGCAAAACTCATATTTGGGAGGCTTGGATCTCTTTCACTGGAATATCGCTAAGCTTGGGATCTGAGTACTTCTTTGAAGATCTGATCTCTCATTGGGATGATGGTGGTGGTTGACCGCTCTTTGATTGAAGGTGAAGATATCCATAAACCACTTCTCATACTGATATTGTATGAAAGAGAATGTAATGGAGATTGAATTGTCCTTAAAGGTCATGAACTAGTCTTTCATAGTTTTAATTCGGTAGAAAGACAACTCCACTTGTAAAGCTTCATGTCTATCCATATGCTTTGGTGATAAGTTAGAAGGACCGAGGATAAATGTGCCAGATCAATGTATGTAGAGGATGGTAGGAGAAGAAGATGGTGTAGACGATGTGTTGAAGTATATATCCTATTTGATTGGTCTGGAATTTATGAGGAGGACAGCCAACTTAGATTGAGGCTTCATGCATATTAGTATGGCTACAAAGGTATTCGCATGATACGGGATTGTTGATACAATGTCCGCTAAATGGCGAGGTAGAGAAGATTTGTGAAATATGAGGTGATATGTGTGGAGGCTCGGAATTTAAAATTCAAATATTTTAATTCAATCACTAGATTTTGATGATAATATCACATATTTTTTCAGACACAACTCACAACTCTTGGAAAGGGTTTATTAGTATGTATTGGAAAGTCGCACAACAATGAGAGACTTTCTATACTTGGGTGATTTTGAGGAGTCTTTGGGTGGCATTAGGGATTTTTTTTTTTTGAAAGGCGGGTGGCATTGCTGATCTGGGTAGTGCTTTAGATTATGACAACAATAGTTTTAGTTGAGAGTTCCTACCCAACTTCTTTAACTTTTGATTAGGCTGATTGTACGAAGAGGGAAGAAGAAGGTAGCACTAATGGAAGAAAGAAGGCTGAAGGGTGGTATCTAAAATATGGGTGAGGCCTTAGTTCACAGTTTATTTATTTATTTTACTGAAGATTGATATAGAGAATGAAGGAGGAATAAAGAATAGAGAGAGAAGGAGAGGAAAGAAAACAGGAGAAAAGAGGAATTAGGGTTGGATGTCTCTACCCCTGTACTTATATCTCTCTAAGTGATAAAACCAAATATGACCAAAGGGCCCCTCACTTGTTACAATAAGACAAGTGCACTTGATAAGACTAAGTAAAGGGACATGAATAAAAATCAATAAAGAGTGGGCCATGCGATTGTACATTTGTACAGCCATTTAGGTGGACCCTATAATCGTATGACACAATATAACATGATTTTTGTGTGTGTGTGTGTCTGTGTGTGTGTATGTGTGGACCCTATAATCGTATGACACAATATAACATGATATCAAGGTGTTCCAAAATGGTAACGGTGGCCGTAACGGCCACCACCATTACTGTTATGATACGGGTCGTAACGGTCGTTACAGCTCCGTATCGGCCGTTATGGCCGTTTTTTGTTTTTTGAAATTTGTTGTTACTGGACCATTACGGGGCTGTTACGGCCCATTTTTCTGTAACGGCTGTTATGGCCATTATGCAACCGATTTTGAATGCCATGCATGATGTGTGTGTGTGTGTGTGTGTGTGTGTGTGTGTGTGTGTGGACCCTATAATCGTATGACACAATATAACATGATATATGTCTGTGTATGCGCGCGCGCGTGCTTATCTACATTGAAACTCAAGATGGAGCGTAAATGTTGTCAATGCTAGCTTGGAATAAATACAAGTAGACTAGGTGCGACCAAGAGCTTTATTGAACATATTAGCTAGTTGATCTTGAGATTTAAAATATGGCGCATGGATTTCACTACTAACCACCTTCTCATTTTTGAAGCGACAATCAACCTCAATGTGCTTTGTTCTTCCATGAAAGACCAGGTAATTCACAAATGAGAGGTTGCCTCGGTTGACTCACTGCAAAACAAATTTCCTGTAAAAGCTTCTGTAACCACACTAGCTCACTTGTGGTGTGAGGCTATGGGCCATAGCTCGATACTTTGCTTTGGTGTTAGACATGGGTATCGAGCTTTGTTTATTGCTCTTTCATGTATGTAAATAGATTTCCTCAAACAAATGTGCAAAATATGGTTGTAGGCTGCCTGGGAGAACTTTACCCAATCCGCGTCAGAATATCTTGTAACTTGAAGATAATTATGTCATTTATATAAGATTCCCTAGCTTGGAGCCCCTTTAAGATATTACAAAATCAGAATAACTGCATACACAACGCCTCCCCACACAGGATGTGGGAGAGTTTAATTGACATTGAGAAGCATAGAAACAACGGAAGAGTAGACAAAAAGGCCACAACTTGTTTTTTTTTTTTTTTTTGTGGAATTGCACAAATTCTCATGTTCGATTCTTTTCGAAAGTCTATCCAACACAACACCTCCCCACACAGGATGTGTGAGAGTTTAATTGACATTGAGAGGCATAGAAACAATGGAAGAGTAGACAAAAAGGCATGGTATGATGGTAAAATAGAGTCATGCAAAGTGAAATGAGAAATAGGATGAATGGTACAAGAGCGTTTCCCTTTGTGTACTGTAAGGGTAAGGTTATTTTTATCACTTTGGAGGAATTGAAATGATACTTGATTCTGGTATATGAGGTTTAGGAGTGGCATTAAGGGCAACACCTTATCTCTATCCCTTTTATAAATGTCTTTAGAATCTTGATGCAAGATGATGGAAACTATCTTAGGATGCAAGATGAGAGATCAATTACACATTAATTTCAATAATCAACATGTAAAATCAAACATATCCTCGTAATAGATTCGTAAATTCAGATTTATAACATGAAGGTCCTAGATTATCACATATGCGGTGTACAAAAATATAAAATAATTCAAAAGTGGTCCACTTGGAAGTAGAGACTTCCAATCTAGCATGGGTAGTGCAACAACCACATGGATAGACGATGATGCAATCAAAATTCTAATTTGGGGAAAGTCTCACAAAAAAAAAAAAAAAAAAAGATTTTCATTAGGGTTTTGGATTCATGGATGGAGATTTGGGAATTAGGTCTCTAGGGATTTAAAGGATCCAAGGATTAGGTAGGTTTGGAGGGAAATCAAAGAAGGAAAACGCCAAACGGGGGCCCACACATGGCTGCCCGTACGGACGCATGTGTGTGCATGCATATGCACGTGCGGGTCCACGCGTGGATGGGTAAGGCGAAAGAGAGAATGTGGATTGTGTTGGGTGGAGAAGGTTGTAAGGGAATGGAAATGAGGAAGAAAGAAAAGAAGAATAATACCTTATTGGAGAAGAGAACGAGGAAGAATGTACCTTGGGGAATCCACTACTAAACAAGCCTCTACCCTTCCATAATTCAATTGGAAGTAAGGGTTTCTCACAAACTCTAAAAAAACGAGGAAAATTCCTTCACATAAAAGAGCTTCTCTCTCTCTCTCTCTCTCTCTCTCTCTCTCTCAAATTCTCCACCAGGGATCCCTCTGCTTTTATTTAAAAAAAAACAAAATAATTACTACTATGCCACTCACTTAAGTGAGATGGCCCATCATCCAAAATAAGAAAATTAAAACACTTATTATCAATCTCAACCATCAAATAAATTCTAAATATAATAGAAAACATAAAGGAAGCAATATCAGAGTCTAAGGGCCCCAGATCTGGTGTCCCGATGGCCTGATCAACAAGCTCCAACGATCGGATTGATACAAAATAAAAATCCTATGACTAAAATGGTCTCCTAGGCAACCTGCATGCATCATCCCAAAGTGGGTTCTTCCTGATGCACGTCCAATTCATGTGGGGTCTTCAAAATGGCTTGGCAGGCCAATCTGAATCTCATCTCCCATCCACAAAGAGAGCTGCGCTAATGTGGGTGGTCGCCTCTATTCTGGTACACCCGAGTGACATCCTCATCAAGTTCCAATTTTGCTTGAAGGTACGGAGATAGGGGGTGAAGAAATAGTTGGAGAATAAGTGTTGAAGACGAGATTCAAGAATTGGTAGGCTGAACTGACAGTTATTAAAGATTCCCCCTGATTCTGTGAGGGGCATGAGATGAACGACTCCTGATACAAATAGAATGGAACACGAAGAAAGTGACATTTACAGAAATGGGTTTTTGCCAAGTATACTTGGAATGTAGCACTCGTATCCCTTTTGTAACTGGAACCACTTAAGAAGATGCATTTGATGGCTTGAAATCCAATTGATCAGGATGAATACTTGGAACATGAACAAAACAGACACAAACACGTTGCTTGGAATAAAAAAAAGAGGTTTGTCAGGCTGTAACACTTGAACAAGAACTTCTCCACTTGAGATCCTAAAAGGCATTCGATTGATCAAGAATGCTGTTATCAGAACAACGTCAGCCCAAGAGATGTATAAACATTCATCTCCATTAGAAGAGGACTTTGACGAGATGCTTGTTCTTTCTCTTGGCTCATACTGTTTTGTTGGGGAGTTTATGGACATGTGGTCGAAAATTCCATGCCACCTACAGCTACAAGGTAGGATTGAAAGATAGAAGAAACATACTCCCCACAATGGCATGGAATCCATGGTTTCCAAGCACGGCCGTAAGTTAGTAGTTTTTACATGGTCTAAATTCCATAGGGTAGAAGATGAGTTTTCCATTACTCTTGGAGGTCCCCTAGAATCCTGTTATAATGATTTCTATTCTGATATTAGTCGAGATGTAAAGAAATTATTCAGATATTAGTTCAAAGACTTTTGAGTGCACAACTTTTATTATTATTATTATTTTTTTATTTCTTTCAAATGTCATGAAATCGGTTTATAATTTGTAGCTCTTACTTTCAGAGGAAACAATGGCTTACTCTTCCTACAAAGATCTTGGTATACTCTTATGGTGCTGATTTTTTGAATATGCAGACTGTACCTGCTTGTCAAAATCTTTACAAGAACTCCTTCACTTACCATTGCCTTCAAGAGGAGAAAACTTTACCATTTGAGGATGCAATTCAGTTTTTAGGTATGTTCTTCATATTCTTTGGGTAATTTCTGTGATGAACTGATATGATATCTTTTAGTTCTCAAAGCTTCATCATTTGGATGTGTGTGCCTCAGTTCATGTGCTTAAGCACATGTGTGGGCATGTGTATGTGTGTGTGTTTGTTGAGCGTGTGTGTGTGTGTGGCTCTTAGTTGCCCCATCCTTCTAATTCGGTTCCACTCCCTTTCTGAATCGTGCTTTGGATTTGGGCTTCTGCTTCTGCTTCTGCTTCCCAGTTGTCTATCCTTTATACTTGCTAGCATATTGAAACAGACGCTTCCCTGATCCTGCACCTGAATCTATTGTCACTCCATTTCACTTTTCATGCATTAGATGAAGCTTTTCCAGTTGTATTCAGGAGATTTTGTTCCACTGGTATTGTCGGGGGAGGGCGCTTGGATTGTTTTATTAGAATACATGGACTCCATGGCTTCTCTTTTACTTTTTAGAACTAAATGTGTAACTAATGCTTACAATGTATTTTGTCATATAAAAACATCTTTCATGGTCATTGCATTTCTTTTATCATTAAATTACATGAAAACCGGGAAAGGTAACTGGGCAATTTATAAGAAAGGAAATCGAGCCAAAACTAAACAAGGCTTGGGAATTACAACAAGAGTGAGCTCCAATGGTAGAGCTCAAGGAAACTCATTCCCAAATTGACAACCCCATCTCCCATGAAATTGCTTCTGTGGATATTCGCCATCTTAGGGAAAAAAAAAGAAAGAAAGAAAGAAAGATCTGAACTGTATGATCTCTAGACAGGGAACCTTTAGTTGATAACAACCCATCTCCCATGAAATTGCTTCCCTATATATTCTTTAATGTTATTATTTTTAAAGATCTGAACTGTAGGATATTTAAACAAGGAACCTAAGCTATCTCCCAATGTTTACATGTATTCATGAAAATAGGAAGTGGGGACTTTTCCCTTTTAAAAAAACAAAAAAAAGATTCCTTACTTTCCTGCTTTAAGGGCTAAAATTCAAATATACCCATTTTACTGCTGCACAGCAAACATCCATATTTTCAGACCCAATCTCAAGAATTCTATTGCGAGATATCCACAGAACCGGATCAGTTTTGGCGTGGATCCAAACAACACCCCCCAATCTCAAGATTATGAAATAATTGGTGCACTACGAGGGGAGCAAAGGCTTCTATGTATTCCCCTTCTATTTCTAATGATGCCACGATTTGCCATGATAGAAGCCTCCAAAATTGGCTTCCAACAACCTTAAAGAAAAAAATGAGTGCTTTCAACATGCTAGTTGAAGGACAAACACAATATGCCAGTCATAGGAAGAGCCCAACATTCTCTTGTTCTTCTTTTTGTTAGGTTTTTATGTTTCCAGGAATCTTTGTGGAGAGAACTGATCACCTACAGCAAAAGGAACCACAACTTGTGTTGCCACACTCATGTACTACTTGTTTAGGAAATCAGTACCATGAAAAAAAGACAATAGCCCTTCTTGAAAATCAGTCTGATCCGCTCACTAGGTGGGCTACTTCCATATGTTGAGTCAGACCATGGATTGGTCATTAATTCCAGCAGTGAGCCCCACTTGATGATTGTACTGGCCTGATTTTTGTGCAAGGCAAATTTTTTTTTTTTGGGGGGGGGGGGGGGGGTGCATTTAGAGTAACTTGGCTGATCAATGTAGAACTTGGCCTTTTATGGTAACTATGTATTGTGCACACTGAGTCTACTTTAACACGTTTTGGTTTTGTGTACAGAGCAATGCGAAAAGGACAAGGCACGTGTTCTTGTCCACTGCATGTCTGGAAAAAATAGGTTAGTACGACTGCAAGATATTAGGGAGCTTATGGATTTTATTTCCTACGGTACTCTTTTTCTGCAGATTTGTAAATCTATCACTCTCTTAACAGGTCGCCGGCTATTGTAATTGCATACCTTATGAAACGCAAAGGGTGGAGACTGGCACAGAGTTACCAGTGGGTAAAGGACCGGAGGCCATCAGTGGAGCTATCCCCAGGTCTGTATTTGCCCTGATATACGTACTTCTCTACTCATGTGCATGGACTTGACAATGTCTTTGACATCACTTCCTTTTAGTGATAGAAGAGGGGCTGTTTCATGGTTTTAAGACTCGTCTGAGTTGGGTGCGACTCAGATGAGTCGACTCGAATTCGACACTACCCGCGAGTTGGGTGCGACTCAGATGAGTCGACTCGAATTCGACACTACCCGATCCAGTTCGATACTATGAGTTACCCCCTCAAGTCAAGCCCCAACTCAGGCGAGTTGGGCTGATACACCACTGACTCGGGGGAGTCGTGACTCGACTTGAGATTGAACAAGTTGATTCGAGTCTCCCATTCTAAAAACTATGGGCTGTTTCAATTGGTGAAAACTCTGGACAACCACGGAAATAAAATTGATTTCCACAGTAGTGAGATTTTCCCCTGGTTGTGAAAACAAAAATAGGTTTGGAAATCGATTTCCATTTCTAGGGGTTTCACACACACACAATAACACAAAGTAAAATGATTTCCCAAAAGAATGCTGTTAAATCTAGTATTGCATGTTTACATGCGAAAACTCTCACTGTTTGACCTTTGGGCCTGTTTAAGAAGCAGGAAAAGAAAATGCTGCAACTCATGGAAATGGAAATATGTTTTCTGTGGAAATGCATGGTAATGAAAACTATTTCTGCTGTTTGTTTTTGTGACGAGTTTTCCATGGAAATTTGTTTGTCCTCTTCTGTCACCATGAAGTTTTCCAAGGAAATTTGTTTGTCCTCTTCCACCACTAAACCTTTGATTTTGACCGTCCATCACCTGGGCCCACTTTTGCTCACTGATCTGTCCTAAAAATCTCTTTGATCGGATGATCCTGACCACAGGATCAATGCCTAGAAAATGGATAGTCCATATTTATTACCATAGAGATTTTTGATCCGTGATCTGGATCATCCATCATGTGGAGTTCTCTGATTATAGTTCTCTCCCAAAAAATCCCTTCTGATCCTAACCATCACATCAATGAAAATGGATGGTCCATATTGATTATAAAAGAGGTCGATCATTTATATGAACCATCCATCATGTGAGGTGCATCTTTGATTGCATGCCCCTATTAAAAGTTACTTTGATCAGATGATGTTAACCATCTTGATCAATGGCTAGGAAAATGAATGGTCCATATTTATGATATCAGAAATGTCTAATTAGTGATCTGGACCAATTCTCATGTGGGGGCTATCTTTGATTGTCAACCCCTCCTAAAAATCACTTTGATCAGGTGATCTTAATCATTTGATCAATGGTTATGATGAAGGGGACATATTGATTATAATGGAGATGGTCCGGATCGTCTGACACTTATTTGGATCGTCCATTATGTGGGGCTCGTCTTTGATTGCCAACTCGAGAGAAGATGAGAGAAAGAAAGCGATGATGGGAAAGGGGGTAGCTTACCTTCGTGAGTTTGCCATGTGATTTGGAAATCTAATTTCCGATGGTTATGGCAAGGAAAACTTGAGGGTTTTGCATGGAAAACTATAGTTTCTACCATGTTTGGAAACTTGTTTTCCACTCTCACAAACAGCAGAAATGTAGTTTCCTGCTTCCAAAAAAGGCCGTTTTGATCTTCTCCACACATAATACCCTTTTCCTTGGATATGATGTATTGGGTTTCCACATCCGCATTTTGGCTTACACCAATCCAAATGGGAAAAAAATATATTGAGCATTTGATCAGCACGATAAAACTGTACTTCTGAATCATTCATATGGGGGGTCCCATGGTTCCTAACAGTCTGATTGGGCTCCAATTTAATCACCATCATCGATTAATCATAGCCTCTCTTTTTTTTCTGAAAGGTAATTATAACCTCTTCTCAGCTATTCGGGGTCAACTTTACAGATTCTATTTTTCCAGGAACTCCCATGGTCCTATTTCGGATTCCATTTTTGTTTTCACAAGATCTATCCAAGTCTTTCGAGGTCTACCTATCATCCTCCTTTTGGCCCTTCCATTTCTGTTTTCACAGGATCTATCCAAGTCTTTTGAGGTCTAACTATCATCCTCCTTTTGGCCCTTCGACCCCAATCAAAGTTCCCTTTACCAGTCTCTGGTTTTCTAGCACAGAGATGAACCATCTCAATGGTCAGTTGTTCCTATGAAGTGGTAGAGGTAATTGCTGCCTGGATGGCAATCCAGACCGGTCTTCTAACACTCCTGCTTGGATGATGTCCATGTCAAAAGCCCATTGCTAGAGCTCCTCAACATCTGCACGTGTTTGATATGTGGACCATTGCACCTTTGTATGGATGGGGATGATGTTGCACTAGTGAGATTCTTGCCATATGGCCCATCTATGGTGGGATATTCTAGATGAAAGGTTTGAATGGCTTTGATCACCATATAGTGAGGCACAAGAGGCAAAGCCTCCAACGTGCAATCCTTTCAGAGCATCTGTTTCACATATTTCAACCCCAATTAATTGCGGTAAGGCTTAGATGATGATGATATTTCCATTTCCAAACACACATAACAAGCTCATCCATTTTACCATTGCAGCCGTCTCCCAGCAGTTGCAGGAGTATGAGAAGACAATCTTCGGATCAAATGACTGCAGCCCAAGTCCACTTTTCCCATTATCTGACACGCCATCATTCGGTTTTGGGTTCCCAAAAATAAACTTATCTCCCCCGGCTTTCAATCAACCATCGGCAACCTCAATCTTCAACCGTGCCAACCTAAACATCTCACCCCAGCAATTCACTTTCGGAGCTGGGGTGAACGCCAATGAGATCGTTGAAAACCCGTTCAACGCCCCAATGGACAGCTCCTGAGTTCCCATTTTGTTGTGTATTGGCAGGACAGTATCGGGGTTCAGGACCTGGGATCTTGACGTGTATCTGAATTTCAGATATGAAGATGGGAAAAAGCGGGCTTTCATGTCGAAGTGCATTTTCTGAGGTGGGCATTATCCTATTTTTTCTTGGAGTTGGTCGATGTGGTTAAGCGGGTCATGAACTGATAAATCCTTGTTCAAATGGCTGAGATGGATTGCACTTTTTTTGTTTCCTGCACTTAAAAATTTATTGGCTTGTTAGAGGCTGATATATGCTGTAAATACATATGCTCTCTCTTTCATGACATTGTCTAACTACAGAAACTGTTCTCTGCATATGTTGTCTTTTCTGATGATTCACCACCATTTAAGAACTGGTGGTGGCCTGTCAACCGTAGGCACGGTGTAGCTGCGTGGCAATCGGGACAGTCCAAATAGCTTACCCAATTGTGGACGGAGCATAACCCGAAAATCACGCTAAGAACATGATAGTAACCATGTGCTTGTGCTTTTGGAATTCGGAGCAATTGCTATGTTACTTTTTGACCATCCATTTGAGAACAATCGTTTGGATGGTTACGATTGCTTGACCAGTGTGGTTTTAGGGAAATGCCTCATACAAAAATGTGCCCCACGATTGGAATGATCTCGATAGCCGAACGTCTGTCACACGTGTGTAGCCAAGTCACCACCACTTTCAAAATGGTGGTGAAATTTGCACACATATCATTATAGCTAGTTTAAGACCAAAACGTTGATACTCTGGCAGAGGGGGATGGATGATACACGTGCACTTAGAAATTACGTATAAAAATTGCACTCGTTTGATTATCTGATTGGTAGATATTTTTTGGAATGTTAAAAATGAAAAATATCCATTGTTCTTATATTGACAAACCCAGTGTTCATGAATCAGAGGTTAGGATGTCCAACCAATCTGATTTTGGGACCGTTGACTTGAAGACAGAGATTGCCACAATTTATTGGGTTTTATTTGATTTGTATGCCATGTGCACAACTTCTGAGTGCCTGCGTATCAAGCGTCATAAGCTGCCGGAGTATCAAGTAACTCCTCTTTGTTTGATTTTTGGATGAGAATGTGTGGACCCCACGAGCTGTGGTGATCACAATTTATCAGCGGCTCGGTCTTGGCGCCGTGCTGCAGATGAAACTAGTCTGTGGGCCCTCTCGCTGAATGATGAGACGTAGCAGTGTCTGGGCATGAAACCCAGTTGAAGAGTTGTGGGTCCCATCGTTTTAAGCCAATGATAACCGCTGAATGTTGGGTTGTTTCTTATGACAGCATTTTCGGTGTGGGTGATTGGTCGAAGTGGAGAGCTGTATACGAGCCAAACCGAGTCGAGCTTTGGCTCGTCTTGGCTAGCAGCCAACCCAAGCTCGTCTTGGCCAGCAGCCAACCTTAGCTTGAGCTTGGCTTGGCTCGGTCTTTAAGCTTGACTGGCCAGCTCGGCTGGGTTCAATTGGTAGCTTGGGTTGCTTTGAGCCTGTGTGACATTTTCTCAAACATAGATTGCATTTTCAATCTCTCACATTTCCAATGTAAATCTGTAAAAATGTTTAGAATGCTTTGCAAGCTCAAACTTGGCTTGAAGGTTTTTCAGCTAGCTGATGGAGCTAACTTGACTCGTGTGCTCTAACCACCACCATCCCCAGTGATAGGACTATGGGGCCCGCCGTGATATATGTGTTTTATCCATGTTGTCCATCTGTTTTGCCAGTTGATTTTAGGGTATGAGCCTAGAATTGAAGCAAATCCAAAGCTCAAGTGGAGCACACCATAGCACATACTGGGGATTGAACGCCCACCGGTGAAAACTTCTTAAGGGGCACATGAGTTTTAGATCAAGTAGATATTTGTGTTTTCCCTTCATCTAGGTCTGTTTGACATGGTAAACAGGTTGGATGGCAAATAAATATTACGGTGGGCCTTGGGAAGGTTTCAACGTGGAGATCATCATTCCTACTATTTCCTATGGTCTAGTCCACTTGAACTTTACATATACTTCAAATTTGAGCTAATGCTCTAAAGTGAGCTTGCAAAACGTATTGATAGCATGGAAAACATGTACATCATAGTGGGTCCCACAGTTCGGTCACAAGGATGTTGGTGTTGGGTCACCACTTAATCCGCTTTTGTGATTCGTGTGCTGAATTTGGTGGGATGAGGGGGCTTAACAACAGACGTGTCAGTGTGGTATGATGGATGCGGGCCATTGATTAAATGGGATAGACGATGACAGGGCTGTCGTACCCTATTTCTTAGTAAGGGAAAGATATAATATGTTACATATCTTCAAAGATGCTTGGAGTATTTTTTACGAAATTATAACTGACATAATGACAAGACATGAAATATTATAAAGGAATTCAAAAGCAAACAAAGTGGCTAAAAGGCATCCAAGCGGTCGATTGAGATGGCAATCAAAACAAAACTTTGGTCGACAAAGTGAAGTAAGAGGTCGATAGTCGTATGTAAGCAGAAAGAGCAGTCGAGAGGTGTTCAAAAGCATATTAAGTGGCTGAGGGAAGCCATGAAATGAAATGTTGTCGAGAAGCTTGGTCAAGTGGTCGAAACAGAAAGATGCGGAGAGCAATTGAGTAGAGCATGAGTGAGCAATCGTGAAAAGAGATGCAACTGATGTGTGGTCAATGATCAATTAATGACCAAAAGCAAAACTTTGTCAAGAGAATATGAACAATTAGGTAAAAGCAATGTAGCAAAGAGAGAAGAGGAACAATCATGAAGAAGAAACGTAACATAAAGAAAGATCTAGAGAAATATTTATTGATAGTTGTAACTATTACAATAATGGAAGAAAGATATAGAAGAACAAGCTACAACAAAGCTCTATAAATAATAGAGAAATTCAACAGAGAAGATATCCCAATCAAATCTCAAAACCAATAAATCAAGTAATTCTTTCAAGACATGCATTCTAGTAGTTGCTCTTAGTTATTAACCGTGAGTTCCTTTTGTTTGATTTGCACTAGTATTTTGAGAGTCCTTTCTTGTGGAAGGCACAAAATAACCCATCTTTAGAGGAAGTATCTCACCTTTCGATTATCACCTAATCATTATCAAATTCTTCAAGTAGCTGAGTAAGTGACCGAACTTCTCATAATCGGGTCATATATGTTTATATTGGACATATCTGTTTATTTTGATGCTTGGGGTCAAAGTTGATCGGTTTGAATTGAGCTGCTATATCGATTCTAGCACGCCGCATAATTAAAAGCAAATCGAGCAGCCAACAAGGTAATCAGGTCCGTGGGTCATCAGGTAAGCCGTTCATGTAAATGGGGAGCATGGACGATTGATCTATCTCCTCTTTTAACCGTCCATCTTTTTTCTCTTATTTTTTTCGACCAACTGGTTTGTGCAACTGCATTGGTTGTTCGCATGTGTACAACAGGATACATATGCAGTCAATTACAACTGGCACGTGTTGCCAAAATAGTATTTTGGGGGTGGGTATTATTAGCATTTAGGATTATGACCAAAATACAATTTTAACAGATTGTGATTGGCTATCCAAACAATTGGGCGTGCGTTGGCCAAAAGAATGGTCACTTCTCTTCGGGCTGTTTTCATTTTATGCGATAGCCCATTCCTTGCCTTACATATGTGCCAATGTGGTCACATGTGGAGGTGATCTGAACCATTCATCATCGGTACGGAACATCCCTCATGTAACACAGTAACAGGGCCCACAGATGAGCAGTTTGGATCACAGAAATGCTGTCCACCTGTACAATTATCGTTGGAACATTTCGAAAAAAAGAAGAAGAGGTTTTTAAGGGCTCGGATCAAATCCATGTCCTATTTACGTCAATATCGTTTGTGGCACAAACAAACACCCGGTAAAAACAGATCATATACAAAATAAAAGACACGTGGCATTTACAGGAGAGATACTCTGATATATAGAAACTGTACCAAAGGTGGTGGCTTGTTGCATATGTGAGTGGGACACAAGACAATCAAGGCCCCCATTTATTTCACCAATGAGGTTGGCAGGCTCTGAATATCCCACACAAGAGTCTGTTACCTCCCCATTATCTAGTATCGAATATAGATATAAGATCCAGACCGTCCGCTCAATAGGGTAAATGTTGATGGGCCAAACCCAAAAATCGCCCAATCAGATAATGTAAACATCTCAACCGATGATTTGCCAATTCACTGTTAAAAATAGGTGATTGAAAACGGCCTGCCAACGATGCACGTTTAATGAACAACCGGTTGGAAACTTCCTATGAGGTCGACCTCATAGTGTGTCTATATAGTACCATGAGGTCGACCTCATGGGGTCGAGTTGTGTGGGCCCCACTGTGATGTGAGTTGAACATCAACACCGTGCATTTGATGGGTCCCCTTTAAGTTATGGGATATCCCAAAAATCAGCCATATACGGATCTCAAGTGTGCCATACCATCTAAAACCATGTGAAGACATGCCTAAAACATATAAAAGCACTTGGTGGGGCCCACCTGAGTTTTGGATGCGGAGACCCCTCATCCAAGTGGGCCACACACAATTGATGGGCTGGATTTGTGAACCACATCTCAGTGGGTCTAATAAATTATTATGAATGTTTTAATGGCCCCTCTCAACTGTTGTATGTGGTGTGGCCCACCCAAGTTATGGATTGACTTGATTTTTAAGCCCGTGGCCCACCATGGAATGGTGCATCTCACTGATGGGGTAGATGTACGGTGGGCCCACACAACTTGACCTCACAGTACCATTTCCATATATATATATATATATATATATATATATATATATATATAATGCATCCTATATGGATGTTTACTTGACTGCTTGTTTGTTTGTTTTCGATAGGTGAAGCTAAGAAGATGCTTGATTTAGATGGGCTCAAGGAGAAACAGGAATCAGCTGTTCATCTAAGATCATGTTCATGGAGCAATGGTGGCAGTGTTGATAGATGTCTTAAATATGTAATTCAACAGTCTGTTAATGACAGGTTTGATGCCATTGAAATTTGGATTTCCTTCAATTGGTTGCTGGACATATTGTGTGTTTTTCCGATGACATCGAAGTATCTTTGACGTCATCAAAGGTTAAGCTTCAATATCATCAAACGGTTTCATGCAGATTCGCGAATTTGCAGAATTTATTTCCAAATCCGATTGGGATTCTTCCAAAGGCTATATATTTGGGTGTAATCGGGATTAAGAGGTAATCTAAGCTTTTCTTCGTTGCTTGGGTTTCAAGGGCTTATAAGGGAGATTCGAGGCTTGTTCGAATCGGGTATTCTTTCTCTTGTAATTTTTTGCTTTCATAGTGTTTACTATCGCTTTGTGCCGTGGTTTTTACCCGCGAGGGTTTTTCCACATTAAATTCGAAGTGTTTGGGTTGTACTTGCTTGGTGCTATTGGATTACTCCACTTGATTCATATCTGTGTGCTTTCGCGGTCCCCCAACAGGCAGTAGCTACTACCACACTATCATGGACTTCTGAGGATGAAATGTATTATGTCATAGCCAATGCTTTTCGCATGCATGGACTTCTACCATGAAATGCATCATGTCATACCAAATGTTTTCAACATGCTTAGCATTTTCTTCTCTCCTGATCAGCATTTTCACTTTTCTCTTAATCTTCACCTCAAGTCCCTTTTCCTGATAAGAAGTGTAAAGAGATTTTTAACTGAGAAAAGAGAAAACCAAGCAAATCATTTGCAAGAAAATGGTCATCAGATTACGCCAAAAATCTTGAAAATGCCTTGAATAGACACATCCACCCGCGTTCTTGGCCACGATATCATGTTCTATTTAAGTACTCGTGAACATGTGTACAATCATGTTTGGAGGCAACTGAATCGACTATCCCAATGAATTGCCGTGCTTATACTTGAGAGGTGAGCTTTAAGCTAACACGAGCTGCATCTCATGCTAGTTCTCTCACGACGTGTTCAGTCTCAAAAATAGCCATCCAGTTTCAATTAACAACTTGCATCTCATGATAGTTCTCTCATGATGTGTTCAGTCTCAAAAATAGCCACCCAGCTTCAATTACGAATGCAACCAACTTCTTGAACAGCACCCATTTCCAATTGGGGATTGAATCCGTACCTCAATGGACAGCATCTTCATCACAACCTTGAGGTCTTTGATTCGGTCCCAGCTTTGGGCATGTTCGCAACTTACCAACTAAAAATAAGTCCTAGAATTGGCAAACCGAGTTGTCTAATTGGAAATTGAATTATCTAGTGAACGTAGCTGACTACGCTAAGTCCATCAGATCAACAGTGATCTAGTTTCTGCAGGCTTTGTGGCCCTTTGGATTCAGATTTATAAATGAATACTTAACATTTAGATGATCTACCCACTAACAATGATGTTGACTTTCATATTATTCTATCCTGAAAATATGATAATTTCCACGTAGATGAATCGACGTGACAAAGATGCACCTTACTACAATACATATACTTGAATAGGATAAGAATTATACACAGATGCTGCATCACTCATTTCTACATTCCTGGCATGTGAAACAAAAAAAATCCTCTTGAAAAAGGATATGGTCTCCGATAATTTATGAGGGAGTCTCTCACCTGGTTATGTACTCGATGTCAGCATGTTCTCTCAACCATTCAAGCACCTTTGCTCCCTCTAAGATGTCTTGCACCTACGCAATTCCAGAAAACAAAATGTTCATCTCTCCATGCTGATTTGAAACATATTGGCTATGTGGGTTTCCTTTTCATAACAGGAAATATAGAAAAATTCATATTAGTTATCAGATAACTATAACAGAGATGCATGGGATATCATCAGCCTCTTAAATGCTGACAGGAAACCATGCAAGTCATCATGGGATTCTGCAATGCATGTCAAGGTTAAAAAATCCTTTCTTCTATTGAAAAGATAACCAAACTTTATTAACATGAAAAAAAAAGCAGCAAAGTGACAATGGCATCAAGGGATGTGGAGATACCTGTTCTCTTATGTGTTCCTCATCATACTCCTGATTATGGCGTTTGAATTCAGCCACAGAGTTCTCAACTTCTTTGACCAGCTCCTCTGTTGGAAACTGCAAACCGATCGTAATTCAGTATGTTGCCCCTATTCTCCTAGTCATTTCCTAGTTATCAGTTTATGAATGCATGCATGAATGGATGCAATGCTCATATGGGTTCATGGCTGCCGTAAATGGAGGCATGAATTCACCATTCTCGACTGAGTTGCATAATCACTTTCATTTTGCATTGCATGGTGCTCTAGCACTGAGCAATATATGCCGATCACAGGTTGAAAAGAAAAGAGCAAATAACGACAATGCAATCTTGAAGAGGAGGTCAATGATCAGATTCTGCACAGCAAGTAGAAAGGTATGTTTGATTAATAAAATCAATGTGGTAGGGTACCATTATGAGAGCTTCAGACAAGAGAGTGCCTGCTTAGAATTACAAAATTTGTTGACAGGTACCGGAATCCAATGCAAGAAGGCTACATTTCTTTAATAACAAAGAAAACAACATTGATACATAAAGACCCAACAGATTAGCAGAACATTCACCTGCAAATTTTCAAGCTTGAAAATCTCTCCAACAGAAAGCATCTGCTTGATCATGTTCGTTATATTCTCTCTCTGAATTTCCAAGAATTCGTTTACAGCTTTCTCACTTGAAAGAGAAGCAAGCTGCTGTTCATCTAGCTTTGTGCTTGCCTGCCCAGATTAGGATGAAGGAATTAGAAATAGGTTGACAAAAAAAGGGTTTTGCTTTTGTCCCCACTTTAATGGGGATGTTCACAGCATGGTATAAAAAATGGCAATGTAACAACCATTACATTATGGTAATGGCACGGATCATTACAGATACAGGGTCTTAATGTCCCATGCTGAAAATTTCGGACTGCGACCGGCTCATAAGGGTCCGCTATGATGGATGCGTAATTTGTCTCCAAATGGGGGCATTTTTCATTTTCTCCCCATTTCCCCCCTCTTTTTGACATTTTTCTTCTTGAGACTGTTTTAAAGTAATTTTCGATTAGATTCGTGCAATTTTTTAGGATTAAAATACAAGATTTAAGCCATTTTCGAAGAATCTAAGATTCAGGACCTAATGTGGGGAAAATTTATATATTAAAAAAAAAAGTTATTTTTTTCCTTGCTGCAAATATATATTGATTCAACATTATTTATTTATTTATTTATTACCAAATCATGCTAGATTGTGTTTGATTTGGCCATGTTTGTATAAATTTTCAATTTTTTATATCTAATTTTGCCAGTTTTTATATAATTTCTAGCAATTTTCATTTTAATTTTTTTTGTAAAATGTTTGGAGTGTAGATTGTTCAACTACATGTGTGGAGTTTAGATATAGAAATGCATGTGCTAAATCAGTACTTTTCATATCTTTTTCTGTCTTCTTCTTTTTCTTTTTTCTTTTTTTTCTTTTTTTTGTATTTTTGATAATTTTGGGTCATTTTTGGGATGTGAATATTGATAGATTTATTATTATTATTATTATTATTATTATTTAATTTTCCTCAAATTTCTTGAGGGAAATACTTAGGGGCATGCATTAGTGTGATGAACATCATAGATTACATGAATTTCGGGCCATTCTGGGCCCATTCGGGTGTACCCAAATGGGCCCAACACTATTAATCCAAATTTAATTTTAATTTTTTCCTAAGGAAAATTGTGTCAAATAGTAAGGGATATGCGCTGGTATAATAAATCCCAAAGTTTGCATGAATTTCAGGCTGTTTTGGGGCATTTAAATGTACCGAAATCAGCCCAACTCTATTAATCCGAATTTAATTTTAAGTTTTTCCTCAAATTTCTCAAGGGAAATGGTATAAAATGATTAGGGATGTGCAGTGTTTGCAATATTGTAAGATACCACCGATATATTCCACAACATATCGGTTATCACACGTGAGCGATATGAGACTGAACTCTAGTATTCATATTTAAGTGTATTGCATAAAATATCGCACAATATTTCAATATCTTGTGGCATATCATGCAACCTTCTTTATAATTTTTCCAAATATCGATACAAGTGCGATATCGACAGAGAGATCCTAAAACCATCGATGTTCATCCAAAAAATCTCCAAAAACTCAAAAAAAAATCAATTTTCCCCCAAAGAACTTCTTCCTAGTGCATTCTAATGTGATTTCGATCATTCTACTCTGGTTTGTTGGAAGAAAATCTTCAAAATTCCTCTGAAATCGCGATCAGAAGCTTCTTGGGGCCGAATCTAAAAGGTGTGTATTTTTTAGTTTTGATTCGCTTATTTTCATTTTTATTTTTGTAATTAGTGTCAAATGGTAAGAGATTTGGAGCTTCGATTTCTAGATTTAGGAGAGATGGGCCGGTTTGCGGAAATTTGTGAAAGTTCGAAAATTTCCTAATTATTCTCGAATTGGTTGCAATCTTAGTATCCAAACACGAAATCAAACATGTATATAACCTGATCTACACATTCATGGCAATTTGGGAATTTTTTAAAACAAATTATTCTTAATTTAAAATAATTAAAAATAGTTTTTTTTTTTTTGAAACTACACTCCAATCAATGGTCAATTGTGCCCAATTTCATAGTGTATAAGTGAGTTTGATGAAATAATCATCAAATACTCTCTAATTTTTGGATTTGGGGAAGATGGGCCAATTTGCGAAAAATTGGAAAATTTTCAAAATTTCCCCATTTTTTTCCAAATCGGTTGCAATCTTAGTATCTAAACACAAAATAAGACATGTATATAAGTTGATCTACATATTCTTAGCAATTTAGGTAATTAAAATTTTTTAACTTAAAATTATTTTTTTTTTCCATAGATGACAGTTTCATTGGGAGTTAAATTCTCTTATTAATTATGGATATAGTACACGATTATCAGGTCCCGGTGCACATTTTGTAGCCACATAATGCATAGTGGATGGGTGATTTGCTTGATAGAACATTTAGCAGGATGGCATTAAAATGTTATAGATTGCCTAAAATGTCCGATGGATGTTAGAAAGGACGTAAGGGAAGCGATGAAAAAAGGTGTGAAGATTAAAGACGATCACACCAGAGAAGGAGATTAGGTAGGAGTTAATGCAGTCAGTGGGATGGTCCGGAGGATGTAGTGGATTTGGATGAGGAGGACGATCTTGATCTTAGACGCATCTATGAGGAGTCATTATGGGATTAGTGGGAGAGGGATCAGAGAGACGGTTGGAGGCAAGTAGGCCTACTTTCGAGGGGTCTACGTGGAATTATTATTATTATTATTTTTATTTATTTATTTACCTTCAGATCCGAGGATGCACAAAGAAATTGAAGGAAATATTTAGTGGAGAGGATGCGAGGACGGTGGGAAAGTTCGTTGCAAAATTCTATCCCCGCGAATGCAATGGTGATATCGCACTTCAAGATTATGATTACTGAAGTGCAGTGTGGGGGCGAGGGCATGGTGCCACCCACAGCATGTAAGATAATGAGCAAATATTTAGATGAAGAGTATGCTAAGATGAAGCGTTATGTGAAGGGGTTTTAACCATCGCTAGAGATATATGGCTGCACTGTGATGTGTGACAACTGACAAGTAGGCCGGATCGACAAGAATGTCAGTCATTAAGTTTATGGTTTATTGTAGGAGGCCGGCAGTGTTCTTAAAGTCCATAGATGCCAATAATAAGATAAAAACTCAGATTACATCTATGGGCCGATGCATAATGTTATGCAAGACATTGTGACGGTTATGCAATACCCACGGATGAGCATATTGGTTAAGTTCGGAGAGGATAAATACCGGTGTTATGTCAAAAAGTATCTTCACTAGTACCATTCTACTATGCCCTAGGAACAATACTGTCGATTTGTGGAGCATCAATACTATTCCCAGCCTCATCGAGATGGAGATGATGATTTTGAGCCATTGCACAACTCTATGGGTCTGAGCCACAACCACATACATCATTCATAGGTATATTTCTAAACTTCTATTTCTTTTGCTTTTGAATGTATTGGTTGCGTTTCCATACATGTCTTCTTACAATTTTGAATTATATGAATTGACTTTTAATATACTAGTATCAATTCAATCAGACAACCTATATATTAGGACCCTATACAAAAGAAACTTATTATGTGCACTGGTTTTTTGTGACGTAATGATTTTAAAGTGTGTATTAATATTATTATTTTTAACAATCCCTTAAGTTTCATTAAAAAATTGACCAATTTCTCAATGTCTTACCATGTTTATTAAAAACAACGATACATTACACAATGCAATCGATATATCCCATGCGATAGCTGATATGTGTCCGTATCCCAAGAGTTCGATGCATAATGCAATAACAATATGGAAAACAATAAGGATATGCATTAGTGAAATGAATGCCATAGATTGCATGAATTTTAGGCCGGGCATTCGATGTACTACTTAAGTTGGCCTGACATTATTCATCCGAATTTAATTTTTAATTTTTCCTCAAATTTCTTGAGGTAAATGATGCTAAATGGTTAGGGATATACATTAGTGGGATGAATCTCATGGATTACACGAATTTCAGCCCATGTTGAGAGCATTTGAGTGAGGTCCTAATTCAACTCGACACTATTCATTTGATTTAAATTTCAAATTTCTGGTGTGTATTTGTTTAAGATAATGTTGTTTTAACATTACATGTTTATATTTTGGCAGGAGCTTGCGGTTTTAGACTAGTTTAGGGTTGACGACTTGAGTCACTTGATAGCCATGGCCCACAGGTTAGTTTGATACGTGAAGAGTTTAGTGAAGACTTGGTTAGAATTGTGACTTGTGAGGACCAAAAAAAAAAGAGGGGGGGGGGGAAGATATTGAATGACAACATTCTGAGATAGTAGGTGGGAATGGGCATGCCATAAAATGCAATTACTACCTTAAAAAAAATATCGTGGCAGATAAAAAAACTGGGGGAATTACACGTGTGAAACAACACTTGACACATGAAAAGACGCAAATTGTGGAAGCCCAAGCGTCCCAAAAGAGATAAGAGAGGGGACGCGGAAGAATTTGAAAATTATTAAGGGGAAGTAAGCTATTGTATAGAAGAAGCAGGATGGTGTCAATGCAAGTTATGCAACCTAACTAGAAGTTTTTGGGTTGGTTATATGGGTATGGGTGATGATTATAATTTTGAGTCTGGATTCTGATAGGGATATAACAATAGTGAGGAGAGAGAGGTTGCACACCGCTCGTAAAGATGAAGAACGCCAATGGAATTTTGGAGGAAGTGGGTCAGTTCATGACATAGAGGGGACAATGGGAGTGGGAGTGTTGGTAAGGGAAAGGGTGGGAATGGGAGTCATGATATGTTCTATGGTTTATGGTGTGCCTTTAATCGACGATAGCCTTTATATGTTCCTTCAGCTACCAAAGGAGGTAGAGCTCATGTTGGGGACTTTGATGTGCGGATGTAGAGCTAGGGAGACCTTTATGTGATCCCATTTGTTTAGGAAAGATATAATAAAGCATAAGAGACTGAAGCAAATGAGGGGAAATTTGTGATTAAGAAACTTGTTAGGGCAACAACCAAGCTATATTCATACACAGCAACATTGCTCTAAATGTTGCAAACTCCCCCTATTGGCAAGTGGTGATAGATGCAACAATAGAGGGGGTAAAGGGGTTCATGCACTTACAACTCATGAGATTGGGATAAAATGGATAGATGTGGAGTACAGAGATGTTAGGGCGCACATGACCACTTATACACCAATATCACATAGTGAGGATGAACTATTTTGTACAATGGTTGGACTGACCCAGCCAGACAGAGCATGATAAACTTTATAGTGCATGGTTACTTGGAAACGTGTTCCAAACTACCATTGATGCATTTGAGGAAATGAAAGATGCAATTTATATTTCTAGTCTTATGGATAAGATGACAGATAAAATTAGAGAGGAAAACATTGTGCTAATTGTTGTCGACCATGAAACATTGTATAAATTAGCTAAAAAAATGTTCATGGAAAAGCGAAAATGTTTATTTTGGTCAGCATGTGCCGCATATTGTATCGACCTCATATAGAAATATACTGGAAAGAAGAAAAATGTTGCGAAACTGGTTGAAAATGTAAGACAAGTCGCTACATTCATCTATAATCACAATCAAGAAGTATACAAAAGAGGGAGCTACTTGGGCCTATGGTGACTTGATTTTATTATAAAATTTATTGCTCTTGAAAGTTTTTATGAACATAGGGGAAGGTTAAGCAAGATGCTCGCTTCCTGAGAGTGGCTCAATACAAAACATGTGCAGAATACATCGAGGACACCAGTTGGGGTTGTGGAGACCATTAGAAGCAATAGATATTGGAAGAAAGTCCAAAACATCCTAAAGATAACAGTTGATGATAGTCCTTCGTCTTGTAGAGTCCGACAAGATACCTACTATGTGCTTCCTCTATGAAGCCAAGCGAAATTTGTTATTTGTCATGATTATTACAACTACAAAGATTATTGGAAGATGAACGAAAAATATTGGATGAATTAGCTTCACCGCGACCTTTATGTAGCGGGTAATAATATATAAGCGATGCACAATAACAAATACCCTATTAATATCCCATGCACGTTCATTACATACTTATTTCTAAGTTATTTTTATGATATAATTATTAAAGTCCCATATTGTTTTCAACTATTGTAATGTAGGCTACTATTTAAATCCGAGATTCCAATATGTTGCATCATTTGTTGAGGATGAAGAGGCTCATATTGGGATGAAAAACTGTGATAATAGATCAGAGCTTGACTTATATAAGCAAATAAGGGCTAAACGAAGTGAGTTCAACTCTTTAATTATTGGTCACTAGTCATTCATTACATACATATTTTGTTATTTTTGTACTAAAAACAAGATGAATGATTTAGCATATCATCCACAGTTTGAAATATATGGACTTCGCAAGGCAGCTTCTTAGATCCCCCTGTAGAAAGGGCAATTTTCCGGATACCTCTAGGTGAGAAATTGAGAATTGTAAAAGTTTTTTTACTAGTGATGTAGAATGATGCATTGTACAATATTGCTATTATGTACACAAAACATATATATGTGTCTGCACGTGCGTATGTATGTGTTGTTTCCATATAATGGATTTCTGGCTTCATTTTGGAGAAAATGCAAAGGCTTTCAAAATAATAGCGGTAAAAGTTTTGAGCTAGATAATTTCCTCTAGTTGCAGGAGGAACTAGAGCTGTTTTGCACTCATTAAAAGCAAAAGAGTAGGTTACAGGTTAAGACATTGGGTTGGTTTGTGTATATGCACTACAATATGAAGCTAAGATTACGGAATGCGAAGCGTGTGATAAACGGGATACAAAAAAATGAATTTTTCTAACAAACTTGGGCGCCATTTATGAAGATAACCCACTTCTACCTTGGTTGGAGAAAATGAAGAAACATATAGAAAAGGATAGTGAGAAAGATGAGGTGCGTGGCCTAATGTTATTTGCAAGCCAACAAGAGTCGTGAAGCTGTTTTGGATAGGGTTACTGAAGATTCAACCCAAGAAAAGAGTATCAATGAAACCAAGACGGATGATGATGATGCATGTGGTCCTACTTCTAATGTCACTTAGCACATTGGGGTACAACCGTTCACACAGTCCAATGACAAAGAACATTGATGGAGCAAAGGAGGTTGGACTTATGTATACTAACTTACAACTATTAGCTAGGGGAGGAGCATCATGGTGAGGTTGGCATTAGTGGCACCAAGGAGATGGGGCACCAGTAGGACAATAGACGACTTTGGATATGGATATCACCATGGACATTTTAAGGAGGCTCCTGAGGAACTTCCTTATTGGACTAGTCCTGGATATGTTCCACATGGAGCATGATATGGGATACATACATACATATATATATATATATATATATATATATGGGTTTTCATTGACATTGTTTTTCTCTCTGGTTATTATGTATATGCAGCACTTGTTCCACAGCCAAATGGTGATGACGTGGAGGTTGGGCAGCCACAGGTAGTACAACTTTCTTTCTGGTAGTGTCATGGTGAGTAATGTTTTTGTATCTATGTTTGACAACACTTGATTATTTAAGAGCTTGGTTCATACATTAACATTTTATGGACCTATACTATGGTTATCTATGGTAATCTCAAGGCATGCCAAAATGGTTACATAACAACCGTTATGAATAGGTAAGGTGGTAATCATTATGTGTTTATGGAGCCAAAATGGTTGTTATAAGAAAAATGGCCTGTAATGGGGCCGAAACAAATTTTATTAAAAAAATAAAACGCTCTAACAGCCGTTATGACCACCATTGCTATTATGTTATTTGGTTATATAAATATAAATCCATACTTGTCTCATCATTGGATTGATGCTCATATAATCTTATTTTTATCAAATAATTGATATTAGATGTTTAGATTATTAAATATAGGAGTTTTGAAGTGAGTTTCAACCTCATGGGTTAATAATAACATTGGGCAACTCAAGACAACATTCTCAACAAATAATGGCTCGTTACACGATCATAAACATGTTAAAAGCCATAAAAGAATTACATATTTGGAATCCTCTCATTTTTCTGAAATTTTCTATTTTTTTTTTTTCGATTTTTTTCTAAAAAAGAAGAAGATTTCGACTGTTATTGTTTGTATCGTAATGGTCTAATGGCCAACAATTACCGTTACTGAATACCTTGGTTAGCTGTGTTCCCAAAGCTTTTAAATGACACCTAGGATGACCTATCCTTGATTTGAACTATTCATTCATTCATACAACTAGGAGCAAGCCATGGTGCAAAAATCACAATGAACATAAACATCGTCAATGGTATGGAAAATGGGCAGTCAAGATTGAGCTAAGTAACAATATGGGTCCAATTATCATCTCAATACATGTAGTTGATAGATCTTTGTATTGCTCATGATTCCAAAGTAGCATTTAAGCTTGATGATTCTAACCATATGATATATGGCTTGTAACTGTTAAACTGTGATTTAGGGTTAATTGAGAGATTAGGGTTCCATCACACCCCTCTCTAAATTATATTACTAAACTAATAGGAAAAATATATGGTAGTTTGTAGGACCATCTAAAGTACAAAGAGTCATACTTCAACACTCCCTCTTTAGCTGGAGCATAAATATCTATCATGCCAACTTAAAACATAGTAAAGAAACGTGCGCATATGGTAAGACCTCAGTGATGATAGCTGCAACCTATGATTTGGACTGAATATAGGTTGTGGTAATCTCCTTGGAAGTAATCTTCTCTCGGATAAAATAATAGTCAACTTCTATGTGCTTAGTTCTCTTATGGAAGATTAGATTACAATAAAGCATCATAGGACCACCTGAAAACAGCTAGAGCTCTATAATAAGGACTTGAGCTATAATAGCTCACAATTGGCATAACCTATGGCTCTGTACTCAGCCTCTACACTGGAACTGGCCACCACATTTTGCTTCTTACTCTTCCAAGTGACCAAATTTCCCTAAACAAAAGTATAATATCCTGAAGTAAATCACCTATCTGTGATGGAACCTGCCCAGTTAGCATCAACAAATGTCTTTACCTGAAGATGACCGTTAGCCCAATATAAGATCCCCTAGCCAGGTTCTTTCTTCGGATATCTAAGAATCTTGAGAATTGCCTCCCAATGCGGAACTCTTGGCTGGTGCATGTATTTACTCACAATGCTGACGACAAATGTAGTATCTGGTTGAGTAACGATAAGAAATATTAGCTTGCCAACCATCCTTTTATATCTACCCGGGCCATAGGACCACCTGAAAACAACTAGAGCTCTATAATAAGGATTTGAGCTATAAAAACTCACAAACGGCATAACCTATGGCTCTGTACTCAGACTCTACACTGGAACTGGCCACCACATTTTACTTCTTACTATTCCAAGTGACCAAATTTCCCTCAACAAAAGTACAATATCCTGAAGTAAATCACCTATCTGTGATGGAAGCTGCCCGGTTAGTATCAACAAATGTCTTTACCTGGAGATGATTGTTAGCCCAATATAAGATCCCCTGGCTAGGTACTTTCTTCAGATATCTAAGAATCCTGAGAACCGGTCTACACCTAAGCACGACAATCTCCTTCAACAAATCAAGAACATACTTTTCTTTGGGAAAGATTAATCCTTGACTTTGATCTGACGACCTTAAAACCCAAGAAGTAGCGAAGCAACCCCAAATCCTTAGTTTGAAAATGCTTATGGAGATGCTTCTTGAGCTCTAAGATGCCAGATGAACCACTCCCTGTGATGACGATATCATCGACATAATCAACTAATGCTATCATACCCTTATCACTGTGATTCATGAAGGCTAAGTGATCAACCTTACTCCGATAGAAGCCATAAGTCAACAATACCCTAACGAACTCTGATACTCCGATACCATTTTAAATTGATTCAGGGTTAATTGAGAGATTAGGGTTCCATCACACCCCTCTCTCTAATTTATATTAATAAACTAGTAGGAAAAATATACGGTAGCCCATAAGACCACCCAAAGTACAAAGAGTCATACTTCTACATAAACAATGGATGATTGAAACAAATCTACATCATTAAAAGGGTTAGGATCATCCAATTGGCGTGATTCTTGAATCATGGCTTGCTCCGAAGTGTGAACTATTGAATTAACCATCCTGATTGATATTTGGGTGACCCACGTATCATTCGAAAGGATTGGGGGCATTTTCTAATGGTTTCGTCCCCCTAAAAAAAAAAAAAAAAAAGAAGAAGAAGAAGAAGAATAAGAAGAAACCGGTTGTGTTTAAACTTTTTACCTGTAGCTCTAGTAGTCTGGCTCCATATAGTTGCCTACCTTGTTCTTCAAACAAGGACTGAGGAATATCGATGTCGATAAGCTGAAAAGAAAATGGGCAAAAAAAAATCATAATGCAAAGCAAACACTAGATGCAGCAAGAAATACACAACACCTACACAAACAGATGCATTTGTTGGTGTCATTGTGATGTAAAACCTTAAGAGAACATGACATGTTCTTATATCCATAAAGCTACATGATGACATTGAAAGAAGTGTTTCTAATATATGTAAATGCATGTGAGTACAAAATGCATAATGAGATGCATGATGAAACATAAAATTGCATTATATTACGAACAAGTAAAACATAAACAATGCTAAGAATCATAGGAAAATAAAACTAATGTCGTCTCAAAAACCAAGCCGAAGTATCCCACACATTCTCAACAAAGTTTTTATTTTTTCAATTTTTTATTTTTTTATTTTTAAAATACAATGCAATCTTTATAATGCAATCAAGATGTTTTCAAATAGGGCTGTCTATAGGTTGGCTTCGGGTTTGGGTCGTATAGTACTTGTGCTAACTGGGTCCAAGTCTTGTCGGGTTCAGGTCTGCTTCTTGAATGCCTAGAACCAGATCCAATTGTGTTCGGGTACCCATCAGGTCTTTGTGTTGGTATTCTATGCCTAGAAAGCCAACAATGGTTGTTTTGATAAGGTGCATAGATGACCACATGTTTTGTCTTATCATATATGCCATAATTAAATGTGTGGGAAAATAGAAGTATCTATGATTTTATGGGTGAAAGGGAGGGTTTCCTCCGGTTGTCCTAGCCTCCTAGGGGAAAGTGAGTTTGGACACGATGACCACTGGTTAAGGGTAAGTTGTGTTTTATGGATCTTAGTACCCTAAATTTCACAATCATAGTAGCGACATGAAAGGTAAGTTGGTCAACCTATTTATGGGGTCCAGTGATGAGTTGGGATGGAAGGTCTCCACCATCAGGTTAACTGTCTGATGAGGACATCACATCACGTACGCCTTTGGGTACGTATCAAAGGAGGAGGCGGGCCCAAGTTTCTCTGTGGCTAGGTGAGTATCCATGTTGAAGACCCCATAGTGTATGTACGAGAATCTGGAAGACCCCACACTAGGAAGATGCACATGGGTTGTGAGTGATTTGGACCGTTGGATTTGAGGGACGCGACGATCGAACCGTTGGATCGTATGGATTACATGATCAGGCCATTGATCATGGACCATTCTTATCATCATAGGACATATATTTAAGGATCTAGTTTTATGTTTGATTTATGCTTTGGACACTTTATGAGTGGTTTTATATTTTTTTTTCCTTAGACGGGTTATTTTAGTTAAAAGATATAAAACATGGACTAGTTTGTAATTTTCAAAAGTCATTGTGACTATAAAAGGAGGGGCGAGGGGGGGTGCGTGTGACCTCTCTAATGGTGGATTTCTCTCGAAAAAAATAAAATTTCTTTGTTTTTTCTTCTTCATGCGATGTGAAGACTTGTTCCATGTGATTTCAAACGAAGATTCAATCACAAGAGTGTGAGGCTTCCAGTTATCCATCTTTGAATCTTTCTTCTTCGTACAAGGTATTTTGTTGAAATCTCTTTTGAACTTCACCCAAAACCATCCAAACACCTTTCTTTCTTCTTCCTTATCCTTTCCATCAAAACCCCACGGTTATGGACCAAATCCTAGCCGTCCGGACTCCAAACGTGTGACCGTACGCCCACACTTGCAAGCCCACGGGCTGGTCCATATGGCCACATCTCCATTCCCCCTTGCATCTTTGAACCTTCCTTCCAAAACCCCATCTTCCCTTGTCCAAAACCCAAACCCTAACCCTAAAATCTCAAACCTCCCAATTTTCCCCAAATTCCCAAACCCTAGATCTTCCAATCCTTCATTAACCCCAAATCCCTAAATTCCCTACATCCAAAACCGTATTTCCCATTTTCTAATACCTAAATCCTTTAATCCCTTCATCCAATTCCCCACTTTAGCCCTAATTTCACCATTTTCTCCAAGTTTCCCTAACCGTTATTCACCTACACCCAAATCTAGCAAACCCTATGTAGTATTAGACATTTCCCTTTACAATAGACCTAACCCTATGCTATTTGAATGTTTGTACATCCATTGGATCCTAGTTTCTCATGTTTAATGGTCTTTTAGGATGATGCTTGGCAACTTATGCTTAAACTATGCATGTTTTCCTCTTAGAATCTTGATATTTGTGATGATGTTAGCAAGATTTGTAGTTTTCATTAATTAATTTAATTTGTTGATTGATCTCTTACATTATTTGAGTTCATGCATTGGTCCCGCATCACCGTCCTTTGTCCCTACCTCACATAAGAGTGTGAATGTTCACAGACGATGGTTCTTATGTCATAACTCATAAGCCCGGTTGAGCGCTTACATTGGAGGATCGCATCAAGTCTTTGGTTTGGGATACCTATCATGCACGAACTAAATTGACTTGATGACGTACTAGCTTTGACTAATCCTTAGATCCAAGGTTGTGCCGAGACTTCACGGTCCTAGTGTTGTGTGCTTTGGCTCATCCTACAATGTTACATTAGTGACTAACATACGGGTGTAGTAAGGTGCATGCATTAGGATATAATATAAGAAGCCGACATGTTCAGACATAGGATCCATCAATGAACTTATTCATGGTTTAGATCTTAGTGATCAGGTCATTTATCAAGTGGTTTTCTAGTTGGGCCAGCACTAGACCATGTGGATTGGTCTTTTTTAGATTATATGCTAAGTCAGTTGGGTTTTGGCTTGAATTGGAGGAAGTGGATGTCCTCGTGTATTTCATCAGCCAGATTTTCTATTTTAATTAATGGATCTCCTTTTGGCTATTTCAGGTCCATGAATGGGCTTCGCCAGGGTGACCCTCTCTCTCCCTTCCTTTTCGTCATCGTTTCAAAAGCATTGAGTAGAATGCTGAGTGATGGGTAGGAAACTAGTCTATTTCAAGGATTTCAGGTGGAATTTTTTTTTTACTCCTATTTGTCACCTTCAATTCACAGACGATACTTTGTTATTCTGTGAGGCGGAAGATTACATGATTAATTTCCTAAACACTTCAATATGCTGGTTTGAGATTATTTCTATCTTTAAGGTAAACAAATCCAAATGCAAACTTTTGGGATTCATGTTCTGCTAGAGGCTTCTTGTCAGTTGGCGAACCTGTTTGGATGTAAGGTAGGTTCCTTTCCAACCTCCTATCTTGGGCTCCCGCCACATGTTGGTAAACCACCTATATTTCTTTGGGATAAGATCTTCGAGAGAATTCAGAGAAGATTATCAAGGTGGAAAGGTAAATCAATGTCCCTTGTTGATAGATTAACCCTTCTTAAAGCATGTTTATCTAATCTTCCAGTTTATTTTGTCTCTTTTCAAATGTCTTAATTCAGTGTTGCAAAAGACAAATAGAATGCGTAGAGAATTCCTTTGGCAGGGTGGATCTGACTCAAGGAAATTCCATCTTTTAAATTGGAAAGAAGTTTGCACTCTAACATCCCAAGGAGGAGCAGGTATTAAGAGGTTTGATTTGGTTAACACTTCGCTCTTGGGCAAATGGGTTGGGTGATTTTCCTTTGAAGATGGGGGGTTGTGGAAAGCTATTTTTGTGGCTAAATATGGGACATCTGCTATGGGATGGTGGATTAAACAATCCTCGGTGTACAAGATGTCCTATGCTTGTAGAAACATTAATATTATTGCTCCTCTAGTTTTTAACATATCCAAATTCTTGGTTGGTGAGAGAAATAGAATCAGATTTTGGTATGATCCTTGGTTATCCAACCAATCGCTGAATTGTTTGTATTTGGAGCTTGCAGTTCTCTCTCCGGATAAAGATATTCTAGTTGCTTCTCATTTTTCATGGAATGGAGAAGAGAGGATTGAAATTTGAGACAATGAAACATAATCTCTAATTTCCTTTCTTTCGCAATTGTAGGACTACAAGATACCATAGGAGAGTCCAGATTCAATTGTTTGGAAGATGGCAACATACAGATCTTTTTCAGTCCGATCCTTTTACGTGGATCTCGTGACGGCTGGAGAATCTAATTTTCACTGTCCAACTGCGGAAGTTTGGAAGTATGTAGCCCCTCCTAAACTAGCAGCCTTTGCATGGCTAGTGGGAAGGAAAAGAGTCCCCACCCTTGACAATTTGCAAAAGAGGGGATTGATACTCCCGAACGTATGCCTTTCGTGCTATAAGCAAGTTGAGTATGTCAATCACCTATTCCTCCACTACTCATTCTCATCGGGTGTGGAATGGGATTTTATCTCTTGGTTCGATCTTGTGGGTTATGCTGCGATCTATCGACAATCCCCTTCCGGTTTGGCATGCTTCATGGGGGGAATTCAGGGAGGAGAAGGCGACGTGTAGCCTTGTTAGCAGTTTTTTGGTCTATATGGGCTGAAAAGAATAACCAATGCTTCCGCAACAAGAGGAGCGGAGGTAGGGGTTTTCTCGAGGGTTCTCCAATTTATACGGGATTGGGCCTCATAATGTATTATGAGGGTTTCCCCAGCTATGGCGTTGGTTGTTGTTATATCCTTAGCTCTTAGGTTTTCTCTAGTTCTCTCTAGGTTTTTTCTTTATGTTTTTTCTGTTTCTTGCTGTTCTTGGACTCTTTTTCCTTGTTTCTCCTTTCACTTTTTGATTAATAAAATTTCACCTTAAAAACAATGGTTTTTCACCGTTGATTTTCATGCTAATTGTTAAAAGCGTTTTATCATCCTTAAGCGTTTTATCATCCTTAATGGATGTCCAGTGGTTGAGATCTTGTGACTCAACTCTTACGTTGGTGTGGGATTTTGGTGAGGAATAGATGCCACTGATCAATGGAGGGATTTGGTCAATTTTAGTGCATAAAAATGCGGATTTACAGGCTTTTGATGGTGTAAGGCAAAGCCTATAAAGGTGAGGTGCATTATAACGGGTGTTCCCTCTAAAATCATAATTCCTCATAAATAGATCTTATCCCAAGGGAAATAGAGCACAAGAGAGCCTTCAACGTCGTTAGCTCCTAGGTGTCAATTGAGGGACAACACTCTTAAAACGTGGAGCCCATTCAATCATGTACTATACTTACATTGTCTATTTTAGGAATACAATTAGTCTCCTTCATTATCCCTTAAATCAGGGACTGTAATCACCCAAAATTATGGGTCAACATACACCACGAATAACATTCTCTAATCTATTTAAGAGGATGAAATCTCACAATGAGGATCACTCAAATTGAATCAAAACTCAATTTGAAGATTCAACAATTCAAATTTCTGTAGAAATATCATGGTATCAGAGCCACGATGCTTCATTTGAAGTTCGTGTGATTTTCTTTGAGATCAGAGGCTTCTCGTCTTCAATTTATAAACTTGTCTCGTCATTCCCATCATTTTATTTATTTATTTTTTTTTTTTGCTGCAATCCAAGAAAGTAACATCTCTCAGTTCGTACAGAACAAGTCTGCGATCTTCCAAGCAACATTAGAAATTACTCCTAGTTCATGACAACTTGAATATTCAGAACATTCAGAAGATTTTTAGCATTTTCTACTCATTAGAGGTAGGATTTCTTGTCATAGTTATGGTTTCCTAGTTTTCTGCATCAGGTTTCATCTAATCCACACAGCATCAAGGTCCTCTTGCTAGTTATTGGATCGGATCCATCGTCCGATCATCTACTAGGACTCCCCTGTGCAGTCGATAGCCGCAGATAGGGTCTATTTGTTTTATGTACTTCGTTCACAGACCTGATCCATTCTTGGCTATCAATCATAGAAACAGAGAAATCCAAGGTATTTTTGGTTCGATTTACTAGCAAAAATTATACCTCTTGGGCTTTCCAATTCCAAGTATACCTTGAAGGCAAGGAATTGTGAGGGCATGTCTCCGGAACTGATCCGCTGCCTACAGAGGGTGAGAAAAAGATATCCTCCTAGCATACTCAGGATGCGAAAATTAGATCTTGAATTCTTGGATCAATAGATCCTCAATTCATTTTGCATCTCAAACACTACAAAACTGCAAAGGACATGGAATTTTTTTTTAAAAAAAAGTATATCATCAAGGAAATTATGCACATCAATTCCAATTAGAATTTGACATTGCTCAATATCATCAAGGAACTTTGTTCAATCAAGAATATTATTCAAGCTTTCTTAATTTATGGGCCTAATATGATGAGATTAAACATGGTAATGTATTTGACGCCGTTTTGGCTTAAATACAAGGGACTTCAAGCAACTAGTCACTGGGACCAATTTTTTATGAAACTACGTTCTGAATATGAGACTATTCGGTCTAATCTAATGAGTAGGGTTCCATCTTCATCCTTGGATGAATGCCTGAATGAACTTCTTCGTGAGGAACAATGGCGATTGACGAAAGTAAATTTGGAACAAAAAACAATAAAAAAGTGATGTTGCTTACGGTGCTCAAGGAAAACCTTCTCCTCGTGATATGAGTACCGTGCAATGTTATAGTTGTAAAAAATTAGGTCATTATGCCTCCCAGTGTCAACAAAAATTTTGTACTTACTGCAAAGGAACCGGTCATATAATTAATAAATGTTGTAAACAACCTCAGAATCAGACTACTCCAAATCGGTTTCCTCGTCCCTATACTACAACAACTGCTACATCTGTTCCATAGCCTATGATTTCATCCGCTTCAACCACTACCTCCTCCTCATCTAGTACACAGCCTGGCTCGTCTACTTTGACCCCCGAAATGGTCCAACAAATTATTCTAAATGCCTTTTTTGCACTTAATGTCTCAGGTAAAACTAGAAAACCTCCTTCTGTTTGGTATCTTGACTCTGGAGCGTAAAATCGCATGACATTCACATCTGAAAATCTTTCCAGTGTCAAAAAATACACTAGCAATCTCCAAGTTTAAATTGCAAATGGAGATAGTCTTCCAATTACTGCAGTTGGTGATATTCCTGGCTCAGTCTCATTGACAAATGTTTCTCTCCTTGCTTGACCACCAATTTACTTTCTGTTGGCCAACTTGTTGACAATAACTGCAATATCTTATTTTCACCTTCGGGTTGTGTGATACAAGATCGGATGTCGAGGAAAGTGATTGGGAAAGGTCCTAAATGCGGATGCGTCTTTCCTCTTTGCCTTTCTACACTTCCTCACCATAAACCAATAAATGATTTGTTTTGTTTTTCTATTAAGAATGATTGCCAATCGTGGCACGATAGGCTTGGACATCCAAATTCTAAAACTTGATCAATGTTGTTCAATTCTGGATTGACAAATAAATCTGTTGGTGTGAAAATTTATGGTTCTTTTGATTGCAGTACTTGTAAGCATGGGAAAAGTAAAACCCTTTCATTTCCTTCATCCACTACATTAAGTTAAAATGTTTTGATTTAATACATAGTGATGTATGGGGAATTGCTCTTGTTATCTCTCATGCCAATTACAAGTATTTTGTGACCTTTATTAATGATTTTAGTCGTTTTACTTGGGTTTACTTCTTGCATTCGAAGTCCGAAGATTTTCATGCGTTTAAGATGTTTTTAGCCTACATCGAAAATCAGTTTTTTACTTGCATTAAAAATTTAAAATTCTCCATTTGGACTCGGGGGAATATGTTTCAGCAGAATTTCAAACATTTTTGTAACAAAAAGGGATAATCTCTCGACGAACATGTCCATATACACCTCAACAAAACGGTATCGTTGAAAGAAGAAATAAACATCTTGATGTAACTCGGTCTCTTTTGCTTCCATTGTCTTTTAAAAATTCATATTATAATAAACATCTTGATATAACTCGAAAGACAATAGTACAATTATAATATGAATTTTTTAAATTTATGCTTCCATTATCTTTCAAAAATTCACCAACACTTGGGATCTAAATTTCAAGTTGGGTGTGGGAAAAATAAGAGCATTTTACCGACCGATCAATGGATTAGATTGCACACACGTGCTAGTTTGATATGTGTATGCTCTGTGAAATGGGGTTTCTTACATGTCTGTCGCTTGGGAAACCTCACTTTATTGCTAAAATCATCAATATATATTAAATTTATATAATTGCACTATTAAAGCTAATTGGACCTGAACCGACCCAACAAGACCCGATTTTTAATTGTGTCCAAAAGGTGAGACCTAGTGTTTTAAATAGCGTATAGCGTCTAGCATAGCGTTCACCCCTCTAAAGTGTGACGCACAAGTTACATGATGTGTAGCGTAAGCTACATGCTACTTCTAGATTTTTAATCAAGGTTGAGCTTGGTTGCACCAATTTAACGATATTTTGTACCAAATTATACTGATTAATAATGAAATTTAACAAAATTTCATTATATTTGGTGCAACCAAACACAACCTAAAGTAATTGGAAAGGGCAATGATTAAGTATACAAGTAGAGAAAGAGCAACAAAAATGATTTAATATTGTTACTTACATTATTTTACTAAAAGCATTGAAAAGATTAACCAAGTTTTATTGAAAACATTAATTGATTTTAATGTTTTAGTGAAAAATAACTTGTAATATGAGCTACAGCACATGTGGGGTAGTCTATATGGTGTGTAGCGTATGCAAATTATCATGTAGCATAGGCTACACGCGACTCAAGCTATTTTCATGAGCTACGTAACGTTAAGGTTAAAGCTACGCTATGTAGCGTATGGTACATACTACATAACATAGCTATTTAAAACACTGACTGAGACCCAAACCCAACTCGATTTCTTCATGGGTCCAAAAGATGGGACATGGACCCGTTAAAATCGGGTTGGGTCAATATGGTGCCCACATGTCCGGGTACCCACTAACATCCCTATTTTCAAACATGATAGTTGTAGTAAATGAATGAGAGAAGGAATATCCATTTATAGCTTACATGCATAAAAGTAATCATGGTTACTGAAACTAGAACTTCAGAAACAAATTGAATGTCAATGCCATTTAATGAAACCAACGATTCACCTTGCAAAGTTGATCTAGAATTGCATTATCAGTTGCTTGCTCTCTCGCTGTTTGTTCCACTTCTCTACATCTCTGTAATATCAATTCCCTGACCTATGCATTTCATGCAGGAGTTAATATTTCAACCTGATTTCACAAACTCAAAACACAGAGAGGTTTACAATATTCCATTAAACTACAATCATTGCGGTTGGGCAAGAGTTTGAAATCGATATTTTTTGAACTCAGGCAAGAAAAGCCAAACTTGTTAAACAATCATAAAATTCTAGAGGAGAGAGAGGTAGAGAAACCTGACTCAAGGTACTGCATCCAGGAAGAAGCTTATCAGAGAGAGAGTCATTGAGCTCTGGTAAATCTCTATAAAATAGTTCTTTGCATTCAACCTGGAAAAATGAATTGTGACCTTTAATACTGCCAGTATGAGCTTGCATAGCACTTGAATGCATTTGAATAGGTGGCAAACGAGAAAATCCATTACCAACTAACTGGGTATATTTTATACATGGATATTTTTTAAAAAAAAAAAAAAAAACAATTTGCTATTGCTAAAAAAGAAACATGAAAAATTTGAGATAGGAGATGGGAGATAGGATTCTCCAACTATGTGCAAGTAGCAAACCATATAGCAATCAGGAAAAAAACTAGCGACTAGCAACCCCATATCAACAACCCAAACTGTCAAAATCTGATCGATCATAGACAATTTACCAGTCAAGATCCTATCCCATAGGTTGTGACCATAAAAGAACCATGTGCTGTCTCAACAAATGACAAGCCAAATCTGAAAACATATATATGATATCTAGAAACCTATAATGGAGTGAAGTAATTATCCAGATACGATGTAATATTGCTACTTATACAAGATGCACTGGGTATGGATTTCAAATTATCACATAGCTATACTCAAGCATCAATTAGCACCAATGTTGTTTCTTTCAGTTTTCTTTTCTTTTTAAGCTCCCAATAATGTTTCTTTTAGAACCCATGTCCACAACAGAAATCCCAACACAATATCTGACTTCATGATATTGGAAAAAGAAAGTCTCATCTGCCTAACCAGAACTCAAGTTTGTAGTGAGATCTGAGCTGTGTGGATATCACCAACTTTATTCTCACCTCAACATTCACTAGTGAAACCACAAAGCATGCATAATAAAAGAAAAAGAAAAGATCAATGTCCAAATTCTCTATGATGCCTAAAATGACAATAATTATTTAAGAACAAGACCATGTATGCCATAAGTGACTACACAGTCATATCACAAGGACAAGTCAATGAGAACTGGAAAAAAAAAAAAATGCATCGTCTGACAGTAGATAAAGCTACTCTAGATAGGGTAAAATGCAACATAATTGTATACACCAATGAAAACCAGCGGCACAAATGCAATCAGGAATGCTAGCCATCCAAGGTAGTATCTTGATATTCCTAAACATCTAGTCTTGATACTTGACTGCTGGCAATGGTAGGTTTTGCAGGTTACCAAGTCCTTCAATGAACCAGACTCGGCACCCAAATTATTATGGGAAATTTTGTTATGCTTGCACATCTTCACATGCATACAAAGGTCCTCCTTGCTCCCTTCCATGCCATGAAGAACTATTAGGCAACTCAGCATCATTCGATGCTTAAAAAACATTGAGTGACCGTTGTCTTACGTGGATGCATCCAAATGGTTGAGTGTTAGTGCATGGGTGAACCAGTGTTTGCACGCCTATACAAGCATATTCTGGAAAACGAAAAAATAAACTAGTGTCATGGGTTAGGTGCCATACTGCCATGGACATTAGAATTTGATGGCTTCCCATCTACTGGCAACAAAAGTAAAATCTATATCCTACGTTTTTAGAAGCATCACAAAGTTGATTGATAACACTAACAATCAAAAGACATTAAGAAAAGTCGACAATTTAACCATTAATAATAACACAACAACTAGTACATGCCCTTTCATAGACTGATCCGACCTCTAGTGGATCTAAAAGAAAAGAGCTCCTCTGTGTGTTGGGCATTTTAAAATGCAATGGAAAAATAAAAGTATCTCAAAACCCAAATTTAGATTGTCTAACCCTATGGATCCATGTTAAGATACTCTCAAATTTCTAGAAAAGAAAGCTCTGTCCTACAGCTAGGATTAACCTGAATAATGCTGCTTACGAACTCTGTTTATCGATGCCATTCCTTCAACTAGAGGATTTCTCCGTGATCTATCCCGGATGAAGGAGAGGACAAGAACCATGTATCAGCCCTTGGAGTAAGGCCACGAGGAACGCTAGAGCCATCCACATAAGTGGACCCCACACGTGTAGAACGTGTGATGGAAGGAAGAGAGATGAGATAGTATCTATATAGGAATTAGGGTTTTGGGGAGACACAAGAGATAGTACTCCACGCTATAGTCTTTCGTATGCCTACTACATTGAAAGTCTATGATCCTACCTTGTCCAATGTACCCAAATTGATCAAATCCTTTCACTGTCATGACCATCCCCCATTGACCCAATACTAATGTAGATCAAGTGGTGGACCACACAAGATCTAAGCCATCATATCATCATCAAGTGCGATCAAAACCATTTTAACAATTAAAACATTTGTAAAACCTTTTGAATGTTGGGCCCAACAGAAAAACCACTTGATGAATGTCTAGTTCGTAAGATCTAAGCCATAAGTGAATTCCTAGGAAACCAATGGATCCCTTGTTGGCCTATTGGGTCTCAACAAACTTTGATGGATGCACCCAACTACACCCACTTTTGTTAGCCATTGACTTGATAAAGCAAGCCAAAGCACATATAATCAAAATTTTGATTCCTTACATGTCCTCAGGTCTAAGGATTAATCAAAACTACTACATCCTCAAGTTGATCATAGTCCAAGCATGATGAGTCTCTTGGTTTAGAGGCTTAACCTCGATCTGCCAATGCAAGTGCCCAACAGGGACAAACCAGGAGCCTATCCATAACACACCCACACTCCTGTGTAGGGTAATGCAAAGGCACACTGACTCATCATCGTGCCCAATGGTGGAGACTTTCCATCTTTACTCATCATCAATCCCCTTATACAAGATGACCATACACAAAATAACAACCATGGGTTTGTCCTATAACTTGCTACTAAGATCCATGGCCCACTACTCTCCTTTGGTCATTGACTATTGCGTCCACTCTCAAGTTCCTAAGGAAAACTATAGGAATACCTCTCTTTTAACCCATGTTTACGTACATTCGCAATACTCACACATTAATTATGGCATAATTACATGGCCATCTAGGACTCATGGTCATCATCATCTATGGTCAAGATCATCAATATGATTGGATACCATCCATGCCATCAATGGATAAGATTGGCATTGGTTTTCAAGGGCACAACTCCAACATGGCATGCATCTGCAAAAACCTATACTAGCAAGCCAAGGCCTCAAATGCATCAGAAAAAAAACACACACACACACACACACACACACACATCGTAACTATGCAACCATGGAACCAACACCATCAGTTGTATGTCCAAACTAGTTAACACCTAACAAGTACTGTTATCTCCTTACTTGTGGACATGTTCAAAACATTGGCGATATTATTGGTAATATTGGCGATATTATTGATAATATTGGCAATATTATCAGTATTGCTAAGGTAGCGATATAGAAACACCCAGAAACTGGAGAATTTCCTTGTATAGGTGATATTATTGTGCATATCGTCAATATATCAATATATGTTGATAGTATCGATCATATCGCTAGTATATATCTCCTATGTGTTTGCAAATTGCAATACAAGTGATATTATCGCCAATAGAAGAAGTGCTTCTAGAAAAAGTGTGAAATTAGGCTAAAAATACAAATTCCGAAAAAATCAAAATGTCTATTTTTGAGAAACTTTTTTTAGAGAAATTGAAAGGGGTGGATTTCGACCAGACTTTTTTTTCTTTGTTCTAAGCTTGGATTTGGGGGAGAGATTCGACGCAACAAGAGGGAAGTGGGCTAGAACTTTAAAGGTGAGAAAATTTTCAAAAATACCCATTTTTTCTTAAGATTTGAGCATGAATTTCAACTCAAATCCACGTTAATCATGCATAGGCATGGATTTGAGTTAATGTCGACATTTGGGGGTAGAAATAGAGGGAAATTGCACACATTACTGTCGACATATGGAGCACCAATATTATGACCACCCAAGTGGGGAAAAGATGATTCAAGGGATAGCCGGATAGGTATTTTTTTCATTTCCCTTAGTTTTTTTGTCTTATTTTTTTATTACCTGCATTTGTATGACATGAACTCATTTTGGTCATTATTAGACTGTTTTTTTTCTTTTTTTCTTTTTACGACAGCACATGGTTTAGGCCACTATTAAATGGAAACTTATTATGTCAATATGGTTGTCTTTTGCAATATTTTAATTCCTAAATATGTAAACATGCATCTTTTAGCGTATCTTGAAGTTCCACCGAATAATTCCACCTTTTTCTCCACATTTCCTCAATGTTTCCCTCAGTCGGCAATATTTTTCCAGGTATCAGCGATATTCATACATGTTTTCATTTGCCCATTCATCGATACAGTTAACAATACTGGTACATCAAACACTGCTTGGGGACACATGTTCAAAATACTATCGGTTGATCTGCTGCACTCTACCATGAATGGACCACATCCCAAAAATCTCACTGGTTGGATGATACTAGCAATCAGTTGGAAGACTTCGTAAACTAGAAATAGATGGTTAGAAAAAACTCCAACCAATAATTGACAATCAGCTGGAAAACAATCTTCACTTCAGCAACTAGGATCATCCATGGAAGCACCCATTAGATGATGGTCGGATTGCATGTGTATATACCACGTGTATAGAGATAAATTGTTTAGCATGAGATCCAGAAACCAAGTGCTTGTTCTGGCTTAAAAGCAGGAACTCACAGTAAATTGAGCATAAACACCACGGAGATTTTCTTGTTTCCATGATTCTGGAAATAGAAGTGGAAATGACTTTGTTTCACCCCTTTGAATTCCTATTATTGAATTGAGGAATCCAGGAATGAGGTAATCACCATCCTCAGTATCAAAGCTAAAACCTGAAAGAGCAACCGGAACATGATCACTTTGTGAGGAATAAAGAGCACTCAATCAACACTGCTGCAAAATCATAGAAATAATACTAAGAAAAATTTTTTAAAAAAAAAAATCAGAGCTATATTAGAGACCCTGTAAATCTTCTTGCAAGAAGACAACACAAATTCTTTAGTTGTCATGTAAAGCTAGGGTTATAATAAAGGATTCCATGTATTATAGATAAACAGAACCTACAAACAGTCCCTCAGCTCAATCTCAAATTTCTCTACCAAACCCTCTTGACGATTTGCTCACTAAAACAGAGAGAACGTAATTTAAAGACTTTTTGTAAAGAGAACACTAGGGCTAGACACTAGATGCCCTTCTGACCCCTAGAACAATTTGGAGTCCCACCCATCCCCCAAATCAGCAACTATGGTTGAACATTTGAAATTAAGTCAGCAACCACTTCTTTTGCGTACACGTCTATCATGGTTCATGCCCTATTTGCCCCTTGAGAAATTCCACACACAGCATTACGCATATCCGTGAAATGTATCAGCAGTTAATCCTTCCTACAATTCTCCATTAAACTTTGCAAGATAATAAAAATCTAAAAAAATCCATGGAATAAGTTTTGGACAGCAACATGTAGGAATGTGATCAGATGCCAATGCAAATACATGCACATACACATAAACTACACAAAATTAGATCAAAGGGGAAAACGTTGCTCCTTATAAAAATACATTATAGGGTAAAAAGTTCAGGGAAGCAGGGATGTTATAGGCCTATGGTGCAAGCAATCACCACACTTCCCCAGTCTCTTGAGACGGATTTTTCATTTATTTGAATCGGTTGAAAAGATGATAGAAAATTTCTCCTGGATGGTTGCTCACCCAATCTTTAAAAGGAGTAATGCTGTATAAAACCATCGCGCATATTCTAATGCTTAGGACTAAAAATAGAGTGAACGGTAACTTCATTGAGCAAGTAGTAACATGGTCACGCTTAGCTCACATTTAGATTTTTATCATGCAAAAACAAAGAACATTGATGTGCCTTATGATTATTAGGCTCCATGAACTGAATCAAAGGGACACATCATTCTCTCCAATAAACCCTTGGATTACTAAAGTTGTACAGAAAAAACTGTTGGCTAATACAAGAAAAAGAGTATTGCAGCAAATTTAGCAAGAACTACTTCTGAGCATCCTTGGATCAGCTAACCATGTGAGTCCATAAACAAGACATGGGTTTACCTCATGCCTTCACTACATATAGCATGACTCCCGTATGAGAAGTGAGAACCACAAATTTCCAACAAAAATTGAAGTACTGGGGGTGGCAATGGGCCAGGTGGCATGCCCGACATTGCACGCCCGGCCCGGATTTGGGCCGGACTTGGACATGTTAGTTAGGCCCATAGGATGGGCTTGGGCTTGACATGCAAGGCCCGATCCATTTTCAGGTTGGGCCAGGCCGGGTTCGGGCTTAAAATTATTTTAGTGGCCGAGCTTGACTTGTTTCGACTTTGAAACCCTACTCTCTCTCCATTTACAGGGTCGTGGGTCTTCAAATTATGGGAATTTGAGAGCAATGTTGAGCAAAATGGGTCATGCTCCGTAAAGGCATAACAGCCTTGACAAGATCATCTCTCTCTCTCTCATTGCTTTTTCCTTTTGGACATGGTGGTCAACAGGGCACCTTGGGACTTGACGAACAACCTACAAATTTCCATGCTAGCAACTTTCTCTAGGATGAAGTGGCAGTCGACCTCGATATGCTTGTTCCTCTCATGATAGATAAGGTTGTTGGCAATATGAGAGGTTGCTTGATATCACAATACAACTCCTTGGGAACCTCAACTATAAACCCAAGTTCAGTTCACATGTTGCATGGATCATTGCCCAATAGTCTACCTCAGCACTTGAACAGGGCCACAACACTTTGCTTCTTACTCTTTCTAATAAAAAGGTTGCCACCTACAAAAGTACAATAGCCACATGTAAACCGCCTATCAAATGAAGAACCAGCCAGTGTTCGAAGTATCGGTATCGCTACAAGTTTCGCTAGCTAGGGATACAGAAACAATATCGATATCGCCAATAATATCGCTGATAACCGGAAATACGGAGAAACATGAGGAAAATGGTGGAATTTTTAGCGAAACTTTAGGAGATGTTTAAATGTTCATATTTGCATATTTGGAAATCTATATATATATATATATATATATATATATATATATTGCAAAAAGGATGCATACATAAAAAGTTTCCATTTAATGGGGCCTTAAAAGCATGTGTTGTTGTAAGAAATCAATCCAATCATCCCATCCGGCCTATTTAACTATCCAACCTTCCATCTAAACATCCATCGATATTGCAAAATATCAACAACACATGATATTTCACCAAGAAATCATCAATAATTAGAAAGGAAACGAAAGATTGTAGTCTCGATATCGCGCATGTTGCGATATTAATAATATCAAGATATTATTAATGATGAATTGAACATTACATACAACCATGTGCCCATGAAAAAAAAAAAAAATTGAAATAAAAATTTACTATTGAAATATTGTCGATACACTTATCATACAAGCATTACATTACCTAGAATTTACATAGTCAAAAATATTGGCAATACATTGGCAACACAAGCGACACCTAGAATTTACGTAGTTGAAAATATTGGCGATTACATTAGCGATATTGATACGTTGGCGATACCTAGCGATAGATTACTAATACCTAGAATTTCTAATGTTACCAACATTATCAGTATCGCTAACAATGTTATCGATATCGCTGAGCTAGAGATAAAGATAATATCGAAGATATTTCGATAATATCGAAGATAATTCGAACACTGGAACCAGCTCAATCTACATCAGAATATCCTTCCAATTGAAGATGGGCATTCTGCTTGTAGAGGATACTACCAATGTTCGAAATATTGGTATCGCGTTACGTATCGCACCCTTGGGATACGGATACATATCGGTTATTGCATGTGATATATCAGTTGTATCACATAATGCATTGTTGTTGTTGGAAACATGGGGAAACATTGGGAAATTGGTTGAATTTTTCAATGAAACTTCAATAATCGTTGGAAAAAGACATCAATACACACTTTAAAAAAAAAAATCAAAACATTACAAAAAACAAGTGCACATAATATGTTTTCTTTGTTTGGGGTCTTAATCTATGCATTGTCTAAGTGAATTAATGCAAGTATATTCAAAGTTTATTCATATAATTTATAAATGTGAGAAGATGTGTGGAAACACAAGTAATATATTCAAAAGCTAAAGAAGAATCACTAGACCAGGTTACATACATGTTTGATTTTTATGTTTGGACACAGATTGCAACCGATTTGCGAGAAACTGAGAAATTTTGTCTTTTCCAATATTTCCACAACTTGGCCCATCTCCTCCAAATCTCAAAATCTCAGCTCCTAATCCATGATTTTCTTTTTCTTTTTTATGAAGAACATGAAAAATCATAGATTTGTAACAATTTGACACTGATTTCACGTGATTTACCAAAAGAAAAAAAAGAAAAAGGATCGATCAAACATGTGGGATATATCCCACTACTTGTGTGTTTCTTATCACACAGGTGGGATACAAGATATATCGTGGGATATATCAGCCGACATCATCGATACTTAAAACATTGGATACTATGATCGGAAGATCCTTTAAATACCCAAGGATACGAAGCATACTACCATATGAGGGACCAGGGGGTTCGAAATAAATTGATTAACCACGCTGATAGGATATGTAATATCAAATCGGGTAATTATTAGATAAATCATTGACGATCTCTCCCTAGATCATCAATTAACTCACCCTAATCCACATTAAGTTTTTGTTTTGTATACATGGGAGTTTCGATGGGCTTAGCACTTAGAAAACCTATCTCATCCAGTAAATCTATCAAATATTTTCGTTGCGACAAGTTGATGCCCACCTTGAAACTAGTTACCTCAATGTTTAAGAAATATCGAAGACGACCTGAGTCCTTTATATAGAAATGTTGTTGTAAGAATTTCTTCAACTTGTCAATATATATATTGTCACTGCCTGTCACGATAATGTTATAAATATATACAACTAACACAACAGTGCATATCTCAATTCGTCTTACAAAAACAGAGAGGTCAGCATGGCTATGTTTCATTTCAAATTCAAACACCATTTTATTGAACTAGTCAAGCCAAGCTCTTAGAGACCAACATTTGTGGTATCGATCTATCAATATTGACCATCCCCCATATGGAATTGCCTAGAACTTAAGTAACTTCTGGGTATTAGTCGATATCTCGGTAAATATCGCAATGTATTGACAATATATCGATACATTGCAATATTTTGTATTTATCTTTGTTATATTTTTTAATGTATTGATGATAACATTCAATAGTATCGTCGATACTATCTTTGGTATCGACAACCCCTTGTATTGACAACCCCTTTCGTATTATAAAAATAAAAATTAAAAATTTAAATAAAAAAAAAAAAGATTTGGTAAAAAAACCCTAGAAAATTCATTTTCTCCTAATCTTTTTCTTTTAAAAAAAGCGAGAAGAAAGAAAAACACCATACCTCATTCCTCTTCTTCAAAAAAAAAAATACCATACCTCAATCCTCTTCTTCTTCTTTCTCTCAACGTTCTTCCCTCCTCTCTCTCTCTCTCTCTCTCTCTCTCTCTCTCTCTCTCTCTCTCTCTTCAAAATAAATGACCTTGCAAGGTGTCTTTCATCCATAATTTCTATTTGAAAAGGTTTCAAGTCCAACTGGTTGGACTATAAGTTATGTCCACCCAATGGATAAATTCTAGCCTTTCAGGTTTGTGAGACATCAAAACCGTCCAATAGGTTGGCCCTATAATGAGTACCACCTTGTGCAAAAATCTACCATACCAAATCACTACACTTGATTTTACTATTTACCAATGGCTAGAGTTTGTTTTCATAGTTTGCCCACCTAATGATTAGATAGGGCTTATTACCTATTGTTGATACTTCTAAGTTCCCTCGAATGCATTCATTTCTAATTCTATCCTTCCTCATCTTGCCATTCATCCATCTCAACATCCTCATTTCAACTACACTTACCCTATGAACATGTTCCTTAATTGCCCAGTATTTTGTCCTACAAAGCATGGCTGGTCTTATAGTTATCCTATAAAATTTCCCTTTCATTTTGAGTGGTACATGACGATCACATAAAAATCCGGAGGCACATCTCCATTTCTTCCACCCTGTTTGAATTCTAAGGACAACATCCTTCGCAATCTCTCCAACCTCATTAATTATCAACCCAAGATATTGAAAGTGGTCATTTTGGAAAACTAGTTTCATAACATATGCACAATGAAAAAGAAATTGCATATACAAGTTTATTGGTGATGACGGATGAATGAAAAGAAAAGAAATTATGTTACAGAAAGATAGCTTGATGTAATAAAGAATAAATCTTGCCAATTTAATAGAGTCGAAAAGCATATAAGCAAACCTTTCTTCTCTGCAAATGGAATTTTTTCACCACCAGAATTGTCTTTACCAATCGTTGTTGCAAATATATCAAGAACTGCAACATCACCAACCTGTGAAGTTTTCAAATATTGCTTCCAAAGTAAGAAAAGATTCAGTGATGAACATTTTAACATGGGCTATTCAAGCAAATCGTCAATTTATAACTCATCATTCAGCACAATGCCAAACCTAGTTTTTTCCATAGTTGTGAGAGAAATAATAAATCCAATGAGCAAAGCCACATTTCTAGAAAAGAAGAAGAAGATGATGATGATCCCCACCTTAGTAATCCACAAGCTGAAAATGGCCAGGTAAAAAAGAAGGGGGCCCTCTTTACGGTAACTAGTTTGATACATACACCCTCCATTTCTACCTTTTGGTAATACAAGAGCACACTTATGTTATTGTACTACCAAAAGGAGAATGAATGATGTATCCAATATTCGAAATATTAGTATCGCTTTACGCATCGCATCCTTGGGATACGGATATGTATCAGTTATCGCACGAGATATATCATTTGTATCGGGTAATTTATCGCACTTTTTGGGAAACATTAGGAAAATGGTTGAATTTTTCAATGAAACTTCAAGGATTGTTTTTTTTTTTTAATTATAATAAATAAATAAATAAATAAGACCTTAATACACACCTTTAAATCATAACACCTCAAAAAAGAAGTGCACATAATGGGTTTTCTTTGTATAGGGTCCTAAGCTATGTGTTGTCTAACTAAACTAATGCAACTATATTCAAATTGAATGCATAACATTTAGAGTGTACATAATGATCATTTCATCAAATACTCCAAAAAATGACAAGGACTTGACAAATCAGTAGATCAGCCCTCGTACATGCTTGATTTCATGTTTGGAGTGCAACATTGCAATCGATTTGAGAGAAATTGGGGAAAGTTCGATTTTTTCCCAAATTGGACCACCTACACTCAAATTTTGAAATTAGAGTGTATGTGATGATCATTTCATTGAATACTCTAAATACTGCAAAATTAATCTCAATTGATAGTTGGTTGAAGGAATTTTTTGAAAAAAACATGGAGAACATGAAGAACCAATGGATATCAAAATCAAAGCTCCAACTCTGTGATCTTTCATGCAAAACATGAAGAACCAATGGATTTATAACCATTTAACATTGATTTAACATAATTTCAACAAAAAAAGGATCAGAAATTGAAATTTTTCACTGGATCGAACATGTGGGATATATCGCCACTACCTATGCATTTCATATCGCACAAGTGGGATACAAGATATATCGTGGATTATATCAGCCAATATCGTCGATATTTAAAACATTGGGTGTATCTATAAAAAAAGGCAGGTGGAAACATCAATTCCCAAAGAGAAAACCTAGACAGATGGGTATGGAACAAAAACACAAGTTATTCCAGGTTGATAAGGTTGCCGAGAAGAAAGAACCGAGCATGTACTACTCTTAGTTCCACAATCCTTCTAAGTGCCACTCCTGCTTCAAAATTTGCTTTGGACTTGCGCTCCCACTCCCACTTCCTATCTATTTATACTGGAAAATTTTTTGAAAAGGCTTCCCTGCGTTTGACTCTGAATCTATTGATGCTTTGCCTCACGGTTCATGCAACTATAGTACTACTACGGATGTCATAAATCATTCATGTTTGGTCCATGGGATTAAATGGTATGAAATTGCATTAGATGGAATTAAAACCATTATTGCACAATGATTGCATGTCTGGAAATGCCATGGTATTTTGGCTATCAAATCCCCACGTTCGGGATCAAATTCTTCCTTTGGAAAAACATTGCAATAAGTGAAATCCGCATTTGGTGGACCATAGAATTGTAATCAACAGACCAGATTCACAACTGATGTCAGTTACTTGTACATTTATATAACTCGAATGTCACGTGTAAAGGGCGCATATGGATGGTCGGCATGGATAAAACACATGCATCAATGTGGGGCCCACAATAGTGGATTTCAAAGTGGACGCGGATCAGATACTGACAGGTTGAGCAGCGAGACTTGCTACTGAAGTGACGTCACCAACTTCTATGGGTCCCACCATGATGTATGTTTTGTATCCACACCGTCCATCCATTTTTAGAGACCATTTTAAGGCATGACCCAAAGAATTTGTTAGATCCAAAGCTCAAGTGGACCCCATCACAGAAAACAGTGGAGAGAGTGACGCCCACCATTAAAAACTTCCACGGGCCACAAAAGTCTTCAATCAAGCTGATATTTGTGTTTTCCCTTATTTAATGTCCGTGTTAACTTATGAACAGGTTGGATCTCAAATAAACATCACGGTGGACCTTATAAAGGTTTCAATGGTGAGAGTCACTCTCTCCACTGTTTTATGTGGTGGGGTCCACTACAGATTTTGATCTGCCTCATTCTTTGGCTCATGCCCTAAAATGGTCTCTCCAAATTGATGGACGGTGTGGATACAAAACATACATCATGGCAGGACCCACAAAACTTGGTGACGTCACTTCAATAGCAAGTCTCACTACTCAACCTGTCAGTATCTAATCCACGTCCATTTCAAAGTCCACCAAAAATCCCGCATGGGACCAAATGCAATTCCATCCCACACAATCCCAATCCTTCCCATCGCCTCCAAACACCGAATGGAATTTGCATGGGACCAAATGCAAGTACATCCCACCTAATCCCACCTAAGCCCATGTACCAGACAGGCCCTAACACTTATCATGCTGAAACATGTTTTGGGATTCATTAAATCAGTAAGGAGCAGGGTACATACCTGTAGGCCTCTATCTGTTACAATTTTCAGAGCACCTAGTGCTTTGTGGCGTCGTCTTAGCTCTGCTTCAGATGCCCTTTGAGCATCTATCTCATTGTCTATCTCAACAACTACTTTCAAATTCTTGTATGCATTCTCAGACATCCATTTGACTTCAGGTGCCACATCAACTATAACAACATAACTGAACCACAAATCCAATCAGTGAAAATATTGAATATGGATATGCATATGGGTGTGCACGTATGCATGTAGACATTCACGTGCACTTGCACAAGCACACACTAACCCCACTCAAGATGAACTCTTAGGGCTGCAAGTAGCAAAACTTACTCTTAAAGAACAACAGTACACAAAATAAATATGGATAATAAGTGACAGACACTGACGGATTTTCATCTTTTCATTACCTCTATATTGAAAAGAAACCAAATCAGACATAATTGACCTTAAATTCTGGTATTACAGAGGAAGCATCCATAAATTATTTGGATTAATAGCAAAAATGGGTTAAAAACTGCCAGGAGCCTTTTCCCTCAGCCGGAATTTGTTGTCCTAAAATTCAACCATAACCAGAAATAGTTTTCAGATCAACAAACATGTTTTGAATGGTTTCAAATCAATGAACTTGCAGCACAATAACTATAAGTAGTTTACCTTTTCTAGTTAAATGAATCACTCTCTTTATAGACACGATTGCAATCTCTTTTATTGATTCCAGAACAGTTTTAAGTTTTTTGCTTTTCAGCTATAACATGGATAGCTGAAAAAATCATAGCAGTGAGAGAACAAAGCCCCATGTCTAAGCAAGCATGTTGAATGCTAATACTTAATCAGGTCTGAGGGCTCACTATCACCTTGCTTGCTAAACACCACAATGCATGCACTTGGCTGGAGCTAAGTCAAGAAGCATAACTTGACATACAATTTTTCATATATGACATTCATAACAAATGGAACAAGGAGAAAATGGATGGAATAATAACAGTATAGGATACCATGATAGAGCAAGAGAAATAATAACAATATTACCATGAAGTAGGCACCTACTAACCCAGGAACTAGGTGTTCTCACGCACATTGAGGAACTAAAATACTACGCTTTATATGAGGCAATCAGGTACATAGCAACTGACAATAGCAAGTGGAGTAAGATAACTAGGTGTCTTTGTAGAAGCTGGAGCGATGGAGACTCTCCTCTATCTTCGGTGATATTCAGAATGTTTCTTCCCAGTTAAATGGCATCTTTTAGTAATGTTTTAAGAGAGGCGAATGTTAGTTGATGACTTCCTAGTTCTCTCTGGATTTTTTTTATCAAAGTTTCTATGATTCATTAACAACACATGCACAACAATAACAATGGTAATAACATAATAAGATGACATGCATGATAGAACCTGTTGGCTTGCTAGCATAATAATCCACATCCTATCAACCTTTTGATCCTTTGTTAACATGACATTTTTGTCTAAAGTGATAAATGCATGAAAATTTGGCATAATTTCAAATAGATAAGTTTTCTACTGTGTCACTGATATGTTGCTTCTCAAATTTTTAATAAACAGAGGTTGCCATCAAAGTGTGGCTACATCTCTCGTCTTGCCATCAATGAAAATCTCCAAAAAGTTAAAGCATGTAATAAAACATAATGAAATGGTCGAATATCTTAAAGAGTTGAGAGTAACCTGAGAAAATCTTGAGGGGAAAAATCTTCATCCATCTCAGAAAATTTAGTTCCAATTTGAACTGAATCTTTCAAGGCCCTTCCTTCAACCTAAGAAAACAAAGTTTATCAAAAGAGCAGCTTGTTGCATACCAAACGTACTTTACTTCATCTGATATTCACATTTTATGTAAGGCAACAATGAATTTTGTGACAAATACAACACAAGCATCCCTAAATCCCAAAATCGTCATTACGAAAAAGGTGATAGACTATCTTTAACAGGGTGTCTATTTCCAGATTATTATATCAACATCAAGAAATAAGATTCTAGTTTGTCAGAAAATTGCGAGCAAAGAATCAACAGGCCATAACCTTCAATTATCATAGATGACATTTATTTTATGATGTTATGCGTATATATTGCTGAAAAGAAGTTTCAAAAATTCTCCAGCAAAGCTCGTTTGATGCACATCATCAACCTCTAGTACCTCAAAAGTGAACACCTTATGCTATTATCCATCTGACATAATATTCAATGCAGGACTAACACTTAGCTTAGACAAAATCCAAACAACAGCAAGTTGCTACATTTGAATGAGAAATTGTCATGTGAAAAGAATATATACATTTCTTCCAAATTTTCTTTTAATAGGAAAATGGAAACTAGAGCAGCAGAGTTTCCTTTGTACTAAATGCCCGTTGCCAAAAATAAAAACACGTATTTAAAAAAATAAGAATAAATAAATAAATCTCAATCACAGCAAGTAAACAGTGAATTGGGTGAGGATATAAGCAGATTGAGTCAATAGTCTACATACTTAAACTAGAGGTGCAGTAAAAGGAATACAATCCTCAACTGAAGTGGTTCTTCCTCCAGTGCAAAATAACTTAAATCCTCCAAAGACATGAATGGATGCCAATGATACCCGGTGTAGCAAATTCAGATCCACCAATTCATGCAGAATAATCACATCAGAAAAATGCCAGAGATATTTGAATAAAGCTATGAAGCACAAAACCAACAATAGGATAAATAAATTGAATTCACGAATCAAGGTCTGAATCCATAGACAAAACTTGATCCACAAACAAAGAAGATATTACTCAAATTCAATTACATTCAAATTAATTATCATCCTCACATAATTTTTAGAAGACAAAAAAAAAAAAAACACCCAAGAAACCCTGTTAATGTTAGCCCTTGACTTAATCTAATCCTACCCATTTATTCTAAATAAAAATTATATTAATGACTAAAACCCCTTCACATCCCATCACACACATTAACACCTCATTATTATTATTATTATTATTATTATTTGAAAGGTGACGATTTTATTGGTAAGGCATAGAATAGAGATCTACCCCAGAAAAAGCGTGCGCGCAGGAGAAGCGGGGGGGAGGAAAAACAAAGAGGCCAGAATGACCCAAAAAACCCAACACATTCGACTTGAAATTAAATGCAATCTACCCAAAAACAACACCCAAATAATCTCTACAAAAGGCCACCTCGGGCTGCTTGACACTTTTTTGGAACCATCTTTCATTTGTCTCTGCCCATATTGCCCATAGACCAGCTAGAAGAGATAGTCTCCCCACTTCCTTCCCACTTTGATCACAGTTCCATCATGCCATGCTAGAAACAGCTCGCCAATGGATTCCAGCATCACCCAACGCATCTGAAATAACCAAGGAATCTATTCCATGTAACCTTAGCAAAAAAGACCTCATTTTTTTTGGCCATTAATCACATAAACATCATCAAAATCACAAAATATTGGGCCAGTTGGATAGGTAAATTGCATTTCAACATCGTTTGATGTTTGAAGGATAGGTAAATTGCATTTCAACATCATTTGATGCCTTTTTTTTTTGAAAGATAACATCATTTGATGCTTGAAGGATAGGTAAATTGCATCTCAACATCATTTGATGCTTGAAGGATTAGCCCAAAGTCCAGATGACAAAAATCTGACTGCATCACTCCCTAGTTCGAAAGAACTCGTACTTGCGTTTGCATTGTTGTGTTTGTGGAAGACATTTGCACTAAGCTTATGATTCAAACTCTTTCACATCACCTGGATTTATCATCGGCTTCATTGATATTTGATTGTGAAGGCATACTTCATGATCCAAGTTCTCTTTCTTGGGTCTCCATAAAGCACCAATCCACAGGCTTTCATTCTTCCATATAACATGAGCGGTTAGCTTTGTACGAGCTTTAACAGAAAAAGGATCTTCATATTTATCATCTGGTGATATGAATTCAAAGTCCTTACTAGAGCTAGGCATCGAGTCGAGTCGGACCAAGTTAGGGCTGACCCGACTCAATTCGGTTTTAAAATAGGTCTGACCCAAACTCGACTCGACTCGGTACCGAGTCCAGCATGCTTGAACTGATCCGAGTTTGGGTCTGGCCTAGACTAATCCAAACCGAGTCCGATCCAGTCAAAAGTACCGAGTTGGTTCGAGTTGGCACCTATTCGGATCAAGAGATGAGGGAGGGAGGGAGGGGAGAGGAGTGAGTGAGAGAGAGAGAGAGAGAGAGAGAGAGAGAGGAGGAGGAGGAGGGTGGTGATGGTGGTGGGTGGCTGTTGGGTTTGGAAGAGGGAGGGAGGGAGAGAGAGAGAGAGAGAGAGAGAGAGAGAGGAGGGTGGTGATGGTGGTGGGTGGTTGCTAGGCTTGGAAGAGGAGGATGGAGGAGAGAGAGACCTTGGGATCGGGTAGGGGTTAGAGATACTTAAAAATTAGGGTTTTTTATATTATAAATATACCTGAATCCGAGTCGAATCGGTTTCAAATCGAGTCGAGTCTGACCGGATCTAGTTTCGGATCGAGTTACTAGGTAACTCGAACTCGACTCGGTTTGAGTTCGGATTGCGCAAAGCCTAGTTGGTTCGGACTGACTCACCCATTCGGTTCGGGTCTAGTTGTGTCTGAACCAGTCGGACGAGTCGAGTCGCCCTGTGCCCAGTTCTAGTCCTTACCTTCACACAACTACTTCTTATCATTGTAGCTGGGTGGGTCCACAATTTCCATCTTGTAGCCCAAACAATTGTTTGGCGCTTGATGATTGCCAAATCATCAAACTCAAAGTCCAACAGATCTCTCTAAAGGACATGCACCACACCAATCTGCTCCCCTAGGACTTCGTAGTAGTCTTTGATGAGAATGTTTCTTTCCAAAAGGGAGTACAGAAGAAGGAAACAAACCGAACCGTAGACCCGATCCGTTGAACCGTGGCCCAGATCCACACCGTCCATTATCTTCCTCTTGGAATTTGGACCGTGAATGGTGAGCTTTAATCATATGATGATATGGCCCACCTGAATAATCAAGCCTTAAAAGCAGTCAGACGGCCTTCTTTCGATCGTTGTAGAGATCACGAGGATGTATACGGCTAAGAAAGCTCAACATGGTTTTAATGGATTCTACCCCCTCTACCTGATGAACGGTTCAGATCCATCTCTTCCTGCATGATGGTGGCCCACAACAAAAGGACGGAAGCTCTGTTTTCAATAGAGTTGACGTACGTCGACTCTGTGACATTTAGTGGCCCACTTACTGAAGTCTTTTGGAAAATCTACTCCGTTCATGAGATTGAGGACGAAAAACCATCAGGAATAGAGTGCTTTTGGAGCAAAATCAGGATGGCCCATGAGCTTATCTACTCCGCCGTCCATTTCATGTTCAACGGTCATAATTCTACAACAGCCTGCATGGTTTCAGAATGCCACATTGCCAAGGGTTAAATCTCCCTTCTGTACACAATGGACAGTACAGATCGACGATTTGAATGTGGAGTGGGCCACACTGAGAAAATTGCAAAGGGTCTTTTGTTAAATTTTTTAAAAAGCCAGAACCGTGGAACCGATTAGGTTCCAAAAATCTCAGAACCGTTAGGAACGGTTCGGTTCCGGTTTTACCCCAGAACCGGACCAAACCGACCCGTGTGCACCCCTAATTGTAGCTAGGTCCGCAATTTCCATCTTGTAGCCCAAACAATTGTTTGGCGTTTGGCGCTTGATGATTGCCAAATCATCAAACTCAAAGTCCAACAGATCTCTCTAAAGGGCATGCACCACACCAATCTGCTCCCCTAGGACTTCATAGTAGTCTTTGATGAGAATGTTTCTTTCCAAAAGGGAGTACAGAAGAAGGAAACATGACACCAGAACAGCTTCTCCCAGCCAAAGAGCTTCCCCAAACTGAATTCTACCTCCCGTTCCAATTTTGAACCTTGAGCCTTTAGCAAAGATTTCACCAACTCCTCTCAACCCATCTCCGAATATAGATATGGAATTCTAAATAAAATAGCCCCATTCCCTTATCACATCACCCAAAGTCCAATCCCTTACTAATTTCCTGTACCTATTGGCTATAACCTTTTTCCAAAGGTAACCACAGCCAGCAGAAATGGGACATCTCTAGATGTCAAATGTCCACCATACATCTTTAGCATTTATTTTGATCCATAGGCTAGGGAATTTTAGAAATCATACATGGCAACATGTAACAGCTTGTTTGTATTATGCTTAATTTCTAGGTATATATTTTTCATGGGCTAGACACCTATGTCAGTTTACCACCATTTTAAAAGTGGTGCTAACTCTTCCATCATACACATGGCATAGTTGTACAGCAGTTAAGATGTCCAAACTGCTGAACCAACTGTGGATGGAGCATAGCCATAAAATTATACTGCGAAGATAGTATTAACCATAAGGTTTTTCCCTTTGAATTTGGGCCACTCATTACTTTACACCATCCATTTTGTAGCCACTAATTAGATTATTAAGATTGCTTGATCATTGTGATTTAGAGATATGCTCCATCCACAATGGGACTCGCAATTTGAATGGTTTGGATAGCTATACATCCGTGACATGTGTGAGGATGAGTCACTGCCATTTTCAAATGGTGCTAAATTCAAATAGGACTGGCCCATCCTTTGTATGTAGGTTATTTGATATATTGTATCTTTAGAAAATGGCATTTCTGACTGTTGGCCACTTACATTGATGTATTTACTGTCCCGATTGAGATTTTCTTTTAAGAAAGTTGCCACTCTATTATCCGGATTCCAAAATTTTGACTTGGAACAAAAGTGAGCTGCGATATTTGCAACAGTGTAGCATACATTCAAATTTTTACTAGAAAAATGAGGTTCTTGATGTGCCCAGTTCTCAGCCCTATAGATTGATTTTACCATTGCAATCCTATGACTATGAGCAATATTTTTCAGCTAAGCTTGATCATAAATATGGAACGTCAAGAAGATATGCTTTTCGTCTTCAGATGGGTAGGCTGCCTCCCTTCCAAAAACACCGTGAGAGACAGAAACAGGTTTAAGAGTTAGGACTGTGAGATACTTCTATGGTTTTGTCACTTCAACAACAAGACCTCTCTTTTGCAGCAATGATTTTTTCTTTTTACTTTTTTTCCTTTTTTTCCTTTTTTGGCATCACTCTGATACAGAATGAGGCCTACTTAAGGTAGACATTAGCTTGAAGATCCAGCAACTCAAGGCTTTCTTTAGGGCTAACTAAAGGGAATGTAACTCATCACATGAAATAAGAAAAATGAACAAATGAGTATGAGACAAATAAATTAAAAAATGATTGTATGACTCCCAAGCTCATTGTGGATGCCCTAAAATGCCTGATTCTACATGCTGTTAATAATAACTTGTACTATTACAGTCTAGATTCTTACATGTAACTAACAAATTGAAACTGAGATCCAATTGCATTAATAAGACATAGATGTAGCTTGTATAAAAGACATGTGAAATAGAAGTAATTTAATAATTCATTTTACATACCGAAGACATGGCATGGGGAAGGGTCCTCCTCAAAATAGACTCGATGGTAGCCCTTTTCACGTGTTGTTCACCTATATAATTTAAAAGGATATTCTCTGGAACTTTCTTTCCCGGTCGAAATCCAGGGACCTGGATACATGAGACTGCTTGTTACATGATATTAAAGACCAAAACAAACAAGAAGCTATCTCTAAGTAACAGACAAATTGATTTCTAAGTAATTCGACTTTCAGAAACTTCTAGTGACAAACGTCAAGCCAGCTTCCGAAGTGAGGGATGTGAGTGAAAACATAAAATAATCACACTAAAGAAGATAGCTAACAGAATGACCGAGTAGAGTTGTACACAAGTCGAGTTAGCTCGGTCAGCTCACTCGGCTCGACTCAACTCGGAAAAAGCTCGACTCGCCTCGGATCAAAATTGGATTCAGACCGAGTTGAGCTGGTTTTTGGAGCACGAAAAAATTTCAAGCCGAGTTTGAGCTTGCCTGAGCTCGACTCAACTCGGCTCGAGCCTCAACTCAAATCGACTCAGTGACTCGGTTATTTTTATCTTGACACTACTCGCAAAGTGTTTGATGAAATGACTCAACGAAGTGTTGTTTTGGATGCGTACATTCTCCGCAGAATCGGCTGGTGGCGAGTAAGGAATGGATACGAAACAAATCACTATTCAAAAAAGAAAAAAAAAAAAAACTTTACACTATAGAACTGCCCTCATATCTTGTTTTTTATGCTACTTGCTGAGTGTTTGATGAAATACCTGTGAGGTATTGTCACTATTTTGCATTCTGTGAGAGATTGAAGATGCATTATATATGTTTGAGAAAATATCTCACAGGCACGAACTCGGCTCAAACTGGCCCGAGGTGCTGACCGAACCAAGCTGAGCTAGCCAGTCAGGCTCGAAGACCGAGCTGAGCCGAGTTCTAGCTGGGGTTAGCTGCTGGCCAAGCCGAGCTGAGTTCGAGCTGGGGTTAGCTGCTGGCCAAGTCGAGCCGAGCTGTGCCAAGCTCGACTCAGTTCGACTCGTGTACAGCTCTAAAGTTCCTCTATGGTTGACTAATGGTGATCCTTTTAGAGTACATGACAAAGGCCGCTGCAAGTGGCAAAGGGGAGTTAAAATGTTAGGGTGAGTAACAGTCACCAGAATCTCCATCATGCAGGAGGCACACGTATGTCATCAGAACCATTGATCCAGTGAGCCACCCTGCAGATGGACCATAGCCCAAAGACCAAAATGATTGGATGATTATAATCCAACTGATTGGGCGACTGCACATTGCCAGTGAAGACAACATGAGCAATGGAACAGCAATATGTTCAAAGGTAAAATTCACATAGACAGATGGCCAGGAGTATCCATTTGTCAGAATCATCTAGCTGTCTTCCATCCATGTGGTGTCTACCAGTTCGATAGTATCAATAATCAGACAGACACTCACAATAGATTTCCTATAAACAATGATGAAATTGTGTGCCATTTTCCCCTCATTCAAACAACTAGATCATTTTTTTTCTTTTTTCGAAAGATACTGACTTTATTGAGGCCACAAGGGCAAAAGAAAGGAAAGACATCATAGGAAAAGAAATGAAAATGAAAAAATATACTAATACAAGGCAACCCAGCCCTAAGGGAGCCCACACCCTTATACAATTATTGACCCTCTAGATTATTTTTTTGCAAACAACAACAGCCAAACTATGGTGTTGGCCAAATAATAATGGCTCAAAAGAAGAAGCAGAGGTTTTATATCATGCTATGTTAAAGTCTAGTGGATCATACTCATGCACACATAAATTCTTTGTGTAGCATACCTGAATGCTACTCATGGCCATCCAAATCACGAGCCTCACTATGGAGCCCAAAAAAAGAAAAACAAATTGATCAAATAATCCTCATCGTCCAATCAGGAGCAAACCAATGGACCATTAAAACTATAACAATCATGGGTCGAAACCCAATACACAAATTGAGGGTCAAGATCATCCGACTAGTGTATTTTTATGTTGTGACCATCCCAAAGTGGGGCAGCATTTCCAACATATTAAATTGACTAACATGTACTGTGAATGCATGAATAAGTAGGATCCACATTATTCTCCTAGACTATAATATAATTCCTAACAAAAGAAAAGAAAACAGTTCTATTTGATGAAACACAGTGGATATTAGTCCCATAATACCTTCGACTGTTTTGAGAACTCGTCCAAGACCCTCTTGTAACAATCCTGGCATACAATTGGAGGAACTTCCACACTTAGCCTAACCTGCACAGAGAGAAACCCACTCTTAGCCTAACCTGCACACGGAGAGAATACCAGATGCAAGAAAACAGAATCTGGTAAAAAAAGAAGATTTAATAAAACCGCATTGGCTCTCTTCAGTTCCATGGTTTTTATGATGGATGTTATTAGTGTCCCTAACAGTAGTGACGCTACATCATTTCATTATGATGCTTCTATAACAGCAAACCCTGTAAGGTAGAACAGATGCTACCACAGCCATTAGTAAGATACCCTGCTACGAAAGAAATGCTAGCACGACATGACAGTTCCGAAAAGACTTGGATACAGAAATCAGTATTGGAGTCCTTCCAACACATGGCGACAGTATTTCTATTTTACTGAGATCTTGAAATTTTGTTATGAGCTAAAAGATCCAAACTGTGCAAGATACAATATTCATCTCTGTTTTTCATATTGAATTCATAAGTTTGCAAAGCCCACACATGTCAAACCCTGTCATCCACATTCTAGCACACATAATTATATAGCACGCATGCAAGAACCAACCTTTCTATCAGATGGGCCACACTGTTCAGATCTTTTTGGCCTAAAAAGCACACCATTGCACTCCCCAACCAGGCCAGTGTAAAAAAACAAATTAATGGCTGGAAAAACATTTAAACCTCCATTTGTTCTGTACATTATCACCCACCTTAGGAGTTAAACATCCTGATTAGCAGGCTGGCATACCTGATGGAAAGCTCAGATCTTGCACATGCGTGCCATATTGGTGTTTGCATGTGGACTGCATGCATGGAAAACCTCATTTTGTCATATGTGTTTACAAAACATTCAAAATATAACAGTGTTGTAGATATTTTACTGCAGAGTATATAGTAAATAATTATGAAAAGTAATGCATACAGCTGCTGCCCTGTACCGCTGCATCCCGTACCCATAACCATATTCATAATGTATCTTCTAGGGCTAGATTGGATGCAAGATTCTTGAAAACCGGATTTATCTAGAAGTTCAGTTTTGCTTATTCATGTAAAGTTCACATGTTTGGATGTCTTAAATAAAATCGGGCTCTCATACTATAGTTTAAATTTCCTGTTTGGATAGTTACTCAACCAAGATCTCAATTCGATGTGCGAGGCCCATGTTTCAGTAATCCAGACCACTGGTCTGTTGTGTCTTGCCGTGATGGATCATGTGCATAAATTCTCCACAATAGGACAATCGTAACCTTTGGATTTGTGGTGTGAAACTAGACAATTGAAAAAAGAAAATACAACAACCATCCATATTAAATTTAAAAAGTCCAAAGATTGGGGCTGGTCTTGTAATCTGGGAGATTTAGGGGCATGGTTTATCTGTTGCGGGGCACACTATATCAGTGTTTTGGCACTTTGGGTTACAAAACCATGGTCCTACTTGTCAGAATTGAAAACCTGAGGATGTTATGCAAAGCTTCATGCACTATTATCATCACTGATCATCATCATCATCAAAACCTTATCCCAACTAACTGGGACAAGTTACACGAATCCTGTTATGTCACTCCACTCTATCACGCATCCATCCTTAGTAAAACTATAGATTGTCAAGTCTTTTCTTACTACCTCCACAGATGTTGTTGTTTTTTTTTTTTTCTAACTTTCCCCTTGCCCTTCTAAAGCCTTCAACTTGAACCAACTCACTCCTTTTAAAGGTGTAATTCTTGGTCTTGTTGCACATGGAAAAACCATTTAAGTCTACTTTACCGCATCTTATTACCTATTGTTGCTACTCCTAAGTTTCCTCGAACGCATTCATTCCCAATTCTATTCTTCCTAGTCTTGCCACTTATCCGTCTCCACATTCTCATTTCCACTACGCTCATCCTATGAACATGTTGTTTCATGACTGCCCAACATTTTGTCACATAAATCATGGCTGCTCTTATAGCTATCCTATAAAATTTTCCCTTCAGTTTCATTAGCATGTGGTAAGTAACCACATAAAACTCTAGAGGCACATCTCCACTTCATCCACTCAGTTCTAATTCTATGAGCAACACCTTCTCAATCTCTCCATTCTCCTAAACTATTGACCCAAGAAATACTTTTTTTAAGGAGTGTTCAGACTTCATCCATCTCAATGGACTAGAAAGTAACCATCCATTAAAAACATCCAACCCAAGCATCACATGTTACAGCATCCAAGCCACTGAAAAGGTACAACCCACCTTGAAGATCTTTGAGCACAAAAAATCAGCTGATCCACACATCAAGTGGGCAATGTGTATGCACTGAGTCAATCCATCGGCAATTGACTATTTTCTACCGTTCTCATGGTGTGGCCCACCCAAGGAATGGACCGGCCTAATTATTGCCTGTAATGATCTTCAAAGTTGTATACCTTTTCAGCAGCCAAGATGTTGTATACACATGACATGTTGGCTGTATGCACTCAATTGACAACTTTCTAGTTAACTGAGATGGATGCGAACAGTAATCAATAGCTATTTGTTACTGTGGCAGAGTTGATGGTTCATACACATGCACCCTAGAACTATACATGCGGCACATATGTAATTCAACTAAACTACTCAAATCACACGACTCACTGTCAGTAGGTCACAACCAATGTTTTAAATAGCTTACACTACATAGCATCGCTTAACCTCCACACTTCGTAGCTCATGAAAATGGCTTAAGTCACATGTAGCCCATGCTACACTCAAATTTGCATACGCTACACACTACATAGTCTATGTTACATGCTATTTAGCTTACACTACAAGTTATTTTTCACTAAACATTAAAATTAATTAATGTTTAGTGGTAAACTTAATTAATGTTTTCAAGGATTTGTTACATTTTTTTATTTTCACTAGAAATTAGTTAATTTTTTCTAGGATTTTAGTAAAAAGGTATAAGTAACAGTATTAAATCAGTTTTGTTGCTATTTCTTTATCTTCCCTTCATAATAGCTTGTGCCTGATGCTCTAGAGGGGTGAATGCTACACTGCAATGGTCATAACCCAAACTAGTTGAGTAACCCTGACCTCTGATTAATTGAAATTTGTTATTGAATTCAGCCTCAACTATTTTTACCTATACCATCCATTAAATGTCCATGAATAGCCAAAGTTTGGACACCATTTCAGTGTATACTTTTATTTGTAGCCTCTTTAAAGTGGGCTCCACAATTTAGATGGTTTAATTAGAGTTGCAAGTATGCACCAGTACAATTGCTCAGTGCATGTGTATGAAATATCACACTGCTATTTCTGAGAAAAAAATAAAAAACTATGATACTCTACCAGTGTCAGAATGATGCAGTCAAACCAAAATCCACACATGTATCACAGAAGACCTAAGTGGGCACCCATTGGATCACATGAGTGACTGGATCCACTGGAAATCAGATGTGGTTACGGTGGAATAAGGTTTAATGAAATTTGATTTGTTCAAAATCTTATGGTCAGACATGGACATCCAAAACCACCCTACTTACCAAAGCTAAAACCAATATAGGTATTCAGGGCATCACATGTGACAACAGCCATTACGAAGCTTTTGAGTGACATAATGATGTTTTTTTGTTATTCAAGTTATTTTTCGTTTCAATAATTATAAAAGCTAATGAATTCCAGCGTTAACAGCTGAAAAATGTGAGCACTCCAGCACGAGACTTTGCCGGCTCGGTTTGTGAAGGGGCCTAATGAATCATGATGTCTCACGAAAAATAAGGAAAGATTGTGTCCATCTGGGCCACAAAATTCTCTGTCTAACATCCAAAAGCTGTATGAAATGCAGGCATCAGTATGAGAAATCCAGACCATTCATCAAGTGGGCCCTATGGCAGATGGTCCATATTTTGAAGATCATAACTGATCAGTGAGATTTATGAGCTTCAGCTCCTCGTTGGTAGGGACACCTAATGAATGCTTCATATCTCAACCACATGGACCACATGTATGCTTTCTAGATGCAAGGGACAGTCCCATGTCCATGAGAAATGCAGAAATTGGACCCCAAACGGTTTCAGTAATAATAGCTGTTATAACTGTCTTAGTAGTTTAGGGGGGTAGACATTATTAGACTGTAACGCAGTTGAAGAAAACCTTGATTTCAATGGGTAAGAAAAATTAGAGAACCTTACACTGGAATGCTTGTTTCTTGTCATTTTTCGTCTTGCAAAATCACAACCCATAGAAATAATTCATGCTGTGTTTGGATGCACAGTTGAATTAAATTGTAGATTTGAAATAACTAGTTCAACTAAATGGAATTGACCAAATTGCAATTGCAAGCCATATATGTGTTTTCAATCCTAACAAGTGGGTCCGTGGTTCAATAATCAATACAATAGGTCTTTCAAGTTCCACCGTTGATGGAGAGTGCCTATCAGATTGAAGATCCTGAACAACCAATATTGGGACCCTTTTCAATTGAATGCGGATGACTATTTTATTACTCTTCTTACTCATCTATCCATAGGCCCCAAATTAAAAGTTTAATATTTGGTTCCATCAAGGATATTTTTTAGGGTTAGAATGTTGGGCAATTGATGCAACCAAATGGCCACACATGCCGATTGATCAAGATTTGAAGAAAAAGCCCACATCTCACGCGAGCACGCTCCGCATGCGTGCACAAGAAAATGCCCACATTCCTTTTTTAGCTCATCTCTACTTTCCTTTTCTTTTAAATATCTAGATTAGGAAATTTCCCTTTTCTTTCATATCTTTATATTAGGCATGGGAATAATTTTAAAAATTTTCTTACCTAAGTATCTTCTTATTTTAGGCATTTTCTTAATTAGAATACTTTGTTATTTAGGTGTTTTCTTATTTTCGCATATTTTTAGATTCTATAGCCTTTATTACAGATTGTAAGGTTTGATTATAAATAAGGCCTATAGTGATGGGGACATCTCGCGCACACGCACGCCCCCCTTACGCACGTACGCAAGGAGGAGGGCCCCACCTTCAATTTGGATCAATGGCGACATCCATGGAGGGCCTCCTAGTTAGAGGACTGTGTTATGGTTCCTTGGGGAGGCCCTAATCATCATGTGGATCCCATCATTGGATCTTATGATCGTGGCCCACTACCCTAGGTGACCTAGGACTTTGAGTTTTGCTTATTACTGTTATTAAGAACATCATGAACAGTTTAAATTGCATTGATTAGTTGTTATTTTTTATTACTTTGTCTTTAAGCAATAGTATGCGCACATGGCGCGGCTTTTGAGATATATGTTTTTCTTATAAATAAGCAACCCATTGTAGGTTTTTTTTCATTGAAGATTGAATAAAATTTCTACGTTTTCCTGCTCCTCTCCGAGTTGTGAAAATCCAATTGGGTGCGAAACCATCCCTTCTTCGAAGGGCTAACTACCGTGGTGCAAAGCCACACACATCCCGATTCGCTCTCACCTTCTCCCATCCATAGCCCCCTTTTTCCACAGCCATTCAACCTACAAATCCATCATTATTTTGCAACCGTTCCTTCTCTACGGCAGATTTCCGGAATTTAGTCCTGTAGGAGGGCTGAAACTTCGACAGAGCACCACGCACGGACCGTATGTCGGATCGGGCCGAAACTTGGGGGGTTTGTACCCCAACCCTAGCCGACCAGCCCCAAGGAGGGGTTTTTGGGTTCGTGGGCCCCACGCACGTGCGAACAGCCCTCAACTCATGTGCGTCAGGCGTGGCCTGCTGTCCACACGCACGTGCGGGCTTCAGGTTCACACTCTCCTCTCTTTCACTCCTCTCTTACCTGATTTCCTTAACCCTAACCCTAGATTGTCTTAAACTTCCAATTTCTTTGCCCTTTTTCCAACCCTAGGGTTTCCCGAATTAAAACTTGTGAATCCCTTGGATTGGGGAAAATATTCTTGTGCATGTGTGGCTGAATCTATTCTCTTTTGAGCATTGTTTGGTCTATAATTTTAATTGATCCAGCCCTAGCATGCGTAGGCCTGGACCCGCATAGATTCGCTTTGTTGAGTGCTCGACTTTATGTGGGATGTGGAATTTTGTGTGATTATTTCTGAACTAGTATGATATAAAGCCTAGAATCTTGCATAGCATGTTTTAATTTTCATGTTCTGCATCATATAGCCTATGAAATAAGACAAGCTGATTGATATTCTCTTTATGAAATTCTCTTATTTTCTCTACGGTAGTTGTTGAAAGGACAGTGAGTGGTCTCTAGTTCAAGACTAGAGGATTGTTGAGCTTGCTCACAGTCTTGCATTTGTGAGCTCTAGCATTCGGCTAGAGGATTGTTGGGTCTTTTCCCACAATCTCTTAATTTTCTTATTAATCCATTTACTTCACCATTCGGGTTTGCATTAAATTGGTATCAGAGCAAGTTCCGCTCTTGGGAAACTGGAAAAAAAAAAATGTCATGGATAAGAAGATGTTCTCATGTGTCGTGCAATTATCCCTAATCGGACTCCAATGCCTTTCCATATCCATTGTGCTATTCTTATCCGAATTACTTTAATGATTAAGATCGCCATTCATGTCACCTTGAGTCATACCCATTTTCATATGTGCCTTATGATGATTCCTTTCAACACCCCTCCCCACATGTCAATTATCCAAAAGCATCATATCGTACGAAAATGTCAGTGACGCCTATGAATATTCAAAAGATGCAGAAGTAAACTAGCAGGAGGTCAAGAAGGAGCTTAAAGCATCCAAGGAAGATATTGCAAATGAATTCAAGGAACTCAAAGAGTTCGTGAAAGCTTTCTTTGAGCCCTTGATTGAACAGGAAAAGCTTTATGGGCTTTAATATGGTTTATCTAACATTCCAAGGAATGACATGGTTATAGATAATGTGGCAACCCAAAAGCAATCCTCCTTTGGACTGGTTGATGGATCAATGGTCAGATCAGAGGAAATTCAAGTAAAACCAAAAGATCAGTTGATGGATGATCCAATTGAGGAGACTAAAGGCTTAACATATATGGAAGATCCGATGGTCAAAGAGATGGATAGTGCTACAATCATTGTGGCAAACTCCATAGACGTCAACACAATAGTACCATCTCAACATCAATCAAGGTATGCAAATCGAAAGCGGGTTGTGACGAAGGGGCCACAATCGATTTCTACAACGTGGAGGATCAACAAGAAGAAAAAGAAAAGATGGTTCGTGTTTCAACACCATATTATGCACTAGTGACCCATTAGGTGTATAGGTCTTGACCAGCAAAGCCAAAGAAGATGCGCTACAAATGAGGATCGTTGCAGGAGATTATGACTATCAATTTAAACTCGAGGACGAGTTGTTTTTTAAGACAGGTGGAATTGATGCAACCAAATGGCCACACATGCCGATTGATCAAGATTTGAAGAAAAGGACTACATCTCACGCGAGCATGCTCCGCACGTATGCACAAGAAAATGCCTACATTCCTTTTTTAGCTCATCTCTACTTTTCTTTTCTTTTAAATCTCTAGATTAGAAAATTTTCTCTTTCTTTCATATCTTTATATTAGGCATGGGAATAATTTTAGATATTTTCCTATCTAAGGATCTTCTTATTTTAGGCATTTTCTTAATTAGAATGCTTTGTTATTTAGGTGTTTTCTTATTTTCGCAGATTTTTAGATTCTATCGTTATTACAGATTGTAAGGTTTGATTATAAATAGGGCCTATGGCCTATGGAATAAGACAAGTTGATTAATATTCTCTTTATGAAATTCTCTTATTTTCTCTGTGGTAGTTGTTTAGGGGGGGGTGGTTAGTGGTCTCTAGTTCAAGACTAGATGTTGTTGAATGGAGGGGGAGTGGTCTCTAGAGTGATTGCATTTGTGATCTCTATCATTCGGCTAGAGGATTGTTGGATCTTTTCCCGCAATCTCTATCTTTTCTTATTGATTTATTTGCTTTCCCTTTCGGGTTTGCATCATTAGTCAAGGAGCAACATGTTCACAGGATGAGCCTAGCTGAAATGAGGATGTTGAGACGGATGAGTGGCAAAACGAGGAAGGACATAGATACGAATTGATGCCTTTAACAGAACATAGGAGTATCACCAACAGAAACTAAGATGAGAAAAATAGAACTCAAGGGTTTGGCCATGTGCAACAGAGACCAAGAACTGCACTGGTTAGGAGTAAGTTCATTTAAGTTGAAGGCTCCGAAAGGGCAAGGGGAAGGCCTAAAAGGACCTAGGTGGAATAGTCCACTTGTTATCCAAGGGACCAACTTGCCAAAGTTGAAAACCCATGCATTATGCGCAAAGATGTAGGCTCCATATCAAGCAATTAATTCATATTGCAAATCCCTTTATTGGTATTCACATTGAAGGACCAAGCTCCGAATTGCAATTAGGTTAAAAGGATAGTTAAAGTTGAAAGTTAAAGGCTACTTAAAGTTGAAAGTTAAAGGCGACTCGGAAGGCCTTTTGAGTTAGCTGACGAGTTTTTTTCCCCCAGCTTTGTTGGTACAAATTAAAAGAATTGCCTCATTGCTCCCAGAGCACTATAAGTTATAGTGCTCCTAGCTTCATTGGTTTAGTTGCTCAGTCTGGTCAATCAATCAATATGAACAGTCCATTAAGTCCATAACATATGGACTAGCATGTAAAAATCTCACTGATTGGATGATCCAATCGATCCTTGATTTGGCCTTTTTTTTTTATAGCCATCCTTTTTCCAATACAAAAGTGATCAATGAAAGCGATTCTTTAGATTTACAAGCAATCCATGATGGACCCTAACAAATAAATGGATTAAATTGTTGATTGGACCTATTTTTGTGTAAATGGTCTTGACCATCCATATTAAAGGCCATTAATCAAATGGTTAACATTGGTCAGATCAGCATGATATTTGCCTGCTAGCCCATCAAATGTGTGTTGGACCTAATAGCTCAATGCATTGGATTGTTTAAGTGTCCCAAAGCAACTAGGAGCACCCGTGTTACAAGAGGACCAGTGCATTTCTCCGGCTTAAAATTTAAAATAGAGTTCTTGACATTTATAAACCACACACTCTTTTTCCCATACGCCAAATAATCTCCCTCCCTTTTCCACATCGTCTGCATAAATTCCATCAAAGTTTACCATTATAGGGGACCATCGACCGTCAACCACATCAAATGACACTTTTCTCTTGACTTTATAAAGATGAGAAATTCCCATTTTGCCCCTATGTAAACACAAGAAAAGGTTATCCACAACATTTGGACAGCTTTGATCCACTATTTGGACGGTTTAGATCAAATGCCATGGATGGTCCATTGTGGACGGTCTAGAGCATGTGGCCATTTTGGGACTCACATAATAAGCCGTTTGGATCTTGTCCAAAGTGAGAATTTATCGCATCTCTATAAAACCAACTAAAGGAGAAAAGTGTCATTTCATGTGTTCAATAGTCAAATTTCACCGTCAACTCCTTAAAATGTAGTAATATATAAACATTGTCAAGTCTTTAGCGAGCATTTCCAAGAGTTTCGTCGAAAGGATTTAAGTTTCTTTGGAGTCTTGAACGAGCCATGACCCGATCAAGCTTTTCTCAAGTCGTGACAAGATTCTCTTTGAGCCGAGTTGACTCGGTCTAGTTTTTTATACTATGCTCAAAAGGGATATAATTACTTCCTCATTACAAATACAAAACTTAGGGCCTGTTTGGATGCCTGTAACATTTTTAAAATGTAACAAAGTTACAGGTGAAATTGTTATAGTTGGTGTTTGGGGGAGGAAAGTCACAGGTAACTTTCTCTCAACCTGTGACTTTCTTACAAGAGAAAGAGGCGAAAATGATACAGGCACTTGAATTGTTTTTCAGAATTTTTGAAATCAAAATTTTTAGGAAGAATCGCAGCCTGTATCTATATAAACACCTTATCCCCCTCCAATGTCCCCATCTCCCTCTCTCTCAGTCTCCATTTCCCTCTCTCAGTCTCCTTCTCCCTCTCTCTCAGTCTCCATTTCTCTCTCAGTCTCCTTCTCCCTCTCCCGGTCTCCTTCTCCCTCTCCCGTCGAGCTCCAACAAGGTTGGAAAACCCTGTCATTTTTTTGTTGTTTGTTTTCCCCTTTATTTTTTTGCGTCAAGTTTTACAAACGCAGTTTGGCTAGGATGTGAGGGTAATGGCTGGTGGTCTGTGGGGCCCACCATCTTGTATTTTTTTTGTCCATGCCATTCATCCATTCTTTTGGATCGTTTTAGGGCTTGATTCCAAAAATGAGGCATATCTAAATCTCAGGTGGACTTACACCACAGAAAACAGTAATGATTGAAAGTCCACCATTAAAAAACTCCCGAGGCCCAATGTAATGTTTATTTGACATCCGACCTGTTGATTAGGTCATAAAGACCTGGATGAAGGGAAAAAACAAATATCAGTTTGGTGGCCCACCAGAAGTTTTTAATGGTGGGCGTTCAATCAACGGTGTTTTCAGTGATGTGGTCCACTTGAGATTTGGATGTACGTCATTTTTGGGCTGATGACTTAAAACAATCTGAAATAATGGATAGATGGTGTGGATGAAAAAAAAAACATCATAGTGGGGCGCACATAACACGTCAGCAGCCAAACCATAGTAGTCAGCTAAAAGTGGCTACTACTGATGGTGCTATGTGGGCCCTACCATGATTTATTTGTCACCTCAAGTTTTTTTCCCACATTACAAGTATTTCGAAAACATGGGCCCACTTTTATGGCCCACCTGTTGATTAGTTTAGCCTAATAATCAACCAAACTATTCATTTACATGGGCTTAATAAAATGTAATTATTTATCCAAGCTTTTTTATGTGTCAATCTGATTTTTCAACGATTTCCTATTTCAAGCTCCAGTTAGGGTGAATATACAACTTACTACCTGTAAAGTTACAGGTTATCCACAAAAACAAAGTTACTTGTAAGTAAGATACAACTTACATCCAAACATGATTACCTGTAACTTTCTTTCACTTGTAAGTAAGTTACATGTAACTTTCTTACAACTAAAAAAAAGTTACAGGCATCCAAACAGGCCCTGAAGTAACTTCGATTACAGTAAAAGAATTTTTTCAATTTTCGATGGCGCAGCCAAACGGGATCTTAAACGAAATAAATAGAGAGAGAGAGAGAGAGAGAGAGAGAGAGAGAGAGAGAGGGATAAGTGGCTGACTCTGGAATTGGGCTCTTTGGTTTCCGTGACCTTGACATTGGCCGGCAATCGATCTTTCTTGTCTGTTTGAATGGCAGAAGAGGCCGCCGCAGAGGAGACTGAGAGTGGTTTGGGATTGAAGTGAGATTGGCGGGAAATGGAGAGTCTGAGGGCAGATGTGGAATTCTTGGAATAGAAAGGGTTGGAGAGGGAAATTGGAATTGATAGAGAGGAGAAGCGAGGGAGAGAGGGATTGAGATGGACGGTCATGATGCTCTGGAGCTCCATTTCCAGAGTGAGAGAGTGAGAGAGTTTCAGTAGGAAGAGATAGGACTGTCGTGGGCGGTTTTATGGTCGAACGGACGAAACGATACTGCGGATAATTGTAAACGCCTCCCCTCCTTAATTTCCTGACAATTAGAAAAACCTCCCAACATGGGACACGGATTAGATACTGACACGTTGAGTAGCGAGACTCGCTACTGAAGTGACGTCACCAAGTTATGTGGGACCCACCATGATGTATATGTTGTATCCACACCATCCATCCATTTTGAGAGATCATTTTAAGTCATGGTACAAAGAATGAATCAGATCTAAACATGTAGTGGACCCCACCACAGAAAACAGTGGGAAGAGTGACACCCACCGTTGAAAACTTCCTAATGTCCACTATAATTTGTGTTTTCCCCTCTTTCATGTCTTATGAACACATTGGATCAAAGATAAACATCATAGTAGACCTTAGGACGGTTTCAACAGTGGGCGTCACTCTCTCCACTGTTTTCTTTGGTGGGGTCCATTCTAGCTTTGGATCTTACTCATTCTTTGTCTCATGCCCTAAATTGATATCTTCAAATGGATGGACGGTGTGGATACAACACATACGTCATAGTGGATCTCACAAAACTTGGTGACGTCACTTCAGTAGCGAGTCTTTCTACTCAACCTGTCAGTAGCTGATCCGCGTCCCCCAACATGTGAGTTACCGTTACGCACAAATGGTACTTAGCAGAGTCATAAACATTAGACGTCCAAAAAAAGCAAAAAGGCTAATCCAATCAAATTTAGATGGTGAGCCACTTGATATATGTGTGTCTGATTTATTGGTTTCCTATTTTCACGGTGGAGTGGCCATACTTTAAAAGATGTATAACATATGTGCACTATCGTCAGCTCACACACCTAGCTGGGTATTTTGATGGGTTCTTATGGCTTAGTGGTACACTTATAAGAGTTTTAACATTAAGGTCTTAGGTTTGAGTACCCATTGTGGTGTGTGTATAAAAAAAAAAAAAAATTAGACCCCACCTTGATATATGTGTTTTATTTATGAGCCACAACATAAGGAAAAAGTAGTGATTGAATGCCCACCATTAAATTTTCCTTGGGGGCTACAAAACTTTTGGATCAAGTTGATATTTATTTCTTCCCTAGGTCCATGTCCATGTGACTTAATGGATAGGTTGGAGAGCAAATAAACATTACATTGGGCCTTAGGAAGTTTTTAATAGTGAGCATTCAATTACCAATTTTTTCCTATGGTGTGGTCCAGCCGGTGCTTGAATCAGTCTCATTTTTAACTCATGCCTTAAAATGATAATCCAAAATGGATGAAGAGTGTAGATAAAACACATACATCATGGTGGAGCCCACGAAGCATCGTCCAATGGTGAGGTGGCTACTCGTAATGTCGGTATGCAATAGTTGTCCGCCAAAATTAGGTTTAGTAGATGTTTCCAGATCAACCGAGGTGGGACATGTCTTAGATTTGGGCCGATCATTTGGTGAGAGATTTAGACATGCTATGGGATTAAAATCAGAATGGTAAACTCACTACGAAAGTGTAGGAGAAAAATTAACAGTTGTAAAAGGATGTTCGATGGGTCTATGTTCTGTGTATAGTTGTAGCCTACTTGATAAGTAGGATAGCCCAATCATCCGACCAAAGCATGTTTAGGGTGGCCCTTACATGATGAGTAGCTCAAATCTTATCTATGTTTTTCATAGTGTAGACACCCCACCTAAAACGATGATAATACACTCTTTAAGCTTTAGCTTGACTTCAATAAATTATCTTTTACTGACTTAGAAATCATTAAAAATTCAAACAGGTCAAACATAGAGTATACTCGTCACGTCTCGGAGACAACCAACGGACTCAATCGGCTAGCGCCAAATCCAGTAACGATTCAGTCACGATGATACCTTCGAACTCCAGAAACTCGAGAACTCTTTGTACGTAGCAACTGATGTACGAAAAATGGATAAAATGAACTCTCTCTACCCAAAGATCGCTATTCTCTTTACTACTTAGTCTTTCCGAATAATGTTGTGTTGAGACGTGAAAGGTCACATCTTCAATGTACGTTGTTCTTGTACACAAAGTAGCGATGGTGTTATTGAAAGCAAAATTTAACCAATTAAGATGATTTATGGTTCATTGGAAAGGAGATCAAATGATCTTCTTAACGAACTTAAGTTTCCTCCTATTCAAGTTATGATAAGGAAGATCCAGTCAATTTATCAAAACCACGTATTGTCAAGCAGGCAAAGCTGTAAAAACTCTAGCCTCACTTTAGACTAGTCAAACGTGATCCGATTGAAGTGATTTTAGTTATTGACAAGCTTATCAGGTGACATTTTTAATGAGCCTAAGATCATCGAAATTAGACAACCAGTCAAATTGCAAATAATTAATTTCATATATTGAATGATCGTACTTTCGACAGGTCAAACGTGATCCGATCGAAGTGATTCTAGTCTTGTTAGAAGCTTATCGGATTATCTTTCCAACAAAACTAAGATTACCAAAAACGAACAGATAACAACAATATACAAGCATTTAAATAGTTTGTAGAAAGAGACAAAAACTAATCATGAAAATATATATATATATATATATATATATATATATATATATATATATATATATATAAAAGTAATGTTTACACAAACATAAGGAAGACAGAGAACTTGAAAAAAAAAAGAAAAATAAATAAAAGTTGTTGTGGATGCATCCCGATCTTTGAAATAAGATATTCAATACATATTCGATATATATTATTTTATGATTTAAATAACAAGTGCCCACAATGCAATTCAACGAACTACGGCCGTTGGCAACAAATTACGACTGTCAATGCTTATATAAGAAGCTCATTGTCAAGGAAAGAGAGCGACTAATGAAGGAAAGATAGAGAAGGAATGAGCGAAAGAGAAAGAAACAGAGAGTGAAAGAGAACAAAATAGAGAGTAGAAAGAGAGAAGAAAATACCAAGAGGGTTCGAGGGTTGGAGTTCAGCCGAAAGTGTTGCTCAAGGTACCTTAAAGATTTTCAACATACCAACATGATGCCCGACATATGAGGCAAATAAGGCCAATAAAGAAATCATTAAAACTAAGAGTTGGTCTACATCCATTTAAGTCACATTCCACACCACAAATTCCAAGTGCATTAACCACAGTTCTTTTTATCTCATTCTGCATTATTCTCCCTCTTTCATTTTTTTTTACTTTATTTGCATGCCTAGGATCTTAAATCTTGCAAAGCAAGGGTAGTTGGCACTTCATCTTATTTACTGCAATTTTATTTTATTTGCCCATCTGGTTCTATTTCCCTCTACGAAGTAAGGTTAGTTTGCATTTCATTTTACTTACTGTATTTTTACTTTATTTGCCTACCCGGGACCGTTAACTTTCGTAAGCGGAAGACTGTGATAAATATATAAACTGTTGTAAGTCTCCAGAGTGTGAACATGATTCCAGGTTAAATATATACATGTATACTCCAAAAATGAATAAAATGAAGATACATGGGTATTCTAAAGGTGCAAAATAACAAGTGTAATGGCATCTAATTAGCATCCCTGTAACCCCGTCGATCAGAACATGGTCTACATAGACCCGCCTGATAGCTGCATATAGCAGAAACCCTCCTCATCATCATAAAAGTCCGGCTCCACTTCACAAACATCGCCATCATCTGAAACTAAAACAGGGTCTGGTTGGTGTTTAAAACACCGTCCCGTAACTTGGGAGTGAGTGATCAACTCAGTGGAATAATAAAGCAAAGGTTAACATGTTATCAATTCAGTCAAGCAGTAATGATAACGTAATACAACAATCAGGTCCTAAGTACTCTTATTAATGTAAGAATGATATGAAATAATGATGCATGCCCTCACCTGTGCTCCCTCAGTGACTTCATCTCACGATCGCGGCATGCAACCCTTCCTCAGTGCTTGACCTGCTACGCCAAAGGCACACGTAATACAGTGCATGCACGTGATTAGCCAGGTTCTTACTTAGGTTTATTCATACAGTAGGATTTAGAAGCTAAGGTACCACCCTTTATATCATTTATCCAATATTGAGGGTCATCAATCCTAGTTAATTACATACGATAGGCACGTTCAGGTCACTACCACCAATGCCCTATTAACTGATAGTCTATTTTCGAAGGTTATTCACCAATCCGATTGGGGGACCACAGCCAGGCTGCACCGGGGTAGGCCTGTTTCATTCTTGAGGTCACTCTACTAACGTCCTACCAACTGACAGTCTATCTTCGAAGGCTTGTCACCAACCCGACTAGGGACCAGTCGCAAGCCGACAGCTTGAATACAGTGTCCCATACCACCGTATTCGGCTCACGAGTTTAGGTTGCTCATTGGTCACTACGGGGAGGCTCGTCGCCCCAGCGTAGGCCGACAGCTCGAACACGGTGTCCCATACCACCATACCTGGCTCATGAGTCTTAGCGGGTCGAGGTACCAAGGTTAAACGGGATTTTTCACCGGTAAGTTTGGTACCTTAGGTTCAAGAAGTAGTGTCCATACATGGTAAACACATAGTAGGCAAATCGGATTACTTGATAAGTTCGATTTGTACGAGCGTATGCTGAATTAATCGACATGGAGTGCTAACCACTGTCGACAATCATCGTACGACTTGGATTCACCGAACGCCTCAAACGTGGTGAGACTAGCTCGACCACTCAAACAGGAATTATTACTGATTACCTGGACTACGTCGTAGTCCTAATCACAGTCCAATGCAAGAAGTAAGCATACATGATCGTCATACGGCATTTAACAACCAATTCCAACGTGCATATCATTTGAGCATATTATTTAACACATAAAACATGATATTCTACATATACATTTGCTACACAAAACATGCACTTGAAATTAAAGCTACATGAAGAAAAGTATACATATAGCTATGGTAGTTGAGAATGCTGTCTCAATAACCCTCGTAATTACAAAGCATCAACCAATTACTTATATAGGCATTTTGTCAAACGCTTAGACTACATATTTCACATACATGTAATATACTAGTTTCAACAGACATTAGGGCAAATCCTTTCACAAAGGAGCTACCACTCATACAACGATCATATATTCTCAGTTTACAAGTAGGGCAAGCACAAATCATATTTCCATAGTCATTCAGACATTTCAACAAACACATAGAACGTATTATTCTCAACATAGTTTATATGTATATGCAATATATGGAAAACATCGTATCTAAGCACATGTGACAGCAATCAAGTCAGTCATAAACCATTACTGACATTGAAAGCCTTGAAAACCATAACTTAAACGTTTATAGTTTGCACCTTTCACCGGTAAATGCGTAACGAACTCAGTTTAAACACTAAGTCTTTGTTTACGGCACAACGGCAACCTATAGCATGAAACAGGTCAGCTATTTCACCATTTACTCTACCTGAATCCCTAAAACAGATTAGGGTTAGGATTTCTTACCTGAAAATGGAATCAGAATCGCCAGTATAGCGATACAGATAGGTCGATTCAGCACGTGGAGCGATGGGCTCGGATACCAGGAACTCTCTCCCACTTTCTCTCTCTTTCCTTCTCTCTTTGCTCTCTTCTCTCTCCTAGGGTTGCAAAATCGTATGGAATGAGAGAGAGAGGGTTTAAGGCCATTATATAGGCCCAGAACTGATGGGAATGGCCTCAGGGCCATGGTATACTTAGGGTACAACCAAATAGCGGCCATTTCGATCCAACGGAGCACTTCTGGAGACCCCTTTTCTGCATGCAGTCATACTTAAAGCTCCCTGACATTGGATCTAGGTCAAGCTGAGTTTTCGGTTCAATCGAAATTACAGATCGACCGTGGCGGACCAGTTTAGTTCAACGGCCACCAGTACTCGATCAGGGCCACAAGTACACCGACATGTGTTGGAATTTTTCCCGATCCGAGGGTGTAATTGGGTCGAATTCTGGTCAGAATCCTTACTTTGGCCTGCAAGCGAACAACTCAATTCACTTAAGTTTGGGTTCGTTTTAAAGATATTCGCGTTTTCAAACACTTTGCTCAGGGCTCAAGTTGTGTGTTTTTGGACACGTTAGGACTTGATTTCGATATGGTTGACGAGCCCGATAAAGGCGGTCATATTGGTATAGTTTCGCGGTCATCGGACTTTCGGCGTGCGGTCAGGTCCGATACGGAGTTTCGGTGTGCTCACGAGAGCAACCGGGTTTATTGATCCTAGATTTGAGGGTAATATAGCGTTAATGATTCTACAAGTTTTGGGTCTTGTAATTCATATTTAAAGTGGTTCAAGCTAATTTCACCGTGAATCTATCTCATTTCGCATTATTCTCCATCTTTCATTTTCTTTTACTTTATTTGCATGCCTAGGATCTTAAATCTTGCAAAGCAAGGGTAGTTGGCACTTCATCTTATTTACTGCAATTTTATTTTATTTGCCCACCTGGTTCTATTTCCCTCTACAAAGTAAGGTTAATTTGCATTTCATTTTACTTACTGCATTTTTACTTTATTTACCTACCCGGGACCACTTGGCTCTACGATATAAGGCTAGATAGTTTCATTTTCTTATTCTTGCCCGCTTGACCCTTATGGGTTATGCGAGGCACGACCAAATATAAAAATGTCAAAATTTTGTTGAATCCCTAAAACTGCGAAATCTTATAAAGTAAATACCACACATTGTACGAGCGGAAAATGGTGTTTAATCCATTCATTTTCTGTCACTGAGACCCTTATTCAGAATCTATGGTCATAGACCAACCGCTTAGGGAATCGTAAGATTCCCTAACCCTTAAGCGAATCTACGGTTTCTAGTCGGCCGTAGATTTTGAGCTTCATTTGGCTAGTAGCGACTCCGGATTAAATACATTTTTATACCTGATTAAATAATATACTTTGGATATATTAACAAATCAATACCAAAGCCAAAGAAGTGAGGGTACCGCCGTGCTTGCATGGGGGGGGGGGGAGGCATTCACACATCAATCACCTCTTTTCTCTCTTCTCGCGAATCACTTGAGCAATGCATCACTCTGGACCGAAGAGGAGAAATCTAGTTGTTCATCTAGTGGGTCATCCTTTGGCCGAAAATCACATTGTTTAGATCATCAACTACCTACACGGTGCGTTAAAGAAAATGAAGGATAAATTTGACCAAAGGTCCACATTTGACGTGTGTGTGGTCCACCTGATGATATAAGTGGGGCCTGGGTGAGGGACGACCCAAATTTTGTACACAATCTCGAAATTGGCATGTGTGATGAATAGGATTCAGATGGTAACTTCCTCAGGTGCAGATAAATTTGAGGCCCACATATGAAAACCACACTTATGGCACACATGAACAAGATATGAACCGTTCAGCGAGAAGTACACTTATGGATGCTCTATAGCTCAAAAGGTCATGGCTATTGGACAATCTTAACTATCTGATTGGTAGCTTGTAAATGGACGGCAGAGGAATTTAGGATCTTTTTTTAGGTCTTCCAGATTGTTCTCAAATTCAGATTGGGCCGCATGGTTTGATAATCCTGACCGCTTATCTGTTGTGTCCCAAGGTGAATGGTCCATTCCCTAAAAATCTTCCGAGTGAGATCTTGACAAAGTCTATACCAAACTTGACCCATTGGTAGGTCTATTCATTGCTAAAAAATAGGACACTATATTTCTCAAGAGAAGTCCTCATGCATTATACAATTACCAAACCTCATTTATAGGCCAACGCCGCATGTTCAACAAGGTCCATATATTGTAGACACCTCACCTGAGGTTAATATACTGATTGAAGTTAGAGTCTCAATGGATGATAAAATCCTAATTCTAAACTCTAAAGCCTTATAAATCTAAACTCTATGAGTCCCGAAACCATACTTGGCCGAGTCAACTCAACGAGCTCTAGAAATCTAAACTTTATTTGTTCTGAAACCATACTTGACCAAGTCAACTCAATGAGTGATTCTTAGTCAACTCATTGGATTAAAACCCAATCGACCCACCTAGTCAACCCAAATCATAAGTCAACACAAAACCAAGTCCAAAGCCCAACCATAGACCCAATGGAGGTATGCAGGGACTCCAACAAGCAAATCATAAAGGGGTTGGAGCTCTCACATGCTTGTGGGAGACCACCTGCCAAAGCAAGGAGTGAGCGGTGGCTTGGGCGGCGGCCTAACTACCACTTGCTATGTGTCACACCTCCTGCCTTGGCAGAGGTCTCCAAAGCATCTGGAATCTCCCTCCTCTAACTAGTAAGTGTGTGGAGTTTGAGGAAAGTCCTTCGTACCCCGCATTGAGCCCAAAATTGTCGTAGCCATCGAGATTGTGTCCCATGAACTTCCCTAGAATTATATAAAAATCGGGCTTGGGGCTATAAATAGCCCCCTCTCCTTCACATTTCGATCATCCTTCACCATCCAGTAATCACTCAAGCATCCAAAACTCTCAAGCATCTTAAGCCTTTGGCCATCTCGGTCATCTCATCCCTCCACCAAGTAGAGTGAGAGCAAAGGATAGCGTCCAATCCAGGTTCAGCCTAATCTAGTTGGATACTCAGTAAGATACCTAAGCTCCAACCAGCTACTCAACATAATCCTTACGACAGTACTGTTCATCCAACCATCCAATCTCTAATCGGCTATGTCAAATCTCGACACTAGCATTGTGCAATACTCCATTCTCAACTCCTACTTATCTCATCCATATATATTGCATTACATAGCATTTGGCACCCAGATGGTACAAACGTATGCTGTGTGGCTTGCCAACATAGTCTGATCCTCCCCATTAGAAACTTGTGTTGGTTAGTCTATCACTTTGGCAAGTCGGAAAGTCATGGCAGATTTATTCAACCTGAACCAAAGCTTTTTATAGGTGTTACACCAAACACCACAATGTACTATCTGCATCATCAATGAGCAAGAACTGAAACTAATTCTCAGAATTTTATTTGATCCTGTGAAGTAGAGATTGTACATCTGTACAGACAAAGTGGATGGATAACACCTTCCTTCTCTATAACTGCAATCCCTTATCCGAATCTTTAGTTGCAGATTAAGGAATCATTTTAGCAGTGAGATCTTTAGATCCTTATTTCTAAGGTTTCTATAAGGTTTGCCTAACTGTAAAGATGGAATAATTAGCTAGTGGCAATTCTAGTCACGCATAACATCATCTAACCCCGAATCCATGTTACCACTGTCCACACATGCTAACCATGTTAAAAGTCATACTACAACGTGCTTCTTCAAGGCCATCGGAACAAAATTACCTTAGAATTTATATTTTTTTTCACATTCCACTAATGTCTACTAAGGCCTTCCTTTTGCCATTGTAGAGCTTCAACTCACTTATAATCAATGAAGTTTAGTCTCATTACACATGACTAAACCATTTAAGCCTCTACTTCCACTCATCTCATCACTTAAGTGAATCTCATAGGTTCTCTCAAATGCATTCATTTCTGATTGTGTCAATTCCTTGTTTGGATGCCACCAAATAAGTTACTTTTTAACTTATATTGAGTAATTAAGTTACTTTTTTCACTTAAGTTAGTTTGGTAAGGATTAAGGTAAAAGTAACTTATGTGCAAAAAACTACTTACTTAAAAAGTAAATATATTTTTTTTAGCTTTTTAACTTATTAAGACTTTTCTACCCCTCTCTCTCTCTCTCATGCATGTCAAAGGAGGCTCTGTCTCATTGTCCATGACAAATGAGGCCCCACGTGCTTGACTGTCAGCATCGAAGGTGGGACTTACACAGTGGACGATCCACATATAAGGTGGGCCCCACATGATGGATGGCGTCATATTAACGTGGGGCCACATATGGATGTTCTACATCAAAGGTGGACTCATAGTGATAAAAAGCTCACATCCAAAGCGGGTTGGTATAACAACCCACTTCAAAGGTGAGGTCTATAGTCCACATCAAAGGTGGGCTCCACATGATAGGAAGCGGACATAAAAGCTGGGACGCCCTGAAAATCGGGGGTCGAGTAGAAGTCCAACTCCTGAGTTCCAACGCATCACTTATGCAACATATTTAATGATGATTAAATGTTGTCTGTATTAGTGTATAAAACATGAATAAGATTAAGTCAAATCAGTAAAACATTATCCAGGGACAGTTGTAATACGCAAGCGGAAGACTGACTCAAATATATATAACTTTATAGTTCAGTATAGGTCCCCAAAGTATGTATGCATTGCCAGGTCAATAATTACATGTATTGTTTCAAAATACAAAATGTCAAAAATATAATAGTCCACTACAAGTATAACCCTGAAGCCCCGCCGATCAGAACGGTTTATATAAACCCGCCTGAATACTGCCTATATGAGAAAGCATCCTCATCGTCTGCGAAGCCCGTCTCTGCCTCATCAGTCGGGTCTCCATATGCAACTAAGACAGAGTCTGGTTGGTGTTTAAAACACCGTCCCGTAACGTGAGAGTGAGTGATCAACTCAGTGGAATAATAAAGCAAAGGTTAACATATTCTCAATTTAGTCAAGCAAGAATGATAAAGTAATACAATCAAACATCCCTAAGTACTGTGATTAATGCAAGAATGGTATGTATAAATGATGCATGCCCTCACCGCAATCCTCTGCGATCTTCATCTAATAGTCGCGCATGTCAATCACTTCCTCATGCTCTCTACTCAATGCCAAACAACACATGCAGTGCGGTGCATGAGCATGATTACCAAGTTCTTATTAGTCCTTTTCATACAGCAGGATTGGGAAGCTAAGGTACCTCCCTTATATCAATTCTCAAACGATGATCCATTCTAGGGTCGTCAATCCTAGTAAATCTCATACGATGTTACGATTCTAGGTCGTTACAAAGGGCTCGTCACCTTATCAGTGTAGGCCTAGTTTGTACTATTGTTGCTACGGAAAGGCTCGTCGCCTCTACGCAGTCTTAACGTACGCTCGAGGTCACTACAAAGGGCTCGTCACCTTATCAGTGTAGGCTGACAACTCGAATACAGTGTCTCATACCACCGTATTCAGCTCACGAGGCTGTGTCGCTTACTGGACACTACGAGGAGGCTCGTCACCCCAGCGTAGGCCGACAACTCGACCACAGTGTCCCATACCACCATGTCCGCCTCATGAGTCTTAGCGGATCGAGGTACTAAGGTTAAAGGGGTTTTCACTGGTGAGTTTGGTACCTTAGATTCAAGCAGTAGCGTCCATACATGGTGAACATACATCGGGTCAATCGGGTTACTTGACGAGCTCGACTAGTACGAGCGCACCTCGAGTTGATCGACATGAAGGGCGTAAGCACTCCGTGTGGCCTAACCACTGCCGACAACCAAAGTACGACTCGGGTTCATCGAACGCGTCTTGTGTGGCGAAAACAACCTCAGCCACCTAATCGAGATCTGTTACCGATTGCCTGGACTAAGTCATAGTCCCAATCACACTCAGTTGCAGTTTATATATCACATATGATATGCATAGCAGCATTACACAACAGTTCAACCATTTCAAGCATTTAGCATTTCATGAAACACATAGTACACATGTTATCTTACCTAGGCATTACTTCCATAAATCACATAGTAGGAAGATAGGTTACATAAAGGAAACTATAGTTATAGAGAAGGGGATTGAGAATCCTATCTCAACACTCTCATTTCAAACATTTAAACAAGCATTTCCTCATACAGGCATTTTATCAAACACTTACACTACACATATCACATACATAGATTAATTTACTTAAAACGTATATTATAGCAAATCCTTTCACATAGGAGTTGCAACACATACAACGATCATGTATTACCAAACATCCATCATAACAAGTACTAATCATAATTCCATATTCATTCAGACATTTCAACAAACACTTAGTCTACACACTTCAACATACATGACGTATGCCGGTTATAACAGGTGTTAGGGCAAACCCTTTCACCACGGAGTTGTCACATATACAACAACCATATATCCACGATGGATAATCATGGCAAGCGTGAATCTAAATTCCATACTCATTTAATCATATCAACAAACACAAGAATACACTATATTCAACATAGTTCATATATATGTGTAAAGTGCGGAAAACATCGTGTCTAAGCATGTGACAGCAATTTAAGTCAGTCATAAATCATTAGTTGACATTGAAAGCCTTGAAAACCATAACCCAAACATTTATAGTTCGCACCTTACGCCGGTAAATGCGTAACGGATTCGTTTTAGACACTTAGCCTTTGTCAACAATGGATTGACGACCTACGGTATAAATAGGTTAGCTATTCCACTACTTATAATGTTTGAAACCCTATAACAGGTTAGGGTTAGATTTTCTTACCTAAGAATGGAATTGGAATCGCCCGTATAGCGATACAGATAGGGTGGCTAAGTGCATGGAGCAACGGGATCGAATCCCAGGATGAAATCTCCAACTCTCACTCTCACTTTCTCTCTTTTTCCTTTTCTTTTCCTTTTTTCTCTTCCTTAGGGTTTATAAATTCGTATTGTATATTAGAGAGGGGTTTAAGGCCCTTATATAGGCCCAGGTTTGATGGAAATGGCCCCACGACGGCGTCTGTTTCAGCCCAACGGAGCACCTCCGGTGGTCCCCTTTTTCGCATGCGGTCGGACTTAAGCTTCCCGACATTGGATCTAGGTGAGGCTGAGTTTTCGCTCCGATCGGGTTTACAGATCGACCATGGTGGACCGATTTCAATTCAACGGTCACCGTCACTCGATCGGGCCACAAGTACATTGCCATGTATGGGACATTTTCCCCGATCCGAGGGTGTATTTGGGTCGGATTCGGCCAGTCGAATCCTTGTATTTGACATGGCGACACGACTCGATTTACTTAAATTTGGAATCTACTTCTAAATATATTCACGTTTCTCACACACTTTGCTCCGGCTTAAGTTGTGTATTTCTAGACACAACTAAGACTTGATTTTCGAGGGTGTTGGTCCAGGAATGCGGTCATAATCGTATAGTTTTGCGGTTATCGGACTTTCAACGTGCGGTGTAGGTCCGATACGGAGTTCGGTGTGCTTTCGAGAGCAACCGGGTTTAAGGATGGATTCTAGATTTCAGGGTAATGTAGCGTTAATGATTCTACACAGTTTGGGTCTTGGAGATCATATTTAAAGTGATTAGTGCTAATTTCATAAGTACTCTAGTTTAGGACTTGCTAATATTAACCTAATTTCTAAAGTTCTCGGTCCTAGGTGATTTCTGTCTGAGGTGGTACTCGAGTCCTTGTACGAATTTTTTCGAGACGTTACAATCTACCCCTATATATATATATATATATATATAGAGAGAGAGAGAGAGTCATGCTCCTCTGCAGCACCTACGCACATGCGCACCTTTGCACATGTGTCATGGGTGTCTAATCTGACAGCCCATGTGATGCGGAATCCCATGAAATCCCCTGGGGCAAATTTTCACCCTGATCTAAAATTCTGGTGGGCCATAGCAAAGAAAAATGCAAATCAAGGGAGGAAACTATTTTCATTTTTCATGGCACATCAAAGTTCTAGATCAAAGTAAAACTTGGTCCCAGGAGGTTTCACGAGGTGTTGCTTCACATTAACGGTTCAGATTTTGGATCCACATCACGTATGATGGGTTCTCAAAAAAGTTCGTATTTAGTATGTACGAACTGGTTCGCAGGTGTGTGTGTCTTGGCATCTATTTCTCTAGGGCTATTTTTTACAAATATATATATATATATATATATATATATATATATATATATATATAAATAAATAAATATATATATATACATATTATTATAAAATAAATATAAAAAATCATAATTACCTTTAATTTTTATATATAATATATTAAAATCTTTACTTATAAAACGTACGATATATATATTATTTTATGATTTAAATAGCAAGTGCCCACAACGTAATCCAACGAACTACAGCTGTCAATGCTTATATAAGAAGCTCGTTGCCGAGGAAAGAGAGTGACTAATGAAGGAAAGATAGAGAAGGAATGAGCAAAAGAGAAAGAAACAGAGAGTGAAAAAGAAAAAAAATAGAGAGTAAAAAGAGAGATAAGAAAATACCGAGAGGGTTCAAGAGTTGGAGTTCAGTCGAAAGTGTTGCTCGAAGTACCTTAAAGATTTTCAACATACCAACATGATGGCCGACATATGAGATAAAGAAGGCCATTAAAGAAATCATTGAAACTAAGAGTTTGTCTACATCCATTTAAGTCGCATTCCACTCCACAAATTCCAAGTGCATCAACCACAGTTCTTTTTATCTCATTCTGCATTATTCTCCCTCTTTCATTTTCTTTTACTTTATTTGCATGTCTAGGATCTTAAATCCTGCGAAGTAAGGGTAGTTGGCACTTCATCTTATTTATTGCAATTTTATTTTATTTGTCATCTGGTTCTATTGCCCTCTACGAAGTAAGGTTAGTTTGCATTTCATTTTACTTATTGCATTTTTATTTTATTTGTCTACTCGAGACCACTTGGCTTTACGATATAAGGTTAGATAGTTTCATTTTTTTATTCTTGCCCGCCTGACCCTCATGGGTTATGCGAAGCAAGACCAAATATAAAAATGTCGAAATTTTGTTGAATCCTTAAAACTATAAAATCTTATAAAGTAGATACCACACATTGTACGAGCAGAAAATGGTGTTTAATCCATTCATTTTCTGTCACCAAGGCCCTTATTCAGATTCTACGGTCACAGACCAACCGCTTAGGGAATTGTAAGATTCCCTAACCCTTAAGTGAATCTACGGTTTCTAGTCAGTCGTAGATTTTGAGCTTCATTTGGCTAGTAGCGACTCCGAATTAAATGCATTTTTATACCTAAGTAAATAACATGCTTTGGATATATTAACAAATCAATACCAAAGCCAAAGAAGTGAGGATACCGCCGCGCTTGCGTTGGGGGGGGGGGGGGGGGCATTCACACATCGATCACCTCTTTTCTCTCTTCTCGCGAATCAGTTGAGCAATGCATCACTCTAGACCGAAGAGGAGAAATCTAGTTGTTCATCAAGTGGGTCATCCTTTGGCTGAAAATCACATTGTTTAGATCATCAACTACCTACACGGTGCGTTAAAGAAAATGAAGGATGAATTTGACCAAAGGTCCACATTTGACGTGTGTGTGGTCCACCCGATGGTATAAGTGGGGCCTGGGTGAGGGACGACCCAAATTTTGTACACAATCTCGAAATTGGCACGTGTGATGAATAGGATTTAGACGGTAACTTCCTCAGTTGCAGATAAATTTGAGGCCCACATATGAAAACCACACTTATGGCACACATGAACAAGATATGAACCGTTCAATGAGAAGTACACTTATGGATGCTCTATAGCTCAAAAGGTCATGGCTATTGGACAATCTTAGCCGTCTAATTGGTAGCTTGTAAATGGACGGCAGAGGAATTTAGGATCTTTTTTTAGGTCTTCCACATTGTACTCAGATTCAGATTGGGCCACATGGTTTGATAATCCTGACCGCTTATCTGTTGTGTCCCAAGATGAATGGTCCATTCCCTAAAAATCTTCCGAGTGAGATCTTGACCAAGTCTATCCCAAACTTGACCCATTGGTAGGTCCATTCATTGCTAAAAAATAGGACACTATTTTTCAAGAGAAGTCCTCGTGCATTATACAATTACCAAACCTCATTTATAGGCCAACGCTGCATGTTCAACAAGGTCCATATATTGTAGACACCACACCTGAGGTTAATATACTGATTGAAGTTAGAGTCTCGATGGATGATAAAATCCTAATTCTAAACTCTAAAGACTTATAAATTCAAACTCTATAAGCCCCGAAACCATACTTGACCAAGTCAACTCAACGAGCCCTAGAAATCTAAACTGTCCTGAAACCATACTTGACCAAGTCAACTTAATGAGTCAACTCAATGAGTGATTCTTAGTCGACTCGTTGGATCAAAACCCAATTGACCCACCTAGTCAACCCAAATCATAAGCCAACACAAAACCAAGTCCAAAGCCCAACCCGTAGACCCAATGGAGGTATGCAGGGACTCCAACAAGCAAATCATAAAGGGGTTGGAGCTCCCTCATGCTTGTGGGAGACCACCTGCCAAAGCAAGGAGTGAACGGTGGCTTGGGCGGTGGCCTGACTACCACCCGCCACGTGTCACACCTCTTGCCTTGGCAAAAGTCTCCAAAGCATCTGGAATCTCCCTCCTCCAACTAGTAAGTGTGTGGAGTTTGAGGAAAGTCCTTTGTACCCCTCATTGAGCCCAAAATTATCATAGCCATCCAGATTGTGCCCGGTAAACTTCCCTAGAATTATATAAAAATCAGGCTTGGGGCTATAAATAGCCCCCTCTCCTTCACATTTCGATCATCCTTTACCATCCGGTAATCACTCAAGCATCCAAAACTCTCAAGCATCTTAAGCCTTTGGCCATCTTGGTTATCTCATCCCTCCACCAAGTAGAGTGAGAGAGTAAAGGATAGAGTCCAACCCAGGTTCAACCTAATCTAGTTGGATCCTCAGTAAGATACCCAAGCTCCAATCCAAGCTACTCAACATAATCCTTACGACGGTACCATTCATCCAACCATCCAATCTCTAATCGGCTATGTCAAATCTTGACACTAGCATTGTGCAATACTCACTCCATTCTCAACTCCTACTTATCTCATCCATCTATATTGTATTACATAGCATTTGGCACCCAAATAGTACAAATGTATGCTATGTGGCTTGCCAACATAGTCGGATCCTACCCATTAGAAACTTGTGTTGGTTAGTCTATCACTTTGGCAAGTGGGAAAGTCATGGCAGATTTATCGAGCTTGAACCAAAGCTTGTCATAAGTGTTACACTAAACACGACAATGCACTATCTGCATCATCAATGTGCAAGAACCGAAACTAATTCTCAAAATTTTGTTTGATTCTGTGAAGTAGAGACTGTACATCTGTACAAACAAAGTGGATGCATAACACCTTCCCTCTCTATAACTGCAGTCCATTATCCGAATCTTTAGTTGCAGATCAAGGAATCATTTTAGCAGTGAGATCTTTGGATCCTTATTTCTAAGGTTTCTATAAGGTCTGACCAACTGTAAAGATGGAATAATTAGCTAGTGGCAACTCCAGTCAGGCATAACATCATCTAATCCCGAATCCATGTTGCCACTGTCCACACATGCTAACCATGTTAAAAGTCATACTACAACGTGCTTCTTCAAGGCCATCGGAACAAAATTACCTTATAATTTATATTTTTTTTCATATTCCACTGATGTCTACTAAGGCCTTCCTTTTGCCTTTGTAGAGCTTCAACTCACTTATAATCAATGAAGTATGGTCTCATTACACATGACTTAACCATTTAAGCCCCTACTTCCACTCATCTCATTACTTAAGTGATTCTCATAGGTTCTCTCAAATGCATTCATTTCTAATTGTGTCAGTTCCCTATTTGGATGCCACCAGATAAGTTACTTTTTAACCTATATTAAATAATTAAGTTACTTTTTTTCACTTAAGTTATTTTGGTAAGGATTAATGTAAAAATAAATTACGTGGAAAAAACTACTTACTTAAAAAGTAAATATATTTTTTTAGCTTTTTGACTTATTAGGACTTTTCTACTTCTCTCTCTCTCTCTCACATGCGTGTCAAAGGAGGCTCTGTCTCATTGTCCATAACAAATAAGGCCCCACGTGCTTGACTGTCAACATTGAAGGTGGGACTTACATAGTGGACGATCCACATATAAGGTGGGCCCCACATGATGGATGACGTCATATTAATGTGGGGCCACACATAGATGTTCCACATCAAAGGTGGACTCATAGTGATAAAAAGCCAACATCCAAAGCGGGTTGGTATGACAACCCACTTCAAAGGTGAGGTCTATAGTCCACATCAAAGGTGGGCTCCACATGATGGGAAGTAGACATAAAAGCTGGGCCTCATATAATGGATGACCCATATTGAGGTGGCCCCACATGCTGGATGGTCCTCGTTAAAGGTCGTTCCCTAACGATGAATGACCCACATCCAAGGCGAGACCTGCATGAAGGGCAACACACATTAAAGGTGGGGCCCACATGATATATAGTCCACATCAAAGGTAGGCCACATATGATGGGCAAATAATAATGGCGGGCCACACATGATGGATAGTCCACATCAAGGTGAGCTCCACATGATGGACAAATCTCATCAAAAGTTAGCCTTAATGATGAGTAACCCATATCTAAGGCGGGCCCATGATGGACGGCTCATATCAGAGGTGGGGACCACATGATGGACAATCCAAATTAAGGCAGGCTCCACATGATGGCAATGGATATTGAAGGTGGGCCCCACATTATGGACAATAACATTAATGGTGGGCCCCACTCAATGGATGACCAACATCAAAGGTGACCTTACATAATGAATGGTGCACGTTAAAGGTCGGGTCATAATAATGATTGGCTCACATCCACGGTGGGCCATGTACAACCTACACCAAAGGTGGGGCCTATACAATGGATGGTGGATGTGAGGGTGACCAAACAAAACTTAAGGGATAATTATTATGTTGGAAACCAAACATACTCGTATACTTTTTTATTGATAAGTATGTTTGTTACCAAACATACTTGTGAACTAAATAAGTAGAAACCATGTTAGGCTATTTATGGCATAAGTAGCTTGTCCAAGGTAACTTATGATCCAAACACTTCCTTCATGTCTTATCACTCATCTATCCCAACATCCTCCCTTCAACTACCCATCCCTACATGGATTGATAGAGGTGTATTAACATGGTATAGTTTCATGAGCCCCACCATAATCTATATGTTATATCCACACCATCCATCCATCTGCATGATCATTTTATATGATGATACAAAAAATGAGGTAGGTCCAAAGCTCAAATGGACCACACCACGAACCCATTGAAAACTTCTTAAGGCCCACGAAAGTGTTGGATCTTTCTTATTTTTTGGAACATGCCCTAAAATGATATTGCAAAATGGATGGACAATATAAATATAACACATTGATGAAATTACATCCAAATATATTTAACCAACCAACGTATTTTACTTGCTAGAAGTGGAGATGCAAGAGTATTACATATGGTCAATACTCCGCTTTACTTTTGACTAAGTAATAATGATAATTATTACTAAACACATTATTACTATAATTGCTAATCCAAATAAGCCCTTAAAATTTTTCCTTCAATTTGATTGAAACACAATGGCATAAAACTCTAAAGATACATCTCTAAGTACTTCCAGCCAACTTATGGGCAATATCCTACTCAGTTTCAAGTCTGAAGCCATAAAAACAAGTAATTTTAGAATGCTTCTTGGTATTAAAAAATAAAAAATAAAAAATCTAAACTAATTTCTTGTTTCTACTTCCATTGATATTAAAATTGAGCATGTTTCTCACCAAGGCATCTTTCCATAAATATAACTTTGCATTTGGATTCTCTAATGAAAACTAGACCACCCATACAAGTATCTCTTTCTTAAATGCCTCATTAACTACCCATACATGCCAAACACAGAAATGGGAATTTACTCATCTCTTCACTAGTGTTCCTCACAGCAGTTACCAATCCCCATTAGTTTAATACAATTTCTTCTTTTAACCAAAATGAGTGAAAAGCAAGGTCTAATGTCCTATCACCAAGGCATGCAAGTATAGCTTCACTTTACCAATACAACTACATGTTTGATCTTACCAGCAAAAGAGGGCCTAATACATGGGCCATGATGAGGGCCATCAATGGGTTAGGCTTAGCTGAGCAATATCAAAATTTTGAATAAGCCCCACCTATTATGACCCGCCCATCAATTCAAAATCCAATCCCAAGCCAACACCTGGTCTAGCCCGATATGGGCGATAAGGACCATATTGGTAGTGAATGATACACCAAAAGAGTGTATTTAAAATCCAAACTGTACCTTTCTGTGTTTATAGTGAAATGGCAGATAAGGATTTGGAATTCACTGCATTCCGAATCTTCCAAAATTCATGATTTGAAATCCTAGCAAATTGCTAGAGTTAAGTGAATTTAAGGTTTTCCCTATTATGGCCCACCTCAATCATGAAAAGGCTTGATTTTTGACACCCAAGCCTAAAATTTTGCATTGATTTCACATAATCCCCACAGCAGGCCTTATAAAAATAAAGGGTGAACATTTCTCTCTCAATTGTTTCTTATGTATGGCCCACCTGAATCACATGTTAGCCTGAATTTTTAGCCTTAAGCGTAACATTAGATGACACACCTAACAAGTAGGGTGGATTCTCGGTACAACATTGCACTGTGGCCGAAATTCAATGTTGAACTAATATTTTTTAACATTTTTTTCTTATATAGTTAGTTTGTTGCATGATGCAATGCACAATGTCACATAAGAGGAGAGTGGATTAGGTGCAACCCCACTTCACCTAAGATGGCCTGACCCTTATGGTGGGGCTTACGTTGATGGACAAGTATATAACCCATCCAAGAGGGCCTCTAAAAATCAAAGGTGGACATTTCTCTGCCAAGATGTTGGGTGGGGGCCACCTCCATGCTTGTGAGAAATCTACTCATTCATCCATTCTGCAATATCATTTCAGGATATTCGACCAAAAATCCAATATCATTTTAGGATATTCAACAAAATATGAGTTGAGTTTATAACTCATCATGGAGAGCCTCGGAAAAATCAAAGGTGAACATGTCTCCATCGAGATGCTGGGTGGGGCCCACCTCCATGTTTGTGAGAAATCTACCCAATTCATCCATGCTCCAATATCATTTTAGGATGTTCGACCCAAACCACTTCCATGTTTGTGAGAAATCTACCCCTTTCGTCCGTTCTGCAATATCATATCCCATTTTGGGATATCATTTTAGGGCTTGTTTGGATTCATAGTTTCGAGCGTATAGTATCGTATTAGTAGGGTTGATGGGATATATCTCTCGTTTGGAAACGAACGGTGGGCGACGAATTCAACGCGCGCGAATATGCCCGAGAACCACTTTGCATCATCGATGGGATTGTACCACACAACCAGCCGGATGTTCAACCAGATGTAAACAAGAGAAAGCATTTTTTTCTTTCACTATGTTTTTGGTAATGCCCAGTATGACCATCTTTTGACAAATCCACACCGTCCATCATCTTCCTCTCAAGATTTAAACCATAAATGGTGAGCTTTGATCATCCGACAACGATATGGCCCACTGAGACAATCAAGCTGAAACAACAACTGAACGGTCTTCTTTTGATCATTGTAGCGATCATGATGAAATACATGGCCATGAAAGGTCAACATGTTTTTGATGGGTTTTTCTCCCTCTACCTGATGAATGGTTCAAATCCACCTTTTACTGCATGATGGTGGCCCACAACGAAAAGATAAAACCTCTGTTTCGCAACAAAGTTTGATGACCTACTTATTGAAGCTTCTTGGAAAATCCACTCCGTCCATTGAATTTAGGACGAAAAACCATCAAGAAGGGAGTGCTTTTGGAGTGAAATCAACGTGGCCCATGAGGGTGTTTACTCCGCAGTCCATTTCATGTTTAACGGTTAAGATTCTACAATAGTTTGCATAGAAACGAAAGGACACCTAGGCAAGGGTAATGCCCACCCTCTGAAGTGAATCAACGGCTCAGATCATTCAATGGAACAGTGAGTGGACCCCACTATACACATGTATATACACCGTGTGGCCCTTATCCAATTATTTCCAAACATAGATCTGACATGAAATTGTATACATGCTAGAGTAATCCGTTCCATCCAAACATGCTCCAATATCATTTTAGGATGTTGGACCCAAACCACTTCCATATTTGTGAGAAATCTACCCCTTTCGTCCGTTCTGCAATATCATATCCCATTCTGGGATATCATTTTAGGGAATTCAACCAAAAATGAATTGGATCAGGGTCATACAAGAGGAACCAGTGGGGACTGGGGATTCAGTGAGAACCATTGAAACATTCTTATGGCCGTAGGAGCTTTGTTTCAGGCTAATGTCTTTGTATTTTCACTTCATCCCCAGTTGTAACGACCTTATAAAGGGTTAAGCTTTAAATGGTAGGTATTTCCTTGGCGTGGCCTACTTGAGTTTTGGATCCATCTCATTTTCCCTCTGGTGTGGCCTACTTGAGTTTTGGATCCATCTCCTCTTGTTTTTTTTCGGCTTGTACTAAAATGAGCTCGCCAAACAGATGAACAGGGTAGATTTCCCACAAACATGGCAGTAGGGCCCACCCAGCATCCTTAGGCAGGAACTCCATGCTTTGGCAGGAAATCAGTGTCCCCTCTTCCAATTGTTTCTTTAGTTGGGCTTACCTGAATCAAATGTCAACTTAAATGTTTCACCCCAAGTAACATTGGATGACCCATTTAATGGTGGGAGTAAATTTCAGATACACATCACTTTCGCCTAAAACTCATTAGACCAGTTGAAAATTTAATATTTGCACATTTGTAGCCCACCTGAGGTTTAAAATTAATCTAAGTTTTAGCTAAAATGTATGTCTTAATAGACTTATTATAATGACTATCTACAACGTTATACATGTCAACTATTTTTAAATATTGTAAATGATTCATTTTATAAAATTCAACTTCTAAATATAATATAAGAATTCAATCATTTCAAAATACATGCTATCAAATAAAAACTTTAAATTTTGTAATATTTCACTTGTAAAATGCTAAACATAATTAAAGATTTCAAATGAATTGAATTTCCATGTATTTAAGATTTGGAATCCAATGTATTACAAATACAAGCAACCAAGGGAGGCAGAGACGGTTTGCCCCGAGCTTCACAAGATCAAGGGTCTTGCTGGGATGACCTGCGTGATGTATGGGTTAATCTACACCGTTCATCCATTACGTACAGGCCCAAAAGAGAGGCAAATCTAAATCTCAAGTGGACCCCACCACAGGATGTGCGGTGGTAATGACACGGATCTCCATTGTGTGGTCCACTTGAGCTTTGGAGCAGCCTCGTCTTGGGCTTATACCTTAAAAATAATAAGGAAATAGACAGACGGTGTACATGAAATCACACATCAAGGTGGGCCCCACAAGCACGACAAATTCCTATTTTTACTACTATTCGAGTTAAAATCGACACATTATGCAGATAAAAAGGCGATATTTTGATATCTGCCGAGATATTGTATCTCTCCATAATATGGCGAGATTTTCAATATGGGTGATTTTATCACATTGCTTAAACATTTTTCAAAAGATGAGGAAAAAAAAAAAAAGAATGTGGTCACCAATAGACGCAATCTGCAAAACAGTAAGCAGCTTGCCTGGAAAATGACCGGAAAAAATAAAGAGGATTTGGAAATACCCAAAATGCCCTTTTCTCTTTTCCTTTAATGTCAGAGAAGGCCTTCTCAGAAGGGCTTAACAACAGCCTCTTCCTCTTTCTCCCCTTCTCAACTTTTTTGGGGGTGAAATGTCAAAAAAATGAGGGTTTAAATGTCAGAAGTTTGGTAAGCGGTTTGTCTACTGAAAATAAAAACAACCGACCAGTTTATCTTCTGCTGATTATATAGCTACAGCCACGTTGGCAATGCAAGAAATGGGAATTGAAAAATAGACCCCATTTCTTGGTACATGTAGCCCACCTAAGAAAACAAGATTCACCAAAAGTACCCTAGAGAAAAAGAAAGAAGGAAAGAAAAACAAAAGAAGCCAGACGATAGAAATTACAAACCCTCATGAGAGAACCTTGCAAAACCCTAAAATCCTAAGGTATTTATAGGTGAGAAGAGCTCAAGTCCAACGGTTGGATTATAAGTTACAGTTCACCCAGTGGATAACTTCTAATTTTTCATGTTTTCGTGAAATCCAAACCGTCAAATAGGTTGTCCCAATCATAAGAATGAGTTTATTAAAATAAAATAAAATAAATACCCACTCACGTAGTGGGTCACACTTGCTTTTTCTTTTTATCAATGGTTTATATTGTTTTCTTTGTTATGGTCCACATAATATATAGATAGGGATAATTTTTTCAATGTGTGATATTCCTAGTGGGGCCAACCTGTTGAAAGGCTTGGATTTTACACACATCCAATAGATTAGAAGTTATACGCTGGATGGACCGTACCTTGTGGTCCTACTAGTTGGACTTTTGACAAGCTAATTGGGGAGTTATTTGATAGTCTGGATGCGTATGACACTTGATACGCAGGCACTTAAGAAGTGGTACACCTTCTAAATTATGGAACTCGCTGTCGTAAAGTTACAGCATAAAAATAAGGTTGGTTGAGCCCTAGCCTCTGATTCTTGGATACCAGCTCTTTGAAATAAGTTATTTTCAGCTGTGATCGTTGGGTGATCCAATCCACTATTACGATGGGTGATCCAATCAACGATTATGATGGGCCTCGTGGTGTATGCACAATTCTCCATAATCTCCCAAGTTGGAAGATCAAAGTCATGGTATCATCGGCCTTTCATCCTTGGATCTGGACCATTATTGTGCTTTAAAAAAAATAAATAAATATTCAACCGTTTATTTGCAGGCCCACTACATGGTCTGGGTCACCAAACCTCATGATCCCACAAATACGGGCTTAAAGGCCTAAGAAAAAGAAAATTACTACACTGGTTCACTCAATGCATGGGACAGATGAAGCGAGGCCAATGATACCAATGGGCCAGGATAGGACCAGACCAGAGTAGTCACTTGAGCTGGCTGAAAATGCCCGAGCACTGGCCCTACATGGGCGGGCCCGTCTGCTAGAAAGGTTCAATTATCAATGATTTGCAATGACTGGATTCAAGTGTTTCTTTGGGGTGTCCTCCATCGAGGACAATTCTCATCTTATGAACGGTTTGGATCATTGAAACATGATCCCCATCTACCAAATCTTTTAATCAACATGCACATTGAATGGGCATGCTTTCAAACCATTCTTTTTACTAGGAAGGTGACCCGCCTAATGAATGACTGGCCCAGGAAATTCAACTTTGGTAGCTCCCCCATTTCTATTTTAGGGGCCCAGGCCCTGGCTCCAACAGATCAGGCCACCTGGCCATTGAATTAATCCAGGAACGTCAATTAGTGGGCCGAACGGATCAGCGATCCAGACCGTTGGTCCAAAAGGCCCCACCGTAGTCACATGATTCCCAAAAAAAAAAAAATTCTCATGAAAAAGCTTGATAATCTCGACCGCTGACAGGCAGTTTTCTTAACCATCTTTGTTTTTTCCAGGCCATTCATAGAATTCCAAATCAATCGATTGGGGAATATTTTGGAAAATCGCCCATAGTTAGAGGGCCCATCAAGCCAAGAAAGCCCAGTTGATTGGCCCCGCTCATCCAACACAATGTATCCCATCTTCAGCCCTAGCTTACCCAACGAAGGGTTCAGTGCATGATTTGTTCTGTATAAATTGATGAAATAATGTTATTGTAGTAGCTGCTACAGCAAAATTTTCAGTACCTCTAAACCTCACCGTATCTCAAAAACAGCTCTCTATTATTGTGCCTCTCATTAGCATCATACACTCCCACCAAAAGACAAACTTGTGTCAGATCTGGGCCGTTCCCTTCATGCGCTGGAACTTTGGTCCACCTCCTGGCTCGAAGCGTCTGTAACCCCAACTTCAGCTGGCCGGATGATGCGGTCATAGAGCATGTATCCCGACTACAGTCACAAACATAGATGAAGAAATCATCTACTGATTTTGCAAGTCTTAATTGAACATTTTTAGTTATGAAACTTCATGCTAACACAGACAAATAATGATGCTGTTGGTGATGATGCTTGGTTCAATTTGGATGCGGCCCGCGCATGCCAGCCATAAGTAATTAGGAAAACCAAACCTTGAGTGAGGAACATGGATTTCTTCATACGGTACCCTGAATTCAAGTGGGACATGTCACACTACTGCCCATGATCTCAATCTACACCCTTTGGCAGGTAGGTCCATCATGGAGGACCCACCATGGTGAAAAATCTCATTGATGGGAATTTCTTATCATCCAACTGGTGACAAAAGAGTGGGCAGGAAAACTGGATGACAAAAGGTCCACCAATTGGATGGGTAGGATTGCATGATTAGCAGACTGGTCCATATATTGTAGGACTGACCCAGTGAACAGTCTGGATCATGGACCACTGTTCCATGTGTCCAAATGGGCACAGCAACAGTACACAAGACAAGGACATTGGTACTGTCATCGGGTCAGATTTTCCCCTCAATAACTTTCAAGTTATCTCAATTGGTCACTCCTCAAAGACTGATAAAAGAATAGAAATAACAATTACAAAGCAATTATTCAAACCTGAGCTCGGGTCTGGTTGGGTTGTCAGAATCCTCACGTCAGGTTAGGGTTGGAAAACTACAACTTGGTTTGAAATTGGGTTGGGTTCAGGTTGAGCAAATTCAAGTCGGGTTAGGTGAGGTTTGGGAATAATCACAGGTATTTGGGTCGGGACAATCCAGGTCAGGTCAGGTTCCTTTCGGGTTGAGTATAGAGGAACTGAGGTTAGGTTCGGGATGAGCACCTTGAGTTGGAAGTCAGATCAAGTTTGCAAAAGGTTGACCCTCGACCCAACCCAAGCCGCCCGAGTTGCACGCCTAATTCCAATTATCACGATTTATGACGGCTGAGCTACAAGACGGTGTCCCCTAAAAGATAAAACTCAGACAGAATATGAGCCTTCGAGATAGATGTGCAATCAGACAGAAGCAATGTACTTTTTTTCTTTTTTTTCTTCTAAACCAATAATTCATATTCAATTGCTGAATCATTCATAGGGCTTCAAATTGGGTTTGGGTCAACTCAAACACAATTGACCCAAACCAAGTGCGGGTCAGGTTGGGACAGCATGTCAGGTCCATGAGTCAGTTTCAGGTTGGAAAATGCCAACCCAATTTGGGATTGGGTTGGAAATAATCACACATATTTGGGTTGGGTTGGAGTATAAAGGAATTCAGGTCAGCTTGGGTTGTGAGTTGGGTCGTCTTGATTCAGGTTGGGTTTGGATTGAGGACCGCCCTTGCACCCCTGATCATTCATCTCCCAAAAAAGCAACGCTGGGAGAATTCAGATATTAAAAAGAAGAAATGCTAAATACTTCATACTCATACCTTCAGAACTGCAGCAACAGTACCAGGTGGCTTTGAAGAATCGGGTACTTGGAAAACTGCGAGATGTCTATTTGGATCAAACTGCTCATTCATGGGATCGAATTTCTCCACTCCAAACTTTCTTAACACCTGAATACAAAAATAATTTTTTGAGTTACAGAATGCAATCCCTAGATTAGTTACAGCACCACCACAGAATCCCTCATATTCTGAGCAAAAGATAATGAAAGATAGCTGTGTGTCCGCTACAGAAATTCTGTTTGAAAGCCATGGTGGCTACCACTGTGACAAATATCGCCGAGATTTTAAAAAACTTGTAATAATATCACACACACTATCTTTCAAAAAAAAATATCACACACACACACACACACACACTATAAAAAAGGAGTGATACAATATTAGCACGATATTATCATGAGACTTTAAAATATCGGCAGATTTTAAAATATCACAACAATGATGGGAAAAATAGTAAAACCCTTGAGAAATTTGTTCTGCTATATAGGCAAAATTTAAAATATCACAACATTAATGGGAAAATAGTAAAACCCTTAAGAAATTTGTTATATAAGAGTGTGTGTGTGTGTGTGTGTGTGTGTGTGTGTGTGTTTGAATTCTAAATTTATTTATTAATTTACAATTAATATTTTAAAATATTTTCTCTGTGGCAAAATTTCAAATATCACAACATTAATGGGAAAAAATAGTAAAAACCTTAAGAAATTTGTTTTACAAGTATGTGTGTGTATTTGAATTATAAATTTATTTATTAATTTACAATTAATATTTTTAAATATTTTCTCTTTGTGAGATTTTCCCCATAATATCAAGACAAAAAAAAAAAAACACTCAAATTTTAAAAATCTCCTGAAAAATTTCCAGGCTGAGAAATTGCCGAGCACAATATGGGCTACCAATACCATTCAAAATATAAAAGAATACATTACCTCTGCAAGCTGCTTATCAGTCATTTCAACACCCTCCAAAAGGGTTTTTAGGAGGGGAACAGCTCCGGCAGAATCTTTAGATTGGTCAATCTTTGAAAAACTATCTTTAACAACAGAAGAAGCTCTTCCCAGATTGTCTGCAACATCTAATAAGCTCTTGGCAAAGTTCTGCAGCGTAATTTCAAAATCAAGCATGCATAAGAGCTTCAAATGCACCCTATTGCAAATGCAGGAAAAAAACACTAGCAGCTAGACAAACCTGTATGGCAAATTTCTTCGAGTTCTCTGCATTCCGTTTTGTCCTGTCGATAACATTCTCCGTTTCAGCATAGCTACGAAGAACCTTATCTTGCATTTTCTCAACCTCCTTGTGTTTTGCCTTCAGTAACTCTTCCTTCTCTGCAACTAGCTTCACCAGATCATCAACAGATAGATCGCCCTCTGCATCTGAATCAGAAAATGCAGTTCGTTTGGTACTCCGACGCTTCTTGACAAATTGAGACTTGGAATGTTTGGGATCTGAAATAGAACCTGAGTCTTCCATTTTATCTGAAGCTTTACTATCATCATCTTGAGAAATATTCTGAGAGGTGTAATCGTTGTCCGCAACAGCTCCTTGCTCATTTGCAAACTGGTTGGTCTCTTTTTCATTTGGTTGAGGAGATGCAGATGATGAGACCCCAAATCGCTGAAGGGTGCCATTCCCAAGGATGGGATGATGCAATAACTGAGTTGTCTGGCATGGGACCCACTGGTATGCAATAAATGGCTGGATAAGTTACATTAACTGTGGAGCTCAACGGAAGTATGTTTTTTATTTATTTATTTTTATTTCGTAACAGGACTTTCTTTTTTGAAAGATAAGCAATTTATTAGCAAAGCAAGGAAACAAAACAAACAAGAAAACACAACTGCAACAAGGAAGCAACACAGAAGAGAGGGAAAAAAAAAAACCGAAAAGAAAGCCACAAGCAAACTAAAAACTAAGAAACTCCCAACTATACAAGAACTGTCCCAACGACAGCGAACCCCAGCAAAACAAAAAGGAAAAGACTTGGCGAGCCCAGTCCCTAAACAAAACAAGGACCCAGTAACAGGACCTGTTCCGATGGTAGCTTGGCAAAAGATTGACAGCTGGCTGCCCACATGACATCAACCATCCTTAATCCAAGCAGGGGACCATATAATCAGTGATTATTTGGCATCCACAGCAATGGTGCTGCCTCAGGGATAATCCATTGCCCAAAAATGGGTTATTTAAAAGTAAATAGCTATCTAATCCTATCCCATATTGGATGGTCAAGAATGCATGTAGATATAATGGCTAAGGGCACCAAGCTTCAGTAGATTTCTCAAAAAATAAATAAATAAATATATATATATATATATATATATATATATATATATATGAAGAAGAAGAAGAAGTACAATTTGAGTAGTGGCCCATCCATGCAGTGGCCGACCATTGGTCAGACTGGATTGATGGACATATTTTCCAATCTTATGAATGATGCAGTAAAGCCCAACCCATACATGTGAGAAGATCCATAGTAGGCACCACCAAGTCACACTTGTGTCCAACCTGATCCAGAACAGATTTGTATGCCAAAGTACACGTGTGGGTATTTTTTTTTTTTTTTATGACATGTGTGGATATTTTAACAAAGAATTTCACTAACAAACATGGTTCTAAATGGCGGTATCGGCCGCTGTATTGAAATTGGGCCCCCGATCAGCCCGTATCGGTCAGAATTTTTTTAAAGCAAAAAAATATGAAAAATATCAGAAAAATAAGATAAAATGAGATATTCACGAATCTATCACTTTTTATTTTGTATTTTGACCATGTATTCAATGGTGTATTGGACCATTATTTGGTAAGAATGTTGTCCTGACAGGTTGACCTACTGTTAGTTCTGGTGTTGATTTTTTCTTTATATAAACTGTTAATATATGTCATAAATTGATATCATATATTGCTAATAGTCTAACATGTCCAAGAACCAAGAAGTGTCACTACTCAGTACTCACTAGTTTATTCACTAGTACTTACATGTTTGCTTGGAGAATGTGTGTGACCGGTGAGGTGTATGTAACAACTAACAATGTAAGTGTAGAAATATTTGGTACTTACCAAATTACTCAGATCTAATTTTATTTTTATTTAAAAAATATATATTAAAAAAAAAAAAAAAAAAGTCAAAAAACCCAAAACAATAAAACTTAGCAACCCCCCAAAAGCAATACACTTGAAAATATATATATATATATATATATATATATATATATATATAGAGAGAGAGAGAGAGAGAGAGAGAGAGAGAGAGAGAGAGAGAGAGAGAATTTTAATAAATCTCAAAATTCCAAAAAAAAAAAAACTACATTTTTTATCAGATCTGATTTTTAAAAAAATATGCATGGCCTGTCCAGATATGAGGTAAAAAAAACATCAGATTAAAAAGCAAAATTCTGAAAGTTATATATTTTTCAACAGATTTAATAAGAAAAAATTATAAACTTTTTTTAATCAGGTCTACATAGATCTGATCGAAAATGGCTGGAGAGTACATATCTGAGATCAGATTTATTTTTATTTTAATGATTTTTGAAAAATATATAATTTAAAAAAAAAATCAAGCGTAAATGCCCAAAAAATAAAAAATAAAAAAACCCAAAAAAGCTCAAATCGAACTTCAAAACTGATTTTTTTTTTTTTTTTTTGGCTTGTAGATGTAGGGGTCTGATAAACATAACAATGGATTAGAAAAGAATAGACAACAAAAAATGGAATTTTTAACCTATTTTCTGATTTTTTTCAAAACTGGCCCCAAAATGTTTCGATCCTTCAAATCGACTGAAATCAGATGTTTTGATCCTCCAAGTTGTTAATAGTGCTGAAAATCACTTAGGAATGATTTAATCAAGGTATTGCAGAGATTGGAGCAGAAATGAGGGAGATAGAGATCGAAAAGGGAAAAGAAAGGGCCGGTTTGGGCCTTCTATACGCATATCGGGTTTGACCGATAGCCTTGCAGGATATCAAGCCCGATATGACCCGTATCAGCCGATACACCCCCAATACGGTCCACAAGTTACCGATACGGCCGATACAGGGCTGTATCGCATATCGGATTGAGCCGATACGGATACGATACACCCATGTCGGCCAATACATTACCGATATTTCGTTCTATGCTAACAAACAACTTTTGACCCCATAAGATGGTCACGTATGTGATAAGACTACATGATGTGCCTAGTATTTTGTGAGAGATTATATTTATTTCATAGTTTATAGTATTAATAGCTATATCATACTACCCAAAAAGGGTTTATAGGATTGATACATGTGTCCAGCAAGTACACAATCACCTAAAGCGATTGCTAGCCTTCGTTACAAACATGCAAGGGTTTTATCACAAGAAAAGTAACTTTCTCCCTTCATATCCAAATTATCCATCAAACACTTGCTAATGTATGGCCTTAGAGGTCTTTATACAGGCTAGAATAAAAAAGCCAGAGGTCTAAGTAGATCTTGCATAAATCTAGACTTTACTATTTTTAGACTACCTATGACTTGATAAAATCTCTAAAATTTGGCACGTGAACTTCTTCTAAGACAAAAAACTAGGCTACTATTCAAAAGATTCTAAATCTTACAGGGGATAAGATAACCAAATCAGGACTTGAAACTGTGAAATTTCCAAAACATATCATCGCGTCCAAGCTATATGTATGCTCCATTAATGCCATCCAATCGGATTGGTAGACCACAAAACAAATCGGATCATTGAATTGGATCATGCCATCCAATCGGATTGGTAGACCACAAAAACAAATCGGATCATTGAATTGGATCCATATATACCATCCAATTTGTGATCTGGTCCATGTCCTCGACGTGATCAATCTGGACACTTGAAACAGTCCAGAAAAATCTGGATGGTTAGATTGGACCACAATTTTAATCTGGACAGTCAATCATGAGTATTGGATGGGCTTGATATAAGCTTAACATGTATTCTAACAGCCTGATCTTAATTGAACAGCTTGTGTGGCCCAAAGCATCCTCTAATTACTCATCTGCAGTTTCCCAAATCCCAGATGCATTACTTTCCACACAGCTTTATACATGGATGTATAGCCCCATAGCTCATTGTTTGTTATCTCTCCGAATTTTAAAAATGAATAAAAGGTTGATGGTAAAATTTCAATGCATGAAAACCAGTTCCTTGCGATCCTAGCTTGCATTAATTAACGATACAGCACCTGTACTAAATGCTAACCAGCACACAGCATCAAACCTCATACCATGACTAATCCTCGATTATGGGAGTCAGAGCAGTTCAGATTTTCACATCTTTTTGTACCAAATAAAAATAAAATTATTAAAAGACATTTATCATTTAAAATTTGATTTTTTTTTTTCAAATTACAGCCTCATTGTGATAGAAAAGATGAGACGACAGTCGGCGTTCAAATATGGAATGAGCCTGAACTGAACTATCATGAGAATATGTTTATAATTTATATATTAAATAAAAAAATCTTAAACCCTAAACCCTAAAATTCTTAAAGGCTCAAATATCAATCTCTATTCCATAAACTATTCCAAATACAGAGCAAAAACTAAAAACCGTGGAATTATATGATCCTCGACCCAAGGCTTTTCACATAATACTCAGGAATCCAGTTCTGATTAGTGGGTCCATCTTTCATCAATCCAAACCATCTGTCATTTGTATACCGAAATAGATACTGGCCAACCAAATTTCTTCTTGGTGGGTGGAAACCTAATAAACCCTTCCATTTGCGGCCTACAAGTAAGATGGTTGCGAACAGACGCATACAAACGAAAAGGGGAAAAAAGTCCAAAATGTGTGGCTAGGATCTTCCAATTTGGGAGATTTTCAGCGCACGGTTCATCCGCTGCAGTACGAAACAGGCCAACGGCTCTGATTACAGAACCGTGAGAATCAATTGTCAGAACGAAAACCCGAGCTGACCATGCCTTAATGCGTCAAAACCCTAAACCCTTCTTTAAAAAAAATCAAAACACAAAACCGAGCACCGAAAGCCTATCGCAGAAATCTAGAAAATCCGACCCATTTCAGCCTCAAAATAAAAAATAAAAAAATAAGCGCGGGAGAGAGAGATAAAGGAACTTACCGGATTGGAGAGATTCCGAATCGATACTTGTCGAGAAAGAGAAGAAGAAGAAGAAGAGAAGGAACGGATCCGGTTGCAGGCGTGCCTTGAAATCCGAGAAAAAACCCTAGAAACGAGCATTTTCCACCCTTTTTTCTTCTTTCTGAGGAAGAAAATGGAATTTTTGTGGGGGAAGAGAAAAGAAGCTTTTGGTTCTTAGCCGCGCGGTAGGGTAACTCGCGCTAAGTACCTGCCAGGTCACTTTCACGAACAAAGAGCCACGTGGATGAAATTTCCATGAGATCCAGTCCGTCCATCAAGTCTGATGTCCCATTTCAACCATTCAACCTAAAAATATGATTATCCAAAACTCAGGTAGAGATTACCACAGTGAATAGTTGTGATGAAAGGCACACCGTTAGTTTTGTGTAGGAACCACCGTTGTGTTTAGATATCATCCAATCCATTCGTCTAATGTGCCTCAACCGGATGAAAGAGTTCACCAAAAAATCACAGTATCGCAAAACTCAGGTGGGCCATGCTACGTGAACTCAGAGATTATCAATATAGTTTTTTTCTTTTTCTTTGAATTATCCTGAATTTTGGGATCAAGGGCTAAAATGGAGTGATGTACGTGATGGACGGTGTGGATCTCATCCGTGTTAAGTCATTTATCTCACTTTCGTAAAGCATGGCGAGATACCCAAGCGAATTCCTTCGGTTTTTTAGGCTACTTCCTCTGCAAGTCTCTTGAGGAACGGAACGGATTAGGTGTTACCCGGAGAGTTCTGTGCGCGGGCCCACCGTGATGTATCTGTACATCCAATCCGTCAATCCCTTTTTTCAGATTATTTTAAGGCACAAACACAAAAATGAGGCAGATCCAACGCTCAAGTGGACCACACCAAATAATAAGCTTGGTTGCATTAAAATGCACAAAGCATTAAATGTCAGTTGCATTAAATGCAAGAGTCATCTGTGGTGTGGTCCATTTGGCCGTTGGATCTGCTTCATTTTTTGTTTCAATGCCTTAAAATAATCTGAGAAAAGGGATAGACGGCTTGGATGTACAGATACATCACGGTGGGCTCGCCCACAGAACTGGCCGTTCGGAGCTAGGGACGGGCGGGGGTAGTACGCAATCCGCGTCCGTTAGTTGTTACCCGCTGAATACGCTGCAGAAGCAAGCACTGCACACTTTTCTTTCTGGGAACTGGTTTAAACAGTTGTAATTGAATGCCTACCGTTAAAAACTTCCTAGTCCCACCGATAATGTTTATTTTCCATCCAAGCCATTGATATGATCAAACAGATCTGGATGGAGGGAAAATACAAAGTTTTAAATTGCAATTCACCACTGTTTCCAGTGGTGTGGTCCACCTGAGATTTCGACCTGCTTAAGTTTTGTAATTGCGATCTACAGTGAGTTGGAAAAACGGATGGACGGAGTGGATATACAACACATTATCAAGGTGGCACCACACTGTAATGGCACCAACCATGTGGGGACTACCTTGATCTATATTTTGTATATCCACACCGACCATCTGTTTTCTCATCTAATTTTTTGATGATATCCTAACCCTTAAGAATATCCAAATCTTAGGTGGACCATATCGCTAGAAACAGTGATGGATGGCCATTAAAAAAAATTTATGGGCACAAAAGTTTTAAATATTTTTCCTTTCATTCAGGTCTTATTGACACCATCAAAAGGTTGGATGGGAAATAAACGTTACAAGAACCTTAGGATGGGGCCTTTGGAATTTTTATGGTGAGGCACTCAATCACCACTGTTTCCTTTGGTGTGGTCCTGACATATGGATCTTTTTATTTTTTAGTACCACGTCCTAAAATGGGCTAAAGAAAAGTATGGACGGCGTGGATATACAACACAACGTCAAGGTGGCCCCAAGGTAAGGGTAACACCTAATTCACTCCATGTAGAATAGCTTATTCTGCAAGTCTCTGTGGGAGGCATGGGGCTCACCATGGCATGCATGTGGCATCGTTACGAGAAACTTAGGATGGGGCGTTTGGAATTTTTATGGTGAGGCACTCAATCACCACTGTTTCCTGTGGTGTGGTCCACCTGACATATGAATCTGCGTATTTTTTGGAACCACGTACTAAAATGGGCTAAAGAAAGGTATGGATGGTGTGGATATACAACACATCGTCAAGGTGGGCCCCAAGGTAAGGGTAACACCTAATCCGCTCCCTGTATTATTGCTTATTCTGCAAGTCTCTGTAGGTGGGGCTCACCGTGGCATGTGTGTGGAATCCAGAATATCCATCAGAGTCGCCCCACCTTGATAGTTGGATGCCCAAAAATTATCTGATCCAACCATCATGTGGCCCACCAATTGAATTTTGTGTGGTTATGATTTGTTTTCTAAGGTGTGGCACACCTAAGGATTTATATTTCTGTATTTTTGTGGCCTCCAACCATCATGGCGAGGCTTACGTAACTCGCAAGTTGGATGGCATACCTACGACACGGTGGGGCGCACTAAGGAAGAATGGTGTGTGAGCTGGTGGATAACGATTACACGTGGTTGAGTAACGTTCTACACGCACGCTTAGGTGATTGTCAGAGGTGAGCATCAAGTCGAGTGGGACCGAGTTAGGTCCAACCCGACTTGCTCGGGTTTCGAAAAATGCTTGACCTGAAGTTGGTCCAACTCAGTATCAAGTCTAACATGCTTGACTCGATCGAGTCCGGGTCTGGGTTGGGCTGATCCATACTGAGTCCGACCCAGTCAAAAATATCGATTCAAATTGAGTCGGCACCGATTCAGATCGGGTCATCAACGAAGGGATAAAATACATAAATCATAGTGGACCTCTTAAGAGTTTACTTAGTCCGCAACCCACTTCCTTCTATCTCCATCCTCTTAACATTAAAAAACAAAAAACAAAAACCAGACACACTTGATGAGCCACTGGTTGCCGCTTGCCAGATGAGAGAGAGAGAGAGAGAGAGGAGGAGGAGGAGGAGAAAGGCCGGAGGGTTGCGCCGATGGGTGCCAGATGGAAATGAGTTTTGTTTTTTGGATCGGAGCATGCAGCGGGGTAGGATAGAGTGGATTAGAAATTAGGATTTTTTTTCGTATTTTTATATATATCATACCCGAGTCGAGTCGGGTTGAGTTACTAGGTAACTCGAACTCAACTTGATTTGAATTCAGATTGGGCGAAGCCTACTCAGTTCGGACTGACTCACCCATTCGATTCAGGTTGAGTCGGGTGTAAATGAGTCAGAAGAGTCGAGCTAGTCGGATCGAGTCAGTTCGCACCCAACTCTAATGATAGTTAACCATCATTTTCAGAGTGGTAGTAAATTCCCACCAGAGTCACCTCAATTTTACATTACAACTTTTCACAATGTCATGTGGTTTTAAATCTGGTAAGTGTGATATCTGATCTGGTAATCTAGACCATTGGATTATTATGTCCCACCATGGATGGAGCATTACCAAAATTGTCTCAATCGTAACCATCTTGTCCTCTCAAATTCTAGCATTCAAATCACAATCAAAATGAGGATTTCAATGAAGATTGAGTTAATTGGATATAGGATTTCACCACTTTGGATTATTTTTGGGCATGGTTCAATCATGATGAACGGTACTAAATGATGATTTAGATATTGAAACATGGCCCCACAATCCCCTTTTTAAATTGTGCATGAAAAATTGGCATAGTGAATGATAGGTTGTTATGAAGAGTAGGCAAATATATGTATATCATTTTAACACACATGGGTAATATAGCTAGTACTTGAAGATAGGATTTATCTGATACTTAAGACTAAGGGATATTGACTTGAAAAGGCAAGGATTTAGTAAACACGACAAAGCAAAGAAAGAGAGGACATTCAGGAGATTGAAGGCTGTTTGATTTTTCATGTCACCAATAAATACCTTATAAATGAGTAAAAATTATTCTTATAAATGAGTAAAAATTATTTACTCAAGTAATTACCGTATCATTTTTGGACACTCCACCCAAATCAAAAACATTATTTTTAACTTAACTTTTTGATAAAACCATACTCCAAGCCCAATTCCACCATCTAACTCTCCGGCAAATTTAGGGTTAAGATATCTTACTATCTCTAAACTTGATCATCTTGAAATCACCATCCCTTGGTCATGTAATAGGGCCTTCAAATTGACTATCTTCGGAATTCATTCCCGTTACACCTGAGGATAAAATTGCGTTTATCTATTCATGGTACCATTGAAAATCCTTCAAACAAAGTCCCTTATGCCAGAAAAAAAAAAAAAAAAAAAAAAACTCATCCCGAAAGAAGACCAATTTGCAGGATCTCTCAATCCTTAACCATTCAAACCGAATAATCACCCAAGAATTGAAAGAACAAAAGAAAAAACATGAGTGTTCCCTCAAAATAGGGAAAATTAAACCATCGGCGGAGCGCTAGTTGACAACCACATGGGTGCCACAACCTTTTTTTACCATGAGAACTCGATTCCTTTTGATAAATCCTGCATGACAAATGGATGCAGGATTTTTCAAGAAAAGCCAGTCAAGTCACAAGTAGGGTCAAATTTAGGGACACTGCGCTATCATTTTTTTAAAGGAAAATGGTGTTTGAATTTTCTTTTTTCTCTCTCACGTCTTAATCAAGCTCAACTCAAGGCTCATTCTGCACACCCCTTTTAGCACTACTGACTTATTTCCCTTAACCGCATTTTATTTCTTGCATTTACTTTATTTTGTTGTTGTCTGCCCTAAGCTATTTGGCCCTTATGAGCCAAGGCTATGATCTTTATTATCTTTCAGACTTTACTTATAATATGAAACATGACTCTTTACCAGCTTTCAAATTACAATTGGTTTCATTTTACAGTTAAAAGTTGTAATATGTTTACAGCCCGCAAAGCCTTTACAAGCAAACACATGCATCCAAACAACCCCTATAATCATATTAGTTGTAATCCCTCTACAACTTAAGGACTTTATGGTCATCCAAACGACCCATTAAGTAATTACCATATCATTTTTGTAGACATCCCACTCAAATCAAAGATAGTACTTTCAACTTATTGGCTAACTTCTCCATAAAACCATATCCTAAGCACAATTCCACCATTTAAACGTCTAGCAAATTTAGGGAGGGTTAGAATATCTATCTTTGAACTCGACTATCAGACCCAATCTTGAGATCACCAACCCTTGGTCATGCAATAGTGCTTTCAAATTGACTATCCTCAGAATCCATTCCCTTGACGCTTGAGGATAAAACTGCACTTATCTATTTAGGGTATCATTGAAAATCTGTCAAACATCCCTAGGCAATTTTATTTTTTTTTAAAAAAAATCTCATCCCAGAAGAAGACCAATGTCCCAAATCTCTCTATCCCCAAATAATCACCCAAGAATTGATTCCTTTGGACAGATCCTGCATGATAGATGAATGCTAATTGTCCATCAATTGATGGATGGTTGACGGTATCTAACCCTATAAATTCACCAACCCACTCCCCAAAGCATGCATCGTCCAGGAAGAGGACAAACCGAAGGGAATGAGAGAATAGAAAGAGTGCACCAAGAAGAGAAGATTAATGAGAATATTTTGAATGCTGCAAAAATCCCCCTCTAAGCTAGCCCCTGCATAGAAACAGAAGAAAGCTCAACCTCTCCTTGGCAAAACCCTAAAGTCATCTTACCTGTGCCTAGGTTACCTTTTAAAACCAACAAAAGCCAATTCATCAAGAAAAGCCAGCCAAGTCACAAGTAGGGTCAGATATGGAGACGTCAAGCTATCCCTTTTTTAAAGGAAAATGTGCATATTCCACTTGAGTGTTAGATGTGTATCATTTTCCGGCTTAATTATGCCCCAAAATGTTTTGATTAAACAAATAGATGGCACGGATATGTCATATACATCACGATGGGGCCCACAAGTAAAAGTCAATCCTTTTGGATCCTTTTTTAAGTAGAAATACTCATGCATTTTAAAACAAAGTGAAAGAGTAATAATTATTTATTTATAAAGATTTACATATTACATGAAAAATCAAACAAGCCTTGAATGAAAATGGACCAAAACTCAAAACTAAAATAAATAAATTAATGAATATAAACTTCTAATCATGGATGCTTTTATTAAAAGATGGAGAAAATGGAGTGATATTGATGAGAAAATGAAACTAAAACGTGGAGGAAAAGATAGTTATCATGTAGTGCGAGATTGTTAAATGCATTAGGAAAGAAGCAGAAAATATTTGGGTATTTAGAGAAAAGCCATTCATATAAGGAAACTAATAAAGAAATAACAACATTAAAAATAAATAAATAAAATTAGAATAATTCTTCCTGTTCGAAAGTTTAGAACCCAACACCTATGCGGTGCAAGGACTCTGTGGGGGCACACCCAAGCATAGCATGACAAATTGCACCTACATGGTGTAAGGACTTTGTGGGGCACACCACGATTTATGTGTTTTATCCACGCCGTCAATCTTCTTTGCAAGCTCATTTTAGGGCATGAGCCCAAAATTAAAGCATATCCAAAGCTCAAGTGGACCACACCAACAAGAAGCACATCCACCGTTGAAACCTTCTTAGGGACTACGGAGCCCACAGTGATGGAGAAAAGAGAGCGAAATTAATAAGTGTAGAAAAAGGAAAAAAGAAAGAGTAGCTGGTAGAATTTAAAATAAAAGAAAATAATGTTATTTGAAAATAAATTAATGAAAAAATAGAAAAAAGAAGCAAAATGCCGAGGAAGAGGTAGGTTTTAAAAAAAAAAAAAATGTTTAGAAAGCAAAATGCCGAGGAAGAGGTAGCCTTATGCAAGAATGTGTTGATCGGTCCACCTAATTTTATCGGTGCATTGGGTGGCCCACAGATTGTGATTTTAAAAAAAAAAAAATAGACGGCAAGGGTTATTTGATCAATACCATCCATTTCCCATGCCCTTAGATGTCATCCTGGATGACTTTTGGCCACAATAGGTGGGCCCACCTAAGCTCCACTGATAAATTCACACAGAATCATTGCCTGCTACGGTACAAACACCACATACATTCATCGACACTCCTCCAATAAGGGAAATCTACAGCCCAGCTGTATACTAACTTAGTACAGAGCACATCTGAACCGTGTAGACAGTGGGGCCCACAATGAAGATCATCCGGCGAGAAAATCAGGCCGATCCACTCACGAAATCAACGGAAATCCAACGGTCTGACTCAGCAAACAGGTGCGGCCTGCCTAATGGGTGGATCGACCAGATTTTCAAGATAGCCCATCTTTGAGATGGGGCCCACAGTCTACATGACTCGGATGCCTACACGACTACCACACACTCCATACAAGTAATCAACTCTCACTCAAACACATCCACAACAATACCTTTCAGCATATGCATAGATGAATACAAGCCAATGCATGTCATATTCAGACTCCTGCACAGGGTCCCATGCATGTGGGGCCCATATAGGGTCATCTGATCGGACCATCCATCAGATGGGTCCCACCCTGTAGCTTTATTTCATATACTCACAAGCCCAATCTACTATCTTTCACAATTCACACACAATTCCTACATACAACCCATAGCTTTGAACATGTATATATAACAACATGGTGTATGGTCCCAGCATCTAAACAGTGCAGGCTGCTTCCATTGAAGAGAGAGAAAGCCACGGGAAGCCATTCCTTCCCGGGTCGGCATAAATCTCCGCCATCCCAATTCCATCCCATTCGATGTCTTTATCAATGCCCACTAAAGATGGGACTTCCACTGCAGCTGAATTGAAGATGCATCAGATCAGTAATGAAAATCATACAAACCGGGTTCGCTCTACTCAAAACCGTGTAAGCAAAAGATAAATAAAAAAAGCAGCCCGTCGAAGACCACCTCAAATTCCAGTTCTGGCAGTGAATGCAAAGTGTGTCACGTCGAGCAACTGTATATATATACATATATATGGGAAATGGTACTATCAGGTTGAGCTCTGTGGGCCCCACCATGCTGTGTGATGGACATCCATCCCATTAATCAGATGCACCCTTGGGCCTAAAAATTAGGCCAATCTATGACTTGAGTTGGCCGCACCACAGACAACAGTTGAGAGTGGATGACCGCCCATCGAAGCCTTCCTGATTGTATAGAGGGACCAATGAGATGTCGTTTAAACATCCAGCCCATCCACTCTGTGTGTCCCACTTAGATGAGTGGTCACACCAAATTTCAGGTGGGCCCCACCAAGTGCTTTTAGATGTTTTAGTCATGATTTCTCATGGTTTCAGATGGTGTGGCCTACCTGAGTTCTAGGTCAACCTCATGGGAGCTGTGTGTGCACAGGCCTAGTGGAGGTCTATGAAACCTTTGCTGAATCTCTATCATGCTCACTTCTCTTATCCCAAGATATGAGCTCAATGCCTATTGAATCCAATGGGAATTTAGGCAGTGTTTGGGATAACATTGAAAACAAAACAATTTATATGGAACTCTATTTCTCCTTTCCCTAGGTTTATTAGGAAATTTGCGGAAATCGATATCACTTGGAAGAGGCATTAGATCGATTTCTGAGGCCACAAAAGGAAATGGGACAACGGCATCATCTCACTCCAGTTTACTTTTCCATGGAAAACTGCACTCCAAACAACAGAATTGGCTATGTTTGCATACATTTACTAGATCTTCTCTTCCCCTATGGGTGCTGAAGGGTGGACTGTGGTGGGCTACAATTTCCTGCCCATAGGGAATATCTAAAGACTATCATCAGGGAGAACTCCCAATATACCGTTGATGAATTATGTATGACGAGCCAGCACCCATAACATTCTAACCATGAGATGACACAAAGTTTCCTGTTCCAAAGGAAAATGTATAACCATTATCATCTAAAAGCAACAATGGAACCAGATTGCGACTCATAGAAAATGCATAAAATGTGTTTGAAAGGTCCAAATAATACCTTTTTTTTTCTTTCTTTCTTTACACAAACACACACCCCTCATGGGCACTCAAACCCAGGACATCAATGTTGAAATGCAAAGCATCTACCACTCAGCCATGCATCGAGACTCAGGTCCAAATAATATCCTAACTCTAATATTAAACTATAGATCCCAATAGCCTAGACCTTTGCCTTTGCATTGTTGGGTTGCCCATTACAGTATAATGCTCCACATCACTGGGCTCCTGACTCCGAAACCCCCTACATGCATGGTACACTGCTTTTTGAAATGACCATTGTTGCGAAAAAATAGCGGGGTCCATCCTCTTCTCCTTTTTTTGTACTGTGAACCATCATCTGCCACCTTTTGTGTTCATTTATCTCCAAAACCTCTGTTCTTTTTATGTGAGTTATTTCCATATGGGCATTATTAGTTATATGCTGCTTAAGCCTTTCCTCTTCTTGCACGTACTGTGCAATCAACTCAGTCAACGTCCACTTTACTTTTTGAGTGTTGTAGCCAACATTAAACGCGTTGAATTGTGGTTGAAGCGTAATTAATATGGATGGGCGAGCAGATCCTCTAAGATATCCAACGTGAGCGAATTTAGAAGCACGGTTGGAGATCTCCATAATGTGCTCCCTTATTTTCCCATCATTGGTGCTTTAAAGAGATGAGTTTTCTATGGAGACCTTTCTCCAAGTTCGGCCAAGTACTCTTTCGCAATCTCTTTTGCGGGAATTGTCGAATGGATAAATGAAGAGAAAATATTTCATAATCAATGGACCTGTCCAGTTGGATCGCTCCCACTTCTCGAACTTATCCACCTCCATGGCTGAGCTTGAATTGGTGGGGGTTTAGAGGTTGAATCCTCCCATAAGGCTAAGGATACATCCATACACCTTAAGGTGATCTCAATGGTTTCCTTCCACTCTTGGAAGTTGGAACCAGTTAGTGGTGGAATGGAGTTAATTTGGGAGAGAATTGAAGCAATAGTCGTAACTGCGACAAGAAGGTTTAAAAGCCCAAATTAAGAAAATATACCATATAAGCATGAATTAAAGGATTGTATCATGTAGAAATTATAATCTCTAACTAATCAACAAGGCTATTAATTAAATTGCCAAGGATGATGGAGCCTACATGTCAAACCTGGTGAGAAACCCAATTCAACATCATGATCCCTCCTTTTGGTCAAGATCACAACAAGCGATCGGTTCTCTCAAATGAAGCTAGTTGAATGCCAAGGGAATGGGCCAAGAAGATCCAACACCTTTGTGGCAAGATGGATCCTCTAAACTCATGTCATCAGTCGTCATCACCACCCACCCCATCCTGTCCAACTCCTACCAAACGATGAACCCCTTTGGGCTGAACACCACTTGCGTATGAACAGACGCCACCTTAACGGTCCTTAATGCATGCCGGTAATACCAGATGTCATGCCCTTAGAATCTGAGAACTGACTAGTTTCCTTGATTACAGCCACTTTGGTGGAATAGAACCAATTCAACTCTCCAATTCTTAGAAACAAAATCCTACCCTAATTCCCTACCTCTAATGAACTTCCTTAATGCCTAAAAAAGGAGAGACGGGTAACTGAGTCAGCTAGGTAACTATATTTTAACTTCTCCAACTGTTGACCTTTTAACATCTTGACAAGCACCACACCCTTGATTTGACCAATGGCCAAGACTAGGATGGGTTATTACCATGGTTTAATCCATACTTTTGAAATTGTCCAATTTATTAACCTATCCCCTGAGTTTGGTTTAGGAAGATGAATTCAACCATGATCACCAACATGTCAAGAAAAGGTCTAGATAATAATTTCCTTCGTGGACCACATTGAAGTGAACAATGATCAATTCATATCAATAAACCAAACTACCTTAGTGCAATCATAGACAAAACTAAATTCATTGACTCCACGTATATGAAAGCAAATCAGATACCGATCAATATATTCGGTACATGATCATTCTCTAATTGGATGAATTTCGATCAAAAGTCAAAAATCATGATCATGGGATACCTTAAGATGATTAAAAAAAAGCGGATTTCGATGGACTGTGACAGTCCCAATCGATGATCAAAACACATTGAAACTCCATGGTTGATGCACCGCCCTGGGATTTCCACCATTAATGGAACTTGAAGAAGAAGATAATGTTGATCACCCAGTTCTTCCTCTCCTTCCACACCCGCATGCACATTGTAATGGGATAGTTGTTGCGTGCTCCTTGTCTGCAGAGTCGGGGAATGGGATCTCTTTAAATAGAAGCTAGACGGAGTTCTTACCATTGTGGAACACCTCCTTTAGAAACATCTCCACCCTTCACAAAAAGGGGAAGTCCAAGCTGACTTCCAATTCCCACATGAGAAAGAATTGGGTACTCGTGGGGTCCATGGTAAATGTGTATCACCACAGCCCTGTGCGCCTACTGGATGCTCAAGCAATCCACCCAAACCATCCCATCCATGATCCGTACATGTGTATGCATCTGGCCCACCTTAAAGGCAGATGTTAACGTGGAATTCTTCTCCTCTTCCCAAGGTTTTCTCATGAATTATGTAAATCAATGTCACTTGAAGGCATTAAATAGATTTCTTAGGCAAGAAAAGGAAAAAGGACGACCAAATCTTCTTGTTTTGGTTTCCTTTTCCAAGGTTTTCCATGGAAAACTGCAATTAAAACAAACAACTAAATTGTTGGTGCTCACATACCCTATAGGTCTGAAGCTTGTGGACAGCAGCATGGGCCACAACTTGCCACCCGTAGAACCTAAGATGATCATCAAGGGGATTCCCAATCTACCATTGATGAAATCTGAAGGAACCACAAATACTTGTTTGAAAAATATCTAAGACTATATCTAATTGCATGGTCCTCCTAGTATCCCTTTTAGATTGGAATGCATGGTCGATTGAGAGAGAATCAGACACTGCTGTTGATAGAATGGGCCATGAAGCATTGCGCAAAATTTGGAGTGGCTTTCCTCAATATGGGTGCTGATAGTTTTTAAGGGAGGTACAAAATTTGGAGTGGCTTTCCTAATATGGAGGGAGGGAGGGAGGGAGGGAGCGCTCCGTGGCTTTCCATTTCCACAGGAATCCATGCAAGTTTTCCACATCCATGTTTTAGTTTCCACCTACTGAAGCACAACCTCAAGAAATTTCCAAATGTACGCTAACGGTAGAAACACTTTGAAAGCCGTAATAATGAATTGCAATGGACAAAAAAGAAACATACCTTTACATTTTGCTGCATTCATAGGATTAGCCTGCATTTTAACAACCATTAGGAAGCCGGGTAAGTACATGAAAGATATCCATCCTCTAAAGCTTGGGAGCTGAGTTTGAACCTTAGGGCATGTTTAGATTGGAGGAATCCTTGGTGTAGAATTGGAAATCTCAGCCATTATGTAATGATTATTTCCCATGCCAATATGCAAACATGGATTCCATTTTGAGGGGTCTTGTTTGGATATTAAGTGGAAATCTCACATTCCTCTCACAATAGTCACCTCATATCTCCTACCTGAGAATCCAAACTAGGAAAAAGGGTAATGATTTCTAGGCGGAATCCATTATTTTCTCTGCTATCCAAAAAAAAAAAGGTCACATCAATGGAAAACCTTTTCCATTTCCCTAGATTCCCATGTTTTCCTTGTATCCAAACATGCCCTAATTTTTCTAACTACATGCAGCCATACATGCCTGCAAAAGGCGGGCCCCAGTATTTAGATGACTACACCCATCTGGCATGCAACTCATGCGATTGAATGTGGACCATGAGCAATTTTATTTGAAATCATCCATTGTTTGCTTGCATGCATGGCCCGCCTGACGAGTTGACGGCCCGATTTTTTTGGGACAGGTCATATACACAGCAGAGCCCATCTTATGCACAGGTCAGATGTGCAGCATTTGAGCCCGCACGAAGAGCTGCATGTGGGCTTCACAAACCTCTCTAATATGAAACGAAAGAATATAAACCAACTTAAATGGAAAAAAAACAAGCAACCATCAAATCCTAAACAAAGATAAGACAATGGGGCCCACCACCTAACCAAGTAAGAACCTGATCGGTGGAACCCACCATCTGACCACTGCATGACTGTAATCTGACCATTGTGCATTGAGCCTGCACCATCTAATTGATGGGTTGCAATACACTGGATCATTCCACTAAAAACACCTGCTCATAAAAGAGCTTACCTCACACAGCCTCCTGAATTCCATCTCACCCGGATAACTTGTCATGCCCCTACCAGAACATATGCATTATTTCAATTACACTGGGACACCCAAGAAATGAAAGCACGAAGCAATTGACGGAAAGGAAAATTCGAGTTGGATATACTTACCCAACAATCTTGACAAGTGTCTGAAGGACTGACGTAGCTTCTACAGGTGTCACTTGATAATCATCAACTGCCGCTGGGTAACAACTCACGGAATCAACTGTGGAGGACGCATTGTCTGTTTTATCATCCGGATCAGGTTCACCAGTCGTCTGCATGCTCAAACATTCTACAATGGGTAAATTTTCAAAAGAACCAGCAAAAGTGGAAATGCCCACATCATCATCGGGATCAGGCTCGGCACACACAACATCATTTTCTAGAGAATCATCAGGATCAGGTTCCATAATGTTCTCATACTCCAAAATGGGTGCTTTTGGATTGCAATCATTGGGATCCAGTCCCTCAGGGGTCGCATCCTTCACATTTTCAGCTGCCGGTGCATCGTCAGGGTCAGGTTCAGCTACAATTCCATAATTTATAACAGCCCTGTTTGATCCGAAATCATCAGGGTCGGGTTCCCCATAAATTATGGAGCCCAGAAACATACCATGAGTCCCCAAGTAAAGCATGGACTTCATTGATTCACTGACTTGAGAATCATCAGGGTCAGGCTCAAACATATTTTTATAGTCTAAGCAGTCGTCAGGATCCGGCTCCTTCATATGCATTCTCGACACCTCCAAAGCTGGGCAGTTAAGGTGCAGAAAAGGAAATAAAGTAACAATATTAGTAAAAAGCCCACGTAACACAGACACACCATTCTCTAAGAAAATTGCCATGAGAAAACAAAAAGTTGGAGATTCGCAACGAAGTTACAGGCAACACATTGTGTGTATCATCCAAAACACAGGGGCCGCATGGATTTGGGAAAAATTGTGTCGCGACAAGTAGCCAAAGCAATTGTACATGTCCATAGATTGTCAACCCCCTCATGCACAGGAACCAATGCACTTTTGGACAAGTAGTCATGGATATATAACCGTTAGAGCATGCATTAAGCGTTGTAGGTAGAGAGGTGGAACTACTTATCAATGACACTTTACCATTTCAGTACACGTGAGAATTACGCTTATCCTTGCACATGTGTGATATGTTCCAATGCGCCACATGTGCAAACATCCAAGTTCAACCATCCCACATGTGTGTATGTGCCACCATCAACCTTCAAGCAATATAAATGCAGCCAATGTGTCAATGTGCACATGTGCATGTGCCACCAACCAATCTTTCAGTTCCACAAGTGTCACAGTCTATCATGTCCATGTGTGAGGGGTGTTTGACAAACAAGGGAAGAATCAACTAGTCAGAAACGTCATGTCCATGACCAGCTAGTCCTGAAAACATGCCGTGGATTGCTAGTCAGGACACAAACTTCGACTAAATCCAAACAGGCCCATAATGATACATATTGTTTCAAGAGTTGCACAATAAGTGCTCAAATACTTGGATGTTAAACCATGACACTTGTCCATCGACGAAAAAAAAAAATGAAAAAAAAAAATGAAAAAATGAAAAACATAAATGACTCGTCTTTGCCAGCAAGATCATGGATTGCCAAGACTAGTTTGCAAAGTTTCTGATTAAACGAATTCTGAAGACGACTTGGGCACACACTCATTCATCTATGAATGGTATTTGTTGATCTTTTGTGGGTATGTGACTGCTAGAATCCTGATCTTCATGGGGGCACTGGCAACATCTTCAAAACTTCTAGATGAGAAACAGGATAGCATATCATCAATCTGGGCAGCCCATTCATTCCATACCACTACAGGCAGACCATGATGCAGAAATCATGCCGTTTGGATGATTCTAATCATTCAATCAATAGCATGAAAAAAAAAACGGAAGTCAAATGGAGTGGATAAACAAAATAGTTCCTATCTTCATCTCGAGACAATTATTCAATAGACCCTACCATGAGCTGCTTATGATTTCAAACTAGCACTTTGGTCAGATGATACTAACCATCCAATATAAGGCTTGCATAAACAAACTGTGATAACAAAATGGCCAAGATTCAAAGTTTCGAATAAACGTACATCCTAGATCGACAATCATACTATCCCAGGTTTTAAAGTTTTCAGGACATTGCTAACATCCCCATGAAGGCAGCGAAGTTAACATTTCACTAAATGATCACATGGAACTAGTTGGACAATATGTTACCGTCCAATTAATGGATTAACTTCCATCCTCTCAATTGCATATGGCATCCAACCCAGAAACACAAACCCCACTTGTAGAACAACTAATGCCCAATTCAAGCTGATCCACTCATCAGGCAGACCAGTCCAAAGGCAACAATAGACAACCACTAATTTGATCCAAAATACAGGTGCAACCCACCTAATCAGTGGACAAGGGTAACAATGTTTTGGACGGTTGAGTCCCCTCAGATGTATGACACATTGTGGTGCAAATCCCGAAAGAGGAAGCAAATAAATCAATAAGAAAAGAAAGAGATTGCAGAAAAGACCCAACAATCATCTAGCCGAATGCTATAGACAACCACTAATTTGATCCAAAATACAGGTGCAACCCACCTAATCAGTGGACAAGGGTAACAATGTTTTGGACGGTTGAGTCCCCTCAGATGTATGACACATTGTGGTGCAAATCCCAAAAGAGGAAGCAAATAAATCAATAAGAAAAGAAAGAGATGGTGGAAAAGACCCAACAATCATCTAGCCGAATGCTATAGACCACGAATGCAAGATTGGGCTATGCCGTAGGGAAAATAAGAGAATTTTATAAAAGAGAATATTGATCAACTTGTCTTATTCCATAGGCCTTATTTATAATCAAACCCTACAATCTGTAATAAAGGCTATGAAATCTAAAAATCTGAGAAAATAGGAAATCAACTAAATAACAAAGCATTGTAATTAAGAAAGTGCCTAAATAAGAGGATACTTAGATAAGAAAAATCTAAAATTATTCTCTTCCTAAGATAAAGATATGAAAGAAAGAGGAAATTTGATAATCTAGAGATTTGAAAGAAAAGTAAAGTAGTGATGGAAAAAAAAGGGAAGGTGGTCCTTTTCTTCTACACACGCACAGAGCGTGCACGTGTGAGATGTGGGGCAATTGCATCACATCGGCACTCATTCCCAGACTAGTTGTACTAGTATGAGATCACTTATGTGTGATATATATAACACAAACACACGCACCAATCACCCTTGATTGTTTGCATCATGGCCTGCCCTTACTTCAATGGAATGAATAGGCATTCTAGAATAGATTGATGATCATCTATCCTAGGTGTCATTCTAAAGCTATAGGGACATTGCTAATGTTCCCACTAAGGCTGGGGAGTAAGCATTTCCATAAATGCTCACATGGAACTAGTTGGATGATAAGTTACCATAAAACTAATGGACAGCTGCCAACCTGTCAGAAAGGTTTGTCCCACCATCAAGAACACCTCCGCCAAATACAAGCCGATCCACTCATCGGGTGGACCAGACCATTGAAAACAATGAACAGTGACTGATCTGATCCAAAGTATAAGTGTGGCCTGCCATAAGTGGATCGCGCTGACAACTTTTTGTATGGGTTGAGTGCCAACACACGCATGGCGTTGGCACTCATCTACTAGTTGGATAGTAGCTTATGGTTCAACTATTTGTATGAAGATCGCCTAGTACAAAAATACGTATATGCAAATATGTAGGCATGTATATGTGTAATACACCAACACATGTATATATGTACTTACACAAACGTATATAGACACATACATGCATATATGAGACTTGCTAAACCCACATGCATGTAGAAGGCATCACATCTACCCGCCATTACATACGCGTGTAGAGTATGGGAGCGATGTCCAAGCCATCCATCAGATGGGTGGTCTGACCACGTATATGTTCCAAAGTTCAATCTGGTGAAACAGGCAGGCCGCCTTGAAAAAACTCAGCCCAAGTTCTTTTTTAGCCATATGTTTGCCCTGTAAACTGGGTTCGACCTGACCCGAAGGTTGCACTGGCCTGGTTTTGGGACAAGGACATCTTCCAAGTGGAACCCACCTAATGGAAGGCTTGGATCTTGTCACGAATCAATCCTAATGAAGTTCTGCTTTGTTGCAGAAATTCTTACAGAACTATCTGAAATTCAATCAAGCAATTAAAGCATCCTTTATGATTTTTGCAGAAAATCATCCACATATATAAGCAATAATCAGTTAAATTTATGATCGAAAATTACAGTTCTGAAAGAACCCAAATCGAAAAAGTGTCGAAAATTACGTTTCGGAAAGAACCCAAATCGAAAAATCGCTGAAAATTACATTTTTGAAAGAACCCAAATCGGCAAATCGTCTAAATTTACATTTTTAAAAGGATCCAAATTAAAATCGTCTAAAATTACGTTTTTGAAAGAACCAAAATCGAAAATCATCGAATTTTACGTTTCTGAAAGAACCCAAATCGAAAATCCGAAGATTTTTTTCTCACCTTATGGTGGAATCTCTCTCAGTTGCTTGAAAGTTCGAAGGTTCCCACGGAAATATGAGAGAGACGGAGACAGAGACAGAGGGGAATATTTTATACCGTATACGCGACCCGCGTCTCTACACAGTGTACGCGGGTTTTTTTCTGATTAGTGGGGTCCACGTACGGTGATCTGGCCCATTGGCCAGTTCTGTTCCACCGTTGATGTACTATGATCCAAAAATCTTCTCCACAGTACGGTTTTTTATATTTAAATTTTCTGGCCTACTGATTGACGGTTAGGAAAGGAGGCAAAACAACGGCCTACAATCTACTGGAAAAGATTCTAATCTGATCACCAGGATCATCCAAACCGTCGATTTTTGGAGCATTCTCCGTCAGCTGTGAGATCCAACAAACCAACGGTCTGGATTAGGAAATAGAGATTATGTTATACATTGCTCTTCGATAAGTGTAGGTTTTTTACTGTAATAAGTGAGGCCCTATTATCGGTGATATGAACCGTTGGTGTCATCAATCATCCCGGGTGGATTCTGCCGAAAATATTCATGATACGACAATTGCAACGATTTCAATACGTGGCACACCAGGTATCAGATAAGAAGAGAAATACAACCACGGTCCATATATTCAATGTCATGAGTTGCGTACTCTCAAAGCACGTTATCGCTATCTCGAAGGTGATACTCGCACCTTATTATTGATTAAATTAATTTGTAAGAAGGTTCCATCAAATTCGCCTCCTAGAGAAATATGGGTTTCGTCGGCAAAACTAAAAAATACACCTCAAACATACTTTTACAGTATGCAGCCATAATTTTTATGCTATTACAATATATCCCCTGAAAATTGTTTGTAATTTATTGTCTGAAAAATTATTTACAGTTCAGCGACTAAAAATTATATTTTTCCAAAAATCTTCTGAAAATAAAAATAGTGAAAAAGAAGATAGAGAGAAGATTATTGAAATTGTGATTCGGTTTGACCCAAAGATGAGTTTATATAGAATCATAAGAGATATTTTAAGACCTTTTTTATGAAAAACATCTTCTTCTATGATATCTTTTCAACAATGGTGGTGTCTTTTCAACAATGTCATCCTTCTATTTTAAATCTAAATAATGATTCATTTACCGTTCAGTAGACTTTCACGGTCTTTCCAGTCGAATTCCGGCAACCTTAGACCCTTAACCAGTATTTGTGCTCGACCCTGAGTCACACACCGTCAACCCGAGTCGACTCAACCCAAGACTTGTACCCTAGCGACCGCGTCGTCGCTGCAGTTCCAATACCGCGTCTCGCGCGCTGAGACGATACCCAGGCCAGGAGATGTGGGCCCGCGTTCGGTTCGAGGAAAACGCAGCGCATTGCAAAACCCAAGAGAATCTCTATGAAACGTCACATCAATCAATTAATCAATCAAAGTACAACCCATCACTCCATCCTATCCCTAAGTACAACTACCCTCCCCAAAAGTCAACAAGCACCTCACCTCTTATGTCACTCCACCATCCCTATCTCCCATCACCTCATTCTCTCTCTCTCATTCTCCATGGAAAAAAAAAAAAACCATCCAAGCAAGAGAGCCTCCCATGGAGAGAAGCTAGTGTGGCCCACTTCCTATCACCCAATCCCACTTTCTTTAATCAATCTCAACCGTTGAATCATGTCCTATTTAAGCTAAGATGAGGAAGAGCCAAGATCCAACGGTGGGTGCTCTTTTAAGGTTTGATTTGTGTGATTTTTTTTTTCTGTTTTGAGGGATCACGTATGGTAGAACCCATCTTGATGTATGCATTTTTCTCGAGGGACCTATGAGTGGTGGGGTCCCTCCACTACTCACGTCTCTCTCTCTCTCTTTTCCCCTTTTGTGGCCCACCTTGATGCTTGATCCACGCCATACATGCCGTGGGACCCACCTGTGTGTGGATTTCATCCACACCTTCCGTTAATCTCATAGGACCCGCATGAGGTATGTTTTATCCAAACCATCCATCAGGGGGCCACGTGTATGGGGCCACCTCAACATATGCAGCTAATGAGGCACTTGTACGGGACCCCACCTGGATGAATGTATTACATCCAACCGTCATGCCTTGGGATGTCGCTGGAATGTAAAAAAAAAGAAAAAAAAAAAGAGGAAAAACAAACATCAGCTTTAATTCAAAAGTTGATGGGTTACCCTCACATGGACTCTACCTTAATGTATGTATCCGATACACACCGTCCACCCTTTTTCTTAGTTCATTTTAGGCGTTGAGCCGGAATATGAAGCCAATCCCAACTTCTAGTGGGCCACACTATCAAAGAGATCATTTAATTAGTGATAAATCTGTTAGGGCCAACTGTAATGTTTCCATATGTCAAAAACATTCTAAATATTGGACTCGTTAGATGCATCCCGAGCCATAGGACCCAACAGGCGAACCGGATCATCATCATGTGGGGCCAACTATGAAATTCTTTTTTAAAAAAAATAATAAATATAAAAAAACTAGTTGACGCTGCTGCTTCTAGAGTCCAGACCTGTCAGTGGTAAAATGGGCAGGGAGGGTGGGCCTCACCTTAGGCTCCATTGTGATGCATGTGGAGCATCCACACCATGTAATTGATGGGTCCCCTTTAGGCATGGGAATACCCTAAAAATTCTGCCGTTCATGGCGCTCAGGTGTACCACACCACTAGTAGCAGGGGATTGAACGTTTACCTTTGAAACCCTTTTTGGGTCAGAAGAGTTTTGGATGTATACGAAATTTATTTTTCATCTTAACCCAGGTCTTTGTGACCTTATTAACAGATTGGATGGAGAGTAAACGTTATGGTGGGCCACACGTGTGGCCCCACCATGGTTGTGTTGTATCCTCACCGTCCAACCTCTGGACGGTGGGAGGCTGGGTCCACTGGAGTACTTCACGCCTGCTTTTATATACGTCATGTATATATATTATAATCTTATATTATATTATTATATTATAATATGATATAATATTATATTATGTATATAATATATATACATGTCAGTGATATACTACACGTGTGGGCCCCATGTGGGACCCACCTTTTTCGGACACGGATTGCTGGTGTACGTGTATAGCAGCTGTATAGCTGCTGTATTAAGCGTTGCCCAGTAACGTGGGACCCACCTTACATCCTAGCCGTCCATTTGTTTGAACGGTGGGTCCCCACCATATCACGCACATGATGTCCAAACCGTCCATCCATTGGCGAGCTCGTTTTAAGGCTTGAGCTTAACTGAGCCAGGTTCAAATCTCTGGTGGGCCACCACGTTGACACCACCATGATGTATTATTTCATCTACACCGTCCAAATTATGTTGGACGATGCTGGACAATGTTTGGGCATGTTGTCCAATGTTTGGGCGTGTTGTCTAATGTTTGGATGGTGCGGATTTACTTAGGAAATGGTGCGGATTTACTTAGGAAATGTTTGGACAGTGCTAATCATCATTAGTAGGACATGTGCCCCATGGAATAATTGTGTACATGGTACACATGTTACACCTACAACTGTTGAAATGATTTTGATGTAGTCCAAGCCCACTTGAGGCCCATTGGTGCGGCCCATCCATGAGGCCCATCATGATGTATTTTGGCCCATGTGCAGGGCCCACCTGTTATGTATTGTTAGGCCTGTGTAGCATGGCCCATATGATGTATTCGAAGCCCGGATACGTGGCCCACCTGTTGTGTATTTGTGGCTCAAGTATGAGGCCCATTGTGTTGTGTAGCAGGCCCATTGATGCAGCCCACTTGATGTGTATGAGGCCCATTAGTGCGGCCCATTAATGCGGTCCACTTAGCGTATATGAGGCCCATATGATGAGGCCCAACTTGATGTCCACAAGACCCATTATGAGGTGTATTAGGCCCTTATCGTTTAACCCATTGTGACATGTATTAGGCCCATGACGCGTTGCCCATTTGATGTATACGAGACCCATGTGTAGGGCCCACCTATTGTGTATTCGAGGCCCATGGGTTGTGGCCCATTGTGATGTATTTGAGGCTCATGGGCGAGGCTCAATGTGATGTATGTGTGGCCATTACATTGCATACAAATCCCTCATGTGGGTCACTCCTTGGGAGCAATGTTGGTTAGATGTCCACATTAGTGGGCCTTATTAAGCCCATTCTTACCGATTCTGATTGTCGTGACCGATTGTTGATTCTGATTATCGATCGATTCTGATTGTCATGACCGATTGCCGATTCCGATTGTCGTAACCGATTTGTCGATTATGATTATCAATTGATTCCGATTGTCGTGACCGATTGCGGATTCTGAATGATGTGGCCGATTTGCCGATTTTGATTATCGATTAATTCCGATTATCGTAACCGATTGCCTATTTCGATTGACGTGATCGATTTGCCGATTCTGATTATCGATTGATTCCGATTGTCATGACCAATTGTCGATTTCGATTGACGTGACCAATTTGCTGATTCTGATTATTGATCGATTCTGATTGTCATGATCGATTGTCGATTCCGATCGACGTGACCAATTTACAGATTTTGATTATCGATTGATTCCGATTATCGTGACCGATTGACGATTTCGATTGACGTGACCAATTTGCCGATTATGATTATCGATTAATTCCGATTGTGTGACCGATTGTCGATTCCGATTATCGTGACCGATTTGCCAATTCTGATTATCAATTGATTCCGATTGTCGTGATCGATGTCGATTCTGGACCGATTTGCGAATTTTGATTATCGATTAATTTCGATTATCGTGACCGATTGTCAATTTCGATTGACGTGACCGATTTACCGATTCTGATTATCGATTGATTCCGATTGTCATGACCAATTGCCGATTCCGATTGACATGACTGATTTGCCAATTCTGATTATCGATCGATTCTGATTGTCATGACCGATTGCCGATTCCGATTGTCGTGACCGATTGTCGATTTCGATTGACGTAATCGACTTGCTGATTCTGATTATCGATTGATTCCGATTGTGTGACCGATTGCTGATTCCGATTGATGTGACCGATTTGCCGATTCTGATTGTCATGATCGATTGCCAATTCCGATCGACGTGACCGATTTACCGATTCTGATTATCAATTGATTCCGATTGTCGTGACCGATTGTCAATTTTGATTGACGTGGCTGATTTGCCGATTCTGATTATCGATTGATCCGATTGTGTGACCGATTACTGATTCCGATTGATGTGACCGATTTGCCTATTCTGATTATCGATCGATTCCGATTGTCGTGACCGATTGCTGATTCGATTGACGTGACCGATTTACTAATTCCGATTATCGATCGATTCCGATAATCGAGGCCAAGTCTAATTGTTGAGGTCGATTCCGATTTGTCGAGGCTGAGTATCGAGGTCGATTTTGATTTGTCGAGACCTATGTGATGAGGCCTATTGTGATGCATTTGAGGGCTAGGCTGTAAAACCCGTGTCCTGGTCCGTACCGTTCCGTTGGCTTCCGCGGTCCTTCCGGTCAAATTCCGGCAACCTTCGTACCGTATCCGACGTTTCCGCGCGATCCTAAGCCAGGTCCTGCGCACCGACATCGGCTCGACCCGAAACTTGTATCATAGCGACCGCGTCGTCGCCGCGGTTCCAACGCCGCGACTCACGTACCGAACCGATACCCAGGCTAAAAGATGTCGATCTGCATTTATTCCGAAGAAACACCGCGCGTTGCGGATTTCGAGGGAATCTCTACAATTAGTCCCATCAATCAATTATAAATGCATCCCTTACCCCAAGTACATCAACCCATTCCCTCTTTTTCAAAAGTCCACTCTCTTTCCACCTCACCATTCCTCTTTTTCCCATTTTCAACAACAACCATACTTCTTTTTCAAAAATTTTAACCCAACCCATCACCCATCTGTAACATACGAAATTTTCACTGTTTTAGATTTCCAAAAAAAAAATCCATCAATTTTTATTTTTTAATTTTATTTAATTAACCTAAATATTACTTAATAACCATTAACACTCAATGTTAGTGTATACAGGGGTGGTACCAGTAAAGAGTTGCACCAGTCCAATTAATCAGCCGTAGGAAGCAAAAGAATTCGCCCGATCACTTGAACATCAGGTGTAGTGTAACGTCCGATCCAACCAGAACAGTGTCCTGGGGCATCCATGTAGGATTTGCCATAGGACTGTTCATTTAAGCACTCATAGTGAGGTATCACAAATAAATTAGACCAAGATTAACTCAATTGAATAGGTCAGACGGGTCCTGATAGATCCTGATGCGGGTCTCCAAGCCAGATGGTCGTTAACACCTAGCGACAGCCCGTGCGGGCTATACCGCGGCACGGGAAGGTCAGAAAATTATAAAAATTTAGGGGAGTATAGATCTCACTGGGCTTGGGAACCATCGCGAACCACGGACCCAGTGGACACCCAGAAGTGGAATCTGGCACTTTCCAGATGCGCCCCACCAATTCTAGAATTGGAATCTAACACGGGTAAATAAAACCGAGATTTCAGCCATTTCAGCCGTCGAATTTCTTCCAAATTTATGGCAAAGGTCTAATATATTTTTCTACGCCCGCCCACAAAATCTGGGTCCTGATTGTGGCACGGTGATCGTTGATCGCGAATCAGACCATGCGACCAAACCTCATGCCCGATCATCCCTAAATTTTACATGGCCCTTCATTAGGACATGGAGCACGCATCCTATAAGTTTCATGGCCAAAGGGCTACCAAAACTGCCCCGATTCTCCAAACAATCTCTAGACCGCTCGTTGGTGGACCACTAGTTCCAAAACTATAGAATAATGTCCATCTTACTGGGCTTGACCTCTATTGCGAGAGTCGGACCGGGGTATTGTCCGGAACCGCTCAACTTGAGCCGAATGACGAGTGCGTGAGAAGTGCAAATACCCTAAAGGAATGAGTTGGAACTTAAGTGCATTAAGTCGTCCACTCTTATGCAAAATTGAGGATTTCGGACCGTTGGTTTGCGACCAAACTTTACCCGTGGAGTAGGGATATTTTTCTGCTCATATCCGTATAATCGCGGCCCTGATCGACTATCGGTGACCGTTGAACAGGCTTTTAATTATATCTGTCGATCGGCACGTCCAAATGGCAGGCCGATCATATACATACGTAGATCATCATTAGGGCCAATTATCCAACGGTAGGTGTCGACTCCTATGCCCCATAGTGGGCCCTAGAGCTTAGAAAAATCCTCTCATAGGTCTAGTATAGTAAAAACCTAGCACTTAGGGCTATTTGTACCAATCTGGCATTATAAAAAGGGCCTCATTTGGGGCACCCCTCTCCCCATACGAATTTGCCCTAGGGAGAGAAAGAGAGAAAGAGGAGAAAAGAGGAGAAAGAGAGAGGGAGAATGAAGAAGGGAGTGAAGGTGGACCCTAGATCAAGGTGAGGCCCAAAGAATCAAACCCCACAACTCCCTACCTCTTCTCCAAGAAGAATCCCTCCTCTACGACCGCCCATTCATCCCATTGATCGTCTAGGTAAGACCTATCACCCCTTTTTCCTTAAAACCTTTGTGATGAGAAGGGATTTCATGAATTTCTAACATGCAAATAGTTGTTTTAAGGAATCCGGCCGTCCGACCCCAAAAGCCCTCATTCCTAGGTCGTTTCCAAGATCTCAACGATCCATAGGTGCGGACTATTATCCTTAGGTGGCCTAGCACCAACTATAGTTGGAGTTTAATGATTTTGTTTGCTTAGTATGTTGTATGGAAGAATCTAAAGGAACCTAGAGATGACACGTTATTGAAATTGTATAAGTTGCAAGTTTATTTCTCTTTGATGATTAATCTTGCTTCTCTCATGATCTAGTGTATGGATGATTATATGCTCATGTTTGGGTGATTTCTTTTCTCATATGTGTTACTTTATATTGTGTATGATTCATTTGCTCTTATGTATTTGATCCCTTGAGGTGTAGGAAGTGCTTAACTTCCTCACCAACCCACACTACACACATACACTTTATTCATGATATTAATAGTTTGCTTACTAGAGAAATTTGAATTATATGTTGAGCAACATGAGAACATAGTGTTGAATATGTTTGATGTTACATTGGTAGTTAACATGCTATGAATCCATATTCCTACCCTTGGGTTCTTCAGGAACATGAGGAGAGCGAAGGTGGTTCCGTTGGTAGGACCACCTTGAGGCTAAACCCATAGGTTTGGACGAGTACGTGTGGGCGGCAGTATTTAGGCTACATGGGTCGCTTGTACCCGATGTCGTTCCGCCACATACTTGCCTGGGCTCGTGCGGTTTAGTCCACTGGCTGACCCACCTAGTTTGTTAACCTTGCTTGCTCACATATGTATGGAAACTGGAATACCCTACTACCGTTGTAGCCCATCGATACTGGATGGAATATTGATCCACAGTCTCGTGAGTCGGGCATGGTGGAATGAGACACTATGTCCGAGACGCGCCTCCCCGTAGTGACCGCGAGCGACCCCACATCCATCACCCCCCATGTGCTTGAAGTCGGGGATGGGGAAAATCCGACGGGGTCAAGGATCGCGGGGTCTCGGCCTCACACATTGGGGGGTCTTGGCCTAGCAACTAGTTCAGGGCATTTGATACGTGGGGTGTATCAGATTCCCAAATCTGCTGGATGAATGGACTTAACTAAGAACTCGGTTAACATCATCATTGCATGGCATTAGCTAGGTTGGCGACTCGACAGTCGAGGTCGCACTGAGGGAGTGTTGGCATTTGCGATCGTTAGATGTTGTCGCACGAGGGAGTGTTGTGGTGAGGGCATACATCATATCATCCTGCATGCATGCACATTAACAAGACTAGATAGATGTTTATGATTAATTGCTTTTCATTAAATTCTTATTATAAGTGATGCTTGTTACAACTTATGGCTAATAGCACCCACTGAGTTGATCACTCACTCCCACTCTGGGGCGGTGTTTTAAAACACCAACCAGACCCGTTCATAGATGCAGGTGATACAGATTTCGTGAAGCCTGGCGATGCGAACCTCGAGGAGGAGGACGAGTTCCCTTACTTCCAGTTGATGAGCAGGACCCCGTCGGATCAGTAGATGGGTTGTTGGATCACCGAGCAGCGGCTCAACTTTATTTCTTTGGACATGTCATTCTTTTTATGAATTTTGTTGGGAGTCACCTTGTGCGCCCGTTTGTATTCTTTTGGACATGTGTATATATAGGTATAGTTGTTTTCCTTCTATTTCAGTAGACTTGTGTGGTTGTGCTTCATGTTCTAGGAAATTCCAGAATGCGCGTTTAGACTGGATTAATCGCATATTAATGAAAATTTCAACCCAAACCATACCTTCCATCACCTCTCCTTACATCACCCATCACTCCATCACCTCATATCACCCATCACTTCTCTCTCCCTCATTTCTCCCAAGCAACTCAAGCCTCACACGTCCAAGCTTCCCTCTCCCTCCCAAGTGTGGTCCACCTTCTCATCTTCCATCTACACCCTCTTATCTCTCATCCACGCCATTAATCTCCCATCATCCACCGTCCAAGGCTAAGGCAAGGAGCATTTGAGGCCAAGGGAGCAAGGAGAAGGCTTAAAGGTGGGTGATCCACCGTTGAAATCTTGATCTTTAGGGCCCACTTGTTGTGCGACCCATTTTGATGTATGTATCAATGGAGGGCCCATAGTGGCGGGGTTCCTCCTCTCTATCTCGCCGTATATTTCTCTCTCTCTCTTTCGTTGTGATGGTGTGGATCCCACCAATGTGTTATATCTACCCCATCCATCTACATCAGACGGTGTGGCCCACCCTATTGCAGGTGATGATCCACACCATCCACTATTTGGATGGGCCCAATGCATCTTTATATATATATGTTATATTTTATAATATATATATATATATATATATAATATAATATAATATGTATTATATATATATAATATAATATATATATTATATGTATATATTTGCTTGGCCACGTTCATGTGGGACCCACCACAATGCATGTGTTTATCCACACCGTCCAGCGTCACTGGACGTTGGACAGTGACGGGCGAGCCTGTCATGGAGTGTGTATACTGGCATGGGTGTGTACTTAAAAAAAAGAAGAAGAAGTGGTGGGCCTCTCATGCAAGCCCCACCTTGATGTATAAGTCAAATCCAAGCCGTTCATCCTCTTCCTCAGATCATTTTAGGCGTTGAGCCGGAAGTTGAGATCAATCTGATAATCATACGGGCCATACCATGGGAAACAGTAATGTGTACCGTTAAAACCCGCTTTGATGTTTTTATTCGCCAAAAATATGCTACATATCAGGCTTGTTTGGATGGTCTTGAGATATGGAAGCCAATGAACGGGGTGAATTTTTCTGATGAGGGCCCCACCTGTGAAAAACCGTGAGAAAACGGTATTTAAAAAAAAATAAAATAAAATTTTTGCAGCAGCAGCGCTGCTGCTGTCAGAAGACGCAGGCAGCGCGCCTGCGGCTGCTTGGGCGGGCGGACGGCCTGGCAGGGCCCTCGCGGCCCAACTGTGGGCCCCACCTTGATGCGTTTCGCCCATCAGCACCGTGCATTTGATGGGTCCCCACGGACCAGCCGTCCATCCCAAAAATCAGCCTTATACGGAACTCATGTGGGCCACACCATTTAAAATCATGTGAAGACATGCCAAAACATATAAAATCACTTGGTGGGGCCTACCTGAGTTTTGGATGTTGCTGAAATTTGGTCTGGACCGTCAGCCAGGTGGGACAATATAATGGGTGGGCTGAATTTGTGAACCACGTTTCGGTGGACCCCACATCCACCCCCAGGTCCAGGTGACCTTATAAACAGGTTGGATGTCAAAAAAAATAAAATGTCACGGTGGGCTCCCTGTCCACATGACCTCATCAACAGGTTAGATGAAAAATAAACATTACGGTGGGCCCCTCCCTGACCACGTGGCCCTATGAACGGTTGGGTGCAAATAAACATTCCAGTGGGCCCTTGGTCCACACGACCCTATCAACAGGTTGTATGGAAAATAAACATTTCAGTGGGCCCATTTTGGACGGAAAGTAAATATTATAGTGGGCCCTATCCAGGCCCACGTGACCTTATGAATAGATTGGATGATAAATAAATATTACAGTGGGCCCTACCCTGGTCCACATGACTTATGAACAGTTGGTTGGAAAATAAACATTATGTTGGGCCCTAGGTTGCTTGGAAAATAAACACTACTGTGGGCCCCGGTCTGAATGACCTTATCAATGGGTTGGATGGAAAATAAACATTATGGTAGGCCCCACACGGGACCCACTTATGTATGTATTGTAAACCATACCCTCCATTAGAGTGGGCTCCATCATGATGCATGTGTTTCATCCAACTGTCCAACTATTTTGGAGATAATTTAAAGCCCATTGTTGAGGCCCACCTTGATTTGTATAGGGCCCATATTATAAGGCCCATTGTGAAGTATGTAAGAATCGTGTGTTAAGGCCCAGCTTGATGTATTTGTGGTCTGCCCCCCTCTAAGGCCTACTTGAGATAAATGAACTCATGGTTTGAGGCCCATTTGGAGTATTTGGGCCCTTGGGTCGAGGCCCAACAAGATCTATATAAGACCCATTACAACTTGATTCTACCATGGTTCATGTGTTGACTATTGTAGCGGGCTATGCCTTGGGAACAATGTTAGTTTGACGTCTACATTAAATGGATAATGTTGGTTAAATGTCCGCATTATAACTCTCCCTAAGGCCCACTAATAGGCCCATACTTGTAGAAGTAGGCTGTCTAGGCCCATCCCCGTAATATGCAGAGCCCATCTCTTTATATATGTTTAGCATAGATCCATGATTCATGATCATACGCATCATATGTATGCCTGATATGAGAAGTGACTGATCATAGCATATGCCTTCGGGCAGATCGTTATAGGCTCCCTGATAGGCGGAGTCGCCCCACATGAGCGCTCGGTACGCGCAGAATTGTTGCATGTTTGGTAGGGTGGTTCATACACTTGTATTTGTGTGATCATGATTATTATATGTCCTAGCAACATTAGGACCATAGCCTCCACAGATTCATCGTGGGTGGCTGGGTTGGATACCGAAAATGTTTGGTTCTAGCATACGGGCGCCATAGATGTCCTTGGGTGAAAATTTCTAAACGCGATGGTACCAGAGGATGACTCCAATGTCGAGACCAAGTGGATATATGAGCGCACGAGGGCCGAATACAAGGAGGCTGCGTCTCTTACTGTGTCATGGTCGGTTGGAAAGGGGTGTGGCCTTACTCGCCCGAGGGTAGGGGGCAGTACTAGGCTGAGTTTGACCAGCTCGTGAATGGGTCCGCTATTGACGTGCCGGATAGGTATTAGTAGACTATTAGCCAGGCGTATAATGAGGTTTCTTACGCTCATTTGAACTGTGCGGCCTGGAGAGCGGCAGTGCCTCTTGGAGTGTACTAAACCCCGGTGATTATCCAGAATGAGAACTGTATTGATACATGTTGAGGATTGGCATGCTTGAGTTGCATCTCGCATCGCATGATCGTGTTATGGCCGATGACATTCATATCTTGCACCGCATAGCCTTGGTACAGCTGATTGCATTCATGTACTCATCACCATGATTTCGTATTACTCTAACCTGCACACACTTACACCACCCTCTAAGCTTTCTATAAGCTTATGCACGATTGATGCGTGCAGGTGACGCCAGGACGTAGCCATAACATGGTAGCAGCAGGAGCGTGCAGACGAGCTTTGGAGTTTCTATCTTTTGCATTATCCTGTATTTCTCCTTTCAAGCACATTGTACTCAAAAGTTTTTGATCATAGTGGATTTTGTGATAGTGTTCTTGTGGTTATTGTTCGTGGGTTATGCTTTTGGTTATGCTCATTATGAATCAGACTGATGATTATAAATCCTCCTTTTACTATCCCAAGATCGAAACCTGGTGAATGGGTGCCGGGAGCCGAGAATGGGGTTCTACGGAGACTGTCGGCGCCGGATTCGGCGATCGGGAATTTTGTGAGCCCGGTTTCCAAGTTCGGGGTGTGACACAGGCGATGGAGCCCATTGTGATGTGTATTAAGCTCTTGAGTGAGGCCTATGATGTTGTATATCAGGCCCTTTGTGAGGCCATGGGTCTAATATATGTTAGGCTTTATGTGGGCCACTCCTTGGGGGTAATGTTGGTTAAATGTCCACATTGTTGAGGCCGATTGTCGATGCCGATTGTCGGTGCCAGTTATTGATACCGATTATGAGTGTGTGACAGCATAACATCACAATACATGCCCATACGCATCATCTGCATGTTTGTTATGAGATGTGGTTGACCATTGCATATGACATTAGGCATGTTGTTATGAGACTCCCTGATAGGCAGAGATTATCTCGCATGAGTACACGGTATACGCAGGATTGATGCATGACTGGATGGTATGACTCATGCATCTTGCATTGTGTGTTGTGATACTGTACGCCCTAGCGACATCAGGGTCGTAGCCTCCACAGGTATTTCGTGGATGACCAGATAGGACACCGAAAATCTATTCTACATGGGGTGTTATAGATATCCCTGGGTGAAAGTCCTTAAACACTCTTGGTTCTAGAGGTTGCTCCAACGTCTAAACCGAGTGAATGTATGAGCAAATGGGGGCCGTATACCGTTAGGCCGCGTCTCCCACTGTGTCATGATCAATTGGAAGGGGGTACGACCTTACCCATCCAAGAGGAGGGGGCAATGTTAGGCTGAGTCTGACCAGTTCAAGGAATGGGTCCGCTATTGACGAGCCGGGCCTGATATTGGCAGGTGGATAGTGAGGTCTCTTCCACTCACCTTGTTGCGCACGATGGGGCGACAACCTGGTTTGGAGTGTAATAGACCCCGGTGATTTTCTAGAGAGGAACCGTACTAATATGTGGACTTATTGAGTAGGAGTTGCATACTCATGCATTCATTTCATTCACTATCCACTCGGGCTGGTGGTACGCAACTAATTGTTGTGTACCTTCGCATGGCCAAGATTTCGGTTGGGCGTGTGACTAACCTGAGATCAGGAGTTTATCATATTGAGTCTGGCTATCCAAATTTAAGTATAGGACTGATTTGGATAGAAGTCCATTGTGATGGATCTCGTAGCTTACGATACTACGTATTATTATCCCGACTTCACACTCCAGCTTGGTCATTTCATTCGCATCGTATATTGCATTGCATCATCAGCACATAGTATTTGGCTTATTGTCTTCGCATTGCATAACTGATCCACATTGCTTCCTCAGTAAATGATATTGGCTATTATATTTTTGCATTGCATATCTTGAATAAGGCTGATGGTATTTATGGATCTATCAATATGTTTTCGTATTATTTTGATATTGTATGATTTATGGGCCTGTCAGTATTTCCGCTTACTCTGATTACGTTGATATTGCTTACTTGACACTTATCTTGTGCACACACTTTCACCACCTATTAAGCTTTCTAACGCAGGGATGAACGTGATGAGGACGATCATCGTCTTCCTCAAGGATAACTACTCCGAATCCACGGAGCTTCTCTGGACTCCTCACAGAGACTTCTCGAATCCACAAGGAAAGAAAGCAAGAAAATAGAAATAAATTCTAATAAAATTCGAAATAAATTAATTGATGAATAAAAATGAGTTCACAACCCTTTAAATAGGGGTACCAAGCAATGGGAAAGAAATCTGAATCAAACTACAACTCAAACTCCTAGAATCCGTGACTTACTATAAATAGTAAACTTACTATTTATAGACAGTCGTGATGTCTACTAGTGCGCAAGGTTTTTGGCCAAAAATAGTAAGTGTCCTATTTGGCTTCACCAAACCGTTCTCCTAATTATTCTAAGCTCTTTTCACGTTGGGCGCAACTCCTAAAGCCCGACGGATGAAGAGTTATAATCAAATTAAAACTTACTATTTATAGTAAAAATGAAATTAAAATAGGGAAACGACCGTCGATCTAGGGATTTTTCACAATTCTGGGCTGCGCAACCCTGCGTAGCGGGTTGGTTGGCTTTAGTAGCTCGTTTTACCCCAAAATCATATATTTTACGTCAGATAACCCATTCCAGATTGCAAGATACGTCCGATTTAAGGTCCGATTGTCTGGATCACTTCTGTCATCGACCGGGCCTTTTCCGATCCATCTTGGCCATGTAACTGTCCGCGACCCACTCTACATCACTTTCTATAAGCTTATGCACGATAGATGCATGCAGGTGGCGTTAGGTTGCAGTAGCATTGAGCTTGGAGTGTGCAGCAAACTTGTGAAGCTTTGATTTTTAACATATGTATTTCCCTTTCAGCACTGTATTCAACTATTTATATTAGTGGATATGTGATGACGATGTTGCCTTTAGGATTTGGATATACTTGTGGTTATGCTTATTACGAGATAAATGTACATCGAAAAATCCTCCTTGTAGGATCCCAGGATCGGAATCTGGCGTATAGGTACTAAGAGCCGAGAATGGGGTACTACGGAGGCTGTCGGCACCGGATTCGACGATCGGGGTTTTTGTGAGTCCGATTTCTGGGTTTGGGGCGTGACAGAAGTGACCGTGAAGTGAAGGGAATTGACCGTGGAATACATGGAAATGACCGTGAAATGAAACGGAATTGCCGGAAATGACCGTGAAATGCATGGAAATGACCGTGAAGTGAAGCGAGTTAACTGTGAAATGGATGGAAATGACCGTGAAGTGAAGGGAATTGACCGTGAAATGCATAGAAATGATCGCGAAATGAAACGGAATTGCCGGAAATGATTGTGAAATACATGGAAATGACCATGAAGTGAAGCGAATTGTAACATCTTGGATTTTCACTGTTTTGGATTTCAGAAAATCCTTAAAAATTTTTTAATGTAATTAACTTATATTATCACTTACTGACCATTGACACTCAATGCTAGTTTATACACGGGTGATACCAATAAAGAACCGCACAAGTCCAATTAATCAACCGTAGGAAGCCAACGAATCCGCCCGATCACTTGAACATCAAGTTTAGTCCCATGATTTAATCACGTAGGGCCCAAATCTAACCGACCCATCGCTAACTAATCAAGATAATCATAACTAAATTAAATATCTAATAGAAGCCGAGTCAGATAAGGCCCGAATCTTGACTAATAGATTAAATCAACCTCGTTACTCTTTTAGCCTAAAACCGACGGTTTAGAGTAAACATGACCAAATCTCCACTTTCACTACTTATAAATAGGTCACACTATGAACATAATTAATCTAAACCCTAATCATTGCCTACGAGAAATCTCAATACCCAATTCATTCCAGAAATGCCCCGATTTTTCGAACAAGCTCTAGACCGCTCGTTGTTGGGCCACTAGTTCCAAAACTATAGAATAATGTCTGTCTTACTGGGCTTGACGTCCACCGTGGGAGTCGAATCTGGGTACTGTCCAGAATCACTCAACTTGAGCCAAAGGACGAATGCATGAGAAGTGTAAATACCTTAAAGGAAGAGGCTGAAACTTAAGTGAATTGGGTCGTCCACTCTTATACAAAGTTGAGGATTTCGGATCGTCGGTTTATAACCAAACTTCATACGTGGAGTAAGAATATTTTTCTGCTTATATCCGTATAGCCGCGACCTTGATCGACCATCGGTGACCGTTGAACAAACTTCTAATCATATTTGTCGATCAACGCATCCAAATGGCAGGATGAATATGTCCCTACGTAGATCATCATTAGGGCTAACTATTATATGGTGTATATCAATATGTACACCCCGCAGTGGGCCCTAGAGGCTAGAAAAATCCTCCCATAGGGCTAATATAGTAAAAACTCAATCCTTAGGGCCATTTACACCAAATCTGGCACTATATAAATGTCACGTCCCAAACTTGGAAAACGGGCTTACAAAATTTTCGATCGCCGAATCTGGTGCCGACATCTTCCTTAGTGCCTCATTCTCGGATCCTGGCACTCACGTGCCCAATTCCGATCCTGGGATCCTACAAGGAGGATTTTCAGTATGATTTTTTTTTTGTAATCGAGCATAACCAAGTCACAAGAACAACATCATCACCACATATCTACTAATATAATCATTTGAGTACAATACTGAAAATGAAATACATGCGCATAATAAAATCTCCAGAAGCTCTGCCACACGCTCTTACCCCAGCTCGACTGCGTCTTATCGTCACCTGCACGCATCTATCGTGCATAAGCTTATAAAAGCTTAGAGGGTGGTGTAAGTGTGTGCGCAAGGCAAGCGTCAACTGTACAATATCAGAGTAATGCAGAAATATGTGGTAAGTCCATGAATGCTATCAGCTGTACCAAAGTTATGTGATACAAGACATGAATGCTATCGGCCATACCAAGGCCATGCGATGCGAGGCTTATGTAGCCAAATATCATATGCGAGATGCAAAGCAAGCATGTCAGTCCTCATCAAGTACACATATCAGTACAGTTCCTCTTTGAATATCACTGGGGTCTAATACACTTCACACTGACCGCCTCCTCCCTACCTACACAGCCAAATAAGTGGAAGAGACCACACTATCCGCCTGACCAGTAGTCTGTCAATACCTACCCAACTCGTTGATAGCGGACTCATTTACGAGCTGATCAAACTCAGCCTAGCTTATAGCCCCCTCACTCGGGCGGATAAAGCCACACCCCCTTCCAATCGATCATGACACAGTGGGAGACGCGGCCTATTGGTATTCGGCACTCGGGCGCTCGTGTATCTACTCGGTGTAGACGTTGGAGCATCTCCTGGTACCAAAAAGTTTATGAGATTTTTAGCAAAGGACATCCTAAATGCCCATAATGCTAGAGTCAATATTTTCGGTATCTAATACGACCATCCACGATGTACCCGTGGAGGCCACGACCCTGATGTCGTTAGGGCGTGCAGTGATCACGACACACAATGCGAAATGCATGAGTCACACCGTCAGTCATGCAGCAATCCTGCGCGTACCGCGCGATCATGTGGGTCACTCCGTCTTATAAGGAGTCCCGTAAATATCTCAGCCCAACGGCTTATGCAATGATCAAACATTCCTCATATCAAGTATACATATGATGCGTATGGGCATGAATCATTGAGTTATACTAAGCATATTATAAAGTGATGAGTTATTAACAAGTATGGGCCTATCAATAGGCCCTAAAGAGAGTTACAATGCGGACATTTAACCAACATAGTACTTACAATGTAGACATCAAACCATCATTGCTTTCAAGGTATAACCCGCCATAAAGGTCAACACATAAACCACGGTGGAATCACATTCAATGGGCCTTATGTACATCCCATTGGGCCTTGACCCACGGGCCTCCAATACATAAAACGGGCCCCATAACTTGAGCCTCATATATATCAAGGTGGGCCTCAGCGGATGGGCCATAACTACATCAAGATGGGCCTAATCATATGGGCCTCATATATATACCAAGTGGGCCTCAACAACGGCCATAAATAAATCAAGATGGGCCTAATCATAAATCCCAAAAATCATATTGGAGGATCATTTGGACCATACCACAAATGGCAACGAAGATAATAATTTTCACGGTCAAATAAACCACAGGGCCGACTATAAAGCTTATTTGCCAATCAATCCAATCATAGGGTCATAAAGACCAGGATCAAAAGGGAAAACAAATTCCCCATTGATCCAGAACTTCCGTGACCCAAATGGGTTTCAATGATAGACGTTCAAATCCCACTATTTCTTTACAGTGTAGCCCACCTGATCAAAGGGTTGGTCACATCATGGTGTGGCCCGCCGTGGTGTATTTGAGATCCAACCTATTCATAAGTTAAGATGGAGATAGATGAAGTGAAAACAAAAAAATAAGCTTGATCAGCAACTTATGTGGCCCCTAAGGAATTTGAACGAGTGGATGTCACTGTCCATATGGTGGGGTCCACGTCCAGTGATGGACGATTAGGATATAACACATACTACATGGGGTGGCCCACCGTCTAGCCCTCTGGACGGTGTGGACCAGCACATACATCACGGTGGGGCTTGACCGGTGCAGCACCCGTGTTAGGGGGGCCAGGTATAGATAAAACACATACATCATTATGGGTCCAACGTGGGCCCACCTTAATGTTTATATGCCATCCAACCCGTTGATAAGGTCACACTGACCTGGATGAAAGGAAAAACAAATTTCATACTGATTCCAAAACTTTTGTGATCTAAAAAAGGGTTTCAATGGCAGCCGTTCAATCACACTGCTTCCTGCCATGTGGGCCACCTGAGTTCCGGATAGGGCTGATTTTAGGGGTGACCCACAGCCAGAAGGGGGCCCACCTAATGTAAGGTGTGGATGTACATTACACATCATGGTGGGGCCCACGGCTAGGACTGTGGTCCCTGGCCCGTCCGCCTGACGCAGCAGTGTCCTACTGTAGCGTCAGCAGCAGGCGCTACACCTATTCATTTTTTTAAAAAAAGCGTTTTTCTATGGTTTTCCACAGGTGAGGTCTGCATCAGAAGAATCCACCCCGTCCATTGGTACCCATAACTCAAGGCAAGCCAAATAAGCCCAATATTCGCTATATGTTGGTGTATCAAAACATCAGGGTGAATTTCAATGGTAGAAAACATTGTTTGCTATGCTATGGCCCACCAGAAATTCGGATCAGCTTCATTTTTCGACTCAACACCTAAAATGATCTAAGGAATGGAATGAACGGCTTGGATTAAAAACATACATCAAAGTGGGGCCTGCATGAGTGACCCGCCCAAAAGCTTGTGAATCAAGCTAATACTTGTGTTTTAAATTGACGTCCAGCGTCCCTGAACGCTAGACGGTTTGTGCAAACCACGTACACAAGGTGGGCCCTGCTCAAGTGGGCCACTAAATGATGGATGGTGTGGAGACAACGCATATATAAAGTGAGCCACACTTACAAATGGCTTGGATTAAATACATGCTTCATGGTGGGGTCCATCTGAGTGGGCCACATGGCCATATTATTACATATAAATAAAAAAAGGAAAGAAAGAGGGAGAGAGAGAGAGAAGAGGGACACGTGTAATGGAGGGCTCCGCCATTATGAGCCCTCCCTTGCATTCAATCATACATCAAGTGGGTCCCAATACATGTGGGCCCACCAAATCAAAGATCAACGGTGGAGATTCCTTCTCCACCTAAAATGGACGGTCTAGATGACCTCTTTTCATACAAGGAAAATAAACATCATGATGGGGTCATGGAGAATGGCCCTATCATGGAATGATAATGAAAATTAAGGTGGGACATTGGCCACGTCAAGGGTCCAAAGTGAGATCCATACCATCAATTGGTAGGCCTCACTTGGCTCATCATAAAAATATGAAAATCTAGCCTATAGAAGTACCCACCGTTCGATCTTCTTGGTCCGATGGAAAGCCGAAATCCTTGTGTCTCACTTTGATGGTGGAAGATGAGAAATGAATGGGTATGATGAAGGAATTTGGGATGGGAAAGTGGACTACATAACCCACTTTCTCTCCTTAGAAATGCATGGACGTCCACCACTTCTTTTGGTTGCTAGGAATTTGTGTTTTGAGAAAGAGAGAGAGAGAGAAGGGATGGTTGTAAGAGTGATGGATGTGAGGTGAGTGATGGGGTACTTGACATGTATGGGTGTGTAAGAGAGAGGGTGAGAAAGAGTTGACTTTAGGGTTACTTGACTGGAGAAAGAAAGCATGGGTTACTCTTGTACTTGACATGAGGTAATTGATTGATTGATTTGAGTGATTGATTGATGGGAGATGATGTAGAGATTCTCTTGAGATTGCAAAAGTGCGGCGTTTTCTACGAAATAAACACCGGCCTACATCTCCATGCCAGGGTATCGGATCAGTATGCAAGACGCGGTGTTGGAACTGCGGCAACGGTGCGGTCGCAATGGTACAAGTCTTGGATTAAGCCGACTCAAATCTACAGGATACGACTTAGGGTCGCATGCAAATGTCGATCATAGGTCGCACGTTGCCGTAATTCGACGGGAAGGATCGCGGAAGTCGACGGAACAGTACGGGCTAGGATACGACGAAACAGTATGGGCTCGCAACATGTTTGTTAACTATGTCTGCTCATGCCTGTATGGAACCTGAAACACCCTTCAACCACTGAAGCCCATTAATAACCATCTGAAATCGATCCATGACTTGAGAGCTGGGCATGGTGGAATGAGACACCATGTTTGAGCTGTCGGCCTATACTGGGGTGACGAGCCTCTCTGTAGTGACCGCGAGCCATCCCTCTTCTCAGCACTCCCTATGTGCTTGAATCGGGGATAGGGAACTAGATGGGATCAAGGATCGCGGGGTCCTGGCCTCGCACGTTGAGGGGTCTTGGCCTCGCAACTAGTTGAGGGCAATGATACATGGGGTATACCAGTTTTTTCAATCTTCTGGATGAACGAAATTAACTAAATACTCGGCTAACATTATTCACGCATCGCATTAGCTAAGATTTGGTGACTTGGCAGTTGAGATCGCAATGAGGAAGTGTTAGTCATGCGCGATCATTAGACGAAGTCACTCAAGGGAGTGTTGTTGTGAGGTCATGCATCATATCATAATACATGTACATGCATTAACAAGACTAGTTTGAGATCAGTGAATGTATGTATTTCATTGAATTCATCATATAATTGCTGCTTGTTGTAATTTAAGGCTAATAGTAACCACTGAGTTAGCTACTCACTCCCACTTTAGGACGATGTTTTAAAATACCAACCAGACCCTTTACTAGATGAAGGTGAGGCGGAGCTCGACGAGTCGAGCGAGGTAAACATGGATGGGGTTGAAGAGCTTCCCTACTTCCAGACTTTTGGCGGATCCTTTTAGTTTGAGTTCGGGCTACCGCAAGGTATGGATCAGGGCTCTAGTCACTTTGGGTAATGTGTGGGTGGGACTAGTTCCCTATTTAGATAACTTGAGATTTGTGGTTTAGATACTTTTATATTTAGTAACACTCGATACTGCTTTATGATTTAATTACGCTGTATGCCTTGTTAAACTCTCTATTGTTTATAAGATCATCCAAATGTAATTACAATTTGAAGCCCATTAGGGCACCTATGGCACCTGAGAATTTGGGAGCCGAGTCCCTTCACGGTCCTTGAAAACCCGGGGTGTTACACGAATTGATTGTGAAATGCATGGAAATGACTGTGAAGTGAAACGGAATTGTCCAAAATGACTGTGAAATGCATGGAAATGATCGTGAAGGGAAGCGAATTGACCGTGAAATGCATGGAAATGACCGTGAAATGAAGGGAATTGACCTTGAAATGCATGAAAATGACTGTGAAATGAAACAGATTCGCTAGAATTGACCGTGAAATGCATGGAAATGACCGTGAATTAAAGGGAATTGACCGTGAAATGCATGGAAATGACCATGAAGTGAAGGGAATTGACCGTGAAATGCATGGAAATGACCGTAAAATAAAACAAAATTGCCGGAAATGACCGTGAAGTGAAGGAAATTGACCGTGAAATGCACGGAAATGACCGTGAAGTGAAGGGAATTGACTGTGAAATGCATGGAAATGATCGTGAAGTGAAGCGAATTGACCGTGAAATGCATGGAAATGACGGTGAAGTAAAGGGAATTGACTATGAAATGCATGGAAATGATCGTGAAATGAAACGGAATCAACCGTGAAATGCATGGAAATGACTGTGACGTGGAGCGAATTGACCATGAAATGCATGGAATTGATCGTGAAATGAAGGGAGTTGACCGTGAAATACATAGAATTAACCGTGAAGTGAAGTGGAATTGCTAGAATTGACCGTGAAATGCATGAAAATGACCATGAAGTGAAGGGAATTGACTGTGAAATGCATGGAATTGATCGTGAAATGAAGGGATTGACCATGAAATGAAGGGAATTGACCGTGAAATACATAGAATTGACCGTGAAGTGAAGCGGAATCGCCGGAATTAACCATGAAATGCATGGAAATACCGTGAAGTGAAGGGAATTGACTGTGAAATGCATGGAATTGACCGTGAAGTGAAGGGAATTGATCGTGAAGTGAAGCGGAATCACCGAGATTAACCATGAAATGCATGGAATTGATCGTGAATTAAATGAAATGAATGAAATTGACCGCAAAGTGAATGAAATGGATTTTTGACCATTGACCTAATGGAAACTTGGAAAATAAACAGGTTGGTTGGCTAAAGTAGCTTCTCCTACCCCAAAATGATATAGGGTACATCAAGTAACTAATTATGGTTTAGAAGATATTCTTGTTAAATGAATAAAGGAGAGAGAAAAATCTTATATGCTTATATATACATATTTATATAAATATGTAGTAGAGAAAAATGTAGGTAGAATAAAGTTATCCATGTAAAAAAAAAAACAACAGGGTGCACAGGTGCATGTGGGGCCCACCAAAATCATAAACATTGAGTGTGGGGCATACGATGGGACTCACCCAAAATTTAAAAAAAAACCGGGCGGCACTACCGCATAGGCGTTCAGAGGTCGGCGGTACAGCCGCTCGGATTAAAATTTACATAGTAGCTACGGCTATGGCTACGGCTATAATCCGTAGCAATCGGACACCCAGTCTTCACGCACCAGCCAATCCATTGAAGTAAAAAGCAGGGGCATTTTCAACATTTGGCAAGTCGTCCGTGCAGCTGGGGCTTATTCTGAGGAGGGCAAAAGGAGTGAGCTTCAGCGGGTAAATGGGCCATAAATGGGTCGTACAGTGGTAAATTTCTCTAAAATAAGCTGCCAGTACATACATAAGGTGAGCCCCGCGGTTATGGCCTCACCCACTAGGCTGTTAGCCCTGGTCGGCTGATCCGCACGCCGTACTGGAATACCATACATCGAGACTTTAGCCATTGGGTCGGGTTCTTTTTCGGTAATCCAGACCGTTTAAATGATGGGCCCCACCTTGGATAGAGGATATGCAATAAACTATCAGATTGAAATATTTCAGCTATTTGATGAATCAAAGTCTAATGAGACCGTCCATAATCATAGAAAAAGAGTTTAGTGATCTAAAGATCAAAATATGCCAATATAATAGTTTCTAAATTGTATATATAATCCATCCAATATGAGGCCCATCATATAAACGGTTTAGATCATTACAAAATGATATCAGATACAAATGCTAAAGTCCCAGCGCAATACAATAGGATGTATTCCAACAAGCCACCATATAATTCCTAGTCCACATATATTAAAGTTCTGTTCACCTTCCCCACTGAATAAAAAATATCTCGTGATCGAGGCTGTTGCTTTGGTGGGCCACCAGATAGACTATATGCTGAAAGAAAAGGGGGATTAGATCGTCGTAGTAACCGATGGATGAGATGAAAATGAGTTTTCAAAACAGATGAACGGCTTGGATATAAGGAAAATAAATCACAGTGGGCCCCACGGTCAGGGATCCCACCAACTACACCTGCACACTTGTTTTTTGAAGTAGGATTGTTGGTTTTATATTTTTTATTTTTCATTTTTAACCGATGGATGAGATGAAAATGAGTTTTCAAAACAGATGAACAGCTTGGATCTAAGGAAAATAAATCACAGTGGGCCCCACGGTCAGGGATCCCACCAACTACAGCTGCACACTTGTTTTCTGAAGTAGGATTGTTGGTTTTATATTTTTTAATTTTCATTTTTAACCGATGGATGAGATGAAAATGAGTTTTCAAAACCGATGAACAGCTTGGATATAAGGAAAATAAATCACAGTGGGCCCCACGGTCAGGGATCCCACCAACCACACCTGCACACTTGTTTTTTGAAGTAGGATTGTTGGTTTTATATTTTTTAATTTTCATTTTTAACCGATGGATGAGATGAAAATGATTTTTCAAAACCGATGAACAGCTTGGATATAAGGCAAATAAATCACAGTGGGCCCCACGGTCAGGGATCCCACCAACCACACCTCCACACTTGTTTTTTGAAGTAGGATTGTTGGTTTTTTATTTTTTATTTTTCATTTTTAACCGTCCAATATATAACCACCCATCCTGTAGTCCGAAAATTAAAAAGACAAGTATAATTTACGGTTCATGACACATCTAAACTGGGACCCATAGTTTGGTTAGCTAAGTTTGAATTAGATGCATATTGCATACCTAACTTCTAACTAGTTTCTAAGTGCCCGCGTATCATCCATAACGCTCTGGCGGAGTATCAAAGCTTTTCTTCTTCGTTTGTAATGGTAATGGCATTATCAGCCATATAAAAGGGATGGCTATTATACGGTCCACATTCACCCTGCCCACCTGATTTTTTGAGTTAGGATGCGGACAGCTTTGCATTATGCACACGTGGCATATCTACCCGGGCACCGTAGATGGTTGGAGGTGCGGATTCCGTACTGCACCTGCCTGGACGGACTCGATCCAGATAGGTGCTCTGTGGGGCCCACCTTGATGTTGGGTTTTATCCAAGCCGTCCATTATTTTTTCAGATCATTTTAGGGTACGAGATCAAAAAAATGAGGCACATCTGAGTCTCAAGTGGACCACACGGTCGGGATTGAACGCCCACCATTAAAAACTTACTGGGAGCTGCATAAGTTTTTATCGAGCTGATATTTGTGTTTTCTCTTCGTCCAGGTTTATGTGACCTCATGAACAGGTTGGATGGCAAATAAACAATAGGGTGGGCCCTAGAAAGGTTTCAACGGTGGCATCATTATCACCATTGCTTCCAGTGGTGTGGTCCACTTGAGCCTTGGATTTTCCTCATTTTTGGGCTCATGCCCTATGATGATCTTTCAAAATGGATGAACGGCATGGATAAAACCCATATATCACAGTGGGCCTCACAGAGCCCCTGCCTGGACCTGATCAATGTCCCATGCTTGGTAGAGAAAAATGATAGTATGCTACTCTTTTCTTCTCTTCTTCTTCTGCGAACGCGGATTTCCGTTCAAAACCTAGGTGGGGCCCACCGTGATGTTTTTGAGAAATCTACCCCGTTCATCCTTTTTCTGAGTTCATTTTAGGACTACCAACAAAAAATGAGTAGCATCCAAAGACTCAAGTGGGCCGCACTAAACGAAAAGGTTGGTAGGGAAATTCTTGCCATTCCCTGGGGTCGACAGTGATGTTTACTTTCCATCCATACGGCTCATAACATCATTCCTACTGAGATGAACTGAAAACACCAATATTAACCTGATTCAAAACTTCTGTGGCCCCACGAATATTTCAACTGTATACGTTCAATCCTCACGTTTTCGGCCCACTTGAGTATTGGATCCGGTTCTTTTTTCGTCCCATATTCTAAAATGATCTCAAAAAACGGATGGACGGGGTGGATTTCTCACAAACATCACGGTGGACCCCACCTAGGTTCCGAGTGCAGGAACTTTCTGCGAAAGGCTTTCCCAGGAAATCCGCGTCCTGCAAATGGACAGTTCTGTCGTGGTGTGGTTGCACATTCAACCAGATATTCCACCGGCCCATCGCTAGATTTTCCTATCTAGAGATTTTATTTTTTATTTTTAGGCAGGCCCATCATACGTGTGGAATAAACGTACCAACGGTCCGGATTAGAGAAGCATGGTCCCATTAGTAAAAAAAATGAAAAAACATGTGTAGACTTTGAAAGATGAATTACAGTACAGATGCTTTGGACAGTATATCAGGCTTCAGTAATACAGACCACTGTTCTGTTCAATCTCATCACAGATGGACCATGAATTAAAAATCTACGGCATATGAAGACCCTATTCAACAATGTTTGGACCCTTTTCTGCTAAATGTGGACCGTTGCTGATTTTCACTTAACCAGTAACTAGTTATTTGTAGGCCACAAATCCAAAGGCTAAGATTGTTACAGGAGCATGGGAGACGTGCTTGATTGGTACACATCGCTTGATTACCATCTGGATTAGAACCTAAGAACAAGACGATGGCATGCCATGACCATTAAAATGAAAACGCCCATTGTCGACAAGGAGCCTATCTTAGGTGATTATTCACTCAACGAACTCGAACATATCTAGATATTTAATCTCGTACTTGTATGCCAACTTCACACAACTGATTTGCATAGGGGAATAGATGGAAGTGAAAAAAAATCTCTCTTTGGCCTTACTAGGCTGCCTTGCATGAAAAACCAAATTCGAAAATGTCTAGTGGGCATGGGATTATGTGCAGAGCACACTATCTGGCCCACAATAAGGTCAATAGTACTAACAACAATAACATTAATAACAGCCGCAACAACAGCATCCCAGATGGAATACGCGATACCAGAACCAAAATCAGCAAAGCCGATGTAGCCTAGGAGTTTAGGCGATTCACTCCCTGGGTCCAATCTTATAGTGACATACTAGCCATGCTCATCCCAAAAGCAATTTCTTGCCCCACTATAGCCTAGACCCCTGTCAAACCCATTCCCTTCGAAGTACAAAGAAAATGAGTATCTCGCATTCCATCAAGCCAGGAGTCACATGGTGGTACCCTATTTCTCTTCGAAACAGTCAATACTACATATTGATAATTTCATACTAATTAATTATTTTTAACACAACCTCCATCGATTGCCACATAAACATTTCACCAACTGAGCTCAAGGGGGGTACGATTTTCCTTTACTGCTCTTCATTCATCGTAAGTCTCCATACCCAACAAACATATTACATCAAGTCTTTACATCCTTCTTTTTGCATGACTAATCCAAAGTTGGCATCCCACCTCTTTCAATCTAGCCTATTCTTTAAATGCACCCATGAAAACAATGAAGATTTATAAATATTTCATATACTCATTCAAATATATATTCTAGAAAAAAAAAATTACTAATACAAATATACAATTATCATTTAAAATGTATAAATGATTACTTAGTAATACTATAATGCTTTACTGCTCAAATGCTCAAATGCACTCCAATTGTGTCCTGCAGGATGCAGGGGCACACTTGGGGTGGGCAGCCCGTGTGAGGCAAGTGGCTCGTGTGAGGCGGGCCCCACCCATATGAAGCGGGTGGCTCGTGTGAGTCATAACTCATGGGATGTGGAGCCTGAGCTATGAGATAAATGGATTAACTCTCCCACTCCGATACTAATTTGATGCAAGACAATTAACCACTTGCTATAAAAGCTCGAACTGATAGAGCATGATGAATCAATCCCTTTATCTCATAGCACATGCCCCACATCCTATGGGTTAAGACCTCGACCAAACCCCCCTCGTGGGCCCCACTTTACATGGGTTCCGCTTTACACAAGCCACCCATTTCACACAAGTGGGGCCCGCTTCACACGGGCCGCCCACCCCGAGTGTGCCCCTACATCCCATGGGTCACCCCACTCGAGCCCAGTGTGAAAATACCCTTGCATTAATTTACAATAGCAGCATTACATGTAAGACTCTTTCTAAAAATCATCAACTTTTCACGAGGACTTCCACCATAAACCTCTATACTTTTCTTTTTTTCCCCGGAAAGACACCATAGAGCTCTACTGAAATAAGCAAAGTGGAATCATATCAATTTACATGCATGTTATACACTAACAATGTACCATAACTAGTTGAATATTTAGAACTTACCATATAAAATTTTCTGCTTTGCTTTCCTTCTAATCTTTGACATGGCTCCTCCAACTAATAATCCTTCCGCATTCTTAATCATGTCCATCGGTCAGTCTTAACCTCTTCTCCAGAAATTCGACCCATTCTTTCATTTCCAAGTAGGCACATACCATCTTAATGGAAGCACAAGTTTAAAAAGATAAAAGAAAAAAGAAGTAAAAAAAGCCACCCAGTTATCCTCCAAGTAGGCACATACCATACCATTTTCTTCCTTTGCTTGGCCATCACTTCATCCACATAGCCCATGACCGTCCTTCCATCCAAATCAAATATATAGCCATGGGTGGCCTTCCATCCAAATCCACTTGTACTACAACTCATGAAATACTTGATGAACGCCCAAAAAATATGCATCTGACAGCATGATATTGTGATATTTTAACTGTTCTGATTTCTTTGCAGTATGTATTTGTCATTCTTCAGATCCAAACACTTTCAATTTCGATTGTGCATCATCCAAGAAACAGAGCATGTAACAGCAGAGCTGCAGATCATGTCAATTCTTTCCTCCTAGTGTGCATCTGCATGAGATTTAAAATCAAAGAATGCTTGCTGATATACACAATTATCACCCAGAGCTGTACATGAGCGGAACCAAGTCAAGCTTGGCCTACCTCGGCTCAGCCAACGGGCTACCCCAGCTCAAACTCAGCTTGCTCGGTCCTCGAGCCTGACTGGCCAGCTTGGCTCGGCTCGGTCAGCAGCTCGGGCCAGCTCAAGCCCAATCTTTTGAGCCAAGTTCGAGTTCGAGCCTACAACCTGGGTTCGAGTTTAGGTTTTAGGGTTTTTAATACACACACACACACACACGAAATATTTATATTAAGTAAACCCGATCCGAGTCGAATCGATTCGAACTGAGTCAAGTTCCGAGCGGAGTCAAGTCTAACTTGGACTCGGCTCAAAATTTTTTCGAGCTCAACTCAACTCGAACCCAGTTTCGGGCCTAGTTGAGCGAGTTAACCGAGCTAACTCGGTTCATGTACAGCTCTAATCACCCTTGCCTTTACAACCATGTCGGAGTGAATAGGTAGCATTTCAGTAGCTTTGAAAATAGGATCCAAAAAATGGCATGCACATGTTGAACAATATATTTATTATCTTCTTCATCAAAATTTTCCTGCATCTTCTGCATCTGCAGCTGCACTATCAGTCACCACCTCGACTACACCCATGTCTGCAACTGAATCAAGAAGAAGAAATAAGTTACCTGCATTCTTAAATACTAAGGGGTTGTTTGGTTGTTGGGGAATTCATTCCGTGGATTTTCCGTTCCTAGAGAGCTCCAGAGCAGGCATTAAAAGTTTGTTTGGTGGATATGCTGAAATGAAAGTCTAAAATTCTGTTTTCATTCTCCAGGTTCTCCATTTCCCATGGAATTCCTGGGGAATATAAAAACCAACCCAAAAGTGTGAACCAAACTTGTTTAAAAACCAGTGAATCACGAAGCCTGAGATATGTAAAAACAGCAACCAAAGAACCTCCTAAGTATCCACAGATCTCATATCCTTTTTTTATCATGCACCAATCATTTCTTCAATGGAAAGCTTCTCACAAGATTGAATGTCGATGCATTAGCATAGAAAATCCTAGCCTGAAATGCCTTCTCCCCATCATAATTCTTCCAACACAGTCAGCATCTGTTTTGGTTTCTTAACTGCTTTCATCTTCTCACAAGATCATGGTAACTTCCCGCTTCCCTTTCAAGATGGTGCCCGTGTTATCTTTGGGGTTACTATCTGTTGGGGGACCGCGGAAGCACACAGAGATGAATCAAGCAAAGTACTCTAATCGCAACAACCAAGTCTAATCACAAACAAACCGAATTTAACGTGGAAAAATCCTTTTGGTAAAAAACTACGGCACAAAGTGATAGATATCACTATGAAAGCAGAAATTACAAGAGAGAGAAAATACCCAATTCGAAGAAGCCTCGAATCTCTCCTTGAAAGCCCTTGAAAACCATTCCTTTCTTCTTGAGCACCCATATTGAGTAAGCTGCAGGTAACAAAGAAGACGGCCAAAACAGGCAGTAGGAAAGAACAGTAGCACATCATCCTATTATCCATGAAAACTATTTTTCCTGGAATATTTCTCAACATCGAACTTAGGATTAGAAACCATTGATACTCTGTTTTCATATTCAACCTATCCCTGATACCACTTGTTAGGGGACCGCGGAAGCACACAGAAGTGAATCAAGCAAAGTACTTCAATCACAACAACACTATCTCAGTTAAAGTTTTATGACTCAAGACCAACTTGGTCGGTCCTGAGTCAAGTACCGAACAGGATCGGAGTCAATTGCGTCAGAGTTGACTCAGACAAGTTGCATCTAACTAGGATGAGTAAGAAATCCATGATCTTGGTAATGAAATTTGGGCATCACTGCCTCATAACAAGTTTCATCTCTTTGATTTTTTTATTCTCCTTTTTTCCTACTCAAACACCCTTTTTCGTATACAATATCCAGACATTTTTGTGCATGCTGACACATTCGGATTTCTGTCCAGGCAAGATGATTTTTGACTAGGCAAACACCTCCATAATATCCATTCCCCTAAAGCTTCCCATGTTACATCGACATGTTTAGTCTTAGCCCCGCCCATCTTCCAATCAAGTACCAACCAAGAAAAGAAAAGAATACCACAATGCAATATGGTTAATGGAAGAGAAAAAGGAAAATCCAAAGCCAATTGATTAAAGTTCATAGAAAATCTTGCCAAGATCATTTGTTCCATTGTGGATAAAGAATCCCACCACAAAGGAAGTTGAAACCTTCATCTTCAAACTTTAAAGAATAAAATTTAATAAAATTAATAACAATAGAACTTCTCAAGCTACCTCAAAAGAACCAAAGCTTCCCCAAAAGGATGTTTGTTTCTCTCCTTGAATGTAGAAACACTCCATGAAAGTTAGAAATAAAATTCAGATCCACAGCTATAAAACTTTCTTTGAATCTTCCTCTTGAAGGTTTTAAAAAACCCCTAAAATCCATACCACTCACTCAAAAGTCAGGAGAATAAAATATGGCCTTCAGTCTAAAAGACCTTTAAACAGTCTTTCAATCATCATCATCACATAAGCCTTATCCCAACTAATTAGGGCCAGCTACACAAATCCTATTACACCATCATACTCTATCACAAACCAGATCCTAGGTTAAACTGTAAGTCTCATGTCTTCTCTCACTACCTCCACCCATGTCCTTTTGGGCCATTCCCTTGCCCTTTTGGAGCCTTCAACTTGAACCCACTCACTCTTTAACTAGTGCAATTCTTGCTTTCTGTTGCACATAGCCAAACCATCTAAGTCTACTTCCCCTCTTCTTATTACCTATTGGTGCAACTTTTAGATTCCCACGAATGGATTCATTCCTGACCTTTTGAGCCTTCAACTTGAACCAACCCATGCCTAACTAGTGCAATCATTGGTTGTTGTTGCACATGGCCAAACCATCTATGTCTACTTCCCCTCACCCTGTGCCAAACCATCTATGTCTACTTTCCCTCACCCTGTGACGCAAGACAACTAACCACTTGCTTTAAAAGCTTGAACTGATAGAGCATGGCAAATCCATCCCTTTATCTCATAGCCCAGGCCCCACATCCTACGGGTTAGGTCCTGGGTTGAACCCCGCCCCACATCACATGGGTTCTGCCTCACATGGGCCGCCCACCTCAAGTGTGCCCCTGCATCCCACAGGCCACCCCACTTGAGCCTGGTGTGAAAATGCCCCTGCATTACCCTGTCTTGGCACTCATCCATCTCAACATCCTCATTTGAACTATGCTCATCCTATGAGCACATTGTTCTCTAATTGCCCAACATTTTGTCCCATGAAGCATGGCTAGTCTTATAGCTATCATACAAAATTTCCCCTTCAATTTCATTGGTATGTGACAATCAAATAAAACTCCAAAGGCACATCTCACTTCTTCCAACCAGCTTGAATTCTATGAGCGACATCCTTCACAAGCTCTCCACTCTCATGGATTATTGACCCAAGATATTGGAAATTGAAGAAGTACAATTTTTAAAAAAGCCGCAGACCACATTCATCATCTCTATCTGCTCAACTTCAATTGAATTGTGTGATTCATGATTTGAATCATGCTACTTGAATCCAACGAGAAATTATAGGTTCGCAATGCACCATAACATGGAGTACATACTGATGCACCAGTTGGAGCACGTGGGGCCAAACATTTCATCGGATTGTTCCTATCATCAATGTGGGATACATCTCTAGAGTTGAAAGATACCCAACCCTTTAATCAGTGGCCTAAAAATAGACGGTTAAGAATGTAGTGAAACAACAACCCACCAAAAAGGCCACCTTTTAGTTAAATAATAAAAAAGCCACATATTGACAATTCGAATCAATTTCTGCATGGTTTGACTCAAATCATCTGATGTGATTTGAATTATACATTGTACAATTGATTGCATCTAATAAGATTCAGGTGGCACCATTTTGAATAGTGCATTGGGCAATTGATTGCAATTAATACGATTATTCAGGTGGTACCAAGCATCTGATATGGAAGGAAATGGACATTTAATGCTTGTGCTAGATGCTATAGAGGAATTCAATGTTCTCACAAAATGATGATTGGTATATTTAAATTTTGAAGCTAACACTATGTATCAGCTTGGTGTTGCAACAGGCATCCTAGCACAAGTCTAGCCCTATATATCAGCTGGTGTTGCGACAGGCATCCTAGCCTAAGGCTAGCTCCATCCTCTACAGCCTCTACATTTCCTTTCGCCAGTCTATGTAAACTGTTGAAGTATACAAAAGGATGATGTAAAAAAAGGGTAGGGAGGTGCAATTGACTTTAGACAAAGAACTTGCAACCTTTACAACTCTTTATCGTTGCCTTACTAGTCCTTAGAGCCTCTCCCCATGGCTCCTGCCCTCCCATTTTGGTTTTCTTATTATCCTTCCCTCTCCGTCCTCATCCCAGCCCAAGTCCTCCTTCCCACCCTTTATGGGTTGTGTTATAGTATGTTACAAGAAAAATGACGCAGGGCAACTAACCACTTGCTCGAAAAGCTCAAATTGATAGAGCGTGGTGAATCAATCTCTTAATTTCATAGCCCAAGCCCCACATCCCATGGTTTAGGTCCTCGGCCGAACACCCCTCCTGGTCCCCACTTCACATGGGCTTTGCCTCACACGAGCGAACCGCCTCACACGGGCCGCCCACCCTGAGTGTGCCTCTGCATCTTACAGGCCATCCCACTCGAGGCTGGATGCCCCTGCATTAATAAAAATAATTGCAGGTTATACAATGATATGAGCTTCTAGGAGAAGTCGTTATCTCTACGGATGGAGAAAGCCAATGTAAAGAGTGAAAAAATTGCTTTCTGTACTTCAAAAAGAAGAAGAAGAAGAAGAAAAGAAAAGTGCAGAAGCTAATTACATCTTAGAAGACCTTTCATGAAAGAGTTCCTATGCATCTAGATCTCTAGACCTAGATTTCAAGGATGATATTTCCATTGTCTAAACACCCAAGGAGGCATAGAAAGGGTTTATGGAGAAACTTACCCTTGCTATAACACAGAAATTTGAAAGGAACTTTGATAATGCATTATACATCACTAAAAGTGTTTTTCTTTTTCTTCTTCTTCTTCTTCTTCTTCTTCTTTTTTAATGAGTTTTTGATAAGCTAGGACTGAGCTAGAGATCTCAGTGTTGAAACACAGCCTGTCTACCACCGAGTACGGCCTCAATCCCATCCTCCAAAGAGACATAGGGAAGAATTCACAATTAGTTGGGCTGCAGTGAAGAGGAAGGGGATGATTGAAGGGAATGAGAGGTTGAGAACACCCTAAGTAGACACAACCAACTTCGAGAACATGTGAAATAAATATCAACAATAGCTCCCCTGCAAATCCATGTTTATCCATAATCGAGTTGTCACACATGTTAAGGAGAAATCTAGATGGTGCTTTTTCTGGACCAAATGGTTTGGAGGGCTCTAACAAGGCAGGCATCTAGGTGACAGGACTAATACCAATTTTCCAAAGAACAGTTTTCCAAGCTTCTTATGGTAGAAGAAGATTTTTTTTAAAAAAAAGTGATTTGTCTTGTGGACTTCATCACAAGACCCAGAACAGTGGAGATTAGTTTTCTTGTAAAGGAGATGGAGATTCTGTATCCGGCATGCATGCATGCATCCTTTAATCATGTTTTGATTCTTGAGGGAAGCTGCTATGACTTCGCTGGACAAGAAAGGTGGATCAAGATCAAGATCCACTTTTATGTACTAGACTCACCCTCTACCATGATATAACACTTGAACTCTTTTCATTGTATAAATAATTCCTGTGATGATTTACCAAATCAGTTAATGGGCTGCACATAAAACAAAAGAGTTTCAAACTCTAAGGGAGTTCTACCGTACATACGTTACTAATGAAGTATATTATAAACAAAATTTGCACTCACGCACGCACACATATAAAGAACTCCATTTATAAAATATATCTAGATACAAAGATATACAGATTTATCAATCCTGCAGTCCGAAGTCCAAACATAGACCTATTTTGGCTTCCGGAGAACTGACTTATTCTGTTTCAAATCCCCATGAATATTTCTTGATGGAGTCTCTTCGTACATGAATATGGTTAACAGAAACAGATTTCTGCAACAAAAGATTAACCATAACTTAAACATGACAAGTAAGTGCTTGATTATTGATATATGAAAACTAAAGGGCACCTAAAAGCCATGTCTTTGGATACATCTTCTCTTTTTTTTTCCCAGAAAGGTTCTTGGGATACATTGTAGGGATCCCAGTGCAGATTCAGCTAAATTATACATCTGTAAGGGGGGAAAAGGGTATTCTCTTAATAAGATCTATATAAATCAGCCACCAGCTAGCTTCAATAGAACTAGATTCAACAGACAAAGCAAACTACTTCAATTGATGAGCTGTAAGAATGCTGAAAGTGGAAAAGGAGACAATGAGGAACATGAGCTATCTAAGGATAAATACTGCTTAGGTGATAATCAAAACAAAGATAGCGATCAATAGATCTCCATAGCTAGTGCCTGTCAGCAACACAATTTGCTATCCCTGAAAGCAGTAAATCCACACCTCCTCAATCTGAGAAACTCCTTGTCAAACTAGTGAATCTTCTCCTGAAGGTATCAACTAACCACTGACCCAACAGATGATATTAGAAAGCTCAACCTCCCCAATATAAATAAAAAATCCCAAATGGTGCACCTTGGGCCAGAGCTTCTGCCTCATCTAAAATTATCTTGGCAAGGATGTTGCAGTAACCACATCACCTAACTGACCATGAAAAAGACCTCTTCAACCATTGAGATAATTTTCTTTTATGGGTAATCTACAAATTTTATTACAGCAAAGAGGAGAATAAGAAAATACAAATAGAGCACAAGAGTAACCCACTACAGATACTCAGCTAAGAAGGAAAAAACAGCCGGATCCAAGATAGATATAAACAGCAGCCAATCCCAAAAAAACACAAAAGCAGCAGGATGAATCCAGACCACAGTTCTAGCTTCAATGATATTCCTTTATTGTGGAATGGCAAAACAGGATTCATGCAGCTGACCCCAATTAGTTGGGACAAGGCTTAGATGAAGATGATGATGACTGATGAGTCCTAATGCCAGTGATATGAAGGCAAGAGCTAGTGGTTCCCATCTTGGCAAGAAGGTCAGCCTCTTCATACTCCTCTCTAGAAATTAATTTAATTGACCAGATTGCCCCTACTGACATCCCAAACTTCCCCCAACTCAGCAAGCCTCCATGGGCAGGATTCAGTGGTAGCCTTGGAGAAAACATTGTTGAGAGCACAAGAATCGCCATGAAAAGGTGTCATCCATTGCTCGCAAGCAAAAGAAGTTTGGAGCTGTTTCCTTGGCCTCTTTGATACTCCTTGGGTCATGCCAAAGTCGGTTGGAGAGTTGTTTTTGCCGTGGCATGGATTTCGGCTACAAAGGAAGGTTAGAGCAATTTGGAGGTTGACCTAATTGGCTTCTTTATGGTCTGGGGGAAAAGGTTCGGAAGTTGCTTCCGAAATGAGTCCATCAAGGCAGAAGAAGTCGTCTCCAAAATCAAGCTTCTTGTGGTGGAATGGGCTTCTTGTATCAAATCTTACTCACAACTCAAATCGGGTAATTCTCAAAGAGCTTGAAGGGAAATCCTTGGAAGATTGTAATTTCTCCTTTTTGCTTCGGTTGTAATTGATTCTTCTGCCATCTCAATGCTCTCTTAATAAAATGTCCGTTACTCTTGAAAAAAAGAAAAAAATATATATATTTAGGGAAAAAACGAACATTTAACATCCAATAGATTCTATATGGAACGTATAATACAATACATAATATACCCACACCCACATTTAGCCCAACCATGTAAGATGACCCATCCCAAAAATCAGAGGAGTCTATGTTGAATGGGAACTGTTCCACTTGTCTTTTCATAGAGGTGTGGTCCACCTGATGCATTAACCAGCCTGATTCTTTGCCAGGGCATATACACAGTAAGGCAACCTGATGCATGGCTCAGAAATCCTCTAGGCGTGCCTAATTAACTGTAACGTCCTGGATTTTTCAATACTCGAGTATTAGATGTACTCGGGTGTCACTAGGAATTTTTCTGATTAATTAGGTAAACATATGTGCACGCACCCAAATTAAAACTCAAAACGCTTAGAAAGTATGTGTGGAACCTCATTTCTGAAAATTCAAACTCAATTAAACTCAGGCCATGGATCACCAAATCCACTGTCCATCAGGTACGTGATGCTAGTTTGACGGTTTATCATCTAAACACCCAGCTCAGGCCATGGATCACCAGATCCACTGTTCGTCGGACACACCACTTTTTAGAATTGGAGGTTTGAAATGAATCCTACCTTTCAATTTCAAAACCCTTTAGCACCAAATTCCATGAATCTTACACTATCCCTTTCGATTTGATTTAGGAGTTGGCTTTTCCCTAAAACTGTAAAACCCTAGGTACCCGAAGATTGATAAATTTCTCTACTAAGGAGCGGACTACTCTTCTAAGTTTCATTTTATCAATCCTTGATGGTGTTAGATAATGATTTTTTGTTGTCTATAAGATTTCATATGCTATTTGTGCTTGAATTGCTTTATAATTACAACCCTAATGTTACCTGTAATTGGTAGGCAACATGTTTGATGAAATGCTTAATCAATATGAAATTCCTACTGTTAGAACCATTTTAGGCCATTTGATAAGCGTTATTGATGGACATTGGTTTGTATTAATACACAATGGATTGTAATGGTTCATATATGTGTTCTATTGATATACCCTAGTGGGGTATTAATCTGAGTTATTGATATACCCTGGTGGGGTATTAATATGAGTTATTGATATATGTGGGACTCTATTGATATACCGGGTGGGGTATGAATATGTGATTATTGATATATACGTGGGATTGTGTCAATATACATTGGATTGTGCTGATTCGTATAGGTATTAAATTGATATACTCTGTTGTGATATTAAATTGTTTTGTGATTATTATCGTGTATTGTTAAGCTAAATTGTTATTGTGATGGGTCAAGTCCTGCAAATCGTGTAAGTGAATAGTCTGCTTTGGGTCGGCTATCCCAAACTTAAACGGTCGACCAAAGTCAAACATGGACGATCGACAATAGTTGGAACTACATGAGATGCTTTGCACCCAATGCTGGTCTTGCCCAGAGTTCTTCATAGTCAATCGGATCAGTCCAATGCAGAGGACCCAATCATTCTTAGGGCCTGTTGGGAGCGTGGATTTGGAACCCCCAGGATTTGAAACCCCTTAGATTTGAAATCCTCCCAGTGTGTTTGGCACCTTGGAGTGTGAATCAACTTTAATCCAAAAGTAGCTATGCATGGTATATTTACAGGGGTTTGAATTTACTTACCAAATCAACTTTAATATCTCTAATTAGTGAGATATGTAATTTTTGACACAATGGTTGTGATAAGCCCGCTGAAATATATACTTTGCCAGAAAATGATGAAATTCCAAGTCTCGGATGGGCCACAAGCACAAGATCGTGCTTGAGTGACTAACCAACGATTTGTAATCGTTGATTTACATGGACAATGTTTGGACGGTGCTGGAAAATGTTTGGACAGTGCTAATTTACATGGACAATGTTTGGACGATGCTGATCATCATTAGTGGGTCATGTGCCCAACAAAATGGAAGTATAGTGACACACATGTTACACCTGCAACTATTGAAATGATTACCAAACAACTAGGGGATTTGAAACCCCCCTCAAATCCCCTTGAATCCACAGTGTCAAACGACCCCTTATGCTTAGTAATTATATAACATTCGAAGAAATCTGGGATACCATTGTTACTAGTGAATTTATTCTATTCATTACCGTTAGTGCGTTACGATCCTACAAAGACTAATGAGTCGGACATGGTGGTATGGGACACTGTCTCCTAACTGTTGGCCTATACTGGGGTGACGAGCCTCCCCATAATGTCCTTTGAGCACCAATGGAGATAACGTGCTAAATCGCATTAGGATATTTGGTTGTTGGTGAAATCGGTGACGGCCTACCATGCTATTATAAGAATTTGGTGACAAGCCCTTTTCGCCTTGATATGTGTTGGTTGGTTAGCCCTTACCTTAATTGTGATTGTCCTTAGGTGATGAGTCATTATCACTATTTGATTGTGTAATTTCAAACCATTAGATGACGAATTCTAAATTGGATCAAAGGACACTGGTGAGGAGCCGATACATGCCACAACGAGCCACATAATCTTGTTTAGCAACTCGTGATATAATTGCAGTATCCTGGCTTCGCCAAATTACTATTTAAATTTGGATTAACAAATACTCGGCTAATCATGCATATCATGGCACTTGTGGGTAATGTTGGTGAAGAGCCACATTACATTTGGATAGGCACTTTGTAGATGATTGTGGGTGCCTAGTTGCTTGAGGGTTGCGCCAATGCTGCCGTCTTATAGATACTTAGATGGAATTAGGTGCCTAGTTGCCCGAGGGTTGCGCTAGTGCTACCGTCTTATGGATACTTGGATGATTGTGGGTGCCTGTGGGTTACGTCAGTGCTACCGTTCAAGCTCCTTATGTTATTCCCGGGACACGCTTTGTATAACATGGAATACATGCATCTAATCAACTAGCTTAGAAAATTGATTGTTTTGTTGTATTAAGATTACTTACTCTTGATTATATTGATAATATGTGTAACTTAAAAAATGGTACCAATGAATTAGCTACTCGCTCCCACCTAGAACGGTGTTTTAAAACACCAACCAAATGATATTATTGATGTAGGTACCACCGGGATCTCAAAAGGGCAGGCTTAGACCGGCGTGTACCACTGTCACGATGTTTTTGGAGCATTGGGCGAAAATAAAAAACTATACACTTTTTTTTTTCCATTTTGGACATGTATATATTGGAGTTCCCGGCTGAGTGGATTCCATTGACTGGATGTATGTATTTATGTTTTGGAGATTTTTTGGATTACACTTATATTTGGACTCTTATGCACTGTTTAGTTTAGCTCTTATGATTGTTTTGATGCCTTTGTAACCGTGTTGAGAAATCGCGCTAGCGCAAAGCAAAAGTTCATACCCGGAATATCGGGGATTGAGTGTGTGCTCGACCCCTAAAATTCGGGGCGTGACATTAACACTATGTCAAGATGTGATTGTGCTCTTAGCAAAGCTCAAAATATAACTACTAAAACATATAGCATTCAAGTTACATTGAATCAGCGAAATTCCAAGTATTCTATACTTATGCTTGTAAAACTTAACCTTTTGACTCCATCCACATCATAGCTCAACCTGCACATCTATCGAAATTACCATTCGTACCTCGTCTCATGAAGAGTGTCAGTAGTTGAAACCTTTAGCTCCTCCTTCAGTCATGAGAGCTGTAAAAACAAATTGGAAGGAAAGCATACTATGGTTTGCTGTCCTCGGCAACAGCAGCAGCAGCACTCTCTTCCTTCCCCAAAGCAACCACAGCTTTCTTCAGAATGGCCTCTACTGGCTGGTGAGAGTTCTCCACTGCCTTGGAGATTGCTGTCCATCTCTCACCATGCTTAGGCTCTGCAGAAACACATCTCTTCAAGACATCCTTCTGCTGCTCCTCACTCCCGTGCTGGAGCTCAAACTTGTAGTACCAAGCCCAGAAATCCCCAATGTCTGGAGCAAGAGCCACCGCCCTGTTAAACCAGCTCCTCGCCTTGTCCACCTTCCGGTCATGCCAGAAAAGTCTTGCCACAGCAGCAACGACATGCGGATCATGATCGCTCCGCTTGAGTGCATCCATGCTCTTGGTTTTCCGTTGGGGACGTGGGACCATCTCGATAGATGCTGCCCACAGAATCCCGCTCGTAGGGCACTCCTGCAACGCCTTTGCCATCAATATATCAGCTTCTTTCTTGTTCCCATGCCTTGATTCAGCCCGAACTGCGGCTAGCCAGAGTTCTGGGTTTTGAGGGTTCTTCTTTCGGGCCATGGTGAGGATTGCTCGAGCTTTACTCAGCCCGTTCATCTTCTCCTCCAATTTTGCAAGTGATAGCCAAAGGGGAATGCAGGCCGGGCAATGCTTCAGACCAGATTCATATGCTTCTTTAGCTTTCTCTAAGTGATCCAGCCGGTCCTCTAGCTGCCCAAGCATCAGCCAGAGCTTGAAAAATGAAGGGAAGCGCTTCAGCCCCTCCTCAAGCAATCTCCTCTCTTCCGGGGTGTTCCCCAACTCTCTCTCAACGCTTGTTGATTTCATCCACACCCTCTCCGTGCCCCCCCTCTCACGGGCTTTTGCAAGAAGCATCCGCGCTCTCTCAGGCTCGTGGTTCTCGAATTCAAGCTTGAATGCAGCGAGCCAAATCTCCTCTGAATTGGGTATAGCGGCATATGCTTCCTGCAAGATCGCACGGGCCGCCGGCACATCCCCTGCAAGCCATTTCTCTTTTGCGCCCATCAGCCAAAGGACCTCAGCCTGCGGCCTGTAAGTGACAGCCTTCCGTAGCAATGCATCGAGTGACTCTCGGGTTCCATGGCTCTTCTCAAGCTGCGCCGCCTTGAGCCATATGCTCTTCTTGGTTAGGAACACAGTAAGCGCATGAGCATAGATAGCTCTGGCAGTCTCGATTGAACCTCTCTTCTTGCACTCCTCTGCATCAGCGACCCATGTCCTCTTCCTATCTTCTTCTTCCACCCCAATGCCAATAGTGTTGCGGATAATCGCCTGGCACGTCGCGACAGACCCAGCCCTCTCAGCAGCCTCTGCCTCTTTCATCCAAGCTTCTCTATCAATCGTCAATCCTTCCCTCTGTAAGGACCGAATACCCCTCTCAATTATCTTCCCAACCATTGATGTATTACCATTTGCCTCCTCGAGCTTGGCAGCCGTAATCCAAATCGCAGGCTCCTTTGATAGCTTCTCCCTCGCTCTGTTAAGGACACGCTTCGCCTGATCGTACGTCTCCAGCCTTGCAAGCGCGAGCCACAGCTCAACATGCAATGGGCAGCACTCCACAGCCCGAGAAAGCAGCAGCCTTGCATCCTCCTCATTTGCCAGCTCCACAACTGCCTTCCAAAGCCTCACAGAATCTGGTATATGCTCAAGCCCTTTCCTCAACACCCGGCTCTTGTTCACATCATCATGCTCAAGCTTGGCAGCCTGCATCCACAGCTTCACCGAGTTGGGTATTGCCTTCACACCCTGTGCAATCACAGCCTTAGCCTCTTCTGGATTTGATAGCCGGCATGCCTCCAACCACACGTCCTCATTCTTCGGGCACTCCTCACACCCCTTCTGTATCAGCTGCCGGGCTGCCTGGATCTTACCTGCAACCTCCTCCAGCCGGGCTGCCGCAATCCAACCTGGTGGGTGTTTCGGGTTTGTCTGCGTGACTGATTTAAGCAGCAACCTCGCCTTCTTAATATCCGAAATCTCCGCATCGCTTGTGATCTTCATGCTCTTAAGATCAGTCAGGTATCCCTTCGGATCAACAACTGTCAGCCCAGAAACTGAATCCGACAATCGATCAAGCTTCAATGACAAAACAGTGCCTCTCCCTTCACCAACAGCCGTTAGATCTGTAACAGGCGTCTGGGCCCATGGAGTCTCAGTCCCACCAGCAGCCCGGCTCTTGGGATCCAATGCTGTGACATGCTCCTGTTCCTGGCGGGCCTTCTCCAGCAATGTGTCTGGAACAGGAACGAAGCTCTCGAACCGCTTCTTCTTGTTCCGCAGCGAATTGACACCGATCTCTGGAATGCTATCCCACTCATCTGCCGACAGTGTGTACAACTTGCGCTTCAAATCTGCAAACTGCTCTGTAATCTTGGGGTTCGAAGCACGGTACTTCTCAATCTCCTGTTTTAGCCGTGCTTCCCGACGGTCCTTGCGTCTCGAATCCATTCTCTTGTCAATGCTCTCCCACACTGCATCTGCTTCCCTATCGTCCTCATCGTACTCAGCTGAAGCAAAGAGGCCGACGTCATTGCCTTCAAACTCATCAAATTTCTGGTTTTCATCATAGCCCTTTTCATCGGGTTCATCATCCTCTTCGTTGTCGTCAGCACCGCCAGGCCCGCCCCTGCCGCGGCCACGGCCAGCAGGGGCGGCAGCACCACCGATGGTGGTTGCGGAGCGGTCTGGGAGATCAGGGGCAGCGCGGGCAGGGCCGATGTCGGAACGAGTGGTGAAGCCGGTGGCACCTCGGCCGAGGCCGGCAACGTAGTTGGGAGGGGGTTTGGTGTTGAGGAATTCGAGGCGGGGGGGTTTGGAAACAGGGGCCTGCATGCCGCCGAGGAGGGGGATGTGGAGAGTGAGGGTAGAATTGGTATTTACGCCGAGGGCGGCAATAGCGGTGGAATCGTTGTGGGAGAAAAGGGGTTTGGAGGAGAAGAAGAAGCGTTGGAGGGGGATTGGGATGTTGAAATGGTTTTGGATGGAGAGTTTGAGGGAGAAAAGGGATGTGGTTTTGGGGGGGAGATCAACGAATAGGGTTTCGTTGTGGAAGGATCTTATGAAAACCATCTTGCTTTCGTTATGGTTGTTGTTGATTTCGTTGTGGTTGTTGTTGTATGCGGAATTGAAAGAGGAAGAAAGAGGGGATTTTCAAGGGTACCTGTGGCGGTGTGGATGGGCGTCTAGAGGAAGAGCGAGAGACGAGAATAATCATACCGTATACGCGGCCTGCGTACGCGGGTTTTTTTATATATAGTCTGACTAGTGGAGCCCACGTACGGTGATCTGGCTCATTGGCCAGTTCGGTTCCACCTTCGATGTACTATGATCCGAAATTCTTCTCCACAGTGCGGTTTTTGATATTTCGAGTTCGTGGCCTACGGAGTGAGAAGTGGATTGGCTGGTGTGTTGATGTCACCAAGTTCTATAGCGTATGTGGTATATCCAAAAACCGTTTGTTCATTTGGCGAGATCTTCACGATGATTCTTCCTCTAAAGTAAAGCACACTGTAAAAAGCAGCGGGGGATTGAATATCTACAGTTGAAACCCTTATAAGGTTGTATGAGTTTTGGATCAATATGATATTTGTTTTTCCTCTTCATCCAAGTATGCCTAAACTAATGAACAGATTCGATGAAAAATAAATGGTTAGGTAGGCCGTATGAATATTTTAACAATGAAAATCATAATGGCCGCTACTCAGGGTGGAGTACATTTAAGCTTTAGATATTATTTATTCATGGGCCCATGCTCTAAAATGATCTTGGGAATAAACGGTGTGAATATAATAAAACATTATTTTGGGGCCATGTAACTTTGATCTCCTTTCTGTACAGTTGGTACAACACGAAGCTCCAGTAACATCAGCACTCGTGACACACGTACCCACACCGGTTAGATCAATGGTGTACCACACCACACACCTGGCTTTTTTGTGGCTTTTTATTTTATTTTTATTTTTTATTTTTAACATTAGCTTGTTAGTACAAGCATGTCAGTTCACGCTGTTAATTAGACCTGTGTCCAAATCCGTGTCATGATTTAATATTAAACATTCACAACTACACTTAATCAATCTCATTACAATAACAACGTTCATCAAATATAACCTTTAACTATTACAGCCTAAACTCACTTCTAAATTCTTATTATACATTTTTTTTTCCATCGGTACAAATAAAAGATAAGTAAATTGATGATTGGATCTTCACTCCACTTTGCCCTTGACTAAACTCTGATGCCCTGAAACACTGTTATTTTGGGTATGAGCACAACCGCTCGTGGGATCTTATCCAACCAAATCTGAAATTTCTAGATTTATATTAAACAAATAAATAATAAAATTACTTTCTTGAAATTCAAAACATGAATCAAAATATTGAATATTAAATATGACATGAATGCGATGTTGGAATCATAAAGACGTATTGAATAAAACACTATAATGAATTCAATAATAAAATTAAATAATCATCACATCTTACAACACCGTACTTAGGTGTATGGTTACGTTACATTAACGCCACACACCGGTACCTCATGGTGAGGGACCCTTTTAAACGTTAGCTGGTCAAACTATTACTCTAGTTGTACCTCTGATGTATATCCGTGCACACAATTGTACTCATACACCGTATATAAAGGAGACTCTAAAGTATCTAACGGGTTTAGATCTTTCACTCAAGGGATATGATTGCCCTACTTGCTAGCTTTAGGGTCTTTCACCCAAGGGACACGATTGCCCTACTTGCTGGCTTTAGGGTCTTTCACCCAAGGGACATGATTGCCCTACTTGATAATACCACATCATTTTCTCATTTTTCTTTCTTTTCCATAATTCCATAATCGGTAGAGATGAATGCATGTCATGAATTATTCCAAAATCAGTAGCGAAATAATTTAATTATTTGAATCCCGATACAATAGTGCAAGTTCCATACAAATGTGCAGAAATTCGATGCCGTAAAAATTCAATTTCTGAAATTTACTGAAACATCAAGCTATTTTCTTTGCCCTTTTTTTTAAAAAAAATCAAAATTTAGAATCAAATTAATTAATATTATTTTAAACCAATTAATTTAAATCAATTACTTTAATACAGATTTAAGGTCTAAATCCTAACACCAAATTTCATAAATAAAAGTTAGATTAAAATCTAACTTTACAAGTTAATCAGATTCAGTACATGTTAAAATTTAGAAAAGTAGATATTAGGTATAAAGGAATTTGACAATATTAATTTGAAGTCATTATGTCAAATAAATAAATATTCTAAAATACATAAAATCAGAAAGTTTATAAATGGAGGAGAATCACCCACCGGATATTTGGACCGTCGATTTCTGGACTAAACCATTCGCCTACGACCTACTTAGCGTCGCATGCTGGACCTGACCCACTCTTACGCTCTCAACGAGTTTCTCCCACTGACACAACACATAGCATTAACTTGTTGTCTACACTCGCTGGATGCGTGAGAAGTTGAGTTTTAGGACACCATCTACCAAAAGAAAATAACACCTAAGTGTATTTAATGAATGGTTTGGATTTCAGGTTAGTCTATTTAATCATGGCTGTTTCCAATTAAGGTTTTCTACTGTTCGTGTTGTTGGGCTGATATGGTATATAATATGAATCACTGTTTTACAATCGAAAATATCAACAATATAAATTTTTATTTCAAATTAATAATTCTAGATATCATTTTGTTAAAACTTTAATAATTCAAATACTTAAATAAAATATTATTTTTACTATTATTTAATTTAGGAATTACAATGAAATAATGTACAATAAATTTTATTTAAATTCTAACTTTAACATAAAAATATTTATTATTTTTATTCACTAAATTCTCAAAGTAAAATTTTTATTTTATTTATCACATAATTTAACAAATACACACACACACACATATTGAAATAACTTGATTATTTTATAACAAATTTTAATTTCTTTTTGATAATTCATTGAGAATGTATATTTAGGTTTAATCGATAAATTATTTAAATTTTAATTTAAACAAAAATTTTGAACTATAAGGAAAACATTTTTTTGTTTAAGTTAAAAATCTAATATTATATTTTATTAAAATTTTAATTTAATAAAGTTTTAAATATACATTAATCACTAGAATTCCAAAATATAGAAATCTAATCAATTTAGTTTCATTTCCAAAATTTTAAAAATTTTCTTAAACTTAAGTTCATTTAAATTTAATTTAATTAACTCTTCAAATTTTAGAATTAAAATTTGGATTTTAATCTTTACAGAACAAAAATTATCACACTGATTTCTATAATATAACATTAATAATGTAATTAAATTATTATTTGATAATTTAATTTTTTTTTTTTTATTATTATTCTTATCTAACTATTTAAATCTAAATTCATAATTTTATTATTATTTATTTTTAAATCTAAATTGAATTAGGTTAAGGAAGATATTAATTTGGACTTTGGATACTATTATTATTATATAAATTATTTGTTACAACATTATGTCAGTATGATTAACCTTGTTTTATAATTAACTATCTAAATTAATAAATTTACTTTTATTTGATACATTTAATATAATTATTATATTACTTTTATGTTAAATTGTTAATATCATCATTTACATATATTTTTTTAAAAAATAATAAATTATATTTATTACAACTTTTATATATTATCAAATAAAAATTTTCTATTTTGTTACTTATAATATAATCATATAAATAATATTAAATACTTATGTATTAATTATGTAATATAATGTTATCTTACACATGTTTACTTTAATTATGTTATATATTTTGTCATTATTTTTTTTTTGTAACCTACAATTATATTGTATTACTACTATATTATTATGAAACATAATATTTATATTTTACTATACCTTAATGATCTTATAAACCTTTTTATTTTATTTTATTTTATTATATATCATATTAATACTGATTACATATTACAATTATATAATTTATAATTTGTTATTATTATTATATATTTTTATTTTATTTTCATAATCATATTTGCTTATATATACTTATCAATCTTACATCACTTATATTCACAATTCTGCATAATGAATCATCAATACTTTAAATAATTAATTATATATTCTGTTTGTACTGTAAAATATTGTAGGATATTATAATTTATTTGAAATTTAATTTAATAAATTTTTTTCTTAACAAAACAGTTAAGAATTAATAAAATAATCTTAAATAAACTATTTATTTTATTTTATTTATATATAAATTATTTCAGTATTAAATATTTTTAAAAAAATAAAATAGAAATTCCTAAATGAGTAGATTCCCTACATAAAAAAATTTCAACTGACAATAATATTTCTACGAAATTTAGATTAAATAAACATAATAATAACTGAAAGTGATAAATTTCAGGTTGAGATCACCTACCTTAAAGTCTGATGATCCGGCCCCGCTTTAATCTCTCTCTCTCTTGATTTACAGAGCTCTTTCTCTCCTTCACTCAATTTTTTTTTAATTGATTGATTCCTTCGATTCTTTCTCTTTTTTTTTTCTTTTTATAAATGGATGCGTAATGGAATGGAGGAGTGAGAATTATGGGACGGTTTCATTTAGTGGGAGGTTCGGCGGCCATTACCGTACAAAAAGGAAGGAAAGTGGAGAAAGTGGTTTAGTCGTGCAGAAGATATAACTTTTAATTTTTTATTTTATTTTTATTTTTTAAGATATGGTGGGTCCCACTAACAATAATTTAAATCTACTCTGTCCATCATCTCGGCTTGGCCAAGAGAAGATATAAGGCAAAAAAATGAGGCTGATCCGAAACTCAGGTAAGCCACAAACAAGCGGACGGTGGGGTTGGTTCCCATAAAAAATGGGTTATTCTCGATTTTTATTTTATTTTTTAACAACAATCTAGTGGTTAAGATCAGATGAATCTCAGTGCACAGTCAATAGTTGATGTTAGTTAGATTTGGATTAGTTAATAATTAAACACGTGGTCTTAAGTATATGAGTTGAGAGAATACAGTATAAATAAACTTATATATATTCTACCAAAATCATGTAATCATTAATGACATTAATTAATAGTTCACACTAAGCAAAATGATCACACATCAACGGTCACAATTTACATGAGCCGATAAATGCATGTGTGCATGGGTGCGTGGATGTATGCATGGGTCTATGTGTGTATACTCCAATGAAGGCAATTGTACATACATATATGTGTACGCATGTGCACCAAAATCCTTGTTAGTACAAGCATGTCAGTTCACGCTGCACTGTTAGCCACCCCATCTAAGGAATTGGTACAGGACCTCAGCGTTGAAACATGGTATATTTTGCTCAGCCTACCACTTTAGCTATGGATTGAGTGTGGCTTTTGTGTGTATGTGTCATGTGAGCGATTCTCCGATGATGTTTTTATTATATCTACACTTTGCGTCCATTTGGCCCTATCATTTTAGAGCTCGAATTAAAGTAAACCAAAGCTCAAGCAGATAACCATAAATAGCGGTGGAGAGAATGATTCTTTGCATACTGAGTTACTCAGGAGGCTTTTACCGTACTGTGTAAACTCAGTTGGGCTTATTATGAATGTATGTTGGCTATCCACGCGGTCCATCCGTTTTTCTAAGTCATTTTAGTAGTTGAGTACCCAAAGGTCAACTGACCACACGGAAGGAAACAGTGGGAATAATGATTCCACCGTTGAAACCTTGCTAGGGCCATGGTGATGTTTATTTGTCATCTGACCTGTTCATAAGATCTAACAGACATAGATGAAGGGAAAACACAAATATCAGCTTGATCCAAAAATTCTGTGGGCCCAAGAAATTTTCAATGGTAGAATTTAAATTTACACTGCTTCCCGTGGTGAGGTCCACTTGAGATTTGGACATATTTCAATTTTGCGCTCAAGCTATAAAATTATCTTTTAAAATAGATGAACGGAGTAGATAAAATATGTAAATCACAGTAGACCCCACGGAATTTACTCAGTGCGCTCGTCTTATCATACTGAGTTACTCAGTCCTCAATCCGCTTCCATGATTCTCGCCGGCACAACATTTGTACGGCCCATCGTAATGCTTATTTTCCATTCAATCCGTTCATGAGGTCGCATAGACCAGGAAAAACAAATATTATATTGATCCAAAACTTTATGTAACCCTTGGGAGGCATTTAATGGTAGACAATCAATCTCCCACTACGTTTTGCAATGTAGCCCACTTGATCTTTGGATCTATTTTATTTTTTCTACTCAAGCTTTATTACAAGCTGGGCGGTTTATATATAACACATACCTCAAGATGGGACCCACAAAACTAAGTGATGTCAAACACAACAGTTAGTTTTGTGATGTGTGGTACACAGCCAATCCATTTCCCAGACTGGAGGCCACTGTGCTAAGTCACAGTTTCACTAATTGGGAGGTGTACCACACACCAACGACCTGGTTGGTGTGTTATAGTCACTAACTTCCATGGTCCGTATCATGAGGTATGAGTTATATATACACCGTCCGTCCACTTAAGCTCGTTGTAAGGCTTGAGGCCAAAATTAAGACAGATCAAAAGAATAAGTGAGAGCGGGGGATTGAATAGCCTGCCATTGAAATCTTTTTGGGTTAATGAAATTTTGAATTAATATGATATTTGTTTTTACTCTTCATCCCGTCTGTGTGACCTTATGAACATATTGGATGGAAAATAAACATTATTGTAAGCCTTATAAATGTTTTAATGGTAGAATCGTTGTCCCACTGCTATTTGTGGTGTGGTCCATTTGAGCTTTGAATATAACTCATTTTTTTATCAACATCCAAAATGATCTCACTAAATGGATTAACTGTGTGGATATTATAAATATTAAATACATCATTGTGAGACCCATGTAACTTTGATCTCCTTTGAACAACCCGGAGTTCGAGGAGTATTTGCATGATACGTACCCACACACCAGCTAGGTTGGTGATGTGTAGTACACCAGCCAATCAGCTTCGGATGAATAATCGGAACCTCTGATTGTGAAAACTTGTTTATTGAAGTAGGACCGTTGGCTTTTTATTGTTTCATTTTTAACTGTCCAGTATTTACCCTCCCATCATCCTCTAGTCTGATAGATTCTCCGTGGGGCCCACCGTATTGGGTTTTATCCATGCCATCCATCATTTTGCCAGATCATTTTAGGGTATTAACTCAAAAAAATGAAGCTGATCCAAGGCTGAAGTAGACTACACAGTCGGGATTGAACGCTCACCGTTAAATAACTTCTTTGGAGACGCAGAAGTTTTGATCAAGCTGATATTTGTGTTTTCTCTTTGTCCAGGTTTGTGCGACCTCATGAACAGGTTAGATGGCAAATAAGCATTAGTGTAGGCCCTAGAAAGATTTCAACGGTGGCATCATTATCACCACTGCTTCCAATGGGGTGGTCCACTTGAGCCTTGGATCTGCCTCATTTTTGGTCTAATGTCCAATGATGATCTGCCGACATGGATGAACGGCATGGATAAAATCCATATATCACGGTGGGCCTCACAGAGCCCCTGCCGGGACCTGATAAATGTCCGATGCTTGGAAGAGAAAAATGCTAGCATGCTACTCTTTCTTCTCTTTGCTTTTGCCCCCCACACACGGAATGGCCCACATCTCCTTCGACGATTTAACGTGGCTTGCAAATGGACAGTTCTGTCGTGGTGTGGTTCCACATTCAACCAGATATTCCACCGGCCCATCGCTGGATTTTCCTATCTGGAGATTTTTTTAAAAAAAAAAAATTTAGGCAGGCCCATCTGCCGTGTGTAATAAACCTGCCAACGGTCCGGATTAGAGAGACATGGTCCCATTATTATTATTTATTTAAAAAAAAAAAAATTTGAAAACCATGTGTACGCTTTGAAAGATGAAGTACAGTACAGATGCTTTGGACAGTGTATACAAGGCTTTTAATTCTGGGAAGCACACCAGCCTTCGGGAATCCAGATCACCGTTCTGTTGCATCTAATCAACGATGGACCATGAACCAAAAATCTACTGCATATGAATATCCTATCTAAATGTGGACCGTTGCTGAATTTCACTTCACCATCTTTTTTCTTTTTTTTTTTAAAGCAACGAGATTATATTAAAAAACGGAAGGGAACAAGGGGGGCTGCTGAGATTGCAGAGCCAAAACCACAAAAGCAGCACCACAAGCCTAAAAAGATGAAGTTAAAATCTGAAAGAAGCACATTAGAAGCCCATTCTATTAGAAGTTTTTTTGCTCTGGATCCCACTATTTGAGCCGAAGCTTGCCCATTGTTGAACATCTGTCGTTTCTCTCCTTCCAGACCGACCACCAGATAGCCATGATTGCCATTTTCCAAACCTTAGACCTGATTTTTCCAAGTTTGAAGCCATGCCAGTAAGCCAAAAAAGAGGAGGCAAAAGCTGGTACGCAGCCGCCACCGTTGAAGCTTGAAAAAAAATCCTGCCGGATCTGAGAGATGAACAGGCAGTGCAAGAGGAGGTGATCGACGGATTCATCACAGCCTATTCAACATAGACAAATGTTGGCGAGCTGCATACCTTTCTTCATGAAGTTGTCCAAGGTAAGGATCCGATTCCTAGAGGCCAGCCAAGCAAAGCAGATATATTTTGGAGGAACGGGATATTTCCAGATAAACGGAGAAGCCAATGATGCAGGGGGGAGGAGGAGAGAAGAACAGCGTACAGGGACTTCACCGAGAAGTGGGAGGATTTTTCTTTGGGCCACAAATCCAAAGGCTCAGATTGTTCCATCAATGAGAATTTTCAGGCATTGGTCCATCCATGGTAGAATGCATCATAATAACGATCTTTTTATTACCAGGGGGACCCACCTGAGCGCTTCACACATATCTTGCATGAGACCGCAGTACAAAAATAAAAAATTGCCCACAATAAATAACCATTTTACCCTTTTTCACCATGGATCTTACACTTATACACATTTACCCTTTTTCCTTGTTGTTGGATCATCCCAAGCATAACTGTTGAGCCTCCATCCTCAACTCATATATATCTTAAAAATTCCTTTTGAAACTCCTCACTGTATTAAGCCATTTGGGTGTAGAAAAAGAATACTAGTGACCGTTGCAACTCTATCAGATACCATTCAGTGCTGGCCTCAGCCCCAGCCCTGACATCTTCTATTTTGCCTTAATAAGGGTTCATTGCCTTTGGAAGACTAAATTAGATGAAACAAGGAAGCTGCAGGTCATCGAGAAACTCCCAAATGCCGACTCGGTCGGGGTCAGGGTTGGTGTCCTCCCAACTGTCCTCCCGGTGTTGTTAGTCCCAGAGCTGGTGGTTGGAACTTCTCACTAACATTTCTTTTGAACCATCTTGTGTTATTCGAGCTAGTTTTTTTCGCACTTTTATGAACAGCGTTCTAATATTGTGGTCTGAGTTCATAGCCACATTGGACGGTAGAGATTTTAACTCCCTGCCAATTTTAACTGAGATCGACTCTTTTGAATGCAATTCGGGCCTATTAATAAGAAGATTGATCATCCTTGGTTGGCCTGCACTCAATGGTGGGACATCCAGAAAATCCTCGATATCACATAACCAACGGTATCCCATGTGTACAGAGAAGCAAACCAGGAGGTGGACAAAACCTTCCTCATCCACAGATTAAAGCATATCTATATACCTAATGGGGATACCGCTCTGGCCCAGAAAAGAACAGGTCAGATTGAGAAAGTTCTTTATCTCACTGACAAGAACTTGTTTGGATGTACTTCCTCAAAAGGGTTTCAAGCTTTTTTGGTTCACTTGGCAACAACTTCGGCATTTTAGTGCCTACTTTGTCAAGCTGGAGATGAAACAGGGTTTGCAAAGTGCACCCAAACACAGCATCGAGTGTCGTTTGGATCAAAACAGCACTTGGGTGCCCCTCCAGAGGGTGTGTCCAAACGGGTCCTAAGTGCGTTGCCAGTTTCGCTTGTGGTTAGGGGTTTGAATCCCACTCCCACCAACTCTATTTTTTAATAAAAATTTCCTCCTGAGTGACTTGGTTCAAGTCATGCCGAGTCATGTTGATCTGACTGAGCCATCAAGTAGATTCGATGAGTCTATCCGAGTTCAGGCTAATTCAGGCCAACCGTTTCCCAGCAACTCAGCTCAAAATCGTGCCAAGTCAAGTTGACTTGGACAAGTTTCGAGTAGAGTCAGGGTTTTGGAACCGTGCTTTATTCAAGAGGCAATTGTAACATAGGGATACTTCACAAAAATCCATGATATGCAAATGCATCATTCTGACACCAATACAAATCTAATCGATTTAGGCCATGAAATCAAAAGATGAAACACGTACCCACCAGAATCCAAGATGATGGAAATCTTCTGGTGATCCATTTTCGTCATCATTCTTTCGCAACGGCCTCTTGAGCCTCAGGAAAGTAATCCTGCCTGAAAGAGAGAAAACAATAGAAAAAGCATAAACATTGCTTCCTGCATCCATTTGAAAATGATTATGAAAAACAAAAATGATTAAGAAAAAAAAAAGCGCATGAAAGCATGTCTTGAATCTCATCGATGGGGACATAAGTAAAACCTTTTCTAACGATAATGCAATCTTATTGAGAGATGCTCCAATGTTATAAGAGCTCTGTAAGTTATAATGCTCCTACTTGTATCGGTTTACTTGGACACTCCAATCAATCTATTGGAACTATCCATTCAGTCCAGAACACATTTAACGGGCTACCATGCAAAAATCAGGCTTAGATGATCCAACCCATCCTAGATTTGGCCTTATTTTCTATTGTTATCCTTTTTCCAAGCCATGGGTGGGGTGCTGCCATTGCCTTGAAAAAAAATATGATTCCTTTCAATTATAAGCAATCCATGATGGTCCTCAACAAACAGCTGGATCAAATTTTTTATTGGACCTAATTGTTTGTGGAAATAATCTTGACTGTCCATATTCAAGGACATTGCTCAAATGGTTAACATGTATCTGATAGGTGTGACATGTGCATGGTAGCCTAAGGAAATATGTGTTGGACCTAATGAACAGTCTGGATCAATGGATTGGACTGGCCAAGTGTCCCAATGCAACTAGGAGAACTATTACTTGTAGTGCTCTGAGTGCATTGGAGCATTTCTCAATCTTATTAAACCCAAACCAGAAAAGATACAAGAAAGGAATAAGAGCAGGAAATAGACAGTGAGGGATCGGGAATCAGGATAAAGGGCAGCATGGGCAGCATGGCATAAACAGTAATAAGCAACTATTTCGTTAAATAAGCAAACAAAATGATGCAGTCCAGAGTCCAAAAGCACGCCAAACAACTATCCAGCAAAGCAGATTGTGGTAGTTCGAGCTTCGAGGAGGTGGCATTGGTCATGTGGTCTCCACAGACGTCTACCGCAGAAGGCACACCATTGTGCCTGATGCGTAATGGTGCTCAGCGTTACGGCATATGGACCCATTTATTTCATATATTTTTTCCCACTTTTTAACCTCTTTCCCCCTAAAAAAGCAACTGCAGTTGGGAGTTAGATTTGACCACATTGTTGCCTCACAACAACATCAAAAGAGGGGATTCGAGTGTGAATAGAAGCCCGGAGTGATTTTGGTCCATCTTGGGGAAAATCAAAAAAATCAGTAAACCAGCTCTTTTATTTCCTTCTTTGGTGATAGATTCAAACATAATAGGCCTCAATCTGGTCATGCTGCTCTTTTCCGGCTTCTTGAGTCTTTATGGTTTTGGGGGCTTTTGGCCTTTCTGTCGTCTCTGGTCAACTATTGCTGTATTGTATTTTTTGCTTTTTGGTTGTTTTGTTCTTAGGTTAGTTTTCTGGTTGTTGTTTTTGTTGTCTAATTTTCTTTTTTGCTTTGTTGTTCTGTGGCTCTTAGGTTAGTTTCCCTTCCTGTTATCCTTTTCTTGTTTTCCATTGGCCTTGGGCTTGCAACTTTATATATATATATATATTAAAAGGCCTCAATCTACCAAATCATGCTTGATTTGTGTTCATTTGGGGCCTATTTCCTTGATTTTCACAAAACAAGGCTCTGAAAAAGATGAATATTAACTGTTTACTTCCTCTAATTTCTTGAGGAAAATTGTTGATCTAGCTCAGAAACATTTGTGGATGAATCCCACAAAAGAAATCGTGTATATAGATTAGAGATATGCATTAGAACATTACATTTGTGGGAAGAAACATTTGTAGGATGAAATCCCACGGGAGAAATGGTGAATCCGACAAAGAAACATTTGTGGGATGTGTCATATTAGAATGTTAGGGGCAACCAGCTAATTACTACTAAGCTCATGAAAATTTATTTGTAAACATTTGTTTAGGGCTAGTTACCAATCATGCATACTCAGGAACACCATTATAGCTTATTCATTGCCGGCAAGACATGTATAAGGCTAAGGAGAATTAATTTGCGGGGTTTTCCCATGTATTAGCAAGTTGGAGATGAGATGGAGACGGTTCTCTCCATGTGTTTCTTCTCATGTTTGCAAGGCGAAACATGAAGATGAAATAATCCAAACCAAATATCTAGGAAAAGGCTGGTATGACGACGAGGACGACGATGACGACAGCGATGTCTACTGCTTCTTAATAAACATAAATGTTACACGCACATCTTTCTGTTACATAAGCTGAAATTTTATTTTTATTTTTTTTAATTTTTTTAAAGTTGAAAAGACAACAATTAATTTCTAACTGCATTACATTACAGAATCGATATTCAAAAACTCGCACTTGGAGATTATAGTTTATTTTCTAATATTGGCAATAAAATGGTATAAATTTGTATTATGTTTTACCAAAACTAGAAAGGAAGCATGCACTAGCATTGATATAGAAAGAAAAAAAAAATGAAGCATATAGTGGGTGGGACGATGTTGGCACACAAGTGCGTCAATGTGAGCCTCTGCCATGGCTGGTTCTAGAGCCAGGGTAAAAGAGGAAGGCTGATGCTAGGTGGGCAGCTGGTCATAAAACTTCTGCCAAATTACATTTAAAGGCCGACCCAAATTTCAAGTAGAAAGGCTACCGTGTTTGGTAGATGCATAAAAATCAGTTCATCTCATTTTAGTTAATAGTAGTTATGCATTAGATCAAGATCTTTAATGCATAACGAGTCCATGTTAACAGTAATTATGTATTACAAATCGAGATCTCTAATACGTTGTTACCATCAGTGTTCGAAATATCGGTATCGTGTTACGTATCGCATTCTTGGGATATAGATACGTATCAGTTATTGCATGGGATATATCGGTTGTATCGTGTAATGTATCGCTATTGTTGGAAACATAGGGAAACATTGTGAAATTGGTTGAATTTTTCAATGAAACTTCGGTGATTGTTCAAAAAGACATCAATACACACTTATAAATCAAAACATTCAAAAAAAAGTATACATAATAGCTTTTCTTTATATGGAGTCCTAATCTATGCGTTGTCTAACTGAATTGATGCAAGTATATTCAACGTCTATTCATGTAACTTATAAATGTAAGAAGACGTGTGAAAACATTAGCAATACATTCAAAAGCAAAAGAAGAATCACTAGATTAGGTTACATGCATGTTTGATTTGATGTTTGGATACAAATTGCAAACTATTTGCAAGAAATTGGGAAATTTTGATTTTGATTTTTTTTCTTTCTTTCAATTTTCCGCAACTGTGCTCATTTCCTCCGAATCTCAAAATCGAAGCTCTCAATCCATGATTTTTCATACAAAACATGAAAAATCATGGATTCGTAACAATTTGACACTAATTTAACATGATTTACAAAAAATAAAAGGATCGAGATTCGAAAATGCTCACCAGATCAAACATGTGGGATATATCGCACTACTTGTGCGTTTCATATCGCACTGCTGGGATACAAGATATATCGGTCAATATCGTCGATATTGAAAACATTAGTTATCATTAACTAAAATGAGGTGAACTCATTTTTAGGCATCTACCAAACAGGGCCTAACAGGACCTACGATGATGAACAGAAGGAAGCATGTAGAAAAAACTAGATGGAAATAGTTGTTCCCATTTTGCATACGGAATGGATTAGTAAGTCATGCAGATGCAATCGTTTTGGTTATAATAATAATAAAACATTATTTGGACATAACACTGCTAGTGGCCTATTAAAGCAGTAACACAAGCTTTTCCTACACTCCAGACCAAAGATTAATAATGCCTTTGCCACCAGTCTTTCCACATAAAGCAAATAAATATTAAAACCAAACCGTAGCATACCGAATTTTACGCGTAAGCTGATAAATGCCAGTCCCTGCCATTGCAACATTTACACTGAAAAGGTTCCAGTTCTTCTGCACCTCGACATGATACGACCAAGAAATTAGAATCTAAGCTGGACAACATTACAGACTCCAAAATAATGCAAAATAACAAATGAAACAATTATTATTTTTTTTCTTCTTTTTTTCTTTTAGAGATAACCAAAAAAAAAATGCTTTTCCTTTCAAACTCAAAGGGTACTCAATAACGTAAACATTCGAGAAAGGAATCACATCCGAAGTAAATTATTTTTGTCGTAGACTAATGCTTCTAAGGTAAATGGCTGAACCAAGTTGGGTTCCACCACAACACACTCACAGTCTTCCCAAAACATCATTTGAGTTAGCAAAACTCTAATTAATCAATGATTTACTCTAGAGCCCAATCAGATAATCCCAAATAACTCAAGGCAACCAGATGCTTTATCAACCCAATCAATGGTTATAAAATTTCAGGCCAGACATGAAGAACAAGGAACAACAATTGGGTTGGAAATGGAAGATGGATCCTGTATAGTGTGGTTTACATTATGCATTCTCAACTTTACCATATTGTAGATATTTCTGAATCATGGGCTCTTGTTTCTTTTATTATTTTTCTCTTTTGCCCTTGGTTCCAAGGATATTTTATGTAATTTGGGACATCACTTAATATAAATAAGAAAGGGGATGGACTCTAGCTTAGTTAAGAGTTTTTTCTCTCCCCAAGGTTTTTCTCTTTGACATGGCATCAGAGCAAAAAAAGCACCTAGGATTTTCTTCTCGTCCTCCCTTCTTGACCTCCCTTTCTCCTCTCTTTTTGTTCTTCATTTCTTTCTTTTTCTTAGATTTTTCTTACGGTTTGAAAGCCGTTGCAGCCTAATTCGCAAATGAAAGTGACTGAGGAAGGATCTTGCGGCAATTTTTTATTTTCTTTAAAAGTTGTTGGACAATCAATTTTGATCAGGTTTTTAAGGCCTTTTTCTTCCAGTTTATTCTTTTCTAGAAATTGGCCTGTGGCAGCTAGGGTTTGCTCGATATTTTCGTTTGAACAGTTTTTTGGGTTCTGTGTCTCAATTTACAATGATTCTTTTGTAGCCGACAATCAGGTATTTGAGGTTTGCTTTTATTTTTTAAGATCATCAAGATTTGTTGATATCTGGTGAATTTAGCCGTATGATCCCATTCCTCTCTTTGGTGGTTTAATTTGAAGCTACAAGGATTGGTGCCCTTTCGAATTTTTTACGACTTTTCTTAGACTCCCCAATCAATAGTCAGTTATAAAAAGTTATGATTATTATTATTATTAAAAATTTTAATTTTTAAATTTTTTTTTTTATTATTATTTTTGTTTTGGGGGGGGGGGGAGAGATTTTCCAGTATAACCACCTGATTTTTAGGCTATTCCCGAATAAACGCATGCTTTCAAAATATTTAAAGCAAAACGCTCAAATTTTGCAAATATGGAGAAAAAACAGCCTCTTTTACCCTGCCTAACAGTCAACAACGGAATTGTGCCATTAACTTGTCTAAATGACGAATTTGCTACTAAACCTTTACTTTGTTACTGTTGTACTCAGTGCAAGGGGCAAGTGTGCGGAGGATTCTACCGGACCTACTTTTTATGTATGTGTTTGATCGACGCTGTCCATCTATTTTGTGATCTCATTTTAAGCAATGAGCCAGATCTGAAGCATAGGTAGACCCTGCCACAGGAAACGCTGGTGATGGAATGCCTACTAATAAAAACATGTTGGGGCCATGAAAGTTCGGATCAATTTGATTTTGTGTCTTCCTGTTGTCCATGTCTCCATGGCCTTACCAACAGGTTGGATGGCCCTGATAAACATCAGGTTGGTATAAAAACATGAGACGCAGCTTGCGTATTGGATCTGGGGATCCACCAAGGTGGGTGGGATCCCTGACTGTGGGGCCCACCTTGATGTATATGACTTATATCCATGCCATCCAGCTGTTTTGAAAACTCATTTTAGGGCATGATCCCAAAAATGAACCATATCCAAATCTCAGGTGGAGCATAGGACACGAAACAATGGTAATAAACCATTAAAAAATTCTATGTGAACAAAAGTTTTGGATCAAGCTGATATTTGTGTGGTCTCTTCATCCAGGTCTTAGTGACCTTAGCAACAGGTTGGATGGAAAATAAACAATTTGGTGGCCTGCATGAAGTTTTAATCATGAGGATTCAATAACGACTGTGTTTTTTGTGGTGTGGTCCACATAAGATTTGGATCTGCTTCATTTTTTGGATCATTCCCCAAAATGAGGTGTCAAAGTAGATGGATGGTGTGGATGTAAAGCACATACATCATAGTGGCCCACAGTTATTGATCCACCGACCTGGTGGATCCAGGGATCATAAAAACCGCACCTCGGATTGCGGGATGTGGATTTCCCACCAAAGCCTTTTTGAGGAACTTCCTGTGCTGGATGCTTGGTGGGACCCACCGTGATGTTTGTGGGAAATCCACCCTGTCCATCCGTTTTGTGAGCTCATTTTAGGACACGAAACTAAAAATGAGGCGGATCCAAAACTCAAGTAGGCCACACAAGAAGAAAAATTGGGGAAAGAAATGCCTACAGTTGAAACCTTCCTAGGCTCCACCATAATGTTGTCATGCCATCCAAACCATTTGTAAGGTCGTTCCCACTGGGATGAAGTGAAAACACAAAATTAGCCCAATACAAAACTTTTGTGGCCATACGAATGTTTCTACGATGGTCATTGAATCCCCACTGTTTCCTCTCATGCAGCATATTTGAGTTTTGGATCTGCCTCATTTTTGGTTTCGTGTCCTAAAATGAGCTCACAAAAAGGATGAACCGGTGGATTTCCACAAACATCACGATAGGCCCCACCTAGCATTCTAGTGCAAAAAGTTCCTATGAAAGCCTATGGCATGAAATCCGCATTCCGGATTGCATATGAAACTACCAGAAGTGGAAGCGGGTTGCATGGTGTGCCACACACCACCGACCTGACATTACCAAGTTATGTGGACCCCATTACAATGTATGTGTTATATGAAAACCATCCATCCATGTTGCGAGATCATTTTGGTAAATGGGACCAAAAAGCAGTGGGGAGTGAACGCCGACCACACCTACCCAAAGAGGTGGATCCAAACCTCAAGTGGACCACACCACAAAAAGCAATGGGGAGTAAACACCTACCCTTGAAAACTTCTTGGAGGCCACAGAAGTCTTAGATCAAACAGGTATTTGTTTTTTTTTCCATTCATCTGGGACTTCTTGACCTTATAAAGAGATTAGATGGCAAATAAACATCATAGTGGGCCCTAGGAAGGTTTAACGGTAGGCATCATCGTCCATACTGCTTTTTGTAGTGTGGTCCCCTTGAGGTTTCTATCAGGCTCATTTTTAGGGGTGTCCTAAAATAATCTTGCAAAATGATTGAATGGCCTGGATATAACACATACATCAATGTAGGGGCACATAACTTGGTAAACTCAACACACCACGGTGGTCGGTGGTGTGTGGTACACCACGCAATCTGCTTCCTCCAGTAGCCACGTCGCCAGTGGGCGGTGCTATGAGTGCCCCTCCATGATGTATATTTTTATCCACACCATCCATCCTTTTCAAGATCATTTTAGGGCATGAGCCAAGATCAAAGTCTCTGTTGGAACACACCGCAGGAAAACAATGGCAATTGGTGGGTAGTTTTGTCATTTTAAAAAATACAATTCATAAACTAGAGGGTATATAACAGCAAGCGGTTGAATGTCTAACGGTGCAAACCGTAGGTGTTTTACTTTAATTTTTTTGAAGGCATGCAGTTATTTGGAATAGCCTAAAAGGTAAGCGGCTATATGGGAAAATCCTTTTATTTTTTGTATTGATTGGTGTGAAGTCTTGATATTTTAGTACTCTTTTAATCGTTTAAGATAAGATATGGATTCATCATCACCTATGGTTGAGAAATCTGTCATGATAACAGGAATTAGTGACATTTGCATGTCGCTATCATAAAAGCCAAATACAGTGTACTTCTTTTCTTACAGAACATTTTGTTTCTTACCATTCTGTCTCCAATTCACAAGTCCTTTATTTATGCTCTTGAATGTTCTTCCTCCACAGTTCCGCTATTCCTAAAAATCTTAAAGAGACTCTTAATTCTCCCCTATGTCGAGAAGCTATGAAGGAGGAGATGGCAGCTCTTGAGCATAATCATATATGCGAGAAGATTGATTTATCAATTGAGAAGAATCCAGTGGCTTGTTATAGGATATATGCTCTTAAGTACAATCCTGAGGGTAGCATGGCTCAATATGAAGCTCGTCTTGTGGCTAAAGGATTTACACAAACATATAGTGAGGATTATTCCAAGACTTTTTCTTTTGTTGCTAAGATGAATTCGGTATGGTAATAATTTTTCTTGCTACTGATTTGAATTGGTCGTTGCACCAATTAGATGTTAAGAATGTCTTTTTGAATGGTAATTTAACCGAGGAGATTCATATGCTTCGTCCTAGTTATGCTATTAATAAAAATTGAAGGAAAGAAAGGTATCTTGTCCTAATAAAGCTATATATGGTTCAAAGCAAGCTCCTCAAGCCTGGTTTGAGAAGCTTAGTCGGGCTCTAATCCGTATTGGATTTACTCGCATTCACTTGTGAGTGTAATGTAGATGATATCATTATTACAGTTGATGGTGTTGGTGGAATTTCTGAGTTAAAACTCTATTTGAACAAGGTTTTCGAATCAAAGTTTTAGGACCGCTAAAATACATTCTTATAATTGAAGTCTCTCATTCTAAGAAAGGCATCGTTTTCTCTCAACGAAAATATGCCCTTGATTTCTTAACTTCAATTGGTTTTTTTTATCAAATCGATTGATTCACCATTAGAGATTAATAGAAAGCATTAGGCTGATGATGGGGAACTTCTTGATGATCCTCGCATGTAACAGCATTTGGTTGGTCGGTTGATATATTTGATCGTTACTCGCCTAGATCTATCTCATGCAGTTAGTTTGATAACCAGTTCATACATGCTTCTTAGTCCAATCACCTCGAGGTAGTTCGTCGCATCTTACACTACATTAAGTCTTCTCCGGAAAGTAACATCTTGTTTAGCTGTGAAATAATATTAATAATGAAGGCTGTTCTGATGCAAATTGGACAGGCCCATCAGATGATCAATTCCCTACAACAAGATATTATACTTTTTACAGAGGTAATCTCGTTACCTAAAAGGGTAAAAAGTAGACAGTTGTGCACAATCCAGTGTTGAGGCTGAATACTGAGCCATAGCAAATACCATATGTAGAATTCTGTGGTCAAAAATTTTTGTTATTGAATTGGAATTTTCAGTGAAGACTCTTGCGCTTATGTATAGTAACAATCAAACTACAATTCTTATTGCTTCTAATCCTTTTTTTTAGGAGAGGACGGGACACCTTGAAGTTGTTGTCACTTTATTCGTGGGAAGGTTGTTGTTGTCACTTTATTCGTGGGAAGGTTGTTGTTGTCAATAGTTCTACTCCCTTTGTTTTGCCTACTGCTCAACTTGCGAATCTCCATTGAAGTTGGACGACGTATTCTTGGCAAGTTGGGCATGATTGATATCTATGTATGAACTTAAGGGAGACTGTAGCTATTTATTGATCGTGGGCTCTCTCTCTCTCTCTCTCGGCCCTAAACCATACGACCAAACAGACCAAACCCCTAGACCGTACGTCCGTATGGGTATGATCGTACAGCCAGCCCTCCCTATCTTTCCCTCTTAATCCTTGCTCATTTTCCCCTTTAAGATCCCTAGCCCTAAGCCTAAAACCCTAACCCAATATCCTAGCTCTCAAAACCCTATTTCTCCACAAACACAAATTCTCCACAGCCCTAATTTTCAAATCCCCAAATTTCCTAACCCTAGAATTGCACCAAAACTGCCCATTGAATTAGAACCATGCCTATGCTAATATAAGAGTTCCAATCTCTCATTGGGCCTTAGGTTCCATGCTTACGTGATTCGTGCTGTTGTGAGATTATGAATTTAACATAATTCTGAATGTTATTGCATTTTTGGTACTCTTTTAATCATGGTAGGATAGCATGTTATCATATTTGCCAAAACTGCCCATTGAATTAGAACCATGCCTATGCTAATATAAGAGTTCCAATCTCTCATTGGGCCTTAGGTTCCATGCTTACGTCATTCGTGCTGGTGTGAGATTATGAATTTAACATAATTCTGAATGTTATTGCATTTTTGGTACTCTTTTAATCATGGTAGGATAGCATGTTATCATATTTGATTTACTTTGATTCATCTATTAATAATCTCCACAGCCAAATGGATCACATGTTTGCATCATGGGCTCTAGAAAGATATTAACTTTCAACGGTTAAGGTCCATTATATCCATTGTTTCATGTGGTGTAGTCTATTTGAGTTGTGGATTGGCCTCATTTTTTACACATGCCCTAAAATGAGCTTGTGGAACGGATGTAATGGCATGGATATCACATATTCATCACGGTGGGCCCGACATTCTTGTGCGTGTAGAAATACATGAATTCAATTAAAATTCTCATGATTTTGAAGGTAGTAATTTCTCAAAAAAGCAAACAATTGTAAAAAGTAATAATGACCCATTTACAGGGCATTTACCAGTAATTAAGAAAATCAAACGAGCCCTAAGTATTTCCAAAACAAACACTATTTTTTAGGAATAATCTTGTTTCAAAAATTTACCATTTCTATCTTTAACAAATAAGAAGCTCAAAATGATACCAAGTATAGCATGAATTAATCACTACCAAGGATATGGTGGAGAGTGCAAAGACAAATGGAGAGACTCAAAGGGAAAGATCATGGCTACACACTACACACACATAAAGAGGAATACTTTCGCACTGGGCTACTCATCTCCACTCTTTCTGATGTTGTGACCCACTAGAATTTCATATTTGTCTCATTTTTTTAGCTAACATCCTAGAATGAGAGAGTGCAATAGATGTTTGGAGTGGATTTCATACAATCATCATGGTGACCCCACAGCATTTGTTGCACGAGTCCCTAGTAGTACAGTGAAGGCAGGCTACACATAGAAGAGAGCAAGCTACCTGCATTTAAGTCAGTTGCTTTTTGCAGGTAAACTCTAAGCCGTTTAAAGGCTTAGTGCGGTGAGATCAGAACCATCTATGCCAAGCATCTAGATTTTTATGACAGTTTTACCCTCTAATAATAAAAGTTCCTACAACTAATTGCGGAGGAAAAAATGTCCAAAAGCTGCTCATATTACGCATAGTATAGATGTTAGGTACTACCAAATGGAAAGGAGGAATCAAAACTCCAATAATTATAAATATAGTGTTGGTGAGAATCTCAAACTTAGTGCTTTAAGTAATGGGTTGAAATTTCCCTAAAGCTGGTGAAATCAACCGTACCGGAGTAATGACTGTGCTGTAGCGCGACCAGATAACTCCAGTGCATGTAACAGCTGAAGGTCATCAGATAAAGATGAAAAATAAGTTCAAATCAATAATCTGGAACGCAAAACATTAGGAAAAAAAAAAAAAAATTTCCTTCTCAGGCACGGACCTATTTGCTGAGGATAGGAGATCTTTTCAGGTGGCTTTGAGAAGTCTGCGACATTGGCTATGCTGATACCCCATTTAAATGTAGGAGCCCAAAAATGAACTGCAGTTAACAGAAAGTTATAGTGGCGCATGTAAAAGAGCAGAAGTAATTTATGACATGAGTATCCAACAATATTAAACAGAATAGCAGACAACAGGAAAAGTATGTGGAACATCCATTTTCTTTTTTTCTTTTGAATAGCAGCAGAAATTATATTGAATCAGGAGAGGAACAAAACAACTCCAAGAGAGAAAGATGATGAGGAATGATACTGAAACAAAAACAAACCAAAAACCATCTTCGCAAAACTCTAAGAGACACATACAAGAGCTGGCTCTGTATTCTTGGCAAGAAGAGACATTTATATGGAAATGTTGTTTTGTTGATACTGAATGCTTTATTGTTTTAATTTGAGATGTTGTTTGGTTGTCAGTGTCCGAAAGAAAACATTTTACATTTTTATAAAAAAAAAGCAGTATGATGCAAAGTACCAATGGAACTGCATACATTTAGTCCTAGAAAGATGAGAGTTTGCACAGATCATTGTAATCAGGTACTGCTCCCACTTCAAATTAAGCTCCCACTCCTGCTTCCCAGCTGGTTTTTTTTTTTTTTTTTTGAAAGATGAGAATTTTATTGAAAAAACAGGAAACTACAAGCCGAAACAAAAGGGAAAGACAGGATAGCAACAAGAAAAGAAAAGATACAACTAGCTACACACGCACGCACACACAAACAAAAACACCAACTGAAATTAGGGTGCCCAATCCCTGAAAAGTACTAAGACTCTGGAGAAAACCCCTGCTACAGAAACACTAACATTCCAAAAGCACCTATTATTTCTTTCCGCCTGCATAGCCATGAGGAGGATTCGCAACTTATTTTTTCCCACAGCTCCTCCCGAGTCCGCATTCCAGCAACAAAACAAATCATCCAACGCTTTTGGCATAACCCACGAAATACCGCAAGCCTAAAAACACTCCACCAAGTATCGGCAGAGAAGGGACAATGGATGAAAAGATGATCTACAGATTCCTCTGCCTGAAGACAAAGAAGACAGACATTTGGGATCTGCATGCCCCTTTTCCTCAGGTTATCGACAGTTAGGACTCAATTCCGACCCAGCAGCCATCTGAATACTGCTACCTTCGGAGGAACTCCATAGAACCACACAGATCCTGTGTGGCAGCGAGAGTAGAACGTTGAAGCCAAGAGAGATCAGCTACCTTCCCTGCTGGTTATACTTTCTAATATTTTGGAATAGACACTCCCCCGCACCTGCACCCCGAATTTGTTGCTGCTTAATGCTTCATGCAACTATAGGTGGGACGACAAGACATGATGAACTGTCCAGATCAATGCTTGATCTTCACAATATAATCAATATGGACAGTCCATTCCATAGACAGTGATTGGATGGTTAGGATCATCCAATCAGAGTGATAACATGATGGATGGTCCATCACTAATTGAACCTCTGTTACAATCAATGTGGACTGCGCATTTCATATCATCATTGTCATCATTCCTACAGAGCCAAGAAGCAGCAAACAAGATTTAAACCAAAATAAAGGGTATTAAGGTATCTAGCTATAGAAACTCTAAAGTCAAGCACAGTATGATTCTTTCTTGTCATGGAAGTAGTATATAATGTTCTACAGTCAGGTTTTCAGTTTGTACAGGTGGGGCCCATGGCCTTGGTTAATTGATCCATGCTATTGGTATGATGGGACCCACTGTGGATGCCCCAGGCATTACAAAACTTCCCATATTGGAATATCATGGCTAGGGATTCTACCACCCATCCAGTTCAATATGTACATCTTTTGCATTATCTTTTTCTTTCTTTCTTTCTTTCTTTCTTTCTTTCTTTTTTTTGAAGGGTAACGTGGGATTTTATTAAAAGGCATAGGAACGGGATCAAAAAGGTTGATTAAAAGTCATCCAGCTGATACAAATAAGAGAATTCCCCCCCAATTGCACTGAAAAGCCTCTAAAGGACACCCCACGAAAGATTTATCTGCCCTAGTTCCATGGCCATCCATTAAGCCTTGTAAACCACTTGGATTGGGGGTGAAATTTTATCAAGAAAGGTTTTGGCATTGTGATGCAGGACAATTAACCAGTTGCTCTAAAAGCTCGAACTGTTAAAGTATGGCGAATTAATCCCTTTATCTCATAGCCCAGGCCCCACATCGCATGGGTTAGGACCTCGGCCGAACCCCCTTCGCGGGCCCCAAATCACATGGGCCGCCCACCCCGAGTATGTCCCCGCATCCCACGGGCTACCCTACTCGAGCCTGGTGTGAAATGCGCATTAATCACCCCCGGTGAGGAGTCTCGAACACGAGACCTCCTCCGTGGGCCGCACCCACCCCGAATGTGCCCCTGCATCCCACAAGCGACCCCACTCAAGCCCGGTGTGAAAATGCCCCCGTATTAATCACCCCCAGTGAGGAGTCTCGAACACGAGACCTCCTGCTCTGATACCAATTTGATGCAGGACAATTAACCAGTTGCTCTAAAAGCTCGAACTGTTAAAGTATGGCGAATTAATCCATTTATCTCATAGCCCAGGCCCCACATTGCATGGGTTAGGACCTCGGCCGAACCCCCTTCGCGGGCCCCAAATCACATGGGCCGCTCACCCCGAGTGTGTCCCCGCATCCCACGGGCTACCCTACTCAAGCCCGGTGTGAAATGCGCATTAATCACCCCCGGTGAGGATTTATCTGCCCTAGTTCCATGGCCATCCATTAAGCCTTGTAAAGCACTTGGATTGGGGGTGAAATTTTATCTAGAAAGGTTCTGGCATTGCGTTCTAGCCAGATTGGCCATCATAGTATTATCTTCCTAACCACATATTTATTGGCAACCAATTGAAGAGTTAGGATTTTTCCCATTACATATTGACATGCCAAGCACTGAATTTTGTTTAGTCCATTTACAGCTACGACACTAGTGGCATCCGATCAGATGCCTAAGAAAAGACTGACAGAAAAGAAAGAGATAATTGTATTCAGCCAATGGCAAAAATTATAGGTCTAGGATGGTGGCCCACCAAATTAATAACTCCTACTGACCTAGGCATTTGCCATATATTCAGTCCAGATGCTGGAGAAGAGCAGCCCTCAGCTTCCAAAGTGGCCCACAAACCAATGCATTAGAGCTTTCATCCTCTTACGGATCCATAAGAAAATGCTAATATACAGGTCATTCATTGCGTAGAAGTTCTAAACAGTTCCCTACTCACATCAAATGACATAACTAGTAATCAGAACAACAGATCCGATTGGCCACTTTGGATATAACCCATGGCCCAAGATGCAAAGGGATTAGACTGTGGCAGCTACCAGAACAGTGGCCTACATAAGCAACAGTTAGAGCAGTGTTCCATATTCAACCAGAAAGCTCAAAATAACTGGATGGTCAGACTTCCACAGTCACATAATTATTGGCCTATAGCCAACCCATATGGTAGGATGAGCGTAACTAAAATAAGGATGTTTGGATGGATGAATGTTTGGATGGATGAGTGGCAAGATGAGGAAGGATAGAAGTGGAAATGAATGCATTTGAGAGAACTTAAGAGTAGCCCCAAATCCAATAGGCAAGAAGGTGAGGGAAAGTAGACTTAGATGGTTTGTCCATATGCAACGGAGACCAAGAACTACACTGGTTGGGAGTAAGTTGGTTCAAGTTGAGGGCTCTAAATGGGCAAAGGGACGGTCCAATAGGACGGGGGTGGATGTAGTAAGAGAAGACCCAAGGAACTATGGTTCAACCGAGGATATGGTTTGAGATAGTGGAATGGAGAAACAGGATTCATGTAGCTCACCCCAGTTAATTGGGATAAAGCTTAGATGATGATGGAGCCAATCCATATGGTGTCCCACCAGCTCAAAAGTATTGTCACCAGACATTAATGCGGGGACATTTTCACACTAGGCTCAAGTAGGGTGGCCTATAGGATGCAGGGGCACACTCGAGGTGGGTGGCCCGTAGAATCCATGGATTTGGGGCCCATGTGAGGCGGGTGGCTCGTTTTAAGCGAAACCCATGAATTTGGGGCCCACAAGGGGGCGGAACCAATGGATTTGGAGCTCATGAGGAGGGTTCAGCCGAGGACCTAACCTATGGACTTGGGGCCTGGGCTATAAGATAAAGGGATTAATTCGTCATGCTCTAACAGTTCAAGCTTTTAGAGCAAGTGGTTAATTGTCCTGCATCAAATTGGCATCAAAGCAGGAGATCTCGTGTTCGAGACTCCTCACCGAGGGTGATTAATACGGAGGCATTTTCACACCAGGTTCAAGTAGGGTGGCTTGTGGGATGTAGGGGCACTCGAGGTGGGTGGCCCGCAGAACCCATGAATTTAGAGCCCGTGTGAGGCAAGTGGCTAATGTTAAGCGGAACCTATGGATTTGGGGCCCACGAGGGGGCGGAACCCATGGATTTGGGGCTCACGAGGAGGGTTTGGCCGAGGACCTAACCCATGGACTTGGGGCCTAGGCTATGAGATAAAGTGATTAATTCATCATGCCCTAACAGTTCGAGCTTTTAGAGCAAGTGGTTAATTGTCCTGCATCAGACATGCTTGCCATGTGTATGGTAACTGGTGAGGAGGGAACTCCATAGAACTTCTAAGCAGTCAGTGACACACATAGTAGCATCCTCTAAAGTTTAAATCCCATTAGAGAGATATTATTTTGGGAGAGAATCTCGTTAGAGATACAGAGGGTCAAAAATCCTTTTTCCCCCTGAAGTGTCAGTATTAAGCATTGAATTGCATTCCGGAAAAATGTTTTGTTTTGAAGTGGCAACAAAAGGTGCCAATAGCGCTTGTTAGTTCCGCGGAGATGTGCAGAAATTGCTGGGGGGGGGGGGTGGCAACTAAGCAGGCCCTTAGGGTGCTTTTGTATGGAGAGGGTTTTGGGAATCGAGAAAGTTGTATCGCACTTTTTATGATCTTTTCATGATTGTGGAAATTTCAATTCGAAGTAGAAAGTTCTAAAAGGTATCAAATGAGGTAGGATTGAAACCTTTACTGAATACTTTGTCCAAAAAGCACACCCTCCTCAAATGCCACCTCTTCGAATTTGCAAAAGTTGTAGTTAAAAAATCCAGATTCAGTGAGCAACAATAAACTTCCTTGGTAGAAAAATCTAATTTCATCAAATACTTTTGCAAGACTCGCTAAAAAGATCCTAAAATGAATTCTTCCAACTTTCATTTCGTAGCACCATCAAAGACGAGTTCCCAGATGGCCCTCCTTAACACATCCAGCAAAACCTTGATTTTGGTAAACAGGTTTGACATACCAAATTGATCTTGCCATCTCAGAATGAGGACAACTAAGCCCCATTTCAAAGAAGACAACTCCTAGTATTCCTTTATATTGCATACCTTATTTGGTATGTAGAGAATTAAGTTATCCAGCTGTTCCAAGGAGAAAGATTTCTAAGGCTTGTTCGTTATATTCATTGAACTTCATGATATATCTAAGGCTCGTGCTTTGTATTCATTGAACTTCATGATATATCCTCGGTATGTCATCCAACACTTTTAAATGGCTGTGGTACCCATGTTTGTTGCTTCAATTTTAAGCAAAAATGTCATACCCATGATGTCCACGTGCCTTGCCAAGCAGAGTATATATTCTATGAAAATGGGATCTTCAAGCAAAGATCAGCTTTCCTTCAACATCGACCGGCATAACCCTATACCAACAATTTTGGCTGTTAAAAAACAGGAAGAGAGAAAGCACCAAGGGGCTGATGCCAGAAAACCTCTGATATAGCATCTGTACTCTGAATTCAAGACTACTGATAAAACCAAAAGGTCGGGCAAGCTGCAAGCTGGCCTATTAAAGATTTGACCATCCCATATTGTCTTGATTGATGATATAGACCAAATTCTTGGTCCAGTAATAAATATGAGAAGACTATCAGATTACATTCTTGAGCCCATGGGAGGAATCAAATATGATCCTCAAGTTCATCTTTATTTATTTCCATTAGTTGTTAGGGTTGATGTGAGTTATTAAGTTTCTCTTTGTATTTTCGTCACAGTTTGGTGAGCCACTCTTGGGGCATTAGACGATGTCAAAACAGCATGAAATTGGTCACCACGCACACGCACGAACTGTCTGGTGAGCCACTCATGGGGCATGGGCATCAAACGATGTCAGAATAGCATGAAATTGGTCGACACACACACGCACGCATGTGCAATTGATCACTAGTTTCAACCAATGAATCATTAGGAATCATTCCAGAGTCTTGGCTTCATCTAATATGATTATTTTACAGCACTTTCAGATCTGGATTTAAATAACGTCCTGACTCATATCAGCCCGTCGTTTACCTGTTTCCATTAATTAGTAGAGCAAGTTATGATCTTGGGTATTAAATTTTCTTCTACTCTCTTCTCCTTCCTCAATTGTATTGTTTTCTTGCCCACAGCCCTAAACCTCTAAAGCCCCAGCTGCTACCCTTTACCCCATAAGTCATAACCTTCCATTTCCAAAACCTTTAGATCTAAGCTCTTACCTCAAATTTGTACATGTTCTCAACCACGCATCCCCTCAATCCTAAATCTACCTAGCCATTCAACCCAAACATCTTAGATCCACAATCCCAAATAAATTCCATCCCTTGAAATTTCAATTGCAGACCCTCGATACCCTTAAATTTGTTTATCCAAACATAAATCAGCCCTTAGATCTCAACCATACAACCTTTGCACAACAAACTCACACCTACAATCAAATCCATCCTAACCAATAGACCCCAAATCTGTCCTTATCAGCTCATGTATTACTGGCGAGATGTCGAAAAGAGCAAGATATTTGAACTATTCATAAACGAGTATTCCTATCTGAACATCCATTATTACCATGACCACCCTATGCTCAATTTATTATCCAAATTATGACGATCCCTGCTATTATCCTCCTTTATTGCCCAAATCCGTACCTTTATGGGGTTTTATAGTGATCCACACTCATAACCATCCCCTCGCTATGAAAAAATGCCACCGTGTGTTAATCAAAAGTACCCCGTTGACAGATGTTGTTATAGGCAATGTTTTAAATATCGACGATATCGACCGATATATCCCACGATATATCTTGTATCCCAACAGTGCGATATGAAACGCACAAGTAGTGCAATATATCCCACATGTTCGATCCAGTGAGCATTTTCGAATCTCGATAGTGTCAAATTGTTACGAATCCATGATTTTTCATGTTTTGCATGAAAAATCATGGATTGAGAGCTTCGATTTCGAGATTCGGAGGAAATGAGCACAGTTGCGGAAAATTGAAAGAAAAAAAAATCGAAATTTCCCAATTTCTCGCAAATAATTTGCAATTTGTATCCAAGCATCAAATCAAACATGCATGTAACCTAATCTAGTGATTCTTCTTTTGCTTTTGAATGTATTGCTAGTGTTTTCACACGTCTTCTTACATTTATAAATTACATGAATAGACATTGAATATACTTGCATCAATTTAGTTAGACAACGCATAGATTAGGACTTCATATAAAGAAAAGCTATTATGTGTACTTTTTTTTAATGTTTTGATTTATAAGTGTGTATTGATGTCTTTTTGAACAAACACCGAAGTTTCATTGAAAAATTCAACCAATTTCACAATGTTTCCCCATATTTCCAACAACAACGATACATTACACGATACAATCGATATTCCCATGCAATAACCGATACGTATCTGTATCCCAAGAATGCGATACGTAATGCAATACTGATATTTCGAACACTGGTTGTAAGCACCCCGCACAGGGCTGACAAGTTGATCAGAGCACAATAAGAACCATCTCAGTCAACCCAATCAAGTCGGTCAAACCCAATTAGCACAACTTCAAGCCCAAGTCCAAGCCCAATTCAAGCCCAAACCTAGGCCCATTAGTGCTTGGGACCACGATAAGGCAAAACCTGGTGGACCAGGGGGAAAGTGCCAACCCAAGAGACCCCCTGCAAAAAAATGGGGGCCATCCACATGGCGGGCCGCACGGTGTGCCACCTACCACATGGACACCTTCCATCTTCCATAGAGAGGTTAGGTGGGGTGATGACATCAACCAGCTTCCTTAGCAAACGCACTAAAGTGAAAAAGACCTTGATGCCCTTACCTTTAGCCAAAACTGCGTCTTTGCCCCTCGATCCAACCACCCTGATTGCACCACGTGGCAGTAGTCAATCCCAAACCCTAGGAACCACTTTTACCCCTGTACTTCCAAAGTATAACCAAAATGCCAAAACCCTATAAATATCACATTCCCTTTCATTTCAACCCATCTTTTAACTTCCAAGTCTCTTAGCGTCTCAGGTTCTTAACTTTCCATCTTCATATCCCATCCATCCACCGAGGGGAAGAAAGAGTAGAAGGAGAGGAGTTCCAGCCCAGGTCAACTTAGCCAAACCTAGTCCCCAGGCACCTGAGCCATCAAAAACACCAATCCAAACCACTCAAGCCAATCCTTGCAACCAGCCCATCCACACATCACCCATTTCAAGGCTCTGATCAACTTCATCCATATTGGCATTATAGGCTGTAAATGGTAAATGAAATCTGCTTTATAGGCTTTCATTCAAAAAAATAGAGCCGTTGCCATCTCCTCATTTACTAGTAAATGAAAACTCCCCTTTTTGCTGGTAAATGAGAAGGGGGCTTTGCTAGTAAATCATTTACAAGTAGTAAATGATTTACAAGCAAATTAGAGCATCCAAACAAGTAGTAAATGATTTGTTTGTAAATCATTTACTAATTGCCCCATTCCACCATCCAAACGACCCCTTATGGACGGATTGTATCATCCATCACTGTGATTTTCACGTTTCAGCCCATGAAATGTATGATGAAGCGAACGTACGGTCTGGATTGATCGATTGGGCTGTCCGATCCATCCTACAGCTAACCAAATCCATCTCTCTAACCATCTACCAATATTTCAATATGCTAATCGAATCGGATCGGATCTTGATTACTACCTATCAAATTAGGAATCAAAACAGAGATAGTGGAATTCTTTCTAAGAGGACTTTTATCGAATACGTAAGCTACAAAAGATTATCTAATCAAGCAAAACAACACATATAAGAAAGAAAGAGAGAGAGAATGAGAGATTGAAAAGGGGATGCGACGAACTGGTTTTCGGTCCGGCAGGATGGTTCCAGAGCGCTTGAATCTTGGAGGCAGCCATGGAAAGACTCTCTCTCTCTCTCTCTCTCTCTCTCTCTCTCTCCGCGATCGGAGAAGAAGGTCAAGTGAGGTAGATATGAGAAGAACTTTGATACTCTGGCAGAGTATGATAGATGATACGCAGGCACTTAGAAATGGCATACTTAGCATACAAGTAGTTAATTTTAACTGTCAAAATTCAGCCCTCGGTGTGAATGTATCGGAAACGGATCGGCTACTCACGCTGCCACTAGCCAATGGCTAGTGGTCGGTGCTCCCTGGGCCCCACCATGATGTGTGTGTTTCATCCATGCCGTCCACCCATTCTTCCCTATCATTCTATGGTATGAGCCCAAAAATGAGGTTGATCCAAATCTAAGTGGACCGCATAGTGTTGATTGAAGGGTCACTATTAAAAACTTCTTGGGGCCACAAAAGTTTTGGATCAAGCTAATATATACTTTTGCCCTTCATCTAAGTCTTTATAACCTAATCAACAGATTAGATGTCAAATAACCATTACAGTGGGCCACAGGAGGTTTTTAATGGTGGACTTTCAATCACAATTGTTTTCACATGGTGTGGTGCACCTGATATTTAGATCTAACTCATTTTTGGCATCAAGCCCTAAAATTATCTTTAAAAATGGATGGACGGCATGGATAAAAGACATACATCATGGCGGAGTTGGAATTTGGATTTTTCTGGCTATTTTAATGCATATGCAGCACACATGCAACGTAGGGCTGTATACGAACCGAGTTAGCTAGTTTAGCTTACTCAACTCGAAAAAGCTCAATTCAACTCGGTTTCAAACTGAGCTCGAGTTGAGTTGAGCTAATTTTTTAAATTCGAGCTTGCCTGAGTTCGACTCAACTATGATCAAACCCTAACTCAAATCAAATTCAAATCGAACCAGTTCAATGACTCCGTTAATGTTGCTCACCAAGTGCTTGATGAAATGACTTAATAAGGAAGTTATGAATATAAAACAAATACCCTTATACCTTAATTTTGATGCTACCTACTGAGTGTTTGATGAAATATTTGTAAACGACTGCTGTTATTTTACATACAGTAGATATTGAAAGTGAACTCCATGTACTCAAGAAAATGCCGCAAGGCTTGATCTTGGCTCGAATTGCCCGAGCTGTTAACTGAACCGAGCCGAGCCAGCCACTTTAGCTTAAGAATCAAGCCGAGTTCAAGCTGGGTCAGCTAGTGGCTGAGCCAAGTTGAGCTAATTCGACTTGTATGCAACTCCAATGCCAAAGATGCAGGAGCACTCAAAGAAGAGAATAAGAAAAGTAAAAGGTTATGATTGCCGAGAGAATATAGAAGGGAATAAATGGCCCACTTATCTACGCTTGGACAGATCATCGAATCCTTAGCTTTTGCACCCCGCATGGGCTGTTATAAAATTCCCTCCTGAACCATAATGGATACGTGTTTTCAATGCTTATAAAAGGGGCTCGCGTTCCAGTGATCCAGACCATTGATCTCTTATTACCAGCAGTAGACGGACTCTGCTTCACACGTGTTATCATTAGGAGAGAGATTTTAATTGTTTGATTCGTGTAATGTGTTGTATAGATAGCTTCTTGTTAAGATGAATACAACGGTCCACAATCTTCCAATCCTACAGATTTTTTGGGTGCTTCATTCAAGGTGGGGCTCCACATGCCATTGGTCTTGATTAACGAACCATGGACCCCACTTGTCAAAACAGGAAATGAAAAAATCCAATGGTCCCATTTCGACAACTCAAAGGTTATGCTGTCCAATTCAACCAATATTACCTTCGGAATTTTTTCATTGGTTACAGTGGGCCGCACAATCTAGACGGTTTTATTTGGTTAATACATGCCACGTGTGCAATTTCTGAGTGCATGTGTATCAAGCATCATTCGCAGCTGAGTATCTTATAACTGCTACGAGCGAATGTCGGTTGAGAATATGGAAGTTGTTGCGACATCTACGCTTTCCGTTCGAAAACAGTAGTTAGATTTTGTTGATAACATTAAAAGACAGTAAGAGACAAAAAAAGATGCATTTTTACTGCTCATGGGTCCAGGGTAAGTGGTAAACTGGCCGTTATAACAGTGTATTCTAGCCTTTCCTTTTTTTTATTATTTATATTGTGCCCCATCAAAGGTTTCTAATGGCCTGAAATCTAAACAGGGTAGAGGGCCTGATGGACAGCTTGGATAATTAAACTTGTTTGAGTACGTTAGGGTAGGTTTCCTGTAAGTTGATGGGCAGATCCTGAGACTTGAAATAGCCAGTTTTTTTGTCTAAATAGTTATGTGGACCAAAATAAAGTTTTTTTTAGCACTACGAGCGAAGCTGGACACGAACTGAATTATCTCGGTTAGCTTGGAATTTTTTGAATTGACTCAGTTCAAAACTAGGTTTGAGCTTAATCGAGTTGTTCTATGAGAGCTCAAAAAAAAAATCAAGTTGATTTTGAGCTGACCTGAGTTTAACTCGGCTCAGCTTAGTCCATGACTCGAACCTGGCTTGATTCCTTCAATCCACACTCATATTTCAGCCGTTGGTTTTAAAAACCCACATCTGACGCCCAGCATGCTACCACCACTCAACCTTACAAAATGTTACAGTAAGATCGAGCGTATAGTTCTATTTCCCTATATATATATAAACAATACCCTTAACTAACTCGGACCTCGCCGGCCGTTTTCCATGACAGGGCAGCCCGGCTCGATGAGTCAACAGGCAATGGACAGCGAACCAAAAGCCAACTATTATAATATATAATATTATATACATATATATATATATATAATATTTTAAACCCTTACCCCTGAACTCCTTAATAATTTTAAAATATATTTTATATATTATATATTATTATATAGATTATGTATTTTAAACTTTTAACTCTTAAACCCCTAAATAATTTTAAACTATATTATATATTATATATTTTAAACCCTAAAACCCTACCACCTAAGACCCTAAACCCTAAAATCCTAAAACCATAAACTATTGACATTAAAGTTAAATTATTGTTATGGTTAATTATGTGATTCTTAATGTTGTTGTTAACTATATTATTGTTAGTTATGCTTTTATTAGACAGTTATATGATTGTTATATGTTGGTAATATTAAATGTTAAATTGTTGTTACTATTCAATTAGTTATATTATTTTCTGATTTTATTATTATAGTATAGGATAATCGGTTGTGCGTTTAAAGATTTATATGTTGTCATGCATAGATACAATGTGTTTTTTTGAGGTATAGAAATGATTAAATTGTCCCATTTTTTACAGTTCAAGATTGAATAAATTGTTATGTTTTAATTTATTTCAATTTAAATACATATGCTTATTCCAGTTTGTCTATCATTTTCTCCTTGATTATATTTATTGCATTTATTTTCATCGTCATATATTCACACTTTGTGTAGATACTTAACGTGAGAATCAAATGTAGGATCAATATATCCAAAGAGATAAGAAGAAATATCGGCGGAATTTCTGTATGTCATTTAAATTGAAAAATGAAGACATTACATCCCATCTAATCTTGAATAGGTGACTGATCTAGATAGTTAGCCAAGTCTAGCCGTTTAGAAAAGTAATACAACTTACAATGTATAAAGTGGTGTGGTGTGCATTTTTTCAGGCATGGAAATCCTCAAATTATCTAATTTTATAGGATTTATAATTTATAAAGTGGTATGATGAAGATTATAATCGGTTAAAACTCGGTCTTATATATGACTAGTAAGGAAGTTCCAACTGCCCACAGTACCAGTGCATTAGACACCTCCTTTTATTATAGAAGAATAAGTATCTTAAGCTTCAACTAAATGAAAGAAAATATAAACAATGTGAGATGACCTTGAAGAAGTCATGGGTAATGGTCCAGTGAATATAAAATGTATTCAAAGGGACCAAAAATCACATCTCTAAGCTAACAGTTGTTGTATTTTATCAAATCCGAAGGAGACGACTCTCAATGATAAGTTTCCACTCATATGATTTAAAAAGATATACCAAATAGTGGTATACAAAATTAGTGATCGTGGAAAAAAAACTCTAAGAATAATTATGGGCAAACTTTTCGTATATTTACGTAAATTCCTTATCCCTTAAGTTGAGAAGGTCTTCCCGCATCACTGTAGAGAACGAGTGCATAAATATGTACACAAACGAGAATATAAAACTAAAAGAAGTTTTGGCATCAATCTCCGGAATAAGTTTGACTTCTGATTTATGGATAACATCTAATCAAATAAAGGGATATATTTTATTAACCGTGCACTACATAAATGAATATTATAAAATCTAGAAGAAAAATTTAAACTTTCACCATCTTCATCCTCCTCACATTGGTTTGATTATTTCAGACCGCATATATAGTTGTCTACAAGACTGGGGCATTGAAAATAAAATCCGCAATAACTTTAAATAATGTTTACGCTAATAACAATGTAATTTCATGCCTACATACCAGTTCAAGGAAACCGAAAATTTAATTTTTTATAGAAAAATATTCCAAGCTAGGTGTTGTGCCCATATATTTAACTTGATTATACAGGAAGGGCTAAAAACAGTTATAGTGTTATGAAGAACATAAGAAAGAGTGTGAAATACATAAGGGGTTGCATTCAAGATTGAGTATATGAGGTGATATCATCTAATGTTTAAAATATACATCTCATAAAATGTTAAAGTTAGATGTATGTACACGTTGAAAATCGACTTATAAAATGTTTGATACGTTCATTGAATTTGAGCTCGTGTTTCTTGGATATGCGGTATGCAATAAAGCGCATTATTGGTTGCCAAGTGAAGATAATTGAAGTAAGGTAAAAGAAATTCACACGTTTCTCAGAGTTTTTTATGACCGTACGAATATTTAAAAAAAAAAACGAGTATCTAACCACAAATCTATTTTTTGTCTCTTTGAAAATTTAAAGATGCCTTGAAAAATGCTACAGATGATATAGATTCTTTTATGGTAAATGACAATTGGTATACAAGTGAATTTTGATAAATACTAAGATGAATGCCATTTGTTGACAGCCACAACAATTGTTCTTAATCCTCGTTGCAATATGAGTTTGGTTTGGTTCATTTTTTATAAATATTTATTATGTTGAAATGGTAGTAACGAAAACCTCTAAGATTTGTGACGCAATCAAATAATTGTATAATTCATATGTTTTTACTTTACCAACAAAATGTGTTAAAAAAATTAGAGCTCCATATATTTTTATAAGCGATAACAACGTGTTCAACAAATACATATATTTCTTAACACAAAAGGAAATATGAGATCATACGAATGAGTAAGAGCTAGCTTTGTATCTGAAAGAACCAATCATAAAACACTCAGACTGATACTTTTATGTTTTGTGATGGTAGAAGATGAGAATCAGTAAATCAAAATTCCATACACTATTGGTGATGGCATGGGACATACTGTCAATACTAATTTCAACAGTGGCATTAAAAGCCCCTTTAAGCATAAGGAGTAGAGTTGTAGGCAAGCATCGAATCTCACTTTCACCAAAAAGCAGTTGAAGCGTTAACTTATACACAAGATTAGTTGCATCCAATTTGGGGAGGTAATATTTTTCATATTAAGGATAAGGAAGATGAAGAGATTGAGTCTAAAGACGAGACTACACCTACTGTTACAACAGCTACATGAAAGGTAGTTATAAATTATTTATATTATATTGAAATTTGAAAGTGGCGTGTAATGCGTACTTGAGTTGAATGTATTAGACATTTATATAAATGGAATGATTTTTATTCAAATTTCTTTATATTATACCCGTATATTTCATTATTGTTTATTTTCTTTTGTTTATCATTATTCATATTGCTTATGTTTAGCACTTACGTCAAGTTGTTCATTTCTAATATTTACTTTATTTTTAGAAATCTTCAACGTATTTTTTTTCCAAAAAATGGAGTTTAGATATGTTGTCATATGACTCATTGACCAACATTTGGGACTACAATTCCCTAGACAAATCCCCAAAATCTGAAAAAATGAAGATTGTGTTTGATTTATGCGGGACAAAGTTTATTAATAAAACTAATCAACTTCGGTTACACCTGGCATGTCAGGGCAGTAATGCAAAATTGTATCCTAAAACCTAAATGAGGTTCAAAATCTTTTTTAGACCCATTTAGATTCAAATAAAAAACATTTCACTCCATCCAAACTTTTAAGAAGAGTTGTAATTAGCAAAATTTTGGCACACAAATAAACTAATAGGAAAGAAGAGTAGGAGGAAGTCATATTAAGAGCACTGGAATGAGAAAAACTGCAACTCGCCTTAAAATGTAGTATGGAAGAGACTTATAAGTATCAACAATATCCTCCAAAACAATATGATACTGAAGCATGATCGAGCATGAACCAAAAAAAGAAGAGTAACAAATTTAAATTTTTTGCCCGTCTAAGTTACTTGGGTACTACGTATAGATCTTTCTACAAAGAAAGTTTAACAAATGTAGTTCAAACTATACAAGAACACGATGGAAAACTCTGTCCACATTCTAATTTAAAAGAGGTGAACCAATACACATATAAAAAATTAGATAGCAGCTCGAATGGATAAGACGGCAAATGTAATGCCCGTGAAAATTTCAAATTTAATAATAATATAATATTTTTTATCTTATCTTATATCTATCTTACTATATGTTATCTCAATCTTATCATATTTTATCTCTATCTCATCCTTATCTTATCCTTATTTTATCTCTATCTCTAAGCTTTCTTCCTTATATATACCCTTAACCCTTCCCGTATCTCTCAAGTCTCAGTTTCTCGAATAAGTTTTCCTTTTATGGATTGTGTCGTAAGAGGAGTTTTACTCAAATTTAGATATTTGTGTCGTAAGAGGAGTTCCACTCCAACTTAGATATTTGTGTCATAAGAGGATTTCCACTCCAACTTAGATATTAGTAAAAAGAAGATTTTGGAGAGCTTAGATATGATAAGTTTATAGTCTATTCTTTCATTATTTTGGTGTATTTAATATAATTTGACTCGATTTATGTAAGAAATAGTGTGGATCGTGTAAGCAATGAACAGTGTGGATCGTCCACACGATCCACACTGTTCATTGCATTGATCTATGGGTATATCTGATGTAAAAATAATGAAAGTCTAAAATTTTGTGTGAAGTTTCTCGTCATAGATATTGATTGGTGTGCATCCGGTCGAATCAGATTAGATCTGTATGGATCATGCGATCCCTAAGGCCAAAATATATAAGGGCCCTAACTTCCATATCAATCTGACCATCAGATGGGCTACACTGATCATATTTGAAAATATTTACTAAAGAAAGCTTAGATTTTTGCGCAAGTGTTGGTATCACTTGGTGTAGAAGGCCGAGATGGGCCATCAGTGTATGTGTGGTTAGATCTATACCATTCATCTAATGTGTAGAGGCAAAATATGTCATGACCTCAAGAATCTGGATGATCCAATCATCTGGTGGGCCACCCTTATCAAGCATTTTACATTCAATTTCAGAATCTTGAAAAGAAAATCTAAATTTTGATAATTAAATTTAATAAACATATTATATATGGAATTTTAAATTATTTGATCATTTAAGGTTTGGCCACCTAGTATGTTAATCAAATGTGGGCCCCACCATGTAATAAAACTAGATGAATAATAATATTATTGATATAATTGATAGGATCTCTAAATTCAAAGCAACCTAATTACCTTATGGATTCTGCACTACCAAACTCAGGTGAGTAACCCAACGTGTCTCATGATTCATTGGAATTAAAATAAATTATTTGTGATCGTTTGATTGATTGATGTACTGATTTGAGTGTTTTGTTGCAATATTATATGATATGGTAAATTATATGCTAATCTGTGCCAAATTACATGAAATTATAATTGTTTGTTGAATTTATTTATCAAGACAAGTATATATGGCAGTTATGAAAATGATACATTCATACATCATCCATCATTCATTGCATTTGCATAATAAATGGTCGATCTTAGGAGTCCTCCCTGATAGAAATGTCGATCCTAATAGAGTGTTACTAGATGCGAGCTATGCCTAAGCCTACCGAAAGGTGGAAGCCTACTCAACGGGCGGATGCGGGTTGACGATCATCCCATCCGAGGCATTCATACATCATTTGCATCTATATCATTGTGCATATATTTTTACATTTAGTGCTTATATTATTTTAATTGTTATGATTATGAACCATGTTGGGTTTTCTCACTAAGCCTATTCACATTACCTTTTTATTGATGAAAAAACTGCACAGATAAGTAATTAGTTGATGAAGTGCCATAGGAACAAGAAGTTGTGACTGAACTGGTGCACAACACACGTGAGACATGGCTATATCTGTCAGGAGAAGAATTGACAACATTTTGACCATTCCTAACTAATTAATTAGAATTTTATTTGTTATGATGATGTGATTTATATATAATGAATGATGATATTATTTGTAGGATTTTTAAGTATTTGATTGATTTTATTTAATAGAATTGTTCTAGGTCTCTAACAAGTATTCATTGGTAAGCTGCATTGACTGGTGAATGATGTATAATTTATGTTAATTAAATGTTTATGTATGATGAGAATGGATGGATGTTAGTGCTTAAATCATTTGTGTGAATGATTATGAAACGACCTAGTTGGAATGTAAAAATGAATATTACTTTTGCCTTTGAATAATCGTATAATGAAATGAAGTTAGTACACTTTGTGTACGAGTTACGACTCGAAACTCGGGTCTGAGGGTGTACACTCTGTACTCAAATTTCGGGGCATGACAACAAAAGTGATGGAATTGGTTCAAATGCAGGAGGTAGCTGCAATGGAAATAACTATAGTTATATGCCAAGAAGGCATTACTCCTGTGGAGGATATTAAGTTAATACTTTGAACACTGTGATTGTAATATTTTCACTATTCCGTTTTGTAAGTCTCTGATTTTCACTTATATTGTAGAAAATAAAATGAATGTATTTTATGCATTGGGATTTATCTACAACATCGAACTCGAATTCTAACCCGACTCAACAGCTTAAACTTGAACTCAACTCGAAAGCTTAAACTCAAACTCGGCTTGAAAGCTTGAGCTTGAACTCCGCTCGAACTCGTCTTGAGCTAGCCTGAGTTGCTGATCGAACCAGACCGAGCTGGACAGTCAGGCTCGAGGACCGAGCCAAGTCGAGTTCGAGCCGTGGTGCCAAGCTCGACACGATATCCAACTCTACTTGAAACCATTTTTTTTCTTTTTTTTATATAATGAAAATACCTATTTGCCACTGCTGCCCCTCGTACAGTAAGCTCTTGTCTTGAAGGGAATTTATTTTTTTAGAGTTAATTACGAAAACCCACATACCTTTTGATTCATTTTTTAATACATGCCTCATTTAGAAATACTCACAAATATATGCCCACCATTTAAAAATACAGTGAAAAAACAACATGTTTGATTCTAACTATCTATTCTTGACGGAAGGGCGTTGTTAAGGTCTCTAAAAGATCATTTTTCTCATGTTGCCAATCATATTCAAAGTTGGACCCTAAATTTATGCGCTTGCTTTTGTCATAGAGTTTGGGGCTTACCTTTAGCATACAAAGTGATCCATACTATCCACTTATTTTGTAAGCCTATCTCATGGACTGATTGCCTATTTTTTAATGGTGTTCATCGTTCGGATTTGATTTTATTATTGTGGGCCGCACCTAAATTGGATCTAGCTGTTTTTTTTTAAGGCTATAATATGAGTTGTCAAAGTAGATGGATGGGGTAAATCACACACATACAGAAAGGTAGGGGCCACATAAAGGGCAAGGGCCTGTTAGATGTAGTTAGGCTATTGTGGGCTAAGTTTGGCTATGATATGACTAATTTCTACGTGAGGGCCTGATATGAGATGTGAAAATAAATGGCTGACTAAGATCATACACGCACACAATGATAGGGTCTACTAAATAGTAGTTCTCACACATAATATACATCAATAAATGATTTTTTTATTTATATATTGATACTGATAATAAATACATCCAAAAGTAGCTGTTGTGAAGGTAATCAAGAACAAAAACCAATAAATAAGCAAATACAACTTATTTTGCTTCCGATTACATAATGTACATCGATAGGAAATAGAAGAAAATTTGACAATCACTCCACTCATGCATCATGCTCATCACTGGGCTCTTACGTATACTTGTCATAGAAAATAACGTAAATTGCTTATAAACTGAAACCTGAAATGAGCAGTCAAACAAATCTAAAATTGAACACGTGATGATCAAGCTAAACCTGTAAGATATTACAAATCGAAACATGAAATGAAGAACCGTCGTCCGAGCTCAAATCTGTAAGATGTTTAAACCGTAACTTGAAATGAGTAGCCAAAAAAATAAAAAATTTCAGAATACATATGTAAACATGAAACCTGTAATGAACAACCAAAACAATAGTTTCAAACCTGTATGTTGATACAAAGTAAAATATGAAATGAGCATCCAAATAATATTTTAACATCCAAACCTGAAATCAACAGTCATAAAAATATAAAACCAAACTTAAGTTATAACTTTGACTGAACATATTTTGATTGGACTTGACCGAGCTTGACTTAACTAGGTTCAAAGAATAATTATAGTTTACCACCAATTTCGGTCATTCACCGTATAAGATCTTAAGTTATTAGAGCATTCACAGGTTAGGCTCTTAAGTTATTGGAGCATTCACAGTTTATGCTCTCAAGTTATTGAAGCATTTACAGATTAGGCTCTTAACTTATCGGAGCATTCGATATAGGTCTCCTGCGTAGGTCTCCTGCGTGGTTGTCCTACTCGGGCACTCACTGTTGCGTGGTTGGCCTGCTTAGGCACTCACTATTGCCGTATATAAATGAATCGTCATCGTTGATAATACAGGGGTTGTGTGTTATTGGCTTTCTTGGGTGCTCACTGCTGCTGTATATAAATGATAATGATAATGGAGAAATATATCAGCTTGAAGATAATATCAAGATGGCTTTACTCTCGTGGCTTTGCCTGACAATAATATCAAGATGGCTTTACTCTCGTGGCTTTGTCTGACAATAATATCAAGATGGCTTTGCTCTCGTGGCTTTGACCGGCGATGGTATATTATCTTAATATTTCTTTAATCGTGATTTTGTTTTTATCAACAATTGAATATTTTAGAGCTTTATATGGAGCTTTTGAATATTTCATAGTCAGTAATCATCGGCGAGGTCAACAATGACCATCTCGATAATCGGCAATGCCTTGTAATGTATATAAGGCGATAATTATTTGGCAATGATTCTGTCAGTTGACTGATATAATATTATGTCATAAGAATGATATAAGGTGGCTATCGCCTTATTACCAATAATCATTGCTTGCTGAAGATAGTATATGGACTTACGATTTTGATAGAGCTTCAAGAGATAGTATGCTTAGTTGCTTGATCTACCCCCTTTTGATTGAATGAGATTTTCTTTGAGAATATTTACAATCAAAACTTCTTTATCTTTCGAGAACAATAATTTTGATAAGATGAATATTTATAGTCATTCCGACGCTCTGTTCATTCTGATTCATGGCTTGATAAGTTCGTAGTATATTGCCTCTTTTGAAGAATATATATATATTGAATATCTTTGTGTCTTGATTGACATTATAAGCTTGATAATTGGTGATAATTTGGATATAATTGTCGCTCAATAAATCTTTGCAGATAATTGGTAGTAATTTCGAAAATATTTTGTGATACCCTTTTCAAAATATATAATTTCTAAGATACTTTTGAAGGTCACAACAATAATCCAACTACAATAATAATCCCGGACTTAAATGTCAATATATAATAACTCAACCGTGGTAATGATTCTGGCCCTGGTGTTGTCCTGTAATAATTGATATTGACAATTATCATCTCAGGAAATCAACAATTACTTTTTCCGGGATCAAGGGATTAAGAGTTTCGCACAACTGTTCGAAAGGATATATTTGAAAAGAACATTTATAAATTGTATTTTTATCTGATTTCTCTATTCATTAATCACTCTTCATTCTTACTTCACCAGTTAATGAAGGTTTATGAAGACACGACTGAACTATTGCTTGTCTTATTATGTTATTGCATAGTCATTCTGCTTTTCCTTTTTGCGTATAAGCATGATGAACCGTATAACTACTTAGGATCACATCTTATTTCTTGAGGAGTTGCTGATGCCTTGTTTCAAATGAAAATTATATCGACTCTCCCTTCTTCTCTCTCTATCGTATTCTTCCATAACAATTTCACCATTATCAATCGTCCTTTTGGATATATCTTTAATGATATAGTAATTTTTAGTCTGATGCCTGAACGTACAATGATAATAACAGTATCATTTTGCTATCATCTTCTCTGTTTTTTGACAGTGCTTTGACTGAGGTAGCTTAATTTCTCCTCTAACCAACAGTTGATTCATCATAGGGAGTATATCTTTTTTTGTGAATGCACATTTCTTATGGGTTTGATATTGTTTGCATTTTTCATACATCATTCCGATCGTATGACTTTTCCAATTTTCTTCACTGCTATTTCTTCTTTCATTATGATAATCTTCTTTATTTTCTTTTTTGCTAACGGCATTGACTGATGTTTCATGAAGATTCTGATATAATGACTTTATGTAAAAAGCGGACACTTTTTCAACCATCTTTTTAAGAGTATGAGCCTTGGTAGCAAGATCATGAAAGGTCTATAAATATGCACTAATCAGGTTACATGCCACTTCTGGTCTTATACATTCTAAATATAACTTGACCTGATCCGATTCTCTAGGAAGATATCGACATAATGCCCCTAAGTCTTTCCATCGACTAATAAATTCTTCGACTAGTTCATCTTCTCGTTGGTGTGCAGATGGGCTAATTCAGTTAAACTGACTTCTCTATCGGAAGAGAAAAAATTCGCTATAAAAGAATCTTGCATCTATTACCAAGTATGAATAGACTCTGAATCTAAAGCTAAATACCATCTGAGGGCTTTTCTTATTAGAGATGACCTGAATAATCGTAAATAATATTGAGAAACTTTAGAAAGATTTCTCATTATTGTTATGAAGTGCATCATGTGTTCTTCGGGTGATCCGTCCCCATCAAATTTCTGAAAGTTCGGGTGTTTGAAGTCAGCTGGAAATGCTACTTCTTCTATTTCAGGGGGATATAGTGTTTGGTATCAGAATCTTTTATTCTGATTTCGTTTATTTTTTAGATGAATGTTTTTGATAACCATCTGTCGGATTTCTTCTTGTGTTATGATTTGAGGAATATTAGGCACAAACCTTTGAAATCTAACCGCTTGTGGTTATGACCTTTCTACTTGTGGTTCGATGTTGTTCACGACAGTCACTGCTAGAAGATTATGGATTTCTTCAACTGTGTGCTTATCTGGTGAAGGCTAATTGGGCTGATTGATGTCTGCCGATAAGACTTTTGTTTCTTTATTCTTCGATCGTTCTGATATTGAAGGAAGAAACAAGCATTGCATTGTTGGTGTTGTTGAAGAAGATGAACTGTTGTTTGATTCGAAACCAGCGTATTGTCGCTTCGAAAAGGACCAACTAATTCGAATCGCAATATCCTTGGTGCATGAGTTCATGTTAAATTCTTTGAGGGGTGTGTTGTAAGCGAACATTTGCTTGTCACAACGACTTTCCCTTTATTCTTCTAAATTCATAATAATTCTGCGGAAGATGTCTTTACAATTGTAGTTGGTGATATTGGAAGATATTCGCGAGTGACGGGCTTTTTAGTCATTCTCGAATGAAATGATTGCGTGACTGAGGCAATACTGCGTCTCAAGATATTTCGCATAATCAACCCTCTAACCGTATTCGGTATGATAATACTTCTTGTGGGGGCAGATTGAACACTTCGTCTTCTGGATGTTACTATCATTCATCCTTCATCGTCTTGTTGCGCTGCTGGTGAAGCAGATACCATTCTGAACATCACATGATATCGTATATCCTTGATCATAACTGATTTAACTTTATCTGGTACTTTTAGTAGTTGTAATCGCGCATTGTCAATGTAATCCACAGCGAATCCGTTGGGTGTGAAGTAGAAAACCACGTTAGTCGGGAGAAAAGCTATTGCGGTTGTATAAGGACAGAATACCTGCTATTCAAAATAAAGTATCAGTTATTTTAATTAAATAAAATTGCACTTTGTTTTAGAGATGAATAGGAGGATGTTCCCGTTGAGAGTTACCATTTTAGTGTCTATACGATGCAAAACAGTGATAAAAATCATATAAATATTTTATAAGTTATCATTAAATAATAACAATCCCCAATGAAGTCGCCATTTTGTTTCGACAAGAAACGAATATGGTTTGATAGGAGAATTATCATTCAATAATAATAAATAAAATAGAAGAACATTTATCATTATAGATTTTATTAATTTTAGGTTCATTTACATTCCTGTGTTTTTCTTGATTATGAAAAAAAGTACAATGAATTAATAAAATGACATAAAAAAAAGTAATCCAATAGCAATTTCGGCAGCATTTCTTCCTTCAACAGTTTCCGTTTATGGAGTTCCATCATGCCCCTCTCGCTCATATATATATATATAGATATATATATATATATATATATATATATATATATATAGGAGGTCGGATCGTAAAAGATTCCACAAAACTGCAAATAATAGAGTTGTGAGGACACTTGTTGCGCTCCTATGCAGTGTATCTTGTTGTGTGAGTGCGCATAATATATCTCTGTTGCGCGGGTCCACGCAACACTATTCACCACGCAACAAATTTTACAAAGAGAGGGACGATAGAGAAAGGGCCATACAAATAAGAAAAATGTTGCGCAATGGGAGATCGAAGGAGATAGAGAGAGGGCCGCAAAATGGGTAGGGCTACCTATCTTGTATCCTTGATGCGTAACAAATCGAATTCCTATTGACTCGTGCATTTTTTATGCCCTAACAAGTATAATGTTACTCTTCTCTTTTATGGAATCAACTTATTGCTGTTCAGTTTTTCTTTATTGGGTTAGCCTTGTACTATTCTTTTTATGTTATGGCCTGGGTATATGTCTTGGAGTTTCGAAACTCTCATGATTCGATTTAATTCCCTATTGATGCAAGTGATGTGTTGAATGACTCACGACTAGTGACTTATATGTATTCATCATGAACATAATGTACTATAGGTAGTAACTCTCTTGGTCAATGCGTAAATTATTGGATTTGATCGGTGATGTACATATCGATGTAAGTAATCCACATGCACGTGTTATATCATTTTCTTGGGATCGGATTGTGCAATTAGTTACGAAATCGTGTCATATAATTCTTATAATCCATGTGTTGTACCATCTCGATGTGTTATATAAATCCATGATAGTGTTGGACACCCGATTAATCTCTGTAGTTATGGGATGCGAAGTGAGCCAGATTTTTATAAATTACATCCCACAATGTGGTGCTCACTATGTACGATGAGCCACACACTATGCCAAATATGCATTCGCATACTAATACCACTCGTAGTGGTGGAATACAAGATGTATCATAACCTTTATATTATTCTTATGATGAATTGCTTGAATTATTATTAATCTTAAAGGACAGCCATTACTATGAGTAGGGCGTCGACCATTCCAACCATATAGATGATGCAGGTGATGCATATGCTGAAGAAACGTGTAATGCATGATATTCACATGAAAGAATACGAGTGACGTGAGATTATATTATTGATGATTTCATTTTAGTTTGATTTTATTTACGTTTCACGCCGCAATTTTATATATTTGTAATAAACTCCCACCTTGGTGAGCATTAAATAATCAGTTGGACTTTTATATTTAAATGGAATAAGATTCATAATATGATTTATTTTAATCTTGTGAATGGGTACCTTCATTAATGTAATCTGAAAAATTTAAAAAAATAAGGTACAATTATGAGGTATTCATTCATTCATTTCATTAATACCTAAAATTCTCGAGCAAGAGTATGTACTCAAGCTGCGAAAACTCGAGGCATTATAGAGAGTCTGTGAAAGAAAGATTAGTGTGGGGGTCCTCTGGTATCTTTGGCATAATAAAGTAATTGGGAGTTTTGAATTCCCTTGTGGAGAGGTTTGAAATCCAACATGAAAGCTTGGATTAATTCTAAAATCCTTCCCAGAGTTACATGTGTCACTAGACTGTTAATCTTTTAGGCAAATGACCCACGGATGATATCCCAAAATAATTAGATTATTAATCGCATCACTATAATACTTAAAATATGATGATCTGTGTAGTGCAAACATTATCCATGTAAATCAATAATTAAAAATTATTAGTTAGCTACTCAAATGACTCAAATTTAATATTGTGATTGTGGCCCATCCCAAACTTGGAATTTCATCATTTTTACTTAAATTATATATTTCAATAGGCTTATTACAACCATTATGTCAAACATTACATGCCTATTACAATTAGAGATATCGCAAAAATTATGTGTAATTACTTTTTTGGATTAGAGAATATTATGACTCGAGGGTGCTAAATACAACCATGGCATTTCAAATACAGGGTTTCAAATCCACGCCCTCAAACAGCCCCTTACAGTGCTCAAACAGCAATCATTTATTATAGTCTCTCCACCGGCGTCTCTCTCTCTCTCTCTCTCTCTCTCTCCGCGCGTTGAATAGAGGGATTTTCTCCATTTCTGGAGGAAGTAGTCATCAGAGAAATGGCGAATCAATTCGGTGCGCGCATGAACACAATCAATCCCATGGACTCGCAGACCCACAATACTTCCCTCCAGCGTCTTCACCATGTCGAAAAGGTCAAATTCTCTCTCTCTCTCTCTCTCTCTCTCTCTCCATTTCTTCGCTACTTCCGGCGCTCGAGGGATTCATGCCGTTCATCAGGCAGGGTCCATCAAGCGCATTCCGCGGTCAAATAATCAGGCGCGTCCCGGTCATCAGGTGGGCCATGCATGCCCGTCGACTGTGGACTGCCCGTCAATCATTATGCGAACCGCAGTTTTTTTTTTTTCCTTCTGCAATCAAGCAGGCTACCTGGAATTCATGAATTCCGGGAACCGATGTAGGTAGTGTGGCCCACCTGGTCATCAGGTGGGCCATGTATGCCATTCGACCGTGGACTGCTCCTCAATCATGATCTTAACCGCTGTTTATCTCTTTTCCTTCATCTGCAAGCATGCCGTCTATCCGGAAGTCATGAATTCTGGGTTCTGATATACACCGTATGGCCCACCTGATGAATGGACTGGGTTTGCACGCATGCTTGTTTGCGTTGTTTCTTTTTCTTCTCTGCGAGATGAGCTGGGAGTTTATCTTCTTGACTGTGCAGAGGATAGTGCATGTGCTGGAGCTCGCCGGCGCTGTAATGGATGAGCTGGCAAATTCAACTGGCCCCCGGATGGAAGTCCTCAACAACCATTGCCGCGAGTTCATGCAATCAATCAAGGTAATCTCTCTCTCTTGCTGTCCTCCTCCTGCAGACAATATTTGGTGTGGAAGTTTGTATTCAAAGCGCTCTTTAGAGACTTATGAGTGGAATATCCAAAGATGAACAAAATCATACTTAGAAGAGATGCCTAAAGCAATGGATGTGATTGTGAATTGTCGATACTTAGAAGTGTCACACAATGTAGGTGAATCTAACTGTTCAAATTGTGAGCTCCATTATGGTGGAGCTGACCTGATGCAAATCCAAAAGGAAAAGTAAATAAATTAATAAGAAAAGAAAGATATTGTGGGAAAAGACCGAGCCGAATGCTAGAGATCACAAATGCAAGACTGTGAGCAAGCTCAACAGTCCTCTAGTTTAGAACTAGAGATCACTATCCTTCCCTTCAACAACCACCGTAGAGAAAATAAGAGATTATCTTTTAAAAAAAAATAAAAAATATGAGATTATTAATCAGCTTGTCTTATTCCATAGGCCATAGGTCCTATTTATAATCAACCTTACAATTTATAATAAAATATATGGAATCTAAGAAATTATGAAATTAAGAAAGTACCTAAAATAAGAGGATACTTAGATAAGAAAAACATTCTAGAAAATGCCTAGAATAAGAAGATACTTAGATAAGAAAATATCTAAAATTATTTTCTGCTTAAAATAATGATATGAAAGAAAGCAGATTTCCTAATATAAGATATTTGAAAGAAATGGGAAGTGATGATGGGATAAAAAAGCTCAATTTCTTGTGCACACGTGCGGAGCGTCCACGTGTGGGATGTGGGACGATTGCATCATTACCCCAAAAAACGAGACTCATCGGTTGATCCTACCATCCAATTGGTGGCCATCAAATAGGTCACGAAAAGAAAAATGGCCAATGGTCTGAATCAATTAGGGAGATCAAATAAACAAGGCCATCCTACCCCTGTGAGCCCTGATCTTTCCTCCCTCCAAACAATGCCTATGTACTTCTTGGATAGTTTGGATTGATGGGCAATACTGGCCAGTGTGGATGGGGTTTTGCAACTCAAAGTCATTATTGCAAAGACTGTTTCTTACGTGTGTGGCAATTGATTTTCTTTTTGGGCTTTAAACTGAGAAAAAGATGGTGGAAGGTGGTAATATTCATTTGAAAAGAAAAAAAGGAAGATTGTAGAAGACAAGAATGATCGCACTTTTATGTAGCATTTGGGCACACAACAAAATTAGGTTGCAAAGATTCAGTTCAACGAAGAGAGAAGAGAGAGAGAGTGAATTAGGGCTCCACGTCCCTCCGCTCTTCTTTTATATATTAAGTCAAAATAGCAAATATCCCACCCCTCCTAACTTACAATATGACATGTGTATCTTAAGGATACCTAATAGACTAAGGGACACATGGACAAAACACAATACTAGGTGGGCCGTGTTACTGTATGGCCTCTTATTTCATTCATCTACGGCCCAGATACACAGTCATTAACAGTTACATTTCTTTAAAGTTCAATTTGAAAGACCATAACTGCGGTTTGGAGCATAGCCTACAAATACTATGGAATGTAATTGCAATTTGGTCATTTCCATGCAATTGAACTAATTGCTGCAACTTAATTTAGTAGTACATCTAAACACAACCTTAAGGTGGCTAGTAATCTGTTGCTGCAATGTAATTTTGCTGGACAAATTATCTTTCAAAAAAAAAAAAGAAAAAAAAAAGAAAGAAAGAAAATTGCTGGACAGATTTGGGCTGAAATTTTTCGATGTTTGGTATTTTTGTTAGTGTCCTTGAGTCTGTTTGCGAGTTGCGACCTCCTTGCTTGCTGGTCTACTAACATGTGGGGCTTGCTGGGTTGTATCGTGTGGAATATGACCGCATATGTAGCCCTGCAGTTTATCTGGATTGAAACAAATATTGGGGTTCCCATGGGCAAATCTTCTTGGGCTCCTACCATTTTGAAGGAGATAATGGCTGCTGTTAGAGAGTGGGCCAGCTCTGGTTGCAAATTCAAGGTTATCCCTTCTTTAGTGATGCAGCAGAATTGTAAAGAGATTTTGGTGTGTGGTGAGATGGAAGGCCCCACCTCTGGGAATGTATAAAGCTAACTTGGACAGCTGTTTGTTGGAAACCCATGTCTCGCTGGGGCAAGCTGCTTAATTAGAAACAGCTATGGACACACTATTTTAAGATTCCGCCCCTATTGCCTTCCAAGATTCTTCTTTTTCAGATGCTGTAGTGAGGCTGCAGATGGTCAAGCTTATTGTTGAGAAAAATCTTCGTCCCGTGTTAGTGGAAGGAGACTTTCTTCGGGGCTAATGGTAGCTCATATCCATGGAGAATTGTGGATATAGTGGAGGAGGTTCTTGACTCGAGAACCAGGATCCAAGGTTCATTCAACCATATTCGGAGAGAGGAGAGTGGGGAAGTCAATGAATTGGCCTTGGTTGACACTATTAAGATTAATGCTCAGGTCGAGTGCAATATGGGGCATCAGTTGATGGGGCAATTGAGACATGCCTCGTGCTGTCTCTAAGGCCTTGAGGCCACTGTTCTTTTTTGTGTTTACGGGCAAGGTGCTCCCAAAATGGGGGTTTGTATGATGTTATACCCCCTTAAGAATGTATTCAATTATTCTGTAGATTTTAATAGTGTGGTCTTTTCTAGAGGTCGGCTCCCTTTTTATCTTATGGTATGGATGTAAAATTATCTTATGTTAGAGTAAGCGGTTTGCCCTATTGTTCTTTTGCATGTAGATTTCAGTAAAACTTCTTCGATATTGATGACACAAATGGTTGTAACAATGAGACTACCGACGACGACGTTGAGAGACTACCGACGATGACGATGAGAGACTGGAAATCAGTTTGGGAAGTGATGGACGATCGTGATTACGGGCATGAAGAGAAGGACAAAGGAAAACAAAATACGGCGATCCCCGGGGTTTCGATCGGATTTGTACGAAACGGAACGGAGAGTCAGCAGGGGGAAAAATCGGATGAATGGATACAGGTAGGAAGAAAGAAACAGGTTAGAGGGAAACGAAGCTCTTATTACGACTCTCTTCCGACTCTTTTCGTCAAAGGCTATCCCCATGGCTGGTTTTCTTTGAATCTCGAACGAGTTTTTGGGCGTGCAGGTGCAGTCATGGATGTGATTATGCCCAGAGACAAAAGAAGTGGAGAATATAGGGGCTTTGCTCTCATTAGGATGAGCTCGGAGGAGGAATTATCCAGAGCAGTATCGATGCTACACGGACAGAGCTTTGGAGGTAACAAAATGCTAGTGCAACGCGCTAGATTTGGGCCGGAAAGGAATGTTGCAAAAGGAGACAGATCGGCTAGACTGGAACGTCAACCTTCTCAGGACACACACTACCCCTTGCAATCAGCGGCGCCTTACTGGGATGCTTTGGTGAAGCTCCCGGTAGTAAAAGGAATAACGCATGATCACACATTCTGACAACAACGACGAAAGGAAGAAGCCTTTAATCGAGCCTAAGGAAGCATATAAGATTAAGATCAGTGCTGAGCGCATAGCTCAATCAAAGAAGGACCTCTAGGACTCGGTAGTGATCATAACAAGAGAAGGCGCTTCTCTACCCCAGGTCTAGGAATGGGTGAATAGCGTATGCCGAATCCGGATAGCTCAGTTATCCATCAAACCCATAGGGTATAATGAACTCTGGGTAAAGCTCATGCCGGGTCTGAATCCGGACATTCTTAGAATGGCAGGGGCTCTCCACAACGATGGGCCTGTTCGATCAATTCTCAGCTAGGATGAATTCTCCATTTTCGGTTTCGAGGAGGTGTGGATTCTAATCTAGGGGATTCCGTTAGAACTCTGGTACGACGAGTTCTTCGTTTTGGTGGCGAAAGAGTTAGGGTAGTTGATAGAGTTGGATCAGAAAACAAAGTTCGGGGAGGAAATGGGAGTTGCTAGGATGAGAATCAGAAGGAAGAAAGGTGAATTCACCCCCCCTCTGATTACGGCTATTGTCGAAGACAAGGAGATCCCCCTCCCGATCCAGCAGGAGGAGAAATCTTCCCAATCTCCAAGATGGGGAGACATATGGCGTGCCAGGGAACTTCCTCCCGTCTCGGATCTCCGTCCTAGTGTGGAGCACGAAGGCCCTCCATTTCAATGCTCCCGTGGAGCACCTAAAGTTTCGGTACCGTCTCTGCAATTAGCTTTAAATGCTTTGGTCTGTCCTCCTTCCCCTTGTCAGATGTGTGGAGCCCTATCGCCCGTCCATAATGCCAGAGGTGCCTCTTGCACGACAGGTGGCACGACTTTTCCGTCTCGAGCGGCGTCCCCGTCTGTTGACGTAGCTGAGCTTAACCGTCCACTGGGGGAGAGCATACGCAGGATGATGACACGTGGTCATCTGATTTCAACAGACGCGCCGACGAAGTTTCGTGAATCCCGGGAGGCCTGTGTGTGTCTATTGGATACTGGACCTGAATTTGTTACTACTGCGTGTTTGGATTCCGGTTAGGCGGGTCCAACGGGTATTTCAAATTATGAATCGGGTCTGATGGTTCGTGGATCAAAGGAGTTAGTTCCGACAACGCCTACTCCTACCGATGCGCTCATTCTTCATCCTGCTTCTTACGGTCAGTCGATCCACTTTGAAGAACCACAACAGCTGGACCAAGTCTTCCCTCAAACCCACTCCATTCCAAGTAAGATGATCCTAGGTGTCGAAATAGACCAAGGGTCTTTCTATTCCGAAAATCAGCCATCGCAGGATTTCGTTCCCTCTTCCCCCCTGTCCTCACCAAATCGCTGGTTCGATCACGGCCTCCTTGACTTGTTCCAGGAGCATCCAGATCTAGAGGTGATCGGGGCAGCACCTCTTCAGTCCAGAGGGGGAGGGATGCCTACTTGTATTGAAGGCACCTCTCAGCCTCTGAAAAAGGTCAGATGTGAAGATGATATAGAGAAGATTCCTCACAAGAAATGGATAAAAGACGCTACGGGACGTGGGTAGAGCTCTAGGGCTATCCTTCGGGGATTGCCCAGACGACTTCATAGCGTTATTCCAATGTGTCGAAGCTAGTGGAAGACCCCTTGCAGAGCAGAAATCTCCCAAGGCGAGAAGATTAAAGCCAACTCCCAATAGGAAAGAGCAGAGTAACCGCACTACGCAGCAACAGGGAATTGCAGAATTTATTAATAGGGCAGGGACTTTCAGCCACTCCTTCGAAAAGGAGTTCCTACCAGGGTACTCGGGGAAGTTCCGTCTCCAAATGAAGCTGATCTCTTGGCATGGTCGAGGGGTGGGGTCCAAACAGAAACGAAGCATCATCAACGATTCCTGCATCAAATACAAACTAGATGTTATTTGCTTTCAGGAGACCAAGTGCTCCAACTTTAATGACAGACTGATGAGTTCTCTTTGGCGGGCCCCAGATGTGAGTTGGGTGGCTAAAGACTCTACGGGTAGTGTAGGTGGAATTCTCATTGCATGGAAGAACTCTATTTGGCAGGTCCTTAACAGCTGGTCTGGTAATTTCTCTGTTTCGGCTTTTCTTTAGCATATTATGTCTGACTTCGCTTGTCTTTTTTCTTCTGTTTATGGGCCAAGTCAGCACGGGGACAGAAAAGCTTTTTGGGAAGAGCTATCCACCGCCAAGCAGAAATTTGCAGGTGCGTGCTGCATAGTCGGGGATTTTAATGTTGTCAGGAACAACTCCAAAAAATCTCAAGGCAGAGCGTCGACGCCAGCCATGAAGCAGTTCTCTGATTGGATCGAAGAAGAGGAACTTGTGGACCTTCCCCTGCTAGGCGCTAGATTCACTTGGTCCAATGGGAGAGCCTCCCCTACTATGTGCAGGTTGGATAGGTTCCTTCTCTTGTCTGAGTGGGTAGATCAGTTCCCCGTAACTTCTCAGAATGTGCTCCCCAGAACCACTTCCGATCACTGTCCTATATCCCTGGAAGTAACGGAGCAGAACTGGGGGTCAAAGCCTTTTCGTTTTGATATTTCATGGCTTTATATCAAGGGATTTGCCACTTAGATTGCAGATTGGTGGAAAGGTTTTAAGGTTCAAGGCTTTGCTGACTACAAATTATCTGTCAAGTTGAAGATGTTGAAGAAAGAGCTAAAAGAGTGGCACAAGAGCGACATGCAAAACAGAGATCTCGACTATTCTAATCTCCTATCAGACCTCTCAGCCTTAGACGCGTAGATGGAATTAGGCAGGTCCTCTCCAGATTTGCAGGCCACTCGGGTGCACCTGATTCAGGAAATCGAAAACAGAATCATCCAAAAGGAAATTTCTTGGAAACAAAAGGCGTGTCTGACTTGGCTGAAGGAAGGCGACAGAAACACTCGTTTCTTTCATACGGTGGCAAACTGGCATGCGTCTAACAATAGAATAAACAACATTTTGGTAGAAGGGGTTCGAATTGAGGATAAAGACGACATCTCGAACATAATGACATCGTATTTTAGATCGCTCCTTAATGGAAAACAGTGGCGCAGACCAGAGCTTAGTGGAACCCAATTCAATACTATCTCGGAAGAAGAAGCGTCTTCCCTCGAAGCCCCTTTTACGGAAGAGGAGATAAAGCGGGCCATAGACGCTCTCGGTTCTGAAAAGGCCCCAGGTCTAGATGGCTTTCTGATTGCATTCTTCGCCCATTTCTGGGAGGTGATCAAAGCTTACGTCATCGACTTCTTCAAAGAATTCCATTCTAATGGCAAGATCTCCACCTCCCTAGGGGCTACTTTTATCGCGTTGATTCCGAAGATGGCAGGTGCAGCTTCTCCCAAGGATTTTAGGCCCATTAGTTTGGTGGGGGGCCCTTATAAGATTTTGGCTAAGGTTTTGGTTACTCGTTTGGCAAAGGTTATAGGGAAGCTAATTTCTAAAAACCAGTGTGCATTCATAGTAGGAAGGCAGATAGTTGATGCAACCTTAAGTGCAAACGAAATTCTGGATTCTGGTGCTAAATTGGATTGGAAGTATATTGCTTGTAAGCTTGATATTGAAAAAGCCTACGATCATGTAGACTGGGTCTTTTTCCAATATTTGTTATAGCGTATGGGGTTTGGGGTCAAATGGAGAGACTGGATGAAAGAATGCACAGGATTAGCTCATTTCTCCATTTTATTAAATGGCTCTCCCAAAGGCTTCTTCTCTAGTAATAGAGGCCTTAGGCAGGGCGATCCTCTCTTCCTATTTTTATTTCTTCTGGCAGGAGAGGCTTTCTCTAGAATGCTCTCGAAAGGTCAAGAGGAAGGCCTTCTTCTTGGGATCGAAATCAATGGTTTGCTGTGCCCAATCATGCACATTCAATTTGCGGATGATTCCCTTATTTTCTCTGAAGCGTCGAATGAGAAGGTGGTTAACTTGGGTACTACCATCCGCTGCTTTCAAGCCATTTCCAACCTCAAGGTGAATATGACAGTCGAAGATCTATGGGATAAACATGGAACGCGAGGAGGTGAACATTCTTGCACATAATATTGGCTGCTCTGCAGATTCGTTCCCGTCTTCATTTGTAGGCTTACCGCTATGCATCGGAAAACCTCCTATCTCTTCGTGGGACAAAGTCATTTGCAGATTCCAGTCAGCGCTTTCGAGATGGAAGAGCCGATATTTGTCTCTTGGTGGTCGTCTCACGTTAATTAAAGTTGCCCTCTCAAACATGCCAATTCATTATATTTCTCTTCTGAAATGCCCGGCTACGGTTAGAATGTCGATCGACAAACTGAGACGTGATTTCCTCTGGCGAGGCAAGGAAATGGGCAAGAAATTTCATCTTCTAAACTGGCAGGAGGTCTATTCCCAGTTGTCTCATGGTGGAGCTGGCGTTAAAGACCTAAAAGATATGAACAAAGCTCTCCTTGGTAAGTGGATTTGGAGGCTCGGGACTGAAGTAGGCAGTCTTTGGTGCTCTATTATAAGGGGTAAATATGGCTGCTGCTCTGATTGTTGGTGGGTGAAAGAGCTTCCGTCTCACAAAGTTACTCACATTTGGCACGAGATTATGAGAGTGAAAAAGGAAGTCCCCCCAAATATTGGTTTCATTCTCGGCAAAGGTGAAAAAATCCGCTTTTGGGACGATGTCTGGTTAGGAGACCAACAATTAAAACTCAGGTTCCCCCTCTCCTACCGGATCGCGTCGTCAAAGAAGGGGTTTGTTGCTGATTTTTTCTACGTTTCGGGGGGGGGGGGGGGAGTTCGTTTGGACCGTTAACTGCAGAAGAAGTCTCCAAGACTGGGAGGTTTTGAAGTATACACGCCTATTGGAATATCTTTACTCTGCGTCTCCCTCTCTTTCTTCAGAGGATGAAATTTATTGGAAACCAGAGAAGTCGTCCTTATTTTCAGTCCGCTCTCTATATAATCAACTACGCAAGCATCAGTCTGAGCCGCATTTCAATCATTCGTTTATTTGGAAATATGATACCCCCTCGAAAATTCTTGTGTTTGGATGGCTGGTAGGGAAAAAGAAAATACTCACCATAGACAATCTCCAGAAGAAAGGTATGATCCTCCCCAATATATGTCTTTGCTGTATGCAATCGGAAGAGACCGTTGATCATCTCCTGCTTCACTGTCAGTTCGTCCATTCAATCTGGGTTGAGTTTATGAATAGCTTTAACGTAGGCTGGTGCTTCCCGGGAACGGCAGATCAGTTTCTTTTAGCCTGGCATGGGATGTATTTTGGTAAAACGAAAACCACTATCTGGCGCATGGTCATTCTTGCAGTGTGGTGGTCTGTTTGGGGGGAAAGAAACAATAGATGCTTTAGAAATCTCTCCAATTCGGCCGGGACTGTAGCGTCTTTGGCTAAGCGTCTTATCATTGAATGGGCTTTGAATGTAAAGGATCTGTCAGGTCCTGATTTCTTCTTTTTGGGCGTGTAATAGGACGGCTGCTGTGCTTTCTCAGCAGCCTCCCTTTTCTTCCCTCTTTTTTCTTAATGAAATCTCTTCATATTTCAAAAAAAAATAAAATATTGATGACACAAAGGCATACATATAGTGGGTCTCCTGAATTTTTTACTATTCTTGAATGGTTTTGGTCATTTAGCAACAGATGCACTCGCCTTTTTTCCCCCCCTATCTAATTTACACTTTGATTCATGTTTATGTTGATGTGCTTAATTCTACTCAATAGCAATTGCACATGTTGGTAGGATTTGCATCTGCAGTACCTAGCCCGTTGCCCAGATAAACGAGGTTGTTTGATGTCGGTTATGCAAAAAGTTGTCAAACTTTTGCCAAGCTAATATGAGAATGACCCTGATGCCAAATTGGAGATTTTGACAAAGCGTGTGGAGTCTAGAGTCTTACAAATTAGTAGAACCAAGATAGTAACAACTTTAGTAAGAAATATTATAGATGGTTTGGAAATGTTTGCTGAAGACTAGAGGCTGCTCCACTAAAAAGCAGAACACCGATTACGTGCTTGAAAAGAGAACAAGAGAAAGACCGAAAGGAAATGAGACTATGATCGCGAGAAGGGATATGGTGACTATAGGATTGATTGGTCAAATAGGAATAGTAAATCCTATCCCATATAGCTAGTACCAAAGTCTAAAAAGGTGCTTGAGGGTAATACCTCGAGGCAAGGTGTGGTAAAAATACCTCGATGCATGCTTATCAAGGTCCATTGTGCATGAGATGTACACTTGACTAACATAAAGAGGTGTAGTAAAGGTGTAGATATGTAGAGGGATATGCATGAATCAAAAAGAGGCATACACTTCTATATTGTTTTATACAAACAATGCATGCCCTTATCATATATACTACTTGTAGGCATTTTGCCCCCTCTCCAAGTTAAAAATCTGGGTATGGGCATCAAAATGCCAATCCTAATATTGTTTTCCCACTTTTCCAAGTTAAAAGTCTAATTTTAAGGGCACCTAAATGAGTATCGTTGAAGCATTTTGCTTACTTTCCAAGTTAAAATTGAGGGTAAGGGCACCAAAATGTCAATCCTTAAGGAATTTTACTCACTTTTCAAGTTAAAATTTATGTAAGAGCACCTAAATGTTGTAGTTTTGGAAATGTATTGAAAAATAAAAGTTTTCAAAGGTCCAAATTAATAGATTAATCCCCGAGGATCATCGTTAGATATTATTAAGTTTATGTAGCAATCCAAGATCAGAACTTTTTTATTATTATCTAAACTTACCTTTTGATCACTGTTGCTGAATACCATTTGAGTCCTACACTGATCATCGTTGTTGAATACCATAGCGTAAATGCCTCGAGGATGGGCATTTACATGTCTTGATACAAACCTTTAACTTGAAGAGTACACAAAAATGCCATGAGGATAACTATTTAAGTACTCTTCCAAAAATTTGAACTTAAATGTTGATTTAAATGCCTCAAAGATAAGCATTTAGTGTTAGCTAATGTGTGTCCTGCAAAGCTAATATGTTAATTTTAACTGTTGATTTGATGATCTTGATTGTAGATTATGATGATCATAGGTTCTGTGTTGACATGTCGCTAATGCCATAACTAGTCGCGGGTGTACACACAGAGGTAAAGGAGATAGATTCCTTCGATTGTCCTTAGGAACTTTAATTTGGACACAACGACCGCTGGTCAAGGGAAAATTGTGGTCCATGAATCTTTGTATCTTGTTATTTCATGATCATATAGAAATTGTAGGACAAACATGTGGTTGTTATTCACCCTTATGCAGTCATCTTGTTTAAAGGAAACGATAACGAATCGGGATGGAAAGTCTCCGCCATTGGGTTCTACGACAAGTTGGTGTGCCTATGCCATACCTTACAAAAGTGTGTTATAGGAATAAGTTCCTTGGTATTGGACTTGTTGGACACTTACATTGGATGATCAATTTAAGTCTCTAGATCAGAAAACCCATAATGCTTGAACTATGATCAACTTGTTTGTATACTAGCTTTGACTAATCCTTAAACCTGAGGACATAAGGGGAATTTAAGTTCCTAATGTGATGTGCTTTGGCATATCTCACGAAGTTAATTGTGGCGGCTCATATGTGTGTGTTGTTGGGTTCATGCATTGAGACACGGTTAAGACCTATATGATCCAATAATTATTTACTGTTTCTCCATATGATTTAAATGGTTTTACGAGTGTTTTCAACCATTAATCTTTTGTTAAAATGTTTTCATCACACTAGATGATAATTCCGACGGTTGAGATTTGTGATCCATTACTTGATTTTATGGGAATTGCATTTAAGATGGATAGCTATGTTCAGTAGAGGGATGAAGTCAATTTGGATACATGAATGTACAAGATTACGGACTTTAAATGTGTTGGGGTATATCAAAGTTTGTAGGGTGGTGAAACACTATGCTAGTGTCTCTCCCCGAAACCCTAATTCCTTATAAAAAAAAAAGATCATATCCTAAGGGAGAAAACACAAAAAATAGAGAGCTTTGGATGTCCAAGCCTCCTAAAGCGTCACCTCATATAGAAACATAGCGAGAGTAAAGAAAGAGGGGGAGGAGAAATCCTCGCTTCTCTCCTTCCCTACATTCACAGGTCCACAAATGTGGCCCATTGTGTATTTGTCACTTTGTCCATTGCCCTAGCCTTGCTCTAGAGATGATGTTTTGGCTTTCCTCCTCTCTTCATTTAGGATAGATCTGGGAGAGAACCTTCTACTTTGAAGGTATGCAGGCATGGAATCAATCCCTAGAGGAAGAAGGGGAATTTATAAATTCTCTTTCTAAATACAACCCCTAGAAGAAGAAGGAGAATTTATAAATTCTCTTCCTAAATACACAATTCAAAAGTGGCAAACGAAGATAAATCTTAAAATCCAAGATTTCGTGTGCTAGGTAACATAGTCTCATAGATAGTGGTGTTGATGCTAACTACATTAGGGAAGGAATAATCCCTTCACAATTTCTCGAAAAAGACTCGTTACCGAATGAGTATGGCTAATGGGAATAGCTTAAAGATAAGCTATAAAATTCCCAATGTCAATGTTTGTAAGAAAGGAAAGTGCATCGAAGCAATGCTCCTTGTAGGCAAAAAACCTTCAAGAAGAACTTATTCTTGGCACATCGTTCTTACTGATGATTCAACCATTTTCAGTAAACTCTAAAGGATTAGAGACAGCTATTGAAAACGAAAGAATCTTGTTTGAGTTCCATGAGTCTCCTAAACAAGGACAACCATGCTCAATATCCAATCAAATTTCTCTTAAAGAGCAATACGTCCAAAATCTCAAAGGAGAACTTTGCTCTCTAAAGATTTTTGAGGCTCTCAAACAAAGAAAATTCAAATCTCAACTAGCCCTCTTCCCAAAAAAATTAGAGTTTGATTGTTGCTTTGACTTGCCATCTTCATTTTGGAACAGGAAGAAACACCAAGTCAGTCTGCCTTATATTCCAGGCTTTGATGAAAAATATATTCTGACAAAAGCTAGGCTCATACAAATGGATTCCAGGCTATTAGAATTATGTGACTTGGAGATAAAAGATCTCCTTAATAAACAACTCATTTGAAGATCAAAATCCCCTTGGAGTTGTGTGGCTATCTATGTAGAAAATGCTGCGGTAATTGAGAGAGGAGCGCCTCGACTTGTAATTAATTACAAGTCTCTCAATAAGGTGCTTGAATCCATTCGGTATCCTTTACTAAGTAAACAAGACCTTGTAAATCGTCATTATGAGGCAAAGATCTTCTCAAAATTTGGCTTAAAGTCTGCTTTTGGTAGATTTAGGTCAAAGAAGAAGATAGGTATAAAACCGCCTTTTCTGTTCCATTCGGCCATTATGAATGAAATGTCATGTCCTTCGGATTAAAAAATGTTCCATCTGAATTCCAGAATATAATGAATGATATATTCAATCCTTACAAATCCTTTTCAATTGTTTATATCGATGATGTTCTAATCTTTTCAAAAGGGATTGACAAACATTGGAGGCATTTGAGGTTTTTGATTATGCGATAGAGAGTAAGAGTTTGACGGATGTGTCGACGTATTCGGCACTGGAGAGTTCTCTTGTTCTTTCTTTCATCTTTATGAGTGTTTAAGCTTTTGTCTGTAATGGCTCAAATAGAGAGAACATTGTAAGATTTGAGTGTTGTGACAAAGTCTATCTTGATTACTGGTATTGGATCCAAGAGACTTTGAAAGTAAAAGTAGTTATGTTGGTTCGCTTTGAACTCGTAGTTTTATCTTGCTTGTACTGTTTTAATCTTATGTTAGTGTTTTAATTCAATCCAGCTGCTCTTCTTCCAGGAAAAAAATATCTTTTGTATTCCTTCCATACTATTTTAATTTTAATAAATAGACAGCGAGGCCCTAATAGTTGCAAGTGAGTCCATTTAGACAAGGAAGGCATTTGAGGTCGTATGTGTGCTGCTAGGCCACTATTTTTCTAAAATTCAAAAGAAATATGGATAGAATTCAAAGATCTTTTTCTTCTCGAAATTCTTTTTCTGCTGCGTCTGCTTCTGGTAGGACTTCTTCGTTTTTGGACTCTCCAAACCAAATGACTCTAAAAAATATTGGAGAAATAAATTATGAAGATTTGGATAAAAGTGTCCAAGATTGGACCATCCGTGCCGTTGCCACTAAAGAAATCTACAAAAAAGGATCTGTCAAACAACAGTCTGATTACATAATCAAGACTGTTGAAAGAACTCTTTCAATAGTACATAATGAAAATAGTATTGCCTTGTTGAGACAACATATCATTGAAATTTCATCGCAAGTATAATTATGTTTATATAGGACTGGTTCAAGTAGCCGTCAAACCCTTAACTCGTCTAGGGTTAAATACTTCGACCTTCTCATATGTGCGTGACAATGTCATACACTATTCCAAGACTCATTAGCAGGAATAGTTAGAGGCTAGCCTGAGTCAAGGGCCAGCCGTCTTCAACTGTCTACCCAATTATACAGTTTCTCTCTCAGATGAGAATTTAGATGATGCCTTAAGTTTCGGCATCCAGACTAAAGGATTCAATATGAAACCCAATAGTGAAAATATTACTGTAGTATACAGGATATACTACAAACTGATGAATACTATTGAGCCAAATATTGCATATTCTCAACAGTTAGAAGGAACAGCAACACTATTCCTAACCAATATGGCTAATAGGGCCCAAACCTGAAAGCCAATCAAATGGGAAAATCTTAACCTCTGCAGCCACTGGCACACTAAAGATGCTCAGCTAGTACCTAGGAGGCAGAATGAGGAAGTTGACTTAATAATAAGTCATGAAGATGGATAAATCGAAATAATGTTCAAAGATTTAAAACAAAGTTCCGCATCCATCTCAAGGCCCTCAACGCAAGACCTTCTGAATCCTCATACAAATCAGCTAGAGAATCTCTGTTGAGGCCATCTGGTATATCATATCCCATTTATAATCAAGAGGACACCACCTCTAAAAAATCATTTGATATTTCAGAAGCCGACTTAAACATTAACTCCAAACAGTCACTATAACATTCATGGTTCATCAGATTCTCACCCCAGTATCCTAATAAAATTGCTCTCTGGTCTTACCAACAGTGGTGGTTCTTGTTTGGGGCCGCAAGATGCATATTGCCTGAATCAATTGATCTATTATTCAAGGAATATGAAAAATCAATTTCTCCCCTTTTGTCTTCATGGAATTTCTTAGATATTAAGATGGGATTATTATAAAGAATTGGCCTTCCCGCCAAAATTTGGCTGAAAAATACATCTTAAGTGGTGGGATAAATATGAATTTAAAGCTTCTAAAATTTCAGAGGCATCATCTTCTACACTTAAGCCTCTGCTAAATAGCATCTTTGAAGATACTCTTTATAAGAGGCTTAAAGCTCAGCTTCTTGATGACATTAAAAATGAAGGCTATCAAGTAGTCCCACATGGTGGATCAATGATTAAAACCTATTATCATATCAAATCCTCTCAATTTAGAGGATAATCAAGCTGGGAAAATGGAAACTTCATCAAAGGAATGTTCTGAACAGAGCTTCTCTGGTGATGATCTCAATAAAATCCCTGATTGCGATAAATCTAAACCGACATTTAACATTTTTCCCTAATCAGTATTGCCCTTTGGCTTAAATTAGCCAGCTGCTAAGTTGCAAAATAGCTCCGTCAATCTATCCCTGCTCAATTTCAAGGCTCGAACAACTCCACCCAGTTCGGCACATGCTCGAACTTAGCAAGGACACACAAGCCTTAGATCAGCATGATGTTCACCTTCCAGACTCTTCCGGACTTAAACAAGCACTAAAGTCTGCCTTGATTCAGATTCAGAAATCATGCAAAGTCTTTCGGCAGGTTTTCTGTAGTAGATCAATACGACATCACTGTAGCGATCACTGTAGCAGTAAAAGAATCCACTTTTCCTGCAGCAAATCGAAACGTCAGCACTGTAGCAGTCACAAATCTTCCCTGTAGCAGAAACTTTTCAGAACAATTAACTTCTACAAAACTTCCGGATTTCAATGTAATTCACATCCGCCCGGACTTAACTAGACTTTGAGTCCATCTACCTTGTATAAAAGGAACACCAAGCCTCATTCGGTGGCAAGCTTGGAGAGTTCTCTTGTTCTTTCTTTGATCTTTCTGAGTGTTTAAGCTTCTGTAATAGCTCAAATAGAGAGAATATTGTACGAATGATTGTTGTGATCAAGTTCTCTTGAGTGTTGTGACAAAGTCTATAGATCTTTATGAGAGAGAGAGAGAGAGAGAGAGAGAGAGAGAGAGAGAGAGAGAGAGATTTGACATCTCTCATCTTATTCAATAATAGCTAAAGTATTGAGACTTTTGGTTCTAGCATAACACTTGTTTTACAATAAGCTTAACTCAGGAAAGCTCTTATTGGAAATAAGTACGCTTAGTAAAGCAATCAAATAAGAGTTTTTTTTAAAAAGGAATAGCTTCTATCATTTTGATAAATTGCAACTATTCCATCTCAAACAAGCATGCCCCTTCATGCCACTTACCTTGGATGTGGACCGTCCATCATATTCAACATTAGGGGAGCCCACCTTGATGTCGACTGGGCTAAACCTTTGAAGTGGGCCATACCTTCAAAGTAGAAGGTTCTTTTCCAGATCTATCCCAAATGAGGAGAGGATGAAAACTAACACTGTCTGTATAGTAGGGCTAGGGCAATGGATAAAGTAACGCATGCACGGTGAGCTACACTTGTGGAAGTGTGAACGCAGGGAAAGGAGGAGAGATGGTCATCTCCTCTTATTTCTTTGCTCTCGCTATTTCTCTTTATGAGGTGACACTCTAGGAGCTTGGACGTTCAAGGTTTCTTATTTTATGTGTTTTCTTCTTTTGGGATATGATATTTTTTTATGAGCTAGGGTTTTAGGGAGAGGCTTGTATGATGTTTTACTACCCTACAAACTTTGGTATGCCCTAATGCATATAAAGTTTATAATCCTATCTATTCATGTATCCAAATTAACTTCATCCATCTACTGAACATGGTGATCAATCTTCAATTCAATTCCCATACAAATCAAGTGATGGAGCACAAGATCTCAACTGTCAGAATTACCATCAAGTGCGATGGAAACACTTTAACGGTTAAAATAAAATATCAACGATTAAAAACACTTGTAAAACCATTTAAATCATATGGAGAAATAATTGATCCCTTATTAGATTATACAGGCCTTAATCGTATCTCAATGCATGAACCTAACAACACATATATATGAGCCACCACAATTGACTTCGTGAGGTGTGCCAAAACATATCACATCAGGAACTTAAATTCTCCACATGTCCTCGGGTCTAAGGATTAGTCAAAGCTAGTATATATACAAGTAGATCATAGTTCATACATTATGGGTTTTCTGATATAGAAACTTGAATTGATTCTCCTATGTGTCCAATAGGTCTAATATCGGGGAGTTTATTCCCATAGTACTCTTACACTCCTCTGTAAGGTATGGCATAGGCACACCGACTCATTGTAGAACCCGATGTCGGAGACTTTCCATCCCGATTCGTCATTAGTTCCTTCAAACAGGATGATCGCATAAGAGTGAATAACAACTATAGGTTTAGTTTGTCGTACAACATCTACGTGATCATGGAACAATATGGTACTAAGATTCATTGACCACAACTGTCCCTTAAGTCTTTAACTAGCGGTCGTCGTGTCCAAATTCAAGTTCCCATGGACAACCGAAGGAATCCATCCCCTTTAGGCTCTGTGTGTGTGTGTGTGTGTGTGTGTGTGTGTGTGTGTGTGTGTTATTTATAGCATGTACAACATGTCAGTATAGGACTCGTGATCATCATGATCTATGGTCAAGATCATTAAATAAATGGTTAAAATTAACATATTTGCTTTGCAAGGCACACGACACTAACGCTAAATGCTATTCTTTGAGGCATTTTCGTCAACTTTTAGGTTCAAAATTTAGGAAGAGTACTTAAATAGTTATCCTTATAGCATTTTTGTGTACTCTTTGAATTAAAGGTTTGGATAAGGACATGTAAATGCCCATCCTCGAGGCATTAATGCACTTTCCAAGTTAAAATCTAGCTAAGTGCACCAAAATGCTTATCCTCTAAACAATTTTCCCACTTTTGAAGTTAAAAAGGTAGGGTAAGGGCACCTAAATGCCTATCCTTGAGGCATTTCGACCACTTTTCCAGTGAAAAACATGTGTAAGGTTACCAAAATGTCAATCCTTGAGGCATTTTGCCCACTTTCTCCATGTTTAAAATCTAGGTGAGGGCATTCTAATGCCTATATTTAAGGCATTTTGCCAACCTTCTAAGATAAAAATCAAGGTAAGGGCACCTAGATGCCTATATTTTAGGCATTTAGCCCCTTTTTTAAGTTAAAAAATATTGGTCAAGGCACTAAATCTTCAAGTTACTCATCTTTAGTTTGTAGATGGCACAAATTTATTTTGTGAAGTGGACAAAAGTCAAGTGGCTAATCTCCAAAATAGTTGAAGATGCTTCAAAGGTGTATCGGGGCTGTGGATAAATCCAGCCAACAGTGAAATATTAATATGGTGGTGTGGCAAAGGAAAGGTGGTTCCTAGGCTGATGGTGAGTTATAAGGCGTTTGGCACGTGGAAAGAGGTGCTTAAAGGTATTCACAACTTAAAAAAAGGACTTCGCTTTTCTCTTGGAGATGGAACCCCAATTAAAATTTGGCACGGTACTTGGTATGGTGATGCACCTTTGAAGACAAGATTTCCTTCCATATCGCCTTAGCATTAGATGAGGAAGGCCATGTTTCTCATTTTATGTCGAGAAAAAGAGGGGTAGTATGGTCCCCTCGATTCCGAAGAGACATGAGTGAGAAGATAGAAGTTTGTTTAGACTAATGAGTTGGCTGTATCAAGTTGAAGTGGACGATGCAACCTAAAACGGATGGGTGTGGGGCTTAGAAAGGTCGGGCAACTCCTTGGTCAAGTATTTCTATCAGTCTCTGTGCCCCCACCCTCATCAATCCAACTAAGACCCTCCTCTTTTCCACATGTGGAAATATAAAGCAGCAACCATCGATAACCTAAGGAAAATGAAGATGATCATTATGAAGGATATCCTTTTTGCCTTAGGAGCTAGGAGACAGCGGATCATCTATTCTCGTACCGTTCTTTCTCTTTAGAGGTTTGCTGGCAAGTGTTCTGTCAGAGGAGGAGAGAATTTGAGAAAGAGAGGAAGACAAAATATAAGAGAAGGTACAATTACATATATGCCCTATCTTATTTATAATAATATGAGAGATGTCTAGCCCTATCTTATTTATAAAAATACGAGGGAAGGTACAATTACATATATGCCCTTATTATAATAATATGAGGAAAGGTACAATTATATATATGCCTTTATTATGGAGGAAAAACTAAAGAAAGACTAGGGGCTAAATAAGGAAAGCATAAAATGAAGAGAAAAAAGAAAAAAAAGGCTAAGACTAAGGCCCATAACATGTAAGGCCCAAGTGTATGTATGTGTGGGCCCAATCATGGGCCCACATGCACATACACTTATAGTCTTCAAGTCGAGGCATAAACATCAATCATGCCTAGCTTGCCACGAACACATCTTCCAACTAACACTGTAAAAGCCTTTTTAAAATATCCGCCAGCTGCTCGAAAGACAGAACAAATGGAGTAAAAATAACACTCGCCGCAATGAGCTACAATTGTCTACTTCTCAGTGTTCCAGGTGACTAAATTGTTGAACTGTCTACTTCTTAGTGTTCCAAGTGACTAAATTGCTGTAAAAAAAGTATAGTAGCCTGATGTAGAGTGACAATCAGTCGAACAAACTACCCAATCTGCATTAGAATACCCCTTTGACCATGTGGATTGGAATTTCCTTTATTACATGCTTACCCGTATGGGTTTTGGTAAAAAATGGAGGATGTGGATGAAGGCCTGCGTCGAATCCCCCCACTTCTCGATTCTCCTCAATGGTGTCCCTAAGGGTTTCTTCACCAGCTTGAGGGGCTTGCGCCAGGGTGATCCTCTTTCGCCCCTGCTCTTCCTCTTGATTTCTGAAGCCCTTTCCCAGATGCTGTTAAAGGGCCAGAGCGCTGGTCTGTTAAGAGGCATATCCATGCCAGGGGTCCCTACACCGATCACTCATATTCAATTTGCTGATGATACATTGATCACTTGCGAAGCCGATTCAGAAGCCATTGCTAATCTTCTCACAACTCTGCGCTGTTTTGAGGCTGTCTCGGGCCTGCGCATCAATATGGCTAAGTCAAAAATCTTTGGGATCCACATTGCTGAGCAAGATCTTAATTCCTTCGCTCAAATTATCGGCTGCTCCACTGTTTCTCTGCCAACTTTTTTCGTGGGTTTGCCGCTGGTCATCGCCTCCCCCCTCCCCCCCTATGTGGGACAGGGTGGTGGAAAATTTTCAAAAATCTCTGGCTAGATGGAAATGTCGGTATTTGTCTTTAGGGGGTAGGCTTACACTCATAAAAGCCGCTTTATCAAATATCCCCATCTATTTCATGTCCCTTTTCATCTGCCCCCTGCTATCCGGCGTCGGATCGACAACCTGAGGAGAGATTTTCTGTGGAGCGGAAAGGAAAATCAGAACAAATTCCATCTCCTCGACTGGCAGGAGGTTTGTATTCACTTTAAAGAGGGAGGCATAAGTGTTAAAAACCTGAAGGTGATGAATAAGGCCCTCTTGGGCAAGTGGACCTGGAGACTAGGATCAGAACCGGAAGCTTTGTGGAACCTTGTCATAAAAGGGAAATATGGGACCTCCCCGGGAGGTTGGTGGACTAGGGACTCTTCTGCTTATAGAGCTTCTCGTATTTGGAAAGGAATCCTTCGATCCAAAATCTGGTGATGGAAAACATTTCCTTCCATTTGGGATGTGGGTCGGCTATTCGGTTTTGGGAAGACCATTGGATTGGGGATAGGTGTTTGAAAGAGCGCTTCCCCTCTATTTATCGTCTAGTAGTTTGGAAGGACAAGCCCATCAACAGTTTTTTCTCTCGTTATGAAAATGGCATACTCTGGGACATCAGTTGCCGCAGAAATTTGAGGTTACCCACTTTGCTGATCTCCTGGAGTATTTATCTAGGGTCTCCCCTTCCTACACCGATCCGGATCAAATCATCTGGACCAGGGATAAATCCTCCCAATTTTCAGTGAAGTCCCTCTACCCTATCCTCCTCCGGCCCCTCTCCCCTACTGCGTCGGTCTCCCCGTTTATCTGGAACTACCCCGCCCCTCCTAAATATATCTGCTCCACTTGGTTGGCCTCTAGGAATCGAATTTTAATTGTCGACAATCTCATGAAGAGAGGAATGCAGCTCGCCAACATATGCCTCTGTTGCATGGCCTGTGATGAATCGGTCGATCATCTTCTTGTGTACTGTCCTTTAGTTTCTCAGATCTGTTTGGACTTTTTCACAAGATTCAGCGTCAGTGGTTGTGTGCCAGCTTCAACGTCTTCTCTTCTTGCTTATTGGCACGGGTTCAAGTTGGGCACAATTAAATCTAAGGTTTGGAAAATGGCAATCATGGCCATCTGGTGGGCGGTCTGGAAGGAGCGTAACGATAGATGCTTCAACAATATGCAGGCTTCGGTTCAAGCTGTCGGTTCGAGAGCAAAGCAGCTGCTTATCGAATGGGCTTCTGTTATGCCTTCTCTTAAAGATTTTAATTTTCTCTTTTTAGGCTTCTAGTTTGCTTCAGTTCGTTTTTTCTGCTTCTGCTATCTCAGCAGCCCCCCTTGTTTTTTCTTTTCTGCTCATTTTTTAATATATTCTCGTTGCTTTTTAAAGAAAAAAAAGATTATGATGACGATCAAGGAGGATACCACGCCTCGGGGACAATTTGATGTAGTAGAAGATGCAACAGACGGCTTTAAAATGACTACAAAGAGGAGTATGCATGAATTGAGTAATCAAACTCATTGCATGAAACAAATCTGGTCGACTAATCATCACATATATCAATTTGCCAACCAAGTGCTAATATATGCAGGGATTATTAAAAAGTTGTCCATCATCTGTCCCGAGCTTGTTATTAACTTCCAATGGAGAATTAGTAGGTTTGATACGAAGATTCACAATTGAAGTCAAAAAATCAAGCGCATATTTCCGTGGAGACAGAATTATGCCCTTCTTGGATCGAGAGACTTCAATTCAAACATATTATTTTAACAGACTCAAATCTTTGATATAAAATACCCCGCTCGGATATAATTTCAGCTCTGATATGCCATTAACATCATCACCTATAACAAAATATCATCTACATACACACTCATAATAATAGTACCCTTCGCATTCCACTTGACAGATGGAGAATGATCGAAATGGATACGTGTGGAATCAATATTAATTAAGGCACTACTAAACGTTTCAAACCAGGTGCGAGGAGCCTGCTTCAACTCATATATTGCCTTATTTAGACGACATACCTTGCTATCCTCCCTTCAAGCAAATCCAGGAAGAGAGAGCATATAGATCTCCTTGGTCAAACCACAAAAAGAAGAAGCATTCTGAACATACAATTGATGCAAGGGCAACATGAGAAATAATAACTCGCACCGAGTTCATCCTAGCAACATGAGCAAATGTCTCAGAATAAATCATCACCAAAGGTTCGTGTAAAACCTTTAGCTATAAGGTGGGCTTTACTTACATCGGGCTTGTTCTTGAGAACATATACCTAATGACAAGCTATAGGATTCTTCCAACTGGTAATGTCATCTCCCATTTATCATTCTTTTCCAGAGCTACTGTCTCCTTCTTCATAGCTTGGTGCCACAAAGGAGGAATGGGTAATGCCCAATCAACGGGGGCATTCTTGCAAACATGGTACAAAGGAGGCCAGAGGAGCAAGTTGAAAAATCAGCGATGGATAGCAGTCCGGGCAGTGCTTTGGGTGGTGTGGCTTGAATGCAACAATCACATTTTGGTTTTTCAAGGACAAGCAATGCCCGGCTAGGATGGTATCTCTCAAAGCCAAAAGAATAGAATGGGCCGTTGCTGCTAAGATTCAGGAGGAGCCTCCAGGTAATGTTGCATAAGTCTCAAGGGGTTTTATGATGCCTTGTGGTTTCCGTGGATGACAGCTTGTCAACCCTTTGTATCCTTTCATTTTTGGAATAAAATTTCCAGAACCCTTCATAAAAAATGGACCACAAATATTCATTTTCATCATTTCCTCTTGACTAAGCTGAATGTTTTGCAATTTGATTTGTCAGTCATCCACACAGTCCTAAAACTCAGCCTTGATGAATGCCGGTTTGGAGTCCATGCAAACATGGTCTAAAGCACCGTCATACGTATGCCTGTGTACGAAGTTTCTTCATTTAACTGCCTTTTCAACTCCACTAAGATGCCTGCCTTAGCAATATTTTATTTTTCTCTTCAATTCTCAGTAAATCAACGAAGTTTATGAAACTCATGGGAACATTTCTGAAAGCAGGACATCCAAGTCACCTTGAGGGAGGAAATCAAAAGTGCGTGTGAGTACCGTCCATTTGAGAAGTGTGATTACAACTCGAGAATCTCTAACGAGATCTGTTGCAAGAAATTGGAGTACGTCATTGAGCAGTTAGATGGGATGAAGCGGACCGTTGATCAACACAATAGTGCAGTTTGAGTAGCCATGCTGCTGAAGCCTGTAAGTATATAGTTGCACAAGAATATCACCTAAATTCTCACCTTTTGTGTTAGAAACGTGATGTTTCATGTTTACCAGTTTGAAAGCCATTGAAAGCCATCCACCTACTAATCATCCCCCAAAAAAAAGAAAAGAAAAGATAAAGAAACTGGGTTTGGACGCTTCAGATCAAGGAAAATAATATCTTAGCTGCCCATATGTTGGGCTTGGCCACCAATTAGTACGATAAGATTGTCTGAGCAATTTTTGGGCTATGCTTCATCTACAATGGGACCCGTGATTTGGATTTGGACACTCCAGATCAATGAAGAAAAACTCAGTTTCGGGGTGCTGAGTTGTCTTGCTACTGAAAGCATTGCCCCTTGTCTGAAGGTACATGGGGCAATGGGTTTGGTTTGTGTTGGGGTATGCACAGCCTGACCGAAACCCGTTTACCGAACTGGCCCAACATCCATGCCTGACCCTGACCCTGACCCTGACCCTGACCCATGACCCTAGATGAGATGACCAGGCTCGAATATGAGCAGAATTGTAAGCCCAAGCTCAGCCTGGCCCAAACCATTTATTTTAAAAAAGTGCTTTTCGAATCCTCGGATTGTTGACTACCATCGAAGGAAGCATGCTTGGTTTGTGACAGTTATTTATATGAGGGCCCATCACCTACGGGTGACCAGGCATGTGGGCCTATCTTTCCCCACCAAATTCGACTTTGTTGGACATCTGTACATGCAGATAGTTGGCCCCATCATGAAAACCACTCACCTAAAGAATTGGGCTGATCCTACTCATTTGATGGGCCACACCCATATGATGAGTCAGACCGTTGGTTTTCCAACAATTCCAATGGTGTGGTCCAGTTGATGAGCAGATCAACTTGCTTTTTGTGCCAGGTGATTTTCATGATGGGAACTGCCTTTTTACATGGGTCCTGTACAACTGACGTGTTGGTGGAAAAAGATAGGTCTGCCCGTTGAGTTCTCTATTTTATCATGGTTTAAAAACTCGAAGAAAACTCTGCGCCGCCAACTCCTTGAGTTGTGTAGAAAACTCAAACTGGGCCAATTCAGTTCCAGGTTTCTCATAGAAATACTTTGTTTTTCTTCTCCTCTTCCTTCCTCACCAGCAAATCTGCTAGCCGCAACTTCAACAAACAAAGCCCTCTCGTTCTCAAAATCTTGCATGGGGGGCTGCATTTGGACCATCATTCCATATTTTCTAGTGATCGTTCATCCTGTGGTCCTACTGGAGGTGGGTGGTGAACAAAGGTCACATCCATGGAAATGATCCCAGCCATTGGATCTGTGGATGGCTGATGGTTTTGTTTTTTTAATTCTATTTTTCTTTCATGTTCCTTTTTTGCTGTGTAGATGAGTACAATTATTTAGTGTCTAAGACATGGTGTGAAGTGGCTCCCTGATGAAGGAAGAACTTGGGCCCACATGGTGTATTTATCATATCCAACTCATCCATCAAATGCGTCCCCTCAGGTTTACTCCAAAGGCCTTAAAGCCAGTATGATCCAAAACTCTGGCGGGCCTTATCACAGGGAACAATGTGGGAGGGAACTGCCACCCTCGATCCTTCATACATGGCAGATGAAAGGTCTTGATGGATTGGATTATCTATCCATAACATGGTGGGTCCCCAGCGCTAATCAAGGGTGGTGTCCCCTGTTCTGTGGCCCACCTGAGTTTCCATTTGGGTTGATTTTTGGGCTCTGGTGGTAACATTGAGGTGACGCATCTGATGGACGGGTCGGATGTTGTGAATATATCATGTGGTCCCCACTTTTGCACGGTACCACCGCAATTTAGGGTGGTTTTGGTGCCACTGGTACCAAACCCCTATAGATACTTGGTATGTAGTCCTTACTGAAGTTTTTGTTGTTGTGGAAAGGATGCCATTGATCTCGGGCACCATGCCGTGTATGTCAACAGTGGTGATCGGACGTCCCTATCGCGCATCAGAAGTCCCGAGGCTGCAGTGGTGAGTTCACACCTCCATGTTTCTTGTAAAGAAAAGAATTCATTAGGAAACTCTCAATGTACTGAAAATTTTACTAATTTTCCCAATTTTTCTAATTAATAATTAATTATTTCTGATGCCAAGTTTCCTATTCATTCTGAACAAGGAACTTACTTATTTGGAACTTAGTTTGTAGATGTGGGGCCTATGGTGGGTCTATCCAAGCCATTGATCTGATGGACCATTCTCCAAAATCTCCCAAATTGGAAGATCCTACCCATAAAATCTTTGGTCTTTCCTCCATTGAATCTGTTCATGCATTTCCTTTTTAACTGTGTCTTTGTATGCCAACAGGAAGGTTGGAGCTGACCAATTGAAAGGATATTTTGGGAATGGTCCATCCATGATGGGTTCCGTCAGATCAATGGCTTGGATAGATCAACCATGGACCTCACATTTACAAAGTAAGTTCCTAACAGGGAAGTTCCCTGTTGGGGATGAATAGGAAACTATATATATATATATATATATATATATATATATATATATATATATATATATAGGGAAAAGGTTCTATACGGTCGAACTCATGGGAACTTCCCATGAGGTCATGTTGTGTGGGCCCACCATGATGCGTGTCGAACATCTACCCCATCAGTCAGATGCACCGTTCCATGGTGGCCTTAGGACTTAAAAATCAAGTTAATCCGTGAATTGTGTGGGCCACACCACATACAAAAGTTGAGAGGGGTTACCCTCCATTAAAAAATTCATAATCATTTGTTGGGCCCACCGAGAATCCAGCCCATCCATTATGTGTGTCCCGCTTGGATGAGGGGTCAGACCAAGTTTCAGACGAATCAAATTTCAGGTGGGCCCTGCTTTTATATGTTTTAGGCATGTTTTCACATGATTTTAGATGGTATGGCCCACCTGAGTTCGGTATACAGGTGATTTTTAGGATATCCCATAATTTAAAGGGGGCCCATCAAATGCATGGTGGGGCCCACACAGCTCAACCTCATGGGAAGTTCCCATGAGCTCGACCGCATGGGACCTCCCCCCCCGCCCACACACACACACACACACACACATATGGAAATGGTACTACGAGGTCAAAATCTTGAAACTTACCATGAGGTGAGCTGTGTGGGCCCCACCGTGATGTACGTCCAACACACACACACACATATGGAAATGGTACTACGAGGTCAAACTCATGAAACTTACCATGAGGTGAGCTGTGTGGGCCCCACCGTGATGTACGTCCAACATCTACCTCATCAGTCAGATGCACCATTAGTCTCATTAGTCTCACTTTCATCCCAATTGAAAGTGTTCATGAACCAGTATACTGGGCTTTTCTCTATTATTGGACTATAGGGCCGTTTTGATCAGAGTAAATGACATTTCAGGTGTGTTTGGATGGGAGTAAATGGAGGTAAATGGAATTTGAAATGTGTTTGGATGAGAGTAAATGCGTGAGAATGGAATGGAAGTAAATAGGCCTGTAAGTGAAATCCTCTCCGAACAAGAAGATTTGGAAGTCAATAGGGATGAAATGTCTTTTTAGCTACCTTGGAGAGTTGCAGAGTAAACAAAGATGCCGCTATGCACATATCCACCGTATAAGTGGCATGTTGATGATACTTCAAAACAATTCAATTATTGGCTACATCATTAAAATCACACCAAAAGAATGGTCCAAACCATCCAAAGGTGGCCATCTAAATGGATGGTTAAATTATTTTGACAAGTTGCTTATTTGTAATCTTTACACTTGTGGCCCACCTGATGCTTGATATTTTCTCAATTTTGACAAGACTGTATATTTCAATGGGCTTTTCTATTAAATATTACATACGATGCTAATTAGGGATATTAAAGCTGATTTGAGATATCATATATATATATATATATATTGAAATTTTTTAATGCATTTCAACGCCTCCCATATGCTCCATCTAAACAAAATATTTAGATTTCAAATAAGATGCGGATTTCATCATACCCCACAATAATCTGTCTAGATAAGGGCCATGTGGGGCTCACTGAGATGTATGGGTTTTATCCGCTCCATCATCTAATTTTCCAGATCATTTTATTATATAATTCAAAAAATGAGGCAGATTCGAGGCTCAAGTCGACGAAACAACAAGCCAGCACCGATTAAAACCTTCCTAGTGGCCGCTGTGATGTTTATCCATCCAACCTGTTCATAAGGTGATATAGGCCTTGAGTGAAGGGAAAACACAAATATCAGCTTGATCCATGTGTGAAGGGAAAACACAAATATCAACTTGATCCAAAACTTCTATGGCTCCCCAAAAGTTTTTATTAGTGGCCCTTCAATCCCCACCGTGTGGTCCACTTTAGGCTTGAATTTACCTCATTTTTGGGTTTATACTAAAAAATAATCCGGCAAGATAGATGAATGGAGTTAAAACCCATACATCGAGGTGGACCCCTTATCTTCTATTGAAGTAGGATGCAATCCTCTTCCTTTCAAATTCAATTCATTTACTCACCATCCAAACACAACCAAGCCATTTACTCCCAATTCCATTTCTCATTTACCACCGTTTACAAGCTCCCAGTCGAACCCATACATTAGGAATTATTTGATCTCAAAAGATTCTGCAGCTTGTACCAGTGATCTGCACCGTTGATCTGATGTGATTGGGCATGGATGGACCATGCTCAAAATATCATTGATAATAGAATTGCACCCTTTCTATATCTGGGCCACAAATGGACAACTAAACAGATTTGCTGCATGGGCTCTTCCAGTCGAGGAGTATTGGGTCATGATCCATCTTTGGGAGGTTGCATCAGGCCAATGGTGTGGATCACTTAATCATGGGCCCCACTAGTACAAATCGGGAAAAAAAAAAAATCAGTCTTGCGTGTACGGCTATAATAACTCCAAGTTGGATAGCCTTAAAATCCTCAGTATGGCCATGTTCCAATTGATCCAGACCGTTGGTCTGTTGGGTCACACCAAAAATACATCATGCTCCAAAATCTCCTGGTTATAGGATCCTAGCCACTAATCTTGGGCCTTGGCCTTCTCAGTAGAACATGTACCATTGCTACACTTATTGTTTATTTTCCGGACAGGAATTGAATATTTCGAATTCTCCTATCAAAGAGATTTTTGAGGCATGTCCATCCACCGTGGGCCCCACTTGTAACGAAGTAAAACCACCCACCTGCCCCTGTGTGACATCTAAGCCGTGGATCAGGCTGGCAGTGGGCCACACCACGCAGATTTGGTAGTGGCAATTTTCAGGCATGGAAATGTTCCCATGTTCTGGGCCCGCACCTGTCTGGCTGCACAATTTTGAATTTCTATCATTTGGGCCTTGGTCGATGAATAGGTGGCCCACCCATCAATCGGTCGAATGTGGACGGTTGACACTTGTTTTAAAACCATCCATTGCTTTCCGGCAGTATGGCCTGCCTGATGAATTAACCCAGTCTTATTTTGGAGCCCACCCATCTACACTTCTGGGCCCACCTGATGTATGAATCGAATGTCCGCCGTTCAGGTCCAAAAGAATGGGGCACGCGCACGCACACACATACACATTAAAATACTAATTTCATGTAATTAATATAATGATAGATGATGTCCAAACAGTACCCAAATTAGGCATTCTTATTAGTTTCAAGCTCCTATCTTAAGTGGGCCATCTTATAAAGGTGGGCCTAGTGTCCCATAACGATGCGTGGGAAGTGTCCCGTCTCGAACGCCTTGAACTGCTCTTCCCCTTCCAAAGTCTTGCGGCCTTGGACCAGTGTGCTTGGCTCATCGTCTGCGCCGAGGTTCTTGTCGCATCTGTTCTTCTCGGTGCAAGGTCTCGGGTGGACCACATGTTCCTTACACAATGATTTATCTTCGGCGCAGAGGCGGTCCCTGTTTCGGACAATCTCCCTATAGTTGATGGTTCTATCTTCACCGGGCCCACCGGTAGCGTTCGCTTCCATGAAGAACATGCACACGAAAAGTCCAGCGATGCAGGCTAAACGTACGTGATTTATAGCCATTGGATCGACGTGGGCCTCGTGATTATGCTACAGATTGATTATGGAGTCGTGTATGTGTGGATGGGATTTATATGGAGTTTTGGGCCTTGTTGTTTGATTAGTATTGTGAGGTGGGCCTTAATTTGTGGGACATAAGCCCATACAAGGTCTTTGTTGGTTAGGTTAGTTAGGGACGCAGTTTGTGTCCTACCCAGCCTGTCTCCAGCTGGGAATGGGCAGGAGCTTTAAGTGGCCACCGTGATGTATGGGTCTTATCCACACCGTCCATCCATTTTTTTGTATTATTTTATGGTATATGCCCAAAAATGAGGCAGATCTAACGCTCAAGTGGACTACACAATGGGGATTAAACTCTTACCGTTGAAAAATTCTTGGGGGCCCCAGAAGTTTTGGATGGAGCTGATATTTGTGTTTTCTCTTCATCCAGGTTTATGTAACTTTATTAATAGGTTGGATGGGAAATAAACATCACGGTGGGCCCTAGAAAAGTTTCAACGGTGAGAATCATTATCACCGCTCTTCCTGTGGTGTGGTCCATTTGAGAATTGGATCTGCCTCATTTTTAGGATTTTACCCTAAAATGATACGAAAAAATGGATGGACGGTGTGGATAATATCGATACATGACGTTGGCCACTCAAAGCTCCTGCCCGTTCCCAGCTGGAGACAGGCGGGGATAGGACACAATCCGCGTCCGTTGGTTAGGGGCGAAGATGATACGGTACGGCTGGAAGCACTGGAGTATGCTACACCCATCTCTCGAAAATACACTTTCGTGAGTTGATACATCGATCGGTCCGTCCATCTAGTGGACCTTATCATAGATGGCCTTTTAAAAAAAAAAAAAAAAAAAAAATTTTAATCTCCTTTTTCTAAAATCAGACCCATTAGATAATCCTATTCATTGGTTTTCTTCAATTTCAAATATTTGACCGTTAACTATTTTGATTTTGTACTATCGGTTTGAGGGCCATCAATCATCCAATCCATGTGTGTTTTGAACCATTTGTTATCTACGGTAGGGACAAGTAGATGGACGGTTACGAAGATATATTACCCATCAATGTGAAGTTATGGTAGTACCATACCCTGTCATCTCTGCTCGTTCTAAATATAGGTCTGTCTGAGGGACGCGCCTTCGGTGGATCGCTGTGGGACCCATCGTGATGTATGTGCTTTACATCCACACCGTCCACACCCGTTTTAACAGTTCATTTTAGGGCATAATCCCGAAAATAAAGCAGATCCAAATCTCAGGTGGACCACACCACAGGTAACATTGCTGATTGAATACCCACCATTAAAAACTTCTTGGGGACTAACCTGAATGTTTATTTGCCATCCATACTGTTGATAAGATAAAAAAGACCTCCATGAGGGCCACAATAAGTTTGTAACGGTGAATCAGCACTGTTTCCTATTGTGTGGTCCACCTGAGATTTGGATATGCTTTATTTTTGGGATAATGCCCTAAAATGAGCTGCCAAAATGGATGGACGGCGTGGATGTAAATCACATAAATCACGGTGGACCCCACAGTCAGGGATCCACTGAAGCCGCGTCCCTGTCAGAGTGAAGCGGATTCCCTGGTGGCATGCACTGTAGGGTCCACCACCATGTATGTGTTTTATCCACACCGTCCATCCGTTTTTCCAGCTTATTTTAGGGCATGAGCCCAAACATGAGGTAGATCTAAAGCTAGAGGTTACGCGTTCATTGATCTGGACCCTCCAAATTGAATGGCTGAGATGCGATGACTACAGATGGATAAGTAAAACGGAGACTGGCTAATGCTAGAGGTTCCGCATGTGTAAAGGACAATCAAAGGTGGGTCCCACGTAATGGACTGACGTTATTAATTATAGGACAGTTTTTACTGTAATCAATATGAACCATCCATTTTCCAATTGATTACAGGATTGTTAGGATATCACATTTTTGGAGATGGACGGGCAATCAAAGGTGGGCCCGACTACCTTTCCTACTGTAATCACCATGAATCATCTTTTCCCTGACCATTGATTGGATGGCTAGGATCATCCTATCGAAGTGACTTTTGTGAGCAATCAAAAGTGGGACCCATGCATTGGAAGGGCCATCTCAACGTGGGATCTTTTTCTAGCATAAATCAATCTGGATCATCAATTTCCCTGGTCATTGATTAGATGACTACAAACATCCTAGCTAGAGACGGATGGTCCTGTCAGGGTCTCCACGGGGCCCACCGTGATGTATATTTTTCATCCACTCCGTCCATCCATTTTTCTCAGATCATTTATGGCATGAGCTCAAAAAGTAACCAGATTGATGGCTCAGGTGGGCCACACCACAGGAAGCAGCAGGGATTGAAAGCCCACCTTTGAATACTTCTTGGGGACCACAGAAGTTTAGGATCAAGCTGATATTTATTTTTTTCCTTCATACAAAAGCTCTATGTGACCTTATAAACAGGTTCGATGGCAAATAAACATCACGGTGGGGCCAGGAAGTTTTCAACAGTATGAATTCAATCCTAGTGGTGTGATCCACTTGAGTCTTAGATCTGCCTCCCTTTTGAACTCATGCCCTAAAATGATCTGCGAAAATAGATGAACGGCGTGGATAAAACATATACGTGACCATCGGTCTCTAGCTAGGTCCTGGTGGGGGTAGTACCCAATCCACGCCGTCCAAACAGTGTGAATTGGGGTATGATAGAGGTTTTAAGACTTGAACGAGTCCATATGACTCGTTTGAGTCAACTCGGACTCGGTGGGAACCGATCCGATTCGACAGCTTAAATTAAAAATTAAAACCCAATATCATTTGACCCATGTAATGGATGGTTTGGATCTAGTCCATCTACACCACATTCATCAATGACATGTCGAAATGGTACCGACGATCAATCCGGTCCCAAAATTCCAAAAATAAATAGTACGGGTTTATTAACGGTGGAGAATGAATCATCCCTCTATCATATTTAGTACATGCTCATGCGACCGTACTTGTATATAGTATGGTATACGTATAAAATACACTACAATACAATAATCTTCATACAAACTGGGCTAAGCTGGTGGCCATGATATGATCAGCCACGATTTTATTCATCTTTTCTGTCCCATGGAAGGAATCCCAAAATACGTATTTGCTCGCATCTGTACAGGTGAACGGGTTCCACTTATCACACAAGTAGCCCATCTCGAACATCCCTGTCGCGCAGCATCCGACCGCTGCATTCTCGAATCCTGGCCGTTGACATTTCAATCATGGTTACTCAAAATGGAAGATTTCTACTGATTATTATTTTGGTACAGAGAAATGAGATGTAATTTACAGTGAGGTTTCATCACTCGGTGAGTCGACTCGTTCGGTTCTGAATCGAGTCGTGACTCGTAGAACTGAGTCACCCCCACAGTTTCAATTCTTACTTTGAGTAGAGCTGGACGATTCGATTCGGCAGACTTGACTCATCCGACTTGTTTAGACCCAACTCGATCTGAACCGAGTAGACTTTGTCCAATCCAAACTCAAAGCAATATATATTTCCAATAAGAAGAAAATCGTTTAAAAAATCAACAGAAAGTTCTATTATAAGAGTCGTTTTTTGTCATTTGGGAACGTTATCAGCATCTATCATTGAGCAACAGAACGGGAAGATCGTTGATCAATTAATGTTATAGGTCTGCTGACGCGTACCTGTTGATTTTAGAGACCTAGGCCCACGATGGAATGGTGCATCTGACTGATGGGTTAGATGTTCGAAACGCATCACGGTGGGGCCCACATAGCTCGACCTCATGGGATGGACTCGTGAGGCCACGCGCATAGTACCTCTCTCACACACACACACACACACACACACACACACACACTATATATATATATATATATATATATATATATATATATAGTATGTGATTTCAGCCTGTGGTTACCTGTTGCACCTGACCTGACTCGGTGCCGACTCGACCTGACTTGGTACCTGTGACCGGGTCGGACTTGGTCCAGATTAGTCTAGGCTAGACCCGGGTCAGGGATGATAGACTTGGGTGGGCCCCACCATTACAAAATGTGAGGCTGTGACTATGGTTGGATCTTTCATCATCCTGGGGAAATTCTTATTAAATGGATGATTTAATAAACCCCAGTCAGGCAGCCTCCTTCGTTTTGTGATGTGGGCCATCACTAAATTCTTGGTGGGGCCCACCCACCATGATCAGATAATTACTCTAGTTTGTTTCGACTTTCCAGAATGAAAGATCCAGCCTCTGTCCAAATACTCATATTTTGTGATGTGGTGGGCCCCATCCACACTAAGATCATTACTCCCCCTTTATTTTCCTTAATCTATTTTGATGGTGGCGGTAGCTTATATGCCAATACAAACTTGAAGAATCTAACTTCTTAAAAAAGAAAGAAAAAAAGAAGAAGAAGTCATTTTTCATTTAATAAACGGGTTGCTGGAGTGGGCCACACCCCCCATAAACGGCATAGCTCCACCTTGGTGGGCCCACACCATTTACTCTTTTCTTTTTTAGTTTGTTTTGACGGTGGCAGTTAGCTCATGTCGAAAACGCCTTTTTTTTTTTTTCAAAAAAGTCATTTTTCATTTAATTAACGGTGTCCACCACCCGATTTTATAAATCCTTTATAAATGCATTGCAAATGGATAGTAATTATTTCATTCTCTAATTAGGGTTGATTTGATGCCTAACGCTAAAATTGAAGGTGCTGTTAAATATATGTGTAGCCCACGGTGATGTATGTGGGCCCCATCCTGGAACGGGCAGATTCTATAGCTTAATGGGCGGTTTTGGGCCGAAAATTGAAGGCCTAGTTACCAAAGATACGGGCCCATGATGAGTTTTCAGCAGGTTAAAATCTGGCCATCCAAAGCCCGGGCCAACAAAGTATGGATGTCCTAACCTATTCCCACGGCTACTTTTGTGCCACGTGGCACTTTTGTAGGCAAAGAAACCTGGAAGAAACGGAATAGACTCCTATGTTAGTTTTGTACTGTTTTAAAATGGTGGTAATTCATCCTCTTCAAATGTGGTGTCGATGTACAGCTATCCAGAACGTCCAAATTGTGGATGGGGCATCACTGGTCAAGAAAATCTAACCATCCAATTAATTGGCTATCAATCGGACGGTTAAACATTAATAGTGACCGGTCCAAAATCGGTGGAAAAATCAGATGGCTGGTAGTATCTTGTCAGTGCAGGTTTTCCGTTGTCGTCCATCCACGGCTGGGTCAGAAATTTGAACAGTCTCGATTGCCCTAAAACCATGTCATGTGCATATTTGAAGGGTCGCCACCATTTTTTTATATGGTGCAGGACAAACAGAGCAGTCTAACAAAAGAATAAACCAATGGGACGCGACCACCTTTATGTACGTGTTGTATATCCACGCCGTCCATCCGTTTTTTTCAGTTTATTTTAACCATTGGCCCAAAAAAATTCCGATCCAAATCTCAGGTGGACCATACTAATTGAACGGCCACCATTAAAAGCTTCTTGTGGGCCACAAAAGTTCTGGATCAAGCTGATATTTGCAATTTCCTTTCATCCATGTCTGTGTGACCTAATCCAGAGATTGGATGTCAAATAAACATTACGATGGGCCCTAGGAAGTTTTCAACGGTGGATGCCACTCTTTCCTGTGATGTGGTCGCTTTGAGATTTGGGTCTGCTTCAATTTTTCGTCTCGTGTCCTAAAATGAGCTGGAAAACCAGATGGACGGTGTGGATGTACACCACATACATAAATAAAGGTGGTCGCCACGTTCACGGCTTCACCGAAGTCGGTATTTCTCTTTCCCCTGCCTCACGGAATCCGCGTTCAAAAGCGCGGACAAAAGTCCTAATGGCATGACACGTGGGAACGAGACACACATGTGAAGCAGCTGATGGAATATAATATCCCATAAAATAAGATAACTGATCAACGGTTCCAATTTAGTGCTCAGATGTGGTCCACATGATAATCATATTTACCTGAACTTAGATGCATGGAGTCTGTAAAATGGAGATTGACAGACAAGCTGATCCGATCTCGTACAAATACGATTTTTTTACACGTGTGAGGCAGTGCAGTCGAGTGTGATGTGTCCACCAAAACATGAGCATCGCTAGTTCTACACGCGTGTACATATGAATACGTGTGGGAGATCTGACCTTTCCATCAGCTGTGATAGATTGTCTAGATGTTCAGACCAAAAAATCAGGCTAATCACAGATTGGGTGCGGTATATCATAAAAAATAAATCGACGGTTCCAAATACTTATCAGTTTACTTCGTGTATTGCGGCCCACCTGAGGAGTGAAACTGATTAATTTCTGAGGCAGCATATCTATGAATTATTTCCAACCAGATGGAAAGCTCAGGTGTCTCTCACGTGTATCATGTGGCACGCATTCCTGCGTGTAGATGGGCAGTGCTCTAGATGAGATGCCGAGCATAGAGAAAAATCTTGTTCTCGGAAATTTCTCGGGAGATTTGGATATTATCGAAAAAGAAAAAAAAAACATTTTGAAATATAGCGATAATAGTTTAGATATTATCGCGATATTTTCAACGTCTCGGGTAACTTTGTGAAAATGACCACCGGTTACGGTCAAGTCTTCCTGAGACGGAAGCGGATTGGCTAGTGTACTGTGTACCTCACACCGGCTATATAACTGCTGTACTGACGTCAGCATGTTATGTGGGTCTGATCATGAGGCACGTGTTATATCCAAACCGTCCATCCATTTTGCGAGCTCGCCTTAAGGCTCGAGACGAAAAATAAGAGAGATCGAACTATCAAGTGGACCACACTGCAAAAACCAGTGGGGAATTGAATATCTACCGTTGAAACCCTTTTTGGGGTCACGGAAGTTTTGGATCGATATGAAAATTATTTTCTCTCTTCATTCAGATATTTTTGACCTTATGAAAAGATTGGATGTAAAATAAACGTTATGATGGGCCCTAAAAATTGTTTAACGGTGAAGATCATTATCTCCGCTGCTATTCATGGTGTGGTCCAGATGATCGTTGGATAAGATTCATTTTTTGAGTAATTTTCTAAAATGATCTCTAAAAATAGATTAACGGTGTAGATATAATAAATACATCACTGTAGAGCCCATGTAACTTTAATATCTTTTGAACGGTTCGTACAACTCGAAGCTCGAGGATCGTCAGTGGTCGTCTTTGCACGACACGTACCTACAGTAGCTCAGCTATATAGCTAAGCTATATAGCTGGTGTGAGGTACACCAGCCAATCCGCTTCCGCCTGAGACGTGGCAGCGTTAAAAGAAAAAATCTGATGGTTCTTGGAATGCAGGTTCTTGTTATCTGTGAACTGACAAGACCTGATAAAAGAAGTGAAGGGAACGCAGTCGAAAGCTTGAACCTGCGGACTATGGATATATAGGAAGCGGATTGGCTGATGTACCGCACACCATGGCTGGTGTGTTGACGTCACCAAGTTTTGTGGGTCCCATTACGAGGTATGTCTTATATCCCAACCGTCCTTTTATTTGGAGATCTCGTCCTAAGGTTTGAACTGAAAAATAAGAAAGATCCATAGATCAAGTGGACCACACTGCAAAAAGCTGTGGAGGATTGAATGTTTACCATTGAAACCATTTTGGTGCTCACAGAAGTTTTGGATCAATATAATATTTGTTTTTCCTCTTCGTCCACGACTGTGTGATCTTATGAACAGATTGGATAGAAAATAAAAGCTACGAGGGCCCTACGAATGTTTTAACGGTGAGAATCATTGTCCCACAGCTATTTCTGGCGTGGTCCACTTAAACTTTGGATATGAATCTTTTTTTTGAATCATGCTCTATAATGATATCACAGACTGGATGAACGGTGTAGATATAATAAATACATCATTTTGCGGGCCATGTAACTTTGGTCTAATTTGAAACGTAAACAACTCGGAGCTCGACGAACTGCAACGCTCGTCTTCGCACGACACGTACTACACCAGCCAATCCGCTTCCGGATTTATAACAGACTGAAAAAGCTGACTCCCTTGGGCCTTGGGGATTACCCTACGTTTGTCCGTACCATCATTGTGTTACACGTGTCACTCACTACAACTCATCCGTACAATCCAAAAGCTGGGTCCCACCTTGGATTGAGAATTGAGCATATATCTAAGATAAACAGTAATCAAGCAATATCCTGATCACCTAATTAAATGAAATAAAAGAAGTAAAATAATGAACCGTCCGAATTCGAAGAGAAAAATTGTACGGTTAGTATTATCTACGGTTGGGTCCGCAATTTTGACATCTAGATTTCCGCACAACCATGACATGTGTATTGACGAAGAGTCCTTTTCTTTCTCTAAAATGGTGAAAAACTAGCATCGGACTATCGGAGACTGGATAACTAGGGAGGCGACAGTTATACCTTATAAAATGATGCGCCGCTTCACGGGAGATAAGATTGGACACATCATTCGCGGTACACGTGCGAAATAAGTAATCGTATGAAGAATCCACTCCATTCATCGCTTTGGTAATATAAAATTTTCAATTTTATTATTTGTCTGGTTCATTTCATATGTGGAAGAAAAATTTAGACAGAGAGTCATTTTCTTTTTGACCGTTGAATTTTATCATGATAGGCAAACAGCTAACCCAAATTAATCCATTAAATTCGTGGGCCCTAAGATGGATGGATCACCAACAAAAATTAATCTCCAATCAAAATCTCTACACGGAAGATTCGAGGACATTTAATAGGCGGCTGAAATGAAAAGTCATTCACATGTGGATTTGAGTAGCGGGTTTGGCTATAATGAAGTGGCGTCACTAAGTTACGTGGACCCTACATATACATATGTATGTATTGTATCCGCACCATTCATTCATTTGGAGAGATCATTTTAGGGCATGAGCCAAAAAATGAGCCAGATTCAAAGCTTATGTGGACCCTACCAAAGAAATAGTGGGCCCACCGTGAAAACACAAATATTAGATTGATCGAAAACCTCCGTAGCCCCCCAAGAAATATTTAATGGCAGGGGTTTAATCCCCACTTATTTTTTCTGGTGGGGTCCACTTGACCTTTGGATCTGTTTCATTCTTTGGCTGTAGCCTTGAAAAGATTCCTCCGAATGGATGAACGGTGTAGATGTAACACATTACATCATGGTGGGACCCACAGAACTTGGTGAGAGATTCGCCACTGACGATGCGAGTAGATAATGAGCATCCGTAGGTGGTGGGTCGCGCAATTTTAACTGTTTATTATGAGTAAATACACGCCACGTGTATAATTTCTAAGAGGTTGATTTTTCAGCCGTCAGACTGCCAGAGTATCGTAATACTTCCCTTCTTTATTGCATTCGGTGTTAGTACGATGCATGGATGCATTGAATAAAATCTGCCGTACTCTGTATTACCAAAAGTTGAACGAAAGGTGGTTTCTATCAAAAAGTTGGATGTGACAATGGAGTTATGGTAACTAAAGCGCACCGATAGAAAAGTGTACTTGGCTTCTTACCTGTCTAGTGGAAATGAATGCAAGAGAAATGGAAACCACGCAATCGGGTGCACCTTACGTCGGTGGCTCGACCCTAATGGCACGCTCAGGTGTACTAGAGAATATCAGATTAGTTCCGCTGGACTACTCCAAATTGTAGTCTGCAGCGTTATTGGTCCCGAATATTCACTAGGTGGGACCCATCAGTCATTGCCGACTTGCAAAAAATGCAACCATTAGAAGGTCCCAACCGTCAGATTAATGAACTTTTACGTGTTCATGTGGACCGCTGATCTCTTTAGTTTCAACCGTCTATTTAGTGGCCTATTTTGTGGGGACGGTTGAACCATCCAATAGCAACATCTGTATTTGACTCGGATTGGTAGTGATCCCTGGTGCTAGAAAAGTTCTCTGGCCCCACCATGATGTATGTTTTTTATCCACGCCGTCCATGCTTTTTTCCGGTTCATTTCGGGGCATGAACAAAAAATGAGGTAGATTTAGATCTCAGGTGGACCCACATCACAAGAAACATTGGTGATTCAATCAATACTGTTTCCTGTGGTGTGGTCCACCAGAGATTTAAATCTTCCTCATTTTTGAGTTCAAATCCTAACAAAAGATTGAAAAATGGATGGACGGCATGGATAAAACAGAAAAATCATGGTGAAGTCCATAGAGCTTTTCAAGCAACGACCAGTACCGTCGTGCGTACATTTTCCGGTGGTCCTGTGGATTACCTACTTTTGCTCTAAACAAAAATAAAAACATAAAAGCCCATGCGTATTTGCGTATACACGCAACCATTATCTGCAAATAGAGCAAACATCTGATAGATCCGAGCCATCCATCAGGTGGGCCACTGTCTACTTCTTTGAAACAAACGGTCAATATCCCTGACTTTCATGTGGACCACCTGAAAGGAATCAATCTCGAATGTATCACACGTGTGCCATATGAGCGCGTGTGGACTTAAAAACTGACTTTGAACGTACCGTACAAGTATGGCATCTGAACGAGTTCCAGCAGTGTATCATAAATGTCTGAATACACCAATCGAATTCCCAAGAGCTCTTGATTCAGCCTAGCCACCAACGCCTGTAATTTCCCATTGAAATCTCTGGCCACCACATTATAATCTTCCCTGCAATCACTACCGTGCATGAAATTCATGGTCCTCTCCAATGGCAAGCACCCCATTGGTGGGATCCCACCCAATGATATCTTTCGACCGCCCAGATCATAGATCGCCTTCACGAACGACTCTGCGATCCCCACCAAGAAGTCCTGGTAGCCGTTGATCGTGAATTGTGATCGACGGCCAGGAACAGTGTAGTAATTTTCTAGGAAATCATTGGTTCCTACACTAATCAGATAGAGAGCCTCAGTCAATATATAAGTGGCCTCTTGATCTCCAACATAGCTTCTCAACTTCGTTTGGTATTCCTTGAAATGCACCAATTCCTGCCAGAGAGGTATCACATTCTGCACAAATTGGATTTTGAAGTTAGTTTGGAACCCGTTTGGATACAAGATTGGATTGAATCGTGATTTTTCCAATTCATGTTTCAATAGTAATAGTAATTGCGATTCGATTCTACTGACATTCCATGCAAATCCAAGCTGGCGATTAGTTTATCTGAGTGCATTTGGATTTCGTATTTAAATTCAATTGCAATTGATTCAAATTCAAAATAATAGTAATCGCAATCTGGATTGCCCCGCGTTTGGTTGATTTATCACGATTTGAGCATCCAAACGCATCTCTACATTAACGAATTTCGATTTCGTGACTCACCAGGACATTAGATGTAGCATTGTCGTAGCCGGTCCCCGCCGATGCGAAGCACACGCCGTCGACGAAGTCCTTGATACTGTAAGTAGGATCCAGGTAGGCCGGCACCGCCGGCTTGATTCCGAACGCCTCCGATATGAAATCGGGGGCGATCCGACCGTTGGAAAACCTCCCGGTGGGACGCGCGTCCCAAAAATCGCGCCCATATGGCTCGAAATTGCTCTTGAGGATGGTCGTGATATGGTTGTTGTTGCCGGCATCGACCGATGAATCGCCGAAGACGATGACCGCCGGGACCTTGGTGGGAGGCCCGTCACGAATCCCGATGCAGGAAAGTGGGATTTGGAGGAAAAGGAGGAATAGGAAGGTGTTGGAATGTGCCATGACGTCGAGAGAAATGTTGGTTTGTGTTGTGCTGGGAAGCGGTTCAATAAATAGGAGTGGAGAGATGGAAGGTGGGGGAAGATAAATGAAGAATTCAGGGGGTTGATTGTCAATATCTGAGGGTTAGGAATGTTCATTGTAGTAACGACTAACAACTAACAGATACTCGCCCTTTATTATTTTTAAAAGTTTCCAATTTATCGCGAGTTTTTAAGCGGAGCTTTTATTATTTTTGAAAATTTTCAATTTATCGTGAGTTTTTAAGCGTTGGGACGGAGGGTTGAATGGGAAAATATCGTGATGTGTAGTGCTCTTAGTTGTATATCGGATCGGTTGATCTGAACCGTCCAATAAATTGAGAATATGTTTCATGGTCTACCATGCAAAAATCACATTGATCTGATGTTCCAATCCATCGTTGTTTTGGCCATTTTTTTCCTTTTCATTTGCCGTCCGATTGATGGATGGGACAACCGGACACGTGTTTGGTTCGTGGAATTGAATGGTATTAAATGGTATTAACATCAATATTGCACAATAGTTGCATCTCTGGAAATACAATAGTATTGTACCCATCAAAAATTTTGCAATGGTAAAACATCATATTAAGCAAGGTAACGTTCGGTGCACTGGAATTGTAATTAACGAATTAGCGGACCAAATTCACAACTGATGTTAGATGCCGTTCACTTGTACGCATATATAATCAGAATATCATGTATAAACGGTGCAGATGGATGGACAGCATGAATAAATACATGCATTAATGAGCCCACATGTATAGATGATTTCAAAATATACGAAAAATTCTGATGGGACAGAATGCAATTCCATCTAGAGGTGGGCATCGAGCCGAGTCGAGTCGAGGTGGGCCAAGCTTGGCTTGGCTTGTCCATGATGTACTCGAGTTCGAGCTAGAGCTCGAGCTTGGCCTCGAGCTCAACATTGAAGTTTTGGCTTGTTTACCAAAGCTGTCGAGTCGAGCTAGTGGTTCGAGTTAAGTCGAGTTTACCTCGACTTGAGCTCGAGCTTGTTGGGTGAGAGAGTAATGGATTTTGTTTCTGATTCTCCTCTATTGATGAAAAATTCAAAAATCTTAAGAGAATCAAAACAAAACCCGATGAAAAAACCAAACAAAGCTCCGAATCAGATGAGGAAACCTATAAGAATCGATCTGTTCTTAATCTTCTTCCACTAGCAGAAATCTAAGTAATAGAAAAGAAACAAAGCAGAACACAGATTAGAAATCCAAGTAAAGAGCTCTAGCCAATTAGATCATTGGATTTTCTTGAAGCTCTAACAAATCTGAGAAGAACCCATCTCGAATTTCTTGGGTTTCTCGCCTAAGAAGTAGATCTCAAGATATTGAAACCATACTATTGTGGAGCTGAAATGAAAACTGGTGGTGGTGGTCGGGGCGAGCGTGCGGCTGGCAGTGGGCAGAGAAAGAGAAGAAAGGAAAAGGGAAGGGGTGCATGCGGTTGAGTAGAGACTCTAGGATTTATTTTTTATTTTTTTATTTTTAAGTTTTAAGTTTAAACTTAAAACATACATTAATATAATATATATATATATATATATATATATATATATATATATAAATATAAATATATAAAATATAATATAATATTTAATATATTTATTAATTTAGCCGAGTCGAGCTCGAGTTCAAGCTTTGAGTCGAGTTGAGTTGAAATGCCCCCTGGTCGAACTTGGCTTGAACTCAACTCGAGCTTCAAATAATTAGCTTGACTCGGCTCGAATCGGCCATTCAAGCCGAGTCAATCTGAGCTGACTTGAGCCGATTCGAGCAAGCTTTTTGAGCTAGCTTGACTCATGAACAGCCCTAATTCCATCGCACACATAATCCCAACCTTTCCTAGCCTCTCCTAATGAGAATTACACGAGAATTACATAGGACAAATGCAATTCTATCATACTTAATCCCATCTAATACCTTGCGCCCGTTTGGATGGAAAGCAGTTCATAATGGCCCCTAATTTTGTGCAAATAATCTTAGCCGTCCACATTAAAGGCCATTAATCTAATGGTTAAGATTTATCGGATTGGAATGGTATTTACATGTAGCCTGTTGGACCTAATGAACAGTCTAGATCGATGGATTGGATTCTCTGATTGTCCCAATGCAGCTAGGATCAGCAGGGGAAGTTTTTCTTTTCTTTTCTTTTTTTAAATCCCTTCAAGGTTGATCTGTTGATGGGCCCACTTTGGTTTATGTGATGGCATAAGTGGGGCCGACTAACTATTAGTCTCTGATCTTTTGGTCAGATGATGTGAGGCTGTAGGTGGGCACTACTTGGTGTCATAAGTGGGGCTCACTTTTTCAGGATGTGGTGGCATAAGTGGGGCCCGCTTACTATCATTTTGGCACGGGAACGGGTTGGCTACTTCCTCTGCCACCAGCCATCGTACTCTGTGGGCCCCACCATGATGTATGTGTTTCCTACATTTTTAAAGATTATTTTAGCGCTTGATCCCGAAAATAAGAAGGGTATATATCCGAGGTGGATCACACAACAGGAAAACAATAGTGATTGGATATCCATCATTAAAATCCTCCTAACACTCACTGTACTGTTTATTTGAAATCCAATCTGTTGATTATGTCATAAAGACCCAAATGAAGGGAAAAAACAAATATCAACTTGACCGAAAACTTTTATGGCCCCCAAAAGGTTTTTAATGGTATACATTCATTCAATACTGTTTCTGTTATATGGTCCACTTGAGATTGGGATATGCCTAACTTTTGCTCTCGTACCATAAAATGATCTGGAAAATAGATGTACGGCATGGTGAAACACACACATCATGGTAGGGCCCACAGAGCACCGGCCACTAGCCATTGGCAGGTGATAGGGGGAGTAGCTAGTCCGTTTGCTCTTGGTACTGGGTGGATCTCATTTTGATGAATGTGATCTAGATTGATCCGGGGACGGGATATTTTCTTCAGCTCGAAATTGAGTCCGGGCCGAGTTCGAACAGGTCCCAGTTCAGCCCGACTCGATCTGAAACTCGACTCGACCTGGTCCGACTCGACTCGGCTCGACCCACCGTTTATATATATATATATATAGGGAAAAGGTACTATGCGCTCGACCTCAAGAGTTTGTCCCATGAGGTCGAGCTATGTGGCCCGATCGTGATGCGTTTCGAACATCTACCCCATCAGTCAGATGCACCATTCCATCATGGGCCTAGGTCTCAAAAATCAAGTCAATCTGTGACTTGTGTGGGTCACACCACATACAGAAGTGAGGAGGGGCCGTGCACCATTAAAACATTCATAATCAATTTTTGGGCCCACCAAGATGTGGTTTGCAAGCCCAAAAAATGATTATGAATGTTTTAATGGTGCATGGCCCCTCCCCACTTCTGTATGTGGTGGGCCCCACAAAGTGCTTTTATATGTTTTAACGGTGTCTTCACATGATTTTAGATGGTATGGCCCACTTGAGTTCTGTATACAGCTGATTTTTGGGATATCCCATAATTTAAATGGGACCCATCAAATGCACGGTGTTGATATTCGACACGTATCACGGTGGGGCGCACACAGCTCGCATAGAACCATTTCCACACACACACACACACACACACACTATATATATATATATATATATATATATATATATATATATATATATATATATATATGTATTACTAAATCCTTATCCTAACTATTTAAACTTGCCAAAGTCCTTCCCATGAATTTGCTGTAAGGTCTGAAACTGGCCCGAACTCGCCTGATTGCTAATCGGGCCGAGTTCGAGATGGATATGTTGGCCCGGTAACCGGGTCGGGCCGGGTTCGGCTGGTGATCGGGCCGGGTTGAGTTCGGGCTGGGTTTGACTAGTGACCAGGCCGGGTTGAGCCTAGTTCAACTCGGTTCGGCCCGATGTACACCCCTACGTTCAATCCCCCACTGCTTTTTGCAATGTGGTCCACTTGATAGTTATAACTGTCTTATTTCTAGCTCGCCAAATGGATGAATGGTTCAGATATAACACATACCTCATGATCAGACCCACATAACTTGCTGACATCAATACACCAGCCGATATGCTTCCCTCAACCTTCGAGTTGTACGAATGGTTCAAAAGAGATCAAAGTTACATGCCCTGCAATGATGTATTAATTATATCCACACTGTTCATCCATTTGGAGAGATTATTCTAGATCGTGATCCCAAAATGAGTCATATCCAAAGCTCAAGTGGGCCACACCAAAAATAGCAATGGGGAGAATAATTCTCACCGTTCAAACATTCATAGGCCCACCATAAGGTTTATTTTCCATCAAATCTGTTCTTAATGTCACACAGATCTGGATGAAGAGGAAAAAAAATATCACATTGATCCAAAACTTCTATAATCCCAAAAGGGCTTCAATGGTATAGGTGCAATCCTCCACTCTTTTTTGCTGTGTGGTCCACTTGATCTTTGGATCCATCCTTTTTCTTAAATCAAGCCTTAAAGTGATTTTGCCAAATGTACGGATGGCTTGGATATAACAAATACCTCATGATGGGACCTACAGAACTTGGTGACGTCAACACACCTGCCAGGTCGGTGATGTGTGGTAGACAGCCAATCCACTTCCGGCTTATACGTGCCTCAACTCAAACCGTTCAAAGCATGGGTCCCGCTGCACATCGATCAGAACCCGAAAAAGTTTTTTTTTAAAAGTAATTAAGTCATTAGTGGGTATCTCTTGGACGGCTAAAATGGAAAGTAGTTGCTGGTCCAAATCAAACAAATAAATGTAGATGTCTCCCCATGATACACGGTTATAAATAACCAAGAAGAGATTGTTGGTGGTGTGTCGACGTCACCAAGTTCTGTGAGCCCCGCCATGATAGATCTATATGTTATATCCACACCGTCCATTTATTTTACCGTATCATTTTAGTGCATAAGCACGAAAATGAGGAAGATACAAAACTCAAGTAGACCACACTACAAAAAGCAGTGGGACTCCGTTGAAACCTTCCTAAGCTCGCCGGAGCTTTTCAATTGCCACTGATTTCTTCGGTGGTGTGGTTCACTTGAGATTTTTCCTGTACTAAAATGATGTCTGAAAATGGATGGACGGATTGGATATATATATATATATATATATATATATATATATATATATGGTGGCCCACATAATTCGGTGACGTCAACACACCAGGAAGGTCGGTCGTGCGTGTAACATCGGGCAAATATATATATATATATATATATATGTATATATATATATATATATATATATATATATGGTGGCCAACATAATTAGGTGACGTCAACACACAAGGAAGGTCGGTCGTGCGTGTAACATCGGGCAAATATCCAGGGATTCATTTCTCACTCATCCAGAACGGTGATTTGATTGTTTGATCCGTGGGTAGGTGGTGACGTGTCAAAAACCTCACACATTGGAAGCTTCTGAAAATTTTGATCTGGGGCCGACAATAAAAGACTCGGAGAATATGTCAACGGGCCAGAAAAATTCCAAACCACGGAGGTTTTGGGCCATCCGTAATATTCACCGGTTTCCATAAGATCGACGGTCTGGGTCAATGAACCAGGTGCCCCACCTTTTAGCAGAGCCGGCGTCCTTGGATTGTAGACATGGGTTCTCAATTCCGAAGGTGTAGGTGGACTATCTCTGATAGGGCAGTATTAACCTTATGATCCGTGGCCCACGGATAGATGGTTAAAAGAGAAATTCAACAATGCTCCACATTTAATTCAAAAGGCCCTCATATTAGTTGTCAATATTAAAGATATTTGTATACGCTAACTACAGGTGAAATGACCCTAAAAAGACCTTAGGTTAGGTGCTTTTGAAAAAATAATTAAAATGGGTAAATTATAGTATAAGTTTACTAAGTTTAGCCAACCTAATTTTAGGTTCGTCCAGTCAAACTTACTTCGGCTAACTTAATTTTAGTTTCGGGTAAGTTTTCAGATTTAAAAATTTGAAAAATCAGTTACAAATTCAATCAACCTAACTTTGGGTTCGGCCAGCCCGAAGAAAATCATCACGCCCCAAATTCGGAAACCAAGCTTGCAAAATTCTCAGTTAGCGAATCCAGTACAACAGCCTCCTTAATATCCCATTCTCGGCTCCCGGCTCCCATTCGCCAAGTTCTGATTCTGGGATCCTATAAGGAGAATTTTCAGGGTTTTTCTTGGGTCAAGGAGTATAACCACAAGTATACCTAAGTCACGAAACACCATCACCACATATCCACTAATGTAATCTTTGAGTACAGTGCTAAAAGAGAAATACATGATATAACATAACTCCAAAGATCGGGCATATGCTCCTGCCTCAATGTTATTGCGATATAACATAACCTGTACGTAACGAATGTGCATAAGCTTACTATGAAGCTTAAAGAGTGCGTGCATGTGCGCGCAATACATATGTCAAACATACAAATGTCAAAGTAAGTGGAAATGATGAAAGACTAAATTAGCAAGTCCATAAATGATGTTAGTTTAACGTGGGCTACACTACATAAACTTCTATATTTCTAGTGGGGCATGTCGTTCAGTTCTCACTCTCTGTATATGATGTGCCGATTAAGGCCGATTATTGCCCGATATGTCGGATAACATGCTAGTGTACTTGAACTGGTAGGACACAATAAGAACATGCTTAGTATAATAACATCATGCCCAGACATATGTCTATATGCATCATTTGTATGCATGTTATGGATGATGATTGATCATATCATATGCCTTTAAGCTGAGATACTTAGGGGACCTCATATGAGATAGAGTTGCCCCATATGATCGCGCGGTACAAATAGTTTTGATGCATGACTTAGATAGTATGACTCATGCATTTCATATCTTGTATGTCACGGTCACTTTATGCCCTAGCGACATAAGGATTATGGTATCCACAGGCATATTGTAGATGGTCAGATTGGATACCGAAAACATCTGTTTTTGTATTAAGGCGCTATGAATGTCCTTAAGTGAAAGTCCTTAAACTCTTATGGTACTAATAAGATGTTTCAATGTTGAGACCTAGTGGATAACATGAGCGCTCGAGTGCCGAATACCAATAGGTCGCGTCTTCCACTATGTCGTGGTTGGTTGAAAAGGGGTGTGACCTTATTCGCCCAAGGTGGGGCCCACGGCTGGACGGTGTGGATGTGCAAAATACACATCATGGTGGGGCCCACGGCTGGACGTGGAACCAGTCCGTCCGTCCGTCCGTCCGTGGACGCCAGAGGGCAGCAGCAGGCGCTGCTACCTTAGTTTGGACGCCAGAGGGCGGACGGACGGACGGACTGGTTCCACGTCCAGCCGTGGGCCCCACCATGATGTGTATTTTGCACATCCACACCGTCCATTCATTGTCCACCTCCCTGGCCGTGGGCCATTCAAAAAATCAGCCTTATACGAAATTTATGTGGGCCATACCATTTAAAATCATGTGAAGACATGTCAAAATATATAAGATCACTTGGTGGGGCCTACCTGAGTTTTGGATGTTGCTGAAACTCGGTATGTACCGTCAGTCAGATGGGACCCACACAATGGGTGGTCTGGATCAGTGGATCACATCACAGTGGGCCCCCAAACCATGACCCCATGAACGGTTAGATGGCTAATGAACATCCCAGCGTGGATGTGAATAAACATCATGGTTGGCCCTGGTCCGCGGTCCGCGTTACCTTGAAAATGGATTAGATGACATATGAATATCACGGTGAGCCCCTCCCTGGCTGCATGGCCCTGTGAGCAGGTTGGGCGCAATAAACATTTCAATGGGCCCCTGGTTCACACAACCTATCAACAGGTTGTATAGAAAACAAACATTACAGTGGCCCATTTTGTATGGAAAAATAAATATCATAGTGGGCCCTGTGGAAAAATAAATATCATAGTGGGCCCTGTGGAAAAATAAATATCATAGTGGGCCCTGTCCAGGCCCACGTGACCTTATGAATAGATTAGATGATAAATAAATATTATAATGGGCTCTACCCTGGTCCACATGACCCTATGAATAGTTGGTTGGAGAATAAACATTATAATGGGCCTTAAGTTGGGTGGAAAATAAATATATATTGGGCCTTAGGCTGGGTGGAAAATGAGCATTTTGGTGGGCCCCACTTATGTAAGTATTGTAAACCACACCCTCTATTAGTGTGGGCTCCATCATAATGTATGTGTTTCATCCCACTGTCCAACTGTTTTTGGAGATAATTTAAGGCCCATTATGGAGGCCCATCTTCATGCATTAGTGGTCCTTATTGAGGCCCACCTTGATATAGATATGGGGCTCATGTTATGTAGCCCATTTGATGTATTTGAGTCCTTGGGTCAAAGCCCAATTAGATGTACAAAAGGCCCATTACAATATGTGATTCATGGAAGGCCATTCCTTGGGAGCGATGTTGGTTTGATGTCCACATTGATAATGTTGGTTAAATGTCCGCATTATAGCTCTCCCCAAGGCCCACTGATAGGCCCAAACTTGTGGTAAGTAGGCCGTCTAGGCCCATCTCCATTATACCTAGAACCCATCTCTTTATACATGTTTAGTATAGATCCATGATTCATGATCATTCGCATCATCTGTATGCCTGATGAGAGGAGTGACCGATCATAGCATATGCCTTGGGGCAGACTATTTATGGGCTCCCTGATAGGCGGAGTTGCCCATATAAGTGTATGGTACATACAGGACTGTTGCATGACTGATAGTGTGACTCATACACTTGCATTTGTGTGATTATAGTTATCATATGCCCTAGCGACATCAGGGCCATAGCCTCCATAGACACATCGTGGATGGTTGGGTTGGATACCGAAAATGTTTGGTTCTAGCATACGGGCGCCATAGACGTCCCTGGGTGAAAATCCCTAAACCCGATGGTACCAGAGGATGACTCCAACGTCGAGACCGAGTGGATATACGAGCGCATGAGGGCCGAATACCAGGAGGCCGCGTCTCCCACTGTGTCGTGGTCGGTTGGAAAGGAGTGTGGCCTTACTCGCCCGAGGGTAGGGGGCAATACTAGGCTGAGTTTGACCAGCTCGCGAATGGGTCCGCTATCGACGTGCCGGATAGGTATTGGCAGACTATTGGTCAGGCGGATAGTGAGGTTTCTTACGCTCACTTGGACTGTGCGGCTAGGAGAGCGGTAGTGCCACTTGGAGTGTACTAAACCCCGATGATTATCTAGAATGAGAACTGTACTGATACATGATGAGGATTGGCATGCTTGAGTTGCATCTCGCATCGCATGGCCGTGTTATGGCCGATAGCATTCATATCTTGCACCGCATAGCCTTAGTACGGCTGATTGCATTCATGTACTCATCACCATGATTCCGCATCACTCTGACCTTGCATTTTGAGCACGTTTATATTGCGCACACACTTACACCACCCTCTAAGCTTTCCATAAGCTTATGCACGATTGATGCGTGCAGGTGACGCCAGGACGCAGTCGCAGCCCTAGTCTCGCTGTAGTTGGAGCGTGCAGCAGAGCTTCTGGAGTTTTGTTTCTTTTGTTGCATTGTATTTCCCCTTTCTGCCGCATTGTACTCAAAAGTTTTTGATCATAGTGGATTTTGTGGTGGTGTTCTTGTGGTTATTGTTTGTGGGTTATGTTTTTGTTATGCTCATTATGAATCAGACTGATGATTTGAAATCCTCATTGTAGTATCCCAGGATCGGAACCTGGTGAATGGGTGCCGGGATCCGAAAATGGGGTTCTACGGAGGCTGTCGGTGCCGGATTCGGCGATCGAAAATTTTGTGAGCCCGGTTTCCGAGTTCGGGGTGTGACAAAAGTTGGTATCAGAGCATAACTCGGGAATAACCAAGAACAACATTATATGTCTGCTATGAATGATTAAGTCCTAAGTTCGGATAGCCTAGCGATCTCTTATTACAGACCCTTAACAAGCGTGCCTTCGAGAGTTTTCAAAGTTGATAGGCGCCTTCGCTCTTTTCTGTAGGACATGGCGCGCAGGAGAGTGACCCGATCGACTCCCGCACCATCATCGGATACTTCAGCTCCACCACCTGCGACTCCCGCATTACCACCTACGACCCCTGCTCCACCACCAGAGATTCCTACTGCCCAGCCTGAGGATGTCGCTCATCTACCGGCGATTCATACCACCCATCCTGAGGATGCTACTCCTCCACCAGAGACGGGTGCGGATCCGACCGTATCCGTGAGTGCTTCCCAGTTACAGCAGATGTTGCAGGCTGTGACGGCCGCACTTCAGGGGCAGAGCAGACACCCGGTTGTTTCACCGGCCCAGGCAGAGCAGGAGCGCGCGAGTGCCCTACTTCGAGAGTTCCGACAGTTTGATCCTCCACGTTTCCAGGGCGAGCCAGATCCGACAGCAGCTGAGAGGTGGCGCTCCGATGTGGAGAAGATCTTCGATACCATGTCATGCACGACCGAGCAGCGAGTTCGGTTGGCAGTGTTTCTTTTTCAGGGCGAGGCCGAGCACTGGTGGATTACCCGCGTCGCAGGACCCGACTATGTCTGGACATGAGATGATTTCATAAATCGATTCGAGGAGCAGTACTTCCCTGACCACATTCGACGCCAGAGGGCACTGGAGTTCGAGACTCTGGTGCAGTGGGATATGACCGTGGCTCAGTACGCGGCTCGTTTCGTGGCGCTATCGAGGTTTGCGCCATATATGGTTGATGATGAGGGGCGGAAGGCCCGCCGTTTTGAGAGCGGCTTACGTTACGGTCTTCGAGGCCGTGTGATTGGGCACGAGCTCCCGACCTTCCAGGCAGTAGTGCGGAGGGCTCAGATATACGAGACTGAGTGGGCTGGTGCGCAGGCCGACAGAGATCAAAGGAGAGGTCAGAAGAGGCAGACCCCTTCCAGTAGCTCCCAGCAGCAGCGACGGCCACAGAGGTATAAGAGCCACCCACCTATTAGAGCACCAGCAGCCCCAACAGCACCTCCAGCGCCACCCCAGCAGCCATTTGCAGGGACTTGTTTTGGATGTGGTGGGACAGGGCATCGCTTGTCTGAGTGCCCTCGCCCTCATCTGCAGCAGTCGAAAGGATCACAGCAGCCTCACCTACATCCGCCGAGAGCACCACAGCAGCCTTCAGCACAGCAGCGACCTCAGCAGCAGCCTCCAGCGCGGCACCGACCCCATCAGCAGCGACCACCGCCACCTCAGCCGCCGAGACCCCAGCAGCAGCAGAGGCAGCAGTATAGGCCGCCGCAGAGGCAGCAGCAGCACCAGGGACCTCAGAGGGGACAGGCACCTCCCCAGCCAGCTCAGGCGAGATTCTACGCGGCTCAGCAGGACCCGCAGTCATCTGGAGGAGTCGTCGAGGGTATACTTCCTGTCTCTTCATGCATCGCCCGAGTATTATTTGATTCTGGCGCTTCTCACTCATTCATGTCCGAGGGTTTCTGCCGATCGACTGGATTGCAGACAGAGTCTACTAGTGAGGGATTGATCGTATCGACGCCCTTGGGGAGGACCACAGTATTGGGCCGTTTCTGTCCATCTTGCCCGGTTCTTGTCGATGATATCTTTTTGCCCGCTGACTTGTTTGTGCTGCCGATGACAGAAGTTGGGAGTGGTGAGGTGGAAAGAATGATGGACTTTTGGAAAAAGAGGGAATGGGTGTAGTACTTGATGTATGGGATGCATTTAATGTTGATTGATGGGACTTATTGCGTAGAGATTCCCTCGAAATCCGCAACGCGCGGTGTTTCTTCGGAATAAACGCTGATCGGCATCTTCTTGCCTGGGTATCGGTTCGGTGCGCAAGTCACGGCGTTGGAACCGCGGCGATGACGCGATCGCCAAGACATAAGTTTCGGATCGAGCCGACGTCGGTGCGCGGGACCTGGCCTAGGATCGTGCGCAAACACCGGATATGGTGCGAAGGTTGTCAGAATTTGACCGGAAGGACCGCGGAAGCCAACGGAACAGTACGGATTAGGACACGGGTCTTACATAACGTGTCTGAGGACACGATCAGACTGAAACTTTTTTCTTTCTCCTTGAAAGAGAAAGCTAAGATGTAGTTGCACTCACTACGTCCGCGATCTATTGGCACATGAAATGATATGATAAAAGAGTTCATAAAAAAATTCTTTCTATACCATAAGACGAACACCATCAGGAAGTCGATCATGAACTGCGCCTAAAAGGAAGATGAAACATTCTTCCAATGTTGGGAGCAGTTTAAGGATCTCGTCAGTTCATGCCCACAACATAGTTACCACACAATTATGGGACATCACCCCAAAACCTAGCACCACATCTAAGCCTACTCAAGCAAGGGAGAGAGGTGGGATATACTTGCTGAAAGAAGATGATGATATAAATGCTAAAGTGGCCAGTCTCGCAAGGAAGGTTGAGGCCATGAAACTTAAGAAGGATAAGGCTAAGGAAGTTGTTTGCGGTATCTGTACTTACAACATACATACAACTGAAAATTGTCCAATGATACATGCTTTTCAAGAGGCATTGAATGAGAAATTGAATGCCGTGAACAACTACCAAAGACCTTTTAATGGACCCATCTCTAACACATACAATCCTAGTTGGAGAAATCATCCGAACTTTAGTTGGAGGAATGGACAAACTGCTACTCCTCAAGGAATCCCTAACCAATTCTCAAATTAAGGGAAACCTCAAGAGGATTCGGTCTGGAAACATATTTAAAACCAAGAGCTTATCACTCAAAGTATATTACAAATAATTCAAGACCTTTCAAAGGTCATACAAGGGCATGAGACAAAAAATTCAATTGGAAAAAAATGGATTCTTCCAGCCCAGCTTTTCCCCAATCCTAAACTGTAATACGAAATAAGTGATCCAAGCTCTTCAAATCAAATGGTGTAAGCTAAGTCTATCACCACTCTTAAGAGTGGGAAGATAATTGATAAATCTATTCTGGTAAGGGCTGAAAAGTCTAAGGACCCGTAAGTGGATGAAACGGATAGACCTAGCAACACTCTACAAGAGTTAGAACCAGAAATTCAAGGCAAGCCGATTGCACCACTCCCCTAATGGTCGATTGCACCAAAATCTCTCTCTAACTCTCATGATATTCTAGAGGTGTTGAAACAAGTGAAAGTTAATATTGGTTTACTGGATGCGGTTAAACAAATACCTTCATATGCCAAATTTCTGAAAGACTTATATACGACCAAAAGACAACAATATATTCAAAAGAAAATATTTTTAACTAAAAAAGTGAGTGTTATCCTAAAGCAAGATGTGCCACATAAAGACAAAGATCCTGGTAGCCCAACTATTGCTTGTGTAATTGGGAATTACCGTATCGAACACGCACTTCTTGACTTAGGGGTGAGCGTAAATCTGATTCCTTACTTGGTATACGAACAATTAGGTCTAGATGAATTAAAACTCACCTAGACAACGTTACAACTTGCTGATCGCTCAGTTCGTGTACCGAGAGGAATAATTGAGGATGTGTTGGTCTAGGTTGACAAATTCTACTACCCGGTAGATTTTATCATCCTGGACACTCGACCCATCAATGACATGAGCACTCAAATTCCAATCATTCTTGGTCGCTCATTCCTTTCCACATCAAATGCAATCATTAATTGCAGGAATGGAGTCATGAGTTTATCTTTTGAAAATATGACATTGGAGTTAAATATCTTTTTCAATACGGGCAAACAGTTAGAGGATAATGATGATTTTTATGACATTAACATAATTGACTCTTTTATGGAAGATAGAACACTTTTGAGCTTATCCTCTGACCCTTTAGAGACGTGTTTGGCCCACTCCCATGGTTTTGAGGATGATATGATTAGGGAGATGGGGACCATGCTGGATACCATGCCAGTACTTGACGTTAACCGGTGGAGGCCATAATTTGAAGTATTGCCCCAAACTGATGTAGTGCCTTTATCGTCTATCCTCAAGGCACTGAAGCTTGACATAAAACCTTTGTCCTTTGATTTGAAATATGTCTATTTAGGTCAAGATGAGATATATCCGATAGTGATTTCTTCCCACCTTGAGGAAGAGCAAGAGAGTATGCTTATCTCTACTCTTATTGAGCACAAAGGAGCCCTTGTATGGTCGATTACGGACCTTAAGAGAATTGTGTCATGCCCCAAACTCAGAAACCGAGCTCACAGAATTCCCTGTCACGCCCTAAACTCGAAAATCGGGCTCACAGAATTCTCTGTCATGCCCCAAACTTGAAAACGGGGCTCACAAGATTCTCGATTGCCGAATCTGGTGCCGACAGCCTCCATATTACCCCATTCTCGGCTCCCAGCACCCATATGCCAGGTTTCGATCTTGAGATCTCACAAGAAGGATTTTCAACATGCGGCCCTGAATTGGAATAAGAAACAAAAAACGTAAAATCTGCGTAACATCTTCGATGCCATCGAATATCTATCGATGTCATCGAAGACGGATCAAAACTGTCCAGTGACCAGGGGTGAAAATTTCTGTGAATTATCAATGGCATCGAGCAACCTTTGATGTCATCGACGACTGTCATCGATGTCATCGAAACCCTGTCGATATCATCGACAGACCACTAGACAGATTTAAGACATCTGTCCATAATAATCTCCACCATGTCTTTAATCTTCATCTGTGTAGCTTCTTGTCCTCTTCTTTTATCTCTGCATCACATCATAGCTTCTCTTGTACAGTCTTCCTTTTACGCCATCGCCAAGCTGAGAGAAGTTACACAGAACTTGAACGTCTCTGCAGGAATGATCTAGGTGAGCATGTCTATCGGATCAAAATCCACGTGCTCAGCCATCTTTGTTCCTGTCTTCTCAAAAGAAAAGACGTAGTCTTCTTACCATCTCACCGCTACCCAATATTACTTGCCAGGATACTTAACACTGATAGCCTGTGAAATAACCAGTCTAATCTAGACCATGGCAGACACTGCCAACCGCATTCGAATAAGGCTCATGAGATATCCTGCTTTTCCTCATCTGTTTTGGGACATGTCCTGAGGAAAACTTGAGGAGAGATGCATAGGGAATGCTCTCCGGCTTTACCTGGCCCATTACATCCTTGATCAATACCTATATACAAGGTATTCCTCTTGTGATTGCCAAAGCCTACTCCTCTTTCAGTCTCAACACCGAGAACCATCTTTGCAGCCCCCCGATCCTTCATCCTGAATGTCCCACTTATCGAGTCTTCAGTACAATGATTTCAGACATGTCATAATTGACGATCTATATGTTATCAATTCCTAACTCACCATGAAGGAATCAAACCACTGGCCAGGTGACAGGTCGAACCACGACCTCCTGCAAAGTCTTTTCTCAGCCCTTTTAACTTCGAACTGTTCTGGTTGCTTCATGTAGATCTGCTCTTCACTTTCCCTTACAGAAGTGCAGACTCCACATCCATCTTTCTAGCTCAAGATCACATTGGACAACCATCGTCAATCATGGATCTAATAGACACATGCTATACTGTCGGTGCGAATATCTCTAAGAAGCCGAACCCTTCTCTCTGAGCATAACCCTTCGCTACCAACCTCACCCTGTATCTATACTGTATCCTCCTAAAGAAATACCTGCATCTAACCACTCTCTGGCCCACTGGAAGCTCCACCCGCTCCCATATGTCGGTCTGGTACAATGAATCCATCACATCGCCCATAATCACCTTTTACTTTTTAGCACCCAGCTCACCTAGAGCCATATGAATAGAAGATGAATCCCCTGCGATATTGAAGTCGTTCATGTACCTCACCGATATCCTGTGATCATGCCGTGTGATTCTTCTGATAGGTGGCTACTCTACCTGATCTGTATCCCTGTTCACACGTCTCAGCCTTCCTGCCCTACCCGTTTATGTGTCTATGCCCAACATGTCACACACATGCAGAGGTGGAATCCGCTACATTCACTGTAACTCTACCTTTTGAAGTAATCCCGATCAACCTGTACAAGTTACTGAGTCGTTGTGATTTCATGATTACCCGTGCCCCCTTAGATACCTTAAGAGCACTATCAATACCTGTGTACTTGCATCCTTTTGCCTCAAGTACACCAAGAGAAATCAGATTCTGCTTCAAATCAGGAACGTGCCTGACATCAGTTAAGGTACGCTCCACCCCATCAAACATCCTAATGCGCACTGTACCAACAACCACAACATTACAAGCAAAGCCATTGCCCATAAACACCTGTCCACCATCGCACTCCCTGTAGCTGGCGAACTAACTCCAATAAGGTGTCATGTGAAAAGATGCTCCTGTGTCTAGCATCCACTCATCCTTACGATCATCGTATGGCCGCCTGATAGTAGATACAGATAAAATATTACCATCACATCCACTCGATCCATCTGACGTGGCAGCATTGGCCTCCCTGTATGAAGCCTCAGAATCTTCTCTCTTCGATTTAGGATTTTCACAATCCTTCTTCACATGTCCTTCCTTCCCACAATTTCAGTACTTTACCTTTCCTTTGCCCTTGCCCTTGGATTTGGATCTAGAACCTGAAGAACTCGTACCTTATTCAGAATTCCCACCCCTTGTAAACAGTGTATCAGAAGATGTCCTCATGTCGCCATTTAGCTTTCTCATAGCCTTCCCCTGAAGGGCTGAGATAATGGTGTCGACACTAAAGGTTTTATTTATGCTGCACATAGTGTCCTTGAATGACTCATATGACGCCGGAAGAGAATTCAGCAACATACATGCTTGTTCTTCATCTTTCATCACTTCCTCCATATCTAGCAATTTGCAAACTAATTTATTAAAGTTGCTGATGTGAGCCTTCAGATCTCTACCCTCAGCCATCTTAAAGTTATACCACTGTCGCTTCAAGTGCAGGTGATTTTTCGAGGATTTTTCCGCATAGACATCCTCTAACTTCGCCCATAACTTAGCTACAACTTTCTCCATCATGACGTTGTAGAGAACCTTATCCGTGAGACATAAACGGATCGATGATAATGCCTTCTTATCAAGAGTATTCCATTCATCATCAGTCATAGTAAACTTTCGCTCCTCAAGAGCACCATCTTCGCCTTGCTTAATTAAGGAACTCATCATCTTGATCTTCCATAGCTCAAAATTATTTTCCCTGAGTACTTCTCAATATCATACCTGGTGCTCGCCATTATTACTAATCCTGCAGATTCAGATTTGTGCCCCAACGATTGCTTTGATACCACTTGTTGGGGATTTTGAGCTGCGGAATCACACGGATCTAGATATAGGATAGCAATCCAATGGCACCAAGCACACACGAGAGAACACAGATTTAACGTAGAAAACCCTTGCGGGACAAAACCACGACACAAAGCGACAAATCTCCACTATGAAAATAGAAATTACAAAGAGAGAGGACTTACCCGATTCAAACAACCTCGAACCTCACACTTGCTACACCCTGTAGAAACCCTAAAATCCTTTTAGGAACCCTTGGAACTCATTTAGAAAGTCTTAGAATATCTCTCAATCCCGCATACACCCCTTTATATAAGTTTAGAAAGAAGTAGAATCGAAATAGGAAACCAAAAACGTAAAATCTGCGTTTTTGCAGAAAATCTGCGTAACATCTTCGATGCCATCGAAGGTCCATCGATGTCATCGAAGACGGACCAAAATTGTCCAAAAACCAGGGGTGAAAATTTCCGTGAATTATCGATGGCATCGAGCAACCTTCGATGTCATCGACGACTGTCATCGATGTTATCGAAACCCTGTCGATATCATCGACAGACCACCAGACAGATTTAAGACATCTGTCTATAACAAATGGACCAAAACCCTGCTCGTTTCACTCCTAATCCAATCAAGAAACCAGATATATTCTGGTCCAAGATCTTTTCGCAAACAATGGGAAAACGGACACAGTCCGACTTCCGCACGCATGGCAATGAACACCCGGAGCTTACCTTCAATCCAGGTCGTCCCAATCAAGTAAGATAGAGATCTGGTCGCTTCCATGTCGTCTGAAATAAGAAAAAATATATAATAGTTTCGGCATTCCACCGACTTTCGTTTCGCAAAACATAGTAGACCTCTGCGTAAAGAACCCCTTGCGGGATCACATAGGCCACAGATCTGTGGGCCAGAACCATCGGATGATGATCCAAAATCGTCCAAAAACTCAGTCATTGGATGAGGTGGGCCGGACTCAAATCAATCAATCGGATTGATAACCGATCCATCTTTCCCATGTTAGTCTGGATTGCTACGCAGAAACGGGCAAAGAAAGCTACACAGCTTCCCTCCTATACGCATGAAGGGTCTGGAAAGTCCACACCCCTATAAATACGTCCCCATCTAACGTTGAGAAGGGGGAGGAGAATGGGAGCAAGAGAGAGAGAGAGAAAGAGATAGAAGATCATTGGCTGTTCCTATTAGGACGCACGAGGACAGCGTGGAGAAGTTATCGTCTACAGTTTTTTGCCCCTCCTTTCCTTCTTTTTTTTTTTTTAAAGAGATTCTGGCTCAATCATGTCTATGATTGGGTAAACCTCTTAGCTAGGGTTAAGAGGTGAAGCTTGTAGTGTGATGGGTTATTTTCTATTGCTTTGATTCATGTTGTTGAACTCTCTTTGATTTTAGTTTGATTATAAGAAATACTTTTAGTTTATAATGATTTATTGTGACTTAAATTACAATGAATTTGCGATAGCTTTGAATATGTTCTTTTCATTGAGATTTGTGAATTTAGAAAATCCTGTTATTCGCCATCGTCCCCTGGGCATGGATGGATGATGGAATCCTCCTTAACTCTCACAATTCTCTTAGATTGGTTGTGGATTAGTAAATTCTGTTGTTTTCTTTGTCTCTTGGGCATGATTTTGTGATGTAATCAATTCTAGTCCTCATACCTCTCATCCATTGAGAATTAGATCAAAGGAAGTTTAGATTTGATTTTTAATAATATATTTTCCAATTGAGGGAAGATGTGACTGTTATTACAATTGTGTTCGTGAATCAAGTATAGATCTCTACAGGTGGATCCTTGGAAACCCTAGTTTCCCACTTTTGAATTTTTCACAATTATTATCTCACTTATTCAGATTTAGGTTTTCATCTTCTTCTAGTTGTAATTTTAGTTACTCTCAGAAAACACACGAGATTAGTCCATGTGGATTCGACCTCAGTCTCACCGACATAATTACTACATCGCGACCCTGCACTTAGGGTTGTGAACACCATCGTCTCATGGGCATGGTTTTGTGATGGAATCACTTTCAGTTTTCACACCTCTCATCCATTGAGAATTAGGTCAAAGGAAGTTCAAATTTAGTTTTACTGAAATATCTTCCAATTGGATTAGATGGAACTCTGATTCCAGTTGTGTCCTTGAATTAAGCATAGATCTTTATGATCTCTACAAGTGGATTCTTGGAAACCCTAGTTACCACCTTTGAATTTGTTAGTTTTAATCGCTTTAATCACAATTACTCTTTTAATTAATTTAGATATAGATTCACATCTTATATTTTTAGTTCTAATTGTTTTCAGAAAACATACAAGTTCAGTACCTGTGAATTCGACATCGGTCTCACCGAGATTATTACTGCATCGCGACCTTACACTTGGGATTGTAAACACTGGCCGAATCCAAAGTTGGGCTGACCGAATTTGTAATAGATTTTTTAAATTTTCAAATCTAAAAACTTAATCGAAACTAAAGTTAGATTAGCCAAAGTAAGTTGCGCAGGATGAGCCTAAAGTTTGACTAGCTAAACTTTAGTGAACTTATACGGTAGTTTATACGTTTTAACCTCTTTTTTGAAAGCATCTACCCTAAGATTTTTCTAGGGTCATTCCACCCTGTGGTTGCCGTATAAAGAAGTCTTTAATATTGACACCGATCGTTGCAGCAGGGACCATCCATGTTAGAACCTGTTATCCCAATAAAATGAAATTATCATGGCCGTTTATCCATCCGGACCGTCCAATAGAAGGGCTAGTCTTGAATGACCCATCTTAAAAACATCCTATCAATTGATCAATCCTATGCATCGCAATCAACTGTCCAGGGCCTATATAAGTAGTTGATTCATCCGGGATCTAGACCAACCGGCACGTGGACAATCACACCCGTCAGATGATCCTAACCCGTTGAATGTTTGTCGTTTTGCTATAAGTGCCAATTTGCTAGCATCATCTAATCAATGCCGCAATCCATGGTGGGGCCCATTAATAATGTCTCAAGATGATGATCGGACCCATCTCCTTCCTCAATCTTGACCGTCCATTTTCTATGATACCTGATTGGTGTAAAAGTGATATGGAACGAATAGACGGTCCAGATTGACGGTAGTTGTCCCCACCTAGCTTATCGATTTATTTCCTATGGCAGTGACATTGCCGAAAAATCTACAAAGGACGTACGGGGCTAACAATAGTCGGCATCTCGCGTTTTTATCACTGAGTTTAGGAGAAATGCGAGAAAATTCCGATTTCTCGTCAATTAATAGCTAAAACATAGCTGGTGTAGATACGTATTCTCGAGCGCTGACCCTCCTCGAGCTGCGAGTTATATCCACACCGTTCATCCATTTTTCCAGATCATTTTAGAGTATTATACCAAAAAAAAAAAAAAAAAAATATCGTACCCAAAGCTCAAATGGATTACACCGAAAATAGCAGCGAGGATAATGATTTTCACCGTTAAAAAATTTAGTAGGACCCACCATAAGATTTTTTTGCCATCGAATCTGTTAATTAGGTAAAAAATGCATGGAGGAAGAAGAAAAAACATTTCACATTGATTCGAAACTTCCGTGACCCCAAAAAGACTTTTAATGGTATACCTTCAATCCTCCACCACTTTTTGCAGTGTGGTCCACTTGATATTTATATGTCTTATTTTCGTCTCAAATCTTAAGACGAGCTTGCCAAATGGACAGACAGTTTGAATATAATACATACTTCATGATAGGACATACAAAACTTGCTGATGTCAATACACCAGCTATATAACTGGTCTGTGGTACACCAGCCAATCCGCTTCCGTTGCTGGACAGGTTGGGATGGGCCATTTACCCATTAAGTCAAATTGATTTGACAGGATGCCACAACCGTCCGATTGGCGGATATCCATATCCACTGGACGGTGTCATTTGTTCGCAACCATTTAATAGATGTCCAGCCGTCGAGTGGTTAGGAACGTCTCCTCCGTTTAATGTGGCTTTTGGGAAATGGCCCACTCATTTATAGCGGCCGCCTTTGTGAATGGAAGATTGTACGGTGGACCATCGATCTAGTTGCTCCAGCTGTGGATGGAAATGTTTTAATGCTCACATACATGTGGGGACTCTAAGCAACGGTGGAAAAAACTTATGTTTTGCTTGTTTTTCTAAAGTTGGGTAACGGCAGGTTAGAATTGAATCCGTGGCTCAATTCATGCCAAGCAAGCATGACCCCAAGCTCCTAATTAGATAGACACGAAGTGTATGAATGAGATTGAATGTGATCAATCGCCTATTCAACCGCTCGCTCACTATATAAATAAAATCTAACTATATTTAGAAGGTAGGATTCGTTACACTTTTGTTTTCCATACGAAAAAAACTTTAATATCAATAAAAGATAAACAAAAAAGAATGTTTACCGACGGTCGTAAAGAGTGGCTGTGAAACACACTAAATCTATTGTATGAGTATAAACTCAAATTACAGCTAAGATTATCAGCTACTTAATTAATGTTACTGATTATACTATGGAATGTAAACATTAAGCAGAAAAGTAAATGATTATACTAGGAAACGTAATTAATTTGCATAAATGATAAAGTGATTATACTAAGAAATGTAATGGACTATCAATTGAAAAGATAATTGAAAGATATATTGAGTTTAATTGGGTTGGTATGAGACAAAATCTTCATAACGAATTCCTTTGCTATTTATATAATTACCTCGGCCATCTAGATCCTTCCCACATTCTGACGGTTGCTATAACCAGTTAACACTACATGACTTTCTTTGTTTCTATTCCTGTCATCTGTCTTGTAACCGCTTCTACACGATCGTTTTTTAATCGTTCGATTAATAGATATTGTGGTGTCACTAAATGCATTCCAGTTGTACTATCGTAGAATTCTCTTCGTATATCCCTTTTAGATCTCCAAATACACCATGCAAATCCATCCAAGTCACATGTAACTTACTCTGCTTTGTTTTTGCAAAAATTGACGATAGTGGGTGTAATTAAAAAAAAGAAAAAAGAGCCATCATTAAAAGGGCAAATGTGATGAATAGCTCCAATTGATACCCAAGCCTTCCATGTGTGCTGTGTTTATATGGCTATCTCTGACGCAGGGGAGGACGTGAGGTCGAGCACCGTCTTCCTCAAGAGGATAACTATTCCGAATCCACGGAACTTCTCTGGACTCCTCACAGAGACTTCTCGAATCCACGAGGAAAGAAAGCAGAAAATAGAAATAAATTCTAATAAATTCGAAATTGATTGATGAAATATTAAAAACGAGTTCACAACCCTTTAAATAAGGGTATCAAGCAATGGGAAAGAAATCATAATCAAACTACAACTCAAACTCCTAGAATCCGCGACTTACTATAAATAGTAAACTTACTATTTATAGACGGTCGTGATGTCCACTAGTGCGCAAGGTTTTCGGCCAAAAATAGTAAGTGTCCTATTTGGCTTCACCAAACCGTTCCCCTAATTATTCTAAGCTCTTTTCACGTTGGGCGCAACTCCTAAAGCCCAACGGATGAAGAGTTATAATCAAACTAAAACTTACTATTTATAGTAAAAATGAAATTAAAACAGGGAAACGACCGTCAATCAAGGGGTTTTTCACAATTCCGGGCTGCGTAACCTGGCATAGCTGGGTTGGTTGGCTAAAGTAGCTCGTTCTACCCCAAAATCATATATTTTACGCCTGATACATTCCGGATTGCGAGATACGCCCGATCTAAGGTCCGATGGTCCGGATCACTTCTGTCGTCGACCGGGCCTTTTCTGATCCATCTTGGCCATGAAACTGTCCGCGACCCGCTCTACATCAGTCCCCTCCACTTCAAAAGAACTCGTCCTCGAGTTCTCATCATGCACTGGTTCATGATACTCGAACAAGTCCGCGACGTTGAAAGTCCGTGAGATCGCCATGTCATCTGGAAGATCAACAACATAAGCGTTGTCATTGATCTTTCGGATGATTGGTACCGGTCCAATCTTTTTATTTTTCAACTTGTTGTACGTCCCGGTCGGAAATCGTTCTTTGCGCAGATGGACCATTACTTGGTCACCCACCTCGAACACTTTTTGTCACCGATGCTTGTCGGCTTGCTCCTTGTATTTTTCGTTCGAGGCATGTAACTTGGTTTGTACTTCGGCATGAATGCCCATGATCTTGTCAGCCATATGTTCCGCTGCAATGCTCATGCCTGGGAGCTTGGACAGAGGGACCAAGTCTAGTGTGTAGCGAGGTACTCGTCCATAAATAACTTGGAACGGGGATTTCCCTGTCGAGCGGTTCACCATGTTGTTGAATGCAAACTCCACTTCAGACAAGGCCAAATCCCACTGCTTCAGTTTTTCTCCTGAAATACATCGAAGGAGGTTTCCCAATGTGCGATTCACAACCTCAGTTTGACCGTCAGTCTGTAGGTGGTAGGCACTGCTGAACTGAAGTCGTGTATCGAATCGAGTCCACAAAGTTCACTAAAAGTGGCTTATGAACTTCGTGTCATGGTCAGAAGTAATAGTCTTGGGAACCCCATGTAGCCGCACAATTTCTCTGAAGAATAGATTCGCCACGTGTGTTGCATCGAGAGTCTTCTTGCATGGAATAAAGTGCGCCATTTTAGAGAAACAATCTACTACCACAAACACCGAATCCATGCCGCGTTGTGTTCGTGGGAGACCAAGCAGGAAGTCCATAGATAAATCCTCCCAAGGGCCGTCAAGCACGGGTAACAGAGTGTAGAGGCCCGTATTATGAGATTGCCCCTTAGAGGTTTGACAAATATAACAACGTTGGACTGTCTTTCCCACATCACGTACTAATTACGGCCAGTAATACCGTTCTTCCACAAGAGCTCGCGTCTTGTTTCGCCCAAGGTGTCCACTGAGACCACCTCCATGTAGCTCTTGGATTATCTGTTCCCTTAGCGAACTGTTTGGGATGCACAGTCGATTTCCCTTGAAAAGGAACCCGTCTTGCATATGTAAGTCGCCGAGGTGACCTTTTTAGCATCTAACCCATGCGTCCTTGAAGTCGTCGTCATTGACATATATGTCTTTGAGGCGCTCGAACCCGACAACCTCATTGCTCATGGTGACTAACAAAGTTGCACAGTGACTCAGTGCATCAGCTACCTTGTTCTGTTGCCCTGACTTATGTTTTAGTACGAACGTGAATTCCTGCAAAAACGAGATCCACCTAGCATGCACACGGTTAATGTTAGCTTGACTATTAATGAATTTGAGAGCTTGATGGTCCGTGTAAAGTATGAATTCCCTTTGAATCAAATAATGTCGCCAGTGCCGCAGTGCCTGGACCACCGCGTATAACTCGATCTCATATGTCGACCACTTCTTACTTGCATCGCTAAGTTTCTCGCTGTAGAAGGCTACCGGCCTACCTTCTTGAGACAAAACTCCCCCAATTCCGACATATGAGGCATCACATTCGACTTCAAACAGTTTGTCGAAGTTGGGAAGTACAAGAACTGGGGTCATGGATAGTCTGCACTTGATTTCGGCAAAGCTCCTGTCAGCTTCGTCAGTCCACTGAAACTGCCCTTTCTTCATGCAATCTGTGATTGGTGACACAATGGTACTAAAATTTTTCACGAACCGACGATAGAATGTCGCCAGTCCATGAAAACTTCGCACTTCGTGAATATTTGTAGGAACCGGCCATTCTCTGATTGCCTTCACCTTTTCCTCATCCACCCGAATGCCCGTGGATGTGACCACAAAACCCAGAAACAATAGGCTATCAGTCATGAAGCTGCACTTTTTTAAATTGAGATACAGTTTATTTTTAGTGAGCACTTGAAGGACCTTCTTGAGGTGTTCCATATGGGTGGTTTCGTCTTGACTGTATATCAAAATATCATCGAAGTAAACCACAACGAACCGCCCAATGAAAGGTTTCAGAACTTGGTTCATCAATCTCATAAACGTGCTGGGCGCATTCGAAAGCCCGAAGGGCATGACCATCCATTCGTATAATCCTTCCTTGGTTTTAAAGGCTGTTTTCCACTCATCACCCGACCGTATTCGAATCTGATGGTAGCCGCTCCTTAGGTCCAATTTAGAGAATATTTTTGCACCCTCTAGCATGTCCAGCATATCGTCCAACCGTGGTATAGGAAACCTGTATTTTATGGTGATTTTGTTGATGACTCGGTTGTCGACACACATGCGCCAACTCCCATCTTTCTTTGGAGTTAATAGAGCTGGTACAGCACATGGACTCATGCTCTCCCGAATAAGACCCTTACGGATCAACTCCTCTACTTGTCCCTGCAGAATCTCGCACTCATTCGGACTCATTCGATAATGGGGACGATTCGGTAAACTGGACCCAGGGACAAAGTCGATATGGTGTTGGATATCCCGCATGGGGGGTAACCCATCGGGAAGGTCATCGGGCCAGATTTCTTTGAATTCATGTAGCAGGGGCCTTAGTATTTCAGGGATGTTGGTAGGCTCGAGTTCTTCCCCTTTACAATTAATGCATAAGTCTGTCCTGTTTCCTTTGATTCTTCCACGAAGTCCCGTATAGTTAAGAGAAAACGGCCCTCCACTTTAGAAGTTTCAGGTGGTCCCTCTGGATCCATAGGGGCCAATATGGTCTTTCGGCCATCCTTGACGAAGATATATATATTATCTCGCCCTTTATGAGTGGCATCATGGTCAGATTGCCAAGGCCGACCGAGTAGTATGTGACATGCTTCCATGTCGACCACATCGCATACTACTTCATCCTTATAATGTTTGCCAATTGAAAAGGATATGGTGCACCGTTCAGTTACCTTTGTTTCGCTGACCTTCTTGATCCAACCGATTGTATATGGAGAGAGATGACACTCCTTTTCAATTGCAATTTTTCCACCATGACCTTGGAGACGATGTTCTCGCTACTCCCACTATCAATAATCACGTCGCAAACCTTTCGATTCACCGTACACCTAGTGCGGAAGATGTTATGCCGCTGTGGATGCACTTCTTTTCTTGGCGCATATAATAGTCGCCTCACTACAAGCGACTCACCGTGATCTTGCTGAATCCAACCTGAATCATCTGCCTCGTCCTCGGTGGTATGTTCCTGTTCTTCAATATCTGGATCTTCATAAGCGTTATCAGCACTACCATCATTGATGGCGAGGTTTGCCACTTTTCGTTGGGGACAAGTATTTGATAGGTGGCCTGGTTGGCCACAACGATAGCAGTTATCGGGCCTTGGCCGAGCATAGGGGTTCGGGATTCTACTTGGACCAGCAACCGTCGATACGCCCCTTTGGGGTCTAGCTTGCCCACTTCCCTGATCTCGGTTCTCAAACGTAGGAGGTTGAGTGCGTGCTCCTACGGGCTCCTTCCCCTTAGGCTGTGCAGTTCCCTGGGGCCTTGCCACAGGGATCCTCGCAGTAGGATAGGTCCGTGTGTTAGGGCGTTCAAGTTGCACTCTGCACGAGTAGCCAACTTGATCGCATCATTCATCGTCCGGACGGACTGTGTCCCGATCCTGGATAGCCATACGCAATCCACCGTTGAATCGGGCGACTTGCTGCGATTCGGTCTCGACCAAATCGTTACGCGCCGCCGAGTAAAATTCTTCTGCGTATTCTCTCACCGACCGACTACCCTGCCGACAATTTTGGTATTGTTGGAATAATACCGATCGTAATCGCTAGGAGGAATCGGGCATGTAGTAGCTTCATCCGCTGCCAGGTGCGGATTGGTGCTTTTGTCTGCCTGGTTCGCGCGAGTTGCAGTTGTTCCCACCAAGCTGAAGCTCCTCCTTTCAACTTGTAGGCCACAAGCTTGACCTTCTTTACTTCAGGGATGTCCATATAGTCAAAAAATCGCTCAACTTCAGAAAGCCAATCGAGGAAATCCTCAATGTGTAATTGACCATTGAAGCTAGGAATATCAACCCTCATCTTGAATTCTCGATCCGTTCGCTCTACTCGATCGCCGCCATGTCTGGGGTGTTGGAAGAGTATATCGTCGATTTCCTCTTCACTGGAGCCCCCTTCCTCAGGAATGACCCTTGGATGCACTGTCGGTACTATCCTGCGATCAGGGCGATTAATTGGGGGTGGAGGATTGACACCAGGAACACGGAGTTGCCTTAGATTTTCTGCCAAGAGATCCGCTATGCGGTCGATGGAAGCCTGCAGCCCTTGCATGGCTTGCTGATTCTCTCGTTGCGCTACTTCGAAAGCTGCGGCCGTTAAAGGTAAATTCCCTGGAGCACCGCCCATGGGATTGTTGCCCGACCCGTCGTTAGAAGCCATCTATCCGAGGAAAAACCTTGCTTTGATACCAAACTGACACAGGGGAGGACGTGAGGTCGAGCACCATCTTCCTCAAGAGGATAACTATTCCGAATCCACGGAACTTCTCTGGACTCCTCACAGAGACTTCTCGAATCCACGAGGAAGGAAAGCAGAAAATAGAAATAAATTCTAATAAATTCGAAATTGATTGATGAATGATTAAAATCGAGTTCACAACCCTTTAAATAAGGGTATCAAGCAATGGGAAAGAAATCATAATCAAACTACAACTCAAACTCCTAGAATCCGCGACTTACTATAAATAGTAAACTTACTATTTATAGACGGTCGTGATGTCTACTAGTGCGCAAGGTTTTCGGCCAAAAATAGTAAGTGTCCTATTTGGCTTCACCAAACCGTTCCCCTAATTATTCTAAGCTCTTTTCACGTTGGGCGCAACTCCTAAAGCCCAACGGATGAAGAGTTATAATCAAACTAAAACTTACTATTTATAGTAAAAACGAAATTAAAACAGGGAAACGACCGTCAATCAAGGGGTTTTCGCAATTCCGGGCGGCGCAACCTGGCGTAGCTGGGTTGGTTGGCTAAAGTAGCTCGTTCTACCCAAAAATCATATATTTTACGTCAGCTAACTCATTCCGGATTGCGAGATACGCCCGATCTAAGGTCCGATGGTCCGGATCACTTCTATCGTCGACCGGGCCTTTTCTGATCCATCTTGGCCATGAAACTGTCCGCGACCCGCTCTACATCAATCTCATAATTAACTAAGACCATGATTTTGATTGATACCTAAGCCTTCTTAATCCTTCCATGTGTGTCACATCCATAGGGTGCGGATTAGGAGTTACCAGAGTAATAGCTTAGTGGGTGTTACCCTAAGGTAGGGCCTACCTTAATCATATGTTGTATATAGAGCTGGGCATCGGACCGAGTCGGATCGGATTGGGTCCAACTCGACTCGGTCTGGATTCTACATGGCCCAACCCGAACTCGGATTGATCCGGGACCAAGTTCGGGTCATCTAACTCGGACTGACCCGAACCCCTGCTGGCCTTAACCGATCTGAGTCTGACTTGGTAGGGAAAACCGAGTCGGATCGGATTGGGCAAGGTTTGGACCGTATAGGTAGTGCCCATGGTTCTGTTACTTAGACCACTGATCTAGTGGACTAGCCATGTATAAGTCATGCCTCAGAGAAAGAAAAAGGAATTTCTCACATGTGGAAGAATCCTAACCATTCAATCTCTGTGCTACAAATAGGCAGTCAGTAAAAAAAGCTAGATGCGAAAAAAATAGAAAAAAGGGATCTATACCTTGGTCTTGATCCATCTGATCCCCTTCACCCTCATTTTCTCCATATGCAACTTCTTTAGGCCCTTTAAGCATCTCATCATCTTTCTCATCACCGATAGCTTTCGAAGCATGATCTCCTTAATCCAAAGGTGGAGCATTCACCTCGTCAGTAGTGAAAGGCTTTACTACCAGAGGTTCCGTCTCTGCTGTTGCCGGGTAGTGACGACGGGAGGGTTTTGGGGATTTAGGGATTTCGGGTGCGGCCGTGCAGGTAGAGAGGGACGGGTAGGGTAGGGTAAAAAAATAAAAAGGGTAAATGTGTGTGTGTGTAGACATTGAGGGGTAAAATAGTAAATTAGCACGGTCCGGTTTGAATTGGATCGGTTCGGATCCAAACGGATCGGATTTCGGATTGGTGCGGTCCGATTTGACGTTAAGCCAAACCTGATCCGATTAACGGTTGGATCTGCATGATAGTGCTCGAACTTGACCGATCCAGGCCATCGGTTCGGTGCGATTCGGGTCGGATCAGGTCTAATCAGGTCAGATCCACCGGATCGGGCTTGAGATGCCCAGCTCTAGTTGTATATCCACTCCGTCCATACATTTTTAAATCTCATTTTAGGACACGACCCCAAAAATTAACTATATCCAAATCTTAGGTGGACCACACCAAAAGAAACAATGATTATTGATCGCTTACCATTAAAAACTTCCCAAGGCCCATTATAAGTAGATCAATAATGTTTATTTTCCATCCAAACCGTTGATAAGGTTAACCAAAACTGAATAAATGAAAAATATAAAGATTAGCTTGATCCAAAACTTTTGTGACCTACAAAAAGCTTTCAATGGTCATTCACCACTTTTTTCCCATGGTGTGGTCCACCAGAGATTTGGATCTGCTCAAGTTTGGGGATAACTTCCTTAAATGAATTGAAAAAACAGTGGATATGAAACACATTTTTCAAGGCGTGCTCTTGCTCCGCATGATAAGGGTAACACCCACTGAGCAGTTACTCAGGTAACAACTATTCTGCTCTGGCGTCCACATGCCCTCCCGTAAGTAATTAAGACCATGGTCATAGGATGCAGATTAGCTAGTGACCCAACACTAGCTAGGTAGCTGGCGTCGAAACTCCTTGAGCCCCACCATGATGTATGTGTTTTGTCCACGTTATACATCCATTTTTCCAAGCTCATTCTAGGGCATGGTCTCATACATGAGTCATTTTAACTAGGGATTGAACACTTATTGTTGAAAACTTTTTGGGGCCATAAAAGTTTAGAATCCAATTGATATTTGTGTTTTCCCTTCATCCCGGTGCCTGACCTTATCAATAGGTTGGTGTGGCACACTTGTGATTTGGATTTGCCTCAATTTTGAGCTTGTGCCCTAAGATAAGATAAATTGGAAAATTGGATGGACTGCATGGGTAAAACAAATACAGCATGTTGTGGGCCATAGAGATCTGACACAACTAACTAGATGGGCCAAACAGCTTCCGCGACTATGTGGGATTATTTAAAAGGTAGGCTAGGAAGCATCGAGGTCCATGAGGCCACGGTGGGATTTAAATAGAAGATTTTTACCAAAATACCCCAAAAGTATGATCGTTGCATGTGATTAGCTTTCTTTTCTATTTTTGCGCCTCTCAATACATTTTTTGAAAATTTGATTGATAAGATTCCTTTGCCTTGAGCCACATGCCTGTGCTACGATTGAGTGTGGGAGAAGACACATGCCTTAATCCCGATGTATGACATTTGTTTCTATTGGTATATTGAGCCCACTTCAAAGGAGATCCAATCCATTTATTCTCTTTGTCACTCACAATTTCATTGAGTGAACACTAATTTCAACTTGATTTGAGCTTTTTGTGGCCCACCAAAACTAATAACGATGGTAATTGGTTTGTAGAACCAACCATACATTGATTTCTCTACCTTGTGGTCCACTTTATTTCCATTTACAAGCTCATCGAACCATTATATTGATCTTAACCATCATAGAGACTTTACCGGTCAATTATACCAATTTATTCTTATTCTTAACGTGGGAACACACACATCATAAAGAGTAGGTTTTTACTAGAGAAGAAATTTCTACCTATGATGACATCATCTTCTTGAAGATGACATATATCAAATGTCATTTAAATACCAACTTAGACCAAGACATTGGACAATCCAAACCGTTCATTAAGAAGCCCATGTGGTGGACATCATAATGGACGGTACACATCATCCAACCAAGGGCCCACTTACGTGTATTCAAACAAAATAATTAATGTAGGGAGGGGAGGGGTCACATGACGGTGAAGTCATTTCGCATGTCATGTGGCCTCTGCTCTCACGTGTGTGCATGCACGTGTAAGAAGAGAAGGTTGGTGGTACATTATTAGAAAATAATAATAATAATAATAATAATAATAAATACAATACAATACAATACGTAAGAAATTGGCGATGAACTTTATTATAAAAAATATATAATATAATAAAAAAAGAATAAAAGAAGCAAGCACATTTCAGCATGTACTGCACGTGTGCTTGTTGGATAATTATAAAAAGAGAGAGTGAGATATGACATGGGACTTGTTATAAAAATGGATTTTTACTTGAGAGTTATGTGGAGTTTGAGAGACAGAGTAGAAAAGAATTTAGGTTTTTTTTTTTGGGTTCAAGGTAAGTGATCTTTTACACTCAGATGTATAGCTCAAGCGTTCGACTGAGCGTGTGGGGATCCTTACTCTTGCTCAGGTGGTAGTCTCTCAAGAGTTTCAACTCCCGGTCAAGGGTTCGAGTGTTTGAGTATCCATAGGTGGTGAAATTCCGCTAGCGTATGTGGGGGTTGTGTGTGAAAAAAAAAAAAAAAACAAAACAAAGTGGTGGACTGAGTGAAAGATATCTTGTTTCAACACAGAGGTCTTGGTTTCGATTCCCTAGAGGGGGTTGGCTAACAGTGAAGTGTGAACTGACCGTGGGCGTACTAACAAGCTAACAAAAAATAAAGAAAAAAAGGTAAGTGATCTTTTACATTGGTTTGAGTTTCTTCTTTTTCTTTTATTTCTTATTTTCATGCTTTTGTTTTCTTATTCCTATGTAAGGCATATTTCTTACTTTTCTTCTTAATTGGATTTTAATGTATATTTTATTATACTTTTGATTTGAGTTTAAATCTCTTTCCACTGCACTTACCTTTTTTGTTTTGGGTTTAGCCTTTTGCTCAGGTCTATGCATTTTATCTCTCTTTCTTTATAAGTTTGGTTTAATCTTGATCTTTTTTCTTTTTTCCTTTGTACTCAACTTTTCTTTCAGTGAGGTTTAGCATTTTGCTTTGAGTTTAGTCATTTTAGCTTCCCTTGAGTACTCTTGCTTTGATTTCTAAGATTTAGATTTATTCATTTCATTGTTAACTTCCCTTACTGTTAATTCTTTTGTTGATTATCTTGGATTTTGAGCTTTGGGATGGTCTTTCTTGAATTTATCTTTGGTATCTAAGCTTAGTATATTCTTGGATCATGAATGTATTTTAACATGTATATCATTCTTTTATGCCGTTAGTTCATCTTTTGAAATGATAGCCGAGTTAGGATTATCTTTTAAGGTTGTCTACTCATGGAATCTATATGCATCATGACCATGGAGTACTTGAAACTTGATTTGCTTGATTGCATTACATATGTTGATGCAGAAATCCGGATGTCCTCTCTAGACCACTTGAGACCTACAAATTAAGACAAAGATGGAAACCCTGGCTGTAGCAGGGGACCCTTTGACGCAGGGGAGGACGTGAGGTCGAGCACCATCTTCCAGCAGGGGACCCTTTGACGCAGGGGAGGACGTGAGGTCGAGCACCATCTTCCTCAAGAGGATAACTATTCTGAATCCACGGAACTTCTCTGGACTCCTCACAGAGACTTCTCGAATCCACGAGGAAAGAAAGCAGAAAATAGAAATAAATTCTAATAAATTCGAAATTGATTGATGAAATATTAAAAACGAGCTCACAACCCTTTAAATAAGGGTATCAAGCAATGGGAAAGAAATCATAATCAAACTACAACTCAAACTCCTAGAATCCGCAACTTACTATAAATAGTAAACTTACTATTTATAGACGGTCGTGATGTCCACTAGTGCGCAAGGTTTTCGGCCAAAAATAGTAAGTGTCCTATTTGGCTTCACCAAACCGTTCCCCTAATTATTCTAAGCTCTTTTCACGTTGGGCGCAACTCCTAAAGCCCAACGGATGAAGAGTTATAATCAAACTAAAACTTACTATTTATAGTAAAAACGAAATTAAAACAGGGAAACGACCGTCAATCAAGGGGTTTTTCGCAATTCCGGGCTGCGTAACTTGGCATAGCTGGGTTGGTTGGCTAAAGTAGCTCGTTCTACCCCAAAATCATATATTTTACGTCAGCTAACTCATTCCGGATTGCGAGATACGCCCGATCTAAGGTCCGATGGTCCGGATCACTTCTGTCGTCGACCGGGCCTTTTCTGATCCATCTTGGCCATGAAACTGTCCGCGACCCGCTCTACATCACCCTTTAATGCCAAAATCAGACATGCAAGCTAGGTCTAATTGAACGTAGGATTTTTGTGAGTATTTTCGGAGTTGAATTGTGCGTACCTTTCATCATTAGAGATCCTCCTATTTATACGTAAGAGGTGGCAGTGGTGTAGGGGTTTTCCTGTTTAGTAGGTGCGGATTGTAGAAGGATTTAGATTCCGTGCATGTCGCGGACATCTCTTGAGATCTTCGGCGGAGATCTTGGGCAGATCCGTGTCACGATCGTCTTCAAGGATCTTCAGCTAAGATCTTGGGTAGTTACAGTCAGAACCAGGTCGGAAGAGGTAGGGGCACATGGTAAGAGTCCGAGGTGGATGGCCTTTCCAAAGATAGAGTTTTGCCAACCTGAATTCTCTTAGTGAGTTGTGACTGAGTTTTCCTTTGGCATTAGGCAGATTACCGACTTACCGACCTACCCTTAGGAATCGCATCAGAGGATCACGACCGAGCTCATTTCCTTAGTAGAATATAGACGGATGTCCATCCTCTTCATTTTGTTGTACGACGTGGGGTCGTACTTCAGGATCATTTTCCAAGAGATGTTCTGAGCATCAGCTCAGAAATGTATAGACGTTTGACGGAGATAGAGAGATTCCATCTCCTGATGGCCGAACTCGGGGTTGTTTAGTGAAATGTAACCGTGTTCTTCTTTGGCCATTAAGGAGCTCCTTAGTCATTACTAGTGTTGGCCGTCCTCTTCACATTGTGCATATATGTCCGAGCTGGTTTTTCCTTAGTGGCTAGTCCATTTTTACCCACAATAATATACATGGAATGCCTGGAAATTGATTGCTTGCATAATCATAGAATAATTGGAATTTGAAATTGTAAATTGTAATTGAATTTTGTTAGACGATGGATCAATGAGCATGTAAGGATTATTGCATTGCCGGACCAATTACATGAGCATAAAAGGATTGTAAAAGATTCCTAATATCAGAGCCATTGAGATCTCTTCATTTCGTTAAATTGAATCGATAAGAATATAAGGATTGTAAAAGATTCCTAATGTCAGAGCCATTGAGATCTCTTCATTTCATTAAATTGAATCGATAAGCATATAAGGATTATGTCGTCGGCATGTATTTAAGGATTGTACAACTCGCCGAATTGGATAGATGAGCATATCAGGATTGCAAACGATTTCTATTGTCAGAACCGCTTAAGAACTTGAAAAAGTGAATAAATTAAATTTGAGTATAAGCCTTGCTGGACCAGATAGGTGAACATTTTAGGATTGCAAACGGTTCCTACTATCAAAGTTATATAAGTTTATGGGAAAGTGGTTAATTGAATATGATTATAATAGAATATATAATTGCATATGTTATTGCATTCATGACATCATGACATTAAGGTCCATTCATGACATTATTTCAATGAGATCCTAATTAATTCTTATTTGTTACTTGAGTTATTCTATATAGTATATCTCATGGAAACTATGATCGATATGATCTTGCTGGGCTTCTATTTCACCCAATTTGATGACTCTTTCAGATTTAGGAGATGAGGAATGAGTGGTAGAAGCGTAATACCTAAATGATTACATTTATTAAAGTTTTGCCTTTAATTTATTTTATTTGGACAAAATTAATAAGTTAAACTATATACTTATGAGTGAGAGATGATGATAGTAACGCAAAATTTGAATTCATAAAATTTATTTTAAATTTTGGATATTGTCGTTTGAAATTTTAAATAAATTTTTTTGGGTATGTGGTATATTGGATGCGAATGTGATGCATAAATGCGTATAATTTAGTTTACACATTAGAACTTGGAGTTAGAGTAGTTGTAATTGGGTTCCTGATTTCGGGGTGTGATAAATTTCATCCCCAAATCAGTATCAAATGTTATGTGTTTCTCATTCAAACTTAAGAACAATGGTTCATGGACGGAAATAGGTTAGAAGCACTCTGAACAACAGGCTTAATAACATGACAAACTACATTCGAAAGACTATAAAGGTATGTGCTCCTCTCTTAGACAACAGTTATATACCTTACTTTCTTTATATATAATGGTATTTGAAAATTTCAATTCTTCCAGAAAAAAGTAGATACGGTAGGACATTTTTGCCATCTTTGATAATGCATACCTGTAATTATCTGCAACCGCATCTATCATATACAACCTTCATTCCGATATCATATTCCTTCGGAGTTTTTTTCATAATCTTATTCATTTTAGTTACGAGCTCCTGGTATATAATTTCATTGCTCATAATGATACATTTTGCATTCTCACTCTTGTACGAGAAACTCCATTTTTCATATATATAATCATCATCATAATAGTATAGGATCAGCTAGAAAGCCCTAATCTTCAAATATGTGTATACTTGAAAAAATATGGGGGTTATCATACTCTGAAAAATAATAGTAAAAAAAAGAAGTGAAAATAGAGATTGCAGTTATCATGTGGAATGAGTTGTGGTTGTCATGTATAAAAGGATATAGTTGTCATATATAACGGGTCATGGTTGTCATGTGGAATGGGTCGTAATTGTCATGTGTAACAAGTCATAGTTATTATGTGTAATGAGTCATTGTTGTCATGTGAAATAAATCATGGTTGGCTCAAAGTTGGTATAAAGAAGATTTACAATTTTTTAAAATATGTTTGCAATGTAACTCCAATACGTTTACACATATCTTTTTTACTTCTTATGTCAATATTGTAGATGGAAGGCCAGTGAGTAGTCAGATGGCAAAGAGAAGCCTCTTACTATCGTTTGTAAAAAAAAAAAAAAAAAGATGGGAAAATGGAACACTAAAGTGATGGTGGGTCTTGTGGAGGAATATTCGAAGAAGAATGGTTTTGGAGAAAATATGTCGGAGAATGGAATGACCGGAAAGTGATAGTTAGAGATGTACACGAGTCGAGTTAGCTCGATCAACTCACTCGATTCGACTCAGATCAAAATTGGATTTGGACCAAGTCAAGCTGGTTTTTGGAGCTCGAAAAAATTTTGAGCCAAGTTCAAGCTTGCCCGAGCTCAACTCGACTTGGATCGAACCCTAACTCAAATCGGCTCAGTGACTCGGTTATTTTGATATTGATGTTGCTCACTGTGTTTGATGAAATGACTCAACGAACTGTTGTTTCAGATGTGTACAATTCTTCGTGGGATCAGCCAGTGGCGAGGAAGGAGTGGATATGAAACAAATCACTACATAAAAAAACTTACATTATAAGACTGTCCTCATATCTTGATTTTGATGTTGCTCGCCGAGTGTTGGATGAAATACATGTAAAGTGTTGTTACTATTTTGTGTTCTATGAGAAATTGAAGATGCTTTCTATGTGTTTGAGAAAATTTCACACAGGCTCGAATTAGCCCGAGCTGCTAACTGAAACGAGCCTAGCTGGCCAAATAGGCTCAAGGACCACGCCAAGCCGAGTTTGATCTGGGGTTAGCTACTGGCCGAGCCGAGCTGTCCAAGCTTGACTCGGTTTGACTCATGTACAACTCTAGTGATAGTTAATTCCACGAAGGAAGATTGAAGGAAGAAAAATGGTTTCGATTTCTCTCCCTGAAAATTTGAAAATTTTGATAATGGGGTCCTCTTTATAAAGTTGAGCACTACTAAATGATCTTCGGATACCATTTATGGGGCCCACCATGAAGTATGTATTAGATCCATGCTGTCCATTGGATTCAGTTTTTAATTTAAGGGCATAGGCTCAAAAGTGAGACATATCCACAAGAAAGGTAGACCACACCACAAAAAGGTATTGGAATTAAATGGCCACCATTATCAGTTTGTGTGGGCCACAAAGGGCTAAAATTATCGTTTTATCTTCATCCACACCTGTACAAAAAATTGAACGAATTATATCCCTTGTACAGTGGGCTTAGTTTTGGTGATAGGGGTCCATGTAATAAATCAGCAAGGAACCCTTCGACTTCTCCCGCATGTAATAGCGTGTCTAACATGAGGTTCGATGCTAGTGGCATTTTCATCCCTAGAAAATGTAAAAAGTTGTCGAGAGGCCAATAAAACATTTAAAAGAGGGAAGTGACTTGAGTACTGAAGTATTCATTATGCTTAAGCATACCGAGTAAACTATGTGGGGCTCATTATAGATGTTTGTATCTTATCCACGCCATACATCCATTTTTCCAAATAATTTTAGGGCATGATCCCAAAATTGAATCGTATTCAGAGTTAAAGTGGACCACACCATAAGAAATAGTCGGAATAATGATGTCCATTGTTGAAACCTTCTTAGGGCCTACGATGATGATTATTAATCATCCAACCTGTTCATAACGTCACACAGACTAAGCCCATCAAGTTTTTAATAGCAAGTGTTCAATTTATACTATATTTATGTGATGTGTTATGCTAGAGCTTTATATATGCTTCAAGTTTGGGCTCATGCACTAAAATGCATTGGTAAAACAGATGGACAACGCGGATAGAGGACATAAATCACAATGGGCCCCCACAAAATTTACTCAGTATGTGTAACACAATTCTCTTTTAAAAAGGGAAGCTAAAAACATGCACCAACAAGACCATAGGGATTATGAGACTATTTTGGTGAAAATGTCTTAATTAGGCCACATGACGCGGGCTAGGAAGTCAAAGTCATGAGATTGGTTCATTCTGCAGAAGACGTAATGAAACACTCGTCCCACCCACTACGTAGTGATGCCTCTACCTGATCTGTAGTCGGCATTCTATAAGCGGTAGCTCCCTGCCCAGAATGCCTCTTCCTATTGCCTCCTTCCTCGCGCTGGGGAAGCTATAAAAAATGATCAAGCAATGCATGTTCTAAAGTGGATCAATCGAGTATGTACTTAGCTAGGTTACTAAATATGCAATTGGCTTTTTAAAAAAAAGCCTAAAAAGGTGCATCAATCAAACCATAGGACCATGGAGTTATTTCGATAATGCCACATGACACCTTCATAAATGATCTATTAATGCATGTTCAAATGTGCATTGATGAGAGTATATACTCAATCAACCTCACATGTATGCTCTGGACCAAGGGAAGCCCTCTACATGAGGCTTCATCCAATAGGTGGTGGATCTGTGATTGCGGGGCCCACCTGGATGTATGTGCCGTATATTCATGCCATCCATTTGTTTTTCATCTCTTTCTAGGGCACAAGCCTGTGGATGCTGATGATAGATTTTCTCCTTGACTACCCCACTAGGTGTTCGACTCAGACTGTCTGATGGTTGCACACACACACACAGAGCCGAATGCTCAAACTTTTCTGAGAACCCATCATACGTGATGTGACTTCAAAATCCAAACGGTCCATGTGAAGCAACACCTCATGAACCCCCCTGAGCCCAATTTTTACTTTAATCCAAAACTTTGGTGGGCCATGAAAAATGAAAACAATTTTCTCCCTTGATTTGCATTTCTCATTTCATGGCCCACCATAATTTTAGATCAGGGTGAAAATTTGTCCCTTATGGTTTCGCGGGATTCTGCATCACATAGACTGTTTGGATTAGATGCCTATGATACGTTTACAAAAGTGTAGGTGCTTAGGTGAGCATGACTCCCTCTCTCTCTCTCTACACACACACAGTGATAGATATAATAATACTATATGCTCAATTGATACATGCAATAACATGCGAAGGCCCAGATCTAAAGTCTATCCAGATTCAGTGAAACTCATAGTTAAGATCTCTGCACCCTGATCTCACAGAGGAGTTAAGAAGAGAGGTTATTGATTTTTTATATGCTTGGTTGATATGGGCAGTAGCATATGAAGGCCCGGATTCGAAGTCTATCTAAATCCAGTAGAACCCATATCTAAGACATCCATACCTGAATCTAATAGATGGATTGAGAAGAAAAGTTAATAATTATACTTATATCGTACATAATCTCTCACCCAACATGTAAAGCCTGTATCCTAGTCTGTACCATTCCTTAAACTCTCGCAATCCTCCCCGTTGAATTTCGGTGACCCGCGACTTGTAATCGGCGTTTGCGCGCAACCCTAATTCGCATCTTGTATATCTGAGTTGACTCGATTCGAGACGTGTACCCTTGCGACTGCGCCATCACCGCAGTTCCAATGTCGCGTCTCATGCGCTGATGAGATACCCAGGTTAGGAGTTGTGGGCCCGCGTATATTTCAAGGAAACGCCCCGCGTTGCAAATTCTGAGAGAATCTCTCTCCAAACATCACATCAATCAATCAAGTACAAGTAGGTACACAACCCATCCCTCTCTTACCAACAAAGCATGACACCCATCCCTCTCTCATTCCCAAAGTCAACTCTCACGCCCCCTCTCTTACATCACCCATCCTTTCCATACACCCATCCCATCCCCTTTCATCCCATCACATCCCCTCTTCCTCTCATTCTCTCTTTCATTTCCAAGCAACCTAAGGGAGTCGACATCCAAGAAATTCCTATAGAGAGAAGAACCTCGGTGTAGCCCACTCCCTACCACCCAATCTCCCATCCTACCCATCCATACTTCATCGTCTACCTTTAAAGAGAGAGCTTGGGAGCCAAGGATTCCAATGAGCTAAAGAAGGAGTGCAATTGGTAGGTGTTTTGTAAGAATAGATTTATGTTTTAATAATGGACCAAGTGAGGCCTACCGATTGATGGTATGGATCTCACTTCGGACCCTAGGTGTGGCCGATGGCCACCATGATTCATATGATCATCCCATGATGGGGCCATTCTCCATGGACCCCGTCATGATGTTTATTTTTCCATTGTGAAAGGTCATCTAGACCTTGCATTTTGTTTGGTGGAAAGGGATCTCTACCATTGATTTTCATGATTTAGGGCCCACATGATTTGGGACCAATTTTGATGTATGTATTGTATTTGCATGTCCCACCTAGGGAGGGCTCATAGTGGCGGAGCCCCTCCCCTCCATCACTCTCTCTCTCTCTCTCTCACTCCTTTTCGTATGATAGCCCACCTTGATGCATGATCCACGCCATCCAACCAAATGGACCAAACTAGGCCCACGTTGCAGCCACCCAGTTGCTCATTTGGGCAGCCCCCGTTTTAAAGGGAAACATAAATATTGGCTTGGTCCAACACGTGTGGCCCACCCACATGGGACCACCATGATGCATGTGACTTATTCACACCGTCCAACCTGCTGGACGGTGTGGCCCAACTTTGATGTATGTATCTGGCATCCAAGCCGACCAAGGCCTAGATGCTGGATTAAATAATAATAATAATAATAATATATTTAATAATGTATGTATATGTATATGTGTGTGTATATATATATGTATGTATGTATGTATGTATATATGTATACACCTGTTGTGAGCAGATTGGCTGGTGTATCTCACATCAGCTACATAGCTGCTGTAATTGACGTCAACAGCTATGTGGGTCCGATAATTGAGATATTTGTTATATCCATATCGTCAATCTATGTGGACCCCACCGGCAGCGTGTTGCTGCAGTTGTCGTCAGCAAGTTCTACGGCTGATCATGGGTATGTGTTATATCCAAACTGTTCATCTATGTGGGTCTCATGCCACACGTGTGGTGTCCACACCATCCAGCTGGGACGGTGGGACCCACCTACCGTGTTGTATGTGTTCTATCTCCACACCGTCCATTTCTGGACTGTGCCATGTGGGACCAACCATGATGCATCCGTTCCATCCAGTCGTCCATTTGGACGTTCTGCTGGGTGGGGTCCTCCATTTATGTGTTGTACATGCACACCATCCATCTTGATGGTGCTGTGTGGGCCCTGTGGATTGTAAAAATCAGTGGAGGATTGAACGTTCACCACTGAAACCGTTTGGGGTCACAGAAGTTCTGGATCAATATGAAATTTATTTTTCCTCTTAATTCAGGCCTTTATGACCTATTGGATGGAAAATAAACGTTATGGTGGCCCTGTGAATTGCTAACGGTGAAATCATTATCTCCACTACTATTTGTGGTATGGTCCAGATGATCTTTCGATATGTTTCATTTTTGGGTAATGCTCTATAATAATCTTTAAAAATAGATGTATGGTGTAGATATAATAAAATAAAAATATAGTGTGTGGGTCCCACCTTGATGTGATGTATATTGGGCCCGTATGAGAGGCCCATTGTGATGTATTTGAGGCCCAGATATGAGGCTCATTGTGATATATTTGAGGCCCATGGGATGTGGCCCAATGCGATGTATATGAGGCTCTTGTATGAGGTCCAATGTGATGCACGTGAAGTCCAAGAGTGAGGCCCAAAGTGATGTATATGAGAACCGATGTGATGTATGTGTTATCTTCACACCATTTATCCATTTCTCTAAGGTCGTGGGCCTCATTGCCTTGAGAGGCCCAACCTGATTTATGGATTATATGCCCACCATGGGGCTGCCTTATGAGGCTCATCATGTTGTATGTGTTTCATACACGATGTCCATCCATTTCCTGATTTGTATAAGGATCGTGGACCCCATAGAGAGTTAGATTCAAATTCCAAGTAGACCACACACAGTAGGAGACAATAGCGGTTAAATGTCCACCGTTGAAATCCCCCCTAGGGCCCGTTGTTAAGCCCATTACCTTGGGAATAATGGTGGTTAGATGTCCACATTGTAACTCTCCTTAGGGCCCGTTGTTAGGCCCATTCTTATCTTCCTTTAATGGGCTAAACCAAACCATTGGCTCCCATTGATAATTATATTACCCATCTTTCCCTTGATTAGGCTATCTCAATCCGTTGGACCTCCATTTGATAATGATGCTTTCCACCATACCCTGTAGGACCCCTAAGCCTTGGAGCCCATCTTGTGTTTGTACCGAGCCTTCCATAAGGAATGTGACACACCTTGTGCTTATCGGGTCCTTAGGAAGCCCAGATTGTTACATGATAGAATGGGCAAGGAAGCTCACTCCTTGTTCTTAGGCCCATTCTTGATATGAGTAGGCCATCTAGGCCCATCTTTGATGTAAGGAGAGTGCATCATCACTGTAGATAGAAAGATCGGTGGTATCAGGTTTGGTATATCCACTATTGAGGACCGATCCTCATGTTATGGATTAGATCTGCTGTCATTTTATGAACCCCTCCATATATATATATATATATATATATATATATATATATAAAAATATATATAGGCTGATTATCGATTATGACTATGTTGGTATACGCACTGAGTATGTGTTAGCATAAAATTGTAATTGTATGAGGCCCATTGTGACTATGTGAGGCTCATCGTGATTGTATGAGGCTCATTGTGTGATTGTATGAGGCTCACTGTGATTATATGAGGCCCATTCGATTATATGAGGCTCATTGAGATTATATAAGGCCCATTGTAATTGTATAAAGCCCATTGTGATTGTGTGAAGCCCCTTGTATGTGCAAGGCCCAATTGTGATGTGTGAGACCCACCATGTGTATGTGATTGTGTGCATGCCACGCATTCATTATTACTGGCCATGGGCCGCCTTATGCAGGCCCACCAGGATGTATGTGATTATAATCATGCTTAGTATAATTCATGATACATGTCCATACGCATCATTCACATGCTTGTTATGAGGAGTGATTGAACATAGCATATGTCATTGGGCTGATTATTTATGGGACTCCCTGAGAGACGAAGTTGCCCCACATGATCGCGTAGTATGCGCAGGTTTGATGAATGACTAGATGGTATGGCTCATGCGTCTTGCATTTTGTGACATGATTATTTAGCGCCCTAGTGACATCAGGGCCGCGGCCTCCACAAGCATATTATAAATGGTCAGACGGGAAACTGAAAATGTCTGGTTTGAGCATATGGGCACTTTGGATGTTCGTGAGCGAAAGTCCTTAAACTCTCATAGCCAGGGGACACTCTAACGTCTAGACCTAGTGGAAATACATGAGCGCATGAGGGTCGTATACCAGTGGATCACCTCTCTTACTTTGTCGTGGTCGGTTGGAAGGGGGTGTGACCTCATCCAACCGAAGGAGTAGGCAATATTATGCTGAGTCTGATTAGCTCATAAATGGGTCCGCTATCGACGAGCCGGGATGATATTGGTAGGCAGATAGTGAGGTCTCTTCCACTTACCCAATTATACGCTTGATGGGGAGGCAGGTAGCGTCGAGTGTACTAGACCCCAGTGATAATCTTAGAGAAGTATGATACTAATATGTGGACCTACTGAGTAGGAGTTGCGTACTCAGCATTTGATTGATTCATTAATTCACTATCCACTCGGGTTGGTGGTGCGCAATCAAATCATTGTGAGTACTTTCGCAGTGGCCAGGATTTCGGTTGGTGCACATGACCAACTTTAGATTAGGAGTTTACCACATTGAGTCTGTCTATCTAAATTTAGGTATGAGACTAGTTTGGATAGAAGTCCCTTGTGATGGACCCCACAGCCTGCGATACTGCGTACTATCATCCTGACTTCACGCCCTAGCTTGGTCATTTCTTTCGCACCATATATTGCATTGCATCCCCAGCACATGGTATTTAGTTTACCACGACCCCGCATTGCATAGTCAATCTGCATTGCATACTCTGATATTGTATAACTCATGGACTTGTTAGTATTTCTGCATATTCTAATTATTGTATGACTCATGGACGTGTCAGTATTTCTGCTTACTCTGATATTATATGACTCGTGGATTTGTTATCATTTCTGCATATTCTGATTATTGTAAGACACATGGACTTGTTAGTATTTCTGCTTGCTCTGATATTGTATGACTCATGGACTTGTCAGTATTTTTGCTTACTCTGATATTGTATGACTCATGGACATTGTCAGTGATTCTGCTTTCTCTGTTATCGTATGACTCATGAACTTGCTAGTATTTCCGATATTGTTTGAATTGTGGACTTGTATTGTATACTTGGCACCTGTGTTGTGCACACACGTACACTACCCTCTAAGCTTTGCATAAGCTTGTGCACGATAGATGCGTGCAGGTGACGCCAGGACGCAATAGTGCTGAGGTAGGAGTGTGGGGCTAAGCTTTGTGGAGATTTTATTATATTCATGTATTTCTTTTCAGCATTATAATCAACAATTTATATTAGTGGATATGTGATGATGATGTTGCTTTGGGTACCCTTGTGGTTATACTCATTTACAAAAAATTTACACTGAAAATCCTCCTTGTAGGATCCTAGGATCAAAAATCTGGCGTATGAGCACTGGGAGCCGAGAATGGCGTACTACGGAGGTTGTCGGCACCAGATTCGGCGATCAAAATTTTTTTAGTTCGGTTTTCGAGTTTGGGGCGTGACAGAAGTTGGTATCAGAGCGTAACTTGGGAATACTTGAGGATAACATCACATATTTGCTGATAGCTACCCCGCACTCTATGATTGTTAAGAACTTATAATAATTAGGACCCGAGTGCGTAACCTTCTGGTTTAGTTCCCTAATGTCTCAGCCTTCAAGGGCTCTCAAGGTTGATAGGCGCTTTTGTTCTTTTCTGTAGGACATGCCCTCCAGGAGAGTGACCCGATCGACTTCCACTCCACCACCGAAGATTCTTACTTCCCCACTTGAAGATGAAGCTCCTCTGAGTCTAGCGCAACCCCGATAGTGCGTGAGTGCAGATCAGCTTCAGCAGAGGTTACAACCATGACCACCATCTTTCAGAGGCAGGGTAGGCGACCCACTGTTTTGCTAGCCTAGGCAGAGCAGGAGTGCGTGAGTGCCCTTCTTTGAGAGTTCCGACAGCTCGATCCCCCCGCATTTCTAGGGTGAGTTAGACCCGACAGTAGCCGAAGGATGGCGCTCCGAAGTGAAAAAGATTTTTGATACGATTGGATGTACGACCTAGCAGTGAGTTCAGTTAGCTGTATTTCTTCTCTAGGGTGAAGTCGAGCGGTGGTGGACCTCCATTACCTGTGTTGTAGGAGCTGACTTCGTCTGGATATGGGAGGATTTCATTGACCGATTCGACTAACAGTACTTCCCCAACCACTTTCGTCGGCGGCGAGCGTTAGAGTTCGAGACCTTGGTGTAGGGAGACATGTTTGTGGCAAGTATGCGGCTCGTTTCATGGCGCTATCGAGGTTTGCGCCGTATTTGGTTTATGATGGGGGGTGAAAGGCCCGTCGTTTTGAGAATAGCTTACATTTTGGCCTCAGGAGCTGTGTCGTCGGACACATGCTCCTGACCTTTGAGCAGGTAGTTCAAAGGGCCCAGATTTACGAGGCAGAATAGAATGATTCACAGAGGGTTCATGATCACAGAGGAGATCAGAAGAAGAAGACCCCCTCTAGTAGTTTCCAACAGCAGCAGCGTCGACGGCCACAGAGGCACAGGAACCGTCCATCCTTTCGAGCGTCAGCAGCACCTTCAGCACCACCACAGATGCCATTCACGGGTATTTGCTTCAGATGTGGTGAGACGGGGAATCATAAGCGTGGGTGCCCCCATTTTTCAGCAGCCACCACCTCTTTGGGGGGAGGGGGGGAACATACACCTCCCCAACAGACCTAGGGCAGATTTTATGCAGATCAGAAGGACCCTCAGTCGTCAGGAGGAGTCGTCGATGATTCACATAACCAGGCATACTATCTTATTAGATTAGTCATTGATGAGATGGTGAGGCTGCAAGGTATCCCAATTTCGATCGTTTTGATCCAGGGTCTAAGGTTCAGTAGGGGTCACCATAGTGTTGATGAGGCATCTTGGGAGTGCGAGGTTGAGATTAGAGAAAACAATATTTCCATCCTTTTGTAAACTAATTGTGCCTTGACATATGTAACGCCCTGAAAATCAGGAATTGCGCATACGCTCAACTCCCGAGTTCCCAAGAGTCACTTATAACCGATTTTCATTAATGTGCATTTAATCCAGTTTAGTTGTGCAGCCTGAAATTTCCTGGAACATGAAACATAATTCTAGTGACCTACACCTGTAACCGGCATTTGCGTGTGACCCTAAGTTGCATCCCGTATATCTGAGTTGACTCGACCCAAGACTTGTACCCTTATAACCGCGTCGTCACCGTGGTTTCAACACCACGTCTTGCGCACTGATGTGATATCCAAGCTAGGAGTTATGGGCTCGTGTATATTTCGAGAAAACGCCGCACGTTGCGAATTCTGAGAAATCTCTCACTAAATATTATATCAATCAATTAAGTACAAGTAGATACACAACCCATCCCTCTCTTACCAACAAAGCATGACACCCATCCCTCTCCCATTCTCAAAGTCAACTCTCATGTCCCCTCTCTTACATCACCCATCCTTTCCTTACACCCATCCCATCTCCTTTCATCCCATCACATATCCTCTTCCTTTCATTCTCTCTACCATTTCCAAGCAACCTAAGGGAGTAAATGTCTAAGCAATTCATATAGAGAGAAGAACCTAGGTGTGCATTCCCTACCACCCAATCTCCCATCCTAGCCATCCATACTTCATCATCCACCCTTAAAGAGAGAGCTTAAGAGCCAAGAATCAGTGCAATCGGTGAGTGTGTAGTAGGAATAGATTTATGTTTTGATGATGGACCAAGTGAGGCCTACCGATTGATGGTATGGATCTCACTTTGGACCCTAGGTGTTGCCGATGGCCCACCATGATTCATATGATCATCCCATGATGGGGCCCTCCATGGACCCCATCATGATGTTTATTTTTCCATTGTGAAAGGTCATCTAGACCTTGCATTTTGTTTGGTGGAAAGGGATCTCCACCGTTGATTTTCATGATTTAGGGCCCATATAATTTGGAACCCATTTTGATGTATGTATTGTATTTGCATGCCCCACTAGGGAGGGCTCATTGATGAGGATCAAATATTGCACATCGGACCCCAGTTATGCCCGATTTTACGTATATGATAATGTTTAACGGAGTATTTTAATTATATTTTTGTTGCAGGATGAAATCAGGAGCGTTGATGAAAAAAGAGTACTACAAGAATGGATTTGACACTCCAAGTCACCAGAGCAAGGGACGCACTCCAGAGAACCAAGACTGAAGAATTTACATGTCAGGGATCCGAGGAAATCAAGTCGTTCACATTAAAAAGGCCCGAAAATGGTCCAGAATGCAAGATCACATGGTTTCTGCCATCCGATTGACTCGAAACTTCATACATGGGATGGGGGGCATAAACAAATCGTACACATAAAATTTCAACCATTTCATATCTCGGGAAGTGGCCCAACGGCCAGATCAGCCCTTTAATTCCTTAAGTGGGGCCCACCTGGTCTCTGGATATGCATCAAATTTAGTCTCAACCCATTATATGAGGAGACAAAACAGATGGTCAGATTCGATTTTGAAAGAAACATTGTAGTGGACCCCGCATGTGTGGCGTGTGCATTGAGCACATGTGTAGCCACGCCGCACCGGACCACTCAAGTTCGTCAAAGTCAGTTTGACCGGCTGTCTTCAGCAAAAATGGCAACTGCAGCACCATCACCGGTTGCTGTTGTGGGCCCCATACATTGCCCAAACGGACAATCCAAACTGTCCACCAGAATCCCAGTATCACTATTGCCAAATTGTAGGTGACCGAATTTCAAAAGAAAGCGCATATGGAAATCTATCTGCTCAAAAGCAGGTTGAACGGCAGAGAAAGATAACGGGTGGGCCTCATCAAAAGAAGGTAAAAACTGTGTATTCCTGACAGAAATCTCGTCCTCCATCCAATGAACGGATTGGATTTCCCAAAATAATGAGGGAATGGGTCCCACCAGCATCACAGCGGAAGAAATCCGCATGCTCTGTTCGCGTCCCGACGGCTGTCCGTTTTTTCAAAAGCTGGTGGGCCACCTCTATGGCTCGTATGATCGATCCAAGCCGTCCATTATGTAGAGAACTCGAAAACATAAGGGACGATATTTATTTGGAAACTGAGCGAGGAAAGAAGTGCGGTTTTGCGTCTGAACTTGGCTGCGTAAAGAAGTTACGCACGCTGGTGCGTAAAGACCTTTCCACCGACTCTTTGTACGCATCCCAGCACAGCTCTCCACCGCACCTAAGAGCTATAAAGGAGAGAAGAAAGGCTCGTTTTCAAGGGGAAAAAGGGGCTAGTTTTTAGGGAGAGAAGAAAGCAAGAGAGAAGATAGGGGAATCTGTGGCTGGACGTGGAGCTGAGAACAGAGAGAGACAAGGGAATTCAAGAGCAGAGATCCAGGGAAAGGAGCTTGGAGGAGAGCGTGGAAAAAGAGAAGAAAGAAGGGAGAGAATGAAGTTTTTCTTTTATAAATCTTATTTTTCTGTCTTCCTAATTGATTCCATGAGTTGCTAAACTTCTTAGCTAGGGCTGAGATGAAGCCCCTAATTTGAATAACTCTTCCATGTGTTGATTTTATCTGAATTTGATTGAGTTGTTTCTTTCTCTAGTGTGCTTAACCGAAATCTCTGTACTTCTCCATTCTATGAGCTTAACCAAAGTGTAGATGTGGATGTTGTTTGGAATATTATTCTAGGTGCTCGTGTCTGACCATGAACAGGTTCCTATAGAGGAAGAATCAGGAATCTACATCTCTCCATGCCTGACCATGGATGGAAAGATATGATCCATATGCTTTAAGGAATTATACATTACGTGTGCCCGACCAAGGACATAGAGTGCGCTTTATTTATTTTGATATTAATCAATTAGGGTGAATCAACATGTAAAACAAGTGTTAGGATAATTAGGGTGGATTCGAAAGTCCTAGTCTTCTCCTTGATTGAATTTTTCTTATTACTCTCAGTTATCTTTCCATTGATTTTTGTTTAGTTTACTCAATTACTAGCTCAAATATTTGTTAGATTAGTTAAGAAGAGTCTTTAATTTTGAATTGTGACAACCAGTCCTCGTGGGAACGATCTCGTAATACGTACCATATTTACATCGATTCGTATACTTGCTAGTTTAAAATCATTTAAATCGATTGGTTTAAATAAACCCTCCCCTCCATCGCCGTCTCTCTCTCTCTCTCTCTCTCTCTCTCTCTCTCTTCTTTTCGTATGATGGCCCACCTTGATGTATGACCCATGCCATCCAACCAAGTGGACCAAACCGGCCCCACGTTGCAGCCACCTCGCTGCTCGTTTGGGCAGCCCCCGTTTTGAAGGGAAACATAAATATTGGCTTGGTCCAAGACGTGTGCCCCACCCACGTGGGACCACTGTGATACATGTGCCTTATTCACACCATCCAGCCTGCTAGACAGTGTGGCCCAACTTTGATGTATGTATCTGCAATCCAGGCCGTCCAGGGCCTGGATGATGGATTAAATAATGATCATAATAATATATTTAATAATGTGTGTGTGTATAATGTATAGGTGGTGGGCCCCACCTGCTGTGAGCAGATTGGCTAGTGTATCTCACATCAGCTACATAGATGTTGTAATTGACGTTAGCAGATATGTGGGTCCGATCATGAGATATTTGTTATATCCAGATCGTCCATCTATGTGAACCCCACCAGCAGCTTGCTACTGCAGTTGTTGTCAGCAAGTTCTGTGGCTAATCATGGGTATGTGTTATATCCAAACCATTCATCTATGTGGGTCCCACCAGCAGCCTGCTGCTGCAGTTGTTGTCAGCAAGTTTTGTGGCTGATCATGGGTATGTGTTATATCCAAACCATTCATCTATGTGGGTCTCATGCCACACGTGTGGTGTCCACACTGTCCAGCTAGAATGGTGGGACCCACCGTGATATGTGTATTATATATACACCGTCCACCCACCTTGATGTACGTGTTCTATCTCCACACCGTCCATTTCTGGACGGTACCATGTGGGGCCAACCATGATGCATCTGTTCCATCCAGCCGTCCATCTGGATGTTCCACTGGGTGGGGCCCTCCTTGATTTATGTGTTGTACATGCACACCGTCCATCTTGATGGTGCTACATGGGCCACCCCATGATGTATGTGTTTTCAGCCTCGCCGCCCGTTTGCTGGACGGGTGGGGCCCACCTTGTGATGAGTTGTATATTCACATCGTCCATCCTCTTTGCGAGCTCGTCTTAAGGCTTGAGACAAGAAATGAGACAGATCTGCCTATCAGGTGGACCACACTGTAAAAATCAACGGAGGATTGAACGTCCACCATTGAAACCATTTGGGGTCACGAAAGTTCTGGATCAATATGAAATTTGTTTTTCCTCTTAATTCAGGCCTTTGTGACCTTATGAATAGATTGGATGGAAAATAAACGTTATGGTGGCCCTGTGAATTGCTAACGGTGAAATCATTATCTCCATTACTATTTGTGGTATGGTTCAGATGATCTTTTGATATGATTCATTTTTGGGTAATACTCTATAATAATCTCTAAAAATAGATGTACGGTGTAGATAGTTTACTTAGAACAGTGGGCCCATTGTGATGTATTTGAGGCCCAGATATGAGGCCCATTATGATATATTTGAGGCCTATGGGATGTGGCCCAATGCGATGTATATGAGGCCCTTGTATGAGGCCCAATGTGATGCATGTGAGGTCTATGAGTGAAGCCTAAAGCAATGCATATGAGGACCGATGTGATGTGTGATTCCACCATGATGTATGTGTTATCTTCGCACCGTTCATCCATTTCTCTAAGGTCGTGGGCCCTATTGCCTTGAGAGGCCCACGCTAATTTATGGATTATATGCCCACCATGGGGCTGCCTTATGAGGCCCATCATGTTGTATGTGTTTCATACACGATGTCCATCCATTTCCCGATTTGTATAAGGATCGTAGGCCCCATAGAGAGTTAGATTCAAATTCCAAGTAGACCACACACAGTAGGAGACAATAGTGGTTAAATCTCTACCGTTGAAATCCTCCCTAGGGCCCGTTGTTAAGTCCATTACCTTGGGAACAATGATGGTTAGATGTCCATATTGTAACTCTCCTTAGAGCCCGTTGTTAGGCCCATTCTCATCTCCCCTTAATGGGCTAACCCAAACCGTTGGGCCCCCATTGATGATTATATTACCCATCTTTCCCTTGATTAAGCTATCCTAATTCGTTGGGACCCCATTTGATAATGATGCTTTCCACCATACCCTGTAGGACGCCCCAAGCCTTGGAGCCCATCTTGTGTTTGTGCCAGATCCAATAGATATAGCAGTATTCTAAGACTATTGGGTCTGGGCTGTGACAACAGGCAAGGAATCCCACTCCTTGTTTTTAGGCCCATTCTTGATAGGAGTAGGCCATCTAGGCCCATCCTTGATATGAGGAGAGAACATCATCACTGTAGAAGGAAAGATCAGTCGTATAAGGTTTGGTATATCCAATGTTGAGGACCAATCCTCATGTTACGGATTAGATCTTTTGTCCTTTTATGAACTACGTACTAAGTATGTGTTAGCATAACATTGTGATTGTATGAGGCCCATTGTGACTATGTGAGGCCCATCGTAATTGTATGAGGCCCACTGTACGATTATATGAGGCCCATTGCGATTATATGAGGCTCATTGAGATTATATGAGGCCCATTGTGATTATATGAGGCCCATTACGATTATATGAGGCTCATTGAGATTATATGAGGCCCATTGTGATTGTTTGAGGCCCATTGTGATTATATGATGTTTATTGTAATTGTGTGAAGCCCCTTGTATGTGTGAGGCCCACTTGTGATGTGTGAGACCCACCATGTGTATGTGATTGTATGCACGCCACTTGTTCATTATTACGGACCATGGGCCGCCTTATACAGGTCCACTAGGATGTATGAGATTATAATCATGCTTAGTATAATTCATGATACATGCCATACGCATCATACGCATGCTTGTTATGAGGAGTGATTGAGCATAACATGTGCAATTGGGCTAATTGTTTATGGAACTCCCTAAGAGATGAAGTTGCCCCACATGAGCGCGCAGTACACGCAAGTTTGATGTATGACTGGATGGTATGGCTTATGCATCTTGCATTTTATGACATGACCATTTAACACCCTAGTGACATCAAGGCTGCGGCCTCCACAGACATATCATAAATGGTCAGACGGGACACCGAAAATGTTTGGTTTGAGCATATGGGCACTTTGGATGTCCGTGGGTGAAAGTTCCTAAACTCTCGTGGCCAGGGGATGCTCAAACATTTAGACCGAGTTGAAATACATGAGCGCATGAGGGTCGTATACCAATGGGCCGCGTCTCTCACTGTGTCGTGGTCGGTTAGAAAAGGGTGTGGCCTTACCCGCCCGAGGGAGTAGGAAATGTTAGGCTGAATCTGACCAACTCAGAAATGGGTCCGCTATCGACGAGTCGGGAAGATATTGGTAAGCAGATAGTGAGGTCTCTTCCAGTTACCCAATTGTGTGCTTGATGTGGCGGCAGGTGGCATCGAGTGTATTAGACCCCGGTGATAATCCTAGAGAAATATGGTACAGATATGTGGACTTATTGAGTAGGAGTTCCGTACTAAGCATTCGATTGATTCATTCATTCACTATTCACTCGGGTTAGTGGTGCGCAATCAAATCATTGTGTGTACCTTCGTAGTGGCCAGGATTTCGGTTAAAGCACGTGACCAACTTGAGATTAGGAGTTTACCACATTGAGTCTGTCTATCCAAATTTAGGTATGGGACTAGTTTGGATAGAAGTCTCTTGTGATGGACCCCACAACCTGCGATATTACGTACTATCATCCTGACTTCACGCCCTAGCTTGGTCATTTCCTTCGCACTGCATATTGCATTGCATCCCCAGCACATGGTATTTGGTTTACCACGACCCCACATTGTATAGTTAATCTGCATTGCATACTCTGATATTGTATAACTCTTGAACTTGTTAGTATTTTTGCATATTCTGATTATTGTATGACTCATGGACTTGTCAGTATTTCTACTTACTCTGATATTGTATGACTTATGAACTTGTTAGCATTTCTACATATTCTGATTGTTGTAAGACTCATGCACTTGTCAGTATTTCTGTTTACTCTAATATTGTATGACTCATGGACATATTAGTATTTCTGCTTACTCTGATATTGTATGACTCATGGACATTGTTAGTAATTCTGTTTACTCTGTTATCGTATGACTCATGAACTTGCCAGTATTTCCAATATTGTTTGAATTGTGAACTTGTTTTGTATACTTGACACTTGCGTTGTGCACATACGTACACCACCCTCTAAGCTTTCTATAAGATTATGCACGATAGATGCGTGCAAGTGACGCCAGAATGCAATAGCGCTGAGGTAGGAGCATGTGGTCAAGTTTTGTGGAGATTTTATTATATTCATGTATTTCTTTTCAGCATTGTAATCAACGATTTATATTAGTGGATATGTGATAATGATGTTGCTCTGGGTACACTTGTGGTTATGCTCCTTTGTAAAAAAATTTATACTGAAAATCCTCCTTGTAGGATCCAAGGATTGGAAATCTGGCGTATGAGCCTTGGGAGCCGAGAATGGGGTACTACGGATGCTGTCAGCGCCGGATTTGGCGATCGAAAATTTTATGAGCCCGGTTTTCGAGTTTGGGGCATGACACAACATGCTTGTATCTTAAAACATTGAGCCCCGAAGGGGTATACACATGGTTTAGAATAACTCGGTAACCCAGTATTGTTCTAGATTGTTACAAGATTGATAGAATGACTGAACTGAGCATTGTTTTAGAGTCGCCACTAGCCATAAAAAGGCTTCAGAATTCATGGATGGCTAAAATTCGCGGAATTGCCTAGAGATTAGAAAAATTGAACAATTCACGACTCATTTAACTCCTGTTTTGAGTTGTGTCATGAATTCTGGGTAAGGGGCTCGATTACGGAAGAGGAAGAGGTTTTGCACCCTTTTAATGTTCACGTAAAACACAGTCTATACTTTTCTAAGTTATATGCTTTCAAATGAGATTCAAAGAACTTCTAATAAAATATTAAGTTTTGGAGGTCTAAACTACAAAAGATAAACTAAAACCAAAACAGTAACAATAGAAAAAGAATTTTCTAGTTAATGTATGGAAAAGAAACGAAACACATAGTTTTCGGTTACTATTTTAAGCCACATATGCTGATACAGAAAATCTTCAAAAGAGGCAATTAAAGAACATACTTTACATAATATAAGAGGAGAGCCTATTATCTCATGTGTTTAAAGCCGTGGGGTCAGAATATACCACCTCGAAAATGATATATCAATAATAATTAGTAGGCTTTATAGTTGGAAAAGAACAACGCTAATAAAATAGAAATGATTAGAGAATAAACGAGAAGTCAAGCTCCTAGATTGATACGATAGAGGTTACGAGGAAGGCATTACGCGGGTCATTTTCTTGTTTTCTGCCACAAAATCTTTCTTTTTTCTGTCACAAAATCTCCTACATCTCTCGTGTCATACTTTCTTTTCATAGTCATATGGACCACACTACTGGAAACAATGGAGATTGCATGCTGGAATCACTTCATCCAAATCCCGAATGCGTTTTGCAAACTCATCCTAGATTAGCCTCATGTTACGCCGGATGGACCCAATGGATGTCATGAATACATCACGTGGGACCCACTTTTGTTCGACTCCACCAGAGGGGCGCGGATTGCGTACTACCCCCGCCCGTCCCTAGCTCCAAAGGGGCAGTTCTGTGGGCGGGCCCACCGTGATGTATCCGTATATCCAAACTGTCTATCCCTTTTCTCAGATTATTTAAAGGCATCAAAACAAAAATGAGGCAGATCCAACGATCAAATGGACCACACCACAGATGACTCTTGCATTTCATGCAACTCACATTTAATGCTTTGTGCATTTTAATGCAACCAAGCTTTTTATTTGGTGTGGTGTGCTTGATCGTTGGATCTGCCTCATTTTTGTTTTTATGTCTTGAAATAATCTGATAAAAGGGATAGACGGTTTGGATGTACAGATACATCACGGTGGGCCCGCCCACAGAACTGCCCGTTCGGAGCCAGGGACGGGCGGGGGTAGTACGCAATCCGCGTACCCACCAGAGCTTCCCTACCGTAATTCCACGTGATGAGCTTTGCAAAGCACTCGCGCGGGTGAAATAAGCACACATGTGCCAGCATGACATATGGGTGCCTGATCCAATCCATCCATCAAGTTGGTCCAAATTTCTACACGAATTACCATAAATGTCCCATTGAATGTAGGTCTCAATATTAGAAACGTTATAAATCTTCATCCAATTTTTTCACAGCTGTTGTTTTCCTAACTGTGGCCTAAATGAAATGTACATCAACCTAATTCTTGGATCATGGCCCTATATATTGGTTCATTTCTGATGGATGGTTTGGATCTCAGACATATCGTGTGTTCTGCCACATGTGCCGCGTGTACGTGAGTTTTATTGCACACGCGTCTACGCTTAGCGAAGCTCGAAGGTAAACACCAGAGCGGAGTCCACGAGTCCAAGATTTTGATTTACTCGTGAAATACGATAAAATGCAGAGAAATGACGAGAAATTCCCGAGAAGATAAGAGAAGGGAAAATCTAGTGACATTGACCATGAAGAATTAAGTCCCCAACTTCCCACCGAAAACTCAAAATTGTGGCCGTCCACAAGTACAGACATCAGTCCATTCCTGTGGCCAACCCTTTCATGAGAAGGACATTTATACTATGGCAGAGTGTGATGGATGATACTCAGGCACTTGATAATTTACAAACTACATACGTGGAATACAAGTTATTTAAATTAAGCTGTCCACGTTATGGTTCCTAGTATGGATGTATCATGACCAAAAAATTATGTTTATCCCATAATCTGAGTATCAGATTGGTCTACATTTATTGGACGGTTAAAAATGAAAGATATTCAATGGCCTTATTTGAACAACGAAGTGTCCACGAATCGGAGGTTAGGATTGTTCAGTCAATTTGATTTTGAGATTTTAAAGTTGTTTAATTTGAATTAATGTTTGCCACGTGACAATTTATGAGTGCCTGTGTATGAAGTTTCATAAGCACTCGGAGTATCAAATAATTCCCCGCTAATTTGAAAGGCATTCATTTCTCCAACTATCGAGCGCTATTGCCGCCTCCATTTTGGTTATCATGCGGCCTCACGCAATTACACCGGTGCTCACGTTAGCACAGAACCTTTCTTTTTCGGGAATTTATTTCGGTTGCGGATTAGGTGTGGTTTTAATCTTACCGTATGGGGCCCACATTGATTTATTTTTTACATATCCACTCCGTCCATACTCTTTTTATGACCATTTTAGGATATGATACCAACAACTAACCAGATCAAAATTTCAGGTGGACCACGCCACTAGAAACAGTTGAATGACTATGAAAAAAAATTTTGTGGGCCATAAAAGTATTCGATCAAGATGATATTTATATGTTACCTTCATCTGGGTCTGTTTGAATTTATCAACAGGTTGGATGGAAAGTAAACACTGCTCTGGGCTCTAGGAAAATTTTAATGGTGGAAATACAATCACCATTGTCTCCTGTGGTGTGGTCCACATGAGATTTGGATCTGTTTAATTTTTGGGACCAAGTTCTTAAATGTGCTGAAAAAGCGGATGAATAGCTTGGATATACGAAAAATCGTCAAGGTGGGCCCTACAATTAAAGCATCACCTATAATTCACTCCCATTTATTTCATACTCTAGCGGTCCAGGAAACTTGATATACGGGTAGTGAGAAGTGGACGTGAATTTCACTTGCCTCTTGCCTGACCGTCTATGTATAGGGAACACGTGCCTGCTAGCTATGCATGAGATCCGGCCGGCCCATCAGGTACAACACCTCCAAACCCTCTTGTTTGGCCCTGGTCTCAAATGCAGATAGATTGAAGACGGACGCCGATTACCTGAGAAAGCCTTTCCCGGAAAGTTACTGCGCTGGAAATGTAGGTGCGGCCCACCGTGATGTTTTTGAGAAATCTAACCGTCCATTCGTTTTGTGAGCTCATTTTAAGGGAATCCCATTGGCAGGTGTACCACACACCAGCTATATGGCTAGTGTAGATACGTGTAAGACGAGCGCGGACGCTCCTCGAGCTCCCATAGTACGAACCGTTCAAATGAGATCAAAGTTACATGGGACCTACAATGATGTATTTATTATATCCATACCGTTCATCCATTTTTCGAGATCATTTTAGAGCATTAGACAAAAATTGAATCATATCCAAAGATCAAATGCACCAAACCAAAAATAGCAACGAGAATAATGAATTTCACCGTTAAAAAATGCATGGCCCACCATAACGTTTATTTTCCATCCAATCTGTTAATAAGGTCAAAAATTCATGGATAAAGAGGAAAAGCACATTTCATATTTATCCGAAACTTTTTTGACCCCAAAAGGATTTCAATGGTAGACGTTCAATCCTCCACTGTTTTTTTTTTTTTGCAGTGTGGTCCACTTGATCTTTAGATTTGTCTTATTTTTAAGCTCAAATCTTAAGACCAGCTCACCAAATGAATGGACCGTTCAGATATAACACATACATCATGATGAGACCCACAGAACTTGCTAACGTAGGTCGATACACCAGCTATATAGCTGATGTGTGGTACACCAGCCAATCCCCTACCCATTTTAAGACTTAAAAAAAAAAAAAAGAAAAAAAAGATCCAATACTCAAGTACCCCTCACCACTGATGTTTACATTCCAGCCATACCGTCCATAACCTCATTCCTACTGAGATGAACTGAAAACATAAATACTAGCCTGATTCAAAAATTTTGTGGCCTCATGAATATTTCATCTGTGTATGTTCAATCCTCATGTAAGGGTGTCAATGGGTTGGGCTCAGCCCCCCAAAAGCAAAATTTTGAATAGCCCAACCTGACCGCCCAGCACGAAACAGTTCAAAATCTAACGCGTGGTAGGACGCGAGGTCGAGTACCATCTTCCTCAAGTTGATAACTGCTCTGGATTCACGTAACTTCTTTGTACTCCTCACAGATACTTTTCAAATCCACAGGGAAAAGAATAAAAAGAATAGAAAATAAATTCTATAAAATTCAAAATTGACAGATGATTGAAATAAATGAGTTTACAACCTTTTAAATAAGTATGCTAAGTTATGGAAGAAATTTCAGAATCAATCTACAACTAAAACTATTAGGAATTGTAACTTACTATAAATAGTAAACTTACTATTTATAGACGGCCGTAATGTTTACTAGTAAGCAAGGTTTTTTGCCAAAAATAGTAAATGTCTTATTTGACTTCACCCCGCGATTCTCCTAATTATTCTAGGCACTTTTCACGGTGGGCACAACTCCTAAAGCCCAATGGATAAGAGTTAAAATCAAACTAAAACTTACTATTTATATTAAAAACGGAATTAAAACAGGGAATCGTCGTTTCGATTGTATTTTGCAAATCCGTCTTGCGCAACCCGGCAAAGTAGCTCGTCATACCCCAAAATCATATATTTTATATCCGATAACTCATTCATGTTTGCGAGATACGTCTGTTTTGAGTTCTGATGGTCTGGATCATCTCTGTCTCCAATCGGTCTTTTTTTGGTCTATATTGGCCATGAAATTATTGGCAACCTGCTCTACATCAGAGACCAACCCCAGGTCCAGCCCATGGACAGCCTTATCTACAAGGTTTATTGAATATGCGATGACATACTCAATATTCAATCAGCTGGGAGGAAATACTGTAAAACTATACCTAAAACCTCTAAATGTATGTTGTATGGCCTGCTTGAGTTTTGGAATTGTGTTAATTTTTTAGGAATTCCTTATGATGAGGAACGTTCCATGAATGAACTATAGCCACATCTTAGGCCCCACATAAAACTAGTGGTGATAAATCTCATAAAAGTTCTACCCACATGGGAGTAGCACAACTATACAATATTTAGACAACTGATTTTAGAGGAGATAAGAGTAGAAGAAGAAGATTTGTATGAGATCTACTTTATATATTTACCTTTGGTTTATTACTTTATATTAGGATATATATAAATTAAAGAATGATGCTAGGTGAGAACACCTACCAGACCTCTAGAAATATTATTATTCAGTGTACGTTGGTATTATTATGCTATCTAACTCATTCATGAGGCGGCCTGCATTTGGAAGAAGTAAAAATGCAAATATCTAAAGTTGAGTTGCCTTTAAGAAGGTTTTGATGGTGTGGGTTCTAATCTCCATTACTCATGACGTGACCCACTTGAGTTTCCCATGTCATATACTTTTGCAATCATGTTTTAACATGAGTTGGAGCAGCTATGGACAAAGTGGTTGTCACGGGGATGTGGATTGACTATGAAAGTCTTTCGAAGCAACTTCCTACGATGGAAAGCTAGGTAGGGCCCACCATGATGTTTGTGAGAAAATTTTCACTCCATTCATATGTTTTGTCATACCATGTTGGGACATAAGCTAAAAAAATGAGTCATATCCAAAACTCAAGTGAGTAGCGTGATAAGAAACAATGAAGATTGAACGATGAAATATTATTGTTGCCACTAAAGTTTGGAAAAAGGATAATATTTTTGTGTTTCCAGTTCACCCCGCATATAAATATCACAGGGTACTTAGGGAGGTTTCAATGGTAGGTATTTCCTTGTTGGGAACCACGGAAGATTAACGCAACAAAACATGCACAGGAACATACGATTTTACGTTTAAAAAAAAGTATGTGAAAAAAAATCACAGCACAAAGCAATAGTAAATCCACTATAAAAAATGAATTATAATGGAAAACAATTAGTACAATTCTGCAAAATTATGTAGGTCATCGATCTATGCATCGATCGAGTAATCCTCAATCGATTGAGCTCTGATGTTCGATCAATCAAATATGCTTAAAACTATCCAAAGAATTTATATGAGTTTTTCGAATTATGTCGATCGATTAACCTATCAAGTTCGATTGATCGAACCTATCCAAAACTATCCAGAGACCAAAATAGGTTCACTTGAATGATTGACCAGGCTGTTTGATTGATTGAAATCCCGATTGAAGACATCCAGACAATATTTTCTACATGCCCAATTAAATCCGGCAAAGCGGGTGGACAGAAGGATTTCTCACAAACATCATGGTTTCCCCACCTATCCTCCCCTAACAGAAGATCTTGCAAAAGGCTTTTACAACAAAGATGTGTCCTTGTCACGGAGACATTAAAGTGACCCCACCAGACTTTCACTGCACCAACTCCCTGCTTGATTGCCCTATATGGAGCCTATCATGATATATGCATTTTATCCACATTGTCCGTCCATTTGCCAACTAATTTTGAGCATGGGTCCCAAAATGATGCAAATCCAAAGCTTAAGTGGACCACACCATAGAAAATAGTGGGAGTTGAATGCCCACCGTTGAAAACTTCATAGGGCCCACCTTAATGTTTTATTTGCCATCCAACCTATTCAAAAGGTTATATGTACTGGACAAAGGGAAAACACAAATACAAGCTTGATCCAAAACTTCTATAGCCCCCAAGAAATTTTCATTTATGGGCATTCAATTCTCACTATTTTTTGTGGTGTGGTCCAATTGGGCTTTGGATCCATATAATTTTTGGGCTCATGTCCTAAAATGAGCTAGCAAAACGAATGGGTATGTGGCTAAAACACATACGTCATGGTGGCCCTATAGAGCTTGAGCCACTTCGTGCCACGGGGGCCACAGGTAGGGCTGTCAATGGGCCGGGCCTGGGGTATGTCTCGGTGAGGATTTGGGCGGGCCGTCAATGTTCAAAGTTCTGACTTTTCAAGCCTGAGCCCGGCCCATTGACACCCATAGCCACAATGGTTGTTGCACCAACCCGACTCAGTTGAGTTGTCTGCGAGTCAGGCTTGGTCCAGGAACTACTGGAGGACGCAGATGAAGAAAGGAAAAAAAAAAAGAAAGAGGAGAGAAGGACAAAGGAAGGAGAGAGAGAGAGAGGAAGAAGGTTAGAGAGAGTGAGGAGCTAGGTCATTGATTGTTGTCGAGTCAATATAGGTTGGGTTTGGTCATGGGCTGTTGAGGAAAAAAAGAAGAGAAAGAGAGAGAGAGAGAGAGAGAGAGAGAGAGAGAGAGAGAGGAATGGAGAAGAAAAAGTTAGAGGAGAGGGAGAATGAGTGGAAGAATATAGAGGGAAAGAGCTGGTGGTGGTGGGTCATAACTGAATCCGCGACTCATTGTTTGACCCAGATCTGAGTCACCAAGTTGAGCTACCAAGTCGAGATTTGACTCTATCAGGTGACAATCATGTTATCTAGAGGGCCACACCACTAGGTTGTTTGATCAAGGTGAGGACTCCTCCTTTAAGCTTCTCACTTAAATTCGTCAATCTTGATATAAATGATGCCTTAATCTCTCACATTTGGTATTCCCTAAGTTACATGATTTATTTACTTCTCTCATTATGCGAATATGTCAATTTGTTGTGCAATTGACTCCTATGTTACATACTTGATATGTCTCTTTAATATTAGCAAGCATGAATAATTTGATTGTCACATGTCATCTCAAGATGTATAATTTGTTAATTAATTAGATACTTGCCACTTGTGGTTACTTGATGGATTGAATGGAACTAACTGTAAACTTACCATCTTTCGGACCCTTGGTGCCTTACATGGCTTGGATTGCATATTTGTCATACGTGGATTGGATCACATATTTACCTTAAGTGGCTTAGATCAGATGTTTGCCCCCTTGTGGCTTGGATGGAATATTGGTGCCTTTGTGGCTTTGATGGTTATAGTTATATACATACTTGTTGATTTTCGGTCATTACGCGGAGTTCGATATGATTTTTGAGTGGAGCTTAAATTCATTTATTGATTTCCTAGCCATCTTGCGAAGTTCATACAATTTCTGAATGACTCTGGAGTTCATATGTTAATTCTCTCTTCATTTTGCGGAGTTCGGTCATATTGTGATTTCTGGGTGAAGCTAATGTTTGAATGTTGATTTTCTATTCATTTTGCGAAATTCACTTGTATTATGAATTTCTGGTGAAGCTAAAGTTTATTTATTGATTTTTTAGTCACCGTATGGAGTTCCATATGATTTATGGAAGAAACAAAAGTTTACTTATTAATTTTCTAGTCATCTTACGGAGTTCACATACAATGTGATTTCTGGATGCAATAGAATGTCGTATGTTGATTATTTGACTATCTAGACACATTCACTTGTTTTGTGATAGCTATTACATTTTTCTAATGGTGAAATTATATTGATTGGCCTTACTTTTTAGTATATAATCATGATTTTGAATTGCGTTGTGCAATATATCTCTTCTCATGTCTTGCAATATACTAGATTATGAATGATGAATGTGTAATCTTAAAGGATATTCTTCACTACGATACTCATTGATGTTATCAAACCATATCAGTTGATGCAGGTGCAGAACGAGCCAATGCTGTTCACTTGGTTACTGGAGCAGATCGGGCAGTTGAGGAGTTAGATGGGGGTCCTTGCGACCCATATTGAGTTCCATCATCAGTTGCTAGATTTTCATTTTTATTTAGTTAACTTTTGATATTTGGGTTGTATAAGTCCTGTATGGGTGCTATATTTTGGATTTTTGTAGTGATTGGGAAGTTTTTATATAATGTATGGTTTACTTTACCAATATTTGCTATTAATTCTGATTAACGATAAGATTGTTAAAATTTAGAATGGAATTTTAAAGATTAATGCTTATGTTTTCAAGGAACGAGTAGTATACTTGGGTTTTAAAAATCGGGGTATTACACACATACTTGAGTTTTCGAGAAAAGAGCAGCCAAAGACTAAAGCTTTGACATTCAACTAATTGTTCCACCCACTAACACAAATGAGTAACTAAAAATCGACCTTTTATTATCCACATTCCCTGTGTAAATGGCATCCAAATAGCTTATAAGTTTCTTTTCTGATTTTTTAAATGTCAAGACGCAATCCGTTGTACCTCACATATAACGAAGTAGTCATTTCATTGCCTCCTAATATTGCTTGCAAGGATTTGACATGTATTTGCTCACAACGCCGATTGCATGTGAAATATTAGGTCTTATAGAGACCATAACATACATCTAACTGTCAATCATGCTCGAGTAGGGTACACAAGACATAAACTGCTTTTCTTCATTTATAATGGGACATTGCTATGAAGAAAGTTGAAAGTGAGTAACATGGGTGTGCTAATCGATTTAGCCTTATCCATCCCAAACTTGACCAATACCTTCTCAAGGTATTTTGTTTGAGACAATTGTAACCTACTCCTCTCCATATCTATATTTATAACAATATCGAGAATCCTTCTTGCAACCCTTAAATCTTTCATTTCGAATGATCTTGATAATTAAGTCTTCAATATATTAATCTTAGGCATGTTATAGTTGGTGATAAGCATGTCATCAACATATAATATCAGGATGGTGAATTTTCCATTGCTTAGTGCCTTGAAGTAGATACAAAGGTCATACTCACTTCTAGTAAACTGTTGACTCTTTATGAAAGTATCAAATTTCTTATATCACTGTCTACGCGAATATTTTAGGCCATATAACGACCTTCTCAAATTGCAAACCTTATACCTCGATATCCTTTAGTTAATTCATGTAGATCTGCTCTTTTAATTCTCAATGTAGCAAAGTAGTGTTTACATCCATTTGTTTCATTTTTATATTATATTGGACAACTAGTGCCAACACGAATCTGATAAATACATTCTTGACAATGGGTGCGAAGATCTCATTGAAGTCAAAGCCTTCTTTTTAGCATACCCCTTCACAACCAATATCTCTTTGTATCTATCTGTCATGTTACTTCTTGTTAATCTACTTAATCTGATTGCTTTACGCCTAACAGAAAGCTTCATCAGCTCTCACATCTCATTCTTATATAAAGAGTCATTTTCGTCTTGTATTACCGCCATCAGCTTCTCAGCATCTAGGTCATCCAGTACTTTCTGAAAGATACATGGATCTCTCTCATCTATAACGTGAGTAAATGTAATATCCAAATCATCTCTATATCTCGTCAGTAATTTGTGATCTCTTAGTGGATTTTTCCTCATAAGTGAGTGCTCCACCTGCTCCTGTACCTCTTTCCGTGGTTCGACTTCTTCTAATGTTACTCCTTTTTCGACTTCAACCAATAACCATTATTTTTTCGTTTATTTATATTTATTCTCACAGAACAAGGAATCCTCATTTAACCTGACATCACACCCAATCGTGATCTTCTGTGTGACCTAATCATACAACTTGTATCCCCTCACAACTTCACCATAGTCAACAAAGGTACACTTTTTTTATCATTTGGTATAACTTATCTCTTTCAACTGATGGTACATGAGAGTAAGCATTACAATTAAATAATCACAGCCCTTAGTAGTCTACATCATGACCACTCAACACTTCTTTAAGAATTTTACAATTAATCGGTATAGACGGAGACTGATTCACTAGGTAGCAAGCTGTATTAACGGCCTCAATACATAACTTCTTGCCTAACCCAACATTGCTTAACATACTTCCAACTTTCTCCAAGAGAGTCCAATTCATTCATTTCACTACACCAATTTTCTTTGGTGTATGCCTAATTATGTTATGTTGTACGATCCTCTCATCTTTACAAAACTGATTGATTTCCTTTGAAGTGAATTCTCTACCATTTTTTATCATTTTTATTCCTAACTTTCATTCTGTGTACTTTTCCACAACTGCCTTCCACATATTGAAGGCGGAAAAAACATCAGATTTATGCTTCATAAAGTAAACTTAAACTTTTATAGGATAGTAATTTATGAATGAGACAAAAAATGATAACCTCCCTCTAAAAAAAAATAGGCAACGACCCCCATACATCTAAATGCTCATAATCAATAACATATTTACTTATATATTTTTCATATTTAAAAGATATTCATAATTGTTTACTATACAATGCTTACATATATTGAAATCAACATTTTTAAAAGTAGAAATCAAGCAACAATCAGAAAGTACCTTCATACCATACTAGCTCATCTGGCCTAGGCATGCATGCCACAAATGTGCCAATGTGGACTCTACTACTGACATTACAGCTCTACTCGATTTAATAATCCTGATCAGCTAATAAAGGTTGTTGTTCCGGTGTGCTTTCATTACAATGAGTGTCCCCTTTGAAACCTTCAGAGCACAATTAAATTCGGTGAACTTGCACCCAAGTGCATCAAAGGCTCTCACGGATATCAGATTCTTCCTTAGTTTAGGAACGCATCTCACATCTGTTAGGATACAAAATATTCCATCAAATATCTTAATGAGCACCGTTCTGACACCAACAACCTTATAGGTAAAGTCATTGCCCATAAACACCTAACCACTATCGTACTTGTTGTAATTAGTGAATCAATCTCATTGAAAGGTCATATGGTACGAAGCTCCCGAATCTAAAATCCATTTATTGCTGAGATTCCTGAATTTGGATGCGGTCAGAACGTTACAACCATCCACCTCCTCATTATATTTTATTGCGTTCGCCTCTTTTGACATTTCATATGATTTTTCTCATTTTTGGGTTTTAAGATTTTAATAATCTTTTTTCAGATCCCCCTGTCTCCCAAAATTCCAGCACTTCATCTTCCCTTTATTCTTAGACTTGGGCCAAGGTCGCAAGTTTCCCTTCTCCCACTTAGAATTTCTTCCCATAGCAACCAACGCATCCGTAGAGAAACCACTGTCACTGTCCTTCTTTCTCAACTGCTTCAAATGAAGGGCTGAGATGATAGTTTTAATGTTAATGGTTTCCTACCATGACACATAGTGTCTACGAGACTATTGTAAGACTCTGGAAGAGAGTTCAACATAATTAGGCATTGGCCTTCCTCACCAATCTTTACTTCCACACTCGTTAGTTTGCAAAGTAATCGATTAAATGAGTTGATGTATTCATTAATATTAGACCCTTCTGCTATCTTTATATAATAGAATTTCTTTTTAAGATAGAGACGATTAAAGAGAGATTTTATCATGTATAAGCTTTCTAATTTCGTGAAAAGCCCGGCGATGGTCTTTTGATCAAGGACATTATAAAGTATCTCGTCGAACATACATTATTGAATCGAGGTTTTCATTCTCTCATCCAATTCTTTCCACTATCCATTGCTCATAGTCATAGGACGCTTCATTACGCCAAGGAGTGTCTGTTGTAATCTTACTAAACTAGAATGACTCTCATCTTCACCTTCCATAGTTCAAAATTATTATTTTTTCGATAAACTTCTCTATCTCATAATTAATGTTAAATCCTTTCATCGCCGTGTCTCATATTTAAACTCGAATCCCAATGTGTAACTCTAATACCATATATTGGGAGTTGCGGAAGCAAACACCGAATTTGAATCAAACGCATGAAAGATTAATGGAATAAAGCATGCTCATAAACACACGATTTTAAGTGGAAAAGCCTTTATAGGAAAAAAAATCGTGACACAAAGCAACAACAAATCCACTATGAAAAATGAATTATATGAGATATATCTTACTCATAAATGCGAAACCCTTTGGAAAAATCCTATCTTTCCTCTAAAACAAACACTTCAATCTCTTAGATACCCTAGTCGCATTTTACACCCATATATGCGTTACAATCGAAATAAGAAACAATTAGTGCAAAATGTGCACGCGTTGATCTACACATCAATCGAGCAACCCTCAATCGATCGAGCTCCCGTGTTTGATCAATCGAATGTGCTCAAAACTATTGAGAAAGTTTATATGAATTTTTAGAATTATGTCAATCAATTAACCCAGCAAGTTTGATTGATTGAATTTGTCCGAAACTATTTAGAAACGAACCTATTTAATCCAGGGTTCACTCGATTGATCAACCAAACTATTTGATCAATCGAGATCCCCTATAAATGACATATTAAAGACATCCAAACAACATTTCTCATCGACCTAATTAAATCTGGCAAAATGGGTGGACAAAAGAATTTCTCACAAACATTATGGTGGCCCCACCTATCCTCCCCTAGTAGGAAGGTCTTGCAAAAGGCTTTTATTGCAAATCTGTGTCCTTGTCATGGATACATTAAAGTGGCCCCACCAGCCTTTCACTGCACCAACTCCCCACTTGATTGCCTGTGGCACCAGCACAACAATATCCTGTAGCAGGATGTGACCCAAGCTCTATGGTTCCTATTATGATATATGTGTTTTATCCGTCTTGTCCATCCATTTGCCAGCTCATTTTGGGCATGGCCCCAAAATGATGCAAATCCAAAGCTTAAGTGGACTACACCATAGAAAACAGTAGGGGTTAAATGCCCACCGTTGAAAACTTCATGGGGCCCACTTTGATGTTTTATTTGCCATCCAACCTATTCATAATGTCATATGGACTGGATGAAGGGAAAACACAAATACAAGCATGATCCAAAACTTCTGTAGCCCATAAGGAGTTTTCATTGGTGGGCATTCAATCCTCACTATTTTCTGTGGTGTGATCCAATTGAGCTTTAGATATGTATCATTTTTTGGCTAATGTCCGAAAATGAGCTAGCAAAATGGATGAGCAATGTGGCTAAAACACATACATCAGGGTGGCCCTGCAGTGCATGAGCTACTTCGTGCCATGAGGGCCACAGGTAGGGCTGTCAATGGGCCATGCCTAGGGTAGGTCTCAGCCAGGATTTGGGCGGGCCGTCATCTGTGTTCAAAATTCTAAATTTTCAGGCCGAGCCCGGCCCATTGACACCCATAGCCACAGGCAATCCTCTTACTGTTGGAATTATAATTAGCTCCATGTCTCTCCTTCTAGGGATCCATTTGATACTCTGGCAGAGTACAACACTTGATACACACACACTTTAAAGTTATAGATGTGACACACATTAACGCATGTAAAAACTGAATAAGTTGTAAAATCCACCATTGCTGGGTTACAGAATTGAACTCAGATCAGTTGAACAATCATGGTTGATTCTTGAACTATTTTCATTCTTAACCGTCCAATGAATTTCTACCAATCTAATAGTCAGTAATCAAATAAGGGACCTGATCTGTGACCCAAAAATCTCTATGAGGCCCACCACTATGTTTGTGTTATATTGACTCCGTCCGTCTATTTTATCAGCTCATTTTAGGACTCGAGCCCAAACACATGGGAGATCCAAAAGTCAAGTGGGCCATAACACACAAAAAAAGTGGAGATGGACACACACACAGTTGAAATTAACCTTCTTGAGGGCCACCGTGATATATAGATGCCATCCAACCCGTTCATAAGGTGACTCCCACCTGGATGAAGGGAAAAGACACATATAATTACCTTGTCCAAAACTTCTGTAACTCTACTAAGATTTCAACAGTGGACATTCAATCCACACTAGTGTGGTCTTGCCTATCCATTTAGAAATTTGTCAAGCCCTGCTCCGGCTGATTAATTTTCAATTTATGAAATCCAATCCTTCTAATAGGTTGGCCCCACCATGAGAATCGCATGGTACAAAACTCAGCTATATCTACTTATCAAGTGGGCTACACTAGAGAACAATGTAACCATTGATAAATAGCTAAATACAAGTGTGGCCCACTCGACCAGTGGATATGACAGATTTTGGCATAAGGTGATCCTCATGATGAGCCCAAGCTATTGGACGGTGGATGTCATGCACACGTCAAAGCTTGGAATTTAGACATTGAATGGACTGTAGCCTATAGTGCAATTGGTAGGGCTTGAGACCTCAAAATAATGACACATGATACATAAACATGAGAATCTATCAGGTCCAACTAGATGAACAAGACTTTGCAGTCCACCAAGTATAACTCATGACCTCTCAAAATAATTACACAATACATGAACATAAGAACCTATCAGGTCTAACTTCTTGGATCAATTCAATCAAACACATGGCAAAATGTGGGACTGAGGGTTTATATTTAGATTTCATGTGTAATTATGATGCGCAAGCATGCTAGAGTCTACTCGACTTAATGTTTGATTGAACCACTAGTGTCTCCGCATTAAGTTAGACTGATTAAAGAATGAATGCAGGATCTAACTATCTTCTCAACCACCAATTGTGATCAGTGATCAACGATCAGGCGATTTGTAAATGGGTAGGAGTTAGCCCTTTTGAACGAAATCTTTTTGCCTTGCGTATAAGAACTTGTTCTTTCAACATGATAACTACTGTAGTTTAATAATGAAAACAATGGTGAAAGAGGATAAAAGCAGAAAGTATTATTCTATTAATGATATTTACAGTACTGACATTCACAATCAGCTTGAGGGACGATGATCCATTCAATGCCCGATCATGGACAGAGCTTCGTAGTGGGATGGTTGTGATGTGTGACATTATCGTTTGTTCGTTGCTCGATTGGAAGTCAACCTCATGGTGAGACGACTGGTGGAGGGTAGATTTTTGGTAACCTATTCATTATTCGATTGGAACTAATTTTTGTGGCAAGATGGCCGGTGAGGTGATAGTCTGTTCGTGGTCTTGGTAGAAAGCAAGCATGTGACAAACCACTGTGATTTGATTATCTATTCATTGTCTAGTGTAGACCAAACTTCATGGTGAGATGGCCAGCGGAATCACCTAGCACATAGCAAGAAGTCCCCACAACCTTTTGTTCGAAACTAAGCGATCTTCCTTACGATCAAGCGGGATGCCGTAGATAAAGGATGGAGAGATAAACAAAGTATTAAAAACTAGGCCCCATGCTATGAGCAACAATGAAGGCTAAAGTAAAATAAAATAAAAAGATGAATGTTCATAGTGAATGGTTAAATAAAGTTAGGCTTGATTGTATTTGGGGTGAGTCCCGGAGCTCTTCATGGAGTGTTGTTTATATAAGCTTTTGGGAGGCGGTGGCCTTGGATAGTCTTCATCATCGTGGAGTTGAGTGATTAGCTATGAAAATCTCCTTCATTCTTCCACATCAGAGTAGCCTATCGCATTCAACTGTGTATAAGAGATATACTCTCACTTCTTTAAATCGTGCGTCGGTTGAAGTCTTCGCATTGATAGACTCCCACATTAGAAAGCTGTTGTGGTCCTTATGTCACATAGCTTTAGCATCAGTAAAAAATTATTTTGGCAGAATTTTGGCATTTAATGCAAGATGGAGATATGCTTTGGTATGATCTTGGCATTTAATGCTGAGAGAGAGACTCGTGATAGTCTCGAATTTCACCACACAAGATGTGTGTGAGGTTTGAGAGCATGTGTCACGCCCCAAACTAGGAAATCAGGCTCACAAAATTTTCAATCGCCAAATCTGGTGCCGACAACCTCCGTAGTACCCCATTCTCGGCACCCAGTGTCCATACGCCAGATTTCGATCCTAGGATCCTATAAAGAGGATTTTTCAATGTACATTAACTCGTAATAAGCATAACCACAAGTATACCAAAATCACAAAGGCAACATCATCATCACATATCCACTAATATAAACATTTGAATACAATGCTGAAAGGGAAATACATAAATCGAAGTCAAAGCTCCAAAAGACCGTTGCAGTCTTCATGCTCACCTACACGCATCTATCATGCATAAGCTTATAGAAAGCTTAGTGGGTGGTGAAAGTGTGTGCATAAGATAAGTGCCGAGTATGCAATACAATGTCATAAATCACACAATATCAAAATAGGCGAAAATACTGACAAGGTCATGAATCATACGATATCAGAGTAAGCGGAGATATACTGATAAGTCCATGAGTGCCATAAGCCGTACCAAGGCTATGCGATGCAAGGCATGAATGCTAACGGCCATATCAATGCAGAAACATAGCAACCCAAAATGCTAGATGTTGTGAATGCAATGTAATATGTGGTGCGAATGAAATGAACAAGTTAAAGTGAATTAGGGATGATAGTACGTAGTATCGCAGGCTATGGGGTCCACTACAAGGGACTTCTATCCAAACCAGTATTATACCCAAATTTGGATAGTCAGACTCAATGTGGTAAACTCCTGATCTCAAGTTAGTCACGCGCTACAACCGAAATCCTAGTTGTTGCGAAGGTACACGTGACAAATAGTTGTGCACCACCAGCTCGAGTGAATAGTGAATGAATGAATGAATATGCAACTCCTGCTCAATAAGTCTACATATCAGCACCGTACATCTCTGGGATCATCACCAGGGTCTAGTACTCCAAGCTGGCTACCGCCCCAACCGACCGCATAGCCCAGCGAGTGAAAAAGACCTCACTACCCCTCTGTCAATAGTATACCAATGCCTACCCAGCTTGTCGATAGCGGACCCATTTGGGAGCTGGTCAAACTCAGCCTAACTTATAGCCCCCTCACTCGAGCAGATAAGGCCACACCCTCTCTCAACCGACTACGACACAGTGGGAGACGCCTACTGGTATTCAGCAATCGGGCGCTCATGTATCCACTCGGTATAGATGTTGGGGTGTCTCCAGGTCTCAGCGGTTTAGGGACTTTAACCCATGGACATCCAAAGTGTCCAAATGCTCGAACCAAATATTTTCGGTGTCTCATCTAACCATCCACGACATACCTGTGGAGGTCACAGCCCTGATGTCGCTAGGGTGTACAGTAATCACAATCTCACAATGCAATATGCATGAGTCATGTAGTCCAATCATGCATCAATCCTGCGCATACTGTGTGCTCATGTGCGATAACTCCACCTATCAGGGAGTCTCATAAACCATCTGTACTATGGCATATGCAAGGGTCAATCACATCTCACAATAAACATGCAGATGATGCGTATGGGCATGTATCATGATGCTATGCTGTCACATACTCATAATCGGTATTAATAACCGGCATCAACAATCAGCCTCGACAATGTGGATATTTAGCCAACATTATCCCCAAGGAATGACCCACATAGAGCCTAACATATAGTGGACCCATGGCCTCATGCGATGACCTAATATACAACACTATGGGCCTCACTTAAGAGCTTAATACACACCACGATGGGCCTCTTACATGGGCCTAATATATATCACAATGGACTCCATCGCCTGGCCCTCAAATGCATCACAATATGCCTCATCACATAGACCTCATATTCATCACATTAGGCCTTAAACATGGGTTGCATATACATCACATAGGTCTCGACAATCGGCCTTGGTAATCGAAATCGGCCTTGACAATCGAAATCGGCCTCAACAATCGGAATCGACACTTGAAATCGGCCGAGATACTCGGTCTCGACAATCGGAATCGACCTATATAATCAGCCTTAGCAATTAGAATCGGCATCGATACTCGGCTTCGACAATTGGAATCGGTCTCGACAATCGAAATCGACCTCGAGACTCGGCCTCAATAATCAGAATAAGCCTATACAATCGGCATTGACAAATCGGAATCGGCCTCGACAATCGAAATCGGCCTTGATACTCGGCCTCGACAAATCGAAATCGGCCTATACAATCGGCCTTGACAAATCGGAATCGACCTCGACAATCGAAATCGGCCTTGACAAATCGGAATCGACCTCGACAATCGAAATCGGCCTCGATACTCGGCCTCGACAAATCGGAATCGGCCTATACAATCGGCCTTGACAAATAGGAATCAGCCTCGACAATTAGAGTCAACCTCGACAATTAGAGTCAGTCTCGACAATTAGAGTTGGCCTCGACAATTGGAATCGACCTCGACAATCTGACTCGGCCTCAACAATTGGAATCGGAATTGGCCTCAACAATCAGAGTCGGCCTCGACAATCAAAGTCAGCCTCGATAATCAGAATCGGCCTCGACAATAGGAATTGAAATCAGCCTCGACAATCAGAATCGGTCTCGAAATCGGAATTGGTCTCGACAATCAGAGTCGGCCTCGATAATCGGAATCGGTGAGAATGGCGTCCTACCATCAAGGCCTAAGGGAAGGTCACAATGTGGACATTCAATGATCATTGTCAATTAATGTATACATATAGCTAACATCGCTCCTAAGCAGTGGCCCACATAGGACCAAACATATAGTGGGCCCACGGCCTCACACAAGGGCCTCATATATCACATCGAGCCTTATCAAATAGGTCCCAAGTACATCTCATTGGGCCTTATCGAATGGGCCCCCAAATACATCAAATCGGGCCTCATCAAGTGGGCCCCTAATACATCAAATGAGCTACATCAATGGGCCGCACTAATATATCAAGGTGGGCCTCAGGGATGGGCCACTAATATATCATGGTGGGCCATAAAAAAATCATATTGGGCCTCAACAAAGGCCACAAATACATAGCTAGTGGGCCCTGCTCATGGGCCCTTAAATACACCACATGGGCCATATAAACATCAAGTGGGCCGCATTACATGGGCCTCATATACAACACGTCAGGCCCCATGGACGGGCTACAAATTCATCGAGGTGGGCCCCATGGACGGCCACAAATATATCAAGGTGGGCCTCACTCATATGGGCCACACCAAAAATCATTTCAATAATTGTAGGTGTAACATGTGTATCACTGCACACATGGCCCACGAATGATGATCAGCACTGGGCAAACATTGTCCATATAAATCTACACCATCCAAACATTGTCCAGCACCGTCCAGTACAATCTGGATGGTGTGGATGAAATAAATACATCAAGGTGTGGTCCACCATCCAGATCACTGGACGGTGGAGATGGGACACAAATATCCCAGTAGGTCACATCGTCCCACACAGTGGACGGTGTGGATTAATCCCATACATTACATGGTAGGCCCCACACGTGTGGTCCTCACGCGTGTGGATGGATGGATATAACACGGCTCGAGCAGGGACCACAGAGCTTACTGCGTCAAAGCAGCAACTATAACTGCTAATATGGGGCCCACCGTTTAGGTGTTGATGAAGTACACATAGCATGGTGGAGTCCACGCATGTGTGGGTCCCACGGCTGCAATGCAGCAGATATATATCATATATATACATATATAATATAATATAATATTATAATATATAACAGGTGTGAGGTATGCCACCGTCCCACCGTCCAGGAATTGGACGGTGAGGATGCAACACATTCATCATGATAAGCCCCACATCTGGGCAATGGACCATGTGGATGAAACAGATGGACGACTTATATATAAAACACATACATCAGAGAGGGTCCCACCCAACCACTGTCTAGATGGACGGATTGAATAAAACACATACCTCATCTGTGGGACTCACCCCACACGTGGCACTGAATGGATGGACGGTTGAATGTAACCCATACATCACGGTGGTCCTCTCAACAGTGGACAGTGTGGATCTCACACCAGAGAGGTGGGTCCCAAATATGCTGACATCAGCAGCAACTGTTGCTACTACAACAGAGTAGATGCACGGCATGGATAAAATCCACATCTCAAGTGGGTCTCACCGTCCAGATTTGCTGGACGGTGTGGATCTCACATCAAGGTGGGCCACGTCCCACATGAATGGCCACCACATCAGGGCCCACCGTCCCTACGGATGGACGGTGTGAATACAACAATTACGTCATGGTGGGGATCCACTGTCCCAACCAGGGACGGTGTGGATGATGTAGCATAGTCCAGATTTCTCTGGACGGTGGGAGATTTAACGCATTAAGGTGGGTCCCACCCACACGTGGGCCACCCCACACAGCGTGGATAGAATGTATGAATCATGGTGAGCCACACATAAAAAGGGAGAGAGAGAGAGAGAGAGAGAGAGAGAGAGCGATGGAGATGGAAGGGACCCTGCCACTATGGGTCCCTCTTTGATACAAGGCATACATCAAGATGGGTCTCATTACAAGTGGGCCCTCAAATCATCAAATCCAAGCAAAAACATATAAATCTAATCTTAGGAAAGCACCCACCTTTGATCTTCTCCTCCTCCTTCTGCCAAAGCATCCTGGAGCTTTAAAGGACGAACTTCAACGGTTGAGATTGGTTTTGGAGGGTGGGGATGGGAGATAGGAAGTGAACCACACAAAGCTCTTTCATGGAGCTTGCTTGGACGTGGGCTGCTTGGGAGGAAATGAGAGAGAGAGAGAGGTGTAAGAGCGAGAGGGATGAGTGAGTGATGGGGTGTGATGGGTGAGTGAATGATGGATGTGTACTTGTATAAGAGAGAATGTTAACTTTTAGGGAGGGTGGTTATACTTGGGGATGGGATGGAGTGATGGGTTATACTTTGATTGATTGATGTGACGCGTTGTAGAGATTCTCTCGTAATTGTAACGCATGATGTTTTCCTCGAACTAAACGTGGGCCCATATCTCCTGGCCCGGGTATCGCCTCAGTGCGCGAGACGCGGCGCCAGAACCGAAACGATGGCACGGTCGCACTTGTACAAGTCTCGGGTCGATTCGACTCAGATATACAGGGCTCGGCTTAGGCTCGCGCGTAAACACTGGTTATAGGTCGTGGGTCGCTGAAATTCGATCCAGAGGACCGCGGAAGCCTACGAAATGGTATGGGCTTGGATATGGGTCTACAACATGCCAGAACTGATTAAGTTCGATTCAAATCATGACCATTGACCCCTGACGTCAAGATAAAGCAGTGTTTGGTCATGGTTCGACCATCTGTCTATTTAGCTAACTGTCGATTGTGCAATCAGGTGATTTACGGAAGTTGTGGCTCTTCCTCTAATGAGTTCTTTATTGGCTTGGCAATCAAAGACATTCAAATGTGCATCAATTGTATGGTTGAACCATGATAAATAGAAGATGAACATGAAAATAAGTGAGACTTACCACTACAACAGTATCACTAACCTAACTGAGACTAGTAGGGTGCTTCATTGAGAAACATGTTGATGAGTAAGGTAAAAGCAATGTCGAAAAATACAACTACGGTCAGCCCAGTGTAGGTAGACAATTCCTAAGGCTAAGATCTTCCTTCAAATCTGGCACGGGGGCACAGATGGAAGGGAATTGCAACTATTGGTTATAGCTAAGGTCGGTCCGGCGTGAGCATAAGGATGGAGTAGAATACTCCTAAAGATTAAAATACCTCACAACAAATGAGCGGTGGGGATGATAAGTTAAGATAGATAAATAACTTTGAGTTGGTTCATAGTTTATTGGTTTTAGGTTTGATCGTGGATGGTTCTTTTCGAATCAACATCCTCTATTTATAGCCTCATTGGATGAAGTGCCACGTCACGCCTTCATGTGTAACTAGATGTATAGGAGTGATTACCTTTTCTCGATCGTGATTTGTCTTTACAGAATGCCTAGAACGTGCTCTAGTGCTGATGTAGCCCTAATGGTTACTCGTACTTATCTAGAAATTGCATAAAGGCTAAGGCTCTCAGAAGATATGACCTATCTCACTTATCTCCAAGCGTGCTAAAAAAGATATCATATACGCCACATGTCTCCTTATACACCATCGATCTGGTTCTACCATAATTTAGTACAAACATTGCCCCCTCACGTTTCTTTCCATTTGACAAAGAATGGTAGGAAATGTGAAATTGGCTTTCAACTTCTTGCCAAGTGAGCAAAATCCTCATTATAACATTCAAATGACGTCTCCCACGGTCGTGTAAACGGACCTATATAGTCAAAAGCCAGTCAACAAAATTAAGAAAGACAACATCATAGAGGAGGCTTTGAGTGATCCAAATTCTATAAAAGAAAGTTTATTAATCAAAGAAATGTTTGCAAATGCAAAAATTTTGTATGAAGATCTCAATTTTGAGCAGGCAACAAACTCGAAGAATGCAAAAAATCCTGAGAAAATTGGGGTAACCACAGTTACTTTCAGAACATTGCCACCATTATGAGTAGACTGTAATATGGTGTTCATGCTCCCGCTAAATTTCTTGGCTAAACCGACTCAACCGAGTAATATCGAAGGAAATGTCGAAGAGACGGGAGTGACCCTGATTACAAAGAATGCGATAACCTTGGAACTTGTAAGTTGTGAAGGCGTGACCACCATCACCAATGAGCTAGGATTATGCACAGAAAAAGGTGGAGTTCAACCAACCTTCTCATGAGATGTCGCAACATATTAAGCCATTATTCATATCAGCACACATAAACGGGTGTCATATCCCCTATATCACTATGAATGAGAGCAATGCTATTTATCTATCTTAGCTTAGCTTTTCATTCCCATCGCTCATCAGCCATGAGGTGTTTGTCTCTAAGAGTAGTCCAATCCGTCCCTACGCTCACACCAGACCGACCTTAGTTATAGCCAGTAGCTGTAATTCCCTTCCATCTGCGCTTGTGTGTCAGATCTGAAGGAAGATCTTAGCCTTAGGAATTGTACACATATGCTCATATGTTGGACCAACTATGGTTTTAATTTTCAGCATTGCTTTTACATCACTCATCAGCACGCTGCTCCGCAAAGCACCTTGCTACTCTCAGTCAGGTTGGAAATCCCATTGTAGTGGTGGGTCTCACTTATTTCTTTGCTCATCTTCTATTTATTTCCGTTCAACCATACAATTGTCGCACCTTTGAAAGTCCTTGATTCCCGAGGCAACAAGGAACTCACTAGAGGAAGAGCCCCAACCTCTTCAAATCACCTGATAGCACACTCGACGATTGGCTGAATAGACAGACAATCTAACCACGACCGAACACTACTGTATCTCGATGCCAGGGGTTGGTGGTCACTATTTGAATCAAACCTAATCGATTATGGCACGCTCGCAAACTTCACATGCATCCCATATGGACGAATTAGAGATCAACACCTTCATGGCACACCAGGCGGGACATTTCAAGATAAACCCCTTTGACAACTTTTTGGTCATGGCACGTCTGGTGGGATGTCATTTGAACCATTAAGGTTGGTTTGGCGTAATCACATGGACGAATTGGACTACTCATAGAGACTAAAACAACTCACGGCTAATGACCGATAGGGATAATAAGCTAAGCTAAGATAAATAAACAACATTGCACCAGTTGATAGTAGATTAGTTTTGAGTTTAATGGTGGATGCTTCTCTTTGGATCCGCCTTTGCTATTTATAGCCTTCCTTGATGAAGCGTGGAGACAACCGCTTGTCCACATGGCACCTTCAAGTGTAACCAGCTGTAAAGGAGCGGCTATATTTTCTCGATCATGATTTCTCTTTACCAAATGCCCAAAACATATGCTCTAGTGCTAACATAGCCCTTACGATTAATCATATTTATACAGAGATTGCATAAACGCCAAGGCTCTCAGGAGACATGACCTATCTCTCATATCTCTAGTACGTGCTTAAAAAGCTATCGTTTATGCCACGTGGCTCCTTCTACACAGTCAATTTGGTTCTGCCAGATTTTGGTACGAATAACTTGCTTTAATGAAATCTTGTTTTTGCAGAGAGTGCTTTAACTCCTCTTCAAGTTAAAGTCATTTATACCACATGTGGCATAGATGCTACCTGGGTCTCTTGGACTATTTGATTTGGGAACAATATTCTTAGTACGCAATTAGGATTCTGTCCATCATTTAGTGTGTGTGTGTCGACACGTGGCGACATTTTATTGGTCTATGAGAGTGCTAAAAATAGTTGCAAACACAACTAGTGGGATGATAGCTGGATAGCAGAAAAGAATGTATAGCCATTGATAAATAACAAATACAAGTGTGGTCCACTAGATGGTGAATATAATTGGTTTATGCATAAGGTGATCCTCATTATACGAACAACTAATGGACGGATCAGATGCCTTATGCACATCAAAGGTTGAAAGTTGCCTACTGGGTGGATGGTAGCTTATGGTCCAACTGGTAAGACCCAAGACCTTCACAATGATTGATGACTCCCTTGTGACTCATCTGAGTCAACTCGGTCAAGTCCACCACCAGTTGAGATTGAGAATAGAGAGTGACTTCGTACGATTTGGCCTAGTCATCCCCAACTCAGATAAGACTCCACTCGACCCACAACTTAAACAAGTCTTGACTAAACTTAGGCTGAGATTTTAGTCGACATGACCCAATAGGCTTAAGACTCAAGGCCCTGTTGTACCCTATTTTTGACTATTTTGAGAAAGCCAATAGGAGGAGGACGCGTGGCGTTATATGAGTAATATAAAGTGGATAAAAAGATCTTCAAAGATTTGGAGCACTTTTTATGGATTACAACTAGTGTAAGGCTAGTACTACACGTCAGTGGTTGGTCAACGAAGTATTGTGGTTGATATTAAAAATAAAAATAAATAAATAAGCGTGGTAAGTGGTCGACATGGAAAGATGTGGAGCGTGATCGAGCTCTTTAAAATATAAAAGGTGATCGAGGGCAACCAAAACAAAACCTTGGCTGATAGAAGTGATGCGGCCAAGAGATATTTAAAAGCAGAACGGGAGAGGGATATGTCAAGGAAAGAAGGATTTAGAAAACTACATGTCAGTGGTTCGGATGTCATATTAAAGAGAAAAACATCTAGAAGAATTAATACTACATGTCATTAAACGACCGACAAAAGCAATGCGACCGATGTGTGGCTGATGAACGATTAGCAATCAAAGTAGAGCTTTCTCGAAGAAAGAGGAACAATTACAAAAGGAAAACGTAAAAAGAAAATGATTTAGAGAGAGGCTTTTAGACTGCCGTAACCGTTGCAGTAATGGGAAAAGAATCTAGAAGAATAAACTACAACAAAAATCTATAAATAGCAGAGGAATCTGACAAAGAAAATCCAAACCAATCCAATCTCAACCAATAAACAATAAACAAATCAATCAAATCCATTAATCTACTTAATCTGGGCTTATCCTAGGAATATTGGTAATTCTTAGCCATAATTTTTAGTTGTAATTCAAGTCTACGTTCATATACTGGATTTGTTCTTTATACAATATCAAGCATTGTTTTCAAGAGACGCATTATTTCCGTTACTCTTTTTAAATGATTGTGAGATTATTATTTTTTTTTGCTTGATTTACATCGGTATTTTGAATGTCATTTCTTGTGGAAAGCGCAAAGTAGCTCATTTTCGGATAAAGAACCCCACCCTCCAATTATCACTTAGTCATTATCAAATTCTCCAAGTGGTTGTGTAAGGATCTAATCCTTTTAAAATTTTGGTCATATCCATTCATATTGGGTATATCTACTTATTTCGGCGCCTGAGGTCAAAGTTGATTGGTTTGGATTAAGCCGTTGTATCAATTCTAGCATGCCCGCACACACTACACGTGACAGAAAGCAAACCGAAGTGTCAACTAGCCCACACCACCAACCCTCCAAGTCATGCAAATCAGACTATCCTAACCATCCATTTTGTCCAATGACATTTTCATTTCAACCACCCATTTGATTGGGACTAGTCAGATGAATCCGATCAGTGAAATTGTTGGGTGTGGCCCATCCCCAGTGGGCAGAAGATTTGGATGGTCTTTTGTTGAACTATGGCGATCTAGAGTTGAATTTTCATCTTATTGTTATATTCCAGGGGCCCGTTTGGATGTCCCAATTGCAATTATCAGCAAAATAAATGGATGTTATCAAGTTGTAGTTTCCTAACATAAAATTCATCTAGATTATTTATCAAGCATCCTGTTTCTATACATGTGGCCCACAAGCACAAGATCCAGACGGTTCATATTTTGGCCACACCATAGATGGGCCATATCCTCGAGTGGCCCACATGATGCCCACATGATGCCCATGTTGGTGGTTGGGCCCAAATACTGAGTGGCTAGGATCTCGCACACATGTGGCCACTTCAAAAGGCTGGCATAGGCCCAACTTCCACACAGCAATGGCCAATAGCCGTTGGTATCTTGGGCCCACGACCATGCTTGATAAGGACCCAATCTAGGCCCATTTACATGTTCCAAGAGCTGGCTTAGGCCCAACTTCCACCCATCATGCCATAGTGGGCCTAAATTTCAGGCCCAACTATTAAATGGGCCAGGCTCAATTCATGAACAGATCAGGACTTAAGTATGAATCATCACAAACCATCCTAGCCATCCAATCTATGAAGAGAAACTAAACCAACCATTCGAATGGTTTGGATCTGTCCATTGGTCATCCATGAAGTGGGCCCTTTACCAACCCATGGCATGTAGTGTGAGCCATGCATGCCATGGAGCATGGGCAATATCATGCAATAGGGTTTTAGTAGTCTGGCCCACATGCAAGTCATGGCCCACTAAGTGCACTTCCCTGGTAAATAACTGGGTCCGCCTTCATCTTTCACTGCGTGGCCTAGATGTGTCAATAGAGTTGGGCATCGAATCGAGTCGGACCGAGTTAAGGTTGACCCAGCTCTATCCGATTTTGAAATAGGCCGACTTGAACTCGACCCGACTTAGTGCCAAGTCCAACATGCCTGACCCGATCCGAGTCCAAGACTAGCCTGGACTAATCTGGACCGAGTTCGACCCAGTTCAAAAGAATGAGTCGGGTCAAGTAGGCACCGAATCGGATCGAGAAATGAGGGAGATGAGGAGGAGGGTGGCGATGGTGGTGGGTGGCTGCCGGGTTTGGAAGCGGAGGAGGATGATGGAGGGGAGAGAGAGAGTGTTTGGGATTGGGTTTGGGGTCAGGGTCCGGTGCGACGGATAGGGTTAGAGATACTTACAAATTATGATTTTTTATTATATATATATATACTCGAATCCGAGTCGAGTCGGGTCAAGTTATTAGGTAACTTGGACTCGACTCGGTTTGAGTTTGGATTAGGTGAAGCCTAATTAGTTCGGACGGACTCACCCATTCTTTTTGAATCGAGTTGGGTCTGAACGAGTCAGACGAGTCACAATTCGAGTCGTCCCATGCCCAGCTCTATGTGTCACATTGTCATTTTCAAAGGCACAAGGGATTGTTATGGGCCTGATTTCAGGTCGGATGGATAATTACGGTGGGCCACCTCCTATCTGAAAGTTCTTTCTGGCCCAACCCATATATGTATATTATGGGGCACTTGGGCTCGAGTTAGAGGACGACAGATGACTACCCAACGAATAAGTGGGCCACCTTCTCGGGCCTGGCCCATCTCTGACGTGGCACATTGTCAGCCATGATCCTTAACTCGGCCACCATGTGACTACGAAAATATGGAATTTTTTTTATGGGTCAAGCTTATCACTGTTAGATCAAGATCACACAAGCATTCGACGGCAATGGGCCGGCTAGGTCCAGCCCTTGGTGGGCCTTACCTAAGCCCTAGTCCCTAAGCTCCAGCTCCATGTAGGGAAAATATTTAAAAGATCAACGGTTTGAAATAGTTCAATTTAAAACTTTTTTTTTTTTGGGTACTTCATCTACAATGGGACCCATCGTATAAACGGTTTGGATCGATGAATCATGACCTGGATCCAATGGATGCCTTTAAACTACACATCTGCGGTGAACGACAACTGTTCACAAGTTTAATTAAACCGTCCTTTTTTTATATATGGGTGGTCCACTTGATGAGTGGACTAAGCCATTCATCATTGTCCCAGCCCTAGATTTCAAGGCCGGGCCCAGACCTATGGCCATGTTTATGGGCCCATGCCCTGGCTTTACCTAATTGCCACCTTGCTCTATTACCATCTATAAGTTTCTCATTAGTGGGCCCGGTCAGGATTGGGATCGTTGATCAGATCTAGGATGGCCCACCTAGTAGACAGATCTCATAACCCCAAACAATTATGGACGGCCCAAATCCATCTAAGAGGTAGGGTTGGGCCATGTGTCAGGCTGGTGGACCCAATCCTACTTAAGAAAGCATGGGCCAGGTTTTCGAATGGTGGGCCAGACGCATGGTAGCCTGACATTTTGGTTATCTTAACCGTTGTTATGATTAGAGTTGTACACCAACAGAGTTAGCTCGGTTAACTCACTTGATTCGACTCGAAAAAGCTCGACTTGACTTGGTTCAAAATTGAGTTCGAACCATTTTTGGGGCTTGGAAAATTTTTGAGCCGAGTTCAAGCTTTTCCGAATTGACTCGGATCAAACCCTATCTTGAATCGAACTCGAATTGAACTAGTTCGGTGACTCGGTTATTTTGATATTGATGTTGCTCACCAAGTGTTCGATGAAATGACTCAATGAAGTGTTGGATGGTGGCAAGGAATGTATAAATATGAAACAAATATCATTGTATCTTGATTTTGATATTGCTTACTGAGTATTTGATGAATTACCTGCATACTGATGTTGTTGTTTTACATACTGTGAGAAATTGAAGGTGCACCCCATTTGTTTGAGAAAATACCGCATGTGCTCGATCATGGGTCAAACTATTCCAACTGGCCTGAGCTGCTGACCGAATTGAGCAGATCCGGCCAGTCAGGGCTCGAGGACTGAGCCAAGCCGAGTTCTAGGTGGGTCAACTAGCGGCTGAGCTGAGTCAAGCTGTGCCAAGCTCGACTCGGTTGAACTCGTGTACAGCTCTAGCTGATATGATAGGGGCACCATCCATGGTCGTAAAGGTACAATCCATAGCCTTTAGATAGACGGCTGATAAGAAAACAAAGTAACGGTCTAAAATACACCAGGTTTTGACGGTCCTAATCACTTCTGCCTTTGATCGGACCTTCTCTGGTCCATCTTGAAGTGAAAGTTTCCGTGACCCGCTCTACATCACACATTGATATCAGCTGTAATTTTCAGGACACGCTCCATCCATCAAGAGTACAACACTTTGGACGGCCTAGATTGACTTGCAAACATGCCTCCATAAAAATCTCGTGCGTTCTTGTGTATGAATTACGCTGCTCCCTCAGAGTAGGGTAAAAATTCCTCAATTATTAAAGTCAAATGCATGCTAACTCATACATCTGAGTAAGTATTGAAAGGGGATTCTAAAGCTAACCCTGAATTAAAAGCAAAAGAAAAAAAAAAAAGGTAAAGTAGTCATGCGTTGTGAACGGCACCTATCCAAAGATAGTCTTCCTTTAAAGATAAGCCACACGTGAACATGGCACACGTGTGCAATGTGATCTGGTAGTGGGTCCCACCATGGATGTGACCATAACCAAAAGCTCACTGGTCTGGGCTGGCTTGCCAGACCAGTGCAATGTTTACAAGAGGTATCTAGTCCAACTGTTTGGACCACAGATTACGGTCCATCCAATGGATAGCTTCTAATCTGTTGAGTTTTTGTGAAATCCAATCCTTCCAATAGTTTGAACCCTTCATGATGATCATATAAGGCATAATTCAACACTATCCACTCACTGGGTGGACCACACCATAAGAAACAGTATAGCCATTGATAAGTAGCAAAATACAAATGTGGTCCACCCGATCAGTGGATAAGATGTTCCTTATGGTGGGGAAAATATATTGGATGTTTTAATTAACCCATGCACTTAACAGGTTGGAAATTATACACTTGATGTACTGTAACCTGTGGTCCAACCGGTTGGACTTGAGACCTTTTCGGTTTAAAATATCGTTATCACCTTTTCGTCCGTCAACGATACGAGCCGGTTTCGGTGGTGACCCGATTCGGCGCACCGAAATGAAATTGAGAAGTACTTTGATACTCTGGCAGAGCTCCATAGATGATACGCAGGCAATTAGAAATTATTGGTATATTGCATATGTGGAAAAAATAAATTTAAATCATCCGTCCAAATTATAGGAAAGAGTTTAGATGCATCACAAGAAAATTTTTAATATTATATGATTATCTAGCTATTAGATTGTTGGACATTTATTGGACGGCTAAAAGTGAAAAATATCCAGTTGTCTTATTTCAAACATGTTTCCATGAATCAGCGTTTAAGATGTTTCAACAAATCTAATTTTTAGCGTGTAATTCAGTAACAGTGGGATCTACAATTTAGTCGGATTAATTCGAGTTAGAATACGCCACGTAGACCATATCTAGGTGCCTGTGTATCAAGTGGTATACGCCGCAAGGGCCAGAATATCAAATAGCTGGCCAAAGTTTAATCATTGCACCAATGGCTCGTTGCTGTATGGGTGGGGTCGGGTTTGGATCACGGGCTGGATCCAAACCCGACCCGTTTAATAAATAGGTCTTAGATATAAGTCCAAAACCTAGGGGCGCGGCCTTCACCGTGGGGCCCACCTTGATGTATTTATTCTATATCCACACCGTCCATCCGTTTTTCCACATAATTTTAGGGCATGAACAGAAAAATGAAGCAGATCCAATTATTCAGGTGGACCATACTATAAAAAGCATGGGTGATTGAACATCCTTCCATTACAAACTTTCTAGGGCCCACCATAATGTTTACATAATGTTTATTTTCCATCCAAACTGTTGATATGGTCACATAAAACTGGATGAATGAAAAAAGAAAAAAACAAATATCAGCTTGATCCAAAACTTTTGTGGGCCGTTAATGGTCAATCACCACCGTTTCCTATGGTATGGTCCACCTGAGAATTGGATCTGCTTCATTTTTGTATTCATTAACTAAAATGATCTGAAAAAATGGATGGATGGTGTGGATATAGAATACATACATCAAGGTGGGCCCCCCGGTAAGGGCCGCACCGCACCGCACCGCACGGCTGTAGACAGGCGGCCCACCTTACCTACAATCAGCACCGTAGATCAGTGGGTAGACCCATTCAAGAATGATCAGATGGCTATGGAAATGTCACCATAATTCTCTGCGGCCCACCTCTCTAATCATCAAATGTTTATTTCCATAATGCAGGGAGAAGCCCAAAGAGGCCTTAGGACTCTCTGCATGCAACTATGGAAGTAAATGGGCCGGGCTGATTTTTATAAAAGCCAGCCCATGATCTAAATAATTCGTGTCCGTCCATCAGGTGTGTCCCACCGGTTGGGTTAGGCTTGGGTTGAAAATCCTCAACCCAATCCTCACCAGCCCAAATCAGGTGGGCCAAATGAATGAAATATGTAAACGGCTGAAATAAACTTGGCAGACTTTCTTAGCCGTCTATCTGCTTCCATGATGTTTGGTGGGATTCTCAGACATGGTGGGGCAATCCTGATGGACAGCTCGGGTGTTTCACACGTGTGCTGCATTAGCAGATGTGGTGGTGTACCGATCGGACCCGATCATGAATCGAATAGGGTTAGTTGGATATGACTCGGACGAGTCATCAAACCACTTGGGTCTATCTCAGTGGATCTAGGCCAACGGGTCATGTGTATTGAACACTAAATCGTAACCAGCCAAAATGTTGTCCCTACCTTGAGGATTCATGGGTGCAAAAATCAGGCTAATGTAATGTTGCACTTGATTCAATTAAATTGGACCATTCGTATAATCAAGGGTCTAGATTTTTCATAAGTGTGTGAATAGAATGAGCACGCATATTAAAGTCTGTTTGACTCAAGGGTTGATTGAACTGTTAATATCCCCTTTTCTAAGACAGACATATTGGAGATTGGGATCAAAGATTTGGAGTCTTCTCAGCCACGAAAATTGCATTCTCTTCAAGCAATTAAAGAAAGAAAAGGAAGCTAATTCCTCTAGATGAGGATTTTTTTTATTTTTTTTATTTTTCTTTTTCTTTTCTGAGGACAATAAATGTGAGTCTATAAAGTTAAAGTACTTATTCTTTCACTAACACTTTAAGTTTTAAACAATTTTTGAAAAATAAAAGAAAGATAAGCGAGTGTGCTTGATATAGGGCCTCAGCTTTTCTTCAATTACTCCTTTTATACATCGTTAAAGCAGTGATACCCTCGTTAGGATTTTCTTGTTGCTTTTGTATCATTCACGCTCACATCATGATTCTAGATATGACAATCTCTTTGGTTATTCCGGAACTGGTGACTTGAATTGGGAAGAAATACTCTGCTTAGATTCAGACTTCCTATCTTCTCATATCTTAATCTATCGCGATGTGTCCATGGTCCATTAGGGATCGGGCCAAAATTTGTCAAAATCCCTCAGATTAGGACAATTAGATGTAGGATGGGATACAGATCAATCATGACCACTTTACATATCTAATGACATTATGCTAAATGGATTTGGCCAAATGTCAACAAAAGGTGTCAAATAATCTAAATCAAGCCTCATCCGGCTTTTTCACTATCCATCGCAAGCTGGGTTTAGATGTTAAGAATGATGGATGGATCGAATCTGTCATATCCTGACCCCAAAGGTTCCTGATCGAAATGCGACTCTACCAGCATTTGGATATTCTATCTCTTCCTATCTCCAAATCATTGGAGAGACTATATCTTGCCTTCTCATTTAGCTCTCCTCAAACCAATTAGATTGGACAAGAACTTGATCTCTTGATGTTTACAATCTTATCAATTGTTGCTACTTCTCCGTACAATTACATGAAGATTTCCCATTTTGGAAAGACTATAGGATATTGCTGATAAAGATATATCTCTAAATTTTTAATGAATTTATTCTTCAGTAGGTCTTTTATAAATGTGATAGTACCGTTTCGTTGTAATAAACACGATGATAATAACAAGACGTTTCCTCGTAAATAAACACGACCATGTAGCATGTGATGATTGATTTCCATGAAGACAAACTTAATTAAAAACCCTCATATTTGCATTTATAGCAAATGTGTATCAAAAAGCAAATGCTAATCAGGCTACTCTCGGTTGAGAGTATTTTCTAATGCCACGTCGGGTGGTGTTAACACGTGGTGGATATCGATTGGTCTACATAACTGAAGCCCAAGATGAGTGTAAACATGGGAAGTGGATTGGGTGGTGTACCACACACCAGCGATATAGCCGGTGTAGGTACTGTCGTGCCAAGACGAGCGCTGACGCGGTTCAAAGGAGATCAGAGTTACTACATGGGCCCCAAAATGATGCATTTATTATATCCACACCGTTCATCCATTTTTTGATATCATTTTAGATCATGAACCAAAAAATGAATCATATCCAAATCTCAACTGCACCACACCACAAATAGCAGCTGGGATAATGATTTTCACTGTTAAAACATTCGTAGGGCCTACCATAACGTTTATTTTCCATCCAATCTATTAATAAGGTCACAAATACCTGTATGAATAGGAAAAACAAATATCATATTGATCCAAAACTTCTGTGACTCCCAAAAGGATTTTCTGCAGTGTGGTCCACTTGATCTTTAGATCTTTCTAATTTTTCGTCTCAAGCCTTAGGAAGAGCTCGCCAAGTGTATGGACGGTTTGGATATAACACATATATCAGGATGTGACCCACAGAACTTGCTGACGTGAATACATCAGCTACATAGCTAGATAGCTGCTTATGTGGTACACCAGCTCATTAGGTGGGCCACGTGAGTCAGTGCATCGCTGTCCATTGGTTTTATCTGGTGCGAACCCTCTGGATGGATATGGCCGATTTTTCATGCCAAACGGTTATCAATGTGGGGCCCACCTTTTACGTGGCTCAGATTCCATATGCACGTGACACGTTGGCAGTATGTATCCATATCTTGCACAAACAACAGGAATTCAATCAGAAAATGGACCACCGAGAGTACCACATAAATGCACGTGATTTGTCTCCACCGAGAGTAAGCCATGTGAAGTGACGCTGTCCTAATTTTGGGAGTATTTCAGAGGGTGAAATGCAATCTAGTTCGTCCAGGTCGTGGGGCCCACTTTGGATAGATGAGTAGCACAAAAATAGCATCGACAGGATGATCTTGATCATTTATTTTGTCTGTTGAATTTGGACCATTGATAGTCTTAATGTTAACAACAATAAAGGAGGAGGATTACTCCATGCAAGAAGCCATCTTGGTTTTCAACAGTCTTTATTAACTTATTGTGCCACGTGTAGGGTGGATCTTGGTATTTAAACTTTGTACGCGCGAAATATTAGGTTGGGTATATCAAAGTCTGGTGGGGCCACTAGTATATCCTTGTAGCATCCACACCGTTTATCAGTTTTGTGGGCCGATGGTAGGACATGAGCCCAAAAACTTGGTATATCCAACATTCAGGTGAAGTCACGTGGTAAGAAACAATGAGCTTGAATATATATCATTGAAGCTTTAGGGGACCCACAAAAGGTTTTTTCCTCTATGAGGCTGCTATTTGAGTTTTCACTTAATCCCAGTGAGCATCACTCGGTGGGGCTCAATGTGGATTGTGTCTTATCTACACCATTCATCCATTTTGATTTCATGGCATGAGATCAAAATTGAAGCATATCCAAAGCTCAAGTATACCATCCCACATCTAGAGTTGTACATGAGTCGAGTTAGCTCGGTTAGCTCGGTTGACTCACCTCAGGTCAAAATTGGATCCAGAGGGAATTAAGCTGATTTTTAGAGCTCGAAAAAATTTTGAGCCGAGTCTGAGTTTGCTCGAGCTCGGCTCGACTCGAATCAAACCTCAATTCAAATCGAATCAATTAGGTGACTTAGCTATTTTGATATTGATGCTACTCGCCATGAAATGACTCAATGAATTATTGTTTCAGGATGTGTATACTATTCACGAGATCAATTAATAGTGAGGAATGAATGAACACGAAACAAAGCACTAAAAATACACATCATAAAATTGTCACATATCTTGATTTTGATTTTGCTTATAGAGTGTTTGATGAAATCGTCATAAATAGTTGCTACTGTTTTGCATTATGTGAAAATTTGAATATACAATCAAAGTATTTGAAAAAATGCCGCACAAGCTTGAGCTCAACTTGCCGCACAAGCTTGAACTCAACTTGAAATGGCCCAAGCTGTTGACCAAGTTGGGCAGAGCTGACCAGGCAGGCTTGAGGATTGAGCCGAGCCAAGCTTGATACCCGGATGGACTCCATCACTCCACCGACATAAAACAATGTGGATAACTACACCCATTGTGGACACCGTTCATAAGATCACAGCGATATAAATGAAGGGAAAACACAAATACCAGCTTCATCCAAAACTTCCGTGGACCTCAAGAAGTTTTCAAAGGTAGGTGTTCAGTTCACACTATTTCCTGTGGTGTGGTCTACTAGATCTTTGGATATGCTTCAATTTTGGGCCTACACTTAAAAATGATTTGTGAAAACCGATAAACGGCATGGATAAGACATATGTCAAGGTGGGCCCCATAGACTTTACTCAGTGTGTATACAAGACAATGGTGGGACACAACATATCTATAGAAAAGATTAGCAGACCGTGTGCCAACATGTCCAAGTTCTAAGCACGTGCGTACTATTCCAAAATTTGAGGCCACGTTTCATATCATTCATCTTGGTAGGTAAGCCCTAGACAGGTAAGCATTCTTAGTGGTCAGATGATCGGAACCGTCCATGCTGTGGAGTACATACGTTCTATACAGTAAAAAACAAAAAAATTATGATGAACGGATGATTTTGACCAAAATATTACCACTAGATGGATTTAGAACATAAAAAAGAGAAATTTTCAGTGGCTGAGCTTCAACTGTAGAAATCAAAGACTGGGATTATCAGTGATATGTGATGGGTGGATAATATCCTTTTGATTGTTGTAATAAAAATATGAACGGTTCAGGTCAATGAATTATCTCAGCATGTCGGCCACTGGTGGCCACACATACTGGATTCTAAACAGTTGCAAAACGGCCTCCCATAGTAAATGTATATTTCATAAATGGTAAAAAACTCAAGTGATTATAAATAAAAAAGTAGATGATTATATGAAAAAAAATCTTAAAATTTTAAGATATTATATAATACTAATAATTTTTCAAGTGAATCAAAGGCATCTTTGTCATTTGCTGTGATTTTAAATGAGATTCATCGTTTGAGACAAACAAATGTTTCATGCATTGTGATTGGTCCAAGTCATTACCGGCATTGTCAACATTGCTATGTTAAATATAACATATGATGGCGTGGCTTAATTAGATTGCAACAAACATGAATATTTTGTTTGCATGCAACCGAAATCAATGGCATATACTTACGGGGCCCACCCTGTGATTCCGTGACGTCTACTTTATGCATATGTGTCTACCAGCTCATGTTTGGAGGCCAACACAAAAGCACAACAATCTAAAATTCAAGTGGACCACAACAGTGAAAAAAGTAAAGATGAGTCATTCATTTATGAAACCATTACATACATACATATAGCCACATTCTCTACGCCCTAGTTTTGCAGCTATGGGCATATGGGTGGTTTAACCAATCAATTAATCATATGCCTTTTTATACACGGACCATGACATCTCTTTAATTGATCAATTTAAGTGGGGTTAGGTGGAGTTAAGGATCAGATCAAACCCAACCTAACCATAAGAAGACTTGACCTGACCTGACCTGATTTCCAAACCTAACCCGACCTAAATTCTTATCCCTCTATGTTCAACCCTAAACCTAGCCAACACAACCTGACTTGACCCACCTCAATATTCCCAATCTGGCCGAATTTAAATTTACAAACCTAACTCAAACTCAGGTTGGATCAGGTTGATATAAATCCAAGTTGCAGCCCTATTCCAACATTTACATTGTTGGCATGCAAATACATAATTAAGAAGAAATGCAGCAATAATCTACATTCATTGGAGGAAATATTTTTTTAAAAAAATTTAAAAAAAATCAATGGCTTTGGACCAAATAACAATGGGTCCCACATGTATTTCCTATTTGGCAGAAATAAAAACTCAACCCCTAATAAATATCTAAGATAAAAGCAGCTAAATAAATACATAATTCCTATTTGTGAGTTGAATAATCTTAGGTTTTGGTCAAATCAACACAAGTTACATCAAGATGAACAAGTCAACCAGCTTATTTACGGAATCTGTTGATTTTAAGCAAAATCTCAACAAATCAAGTTGACTCGACCAAATTCCAAATGCAAACATCCAAGTTTTGTGAAAGAGAACTGATCACTTGCAGGTGCCTGTACTACTTGTGGTACAAGGCTTTCTTAGCCGTTGGATGAATTAAACCAAGGGCTGGACGCGGATTGAGTACAGGCAGGGGCTCTGAGTGGCCACCGTTATGTATGGATTTTATCCACACCGTCTATCCATTGATTGGCCACCGTGATGTATGGCTTTTATCCACACTGTCCATCCATTTCGCCATATCATTTTAGGTATAAGTTCTAGTTGGGTAGGGGCTGGGGCACTGACTGGCCACCGCCGTATATGGATTTTATCCACACCGTCCATCCGTTTCGTCAAATCATTTAAAGGTAAAAGCCCAAAAACTAGTCAGATTCAAAGTTAAAGTGGACCACACCACAGAAAGCAGCAGTGATAATAACACCCATTGTTGAAAACTTCCTAACGCACACCATGATGTTTATTTCCCATCCAACCTCTTCATAAGGTCACATGGACCCAGATGAGCAAAAGTTCCGTCACCCCAATGAGTTTTCAATGGTAGGCATTTAATCCCCAATGTGTGGTCCACTTGGGCATTGGATCTAACTCATTTTCGGGCTAATACCATAAAATGATATGGCAAAATGAATGGACAGCATGGATAAAACCAAATCCCCTGTCCATACCAAGCACAATTAATACTACCCAATCCACACCCCCAAGGTTTAGCCTTGTACCACAAGTAGCAGTACAGGTGCTTTGAAAAATGATAATAAAATATATTATAACTAAACCTAGGTACATATGTCAAGCTTAAGCTTAAGTCCGTTGAGTAAATCCATGAAGAGTTTACCAACTACCAATTAAAAATAATCGAAATCTTCTTAATAAAATACTAATTTCATAATAAATTTCAATACAATGAAATGCCCATTGTAATACAATATACTATAATTGAAAATACAGTATTGAAATTGTTATAGTAGATTAGCATAATCTCAATATATCTTTTATCTTATAATATAATTATGGACTGGCATATATTCTTTTTTGAAAGATAAGAAATTCTTTTACGCAACCTCTAAATTTGCAAAAGGTTGTGACTTATGCATGTATTATATCTCAATAAAATATATATTCAGTTCTACATGTAGCTCTACATTTAACCCTTGTTTAAAGGGTTCTGATTTATCTGATTGGTGTGTTCTTTTGGTGGCTGTGGACTGCCAATAGTAGAATACCAGTTGGGATAGGTCGGTGGATCCATTAAGAGTTTATTTCAAGGCACGATTCCAAAAATAAAGCAAATTCAAATATTAGGTGGACCCTATCATAAGAAATAGCGGTGATTGAATATCTACCGTTAAAGGCCTATTGAGAGCCACGGGATGTTTATTTGTCATCCAACTTATAGATAAGGTCATAAAAACTTAGATGAAGGAACCACACAGGTATAAGCTTGATCCAAATCTTTTGTAGCCCACAAGAAGGTTTTAATGTTCAGTTACTATTGTTTCCTAGTTCACTTGAGATTTTGATTTACTTTGTTGTTTGTATCATGCTATAAAAACCTAGGTGTGCACACAGGTCGGTTCGGTCAGACTCTAGGGTGAAATTGGAACCAAACCATTCCTAACGGTTCTAGGATTGGAACCAGACCGTTAGCACCCTAGAACCGAACCGGAATCGAATCGTTAAAACCGGTTCGGTTGCAAATCGGTTCCACGATTCTAGGTAAGGACCAGAGAGAGAGAGAGGGCTGCTATAGCAAGTCAGGCAGTCAACATGAATAAGGGCTAGGGGTAGTAGGTTTTTTTTTTTAAAAAAAAAATATAGGTTCGGTTCTACAGTTTGGATCCACGGTTCAGTTCTACGATTCGGTTCGGTTCTACATACCCCCAAACCAAGAACCAAACCGATGTAATCGGTTCTTTGATTTTCGGAATCGGAACCGGAACAAATGCACTCTAGAACTGGAACAAACCGGACCGTACGTTTGGTCAGTTCCGGTCCGATTCTACAGTTCCAGATCGATGTGCACCCCTATCAAAACTGACGACCGGATGGATATAGGGCACATAAATCCAGAGTGGATCCCCAAATTCACCAAGGTGGATGGGATCCTTTGACCATGGAGCCTACCATGATGTATGTGCCTCATCTCCACACCATTTATTCATTCATTTTGAAAACTCGTGTTAGGGCAAGATCCCAAAAATGAAACGGATCCAAATCACAGGTGGACCATAACATAGGTAGAGTTGTACACAAGTTGAGTTAGCTTGGTCAACTCGCTCGATTCGACTCGGAAAAGCTTGACTCGCCTTGGCTTGAAATTGGATTCGGACTCTGTCGAACTGATTTTTGAAGCTCGAAAAAATTTTGAGTTGAATTCGAGCTTGCCTGAGCTCAACTTGACTCAAATCGAACCTCAACTCGAATCGACTCGGATCGAATCAACTCAGTGGGTCGGTTATTTTGATATGAATGTCGCACGCTGAGTGTTTGATGAAATGACTCAATGAAGTGTTGGCGAGGAAGGAATGGATACGTCGGCTATTTGATTTTGATGCTGTAATCCCAAGTGTTTGATTTTGATGTTGCTCTTTAGGTGTTTAATGAAATACCTGTAAAATATTGTTACTGTTTTATATTCTATGAAAAATTGAAGATGCGTTCTACTTATTTGAGAAAATGCGAACATGCTCGAACTCGGCTCGAACTAGCCCGAGCTACTGATTGAACCGAGCCGAGCTGATTTGTGCCAAGCTCAACTCGATTCTACTCTTGTAAAGCTCTAAACATAGGAAATGGTGGTAATTGACCATTAAAAATTTCTCGTTATTGGTCACCAAAGTTTTGGATCAAGCTTATATTTGTATAGTCTTTGTGACGTTATCAACAAGTTGGATAGAACATAAGCTTTCCAATGTCCCCATGAAGTTTTGAATGGTGGGGATTCAATCACAACTGTTTCCTATGGTATGGTCAACCTAAGATTTGAATCTACTTCATTTTTTAGATCAAGCTCTCAAATGATCGATCAAAATGAATGGATGGTGTAGATATATGGAAAATACATCACAATGGGCACGAATGTTAGGGATCTCCGTGGCCAAGGATCCACCCATTTCAGGAAAAGAGATTTTCAAGCTCACCTTTTCAGTTGTCTCGGCAAAACCAATTAGTTTTTTTATTTATTTATCAAAATTCAGATGATAAACACCCCTTGACTTTAAATATTCTGTATTAAAATTTAGGCCATTATCATCCTTAGGTGGGGCACAAAGCATAAATTCTCCACCTACCTTTTTTAGTTACATGGCCCACCTTAGGTATGAAAATAGTCCTCATAAATAATGGATTCAAATTCAAGGAAGAGAAGATTCGCAAAGGCAAGTGGGGTCCTGCTCACCACAAATAGTTGTGTGGCCCACCAAAAGATGGTCGTGATTCTTGCAAATTTTGGTGGATTGCATATACAATTTTTTTTATATGTCTTTTCTTATTAAGTAAATAAAGTGTTGTATCCGCATAAAGTGCGTATAATATATCTGGAGTGGTGTAAAAGGTGGCTCCGACCATGCACATAAATCAGGCTTAGGTGGGCCATCCTTATATAAAAAGAATGAACGGTTTAAATAAAATGCCAATAGGGCATATTCAACATATATGTGTGGCCCATATGAATGGACTGTGTAAATTCTGTGGAGGGCCATCTCCGTATATATGACAATTATTTTTAGTAGAGTTATACACGGGTTAAGTTAGCTTGGTAACTTGCTTGACTCGACTCAAAAAAGCTTGATTCGACCTGATTCGAAATTGAGTTTGGGCTGAGATGAGCTGACTTTTGAAGCTTGAGAAAATTTTGAGCCAAGTTCTAGCTTGAATCAACTCGGATTGGACACCAGTCCAAATCAAACTCAGTTATTTTAATATTGATGTTGCTCATCAAATGTTTGATAAAATGACTTGGTAGTGAGGAAGGGATGGATATGAAACAAATATCCTTGCATCTTGATTTAGATGTCGCCGGCAAAGTGTTTGATGAAATACTTGTAAATTGTTATTACTGTTTCACATACGGTGAGAAATTGAAGGCATACTCAATGCGTTTGAGAAAATACCTCCCGGACTTGATCTTGGCTTGAATTCAGCTTGACCTAACCCAAGCTACTGACTAAACCAACCCAAGCTTGCCAATCACGATTGAGGACCAAGTTGAGCCGAGTTTGAGCTGGCGTCATCCAGTGGCTGAGCTGAGTCAAGCGGTGCCAAGCTCGACTCAGTTCAACTCGTGTACAGCTCTAATTTTTGGTCCATCCGATTTTATTTATGTTGTGGCCCACCTGATGAAAAGCACGGATCCGGACTTGTGTTATATACTGGCACCGGCACCTACGTGTAAATCGATGCCTAATGATGCCTCGGACATATTAATTGCAATGTGATGAACGGTCTTGATTGTTCGATCGGGCAAATTTTAAGCCATGGACTATCTAATAGCAGGGCTCACCATCTAAAAAGCTGGATTAACATGCATGCACGTGTTTCACGTCCAGTGTGCACATGCGTTAAGGTGGTGTTTTCCAGTTCCATTTTCATTTGTTTATTGAAAAATACATAGATGCTCTGGCAGAGTGTGATGGATGATACACAGGCAGTTAGACATTACTGAGAAATATCCAACGTGGTATACAGTTGTTTTTTTTTTTTTCTTTATTATTCTTTATTTTTTGGTTTTTTTGTTTTATTTATTAAACACGCACGCCTTAGTGTAACGTAGTATACAGTTAAATCAAAATAAACTGTCCAAATTACAGTCACATTTTTAGATGTAACACAGACCAAATATTACCTTATCTGATTATTAAAATATTAGATGTTTAGCATTTATTGGACGGTTAAAAATGAATTTTCCAATGGTCTGATTTCAAAAAAAAAAAAAAAAAGGAGTGTCCTAATTCATAGGATAGGATCGTTCAACCAATCTGATTTTTATGCAGCAATTTAGAGACAGTGGTTTACAGAAATTAATCTGTTTGATTTGAATAAATATATGCTAAACGTACAGTTTCTACGTGCCTGTGTATCAAGCGTCGTATGAGACAGAGTATCAAATAACTCCCGTTTCCCCAGTACCATTGATTTGCGGGTAAAGATCGCATGCGATCAAATGTAGACTAATTACCATATGTTCCAGCTTCGTGGGGCCCACCCGTGATGTGTATGTAAAATCAAAACCGTAAATCTGGAGCCTCCTAATGTTCAACCTAGTATAAAAAAAAATATCACTACAAAATCTTAGGTGGGACACACCATATGGAATATGTACACTCACCCCTAAAACCTGTGTATTCACTTGTTATGACCAACTGGAACTTTGAAATATCTTGAATTTCAATATATCTCTTAATAGTGGCGGGGAAAACCTAATTAATGGATTGGATGACTTATAAAAAGTTCTTTGGACCCCACATCCTTTTGGAAGTTTCTATGATCGGTGACCCGACGTCTTTCATTATTCCTTCTTGTGTGACCCACCTGAGTTATGGAGCAGTCTGTATTTCTGGAACTATATTTAAAATTTGGGGTTGAATCTAATCGACGATTTAGATGGAACTCAGTCATCATCATGGGTCCCGCACAGCTCGAACATAGGGTAATTTTCATATATATATGAGCATGAGCAGGTACAGCAAGACGTACCATTGCTGGTCGTCCAATGAGGCCTTTACGGCCGGAAAACGGATTGGCTACTCCCCCTGCCACCAGCCAATGACAGGTGTTCAGTGGTCTGTGGGACCCACCATGACGTATGTGTTTCATCCATTCCGTCCATCTATTTTTATATATCATTTTATGATATCCAGAAAAATGAGGTATATCATAATCAAGTGGACCACGTTACAGGAAACAGTGTTGAATGTACGTCGACCATTAAAAACTTTTTGGGGGCCATAAAAGTATTGGATCAAGCTGATATTTATTTTTTCCCTTCATCTGGGTCTTTATGACCTAATCAACAGATTGGATGTCAGATAAGCAGTACATTGGGCATTAGGAGGATTTAAATGATGAATATCTAATCATTATTTTTTTTCCTGTGGTGTGGTCTACATAAGATTTGTATCCCTCTTTTTTTAGGATGAAGCCCTAAAAGGATCTTTAAAAATGGATGAAATACATACATCATGGTGGGCCCACAGAGCACCGACCATCAGCCACGTGGCTGGTGTAAGGGGGAGTAGCCAATTCTTTTCCTTTACGGCCAACATATAAGTAGAACAGAACATCGGTACCATGCCAACGATTGTCTCTACTATGAAGATCGTCTGGCCCCACAATCAGACGGTCCATACCTGCAAGAGAAGTCAGATGTTGGTTTATCAATTTTGTGGCCCAACTGAAGAGAAGAACGGCCTGAATTCTGTTACTATGATTTTAATGGTGGGACGTACCTTTTGAACGGTACAGATTTCATGTAAATATGTTATTTTGGTGGTAACATACCTGGCTGTACAAATATTTAGTGTCCTCCCGACTGTACCTGATCAGTTCTATTGCGGCACAGATACAGTGTCTAAACATCGACAGAAAGGCACACAGCAGTGCATGGACGGATAACATGAACCCGGACGCGGATCAGGAAGTTCCTGCACAAGGATGCTGAGTGGGGCCCACCGAGATTTTTGTAATGAATCCATCCTGTCCATACGTTTTTCGTGATAAATTTAGGGCATTTGGCAAAAACTGATGTGGATCTACAACTCATGTTGTCCACACGAGAGGGAAATTTGAGAAAAGAAATTCCTACCGTTGAAACCTTCCTCGGCTTCAGCTTGATGTTTATATGCCATCCAAACCGTTCATAAGGTCATTCCCACAGTGATGAAATGAAAAAACAAAAAATTTATGGCCATAAGATGTTTCAACGGTGCACACTGAATCTCCACTATTTCCTCTCGCATGGACGACTTGAATTTTAGATCCACCTCTCCTTTTTTGTGGCATGTTCTAAAATGAGCTTTGCTAAACGGATGGATGGGGTGGATTTCTCACAAACATCTCGGTGGGCCCCAACCAGCATCCTTGCGAAGGAAATCCACGTCCACGTGTACCCTATCCAAACTGTTAAAAAAGTGGGGCGACATTGATGTTCCATGACCCAAAAATCATCATAAGGGATCATTATTATTATTTTACCATTGGTGGCCAACACATGGACGGTCCAGATAATAAATATTCACAGCCAAGCATTTTTAAGAGCTTGTAATAGAAATGCAACCCATTTGTGTGTGGGTCCCATATTTATACAGCTTCGATCGATATGAAATATTGGCCGCATCTACGATTTTACTATGCGTGCGTATGGACGGACATACTCTTCCATCGCATCTATTAGTTTTATGAGAAGACATTTTCCCCATTCGACTGTCTCATCACATTAAGCTAAGTACCGGATTGTTATCCTGTACAATACCGGTTTTACGCATTGTGTAAAACTCCCAAGTCTGTGGGGGCCACCATAACTTTTTTGTAAAATCCACTCCGTTTATTTTGCTATTTCCTCGATTTTATAGTTCAAAAAAATATAATCTAGATTCATGAATCACATCGGCCACACAACATGGTGGAATTGATATGGAATGGAAGCCATAGGTTTTTACGTTGGGTTAAATGGTGTATATATTTCATCAAATCCGTTAATCAGATGTATCTCACCAGGATGAAGAGAATATAAAAAATATCGTCCCAATAAATTTCTCATGCGGGCTACACCGTGTGGACGGTTTCTGGAGAAAATTTACATGTTTTCCTTTGGTGTGGCTAATATGAGAGTTTATTAGATCATATTTTACATCCTCATAAAAATAAATAATTATTTTCATCTGATAGACGGTATGGATTTTACATATATAAAGTAGTGGACCCCACAGAGCATGAATGTTTTATGCTACGAGTAAAACAGGTGTTGTCGACGATTTCGGTCCGTACCCTTATACCAACGCACTGTCTCAGTACGCAGCACGAGGATTCCTTCAGCCCTCCTAGAAATGAGAGAAACTTAAATGGTCCAGCAGATTTATTACTTCATGCGCATGCACTAAAAGTATCATATCATTAGAATTGTATTTTAGAAAATTTAACCGTCCAAAATGTGTTTGTATAATTATATGAATATTATTAAAAAAATTAAAGAAAAATATTTTATTACTAATCCGATCAGTACAAAATTCTATTTGACAGTCAGGATAAGAACCTTTTGAATTATTACAAGTTTATTTTTGTTCAATAAATCCATTTTTATTTTTGTATTTTATCATATACCCCAGTTTGGACGGTTTGATTTGAGTTTTTCCTCACATAAATTGCACGATTTTAAGTGCACGCTTACGTACTGTCATACACTTCCAGAGCATGAATTTCGCTCTGACGAAAGGGTCGGGACTCCATGCGGTTCCGGTGATATGAGGCGGCATCGGGAAGCTATTTGATACTCTGGTTGCGTGTGACGCTCGATACGCACGCATTTAGAAATGGCATGCGTGGTATATATTAACTCAAATGAACCGACTAAATTGTGGAGCCCGCTATAGGTGAGTTGCAATCTAAATATAAGATTGGTTAAAGTAACTTAACCTTTGATTTGGGGACACTTGTTTTTCAAAATATTATCATTAGATATTTTTATTTTTAACCGTCCAATATACATCCAGCGATCTAGAATATGAATAAACAAAAAATTGTAATTTTTGGTTCATAAGAGATTTATACCAATAACTATGATTTGGACGGTTTATTTTGAAGTGACCATATGACAAATATGCAATTTCTCGTAATTTCTAACTGCTTGAGTTTCATCCATGACACTCAGCCAGAGTATCAGAGTACTTCTCCAGGCGAAAACTGCCATCTGATCAACCGGTGGACGGAACACGTGTCAGATACCCGGGCCATCCATCAGAAAAATGAGCGGCTAGATAAATCCAATAGTACAAAAATGAGGTGGGGCTGATGTTGAGTTTTTTACCTTTTGTTACTTGGATGTTGTGTTATTTAATACTCCGGCAGTGTTAGGGTTTATACGCATGCAATGCACTTAGAACTTGGCTAAATTCGGGAAGCGGATTGCGGCCTGCCCAGCCGAGTTGGTCTGGGCAGGGGTTCCGTGGAGCCCACAAATATGTATGGGGTTTATCCACGCTGTTCATCTATTTTTCTTGATTATTTTAGAGCATGAGCCTAAAAATGAGGTATATCAAAGGCTCAAGTGGACCACCTTGTGGGGATTGGACACCCATCATTAATATTTTCTTTGGAGCTACGAAAGTTTAAGATAAGCTGGCATTTAATTTTTTCCTTCCAGGTCATCGTGACTTCATGGACAAGTATGACTGTACATCAAGCCGAGTCGAGGTGGACGAGAGCCAAGATGGATCAGAAAAGGCCCGGTTGACGACAGAAGTGATCCAGACCATCGAACCTTAAATCGGGTGTATCTTGCAATCTGGAATGAGTTATCGACGTAAAATATATGATTTTGGGATAGAACGAGTATTGAAGCCAACCAACCCCGCTTATGCCGGCAGCCCGGAATTATGAAAAACCTCTAGATCGACGGTCATTTTCTGTTTTAATTTTATTTTTACTATAAATAGTAAGTTTTAGTTTGATTATAACTCTTCATCCGTCAGGCTTTAGGAGTTGCGCCCAACATGAAAAGAGCTTAGAATAATTAGGAGAACGGTTTGGTGAAGCCAAATAGGACACTTACTATTTTTGGCCGAAAGCCTTGCGCGCACTAGTAGACATCACGACCGTCTATAAATAATAAGTTTACTATTTATAGTAAGTCGCGGATTCTAAGAGTTTGAGTTGTAGTTTGATTGTAATTTCTTTCCCATTGCTTGGTACCCTTATTTAAAGGGTTGTGAACTCATTTTTAATTATTTATTAATCAATTTTGAATTTATTAGAATTTATTTCTATTTTTTGCTTTCTTTCCTCGTGGATTCGAGAAGCTTCTGTGAGGAGTCTAGAGAAGTTCCGTGGATTTGGAGTAGTTATCCTCATTACGTTCATCCCTGCGTCAATTAGTATCAAAGCGAGGATTCCCCTCGGGCCGATCCTTGCTCTCCTCAAGTTTAAGCTCGAGCTCAAGCTTACCACTGGAAATTGGTTTGTTTGTCAAACCTTTCGAGTCGTGAGTTGAGTCAAGCGTGCTCCCAACTCAACCCACACCTGACTTAACCTAGCAATCTGACCCAACCCGCACTTGACTCAACCTAGCCATCCAACCCAACCCCTCAAATCAAATATTCAATTAATAATATATACAACATTAGATAGAGCCATAAAGATACCTTGTTATTGGTGCTGAGTGAGAGAGAGAGAGAGAGAGAGAGAGAGAGAGAGCTTGGGTGAGTGGCCAAGTGTAAGTCGTACGACTGAAACAAGTTGGCATACGCTGAGTCGAACTCGCAGAGGGGGGGAGGGGGGGAGGGAAAGAGAGAGAGGAGCTCAGGCGCGACGGGTTGGATAAAGAAAGAAAATAGTAAGAAAGGAACGGACAAGTAAAATAGGATTTAAGTTTTAACTTTTTTATTTTTGAATATAATATATATTTGAGCCAAGCGAATTCGAGCTTTGAGCTGAGTCGAGTTCAAGTTCGAGTCGAGTCAAACTCAACTATATTCGAACTTAGCTTGATTTCAAAACGAATTAGATCATATGAAGCTTGGCTTGCCTCAAGTCATCATTCAAGCCGAGTCAAGCTGAGGTAGATCGAGCCAAGTCGAGCGAGCTTTTCAAGCTAACTTGCCTCGTGTACAGCCCTATGAATAGGTTGAATGTCAAATAAATATCACGATAGCTTTTAAGAAAGTTTCAACCGTTAGTGTTATTATCACCACTACTACCTATGGCATAGTCCATTTCATTGCATCTACCTCAGTTTTAGGCCCATATTCTAAGATGATCTAGAAAAATGGATGAACAGCTTCGATAAGCCATAAACCTTGGATTTTCTACCAAGCAAGAGCAGGGATGCAATGGGAGCTGATTAGGTTTTGCTGGGTAACACCTTTTATTTATTATGTGGGCTTAGATGAGTTTAGGTGGGACCCAATTGCATTTGGTCCGTACAAATCCCGTCTTATCGTTGGAAAGGATGGAAGTATTGAGATTAAATGAGATGGAATTGCATTTGGTCTCATTTGGATTTTTTAAGTGTCTTTTGAAATCCAATATATATGTGGGCCCCACATTAATGCATGTGTTTTACTTGTACACATGAGTACATTTCTATGATCCACCAAATAAGATTTAGCTTAATCTTATATTCTTCTCCCAAAAGCATGATGATTGGATGGACAAAATATCATGATATTTTCAAACATGTAATCATCGTCCAATAATAGTATTAATCTCATCTTATACAAGTCCATATCATTTTCCATGCCATTTAATCTCATGGACCAAACAGCCCCTGGGTATCATCCTTATTGTAGGGCCCATTGTGATGATGTGTTGTATATCAAGGCCATCCATCCATTTCTCCAACCTATTTTTGGACGTGGTCCAAAATTAAGCATTTCCAGATCTTAGGTGGACCTCACCATAGAAAACAAAACAATGGTGCTTGAGTGCCTCACCATTAAAAATTCCAAAGGTCCCATAGTAATGTTTATTTTCCATCCAACGGTTGAAAATGCCAAGAAGACCTGGATGAAGGGAAAAATACAAAGATCAGCTTCACCTAAAACTTTTGTGTTTGCTTGTAGCCCCACTTTAGCAAACACAAGGACCTGATTTACTCAGTCATAAACCCAAATTCAGAATGATTGGGAGAAGCAAGGATCTAATTTTTTCAATCCTGTCCATTGATTGTGTAAGCGGGTCTATGATCTTGACGGTTACGATTTGTAAGTGCGTGACAATTGACCTCATGCTCCGCCAAGTGTCAAACACTTCACAGGGAAGTTTGGATGCTCTCCCAGACCGGTAGATTGTTGGACAGATATATGATAGACGGTCTAACAGATCAGTCAACAGAGACCGTCAATCAGATATTAGGATATTCCAATCAATTTTTACCTTGAGAATATAGCCTAACTTCAATTGGTCCCATGATTTGGACGGTACATTTTTTTATCTAAGTGCCACGTGTACGATTTCAGACCGTATGTATACTAATAATGATACTGTGCCGAAGTACATAAAGTAACAACCCCAATAGGGCCGAAAGTCGGACGGGTTGGGTCGGGTTGGTGCTCAACCCAAACCCAATCCAAGGTTCCTATACGTCAACCCTAGCTCAATCCAACCCCAACCTTAGGTTGGGAATTCTCAACCCAAGCCCAACCCAAGCGGGCTTGGCCGGGTTGATTGGATTGGTCAAGTGTATACGTGCTAATATTTTCATTATTACATTAATTTATTATATTTCAATATAAGATTTATTTTTTGTATTTATAATTTTATTAATTATATATATAATTGTTTGGGAGAGAGGAATCTGGCATATCTTGTTAGCTTGAATATAGGACAACTAGTCATTTAAAAGTCATGTAGGATAACATGCAATCTATTTGGGAGAGAGGAATTTGGCATATCTTGTTAGCTTGAGTCCTTAGAAATGACATGGACAAATGTGACTCAACATCATTAGTGTGCCTTTGACACAATTGATCCACACTTAATTATAATTTATAAGTAACTTATATATTGACCGGGTTCGGATTGAGTTAGGCAACTTGAGATCACAACTCGAGCCTCACCCAAGTTTTAATGGGCTGATGTTTGTATAGCTCAAGCTTTGAGATCAAACCCAATATCCAAAATATATCCAGCCTGAGCCCAAACCAATGTGGGGTCAGTCGGGTTGAACCCGCCGAACTTTCAGCCCTACCCCCAATCCCTGATTGAAAAAAAGACAAACTTTGATACTCTGGCAGAGTGTGGGAGATTATATACTGGCGCTAATGAATTACTTAAAAGTTGTGTATGTTGCATGTCATAATTCAAATAGGCCACCCAAATAATCTGCACCAGTTTAGATGCGTTATGAGCAAAAATTATACCCATCCGATTCTATCATATTGATGGAGATTTAATCAACGGTTAAAAATGAAAAAGAAAAAAAATCCAATGGTCTTATGTCAAGAAACAAGTGTCCAGAAGTCAGAGGTTATTAACCAATATTGGCAATTTTTGGAATGTAACCACTTTGAGATTATAAAGGCTGTGGGTTCCACTATTTAGTTGGGAACTGAGAGTGAATACATGCCACGTGTACCATTTCCAAGTGCATGCGTATCAACAGCCATAAGAGTATCAAAGACAGGCAGGGGCGCGGCATCGGTGGATCCCTGACTGTGGGGCCCATATTGATGTATGTAACTTACATCCAGGCCGTCCATACGTTTTAACAGCTCATTTCATAGCATGATCTTACTAATAAAGCATATCCAAATCTAAGGTGGACCATAACACATGAAATAGTGCTGATTCACCATTAAAATCTTATTGTGGGCCACAAATTTTTTGATCAAGCTTATATTTATGTGGTACCTTCTTCCAGGTCTCTTTGATCTTATCTAGAGGTGAGATAGTAAATACACATTCTGGTGGCTTCTATAATGTTTTTAACGGTGGATATTCAATCACCACTGTTTCCTAAGTGTGGTCCACCTAACACTTGGTTCTATTTCAAATTTTAAATAATGAGTTAAAATGATCTTTAAAAACGAATGTAAGGCGTAGATATAAGTGAAATAAATCAAGTGGGCCCCACATTCAAAGATCCATTGCCCAAGCATCAGAGGTTAGGATTGTTCAACCAATCTGATCTTTGGAGTATAACGTGGAGGCTGTAAGTTCCACAATTCAGTCGGTTTAAATTGGGTTAAAATACGCCACGTATGCCATTTCTAACTGCCTGAGTATCAACCGTCACACACAACCAGAGTATCAAAAAGGTCACCTCTATAAAAATCCACCGAGTGCAAACCCCTCAAAAGAGAGAGAGAGAGAGAGAAAAGAGGAGAAGGCAGCCATGAAGAATCTCTATAGGAAAGGCAAGGTCCATCCCTCACCATCACATGTGGCCCCCCATCAAACAGACCCGATTCTCTCCCTCCTCTGCAACCTTCCATCCACCATCCTAACCCTCACAGCAGCTCTTCTCCCAGAAGACAGGCAAGTTCTTGCATACCTTCTCAACAACAACAACAACAACTACAACAACAACAACAGCAACAGAAAAAACAATAACAACAACAACAATAAAAAGAAAACCCCAGAAGAGAAAAGAGGAGAACACCCTCCTCTCTTCGATTGTAGCTGTTTCAGATGCTATATGAGCTTTTGGGTGAGGTGGGATTCTTCCCCAAATCGTCAGTTGATTCATGAAATCTTAGAAGCCTTTGAAGACAGCTTGCAGAAAGCACCCAAGCAGAAAAAACAGCAGCAGCAGAAGAGAAAGGGAAGAAGAGGTGACGCTGATGGAAGTAGTAGTGATGTTTCTGGGGAGATTTTGAAGGATAGCTGTTTGGACTGTGAGGATCATCTTGAGGGTGTTGGGATTGATGAAGAAGAAAAGAGCACCGTTGGAAGGTTTGTTAGTTTTATTGGAGAGAGGATTTGGGGTGTGTGGAATCAATAAGGTGGGCCTCTTTTTTCTTTTCTTCTCTCTCTTTTTTGTCTGTATGATATACTCAAGAAGGGGTTTTTTTTTATTTTATTTTGTGGAACTTTTGAGGGGATAGATGTCATCTTTTCTTTAGAACTGATATTTACAACCCATAGTACACCGCAAGTTTTATATGGATGATATACTCTTTTTGTTTCAACTTTCAAGCAATTATTTTTAAAAAAAAAAATTGTGGGTATTAATATCATCTTTGTTTGTGGAAGTCGTGTTTTAGGGTGCGTTTGGTTGCACCAAGTATCATGAAATCATGATTTTTGGTGCAACCAAACGCACCCTTAATTAATCAATCCATCTATCTTTCTTTTTTTTTTTGTGTGTGTTATTTGGGACATGGGTTTGGAGACTAGGTGGGGTTCTTTTGGAACTGATATTATACCCCCTAGTTTTGATAGATACCTCTCATTTTTGTGTATGTTATATAATCCTTGTTTTTTTTTTTTTTTTTTTTTTTTTTTCCAATTTTTAGGGGCATAATATCATCTATGTTTCAAAGGGTATGTGCTCTAAGTAACTAAACCATGCCTGTCTGGGTTCTGTTTGGAGTTGATATTTACACCCCTATTCATGATAACACGCTCCTCTATTACCTTTCATGAATCATGAGGGCGAACAGTCAAAATAGTGGGTGTATATATCATTTCCATTGTATGTTGGATTGGGAAATCTATCAGCCATGCCTCGTTGATCATACCCGACCATCTGAGAGAAATCCTCACATCCGACTGGTTGGACTGCTAATTTATTGTTCAACCACTCGTTATTCTTTTCCTATCAAGTTTGTACGATATCCAACCCGTCCAAACGATTTGGCCCCACCATGATGATTCCCTTATTAAAACATCAGCCTAATCCATCCGTCAGATGGTCCATGCCAATATTTCTTTATTACATTGATGGGTAACATTGTTTTCTATTGCGTGGCCCACCTAACGAGTGAATTGGGGTTATCTTTCTACCAGATGATCCATACGACGGGATCAACAAATTGGACGGGTTGGATTTTACAAAAACTGGCAATATTGAAACTTGTGGACTAGTTGGACAGATCTTGTCGTCCAACCGCTGGATGTGCGCATTTCTTCGTATTTTACCCGAAGGTATCAAATACTAACGGTTGGACCATAAGTTACAGTCCAACTACCGAATAACTTCCAATCCACAAGGTGCACGTTGCATCTAAACAATCCAGTAAGTTAGATCCCATAATGAAGACCACCTGATAAAAATCATTCTTATCTATGCGTCATGTGGGCCACACCATGGTAAAAATGTATTAGCCGTTGATAAAGAGAAGAAAAACGCGTAGACTACTCGATCATTGTATATGGACTTTTTTTTTTCTTTTTTTCTTTTTTTCTTTTTTTCTTTTTTCCCGTAAGGTGATTATCATGGTGGGGCCAACATATTGACGGGTTGGATGTTGTGGAAACGTAGTCGGTTGGCAGTTACCTGGTGAGTGGACTGTAACATGTGGTCCAACCAGTTGGACTAGAGACCACCTCTTTTTGCTCCCATATTTTCCACTGTGATGACCGGCGTGCATGTTGACTGACTTGTAGTTGTATGTTGTGAATCGCAAGGGCGTCAGCTCCCAGGATAGTGAAGGGAGTATGAACGAAGGTGCACTCGCACGTGCGTCCTACGTGGAAACAACTAACACGTGCGGGATCCGAGCCATTCATCGTGCTATGCCCACTGGATTGATCGTAAGTGGGAACATTTCTCCCAAATCAGGACGGTATGATCGTTGCATGCGTGGCACGTGTAGAAATGAACTATTTATTAAAACATGGCCCAACTGTTGATCAAATTGGCATATTTGACTGACATCTACGCATTGGGGCCGGATCCATCTCTCACGTGTGCTAGGCAGCAGCATTCCTTATTGTCAGTTGATCAGGGCAGGGCCGTGCATGCGGGGTTCTTGAGCCGTTGATCGCCAGACCTTGCTTTGGGGATGCCTACAAATCAACGGTTAATCTTGACGAGAAGTGAAATAAAACACTAGAGCTGTCTGCATGTGGTTGTAGATACCCTTAAGCGTTGAACGGTTAGGATCTTCTACGGAGAGGTCCATCAGCCAACGTCTCGGATCCCAAAGCAATTGATGCTGTACAGCCGGCAGAGAAAGCATATGGTAGAGCCATCTATCCACAGTACACGTGGCAGAGTAATGCATAAATTGGACCGTCCATCTTGTTTTGCCTACCGTGGTTAAAATGCATAAAGATCAGATGATCCTAGTAATCATAGTAGCATTCAAAGCAACGGTACATCACAAAAGTGAAGGAAGATGATGGAGATTGGAGTAGTAATGGGTCTGATTTTTTAAACTTGAGCCGTCTGTGATTGGATGATTGGGTCCATTAGATGGACGGCCCTGATTGATGCATCGCGCTGACAGGAGTGGATGGCACTGAAACATTCCAGTGCTCCGTCAAAGTTTGTGATTTTCTTACAGTGGTGTAACTATCATACGTGGGGCCCAACTTTGTGTATGAGTGCCATCCGACCCGTCCATTAGTTCCCACCATAGTAATGGATGTGAAGTCCACAGTGTTGCTTTGCCTCATCCAGTCCGTTCATCAGGTGAGCCCCACCAGGATGAATGGACAAGTCGAAACTCAGGTAACAAAAACAAGTGAATGCATAGGTTTTAGGTGTGATCGTATATTGCTTGCTCGCTGTGGTGTGTCCCACATTCTGTGAAGATTAGATTAATTCTCGAGATGTACGGTGGCCACGAAGAGCAGCACCAGATGAAGGGCTAGATTCAATATACAATTCATGGGTGGGCCTGAAAAATCTCGAACGTACGGTAAGTACCATACGTGCGGATGTATGCGATCGTTGTCAGGGAATCAGGGTCGGCGGGAGTGGGATCGATTAAAGCAAGAGTAGGCATTTTCTCTTTTTCATATTCTCCAGGCGTTGGATTCTTTTCAAGGTTCGTTTCGCGTCTGTCGCGACTAAGGATCCAGTATCTTTCGCTGTTTACTGGGGCCCACATGTTGAGTGGTCGTAGGATCGGATCTGTCCATATTTTGGAATATATGCTATACAGACTAACTTATGAAACTTATTCTGAACGGATGGTTGTGATCATCACTATTTGAAGATGATTTAGACAATGAAATAAGATTTTCAAGGGTTCTCATTCAATTATAAAAGTCAAAGGTCAGGATCATCAATGACTCTTGAGTTTGGCATAATAGCTTATTCATGGAACTATTTTGAGAAGATGAGCTGTTTAAATCATTGGACTATCTCATCATGCAGGCACTACATGGTGGCGACTCACCATGCATTCTTAGTCGCGACAGAGGCAAAACGGACTCAGGCTTCAACGAGAGTCCACTTCGATATTTTTGAGTAACACGAAGTGCCCATCTTTCGACGAAATAACGAAAATGCCACTAAAAAGCCGGTGAGGAAGACATTACCCTTGGAAGCAGATTGCGTCCGACCCCGGTCGGACCTTTAAATGTCCGACCGGATCTTCTTACGGGCCCACGTATGATATATGTTTATCCGCGCCGTCCATCCCTTTTATCATATTATGTTTACATATGGACCCAAAAATGAGGCAGATCCAACGCTTTAAAGGATCATACCAGAGATGACTCTTGCATTTGATGCTTCTGCATTTAATGACTATTTGGTATGGTCCGCTGGAGCGTTGGATCTGCCTCAAGTTTGGGCCATATATTAACATTATCTAAACCACAAAATGAAAGGCATGGATAAACAGATATACCATGGTGGGCCCCACGCAGATCTGGTCGGAAGATAATAGCCATTTAATATCTGACCTCATGGGAAGTTCCCGTGAGGTCGACTGCATATAACTATTTCCATATATATATATATATATATATATATATATATATATATATATATATATATATATATATATATATATATATATATATATGAGAAATGCTCACACACGACTAATTGGACCGTCCAACTAGTTCAATTAATTAGTTTAATTAATTAATGCTAATTAATGTTCAGATGGAGATAGGACTTTGTTTCACTTTACCTTTCAAACGGGTCTTTCAAAATGGTTAATGACTTTGGTAGGCCCTTTTGTGGTGTTAATGTAAAATTCACCCAACCATCATGTGTGGCACCCGATTTTAGACTTATAAACTGAAAATCAACCCCATTGGTGGTTCAAGTGGACCGCATAGTTAGAAACAGTGTGCGGAGACATCTCACCCTCCAAAATGATTCATTTGATGAGGCCTACTTGAATCACCTGTGGATCTTATTTTTCGGTCCCACACGTAGAATTTTCTGTCTCATCTAATGGTTGGAGTGGATTTTACATATTTATGATTGGGGTCCTGTAAAAATCAAAGGTGGACGTCTCTACCTCAAATGTTCTATTGGTATGGTTTACTTGAATTACAAGTCTGCCTTGTATTTTGGCTTTAGACCTACAATGAGATTGCACATCTGATGGTCGGCGTAGATCTTATATATATGACTCGGTGGGCCATATCAAAAATCAAGGTAGGCCTTTTATCCCTTTGTTAAACTTCTTCTGATTTCGAGAGAAAAGGTGCGTGTTTCGAAAAAAGTGAGAGTGGATTAGGTGCAGCCTGTCCTCAAGTAGTACTGTGCATCTGTTACACCCAGGGTTTCCAGGGGCCGTGTAAGAACTCGGCTCCTGAATTCCCAGGTGTCATGGGTGCCCTAATGGGCTTCATATTTTAATTACATTTGAATGATCTCATAAACAATGAAGGATTTAGCAAGGCATGAAGCAGAAGTACGTCATAAGTAGTATCAATTGCTACTAATTATAAAAAATATCAAGACAATGAATCCAAAGTCATCTAAATAGGGAACTAGTCCCACCCATACACGACCCAAAGTGACTAGGACCCTGATCCATACCCTGCGGTATCCCGAACTCAACTAAATGGATCCATCGAAAGACTGGAAGCAGAGAAGCTCCTCTTCCCCATCCTTGCTCACCTCGCTCGGCTCATCGAGCTCCACCTCACCTGCATCTAGAAAAGGGTCTGGTTAGTGTTTTAAAACACCGTCCCAGAATGGGAGTGAGTGATCAACTAAGTGGGTGTTATTAGTCATAAGTTATAACAAGCATCAGTTATAATAAGAATTTAATAAAAAGCAATCTTTCACAAATACTTAACTAATCTTATTAATGCACATGCATGGTGGATGATATGATGTATGCCCTCGCTACAACTCTCCCTCGAGTGACTCCGTCTAACGATCGCGTATGTCAACACTCCCTTAGAGTGACCTCGACTGCTGAGTTGTCAACCTAGCTAGTGCGATGCAATGGTCATGTTAGCCAAGTTCTTAATTAATTTCATTCATCCACCAGGTTGGAAAAACTGGTACACCCCACGTATCAATACCCTAAACTGGTTGCGAGGCCAAGGCCCCCCAACGTGTGAGGCCGAGTCCTCACGATCCTTGATCCCATCGGGTTTCTGTAACACCCCGAACTTTTCAATACCCGAGTATTGAAAGTCCTCGAGTGTTATTATGAAGTTTAACTAGATACATACATGTGTACGACACCAACTTAGCTATCCTAACCCTACATCCATTCCCCAACAAAAATTGAACCATTAGGAATGATCTTCTTTCATAGATCAAGCCATCTGACCGTAGACTTCAAGGTAAGACTCTCTGTCATGAGATCTAACGTATGTGTCTTCCCTTAAAGGAATTGACAAATAACTTCCCATCCATAACAATTTAGCTATACATTCTTTTCTAAGAATTGTTTAGAAGCACGCCTAAAACCATGTGGAGCCATTAGATTTCACAAAACCCTCATATCAGTAATAGTTACGAAAACGCCATTGCCTAGGCCACTTGATTCTAGATCACGTGGTTTTCACTATCCGTTTAATGTAAAATTTTATACCATGCCTAATTACCAAAAATTAACCGTACATGTCGAATTTCAGGCCTTAGATCACAGTAAATCAACTACTTGACCTCTACATCCGTTCGTACACTTATCAGATCAAGATTCTGATCTGCCCATCTTATTCACACCATATGAATATGCTTAGCCCACCATTAAAATCAGAATCTGAGAAACTTTCATGTATAAGAAAGTCACTCGAATCTAACGTTATCTAAGTCTTACCCCTAATCACTCTGGAAACCCACTTTGTGTTTACCTATTCACAAAACTGACCTTACATCCACCCATATGCATTGTTAGATTGCTAACCATAAAGCTTCCTTATTTTTAACAAGTCACCCGACCGTCCATCAGGTTTAGATCCGCCAAATGGACCATCCGAATATCAGGATGAATCGGTCATTGTGAAGATCTTCGGGTTTAAGTCTCAACTACCTGGTAACTTGTCAATTGGAGGTGTACAAATGTTATTTTGAATTACGGAGTGTGCAAGCTACTAAAGGAGCATCTTGGACATCCTTGGGAGGTCGGGGTCCAAATTGGACTAAGAGAAATAGCACGAAAAATAAAGAATGCCTGCCAAAATTCAAGAAATTCGAACGGCGCACTTCGACGTAATGGATGTCCGACGCTGGAAATGAATGGGAAGATAGTAAATATTCATGAATGTAATTAGATATTACCGTTGAAACTAAAACATACCGTGCGGCCCACCCGATCAACAGATCTGCCCCATTTTTGGACCTTAATCCTAGCAGGGCATGTTAAACATAATGAACAGAGCGGATCGTACAACTACAAGTAGTAAAGTGGACTTCTCAAAAAATATCTCAATTCATTCAAATTTCTACGTGCATGGGATTTGACGGTAAATACCATTTAATGCATTAACTGATCGTGCGGCCCACCTAAAGTTTGGATCTACTTCAAATTTCGGACCATGGGTTAGCACGGCGTGCCAAAGACGGTAAATGGAGTAGATCTTCTGGAAGATCATCACAGGTGGACCCTCATCTATTTTAAACAACCACATAGAAATCTGCGTGTTGTAACAGCGGACACAAATTGGAATTTATGGAATTAGCACCACACATTGACTAGTGGTGTGGCTCATCCAAAACTCGGATACATCCCATATTGTGGCCGCTAACCTAACATTACCTTACAAAACTGATGGAAGGAATGGATTTTCTAAAAAACCATACTAGTTGGCCCTCGAAAACAAACGGAAGGGAATCTATCCTGACCGCCCGTTCTATCATGGAATGCGAACAGACCACTGAAGTTACGGGGAGAGCGGCGTCGGTTGGAGTTCTGATGTGTTGACGCCAGCTCTCTCTCTCAAACCAAAGATAGCCAAACCGGGAGCAATTACAAGACGTATTTATCCGTTTTGAGAAAACAGAGGCAGCCACCAACGGCCGTCGCTTGGGGATGGGCAGAACCAATCCCAGCCCTTGATCTTCATCTCCATGCCTATAAATGAGGAGCTCAGCCCCTCAGACTTCACACAGAAAGAGAGTTAAGAGAGGAAAGAGTCGGACAGAGAAGAAAGAGAGAAAAACACACAGAGCGAGAGAGAGAGAGAGAGAGAGAGAGAGAGAGAGTAAAACAGAGGGCCGTTTTGGTGAGCCTGGAGCACACTGCCACAACTCAGTCCGTGAAAACCAGACCGAGCCGAGTCAATATGGAGCCATAGCCACACCACTTGTGAGGTAAAAGAGAAAGGAAAGTGAGAGAGAAGGGAGGAAGAAACTGAGGGTGTTGGGTGTGTGCGTGACCACCCAAGTTCGGGTCGGACCCAACTGTGGAAGGTAAAACCTCTCCCCTCCATTTTTGTTAAAAAGAAACTCTAAAAAACCTGCACTAAGCTCCATCACACCAAACGTTCATGACTTGGTAAGCACCCATCAGCAGGGACTGAACGCATGGCCTTTCAAAAATAGCCTGTGCACAAGCGTTGTTTTAAGGCCGAGCGTGGCCTGAGTTCGAGCCCTATTTGGAGTTAAAATATGGCATGTAAATGGCCCCAGTTGGGGGCTAAAACGCTATGTAGTAGCAACTCACAAACAAAGCTCTGTTGAACTACAACGCGGACTGTTACCAGCCCGAAAATGAGGATGGAAACGACCCTGTCTCTTTTGCTCCCATATTTTCCACTGTGATGACCGGCGTGCATGTTGACTGACTTGTAGTTGTATGTTGTGAATCGCAAGGGCGTCAGCTCCCAGGATAGTGAAGGGAGTATGAACGAAGGTGCACTCGCACGTGCGTCCTACGTGGAAACAACTAACACGTGCGGGATCCGAGCCATTCATCGTGCTATGCCCACTGGATTGATCGTAAGTGGGAACATTTCTCCCAAATCAGGACGGTATGATCGTTGCATGCGTGGCACGTGTAGAAATGAACTATTTATTAAAACATGGCCCATCTGTTGATCAAATTGGCATATTTGACTGACATCTACGCATTGGGGCCGGATCCATCTCTCACGTGTGCTAGGCAGCAGCATTCCTTATTGTCAGTTGATCAGGGCAGGGCCGTGCATGCGGGGTTCTTGAGCCGTTGATCGCCAGACCTTGCTTTGGGGATGCCTACAAATCAACGGTTAATCTTGACGAGAAGTGAAATAAAACACTAGAGCTGTCTGCATGTGGTTGTAGATACCCTTAAGCGTTGAACGGTTAGGATCTTCTACGGAGAGGTCCATCAGCCAACGTCTCGGATCCCAAAGCAATTGATGCTGTACAGCCGGCAGAGAAAGCATATGGTAGAGCCATCTATCCACAGTACACGTGGCAGAGTAATGCATAAATTGGACCGTCCATCTTGTTTTGCCTACCGTGGTTAAAATGCATAAAGATCAGATGATCCTAGTAATCATAGTAGCATTCAAAGCAACGGTACATCACAAAAGTGAAGGAAGATGATGGAGATTGGAGTAGTAATGGGTCTGATTTTTTAAACTTGAGCCGTCTGTGATTGGATGATTGGGTCCATTAGATGGACGGCCCTGATTGATGCATCGCGCTGACAGGAGTGGATGGCACTGAAACATTCCAGTGCTCCGTCAAAGTTTGTGATTTTCTTACAGTGGTGTAACTATCATACGTGGGGCCCAACTTTGTGTATGAGTGCCATCCGACCCGTCCATTAGTTCCCACCATAGTAATGGATGTGAAGTCCACAGTGTTGCTTTGCCTCATCCAGTCCGTTCATCAGGTGAGCCCCACCAGGATGAATGGACAAGTCGAAACTCAGGTAACAAAAACAAGTGAATGCATAGGTTTTAGGTGTGATCGTATATTGCTTGCTCGCTGTGGTGTGTCCCACATTCTGTGAAGATTAGATTAATTCTCGAGATGTACGGTGGCCACGAAGAGCAGCACCAGATGAAGGGCTAGATTCAATATACAATTCATGGGTGGGCCTGAAAAATCTCGAACGTACGGTAAGTACCATACGTGCGGATGTATGCGATCGTTGTCAGGGAATCAGGGTCGGCGGGAGTGGGATCGATTAAAGCAAGAGTAGGCATTTTCTCTTTTTCATATTCTCCAGGCGTTGGATTCTTTTCAAGGTTCGTTTCGCGTCTGTCGCGACTAAGGATCCAGTATCTTTCGCTGTTTACTGGGGCCCACATGTTGAGTGGTCGTAGGATCGGATCTGTCCATATTTTGGAATATATGCTATACAGACTAACTTATGAAACTTATTCTGAACGGATGGTTGTGATCATCACTATTTGAAGATGATTTAGACAATGAAATAAGATTTTCAAGGGTTCTCATTCAATTATAAAAGTCAAAGGTCAGGATCATCAATGACTCTTGAGTTTGGCATAATAGCTTATTCATGGAACTATTTTGAGAAGATGAGCTGTTTAAATCATTGGACTATCTCATCATGCAGGCACTACATGGTGGCGACTCACCATGCATTCTTAGTCGCGACAGAGGCAAAACGGACTCAGGCTTCAACGAGAGTCCACTTCGATATTTTTGAGTAACACGAAGTGCCCATCTTTCGACGAAATAACGAAAATGCCACTAAAAAGCCGGTGAGGAAGACATTACCCTTGGAAGCAGATTGCGTCCGACCCCGGTCGGACCTTTAAATGTCCGACCGGATCTTCTTACGGGCCCACGTATGATATATGTTTATCCGCGCCGTCCATCCCTTTTATCATATTATGTTTACATATGGACCCAAAAATGAGGCAGATCCAACGCTTTAAAGGATCATACCAGAGATGACTCTTGCATTTGATGCTTCTGCATTTAATGACTATTTGGTATGGTCCGCTGGAGCGTTGGATCTGCCTCAAGTTTGGGCCATATATTAACATTATCTAAACCACAAAATGAAAGGCATGGATAAACAGATATACCATGGTGGGCCCCACGCAGATCTGGTCGGAAGATAATAGCCATTTAATATCTGACCTCATGGGAAGTTCCCGTGAGGTCGACTGCATATAACTATTTCCATATATATATATATATATATATATATATATATATATATATGAGAAATGCTCACACACGACTAATTGGACCGTCCAACTAGTTCAATTAATTAGTTTAATTAATTAATGCTAATTAATGTTCAGATGGAGATAGGACTTTGTTTCACTTTACCTTTCAAACGGGTCTTTCAAAATGGTTAATGACTTTGGTAGGCCCTTTTGTGGTGTTAATGTAAAATTCACCCAACCATCATGTGTGGCACCCGATTTTAGACTTATAAACTGAAAATCAACCCCATTGGTGGTTCAGGTGGACCGCACAGTTGGAAACTGTGTGCTAAAATATCTCACCCTCCAAAATGATTCATTTGATGAGGCCCACTTGAATCACCTGTGGATCTTATTTCTAGGTCCCACACCTAGAATTTTCTGTCTCATCTAATGGTTGGAGTGGATTTTACATATTTATGATTGGGTTCCTACAAAAATTAAAAGTAGATGTCTCTTACTCAAACGTTCTATTGGTGTGGCTCACTTGAACTACAAGTCTGCCTTATATTTTGGCTCTACAACTACAAGGAGATTACACATCTGATGGGCAGAATAGATCTTATATATATGACTCGGTGGGCCATATCAAAAATCAAGGTAGGCCTTTTCTCCCTTTGTTAAACTTCTTTAGATTCCGAGAGAAAAGGTGGGTGTTCCGAAAAAAGTGGGAGTGGATTAGGTGCGGAAGGACCAGCTCCTATCATGTAACACTCTAGGTTTTCAGGGGCCGTGTAAGAACTCGGTTCTTGAATTCCTAGGTGTCATGGGTGCCCTAATGGGCTTCATATTTTAATTACATTTGGATGATCTCATAAACAATGAAGGATTTAGTAAGGCATGAAGCAGAAGTACGTCATAAGCAGTATCAATTGCTACTAATTATAAAAATATCCAGACAATGAATCCAAAGTCATCTAAATAGGGAACCAGTCTCACTCATACACGACCCAAAGCGACTAGGGCCCTGATCCATACCCTACGGTAGCCCGAACTCAACTAAATGGATTTGTCGAAAGTCTGGAAGCAAAGAAGCTCCTCTTCCCTATCCTTGCTTACCTCGCTCGGCTCATCGAGCTCCGCCTCACCTGCATCTAGAAAAGGGTCTGGTTGGTATTTTAAAACACAGTCCCAGAGTGGGAGTGAGTGATCAACTCAGTGGGTGCTATTAGCCATAAGTTGTAACAAGCATCAGTTATAATAAGAATTTAATGAAAAACAATCTTTCACAAACACCTAACTAATCTTATTAATGCACATGCATGGTGGATGATATGATGTATGCCCTCGCCACAACTCTCCCTCGAGCGACTCCGTCTAACGATCGCGTATGTCAACACTCCCTCAGAGCGACCTCGACTGCCGAGTCGCCAACCTAGCTAGTGCAATGTAATGATAATGTTAACCGGGTTCTTAGTTAAGTCCATTCATCCAGCAGGTTGGGGAATCTGATACACCCCACATATCAATGCCCTCAACTAGTTGTGGTGCCAAGGCCCCTCAACATATAAAGACACTCTGGTGTGATTTTGTTTCCATGGATGTTGGTGTAACACCCCGAACTTTTCAATACCCGAGTATTGAAAGTCCTCGAGTGTTACCATGAAGTTTAACTTGATACATACATGTGTACGACACCGACTTAGCTATCCTAACCCTAAATACATTCCCTAACAAAAATTGAACCATTGGGAATGATCTTCTTTCATAGATCAAGCCATTTGACCGTCGACTTCAAGGTAATACGCTCTGTCATGAGATCTAACGTATGTGTCTTCCCTTAAAGGAATTGATAAATAACTCTTTATCCATAACAATTTAGATATACATTCTTTTCTAAGAATTGCTTAGGAGCACGCCTAAAACCATGTGGAGCCATTAGATTTCACAAAACCCTCATATCAGTAATAATTATGAAAACGCCATTGCCTAGGCCACTTGATTCTAGATGACATGGTTTTCACTATCCGTTTAATGCAAAATTTTATACCATGCCTAATTACCAAAAATTAACCATACACATCAAATTTCAGGCCTTAGATCACAGTAAATTAACTACTTGACCTCTACATCCGTTCGTACACTTATCAGATCAAGATTCTGATCCGCCCATCTAATTCACACCATATGAATATGCTTAGTCCACCATTAGAATCAGAATCTGAGAAACTTTCATGTATAAGAAAGTCACTCGAATCTAACATTATATAAGTCTTACCCCTAATCACTCTAGAAACTCACTTTGTGTTTACCTATTCACAAAACTAACCATACATCCACCCATATGCATGGTTAGATTGCTAACCATAAAGTTTCCTTATTTTTAACAAGTCACCTGACCGTCCATCAGGTTTGGATCCGCCAAATGGACCATCCGAATATTAGGATGAATCGGTCATTGTGAAGATCTTCGGGTTTAAGTCCCAACTACCTGGTAACTTGTCAATTGGAGGTGTACAAATGTTATTTTGAATTACGGAGTGTGTAAGCCACTAAAGGAGCATCTTGGACATCTTTGGGAGATCTGGGTCCAAATTGGACTAAGAGAAAGAGCACGAAAAATAAAAAATGCCTGCCAAAATTCAAGAAATTTAGACGGCGCACTTCGATGTAATGGACGTTGGAAGCTGGTTGAGAAATGAATGGCAAGATAGTAAATATTCATGAATGTAATTAGATATCACCGTTGAAGCTAAAACATACTGTGCGGCCCACCCGATTAACAGATCTGCCCCATTTTTGGACCTTAATCCTAGCAGGGCATGTTAAACACAATGAACAGAGCGAATCGTACAACTACAAGTAGTAAAGTGGACTTCTCAAAAAATATCACAATTCATTCAAATTTCTAGTGCATGGGATTTGACGGTAAATACCATATAATGCATTAACAGATCGTGCGGCCCACCTAAAGTTCGGATCTACTTCAAATTTTGAACCAGGGTTAGCACGGCGTGCCAAAGATGGTGAATGGAGTAGATCTTCCGGAAGATCATCACAGGTGAACCATCATCTATTTTAAACAACCACATGGAAATCTGCATGTTGTAACAGTGGACGCAAATTGAAATTTACGGAATTAGCATCACACATTGAATAGTGGTGTGGCTCATCCAAAACTTGGATACATCCCATATTGTGGCTGCTAACCTAACATTACCTTACAAAACTGATGGAAGGAATAGATTTTCTGAAAAACCATACTAGTTGCCCCCGAAAACTAGTGAAGGGAATCTATCCCTGACTGTCCGTTCTATCATGGAAGGCGAACAAACCGCTGAAGTTAAGGGGACAGCCGCGTCGGTTGGAGTTCCGACATATTGACGCCAGCTCTCTCTCTCTCAAGCCAAAGATAGCCAAACCAGGAGGAGTTACAAGATGTATTTATCCGTTATGAGAAAAAAAAAACAGAGGCAGCCACTGAAGGCCGTCGCTTGGGGATGGGCAAAACCAATCCCAGCCCTTGGATCTCCATCCCTTTGCCTATAAATGGGGAGCTCAGCCCCTCAGACTTCACACAGAAAGAGAGTTGAGAGAGGAAAGAGTCGGAGAGAGAAGAAAGAGAGAAAACAGAGAGAGAGAGAGAGAGAGAGAGTAAAACAGAGGGGCATTTTGGTGAGCCCGGAGCACACTGCCCCAACTCAGTCCGTGAAAACCGGACCGAGCCGAGTCAGTGTGGAGCCATAGCCACACCACTTGTGAGGTAAAAGAGAAAGGAAAGTGAGAGAGAAGGGAGGAAGAAGCTGAGGGTGTTGGGTGTGTGCGTGACCACCCAAGTTCGGGTCGGACCCAACTGTGGAAGGTAAAACCTCTCCCCTCCATTTTTGTTAAAAAGAAACTCTAAAAAACCTGCACTAAGCTCCATCACACCAAACGTTCATGACTTGGTAAGCACCCATCAGCAGGGACTGAACGCATGGCCTTTCAAAAATAGCCTGTGCACAAGCGTTGTTTTAAGGCCGAGCGTGGCCTGAGTTCGAGCCCTATTTGGAGTTAAAATATGGCATGTAAATGGCCCCAGTTGGGGGCTAAAACGCTATGTAGTAGCAACTCACAAACAAAGCTCTGTTGAACTACAACGCGGACTGTTACCAGCCCGAAAATGAGGATGGAAACGACCCTGTCTCGGGCCATTTTTGGTTGGGGAAGGTGGCGGCCACCGTGCCACTGGTTAGGCATTGAGGTGGGTCGAAAAACGACCGGAGAAGATTTGCGTTTGGGCCGGAAATCAGGTCGGAAATGACCTCCAAAAAAACAGCTTGGCTGTGAATGTTGACAATGGAGGCATTAAAACAAAACTTGGGCCTCACCAAAGTTCAGCTGGGCCTCAACAAATGCAGGTGGGCCTCACCCAAAAACCAATGGAACACCTTGGTTTCGGTCCCTGCACCAGTGCAGATGGGCCACACCCTGTAACCGCTGGTGGGCCCCACCTAGCTGTAGTTGTGGGACACGTAAGTGGACCCCACCCTTATGACGTGTCTCATCCAGGGCCGTCCATCAGGGAATGTCCGGTCCCTGGACATTTTTAATATAAATATATATATCTGTAGGGATGTATTTAATATTGTATTATGCATCTGTGTATACATATGATCCATGGGAGCCCACTGGCCTATGGAATAAGTACACCATCCACATGACATGATGCTTATGCTAGTCCCACTTGGGTCAAATTCGGACCCAACACTTGGACCCAAATTGGGCCCAGTTCGACCTACAGTGGTGAGCCCAATTGGGCTACCCTACTTGGGTAATTAAGGTGGGCCTAAAGCCTAGAAGGCCTTAACATCCCTTAAGACTCTTTCTCCCCCACATTAGTAGACAAAAACATGGAAGTGCTTGACAAGGTATAAATGATGATTTTAGGGGACTCGTTTGGTGACCTCAGGCCACAAAAAGACTCGAGCCAAGTTCGAGAACATTACCATACAGGTGATGATTCTTCCCCTTGAGCTTTCCATCTTCTCATTAACTTAAGTTATAGTTTTTATTTAAATTCATAATTGATATCTCCCTTTATAATCACATGTGTTAGCTGGCAGAAATTAAATTGCTGTATTACATGCTTTATGATTATCCTGTATAATTGCTCATGCTTGTTGATTCCTTTTTGTGGATTGCTTATGGAACTTAAACTGGTACATTAGTGGAAAATTCCCACATATGAATGTACACACATACTTGGGATGTAACTTGATTAGTTATGATCGTAATGGACCTTCGACTTTGTGGTTATTAAGTGGTGGTCTAGATGGATCATTGATGTGGGCCTACCATCTGAGGTTGTTGTATCCAATGGTTTTTAAGGATGGTCTTTTATCGCATGATTTTGATATTCGCCCTATGTGACTCGTTTTGATACTCGCCCTGCGTGGTTTTGTTTTGATATTTTCTCTATATGGGCTTGATATTTTATACTGTATAAACATACGATAGTAAGCCCCATATGTTATAATATGATTGACCAGTAGTCGACGGTGTTCCATTAAACATCCTAAGGTGGTAGTCTCATGGGCCGGGGATGGTGGTAATGAGACACTATGCCCGAGCCGTCGGCCTACGCTGGGCTATATGCTCCCCGTAGTAACCTTGAGCTTATTTAAATTGGCTGATTGTAATTGAACTAATAATGGTTTGGCTAATCATGCATTTATAGCATATTGGTGATGACGGGTGACTATTCTAGATGCTGTAGCACGTGCCCTAGAGTTATTGGGGTTTCGTTTCGCTAGCTCCCAAACCACCGACAATCGACCCATTGTTCCGACTGGATGATTTTCCCATGTTGATGATTGCATGGGTGATGAGCCCAACTTCCGCACGGATGTGCATCCCCGGGGCGATGTGCATTCACGCATCCATGCATTTAAAAAAACTGCATCATGTATTGTTTTGATTGCCTTGTTGTTTTATAACTATGTTTATCTAATCCGGCAGTGTGTAATCTTGAAGAAAATTCACACTGAGTTGACCACTCATCCATTAAATATACAACCATACAGGTAGTGTAGGTGGCCTCGTATATTGGTGAGGAGCAGTCTATGGTTGACAAGGGTGCGTGATTCTATTTGCTAAGGGTTGATACAGGATTTCACAGTTCAAGATTTTTACAATTTAACTTGTTTCACATGTAATATTATGTCATTTTGTATTCGTAAGAATGTGGACATTGGTTTGTATAAGTCATTATGGGCAACCACTTGTATATTCTAAATGAAAATTGAAACTTTCCTTTTAGCTTACTTGTCCATTCTACGCTCATCCGCTTACTCTGATAAAGAAAAAAAAATACGTGAATTTAACCATCCTTTAAGGTTAACACTCGGGTTTTTGGAAAACGACTCGTGTACTCGGGTCCTGAAAACACGGGGCGTTATAAGTACTTTTTGAATTTTTTGAAAAATATCCGTTCGATCTCGCGGGTGGGCATCGTCGTTCAATTTTTATTTGCACAAATTAAGTATCCCATTCCACCATGCTAGGCTCACGAAACAGTGGATTAACATTCAATTCGTTATTGATGGGCAAACGAGGTTAATAAACAAGGTTGGTCAGCCAGTGGACTAGACCTCACAAGTCTAGGCAAGTACGTGGCGGAACGACATCGGGTGCAAGCGACCCATGTAATCTAACTACTGTCACCCACACGTACTCGCCCAAATTCATGAATTTAGCCTCAAGGCGGTACTACCAACGGAACCACCTTCGCTCTTCTCATGTTCCTGACCAACCCAAGGGTATAAATAGTGATTTATAGTATGCCAACTACCAACGTATCATCAAGCATAAACAACACCATGTTCTCATATTTCTCATCATACAATTCACATTTCTCATAGCAAGCAAACTATTAATATCACGAATATGGTATGTGTGCGTGGTGTGGGTTGGTGAGGAAGTTAAGCACTTCCTACACCTCAAGGGATCAAATACATAAGCATAAATGAATCATACACAATATGAAGCAACGCATATCAGAAAAAGAAATCAAACAATATGAGCATGTAATCATCAATCCACTAGAGCATGTGAGAGGCAAGATTTACATCAAAGAGAACTAAACATGTCATTCCATGCAATTCCAACAAACGAACCATTCCTAGGTTTCCTCTAAATTCTTCAATACAACATCCCAAACAACCAAAATCATTAAACTCCTACTATAATTGGTGCTAGGCTACCTAAGGATAATAGTCCACACTTATGGATCGTTGGAGACTTGAAAAACGACCTAGGAATGAGGCTTTTGGGGTCGCACGGCCAGATTCCCTAAAACAACCATTTGCATGTTAGAAATTTATGAAATCCTTTCTCATCATAAGGGTTTTAAGGAAAAAGGGGTAAGGGATTTACCTACATAATCAACGGAAGCGGTTCTTGCGGTTGTGGTGGAGGGTTTTCTTGGAGAAGAGGTAGAGAGTTGCAAGATTGAGCTTCCTTGGGCCCCACCATCAACAACACCCTCCTTTACTCTCTTCTTCCTCTCTCTTTCTCTTTCTTCTCTTCTCCCCTTTCTCTCATCTCTCTTCTAGGGCAAAATCGTATGGGGAGAGGGGGTGCCCAAATGAGGCCCTTTTATAATGCCAGATTTGGTGGAAATGGCCCCATTTTTACTATACTAGACCTATAGGAGGGTCTTTCTAAGCTCTAGGGCCCACTATGGGGTGTACATATTGATATACACCGTAGGATAGTTAGCCCTAATGATGATCTACGTATGAACATGATCGGCTCGCCATTTAGATGCGTCGATCGACAGATACGATTAGAAGTCTGTTCAACGGTCACCGATGGTCGATCGGGGCCATGACTATACGGATATGAGCAGAAAAATATCCTTACTCCACGTGTGAAGTTTGGTCACAAACCGACGGTCCGAAATCCTAACTTTGCATAAGAGTGGATGACTCAATTCACTTAAGTTCCATCTCCTTTCTTTAGGGTATTTGCGCTTCTCATGCACTCGTCCTTCAGCTTAAGTTGAGCGATTCTGGACACTACCTAGGTCCGACTCCTGCGATGGACTTCGAGCCCAGTAAGACGAACATTACTCTATAATTTTGGAACTAATGGCCCACCAACGAGCGGTCTAGAGCTTGTTTGGAGAATCGGGGCATTTCTGGAATGAATTAGGTATTGAGATTTTTCGTGGGCACTGATTAGGGTTTGGATTAACTATATTTATAAGGTGACCTATTTATAACTAATGAAAGTGAAGATTTGGTCATGATCACTCTAAACCGTCGGTTTTAGGCTAAAAGAGTAAAGGGGTTCATTTGGTCTATTAGCCAAGATTTGGGCCTTGTCTGACTCGGCTTCAGTTGGATCTTTAATTTAGTTATTATTGTCTTGATTTATTAGCGAAGGGTCGGTTAGATTTGAGCCCCCCCTGTGAGTGAATCATGGGGTTAAACTTGATGTTCAGGTGATCGGGTAGATTCGTTAGCTTCATACGGTTGATTAAATGGACTTGTGCAGTTCTTTACTAGTTCCACCCGTGTTTTAACTATCATTGAGTGCTAATGGTCATTAAGTGATATTATAAGTTAATTAATAAAAATAATTTTTAAGGATTTTTGGAAATTCAAAACAGTGAAAATCCAGGATGTTATAATCTACCCCCCTTAAAAATAATTTTATCCCCGAAATTACCCAAGGGTAATAAACAAAAATTTTATTATTTCATTTGCCTAAGTTTTATTGATTTCAAGTTTATATGCCTGGTAGGGTGCATACTATCTATACTAGTTTGACTCATTTTTGTCTACCCCCCTTAAAACTTCTTTTTTTTTCCACCCTAATGGTTTACTATAATTTATTTAATTATCTATTTATTTATTTATTTATTAAAAAATAGATTTGTATTCATGACAACGATTTCCCCTATCTAGAGTAAAAATATTTGTTTTCAATGTTAGACCAATACGGAGAGTTGGTTGTAGTGGGCTTGAACCCGATACGGCGATCATCTACCTTACCAGGGTAGAAGGCTCATCGTATCCCTTTCTTCGTCCTGGTGGATCCTGGTCTTCTGCTCGATCAAAGCAGTGAGTCCATTGGTAGTCGCCCAGGATTGAGAACTGGGTTAAGCCGCGAATGCTTCGCAGGTGTATACTTCCGTAATCCCGTAGTCCGATCAATCTAAATGTTTAGCCAGCATTGGAAAGTTTAAATCTCTTATTTATGAGGTTGTCCTTTGAGTCTTAGTCTACGAGAGTCCTAATTTTAATTTATATCCAAATTGGGGGTTAATAAATCTCTTTATATGCCTATGGTCAAAGATCATCCTAACAAGTTTCTAAAGGTACAAAATTTTATATGAATTACCGTTTCAATCCTATGGCTAGTGGGTTAATCGCAGACTACACTTTCGTTTCATAAATTTCAAGAATGAAGGAATAGTTGAGGTTCTAAAGTATTTAGGAGGTTTGGAGATGTCGAGTGTAATGAATCTGGCGATGAGTTTAAGAAAATGGATTTGAGGGATGGAAGTTGAGAAGTGATTAGGAATGAGTTGAAGAAATGATATTGAGAAAAGTTTGGAAAAGGTTTAAGAGAATGAGGATTGAGATGGGTTAGAGTGAAGAAGAAGATGGTGGGTTTGGGGATTGGGTTTTGAGATTGGGATTGGAAGAGTTTTCTTCAGGGTTTAGAAGGGATGGTGGAGGGTAATGGGAGTAGTAGAGATAGGTTTTATGGACTCTAAATAGTCCTAAGTAGCAAGGGAAATGAGCCCCACTCGTGTGTGCATTGAAAGGGAGGAGGGGACCTATTTTGTAACGTTTCTTATACTTTTAGTAAATGGATTATTTTTAAAATTTTTATGATGATTTGACATCAAGTTTTAAGACATCCCACCAAATTTCATATCATTTTGAATTGTAAATAAATTATAAAAATTCTATAAGTAACCACCATCTAAAACTAATAATTTTTGGACAGTTGCCAATTCACTCCAAATATAACTATATTATAATTTTTATTTTATTTTTATATAAAACTAGACTTGTTAATCTTCAATCTGACCTTTAAATCACCTAAATCGGAGTTGTAACGAAGGAGATATGAATTTTTGAATTCGGATAAAAATTACAAAAAATGGGGCAGAAAACATGCCACCTGGCCCGCTGGACAGTTGGGCGCTGTGGCGCCGAGCCTTTGGACCGGTGGCGCTGGCAGCACCGAGCTGGGCGCTGTGGCACCGGGCTTCTGGACACGTGGACCTTACAACTCTCATATCTCGCAAACCAGAATGAGTTACACGACGTGCCATATATGAATTTGGGGTAGGAAAAGCTACTCTATGCAATGGACCTAGTCATTTTGCAAGATTCCATCAACTTAATGGTTAAAAATCTATTTTATTTACATTTTTACTATTTATAGTAAATTTTCGTTTGATTATAGCTTTTCATCCTATGAGCTTTGTAATTGTGTCTAATTTGAAAGTACTTAGAGAAATTAGAGGGATAAAGTAGTGGGAAGTGAGATTTTTTTGAAAGAAATGGGTTGGAAGGAGGAGATGAGACTTAGGGGTCAAGTTTTGAAAGCTTGGGAAGAAAATGTGGTGATGATTGAGGGTGAAAGGGGTAGGATTGGCATGAAATGACCATAGGAAAAAGCCCCTAGGGCCCTTAAGGAGCTTGGAGAGGCCAGAAGGGGGGTCCCTACGTGTGGGAGGGCCCCACCTATTCGTCGGGCTAGGATACATTAGATTTTGGGATCGCACAAGCTACTTCAGTAGCTTGAACCTATCACATTTTGGTCGGGTCGACTCAAGTCGTCCAACCTTCCAATTAGAAGTGATTTGGATCACTTTGCGCAGTCTAAGTATTTCTATTCATAAACCCTAACGTTCTAGTCTTCGGAATTATCAAAAGACATGATCCCGGGATCCTATAGATGTCTCTAAGTTTGTTCGCTTCCTCCTACGTCAACGAATGCGTTATGGCGAGTTCATAATCTACAACTCAATTAATTCCAAACCATTACTCTGATACCATCTGTTACATCCCGGGTTTTCAGGGGCCGTGTAAGAACTAGGCTCCCGAATTCCCAGGTGTCATGGCTGGCCTAATGGGCTTCATATTTTAATTACATTTGGATGATCTCATAAATAATGAAGGATTTAACAAGGCATGAAGCAGAAGTACGTCATAAGCAGTATCAATTGCTATTAATTATAAAAAAATATCCAAACAATGAATTCAAAGTCATCTAAATAGGGAACTAGTCCCACCCATACACGACCCAAAGTGACTAGGGCCCTGATCCATACCCTGTGGTAGCCCGAACTCAACTAAACGGATCCGTCAAAAGACTGGAAGCAGAGAAGCTCCTCTTCCCCATCCTTGCTCACCTCGCTAGGCTCATTGAGCTCCGCCTCACCTGCATCTAGAAAAGGGTCTAGTTGGTGTTTCAAAATACCGTCCCAGAGTGGGAATGAGTGATCAACTCAGTGAGTGCTATTAGCCATAAGTTGTAACAAGCATCAGTTATAATAAGAATTTAATGAAAATCAATCTTTCACAAACACCTAACTAATCTTATTAATGCACATGCATGGTGGATGATATGATGTATGCCCTCGCCACAACTCTCCCTCGAGCGACTCCGTCTAACGATCGCATGTGTCAACACTCCCTCAGGGCGACCTCGACTGCCGAGTTACTAACCTTGCGATGCAATGGTCATGTTAGACAAGTTCTTAATTAATTTCATTCATCCAACAGGTTGGAAAAACTGGCACACCCCACATATTAATACCCTAAACTGGTTGCGAGGCCAAGGCCCCCCAACGTGTGAGGCCGAGTCCTCACAATCCTTGATCCCGTCGGGTTTCCCCCATCCCCGACTTCCAACACATGGGAGGTGCTGAAATATGGGATCGCTCGCAGTCACTACGGGGAGGCGCTTCACCCTAGCATATGCCGACAGCTCGAACACAATGTCCTATTCCACCATGCCCGGCTCACGAGACAGTTGATCAACATTCAATTCATTATCGATGGGCTACAATAGTGGTATAGTATCCCAGTTTCTATATATATGTGGACAAACAAGGTTAACAAACAAGGTTGGTCAGCCAGTGGACTAGACCGCACGAGTCTAGGGAAGTACGTGGCGGAATGACATCGGGTGCAAGCGACCCATGTAGTTTAACTACTGCCGCCCACATGCACTCGTCCAAATCCATGAATTTAGCCTCAAGGCGGTACTACCAACGGAACCACCTTCGCTCTTCTCATGTTCCTGACCAACCCAAGGGTATGAATAGTGATTCATAGTATGCCAACTACCAACGTATCATCAAGCATAAACAATACCATGTTCTCATATTTCTCATCATACAATTCAAATTTCTCATAGCAAGCAAACTATTAATATCACGAATATGGTGTGTGTGCGTGGTGTGGGTTGGTGAGGAAGTTAAGCACTTCCTACACCTCAAGGGATCAAATACATAAGCGTAAATGAATCATACACAATATGAAGCAACGCATATCAGAAAAAGAAATCAAACAACATGAGCATGTAATCATCCATCCACTAGAGCATGTGAGAGGCAAGATTAACATCAAAGAGAACTAAACATGTCATTCCATGCAATTCCAACAAACAAACCATTCCTAGGTTTCCTCTAGATTCTTCAATACAACATCCCAAACAACCAAAATCATTAAACTCCTACTATAATTGGTGCTAGGCTACCTAAGGATAATAGTCCGCACCTATGGATCGTTGGAGACTTGGAAAATGACCTAGGAATGAGGCTTTTGGGGTCGGACGACCGGATTCCCTAAAACAACCATTTGCATGTTAGAAATCCATGAAATCCCTTCTCATCACAAGGGTTTTAAGGAAAAATGGGTGAGGGATTTACCTACATAATTAACAGAAGTGGTTCTTATGGTTGTAATAGAGGGTTTTCTTGGAGAAGAGGTAGAGAGTTGCAAGGTTGAGCTTCCTTGGGCTCCACCATCAACAACACCCTCCTTCACTCTCTTCTTCCTCTCTCTTTCTCCTCCTTCTCTTTTCCCATTTCTCTCTTCTCTCTTCTAGGGCAAAATCGTATGGGGAGAGTGGGTGCCTAAATGAGGCCCTTTTATAATGTCAGATTTGGTGGAAATGGCCCTAAGTATTGGGTTTTTACTATACTAGACCTATGAATGATTTTTCTAGCCTCTACGGCCCACTATGGGGTATACAATTCGATATACACCACAGGATAGTTAGCATTAATGATGATCATAATCTATATATAGATAAGATCGGCCCACCATTTGGATGCGCCGATCGACAGATATGATTAGAAGTCTGTTCAACGGTGACCGATGGTCGATCGGGGCCACGACTATACGGATATGAGTAGGAAAATATCCTTACTCCACGTGTAAAGTTTGATTACAAACCGACCGTCCGAAATCCTCAACTTTGCATAAGAGTGAATGACTCAATTCACTTAAGTTCCAGCTCCTTTCTTTAGGGTATTTGTGCTTCTCATGCACTCGTCCTTCAGCTCAAGTTGAACAGTTCTAGACACTACCCAGGTCCGACTCCCGCAATGGACATCGAGCCCAGTAAAATGAACATTACTCTATAATTTTGGAACTAATGGCCCACCAACGAGCGGTCTAGAGTTTGTTTGGAGAATCGGGGCATTTCTAGAATGAATTAGGTATTGAGATTTTTTGTGGGCACTGATTAGGGTTTGGATTAACTATATTTATAGGGTAGCTTATTTATAACTAGTAAAAGTGGAGATTTGGTTATGATCACTCTAAACCGTCAGTTTTAGGCTAAAAGAGTAATGGGATTCATTTGGTCTATTAGCCAAGATTCGGGCCTTGTCTGACTCGGCTTCGATTGGATCTTTAATTTAGTTATGATTGTCTTGATTTATTAGCGATGGGTCGGTTAGATTTGGGCCCTCCTGTGAGTGAATCATGGGGTTAAACTTGATGTTCAGGTGATCGGGCAGATTCGTTGGTTTCATACGGTTGATTAAACGAACTTGTGCGGTTCTTTACTAGTTCCACCCGTGTTTAAACTATCATTGAGTACTAATGGTCATTAAGTGATATTATAAGTTAATTAATAAAAAAAATTCAAGGATTTTTAAAAATCCAAAACAGTGAAAATCCAGGATGTTACAGCATCCCTAACCCCGGGGCCTACCTTGATGTACGTATTGTATATCCACGCCCTACATCCATATTTTCAGCTCATGATAGGACATGATTTAAAAAATGAAGTAGATAAAATTCTCAGGTGGACCACACCACAGAAACTGTGGTGATTAGCCATTAAAAACTATTTGTGGGCCAAAAGTTTTAAATCAAGCTGAAATTTGTTTTTTATTTTTAATTTATTTCATTAAGGTCTTTGTGAACTTATCAATAAGTTAGTTGGCAAGTAAAAAATTATGGTGAGCCTTAGGAAATTTTTAATGGTAAGAGTTTAATATCCACTATTTTCTATGGTGTGTAGCACTTGAGATTTATAACTGCCTCATTTTTTAGATTAATGTTCTAAAATTAGCTTTTTTAAAAAAACCAATGGACAACATGGATATACAATACCTACATCAATGTGGGCTGCATCATCAGGGACAAATTGTGTTGCATGAGGAAGGGGCCGCACTTAATCCACTCTTCTTCTTCTTCTTCTTTTCTTCTTTTTTTTTTCTTATTTTTTCTTCCAAAAATTATAATAAGCACTTCCTTTTTTTTTTTTTTTTTGTAATGGAGCCGAAGAAACTTAATGGCTGAAGAGGAATGTATAACCTTATTTTTATTGGGTCTATCGTGATGTGCATATGACATCCAGTCTGACCGTCAGATGTGTCATCTCATTCTACGTCTTTGTACAAAATATCAAACTGACTATTGATTCAAGTAGGCCACACCAATAGAACAGTAGAGGGAGAGATGTCAACCTTTGATTTTTATAATACTCACAATCATGAGTAAGTTAAATCAACTCCAACCATTAGATGCCACACCAAAAGTTAGACGTAGAACTCAAAAATTAGGGCTATAGTGTACTTCATCAAAGGAATTATTTTGGAAGGTAAGCTTTTTTCGCACACTATTTCCAATTGTGTGGTCCACTTGAACCATGGATAGAGTTGATTTTTGGTTCTTAGGTCTAACATGGGTTGAGATACATGATGGTCAAGCTGGATTTTACATTAACACCACAGTGGGGCCCACCCAAGCTAGGGATCATTCTCAAGAGACCTCTTAAAAAGCTAAGGTGAAGCAAATGCCCTCTCTCTCAGCATTAAATGCCTAGTTAGTTGGACCAAAACGCAATGTCCAACTAGTTATGTGTGAGCATTTCTCTCTCTCTCTCTCTCTCTCTCTCTCTCTCTCTCCCCCTCTCTCTCTCTCTATATATATATATATAGAGAGAGAGAGAGATGCTCACTTGTGCGCACCTACTCAAACGTGCCATGGGCGTCTAATCCTAACGGTCCATGTGATACGGAATCACGTGAAATCCTCTGAGACCAATTTTTACCCTTATATAAAACTCCGGTGGGCCATAAAAAAGATAGATGCAAATCAAGGGAGGAAACTATTTTCTTTTTTCATGGCCCACCAAGTTTTGGATCAAATTATTAGTTGGGCCCGTAGAACGTTGGGGACATTAGCAAAACTCGTGTATGTGTGTGCACATGGTTATATGTATATCCCCGCATATATATATATATATGTGTGTGTGTGTGTGTGTGTGTGTGTGGTTGGAAGATGTCTTAAATCTTCCGCGTTGCTCAACCAGTCGAGGGACTGGCATGACTAGTCGTCGAAGGTCCCTTCGATTGGTCGAAGCCCGTTCGATTCGAAGTCCAACAACGATGTATTTGGGATTTCTGAGACGCTCGACCATTCGAGGGACAGGTTCGATCAATCGAAGGGGTCCTTCAACCAGTCGAAGCCCTAGCTCGACTAGTCGACGGTTACGCAGTCTGCGCACGGACTGCGTAAATTGGAGGCGGTTTCTGGACTTTTCCAAAGTCGTTGCATTAGTGGAGTTTCCTAAACTATAAATAGGTGTCCCTAGGGCCATTCTAATATATTCTAAGGCTTTCTAAAGGTATTCCAAGGGTTTCTAAAAGGGTTCTAGGGTTATTAAAGGGTGTAGCAAGGGTAAGATTCAAGGTTGTTCGAATCGGATAAATCCTCTCTTTGTAATTTCTATTTTCATAGTGGATTTCTGTTGCTTTGTGCCGTGATTTTTTCCCAAAAGGGTTTTCCACGTTAAATCTTTGTATTCTCTTGTGTTTGCTTGGTGCTCTTGGATTGCTACCCTAGATCCAAATTTGTGTGATTCCGCAACACAAATCCCAACAATATATATATATATATATATATATATATATAATTTCTTGAAAATTATCTTCTTCTGTTTTTTTTTTTTTTTGTTATTTTCATTGCTTAAGCTTAAGACATGTCATTTAAAAAATAAAAAATAAATATATTTCTTTTGTGAAAGGCCAACCATCATCTTCCACATGTGATCATGATAGTCACATGGACCACCATCTTCGTAAGTACTCCACATGTGAAATTGTTCATCTTAATTATTAAGTGTTCCACATTAGCCATTGTGCCAAGTATGCATTATATGTTACCATTTATCTTAAAGTGTCTTATACATACTAGTATAATACATGTGCAACTCATGCCATTGTTCATTTTTTAATGACCCATGTATGTATCCTAACATGCAATATGTAACCAGTGCAGTCTTAATTTTCAAATGCATTACATGTGCTAACCTGTGCATGTGTCCACCTTTGCACATGTGTATTAGGCATAGAATCTAAATGATGCAGCAACCCTTAAAACTTTATGGGCTCAATTTTCAGCCTAATCCAAAACTCTAGGGCCTGTTTGGCCGGATAGGATTGGATGGTATTAGAGTGGATTGCACGGATTTCAAGGTAATGATAGCTGCGTCAGTGGATTGGTGTAAGATCTATGGGATTGCTATATCGGGTCTGTTTGGCACGCCCGGCCAATCCCAGGATTAAACCTTCCAATCCCTTTCAATCCCTCAAACCAAACACGTCCCAAGCAATTTTGAAGGGATTAGGGTGGATTGGATGAGATTTAAAAGGATGGTGATGTCAGTGGATTGTCTTAAGATCCATGGGATTGCTATATCCCGGGATCGGGATCCCGTGTCTATTTGGCACGCCTGGCCAATCCCGAGATCTATCTTCCAATCCCTTCAAATCCCATCCAATCTGCTTGGCCAAACAGGTAAGGGCCCGTTTCGACGGGTGGATTGGAAGGGATTGAATGGTATTAGGGTGGATGGCATGGATTTCAAGGCAATGATGGTGTTGTCAGTGGATTGTCTTAAGATCCATGGGATTGCTATATCGAGTCTATTTGGTATGCCCGGTCAATCCCGAGATTAAACCTTCCAATCCCTTCCAAACCCTTGAACTAAACACGTCCCAGGCAAATTTGAACGGATTAGGGTGGATTGGATGGGATTTAAAGGTAATGATGGTATTGTCAGTGGATTGTCTTAAGATCCATGGGATTGCTATATCCCGCGATCAGATCACCCAGTCTGTTAGGCATGCCATGCCAATCCCGGGATTTAACTTCCAATCCCTTCCAATCTGCCCGGCCAAACAGGCCCCAATGGACCATAGCAAAGAGAAATGCAAATCAATGGAAGAAACTGATTCCTTTTACCATGGCCCACCAGAGTTTTGTATCGGGTTAAAAGTTAAGCTTGTGAGGTTTCAAAGGGTGCCACGTCACATAAACCATTCAAATTTTATAATTAAGACATGTGTGCAAAGGTGTACACATGTGCTCACATAAGAAGGTGGGAAGAGCATTCCTCTCTCTCTCTCTCTCTCTCTCTCTCTCTCTCTCTCTCTCTCTCTATATATATATATATATATATATATATATATATATATATTACTCAAGCCGGGAAGAGCATTCCTCTCTCTCCCTCTCTCTCTCTCTCTCTCTCTCTCTCTCTCTCTCTATATATATATATATATATATATATATATATATAAATTATCATTACCTAAATAGCTCTCTCTCTCTCTCTCTCTCTCTCTCTCTCTCTCTCTCTCTCTCTCTCTCTCTCTCTATATATATATATATATATATATATATATATATATATATGGGAAATGGTACTATACGGTTGAGCGTATGAAACCCTAACATACGATCGAGTAGTGTCCCGTTTTCCATCATTGGATAATAAATGTAAAAAATATACTGTCTGGATAACAGCTTCTAATGAAAAGGAAACTCGCGAAATCGATGGAGCATTTTACTCGCCCGGGAGGAAAGAGATTAAGCATTGGATTGCATGGTGCGACCTTAGTGGTGTGTTGCCATTAGAGCCACCATGATGAATGTGTTATATCCAGACCGTCCATCCATTTGCCAAGTTTATTTTAGGGCACATTCATGAAAATGAGGCAGATCGAAAGCTCAAGCAGACCACATCACAGGAAGCATTGGGGATTGAATGCTTATCATTGAAAACTGCTAGGCCCATTGAAGTTTCAGATCACGCTGATATTTGTTTTTTTCTCTTCATCTACGTTTGGGTGACCCTATAGACAGGTAGGATTGCAAATAAACATCATGGTAGGCCTTAGGAAGGTTTTAAAGGTGGGTGTCACGGTGCCCCACTGCTTTCTGTGGTGAGATCCACTTGAGCTTTAGATCTTCATAATTTTCAGGCTCATGATCTAAATTGACCTCGCCAAATAAATGGACGGTGTGGATATAGCACATACATTATGGTGGAGCCCACAGAATTGGTGACGTCGTCGCAGCAACTAAGTCGGTGGTGCGTTGCACATCGCGCAAGCCGCTTACAGAAAGTAGGTGAGCAGATTAGGTGTTATCGGGTAACACCTTTGTTACACTTACTGTGTGGGGCCTACTTTGATGATTTTTTTTTTATATCTATGCCCTCCATCCTTTTTATTATATAGTCTTAGGATGTAATCCCAAAACTTAAGTAATTCAAATGTCAGGTGGACGACACCACTAGAAACAGTGATGAATGACTATTAAAAGCTTTTTATGGGCAACAAAAGTTTTGGATTAATCTTATCTTTACATTTTCCCTTCATCCATGTTTGGTTGACCTTATCAACAGGTTTGATGGAAACAAAACGTTACAATGGACATTACTATGGGCCTTAGGAAATTTTAATGGTAGGCGTTCAATCACCATTGTTTCTGATAATATGGTCCATCAGAGATTTAAGTCTTCTTCATTTTTGGACTCATGCCATAAAATGAGCATGAAAAACAAATGGACATCATGGATATAAAATAACTGGATTAATTTGGCCCAACAGCTAGGGCTGCACTGTCAATGGTGAGGCCGGGGTTGCATATATATAATATGCTCCCACCGTGTCGAAGCAGAAAACCTCGTGTGCCAGGGCGTGAATTTCACGCGAAAGGGCAAGAAGTTCTTATGAACTTAGGTGGGGCCACCGTGATGCTTGTGAGAAATCCACTCGTTCATCCGTTTTACGAGCTCTTTCTAAGACATAAAAACAAAATTGATCCTGATCCAACACTCAAGTGGACCACATGAGAGGGAAAACCTGGGGAAAAATACCTGCCATTGAAACCTTCCTGGGTTCGAACTTGATGTTTACATGACATCTAAACTGTTTATAAGGTCATTTCCACTGGGATGAACTGAAAACACAAAGAACTGAGCCTGATACAAATTTTTTGTGGACATATGAATGTTTCAACTGTGACTGTTCAATCCCGGTTGTTTCCTATTGTATGGCCCACTGGAGACTTAGATCAGGCTCATTTTTTTTTGCAAAAACTAAAGCAAGGTCTCAAAAAGGATGGATAGGGTGGATTTGTCACAAACATCACGGTGGTCCCACCTACTTCCCAACACAGGAACTCAGGGCCAAGGGCATTTCAGGAAATTTACGCCAATTTGCCATGTGCAATGACCTCGGTGTTGTTGTGTTGCCGTCATGGCCCAACCATGATGTAAGTGTTATATTCATACCGTCCATTCATTTGGTGAGATTATTTTATGGCATTAGCCCAAACATAAGGCAGATTCAAAGCTCAAGTGGACCACAACACAAAAAACAATGGAGATTGAGTGTCTACCATTAAAAATATTGAAAACTTCTTAGGGGCCACAAAAGTTTTGGATCAAGTTGGTATTTGTTATGTCCTATCATCCAAGTCTGTGTGACAATATGAACAAGAAGTTTTTATGCTGTGTCCTAGGAAGTTTTCAACGGTGGTCATCATTGTCCCCACTACCCTCTGTGGTGTGATTCATTTGAGAGCTGGATCTGCCTAATTTTTTATTTCATGATTTAAAATGATATCTCTAAAATGACAAACAGTGTGGATATCACACTGACTTGAGAACTTTCCCAATAAGTAGTACATGGGTAATGTCGGTTCCACCGGTTTTATCTTTGTTTATGTAGCTGGCATGCATACAGTATATTTTTCAAATTTATCATTCAATGAGGAAAAACGGGACACGACTCAGCTAACTTGAGCCAAGTCAAGCGAGCTTTTTAAGCCAACTCTGCTCGTGTACGGTTCTAGATGTGGTCCACTTGAAATTTATATCTGCTTCAATTTTGGGACCATGCCCTGAAATAAGTTGAAGAAACGGGTGGACGATATAAATATACAATACATACATAGAGGTGAGGCCGACGATCAGGGTCCCACCCACATAATCATGGTGCGGTGCATCTTTTGAACGGGTTGAATGTAAGATACATGACACGTGGGTCCACAGTTCTACCATTTACCACTTTTTAAGGGCGTGGATGAGGTGATACCTGGGTAACCCTTTAGTGGTCTTACCCTTACTGTGGGGCCCACCTTAATGATTTGTTGAATATCCATGCCGTCCATCTGTTATTCCATCCCATTTTGGGACGTTGTCCCAAAAATTAAGCAATCCAAATCTCAAGTGGACCACACCATTGGAATTAGTGGCAAATGACCGTTAAAATCTTTTTGTGAGTCATATAGGATCAAGCTGATCTTTATATTTTCCCTTATCAACGGGTTGGATGGCAAAAGAAACATTACGGTGGGCATTTCTATGGGCCCCAGGAAGTTTTTAATGGTGGGGTTTCAATCACCACTGTTTACTCTGGCGTGGTCCACCTGAGATTTAGATCTGCTTAGTTTTTGGGATCACATCATAAAATGAGCTGAAAAATTGGATGGATGGTTTGGATATACAAATAATTCATCAAGGTGGACCCCACACGGTGAGAATAACACTCACTAATCTGTTCCCACTTTTTAAATATAAAAATAGATAAGGACATTTACGTAATCAAAACGCACCTTCCCATAATTTCCGTTGGAATATTTTTTTTTCCACGAATCCAAACAACCGCTCTAAAGGGGTACTTTTTGCACCATTCATTTACTCATGGGTATTTTGGTAATTTGACAATTGTGAAGTCTTTTTTTTTTTTTTTTGACTATTTCTCCTGAGACAGAAAACGTAGTAGAGCTACACACGCCAATCTGAACGGTCCACATCAGTGGACTGATCGTGGATGGATTGAATTTAAAAAATCACATTGATTTTATGATCTTAACCGTCTAATTTTACCCGTTGAATTTAGACCGCTAGTGATTTCCTTCCAGCCATCCCATTTTATGGCCGCAAATTGGATGGCTAGGATCGTCCACTGATGTAAGTTTCGATGTGTGCACTGTTCACAAGGTCCCTATGTAGGATTTAGATTAGTGTAAATTACTTATACCGTGTGGATATGTTGCAATAGCTTAAGTTTATTTGAGAGAGAGATAGAGAGCTACATGGGCCAATCCGGACCGTCTGAATCATTGTCCCTGGATTATAAATATAAAGAGAGCTCTCTGTACGCCAATCTGGACCGTCTAAATACTACCCTTGGATTGGATCATGTTAATCCAACTGACTAGATGATCTTAACCGTCTGATCTCTCCCATTGAACTTGCACGAATGTCACTTGCACAGTGGATATGAGATAGAAAGAGTGAGTGGGTATGCTTTGAAGTTTGAATGATTCAAATCCAATGCTCCAGATCTTTAAAATGTTAGTCAATACCCCATAAATATAATTGTATTCCCTATCATGGTTGATGTGAGAGAGAGAGAGAGAGAGAGAGAGAGAGAGAGAGAGTAAGACAGTGGAATATGAAGTTTGAATGGGTCCAATTCGACGGATGAGATCTTGTGGGACCCAGATAAGACAAAGATAGTCAGACGACTTGACAAGTAGATAAACGACTTGACTGGAATGCATTGCATGGATCATGGATAGTGAAAGACGCGATTTCCATTACGCGTTGGTGACTCGGTCTTAAGCTACACACCATACCTTGGTGTATACACCTTTCATAGGGCTGGCTCTGGGCCCTGTCCTAGCCCTATCACAAAGTCAAAACGCTGACCAGAAAAAAAAAATAAAAAAATCTGGCCCACTCACGTATGGCCCCCAACAGAACCGTACATTTGTTTTTCAAATTGTGTATCACATGACGAATGGATCAACTTGATTATTGGACTAGAGCACCAGTACAGTGGTGTCTTTCTGATGGATGGATCAGATCTTGGGCCTATCATGCCATGTTAGCAAATATCAAGGGTCAAGATTGTGTATGTAAAAATAGGTCCAGTGAGCAGTTTTAACAATTTATTTATTGGAAAAGCTTATTATTTTAAAGCATCACTTTTATCAAGCAATCTCAACCATCACGTCCATGCCTTGGTAAAAAAAATAAAAACCCAACTTACAGATGGATCTAACCATCTGATCAGTTTGTGGTGGAGTGAATGAACGGCTCAGATCAGTCAAACAGGCTTTCACAAATGCACTATTGCAGCTAGGAGCACTACAACTTATAGTGCCCTGAGCTCATTTCTCCATTCTAGTACATGTCTAAGTTCATTGATCCATTAAGGAATAAAGGACTTGTGATCTTGTCTTTTTGACTGGTAGGTCCCTGGCAATTCCTACAATTCCAGTATCTTGAGGTGGGCCCATGTTTTATTTTAATGTGAGATTAATTTTTAAGCCTTTTTTTAAGCTGCCACTGGTTTTGATAGGGTTGTGGACAACTTCATGGACGGTGCAGATTGAAAGAGATAGGGCCAGATAGATCAATCCAAGGCAAAAATGGCCTAAACGCACACCAAAGCTTTCAACGGCCATAACTTCAGGAGTTATCAGATCTACAAGTAATATATTTTTGGAAAATCAATATATTGTTGAGGAGCCCCATGACGTCGCAACTAGCAAAATCAATCATTTCCAAGGGATTTCTTCTTCTTCTTCTTTTTCATTTTTAATTTTTAATTTTTATTTTAAAGCCATTTTGAGGTCAAAATTACATTTTAGTTCAAAACTTACTATTTGTAGTAAGTTTCATATATGCTATATTTCAATACTTTCTAGGGTTTCGCGAGTCAAGTCTCATTTCAATGCCATTTGTTTAGATTAGCTAAGAGTAGTTACCAGGAGTGTTTTAAATATTGATGATATCAGTCGATATATTCCACGATATATCTTGTATCCCACTTGTGCAATACGAAACGCACAAGTAGGGCGATATATCTCACATATTCGATCTATGAGTATTTTCAATTTTTGATTTTATTTTTTTTCCTGTAAATCATGTTTAATCGGTGTAAATTGTTACAAATTCATGATTTTTTACATGAAAAATCATGAATGGTGAGTTTCGATTTTGAGATTTGGAGGAGATGGTTAGAGTTGTGGAAAATATAAATAAAATTAAAAACAAAAAATTTCAATTTCTTGCAAATCGGTTGTACAATATTCGTCTCCAAACATAAAATCAAACATATATGAACCCTAGTGATTCTTCTTTTATTTTTTAATATATTGCTTGTGCTTTCACGCATTTTCTTATATATATAAATTATAATACATTTATATCAATTTAATTAGACAACACATAGATTAAGACCACATATAATTACAGAAAACCTATTATGTATATTTGTTTTTGTAAAGTTTTTATTTATAAGTGTATATTGATGTTTTTTTTAATAATCATTGATAATTTAGACCAATTTCTCAATGTCGATATATCTCATGCAATAACCGATGCGTATCCATTATCCCAAAAAAGTGATACGTAACCTGATACCGATATTTCGAACACGGATTACAAGTTTTGAGTTAGTTTTGAAGTCTTTACTATTTATAGCACTTGCCACGTTAGAATTCATTCCCCTCATTAGTTTTGGCTATAAATGCACTTTTATCCCAAATGTTAAGAGACTTGATTTTTAGGCCACAAGATCTAAATAGTGTGGCCCACCTTATGAAAAGCTCAAATCTCACATGCATGTGATATTGACATGTGCTTGCCTGCAGATGGCCCCCGCCATGTATAGGAATGACTAAAGACTGAACTTTGATACTGGTAGACTTTGCGATCATTGCTGTGCAAGCACTAAAAAACTTAATTCAAATCAAACCATTCAAATTGTGGGCTCTAAGTTAACAGTTCTTGGGAACCATATTCGATCCTAACCGACTGATTGGCGGGCAATTAATGGATGGTCAAGATGAAAATGAGTCAACGGTCTGAATTCAACAAACAAATGCTCATTAATCAGAGGTTATGATCATTCAAACAATACGAATTTTGGATGACAATATACGTACGGTGGACCCCACAAGACTAAATGCTTGAAAGTGACTACTAGAATAATAGTTCTACTGCCAGAGGGAGCAATCTACAATCATGTGTAAGACCATTACATTTAGGGCGTTTGGCCCACCTGAGATTTGAAATATTTTGAGTTTCGGTTTGTCCCTTCATCTTGGGGGAGAGCACCTGATGAGTGGTCTGGATGGCATGTACACAACATGGCGGACCCACATTCCATCTGGAAGTTTTAAGGTGATGTCACCCTCATGTCCCCTGCTGTTTCTCTTTGGTGTGGCCTACCTGAGTTATGGATCAGGATGAATTTTGGGACACGTTAACCACGATGAGTTGCATCAAAATGCACAGGTTGGATGGAACTCAAAAATCATGGTGGGCCCACACAGTTTGAAAGGAGAACTTTTAGTTTTTGAACTACCAAAATACAATTGCATTAGCATTCACAGAACTATTCCAATTTCAATGCATAGATGACAAAATTTAAATTTTAAAAAAAAAACACATTTATTGGATATTCCAATTTCTACCTTTTCTATACATACAATCAGATTAGATACTGAAATTTTAGTCAGATATATACAGTTTTCAGGCTCTACAAGGAATAAAATTGGGCTAGACCACTATGAGCGTTTTCGGACCATTTTCTGAAAAGGCGGGCGTCCTATCATCTGAACATATAACTCAATCCAGACCGTCCGAATAAGTCTCCATTTTGATGGTTAGGATCATCACATGATTGTGGGTCACCTCCAACATGGAGCCCATGAATTCAAAGGTTTGGATTGTATGCAGTGGAGCAGTCACCAACTTGCGGAAAAAAAAAAAATGGCGGGAAGCAGACATCATGGTTTAGCCCAAGAAGATTATGTTACCTGCTTTGGTGGCGAATTCAGGCATGGACAGGTATAGATGAATTCATAGATATACAACTCCTGAAGCGGTCGAGAAGCATGTTCTGGCTGAGTAGCCCATGGTGAGGATGGCCATTCTTGAGACATTCATCATAGTTCTCCAAAACAGACACGATGTACCTGAAATCCGGTCGCTTTGATGGGTTTGCAGACCAGCAACGCTTGATGAGGTGGTTGAGGACGGGCGAGCAGTTGTCTGCCAATGGCGGCCGTGCGTTCTGAACAAGAAAAGCATTCAAAACAACATAAAATGTAGAAAAATAGAAAATAAGCTCTGCTACTGAAATAGATAAGAACTGCAACAAAACAGGATTTCCTTGTTCAAAGAAATCATATGTACATAACATATGCATCATTCTCATTTGCCCATTTCGTAAGAGTGATCCAGACTGTTCAGCTGACAGGCACCACTGATGATGATGGGCGCCCCAGAAATCCTAGCCATCCAAATATCCAATCTTTGGCCGCTAATTCAAGGGTTGGGATCTTTCAGGCATCCTCCATCCATGGTGGGGGGCATAAGCAATGGTGTGATCACTGGACCATAGGCCACACTTGCACAGAGTGGCCTATTAGGACACTGTGCCTCCAATGCATGAGGAACCTGTAATTCGGACGTGAATTGCCTGTGCCTTCTGCTAACAATAAGATCTTGTGCGGGGCCCACCGCAATGTCGGTGAGAAATCCACTCAGTCCATGTGCCTTCTGCTAACAATAACACATGCTTTTAAGCCCCCATTAAATGGAAACTTGTTATAGATGCATTCTTTTTTACAATTTTTTAATTCATAAATATGCAAATATGCATATTTTAATTTCTCCTGAAGTTTCACTGAAAAAATCCATCATTTTCCCCATATTTCCCCGCATTTTTGGTTCTCAACGATATTATCAACAATATCAATATTGTTTCCGTATCCCCAAACAGCAAAATTTGTAGCGACATCGATACTTCGAACACTGCGCGTAACGACCTGAACATTACCAGGCCATTACCATTATGTTTTGGCCATTACGTAACCATTTTTTAATACCTTGCTCCTATGATCATGAACACAGTTTGAGAGCTTCGAATTCAGTCCCTGAATTGCATTGCAGTTATCAAGGCAGAATCCTTCAGGGATACTCTAAGATTGAGAGTAAATTATGCTCAGGTCTTGCAATTGATAAGGATGAACCAAGCTCCTATTAAGAGGCCTTTTCCTTGCCAAGCTCGGCAGATTAGATTGTCACCACAAATGAGGAATTGACTTCATGAAGATGAATCACATCCAGGAATTGGTTGATTTACCAAATGATCAAGGAGTGATCAGAAAAGAGGGTATTCAAGATCAAATGGAGGGTAGACAGATCAGTTAACATATGCAAAGTGCAATTGGTGACCAAGAAGTCAATTGAGTTGAAGGATTTTACTACGAAGAAACTCTCTCCATAGCAAGATTCGCATCTTTATTCATGATTCGAGCTATACTTGCTTACTTGGATTCTGGATTGTATCGGTGGTGATTAAAAACACATTTCTTAATAGAGATCTGGAGGAAACGCATTACATGGAAAAGTTCAAAAACAGGTTCATGAGATTTCATGAAGGTATCACTCTTTCAAATTTAACATGCTCGAATAAGACAGTTGTGTATGTAAAGTGATCTACTGGAAAAATCTTGATATTGTCATTGTACGTCAATGACATCCTGCTTACTATAAATGATATTGATACGCTGTTATTGACCAAGGAACAGTTCCCCTCCAATTTTGAATGAAGGATCTTAGGAGTCAAATTTCATCTTGGGGATCAAAATTTTTGGACCCACTCTAATAAGTTTTTGGGAATGTCACATGTATCGTTCATTTAGAAGAGCTTCTCACGATTCATGACGCATAATTCCAAGCTAATTAAAATCCTGATTATACATACTCTAAATTAAGAAAGGAAATATGTCCTCAGTCAAAAGAATAGAAGGGAGTTGTCTTCAGTGCCATATGCTAGTGCAGTCAGAAACCTTATATGTGATGTTATGCACACCGCTATGTATCTTGTTATGCTATGGCCTTGTGAGTCAATACCAAGCGATCCAAGCTAAGCACAATGGCTTGTAATTATGAGAACATTCCATTATCTCAAAGACAAATAGGAATTTTTGTTGTGTTATCATGGCACTGAGTTGAGGGCGCTGATCTATTCCAATTCCTCATAAGTAGATGATTAGGATGAAAGAAAGTTGCCTCGTATTGTGTTCATGCTGAAAAATGGCATTATTTCATGGTCCAACATAAATAATCTCCTACCACCCTTTCTACCATGGAAAACGAATATATAGGGGGGTTGTTTTGCAGTTCAAGAGGGTGCACGGATCATAAGATTCTAAGAGCCTTGGATATTGTCCCTAGTGCCAAGGTCTCCTCTTTGTAAGGATTGATAACACATCAATTATAGATCTTGCGAAGGATCCTAAACACCATAAGAAGTCTAAACACGTCGAGATAAAGTATCACTATGTTAAAGATTAATTGACAGATGGGTATGTTGTGCTCAAACACATTCTCGCTAGAGAGATGTTAGCCTATCCCATGACAAAGCTGATTACAAGAGAGATAGTTTAGCAAACATCAGGCATATATGACTACAAAGAGCTTTATATCTTTCATAAGAACGGAAGTATTGTGGATTTATGTAAGACTTCCAATCATGTTCCCCACTAGTTATGATGTTAGGGGTGCTAGGGTCTACTATTCAAGACTCACACATGTAAGATGAGATAAAAATCCATGTAGTCTTTGAGAGTGGGTTGTGAAGATGAGTGATGTTCTAGGTTGAGGGGCCCCTAGGCTTTGAGATCATCAGTGGTGCATTCTATACTTACAATGGCCCTTTCTGCCATGGCTGTCATCTTCTCACTTGCATGGGAATTAAACACCCTTGTCATGCCTGTGAAAATATGCTAGGATGAAGAGACACTCATGTGAGACAACCTTGTCTAGCGGTGCAGAAGATATGAGGAAATACAAGTCATGGCACTATCAACTCCATTCACAGCATGTTTAGGTGAGATTAGTATGTGTTAGTGCAATCACTCCGTGCCACCACACAATGCATGGCTTTTGATGACTGAGGGTGAGACTTTGGGAATCAAATGATGTTCACAGCAAGAGTGGGGCTAGGCGTTATTAAGATGAGCCGGTGCTTGTGACTCTTTTGAGAGTGAAACCTTCAATCCTGATGATATCATGACCTATATGAAGCCAAATCAAGAGTTGCTAGGTTGAGTTAGTGCATGCACCTCTTTTGAAAGGGGAAATGCTTGCAGCATGGGTGAGCAACCACATGCTTGGAGCATTTATTTAAACTTTACTCTATGATCCTTGTACCTATTGGCATCTAATTCAATCAAAGCAGTGCATTGTGCAAGTGCAATGTCTTGTAAATGATGCTAGTGGCTTTATCTACCCACCTTTATATGTTGTAGTATGATGTTTGGTGCCCACTAATTTAGCGTACAGTATGAAGGGATGTACTCATGAAAAAGCGGCTTAGTTGATTCAGAATTGTGTAATTGTGTGGGGAAGATCTGTTAATAATTTCATCAAGTTCCTAGGACCACGATTATGCACTACAAGACTTATTCGCCGCAACATTATCAAGTTTTGTGAGAAAAACTCTCAATTGAAAATTTACATATATGTAGATATCAATACTATGTGCAGATATCAATACTTTTTTTTAAAGCTTGAAACAACAACGTCAAAGTGGTTATTTTGAGCTCAATGGGCGGATGAGTGCATGCCTAGATTGACTCGAGATCGAGGCTCACCTCAATCCAATGTGGCCATGCAGTTCTAGAGCAAGCCTCTCTTGCGTAGATTGACTCGAGATCGAGGCTCATCTCAATCCAATATGGTCATGTAATTCTAGAGCAAGCCTCTCTCTCTCTCTCTCTCTCTCTCTCTCTCTCTCTCTCTCTCTCTCTCTCTCTCATGGTTAATTTGAGCGGGCTGTGGGTTTTCCAGTTTTTGGCTTTTCAATTTCATCCTCCATTGTTTTTCAATTTTGAACAATCCTTACTGTGTCTGTCACGCACCCAAAAGATAATGGCACTACTCGGTAATTGGTCAAGTCCTTCAGCATGTTTTTCTAGTAGCAGATTGAGAATATGATTTTACATGTGTTTTTATAGTTGGGAAATCTAAGAGACCATATATAAGGAAACTATGCCTAAAACATTAGTTAATTATAATGTTATTTTGATGGGGGATTACTCAAGAGAATTCACCATAGTAGGCAATAATGTCGTTAATGTAATAAATACCACAAAAATAAAATAAAAATAAAAATTGTGGTCTCATTCTTAGGAAAACATGGCATGAAATTTCCTATATCATATCTCATTTTTTATGAGTTTTCCTATTTTCCATGTTTATCAACGTCTAATCGATAATAGCAAAATATAAGATATCATGAAATATATTCCTAAACGAATCAAGGAACACACAATCCCCCAAGAAAGGACAGTATGTCCATGGTTTCCCCTAGGACTACTACATGGGTTCAAGACCTTTGAGTCAACCCAGACCCAATTTACCCAACCCAAGTTCGAGTCAGGTTATTGTGGTCCTTAGGCTGGGTTAGGGTTGGAAACTCCAAACCAATTTAGAATTGGGTTGTGTTTGTGTTGAGCACATTCATGTTGGGTTAGGTCAGGTTGGGAATAATCACACGTATTTGGGTTGGGTTGGTTTATGTTGGGTAGGTTTATAGTCTTAAGTATAGAGGAATTCAGTTAGGAATCTCAAATTGGAATTTGGATTGGATCAGATTGTGGGTTGGGTCCTCTTGAGATCAGGTTGGTTCAGGTTGACCCTCAACCGACCCACCCCGCCCGAGTTGCACCCCTAGTTTCACCTTTTGCAAACATTCTTTCTGTAAATTATAATCCCATCCTTTCAGAGATTTTCCAAGAGTAGAATGCTTCTGAATTAGGAGTGCAGTTGTTGGATATAGTTGTAATTTGCAAAACTTCCCTGCATTCAAGGTCATTAGAGAAGTCCTCGTTTGACATTCCTTGCAATCCTGATCAACTTCAGTTTTTAAGATTTCCATTGATATTAATGGTTAACACAACCCATGCACTTGGAAGGACGGCTAGGTTCCTACCAACACATATTATAGCTTCATTGGCGAACTTCACACAATGAATAAATAAGAACCTTAGTAATACAACTCATGATTTTCTTCATGAGGGAAAAGTGAACTTTAGTGACGGATTTCAAATCCAAAAACATCAACCTAATAACAATCACAACTCCAATAAGGAAAGCTAAATTCCCTCCAACATCTCATGTTCTAGGAGCGCGCGCGCACACACACACACACACACACACACACACATAGACTCGGAAAGTCTTACCTAAATAATAAAAGATGGGAACTAAAAGAACAACCTTTCACTTAAAACCATACATTTGTCGATATCAGTTAAAAAGTCAAAGTGGCATTGATGATACTGTTATGGGAAAAACCGAACTGACCAGCCAGCCATATGAGACACATGGCGAAGGACCGACGAAGCAACTTCCCTAAGCCATCAGCGTGTCCACCACCAAAGAAGCCAAGCTGAGCTTCGATGAAGGACTCATCTGTCGAGATAAACCGGTCACGCCCATAACTCTGTAGCGAGATTCATCAACTGACCTGACCATCTCGACCGAGCTATTTGACCAATCCGACCTGACCATCTCGACCCCAGAATAGAAATGCCCGGAGAGAATCTTGCATCGTACCAAGCCAAGATTGATTTGACAAGATCCTAGCCAAAAATCACGCCAATCAAGGCAAAATCGAAGATATTCTCGGGAGCAGATTTCTACTCCAATAAGTGCTCCTTCAATGTATCTAACATATCTATTGAGATACATAAACTGCTTAGAGAACCTGTAAATATAGCCCCTGCCATGGGTAAAAGGTATGTACAAAAATCCTAACTCCAGCTACACCTGCTCTAGGTTTATCTACCTGACTTAAGCATCAGAGGGTCCCCGGGCCTAACCGACGCCCCCATTCTCCTTTATTCTCTACTGGTGCAGGTACTCCACGGCCTACAGGTGGAGCCGCGGGTTCAACCTGATTTTAGTGATAACATATACCATTAAGGATCCAACTTAGGCAGGGTTGGGACGGATTGAGGGTCAACGCAAACCCAACCTGACTTAAAGAGCATCCAACCCACAACCCGACCTGTTGTGCGGATGCCTTGAATTTGCATAGTTTGGGGCAAGAAACAGGACACTGTTGATCTGACCGACGGTGTGGAGATTTTCGGCCAAGAGATAGGATCTTAACAGAGTTCTGTTGGTCCGACCGACAGGGGTTTTGCGGAAATTGGGGTATTTATGCCTAATTACGATTAGGGCTTGGTAATACAAGTGCTTTCTCTCTAAGGGCAAGGGTTTTGCGATGTGAGGAGTTTTCTAAAATTGTAAGAGCTTAGGAATGAATTTTCTCAAGGGGCTAGGGTTTTCCTAGGTGCTCATCGCAAGGGGAGATTGGGTGATTCTGTAATCGGAGAATGTGAGTGTTGTAAATTCTAAAGCTTTTGACTATAGTGGAGATCTTTGTCGCTTTGTGCCATGGTTTTTTCCCGCAAGGGTTTTCCACGTAAAATCGGTATGTTCTGTGATTGCTTGCTTGATTGTTTTGGTTATTCTAGTTATTTTGATTGTTCTATCTTGGTTGAGCATTCTTCCACAAAGTACAAGATCGACAGTAGTGTTAGATCCAAATTTCTAAAACCTAGGGCTGATTCGGGTTTGTTGTGGCTCGAAATTACGTCATAGTGGAGTGAGATGAGAGCCAGTTAACTCCAACAAAGTGGTATTAGAGCGTCGGGTTTAAGGATGTTTGGGAATTCAGTGAAGATGTCAGGGTCGAAGTTCAATATACAAAAATTCGATGTAAAGGACAATTTTAGTTTGTGACAACGGAAGGTTAAGGATATTCTAGTATCGCAAGGGTTGAGCAAGGCATTGTTGGAGACTAAACCGAAAAAGATGTCAGATGATCATTAAAGCAAACTTGGTGAGAAGGCTATGGCACCATCCATCTGTGTTTATCAGATGAAGTCATGTACTACGTTTTGGATGAGGAATCACCCCTGGAGATATGAAAGAAACTAGAAAAAATACATGGCGAAGTCCCTTACTATCAAGTTGTTTGTGAAGAAACAACTTTTTCGGGCTACAGATGAAAGAATGATCTGATCTCCTCGAGCACATGAACTTGTTACCAAGATATGTAGCGAGTTTTTAAGGCTTGGAGTGATAATCGAGGATGAAGATAAAGCGGTGCTACTTTTAAAGTCACTTCCCACATCATACCACTATCTCATCACTACTCTGTTATATGGGAAGAATACAGTGAAGTTGAGAGAAATCAGCGTGACTCTTGTTTCTAACGAGATGAAGAAGAAGTCAAACGATAAGGACTCTTAAGTGGAAGGGTTAGTTGCAAAATGGTGTCAGGGACATGGGAGATCCGTGGAGCGATCACGATCTGACAAGAAGAAAAAGTCTAGATCGAAATCAAAGGCTAAGGACAGATGCTTCTATTGTGGCATGAAGGGGCACTTTAAGAGAGACTGCCAAAAACGGAAGGAAGACCTAAAAAGCAAGGGTAAAAAGAACATGGGCAAATCGGCTAGCATAGTGAAAGAGAGCTCAAAAGCAGACCTCTCGATCTCCTCAGGTATGAGTCATCTTACATATAAGTGGATACTTGATTCAAGATGTTCACATCATACGTGCCCGGATAGGACTTGGTTTGATTCCTACAAGTCCTATGATGGTGGGAATGTTCTAATGGGGAATGACGCAACATGCAAGGCCATCGGAATAGGGAGGATCAAGGTAAGGATGTTTGATGGAGTCATACGGACTCTAGGTGATGTCAGGCATGTCCTGGATCTGAAGAAAAAATTCATATCATTGGGGGTTTTAGATATGAATGGGTGAATATTCACCACATCTGGCGGTGTAATCAAGGTCACTAGAGGTGCAATGGTGTTAATGAAGAGACGTAAGATGAAAAATTTGTACAAGTTGGTTAGGAGCACAGTTATAGGTGAGGTTGCTACCACCTCACATGCATAATCCAACATATATGACACTAATTTGTGGCATATGCGGGCATATGAGCGAGAAGGGCATGATGGTACTCCATAAATGGAAATTATTGAAGGGAGTTAAGGCATGCAAGGTGGATTTTTGCGAGCATTTCATCTGTGGGAAGCAGTGCAGGATAAGGTTTAAGACTACTACACATACTAACAGCGGAGTGCTCGATTATATACATTCCAATGTTTGGGGGCCAGTGACAGTACCATCTAAGGAGGAGCACAATATTTCGTGAGCTTCATAGACGATTACTTGAGGAAGGCTTGGGTTTACTTCTTAAAGCACAAGTCTGAGGTGTTCAACAAGTTCAACGAATGGAAGGCGGAAGTAAAAAACAAACCGGGAGACAGGTTAAGTATCTTAGGTCATATAACAATACAGAGTACAAAGAGTCGGAATTCATGAAATTCTGCAAGAAACATGGCATCACAAGGCACTTCTCAACTCCAGGGACCCCAAGGCAGAATAGGGTGGCTGAGAGGATAAACAAAACTCTATTGAAGAGGGCGAAAAGTATGCAGTTGCATGCAGGGCTACCTAAAAGCTTCTAGGCAGAAGTGGTTAACATGACATGCTTTATTGTGAATCGATCACCATCTATAGTACTAGACTCCGAGGTTACAGAGAAAGTCTGGACTAGTAAGGATGTTGATTACTTAGGATTGAGGATCTTCAAGTGTTCAACATACATCCACGTGCGGAGTGGACAAAGGATGAAGTTAGATCCCAAATCTAGAAAGTGCATTTTTGTCGGGTATGAGAAAAGTGTCAAAGGTTACAAGCTTTGGGATACAATTTCTCAGAAGTGTTCGTTAGCAAAGATGTCATCTTCGATTGGGCATTAATGTTTAAGGCCAATAAGGACACTGCAGAAAAGTCAGAAACAGATGGTGATACAGAGAGGTTATCAGTGTAGGTGGAGTCAGTTTAGCCGGTTACTGAAGGTGAAATTCAGCAAGAGCATGAAACTGACCGAAATAATCAACAGGATATCAGGAAAATATAGCTAGGAACAGGGAGAGACAAACCATTAGAGCCTCTGTTCGATATAGGTTCGAAGACATGGTTTCTTTCGCACTGTTCACAGGAAGTGAAGATCCCTCCACCTTTCAAGAGGCCAAGTTTGGAAAGGATAGTGACAAGTGGATGTCGCCCATGGCAGAGTGATGTAGGACTAATGCATGAACTAAGTAAAATGTGAGATCAAATAGTCGAATTAAGCTATTTAACAAAAAAATACAAACATCACTATAATCATCACTAATATCATGAAAATCAAAAGAAAATCATGCATAATTCTAGCCTAAGCTACCAACATCGTAACACAAGATCATTAAATAAAAAGAAACTAGGATCCAATGGATGTAGGGACATCCAATTAGTATAGGGTATAGTCTATTTCAAAATAGGAAACCTAATACAACCTAGGGTGAAAATTAGGGTTTGGGTAATTTGGGAAAGTATGAAAATTAGAAATTTTAGGTTTAGGGTTAAGGTTTTGGGGATGAAGAAAAGGGGTTTTGATATAACGATGGTGGGAAACCAAAAGGGGTAGGTGGGATTCACACGTGTGGCCGTACGGGCACACATGTGGCGTGGGAGGATGGGTTTAAGTCAGGGTTTGGATTGTGGATAGGTATGAGAAAGTTGGGTTTGGGAGAAGACGGAGATCTAGGATGGGGAGAATGAAGAACCTAAATAAAATACCTAGATGGGGGAGAAAAGAGAAGATTGTGTGGGGATAGATGGAGACCTCGCACCTCCGTTGATGAAGATTAACCTCATACCAATCTCCCTTCCAAATCGCATGGAAGTACCTTCAAATCGCATAAAGATGGAAGAAGAAAGCAAGAAATTTACTCTTTTTTATCACAAAATCCAATAGGGTTGGAACTCCCCCCCCCCCCCCCTCATGTGCTGGCCTATCATCCAAAATAAGAAAACTAAAATATATATTATCAATCTCAACCATCAAATAACTCCTAAAAATTACAAAAAATATAAAGAAAGCAAGATCAGAGTCTAATGGGCCCGGATCTAAAAGATATGGGGGCTCAATCCTTGATTAACAAGATCCAACGGTCGGATTGACAGGAAATAGAAATCATATGAATAAAATGATCTCCTAAGCAGCCTACATGCATCATCCTAAAGTGGGGTCTTCCTGATGCACATCCAATGCATGTGGGATCTTTAAAATGGCCTGACGAGCCCCATCTGGAACTCATCTCCCATCCACAAAGAAAGTTGCGCTGATGTGAGTGGTCGTTTTCGTTTCCAGTACACCCGAGTAGGTCCTCTGATGTCCCCATCACATATGAGATGAAATCTCTACATACGAATCAGACATGGGAGATGGCGGAACTTCCAAAAGGTCAAAGGGTTATTGGGTGCAAGTGGGTGTTCAAAAGGAAGCATTAATAGAGAAATAAAGTGAAAAATTCAAGGCACAACTTGTAGCAAAGGGGTACTCACAGAGGGAATGAGTGGATTATAATGAAGTTTTCTCTCTGGTTGTAAAAAATACGTCAATCAGGGTGCCACTAACTATGGTAGCGGAATCCAATTTAGAATTGGAACAACTTGATTTGAAGACATTATTCCTTCATGGGAACTTGGAGGAAGTTATTTACATGAAACCGCCAGAAGGATTCGATGAGCTTGGTAAGGAAGATTACGTGTGTTGGCTGAAGAAGTCATTGTGTGGGCTAAAACAATCTCTGAGGCAGCGGTACAAGTAGATCGATTCCTACATAGCGGAGATTAGCTATATCAAATGTGAGTATGATTGTTGCGTATATTACAGAGTCCTTGAGGACAGATCCTACATTTTAACAATGTTATATGTTGATGACATGCCGATTGCTGTGAAAGATAAGAAGGAGATACTCTTGCTTAAGTCTCTGTTAAGCAAGAAGTTTAACATAAGGATTTGGATGCTGCGAAGAAGATACTAGGCATAGAGATACACAGAGATAGAGAGTTTGGGAAGCAATAACTGTCTCAGAGAGGATATGTGTAGAAGGTACTAGAGAAGTTCCACATGAAAGGTGTTAAAGCCAGTTAGCACACATCTAGAAGGTCACTTTAAGTTGTCAGTCAAGTCGTGTCCAAGCATAGAAGAGGAGATTTCAAAAATGTCACGAGGGTCGTACGCGAGTGCAATGAAGAGTCTCGTGTATGCGATGGTTTGCACGAGGCTAGATATCTCACAGCCATTTAATGTGGCCAGCAGATATACAACGAATCCAAGAAATGGGCATTGGAATGCTGTTAAGTAGATTCTCAAGTATCTTAGGGGCACAGTCAACACTAGGATCATGTTCGGGGGGACACGTTGCTTCAGGTGGAGTTGTAGGCTATGTGGATTCAGATTATGTAGGAGATCTGGATAACAGGATGTCCACTATGGGATATGTTTTCACATTAGCAGGCGGACCAATATGTTGGAGATCTACGCTAAAGTCTACGATAGCGTTGTCTGCAATCAAGGTAGAATAAATTGGTGCGAGGAAGGTGTCAAAGGAGGCATTATGGTTGAAGAGTCTGATAGGAGAACTCGAGCTGAAGCGTGAGGCGATTCAGTTGCATTGAGATAATCAGAGTGTTATCCATCTAGCATTGAATCAGGTGTATCATGCGAGAACCAAGCACATCGATGCAAGGTTCCAAAAGAAATGAGAACTCATTACTTCAGGAGAGATTCTATTTCAGAAAATTCATACAAATGAGAATGTCGCGGACATTTTGACAAAGCAACACTGCTTGGGCTTCATCAATCTCACTAGCCATTGATGAGATTGGGCACCCTAGCACAAGGGTGAGGATGGAGCTGCATTCCAAGTAGAGGATGCAAGGAGCGGTCTACGCTCAAGGTGGAGGCTAGCACGGGAGATCATCAAGGTGACTTGGTAGAATACAAGTCAAGGTGGAGATTGTTGTGCAGATGCCTTGAATTTTACATAGTCTGGAGCAGGAAACAGGACATTGTTGGTCTGATCGACAACGTGGAGATTTTCGATCATGATATGAGAGTAGAACAGAGTTCTGTTAGTATGACCGATAGGGACTATCATTCCGACCGATGGGCTCTAATTTAGTTCTATGGTTTTATGAAAATCTGGATATTTAAGTCTAATTACGATTAGGGCTTGGTTATACAAGTGTTTTCTCTCTAAGGGCAAGGGTTTTGCATGGTGAGAGGGTTTTTTCTACACTTGTAAGGGCTTGGGAAGGGATTTTCTCAAGGGGCTAGGGTTTTCCTAGGTGCGCATCGCAAGGGGAGATCGGGTGATTCTCTAATCAAAGAAGGTCAGTGGTGTAAACTCCAAGGCTTTTGATTATATTGGAGATCTTCGTCGCTTTGTGCTGTGGTTTTTTACCGCAAGGGTTTTCCACATAAAATCAGTGTGTTCTGTGATTGGTTGCTTGATTGTTTTGGTTATTTTGATTGTTCTATCTTCGTTGAGCACGCTTCCACAAAGCGCAGGATCGACGGAGGTGTTAGATCTGAATTTATAATACCTAGGGTTGTTTCGGGTTTGTTGTGGCTCGGAATTACATCATAATGGTGTGAGATAAGAGCCGGTTAACTCTAACACGACCCAACCTGAACTCCAACCTAAGGTGCCCAACCCGAACCCAACCCAACCCAAATACATGTGAGTATTCCCAACACGACCTAACCCAAACCAAATTTGCTCAATCCAAATCCAACTAGAATACAAATCAGGTTGGCGATAAACCCAAACCCAACCCGAGGACCTTGACCCCACAACCCAAATACACGTGAATATTTCCAACCCAATCTAACCCAACCCAAATTTGCTCAAATCCAAATCTGACAGGAATTCAAATCAAGTGGGCGTTTTTCAACCCAAACCCAACCTAAGGACCTTGACAACCCGACCTATGTAGAAAATCACAAAAGCAAGACTGTAGACGAGGGTCTTAGCATCCACGGGGAAGAAAAAGACAAAAGAAAGAGTGTAGAGAGAGAGAGAGAGAGAGAGAGAGAGAGAGAGAGTTTGTACATATTGTTTACTTTCTAACCTAGGCCCTTTTATACAAAAGAGGGCTCCCTATTTCCTAATCCTACTAACACCACAACTCTTAGAAGGAAGTTCTTAATTTAACACTTTCCTAAATTGACTCAACCAAAACATGCTTAACAACTAAGTAATCTAATTAAACTAGGACTTGGCAATGATTTTCAACAACTTGAACTACAGTCAGGTCAGGCGGGTTCGGGTTAACCCGAAACCAAGTTACAGCCTTAGATACCATGTTAGAAACATATGCAGAAATTTCTGCTTTCGAAGCATGTGAACCAGATCGAGGCTAAAACTTCCGCAAATTAAATGATCACATTGAAAGGTTCATTGATATCACATATGATGGTAAAACAGTAAAAAAAATCAGTTTCAAAACAACAAACATGTCTATTCAAACAAAAGAGATCTGTTATAGAATTATCTAAATCATGAAACAGATAGCAATCTCTTGAAAGGGTTTTGCTGATGTTCCTTATCTTTATGAGGATGTTAGCAATGTCCTCAAACCTTTTGAATGCCACTTGTGACACCCAGTGATCAATTGGTCAGTTGATTAAATAGTACACACTGGGAGCAAGACATGATGCAAGAATCACACCAATCAGATGATCCTAATCCTTTGAACGGTGCCAGTTTGTTACAACCCTCCGTTGTTTACAAGCCATAAATCACGTGGGTGGAATCGTCAAGCCGAAGTGCTGCTTTGGAATCATAAGCAATACAAAGTGGGATCATCAAATAGATGTTTTAAGATGATGATTGAACCTATTTTGTTTCTCCACTCAATCTTGACCATCCATTTTCCATGCTATTAATCAGATGTTTAGGATCATCTGATTGGTGTGGTTTTTGCACCATGGCATGGCCAGCTGCCCCTACTTATATCAATGAACGGACGGTTCAAATCGTTGATAGGTCATGCCTTCTGCCATTTGAAAGCGATGGGATGTCAGCAAAACCCTATATAAATCGATTCAAACGAAATTAAATGGCCATGATACAAAATCATCAGATGGTTCTATATTCCAAATATTAGGGTGGTCAATGGACCAGGCCTCAGGCCGCATTTTAAACTTTTCAGGCTATGCCTATTAAATTTTTTGCATTTGCTAGGCCCCAACCCAGCCCATTGACAGCCCTACAGATATTGTTCATGAAAAATGAGTTTTAAAACTTCGACTCCATGTCAAATTTCAAAATTCAAGCCTCGTACATACAGAAACTGCAATACGTCACTCGATTAATCAGTTTTAAAGCAACTACCTTCTCGGACACAGCGAATGCAGCTTGCACGGGGGTCATTCCTTGAAAGGGAACCAGCGCTGTCGTCAGTTCCCATAGCACGATCCCGAAACTGTACACGTCGACTTTTCTAGTGTATGGCTTCTCCTTGATCATTTCAGGGGCCATCCAACGGTATGTCCCCGCATTACCTTTGGATGCTTGAGACTGCGTCTCCAGACATGAGGTACCGAAATCAGCTACCTTAACACGCATGTCATCACTTAGGAGGAGGTTGTGAGATTTCAGGTCTCTGTGGATCACACCTTGCGAATGAAGATATTCCATTCCTCGGGAGATATCAAGCGCCAACCTCAGAATCGTCTCAGTTGATAATGAGTACGGATCTTTCTTGTGGAGGTACATCCTCAATGTCCCTTGAGACATGTATTCCATGATGATACAGTACAAAGGAGGCTTCTTGCAGGCTGCAACGAACTGTGAAAAAAGGTCATGTCACTAATCAAGAAACAAGACCATTTCAAATCCCACAGCAATATAGACGAATGGAAAGCCTTAACAGCTCGAGCATGTTGCATGCATGGTGAGTGTGCATGTTTCTGATGTTCTAGAAATAGAGGTAACCCAAAAGAAGGTTGCAATAACTGCTCTTTTTTTTTTTAAATGCATCTCCTTCAAAGCTCGAATCCATGACATCTACTGGAAAACCAAACACAAACCCCAAGGCTAATGGCAGATTACTTTTAAGTCTCTATGTTTTCTATTATTTTAAACGGATCAGATTTCTCAGCCAGAACAAGCCAAGAGGATATGATGGGTTTGACCAAGCTGCCACAAAATGGGTCGAGGTGCAGTCTGGGTTTTAAGACAGTGAACCAAACAATGAGTTTAATGACTTGTGTGAAATAACAGTAATTCAAAAAAGTAGTTACATGCCTATTTGCTTGTGGGTCAGTTCTGCTCACTGAATCGAATAGATTTATTTCAAGCAAGAGAGAATGAAACAGATTTGAAAAACCAGTCCTTTGGGATGGAAAAATCGGAAAAGGATGGAATTCTCTCCCATTCCAGATGGGCCTACTGTTTTAGTTACTCTAAAAATAATTGGTTTCATCAAGAATAATGGCTTAAAGAAAAGGCAAATATAGCCAACTCAAACCATCCAGTTAACTGTCCAATTTAACATAGGCATGCTCCTATGATGTGAGCTTTATGGATTCTCATAAAACACTGATTGAAACAACCCAACCACACATGTGAACATGTATATGTTGTGGTGGAACAGGGAGCTCAACATCACAAATTTGGAAAAACAGGTGGAAGCGCTTCAACAGTGTATGTAGTTGATCTTATGAAGATAATGTGAAAAAACCATGACTATCGGTTAGGGAAAACATGGAAATAGATAGAAAATGAGACACAAGATATACTTGATTCATCATAATGTAGCTACGTGTATAGGGAAGCACTGGCAAATCATTTCACTAGCAAAATAAGAAGAATACAAGGTAGAAGAGAGGCAATGCTCACATACAATGAACATACAAGAACACTCTCACCTCTTCTCATCACACAACCAAGAGAACCTTTTGGAAAACTGTATCACCTCTTCTCTCGACTTTGCCGAACACATGAGAAGAAACACATATGAGAAAACCCTCTCTCTCTCTCTCTCTCTCTCTCTCTCTCTCTCTCTCTCTCTCTCTCTCTCTCACACACACACACACACACACACACACGGGAAAACCCTTCTAGGCTCCAAAGAAAAAGACCATCTTTAGCTTTTATAGCATGTCAAAACTCGAAGATCAAGAAACCACAAGCAAACTTTTTTGCCCTTAAAAAATTGGCCCTAACCTCATCATCACAAAGGGACATTTTTGCCATTGAGAAATGCCCCTCACCTAAAGCCAATGTGATGGTCATTACACCCAACATTATATGATGGCCATCCTTATAATGAATCATAGCCCAAAAATAAGGCGGTGGTCTCGAACACAAGACCACCCGCTCTGATACCAATTTGATGCAGGACAATTAACTACTTGCTCTAAAAGCTCGAACTCTTAGAGTATGGCAAATTAATCCCTTCATCTCATAGCTCAGGCCCCACATCTCATGGGTTAGGACCTCAGCCGAACTCCCTTCGTGGGCCCCAAATCACATGGGCCGCCCACCCCGAGTGTGTCCCCGTATCCCATGAGCTACCCCACTCGAGCCCGGTGTGAAATGCGCATTAATCACCCCTGGTAAGGAGTCTTGAACACAAGACCTCCCCCATGGGCCCCAAATTGCATGGGTCACCCACCCCGAGTGTGCCCCTGCATCCCACAGGCGACCCCACTCGAGCCCAGTGTGAAAATGCCCCTGCATTAGACTTCCATGAAGCACATAAAAAATACAATTGCACAAAGAACTAACATTTACTGCAAAATTGTAGGATTGATATTTTAGATTAGAAAACAGGAACAGAAACGAATTCCATTTCTTTCATGTTCCGAGCAAAAATCATTACTTGTGCTTACCTGCACTATGTTGGGATGATAAAGACGCGAAAGCAGAGCGACTTCAGATGTGAACTGTGACTCGAGATGAGCCCGGGTTTCCTCATCTCGATCAGGGATTCGTACCATCTTCACAGCAACTGCCCTCTGCTTGTAAATTCCTCGGTAGATCCTACTGTGGGCCCCAGAGGCGAACTTGTTTCCAATAAACAGTTGCGACAGATCCGCCATCCATTCTTCTGATTCCCCTCCCTCTCCTCCCATCAGACTTTCCACATTATCCGGTTCAAATAACATTGACCAAGATTCCACACTATTCCATCTCATCCTCTCCAAATCCTGTGTTTCCGAGGTAGGCTGGGCTGCCATAATTGAAGAAGGGACAGACTCGCTCTTCTTCTTCCGAGGCCGCAGCGCCGGGAAGCAAGACACCATCCTGAGCATCGGATGCGGGCTTCTCTAGAGAAGCCCGCGAACCGGAACAGGATGCCGCTGCTGTTGCAGCTAAGAGAATTGGGGGGAATCTATTGAAGTATCAATGGGGATGGAATTTTTTTTAATTTTGCAGGAAGGAGAATTTGAATTCGGAGACATTGGTTTTGAGGGAGGAATAAAAAGGGAGATGGGTTATCAGAGAAGTGATGAAATCCAAAAGAAATCTACGAAAATCATAGAGAGAGATTACTCTTTTTACAGACACCTTAGAAGGAAAATCTGAAATCAGAAAATGAATTTTGATGAAGGAGATAACAAGAAGATGGGTTCAAATGGGTTTTCAAAGAAGTAACAAAATCAGAGAGGAATCCATGAAAATGTAAAGGGGAGAGAGAGAGAGAGAGAGAGAGAGAGAGAGAGAGAGAGAGCAGATTTGGGGAGATTTTTGCTTTGAATTCAAAACCTGGGTATTGCAAAGAGAGATGGATTCTCTATGGTTTTCAAAGAAGTGTAGTAGAGACCATAGAGAAATTCCGAGAGAGAGAGAGAGAGAGAGAGAGAGAGAGATTCAAACTGAAATTCCAAAGGTCGGTTTATGAGAAGGATTTTAAAATGGAAAAATGGGTGTTGCAGATAGAGATAAAAGAGAGATGAATTTCCATTAGTGTTCGCCGCAGTGACGAAATCAAAGAGAAATACATGAAAATTAAGAGAGAGAGAGAGAGAGAGAGAGAGAGAGAGAGAGAGAGAGAGAGATTGAAACTGAAATTCAAAAGGTTGGTTTATGAGAAGAAGGATTTTAAAATGGAAAAATGGGTGTTGCAGATAGAGATAAAAGAGAGATGAATTTCCATTGGTGTTCGCTGCAGTGAGGAAATCAAAGAGAAATACATGAAAATTAAGAGAGAGAGAGAGAGAGAGAGAGAGAGAGAGAGAGAGAGAGAGAGAGACAGCAGATTTCAAGAGCTCTTTTTCATGGATTTCTTGTTTTGGGGATTTTGGGATTCAAGAGAGATAGAGATGAGAGTAAATGGTTTGTTGGATTTGGGAATTGCATTGCATTGGATTGCATTTGAATTGAAGGATTTCAAGCAATTCCCGTGATTGCGTCGCTCGAAAAGTAGAGTAGAGAGAGCGAGAGGGAGAGAGAGCGCTTTTCGCACCCTTTATTAGGAACGAATCCAACCGTTCCGTGTTTTCGCATTTATACAATACACATACAGTGGCGGGAGATGATACGGTAGAGCCCATTCGAGAACCCTAAATAGAGTACAACCACATTTCCACCGTACAATTCATAAGTTGATGCATCAATCTGGATCGTTCATATTGTTTGATATATCATGGATGGCCCATTTTGAAAAAATCAAATTCATCTTGAACTTTCCCAGGTTGAATTTTTCTATGAACCATTTTTATTTTATGTCAAACTATTGAAGGCCACAGATCAGGTGGACAACATCAATTGATAAAGGTCTGGTTTTTTTTATAATTTTCATATATATCAGGAAAAAATAGATAGACGGTCTAGATTGATAAATTGACCTATTACGTGTACGGTGGATGGATAGATCTACCATAATCCGGTTGTACGGGATCTACCGTACCTGACGATGGCATCATTGCCTACGCCCCGCTCTCTTCATGGATTCTCTCTCTCTCAAAAGTTGGATGATCGGCGCCGCAGGATCATCCAGCTTTAGTGGCTGGATGAGGCCCACAACTATCATTTGGAGACCTATCCACCGTTCGATCATGTGGCTATGGTCGAACTATCTTTCGGTGGTAGGATAGCAACTTGGTAGGCTGAACTGGGCTCAACCCCAATTCCAGAGCACTTGACCTCAAGGCCCAACAAGTGGGCTCACTGTTGCTACTTGTTTAACATTAATGAGCTAAGATTTTGGCTGGATGGCTAAGATTAATCTATTGGCCCTTGACTTTTAATGTAGGAGCATTTTCACACCGGGCTCGAGGTGGGCAGTCCGTACAAGGTGGGTAGCTCATGTGAGGGAGGTGGGTGACTCGTAAGAGGTGGAATTTATGTGATGTGGGGCTCACGAGGGGTTCAGCAGATGTCCTAACTCATGCGATGTAGGGCCTGAGCTGTTCGAGGTTTTAGAACAAGTGATTAATTGTCCTACATCACCTTTGGTTCTCATATCGATGACTGGGCCTTGGTTTGCTTCTCCTCGACTAAGCTGCTTGAGCTTTTAGAATAAGTGGCTAATTGTCCTACATCACCTTTGGTTCTCGTATCAATGACTAGGCCTTGATTGGCCAATTGTCCTAACCCATACGATGTAGTGATTGATCTGTTTGAGCTTTTAGAACAAGTGGCTAATTGTCCTGCACCACCACGTTCGGTTCTCATATCAATGAATGAGCCTTAATTTGCTTTTCCTCAACTTAACTCACTGTAGTATGATGTTTTTGCCCATTTTAGGGGCAGTAATGGGACGGACCAGTTCTAGCAAGTTCTCTTAAAGTTAATTTGGCTGACCCTGGCCATATAAAGTTAAATAAATAATCAAAGATTTGATATACTTCAATTTAAGAATTTTTATTATTATCTGATATATCTTCCATCAATACCAAGTCCCATCATTTAAACCGTTTGGATCATCAAAACATGACTACATATTAGAGTATCCTTAAACTCCTATCTTTAAACCATTCATTTTTTTTAGATAAGAGGAGCCCATTTTATGATTTATATTTAATCAGACAAATGGACCATTCATCATTGGCCCAAACTGGATAAAGGGCCTAGATTTTAAGCCCAGGTCCTTAGGATGGCCCATGATTAGAAAAGAGAGAGATTTCTTCCCCATGGAAACGGATATCCTTATCATATGCTAATAGAAAAAAGATATGAACGGTACCTTATATGGTAGCAAATTCGATCTGATCATCAGTGAATACAAGAATCTGGCTAGTGGACTACCAATTCCGTAAAAGTGGGGTTATGATTCAGTGATCATGACCGTTGATCTGATTGACCCAACCGTGGATGGACCATACCACAAAACTTTCATCTTGCGGACAATGCTATCCCCTTTGATTTGTGATCCACGAATAGATGGTTGAGAAATACATCAACGTGGAGGCATTTCTGATCCAACGGCCCATTTTAATAGATGGCGCTGATCAAATGATCCTAACCGTTGATTTGTAGGAAATCAAACGGACAGTTAAAAATTAAAGTTGTAAGCAGTCCAAGTTCAACGTGCCAAATCTGATGGTTAAGATCGTCCGGTCTAAAAATAGGGCGCCTATGTTTTGGCCTTTTTAATTGTTATAGATGTGTGCCACGTGTCCAATTGCTAAGTTGCAACCATTTAAAAATAGTAATGGACTATCACAGTAGTAAGGTCCCTGATTAAAATGTTATCTGGCCCACACGTGTGTGGGTGACCTGTCCATCCACACGCTGGCACATGAAACCATACGGAACACGTGTGCGAGAGCTTTTCATCTGGTTGGAATAATGCTTATATCTTCTGGCACGAGTCATTTTACACCTAAAAGGTGGACCACGTCACACAAAACACATGGACGGCTAGAAAGAATTGTTTTAACGGCCAATTTATTTTGTGCATTAAAATGGACTGATTTCTGAGGTAGATCTAAGATTTTGCCAGCAAATCAGATGGAAAGCTCTGATATCGTACACGTGTTGTATGGTGGCACGTGTGACTCTCACATGCGTGTGAAGTTAGCAAATATAACGAAACTTGAAAAAACAAAAAACATATTTCAGAGAATAGTCTTTTCGTCTCTCTATTGGAAATCGTTATTCCTCGACGCGCGAGGATATCTCAAGTATACTCAGCTTTTCAATTTGTACAAGTGGGGCGATGGTTCAATGATCTAGACGATCTGTTCGTTGGGGCCCATGATTGGACACTGAGAATCACTCAGGTTGGCCAGATCCTCATCCCATTCGTGAGGATGGTGCACTATCGCAGTATTTCTCTTTTTGACGGTCTATTTGCAGCCCACAAATTCCAACGGTGGGATTCTCACTGTTGTACTTTAATTTTTACTATTTCTAGAATATCCAATTAAGAAAGGTGAGCACTGAACGACTCAAATCTGGCTAACTCGACTCGTCCGACTCATTCAAATCCGACTCGACTCGAACCAAATGTGTGAATTGGTCCGAACCAAGTAAGCTTCGCCCAATCCAAACTTAAACTGAGTCAAGTTCGAGTTACCTAGTAACTCGACCCAACTCAATCCGATTAGACCCGACTTGATCCGAAACCCGACTCTCTAATCTTAAGCACTGCATCCTACCCCGACATGATCCCAAAATCTCTCTCTCTCTCTCTCCCTCATCCTCCTCATCTTTCAAGCCTGACCTCTCTCTCTCTCTCCCTCCCTCCCTCATCCTCCTCATCTTTCAAGCCTGACCTCTCTCTCTCTCTCCCTCCCTCATCCTCCTCATCTTCCAAGCCCGACAACTACCCACCACTCTCCTCCTCCTCAGTCCAGGCTAGACCGGACTTGAATTAAGTCAGGCATGTTGGACTCGGTATTGAGTTAGATCGAGTTTAGATCAAGTCGAGTCAGCCCTAACTCGGCCATTTATAGATGAAATGTGACTTAGCAACTTGTAAGGGAAGCATGGTCAAGAGAAAGACGGTGCTAAAGCATTTATTAGGATTGGTGTTCAAAAAGATTTTGGAATGTTGGAGTAATACTAAATCAATTACTATAATCAACAAAACCTAACTGTGGGAAAAGGTATCTAAATGATTACTACAAGAAATCTATTAATAGCAAAAGGGTTCAACCAAACAAAATCTATCGTACCAACCCAATCGATCAACTCTATCAATTATTCTTTATATTCCGTAGTATAAGTCTTGCTCTTTAATGCAATTAGTATCTTAATATTACATTAAGAGTAGCAGTAACTAAGTAGCAAATCTTTAACTATAATTCAAGTCTACACTCATTCATTGAATGATTTCTATTTACAATACAAGTAGTTCTTCTTTGAGAAGGGTGCTTCGAAGTTACTCATTGCAGTTGATTGTAAGGTATGAATATCATCTTCCGATAATCACCTTATCATTTTAAAAAACCAATCTTCTTAGATCTCAGTCATATACATGCAATTCTAACATATCTGCTTAGCTTTACATATCACGTAATTCTATCCTGCATACGAGAGGTAACGCTCATGTTGGAGACTCTTTTGGGCGTGATTAATTCGATGTGGGACCCAACAGGCCAATGGTCAAGATTACAACTGAGTATGCAGGGTATGTACTCCGTTGAAACGGCCTTATGATGGGTAACAGCTGCCTCGCGTTGCGAGATGGATCCGGTAGAACTGGAATATGTTAGAGCCAACATTCCACATTACACGTGGCAGGCAAGATAATGAATCAATCCGGTCCGTACATCTAGTTGCCCCTACTTTGGATGGATAGTGTATGCGGATACAAACATATTCGATTATTCTGTCCATATGAAAGATGGACTTGAAAGCTACGGTGTGAGACGAAAATAGTTAATGGCCAAACATTCATCCAGATCGTTAAATTGGTGTGATTTTTGAAACATGAGTCATCCATGATAGAGCTCAGTAGATGGACGGCCCGATCAATTCATCTCCCTGCTACGTGTACCGTGTAGAGATGGCTCTACTGTATTACGGTTCGGACTTGGAAAATTGAAAATCGGATTGTGTACTGAGTTACTCAGTGCGCCCTTAGGTGCGCCCCACCATGTTAGCCCACAAGCCAAAAATCATCCGAAATGGAAATTCAGGTGGACCACACCACAAGGAACACTTGGAGCGGATGCTCGACCAATAAAACCTTCCCCACCGTTTTTGGGCCACTCCTTGTGAATTTAGAGGTCTTAGGCATGATTTTACATAGTTCCCTGCTTTGTGGCCCACCTAAGTTCTGATTCGCCGTGTTTTTCAGTTTCTACGGTGAGCATGAGGGAAACGGATTGGCTACTGACCCTACCACTAGCCAATGGCTAGTGCTCGGTGCTCTGTGGGCCCCACCATAATGTATGTGTTTCATCCATGCTGTCCACCCATTCTTTCATATCATTTTATGGTATGAGCCCAAAAATGAGGTTGATCTAATTCTCAAGTTGACCACACAGTGTTGATTGAACGCTCACCATTAAAAACTTCTCGGAGGCCACGAAAGTTTTGAATCAAGCTGATATATATATATATATATATATATATATATATATATATATATATATATATATTCCCTTCATCCAAGTCTGTATGACCTAATCAGTAGGTTAGATGTCAAATAACCATTACAGTGGGCCCTAGGAGGCTTTTAACGGTGGACATTCAATCACTACTGTTTTCCCATGGTGTGGTCCACCTGAGATTTAGATCTACCATATTTTTGGAATCAAGCCCTAAAATTATCTTTTAAATTGGATGGACAGCATAGATAAAATACATACATCATGGTGGGGTCCACATAGAACTGACCACTAGCCACCTGGCTGGTGGTAGCGTGGAGAAGATGGGGAGGGCCCACCTGATGGTCATATAGGTCAATTTCCATTAACTATTCATTGTGTCCTGTCTAGGTGTGGCCCACCTGATGTTCATATGGGTTTGTTTTTTTTTTTTTTTTCCTTTTCGTTTCTTTTATATGGCAACTGCAATGTTGGTAATTTTTTTGCTCTGTAGAGATGTGGCCCACCTGATGATCTCATGGGGTGGGGCCCACATTTTCATGTTAGTGCAATTAGCATTCCTGATATAAAAATAAAAATAAAAATAAAAATAAGTAATGGAGATGGTAGTAGCCACTAGTAATAGATAGCATCAGACAAGCATGTGGACTTGTTTGCCAATTTCTGAAAGAGATTGATTGATCATCATCATCATCCCCCATGAAATCCACAAATTTTGATGGGGCCCACAACAGAGGATCCACTAGATGTACAGTTCTCTCCTTTCTACGGCCCTCCTATTGGCTGCTGGAACGAACGGCCTAAAAAAAAGTGGAGGGCCCTTGTCACTTTTTCATGGACTACTCATACTCTCCAAGCCAAATCATATACAGAGAATAGAGTGAAATGTAATCATGTATGGGTTTGTTCATCATCGCTGGGCCCCAGTGGGTGGAAGCTATGAGGAGCCCATCACATGTCCCTGTGACATCCACCGTCCATCAGTTAGGGAATTAGCCTAAAAATAAGGCAGATCCAAGACTCAAGCGGGCCACACATGACAGGAAATGGGGGGGATGAAAAAGCCCATGGATGAAACCTTCGCGGGGCCCACTGTGATGATTATATGACATCCAAACCGTTCATAAGGTAAAACACAAATATTAGACGGTCTAGATAACACAGACAACCAAGCATCAAATGTTATAAAGATAGGATCATCCATTCTGGAGGATTTTTTGGAGTACCGTAGGCCATCCATAGTGAGGGCTGAAAAATCAATGGTTTGGATCATTTAATCATGAACCCACTTGTAAAAAATGAACATCCGGACAGTACTGACATCCATTCAGCAGCCTGGTCATTCTACAATAGGACTCGGGCTGTCTGGTCCAGCACACATCACCTATATCAGTACTATGTGGTGCTGAAAAGCTGCCCCTACCCCCCAATGATGTATGTGTTTTATCCACGCCATCCATCCATTTTGCCAGCTCATTTTAGGAGATGAGCCCAAAAATGAGGCAAATCCAAATCTCAGGTGGACCACACCATAGGAAACAGTGGTGATTGAACACTCACCATTAAAAACTTCTTGACAGCTACAAAAGTTTTGGATCAAAGCTGATATTTGTGTTTTCCCTTCATCCAGGTGTGTGTGTAACCTAATCAACAGGTTGGATGGCAAATAAACATTACAGTAGACCCTAGGAAGTTTTTAATGGTGGGCCTTCAATCACCACTATTTCCTGTGGTGGGGTCCACCTGAGATTTATATCTGCCTCATTTTTGGCCTCATGCCCTAAAATGAGCTGGCAAAATGGATGGACAACATAGATAAAAAACCTACATCATGGTGGGCCCCACAACTTTTCCAGCAACACACCGACAACGGTGCCGTGGGCTACAGGATGCAATCCGAGTCCTGTAAAATAATAGCTCTGCAGAACTGGTATGAGATGATAAATGCAATCCAAACATGAGAAATATCATACTTGCATGGCACATACAGTTCATCAATACTTCTTTGTCAGGTCATGCATTATATGCGACGGTCATGATTTAATGTGTCCATTTATCAAAAATCATCACTACCCATTAGTAGGAATCAAGCATGGAGATTGATTTTCCAAAATTTATTACAGTAGTAGATTTTGGTTCGCAGGACTTTGTACTAAAAATGTTGAAATTTTAGAATAGTGATCTAGTGGGCCATGCACAGTTGCATTTGGACTTGTTGACCTTGAAATCACCTATCTGAACTGTTCATTAGCTCCGCTCCTCTGCTTCCGCTTTTGGGCAAAAATCAAAGGAATAGATTGTTTTAAGCAGTATACAAAAATACCATTATTTACATGTATCAATGACCTGGGATAAGGAAATGTGAATTGAGGTCGTTGATAATGTCGCAGATACCAGGGAATGTATAGCTGGTTGAGGAAAACACTGAGGAAACATTAGGAAAAAGGTGGAATTTTCAGTGAAACTTCAGAGGATATTAAAAGATATGTGGTACACAATTTGGACTGAAAATATTAAAAAACAACCATGCATTACAGGTTTCCATTGTATACGGACCCAAACTATTCACTTGTCAGACAAAAATATTTAATTAATAAATGTGATTTAATGTATTAATTTTTTAAAAATATTTCAATAATTCAACCCACATAATGCACTAATTTAAAAAACTCATAGGAAGAAATCCAAACCCGCCCCCCATTTTATTTTTTTTTGGAATGTCACAGGTACGGACATTGTTATCATCGAGATTATTGCATGTGTTGAAAATGCAATGTATATGTCACCGATATCTCATGATATCAACAATATCAATGATCATATCAACCAATAAAGTGTATTTTTATATTACAACCTGTATCTGTATCGCTCACCTGCAAACAGATAAGCTCAGTGTTGCCAGGAATACTGGTTCTAAGCATCTGTGACTAAGCCCATCTCCCACGAACAAATCTTTTACATTCGTTTTGCATGTCACTAACTGGATGATTGGGATAATCTAATCAGTACAAGTTTTTCAAGGCAGTCAATGAAGAATGATGAGCGGTCTAGATGGGTGGTGTGGATGCCACCGAGTCCAAATAAAACTATGCTCACGGAAAGGCTCCCTTACACTTAGCCCACTAGATCATTATCTATAATCCATAGTTTAAAAATCAAAAGGTGTCACTTTCTATTAGCATATGAGTGCAAAGTCTCCAGTTTCCTCTTGCAATTTTCTGACTAGTTTTTAACTTCTTACATCTCTTGACAGCCCAACTCATTAATGAAAGAACACTGGAATACTGAGTCTACCAAAAAAAAAAAATAATTTGAATGACCTGGAATGTGGGGCCCACTTTCATGGTTTAACTCTGCTTGGGCACTTTTGGGAAGTGGAGCTTTATGAGGCTCGGAAGTTCGGCTAGCTCAACCTGAGGCTTGCCCAACAGAATACTCTTCAACTTATCGTCACAATTCACTATGTTTTTGTTGTTTGGATCCTGCAAAAGCCACCAGCATTTCACCGTCAAAACAAGCTGTTTGTAGAATTCATCCACCGAGGTTCTAGCATGCATGCATCTACAAGTATTTCACAAAGTAATGATATGGTATAGAAGAGCTTTGCAATGGCAAGATGTATCCTACATGCAGCAATGCATGCCAAACTGGCACATGATGGGCAGGTGGGCTACACAGCGTGTGGTAGACCTGCCTTCTGCCCACACTGAGAGCGTCCACTTGCAGCATTCCTCATGAGTGCACCATGCCTCTTTCTTAGGACCAGATCATCTAAATGTCAGGGCCCATGTGAAGCACAGGTCAGACATTATATAGGCACCGCAGTTGACATGTGGACCATGTGGAAAGATTTGTAAAGGCACAACGAACTCATTATATGGTATGAAAATCTTCTATCATGCTAATACAGAATATTTTATTATGGAGGGGCCAGATGGAAAGGTGTAGAAATGGGGGAAGAATAACACTGTTAGAAAGACTCGCGACTCGGACCAACTCATTCAGTGTTAAGTCAATTCAGGACTTGCTCACAGGGTTGAACTGGACTGGGTGCTACCAAGTTGGCTCCAACGAGTCGCATCGTCCGAGTCTTAAAAGCATGGAAGAATTGGAGTTTTTTTTTTTTCCATCGGAACCTTTTTGATCGGCTAGGTTGTGAGAAGTAAAAGAACCACCTAGAGTTGTTGCATTCTTGGTTAGTGGATTGGGAAAAAGTCCGAGCAATTGATCACTTGCGAAACAGGCAGAAAAACATTGTCAACAGGTGTTGAATGCGTCTAAGGGAGGGAGAGTGGATCATTTGTTCATTCCACAGTTAAAAAGAACTTAGCGACTCGGACCGGCTCACCCAGTCTTGAGTCAAGTTGCGACTTGCCCAAGTCGGGGGAGAATGGGACCGACTCACCAGAGTTGTGGGTGACTTGTCCAGGGGACTCATGGTATCGAACCATATTGGTAGCGAGTGAGTCCGAATCGACTTGGACGAGTTTCACGGGACTCATCTGAGCCTTATATCCTTAGTTCATTCGCATCCAAAGTTTTGCAAAGGAGCTCTCAGTTTTCCATTGCATGGCCAACGCCAGACTCTTAACTCCTGAAAGCATGGAAAGGTGGTTCCATTGAAGGTAAAGGGATAAGGTGGTCCCATTTGATAAAGGCTGTCTATGGCTCAAAAACTGTTTGTGGTGCAAAATCAGATTGTCTGGTAATCTTAACAGAGGATTGGTTGTTCTAGAAAAAGGTTATAAAGAAAAGTCCTCTTTGTAACTTGGCTGAGGATCAAATCAGACAAAAATCCAAGTGCGGTCGGCTCAATTTCAGGGGTGCCAACAGCAAATATTTCCACACCACGATCAAAGTCAGGCAACATCAGAACTTGCTCACCGTCCTCAATGATGAAAACGGCAATGTCATCAAAGCTCCAGATATGATCTGAAATAAGTTCATCTCCCACTTCCAATCCATTCTGGATCAAGATACCCCGTGACTGTAATCTCCACCACCTTAATATCACTAAAGACTTCCTGTTCAACAAGGTCAGTGATGCTGAAATTGAAAAGGCAGTGTCTGAAGCTAAGCCAAAAAAAAAAAACTACAGGCCTGATGGGTTTAATGCCTTCTCCATCACATCATGTTGGACAATCACTAAAAGATGACATTGTAACTGGTGTAAATTCTTTCTTCGATGGGGAGATTCTTAGGGTGTGTTTGGACGCACGGAATCCATGCAGAAAAGGAATTCGTTTTCCACATACAAGATAGTTGGACTGTTTGGATAAACAGATCCATACAGTAATCATTATGTTATCCATGGTGAGAATTCTCTGGTATGAGACATGTTGACTGATGAATTTGAGGATTCCACTTGCTATCAAAGCAGGGACCCGTTTTTGGAATCCTGATTCTACAGTGACCATGGAAACTATCATTGGGTTATCACTACGTTATCTATGGAATCCATGTATCCGAACGGGCCCTTAAAGCCTTCAATGCTACATCCATAGCCCTGATTCCAAAGGAAGACTGTCCATCCACTTCTGACAGATTTCAAAGCAGAATATGACGATTTCACATCCCCATGATCTCATGATATTTCCATATCTAGACATAAATTTCAGCTTTGCTGCCAAAACAGGTATTAACCAAGTTTGAAACTTCTCAGGTCTTGGTGTGAACTTCGAGAAAAGCAGCGCATTTTTTTTCTTGAAAGGAGTTACTGAAGGAAGAGTCAGATTCTCGACACCCTTGGCATGCTGGAGGGATGTCTCCCATCAATTATCTCGGGTCACCCTCCTCTCCCATTGGCCAAAAATCAGGGACTGTGGGTGATCTTATAGATGAAATCGAAGGAAACTTATGGGATGGAAAGCTAAATTGCTCTCATCCATTGGTAGAGTCTGATTGGCAAAGTCTATTATCCTGTCTAGTGGAGTGTTGAAGTCCCTTGACATACATTGATACACCATCCTCTAACGGCTCGACCTTTTAGAGCAAGTGGTTGTTTGACATGGTATCAGAGTGGAAGGTCTTGTGTTCGAATCCTAGAAGTAGCAAATATGCCACTGGAATATATTCTCCCACGGGAGCCGTTTATGATGTGAGTTGAGCATTCCTCCACCCTTGCCCAGTATGTTCCCATGCAGAGTTCCGACCCAACCCAAATTCCAACCCGAAGTGCCAAACCAGAACCCATCCTGCAATCCTCTATACTTGACCCAACCCGACCCAGCCCAACCCAAATACATGTGATTATTCCCAACCTGACCCCAATTTGCTCAACCCAAACGTGTTACAATCTGGGAAGAAATCATAGGTATACAGCTCCCATATTTTCTTGCTCTGATGAAATCATACGGATGTTGTCTGCTTCAGGACAACCCACCACAGACTCAGCTTACAATGCCTTCTCAAGTGCTGATCCTTCTGTCAACTGAAACAAATTCATCTAGGGGATGTTGTTGCGTTGGCTGCTGCTATCTATTTCATCTGGAAAAGATAGAAATTGTTGCATATTCAAGAAAAAAGCCAGGCCAAAGGCTCAAGTTCTCCATAATTGTGTCTAAAATTTGACGCAGGTTGATTTTTGCCCACATAAATATATGCAACGTTTCCTCCCTGAACTAAGTTTTTAGAGCAGGACAGAATCTGCAGCTGATCCCCCTCCAATCACAAACCCCAAGCATTATATCACCCTAAAGCCACATTTTGGGGATCAAACAAACCCAGAAGTCCATATTCAAGAAGGAATCACTACTTTTATGTCATTGATTGGAATGTTTATGGGTCACACTGTTATGTTGGCCGCTAATGGGAGGATGATGATACTAGCCATCAGATGAGGAGACCGCTTGATAATAAGCTTCAATCAGCAAAAGATTTTCTCTGTTGTCATAAGCTCGCAGTTCACAATACAAGCCACCTCTCCAATCCTGCAAAAGCACCATGGAGAATTTGCTGCCTATCACATGAATGCTTCTTCTTATGCTACATGTTAAGGGGATAACCGTATCCCAGTCTACCTCAACCCAGCTGCCCTTCAACAAGAAACTCAACAAAATGGCGGACCCCCTCCCACTCTCTCTTCGTGAGGATCAACTTACGGGAATTCCATCAATAGCTATTTTCCATTGGCATATTGCTTTGCCTAACTTGTAGTTGTCATTTGTTTTTTGGAGGTTGCCTCCCATCCTTATTAGTCATGCTTGCATGGTTGGAGCCGTGGACTTGTTGTTTCCTTCAGCGAGATGTGCTTGGATGGTTAATAAATTTATTGCCTTCTAAAAAAACATATAAGTAGTCTTATGCGTCATTAAGTCGTCATTAGTTATATATTTTGGGATGTTAACATCTTGAGGGATCTTTAATAGGATAAGATTAAATATGAAAGACGAACATGAGAGAATAAGAGGAAGGAAGAAATCTAGGTCCATATGCATGGTATTTTGAGAACTTTCTCCTATTTTGGAATGATAGAGTTTCTTACATCTCTTGTAGATGTTGTGTGTCCATGATAGATTAGGGGAAAAAACAATTCTAATATTTCTTTTCTTGGAGAGGGAGACTGCGTGTGTCCAAAGGTGATCTATCCTCTTTTGTTCTTCTTTTCTTGCTTGTACAAAATCTCTTTACCCTGCATGAAATTGTCATCCATGGAGGAAGTGATTAAAAGACAGGATCAATCAAAAGGAGCTATTCAAGATTGACACCATCTACATATCAACATATCAAGGAAAGCCTCCTCATACATGGGAAGGTGGCAACATTGTGGAATCTAGTGACATGTGCTCCATTTGATCATCCCTTTGATGGGACCATTTGGAAGATAATGATCACAAATATAGTGTAGAAGTCAAGATGCACAAATTCTATGGAGATCAACAACCAAAGAACTTCCTCAATTGATTAGCTCATGTAAAGCAATTTTTCAAATGGTAGGAGATAACGGACAAGAAGAAGGTTAAGCAGGGATCACCGGATCATACACCTTCGTACCGGATCATACACCTTCGTGTCGGGCCAACTCTAGAAGACCTGTGAATGCATTGGAAAGTGGGAAGAAGATGAAGGATGCGATGCGACAAAAGTTTTCACCCATGAATTACAAGCAAAAACTCTATCAAAAGTTCCACCACTTCGAAAAGAAAATTTTGACTGTTAAAGTTTATACAGAATTCTACCGCCTCATGATCCAGAACGATCTCAGTCAATCAACAGACAAATCGGTAGGAAAATACATTAGCAACTGAGGTTACAGGATCCAATGGAAGATTTTGAAGACGAGCTTATTCAGTCGATGAGGCTTAGAGACATCAACTGAAATGTGAAGAACACGTAAGAAACAAGGATGTTAATAATTTGAAATCCTCTCACAAATTTGTGAAAAACAAAATCTAGATCAGTCTATTTCAAATTTGAACCAGCTGGAACATAAACAAGAAGGGGGAGGAAATGAAAAGGAGAAGGATCAAAAGCCATCTTCTAGATGTAATAGGGATCAAACGAGGTGCTACAAGTGTTTCAAATTGGGCATCATTCCTTTGAGTGTATGAAAATAAATAAATTAAAGATGAAGTTTAGATGAAGAAAAGAAGGATAAGGAAGAGTACCATACTGAGATTGGTGTAATGTGGTGCCAGTCGAGGTGCAGATGTATTACTCGAAAAGCAGTGGCAATACACTTAGGGCCCTATGGTATGTGGAAAAGAAAAACACTCATGTTACATCCCAAGTCGGTCAATGGAATGGATCAGATATCATGACTAATAGTGACATGGCCAAGGAGATTAAGCCATTGATGCTGATTGATATTCGCCACCTATGTAAGCAAAAACGATCGGGTCAAATTCCTTCTAACTTGCAGGGAACAATGCAAACAAAAACGATTGCAAGAACGTGAAATGAAGATGTGGGCCTCAAAAACAACCCTACAGCCCGTGGGAAAAGGCCGCCTGTGTTACTCCTACAGGTCTTCAGATTAGCCAAACTGCAGGAAGTTGTGCAACTACCAAGGGCACAGTCGCTTTGATGATACCCTGAGGGGCCTAAACCATGAGTCAAGTTGCTTGCAGCAGGACCTCTGCCTGTCAAAAGGCCCTCACCAATGAATACGGCCAATAGAAGAAAGGACTTTGTTTCAGTTGTGATGACAGGTTTGCTCCAGGGCACAAATGTAAGGCCTGGGTTGCAATTTTGGAGGGTTTCAATGTCAATGGCAAGAGGGCCCACAGGGATGGATTACTTGTTGGGTGGCATTGTGGGAGTCACAAAACCCACTTTTATAGAGGTTTTGAACTTGAACCTTGAGGACAAGGGTTTATTAAGGGAAAGAATTAATGCATCCATGCATATTCACACATGGGCTATTAGTAGCTTAGAGTTAGCTGAGTTATGAAGTATCCTTACAATTAAGGTGTTAGGTTACAATTAGCATTCTTAGCAAGGTATTCAATAACTGTAATGGTGGCCACAACGGCCAGCCTTATGGCCATTACGATATGGGCATAACGATCGTTTTGACCCTTTAACGATCGAATTTTTTTGAAGGAAACAATGTACCAGCTCCATATCAGCCCGTTACAGGCTTGTAACAGCCACTACAACCGTTACGAGCCCATTACAGGCCTTTCTTTTTCCAAATTGAGCACTACAGCCCCATATCGTGTAAGTGGCACTACCATTGCCATTACGTAACAGCCCTTGCGGCTGTAACGTAACCATTTTTTAATACCATGATTCTTAGATGCCTAATAGCCTATTGGAATCAAGAAAAGGGGTCAACTTCAGTAGCCTCCATGGACATGGAAAGTTGGTGCACTGATGGGGACATCATGCGCACACGCGCATACACACCACCACCCCTACGCACGTACGTACACAGAAGGAGGACCCCACCATCGATCTGGCTCGATGACGACGTCCAGGGAGGGCCTCCTAGCTAGAAGACAAGTTTTGGTTCAAAAAAAGTGGGCCCGATAGTCAAGAAAAGCCCATCATGGGATCTCATGATCGTGGCCCACTCGTTGGATTGATTTCATATTTTAGGTTTTGCTTATTGTTATTATTTAGAACATCGTGAACGCTTTATATTTCTTTGTTTGGTTTTTATTTTAGTTTACTTCATCACCAAGTAATAGGTTGCGCACATGGTGCGAGTTTTTGGGGTATAGGATTTTCCCTATAAATAAGCACCCCTTGTAGTTCTTTTCATTCATTCAAGTTTAATAAAAATTCCTGCTTTATTTTTCTACTCTCTTCATAAGTTGTGGAAAAATTCAAAAATGGGTGCGAAGCCCTCCCTTCTTCGAAGGGCTAACTACCGTGGTGCGAAGCCACATCTATCCCCATCCGCCCCTACCCTCTTCCATCCATATCTCTCATCTTTTATCATCATTATTGCTTTAAATTTCCCAGCTTTTGCAGCTATTCATCCCCCTACAGCCAGTTTCCAACATCTGGACCTGTAAGAGGGCTGAAACTTCGGCGGAGCACTACGCCTCGACCTTACATCGAATCGTCGTCAAACTTGGAAGGATTGGAGGTCTCCACTGGCCGACCAAGGCCTATGTGTCACTTTGGGGAGGCGGGCTTCCATCACACGTGCGGCCAACCCACCCGCGCACGTGCGTCAACCCCGGGTCACCATCTACACGCAGGAGCTTTCTCCGAGTCAGGTTTTCCTCTAATTTTCCTCTTTTCATTCATATTTCCTAAACCCTAGCTTTAGTTTGCATTAGCCCTAATTTATTTGTCCCTTTTTTTCACCCTAGGGTTCCTTGAATTGAAATTGGGGAATCCCTTGGATTATGAACTAATTTTTATACATGTGTGGTTGATTTCTATTTCCCTTTGACATCGTTTAGTTTAAAATTTTTATTGGTCCAGTCCTAGCCTGTGTCGGCCTGGACCCGCATAGATTCCCCTTTTTAATTGAATGATTTGGATTGTCATGTGGGATATGGAATTTGTGTAACTGCTTCTAAATTAGTATGATCTAAGCCTGAATTCTTGCATCTCATACTTAAATTTCATGTCCTACATCATGCACACCAATGCTTCTTCTTTTTTTGGTGAAAGTTAACAATAATTTGTTATAGGGAGGCAAAGAAAAATTGACTAATTACAACAATGAGGCCGAATACAATGGGTAAAGATTACAATCAGGTAAGGATTAAATATATGAAGCCCATCCCAACACATCCAACTTAGCCTTTCTAAACACTTCCAATACCAACCCACTCCGGTTGCAGAAGCATCAATTATTCCTTTCACTCCACAAAGCCCAAGTATCCACAAGGAGAGCATACCTCCAAAGCGCCTTCCCTGCTTGTAATAGTCATTACAACCATTACAGGCCATTTTTCAAAACGAGCATTACAGCAATGTAATGCATAACAGATCCTACATAATGGCCATTACCGCCATTACATAACCATTTTTTAATACCATGGCTGGTGCTGGTTGAGTGGTAGTGAGACACCAGTTGCTTGAGCACAAAAGTGGGTGGAAACGAAAGCAAGAGCAGAGAAAAAGGTGGGTTCTCTTGGCAGAGATGTTAGTCAAGGTTGAAGTGGTACAGATGAGGATCAATATCTGAATGTCATATTTGTCCAATGAACAACAGTGGTTCTCAAAAATCAGATGAACAATTACTTATAAAGGACTAATTTCAGCAGCCTGGATTAGACCTGCTCTGATAATGGCAATATGATGGGGGCATATATGAGGAATAAGGAGTTGATTGGTTGGTTGAGAAATGGATGGGATGAGGAGAAAAGCTAAAAAATGGACAGTATGGATCAGGGCCAAATGAACGGATTGGGGCTCCAATACCATAGAAAAAGGGACTATATGGTGGAAAGTTGTGTTGTATTATTCCATTGAGAATGATGTGCTTATACAAGTGTACGAATCTAAAGGATAGCTATGAATAGCTATGTCCATATCTAAAAGATCTACTCTAAGATTATCCTAACATATGCAGGAGATACACCAAGATTATCTTACCTAATCTAAGATGGCCACCCAGTTGAGCATATGCCATCCAACCCAGTCAAGTTATTAGAAGGGACACGCGACACACCAAAACACAAGCCATCCCAAAACTCAGGTAAGCCACACCACATGAATATGTAGGTCTTAAGCATGATTATACATCGCTCCCCGTGCTGCATCCAACCTGGGGGTAGCAATGGGCAGAGTTTAGGTCAAGCCAAGCTAGACAGCCTGACCCAACTCTTAGACCTAAGGCCCAAGCCTGATCCGGAAAGAATTTTGGTTGGACCGGGGCCAACTTGGCCTGGCGTGAAAATTAATGTAATCCCAATTTCCCCCTTGAATTTTCCTAATCTATCTGTTTATCAAATGTGCAATGTATGCACAAAGAAATAAGTATTTTAGAGGAATGAAACTAAGGGGTCATTTGGAAAGTGGTAAATGAGGCAAGGTTTTTTTTTTTTTTGAGAGAGATAACAGAAACTTTCATTAAAAGAGAAACAGGGAACAACCAGCCCGCTGAGATAGCGAGTCAGTTAGCTCCATACAAAAGAACATTACAATCTTTTAGAGGAATAACAATAGAAGCCCATTCGAAAATATAGAACTAAACCCTTTGCATAATGGACTCCCGCCCTTTAGACTCCCCTCTAAAACATCTCCCACTCCTCTCTTTCCACACCGCCCACCAAATTGCCACAAGAGATAATCTCCAGATAATAGATTTCTACTTACAAAAGGAAACCCCATGCCGGGCCATAAGCAGTTGACCCGTCTAATTGGGGAGGGCCCATGAAAGATTGAACCAGGAAAGAACACAAGACCAAATCTGGCTTATGAGAGGGCAGTGAATAAACAGGTGATTAACTGGCTCTTCCTCCGCCATGCAGCAAAGACAAATGTTGGGAAGAATCATACCCTTTTATTCACTGCCCTCCGCCATGCAGCAAAGACAATTGGGGAGGCAAGTTGCAAATGATTTACTAGTAAATCATTTACAAATTGAATTTGGAGGCCCTAAAATGCTTGTAAATCATTTACTGGTTGTAAATGATTTACCACATTTTCCTTATTTTCATTTGCTAGTAAAAAACAAGGATTTCATTTGCTAGCAAATGATTCTTTATTTTAAGGCCGGGCTATAAAAGGAGATAACACACCTCCCTCTCTCCATTGTATCTGAGAACTCCAACGGCTCTCTCTCTCTCTCTCTCTAACATTTGAATTCATGGGCCCACTTTTATGGCTCACCTACTGTTTTGTTTTATGTGAGGATCAACCCAAAGCTTTAGTAGATGGGCTTAACGCAATTATCCACTTTAAAATCCACTCTTAATGAATTACTTCTCTAAATTATCTCAGGTGTGAGTACACAATTACAGGATATAAACCATTTATAGGCTGTGCAAACACCATAAATCATTTACAACTTAAACCATTTCCCACCATCCAAACAACGTCTAACGATCCACTTTCAATATATATGGTTGCCTAACTAAGGATTAGAATGGCATATTTGTATAATATAGCATGTACATGTAACCTTGGGTCAAGCCAAGTTGGATCAGGCTAAAATACTTGAGCCGAAGCGTGACCTAGAAATCAACACTAGACCTCCCGCTCTGATACCAATTTGATGCAGGACAATTAACCACTTGCTCTAAAGCTCGAACTAATAGAGCATGGCGAATTAATCCCTTTATCTCATAGCCCGGGACCCAAATCCATGGGTTAGGTCATCGGTCGAACCCTTCTCGTGGGCCCCAAATTCATGGGTTCCGCCCCCTCGTGGGCCCCAAATCTATAGGTTCCGTCTCACACAAGCCACCTGCCTCACACGAGCCCCAAATCACATGGGTTTTGCAGGCCGCCCACCCCGAGTGTGCCCCTGAATCCCACAGGCCACCCCACTCAAGCCCGGTGTGAAAATGCCCCTGCATTACCCAAGCCGGGTCAGGCAGGCTACCCAGCCCATTCACATTCATAGTCCAACCTGAGTTTTGGACACGGATGATTCTTGGGATGTAGGGTGCAGATGGGGAGGGGCGCCAGAAGAACCATTTGGACTTTGCATGCCCATCAAGGGTGGGCCCCACAGCTCAAATGCATGATAATTACCATATGTTGGCGTGTGTGTGATCACTCCCCAAAGATAGATAAAACATGGAATTTGATTCAGTTATATGAGAAGATATAAGTGGTAGTTTGGATGCCTGTAAGTTCTGTAAGTGGGAAATTTCTTACCTGTAAGAAGTCACTTACAAGTGTTGTTTGGGGATGAAAAATTCAACTGCCAGGAAACTTCATAGGGATGAGATTAGAAGTCACTTCCTATACAGCTTAAAAACTTACAGATATCCAAACGACCCATCAGAAGAATAATAAATAAACGGACAGGATTAGAGATGGAGGGAGGTGGGACCAGGAGATTGTTGGCCTTGATGTACGACCAAACTTTGATGAAGCATCCGAGACGAGAGATCTGAGACTGGCCCACGAATTCTCTAAGGTTGGATGGAAGGTTGGCGAGGTCAATCAGGTTGGCTACCTTCTTCGGACTCTCCACAAGGGCCTTTCTCGCTTGCTGCCCTACCACCATCTCTCACTCTCACTCCCTCTCTCTCTCTCTCTCTCCCCCTTGGTTTGTAGGGGAAAAAAAAAATAGAGAGAATTGTTTGGTATACATGTCCTGCGTGTTGGAAAGTATACACTAGTTTTTAGTTCTGGCAAGTGGGTCCCATGTGTTGGAAATCAGGACCATTGATATATTATTTCCCACTATAAATGGGCTGTTCTTGATAAATTTCTTCCATGGAGAGATATTGGCCTTTCAATTTGTGGGCAGAAGATGGACAGTCAGGAAGAGAATACAACCACCACTCTTTTATGTTTAAATAAGTTGGGCGCGGACAAGGGGGTTGGATCCTTGTGGCCCACTATGATGTATGTGCATTACATCCACGCAGTCAATCCATTTTTCCAGCTCATTTTAGAAAATAATCTAAAAAATTATCAGATCCAAACCTCGGGTGGCCACACCATAGGAAACACTGGTGATTGAATACCCACTATTAAAAACTTGTTGGGACACCCAGATACATGGCTCAAGTGGTAGACTTGAGTGAACACCAGATCCATAGCTCAAGTGGTAGACTTGAGTGAAATATACCTCGTTTCAACAATGAGGTCTTGGCATGGATTCTCTAGTGGGGGTCACTAAAAGTGAAGTGTGAACTCACATAGGGTGTACTAAACAAGCTAACAAAAAAATTAAAAAATTAAAAACTTATTGGGGCCTTTGGAATGTTTATTTGACAAAGACCTGGATGAAGGAACTACACATATGTCAACTTGATTCAAAAATTTTTGGCCCACGGTAACTTTTTAATGGTCAGTCACCAATGTTTCATGTGGCGTGGTCCACCTGAGACTTTGATCTGATTCGTTTTTCAGATCACATCCTAAAATGAGCTTTTAAAATAGATGGACAATGTGGATGTAAAGAAAATACATCACGATTGGCCCCACAGGGATCCACCCACCCGGATCCACATAAGCGGGCCTTATTGGGATTTCAAGTGCAGTAATTACACCTATTTCCTCCTATGATTTGAAATCGGATTGTGTAATGAGTTACTCAATTCACACTCTTTCGTGTGGTGTGTTCCATTTAAGCGTGGGATATATTTTATTTTTAGGGTCAAGCTCTAAAATTATTGAATAAAATAGATGGATGGAGTAGATAAAATACACGAATCACAGTGAACCTCGCTGAGCTTACTCAGTATGCAATGCTTCAGATTTGAAGTCAGATTGCGTACTGAGTTACTGAGGCCACTCTTATCACACTGAGTAAATTCAGTTGGGCCCACTGTGAAAGTATGTAGTCTATTCGTACCGTCCATCCATTTTTACAAGTACTTTAAGGGGTTGAGCCCAAAATGGAAGCATATCCAAAGATCAAGTGGATCATACCACAGGAAACAGTGGGAATAATGATTTCCACCGCTGAAACCTTGATAGGCTCCACAGTGATGTTTATTTGTCATCAAACCTGTTCATAAGATTATATAGACATGTATGAAAGGAAAAAACAAAAATAAGCTTGATCCAAAACTTATGTAGCCCTCAAGAATTTTTAAATGGTAGATGTTCAATTCACACTCTTTCATGTGGTGTGGTCCATTTAAGCATGGGATGTACTTCATTTTTGGGGTCAACCTCTAAATTTATTGAATAAAATGGATGGACGGAGTGGATAAAATACATAAATCATGGTGAACCTCACAGAGTTTACCCTGTACGCAATCTGCTTCACTGGGATCTCAAGACTTCCCGGCCCTAATAAGCTTTTATCGTTAGGATGGTGGGAAGCGGAATGCGTACAGAGTGACTCTGTAAGCGTACTGAGTAAACTCTGTCAGTAAATCATGTATTTTATCCACTCCGTCCATCCATTTTATAGGATAATTTAGGGCTTAATCAAAAACTGAAGCATATCCAACACTCAAATAAACCACACTACAAGAAAAATTGTGAATTGAACATCTACCGTTGAAAAATTCTCCGGGGTTACAGACATTTTGGATCAAGCTTATTTTAATGTTTTCCCTTAATACATGTCGATATGATCCTATTAACAGGTTGGATGACAAATAAACACACCGTGGGGCTTAGAAAGGTTTCAACGGTGGAAATCATTATTCCCGATGTTTCCTGTGGTATGATCCTCTTGATTTTTGGATAAGCTTCAAATTTGGTCTCAACCCCTTAAATTGTATGAAAAAATGGATGGACGGCATGGATAGACTACATACATTCATGGTGTGCCCAACTGAGTTTACTCGGTATGAGTAGAGCGTGCTGAGTGACTCAGTAAGCAGTCCGATTTCATGGTCTGGGTAAGCCATATACATGTGGGCCCCAATTTATTCTGCAGTTGTCATCATTTAGTAATAAAAATGACTGTCAAACATTGCATTGGGAATAATGTGGTAATTACTTAGTGGCCATTTCGCACCATGAATTTGGGGGGATTTGAAATCCCCTAGGTTGTTTGGCACCATCAAGTATTTGGGGTTTCAAATCCCCTCAATCAGTATTAGATTGTAATTCTCTTTAGCTATGTAATATTTTATATTTAACACTTAGGATCTTTCTTCCAGCTATGTAATATTCTATATTTAGCACCTAGGATCTTTCTTACCGCCATTCATATTGTCTATCAAGAGGTTGTAATCATACTATAAAGATGGTGTTTTTCCTCCAATACAATATACATAGAAATTCCAAACATATTATGGTATCAGAGACAAGTTTGATCAAGGCCGTTGATCCAAATTTTGAACGGTCAGGATCTCTTGACTGATCAGAGTAAACATCGATCTTTAGTGTATAATCTTCCTCAATCCATCTCTACTCCCACCAACCCCATTAGCACGACGGTTCTCATCCTCTGCTGCGACCCATCTCCTCATTACTGCGATTTCATCATCTGTTGCAATTTCATCGTAAGTTGTCCAACATCTGCCAGCACTAGAATCCAAGACGACAACAACATGGCCACTTCAAAGTCTCTTTGAGTTTACTATAAGCCCTACTCTTGCATCACAGGATTCTTCCAATCCACTCTACCTTTATCATTTGGATCAGCTAGGTATTGTGCTTGTTTCTCAACAACTTAATGGAGATAACTATACCACTTGGAGTCGTGTTATGATTGTAGCTCTTAGCACGAAAAATAAATTGTGCTCCGTTGATGGTTCCTACCTACCACCACTCACTACTTCACCTGATTTTGTCTTTTGGACTCGATGCAATCATATGGTTCTCTCTTGGGTTCTCAATGCCCTCACAAAGGAGTTATCCAATAATGTTGTTTACACTGACAACGCTCATGATGTTTGGATTGATCTACGTGACCGCTTTACTCAAAGCAATGGTCCATGTATATTCCAACTCTAACGTTCCATCTGCTCTTATACACAAAATCAGCCTACCATTGCTTCATATTTTTCTCAGTTGAAATCATACTGGGATGAATTATCTTCTTTCTCAACACTTCTCATGTGTACTTGTGGCGCATCCAAAGATCTCGCTTCTCATCAACAGAAGAAATATCTCATGCAATTCCTTATGGGACTTAATGAAAGTTATGCCGCTATACGAGGACAACTGCTTTTTATGAATCATCTCCCGACGATTAATAAAGCATATTCCTCATTGCTCAAAGAAAAGAAACAACGCGAAATCGCTTCATCTCCCCAGCCTTCTGATGCTACCATGGCACTGGTCGCTGCTAATCTTCCATCTCCTATGTTTCTTAGTCGCAATCCTGGACATAACTCCTACAAAGACAATCGCGGCAAGTGTCGACCCAATTTCACATGTGATCATTGTGGTTGGATTGGTCACACAAAAGACAGATGTCATGCCCTTCATGGATATCCACCCCGCCATCGTTTACATAGCTCCACTCCATCAAGACCAATCAGAGCACCATCTCGTGACAATACAAGTGCTACCACTTCTGCCCCATCTACTCCATCTCTTACTCCAAAGCAGTATCAACAGCTTTTATCTCTACTCAATAAAGGTACAACACAGCCTGAGGCACATCTCGCAAGTTATTCATCTTGTCTCTCTGCTTCCTCCTCTCCTTCCACATGGATTATCAACACTGGTGCCACAACCCATATGTCTCATTCTCTATCTTTATTTCATTCTTCCTCCCAATCCACCACCTTTCCCCCCATCACATTACCTAATGGTCATCTTGCCCTTGTTACTCATATGGGGATTGTTCTTCTCACCCCATCCATCTCCCTTACATGATGCACTTTGTGTTCCATCTTTTCGTTTTAATCTTCTATCTGTTAATCAATTGACTCGTTAATTAAACTGTTTTATTACCTTTTTTGCTGACTTTTGCCTTTTTCAGGACCTAGCTACGAAAATGACGATAGGACTGGGTAAGGAGCAAGGCGGTTTCTACCATTTTCTTCTACAAGCTTCTTCCACTGCTCTATCCACATCTTCTCCTTCTTCTCCTTAGTTATGGCATCGGCGCCCGGGCCATCCCTCACAAGCTCGCATCCATGCTTTATCCACCACTTTACCTTTTGTTGTTTTTTCTAAACAATTTCATTGTGTGTTTGTCCTCTAGCAAAACAGACTCGTTTACCTTTCCCTTCCAATTCTATTTCTACTATTGGTATTTTTGATTTAATTCACTGTGATACCTGGGGGACCCTACTCAGTTCCATCTCATTCCGGTGCTCGTTATTTTTTAACAATAATTGATGATTTTTCACGAGCGACTTGGACATATCTCATGCAATCTAAATCTGATACCTATTTTTTTCTTAAATCTTTTTTTGTTATGGTTAAAACCCAATTCCAAAAACAAGTTAGACAAATCTGCACAGATGATGAAATGAAATTTTTTTCTCATACAATACGCTCATACTTTCAAGACAGTAGTATTATCCACCAACATTCTTGCGTTGCCACTCCGCAACAAAACGGTGTCGTATAAAGAAAATATCGTCACCTCCTTGACGTTGCCCGTGCATTACAGTTCCATGCACATCTTCCGCTTAAATTTTGGGAGAATGCATTATTACTGCTACGTATCTTATTAATCGCATTCCAACTCCCCTCCTTTCTGGTATCACTCCATTCCAAAAACTCACCACAAAACCTCCTTCATATACACATCTCCGAGTTTTTGGTTGTCTTTGCTATGCCTCCACTTTGTCTAGCCATCGTGACAAATTTCTGCCTCGTGCTCGAAAATGTCTTTTTTTGGTCTATCCATATGCACAAAAAAGTTATCGGGTTTTTGACTTTTTTCCTCGTCAACTTTTTATCTCTTGGGATGTTGTTTTTCATGACGACATTTATCCTATGGCCAATCTTCCCCTCTCTACTCCTCCAGTCCTTCCATTTCCCACTCCAAATATTTTGGACCCCTCCACCCTAACAAACCTTCATCCAGCCCACCCCTTGCCTCACTTCCAGTGGTACCCTCTTCATCTCCTCCTCGTCCTCTTCGTCGCACTGCTCATTCCAAACATCCACTAATTTGGCTTTGTGATTTTGAGTGCTCTAATGCCGTCATGCTTCTTTTTCATGCCTCGTCTATTTTCACGAAGGTCTGTCCCTTCCCTTTATCTAATTCTTTCTTACACTAATTTTTCTTCCTCCCATAAATATTTCCTTGCTAGTATTTCTTCTCTTGTTGAACCTACCAGCTATTCTCAGGCCGTGAAAGACCCAAATTGGCGCAAAGCTATGGCTGCTGAAATAAAAGCCCTTAAGTACAATAAAACGTGGACTCTCACTTCATTGCCTCCTAACAAAACCCCAATTGGTTGTAAATGGGTGTATAAACTCAAGTTTCGTTCAGATGGTACTTTTGAAAGGTATAAAGCTCGCCTTGTCGCTAAAGGTTTTACTCAACAAGAGGGATTGGATTATCATGAGACATTTGCTTCTTTCGCTAAAATGGTCACCATCCACTGCCACCTCGCCATTGCTGTCATTCGTAAATGGCCCCTCTACTAATTGGATGTTCATAATGCTTTCCTACATGATGACCTCGATGAAGAGGTTTTTCTTGAAAGGGGGAGTCTCAAGTTTGCCTTCTCCACAAGTTTCTTTATGGACTCAAACAGGCATCTCGACAATGGTTTGCTAAATTTGTTACCGCCTTACATACTTCATGCTACATACAATCTAAGACCGACTATTCTCTTTTCACATGGCACCATGGCAAAACGTTTACTGCCATTTTGGTTTATGTTGATGATGTTATTATTACTAGTAACGATCTCTCTGCCATCAATGCTCTTAAATCCTTCTTGCATCGCCAGTTTCAGATTAAAGATCTTGGATCACTTAAATTCTTTCTTGGCATTGAGGTATCTCGTTCCCATCGCGGTATTTATCTCAGCCAGCGTAAATATATCCTTGATATCCCTTTTGATTCTGGATTACTTGGTGCCCGACCGACTGAGTTACCTATAGATGTTAACACCAAGCTTTCTGATGATATTGGCGATCTACTCTCTGATTCGACCTCCCATCATCGCTTGGTTGGCCGCTTTATCTACCTTACTATTACTCGACCCAATATTGTTTACTCGGTCCAGACTCTTAGTCAATTCATGAGCAAACCACGACGACCACATTGGGATGCAGCACTTCGAATTCTTCGTTATCTCAAAGGAACACCATGGCAAGGCTTGCTTATGTCTTCTTCTAGTCCCTTCACCTTGAAGGCCTACTATGATTTTGATTGGGCTAGTTGTCCTATGACTCGTCGCTCTCTGACCGGTTATTACACTTTTCTTGGTGACTCTCCTCTTTTTTGGAAAACAAAGAAGCAATCAACTGTTTCTCGTTCTTCTGCAGAGGCCGAGTATCGCTCCATGGCCTCTACGAGTTGTGAACTCACTTGACTCCTTTATTTGCTTCACGATCTTAATATTCGCAATGTCGGCCCAACCTTATTATTTTGCGATAATTAAGTTGCTCTTCATATAGCGGTTAATCCTGTCTTTCATGAACAAACAAAACACATTGAGCTTGATTGTCATCTCGTTCGTGACAGGATTCAATCAGGATTACTTCGGACATCCTATGTTCTATCACGTCTTCAAATTGCTGATTTATTCACCAAACCTTTGGGAAAAGAACTATTCCACCGTTTGAGCTCCAAGTTGGGAGTCTTTAATGCTCACTCTCCAACTTGAGGGGGAGTATTAGATTGTAATTCTCTCTAGCTATGTAATATCCTATATTTAGCACCTGTGATCTTTCTTCCAGCTATGTAATTGTTGTTAGAAGCCTTCAATCTGACTTTTTTTTTTTTAGGTTACTTGACCGGTCGAAGGTCAAGTTTGACCAGTCGAGGGAGCTGCTTGACTCAAAGTCCAGCGAGCACATATTTTTGATGTTCGGGCTGCTCAAACAGTCACGGGATGGCTCGACCAGTCGGGGCCTTGGCTTGACTAGTCGAGGTTACACAGATCCCGCGCGGACTGCGTAAATTTGAGACGGTTTCTGGACTTTTGCGGACTAGGTGCATAAGTGGAGTTTCCTAAACTATAAACAGGGGTCCCTAAGGCTATTCTAATGTATTCAAAAGCTTTCTAAAAGTTTTCCAAGGGTTCCTAAAGGGTTCTAGGGTTATCAAAGTGTGTAGCGAGGGTGAGATTCGAGGTTGTTCGAATCAGGTAAGTCCTCTCTCTCTCTTGTAATTTCTATTTCATAGTAGATTTCTGTCGCTTTGTACCATGGCTTTTTCTCGCAAGGGTTTTCGACGTTAAATCTTTGTGTTCTCTTGTGATTGCTTGACGTTATTGGATTGTTATCCTAGATCTAGATCTGTGTGATTCTGCAGCACAAGTCCCCAACAAGTGGTATCAAAGCAATCGTTGGGGCACAGATCTGAATCTGCAGGATTAGTAATAATGGGAAACAACAAGTTTGATATTAAGAAGTACTCGGGCAAAAATAATTTTGAGTTATGGAAGGTTAAGATGTTTAGCCTGTTAACTAAGCAAGGCGAGATTAAGACTCTTGAGGAGCGGAAATCTACCATGAAAGATGATGAATGGGAAAACCTTGATAGTAATGCTTTAGCCTTTATCCGCTTATGTCTCAGAGATGAGGTTCTCTATAATGTTTTGAGGGAGAAAACTACGGCTAGTTTGTGGGCGAAGTTAGAGAATATCTATACAAAGAAGTCCTCTGAAAATCGCCTACACTTGAAGTTACAGTGTTATACCTTCAATATGACAGAGGGTGGAGATCTAGAAGCCCATATCAGCAACTTTAATGAATTGATGTGCAAATTGTTGGATATAGAGGAAGTGGTCAAAGATGAGGAACAGACATGTATATTGTTGAATTCTCTTCCTGCATCATATGAGTCTTTCAGAGACACAATGTGCACCGCAAATAAAACTCTAAGCGTTGACACCGTTATCTCAGCCCTTCAAGGGAAGACTATGAGAAGCTAAACGGCGACATGGGGACATTTTTCGATGTACTGATTACGAGGGGCAGAGATTCTGAGCAAGGTACAGGATCCTCAAGGCTTAGATCCAAATCCAAGGCCAAGGGCAAAGGAAAATTAAAGTGTTGGAATTGTGGGTTGTCTGGACACATGAAGAAGGATTGTAGAAATCCTAAAGCGAAGAAAGAAAATTCAGCGGCTTCTTCCAAGGAGGCTAATGTTGTCACATCTGATGAAGAGACAAGTGGTGGTGAAGTTCTGTCTGTGTCCATGATCAGGCATGTTCACGACAATCATGCAGATGAGTGGATCCTAGACACAGGAGCGTCATATCAGATGACTTCTCATCGGAGTTGGTTCGCCAGTTAAAAGGAATGCGATGGTGGACAGGTTTTTATAGGCAATGATAATGCCTGTAATGTTGTAGCTATTGGTATGGTGAGCATTAAGATGTTTGATGGGATGGAGCATACCCTGACTGATGTCAGGCATGTTCCTGATATGAAGAAAAGTCTGATTTCTTTCGGTGCACTCGAGGCTATAGGGCTCAAGTTCACTGGTATTGATGGTGTCCTTAAAGTTTCAAAAGGGGCACTCATGGTTATGAGAGCACAAAGGTATGGAAACCTTTATAGGTTGATTGGGAGCACTTCAGCAGGTGGAGCAGCAGTAGCTATTGCAAACTCCACGTCTCTACGTATGTGGCATGCTCGTCTGGGCCACATGAGCGAGCGGGGCATGAAGGTACTTTCTGATCGATATTTGATTCCAGCTTTTAAAAATTTTAATTTAGATATATGCGAGCATTGTATATATGATAAACAATCTAGATTGTCTTTTAAATCTAGAAAATATGTTTGTAAGGGAGTACTTGATTATGTGTATTCTGACGTATGGGGGCCATCGCCAGAAGTTTTCATTGGGGGGTCGTCATGGTTTGTTACATTCATTGACGACTACTCCAGGAAAGTTTAAGTTTACTTCATAAAACGTAAATATGAAAATTTTACCTTATTCAAAAAATGAAAGGCAATGGTGGAAAAACAGTCAGGGCGAAAAATAAAGATTTTAAGGACTGACAATGGTGGAGAATTTACTTCCACCGAGTTTAATGAGTATTATAAGGATTAATAGATCATCAAGCACAACACAGTACGCCACACGCCTGAGCAAAATGGTGTGGCTCAGCGAATGAATCAGAATCTCTTGGAGAGGGCCAAATGCACGTTAAGTAATGTTGCGTTGGACAAGGACTTATAGACTGAGGCCGTTAACATGGCCTGTTATTTGGTGAACTGGTCTCCTTCAACGACAATTGAATGTAAGATCCAAGAGGAAGTATGGAGTGGTCAGAAAATCGACTACTCAGATCTACGCATATTTGGTTGTAAGGCTTACTCTCATGTACCGTCAATTGAGAGAGATAAGCTAGACCATAGAGCCAAAAAGTATATCTTTGTTGGCTATGACATTGGTGTGAAAGGTTACTGGTTATTCGACAAGGTCACACACAAGGTCATCACTAACCGTGACGTCAGATTCGATGAAAGCTCCCTATTTCGCAAGAATGATCAAAAGGAGCAAGATGAACCAGAAAAGGTGATCGTAGACATCCAGATTGACACAGATAATACTCAGGTAGAGACAGATGCAAGATAGAGGTACAAGATCAGGTAGAACAGCCACCTGTGAGAAGGAACCCACCGCGTGATCGCAAGTTACCGGCAAGATATAGTGACGACTCTAATATTACATATGCTCTCATTACAGATGAGGGGGATCCATCTACTATTTAGGAGGCTCTTGATGAGCCTGATGCAGAAAAGTGGAAGGTGGTTATGGATGATGAGATAGATTCGTTGTACAAAAATCACACAAGGGAGCTGGTGGAGATTCCTTTGGGCCGAAAAGTGATCGGATGCAAGTGGTTATTCAAAAAGAAACAGGATAGATATAAAGCTAGATTGGTAGCGAAGGGTTATCCTCAAAGAGAAGGAATCGACTTCACAAAGATATTCACGTTGGTGGTTAAGCAGGTGTCTATCAGATTTGTGTTGGCGCTGGTTGCCCAATACGATCTCGAGCTGAAACAGATGGATGCGAAGACTGCATTCCTACACGGGGAATTGGAAGAGCAGATCTATATGAAGCAATCAGAGGGCTACGAACTTAAAGGGGTAAAGAAAAATGTTTGTAGGTTAATGAGGTCGTTGTACGGCCTGAAACAGTTGCCTAGGCAGTTGTATAAAAAAATGATTCTTTTATGCTGAGTCAGAAATTTACTCGGAGTGAATACGATCACTGTGTCTATTACAAGACACTGAGTGATGGTAACGTTTGTATGTTGATGAATTTATCAATCATGATATGTTAGAAATCAACATGAATACTCGGTTATTAGGGATCGAGATAAAAGATCAAAAAGAGTTTTTGTCTATTACAAGACAATGCAAGTGATGGCTTTCCTCATAACAAAAATTCATGTCTCATCCTAGTTTGTATGTTGATCGGTGTTGTGCACATATGCAAACAACATTGATTGCTACTGTCATGATATGTCGAAATCAACATACCGAATACTCGGTTAGCTTAGGGACAAGATCTTGATTGAAAAAGCTGATCTCGACAAGACTCTTAAAAGATCGTACAAGGGCCGACTCAAGTTGAAAGAGTGAAATCAAGACTCTAGTGAAACTCAAGCCACTTTCAAGATTGAGCTACTTGGTTTAATCTTCATCAAGACTTAGGCTCATTCTTCATGGTCTCTTGTTTAAATAATAACATGATTGAGACCATAGGAGATGATGAGGACTATAGCGTCATAGATTGACTAGTCTTAGGTCTGCTTCGACTAGTCTAGACTTGCTTCGAGAATCCTACGTAAGTTTGTTACTTGAAAAGGTATTGATCACCGAGTATGGCATCTTCGACCGGTCGTGAATCTACGACTCGAAGTAACTTTGCGGGAACGCCGGAAACCTACGAGCGTAGGTCCCCACGTGGAGGGCTCACTAGTCGTAGAATCTGCGCTTTCCCGCCTAATCTTTCATAATGGCTTCAATCGAAGAGTCCTCGAAAATCTCACCTATAAATAGAGCACGAAATTCAGAGTTTGATATTCAATTCTAAAAGATATGTCAATGCTCCATTTAAGTTAAGTGTGCTTATTTAATATCTTCTTTCCTTAGCTTTATTTTAATTGATGCGATTTGAAAAGAGGAATTGTTATTCCCTTTCTTTGGAATCAAAATCAAGTAGAGATATGTCCAATAATATAAAGTGAGTCTTGGACATTGAACTTGGACATTGAATCATCTTTGGTTAGACTAGATTTTGGTTTCTTTATTTTCTTGTTATAATGGAATTTTTTAGTTGTGTCCTAAATTCAATGAGGAAAAGCAGGTTATGTCTCATGTGCCTTATTCGAATGCGATTGACAGTTTAATGTATTCCATAGTCTGTATGAGACTAGATATTTCACAGGCAGTCGGTGTTGTGAGCACATACATGTCAAACCCCGGCAAACAACATTGGGAAGCGGTGAAATGGCTACTTCGATACATGCGAGGTACGAAAGACTACGTCTTAACTTTTGAGAAGATAGGGACAAAGTTGGTAGGGTATGTGGATTCCAGCTACGTAGGCAGTGTGGATTCCGGAAAGTCTACTTCTGGATACTCATTTGTACTAGCGGGTGGAGCAATCAGTTGGATATCGAAGCTTCAGTCCGTGGTGGCTCTTTCCATGACCAAAGCAGGATATATGACAGTGATGAAAGTGTTTAAAGATGGTGTTTGGCTTAGAGGTATGATAAATCAGTTGGAACTTCAGCAGGAGGCTATGCCAGTTAATTGTGATAGCGAGAATGCTATCAATTTGACTAAAAATTCTGTTTATCACTCACATACTAAACACATTGATGTCTATAACCACTTTACCGACATGTGCTTGAGGAAGAAGGCGTCACACTGGAAAAGATTCACACCAGCGTGAATCCAGCAGACATGCTCACCAAGGTCGTTCCTACAGAGAAGTTCAAGTTCTGTGCAACTTCTCTGGGCTTGGCGATGGTGTAAAAGGAGGACGTTGTGTGCACGAGAAGCGTTGAGCTATGATGTAATGATGAGATAAGAGAAGAGGTCAAGGAGTTACACGGTTGAAGATTGAAGACTTGATGGAGATTGTTGTCAGAAGTCTTCAATCTGACTTTTTTTTTTGGGGTTGCTCGACCGGTCGAGGGTCAGGTTCGACCGGTCGAGGGAGCTGCTCAACTCAAAGTCCAACGAGCACATGTTTTTGGTGTCCGGGCCGCTTGACCAGTCAAGAGGATGACTCGAGGCCTCGGCTCGACTAGTCGAGGTTACGCAGATCCTGGGCGAATTGGGTAAATTTGAGGTAGTTTCCGGACTTTTACGGACTAGGTGCGTAAGTGAAGTTTCTTAAACTATAAATAGAGGTCCCTATGACTATTCTAATGTATTTAAAAGCTTTCTAAAAGTTTTTCAAGGGTTCCTAAAGGGTTCAAGGGTTATCAAAGGGTGTAGCAAGGGTGAGATTCGAGGTTGTTCGAATTGGGTAAATCCTCTCTCTTGTAATTTCTATTTCATAGTGGATTTCTGTCGCTTTGTGCGGTGGTTTTTTTCCGCAAGGGTATTCCACGTTAAATCTTTGCGTTCTCTTGTGATTGCTTGACGTTATTGGATTACTATCCTAGATCTAGATCTGTGTGATTCCGCAGCACAAATCTCCAATAGTATTATTCTCTCTAGCTATGTAATATTCTATATTTAGCACCTAAGATCTTTCTTCCAGCTATGTAATATCCTATATTTAGCACCCAGGATCTTTCTTACAGCTATGCATATTGCCTATCAATAGGTTATAATCATACTATAAAGAGGGTGTTTTTCCTCCAATATGATATACACAGAAATTTCAAATGTATTAATCAGAGAGTTTGAAATCCAACGTAAGACATTGGATTACATCTAGAATCATTCACATAGTTGCATGTGTAACATGTGTATCACTAGATTATTAATTAATCTATTGGACACATGACCCACTAATGACATCATAAAATAATTAGATTATCAGTTGCATCACTATAATTACTTTAATACAATGATTAGCATTGTCCAAACATTGTCCATGTAAATCAATGGTTAAAAATCGTTGGTTAGTCACTCGAACATGATCGTGCTTGTGGCCCATCCGAGACTTGGATTTTCATCATTTTTTGGCAATGTACATATTTCAATGGGCTTATTACAACCATTGTGTCATAAATTACACAAGTTCACTAATTTGAGATATTAAAGTTGATTTAGTAATTGAATTCAAACCCCAGCAAATATACCATTAATAACTACTTTTGGATTAAAGTTGATTCTTGATCTAGGGTATCAAACACAACAAGAGGACTTCAAATCCAGGGGGGTTCCGAATCCAAGGGGTTTCAAATCCACGCTTCCAAAAGAGGCCTTTAGGTAAATAATTATTACCAATTTACGAGGTATCAAAGGAGGACATGAAAAATCAAACAGCCCTTAAGGTGAATTTTTTGCTTAAAAGGGTAAAGATTCCATCCAAACCCCAACTGTGAGTAGTTAGAGGGAAAATCATTTATAACTAATAAAACTTACAGACATCTAAACAAACATTAAAAGGTTTTTTTTTTTTCTTGCTCTATAAAACGTTTGAGAAAACTATTAGTTTGAGTTACCTGATCATGGATGTGTTTTGCAATGACATGTATGTAAACGGCGGGTCCTTGCTCTTGCTCAGGTGGTAGACTCTCAGGAATTTCAACACCTGGTCAAGGGTTTGGGTACCCATAGGTGGTGAAATCCCACTATGGCATGAGTGTGTTCGCGTGTTTTTTTTTTTTTTTTTTAAATATTTATAAATGCATGTAAACAGCCCAACTTAAGGGCCAGTGTGGATGTATCTTCATAGATTGATCTTGTGTATTGGATGCACTTCAAAAAAATAAAAAAAATAAAAAAAATCTCATTTCCCCACTCAACATAATAGGTGGTGAATTGAAGACCCGAGTAACTTAAATAGTACCCGAGTAGACCTAAAAATGCAGACTTCAACCTCTCTTTTCAGGAACTGCCTTTGAAAAAGTGTATCCAAACCTACCCTAAGTATATGGGTGGCTTGGGTTGAACTCTACCAAGCTGTCCACCATATGTCATCAATGGGTCAAGCTAGATAACTTGACCAATGCAACCCATTATATGTTATCAATGGGTTGGACGTAGAATCCAACCAACCCTACCCAACCCAACCCCACCTCACCAAAAAGTTGAGGGTTTTTTCTTTTTCTTTTAATGTTAATTTAGTTTACCTTTTGCATTTGGTTGTGCCAAATATTATTTCTTTATTAAGTAATCCAGTTTGGTACAAAATATTATTAGATTTTGTGGTATTTGGGGGGCGTTTGGATCTTATGTCATAAGTAACTTATCTTAGCTTCTACTTAATTAACAATTAAGTATGCTTATTATTCAGAAAGTAAAAAAGCATATTTGGCTTCCAACATTGTAAACAATTATCCTAAAAGTTTGTTTGCCCTCACATCCACTGTCCATCACATGGGGCCAACCTTTGATGTGGATTATTTGTTGTGTGGACCTCATCTTTGATGTGAGCTGTTCATCATGTAGGGCCCAACTTTGATGTGGATTGTGGGTCATTCATCATTAGGGGGCAACCTTTAATGTGCACATTTCATTAGGTAGGGCCCACCTTTGGTGTTAGCCATCCAGCATGTAGGAATCACCATCAATGTTATTGTCCATCATGTGGGGCCCATCTTCAATATCCACCACCCATAATATGGAGCCCACCTTTGATGTGGACCGTCCATCATACGGGCCCACCTCTGATGTGGCTTGTCTATCATGCGTGACCCGCCTTGGAGATAGGTCAGTCATCATTAGGCCAAACTTTGATGTGGATTGTCCATCATGTGGAGCCCACCTTTGATGTGGGTTGCCTATCATCTGAGCCCTACCTTCAATGTGGGTTACCCATCATGTGGGGCTTGTCTTGGATATGAATCATTCATCGTTAGGGACGGACCTTTGACGTGGATCTTGTGGGGCCACCTTGATATGGGTCATCATCATGTGGGGTCCACTAGACCATGATTTTCCAATCTCATGAACTTAGAAGGGGTTCACGGCCACGAAAAGCATATTCTCTTAGATAATTTCTAAGTTGTTGTGTCACTAATGAAAATGAATGAAATAAATTACTCTCTAAAGTTTAAAAGCAATAAAAAGAAATAACTTACAAAAATAAGTCACTTCTTTTAAAAAACTACTTATTCAAATTCAATAATTAAACTAACTTATTTAAGATAAGTAACTTATTAACTTATAAGTCAAAAAACAGCTACTTATTTGGTAATATCCAAACGGACCCTTGGTAAAACCAAGCGCACCCTTGACAACAACTAAAGTAGAATCCATAAATTATTCAGTTTTGATTGGAATTACAAGAATGATCAGTAAACAATTTTCTTGTGCATGTGAGAGCCATCACACTCTTCAACACTGTTTCTTTCTGTCTTTTTTAATTAAGCTCGGCCTAAAATGAAATGAGTAGGGCCCACTTTTTTTTTTATTATATATAAACTAATCTATTCCTCCATTTGGCTCCTTCATAAGATGGGCCATGCTCCATAATCTCTGGTTTAATATGCTAATCTAGCCATATCCATGACTGGCTTGCAAGGGGAACAGTCACAACTGGTGGTACCAGTTTAATGACGAAGTGATGGGCCATATTAGATGGACGGATCATCTAACAGGAAAGCTTTTTTATTTTTGAGAACTTCGTGTTCATCAAATAGTTTTTATGTAAATATTTTAGAAATGTCATTTTAATTTTCCTCTCATTTTCTATAACATACCCGACTTTCCATATGAAATGGGAGGAAGAACTTCCCATATTCAAGTGCTCCACGTCCCAATGCGTCGAATGTATAACATTTGCAGCATTCCGTATGAAGGCACCAAACGTGCCAATGTACCACTACTGCACATTTTCTTACTACACTTGCATGTGCTATTGTGCCAACGTGCAACATATATCACATGTGTCATCTATCCATATTCGTTTGCTCTACCCATGCCACATACCACTACCCATCTCCAAGTGTCCAGATATGCCAACCAATCATTTTCAAGAGCCTCACATGTGCTGATGTGTGCACGTGCAACATGCAGCACCATTCATATTTAAGCATCCCACATGTGCCCAATCTACCACATATGGTGATTTGGTAGGTGCTATAATCTATCTTTAATTGCTACAAATGCATGGCATCAAAACAAAAAGAAAAAAAAGGAAAAAAAACAAGACGAAGAAAATGGATTAATATGAAGTGACATATAAGTCGCTCACATTACATAATTAGTGCTCTTTTATCTCTTTATGTCCTTATCGTCTTCCATGTTGACCAACGGTGGTCAACCAAAAACACAGTAGGCCTATAACATGATCATGATAGAAAAGGCAATGAGTGACTTGAAATTATAAGCCATATTCATTGTAAGATTGTTGTTTTCTAGCGCAAATATGATACGCACTACTAGTAGAACTTGTGCTTCAGAATAGCTTCATTTTCACATAAAGTAGAGAACTTATGTGTGGTCAAATCAAGAGAAGGAGAGGCTGAGAATAAACGTTGATCATCATCCAAATATCCATAAAGGTACCGTTTCGAGTTATGCAAACATGGAAATAGATCCAATTTAGATCACGTTTTTCATTATGCTCGCTTGTAAGTGCATACACTTCTTGGAATATCTTTTTTTTTTTTCCTTAGTAAGAAAAAATGTAAAGAAAAGAAAGAGAGCCTTAGAATCTAAAAACCCAAATACATGATTTTTAAAAAATTAAAAAATTAGATGAGATATCTTGTTCTTCTTCATCGTTAAAAAAAGAAATTTTATGCACATGAGAATGTGATCATTAAGTAAGAGTAGGGTTGAGAAGAAATTTTATTTTATTTTTTTCTTTTTAATCTCTCTCTCTTTTTTTTCTTTTTGTCAGCTTGTTAGTACACCCCACTGCAGTTGACACTTCAGTGTTAGCCACCCCCAATAGGGATCGATGCCAAGACCTCAGTGTTGAAATGAGGTATCTTTCACTCAGTCTACCACTTGAGTTATGGATCAGGTGTAGTTTTCCCCTCTTTGATTATAAAGTTTTTCAACATAAATTGGTGTATTCATTTATCTCTTTGTTTTCTTTAATAGATTTCTTTTATGGCTGTGTGGATTGGCTTGTTGATTTTTATTTGAATCTCCCGTTCTTGTTCAATTTCCCAAGCGATTCACATTACGAGGAGATTTCTTCATCTCTGCATGGCATATGTGGTATGAGGGTCCTTACCCTTGCCTCGGTGGTCGGCTCACGAGAGTTTCAACACCAGGTCAATGTAGTGAAATCCCACTATGGCGTGAGTGCGTGGGGTGTGTGTATGCATGCGTAAAAATAATATATATATTAAACAATCTAACTCACGGGACCCATTATAGATAGATTGTAACCTTAAAATGAGACAAGCCGGACATTTTCAAAGTGTTCCTATGGATTTGGGATAGATGTTACTTGTGTGCCATTTAAAAATGGCAGCAACTCATCCTCCTCACGTCTATCGTTGATGTAAAGTTATCCAGAACATCCAACTCATGATCCCCATTTTGGGTAAATCATGTCTTTAAAGTCACATTGATCAAGAAATCCAGACCATCCAATTGATGGCTAGCAAATGGGCAATTAAAAGTAAAGTAGTGAGCAACTCATATTGAGGGAAAGAAATTGGTTAATATTAAATTCTAAATGCACTTCTTGGATCATTCTCTGTCCACAAGACGGTTGGGGATTCGGACTTGGACGGTCCAGATTGCCTTATAACTACATTTAAAGAGTCACAATCAAATTTAATTGGTGAGTGGAACTTATATAGAAGTTCAATCATGGATTTAATTATGTCATTATCTTCACGGATGCTACACTGTGGCTAATCTAGCTAGATGTGGTAAAGACTAAAGAGTGTGGTTGGTAACAAGTCTTGTTAGAAAACATTCTAAGACAATGACTTTTCACTTAACATTTTATTTAAAAGAGAGAGAGAGAAAGAATGGCATGGAAAGAAACAGTGATTGGATGTAAAAGTCTATAAATTAATAATATCTAAATTTACTTCCAAAATTATCATGATTAAAGATTTAATTGAGATTCCAGATCATACATTTCATGGAACTCTGCATTAGTTGCTCATGAGATTTAATAAATATTTTAATTAAATGTTCTTAATCACTATTAGTTGGCCAATAAATGGATGGAGCAATTAGAGCTGTACATGAACCGAGTTAGCTTGGTTAGCTTGCTTGACTCAACTCGAAAGGGCTCGATTTGACTCGATTTGAAACTGAGTTCAAGCTGAGTTGAGCTGAATTTTTGAGCTCAAAAAAATTTCGAGCCAACTTTGAGCTTGCTTGAGCTCGACTCGACTCAGATTGAACCCCAACTCCAATCGAACTTTCATCGAACCAGTTCAGTGACTCCGTTATTTTGATATTGATGTTGCTCACCAAGTGTTTGATGAAATGACTCAACGGAGTGTAAACTGGTGGCTACGAAGGTATGGATATGAAACAAATACCCTTGTATCTTGATTTTGATGTTGCCTACTGAGTGTTTGATGAAATACTTGTAAATTGATGTTGTTGTTTTACATACCATGAGAAATTAAAGGTGCACTCCATGTGTTTGAGAAAATGTTGCACAGGCTCGATCTTGGCTTGCACTCGGCTCGAACAAGCCTGAGCTGCTAACCAAATTGAGTCGAGCTGGCCAATCAAGCTCGAGGACCGAGCTGACTCGAGTTCGAGCTGAAGTCAACTAGTGGCCGAGCCAAGCCGAGCTGTGCCAAGCTCAGCTCGGTTCAACTCGTGTACAGCTCTAAGTGCATTCGTATAGTTTTTTTTAGAGTTTCAATCATGCGTTTATACTTTTGTAAACACCCAACCCATCAATGGAATAGTCGACCTTCCTCAATCAGAAGGGTTACTACTCGCAAAGAATCCCTAAATCATACGCTTTTTTTCCAAGTCCACATCAGTCTATCCTAGATCACTCCCACTCAATCCAAACGAACCCAAAGCTTAATCTAACCCACTCCGACTCTGAAATAAAGTTAGATTGTTCATTTGGTGGCAGCGAAAATTTGATTTTGATTGCATATTTTCTCCCTCCCCCAAAGATGCTATGTGTCCGATCAACAGTTAATCAATTAGATGTCAATATTTGGTGAAAGATCACTAACTAAAATTGAATTTTCACTTTTGATGATGACTCAGTTATGGCATCATTCCCTCGATTTCATGAATTTCTTGTATCCCTCGAATCATAAAGCATTTCAACCTTTTATTACTAAAAATCATTTAAGGAAAATTACTTCACCGTTAAGGCATTTCAACCTTTCATTACTAAAAATCATTTAAGGAAAATTACTTTACCCTTTCACCTTTGAGCTTTGTCAACTTTACCAAACTAACCATCTAATGAGAAGGTGTCATGAGTCAAAAAACTTCTAAGAACCACTCACCACTCACCATATGCCATTTTACTTCCCATCTCTTTGAAGATGACCAAAATGACACCACATCCAACTATAATAAATACTCCTCACTCATCATTTCCAACACACTACCATTACACCAAGCCTTAAAGATTACGTGAGGGCATCTTAAAAATTAAGGGTGAAATGCTCTCCTTTCTAGGACTATCCTCTCACAAGTTTCATAGAGAATGTCCTGAGAGTTAGGATGGGATCGAATAGCTCCAATAATGTTCTATAAACAAAGAGTGCTACTGCTCTTCCTTCATTGTTCGCATCTTCAATTAGAGCCCATTGGATTTATGATCTTTATTATTATTATTATTATTATTATTATTATTATTTGTAAAGCAAAGTCATAGATGTAAGAGCTTCAACCATCTTCTCCATCAAACGAGCGTCAAAGTTCTTCCTTCTCCACCAACATCTCCATGCCCCCAGTTAATCTATACAGCCAATATATTGCTCTAATTTGCATTGTCATTTATTTATTGCTACATTTTCCAAGTAGATTTATTCTATTTCTTGTTTTATCCATTTACTTATTTGTAAGCAATAATCTAAAGTTAGAATCCAAACAATTTCAAATCCTGTAAAGTAGAGACCGTACATTTGTGCATGCAAAAAATGGTGTTTTATATCTTATTTTTCTGTAACCGATGCCCTTATTCAAAATTTACCTAAGTAGACTATGTGGAGTTATTCAAATCCAACCCATTCATCTTGACTTTTAAATCATCATAGTTATATGACATCTAGCTTACCATAGATTTCAAGATTTTGGCAAGTATGACTACATAAATTATTTTCATTTTCCCTTATACTCTCTCTTTCTCTTCCAGTGCGCTTTGCCAATTTGTTCCAAAATCATCTATCGTGTGGGACCAATAGTCTCTTTATCAAGAATACCTTTGACATGAATATTTCCTATCTGGATAGCCAAGGTCATCTCTTAAATAAAAAGCTGATTGTGGATGTGGACTTCCACAATGTGGCCCCAACACTAGTTTTGCATGCCTCTAAGGAATCAGTTCGGTGTCTTCAATATGTTAGTTGAGCTGATAGAGACAATGTAGTGTGCATGCTTTATCTAATGTTCAAGCCCTAGCCATCTTACTTTCCAAATCTTACCAGTAAATAAAAGAAAGAAAAAAAATCTTTGATGTGATGATGCTAGCAAGCTATTAATGTCCAACAAAATGGACAGTCTAAAATAGACAATTGCCGACAGCCGCACGCGGGGGCCTTTCCTCTCATCGATCACCCTGACATGATGATCCTTCCCACTAAGTCAGTGGTAATAAGATGGACAATCCATATTATTTTTGATAAAATGGTCCGATCATGAATATGACCATCAATCTTACATGTTCCACCTTACTTTCTCATTGCTCTCAGGACTTATGATGATCCTAGCCAGATCATTTGTCCCATTTATAAAAGAACTGTATGAACATAGAATTTGCACCGTCCATCGTATGGTCCTCATGACATCTTTGTTACTTCAGAGATCCGTTTGATTTGATGACCTCAACCACATACTTATAATGAAATGGTGAATTATATCGTTGCGACAAAATAAGGTCCACACCAAAGATTATTATCTATCACTCGTAGGACTAGAAATTGCATGATCACAAATAGAAATTCTCCATAAGATAGGGTAACCAACAAAACATTTCTCAGCTGTCAAAAACATGCACACATCAAACCCAATTAACACCTTTTCTGACACCTACCTTCAAAGTGACTTTCTCAATCATTCTGCTTTTATCTATCGAAATGGAGTACATTTTCAATCAAAATCATGGTTAAAAGACTTGGGACTCCAACTGACTTAACCCCGATTCGGACTTGCCCAAGTTGGGGTTGAATCGGTCCAACTCACCCAAGTCAGGGGTGACTCGGGGTGCCAGGCCGGGCGAGTCCTTAATAGGATCTACTCGATTTGGACAAGTGGCATTAGACATATCTGAATCTATAAAACATGACCAGAATCCAATCAAATTTGGCTAATCCACATCTAAATTCACTTAAATCATATCATACACAAGTGGGACATGGTACAATGTTAGGTTAATGAACAATCTTAACCCCTCCATGGCAATAGGTATACACCAGTGTGGATTTGGTGACATGGTAAGGTTTGTTTGGCCTAGCCCCATATGATGGCGGCCTAGGACATACTCAGATGAACCACTTTCAAACATGTTTATGTGTAGTCTCAAATTTGACAATCGCACATATTATGATTAAGTCTGGTCATATTAAGGCCTCACCAAATCGAATTTACTCCGAAAACATTCATTCTTTCTTCTCAATTGAGCACTAAAAGCCATCCAATCAACCTGATTTTTGATCCATGGCTCGCACCCACCTGCCCACCGACAGATGGATGGTTCAGATCTTGTCGACAAAGGTTTCATATAAAACGAGTGTCCAAAAAGTCAAGTGCACTGCAATTAGCATTACTTTTCCAATCACGAGGATCCATCCCAAAAGTCTATAAAAATCCCCTTCTCCATCAAATGAGGTTAGCATAGTCAAAAGTTTCAAAACGGTCCAAGTCAACTTTATCAGTTCATCCATTAATACTCTTGACTAAACTTCGCGCATGACTTTCCCATGATCTGGACCGCTCATCCAATAATTCCCACCTCTGATATGCTGAGACGATCCTAACCGTCCGATCACCGGCCCATGCAATCAGAAAGTTCATTGCATCATTCTCTTAAATAAAAAATAACAAAGATTAAGCGTCCACTAATTTAGGTTCAGAACATTTTTTCAAGGCAAAGGATAGAAAAGTGTCAAAAAAAAAAAAAAAAAAATCTTTGAGTAAGACTGTTGAAAGTAGAAGGCTGCAAACGACGAAAGCTCCCCTTACAAAAAGCATATAGATTCTGAGAGTTCAGAATAGTAACGTTTTGCCTATTTTGAGGGCACTTTCGTCACAGAAAAGGACATATGTGTCATTTTCTGACATTCATGGCCATTTTCTACGTTCTTGCTGCGGGGATATTTTACTCCCATTGCCCCTTACAAAAGCTACAATGACAAAAAGATCGATTTTTCTGGGAGTGGATTAGGTGCGACCCCGGCAGAAGTCGACACGGTGCATCCCTTAATGTGGGGCCCACATTGATATATTTATTCTATATCCACGCCGTCCATACGTTTTTACAGATCATTTTATGGCATGAGACCAGAAATGAAGAAGATTCAACTCTCATGTGGATCATACCGTAGGAAACAGTGGTGATTGAACTCCCTACCATTAAAAACTTCCTAGGCCCCATTGTAATGTTTATTTTTCATCATAACCGTTGAAAAGATCACATGAACCTAGATGAAGGAAGAAATTATCATATTGATCCAAAACTTACGTGGCCCATTAATGGTCAATCACCACTGTTTCATATTGTATGGTCCACCTGAGAATTATATCTACTTCATCTTTGGGATCATGACCTAAAATGATCTGAAAAAACGGATGGAAGGTATGGATATACTAAATACATCAATGTGGGCCCCACGTTAAGAGCTGCACCGTCTTGGATGAGGCAGGTGCGGCACCTAATCAGCTCCCATTTCCCTCCGTCGCGGCTAAGATGACAGTGTGTGTCGCCACCTCCCATGGCCCACTTGATGAGTGATCCGACGATCGGAGCCGTCTACGTTGTGTGATATATATTTTTCGTACCATTGTAAGAAAAATTTCCAATGGATAATCTAATTCAACTGTAAAAAGCATAGGATAAAATATTACTGAAGCGTGATTACGTGAAAATGGCTTATCGATGGTAGTAAAGAGAAAATGGATGGTTAGAATCCTCAGACCATCTCATCATGTGGGCCCAGCGCCTGGCGACACATGCTTTTATGACGAGTGTCGGCAGAGTCAAAACAAACTCGACAAAATAATTATAGTGGAATACATGCACCGTACCATTTGGCACACGTGTAGAAGATCGAGGTCGTCCATCGTCTGGGCTGCGCTTAGATGGCACGTAGTGGTCCACATATCAAGGTGGTCTACTCATCGGGCAGGTGACCACATGTACATTAAGTATAGACCGTTGTTTATGGTGTTCCGCCCTTGATCAATGGCTCTGATCTCTAACACGCGTGACATGTACGGTCCTGCATTAGATCTTTCTTGTCACCGTCCTTTTTCTTTCTATTGATGGATGGGCCCACCCGATGAGTGGACTGGCCTGATTTTTCACCCACGAATGTCTTAGCATGGCCTACCTAATGAACGGCCTCGATCCTGCCTCCCAAATCACATATTCAATCTATGGACGTCTAGAGAACGATGGAGATTTGTACATGTGTGATCAGGACCGTTCATCAGGGGCGCACGGTCTTGAAGTAGGCACGTAGGAGTTGGCGAGTCACTTGATGGACGACTCGGATGCTCCCAAATGCAAGCCAAAATACACACCGGTGGAAATAGATGGAAGCTGATTTCTAGCTCAAAGCCTTTAGCAGGAAGTTCGTGCGCTGGATACTTAGATGGAGCCCATTGTGATGTTTGTAAGAAATCTACCCTGTTCATCCTTTTTTTGAGCTCATTTTAGTATTTTATACCAAAAATGAGAAAGATTAGATACTTAAGTGGGCCACACTAAAGTCAATGGTGGGTCAGGAAATTTCCACCGTCGAAACCTCCCTAGGGTCACTGAAAACTATGGGTGTACACAAGTCAGCTAGCTTGAAAAGCTTGCTTGACTTGGCTCAACTCAGCTCAAATTGATTCGGCTTGAAAGGCCGACTTAAGGCGAGTCAAGCTTGTTTACTAAAGCTTAAGTTGAGTTCAAGCCAAGTTAAAACATGGTGTATTTCAACTTGACTTGACTCGAACTCAACTTGGCTCGAAGCTCGAACTCAAGGTTGACTCAACTTAAGTAATATATTTTAATAATATATATTATATATATATAAAAGTTTTTTTTTAAAAAAAAAATTTAAAACTTAAAAGTTTTTACTAAAAAATTTTATCTGGCCTTACCGGTCCCATTCCCTCTTTTTCTTTTCCTTACCCTACCGAGTTAAACTCAACTTGACTCGAACCGCTAGCTCGACTCAAAATAAACTTGACTTGACTTGAATTACTAGCTCGACTCGAACTTAACTCGAAAGCTTTGACAAACAAGCCAAGTTTCAATGTTGAGCTCGAGCTCAAACTCAAATATAACATAGATGAGTCAAGCTAAGCTTGACCCACCTCGACTTGATTTTGGCTCGATGTACTGCTCTACTGAAAACATGAATATTTCAATCCTCACGTTGTCGTCCCACTTGAGCATTATATTGGGCTCATTTTGTCTTTGTGTACTAAAATGATCTCAAAATTCGGATGGACGGCGTAGATTTCTCCTAAACGTCAAAGTGGCCCACCTAGGTTTGCAGCGCAGGAAATCCGCGTCTAAATTAGCAAGCATTTAACCCATGTCAATAACAATCGCTCATCAAGTCTGCACAAGAAAGATCCACCGTTCACTCTATTTTTCTCACGGATGAATATGTGGGCCCACCAAAGTAGGGTTGTGGGTCCCTCTCATTACTGCCTTCCAGATGGAATGTATTATTTTTAAATATAATTATCCATGATTTTAGATACCTAAGACGTCTTTAGCCAAACACCACCGAAAAAGATCGAATGTGATTGAAATATCTCAGTGGGCCCCACCACTGTCTGCGTATGCGCCAATCACGTTCATCATTTCCTATCCTTTTCTCCTCCTCAGCAGGTTCAGTACTCCACGAGACTACCGGGAATTGGTAGCCTCTAGGACATCCTCCCTTCGCGGGCCTTGTCCAAAAATGTTCAAGCGGTGGACCCCTGCGGCCACCAGTCAGATTATCCTAACCGTTCATTCAATCGATCGATGCATTTCATGTAAACCAATTACCTTTCTTCCTTTTAAACTCCATTTACGATACGTAGTGAGCACTGGGCCTTTTCAACCGTCCAAAATAATTACAAGTTTTCCCAACGGGTGATACTGAGTGGGGCCACTGAACGAACGGTTACTGTTATCGAGTTTATGATACATGCAGATGCACTTTCAGCGGACTACATAATGTGTACTCCTGCAACACAGCTTCCTTTTCCTCAAATGTAATTTCGATCAAGAATAAGGACAGACTCAGTCATTTTCCTTATGGAAAAGATTCAGTAGATTAGTCTGTACCCAAGTTCCAACTCAACCTACCTTTTATCTTAAGAGGATACGATAATCGATGAATCCTAACCGTAAATTCAGTCTGATATACTTTTATTGACGAAATTTAAAACTGATATAAATAACATAATCTCATCTTTTAGATCGAAACATTTAAATATACATCTAACATTAATAAACCTCATATTTTAGTGAATAAAGTGACATTTTGGATAATTAAAAATTTTATATTATTATAATAATGAGGATTCATCATATTAAAGGTACTGATTGATCGTATCAATTTTCTATATGCAAATATAAAGGAGGATTTCATGGAAGTGTAGGTAGAGGTGATTCTACCAGATTATTTCCACTCACTAATGAAATTTTACAACAAAACCCTGTCGATCACTTCCGGGACACGGATACACACGGTATTTTGATAAAAATCCAGACCCATATCCGTCATTTCACCCACTTCCTTCGTCTCTCCTTCGAAACCCCAAAGCAAAAGAAAGAAGAAAAGAAGAAAAAAAGAAAAAAGGATAAATCCCAGTCCTACAACAGCACTCCACTCGCTTTTCTTCTTCCACACTCTCTCGCTCTCGCACGCACATAAGCTGTTTGATTTTATTCCACAGAGAAAAACAAAAACCCTCGTCTCAGAGAGAGAGAGAGAGAGAGAGAGAGAGCTGCAGAAATGGGAACGAGAATCCCATCCCATCAACTGAGTAACGGCCTTATAGTCTCGGGCCGCCCCGAGCAGTACAAGGAACGGCCGCCGACCATGGCCTCCCGTGCCGTCCCCTACACCGGTGGCGACGTCAAGAAGTCCGGCGAGCTCGGCAAGATGTTCGACATTCCCGTCGTCGACCCCTCAAAATCCCGCCCCTCATCGTCGTCCCAGCACAACAGCGGCTCCATCCGATCCGCCTCCAACTCGGGTCCCATTCCTCCCAAACCGTCCAATTCGGGTCCACTCCCTAAGAAATCCTCCGGCCCGCTCCCACTCCACCCCACTGGCCTCATCACCTCCGGTCCCATCGGGTCTTCAGCGTCCGGCGGTGGCGGGGCGCGCCGCAGCGGGCAGCTCGAGCCGTCGGCGTCGATGGGGAAACCGTACGGCCCTGCCGTGACCAGCCTTGGGGAGAAGGCTAAGTTCGGGTTCAAGATCTCGAAGCCGATAATGTGGGTCAGTGTGGTGGTGTTCGCGATTGGGCTGATGGCAGGGGTGTTCATGATGGTGACGGTGAAGAAGGCAGTGATTCTGGTGGTGGTTGGAGGGATTCTGGTGCCAGTGGTGGTGCTAATTGGGTGGAATTATGCATGGGGGAGGAGGGGCGTGCAGAGGTACTTGAGGAAGTATCCAGATGCAGAATTGAGGGGCGCGGCGGATGGGCAATGTGTGAAGGTTACTGGGGTAATTCCTTTCTCCTTATTTTCTTCACTGCAGAATTTATTTAATCGTTGATTCATTGAATTTCATTATTTGATTCAGTTGTTGTAGGTGTAGTTGTAGCAGCAGCAGCAGCCATTGTTGTTTTTATCATTGATTTAGTAATTTGTTGATAGGTATGGAGTAGTTCAGGTAATTTGTTTAGATGTGTGATTCACTTCTGGTGTTCTAGCTGACTTGATATGTTCTTGTTCATTGATGCTAACTGGTGTGTCTTGAACAGTTTTTTTTTTTTTTTGGTTTATTCATTTTTGCATTTTGGTGCTTTTTTTTTTTTTATGGGACTTCTGAATTATTTTTGTGGGACTTGAATGGGATCCCAAATTGAATTTATGAGATTAAGGTATGTTTGGGTGTTTATGCTCTTGGTGGTGGATGGGGTGTGCCCTGTAGAAATTGATACTGGTTTAAGAATGGGTTGGTCCCTTTCTTATCTCAGGGCCACAAATTTTTTCTTTTTCTTTTTAAATTATAAACATGATAAGTGTGTGTTCGCGCACTGCCTGTGTGCGTGAATGTGAAACAAGGGAAAACAAAGAAGAAAAGATGCAAAAGAAAAAAAAAGGGAGACTGCAAAGAGGCAGCCAAAAAATTTAAAAAAAGAAAAAAAGGTGCACAAAAGGGAGCTAGACACCAAAAGCCTCTCCCACTCTTTTCTACTCACGAACAATCTCTATTGCCTAACACCTTGAAATTTTGGTCTTATTGAGGCCCAATTTGCCATTAAGAAGGCAACTCTTCCCTTGATAATCACACAAGATGAGGTCTTATTGGCAAGTATCCTCCTATTCCTTTCTTTCCACCCACACCACATGATGGCACATGAAAGCATCTTCCAGATTATATTCCTCTTAGCAAAGAAGCATCCCCTGGATCACCCAAGAATGGGATCTTTAAGAGACCCATCCAAAACCCAATTAATTCAGAACAAAAGGAAGAAATAGCTTCAAACTTCTCCTGATTCGTGAATAGGTGTTGCAAAAACATGTGGTCAATTGACTCCTCATTCTCCAAACAACTGAGTTGACTCTCAATAGAGAGGATTGCCTTTTCCGCATGTTATCCATAGCCAAAATTCTTTGTTTTGTCTTTCACTCTAGGAGGGAAGCTGGGTGAAAATGGCATCCATGAAGAAGCTTTTGCATGAGAGGTGGGATATCCAATTGTCTTGCTTCTTCTTTAACGACTAATACATAGATGATGTCAGTTTCCATCCTTTCTTTTTTAGACTTTTCGAACATAGATTTATGACCATTATCCTTTACAAAAGAAAAAAAGAACAAAAGAAAGAAAAGAAAAAAAGAGAGATTTATGACCCTTCTCTTCATTAGATTTGGAAATTGGAAGTTGTTGTTGGGTGCAATGCTATATTAACACCATCCTTAACGAAGGAACAAGTGTTAGCTTGAGTCAAATGCACCATATCTTGGTCCCACAACCACGCTCTTCCTAATGAAATGTGGTATGCATCCATGGGGACTACATCACACCACACCTCATAGTTGTATTTAGATCCAATAGAGAGGGAAATTCGGCACCTGTAATTTACCAAAAACTTCTTCTTGTTTGAACCAACAAATTAGGTATGGGCGTGGATGCTTACGTTTTTTGAGGTTTAATTTATCAATCATTTCTTGTGAGACAATGTTCTCACTGCTCCTCTTGTTTGCCAAAATTATGCATACCTTCCCACCAAAAGTGCAAGTGGTGCGCAAGATATTTTGTCGTATCACTCATAACCAGTGTTCAAGTTGTCGACGAAATGTCGATATCATCGCCGATAATATCAGTGTCGCTAGTCTAGCGATATCGAAACCCCAATTTTTCATTTCTCTCCTGATTATTGGCGAAAAATCGGAGATATTGTCGGTAATTTTGGATTATCGCCGAGATTATCACCGAGAATATCGACCGTAGCTACCAACCACGTAACCTATCAACGGAAAACTGTAGCCAATAACCTATTTTTTCGATAAATAGGTAAAAATAAGGAAAAAAAATGAAAAATCGCTTTGATTTCGCTGTTTTTGTAAATACGTGAGAGTGATCGCGTACTTGGTTAATCAGAACTCACAATTCAGAAGAATGCCTTTAGTCGATCTTCGAACATTGCAAAGCGGTAAGAAAAACCTCAAAATTCCCTTTCCTTTTTCGATTAGAAGCTTGAAATTTCGGCGAAAAATCAGCAATTTTTGGAATTTCCTCGCGATTTGGGAATGATATAGGGTTTCGAAACCCTCCCTCAAAAACCCCTTTTCTTCAGCAAGAATCCCTCGCGAATGAAATTTCTGGGTTTTCTTCTTCTTCTTCTTTTTCTTCTTCTTCTTTTTTTTTTTTTCCTTTTTTTTTTTTTTTGTAAAATTTGAGGCTCAATGATATAGGGACGCGGATTAAGCTATGGACGGCTTCAGCGACAGAAGCGGATTGGCTGGTGTACCTCACACCAGCTATATAGCTGCTGTATTGACGTTAGCAAGTTCTGTGGGGTCTGATCACAAGGTATGTGTTATATCCAAACCGTCCATCCATTGGGCGAGCTCTTTTTATTTGAGACGAAAAATAAGACAGATCTAATCATCAAGTGGACCACATTGCAAAAAGCAGTGGGGGGAGTGAACGTCTACCATTGAAACCCTTTTTGGGGTCACAGAAGTTTTGGATCAATATGAAATTTGTTTTTCCTCTTCATTCAGGTCTCTGTGACCTTATGAACAGATTGGATGGAAAATAAACGTTATTGTGGGCCCTACAAATTTTTTAATAGTGAAAATCATTATCTCCGCTGCTATTTATCATGTGGTCCAGATGATCTTTGGATGTGATTCGTTTTTTGGATGATGCTCTAAAGTGATCTCTAAAAATGGATGAATGGTGTAGATATAATCAATACATCACTGTGGGCCCATAAAACTTTGATCTTCTTTGAACAGTTCGTACAACTCTGAGCTCGAGGAGCGTTAGTGCTTGTCTTCGCACGACATGTACCTACAACAGCTATATAGCTGGTGTGTGGTACACCAGCCAATCCGCTTCCTTCAGCAACAATCTCGTACTGAAGGACGTCACCAAGTTCTGTGGACCCCACCATATATATATGTTATATCCATACCATCCATCAATTTGGCGAGATCATTTTATGTCATGATCCCAAAAATGAGGCATATCCAAAGTCAAAGTGAACCCCACCATAGGAAACAGTGGGGACAGTGATGCACACCGTTGAAACCTTCCTAGGGCCCACCATGATGTTTATTTGATATTCAACTTGTTCATAAGTTCACACAGACATAGAATAATAGAAAAACATAAATATCAACCTGATTGAAAACTTCTGTGGCTCCCATTAACTTTTTAATGGTAGGCATTCAATCCCCACTGTTTTCTTTGGTGGGGTCCACTTGAGCTTTGCATCTGCCTCATTCTTTGGCTCATGCCATAAAATGATCTCGCCAAATGGATAGACGGCATGGATATAACAGATATATCATGGTGGGGTCCACAAAACTTGGTGACGTCCCTAGCTAATCCATGTCAAACTTGTAACGGCTTTTTTGTTGCATACCGAGTAACTCGTACACAATATCGTACTAAGTAAACTCTCTTGGGCCCACCATGACCATATGTGGCTTATCCATGCCGTCCATCCGTTTTCTAGGTCATTTTAGGGGTTAATCCCAAAATTGAAGCATATCCAAAGCTCGAGTGGACCACACAAAAGGAAACAGTGGGAATAATGATTCCACTGTTGAAACCTTTCTAGGGCGCACAATGATGTTTATTCATCATCAATACTATATATAAGGTCATACAACCATGGATGAAGGTAAAACATAAAAAATCAGGTTGATCTAAAACTTATGTGGCCGTTAAGAAATTTTCAACGGTATATGTTCAATTCACATTGTTTCCTATGGTGTGGTCCACTTGAGGTTTCAATATGCTTCATATTTTACATGGATACCTAAAATTATATGGTAAAATGGATGGACGGAGTGGATAAAGTACATAAATCACCGTGGGCCTCCTAGAGTTTCCTCAGTATGCTCAACACCAATCAGTGTGTTCACGATGATGTCGCCTGTGCGACTTAGCTTGGTGCTCTGTGGGGGCCACTGTAATGTCTTTTTACCATCCAACCTCTTGATTGGGTCACACTGACCTGGATGAAGCGAAAACACAATTGTCATCTTGATCAAAAACTTTCATGGCCCGTAAAAAGTTTTTAATGGTGGGATTCAATCACTACTATTTCCTTTAGTGTGGTCCAGTTGAGATTTGGATCTACCTCATTTTTGGGGACCACGTACTAAAATGATGTTCTGAACGGATGAATGGAGTGGATTTGTCACAATGATAAAATTAGGCCCCACATAGTAAGAGTAACATGGTGTTACTTGGGCAACACGGGAGTGGCTTTGGTGGATCCCCAAATCCACCAAGGTGCATGGGACCCTGACTGTGGGTCCACCTTGATTACATGACTAAATTTATGCCGTCCATCTATATTAAAAATTAAATTTAGGGCATGATCCAAAACTTGAAACATATCCAAATCTCAGATGGACTATAGTACGAGCAGAGGATGACCTGGTAACAATATTGTCAACATGTTGGGCAACAGTACCACGCCCCAATTGCAACGGGATCCAAATGATGACTACGAGCCACCTCGTCAGTCCATATGAGATGAAATATGGCCAGAAAAGTGTACTTTTTGAATTCATTTATTATTAAATGTATTAATTATTGTATGCTAGCTGCATTTTTATTATATAAATTCATTTTGTTTATTATTGGAGTGATATTTTACGGCAACGCATGCTTTTGGGGTTCCATTAAATGAAAACATATTATTTAATGCATTCTTTTTTACTTTATTTATTTATTTAAATTCATAAATATGCAAATATGTGTCTTTAGGTATGTCTTGAAGTTTCACTAAAAAATTCCACTATTCCTTGCATTTCCGGTTATTGGCGACATTATCGATGATAACGATATTATATCTTTATCTTCGGCTAGCGAAACTTGTAGCGATATCGACGACACGAATACTGCTCATAACCACCACCCCTCATCAATCACCGGAGGTGCTGATAGCATATCTGTTGGATAACCAATGACTCGCCTCTATCACCATACACGTCTGTTACATCTTCCCTAACATGTACGGTGTACCCCATCCTTATTTGCGTGTTCATCCTTATATGCGTGTTCTTCATATTCCGTGTCATCTTTAGCTTTTATTTGCATGCGGTTAGGAGTGTCTTCAACATATTCTCCTTCCTCGGCCAAATTTATTTTAATTGTAGACTGATGTTCAGGATAGTGAAGGGAACAATGTTCCAATTGCCCACACTTAAAGCATGTGAAAAGAGTGTTGTTTTTCCCCATCCTGTATGCACTAACCTGTCGTTCATAATCACCTCTTCTTGAGTTGGGGTTTGGCTTCATTGTTGGATGTTTGCCTATTGTCCCTCAACCTATTAGAGGCCTTGTGGTTGCCTTACGTGGGAAGTTAGCAAGTTGCCTCAATGTCGATGACGATTCTCTTGGGGCACTGAATCATCACCCAGTCCCCAATTAATTATTCCTTGTTTTTTAGGTGCTATTTAATAATACGAAAAACAAGCTTTGAAAATTAATTTAAGTGTTGGAAACTTAAAGCATTGAATTATAGTTTTACAATAATTTTAGGAATATTTTAGTTAAAAGTGGAAAGAAATTTTAATGCATCACCACTTTTAGCATTCAACGTTCAGTATCAAGTGAAGGGAGGGGAGCTGGAAAAGAGATCCATATTTTCAGTGAAAATTAATTTAATCACTTAAATAGGTTGGATTTAGAAATCACTGAAAATGTCAAATTTCAGTGATAAGTGCTGAAAATAAGTTTTATCAACCGATCCATTGCATTAGACATTTTAAATACATCTTTGAAAGCCAATTCATTTTTTTTTTTTTTTAAATTTATTTATTATTATTATAATTTTTTTAAGATAACGATAACTTTATTGATGAGAAAAAGGAAATAGAAACAAAAAAGGGAAGTTGGACCGCTGAGAGAGTCAACCAGCTAAGCACCCAAAAATAGCAAATTACACCCCTTTAGCTTATCAACAGAAGAGGCCCACTCAACTATGAAGTGAATCACCCTTTGCACGTTAAACTCCACCGTGTTAGAGATGCCATTAAAGCATCTTCCATTCCTTTCTTCCTTTGCACATTGAAAGCCAATTCATTTATGATTTCTAGGTTAAGATTATCAAGATATCTTGAAATCTTTTAGTTTTCATACTCAAGAAACATTTCTCATGATGTCAATGTATGAAATTTAGTGTATTCACTTACTAATTTGTTCCCTTGACATAGATTGTGATATCTTTGAAGAGGTCATGGGCATCGGTCGTAAGTGGTGACTTCTTCTTCTTCTGTGCTTTTCTTCTTTTTCCAGGAATTTACTTATTACATAGATTCGTTTGGTTTAGAGATCATCCTACCATGCTAACATGTGACTGGAAAACTTCATAGTTACTAACTTTACCTTTCGATTATCCATGATTTCCTTGTATTGGAACACCTTTTCATCTTGCTTAGTCAGTCGATGAAGCTGTTAACGTGCAAATAATTATGGAATTTCTACCTTGATTTCGGGTTCTCTATCACGTTTCAACAATTGAAGGATTCAATCATCGATGCCTTCACAAGTAGGGTTGCTCCTTGTTGCTTAGGACCTTGGTGGGGGCCTTTTCCTACGTGTCCATGTGCCTCAACTTCGGTCTCTGAATTCCCTTCACGAATGAGCTCTCCCACATGATTAGTGAGATTGCTCACTGTATGCATGTAAGTTGATCTACTTGCTTTAAGAGTACACGAATCAATTGGGTTGCACAAACTCTTCATGTCTTACCCCCTTTGAAGCCATTAGGAGATTTTTTTTTTTTTTCCTTCTTAAGGGGCAATTAGGAGATAATTTAGAGTAAAAAATCCCAAAAAATGACCCACTCTGATAACAAAATGGTGCAATCCGATTATTAAGTCAATGAGATCTTGGCACCCGAATTGCAAAGAAATGGACAACAGTATGCCCACAAGAATATTTTAGTAGACATGGAGAAATAAATTTATTGATATCAAACTTCTTCTCTTACAATACTTGAGCAAACTCAAATTAAAAAATTTGGAATGCTTACCTCCTAACACCCCCTCCCTATAGATCCTAACAAGCCAAATAATCATAAAAGCAAATTTAGAAAATAAATTTCAAAATCTTCAGTCATATCTTTAAATCAACATTATATTATCCATCACATCCTCCCATATCTTCCACAAATAGTAAATTGTAGCTCTTGATATTTAGGTCCCAAATATATAAATAAACAGTATGAAAACAGCACATGCTAAGCCCTACAGTGGGTTGTGGGCATGCATTATTGGCTTCCGCACGTTCGAGGAGACACTTATAACCATTAAGTATAGCTAGTCGCGACAAGGGCTCGTTGCAAAAATTCTACAATACTCCGTGACAATCTTTGTCGTGACAGGTCATACCAACTGTGTGGCATTGCTTATTTGGCTGATTTTGTGCTTCTTGGCCTATACTGGGCCATGATCTTGGTGGAGTTGCCTTTGATGTACTTTTGAACTCTTGGATTACCTCACGATAGGGACCTATAGACCCTTACATGTTGCAGCAACTATCTGGTGTTCCTGAAAAGGACAGTGACCTGACTCCTATTCAATGGTGCTATGATCCATTTTCATGATGTTGAATTGTTGGATTGGCCATCTGAGTAGCTTGGAGTCTTAAAATGTCTATTGCAACCATCAAAACTTCTTTACAACCATCTCATTCGAGTTGCTCATGTTAAGACCTAATTCGCAATTAAGGTGGTTCTCTGATGCAAAACATAGTGATCTGGACATGATCATCTGATCGAGGTTTGGTTGAATTTTATGTGTTGACGCATGTGTCTCTATGAGCATCTAAAAATGGGTCGATAATGGCCAACAAACTAATTCTGTGAGTGACTAAGTAGGAATCAATAAATTTCCTTGTTGAAAAATAATACTAAGCAACACTCAAGGCTTAGAGAGTGAAATATAATTCACTATGTATGAAAACCATAATTCACTATGTATGGAAAAAACCCTTATCAATTGTCATTATTTATTTTTGAAAGGAGGTTTACTTGAACCTTAAGCTAACTCAACCATTAAGCAAACCCTAAATTTACCACTAAGGGGGTTTTTGGATCATAAGTTACTTTTGATAAGCTACTTATGCCACAAGTACCTTATCTTGGTTTCTACTTATTCAGTGGATAAGTTTGGTAGACAACCATACTTATTAGCTAAAAAGTAGAAAAACATGTTTGGTTTCCAACATCATGAGTATTTATCCCTCAAGTCTGTTTGGTCCCCCTTACATCCACCGTCCATCATGTGGGACCAACCTTTGATGTGGACCATTCATTGTGCAAGGCCCAGCCTTGGATGTGGGCCATCCATCATGCGGGCCCCGCCTTGGATGTGAGCCATTCATCATTAGGGCCGACCTTTAATGTGCATCGTCCATTATGTAGGGCCCACCTTAGATGTTGGTCATCCATCATGTGGGGCCCGTCATCATGTGGGGTCCACCTTCAATATCCACCGCCAATCATGTGGAGCCCACCTTCGATGTGGATCATCCATAATGTGGGCCCCTCTAATATGGGCCGTCCATCATGCGGGCCCCGCCTTGGGTATGGGCCACTTATCATTTGGGCTGACCTTTGATGTGGACCGTCCATCATGTGGGGCCCACCTTGATGTGGATCATCCATCATGTGGTGCCCATCATTATTAATTGCCTATCATGTGGAGCCCACCTTCGATCTGCACTATCCATCATGGCCCCACCTTCAATGTTGGTTGCCCATCATGCGGGCCTCGCCTTGGATGTGGGCCATTCATCATTAGGGGCTGACCTTTGATATGGACTGTCCATCATGTGGGGCCACCTCAATGTGGGCTATCCATCATGTGAGGCCCAACTTTAATGTTCATTGCCCATCATGTGGAGCTCACCTTTGATGGGGATCTTCCATTGCGTGGGCCCCACCTTTGAAGCGGGTTGTCCATTATACCCACCCATTTTGGATGTTCTGACCTTTGATGTGGACTATCCATTATGTGGTCCGATCTTAACATGGGTTGTCAATCATGTGGGGCCCACCTTTGATGTGGATTGTAACGGAGAGAGAGAGACGGAGAGAGAGCAAACTAACTTAAGTGAAAAAAGTAACTTAATGACTTAAACATAAGTTAAAAAGTTACTTATTTGGTGGTATCCAAACAGGCCCTAACCAAGTCCTAATAATCATATTTAACCCATGTTTACCAAAACACAAACAAAAGCAGCACAAAAAACAAAAATAAAAATCTATGGCCCATTGGTGGGTCGGATCTTCATGAGGGATCGATTTGGCTGTGCCCCGTGGGGATCATTCTTTATGGGATCTTGACACTTGACCATGGCCACATCAAACTTCCCATGTTAGATAAAAGCTCGTTCTGGATTTTGAACTTGCGTTGGTACCTTACCATGATCTACCTTTCTCTCACTCCTTCATGGGCCTCAATAAAAGTTAATGATGGAGGCCAGCATTTCTTATCAGTATGATGTGCGCGAAACGGCATCGTAGATCGAAAAGATTTTGCTTTTGCCTCGTTAGTTTCCGTGTTTTGGCCGTTCACTTCCGCTTCTTCTCCAAGTTTGGGTTTTCTGACCATAACATCGGGATCATTGGTTGTTGCATCTATCCTTACTCCCAATTGACTTTAAAACTTCGCCGCATCTTTGATTTTGTCATGATTATCCTATCTATGCACTCTGATCATTGTTGGGATGGGACCAACACATCCATCTCAAATTTAATGATCTCCTCAGAAGTCGGTGATATGATTATCGAACTCCCCATCACACTTTGAATCAATCATTTATCATCATGCATTGCAAAACTTTCAAGCACATCGTCTTTGGAATATTCAGATTCAATGGATTGAAAGTCAATGCAGTCTTCTTTTTGGCATTGACAATCAATGATGTATTGGAGCTTTTCATTGTAACTTGTAAGTTTTGACTTTTTCAATCACACTGTCAGTATTTTCGAAGTATCCATCCTCATCATTGAGGAAATATAAGGAAAATTGTGACGTTATCACGAATTCCTATACAAAGGGTCGTGCAAAGCACACAGTATCCTCCTCTCGACAACATTTTAGCAATGAACAATGGGAATATACCAGTTAACCTATAAATTTGTCCGGATTGGTTTGGATCAAATTGGACTGTTGGATATACGTATGTAGCTTTGGATCAATTAGAAGCATTTGTGGTCCTAGGGTCTCGAGTGGAATTGCCCCAATGCCAAATGATGCAGTCCCATTCGCAATGAATGCACATGGTTGCAATGAAAATAGTGATGAATGGTGACCAAAATTGCCATGGGATAAGCTATTCATGTGTTATCCCTGTGAGCATCTCAGCAACAGGTCGGAAATGAGAATCGGTAAATTCCCCTTATTGCAAAATGACAACAAGAAGAATCCCAAGGCTTAGAGAAATAAAATAAAATTCACTATCAAATGCACAATAAAATTCATTATGATTTTTGAGCAAATAACAAACTTTCATTAAAATAAGTGCCCGAATGGCGAGCATACGACATTAGCAATTCAAAAGAAGACAAAAGCTGGAAACCAGGGCACACCAGCCTTCCCTTAGTTAAGCAAAGGGTTTAAACCGGAGGAAAAACATAGGGTTACTACACCCGATTGTGCCAATCAATCCCAATATCACTAGCAGGCATTCCCCAAATCTTGGAGCCTGCGCTGCCCATTCGATCACCGAACCTTTGATTTTGTCAATTTGTGTATCTAAGGGGACCTGATCATCCTTGAAGATTCTAATTATTCCTTGCATTCCAAATTTCCCAACATATTGCAAACAGCACTAATTTCTAAAGAATCTTCCCCTTTCCCTGATCGGGTTATTACTGCACCTGGGGTGTCTTCAAGAGGGGCAACAAACTGAGATATGGTCTCGTTTGACAAGTAGCAGTGGAAGGACTTACCGTGAGTCTGCCTGTACGGTCCCTTTTCCACACTCACATCTGCCTCCAAAGGAGATAGGCGGACCCGTTCTGATAGGCTGAGAGGGGATTGGAGTTCTTCCAATTCTGCTTCCTTCAAATTTCTTCTAAGAACAACATTCCAAGTCAACTTATTCTCGTTCTGTTCCGAACATTCCTTCACTGAGATGTGCCATTCCGAAACTAATCTGTAGAGCCTGGGAACTTAGGCTGCATCAAAATTTTTCCTAAGCCATTCTTCTCCCCAAATAACATGGATTCCTCACTGTTGACTGAAAGCCTGAATGCATCTGGTAGAATCTTCCCCTAATTCTTCAAGATGTTGCCTATGATGACTATATCCTTCCAAAATTTGAAATCGGCAGCCTCTGGGGAATTCTTGGGTCCCAGCCCCTGTTGGCTGAGCCATAATTTTCTACCACAACTCTACACCACAATGCATCTTTTCCCTTTTTGAACGGCCCCCACCATTCACCAAGGAACCTTTTGTTTTTCTCTCTGATTTCACCATTACCTAATCCCCCAGCCTCCTTGGCCTTTTGAACTTCCTCCCATTTATCTAAATGAAAACCCTTATTACAACTTATTTATAGAGGTCGTTTGCTTGAACCTTAATGCCATGGGCCAATTGTTCAAATGGCACTAAATCAGGGACTTAGCTAGTTTACACTAGAGGCTTTGTTCATATTAGAGAACAAAAGAGAATTCTAAAGAGTCGTAGAGTTTTGTAGAGATCTTTGGAATATTTTAGAGTTCTCTAGTAAGGTCTTGTAGAAAGAGTAGTGTAGAAGAGTCTAGAATGTTTCTAATTCGTGGCTGTTGGATGATCACTATATGACATCATTTTAGACATTCATGTAAAGTATCCAAAAGGTTCTCGTGCCTATATAAGGGAAGTGCTCCTAATTTGAGAGGGACTTGGAGAATTGTGAGCTTTAGAGCTCTTGAGTGATTGAGGCATTCTTCCATTCTCTATTTTGTCTCTTTTGTATCCCAGTGAGTTTTTTTTTTTTGATAACACTTGGTGTTTGCACTTGTGCGACAGGCGTAGGCTGACTTGGCCACAACGGGACTGTAACTAAGAGTGCCACATGGTCTATTACTTGGGGAAGCACTTAGGCTTTGCCATTAAGCTAACTTCACCATCCAGCAAACTCTAACTTACCACTAAGCAGGTGTTTATCAAAACAAAAAATAGCAACTAAAAATAACAACTAATAACATCATGTTCCACTGTGGGTCTGATCTTCACGTGTCACAGATCTGGCTTTAGGTCCACTCTTTTTGTGATCTTGATCCTTCATTGTGGCTACATCATTCTCCCATCTTGCCAGGGTGGGGAATTTGTGAGAAGCTGAGGGAGGCTAAAACTCTACGAGAAGGATTGAGGGTCTTTTCTGGTAAATACCTGTGGCCATTTAATATAGTGTGGGATTCAAATAAGGTTCTCTTGTGGGTGACAAAGCATCTTTCTGAACTGGTGGAATCAATCCTTTATTTTTGAAGTGATCCATGACAAGGCCCCAAGGATAGATTTTATTTACATTTGTGAAAAGAGGAGTTAATGAGCTGGTTGATGTTTTAGCCCAAAAAAGGGTCCTTAGATCTCCTTAGATCTTCTCTTTATTATTGTTAATTCTTTTCCTCTTTCTTGAATCTTGAGAAAGAGATGGGGTCTCTAGATCTTCATTTTATATTGGGAATTCTTTCCCTTTTTCTAGCTTGTTCTTCAATTAAATATAATTTTTGCTACTCCTGAAAAATAAATTATGGAGAACTGGTAAGGAAACAAGTAAACTATGGGATGAGCTGGAAGATTTATTTTATGAGAGAAAATTTCATGAAGGAAAAAGTAAAATAACCGTGGGATGTTTGGCGCGTATGGACTAAGGTTTGTGGAAAACCCAATTAACAATATTTGAAGAGTTTCAACACTGGGTCAAGGGTTCGAGTACCCATAGGGGGTGAAACTCCACTACAGCGTTAAGTGTGTGGGGTGTGTGTGTGTGCGCGTTAAATATATATATATATATATATATATATATATATATAATATTTGAAGAAGGAAAGGGTAGTAGCCTAGTAGGATTAGGAGGAGGAAGATGAGAAGCTAGGAAATATAAATGAGGGGAATGTGGACTATCTTCACCAATCAAGGTCTTCTGGTTGGAAACGAAAAGATTGGAAAAAAAAATAAAATCCAAAGGGCCTTCCTTTGGGAAGGAAGTGACAAAAGGCTGCTATCATTTGGTGAAATGGTTCGAAGTGATTCAATCCTTTTGGGATGGGGGTCTTGGTATTGGAAACACAAGGGAGAGGAATATGGCTCTCCTTCGTAAATGGTGATGGAGATATATATCTGAACCAAATGCACTTTGAGGTATGTGATTAGGAGAAAATACAGGGAAGGAGAGTGAGTTGGAATCTAGGGAGTGGAAGAAGTAAATGGATCGAGATAACTGTTTGGAAATACCAAGGAAGAGTGGTGGGATTTTTTCATGGAGGGGAGGAAGTAGAGTGAGATTCTAGGAAGATTATGGGTGGGAAGGAAGCTTTAGTTTCAAAGTTCCTTCGCCTTTCCAGGATGACTTATTGGACAAAAAATATATGCAAACTGTTGTTATAGAAGTCATAGGTGGAAAGAGTGGTTTGTAATATCTTCTTTCGAAGAAATTTGAAGGATGAAGAAACCAAATTCTTCTATACTAAGATAAAGTTTCATAGTTAGAAAGGGAGGATGTTTGCAACTGGAAGGGGTCCACAAAGGAAGCATCCTAGGCGCTCTTACAAAAATCAAGGGAGAAGTCAATATGTGTTTCGTTTTATTGGACAATTGGTTCCGATTCCACCATGTGTAGTGACAATTTTTGGACAACGGTCCGTGGTAAGATCCTTGTGCTTGATATTTGATAGTCTTCAAAGAAGGCATCATCATGTCATGACCAAGTGCTTCCCAACCTTAGACTAGTCAGTGTACTCCCCAATTGGAGCTATGCTACTTAGAAGATGAGAGCACAATATAAAATGGAAGTGAAGAATGCTTCTATTAGTCAAGAGCTCTAAAGCTTAAAACTTGTGAGCTTCCAAATGAGGAGCCCTCCCCCTTATATAGGCACAATAACTTTTTAACAACTATGCAAAAATGGCTAGGATGCTGTCAAGTGGTGATACAACCAACGACCAAGAATACTTTAGAAACCTTCTAGATAATTTCTACATTACTCTATCTATAAAAGCCTACTAGAGAACTCTAGAACAGTCTTGAGATCTCTACACCATATACAATTTTAATCCTCTCTAGAATCTCTACATGTGAACATGGTCTGCGACAATCATCTCCTGAGTATGTGCTTCATGTGCAAATCTACTAGTAAGATGATTAATCATTAATTTCTTGAGAGCTAAAAGGTAAGCTGCACTTTGTGCGATGTTTGCAGCCTCTTTGATATGGCATGGGCGATGCAAGGAGTGATTGATGATATGTTCTCCTGTTGAGAGGGTGACATATAGATGACTATTGTGACAAATATTGCTGATATCTTCAAAATCTCACAACAATTTCGCAGAAGATTGGTCAATGATATTATTGCAATAATATTGTGAGAATTTAAAAATATCAGTAGTTTTTAATTTTTCGTTGACTTGTAGTGAATTTATTGCAATTGTAACAAAAAATGAAAGTGAAAATAATCTATTTATACCTAAATAATTTAAAATTTAAATGTTTATTTTGAAAGATAATGAGATTTATTTAAAACAAAAGCCAAAGGGAAAAAGCAAGTTAAAAAATTGCCACGAGGGCCAAACCCTGAAGCAAAGAGGAAAAAAGAAAACTAATGGAGGGACGTTATACGCAAGAAGCACATCCCAATACATTGAACTTAGCCCTTGTAAATGCTTCGTCCATTGTCTCGCTCAATGTTTATGCGATACGAAACATACAAGTAATGTCAATATATCCCACATGTTCTATCCAATTAACATTTTTAATTTCTGATCCTTTGTTTTTGTTGAAATTATATTAAATTAGTGTCAAATGGTTACAAATCCATTGGTTCTTCATGTTTTGCATGAAAAATCATGGAGTTGGAGCTTTGATTTCGATATCTATTGGTTCTTCATGTTTTTTTTTTTTTCAAAATTTTCCTTCAGCCAGCTGTTAATTGAGACTAATTTCAAAGTATTTAGGAGTATTTGATGAAATGATCATCACATACACTCTAATTTTGAAATTTGAGTGTAGGTGGTTTGATTTGGGGAGAAATTGGGGAAATTCGAAATTTCTCCAATTTCTCCTAAATTGCTTGCAATGTTGCACTCCAAACATGAAATCAAGCATGTATAAGGGCTGATATACTGATTTGTTAAGTCCTTGTCAACCAGTTGTCAATTGAGACTAATTTCGAAGTATTTAGGAGTGTTTGATGACATGATCATCACATACACTCTATATGCTATGTATTCAATTTGAATATAGTTGCACTAGTTCAGTTAGACAAAGGATAACTTAGGATCCTATACAACGGAAACCTATTATGTTTGCTTCTTTATTGAGATCTTATGATTAAAAGTGTGTTAAGGTCTTTTTTAACATTCCATGAAGTTTCATTTAAAAATTTGTCCATTTCCCCCATGTTTCCCCATGTTTCCCAAAAAGTGCAATAAATCAATGTTTTAAATATCGACTATATTGGCTGATATATCCCACGATATATTTTGTATTCCACCCGTGCGATACGAAATGCATAGGTAGTGCTGATATATCCCACATGTTGAGACTAATTTCAAAGTATTTAGGAGTATTTGATGAAATGATCATTACATACACTCTAATTTTGAAATTTGAGTGTAGGTGGTCTGATTTGGGGAGAAATTGGGGAAATTCGAAATTTCTCCAATTTCTCCTAAATTGCTTGCAATGTTGCACTCCAAACATGAAATCAAGTATGTATAAGGGCTGATCTACTGATTTGTTAAGTCCTTGTCAACCAGTTGTCAATTGAGACTAATTTCGAAGTATTTAGGAGTGTTTGATGAAATGATCATCACATACACTCTCTATGCTATGTATTCAATTTGAATATAGTTGCACTAGTTCAGTTAGACAACGCATAACTTAGGATCCTGTACAACGGAAACCTATTATGTTTACTTATTTATTGAGATCTTATGACTAAAAGTGTGTTAAGGTCTTTTTTAACATTCCATGAAGTTTCATTTAAAAATTTATCCATTTCCCCCATGTTTCCCCATGTTTCCCAAAAAGTGCAATAAATTAATGTTTTAAATATCGACTATATCAGCTGATATATCTCACAATATATTTTGTATCCCACCCGTGCGATACGAAATGCATAGGTAGTGCTGATATATCCCACATGTTCGATTTGGTGAGCACTTTCAATTTCCGATCCATTTCTCTCTCTCTCTCTCTCTCTCTCTCTCTCTCTCTCTCCCCTTTTGAAATTATGCTAAATCAGTGTAAAATGGTTACAAATCCATTGGTTCTTCATGTTTTGCATGAAAAATCATGGAGTTGGAGCTTTGATTTCAATATCCATTGGTTCTTCATGTTCTCCGTGTTTTTTTTTTCCCTTCAAAAATTTCCTTCAACCAACTGTCAGTTGAGACTAATTTCAAAATATTTAGGAATATTTGAAGAAATGATCATCACATACACTCTAATTTCGAAATTTGAGTTGAGTGTAGGTGGTCCGATTTGGGGGAAATTGGGAAAAATTCAAAAATTTTCCAATTTCTCCCTAGTTGCTTGTAATGTTGCACTCCAAACATGAAATCAAGCATCTATGAGGGCTGATCTACTGATTTGTTAAGTCCTTGTCAATTTTTGAAAAATAAAAATCATTTTTTCATTTTTTAATTAAAAAAATAAAAATTTAAAATATTAATCTTTTTTGAAATTTCCCTTCAACCATTTGTGAATTGAGACTAATTTCGATGCATTTAGGAGTGTTTGATGAAATGATCATCACATATAATCTAAATGTTATGCATTCAATTTGAATATGGTTGCATTAGTTTAGTTAGACAACGCATAGCTTAGGACCCTATACAAAGAAAACCCATTATGTGCTCTTCTTTTTTGAGATGTTATGATTTAAAAGTGTGTATTAAGGTCTTTTTTAACAATCCCTGAAGTTTCAATGAAAAATTCAACCATTTTCCCAATGTTGCCCCATGTTTTCCAAAAAGTGCGATAAATTACCCTATACAAACGATATATCCCGTGTGATAACCGATACGTATCTGTATCCCAAGGATGCAATACGTGATGCGATACTGATATTTTGAACACTGCGATAAATTACTTGATACAAAACGATATATCCTATGTGACAATCGATATGTATCTGTATTCCAAGGATGCGATATGTAACACGATACCGATGTTGCGAACACTGGTCCCGCTCCTATTTCAAAACACCGATTATTTCTCTCCCCCCACAAGGCCCGGATTCTTGCTAAAAGGGCAAGCCTCCAAAGCGTCCTCCCCCTTTTCCTGGCTCTGCCTCCACCCCCATGCCATGCAAGGGAAAAAAACCTTCAATAGACCTCAACATCACCCTCAAAGTTTGGAAAGCTTTAAGAAGATTCACCCATAACCCACTAGCAAAAGAGTAGTGGATGAATACATGGTCATAAAAATTCAGCATCTTGCAAGCACAACTTGCAAATGTTTGGAAGCACCGCCCCTCTCTTTTGGAGATTGTTGGGTAGCCCTCGTTTATTAATTTATAATAAATAATGAATGAATCCCCTTCTTTAGTTTTTCACTCCCTTCCTCTCATTTAGTTTTTCAATGAACCCCATTCCCATTCTTTAGTTTTTCAAGGAAGATGCCCTTAATCCTCATCGATTGTGTTTGCGGTAAAATGAAAAGATCCTGTATCAGCTGGGTCATTGTGTGCAAAGCATTTGGCGAGAGTTAAGTACCTTCAGAATCATTGGAGGGTGGGGTTTTCTTATGCGGAACCCATGACCAAGATGTGGGGATGAGGTTGCCCCCATTGAGGGAATGTGGAAACTTGTTCGTGGTTATCACCAGTGTTTTAAATATTGACGATATCACCCGATATATCCCACGATATTTCTTGTATCCCACCTGTGCGATACGAAACACACAAGTAGTGGGATATATCCCACATGTTCGATCCGGTGAGCTTTTTTTTATTTTATATCCTTTATTTTATTTTATTTTTTTTCCTGTAAATCATCTTAAATCAGTGTCAAATTGTTACAAATCCATGATTGCATGAAAAATCATGGATTGAGAGCTTCGATTTTGAGATTTGGAGGAGAAGGACCGAGTTCCGGAAAATTAAAAAAATTAATTTTTTTCCAATTTCTCGCAAATCAGTTGCAATCTGTGTCCAAACATAAAATCAAACATGCATGTAACCTGATTTAGTGATTCTTCTTTTGCCTATGAATGTATTGCTTGTGTTTTCACACGTCTTCTTACGTTTATAAATTATGTGAATAAACTTTGAATATACTTGCATCAATTCAGTTAGATAACGCATAGATTAAGATCCCATATAAAGAAAACCTATTATGTGGACTTGTTTTTTGTGATGTTTTGATTTGTAAGTGTGTATTGATGTCTTTTTTAACAATCGCTAAAATTTCATTGAAAAATTTAACCAATTTCCAATGTTTCCCCATGTTTCCAACATCAGTGATACATTATGCAATACAACCGATATATCCCATGTGATAACCGATATGTATACGTATCCCAAGGGTGCGATACGTAACGCGATACCGATATTTCGAACACTGGTTATCACAGATTTGGAGTTGGGGCTCTTGTGCTACATGGGCATTCTAAGTGATGAGAAATGTAATCTCAAGAGGGCATTCTCAAGTCAGATTCTAACCATAGATGTGATTGAGGAAAAAACTAAAGCCTCAGAGCTGGTATTGCCACCATCTCTAGGCTTGTTTAGGGTATTCTTCGTGTGCTTGGGGGTCTTGCCCATGCTCACTGTTGGATCACAAGGTGTAAGCCAAAACAACTAGGACCTGGCCCGGGACAGTTAGTTGCGAGGTCGGGTTGACCAACTGAGCCCCAAGTCAACCCATTAGGGTAAAAAAATTACTTTTTATATTATTATAATATACATTTTATACACACACACGTGCGTGCACGCTTGCTTGCTTGCTTCTTCCTCTTCTTCTCCTTTATCTTTGTCCTCGTCATTCTTCTCTTCTTATTAGTTAAAAAAGAATTGAAAAATCTGAAAATGAATTCTAAAAATATACCTGTAAAAATTAGAATAAAAATGAATTCTCCTTGGAAAAATTAGAAAAATCTGAAAATGAATTCTCCTTTGTTCTTTTTTTTACTACATCTTCTCCTTCTTCTTGGTGGCAGCATGTCGACAGTGGGCGAGAGTAGACCTTCATGAAACGGAAATTGGGCAATTTCTCTTAAGATTATGAAAATGCCTTTATACAGACTCAACCGACTCGTTTTGACTTGGCAGAGCCAATTGGGTCTCAAGCGGACTCAGGGAAACCAAGCCTAAGTTGCACACTAACCAGGGCAAGCCCGATTTTCTCAACCCAGTGGCCAGGACATGAACTAGGTTGGTTGACTCAGCCGAGTCCTGGGTTGACCCGCCTGGTTTGCAAACTATACTTTTGTCTATGATGAGATTAGGGACTTGGCCTTCGGGCTAAACAACTTATATTATTCATTGTCATGGACTAACAACCTTAGGGTTTTCGTGCTTGTTAGGTCAGGCGTGTCAAGCAAGTTGGCTTTGTTGGAGACTCTCCCTTGATTTGGACTTTCTGCTCTCATTGGTCTCCCATTCTTCTAGTTCTTCTTCTTCTTGATAAAGTGGCCTAGTTCATTAAGAAAAGGACACAGAGACACCGTACGAAAGGAATTTTAAGAGTTCATGAAACTTTTATGAGTTGTTTGGCCATTTGGAAAGAAGCCCTGAAGGATATGAATTCCACAAGTACCCTCTGTTTGGTGCTCTTGGGTGCAGAAGAATACTGATGTAGGACAATTAACCACTTGCTCTAAAAGCTCAAACTATTAGAGTATGACGAATTAATCTCTTTATCTCATAGCCCAAGCCCCACATCTCATGGGTTAAGACCTCTGCCGAACCCTCCATCGTGGGCCCCAAATCACATGGGTACCGCGTCACACAGGCCGCCCACCCCGAGTGTGTCCTTGCATCCCACAGGCTACCCCACTCGAGCCCAGTGTGAAAATGCCCTTGCATTATTCCCTCTACAACATTGGTATGAGATCGTATATGTTCTCTGGCCCCGCTCACCCCGAGTATGCCCCTACAACCCACAAGCGACCCCACTTGAGCCCGGTGTGAAAATGCCCCTGCATTAATCACCTCCGGTGAGGAGTCTCGAACACGAGACCTTCCGTTCTGATACTAATTTGATGTAGGACAATTAACCACTTGCTCTAAAAGCTTGAACTGTTAGAGTATAACAAATTAATCTCTTTATCTCATAGCCCAAGCCCCACATCTCATGGGTTAGGACCTCGGCCGAACCCCCCTCGTGGGCCCCAAATCACATGGGCCACCCACCCCAAGTGTGTCCCTGCATCCCACGGGCTACCCCACTCGAGCCCGGTGTGAAATGCACATTAATCACCCCCGGTGAGGAGTCTCGAACACGAGACCTCCCCCGTGGGCCCCCGCCCACCCCGAGTGTGCCCCTGCATCCCACAGGCGACCTCACTCGAGCCTGGTGTAAAAATGCCCCTGCATTAAATACTTAAAGAGGTAGCTTCAAGAAAAAGAGATGTTATCTGTTTCCTTCATAATAGCTCGCTTGCAAATTCCAAGGAAAAGAATTCGCTACCAAGATTCACAATTTTGAAATCCTCTCTCCCCCGCCTTCTCACTCTATACCTGCAAGTTTACCCAAACACATTTTCTAAAATCCTTAGAACGGTTTTTTCCTATTACCCAAACACAATAAGCAGGACACTTCCTTTCCACCCTTAAAGTTTCCACACATACAAAGGACCCCTTGAGTCTTTCAGAAAATGTTTGGAGGTAGTTAAAGAAGGCATTACAAAAGTGATGTGTGAATTTGATGAAAATGCAATACCATATAGAAGCTTTGATGTGTTATTCATCACTCCTGTCCCCAAAAAGGACGGTGTGGTGGAAATAATACACTTCCAACCCTTAAGTCTAGTGGGGAGCATTTAAAATCATCGTGGAGGCGATCACCTGCAGAATAAGGGAAGTGATATCTTCATAATTTCAAAGAAAAAGAAATCTTGTGTCATTTCACTGTTTCAAGGTGCCTTTGTTCACAAATTTCCAACAAAAAGGTGCCTTGGTTCACAACCATGAAATAATAGATGCCATTCTTGTGGCCGCGAGCTGAGTATGTTCCAGGGATTAGAGTTGCAATCTGTCTCCTTTGAAAGATATATTTGGAGAAGGTAGAGGCCTAAAGCCATTAAAAAAGAAGAAGAGAGACATGGAGAAGGCTCATGATCATCCAGAGTGGGGGGCCATTTTTTGCCTTTTGAAAGATGGGCTATAGGGAGAAGTTTAGGAATCGGATGAAAGAATGCGTCTGTACCTCTATTTTGACCATGGTGGGTTACTTCAAAAATTATAGGGATCTTACTAACAAGATTCTCTCTCCTTTCCTTTTGACTGTTGTTACAAAAGGCGTAAGATTTTTTACTCTTGTTGGCATTTTGGTGGGATCTACTAAGGTGTTCATCTCTCACCTCCAACTTGCTGATGACACCCTTTGTGATGCTTCTTGCAAATAGGTTTCCACCTTTTGTTCTATTCTAAGGCGTTTGACTTCAAAGTTGATAAAAGGGAAATTTATGTGATCATCACATACCACTTAAACTGAAAGGGGAAATTCTATGGGATGGCTATAAGACCAGCCATGCTTTATGCCACAAAATGTTGGGCAGTTAAGGAACGACATGTTCATAGGATGAGCGTAGCTGAAATAAGGATGTTGAGATGGATGAGTGCAGGATGAGGAAGGATAAAATTAGAAATACTTCGAGGGAACTTAGGAGTAGCCCCAGTAGGTATGGGGAAAGTATACTTATGGTTTGGTCATGTGCAATTGAGACCAAGGATCGTGTCACTTAGGAGTTAGTTGGTACCGGTTGAAAGTTCTATAAGGGTGAGCGGTAGGCCAAAAAGGACATGGATGGGGGTGGTAAGAAAAGACATGATGACTTTTGGTCAAACTGAAGGTATGAATGGCAAAACTCGATTCATGTGGCCACTCAATTTTGGAATGAGATTGAGATGATGATGATGTACTTGACTTCAAGGTTGTTTGGCCTTAGAGTAGATTTGAGCAGAAGGGGTTGGTCCAATGATGGGGGTAGTAAGAAAGACATGATGACTTTTGGTCAAACTGAAGGTATGGCCCTTAAAGCGTGGAATGGCAAAACATGATTCATGTAGCCGCCCAATTTTGGAATAAGATTTAGATGATGATAATGTGCTTAACTTCAAGGTTGTTAGGCCTTTGAGTAGATTTGAGCAGAAGGGGTTGGTCCAATGGTGGGCATTGGTTTAGGGATCAACAAGTATCCTAGTTAATGAACATTTTGGGTTGTAAGGTGCAGCAGCTCCCAATCTCGTACATAGGCCTCATCATTGGTGTCCAGTGTTTGAGTTGTCGACGAAATATCGATATTATCGCCGATAATATCGGTGTCGCTGGCCTAGCGACACCGAAACCCCATTTTTTCGTTTCTCTTCGGATTATCGGCGAAATATCGGCGATATCGGCGAAATATCGGAGATATCGGCAAAAATCTCGGATTATCGCCGACCAAAAATCCAATAAATAGGTAAGAAAACCCCTTTGTCAAAAAATCAGAAAAAATATCAGAACGGGGAAGATCTCTTACTTGTTGATTGGAAGTCGGAGCTCGAAAGAACGCCGATCGACAACGCCAGATTTACAGGTAAGAAAATCCTCCTTTCTTCGGCAACAATCCACTTCCAAAAACCCCCTTTCTTCGGCCGCATTTTCTCTTCGACGAGATTTTAGGTTTTGTTTCTAAAAAAAAGAAAAGAAAAGAAAGGAAGATATGTTGCGTGAGTCCGACTAGCGTAAAGCACTGGATGCAGTTTCGCTAGTGACGCTGACAGGTGTTGGTCGTAAGTGTTATGTGGGCCCACCATGATCTGTGTGTTTTATCAACACCGTCCGTTCATTTTCACACGTCGTTTTAATCTTTATTCCTAAAAATGAGATTGATTAGAATCTCAGGTGGACCACACCATGGAAAAACAGTAATGATTGAACGTCTATCATTAAAAACCTCTTAGGCCCACTGTAACGTTTATTTGACATCTAACCTGTGGATCAGGTCACACGGCATGTCGATTAGGTCATATGGACCTGGATGAAGGCAAAAAACAAATATCAGCTTGATCCAAAACTGTTGTAGCTCCAGGAAGTTTTTAATGGTGAGAGTTCAATCAACGCTGTGTGGTCTACTTGAGATTTTGATCCACTTCAGTTTTGGAATCTTACCATAAAATTATCTGTAAAATGAAATAGACGGCATGGATGATACACAAATCATGTTTGAGGTCCATAGAGCACCGACCACTAGCCATTCGCTAGTCGTACGGATCCGTTTGAGGCAGCGGATTGCGTACGTGAGTGAGTCGTGTGGGTTGAAACCTGAGTAGACTCGGTGAGGTCCACCGTGATTTATTTATTTTATCCACTCCGTCCATACATTTTAATAGATAATTATAAGCCTAGAGGGAAAAAAAATTGAGGCATATCCAATGTTCAAATGGACCACACCACAAGAAATAGTTGAATTGAATGTCTACCATTGAAAAATACTTGGGAGGGCCACGGAAGTTTTGGATAAAGCTTATATTTGTGTTTTCCCTTCATCCATGTCTGTATGATCTTATGAACATGTTGGATTAAAAATAAACATCACTGTGAGGCCTAGAAAGGTTTCAACGGTGGAAATCATTATCCCCACTATTTACAGTGGTGATCTACTTAATCTTTGGATATGAATCAATTTTGGGCTCAACCCCTTAAATTAGATGGAAAAAACGGATGGACGGCATGGATATACCACATATATTCAAGGTGGGCCCAAATGAGTGGTAAATTATGTTTAAACGGTGGTCACTGAATCTCCACTATTTTCTCTGGTGTGGCTACCCTGAGTTTTGGATCCATATGATTTTTTGTCTGATGTCCTAAAATGATCTAAAAAAACGGATGGACGAGGTGGATTTTTTAAAAAACAATATGATGGGCCCCACGTAGCATCCCAATACAGGAAGGAAATGCCTGTCGAGGACGCGGATTAGCTGTTGACAGGTTTAGTAGGGAGACTCGCTACCAAGTTGACGTCACCAAGTTCTGTAGGCCCCACCATGATGTATGTGTTGTATCCTCACTGTCCATCTATTTTTGTAGACCATTTTAGGGTATGAGACCAAAAACGAGGTATATCCCAATCTCAAGTGGACCACATTACAGGAAACAGTGTTGAATGAACATAGACCATTAAAAACTTTTTGGGCCCATAAAAGTATCGGATCAAGCTAATATTTGATTTTTCCCCTCATCTAGGTCTGTATGACCTAATCATACAGATTGGATGTCAAATAAATAGTACAGTGGGCCTTAGTAGGATTTTAATGGTGGATATCCAATCATTATTGTTTTCATGCGGTGTGGTCTATTAGAGATTTGGATCTGACTCATTCTTTATCTCGTAAACTAAAATGATATCCTCGAATGGTTGGACGGTGTGGATAAGAAGCATAAACTATGGTGGGGCCACATAACTGCTCGACGTCACTTCAGTGGCAAGTCTCGCTGCTCAACCCGTCATAGCTAATCCACATCCCTACGGACACGGGTACGTACGTGTCATGTGAGGACACTAATTGTGCACTGAGTAAATTATGTGCGGTCCACCATGATTTACATATTTTATCCACTCCGTCCATCCATTTTACCAGATAATTTGAGGGCTTTAGCCCAAAAACTAAGTATATCCAAATCTCAAGTGGACCTCACCACGGGAAATAGTGTGAATTGAAATTATACCGTCTAAAATTCCATGAGGCCAAAGAAGTTCTGGATCAATTTGTTATTTGTGTTTTTCCTTCATCCATGTCTTTGTGATCTTATGAACGGGTTGGATGACAAATAAACATCACTGTAGGCCCTACTAAGGTTTCAACTGTGGAAATCATTATTACCACTGTTTCATATGGTGTGGTCCACTTGAGCTTTGGACATGCTTCAAATTTCGAAACAACCATTAAAATGAGCTGAAAAAATGGATGGACGACGTGGATAACCCACGCACAGTCATGGTGTGCCCAACATGTTGGGCAACAGTACTACTCTCGACTGCCACTGGATCCGGACAATGATTACGAGCCACTTCGTCATTCTATGTGAGGATGAAATATGGCCAAAAATTTATATATATATTTTTAATTCATTTACTTTTGCATGTCTTCATTGTTATAAGCTTGCATTTGTATTATATAAACTCATTTTGGTTACTATTTGAGTAATTTCTAACGACAACGCATGCCTTTTGGCCCCCATTAAATGGAAACTTCTTATTTAATGCATTCTTTTTGCAATTTTTTCATTCCTGAATATGTAAATATGTGTATTTAGGCATGTCCTGAAGTTTCACTGAAAAATTCCTTCATTTTCTCCGTGTTTCCCCCCTTTTCCCTGCATTTTCGGTTATCAGCGATATTATCGGCGATAACGATATTATATCTTTATCTCCGGCCAGCGAAACTTGTAGCGATACCGACAAATCGAACACTGTTGGTGTTAACTTGAGATCCATTAGCAAGTGGGATTTGGAAGTTGGGAGGTTTGAAAGCAGGCTCACTTTGTGGAAAAGAAGCTACCTCTCCAACATTGGTCACATTGATCTCGTTAGGTTCCAGTCTCAAATCTTCTGGTGTATTATTTATCCCACTTCAAAGTTATGACCCTTGATGCAAAAGTAAGGCTCAAGTGGAAAAGTATGCAATACCTTTACTATTGGAGAATGTTCAAAAAGTCGAGGGTCGGCTTGGGGTGAGAAGAAATGGAGGGAAATGGAGTCTCCTATCCAAATGGTGGTTTAGGGAGAAACTAAATGTGCTTTCGAGAAAGATAGTGGGTATTAAGTGATAATATTTGCTATGAGGGTGTGTTTCTGTAATTTCTATTTCCCACGAAGGTAGATCCTTTAGATAGGCTTGAGATGATTTCTAGGATCTCTCTATGTAATACTCGAGAAGATTTCCACAATCTCCCTAGATAGACCTTAGAAGTCTATAGATACCATTCCTTTAACAAATGATACCGCCGTTAGCTTAATGTGCTGGCTTTTTTATGCAACATGATGGTGCTAGTGAGGATGCTGCCTGTCTCTGTTTCCATAGCCTCTGCCTATGCCTTTAGGTCTTTCACCTAGAAGATCAACCACTGATGGATCAGTCCATCAAAATATTCTTGAGTCCACGACTGAGAACCTCTTCCTCAATAATAAATAGACTAGGAGAGAGCGGATCACCCTATCTTCCCTTGTTCCTTTGAAGTCACCATATTGAACCCCCATCAACAAGGATGGAAAAATATTCGTTGTTGAGGCCAACCCGCAGTATCTATATTTCGGAAAAGCCAAATCTCATCCGAATTCATTGATTGAATCCTGTTGAAGACGGGAACAACAACAGCGGACCGTCGATGGTTTGACTTGACCTAGCCCCTACCCCACCCCTCCCCCCCCACAAATAGTTCCTTTATTCATTTAATTGAGAAAACAATTCAACCCTTCAATGCTACCACATGTTATCAGAGTGGGTCCTTAGTTCGACTCTCTTCTTCATTTGTGTGGCCTGCCAATTTAATCCCTATCATGCTCTTGCATTTATGATCAATCGATCTCCATTCATACAGCCTACAGTTAATTTTCTTCTTGTTCCCTTTCTTCTTCTAGATTTTGGCATCCTCAATATTTTTCTTTCCCCTCAAAAACTCAATATCTTCCGTTTATAAAAATCTCTCATAAACTCCAACAAACTAAAACCTTCATTTTCTTGTCATCCTTGAAAGGAAACCACTTCTCTTCATCTTTTTCATAGACAATCTTCCTTTTTCTCTCTATCTTTCAAGTGCCTCTCCCCTTTCTTTTGAAAACATATCCCTAGTTTTAGGAGTTTAAAAAGGAAATTGATAACCCGTCTCCTCATCTCTTGCATTCTATTCTATTGAATGTTTTAATACCTTTTTTGTACAAGCTAGCTTGTCACTATTCTTCATAGTCATACTATCATGGCTACGTTGATGGCTCTATTTCTCCACCTTGTTTTCTTTCCACCACTAGTGATTCATCCCCAATAACTAACCTAATATCCATCTTATTTTCACATGTTGGTATGGTTGGTAAGCTAGCTGAAGATGGTGTTGGTGATGAGGCCCTTTATATTGGGAGTTCGTCCCTATTTAATTTTCGACGAAGTCTCGTAATCTTTCCAAAAAAAGGAAACAAGAGGGTTAAATTAGTAGAAGATGGATATATAACAAAACTACCTTGATTACTATCAGCTAGTTTCCACTTCTAGTGTTAGGATGAATAATATTCATATATGCATGTAGGAAAGTTTAAGTTAACGAGTCCATAGCATAGTGAGAAAGGGAGACAAACAAGGTTACTGCGGTCCTTCTTTAGACTTAACACTTCAAAAACTATATTGGATGATGGGTGGCAAAGAATCCTATTAGATCTATATATTGCCATGGTTAAAAACAACTTGATTATGAAAAGATCTTAACAACATTGGTTGAATCTAAGGTCCCAGTATGGTTCTGTTATTATTTAAGTTTCCCTTGTGAAAATGGAAACAGTTCAGACATACACATGATTATTGCCTGTGAAGAATTCTTTGGGATTGAACATTTACAGACAATGATTACGAACTTGTTGATTCCAATTGAGATTATTTGACCCAGTTCAGTGGCCAAGTTATGCATCATCCCTCAAGCATAGGGTTGCCTTGGTTGGGCTGTGATTTTTGACTGATTGGTGAAAACTAATGGCTGATTGTACAAGCCAGTCCTCTAATTCACCGATAATCCCAAGTGAAACAAAATCCAACCTAAAGAAAGAGTGAAGAAGAATCAACAATACAATAGCTAAACTCATGATTTTTTTAATTTTTTAATTTTTTTTTGACAGCACAGGGTGTCCACTCCCCATATTTGAGGCGAGACTATTCTCTGTGGATGCACGCAATCACCCACAACCACGTGCATTGGGTGATGCCGGGGAGGGGAGTCGAACCCATGCCTGTAGGGAGCAAACCCACGTTGCTGGACACTTGCCCAAACCCCGTTGGGTTAGCCAAACTCATGATGGAGTAGATTCTGTAAAAGCCTTAAAATCCAGCCGTAGTGTAGAATAAGGCTAGTCCAGATATAAAAATAATAATTTATAAGAGTAATTAAAGCTTCGAAACATCTTTAAAACCTCACTAGATCTTACCCCTTCATTTATTCTAATTTCTAATTGCAACTGTCTAGTTTGAAACTGGTTGAAACAATGCGGGAAGGATCTTTGATATGGTATCAAGTTTTCAGTCAACAATGGTGAATCAAATCCTTTTTGGGAATTGCTAAAAAAAGGTGAATTGTTTCCCTTTTGGGAAGATGAATGACTAGGAAGCTGTACTGTTGCTGTCAGGTTCCCTATGCTTTACAGATTAGTTTGTGAGCGGCATATCATGGTTAAGGAATGATCGGAGACTATAGGAGGAATGCTGTCATGGGACATTGTTATGTGAAGCAACCTGAAGGACGAAGAGTTGGACTTTCAGGCCCTTCGCAATATATGTTAAATGACATCCGTCTCTTTTCGATTGCGGATGAAAGAATCTAGAAAAGGGATCCCTCAGGCATTTTCACGGCCGAGTCACTCTTCCAATGCTTGTCAAATGCAGCCAATTCCCAGTTCACTGTCTTGTTATGGAAATGGCCGTTCCCTCCTAGAGTTTCAGCATTCATGTGGCTTGCGATCAGACAGAAAATTCTGACAGTGGACAAATCACAGCATCATGGTATGGCTCTCAAACAGGCGGTGGTGTGTAAATCAAATGAAAAAAACTGCCCCCACCTGCTCCTTCATTGCCTGACTGCTTCAATGGTTTGATAATTTTTTCATAGCTGAATTCAAAGACATCATGGTCTAGGAGTTTTTCTTTGGAAGAGGAATTCATCAGTTGGAGTGACAGTCCCACCAGAGGGAAGAGCAGAATCCTATGAAACATTGTGCCTTTTGCTATTTGTTAGGAGATTTGTAAAGAGTAGAACAACAAAATATTCAAGGATGTTCAGATTTCCAAAAGTGCTAATCGATAAAATTAAAGGGTCGACAATTGAATTTGGGCATCACTGTCCTTGAAATTCTGGGGGATGTTGGTATCGGAAGATAGGGAATGGTTGATCTAGCCTATTGTGTCGTTTTGGGAGCTTTTGTCCAGGTTAGAGCATTCAGTCAGACCCAATTCTCTGCTTATGGGCTTTCACCAGCATTCTATTTTGAAACTCCGGTTCTTTAGCAATATATTTGCTGTTCTTTGCTCAAAAAGACCCAATAAACAATATGTATTGTTCATTTGTAGAAGGAATTCCACAGAAGATACTTTTAAGGTATCGAATGACTCAATGTCGACAGAATGAAAAGGAAAAAAGATTAATGCCCTTTGAGAACATTCATTGCTTGATTTTCACCTCAACCCCAAAGTCATGGCTTTGGTCAAATAAATAATTGAAAGACAAGTTCTACGTTTTATGTAGCTCTTGATTTGGCTGGGTAGTCTTAATTTGAGTAGTTTTATGAGCTCGTTAGTAATTAGAATCTATCTCGGTTGTTATTTATCATGAAGTTTGTCTTGAATTTGATGTCATACCTAGATACAAATGTATGGAGCTACCGGTAGAAAAATGTATGAATGTAGAAAGTTAAATTTCAATATATTGCCTTGTATTGTTCATCTAGCATGGTTGTTAGCCTTCTCTCAAACCGCAATGCACATATTTCACTTTGTTTAATTTTTCTTGGAAACTGGATGTCGTATCTTCACGCAGGTTGTGACCTGTGGCAGTATCCCTCTTGAATCATCTTTTCAGAGGGTCCCTAGGTGCGTCTATGTATCCACTGAATTGCATGAATACCGAGGATGGGGTGGAAAGTCTGCAAACTCCAATCATCGTCGATGCTCATGGGGATTGAGGCATTCTGAGGTCAGTTTGCCATACTCTTTATATTTCAGATCTGTTAGTCTTACTTTTACAATGATATCTTCAAGGATTTAAAGATCGATCAACAGTTGTATAGTTCAAAATTACTGCTCAAACATCCCTTGACTAGGTGTCCACAAGTCTGAATGGCGAATTTTTCTTCACGAATCACATTGTTCCATACCATCCATTTGTCTGCTAAGAGTGGTGTGGAACAAATGGACAGTCTAGATCAATGATTGGGTGTCCACATGTCACTCAAAAGCTTGGAGGATGTTGCTAACGTCTATAAACTTTTTGAATGACATGTGGCACTGCCAATCATCAGTCTGGACAGTCCATTCATTTGTCTCACTAGGAACAATCAATGGTTCCAGATTGGGTGATTTGTGATCCAAACCATCTGATCAATAGCATGACAGTCAAGATCAAGTTATCTCATCTCCCCTTTTGAAGGCGTGTTTGTGGTAGGAGACATTATGGATGGAATCCTCATAGCAAACGAATGGGTTGATTCCAGGAAAAGAATTGATGCCTCAGGCCTAGTGTGCAAAGTGCACATGGAGAACTTCTGATTGGGTGGAATGGCCATCATATTATATCTTCTCCATTGAAATGTTTTCTTCTTCTTCTTCTTCCTTTTTTTTTTTTCCTGATAATGGAGGGAGAGTGGATTAAGGCTTGTATCTCGATCATTTTTGCATTTCGATTAATCGTTCCCCCCAAGCTTTCCTTAAGGATTTGAGACGCCTCTATTAGAGGGATCCATTTTTCCCAGTTCTTTTTCTCTGCAGTTGCTGAAGACTATCCAAGTCCAAGCTCTTAAGCGAGACCTCTAACACAAAATTCTCAGAAGTTTGTCCATGGTTCCCTGGTGTGCAGGTAGACAAATTAGCTGTCAATCAGAGGGATAGGATCATCCCTTTGCGTGATTTTTGCACTATGGCTTGCTCCTAGTTGTCGGTTGTCTGGATTAGTGATTGCACAAGCTGAGTATTGTTTAAAAGCTTTTGGGACACTGCTAACATCCCTATGAAGGTGGGGATGTTAGCATTCCCCTCCACGTGCAAACGGAAGTATCCTTCTTTTTTTTTTTGAAAGATAAACGAACATCATCATTATCATCATCATATGTATAGCCTTGTTCTGGCCACGTGAGGTCGGCTTTACTGTTTCCATTTGGCCAATCATTGAAATGGGAATGCTCATGATTTGTTGGCAATGGTATGACGATGGGCTGTTCACCTGGCATCAACTGTACTTTATCTGGGATTGAGACTGGTTGGCACTTCTCTACGAGGTGGAGTTGAAAGGGTCGTTTATTCTTGGTTCCTTTTTTTTGGTTGAAAAATGATGAATTTATTAAGCCTAAAAAAGAAATACAAAACCCAAGCAATCAACGGCAACAGGTGACCCTCTTGTCAACCCACCAAGATCAAGAGGCAGCACACCACTCAACAACAACAACACAAAAGAAAACAACAGAAAAACAACAAAAAGCCTGAGCCCCCTAAACCATGCCCTATAAAGGGAGCATCACAAATAAAGAAATTGTAATTGCCAGCAATTACAATTTACAATAACTAGGCATTGCAATACCTTGCAATTGAAATATCTAGGGCATCGAAATGCCCCCAATCCAAATGACCCCCTAAACCAAATTAGGTTGAAAGGGTAGCTGGATACATCATATCAATGCAGTTTTTACTCTATAGCCCTCGCAAAAGGCTCTTGATGCAGGACAGATGCATGAACCAATTAACATGTGAGATTAAGTAGCAGAATTAAGATAATTAACAAAATAACACAAACATTGCCGTAATCATCACGAATACCATGAAAACCAAAAGAACATCATGCATAATCCTAGCTTAAGTGACCAATATCGTCACACAGGATCATTAAATAAAAGGAAACTAGGATCTAATGGATGTGGGGACATCCAATTAGCATAGGGTATAGTCTATTTCAAAGTAGAAGACCTAATACAACCTAGGGTAAAAATTAGGGTTTGGATAATTTGGGAAAGTAGGAAAGTTAGGGAGTTGGGAATGGAAGAAAGGAGTTTTGATATAAGGATGATGGAAAACTAAAAGGGGCAAGATGTGGCTGTACGACCAACCTGAAGGATTCACACGTGTAGTCGTATGGTCACACGTGTGGTGTGGGATAGATGGGTTTAGGTCGGCTAGGGTTTGGATGGTAGATAGATAAGGGAAAGATGGGTTTATGAGAAGATGAAGGCTAAGGATGGGGGAATTGAAGAACTTGAACAAAATACTTTGATGGAGGGGAAAATTGATGTTGATGTGAGAATAGATGGACACATCACACCTCTGTTAATAAAGATTAACCTCACACTAATCTTCCTTTCAAATCATATGGAACTATCTTCAAATCTCATGAAGATAGAAGAAGAAGCTCTCTCTCTCTCTCTCTCTTTTAAAAAAATTATTTATTATTATCACAAAATCCAATGAGGGAGAGGGTAATGCGGAGGCATTTTCACACTGGGCTCAAGTGGGGTAGCCTGTGGGATGCTGGGGCACACTTGAGGTGGGCGGCCCGGAGAACCCATGGATCTAGGGCCTGTGTGAGGTGGAGCCCATGGATTTGGGGCCCACGAGGAGGGTTCGACCAATGACCTAACCCATGGATTTGGGGCCTAGGTTATAAGATAAAGGGATTAATTTGCTATGCTCTATCAGTTCGAGCTTTTAGAAAAGGTGGTTAATTGTCCTGCATCAAATTGGTATCATAGTGGGAGGTCTTGTGTTCGAGACTCCTCACCGGGGGTGATTAATGCGGGGGCATTTTCACATCGGGCTCGAGTGGGGTAGCTTGTGGGATGCAAGGGCACACTCGAGGTGGGCGGTCCACAGAACCCATGGATCTGGGGCCCGTGTGATGCGGGTGGCTCGTGTGAGGTGGAGCCCATAGATTTGGGGCCCATGAGGAGGGTTTGGCCGATGACCTAACCTATGGATTTGGGGCCTGGGCTATGACGTAAAGGGGTAATTCGCTATGCTCTATCAATTTGAGCTTTTAGATAAAGTGGTTAATTGTTTTGCATTAGAGGCTCACATGCCCACCCGCTTTTATAGCTTCATGAAAGTTCAAAAATTACAATAAACACGCTGTTTTGTGAATTTTGACGAAAATAACCATATTCTAACTAAAATCAAGTAAAAACACTCATAATAGTGTCTAACATAACATAAACAAAAATAAATCCTATAAGCTGATAAAATCTAAGAAAAATTAGTGTGGACAATCCACGATCAATAGCTCAATCATGTGATCCAACGACCCGATCTTCACATCCCTCCAATCCAACGGTCTGGATTGCTCTATAAAGCAGCCCATGTGCATCTTCTCAGTGTGGGGTCTTTTTTATGCTTGCATATGCACATGAGGTCTTCAGCACGATCACAAGTACTCGCCTAGCCACCGGGAAATCAGTGCGGCCTGCCTCCTCCCTTGTTATGTACGCAAAGGTATACTTGAAGTGATGCCATCATCGGCTCCTCATCCATTTAGGACACTGGATCAATGAGAATATGCTCTAATTGTGGAATAATCGCATGGTCCACTTCCTTTAAGTGTATGGTGCATTCAAAAGAAAGATTTTGATCAAGCCATTAGAATGTCCCAATCATTCCAATTTTGGGCTATCCCAAGAGGTGATGCATTGATTGATGAACATGTTAACGGGTGATTGTGTTGTATTTTTTCCAAGTTAATGATAGGCCCAATAACTAGCATGTTATTGCTAAGACCAAATCCATGGTTTTTTTTTTTTTTTAGTCTTAACATTACTCATGCTCGTTGGTGGGCTTATCTTTAAGATGACAGAAATACAAGACAATCAGTTAATGTGTTGACTGATCCAAGTTGTGGGAACTGGTCTTTGTGTGATTAGAACAAGCCTATGCTCCAACTATTATGCATGTCCCTTTGATTTTTGGATTGGTTTTCCGTGTGTTAAATTCAAACTCATTCCTTGAAAGAAAAAGCTGATGCCATTTTGGCTTGGGCATCCTAAGCAAACATCTTCACAGCATTGACAGCTTATACTTCTTCTTCTTCTTCTTCTTCTTTGAGCATTGAGATCTTCATGGTGTTCTTGTGAGTAAAGCACAAGAACACTTTCTCAACATCCTCTTAAAACCCTTCTAATTACAAAGAAAAAGCTGCCATTTTGGTTTGTACACCCAACCAATCATCTTCACAGCATTGACATCTTATACTTCACAAAAGCACAATAGCACTTTCTCAAGATCCTCGAAAAACCCTTCTAATACCAAATGTAGGTGGAATGTCCAGGTGCCCATGTTTTTCGATGCTTTACAAAGTTCCCATGAGCCCAAGAAATCCCTGCTTGGATGTGGTATTCTCCTTGTTGAAAGATCATCATCTAAGCCTTATCCCCAATTCCTTGGGGTTGGCTACACGAATCCTGTTCTGCCATTTCACTCTATCAATGACCAATGTCCTTAGTTAAACCATAGGGCATCAAATCTTTCCTTACCTTACATTCCATGGTTAAAGCATAATGTATACTTAAAAATTCTTTAAGTTGTGGTGGAAGTTTGGTCCCAGCAACCTTACCAACCTGACGCAACCCTCTATCCCGGCTTGGGACTGGCAATGAGAACGCAAACTAGCAGAGTTTATGATATCATATAAATTCATAATGGCCAAGTAGTCTGGAACCATACCTCCCTACTGCCTAGAACACTCAGTTAATAACAAAAGTCTCCACAACTCTGAAGTGGAAAATTATGGGCAAATGGTGTCAAAACAGTAACAAAGAGAGAAAAAAAAGAGATAATATAAGCAAATAAAGGACTTGGGAGAGCTTTAAGAACTTTTTGTAGAGACACACTTCTAGAAAGGGGACTAGAAGAATCACTCTAGAAAAGATATGGCTGCAGGATATAGAAAAGGAATATTACACACACATATAGCCTTTAATAACCTTATGCTTAAATATTCTAACTTCCAAAACTAAAGCTCATATTAACTAAAGACACTTGGGATTCCTAACCTTTGTAACCACTGCCCAATCAAAGTATCTCCCATTTTCGGACTGTATTGTAGTTATTTCTCTAACCCTACTAATGAAAAACTGATGTGGATAGCAGTGTTGTCATGTGTGACCGCATATGCACATATCCATATACAAATCGCATATGCGATCATGGCACATATGCGATCGCATATTGGCCATGGCACATTAAATTTTTTATTTTTTTTTGCGAAAAAACAACATTTTGCCTATAAAAAGGCTTCCAAATCTCCTCCATTTGCAATATTCTCACTCCAAAACTCTCTTACTCTCATTTTCTCTTACATTTCTTAATTACAAGTGGTCTCTCTCTCTCTCTCTGGGAATTCAAGCACTTTCAAGTTTCAAGGAAGATAGCTTATTGATTTTCTACAATAATAAATAAATGCCTTGTTGATTTTGTTGTTACTTCTTGTTAAGTATATTGTTAAATGTCCATGACTTGATGTTTAATTGATTTTATCTCTCTCAAATATATTTAAAATATGTAAAATTAGTTATCTATTAACTTAGAACAGTTCTCCTTAGTTTCTTTTATATATATATATATATATATATAAACTTTTCAAAAAATTTGCGGCCACATATGCGATTGCACGATTGCACATGATTGCATTTGTGATTCGACAACATTGGTGGATAGTCAAACTCAATTTTACTTGAGCAAGACAGCTCATCACATGCACACACATGTAGCATACGCCTTTTACAACTATAGGCTTAAACTCTTCAAAAATTAGAACTTCTATCAACTAAGTTACCTAGCAGTCTAGCACTCCTAACTTCTATAACTACAACCCGGAGACAACCAAAAGGATCAACCAATTTTGGACTCCACTGATGTTCTTAGGGCCCATTTGGATACCACCAAATGAGTTACTTTTTCTACTTACAGTAGTATATAAGTAACTTATTTGACATAACTAAGTTTGGTTTAAGATCAATTATAAGTAACTTTTTAACTTAAAATTTACTTAATCACTTCAGCTTAATGAGTACATAAACCAAGATAAGCTACTTGAGGCATAAGTAGCTTATCTTAAGTAACTTACAAAGTTACAATCCAAACGCCCCCTAAGCTTTTCTCTCTAACCCAACCACTGAAAAGATGATGCATAGACGGTCAAATACTATTTTACTTGACCAAGACAAGCTCATCAAAGAAGTCGGAACTAAAAGCAATAGAAACCCAAGAGGGCTTCCAAGTAGTAGCTGCACTCACCTATTCCACTATCCTAATTCATAGGATTTCAGCTAATGAATTTCTTAAATGGCTCACCTAAAACTGGCCTTGCACACAACTGTGTGGACCCTACTAATTCTAGATGGCTCTTATGCAAAAAAAAAAAAAGAAAAAAGAAAGAATGCTTTGATGCTTATTGGATGCCCCACGCATGTATGACACATGATTCTTGTGAGTCTCATGTAAAGACCACAACTAAAAATAATAATAATCCTTAAAACAACTAAATTAACTTTCAAGGCTTCAACTGATTTAAGACCGAATGATGACTTTCAATCCTTGTGAATCCACTCTGCATTTACTAATTAGATTCAGATGAATGATAACAAGAAGAAGAGGGAGGGAGGGTGGGAGAATCAAGCCTCAATGCATTTTTCTGATCTTCATTACATTGTTGCCTCTGCTGCTTATGGTTTCTTTGTAACATGTCCAATACTTTCAATCGTGCTCGGTGTGAAGCATTACTTTGGATAGTGACCGGTTCCTAACTCTTGTTACAGAGGCATGTGGCAGATTTCTACATCTCTGACTTCCAGTCCGGGTTAAGAGCACTGGTGAAAGCTGGGTACGGAGCAAAGGTTGCTCCATTTGTTAAACCTGCGACTGTTGTTGATATAACTGCGGAAAACAGAGAGCTTTCTCCAAGCTTTTTGCATTGGTTGGCAGAGCGTAATCTTTCCAGCGATGACCGGATAATGCGCCTCGAAGAAGGGTGAGCCTTGTTGCCATTTACAAATAACAGGATGATTTTGAATGATGAAAAACTCTCCCACAATGTAGTTCAAAAATGTATAAGGAATTCGAGCTAACTTGCTCAGATTTTGAGTTGACTCATCCAATGAACTCAGTCAAGACTCAAACTGCCAAGAATCGAGTATTGTTCCTCCCTTCCTCTTTTTGAACTTAGAAAATAGAGTTATTTTACGAACTAATGAACCCTTTTTAGGAGGGTTTCCTGTTTCTCCCTATTTTTTCGGGGTTCCTGTTGATTTTTGCCAACTTCTTTTGAACTTTAAAAATAGACTTATGTAGAAATTAATGAGCCATTTTAGAAGGGTTTTGTGTTCATCTCTATTCTTTACACAATTCCTGTTGATTTTTACCAAATTTATGTTTTTATCCTATTTAAAGATAGGATTGACAGGTGAAATGGGATTTGGGAAGATAACCCCATACAGGAATTGATACCGGCAATGATCCCAACTGATAAATTCACCCTTCATGTTCTCTTATGGTAAAACAGTAGTACAACATCGTACTATATTACCAAAAGTGGAAAGGGCGGTGGGTTTGCAGAGTGGTTCCCTGAAAAAAATTGAATGTTGTTACTGAGTCTTGCTAGTCTAGACTGGACTGTGTTCAAGTTGACTTGATTTGGCTGATTTTTTAGTTGATTTTTCGGGTTTTAAGGCATGATTGTTTTATGAGGTTTCTCTCACCGATCTCTGGTATATTGTTTTATCAGGTATATCAAAGAGGGGAGCACTGTAAGTGTCATGGGTATCGTGCAACGCCACGATAATGTGCTCATGATCGTTCCATCTGCAGAGCCAGTCTCAACAGGTTGTCAGTGGTTGAGCTGCCTCCTACCCGCATACATCGAAGGCCTTGTTTTGATGTGCGATGAAAGTCAGAGCGCTGATGTCATTCCTGTGTAAATATTGGGGATAATATCACACTTTCTCCGCTCTTCCTCAGTCTCCTATTTCAGTTTTAGTTGAATGTAAAAATTGGGCATTTTGAATTTGAGAGCAGGAAGGAAGCCTAGGAAGATTGACATAATAAGTGAGGATGATGATATACACGTATGAGTTCCGACTGGAGATAGTTGCAGCTTCAGGAGATGTTGTATTGTGTTAGCATATGCATTTTTAGTATGGCTGATGTAAAGATGCGAAGATGCCAAAATGGTTTCCTCTTTGCTTTCTGTAGCTGATTTGTTTGTTGGTAAGTGCATATAAATACTTTTGTTCTTTTTTTTTTTGTTGCTTCGAAGGAGTGTCTATTTACAGTGATTGCCACCTTCTGGTTAATGGGTTTTGTGAATATGTGCAAATTCTGTTGATGTTGATTTTGACTGTGAAAGCTTGGCTTCTGTTTAGATGGTTCAGTATCAGAAGGCGCCATGAGAATTTCAGGGATTTTTTATTTTTTATTTTTTTCTTTAATTGCTTTTGGAGGATAATCCACAGCTACTGCAAATGGTTTTGGGAGCCTATATATGGTTGTTTTGAATGGAATGTTATGTTGGGTGACTTTAGTGTGGGCTGAATTGCTTTTGAAATCAGACCTTCCATTTGCAATGTCCTTAAATTGTTTAGATTGATGAATAGTGGTATCAGGTGGGGGTAGGATAGGATTCATGGCTGCTTCTTCAGAAATGAAACCAAAACACAGTCAACCATATCTTCGACGTGTTCTGGCCGTTGCTGATTTTGGCAGCAGTGTGTTTTTGACTCTTATTCAGCCATCCTAGGACCCAATCCGGTTCAATACCCCAAGTCAAGCCTGACTCAAGACCTGGTTTTACTTGGGCAGATTCAGCCCTGGCCTGTTGAGTCCGGCCAAGCCAGTTTGGGTCTGTCAGATCAATGGCTTGGATAAATCAACCATGGACCCCACATGAAAAAAACTTGGGGCAAGCAGGGAACTCAAACCTCATATTAATAATGTAAATAAGACTTGGGTGTCAGACTTCTGTCCGAAGTATTGTTGGTTTGATCTTTTTGGAGTCTTTGATGGAGTGGTTGCTGAGTAGAGCTTTCCTCGAGCCTGAACGAAATTCGATTGGAATGAGTTTTCCAAGTTGATGATCGGAACTATCCAAGTGCATGGGGGTGCGTAACCCAAGCCAAACTGCCTGAATCGGCACCAGCACTGTATGGTCCAAGAATCACACTGATCAGATGGTGAAAAGAAGAGTGGTGTGACTATAGGCAATCAGAAGGATGTTGAAATGAAAATTGGTGAACAGTTCAAATTCAACAATCAAATGTCCATCGATTGTAACACATACAATTCGTCCAATTAGTGTGATTTTTCGGTTATGCCTCATCTATTGGCGATCGTTCAAACATTACTTTTATTGATGTTGATCTTCCAACAAATGAAAGATGTCAACTTCTCCACCTTAATAGTTTCCTTTTAAACTTTCAATTGTTGTCCCAAAGATGCAAGGAAGAGAACAAACGTGACACCCAAAAACCTCCACTATCCTATCCACCTCCTCCTAAGGGTTCGTTTGGATACGATTAAATGGTTCAACTGATAAATGATTTACAGGTGTTTATCATTTATACCCTATCATGTTTGGCTGTAAGCTGTAGCCTGTAAATGATTGTTGGCGTTTGGATAGCCTGTAAATTATTTATCCTGTAAATGGAAAGCCAATCTTTCCATTTATAGCCATTAGGCTGTAAATAGAGAGCATGTAAATGAAATCACAGCTTTTTGCCTGTAAATCAAATGGGGCTAAAAGTTGTAAATGATTTTCAGCATCCAAAACACAGGCTGTAAATCATTTACAGTTAGTCCCATTTACAGGCATCCAAATGCCCTTCAGAGATTCAAATACCTTGCATCACCTTGCATCGGAAACAGAATAGTACCATCGGTGAATTGGAGGAGAGACTTGAAACTTCACATTTTCCATCTTGAACCTGGAAATGAGACCACTAAATGCCCCTCTTTCCAACATCTTACCAAGCACTTCTACTGTAACCACGAACGAAAGTGGTGAAAATGGATTCCCCTGCCAGAGATCTCTCAAAGAATTTTAGAAGACCTATTGACCAAAATTGAGAAATTGGTCGACTGGATATGCTCTTAAATCTACCTCCTCCATTTCAGCTTGCATCCTAATCATTCCAACATTTAATCAAGAAAACCCAATCCACAAGGTTGCATACTCTCTTTCAAGCTTGCATATAGTAATCTTTTTTCCTTACATGTGGTGGGAATCAATGCATTCATGAGCAACTAAAGCCCTTACCAACAACATGTCTTCCTACTACAAATGCATCTTACTCTTTAGAGATGATGTTAGCTAGAACCACCCGAAATCTTAATGCCACGATATTTGCTAAGATTTCATAAGAACTCCATATAAACTTATAGCTATGATTATTTATTTATTTATTTTTATAAAGACAATTCATTTGAGATCTTACATCCAAATTTTGTCTTCCATTGATACTAAAATATTCTTATTAATTAATTATTAAATATCAAGTCAATTCCTCAGGACAACCTCAAGTTGAGTGTACAGGTGTTTGAACTATGCACAGAAGCATGACCGGCAGAACCAGATTCACTATCACTTGAAGGAGGCAGACAACAAATGCAATCACCACCGACGATCTGGATTTGGAGTTCACCACCACACATTAACTCCTATGGTTGATGTTGGTTTTGTCATACTCTTCCAAGATTTGTCTTTGTAAGGGTCAAGTGCCAACCCCTTAAAATTGGAAGCGGATTGCGTACTGAGTAACTCAGTATGGAGATCGTACTGAGTAAACTCTGTGGGGTCCACCATGATTTACATATTTTATCTACTCCGTCCATCCATTTTAACAGATAATTTTATGGCATGATCCCAAAAATGAAATATATCTAAATCTCAAGTGGACCTCACCACGGGAAACGGTGTGAATTAAAATTCTACCGTTGAAAATTTCTTGAGGCCCACAGAAGTTTTAGATCAAGCTAATATTTGTGTTTTCCCTTCATCCATGTCTGTGTGATCTTATGAACAGGTTGGATGACAAATAAATATCACCGTGGGCCCTGGAAAGTTTTCAACGGTGGAAGTCATTATTCTCACTCTTTCCTTTGGTGTGGTCCACTTGAGCATTGGACATACTCCTATTTTGGACTTAACCACTAAAATGATCTGGAAAAACGGATGGACAGCGTGGATAACCCACATACATTTATAGTAGGCCCAACTGAGTTTACTCAGTACGATAAAAGAGTCTCAGTGCGCAATCCTATTCCCTTAAAATTAGTAGAGAGGGGTGCACATTTTGGAATGAGAAGGAGCAATGATTGGAAGGAAAATTATTAAAATTACTAAAATATATTTTACACACCATAAGGGTGCCGCATTTTCCAGTTTGTTGAGTTTGACTTTTATATATATATATATATATATGAAAATGGTACTATGCGGTTTAGCGCATGAAACCTTAATATAAGGTCCAGACGTGTTTTGTCTTCCACCGCTTCGATGAAAAATTTGAAAACTACACCGTGGGCGCTAAGTAATTGATATTTATCAGTTTAAGTATTCATTTGGCCTACTAAGGCTCGTACGGATTGGGATGCGAGCAAATCAGGGAGCTGTCATCAAGTTTTATGGTTCCTACCATGATATATATATGTTACATAAACACAGTCTATTCTTTTAGAGAGATCATTTTAGGTCACGAGCCTAATAAAAACTGCATATTCAAGCTCAAATTAACCCTATCAAAGAGAATGATGCCCACCGTTGAAACCTTCTTAAGGTCCACCGTGATGTTTATTTGTTATCCAACATGTTTGCAATGTTACATAGACTCGGATGAAAGGTCAAAACAGATATAAGCTTGGTCCAAAATTTTTGTGGCCCCCAAAAAGCTCTCAACGATAGGCATTCAATCCCCACTACTTTTTATGTTGTGGCCCACTTTAACTTTGGATCTGCCTCATTTTTGGGCTAATGCCCCAAAATAATCTCTCCAAATGGGTGGACAGTGTGGATATAACACTAAGATCATGGTGGGGCCCACAGAACTTGGTGATGGCAACACAGCAGGGGCACTGGGCGCACAGACGGGATTTCCTTCCAGAGCCTTTAACAATAAGTTTTTTGTGTTGGCTTTTTGTGTGGAGCATAGGTGAGATTTAGCATAATGTTTATGATAAATTCATTCTGTTCATCTGTTTTATGAGATCATTTTAGGACATGTGACCAAAAACGAGCAGGATTCAAGACTCAAATGGGCCACAAGAGAGAAAACAATGGGGATTGAACAACCACCCTTGAAACATTCCTATGGTCACAAAAAGTTTGTATCAAGTCAAGTTTTTTGTGTTCTTAGCTCATCCCAGTGGTTACATTGCAAACAGCTTGAAATATCATATAGACATCAAAATGAAGTATTCTATATCCACATTGCCCATCCATTTTTATATATCATTTTAAGACATGAATCCGAAACTATAGTAGATCCAATTCTCAGGTGGTCCATGTCACAGGAAACAGTAGTGATTGACAATCAATGGGTCACATAAGTCTTGATCATTCTAATATTTTTTTTCACCTCATCCAATTTTATATGACCTTATCAACAGTTTGGATGAAAAATAAGCATTATGTATACATTATTATTGGCTTAGGAAGTTTTTAATGGTAAAGCATTCAATCACCACTGTTTCTGATAATATGGTCCACCCGCTCTTTAGATCTTCATCATTTTGGGGCTCATGTAATAAAATGATCTTCTAAAACAGATGGACGGCATGGATATAGAACAGAAAGATAAAGTTGAGCCTCACTAAATTTGCTTCCGTCCACTTTGGAAGCGGAATGGCTGGTGTGCCACAACCACTGATCTTGGTAGTGTGTTACCCTTACCAAGTTTTGTGAGCCATACCATGATGCGAGTGTTAAATCCACACCGTCCATTCTAGGCATTAGCCTTAAAATTAGATAGATTCAAATCTGAAGTGGACCACAACATAGAAAGCAGTGGGGATTGAATGCTTATCATTGAGAAATTTTTGGGGCCCACAAAAGTTTTGGATCAGGCTGATGTTTGATTTAACCCTTTTTAACGATACGTGTGACATTATGAACAGGTTGGATGGAAAAAACAAAAAACATCATGGTGGGCCCTCAGAATGTTTCAATGGTGGGCATCATTGTCTCACAACTTTCTCTAATGTGGTTAATTTAAGTTGTGGATCTACCTAAGGTTTTGGGCTCATGTCCTAAAATGATCTTTCCAAATGGATAGACGGTATAGATACAACACATACATCTTGGTGGAGCTCACGGATCTTGGTAACGGTATCATACATTTGCCTTTTTCTAAAGCACTCAGAACGGTGAAATATAAGACCCGTCTCGACCTTATATTAAGGTTTCAGCGCTCGACCGCATGGTACCATTTCCCATATATATATATATATATATATATATATATATATATAGACACACACATACATATACAATGAAGATAGTGGATGGTCATTATTTACAATCTTCGTGACCTTCCAACTAAAATAGGAAACAAAGAAACATTTTAGAGTCTTGAAGCAATCCCTCCTGCCACCACCAGAGTTTCTCCTGTTATGTAAGCAGCATCATCAGATGCCAGAAAGGCAACAGCTGCTGCCATATCCCCTGCAGTCCCCAGCCTCTTGAGTAAAGTTCTCTCCTCGATTGCATTCCTCTGAGCAACATCCCATTTGAAATTTTCAGTAAATTATAGTTTTCTAAAACTTGCTTCATGACTCAAAACACCTCTTGTTTTAGACCCATACTCTTAAAGATGATTCCAGCCCCAAAAGTAGACACATAACAGAGAGATTTCTAAAACTTGCTGCTTGACTCAAAACCCCTCTTGTTTCAGAAGGCCCTTAGTCTTGAAGAAAATTCAAGTCCCAAAAGCAAGACACCTAACACACACACAGTGCAATAGATTACTTACAACAACTTCATTTCTTGAGAGGAAATTAGCAAAGTGGGTGGGAACGAATCCAGGAGCAACACAATTTACTCGGGTTTTTGGGCTCATCTCAGTTGCAAGAGCCTGTAAACAAACACGGTAAGCAATCTTTCCAAGGGGTCAAAAAAAGAAAAAGAAAAAAAAGAGACATTCATACAAGAGAATTGATCATGAACTTCTATTGCCAAAAGAGCATCACAATTTGTACAAGAGGATAAGATCATGAACTTTGCAGCCAAAAGTACAGCACAGTTTGTGATTTTTTCTTCTAAAATTTCCTATTTTTTAATTTTAATTTTTTTGTAATAATCCTAAACATATCTAGTAAGAGTCCCGACTCACCCTATTTTAGATGAGTCATATTGGTTTCCACAATCTGACTTGATTTAAGACCCAAGCAAGTTGGGGATCAATGTGGTCATTCCCAATGGACCATTATCACAATCGTACTGGAAGGCCATTCATACAAAATCAAAATGCTATCCATGACGTGGACCGTTACACCACCATAAACATGTTTCAAATTATAAATGAATGCATATTTGGATTATTTAGAATATTCGGGATTTAATGGATATTTTTCCATAATTTTTTTACCTTAATTTTTTTGGCACCGTTATACACCCCGTATCGGCCGATACGGGGCGTATCCGTATTGGTAACGGTGTGCACCGTTACGCCTACCGATACCGCAATGGAACACCTTGCCACACCCACACACACCCCATGGCCACCTGAACCCATGACCTCAATGTTGAAACACATACTGTCTGCCACTGAACCATGAGTAGGGACCCATGGTTCATCTTACAACATTGCCAGCTTTTCAGTGAGTCATCTTCTTCTGCATTGCCCATTTGCCTTTTATTTATTTATTTATTTTTCAGTATAAGTTGTATTGCCTATATATTAGATGAGTTTCAAGTTTCTTCATTGACCTCTCATTTCACATGGAGTCCGTGATTGCCTACTTATATTACAGGTCTAATAGATGTTGGTTTTGCAAGCCTGTAATCATCGGGCCTAAATCTCTAGCAAACATTCCCATGAAAAAACCTAGGGAGTTTGGAAAGAACGATGCAACGCACTTCCTGGAGATGCAGCTACAACTAAGGTATTAAAAAACCGTCACACAACTGCCGTAACAGTAAAAGTGAGACCCATTATGCCATACGGCCAGCTGTTACAGGAGGCCATAATGGCTGTTTTGAGCCGTACCATGATGGTCATATGGCCAGCCGTTACAGTTACTGAATACCTTGGCCGTTACAGTTACCAAATACCTTGGCTAGAAGCTTCCCGCTCCACCTGAGGTTTACACATATCACATTGACAAGGAAGCCAACGATACTGCAGCTTCATTTAGTTAGAGTTGGAATCACCAGAGTGCCTCTAATGCTTGGAGTGGAGATTCTAAATCTAACCACCAAATTGCTCTGGTAGTTCTTTTTGCACTACACATTTTAGTACATATTCTCTCTTTAATCAGTATAAAGGTCCACATCACGCATAAACACAGGTTCAAGAAAGCACCTTGGTAAGCCCGAGAAGAGCTGTTTTGGTGACTCCATACATGGCCATCGATGCTGGTGGTTGGTATGCTGCTATCGAGGAAATAAAAACAACTGATGATCCCTCCCGCAAGTGCGGGGCAGCAGCCTGCGATGGCAATGTGGTGAGAATCCTTCAGGCAAAATATCATTCAACTTTGACACGAACTTGTTCGAATCATACCTGCAAGAGTAGGATAGAGGTCTTGACGTTGACTTCCCATAGTTTATCTAAGACGGATTCTTTCATTTTCAAGATGGCATCTGTAGTTGGATTCACAGCCGCATTGCACACAATTACATCTATATGCCCATATTTCTGCAATATGCAAAATATCAAGATATTTTTTATTTTTATTTTTCCTTTCGACATTACGGAAACAATCAAAGGGCGCATTGTAAACCATAAATCATGAGCCAAATAGACAACTAAAATACACTCATCCATGAACATCGCCTTGACCCAATTATATATACAACATTAGAGGCTCCATGATGAGGACATCAGACCCTTCAAAGTTTATCCAAGATGAAGGCGACCGACGAATACATCTTTATGGCTTGAAGATGGTTCTTGGCACAACTAATGAGGATTTTGAAAACCTTACACGTGTCCCTAGATTAATTAAAGGCCCCACATTAGGAGGACACACGTGTAGGATGAGTTAGAAGACTGATCTATTATGCATGATTTTATTTTATTTTTCTTTTGTTATAGGGGTAGTTTAGTCATCTTCTTTTAAACTCAAATTTTATAAATAGGGTGCTTTCTACCCTAAACCTAATAATGTTTTTTAATGAAAGCTTAGTACCTCCCTGCCCCTTTCTCTTTGTGGTAAGTTCTTCTATTCCCTTGATCTCTTCTCTTCTTCCAAATTCTATTTCTAGCCCTCCAACCTTTTTCTTCTCTTTCTATGCCTAATAATTTTTTGATTGCTATTGACCCTGAAAATCTAAGAATTGATCCCAACCCTCTCTCAGATTTTCCAACTGTCCCTATTTCAGAAATCCTTTGATTTCCTGGACTAGAGAAGCTGCATTGATTGTTGGATTGAAACCATGCAAGATCGGAAGGTCCTATCCCTCACTAGATCCAATCCACGCATGATTTGAATATGGTATCGCAAGATTGTGATGATGGTTTGCAACCATTGCATGTTTCCTCTATTATTATCTTTACTACGATGTGGAATGTGAATATTTCAATTGATTTGCTTAGTTTATTTTGCTAGATAATTTCTGTGCTCACACATGCATTCTAGTTTAGACCGTCCTGCATTACTCCTAATACTGTACAAGTGGGGCCCATGGTTCAAAGATGCAGAATGATGATCTAGTGAGCCCCACCCGCCTATGATGGGTGGAAATAACAAACAAACAAAAAATCCCTAGATTTTCAAGATCCCTGTAGAATGATGATCTAGTGAGCCCCACCCCCTTTTGGATTTTCCTTCGAATGTGGACTAATAGCGTAATTTTCCTTCACTTCTGATTTTCAAGACCACCAAATTGGAGGTTTAAATTGTCCGACGGGGGACATTTATTATCTTTCCGCCATGGCCCTATCAGATCAACGGTCCAGATCAAAAAGTCCCACCCCACTGTACAAACCAAGGACTCAAAGGAAGCATATAATTCTCAAAGGGCCTGTTTGGATGCACTAACAAATTGAATTGAGTTATTTATGGTCCAGTGGAATTTATAATAATAATAATAATAATAAACTGCAATTTCTTTGTTTAACATTGAGATTGATGTTTGGGCACCAAATTGCGATTACGTTTACTTTCAAAATTGTAGTGGAAACGGCATATGAATTCAATCCTAGGGATACTTCCTTACAACAAATACAAGGAAAAGGTATTGGATTTTTTGCCATTCTCCTCTCGACTAAACTGAATACTTCTCATTCCAAACGCAGAAGAAACAGTTCCGACTACAAATCTACATTCTTATTGATATTCCGATCAAGAACAAAGGGAATCTTCAATGCCATTTACCTGTAAGGTCTTTTCGATGAGATTCTTCCTCTGCTCCGCGTTTGACACGTGGCAGACGACCCCAATGGTGTCGATCCCTTGAGAACTGAGCTTGCCAACAGCCTCATCGACGTTCTTCTGCAAATCAGAGGAACTAGAGCCTGAGAGAGAGAGAGAGAGAGAGAGAGAGAGAGAGAGAGAGAGAGAGAGAGACGATAATATCGCGAAATTTTCGCCAAAAGATTTTTAAATATATAGCGAGATTAAATCGGAATATAGTAAAAAGCTCTCTCTTTTTTTTTGTTTGCAAGATTTTCCCGATAATGTCCCGAGAAAAACCTCTGAAAATTAAAAATCTCCCGAGAAATTGCCGATAACGATATTTGTCACTATGAGAAAGAGAACCTGCTTGCGAGAGGAGATAACAACGGAAGCGCCTTCCGATCCGATACGCTCGGCAATGCCGAAACCGATACCTTGCGTAGATGCTGTTACGATCGCTACCTTCCCTTCAAATCTCTTCCCTTTCACCTTCATCTCTCTCTCTCTCTCTCTCTCTCTCTCTCCCTCTCTCTGCTTCTTCTCGGTTCTCAGAGGTCTCCGTCTCTCTCTCTCTCTAGTCTCTGGAGAGCTGCTGCTTTCTGACAGATAAGACCCAAACGCGTCTAAATCTCGATTTCTAGTGGAGTAATTTCGAATACCTCCCCTATTTTTTCTGAAATTGTAAATACCTCCTCTCAATTTTGGATTTTATGGGGCTAGTACTGGTCACATGTGGGGACTGGGGTCCACTAAGGCGTTCACGGAATCCAAACCGTCCATAAGATTCATCAGCTCAGAAACTCTCCACAGCCCAAAACTCATAATCATCAGATGGGCCATAGCACAGGAACATATTTTGAGAGGGAACCCCACCGCTATTGAGTAGCGTGTGGGACCCGCTGTTTTCTTCATATATATAATCATGGCTGTTCAGACCTTAATCCAGTCCTTATGAAGGCTCATGACAAGATTCAACCAGTTTTGCGACTTGGGTGGGCCCCTGTCGAATTCAAGGGTGGGTATTTCCTCACCCCTCTTTCACATTTCATTGTTTTACCCGGGTTTACACTCATTTTTAGAGTATCCACTTGAACCAATGAAATGCCGCCACGTGTTGATACCATGACAATTCATGTTGGATCAAATCTTACTCAAATATGAAGAATATTTTTATTGTGTCTCGTTTGATGTCACTTACTAAAGGTAAAATAGTGCAAAGTCATAAAACCTTACTCGAATATGAAGAATATTTTTATTGTGTCTCATTTGATGTCACTTACTAAAGGTAAAATAGTGCAAAGTCATATAGGTCCTTTGATAAAACACTATACTTAATGACACCCAACCTTAATATATGTATCACATATAATTGGGCCTGTGCTTGAAAAGGCTTGAAAAAACTCGCAGAGAGAAATATTACCACAAATTCAAATATGTTGAGCAAGGTCATCTCACACGGTCCTTTCAAAATGAACATCCTCTTATAGAGGATGAGTGATGCCGTGGTGATCGATTATGAAGATTTGAGAAGTGGGTCATTATCAAATCATATTGGAGTGATTGATTTGATTCCAATGGCAACAAGTCTGATCTCGTAAAAACAATGGATCTCTGATTCTCTGTAGTCGTATTGGCAAGATATTTAGAAATGGTTTCTAACTTCTAAAGATTACTTTAATAATGCTAGAATGATATAAAAAAACAACCGAGTGTTGTAATTGCCAAAGATATTGGATTAGTAACAAAACCTACGAGAATTTGACCACCTATCAAAGCTGTAAAAGCAGAACGAGATCAGGAGTTGCAGGCCTATGCCTGATATAATCAATCTACACAATGCAACTCTGCTTTTATCTTAGTTTTAGTTCATATACATTTGTCTAGTTACATTACAAAACATATGAGGTTTAGGTTAGCTTAGATCACTAAGCATTAGTAGGCCCAATAGTAATATAGATATTCACGACCTATTGTCATTGTATTCCTGATGAACAAAGTTCTTACCTGAAAAATTAAACTTGGTTGCATTTTGTTGACCATCCGTGTTGATTGTTTGCCCACGTAAACAATTGCATGTATTTATTTATCTTAAGTTTATTTTGTTATACTAAGCATCAAATATACATTAATAAAATTAGCATTTTTAACATTTAATTTTTAAATCCATTAATCTTTGTTCTGTTAATAACTACAAAGCTCACAACTATTGGTGGAAAAAAAAAAAGAAAAATCTAAATTCCTTAAATGTATGGCAAAAATATTTGATTCGGAAGGACTAACCCACTCTTTTAAAATCACATTAGCTTTGTAACCATCAATGATTGAAAGAACAGTTCATCTCACGAGTTCAATCTTAATTGATCTATCTCAACATAGGCATTAACATTCAAATTACATAATTTATGGATGATAGGTCTTTCAGGAGCCAGTTAGGTGATAGACAGGTTGGATGTTGTGGAAGTGCATCACATGGGCCCCATTGTGATATATGTGTATTACATAGTTGCCGTCCATCCATTTCGAAAGCTCAGTTTAGGGCATGGTCCCAAAAATGAAGCAGAGGTGGACCACACCATAGAAAATAGTATCCATGATTATGTGAAATCCAATTTGTTCATAAGGTCACAAAGACCTGGATGAAAGATGTTTATCTGAAATCCAATTTGTTCATAAGTTCACACAGACCTGGATGAAAGGACCACACAAATATCATCTTGATCCAAAACTTCTGTGACCCACGATAAGTTTTTAATGGTCATTCACCACTGGTTACTGTGGTGTGGTCCACCTGAGATTGCATCTGCTTTATTTTTGAAACAAAACCATAACATGAGCTGTTAAAACGGATGAAAGGCTCGGATGTAAGGAACATAAATCACAGGGATCCACCGAAGTTGCGTCCCTAAATGGAATACCAAGATATTAGGCCGATCTAACCATAGATTAGTTTACATTTTAGGTCATTGAATATTTTGGCAGAGATAACCTTATGGACGGATTGGATGCCATTTATACATAGCAGTGGGCCCCACATGAGGGTAAAACGTATTACATAGATGAGGGTATTTTTGTCATTTGGTGCGTATTCTTGGAGGCATGAGGTATTGCAATAATCCAAACCAAAGGAGTGGTTTTTACTATTTTTAGAACATAGAAGGGAGGTGTTTATGATTATTAATTTCTACAGAGATTCTCATACTGATAACGACATCTACGCAAATGGGAGAGGATTAAGTGCTAACCTGGCCTCACTGAAGACGGTGCGATCTTAACCGTAGGGCTAACCTTGATGTATGTATTGTATATCCATACCGTCCATCCGTTTTTGCAACTCATTTTAGGACATGAATCCAAATTCACAGGGGATCTAAATCTCAAGGGGACCATACCATAGGAAATACTAGTAATTGAATGCTCACCATTGAAAACTTCCTAGGGCACACAGTAATGTTTATCTGCCATCTAAACTCTTGATAAGGTCACTCAGACATGGACGAAGAGAAAGAACAAATATCAGCTTGATCCAAAACTTTTAGAAATCACAGGAAGTTTTTAATAATCAGTTGCCTTTGTTTCCTGTATGATCCAAAACTTTCAGAGACCACCTATATGATGAGTTGACCCACCTGAATTTTGTTCATATGATCATCCTAGTGGGACCCACTGTTTTCAACGGTCAGATGTGATATAGGAAGTGGCACGTTGGCAGGGAAGTTGGATCGCATGATAAGTTAGCATGCAGCCGCTTGTATCGATGAGTGACTGAGAAATGATACGGTACTCCTAGTTGCATCAGGACACTCGGATGGTCCAATCCATCGATATAGACCGTCCAGTTCATCAAAGATATCACCTAGTACTACAGGAAAAAAAATTAAGTCGACATGATGATTCTAACCATCAGATCAATAGCCTCTAAAATGAATGGTCAAGATTGTTTATATAAAATAAGTCCGATCAAATTAATCTGAGCCATCCATTAGTTGGGTCCATCATTGATTTCTTGTAGTTGTAAAGGATCTTTCTTTTCAAGCAATCCTAATCATCTAATCCATGGCTTGGTCAGAAAAAATAAAAATAAAAACCCAAAAAAATAAAAATCCTAATTAAGAAAAAAAAATGCACCAACAAGCAGCATTTAATGGAGGGAATGCCAAGGAATCAATGGCCAGTATCATCCAATTTTGGAGATTTGGGGGGCCCATGGTAGGTCCGTGATGAGCCTGTCAGATCAATGGCTGGATAAACCTGAGAAGTGAATGCCTGCCGTTGAAAACTTCATGGGGCCACTGAAGTTTTGGATCAAGCTTATATTTTTGTCGTCCCTTCATTTAGGTATCGGTGACCTTATGAACGGGTTGGATGATAAATAAACATGGGTTTCAATGGTGGATATCATTATCTCCGTTTTTTCTTGTGGTGTGGTCCACTTGAGCTTTGGATATACTTCAATTTCGAGATTGTTTCCTAAAATATGCTGATAAAACAGATAGACGGCGTGGATGAGATACAAACATCACCCGTGGGTGCCACAGTTTACTAAGTACGCTACATAGGCTATAGCCCGCTGAGTTCCTCGGAACGCAATCACCTCTCCATGTCAATATTGTATAGATATTGTAGGGATATTTTTTTTTTTTTTAACTATTATATACCTTAAGTTTTGTAGGAGTGCTCAAATAACATTATTTTTCAAAATATTATTTTTCTACATATGCATCCACTCTATTTTTCTTAAATGAAATTATTTTTAAGTATTTTTTTAAATTTATGTATAATTGTACTTTTTCTTGTCATTAGTTTCTAACAAACTCTTACATGTACATTTTTTTTTCTATTAACTGTTTTTTCTTTTAAAAAAATAAAATTTCTTAAGCATGTCAGAAAAGATAACAGATTAGGTGTGGTCTCGGCCTTAGCCAGGACGGTTCGACCCTTATTGTGGGGCCTACTTTGATGCATGTATTCTATATCCACGCCGTCCATCTATTTTTCTATTTCATTTTAGTCAAAAAAAGAATCCTATCCAATTCCCAACCATGCCATAGGAAACAATGGCGGTTGACCATTAACAACTTATAATGGACTACAAAAGTTTGTACTACAAAAGTTATAGATGAAACTGATATTTGTTTTTTGGTTTCGCCGTCTAGGTTAACGTGACCTTATAAACATGTTAGATGGCAAATAAATATTATGGAAGCATTACAATGGGTCGTATAAAGTTTTTAATGGTTGGATGCTCAATTACTACTTTTTCCTATAGTTCACGTGAGTTTTGGATATGCTACATTTTAAAGCCTATAGCCTAAAATGACTTGACAACATGGATATAAAACAACTACATCAAAGTGGGCCCTTATGATAAGAGGCACATCACCTTAGGTGAAGTTGGGGCTGCATCTAATCTACTCCCTCATAAAACGTCTTTCTCTTCTTTTTTCAAAAAATTCTACATGGATGGGCCTTTGCCAAGAAACAAATAGAATACAAGAAAAGTGATAGTAAAAAATATAAGATTTATAACCGGTTTTGTGTGTTGCTCAATGCTGAAAATGAGAATGAACACGACCTGACGATATCATAAATTTTAAGCCCACTTTTAAACATTCAAATGGTCCAAATGAGATAATTATAAATCCATCTGAAAGTTTATCGAATTACATTTCAAACAAATGCAAGATCACCCCGATTAGACCTATAACGAGGGAGTTATTACCATTTTCGTGGAATCGTGTGATGCTGGAAAGGAGAGCAAATGTAACAATCATGATGGACATTAGGCCCAATTTTGAATGGTCGAATAATGTCCAAATAAGATTATTCTAAAGTCATTTAAAAGTTTATCGAATTATCTTTACAACTAGCACAAGATCATCCTAATCGTAGCTATAACAAGGAAGTTATGGCCATTGAGCTATAACAAGGAAGTTACAACCATTTTCTCACGGCGCCATGCTAGAAAAGAGAGCGAGCTCGCATGATCGCACAAGAGTACTAGATTTCATTCCAACTTTGAAAGGCCATAACTCCCTCATTCCAGGTCCAATCGGGGTGATGTTATGTTCGTTAAAAAAATAATTCCATAAACTTTTAAATGGATTTAGAACCATTTCATTTGGTCACCATTTGAACATCTAAAAGTAAGCCCAAGGCCATTTGAGATCCTTACTCTTGCTCCGGTGGTAGACTCTCAAGAGTTTCAACACCCGGTCAAGGGTTCGAGTATCCATAGGTGGTGAAATCCCACTGCGGCGTGAGCGTGTGGGGGTGTGTGCGTGTGGTATAAAAAAAAGTCATTATGACATTAATTGAGCGAGCTTACAATCGCGCAAGAGTACCGGATTTTGACCTATTGAATTTTGATCCAATTTTGAAATGTCATAACTCCCTCGTTACACGTCTGATCAAAGTGACTTATGCTCGCTGTAAGATAATTTAACGAAATTTTAAATTAATTTAGAATCATCCCATTTGGATACAATTTAACCATCCAAAAGTGGGCCCAAAGTCTATCATGATGTTAGTCATGCGAAAGTACTGGATTTTGACCCAACTTTAAAGGGTTATAACTCCCTCGTTTAAGGTTCGATGGGGGTGATCTTATTTTCATTAAAAAGATAATTCAATGAAATTTCAAATATTTTTGGAATTATCTCATTTGGACACCTTTTGGTTATCTAAAAGTGGGCCCAAAGTCCATTATGATTTTTGTTGTGCCGGCTTGCTCTTGTTTCTAGCATCACACAATCACGCAAAAACGGTCATAACTCCCTCATTATAGCTCCGATTAATGTAATATTATGCTCGTTGGAAAGATACTTCGATAAATTTTTGAATGGATTTTGAATAATTTTATTAGGACACCATTTAAACATCCAAAAAGGGCCCAAAGTCCATCATGACCTTAGTCGTGCTTGCTTTCGTTTCTAGCATGGCACGAAAATTGTCATAACTCTCTCATTACAGCTCCAATCAAGATGATCTTATACTCATTAGAAAGTTAAATCCATGAAAAATTTAAAACATATCATTTGGACACCATTATCCCATCTAAAAGTGGGCCCAAAGTTTATCGTGATGTTACATCATGGTTGACTTTGGGCCCACTTTTGGATGGGCAAATGGTGTCTAAATGAGATGATTCAAAAGTCATTCGAAAGTTTGTTGAATTTTCTTTCCAAAGAGCATAATATCAACCTGATCGGACCTCTAACGAGGGAGTTATTACCGTTTTCACATGATCGTGCGATGCTGGAAAGGAGAGCGAGCATGACAATGATAGACTTTGGACACACTTTTGGATGGTTAAATGGTATTAAAATGAGATGATTCTTAAACCATTTAAAATTTTATCAAATTATCTTTACAACGAGCACATAATTCCTGACCGGAGCTATAACGAGGGAGTAATGACCATTTTTGCACAATCGCACAAAGTTGGAAAAGATGGTGACTTTAGGTCCACTTTTTGATGGGAAAATGGCATCTAAATGAGATTATTGAAAAGTTAATTAAAATTTCGTCAAATTAACTTCCCAACAAGTACAAGATCACCCTAATCAAACCTCTAACGAGGGTGTTATCACCGCTTTCGTGCGAGTACGCGATGTTGGAAAGGAGAGTGAGCACATCTAATATCATGATGGACTTTGGTCCCACTTTTGGATTATTAAATGGTATTCAAATGAGATAATTTCAAATTTATTTGAAATTTTATCGAATTATCTTCCAACGAGTATAAGATCACTACGATCGTAGCTATAACGATAGAGTTATGACTATTTTCTTGCGATCACGCAGTGCTAGTAAAGAAAGCGAGCGCGACTAACGTCATGATAGTTTTGTGGGCTCACTTTTAGATGGTCAAATGGTGTTCAAATGAGATTATTCCAAATCCATTTAAAATTTTATCAAAATATCTTTTCAACAAGCATAAGATCACTTTAATCATAGCTGTAATGAGGAAGTTATAACTGTTTTCGTACGATCGTGCGATACTGAAAATGAGAGCAAGCAAGCGCATCTAATGTCATAATGGACTTCAAGCACACTTTTAAATGGTCAATTGGTGTCCCATGAGATGATTTCAAAAATGATTGAAAGTTTATTGAATTATCTTTTTAACAAGTACAAGATCACCCCGATTAAAATTGGAACGAGGGAGTTATCACCTTTAAAGTTGGGTTAAAATCCAGTACTCTCATGCAAATAATGTCACGATGAAATTTGGGTCCACTTTTGGAAGGTCAAATGGTGTCCAAATGAAATAATTCTAACGCAATTTAAAAGTTCATTGAATTATCTTTCCAACGATCACAAGACCACCATGATCGGACCTGGAATGAGGGAGTGATGACATTTCAAAGTTGTGTCAAAATCCAGTACTTTCACGCATCATGATAGATTTTGCGCCACTTACAGATAGTCAAATGGTGTTCAAATGAGATGATTCAAATTCATTTGAAATTTCATTGAATTTTCTTTCAAATGAGCATAAAATTATCTCGATCAGACCTGAAACGGGGGAGTTATAACCTATCAAAGTTACGTTAAAATCCAGTACTCTTGCACGATCACGCAGGATTACTCTCTTTTCTAACATCGCGCAATCGCACAAAAACATTCATAATTTTCTCGTTACAGCTCTGATTTGGGTGATCTTATACTTGTTGGAAAGATAATTTGATGAAATTTTAAATGAATTTGGAATTATCTTATTTGCACACCATTTAACCACAAAAAGTAGGCCCAAAATCTATCATGACGTTAGTCACACAAGCTCTCCACACCAGCATTGCGTGACCACATGAAAACAGTCATAACTCCATTATCAAAGGTTCGATCAGGGTGATCTTGTGCTTGTACATAATTCGACGAACTTTCAAATAAATTTTGAATAATTCCATTTGGAAACCATTTAATCATTCAAAAATAGGTCCAAAGTCATCGTGTTTACTCTCATTTCTAAATACATGTAATCCCACGAAAGCAGCCATAACTCTCACGTACTTGTTAGAAAGATAATTGGACAAACTTTTAGACGAATTTAGAATTATCTCATTTTGACACCATTTACCCGTTCAAACGTAGGCCTAAATTTTTTTGTCATCAAGTCATGTTTGCTTTCGGTATCGAGTGACCCACAAAAACAATCATAACTCTCTCATTTCTTGTTATATCTTTTCTTTCATTGCACCTGTTTCTTTACAAAAGGCTCACCTATGTGGAATTTTTTGAAGAAAGAAGAAGTCGTTTTCTGAAGAGAGTGTATTAGATGTAAGCTCGACTTTACCTAAGGTGATACTCCTCTTATCATTGGGCCCACCTTGATGTAGTTGTTATATATCTACTCCGTCCATCCATTTTTCCATATCATTTTAAGCCGCGTGCTTAAAAATGAAGTAGATTCAAATCTCATATGGACCATACTATAGGTAATTGTAGTGACTGAACATCACACCATTAAAAACTTCTTATGGCCCACCATAATGTTCCTTTAATGTCTATTTGCCATCCAACTTGTTTATACGGTCACACGAACTTGGATACTAGGAAAAAACAAATATTAGCTTCATCCAAAACTTTTATAGCCCATAATAAATTGTTAATGGTCAATCTCCATTGTTTCCTATGGCATGATCCACTTGAGACTTGATTTGCTTCATTTTTGAGATAATGCCCTAAAATGATATGGAAAAATGAATGGACGACGTGGATATAGAATCATATGGCATGGTCCACCTGAGACTTGGATCTGCTTCATTTTTTTGGATAATGCACGAAAATGATATCCAAAAACAAATGGACTGCGTGGATATAGAATATATGCATCAAAGTGGGCCCCATAATAAGGGTTGGATCATCTTGGGGAGGCCAGAGCTGCACCTATTCTATTCCCTTTTCTGAAATGCATAAAAAACTTTTTTTTAAAAAAAGTTAATAGAAAAATAAAAAATATGCTAAGTATAAGAGTTTGTAAGAAACTAATGACAAAAGAAGAAAGAAGAGGCACCATTAAAATAAAAAAATAAAAAATAAATAAATACAAAAAAGATTTGAAAAATGTACTTGGACATTTTCATCTAGAAAAAATGGAGTTAGTGCATGAACATGTAAAAAATTGAGGGTAGGAGTTTTGTCCAAGTATTGTTGACTTGAGCTTATTTCAGCCTTTGATAGAGTTGTTACTGAGTCAAGTTTTCCTCAAGCCTGAATGAAATTCAACTAGAATGAGTTTCCCGAGTTAATGATCAGAACTATCCAAGAATCTGCGCAATCCAAACTGCTCAAATCTGTGCCAGCATTGTCAATGGGGCATGCTCCAAGAATCAAACTGATCAGATGATGAAATGAAAATTGGCATGACTAGAGGACATTGAATAGAAAATTGGTGACCAGTTCAAATTCAATAATCAAATGTCCATCGATCTGATGTTCGGGATCAATCCAATTAAAGTGACTTTTGGGTTATGCCTCATCCATCGTTAGAGCTGGGGCATTGGACGAAGTCGAATCGGATTCGGCCCAACTCGACCAGGTCCGAGTTCTGCATGGCCTGACCCGAACTCGGTCAGAACCGGGACCGAGTCTGGGTCCTCTGACCCAATCCGATCCTAAACCATGCTGACCTGGACCAATCCGAGTCAGACTCAGTCAGGAAAACCGAGTCGGATCGGGTTTCCCACAGAGAAGAAAAGGAAAAACAAGATCACACCTAAGCAATTCAGACAAAATATGAGAGAGAAAGATAGGTAGAGAGAGAGAGAGAGAGAGAGAGAGAGAGAGAGAGAGAGAGGAAATCAAGACAATTCCAAACCTAAATCTATGGATCGTTGAACTCCAGACAAAAGGACTTCACCCATTTAAAAGAACCCCATGAAAATTGAGAGAAATAAACATCACTCTAGGATTTTGAAGTTCGAACTAGAGCACTGTCTCTCGCATAGAATGGGGAATGGGAAAGGGGAAAAAAAAAGAAGAGAAACTACAAAAAAGAAAGTAAAGACGAAGTTTTGGAAACTGCGAAGTTTTGGAAACTGATGGAGCTCATTTTTCAACTGTTCAAAAAAGAAAGTAAAAACGAAAAAAGAAAGAAGAAAAAAAGGTATCAGAAACTACAAAAATGACAAAAAGAAGATAACAGAAAATTGCAAATACACAAAATCAGAAAAATTACTAGATTCAAATTGCGCTAACTGAAACAGCCAGAAGCGTCTAGGAAACAACAAACAAAATTCCAACTATTTAAAAAATAAAAATAAAAATCAATCCTTAGAAAATCAGGTTTTTCCAAGGGATGTTATGAATACAAAGAGACGCCAAAAAAAAAAAAAAAAAAAAAAAGAGACTTTTTCAATGGATTTTCAGTATTCAAAACAGGTGTTGGGTTCTGGCACCCATCTTATTCTTCTCCAATTACATATTCAGAACAAAGAATCACACCCAAGCAATTCCAAGGCTTACCTGATTGAGGTTCCCTAACATGGATTTTCAGTATTCACACCCGGGCAGTAATCGTCCGTCGTTCGGGTTAGGTTAGGTCATTAGGGTAAGAAAAGAGGGTAAAAAGAGAGTCGCTATAAAAACGGGTAGGGTAAGAAAAGAGAGGAAAGGAAAAGTTATGGTTAAAAAAAAAAAAAATTTTAATTTATACTGCCCGCTCACCCGCTCAGGTCAAGTCTGTTCTGTTCGGGTCTAGCCCTTCGGTTCGAGTATCCAAGTCGGGTCGGTCCGGACAGAGGTCTATCTGGACCCGACCCAAAAAACAAACGGATCTGAACATTCAAACCCGATCAGGCCTGATCTTGGCCGTTGGTTCTGTTCGGAACGGGCCGGATCGGGTCTAATCGGATCGAATCTGGCGGATCGGGTAAGAAATGTCCACCTCTAATCTTGGTCATTGATTCTGTTCGGAACGGGCCGGATCTGGCGGATCGGGTAAGAAATGCCCACTTCTATCCATTGTAATACATGTACCTCATAGGTATGATTAGAATCGTCCAATTAGTGTGATTTTTGGGTTATGCCTCATCCATTGGCACTCATTCAAACATTACACTGAACATAGTTCTAAAACTCAGAAACTCGACGCTAATTCAAGCTGAGTCAACTCAACTCGATGCTAATTCAAGCTGAGTCACCTATAAACTTGTCTATGAACTCAACTCGGTTACAGCTGTCTGACTCATTAAGTATAGCAGCAAGTTTGACACGGTCGCTTTTACTAATGTTAATATTACACTTGATGAAAGACGGCGACTTTTCCACTCTACCGGTTCCTTTTAAAGTTTTTAATTACCTGGTCACGAAGATGGTTTGCAAGCCTACCAACACATTGGAAAACCAAAATATAAGGAAAAGAAATAACATAACACCCAAACACCTCCACTAACCTAACCTACATACCAAAACATACCATTGACAAATTGGAGGTGAGAAATTTGATGCTCTACATTATCCACCTTGAACCAGCTAATAAGACCAGCAAAAGTCCCTCTTCCAAACATCCAAGTACTGCTACAACCACAAACAAGAAGAGTGAAAGCAAATTCCCTCACTAGAGATCTCTCAAAGCCTTGAAAAAAAAAAAACTTGGGGAGACCCATTGAAAAAAGCTGAAAGATTGACCTACTTGATATACTTTTGGATCCCCATCTTACATTTCTACTTGCATCCTGATCATCCCAACATGTAAAACCCCAACTACATGGGTCATACACTCTCTCTATATTGAATGTGCACATAATGATCTTTTTTCATTCCCTGTGATGCAAATCAATGCATTCGTGAGCAATTGAAGCACCAATCAGAATTTGTTTTCCAGCTATAAATGCACCTTTTACTCTGGATACTAAGATTTTTGCTAAGATTTCATAAGAGCTCCCTATAGAACTAATAGGTTTGAAATCTTCTAAGCCACATTCATTTCAGATCTTATACTCATTTTTTAAAAAGTTTTCCAGGACTAAAATATTCTCATTGATTAATTAATTATTAAATATCAAGTCAAGTCAATCTCCAGGTCAACCTAAACCAATTGGACATCGAGTCGTGTTTTAGGGTGTTTGAACTATGCACAGAACCATAACTAGCAAAACAAGAATTCACTATCACTTAAAAGCAGCAGAGGACGAATGCAATCATCTCCAATGATCTGGATTTGGTATTCACAGCCACACATTAGCTGCCATAGTTGATATTGGTTTAGCACACCCTGACAATCTGTCTTCATAACGGTTAAGCACCAACCCCATAAAATTCGAATCACTACCACAGATTGGGTGCACATTTTGAAATGGGAAGGAACAATGATTGAATGGGAAATTATTAAAATTGTTAAAATATCTATCACACACCATAAGGGTGCTGCATTTTCCAGTTTTATTGAGCTCTTTTTTTTTACACACGCACACACACCCCACACACTCACGCGGGTGGAATTTCACCACCTATGGGTACTCGAACCCTTGACCGGGAGTTGAAACTCCTGGGAGTCTACCACCCGAGCAAGAGAAAGGACCCCCGTTTTATTGAGCTCGACTTGAATATATATATATATATATATATATATATATATATATATATATATAGAGAGAGAGAGAGAGAGAGAGAGAGAGAGAGAGAGAGAGAGAGAGAGGATAGTGGTGGTCCTCATTTACTACCATCGTGACCTTCCAACTAAAATAGGAAATAAAGAAACCATTTAGAGTCTCGAAGGAAGCCCTCCCGCCACCACCAGAGTTTCTCCTGTTATGTAAGCAGCATCATCGGATGCCAGAAAGGCAACAGCCGCCGCCATGTCCCCTGTGGTCCCCAGCCTCTTGAGTAAAGTTCTGTCCTCGATCGCATTCCTCTGAGCAACATCCAATTTGAAATTTCAGTAAATCATAGTTTTCTAAAACTTGCTGCTTGACTCAAAACACCTCTTGTTTTAGATCTGTATTCTTGAAGACGATTCCAGTCCCAACAGCAAGACATAACACACACACACACACACACACACGGAGAGAGAGAGAGAGAGAGAGAGAGAGAGAGAGAGAGAGACTGCTGTAGATTACTTACAACAACTTCATTGCTTGTGAGGAAATCAGCAAAGTGAGTGGGAACGAATCCAGGAGCAACACAATTTACCCGGGTATTTGGGGCCATTTCAGTTGCAAGAGCCTGTAAATAAACATGGTAAGCATTCTTTCCAAGGGGTCCAAAAAAAAAAAACAAAACAAAAAACAAAGCCATTCATCCATAATTAATCTTACACGGCTTTTTTAATGGATAAACACATTCTTTCTACTTTTGGTAACATGGAAGCACAGAAGTAACTTCTATTGCCAAAAGAGCAGCACAACTTGTAGCAGAGGATAAGATCATGAGGTTGTGATTTTTTTTCTTCTAATATTTCCTTATTTTTTTATTTCAATATAGTCTAGTACCAGTCCCAAGTTACCCTATTTTGGACAAGTCATATTGGTTCAACTATACGAATTAGGACCCAAGCAAGTAGGGAACCCAAAGGACCATTGTCATAATCTTACTGGAAGACCATACGCAGTTCACTGAACCGTGTAGCCCAATTGCTAGTAGGTATGCCAACTTGGGTACATACCAACCGCCACGTGGGTTGAACTTTCATTAGATCCAACCCATTCGTAAGGTATGTTGCCTTTCATCCAGGCTAGAACCCAGAAATCATTAGGATCAAAAACTCATTCATCCAGATGCTGCCTTTTGTTCACGCAAGCAGGCATGCTGCCTTTCATTAGATCCAACCCATTCATCAGGTATGCTGCCTTTTGTGCAAGCTAGAACCCATAAATCATGAGGATTGAAAACTCAGGTAGGCTACATCGTAGGAAACAGTTGGTATGGTACACAAGTCATTGGTTTTGTTGAGGACCAACATTGTTGTCTATATTTCATCCAGTCCACTCATCTAACCTGCCCCATCAGGATGAAGCATTCCCCAAAGCCATGATATTCAAAAACTCAGGTGGGCCATACCACATGAACTTAGAGGTTTCAGTATAATTTCCTTTGGGGTGGCTCATCTGAGTGTTGAATCAGCCTGATTTTTGGGATCAACAGCAAACAAAGGGTGTTACACCTGATGGACAGGTGGATCTAATGTAGGGGCATTTTCACACTGGACTCGAGTGGGGTAGCTTGTGGGATGCGGGGACGCTCGGGGTGGGCGGCCCATATGAGGCAGTACTCATGTGATGTGGGGCCCACGAGGGGGGTTCGGCCAAGGTCCTAACCCATACAATGTAGGGCCTGGGCTATGAGATAAAGGGATTAATTCGTCATGCTCTATCAGTTCGAGCTTTTGGAGCAAGTGGTTAATTGTCCTGCATCAAAGTGGTATCAGAGAGGGAAATCTCATGTTTGAAACTCTTCACCGGGGTGATTAATGCATGGGCATTTTCACACCGGGCTCGAGTGGGGTAGCTTGTGAGATGTATGGACACACTCGAGGTGGGCGGCCTCAACAAAAGTATTCTCTATTCATTGCTAAAGGAACCGAGAAGCTGCGAAAAAAAGGAGGAGGAAAAAGTTGAACATGTGTAGAGCATAAAGACTATTGACACTTGACATCGCCTTTTTTTGGTTTAAGATAATGATTTTATTGATAAAATGGTCGAAGGCCAAAGAATTACAACACATCCTAATCACTACATGGGAATCCTCTCAAGGTGGGAGATCGACACCCATTCATTTACATCGCTTTTAACCCTACTGAAAACCCCCAAAATATTTCCCAACAAGTTGTTGAAGTATTTGTTCTTTTCCTGCCAAATCACCCACACATTTGGCGAGCAAAACCAACCTCTAAATACTCCTACCTACTAATGCAGGGCCATTTTCACACCGGGCTCAAGTGGGGTGGCATGTGGGATGCAGGGGCACACTCAGGGTGGATGGCCCGTGTGAGGCGAGTGGCTCATGTGAAGAGGAACTCATGTAAAGTGAGGCCCACAAGGGGGGTTTGGCCGAGGTCCTAGCCCATGGGATATGGGGTATGGGCTATGAGATAAAGGGATTGGTTAGCCATGCTCTATCAGTTCGAGTTTTTAGAGCAAGTGGGTAATTGTCCTACATCAAAGTGGTATCGGAGCAAGAGGTCTCGTGTTCGAGACTCCTCACTGGGGGTGATTAATGCAGGAGCATTTTCACACCAGGCTCGAGTGGGGTGGCCCCTGTGATGTAGGGGCACACTCGGGGTGGGCGGCCCATGTGAGGCGAATGGCTCGTGTGAAGTGGAACCCATGTGAAGTGGGGCCTTGCCTACCCCTCCTCCATGCCAAGCCCAAAAATGGTTCAAGACAAATTAAGCCCCCTCTTCAGAGATTATCGATAGTGAGCATCTTATTCCATCCCACTAACCACGCAAAAGCCGATATCTTCAGGGGAGAGCCATAGGACCAAATAAAAGACGAACGAGCCAAACCTTCTCCTGATGAAGGGCCACTTAACATCTTAAAAAAGGGTTTGACAGAAAATAGACCCAACTTATCCTCAAGCCACTTCATCGAGTCTGAATCCGAACCAAGCACTACGCTTGAAAGCCATTTTGAAAGGGCAAGGAATTCCTCCGCTCGCAAATTCCTCCAACATGGCGGAGTCCAAACACTGATAGAGCCTTGCCAAGAGAAGCATTGTGTTGTAGACAATGTATTAAATAGCATTGGTAGCGTAGCGGTAGCGTAGCAGTAGCGTACGCTACATAGCTCACCTAAATAGCATAAATCCCCTTTAGCGTACGCTACATAGCTCACCTAAATAGCATAAATCACCTTTAGTGTACGCTACGGATGCGTAGCATGTAGTGCAAGTAGCGTGCGCTACACTGCACCTTTTTCTATACTTTCATTTGTTTATAATAGTGGTAAACTCGTATTTCCAAAAAACTTATATTGTAAAACTAGCAACAAATACCTACTCTATTGATTTTATTCTTAAAGAATGGTGTTTATTTGATATGATGCGTGTTGAACTCACACTAAAGTAAAGCCAAAAAGTTAATTTAAAAGAGAAATCGAAATAGGGTTTTCAAAAACCCCTTTGAAAGCCCTAGCCAATGCAAGTTCATCTCCCCCTCTTCGAATCTTTCGATCTAAAAGCCCTTCGAAGGGGCTTCTTTGACTGATTATTGGAGCCTATAAGGTGGTTCATTAAATGCATTTTCAAGATCATTGGAGATGAAATGAAGGAGAAATCAGATTTCAATGAGTTTCATTTCCGAACGGCTATTGAGCTTCAATTTTCTTAGTTTTCATGGCTTGAATCTCCTCTTGAGCCTGCAATAGGTACAATTTTGCCCCTTAATGAGTTTCATTTCATGTACAATGAAAATCAATTAGTTATTGTGAGTTTTTTTTTTTCATTTTTCTTTTTAAAATGTCGCTTACTACGCATTTTTTGTTGTTTATCATTTTTTTCAGTTCTTTTTCAATATATGTGTGGCTATGCATTGTTTTTTATGGTGTGGCCCATGTGAGGCCCACTGAGGTGTGTGCATGGGTGGATGTGCATTGTTTGAATGTTTTCTATGGTGTGGCACACGTGGAGACCACTATGGTGTATGTATATGTGGATATGCATTGTTTTCCATGGTGTAGCCCGCATGGGGACCATTGTGCTCTTTACCTATGGGATTTTTATTTTGAAGAATGTGACTTTTTTTCTTCTTTTTTTTTTTGCTTTTTTCTTACTATTTATCATATTTTTTTCTTATTTTAAAATTAAATAAATAGAAGTGTCGTGTAGCTTACACTACATGCTACGGAGGGTTGAACACTATGCAACAGGCTTCCGCTATTTAAAACACCGGTTGTAGATATTCTCATATCCAAGGACAATCCCAAACTTGGATATTCATCTTTCAACCTTGAACTATCCAACCAAACATCTTCCCAGAACCTCGTTCTACTCCCATCACCTATTGAAAACCTCACCCCTTAAAGCTCCCCTCCAACCCACAATTGCCTTACACATCCCCGCAGCCTTGTACATAGATGACTTTTTCGGTCTAACAATTATCACTTTCCAAAGACTATCCTTCTCCAATCCAAATCCCAAAGTTAAAAAATAGTAGAGCTTGGCCCACGCATGTGCAATAAAGCTCATGTACATATACACATGTACATGTACCAATATAGCACGATAGGTCGAAGATCCAATACACCCATCAAAGGTTACCACTTTTCCAATCGAAATCTCCATAGCCATTTGCCTAATAGTGCCTTGTTCATAATTGCCAACTTTCTAGTACCCACACTGACGCAGGGATGAACGTGATGAGGTCGATCACCGTCTTCCTCAAGGATAACTACTCTGAATCCACGGAGCTTCTCTGGACTCCTCACAGAGACTTCTCGAATCCACGAGGAAAAAGCAAGAAAAATAGAAATAAATTCTATAAAATTCGTAATTTGATTGACTGATGAAATAAACGAGTTCACAACACTCTAAATAAGGATACTAAGCAATGAGAGAAATTTCAAAATCAAACTACAACTAAAACTCCTAGAATTCGCAACTTACTATAAATAGTAAATTTTCTATTTATGGTAAGTGTCCTATGTGGCTTAACCACGTTATTCTCCTAATTTTTCTAAACACTTTTCATGTTGGACACAACTCTCAAAACCCAATGGATGAAGAGCTTTAATCAAACTAAAACTTACTAAAAATAGTAAAAACGGAAATAAACACGGAATTCGACTGTCGATATGATGGAATCTCGCAAATTCGGCGTGGGCAACCCGGCTATGCCAGGTTGGTTGGCTAACGTAGCTCGTCCTACCCCAAAATCATATATGGTACGTTGAGTAACTCATTCCAGTTTGCAAGATGTGCATGTTTTAAGGTTTTGATGGTCTTGATGACTTCCGCCTCCGATCAGGTCTTCTCTGGTTCATCTTGGACATAAAAGTGTCTGTGACCCGCTCTACATCACACGCCTCCCATCAATCTTCGGTCTACACACATCTTCGCAATTCATAAGATGAAATTTACTTCTCTCATTTGCACCTTTCCATAAGAAATCCCTTCTAAGCTTTTCCAACTTTATCACCCCCATAGGACATTTGAAGAGGAGAAATATAACAGAAGATTCAAGAGGACTAGTCAATACTTGGTGAAATTGAAGAATATCCTATTCTGAATGCACATGGATCACAAATGACAAATTGAAAAGATTGGATCCAACCCTTTATTACCTGTATAAAGCGTTGAACTTGCCAGAATTGATTTCTAATATGAGGGGAATTATGTAGGCTCATGGCCCATCATAGAGCCCAACATGTGCTAATTTAGGGTTGTTTTTGCTATCTTAAGAAAAATCCTCATTGGCAAGATTTTATTATCTTAAGTAAATAATAGATTTATTTTAAATCAATTCAGCTTGATTTGAAATCAATCTAATAGTTGGGAGATCTTCATTAAAATTCATAGGGATTGTCTTTAGGGTCTATAAAAGGGGGTGGTAGGCATTCCGTTCTGGGTTGTGAGTTTTCTTAAGTATTTGTAAAGAGGAGTTTGAATATCAATGAAGTTACTTCTCCCGCCCTACTCAAATATTTCTTGCGAGTGTATACGTGTTTATTTCTTTACGATTCAAGTGTCAAGATCTCATTGACTTGATAAGCAGGTTGCAGCAATAGAGTGTAGGTTTGGTAGTCAGGACTGGGATTGGGATGCTAGAGATGCCAAGGAAATGAGGTTTAAAGTGTAGTAATATAGTATTATTTGGGAGGACTAAGGAACAGTTTCAGGCTTTAGTTAGACTAGTGTCAAAATAGGACGTATGAGTAGGAACTAATTTTTGGTGCACGTTTGTTTCATACTTTAGCTAGAACAGTGTTGCATTAGGAGGTAATAGCAGCTAGACCAACATGCATGACTAAATGATATTTATATTCATAGGAATAGGGAGACAATGAGAGGCTGGAAAATTGTGATCCATGTCTCCATAGAGTAGAAAAGGTTGAAGATGTTGGGTTGCTAGTTAAGTCCATACATAGACTAGAGGAGATTAATATTCATGCGTCATGGGAATGGTGCTGATAAGATAGTGTTTGATCCTTGCATAGGCTTTTTGGTGTGCAAAGATAATACCACTGGCATATGAAGGAGACAATCAGAAAATAGCTAGGATGATGTAGGCCAACTAGATCGTAACACCAAACAAGATTTTCACTGCTAACCACCACCAACATTGCCAGCTTTCAGTGGGTCATCTTCTTTTGTGTTCCCATTTGCTTTTTATTTATTTTTCAGTATAAGTGGCATTGCCTATATGCTAGAGGAGTTTCAAGTTTCTTCATTGACCTCTCATTTCACATGGAGTCAGAGATTGCCTACTTCCATTACAAGTCTAATGGATGTTGGTTTTGCTAGCCTGTATTCATCAGGCCTAAATCTCTAGCTAATGTTCCCATGAAAAACCCTGGAGAGTTTTGAAAGAACGACCCAACACGCTTTCCGGAGATGCAGCTAGAACCATGGTATTAAAAAAAATGATCACATAACAGCCGTAACAGTAAGAGTTTGTGGGGGGGGGACAGGGCTGTAACCTGTGATCCAGAAAAAAAAAAAAAAAAAAAAACAGGGGGTGGGGGGTGGGCGGGGCATAATGGGCTGTATCGGCCATAGAGGCCGATAAATGGCCAATACATTTTTCCTTCAAAAGAAAAATATGGGGGACTGTAACAGCCGTTCTGGCCCACGCCATAACAAGTCATACAGCTGGCTGTTACAGTCACCGAATACCTTGGTTGTTATGGTTACCGAATACCTTGGCTGTTACCGTTATCGAATACCTTGGCTAGACCCTTCCTATTCCACTTGAGGTTTACATATATCATATTGACAAGCCAACAATACTGCAGCTTCGTTTAGCTAGAGTTGGAATCACTAGAATGCCTCTAATGCTTGGAGAGAGAGAGGAGATTTTGATGCAACCAAATGGCCACACATGCCAATTGATCAAGATTCGAAGAGATGCGAGCACACTCCACACATGTGTACAAGAAAAGGATCGCCTTCCTTTTTTTAGCCATCATCACTTTCCATTTTTTTTCAAATCTCTAAATTAGGAAATCTGATATTTCTTTCATATCTTTAGTTTTAGGCAGGGAATAATATTAAATATTTTCTTATCTAAGTATCTTCTTATTTTAGGTATTTTCTTAAATATAGAAAGCTTTGCTACTTAGGTGCTTTCCTATTTCATAGATTTTTAGATTTCATATCTTTTATTACGGATTGTAAGGTTGATTATAAATAGGACTTCTGTCCTATGGAATAAGACAACTTGATCAATATTCTCTTTATGAAATTTTCTTCTTTTCTCTACGGTGGCTGTTGAAGGGAGGGAGAGTGATCTCTAGTTCTAGACTAGAGGACTGTTGAGCTTGCTCACAGTCTTGCAATTGTGATCTCTAGCATCCGGATAGAGGATTGTTGGATCTTTTCCAATCTCTTTATCTTCCTATTGATTTATTTGCTTTCCCTTTCGGGTTTGCATTAGATTCTAAATCTAACCACTGATTTGCACTTGTAGTTCTCCTTTTTGCACTATACATTTAAGTACATGCTCTCTCTTTAATTAGAAGGCCCGTATCAAGCATACACAGGTTCAAGAAAGCACCTTGGTGAGCCCTAGAAGAGCTGTTTTTGTGACTCCATACATGGCCATTGACGCCTCTGGTTGGTATGCTGATATTGAGGAAATAAAAACAACCGATGATCCCTTCCGCAAGTGCGGGGCAGCAGCCTGCGATGGCAATGAGGTGAGAATCCTTCAGGTAAAAAAGCATCAAACTTTGATACAAACAACATTTTTTTTGAATCATACCTGCAAGAGTAGGATGGAAGTCTTGATGTTGACGTCCCAGAGTTTATCTAAGATAGATTCTTGCGTTTCCAAGATGGTATCTGTGGTTGGATTCGCAGCCGCATTGGACACAATTACATCTATATGCCCATATTTCTGCAATATGCAAAATATCAAGAGATTTTTTTTTAGTTATCTTTTGATGTCGTTTATATCATATGCTCCTTGACCCAATTATACATAATTATGTACAGCAATGGAGGCTCCTAAGTCTTTACAGGTGGGACCCATGGTTCAATGATGCAGATTGATGATCTAGTGAGCCCCACTGGCCTACAATGGGTGAAATGACCAGAAAAGTATCCCTGGATTGGAACATTGTCGCCATCCAGCCCCTTTAGAATTTTTCGTCGAATGTGGATCAATAGATGTACTTGTCCTTAACCGTCGATTTTCAAGACCACCAATCGGATGCTTAAAATCGCACCATTGGGGAGGTTTTGAGGCATCATCTATCTGCCCCTGGCCCCATCAGATCAATGATCCAGATAAAGAATTCCTCCGCACCTGTAGAAACTACAAACCAAGGACCCCAAGGCAGCATATAATCCTCCAAGGGTGTGTTTGGATGCACTAATAAATTGAATTGAATTATTTACAGTCTAGTAAAGTCCCCCAAAAAAAAAAAAAAAAAAAACTGCAATTTCTTTGTTTAACATTGACATTGATGTTTGGGCACCAAATTGCAATCATGTTTACTTTCAAAATTGGACTTGAAACAGCAGGTGAATTCAATCCAAAGGATACTTCCTTACCGAGAATACAAGGAAAAGGCATTGGCTTTTTCGCCATTCTCCTCTCGACTAAACTGAATGCTTCTCATTCCAATTCATATGCGTAACCAAACGCAGAAGGAACCATTTGAACTACAAATCGAGATTCTTACCAATATTCCGATCAAGAACAAAAGGGAATCTTCAATGCCTTTTACCTGTACTGTCTTTTGGATGAGATTCTTCCTCTGCTCTGCGTTCGACACATGGCAGACGACCCCGATGGCGTCAATCCCTTGAGACCTGAGCTTGCCAACAGCCTCATCGACGTTCTTCTGCAAATCGGAGGAACCAGAGACTGAGAGTGAGAGACAGAGGCGATAATGTCGCGAAAAATACAGTAAACGATATTAGCACGAAACTTTCGCAAAGATTTTTAAAATATATAGCGAGAATAACTCGGAAAATAGTTAAAAGCTTAAATTATATAATATTTTTATTTTCGGCAAGATTTTCCCGATAATGTCCCGAGAAAAAACCTCAAATTTTTAAAAACTCTTGAGAAATTTGCAGCCAAGAAATTGCAGAGAACGAGATTAGTCAGTATGAGAAAAAGAGAGAGAACCTGCTTGCGAGAGGAGATAACAATGGAAGCACCTTCCGATCCGATACGCTCGGCGATGCCGAAACCGATACCTTGCGTAGATGCTGTTACGATCGCTACCTTCCCTTCAAATCTCTTCCCTTTCACCTTCATCTCTCTCTCTCTCTCTCTCTCTCTCTCTCTCTCTCTCTGCTTTTTCTCCGGTTTTCAGAGCTCTCCGTCTCTCTCTCTCTGTAGTCTCTGGAGAGCTGCTGCTTTCTGAGAGAGACGAAGACCCGTATGCGTTTAATTCTAGATTTCTAGAGGGGTAATTGCGAATCCTCCCCTTACTTTTTCTGAAATTGTAAATATCTCCTCTCAGTTTTGGATTTTATGGGGCTGGTACTGGTCACATGTGGGGACTGGGGTCCACTAATGCGTTCACGGGATCCAAACCGTCCATACGATGCTTCACCACATAAACCCCCCACAGCTCAAAAATCATACTGATCAGATGGGCCACAGCACAGGGAACATACTTTGAGATTTAAGCCCACCGTTGAATAGCGTGTGGGACCCACTGTATTCTTTACATATAATCAAGACCGTTCAGATCATTAATCCAGTCCATATGAACAGTCATACGAAGCTTCAATTTGTTTTGAGACTTGGGTGGGTTCATGTGGAATTCAAGTGTTGGCATCCCTCACAGATCGTTCCCATTTCTGTGGTCCACACAAGTTTTTGATGGGGTTAACTTTTGGGTCATAGGGATTTTTAAAGCTGACCTATCTGATAGACAGGTTGGATGGTGAAAAAATAGTGCATCACGTGGGCCCCACATCTTCCCAGGGACACTCTAGCGAACCCTTAATTATGCACAAGGGTGTACATTGAGTCGAACCGAATCAGGCTAAGCCAGTAGCTGGCTTCAGCTCAAACTTGGCTCCGTTCAGTCCTCGAGCCTAACTGGCCAACTCAGCTCGGTACGGCCAACAGCTTGGGTAAGATTGAGTCAAGTTCGCTTGTGCAGCATTTCCAAAAACACCTGGACTGCACTTTCAAAATTCCACTGTATGTAAAACGGTGGCAAAGGTTTTTTGGTATTTTATCAAACACCTACTAAGCAACATAAAAATCCAAAGAAAAAAGGATATTTGTTTCATATACATACCTTCTTTACCACTAGCCACACTTCATTGAGTCATTTTATCAAACACTTGGTGAGCAACATCAATATCAAAGTAACCAAGTCATCGAGCTGGTTTAATCTAAGTTCGATTCAAGCTAGGTTCAATCCAAGGCGAGTCGAGCCTCAAACTCGACTCGAACTCATTTTTGAGCTCAAAAAATCAGCTCGACTCGGCTTGAACTCAACTTCGAACCGAGTCGAATCCAACTTTTTTGAGTCAAGTCGAGCAAGTTAATCGAGCTAGTTTGGTTCATGTACACCTCTAATTGTGCATATTCTATATTTAGGGTTCGGTCTCTTAACATACTTATCTTTGCAAACTTTACAATTTCACCTTTATCTCATAGGTAACTAGTTACGGAAGTGTGTGCCTATCATAATATGTGGATTAGGAAAATTTCTACCATTGAAACAGCCTGAGTTTGAAAATAATTTTTACGTGCCATCCATATTATTCATAACGTCATTCCTAATGGGATAAACTGAAAACACAAATGTTATCACAATTCAAAACTTTGATGGCCCCACGAATACTTCAACTATAGAAGTTCAATCCTAACTTTTTGGCCCACTTAAATATTGGATACGGCCCATTTTACACCTCATATCGTAAAATGAGCTTACAAAACAGAAGATGGATGTGGATTTCTGACAAACATCATAGGGGCCCCACCTAAATTTCCAACACAGGAACTTCATGCGAAAACTTCACACCAAAGGCTTTTGTAGCCGGATTTCCTCCTAAAGCCTTTCGCATGAAGTTCTTGTGCTAGGGTGCTGTTGGGGCCACAACAATGTCCATGAGAAATCCACTTCGTTTATAAGTTTTTCAAACTCATTTTAAGACGTTCTACAAAAAATGAGGGGTAGCAAATAATTAAGTGAGACATACAAGAGTAAACAGCAGGGATTCAGTGAGCACAACTTAGATAGCAAATAAACATTAAAGTATGGCTCAGGAAATTAAGTTTCAATGGTATGAATTTCTTTCCACTTCATTTTTGATCTCACGTCCTGAATTGAATTTTCAAAACGGATATGCAAAATGAATTTCTCAAATATATTGCAGTGGGCCCTACCCAGCATCCTTGCGCATGAACTTCCCATGGAAGGCTATAGCAGGAAATCCACGTCCGTAAAAATGCTGGGCCACACCTGTATTTTGATTCAGAGCGTGCTTCGTGTTTATCTCCATTTGTGGGGCCCATCTTACCATATAAATGCGATGAATTCACTCAATGTATGGGCCACACTTACCTGACAAAGTTGATCGAGAAAGGCCTATCTGATGAACGGTCCTGATCTTGCAGACGTATACCACGTTGAGATGTAGAGGGCGCTTGTGATTGGCGCATGAAAGGGCAGGCGAAACTAACATTTCTCTTGTCTTAACTACAAAATATTATGATACTCTGGCAGACTGTGATAGACGATACACAGGCACTAAAAGAATTTACATGCGGAATACATATAACCCAAATTCGATCGTCCATAAGCTGGCCCCGCTTTAGATGGTATTTAATTGTTTTTGGTAAGTTTAGATTAGATGATGTCTAATGGACAGTTGACGCTGAAATAATTAACGGTTGCCACTCAACAAACGACTTTTTCTTCTTCTTTAACCAGTGATTACAGTAATATAATTAAATATTATTTTAGAGTTATAATCTTCAACGGGATTACTAATTTGTACAGTCTAATTTAAGTTAGATATATATCACATATACAAAGCAAGAGCCTGCGTATGATCCATCAAAATCCACCGGAGTATCAAATACCTCCTCTATTTACTCCCTCAACGAACATGCAGATAGCAGTATGGCACATACGCAATAAATTCAGGCTGCAATCATGGGATGGCCCAAGATGGATTGGCATACCCATCAAAGTACGATCCTAGCCGTCCGATCATTCCATGGGATGATCGTAACCGTCTGATCATCCCATCGTAGGAAAATGGTAAACGACGAGAAGAATTACGACATTTTCAACGGTAAAGATCGACTTAATAATGCTACGTATAGAGCGGATGCATGCACGGTCCACCGATGTCGTATCATACGCACGCACGCAGCCTCGCATGCATGTGGCTCAATCCAAATCGTCCAAATAGTGGGGCCCACTATGAATGAATTTGACACGCATCAACCATCCTAACAAGTGGACAAGTGTCACCAATCCGTCCGCGTGCAGCACGTGTATGAGATCCGTACCGTTCATTTATTCTGCCACATTATGGGGGGGGCACACACCTACACTAAGATGATCCAAACCATGAAATGAAGGAATTTCTTTCCCATTTTGACAATTTGTTGGACTTTTTCCTATCCTCACCAGATGTCTATGATTGGGATAAAACCTATATAGATGATAGGGCCCATAAAATGAAAGATGAGGATCTTAATGTGGATATCCTATATATTCTTTTCTCATTGAAGAAATGGCAGTGAATGCAAATGATACAAATCACAAAGAGTTTGTATTTTGAGTTATTTAATATGGGAAATGAGAGAGAATAAAACCCAGCAGTGTAGGAATGATTCCTCCCACACATGGTTTTCTCAGACCTGCCCAATCACAGGAGGCTAGCCCAAGTGCCGAACTTCCCATCATGCAGTGGATATTCAATTCCTCTAATGATTTTTATTATTTATTTGGGAATGACAGTCTACAAAAACCTCAAGGGTCGATTGGCACCATCGATTTGGAGGGATTTGAGGGGATTTGATGGGTTTAAATTCAGGGAGTTTTAAATCCACTCGAAGATGGACTTTGAAATTCACGGTGAGAGCTTGGATTACATCTAAAATCCTTACAAGAGTCGCATTAGTAATATGTGTGTCACTAGATTATTAAACTATTGGACACATGGCCCATAAATGATATCCCAAAACAATTAGATTATCAATTGCATCACTATAATTACTTTAATATGATGATCAGTGCTGTCCAAACATTGTCCATTTAAATCAACGGTTAAAAATTATTGGTTAGTGACTAGCACATGATCTTGTGCTTGTGATTGTGGCCCATCCGAGACTTGAAATTTCATCATTTTTGGTCAAAGTATATATTTCAACAGGCTTATTATGAACATTGTGTCAAACATTACATACGTTTACTAATTAGAAATATTAAGTTGATTTACTAATTAAATTCAAACCCCGTAAATATACCATGCTTAGCTACTTTTGAATTAAAGTTGATCTGGCCAAACATAATAGGAGGATTTCAAATCCAGGGGGTTCTAAATTCAGGGGTTTCAAATCCACACTCTCAAACGGGCCCTTAGGATGCAAAGATATATAAGTAAAAGATGGAGAGAGCACCAATAAATTCCAATTTGGACGTGAAGCTAGGCCTAACAAAACCACCAGAGTGGACGTGGATTGCTTGCTAGAGGTTAGATGGGCCCTCTGAGATGTTTACATGAATCCACCTTATCCATCCATCTTGTCAGCTCATATTAGGGGATGAGACCCAAAATGAGGCAGATCATAAACTCAAGGAGGCCACGCCAGAGGGGAAAAAAATACCTATTGATGAAAACTTCATGGGGTCCACTTTTATCATTATATGTCATCCAAACCCTTTATGAGGTCATTACGGTTGGGATGAACTGAAACACAAAAAGCTTTGCTTGATACAAAACTTCAGTAATCATGTGAATGTTTCAACGGTGGTTGTTCAATCTCCATTGTTTCCTCTCATGTAGCCCACTTAAGTTTTGAATCCATCTCATTTTTGGTCCCATGTCTTAAAATGAGCTGGAAAAAGAGATGGACCCATAAATATCACAAAAGGCCCCACCTAACTTCCCATAAAAGCCTTTTACAGACAGTCCGCATCCCCAGGCACATGCATAGAAGAAAAGAGAATGGCTGGAACGACATCCAACCAGCTTCATTTTCTCAAATTGTTTCTTGTGATGGGTGGACAAGATGGCAAAGTGGAGATACTTTTCCAACTAGTTATTTAAGAAAGAGATGTTATCATGCTCTTGAAGCACCTTAAGGTATGGTGCTTCTAGTAGCATTGTTCCACTTAGACAGCAGTCAATCAATCTGAACTGTCAGTCCAAAACACATTTCCTAGGCTACCATGCAAAAAAGAAAACGATAGGCTACCATGCGATTTGGGCCTTGTACTTTCTACAGTCATTTATTCTCCAAGCCATGAATGGGATGGTTACAATCTTGCCTAACATAAGTGATCATTTAGAATCGTTGGGAATCAAGGTGGCCCCAACAAATAGATGGATCAAATGGTTGATTAGACCTATTTTCACATAAACAATCTTGGCCATCGATAATAAAGAGTACTGATCTAATGGTTAATACTTGTCAAATTAGTAATGTTTACATGATAACTCATGAAATGAAAGCTTAAGTTGGGTCATTTTCACACTGGACCCGAGTAGAGTCGCCTATGTGAAGCAAGGGCACACTCGGGGTGGGAGGCCCATGTGAGGCGGGTGGCTCGTGTGAGGTGAGATCCATGTGAAGTGAGGCCTACGAGGAGGATTCAGCCAAGGGCTTAACTTGAGCTATGAGATAAAGGGATTCATTTGCCAACCACCAGGGATGATTAATATAGGGCGCATAAGGGGTTCGGCCAAGGGCCTAACCTAAGCTATAAGATAAAGGGATTGATCCATTACACTATCCGTTTGAGCTTTTAGAGCAGGTGGTTAGTTATTCTGCGTCAAACTGTCCATATGCAAATAGGAGCACTAAAAGTAATGGCAATCTGAGAGCAATGGACCATTTCTCTCTTTAAAAAATTCTCTATTTTCAATTTTTCCTCCTAAAAAAATGAAAATTAAAAGGGAAATAAACTAAAGTTCCACAAGCGTAAGGGAACACCCATAGAAAAGCCTTCCATTTCCATCAAACAATAGAAACCATTTGCAAGGGTGTTGCACTCTATGTCCTCATGGACACGCACACATGGAGAAAGGGCTTGGGCAAAAAGGACACTTTGGTGGAAAGAATCCAAGTAGTTTCCAATCTTGAAAACAATTTTCCCCACCATTACAGTACTCTTAAAACTGTGACACCAAAATCACTATATTTATTCACTTTCATTAGTCCATAAAACCCATGTTTTCCCATGCTGATAAGGCCCAAGTGTTAGTAGACCGTTGGAGGGGTATTTTTGACATTTTCCTCTTAAAAGGATAGCTATTAAGGTTAGTAATGTTCGGATTAAGAGAGAGTTATGATTTTATATGGTTTTTTAGTGTTTTGAGAGCCTCCAAAGAGAGGGATAGCTATGGTTTTTACCATAAGTTATCTCCATCCATGTAATCTTCTCTGAATAATAAATTGATCGTCACTTTGTGCCATGATTTTTTCAACAAGGATTTTCCATATAAAAATTCGTGCGTTCTCTATGTGGTTGCTTGGATGTTTTGATTTCTCTTGTTTATTTCAATTCAGATTAAATTGCTTCTGCAGGACTGGTTCCCCAACATATTCTTTACTTGCTCGTGGATTTTCTATCAACGTTTTCTTTTCTTTTTTGTGGTTCATCATTCTAAGGTTTCTTAAACTTATATGTTTCCAAGAGGTGTTTGAGGTTGAACAACTGGTTTTGTAAGTTAAAATTCAATAACGGAGATGTAGGCTTCGTTACAACCAGAGACGATTGCTAGAAAACCAATTACATGCTCAAATTTTATCCATGATCGAGTAAATACCATGTGTATTGAATATAGACCATTAGTCATATATTCAATACACACACGGTCCATTTGAAAATCAGTCGATTTTTGAGCAAAGGTCCAGGACAGCTCACACTAGGGCCAATCTGACCAATGTCCCCGACCTCAACTGAATGTGTTATGATGCCACATGATGTCCTAGCATTTCTCCATAACACTTACATTCGCAGCGTCTTGCATCAGCTTCAATAGTCTTAAAGTGATAAGACACCTTGTACCCTGTGACTAACTCCAGGTTTATCTTTTGACAAATGCAGAATCAACAACCAACTAAATGAATGCCATTGGAAGAAAGCCACAGGTTGTACAAGCGAGGCTCAACATTAAATGATCTAGACCATTGTTCCGATGAGTCCCAGTTAGATAGACAGCAAATAGGGGGTCAAGGTGAAGAAAAAAAGATGCAGCAATAGTCTACATTCAATATCATTAAAAATAAATAATAATAAATAAAAAGGAGAAAATCTGATGGCTAGGGTCTATCCAAGGTGAGGCCACCTTTCAGGTCAATGATCTAGATCACCAAACCATGGGCCTCACTTCAACTCAATGAGGGAGAGAATATCCTTAGGCCGAGGATCGTGTAATTCCTTATCATTGTGTAGCTTAAGAGGACACTGAATTCCTTACCCATTGCAGGGGGATGATAGAGTGGAGCCTCTGGAATATGGTAGACCCAGCCATATAAATTACACAGTGGTAAGGAGCATCAATCAGGGCCAACCATCTAGTTGTCCCAACTCCCGACAACAGATGGAAAATGTATCCAAATACATAGAGCAGATGATCCTATCCAGTTTTACAAATACTGCTGAGGTTTTAAAAATCTCACAATAATATCATGAAAGATACACTAAACAATATTATTTTTAAAATCTCAGCAGATTTTAACACATCATGTTTGTAACACAATAAAATTGGGAAAATAGTAAAAACCTTAACGAATTTATTATATAAATATATTGTTTAAATTTAAAATTTATTTACTAATCTATAATAAATGTTCTCATATATTTTTATTTTTGACGATAACAAATGTTTTTGTGTATTTATTGATGAGATTTTCCTGATGATATCCCGAGAAAACCCTCAAAGTTGAAAATCTCTCAAGAAATTTCTGGGCCGAGAAACTGCCAATGGCACCTTTTCTCACTATGATCCTAGCCACCTGATAGATGACCTTTGAAGTGATGGTATGAAATAGATAGTTAATGGTTAAACAGTCATTACAGCAAAGTGATCTAATAGGTTCGGTTTTTAAAAAAAGCGCCATCCATGATAGCGAGAAAACCCCGACTGAAACATATCCCAGTAGGTGTTGTGAAGAGATGGCCCTATCATATTCCGGTTCTTCTAGTTCTACCATATCATCGCACATATTCTATATCTTGAGAGGCCACTGAAAGCATTGGGATAATTGGTGGCAATGATGATCTTAACCAACATAAAAAACAAGAAGGCAAAAGAGTAGAGAAAAGATAACGACAGTTGCATTGGAAAATTAATAGTTCACAGGAGACAGCCAATGAATGTAGAGGAGACAACAAGAAGAGACATTAAAAGCCTGAAATCAACTGACACTGAAATCCGACGAATAGAGAGTAATAGATGTTTGTGTTTCCTTTAGAACAAGCTACAATTGTCCTGGACTAATACAAGCATAATCTAGCTTTCAACCAGGATATGATTGATATCCTTAATGCACACATTTGAGTATAAGCATGCCCATATGAATACTTGAATGAGATAGAAAATGGTAGTAATCAAAAGACAGCATAAGCAAGATATACAAATTGCATCGCCACACCCATCAGCCATTCGCAATCTCTTTTCCTTCTCTTCAGCTAAAAATCTTATCATTCGTAAGGATTTCTAAAGTTCTTGAGGAGCTCCGGTATGTCGTATCCCAGCATATCATCAATGGCTTGTATCATCTTTGGCTTCAACTTCTCAAACTTGTCAATACTATATCCACTCAAGACTTCCTTGAAGTGATCGACGTTGGGGAAATCACCTGCTGGTAGATGGAACTCTCTTTGGACCTTATTTCAATGACAAGAAAAGGAAACAGCTATTTAGTGACAGCGCTCCTTGTTTAAGATCTAACAAACATCACCAATTACTTCCAAAGAAATCCATAAGCACATAAATAGGACTACCATTTGGGTTTAGGTAACCCAACAGACCCAACCCCAAGTTCAGGTCGGGTTAGAATCCGAAAAGTCCCACCCAATTTGAAATCAGGTTGGTTTTGGGTTGAGCAAATTTGGGTTAGGTCAGGTCCGTTTATAGAGTTGAGTATGGAGGAATTCATTTTGGGTTCAGGTTGGAATTCGGGTTGGGTCGGGCTGTGGGTTGAGTCCTCTTCAGGCTGGGTCAAGCTCAGGTTGAACCTCAATCTGATCCAAACCACCCAAGATGCACCTCTACACATAACTACCAGAAATTACTCATACACCCTTCCAGCAATGATTCCGGAGCATTTATGTAAGAAAACTCTTACATAAGGTCATTGTCCAGTCAAGCTGTATAATTTTTATCACAAACATATTAGAAATCCCAGATCAGGCCATGCTGGACATTTCATTCAAAATTACATGACGGGTCAGGCCAAGCTCAGACCCACCTTGTACCTTAAGGTAGGAATGGGCATACTCAACCAGGCCAAGCATGGGCCATTTCTAGTCATGCAAGACATGAAAAGATCTATTATTTGAGAGGAAAACATACATTCTCTTTTTTATCGAGCAGTCACTTGGCCTAATCTGCTGTACATGCAGGGGCCACCTCTTAACGTGCTAAATCATCCATATAGCGGGCCTATGAGGCACAAGATTATGCCAAAAATCTCTCCCATTGGATGATCTATAGCACCCAGATGGGAACCCTTAAATGCAGTCCATTGCTTGCAATTTTCAATTTTCATTGAAGGGCTGGAAATCTGATAGGGGAGGTATTAGGAGATATAGCCCACCAGATCAATAGCTTAGACTACCAAAAAGTGGACCCAACCACTACCATTGCTGGTCGACCAAAAAAAGATGTTTCCTTTGAAAGAGCATAATATGATGCCTCACAATTTAAATCAATACAATACATTTCAAATAAAATCACTGAAAGTAGAAATTATCTATTGAAGTGTGATGCATGCAAGATGTAAATGACAACAAAAATAAAAATAAAAAAATGCAAACGCACAAGTACGCGCGCAAACACACACACACACACACATAGAGATCTACAAACCTTTCCAAATTCATCCTCTAGATTATCAATGAGTCGTTGTTGAGTCTTAGCCTTGCCCATCATTGCTGGCATCTCCTTTTTAAGATGGCTGATTATGTATGCATGAATCTTAGCAGCTCTGGCACGTTTTACAAATTCATTGATCTGCAATGGAAGGGGTGATTAACCTCAGTGTCAAAAACATCAACATCAAAATAGATTTTGAAAAAATGAAGATGCAACAGAATAAGGCACATAAAATTCTATTAAACATACTCGGCGGTCGCAAGCCTTTTTAGGAATATCTTTTAAATCAGCAAGAAGGTCGTCTTGCTCCTTCTCAAACAGTTCCTTTCCAATTGGACCCACAGCTGCTTCATTTACAGGTTTGTCATTGAACGATCTGTCAAAGCCAAGAGGTGTTAACCTCAAGTAAGCCAACCTGAAAATCCAGATGAAGGCGACCTAGAGACACTGATCTAGATGGAAGCCTAGAAGGCAGTTGAAACAACAAAAAACCAACCGCCAACACCCCATTCAAAAGCCAGGCAGGTTCAAGACAAGAATGAAATTTTCATAGTAATTGAAACCTAACCAACAAATTTTCTTGATGCAGGACATGCATGTGACTAAATAATTAAGCGAGATCAATCATCAACTTAATCTAAATAATCAAATTTCATAAGCTACGCTAAATCATCAAATATATCAAGAATCAAGCATGTAACTATAAGAAGTTCAGGCCACATATATCAAACTACACAATGCATGACCATTAAATACTAAAAGAGGGGATTTTATGGATGTAGGAAAATCCAAGTAGCATGGGAATTAGTTTAATTTCAAAAAGGAAAAGCTAATACTACCTAGGTTTTGCTCAATTAGGGCCTGTTTGGACAGCGGTATTAGGTTGTATTAAAAGGGATTGCATTACTAATCCCACTTTGAAATTCCGAATGGCATATTTGGAAGGAGTGTGAGATGGGATTAAAATTAACTTTGTAGGCTTTGGAAAATGAGCCTTGTGTTGGAAAGTGTGAGATGGGATTTCTAATCCCATGGATGATGGATTTTTGCTTCATCCAGGTTCAATCCAAATTTAATTTTAAAGTAAATCCTATACATTCCAAACATAGTATTAGAAAACATGGGATACACCCAATCCAGGGACAATACCTTACACATACATTTATTTTAACTTTTACAATTCCATCCACCTTAATCTCACCTAATGCAATTGCCAAACAGGTTTAGGGTTTAGGCCAACCCAGGGTTCATGGGATTTGGGGGAAAAAGTGAAATTAAGGCTTAGGTCGATTAATTGGTAAAGGGATTTTAGGCTTCAGGTTTTAATAGAAGGGAATTGGGGATTTGAAAGGTTGGAAGTTTGGAATTTAGGGCCAATTAGGGAAATTGGGAATCTAGGGTATAAGTGATTTGGGGAAACTTGGATATTTGGGAATGTAGGGTTTAGGTTAGAATTAAGGTAAGGGATTCAGAGGGGTTTCGATGTGGAAGCAAGAAGGAATCAAAGGGACGAAGGGTAGGTTGTACAACCGGATATAGGGGTTCACACGTGTGGTCATATGGTCACACGTGTGGGTTATTTTGGCTAAGGTTTGGGATTTCGAGGGTTGGGTTTATACAGGAGGATGTAAAGAGGAAAGGAAGGGATTTTGGTGAGTTTTGGGGAAATGGGAAGAAGCACAGATGAAAACTTTGATGAAGAAAAAGTAAAAATATGGAAGATAAGTGGAAGCCTCACACCTCCGTTGAATAGGAATGGCCTGTCACCAATCCTAATCTCCAAATCACATAAAGAAAGAAGAGAAACTTTGAAGTTTTTGTGAAGCAATAGCCTAATAAACCTAATATATAAATTATGTCCTTTATGTGCGATCCAACGGTGCGATTGATTAAATAATAATAATAATAATAAACCTAATATATAAATTATGTCCTTTAATGCATAAAACAAAATAAAACCGTAAAATAAACTAAATCCTAATAAAGTAAGAAATAAAAACTAAGACACCCTAAGTCCTAAAGTGTCCACAATCAAGGCAGGCCACAATCAAAAGTGGGTAAACAGTCCAATACGTGCGATCCAATGGTCCGATTGATGCGTGCACTCGATCCAATGGTTCGGAACTCCACAATACGTAGTCCACATGCATCTTCCGAGTGTGGGGTAGTCAAAGATGCACATACCATGTACATGAGGTTTTCTATGATGGCTAGGGATGCAATCTGAACCCCGCATGCGCCATGCAACATTCGTCTAGCCACAAAGAAGGCAGCGTCACTATCCTCCTCTGCTGGTACACTCTAAATGGTCGGATGTCTTCATCATTTCCCCATGTCTCACGTGGGGTGCTTGAAGGTGTACAATGGCACACTTGGCACGTGTGAGGCGCTTAATGATGTATGGTGGCACACGCTGCACATGTACGACTTGAAACATGTGACACATGAAGGGCAATTGAAGATTGAATCGACACATTTACAACCCTTGAAGATGGATGGTGGCAATTGTAGCACATTGGCACTTAGTACATGTATACCACAACCCTCTGGTTTGAGATGCATGTACCATAACATTAACAAACAAGTCTATTGTATTTTTAAGAAGAAGAAAGGCCCTCTAACTCGCAGAAAGTGAGACCAAGTTGCTGTCTCTTCTTTTTCTTTCTTTTTTCCTTTGGTCCAAAAAAAGTAGTCAAACCATGGACGGGTTGTTATTTCCAGACTAAGTAGTCGAGGACTAAACATTTGCAATTTTGCTGCTACCAAACAGCCCCTAACTAGATACAATGAGAAGATAGTAGAACCTTCCTCTTCCCTGCAGTATGTTGCAAGCAAGACGAATGTTTCAATTTGAGCTTGTCAAGTAATAAGCATTAAGAACTTCCTAAACATCATCTAAGAAGGAGGATTTGCCAATTTGATGCCAGGGCTCTTAGAACATGATGAGAATAAATTACACACATGGTTCCAAATCAAAAGTCACCAATGGCATATAAAACATAATAAAATGTGTAAGCCAATAGTATATAAACTCCACTGTAAAATTGCAGAATACGATGCCTGGATATGGACGGACAGGAATATGGGGAGTGGTGACACTGCACATTTTCAAAATTTTAGGACACTGATGCTAACACAGTTATCCCATCTGATACTTCAATACCATGAGAAATTGCTATGAATTAAGAAAACCATGAATCTAATGTTATAGTAGACTGTTAAACCAGGGGAAATTATACATAAAATATAATCCCCCATCCACCATCCATGCAGCAGGAAGAATAGTGGTGGGACTCTTAACCTTGTGGTCCCTCCCAATGATGATCCCCGGCTCGAAAGCCACACCAATTGAACAATCCTAGCCATCAGTTTGCTGCAAATACTCAGTTGAATGTCATTTGTTTACTATTTTTCTCCCAAACATCCTTCTGAAGGCCACAAGTGGATATCTAGGATCATCCAAATTGTGTAATTTTTTAACCATTGCCCATCCACCCCAAGGCCCACTGGCCAACTAGGTGTACTGTCCTAGTACATCGTCTGGCTTGCCTCATGTACAGTGGAAATGGAGGATGGGGGTGTAGGAGGTATCTCATAATATTACAAATATATCATGTAATTCCCATCAAACCACATCTGACAAGTATTCACGCAGCATCCAGTACCTTGTCGGTATTGCCACAGTACGATACCAAGAGCTTTGCTAAGCCCACATGCATTTGCAATAAAGCTCGCATACACACCACACGTCTCAACATGCCATTATAGGTCCCAGTTCTAATCCATCCATTAGAATGGCACCGCTATATTGATGCCCTAGATCAAGAATCGGGTTGATCCAATTATTGGATGTGCTATGGTTTGAAAAACAAATGAACAGCTCTAAAAACTTGGTTGAAGATTTCTAATGCATCCACCTGTTTCCGATATCGGGGTTCACATGCTGAGTGGACTAGATTTATTTTTGGGCAAGCATGTACAATGTAGGACCAACTTGATGGATGCATTCGATCTCGCACCTATACACCAAGCTGCCACGTGGGGCATGCACATTTTCTTTATTGCACATGCACGTGTGCTTAGCAAAGCTTGCCGTAGCGATATCCTTAGCATATACAATATCTGGCATCCTGCGTTAGCAACTCCTACAACTTTAACAAATAAAGAAATAAGCATGTCAGAGACAGACTATACCCAATGTAAACACGCATAACTTCAGGAGTATTCAAAACTTTTCCAAGAGACCACATCAAGGCTCCATAAACTCTCATCAGCTGCAGTAATAAGGACCGGCAAACAAATTAAAAACATTGCTGCCAAGTGCAATTAAGTACAGAGAACAAACAGCAAAATAAGATTTCAGAAAATAAAACAAATCAGAATTTTTACCTGTTGTGTGTCAACTTGGTCTGCCTTATTCAGAACCACACGTATCTTGTCATCATGGCCACGCAGAGATCCAATCACACGCTTGAATTCATCACTGATATCAAGTTTATAAGGATCAAATAAAAGAAGGATAAGATCACACTTCGATGCAAACCACGATGTAATGCCGGTAAAATCGTAGCTGCGCTGCGTCCGTTGCTTTTCTCCAGAAAGGACTCCAGGTGTATCGACAAAGGTGATGTGTTCTAGTAGCTAGGAATACAGAAGAATGGTGAGTTTCTGAAATATATGAATGAATTATTGGTTTTTCATGTTGAGAGCACAAGGAAATCTCACTGAATTTGGCATCTGGGAACATTGAAATTTTGATAAAAATGCAGTTCCAAATGTTGTGAGGCCACTAAAAGGCATGTCTGCTTGCACAGCAATAGTGTTTCCTGGGATACTCCTTTCATCAGGTCCTGACTGTAGAAGAAAAAGAAGTCATGAATTTCAAAATCTGCTCTCAAATTAACACATTCAATTAAATTCATTTTATGAGTAGCTTGACAAAACTAAGATAAAAGAATGCTTCAGATTCTGGAAGTGGTTGAGAGCAAGACCCCAACAACGGTCCCACAGTTTATATTTATGGATCCTTATAAAGCATTTGTCATTGTCAAAAAAAGAGATCTATGAGTGTGATGAAAAGCCCAAACTCAGTCCAATGCCCCAAGGCCCATGTAACCAAATTTCAAGTGTTGGTTGTCATGGGGTTGGAAGTGAAAGAACACATAAGATTTGCACAAAATTCCCCCTCTCGAGGGGTTTTTATTGATCTGTGGAGACTTTTGCATTCCCAGCTAAGATATTACAAAAGCCGGCAGGCCTTGGAAAGTTTTGATATAAGGAGGAATTCACAGATCCTCCAGATATGGAGCTCATAGTGCTTTGAAACCAAATACATTACCACAATGGAATCTTCTTCAATAAGGTCTAGAGGGTAAGCTACATAAGCAATATACTGATTCCTCCCTAGCAACGCACTCAATGTGGTAGCATCATCCTTTGTAATGATCGAGGCTTGTAAGTCCCTCAGTCCACATAGTCCAATAGAAGATTCGGTAGCTACCAAATCCCCTGCTTCATCAAGCAAAACTACAGTTTGAGGAGTTTGAGTGTTTGCATTCACACCAAGAGAGTGATCGCGTGCGACTGTCTTTTGAAGCACTAAGACATCAAAGACAAATTGTTGTTGATGTACTTCTAGCTTTAGGGAGTTAAAAGTGAAATATGGATGATAGTGTACCCAAGCAGCAAGGGGTGATGTGACTGTGAACACATTGTTTTTATAGAAAGTCCATCAAGACAGGTTTTCCCTGGAGAGATGGCCTAGGGACAGTGATGCCTCTCTAGGGCCACCTGATATTGGTCTAATGGGATATAGTCTGGGGAGATGTACATGGTTGGGACCAAAGGGTTGGTGTGTTAAAACTGACACTAGCATGACATCTTATAGGGCATGTGGTACTCTCCTTTTTTTTTGAAAGGTAACAGGGCATGTGGTAATAAAAGAAGAAAGATCCTACATCAATAGGGCTGTCAACAGGCCAGGCATAGGGTTGGCTTTGGCCTGGATTTTGAACTGTTTGGGCCAGGCCTGACGGGTGCCTAACCAAAATTTTGATTTTGCTAAGCCCAAGCCCAGCCCGACAGGCGACAACCCCGTATGTCTAGATGCCTTGTCAGGATCCATTTAAGAGAGCATGGTTGAGTGCTATTGTTGTTGACATGGATCCTAGTGGTTGAGCTTGGCAAGTTGGTGCCTTTTGTGAAACATGTCTTGGAATGGGCCCTATGCTCACGAGCATGAACACAACAGCGTCCTAAAGATAGTCCCCTAGATATGGCAACTATGTGGTTCAATGCATTGGCACATGCAAAGAGGAGTCCTGTGGCATTCAGGTGATTCGGATCTGTGTGAGATATAGATCTCAGCAGATGCATGGTTGGGTGATGCAGGACAATTAACCACTTGCTCTAAAAGCTCGAACTGTTAAAGTATGGCGAATTAATCCCTTTATCTCATAGCTCAGGCCCCACATCTTATGGGTTAGGACCTCAGCCGAACCCCCTTCGTGGGCCCCAAATCACATGGGCCGCCCACCCCGAGTGTGTCCCCGCATCCCACGGGCTACCCCACTCGAGCCCGGTGTGAAATGTGCATTAATCACCCCTGGTAAGGAGTCTCGAACACGAGACCTCCCCCATGGGCCCCAAATCACATGGGTCACCCACCCCGAGTGTGCCCCTGCATCCCACAGGTGACCCCACTTGAGCCCAGTGTGAAAACACCCCTGCATTAATCACCCCCGATGAGGAGTCTCGAACACGAGACCTCCCACTCTGATCCCAATTTGAGGCAGGACAATTAACCACTTGCTCTAAAAGCTCGAACTGTTAGAGTATGGCGAATTAATCCCTTTATCTCATAGCCCAGGACCCACATCTCATGGGTTAGGACCTCGGCCAAACCCCTTTTGTGGGCCTCAAATCACATGGGCCGCCCACCTCGAGCTACCCCACTTGAGTCTGGTGTGAAATGTGCATTAATCACCCCTGGTAAGGAGTCTTGAACACGAGACCTCCCCTGTGGGCCCCAAATTGCATGGGTCACCCACCCCGGGTGTGCCCCTGCATCCCAAAGGTGACCCCACTCGAGCCCGGTGTGAAAACGCCCCTACATTATTGGGTGCATAAGGAAAAGCCCGTGGGGCAAGTGTCATGGCTAACACAAATGTATAGCTCAATCCACTTGTAACTTCTATGTGCATGCTACTGTATAGTACTATGCACAATAGTGTCATGGTGTTGAGACATAAAAAGTATCGTCTCGGAGTATGGTTCAAAATGGGGTTACATCTGAAGCTTCAAGCATGCCTAAGTATCTTTCAGAAATAAAGATTGAAAAAAAAAAAAGAATAAAAAAAGCAAAGCCTGTGTTGATTGCACCCTCCTAATAGTAGAGGGTGCAGAATTTGCAGATCATTGTAATTCCTATCACACATCAAGGGCATGCCTTGTTTATAGGAGACCACTGTGCTTCAAAGGCTTGTTTCAACCATTGCCTAGTGGTGGTGGCTACGGCTGTCAACGGGTCTGGCATGGGGTAGGTCTTGGCCCAGATTTTGAACTATTTTGGGCTGGGCCGTCGAGCCGGGCCTATTCAAAATTATGACAAGCCCAACCCGGCCCATTAACACCCTAGTGGTGGCTGGAGGGTGTGTTGTGGTAAAATCAGAGTATTTTCCCTACTGGATAGGACAGTGTGGATCATGCTATGTCCCAGTGCACGCCTTCATGAGACAAGGGAGAGCAACTTGTCTCTATAGGGCGCACCACGTATACTTGTCAACCGGCCATAGAAAGCTTCTTCATCCAATGAGAGTGCACCACAGGCTAAGATGGTTTGCTAGTACAAGACACATGTCACCTGTTGGTTCCTTTAGCCAATCGAAGCTTGCCACATGTCCCATAAGCTTCTGGACCCTCTGGATTTTGTCTATAGATACCATCGCATGGGTTTGAGAGATGAAGAGAATTTTTGTTCTCAAAGTTGCCTTCGAGAAATCCCTTCAAAACTCCAATGTGCATCGTTCGTTCCAAGTAAAAACCCCAAGGCATTTCCATTCTTGCACCCAAGGAAATGAAAATACCCAAGGCACCTCCATTCGTGTGCCCAAGGAAAACTAAAATCCCCAAGCCACATCCATTCTCATGCCTAGGTTGGGCAGAATCCGACCCGATCAGAAACGAACCGAAGGCCTAGATCGGTGCAATTCGAGTAGGACCACTCAAATCCGATCGTACATCGGATCAACTTTGGATCGTGGTCAATCCAGACCGATCTGACCCGAAATCCGATCTGAATGGATCTGATCCGATTCGGTTGGGTACTATATAAGTAATACTTTTTATTTTCATTTTTTTACTACCCGCCTCACCTGAACTAAATCCTAATCCCTCCCTTCTCTTTCTCTACCCGAACGGCGCTGTACCCACCCATCTCCCCTCCTTTCTCTCCGCCTTTCTCTCCTCTCATTATTTCTCTCCTCCTTTCTCTCCTTCTTTCTCTGTAGATTTCCCACCTCTCCTTCTCAGTTCAGGTCAGGCTAGTAAGGATCCGGATCGGATCGAGTCAACCCTGCTGGACTCAGTCCTGGATCAAATTAAGTTCGGGTCAGGTTCTTAGAAAATTTGGATCAGTCGAGTCGGACCGGTCCGACTCAACTCGATGCCCACCTCTACTCATGCCTGGTGAAGTAATTAACAGGGTTGTGGTCCATTCAACCCCTTCACAAGGCAGCAAGATGATCTTCATTTCATAGATCACCAACGTAAATGATCTTGTCTACTGCTCGCGCCCTCCTAAAAGCCAATCACAGAGGGCATTCTATCTATTGCTCGTGCCCTCTCTGGAGCTGGCAGTCGAAGCTAGTATAGTGTCCACTTGTGCCCTCACGGGGCGTGGTTGCGAGCAATGTTGTCAAAATGGTTACTGTATTGCAAATTGTAATAGGAGTTGAATCTTATCGAATTGCAAATCGTAAGATTTTTGTATAATTTTCTTAAAATTTTGGGGAAAAAATGAAAAATATAGATAAATCAGAAAAAATTTAAAACTCATCAATCATCCTTTGCCATTAATATGCACTAAGCAATACCAAATCATGATAGTGTTAAAGGATTCTTATCTTTCTTTAATCCTGTCTTTCAAGAAATTTCCTTTGAAAAACACACAAGGTACCTTTCTTGAATGTAGAATCACGTTGGAAAAGCGGCATTTGATAGTGTAGACTGACGAAAAAAGATATTTTGATTTCTAAACATCATTCCACAATACACATAAGTCAACATGATTGTTACCATCCACAAAAACATTCCACATAAGTCATACATCAATGGGGTGTTTCGACTAGTTAAGAGGTAAGAAATCATTAAAAAAAAAAAAAAAAACTCCATGATTTTATGTTGAAGACAATATATATAATATAATCTCTTATAAAGAACAAATAGAATAATGTATCTTTTCTAAACGATTCGTAAAGCCTCCACCAATTTAAAAAGATAAAATGAAAGTCGAGTGAAGCTTAAAATAAAAGAGAACAAGTATAATTTGAATCATAATTCAGGATTTGAATCGTAAATCATAGGATTCAAATCATAGAATCATAGGAGTCATATAAGAAGGGATTCAAGGTGGCAATCAAATTGTTTTGCTTAAGATTCGGCTAAAATCGTATATAGTAAATCGTAGGATTTCGACAACACTAGTTACAAGTGCCTCTATTATGGTGGCCTTGGTCCTTCTTTGGGCATGGCTCATAACTTCCTATGCCTACAGTTCACACCCTCTAGAGATTATTTACGGCTAGTGCCCTCTGGAGATAATTTGTTGCTAGCACCCTCTTAAGATTCTCATAGTCCGCACCCTCCGGGGTACATGCATCACCAAGCTCTTTGAAGGCTATCCACAGCCTTGTACGCCCTACACTCTCTATGGGCGTGGGCCATATGCCTTGTGCCCTCTGCAGTACCCCACAACGTCCTATACAAATCACGCACCTTGTCCCCTCTGTGGACTATGTTGTCAGCATCCTTTGTTGCCATCCTACCTAGCTTAGAACGGAGTTGTCTCACCCTTTTCAAGAAGTCAATCAGATAGCCCGAAAAGCTATGATTAGAGCTGTATACAAGTCGAGTTAGCTCGGTCAGCTCACTCGACTCCACTTGGAAAAGCTCGACTCGCCTTGGCTCGAAATTGGATTCGGACCGAGTTGAGTTGGTTTTTGGAGCTCGGAAAATTTTCAAGCTGAGTTCGAGCTTGCCCAAACTCGACTCGACTCAACTCAAACCCCAACTCGGATTGAATCAGCTCGGTGACTCGATTATTTTGATCTTGATGATCCTCGTTGAGTGTTTGATGAAATGACTCAACGAAGTGTTGTTTCTTGAACTGCCCTCATATCAGGGTATTCTTAAAATCGACATTCGAGGGAAAATTAAAGAAACAAATCACCACAACAACAAAAAAAACTTTATATTGTAGGATTGCCCTCATATCTTGATCTTGATGTTGCTCGCCAAGTGTTTGATGAAATGCCTGCAAAGTGTTGTTACTGTTTTGCATTCTGTGGGAGATTGAAGATGCATTCTATGTGTTTGAGAAAATGTCGCATGGGCTCGAACTGGCCCGAGTTGCTGACCAAACCGAGCCGAGTTGGCCAATCAAGCTCGAGGACCGAGTCGAGGTTGGCTAGTGGCCGAGCTGAGTTCGAGTTGGGGTTGGTTGTTGGTTGAGCCAAGTCGAGTTGTGCCAAGCTCAACTCAATTCGAGTCGTGTATAGCCCTAGCCATGACGCTCGTATTAGAGCACTTCATATGCCATTATGCTTATTGTTCAATCATCTATCATGACTCCTCATCCACAAATGATGCTTACCAATTGATTTGAGCCCATGCTTGCTCATAAGGTGATCAAAGCTTACTATAATGCCTCTTATGAGTGAGTGCCAAACCACCATATGGTGCACTCTCTTTCCAGTATAGCATCCATGATGCCCAAACACATTAACAATGTCAAACACTATCCATATTATTAATCTCGTTATGCAGCAAGGCAACCGGGGTTGCTTGCCTCCCATTATGTAATGATGCGTTCTCCATCATAAACATGGCTCGATGCTACTTGTCTCGAAGATACACATGTTGAACATGAATATTACCACATTTCTAGATCCGTCCATCTGAAATTGATGGCATCATGAATTCTATACTAGAGAGATCATCAATAAGATGGTATACTTATATATGTCGTCCCACCATGTGAGGGGCACGGAACCCAAATTGATTGATGACAAACATTGTGTGGATCGTTTGAGTTATGCTCTGAGAATGAGGAGCTATAAATATGACATGCATTCTTCACATTGCATTGCAGTCATTATTTCTTCCTATTATTATACAGATCATAATTTATCTAATATTGCCTTAAGGTCAAGGACTATTCTATGTAACGTAATTAAGGGCTTGTGCCAAACTATAGCCTGGAATGTAGTAAGAACCCAAATTAATAAAAGGCTTAATAAAGACCCCTCGACTATATTAGCTCTTCACTATTTCTATGTATGTTGATAATGGTTGTGAAAGTTCTATGGATGCCTATGAAATTTCCATACCCATCAAAATTGATGTAACCACATGGCTAACACAAAAGTGCCGTGACAAACATCAATATGTTGCACCTAGTTGATGTACTAAAACATCCAGCCATATGTGTCTTGGTTTGGCACATGAGATAGGTCCATGATTGATCTCCAAGCCCTATGAGAGAGAAAAACAGACCTCTAAATTAGGGTATCTTTGCAAGTGCAAAAAACAATATTCGCCCATGAATGGTAGACAGGCATAGTGTGCCGTAACGGCCATTACATAAAGGTAACGGTAGCAACTGTTACATGTTTCAGGCTCGTAATAGAAAAAATTACCCATAACGGTTGTTACAGCCCTCGTAATGGCCCATTATGTCACCCATAAAGGCTGTAATAGCCCCGTGGCAGTCCATTACGGAGCGATACGAGCTTTTCGGGCTTTTTCCAATAGAGAGAGAGAGAGAGAGAGTAACAGCCGTTATGGGAGCCGTAATGGCCATGACAGCCCGTATCGTAAAGGTAACAGTGGTGGCCGTTACAGCCACCATTACCGTTACGAAATACTTTGTAAACAAGTGCCATTTATAACGATGTACGGTTGAGTGAAGTTTAGTGCAATAGTCCCTATGAAGGTGAAGGGAAAACTGATTGTGCGCATGAATTAGAGATCTAAGGATCTCTCAGATGAACAAACATGGACGTGTTTAGTACTTGGATCACAAAAGCAAATTGGGGTCTAAAGTTTGCCAAGGTGGGTTCAAGTGTAGTGTTATGAGTGACACAAAAGCAATAGCCTTCAACAGTCTACTCTAGCCCCATGACCATCCCAAGAATTGTTTCAAGGTTGTAAGTACTAAAGGTCCAAAGGAAACGTTCATAAGACAGATGATTTTTCATCTGCAAGGGATTTGTAAGGAAACGACTCCAAGCTTACAAGAAGATAAAAGCATCTTCTTAGATGATCTGTCGTGAGCAAAGAAGAATCGAAAGGTTCTTTAGCCAATGGACCTTCTCCTAGCAATGAAAATAAGTGGGCCTCACCAAGGCATCAAGTGCCCATTGGACAAATGCTAGGGTGTGAGTAACTAAGGTTAAAAGTGGTAACCACCAAATAGTACAAGAAGAAAGTCTATCCTTAAAGTGAAGGCCACATGCCTCAACCTCAAATTGCAATTAGCCCGATAAAGCAATTCATCCCACAAGACTAGATATTTTTGTATCACCGACATCGCATCAAACTAATGGAAAATTGAACTATGGAATAAAGGACCACTATAGTACATCATATTAATCCCCGTATGAAACCATTAGTCTGGATGGAGAACAAAAAACTCAACAAGGGAATAAGGAATAAAAACTATGCAAGCCTAAACACATACAAACTCATGAATATGATGACTTCTAGTTCAATTGCTAATCTCACTTTTATGCATCTCCCAAAAAAAACTCCATTCTTTGGGGAATCTAACTCCCGCAAGAAAGTACATAACCCATTAACCCTTCTTTGTTGAAAGAAGAAGGTAGCAATCTATGAAAGAGATAGGGCCCCAAGAATTCTAGAATCAAGCCCTTCTCAATGATTGCTTCAATGGAATTTACATGGGATCTACTCTTAACGCCCAATTGCCAGGTATTTTAAGGCATTTTGTCAATGCCCAACTCATCCATGATCAAAACCAATCCAAGTGGTTGAGTTACAAGATTTGAATGGGTCGTGTTGGGTCCTTTTAATATGAAAAAAGAGGGGGAAAGAGAGAAAAAAAATAGAAAGATATATTGATGCAATCCAGTTCTCATGTAGGAATCCTCATATGTGTACTCAAGGTGAGCTACAATATGAAGTTCCTTTCACCAAATTCAATGTTTGACTAAGGGTACTATAGGTATTTACTTTCTTTCTTTCTTTTTCTTTTGATAGTTTATGTAAATTAAGTAAAAGAGGTTTATGGGGTTTTTTAGACATTATCAGAAACTGACTCTAGACTTGTTATTTTCTTTTAAAATGATGGTCAAGATTGGATATAACAAGGAATTGAGATTGCTTAGCATTTTAGGTTCAGCAGCTCGTGCTTTCTTATGTGGTCATGTTATTCTTTGCTTTGAAGTTCGGTGCTTTTTGCTCCTGAAGGGATCATAAACTGTTGGAACAATGTGTATCTTGTTGATGACTAATGACATAATTTATGTTACTATTGACAATTATTTGCTTTGCTATCACTTTGACATACCTCGTTAAATATTAAATTTTTACAACATAATTTTTTCAGACATTCATCACTTTCCGATATATTTTCCAATGTCGATTCACAATCATGTCAACGGATCAAGCAAGCTCTAGCAGTTATATCTATAGATCAATAATTTATCAAGCAGCTTTAAAAAATAAAATAAAATAAAATAAAAAAGAAGGAAAGAAAGTGTCCACTGCAAGCATGCTATAAGAATAGTTATTCTATGTAGCTAAACTTATGTCCGTAGCAATAAAACTCTAAATACAAAGAATTGCAGGTTGAAAAAACAGAAGATTTTTTTCTTTTTTTCAAGGATACAAAATAAAGGTGGATTATCGAAGATGATAACCATCATGAAGAACATATCTTGATAAAAACTGGTTACATATCAATTTAAACAAACCAATATTTTCAGGGTCAGGAAGGAAATACAAAAGTAGCTATGAAATACCATAACAACAACGAATCTGTCAGTCGTAGGTTCAGGTCCGATGTGAGCTCCTGCTCAGAGCAAAGGAAATGGTAAGCACATGTGCTCTCTTTCTTTCTTGCAGAAGAAAAGTGACAAACAAATTAAAACAAATAGTTTAATCTACCTGGATAGCTGCTTCGTAGCAAATGTTTAATGAATGTTGTTTTTCCGGTGGAATACTGGCCTAACAGCATAACCATGGGCTTGGCATCAAAATCACTGCTTGTCTGCAAAAGAAGGGAGCGATAAGAAAGCCATGAAAATGTATTGAAACTTAGTATGTAGAATCCTCAACATCAACTTGCATAACTTTTCTCAAAGAATGTCCCAAGTATAATTTCTAGGGGAGGTAAATGGCATGAGCTGCACTAAGACAAACTGAGACCATATCGATCCAAGGTCCAACTGTATGTTCAACTCACCAATAGTGGAGAAGCAAAATCGTTGAAACGATAAGTAACTTCCAATGGCTGCAGTTTTTCAATGTATAACCTCTTCAAGCCATCAACTATTGACGTAACAGAGCTGAGAGGCATCTGAAAATGCACAGAAGTATAAAAACAAATTATCATCTAAGAAACCAGATAAGGGATAGAAATATTTTTATACTGAAATAAACAAAGATATGATAGAAGGTGCCTACAGTGTGGATTCTGCAAAAAGAATCACCCTAGGTAGTACATGCAACTATGCAGTAAAAACATTCTATGTGGCGAACAGAAAGAGTCAAGATTGAAATAGCAAATATGAGCCGTATGCATGGACTATCATAACATTAGGAGCATCAAATGAAATCGCCACCAGATTTAAATATCCAAATATGAAAATTGCATGGAAGATGTTAACTTTAATCCAAAGTTCTAAACCGCACACCAATATGGTCCTTAGTATCACAAAGCAGGAACAGGTAGGACCAGTTCTCAAATAAGGTAACCTGAAAGAATACCTTTTTTACAGATTTTGAGGCAGACCACAGGAATGATGGTGTTTGTGGCTGAGGAGTTACTGCATTATTATCAATGAGCCAAGTTGAGAAAAAAAAAAAAAACAAAACAAAACAAAAAACAAAGAACCAACATCATCAATTGCCCACATCCCTGTTAAGCAGAAGTTTCCTTACAATTTATATCAGGATCACTTATTTTCAATGAAGGCTTACTTTTCTGAAAATAATCGACATATAAACAAGTTAGAAGAGCCATCCATGCAAAATACACTGCAAGTGAAGGAGAGAAAAATAAAATCGCCTACGTACAGCTATTAATGTATCCAAACCTTCCATCACCGGAGGTTCCAAATGCTCCAAATCTACTGCAATTGAAAGATGTAGGATCAGCATGCTTACAACAGGTGATGAAATGGTCTCATTTGATCAAATTATAATTGAATCAATCATTTTCAGCAATATATGTCCTTAAAGAACCAAGGCAGCTTATATTTCCATGTTTACCTGCAGTAGTAAGCATGTCCTGAGTAATTTCATGTCCTGCTTGCGCCAGAGCAATTAGCTGATCATTCCAATGGGGTTACAAGAGATTGAGAAGGACCATGAATCAAGTTTCATACGAACATTGATATATAATGCAAAGAAGAGTTTTGAGGCAGTACCTGCATTGCAGTAATGAACTCTCTGAAACCGAGAAATCCTTGACGCTTCAAGTCTGCAATCGCCCACACCTTTGGCAGAAAATTGCCGAATTAATAGGGCAATACAAGTAAAACCCAAGTAACAAGAATGGAAGGAAAAGAACAGAAATCATCACTTCATTCCCTCTACAACTGAAAATTTTGCATGACAGAAGGAATAAACCATACATTCTTTTTTTTTTTTTTTGCAAACTTAGACTGGAAACAAGGGAGAACATGTTAACCAATCATGGAGGAGAAAGTCTTTCCATATATTGTCCATTCATGAGAATGGCAAAACAAAAGAAAGCAGATGATTGCTTAATAACAGCGCCATGCTGGCTCTTTGTAAAGCATATGGAGCATACCTCAAGAATAAACATTCGCAGCTTCAAAGTTGCCACTGTACACTTGCCTACCATGGCTGCAGATAAGGGCACCACATTTACCAACTCGAGTTCATTTCTACAATTCCTAATAAAGGAAATGTGTATACTTATCAAACATGGTAGGAAGGGTCCTTATTGGCCCAATAGCCAGAAGAAGAAAAAAAATGTAGGCAGAAAAGATTCTATGAGGATAACAGTACCTACCTTAAAAGATCCATAGCCACCCTACTGAAATCTGATAAGGTACAAAGATTCCAAATTTCAATTGAAGAAAGAAGCTTCTGTCAAGATTAAATAGACATTGGAGCATGTCTAGGCGGGCGCTAAATACCAAACATTTTGGAGTTCGTATTCAAAAGGACAGGAATCTAAAATCTGAGCTGTTTGATTTTCTCCAAAAATTCATGGTGAGGGTCAAGATTGATGCAAAAAGGGATCATTTCGTTATATTACTTACATTTAGCCTCCAGGACTAAACAAAACAGATGTGAGCTATCCTCTCCAATTTAATAGGCACTGAAAGTGGATAGGAATTGTAGCAGTGACACCAGGTTGTGTTGTAAGGGGTATGAGGATGCCCATAAGGAGAATTGCATCATTTCTTCATGGGGAAGAACTAGAATACTCGGGGCCACTTTGGATCATCAACAAAATGCACAGTATGGGTGATCTTCTCTGCAAATGAGAGTTGAAGGAAAATGGGTCCTCATCGTTATCATTCAACTCTCATTCTAGGGTGCTTCTTTCTGACAGGAGCATTTAGTACATCCCACCATCCACATTCTAGGGAATGTGTCAAATGGTCCCACTCACCCAAAATGTGGATACAATGCTGTGAAAATGCCACCATACAAATTCTTGAGTACATCAAAACAGAACAATAATTTCTTCTAAAAAATGCCAACTTCATTGCACAAAATCTAAAACAGCACCTATAGGCAATAGTAGTAGATGTATTTTGTAAGAGAAAGGGGAACACCTCCTGCTGTAATGCTTGAAGGCATGGGTTTAAGTTTCAAAATATCAGCCAATGGTCAACCATACAGCCAATATTGATCTATTTTTTGAAAGAGATAAAAAATTCGAAAGATTACTTTTATTTTGAACTTTGCTAGAATATTTGTGAATGACTGGATTTTAAATGCTGCAGTACAAGCAGCTACTGAGCACTTAATGGAGCACAACCCAATGGATAAAGTACAAGACGACTTCTTGGACAGTGGGTCCATATCAAAAACAATGGTGAATTGACTTGATTTTAATACACAAATAGCAAATGTGCCAATGTAGCAATACTAAAAGAACTGAAAGTACCAGTTGATGATCAATTCCACCCTTCGAATTGCCACAAAGTTGATAACTAAGCCCAACTTTTGCACCATGGCATAATACCAACAGCCTCTTGGTTTCTGGTATATACTAGAACAATATAAAGGAGGATCACCCTACTAACATCAGTAACTAACGAGCCCAATAATAAATAAGTAAATAAATAAATAAATATAACTCAATTTAATTCGTTGTTCCATGTCATAGGTTCGTATGTATGACCTTGTAGATCTTTATAGTTTATATACACCATAAAACTGGTTAGGAATCGTCTAGAATAAAGCCAGTTTAAACTACTATTGGCTCACATATTAATTGCCAACTCAATCTAACTTGCAATAGCAAGAAAAAATAATAAATAAATAAATAAGGAAATCTAAAACAAAGAATCCAATAAAAGAGTCAAAGCCTTACTAAAATGGGTGCTTATACAAACCATGTGGGGCTTTTGGACTTGTAAAAATGTACAAAGCCCTTCATATACTATTACTTAACAAAGCCCTTTTTTTCTCTCTTGTACATTCGTATATAATTCATTATTGAGTGTCACATTGGACCAGTCAGCAGGCCCCACAGTCCAACCAGTTGACAATCCGATCCATCCAATTGGATCTGTAGGTTGGTCTGATAGATCCATTGATTTGGTCCGGATCTTCGTCATGATCCTTGATCTAGTCCAGATCTCCAGTCAGGTCAATCTGGAACTTCGATGCAGTCCATATCTTCAATTTGGACCTCTAGATTAGCCTTATATTCAGTCTGGACCCTTGGATAGGCCCAGTTTTCAATCAGGCAGTAATGCAGTCCAATCAGGACCCTGGTTGGATGATTCGGTAGCCTGGATGCATCACGCATTCTAACTCACTGCAGGTTTGTCTTACCAATTGCTATGGCTGTGCAAAAATGAGAAGCAATGCACAAAATCTACCACATTGAAAAATACGGATTGTAAGAAAGATGTGAGGAAAAACAAGAAGAACAGAAACTGTTAAAATGGAAATATCATTTGTCATGAAGAAACAAGATTAAAGTTGCTCTACAGATTATCAAAGTAAGACCAAAAAGGAACCCTTTAGTCAGTGGGCCAAGGGGCCAATCGCAACAAGTGCATGAGACTTCCCAGAACTTTAGCGCACAGTACCCTCCATTGTTACATGGAAACAACACACCATGATCAGAACCACTCATCTAGGAGTGCCCTATGGATGGTCCATGGTACAAAAATGATCAGACCATACCATCAATACCTGCAAAAGGGCCCGTTTAAAACCAAAGGGCCAACAGCTCACAGTCAACGAGCAGAAGGCAGATTAACCAGATGAGGAATTATGTGATACATGAGCCAAAGGGTCTTCATTTCGAAAAGGCCCATTGACTAGGTGATTAATTATGTGATACACAAGCTGCATCTTTGCATATATACATGAGTCTTTATTTTTTACAAGTCGAGCCCATGGTTTGGTACTCTAAACCATTGATCTAGTGCTCCCCTCTAGATGGACAATGCCCCGAAAGTCTCCTCTCATAATCTTTCAATTGGCCTACAAACAGAATTAAGAAGAGAAGTGCAGAAATGGCCCACATTCAACTGCAAAAAAAGTCCTGGTATTGGTAGTGAAGATCTTCCAATCTAGGAGATGTTAGGGGTGGGATCCATTCAATGTGGATGCAACAGAACAGTGGTCTGGAAGATGGGCCACCCACTTGTCACAATTGAAAACCAACTATACAATGCAAGATGTGGGTCCTGTATCATGTAAGAGAAAAACTCGAATACTCTAATAGAGTCTAAACTGATTGCCCTGAGTCCACTGACTGGCCAATTAGTGGATGTCGAATGGACGGTTAGAAAACAGTCAGCAAACTGAACCCAACAAATAGTATCCATTAATCAGAGGCTAGGATCATCCCATTAATCTGCAATTAGGGTCATCACCTATCTACAGCGGGTCCCACAATTTCGACTGTTTCATTTGATTTACATCCATGCCACATGTACAACTTCGGAATGTACAATTTGAACCATCACTGTCTGCCAGAGCATCAAATAACAACTCATCTAGGAGAACTTAGGGGAAAGCTCCATCACTATAGCACACAATAGAAGAATGGTCTGGATTATCAAACCATGGGCCACTTGCCCAGATTTATAATAATAATAATAAACAGGGGTTTTGTATGATATAATCCCTGTGACTAGGTAATCAGGATCATATGAACAGTTAGGGCCGACCAGGTGACGGGCCAGTCACCGAGAAGGAATGCAGGTTTGGTGGTGTGAAGGACCGCTGAAAATAATATAGAAGGGGGAGGATGAGAGAGGGGAACCTGTTTGAGTTCTGGGCGGGATAGCTTGGACATGGCAAACAACTTTGTGGCATCGTTCCCGGTAATCCTTCCGTCGTTATCTGGAACAACAAAATCCATGTTTTCAGAGAGAAAAACGCAGATTTCAGAGGGGGGAGGAGAGAGAGAGAGAGAGAGAGAGACCTGAATCTGTATATGAAAACCATTCCTGATAGATCTTTTGGTGCTCTTTCGAGCATGAAGAGATTGGAGCAGAGAGGATCTCCATGGTCGAATCGCGAGAGAGAGAGAGAGAGAGAGAGAGAGAGAGAGAGAGAGAGAGAGAGGCTTTTTTTCAAATTTGGAATTTGATGAGAATGGGGAGGGAATTTTCTACTGACGATTTTATAGGGAGGAATTATTATTTGATGCATGTCCGGTAATCTTTGAACAATACACACCCGTCTTTAATTTTCAAAATGTGGGGCCTCTTTTTGATAATCCGAACCATTGGTCTGTTGAATCCTACCTTTATTATATTATAATATAAACATTTTCCGTATTAAAAATTTCACATACCAATATTAGGACTAATTTTAGTTGAACGTGGACCCTTGTATTTCTCTTCCTTACTATCTATTTGTTGGCCAAAAAAGGGATGCTCATTTTGTTGGAAATAACTTAATGTGACAAGAAGCTAAGTGGCCCCACCGTAATGCTTGTTAGAAATCCTTTTCTACGTCATGTTAAGACGTGGACTTAAAAATAAGGCAGATCTAAAACTCAAGTGAGCAGCACCCAAATAAACAGTGAAGATTGAAAATCGTACCTTGAAGCATTTGCTAAGGCCACAAAAGCTTTGGATCAAGCTTAATAACTTTGTGTTTTCAATTCATCCCGTAGGAATAATCTTATAAACAGTATATATGAACACAACATAGGACCTAGGGAAGTTTCAATGGTAGTCATTTCCGAACTTACTTTTTCCTATTATGAAACCTACTTGAATTTGAATTTTAGATCTACCTTTTTTTTTTTCCATGCCCTACTATAATTTGGAGTAAATTTCTAACAAGCACCAACTAACTACTTAGATTACTTATGAAAAGGAAGCTAAGTGGGGTCCATCATGATGTTTGTGAGAAATTAGCATTATCCATCCATTTTGCAATATCATGTTAAGACATTGGGCCAAAATGAGTTAGTCTGAAACTCAAATGGACCACACGACTGAAAATACTGAGTCCAAAACTCAAGTGGGTCACATGACAAGTATCAATGATGATTAAACTTGTTTCCCACTTATGGTGGTCCCCACTTAGTTTCCCTACGATGCTTACACCCATTTTCCGCACCCTAACATGGGCTAATGGAAAGCCGTCGCATGTTGAAACTATATGAATAGTATTGGTGGGAATCTTACCCGCACTCAAAGGAATCCTGGATTGATCTTTCTTTATCGACATGCATTTCATTATTAATACGAAGGCACAAACCCTTATACATGTAATGTAGAGTGGGTCGCGGACACTTTCATGTCCAAGATGGACCAGAGAAGGCCCGATCACAGGCAAAAGCCATCAAGACCGTCAAAACCTTAAAACAGTCATATCTCGCAAACCGGAATGAGTTACTCGATGTACCATATGTGATTTTGGGGTAGGATGAGTTACTAGAGCTGGGCATCGGATCGGATTGGGTCCAACTTGACCCGATCCGAAGTCTCAATGGCCTGATCTGAACTCGATCCGATCCGGGACTGCATCTAGGTCACCTGACTCGGACCGATCCGATACATGGTTAGCCTGATCCGAACCGAGTCCGACTCAGTAAGGGAAACCGAGTCGGATCGGGTTCAGTAGGATTCGAATCGTATGAATTTAATCCAACTGTTTCATGCGTTGTGATCCACTTCAGCCTTTAATATACCGTATTTTTGGGCTCAAGGCCTAAAATGATATGTCGAAATGGATGAACGGCTTAGATAAAACATATACATCAAGGTGGGCCCCACATGGCTCTAAAAGAACTCTTTGTACCGTATGCATGCTTTTACTTGAATGTGTTACGTGCACTACAGGAAATTGCAGTGATTGCTTTTCACGCAAGTAACTTGCTACAACGACGTTAGCAAGTTCTGTGGGTCTGATAATGGGGTATGTGTTATATCCAAACCGTCCATCCATTTGGCGAGCTCGTCATAAGGCTTGAGATGAAAAATAAGACAGATCTAACTATTAAGTGGACCACACAAAATGTTTAACGGTGAAAATCATTCTCTGCTACTATTTGTGGTGTGGTCCAGATGATCTTTGGATATTATTCATTTTTTTGATAATGCTCTACAATGATCTCTAAAAATATATGAACGGTGTAGATATAATAAATACATCACTATCGGGCCCATATAACTTTGATCTCCTTTGAACCGTTCGTACAACTCGGAGCTCGAGGAGCGTCAATTTCATCTTCCCACGCCACTACCTAGCTAGCTAGCATAGCTATAGAAGTGGATTGTGCACTATGTAACTCAGTACGCTAAGTGTATTGAGTAAACTCTGTGGGGTCCACCGTAATTTGCATATTTTATCTACTCTATCCATCCATTTTAACACAAATTTTATGGTTTCATCCCAAAAATGAGATATATCCAAATCTCAAGTGGACCTCACCACGGGAAATAGTGTGAATTGAAATTCTACCGTTGAAAATTTCTTGGAGCCCACAAAAGTTTTGGATTAAGCTGATATTTGTTTTTTTACCTTCATCCATGTCTGCGTAATCTTATAAACAGGTTGGATGACAAATAAAAATTAGTGGGCCCTAGCAAGGTTTCAACGGTGAAAGTCATTATTCGCATTGTTTCTTATACTGTGGTCCACTTAAGCTTTTGGAATACTTCTATTTTAGACTCAACCACTAAAATGATCTCGAAAAACGGATGGACGGCATGGATAACCCACTACATTCATGGTAGGCCCAACTGAGTTTACTCTATATAATAGAAGCGTAATGAGTAACTCAGTATGCAATCCTTCCCTATTTCCTAGGCTACAGTTGTAGCCTGTGTGTGGTACTGATGCTGACGGTTGGCTACTCCCTGTGTTCTGTGTTCGGTGATCTGTAGGCCCCACCATTATGTATGTATTTCATCGATGTCGTTCATTCAGTTTTACAAATCATTTAAAGGCTTGATACAAAATATTAGAGGGATAAAAATCTCAAGTAGACCACACCACAGGAAAACAATAATGATTGGATATCCTCCATTGAAATCCTTCTAAGGCTCCGGATCGGGTCGGATCTGATCGGATCGGGTCCATTCGGATCGGTCTGGATTGATCACGATCCGATCCCAATCCGAAAATCATTCGGGTCTGAACTACCTAACTCGATCCGCCCCGATCCAAGTCGTCAGTTCAATTAGGATCGGGTCGGATCGAGTTTGATTGGGTCGGATCCATCGGATCGAATCTGTTTTGCCTAGCTCTACGAGTTACTTTAGCCAACCAACCCAGATATGTCAGGTTGCCTCCGCCGAATTTGCGAGATTCCATCATATTGACGGCCGAATTCCATGTTTAGTTCCGTTTTTACTATAAATAGTAAGTTTTAGTTTAATTATAATTCTTCATCCGTTGGGCTTATGAGTTCTGTCCAACATGAAAAGTGTTTTGAATAGTTAGGAGAATAACGTGGTTAGGCCACATAAGACACTGTAAAAGTAAATTTACTATTTATAGCAAGTTATAAATTTTGGGAGTTTTAGTTATAGTTTGCTTTTAATTTCTCTCTCATTGCTTGATATCCCTATTTAAATGGTTGTGAACTCATTTATTTAATGAATCAATTAAATTTTAAATTTATTAGAATTTATTTTTATTTTCTTGCTTTCTTTCCTTGTGGATTTGAGAAGTCTCTATGAGGAGTCCAGAGAAGTTCCGTGGATTCGGAGTAGTTATCCTTGAGGAAGACGGTGATCGACCTCATCATGTTCATCCTTGCGTCAATTGGTATCAAAGCGAGGACTCCCCTCGGGCCGATGGCAAACAACAAAGGTAAGAACTAAAATCCTGTTGATGGTGATCTAGGGATTTGTTATATTTCGGAAAAAATGGAAGCTTTCCACCGAAAGAGTCAGTTGATCATGCAAGGGTTGCAGGCAACCCTCAACTGTATTTGGATGCACTAATTCCGCCCCGAGCTCAAAGTGATGCTCAACTGCCCATGGTCACTGTACAATGCAACCCCGATTTCTACAAAGCACCATCAGATGATGGTAAATCGTAGGCCACCACTTTGATCATGAGGGAGCCGTTATACATGCCAAAGGTAGAAATAGAATTACAGCGAGACAACATCTTTCGAACGAGGTGCACTGTAAGCCAAAAAGTCTGTAATGTGATCATCGATGTCAGGAGCAATGAGAATCTCGTGTCAAAAATAATGATGGAAAAGCTGCAACTGAAAACAGAAAAGCATCGATCTCCGTACACGATTGGATGGATCAAGGAGGTCAACAAAATAGAGATAACCGAACAATGTATTGTCTCGTTTTCAATTGATAAAAATTATAAGGATCAAGTACTTTGTGACGTAGTTGACATAGAAGTTTGTCACATGGTACTTGGTCGATAATGCAAAATAATATTGATGTTATTGCTATGTATAGAGGTCAAAATAACGTATTTAAATTTATTAAAGATGATAGAAAGATTGGCCTCCTCCTTATGAGAGCGGAGAACCAACCTAAGACTTCTAAAGTGGAGGGACAATATCTCACAACTGAATAGACTTTTGTTAAACAATCTGAGGAAATAAGAGATATATATTCATTAGTTGAAAAGAAAAAATATATGGAGCCTGTAAACATCCTAGGGGATTTGAAGCCAGTGTTGCAAGAGTTCAATGCGATTGTGCTCGATGAACTCCATAATAAATTACCTCTCATACAAGATATACAAAACCGCATTAATTTTGTCACAGGGATAAGTTTGCCTAATTGTCTATATTATCAAGAGGAATGTGAGATCTTGAAGGCAGAAGTGAAGGAATTGATCCATACCAGCCAAGTCAAGGAGAGCATGAGTACATGTATTGTGTCAACTCAAGAGTCTAATGTCAAGTACATGAAAAAAGAGTAATAAACATCAGCATCAAAAGTTATCTCGAAATCATGAAGCAAGTCCCTTAAGTAACTCGAGGATGAGTTTTTTTTCCAAGAGGAGGGATCTGATGTAGAAGGTGTTACAGATACATTCCTAGCATGGTTGTACCAAAAGAAGGTGGACCATAAATTGATCATAAGTTTTGATCTGGGTATTATTACGGCGCACTAGACGGAGTATCATGAATCGAAGCAGCACGAGAACTCGAGGACGAATTCTTTTAAAGTGGAGGGGACTGATGTAGAGCAGGTCGTGGACACTTTCATGTCCAAGATGGACCAGAGAAGGCCCGATCAGAGGCAGAAGTCATCAAGACCGTCAGAACCTTAAAATAAGCATATCTCGCAAATCGAAATAAGTTACTCGACGTACCGTGTATGATTTTAGGGCAGGACGGGCTACTTCAGCCAACCAACCCGGCTATGTCGAGTTACCCACGCCTAATTTACGAGATTTCATCATATCGACGGCCGAATTCCATGTTTAGTTTCGTTTTTATTATAGTAAGTTTTAGTTTGATTATAACTGTTCATCCGTTGGGTTTAGGAGTTCTATCCAACATGAAAAGTGCTTAGAATAACTAGGAGAATAATGTGGTTAAGCAACATAAGACACTTACTATAAAAGTAAATTTACTATTTATAATCAATTACGAATTTTAGGGAGTTTTAGTTATAGTTTGCTTCTGATTTCTCTCTCATTGCTTGATATCCCTATTTAAATGGTTGTGAACTCATTTATTTAATGAATCAATTAAATTTCAAATTTATTAGAATTTATTTCTATTTTCTTGCTTTCTTTCCTCGTGGATTCGAGAAGTCTCTGTGAAGAGTCCAAAGAAACTCCATGGATTCGGAGTAGTTATCCTTAAGGAAGACGGTGATTAACCTCTTCACGTTCATCCCTGCATCAACATGCCACATGACCACGGTTAACATGCCAATTAATGATGTTGAGATTGAGATTCCTCAACAAACCTAAATCAATCATAAGTATTAAAAATTCAAATTTAACACCACCATCAATTTACGCATTTTGCAGAAGCACATATAATGAAGATAGAATAATCAACTAAAGCATAATAACCAAATAATAAAATAATCAACCATAGACACACAAGATATTTACGTGGAAAACCCTCATCGGAAAAAATCACAATACAAAAAGCGACAAAGATACGTTATAATCAAAACCTTAAAGTTTACAGACTCACCCTCTTCGATTATAGATGTACCTGATCTCCCCTTGTGATGCACAACTCCTTAAAAAACCCTTCCCAAGCCTTACAAATGTTGGAAACCGTCTCACCTCATGAAAAACCATTGCCCTTCGAGAGAACACTCATAATTGAATGCAAGCCATAATCCTAAATTAGTCTAAAAAATAGCCTGATTTGCGCAACTCTGCATAACAAGTCCGGTCAGACCAAACACGACATTCGGTCCAACCGAAAACGACAAAAATTTCACAATGTACAACCTATTTTTTCACCAATTTTCAATCGAACAAAAAATAGAATCGGTTTGGTAGAATCAAGGCATCCTGCACAAACAAATAAGGCATCATATACAGTACATATATAAAAGACATCTGAGAGAATATATCTTATCACATATCTGACTATGATTGTCATTATATAACCTTACTTTTTTATTTATTTGTTCATATTTATTCTATTAAGAAATATCAAGCTAATATAATAAAGAAAGAGCAAGTCGTTAGGTACATAGGCATAAGAAAAAAAGAATTTATTCGAAAGGACTAACCCTTACTATATTTCAAATCATCTAATCACTTATCACAACTTATAGTTGAGAGGATAGCCAAATCTCGTGTTCGGTCTCCAATCAGCCTAACATTGAGTTGAATAGACTATGACATACCCACATATCATAATCACACACAAAATCCGCATACAAGACCTCGACCTCAATCACATTACAAGACCTTGACCTCGATCATATTGCCTTATATTTGATTGAGTTGACACAACACCAACATAAAGTTTGGTGTAAGACCTTCACACGCAAATATATCAATAATCAGGATTCTGATTGTACGTACTCAATGGTGCTCCACCTTGATTTACATGTTTTGTCTGTCCATCTATTTTGCCACTTAATTTTAAGGCATGAACCTAAAATGAGGCAAATTCAAATCTCAAGTGAACAACACCACAAGAAACTCTAGTGATTGAACTCACATTACTAAAAACTTCCTGTGGTACAAAATTTTTATATCAATCCGCGAGCCTTGTGAAGTTTTGAATGGTAGGTATTTAATCACCCTTACTCTCCCGTAATGTGGTCCAACTTGGTTCTGGATTTGGCTCATTTTTATGTTGATGGCCTAAAATGATATGAAAAAATGAATAGCATGTATAAAAGACATAAATCATAATGAGCCCCACATGTCACCAATAAGCAGGTCGCAACAAAGCCCGGATTGCAATCTCAATTACTCAGTTCCCTTAGCTTATAGAGTAAACTCTGTGGGGCCACCTTGATTTATATATTTTATCCACTTCATCCATCCATTTTACCATATAATTTTAGGACTTGAACCCAAACATGAAGGATGTCCTAAGTTTAAGTGGACCACACCATAGAAAACAGTGTGAATTAAACCTTTACCTTTGAAAAATTCCCAGGGTCACCGAACTTTTGGATCAAGCTTATATTTGTGTTTTCATCCATATCTGTGTGATCTTATGAATAGGTTGGATGACAAATAAAAATCACAGTTGCTTCTAAGGGCCTGTTTGGATTCATGTATTGCATTGTGCTGTACTTTATTCGGGTACTGGTCATGTATACAATAGACGGTTTTTAGAATACATATAAATCATTCAGATACAAATCAATGTTTGGATTGGAGGTATTATGGAGCATAGTATACAATATCTTATACAGATCAACGTTTGGATAGGAGGTATTATGTCCGCGTACTGTACAACTGTACGAATTGGCTACACCGCCAATGGCTGGTGGTCGTTGCTATGTGGGCCCCACCATGATGTATGTATTTCATCCATGCCATCCATATGTTTTTACACATCATTTTATGGTTTGAATCCAAAAATGAGATATATCCAAATCTCAAGTGGACCACATTACAAGAAACGGTGTTGAATGAGCGTCAACCATTAAAAACATTTTGGGGGTCATTATGTTTCGGATCAAGCTCATATTTGTTTTCTCTCTTCATTTGGGTCTACATGACCTAATCAACATATTGGATGTCAAATAAACAGTATAGTGGGCCATAGGAGGATTTTAATGGCTGATATCCAATCACTATTGTTTTCATGTGGTGTGATCCACTTGATATTTATGTCCCTCTCATTTTTGGGATCAAGCAATAAAATGATATGTAAACATGGATGAAACACATACATCATGGTGGGGCCCTAACTCTGCGGTCATCAGTCGCGAATTCTCGAGAATGAGAATACAATGCAGTTCAGTCATTCAGCTGTAATGACAGCATGCCTGAACTCTAACAAAACAATACCGTGTTTTCGAATTTTTGGAAATAGACTGAAATTGTGCGCATGGGATACCGTTCGTTATACACTCCAATCCAAACGCTGTTTAATTAGAATATTTGGGAATATTCACTTATGATACAATACATTGTACTCTTATACGTGAATCCAAAAAGGCCCTAAAAAAGTTTCAACAGTAGAAATCATTATTCCCAGTGTTTCTTTTGGTGTGGTCCACTTGAGCTTTGTATATACTTCAATTTTGTAATCAACACCTAAAACGAGTTGGAGAAATGGATGGACGGCATGGATAAACCACATACATTCACGGCGGTAACAAAGTTTACTTAATAGATAAAGGCATACTGAGTAACTTAGTACTCAATTATTTCAGCTGGCAGGGAGGGTCAGAATGCAATCCGCGTCCCTGGATTTGATAGAACTGGGCCCTGCTTGTCGGGAATGGAAACCCGTTTATACTGGTGTTCAGATTGCGACAGAAGGGAGCGGATTAGGTGTAGCCACGTGCACGGCCTCACCAAAGATGGTATGCCCCTTAACGTGGGGCCATCTGGATGCATGTATTCCCCGTCCATCTGTTTTTCCAAATTTTTTGAAGGCATGTCCCTGTAAACGAAGCATATTCAAATCTCAGGTGGACCTACCATAGGAAAGAGTGGTGATTAACCATTAATGAGCCACATAAGTTTTGGATCAATCTTATGCTCTTTCTTTTTTTTCCTTTCCATCATTCAGATCTATGTAACATTATCAACGGGTTGGATGGAAAATAAACATTGCAGAAACATTACGGTGGGATGTAAAAAGCTTTTAATGATAGGGTGTTCAATCACTAATATTTTCTATGTTATGATCCACCTGAGATTTTGATTTTCTTAGATTTTGGGCCCATACCGTAAAATGATGTGGAGAAAACCCAGTAGATGTATAATACACAATCAAGGTAAGCCCCACCGTACGGTGAGGTTGGGTAGCACCTAATCACTTGGTCGGGCTATTAATTAAAATAGTCATGTCTTTTTTAGCTCTCTAGTAACTTTTTAACTTTTTATATACAAAAATGCCCCTATGATGATTACCCCTCGTAGGTAGTGACATTTGGTAAAAATTGAGAGGGCCTTTTGAAAATGGGGTGTATACCCTACTAAATTAATAATTGGAGTCATCCTTTGGTCGATCTTATCTGTTACTTTAATCTGATAGCCGTGAACTTATTGTCTTAAAAAAATAAAATTGTTTATAGCCCACAACTACATTAATGTTATTAGTTTGTATTGTCTTATTTTTTTGTATCTATAATTTTATTGATTATATATAACGAACAAGCTAATATATGGGTAGGTCCCTTGCGTAGGAAGGCAATTTAACATTTGTTTTCTAGTTCTTCTTCCCTTCTTTTTTTTTTTTGTTTTTTTTTGGTGCGGGAGGAGACCATTTTGGCCACTAGTGACCGGTAACACCTCTATGGCACCCACTCCAGCAAGCTTCCAGCATGCATCCGCGTCATTCACTTGATTCTGGCGAGTTTCTAAGTATTTTTTTGAAGATTTTCATCCACACTATCTGGTGTATTAGTTATGATCGCCAAAGGTAGGTTTATGTTATGATAATAATGACTTTTATGTGTTTTTTTTTGTTTTTTATATTAATGGTGGGAGTTTGTAAAAGGATTGAACGTGCGGTGGTTCCCTTTATAATAATAATTATTATTATTATTTAGGTTAAGTATGAATTGTGCGAGTTTGTGAATGAATGAATTCTATAATGGAAGAATGTTGTAATTGATTAATTTTGAAATTGAAGAATATTATAATAGATGAATGTGATGAATACCGAATGTTAGGGCTGAAAGTCGAGCGGGTTGGTGCTCAACCTTAGCCCAACTTAAGATTCTCATACCTTAACCCTAACCTAACCCAATCTAACCCAACCTCAGGTTGGGAATTCTCAACTTAAGCCTAACGGGCTCGGTTGGGTTGGTCAGGTAGATATATGCTAATATTTTTGTCATTACATTAGTCTATTATATTTTCAATACAAGTCTTATTTTTTTGTACCTATAATTTTATTGATTATATATGACGAACAAGCTAATATATAGGACAACTACTCCTTTAAAATTTGTATTGTGTATCAAGCGTGTATCAAGCAATCTATTAGGGAGAGAGAAATTCGGTGTAACTTGTTACCTTGAGTTATCGGAAATGACATGGACCAATGAAACCTGACGGCGTTGGAATTTGTATGGCCCAAGCCCGAGACCAAACCCAATACATCCTGCCCAAGCCCAACCCAATGTCGGGTCGGTCAGGTTGAACCCGCCCAACTTTCAACCCTACCAATTGTAATAATGTTATATAGTGGATCGCTGAAATTCACTGTGGATCGTTAATAATCACTATGGATCATTGATATTCAATGAGGATTGTCGATATTTATTGTAGATCGTTGATATTCACTGTGGATCACTGATATTAACTGTGGATCGCCGATCTTCAGTGAAGATTACTAATATTAACTATTGATCGCCAATACTCATTGTGGATTATTGATTTGACGAAAATGATCATAACCCCCTCGCTACATATCCAATTTGAGTGATCTTATACTCATTAGAAAGATAATTTGATGAACTTTCAAATAGCTTTGGAATAATTTTATATGGACACCATTTGATTGCCCAAAAGTGAGCCCAAAATTCATCAAGGACTATATATCATCGATACGCATTATGGATTGCCGATACGATGAAAATGGTTATAACTCCCTCGTTATGATAGTTATGACCGTTCATTATTTCAACATTCTTCCACTACAACATTTAACTAATTTAACATTCATCATATTAATCCATTACAAAATTATTATATTTTAAAATTTATTCATTACAACATTCTTCTATTGCAAAATTCACCCATTTCACAAACTCCTGCTATGCATACCCATTAAAATAATAATAATAATAATCATAAAGGGAACCACTATACTCTCCACATTTTCACAAACTTTCATTGATGATATAAAAAAATACACAAAAACCACTATTATCGTAACCTAAACTTGCCTCTGGTAGTTATAGCTTCTACATCGTGACCGAAAATCTTAAAAAAAAACATTCATAAGTTCGTTAGAGTGGGTACCACGGAGGTGGCAACAATCCTAATGGCCAAAATGATCCCCTCCCATGAAAAAATAAGAAAAAATAAGCTTAATGACCTTCCTCGGCAAGGGATTCTCACCTATTGAACCCATCACGCATCTTATGCGGGGCCCAATGAATCTTCTTGTAGTAGATCAAAGCCGTCCACATGAAATATGTTTTAATTTTATGTCATCTATACAAGTATGAGGGCAAAACTCATCATGGATGGATCACACCGAAGAAAAACAGTTCAAAATTAACTTACAATGTTAATACAACTCTGGGCTATAAACAATCCCATTTTATTTTTTTTAAATGATTTTATTGTGGGTTCATGATTATTCAATTAAAATGAATGAATCAGATCAATCAGGGATAATCCCAAGCGTTGATTTAGTGGGGGTGCATACCCCATTCTCAAAATGCCCTCTGAACTTCTACAAAATGCTGCCGCAATATGAGATAACAGCTTGCAGTGGGGCATTTTCACTTTGAAAGAAGTCAAATGATGCCTAAAAGATTAAAATTGATCTAAATTCAAATTCTAGTATCAGCACATTAATTATGTAACAATTGAAGTCCATTTCAATTAATAACCCGCTCACGAAACGTAAAATCGCTCCTATCAGTTAAGACTCACGGTTGTATCACATGCACACCCTACGTTATCCTGTGAAGAAACGGTGAAATAGTTAGAAACCGTTCATCATTTTGTATACAAACTTCATGTGTCATTATATGAAATTTATTCTGAAAGAGTGGTCATGACACTGGATTGATGAATTTAAACCTGGACGATCAAAAACGAAATAACGACGGTCCATATTCAACTCTGTTGAGATATGGAAGATACCATCAGTTCATTGTATATTTTAATTCGATCATCTGCAATAACATGGACGGTTCCGATCATCTATGTCTCTTCATGTGGGCCGGTCGACGTATATCCTACGGCCATGATTGGCGACTGACATAAGAAAATTAACCACGCACTCGGTTTTCGCGCTTTGAAGAAATTTAAAAGGGGAAGTAATTGGATAGTTGATACACAGGCAGTCATAACTCGTACACCTTCACGTATTGAATCAACCTAAACCGTCCAAATCGTGGGACCCACTGTAGACAGATTATCATCCAAAAGTCAGATTGATTCAACTCTCCTAAACTCCGATTAATTGTCATTTATTTATTGAATTCAGACATTTCAACCGTCCGTTGAATGTCCTACGGTTATCCGGTTAGACAATCAGTGTATGGTGTCGTTTAAGGGCGCGGATTGGGTACCAACCCCACCAGGACCTAGCTAGGGACGGACGAGGATTGCGTCCTACCCCCGCAACGACAGTAATCCGTATGGGCAGGGCTCTGTGGGGCCCACGGTGGTGTAACTGTTTTATCCGTGCCGTTCATCGCTTTGATAAGATCATTTTAATGTATGATCCTAAAAATTAGGTACGTCCACAGATACAGTGGACCACACCAAAGGAATATGCAGTGATAATGATACCCACCGTTGAAACCTTTCTAAGGGCTACCCTGATGGTTTTTTTTTTTACCATCCAACCTATTCATAAGGTCATGTAGACGTGGATGAAGTGAAAACACAAATATCAGCTTGATCATAAACTTCTCCGGCTCCCAGGAAGTTTTTAATGGCGGACGTTCACTCCCCACTTTGTGGTCCACTTAAGCCTTTCACCTGCCTCATTTTTTATATCATATCTTTAAATGATATGAGAAAAACGATGAACTTCATGGATAAAATACTTAAATCACGGTGGGGCCCACAGATCCCTGCCCCGACGGGGTAGGACGCAATCCGCGTCCACTAGAGACGGACGGTCCAGTCAGGGGCTATATGGGGCCTACCTAGATGTATATGTTTTATCAATGCTGTTCATCTATTTTGACAGAATGATCGGATTGAAAGCTCAAGTGGACCACACCACAGGAAGCAGTGGGTATTGAAGTCATATATACTTTTGAAAACTTCCAGGGGCCACTGAAATTTTGGGTCAAGTTGATATTTATGTTTTCCTTCCGTTTCAAACAGGAGCCACATAAATTTTGGATCAAGCTGGTAGGAGTTCAATCCCTGCTGCTTCCCATGGTGTGGTTTATTTGAGCCTTCCATCTGCCTCTTTTTTGGTTTCATGCACTAAAATGATCTTTCAAAATAAATGGACAGCATGGATAAAACATATGGTGGGCCCTACAAAGCCCCTAACATGACCGTACGTCTCTAGCTAGGCACTGGTGGGTGTAGTACCCAATACGCGCCTATGGTTTAAAATCCATCTTAAATATCGAAGGGTTTAAGATCACATGTGCAATTTTTTAGTGCTAATTTTTATTTTTTTAATTTTATTATTAGTATAGTTTTTTACCTTCTACTTTTTTTTTACTCTCTCCTCTTTGTCATCTCTCACGTGATGGACAATCCATATAAAAGGCGAGATTCCATGATGGATGGCCCATATTGAAGGTGGATCCCACAGGATGGATGATCCTCATCAAAGGTGGGCCCCACATGATGGGAAGTGGACATTGATGGTGGGTGCCACATGATAAATGATCTACATCAAGGTGGGCTTACATAATGGATGGTCCACATCAAAGGTCAGCTCCTAATGTGAATGACCCACTCAAAGGTGGACCCAACATGATGAACGACCCGTTTTGAAGGTGAGACTTACATGATGGATGGTCCACATCAAAGGTGGGCTATACATGTGGCTAGCAGACATTGAAGGTGGGCCCAATACGATGGACACATAAAATTAATGGTAGGCCCACATGATGGATGACCCACATCAAGGTGAGCCCATATAATGGATGATCCACATTAAAGTCGGCCTTAATGATATATGGCCTAATCCAAGGCAGGCCTCACATGATGGACTGCCCACTGCAAAGTTTGGCATCGCGTGATGGACAATACACATTAAAGGTTGGCCCCACATGATGGATGATCCCCGCAACCTAACGCAAACCATTGTGAGTAGTCGCTCCCCTGCAACCTAACACGAACTGTCGTGAGATGGTGCATAGTGTGAGAGAAGGCTGGCTTTTATAGGTTTTTAGAAACAGTTCGATTGGTCGATCGTCAACAGTCGTCTGTTGAAGAGAATGGCTAGAAATTGATGCTAGTTAACGCCGACGGTCCAAAAACGGCTAGCCTTTCAGTAGTGTAAACAGTAAAAAACACTTAGAAAATGACTAGCCGCTTGAGTGTAAAACGGTCATAAGTACCGACCCTACACCTTTTTAAATAAATCGGATTCCTCCAGTCCAAAGTATCCAAAATCCAATTGATCTCGTCTACAGGAAAAGTTCTTTCATTTTCTTTTTAACTTAGTTAATTTTTATAACACAACGAGTTCTCAAATTCACTGACTTCCTTAGCCCAAATACTCATTGAGCTTGCCAGAGAAAGTGACCGCGTTGGCCAAGTCCTTGTTGTGGTTTTTTTGAGATTGTTGCATGCAAAACCATCAAGGCTTGCCGCATCCTGTAAGCGATTTGCAAGCAGCCTGTCAGTTCTCTCACTTCACAGAGGAGAGGAGGCACATAATGCTTTTAGGAAAGTGTATCTAATACATGCTTCAACCAGGACATATTGGAATTTTGTTATAATTAATTTCCTCTTTTAAAAAAAATAAAAATAAAAATAAAAATAATTGCTGGTTTCTGTTTTTTTATCAAGAAAATAAATGCCAAATAGAAATTGTCGTTCAATGTTTTCACTGTAAAACAACTGTAACTTTTGATCCATTCATTATAACGAAACACAAGACTCATCAATCTTTATGTAACAATGCATCAGGTGTCAACCAGCCTACTATGCCAGTCGAAGACATCCATTTTGCGAGAAAATGTAAGTCTTAGGGGTCAAAATCAAGATTCTAGGAAAATTTTACTTTTTTGGTAATTTCCATTTTCTTCACATCTCTCCATTTCTAGAGTTTTAGGATTTTTGTCTTTTTTGGAAGTTGCTTGTAATAAAGCCGAGAATGTTTTGGTAATGTCTTATTGCCGTTTCTATTTTTGGCAAATTTATCATTTGGGAGAGATTTTGCTATTTTGGGTAATTTTTAATCAATTACGGTTTTGGGTCATCCATATAAATGATGTAATCAAGCAATTTTAGATAATTATTCAAAAAAAAAAAACACCTGAATTTTCTCTCTTACTTCTTATGAATTCAAGAACTCACCTTCTGGATTCAAAGTCTTGATTAATTGAGGAAGGCATTGATATTCTTCTTGTCATTTCATGCTCTTCTCTGCGTCACATACCCACTTAATACTTTGAAACGTGAGCTTTAGATAGTGCATGGATGCACTATTGAATTGCATTGAAATGAAATAACTAGTTAAACCAGTGAAAATGTATAGATTTCAAAACCCAATATATAGATATGATTTTCAGCAACAAGTATGAAGTTTGAAAATTTGCATACTGAGCCGAAGTTTACCCAACAATAAGAAGCCCGATAACAAACAGTTGCTATGACCATGCTTCCTCACCACGGAATTTGTGGCCCATCAACTTAAGATGCCAACTATTACTCAAGTCGACAGCACAAGTATTTTCTAAAGACAGTTATAAACAGATTTAATCAAGGATTATATAAAGAATAGAGTTGTCTTAAATATAAATGTTGAATGAATAGGAAACAATTATAAGTAGAAAACATCTGTTCTTACAAAATCCTTCGCCGCATTGTAAGGAAACAGCAAGAAAACATGGTATTACACACTTAATATCTCAGGCCGTCAAAAACCCAACATAGACAATAGAAAAATGCCAGCTTTCAGGTATGCGGTCACGTCAATCATCTGTTTGTCTTCTAAAACAGGCCGCAACATTTCTACAGAAGGAAAGATTGGCAGAAGAGATGAGATTTGGAAAAAAAAAAGAGAGAACAGTAGACTTAAAAAAATTTGAAAAGGCATTCGATCATGTTGTTAGATCTTTCATGTCAGCAGATGTGTCAATGTGGCACATGTGTAAGATCCAGGGCTTTCATTTGGTGGCCCCCGCCATACTTTTGCCATGGCAAGAAATCAATCTGGTTTGATCTTCAGCAGGGTCACACATAGAAAAAAAGGACAATTTAAAGAAAAAGTAATGCTTGGACATTTTCACACCGGGCTCGAGTGGGGTGGCCTGTGGGATGTAGGGGCACACTCAGGATGGGCAGCCCGTGTGAGGCAGGCTCCACCTATGTGAGGCGGAATCCATGTGATGTGGGGCTCACTAGGGGGTTCGGCTGAGGACCTAACTCATGGGATGTGGGGCCTGGGCTATGAGATAAGGGGATTGATTCACCACGCTATATCAGTTCGAGCTTTTAGAGTAAGTGGTTAGTTGTCCTGCATCAAAGTGGTATTAGAGCAGGAGGTGATTCGGGCAATTGATTCGAGATAAAGGGATTGATTTGCCACGCTCTATCAGTTTTAGAGCAAGTGGTTAGTTTAGTTGTCTTGCATCAAAAAGACCCATGATCGGCATTCATCACACATGCATGACCAACTTGATTTTCAAGTCATGATAAAGGGATTAACTTGATTGATTCGAGATAAAGGGATTGATTGGCAATGCTTTATCAGTTCGAGCTAAATGGCCCGGATATTATCGATTTGAGATAAAGGGATTGATTTGCCACTCTCTATCAGTTCGAGCTTTTAGAGCAAGTGGTTAGTTTAGTTGTCTTGCATCAAAAAGACCCATGATCTGCATTCATCACAAATGCATGACCAACTTGATTTTCAAGTCATGGTACATATAAGGTGGGGACCACCTGTTGAATGGCCCAGATATCAAACCCATGGCAGTGGACATATTGGAAGAGTAGGATTTGAGATCCAATGTTTAGTAGTAGCCACGACAGGGCTCAAGATACTAACACAATAAATGATGCTCTTATGGATAAATGCAGCTTTATTGAATCAGATACCTTTGATCTTGACGGAGAACGACCGTTGTTTTTGTGGCCACTGTTGGGATGCAAGGTTGTTTCAGCAACAGTCGAGAATCTAGATTTTGCGTTTTGCTTCTCTTCTTTCACCTTGTTGAAAATGACAGTAAACCCGTCACCTGATCTAGGATCTGTTTCATCCCAAGAACCAAATTTGGGCACTGATGCGATTCTTTGAGGCTGCCATCAGCACAGCATTCACAAAATCAAGTACCGTACCATGTAAATCAAAGAAAGAAAAAAAAACACTCGGTTATAGGACAACTAGACATTAGGCGATCAAGGCAGATGCATTACATTGAGGTGTCCTACAATTAGGGCTGTCAACGAATCCATGTGGATCGGATATCACAACGTTCACTTCCAATATCCAACTTGGATATTGGATACAGATACGGATACTAGACAAAGAAGTCCCATATAAGTCAATACATATATTATCCAAAGAAGTTAGATAGTCGGGTAATTGGATATCTGACTAATATCTAATTCAAAAACTAAAAAAGTTAGTTAAATACCTAATAAAATTACAAAAAAGCCTAATTTAGATTTTTAATTTTTAATTTTTTACCATGGATGAATGCTTAATAAACTAATTAAAAATAACGGTTTTCATAACATAATGATCTAGTATCAAGCTATAAATCTTAGATCATTTAAATAAAAACTTACTGACTTTGACAAAAGATAAAGTCAATCATCAACAATGGTCACTTAACAACTCATCATCCAAGTCAATGTCAGTCAACACTGTAGAAATTTATATATCACATATCATTGTTTAAGATTTTAGTTAAAATATTATTAATTGGGTAAATTATGAAATGCCCTTGGGAAATCAGGTAAGTGGATACAGATATATGGTAATATTCAAAACCGACCTGCTTAGAAGTTGGGTAATTGGTGATAATCGGCAATCAGGTAAAATCTTTTGAATTTAGTAAAAATCCCATTATCCAAATCAAATTTTCTGGGGTTGAATATGACAGGTGATCGGCTAAATGGAAATCTATTCCCAACCATACCTATAACAAGTGGATACTTCAAAACAAGCAGCGGCTTTTTGTAGTTGTGTCTGATAATTCATCTTATATGCCACGTCCATGTTGTATCTAGGTATTGTAGGAACTACCACACACCAGTGCCTACAATGGCTTTGAAACAAAACGTAATTTTCTTTTGCTAAAAGATCTTAAAACATGTGCTAGATGTTTAGGTTCACATGGAATATTGAAGTATTCAAAACAGCAACTAAAAGACAATGGTTATAAATTGAAGTATTCAAAGCACATTTGTTTTATGTTTTGCTTATGAAGAAAAAGGAATGCTAGGTTTGAGAAGAGAGAGAGAGAGAGAGAGAGAGAGAGAGAGAGAGAGAGAGAGAGAGAGAGAGAGAGAGAGAGAGAGAGAGAGAGAGAGAGAGAGAGAGAGAGAGAGAGAGAGAGAGAGAGAGAGAGAGAGAGAGAGAGAGAGAGAGAGAGAGAGAGAGAGAGAGAGAGAGAGAGGTTCTCTCTCTAAAATGGCTGTTTAGAACCAATATTTTCAGTTAGCTATGAACAATCCATAACATTTTTTCTATTACAGAACTAACACGAAGATTCCATTTAAATTCTCAATCCGATTGACTTACAGGAATGCAATTCGATGCCGAAGAAATGACCAAAGGTAGGAGTAGAGAGATTTAATTCACAATGACAACCAAAACCCCAAATTTCAATTCAATGCATTTCAAGTAGGACCCGGGATTATTGTAATATCCATCCAGGGGCTAGAATCTACGTTAAAGAATCTAATCACTGCAATTCAATTGAATTGGGTATCCAAACACAGGCCTAGTAGCAAGTATCATTTACTTACAATTTCATTCACTCGGGTGTTCAGTGATGGTGTATAGCTATTGCTACCTTCACCAGAAGTCCTACTTTGGCTGGACCTTTCAGTGTGGCGGTGAGATTTTAGAAGTGAATAATCAGAACTGCTTTTATCACTTCCAGACCGGGACTTTCCGTTCTTATGATTTCTATTTCTCTGAGGATCCAGAGAGGCTCTATGATCTGCATGAAATACATCCTCTTCTTCTCTGCTGCTATGTTTCTCATGCTCTTGTTTCATGACATGCATACCTTTGTCAGAAGTGACCTGGAATGGAGGAGCGTGAATGGCGTGATGACTCTCGGGAGCATGCAGATTTTCTACATGTTTCGTTTGCCTTGTTTCGCTTTCATGGTTCGACACTCTGGTCTGGAACATGAAGGCGTCAGGGTTTTGTTCGGGATGATTTGGGTTTATCATCTTTGTTCCGAGAGTTTTCGAACTTTCTACACGGTGCTTTTGCCTTGTCTTGCTTTCATGTTCTGATGCCCCAACCACAAACATGAAGGCTTCTGGGTTTTGTTCGGGATCATTTGGGTTTATCATCTTTGTTCCGAGAGTTTTTGAACTTTCTACTCGGTGCTTTTGCCTTGTCTTGCTTTCATGTTCTGATGCCCCAACCACATACATGAAGGCTTCTGGGTTTTGCTCGGGATCATTTGGGTTTATCATCTTTGTTCCGGTGCCTTTGTCTTTGCGTGCATTCTCAAAGTAGGTGGTGTAAGGAATGTTTTCGCTGTCCCAATCACCGAACTTCGGGACGTGCTGGATGATGGCGAATACATGAAATAAGATTTATAAGAATGAATGCTTCGTAACTTTTCAATCATTTCTCATTAATGAAAATTGCAGATTTACACCGAAATAAAGATCATGGTCTACTTGTATGTGTTTAAATACATGTAGGAGATTATCAATAATATAATGTGGCATGATGCATAGTTCGAAACATGGTTTTAGGAAACATCTGAGTGGGATTCTGCACTACCTGATCTGGATTAGTCATGACTTGATTCGACACCTAACGAGTCAATCCGAGTCTAAAAACCATGGTTCGAAACCATGAAACCCGAATGGATTTGATGCCCAGCTGGGTTGGCGATATTTAAATAATAATCATATGTAGAGAATTAACATGCAAAGTAAACAAAATTTAAAAAAAATCTTGTCCATAATTGTAATAATGCAATATAAAACTAAAGAAGTATGAAAAACATGCTGATACTAAAAAGAATATGGAAAAAAAGCCCATTTTTACCACTTCAATCAGTTAAAACTGAGTCAATATCAAAAGATTACTAGGGATTTTTCTGCAAGAACTTAGAAATCTGATATAATTTCATAATGAGTTGTAATGTCTACGAGGATTAATAGGAATTTTTAAAGCATTGATGAGAACCCTTTATCGATAAATGACAGTTCGTTAACAAATGCAGCTAAAAAGCATGCACGTGCAAATGCTGGAAAGTGCGTGGAACATCTGAATGGTACTTAAGGTAGCCTCCACTTCAAATTGGTCCGCACATTAGGTGGGCCAACAATGTACATAAAGAATAAAAAGTTCCAATGGTTCATGATCGGCATGTACATGTGGCCTACCCCTATCATGCCTGTGACTCAAATACATAGCAATTCACTAACATGGACAGTCCCCTCATGGAACAGGGGAGACTAGTATATTCCTTACAATCACATGAATTTTCCACTTTCTTATTTGAATATTGATTAGGAAAAAAATGAAAAGAAAAATGAAAAATCATCTTTGCAGATTTTAGAATGGTTTATGGCATTTTATTCTTTCTGCAACAAATAAACAAATGGGAATTCACTTGATACTCTGGCAACGTATGACGCCTGATACACAAGCACTCAGAATTTGTACTTGAATTGACTAAATTGTAGAACCTACTGTTCTTAACTTACTATCCTAAAATCGGGTTGGTTGAAAAATCCTAACCTCTGATTCTGGACACTTATTTGTTGAAATAAGACCATTGGATGTTTTACATTTTTAATACTCCAATAAATGCCAATCTGATAGTCAGATAAGTGTAATTTTTGGTTCAGGACACATCTAAACTGGGACCCACAATTTTGACGGTTTAATTTAAATTACTTGTGTGACACATATGAAATTTTCAAGTAATTTCTAAGTGCATGAGTATCATCCATTGCACTTTGCTAGAGTATCAAAGTTTTTCTCATAAACAAACATGTATCTCAATCAGTTGCTTAAGAAAGTGATAAAATACATTGCATTACTACATGTGCTCATTGGTCTGCAGATGTTCAAATCAGTTTTTGAAAACACGACTGAATGGTCAGATCTGAACTGGCCACAAAAATGAGACGGGTCATCAGAAACATGGCTCAACCAATGTGGTCAACAGCTTTCATTAAAAAAATATAATGCCATAGGTGAAGTTCATAACCACCACTTCTACTTTAAAAACAAACACCTAACTACCATGCCAAATACGCATTATTCATTAATTATTTTTATTTATATCAATCCAAATTAACTAGATTTCCTGCCCAAGACAGGTTGACATGGGTCTGAGTCTGACTGAATTGGCTGGTGGTTGGATTGAACCGCCCATGAAACGGTTCCATGCCCGGTCTGAGTTTTAAGTAGTGGTACAAATGAATGATTGGCTTTTCCAGGAAGGAAGTGCAATTATATTGGCCGTCAAACATGATTCAAACCATAGTCATTTAGGTGCCAAATCCTCTGCCATTGTTTCGATCCATCTGTTATCTTTTTATTTTCTGAAAAATTGAGAGAGAAATGGCATTTTTAAATGGAGAGATGATCAAGTGTGAAATGCTTATAGTGATGTCTGATCAAGATGGGACAGAAACAAGAAGTGGGCCCACTAGCTTTAAATTGTGATGGATCAACCAGGGCCAATACTCATTGTTGTCATATCATGATCAGATGGTATTAGATTCATCAATAGCAAGATTTCGATCCCATTTCCTTGGGTGGAGGCACATAACTGCTCGGTTTTCAGGGTTCTGAAGAATTGCCTGATTAGAGATTGAACAGTTGGGTTGACAACTGATGAAATTTGGTGGGGTCCACTAAAATGATATAACATGATGGATGCTCAATGCCCATGAAAATTGAATCCATGAGATGTTTGATGATGAAAATAAATGTACACTAGAATCTCAAAGGGGGTACACATAAAACATGAATTAGAATTTGGACGTCACACATGTTCAGAAAATCTGGAATGCTTGAATTGTGGCCCACATTTTGGATGGAGCACAGGTCTAAATCACAATGGCTGAATGATCATAACCACCCAATTGATGGCTATCAAATGGATGGTTAAAAGTAAAGTGGTCGGCGAATCAGATGGTTAACAACAATCTGACCAGTGAGATTTTCAGGCCATGCTCGATCAACGCTCACGATTGGGACTATCCTAGACTGTTCAAATCGTGGAGCACATTTTGGGTAGATCGTAGACGAAATCACACTGACTGAATGATCCTGACCATTGAATTGATGGTTGAAAATGAAGTGATTGATAACCCAATCCAACAGGAAAAATCAGACTATTAAGAACATTTCAATCAGTGTGATTTTCGGGCAATGACCCATCAACAATGAGGCCTTTGATTCGGATGACCTTGATTGCCCATACACATATATATGCCACGGTGTACTGAATGAGTGGCAGAGAGAATTCAAGATTCAACTATAGTAGTTATCATCATCCATAAGTGCTAATTATCATATTCACAATTGATTAAGAAAAACAAGATGTGAGAAACTGCAAATACAGAGAGAGAGAGAGAGAGAGAGAGAGAGAGAGAGAGAGACTCACAGCCATGATGATCAATCAAAATGAATTAGATGGCGGGGTTTGTGATGAAACTGAAAGAAACCCAGTTCAAGAAATCACGAAAAAAAAGCCCAAAAAAATCCTTCTCATCTTCTCGTAATCAAGATTTTTCATCTTGTTTTTGTATTTTGGGTCCTTGGGAAATGTCGATTCTCACAGCTTGCAAACAATCATTCGATGCCTTCAATGCTCCAAACAAGCTTTTCAAACCCACCAACGTCTCTCTCTCTCTCTCTCTATCCTGTTTTGTACTTTCTCATGCATTGTTCTGAGTCATGCCATGGCTACCCGCGAGTAGAATCCTAATGGCCAGTACACATGCCATCGTCGCAGGAGTGCGATAGATCAGCAACGTTCATCCGAGAAACACCGGGTAATAGCCGTAGCCCATAGATCAACGACTCGATTCGGTAGTGATCCATCCAGTATCGAGGACGGTACTGGTCGGTGCTCTGTGGGGCCACCATGATGCATGTATTTTATCCACGCCGTCCATCTATTTTTTCATCTCATTTTAGATCATGAACCGAAAAATGATGTAGATCAAAATCTCTGGTGGACCACACCACATGAAAAAGTAGTGATTAAACACCCACCATTAAAAACTCCATATGGCCGACTGTAACGTTTATTTGCCATCCAACCTGTTCATTATCTCACACATACCTGCTCACCGTCATGGATGAAGGGAAAACACAAATATCAGCTTGATTCAAAACTTCCGTGGACCCAAGAAGGTTTTAACGGTAGACATTTAATCACCACTATTCCCTATGGTGTGGTCCACCTGAGACTTCGATCAGCCTTATTTTTCGGCCCATTACCTAAAATGAACTGGAAAAATAGATGGACTGCGTGGATAAAACACGCGCATCATGGTGGGGCCCACAAAGCACCAACCGGTACTGGAGGGGTCACTACCAAATCCCTGTCATAAATCAGATGGATCTCATCATCAATGTGAATAAATCCAATCCGTGGACCCCACCATGATGAATATGGAAAATCCAATCCGTCTTGTCAGGTTCTATCTTTGATTCTAAGCCATTGGGAATATCTCCCGGATTCACTACTCAGATGGCAGGATGGGTTCCAGATGCCAACCATAGGTTTGTTTGTGTGGTCACTATAACGTGTATCTTTCATCAAATCCATTAATCAGGTGTATATCATCAGGATGAAGTGAATAAACAAAAATCAGCATGACCCAATTCTCGAGTGACCACACTGTCTGAACTTATGTGTTTTGGGTGCAAGTTTACATTGATCCAGGCCATTGGAGATTTTTAACGGGCTGATATTTAATTGTACGGTTAGAACAAGGGTTATTACCTGATGGACGGAGTAGTTTTCAATATACAACATGGTGGGCCATGATATGAAATAGAGTTATCACCTGATTCCTATCGAAATGGACCGTTGCCGATGTACCAACCGTCCATACTACTGGACAGTGATGTGTGGGACCCACCATGATATATGTGTTTTATCCAAGCCGTCCATCTATTTTTTCAGATAATTTTATTTCATGAAACCAAAAATTAGTTAGATATAAATATCAAGTGGACCACATCATAAGAAAACAGTGGTGATCCATAACAGTAAGGCTGATAGAAGCCTAATGGGGGAAACAAGGGAAGTTGGGAATGAGAATAGTCACCGTTGAAACTGTCCTGATGGTCACAGTAATGTTTATATGTCATCTAAACCGTTCATTAGGTGAGTTCCATCACGATGAAGTGAAATACTAGATATAAGCCTTATGAGAGATTTGTGGGGCCTGATAAGGCAACAACTGTGGATTTCATACACACATTACGATGGACGGAGTGGATTTCATACACACATTACGATGGGCCCCACAGAGTTTTTGTTGCACGTCCTACCTGTAACACCCATGAATTTCGAATAGCATGCAAGAAAGGAAACTTTGATACTCTAGCAGATTATGATGGATGATACGCAGGCTATAAGAAATTGTATATCTGTAATAAGTTTTTAATTCAAATTAAACGTAAGAAATTGTGAATCCCAGATTAGATGTACCATAAACCAAAAATGACACTCATTTGATTATACAAGTGTCGGATTAGTAGATATTTATTGTACGGTTGAAATGAAAATATCCTATGATCCCATTCCAGCAAACTAGAGTAAGGAATCAGAGGTTGGGAATCTGATTTTGATACGGTAGGTTCCACAATTTAGTGGTTGAATTATTTTATGCCACATATGCAATTTCTGAGGGGCCTGCGTATCAATCATCACACACGACCAGAGTATCAGATTACCCCGCGTGCTAAGATCACTGAATCCTTCCCAAAAAAGAATCATTGAATCGAGCACGGGCAGGTGACGTCAGCACCCCGGTTGCATATTCAGACGGGGTGGATTATGTGTTACCGGGTAGCACTTTAGCAGGTGTAACCCTTACCGTAGGCCCACCATGATGATTGCTAGTACATCCATGCCGTACATCCGTTTCCCCAGCACATTGTAGCGTAGTACCAAAATTTAAGAGATAAAATTCTCAGGTAGACCCACTGTTATGCAATACACTTATATATATATATATATATATATATATATATATATATATATATATATATATATATATATATATAGAGCATTTAATGCTCTCTAAAAATTTTAAAAAAACTCATCGTACGTGGTGCGACTCCAAATTTTGAACGATCCATGTAAGGCGATACCTCGTAAAACCTCTCGGGCCCAATTTTTTCTTTGATCCAAAACTTTGGTAAGCCATGAAAAATAAAAATAGTTTCCTTCTTGATTTGTATTTCTCTTTGCCATGTCCCATTATAATTTTAAATTAGGGTGAAAATCTGTCCCTTAGGTTTCATGCTCACCTGTGTTTAATTCAAACGGTCCATGTGATGCGGAATCCCATGAAACCCCACGGGACAAATTTTCATCATGATCTAAAATTCTGATGTGCCATAGCGAAGAGAAATGCAAATCAAGGGAGGAAACTATTTTCATTTTTCATAGCCTACAAAAGTTTTGGATTAAAGTATAAATTGGGCCTGAGGGGTTTAATGAGGTGCTTCTTCAAGTGGACCGTTCAGATTTTGGAGCCACATCACGTATGATGAGTTCTAAAAAAAGTTCGCACTAGTGCGCTGCTAAGCATTTGGCGCACATATATGTGTGTGTGTGTGTACACACACACACTCGCAGACTTTCCTTCCTACACCAAAGCCTTCTTATAAGAGTTATGCCCTAGGTATACCTGCAATGTAGTATAGGATGCACAAATATAGGAATTTACAACGAGTGCCGCCTTTAAGGTGGAGATGGAGCCTCAATGCAGTGGAGCAAGGCCACACAACCTAAGCCCTCTAAATTATTTTGAACCTAACATTGCTTCTCTCTACCCGTTCAAGTTAAAGGCTCTAAGAGAGGAGTGAAAGGCCCAGTTGTGATAGTCAGAAAAGGCATGATGACCTATGGTTTAACAAGTGAGAATGGTGGAAACCTTAATTAGTCAAGATAAAACTTGATGATGATGATGATTTCGATATAAAAATTTTAGTATATGGTGCAACTAAATTATGACTCTCAATTTAAATAGTTTAATTTCAATTATACGTAAGTGTGGTAACAATGTCTCATATGGTAGAAGCTTACCATACATTCAATGATCACACCAAGCTTAGCAACCTTAAGTTATCTTGACTTATCTGCCCGTCATGACAATATTCCAAGTCTACAAAGAAATGAATCAAAATCTTTTTCATTTTTAATTAATGACAAACAAAAATCTTTATTGAAAGCAAGAAAGCAAAAGGGTTACAACCAAAAGGCTAAAAGAATGATGAGATGAGCAGACATCATGCTCCCATTACATAGAAGACCTCTCCTCACAAAAAGACTCCAATGGCTCCCGCCTACATCCCTCGAAAGTGGCTCAACCCCCCTCTTTGGAACACTTCCTTGTAGGTCTTGACTTTGTTGCAAAATGTTCTATTGTTGCGCTCTTTCCAAATCGACGAAAGCCCAGAAAAGAAGATGAGAGGTCATAAGATTTTCCAATTCCACCCGACCAAACGGGCCCCATATACGGGAGAGAATCTATACTGTCAAAAAGAGTGAGAAGCGAAAAGGCCACGACTGTTTGATCAAATTCCCACAGTTTTTCCTAACAACCATAAGAACAAAGACATTTCAATCCCAAAAATGGTATGCAAATATGTCCTGTCCATGGTGAAACCGAAGACTGTGATTCCAGCTCTGTTGTTTTCGAAATATGTCACTGCATTGAAACAAAGACACAATGGTCATTGAAATATCCAAATTTAATATTGATTAAGGGTGTGTTTGGTTGGACAAAATTTTGTGAAATATCATGGAAATTTGCATCAAATTAGACTGATTAATCATGATATTTAGTGCACCCAAACGCATTGTAAAAAAGTAGTTGGAATTTTAAGAAAAGATCCCCTAAGTTTGGGTTTCATCCAAGTGGTCCACCTAGTTCTTCTGTTGAGATAATGGAGAGGATTGGTGCAGTGTAGAGAGGTCTGGGCCACTCATCAGGTGGGCCCCACCATGAACATGCCCTGGCTCTCAAAACAGGCTGACCCCATCTCATAAGTGTGCCACACTGCCATGTGCTCCAGTCCATCTCATGCAAATCACCTCAACGGGTCACTTTGATATGTATTGGAAGAGTTTGGAAAGGAGATAGCTTGTGCATTAGACCTTGTACACCCTATGATTGACCCACCTCCTAAGGGATGGCCAGAAGCTCTAGCCCCCACCTCTTAGTGGCTCAATTTGAAACCTTGTTGAATTGAGTGGACTCAAACTTGGGCTAGTTTCTTGAAATTCTAATGAGTTTTTCTGAGTTTCATCAATAATCAATAAATATTTAAAAGTAAATAAAAAATAAAAATTTAAAAGTATAAATAATGCCTAGTTGTGTCAGGTTCAATTGAGTTCTGTTGTGTTTTTTTTTTCTGACTCGAGTCAGGGTTTAATCGAGTTGTGACCAAGGCATGAGCAGATTGAGTTTTTCTCAAGTCTTAGTAAGATCTGGTCGAGTTGAGTCGAGTCAGGTGAGTGTATTTGAGTTTTTAAACTATGCTTTAAGACTGACATCCATGTGAGAGTGGAGGAAATCAGTGGCTCACCTAGTGCTTGCCTCTTTTGGAAAGAGATGGTCCGGGAATGGGGCAGCACCATTTTGGTGTCGACCGCATCATCGTCGTCGCTGCCAACTTCTTCATCTGAATCGGCAGCAGCTGAAAAATCGCTTGGCCGCGAGGGGACCTGAGTTGGGGTCTCGTTGTCCATCGTGTCAAAGGAATCGATGGTGGCGCACACATGCCACTTGGCAGCATGGGAAGTGATGCCCTGTGCCTTGTGTGTGATCTTCGTCGCGCTGCGCAGGCATATGAACAGACCAGTCACCAGGCCCACTGAGCATAGCTGCACACATTCAATAGAAGGAAAATTCAGTACAATTCAATCAAGAATTGATCTAGTGTGAGTCAATCGAGGAGAAACTCAATGCAAGTTGACATCACAACCATCCAACGATGATCGGAAGTCAGCGGGCCACACAGCTAATCACACTAATTCAGTTCAATTTGAGTAGGCCACACTGAATTTCAATGCAAATTGCCTTCACAGCCATCCAAAATCATGACTCCAAGGTAACAATTCGATGAAATGGAAAAACCAACATTAGGCAATTATATGGAATTTTAGTTCAAGTCAAATTACCACCATCTGATCATGATTGGAAGGTAATGGCCCCCACACTTGATAGTACAAATTCTATTCAATTCGAGAGGTAATGGTCCAATTTGAGTAGGCCACACTGAATTTCAATGCAAATTGACGTCACAGCCATCCAACATCATGACTCGACTGGCGATGAGCTCTGCACTTGATCATACAAATTCATTTCGATTCAATCGCATGGAAAAGATCAACGTGAGCCAATCAGACTGAATTCTAGTTTGAATCAATATCATCACCATCCGATCATGATTGAGAGGCAAGGGATCTCTGACAATACAAATTCTGTTCAATTTGAGTGAACCAAATGACTGTCCTGTCAATATCAAATGGTGAATCTCCCAACCATGATCATACAAATTCAGCTCAGTTTGATCAAGAGGATTGATCTGCTATGAGTTGGGTGGGGATTAAACAGTTATATGAATGATACTGACTAGCACATGCTGGGCTGATCACACACAATTCAAGTGAGGAAATGAGATGCTTGACAACTTACAGCAAGTTCGCCAGCTCGGAAGATATTGGCATCTGCATGAGACTTGGTGACGATAAGCAGTGAAGCAAGCTGGCTAGCGGTCACAAAGACAAGAGCGCAAAGTATAAAAGCCCGGTAACGATGGCTTATGACCTTTAGATGCGTCCGAATCCTCAGATGCTCTTTCAACACCAATGCTACATCGGATTCTTCTTGGAAGACCTGAGTAAAATCCTGCAACCGGAGTATCTGTAGGTGGCAGATGAGGCGGAAGAGGACGCATACCAGGAAGTAAATGGATGTCCTGTAGAGCCATGAACATAGCTCCAAAATGCATGCGATAGCATCACTCACATATACATTGCCTAAGAAAGGAATCTGCGACGCGCCTGAGGCGTACCACCATATCTTATATGCGCTTTCCGCCGCGAAACAAGGGACAACAAAGACGGAAAGGAGATGGAAAGATCTCTGCATAGGAGGAAACATGAAAACATAACTAGTTAATCTTTTTGTTTGAAATAAATATTAGTACAGTGATTTTTTCTTTCTTTCTTTCTTTCTTTTTTCATCTAACTGTTCGGATTGGTGGAAATAAAAAAGCAACAGAGGAAAGAAAATCAATTTAGATGCAACGATTTTCCTCATTGGCGAAAGAAGAAGACTTGGGAAATCGAATTTCCTCATTAAGGGCTATTTCCTTTTCCACTCTCATATCTTTTTTTTTTTTCCACTCTCATATCTAAATAAAAGGAAACATTTTCCTTAGTTTTCCTCAGATGCAAGGTTTTTTCTTCCTCAAATCCCTTTTGATTTCCACCAATCCTAAATAGAAATTGGGTTGGTCTGTATGGTAATGAAAATTGAGGAATTTGGAGAAAATGGGTATTTTTTAAATCCTTTTTTTAAATCTTGTTTTTAGAGAAGAGGATGCCTAAAAATGAGTTCATCTAATTTTAGTGAATCGTAATTATGTATTTTAGATATTATGTCCTTTTAATCTTGATAACCAACAATCATGATTTCCGATACATAATTATGATTTATTAAAATGAGATGAATTCAGTTTTAGATGTCTACCAAATCAGCCCTTTCTGATATGGTTATATGTATGTGCATATGGACGCAATTTTTTGCAGTTTATATGTGAGATGATGGATGTTATAATCTTAGTATAAGTTCCTACATTCTAAATTATAAATTTAAATGACAACTTAATCAACAGTAAAGTAACATTAATCTCTCAGGATGATAATTTGGGGTCACTAAAAATGGCGTTCTGGATCGCAATTGATCGATAACTGGTCCTGCTATCCATGTAAAGGAGGGTTTAGTGATATTGGTAACATTGGGTTGGATTGATATTGTTGAAGAAAGAAATAGAACAGAGATTTCAGGTATTTGTAGAGATTGAACTCATAAGAAGAGCAGTGTCTTTTTCCTTTTCTTTATCAGACAAGCTGGAGTGGTTGCATTCATCTAGGGAAAATGGGTGTCTCTCTCTCTCTTTATTTCAATATTTGGAAGTTAAATAAGGAGAACCGATCACGAGAATATTCTGATTTTCTTCTTTTTATCTGGCAAAAGTTGTATTGGATGTCTGGTCATGAGAGAGAGAGAGAGAGAGAGAGAGAGAGAGAGAGAGAGAGAGAGAGAGAGAGAGAGAGAGAGAGAGAGAGAGAGAGAGAGAGAGAGAGAGCTATATTGAGCACATCTTTTCCATAAAACAGCAATTGGATTAGTTTGAGTTGAGAGAAGGATGAAGTTGGACCACATGTTTTTTTCACTTCTCCTATCCTTGAGCTTATATGAAAGGAATCAACACAAGTTTTCAATTTCTGATAGCAAAATATTGATTTTTGAGCCATTTCTCCCTTTTTTCTCTAGCCTTTTGATTACAAAACCAGAACATGACTCAACTGTCCTGTTATAAGCAACCATACCAATGGAAAGGCCCCTCTAGAGTATAAAAAGCAAATGACTTGATTTTCATCCACCAGTCCATAGAAAGATGTAGATGCTTCTAGGCTATTTTAAAAAGGAAAAGAAAAACCATTGCTTGGTCCACCTAATCAATGCAAAGCTCACAATGGGTATTTTGGTCAATGCAGCATGAAATCCTTACTTAGGTGGACTAATCATCAATTGCATGGGTCCATATTTCCCATGGCTTATTCCTCCTTTCCTGAAACTTCCACAAAACTTAGATTTTAGAATTTATAACAACGATTAAATTATCGAATTCGGAGCACGACTCATGTGAGACTGAAACAGGTATAACTTGCCCTAGCTCATACATACTGGGTGCGTCACATCAGTCTGTTTCGGTCCCACTTCATCAACCAAAGTAATACTGTGTCGTATTGTATTGGACAATATTAAAAACCATTTTACCATAACTGAATATAAAAAAATTTATAAAAAAACCCATAATTTTTTTTAAAAAAATCATTGCATCTAATTTCGACTCGCACGGAACCAAAAATGGTACAATTTACCCCTACTCATCCAAATTGTGCATGTATTAGTCTGTCTCGGTTTCTCTTCATTCAGTCTGGTGATTCATTTAGCTGCAGTCCAAAATTATACTAAATCATATTGGACAATATTTCAAACCATTTTACCATAACCAAATAAATTTTCCAAAAAGACTCGTAAATTAATTTTTAATCAAGGTTGAATCTGACTAGCATAGGTCCAAAAATGTACAATTTACCCCAACTCCTCCATATTAGGCATTTATTAGCCAGCCTTGGTTTCACTTCATTCAGTCCAATGACTCATTTGTTTGCAGACTGAAATAATACTACTTCACATCAGATAATATTAAAAACCATTCTACCATGACTAAATAATTTTTCTCTAAAATGACACATAAATTTTTTAATCCATATATTTAAATTCAACTAACATGAGACCAAAAATAATACAATTTACCCCCAACTCATTAATATTGGACATGTATTAGTTAGCCTTGGTTTCACTTCATTTGGTTTGGTGACTCATTTGGCAGTAGATTGAAATACGCATCAAATAATATTTAAAACCATTCTATTATAACTAAATAAAATTTTTTCTCTAAAAAGATACATAAATTTTTTTAATCCATATATTTAAATTCAACTCATTAATAAAAATGGTACAATTTACCCCAACTCAATTAATATTCGGCATGTATTAGTTGTTGGCTTTGGTTTCACTTCACAAATTTAAGTTATTATATTTGTTAAAAGGCATGGAAGAAAACATACGTTGAGCTGCATCATGTAACACTGGCGGACTTTTTCGCTCTCGTCACAGAGCCTATCGAGGAAGAGGAACCTCCGGAGGCCGTAATTCCTAACAAAGCGAGAAAGGCAGAAGTAGGAGAGGGTGGCGATGACGGTGAGGGAGACCTGATTGACAATGTCGTAAGGCCGGCGGTGTTTTCCATGGCAGCCAGGGCAGGAAAGGACGAAATGTGAGAGGGAAGGGACGATGATGGCGAAGAGGACGAAGACTGTCCATGAGATGAATGCATGCCATGGATCTGATTGGTCCACGCACAGCCACCGTAGGCAGGATCTGAAGCTTTGAAGCTCGTCGTGAGCGTGCGAGCTGCATCGTAACAACGCCCTCTTCCTCAATGCTTCTTCTTCACGTTGTTGTGATGCCATTTCTCCCTCTCTCTCTCTCTCTTCAAATTCTCATAATTCGTTTTGATTCTTCAATCTCTCTCTTTTTCTTCAAATTCTGATAATTGGTTTTGATCCTTCAATCTCTCTCCGTCTCGATCTCTCTCTATCGAATTTTGATTGTGGGAAGGATATGAAATTAGAGAGAGGTTTGAATTATGGTTTATATGCTAATATTGGGAGGTTATATACACGGAAATTCAGTGTATAATAATGGATTTTGTTTTGCCTCTGTCGCGATTGATGCTTTATTGTGTGTCGCTACTAACTGGGCCCACATGCTGAGATGGTCATGTGATTTTACCCTGTATATTGTTTTTAATACTGTATATATAAGATATTAGATAATAATCATGATTTATTGATGATCTTAATCTTTGATTTTTAGATTTGAATACAAACCATTGAAATTTTACTTTTTATTGTTTTAAACTTATTTATATAAATTGACGGTTGTTTTGATTTCCTTCATGTTATATACTAGGTAATATAACATAGATTCCACAATGTGGACGGCTCCGATCATAATAATAATTGTCACGTGGGGCCCAGTAGGTGGAAACAAACGCTCGATATGAGTCGCGGCAGAGGCAAAATCAACTCATCAAAAAGGGGGAAACGGATTGGTTACTCCCCCTGACACCAGCCCCGGGGCTGATGGTCGGTGATCTGTGGGCCCCACCATGATGTTTGTGTTTCATCCATTCTGTTCATCCATTTTTAAAGATCATTTTAGTCTTAATCCCAAAAATTAGAGATATATAAGCTTCAGGTGGACCACACCACATGAAAACAATAGTGATTGGATATCCACCATTAATATCCTTCTAAGGTCCACTGTACTTTTTATTTGACATCCAATCTATTGATTAGGTCATACAGGCCCAGATGAAGGGAAAAAACAAAAATCAGCTTGATCCAAAACTTTTGTGGCCCCCCAAAATGTTTTTAATGGTCGACGCTCATTAAACACTGTTTCCTGTAATGTGGTCCAATTGAGATGGGGATATATCTCATTTTTGGTCTCATACTTTAAATGATCTGTAAAAATAGATGGACGGAATGGATGAAACACATACATCATGGTGGGCCCCACAGAGCACCGACCATCAGCCATTGGCTGGTGTCAGCGGGAGTAGCCAATCCGTTTCCCACAAAGGGTGGGGACGGGACGACGTGGGAATGGGGCTATGGACAATATGAGCTGTCACTCCGAATGGCGAGATTCCTATGTTAGTTCTGCACAAACTTCAAAATTGGTGGAGACTCTTCATCCATACACGTGGCACATTTTGGCGGCGATCCGGACCGTCCAAATCGTTGCCCCAACTGTGAAATTTAGTATAATATAAAATTGAACGGAGAAGATAGTATTATCTTTCTGATTTTCTCTACGAATTTGGACCACTCATCATTTTATGTTATTCATCCATTTGATACTAATTAATTAGATTCTTACAATAGCTTGGTCATTGTTATTTCATAAACACAGTCCATCAATAGTATGATCCGCACGTTGGACGGTCCGGATAGCGCACGATTGCCGAATATGAGGAGGATGACTCACTAACTTTTTTTTTATTTAAATTGTGTAAAACTAACATAAAAGTCTACCACGTCTCCGGTGTGAAATGGAAACGGATTGGCTGGTGTACCAGCCACCACCGACTAGGTAGGTGTCGTGCGAGCTCCGAGTTATACGAACGGTTCAAAGGAGATCAAAGTTACGTGGCCTCATAATGATGTATATTTATTATATCCATACCGTTCATCCATTTGGAGAGATCATTTTAGATCATGATCCCAAACATGAAGCATATCCAAAGCTTAAATGGACCACACCACAAATAATAACAGGATAATGATTCTTACCGTTAAAACATTCGTGGGGTCGACCATAACGTTTATTTTCCATCCAATATGTTCATGATGTCAAAAATTCCTATACGAAGAGGAAAAAAAATAATCATATTGATCCAAAACTTCTGTGACCTCAAAAGGGTTTTAATGGTAGACGTTCAATCCCCCATTTCTTTTTACGGTGTGGTCCACTTGATTTTTTTATCTATCTTAATTTTTGTATCAAGCCTTAATACGATATCATAAAATGTGTGGATGGTTTGGATATAACACATACGTCATGGTGGGACCCACAGAACTTGATGACGCCGACACACCTGCCAATCTGCTTCCGAAATATGGGAATCGTGGAAGTGCTAATCTCGGGTGCTTCATCTGGAAGCGCGAAAGGCATATGCACTATTCGTGCAAACAATGCGTACGAGTAAAGGATGCAAAACGTTCAAATATCTTTATTAATATTATTATTTATTAAAATTAAAAATTATAAACATTTTTTTTTTAAAAGCATGCATTTGAAAAATCATAACCAATGGTTTACATTCGATTCATTAATATTGATTAAATTAAAAATTAAACAAAAATTATTATTATATAACATATTAATTTGGCAAAAAACAATTTATTTAACGAGTGAGATCTTATAAAAATATATAAATTTAGAAATACCATGCGTTTCTATTTAGCGCTTGAAGATGGGGCGCATAGAATTCATTTGGAAAGAAAGATTCTGTTCTACGCTTCTCGACGTTTGAGAGAGAAGCGGTAAGAGATACCAATACAAATAAATGCATTCGAGCGAATGGATCTTCAACACTCACACATGGCAACAGTTATCTCATATACAAGATCCAATCCAGTAATCAGATTTTTAATGTATTTATATATATATATATATATATATATATATTATAAAATATAGAGTTATCTAAACTTTACTTACATAAAAATTTATATTTGATCTTGACCGTTGGTATATTATCATGTATTTATTTTGCATATGTATAGCCGAACAGTCATTTATTTCATCTTTCTTTTAGAATATTTTTCTAGAAACTGGGGCCTGCCAGATGAACGGATTGGATCACGTATATATGTGGGATAAAATGCCAAATAATGCATTCGCTCGAGTGCACTTGGCATTCCTTGCTTTCTTTTCTTCTTTCTTTTAACAGATCACGGAAATATGCTCTTTTTCGCCGAAAGGCGAAATCGGTCTTTTCTTGGGTAGTACGCGTACCCGATCCAAACCGTCCATCAATGTGGTCCAACATGGACGACCCGCTTACAAATACTTGCGGTGATCCGACTATACTAAATGTCATATCGGTGGCATCAATGGTACAATCAAATCACACAGTAAGACTTTAAATTCTAGCTATATAACTGTTGCACCTTTGCAGGTCTTTAAATTTTCAAGATAAAAATTAGTTTATTTGGAGAAAGAGCCCCAGCCTCTTTTAATCCTGTAAGTAACGAGCGCACAACGATTGGTTGAATAGATAAATAATTTAGCCACAATCGAGCCTCACTCTATCTCAGCACCATAAATCGATGGTCATAGTTTGAATCAGATCTGATTAGTTCTAACATGCCCACAACCCTCACATGTATTCTATACTACTAAATTTGCAACCCAATAACATAGTAGAAAATAATATAATTTAAATGCTTATAGTTAAAAACGTATTAACGGCCATAGAAGTTTTGGATTAAGATAGGATCGTGATGGATGACAAAGAGATTTTTCCTACTGTATATCTGACCTTTTATCTACTAACTTTTCAGAACCACATAAACTCTACTTTCCATAACTAAACCACTGTTGTATGAATACTGTGTGGGTAGACGAAAATAAGATTCCAACCCTGCCCATCCAACCCGATCGATCGGGTGTGGACCCGATCAACCCATCTTGTTGCCCGTCCAACTCAGTCGATCCTGTCTTACTGTCCAACTGGACATGTATTAGCTACCAACGGGTTAAGTAGCAACACTTGCTACTGAAGTGATGTAGCCAAGTTATGTGGGTCCCACTATAATGTATGTTTTTTATCCACACCGTCCATCCATTTGGAGAGATCATTTTAGGGCATTAGCCAATGAATAAGCTAGATTTAAAGCTCGAGTAGACTCACCACAAAAAATAATAGAGAGAGTGACGCTCACAATTAAAAATTTCTAATGGTCACAAAAGTAGTTTTTGATCAAGCCGATATTTGTGTTTTTCCTTATTTCATGTCTATATTAACTTATGAATATGTTGGATCTCAAATAAACATCATGTGGACCTTAGGAAGGTTTCAACGGTGGGCGTCACTCTCTCCACTGTTTTTTGTAGTGGGGTCCACTTGAGCTTTGGATTTGGCTTATTCTTTGGCTAATGCCCTAAAATGATCTTTCAAAATGGATGGACGGTGTGGATACAAAACATACATCATGGTGGGACCCCAAATAACTTGGTGACGTCACTGAAGTAGCGAGTGTCGCTACTCAAAGCAAGATCGAGATGCCCTGACATTCTTCTCAACTCAAACTTGACCGAGCACTTCGTGGAATTGACTGAGCACTTTATATGCAATGAACTGAAAATGACAAACCCAGGATGATCTAAGGACACAGGCATGGGGCCGCGGCGGCGGTTCCGACCTTAGTGATTCGGATAAGACTAATGACTGCAATGGGGGTACTCTAGCTTCATGAAATTGACCGAGCTTCACATGAAATTGACTGAACTTCACATGAAATTGATTGAGTATCGCAAGTACATTTTTTTTCGGTTTAGGGTGTAGGGTTTAGGGCAATTTGTTCAAATATATCTATAGTGCGTCGTTTCTTCGATGGATGTACAATTTTTGTTCTTTGTTGACAAAATAAAATGACGAAAAAAAAGTAACAGTTTGGTGGAAAGGTATTCTTGTACGAAGAAGAGAGTAGATTTCGGAAAATGAATTTTAGGTAGAAGGGTATTGCGGTTTGAAGATGAATTTTTTTTTCAAAAAATAGATTTTTGGTAATAGGGTATTCTGGTATAAAGAGCAGAGGGGATTCCAAAAAATAAAATTTTGGTGGTAGGGTATTCTGGTATGAAGTGTAGAGTAGAGAAGATATTAAAAAATAGATTTGTATTACAGGGATAGTATCGTTCGAAAAAAATATTAGTTTAGTTTGGAAAAATAAAGTTTGCATGGCTTAGAAATGCCAGTGGGTTAAAGATAAGATTTAATGTGGAAAAAAACTTGATAACAAATAAACATGACAGCCCAAGAAGCTTTCAATGGTGGAAGTTAATATCCATACTAATTTTGGTGGTGTGTTCCACTTGAGCTTTTAGATATGCCTATTTGGGAGCATGGATTTGGAAACCCAGATTTGCAATCCTCCCAGTGTGTTTGTCTCCCTGAGTGTGAATCAACTTTAATTCGAAAGTACTTATTTATGGTGTATTTACAGGGGTTTGAATTTAATTATTAAATCAACTTTAATATTTCTAATTAGTGAGATATGTAATTTTTGATACAATAGTTGTGATAAGCCCACTGAAATATATGCTTTGCCTGAAAATGATGAAATTCCAAGTCTTGGATGGGCCGCAAGCACAAGATCATGTTTGAGTGACTAACCAACAATTTTTAATCATTTATTAACATGGACAATATTTGAACGGTGCTGATTTACATAGACAATGTTTGAATGGTGCGGTGCTGACCATCATTAGTAGGCCATGCGCCCAATAGAATGGTAGTATAATGACGCATGTTACACCTGCAATTATTGAAATACCATTGTGATTTTTATTTTCGATCCAAATTATACATAAAGCTACATGGACATGGATGAAGAGAAAAACAAATATCAGCTACATCCAAAACTCCTTTGGCCCCTTAGAAGTTTTTAATGGTAAGAACTTAATTCCCATTTTGTAGTCCACTTGAGCCTTAGATTTGCCTATTTTAAGCTTATACTCTAAAATGATATGAAAAAATGAACGGCCAGTGTGGATAAGACCCATATATCACGGTGGCCACTCAAAGCTCCTCCCCATCATCATAACCAAATCTCAGATGGACCACACCACAAGAAACAGATGTGATTGAACTACCATCATTAAAAATTTTTGAGGGCCCACCGCAATGCTGATCCACCATCTATCCTTTTGATTAGGTCACACAGACCTGGGTGACACAAATATCAGTTTGATCCAAAACTTTTGTGGCCCCTAAAAAGTTTTGTAAGGGTGGACCTTCAATCGCCACTGCTTGCTCTGGTGTGGTCCAAATGAGATTTGGATCCGCGTCATTTTTAGTATAGTGACCTAAACTGAACTGGCGAAATCGATGGTCGGAAGGGATAAAACACATACATCATGGTGGGGCCCACAGCACTGACTCACTGCTGAAATCGAGTTCCCTGATTGGGGGATTGGATTTATATAAAACATTGTGGGTCCCACAGTACTTGAGTGTGGTGGACACGTAGATGATTCTATTCAGGTCATACACGCCATCACATGGTTGTGAGGCCCACCTTTTGATACTTGTACAGTCATAGCGCGTTTCACTCAGGTGCCAACTGCTCCATACCACGTCACATGTGAACAAGCTTGCCACGAGTCCGTCCCATGAGGTCGAGCTTTGTGGGCCCCACCCTGATGCGTTTCGAAAATCTACCCCATCAGTCAGATGCACCATTCCATAATGGGCCTAGATATAAAAAATTAAGTCAATCTGTGACTTGTGTTGGCCACACCACATACAGAAGTAGAGAGGGGCCGTGTCCAACTGGACATGTATTAGCTACCAACAGGTTAAGTAGCGAGACTTGCTACCGAAGTGACGTAGCCAAGTTATGTGGGTCCTACTATGATGTATGTTTTGTATCCACACCATCCATCCATTTGGAGAGATCATTTTAGGGCATTAGTTAATGAATAAGTTAGATCTAAAGCTCCAGTGGACCCACCACAAAAAATAATAGAGAGTGACGCTCACCATTAAAAACTTCTAACACTCACCACTATGATGCATTAGCCAATGATATTTGTGTTTTTCCTTATTTCATGTATGTGTTAACTTATGAATATGTTGGATCTTGAATAAACATCATGTGGACCTTAGGAAGGTTTCAACGGTGGGCATCACTCTCTTCACTGTTTTTTGTAGTGGGGTCCACTTGAACTTTGGATCTGACTTATTCTTTGGCTAATGCCCTAAAATGATCTTTCAAAATGGATGGACGGTGTAGATACAAAACATACATAATGGTGGGACCCACATAACTTGGTGACATCACTTAAGTAGCGAGTCTCGCTACTCAAAGCAAGATCGAGATACCCCAACATTCTTCTCAATTCAAACTTGATCGAGCACTTCGTGAAATTGATCGAGCACTTCATATTTAATGAACTGAAAATGACGAACCCAGGCGGATCAAAGGACACAGGCGTAGGGCCGCGGTGGCGGTTCCGACCTTAGTGATTCGGATAAAACCAATGACTGCAATGGGGGTACTCTAGCTTCATGAAATTGACCGAGCTTCAAATGAAATTGACCGAGTACTTCTTGAAATTAACCGAGTATTGCAAGTACATTTTTTTTCGGTTTAGGGTGTAGGGTTTAGGGCAATTTGTTCATATATACCTGTAGTGCATCGTTTTTTCGATGGATGTACTATTTTCGTCATTTGTTGACAAAATAAAATGACAAAAAAGAATAATAGCTTGGTGGAAATATATTCTTATATGAAGAAGAGAGTAGATTTCAGAAAATGAATTTTAGATAAAAGAGTATTGCGGTTTGAAGATAGAAAAAATTCCAAAAAATGGATTTTTGGTAATAGGGTATTCTGGTGTGAAGAGGAAAGATGATTCTAAAAAATGAATTTTTAGTGGTAGGGTATTTTAGTATGAAGAGTAGAGCAAAGAAGATTTTAAAAAATGGATTTGTATTACAGCGGTATTATCGGATGATTAAAGACATTGGTTTATTTTGGAAAAATAAAGTTTGTATGGCTTAGAAATGCTGGTGGATTAAAGGTAAGATTTAATGTGGAAAAAAACTTGATAACAAATAAACATGACAAGCCCAAGAAGCTTTCAACGGAGGAAGTTAATATCCCTACTATTTTTTGTGGTGTGTTCCACTTGAGCTTTTAGATATGCCTGTTTGGGAGCGTGGATTTGGAAACCCCTGGATTTGCAATCCTCCCAGTGTGTTTGGCACCCTGGAGTGTGAATCGACTTTAATCCGAAAGTATCTATTTATGGTATATTCACAGGAGTTTGAAATCAACTTTAATATCTCTAATTAGTGAGATATGTAATTTTAACACAATAGTTGTGATAAGCCCGTTGAAATATATGCTTTGCCTGAAAATGATGAAATTCCAAGTCTTGGATTGGCCGCAAGCACAAGATCATGTCTGAGTTACTAACCAACAATTTTTAATCATTGATTAACATAGACAACATTTGAACGGTGCTGATTTACATGGACAATGTTTGGACGGTGCGGTATTGACCATCGTTAGTAGGCCATGCGCCCAATAGAATGGTAGTACAGTGACATACATGTTACTCCTACAACTATTGAAATACCATTGTGATTTTTATTTTCCATCCAAATTATTCATAAAGTTACATGGACCTGGATGAAGAGAAAAACAAATATCAGCTACATCCAAAACTCCCATGGCCCCAAAAAGTTTTCAACAGTAAAAACTTAATTCCCATTTTGTAGTCCACTTGAGCCTTAGATTTGCCTATTTTGGGCTTATACTCTAAAATAATACGAAAAAATGTATGGATGGGGTGGATAAGACCCATACATCACGGTGGCCACTCAAAGCTCCTCCACATGAACATAACCAAATCTCAGATGGACCACACCACAAGAAACAGTGGAGATTGTACTACCATCGTTAAAAATTTTTGAGGGCCCACCGCAATGCTGATCCGCCATCTATCCTTTTGATTAGGTCACACATACCTGGGTGACACAAATATCAGTTTGATCCAAAACTTTTGTGGCCCCTAAAAAGTTTTGTAGGGGTGGACCTTCAATCGCCACTGCTTGCTGTGGTGTGGTCCACATGAGATTTGGATCCGCATCATTTTTAGTACAGTGACCTGAACTGAACTGGCGAAATGGATGGACGGAATGGATAAAACACATACATCATGGTGGGGCCCACAGCACTGACTTACTGCTGAAATCGAGTCCCCTGATTGGCGGATTGGATTTATATAAAACAGTGTGGGTCCCACAGTACTTGAGTGCGGTGGACACGTAGCTGTGTGGACCCCACCGTGATTTGTGTTGACCATCAACACCGTGCATTTGATGGGTCCCCTCTAAATTATGGGATATCCCAAACATCAGCCGTATACGGAACTCAGGTGGGCCATACCATCTAAAATCATGTGAAGACACCGTTAAAACGTATAAAAGCACTTGGTGGGCCCACCTGAGTTTTGAATGCTTCTGAAACTTTGTATGAACCCTCATCCAAGTGGGACACACATAATGGATGGGCTGGATTTTCAAAACACATCTCGGTGGGCCTAAAAAATAATTATGAATTTTTAATGGTACACGGCCCCTCCCCACTTCTGTATATGGTGTGGCCCATAAAAGTCACGGATTGACTTAATTTCTGAGACTTAGGTCCAAGATGGAATGGTGCATCTGACTGATGGGGTAGATGTTCGAAATGCATCACGGTGGGGCCCACACAGACTCGTGAGGTCGAGCGCATAGTACCTTTTCCCATATATATATATATATATATATATATATATATATATATATATATATGACTTTCAGTTTCACCGCCATTTTTTTTTTTTAATGTTGCAGATTCATCCACCGGACACGTCGCACACGCACTTTCGTCAATCCAGGCTGTCCAGATGGTGGACCCATTATGGCTGGAGGAATGTTGCAAAAAAAAAAAGCCTGATCTGGCGATCGAAGCCATCAAAACAATCCCTATAAAATGGGTGGTCAAAGATGAGATGGTCAGTCGTCTACAGTCAACGGGCGTAGTTAGAAGGCTCCACGCCACTAATATGGTTACATCTGTGGAGAATCTTACCACTCATCAAATGGGGCCCACTATGAACATACCCTATCATAAAATTCAAGATGGTCCACTGGTCATGCTGGACCACTGTACGCTAGGGGTGTACACCGGGTCAAATTGAGTCGAGCTGGCCTAGGCTTGGCCACTAGTTGACCCAGCTCGAACTCTGCTTGACTGGCCAACTCGGCTTAAGTTCGTTCAGCAGCTCAGGCCAGCTCGAGCTAAGTTCAAAATAAAATTGAACCCTTGCGGCATTTTCACAAACACACATGCATTGAGTGCACTTTTAATTTCTCACGGTATGTAAAACAATAATAGCTATTTACCACTAGCCGACACTTCGTTGAGTCTTTTCATCAAACACCTGGTGAACAACATCAATATCAAATAACTGAGTCACCGAACTAGATTGATCCGAGATCGATTTGAGTTGAGGTTTGATCCGAGTTGAGTTGAGCTTGGGCAAACTTGGCTCAGTTCGAAATTTTTCCGAGCTAAAAAAATCAACTCGAGTGGGCTCGAACTTAGCTTCGACTCGAGCTTTTTCGAGTCGAGTTGGGTGAGCTAACCGAGCTAACTCGGTTCGTGTACACCCCTATTGTCACGTCAATCACAGATGTTTAGTAGAGTTGTACACGAGCAGAGTTAGCTCGGTAGCTCGCTCGACTCGTCTCGGATCGAAGCTGATTTTTGAAGCTTGAAACGAGTTCGATCTTGCCCCAGCTCGACTTGAATACTGCTCGAACTCAGCTCGACTCGGTATAGGGTATATATACCCTTCAAAAAATAAAAATAAAAATCATACCCCACTTTTCAAAATACATCTTGCCCGCACGACCCTAACCCTACCCCACCTCTTCCTCCCTCTCTTCCTCCCTATCTGTCAGTCCGGCCGGCGAAACTCCTCCCTATTTCTCTCTCCACTCTCTGACTCTCCCTCATCCTCCCTTACTCACACGGCTGTCTTCCTCTTTCTCTGTCAGTATGGCCGGCGAAGCTCCTCCCTCCCTCTCTCTCTACTCTCTCCCTCAATCCTCCCTTACCGGCACGGCCGCACCGACGCACGGCCCGTCTTCCTCCCTCTTTGTTTATCCGGGCTCGAACTCTGCTTGAACTCGGCCAAGCCGAGCACAAGCTGTTGTTCCAAGCTCGAAGGCCGAGCCGAGCACGAGCTGTTGTTCCGAGCTTGAAGGCCGAGCCAAGATGAGTACGAGCTGAGACTCGATCAGACTGAGTGGAGCACGAGTCGGCTCAAGTTGTGTACACCTCTAACGTTTAGTATGAAATCGGATTATGTACTTAGTAGTAGTATGCTTTTATCACGGTGATAAGTAAACTCTGTTGGATCCACCTTGAATGTATGTGGTTTATCCACGCTGTCTATCCATTTTTCCAGTTCATTTTAGCAATTGAGCCCAAAATTAAAGCATATACAAAGCTTAAGTGCATCACACTAGAGGAAACTAAGGGAATAATGATTTCCTCCCTTCAAATCTTCCTAGGGCCCATGGGGATGTTTATTTGTGATCGAACCAGTTCATAAGATCACACATACATTGACGGAGGGAAGCCAAAAATATCATCTTGATCCAAAACTTCTACGGCTCCCAAGAATCTTTCAACCGAAGACATTCAATTCACACTATTTCTATGGTGTGATCCACTTGAGCTTTGAATATGCTTCATTTTTGGGCTAAAGCCATAGAATTATCTGGAAAAATATAGATGGATGGAGTAGATAAAATACACAAATCACGGTGGACCCCACAGAGTTTACCTAGCGTATTGAGTTACTCATAGTGGTGGCCCACCTGATTAATTGATGGTCTTGATTTCTGTGTAAATGTTTATTTTCACAGTTTGTTTATATTCAATTGGCATTTCTATATCTATGAATTTCTTAGGTCTCAAAAACATTTCCATTCGATGTCGGTTGAATTGCAATTCCTTAGATCAAATCAAATCATAAATCCTCACCGTTCCTTCATCTTATCCACCCATCCTCCCATCCTAGCCATTAACAGTCATCTTCTCAAGCCCATTCTTTCCAAATGCCCCCTAACACCGCACTTTCAGTGCGGTTTTCCTTCATTGCTCCATTCAAATGGAGGCCAACCTTATGGACGGTCCGGATCATTGCACATGTACATTATGTTAAATCAAAAGAGTCACCATTAATTTTAAAATGGCAGCCAAAACCATAGAAATCCAAATACTAGCAATCTGAAAATGAGAAGTAACAGAAATTTCATTTTCTTAATGATTTTTTTATTTTGACGGTAGGAGTGTGACAGGCCCACTTGTCTAATTTCCGTTTGGTTGGCAAAGTAGGTTGAAAACAGACAAAAATACAGCCGGTCAATGAATGCTGACCGTTCATCCAGTGGTTGGCAAAGCAGGAGCACATGCGCCACACATTGTCTGTATTCTCTCCAACTATCGCCTCTGGGTTTCAAATTAGGTGAGGTGTGATATGTGCTGGCTTGCTAAAATCGACTATGCGGCTCAAGGCTCCATTCTAATCAAATAGACAAATATATTAAACTTAACCATATATGATTGAGATTCGAGAAGACTAATTACCTATTTAAAAACTCATAAATTGTTTAAGATAATCAGGCAATTATCAGAAAGTATGGTTCATCTTTTGAAAATGAGTTACACATTACTTTTCATATAAAAGAATTTTTAAACTGACAAATTAAAAAAACAATAATACTTACAGCCAACTACCAAAAGTAACCGCAGAGCACCATTTTGAAGAAAGATATACTTGTATTAAAATAAAGATAGTCGACATACAAACATAAATTTATATTATCACTAAACATTACAACTACTACATTATTGCTATTCCTAGGGTGGAATTAAATAATAGATTATATCGAGAAACATAAAAGATAATTGATACAGTAGATTTGTTTGATTGTATGATATACTTTGCCTCGTCGAGCTCTTTCGCTATTTATAGGCTTAACAATTTGGATGTATTTTTCTCCGTTTAATGTTACAACAACCGCCTCTGCATCACTCTGGCTTTATAAACCTATTCTTCAACACTCGTCTTGATAACCACCTCTTGTTTGAATGCTCCGCTGCATTCTATCTTGGGATGACTTTAAATTACCTAACTAATACAGGTAAAAGTAACACGTACTTCGCGTGTCATATTTTACTCATGCAATGACATATGTTCTTTTCTAATTAGCTCTCTTAGGAATGTTAAAAAATTTGGGTACGACACTGGCAAGTCAAATGGCATCAATCTAATGGCCTGATTACTTCTCAGCATACCAACTAGGAATGTTAAATAACATGTACTAAAGTTGTTGGTTGCGTTTGGATGTACCCCAAATTGCAATCCAATAATATATGTGAAAAGCATGGATATTCTATTTAGAATGATTTGAACCGTCCATTAAGCCTAAAACACACTGCAGATGTTGGTAATCTCTCTTATTAGATGGTCGAATCCATCCTTGATTTTACCGTATTTTCTGTAGCCGTCCCTTTTCCAAGCCATGGATAGGATGGTTATGATTACTAAACATAAGGATCCTTTACAATTCTACGCAATCAGTGATGGGCCCTAAGGAATAAACGCATCAAATTAATGAGTGGACTTACTTTTGTGTAAATGATCTTGACCGTCCATATAAAGGCCATTTATCAACGGTTAAATTTTTTTGGATCAGTGTGATGTTTTCATGGAAATCCATGAAATATGTGCTAGATCTAATGAACGGTCAAGATCAATGAATTTGCTAGAGCTAGAAGAACCTGAATAAGGTAGATCCATCTCTCTGCAGTACACGTGGCAGAATGATGTGTCGATCGGATTGGATTCGTCCATCAGAGTTACCTTCATGGAAAATGATTGAGGAGTTCAAACGGTTTGGATTATCCTGAAAATCTGATTTGTGGCCATCAAGTGACATTAATGAATGAAAATGTTTAATGGTTAGATATTCATTGTAGAAAATTGAAATGAAGGTATGATGGTTAGGATATTCTAATAGATGTAAGTTTTGGGAAATAATCCATCGATGATAAGACCCATTAGATGGACGGACCCGATCAATAGTTTATCCTTCCATGTAAACTGTATAGAGATGGCTCTACAATATTCTGGTTCTTACCCAATGCACCATACCTTTTTTGTTATGATTCTCTACGGGTCCTAGCCCACCCATTCCCACCTTAACATGGCAAAGCCCAGCCCAGCTAAAAATGAGTTGGCCCAGGTCAGACCCACCATAAAATAGATAGTAGAATTTTCCTCATCCATCCGTTGAGCAAGTGGACTACACAAGCACCAAGAAATAGATAGGTGGAAAAACGTGTTCAACTTCAGAAATCAGGATCATCAATCAAATGGCCACAGCTTATAGGATTGCGTACTGAGTATACTCTGTGGGGTGCACCGTGATTTACATATTTTATCCACTCCGTCCATCCATTTTAACATATAATTTGAGGGCTTGAGCCTAAAAATGAAGTATATCCAAATCTCATGTGGACCTCACCACGGGAAACATTGTGAATTGAAATTCTACGGCTGAAAATTTATTGGGGTTCACAGATGTTTTGGATCAAGCTAACTTTGTGTTTTCCCTTCATCCATATCCGCGTCTTCTATGAACAGGTTGGATGACAAATAAACATAACTGTGGGCACTAGTGAGGTTTCAACCGTCGAGGTTGTTGGGGGAAAAATCTACCAGTCCGTATGTCGGCTTATGAAATGGACCAACTTTACGGAGCCAACACGGGCCCATATAAATCCGAGCCCGACAAGGCCTTTACATCCTAAAATAGAAACAGAGCGATATCTAAAGAGAGTGATGCAATTGTAAGGACACGCAAAAAGCTTACAAGCTCACACAAAGTGGTTGAAATATAGACCTAAGTTATAGGTCGGCTAAAAGACGGTTATTGATCACCTACAAATTAGCCACATGTCGATTATGGATTGGCCATAGCTCGGTCATATATCGGCCACAGATCGGCAACATATCGGTCACAGACCAGCCATAGCTCAGTCATAGATCGGCCATAGATTGATCAAAGATCAGCCACATATCAGCCACAGACTAGCCATAGCTCGGTCATAGATCGAGAATAGATCAATGATACCCCTGGTGAGGTCTAAGGGTCTCAACACCCAGATGAAGGAAACACGAACTTTCTGATTCATCCGACGGTCGAAAATGGTAAATGCCGATCTATCGTTCAGGATAGAATCATTCATTTACAATTCAGTGCCCGCCTTAGGATCCGACCTAAAACCGAACTACAGATTCAAATGATTGATCCTCGTAAGACTTGAAGATCTCTCCCGAGATCTTTGAAAGATAAGATCAAATCCCGATAATCATGGGAACCCATCGTCTCAGGAAGATCCCGGATCACAACAGATCTCCAAGATACCAGGAAAGAATCCCCATACTACGGGATCCTCTCTCCTATAAATATACAAACGTCTCCCATCATTTGAGGTACGTTTACACAAACCCTAATACTCGATTGGTCTCTTTTCTAAAGACCATACGCTACTTCAAAAACCCCAAGCTTGACTTAGGCATCGGAGAGTCCCCTGTGTAAGCCAGGGCCTCCTTTGTCTCTCACTTTTGCTGTGCAGGTACAGAAAGGTGCGGTGTGGAGGGTCTGTCAGAAAATTGCACCAACAGAGGTCATTATTTCCACTGTTTACTATGGTGTGGTCCACTATAATTATTTCCACTGTTTATTATGAAAGACTCGACCATATATCTTAACTTGGAAGATTTTGACTTTCCACGATCCAAGCAACCCTCTTAGTCAACTCGCAAGTCCAATTGGTTGATTCATAAGTTTTCGCCCTCCCAACATATTATTGTTGATTGATGTCTTAAATTTATAATTCAACATTCCTGTTGATGGCAGTTCGAAGCCATCAAAGTGCTACTTGATGTCATCGGAAAATTTTGAATTTTCTCATGATGGTCGTTGGACACTTTGGTGTCTTGCTCGATGCCATCGAAATTAGTTTCGATGACATGAAAAGCATGTTCGATGCCATCAGAAAAATTTGAGAAATTCATGATTTATCGCTAGAATGTGTTCGTGTTAGTTCGATGCTATCGAAGTGGGTTCGATGGCATCGAAGTCCCATCGAAGTGCCATTGAACGTATTACACAGAATTATGCAGATTTGCGTATATGTAGGATTTATTTCCGATTTCGATTATGATTTTTCCTAAGGCTATATATAGGGGTGTAATCAGGATTTGGGTATATCTCAAAGCTTTCTAATTCATTCATAGGGTTTTCAAGGGCTTGTAAGGGAGATTCGAGGCTTGTTTGAATTGAGTATTCTCTTTATCTCTTGTAATTTCTGCTTTCATAGTGCAATTCAGAGTCGCTTTGTGCCGTGGTTTTTTTTCAAAAAGGTTTTTCCACATTAAATTCAGAGTCTTTGTGATTGTGCTTGTTTGTTACTGCTGGATTACTTAGCTTGATTCAACTCTGTGTGCTTCTACGATCCCCTAACAAGTGATATCAGAGCAATCGTTGGGGCGTAGGTTGAATATGAAAGTACAGTATCAATGGCATCTAATCCTAAGTTTGATGTTGAGAAGTACTCTGAAAAAAATATTTTTTAATTATAGAAGGTTAAGATGATTAGCCTATTAGTCAGCAAGGATTGGACGAGGCCCTTGAGAATGGATCAGAATTTATATAAGATGATAAATGGAGCAAGTTGGATAAAAAAACGAGAATCTCCATCCAATTGTGTCTAACGGATGAGGTAATCTAAAATGTGTAACGTCATGAATTTTTGAGATTTTGGATTGCCAAAAATTTTTTAAAATTTTATTTTATTTCTAATTTTTATATAACTAGCCTACGTCGTCACTTATTGACCTTTGAGGGTCGAAGTGAGCCTATACGCGGATGATACCAATAAAGAACCGTATAAATAAGATTAATCAACCACAGAAAGTTAACGAATCTGACCAATCACTTAAATATCGAGTTTAGCCTCGTGATTTATTCACATAGGGCCCAAGTCTAGTCGACTTATCACTGAGTAATCAAGGCAACCACAACTAAATAAAGATCGACCTAAAGTCGAGATAAGTAGGGGTTGGATCTTAATTAATGAACCAAAGTGACCCAATTATCCTTTTGGCCTAAGAATCAACAGTTTAAAGTGATTATGATCGAATCACCATTTTTGCTTATTGAGAATAGGCCACATTATGAACATAGTTAATTCAAACCTGCGGAGGGTCTGCTAGAAAACTGCACCAACAGAGGCCATTATTTCCACTATTTACTATGGTATGGTCCACTATAATTATTTCCACTATTTATTATGAAAGACTCGACCCTATATCTTAACTTGGAAGATTTGAATTTTTCACAATCCAAGCAACCCTCTTAGTCAACTCGCAAGTCCAATTAGTTGATTCATAAGTTTTCGTTCCCCCAACATATTATTGTTGATTGATGTTTTAAATTTGCAATTCAACATTCCTTTTGATGGTAGTTCCAAGCCATCAAAGTGCTACTTGATGTCATCGAAAAATTTTAAATTTTCTCATAATGGTTGCTGGACACTTTGATGTCTTGCTTGATGCCATTGAAATTAGTTTCGATGAGATGAAAAGCACGTTCGATGCCATCAGAAAAATCTGAGAAATTCATGATTTATCGCTAGAATGTTTTAGTATTAGTTCGATGCTATCGAAGTGGGTTTGATGGCATCAAAGTCCCATCAAAGTGCCATTGAACGTATTACACAGAATTATGCAGATTTGCGTATAAGTAGGATTTGTTTCCGAATTCGATTATAATTTTTTCTAAGGCTATATATAGGGGTGTAATCGGGATTGGGGTATATCTCAAAGCTTTCTAATTCATTCATAGGGTGTTCAAGGGCTTGTAAGGGAGATTCAAGGCTTGTTTGAATTGAGTATTCTCTTTATCTCTTGTAATTTCTGATTTCATAGTGCATCATTGTTGCTTTGTGCCGTGATTTTTTTTCAAAAGGGCTTTTTCACGTTAAATTCAGAGTCTTTGTGATTGTGCTTGTTTGTTACTGTTGGATTACTTAGCTTGATTCATCTCTGTGTGCTTCCACGATCCCCCAACAAGTGATATCAGAGCAATCGTTGGGGCGTAGGTTGAATATGAAAGTACATTATCAACGACATCTAATCCTAAGTTCGATGTTGAGAAGTACTCCGAAAAAAATATTTTTTAATTATAGAAGGTTAAGATGATTGGCCTATTAGTTCAGCAAGGATTGGACGAGGCCTTTAAGAATCGACCAGAATCTATAAAAGATGATGAATGGAGCAAGTTGGATAAAAAAGCGAGAATCTCCATCCAATTGTGTCTAACGGATGAGGTAATCTAAAATGTGTAACGTCTTGAATTTTCACGATTTTAGATTGCCAAAAAAATTCTTAAAATTTTATTTTATTTCTAATTTTTATATAACTAGCCTACGTCGTCACTTACTGACCTTTAAGGGTCGAAGTGAGCCTATACGCGGGTGGTACCGATAAAGAACCGTACAAATAAGATTAATCAACCGCAGAAAGTCAACGAATCTTACCAATCACTTAAACATTGAGTTTAGACTCGTGATTTATTCACATAGGGCCCAAGTCTAGTCGACTTATCACTGACAATCAAGGCAACCACAACTAGACAAAGATCAACCCAAATTCGAGATAAGTAGGGGTCAGATCTTAATTAACGAACCAAAGTGACCCAATTATCCTTTTAGCCTAAGAACCAATGGTTTAGAGTGATTATGATCGAATCACCATTTTTGCTTATTGAGAACATGCCACATTATGAACATAATTAATCCAAACCTACGGACGGTCTGCCAGAAAACTTCACCAACAGAGGTCATTATTTCCACTGTTTACTATGGTGTGGTCCACAATAATTATTTCCATTGTTTATTATGAAAGACTCGACCCTATATCTTAATTTGGATGATTTTGACTTTCTACGATCCAAGCAACCCTCTTAGTCAACTCGCAAGTCCAATTGGTTGATTCATAAGTTTTCGCCCTTCCAATATATTATTGTTGATTGATGTCTTAAATCTGTAATTTAACATTCTTGTTGATGGCAGTTCGAAGCCATCAAAGTGCTACTTGATGTCATCAAAAAATTTCAAAATTTCTCAGAATGGTTGCTGGACACTTTGGTGTCTTGCTTGATGCCATCGAAATTAGTTTCGATGACATGAAAAGTATGTTCGATGCCATCAGAAAAATCTGAAAAATTTATGATTTGTCGCTAGAATGTTTTGGTGTTAGTTCGATGTTATCGAAGTGGGTTTGATGGCATCAAAGTGCCATTGAACATATTACACATAATTATGAAGATTTGCGTATATGTAGGATTTGTTTCCGATTTTGATTATGATTTTTCCTAAGGCTATATATAGGGGTGTAATTGGGATTTGGGTATATCTCAAAGCTTTCTAACTCATTCATAGGATTTTTAAGGGCTTGTAAGGGAGATACGAGGCTTGTTTGAATTGGGTATTCTCTTTATCTCTTGTAATTTCTGCTTTCATAGTGCATCATTGTCACTTTGTGCCATGGTTTTTTTTCAAAAGGGTTTTTCCACGTTAAATTCAGAGTCTTTGTGATTGTGCTTGTTTGTTACTATTGGATTACTTAGCTTGATTCATCTCTGTGTGCTTCCACGATCCCCCAACAAGTGATATCAGAGCAATCGTTGGGGCGTAGGTTGAATATGAAAGTAGAGTATCAATGGCATCTAATCCTAAGTTTGATGTTGAGAAGTACTCAGAAAAAAATATTTTTTAATTATAGAAGGTTAAGGTGATTGGCCTATTAGTTCAGCAAAGATTGGATGAGGCCCTTGAGAATCGACCAAAATCTATATAAGATGATAAATGGAGCAAGTTAGATAAAAAAGCTAGAATCTCCATCCAATTGTGTCTAACGGATGAGGTAATCTCAAATGTATAACATCTTGAATTTTTACGATTTTGGATTGCCAAAAAAATTCTTAATTTTTTTTTATTTCTAATTTTTATATAACTAGCCTACATCGTCACTTATTGACCTTTGAGGGTCGAAGTGATCCTATATGCGGGTGGTACCGATAAAGAACCGTACAAATAAGATTAATTAACTACAGAAAGTCAACGAATCTGACCAATCACTTAAACATCGAGTTTAGCCCTGTGATTTATTCACATAGTGCCTAAGTCTAGTCGATTTATCATTGAGTAATCAAGGTAACCATAACTAAATAAATATTGACCCAAAGTCTAGATAAGTAGGGGTCAGATCTTAATTAATGAACCAAAGTGACCCAATTATCCTTTTAGCCTAATAACCAACGGTTTAGAGTGATTATGGTCGAATCACCATTTTTTATCATTGAAAATGGGCTACAATATGAACATAATTAATCCAAACCCTAATCATTGCACATAAGAAATCTTGACACCCAATTCATTCTAGAAATGCTTTGATTATCTAAACGAGCTCTAAACCGCTCATTAGTGGGTCACTAGTTTCGAAACTATAAAATAATGTCGATCTCACTGGGCTTGAGGTCCATCACGGGTGGTGAACCAAGAAAGTGTTCAAAACTGCTCAACTTAGGCCAGAAGCTAAATGCTTGAAACGCGCGAATACCATAGGCTGAAATCTAAAAACTTAAGTGAAATAGACCCCTCGCTGTTTTGCAAAGTTGCGACCTTCTAACTGTTAGATTGCGACCAAACTTGAGGTATGAGTTAAGAATATTTCCCCACTTATATTCATATAACTGTGGCTCCGATCGAGCACTGATAGCCGTCGATTGCAAGTAGGATCCCCACGGTCGATCGAAGCATCCGATCTCCACTCAAATTGTACCAATTGTGAATCCCATGATGGGGCACCCGCCTCATGACACGGATGAGCCAATGGGCCCCTGAAAAAGCCCTATGGGCCAAAATTCTGCCCACTAGGGGTATGCATGTTAGAAAAAGGCACTCTAGGGTCATTTAGACATAAAATTTAGATTATTTAAGGCCTAAAAGTTCATTCTCTCACTCTCATCCAAATTTCTAATTGCAAGGGAGTGATGGAAAGGGGAGAAGAGAATGTGAGAGCTCTTTAAGGAGCTGGTTTGGGTGTTTTCCTTACTGCCGCTGCCCACTTCGGAGCCCACAACTCCGCTTCGCTGTGGGGATGGCCCGACAACAATAGAAAGGTAATCTTTTAGACCCCTATAACAATTTGAGCCTTGTGGGTTGTTGCATGCGCCCTTACGAGCTAACTTATTTGACGCGGGGCATCAATCTGTCAATTGCTCGGCCCGTGTCCTAGGAGCGGCGCTAGAGAATCGTCAGACCATCCCTAGGTGCAGACCATTGTCTTTAGGTTGTAAATTATCGAACCTATATCACAAATACTGATTGTGTAGTGAAATTTGGAATTACATGCTAAACAATGAGTAATTCTTAGGTGTAATATCCTCCATGACTTGTGAATTTCACTTAGAGTAGTTGATCATTGATTGAATGCTAGAACAGATTGAATTCATTGAAAATCCATTCCCATATGCTCCACATTTTCCCTTGATACATGTGCGTAATTATCTGGTTGTTGTAAATTGTGCGATGATTGAATAATGCACTTACATGCCAATTTGTTTGCCCATAACAAATAGAATATCCTGAAATACTAATGAGTTTGGTTGCCTATTCCTGAATAGAATTGTTCGTGACATGTTATAGAATTTTACTCTATTGGTAATTAGGTTGGCCAGCAAATCGAGAAAATTCACAAGGGGCAGCCCTATTGGATCGGTTGCCCTAGGCCAATCCGACTGATTCAGGTCGAAGATGGACAACCGACAGTAGTTAGACTACGCGGGATGATTGCACCTAATACCGGTCACGCCGTAGTTCACCTGAGTCAGCCAAATTAGTCCACTAGTTGATCAACCATGCATGTTCACCATGTATGATCACGACTGTTTGAACTTGTGACAGCCCACGCCTTCGGAACGCTCACTTACAACCATTAGCGACACGATCCATAAGTCTCGAGGGCCGGGCATGGTGGTATGAGATACTATACTTGAGTTGTCGGCCTATTCTAGGGTGACGAGCTTCCCTTTAGTACCGCAAGCAATCTAGTTTACAAAACGGCCTTTCGTATGAGTGCAGCTGGGAGTGACGAACCCAGATGGATCAATGATCGTAGGTACAAGGCTATTATGGCCGCCTTAGGCCTCACGATCAGATTAAGGCCTTGATTTAGTGAGAATGCCTCAGTTTCCCCAATCTTACTGGACGAACGGTCATGACTAAACATTCGGCTAATATGATTATAGTCGTATTACATTAGCTCGGTTGGCAATTCGGCAATTGAGGTCGCATTGATGGAGTATTAGTCATATGCGAACGTGTAAATGGAGTCGTTTGAGGGAGTGTTGGATGGTGAGGGCATGCATCATATCATAATAGTATGCATGTACATTAACAAAAGTATCTACGAACTGTATGCTTAAATTGCTTTACATATTTTATCCACTCCATTCATCCATTTTAACATATAATTTGAGGGCTTAAACCTAAAAATGAAGTAGATCCAAATCTCATGTGGACCTCACCACGGGAAACAATGTGAATTGAAATTCTACCATTGAAAATTTCTTGAGGGTCATGGAAGTTTTGGATTAAGCTGTTCTTTGTGTTTTCCCTTCATCCATATCTGTGTGATCTTACGAACAGGTTGGATGACAAATAAACATAACTGTGGGCACTAACGAGGTTTCAATGGTGGAGGTCATTATTTCCACTGTTTACTATGGTGTGGTCCACTATAATTATTTCCACTGTTTACCATGAAAGACTCAACCCAATATCCTAACTAGGAAGATTTTGACTTTCCACTGTCCAAGCAACCCTCCTAGCCAACTCGCAAGTCCAATTGATTGAATTATAAGTTTTCGCCTACCTAACATATTGTTGATTGATGTCTTAAATATGTAATTCAACATTCTTGTTAATGGCAGTTCGACGCCATTGAAGTGCTGCTCGATATCATCATAAAATTTCAAATTTTCCCATGATGGTCGTTGGACGCTTTGGTGTCCTGCTCGATGTCATCGAAATTAGTTTCAATGACATCAAAATCATGTTCAATGCCATAAGAAAGATTCGAGAAATTTATGATTTATTGCTGGAATATTTTGTTGTTATACCATTGAAGTCCCATTGAAGTGCTATCGAACGCATTACGCAGAGTTACGCACATTTGCATATATGCGGGATTTATTTCCAATTTCGATTGTGATTTTTCCTAAGGCTATATATAGGGGTGTAATCGGGATTGAGGTATATCTTAGAGCTTTTTAATTTATTCCTAGGGTTTTCAAGGGCTTGTAAGGGAGATTCGAGACTTTTTCAAATCAGGTATTCTCTTTATCTCTTGTAATTTCTGTTTTCATAGTGTATTACTGTTGCTTTGTGTTGTGATTTTTTTTTCGAAAGAGTTTTTCTATGTTAAATTCGGAGTCTTTGTGATTATGCTTGTTTATTGCTATTGGATTACTTAGCTTGATTAATCTCTGTGTGCTTCCACGGTCCCCCAACAAGTCTTATTAGAGCAATTGTTAAGGTATAGGTTGAATATTAAAGTAGAGAATCAATGACATCTAATCATAAGTTCGATGTTGAGAAGTACTTTGAAAAAAATAATTTTTAATTATGGAAGATTAAGATGATTGGCCTATTAGTTCAACAAGAATTGGACGAGGTCCTTAAGAAACGATCAGAATCTATGGAAGATGATGAATGGAACAAGTTGGATAAAAAAGTGAGAATCTCCATCTAATTGTGTCTAACGGATGAGGTAATCTAAAATGTCATAAGAGGAAAAACTGCAACAAGTTTATGGGTTAAATTAGAGGATATCTATGCAAAGAAATTCCTCGAAAATCACATATACTTGAAGTTGCGGCTGTTTAATATAAATATGATAGATGGAGGAGATGTTGATGCCCACATTAACAACTTTAAAAAGATGATTTGCAAATTGTTGAATGTGGAGGAAACGGTTAAGGATGAAGATGATGTATGTATCTTATTGAATTCTCTCCCAGCTTCGTATGAGTCTTTTATAAACATATTGTGGACTGGTAAAACATCTATTAGTGTTGATATCGTTATCTCAGCCCTTCATGGAAATGCGATGAGAAGAAAAACGGTAACATAGGGGGCCTCTACTGATGCATTGTTTATGAGGGAGTGGAATTCTAAGTTAGACGGTGGATCTTCTCGATCGAGATTTAAATCCGAGGGTAAGATCAATGGAAAATTGAAGTGCTAGAACTGTGGGTTGTTTAGGCACATGAAGAAAGATTGTAGAAATCTTAAGGCAATAAAATATAACACAATGCTTCTTTTAAGGAAGCCAACACCGCCGAGTTTGATGAAGGTATAAGTGGAAGTGATGTGTTGTCGGTGTCTATGGTTGAACACTTACACGATGATCGTAGGGACAAGTGGATTTTGGATACTGGGGCTTCATATCACACAACTCTTCATCAGAGTTGGTTCACCAGCTACAAAGAGTGCGATGGTGGTCGAGTGTTTATAGGCAATGACAATGCCTGTAATGTAGTGGGTGTTGGATCGGTGCCCATCAAGATGTTTGATGGCATGAAACGTACCTTGATCGAGGCGTTTCACATTCCACGTGAATTGGGTTTATCATATTTGTCTTTTCTAGCGATCTTTATTTCAATCTAACTTATTCATAGTGTCGGGGTTGTCGAATAGAGCCGGAGTATATAATTCTCTTGGTGATCAGAGACTAAGATTGACTTCTATTGAAAATTCTATTAGTGGGTGCCAAAACGGACTTGATCTTAATTAATGGTCCACGCTAATTATGGCCCAATTTTTGAAAAAAAAAAGTCTAGTCAAGATAGACAAATGACTAGGCAAATTTTGGTGGTTGATCGATGGTGGAAAATGCCTAAATATGAAATTTCACATGTCACAACAAAAGGAAGGAATTGACTTAAGTCAGTCATCATTCAACGGTATAGGATCATATATCGGGGTCTAAATTTTGTATGATTTCATAATCATAGGAGGACAAAGTGTAGTCTAGATTTTAGTTGTGATTAATGGTTGAAAGTAGGTAATTTGGAAGGTCTAGATTTAGAAAGAGTTGACAAGCCTAAAATAATTAACTTTGCTAAGGAAAATCCTATCAAGTTAGGGTTCTTACATTTCATACTCGGTCCATATGATGGGCAATTCAAGTTGTTTATGTGAAGAAAAATATCCTACTACAATTACCTACGAACTTTTCTCATTCGATGGACACCAAAATCAATGGTTAAATGAATGATTTGTCAATTGGGTCACTTTTTCAATGATATAAGCGCTGAAATTCGACATGTATAATTAATTTATGATACATATGCATGATATAAAATTTCACATCAAACAGATCATAAGAACCATGATCTACAATTCAAGAGTATAGGTTAATGACATTTTCATAATTATTGTTGATTTGAGAGTTTTGAGAAATCTAATGATTTTACATGGTAACATGCACGTTTCTAAGCAATTCTTACAAAAGAACTTATATACAAATCACTACAAATAAAGAGTTATTCACTAAATAAGTTAAAATTACTATTAATTAAGGCGAGATAAATACATCTTGATGGATGGTCAGATGACATGTCAAAAATAGGAAGACATGATGGTTAATAATCTGATCATGTATGTAGGTGGATATACGGTCAATTTTGTAAATGGATGAATATAAAATGAGTTTTTGAACTGATCAAGAGGTAGAACATGTATACCGTTGTATTCAAGTAACTTTTTCACATATGTAAGTTCCTCCGATTGTAGTTTTGATAGTGGGTTAAGCATATTCATAGGTGGTGAACAAGATGAAGGGATCAACATCTCGATTCGATATGTGTACGAGTGGATATAGAGATCAAGTAGTTAGTTTACTATGATTGAGTGATTCAAACTTAAAGTGGATGGTCATATATGTTTACCTAACAGTGAATAGTTAATTGAACGATTGATTATGATGAAAAAACGAGAATACTTGAATATATGATAATCATGTCTTAAAAATAATAATCGAATGACTTGATTTATAAATTAAGATTATTCAAGTTGTCAAATTTAGGTTAGAGAATAGATGTAAGGTTAAGATATGCTAAATTAGTGAAATACAGATGTAAATACTAAATTAAATTTTATAGTAACACTCGGGAACGTTTCGTACTTGAGTATTGAAAAGATTGGAGTGTTACAGCATGGGCGCGCATGCACCGTATCGGGTCGAGTCTATGTCTATGTTTATGCGTGGAGTGAGAGTATACTCGCTAAACAGTTTTGCTCCGCGAGTATACTCGCAACTTTTGGTTTTGTGCGAATTTCAAATTAGAGACTCATCTGTTCAAGTGGTCGCATTTGAAACGGTGCTTTAAGCAACTAATCGTGGTCTATTAATCTGTTTTCATAGACTCAAAAATCAAATTTTCTTTTTCTTTCAAACTCCGTCTCTGGATTTTCTGTAACTGAGTTCACCGCCAAGTCAATTCACTTCGGGATGAAGTTCCATATGTTAGTTCGAGCCCATGTACAACAAGTGCATTATTGGGATCGAGTCATAGTCGTTGTATCTTGGAGGCAACTATCCAACATTCCTATTGCACTTGAGACGTAGTCTAATAAGGACATATTTGATTTTAAGCCATGTTTTTTTTTTTTTTTGACACACGTGCACACACCCCCACACACTCACGCCGTAGTGGGATTTCACCACCTATGGATACTTGAACCCTTGACCGGGTGTTGAAACTCCTTAAGAGTGTACCACCTGAGTGAGAGTAAGGATCCTTTTAAGCCATGTGTCTTAGTCACTCAACGACTCAATCACGTATAAGTCATCTTTTTTGTTCTTTATTATTTTCTTTTCTATATTTTTAAAAAAATTATTTACTATTTTTAACATATATTTTCCAATATTCAATGCAAAGACAGCTTTAACTCTGATCTAGGTTGCCCTTTAATAGCTCGAACACAGTAAATATTGTTGGTTCTAATATCAATTGTTAATACCTTAACTAATTAGTCAAAAGTATCATGAATATGAAATGTGTCAAGCTAGGTTGTTTAAACCATTCGGATTGTAACAATGTATTAAATCCAAACCATACATCTATTGTGGCCAACTATATGTGGCAGTGCATTTCTAAGAAGTACACCATTATGATGATCTTACCCACCTACCAAAATGTTAATTACAAATGACATATAAGATATATTTGAATTGTTGGAAAAGAAAATAGAAGAAAACTTTACTATCATCCAACGATGGAAAGAGTTTTTTTATTTGTTTATGTTTTTTTTTTTTTTAATCATATAAAATGGAAATGGTGGTTTCCACATAGCATCATTATTACTTTTTCTAATTAAATTTTCGTCCAGAAATATCATTTGAATGTAGCGGAAGGAATATCAGATTTACACTCACTATCCAAAAATAACTCTTAAACATGAAACTTATATTTTAATAATGCTTATAGAAATAATCATCTGATAATGACTAAGTGCTACGATTTTTTAGTGGCCCACCAGATTAATGGTATTTTCCAAATTTATGGTGGGAATGGTTAGGTGGTCCACCAAATGAAATCAATGGGACCGTGATCAAGGGAATCCATTACTGATTATTCCCTTAAGTAATTACAAGTCCCCACCCATTTTCTTGTTTTTGTTTTTTCCATAGCCTGTCCATGATTCTCACTAATGTGATCAAGGGCCCACCATTCTCTTCTCTCTCTCTCTCTCTCTCTCTCTCTCTTAAATTTTTGTTTTTTTCATTGCTCATCCATCATTCCCACTAATGCGATCACAGGGGTTTGCTTTTCTTTTCTTAGCCATCCATCATTCCCACCAACGTGATCGGTGGGGCCCACCCTTTTCTTCTCCTTTTCTACAGCTGGCATGGCAGGATGATGTACAAATCAGGTCCGCTCATATATAGGCCCATAGCATTGATGGTGTACGCATGTCAGCCAGGAGTTATTTTTGAGACTGACCATCCACGTACGGTTGGGTCCTGCATATGGACGGACCTGATTTGCACATCATCTTGCCACGTGTCATAATATGAGATGTCTGTGAAAAAGTTAGATGGGGCCACCGTGATGTTTGTGAGAAATCCACCCCGTCCATCCGTTTTGCCACATCATGTTAGTACCTAAGCCCAAAAAGGGGGCAGATCCAGGACTCAAGTGGGCCACACGACAGGAAAAGTTGGTAAGGAAATGCCTACCGTTGAAACCTCCTTGATGTCCACCATGATGTTATATTCCATCCGAACCGTTCATAACATCATTCCTACTGGGATGAACTGAAAACACAAAAAATATTATCATGGTCCAAAACTTCTGCAGCATCACCAATCTTTCAACGGTGGACATTCAATTCTCACTAATTCATGATCTGTACAAACAGTTGCACGGGATGAGTTTCTCACATCACGGTGGGTCCCACCTAGCTTCCCAGAGAAGGAACTTCCTGCAAAAGGGTTTCGATCGCAGGCAATCCGCGTCCATTTCGCAGAAATGCTAAAGTGCGCGGCTTGCGGAGCGCGCACTCAATGCGGTCCACTACCTGCCACGCTGCAAATTTCGGGCCGCGTAACGTGGGAGAATAAGACGGATGAGTGAGGGATGCGTCTTACGCACTACCACGCGTAATTTAGACGGAAGCTGATATAGTTTGGTGATCCACCGGTACTTAAAATATGCGAGGTGGCATATCAGGACGCGGATGGCCGGACTCTGTGGGCCCACCGTGATGTATGTATTTTATCCACGCCGTACATCTGTTGAAACCTTCCTAGGCCTAACAGTCATGTTTATTTGTCATCTAACCCGTTCATAAGGTCACAAAGACCTAGATGAAGGGACAACATAAATATCAGCTTGATCCAAAGCTTTTGTGGCCCACAAGAAGTTTTCAACGGTATATGTTCATTCACCACTGTTTCGTGTGGTGTGGTCCACTTCAGATTTGGATATTTTTCAAATCTAGGACCATGGACTAAAATGAGCTGAAAAAACAGATGGACCATGCGGATGAAACACATACATCACGGTGACGGCTGTGGCTGGAGTGACGTCTGAGACACTGATCAGACATTCTAGCCGTCCAATTGGTGGGACTGAGCAAGCTGCTAGAAAGAAGCAGACAACTGTCCAAATTCAACTGGCAAAATCAGATCCTTTGGGTTGGTGAAGTAAGTGAATTGATGGTCCATCAGCTCCATCTACGGTTGAGACAACTATTGGACGGTCTGGATTGAAGCAAAACTACAATTTAGACAAGTGGACCCATGCTTCGGTATCCCTTGGCTGTATTGAGCCAGAACATATCCTCCTCGACAATCTAACCCTTCGATGGACCCGCATCTCGAGGCACGGTATTTTCGTGCATCCAGATTGTGTGTCCCACACACGTGTCACATGTTGGCGATCCGAACCGTTCATCGTGTGGGGTCACCCGTTGGTTGGCCCATAATCAAATTTTACTTTGATTAGACGATCTCAACCATCTAATAAGTAGGCCTTTTCCCTTTTATTGTCAGTCGTTGCTGATTTTTGTCTTTTGGTGTTCATTTGTCTTCCAACCATCCATAAAGCTAGAGTATGTTTGTTGACCACAGTCCGTCCACTATTAGAAATACAAAATCGACGGCTTAGATGTCATCCACTTGCGTCACGTTTTCAGATCTTAGAGACTTTTGGGACACGGTCCATCCGCGGAAGGGGCAACGAATCACGAAAGTAACAGATAAACCGAGTAATGCTGATTCCTGTACGTGCCAACAACATGCTCCCAAAAGTGCCAACACAGCACAAGTGTGTGGAATCAACGACGTTCATTGAATGCGAGCCAATACAGATGTATCTTTCCAGTCAACAAGTGGGCCACGGAATAGAGAAAATGGAAATTAATATTGAATTTTAACGGTGCAGATTAAATGTTTGATGTTAGATAGAATATGATTATCAGCATATGAAAAGCATATACCAATAGTCACACCATGTAATGAACATCTCAGATCTCGCACAAGTAGCATACGTCCGCGTGCGTGGGCGCATGTGAATTGGCCGGTTCGGGCCAACCCATACCCGACAATCGGTGTTGATGCGAAATGGCAGCATGAAATGCACATACATACCCATGTGTATCAGGTGTTGGGTATGGACTCAATTCGGTGCTGACCCCTTCAGTACCGGCCCCTGTTCTTATCCGTGTTGATGGATATGCTTTATCCATTCCTTTCGTTCATTTTTTATACTTATTTAATGGCATTATCCAAAAAATAAGCATACTCAAGCCTTGAATAGATAGTGGTTTTGTGTGTGATGCCTTTGGTCAATTTGGCACTTAGAGAAGCCATCTCTCGGTTTGACCGGATTCTTAGTTTGCTCACTCTGAAGATAAACATGTTTTCTATTCGATTGAAAAAAGTATGTCAGTTTGGTTCAGTTCAACTGATGAGTTATATAAATTTGTGAAAATTGAGGTATATAAATTCTAATCTCGATTAGGGTTCAGTATGGACAAGTGCTTTCTCTTTAAGGGTAAGTTTTGCAAGGTGAAAGGGTTGTAAACATCCGTAAAGGCTTGGGAATGGATTTTCTTGAGGGGCTATGATTTTCCCAGGGTTGCGCATCGCAACGAGAGATCGAGTGCTTCTATAATCGAAGAAGGTGAGTGATGTAAAACTGTAAGGTTTTGATTATATTGGATTTTTGTTGCTTTGTGCCGTGGTTTTTTCTCGCAAAGGTTTTGCAAGTAAAATATGTGTGTTTTGTATTTGCTTGCTTGATTGTTTTGGTTATTTTGTTTATTGCAATTTTTCTATCTTCGTTGAATGTGATTTCACAAAGCATATGGATTGTTGGTGGTATTGGATCTAAATTTCTAATACCTAGGGTTAATATGGTTTGTTGTAGCTCATAATTACATTATACTGGTGTGAGATAAGAGTTGAAACTCCAATAAGATGGTATTAGAGCATCATGTTTAAGGATGTTCTGGAGTTCAGTAAAGATGAAAGGGTCAAAGTTTGATATACACAAATTTGATGGAAATAACAATTTCAGTTTGTGGCAGCGTAATGTTAATAATATTTTAACATTACAAGGGTTAAGTAAGGCATTGTTGGAGACTAAAACAGAAAAGATGTCAGATGATGAGTGGAGCGAACTCGGGGAGAACGCTATGAGCACCATCTGTCTATGTTTATCGGATTAAGTCATATACAACATTTTGGATGATGAATCTCTTCTAAAGATGTGAAAGAAACTATAAGATCTATACATGGCGAAGTCTCTCACAAATAAGTTATTTGTAGAGAAACAACTTTTCAGGCTATGAAATGATCCGATCTCTTAGAGCACATGAACTGACAGTGAGTGCACACCCTGATCCATAGCTTAAGTGGTAGACTGAGTGAAAGATACCTCGTTTCAACACTGAGGTCTTGGTATTGATTCCCTAGTGGGGGTGGCTAACAGTGAAGTGTAAACTGACAGTGGGTGTATTAACAAGCTAACAAAAAAAAAAGAGCACATGAACTCATTTATGATGGTACATAACGAGTTGTTAAGGCTCAAAGTGACAAGCGAGGAAGAAGACAAAGTGGTGCTACTTCTAGCATTGCTTCTCATATCATACAACCATCTCATCACTACTCTATTATATGAGAAGAATATAGTGAAGTTGAAAGAGATCACTGCGATACTTATTCTAATGAGATGAGGAAGAAGTCAAGTAATGAAGACTCTTAGGCAGAATGGTTAGTTGTGAAAGGGGGTCGGGAACGTGTGAGATTTGCGGAACGATCTCGGTTTGACAAGATGAAAAAGTGTAGATTAAAATCAAAGGCTAATGATAAATGCTTCTATTATGGTATAAAACGAGCACTTTAAGAGAGACTGCCAGAAACAAAAGGACAACCTAAAAAGCAAGGGTAAAAGTAATACAGGTGAATTGACTAGTAGGGCTGAAGAGAACTCAGAAAGAGACTTCTTGGTCTCCTCAGGTACAATCATCTCTCAGATACATGAATATTTGATTTATGATATTCGCATCACATATGTCCGGATAGGACTTGATTTGATTCCTACAAGTTTTATGATGACAGAAATGTTTTGATGAGGAATAACGCAGCATGCAAGCCCATCATAATATGAATAATCAAGGTAATGACGTTTGATGGAGTCATACAGACTCTAGGTGATGTCGGGTATGTTCTAGATGTGAAGAAAAAATTGATATCCTTAGAGATTTTAAAATATGAATGGGTGCATGTTCACCGCATCTGACGGTATAATCAAGTTCACCAAAGGTGCAATGGTGTTAATGAATAGACATAAGATGAAAAATCTATACAAGTTGGTTGGGAATACGGTTATAGGTGAGGCCGCTTCCATCTCACATGCATAATTTAACACATATAAGACTAATCTGTGGCATATGTGGTTAGGGCATATGAGTGAGAGGGGCATGATGAAGCTTCATAAACGAAAATTATTGAAGGGAGTTAGGACATGTAAGGTGGTTTTTTTTATGGGCAATACGTATGACAATCAGTGTAGGGTAAGGTTCAAGACTACTACACATACTAGCAGCAATGTGCTTGATTATATTTATTCCAATGTCTGGGCCAATGGCAATAATGTCTAAGGGAGGAGTATGATACTTTGTGAGCTTCATAAATGATTACCTGAAGAAAGTTTGAGTCTATTTCTTAAACCACAAGTCCAAGGTGTTCGGCAAGTTCATGAAATGAAAGCAAAAGTAGAGAAGAAATCCAGGAGATAGGTTAAGTGTTTTAAGTTAAATAATAGTACAGAGTACAGAGATGTAGGATTCATGAAATTCTGTAATGAACAGAGCATCACAAGGCACTTCTTAACTCCAGTGACCCCACAATAGAATAGGTTGGCAGGGAGGATAAACAAAACTCTATTAGAGAGAGCAAGAAGTATGCGGTTGCATGTGGGGCTGCCTAAAAGCTTCTGGGCAGAAGTGGTTAACATGGCATGATATGTTGTAAATTGATCACCATCTACAACACTAGACTCTAAGGTTGTAGAGGAAGTCTGGACAGGCGAGGACGTTGATTAGTTTGGGATGATGATCTTCAGGTGTCTAACATACATTCATATGAATAGTAGATAAATGGCAAATTTGGATCTCAAATCTGAAAAGTGTATCTTTATCAGATATGAGAAATGTGTTAAGGGCTATAAGATTTGGGATTCAATTTCACAAAATGTAGTCATTAGCAAAGATGTCATCTATTCATTATATATATATATATATAATGCTTATTATTATTATTATTATTATTTACTAATCAGTTATTATAAATTACTTTTTAGTACCAACCCATGGAAGAATATTGCATGTGACCATGGGTACAAATGTATTTTTGTACCGGAGGCTCTGTGGGCCTAAAGAGATGTCCATGGCAAATCCACTCTGTCCGTCTTCTTTCCAAGATCATAATAGGATAGGAGTCTAAAAATCAGTTATATCCAAAACTCATGTGGGCCACATCCAAAGAATTTAATATATCTTGAATATATTAACATGATAGTCATTGATATCATAAATTTGTTATTCCTTTCAGAAAGAGATATATCTTATTGACTCTATGTGTCGATGCATAGACATTGATCATATATTACATGCATCTATTGTGAATGCATGCACACCTCGTGTCTTGAATTCCTGAAAAATCTCTGTGGATGGTTATACCTGGTAGATTCATTACTAAATGCCTACGATAGTGGAAGCCTAATCACAGGGCAAATGTATGATTACCCATGCCTACCTAGGTGAATGTCTAACGGGTACAAATTTGCCCATGCCTACCTATGGTGGACGTCTGTCGGATATATTTTTCAGGTTAACAAATATCCAACCTAAGCAAGTGGACGATAATTCCACTTGACATGCATCTCATGACATCTTTGCATCCATGCTTATACTACATATACACTATTTTAGGTTGATAATGCTATCTTATATCATGTTACATATGAACCATGCTGAGTTCACTCACTAGCATAGCTAGCTAATGTTGTGGATTGACAAAAGTACAGATACGAATGAGATGAGAAATTCAAGTCAAGTGTTGACAAATGAGGCTGGGTTAGTGGATGATGCTCAAGATCAATGGTTGTATTTGACAGAGGATGAGATTTCTGCATTAGACAGCTGATGCATTATTATTGTTGATTATTAGGGTGATTAGTTTCCATTCTTTATATACAATGTTATATGAGTTAAATTGAGAATTATTCATGGTATGATATGGTAGATTTATGATTGATTACTTTAGTTAAATAAAGTTCCAAATGGGTGGAATTAAACTGATTTTGAATATTTATTTTATTTTATGAATGTTATAGATAGAGTGTTAATAAAAGAAGTGAAAACGGTTGGATGTATGAATGGTAATGTTGTGGTGATGTAGAATATATGTAAATTGTGTATCTTAATAATTGTATGATGGGTCAATTTATGCACACTTAATACAAGTCATGACCCATAACCTGAGTTTGAGGGTGTGCAATCTGTATTCAAAGTACGGGCGTGATAGAATAGTATCAGAGAGAGGCTTTCATTTAACAAAGAGTGACATGTAGGTTATATTCCCTCTCACACTAGCATAAATGGTAGATCACTAAAATTAGAAACATTACACTTAGGAGTCACTCTTGTTTGTGTTAATTGACAAATAACTTGGAAACCAATTAAGTGTTGTAATACTTTAAACTGTGTGTAGAATTAAATACATAAACTCTGAACGATTTTTTTTTTTTTTTTTTAGCCCTTTACAGGATAGAAATGGATAACAAAGAACATTTCTTTACTAAACTTAGTTTTTTTTTTTAATAGTACTTGATGGCTACAAAGAAGACACGTAGTATTCGAGATATAGTTCCATCGACTAGCGTCGCTATTAATCATGCACTCACATGGGACCCAAATGCACCACTAGAATCTGAAATGTCGGCTGGAGAATAAGATGAAAATGTAGAAGAAGGAGATGAGACAGAAAGCTCTATCCCTCCAACAGAAAATTCGAGTGGTGCCGGACCTAGTGCGTAACTCCCATAATCACCAACTGTTATGTGCACAAAATTTGCTGGATCTAGTTCCCAGTTATGGTATGCCTCATTTGGATTAGTGACTCAGTTAGCGATCATGATGAAACAACAACAAGATTAAATTGCGGCCCAAATGAACTTGATAATTAACTTAGGTCAGGCACTTAAGGACAGAGAAATTCAACTTTTGTAAGGCACGAGTAACTCGGTAGAGTGGAATTATTGGAGAAATTTATGAAACTACGATTGCTTGTGTTCAAGTTAGCTTCAGATCCGACAATAGCAGAAGATAGGTTGACTCAAGTTGAGAAAACTCTTGAAGTGATAGATTGTTTAGAAGACCAAAAGGTCGGGATGACGATGTTTTTACTACAAGGAGGAGGATATATGGTGGTGAGCAACAAAAATGATGGTCACAGCAGGTCACGTGTAGACTCGAAGTGAGTTTAGGAGCAAGATCTATGAAAAATATTTCTCCAAAGCTTATCATCTTCTGAAGATGATGGAATTTTTAAAGTTGAAGCAATGGGCTATGATAATGGCACAATACAAGGCAACATTGGTGGAATTATCTCATTATGCCTCAAAGGTGGTGGAAGACGACGAATATAAAGTTAAGAAATTTTAAGAAACCTTCACCAAAATATTAAAACCAAAATTTGTTATGCAAATATAACGAAAGTACTTTGAGATCGTTGATAAGGCCCTACGAGCCGAAAGGGACAGTAAACGGATCCGAGCTCAAATGAGAGAGCATTAGAATAGAACAACACTTGCTCAGCATCACCCATTTGAATAGAGGGAACAGACCACTACCCTGGTCATGGCACCGAATAATCAAGAACAGCAGTTTACTCAAAATTACACATATTGTGAGAAATGCGAGAGTAAGGCACAGTTTTGCAAAACTTGACTCAGAGAAATCGGGTAGTCATGTCACTTCGATAGATAATGGCACGACTACCATCTCATGCACCGGCTCATTAGTCTACCCAATCGCTTTAGACGTTGAGATCGTCACACTCATACTCTCTACTTGAGCTGTGGATATGCTTCAAGAAGCTAATGCCCCACCATGAGTTGCTAAAATAGATGGAAGGTGTGGATAAGACATATACATCACCATGGGCCCCACCCATTTTGCCCAGTACGCTTATATCCAGACCCATTTACGACAGCTTGCTTGACATCCGGACCCATTTACGACAGCTTGCTTGACATTAGTCCAAAAATAAGGCAGTTCAAAGTTCCGGTGGACCACACCACAGGAACTGTTGGGACGAAGACTGCTACCGTTGAAACCTTGGTAGGGCCACCATGATTGTCGTGATTTCAATTACTCGAGCTTTGGATTTACCTCGTGTTTGGTTATTGTCGTGTCCTAAAACGAGCTGGCATCCACGTGTAACGGATGGACAGGGATCAGATAAGGTGAGACCCGGATCCAAGGTGGGTGAGACCCCTGACTCTGGGCTCACACAGATGTACGTGTCTTAAATCCACACTGTTCAACCATTTTGAAAGCCCATTTTAGGACATGAACCTACAAATAAAGCTGAATCAAGTTTTAGGTGGACCACACCACAGAAAACAGTCGTGATTGAATCTCCACCATTAAAAAGTTCATGGATTCCACCAGAATGTTTATTTGCCATCTAACCTGTTGATAAGGTCACAGGCACCTAGATGAAGAGACCACACAAATATCATCTCGATACAAAAGCTTTGTTGGCCCATTAGAAGTTTTTAACGGTCAATCACCACTGTTTCCATTACTATAGCCCATCTGATATTTGAAACTTCTTCGTTTTTTGGATCATGTCCTATAATGAGTTTTGAATACAGATGGACCGAGTGGATGTAGTCACATACATGACAGTGGGCCACACAATCAGGGGTCCCACCCATCTCGGTGTATCCGAGGTCTCACCAAATCAGCTGCCGGATGGATGGGTTGGATACAAGACGTACATCCCGCCGGTCCGCTTCAGCCATTCGCGTCCCTCGAAAACGACCGACATCTGACACGCATGGGCGTTGCCACGTCACCTGCAGGGTCCCACGTTTCGTTAGTGGGGACCACAAAAACGCGGCGCACGCGCCGCTTCCACGTAGGAGAAAAATCATGCGGTCAAAAGCCGTCCAAAACAGTCGTCATATTGGATACCAGCCGTACACGATGCCTCCCGCGATGCTCGATTGCCGAACCAAATGCAGGACAGCTGTCGGTCACGCTTACCGAGAGGGGCGAATATGAGACCGCTTTCTGCAATCACCGGCTAGTTCCGGTTGCAGGTCTTCTCGATCCTTGCGAAGGTGGGGAGTGGATATTTGCTCTATATCCACACCGTCCATCAGTTTATCCAGCTTATTTTACGGTATATCAAAAGAACTAAACAGTTTCAAGTAAGAAAGTGGACCACACCATAAGAAACAGTTTCATTGACCATTAAAAACTTTTAACGGGCCATAAAAGTTTTAGATCAAGATGATATTTGTATTTTCCCTTCATCCAGGTCTGTGAGACCTTATCATCGGTCTGGATGACAAATAAAAATTACGATGGACTCTTGGGAAGTTTTTAATGGTGGGCTTTCAATGACCAATGTTTCCTCTGGTGTGGTCAAAATGAAATTTGGATCTTCTTCATTTTCTAGAAAATGCCGTAATATGAGCTATAGAAACTGATGGACGGCGTCGATATGCGACACATATATCAAGGTGGGCCCCATCGTCAGGGAAACACCGACCAGTGTGTAACAACTGATCCGCTTCCCAAAATGTGCTGTGGTGGGGCACGGATATACGCTAGACTGATGGATGATCCGAACCATGCAACGGGTCGGACCCGCCTCGTCAACCTATGATAAATTAGGTACAGGCAAGATCACACGCTTGTAGTACAATACAATCTTTCCTGTTAACATGGCACGTGCGTAGCACATCAGTACCTTAGAAACGGTAGTTCCTACGACGAAGATCACCTGGATAAAAAATAGGTCCATTCTAACAATCAGATGGGCCACACAGTTCGAATCAATAGACAACCAATGGTCTGACTCAGCATGCATGTGTGGCTCACCAATGCAGCAGATCAGTATGGTTTTCTGTAAAGACGATCTTCATGGTGGGGTCTACATCTTCTACGGTACTGTTGTCTTACACGTGGCATATTGGCGGGAAATTGTACGGTACCGCGCTAGTTGCGGCGCCGTTGCCTGCACGTGATGAGTTCCGGGCCAAAAATCAGGCTCGTGTAATTTGAATATAGACTAACGGTACTTACGTGTCCTCTTTCCTGAAACGCGTGTGGGGTCCACTCAAGGATGATTTTTGGGTCAGGGCGTTTTCTATTGGGCCCTACCCGACGAATTGTCCGGTTATAGTTCCCTTTTGGCAAGTGCCATATCAGAATCATTCATCTGGTGGCCCACGCGTGTTTGCTTTGAACATCCATTGTTTTGTACACGTGTGGATAACTTATCATAAAGCCATCCTGGTTTGGTTATACATATCTAATTTGTATAACCCACTTGATGAACAGATCGGATCAAATAAAAGACCTCTGAAGAAGCATGTGAGAGTTGCAAGTACTAGGAAAGTTCACACGCGCGAGTGAAATCAGTAAAGGGTTGGGCTTTGACGGGGTTCGGAGTCTTTGGACTTTGGAGGGAGAGAAAGGCAGGTCAGTCAAATGTGGGGCCCACCTCATGGTCAAGAGCGGCAACGCTTTGGCGGGCCAAACATCTCTTTCACTTTGAGTTTCTTCTTTCCAGCGATTCTCCACCCTACACGTGGCACAGACTGCCAGCACACGTAGACGTTTCGATTTGGTGGACCGCCATGTGCAGACCAAAGCATCTATAAGAGAATTTTTCAAATACAATGGTTGTACTGTAAGAACTGGTAATGCTATTCCTTTTCCCGCCAACATGTCACGCGTGTAGAATATCCAGTCCGTGCAAAAGGCGGGACCCACGGAGATAATCACTTGAAGTCAAAATCAGGCGGATTCATTCATAAGGTGGGCCACAACAATACACTGAGCCGTCCGTTCATGGCTGTCCATTGAATTACCTTTTTGAGAACTCTGATACAGCCGTTGTATCTGATCTTTGCCCATCAACGGGCGAGTCCTCTCGTCAGGTGGGCCAGAACCATAGATTGAGTGCAGATGATTGGTTTTTTTTTTTTTTTCCCCAGTAACCAGACGTATTTAGCACATTGGTGTGACATTCCTGACGAGTGAGCACAGGTATTATTTTTGGACCAGGGAATGACCATGGTGACCACGCCTAACGAATGGCCTAGATTTCGAGATCTATGACATGTTGGTGCTGGGTGGCAAGGCAACTTCACCATCTGACCGGCAGGATTCGTTTTTTAAGGGCCCATATCCCTTTAGATGCCGGCAGACCTGATCAACGTTCCGATCACCCTGCCCTTGACAGGTGAGGTTTTTTTTTTTTTTCTCTCTCCTTTTTTAGGCACGTTTAACAGAATTAGATCAGCAGCTAGCGCTTACCACACTGCCTATGCCGGCTCAACTAATGGGACGGATATGGAGGACGTGGAGGCGGGTGAGGTTAATTAGTGGGGCTGGGGGTAAGAGATAAGAGATATGTAAATGAAATTATAATTATTATAGTCTTTATTTGCTAATGCTCTGCACGAGCATGGTCACTTTCTACTTTTTTGGTTTATAAATATATATATAGGTAGAGTGGGAAATTGACTCAGATGTAAAATTGCACGGGTTTGGAGTCACCATTGATCTAATTGAAGCTTAGAATCTAATATTAGCCAAAAATCATAGATTTGCTTAAAGATTTGGAAATTATAATACTTTACAATTCAAATGACTCTTGTAATTGAGCTATGACCATTGATTTCGAATAAGGGTCTCAATAACGGAAAGGGAATGGGTTAGGCATATAAGAATTTTCAAATATTTAATAGAATTTCGGCATTTCTACATCCCCATGCTCCACAATTCCCATAAGGCCTGGATTGGCAAAAAGAAAAAGAAAGAAGCTAACTTTGTTTTACAATGACATAGGGCTTTGGGCAGACAAATAAAGTAAATATGTGGTTCCAACCTTTCTTCATGGAGTTTAAGACTTTAGGTAAGTAAAAATAAAATAAAGGCACCTAGCTATGTTTAACATAGCTAGGGGCTTTTGGGTAGGCAAATGAAATAAAAAAAAGGAGAAGCAAGAAAGAATGCAGCAAAAAAAGAAGAAGATAAATATGCAAAATGTGGTGTTATAGATATGCTTGGGTTGTATGGAGTGGAATGTGCTTTCCATTTGATTAAGATGTGAGAAGGAGAGAGGGGAGACTAGATACAATTTTTCTGCAAAAAATGAATGGTCGAATGTCCCTGGTTCCAACTTTACTCTTGACTTTAGTGGCTTCTTATGTTGGCTATTGGACCTTACTAGGCTAGATAGCTTGTCGATGCTATTGGGTATTTTTTGGACTTTATAGAAGCTCGCCCCGTGAGCACCCTCTAATCCCTTTCGAGAATTACCGACCCTCTTTTGATATATTTGTCTTTCTCGAATGTTAGCTGTTGTGTGATATTTATGGAATTCCTCCATCAGCCTATGGCCAGTTAATGGTGACGTTGTAGGCGCCTACTGATTAATGATTTTGCTTTAGTAAGGGTAGGCAACAATTCTTGTTCGATAAAAGTTAGTCAGGTGGACCATTGGCTTGCTGCAAGCCGAGGTCTGCTTTGTCATTTTCTGCGTATAGTTCGCCACGCATAGAGGGTGTTCGATGCCTTGAAAGGTTTAGATGGTCATAGGAGATCTGGCTCACCTCGTTCGTGATTGGTTGAATGGGTTCGTTAGTTGCTTCCAAAAGATGACCTATTTGGGTTTGCTATGCTTATTGGGTCAACGAATCACAGTTTTATCAAAGTTATGTTTAGCCAGAGTTTTCAGAGAATGGATAATCGATCGAAATTTGATGTGTCAAGTTCCACATCTACCGATCAGATTCATTGATAATTTTCATGACATACAAAGGTTCGTTCTTGATCGACCCATTTGGATTTTCAATGGTTTTTGAGTTACCCAGTGATGATTTCATCAAGGTTCTGCTGAAGTCAGAAGAGTAACTCATTCTCATTTTTAGGTGAGGCATTTACAATATTATAAAACTACCCTATAAAATGTCATCATTATAATCAAATTCATCTTATGTCATCAGAGAAGTAAAGTGGAAAGCAATCATTGCCAATTTGTAGGCCCTAAGAGTAGTTCTGACAAGCATATCAATATGATGGAGTAAAGCAGGGGAACTATATTACGTTACACATCTAAGAACCTTTTATATGGTGAACCTTACACACGACATATGCGATGAAGAGAGAGAGAGAGAGAGAGAGAGAGAGAGAGAGAGAGAGATTAGGAATTTAAAAGGATGAACCGTTACGATGCTCTTCACTCTTACAGATTTTGGTATTGAGCTGTATTATCAAAAGTTTATAATATTATTTATCTATTTACTTAAATTAACCAAAATCACTCCACTACAAGTGTCATCTACCCTTAGTCATAATCTCATACTAGCCTAATAGATGGAGCTTAAAATCTTAACCACTGAATATCAATTAAGTCAAAGAAAATTATTTTTAACATTTTATTTATTTTTTACACACGCACACACACCCCACACACTCACACTGGTGGAATTTCACCACCTATGGGTACTCGAACCCTTGACCGGGAGTTGAAACTTCGGAGAGTCTACCACCCAGGCAAGAGTAAGGACCCAATTATTTTTAACATTGAAAATAAAAGATCTATGGTTAAAAACATTCAATATAACATTTAAAACTTTTATGTGTTAGGCCCAACTATTAATTACAAAAATATAAGCTATTAAAGAGTTTCTAAATAAACCATTGGATCTCACGTTGAAGCATATGTGCTTTAACTGCATCCAAATGGATGTGCCCAACCACACGTATATGTCAAATGATAATGTAACATCGTATGGTGAGACAAAACACAAAATATTAAGACTATAAAGTCCCACTATGATCTCAAATCTAATGATTAGTTAAAGCTAACACATAATCAAATTAATTCAATCCAAACATGAGAAATCTTTCGTATGAGAGACTTGATTTAATCCTCAAATGCAATCACCATACATAAGAACTCATATAAATAGTGAAACACTCATATTCCCATATGGGGTAGGGTAAGGCAGTAAGATCTTGATAATATAGAGACTATTCATCCTAACTTATAAGTAGTTGTCAACACACATGATAACTATAGAACACAATCACATGTTGCCTAATCCTATTATAATGATTATAGCTATTTATGGTATACTAAGTCCTATGAGTAATAAACCTCTATTAGCCAATGATCGTTCTACTTGAGCTTACTTTTTCTTAGGACAACTAAAGGAATCTCTCTCCGTAATCCTCATAAAAATGTAAGTTCTCCATACATTAATTATGGCAAGGCATTCACCTATATTCATGATCATAGTAAACATTGGCTTTTTAGGGCACAATCATAACAATTTTAATCACAATAACCACCTATATTATGATTTAAAGGTATACTCACTTCATTTTAAAAGACATTTTAAAGCATGATTCATATAAACTGGTGATTCACTTATATGAATAAATTATAGGGTACTGGAAAAAAAATTTGCAAGGCACTAATATGTACCTGGTGTTATAGTTGGTAAAAGCTGAACTATGTGTGAGTGAAAAGTTGAAGATGTCCTTGTTAGTGTAGGGATTATATTGTGAAAAGTTAAATTAGTGTTCCTTTAAGATGAATTGAGTATATATATAGAGTATATCTATATAGACAAGTATAACTTACCTTAATCAATATAAACTTATCTAATTATGATTCTAGGATATTTAATTGTACATGCAACTATTGTATACATATGTATCATATTCTTAGCATCTCTCAAAATTCAAGTTTTTAAGTGGTAACTTAAGTTTCAAAGGAGAGAAAAAATAACAAAGTTCAATATTAATCTCATGGTAGAAGGCATACTAGTGATTACTTTAATTAATAAATCAATGGTGACAGTTGTCAGCTCTCTATTTTAATATTTGAATTTAATTTCAGGGGTCAATAAGAGAATTTTATAGGTAATGTGAATATTTTTTGAGAGATCATAATCTTCATGATATAAAAAGAAGAGTAAAAAGTGTAGAGAGATGGAGCAGGATATAGAGAGAGAGAAAAAGAGGAGAGTTTAGAATCGAGTCAATCACTTTCACCATGTATTCGCTCATAGTTAAATGCAAATATATATAACTAATGACAAGTACTCGCCTAATGACAATTTGCCACATACGACAGCTGCTTACAAGAGATAAATAAATACAAGTTCTTCACTGAATGACGATCTGCCATCTTCTCACATACTGACACTTACTCTTACCATGATCATCTCACAATTAAAAGAATCCTACTTTGTATGTAATCTTTAGAACTTTAAAGGACTTCTCTAACTTTTCTAACATGGTTTCCATATGGCAGATGTAGAATTGTTCATGTAACACTCCCCCACCCCCCTTTTGTATACCTTCATCCTCAATGATAAAGTTAAGAAAATTTTCATATAAGATTGAGAATAAAATCCATATGGCATCCTTTGGTTTTAACCTCTCCTATTGAATGAGCACTTTTAAAACTGGTTAATTATGTCACTTGACCATTCGATTATCCAAAATCACTTAAAGTCGAAGTTGCATGATATTAGATCCATTAGGAGAATGGATAATAGGTCATACTTGGACATCTGGCCAAGTTTCTTTTTTAAGAAATATATGTAAAAAATTGAGTGAAGTTTTTAATCTGACAATAGGGGCTAGGTAATAGCCTTCACACGCTGCAGGGCTTGAAATAATCCATAATGTCTTGCTAAATGTTTTAGAAAATTTTGAACCACCACCAAGCACTGACAATAAACTTGCAGATGTAAATAGACCCAATCTCCTACTTCGAACTCACGGTCATTCTTATGTTATGCACGAGGTTATATTTTAAAGAGTTATTTATGAAAATCTACCACATTTTGATATATTTTTTAATACACGCTTATTTATATTACTGTTTCCCATTTATGACTATATAATACGCATGGTATGATAACTTAATTTTTTAAATACAAAAATTTCTCATATAAATATGGTGAGAAATTGAATTTTTACCATCATATCCTCCTCTCTCTTGAATTGTCCTCTCTCTCTCTCTCTTACACACACACACACACACTCTCTCTCTCTCATCATTATCTTAATGATGCTACCTCTCTCTCTATAATCCCAACTCTCTCTCTCTCTCATCATCTCAATGATGCTACCTCTCTCTAATCCCAACTCTCTCTCTATAATCCCAACTCTCTCTCTCATCATCATCTCAATGACGCTACCTCTCTCTATAATCCCAACTCTCTCTCTCTCATAATCTCAATGACGTTATCTCTCTCTCATCCCAGATCTCTCTCTCTCTCTCATGCGATCTATTTCCTCAAAGCTCAAAAATTCGATTGGAGTTCCTGCTTGCGATCTCTCATCTCAGCTCTCTCGATCTATCTCCATAGAGCTCAAAAACTCAATTGCAGTTCTAAATAGTCAAAATTTTGTGTAATACACGTAGACCATTAATATTTATAGAGTCGATTTGCATATGCAAGGCTCATGTGCTTTTGAGCATTAATAATATTTGTCGCCATCAAAATTTATAATTTTATACTATGATTGCAGGGGCCAATTGGATTTGTTCATTTCTTTAGAGCATAATGTGTCGGGTGCGTAGGACACTATAACTCGAGCATGTATTCACAAAATGAAGGTGGACCCATGGAGGAAAAAAAAACCTATTCAAATTTGGAGATTACAGTACCTTAATCGCATTTCGAAATTGAAAATTTTGGTACCCTGATCCCATTTCAAATTTAGGGATTTTGGTACCCTAATCCCAAATCGAATTTGGGGGTTTTAAATTTTGAGTTTTTAAAATTGGAAATAAGAATAGCGTACCATACTCCCACTTTAAATTTGAGGATTATGTTACCCTATTCTCATTTCGAATTTGAAGGTTTTGAAATTAAATATTTTAAGGACTATGATACCTGGTATGCAATTCATATCTACCTTTAGGAACTGATACTTGTATAAACTGTAAGTATATATAACTATATGTAAGATGTATACAATTGAGTTTGTATGCAACAAGTGTACTACTATTGTTGTGCAATTGTTATAACTGTTGTAACCATTCTAAATAAATATTACAAATCATACATTTTGTTGTTATGGATAAGTTATATCAGAAATAGACTTTACAAATCGTACATTTTATAGAGGTAGACATGCCACTCTTGGAACTTTTCAATATAATTTTTATAATCTTTATAAATGACTTTTATAAATGTGAGACAAATTTGAAGACTTAATGAAATGTTTCAATAGTTTGTTATGTTATCTCATAGTATGGTCATCAATACATTTCTTATTTTTCAGATTATCAATACTCTTTATGAGCACTCCATTTTTTAAATGAACAAAAATATATTCTAAAACAAATTTGCTATTGAGGAGCAGGGCGGATGAAAATCTTATTGGTAAAGACATCATCCAATTATGAAAGATAATTTTACAAATGTCTAACTGAGTTGGTGAGTGATATTACCCTCTCACTTACCATTTTCATTTAATAGTAGGTTCATCTCTTTATTTTCTCTTATGTTCTAATATTAATGACAGAAACACGAGGGTAATTTTATATGAGTTGATTTAATAATCAAATATTGGAATGTTACCCCCATTTCTCTATCATGGGCTTCTACTTCTAGTGGAAGACCATCTAGAGCATTTTCTAAGAAGACCTATCGGGATGTTGCGATCCAAGTATCGAACAAAGTAGAAGCAATTAATATCCACCTAACTGTGGAAGATAATATGTAATGGATAGTATATGACACATTTGGGTATTGTGTTATTTTTATATTGATTTTTTTAAAATCTTATTATCTGTCTTCGTTTCTTTCAAGTTATTATTCTGATGATAGATTTCATGTGTTAGATTTTAGTCTATATAACATCCCGAAAAATTCCGTACAAAGACCCGAGCACCACCTCAACTAGAATTCTCTTAGGAGTCAATCATTTAAAAATTAAACATGAATTAACTAGCGCTAAACTCGATTACTTGTGAAAATTAGCACCAACCACATTAAATACGATCTGTAAGATCCAAAACCTATAGAATCGTTAGCGCTACGTTACCCTGAAATTTAGGATTCAACGCTAAATCCAGTTGCTCTCGGGAGTGCTTGGAAACTTTGTATCGGACCTGGACCACACGTCGAAAGTCCGATAGCGATAAACTTAGACAATTATGACCACCTTGTTGGGCTTGACAATCACCTCAAAAATTAAGTCCAGATGATGTCCTGAGACGATTTGCATGAGTCCGGAGTGAAGAGTGTGAGAAAGGTGAATTTATTTAGAAATTAAATATGAATTTAAGTAATCTGAGTCGTGTTGCTTGCGCGTCGATTATAAGCATTCTGACCCAAATTCACCCTCGGATCAAGGAAGATGGCCCACATATGTCAAAGTGCTTGTGGCCCTGATCGCGTTTCGATGACCGTTGAATTGAAATTGGTCCGTCATGAGCGATCTGAAAACCCGATCGGACTGAAAACTTAACTTACTTAAGATCCAATATTAGTGAGCTTAAGTCCGATCGCATTCAGAAAAAGGACCTCTAGAAACGCTCCATTGAATCGAAATAGACCCGATTTGGTTATAACCTAAGTATACCTTGGCCCTGGGGCTAATTCCATCAATTTTAGGCCTATATAAAGACCTTAAACCCTCACTCTCAAATTCCATACGAATTTTTCAAACCCTAGCTAAGAGAGAGAGAGAGGAAAAGAGAGAAAGTGAGAGAAAAGTTGGTGAATCATCTTGAAATTCTTTCCAGTTACCCTGCGTACCTAATCCATTGCATCTGAATCGTTATTCTGGCGAATCTAATCTCATTTTTGGGTAATTCAATTAAACCCTAACCTGTTTTGGAACTTAGAATAGTTTAAGTGTTGATGTAGCTAATCTAATTCATGCCTTAGGTTATCTATTCGCCGTTAACGAAGACTTGTCGTCTAAATCGAGTTCGTTGCGCAATTTCTGGTTTAAGGTGTGGAGTATATTCGTATAGGTTATGGTTTTCAAAGCTTCTAATGTCAGTTAATGATTTATTACTGACGTGGGTGCCATTTTACATGCCAAATGCGATATCTGTTTCGTTTTACGTATATAGATAATCTATGTTGTAAGTAGTGTGATTCATGTGTTTGTTGAAATGTTTGTATGCATTTGGAATTTGGCGTTGTGATTGCCATGATTAATTGTCGTAAGAATATGATTGTTATTTATGCGACAACTCCTTGTCAAAAGGATTGCCCTACTATGTAATATACTGACATATGTGATGTATGTTGCCAAGTGAAGTCTAAGTGCTTGTGAAAATGCCTGAATAAGTTCGTATTTAGTAAGGTGTGAATTATGAGGGAGTTGACATATAAAATCCCAACTACTTCCTTATATGTACTATTTCCTCCATGAATTTCTTAGTCTAACTATCCATGTTAACTATGTGTTTGATTTCCTTCATGCAAGTTGTTAATTTTACCACCTTACTTATGAATGGATTCTCGTTATTTTGCATTTTATAATACATTTGCTATTATGGTTGAATGTGTATGGGGCCACGTTATGGTCTAGGCAATCGGTAACAAGGTTTGAGTTCGTGGCAGAGGTCACTTTCGTCACGCAGGACGTGTTTGACAAACCCGAGTCGTATTAGGGTTGTCGGCAGTGGTTTGGCCACACGGAGTGTTTGTGTACTTCATGTCGTTCAACTCAACGTGCGCTCGTGCTAGTCGAGCTCGTCAAGTAACCTGATTGTCCTGGTGGATGTTCACCATGTATGAACGCTACTGTTTGAATTTAGGGTACCAAACATACCAGTGCAATCCCGTTAACCATGGTACCTCGATCTGCTAAGACTCATGAGCCGGGCATGGTGGTATGGGACACCGTAGTCGAGCTGTCAGCCTACGCTGGGGTGACGAGCCTCCCCATAGTGACCAGTGAGCAATCCAGACTTGTGAGCCGATTATGATGGTATGAGACACTATATTCGTGCTGTCGGCCTACATTGATTGGTGACGAGCCCTTTGTAGTGACCTCGAGCATACCTTGATACTGCATTGAGGCGACGAGCCTTATTGTAGCAATTAAGGTATGATTAGGCATGCATTGATTGGTGACGAGCTCTTTGCAGCGACCTAGAACCATAATATCGTATGAGATTGTCTAGGACTGATGACCCTAAAATGGATCACTGTTTAGGAATTGATATAAGGAAGGTAACTTAGCTTCCCAATCTTGCTGTATGAAAAGGACTAATAACAACTTGGTAATCATGTTCATGCACCGCATTGCATGTGCCTTGGTGTTGTGGAGCACTGCGGGAGGTTGTCATGCGTATCGTAAGATGAAGTCGTTGAGAGAGTGCAGGCGAGGGCATGCATCATTTCAGAGTAATTAGGACATGTTTGATTGTATTGCTTTATCATTACTGCTTGATTGAATTGATAACATGTTAACTTTTACTATATAGTTCCACTGAGTTGATCACTCACTCCCACATTCTGGGACGGTGTTTAAACACCAACCAGACTCTGTCTTAGATGCAGATGATGATGCGACCCACGAGGCAGAGCAGGAGTATGAGGATGACGAGGAGGCGTTCTCCTTTATGTAGTTCTCAGGTGGGTTCATGTGAGCCGTGTCCTGAGCTACGGGGATTCAGGGTTATTGTTGCAGTGGTTTATTTCATTTTGATACATGTATTTTGAAACAAACACTTATAATTATGACCTGGCAGAGCATACATATCTCAGAGACTTATATATATATATATATATATATATATATATATATATATATTTCTTCAGTCTTCCGCTTGCATATTTCACCTGTCCCTGGATTATGTTTGCAGTTTGGCTTAATCTACTTCATGTTTTATGCACTAATACAGACAATATATATTCATCATTATATATGTTGCATAAATAATATTTTGAAACTTGGGAGCTAAGTTATGCTCGACCCCCGAATTTCAGGGCGTTACAGTCTATAATATGGAGGATGGATTTTAGTTGATTGTGATATTTGTTTGCTTTTATGTGGCTTTAAAGACTGGTTTTGTAAAATTAGTTGATTCAATGTGCACTCTTTTGTTTAGACTGTTTGATTGGATGTATATGTTGTACATTCTACCTTAAGGTATATGTATGTTTGACCATTCATTTTAGGATTCGGGTTCAAAGTTTGATTTGTATAGCTGTTGATTTCAGGTTTGAGGTTTTCATATGTTTGTTCAGTTTTAGATTTGTATGGATGCTGATTTCAGGTTTGATTACTCATTTTAGGATTAAATGTTGATTTTAAATTTATATGGCAGCTAGTTTCTGGTTTGAGGTTTGAAAATAAAGATCGAGTATTAATTAGATTTGTTTGACTACTCATTTTAGGATTCAATTTATGTTTAAATTTGTATGGTTACTAGTTTCAAGTCTAATGTTTACATGTCTATTTAGTTTTAGATTTATTTTAGGTGTTAAATAGATACTTATTTGAAGATTTTGTTTATGTTTATAGTAGTTAGGCCAATCTTCAAAGATCCAGTCTTAAGTTAACTATTTTGATACCTGGGGTCATAAGACGTTTGGTTCGAGTTGAGACATTATTGGCTTTGGGTCGCTCGGCACACACGCATGCATACATCACACGTGTGACCGAATTTGAAATCAATGTAAGATGTGTTACAAATATATAAAAGAAATAGATCGCTGGAGAACTTATTGGTTAGCTAATCCCCTCAACATTTTTGTGTGAAAAGACGGCTTGATTTTTTACTGATGAACAACTTTGATCACCCAAAAGTCCTCATATTAGTACTTGTGAAGCGAGTGCATTAGCCAGTGAACTAGCACAAAAATCCCTCTGTATAAGAACATTTTTGTTCATGGACAATTTAACTTCGATGCTCTGTCATAGTGTGATTGATGATATGCAAAGGCTTAGAAACCACTACTTAATTTTCCAAACCATGGGCCATAATTCACCTATCATGGTCCACAAAGTATATTTATTTGTGTTTGGCTTGAAATTCGATCGTGCATATGTGTGTATAGTGTCAGGCATTCCAAAGCCTGTTATAGATTCATTCGAACCAAATGCCTTAAACCCAAGCACCAGGATAAATAGAGGGACTGAGTAGTCGCTTATGACCGAGAATTGAAGCAATCTAGCCATTTATTTAGCCACTTGCATACACAATCAAGCGATTTGCGAAGGGAAGGGTTCATCCTTCTAATGAGTTCTTTTTGCCTTTAGGAAGAAATGACTTTTTCTCACCGTAATAACTGAGATGATCCAATTCATATAACATTTAAGTGAAAGTAACTCAATTGTATTGATGAAATAAAGAGAAAACTCATAAAAGATATTTTCTCTATGATCCAACGTTTGTAGTGTAGATGGCATGGTCCTAGATCTAAGTCTTCCTTGGGCTAATAATTGGAGCATAGATAAAGAGAATTCCACTACTGAAAAAAGAAAAAGAAAATGTCTTTCTTGCGATCCAAGTCTTGACATATATAGAAAGGAATTACACTTACTCCTAATCAAAGTCTGTATAATATAGTAGCGTAAACAGATGAGATTACGCTACTCTCAGTGTAAGACTAGTCCAATGTAGCAGCATGGACGAATTGCGTTAAAATAAGATAAAATATAAAATATAAAATTGATAGGCAGTATTGTGTTATAGATTTGATTTGATATGAGCCGGGTTGGCAAGGGCCCAGAACTCTTCAATCTTTCTCCTATTTATAGAACCCTGAGGATGGTTGCAAGGAGAGATCTTCGTATCCACTTTCTCATGTATGTGATTTGGAGATAACCGTCTGAACCCATAGACAGTCATGGTATCAAACAATGACATGTCGACTAGTTGTTTGTTATGGGTTGGCAACTAGTTGCACGGACGTCGTATCCCCACTACATGAATGAGAGTATCTCTGGAGCTGGCATGTGTGGTGATAATCATGTACTTCTTCACACGATCATGACAAATGCATAATCACTATTCCTTACCGTGGATATCTTCGAGCCATTAAAACCACATAACCTATGTTGGTGGCTCGTTCGAACTTGTTGGTGGTCGTGACTGTGTTTCAATCGAAACCCAACCTCGATTATGAAGCCTTTACGGTGGACAACTGGCTTTTTCACATGTATCCTCATTATAGTAAGATAACCTTATGCATTTTGGACTATGAACTCCCATATGACATAAGGAAGCGAGGGGGCGTACTCGACACTAGTTGGGCGGTCTGGGTGCTTCAAAGTTTTAATTTAATTTGGTTACAATCACCTTTTTTCTCCTTAGTTGTACAATGTTACGAGGATAGCCTTAGAATATGTTGATATTTAGAGTTGTTACTAGTCGAAACAACTTTCAGATTTATAGACTATTAGATGCCATAGAATAGCTTTGCATTCATAAAATCAAAAGATTTTTAAGTTTAGATGACTCATGTGGTTTTGATCTGTGGCCAACGATTCTTGGTTAACGTAAAAGAAATGGGTTAGTCACCTTTTATGTTCGCATTGTTACGCAGTACGCCAATAAACACAGTGAGCCGAGATCCAATATCCGGTCTCACCCACAAACGATAAACAGAAAGAAATATAAACTAAAAAAAGAATCAAAGTATTCCAAACAAACCACAAGACAAGATATACGTGGAAAAACCTCAACAAGGGTAAAAAAAATCACGGATGCAAACTTCCACTATAAAGAAAAACGAAAATTATAAGGCAATATACTAACCTCTCCCTTGGAAATACAGAGAAAATCCTTTACCCACACCTTAGAATTATTTCCTATGCACTAGAAAAGCCCTAGGGACACCTATTTATAGTTTAGGCAACTTCCCTTTCGCACCTCTACGAAAATCGATTCAAAAATTTGTAGTCCGCATCAAATCTGGAAACGAATCTGCGTAACCTTAACTGGTCGAGCGAACCCCTCGACCGGTCGAGCATGGGCCATGACTGGTCGAACACCTCAGAACCCAAAAACTGATGCTCGCTAGACTTTAAGTCGAGCCAGTTCATGATTGGTCGAGTGGGCCGCTCGACCAACTGGTCGAGCGGCCCCCAGATATGGCTCCACATCTCAATAATTTTTCACTAGGAGATACATCGTCATAAACCTTCGTCTTCTACCTCCGGATTGCACCACCTTCCCATCTTCAAGCCTGAAGACCAATCAAAACTGAACAGAGCTTCAGCTTCTCTTGTGTGACCGCTTTGGTCAGCATATCCGTAGGATTCTCATTTGTATGAATCTTCTCCAAAGCAATCAATCCATCTTCCAGTAACGAACGTATGAAGTGATATCTGATGGCAATATGCTTGGTTCTTGAATAAAAGGTTGAATTCTTAGTCAAGTGTATTAGACTCTGACTGTCACGGTACAGCTTGCAATTTACTTGCTTCTTACCCAACTCTTCCATGAAACCTTGCATCCATACCATCTCCTTGTACGCTTCTGTAGCCGCAATATATTCTTCTTCCATTGTACTGATAGATACTATCTTCTGTAACTAAGAGACCCAACTGACTGCAGCGCTACGCAGAGTAAAGACATAACCTGTAGTGCTTCTTCTACTATCGATATCTCCTACCAAATCTGAATCTACGTAGCCTTGTAACTTGATTTCTGATCCACCATAGCACAACCCTATATCCACAGTACCTACCACGTATCTGAGGATCCACTTCACAGCTTCCCAATGTTTCTTCCCGGGGTTGTTCATGCTAACAATTCCCACTATTTGAGCAATGTCTGGCCTCGTGCTCACCATAGCATACATGAGACTCCCAATAGCTGACGCGTATGGGACTTTAGCCATGTAGTCTCATTCCTCCTGCGTCTTTACACCTTGCTCCTTAGATAACTTGAAGTGGTTGGCTAATGGAGTGCTAACCGGCTTAGCACCTCCCATATTGAATCGATCAAGTACCTTGGCTATGTACTCTGTTTGTGGCAAAACTAGTTTTTTGTTTTCCCTGTCACGCTTTATCCTCATGTCTAGGATTTGTTTTGTAGCTTTTAAATCCTTCATGGTAAATTCTCTAGACAGTTGTCTTATGAGATCTGAGATGTCTTTCATGCTTGAACCGGCCACAAACATATCATCAACGTACAGAAGAAGGATGATATATGACATATCAAACTTCTTCAAATAACAACAATGGTCTGCATGACATCTCTTATAACCGTTTCCCGACATGAAACTATCAAACTTCTTATACCACTACCTCGAGGCCTGCTTCAGGCCATATAGACTCTTCTTTAGTCTGCATACTTTGTTCTCCTTTTCTTGTGCCACGTATCCTGTCGGCTGATGCATATATATCTCTTCTTCAATGTCCCCATGAAGAAAGACTGTCTTAACATCTAGCTGCTCAGATGTAAGTCCTTTATAGCCACTATACTCAAGACCATGCGAATCGTAGACATTTCACCACTGGTGAAAATATTTCAGTGAAGTCGATACCTACCTTTTGTTAAAACCCTTTCACAACTAATCTAGCCTTGTATCATTTCGAACCATCGTGCTCCTCCTTCAATCTGTAAACCCACTTGTTATAAAGAGTTTTCTTACCCTTAGGTAGAGTGACTAGCTCCCATGTACGATTAGACTCAAGAGAGTCTATCTCATCGTCCATAGCGTACTCCCACTTAACCCGTGTATCCTCTTCAAAACACTCCGGTTCACCATTATCTGTCAGTAGTAGATAATGTAAGGATGGTGAGTATCGGACAGTGGGTCTCCTCTCTCGAGTAGACCTCTTGTGTCTGTGGCTCTGCCTCATAATACTCCTATGTATGATCATCTTATGGCGCTGTAACACCCGTGTCCGGTAACTCTTCCAACTCTACGAATTCTTTCTCCTCGGCCTTATTTTCCTGCATATTGTCCATATGCATCACTTTTTCATTGAAGACTACGTCCTTGCTTTTGATGGTTTTCCTGTTTTCTGTATCCCAAAACCTGTAGCCAAAATCATGCTGCCCGTAGCCTATAAACGTGCGCCTCCTGGACTTCGCATCCAGCTTGTTTCTGTGCTCTGCATCAATGTGAACATATGAAGCACAACCGAACACTCTTAGATGTGCAAGGTTCACTTCTTTCTTAGTCCACGTTTCTTTTGGTAGCCCACTATCCAATGGTATTGAGGGACTTCTATTGATGAGATATGCGGTAGTATTCACAGCATTTGTCTAAAAGGTCTTGGGCAACCCTGCATGTAACCTCATGCTCCTGGCACGCTCAAGGATAGTCCTATTAATATATTCAGCCACACCATTCTGCTGCGGTGTCCCTGGAATCATTTTCTAATGTTTGATTCAATTTGCTGCACAATACTCCTCAAATCTCTTATCACAGTACTCTCCCCCATTATCAGATCTGAGATATTTTACTGTCTTACCTATCTCATTTTCTATCATTACTCTTCACTTCTTAAATACATAAAAAACATCAGATTTATGCTTTAAGAAATAGACCCACAGTTTTCTACTAGCATCATCAATAAAAGAAACAAAATAATGTGAGCCACCAAGAGATAATACCTGTGCCGGTCCTCACACATTAGTGTGTACAAGCTCCAACAGATGTGTCTTTGGAGCGCGTCCTGTTTTCTTGAAACTTACCCTCTTCTGCTTACCATATACGCAGTCATTGCAGAATTCCAAGTTAATAGACTTCGGCCCTGGTAGCTTCCCTTTTGACAATAGCACTTTCATCCCCTTCTCACTCATATGTCACAACCTCTGATGCCATAATTATCCATTCATTCCAGTGATGCGACTGCGAGTGAACTATATGATCTTGAAGTCACATACAAAGTACATTTCTTCTTGCCTCGAGATATCACCAAGGCATCTTTTGTGATTTTCCATGAATCAGTGGTGAATGTCGTCACATAACCGGTATCGGCTAACTGCCCCACTGAGTTCAAGTTCCATTTCAAACTCAGTACATGTCTGACATCCTTCAATTTCAAAGTCACTCCATCTTTTTAATTTATATAAACGTCTCCCTTTCTAACAATACTGCATGGCTCATCATCACCCAGGTAGACTCTCCCGAAGTCTCTTGATACATAATCACGCAAAACTTCCTTACATGAAGTGGCATGAAACGAAGCAACCGAGTCTATAACCCAAGACTCATTCCTTGCATCAAGAGACAAGATTAACGCCTCTGTGTCACTCTCCTCAGATAGATTCACTGAATCATTCTCGCCTTGAGAGCTTCCTTCTTATTGAGCGCCCTACAATCATGTTTCATGTGCCCCTTCTTACTATAATGCCAACACTCGTCTTTGTCTTTCGGTCCCTTAGGCTTCTTCCTTGACTTAAAACGTCTGTGTTTATTGCCTCCTTTATTCAACGATCTTCCTCTTCCTTCAACGTCTAGAGTATTCCCCGAATCCCTTGAAACTCCTGATGCCTTTCTTCTAGATTCTTCGCTGAGAATTAAACCAGCTACATCATCAAATTTCAGCTTTGTCAACCCTGAAGAATTGCTCACAACAATCACTAAACCATCCCAATTGTTTGGCAAACTGGATAAGATTAATAACGCCCTGACCTCATCCTCAAAAACAATGCCAACGGATTTCAACTAGCTCGTGACTGTATTGAACTCGTTTAGATGTTCAGCCATGCTCCTATCATCAGACATCTTCATGTTGAATAGCAGTTTCATAAGATAAACCTTGTTGGACGCTGAGGGTTTTTCATACATGGTAGTTAGGACTTCCATTAATTCTTTTGTAGTTTTCATCTTGGATATATTGAAGGCGACGCTCTTAGACAAAGAGAGTCGAATCGTTCCTAAAACCTTCCGATCCAATAAAAACCATTCATCATCTGTCATCTTTTTTGGTTTCTTCTCTTTTCCTCCTATAGGAATATAGAGGTCCTTCTAATATAAATAATCCTCCATCTGCATCTTCCAGAAGGTAAAGTTTGAACCATCAAACTTCTCAATTCTACTCTTCCTTTCTTCCGTCATCGCTCCCAATAAAACTAAACCAATAGCTCTGATACCAGTTATTATGCAGCACGCCAACAAACGCAGTGAATCAAGATCCAATCTTCAGTCTCACCCATAAATGATAAACAAAAAGAAATATAAACTAGAAAAAGAATCAAAGCATTCCAAACAAATCACAAGATAAGATATACGTGGAAAAACCCCAACAAGGGTAAAAAAACTATGGATGTAAACTTCCACTATAAAGAAAAATAAAGATTACAAGACAATATACTAACCTCTCCCTAGGAAGTACAGAGAAAACCCTTTGCTTATACCTTAGAATTATTTCTCATGCACTAGAAAAGCCTTAGGGACACCTATTTATAGTTTAGGCAACTTCTCTTTCGCACCTCTACGAAAATCGACTCAAAAATCCGCAGTCCATATCAAATTCGGAAACGAATCTGCATAACCTAGACTAGTCGTGCAGGCTGCTCGACCAGTCGAGCATGGGTCACGACAGGTCGAGCACCTCGGAACCCAAAAACTGATGCTTGTTGGACTTTGAGTCGAGCCAGTCCACGACTAGTCGAGTGGGCCACTTGACCGGTCGAGCAGGGCACTCGACTGGTCGAGCTGCCCCCAGATGTGGCTCCACATCTCAACACGCATGCTATGTGGTCTTTACTTTACGAGTTTTGTTGATTTTTCTTGGAGATTTTAACAAAACTTTAGTAATTTTACATATGCACATACTACATAGAGATCTTACTCTCCTAGTTGGCGAAAATATAAAAATAAAAGTGGACAAAGAACGTCTAAATATGAGAGAATATTCAAAAGCAGTCTTGATCCCGGGAATGTGTGGAACTGAATGCGTTTTAACTTTGAGATGTGGGAAAAAAAGAAAGGGAAATCAGTTTCCAATCCGTTTTCTTTCAAAAGGTAACCAACAAAGAAAATTCTAATTTCTAGTTTTTGGATTAATTTAAAAACCACTTAAATTCATGGAAAATTTTTAAAATTTTTTAAAATTTTTTTAGCTCAAAAGTTAAAAATTTTAACATAAATTAAAGAATTTCTAAAGGAAATCTATGCCCAACCTAAATTATACATTGTCCCAAATATATAAACATACGCAATAAAAGAAACATGAGAGCAATGAAAATAAAGAGGTGTAAATGAACAGTACCTGAAAGGCAACAACATATAAGTGTTAGTGGAACTTCTCGTCAATTGGTATTTCAGTAACTAAATTAAACTAATAAAACAAACTAATCATAAGAAAGCAATAAACTCCTAATTTAGGAAAGTAAAGGAAAAACTACTCATTCTAGTAGATGTTTTCCTTATCTAGTCAATATCTCAATAAATTTCTCAACAGGTTTCTCAACAAGATCATTTAAAAGCCCATTTTGCAGTAGGCTTAGATGTCTGGAGCACGTTTGTTCTGATAAATTTATTAACGTCCACCCTTAGGGCTTGTTTGGCCAGCCACATTCGGTGGGATTAAGGTGGTTGGAATTGGGATGATGTAATGATTATGTTGTGTGAGGTTTGTCATGGAATTCAATGGCTTTGAAGCCATCCTACTTCGCGTTTAGAATAGAAGTATTGAAAATGTAAATCCTTGGTTTAACGTTAAAATGTGTTTGGATTGAATGATGAATGGTGCAGATATTCGACTTCTGTAAAGCATTGATGTCACTAAGTTATGTGGACCCCACCATGATGTATGTATTATATCTGCATCATCCATCCATTTTGCGATAACATTTCATGGGATGGGCCCAAATATGAGACAGATCCAGAGGTTATATGGACCACACTACAAAAATCAGTATGTAAAATGACACCCTTCGTTGAAATCTTCCTAGGGCCCACCTTGATGTTTATTTTCCATCAAACCTATCCAAAAGGTCAGACAGACCCTGATGAAGAGAAAACACAAATATTGGCTTTATATAAAACTTTCGTGGCCCCTAGGAAGTTTTCAATTGCAGGTGTTCAATCTCCAATTCTGATCATGGTGTGGTCCATTTGTGCTTTGGATCTGCTGATTTTTGGCCGATGCCTTAAAATGATCTTTAAAAATGGATGGATGGTGTGGATGTAGCTCATATATCATGGTGGGACCCATAGATCTTGTCGACATCAAGATACACAGATTCACTGGATTTGCAAAAAAAGGGGGGGGGGGGCATGGATTGAAGCTGGGCACCTCGAATCTAGCAGGATTTGAAGGGTTTCTTATTACCACTCCTAATTCGATAGTATTGGGGCTCATTTTCCAATGCATGCCAAGCTTATACCCATAGAGGAAACAAACAGAATAGTGAGATAGTTCAGTGGTATTTTTAATTCAATCCCCTTTAATACCGCATGATACACTGAGCCAAACAGGTCCTTAATGGTAAGTGTTTAAGATCAATGGAATGGGGAACTTTAAAACAATGATTCACCCAGTCAGTATTAACTACCGAGGTAAGGTCTTGTAAGGCATTCACTATGTCTTTAATCATATCATCATTAGAATCTTCAAAATATGCCAAGCAAACTTTTAAAGAGTCAGAACATTCATAGAAAATGAACCCATTCTCCACAGTAGAATCAAGCATGTCATATTAGTGGATTGTATCAACATCACCATATTTGAAAATTTCTTATATATCTTGATCATTAAGTGGAGGCTTAATTGAGATTAACTTTTGAGAAAACTGGACCATAGGCTCATAATCATACTCTAGCTCATCATCAAGTTGGGCATTACTAATTTCGTTATCACCCTTAGATGTTGTAGATTCCTCAGGTTTTTCAACTTTTATTAGAATCTCTTCATTGATTTTCTTATTACTTCTAAGGATTGTGGTAACATCAGTACGCTCAAACGATTTAGGAGAATTGAGTTCACTCTCCTCGTATTGCGCTTCCAAGTTAGGCTGAGGTTGGGCTAGAAAAGTCCATCCCTGCCTAATAAGGAGTGACTCAATTATCTCAACTGACGTTTTAGCTCTTTATAGCCTACGAAATGCTTTAAATAATTTGCAATTATCCTTGCATAAATGCTTGCAATGTATCCTCAAGAGTCTTTATCGATAGAGGCACACAAGTAAAGGGCCCTTGGGGATAGCTGTTAGCATCCATGGTTGGTCCATCTCTCTAACTAAAATTCTGATTACTTATCCAATTACGATCGTATGTATTATATGTGGGTGTACTCAATGGATGTTGATAAGCATTATCACACATAATAATCACGCATTGTCTTAACCGGTGGAACATCATATACCTTATTTTCATCATAAATAGGTCGGTTCTCAATCTTAATTCTAGTTAATTTATGAGATATATGGCATTTCCTAACATAGTGATCTGACAACCTTTCAACTAATGTTTCGTATCTGAGAAGTTGATTACAATATTCTTGTATCCACTCTAGCATGAACGTAACAAAACTCTAATTCTAAACTTAAACCTAAAACAATATCGAAATCCTACAAAAAATAAAATCCTACAACAATATTGAAAGCAATTAGGAGAAGAGAGGAACGGTGTTACAAGAAGAGAGAAACTAGAACTACATAATCCTACAAAATAAAAAACAACCAAACAATGTTAGTGATGTTAGAAATTATGGAAAAAGAAAACAAATACTAAAAACAAATTCTAGAATTAAAAAACCTAAAAAAAAAAAATCCCATGTTAGAGAAATTCATTAAAAAAAATAAAAATAAAAAACCTAACCTAAAACAGAAATTAGACCTAGAAAACATAAACCTAATTGTGTTCAACGCCACTCTTCGGCAACGACGTCAAAAATTTGATCGAACCCAAGGGTTGACAACCCCAAGCGCAATGCTATGATGCAGTAATAACTGAGTAAGACCGAGGTCGAATCCTTAGGAAATGGGGAACACCGCTGATGGGGACATCTTGCGCATACGAGCACGCACGCCACCTCACCTACGCACGTACGCACGGAGTAGGAGGGCCCCACCATCGATCTGTCTCGATGACGATGTCTAGGGAGGGCCTCCTACCTAGAAGGCGAAGTTTGGTTCAAAAGATTGAGCCCGATAATCAAGAAAAGCCCATCATGGGATCTCATGATTGTGGCCCACTCGTCAGATTAATTTCATATTTTACATTTTGTTTATTGTTATTATTTAGAACATGGTGAACGCTTTAGATTTCTCTGTTTGGTTTTTATTTTAGTTTACTTCATCGCCAAGTAATAGGTTGCGCACATGGTGCGAGTTTTGGGGTATAGGATTTTTCCTATAAATAGGCACCCATTGTAGTTCTTCTGATTCATTGAAGTTAATAAAAAAATTCTTGCTTTATTTTTCTTCTTTTTTCGTGAGTTGTGGAAGAATTCAAAAGTGGGTGCGAAGCCCTCCCTTTTCGAAGGGCTAACTACCGTGATGCGAAGCCACATCGATCCCGATTCACCCCCATCCTCCATCATCTTTTTTTCATCTTCCCCCCACCGTCCGTACTTCAAATTCATCCTTTTGTTGCATCAGATTTCTTCATTACAGCAGGTTTCCAGATTTCGGCCCGCAGGCAAGCTGAAACTTTGGTGGAGCACCACGTATAAACCGTACATCGGATCGAGCTAAGATTTGAAAGTTTTAAAGACCACCCCTGGCCGACCAGGGCTAAGGTGGCCTTTTTCTGAATAATGGGCCCCACAAATGTGCGGCCGGGATCACACGCACGTCCATCTGGGCCATTGTTGCTGTCCACACACGGGATCGTCTTTTGGCTCAGGTTTTTATCATCTTTTGTCCTCTCATAGCCGTTTTTCATAAATCCTAACCCTAGATTACATTTTTTCTAAGTTATTTGCCAATTTTCTTACCCTAGGGTTCCCCGAATTGGAATTTCTAAATCCCTTGGATTAGGGACTGATTCCTATGCATGCGTAGATGATTATTTCTTATCTTTGAGTATTATTTGGTTCATAATTTTTATTGATCCAACCCTATCATGTGTAGGCCTGGACCCGCATAGATTTCCCTTAATTGAATGTTTGGACTTTCATGTGGGATATGGAATTTGTGTAATTATTTCTGAACTAACGTGATCTTAAGCCTGAAATCTCGCATATCATATTTAATTTTCATGTCCTGCATCAAATTTGGTATCAAAGCCTAGGGTTCTTGTAGGGGAATTCACCACATATTTAGGGTTTAGTTTGTTTGAGTCATTCATACATCCAGTCCATCACATATAGCTGTTAGAAAACCGTAGTCCCTGATATATATAGCTGAATTTTCGTAATGGTGTGTAGTCTCCTTCATATAGAGTCTCGTAGGGTCATTTAGTTTTTAGACGCATATAGTCGTCATAGAAAGTCCTTAGGTTGAGTTACCCAGTGTATGCCCACACGTACGGGTCATAGTTTTGGCTTGCACCTTACACTAAACATGAAGCAACTGCTAGAGTCAATGAATAAGTTGGCCCAGCAAATCGAGTATTTTGGTAAGTGTTATGAACAATATATAGACCAACGCTTTGATCAATTTAATGCGCGCATTACCCAACTAAAGGCGTCCACCAAGACAAATCTCAGCATTGGGGTAGATGTCCAATTTCAGGCAGGTGGTCAGGAGGATAGACCAATGAATGGAGGTGGCCAAGGAATCAGTCATGGGCATGCACTCCTGCACCCACCCCAACAGGGGCATCAAGACCACTATTTTGAGTGGCACAACACGTACGGCCTTGTGGCTAGAGAGAGTGCCCCAGAGGCTAGTATAGAGTTACCCACTGAGGCCATTCCGATAGTAGATGAGTTTCGTGATGTCTTTCCTGATGATCTACCGGATGAGTCTCCCCCTAGGAGGGATATATAGCACACCAGAACATGGGACACCGTAATACCTACAGCCGAGGTTGCATTTAATAGTTCCGTCGATAGGTCCACAGGTCTCAGTCCTTATGAAGTCATTACTGGTTATAAACTTGAGAAACCTATTGATCTTGTCCCTATGTCACTGTCTTCTAGGCCGTCAGAGCCTGCAGAGTCTTTTGTGCATCACATTCATTTATAACATTAAGAAATCAGGCAAAAGATCACTACTAGTAATGAACATTACAAATTTTCTGCAGACCAATATAAATGTTTCAAAGAATTCAATGTAAGGGACTCCGTGATGGTACGCATCAGCCCCGAGCGGTACCCTCCGAGGGTCGTTCGTAAGTTACACGCGCGTAGGCTGGATCCTTCAAATTTATAAAACGAAACAGTCTCAATGTGTATGAAGTAGATCTTCTACCTTCCATCGGAATTAGTTCATATTCAATGTAGAGGATCTAGTTACATTTGAAGGGGCCATTGATGCATTGTCTAGCCTTTCGCCTAACCATTCTGATTCATCAGACCTTTCCATTGATCCATGGCCCCCTCCCAACCCATTTTTTCAGCCTCTACCTCCCATACCTATCCATCCCGACCCATCTTCCCAGTTACTACGTCCCATATCTACCCCTCCTAACCAATTTTTTCAACCTCTACCTCCCATACCTATCCGTCTCGACCCATTTTCCCAGCCTCTACCTTCCATACCTACCTGTCCTGACCCATCTTCTTACCTTCTACGTCCTATACCCACCCTTTCCGATCCATTTTTCCAGCCTCTACGTCCCATACCTACCCGTCCCGATCCATTTTCCCAGCCTCTACCTCACATACCTATCCGTCCCGACCTATCTTCCCAGTTACTACGTCCCATATCTACCCCTCTCAACCCATTTTTCTAACCTCTACCTCCCATACCTATCCGTCCCGACCCATTTTTCCAGCCTCTACCTCTCATACCTACCTGTCCTGATCCATCTTCTCAGCTTCTATGTCTTATTCCTACCCTTCCCGACCCATTTTCACAGCCTCTACGTCTCATACCTACCCGTCCCGACCCATTTTCCCAGCCTCTACCTCCCATACCTACACGTCCCAACCCATTTTCTCAGCCTCTACCTCTCATACATATTCTTCCTGATATTTCTTCTCAGTCACTCCCTCCTAAACCTAACCTTCACACACCCAGAGAGAAAATAGAGGATATCCTGGACCATCAGATAGTTTTAACGTCGGACGACAAGTTTTAGAAGTACTTGGTTAAGTGGAAGTCACGCTCAGCTTTAGACAGTACGTGGCCTACTGCGGAGGAGCTCCAAAGTCTTGATCTTGACGTCCTGGAGTGGTTCAGGAGTTTTATTTACCAGTGGCGAAATCTTCGCAGCTGAGGAGAATTGATGGGGACATCTCGCGCATACGCGGACGCACGCCGCCTCACCTACGCATGTACGCACGGAGTAAGAGGGCCCCACCATCGATCTGTCTCGATGACGACATCCAGGGAAGGCCTCCTACCTAGAAGGCGAAGTTTGGTTCAAAAGATTGGGCCCGATAATCAAGAAAAACCCATCATGAGATCTCATAATCGTGGCCCACTCGTCCGATTGATTTCATATTTTAGGTTTTGTTTATTGTTATTATTTAGAACATGGTAAACGCTTTAAATTTCTCTGTTTGGTTTTTATTCTAGTTTACTTCATCGTTAAGTAATAGGTTGCGCATATGATGCGAGTTTTGAGGTATAGGATTTTCCCTATAAATAGGCACCCCTTGTAGTTCTTTTGATTCATTGAAGTTAATAAAAAATTCCTGCTTTATTTTTCTGCTCTCTTCGTGAATTTTGGAAGAATTCAAAAGTGGGTGCGAAGCCCTTCCTTTTCGAAGGGCTAACTACCGTGGTGCGAAGCCACATCAATCCCGATTCACCCTCATCCTCCATTATCTTTTTTTCCATTTTCCCCCACCATCCGTACTTTGAATTCGTCCTTTTATTGCATCAGATTTCTTCATTACAACAGGTTTCCAGATTTCAGCCCGTAGGTGAGCTGAAACTTCGGCGGAGCACCACGCACAAACCGTACATCGGATCGAGTTGAGATTTGGGAGTTTTGGAGACCACCCCTGGCCGACCAGGGCCAAGGTAGCCTTTTTCTGAATAGTGGGCCCCACACACGTGCGGCTGGGATCACACGCACGTCCGTCTGGGCCATTGTTGTTGTTGTCCACACGCGAGATCGTCTTTTAGCTCAGGTTTTTATCCTCTTTTGTCTTCTTATAGCCATTTTTCATGAATCTTAGCCCTAGATTACGTTTTCGCTAAGTTATTTGCCAATTTTCTTACCCTAGGGTTCCCCGAATTGAAATTTTTGAATCCTTTGGATTAGGGACTGATTACAATGCATGCGTGAATGATTATTTCTTATCTTTGAGTATTGTTTGGTTCATAATTTTTATTGATCCAGCCCTATCATGTGTAGGCCTGGACTCGTATAGATTCCCCTTAATTGAATGTTTGGACTTTCCTGTGGGATATGGAATTTGTGTAATTGTTTCTGAACTAACGTGATCTTAAGCCTGAAATCTCGCATATCATATTTAATTTTCATGTCCTGCATCAACCGCTAAAACCAATTTAAAGCTAATGATTTGTCTAGGTTTTAATCCAACGAAGTAGAAAATAATTTTAAAACAAATAATAAAATGACTAAGGATATAGGAATATACTTATAGCATTCATAATATCTAATTCATTTATTCAACTTTTATAACTCAATTGGAATCGAAATCCTATACTATCTAATTGGAGAATAATTCTATTAAACCAATCTTAAACACCAATGAAAACATGACTTCAATTGAACGATTCTCTTATGAATCATTTAGATCTTAATCCCAGAAAATTAAAAACATTTAAAGTACTTTTAGGCAATAATAGATTAATCAATTATACATATTTATTCATTCTCTTAATCAAACTAAGCAATTGCTCATTCAAAACATTCGCTGCAACCATAGTTCACAACAAATCATGAAAATAAATAATTCAAAACTTTTATAAAGTAAATTCAAACCAATTCAAGTTAATATCATCATTTAAACCATTGCTATTGAATCAAATAAACTAAATATTATAATTAACTATAATTCACATCCCTTAACCTTAGCTTAGAGATTAGCCTAACATGGATAACATCCTTTAACAAAAACAAAAGAAAAACTTTTAAAAAAATAAAAATAAAAATAAATTAAAAAAAAAAACAAATGAACAAACAAACTACAACCGAAGGATTGAAGAAGAATGATTGCTTCGTGGAAGCTCCAATATACATAGGTTTCTCTCACAAGCCCTAATTCGTATCTAAAAGAGCCTAAAACACCCCTTTAAATGAAAAAATTCGCACAGACTTCGAACCAACTTTAAATTTTTACACTTTTTTTACACTTTGGTCTCACCTAAATGTTCTCTCGATTACAGCCAAATTTCCTTAAAATACATTTGAAGTCTTTATCTCTTTTCGGTCGCACCAAACCATCCTTCCGTAGAACCGAATGCATCTTTGGTTGGACCTAACCGTCGAGTCGAATTAACTCTGAAAATCACAATTTTTTGTTATACTATTTTGCACACTTCAGTCAGACCGAACCAGCCTTAGATGGGACCGAACCATATATTATTTCTGTTATTGGACTGTGTGATTTGTCAGTCTTTTCTCCATCTATTGTACTTGGTCTTCTTAGATCTTTGGTACTTAAAGTCTTCCATATTATCTTCCATGTCTCCAATTCTTCATTGATTATTTTTTAAGCTTTAATTCATCCGTTTAAGCATGTATTCATCTTTAGATTCAAAATCACCCACATGTAAAAAACTTAACTCATTATATCAATTAAGTACTTAAATATATATGAAATTAATGTAATTAAATTGATAAATTTGTAATATTTAGGCGTGATCACAATATACTATCTAACTTCTGTGATCACTCAACAGTTCACTACTTTCTTGAGACACCTTCATCGAAGCTAGGCCTTTATAATCAAGTGGTATCTCTTTATTTGGTGAGATGTTAACAGAGCTACTCATGAATTTTCGAGTTTTGATTTTTCTTAGGTGTCAAAGTAGCCGAAGAAATATTTAATGTCTCTGATAAAGATCTTGTTACTACGTGGCATCATCTAAGTTGTTGGATTTGACACGATATGATATTATCAGGCTAATGGATCATTACAAATTTATTGGATGGTTAAAAATGAAAATTCACTAATCATTTTATTAATTTCAGAAATAAGTGTCCAATAATCCGATGCTAGGACTACTCCACAATTTAATCAATTTAATATGAGTTAATAGTTTACAATTTAAGAGTGCCTGTGTATCAAGCTTCAAACACGGCCGGAATATCAAATAACTCCCCATTTAACATGCTGCCCGAGTAAGAAAAACGATAGATATGCAGTTATTTACTGTACAAATGGTTAAAAATACTCAAATCTAAACCATCCAAATACTGTAAATTAATCCAGATGGAATAAATATTGAAAATAAAGTTGAATGGATCATATTCGATTCCAGATATTATATATAATTTACATCAAATAATGACTATTCAACGATTTTTTATTAACCATTCCATTGAATTCTTATAAATTGCCCATTTTACGTACATAGATTTTTTTAAAAAAAAATTCCTATGGCCCATCTAGATTGGGTCTCATGATATGGACAATGTGTACATTAGGTAATTTTATAACACGCGTACAGTCTATAAGTGAAATCTATAGCTTTTCTACTCCATCAGAGATCAAAGTCTCTCTTGCGTGAGGAAGAAAGACTGCGTGTTGAGAGATCGAATAGGTGAATTGCAGTACATGTGTAAATAAAGACACTCATGACAGATCCACTTCATCTGTAAGTCGACTCTCATGTGGCACGTGCCCTTCTATCAGAATCAACCGTGATAGAATCATCATCTTGCTTTTAACCGTCCATTTTTCTCAGTAAGAAGCATGAAACATAACATCATTTATCAACTTGACTTTTCTAAAAGACCATATTAGCTCCGATTCTACAAGCCAAAAGAATGGTAAGGATATGACATACGTGTGAATTTTTAACACATGTGTCGCGATTCGGATTTGGTCGCAAGCATTGTTTATTTTGTCTCGATTGGAGAACTCAATTATTGCAACTAAGGTCGGATATATTAGGATCTTCTTATCAATCGAATTATTCTATCTAATATATCCGTGATCATCCCAACCATATGATCGAACCCAAGGCTTAACATCCCTAATTGTAGGGCTTTGATGTAGTAATAACTCGATGAGACAGAGGTCAAGTCCTCAGGGAATGGGGAACAAAGTTAGAACTAGTCTAAAGCTAATGATTTGTCTACATTTTAATCTAACGAAGTAGAACAGGGTTTTAAAACGAATAATAAAAATGACTAAGAATCTAGCAATCCACTTATAGCAATTACAATATCTAATTCATTGATTCAACTTTTATAATTCAATTGAAATTGAAGTCTCATCTTATCTAATCAGAGAATAATTTTATTAAACCAATCTTAAATACCAATGAAAACATGAATTCGATTGAATGATTCTCTCATGAACCATTCGAGTCTCAATTGTAGGTAATCAAAAGCATCTAAAGCACCCTTAGTCAACAATAGATCAATCAATTATACAGATTGATTCATTTTCTTAATCAAGCTAAGCAATTGCTCATTCAAAAAATCTGATATAACCGTAGTTATAACAAATCAAGGAAAAAACAATTCAAAACTTTCCTAAAGTAAATTCAAGCCAATTCATTCTAATATCATAATTTAAATCATTATTATTGAATCAAATAAATTAAATATTGTAATTAACTATAAATTTCGTCTCTTAGTCTTAGATAAGGGATTAGCCTAGTATGGCTAATATCTTAGAACAAAAATAAAAGAAAAACTAAAAAAATAAAGTAGAACTGAAGGATTGAAGGAGAAGGATGATTTCGTGGAAGCTCCACCACCCTTGGGTATCTCTCACAAGCCCTAATTTGTATCTAAAAGAGCCTAAAATACCCATTTAAATAGAAAAATTCACACAAACTACGAATGAAATTCAAATTTTTGTACTTTTGTTACACTTCGTTCGCATCGATGATAGCCTTTGGTCTTACCAAACATCACTTCGGTTGCGCCTAAGTGGTTTCTTGGTTGTAGTCGAATTTTCTCAAAAAATATATAAATTTTTTGTGTTCTTTCAGTCGCATTAAACCATACTTCGATGGAAACAAATGCATCTTTGGTCGAATCTAACTGTTGAGACGAATTAATTCTGAAAATCACAATTTTTTACTGGACTATTTTGGGCACTTTCGATTGGATCGAACCAACTTTAGGTAGGACCAAACAATCTGTTATTTTTGTTATTGGATTGTGTGATTTTTCTGTCGTTTCTTTATCCTTTATATTTGGTTTTCTTGTATCTTTGGCATTTGAAATCTCCAATATTTCATTGATCCTTCTTTAAGCTTTAATTCCTCCTTTTAAGCATGTATTCTTCTTTAGATCTAAAATCATATTACATGTAAAACAAAAACATATCTTATTATATCACTTCAGTATTTAAATGTATTCAAAACTATTATAATTGAAGAGATAAATATATAATATTTAGGCATTATCACCATATACTATCCAACTTTTGTGATCACTAAATGGTGCATTACTTCCTGAGATATCTTCATCGAATCTAGGCCTTTAGAATCAAGTAGTTGTTTTTTATTTTGGTGGGATGTTAATAGAGCTACTCATTACTTTTCGAGTTTTGATTTCTCTTAGATGTCAAAGTAGCCAAAAAAAAAGTCTTTAATTTGTCTTTTGCATGGATTTGCTACTATATGGCATCATTTAAGCCGTTAGATCTAACGGGATCGGATATTACAAGGCTAATGGATCATTAAACATTTATTGAATGGTTAAAAATGAAAATTTTCTAATTATTTTATTAATTCAAGAAATAAATGTCCACTATTCCAATGCTAGGACGGCTTCGCGCAATTTAATCGATTTAATTTGAGTAAATAGTTATAATTTAGGAGTGCCTGCATATCAAGTTCCAAACACAGCTGGAGTATCAAATAACTCCCCATTTGACACGCTGCTTGAGTAGGAAGATCTATAGATATGCAGCTAGTTACTATACAAATAGTTAAAAATACCCAAATCTAAACCATCCAAATACTGTAAATTAATCCAGATAGAATAAATATTGAAAATAAAGTTGAATGGATTACATTCAATTCCAAATATTATATATAATCTACAATAAATAATGACCATTTAATGATTATTTATCAACCATTCCATTGAATTCTCACAAATCACACATTTTCAGTACATAGATTTAATATTTTCGTTTCCTCAGGCCCATCTACACCGGGTCCCATGATATGGACACCGTGTACATTGGGTAATTTCATGCCACGCGTACAGTATGTGAGTGAAATCTACGGTTTTTCTACTCCACCGGATATCAAAAGTCTCTCTTATGCGAGGAAGAAACACTAAACATACCGAAGGATTCACGCGTTGAGAAATCGAATAGGTGAATCGCGGTACACGTATAAATAAATACACTTATGACAGATCCAATCCATTTATAAGTCGAATTAGGTGCTCTTCTATCAAAATCCACCGTGACAGAATCATCATCTTGTTTTTAACGGTACATTTTTCTCACGAAGAAGGGGGGAAGGTAACGGCATTTTTCTCAGCTTGACTTTTGCAAAAGGCCATGTTAGTTCGGGTTCCACTAGCCGAAAGAACGGCGAGGATATGACATACTGTGAATTTTTGACACGTGTGCCGCGATTCGCTTCATTGGATCTCTATGCTCGCACGTAAACGCGGGGTCATTTTTCTCAAGAAAGGGGCGAGAAATCGAGAAAGAGATCTGCGTGAGGATTAGATAGGGTGGAGGCGCACCGATTCTTCCTAACCCTCTTTTTCTTTCTCCCTTCCATTTCTGCCCCTTTCGCCCTTTTCTGGCGCCTCCTCCTCCTCCTCCTCCTACAAAGAGCCCTCCAATCCATCCCAGCCCCCTACTCTCTCAGCTCCGAACATCCGTCGCGCCGGCCCGCACATCCCATCCGATGCGGAAAGGGAGAGGAATCGATGCAACCGTACCGACGCCGAACCCGAGCGAGTCACGGAAACCAGAGACTCGCTTCCGCGGCGTACGAAAGCGGCCGTGGGGACGATTCGCGGCGGAGATCAGAGACCCGTGGAAGAAGGCTCGAGTATGGCTCGGCACCTTCGACTCGGCCGAGGACGCTGCCCGCGCATACGACAACGCCGCCCGAGCACTACGCGGCCCCAAGGCCAAGACCAATTTCCCAATCTACCCTTCGTCTCCTTACCCCAATCTGCCCTTCCACCAAAACCCTCACCACCAGCATCAGCGGCCCACCACCAGCAGCCTCAGCAGCACCGTTGAATCCGTCAGCGTTCCGAAGATCTCAACCGCAGGAACGGCCGCCGCGGCCCGCAGTCACCGCCGATCGCAACGACCCGCTCCACCGCCAGTGCTTCCCGACGACGAGTGCCGCAGCGATTGCGGATCGTCGTCTTCGATCGTCGAAGACAACGGGGATTTTGAGTCGTCCTCGGTCCGGAGACCGCCTCTGCCTTTCGATCTCAACCTTCCGCCGTCTGAAGTGGACGGCGACGAAGGCGATGATTTACGGAGGACGGATCTCTGCCTCTGAACGGTGAAGATGATGAGATAAGATTTCTTTTTTTCTTTTTTTCTTTTTTCTGTTTCATTCCCTTGCTGGGTATTTGGGATTTTTTTCTTTTTTCCTTTTTTTGAGATGTGGGTTTTCTTCAACTGCATGGACTTTGAATTGGGTCTGTCTTGTTGGAGTTAGATCGATCAAGGATTAGGTAAAATCAGACCGGATCTGATCTGGGTTTTCTCTATCTCTCTCCCCTCTCTTCATCTCTTTCTGTACAAAAATGATATTAATCTAATTTCGATGAATGTGAGAAACTTTTAAAATCTCAAAATCGCTTATTTGCTTTTCATTGGATTTTTTTTTTTTTTTTCATCGTTTCTTGGATCTGGCATGTGAGGAGGGATGGAATCAGATGGTTTATCTGTTTTGTGGCTTTGATTTGATACAGGCCATAGAAATTGTGGACCCCATACGCGATGGTTTCTTGGCCATTTGATTTCGCCTGTTTCAACGGCCATTTTATTTAGACCGTACATTTGGTGGCCACTGATTGGACGGTTATGTTATCCTATCTTTGTTTTTTTTTTTTTTTTTTTTTAATCTACGGTCCATCGGTTATGAAGCCTATCGTTCGAACGGTCTGGATTAATCCGAACGAATGATGGATGAGTTAGACAGGATTGTGGCAAACGCACAGCCTAGTGTTGGCGCTTTGGATCCTTTGCAATGGATTCATGACGTCTTGCGTTATCTTGGAGAATTGATCACCTGCAGGCACGTGGACCCCTCCCTCTGGTAGGGGGCCGTTTTCAGCCGTTGGATGCATTAAATATTTCTTTTTTAATCCCACCGTTCAATGTATCCAACGGTGGAAACAGCCTGTGGTGGTGATTGGTTCCTGTTATCGGCGCAGATCTCATGCCCTACGCTATTGGGTCATTCGAACCGTTGATCTGGTGGGGCTCACCATTGGATGGATGGCCCATGCACCGAAAATCGTCGGTACGGAACAAGTCACCCTTCGAGGAGAAGGCGGCAAAGGCGTTGACGGTTTAGGAAATGGGGGAACGGTTCAGATTCGATCAAGGAACCCGCTGGGATTGATCAATGCGGCGGTGTGATAAATACGCCGAGATTTTTTAAATCTCGCGATGTGATAATATTGTGAGAATACACTAGACGACATTATCCTGATATTATCACGATATTTTTTCAAAATTGAAAAATATCGTGATAATATTGCGAGATTGCATGATATTTCTGGATCGTAAAATGTCGTGCTTTTATTGCGATAATAACAAGAAAATGGCGAAAACATCAAAATTTGAAATCTCCTGAGAAATTTATTTAATAATTCACTATCAATAATATAAATAATTATAACTTCTTTTTTTTTGCCTTTTTGTGATATTTTGATAATAACATGGCGAAAACATCAAATTTTGAAATCTCCCGAGAAATTCCTGAGAACGAGATTTTGCCACTATAGACTTAGAGTGCGGGTCCATCCATGAAAGGGGAGCGGATTGTAGCAGGGATTGTCCCTGTTGCCATGTTGCCATGGGATAAGATTAATTCCACTTTGTTGGTAATACGGTGGTACATTGAATGGATATACCCACCATCATTTGAAATTAATGAGAATAAGGTGTTATATCTAAACCGTTCACTTGTTTAACCTCATTTTATGGCATGGGCCCAAAAATGAGATAGATCCAAAACTTATGTGGCCCCAAAGAAGTTTTAAGTTTTCAACAGTAAGTATTCAATCCCGTTGCTTTCTATGGTGGGGTCCACTTGAGCTTTAGATTTACCTGAATTTTTTGCCTATACTCTAAAATAATCTCGAAAAATGGGTGGACGGTGTGGATATAGCCCACACATCATGGTGGGACCTACACAACTTTCTAACATTGAGTGAAATTGGCACACGACCAATGCAATTCCATCTACTCTAATGCCAAGCTTTTCCATTCTTCCCAAACATGGAGTGAAATTGGCACAGGATCAGATGAATCCCATCCAAACCTAATCCCTTCTAATCCCACTGCCCAAACAAGCCCTTATAGACTTATAGTGCGGGTCCATCCATGAAAGGGGAGCGGATTAAGTGAGACCCCGATCCACCGAGGTGGGTGGGACCCTGACTGTGGGGCTCACAGATGTATGTGTCTTAGATCCACACCGTCCAACCGTTTTGAATACTCAGTTTAGAGAGTGATCCCAAATATGAAGTAAATCCAGATCTTACGTGGACCATACTATAGCAAACAGTTGTGTGGTTAAATCCTCACCATTGAAAACTTCACGGGGGTCACCGGGATGTTTATTTGCCATCCAACCTGATGATAAGGTTACAAAGATCTGGATGAAGGGACCACACAAATATCACCTTGATCCAAAACTTTTGTGGCCTAAGAGAAGTTTTCAATGGCCAATTACTATTGTTTCCGGTATAATAGTCCACTTAGATTTGGATAATGCCCTAAAATGAGCTTTCAATAGTTCATGTAATCAGATACATCACAGTGGACCCCAGTGAGTAAGCTCGAGGTTCAGCATGATTTATGTATTATGTATTTTATCCACTCCGTCCATTCACTTTAATAGATAATTTTAAGTCATGTGAGAAAAATTGAAGCATAACAAAAGTTCAAATGGATCACACCACAGGAGACTGTGAATTGAACTTCTACCGGTGAAAAATTATTAGGGGTCACAAAAAGTTTTGGATGAAGCTTATATTTGTTTTTTCTATTAATCATGTTTTTATGATCTTATGAACAGGTTAGATGACAAATAGACATCACTGTTATTCCCACTGTTTCAGTGGTATGATCCACTTGAGCTTTGGATATGCTTAAATTTTGGGCTCAAACCCTAAAATGAGCTGAAAAAATGGATGTACCGTGTGGTTAAACCACATACATTCGTAGTGGGCCTAACTGAGTTTACTCAATACGATAAGCAAAGTACTCAATCCAGCCCGCCAGGGTTGTAAATCATATGCATGTAAACTGTTAATTTCAGCTAGTTGGATTTTGAGGGCATCCAAACAACACTCAATGAGATTCATAATGCTCCCTATCACACTATTCAACATTTAGGGCAATCCAGACCATTGATCAATAAGGCCCTAAGAGTGTACTGAGTAGCTCAGCATGCCGGTTTTGGTGGATACAGGGTCTCACACCTTGATGTATTTATTCTATATCCATGTGGTGCATCCATTCTCGCGTATCATTGGCACAAGCCCAAAAATGAAACAAATTAAATCTCAGGTGGAACATCTCATTAAAAACAGTGGTGATTGACATTAAATACTTCTTGTGGACCAAGCCGATATTTGTTTTTTTTTTTTTTTTTCTTCCTTCATCCACATCAACAGGTAGGATGGCAAATAAACACCACTAAAACATTATGTTGGGCCCCAGGATGTTTTTTAATGGAAATGCATTCAATCACTACTGTTTCATATAGTATGGTCCACTTAAGATTTGAATCTCCTTCATTTTTGGGCTCATGTCCTACAATGAAATGGAAAAACAGTATATGATACATACATCAAGATCAGCCCCACGGCTTCTAAAGGTATGATGTTGGAAGTGGGTCTCCACAGCTGTTCAAACGTTTTTACTTGGATGGTCAAGTTGCATTCTTATGTAATGAGTACCGTGTAATCAGTCTATATTTTTATAATTTTAGTATTGAAAGGCAACCTGTCTACCACTGTGCTATGAAATTGGACCTAAATCAACATTTTCTATATAGCGAATTAATAAAATATAAGAAAATAAATTATGTGAATAAATATTTAACTTTATCTACATATATAATTTTATATGTAAAAAAGCAAACTTTTCACGCGTGAAAACGTTGGTGATAGTATTATGCTTTAATGCACCGCCAAAGGTTTGATTCTTGAAAGCTGTATTATATTTTTCTAGTACCGAAAGCTCAGAAATTTATAGAATCCAATCCATACATAAGATGCATTACCTCAAGAAACCGGTGTGGCCCAAGAATCAACTCGGTCCAAAACTTAAATGGGCCATAACACATGGGACATAATTAGAGAGGATTTCAAGGGTGGTTGTTCTCTCATAAGCCATTCCCTTAGTTTTGGATCGTGTTGATTCTTTGTTGCATGGGTTATTTGGAAGTGACTCATTGATAAATGAGGAGTTGGATGGTGTGAATACATCATGTGGGCCTTACATCTACCTGGTGCACAGTAAGCCTAGGGTAGCACTAGTGCCACTGGAGCCTGCCCCACTCTATATATGAAAGGATGAATGTTGCTATCATGAATCCCACATGCACTCTAAATATAGATATATATTACAACTTAATCAACACAGTTCAAAGTCACAAGGCCTCATTCAGCACAAGGTATTCATAAACTTAGATCGGATATCTCTTGAATTCAAAAGTCTCGTTTCAACACTTGAGGTCTTGGTATCGATCCCTAGTGGTTGTGGCTAACATGGTGTGTGTGTGCTGACATGAATGTGTACTAACAAGCTAACCCAAAAAAAAAAAAAAAAAACAAAAAAGAAGAAGAAGAAGAAGATTCAAAATCCTGTGTAATCCAAAAAATAGCAATGTGTTTAAATTATGTCATATATTTATAAGAGTTTGAATTTAATTACTAAAGCATCCTATATATTTGTGTGTGTGTGTGTGAGAGAGAGAGAGAGAGAGAGAGAGAGAGAGAGAGAGATGTTTGACACAATGACTACAAAGAGAGAGATGTTTGACACAATGACTACAACAAGCCCATTGAATATATATTGTAGTACAAAATGATGAAATTCTAAGTCTCAAATAGGCGAAAAGTATAGGATCGAAACCAAGTGACTAATCAACATTTTTTAACCAATGAATACATAGCTAATGTTTAGATTGCTCAAATCTTTCTAATGATGTAATTTTAGTGATGCAGTTGATAATCTTATTGTTTTGGGATATTATCACTGGGCACGTGTATAATAGATTAATAGCCCAATGACAAACATGTTACACATGTGACTCTCCTGCTATTAAAAATGAGTAAAATATTTTATTTTATTTTTAAAAAAAAAAGATTAATAATCTAAGAAAATTGGAAGGATTTAACAACTCACCAAAAGTATGGATTTGAAATATTTGAATTTAGAATAACCTCAAACCACAGTAGGTTCAGAATACCCTCAAATCCTGAGTGCCAAACGACTCCTAATTTTCTTGGACTGGGGAAAAGTTGCAAATTGGACTGTGGAGCCCAGTTTGATGTGTCTGCTGACTCGGTGAGATTGAGGAAATACTGACTTCGGTGAGGCCGTGACTGTGGAGCCCACCTTGATGCGTCTGCTGTATATCCAGACCATCTATCTATTTTTCTAACTCATTCTAGGACATGGTCCCGACAATGAAGCTGATACAAATCTCAGGTGAAACACACCACAAGAAACGGTAGTGATTGAATAGTCACTATTAAAACTTCCTGTGCACCACAAAAGTTTTGGATCAAAATATTTGTGATTTTCCTTCATCCAGGTCTGTGTGACCCTATCAATAAGTGGCATATAAACATTACAGTGGGTCCTAGGAAGTTTTTAACAGTGGGCTTTCAATCACCACTGTTTCCTGTGATTGGTGTGGTCCACCTAATATTTAGATCTACTTCATTTTAGGGCCCTAAAATGATCTCACAAAATGGACGGACGGCATGGATATACAACATATATATCAAGGTGGGACCCACAATGATGACCTCACGGAAGTCCAATTATTTCTCCGGCCTCACAGAAACCATTCCATCTTCGGAGAATTCCATGCATATGTTGCATTGTTATTTGTACATTACATCTAAGCCTCCATCACTGCTTCTCAACCATCCTAATATTTCCATTGGTAAAGGGAATGCATGCATTGGTCCAGCGAAGGGAACAGCCACCATCTATTGCCGAAAAACAAAGCTCGCATTCCAGGAGATTGCTTTCACTCAGATATCATATAATAAGGGTCCTTGCTCTTGCTCCGGTGGTAGACTCTTTGGAGTTTCAACACCCGGTCAAGGGTTCGAGTACCCATAGGTGGTGAAATCCCACTACGGCGTGAGTGTGTGTGGTGGTGTGTGTGTGACTGTAATAATAATTTTTAAAAAAAAAAAAAAAAGTTATCATATAATAAAATCTAGGGGTGGCAATGGGCTTTGGTTGAGGCTGGGTGGGGTCGACCCAAGCCCGACTCATTTATTAAACAGGCCAAGAATTCTAGCCCAAATCCAATCTACGACCCATTATCCTGTGACCTAACCCAACCCAATTAAAATTCATCAAGCCTAAGCTGACTCAACCCATTTAATTGTATGTGGGTCAGCCTCAAATGATCTGACCCAACTCAAGCTTGTTTTGGGTTTTGGGTCAAGTCAAGTGGGATCGCCTGGTCCAACCTATTGATGACCTATATGGGCAGGTCTATAACAATTGAAGAAGAGTAGGCTATTTATTTGAATCATTGTACATGGCAACGTGTGTCGTTGAGATCATGTCAAGACCTCCCGCAAACCACAATGAATTTCCTAATTAAAACCAAAACAAAAATATTTGATCAAATGATCATAACTGTCCAACTTATAAATGCTTAAATATTGAATGTGGTATTACCATTATTTTTTAATACTGATCACAAGTTTAAATAATTACAGCACAACCCAAGAGATTTAACAAAGTTCAAGTTGGATTTTTCTAACACGCTCCATGTCAGAGTCTACGGATATAATTGGTTCGTGTGCACCCAATAGACGGGATGCCTCGTGGATAGTCTATGGCCGAAAAATTTTCATTTGATGGATGATTATAACCATTTATTTATTTCACTCACACCCACACATACCACATGGTTACTCAATCCCATGACTTCAGTGTTGAAACCCAAATAGATAAAATGAGAGAGTACCCTTTTAATAAATGTGGTGCCCTTGTACAAATTCATGGATTTATAGCTTGGGTACTAAAACATTAGACTTTAGGTAATAAGTTTTATTATTATTTTTATTATTATTATTATTATTAATTAGCCAATAAAACATTTTACAAAATTGAAAATATGATAAACGTATTAACTTAATTTTTCAAGTGTGGCCCATCCAAGGGGATGCGGTTTAGCTGGTCACCTCAACACTAGCCAGCTAGCTGGTGCCAAAGCTCTGTGGGCCCCACCATGATGTATGTGTCTCCATTTTAAGCGCTCATTTTAGGCATGACCCCCAAAAATGAGGCAGATCTAAATCTCAGAGGAGACACACCACAGGAAACAGTGGTGATTGGACTCTCACTGTTGAAAATTTCCTGTCTCCTATAATGTTTATTTGCCATTTAAGTTGTTGATAAGGTCATATGACCCTGGATGAAGGGAAAACTCAAATATTAATTTGATTAAAATTTTATATGACCCCAAGAAATTTTCAAAAGGTAAAAATTCAATCACCACTGTTTCTTATAGTGTGGTCCAACCGAGATTTAGATATATCTTATTTTTGAGCTCATGTGCTAAAATGAGATTTTAAATGAATGGAGGGGGTGGATAAAACACATACATCATGGTGGGCCCAAGAGCTTTGACAGCTATGTCAATGAGCATATGCATGTTATGTGGAACATGCAGTGTGATTTGGCAGAAAGGTATCATGCTATTGTTCTTTATTTTAGTGGTAAAGGGCAAATGTGCAACAAATCTGAACCGTGGAGTTGATTGGTTCAAGGATCGATAATGTACAAAAGAAAATAGCTTAATAAAACACCAAAAGAGCCAAACTAAAATAAGAGATAAGAAGCATGTTGTGGTTCAATAATATGGGGCAATCCTTGGTGTGAGATTCCTTGTATGGTTGGAAGAGAGGTAAGTTTTATACTTCTGTTTCTTTTATTTTTAGTAAAGAAAGCTTTATCTTACTATTCTGTGGAGCAAACATAGTGCAAAAATACATAAATTCATGTGTTTCTTGTCTCATCTTTTTTCAGCCATTTTGGTCTTTTGTTTGACCATTTTCTTGTGTTTTGAACTCGCCTATATTGATCTCTTGTGGGTGTTTTTTCACAACATTTCATATTCTATTTGTCTGAGACACGATATGTAGCCAGTTGAAAATTGTAAATGTGTGTAGACACTCCGCTCGGGATAACAACCTAATAGAGCATGGATGATCGTTAGGAGTCATTACCCAAACTCAAGCAATTCCCAAGCCATAAGCTTTAAAAGTCATTTTCAAGCCAAAGCTATTTCCAAACCCAAGCCTTAAGCCACCCTCCAATTCCAAGTGAGCCAGCTAACTAAAATGCAAGGAGGAACAGGAAGGGGAGATATTCGGATTACCTCCAGCGGTATTTCAATTACCACCTCCTCTCTAGAGTTATGCCTAGAGCAACAATTGTTGCTCTCCTATAGAGACAACTTTAGTAGGACCCATGTTACCCCTGGAACTCTTATTATTCATCATTTTACCAATCCTATCAATCTATGAGAGAGTGCCATGGGGCACCTCTTTTTCCTCCACCAATCACAAGCTTCTACCCATCCTTTACCCTCCATAATCTCAAGAATCACAAAAAAAATCACCCCTGGGACTATAAATACCCCCTCCTCTCCTCATTCCACACCAACAAAAAACAACCAACACTCACCAAGATGAGGAGAGTGAGAGTAAGAGGGTAAGTGAGTGAAAGTGAGAGGTGAGCTTGAGCTTCTAAGCCGCCATCCCTTCCAACCCCCTCTTCAACCTCTTCCAGCCCTCTCTAAGCATCTTACCTTCCAAGAGTCACTTTCTTGAGCCTAACCCTTCTTGGGCTACAAATCTTAAACCGTAGGGCACCCATTTCATCCAAGCTGATTTGACTTGCAAGCCAAAGATGGAGCCATCATCACTGGCATTCATATCTCATTAATCACGTCATTACTTCCTTTTTCAACTTCCATGCTTCTCTAGGCTCCCATACACTCTATGACTTGTCGGAATTTCAAATCCTGTCACATCAAAAACTCATAGATGTCTAGCCTGATGCATATCATTCTAACATCATCACATCTCCACTTAACCCACTTGTTTTTCTAGACATCATTTAGAAGTATGTTCTGCGGCTTGTCGAAATTTCAGATCTTACCACATCAGAAATCCGAGTTTACATAGTCTTATTTTAACTCTTTACATCTTAATCATCTTATTCTCTGAAACCAATTAACCAAACGAAGTAGAGATCATACATTCGTAGGGATAGAGAGGATGCTTAGCAGCTTTCCTTCCTGTAACTGAGGTCCCTTACCCGAAATCTCAAGTCGTAGATAAGGAGTCACTTTTAAGCAAGAGAGTCCTCAGATTCTCTAGCTTATATAGATTCTGCAGGGTCTAGCCAACTGCAGGATTTTGATTAAATTAGCTAGTGATGACTCCAAGTCAACTGTCACCATTGCAAGTCAACCTATACATACCAAAAACAAAGACAAAAACTTATGGGTGTTAATTTCTAGCATTCACAATGTGGCATAAAAAAGTTCAAATTAAACAAAGTAAATTGTAAAACGAGTCACAGTCCCAATATCAAATTGGTTGAACAATCCTTACCTATGGTTCAAGGACAATTGTTTATTGAAATAAACATATTTCATTTTTTAAAACCATAAAATAGATGCTCCCAATTTGATGATCAAATTTCTAGACAAGCTTAATTTTCAGTTCATGGTCCTTCGAAAATGGTCCCATAATTTATCGGTTTAGTTTGAATTACTCGTATGTTACATATCCAATTCGTAAGTAATTATCTGGTGTCCTTGTATCATCCATCACACTCTCTATCACAGTATCAGAGTTTTTCTTGTTAAATTCAGTATCCTAAAAAGTGAAGTGGGCCCGTTGAGTTCCGCAGGATAGGAGATTTCCTACAATCCCTGTTACCAAGAGCTCAAGTAATCAAAACCTCTGTACGCCCACCACCCAACTACAACTCCCTATGACATCTGCTTCGTCCATCATTTTTGCCGCGTATGTCAAGACATGAGCCCAAAAATGAGTTAGATCTAAAACTCAAGTAGGTCTTACCATAGAAAATGACAGGGATGAAAATTCTCACCATTAAAACCTTCATGGGGCTCATCATGACATTTCTTTGCCATAAGGCGTTTCTCTCCAAAATGAAGAGAAAACAAAAATATTAGTTTGATTCAAAATTTCTATGATTCTAAGAAGGTTTTAACGGTAAGCGTTTTCTTACCCTTTTCTTGTGGTTGCTCCATGTAGACTTCCTCCATGAATTTTTGGCAATGTGCTCCATGTTAGCACATCACCTCTATAATGGCATAATCGGTTAGGTCACCATTCTTTGGAGTCTTTAAAACTCTTAGTCCGTTCATTATCTTTAGTTCAATCAATTGTGAGCCATGCCAGTTGGCAAAACACCACCATTTTACTTTTCTTACAAGCCATGATATTAGATGTTCTATTCCATTTTATTTAGTACACTCAGATGAATGGGTCCTATTTGGATTCTAAGTTTTAATGATTTTTAATATTTTATTACTTTTATGGATGATTACTCGTGTTTGTTATTTTTTATTTTTTTCCATCATGAGATTCAAAATCAATTTCACACTAATATATAGATTTTCCAGCCTGATAATACATTGAAATATTTGTCCTCCTCCTTCCAATGATATTTGGCATCACTTGACATTTAACACCAGGCTTCGTGTGCCTATACCCCGCAATAGAATGGGGTAGCTGAAAGGAAGAATTGACACTTCTTAGAGGTGGCCAGATCTTTACTCACTCTTATACGTGTTCCCAAATGTTTCGGGGGGTATGTTGTTTCGACGGCTTGTCATCTCATTAATTGTTTGCCTTCTAAATGTTTCTGGGGGTATGTTGTTTTGATGGCTTGTCATCTCATTAAGTGTTTGCCTTCTACAGTGTTGAATGGAACAACTCCATTTTTTACCATGTTTCATGTCTTAGAACATTTTCCATTACCTGCTCGTGTTTTTGGTGGCATCTCTTTTGTTCATAAGTTTGGACCTAACAATAACAAACTTGATGCCAGAGCAGTTAAATGTTTGGTTCTTGGAAATTCGTGTACACAAAAAGGGTGTAGGTATTTTGACCACATTGTTCAATGTCTATATGTGAGTATCGATGTCACGTTCTTTGAGGACTCTGAAAAACGAGAGGAGCTAAAAGCTTTTGTGTATTTGAGACAACCCAAAGGGATTGAATATATAGAGATTGCAGCATCTATACAAGGAAAGAAGTAAAATCATAATCATCTACCTGTGGAAACCAACTATATAAGGTATGCTAGCTATACAAGGCATATTTCAGTCTGTCTAACATCCCCCCTCAAACTAATGCGGGTCATCGACAAGTAATAGTTTGCCAACGAGAAATGAGTGACGTGCAGAAGTTAGGGACTTGGTGAGAATGTTTGCAATCTGATCATGGGATGCAACATGTGGTAGAGAAATGAGCCCAGACTGAAATTTCTCACGGATAAAGTGACAGTCAACTTCAATATGGTTCGTCCGTTCATAAAAAATCGGGTTAGAGGCAATCTGAATGGCAATGACATTATCAACATGGAGTGGAGTAGGATTCTGCACAGGAATGCCCAAGTCAGAAAGAAGTCCACGTAACCAAACAAGCTCACTACACGCAGTAGACATCGCCCGATACTCGGCTTCTATGCTTGATTTGGAAACAGTGGCCTGCTTCTTACACTTCCAAGAGATGAAAGAAGTGCCGAGAAAAACACAGTAGCCAGTGGTAGATCTTCGTGTGAGAGCACAACCAGCCCAATCAGCATCCGAATAAGCACGAAGGTCCAGAGTCACCGTGGATGAGAAGAACAGTGATCGATCTAGAGTTCCACGTAGGTACCGTATGATGCGTAACACCGCAGTCATATGAAGAGTCTGAGGAGCAGAAACAAACTGACTGACGACTTGGACAGCGTAGGCAATATTAGGGCGAGTCATAATTAAGTAAACCAGACTCCCAACCAAACGGCGGTATAAGTCGGGCTATACAAGTAGATCACCATTGTCGCGGCCATAATGAATGTTAAGTTCTAAGGGAGTCTGAACTATTTTCTGATCTGTCAATGATGCCAAAGCGAGAAGATCATTGGCATATTTACGCTGGCTAACCAGGATCCCACGTTTAGAACGTGAAATTTCAAGCCCAAGAAAGTATGTGAGATGGCCGAGGTCTTTCATCTTTAAGGAGGATTGCAGAACTTCCTTTAAAGCCGAGATGTCAGTAGCATTGCTACCAGTCAGGAGGAGGTCGTCAACATAGATCAGAACAATGACAATTCCGTGAGCAGTGATGCGCAAATATAAGGATGGGTCATGACCACTTTAAGTAAAGCCAACACCCGTAACAACATCGTGAAAGCGTTGGAACCATGCCCTAGGTGCTGTTTGAGGCCGTACAGGGCTTTCTTTAGGCGACATACCTTATTGTCAGGGATTAAAGAGGCAGGAGGAGGTTTCAAATATACGGTTTCTTGGAGATCTCCATGAAGAAAGATATTTTTCACATCCATCTGAGCGAGTGGCCATGAGCGAGCAGAAGATATAGCCAGAAGAGTACGAACAGTTTTCATCTTGGCCACGGGAGCGAAAGTCTCATCATAATCAATCCATATTCCTGTTTATATCCCTGAGCGACAAGTCGAGCCTTGTATCGATCCAATGATCCATCATACTTGAGTTTGACAAAATAAATCCATTTGCTACCAATTAGCTGTTGGTCAGCAGGTCGAGTGACAGTGTCCCATGTATGATTATCATCCAATGCTGCAAGTTCTTCTGCCATAGCCTTCTTCCAACAATCATGAGTGGCTGCCTAGGAGTATGAAGAAGGAATAGAAACGGTATCTAGAGTAGCATTCATGGCAAACATAGAGCATATCAACTGATCAAGCGCTCGATGTTCACGAGCGGAACGACGAATCGAGGTAGGTTCGGGATCGGCAGCAGGTACAGTAGGTTCGGGTTGAGTAATAGGTGGTGGATCTGTACGTGGTCAACGTGAGTAAACCTACAACGGACAAGGGAGAGTACTTGAGGCAAACGGAATTTCTGGAAAGGCAGTTAGACTAGGAGAGTTTGGAGTGTGTGGAGGAATAAGAGATGAATGAAAAGCAATGTGTTCAAGAAAAACTACATGTCGTGAAACCCGAACACGATGAGAAATCGGATCATAACATCGAAAATCCTTCTGAATTTTCTCAAATCCCAAGTACATACATTTGACTGATTTTGGAGATAGTTTGTTATGTTCACGTGAAGCCAGGTGAACATAATAGATACAACCAAAAACACGAAATGTGGAATATGCAAGAGGTAAGCCGGTGAGAACAGAGTAAGGAGATTTACTGTTCAGAACTTTGGTTGGCATCCGGTTAATCAAGTAGACGGAATGTAACATTGCTTCCACCCAGAAAGAATGAGGAACACTCATAGCTGTCATCAGGGTGTTGGCAGTTTCAACAATATGATGATTTTTTCTTTCAGCCACCCCGTTCTGTTGTGGAGTATCAGAACAGGTGGTTTGATGAATAATCTCATGCCTTTGAATAAATGTACAAAAATCAGTTGAGAGATATTCCCCCCCTGAGTCAGAGCGAAGAGTTTGAACTGAAATCCGAAATTGAGTCTCCACCATAGAGTGAAATAACTTGAATTTTTTAAAAACCTGTGACTTCGATTGCAGAAAGTAAATCCAATTGTAACGTGTGAAATTATCAATGAATATAACATAGTATCGTAACCCAGAGAGAGACATAATTGGTGAAGGACCCCAAACATCCGTATGCACAAGTTCAAACATAGAAGATGATTTTGTATTACTTAGGAAAAATGGAACACACTTACTTTTTGAAAGACAGAGGAAGAACAAGAATAATTTAAATCATTTTTATTAAGAGAAATATTCCCTAACATGCCAGACGAAATTAACTGAAGTAATCGATCGGAATGTCATAGTTTCCACAATTTATTTGCCAAAGAAATGTCTGATGAAGAAGGAGAAAAGAAACAACGAGCCGGAGTGACAGATGGATCAAAATCCAGCACGTATAGACGACCATGCCGCCTACCCCTCCCAAGTACCTTTCTTGTCACCAGATCCTGCACAAAACAACAGTTGGGAAGAAATATGACTAAGCAGTTATTGGATATGAGTTGACCAACTGAAATTAAATTGGAGGAGAGGTTAGGGACATAAAACACATCACGAAGGGTAAACTGGCGATGAGCAGAAGGAGAGAAAGTCAATGATCTAACAGACTGAATAGGTAATCTAGTGTCATCTGCAGTAGAAATAGCCTGATTGTCGATGTATGGACGAATGTCACGAAGATGGAATACAGCACCGGTCATATGATTGGAAGCATCCGAATCGAAGAACCATGTAGAAGATAGGGATATACTTGACATACCGGTCGCAGAAATGACCTGAACGATTTGCTGGAGCATCGCAGGAGTCAACGGAGATGAAAGACGTTCAACAGAAATAGTAGATGTAGAATCAATAACAGTCGGCTTGGAAGAAATAGTGGCAGCAGTAGTAGAAAGAGCACGACCATGGCCACGACCACGACCACCACGTCCACGGCCGGAAGAAGATGCATATGCACGTATACGGCAGTCTTGAATACCATGACCAGTTCGTCGACAATAAGCGCACCATTTTTTGCATTGAGCGACAACATGACCCACCTTGTTGCAGCCGCGACAAGTTAAAGGAGAGGAGCCACGTGTTGGTGTAGTGGTGGACACAGCAAGCACCATATCAGATGATCCCGGAGTCGAGGAAGGAAGTGATAGAACTTTCAGTCGTTGTTCCTCAGCCAATAGATCATTAATAACCGAATTCAATGAAGGAGTAGGACTACGGTTCAAGAGAGCAGGCCGACAATGCTCGAATTCCGGACGCAGTTTCATAAAAAATTGGCGAACTTGCGCACTCTCGAGCATAGTTTGAAAAATGCTAAAGTCATTAGGAAATATTGGATCCATCAAGGCTATCTCAGTCCAAATTGTGACAATTTTAGAATAAAATGATTGAATATTGTCATCATCCTAAGTAAGGTTAACGAGATCCTGTTCCAGACGATATGACCGGGCCTCATTACTTTATTGATAAATTGTCTGAAGATGCTCCCACATTGCCTTAGCCGTGCGATGAGGTGTGAGGCCAATAGCAATGGACCGATCGACCGAATCGAGAATCCAGGTAATAATCCGTCCATTGTTCATTTCCCAATCAGCCAATTTATCGGCATCCGTGGAAGTGGGAATAGTAACAGATCCATCAATTAGTCCCCACAAACCACGACCCTTGAGGAAGTTCTAAAAATGGATGGCCCATAGCGAATAGTTGGTACCATCAAAACTACACTTTGGGGCCTCTGTACGTGATAAGTTTTTGTCCATTGATCGGAATTAATATAAAGCACGCAAAGAGTTACATCAGAAGAATGTTTTAGGTGTACCGTACAGCAAGAGATACCCAAGGGGTAGCAGTATCTGGATCTGGCGGAATAGGAAGAGCAACAGGAGCTCTGGATCTGAAAAATGTAGATCTGGATCTGGCGGAATCGCAACAGCAATAGTGGATCTGGATCTGGATAAGCGAGATCTGGCGACGCAGCAGCAACAGCAACAGATCTGGATGAAAGCAACAACAACAGATTTTCAACAGATCTGGATGGGAGCAACAGATCTGGATGGGGTTGCTGGAACTCGAAGAGAACGAGCAATAGAGGTGACTGGGCGACACTGGACGAGCAGAGGGGCGACGCTGGACGAGCAAAGGGGCGATCGGACGAGAAGCGGTGTTCAGACGGGCAAGGAGTGGTCGGATCTTCAAGAGGGAACGGTCAGACGTGCAGGGGGTGGTCGGATCTGCAACAGGGGGCGGTCGGACGAGCAAGGACTGGTCGGATCTGCAACAGGGGGCGGTTGGACGAGCATGGGGTAGTCGGATCTGCAACAGGGGGCGCGAGACGAGCAACAGAGGGCCCTGGACGAGCAGAGGGATGGTCGGACGACGCAGCAGGGGTGGCCGGACGACACAGGGGTGATCGGATCTGACAGGTGGTGCCGAATTTGGATCAGTGAAGCTCTGATACCATGAAAATCGAGAGAAGCTGAAAGCTTTTGTGTATTTGAGACAACCCAAAGGAGTTGAATATATAGAGATTACAACATCTATACAAGGAAAGAAGTAAAATCAGAATCATCTACCTATGGAAACCAACTATATCTATACAAGGTATATTTCATTCTGTCTAACAGACTCTCCCTACTCTACCCCTATTGACAATAAGGGGTAGTTTTCCTCCATAGATGTTTCATCTATGATGCCTTGTAATGCCTTGCTCGATGGTTGATCTTTCTAGACTTACCAACTCTACCACTATAAAGCCAGAATCTGCTAGAGAAGTGATACTCCCGCGTGATTTAGGCACCTTTTAATCTTCACCTTCACCTGTGGGTCCATTTCATTTCATATTATCGTTTGAATTCTTCCTTTTATACCTCTACTATATCTTTGTCAAATGCACATGTGCCCTCAAATTACCATGATGCATTGGATTATCGTAAGGCAATGGAAGATGAGATGGCTACCATGTGTCAAACATATAAATGAGAATTAGATGTTTTGCCCACTAGAAAAAGGATTGTAAGGTGTCATGGGTTTCCTCCATCAAGTAAGTTGGGCAATTAAAAGCAGGTTTGGTTGGTTGCGGAGTGATACAATCAGACTCAAGGCCTTCATTATAAGGAGACATTTTCTTCCGTGATGATTTTTACGGGGGCTAATTGACATCCTTATCAGCTAGTAGTTAAAAATGCCTTCCCTCATGGGATGGGAATGGTCATTTGACCAAAGTGCGCTTGGAGCAATCTCATCCAACCCCTCTTCTTTTTTTTTTACTCTCTATCTGGGGAGTACCGTATGTGATGGTGGTCCCAGCTGGACTGGTCCATTTGAACTGTCCAATCAATCAATCTGAGCTGTCTATTAAGTCCCCAAAATATATATATATATCCATGAACTGCCGTGCAAAAATCAGCTAATCATGCGATGCAATCCATGGATGATTTGTCTTTGTTTTTTATAGCCATCAATTGCTTAACAAAAATGATCGTTTACAATCATAAGGAATCGATGATGGCCTAACAAATAAATGGAATTAAATTGTTGATTTAGCCCATTTTTGCATAAATGATCTTGACAATCCATATTAAAGGCTATTCATGAAATGGTTAATATAATACCTGTCGAATCATTGCAGTAGTCCATGAAATGTGGGTTGGACCTAATGAATAGCAGCACTATAACTTACAAATAAAAATAAAAAATAAAAACTCCAATAACCCATCTTTCTCATTGGTCCATGTGTCCTAATAAGAATCGCCAATGGAGATGGAGATTCCGTGCTGATACGAAGTCACATAAAAATTATTGAATTCCAAGCTCCCCCATTTTCATTTCAGCATCTTCTCAAAACTCCATTCACATCTCTCTCTCTCTCTCTCTCTCTCTCTCTCTCTCTCTCTCTCTATTATAATCATGGCCGGAGTTTCATCCATCAACCCGTTCCTATGCAAGACCTTCTCTGTCAATCGGCCGTGCCGCCGATTGGGCTTCAACAACCCGTTTTCCCCTTCCAATTCAATCATAATTTCGCCCAAGAACTCGACCGATGGATTGAAATTCTCAGCCTCGACTCGTAATTGGGCTCAGCCCGCTAGAGCAACGGACGATGAGTGGGGCCCAGAACCAAAGGAGGAGCTGGGCGGTGTGGCGACAACAGCACTGGTAGAAGAAGAGCCGAGCGAGGTGGATAAGCTGAAACGGGGACTAGTTGATTCACTGTACGGGACCGACAGAGGACTTAAGGCCAGCAGCGAGACGAGGGCTGAGATATTGGAGTTTATTACTCAATTGGAAGCCAAGAATCCGACACCTGCTCCTACAGAGGCGTTGACACTTCTCAATGGGAAATGGATTCTTGCGTAAGTAGAGCTGAGAAAGGATTTTTCACTGATTGTGGAAGAAGCTTCTTTCTTTTATTTTTAATGGGGGGCGTGTTTGATTTCAGGTACACGTCTTTCTCGGATCTTTTTCCACTGTTGGGGAGGAGCCTTCCACTGGTGAAAGTGGGAGAGATTTCACAGACCATCGACTCTGAGGGATTGACGGTGCAGAATTCCGTCCAATTCGAGGGCCCTTTGGCCACTACTTCCTTGAGCACCAACGCTAAATTCGAAGTCCGGAGTCCCAAACGCGTACAGGTAGCTTGTTTTTCATTTTTTTTCTTTTTTCTTTTGGGGTACTGGATCGAAATCTAATTAGTCCTAGATTGTCTACACTCCATGGTGTCAATCAAACAATCCAAGGGTCCCTGACCCAAGTGATCACACTCATGGCCTTAGTCATGATGTAATCAGTGAGTGCACTCTGGCAGTAAGGAGGAAGCACACACGGATGAATCAAGCAAAGTATTCCAATCGCACAATCAAGCCCAATCACAAAGACTCCGAATTTAATGTGGAAAAATCCTTTCGGGAAAAAATTACGGTACAAAGTGACAGATATCACTAAAGCAAAAAATTACAAGAGATAGAGAGAATACCCGATTCGAACAAGCCTCGAATCTCCCCTTACAAGCCCTTAAAAACCCTATGAACGAATTAGAAATCCTTTAGATATGCCCTAATCCCATTTACACCCTTATATATAGCCTTAAGAAGATTCCCAAATAGAATTGGAAAGAAATCCCAGAGATTTCCCAGCATTGAACGGGACACCTAAAGTGTCCAGCAACCAACTTGATAAATTTTGGATTTTAACATTGGCATCGAACTGTCATCGACAGACATGTTGATTTACAGATTTAAGACATCAATCAAAAACAATCTGCACCCTCTTATCCAGCTTTATTTATTTATTTATTTCTTCACCTAGAGCCTATTTGGATGTCTGCATTGGTTAATCATAGATTGCAATCAAACAAAAAGATTGTGTCTGTCCAAGAGTGATCAATTCAAGTGATCACTCTCAAGATTGGTAATTAGTATTAGAAAATGGCCTTCATTTATGAGATAATTGGTAAGTAAATTGTGGAATAGTCACTTATTCCCATGGCAAAAACGAAGGTGGTGAGCATACAATTAGAGCTGGGCATGGGACGACTCAACTAACTCGACTCGTCCGACTCGTTTGGACTTGACTCAATCCAAACCGAATGGATAAGTCGGTCCGAACCGAATAAGCTTCACCCAATCCGAACTTAAACCAAGTCGAGTTCGAGTTACCAATAACTCGATCCTGTCAAATTCGACTCAATCTAAAACCGACTTGACTCAGATTCAGGTATATATATAATAAAAACCCCTAATTTTTACATATCTCTAACCCTATACACTACACCCGACCCAATTCCAAACTCTCTCTTCCTCCCTCATCCTCCTCTTCCAAGCCCGGCAACCACCCACCACCATCACCACCCTCCTCCCCTCTCTCCTCTCTACTCCCTCCCACCCTCCTCTTCCAAGCCCAGCAGTCACCCACCACCATCACCACCCTCCTCCTCTCTCTCCTCTTCACTCCTCCCTCCCTCCCTCCCTCCCTTGATCCGAATCGGTGCCAACTTGAACCGACTCAGTACTTTCTATCGGGTCAAACTCGGTCCGGATTAGCCCAAGCTAGACCTAGATTAGGATCGGTTCGGGCATACTGGACTCGGTCCCGAGTTGAGTCGAGTTTAGGTCAGGCTTATTTCAAAACCAAATCGAGTCGGGTCAGCCCTAACTCAGTACGACTCGACTCGATGCCCAGCTCTATGTAAAATGGAGTGAGTGAGCGACCTAGTGTTAGAATTTTGAAAGAAATGAAGGGGCTTCCCACTGAGAACTGGAGAACCCCATGCTGGACCTTGTGCCATGATTGGTCAAGCAGTCACCCACAAGGCCACTTACAGAATATGGAGAAGTGACCAAATGTGGGTGGTGACCTCTTGCCGTGATTGGTCAAGCAACCACCTACACGAATAGCCCCATGTGAGCACTTGACCAATCATCATACAGCTTGGATGCATTTCACGACTTTCATACCATCAGGATGCCCTGCTTTTCTCCAGTCCACCTGTGAATGGTCATGTAAAAGAAAATCATGGCACTTCCCCTTTCTTTCTTTCTTTTCTTTTCTTTTTTTTCCACACAAACCAACCCTGAGGGAGCTTTGCTAAACTCAAGCACACGCTCCACACGTTCCACTAGTAGCACACATGCCAACATGTACGCATACAAGACATCTAAAGTCCGAGATTTATATTTTTCCTTTTTATTTATTTGTTTTTTTCGAGCTGTGGTCTAACAGTCCTAATCATCCTACACATCACAGAAGTCTTAAGGTGGAAATGAAGCCACGGATTTGTGTCTCCAGCAAGAGACAAGGCCGAAAGTCCGTGCGTTTGTTGCCTTGAAATGACTCATGAGCCACATATCCTACCAAACATGACTTGATTTCATGTGCATTGCACGTGAGCCGCCTCCTCTCGTATTACATGTGCCACTTGCTATGTGGATCCTGGATACCAACAATAAAAGACGAGCCTTTAAAAAAAATAAATCCATTCCCGTATCAGCCCGAAACAGCCCAGCAATATGTAAGAGTTTGTAACCGATACTTTAATAGAATGATTTGAAACGTTGTTTGTAACAAAAGTCCTCACCATTTTATCAAGATCTGATGGGAAGTGGGATGTGACCATATGGAACAAGTGTGGAAGAGCTGAGCTTTCCATTCCATCTGGTTGGAAACAATGCTTCCATGCTGTTTTGCTACGCAGGTGGGCCAGAGTCTGCATGGTAAACTGACAGTTAAAATAAATCACCCTTCTCGTCTTGTCCCCACCTGCAGTGCCAAAAAAAAGTTTGAATGCAATGTAAGCAAAACTAATAGACTCTTGGCTGTTGGGTTTTTCCAGATCAAGTTCGAAGAAGGAATTATAGGCACACCCCAGCTGACAGACTCCATTGTCGTCCCAGAAAACGTGGAGTTCCTGGGCCAAAAGATCGACCTCTCTCCTTTCAAAGGCATAATATCTTCAGTCCAGAACACGGCGTCATCCGTCGTCAAGAGCCTCTCCAGCCAACCGCCCCTGAAAATTCCAATCACCAGCACTAATGCACAATCATGGTTGCTGACCACTTACCTTGACGAAGAGCTACGTATCTCGAGAGGAGACGGTGGCAGCGTCTTCGTTCTCATCAAGGAAGGCTGCTCACTCCTATCGCCCTAAAAACTCTTTTTTCTTACCTCAATAATCTGCTCTCATCAAGGACAGATAGGCGCTCTGAAATAATGCTTGGACACTGAATTTGGAAATCTGATGTGTTCTGGAAAACAATGTGGTGTGGTGTGGTGTGGTTTTAGTAGTTTGTACACATTAACACAACACATATGGCTATAATTCAGGATGGTTGAGAATCAGATAAATACATTGTCTAATGCAAGCATCTCAAGATAGATAAAATAATAAATTTATATTGTTTGATGCTATGTTTGGAAAATGTTACCTAAATTGCCAACCCCCCTATTTTTTATGTCCAGAATCAGATGGTCAAGATCTTGGGTCCTTTGCAATATAGATTGCTATTTTCAATGACCTGAAATTATGGTTCTGCACTCTTTAGTTTTGATCAAGCTGCGATGAAAAACGTAGAGATTTATACTTGGATTATGCCATACGATGCATATACCATAATACTATCAATAATTATAACATTTTTCATTTCATAATCTCTACTACTTTATATAACACCACTGGCTCTAACATTTTTACCCTCGCAATTAGGAGTTTGTGTAAGTTGGTGGCTCTAAAAGAAGCAAAGTTGGGCCTAAAAGCACATTTTTAATGTGGTAGGGCAATACCGGACGACCTCTTGTCTAATTGAAGTCATAGCCCTTGACAAAGTGGAATGGCAGAAAGGGCCCGTTTGGATACCACCAAATAAGTTACTTTTTCTACTTACAACAGTGGATAAGTATCTTATTTAAGATAGGTAAGTTTGGCTTGTGATAAATTATAAATAGCTTTTTTATTTGAAGTTAATCACTTCAGTTTAATAAGTAGCTTATCTTAAGTAACTTACCGTCAAACACCCCCAAAAGGATTTATGCTGCGGATACCAATTAGTTAGGATAAAGCTTAGATGATAATGATGATGGTTATGATGCAATTACTCACAGCAACACTAGTTATGAGAAGGTAAATTCATCGCAAAAATGAAGATGGTTGAGATTTTGCTGGAGAAGCAATGACATAAATTAGAGAGGCGATTAGACAAGTTACATTGGACCCACCTTTTGATGATTGTGTAACATCAGTGCAGGAAATTTGCTTCATAATCTCATGTTAGGGAGTTAGATTGAGCACATCGGAGGATCAAATGGGCCACAACAAGGTAGACAGTGAGTCTAGATTGCCCACAATTGCCTTTTCTCTATGTAACACGCACCTACATGTAGCCCCACCTTTTTCCTCAGCCTCTCCTCTCTCCCCTCTCTCAAAATGCATTGAATGTGCCAGACCCTAGTAAATTATAATATCTATTCTTATAAGAAACTATATTAAATGCGATCATGGATGTACCAAAGCAGTCCACATGATCCCAACACTAGTGTACCCATGCATTGGATGAAGTAGCATGCTACGATACTTGTTCACGTACCACCTCCTGGTCATACTGGAGCATCCTTTGATCCAAGTAACCTTGGTTTGGAATAACAAAAGAGATAGATCAGGAACAATCTATATAAGATGTTAAAAGCTGAAATTAGAACTCAAATGTCCAATGATGATCATTCGAGGCTGAAAATTAGAACTCATTATCCGATGATGGTACCTTTCGAATATGTCAGAGGCTTGCCCAAATTGTCTCAACATCATTCAACGTGAAGCTGATCAAGGTTATGGTATACCACAAACATCACACAAGATCACCAGGCTGTCCTACATGATACTGCTTATTTGCACACTAGCATTACAAATATGTATCAGCCAACTAACAGTAATTGCGACGTTGCCAATGATAAGGACATGTAAAATCACACATGGGCGATGACACAAGAATAACGCCATGTAAAATAAATATAAAAATAAAATATTTCAATTGCCAGGATAATCCCGCCTGAATTATGGGCAGTGGCCTGTATATGATGTGACCAGCTAATTGAGTGGTCCAGATCTTGCCGCCATACGTTCCCATAGGAACTCCAAGTGCAAAAAAGTCGTGTGGTAACCAGTGTTTATTCCAATTCCTTTCATATATTTTTTTTTTCCTTCCCAGATTGTTTATTAACCATCGTAATCATACAAAATCATCAAATACAAATTAAAAGAACAACGACAAAGATCAATGAATGGTGTGCTAGAAGCTAGATTCGCCAGTTGACACTGTCCATCTTGAAATGGCCAGACTGATGCCAAGCTATAGCACAGTCAAAATTCGGGCATTCCACACCAAGAGGCATCAATGTTATGACTTTCCACAACCTGCAAGTCAACAAAAATTTCCTTTAGTTTTTACTCGTAAAAGAGAATCGACCCAACATATACATGGATTAATTCAAGAATTATCCAGAATTTTTTTCCTTTCAAAAATTTGGTAAAAAAATCGGAGATTTCTTTCAGGGGAAAAAAAGAAAAGAAGAAGGAAAGGGGAACAGTGTTACCTGGAAACTTCTACTTTCTGGGTTTTTGTGTGCCGACACTTGGGGACACTTCGATAAATGATATGACACTTTGAAATCTATTCGGACTAAGTGTCCTAGCGACAAGTGTCCAGACATTCTCTACAAATCTTTCATTTCATCTTTCACGATTTCTTTTCTTTCTTTCTTTTTCTCTTTTTTTTTTTTCATTTTTTTTGTTCTTTTTTTAATTGTTCTATTCATAACTTTTTTTCTGATGTGCTTTTTTTTTTAATGGCTTAGGTGAATTTTCTCTAACTTTCACCATCAACTTGCCTCCATTCTCTTGTTGTTGAAAATTACTTGCAAGGACTTCTCCTTTTCATGATTTTTTTTTCATTATTGCCACCATGAAATATATATATATATATATATATATATATATATATATATATATAGATATATATATATGGAGAGAGAGAGAGAGAGAGAGAGAGCAGGTCTCAAATCCAACCGGTGGGACTACAAGTTACGGTCCATGCAGCTGATAGCTTCCCACCTATTAAGTGCATGTGGCATCCAACCCATCCCATAGCTTGGCCACACAATGAGGATCACCTTATGAAAAAAATCAGCTCTATCCACTCATCGAGTGGGCCACGCCCACGCCATAAAAAGAAAAATATAAGTGTGGCCTACTCGATGAGTGGTTATAGGTGATCCTTGTGGCTTGGGCAAGATATTGAATGGGTTGGAAGTCGCATGGACTTAACAGGTGAGAAGTTATCAGCTGGGTGGAGTCCAACCGGTGGGTAACTTCCTATCTGTTAATTGCATGGGACATGTGAGAATAAGTGCACACAAGCTTTGTTGATCTTTTTGCCTTTTGGTTCTTCTGCAAGGATTCTCTAATATTTTAAGAGAGCAAAGTTTTTTAATCAATAAGTTATTGGTTTAGAATACTGGTAACTGAATTTTAGTCAACCCATATGAATATTCTTTTCTAATTTCCTCTTTTTAATGTTCAAGTCTTCTTTTTTTCATTTTATTTATATATGGTGTCTTTGGTTGCACCAAATATCATAAAATTTCACGATATTTGGTGCAGCAAAACACACCCCAAACAAATGTTAATTATTTGAATACAAAAGTATTCCATGCCTAGATTTTTGCAGTTTGCAGCCACTATGCCAGACACTGACAGTGGGCAGTTGGCACCCATGCCACATGTCCTGGTAACACTGATGAGGAATTTTGTTATTATGTTTGGAGGGCTCCAACATCTTACCTTTCAAAGACTGCATTCCATGTTGTAGATCAATTTTGTGTACCAGATATGTCTAACAAGTGCTGAAGATATCACATGTAACAGCGGCTAAATGCATTCTCAAACATGAATATAGGAAGAAAATTCATAAAAAACAAAAACAAAAAGAGCATGCAACTGTTGTAACTAGTAACACCTAGATTGCTTACAATCTTAAGTGGAATGCAGAAGACATTCTATCAACCACCATCGTACATTAGTGCAATATGAGAATGATCAGCATCTCAGGGGGAAAAGAAATGGTCTTACATTGTATCAATCTCTAGAGAAACCCCTTCTGCAGCTTCTCCCGGTAACTGTTCATGTATAACAAAACAAATTAGTGTGACCCAGAAACCACCAGTATCTTAAATCTAATACTCATATAGGAAATCCCTTGGAACATAAAAGGGGCCATGTTTGGATGACACCCTTCCATCATGTTTTTAATCATTTCTACCAGCAACAAGTCTCAATTCTGAAAAATATATCTCGGCTCTTTTGTGTAAAAAAAGAGTTGGGGAGGGGATGTTTTACACCAACATGCACATGTGCCAATGCATCCCAAGCATGCAGGATCCAAACCATCAAACCATCCATCACATGACCATACCCTCACTGAAAATCAAGGTCATGCATCCTTCAGATGACCCGCAATAGTGGGGTAAATCTGAACCATTGGTCCACTCTCAGAACAGGCACCGACACATGTGACAAGCCTATTGGACAGAAATAAGTTGGAATGGTTTTTCATTGTTGCCCAAATGGGCCCTGATACTATGTCCAAACATGGATTCACAAAGAGAACATGATGGAGTCTGACACAATGCTAGTTAAATCAAATCACAAGTAGCTCACTAGAGAAGGTAAAACCACAAAGATGAGCATCCATGTAATCATGTTGCAATGGTTAGAACTTCTGATTGACAGCATTTAAAGAAAAAGAAAGGGCAGTAAATAAATCATGTCACTTGAGTGTGAAGCATGGATTGTAAGATCTCATCTTTTTTTTCTAAACAGCATGAGATCTATCAGTCAAACAAAAGAACCATACACCATACAACCCTGCAGTCATGGTTTATTTTAGAAGACCTCAGAAAGCTACCAGATTACTTGAATGAGCCAATCATAAGAAAGCTGTAAAGTAATCCAGTAGATCCCAGTGTACACGGTGGTTAAAACTTGCAAGTAAATATAGGAGATTGTGTTTCAAATCGAGAATTGAAGCAAGAAATATATTATTTAAAAACAAAAAAACAAAAAAAAAAACAAAAAAAAACAAAAAAAAAAAAAAACAAAAAAACAAAAAAGAAGAAGAAAAATAAATAAAGTCACATATACCACGTAGTGAAGAGTGATATGGAGTTGCCTATTGTTGGAAAGGGTAAGACAATGGATTTGACATGACCTCAAGGTTTTCCTCATGAACACCAAATGAGCTTTGAAAAGCAATGAACAGGAACATTTGAGAGCTACAATAACTAACAGTACTTACATGTGAACCCAGCAAAGGCACCGCATTCACAAAAAATTGAATTTGCTTGAATAGCACCAGTCTGAAATGTTACACACACAATTGTTAACTAAATGCCATTCTGAGCTCAAGTTGAAAATTCAGCAGGTATCAAAACTAGACAGATTCTCCAACGAGGAATAATGTAATCCAAAACCCAAGGATATGCATATAGCATTATTACATAATGGTATCACCCTGCATATCGGCCAGCTTGCTAGCCGATACATTACAGACCGTATCAGTCAATACGTGGAAATTCTTCCTGGGGAAAAATCTCAAAAATTATTGGTAAAAATTATTGAAAATGTAAGGATCCCAAATGTGTTCTTTTTTGGTTTTGGACATGAATTTGGTGGTGTAATGGGCCATTCTTTGGTAAGAGCAGTGTTGGCTTGAACTGCTGAAAGTCAAACAAATTAGCCCTAATTGAACGCAAATCAAGCATGATTTGGTGGATGAGGACCCACTACATATAAATGCAACCCAAAAAGATGGAAAATTGAAAAAACATGATGGTTTACCCCTTCTAATATTTCCCAAAATGGTCCGCTCCACTTCAGTTCATCAAATCCCACTCAAATTGTGTGTTTCAATCATCTAAATAAGCTTGAATCTAGTTTCAAATTAGTTTCTAAGCTTCCTTCAAGGTTGAAATTAATAAAGAAGTGGAGACGCAAGAGGAAATTTGTAAATAAAAACTTTCATATCGGACCCTTACAATGTTGTCAAATTGCATATGCAATCGCATAATCACATATGCAATCCCTTTTCTTTTCTTTTCTTTTCTGAAAAATTTGAAAAAAAAAAAATGAAAAGGGGAAAATTTGAAAAATAAATAAATAAATAAATATCTAGAAAATTAGCAAATTTTTGCCTAATTAGTAAAAGCGATTGGATAGCTTATTTTACTTATTTCATTGTAATTTGAGTGTTTCATTAAGTTATATAGTTAATTATTTCTATTATATTTACATAAATTTCAACAAAACAATTTACAAGCTACATTAAGAGAGAATTAATTATTAAAAACTTGAAACAAAAGGAGAAAGATACGTAAAGAGAGAGTGAGAGAGAGAGAGAGAGAAAAGAGTTAGAGATTTTAAGGTTTAGAGTAGAGAAAAGTGAAAATGGAGGGGATTTGAGTGCCTATTTATAGGCAAAAGTGACTGAAATTGCAATATAAATAAATATATATATATATATATGCGCATATGCAATCTCTTCACATACATGCGCATATGCAATCGCGATCGCATATGTGCATATGTGATCACATTTGACAACGTTAGACCCTTTATGGTGGTATCAGCCTTTAACAGCCATATTGCCCCCGCAATGGTGCCAATACTGAACGTATCAGCCATGGTGTTCCGTAAAGGCCGTTACGTAAAGGTAACGGTGGCAACCGTTACACGTTATGGGGTCATAAAGGTCATAACGGCCATTACGGATAAAATGACCCGTAAAGGCCGTTACAGCCCCCGTAATGGCCCGTTACGTTCCCCATAAAGGCTGTAATGGACCCGTAACGGCCCGTTACGGGGCCAATACGGGTTTTTCGGGTTTTTTTCAATAGAAAAAAAAAAAAAAAAGGAGAGACCATAACAGCCGTTACAGGGGCCGTAACGGCCATTACAACCTGTATCGTAAAGGTAACAGTGGTGGCCGTTATGGCCACCGTTACCGTTACGGAATACCGTGGTATCAGCTGTGTCAACCAAAACAGGCCAATATGGCCCATTTTCCTGCAATGGACCGATACATGCCCATGTCGCCCAAGGGATGTGACTGTTTCGTTCACATAATGGCCTTTATGGCCGTAAGGTAACTGTTTTTGTAATACCATGGTAGTATTCCTGGCCTTGAATTTGTAAAAGACAGCACATGTTGCATGATCCAAACTGTCAATCAAATGTGCTCCACTATCAATAAATAAAATCTCCCCCAGATTTTTGCATTCAATTTGAACTGTTGCAGTACTTTCTTTTGTTTAACTATCTAGTTAGAGGCTCATTACTTCTGAAGGTCATGCGTCTGTCCATATAAATCTTGGGCATGTGGATCATAGGTCATGAATGCCGAGCAGTTCACCACTTTCTACCTAAGTGGCTTTGTTCAACTTGGTCATTTACAGGCCCATTACTTCCAGAGGCAATGCACCTGTTCATATAAATCTTGGGCATTTGGATGGCAGGGAATGTATACTAGCCAGAGCACAGCCTTTTTCCTGTGGTTTTGTTCAACTTGGTCATTTAACTTAGCTTTGACATTTATGTTTTCCAGGACAAGGATAGCTTGTCTATTTCCCTGAAACTTTTAACTTACCGAAAATAGCGTTGGGTGTTTGTTGATGAACTGCACCTGGTGGCAATTGCACCAGCTGTTCCCCAGACTGGGTAGTGGAGGGTTGATTTCGTGTGGGTAGATGATCGTTGAACTTTTGCCAAGCTACCATGAGAAGCCAACCCCATCAGGGACAAGGCTATGATGATGGCGACATTCTATTAACAGGCTCTTGATTGAAGGATTACAATTGCTCATCGGGACAACTTTAATGGCATGGTCTAGTCAGAGTAAGGGTGTATGAAGAACGCTCTGGATCACCTAACCACAGCCCACGTTTACAAATTCAGAAGGCTTGAAGAAACTATCCATATCCTCAGTCTGAAGATAACATGTCTCTTCTTCGTTGAATTGAAATCAAAGACCCGCAATTCCGACGTAATTGCAGGTAAATGAATCGTAATGCAAGTATGGTATCATACTTCCTGGGTCTATTTATAGCCTGCTTCTTTCATCAAATGCCGATAGCTCCGGCCACGTATAATTCGTTGCAACAGGAACTGAAGTGACTCCTGAAAGCTCAGCTGCAACCGTTGCTGGACAAGCCTGCAGCCCCACAACAGAAGAATTGCATATACACCATACCAGAACTAACTATCTTGAACAAATGGCGGTGATCGAGTTAGAATGGCTCACCATCTGACAAGACACCTCTCAATACCTCGAGTGATGGGACGAATGAAAGATGGATCTCGTTGTGCATACAGTAAACCAACCTGAAAAGAAAGGATAGGATAAAGAAATCATGTAAAATATCAGAATTACAACATACCAGGAAACTGCATGACAAACAAACATATCATGCTCTGATTGTAACTCTTTTAATTACCTCTAGCATTGCAGCGGTAGAAGGATCATCCAGTATCTCAAGGCTACTATCTGCTAGATAATTTACCTGCACAAAGGTTTTTTTTATATATATAAAAAAAAGGGATCCGATCAAAAGGACTACGTATTAATGCCGGCTTCAACATAGAGCAGAAGCTAGACTATTTGTCAAGCATGTTGATTTGTATAGCAAAAATACATTCTGTTGTCACACATGCAATTCCAGTAACTGATGGAAACTAGTAGATAATCTGCGTGGTACCAAATTGCACTACTCATGCAAAGAAAGATAAATTCAAAGAACCCTGAGATTCAAGCTGTTGATGATGCGCCCCCCCCCCCCCACGCAAGGAGGAGATGATGACGTCCAGGGAGGGCCTCCTAGTTAGAGGACTGCGTTTTGGTTCATTGGAGTGGACTAGATAACCATGTAAAGCCTACCATGGGTTCTCATGATCGTGGCCCACTAGTCTAATTAATCTCGTATTTTAGGTTTTGCTTATTATTGTTATTAAGAGTATCATAGACGGTTTAGATTATTTTGATTACTTGTTATTTTTTATTACTTCATCGCCAAATGATATGTTGCGCACATAGCGCGAGTTTTGTGGTATAAGGTTTTCTTATAAATAGGCACCCCTTATAGGGTTTTTTCCTCATTGAAGATTAATAAAAATTCCTGTGTTTTTCTACTCCTCTGAACTTCTAAGTTGTGAAAATTCAATTGGGTATGAAACCCTCCCTTCCTCGAAGGGCTAACTACCGTGTTGCAAAGCCACATCTATCCCGATTCGCCCCCATCTCCAGCCATCCATACTTCTCATCTCCTGCAATCATCTATACTTCAAATCCGTCCTCTATTGCAGCAAATTTTCTCTCTACAGCAGAATTCCAGAATCTAGCCCTGCAGGAGGGCTGAAACTTCGGCGGAGCACCACGCACAAACCGCATATCGGATCGCCTCGAAAATCGGGAGTTTTGGAGCCCACCCCTGGCCGACCAGACTCAAGGAGTCGATTTCCAGATTCAGGGCCCCCTGGCACGTGCGGCTAGGCCCCTGTGCATGTGCGTCAAGTCTGGCCCGCTGTCCGCGAGTGTAGACTGGCGTCAAGTTCAGATTTCTCACCTCTTTCATCCCTCTCGTACTTATTTTCCATAACCCTAACCCTAGATTGCATTATTTTCAATTTGTTTGCCCCTTTTTTCTAATCCTAAGGTTCTCTGGACTGAAACCTGTGAATCCCTAGGATTAAGGACAGATTGTTGTGCATGTGTGGACGAATTTACTTCCCTTTGAGTATCATTTGGTCCATAATTTTTATTGATCCAGCCCTAACATGTGTAGGTCTCGCATAGATTCTCCTTAATTGAATGTTGAAATTTTGTGTGGGATATGGAATTTGTGTAATTGTTTTTGAACTAACGTGATCTTAAGCCTGAAAATCTTGCACATCATATTTGAATCTCATGTCCTACATCAAATTTGGTATCAAAGCTTAGGGTCCTTATAGGGGAATGCATTACATGTTTAGGGTTTAGTTTGTTTATGACTATTATGCATTAAGTCTCATCATATATAGCAATTTAGAGGTCCATAATTCCTGACATAAGCTGCTGAAATTTCTGTTATCAGAAAGTTAGCAATTCACATTGCTGAAATTTTCTGTTATCCCTTTATTTTGACGGCCATATTGCTGAATTTTGGTAGCGTTGGATAGTTTCCCTCATATAGAGTCTCATAGGATCATTTAGTCCAATCTAAGCACATATAGTCGTAATAGAAGGACCTTAGGTTGAGTTAGTAGTTGTATGCCCACACGTAAGGGTCGTGGTTTTGGCTTGCACCCTACACTAAACATGGAGCAATTGCAAGAATCGGTAAACAAGTTGACCCAGCAGGTTGAGTCTTTGGGTAAGCGCTTGGAACAACATATGGACCAACGCCTTAAGCAGTTTAATGTGTGCGTTACCCAACTAAAGACCTCCCTCGGGGTAAACCCCACCATTGAGGAAGATGCCCAATCTCAGGCTAGTGGTCAAGAGGTTAGACCAAGAAATGGAGGTGGGCGCACACCCGTGGCCCCACCCCGCGAGGGACATCATGATCAATATAACTCAGATGCGCAACTCCTCAACAGAGTGAGAGTAGATGCCCCTATGTTTGATGGCCACTTGGACCCTAAAGCCTTTTTAGATTGGTTGGCGAATATGAACCGCTATTTTGAGTGGTATGACATGTTAGATGCTCGTCGAGTCTGATTCACCAAGATGAAGCTTGTGGGCCAAGCAAAGAGATTTTGGGCGACGGTAGAGCGAAAGAAAGAAAGAGCGAGGGAACTCCCAATAGTCCATTGGGGAGAAATGAAAGAAACGCTTAAGGAAAATGTACCTCCCTTTTTTTTATCGCTTGCGGTTGATTGAGGAATGACAGTCTCTTCGACAGGGTTCCATGAGTGTTGTTGAATATATTGAGAAGTTCAAAGAGTACTTGACCCGTTGCGAGGTTGATGAGGACCTCGTACTCACCCTTGCTCGTTTTAAAACGGGCCTTCGTCCTTACATTAGGAGAGAATTGCTCACCAAAGACATAGACACTGTTGAACAATTGTATCAAGTAGTGTTAGACGTCAAGCAATACCTCAAGCATCTGTGAAAAGGCGGTGTGACTTTCGCGATTCTAGTACTAAGGCCAACCCCTCTGGGGCTAAACCTAACACTGGGTACCAAAACAAACCTTCTAACAGTTTTTAGCCCAGGCCCAAGAATGATAACGGTAAAGAAATTGTCGGGTCTAGCTCACGTGGAAGTGGGGCAACTAGGTGTTTTAGGTGTCAGGGGTTTGGTCACTTTACCCACCAGTGCGGCACGAGAGAGCGCACCAAGGTATTCCTTATTGATGGGCAAGTAGAAGTAGTGCCCCCAGAGAGTGACAGTGAGAAGGAAGAATATGAGCCAATAGAAACCTCTGGTGATGAGGAAGAGGGAGCGCAAGAGTCTGCGATCCTCGTAGTTGTGCATTGTGCCTTTGCTCAAGCCAAGAATACTTACGATTGGCGCCGCAACACGATCTTCTATACTTATGCAAAGTGTGGGGAAAAGAGCTGTAAGATAATCGCGAATAGTGGTAGTTGTGCCAACGTGGCATCGACTAGCACTGTAAGCCGTTTGGGCTTAAAGCTATAAACCCATCCTCAAACCTATAGTCTCCTGGGTTGATGAAACTTCCATTCCAGTCTCGCACCGTTGTCTTGTTCCTATTCAGTTTGGATCATATAAAGACACTTTGGTGTGATGTTGTTCCCATGAATGTTGGCCATATTATTCTGAGTAGAACGTGGCTCTATGACAGGGATGTTACCATATTTGGTCGTTCAAATGTGCGTACATTTTGGTTTAAGAGCAAGAAGGTCAAGCTAAATCCATTGCCACCCAAGAACAAGACTAGAAAGGAGTCCACCATATAGAGTCATGTGAGCGGCTTAAAAGAATTGAAGGAGTCGAAGTCCAAGTCCAAGCCTCTCCATATTCTAAATGCCAAAAACTTTGGGCGAGAAACGGAGGTGGACTCGATGGTATATGCCCTTGTGGCTAGGGAGAGGGTACCAAAGGCTAATGTAGAGTTACCCACTGAGGCCATTCAGGTAGTGCATGAGTTTCGTAATGTCTTTCCTGATGATCTACCGAATGAACTTCCCCCTATGAAGGATATACAGCATGCCATTGATTTAATCCATGGGGCGACTCTACCAAACCTCCCCCATTACAGAATAAACCCAAAGGAGCACGCTAAGTTGAAGACGCAGATTGACGAACTCCTAGAGAAGGGTTTCATTCGAGAGAGCATGAGCCCGTGTGTCATGCCCGCCCTTCTTACACCTAAGAAGGATGGCACATGTATGATATGTGTTGATAGTAGGGTCATCAACAAAATCACAGTCAACTATCGGTTTCCCATATCACGTCTTAAGGATATGTTGGATATGATGGCCAATTGTACTATCTTCTCGAAAATTGACCTCAAAAGTGGTTATCACCAAATCCGTGTACGCCCTAGTGATGAGTGGAAGACGGCCTTCAAGACGAAGGATGGGCTATACGAGTGGTTAATTATGCCTTTTGGGTTAACTAACGCCCCAAGCATTTTCGTGCGTGTGATGACCCAAGTGTTGAGGCCCTTCATGGAGAAGTTCTTGATCATATACTTTGATGATATTTTGATTTATAGCATGACCAAGGAACAACACCTCAACCATTTGAGACAGGTTTGTGGGATCCTTAGAACCGAGAAATTGTACGCCAACATAAAGAAGTGTGCATTTTTTTTAGTAGTGTTATCTTCTTAGGTTTTATTGTGTCAGCTGAGGGCGTATCGGCGAATCCCGAGAAGGTCAAGGCCATCGTCAATTGGCCTGAACCCCGCAATATTCATGAGGTGCGCAGCTTTCACAGCTTAGCTACCTTTTATAAGCAGTTCATTCGAGGTTTTAGTTCCATTATGGCTCCCATCACAGATTGCATAAAAAAGAGAGTTTCAATGGACAAAGGCAACCTTGAAAGCCTTCAAGGAGATAAAAGTCAAGATGACCAAAGCTCCGGTCACGCGACTTCCGAATTTTTCAAAAGTCTTCGAAGTCGCATGTGACGCGTCAGGAGTCGGCATAGGAATACTTAGTCAAGAAGGGCACCCTATTGCCTTTTTTAGTGAGAAACTGAATGAGGTGAAACAAAAATATTCCATCTATGACAAAGACTTCTATGCGGTAGTGCAATCACTGCGCCATTGGCGTCATTACCTATTGCCTCAAGAATTTGTCTTATTCTCAGATCACGAGGCCTTAAGATATCTGAACTCTCAGAAGAAATTAAACCCTAGGCACGCCAAGTGGGTTCAATTCCTTCGAGAGTACACTTTTGTGCTTAAGCACAAGGCAGGTATAGAGAATAAGTCTGCCGACGCGTTGAGTCATCGAGTCGCGTTACTCAATTCCATGAGTATCGAAGTCACGAGCCTCGAGCGCATCAAAGAAGATTATTCTGAGTATCCAGATTTTGGAGTTGTGTACGTATCGTTATTAGAGAGTCCGTCATGAGCTAGCAGTGAATACTTGATTTTAGACGGATATTTGTTTAGGAATGACCGTTTTTGCATACCACGCACTTCCCTCCACGATTTTCTCGTTTGGGAGTTACATTCAGGAGGAGTCGCGGGTCATTTTGGTTGAGACAAGACCATTGCCCTAGTCGAGGATAGGTTTCATTGGCCAAGCCTCAAGCGAGACGTGGTCAAAATTATAAGGCAATGCCGTACTTGTCAACTGGCAAAGCAAAAGAAACAAAATACAGGATTATACACACCTTTGCCAGTCTCATTCATCCATTAACAAGACATCAGTATGGACTTCGTGCTTGGACTCCCCAAGACTATTTGAAAACACGATTCCATATTTGTTGTCGTGGACCGCTTTTTTAAAATGGCTCACTTCATTCCTTGTTCTAAGACCTCCTACGCATCTAATGTTGCCAAGTTGCTCTTTAGTGAGGTTGTCAAACTGCACGGGTTACCAAAAACCAGTGTCTGACCGTAACGTGCAATTCATGAGTTACTTTTGGAAGACAATATGGCACATGATGAATACTAGGCTCCAATTTTCTTCTGCCTACCACCCTCAGACCGATGGTCAGACCAAGGTGGTCAATAGGAGCCTAGGGAGTTTGCTCAGATGTTTAGTAGGGGAGCACACCAGGACATAGGACACTGTACTACCTATAGCCGAGTTTGCGTTCAATAGTTCTGTCAATAGGTCCACAGATCTAAGTCCTTTTGAAGTCGTTACTGGTTATAAGCCTAGGAAGCCTATTAATCTTGTCCAGATGTCACTGTCCCATAGGCCATTAGAGTCTGCAGAGTCCTTTACGAATCACATGCATTCATTGCATCAAGAAATCAGGCGAAAGATCACTACTAGTAATGAAAATTACAAATTTTCTGCAGACCAGCATAAACGTTTCAAAGAATTCAATGTAGGGGACTGTGATGGTCCGTATTAGGCCCGAACGGTATCCTCAGGGGGTCATTCGTAAATTACACGCTCGTAACGCTGGACCCTTCAAAATTATAAAACGAAACAGTCTCAATGCGTATGTGGTAGATCTTCCACTTCCATGAGAATTAGTTCCACATTCAATATGGAGGATCTAGTTACTTTTCAGGGGACCACTGATACTTTGTCCGGCCCTTCGCCCACCCATCCTGATTCCCTAGATCTATCCCTTGATCCATGGCCTCTTCCCGACCTTTCTTCCCTGCATCTACCTTCCATACCTAACATTCCCACACCCAGAGAGGAAATAGAGGATATTCTAGACCATCAGATAGTATCAACGTCGAACGGCGGGTTTCAAAAGTACCTGGTTAAGTGGAAGTCACGCCCAGCTTTAGACAGTACATGGGTCACTGAGAAGGAGCTTCAGAGACATGATCCTGACATCTTGGAGCGGTTTAGGAGTTTTGTTTCGCCAGTGGAGAAATCTTCGCAGCTGGGGAGAGTTGATGGGGACATCACGTGCACACGCACGCCCCCTACGCACGTACGCAAGGAGGAGGACCCCACCATCGATCTGGATCGATGACGACGTCTAGGGAGGGCATCCTAGTTAGAGGACTACGTTTTGGTTCATTGAAGTGGACCAAATAGTCATGTAATGCCCACCATGGGTTCTCATGATCGTGGCCTACTAGTCTAATTAATCTCGTATTTTAGGTTTTGCTTATTATTGTTGTTAAGAATATCATGGATGATTTAAATTACTTTGATTAGTTGTTATTTTTTATTACTTCCTCACCAAGTAATAGGTTGCACACATGGCGCGAGTTTTGTGGTGTAGGGTTTTCTTATAAATAGGCACCCCTTATAGGGTTTTTTCCTTATTGAAGATTAATATAAAAAAATTACGTTTTTCTACTCCTCTGAGCTTCTGAGTTGTGAAAATCCAATTGGGTGTGAAAACCTCCCTTTCTCTAAGGGTTGACTACCGTGGTGCGAAGCCACATCTATCCCGATTTGCCCCCAGCTCCTGTCATCCATACTTCTCATCTCCTACAATCATCTACGATTCAAATCCGTCCTCTATTACAGCAATTTCTCTCTACAGCAAAATTCCAGAATCTGGCCCTACAGGAGGGCTGAAACTTCGGCAGAGCACCACACACAAACTGCATATCGGATCGGCCCAAAAATCGGGGGTTTTGGAGCCCACCCCTAGCCAACCAGACTCAAGGAGTCGGTTTCCGGATTCAGGGCCCCTCGCACGTGCGTCAGGTCTGGCCCACTGTCCGCTCGTGTGGACTGTTGCCAGGTTCAGATTTCCCACCTCTTTCATCCCTCTCGTACTTACTTTCCATAACCCTAACCCTAGATTGCATTATTTTCAATTTGTTTGCCCCTTTTTCTAATCCTAGGGTTCTCTGGACTGAAACCTGTGAATCCCTGGGATTAGGGACAGATTGTTGTGCATGTGTGGATGAATTTACTTCCCCTTGAGTATTGTTTAGTCCATAATTTTTATTGATCCAGCCCTAACATGTGTAGGTCTGGACCCGCATAGATTCCCCTTGATTGAATGTTGAACTTTTGTGTGGGATATGGAATTTGTGTAATTGTTTCTGAACTAACATGATCTTTAGCCTGAAAATCTTGCACATCATATTTGAATTCCATGTCCTGCATCAGTTGATCAGGTGATGCCCACCTAAAACATAACCCAACTAGGACACTCATCCAATGGACCACACGTGTATGGTACATGCAGACCTTTTGGTCAACTTTTCTTCTTTTTTTTTGATAGCACAAGGTGTCCCTGCCCCATTTTGAGGCGAGACTATTCCTTGTGGATGCACGCAATCACCTGCGACCACATGCATCAGGTAATGCCGGGGAGGGGAGTTGAATTGGTCAACTTATTTTAAACATCCATTTCTATCATATAAGTGCCCACTTGGTGAGTGGGCTGGCATGTTTAACAGGCAAGGGCATGCTCAGCTGCAGATTGCTTGATAAACATTCTGAATTAGCATGGGTTCAATGCCATCACATGTGTTGTGGGGAGGACTTCAGTCCTATTTGTGAGTGTCCTTAGCAGCAATGACAAAATAAAACGAAAGCTAAAGATCAAGATAGAACCCCAAAAAGCTTCTCCAACCAGTAGTTGCCATTGCCAGATACAAATATGGGTACTACTTTTTCTCTCTTTTTATTGGTTAGGTAATGGATTTGTCTTTTTTCCAAATATGGGTACTAGTTTTTCTCTCTTTTTATTGGTTAGGTAATGGATTTGTCTTTTTTCTTTGGAAAGGCAGTGAAACCTTCATTAGAGAAAAGCACCAAGGAATAAGCGTGAAAAGCTACAACCCAAACAAAAGAGGTACATTACAATCTTCAAGAACCTTTAAACAAGAGGCCCACCCCACAACTTCTAGCTTTACCCCACACAAAAGAGGTACACTACAATCATCAATAACCTTAAACAAGAGGCCCACCCCCACAACTTCTAGCTTTACCCTACTAACCCCCACCCCCCAACATGCCTAGTCATGAGAAGGTCTTCAATTGTCATTGGCATAACACAACACTTTTAAAAGAACTAGGAACTTTTCCCACACATTTTAAGCAAAAAGGCAATGAATAAAGAGATGGTTAATGAATTCCGCATCTTTCATAAAGGTCAGGCAAATGTTGGGGAGCACCAAGGTGTAACAATTGTTAAGGAATGCCTCTACCAAATCAAGTAATCTCTGAATATTGGACTTGCTCCAACCACGTTCTTATATTAATGTGCTGGCTCAGGTTGTTAGATATAATAATGTACCCTCCAGGGGTTTCATGCAATAGAAATTCCTCAGTTCTTCTATACAGACTTCACACTTCCCTTCATCTGCTCAGTAATGTATCCCCATCTCTCTTTCAACCTTGACTGTTTGTTAAAACTTTAGAAGTCAATTGATGTTCAATAGACCTCTTCGAAAGCTTGGTAAAGACCACTTTCCCAGTCTTTTTCACTGAAAAATCAATTAAAGAAATTGCAAAGTGAAAAACCCCAACCAAAACCCTCTCCACCAAACTTTAGAAGAAAATCTGTCAAAATAGCACCTTTGGGTTCTCAAGGGCATACTTGTTTCTAGTGTTAGTTTTTTTTTTTTTTTTTTTTTTTTTTTTGGTAAAGCTGAAAGTTCTAACCAAACATAACTTTCAAAAGGGCAATCTCAAAATCCAAAATCCGGAATACATCCAAAATGCACTGATTTAAAAAAAAAAAAAATCAAAACATAAATCTCAAAAAAGTACCTGTTAAAACTAAAGCTTACTGAGTTCAACCTCTTAAAAACTTAAGTTTACTGAGTCTAATCTCCTTCTTCAATGACCTTGGTTCCCAATCCCTTGAGCCCTTCAGGTGGGACCTCTGCTACAGTGACCAACGAAAAAAGCTCCTCCTTGGCATCTTCCTCTTCATTCCTCTTACGAGCGACGCGCACACGGACACGTCTAGGCACACCCCGGATACCCCTGCTCCATATGTGCTTGTTTAGCTTCACATCGACCCTAACATCGGTTGTCCCCATCGCCTTCTATGCAAATTTCCTGATCTCTTTTATGGCTTTGGGAGCCATCTTCTTGAAGGTGCATCCATGGAGACGCCTGTGGAGATTGATAGTGTATTCCCTTGTCACTACCTCCTCCTTTCTCCCTTTGGCCGTCTTCTCCACCATCTTAGCAGCTCTTCCCTTTCCCGCTCTCTCAAAACCCTAATCCCCGAAGTTTCGGCTGCGAGAGTGTTTCTAGTGTTAGTTACATGAAACTTGGATGATATTATCTGGAAGTGTTTTCATGTGGTATACTTGTAAAATATGTTGTAAAATAATCATAGGCGTGCAGCACGTCGAGTCTGCAAGGATTGCCTTGTCCTACACCTTGTGCATATCTAACACCACTACATGTCATTATTAAAGGGTACATTTTGGGTGTTTCCACTAATCAGGGAGAATTGTATGCACTCCGGTTGGTTCACCATCTGGATGACTTCACTTTCTGGGATGCACTGCTTGTTTCACCATCTGGAAAACTTCTGTGATTCCTGAAGAAAGCATCTGTTCCAAATGGACACTGAACCAATGGTAATTTATGATAAATTGAAACGCACCCGAGGCGCAAACTAAACATGTAGCAATAATGTAGCATGTGTGCATATATGTACATACACACTAAAATAAAAATAGAATTACGGTTAAGATATTGTTTTTTTTTTTTTTTTTTTGAAAGGCAATAATTTTATTGAGAAAAAGCCAAAGCCTAAAGAATTACAAAGCAGACCAAGGAAAAGAAAACAAAAAATAAAAAAAATAAAAAACTATCTACTACACTTTCTTCTTCAGATGCTGAATATCAGATTTTAGATATTGAATATCAGGTGCCTATATACTTTCTTCTTCTTTTGATAGTTAAGCTGGCTCGAACCCAAGACCTTAATGTTGAAACACAAGCTGTCTACCATTGAGCTACAGGCTCTAATCCTGAGTAACGGTTTTCATCAAATGCATATACAGTTTCAAACATGTTAAGATAATGAACATCAAATGCATGTACACTTACTTTTCATACACATTCAGATAGTTCTTTCAATACCATAGTGAGAAAGTTATCAGCAAACAGATTCATTGATCTAAGAACTAACAACAGAGAATGTATAAAAACAGGTACCCCAAATTCAGCATTGACTAGGGATTGAATAAAATCCATTAACTGAAGCTTTGCCCACTTCAAACGTTGGTTAGGATTGTCTGTACGGGGTGGATGTCTCCAAGGTGCACCAAAATGTAGTCGGTCTTTTGAGATTCTTCCATTGAGTGCATCAAAAGCAAACTTTTGCAGAATATCCAAAGCTGATTCCATGGCAGGATTCACTACAGTCACCTTATAAGAAAAAGAATTGTAAGAACTGGTAATACATAATTTTATGAGAAAAAAATAATTTTAGAATGCAGATGCAACTGAAAATACAAAGACAAGCCCATATGCAAATATGTAGCACAATCCATTCGGATTAAACAGAGAAGGCAAGCTTATGAATGGTGGAAGAAAATGCAATAAGAAAAACACGATGCAGTTCTACTTGCCTTCTCTTCTATGTTACAGAGTCCTCATATCACACTTCCATTATATGTGAACAAACTGTGCCTAGAAAGACAACTCTGAAGAAAGGCACTATTTTAACCTTATGATTGCGCATAACATGAATGAAGGGCTCAAAAGGGATAGATTCTAGAACAAGTTTGAAAAACCCAAGACTTGACCCAGTGTCAACCAAGAGTCAAGTTTGAGTCAACTCAAGACTTGCACAAGTCTTTCAGGCAGCTCAATGAATCTCTTTTTTCCTAAAAAGACATGTATATAGAGATATTAATATTAATATAAATTCTGCAAAACCGGTGCCTATATAACTATATTATAATCAAAGTTTATATGTGCCAACATTAAAAGCGGAATTTAACAACAAAACTCTTAACCGAAAATATAAGCACAACCTACGACCTAGAGAGAGAGAGAGAGAGAGAGATTGGAAATTATCCCTGAGAGAGATCAGAAATAAAAGATGGGAACGTGAAGAAGCTTTTTTTTTTGGTAGGAAAGATGGCATGAACCCAAGACCTTAATGTTGAAGCAGGAAACACCTTCCATTGAGGTGAGGTCTTGGACCCACTTCCATCCTTTTTTATAGGAGTAGAAGATTGAAAATGGTTTCTTTTTAATATCAAACACTACATCTATAGTTATATTCTCTATGCATTAGATTTTTTTTTTTTTTTAAAAAGTTGTATCAGTCTTAGATACTTCCATATTTTTTTAAAATTATTTGCTTTCCTAAAAGCTTAACTCAACTGAGCAGTTTCCAAGTCATCTTTGGCGAGCCAACTTGTCTTAGGAAAGGGAGATTTATGAGTAACTACAAATTTTAAGATACCACTTTTACTACAATAATTTGGTTGAGAAAAACGAAAGCATTTTTTGCCAATATTAAAATACTTATTGCATAAACAAGAAATCAATGATACAAAAACAGTAAAAAGAAGAGAAAGTAAGTACATCAGGATACAGCCAGCATCCGATTGTTAAAAGGAAAATTAAAAAAATAAAAAAGATGAACTATTTTTCCGTCAGGAACTAGTTTTCTAGCAGAAATAAACAAATGAAACTTGAAATTTGAAATATAGAGAGAGGAACTACAAAATTGTTAGCTACAATTAAAAAAGTGGGATATAGAACTCACTTGCAAATATGCTATGTATGCATTTACGATATCCTCAAAAGTGTTCCCCCTGCCATCTTCCATGATCCTACAAATAAAGAAAGAGAAAAAGCTTGAATGATACAACTACGGCACCTTTATATTGTTCATTTTTTGACAAGTAAATATAGCTTAGTTTTTGGAACTAGGAGTACATGATGCACACTTTTATTATTGGGGGAGAAATTGAAGAATTAAAAAGTTTTCTTATTCATTGTGCACCGAAAACAAGATAAAAGCATGTGATTTCTCCACATAAAGTAGCTACATTCGTCCATAACTTTTAAAGCTTCAAACTTTAATTTTGATCTTTAAAAAAGAAAAGAAAAGAATTTAACAAAAAAAAATAGAAAGAAAAGAAAAGAAAAACAAAAGGATCTAAATTTCTTAGTCTTTTGACTCCCCTCCTTGTGTTGATGCTCTAGTAGGAAGGATGACTGCATTTGCATGTCTTTTACGGTCTTGCACTTGTCAAGGAGATGCAACCCAGCATTTCACATTCCTTAAAGTTTGATAAGGAGGATTATCATAAACAAGGAGGCCACCTGACCCATTGGAGATCACAATTACTGGGATTATTTATCCTCAAAATGATGGAAGTTATGGCATAAGTTTAACACTGGCTGCCAACCTGATGCAACCCTCCTTTATCTGGGCTTGGGACTGTCAACGAAAGCACAAAACTCCCACAAGCGCACTGGGATAGACTAGTACATAGGTTGACTACAATCAAGCATGTGGATGTTGAGATGGATGAGTGGCAAGACAAAGAAATATAGAATTAGAAATATATGCATTGGAGGGAACAATGGAGCAGTACCAATAGGTAATAAGATGAGGGAAAGTAAACTTAGATGGTTTGTGCAACAGAGACCAAGAACCACACAGGTTTGAAGTGAGTTGGCACAAGTTGAAGGCTCTAAAAGGGCAGGCCCAAAGGGAAGTGGAGGTAGTAAAAAAGACTTGATGACATATGGTCTAATTGAAGGTCTGGTCCTTGATAGAGTGGAATGACAGATGATTGGGATAAGGCTTAGATAATGATGCTGATTTATCCTCAAAATGCCCGGGGATTGCATTAAGGTTGAGATTGAAGGAGCAATGTAGGATTCAGAGATCAAGAAATCAAATCGTGTATCCCAACTTGGAAAGGCTACTATCACTTTATGCAGCCAGATTAATTTGGTTTAGGAATGTTATTCACTGCACTGATTGATGTGTCCTAAAAGGACTTGGATCGAGATTTTACATAGGGATATAAAGGCTTGCTAGAAGTCTAAAACTCTAGTACGACAATTTGCAAGTTATTTAATAGACAGCTCAATTCTGCCTTCATGGTCAAAGAAAGTTTTGTTTCACAGTTGTGGGGAATCTCTTTTGCAACTTGATTCCCTTTCACCCAATGATGTCGAATCGCATATGCGATCATGTGCGATCGCATATTCGTATGCGCATATGCGATCGCACAATCGCATATGCGACCGCATTTATTTTTTTTTATTGAAAAATTTATATATATATATATATAATAGGGAAAAATTCAAAAAAATGTAAAAATATATAAGAAACTAAGGAGAACTTTTCTAAGTTAATAGATAACTAATTTTACATATTCAAAATACATTTGAGAGAGATAAAATCAATAAAACAATGAATTAAACATCAAGTCATCGACATTTAACAATATAGTTACCAAGAAGTAACAACAGAATCAACAAGCCATTTATTTATTATTGTAGAAAATCAACAAGTTATCTTCCTTGAAACTTGAAAGTGCTTGAATCTTGATCTTCTAACTTCCAAGAGTGAGGGAATGTAGGAGAGAGAGAGAGATTAAGATCACTTGGAAGTAGGAAATACAAGAGAGAGAGAAAGATTAAGACCACTTGTAATTAAGAAATGTACGAGAAAAATAGAGTAAGAGAATTTTGGAGTGAGAATATTGCAAATGGAGGAGATTTGGAAGCCTTTTTTATAGGAAAAATGTTGTTTTTTTGCAAAAAAATAAAAATAAAATTCAATGTGCCATGGCCAATATGCGATCGCATGCATCGCATATGCGATGCGATTGCATATTTTCACATATGCCACATATGCGATCGCATATGTGCCATGATCGCATATGCGATTTGCATATGGATATGCGCATATGCGATCGCACATGACAACACTGCTTTCACCCATAACCAAAAGAAAGCATTACACCCTAATGCCAAGTTGCATGTCGAGAAAATTGTGGGGATTGGTGATTGCCCTGGTTGAGCCCCAAAACACATGCCCTAGAGGATTTTGGCCCTCCGGTCCTTAAGAGGACGTTGAGTGTGATTACTTATCAAGATTTTCTCAATGAAACTCTCTTTCTTATGCCATGACATCCCAATGAAACCAACTTTCTAAAATATGGGGTCCAAAACATTCATTGAGGGCTTAAGGGTTGGGTGAACGGCAAGCGTCGTGGGTTTGCTCCCCACATACGCGGTTTCAATTCCCCACCCCGTGCTTTACCCAATGCACATGGTTTGCAGGTGATTGCGTGCATCCGCGGGGAATAGTCTGACCATCAAAAGGGGTTGGAACACCCTGTCGTCGTAAATAAATAAATAAATAAAAACATTCATTGAGGGCTCCTTTTGCATAGTTAACATCAAAGATATACCAGCGGTGAACTTGTTAGAAGTAATATCTCAAAATTGACCTTCTATGCCTTTTGTCAATGTCCTAAGGAGATTGCTCCACAATTTTGCTTAGCATCATTGGGAACACCACATATATCAAATTTCTCCCTTCCCTTATTTAGATGTGCTTTTTAATATCCAAGTGGTTAACTCTTTCCCAGATCTCTGGAATATTTGATGTCGCCCAACTGCAATGTAAAGAGCTAGGTGCCATGGCAGGTTCTGCTCACTCTAATCTTATGGGCATCTGGCAAAATAGAAGTACAAGAGTCTTCCCTTTTTTATGAGAGGTTCAAGTACAAGAGTCTTCAAGGAAGCCGCGGTACTAATAAGAGATTATTATGTGTTCATGTCAAAGAATACATTCAAAGTTGTCTACTCTTATGAATATAGATGCATGTTCTTTAGCAAGATGTTCCTTGATCAACATCAGAAGAATTGGATGGATATGGAGTGCACTCAGGGTGTGTGAAGGCTCAAAAGGAAGTGGGTTGAGGTAGTAAGAAAAGGCTTGATGACCTCTGGTCTAACTGAAGTTAAGGCCCTCGATAGAGTGGAATGGCGGAACAGGATTCTATGCCGCCGACCCCAATTAGTTGGGATAAAGCTTTGATGAAGAAGATGATGACCCGGGGTGTGTGAAACTTAGTTTTGATGGAGAAAGAGATGGAAACTGATGAAAAGCTGGTTATATGTGTGACTTCACTATTCACGAAGTTAATTTCATCTGTGCTCAAGGAGCACCAGTTGGTATTGCTAACACAACTTAATCCAAGATGCTGAATTATCTAGCATCAGATTATAGTAGACATTGCGCCTATGACATAGGATTGTAGAAGCTCACTCTGTTAGCTGAAGCACACTTTGGCCAACCTAACTGTTAGTGCCTAAACATTTTAATAACTAACCTGACTTTTTTTCTAAAAAGAAGAAAGAATACATCAAGCGGGAATACATGCCCAACAGGAAGATTAGACCTTGCCACAACCCCCTTTAGCCAGGGAGTCAGAAATATCACTCTCTTCTCTACCAAACAGGGAAAACAAAATGTTTATCCTATAACTAAAACTCTAATATACCAAATAAACACAAGTTGCCAAGAGGCAAGAGCACTGGAAAGATTCGCCACCCAAGAAACAACATCGCTTGAATCACCTTCTGTAGTTAATATCCTTGAGAAAGAATTGAAAAAAGAAAAGAACAGAGAACCTTATTCTGTCTCCAAGCACACCTTAGCTCCATAGTTCACATACTCTGATACTCATAGAGTTGACTTGAAACTCAACCATGTTGTCTAGATTGGAATTCGTGTTGACTCAATAGAAACTCATGCCAATCATATTGTTAAACCTTTCAAAAAAAAAACCATATTTTTTGAGTTGAGTTCCTAGGCTTTCATATTTTTATTCATTTATGCATTTCATAATACATTTCAAATTTATTATTAATTTTCGAGTTTTTCCTTTGCAAACTTTCAGGCAAGTCCTAGAGTTAACCCAGTGGACTTTCTAGTCAAGTTGTCAGGTTTTTGAACTATGCTCAGCTCAAGATAGGCCCAAGAAACATACATAATTTAGCATAAGCCATCTTTAAGGACAACCTCCATACTAGAAGGGCCTCATTGCCCTTTGAAGAACATCAAAATTTTCCAACTTATCAAATCCCACAAAGACTGCATCCTATTTTGCTATCTTTTTCATTGTCCTCTTGAAGTCAAACTCCAACCTTCGAAGCTGAATTTTGTGTTTAATGAGATTCACCCCATCCCCTCTAGGTTAAACATTTCATTTTCCCATGCTTGGAGAAAAAAGGACAAGGTAGTAGACTTTCTAGCTAAATAAGGTGTGAGCCATGAGGCCTTGTTTTTTGGAATTCTTTCCCACTTTGATATTCTTTAATGAATTTGGCATCATCGCTCAAAAGAAAAAGTCCAAAACCAACATCCCTTGGAATTCCTCTATTGTAATGCCCACATGTGCTACTCTTGATTATCTGCACACCCTTGTCTAACAATCGTTTTGAAGAGTACCCTTCTCTAACAATGAAACCACATTGTTGAAAATCCGGTTGTTTTTATCCTCCCAATGCACCATGCACTTGCGAATGGCAGCATTTGCCTCATTTTGAAGGGCCCTCTCCAACTTTTGGCGCTCTCATACAATTTGAAACACCCAAGATTTAATAATTATTATTTTTTTTAAGATGATGCAATTTATTAGGGCCGAAGGCTGGAAAAGAAAAGAAAACTATACAAGGCAAAAAGGAAAATACCAAAGAAACAAACAACCAAAAGAAGGAAAAATACGAAGCCCCAAACCCAAACTCAACATGACATCAATGAGCCCACTCCAATAACAGCGCAACCACCTTGAAGAAAGACCCTCAAATCAACCGCATCACTTGACAATGGTGAAAAGGTGATTCACCAAATCCTCTACCTTTCGACACAAAATAAATCTAAGAAAGCTAATTAATGCTACCTGTGTTGCAACCAGTGTTCGAAATATCGATACTATCGGCCGATATTATCGTTATCGAACCACTGCGAGACGAAACTCCTCCGATAACACCCGGAAGATACCAAAAATCCAAAACTTCAGATATCGCACGATATTATCGTTGATATCGCACGATATATCGTCGAAAGCTACCAAGTAAAAAAAAAACACCAACTATCGTCCGGGACTGTGTCATTATCCCAAAAAAAATTTGGAAAAATTAAAAAAAATATAGAGAAACTTTCAACAGGTGGATTTCGATACCTGTACAAGAGATTTTTATAATCGGAAGCTTCCCTTTGGTGGGCTATTCGAATCAAAGCGTCGTCCGTAGGTTAGTGCAAACAAAATCTCCGATTTGGAAGAGAAATCCATCAAAATCTGGAGAAATCCAAGTATTTAGGCAAAATCCGGCGAAATCCTTGCTGAAATCCGGAGAAATCCTTGCCAAAATCCGAAGATCTGTGAGATTTTGGAGAGATTTTAGGTTCCGGAAGGCCGGAACCGTCTCTGCTTCGAAAAAAAAGGCATCCGATCCCTTTTTTTTGGAAATCAAGGTGGCAGGTGTACCGCACACCACCAAGTTGACTGGTGTGTTGACGTCACCAAGTTTCGTGGGTCCCATCATAAGGTATGTGTTATATCCAAACCGTTCGTCCATTTGGCAAGCTCGTCATAAGGCTTGAGCCGAAAAATAAGACAGATCCAAAGATCAAGTGGACCACACTGCAAATAGGAGTGGGAGATTAAACGTTTACCATTGAAACCCTTCCGGGGTCACGGGAGTTTTGGATCAATATGATATTTGTTTTTCCTCTTCATCCAGGTCTGTGTGACCTAATGAACAGATTGGATGGAAAATAAACATTATAGTGGGCCCTACGAATATTTTAATGGTGAGAATCAGCCCCACTGCTATTTGTGGCGTGGTCCAGTTGAGCTTTGAATATGGCTCATTTTTGGGCTCATGATCTAAAATGATCTCTCTAAATTCATGAACGGTGTAGATATAATAAATACATTATTGTGGGGCCATGTAACTTTGAACCGTTGGTACCACTCGAGTTGCAGGAGCGTCACCGCCTTCTTCGTAGCGTGGTAGGAAGCGGGCATAGTGAGTAGTGTACTACATAAACTCCGTGGGGCCCACCATAATTCATGTATTTTATCCACTCCATCCATCCATTTTACCATATAATTTTATGATTTTTAGCCCAAAAAATGAGCATATCCAAAGCTCAAGTGGACCACACCACAGAAAATGGTGCGAATTAAACATCTACCATTAAAAAAAATTCCTTAGGAGCCAAAGAAGTTTTGGATCAAGCTGATATTTGTTCTTTTCCTTTATCCATATCTTTGTGATCTTATGAAGAGGTTGGATGAAAAATAAACATCACTGTAGGCCCTAAGGGAGGTTTCAACGGTGCAAATCATTATTCGTATTCTTGCTTGCGATATGGTCCACTTGCCCTGTGGATATGTTTCAAATTTGTGCTCAACCCCTAAAATGAGCCGGAAAAACACATGGACTGCATGGATAAACCATGTACATTTACGTGGACCCAATAAGTTTACTTAGTACTATTATAGGAGTGGATTAGGTGAGACCCCGCCTCACCCAAGACCACACAACCGTACCGTGGGGCCAACTTGACGTGTGTATTCTGTGTCCACTCCATCCATCTGTTTTTTCAGATCATTTTACAACATGATCCTAATAATTAAGAAGATCCAATTATCAGGTGGACTATACTCAAGGAAGCAGTATTAGTTGAACATGGTACCATTAAAAACTTCCTAAGGTGCACCTTAATTTTTCCTATATTTTATTAGGCATCCAATCCGCTGATAACTTCACATAAGTTTGAATGAAGAGAAAAAACAATTATCAGCATGATCCAAAACTTTTGTGGCCCACTAATGGTCAATCACCATTGTTACCTATGGTATGGTCTGCCCAATTATTGGATCTGCTTCAATTTTTGGATAATGTCATAAAATGATATGGAAAAACAGATGGATGGGGTGGATACTGAATATAGTTCTCTGAGTTCAATAAGACAACGCATAGCTTAGACCCTATACAAAGGAAACCTATTATGTGCACTTTTTTTTTAAGATTTTATGATTTAAAAGTGTGTATTAAGGTCTTTTTTAATAAACCCTGAAGTTTCATTGAAAAATTCAACCATTTTCCCAATGTTTCCCCATATTTCTCAAAAAGTGCGATAAATTATGCGATACAAACGATATATCCCATGCGATAACCGATACGCATCTGTATCCCAAGGATGCGATACATTGTGCGATACCGATATTTCGAACACTGGTTGCAACTTGCAAATGAAAAATGAAAGTGTGAGAATTGTGTTTGTTTGCTATTGTGATCCAACAAATTACTTCCACTTGGCCTGCGGGGGAATCTAAATCTCCCGCACATTGGCATAAGATAACTCCTCTTCTACCCCAGAAAAAAAAACAGGCCGAGGATGAAGATTTAGAGGTGAAATTTCGCATAGGAGTTAATTTCCAAATCCTTGTCTCCCCACTATATGAAATGTAACACCAATGTTAGTGCCTAAGCTTCAGGAGATTGATTGGATCAAGTCAACCTTCACATTTGAAACATTCACACGCATTAACACTCTAATATGGCTTGGTCAAGTGCATTTTTCAGAGTATCCCCAATATTATCGAAATATCCCTGATATTATCTGTATCTCCAGCTCAATGACACTGATAACACTAGTGGCGATATCGATAACAGTGGTAGTACCAGAAATTCCAAGTATCGGTGATGTATTGCCAATGTATCGATATCGCCAATGTATCGCCTATATTTTCCACTGTGTAAATTACTGGCATTGCTTGTATCACCACGTATCGATATTGCCAATGCATTTGCCAACATTTTTTACGGTGTAAATTCCATGTATCGCTTTTATCGCCAATGTATCGATGATATTTCGATAATATCACCAATGTATCAATATCGCTAAAAATCTATTTATTAAAAAGAAATCCATTTCAAATATTTTTATGGGCGCATGGTTGTATGTAGCATTCAAATTGTCAATGATAATATTGCGATATTATTGTTATCACAACATGGGCGATGTCGAGGCCACATTTTTTCACTTCCTTTCAAGTTTTCGGTGATTTTTCAAAGAAATATCATGTTTTGTCTTGCCAATATTCTGAAATATTGATGGATAGTTGGATGGAAGATTGGATGGTTGGATAGATGGGATTAATGGGATTGTTGACCTAATTTCTTACAACAGCACATGCTTTTACGCCCCCATTAAATGGAAACTCACCATGTATGCATTCTTTTTGCAATTTTGTATTCCTAAATATGTAATCATGTGTATTTTAGCATCTCCTAAAGTTTTGCTGAAAAAATCCATCATTTTCCCAATGTTTCCCCACATTTCCAGTTATTGACGATATTATCAGCGATATCGATATTGTTTCCATATCCCCGGCTAGCAAAACTTGTAGTGATACCGACACTTCGAACACTGGTCAAGTGCAAAAGAGACTAAGAACTGTTGGAGTGAGTTGTTGCAAGTTGAAGGCTCTAAAAGAGAGAGGGCAAAACACCAAATGACGTGTGGAAGCAATAAGAAAAGACTTGATGACCTCTGGTCTAACTGAAGTTATGGCCCTTGATAGAGTGGAATGGTGGAAACGGATTCATGTAGCCGAACCCAATCAGTTGGGATAAGGCAATGACGACAATGATGAAACTCTAATATGGATGCATTAGTAAATCATGATGTAGACTGTTGAATAAATGGATAGTTGGAACTATACATTGATTTCTAATTGTATAGTTATTCGGTCCTCCAGTACCATCCATGAAATTTTTCACTTTACATAAATTTTCAATTCTAGTGATAGGAAGGAAAAATAAAAAATAAAGATGCACGGTACAGGTATATGCCTTGAACAAGATGATATAACATCAAGCCACATTAATTAAAATCCATTATTGTTTGTTCAATCAAAAATTAGATCAATAAGTTAGAAAATATTGGGCACTTGAAATACATGTACCATTTCAGCATGCCAGCAGAGCAATGCTCCATGCACACCCACTTAAATCAAGAATCGTCTTTTTATGGGCAATGAAAATTTTATTGAAAATAAGAGCAAAACAAACAACATCGAGACTTATCTTTGACTATCAGAAATGGTCTAATAACTGCCTCTCTAGAACTTAGAAAATATAGTAATGTTGGCTGAAGAGGCAAACTTTCTTTTTCTTTTTGTTTCTTTTTTTTTTTTGGAAGGCAACGATAGTTTTACTAAAAGCAAAAGAAAATAAGACAATCTGATTGGCTTAAAAAAAAACACAGATGATGAGGAATCATCTGGAAATACAAGGACAGCGATTTTATAGAGATAAAGCAGAAAATAAGAGCCTACCTCTGATAGCAAGGGCTGTGCTTAAGTCTGTATAGCTCAGAAAGATGCCGTGGGCTTGAACCAAGCACGTCGGCAATCACCTTCCACTACAACTTCACCAAACATAATATTTAGAATTTTACCCAAAAAGATAAACCAAAATGAAGTAGAAACCGAACTTAAAATTTTCTAGCAGAGTTTACAAAAATTTCTAGACATGAAAAGACCACCAGCCGAAGTAGTTTTTGACATAATTACTTATAAAGAAAAAGGAGAATTTTGCAGAGGTACCTAAATGGACTGCTCACCTCAGGTTCACTGAAGAATTCAGTAACCATATGCATTTTAGCTTCTGGAGGACTCCATCCAAAGGTCTTCAAACCAATTCAAAGTTGTAATGTAAGTTAGATAGATATTCAAATCTTATAAGAGGAGAAGATTTTCAGCCAAAGCATCAGATCCTACTATGTCATATAAAGCTCTGATTGTCTTGGCTCAAACAAGAATAAAATCCAGAAACAGTTTTCCAAGGGTACCTCACGGGAGATGAATATGTCTGGAAATCCAAAATCCATGAAGGCGCGATAGGAATAGTAGCTAGCACATTACAAAAAGTATTAAGCTTACTAATCTACTTTCAATAAAGCCAAAGTAAAAGCAGTGACTCAAGAAATGAAATTAAAAAATAAGAATAATCGGAATCCATGGTAACCATGATTACAGATAGTTGCAAAGATCGAGACATTAACACATCATAGCAAATCATTGACAATTAAGAAAACTAGACATCTAAGATAGGTTTTGAAGACAATTTTCTAGTTCCCTCACGGATATCAAGGTTCGTACTCCTGTAGAATAGTTGTTTTAACATTTCAAACATCTGATAATTTGCTAATAATTCAAAATCTGAATTATTATGTTTAATTTAGATATATTCAGATCCAAATATGCTTTAGATTAACTACAACTTAGCACTAGTGAGGCGAAAACTTTTAACTTGATTATCTTTTTTTGGTAAATTCCAACTTACAGTGACGAACAAACGATGTGACACGAAATGCACTTGCCATGTTATTATTTCCTCATACATGCGGCAAATGTCATTGCAAATTCACAACAGACAGTCAAAAGATTACATTACATATGGAGAACTTTGGGTCCGAAGTTGGTAGGCAGAAAAGCCTATAGGAAGCATAGTTGGACCAAGAACTCCATAATCATTCTCAAATAAATTGATCAAAAGAAAATCTCTTCTCGTTTGCTAGGCTAGGCAATAGAGTTTGTACATTGTAGAGAAATAAGCAGTTTTTGTTTTTTGTATGTGAGTGTGTGCATGGCTCAGTAGTTTTGGGGAGCACCAATCTTAATAAAACATGAGAGAGGGGTGAATGTCCAATCCTAAGTCTATTTCTCTCTCTTACTTTTTCCATGCGTCCTTCTTACTCTCTCCTTATCATTTCTTCTCTTTTACCATGTAAATCTCACGCATTCTCCATGGTATCAGAGTGGGATTAGATCCGCTTCTTTTCTCATCCTCTTTCCTTATTTTCTTCTATTTTTCTTCCTCCCTTGCTTCTTTCTACAGGGCTAAATGAGGTATAAGTTGTGATACTGAGATCCTTAAAACGAAACGACCGGAGTGCCCGACTTGGATACTTGGATGAAGATTAATGGATTCCCCTTCCTTGAGTTTGGAAATCTATAACTAACCGGTTCTAAACTCTAGACACCCATGTTATGTAGAGCAGAGAGTAAACTGTGCCAATCAGACTGCAAGTCCAACTCTGTCTCATGTAGCGGTATCAAGCTAGATGGTAATAACAGCACAGTGTTGTTATTACCTCTTACCTATTTCTTTAGTCGGGGACATTATGTTATTCAAAAGGTCTCAAATCCACCCAGTTGGACTATAGGTTACGGTCCACCCAGCAGATAACTTCCAACTTTTCATGTGCATGCAACATCCAAACTGTCTAATAGGTCGTCCCCATCACGATTTTTTTTAAGGACAGCGGGGTGTCCTCGCCCCTTTTGAAGGCAAACAAATTACCCGCAAACCACGTGCATCGAGTAAAGCATGGGGAGGGGAATCAAAACAGCGTTTGTGGGGAGCAAACCAATGACGCTAGCTGTTCGCCTAAACCCCAGGCGGGTCGTCCCCATCACAATGATCACCTTGTGAGGGAAAAAAAAAACAGAGAAACTAGTTGCATCCACTGATTGAGTGGACCACACTTGTATTATGCTATTTATTAATGGCTAGACATTGCTTTCTATGGTTTTTTTTGGGAAAAGGAAAACAAAACAGGGAAAAGAGAGAAAAGAGACTAGCTGCTGAGATAGCAGAAGAACTCTAAATCCCTAAAAAACAAAAAGACCAACATCCTTCAAACCCTTGACATTTGCTGCCCATTCGACTATAAGCCTCTTGGCCCAAGTCCCAACTACAGAAGCCGAGGAAGAAAAGTCATTAAAACATCTCTCATTCCTTTCTAACCACACTGACCACCAAATAGCCAATATTGCCATTCTCCAAATGGACGTTCTAGGTTTTCCAAACCTGAATCCACGCCAAGTAGCTAGGAGGCTACCCGATGAGTGGATGGGGCTGAATTTTTGCACTAGGCGATCCCCAGCCTATTGGAAGGGTTGGATGTCGCATGCACTAAATAGTTCAGAAGTTATCCACCAGGTGGGCCGTAATTTGTGGTCCAACTGGTTGAGCTTGAGACTTCTTTGTTGCTACCTCTTATCTTCTTTTTGACATTGAAGTTGAAGATTTTTTTTCCCTCCAACTTCAACAGGAAGGTTGAAAAACAAAAACAAAACCAAACAAAGTATGAATTTTACCTATCCGATGTCACAAGAATGACAGGTAGACACTTCTCATTCACACCCAAGGCTATCAACCTCCACAACAAACTGTCATGATACATGGCTGCAGAGACTGTGGAATCATCTGACTGGATTGCCCTCCGCAGAACATCAATGTTGTTTATGACTAGCTTCGGCTGCCCAAAAGATATAGTTTGAAGATGAGTACACTTTCATATTACTTCCAGATACACGCACGCATCCACACACAGAAAGGCATGCAGATAAGAAAAGAAGCACATGAGCATCTGAAAATGGCATGTTTTTCTTGAATAGGAACCATACAAACAGAAGCATGGGAAAAATCTTGCAAATCCAAGTGGGTGGGGGTGGAAGTATTGTTGGATAAAAAGAATGGCAGGCAAAATGCAAATTGACAACAGTTTGCCCATCCGAAATGCACAACGTATATGATAGGTGCAGAAGCAAAGTCCATTAACAACCAAAAGTAAGGCATAAGGGTATACTACTGCATTATACAGAAAATGATGAACAAGGGTTCACCATTTTATATTTCATAATCATAACCAAACCATAACTACAATTTCATTTTGGTCTAGAAATTATAGTAATTGGAATTCGGGGGGCTAATCCCTCATTACAGATAGCGGACAACCTCACCAATATCTCCAGCCTATTGAACAACAGAAGGTAATTGGGGAGAAGAATAAAACGATAGAAAAACAACAAGTTGGGCTTTCCAACACTTTGCTTTCTTTCCATGACTTTGACAATGAACCATCATGATGCGGGGGCATCTTGGTGTGAATCCAAGGATGCATCGTTTCTCCATGCTAGGGTAGGGTGACCCACGAGGTGGGGTCTGTGAGATATAGAATGGCCGCAAGGTGGGGGCCCACCGTAGGACTGTGCAATTCGAGGATCAGTGCGAAGCGGGGGTTGCCCACGAGGAGGTCTCGCCTGGGTTTGCCTAGGAGGGCCTGCATATAGGGATAAATCGGTCATTCATCATCAACTCTTTAACTTTTGGTGTGTTGGTTGGTTGTCCGCTATCAAAATGGTATCAGAGCGGGAACACAGTATTCAAGTCTCCTCACCGACGTGGGTGGATGATGCAGGGGCATTTTGGTGTGATTCCAAGGATGCACCATATCTCCACACAGGGATAGGATGGCCCATAAGGTGGGATCTGTGAGATGCAGAATGGCCATGAGGTGAGGCCCGCTATGGGACCATGCGATTCGAGGACCTGTGCGAAGCGGGGGTTGCCCACAGGGAGGTCTCGCCTGGGTTTGCCTAGGAGGGCCTACATATAGGGATAAACCGGTCCTTCCCCATCAGCTCTGGAGCTTTTGGTGAGCTGGAAGATTGGCTTTATTTTATGTTTTGATTTACTATGGTAAATTGGTAATCCCTTAATTAATTTATTTGCATCATCCGAATTTAGGCCGTCCGTCCTACATCACATCCTGTAGCTCATAACCTTGAAGCAACAATTGTAAGAATTAGCTTTCATTAGCCCATATTTCAATTACATCGTTTCAGCACGCATCCAATAATTGACTAGGTGACGCAGCCGGAAGCATTGGAATGAAACTAGATGTTAAAAGATATAGTTACCAAGCCAAGAACAATGACAACACATGCCCTTCAATGCAACACATGTAAGGGAATGAATATTTTCTCAAATGACTTAATGAGACTGCAAGGCCAACAAGGCCTATTTATAGGCTACAATAGAGAGAGAAGGGACTAGCACTAATGAAAATACTAAAATACCTCCTTATTTACTATGGTCTTGAGTAGGCTTATCTTGGTCATTGGAAGGCTTAAAGGCAAATAACAACAAAATTATTATGCATGTGACCCTAGGGTCCCACACATGTACTCATGTGAAGCTGGGGCCCACAAGTGGGACATGTGAAACACGTATGGTCAAGTCAATCTACACATGGGCCTTGTGTATCTTCTTTTATCAATTCCATCTTCAAAAAAAAAAAAGCTTGACCACAAGTAGCAAAACTAGGGGAGAACTCCTTATGAGGGGCCTCTTCAATGATTTTGCTTCCTCGATTGAGGCCACCATCTGTTTCATTCTTTCATGTCTTCTCCGTTGCATGTCTTCCATTCTTCCAGGTTTTTTGGGGTTCAAATGCACGGTTGTTGCCATCTAGTCAGTCAACACTTTGCCAACTTGGTCCATGTCACCTTGAGATTGTCTGAAAATGCCCTAGGTTGTCAGAGAAAAAATCATCAACTCATCGTCCTTTCAAGGAGAATCATTTCTCATTGGCATGAGGGAGATCTCCTTCCCGTCGTGCACGAGAGTGTAGGTATTAGTGAAACCATAATATTGCACAAGCCAATCGTACATCAAATGACCAGCCAAGCAGGACGTGACAGAAACTCTTATTGGGGCAATGTCACGATATACTCTTTTTTTAAGAGTAATGTCACAATATACCATTACCAACTCAACATAATCTTGTCCTGTTAAGTCACTGGGCATCCATCAATCACTAGCATGATCTCACTGCTTGTTCCAAGAGCCCGATGGAGTTGTGGGTAAGGATGGCAATGGTCTTGTGGCCCAGCCCAGCCCCACTGACTTGACCCTAAAGGGCCAAAGCTTGGGCCACTAAACTTGGCCCCAAGGCTCAAGCTTGAAAGCTAGGCCCGGAGTCCGGGCCAGGTTAGGTTTGGTAGGGCTATCAATCGGGTGAGCCTAGCCGTGGGCTTTTGGGCCAGGTTTGGGATCACACTTAAGCCCATGGGATGGGCTTGGGCTCGGATATAAAAGCTTGAACAATTTTGGGTTGAGCTTAGGTTACCCTGGCCCACCTAACCCAGCATGAGCCCATATATCTTAATGTACATTATATATATATATATATATATATAGATATATATTATACATTATAACTTATATATGTATATATTACATATTATATATATTATAATATGTATATATATTAAGACTTTTGGGTTATCCATGAACTGATGTATATGAGTGATATATGAGTGCATGATTGACCTCAATTGGAGTTGCAATTTCTTTCATTTAACTTGGACCAAAATAACTTGAGATTCTCATTCGAGTTTAATGTCACCATTTTATTTTTATACATTTCGCATGTGCAATGATCATGGGCACATAAACTGTCAAATGAACTGTGTGGACTACAATTTGGTTTTTTGTTTTTTTGTTTTTTTTTTTTTAGAAATAACTGCAAATTTCATTAAGGAACAAAAGGAAACAAGAAGGGGAAGGACCTGCTGAGATAGCAGACCTCACCCCTATCTAAAAAAAGAAAAGTTACAAGAAGACAAGTTAACAACATTTGACGCCCATTCAAACATTAGTTGGTGAACCCTTTTAAGGATGACCTCCACCGAATTTGAAACATTCCTGAAACATCTGTTATTTCTTTCTTCCCAGACTGCCCACCAGATGGCTAAAAGAGACATTCTCCACACCACCACCATATCTTTACTCAAAGACACTCCATGCCAAGCTGCAAGAAGACTATCCGTAAAGAGCGGAAAGGTCTACGCTACCGCAAACGAGGACAACAGGACTGACCATACCTTTTGGAATAAAGAGCAGTGAATAAATAAGTGGTCCATCGTTTCTTCATTTGCCATGCAGTTGGATAAAATCATACCCCTTTTCCTTAGATTGTCAACCATCAGGACCTTTCTTCTCCCCACCAACCAGCCAAACACTGAAATATTGGGCGGCACTTTGTATTTCCACAGTTTGGCTGTCCTTACCTCATCCGCAAGCGCTGATTTTCTGCCAATGCAAAGATACAAGGCCTTCACCGAAAAAATGCCCTTCTTATCCAAACGCCAAACCAGCCTATCATTTTGAAGGATATCAGGATGCCAATTGCCAATGCGATCTAGAAGAGCTGCAAAATCTTCGATTTCCCAGTCGTGAAAATTCCTTCTACAAGGCGGATGCCATACCACTTCGTTCTCATGCACCGAATAACAATCAGCGACCACGATGGATCTGTTTGGGGCCAGACGATAAATGGAGGGAAAATCCTCCTTCAGGGCTGCATTACCAGCCCAAATATCTTCCCAAAATCTGATCTTATCTCCTTTACCAATAGAGTACCCTATCCTGTTGCGCACTTCCTTACTTGAGCTTAGCAGACTACACTTTGGTTTTTTTTCTTTAGACATCGGCCGGGCATGGGGCAAGCCTAAAGGATTTTGGGTGGAGATTAGGCCTGGCCAGGCACAATGATAGCCCTAGGGCTAGGGCCAATGATGAATAGCCCAGCCCATCACCTTGGTGTATGCCATATAGTATATAGGTATTGGTAATGAACACTATAGAAATTGTATAATAGTGTTTATAGTAACATAAAGAAATTTGATATTTTGGTAACAAATGACGGATGAAAACAGGCACTTAAAAACTATCCAAATTGTGAACTCCAATTTAGATGATGAAAAGTACATTGATGCACTCAGTGTTCGAAATATCGATACTATCGGCCGATATCTCGGCCGATATTATCGTTATCGCACCACTGCGAGACGAAACTCCTCCGATAACACCAGGAAGATACCAAAAATCCAAAACTTCAGATATCGCACGATATTATCGTCAATATCGCGCGATATATCGTCGAAAGATACCAAGTATAAAAAAAAAAACACCAAATATCGTCCGGGACTGTGTCATTATCCCAAAAAAAATTTGGAAAAATTAAAAAAATATATAGAGAAACTTTCAACAGGTGGATTTCGATACCTGTACAAGAGATTTTTATGATCGGAAGCTTCCCTTTGGTGGGCCATTCGAATCAAAGCGTCGTCCGTAGGTTAGTGCAAACAAAATCTCCGATTTGGAAGAGAAATCCATCAAAATCTGGAGAAATCCAAGTATTTAGGCAAAATCCGGCGAAATCCTTGCTGAAATCCGGAGAAATCCTCGCCAAAATCCGAAGATCTGTGAGATTTTGGAGAGATTTTAGGTTCCGGAAGGCCGGAACCCTCTCTGCTTCGAAAAAAAAGGCGTCCGATCCCCTTTTTTTGGAAATCAGGTGGCAGGTGTACCGCACACCACCGAGTTGACTGGTGTGTTGACGTCACCAGGTTTCGTGGGTCCCATCATAAGGTATGTGTTATATCCAAACCGTTCTTCCATTTGGCAAGCTCGTCGTAAGGCTTGAGCCGAAAAATAAGACAGATCCAAAGACCAAGTGGACCACACTGCAAATAGGAGTGGGAGATTAAACGTTTACCATTGAAACCCTTTTGGGGTCACGGGAGTTTTGGATCAATATGATATTTGTTTTTCCTCTTCATCCAGGTCTGTGTGACCTAATGAACAGATTGGATGGAAAATAAACAATATAGTGGGCCCTACGAATATTTTAACGGTGAGAATCAGCCCCACTGCTATTTGTGGCGTGGTCCAGTTGAGCTTTGAATATGGCTCATTTTTGGGCTCATGATCTAAAATGATCTCTCCAAATTCATGAACGGTGTAGATATAATAAATACATTATCGTGGGGCCATGTAACTTTGAACCGTTGGTACCACTCGAGTTGCAGGAGCATCACCGCCTTCTTCGGTAGGAAGCGGGTGTAGTGAGTAGTGTACTACATAAACTCTGTGGGGCCCACCATAATTCATGTATTTTATCCACTCCATCCATCCATTTTACCATATAATTTTATGATTTTTAGCCCAAAAAATGAGCATATCCAAAGCTCAAGTGGACCACACCACAGAAAATGGTGCAAATTAAACATCTACCATTAAAAAAAAAATCCTTGGGAGCCAAAGAAGTTTTGGATCAAGCTGATATTTGTTCTTTTCCTTTATCCATATCTTTGTGATCTTATGAAGTGGTTGGATGAAAAATAAACATCGCTGTAGGCCCTAAGGGAGGTTTCAACAGTGCAAATCATTATTCGTATTGTTTCTTGTGGTATGGTCCACTTGACTTTTGGATAGGTTTCAAATTTGTGCTCAACCCCTAAAATGAGCCGGAAAAACACATGGACTGCATGGATAAACCATGTACATTTACGGTGGACCCAATAAGTTTACTCAGTACTATAGGAGTGGATTAGGTGAGACCCCGCCTCACCCAAGACCACACAACCGTACCGTGGGGCCAACTTGACGTGTGTATTCTGTGTCCACTCCATCCATCTGTTTTTTCAGATCATTTTACAACATGATCCTAATAATTAAGAAGATCCAATTATCAGGTGGACTATACTCAAGGAAGCAGTATTAGTTGAACATGGTACCATTAAAAACTTCCTAAGGTGCACCTTAATTTTTCCTATATTTTATTAGGCATCCAATCCGCTGATAACTTCACATAAGCTTGAATGAAGAGAAAAAACAATTATCAGCATGATCCAAAACTTTTGTGGCCCACTAATGGTCAATCACCATTGTTACCTATGGTATGGTCTGCCCAATTATTGGATCTGCTTCAATTTTTGGATAATGTCATAAAATGATATGGAAAAACAGATGGATGGGGTGGATACTGAATATAGTTCTCTGAGTTCAATAAGACAACGCATAGCTTAGACCCTATACAAAGGAAACCTATTATGTGCACTTTTTTTTTAAGATTTTATGATTTAAAAGTGTGTATTAAGGTCTTTTTTAATAAACCCTGAAGTTTCATTGAAAAATTCAACCATTTTCCCAATGTTTCCCCATATTTCTCAAAAAGTGCGATAAATTATGCGATACAAACGATATATCCCATGCGATAACCGATACGTATCTGTATCCCAAGGGTGCGATACATTGTGCGATACCGATATTTCGAACACTGGATGCACTCATTCAAGTCCATGCATACGGTGGATGATTGGTAGGGCATATTCTTGGTTGATGAATAATCTTATTTGACACGGTTGTATCGTAAAAATTAAAATTAAAATTAATGCTCTGGAAGAGCATTCCAATTCATAAACACGGTCACTAATTGTACACCAATTATACACGTAGGATATATATAACCTATCTTTCACTTATGGGGTCGGGCCTAGTTTGAACTTGATCTTGCTTGGCCCTATCCTAGCCCTCGCCCGAGTCCTAGCCCTCTCGAGCGAGGGCCAAGGACAGGGAAAAGCACGGGGCCTCTTTAGCTTGTTAGGGCATGGTCTGGGCCAAGTCGGGGATTAAGGCTCTAAGATTGGGCAAGGGTCGTCCCAACCCATTGCCACCCCTAGTTGTGGGTAATTTTCTGCTCGCAACCTGCATTTATGCTACCATCGTTATTGATGATGACCTTGATGGGATTTTTTCACATGCACCCCACGCATGGAAGAGAATGGTATAGAGAGGTGGCAATGGGTCGTGTTAGGGCCAACAAGAGGTTGGCCTTGGCTGGTCCCTAGAGCCCCAAGCTCTGACCTTGCCTGGCCCAAGCCGTAACAGGCTAAAGAGGCCCCAGTGGTGGCCTTGTCCCTAGAGGGTCGGGCCAAGCTAGGGTTAGGCCAAGGCTGACCCTGTAAGTTAAAGATAAGTTACATATATGCTTTATGTATAATTGGTTTGCAATTGGCGAGTATGTGTTTATGAATCACCGTGCTCTTCCAGAGTATCAAAGTTTTTATGGCACTTCAAATAAAATCATCCATCAACCAAGACAATGCTTGCCCACTCAATTATCCATAATATGCATGGATTTAAATAAGTGCATCAATGTACTGTTCACCATATAAACCGAGGAACACAACTTGGATAGTTTATAAGTGACTGTGTATCATCCACCACACTCAACCAGAATATCAATGTTCTTCATATTACCATATACACCAGTACAAACACTTTATAGTCTAGATTACTAATACGTAGGTACTATGTAGTATACACCGCAGCAATGAGTTGGGCCAGGTTATTCATTGTTGGTCCTAGCCTAGACCAACCCGAACATTGTGCCTAGAGCTCAAGCCCGAGCCCAACCCTCGAGCCAAGTTTAATAGCCCAAGCCCTAGCCCTTCAAAGTCTAGTCATCCAGGCTGAGTTGGGCAGCTCAACCCATTGCCGCCCCTAATGGTATGTAACCCATATGCATTCTCTTCTTCCTTAAGCAATGTTTGGATGCGCTTAACAAAACAAGATACAGAATTTTCCTGCAATGTCATTAAGCATTAACTCAACATTGCCTACACATGTCTTATTGCTCCTCATTGATAGTCTCCTCGCAAAGGTTGAGATTCTTTGTTGGGCATATAGCTGCAAGGTGGCCCTTGCCTCCACACTAGTACCAAGTGGCATTATTATGACAAACCTTTGATGTCTCTCACATTTCCTTTACCAGCTTAGGACCATTGTTTTGTGGGTCCTCCAGTCATCTCCTATAGTGATCATGGGAGGTCATGAACAACAGCCAGTTCAAGACAGAATACTCCCTAGACCAGTAGCTATTGCATCCATCTGTTTTTATCCAATGCCCACAATGCAATCCAATATGCTTCAACCATTCTCTTCGGTCCACCCCATCTTAAATGTTCCTCTTAGGCCCTCTGGCAATACCGTTCTCGCTTCTAGTCTCATTAAATCACAATGTCAAATCGTAAACTTTTGGTTGTAATTCTCAATAGTCAGTTATCCTATTGCAAATCCAAAGATTCCTTGATTCCCTAAGGGAAGGTCTCTTTGCTTCATCTTCCCCTTCATTTCTTCTTAGTTTGAAATAGGTAGAAGATCACAGCTCCGTAGTTCTCTCACTACCGCATTCCACAATTTTAATGCATCAAAATGTAACTTGACTTCCTCTACCATCTGAAACAATTCAAAATAATTTTCTAATAAATCTACCCACCATTAAATTTTTCAATCTCCACCTTCGCGTGCTTTGTTGGATCTGCGGTGTAACTAGACATAGTCAAGATAATTAAGATGAGGACGTATAGGTGTTGAGATCCTTGCCTAGGTATTGGGGTTTTTTGGGGCAACAATGGGTCGGGTTGGCCTGCGGGTCAATTGTCTGATGCAAGACAATTAACCACTTGCTCTAAAAACTCGAACTGTTAAAGCATGACGAATTAATCCATTTATCTCATAGCCCAGACCCCACATCTCATGGGTTAGGACCTCGGCCGAACCCCCTTCATGGGCCCCAAATCACATGGGTACCGCCTCACACGGGCCGCCCACCCGGAGTGTGCCCCCGCATCCCACAGGCTACTCCACTCGAACCCGGTGTGAAAATGCCCCTGCATTAATGCTCCAACCAAATGGCCCAAAGCAAAGCCAAAACACCAATCTCCATGTCTTCTTGCCTAGACCTCCTCCTTGATTAGAGTGCCAGGAAAGAAATAAATCTAGGATAGTTGCTGGCATCACCTAGCAACCCGAAGTTGTGGCTCTTCATCCTTACTATTAATTAAGTTAGTGCAAATTTATGTTTAAAATGTAGAGATTTATACTTAAATCTATTTAGTTATTGGTTATAATACAACACTAAGCATCCAGGGTTTATAATAGTAACATTCATCATTTTTTTTGTCTTGGCTTCTTGCCAAGCTGATTTTAATAAAGATTATTCACAACCCTACAAAATGAGTTCATCTACCATACTATATTGCGTACATAGTGTATGTATTGGAGTGACACACATTACCCTACCCGTAGCATACCACGTATTGGAGGAGGTAGCATACCACATACCCATTCCCGTACCACGTACCAAAGCGACCCACAATCCAGGGAGCCTTAATAGAGCGGGTTCAAGCCAAGCTAATCTAAACTACCAGTATAGGTTATCAATAAGCTGGCTGAAATGATCTATAGTATCTCTCTTTCCATTAACCTCCACAGATATTACTCGAGTGCTTGTATAGCATTGTTCATCCTCAGTAGATACTAGCTGGGCATTAATTTGACTCAACCGGTCAGGAATTTTCTGTAAAGCATCATTTGGCTTTCTCCTGCATCCCGCTGCTTGGGCATACAGGTTTGAGGCAGATGATCTGTCACACGAGTCAAAGTTTTAGGACATAAGACATGCCCTACCACAGATATGGTCACATACCTTTATGATCAAAATATCCAAATTATTACTTCACAAATGGATGCAGACCTGTAACATTGGGAAGATCTGGTTGTAAATCTAACCATGGATTATCGCAGTTGACAAATCAGAGGATAGATCATGATGAATCATGAATGTTGATGTATAAGATGGATCAATTACGCAACAGATCCAACACAGTCATGCCCAATCAATAGATCTATACACAAATCCACTTACAAGCACCGTCAATAACTAAAATACATAAATATAGTAATGGATGGAGTGAACAATTTAAATTTAGGGACGGGTTTGGGTATGCGCGGTACATATAAAGGTTGGAAGATTTGAGTGGCAAAGATCTAAAGGTCAGGTTGTGTTTCAACCTTGAGACATAGAACCTAAAGGTTGTACAGATATGTAAATGGGTAGGTCTAAGGCTTGGGAAGGTGTAGAATGGAAATTTGTGGGCTAGGAGTGCATCTAAACTTAGATTTTGGGTTGTAAGGTTTGCGTGACTGGGTTATTGGTCGATATTTTTGTGTAAAAGATAGGATGGCAGCTAGATTTTTGGGATTTGACGGATGGGACAGCTCGGGTTTGGGATGAACAAGAAGAGAAAAATGGAAAGGGATTTTTTTTTTTTTTTTTTAAAGGATGAGAAGAAAGAAGACAGGAAGCCTCAATTAAAAAAGCTAACTTGCTCTGGTACCAATTTGATGTAGCCAAGAGCGCAACAATGCTATCACGTCGTAAAAGACCTAGCTACGAAGCTAAGGTCAATGGCCACATCCATGCAACATGCAAGGGAATGAATATTTTCTCAAGAAGAAATGGAAGACTTTTATTCTCAAATGGCATAATGAGACTACACGTCCAACAAGGCCCATCTATACACTAAAACAAAAGAAAGAAATCCCTAATGTTAATGTAAAGATTTGAATAACCTCCTTGCAAAGTAGGGTTTACCTTGGTCATTGCAAGGCTTAAACACAAATAAACATAACACTTGAACTATTATGTGTTTGACAATGTGGTCCCCCATATGTGCTCCTATGGGACCCCCACGTGGGACATACGAGAAACATATGTGATTAAGTCTAACAACATGTGGGACTGTATATCTTCTTGAGCTATATGACTTCACGTTGCCATGTTCCATTTCTTGTTTAGGGCCTGTTTCCTATGAAATGCAAAGTAAATGAGCCATTATTATCATTTCCAGGTATTTGTTTGAACAGGAATTATGGCTCATAGATCAAGAGTCAAATACACTTGTAAAGGAAGTAGGTGAAGTAAATTGCAATCATTATATTTTCACATTATAAAACTACCATTTTTACAATGATTTCAGGGTGAAACAAACAATGTAGCAAAATCAGAATTGTAATCAAATGTAAGTGACATCACCACACAATCACAAGGGTAAATAATCATTAGCCGTTTACAGCCATTTACCATTGTAATTGGAAAACCAAAGAGGCCCATAATAAACAAAGACATACAGTCATATAGAGCATAATGCAGTTTAAAAAAACCATCTCTCGCAAGTCATTGCTTTTACTGATTAACCATCTATGTTTTTCATCCAATATCAGCATAGCATTTTATTCATAGCTTATAAAACCAGCCACCGATCTTCCAACTGATGTTTTGAGAAAGCGTTCGCAGTGAATTTTCAAATTTCAGGTGTTGGTAAAAAATTAAAGATTTACACCCAAAAAATCTCAAAACAAAAGATCTATGCACTCAAGAAGCTACAATTGTAAGAGGGGCCTGCTAATGGCAACTCAAAACGGTAGGATCTTTGATACTGCTTTCCCCATGCATGCCAATTAATCAGGTGTGTGCACTATTCAGGCCATTCATCAGGTGGGCCCAACATGGTGTGGCCCAAGAATCAGGCCCACCTGCTCATCAGGTGGGTGACATGTGTGCAATTGATGTGGTCCATTGATTGTTTACTCTAACCATCCACTTTTTCAATCAGGTGTGACTGAAAACTGGACACACCCGATTTCAGGCCACATCACAGTAATGGTGGGGCCCACCTGATGAACACTTTATTCTGGCTACTAACCATCATGTTCACAATCAAATGTCTGACCATCGCATTTTATCATCATAAGATCAAATGATCAGGTGCCTAGAATATTGGCCGTCCGCCCAACAACAAAAAGCGTAAAAATGCTGTAAATTTTTCAATTTAACAGGAAACTGATTGAACAGATGGACAAAATCAAGGCATCAACTACCCAGTTACACATCAGAGGAGATCCACCAACCTGGAAAAAGTCAAGTTCGGCAGCATCAGACAACAGCTCCACTAAGAGACACGGCCAGTCAGTCACTGAATTCGCAAGGGACCGCGAGAACCCACCAGTGCGGTTCAAGTGGGCCACCGCATTCGCCCGCCATGCCTGGTGAATCCCAATCACCTCCTTCGCAAGCCGCAGTGACAGCGCAGCCTCCCTGTAGTACGCCTCCTCCTCGCGGGTGGCAGCAGCAACCTTCCCCTCGAGCCCAACCAACACATTGCTGGTGTCGCGGGTGTGAGAATCCGCTCCGAGGGCGAAGATGGCCCGTGACCACAGGACCGACGTGGGGGCGCTCCCGTCCTTCCCGCCCCTGGAGCGGATGATGCGACGGAGGGCGGTGTCAATGCCGTGCCATTTGTTGAGCGTGGAGAAGACCTGGTGGCTCCCAATGCTGCCGAGGCGGACACCAGCGTGGACCATCGACTCGAGGCAGCGTTCAAGCTGGGCGCAGAGGGAGAGGAGGGAGGGTGCGGGACCACCAGAATGAATGGTGCACCATGAGGACCACGGAATATGGTGGTCCTGCGGCTGCTGGTCTTGGGATGGTAGACCGAAGTCCACGTAGCCGGTAAGATGGGGCGGCTTGTTCCAGTCATCAAGCAATCCTATAGAAAAAAAATTTAAAAAATTTAAATTAAATTAAAATTAAAAATGGAAGTGAATCTGATTTATTGATAGATAGAGCCATTGATTTAAAGTTTTGGAAATGGAATGATGAAAAGGGGAGGTTTCTTACTACAACGGAAGAGGGTAGTCTTTCCAACGCCGCGAGGGCCATGGACGATGAGGGGCTGGTGGACCCTATGGTGTTGGGCGTGGTTGTTGAGGATGGTTTCTAGCAATGGCCTGGGAATGATCTTCCAAGCCTTCCCCATCTCTCTCTCTCTCTCTCTCTCTCTCTCTCAAATGAGCAGAAAGTGAGAGATGGGTTTTCAGGGGTTTTCAGGGGTTTTGTTTTCTTTGAAGGGGAGTTTTTTGATACTCTGGAAGAGTGTGATGGTTGACACACAGGCACTGGGGAATTGTGCACTTGGGATGCAGTGACTCCATTTAAAATTTTAACTGTTCAAATTGCGGGGCCGACTGTGAATGGGTCATGTTGCAAACTTTTGTTTGGTTGAAGGATCCTAACCTCTGACTGATGTCCGTTCGTTTTTCTCACTTAGGCCATGGATAACGTGCACCGTTCCGTCACAACTCAATTTGGGGCCATCGATTTCTTACAGGAATCCCCTCTAACCTGAACTATGTGGGGCCCTCCGTGATGTCCATATCACACCCATTCTGTCCATCGATTGCGCTCGTTTGCATTGGGATGTGATCTAAAAAAATCAGGACGACCATCCAGTGACCACATTTCAGAAGAAGGCTGGCTGCGAGATTAGGAGCATGATCCTCTCGCTTCTTTAATACTATTTATACCATTTGCTACCAATGAGGATTTGCTTTTTGCCTTTTGGTCTCATACAGGTTGTTGGATTTGTAATAACGGAAAACATAAATTCCTGGATGTATGATAGATTTTTATTTTTATTTTCCTTTGAGATAGTTAAAGGAGTTCAATGGAATTCTTTCATTCCATCCGACTAGCGATCATTGATGCTAGGAAAATTATTTCATTTGTTGAGTTGGCCACGCCATGAGAAACAGCCCGGATTGAATGTCTACCATTGAAACCTTCTTGGGTCACATAAGATGGCTGGTATTTGTGTTTTACTTTTGTCTCCATGAATAGCTGTAATTATCTTATATGATGGTAGTAATGTTGGGTTGTGCTTAAGAGTTGTCTATATTCATATATATGTACACACACACACACACGGTGTATTTATTAAATTATCAATGATTGGAATTGTTTACACCCATTCGTACTTGCACCCGAGGGGATTTAGGTCTAAATTTTATTGGGTGTTATGCATTTTGTCATTGATATAATTGTATTGGCTCTTATCATGCCCTTTAAGGGAATAAATAGTCACATACCACGTGGTTACGATCAACATGCCCAATACGCCTATAAAAGATCCACCGAGCAAGCGTATCTTATTTACAAAATAAGTGACCTTGAGTCAAGAGATAGGATTGTCCAATCAAATTCAAGAAACCCAAATTGAGTTAGTGATCCTGGCAACCAACTGCAATTTAAAAAATGCCACGGTAATGATAGAACCCAAGGTAAAAAGCCAACCCATATATGGTCCTAAACCATGATCGTAAATGGATGGTTGAACTTATCTCACATCATGTTCTATACGATGATCAGAATCAAGATAATAGAAGAACTAGATCCAACCTAGTCTAATAACATATCGGTATCAGGGTGTCAAATCCTATCTCGCTCCATACCATTACGTTAGGGACGGCTAGGAATAAAAGCAACTTGATCTGGACCGTCCAACATCTCGAGGTTGATTAGGTGGGCCATCAACAGAGTAAGAATGAAATTATGTACCTGAAAGCCCGTACATGGGATACGGAAGCCATGTTCACTTGTATCTTCAATTTTTATTTCCTAAGGGTTCAATCGACTATATAACACATGGACTTACATGATTGACAAACAAGATAAACAAATCAGTGCATCAACAATTTCTACCTATATTTGAATCGGCACTCAAAAACCAAGTCCATTCATTTCTTAGTCGAGGTAAGAAGTCACTCTATTAAAATCATCCCAAATTTGTGTGGATTATATACGCCTCTTAAGCTATTCATCTTATATGCTCTACTATGAAGGAGGGATCGACTCATGGGAGCCGTTAGTTGATTTGGAGATTTTAAGTGTGATTTTAATATGTTCCACATAGTTTGTCCCACCCCAAGTCTTCAATTGAAATGTTTTTTATTGATATTGTAATGATTTAAATTACATTACTCTCTTAATTTGCTCCTTGAAAAGGGCTTTAAGGATCCATGGTAAATGTGTGACGGTACACCTGATGGACTGGTTGGATTTGATGCATGATCCTCCCACACAGCACTCAGTAAGCAGAAGTAGACCACACATTCCCAGTGGGGTCATGCAGCACAATCCTTTCTCCCACCTGGAGGAAGCATTGAGTAAACCCTATGAGCCCACCGTGAAGTGTATGTTTTATCCCTGATGTTGATCTGTTTTCCAAGTCTGTTTAGGGCATTATCTCACCATTGAAACATGTCGAAAGTTCAAGCAGACTACACCACATGAAACATTGAGAACTGAATGTCAACAGTTAAAAACTCCCTGAAGGCATAAGTTTTTGATCAAGCTAATATTTGTGTTTTACTTCTATACAAGTCAACATGACCGTGAGTTTTGGTCCAACTAGCTGGGCATTTAATGAAAAAGTTCCCCATTTTGTACAATGCATACACCTATATTGAGGAATTTTAGAATGCATGTCATAGTTATGTAAAGTGACATATGTGTTAAGATCTAAGCCATTCATCAGTTAGGATCCACTAAGGAGAACTTATATGCTAAAAACTAAGAAACTACACTTTTAAGAAAAGTATAAGTGTGCATGTTAAATCTAGATTGTTGGACTGTTTTATTAACAACCCACTATTTTCATAAGTATTTGACATGTTTGATCATAAGATCATCAAAATATTTTTTGCTCCTAGCATGTTGATAATGCAATTTATCTAATGCACGTATCTAATTTTGAGTTTGATGGTCCAAATCTATAATAGGTGTGTAGTCTACCATACATTTACTCTCCCCTTACATGTCTCTTCCCAAATATGTGGGATAACGTTTGGATGACCTTCTTAAGGGCAATGGGGCATTGCTTTCCCAAACTTATAAAGAAAGACTTCATGTGGAGTAGATCCACCACGTCTATCGTGCGAACTGCCTCATATTTGGACGGGGGCTCAAAACTAAGGTCGATTCAACGCTCGATTGGGCTACACCATGGTAAATACTTAAGATACAAAGTCCCACTGTTAAAATCATCCAAATTGTGTATAGCCTAATGACTTGTATATATGGTATGTTTTACAAAAAGTAATGCTTGTGATGGCTCAACCTATTAGACGAGTTGGATGTCATATTTACATAGAAGGTTGGACGAGATGTGTTGGCTGGATATTAAACGATACTCCAGCCCGCTGAACGTGGACTTTTTTAATTGGAAAAAAGAATTTCAACGGACGATCTATCTTAATTTTTTTAATGGGGCTCATCTTGATGTGTATTTGTGATCCACTCCAACCATTGTATGTGTAATCTTATATCGGGCACATAACATAAAAATCAATTCCACCTATGATTCACGTTGGGCACACCATAGAAAATAGTTGAAATAGAGACATCCACTCTTGATTTTTATAGGGCCCACCATGGAGATTACACTAAATCTACTCACATCATTAGATGCCATACTAAAAATTAGGCCTAGGGACAAAATTTAGGTCTATCCATCTTTCAAGTAGGCCACGCCAATGTAAATAGTTTGGAGGGTGAGCTTTTCTTTATAAAGTATTTTTAGTTGTGTGGTCTACCTAAAGCATGGATGGGCCAGAATCTTGAGCCCTAGGTGTAAAGTGACGTAGCCTATCAGATGTTCGGGGTAGATTTAAAATTAACACCATATTTGGCTTACCCGAACGGGCAACTCTTTTCCAAAGTTGCGTTTAAATCACTCCTCTACCGGCATTACGAGGATTAATTATCAAAACAACGCCACATCTATGCCAGCATTATGAGCATTAATTATAGCTTTAAATTACACCAAATAACAATGTCTTGGGAACAGTACCACACGGACTCCACCTCGGAATTTTTACGGGCCCACTCTTACTTGTATGTAAGATCCACTCCGACCATTAAACGTGTAACCCATTGATAGAATTATAGCAAAGAAATCAGGCTAATCAGTGATTTAGATGGGCCACACCAATAGCAACAATTAGGAGAGAGACATCCACCCTTGATTTTTATAGGGCTTATCGTAACAAAACAATGAAATCCATTCCAGCCATTAGATATCACACAAAAATTAAGCCTCAGTCCCAAAAATCAAGTCCATTTATGATTCATGTGGGCCACATTGATGGAAATAGTTTAGAGGGTGAACCCTTCCATGTACACTATTTTCAATCATGTGATCCATATGCACTAAGGATGTGAATGAAATTTGAGACCTTGATCTAACATGGGGTGACATACCTAATGGACGAGGTTGATTTTACATTAACTTAATGATGGACCCACACAAACCTAGCCCTTTTCCATGCCAAAATGGAATTAGTCTACTGTAGAAGCATTTACTTACATTAATTAAGAGAATTTTCTTTTCATTAAATGCATGGCTAGTTGGACGAAAATGCAACGTCCAACTAGCCATGTGTGAGCATTTCTTGCTTTCTCTCTCTCTCTCTCTCTATATATATATATATATATTAGACTTCCTTAATTGCATTTATGTAGAGAAAAATACCACTTTTAGTGTATCAATGGTGGAGGTCATTATCTCCACTGTTTTCTGTGGTGTGGTCAGCTTGAGCTGGATACGCAATTTTAAGTTTATGCTCTAAAATGAGCTAAAAAAATGGATAGACACCGTGTATAAGATACATTCGTCACCATTTGCCGACAGGGTTTGCAAAGTACGGTATCTCTCTCTGGCTCTCTCGCCCACTACTCTCTCCGCGTGCATTGCACGTGCTTTATCTTCTAGTCTTCCGAAACGTGATCTTCTCGTTCGCAAGGCTCTATCTTTCCAAAGAGCAGTGGGAGAGAAATACCAGACAAAAGCCGAACACGGCAGCGATGGCTGCACTTCAAAGCTCCATGGCTGCACTTTCTCTTTCCTCCAGTTCGTTCTTGGGCCAACGCCTCTCCCCCTCTCTCTATCCTGCGCCTGTAAGCGTTCTACTCACCCTCTTTCTCTCCATTTTTCTACTCCGTAATGCGTCTGTCTTTCTGTGACTGTATCCATTACAAGCAAATTCGTGCAAAATCTCTTACTTTTTTGGTTGGTTTACGACTTGGGGTTTTTGCTCAAACTTATAAAGCTTTGAACTCATGAAAATTTCAATTGGGTCTTTCTTTTTTGTTCAAATTTTGTTATCTTCTTGAAACAATTCAAATGGGTTTTGGGTCTTTGAGTCGATGGTGGCATAAAACCGAAGAAATGTTTGTTTTTGTAATTCAAGGTAGAAAACACAAATGGTAGAACTTACAGAGATGTCGTCAATCTAAAACTCACAGGTAGACAAAACTGTAAAATCATGCCTAAAACCTCAAAAATCACATGGTGTGGCCCACCTTAGTTTTCGAATGGCCTGATTTTTGGGGTGTCCATTCATCCTGGTGGGGCACATCTTCCGAATAGATTGGATGGCATATACAAAGCACAGTGTTCCCACACACTATCTGGAAGGCTTTTCACGGTGGGCGTCACCATCCCGACTGTTCCCTATGGTGTGACACATCCAAATTTTGGATTGGCCTGATTTTCGGGCAGCAATGAAACCATGATGGCCCACACCTGATGGACGGATTGGATGCGACACACGCATTGCAGTCCACACATGTCTATTGCGTTGGATGAGATTGAGTGAAGTTGAAATGAAGCAAGAATTGAGGAAGAGAATGTGAAGGAGATCCAATTTATGATGAATGGGATGCCAAGGAAGAAAACACGCTTGTCAGGCATGTTGAGAATTTGGATCTCAACAAAGGCCCTGATCTTTGATCCATTACTAGAAGAAGGCTACACAACCATCGATGACAATGACCACAACGGCACATCATGCCATGTAACTGTCAATATACTTGGAGATATCTGTGAAGAAATGTCCTTGCAAGCCAATCAACGAACAACACAACATGGTTGCATGAGAAATTTCCACAATTATAGGCATTACCCATCAACAGCGAAAATGAGTGAAGAATCAATCCACAATGAGAAATATCAAATCACACAACTGATGATATACATGATTGCAACCATCCATCATTAAGATTGTATGTTTATGCCTTGATTTAAAGATACTCATGGAATGAAGCTCGAGGGCAAGTACCATTCAACCAGGGGAGGATGATATAGCGCATGCAAGTGGGACATATGAATGGAAACTTTCTTCAATTCCTTCCCATTTCGTGCAATTATCTTGCTTTAGCATCAGTTCTCTATCTTTCCACATCATATTGGCATTAGAGTTATTAAACTGGTTCACATGCATGTTTCTCCATTCAATTTTAGACGATTAACATAGAGCATTCCATGTGTAATGGAATCGGAGTAAATAAATCGATTCATGTATGCCTTCCTCCAGTCAGTTAAGATGATAGTGTAGACTATAGAGTCTGTTATGTCTGTATAGTGGCATTTTCATGATTAAATCAATTTATGTACACATACCCTATGTACATTGGTAGTAATCAGACTGATTCTCTCTTTCCTTGGACATTGTTGTACTAAGTTACATAAAATGGTATGATCATCAAGAAACAAGCCTGAGTTTAGGGTTTTGTGAAGTGTAGCTAGCAACAAATGTCAATTCCATTTGAGCAGGTGCTTTGTTATTCAGGCACAAATGGATTTCGGTGGCTGTTGGGTGAAAGATGGAACCCTCTCTTCTCCATCTACTTTTAGGCTACTTATCGAAAGGTGACGAGCTTCCAGTTTGGAAGGTTTTTAGGGCATCTCCCATCCATGTTGGGGACCACCAGGCAAATGATTCGATGCATCATGTCTTTTTAATTACTCTTCCATGATTATCGATACACAGATGCAGAGCAGATGGCCAAAAATTTGGATGGAGGAACAAAATCAGGAGTTGTAATGAAGAGAGATGTATTGCTTTAGGGACTGTTGAATGGACCATACAGAGTTGGAAGCACATGTGGGGCTGCCATAAGTTTGTGAAAAATCTATGAGAGGTGAAATGGAAGATGTCTCTAAAAAGGGTCCATGTAATGGCCAAGGTTGCAGTTGTGTCGCATGGCCATTTCAGCATGGAGAAGAATAATCTGCAATTTTTGGAATTCTACCTTCAGTGGGATTTTAAAAGCTGTGAAGTGTGGCTCTTTTGTGTTGTATGGTAAGGAAAGAGCCGTATTGTATCTGCATGAGTTTTCTTGTTTTTTGGAAATTCTACCAACATATTAATCCCAGCAAGAAGATAAGATCGTTGAAATGGTCCCTTTCTCAGCTCCCTATGTATGTATGTGGGCGCGTGTGTGTATATATATGTGTATGTATGTATATGTGCATCATTTTCCGTGTAGTACAGTGTCTAGAGGGATATGAAGCTGAAGCAAAAAAAGTAAAAAATAAAAAAATAAAAAATAAAAATAAAATCATGAATCATGGGCTACTTTTATTATTGCAATATTCTCACAATTCAGTGATCTTTTGTACCATGCATCTTGATGCATGATATCATGAATGTTTTGTGTTTCTTTTCTCCATCCGTCTTTGTCATGCCAATACACCTTTAACATGTGGCATGTTTCACATGCAGGTCAAGTTCACAGATCAGCCATGTCTGATTGTAATGAAGGTGGGTGCATCAAATCCTTCCCTCAGCCAAGTCCACAGATCAGCCGTGTCTTCTATTGTACATGTTCAGAAATAGTTACACCCGTTATCTACTTTAGTAGACGGAATTGACAGATTTATCTCCTTGTCTCTTATGCATTATGGGTGTCTTTTATAAGTTTCTGGCATGATGGTAGTTTGTCCAATCTGAAAGCTGGATAGTTCATAATGAAAGCCGAGGGACTGTTTGGGTGTACCCCAAAATGCAGATGGGAGAGTCAATGATTCACAGCCTCTATTATTTGATTCTCATTTTAGTACATCCTGCCTTTCACATTTTGATGGATGCACTATACATCCCACTTTCTAAATATGTGGATGTTCAAATGCCGCTGTCTTTATTCTGGGGTCCATCCAAACAGCCCCTAAATGTCTAACATTTGTTTCGATTTTCTATGCAGCTCAAGAGATGGGAACGTAAAGAGTGTAAACCAAACGGCCTTCCTGTAATCCATAAGATGCATGTTAAGGTAGGAGACACGGTGAAAATCATCTCAGGCCGTGAGAAAGGTAAAATTGGAGAGATTACTCAGGTTTTCAAGCATAACAGCACCGTGATTATAAAAGACATGAACTTGAAGACAAAACACATGAAGAGCCGAGGAGAGGATCAGCCCGGTCAAATTGTCAAGGTTGGTTGGATGCTTGATCCATTCGATCATCTTTATTTAGGGTGTTCTTGGATGCATACTTCTAAAACTCTGAATTGACTTGAAACACGGATGAGTTGACTCAGCTTGGCGAGATTTTGAGCTGATTCATTGGGAAACTTGGTTTTGAGTGTGACTCCGCCCTGACTCGGCAAGACTTGTTGAGTTGACTTGCTAAGTCGCTTGACTCGACTTGACTCTAGCCGAGTCATTCACTCTGACTCATCCTATCAAAGGTGTTTAATATGTTAAAATAGTAAGAAAGGAGCAGACTAGGAATCGAACATATAACCTCTGCAAGATAAGTAGACAGCCTCAACCAGCTAGCTACACAGTCCTTTTCTTGCCTGTTTTCTTATTTTGGTATAGTTAGCAGATATAACTACTTTCAATATTCTTTACGATTCATAATGTTTTGATTTATAATTATTAAATATCAAATTCAGTTGGGTTGATTCTTGGACTTGATCCAACCCAGATGCACATCGAGTGAAGTCGAATTTTTGGGTTTTTGAACTATGCTCGGAAGCACTATCTAATCGAATTGCGATTGTTAAATAAAGCAGAATGATCAAATTTTAATTTCCTTGCTGTGCATTCGTTTGGGAGACTTGGCTGCAAATTACAATTTTGTTACATTCAAACATAAATGCAACCTACAATTTGACAGCTACTTCCACACTGAATACTAGGAAACATGAATAAGACGTTTCCTCTTGATTAAATTGCATGTTCACAGTTCAAATTCACTTGTGCAGATGTGCATCCAAACACGACCTTTGTTCATTTTGTAAAATCATCTAAATTTTCTTTCTTTTGTTTTTGTTTTTGGTTTTTAGAATCTTTATTCAGCGCTCCCTAATTGCTTGGTTTGATTGCACTCCAAGAGGGCTGTTTTTGCATGTAGATGCTATTTCTCCAAGTTTGTGTGTTTTGGTTACCATGTTGGTTCTCAATCAATCAATCATCATCATCATCCTATTTGTGTGAACCGACTCAGCTAATCTGTCCGTGGCAAACAAACATCGCCAGCTTCTCTCAGTCATACCTGCTAATAGTAATTAACGAGCATTTAAGTTTAAATGAATAATGTGATGCCCCAAAAAAAAAAAAACTATCATTTTTTATTCAATGGGGCCCACCTTTTGCTCCATCATGGGATGGGCCATGCCCTTGTATCTCCTCTCTAATGATCCTACGCGTCAACTCTTGGATTGCAAATGGTGGACAATTGAAGGCAATGGTCCAGATTTGGAGGGCCCAGTTGTACTGATTGGATCATCTAATGGGGAAGATTTGTGGGGCAGCTCAACACCATGATGAACTGCCATGCGAGATGTTTTGTTTGCCAAAACGTGGCTGAACTAGTTGCTCGATTGAACATTTGATCTTTTTCATTCTTGTGAATATAGCAGGAGATCAAGCTTGTTCTTATAGTTTTCCTTTCTCTTAATCAGTCGTGACCAAGCACTTCGAATCTGGTTGTAACAGATCGAAGCACCCATTCACAGCTCAAATGTGATGCTGTACTCAAAAGAACAGGAAGTAGCAAGCCGGGTGGGCCACAAATTCCTCGAGGACGGGACCAAGGTTCGTTACCTCCTGAAAACCGGCGAAATAATTGACAACAAGGAGAACTGGAAGAAGGTACCTGAAGAGGTGAAAGAAGCTGAGGCAGCAGCCGTTTGATTTGGGTGAGACTGCCTTCATGCATGTAGTTTTTTTTCTTTGCCTGTATTTTGCATCACCGGCTCGTCCTTGCTAGTAACAGATGTTGTAATTTTGTTTGAATCACAGCTCTCATTTGAAGCATTTCACAAGAAAACGCCTCTGTTTAGCTATGCTTTCTCTAGGCTAATATGAGTTGATCAACCTCTCCTGTAGGAATGGAAAACGTGACCGAAACAACTTGCATGAAATCCACCCCATCCATCAAGTGCATTGCCACTTATTTAGCCTTGATACAAAAAATAAAAAATAAAAAAAATTCTGTCTGATTCAATACGGTGTGCCATCCTGTAAAATATTATGCATAAAAACCTCTAAATTCACGTGGAATGGTCCATGGGAGTTTTGGAATACTGTTATTCTTCGGTTATCCTTTCATCCTAATGAGTCACACCGGATGAATGGATTGGATGGCATGTAAATATCATGGTGGACCCTATTGGGTGGGGCCTACCTGAGTTCTAAGTGTCATGATTTTTGGGTTCCAAGGTGAACACGAGGCAGCGTACCTTATGGACGGGGTGGATGTCATGAAAATTCCACCCATGTGGCTCTTGGTGCGTTTTGGTTTTGAAAATATGGCCGAGAAAGCGAAATAAATGAAAAACTAAATATCAAAATTTGCTTGAAGCATGTATCAAATACACTTTTCTTGAAACGTTGGTCGCCCATTCTCATTGGTATGACATTGTTGATGGGTTGCTAGAAAATTATTTTCATATCAAAGCTCTGTGTGCAATAATCATGAAGAAACCATGATAGTAACTCAGGTACACAGTTTTACTTTTGCCCCACTTTGAGTTCTCACAGATAGAGATTCTAAACAGAGGAGTTTGGTCTCTGAAAAAAGCAATGTTTTATTTGATTTATCCTCACTTTTTATTGGGTTTTATAGAAAATAAAAGGTTGTGCATTTTTAATAAGAGACAATTTTTAACAGTCATTTCTATAATTGTTTAAAACAGTGATGTTCATTAATGAAGGGATGTGACTCAACTGAAATTGACTGATCCAATTATTTCTCATGGCTGAATGACGTAACGCTCACAATTTGCTGGTCAAAACTTTGCAATAGTCAAATTCTGTTGGCTGATCATTAAAATGGTTGATATTGCGATGCAAAGTGCGCTACTAGTGTGTCTATAGCCTCACTGTCCACACCTTGCACATGCATTCCAGTGCCGTGCATTGGGACACGCAAGCTAGCCTTCTTCTCTTTATAATCTCTATAATCTTCGAGTAAGAATATTGGAGAATTCAAAGCTTGTAAACTCCTTTCGCTATTTCTCGCTAAGATAGGCAGATACGTTGGGTATCGACCGTATATGACTTAATTCTAATAAGATCGGTCTCCTATTTAGCCACTTGCACAATATTGCTTAAGATTATCAAGTGATAGTCAGAGGGTACGGTTCGTCCTCTGAAAATGGGTCACACCTCTGCCTTACGTATGAAATGACTTTCTTTATTCAATACAGATAAAACGAAAATGAAATTTTTACAATCAGCCACGGAGAACTACAAAACGCCTCTCTAGATGAAGAACTTTTCTTGATACTCGAAATGAATGTAGTGTATGAGCATAGACTCGGATTACATCTAAAGTTAACGGCTACTTTGATTACTGTTATGAATTACACAAAAAAATGTAAATAACCGATAAAATAAGAATTATATTAGGAAATGTAAAAGACATAAAATGATTACACTAATGAATTTAAATGATTGATAACTGATAACTGAAAAGATAGATTTAGTTTGGTTTTGTTTGGTTGGTATAAGACGATTTCTTTTACTGAATTCTCTTGCTATTTATAGTCTTAACCTAGCCATTTGGATACTTCTTACGTTCTAACAGTTGTTATAATCGCTTCAACACTACTGACCTTGTATATGCTTTTCACGTTCTGATGGTTGTTGTAACCGTTTCAACATTATATGACATTTTGAAAACTTCCCTTTAAACTTGCCACATATCCTAGTAATCACTCCAGGCCTTCTTGCTAACTCAACTACATTTCACTTGGCCACTTGATTGATCTCTTAGATGACTCTCAACACTTGGTTTATTTTTGAATTCATTTCAACTGCTTCTTATTTTATTATCCTGTCAGCTGTGATACCGTAAAATGCACTTAAAGCATCATTTTAGATTTTAAGTGTGATATATTTTTTCATTGTTGTAACACGTCTCATTTCCAATTGAGTTTCCCAAGAAGAGTCAGAAATATGGTACAACATTGTCCTCCACATTGCTTTGCCTTTGGTAAAAGGTGAATGTGATGTTAATTTATTGTTTGATGCAGGAAGTATGATTTCTCAACATTGTAAAAACATCAATTTTTTACCATCTTAGTCGAATTCGACCATCTTGATTGGAAAAGCTGGCCGACTTAGTCGAACTCTGCCATCTTGGTTGAAAAACAGCAAATTCAACCATCTTGGCCAAAAAACGACAAATTCAACTGTCCTGGTCAAATTATGTTATCATAATAATAATAAAAAACGGCATATTCGACTATCTTGATCAGACTCAACCATCTTGCTTGTGAGATAACAAATTCAGTCGTCTTAATCAAACTCGACTATCTTGATAAGAAAATATCAAGGTCGGCCGATTTAGTCGAACTTAGCTATCTTTATTGAAAAATGACAAATTCAATTATTTTGGGTGCCAAACTTGTGATGTTGTTCTTGCACGGCCAATGCACAATGGATATTTATGGCAACCAAGTAATTTAGGGTCTCATCGAGCATGCCAAGAGATGTTGTTGTTCTTACACGACCGGTGCATAATGTATATTTATGGCAATCAAGTAGTTTAGGGTCCTATTGGGTGTGCCAAGAGATGTTGCTGTTCTTACACGGCCAGTACACAATGGATATTTATGATAGCCAAGTAGTTTAAGTTTCTACCGAGTGTGCTAAACTTGCGTTGTTCTTGCACTACTGGTGTACAATGAATATTTATGGTAACCAAGTAGTTTAGGGTCCCACTGGATGTGCTAAGATATGTAATCTGTTATTACATGCTCGGTGCACAATGGATATTTATAGCAACCAAGTAGTTTAGGGTTCCATTGGGAATACCAAACTTTTGTCGTGGTTTGATTTCAAATTTAATCGCGTGATTAATATAGGCATGCCATAATTGAATGTGTGGCTCAATTCAAACCGAACCACTACAACCCCAAGCGTGAAGATAAGTAGATACGTCGGGAATCGATTGTATATAACCAAGTTGTAGTAAGATTGGTCGCCTATTAGCCACTTGCACAGTGTTACTTGAGATGATCAAGTGATAGTCAATGGGTGGGGTTCGTTATATGAAAATGGGTCACAACTCTGCATTTCGTACGAAAAGGCTCTCTTCAATACAAATAAAACAATAAGTTCGGAGAACAACTGCAGAACGCTTCTCTCGATAGAGAACTTTGCTTGATAGTTTAACTGAATCCAACATAAAAGCTTCGACCCAGATCACAACTAAAGTTAACAACTACTTTAATTACTGTTATAAATTATATCAATGAATGTAAATAGCATGTAAAGTGAGGATCAAACTAGGGAATGTAAATGACTAGTGAAGATAAAAGGACTACAATAAGGAATATAAATGAGTGGTAACTGATAACTGAAAAGATAAATTTAGTTTGGTTGGTATGAAATAATTCCTTCTACTATTTAATCTTAACTTGGTCATTTGAATATTTCTCACGTTCTAATGGTTATTATAATTGCTTCAATAGTATTGACTTTATAGATGATTTTTATGATCTTACAGTTGCTATAATCGTTAAAGCACTACATGACTTTATAGAGACTTATTTCTAAACTTGCCACCTGTCATATTAATTGCTACATACTTCTTTGTTGACTCGATTATATTTTACTCGGTCGATTGGTTGACTTCCTGATGATTGTCTGCCACTTGATTTACTCTTGAACTTCTTTCATATGCTCATTATCTTATCATCCTATCAATTATAGTGATTCTTTAAAAAAAAAAAAAACCACTCTCAAAACATCATTGAAAATTTTTAACATACTGTATCTTTTCCTTGCACCGTCATAAATAATCTGCAATAACAACATTAAGACTTACAATATTCCCCATCTTCATTACACTCATCCTTCCTTTCAATTATGCAAATTGTAGTCCAACCCCTGTATCTACAGGGCTACAATCCCATGGTTAAGATCGTCCTACAATGAAATATTTGAAATAAATTACATCAATCGTGTGACACGTCAGTTCAACGATTACCAAACTCCATGGTCCAACACGCACCAAAATCAAACAGGCGGATGGCTCATAAAAAATTCAGGGTGTAAATATCTGTTAACTTTTCAAATTTCAAACCAGACAGATTTTAGTCGACCTCGTTTTGCTTCTGCTGCGGCTCAGGACTCACCCACTTGCATTTGTTGCCTCATGGGGCCCACTTGCAAATATGTACAGGTAATCAGAAGCGTCCATCTCGCCGGGAACTATTTTTCATACCACGTAATAGAATAATATCTCCGACAAAAACTAGTACTCTTCGTTGATTTATATTGGTTTTCAATCCGAGCCATTGAAGTTTTATTATCAACTGTCCCACATTTAGCTACACATCAATGGTCAGAATTATCCATTTTACGTAAGGCTATCATCTTATCATGTTCTATCCAGCATCCAAACATGGACATTTACTATTATCCGTCCATCCCTGCATGTGGGCCCAGTGGAGTGGCACTTGTTACTGATCCTGACTCATGAGTTACCGTACAGGCAAAACGAACTCCTTCTATCCTCTCCGCGAAAATAACGGTACCCGCTTTTTTTCGCTTTACGTCGACAATTTAGGCTGTTTTTACCCTTCTTTTTTTTAAAAAAATTTCTTTAAGGAAGACTGATTGGCGCGTCTCAATTAAGGAGGCGGTGACGTTTTGTTATACATAGGTCGAGACCACAGCCGTTGGATGTGCGGTCATTTCTTGATGGTCTAAACCGTTTCCACGATGGGTGGAGTTTGTCAACGACGAAGCGGAGTAGGTGATGGCCCCAAACATCACCTGTGGATCTCATCTTGATGTGTGTTTTATATCTGTTCATTCATTTTGCTAGCTAATTTTAGAACATGAGTAAAAAAACATCGAGAACATACTTGATAAGGGGAAAGCATAACGGCGTGTTTGGTGGATGAAATAAAATGGTATTGAATTTTATTAGATGGGATTAATATGGTTGTTGCACAATATATGTTTGAGATAAAATTCTTGCAGCACCTTGATTCATGACTCAAGTGGTAGGCTGAGTGAAAGATACCTCATTTCCTGGTGGGGGTGAAAATCCCCATTGGGACCAAATGCAATTCCATACTACTTAATCCATTATTTGGCATCACGGATGCGAGGGGATTCTGATTGTTTCATAGCAAAGTAAATGGGGTTTCAAATCCCTCAGCGAGCATTACATCTAGAATCCTTTCAAAAATTGCATGTGTAACATGTGTGCCACTATAGTTTTGGGCAAAGCATCTATTTCATCATGTTTATTGCAACCATTGGGTGAAATATTACATACATTACTAATTGGAGATATTAAAGTTGATTTATTACTTAAATTAAGACTCTTATATATATGCTATGCATATCTACTTTGGATTTAAAGTTGATTTCCAAGGTGCCAAACACAACAGTACGATTTCAAAACCAGGGGTTTTAAATCCATGCTCCCAAACAGGCCCGAAGTATAACTTAATCTAAAACTTTTGCGGCCCAATAAATTTTTAATTGTCAACATTCGATCACCACTGGTATCCAGTGTCTGGTCCACAAATAATCGGATGAACGGCATCAATAAAACATATATATCAGGGTCCACCCTAAATTGCTAACTCCACCTGCCTGGATGATCTTGCGTCATGATGTATCAATCCACTTCCATAACGAACAATGATAGAAAGTGGAATATTCCGTCCGTTTGAGCGTGAAACTCTTTTAACTTCGATCTTAAATATTTCAAGCAGCACCGTCAGATGTGAATTTGTTCATTCGATGGTTCGATCAATGAAACAGGATCCGTATCAGATCCGACGGATGTGATTCTTACGGACACTAAGAAACCCAATGTTTCCACAAATCCAAAGGAAAGGAGATTTGGCTGGTTAAATACTTATCTCCAGACCGTCCATTCAATGGCCACCAAACAGATCGATTCAACTATCTGAGACATACTCTTTTTAAGAGTAGATCCCATTCCGTGAGCCCACAAATTGGAACGTTTGGATTGAGGTTATTATATGACATGTCCACTGAAGACGTTTGCATGTGTATGATATGCGATACACTGGCAGTGTATGGTATGGAAAGAGTGGAATTTTGATGCGTGACCCTCATCTCAGCACAGCACAACACGGTTCGGTAATCCAGACCGTCGTGAGATGTGCCTCTTATTGTGTAGAGCATGCTTCGAAAATCTCATGTATTGAAGAGCCGTGAGCGTTCGATGTCTGGCAAATGGAGGGGGCGGATTAGGTGCAGCCCGGGCTTTACACAACACGGTGCGGCCCTGACCGTAGGTCCCGGATTCATGTATTTATTGTATATCCATGCCGTCCATCCGTTTTTACATATCATTTTAGGGCATGAGTACAAAAGTCAGCTAGACCACACTATGGAAAACAGTGGTGATTAAATGTCCACCATTAAAAAATTACTAAGGCCCACCTGGTTGAAGGGGAAAACCAAATATCAGTTTGATCCAAAACTTCCGCGGCCCATGAGAAGTTTTTAATGGCTAATCATGATATGGTCTTCGTTTCTAGGATCAATCTCTAAAATGGTCTGGAAAAACAGATGGACGGTGTGGATATACAATACAAAGATAAAAGTGGGCCCCACGGTCAGGGCTGCATCGTGTGGGTTGAGGCCAGGGCCGCACCTAATCCGCTCCATCATATGGATAGACGGCTTAAAAGTCCATATTCAACGTGAGGGAAATGGTAATGTGGAATGAGTCCGGTGGTTCAACGACTGTGGGAGCAAACATATCAATGGTCAGGATTAACTAATAAAGGGGCCCACTTCTCAGAAACGGAAACCCCGTTTACGGTGTCCCATTGTACCGGGCCTCGTCAAATATAAAAGGGCAACAGGTCTTTTCTCTATTTTCCCTCCAAAACAGAGAAGGCGAACGGAGAAGAAAGAAGATCTCTTCTCCCGATGGTAGAGTTGTAGGTGAATGCTGCTCGATCTTGCTCTTTTCTCTTTGATTTCTCAATCTCTTCAATTTTTAGTAGCTTTTTTCTTGTGGTGAGTAGAGATATCTTCTCTGTCTCTCTTTTTTTCCTGATTTTTTCCCTCACTGGAGCGAATTTCTGCATGTTCTTCCACACGGATCGCAGCTCGTAGCTGTTGAATCGCATTTACAGTAGTGTTTCTTTCGCATTCTTGTGTTTTTCATCAACTATGAGAAAAAAGCTCTGGGGAGGAATTTCTGTACGTTTCTGTAAAAGGATCGGCGTTTCGAGATGCCGCTTTTCTGCATGATTTCTCGAGGTGGTTTTCTTCGAGCTGAGTCGGTGAAATCGCAATGCAGTTCTCCTTTTGTCTCCTGTTTGCTCTTTCATGTTGTAGTTTAAGGTGAAATCACAACGCTGTTCTCCTTTTGTCTCCGTCTTGCACTTTCCTGTTGTGATTGGAGGTGAAATCGCAATGGCGTTCTCCTTTTGTCTCTGTTTTGTGCTTTCCTCTTGTGATTTGAGGTGAAATCACCATGCTGCTCTCGTTTTGTCTCCGTTTCACACTTTCCTGTTGCGATTTGAGGTGAAATCGCACTGCCGTTTTTGATTTATCTACGTTTTGCACTTTCCTGTTGCGATTTTAGGTGAAATTGCAGTGCCGTTCTTGTGTTCTTTCCGTTTTGCACTTTCCTGCTGTGATTTGAGACTGATATTGTTGAGATTTTATATATATTTCGTTTTATGTAACTGACTGTTGAAGGTTTCTCAATTCATGTGCCGGTAGTAGTTCTTGGGCTTAGAATCTCTACATCTCGAGTTTCAAGCTGCAATTGAATAGATTTCCCCCGTTTCCATTATTTTCCGTGAGCTGAACAATGGCTTGTATTTTTCTTTGTTGTGCAGGATTCTGTTTCTGGTTCTGGGAGAAGAAGATCGAAATATCTGAAGGTCTGGAGATCATGACTCCTCATCCCTTGGCTCATTTTGAAGATTTATTTCGAGACGAGTTCTCTTGTCTTTTGCTCCATTATTTTATTTCATCAAGAAGCTTTGTTTATGAAGCATTTTCAGTAAATAGGCTGTAGTTCCTTTCTTGCTCTCTCTCTCTCTCTCTCTCTCTCTCTCTCTCTCTCTCTCTCTCTTTGTGTGCGTTAGTTGCACTATAATGCTCCAGCAGTTTTTATTTTGTTGTTGTTTTTGTTGGTATTTTTAAATATTATTGACGTTTTGACTGAAAGAGTACATGCGTCTTGAATTTTCCATCTATTATTGTCTTTTATCTGCTTTTGCTGCATGTCTTCTACTGCTTGATTTTGTTCCTGTTGTTTGGGTTGGGCTTTGATGATGATGTGGTTTGGGATTAGTTTTTCTTTAGCTTGGTATTGATTTTCAATCTCTTTTTCCGGGTAGTCAACTAGTAATTGTTGTTGCTGAAAGAATTCTATGGGAAAAAACGCGAATAAAAAAAATAATCATAAATTAGTGATTAAATGGAATGCCACACCTGCTCAAGCTAATCACAACTCAAAGAAAAGGACCTGCACACCCTTGCGTGTGAGTATTGTGCGCATCTGCCTAGTTCCCCTTGGTCGGCTTTGTGTGCATGTATGGGCTTAGAGTATAATGTGAGCATTTTTAAAAAACCACTAGGTGTGGAGTGCTTTTTAAGTCCACTCCACTCTCTCCTTGTCCAATGTAGGACAAACTTTTACACTTAAAAAGTGAAAAGTGGCTCTTCTCATAGACTTCTAAATGAGGCAAAAACTTGTATTTTTCTGACACACTTCACCAGTAATGAAACCGCTGAGAGTGCTGAGGGGAAAATTTAACGTATGTTGCTCGTCTTGAAGATTTATTTTGTTATAGATTTCATGTCTGCTGCTCCCTTTTATTTTATTTCTTCGAGAAATTTTGTTCATAATCCTCCAATAATTTTTATTGTTGGTCTTCTTAATCATTTTGCTCTTTTGCCTGAGAGAGTTCATACATCTCAATTTTTCCATCTATCATGTCTTTTATCTGCTTTTGCTGCATGTTTTCTACCACATGATTTTATTCCTGTTGCTTGGGCTCGTATTTTATGACATGGCTTTCATGATGTATTGATGTGGATTTAGGATTAGCTTTTCTTCTCTTTTTTGGGTGTTGAGGGGAAAATCTAATATATGTAGATCATTTTGAAGGTTTATTTTGTGATGGATTTCCTTTGCCCCCCTTTATCTTCTTTCTTCAAGAAACTTTGCGTACAAGGAAATTTCAGTTAACGGTGGTTCCTTTCATCATCATCATCATCATCTAAGCCTTATCCCAATTAATTGGGGTTGGCTTCATGAATCCTGTTTTGCAGCTGCACTCTATCAATGTCCATACCTTCGGTTAAACCATAGGTCATCAAGTCCCTTCTTGCTACCTCCATATATGTCCTTTTGGGCCTTCCCCTTTTGGGTGGTAGTTCCCTTGTTGGCTTAATTACTTTCATTTGCATTAGTCTTTTCTAGGATCCTCCACTAGTTTTCTTGTTGTTCTTTTAAAATGTTTTCGATGTTTTGCCTGAGAGAGTGCATGTATCTTGATTTTTTCCATCCTATCATTGTGTTTTATCTGCTTTTGCTGCATGTCTTCTACTGCATGATTTTGTTCATGTTGCTTAGGGTGGTTGTTAATGATATGGGTTTGATGAAGTAGTTTTGGGATTATGTTTTCTTTTACTTATTATGGATTTTCAATCCCTTTCTCTCGGTAGTAATGAAATTGGTCAGTGTCATGGAAATCTAATGATCTTGCTAGCTCTGAAGGGTTATTTTGTGATGTATTTCTTGTCTTTTGCTCCCTTTTATCTTATTCTTCAAGAAGTTTTGTTTACAAGGTATGTTCAGTAAATGGTTTGTTTTGTAGACTCATAGTTCATTTATGTAATTTCTCTTCTTTGCATTAGTCTGTGCTATAATGCTCTCTCTCTCTCTCTCTCTCTCTCTCTCTCTCTTTTTGGGTTGGTCCTTTTTAACTATGTTCAATGTTTTGCTTGAGACAGTGCATAAATCTCGATTTTTTTTCCATCTATTGTTGCCTTTCATATGCTTTTGCTGCATGTGCTACAGCATGATTTTGTTCCTGTTGCTTGGGTTGGTCTTTATTGACATGTTGGGATTAATTTTTGTTTAGTTTGTTATTGGTTTTCAACCTCTTTTTCTGGAAAGTAATGAAAATTGCTGACATGGTAGAGGGGGAAATCTAACGGATGCTGTTAGTTTTGAAGATTTATTTTGTCATGGATTTCTTGTCTTTTGCTCCTCTTTCTTCATATTTTTCAAGAAGCTTTGTTTACAAGGTATTTTCAGTAAATGGGTTGTTGTTCTGTAATTAACGCAATTACTTTTGTTGGCATTAGTTTGTGCTATAATCTCCAATAGTTTTTTCGGTCCTTTTAAATATTTTTTATTTTTTGCTTGAGAGAGTAGATACATCTTAATTTTTCCATCAATTATAATCTTTTATTGGCTTTTGCTGCATGTCTACTATCTGCATGATTTTGTTCCTGTTGGTTGGGGTGGTCATTGTGGTGTTGGGATTAGTTTTTTATTTTAGCTATTGATTTTTTATCCTTTTTTTTTTCTGGGTAGGTAATGAAATTGTTGAAAGTGTTGAGGGGGGAATCATATGGATGCTGAGTTTAAGGTCTTTTGGTTTCTCTCTCTTGATGAATTACCAGTTTTAGTTGTTGGGGAGCCATGTGCACCCATAGGTAATAAGATGAGGGAAAGTAGACTTAGATGGTTTGGTCATGTGCAACTGAGACCAAGAACTATGCCGATTAGGAGTGAGTTGATACAAGTTGAAGGCTATAAACGGGCAAGGGATAGGACCAAAAAGATGAGGATGGAGGTAGTAAAAATGACCTCCTTTGGTCTAACTGAAGTTATGGCCCTTGATAGAGTGGAATTCCGGAACATGATTCATGTAGCCGACCACAATAGTTGGGATGAGTCTTAGATGATGATCATGATTTGTTGCGGGGCCATTCACTCTCTTGATGATTTGTTTCTTTCTTCTTGCATGCTGAACTTTTTAATGTTTCATCTGATAATTTTAGGACTGTTTCATTTCACTGAGTTTCTAAACTTTCTCTGTTTTGATCTTAGTTTTATCACAGAATGTCCATTGTATCCTATAAGTTTCTGATTTGGGTTTTGAAGTCTGGATTTGGATGTCTTGAAGTAGTGGTTTAATGAAATTGGTTTATGCAAAAAACTGATAGTTTGCTCATTTTGGTTTCTTGAGATGACTGGTTATATGGCCTTTACTGAATGCATTTTCAATGTCTTTCGGAATGCAATATCTTCTTGATGTGGAGTCATGTCAAGAAGTGTCCAATAGAAATGTGGTTCGAACGTACTTCCAAATGCAGCTTGAATGTTTCCAACTAAGAATTATGAGTCACCATTCTATTTTTTAATGATTGTTTTGAGTTTTTGATTTCTGTCATTTTTTCTGTTGAAGATTTTCTGGGCATGGCTTCGTCGAAGGAAGAAGCAGAGGAATGTTTACCACCACCCTTTCCAACCGTCCCTCCGAACACAGTCCCCAAGCATGCAGATCCTGCAAACCGCAGGGTGATGGCTAGGGCTGGTTTTGGAAGAGATGGGCGACCCATCTCTTTGCTTACTAACCACTTCAATGTTCGTTTTAGTTCTCCAGATGGGATTTTCTTCCATTACAGTGTATGTTTTTGGACAACTTTGCTTTGCTTTCACTGGTTTCAAATGGGTTTTCAGTGGTTGATTTGAACATGAAATTCCATTTTTTTTCCCCTTCTGTAGGTCTCTATTACCTCCGATGACAACAAAGTTGTTGAAGGCAAGGGTATCGGCAGAAGAGTCATGGATAAGGTTTACCAGACTTACAGTTCTGAGCTCGAAGGCAAACAATTTGCCTATGATGGAGAGAAAAGCTTGTTTACAGTAGGTCCTCTGCCCCAAAACAACTTTGAGTTCATGGTGGTGCTGGAGGAAGCATCTGCAAGACGGTATTCTCTTTGTTCCAGTTTTTCTTTCATCCTGAATTTTGTGTTGTTTAGTGGATGGAGTGCATCCTGAATTTTGTGTTGTTTAGTGGATGGAGTGCATCCTGGTTTTCTTTCCTATATCTAATTCTAGGCCTCTTATTACCTTCTCCCTGGTTTGCAGGGGTGGTGGTAATGGGAGCCCTGGTCTGAATGGGAGCCCTGGTGAGGGTGACAGGAAAAGATCAAAGCGTGTCCAGCATACTAGGACATTCAAAGTGGAGATAAGTTTTGCAGCTAAAATTCCCATGAAGTCGATTGCCTTAGCTTTAAAGGGAAATGTTGAGGAGAACACTCAAGATGCATTAAGGGTGCTGGATATTATATTGAGGCAGATTGCAGCTAAGCGGTATGCTAGCATGTGCTCATTTTCTGTTTAACTATCCATATGCTTGCTGGTGCTTTGGACACTGCTTGTCTCCCAGTCTTATTTAAAACTTTGTTACTGAAATGCAGTGGATGCCTTCTCGTAAGGCAATCATTTTTTCATGATGACGTGAGGAACTTCACCGAATTGGGAGGTGGTGTAACTGGTTGTCGAGGGTTTCACTCTAGTTTCCGCACCACCCAAGGTGGTTTGTCATTGAATATGGGTATGACTTTTCTCTGTAGCGGTTTTATAGTCTTTATTTGTCATTCATTTATTACAATCAGTGTTCAAATTGTCGGCGAAAAGTCGATAATATCGACGATATTATCGGTGTCGCCAGCCCTGCGACACCGAAAACCCCTTTTTTCGTTTCTCTCCTAGTTGTTGGCGAAATATCGGCGATTTTTTTGATATGGGCGATATTATCGAAATACGGGCGACATCATTGGGGCTGCGTGAATAAATCGGAAGAAAAATCAAAATATCGGGGCTGAAATTGCGTGAATACGTAAAAATTGGGGAAAAAATGAGAGTGATTTACGTACCTGGTTAATTGGAAGTCGGAACAGGAAGATCTTCTCGAATCTCGATCAACAGAGCTGGTACAGATTTAGGGATTTGAAATCTCCCGCAAAACCCTTCGCATATCATCGTCTCCCCGCAAAACCCTCTTTAGGGTTTTTTTTTTTGGTTTTTCCCTCCAGCGAAAAACCCTCTCGCAGTCGCACCGGCCTTATCTAAGGTTTTCGTGGGAAATCGGTTACGGAGTACGCTTTTATCATACTGACTGAACTCAGTTGGGCCCACCTTGGATGTATGTGGTCTATCTACGCCATCCATCTGTTTTTCCATCCACTTTAAGGGGTTGATCCCAAAATTGAAGCAAATCCAAAGATCAAGTGGATCATACCATAGGAAATGGTGGGTATAATGATTTCAACCGTTGAAACCTTTCTAGGCCCTAGCATGATGCATGTATCTTATCCATTCTGTTCTTCCATTTTTATGGATCATTTTAGGGCTTTATCCCAAAATCGAGAGGGATACGAATCTCAGGTGGACCACACCACAAGAAAATAATAGTGATTGGATATCAACCATTTAAATCCTCCTAAGGCCCACTGTACTGTTTATTTGACATCCAATCTGTTAATTAGGCCACACAGACCCAGATGAAGGTAAAAAACAAAGATCAGCTTGACCCAAAACTTTTATGGCCCCCAAAATTTTTTTAATGGTCTAAGTTCATTCAAAACTTTTTCCCGTAATGTGGTCCAATTAAGATTAGTATATACCTCATTTTTTTTTTCATACCACAAAATGATCTATAAAAATAGATAGATGGTATGGATGAAACACATAAATCGTAGTGGGCCCACGGAGCACCGACCACCAGCCATCCGCCAGTGGCAGTAGCCAATCTGTTTCAGCGGATGAGCGTGCGGATCACCTACCGCCTGGTCCGTTCGTAGCTCGGTACAGGAGAGGATCCAAGGGCCACTGAGGGACCACTGTGATGTATGAATCTTATCCACACCGTCCATCCATCTTTTCATATCATTCTAGAGTACTATACCAAAAATAAATCATATCAAAGGCTCAAGTGGACCACACCATAGGAAGCAATGATGCTAAGGATGCCCACCGTTGAAACCTTCCTATGGCCCACTGTATTATTTATTTTACATACAACCCTTTGATATGATAATATGCACCTAGATGGAGAGAAAAAAATAATAATCTTGATCTAAAACTTGTGGCCCTTAAGAATTTTTCAACGGTATTAATTTAATTACCACCGTGTGGCTCATTTGAGATTTAGATATTATGTATTTGTTGGATAATGTTTTAAAATAATATGAAAAAATGAATGGATGGTGCGGATAAATTTCATACATCACAGTGGCCTTTCATTGGCCATCGGATCCTCCACGCGCGTGGGATACCGGACTCGGATGAAAGCGGATTGCGTACTGAGTTACTCAGTACCCTCCTCTTATGGTACTGAGTAAACTCTGTTGGGCTCACTGTGAATTCATGTGGTTTATCCACACCGTTCATACATTTTTACAGATTATTTTAAGGGTTGAGGCCAAAATTGAAGTATATCAAAAGCACAAGTAGACCATGCCACAAGAAACAGTGGAAGTATTAATTTCCACTGTTGAAACCTTTCTGAGGCTCCTAATGATGTTTATTTTTCATCCAAACTATTAATAACATAAAAAAAATATGGATGAAAGGAAAACACAAATATCATCTTTATGTAAAACTTATGTAGCCACGAAGAACTTTTGAACTGTAGAATTCAATTCACACTATTTCCGATGGTGTGATCCACTTGAGATTTGGATATTCTTAATATTTGGAATAAATATATAAATTTATATGATTAAACGGATGGACGGCATTGATACCGTGCATGAATGACGGTGGCCCCCACAGAGTTTATTCAGTATGCCTGGCGTACTAAGTTACTCGGTACGCAATCTGCTTCCAAAGTGGATTGGCTGGTGTAACACAAACCAGTGCGTTGATGTCACCAAGTTCTGTGGGTCCCATCACGAGGTATAAGTTATATCCAAACCGTCCTTCCACTTGGTGAGCTCTTCATAAGTCTTGATCTAAAAAATAAGACAGATCCAAAAATCAAGTGGACCACACTGTAAAAAGCAGTGGAGGATTGAACGCCCTGCGATTGATACCTTTTTGGGGTTCACATAAATTTTGATGTGGGAGAGTTTTGGTGCACGAAGCATTGGTGCTGAGGCCCATCATATAAACAGTTTGGATCACCGAATCATGGGACACCATACAATTACAAATTGAAAGAAAAATAAAATAAAATTTGAAAATTGGTCAAAAGTATAAATTCAATGGGCAAAATCAAACAGTTAAGATCAACTGGATCTATGCACTTCCATCTGTAATTTGTGTACATTAAGGAGCTCAAATGGCACTATATGTACCGGCATGGTAAATTGAGATGAGATCCAATCCATCCATCATGTGGTCCACTTGAGCTTTGGACATCCTTTTGGCCCCTATTAAATGGAAACTTATCATTTAATGCATTCTTTTTGTAATTTTTTTATTACTCAATATGTAAATATGTGTATTTAGGCATGTCCTGAAGTTTCACTGAAAAATTCTACCATTTTCTCTATGTTTCCACCATTTTCCCTGCATTTCCAGTTATCGGCGATATTATCGGCGATAACGATATTATATCTTTATCTTTGCCCAGCGAAACTTGTAGCGATACCGACAACTCGAACACTGATTACAATCTATAATTTTCACCATGCTCGTGAATTCTAGATGACAATTCTAGTGGTGCTTTCTGCAGATGTCTCGACTACGATGATCCTGACCCCTGGTCCAGTTATAGACTTTTTAACTACCAACCAGAATCTCAGGGATTACCGCCAGATTGACTGGGCCAAGGTTAGTTGGCTATTGAGCTGCATTTAGGTTTTCAAAGTTCAGGATCAATTCTTTTTAACGTGACTTGGTGTCAATCCTATTAATGTATATAGGCCCAGAAGATGTTGAAGAACATGAGGGTTAAGGCTAGACATAATAGTATGGAGTTCAAGATCAGAGGATTAAGTGAGATGCCGTGCAATCAGCAGCTGTATGTGCTCCATTCTTTCTCACTGGATTTTATTACTCTATTCCTTTGTCAAGCAAGTTACTATCATATGATACTTGCTTGATTTTTTTTCTCAATGCATTACTTGCTTTGTTGTTCTATGCTTCTCCTGCTGCTTTCTACCGGCTAAAAGTTATACTTGTATTGCATGCCTTCGTTGCAGATTTTCCTTGAAAATGAGAAATGGAGATGGTGCTGATGGTGATGGCCAGACTACAGAGATTACTGTCTATGATTATTTTCTTAAGAAGGGTATAGAATTGAGTAGTTCTGCTTATATGCCATGCCTTGATGTTGGCAAACCAAAGCGCCCGAATTATCTTCCTCTAGAGGTCAGCATTATGTTGTTTTGTACCTTGTAATGCTGATATTTCACTTGCATTGACTCTTTTGATCTGTTTTTTCTTTTTCCTTCTTTCTTCTATGCACTAGCTATGTACGCTTGTTTCTCTGCAACGCTATACGAAGGCTTTATCCACCATGCAAAGATCTTCTTTAGTGGAAAAGTCGAGGCAGAAGCCTCAGGAACGAATAAGGGTTGTGACTGATGTAGGTTCCTCTTAGGCCACCATCATGTTTTGTTCAATTGGCATAAGATGTTTCTTTCATAATCTCCTGGTTTTGCACAGGCTTTGAGAAACAACAGATATGATGAGGATGTGCTGCTTTCTGCTTGCGGTATTTCTATTGACAAACAACTTACTCCAGTGGATGGCCGTGTTCTTAATGCACCAACAGTGAGTTCTATGTTTATATCCAAGTGATTTACTTCTTTCTGGAGGTTTCAATTTTATCCTTAACTTCAAGTTGGAATCATGTGGTCTCACTTCTTGCCCTTTGTCACAGTTGAAGGTTGGTAACAGTGAAGACTGCGTCCCTCGCAATGGGCGGTGGAATTTCAACAATAAGGTAGTGCTGTTTTGAAGCATTTGCTACATAATGAAATTGTTATTGTTGATTCGCATGCCGACTCTATCTCTTTTGCAGAGACTATTGGCGCCTGCACGGATTGATAAGTGGGCTGTTGTGAATTTTTCTGCCCGTTGTGATATAAGCCATCTTTCCCGTGATCTTATTAGCTGTGGAAGAAGTAAAGGAATTGTAGGTTTATATTGGTATTATATGGAATGATTGTTGCATTTTTTTTTTTTCAAGTGCCTAATCAGGTCCTGATTATGCATATGTTTCTATGCAGCATATCGAGCGCCCATTTACGTTGATTGATGAAGATCCCCAGTCAAGGAGAGCTAGTCCAATAGCAAGAGTTGAAAGGATGTTTGAACAGATAAGGGCAAGGCTTCCAGGCCCTCCTCAATTTCTTCTATGCGTCTTGCCGGAAAGAAAGAATTCAGATATTTATGGTATGTTGATAGCTTATTGTTGACAATTGATGTGTCTATATGCCAGTTCTGTTTAAGGAATTTGTGTGTTTCCATCTTGAAGGGCCATGGAAAAAGAAAAACCTTCATGAAATGGGAATAGTGACACAATGTCTTGCCCCTACGAAGATCAACGACCAATATCTGACAAATCTTCTTTTGAAAATCAATTCTAAGGTCACCGACATCTGCTGAACTTGGTTTTACTTGTTGCAACTGTTCCTTGCTCAAAAGTTGCTTATTTGACTGGGATGCGTCTTTATCCATGTTTTTTGGTTTGCTTTTACAGCTTGGTGGTACAAACTCCTTATTGGCTATAGAGCATTCTCCGTGTATCCCCCTAATAAACCAAACTCCTACCATGATTTTAGGCATGGATGTGTCTCATGGTTCGCCGGGCCAATCTGATATCCCATCCATAGCTGCGGTAACCCTATTTATATGCTTGTTACTGGCTATTGCCGCTTTTTGACGTAAATATTTCATTCAAACTATGAGAATGATAATCGGGTTTAATCCCATCCATTTACAAGTGCTGACTGTTGGTGCTTATTACATTATTCTTGCTTCGATTTGCTGAAATTCTTAGGTAGTTGGCTCCAGAGCTTGGCCATTGATTTCACGATATAGAGCATCTGTAAGAACACAATCTCCTAAAGTGGAAATGATAGATTCTCTATTCAAGCCACTGGCAAATGGACAGGATGATGGCATTATTAGGTGGTCCTTTTCCATTCATTATTTGTGATAAAGCTTTTTTGGTTAATAAAATTTTTTCTGCATTGACTAGTTATACAAGATGGTTTCTTAGTTCACTTTCATTCTTGTTGTAAGTTTTCTGTAGCTATTCAAGCTCCAGATGATATGATATTTTTATTTCACCGCATTGCTGAAGCTGTCTGGTATTATTCTTGAGTTTTCAGGGAGCTCTTGCTGGACTTCTATCAGACCAGTAATCATAGAAAGCCTTCGCAGATCGTTATTTTTAGGTATTGCATGGTTAATTTGCAATGATATCCGGTCATTTGATCTTCTGAGATCTTTCTTTAACAATTAAATTTCCATGTTCGAATGCCCATGCAAAGGGTTTCCATAATATAACCATTTTTAGTTGTTTTACTTTTTCAAATCAAATGCTTGAAACTGAATGGTGAAGTTTCCTCGTGTAACAATTGGATGTCAATATCAATTTAATTTATTTGAGAAAATAATCTTTTATGTATTTGTTTGCATGGGAACATGCTTTTGTATAATTTGCCCATGTGTACCTATCAGGATTGGATGGAAACAATTCTTTTTTTCCTTTCCAACTTGTTATACCAGTTTCATGGACTAACAGGAATTACCCGAGTACTGCAGGCATGCATTTTGGAGCACATAAACATGCTTCTCACTCCTGAGAAAATTGTTCACCTGGCAAATGTCTTTTCATCACAGCTAATGGTAGAATGTACAAACAGACACACCGAGTCTCTTTGTATTATGATGAATTAATTTTATCCCTAGGCAATTTATAATGTCATCAACATGGGACACACACACCCACACCCACACCCACACCCACCCACTCCGTTGGTTATATATTATTGGCTATTAAAACATATGTTTGCTAAGCCCACATCCCATCTACATGCACCACATGCCAGTGTGGCACATGGGTCCAAGATCCAAGCTGTCCATAGGTTAGTCCAACTGTGTAAAGGATCTGGGCAAAAATTAGTCTGTTCACTATCTAGTGGGCCAGAATATTAGAAATAGGTGTATGTCTTAGAAACCTTTGGTCAAGTTCTTTCTATCCACACAAATTTGTTTACTGTAGCTCATCTTATAAGTGGAGTGACCTAATTTTTGGGCCGCTGCGTTTACATCGTGGGGCCAACCTGATGGCTGGCTTCGTTCTCATACCCGTGTGCTGTGGAACATGTGGTGGAATGCACACGGCTGCCTTATACATAGTGAAAAGCCTTGATACTTTGCGATGGATGACATGCAGGCACTTAGAAATTGCATACGTGGTATGCAAGTAATTCAAATTACAGTGTCCATATTATGGGTCCCAGTTTAGATGCGTCGTGAACCATACTTGTGCATATTTGATTATCCAACTATCAGATTAAGCGGATATTTATTTGACAGTTGAGCATGAAAATATCAAATAGTTATATTTCAACAAGCTAGTGTCCATGAATCAGGGGTTAGAACTTAGGATCGTTCAACCAATCTGATTTTGGGACATAGTGACAATGGTTTCACATTTAGTTGGTTTAATTTGAGTTAATGTATACCATGTGTACAATTTCTAAGCGTCTATGTATCAAGTGTCATACGTTGCAAGAGTATCAAACAACTCGCGGCTTAGCAAAGATCAGAAAAGAAGAAGAAAAAATGAAAGAACCAAAGAAAGAAAAAGAAGAGAAATCATGATCAGAACCTTGTCCAGGCTACCTGAGGCCACCTTTACTAATCATGTTTTTCTCTATACTAGTGCATTTGTGAAGAGTCCCCACTTATCTATGCCATGCATCATTGCATATGCTAAATTCTATCCCGTGGCACGCTTGTTAAACTTGATACCTTTTATATATATATATATATATATATAAAACATGCCGTGCAGTCTTGAAATAGGTCTCTTCTTCTTTTTATATTTCTTTGTGTGAACTTTCTGTTAATAATTCGTATTGAAGATTTCAAACTTTGTTAATTATTTGCCTCGAAGAATTTATTTTTGGAATTCTATTTTTCCTATATTCTCCACTCGTTTCTTTACTTTATAATTTGTTTTCATGATGTAGGACAATTAACCACTTGCTCTAAAAGCTCAAACTCTTAGAGCATGACGAATTAATCCCTTTATCTCATAGCCTAGGCCCCAAATCCATGGGTTAGGTCCTCGGCCGAACCCTCCTCGTGGGCCCCAAATCCATGGGTTCCGCCCTCTCGTGGGCCCCAAATCCATGGGCTCTGCCTCACACGAGCCACCTGCCTCCACGGGCTCCAAATCCATGGGTTATGTGGGCCACCCACCCCGAGTGTGCCCCTGCATCCCACAGGCCACCCCACTCAAGCCCGGTGTGAAAATGCCCCGCATTAATCACCCCCGGTGAGGAGTCTCGAACACGAGACCTCTCGCTCTGATACCAATTTGATGCAGGACAATTAACCACTTGCTATAAAAGCTCGAATTGTTAGAGCATGACGAATTAATCCCTTCATCTCATAGCCCAGGCCCCAGATCCATGGGTTATGTCCTCGGCTGAACCCTCCTCGTGGGCCACAAATCCATGGGCTCTACCTCACATGAGCCACCTACCTCCACGGGCCCCAAATCCATGGGTTATGCAGGGCACCCACCCCGAGTGTGCCCCTGCTTCCCACAGGCCACCCCACTCAAGCCCGGTGTGAAAATGCCCCGCATTATTTCATCCTGTAAAAGAATTCACGACTCATGTTAGTAACCTAGTCAGCTTGTCTACGTAATAATCATATTTTTGTTGAACTGAGATATCCATGGAACTGTTGCACTGATGCTATTGGGACCCCAGAGAAAGTCTTTTATTGCTTGTTCCTGTCTTGTTCTTGCGTGTGCGGGGGACCTTTATTATTGGCATGTTATAAGCTGGTAAATATGAATCTAGTCATATTGTTATAAGCTTGTACTTATGAATGTAGTCATATTGTTATAAGCTGGTTAATATATGATTGTACTCATATCATTTAATTCATCACAGCAGCATCAATTCATTATCATCATCTAAACCTTTATTACAGTTAATTGTGGTGGCTACTTAAATCCTGTATTGCCATTCCACTCTATCAAGGGTCACGTCCTCAGTTAAACTATAGGTCATCGGGTGGGTGAAATTGGATGGGACTGTTTGGGTGAAAATGAGTGATTATCTTATGGCTAATGAAATTATCCTCCACCTTTCCACAAAAAAGAAAAAAAAAAGAACGTACAAGAAAGCAAAGATTACCTCAAGGTGGGTTTTGGTGACAATGATTGATCATTCAAAATGGAATACTGCTATTCCATTCTCTTTGGAAATAGGATGCTCCTATTTTTGTTGGTAGTGAGTTTGAGAGGCCAGATTTGACTGCCACAGCACACATGCTAGTGCATCACATATATGCAGGATTTGAATTGTCCATCAGATGTGCTGTGTAATGAATGAAGTAAGCAGACCCTAAAATCAACCATATCTGTTCAGGTGAATTGTAGTTGTTGGAGAAATTTGTACCATATGTTGAGTTTCCAAACAGGTGTTGACAGCTACAATAGCGATGGATTGAAGACTGAGATGTGTGTTAAGAAAGGTTTTTATTTTGTTTTATTTTTATTTTTATTTTTATTTTTATTTTTATAAATGGGATAGAATAAGGGCACATTTGTATTTTTCTGAAGTTCCTTTTATATAAATAGAAAAGGGGGCTGGAATGCAGGGAGTTTTTTCCTTAAAACATTCTCCTTTCTCCTTCTTCTTTTCTTTCTACCTCTCTCTAAGATTTATTCCTTATTTCTACTTGGTATCAAAGCATTTGTTCCTGCATTGATTGGAGGTTTCGTAGGAGGGGCCCATTGCTGATGTCATCATGCTGTACGGGTGACGTCAACAGTGTACCGTTAGATTTTCCCTTGACGAAGAAAAGTATGGGATCTAGAAGAGAACGATTTTAGAAAAATTGTAGTGATTTTTCATGATTTTTGGTGATTTTTTGTTTGAGATAAAGAAGTCTCGAAAAAGGGTTCATATTCAGTTTTCATGCGTACCATTTTTTAAAGCTTTTTTATGAAACTTTTCTACATTGATTTGATATGGCAGGCCATTTGACGCCCCTAGAATAAAAAAAATCATCTTGTTTAGTTGAGATTTGAGAGTTTTATGATGAGATTTGTGAAGGGTGGTGTTTGCATAACCCTATTTGAGCCCCCCACCCTTTTTTTTTGGTGTGTGTGTGTGTGTGTGTGTGTAATTTTTTGGTCAGTTTTTTGTTGAGCTTCTTTGAAATTCAAGACAGTATTTTTTGTTGTTCTTTAGAGAAAAAGGAACTCTTTCTATGGGAAGATGTTGTCTATAGTGGTTTAGAGGCTACTTTCAATGTTTTCGGGGCCTCAAGTTCCATACCAACCATAGGTGTTTATTTTGACAATCCTGGTGTGCAAATCACAACTGTTAAGTTAAGCGGCACTAATCTCCTGAAATGGTCTCAATCCATCAAGATGTATATCAGCGGGTGAGGAAAATTAGGGTATGTGAATGGCTGGATGAAGGAACCAGTTACTGATGATTTTTTGTATGATAAGTGGGATTAAGAGAACTTGATGGCGATGTCTTGGCTACTTAACTCTATGCAACATCATATCAATAGAAGATTATTGTTGTTTTTTTTTTTTTTGAAAGATAACAAGAACTTTCATTAAAAAGGCGCTGAGGTGGTGCCAAAAACAGAACAACAGACACAGTCTACAAAGAACAAGAAAGAAAAATTACATCTTTTCCAAACATCCCTTTCCCCTAGCCCACTTGTCAACAAGAAGCAAAATAATACTAGCAACCCAGTAGACACTTTTGCTTTCATTGCGGAAGCATCTATCATTCCTTTCTCCCCATATCGACCATAACCCAGTTAGAAAGCCTCCAAACAACTTTAACTTTTTTATGAAAAGCTACCTCCTGCCAAGCTATAAAGGGATCTCCTACATCAGAAGACATGGACCAAGCCAAGTTGAATCTTATGAGGATAGATGCCTATACTTGGCTTGCTTGCGAATCTTGTTCTTGTGAACAACTAAGAAAATCTAGAATAAAGTTACCAAAACTTTTCCTGGCGGCGAGATATTGCTTGTGTCTATCAACCATGCAAGGAGATTTTTACTCTTCGTCATGGGGAGAAGAGTTTAGCTACCTATTATTCCACTCTTGAGGGTCTATGGGGAGAGTTGAATCATTGTCAGTAATTATAGTGGGATACTGATGCTATAAGGAGAGACATCAAAAATAGGTCAAACAGAATAATGTTCGATTTCTTAGCTGGTTTGAACTTTGAGTATGAGTTGACCTGCATGCAGATTTTGGGGAGAGATGGGCTTCTGACATTGGACCAAGTTTATTCCCTAATTCAGAGTGAGGAAAATTGGAAGAACGCCATTTAGCCAGTTTCTTTCAACAATGATCATTCAGCTTTTGCAGTCTTTTATGGTTCCTCCAAAGGTGGAAAATGATTCAATTGGAAGACTAGAGCGCTTGATGTGAAGGACAAGTTGAGATATGATCATTGCGGAAAAACCTACCATACAATGGAAACTTGTTGGGATGTCCATGGACCATGGTAGACCGGTAAAGTTCAACCATCTTTGACAAACCTTCTTTCTCCAATGGCCTTGTAGTTGCCTCTGCTTATTCTTAGGGTGCCATCTCTTCCTCCACATCAGCCATCCATATTGGGCAATCTTCATATGCCTCAGACAACTTATCCATTATGGAATTGAAACGCCTTCATTGTCAATTTTCCTAATTGAAATGTTCATTTGCTTCTCCTTCATCTACATAGTTCGGTACACATGTCTGCAAATCTTGTTTATCATTCCTCAGATTGTTTTAATGTGGGGCTCACTGTTGCTAAGTCACAATCCCAAAATCAAATTGTTTTAATGATACTATTGTTGATTTGCGGACACTTGTTTATTGAAATGGCAGTGATGGATATTTTTAATTCTTCAATGTCCACTGATCTGATCGTTTGATGATGTAGTACCGGAAAATTTGGAGACAACATTACATTAGTGGGATGAGTGCCACAGATTGCATGAATTTTGAGCCGATTTGAGAGCATTCGCGTGGTCTCTCAAATTGGTGATACTATTCATCCAAATCTAATTTTATTTTTCTTTCCTTCAATTTTTTTTTTTTGGGGAGAATGATGTCAGTTGCTTAGGATGTGCATTAATGGGATACGTGTCATGGAGTGCATGAATTTTGGCCAATTTGAGGGCATTTGCATGTTCTCCCAAATTGGCGACAGTATTCATCCGAATTTAACTCTATTTTTTTTTCCTTCTTAAATTTGTTTAGGGAGAATGATGTCAAATGCTTTGGGCTATACATTAGTGGGATGAATGCTATGTAGATTGCATGAATTTGGGGTCGATTTGGGAGCATTCGAGTGGTCCCCCAAATAGGCGACACTATTCATTTGAATTTTTATTTTTATTATTTTTTATTCCTAAAATTATTTGGGGAGAATGATATCAAATGCTCAAGGATGTGCATGAGTGGGATGAGTGCCATAGCTTGCATGAATTTCGGGTTAGTTGGGGTCAATTTAAGCTTGTTAGGTTAATAAAATCATTAGACAGGCCGAGACAACATTCTTCCAAAGAGTGGATCGTTATACTATTATAAACATGTTCAAAACTATAAAAGAATACAGATTTAATATTCCAGATTTTTCCAACATTTTTTTTCTTTTAAAAAAATTGACCCCAATGGCTCTTAGGCGTGTCGGTAACAGTGGCGACCGTTACGCCCACTGTTACCGTTGTGGCATACCTTGGTGGCTGGTGTTTTCTTGTGAAGGGATTAGGAATACAAATTCCAATTACCTTTGTATCAAGGACTTGAAAGGAGCCTGACTGGAATTCAATGTCTACACACAATGGCATACTAGGAAACATAATCTTCTTGATTGAAATGAACGTATCTAGTGAGAAGTTGTAGGTCAATTTGTATGAGAGATTGATAAGATAATTCCCAGCATATGTGCCAATGCAGCTCATGCCTGGAAGATCCAGGGAATTCATCAGGTGGGGGCCATCATGAAGATGCCTTGCTCGAAAATCAGGCTGTTGTGCTTATCAGGTGGGTGAAAATTGGACAGGATAATTTCAGCATATATGTGTGGCCCACTGACTAGTGGACCTTAATTTTGAGTTAGGACAAGTTCGTGGTGCCCCCCACCTAGTGAGTGGCCTGGACCCGGCAAACTTGTGCTGTGTCAACATCTGTTCTGTGAATCAATTAAATCTTTCCTTGCATGAAATGCCATCATTTCTCTGCTGGCAAGTCAATTCAATTGTACTTCAAAATGCATCCTAGAACTTACTGTCTGTTTCTATTCAATATTTTTGTTTGTTGATTGAAACATGTTTGGTTTAGGGATGGAGTAAGCGAGTCCCAGTTCAATCAAGTCCTGAACATTGAACTTGACCAGATCATCAAGGTATTATTTCCTGCAGTGGCTTTGCTCTTCCTTTTCTAAAATGCCTAATAAATTATTCTTTGGTGTTTTTGGATGGCTTACTGTGTTGAGTTGCTCGATTGTTTGTTTATGTAGGCATTTGAACATTTGGGGGAGAACTGGCTTCCAAAATTCACTGTGATTGTCGCCCAGAAGAACCACCACACTAAGCTCTTCCAGGCTGGTGCCCCTGATAACGTTCCACCTGGTTTGGCTCTTCATTAAGCTTAAAGTCTAAATGGCATTTTTTTTTTGTTTCAGTAGCCTAAATCCTTTTTTTTTTTGGATACAGGAACCGTGGTAGACTCAAAGGTGGTCCATCCCAGAAACTACGATTTCTACATGTGTGCACATGCTGGAATGATCGTGAGTATTGCCCTCAGTTGTACATGTATTGCGATTGGGTGGTGAATCACAGCATGAGATTCAAAACAGATGTTTAAAATTCCACTTTAAAGTGTACTTTGTGATTCCCAAATGCTGTCCTCGGATGGCTGGCGTATTGCATCTACCACTCAAATCTTTTCTCAGATGATATTTCTCTTACAAAAGCTTTGCCTGCTGTTTCCTGACTACATTCTTCCTTTCTTACAAAAGGGCACATCGAGGCCGACACATTACCATGTTTTGCTTGATGAGATTGGCTTCTCACCTGACGACCTGCAGAAGCTTGTCCTTTCCCTTTCGTATGTGTAAGTGCACAATCTCAGACCCTCTGTATTTGGACTACGAAGATTCTATCATTATAGAAATGACAGTTGCTGTGTCCTTTTGTGCTTGGGTGCAGGTACCAGAGGAGCACTACCGCAATATCGATTGGTAAATTATTTTCCTCCTTTAATGTTTGATTTTGTTTCCTAAAACACTTGTTCTGATGTATTGACTCGTCATTTCCTTTTTCACTCCAGTTGCACCGATCAGTTATGCACACCTGGCTGCACAACAGATGCTGCAGTTTATCAAGTTTGAGGACTTTTCAGATGCATCATCGGGCCATGGAGGGGTAACCACAGCGGGGACTGTACCTGTTCCGGAGCTCCCGAGGCTGCATCAGAATGTCTGCAGTTCAATGTTTTTCTGCTGAGGAAATGGCAATAGAACATTCTCCTTTTTTGTTTCAGCAGTGATTTTGATGGAATGTTTTACAGTGTAAAGATTACACACACACACACAGAGGGGTCTTAGGAAACCTGAGTTTTTGTTAGTTTTTTTGAGTTGGTTTTTGTAATCCTGTAAATGGGGTCTTGTTGGTCCATGTTGGGCCATGGATCGTTTGTTCTTGTGTAAAGTGATATGTTGATCTTTGAAACATACACGTAGCTGGTTGTTGGTGTCTATATATCTCTTACACCACCGGGGAGAGTTGGTTGTTTCATACAATGGCTTGTCTTGTGGAACACCAGAGGAGAGTTCGTTCTTTCATATTATGGCTTGTCATGTGGAAAGATGTTTGATTTCTTTGCTGTTGGAATGTAGGTTGTTCGATGTTTTTTGAATGTTGGACATGATTGGGTACTCACCTCGGAGGTGAAATGATGTGGTGAGATTTGATTGGTGTGGGCTTATGCTGTCAGTGATGGGCCAATTATGAACTCTATTACAATCCCAAGGGTTTAATAACTTAACTTTACACATTCCACCAATATTGGGGCTTTTGGTGAATTGGTTAGGTTCTTAATAATTGGTATCAAAGCCAACACCACGTCCTGTGTCAGAGTCATGGAAGGTGCAACCTAGACCAGAGTGCAACCTGCTACATTGTGGAAATGGCTAGCAGAGCAATCAGAGTGCAGCTACCAAGTAGAAAGGGCTAACTGGATAATGAGTTCGGCCGCCATGCCCTGAAAAGGGTTACCTAGAATAGAGGTGAGTGATGCCACAGTGGATGTTTGGCTGCAGAGCGTGGTGGAATGTTATGATCCCAAGGGTTTAATAGCGTAACTTTACATGTTCCACCAGATGCGGTGCTTTTGGTGTATTAGATATGTTCTTAACAAACTCAGCCAGTGAATTTCTTGGCTACGATTTGTACCATGCGGGAGCCCATTCAATCAGGTTGGGGAACACGGAGTTCGGCCAGTTTGTGATTGTGGGGCCAACCGTGGTGTATGTGTTGTATGTCTACGCCCTCCATCCATTTTGTCACCTCATTTTAGGTCATGAGCTAAAAAAATGAAGCAGACAAGTGGACCACACAGGAAACAGTGGTGATTGAATGCTCACTATTAAAAATTTCATAGGGCCCATCATAATGTGTATTTGCAATCCAGCCTGTTGATAAGGTCACACAGACCTGATGAATGGAAAACAAAAATATCAGCTTGATCAAAAACATGGCCTGTGAGAAGTTTTTAATATTTAATCATCACTGTTTCTGTGGTGTGGTTGACCTGACATTCGGACCATCTTCATTTTTGGGCTCATGCCCTAGAATGAGCTGGAGAAAGGGATGGATGGTGTGGGTCTACAAAACACACACACCAAGGTGGGCCCCACTGTTGTGGCCTGACTGAAGTCGGTGTTATCCCAATCTGACCGAATCCGTTCCCGTACCACATGGCTAGTGTGTGGTGTCCATCTCATTTTAGGACTTTATCCCAAAACTTAACAGATCCAAATCTCAGGTGGACCACACCACAGGAAACAGTGGTGATCCACGTAATGTTTATTTGCCATTCAATCTCTTGATAAGGTAAAAAAGGCCAAGGAAAATACAAAGATCAGCTTGATCCAAACCTTTTATGGCCTACATTAAGTTTTTAATGGTCAATCACCATTGTTTCCTATGGTGTGGTCCGCCAGAGATTTGGATCGGTGTAGATATATAAAGCACTCATCAAGGTGGGCCCTACGGTCAGAGACACCTAATCCGCTCGCCTCTTTGCACGCACTTCCCTCCGAGCAAGGCTAGCAATACCATAACCGCTAACTTGGAAACCCGCGAAAAACGGAAATCGCAACTACTGCCATGTGTCCTAGGGAAACCGAATCCACTCCAATGCGGGCTTTCCCCACTCTGGTTGGGTGAGACCACTCCGAGGTCTATGAAGACAGACCACCTGCTTTGCGGTGGGATTTGGGACATCCCCCACATGCCCTATTCTCATTTGATCCACACGATCAAAGCCATAAGGCTATGCAACCATGCCTTGGACGGTAACAGAAACGGTTTTCCCACCAATGCTAGCTTCTTCAACTATTGTCATCCCATCAATTCTCCATTGGAAGCTTGCTAGAGTTGTTTAAATGCCCATACTGGGGCCGATTGAGATCATCGCTTACTACCCTCTATAAGGTCACACACTTTCTGCATATATATGAGGGCTCATACGTACCCCCTCTTCCCTTCTCTTCTCTGGTGCTTCACAAACTGTAACTGCTCCCCCATGCCATATCCTCTTCTTCAAGAAGATGGAATCTTCCTGTTAATCTATGTCAAGGAAGAGACCCATCTCTCTCTAATCAGAAGAGGGGTATCTCCCCACAGGAAAAATAGAATGCACCGTTATTCCTTTCCGGTGAGAGCGTCCACGGGCAAAAAGAAACCAAGTATGGTTCTCCTCTACTCGTGGCTAGTGCTGCTGTAGGAATGCATTCATCCCTCGTAAAAGCAGTCATGCTTGTCTAAGGGTCCCACAGAAGAAATAGATTTACGCTAGTGCTTTTTTGTTACGGTTAGCTTTAAACTAGTGTATACTGCCGAACTTCCTCATAATCTCATGCCAAAACTCTTTATTTCCGGGACCAGGAGTTTCCAAAATGGATACGGGGGTGGAGTGTACTCTGACCTATGTGAAGCAATATCTAGATTTGATGTCTCTTGAAGCTCTATATGCACTCGGGTATAAGCTCATCGGTTACAAAGGTATCATAAAAGTTTTAAAAATGGGCATTCACTATTATGAAGGCACAAATGAGTATAAATCTTTATAGGTTGATCGAGAATACTATATTAGGTGGGGTTGCAATGTCTGTAGTAGAGTCCATGACGACACGTTTGTGGCATGTATGCCTAGGTCACATGAGCGAGCGCGGTATGAAACTACTGCTTGATTGTTATTTAATTCTTCGTCTTAAAAGTTTTGATTTAAATATATATGAGTGTTGCATATACAGAAAACAATCAATATTATAATTTAAAATCGAAAAACATGTTAGTAAATGTCAACTTGACTATATGCATTCAAAGAAAGGTCATCATGGTTTGACACATTCATTGACGACTTCTTTAGAAAGATTTTGGTTTATTTTATGAAACATAAATTCAATATTTTCATCACTTTCAAGATGTAGAAGGCAATGGTTGAAAAACAGATAGTAAGAATGAAAGGATAATGAGGCACAATATAATGAGACATACACTAGAGTAGAATGGTGTGGCTGAACGTATAAATCAAGCTCTTTTAGAAAGCTTCCGATGTATGTTGAATAACGTTGGGTTAAGCAAGGAGATGTGGTGTAAGGCCATATTTACGGCTTGCTATTTAGTGACTCGATCCCCGTCTACACATATTGGTTGTAAAATTTCAGGAGAAGTATTGAGTGGTTATGAAGTTTATTACTTGGGGCTGCGAATATTTGGTTGTGATGCTTACTTTCATATATTGTCAGTTGAGAGAGATAAGCTAGACCAAAGGGTTAAAAGTGTGCTTTTGTTGACTATTGTGATAGGGTAAAAGAATATAGATTAGATGATTGGGATTCACGAAAAATTATATTTAGTCAGGATGTTAAGTTTGATGAAAGTTCCTTGTTTCGAAAGGATGGGCACAAGGAAATGAAAAAAATCAATGAATGATGTTGAAACAAACAAATGTAACACACTTGAAGAAGCGTACAGGAAGAGATGATTCACCACTTGTTAGGAGAAATTTACTAAGGGATTATAGGGTATCGTTAAGATACAAGGATGACTCAAATGTTGTATTTGCTCTCATTATAAATGAAGGGGATTCATTTAGTTTTTAGGAAATACTTGAAGACAAAAATGTGGAGAAATGGACGACAACGATACATGATGATATGGATTCTCTGTATAAAAATGAAATGTGGGAGCTGGTGGAGCTGCCCGTTGTGCGTAAAGAGATCAGTTGCAAGTGGATTTATGGAAGAAACTGTATAGGTACAAGGTTAGGTTAGTAGTGAAATAGTTATGCTCAGAAGGAAAGTGTCGACTTCGGTAAAATATTTGTGCTAGTGGTAAAGCAAGTATCTATTAGATTTGTATTGACATTGGTTACCCAATACAATCTGAAATTGGAACAGTTAGATGTGAAGACTGTGTTTCTACATGGGGAATTAGAACATCATATATACATGAAGTAACCTGAAGGGTTAAAGGTGCAGGTAGATGATAATAAAGTTTGCAAGTTAAAGGTATCATTGTATAACCTGAAACAGTCACTTAGGCAGTGGTATAATAAGTTTGATTCTTTCATGTTGAGTCAGTGGTTTCTTAGAAGTGAATTTGTTCATTGTGTCTATTTTAGATCATTGAGTGATGTGAAATTCATTATTTTGGTGTTGTATATTGATGATATGTTTATCGCTAGCATGTTTGAAATTAACATATTGAAGGCTTAGTTATCCAGGACATTTGAGATGAAAGATCTGGGGGCTGCAAAAAAGATTCTTGGCATCAATATATACGGAGACAGGGAAAAGAGCATGCTATAATTGTCTTAGGATGAGATCTTGAGAAGACTTTAGTCAAGTTTGGACTTGAAAAGGTTAAACTGGCTAGCACACCCCACGCTACTCATTTTCGGCTTTCTTTCGAGCAATATCCTACGACAGATAAAGAAAAGCAGTATGTCTCGTGTGTCTTACTTGAGCACGGTTGATAGTCTTATGTACGTCATGGTCTGTACTAGACTGAATATTTTATATACAGATATATGCCAAACCTCGACAAGCAACGTTGGGAAGCAGTAAAATGACTACTTCATTACATACAAGGTACGACAAATTACGTCTTGGTTTTTGAAAATTCAGAGGAGAAATTTGTTGGCTATGTGGATGCGAATTATATAACGAATGTGAATAATATAAGGTCAACTTTCGGTTACTCATTTGTGCTAGCGATTGAAGCTATCAGTTGGATGTCGAAGCTCCAGTCTGTGGTTGCTCTTTCCATAACAGAAGCTAAATATATGACAGTTACAGAAGTATTCAAGGAAACTGTTTGGTTGAAAGGGATGATGAATGAGTTGGGGCTTCAGCAGGAAGCTGTACCTGTGTATTGTGATAGCGAAAGCGCTATCAATTTAGTGGAGAACTTGGTGTATCATTCCTGGGCTAAACACATAGATGTGTGTGATCATCATTCTATTCGACAAATGCTAGAGGAATGCGATGTTACTCTTGAGAAGATTCATACAAGCAAGAATTCGACGGACATGCTTACGAAGGTTGTTCCTATATAGTTCAAGTTTTACTCGACTTTTCCGGGCTTGATAAAGAAGAAATGAAGACGAAGTGTGCACAAGAAGCGACGATAATAGTGTTACTATTAAATATTAGAGATAATGATAGCGACTTGGAGCAATGGAGATGGAAGACTAAAGCCATGGCGGAGATTATTGATTGAGTGCCTTCAATATAGTGCCAAAAGGTAGAGTTTTCGATTTTGATTAATAGGTTGTCGATTTGATCAGAATATTCTCAAAAATTCATGTTTGCTCACTGGACATTTTTGGTCGTCGTCGATTCGATCGATGATTTGTCGAGTCATGTTGATTCGATCGATAGTCAGATCAATAGTGCGCACAAGTTCTATATAAATGTTGATTTTGTTTCTAATTATGTACGAAGTGTATAAATATGCTTTGTAATATACGATTAGGGTTAAGAACACATGAGAGCTTAGCAATAGAGAAGGGTTTTGAAGGGGATCTAGGTTTTTTTTTTTTTTTTTCCATCCATAAGTTGTTCCATATCTTGTAATTCTTCTGATATAGTGGATTGATTATTGCTTTGTGCTATGATTTTTTCCCGCAATAGTTTTCTATGTAAAAATTTGTGTTTTCAATGTTTGATTGCTTTTTTTTTTTGTTATTTATTGTGTGTTTGATTTGTCTGAGATTGCTTGGCCTTGTGAATACTTGACTCCTGATATTCCGAGTGTCACTCATGCTTTGCGAAAGCAGGTTCTATGGTTCGTTTTTACTTAGCATGTGGGCATTTGAATAATTAAAATGGATCATGCAATGTGCACTGGAATGAATGAAAATTCTAAATCAGAGTATGACTAATAAGAAGATGTATTAGTCCAGTGTACGGGACCGTATCCGAGCAAAAATACATGGTTCCAAAACGCTGAATGTCTCAGCCCAAAATCTCATCGCTGCCCCTAAAGTAACCTATAGTGACCCGCTCAGTTGCTGGAAGTATGAGAGCTCCTCCTCTGAGTCCATGGATGCCTCCTCCAGCGCGTCAGACTCCATGGTATTTGCATCTATGATCGGGTCTGGTTGGTGTTTTAAAACATCGTCCCAGAGTGGGAGTGAGTAATCAACTCAGTGGTTCCATTAATATCAAGTTACACATGTTATCAATTCCACAAGCACAGTTAATGATAAAGCAACTTAAACATTCAGTTCCTAGATACTCTTATTAATGCATGTGCATGCTGTTATGAGATGATGCATGTCCTCACAATCCAATACTTCCTCATAGCGACTTCGATGCCTCATTTGCAAATGCTAACACTCCCTCATCACGTGACCACAATGCCTTAGTCGCTACAACCTATGCTAATGTAATGCGATAAGTGATCATGTTAGCCGATTATTCAATTAAGTTCGTTCATCCAGAAAGATTTGAAAAACTAAAACACCTTCGCTTAATTAATGGCCTTAACCGATCATTAGGCCCAGGGCGGACGTAGCGGCCCTGTACCTGCGATCCTTGATCCGTCTGGGTTCGTCACTCATAGCTGAACTCATACGATAGGTAGGATTGGGAGCAAGATTGCTCACGGTCACTAAGGGGAGGCTCGTCACCCCAACGTAGGCGGACAACGTGGAAATAGTGTCCCATACTACCATGCCCGGCTCCCAAGGCTTGAGGATTGTATCACTAACGGTTATGAGTGGGCCTCTCTAGGGTATGAGGTGTTTCAGTTTCAAGTGGGCGTGATCATACATGGTAGACATATACGTTTGGTCAACTAGTAGACTAGTTCGGTTGACTCGGGCGAACTTCAACGTAACCGGCACTGGGTGCAAGCATCCCGTATAGTTCGATTACTGTCGGTTGTCCGCGTTTGGCCTGGGTTAGTTGGATTACCCCGGAGTAGCCGACCTAAATAGGGATGCCCCCATAAGTTTTATGGTTTGCCAGGTATTGAGTCATAAATATTGCATATTTAGACTCCCAATTAGCATCATATTAGCAGAAAAAGTGTTAAAAAATCATCGGAATAAGATCAGAATCAATACATCCATCCATTGTATGTTTTTCATGTTCTATGTGCTAATTAAGTGATTTTATGTTGCGGATTAAGCAAGGGATGATGGAAGAATAGCTGTAAGAAAAGTTGACGATTTAGATCATTCGATTAGAAAGCCGAGACATAAGGAAATGAGCCGAATGGTTAGATTGCGAGTATAAGAGATGATGGAGTCATACGACGTGCTACGTGCGAAACCAGGTGATGAGATGAACTTTGTACGACTCAAATAGTGTATTGAAGATGATGGAGGGTCCGGATTGGTGAAAGGTACGAAGAACCAAAGCTATGGGAATGTGTATAGGCGAGATTTGACAAATTTCCAAATCTATCATAAGTATGTGAAGAAAAAAAAGGATTGTATTTTAAGTCAATTTGGCCATTTCATATTAAGCATGTGGGGGCCAGTTTGGTTGATCAGAACCGCTCATATTGAAGGGAATGCTGATAAGAGCTATAATATGAAGTTTGAAGAAATCTGGAGTTTCTGATGGGCTGCAAGATCAAGAAAATTACATACCATTTTGATCAAAGTTTGGGATCAGTGGACATTGTTTGGATAGGCCAACGGTCCATTTGGATAAAGACGATGCTAAGATTCCAATAAAAGGATTAGATCTTGAGAACTATATCATGTGGGGCCAATGCACATGTTGTGCGACTTTTTAAAGGTAGGATGCTTGATGATGTAACTAGCTAGGTGGTTGGTACGTGAAATATGCAACCGCATACAAGGCGGTTCCGTGGGGAAGTTTTAATGGTGGATATCTTCCATTGTGGTTGGCCCACTAGGTATTGGATTATCCTCATTTTTTAGTCCAACAATTAAAACGATCTGGGGTATCGGATAGATGGCATTGATATTACATACATATCAAGGTATGACCCACACTTGTTCTTGTACGACCAGAGCATGTGAAGGCCAATTGTTACGTAAACAGAAATCAATCTTGTTCTTTAAGAGATTCTCCAACAACTTATAAAGAGAATAAGGCACGACCAAAGAATGGAGACTCTCAAGTTTCATGGTTTTAGATTTTTTTTACAAGTTTTTAGATCCTTTGTGTGTGTGTGTGTGTGTGTGTGTGTGTACAGTTTTGGGAAAAGAATGACGTAAATTCAGATTTGCTTCAAAATTTTTTGAATATTTTAATTTGTTTCAATTCAAGTTCTAATTATATTGAATGCTTTCTACTTGCTTCCTATTTCCAATTTGATTACGTTTTTCTAGTTCCTTCTAGCTCAAGGTAGAAGGGAAGCACATGAGTTTAATGATCATTTAGTTGTGATGATTGACTGTTTTAAATGATGAGATGAATGGTGTATGCATGTTACCAATTATCTAAGTTTAGGTTTTTGATCCATCATGTGAGATCCATATGGTGGATGCTTAGGCTTAACTTAGATCAATAAGATTTCTTAGATGAGAGATATTCTTAACCTGTTATATTATTTGATTCATTATCCCATGGATATTGAATGCTTACAGTCACTGGCGCTTGAGGGTATATTTTAATGGTGCTAATCCATGATTCTCTAATCTCTTATGTCATTTACTCAAATAATTGAACTATTTTATTTTTCGATTAGGTTGACTATAATGCTCGGATCCTAATTGTGTTATCAAAGTCATCATGATTAATGGATTATCAATCTATGTGTGGAACTTTGAAGCTTGGGTGTTTTTAATTTAATTGCATCCGTTTAGTTAGAATTTTTATAGGTCTGTTTCCATTACTTAGTTAGTTTTGTATTTGATTTTCCATTCTCTTAATCCATCTCCCCGTGGGATCGACCTTATGCTCATGGGATACTACTTGTGAACCTCTCCACTTAGAGGACAACAACACTGGCCAACCCAATTAACCAATTAGCCCCAATTAAACAATATACTTTATACATTACTTGTTACGAGAAAAGGAAGAAATACATAACAGTAAATCTAGGAGGTTCTACTTGAATTGGACATTTTATCGAACATGTAGATGTGCTACCCAAATCATCACATTTCACATGTGATAAGGTAAAACTAAGTGCACATATAGGGGAATAGTATGAAGTATGAACATGAATTTTTGATAATTTCGACTTATCCAAGCATGCAATCGGATGTTCAGGTTACATTACGCAGAATTTATAATTTATGAAGGGCAATAAATCGAACGAGTACACACTTGTGAGAATGTGATCATCTATTCACTACGTAAACCATTAATTGCAACATGGATAATTGGCAATCTAAGGGTAATGGTCTACACCTTGAAGCGGTTCATCGAATTTTCAGTCCCGCTCCTAGGGTAAGGTCCCGTGGATCAGCATGCCAGTGCCCCGCGTCAGCGAGATTAGCTTGCATGGACGCATGTAATCAGCCTCTAAGGCCTAAATAATAAGAAAGGTTCAATAGTTACCTCTTCTTGTAGCCGAGTTATTTTTCTATAGCGCAGCATGGTTGTGAGCTAGGTTGCGGCTAGTGGTGGCGGGAAAATCTCTCAAATCAGCTCCTTTAATATCCCTTTTCTCCTCCTCTCCTCACTCCCTCTCCCTGTTGCAATTAAATTTTCATATGCAAATGAAAATCTAGGCTACTTATAGTCCTATATATGTGTGTAAATAGCCTTGAGGGCCTCTTTTCTATTGAACTTGCCCTCAATGGGCTGTTTTTGGCCTACAGGGTCCATTCGGGGGCCCGTCGGCCCATTCGCACCAAGGGGGAGGTGCCCCATCATAGGATCTATGATTGGTCACAATCGGACGGGGATCAGATGCTTTGATCAACTGTGGGGACCCCACTTGCGATGGACGTTCATCAATGATCGATCGGGGACACGACTATACGGATGCTAGTGGGGAAATATCCTTAACTCTTGCTTCAAGTTTGCTCGCAATCCGACGGTCGGAAAGTCACAACTCCGCAAAGGAGTAGGGGGGCCTATTTCACTCAAGTTTTAGATTTCAGCATAAAGGATTCGCGTGTTTCAAATGCTTTAACTTCTTACTCAAGTTGAGCGGTTCTAGGTACTTTTTTGGTTTGCCACCTGCGATGGGCCTCAAGCCCAGTGAGGTGGACGATTCTCTATAGTTCCAAGCTTAACGAAACTATGATGAGTGATTTAGATCTATTTTGGTATGTTTGGGTGGTTCTTGGGAGAGTCAACCTTCGAGGTTCGCTTCAGGTTCCGATCTTACTCAGATTTAGCTATGTTTGCGATGCCATCCCTTCACGATTTGTGAAAGTGGCCATTCGACCCTGTCCACCCTTAGTTTCCGGGGCTTTGCACGCTTGCCCTTTGTAGCCTGCCTGACACGGTCCTAAGCCGGCTCCGTTGGTGGACAACTTAGGATCAAGCGTTGTTTTGACTCATGTGTTACAACACATTACGGGGTATTAATGCCCAACATACATTGATCGGTGTTAAAAGGATGTGAGAGCTTGAGGACTTGATCCTGTGGCCGCCGTTCAATTAGAATTAAGATAATGAGAGAACTAGATTCAAGATCTGGTTTGACTCCTCTTTGATAAAAGATCGGTATCAGGAGGATCTTGTCCATCAATCATCTCTAATACTTCAAACCATCACATTGTGGATGGTTAAACGCATGTGATGGTTTGATCTGGACCGTCCAACACTTCGGAGCAGAAGAGACAAAGTCTCAAGAGACGTTGAGTGGCCATGATTGATTTAAGGTTTGAGATCAACCCTTGTGGTTTTTTTTAATCCCGAATCCAATTAGTGAACCACGAAGATTTTCGTTAATGAACCAACTATAAGAAGAATTTTAGAAGCCGGTGGATCTGGATACGCCCATGAGACTTTCTTATCTAGAAAGCACATCGTAAACGTGGATGATTCAAGAATAATAAGGAAACCTAGCAAGTGTTTTGCTGCCGCAACAAGCTATAAAGAGAGAATAAAAAGAAGAGCTCGGAGAGACAAAACCCTCGCTACAATACCATAGGAGTGGATTAAATAAGCCTTGGTTTATTTTAAGAGCTCATTTGCTTATTTTTAAAATAAGCCTCAGTTTATTTTAACATTTACTATTTTAGATAATAATATGTTTTACCCTTTAAATTTGTCAGGGAGGAAAGTTCAAGTTCTATTGGAATTAAGTTTGCTCCTAAGCTATCTAAATAATTCCTTGTTATGCCATAGCTCAGTTTTCAAAGCTTAATTAACATTGATGGTGGTGGGCACATATAATGGATAGTCCGCATCAAAGGTCGACCTTTAATGATGAATGACTCCCATCCAAGGTGGACCCCACATGATGGATGGCCCACTTTGAAGTCGAGGCCCACATGATGCATAACGTACATTAAAGGTATGCTCTACATGATGAATGGTAGACATTGAAGGTGGGCCTTGCATGATGGATGGTCTACATAAGGAGAGTCCCAAAAAATAGACAGTCCACATCAAGGTGGGCCCCAGATAATGGACGGTCCCCATCAAAAGTTGTCCCTCCAAGGTGGGCCCCCCATGATGGACAATCTAAATCGAAGTGGGCTCCACATGATGGGTGATAGTGTTGATTGAAGGTGGGTTCGCATGATGGATAATCCACATCAAGGTGGGCACTAAAAATAGATGGTCCACATAAACGGTTGGCCCCTAATGATGGGTGGCCCACTTTGAAGGTGTTGTCCACATGATAAATAGTTCACATCAAAGTGGGCTCCACATGATGGACATTGGATATTGAAGGTGGGCTCTACATGATGGATGACCCACATCAAGGTGGGACCTATGAAATGAAGGTCCACATAAAAGGTTGGCCCCTAATATGAATGGCCCTCATGAATGGGTGTACTTATTCGAGATGGATTTATAATATTTAAAAATGATAGCAACTACCTTTAAAGAATCTCTTATTTGAACATTTTACCAAAAGTGCTTATTTTAAATGAAAACTTTCAGCATGTTTATTGTAAAATAAGAGTTAGCATAAAAAGTACTAATTCTCTAGTTTTTATTAGAGTAGGTAAAGAGTTGTCAAATGACTCTTTTGATTTGACTATAAGCGAAAAGTTATAATAGGTAGAGCTATAGTACATGCTCTCTCAATGTAGAGAGGAAAGAAGAGAGATCATGTAGAGACAAAGTAGTTGCCACTGGAGTAGCCGGGATAGGTATTTCACATTTTTAAAATGCCCTAATACTCATACTTATGTGAATATCCCACTTATATCTTTTTAAATTTTTAGGTTTAGCACATCTTCAAAACTAATTGTGTGGGTAAAGTAATCCAAAGCTGCCATCCTCATATATAAAGATAAGGGTGAAGGTTAAAAGATTGTAGGAGATTTAATGGATGCTATGATGAAATGTACACTTGGGTGTGCGTGTACAAAAAATATATCTGAATGATCTCATTTTTGTTATTGGATTGATCAGATAGGTAGGGTGTGGATTAAAAATAGAGCGTTTGATTGCCACTAGCCAATATAGGTCTAGATTTATAGTCGGCTAGATTCATAAATTGCATTGGGTTGGAAAATTGGAGACTCCCTAATATAAGATGACTCCCGGGTCTGCAATCGGAGATCCTAGGCAAAGAAATCGATGATAGATAACGATGGGGTTAGGCACCCTTTTTTGCTGACACTTAAGATCTGTACTTCATAAGATATAATATATTTTTGGAGATTTTCAGTGTTTTGGAAGGCCTTATACCAATTTATTAGCTAGTTGCTAACAATGTAAAAAATTGACTAATAAGCCACTAATCACCTGAATAATCACTAGAAAATTACAATGTTTCAACTTAGGATGGGTTTTAAATAGATAGTAACCACAAGAAAAAGAAGAAAAGATGTTCAAATGCAGTATGCTAATAATAAAAATATACAAAAAATGTTATCAACTAGTAAGTCACCACTCACTTAAATCACCACAAAGGAGATCGTAATGTCTTAACTTATGATGATTTTAAGGAGATAATACGTAGCTGTAAGGAATAAAAGAAGAACTAATGTAATATGCTAATGATCTAAAAAGATAAAAATCTTCAAGAAAGACTTGATTTCTGATATATCAGGATATGGAAGTTCAATAAAGTGTAAAGCATACTATGAAGAGTTGCTCAAATTATAAGCTGGGGATGTATGAGAGAGAAGATATGCTAAATGAAAAGATAAGAAAATAAAATGGACGGTCAAATCCTGACCCTACTAAGTCAGCCTTAAACGATATAGATGGCAAGGAAGAAAAGAAGAACTAATGTAATGTGCCAATTATCCCAAAAGATAAAAATATTCAAGCAAGATTTATTTTTGATACACTAGGATTAGAAAGTTTGGTAAAACATAGAATATACAATTAAGAGTTGCTCAAATTATAAATAGAGAAGTATATGAGAAGAAGAATATGCAAAATGTAAAGATAGAAAAATAAAATAGACAGCTTTGTCGACCTTTAACCACAAAGATGGCTTGAATGCTAATATAAACTAGGTTGAAATGTTTAGATGGATAAGTCCATTCTTAGGGCCAGTTTGTTAATACTTACAATTTTTGCTTAATGCAGAATTTAGAAAGCGCTTGGTGTTTAGTGGTGTTTGTTAATGCTGAACGTGGAAAGTGCTCCGTAATTTTTTGCCGAATTTTCTAGGCAACTGAGGTTTAGCTTAATGGTGAATCAAGAATACGCTCCAAATTTTTTTTTTTAAATAAAAAATTACCATCCGCTGGAGAGATTCTCTTTTACATAATACACAACCCAACTTTTAACTTGTCACACTTCTCTAGGCCAACCATGATTTATGCATTAGATTTACTCCGTCAATTAACTTTTCTATATCATTTTAGAGCATGATCCCAAAAAATAGTCACATCCAAGGCTCAAAGTTTTTTATTATTTTTATTATTATTATTTTTTTTTTGGGGTTAGCTTGTTAGTACACACCCATGTCAGTATACACACTCCATGTTAGCCACCCCCGCTAGGGATCGATACCAAGACCTCAAGTGTTGAAACGAGGTATCTCCACTCAGTCTGCCAGTTGAGCTATGGATCTGGGTGTTCCAAGGCTCAAAGTTGACCACACTCAAGAATGTAGTGGGAATGGAACGACTACTGAGAAAACCAATTCATGAGTTCCACATGAAACTTATTTGCCATCTAACCTCTTCATAAGGTCACACAAACCGGAGAATGGAAAATACAAAAATCAGCTTGACCAGAGCCTTCTGTGGCCACAAGAAGTTTTCAATGATAGGTACCCAATTCCCACTGTTTCGTGTACTTTGGCCCACTTGAGCCTTAGATCTTACTTGTTTTTTGTGTTATTTTTAAAAATGATATGAAAAAAATGGATGGATGATGTGGATAAAACCTATACATTAGGATAGGCCCCACAAAGCCCAGACTCTCCGTCTTTAGATCCATTCGTTAAAACGGATTGGGCTAGCGTATGTATTGTGAGAAGATGAGGGCTGTTGCTCCGAGATGTACGAATGGTTCAAATGATGTCAAAGTTACATGGGCTCCAAAATGATGTACTTATTATATCCACACCGTTCGTCTATTTTGTGGTCCAAAATGATCACACCAGAAATAGCAGTGGGACAATGATTCTCACCATTAAAACATTCATAGGGCCCACCATAACATTTATTTGCCATCCAATCTGTCCATAAGATCACACGTACTTGGAAGAAGAGGAAAAACAAATATCATATTGATCCAAAACTTTTGTGACCCCCAAAAGGGTTTCAATGGTACAAGTTCAATCCCCCACAATTTTTTTCAGTGTGGTCCACTTGATCTTTGGATCTGTCTTATTTTTCGGTTTAAGCCTTAGGACAATCTCTCCAAATGAAAGTACTGTTGAGATATAACACATACCTCATGATGGGACCCACAAAACTTGCTTATGTCAACACACTAGCCAAATAGGTAGCGTGTGGTACACCAGGCAATCTGCTTCCAGTTGGTGGGGGTAGCACGCAATTCCCTATCCGAGTAGATTAGGTGAAAGTGAAACCCCGGAACCATCGAGGTGGGTGAGACCCCTGACTGTGGGGCCATTATGATCTATGTGACTACATCCACACCGTCCATCTATATTGAAAGCTCATTTTAGGACATGATTCAAAAAATGAAACAAATTCAATTATTAAGTGGACCATACCACAGGAAACAGTAGTGATTGACCGTTAATGAGCCATGAAAGTTATGGGCTACATGAGATTTGGATCATCCTCGTTTTTTGAATCATTCTTTAAAATGATTTGGAAAAATAAATGGACGGCGTAGATAAAACACATACATTAAAAAATTCTTGTCGTCAATAAAAGCTTTGGATTAAAATGATATTTATGTGGTCATTTCATTCAGTCGGGATTCAATTATGATTATTTTATACGGGTAAATGATTATTTTATATAGGTAAATGTGTTAAATTAACATATTTCAAATATTTCATATATTACTTACCAAACTAGTTATTCTAGATTCATTATTAGTTTTCTGATTTCATATTCAAACTTCAAATGTACTTCAGATTTAACAAACAGAGATCTCTCTGTATGTCGGTGGGCTTTTATATAGGCTTCTATTTATAGGGGTTGGTCTAATTTTCTAGCAATTTGTATTAACTTGAAAGGGAAACATGCACGAGAAGTGATTTGATCAGTTGAAGGATACATGTCATCACAAATTTACTTTAATAAGTGGTAAAATAAGTAAATTTCACCTTTGTCCTTTTACATGCTTTGCTTTGTTGACATGGGCTACCCAATAATATTATTGTTGCTTATGTGTTTTGTTGCAATTTTGCATTATCTTACTGTCCTCTAACTATGAAAATAGTAAAGGGTAGTAGTATCATTCCCGGCTAAGGGAATTTGCCCTTTAAATTTGCATGTGAATTGCAGTGGCCTGTAGGACCCATTACTTTATTTTGAATATAAGTTTTAGGGCGTGTTTAGACAGTCACTCGTCCTGGGATTAGACCGACTTACGTCGGCTACGGAAGTCTATCCATCCCCATAGATTGTTTGGGATGGTTGGTAGACGTTGTCTCAGCCGCCCTCGTAAATAGAGCTGGCGTAATCGATGGATTCGGACGATCAGCTGTAGGATTTCGGCCATCCACTGCAGGATACGGGATGGGATGGACGAGACGAGACGAGTCGGGCAGGCGTCTCTGCAAGTAGGTCTGATAGAGGAGAGACCGAGAATTTTTAGCGAATGGGTTTGGTATTTAAGGAGGTGACATGCTGGATATGGGTTCTCTGCGCTTCTCAACCCCTCTCTAGTGCGGTCAATCTTCTTCAACCCTACCGGCGAACTCGCTGGAAACTTCGGCAATCGCAGGTAAGTCTGTTGTTTTCCTTGATTTGGGTGTATGTGGGTTTTGTTAAAATAGTATCCATGGGTTGCATGGCCTATTTGGCGGGCGGATTTGAATGGATTGCAAGTGATTGGAAGGGATTGGAAGGGATATTCTGGGATTGGCTGTGCATGCAAAACAGATCCTCGAATCTGCTGAAATAGCTATAGTAATCCTATGAATTTTCATTGTGCACTGAAACTATTTGTATATTTGTATTAATGGAGATTAAAGAAGATTGAAGATGCCAGGTCCACTATATTGTTGGGTGGGTTACAAATATCAGCTTCCCGGGCCGATTCGAATGGATTGCCGGGCCTGTTTGAATATGTTTGTAAATATGTATCGATGGATTTTTTGAGATGAATGGAAATGCCAGATCCCCATTCGAGTCTAGGGGCTTAAAAATAAAGGGCAAAAAATATCTTCAGTTTGAAAAAATTTAAAAGGGTAGGAATTTCAGGCATGACCCACATTCACATCCACGTATGTGTGTACAATTCGAATGTGTTGAGCTAGATTCACAAGTCAATGTATGCCTAGATTACACCTTCAAGTAAGTATGCCTGTATTTGACTCACATGTATTGTGTATGTGCTGTATCCTGGAATTAAATTTTCATGTATGTGTGGATTATAGTCAAATGTCCCTGTATGCCTAGATTATACCATCAACCATATGTATATTTTGTATATACTAGGATTAGATCCTCACATCTATGTATTTACGTATGGATGTATGAATCTGTATGTATGTGTGCATTGGACTAGACCCAAAAAGGCAAGAAACAAGTGAATGAGACCCATATCCATTATCTACTTGTCTGTCTATGTATGTATGTATGTATGTATTGGATTGGATTTCATTATGTATTTGTTTATGTATGTATGTATGTATGTACTGGATACATGTGGATTGGATTGGACCCTAATCCATTTTATATGTAGGTACTGAAATAGGCTCACATCCATATTATGTGTGCATGTATGCCAGGATTGTTTGCACTAAACACAGTCCAACTCCCAGTAAATATAATTAGAACATGACTCAATACATATATTCAGTCTGTTTATATTTTAATTTGTGCAAGTGGGGCCCATGGGTAACTAATTAGAGCATTTGGTTTGATGGCCCATGAGCGGTAATTGGGGTTCCCTTTGCATTCGTAATATTCCTTTATTTTCTTTTTATAAATTGGCTGTGGAGTGATGGCAGGGTCAGCCACAATTGGGTATTTCTGTTCGTTTCTCTCTTCTATTTCTGATAAATTCAAGTGTATGTATGTACAAACATTATGTTAATTATGACAGGAAATGAACTGTAAATGAATGTACTCGGGTATAGACCATTTGAATAATTAGTTTAGTGCTTGCAACCTGATCTTATATTGAGTTTAGTGTTTGCAACCCGATCTTATATGATAGAGTGATTGAGTGCTATGATTGAATAATCAAACTTGTTGAAACTTTGTTATCATCAAACACTTGATATGACCATTGACAGAGTAAATAGAATATTACATAGGTTGATTCCAAGAAACCTGGCTCATAAATCTAGATTTGGACTTCTTGGATTGTTTTGGCTGCACCATGAAGCACAATTGAGTTCAGAAGGGGAACTGAAATAGGTGGACTCATATTTCTATTATTGGTTTTGTTATAATGGTTTTTTACACCTATTGGGTCGTTTGGTTGGGCTTTAGTATATCCCCAAACAAGCCATTGTCAGTGTTTTTTTGACATTTTTTTTTTCCCAGTAGGTGTAAAAATTTATATTGAATTGATGACATGTTAAACCACCATTTTTTTTTTCACCAGGTGTAAAAAATGTGTTGACTTGACGATATCTACACCCACCCTATTGATATCTACACCCACCCATTTGGAATTGAACTAGGACACTTAAGCAGTACTACATCCATTATAAATATGAAAAAAGGGACCCTTAAAAATCAGTCAGGGTGGGTGCAAATTGCCCTATAGGCTCCCAATTTAGTATCGGAACTCTCTCTCTCTCTCTCTCTCTCTCTCTCTCTCTCTCTCTCACCTGCTTGAGTACATTCCTCTTGTGAAAACACACAATCCATTTATGGGTTTACTGGGGTTTGGTTTGCATTTTCAACAACTTTCCTTGGGGCCCTCATTTTTCACAAAGAACCAAGCTTTTGGACTTATTGGAAAGTTGGGTTGAATGATCACAGGTAGAACTGTGGAGGGAGGAAAGAAAGAGCATAATGTATCTTTCAAAGTGGGTGTAGACATCAATCCCTGTTTCTATTGGGAGTAGCTAGAGATTTTAGGAAGTGGGTATAGCCTAAAAGGACTAAAAGAAAAGGAAAAGGAGCTAGTGAGGGTGGGGTTAGCTTATCTGCATCCTGCATTCCATTTGGACTGTTTTCATTGGTAGGTAAGCTATTAGGGTAGATGATTTAAAAAAAATAAAAAGAATTTGACCGAACTCTTTTAGTGGACAATTAGAATTTTACCTAACCCCTCTATAAAGAAGACTTAGCCGATCTCTCTCATTTTCGAACTCTTTTAGTGGATAATTAGGATTTTACCTAACCCCTCTATAAACAAGACTTAGCCGATCTCTCTCATTTTCTCTTTAAATCTGTGAAACCTGACCATTTCTCTCTTTCAATATGTGAATGTTTATTTTTCTCATCTAACTCAATATATTTATCTAGGGAAGAAGAAGAAAAGAATAAAGTGAAAATGGAAAAAATCAAATGTTCGATTTCACATAGTTGCATTAGGTTTGATTATTCAAACGGTCTACCAAAATTTCATATATGGAAATTTTTGTAAATGAATGTACTCAATAGAAATCCACATTTTGATATCACGGAGTGCTGTCATTGAATATGTACTTAATCTGCCCCTACCGATTACCTCCTATGTTTTGGTTATGGTCTGTCTGGAATCTGCCCCTACTATGTTTTGGTTATAGTCTGTCTGGAATCTGCCCCTACTGTTACATTCTATGTTTTGGTTATGGTCGGGCTGGTTTGTTTCATATTCATTTCTTATATGGAGGCATACTGTTAAAAGTTCTGTTTCCCTATGATAGGCTTACTTTGATTAATTTTCACATATTGTAACCTTTATCATTAAGTTCTAATTCTACATGATAGCTTGTAATCCGGCTTGTATGCTATTTCCAAGTTTTGTTAGCATTTGGTTTTTTAATTTTTTGAATTCCACAATTTCTTCTTTTGTAGGTGATAAATTCAAACCTTTTTATCAGACATTTTTCTTGATGTACTCTTTACAATGACCTCCTAATGAAATCTTTAAAGTTTTCTTCACTTCACTTTCTCTCCTCCTCCTCCTTTTCCCCTGAATAAGGTCAGGACAAGCAGGCTTCGATAGGCTTTAGGAACCTCACAAGTCATCCATTCAAGTTTAAAATATTTGAAGAATGTGTTATGATAAGGTTATCTATAATGCATTAATCAAAAGTTGTGAATATTTGTAGGGTTGAATGACACTAGTACAATTTATTAGAAGAGTCTATGACGTTGAAATGCAGTCACCAAGCAGCTATTTCCCTCAAATATGTTGTAAGTTGTGGCGTATGCGTATAGTTCAATTCACTTTTCATTGTAGATGGCCACATAATTTCTTGTGTTGGTGGAGCACCAACAAAAGATCATGACCCTTTGCTTTTGTAATAGCAGAGTCTAGTTAATTAGTTTGATAGATAAGCCATCCATGATCTTGGAATGAAATTAGTTTGAGAGAGGAGCCATCCATGATCTTGGAATGAAATGGAATATTAAAGTGAGTGCCTTGGTTCATATTAATAGATGTCACATAATCTCTTTTATACCTCTTGATTTTCAAGAGATCTTTAATCAATTGTGGCTTGGTCTATAATAATAAATGTCACATACCCTCTCCCACATATCTTCATCTTTAACACATCTTTAACCACCATTGATGATGAATTTGTCCAAATACTAATTTTTAAATTACCTTTAATAATAAAAAAATTAAACACACTATATGGAAAAAAAGAGAGTATTTTGCTCATCTAATGCATACAAATCAATAAAAAAATAAAAAATCAACCATCAATTCTTGGGGATTATTTGGTGGGTGGGTCATAAACAGTGAAGCCCATCAAATGAACCATCTGGATCATTGAATACTTTTTTTTTTTTAATTGAGTAGGATAAAAATGGAATGGAAATATAAAGATGGAAAGAGAGTGCATCAGTTAGCGTCTTTTGTCTCCACAAAAGATAGATGAGTCAGTTCAAAGTGAAGAAATATAAATAAACAATACATCATATGCAACTCCTCATTTCTTCATTTGAGAAAACCGAGAAGACTGAAAAAAAAACCCAACAACAAAAATGAAAAAAGATAAAAAGAATTTAAATGAAAAAGAAAAAGAAAAAAAGAAAAACCCAAATGATAGAAAACGTGAAAATGAAGTAAAGAGAAAGGAAGAGAATGTAGTCGAGTCAACAATCTAATCGCCAAACGAAGATAGGGCGACTGAAACGATATCCCGACCTTTTCCTTTTTCTCTGTTTTCTTTGCTTTCAGAGAAAACGCCATTAGACGTTTCTCCATTTACACAGAGAGAGAGAGAGAGAGAGAGAGAGAGGACGCCATCAGACGCTTTCACCGTTTAGAGAGAGAGAGAGAGATGCAGCGACCGAAACGAAGGAGAAACCCTAATACCATTTTATAGGCAAGCAATTGGGAATTCGGAATGGGTGGTGACCCAACATCACCCAGCTAGCCGATGGAAAAGCTCTGTGGGCCCCACCATGATGTATGCGTTTGATCCACGCCGCCCATCCATTTTTCCAGATTATTCCAGCGCATTAACCCTAAAACCAGACAGATAAAAATCTTAAGTGGACCACAATACAGGAAACAATGGGGATTGAAAACTACCGTTGAAAAGTTCTTGTGGGCCACAGAAATTTTGGATGAAGCTGATATTTGTTTTTTCCCTTCATTCAGGGTTACGTGACTTTATGAACAGGTTGGATGTAAAATAAACATTGCAGTGGGCCCGTGAAGTTTTCAACGGTAAGGGTTAAATTCCCCATTGTTTCCTGTGGTGTGGTACAGTTGAGCCTTTTATCTGCCTCGTTTTTTTTTTTCATAATATAAAATGACCTAGAAAAATGGATGGACGGTGTAGATAAAATACATAGATCAAGATGGGGCTCACAGAGCTTTTCCACAAGCAGTCTGGAGCTATGTGCCCCATCATGTGATGATCCAGACCCTTCATGTGTGAGAAAGAATATTGTTACTCTTGCAGAGACTGATGATTGATACTCTTGCACAAAGAATTTGTATAGTCTTTCTTGTAAATAACTAAAATTAAACCGTCCAAATTGTGGGCCCTAATTTAGATGTTTTATATATTGAAATTATAACCTAACCGATTTGATGTCCTAACTGGCCGATTCGTGGATGCTCAATGGACGGATGAGATGAAAAATAGTTAGTAGCCGAGTCCAGCAAGAAATGTCCATTTATCAGAGCTTAGGATCCGTCCATCTTGTGTGTTGTCAGGGAATGTGTTGTCAGGAACCGTCCATCTTGTTTTCCCTACTATGAATGGAAAAATATCAACAGTAGACGCACATGAGATGATCGTAGGCATCTGATCAGGGCCCTTGAAAGTGGTTATGATCGATTAATGGTTCAGATTCAACAATGGAAAGCGAAGAAAAACCCAATTTTAGAATTGTCTAATCGACTTAGCTTTTGAAATACTGAATGGACGGTCCAGATTGATGCATCGCCCCATCCCGTGTATGTGTAGAGATGGGTCTATCATACTCCATCCGCTCCTGCTGGAAGTGCTGTCAATGGGCCTTGCTTGGGCTGTACTGCTGGGCCCGGCATAATATCATGCCATTTATTGATCAGGGCTTGGGCTGAGCCTAGTCTGCTCACCCACCAGAGAGGCTCATTTTTAGGGTTTTGAAGGGCATTTTCTGTCATATATCAATATGATGGGTCCTGGTAGCAATGGGCCAGGTAGACTAGCCCACCCAGCATGGCCAGGGTTTTTGGTCCTTGAACTTGGGCCCGAGGGCTTGGCCTAATCCAATCACTAATTGGCCCATGTGTTCCAACCATGGAAGGGTTAGAAAACTTTGGTTGATTTTTGGTCAATTATGGCCCACTTGACTAGTGGACTGATACAAAGTTATTTTCATATGATTATTTTAGGATGACAATGAATTCTTGGGGTTTGGTATTATACATTGAAGTGGATAGTTCATGTTTAGATAAGAGAAATGTTGTCAAATGTTTTTGATTTGTCTGAGATATGAGTATGTCAATGCCATTGATAGACCACTCAATTTCATCGAGAAAATTTCAATTTATTCTCTATGTTTGCTGGATAGTTTTTGGGATATTCTTTAATCTCATTAAAGGTGGCTTTGATTACATTGGTAGGCCTCGATGGTTGTCAATTCTATCAGAAGTCCTGTCAACAAAATTATGTCATTTTGCAGAAGTGCGCATTTTGTTTCCAAATTCGATTGTAAAACCATATAAAAGTGTAATCAGAATTAGGGTATTCTAAGACGCTCCTAAAGTGCTTTAGAGCAATGTTAAAGTTTTGCAAATGAATTTTGAGGGTTTTTCGGATGGGTAAGTTGATCTCTCTCTTATAATTCATATTTTATAGTGAATTTGTTGTTGTTTCGTATTATATTTGTTTGTTTGTTTGTTTTTTTTTTTTTTTTTTTTACAAGAGTTTTTTCATATGAATTCGTGTGTTCTTTGTGATACTTGTCTTCATTTATATCTTTCTTGTTTGATTTGAATTCAGAATTTGCTTCCACGATTTCTCAACAATAAATTGGCATGTTAATATTAATTATAAAATATGTATATTTTTCTAATTTAAAAACAAAAAAATTTATATTAAGCTTCTTGATGAGATGGAGATCGCAAAACCATGTACTCCACTTATCCAACAGTAAGATGTGACCAATGGTGGACCATTTGAGCAAGATGCAATACTAGACTACAACTCTCATAAAATGCAATACTAACAAAACATGGCAACAAATGAGAACTTCCATCAAAGAGGCTTGCTCTTACGAAACCCTTTCTAGAAAAGGTTTATTTTTACAAGCTCTTCATTAATTTGTGAAATGTCATTCACTTTTGCAGGCTTGCTAAGGACCTATTTGAGAGCATGGATTAGGAACCCCTAAATACGGAGCCCCCTGGATTTGCAATCTTCCCAGTGTGTTTGGTACCCTCGAGTGTGAATCAACTCTAATCCAAAAGTACCTATCCATAGTATATTTATAGGGGTTTGAATTTAATTACTAAATCAACTTTAATATCTCTAATTAGTAAGATATGTAATTTTTAACACAATAATTGTGATAAGCCCTATGAAGTATATGCTTTGCCTGAAAATGATGAAATTCCAAGTCTCAGGTGGGCCACAAGCATAAGATTATGTCTAAGTGACTAACCAATGATTTTTAATCATTGATTTACATAGACAATGTTTGGACAGTGCTGATCATCATTAGTGGGCCATGTGCCCAATAGAATGATAGTGTATAGTGACACACATGTTATACCTGCAACTATTGAAATGATTTTAGGTGTAATCCAAGCTCTCGCTGTGGATTACAAACCCCCTCAAAGAGGGGATTGTAAACCCTGGGGATTTGAAACCCCCAATTACTTTATGCTGCCAAACAACTAGGGGATTTGAAGCCCCCTCAAATCCCCTCCAATCCATAGTGCCGAACGACCCCTAATGCAACATTGCCAATGAAAAACCTATAATGTTGTACATATGCCAACTCAGGCATTGAGCCCCACCATTCTGATGAGTGCTTCAGAAAGCAAGTTTATACCATCATTAAATGGTACACACCATTAGAAAACAATGGACAACCACAACAAAATCATTAAATTCTTATGGCAGCCCACATATCAATTGGATTGGCCTGATTTTTAGTACTTCCACCGTTCATAGTGAGACACACGTTGGTCCACACATTAGATGCCATATGCAACACGCATGGCTCATATATATATATATATATATATGGGAAAAGGTACTATGCGCTAGACCTCACGATAAGCTCCCGTGAGATCGAGCTGTGTGGGCCCCACCGTGATGCGTGTCGACCATCAACATCGTGCATTTGATGGGTCTCCTCTAAATTATGGGATATCCTAAAAATCAGCGGTATACTGAACTCAGGTGGGCCATACCATCTAAAATCATGTGAAGACATGCCAAAAACATATAAAAGCACTTGGTGGGGCCCACCTGAGTTTTGAATGCTAATGAAACTTGGTCTGAACCCTCATCCAAGTGGGACACACATAATGGATGGGCTGGATTTGCAAACCACATCTCGGTGGGTCCAAAAAATGATTATGAATGTTTTAATGGTGCACGGCCCCTCCCCACTTCTGTATGTGGTGTGGCCCACACAAGTTACAGATTGACTTGATTTTTGAGACCTAGGCCCACGATGGAATGGTGCATCTGACTGATGGGGTAGATGTTCGAAACACATCACGGTGGGGCCCACATAGCTCGACCTCATGGGAGGTCCCATCAGCTCGAGCGCATAGTACCTTTTCCCCATACACACACACACGCGCGGGAAGATCCTTTTGATCTTTTCCACTTCTACTCTCTAGGCTGGTTCCTCTACAACATTGGTAGAATAAATTTATTCTATAATGTAGGTTGTGGGGCCACTGTGATGTTTGTATGACATCCAATCTGTCCATCAGTTGTGCCACCACATTTTCTCCTTTAACACTAAAGGTGAAAATCATGTCACTTCGCCAACCTGAATTTTGCAATGGCCTAATTTTTTATTGTCTATTCATCCTGACAATGCCCTCCAAATTTGCATACACAAATACAGTGTGCCCCACAAAATCTGGAAGGTTTTAATTGTGGCCTTCATCCCAATCTCAAATGTCCCATGAGTTTGTGACTAACTTCTGTTTAGGAATAGGCTGATTTTTTGGCATATGAGTTAAAGTTGAAAGGACCCATCTTATGCATGGATTGGATGTGGACCATACTCTAAGGTGGGCCTTAGGGTTTTTTTTTTTTCCTCCTTTGAAAACAGTAATCTTTCTTGAAATCCAGCTATGTTTATGATGAAGGCAATTAACTAAAGGATGTATTGTGCAATGCTTGATTTCATAATATGTACAGCTTGCTTGGGTTTTTAGTTTAGATAGGTACATTGTTCAATCATCCAAGCTGTTATAATATGATGGATTTCCTTGATTAGAAGATCTTCACCCTCAATTTCTGGCCATTGTGTTGAAAAAGAAAATAAAATTTTCTGCACTCAATAAGAAGATAGACAAAGATTTGATGGCTAGGATATTCCAATAAGGAGACTTTTATTGTATTGGCCCAATTTGGGTTAAATCGAAAAATCCCAAAACTTCATATATAACACCTTGACACAATGGACCAAGGGAGGATGGCTGCTTCCTTGGTAAGTGTTTGTGGAATAAGCTTGCTATCCCAGTTTTTCCCCCCTTCTATACTTGTCAATCACATGCTTATTCAAATGCCTATTCACCTGCTTATATTCAAATGCCTATTCACTTGCTTATACAATATTGCCTGGGCCACAGCATCCCATGCATTAAGTGAGCCCCCATGATTATGGTATGCCTCAAAAAATCAGACCTATCTAATTATTATGTGGGCCAAACCATAGAAACCTATGAACAATCAATTAAAAGACTTCGAAATTCACATTGTGGCCTACATGATAGTTGGCTTGGCCTGATCTCTATGGCATCCAAATTGCATGGTTGATGGACCTATTGGATAGGTTGGATGCCACACACACCTAGTTGGGTTCACCTACAACCCTTATAGAACAAGCTTATTCTATAAGACTTGTGGCACAGGGAGGGACGTGATGAAGTTGATCACTGTCTTCCTTAGGGAATAATTACTCTGAATCCATGGAATTCTCTGGACTCCTCGTAGAGCTTCCTTGAATCCACAAGGGATAAAAGTAGGAATAATTCCTAATAAATGGGAAATAATTTGATTGATGATAAAAATGAAATTATAATCCTTTAAATAATGAACTCAAACCTACCTAGGATGGAGTTTTAGACTTGAGATTCCAGTGCAAACACCTTAAAAACATGACTTACTATAAAAAGTTAACTTACTATTTATAAACGACCTCCATTCCTACTAGAATCTATGGTTTTCGGCCAAAAATAACAAGTGTCCAATTTAGCCCAACCACGTTGTTCTCCTAACTTTTCTAAGCCCTTTTCATGTAGGGCACAACTTTTACAACCCAAAAGATCAAAAGTTATACTTCAATTAAAACTTACTATTTATAGTAAAAATGAAAATAAACGGGACTTTTTTTTTTAAAATTTTAATTTTTATTATTACTATCAATTTGATGGAATCTCGCAAATTCGACGTGGGCAACCCAGCATAGCGTGGTTGGTTAACTTAAGTAGGTTCTCCTACCCAAAATCATATATAATATGTTGAAAAACTCATCTCGGTTTGTGAGATACGACTGATTTAAGGTTCTATTGGTCCAAATCATTTCCACCTCCTATCAGGCCTTCTTTGGTCCATCTATACCATGAAAGTGTCTATCACCCACTCTACATTAACTTATAGATGATCCAACCTTGGATTCTAGAGGGAAAATATACTATCGTTGACTAGAAGATCCGAAATGAACATTTGAATTTAAGTAGTGTGTTGGGGTTGGGCCGTCCAATTTTGGATTTTGATCTTGTCCAAAATTAAATGTGGACCATAGTTGTCTAAACTGTCTATCTATTTGTTGGCAATAGAAAGTTAGAATGGTGAGACCAAGGAGATTTTTGAGGCATAGGTCCATCCATATATAACGGACCATCAGACCAAGTGTCTGGTTCACCAAGCAGTGGGCCAAAGAGTGCAAATTGACAATATGAGTATCCCATAATGGATATGCAAAACAAACTCATGTTGAGCACCTTACACATGAGTTTCGATTATTTTGTTTTTGTTTTTGGGTAGAACGTGGACCATGGTTGTATTTCCTTTCTTCACCGTCTATTTGTGGCCTACTTATTAGATGTTAGAATGATCCTGTAAAGGAGATTTTTGAGGCATAGTCCATCCATCTTGCGGCCTGCAAACCAAAGGTCTGGATCGCTAGCTGTGGGCCCAACGAGTGCAAATTTAAATCATGGGTATCTTACACGAGTATGTAAAACAAACACATGCTATGAGAATTTGGGGAACCCATGTCCATCACGAGTATGTATGATTTGTGAATAGGGGTGGCAATGGGCTGGGACTCCCAGCCTGGCCCTGGAAGCCCAACCATGTAGGGCTAGGGCTTGACCTCTAAACTTGGCCCAAGGGCTGGGCTTGTGTTGAAATCTAGGCCTCGGTTTCCAAGTAGGGCCGGGATAGGACCAACGCTGAATGGCCCAACTGGTTTGGTCCATTAATCAAGTAGGTAATTGTTATATAAAATGATAAATGATTTAGAGACACTTTGTTAGGGGTGTACGCGAACTAAGCTAGCTCAGTTAGCTCACTCGACTCCACTCGAAAAAGCTCGATTTGACTTGGTTCGAAGCTAAGTTCGAGCCAAGTTCGAGCTAGCCCCAGCTTGACTCGACTCGGATCGAACCCAGCTCGAATCGAACTCGAATCAAACCAGTTCGGTAACTTAGTTACTTTGATATGATGTTGCTCACCAAATGTTTGATGAAATGACTCAATGAAGTGTGGCCAGTGGCAAGGAAGGTATGTATATGAAACAAACATCCTTTTTTTCTTGATTTTTATGTTGCTTAAAAGGGTGATTGATAAAATACCTATAAAACCATTGCAGCTGTTTTACATACAGGGGGATTTTGAAGGTGTAGTCCAGGTGTTTGTAAAAATGCTGCACAGGTGAACTTGGCTCGAACTGGTCAAGCTACTCACCGAACCGAGCCAAGCTGGCCAGTCAGGCTCGAGGACCGAGCCGAGCTGAGGTCAGCTAGTGGCTGAGCCGAGTCGAGCTAAGGCCAGCTCGACTCGATGTACACCCCTACACTTTGTAATTATGTCCCATTTAACTTTCATGTGTGGTTTAAATGCAAAAAATTTTATGAGCAAGGTCATTTATGCGATGGAATTCACCGTGGATGAACAGAAGGGATATCAAATGGCACTTATTTTTTTTTTTTTTTTTGTTAAATTTAGACTATTTTAAACTTTGATTATGTCACTCCTTTTCTTACAGGGGTGACTGGGTGAGGTATTTTTGATTGTGTTGAAACTTTCGATTATGTCACACTTTTTTTCACCTGGTTAGGGTTAGGGACGTGGCTTAGGCAACTAGGGTTAGACTTATGTAAACCTTGGTCAGCTCTATCCTGACCCATTGCCACCTCTACTCGTGAATAATCCAAAAGCCTCTGGGAGTTCACTGTCATGAATCTGGTACCTCTGCCTGGCACGTGCAGTGATTTTATGCTTTTTTGTATTGTCGATTGGGCTACGTAATCATTAACGTTGTACAGTGCTGCGTTAAATACGGCCCGGAATGATGAGGCCCAATAACATTGCATCTTATAACAAACAGAGAATCCGGATTCTATCTTCAATTTCGTAGGTTTGCAAAATTACTTTTTCTAGGTGATGGGTGCTAAAGAGACGGTTTGCATATACATCTAGGTGATGTTCTAATGTGGTAAAGTTTTGTGTGCCCGTTATAATTTATGTGTTATATCCACACAGTTCATCCACGCAAGATCATTTTAAGGTATGAGCTCGAAAATAAGGTAGATCTAAACCTCAAGTGAAACACATCATAGAAAGCAATTGGTGTGAATGCCTACCATTGAAAACTTCCCGAGGACTATGGAAGTTGTATCAAGTTGATATTTGTGTTTTCCCCTCATCTACGTCCGTGTGCCCTCATGAGTAGGTTGGATGGAAAATTAACATAGTTATAGATCTTAAGAAGGTTTCAACTGTGGGTGTCATTGTCCCCATTGCTTTATATAGTGTGGTCCAGTTATGCTTTTAGATTGCTCATTTTTATACTATTGTCTAAAATAATATTTTAAGTTGAGCTTTTAGATTGCTCATTTTTATACTATTGTCTAAAATAATATTTTAAAATGGATAGACAGTGCGGATATAACATGTGCATCATAGTGAGGCCATACAACTTTATAATTTGAAGATTTTGATGGAATTCACTGCCCCAAACTCTATTAGAATTAGAATGCCCATTTCAAAAAAATAAAAAAACTAACTAAACACATATAAACACTTCTACCATTAGCACTTCACCTATGAAATTCTCTGGAGGTGTGAAATGTTCACCCATTCCTGAGCTCAAGGAATTTTCCACCCATCACTGGACAAATTATATATATATAATCAAATCACATCACTTAGACATTCCATTCCAATGTTTTAGATTCCACACATCCCTCCTTCCCTAGCAACTAAAATTCACAGTTTTTCATTGTCCAAGTCCAACATAGTTTAAAACTTTTACAATTTTAAGATAAACTGTCAGATGGACAGGTAGAGGTTAGAACCAATCCATCCGGACCGTCCATTGGGTCCAGCAAGCACTTCCTAGCCCACCATTTGAAAAATCATACCTATTAGCTGATTCTGACCATCTACTCAGTTGCCTTTAAAAAAGAGGGTCAGATCTTTTTGGAAAAATAGTTCCAAACCAAACCATCCATGTGTTGGGACCACACTGATTATATGTTCCTAGTTCCTAACCATTCATTGACTGGAACAAATGGACGGTCCAGATCGATCCCTTATAAAAGGTGTAACGACATCAATGAAGCGTGTGCAAATAGCAGCTCCAACCATCAAACTCCTTTTTCTTGAATGCTAAACAGGGAGAAATAAATAGGGGGGGTTCTCAGTACAGTACACACATGACTACTGAAGAAAAAATGCTGCCCCTTGTCAGATTGGCAGCTTGCATGTTTCTCATGCCCTTGCATTTTCTATTTTTGTCCGAAAGAAATATGCAATGGACCATCAAATCAATCCACGTACCAATGGACGATGACAAATGCTACAAGTATACTCACCCTCAAGATGACAATCTGGCACTTTTCTGTGGGAATCCCCTGATGAGCGGATTGGATCTTGCACACGTGCTCTCCGATTCCACGTGTGAGGAGAGTACACTTTCAGAGTATGGCGGAGCACAGTTGTACGAGTTCGTTTTGCCTCTGTCGCGACTGAGGATCAAGCGTATGTCGTCTCACATTGGGGTCCAATTTCTGATATTTCCACTGATCAGAACCGTCAATATTTCGGAATATCTTCTATAGAAACTATTTGAATGGAATTCCGTGGCAAGATGATGTTTCTCATCGCTAGTTCTAGATGAATTTAGAACGACGAAAAAAATAATTTGATGGCTTGTATTCAACTATAAAAATTAAATGTCAGGATTATAATCAGAGAATCATCACTGGATAACTGCTTATTTATGGCAATGAAGAGAATATGAACGGTTCAAATAACCATGGCATCTGAGCTTGTGGCTTGTGCGGCTCCATTGGCAGGCAACGCACGCTGTTCTCTTAGTCGCGACGGAGTCAAAACGAACCCCAAGTCGTATCGGTTTCCTTTCCCATGGGAGTTATTTGATACTCTGGCAGAGTATCATACTTGAGGCAGTCATAAATAGCACACGTGGCATACAATGCCCAAAACGGACTAACTCTGAGCCACAATCCCCAAATCAAAATGGGTGAACGATCCCAGCCATTGATTCATTGATAGTTCTTCGTTGAGAAAGGACCATGAATATTTTTCATTTTGACCGTCAAATAAATGTCCATGAATCCAATAGTTAGAGAATCGAATAAGAATTGTTTTTTATTCTTGACAAATCTAAATAGGAACTTACAATTTGGACGGTTTAATTTCAACTACTTGCATACCACATTTGTAATTTCTTAAGCATGTGTATTATCTATCATACACTGCCAGAGTAACAAAGCTTCTCATCCTTTGGTATTCCTTTGACAAGATTACTCTTGGCGCATGTACATATGCCCTTTCAAGCCCACAAGAAGGACGTATGGAACCAAAGATGCCTTCCTTTTACTACAAGCAGCTTTTGATAATGCAGAATGCCCACCGATCTACCAATTCATGTACTCCCCCACCTAAAATGGTGGGCCCCACCTATATTTACAGGGTTCTGGGTCATGGAATGGGCCGTACTGTGAATGAGGGACAGCTCCACAAGACACTTGTTTCATTATTTTCTTAATCTAGCTCAATGAATGAAGGGTTTGGATCTTCCAATCAAGGAAAATTTTGGGCATATCATATCTAACATGAGATCCATTAAAATCAACGGTCTGGATCACTGAATCAATAATCCAAAAGACCCCATAATCTCTCAACAAAGGGTAACATCATATCCAATAGGAGCATCTGGATAAGTAAGCCTGCGGACCACTGACTAGGTCCGCATGCGTACTACTCACTGTGCGCACTGTAGCATGGAAGGAGTAGGGATTGAATGAGGGTGGGCCGCCCGTGATCGTGTGTTGGACCATCCGAGAGGATGATGTGGTGTGACGTTAGAAACTAATGATGACTTTTTAAATGAAAGGGTTGTATTCACGGGAGAAATAGAAAAGAGAGATATATACAAACACCCACTTCTCTCTGTGCGTTTTCACCCATCTGCAAATAGTGGTGACTCATGTAGTACACGTCGCATGCAATTAATCCAATCCAGACCGTTCAAATCGTGTGAATCATTATGGATAATGCATAATTCAAAAGACACAAATGACCAACGTTCTCAACGGTCAAATCTTTGCTAACAAATGGACGGTCCCGAAGAAAATGGTCAATGGTCCAAACCAGATTTGATGGGTGTTCCAGATTTTAAACCTGTGTTCCATCCTAACTTGGGCCGAGCTTTCAGACGGCTCGGATTAATGTATATGACACGTGGAAGGTGGATAAACATGCCCCCAAATAAGAAGATAGTGGTAATAGAAAGGAGGAATAAGGTGGGCCCACCTACACTAATTTCTAGGCCCATCTGAGATTGACCTTACACTGCAGAGTCATTGACCGTATAAGGGGATTTTGGGACTATGGGTTTTATTTTGTTTTGCTATTTGTTTTTTGTTTTGAGTGGGTATGTCAGGGGGTGCGACAAACGGGCAGAAGGTAAAAGTGCAGTTGGACAGAACTAGTTTTCTGTGGGTAAGTCATAAGCTTCTCTTTTCTATCTTTCTTCTTACATTATTCTTTTTTTTCCTCTTTTTATTAGTATCTACTGTTTGCACCTAAACCCGATTGAATACACCCTTTGTCCATTTTGGGTATTGTAAGTAAGTGTCAAAAAAAAATGTACTAACACAACACCCAAATTGGAAATTGTGAAACAATTGGTGCATGAAAATATTAAGGTGGGTGTAGATATCAATTTCTCTGTAGAGAGAGAAAGAGAGGTTGTTTGGGAATGCAAGTGGAATAGAGAGAGTGGGTGAGTTCCAAGGGTCAAAGTGAGTATCATTGTATGGTGATGTAACCCTTTTTCTCCTTCCTTTCTCCTTCCTTTCTCATTGTTGTTAAGATATAGAAAGTCGAGCATGAGACTACTGTAAAAAAGACGGGGGGTCTAAATGGGTACTCAGACTCATCGGGTGCCCGATGGACCCTACCCGATTTTAACGGTTCTGTAACTTCTGTTCCCTTTTAGTAGACCCGTTAAGAAATCAGGATCAGGTTTCGGGTCTCACTTTTTGGATACGTTTTAAATCAGGACTATTCAGGTTCGGGTGGGGGGGTCCTTCACATAGACCCGGTTAAAGGTGTTGTAGGTCTAGTCGGGTTCAACTAGTTTTAATAGTAAAAGTATATGGGCCCCACTGTGATGTTTGTAGAACATCTACCCCATCAGTCAGATGCACCATTCCATGGTGGGCCTAGGGCTTAAAAATCAAGTCAATCCGTGACTTGTGTAGGCCACACTGCATACAAAAGTTGAGAGGGGCTACCCTCCATTAAAACATTCATAATCATTTTTTGAGCCCACTGAGATGTGTTTCACAAATCCAGCCCATCCATTATGTGTGTCCCACTTGGATGAGGGGTCAAACCAAATTTCATACCCATCCAAATTTTAGGTGGGCCCCACCAATTGCTTTTATATGTTTTAGGCATGTCTTCATATGATTTTAGATGGTATACCCTGTTGGAAGCGGTGATGGATTTGTGCAAATCCAAAACCGTATGAGCATCGTCTGAGCTAGCTTTGCTAGCTGTGAGATTGGATTTCCTTTCTAAAATTAGATTCCTAGCTGTGTGATCTTTCTAGCTGTTGAGATTTTTTTTCTAAGTTTACTCTGCTAGCTAAGAGAAGATATACAGTAGATTTTTTCTAAATTTTTTTTCTTTCTCTAGCTGCCCCTGGGATGTATCTGGACAGGGATAGATTAGTCTTTTCACGTAACAAGAAAAGCCTATAACAGCACCGTGTATTCATCTCCGTTTGAATACGATTCTAACACAGCAGCATATCACTGTTTCTTTTTAAAAGTTTATTTTCTGTTTTGAGGTGGCTGCAGCCACTCGTCAGCAAAGGATTGGGTTTACAACCCAACAAAGTGGTATCAGAGCCGACGATCCTTGGGCCTCATCAGCAAGAGGCAGATCCTGCACTCCCGGTTTTCAAAAAAAATCAGCTTTTTTCAAAAGAACAGGTCTTCAAAAAAAACTGTTTTGAAAAAAAATCAGATTGCAGCCGCAGTTTTTCAGAAAAAAATCTGTTTTTAAAAAAATCAGATTGTAGCGGCAGTTTTTTTTTTCAAAAAAAAAATCAGATTGCTGTTTTTTTTCAGCAAAAGGCCAAGGATTTGTCCACAACTCGACTGTTTCAGCAAAGATGGCAAGCACCATCCAGCCGCAGGTTCCTAAGTTGTCAAAGGACAACTATGAAAAATGGTGCATCCAAATGAAGGCGTTGTTCGGGTCGCAAGAACTATGGGAGATCGTCACCGATGGGTATGAAGAACCCACTATGGAAGAAGAAGCTGCCTTCACCAACGAAGAAAAGACTGCTCTCAAAAATCAAAGGAAGAGAGACAATAAGGCTTTGTTTCTCCTCTATCAAGGCTTGGATGAATCCACCTTCGAAAAGATTGCCGAAGCAACATCAAGCAAGCAAGCATGGGATACCCTTGGCACCATCTTCAAGGGTGTAGATCGAGTGAAGCGGGTTCGCCTTCAAACATTGAGAGCCGAGTTCGAAGCAACTCACATGAAGGAAGGTGAGAATGTTACTGATTATTTTTCGCGTTTGCTTGTAACTGTCAATAATTTGAAAAGAAATGGTGAAAAGATTGAAGATGTCCGAGTTATTGAAAAAATACTTCGATCCCTCACAACCAAGTTTGAGCATGTGGTTGTGGCGATCGAAGAATCAAAAGATATTGAGAAACTCTCAATTGAGGAGAAGATGGGATCGTTGCAAGTTCATGAGCAACGAATGCAGAAGACAGTTCCATGCCGATGGAACAAGCTTTGGAGTCAAGATTGACTCTTAATGATAGCAATGGTGGACGTGGAAGTTCACAACGTGGTGGACGGTTTGCTAACAATCGCGCAAGAGGCAGAGGGCGCGGATACCAACAAAGTCATGCCCAAAACCAACAGAAAAATACCAATTTCCATGGAAGAGGAAATGGTAGAGGTAGATCTATGCGTGGACGGGGAAGTACAAAGAACATCCAATGCTATAATTGCAACAAGCTTGGCCACTATGCATCTGATTGTTGGAGCAAGCCGATGAATAAAGACGAGCGATCCAACTATGTCGAAGCATCAGGACATGAACAAGAAAGCTCCACACTTCTCCTTGCACAAGAGAAAGGTAGTAATCAGCAGAAAGTATGGTATCTCAACACGGGTGCAAGTAATCACATGTGCAGCGACAAGAAACTCATTGTGGAACTCACAGAAGGAGTTCATGGCGATGTAACGTTTGGAGACTCATCAAAAACGCCGGTGAAAGGTAAAGGTAAAATCAAAATCTTTCAGAAGAATGGTGTTCCAAACTATATTTCCAATATGTACTACGTGCCCAACATGAAAAGTAAAATACTGAGTCTCGGACAACTCCCTAAAAAAGGGTATGTCATACACATGGAGAACTCTTCTCTTTCCATAAGAGATATGCATGGACATTTGATTGTAAAAGTTCAGATGGCGAAGAATCGTATGTTTCCTCTCCATATAAACACAAGCTTGAGAAGTGTTTTTATGGAAAAGTAAAGAATGATTCCTGGAAGTCGCATCTTCGCTTTGGCCATCTAAATTTCAGTGGCCTGAAACTTCTGTCCTCATCAAGCATGGTGCATGGCTTGCCTGCTATTAAACCTCCAGAACATGTGTGTGAGGCGTGCACACTTGGGAAACAACAAAGAAACTCCTTTCCGAGTGGAGCATCCCGAAGAGCAAGAGAACTGTTGCAGTTGGTTCACACTGACATCTGTGGACCATTAAAGCCAATCTCTCTTGGAGTTAATAAATACTTTTTTACCTTCATTGACAATTGCAGTAGAAAATTGTGGGTGTATGTAATCAAAGAGAAGTCTGCTGCTTATACTATTTTTAAAAATTTTAAGGCCCTTGTTGAAAAAGAAAGTGGTCTTAAAATCAAAACCCTCCGATCTGACAGAGGTGGAGAGTACACCTCAAATGTTTTTCGAGAATATTGCAGGGAACATGGCATTAAGCAACAACACACTGCAGCGTACACGCCACAACAAAATGGAATTGCGGAACGAAAAAACCGCACCATCCTTGATATGACGAGGACCATGCTGAAGGAGAAAAGTCTGCCAAAGAATTTCTGGGCAGAGACAGTTGCATGTACTGCCTATTTGCTCAATAGGTGGCCAACCAAGAGCGTCAGATTCCAGACACCACAAGAAGCATGGAGTGGATACAAGCCGAGAGTGGCGCACCTTAAGATCTTTGGGTGTGTCGCCTACGCTGAAGTTCCAGAAGCGAAAAGGAAAAAGCTTGATGATCGTGGCGAGAAGTGCATCTTCATCGGCTGCAGCGAAGAGTCAAAGGCATACAAGCTCTACAACCCACTAACCAATAAGCTGGTAGTAAGTATAGATGTAGTATTCTGCGAGGAAGAATCTTAGAAGTGGAACCAGGAAGATTCGGCCAAAGAAAGTCAGGTTGAGGCCGAAGTATATGAAGAAGAGAGACATATGAATCAGGAGCAGACACCCACATCACTCCCTTCGGATCTCAGAAGTCCAGGAGTATGCTCCATATCTCTTGGAAGTACTTCATCAAATCAGAATTCATCCAGCACATCTTCATCCGATTCTCCTTCATCCTTGGCTCCTATTAAAATGAGAAGCCTCAACGACATCTATGCAGAAACTGAGGAAGTGAATTTACTCTGCCTGTATGCGGACCACGAGCCTCTCACATTCGAGGAGGCTGTGAATGAAGAATGTTGGAGAAAAGCTATGGAAGAAGAGATTCATGCCATCGAGAAGAATCGAACATGGGAGTTGACCTCACTCCCCAAAAGCCAAAAGATCATTGGTCTCAAATGAGTGTACAAAATCAAGCGGAATGCCGATGGTAAGATCGAACGATTAAAGTAAGGCTCGTAGCAAAAGGTTACAAACAGAAATATGGGGTAGACTATGAAGAAGTTTTTGCCCCAGTTGCTCGCCTTGACACTGTAAGAATGATAATCTCCCTTGCAGCTCATCACAGTTGGATGATTTACCAACTGGATGTGAAATCTGCATTCTTAAATGGGGTACTTGAAGAAGAAGTATACGTTGACCAGCCTGAAGGCTTTGTCATGCAAGGGGAGGAACACAAGGTGTATCGGCTGAAGAAAGCCCTGTATGGGTTGAAGCAAGCTCCTCGTGCTTGGAATGCACGGATCGACGGTTATCTTCAAGAGAATGGTTTCGTCAAATGTCCATATGAGCATGCCGTCTACACAAAGAAGAATGCCCATGGTGATATGCTTATCGCTTGTTTATATGTTGATGATCTGTTGTTCACTGGGAACAGTCAGGCGATGTTTGAAGAATTCAAGTAGGCTATGTTCAAAGAGTTCGAAATGACTGATGGTGGATTGATGTCTTTCTTCTTGGGCATTGAGGTGAAGCAACAAGTCGGTGGCATTCACATATCCCAGAAGAAGTACACAAAGGAACTCCTTGAGAGGTTTCAGATGGTCGACTGTAAAGCGGTAAATACACCTATTACAACAGGCCTGAAGCTCACGAAAGATGGAGAAGGAAAAAACGTCGACTCAACCCTATTCAAGAGCCTAATCGGAAGCTTAAGGTACCTCACAATCACTAGGCCAGATATAGTCTACAGTGTTGGGCTTCTAAGCCGGTATATGGAAGCCCCAAAAGAATCACACTGGCTAGCTGCAAAACGAGTACTGAGGTATATCAAAGGGACTATTGAGTTTGGTCTTTTTTATCCGTACAATGATGATGCGATGTTGTATGGATACTCTGATAGTGATTGGGGTGGTGATCAAGATGAAAGAAAAAGCACCACAGGCTATGTTTTCTATCTTGGGTCGACAGCATTCACATGGAATTCGAAGAAGCAGAGTGTGGTCGCCCTGTCCACATGTGAAGCAGAGTACATGGCAGCATCGTCCACCGTCTGTGAAGGAATTTGGTTGAGAAACCTGCTAAAGGAGCTGAAGCATCCGCAGGAAGAATCCACAGTCATATATGTGGATAACAAGTCGGCAATCGAGCTGGCTAAAAATCCGGTGCAGCATGGAAGAAGCAAACACATTGATACTCGGTACCATTTTCTGAGAGATCATGTGAAGCAGAAAACGATGAAATTAGAGTATTGTCATACTACGGAACAGGTGGCGGATATTTTCACAAAGGCATTGCCAACAGATGCATTCAAACGACTAAGAACGATGCTCGGAATGAAGCCGGTTTTGGTTTGAAGGGGAGTGTTGGAAGTGGTGATGGATTTGTGCAAATCCAAAACCGTATGAGCATCGTCTGAGCTAGCTTTGCTAGCTGTGAGATTGGATTTCCTTTCTAAAATTAGATTCCTAGCTGTGTGATCTTTCTAGCTGTTGAGATTTTTTTTCTAAGTTTACTCTGCTAGCTAAGAGAAGATATACAGTAGATTTTTTCTAGATTTTTTTTCTTTCTCTAGCTGCCCCTGGGATGTATCTGGACAGGGATAGATTAGTCTTTTCACGTAACAAGAAAAGCCTATAACAGCACCGTGTATTCATCTCCGTTTGAATACGATTCTAACACAGCAGCATATCACTGTTTCTTTTTAAAAGTTTATTTTCTGTTTTGAGGTGGCTGCAGCCACTCGTCAGCAAAGGATTGGGTTTACAACCCAACATACCCTACCTGAGTTCCTTATAGAGCTGATTTTTGTGATATCACATAATTTAAAGGGGACCCATTAAATGCATGGTGTTGATGTTCGACACACATCATGGTGGGGTCCACACAGCTCAACCGCATAGAACCTTTTCCTTTCCCATATATATAGATAGAGAGATGACCGCATAGAACCTTTTCCTTTCCAGTAGAGAGAGAGAGAGAGAGAGAGAGAGAGAGAGAAAAGAAATGAGATTTTCACACATACGTAAAAATGCCCATTTTCACACACACATGCACTTGCCAGAGGGGTACGTGTGTGTAGTCGAAAATTGCATCAGGAGGGCCCAACCACATAAATGATCCTATTTATCCCGAAATATAACTTGAAACCTAAATTCAAAGACCCGATGGATACTCGTGGGGGTTGGGTCTTCAAGAACTAGACCCGGAACTGGCTAGATCCAAACCTAATTAACCCGGTACGGATACCAATTGACCCGACCCGAACTCGACTTGGAGAGATGATGCAAGTGCATGTTGCATTTGGACTTGTTGGTATCAACATCTTCTATGAGGACCGTCCATATATTAGGTCCAGGTGAAGAAATCACAACAATCGAATGTTTCTAGACATCCGTGATAGGACCCATCTTCTATGAATGATATTGTCTGTCCATTTCTCCATGTCACTAAATGGACGGTTTGGATCATCTAATCATTATGATTTTTTTTTTCCAAGGTAGTAGCCAATGGTGTCATGATCATTTGCATGGCCTACCAATTAGTTGACTGATCTGGGTCTTTGAATAGATGATCTACAAAGTGGAACCCACCTGATACAACGGTTCTGATGTTACGCACGCATGCAAGGTGTGCATGTTTGTAGTTTTTTTATTGTTTTTCCTTAGAATATCCAAATTACAGCCTTGTTTTACACATATGGGATATAAGATTTCACCAGTTCCGGGCCAACTTTCTCACGTGCATGTCATGTGACAGCTGATTGGTACTGTTTAATGCACCAACACAAATGTTTTCATTAGTATTTGAGCTTAAATAGTACAAACTACAAAGTAATGCAGTCAAACCTACTCTTATTCATCTCACTGCTTCTTTCAATTCATGCAACCCTGCATTTATTCTACTTTCATGCCTTTATTCCTCTGAATTTGAGTGCTCTTTGAAAAACCAAAACAGAAAAAAAAAATAATAATAATAATAAATAAATAAATAAATTTGTAGTTTCATACCATGCATGGTATGGTGATCCACGTACATTCACACAGCTATTGGACATGTGCATAGCTGTACCTCAATCCAAACAGTCCAAAGTGTGAAGCCTATTGTGGATGTGATCTAACCATTAAAAAACACTAAAGAGATGATCCAACGGCACTGATTTGTGACCATCAAAATGTACCATCGAGAATAAAATAGTTGGTTCAAAGTTAAGAAAGAAAATTTCAAAGGTAGGAGGTTCGGATATTTCGATGAGTCTTGAATTTTGAGTACATCATGTCCAATCTAAAGTGGATTCTACCGTTTGGACGGTCTGGATTGATGTGTGGGCATACAGTATGGTGGCATGGTGTCCTCGTGCATGGGCATGATGGTCACACTATTCAAAATTTATCTTTTCTGTGCAGTTATATCCATCAAACAAAAACTCCCTTATTCTCTCTTCTGTCCACTGCCATTGTTGAAAGGGACGGCTCAACCCCGGCTTTTCCTAAATACCAATTGTACCCTTGTCTCCATCCCTGACATGCTCTTATATAAATAAATATCATCCCCTTGGGATTTCCTTTCATGGTGCAACAATCAGCTCTCAAGAAGATAATGGCAATGGCCCATGAAGCTCTCAAAGGTCAGATGAACATCATGATACATGGGGTGCATGTTTCATTGTTTGGAAGGTGTTTTGAAGGAAGTGTTGTTAAAGAAAAGATCGAAACAATAAGATACATGTGGTGTTGAGTGTCATGGCGATATCTCTCCTGAGCTTATTATTTTTTTCTTTCATGAAATCCGGAGAAATTTTCTTGACCTTGCAAGTCCAAGAAACCCGCTCTTCTCAACGTAATTATATTACATGACCTTCAAAAAAATGTTGTTTCAAGGTCAAGATTTCGGACTCGTGGAAGTTATTCTCTCCCTTCTATTCCTCCTGAGCTTTTTGTAACCGTTGGTTAGAGTATTATTACTGTGTTGTTACTACTTTCTGTATTTTCGTTCTTTTATTTGTAATGGATTCACGAATGTGATTTTTTTTTTTTCTAACCAAGTTTTGCGATGAGTCCATGCATAACGTGTCATTTCATGTGTTTTTCTGTTTAAATTCTATGGAAGCATGTTTATTTTAACAATGGAACGATACCAAGGTGCTAGCATGCATAGAATATCAGCCACTCCCTTGAGATTGGGACCCAACTTGAGAGAATCAAGGGTGGTGGGCGAGAATATTCCCCAACACATTTCAAAATGGGATAATCTCGTACTGGAATTTTATCTTGTTTTGAAAGAAGGTGCCCAACATGAAACCTATACTAGGTTGCCAAACAATGCACTGTACTTCTGATAGTGCGACATGCTAAGCATTGGAAATTGGCTGATGTTTAAGGTAACATTTGAAATACCTCGTATGGGAAAACTAGGAGTTCATGCATGTCAATCTAGGCTGTCCAAGTTGAATCGGTGACCTGCTGATTAGACAAATCCCAAGCATTCCATTGGACATGATTCTATCAAGCCAAACGATCGAGGTCATGGGTTTGAGTACCCGTTGCGGTGAAATCCGACTGTGGTGTAAGTGCATGGTTGTGCATCAGGTATGAATGTGTGAAAAAAAAAAAAAAAAACCCTTTAAAACGAAGGGTTGAAAGAAAATGGCTCAATGATCTAATTTTTGGATTGCTGAAATTAGTTTGATCTTCTTTCCTAGCATCTTTTTTTTTTTTCAAACAAGAAGAATGTTTCTTATGCCAGGTGTGATGCAAGCATAAAATGATGATTTTGTCATTTCCAGTAGGAGTCCTGCTACGTTTGTACATGGGCACATGGCCATTTTCTCTGAGATCCCAAACATCCCAAGTGGAGGGCTTTGCCCATCAATTGGACCAGTTGGAGGCTAGCTACCAATTGAATGGTTATAGGATTGTCTAATTTTTCAACTAATGTCATTGGTCAATCCAGTGTGGGGCCCACCCAAATGAGTGGTGTGTGTGGATTACGTGCCTGCCTTTTGGATTATTTTCAATGACCTCCCTGAAGCGTTGGACGTGAGCACGAAAATGGTGAGATTGAGATCGATCGTTCATCTGGTGAGGTCCACTGTGTTTGAGCTACAACCCAAAACTTTCGCCCATTAGATGATCTCACTTGTCTAATCTGTCAGCTGAAACGGATGATGAAATAGAATGTTAGCAAGCAGGAAAAAAAAAAAAAAGTATATTAGCAACAAAAGTACAAGCTACTGTCTCAAGATCGAGTACAGAAGCAGAATATCAACAAAATTCCAACAAATAGATGGTTTGGATGGCCTAATTCATATGCCATTCAGATCAAGATCCATCCATCGTGGGTGTCAACAGATGCACGGTCATGATCACCAAGATTAATGCTCCAAATCATTTAGCCGACTGTGGGTGAAGCATATGGAGTAATTAATATTCACATTGAGGCAATGGTGATAAACACCAATTTCAAGTAGGGGTGCACACGGGTCGATTCGGTCCAGTTCTGGGGTGAAACCGGAACTGAACCGTTCCTAATGGTTTTAGGAGAATCGGAACCAGACCGTTAGCACCCTAGAACCGGTTCGGTTCCACAATTCTAGGCTTTAGAGAGAGAGAGAGGAGGATCGTTGGGCGGTGGCCGATGGGCAGAGGGTGGGCAGAAGGTGGTTGTCCGGTGGATGAGAGAGAGAGAGAGAGAGAGGAATGGATGGATGGGGCAGCCGTAGCAGGGTCGGCATGAAGAGGTAAAGAGGTATTAGAGTTTTTTTTTTTTAAATATAGTTTCAAGTTTGGTTATACGGATCGGTTCGGTTCTACATACCTCCAAATCGAGAACCAAACTGAACTAATCGGCTCTTTAATTTTTGGAATCAGAACCAGAACCGATGCACTTTAGAATTGGACCAAACTGTATGGTTTCGTTGGTTCCGGTCTGATTCTACAGTTCTACCGGTTCAATGTGCACCACTAATTTCAAGCATTGCATTTGGGTTACCCACTATTTTTAAAATTTAAAAATCTGAATACGAATCGGCCACCAATCTAGAAATTATTATTAAAAACATGGTCCATCTACATGACATCAATGGTCTGGATTTCCCAACCATGGGCAGCCTGAATGCATGGTATCTGTACTGCACAGCTGATTGTTGTGATTAACTTGGTTTCATGGGATTGAATTTGGTTGAATTGCTCCAAATAGTATTAAAGACTCCAACAGACTGTTAGAGTGGGCGAATATGAGTGAGGCATCACATAGCTGGCAGGTCAGCCTCAACCAGATTTTTAACGTAGGCTCATCAAATCCGAACAAGTTGTCAAACCAAGGATCGAACGGTTTACCTACAACTATTTTTAAGCATCAAAGACCCTTTCATGTGTGTGGGTGTTTCACGAGAATTTTAAAAATAAGGTTGGTTGATGTCTCTATAACCATCACCAATCTATCATTTGAAAAAGGCTAAAATGACAAATTTTAAACAATGGCTATTATTTACACACATAAAGAATGTTACTGAAACCCTGTCTCTCACGATAATTGCTTGTGGACATGTTACAAGTTGTGAATGATTTTTCACTCTTTTACACGACGAGGATTAGCTACTTAAGAGTAGCGAGACTATCTACTGAAGTGACGTCACCAAGTTTTGTGGGCCCCACCATGACATATGTGTTGCATCCACACCGTCCATCCATTTGGAGAGATATTTTTAGGGCATGAGTCAAAGAATAAGGCAGATCCAAAGTTAGAGTGAACCCCACCACAGAAAACAGTGGGAAGGGTGACGCCCACCGTTGGAACCTTCCTAAGGTCCGCCATGATTTTTATTTGAGATTGAAGCTGTTCATAAGTTAAAGGCAGACATGAACGAAGGGAAAACACAATCGAAAACTTTTGTGGCCCTTAAAAGTTTTTAATAGTGGGCATTGCTCTCCTCATACTTTTCTGTGGTGAGGTCCACTTGTGCTTTGTATCTGAGTCATTATTTGGCTCATGCCTTGAAATGATCTCTCCAAATGGATGGACGGACGGTGCGGATACAAAACATACATCATGGTAGGGCCCACAGAACTTAGTGACGTCACTTCAGTAGCTAGTCTCCCTACTCACCCTGTCGGTGGCTATAATCCGCTCCCCTTTTACACTCACCAAACCAAACCAAACCACACCACACCCAAAATGTTTATGGGGGAATCCAAACCGACCTACTGGTAGCCTCTTTTTTTTTTTGGGTTAGCTTGTTAGTACACACCCATGTCAGTACACACACTCCATGTTAGCTACCCCCGCTAGGGATCGATACCAAGACCTCAAGTGTTGAAAGAGGTATCTCCACTCAGTCTGCCAGTTGAGCTATGGATCTGGGTGTTATTGGTAGCCTACTAATAGACGGCAAGATGGCCTACATTCAACAGCCAAAATGTTTATGGTGGGCCATGGCCATCTATGGCAGCGCCCCACACCGGATGGATAGTTTCTGTGCACATGCTTCCCACCTGCTTTTCATCTAGCATCTTGTTTTGAAAATGAAATTTGTGTGCATTTTGAGAACTTTCCTACTGTCACAAGAAGAATATAAAGGAGTGGCAGTGCCTACATGCCAAACATTCAAGAATCCTTCAGCATGTTGCATTTAACAGTTACAAGTTCTGGAACCCAAACAGTCAATCATCTGTGAAAGAAAGAAAAAAAAAAATGAAGAAAAAAAAAATTACACTTTCGCCTGCATTTTATTCAACCACAAAAGAAAGCCCAGCCATGCCCCTCTCTCTCTCCTCCCTTCACCCAGCACATGGACCTCCACCAAACAGCCTATCCCCACTCTTGCAGAAACCGCAGGCGAAAAGAGTGGGGCAGGAGGGAGGTGTACATGTGGAAAATTTCCATGAAGGAAGAACCAGGCATGACGATTAAAAAGGCAAAAAAAAAAAAAAGAAAAAAAGAAAAAGGGCCAAGGAGAAGATGCTGTTTAATCAGATTGATCATGTGGGGACTCTGAAGTTGGTGCAGTGTGTGATGGAGAGAAGGTTTGCTGACTCGTTTGGTCCGGTGCTTCCGCATCTGCGTTCGGTTGTTTTGTGGCTGTTGCCTCGGGTTTAGTGGGCCGATCAGATAGCTTTGATACTTTAGATGGAGAAGTTTCTGATGTGGAACGGGCAATTTGGGAGTTTCTCTGGTAGAGAACGGGTGATGGGCCCGGAATGGATAGTGTGGGCAGGCTGTAGTTGTAATATCCTGCCATGGGGTGATCAAACTTGCATGCCGAACCATACTTGCAAATTCCGTACATGCTGTAGAATGTGCAAGTAGCTTGGCCCTTTATGGTCCCAGCCATGCAGCAGGTAAAACAAAAACAAAACAAGAGTCAGACACTTGGAGATAGGATTCTGAATCCTACTCTTCCTGCACATGCAAAGCATTTTCATCTGATGGGAACCCACCATGTTGGTTTCATGACCTGGAAATTAGGTTGATCCCATCATCAGGTGGGTGGGCCACACATGTAAGAAATGGACAGTTAAAAAAGTTCAAAATTGTTCCACATTAACTGTACACGTGGGCTGTGGGCCACCTGGTGACAAGAAGAGCCTATTTTCATGCCAAAACAAACATGGTAGGGCTGACCTGGATTTCGGTTAGGGAAGAGTCCTAGTCTGAGTAGCCATTGTAGATCTCATATAACGCATATGAATTGAAGGAGAAGTGGACTGCCCACATGATTGGACAAGTATTTATTTACCGGTCTAAGAGGAAGCCCAAGTGGTCCAAGAGTGCCCATAGCCAATGGGGCATTCTTCTCTTTCGGATGATGGTACTTGCATGATGGCCCATATTTGCAGCTTCCAGTTTTCATGTAATACTGGCATTCTGGCTGATCTGGTCTCTCGGGCAAATGTTGGACAGATGCCGACAGCAGCTGCAGCTGCCCGCTTGAACCAGGGTCAGCAGGATGCTTGGCATTGTACGCCAGATTGGATCCAAGGGCATCACTGGATGAAATGGGGCTTACAGAACTCTGGCAACAAAAGAAAAGGATTAGATTATATGCCCGCTACAAAAATGAAAGAGTTTGACCAAATGTGCCAAAAGATATAAATGAATAATAGCATTGCCATATTCTGACACGAGATCCAACACTTTTAACACTTAATAATTCTACAGGTGATGCTATTGCAACACCTTTCCATATTCATCCAATTTTGGAGGAAATGAAAAGGTCTCTAAGGTGTGCCTGACGATGAGAGACCTCAAGCCCGTCCCATGAAATACTTGTACAATTTTTAATTGGTCTTTATACATCCAGAGATATGGAAATCTACCAGGAAATAGACAACGATAATTTTGCAAATCATCACATAATCTACCAGGAAATAGACAGCAATAATTTTGCAAATCATCACATAAGGTTCCATAGAGGGAATGCATCAAGCACAACTATGGTACTTAGAAGCAAAATGTGCATAGTGACAAAAGAGTCCAGTTTGATAAGCAAACTTATCATTTAAAACACTGGCCTCTTACAAGCCACTCATTTCATAGTTAGCCTACCCATGCGTCTGTCTGAGACCATGCGTATCCTGCATGTCGTTAACATATGAACTGCCATTCATGGAATCAAAGTCTCTCCACAGCCATACAATATCAGTATAAGGACCTTACTAAATCAGGGAGAAGGGAAGAAGAATTGCTTAGAATATGGATGCAGGAATATAATGATCATATATGATATTGACAACAAAGGTACAACTTTACAACATGAATGTGGCATGATAAATAGATTTGAAATAAGGAAAACATCTTAATGAGTTCAGGAACCACCCATAGTAGAAGCAAGGTAAAAAAATGAAAAGGGAAAACAAGGATGATGATAATGATGACTGAAAACCAAAACTAACATATTCTGTTTGTGGATGTAGAGAAAAATAATGGTAATTTAATTTTTTTCAATTTTAACAGTTGGTAAGCTTGGTATGGGTTCTCCAGAAAGGGCAATGTGCCCTCCCTCACCATTTTCTCAAAATCCATTATAATGGACTAAATTCTCCCTCCCCTCCCTCTCTCTGAATGGAACAAACACCATCCTCTCATCCAACTTCATCTCTATGTTTACTATCATTTGCAAGATGTTGAAGTCCAGACAGCTTGATGCTTTTGTTTTCCTCAAGAGACTTCTATGCTTCTCAAAGACCCAAAAGGGATAGAGGGGTTTCCATCTGGAATTAAGACTGATACAGAAATCATTGAAATGGGAGCAAAGGTCATCAGACATCTCGCTTTAATCCCACACAACAAACAGATCTTGTTTTACAATTTCTCAGTTTGTAAGATCTTTTCAAGTTATACACATTGTGGATTGCAATCGAGTAAAGAAACCACAATAACATTTGCGGGAGTCATCTAATATGTGAGTTGGTCACATTGCACATGACCTTGAAATTTGATTGCACAGATTATCCCAATTACCTTATTACACCAATCACCAACCAGCCAGTCCCCAGCCGGGTAAAGAAGGGGTTGATGTTGGGTGGGCAATTTGTCATAGAACCTTTGCTAAGGAATAGGGGTGACAATGGGTTGGGTAAACCCACTGTTTCAGTTTGGGCCATGTCGGGTCTGGTTGTGGGTCAGGCTCGCATGACAAAGGTACCACACTTAGGTTAAAGGGTAGGGTTTAGGTTTAGACCAACCCAACTTGACCCGCCCATTTATTGAATCAATGGAGCAAGACAAATGACCCAATCCAACCCATAACCGGAAACAAAATGTCTTTGCTATAGTTTTGATCCCTAGACCTCTTTACCAATTTTCTTAACAATTGCACCACAAATGTTGTAGGCTGTGTTTATTTTGTTTTCTCTGATTAAAAAATTAGAGAACTTATGAATGTTTAAGAATTCAAGCGGGCACATGGTTTAGGAATCCAAACCATTGGTTTGTTTGATCCGTTGTGGATGGGCTATGATTGTGTAATAGCGAGCTCCATACACATGAAAACTCCAAGACAAGCCAAAAAACCTAATATGGAGATATTACAATTAGTATATGGGTTGGGTTGAGTTAGGGCCATATTTCTTGAGCCGTTAATTAAATGGGTCAGACTTAGGAGGCATGGAGGTTTGTATTCCGTTCGTCTAGAGGCCACATGCTTTAGGCAGTCATTTGGTCTCTTTTGAAGGATCGGAATAGTAGGGCATTCAGGAACAAAGGTCTAAGCACTTTTGAGAGGGTGCATAGAGCCAAAGGTAGGATCGGTGTTTTAAATAGCGGTAGCGTGATGCGTAGCACTCAATCGTCTATAGCATGTAGCGTAAATACGTACGACACTTCCATTTTTAAAATTTAAAAAATAGGACAAATATAATAAATAGTGGAAAAAAGGAAAAAAATATATAAAAATGCCTAAAAGATGATTCATTTTAAAGATTATAAGCATGTTCAAACAAGTTATTAGTTATCATTTATCAAAAGCCAATCCACATATATAAACTATATCAAATAATTATCACATCAACAACTTTCTAGGCAAACCACTTAATTAATAATGTCTAATTGAAACCACAAGTCACAATTATGAAAAGAAATAAAAATCCCATGGGTTAAAAGTATCAAGTACAATACAAGTGTCACATTCCTCAACATTAGATAAAAAGAAAATACAAAAAAAAAAGAGAGTAAAAAAATACATTGTAGAGTACGCTACGCGCTACGTAGCTGTAGCGTACGCTACCACTACACTACAGGTGCTATTTGAAACACTGGGTAGGATTAACAAGTGGGTTTTCAGTTTCAAATTTTTTGTCTCCACGAGAGTGAAGAGTGGGAAGAACTGTGCAGTGGAAGGTGGAGTGTGGAGCCATCCCTCAGGCTATATGTTAAAGTTCATTTTAATGGGACTCCTTGAAAAACATAGGCGAATCCAACGTGAATGGTGAGAAAAAGAAATCTTTTTCTTTCATTCATTATTCACAATAAAAAAGTCGTTACATGCACATATTTTTCCTAAAGCAAAAGAAACAATAATAGCCATCCATTATATCTAATCCCAACCATCTATTTTAATAAAACATCAATAATGACTAAAACATCCCGAAATCACATCCCCATACATCCCTTTTGCAAATCACACATAACTCATTGATGCAGGATGGAAAAAGTCGTTACATGCACATACTTTTCCTAAAGCAAAAGAAACAATAATAGCCATCCATTATATCTAAGCCCAACCATCTATTTTAATAAAACATCAATAATGACGAAAAAATCCCTACATCACCATACATCCCTTTCGCAATTCACACATAACTCACCGATACAGGATGGATGGCCTAGCGTAGAATGATGCAATGAGATCATCAATGGATTAACTAGAACAATTTAAAGCACAAAATAATGCTAATCCATCACAAGCTGAATTTAAGTATTTAACTATGCTCAAATTCAAAACTAATTCACAACCCATCAATTATATCTTATAAAACATGATTAGATAGGACCTATGGAAGGTAGGACTTCCATCTAGCATAAGAATTGATCTAATTCTAAAGGGAATCTCTTGGTTTATTAAAGGGTTTAAGAACTAGGGTTTTCGGATTTTAAGATTTTGGAAAATTTGGGGTTTTTGCGAAATTATGGGATTTTGGGGAAATTCGGATTAGGGTTTAGAGGGTTTAGATGTGGGGTTTTTAGGGTGGGGGTTGGAGGAAATGGAATTAGGTGAGAGAGGGAAAAAGAAAAAAGAAACAAAGAGGGAGGGAGGGTTGTCCGCATAGTCGTACAAACAAACAGGTGCATCCATATAGGGGTGGAGTCAACACTAGGTTGGGTTAAGGCTTGATGATGATGGTTATGATAGATGAAGGGGTTGTAGAAGAAGAAGAATGAAAGTTTCAAAGAAAAAGAAAGAAGAGTGAAATGTAGAGATGGAGAATAAGAAATACCTTGAAAAGGATAAGAATGAAGAAAAGTGGAATCAACCCATGGCTTCACACCACTTCATTCACAGGAGGTTTTGCTTCATCTCAAAGCAAAGGGAAAGAAGAATATATGCACCATAATGGGCTAAGGTGTGGACGCCCAACCCTTAAATAGTCTCAGGAAAGACTTTTTACAAAAAGACGCTCTTAGATAAAAAGTTTCACATAAAGCTGCTCAATAAAATAAAATTTTCACCTAACTCCCTAAACTCAGCAAAAATATAAGACAAAAAGATAACAAACATATAAACAACTAAATAAACTAAACTATTTAGTGGCCCCCGATCAAATGTCCAATGACAATGATTCAACGATCGAAATAGAATAAGTAGCTCCCATGCATCTTTCTAGTGTGGGGCCTTCAAAGATGCATAATCATACATGTGGAGTCTTCAACGGGCTAGGCACTCAAAATGGGCCCATGGGGCCCATGTATGCATCACTTAGCTATACGGGAGCTCTTCTCCTCCTCTGGTATACTCTAACTGGTGCTCGGATGTCCTCATCACTCTCTGGGCTTGTTTGAAAGTTAATGAGTTTCAAATGGGACCAATCTCATGCATGCTTGAAACGTGGCCTAAAAAATAATGTAGTGGAAAAAAGGGTTTATTAACTAATTCTTCTTTAGGCCCGTTTGGATGGGAATAAATGGGGGAAATTAGGAGTAAATGGAGGTAAACGGCATTTGATGTGCGTTTGGATGGGAGTAAATGCATAAAAATGAAATGAAATGGGAGTAAACAAGCCTGTAAATGAAATCATCACTTGAGAGAGGATTTGGAAGTAAATGGGGTGAAATGCCTTTTTGAGCTCCCTTGAAGAGTCGCACAAGTAAACAAATGTGTTGCTACACACATGTTCACCATACATGTGGCACATTGATGATAAACAATCCAATTATCAACTACATCACTAAAATCACACCAATAGAATGATCCAAACCATCCAAAGGTTGGCCATCTAAATGGACGGTTAAAAAACGTTGGCAAGTTGCTTGTTTGTAGTCCTTACGTTTGTGGCCCACCCGAGGCTTGAAATTTCCTCATTTTTGGCTAAAGTATATATTTCAATGGGCTTATTACAATCATTTTGTTAAATATCACATGCACTAATTTGGGATGTTAAAGCTGATTTGGGATATCACATATGTTCCTGTGCATATATTGAAATTTTCCGATGCATTCCAATTTCTCCCATTTACTACCATCCAAACAGAATATTTGGATTTCAAATGCATTTCATTTACTCCCATCCAAACACAACTAAGTAAGCCATTTACTCTCAATTCATTTACCTCTAATTCCATTTCCCATTTACCTCCATATACAAGCTCCAAATGAGTCCAAGACTTCTACCTGCTAAATGGTTTTTAAAATGCTACTAAATATATGTAATAAACCAACCATATGGACAATGAGGGTCTGCTGACTGAATAGATCATGCAGCCACCAGTAGCATGCATCCATGTGGATCCTATGGACCAAGATAAAAGAACTCTAATGTGTCTTCTTGCGCCTGTTGGTGATTGAAGGTGATTCTGCATGAGGTATGTTAGGTAAAGTTCTGTAGGAGTCTTCCCTTGAAGATTGGCCAAATGGGAGGAAGACATTCAGAAGGTTTGTCCAAATTATGTTATCGGACCATTTGTCTGATGAGCAGCTAGACTGTAGTCTATTGTAGTAACTTTCCTTTGTAACAATCCATTTTCCTCTTCTTTTTCCTCCTTAATAAAATCTCCTTTTATTGACTAAAAATAAAGAATGAAGTGCACAAAACCTGCTCCAGGCCATAAAGGGCTTCATAGTAAGACAAACAAGGACAATTGGGGCATTTTCTTATAAAATTCCATAGGTCTCCATGGAGGCATTCTTAATACTAATCTTAGTCCTAAGAGGTATTAGTACAACTTTTAGCAATAGTTCTGATGCACCCAGGCCACACAAGCAGTTGGATTAAAGATTAGGCTCATCCAGGGTCCTAATTAAGGATCTGGACCATTCAACAATCCGAATTGAAGATCTAGTCCACTTAGGGGGTCTAGATTGATATGATGAAAGATCAACAGTCCTGACGTGCATTCTGGATCAAAACATAAGTTATTTAATTAGTTGTTCCAGTTAAAAGTTAATGATGACTTGTTCAACATAATTCCTTTTAGTATTTACATCACTTTTGTGCGCGTGTAGAGGGAAGTTAAAGGACCATGGATTTGGGGGGGGGGGGGGGTGGGTTTGGGTTGTGGAAGAGAGAAAAAAGAAAGAAAAAACAAATCCCTAAACCCTAAATGGGTTCAGGCCTGTAGCGCAGTGGTATAGGGTGCTTTTCAACATTGAGGTCTTATGTTCAAACCCACATTACCTATTGAAGAAAAATAAAAATAGAAAACTTGAACCCAAAATTTCCCAATTTTATTAATGTCCCCAAATTCCCCACGCCTTGTTCTTAACTTCAATATTATTCTTTTTGAGATGCCTAACAGAGGTGGATTTTTGTATGCTCCATCTGTTATCCTATTTGGACGTAATATGGTGAGCCCTAATTTAGCCATGTGCATGTGATGGTTTCTTAACCATCACATGGACGTAATAATCTATTCTTTGCAAGGCTGGTCCATGTGATGGTTTCTTAACCTCTAAGTCAAAGGTTCGAGGAGTTGGTGCCATCATCTTCAAAAAGAGAATAATTATGTAAACATGCAAAGACTGTCATTGAGAGAGACCGTTTCGGTATGTGTTGCCTTCGGTAGAAAAGGCGCAAGGGAATATTGTGATTACTAGCATAACACCAGTAACTGTGGGATGCCAATCCACAGTCCTTTTTTCTTTATTTTCTGTTGCCTCTGCAAAGTTTTTTTTTTTTTTGAAAGATGAGATATTATTAAACCGCCGAAAAGGATAAAAACAAGCAAAGAGAACAACAAAACTATACAACTGCCAGCCCCACAACTAGCCAACCCCAACGAAACCCCCAACAACTCAAGGCACCCAATCCCTGAGCAGACAAAGGACTCTGTTGTATGCTCCAGCAATAGAAGCTCTGCAGAGAAATTTGTAGTTTGATCTTAACAGAAAAAAGGCAAGCGTTCGACTCTAGATTCTCCCTTTTTAATGGTTGCATCAAGTTTTAAAAGACCTATTTATTTAAACACAATTCTCAAAAGAGCCCTTAATAACAAGTCCTCAACAACAAGGCAAGCTTTATCTTCTTTTTTTTCCCCCTTGAAGAGTGTAAGCTTTAGAATTGTCAATTTAAGCATGTTACTACTTCAAGATTTTGATTACAGTTTGCATGTTTTGAGGTATGAGGAGACAAGTTAGGATAATCAGTGACTTAGAGAATTTAATAGGGAAGACTAGCACCAACAGTCTATGCATGAATGGAATAGAAGTTTCATTAAGAGCCCCTCAAGGTGTAGTCTAAAGGTTGTTGCACATAAGAATTAAAGTCAAAAGATAAAACATTCCCTCACTTCATGATAAACCCTGGGACCTAGGAGTACTTCCAAATTCATGCAACGATGATAGAGCAAACTAGTTAGAGAATACATTTTGAAACGTTTCGCCATTGGTCCCATCCCAATCAAATAAAGAAAATCAAGGATTTTGTAATTTTATTTTATTTTTTCTTATTTTCATCTAGGCTTATGGTTTTAGTTCAACAATGAATTACAGGTTTTTACTAGAAGCAGCTTTCTACCCAACATTTTCGACAAATAGACTGTTCCTAGAATTTCTTAGAAACTTTGTGCATTTGTAGCAGAGTCGTTAAGGATACAGCATTATTAAACTCTTCTCCAAAGTCCTCATGATCCAGGCACACCACATAGTCTCTTCATTAAGCACTGTTGATCCCCCTCACCCCTCATCCATGGACTATATGTCCCATGACCAATCTTACCTTTATGATTCTCACCATGACCATTTACCTATCCTAAATACCCTTATTTTTCTGATCTGATAGATGGAACAGGGAAAAGAGAACATGCAGAGAATAGCTTTCAAGAGGCACCCAACCAACCTGTCTACTTTACATACAAAAACCTTCCCAAACTCCATGGAGGTCAACTCTTATATAATCTATATAAACTAGTCTATGGATACTGCCCAAGTTGAAGGATAGCTTCTCACTCTATTAACCACCTAATCAACAAGTTCACATTTATTACTGAAAATCCTATTGTTTCTCTTCTACCATATGAGCTGCATATTTGCCAGACAAGATCCAGATCAACTTGGCTCCGCGTCCCCTGGGATATGTGCTCCACACCCCCAATAGCCTGGTCATTGGTTTCTTTGTTGTCCATGCACATCCAACCTGGCAAAAGCACCACCACCAAATGCTGTATATAAATGAACAATGAAGCAAAAGATGATACACACTTTTTTCATCCCTTCTGTTGGGAAGTACTTATGGAATATCTATACAGGGTGTATGTGTCTTGTATGTTTGGAGGTTTAGGTTTCTCTCTCATCTCTAACACGTATTCATTGCATAAATATTCAGTTATTGTCAACAGAATCTACAAATGTTTCAACAATGCAGTACTCATATAATCATGGTATCAGAGCCACTGATCATCTCTGATATCAGTCATCAATACAGATTGCAGCATCACCATCTTCTCCACCAGAACTCATCAACTCCAATCTCCCACATCAGATTTGTATCTCTGACACTGCAAGTTTTACTTTCGATTGCTGAAACTGAATCTCATCTGAAAACCATACCTGTCAAGAACATTGATTCCAGCATCATGGCCAGATCTTTCTTTGATTTTTGTAGGGTTTTTCAATGGTTATTGTTTGGTTTTCAAAAGGTATAAGATAAGACAAAGTGGGAATCCCTATTTATAAGCTTTCGACTCGGTTTTTGGTAAATTTGGTGAATTAAAGGGGTATTTCTAAGAAGCGCGACAGTACATGGCATGGTTAGAGCAGTAATTAGGAGTACCTAGGAGGGCTTAATGAGCAAAAGAAAGTCTAAAACACGGGAATCACAAAAAGAAACAGAGTAATTGGATTTCCATTGGTTCAAAGACCTAAAAAACCACAACTTCACAGAAATTGGATTTCCGTTCCCTACAAAATGCCAGAAATAAAAAATGCACTGGGCCCCCAAGTTTGGCAAGGTTGGTCCCACATCCCTAATGATTTTTAAATAAATTCCGAACGCACTAAGAGTTGTTGTTTAATTGTTTTGCTGAAAAACACACTCGGGGTGAGGGGCTTTTCTAGCTAAAAGTAATCCCGATAAAATTGTAGGTAGGAATCAAGACCCTCCTGGCTTAATTCACCTTGATTAGATGATCTGGAAAGCTCATGTTTGGGTGGGTGTCTACACTACTAAATAACAAAAATATTCATAGGCATTTTCACACTTTTCATACAAATGAAGATAGTCACTCCCACAGCTATGAATTATCACCTATCTAAGCAAAAAAAAAAAAGAAGAAATATAGTCCCTAGCATTTTCTTTTATTTTTCCGAAGTTATTATTTTTAATGTCTTTCTCTTTTTACATGCTATTTTAATAATTTTTTATCAAGTCGGGGAAGTCATGAGTTTTTCATGACGCTACTGATTCGAACATGGTAATAAACAAACACATTCCAAGTTTAAAACTGTATTTAAATATTGGTGAGAACATTCAATTTCCAATTGGCAAAATGAATTTGGTGCATGATTGGATAAGGAGTATAAATCTTCAAGGTTGAAGAGCCCATGGTAGGTGATGGCACACGTTGCAAGCTATGATGTAAAATTCAGGTCAATAAAATAGTATAGTGTTGTAACTCAGGTTCATAAAAAAAGAATCAGTGAATCTGCATATTACTGTGTATATTGACTATACTATTCGAAGCAATTTTGGTTACAGTAAACATTCGGCATGTGGTTCATATCTGCAGTCCCATATTATCTCCTTGATCCCTTAGAAATTTATTTTGACCAAATGACCATCTTTATAAACATTTTGATAAGAGGTTTGCTAAGCATACATGCATGTGCAATGAACATGAAGTACACGCCACAGATTTGCTAGAATGGCACATAGGTGCAAGGTCAAACCCATCCATCAAGTTGATATGGCCTTGTACATATTTTCCCAATAAGTAATCTTGTCCACTCAGCATCAAGGCCCCAATACTGGAAACAGGTGAATGGGTAAGAAAACTTCAGCCAAGTTTTTCAGAGCCGTACATTTGTTTTGCAAACTATGGCCCACCTGATGAGTGGATCAACCTTATTCTTGGACTAGGGCATCAATATAGTGGTGCCATTCTAATGGATGGATTGGATCCCAGACCTATCGTCCCATGCTGGCATGCATGGCATGTACATGAACTTTATTGCACACACGTGCACTTAGCAAAGCTCTTTTGAGAAAATCCGTTGCAATTATCTCAGCATTTTAGGCAGCCTCTCTCGAGCTCCCCCTCAGGAGGAGGAAGCCAAGGATGTTGTCTCCAGTCTGGTTAGGGATAAGGCCCCGGGCCCAGATGGATTCTCCTTGGCTTTCTTTCAGATATTTTAGGAGTTGGTTAAGCCAGATCTTCTACGATTTACTAAAGACTTACTTTGCCTACAATCCCATTTGAGATGGGAAGCATGTTCTTAGCTCTTATCCTGAAGATCGAAGATACTATTAGTTTGAAGGACTTCAAACCTATCAGCCTTATTGGAAGCCCTTACAAAATTTTAGCCAAGCTCTTGAGTCAGAGGCTAAGGGTTGTCCCTCCTAAGGTCATATCTCCCTTTCAAAGTACTTTTACATCTGGCTGGTAGATCCTTAGCACTCTAATCACTCATGAATGCTTGGACTCATGTCATAGGGTTGGTAAGCAAGGAGTTCTTTGTAAGTTAGATTTGGAGAAAGCATATGACCACGTTGATTGGTCCTTTCTAGGCTATATGCTGGAAAGAATAAGGTACAAAACAAAACGAAAAAGTTGGATTAAGGTCTGTGTCTCCTCGGCAATTTTTTTTGTTCATAATAAAGGATCACCTTTCGAATTCTTCAAAGCATCGAGGTCTTAGGCAAGGGGACTCCCTTTCCCTGTTCTTATTTCTCATCATGTCAAAAGTGTTAAGTTGGATGTTGGTCAAAGGTCAATCAGTGGGTTTGTTTCAAGGTTTCAATGCCCTCAATTTTCCTCGTCGAGACAGCTATCTCCAATTCACGGACGACAGGCACTCATTTTTTGTGGTGCTAATGGGTCTATGGTAGACAATCTCGAGAGAATAGTTAGATGTTTTGAGGTGGTCTCGAGGCTTAAAGTCAATGCGGGTAAGAGTGACATGTTTGGCATTCATTTCATTTGTCCCCGTTTGAAGTCTCCTACTTGGCTGGGAGATTTTTGGATGTTGATCTGGTTCTCTTCCTACCTCTTATCTCAGCCTCTCTCTTTGTGAGGAGAAGCCAACCATTCACTTGTGAGATAAGATCATTGAGAGGGTAGAGAGGAAGCTCTCCCTACAAAGGTAAATTGCTATCTCTTGGAGGAAGAATTACACTTATTAAGGTGTCTCTTTCCAATCTCCACCTTTACTTCATGTCTCCTTTCCATTGTCCTATGTCGATCATTGCCAGGATCAACAAGCTTGGGCAGGACTTTGTTTGGCAAGGGGGTGCATCCTTGTTGTTTGTAGGCCCTTCAACAACGAGGGTGATGGGATTAAAAGACTCGATGAGATGAATCCTGTCTTATTAGGTAAATGGATCTGAAAGTAGGGTTGAAAGTTGGGCGGGTTCAACCTGACCGACCCGTGACCGACCCAACATTGGGTTGGGCTTGGGTAGGATGCATCAGGTTCGGTCTCGGGCTTGGGCTATACAAACACCAACCCGATAAAACTTGGGTCAGGCTTGGGTTGCCTAACCCAACCCGAACCCGATCAATATATAAGTTACTCATAAATTATAATTGAGTACGGACCGTTTGTGTTGAAGGCACATGAAATTCCGGTGCCGTCGGGTTTCATTGGTCCATGTCATTTTTAATGACCCAAGCTAATAACATACGCCAGATTTCTCTCTCCCAAATAGATTGCGTGCTACACAACACGACTTTTAAAGGAGTTGTCCTATTTTTTAGCTTATTTGTTTAGGAAAAAATGAAGTTCTTTACGATAAATAACTACATATATAATTAATAAAATCATAGGTACAAAAAATAAGACGTTTATTGAAAATATAATAGACTAATGTACTAAAGAAAATATTAGCATGTATCCACCCGACCAACCCGACTGAGCCCGATTGGGTTGGGCTTGGGTTGATTCCCAACCCGAGGTTGGGTTGGGTTGGGTTAGGGTTGAGGTATAGGAACCTTGGGTTGGGCTAGGGTTGAGCACCAACCCGCCCTACTTTCAGCCCTACCTGAAAGGTTTGGGGTGGAGGAAGATAGTTTTTGGAGGTTTATAATTGCAAGCAAATACGGCTCCTCTCATATGGGTTGGTGGATCAAGGAAGCGTCCCTTTTTTGTGCTTCCCATGTCTTAGAAGATTATTGCTAGGCTTGCTCCTAAGGTTCTCAATGGGGTGAATTTTTCTATGGGGGATGGTGTTAGAGTCAAGTTTTGGGATGATATTTGGTGTGATGAATCATCTCTCAGATAACATTTTCCCAGGTTGGCTGGTCTTTGTTCGATCTCCATTGTCTCAGTCACTGCTTGTTTTTCATTATCTGGAATAGGGTATGTTGGGTCCCTCCCCGTAGGAGAAACCTCTCGAATGCTAAGACAGAGGACTTGATCCACCTAGTGTTCGAAATATCTGTATCGTATTACGTATCGTACCCTTGGGATACGGATATGTATCGGTTATCGCATAGGATATATCAGTTGTATCGCGTAATGTATCACTGTTGTTGGAAACAAGGGGAAATTGGCCGAATTTTTCAATGAAACTTCAGTGATTGTTAAAAGAGACATCAACACACATTTATAAATCAAAACGTAACAAAAAATAAGTGCACATAATCAGTTTTCTTTGCATGGGGTCTTAATCTATGTATTGTCTAACTGAATTGATGCAAGTATATTCAAAGTCTATTCATATAGCTTATAAATGTAAGAAGACGTGTGGAAACACAAACAATACATTCAAAAGCAAAAGAAGAATCACTAGATTGGGTTATACACATGTTTGATTTTATGTTAGGACACAAGGATTGCAACTGATTTGCAAGAAAGTCGGAAATTTTGATTATTTTTTTTCAATTTTCCGCAACTCAGCCAATCTCCTCCAAATCTCGAAATTAAAGCTCTCAATCTATGATTTTTCATGCAAAACATGAAAACCATGGATTTGTAGCAATTTGACACTAATTTAACATGATTTATAGAATTTTTTTTTTTTTTTTTTTTTAAAGGATCGAAAATGCTCACCAAATCGAACATGTGAGATATATCACACTACTTCCGAATTTCATATCACATAGGTGGAATACAAGATATATCGTGGGATATATCGGACGATATCATCAATATTTAAAACACTGGATCCACCTCCTCTCACCGGTTGCAGGGGTTGTAGCCTAGCCCGGAAAATAAGGATTCACTACTCTAGGCTCTAGCGCTTGGATAAATCTGGAGTCTTTTCAGTAAAGTCTTTTTACTCCCTAATCGCCCGTTCTGGCTCCTAGATCTCATGCAGTCACACTGGTGTTGTGTGGTTCTATGGAGCTCTTCCAAAGGTGGCTGCCTTCGCTTAGTTGGTGAGTCAGAACAAGATTCTAACTATTGATATGGAAGTTGATGCCACTATATCAATGTTTTAAAAACTGGACCAGACTGCCTGGTCAGAAAGAACTTGAACCTCAGGTTTTCTGAAAAAACCCGCAGTTCAATAGCTTAACTATTGAGCAAACTGAACGGTTGCCAGTGAACCGCTGATTTTTTTTTTTTCTTTTAACTAAGGAAGCCATCTTTAAAATAAATAAATTAATTAATTTTAAAAAAAAAAAAAAAAAAAACCTTAGAAAGCCTAAGTCCAAAACAAATCCCTAGAAACCCTCTCTCTTGTCTTTCCTACTCAACTCAAACCCTTCTATCTCATCCCCAATTCAAAAAATCTGTTACAACCAGATACTTCTGTATGCCCAACATAACATGTGGGACACAACATGCTCCTTCAGCAAGGATCTTCCCTCTATGAAGAACCTTCACAGAAAAGGAGGAAACAATGAAATCTTTCAGTAAACTGGGACAGAGATTAACTTCTTTTAAACGCTTGAAACAACATAAACATCAGGAAGAGTGAGATGACCAAAACAATATGGGATTTAACAGCCTAGCTGAGAGATTCGAAGAGATGATCCATTACCAACTAAAACACATGAAGCACCATTTTAGGGAACCATACTGCTAGGCATATCCTCATCATCATTGAGATGGTGAAATGCTCTGATGTCTACTACCAACTATCTGCAGCTGGAGAGGCAAGAGACACATCCCAAACAAATGGGTTAAAATGACAATCTGATAATTCTCATTGAAGCAATGGTGACATGTCGCAGCAGTCTGATTCCAAAAGCCACATCAAACAAGCAGTTTGTGGTGTAGGAAATAGAATTGGAAAAAGGCAATTGGTATGCAGGCTGACTGGTACCTTGCCAACTGTATTGTCCTTAGCCATGGAACTGTTGCCCACTGTTGTTTAGGAAGATGCGGATGCTCTAGAAACTAAATTTCATCCATAAGGTAGATTGGATTAAAGAAATTTCATCCATGCCCGTGAGTGTTAAGAGAGCCTCCTCGAGCCGAATGATGGAGACTATTTTAGGCCTAGGGATGTAGCAAGGTAAGTTTTGTGTTGAAGGAGAAGGGGGTGTATCACCTGGAAGGTGGCGTAGGTGATCACACAAACACTACAACTAACATCCCGTACCCATTACCCAGGGAACCCAGAACATACAGCACCTTATCACCGTTCGACATTGAGAATGGATTTTAGCAAGCTTAACAAAGTATGAAATGAGATTGTTTAAATAATGATTGGCAGAAATTAAATCTTTCTTGAAATTACGATGCTTTATCCGATTTTGCATCAAGTAGCCTCGAATTGTTGTCGATAGAGGAGGAAGCCATGAAGACAAATAAAGGAGGTAAAGGCTAAAGAGGCGACAAAGAACCTTCTTTTTCTTTTTAACTACATGAAAGTTCATAAAATAGTACAGACGAAACAGTTGTGGCATAAGTTCTTCAACCTTTTCGGTGTTTTGTGGGTCTCGCCAAGCTCCATCGGCCAGTTTTCTCGTGGCACGGAGGAATGCACACGAAGGCGGGTAAAAAAGTTTGGCGACTTGCAATGTTAGCCGGCCTTTGGTTCCTTTGGAGGGAGAGGAACAATAGATGTTTCAGGAATCGTTCAGGGCAAGTAGAGGGAGTCTTTCAGATAGCAAGAAGGAATGTAATTGATTGGGCAGTGGCCTCGAAGGCTATATTCCAATTCCTGGAAAGCTGGACGGTCCTGTAAGGGCTTACAGGTAGTTGTATTCTTTTCATCTGTTGTTTTCTCTGGCTTTGGCCTCTTTTCTTGATGAAAATTTTCATCGTTCAAAAAAATAAAAATAAAAATAGTATAGACGATTGTATGGACAAAGGAAACAATCCCTACTACAATTGTATAGACATCGGTGTGGAAGAATGGTATCCGCAGATTTTAATATTTGTACATTTTGGGTTGGGTAGTTCTGAGGATTCAGACACGTGTACTTTGGAACAAATGGGTGGTTGCCCATTGTTCTCTATGGTGTGCCCCACCTGATCAATGGATTGGCCTTATTTTTGTGCTAGGTGCTCTTCGTGGCAGGGACAACCTTCTGGATGGGTTGGATGTTGTACACACTTAACACATTGAAATAAGAAAATTGGGAGGAAACTGGGATTAAAGGCTTAAAATGTTGTATTAATCACTAGGGATGGATGCCCCACATAAACAATACTACAATGGAGTATGAAATAAGTAATGATGAAACTCCCCACTTTTTAAAAGTACGCTGGCTCAAACTGAAGACCGATGAGCTCTGGGTTCAAACAAAAGAGAACCTTACAAGCTACAAGGGTACACAGTGAAAATTTACTTATCTATCTATAGACATACTTATAGACATTGTCTATGTAATGTACTTCAACATTAGCTAGAGATACAAACTTTTTTTTTTTCATTTTACTTATCTATCTATGTTCTGCATTCATATGGAACCCACAGGGATCACTAAAATTTAAAAATAGCATCAATCCCCAAATTTTGTGCCTTCAATCGGTCTTACAACACAATCACAAAGACCTTTAAATCATGCACTGTGTTACCAGTCCATGACAGTCACAATAATTCAAATGCAACTTATTAACCTTCCAAAAGAAAAGAGCAAAGAAACATTATTTCAGTCCTATCTTTGGTGACATAAAAGAAAAATACTAAAAATGTTCAACATATCAGAAAACATGATTCACCACGACCACCACTACCACTACCACCAATCATAGCCTTGTCAGAGCATACAAAGAGAAAAGCAGAGGCCACGACTCTATGCTATTGCTGACTCTTCCACTGAATATCAAGACCATGACATAACATAGAATAGGTTCCAAACTATAAGAGAAAACATAACTAATAGAGATTTTTTAAGGTGATGACAGATATAAACCGTCATCCATAGTGAATAATGGAAGCAAGGGATGCACCTCACTGGAACTAATGCCCAAAACATGGAAGTACTATAATGCATAAGAATTAAGTATTAATTACCCATTTTATTCAAAACACTAGCTACTTACTGTATAGGTGCTCCAGCCTTGTTGTGCAGGCATCATGCCTTGAGAAGAAAGAACTACAGGCATGTAAGCTGGGGGACCTTGAACACGTGGACCTGATGTGTAAGGTGCTCTTGGTAAGGACCATGCCGGAAGTCCACCTACATAAGGTAGACTTGATGGAGGCATTCCAGACGAGCCCGTAGCACCATAGGCAGAGGCTGTTATAGGCAACATAGTGCCAAGGGCAGCAGGCTGGGGATGATGGAACTTGCAGGCAATTCCAAACTTACAGGATCCAGTTCGCATGTAATACGCACATGATTTTTCCTCCTGAAGAAGAACAAGCATGAATATTTCCAAGACACTGTCATCAGCATGTTGGATCATTCTAAAAGGGAAAATGTAAAAATGAAGCAGATGAGTGTAAATGTTTGAAGGCAAGCATTTGCAAATCATGAAATAAAGAGCAAGGTTTTGAAAGCATATAGAAATAAGTAGTCACCTGACGCATGGGCAGACCCAACATGTTCAATGGCACCTGTCCTACACCATGCCTGTCTCGTGGGTGGTGATATTTACATGTTGCACCAAATTTGCAAGTTCCTGTCTTGAGGAAGAACTGCAAGACACATGTGAAAGGCAGATCAACAGCCATTTCATATGTTTGTACTTCAATTATAAAATTTACATAGTGCATCATATACCAACTATATAACCAGGCCTAAATTGGTGTAGAATTATTCAGCTAGAAATGGTCTGCATAATTTTAACCTAATTTGAGCTATCTATAAGTGATGGGCAAATCTCGGAAAGCTGTTTGGAGGCTACTCGCGATGGGAATTTTTTGGTTTATTTGGAGGGTTCAGAATGGTCGATGTTTTCAAAACAAGGACTCTTCTCTTGAAGAGGTCATATGTTTGGTTAAAATCGTTATTTCAGATTGGGCGTCTTGTGTTAAATCAGCAAAATATGCGTTGATCTTTCTTCGTGGTTTTTTTTCATAGCTTTTGTTGTATTCTTTTCCACCTTTGCGCAGTTTCTTAATAAATTTCAGTTATCTCTATTAAAAAAAGTTAAAATCTACTAGTGACAAGATTGATGCTAGTCACCATGGAACTTTTCCCTGCAAATCTCAATATGGAAATTATATCGTGTAGCAGCTCTTTTTCTTTGTCAAAAATCATGTGGAAATCATATTGTGGAATCTTACCAACCATAGGGTCTTTTTAAACCATATTGCAACAAATCCACTCTTTTCTTTTAAGCACAGAAGCTTAAGATTTCTTTCCCCCAAATTTCAACATCTTCTCTCATTTCTTATCTTCTTACTTTCCACTTCAAAAAATGAGTTAAGATCATCAACTAGGACATCTTGAAAGCAATTTGAGTTTCCTCAGTGCCGCACAAGAAATTGAAGAGTGAAAATTATCTTGTTGGGTTGGAGCTTTCATGGTGGTTCTACAAAAATTTATATATTAATACTACTCAGTATATATTTAAATATGTATATATCAACATATATCTGTAAATATGAATATATTGATATTTATTAATGTTTCATGTTTATTATATATTTAAAAAAATTGCGCCTGAAAATTCCAAGCGTGCGCCTAGACCTGCGGGGCATTTCAGGCGCTTTAGGGATAGGTATGCTACGCGCTTTGAACTACACTAATTGCCACTTCAGTCGATCTCAAATTAACTGGACATAATGCGAGGATATTTTAAGGGCACATTTATTAAAATCATACATTATTTTTTTTATATAAAACTTATTGAACCATCAATAGTTGTCTTTATCTTTTATTAGTCAAAATTACCAAATCGACTCTCCAATAAACTCCATCTACAACGCTCCTAGATATATGTTAAAACTATATCCAGATAGAAGAGATGAAACCATGTCCAATTCTATTAAAAAAAAGGACACAGAGTTAACACCGAGTAAAATGATGATTTGGTGGGACATGAATGAGCTTTAATAGGTGAAGATAATATACCTGGCAATCAGGCTGTCCAACTCTTTCTGGGAGTTCACCTCTGGGTTGTGTGGCCTGGAGAAAAGAACATCTATAACAACTTGATATATTCAAATTACTCTCAAAAGTTGACTAGACTCCAAAGAAAACAAGCAAGACCAGTCGAGATCATGGGTCCTGATGTGGAAACGACAGACCTAATTCTTGGGCATTTAAGCTACTAGAAATATTCTATACATTCAATGCAAAAATTTGTCTGAATTCAATTCAGGATTTTCCAAAATTGAGACTGGTGAATGCCGAGATCATGGGTCATGACATGGAAACGATAGACCTAATTCTTCGGCATTTAAGCTACTAGAAATATTCTACACATTCAATGCAAAAATTTGCCTGAATTCAATTCAGGATTTGCCAAAATTGAGCCTGGTAAACCCATGCAACTAGGTTGTGGTTGGATCCACAGAGAGCCATGTGTGACAACATGTAACTGTTTGTGCAGTCTATCAGGTGTTCACACCATGTAGATGCCCTGATAAAAAATTCAAGCTGTTTGAATCATCAGGTGGGCCACACTATGGAAAAAAAAAAAACAGCCAGAACAAGTTGGCCAAAAGTCTACATCCAATCAAAACACTCAGCTGCCAGTGGAGACAGACCCATCAATACCATACCAGGAAAAAAAAAAAAAACCACACACTCATACACAATGGAAACTACACTAGAATTTTCACCTGTCCTGTGTTAGTAGGATGATTGAAGCGGCAATTACTCCCATAACCACACAATCCTGTCCGTAGATAATATATGCAGTCGGGTTCGCCCGGACGATCCGGATAAGGGCTGGAGTTCCCATCAACTCCTTCCTGGTTATCCGGCACCTGAATTTTCAGGCGCCACATGGCCCCTACAAATGAACAGCACAGTACCCATTAAAATTTATCAAAGAAACCACAGGCCCGTGTAAACATTGTACAGGAACGACAAATTCATCATTCAAAGCTATCCCAAAACGGAAGCATTACATCAGCAGAAGTAATTAAAACCATAAGCAATGGAATCAATTAAAAAGTACGACACACAGAATCGCCAAGAAAACCCAATTCCCAATTTAAACAAGAAAGCGATCAACAGATTGATTGTAGATCCCTGAAAGATCCTCGCAGATTGCATAATCGTAGAAAAAAAAAAAAAAAACTAGATTCATTAATGGGTAATGTAATTGCCAAACAACAACGACAAGAACAACAACATGACAATTCAAAAGGTAAGAACTATCAATTGAGATGGATCTACAGAAGAACGTAAGAAAGAACAGATTTTGAATAGATAAATTACCTTCGAGGTTATCGGTGGCGGATGCATTAGAAGAAGTGGATACAGCATTGTTCTCATTCTGCCAATTATCCGGCATCGAAGAAGAAAAAATAAAAAAATTCAAAACCCGTAAAAAAAAAAAAGGAATCCCCTTTTCTTTATAATAAGAGGAAAATCCTCTGTCTCTCTAAGGTTGGAACAAAAGCCCTATGAAAATAGGAATTTTCTTCAGGACGATTGATCGATCATCACCGTCAATCCATTCAAAAGAATCTGAGAAATCCAACGCCTTTTCTCAGTCTGAATTCAGACACAAACCCAGGAATTGAAATTTCAATCGATCTCTCTATAAATATTTTAATTTATTTTCGAATTAGAATCGAGAAATTTGGGGATCTTTTCTTTTTCTTTTTATTTTCTTTCTTCTGTTTTAGAGAGAGAGAGAGAGAGAGAGAGAGAGCGACAGAAATCAGAAAAGGTTCGCTTTTCTTTTCTTTTCTTCCTTTCTTTCTTTCATAATAAAATGAGATTATATTAAAAGTAAATGAAAATTGTTGCCGTAATTGCGCGCGAAACCGCTCGATGGCGTCAGCGACTGTGGGCCGTTGGATTTAACTTTGGGTGGGTCCCACTAACCCCACCTCGTTTCAGTGCATTCACACGGAACGCGCGGTCTCCGAGTCCCACGATTCGGTGCATAGGGCCCACCACCCCAATCGTATATTCCCCGCCGATTTCCGCGATGGGTTCGCCACGTCTTCAAGACCCGCTGGTCCGTTCACGACCGCGGAAGGCGCGGGAACTCATCTCTCTCCCAAACAACCCCTGCCCTTCCCTTTAATTACCTTATTGCCCTTCCACGTTTACGTCACCGTTCTCGTCTGCTGCCGCTGCGTTATGCTCTTCTACTGGTGCCGTGCTTCGTGATCCAGGCCGTCCATCTCGTCTACCCCAACGCTGGATGGACCAATCATAGCTATCATCTGATCTGTAGATATTTTCATAGGAAGCCCTTGGTCGTTATATATATATATATATATATATATATATACACACACACACACACGCGGAAACGCTCACCTGCGAACCAGTTCGTACGTACTACGTACGAACTTTTTTTAGAACCCATCCTTTGTGACGTGGATCTAAAATCTGAACCGTTCATGTGAAGCAGCACCTCGTAAAACCCCCCACGCCCAACTTTTACTTTGATCTAAAACTTTGATGGCCCATGAAAAATGAAAATAGTTTCCTCCCTCGATTTGGATTTCTCTTTGCTATGGCCCACTAGAATTTTAGATCAGGGTGAAAATTTATCACATTAGGTTTCATGGGATTCCGCATCACATGGATCGTTCAGATTAGACACCCATGACACGTGTGCAAAGGTGCACACGTGCGTAGGTGCGTAGGGGAGCATGACTCATATATATATATATATATATATATATATATATATATATATATATATATATATATATATATATATATATATATATATAAAATTTTTTGCAGGCTACTGATGAGTGAGTTGAAAATTTTATGATCTTTCATCATGATTCACGTGTAAAAAGTTGAGTTTTACATCTAAGTGATTAAGCTTCAACTCATGCATCTCGATCATGCTAAGGACAATTTAAATATTTAAATAATACTCAATTACGTGACGGGATAAAAAGTTTCCATTAAAATTATCTTTAAATTTTTAAATATATATTTTTATCATTAATTATATTTTATATCTTTTAATATTTTCATTAGTATTTTTCTTTGTATTGTAATGCATTTATCTATAACTAATAGCCTTCCATCCTTTAATTAACTCATCCAATTTTCAAATTCTAATTTTATAAAATGCTTCATTCCCTTGTTAGGATCTATTGTGTAAACATAATAGAATATAATACAATATAATTTGATCATCGATTCATTTTGGGAATATCATTTATAATATTAACAAAATTCTACAATATAACAATATATATAAACAGTAGAAATTATACATGAATGCACATATGATGGAGATCTCATAAACCAAATAGTCTCCCTACGATCTATTCTAGTATCAAAAACTTAAGATAGTTAAGCATATAATCGTCTAATCTTCTCGTAGGTGGTAAGGAAGATGTATACCATCCACAAAGGTAGACCATATAGATGATAGAAGAGGTTGAGTAGATCTCTCTCTCTCTCTCTCTCTCTAACTTTATCTATTTTTTCTTAAAACGACACATCCCATGTGGTAGGTTCTTTCCTCTAGAATAGGATCATATAAATAATAAGAAATTAGAGTTTTAGGGGTGCACACAATATAATGTTCCGTCATTTTATGAACTTTAGCATAACCTACTGTGAAGGAAGCTACTCAATTCACTTCATCTATACATATATTCATGATTTAATCCCTCACCAATGATCATATTCCATGTCAATTAGAAGTGGACCATCAAATATGGTTCATCAGGTTATCATTGAGTACGATCAAAATAGTTTTAACGATTAAAACGAAACTTTAATGATTAAAAACCTTTGAAAAATCAATAAAAACATTCGGAATGTTGAGTCTAACGAAAAACCACTTAATAAGTTCCTAATATATTCAAATCAAAGTCATAAATAAACATGTTCCTATGCAAACTAGTGGAACCCTTATTAGCCTATTTAAGGATCAACAACTCCTTATGGAAGTACTTAGTTATATCCACTTTATTGGTGTAAGACTAGTATCTGTAAGATTATTCATATGCTTGGTTTCCGATACCGACACACCCCAGACGGACCAGATTGGTGAGCATCAATTGCAACCCCTGTTTTAGTACCACAACGACTTGAGACATACACCCCCAATGACCGTACGAGCTTTGCGATTCCAGTGATGCGTGCCACACCCTGTTACGATACCCGGCTCAAGAGATGCGTACGTATGCGAAAATTGATGCAAACCACACAACGCATATGTGGCGCGGGCCCCACTTACACAAATTCTTAAAGATTTTGATGAATTCCCATGCCATCGTACCCCCATCACATTTTTTTCATCATTCTATCGTCCATCACACCTATTACTTCCAAAATACCTATATACCCCTACAAATTTGCACCTATACCTTACAACGGATAATTTTATCCATACTTTTATATATTTCTTCATGCAAAACAACCTCTAAAATCAACACTTACCTCCCTACTCTAACAACCCTGCCATTTCATGCCATTTTTCTTTTCCTTTCTACTCTTCTCTCCTTTCTATTTCCCTCCCTATCTCCATTTTCACACCAAAAAGGCCCCATATGTATGGGATTTCTCCCATTCCATTCTAGCAATAAGGAGAAAAGAAAGAAAAGAGATAATATTGTGTACGAAAAGAGAGATTTGAGAGAAAACAAGAGAGAAAGAGAGAAGATTACAAAAGATTGGAGGGTAGCGTGAATGAGAGATAAAGGGGTTATGAGGAAGGGAGGTGTGGTTGGATTTTGGTGGCCCACTCCGATCAATGATCCAATCGTCCATTTTCTTCCTTGGTGGAGAGTGAGTGCAGGGGTGGAGGTTTTCCCCCTTCTTTTTTTTTTTTAAATTTTCCTTTCATTTTGTGGGCCCAAAAGGGTGGGACCCACCTTGTTGCACGTGATCGCATGCAATTGATCCCATAGTGGCCGGGGCCACCCCGATGGCTTGATCATCTTGACTCTCTCCTTTTCCTTTCCCCTTAAAAAAAAAAAAAAAAGAAAAAAAGTTTGGCCTGGGTAGGATGTGGGACCCACAAGTTGACTACATGATAAGACAACATTCACCAGATGCTATCGGAGTGTGGACCACCACGTGTGATCCACCCTGATGTTTAATTACAGCTCAACATGTTAATAAGGTCAAAGGACCTAAATGAAGATAAAATATGAAGAATAACTTTATCCAAAGCTTCTTGGGCCACCATGAGCTGCCCAAACTGATTAATGGAAAGAGTTGCTCCTCCAGCTCTAAGTTCTACTGACGGTTCAAAGAAGATTAAAGTTACATGGCCCCATAATAATGTATTTATCATATCTACACTATTCATCCATCCTGCAAGATCATTTTAGATCTTGATCCCAGAAATGATTAATTTTCAAGGCTCAGGTGAACCTCACAATAAATAGTAATGGTACATTGATTCTCACTATTAAAACATTCGTAGGGCCCAACGCAAGGTTTACTTTCTGTGCAATCTGTTCATAAGGTCACAAAGACCTGGATGAATAGAAAAAAACCATAGTATTAATCCAAAATTTCTGTAACCCCAAAAAAGGTTTCAATGGCAGGCGTTCAATCCTCCACTGCTTTTGTGAGGTATGGTTCACTTGATTTTTGGATCTATCTTATTTTCTGGATCAAGGCTTAGGACTAGCTCACCAAGTGGACGGACGGTTTGGATACAACTCAAACCTCACAATGGGACCCACAGAACTTGGTGACGTCAACGCACCAGCAACATCGGTGGTGTGTGGTACATAAGCCAATCCACTTCCATTGCGAACAACGTCAGATACTCGCAAGCAGATTGCGTAGTGAGAAACTCAGTACGCTAAGCGTACGCAGTAAACTCTGCGGGGTCCACCATGATTTATATATTTTATCCACTCCTTCCATCTATTTTAAAAGATAATTTTAGGCTAGTGTCAAAACTTAAAGAATATCCAAGGCTCAAATGGACCACATCACGGGAAACAGTGTGAATTGAATGCCTACCGTTGAAAATTTCTTGAAGGCCACTAAAGTTTTGGATCAAGCTTATAATTGTGTTTTCCCTTCATCCATGTTTTGTTAATCTTATTAACATGCTGGATGACAAATAAACATCATTGTGAGGCTTGGAAAGGTTTCAACGGTGGAAATCATTATTCCCACTGTTTCCTGTGGTATGATCCACTTGAGCTTTTTACGTGCTTCAGTTTTGGTCTCAACCCCTTAAATGATCTGAAAAAACGGATGGACAGTGTAAATTAAGCACATACATTTATGGTGGGCACAACAAAGTTTACTCAGTACAATAAGAGAGCGTACTGAGTAACTTTGGGACGCGGATTAGCTCCACGGACGCGGATTTCCTGCGAAAGCCTTTTCAGTAGGTTCCGGCGCAAGGATTCTGTATGGGCCCATTGTGATTTTTTTAGAAAGTCACTCCGTTCATCCGTTTTTCGAGATCATTTTAGTACATGCGACCAAAAATAAGGTGTATCCAAAACTTAAATGGCCCACATGAGAGGAAACAGTGGGGATTTAGTAATTTTGTATCAATTTAATTTCCCGGTGCTTTCACTTCATCTCAGTGAAAATGACCTCATAAATAGTTTGGATGGAATATAAACATCAAGGTGGAGCCTAAGAAGGTTTCAACGGTAGGAATTCCTTTGCCCACTGTTTCATCTCGTATGGCCCACTTAAGTTTCGGATCCTTCTCGTTTTTGGTCGAAGTTACTAAAATGTGCTCGGAAAAAGGATGGACGTTTTGGATTTCTCAAAGACATCATAGTTGCGTCACCCAGAATCCGCGTGCACTACTGACAGGTTGAGTAGCGAGAGGCGGTGACGTCATGAACGGGCGGTAGCTTTAAATGGCCACGGGTTTCATCCACACCGTCCATCCATTTTTTCCAATGATTTTAGGATATAAGAGAAAATATGAGATAGCTATAAGACACATGGACTACACAAAGGAGATTAAACTCTCACTGTTGAAAACTTTTTTAGGGTCACATGAGTTTTGGATCGAGCTAGAGTGGAGCAAATTGGGTCCGATTTGGTCCGATTTGAACTGATTCGACGGGCTGGATCGGTGTGGATCGGATAAGCCCATCCAAATCCAATTTATTTTCGGGTCGTTCAAGTTGGGCCTCACCCAACCCGACCCGATCCGATTCGGACCAATCTGATCTGGTCCGGAAATATTAAGTAATATTTAATTTTTTAAAAGTATTTTTTACTATTTTAAAGATTTTTTAAACTATTTTTAAATTTTTACGGATTCGGATTGTGCCCAATCCGATCTGATTAGGTTTTCCTGACCGGACTCGGATTGGATCAGCCCAATGAGTTTTCGATTCGGTCTGAGTTAGGCGATCTGGACACGGTACCAGATTGGATTGGGTTCGGGTCAAGCCAATGGCATTTCGGATCGGTCCGGGTTGGGCCAATCCGATCCGACTTGGACTGATGCCCAACCCTAGATCGAGCTGATATTTGTGTGTGTGTTTTTTTTTTTAACTTGTTAGTATACAACCCTGTTAGTTCCCACTTCACCTTCATTCAGGTCTATGAAACTTTATGAATGGGTTGGATGGAAAATAAACATCTGGGCCTTAGAAAAGTTTCTGGCGAGAATCATTATCACGGTTGCTTCTTGCGGTGTGGTCCACTTGAGCCTTGGATCTGTCTTATTTTTGGGTTCATTACCTAAAATGATAGTAAAAAATGTATGGACGGTGTGGGTAAGACCTATGCATGGCGATGGCCACTCAAAGCTACTGCCTGTTCCCAGCTGGAGACGGGCGGGGTGGTACTTAGTAGGACGCAATCCGCGTTCTAGTGACGCTGCTAGGCTTCCAGCGTTGGAATGACCCCCTTGTGTGTGTGTGTGTATATATGTGTCTATGTTATATCTACACCATCCATCCATTTTTATAGATCATTTCACGGCAGGGTCCCAAAAAATGAGACAGATCCAGATCTTAGGTGGACCACACTGCAGAAAGCAGTGGGACAATGACTTCCACCATTGAAACCTTCCCTAGGACCCACCTGTGATGTTTTTTTACCATCTAACCTGAGCATAAGTGAAGTCACATATGTCAGCTTAATCGAAAACTTTCTAGGTGCCACAAAGTGAACTTCATGCTATCTAGCAGGTGGCCAATTCTGTGGGACCCACCGTGATGTATGTATTCATCCACGCCGACCATCCGCTTTAAAAGATCATTTTAGGCTATGGATCCAAAAATCAGGGAGATATTAATCTCAGATGGGCCGCACCAAAGGAAACAGTGTTAATGCCGCTTACCATTGAAATCTCCTTGGGTCTGCTACAATGTTTATTTTCCAGCCTAACCAGTGGATGTGGGACCTGCTATAGAGTCTGGCCGTGATGTATGCAGTACGACTAGGTGGCCCAGCTAATTCGGACCCACGGGCCTTGGTGGGTCGAACTGGATTGAAGCAGATTCAAGTTCAAGTGGACTGCATCCACCTTTGGGCAGCCATATTTTGGGGCCCACTCCTTTTTCGGTGATGTTTTTTTGCTGTCCAAAAGGTCCGTGGGGCCCGCTGTGGACTTCACCATGTTGTAGATGTCCTATCTAGCCGCCTAAAGTGGACCCCACCATGTTGCACGTGTCTTATCTACACTATACAGCGGTTAGGATTATCCTTTATATATATGGGAAATAGTTCTATGCGGTCGAGTTGATGGGAGCTTTCCATGAGGTCGAGCTGTGTGGGCCCCACCGTGGTGCGTGTCGAACGTCTATCCCATCAGTCAGATGCACCATTCCAGGGTGGGACTCGGGCTTAAAAATCAAGTCAATCCATAACTTTTGTGGGCCACACCAGGTACAAAAGTTGAGAGGGGTTATCCTATCATTAAAACATTCATAATTGTTTTTTTGGCCCGCCGTGATGTCGTTCACAAATCCAGCCCATCAATTATGTGCGTCCCACTTGGATAAGGGGTCAAAACAAGTTTTAGATGCATCCAAATTTCATGTGGGCCTCACCAAGTGCTTTTATATATTTTAGGGATGTTTTCATATGATTTTAGATGGTACGTGAGATCCAATGGCACTAAAATTTTATGTGCCTTCATCATAGATGATCCGCGCTCAATTATAATTTATAACTTATATATCGATCGAGTCCGGGTTGGGTAGGGCAACCTAAGACCTTTGCTAAGGTTGTGCATTGAGTCGAGTCGAGTTGCTACGAGGAGGATTTTTCACATCAATTTGATTCGTAATAAGCTTAATCAAAGGCATAACCCACAAACAACAACCAAAAACTCCATCACATTTCTACTATGATTAAAAACTTTACAAGTACAATTAGCATAAAGGGAAATACAATGATGATGAACAAAAACTCGAAAATGATCTCCCACGCGTCCAAGCCTCAGCCCTGCTGCGATAACGTCACCTGCACGCAACGGCCGTGCATAAGCTTTATAAAGCTTAAAAGGTGGTGAAAGCGTATGCTCAAGGTGGTAATGCATGCAAGATCAAAGTAATGCGAACATGCTAATGAATGCCAAGAATACTATAGTCGTATTATCAAGGCCATGCGGTGCAAAGCATGAATAATGTCGGCCCTACCAAGGCCATGCAATGCAAAATGCAACTCAAGCATACAAATCCTTATCTAAGTCCATACATCTATGAGATATCACCGGGATCTAGTACACTCCAAGCCGATTGCCGCCCATCGCGCGCAATAAGGTAAGTGGAAAAGACCTCACTATCCGCCCGCCAATATTGGGCTCGGCTCACAATAGCGGACCCATTCCTCGAGCCGGTCGAACCAACCTAGCATTGCCCCTACTCTCGTGGCGTGTAAGGCCGCACCCCCTTCCAACCGACCACGACATGGTGGAAAGCGCAACGTCTGGTAATCGGCGCTTAGCTCTCATGCACCCACTCTGGCCTAGACGTTGGAGTAACCTCTCGTACCATAAGGGTTTAGGGACTTTCACCCAGTGGATATCTATCGCACCCCATGTAAAACAAGATTTCGATCCAATCCTCGCTAACCATGATACGCTCCGTGGAGGCTACTACCGATGTCGCTAGGGCGTACAAGAACCATATCACATAATGCGAATGCATGAATTACACTATCCAATCATGCAACAGCAATCTCGCGCGTATCGTGCGCTCATATAGGGCAACACCCCGTACGAGAGCCCCTAAACAATCCGCCCAAAGGCATATGCTATGATCACCATTTCTCATATCAACTATGCGTATGATGCATATGATCATGAATCATGGAACTAAACATGTTATATAGGATGGATGGTATTCATAACGAAGATGGGCCTAGACGGCCTACACATCACACGCATGGGCCCTAGGGGAAGTCATAATGCGGACATTTAACCAACACTATACTTGCAATGGGGACGTCAAACCGCCATTGCTCCCAAGGTACAGCCCGTCGTAAACATCATTACATAAATCATGTTGGGATTGCACATTACAATGGACCTTAGGTATATCCCATTGGGCCTTCAATACATCAAATGGGTCGTATCATATGGGCCTCATATTCATCAAGTGAGCCACATCAACGGGTCGCACCAATGGGCCTTATGTGCATTGCAATGGGCCATAACCCGTGGGCTTTAGAATGCATCAAATGGGCCTAATCTTATGGGCCTTATGTGTACATCAAATGGGCCTCGACCCATAGGCCTTACATATGTACATCAAATGAGCCTCAACCCATAGGTCCTAATACATTTTTTTAATGGCCTTAACCCATGGGCCCCTAATACATCAAATGGGCCTCACCCATGGCCTTACATATATATCCAAGTGGGCCTCAACTATGGGCCACAAGTAAACCGAGGTGGGCCTTACATATATCAAGGTGGGCCTCAATCACAGCCACAAGCAAACCGAGGTGGGCCTCCCACACCAATAAAAATATATAATATAGTATATAATATATATATACACAATACATACAATATTATATATCACATAATATTTATATATATATATATATATATATATATATATATATATATATATATATATATATATATATATATATATATATATACACACACACACACACGTACACATCCACACACGCACGTACACCACACGCCCACCATCCCTGACGGTGGGGAATAACACAAACATCACAATGGCTCCACCGTCCGCCCGGACGGTGGCATTAAAACCCATACATTACCCGTGGGCTCCATGTGGGGCCCACCATCACGTTGATATGCCATCCAACCCGCTGATAAGGCCACGTGGGCCTAGATGAAGGGTGAAAACAAATTTCACCCCGATCCAAAACTTATGTGGACCCAAAAAGGGTTTCAAAGGTAGAGGTTCAATCCCACTGCTTACGGTGTGGGCCACCCGAGTCTTGGATCAGCCTGATTTTGGGGTGGGCCCACGTTAGGTAGTGGCCCACCCTATGAACGGATTAGATGGTAGATAAACATCAAGGTGGGGCCCACGGCTACGCCGTGGGTGGCTACTCGACCGCCCGTCCCGGACGTTTGCGCAGTGCGCATGTCGTTGCCTCGACACAAAGAAGCATGCCGTGATATTTTTATTTTTATTTTTTTGATTTCAATTCACTGGTTTTTGCAGTGGGGTCCACATCGAAACAATCGACGCCGTCCCACGGCCCTCCGTGGCTCCAGACAAGCTAAACAAGCCCAATTTTGGGCCTGTTTTGCGTATAGAAACAACAGGAATAATTCAATGGTAAACCCGTTGTTTGCCATGGCCCGACTGAAGGTCTGATTGGTCCCATCTTTCGGCTCAATGCCTAAAAGGGGCTTGGTAAAGGAATGGATGGTATGGATTGCAAACATACATTAAGATGGAGCCTACACAAGTGGACCATCCTCATTAGCTTAGAACCAAGCTATTTGTGTTTTCCAGCAAAACGTCCAGCTTCCCTGGACGCTGGACTTAGCATATTCGTTGGAAGTGGGCCACCAAGTGATGGATGGCATGGGTATTACACATATAAGGTGGGCCCCACTTATAAATGGTCTGGATAAAATACCTACCTCATGGTGGGGTTCATTCAAATGGCCACACAACCTCATTATCATCACAAAAATAAAATAAAATAAAAGAGAGAGAGAGATAGAGAGTGAGACCCACGTGATGGAGGGACCCCGGCACTATGGGCCCTCCCTTGCACTAAATCATACATCAAGTGGGTCCCATTACATGTGGGTCCATGAAATCGAAATCTAACGGTGGAGATCCCTTCTCCACTAAAATAGACGGTCTAGATGACCCTAAATATGCAAGAAAATAAACATCATGATGGGGTCCATGGAGAATGGCCCCATCATGGAATGATCATGATGATCCAAGTGGGCCATCGGCCACATCTTGGGGTCCAAAGTGAGATCCAAACCATTGATCAGTTGGCCTCACTTGGCCCATCTTAAAAATATCAAAAACTACCCTATCAAAGCACCCACCGCTTGATCTTCTTGCTCCCTTGGCTTCCTTAGCTCCTTGTGCTTCTCTTTGATGGAGGAAGATGAGAAATGGATGGCTAGGATGGGAGATCTAGAGATAGAAAGGTGGGCCACACATGTAGCTTGGGAGATAAGGGGAGAGGCTCATACGTATGAATTTTTCTTGCTTAAGGGAGAGTTTAAAATGAGAGAGACTTGTAAGGGAGAGAGAGAGAGAGAGAGAGAGGGAGTGATGGGTGATGGAGTGATGGATGGGAGAGAGAGGGATGGGTGTAAGAGGCTCTTTTTGACTTTTTTGGCAAAAGTTGTAAGAGAGGGTATGGGCTTGTAAGAAACTTTTTGACTTTGGGGCTTGCTTGGGAAAAGGTGAAAGGTGATGTGTACTTGACATGATGGGATTAATGGGATTGCTTGATTGATGTGACACCTCATAGAGATTCCCTCGGAATTCGCACGCGCGGCATTTTCCTCGCACCGAACGCTGGCCCACAACTCCCGACCAGAGCATCGCATCAGCACGCGAGTCGCGACATCGGAACCGCGGCGACAGCGCGGTCGCTAAGGTATGAGTCCTGGGTTGAGCCGACTCGGGTTGATGGCATGAGAATCTGGTACGTGAGATCCAATGGCACTAAAATTTTATGTGCCTTCATCATAGATGATCCGCGCTCAATTATAATTTATAACTTATATATCGATCGAGTCCGGGTTGGGTAGGGCAACCTAAGACCTTTGCTAAGGTTGTGCATTGAGTCGAGTCGAGTCAAGTTAAGTTAAGGTGGAACAAGCTCGGCTTGACTCGTTTGTGCTCTACTTGAGTTTGAGCTCGCCCTCAAGATTAACATTGGAGCTTGGCATGTTTGACAAAGCTTTCAAGTCGAGTCGAGCTTGTTTCACACCCGACTCAAACCCAATGCCTAACCCGACCCGACCCAACGCCCAACTCATACCCAACTCAAGCCAGCACCCAACCCAACCCAACCTAGCGCCCAACTCAACCTAGGACCCAACCCAAATTAAACAGAAAATCAAATATTTAATAATACACACACACACACACACACACACGGAAAAGGTTCTATACGGTCGAACTCATGAGAACTCCCCATGAGGTCGAGCTGTGTGGGCCCCACCATGATGTATGTCGAACATCTACCCTATCAGTCAAATGTACCATTCCATAGTGGGCCTAGGGCTTAAAAATCAAGTCAATCCGTGACTTGTGTGGGCCACACCACATACAAAAGTGGAGAGGGGTTACCCTCCATTAAAACATTCATAATCATTTTTTAGGTCCACCGAGATGTGGTTCATAAATCCAACCCATCCATTATGTGTGTCCCACCTGGATGAGGGGTTAGACCAAGTTTCAAACACATCCAAATTTCAGGTGGGCCCTACCAAGTGCTTTTATATGTTTTAGGCATGTCTTCACATGATTTTAGATGGTATGGCCCACCTGAGTTCCGTATACGGCTGATTTTTGGGATATCCCATAATTTAAAGGGGATCCATCAAATGCATGGTGTTGATGTTCGACAAACATCATGGTGGGGCCCACATAGCTCGACCTCATGGGGAGTTCCCATGAGCTCGACTATATAGAACCTTTTCCCATATGTATATAAAATAAATCATTCATGATAGATGAAGATAACCTACATTTGTGGTGGGTGTTGACTAGGGAGAGAGAGAGAGAGTGACAGAGTTGTGGCAGGTAGTCGGTGCTGAGTTGAGTTGGGCAGATGTAGCCGAGCTAAGACGAGTTGGGCAGATGTCGGACGAGAGAGAGAGAGAGAGAGAGAGAGAGAGAGAGAGAGAGATTGCTCGGCAGGTTGGGTAAGGGAAATGGAGGAGAAGAGATAGAAAATGGTTGGGTAGAGTTTTATTTTAAAATTTTAAGTTATATATATATATATATATATATATATATATATATATATATATATATATATATATATATATATATATAAAATATTCGAGTCGAGCTGCACTATGATCGAACTCGTCTTGTTTTCAAATCGAGTTGGGTTATATGGAGCTTAACTCACCCCGAGTCATCCTTCAAGCCGAGCTAACTCGAGTCGAGCCAAGCGAGCTTTTCGAGCCAGCTTGACTCATGTACAGCCCTAACTTCAATCAAAGCCCGACCTAACTTTTATTTGGTTGGTGTTTATATAGCCTAAGCTTGAGACCAAACCCGATACATCGTGCCCAAGCCCAACCCAATGTCGGGTCGGTCACGGGTCGATCGAGTTAAACCCGCCAGACTTTTAGCCCCGGTTGTTCATCCATTTTCATCGGTTCATTTTTTAGCCTCTGTGTTCAAAAGCAAGGAAAATCCATGGCTCAAGTGGACCCCACACTGGATAGTGGGGCCTACCTATGTTGCCCAGCATGTGGGACCCCTTAGGGCATGGTTTGGTGTAGGGGTGTACACGAACCAGGTTAGCTCAATTAGCTTGCTCGACTCAACTCGAAAAAGCTCAATTTGACTTAGTTCGAAGTTGAGTTCGAGCCGAGTCGAGCTGATTTTTTGAGCTTGAAAAAATTTCGAACTGAGTTCAAGCTTGCTCAAGCTCGACTCGACTCGGATCGGACCCCAACTCAAATCGAACTCGGATCAAACTAGTTTGGTGACTCGGTTACTTTGATATTGACATTGCTCACCAAGTGTTTGATAAAATGACTCAACGAAGTGTCGGCTAGTGGCAAGGAAGATATGTATATGAAACAAATACCATTTTTTCTTGATTTTGATGTTGCCTACAAAGTGTTTGATGAAATACTTGTAAACAACTGTTGTTGTTTTACATATAGTGAGAAATTGAAAGTGCACAACATGTGTTGTGAAAATGCCGCAGAGGCTTGATTTTGGCTCGAACTGGCCCCAGCTGCTAACCGAACCGAGCCGAGCTGGCCAGTCAGGCTCGAAGACCAAGCCGTGCCAAGTTCGATCTGGGGTCAACTAACGGCCAAGTCGAGTCTAGCTGAGGCCAGCTCAACTCGGTGTACACCCCTAATTTGGGGCCCACCATGGCTCTCACTTGATGTTTATGTCATATCTCCACCATACATCTGTTTCACTAGCCCGTTTTATATGCACAGGCCCAATTGTGGGGCCGACTTAAGTCTAATGTGGACCATGCCACATGGATATTTGCATTGCTAGTGAGGCACGCCATTCGGGTCCCATTCTCTTTATATTTGGGCTATTAAGGCCTATTAACACATGCATGAAGAACTCTACTTTATGTACACATCATGATCCAATACGGGGTCCGTTCCCATGTAGCACACACAGGATGCTGTGGTGATCGACTCCTACCTTGAGCATTCTTATAGCCCACTTTGACATACATCTTACGATCTAATTATGATTGGGACCAAGGGGACCCTACCTAGGCCCATGTAATTCCTCATGAATGAGAACGTGTATGTGATTATATGCTAGTATACTTAATTATTAAGATGACACTGATAATATGCTTAGTGTATTGCAAACATGCCCATTCATATATTTATACACATCATATTGTGAACACTGAAAATCGACGCCCATATTCTTACCTTTATTTTTTAGGCGTATGGGCTGATTTAGATTGATGATATAATAGACTTGGACTCACAACTAGCCAATTAGCTTAAAATCTAGCAGTCGGTTAGAACTTGCAGAATCTGTAAAAGGCAGGGAGTGTGGAGACTCTATTACTTTATATTGACTCCTAATCTGCGACCTAAGATCCCGAGTAGGGACCTCAATTACAAAGAGGGAAGGTGTTAGGCACCCTTCTGCTCGTGCTAGTGTACGGTCTCTACTTTGTATGGTAAGTTGATCTTATGTGATAAAATCACAAGATGTAAAGTATTAAAATAGGACTAGGGAGACTAATTTCATTTGGGGTAGGGTTTAAAATTTCAGTAAACCATAGAGCATACGTATAGAGAATGTCTATAAAAGAAATAGGATTGAGAGGAGATATAATGATGCTAGAATGACATGTAAGCATACTAGGTTACCATGAGTTCCTGATGCAACATGATCCGAAGTTCTGGTAAGTTATAGAGCATACATTCAATGGAAACTTGGAGAAGCAAGGGGGTTTGAGAAGGGAGATGATGATGCAATTGGAAAAGTATAAATGCTAGTGATGATGGCACGATCTTTAGCTTGCACTTGGATATGGCTTGGATGATGTTTGAACGTTATGGCTTGAAAGGGTTGACCAAAGTGGCCTAATGTCTAGGAAAGGGTTTAGAGGAGTCTAAGTGAGCTGAAAAGGATGGAAGCTTTGGAAACTCAAGCTCTCCTTTCACTCTCACTCTTACTCTCCTTTTGATTTTGGTTGGTGTGGAATGAAGAGAGGATGAGGGTATTTATAGCCCCCTGCTAGTTTTTTGGTAATCGTTGGGATTATGAAAGGTAAAAGTTAGGTGGAGGCTTATGATTGGTTAAAGGGTAGGAGATACTGTCATGCCCCAAGCTCAGAAACTAGGCTTACAAAATTTTCGATCACCGAATCCGGCGCCGACAACCTCCGTAGTACCCCATTCTCGGCTCCCGGCACCCATATACCAGGTTCTGATCTTAGGATCCTAAAAGGAGGATTTTGAACATGAATTTGATTCGTAATAAGCATAACCATAAGCATAACCCACAAACAACAACTAACAACTCCATCACATTTCTACTATGATAAAAAACTTTTAAGTACAATGCATAAGGAAAATACAATAACAATATCGAAAGCTCCAGAAGTCCACTACATGCTCTAATCTCAATGCTACTGCGGCGTCCTAGCGTCACCTGGATGCAACGATCGTACATAAGCTTATATAAAGCTTAGAGGGTGGAGAAAGTGTGTGCACATGGTAGAAATGCAAGTATGCAATATTAGAGTAATGCGAAAATACTGGTAAGTCCATGAATGTCATTAGCCGTACTAAGGCTATGCGATATAAGGCATGAGTGTTATCGGTTATACCAAGGCCATGCAATGCGAGACATGAATGCTATCGACCATACCAAGGCCATATAATGCAAGGCTTACATAGCTAATATTATGAGTAAGATGCAGCTCAAGTATAGCAACCCGCACCATATAGCAGTATAGTTTTCTCTGCATAATCACCGGGGTTTAGTATACTCTACACCAGATTAACACCCACTGAACGCGCAACCATGTAAGTGGAAGAGACCTCACTATCCGCCTACCAATATTGGCCCGGCCTGTCGATAGCGGACCCATTTACGAGCTGGTCAGACTCAGCCTAGCATTGCCCCTACCCTCGGGCGGATAAGGCCACAACCCCTTCCAACTTACCACGATATAGTGAGAGACGCAGCCTACTGGTATACGGCCCTCGTGCGCTCATGTATCCACTCAGTCTCGACGTTAGAGTCATCCTCTATACTATTGGGTTTAGAGATTTTCACCTAGGGACATCTATGGTGCCCCAATGCTAGTAACGGTATTTTCGGTGTCCAATCCTGCCATCTATGATATGCTTGCAGAGGCTATGGCCCTGATGTCGCTAGGGCGTATAGAAATCATATCACACAAATGCGAGATGCATGAATTATACTATCCAGTCATATACAATCCTACGCGTACCACGCTCATGTAGGGCAACTCCGCATATCAAGGAGTCCTATAAATAATCCGCCCAATGACATATGCTATGATTAATCACTCCTCATATTAAGCATAAATACGATGCGCATGGGCATGAATCATAGAGCTATATTAAGCATATTCGTAATCGGCATCGATAATCGGCCATATACAAGGCATAATACATAGATGGACTCCAAGATTAAAATAATCCTACTAACAATCAATGGGGGCCCAACATTATGGGTTATCCCAATATGAATAGATGAGTCATGCACATATCAATGTGGCCTAATGATTACGGTCAACCTACTTAGAGGACGATGTGAACGGGCTAAACAAGACCTAAGGGAAGGTCATAATGTGAACATTTAACCATCATTGTCCATCAACGTGGACATTTAAATTACTCCCAATGAGTGGCCCGCATAGAGCCTAACGTATAGTGGGCCCATGGCCTCACACAAGGGCCTAATATACATCACCATGAGCCTCACTTAAGGGTCACGTATACATCACATTAGGCCTCACCATATGGGCCTCATATATATTACATCGGGCCTATCGGACCTCATTCATGGGCCTCATATACATCATATTGGGCCTCATCATATGGGCTAATATATATCACATCGGGCCTCATCAAATGGGCCGCAAATACATCATATTGGGCCTTGCCAATTAAGCCACAAATACATCACATGGGCCTTAATATATGGGCCAATATACATCACATAGGTTCTCATCAAATGGGCCGCAAATACATCATATTGGGCTTCGCCAAATAGGCATGTCTTCACAAGATTTTAGGCATGTCTTCACATTATTTTTGATGGTATGGCCCACCTGAGTTCCGTATACGGCTGGTTTTTGGGATATCCCATAATTTAAAGGGGACCCATCAAATTCACAATGTTGATGTTTGACATACATCATGGTGGGGCCCACACAGCTCGACCTCATGGGGAGTTCTCATGAGCTCGACCGTATAGAACCTTTTCCCATATATATATATGAAGTAAATCATTCATGATAGATGAAGATAACCTACATTTGCGGTGGGTGTTGACTACTGAGAGAGAGAGAGAGTGACAGAGTTATGGCAGGTGGTTGAGTGCTGAGCTGGGCTAAGACGAGTTGGGTAGATGCCAGACGAGTGGCTGAGAGAGAGAGAGAGAGAGAGAGAGAGAGAGAGAGAGAGAGATTGCTCGGCGTGTTGGGTAAGGGAAATGTAGGAAAAGAGATATTGGGTAGAGTTTTATTTTAAAATTTTAAGTTTTATAATAAGTCGGCTTATGGAATGGACCAATTCTACTGACATGGCCTGAACTCACCAGGTGCTAAGCCTGACTGAGGCCCACATGTCCATAAAGCCGAAAGGAGAGACATGGCCCGGATTTACCAGGCGCCGAGCCTGGCCGAGGCTCACATGTCCAGAGCCACAAGGCGAGTCCTCTAAGGAGGCCGATACACCTTCAAGGACACTCAAAGGGTCCTTCAAAGGCCGCTTCATACCGACCTAATTCATGGGTTGGCTATTAATCAAGCGCAGGCCGACCAGACCTTGGCTTAACCTCAGTCTGACCTATCCTCTAAGTTGGCCATGGGTTGGCTGTCAGTTAGTGATAGGTCGATTATAGATCGACCATACCTCAACTAATAGCCTATCGAAGTCCAGCCATCCACAGTTAACCACAGTTTGGCGAAGAACGAGTTGACGAGTGTAAGTCATCCGAACATACCGATACTCCGAGATTGGTCGACAGTCGGATGAGCTCCACCAGTTGTTCCCATCTAGACGCCTAGAGCCGAGCCAAGGAGTTGGCACGATATCAAGATCCTCTTCCGAGATCCTCAGAAGATAACATCCAATTTTGGAAATCTAGGAGATCGAAGATTTCGGGATTGTCTGGGATAACGATTAATTCCCTTCAGGGAAAGTTCTATACGCCACGGGATTACATTGCCTCTATAAATAGAGGACCTACCCACGGTGAAAGGTACGCATATACATCCACTTCTCACCCCTAAATCTTTATCATTAGACCCATATTCCATGCCTGACTTAGGCATCGGAGGGTCCCTTGAACTAGCCAAGGTCTCCTTTGTCCTCTTTTTGTGCAAGCACCAGATACTCAAGTGCAGGCAGAGGGGTGAGCCAAAAGCTGCATCAATAGATTGGCGCCATCTGTGGGAACAACATTACAAGTCGTGTTCCGCACTATCAAAGCTCTACGAGATGCCATGGCAAGAGGGAAAAAGAAAGCCCAAACCCCTCCGGAGGCAGTTCCAATCGCAACTTTGCCGTCGACAGAATGTAGCCCACAAACCGTGGACCGGCCAGAATGGTAAGAGAGCTGTCAAGGCTCTCCGGCTCAAAGAGCCACCTCTGGCCGGTCCAGGTATGGGCAACGAGACACTAGAGAGAGTAGGCGACGTGATTCACTGGAAAGAGAGGTCGGAGATATGAGGGCCGGCATGAACTACGTGAAGTAGTTGTTGGAATGGATACGGCCTCTGCAAATGCAGTAACCCAATCCGGGGGAAGAGCGGTTGAGCGACGTCCGACAGTTCGCCAATCCTCAACCGTCTGTCCCTCGGGCCACTCTCCAGCCAGCATCAAGGGCCTCCCGAGCCCGTTCCGACTCACGTCTCAGAAATGGCTCTGCTGCCTGCTTTCGACCTTCAGCATGAGATAGACCAGAGGAGACGTAACCGATCCCCGACCGAGGGAACGACGGATAACGAAGCACCCTGGAAGGCCGCGTTCCTAGCTTTGAAGAAAGAAATTACGGACATGAAGCAAAATCTGACGAGCAATGCATCTGGGCTGGAAGAGAAAGAATCACCATTCGTGGCTGACATAATGCACGCTTGGCTCCCTGATTGGTTTCACTTGCCCTAAATTGCGTCATACAACGGGAAAGCCGACCCTATTGAATATATAGAGTTCTTCTGAACTTATATGGAGTTACATGACGCCTCAGATGAAGTATTGTGCCGCGCCTTCTCACTTACCTTAACCAATGCTGCCTGACTTTGGTTCAAGCAATTGAAACTGAAGTCTATTAGCTCATTCAATGAGCTCAGCAAGGCCTTTGTTGCGAACTTCATAGGGGGCAAGAAAAGGCTCAAGGCCTCGACCCATCTCAACAATGTGGTCCAGAAGGAAAGAGAGCTCCTCAAAGACTACATTCAGCGTTTCAACCACGAGTCATTATAGGTCCGAAAACATTCGGATGAAACGGCCCTGAATTTCATTATGTAAGGGGTAAGAGACAAGCCGTTTCTCTCTTCCCTGGATAAAAATCCTCCATCTACTTTGGCCGAGTTCATGGCTCGATCGTAGAAGTACTCCAATGTAGAGGAAACTAGAATCTTATGAGAACGGCTTAGAACAGAAGCTCCTCGGCCAAGGGATCGATGAAGAAGGACCCCGAATCAGTTGACACCGACAAAAAAGTGTAAGGAAGATCGGCCTTGAGACGAGCGAAGGTCGAACAAATGACCTGACAGCAAATTCACCAACTACACCCCTCTCAATAAGCTCTAAGAACAAGTCCTAATGGAGATAAAAGGTGAACGATTCATCAACTGGACGAATAAGCTGCGAGGCAATCCTGACCGACGCAACAAAAACAAATACTGCCACTTCCATCATGATCATTGACACAACACGAGTGACTGATACACCCTGAAGCAGAAAATCGAAAGGCTCATTCACGAAGGCCATTTCGTGAGCATGTAGACCAAGGAGCCAACAGGATCGCCATACCAGAAGAATACCCGAGTGAAAACCGACCATTAGAAGAAATTTGAACCATCGTCGATGGTCATAAAGACGGAGGTAACTCAAATAACTCTCGAAAAACCCATGCGAGAAACTTGAGTCGGCCTGAGTCTGAGATCATGGTCCTGGCTCGGCCCTCAAAGGAAAGGAAACTGGAGAAGTATAGCATGACCTTTACTAAGGCAGATGCCCGAGGTATCCATCATCTGTATGATGATGCTTTGGTCAGCACTATCACTATCGCTAATTGCAAACTTTACAGGGTCCTCGTCGATACAGAGTATCTATTGACGTGCTATTCACCCAGGCGTTTGATAAAATAAGCATTGAACGGTCCGCATTGCGGCTCGTCCGAACTCCTCTGATTGGATTCTCGTGCGAGCAAATCTTGCCCAAGGGAATCATTCAGCTCCCACTCACTGCAGGGGACACGCCAAACCAAGCAACAACCATGGTTGACTTTATAATAGTCGACCAATCTTCAGTTTATAACGTTATTCTTAGCCATTCCTTCGCTTTGTCTCCTTCGAGCTGTAGTTTCAAGGTACCACATTTCCATGAAGTTCCCGACTGAGTCAGGAGTTGGAGTCATCAAGGGAGATCAACACGACACCCGCCGTTGCTACGCCATCACCCTAAAAGCTCCATCCAAAGTAGCAACGATCGAGTCCCTAGACCTGCGTGACGAAACTCTCGAACGAGGCCAACCGGTGGAAGACCTCGTCCAGGTCCCTCTGGATGAGTATGACCTCTCTAGAATCATTCGAGTTAGCTCGTCTCTGACTCCGTCGCTGAAAGAGAAGGTGGTGGCCTTGTTGTGCTTATACACCGACGTTTTCGCATGGTCACACGAAGACATGCCCGGGATCGATCCTTCGATCATCACTCATCGCCTTAACATCGATCCGACCTACAAGCCAGTCCGACAGAAGCGACGTGCCCTTGGCCCCGAGAGGTATGCTATCATCGAGAAGGAAGTCAGCAAGCTCCTCAAGGCCAAATTTGTCGAAGAAGTGTCCTACTCTGACTGGGTAGCTAACATCGTGCTAGTAAAAAAAGCCAATGGGAAGTGGCGGGTTTGTGTAGATTATACCGACCTAATTAAAACCTTCCCGAAGGACAATTTTCCTTTTCCAAGGATCGATCAGTTTGTCGACAGTACTATGGGGTATGAATTACTTAGTTTTATGGATGCTTACTTAGGATATAACCAAATTGTAATGCACACTTTTGGTAAATCAAAGACCACCTTTGTCACCGACAAAGGTCTTTATTGTTACTGAGTGATGCCGTTTGGTTTAAAGAATGCAAGAGCGACCTACCAGAGATTGGTCAATAAAATATTCGCCCAACAAATAGGGCGGACGATGGAAGTATACATCGACGACATGCTCGTCAAAAGCATCAGAGCAGCCGAGCATATTACCGACCTTGAAGAGATGTTCCTCATCCTCTAGAAATACCAGATGAAGCTGAACCCAAGCAAGTGCGTGTTCAGTGTAGGATCGGGTAAGTTTCTCGGCTTTCTGATTAGCCAATGAGGAATCAAGGTAAATCCAGAGAAAATCCAGTCTCTGCTCAACATGGATTCGCTGAAGACGATCAAAGATATTTAGAGACTGATTGGAAGAGTTACTGCCCTCAATCGCTTCGTGTCCCGCGTCACAGATAAATGCCTCCCCTTCTTCAAACAGTTGAAGGGTCGACAGATGGTGAATTAGATAGAAGAATGCGAAACAACCTTTCAGCAGTTGAAACAGTACCTGGGATCGCCACCGTTGCTCTCCAAGCCCGAGGCAGGCGAGACACTACTGATTTACTTAGCAGTATCCGACGTAGCTGTAAGCTCAGCTCTGATTCATGAGTATGAGGGGAAGCAATTTTCAGTTTACCACGTTAGCAAAGCACTTGTCCTGGCAGAAACAAGATATCCGACCTTGGAAAAAGTGGCCCTTGTGCTGGTTATCTCTTCTCGATGCTTGCGGTCATACTTCTAAGCTCATTCGATTATCGTTATGACCGACCAACCGTTACGGCAGATACTCCAGAAACCAGAAGCATCTGGACGCCTCACCAAATGGGCGATCGAGCTAAGTGAATTCGAGATTCAGTACAAGCCCCGAGTCGCAATCAAAGGCCAGGTGGTGGTCGACTTTATTGTTAAAGTCGTAGCCGACCCTAACCACATTAACCCACCTGAACGCTTGGTTCATGCTCAGAATTTGGAACAGTCTGTTCCCACTTCCCCTCCTGCCCGACCCCATTGGCGACTGTACGTCGACAGCTCATCCAACTCCAAGGCAAGCGGGGCAGGGGTCGTCCTGGAAACTTCTGATCATACATACATGCAGTATGCCTTGAGACTCGGATTTCAGGCTTCCAACAACATGACGGAATATGAAGCGCTACTACTCGGACTCCGTTTAACAGCCAGCTTGGGGGTCACTCACCTTGATGTATATAGTGATTTACAGTTGGTCGTCAATCAAATAGCCGATGTCTACCAGACCAGGAAAGAGCAGCTGAAAGCTTACTTCAAGAAATCAAAGGAACTTATCGACGGTTTTCAATACTGTATCGTTATCCAAATCCTACGAGCAAAGAATGCCAAAGCTGATTTATTGGTTAAGCTCGCCACAACCGACGAAGATGAGATCCCTAGGTCCGTCCCGATCAAGTATGTTGCCAAGCTAAGTATTGATGAGATCGAGGCTGCGACCATACTCCCAATTGACTCGGGACCCTCTTGGTTTGATCCTATCATTCGCTACCTCGAAGCAGAGGAGCTACCGGAAGACCGAGCCGAAGCCTGACAACTCAAGATCCGAGCCGCTAGTTATACTTTGCTCAACGGGATACTATACAAGAAAGGATTCTTTACACTCCCCTGAGATGTTTGTGACCCGACGAAGTTGAATGTGTCCTAAGGGAGATTCATGAAGTTATCAGTGGAAATTCCTAGCTCGTCCAAAATTGTAACAAATGCCAAAGGTTCTCGACCGTCCCTCGACGACCGCCCCAAGAGCTCACCCTGATAGTCGGCCCATGGCCTTTTGCTCAGTGGGGGATCGATATCATCAGACCTTTTCCTAAGGGAAAGAGTTAGCCAAAGTTTGTCGTCGTTGTTGTAGACTGCTTCACCAAGTGGGAAGAAGCTGAACCATTTGTAAAGATAACCGAGTAAAAAATCACTGACTTTGTTTGAAAAACACCATTTGTCGATTTGGCGTACCTTGGACCATTATCTCCGATAACAGGAAACAGTTCGACAATAAAGAGTACCGAGAGATGTGCGAGAACCTCAGAATCAGAAACTTATATTCGTTTCCGCACCATCCTCAGCCGAACGGACAGGTCGAAGCCTTCAACAAGATCATCAAATAGCATCTCCGAACATAGCTCGAACGAGCCAAAGGAGCATGGGTTGAGGAACTTCCTAAAGTTTTATGGGCTTACCGAAATACAACTCGAACCACAATAGGGGAGACCCCATTCTCCTTAGCATATGGGTCAGAAGTCGTGACATCGGTTAAGATCAGACTGCCAACCGCCCAAGTAAGCTCATTTGATGAACAAGACAATGAAGAACTTCTGATGCTTGGCCTCGAACTCCTGGAAGAACGTAGGGAACAAGCTCAGCTCCGGATGATCGTCCGTCAACAACAAGTGTCGCGATTCTACAATGCAAGAGTTAAAGTAAGAAGATTCCAAGTTGGAGACCTGGTCATTCAAAAAACATTTCAGAACACTATAGAGGTCCACACAAGAACGTTGGGGCCCAATTGGGAAGGACCTTACGTGATTGCAAGCACCATCAGACCTGACACATATCGAGTGAAAGACTTAACCGGCCAACTACTACCTCATCCCTGGAATGCCGAGCATCTCAAGATCTACTATCCCTAAATTGGTCAACAGACAAAACATTGCTTAAATTCTATTGATAAACATGCAAAAAAATAAATCTGCAACTATGTAAGTCAGACAATTGAATGCAAGGAAAAAGTGTATTCATTGATCAAAATAAGATTTATATCGGGAACGCATCATCATGTACATCAGTATTACATTAATAGAGAAGAAAATGCATAAAATGCATAAGTGTCGAAGGGTCAGCGGTGCCCGGGGCTGCAAATGCTCTTGAGCTCGGCGTTAGGTGTGCTTGAAGTGCTAGAAGTAGATATGTGGAGCAGAAAGGAATTTTGCTTCGTAAGTTCAACTTCAAGGCTTGGCTGCCTCATCAGGAGCCAACTCAGGAGCAGCCTCGAAAGTTATCTTGGGATCAACTACGACCACCTAAGGACCACTTGCAGCCGACTCAGCCTCGGGATCAGCATCCCCCTTGGCGCCCGGATCACTAGATCCCGACCCGCTCTCGTCAAAGCCAGAGAGGTCGAGTTGAGGAAAGCTCTCCCTCATCAACTTCACACACTCAGCGTAACCGTCTCGGTAGAGACGATCTCACTCCTCCACAAAAGATTAGGACGAGAGAAAGGCTTCCACAGCCTCCGCCCGTCCCTCCTCTGGTGCCTTATCTTGCGCAATGATAAGAGCGGCATTGGTCTCCGTTTTGAGTTGGTTTGCCACTTCATAGGCTTGAACGTACTTGGCATGGCATTTATCGTATGCCGCCCTGACCTCTTCCAATCGCGAGGTTAGGTGAGTATTCTCCGTCGCGACCTCATCAAGGGACGTCATTGCCGAGGACAGATCGGCCGTTACAGTGGTAACTCGAGCCTCGACGGTCGCTAGCTAAGCCTCTGCATCATCTGCGCACTTGTTGGCCTTGGACAGCTCGGCACTAACCTTCAGTGCACACGGTGCGAACTGCATAAAATAAAAAAAAGTTACCATTGGATAAAGAAGACGAATAAAGAACAAAAGATTTCGCTCTTACCTCAAGGAGAATCCTCGTCATCTTGGCAAGGGTCCGTTCCATGGAAGACTCGAAGAGGTTGGAAAAATCCTCCTCGGTCCTCTGGCGACTTGCCCAATGGAGAATCCCTTCGACGCTCCAAAGGAAGCCCATCCTTTCTCCCATGGCCGCCTCCCTGTTGGGGGGCTCATCCCTTTCCACTTCCTCTCTCCTCTTAGGGACCTGTTCTGTAATACGTCCTGGCTCGGGAACCTCCCGAGGCTCAGGTGGAACCGCCTCCGCCACCTCCGTACCCTCGTCTGCAACTTCTATGACAGTCGGAGGAGGGGTGACTTTCCCCTCGTTCTTGGAGGCTGCCCTCTACTTCTTCGAGGGCCGAGTGTCGACCCGAGGCTCGTCCAAGGAGGAGCCTTCATCTTGGAAGAGGGACGAAGGGTCGGCCGAGCCTCAGACAACTTTGCATTAGAAGCAAGATACAACAAGTGTCAGTGTAACACCCCATACCTCCGGTACACGGGTGCTACCTCTTAAACCTACATTAGCGGAAAATCAGGATTCTATTAATTAGATAACTTGAACCTAACATATGTAGGATGGGGCTCCCAGTCAATGTTGAAGCCGTCCATCAGAGGCCCTAGGGTTAATTTGCACCCCACGACAACCAGAAAGGTTACCTTAATTTATTTCCCTGAATTAAAACAATTCGTAAGTCAACTAATGGTTAGGAAATGAAACGACGCCCTAATAATTGACCTTCAAGGACTAGTGGATAACGAACCAAGCAGCCGATACGTCTCAAATCTACTTTTGGCCGTTGAAACCAAACACCAAGTCAATTCAGCCATTGGATCAATGGTATTGGCCATAAAATGCCCCGAAAGGTCAGATAGGGCCCCACCTGGGCCTCGGCCTCGCCCCAAATTGGCCTAAGACTCTTATATCTGGCCCCCAAGACGATTGGGCCATGTGGATTAAGTACCAGAATCATAGTGGGCCCCCCAACCAGTGTGCACGTGCACCCTAGTGCTAGTGCACGAGGTGCACTGGACGCCCATTACTGGTCAAACAGGCTTTGACCGAACCAAAACACAAAAACTCCAAAATTTCTTCCCGCCAATAGGTCATTTGAATCTGACGGCCTTTGAACTCCAAAGTGGCCCACCCTGAGCACTTTCCGAAAGATCTAAATCGTTCATTAAGCTTGTGGGGCCTGTATGACTAAAACGGTATAGGCTTTTAAGCCCATGCATAGGAATAAGAAAGATCGGACGGAACCGTCCAAAGGTTAACAAGCGGCTAGGATTTGAGGAGTGGGACCAATCTGGGGCTGCATGGGTGGATCAAGATCGACCTAATCGAGCTATCCTAGCCGTTCATTTTCCAGGGAGAGGCATGCTCTTCCACTTTAAGAAACAGCCGAATAATAGCCTGCACTAAGGAAAGCAAAAAAGGAGAGCTTCCCTTTTGGGAAGCAATTGCTGGCACCCTCCTGACCGTTCATTTAGCCACGTGAAGCGATCCCCACCTTCCCTTAAGGGCGGTACGAGATCATGGAGAGAAAGACTCCATCTCATGAGAAGTATGGCGAGAAACAGAAATTCTCGTGAGATGATTCAAAATTGACGTTTAGAGTCTAAAAAGTGGACCTCACGTTAATTAGAGGCTCGATCTGGTTTGCTAAAACGGACTAGATCATGTTGGAATACGTGGCAATGTGATCTGCCATTGGAAAGCTGGTTATCTTCCCCAATGACCCACCTAAATCCGATCACGAGGTGGACCCCACAAGGCTTAAAAAGATGCTTTTTTGAGAGATCAGAATGCCAGTAGCACGTTACTAGGACCAAATTGACTCTAAGAATGGCCACCTTTCGATCATCACCATTGCAAGGGCGACCGTTTTTCCAACCGTTGAGACTCCCCTCCCACCGTTATAAATAGAGTCCTGTAGCCTTGGGATTCGCACTAGAGGAGAGAAAGAGGAAAAGAGTGAGAGAGAAAGAGTTGTTCAACACCACAGCTAACCAGGTAGCAACTCATCGCACTCCATTCTTCCCTACAAACGGTACCTAGTTATTGGGCTACAGTCAGCACAAACAGAGCCAAAACCAGCCATCTTCATGGTTGTGTCTTGGGCCAAAGCTAGCCTCCACCCCATCTAAGTTATGGAGCAAAGCCAGCTTACACCATAGCTGTGTTTTGGTCCAAACGTCTGACCATAGTCCATGAGAAGATCAGCCTTTGATCAGGCCATGTTAGGAGCTGAGAATGACTCTCAACCGAGGCTTAAATCTGGGCTCAAACCAGGCCAAGCAATGGTGGTATTTTTGGGCCGAAACCATGCCGGATGATGGCTGTGTTTCGAACCGAAATTGGGCTAAACAGTGGTGGTGTTTTGGGCGGGAAACAAGCTAAACAATGGCTATGATTCGAACCTGGGATAGGCTTGATTTCGAGCACAAATCAGCTCGTTGTTAGGCCATGTTCCGAGACAAGCGGCGCCCTCAGATGGACCAAGTTCAGGGCCTTCAAGCCAAGCCAAGGCAGGCTCTCAGCTGGACTAAAACCGAACTGAAATCAGACCTCCAACCAACTGTAATCGGGTTAAGGATAACCCTTAGGTGGGCTTGATTTGGACTCTCAGTTGAGCCTTGAAGCAAGCTCGAACCTAACCTCTATTGGGCTCTCACCTGGGCCTTAAACCCAACTAATAAAAATAGGCCCAAAGTCGTGGTGGAAACGAGCCCCAACTAGGCCATGTTTGGTGCTGAAAACAGGCTGATCAGTTGGGCCGTATGCGGAGCTGCAACAGCCCTAAGTGGGTTTTCAATCTGGGCTGAGAATAGCCAGAGGTGGGCCGTTATGCAGAAACAGGTGAGGGCCTGGAATCAGCCCTAGATCTGGGCAAAGCAAACCCAAAAAGGGCCAAAACTAGCCTCACAGCTGGGCAGTAATCGGGTCCAAATCCAGTTGAAAGGGCAGGCCAGACCGGGCCTCTTTGGGCCATGCCATAGGGTAGCATGAGCTGGGCTAAGCCGCAGATAGCCCGGCCTCACCCACGAGCCAAAACGGTTATGGGCTGCACCTTGTTTGAAATAGGTGGGCCTTACCACATGAAGCTGTGGGATGCACCCTGTTTGAAACAGGTGGGCCGTGCGACTAGTAGGTGGATTGCATTACATATTTCAGTGGGCCGCACCACATATGATAGTGGGTCACACTATATATTCCAGTGGGCCGCACTAAGAAGTGGGTCTCACCATACATTGCTGTGGGCCCTATCACAAGAGCCATCTGACCCATCTTGGGCTTGAGTTGGGTTTAGCAACCGGGTCCCAATAGAGCCCGGTTCAGCCCTTGACTAATTATGGGTTGGGCCCAAAGCCAGGCTGTAAGACCCGTATCCTATCCCGTACCATTCCTTAGGCTTCTATGGTCCTCTCGGTCGAATTCCAACGACCCACGAACCGTTATCGGTAATTGCACGCAACCCTGAGTCGTATTCAATATTCCAAAGTCGGCTCAACCCGAGACCTGTACCCTAACGACTGCGCCGTCGTCGCAGTTCCAACGTCGCGTCTTACGTGCTGAGGCGATACCTGGGCCGGAGATGTGGGCCCGCATTCAGTATGAGAAAAACACCGCGCATTGCAATCCCAAGAGAATATATCCAATCAATCAAGTACACAGCACACGTCGAATGTTAAGTATAACACCATGCCTAAAGTCATCTCTCTCTCTTACAACCCTTACCTATCAAATACACCCATCACTCACCCATCTCCCTCTCTCTCTTACAACCTCTCTATCTCATCTCTCTCTCTCTCTCTCATTTCTCCCAAGCAACCCAATGTCCAAGCATTCCATGGGAGAAGAGGAAAAGATAGTGTGGCCCACCTTCCTACCACCAATCCCACCCTCTAAAGATTATCTTGACTGTTGAATCGCATCCCTTGGAGCTTTAGAACACGTTGGTAGAAAAAGGAAGAGGAGATCAAAAGTAGGTGTTCATAGTATTTGATTTTGATGTAGGGTCCACATGATTTGAGACCCACTTGATGTATGCACTGTATAGGGAGGGCCCATAGTGGTGGGGTCCCTCCCCTTCTCTCTCTCTCTCTCTCTCCCCCTCTCTTTTTCCTTGATTGCATGGCCCACCTTGATGTATTATCCTCACCATCCGATCTTGAGGCCCACCATGTTGTTGCCCATTTTTGGGACAGATCTGATGAAGGAAAAACACAAATATCGGTTTGATCCAAAGCTGGTGGGCCACGCTGTCGTGGACCCACCCTGATGCATGGTGTATCCATGTCATCCTGCGTGAGGACCACCATGATTTATGGGTCTTATTACACCGTCCGGCTTGCTGGATAGTGAGGCCCACTTGATGTGGAATCGGATTGGCTAGTGTACCTCACACAGCTATTTAGCTACTGTATGGACGTCAGCCCCGTGTGGGCCACACTGTGATATATATGTTTTATCTATACCGTCCATTCAACTGGATGTGGCCCCACACCAGCTATGTAGTTGATATATTTACGTCAGTAACTGGTGTGGGACGCCACTGAGATGTATGGGTCTCATCCACACCGTCCACTATCTAGGACGGTGGGAACCCACCCATGATGTAAGTGTTATATCCAGTCCGTCCATCTGGAAGGTAGAGCTAGGCCACATGTGGGGCATCCACACCATCCAGATTGCTTGTTGGACGGTGTTGGACAATGGTGGACGGTGCTGGACAATGTTTGGACGGTGCTAATTTACATGTCCAATGTTTAGACAGTGCTGATTTACATATCCAATGTTTGGACAGCGCTGATTTACATAGATAATGTTTGGCAGTGTTGATCATCATTAGTGAGCCATGTACCCCATAGAATGATAGTGTACAGTGATACACATGTTGTACCTGCAACTATTGAAATGATTTTTGGTGTAATCCAAGCTCTCTCTTGAGGCCCGTTGATGAGGCCCACTTGTTGTATATGAGACCCATTGGTGTGGCTCATTAATGTGGCCCACTTGTTGTATATGAGGCCCATTGGTGCGGCCTACTTGTTGTATATTGAGGCCCATTGGTGCAACCCACTTGTTGTATATGAGGCCCATTGGTGCGGCTATTGATGCGGCCCACTTGTTGTATATTGAGGCCCATTGGTGCAACCCACTTGTTGTATATGAGGCCCATTGGTGCGGCTATTGATGCGGCCCACTTGATGTATATTGAGGCCCGTGGGTTACGACCCATTATGATGTATATTGAGGCCCATGGGTTGTAGCCCATTGTGATGTATTTAGGGCCCATGGTGATGTATATTAGGCCCGTATGAGTGGCCCATTATGATATATTTCTGAGCCATGCGTTGAGGCCCATTGTGATGTATTTTTGTCCATCATGGAAAAATCCCACCTTCTGCACATCAGCCGTAAAGCAATGCACATCAATGTACCTTTCCATATGGATGAGTTAGACATATACAATGTATACCTGATTGATTCAATATGTCTAATGTGTATATTAATACTGAATTAAACTAAGGTATAAGGAAAACAAAGAGAAGATCATTGTTGTCACGCCCCAAACTCGGAAACCGGGCTCACAAAATTCCCGATTGTCGAATCCGGTGACGACAGCCTCCGTAGTACCCCATTCTCAGCTCTCGGCACCCATACACCAGGTTCCGATCCTGGGTTCCTATAAGAAGGATTTCAAATATGATTTGATTCAGTATAAACATAACCATAAGCATAACCCACGAGCAATAATCACAAGAACACCATCATAAATCCATTATAATTAAAAACTTTGAGTACAATGCGTATTAAAAGGAAATAAAGAAAATGAAAATAATAGAAACTCCAGAAACTCGATTGCACACTCCAACTGCGGCGAGGCTATGGCTGCGTACTGACGTCACCTGCACGCATCGAAAGTGCATAAGCTTATAGAAAGCTTAGAGGGTGGTTTAAGTGTGTGCGCAATATGAGCGTGCTCAGAATGCAAAGTCAGAGTAATGCAGAATCATGCTAATGGATACATGAATGCAATCAGCCGTACCAAGGCTATACGGTGAAAGATATGAATGCTATCGGCCACATCAAGACCATGCGATACGAGATGCAACTTAAGCATGCCAATCCTCATCCAAATCCTCATACAGCTCATCAAATATCAGTACGGGTCTCATTCCGGATAATCATCGAGGTTTAGTACCCTCCAAATGGCATTGCCCCTTTCCCAGGCGCACAGTCCAAGTGAGTGTAAGAAACCTCACTATCCGCCTGGCCAATAGTCTGCCAATATCTATCCAGCACGTCGATAGTGTACCCATTCACGAGCTGGTCAAACTCAGCCTAGTAATATCCCTTACCCTCGGGCGAGTAAGGCCACATCCCTTTCCAACCGACCACGACACAGTAGGAGACGCGACCTCCTGGTATTCGGCCCTCGTGCGCCATGTATCCACTTGGTCTCAACGTTGGAGTCATTCTCTAGTACCATCGGGTTTAGGAATTTTCACCCAGGGACATCTATGACGCCCCGATGTTAGAAATAATATTTTCGGTATCCAATTCAGCCATCCATGATGTTTCTGTGAAGGCTATGGCCCTGATGTTGGTAGGGCATACAATAATCACAATCATACAAATATAAGTACATGAATCACTCTACCAGACATGCAACATTCATGCATGTACCGTGCGCTCATGAAGGGCAACTCCGCTTATTAGGGAGCCCATAAACAATTTACCCGAAGACATATGCTATGATCAGTCACTCCTCATGTCAAGCATACATATGATGCGTATGAGCATGAATCATGGATCTATACTAAACATGTTATATGGTGGACTCTGTTCATAACGAAGATGGGTCTAGACGGCCTACACACTACAAGTATGGGCCTAATAATGGGCCCTAGGGAGAGTGACAATGTGAACATTTAACCAACATCATCCTTACAATGTGGGCATCAAACCATCATTGCTCCCAAGGCACGACTTACCATGAACATCATTACATAAACCATGGTGGAATCACACACTGTAATGAGCCTTATGTACATCCCGTTGGGCCTCGACCCAAGGGCCTCAAATACATCAAGATGGGCCTAATCATATGGGCCTCATATATATACCAAGGTGGGCCTCAACAACATACCTCATATATCACATCGGGCCTAATCAAATGGGCCGAATCAACCGGGCCAAGTCGAATGGGCCGAGTTGAATGGGTTGAGTCGAATGGGCCGAGTTAAATATATCAAATGGGCCGCATCATGTGGGCCTCATATATAGCAAAGTGGGCCTCAACAACATACCGCATATACATCAAGGTGGGCCTCAACACATACCCAAAAAGAGTCATATTGAAGGATCATTTGGACCATACCCCAAATAACAGTGGAGATAATTTTCACTATTTAAAAAATTCACAAGGGCCTACCATAAGGTTTATTTCTCACCCAATTTAATCATGAGGTCTTAAAGACCTGGATTAAGAGGGAAAAATAAATATAATATTGGTCCAAACCCTGTAGTCCAAGGGTTTTAATGGTGGATGTTCAAACCCACTGTTTCCTAAAATGTGGTCCACCTAATCCTAGATCTGTCTCATTTTTCCTTTGCCACAAGCTTTAAAATCATCATTCAAAATGGTTGGACAGTTTGGATGCAACACATGCATCATGGTAGGTCCCATAGGGATGGACGACATAGATAAATCACATACCTCATGGTGGGGGTCCACATTGATGAAAGGTGTGGATACACTACATACATTAGTGGGTCCCACCATAATGTTTATTTTTCACCCAATCTGTTGATATGGTCGCGTAGACCCAGATGAAAAAATAATAATTTATAATGATCCAAAACTTCTGTGACAACCCAAAAAAGGGTTTCAATGGCAGCCGTTCAATCCCACTGTTTCATGTGATGTGGGCCACCTGAGTTCCACATAAGGCTAATTTTTGGGGGGCCCACTGTCCCAAAGGGGACCTACCATATGCATGGAGTGGATGTTCTACACACATCATGGTGGGGCCCACGGATGGGACCCATGGTCCTGCCCGTCCATCCACAATGCAGCAGCGCCTGCGGCTGATTTGTGTATATATATATATATTTTAAATTTATTTTTTTAATGGTTTTTCCTAGGTGGGGCCCACATCAGTCAAATCCACCCCACCCATTGTCTTTTACAGATTAAGACAGACCCATCAAGCCCAATAGTCGGTGTGTTTTGGGGTACAGAAACATCAGGGTGGGTTTCAACGGTAGAAAACACTGTTTTCTATGCTATGGCCCTCCAGATAATCGGATTGGTCTCATTTTTTGGCTCAACGCCTGAAATGAGCTAAGAAGTATGATGGACAGCGTGGATTTGATCCTTACATCAAGGTGGGGCCTGCATGAGCAGCCCACCCTAAAAGCTCATATATATATGTGTGCGTGTGTATGTGTGTGTGTGTGTGTGTGTGTGTGTGTCTATATATATATATATATATATATTTGTTAGCTTGTTAGTACACACCCATGTCATTACACGCACTCCATGTTAGCCACACCCTACTGCACTCACGTCCAGTGTCCAGGGACGCCGACGGCATGGATAAACACATGCATCATGGTCGGTCCCACATGGACGTGGCCCACCATGCATATATATATATATATTATATTTCGGTCCAACGGGTGGGATTTCCCACCGTCCCATCAGTGGACGGCGAATCTCCTGAAATGTGGTGGGCCACACCGTCTGATAGATGGAGTAGATTTAACACAATTCGGTGGGGCCCACTTCATTCTAAGGGGAGGAAGAGAGAGAGAGAGAGAGAGAGAGAGAGAGAGAGAGAGAGAGAGAGAGAGAGAGAGAGAGAGAGAGAGAGAGAAGATGACACATGAAGGGGAGGGACCCCGCCACTATTGGGCCCTCCCAAATACAATGCATCTATCGAGCAGGTCCCATAACAAGTGGGCCCTAAAAAATAGAATCCAATGGTCGATCACCCACTTGTCGGCCTTCTTCTTGGTCCCTTAGCCTCCTTAGCTCCTGTCCAACTTTTGACGGTGGATGATGGAGTTTTGATGGTGGGGATGAGAGATGAGAGGGTGGGCTATACTTATTGATTTGGGAGAGCTTGGGAAGGCTTATACGTGGGGTGTTGCTTGGGAGTGAGTTTTGAGAAATGAAAGAAAGAGAGAAATGATGGATTAAAGGGATGGATGGAGTGGTGGTTGTAAGGAAATGAGATGGATAGGTAAGGTTTGGTTTGAAATTTTGTAAAAGAGGGATGGATAGGAGAGAGAGAGAGTTGACTTGTGGAAAAAGAGGGATGGGTTGTTGTACTTGAGGTATGATGTGTACTTAATTTGATTGATTGATTGATTGATGAGACATGTTGTAAAGATTTTTTCGAAATTCACAACGCACGGCGTTTCTTCGGAATGAATATGGGCTTACATCTCCTGGCCCGGGTATCAGTTCAGTGTGCGAGTCGTGGCGTTGGAACCGCGGCGACGACGCGGTCGCTAAGATACAAGTTTTGAGTCGAGTTAACTCTGATATGCAGGATTCAGCTTAGGATTGCGTGCAAACGTCTAATACGGGTCGAAGGTTGTTAGAATTCGACCGGAAGGACCGTGGAAGCCTACGGAACGGTACGGTTTAGGATACGGGTCTTACAATGAGCGAGACCCAATGTGATGCATATGTAGCCCATAAGTGAGGCCCATCATGACGTGTATTAGGCCCTTGATAGAGGCCTATGGTGATGTATATTGGGCCATTGTATGAGGCGATGGACCCACTATATGTTTGGCTCTATGTGAGCCACTCCTTGGGAGCAATATTAGTTAAATGTTAACATTGATGGACAATGATGGTTAAATGTCCTCATTGTGACCTTCCCTTAGACACTTTATTAGGTCGATTATCAATGCCGGTTAGCGATCCGATTATGAGTATGTGACAGCATAACATCAGGATACATGCCCATACGCATTATCTACATGTTTGTTATGAGATGTGATTGACCATTGCATATGTCATTGGGCAGGTCGTTATGAGACTCCCTGATAGGCGAAGATTGTCTCACATGAGTACACGATATACGTAGGATTGATGTATGAATGGATTGTATGACTCATGCATCACGCATTTTGTGATATGATTATTGTACGTCTTAGCGATATTAGGGCCGTAGCCTCCACAGACATCGTGGATGGCTAGATGAGATACCGAAAATATTTGGTTCTAGCATACGGGCGCCATAGATGTCCTTGGGTAAAAATTTCTAAACTTTCGTGGCTAGAAGACGCCCCAACGTCGAGACCGAGTGGATATATATGAGCGCATGAGGGCCGTATACCAGTAGGTCGCGTCTCCCATTGTGTCGTGGTCAGTTGGGAAGGGGTGTGACCTTACCCACCTGAGTGAGGGGGTAATATCTAGGTTGAGTTTGACCAGCTTGAGGAATGAGTCCGCTATCGATGAGCCGGGCCTGATGTTGGCAGGCGGATAGTGAGGTCTCTTCTACTTACCCAGTTGTGCTCTCAGATAAGGGCGGCAAGCTAACCTAGAGTATAATAGACCCCGGTGATGATCCCAGAGATGTACGGTACTGATATGTGAACTTATTGAGCAAGAGTAACATACTCATTCATTCACTATCCACTTGGGCTAGTGGTGCGTAACTATTTGTTACGTGTTCCTTCGCAGTGGCCAGGATTTCGGTTGGGGTGTGCGACTAACCTGAGATCAGGAGTTTACCACATTGAGTCTGACTATCCAAATTTAAGTATGAGACTGATTTGAATAGAAGTCCCTTGTGGTGGACCCTATAGCCTGTGATACTACATACTATCATCTCGACTTCACACTCCCGTTTGGTCATTGCATTCACATCGCATATTACATTGCATCCTTAGCACATAGCATTTGGTTTACTATGCTTCTGTATTACATAACTTGATTAAGGTTGACGGTATTCGTGGACTCAGTATCTGATATTTAACTTTCTATGTCTCCGTATTGCATAGCTGATCTACATTGCTTCATCAGTATATGATATTGGCTTATTATGTTTTTGCATCGCATAGCTGGATAAGACTGATGGTATGTATGAACTTGCCAGTATGTTTCTACATTACTCTGATATTGTACGATTTATGAATTGCCAGTATTTCTACTTACTCTAATATTTATATACTTGGCACGTGCATCGCACACACTTACACCAACCTCTAAGCTTTCTATAAGCTTATGTATGATAGATGCGTGCAGGTGACGTTAGGTTGCAGCAGCGTTGAGCTTGGAGCATGTAGCGGTCTTCTGGAGTTTTGATTTTCGATATATGTATTTTCCTTTCAGTACTGTATTCAAATGTTTATATTAGTGGATATGTGATGATGATGTTGCCCTTTGTGATTTGGGTAAACTTGTGGTTATGCTTCTTACGAGATAAATGTATATTGAAAAAATTCTCTTTGAAGGATCCCAAGATCAAAATTTGGCGTATAGGCGCTGGGAGCCGAGAATGGGGTAACAGCTGGGTCCCAATAGAGCCCAGTTAAGCCCTTGACTAATTATGGGTTGGGCCCAAAGCTAGGCCACCTGTTTCAACGAGAGTCTAATGGGCCTAGTTACCTTAAGACGGGCCCAAATAGCCTTATATATGAAACCTTCCACACCTCACCAACTTTCTATGTTCTTGAAGCTCTAAGAACTTGCTGTCTAATGCGAACAAACTTCTCTAGGGAACTATTTGAGCAGCATGGGACCGCTAACTTCTCAAGAGAATTTGTATCAAGGGACGCACTACAACTTGTCTGGTGATGATTTTCTTCCCCTTGAGCTTGCCATATCTAAACTAGATTAGGAATAGTCTTTTGTTATAGTTGCTAATGATCTCCTAGGAGTGGATGATTATTCAACTTGTTTAAGTTCGATACATGCCTCATAGTTTAGTTACCATTGGTTAACGATCGTATGCATATTTTTAGAATGGATCAAACCCTTGATCTATACTGTCATATATCATAGGACCAATTATCATATGCTTAGATTTTATCGCCTTGGATACACAACCTGTGATGAAAGCTAACACTTAAATACCTATGATCATTAGTCATCCATTTTAGCAACTTCCAATGCCGTGATCAATTGTAGGAATTAGCTCATGAAACTCTCTTTTGGTAATATGCTGTCAGAGCTAAATGTTTTCAATATGTGCAAACAATCAAGGGATGATGATGATATCCACGAAGTAAATATGATTGATATCATCGTAGTAATGGGTTCCCGATAAACTTGTGTTCCGATCCTTTAGAAGTATGCTTGGCTCACTTTTCTAATTTTAATGATGAGATGGTATTAGAAACAGTGAATGCCTTGAGTGGTTCTAAACCCTTACCATCAAGTGTCGATGCACCAAAGTTTAATCCTGAAATATGTGATAAAAAAGAACTAATAGATGTAGTGCCTGGTCAAGTCATAAGGAGGTGTGTTCCCGACAATGAATAAACCAGTGTAATCTCCTTTTGTCAATGTCTTGGAAGGAATATGATGCCTTTAAATCTGATTTCGGTTATTAAAATTTTAGACTATTGGGGCATTGATTTATTGGACAAAGGTTGAAGTCACATTTTGAGAAATTTCTCTTAGAGGACTTATCCATTCCTTTGGAAGATCCTATTTATCAGGATTGATCTCCTACTCTAATGGAAATCTTTTTTTAGTAGATTATGTTGTTTGTTATTCTCTCTCTCTCTCTCTCTCTCTCTCTCTCTTTTGTTCTGATGAGTTGAAGGATTCTCGCACTTACAAAAATTCATCCTTTCAGGTAATTTCTACCCTTATGCTTTTATTTGATCTCATATTGATTATATTTTTCATGTATCTATTTTTTAAAACATTGAGGACAATGTTTAATTTAGGTTGGGGGTGGGATTTCCTGTGAAAAGTTCTTCGAAGTGCTTATCTTTTGTTGTTTTAGGTTATTTTGAAAAATAAATAAATTAGAAGTTTGATTTTTGTGTATTTTTGTGACTTGAAAATAGTTTGAATACTAGAATGATAAGGGACTTGGTAATATAAAATTTAAAATCTAAAAATTAGTAGACTCGAAAAAATTAAAACAAGTTCTTTTCAATAATTTTCTGATGAAAAATTTTAAACATTGATGAATCATGGATTTCACATTTTACAAAATTCAAGTACACCACACTTGCCAATATAGCATTTATTTACGAAATTTAAAGAAACAGAATGGTCATAACTTATTTTACCCTAGGAAAGTTTGAAAGGGACTATCAGAAAAATAACAACCAATGATCTACACTTAAACTTGCATTTGTTACTGACATGATGCGTGGGCCATTTTTTAAGACTGAGCAACATGTACCAGAGGGTTGACGTACCATCATGTGTAAGTTTAGGGGGTTAGTTAGGTTGGCAAATCCAACACAACTCTATCATGTCTTGGGCCAAGTTCTGGCTAAGCCCCAAGGTCCATAGGCTAGACTTGAGTTTAAGTTTTATGTTTGATAAATAATTGGATTAGACTTAGGTTGTATCTTCTTAAAGGCCTTAAAAATAGGCTCAAACCAAGATAACATTATCCTGTGGTGTGTTCACCACCCTTTTATATCATTCTATGGTCATCCTATGCACTTGGGTGTTTCAATTTTAGTTCCTACTATGTTGCCTGTGCTCTTTTACATCTCATCATGTTCGAATGCAAGCTCACTGTCTACATCATTGTCAACCTGTGCCTTTTTCTTGGACCTGTCATCTGTTTGTCGAGCCTTCTGACCAGATTTATTAATGTCTTAGACCTTTTGACCGAACCCATTTCTTTTTTTATCATTAGACTTTTTAGATCCACTGTAGAATTCCCAAACCCAAACATTTTTAAGAATGAAATTTGCCAATATGCTCATGTGCAACTAGTTGGGTTGTTGAATTGAAGTAGCACATTAGTGTCCATCGGAGATGCGTGTGTAATGTCTGTCCCATGCCTCGTGTGAATGAACCTATTTTTGCATTATCAGTTTTTCATTCTAGGACCAACCTTTTGGATGGCTAGATGTTGTGCAACTAGTTGCTTGTGAGATCTTTTATAAGGGACGCCGATTGGGTCGTGACCCAAACACCATCTAGTTTGGTGGTGTTGGCATTGTGGGGACCGCCATGATATATGTGTTTTATATTCCGTTTTGTCAAGTCATTTTAGGGCATGAGCCTAAAAATGAAACATTCCAGAAGCTCAAGTGGACCACACCACAGGGAATATTGGGGCAATGAAACCCACCGTTGAAACCTTTATGGGACTCGCCGATATGTTTATTTGCTATCCAACCTGTTGATAAGGTAACATAGACTCGGATGAAGGGAAAACAGAAATATCAGATTAACTCAAAACTTTTATAGCCACTAATAAGTTTTTAATAGTGGGCTGTTTCCTATGGTGTGGCTAACTTGAGCTTTCGATCTACTTCGCTTTTGGGCTCATGTCCTAAAATGAGCTCCCAAGATGGACACACGGCATGGATAAAACACACACATCATCATGATGGGCCCCACAACTCCCAACAACACCTAGCTGGGTGGTGTTAGGGTCACCACAATCACGTGGCATAGATTAACTCAGACAAATAGGCTAGATTGCGCAGCCAAGTGTTGCCACGTTACAATCCCAAGATCAGATTGGTCCATTACTTCGTGGAAATAGGACCGTTGGATGTTTTCCATTTTTACCTATCCAATAAATGTCTACAAATCCGATGGTCAGATAATCAACTAAGTTTAATATTTGGTTCATGATACATGTACCATATTTTGGACCGTTTAATTTGACAGGTTGTACGCCACATGTACAATTTATACCTAGTTTCTAAGTGCCTGAGTATCGTGCATCATGCTCCGCCAGTGTATCAAAATATTTCTCTTCCATTCCTGGCTCATGTACTCAAGTGAATCATTCAAGCTCTCTCTCAACCGTAGAAAAAAAAAAAACTATAATCATCATCGTTCATCATCATCATCCTCATCAAATAACTAATCAGGAGATTACATTGAAATTACAAAACAAAGGAAATCAACGACCTCACACCCTTTTTTTTTTTTTTTCGGTCCCATTTCTCTATGCATGTATATTACAGCTCCATCGGCTCTCAACGACCGTCCATTTCATCTACCCATCCGTCCATCCATCCATCTAGAAAATATCGAGAATCTCGTGAATAGAGCGGTTGCAGAGGGGACAAGACCCTCGATTCAACCAAAGCTCCCTCGAACACACCCTGCAAAAGGTGTGACCGCATGGTATGAATGCTGCACCTTTCTTCCTTCCCATGCAAACGATGCACCATAACCCCAACTCACTACCACTCTCTTCACCTTCTCCTTCTTCTTCTACCATTCTCCTCATCAGAGATACTCTCTCCGGCGTACTGTGTACCCCCTCCGTATCCTGCGCCGCTCGGAAGTGTCTCTCCACCGCCAATGCCGTTGCTAGGTTCATCCCCGTTGATGCCGGTATCTGACCCAAACACCCATCTATCCATGCGTTTTCCTCTTGTGGGTTCTCCACCAAAACGTCTCTCGTCATGTCTCCTTCTCCTCCTTCTTCTTCTTCTTCTCTTACATGCATTTGGGTCGGAGCCCCAAAGCCCCATGAGCTACCACAGCATCCCATTCCTTTAAATCTCAGCCGCTGTTTCAGACTCTTCCATTTTCTCCCTCTTCCCATCCCTTCCATTGCTTCCCCAGAAATACCCAGCAGCTCTCCTCCCTTCCTGAAAGCCCAACACCACCCATTTCAACCATTTATCATCATAATGAAAATGCACCCAAATGACTAAAAGGGTGTTGTTTGGTTTCACCAAATTTGAATGAATAATCATGAAATTTGGTCCAACCAAACGCACCGTAGAAAAAGGGGGAAAGAAAGAGAAAAATAAACTAATGGGAGGAGAGGGTTTTTACAGTAAAATCAACAGAAATGAATAACATTCATCTGGTTTGAATGAGATGCTCAGGCAGCATCTCCACCACCTTATTTCATCAATGCATCATCATCAATAACTTTTTTTTTTTTTTAAAGAGAGAAACAGGAATAAAGAAAATGGTAGAAATTCAATAAAAATCAGGAAATGGGTGGAATGTGATTTTCTTACCGGAGAATCCAAACTGCTCTGTCGTCGGTCAGCTACATCTCAGAAGGTAGAGGTAAAGAGAAGAGATGAGAGGAGGCGGCGTAGATGGAGGAGAAAAGGTGTAGGCATCGTGCCTTTGTAATTATGCCAGCAACAACAAGTATATTCGCAAAAGAAAACTGCTTTTTATAATAAGAGCTGCTTTCCCGTCCATCGTGCCCTGAACCTTTTTTTTCTTTTTCTTTTTCGCTTCCATTCTTGAGAGTGGATTCCAACCGTCCATCTTCCTGATTCCATTGACGTTACAACCATTTCTAAGGGGTCGTTTGACACCGTGGATTCGGGGGGATTTCGAATTCGATTGTTTAGCAGCATTGAGTAACTGGATTTGAATTATGTGTAACATCTGTGTCACCGTACTACTGTTTTATTGGTCATATGGCTCACGAATGATATACCATATTATCAATTGCATTACTATAATTATTTTAATATAATGATCAGCACCATCCAAACATTATTTATATAAATCAGCAATTAAGAATCATTAGTTAGTTAGTTGGACATGATCTTATGCATGTGGCTTGTCCATTTCAAGCAAAACATATATTTCAACAGGCGTATGACAACTATCATATCAAACATTGCATACATCACCAATTAGAGATATTAAAATTAATTTAGTAATTAAATTCAAACCCTTATAAATATACCATGCATAGCTATTTTTGGATTAAAATTGATTTCCAATTCAGGGTGCCAAACACACTAAGAGGATTTCAAATCCAACATGTTCTGAATCCATGCTCACAAACAGACCCTAATGGTGTGCATGACACGTGATTTTAACTGTTTCACCAAATACAGGACTAATGCAAAGTAAATGTGTTACCGTTATGATTTTACCTCCACTAAAATCCCAATTCTATGCTTACCGACAACCAGAAAAGTCTTACTTCCCTATATCATGATTGATCCACATCGTCATTTACATTGTCAACATTACTGTGTTTAATGCAGTGTGATGATTGGTTTAATTAGATTGTAAAAATAAAGGATTCAGATTCATCAACCATTGAAATTGATTTACAATTATTTAGCGGAACCAAATAAGATAAAAGGTTTGTCATATGATATTAGATTTTTGAATCAACATCGGTTTTAGAGCCTAATAAGAATAGATAAGGTGATAGATGGATTGGAAGTGATTAAAACATTAGAATGACCTTAATTTGTCAGTTTGTATTTGGCCTGGCTTCCTGATTGAAGGGATAGAGATTGAGCAGTGAAATCATGTAGTTTGATTTGATTGGGTCGTCGCTTTCTTTCTTAAAACCGTTTTGGCATATGTCCCATTTACAGTGGGCCACTGAAATCTTGCTAAGTCATTTCACCACAGCCGAAAGTGGCGTGGGTTTGGCTGCCGAATCCGTGACCCGATAGAACTACCGTTGGATCATGACCGTACGTCTAGTGGACCCTAACATGGATGATTTATGGTTAATAATCAACCCAAAAATCATGGTTGTAAATCAGAGAGGAAACACGAGAGAAGGGGATGGCTAGGATTATCTTAAAATGGGGTTTACTTGGATCCACGTGCCATCTAAAGGAGACCTCACTGGGTGAAAGGTCCAAACTCCAATTCAATTTTCACCGTCTCTTTTAAGACCAAAAAAATCTGACAGCTGGGATTACGTTTTCAGAGCCATCTGGAGAAGTGGTCACCAGATGGACGGTTTAGATCCATCGAGCTTGTGATGACGGGCTAAGTTGGATTTGCAATTGACAGAGATAGCTTCATTGCGTCGACGGACAACAGAGTAGCAGTACAATAATGCCGTCTAATTTGGGAAGAGAGATGATATATGCATCCACCTATATTGATGTTGCTCCCTTTTTCTACTTTTGTTGATAAAATCAGTACATTTTGGGAGTTTCATTACCAATTGTAAAAAGAAAAAGGACTGAATTATTGAAAAGAGAGGGTTTAATGGTGGCCCACCTCTACGGAATTTTTTTATTTGGTTGCCGCCCTAAAGAAAGTCAAATGCCAACGAAGATGTAACGGAACCCAAGAATATGCCACGTGGCATGAAGCTGGCAGTTGCGGTAGAGAAAAGAGTCCAAATGCCACTGCAACAGACTGCATTAGGAGGTTTTCTAGAATACATCGCGACGAATTACAATGAAGTGCGTCGAGAACTTTGCCTTTGAACTTGAGTCATGTTTTCGAATGATCCAAACCGTTTATATGACGTGTCTCACTTATATTCGTTGATTTATAACAAAAAAAAAAAAAAATCAATTGCATAAATTTGAATGGTCTCTCCTTTTTTATTTTAATTTGGACGGTCAAAATAACCTTTGTGTAATCAAAGGGTTGAAATGTTCAATCTACAAGATTTTTCAGGCATCACCCATCCTGGTGTAGATCTATCACATAAACGGCTTCAATCATTAAAAAGAAACAAAAATTCAGCAGTTAGGATTGCGACGCATTAAGTTGTATACTAACTTATCATGCATTTCCCTTTTCTCTGACAACCTGTAGGATTTATATCTGACCTGTGAAGAAGTTGGATCCCACCATAAAAAATGAGGCCCATCTGCTCTCATTAGGTAGGCCACACACATACGTTGAATCAATCGTTGGCTGTCGATTGATTTTGATGGTGTGATCTGCCACGTTGATCTTCTTCATGATGGGGCCCACCATTTGGACGGCTCGGATGTCTACGTAGAAAGACGGGATCGCATGATATGCTATGTTAGCATGCAGGCTGCTGTAGATGATCAGTTCCCTCGTCACCACCTGCCCAACTGACGCTGATTGGTTACTACCTCCACCAGCACCTTGCTAAAGACGGACGGTTCTGTTAGGGCTTCTGTGGGGCCTACAGTGATGTATATGTTTTATCCACTCCGTCCATCCATTTTTAAAGATCATTTAAAGCCATAATACAAAAAAGGGAGGCAGATCTAAGGTCAATTGGAACACACCACATGAACTAGTGGGGATTGAAATCCTACCGTTGAAAACTTCCTAGGGCGCACCGTGATGTTTATTTTCCATCAAACCTGTTTATAAGATCACATACACGTGTATGGAGTGAAAACATAAATATCAGCTTGATCCAAAACTTCTGTGGCCCCCAAGAAGTTTTCAACAGTAGGCTTTCAATCCCTACTGCTTCCTGTGGTGTGGTCCACTTGAGCCTTCGATCTGGCTCCTTTTTGGGCTCATGTCCTAAATGATATGTCAAAATGGATGGACGGCGTGGATAAAATATATAAATCATGGTGGACCCTACAGAGCCCTGGGTAGTACCCAAAACGGAACTTTTGCTCGAGGCCCAGGCCCACTATGCACATTGGGCCTGTTCTTGGTCTGTTAGGCCTCAATGGAAAATTTTGCAACCTAGAACCGGGTATGACAAACAACATGGGCCTTTCTAACCAGTCCAAGCTCAATCTGGGCCCGGACTGAAATTGGATAGAAGCCCAGCTCATTGAGAGGCCCATGCTCATGGCTAACACATACCAACTTGTCAAAATGTGTGAATTTGCAATCCTCTCATCTGATATAAAACAACGTGGCCGTTGCCTGGAGAATCAGGTCCAAAAGTATTACAAAATGAAATGGATGATCTCATGAAACTTATGGACGGTCCAAATTCAACATACGTGTGTGACCATGTATTAGTTAAGTGACCATGGAACCTACGCGGCCTACCCGTCCTGATCAGAGGGTGGGCCTCGCACATGTGGGGCAGTTTGCCACACTCGTAAGTTCTCAACTGTGCGAATACCAACCACCACTCCTTAATGGCCTTTTAATACCCTTCTGCAATGCGAGACGTGGTGGAGTTATGGTGAGGAGGTTGGAAGTAATATACAAATGGTCAGTTATTTTAACAGAAAGTTTTCATAATCCGACGTAGCGTAACGTTTGATACACTGCCACTAATAAATTGCATTAAGTGGTGTACATATTACTTAAGTAAACCGTCCAAATGGTATGTACCGATTTAGATGGCTTGTAGACCTGATATTCACATGATATGATTCACTGACTGAACTATTGCTGGATATTTTATGGATGGTGGGTCAAAATAAAAATAATCAGTGGGCAGAAAGTAATGCTGGTTACCCAGATATTAGGATTCGTCAATGAATCTAACTCTTGGAAGAAGATCTTATCTATACTGGCTCCTGGAATTTGGAAGGTTTTGATGGAGTCATTTGTTGCCATTGTGCAATTTTCACTACTTGCACATTGGCTGTCACTGTATCCAAATTATCAAATATTTGTCTCTTTTTTTAATGACTGGTTCTCGAGTCAAATCGGTTATACAGTAGGAATAAAAATACAAGGTTTATCTTTTTTCCGGTCCTAAATGAATAACTTAGAATTAGGCTGCCCCTCTCTACTTGTGACCTTTATTATATAGAACATACTGACAAAATATTATAAGATGTCTTAAATTTGTCCATAACTGAGTCTGTAGATGACATTGATGGACCACTCGATCCCATCAAGAAGCTCTGGATCCCATCGACAATCCATTTGATCTAATTGAGAAAATTCCAATTTATTTCAATTGCTTGCTGGATTGTTTTTGAGATCAAATTGATACGATTGAAGGTGGGTTCAATCTCATCAAAGGGTCTTTGATTGCTGTTGATCCCATTGACAAAAGCGCACGATTTTTGCAGAATTGCGGGAATTATTTTCTATTCCAGGTGCGACTTTATATATGGGTGTGATTGCGGGATTAAGGTAATACCAAGTAAACTTAAGCTATTCTAAGGAGGGCTAAATGTTTTTGGGGGCTTGGAGAATGGGAAAACAAAGGTTTTCTAATTATTGTAAGTGATTTGTGGTCACTGTGTCATGGTTTTTTCCCATAAGAATTTTTCCACGTAAAATCGTATATACTTTGTGATTGCTTGTTTACGTTTGTTTAATCCTGTGAGATCGGAATTTGGGATTTGCTTTCGCGGATTCCCAACAAATGGTATCAGAGTATATGTTGGGGATTCGAGTTTGGGTTAGCATCATGACGATTAATGGATTAAACGTGAAGTATGAAATGGAGAAGTTCACTGGAAAAAATAACTTCGAACTATAGAAGGTTAAGATGAAAGGCCTTTTAGTTCAATAAGAATTGCAACATGCACTTCTTGGTGTTGATAAGCGTTCAACGTCTATGAGCGATAAAGAATGGAAAGAGTTAGATGAAAAAGCAAAAATTCTGATCTAATTATGTTTGGCGGATGATATCCTTTACAATGTCATGCATTAAAAGACCACCACAAGACTTTGTAAGAAGTTAGTATCTTGTACATGATAAAACCGTTGTCAAATCGTCTGTATCTGAAGAAGCAATTCTATAATATGAAGATATCAGAGGGGTCGTGTCACGCCCCAACTTGAAAATCGGGCTCATAAAATTTTCGATCATCGAATCTAGTGCTGACAGCCTCCGTAGTACCCCATTCTCGGCTCCCAGCGCGCATGCACTAGATTTCCGATCTTGGGATCTTACAAGGAGGATTTTCCAATGTACATTTATCCATAAGAAGTATAACCACAAGTATACCCAAATCATAAGAACAACATCATCATCACATATCCACTAATATAAAATTTTGAATACATCTTTGAAAACGGAATTACATATATCAAAAATCAAAGCACCAAAAGTCATTGCATGCTTCAAGCTCAATGTTGTTGCGACCTAACGCCACCCACACGCATCTATCGTGCATAAGCTTATAGAAAGCTTAGAGGGTGGTGGAAGTATGTGCATAAGGTAAGTGCCAAGTATGCGATACAGTGCCATAAATCATACAATATCGGAATAGCAGAAATACTGACAAGGTCGTTAATCATACGATATCGAGTAAGTAGAAATAATGATAAATCCATAAAATATCATCAACCTCATCCATGATATATGATGAAAAGACATAATAAGTCAATGTCATATATTGAGAAAGTAATGTAAATCGGTATGTAATGTGGAAACATAATGAACCGGATATCAGATGCCGAAGATGTAATATAATATGCAATTCGGAAGAGTTATGAATACCATCACCTCATCTAGGTCATATAAATGCGAAACATAGCATCTCAAAATGTCATATGTCGAGGATATAATGCAATATGCAATATGTGGTGCAAATGGAATGACAGTAGGGTGTGAAGTTGGGATGGTAGTACGTAGTATCGCAGGCTACATAATCCACCACAAGGGGCTTCTATCCAAACCAGTCCCATACCTAAATTTGGATAGTCGGACTCGATGTGGTAAACCCTGACCTCGGGTTAGTCGCGCGCCTCAACCGAAATCCTGGCCATTACGAAGGTACACATTACGATTTAATTGTGCACCACCGGCCGAGTGGATAGTGAATGAATGAATGAATATGCAACTCTTACTCAATAAGTCCACGTATCGGTAATGTACATCTCTGGGATCATCAGGTCTAGTACACTCTACATGCAATCGCCGCCCACCGACGCGCGACCATGCAAATGGAAGAGACCTCTCTATCCACCTAGTTAGTAGTCTTCCAAATCCGGCACGTCGATATCGGACCCATTTACGAGCTGGTTAAACTCAGCCTAGCTATGCCCTCTTCTCTCGGGCGGGTAAGGCCACACCCTCCCAACCGACCACGACACGGTGGGAGACGCGACCTCTGGTATTCGGCACTCGGGCGCTCATGTATCCACTCGGTCTCGGCGTTGGGGCATCTCTTGGCCTCGGAGGTTTAAGAACTTTCACCCACGGATATCTCAAAGTGCCCGGATGCTCGAACCCAAACATTTTCGGTGTCCCATGTAGTCATCCACGTCATGCCTGTGGAGGTCACAACCCGATGTCGCTAGGGTGTACAATAATCACAATCATACAATGCAAGATGCATGAGTTATGGAGTCCAATCATGCATCAATCCTGCGCATCTTGTGTGCTCATGTGGGATAACTCCACCTATCGGGAGTCCCATAAACCACGCATAATGGCATATGCAATGGTCAATCGCATCTCATAACAAACATGCGGATGATGTGTATGAGCATGTATCATGATCTCTAATGTTGTCTCATACTCATGATCGGTATCAATAACCGGCATCAACAATTAGCCTCGATAATGTGGACATTTAACAAACATTACCCCTAAGGAATGACCCACATAAAGCCTAATATATAGTGGACCCATTGCCTCATACAAGGGCTAATATACAACACCATGGACCTTACTCAAGAGCTTAATACACATCATGATGGGCTTCTCACATGGGCCTAATATACATCACAATGGGTTCAATCGCCTTTGGCCCTCAAATGCACCACAATGGGTCTCATCACATAGGCCTCATATACATCACATTGGGCCTTAAACACGGTGAATACACATCACAATGGGCCTCAAATACGGATCGTATATACATCACATTGGGCATCGACAATCGGAATGGGCAACTCTGCCTATCAGGAAGCCCCATGAACAACCTGCCCTATGGCATATGCAATGGTCAATCACATCTCATAACAAATATGTAGATGATGCGTATGGGCATGTATCATAATGTTATGTTGTCACATACTCATAATCAATATCGCTAACCGGCATCGATAATCGGCCTAACAAAGGGCCTAAGAGAAGGTCACAATGAAGACATTTAACCATCATTGCCCATCAATGTGGACATTTAACCAACATTGCTCCCAAGCAGTGGCCCACATAAATATCATTACATACATTATAGTGAAATCACACATTACATCGGTCTATACCTTCATCACACTGGACCTCACTCATGTGCCGCATATGCATTACATTGGGCCTCACTCATGGACCTCATATACATAACAGGTGGGCCTTGTTCATGGGCTTCAATACATAACATGTGGGCCTCATACACATGGGTCTCACCAATGGGCCTCTAATACATCAAGTGGGCTGCATCACTGGGCTGCACTAATGGGCCTCATACACATCAAGTGGGCTGCATCAATGGGCCACACTAATGGGCCTCATACATCACAATGGGCCGCATCCCATGGGCTTCCAACACATCAAGTGGGTTGCATCAATGGACCGCACTAATGGGCGAAAATACATCATAATGGGCCGCATCCCGCAGGCCTCCAACATATCATAATGGGCCTTCATGTACATCATGTCGGGCCTCATCATGTGGGCTTCAAATACAAAACAGGTGGGCTCCATCACATGGGCGAAAAATACAAACAGGTGGGCCTCAAATATACATCATAGGTGGGCCTCAAATGGGCTGAAAATATATCACAATAGGCCTTGCCAAATGGGCCACAAATACATAACAAGTGGGCCCTGCACATAAATATCATATTGAATCAAATCTTCTGTAACCCAAAGGGGTTTCAAGGGTGGGCATTCGACACCACTATTTTCTGTAGGGTGGTCCACTTAATATTAGATCTGCCTTATTTTTAGTCTCAAGCTGTGAGATGAGGTGGCCCCAAATAGGTGGACGGTTTGGATGGGAAAACACCCATTAGCGTGGGGCCACTGGAACGTCAGATGGATGGACGGCGTGGTAGAACAATACATCAAGGTGGGGCACATGGGGCACGGCAGACGGATGGACGGCTTGGATATAAGATGCATGCATCATAAGGGCCCACCGTCCCATCATATGGACGGTGTGGATAAGACCCATACATCACATGTGGCCCCTCAAAATTGGATGGACGGTAGGGATACAACATACGCATTATGATGGGGTTGCTCTAATGGATGGACGGTTTGGATACCATATATACATCAGGAGGGTCCCACCGTCCAGCCATCTGACGGTGGGATACACAAAAAGCTTCTAAGGAAAATAGAAGTAGTACTCGGGTCTTGGCACAAAATTTTCCAGGTCATATCATATAATATAATATAATATAATATAATATATTATATTATAATATACATAACGTATATGAATTACAAAAAAAGTAACCGTCCAGACCCCAGGGTGCTCTGGACGGTGCTGATTTAGTGCATGAAACCATGGTGGGTCCACACGTAGTAGTGGCCCACCACATCATATATTATATAAGATAATATAATATAATATATGTAATACATATATGTATATATGTATGTGGGGGTGTGTGAAACTATGTGGGTGGCAGCGTCCAGTGACCAGGGACGCTGGACGGCTTGGATAAAAGGGGTACACCCCACTTGTAGGGCCCACATGGACGGTTTGGATGGCCCTACGAAATATGGCGGCCCCACATCAGGTGGGCCACACTCTTGGATCAAGTTGATATTTGTGTTTTTCCTTTGTTTGGGCTCGTCTAAACGGACGACCATGTGGGCCACTCGGTGGATGGCATGGATGAAATACTTACTCATGATGGGCCACACACACGCACCATCCATACAAGAGAGAGAGAGAGGAAGAGAGAGAGAAATGGTGAGATAGAGGGACCCCGCCACTATGGGCCACTCTCTACATTGCATGCATCAATGTGGGTCCCACAACAAGTGGGTCCTAAAATTGAAATCGACGGTGAATCACCCACCTAAAGATCTTCTTGGACTTCTCCCACCGATACGCCCTAGAGCTCTATGGAATGCATTTCAACGGTCGAGATGAAGCTTGGATGGTGGAGATGGAATGACCCACCTAGTTTCTTTAGGGAGCTTGGATGTTGCTCTCATGAAATTTGCTTGGAATGAAAATGAAAAATGAGAGAGAGAGGAGATGTAAGGGAGATGGGATGGAAGGTATGGGCTCTCTTGACTTGTTGGTAAGAAAGGGAAGGCTAAGCATGGGTTACTTTGACTTTAGGTAAGGAGAGGTAGGGGTGAGTGATGGCTTGTACTTAACTTATGATTGATGTGATTAATGGGACATGTCGTAGAGATTCTCTCGGAATTCACAACGCATGACGTTTTTCTCGAACTAAACACGGGCCCACATCTCCTAGCCTAGGTATCGCCTCACCGCGCGAGACGCGGCATCGGAACCGTGGCGATAGTGTGGTAGCACTGGTATGAGTCTTGGGTCGATCCGGCTCCGATATGGAAGACTCGGCTTAGAATCGTGTGCAAACGTTGGATACAAGTCGTAGGTTGCCGGAATTCAACCATAAGGACCGCTGAAACCTACGGAATGGTACGGTCTAAGATACGGGCCTTACAGGTCGGATCTTAATGAACACATCAGAGCGTTCAAAGATCCTTCGCAATTTGACAAGCGTTGAAGTAAAAATGGATGAGGAAGATCAGGCCTTAATTATGTTGAAATCAATTCCGGAGTCTTACGAAAGCTTTATAGACACTATGTGCCACGATAGAGAGACCATTGATTTTGAGATTGTTATCACAACCCTTCACTTAAGGGTGTTGAGAAAGAAAGACAGTAGCGCAAGTTCGTCCACGGACGCATTGGTAGCTAGGGAAAGGAATTTAGAGCGGGAGAGGGGTCTTCATGGTCCAAATCTAAGGGCAAGGGGAAAATGAAGTGTTGGAACTATGGAGGACAAGACATATGGAGAAGGATTGCAAAAATCCTAGAGCTCAAAAGGGAGATAAAGTAGATGAAGCGCCGAAAGGGGCCAATGCAGCAGAGTCGAGTGAGGATATGGATACTAGTGATGTTCTGACTACATCCAAATCCAACTACCTTAGAGATGAATGGATTTTGGATACGGAAGTGTCATACCACATGACCTCGCATCGGGATTGTTTTCACCACATACAACAAGCGTGATGGTTGCTAGGTGTTTATGGGCAATGATGTTGTCTATAAGGTTATTGTAATTTGATCAGTACACATTAGGATGTCTGATGGGATGGAACGCATTCTGATGGATGTGAGACATGTTCTTTACCTATGGAAGAATCTAATATCTTCAGGTGCTCTCGAAGCAATTGGGTGTAAATTCACTGATTTTGATCGTGTCCTAAAGGTTTTAAAAGGGGCACTTGTAATAATGAAGGCACAATGGAATGGTAACCTTTACATGTTGATCGGGAATACCGTATTAGGTGGAACTACAACGTTTGTACATGAGTCTACGTCGGCACATTTGTGGCATGCTCATCTGGGCCATATGAGCAAGCACGACATGAAGATACTTTCTTATTGTTCCTTGATTCTTCCATTTAAAAGCATTCATTCGAATATATGTGAGCATTGTATATTTAGTAAACAGTCAATGCTATCTTTTAAGTTAGAAAAACATACTAGTAAGGATAGTTTAGATTATGAGCATTCTGATGTATGGGGGCCTTCGCCCATTGTTTCTGGAGGAGGGTCATCATTCTTTATATCATTCATAGATGACTATTCGATAAAGGTATGGGTGTACTTTATGAAGTACAAGTTAGATATTTTTGCTACCTTCAAAATGTGGAAGGCAATGATGGAAAAACAGTTAGGGTGAAATTTAAAAATTTTGAGGATAGATAATGGAGGTGAATTCACTTATAATGAATTTAGCAAGTTTTGTAAAGATAAAGCGATCGCGCGTCACAACACAGTTAAGAATACACCAAGGAAGAAAGGTGTAGCAGAACAAATATATTGAACTCTCTTAGAGAAAGCCCGAATAATGTTGAGCAACATTGGGTTAGGCAATGAGTTATGGACTGGGACTGTTAACATGGTTTGTTATTTAGTGAATTAGTTTTCACTACACCGAGTAGTTGTAAAATTTTAGAAGAGGAGTGGGGTGGTCATGATGTTGGTTACTCAGGGCTGCTAATTTTTTGTTGCGATGATTACTCTCATATATCGTTAATTAAGAGAGATAAGCTTGACTAAAGGGCTAAGAAGTGTACCTTTGTTTGCTCTGGTGATAGTGTGAAGGGATACATGATGTATGATAGAGTCACATGAAAGATCATGATTAGCCATAATGTTAGGTTTGATGAGGATTCTTTGTTTCATAAGGAAGATCATAAGGAATCAGAAAAATTAGCAGTGATGGATGTTGAAATTGACATAAAATACAGGCAGAAGTTGAGCAACAATAAGAGGTACAAGAGCAGTGGAGCAACAACTGTTGAGGAGAAATCCACCTATAGATCGTAGATTACCAGTGAAATATATGGATGACTCAAACATTATATTCACCATTATTACAGATGATGGGAATTTGTCTACCTTTTAGGAAGCACTGGGTGATACAAATGCTGAGAAGTGGATGGGAGGGATGCAAAATAAGATGGACTTTCTATACAAGAATGAGCCGTGAGAGTTGGTGAATCTTCCGGTTGGGCATAAAGCGATAGGTTCAAGTAGATTTACAAGAAGAAACATGATAGACACAAGAATAAGACGTGGGAGCTGGTGAATCTTCCCGTTGGAAGGGGTATGCTCAGAAAGAAGGTATCAACTTCAATGAGATATTCATGCCGATTGTCAAGCAGATATTTATTAGGTTTGTGTCGGCCTTGAGTTGAAATAGATGAATGTAAAGACTACTTTCTTATACGGGGAACTGGAAGAACATGTATACATGAAACAACTAGATGAATTCGAAGAAAATGGGTTAGAGAATAAGGTTTACAGGTTGATAATGTTGTTGTATGGCTTTAAACAGTTGTCTAGGCAATGTTACAAGAAGTTTGATACTTTCATGATGAGCCAGCAATTTATCAAGAGTGAATATAAGAACTCTGTTTACTGTAAGACACTGAGTGATGGATGATTCATTCTATTGGTATTATATATTGATGACATGCTTATCTTCAATGAAAGCATGTCTGAGATCAATATATTAAAGACTCAGTTGTCAGGGACATTTGAAATGAAAGATCTAAGGATAGTAAAGAAGATTCTCAATATATACATATATAGAGGCAAATAGAGGAGCAAATTATAGTTATCTTAGGCGGCATACCTTGAGAAGGCATTAATGAAGTTTGGAATGGACAAAGTTAAGCCGGTTAGCAAACCCCATGCTGCTTACTTCAAGCTTTCTTTAGAGTAATATCCCATTATAAATGAAGAAAAGCAGGTTATGTCTCGTGTGCCTTATTTGAACGTAGTTGGCAGTTTGATATATGCCATAGTTTCTACAAGATCGGATATTTCATATGCAGTCGGTATTATGAGCAGATACATGTCAAACCCCGACAAGAAATATTGAGAGGTAGTGAAATGATTACTTCACTATTTATAAGGTACAACAGACTATATATTAAAAGTTTATAAATCAGAGGAAAATTTTATTAGCTATGTTGATTCAAATTACGTAGAGAATGTGGACAACAGAAGGTCGACTTTCGGTTATTCGTTTGTATTAGCAGTGGAACAGTCAGTTAGATGTTGACATTTTAATATGTTGTTGCACTTTCCACATAAGAAATTGAGTATATGATAGTAACAGAGGCATTCAAGAAATGTGTTTGGTTAGGTGGAATGATAAATGAACTCGAGCTTCAGTAGGAGGCCATGTCACTTAATTGTGATAGCAAAAGCATGATCGATTTGATGAAGAATTCAGTTTACCATTCTAGAACTAAACATATTAATGTTCATCACTATTTTATCTAATAAGTGCTTAAGAAAGTTTGTGCCACTCTAGAGAAGATATACACGAGCATCAATTTGGCATATATGATAAAGATGGTTCCCACAGAGAAGTTTTGATTATGTTTGACTTCTCTAGGTGTGACAAAAAGTTGATGTAGATGGAGTGTGCACGAGAAGTGATGATAATGGTGCAGTTATGATGGAGACAATTATAGATGAAGCTTGGAGTTATGGTTCGTGACAAATGAAGACATTGTGGAAATTGTTATTATATGTCTTAAATTTTTTCGTAATAAGGTCTGTCGATGGCATCGATAGACTACTCGATCCCATCGAGTAGTTGTTGATCCCATTGATAGCCTGTTCGATCTCATCGAGAAAATTTCAATTATTCCAATTACTCGTTGGACTGCTTTTGGGTCCAAATCGATATGATCAAAAGTGGCTTTGATCCTATCGACAGAAGCACACAGTTTTGCGCAATTGCAGAAATTGTTTCCTATTTCAGGTGCGACACTATATATCGGTGTAATTGAGGGATTAGTGTAATAGCAAGTAAACATAAGCTATTCTAAGGAGGGCCAAACATTTTTTAGGGCTTGGAGAAGGTGAAAACGAGGGTTTTTCAATTATTGTAAGTGATTCAATTTCTATTACTTTTCCTTTCATAGTGAGTCGTTGTTGCTTTGTACTGTGGTTTTTTTCCCCACAAGGGTTCTTCCACGTAAAATCATGTGTGCTTTGTGATTGCTTATTTACGTTTGCTTAATCTCATGAAGTTCGAATTTAGGGTTTACTTCCGCATATTTCCAACATAAGAAAGAGTATATCACAAACCCTAGAGAAACAGGCTTCACCTTAACATATGTGGCTGTATGAACGGGCCTTAACTTATGTGGCTGTACGGACGGGCGTACAGGCAAGTAATAGAGAGAGAAGGAAACATGTTAGAGAGATATACCGTCTAGGAGACATCTCTATCTCTTTAATTACCTCCACAACAGATGAGTGCTTAAACCACTGCGACTTTCATATTCTTTATTTTTACTCATTTTTGGCATCTAGAGATCATGAGGTCAAGTATTATGTCTTCACCGGATAGTATAAGCTCATTAAAAGACTAGATAGAGCCAAACTTAATTAAATTCTGAAGTTACCGTGCCAAATCACTTATACAATTGGAAGGCTTCGACTATCTCTAAGAAGTGTACCATATTATGTGCACTTAAGCCACTTTCAACATTCTATAAGTGCAAAGATGTTTTCCATATTTTTTTTACTAATTACAGTATTGTAATACCAACTTATTTTTGACCATAGATTATAGATTATATTGTAGGTAATATGTACCATCATTTCACTATCCTAAATGTTGGCGTGAGTTGTCTCAGAGTAATTGTAAGAAACTGTTTTAGGAAACCTTTAATTGAAGAAATCCTCCTTGTATAGTCAACCTTGATTCTAGCCTAAAGATCTGTATAGCCTTGTATAAAGTGTCAGACTCTCCTTATTTATTTGTAAGCTTTGCATGGTAAAAAAATATATAGAAAAATACAAAAAGTTTTGACATGGTATCAGAGACATACGATCTCGGGATACTTGTCTTTCTCGCCCCTTAGCCCCGTCCTTCATCATCCCTATGGCAACCATCGGAGACATGATCCCCTCTGGCAACCAACCATCAAACACCGACTCTTTCCTCACCGAATTTATCTTCAAAATGACTAAATCTTTGAACAAAGCTCAAAACCCGACCCCTACAACGGAACCGTCTGCTGCCTTGATCGTAGTTAAGTTGGATGACACCAACTACCCTATCTGGTCCCAAGTTGTTGAGATATATATCTCCGGCAAAGACAAATTGGGATATATCAATGGCGATTTCCGCAACCATCCCCGACCGATCCATCTTTTCTCAAATGGCGCACTGACAACGCCATCGTCAAAGGATGGCTAATCAATTCCATAGACCCGTCACTAATCGAGAAATTTATCCGGTTCCCTACTACGAAGATGGTTTGGGATTCTATTGCTACTACATTCTTTGACGGGAGCGACACCTCCCAAGTTTATGACCTCTGTCGACGTGTGAGCCACCTATACTAAGCCGGAGGGTCTCTCGAATAATATTATCTCGATCTTCAAGGATTGTGGTCTGAAATTGATTTTCGTCGCCCCAATCCCATGAAATGTCCGGATGATATTATGCAATATAACATTTTGTTGTAAGAAGAACGTGTGTACATGTTTCTGGATGGGCTCGACGACCGCCTCTATCAGATATGGGGAGACATGCTTCAGCTGCATCCTTTCCCAACTGTGGAGCAAGCATTTGCCTAAGTCCGTCATGAGGCTATCTGCCAGGCCATGATGAACGCCGGCGACCCAGATGGAGCTCCGGGAGCAGTTTTGGCATCCAGGGGCATCAAACTCGTCACCTCTGTCCAACCCGCAACTAGCGCAACATCTCAGGGAAGCAGTAGGCAATCCTCCAAGTCCCGGTCCTCCTCTGACGGTTTGAAATGCTCATACTATGGAAAGGGGAAGCATACCCGTGACAACTGTTTTTAGTTGCACGGGCACCCTGACTGGTGGCATGACCTCCAAGCCAGGAAACGCTGAGACGCTACTGGTGAAGGAAACTCGGGAGCAGCTACTATTGCTGGTGTGACACTTGCATATTGGCCAAGAGTCATCGAACTAGCTATCCTTTGAGCATGAATAAATGTGACACTCCATTTTCTTTGATTCATTCTGATGTGTGGGGTCCGTCTCTTATTTCTATTGGGTCTGGTATCCGATGGTTTGTAATATTTATCGATGATTGTACCCGTATGACATGACTATATTTGTTGAAGCACAAAGACGAGGTACTCAGTGCCTTCCATGCCTTCCAAGCATTCCATGCTATGGTTCGCACTCAGTTTTTGGCCCAGATTCAGATTCTCCGCTTAGATAATGGCGGCGAATATGTTAATCAATGCTTCCAAGATTATTTCCGACAACATGGTCTCCTCCACGAGACCTTGTGCCCTCAGACTCCCCAGCAGAATGGGGTTGCTGAACTCAAGAACCGGCATATCCTTGAGACTGCCCGAGCTTTACTACTCGGCACTCATATACCCAACCGCCATTGGCCGGATGTTGTTTCTACAGCTGTGTACTTGCTAAATTGAATGTCGTTAAAGATCTTAAATTTTAAGACTCCTCTCCAGGCTCTCTCCACCTACATTCCCCTGCCAATGACCTTGATACTACCTCCAAATTTTTTTGGATGTATGGCGTTTGTCCATCTTCACAAGCAGCAACGCACTAAGCTCGACCCTTGTGCACTCAGGTGTCTCTTCTTGGGCTACGGTGTCCATCAGAAAGGGTACCGGTGCTACGACCCCTCCACTAAGCAGACCTACGTCACTATGGATGTCACATTTTTGGAGTCGGATAGTTTTTTCTCGGCACCCAAGTCTCCTCTTCAGGGGGAGCCAGCACGTGAAGAGCCGAATTGGTTAGCCCTAGACTGGGCTACTACCCAAAACAGTCGAACGGAGGACAATGAGGGTGTATTTGTAGAATCAGTTGAACCTGGTAGCCCTTCAGCTGATGTGGCTCCGTCTATGGCAAATATGCCAACATCCGAAACCGAATCTAAACCCTCCTACTCTCCAGTACCTGCAAACCCATCTCCTGAGAATATTCTTGAGGTAACTACTCCCACTACTCCTCCACATACTAATGATATATATACTTCTGTTGGGTATACCTTATCTTTCAGGCACAACCGGAGCAAACCACCAAATAGATATTTTTCCGATGTGGAGGAACGGAGGGCAAAATACTCGATTGCCGACTATGTCTCCGCCAAGAAGCTACCCGAACCTCTCAAGGCATTTGCACACAAGCTGTCCTCATGCCATGTTCCGACTAGCATTCAGGAAGCTCTAGCAGATCCAAAGTCGACTCAGGCTATACAAGAAGAAATGGAGGCATTATTGAAGAACAAGACATGGACTCTAGTTCCTCTCCCAGAAGGAAAGAAAACAGTGGGGTGCAAGTGGGTGTTCTCCATCAAACATAAAGCAGGCGGATCTATTGAGCGATACAAAGCCCGACTGGTGGCAAAAGGATATACGCAGATGTATGACATAGATTACCAGGAGACTTTCTCACCGGTGGCCAAGTTGAATACAATTAGAGTCCTATTATCTCTTGCAGCAAACCTGGACTGGCCACTGCACCAGTTTGATGTAAGGAATGCGTTTCTTCATGGAGAAATCGAGGAGGAGGTGTACATGGACGTTCCACTAGGCCATACGGCATCCTCAGCTACCAACGTTGCTTGTAAATTGGAGAAAGCACTATATGGATTAAAGCAATCACCTTGAGCCTGGTTTGGGAGATTCAGTCTGGCAATGAAGAAATACGGCTTCCAACAAAGTAACTCCGACCACACTCTCTTTCTAAAGCATTGACTGGGCAAGGTACTAGCTTTGATAGTTTATGTGGATGATATGATCATTACAGGAGACGACACTGAAGAAATATCTCGGATTCAGAAACAGTTAGCAACTGAATTCGAGATGAAGGATCTAGGAGGACTCAAGTATTTTCTGAGAATTGAAGTTGCTAGGTCACAGCAAGGTATATTCCTTTTACAACAGAAATATACATTAGATTTGTTATCTAAAGTGGGGATGCTGGACTGTAAGCCTGTAGACACTTCTATCATTCAGAACCGCAGGCTTGGTGAATATCCTAACCAACTACCAACGGACAAAGGGAGGTATCAGAGGTTGGTTGGGAAACTTATCTATCTTTCACATACACGTCCAGATGTCGCTTACACCATAAGTGTCATAAGTCAATTTATGCATAACCTAAGTGAGGATCATATGGATGCAGTGATCCGAATACTCTGGTACTTGAAGTCCTCTCCTGGGAAAGGCTTATGTTCATAAAGAATAATCCTCTACGGATTAACGGTCATACGAATGCAGAATGGAAAGGAGGTCCCCTTAAGGTTGATGGCTTTACAGATGCAAATTGGGCAGGGCATATCAAAGATAGGAAGTCTACGTCAGGCTACTTCATGTTTGTGGGCGGAAATCTCGTTACATGGAGGAGTAAGAAACAAAAGATAGTGATATTGTCTAGCACAAAAGCTGAGTTCCGTGGAATGGCTAAGGGACTGTGTGAACTTCTATGGCTGAAGAAGTTGTTGACTGAACTTGGGGTTGCCCATATCTCAAAGATGGACATTTTTTGTGACAACAAGGCCGCTATTGCCATTTCTCATAATCCTGTCCAGCATGATCTTACCAAATACGTTGAAGTAGATCGTCACTTTATCAAGGAGAATCTTGAAGCCAAAATCATTCGGTTTCCTTTTGTGAAGTCCGAAGACCAGTTGGCCGACGTGCTCACTAAAGCTGTATCTAGCAAGGAGTTCCATAACTCACTCTCCAAGTTGAACATCCAAGATCTGTATGCATCAACTTGAGGGGGAATGTTGGCGTGAGTTGTCTCAAGAGTAATGGTAAGAAATTGTTTTAGGAAACGTTTAATTGAAGAAATCCTTCTTGTATAGTCAACCTTGATTCTAGCCTAAAGATCTGTATAGCCTTGTATAGAGTGTCGGACTCTCCTTATTTATTTGTAAGCTTTGCACTGGAAAAAAAATATATATATAGAAAAATACAAAAAGTTTTGACACTAAGAACTAATTATCTTGGTTCAGTGATCAAAACTATTTCTGACATAGAAAAAATCACCCTCCCATGTTGGACAAAGGGCTCTGCATACATAACCAAAAGTTAGGGGCTTTCAACGAAGCCCCTACGCCAGGCGCAGAGCATCTAGCTCCAGATTGCAAAAGGTAGTCGCTAACTTCAGGATCGATGAATCTCGTGAATTTCATCATCCAATTGCAAGGCAATATGTGCCCACCGCCTCCTGAGCGAGAAATCCGTGCTCCATGAAACAAATTTGAAAGGTTGGTTTCTTTTATAAATGGACATGAACGGGTGGAGATACTAGCGAGTATGGTTAATACTCATCCATGAGCTTATTAACATAGAGGAATTTGAATTAGGTTGTAACTTATGAGGGACTATCTTCCATTAATTTTTGTGGGACTTTTGATTATAAATGCTAGATTGACTTAGATTTTCTCTGACACATGGCATGGTGGTGGTTGTAGGTAATTGTAGGCAATGAAGGCCCCAACAGAAAATGCTACTCTGGTTAATCTTTTGATATTAATTCAAACAGTGAGCTAGAAGGTTAACCAACAAGAGACAGGCTTGAGCTTGACTACTCCAACTGCGGTTCCAGTCGGATGTGAATGTTCAAGCTCAATTACTCATGGGGCCGTGGACAAGTTCAGTGATTGAGGCTTGTTGAGCCCTTATGGATATGTTCTAATGGGGTAAAGAGTCTAAGCTTGGGTCCCACATGGCTGTCCTAATGTGAACATAAATAAGATCATTATAGAACTGAATTCTAATAATCCAATTTTTATTTTATTTTATTAATGTTAATGGGAGTAGGCATAATGGATTTTGATAGGGCTTGTATTCGGGCTCAGGCCCATTGAAACTCATTGAGCCTATTAGGTTTAATACCGTTTGGCTTGTAAATAGTAGGCCTGTGGCTGTTGGCAATCCACACAGAAACAGAGAGAGAGAGAGAGAGAGAGAGAGAGAGCAGGGAAAAAAAATGAAATCAAAAGTATGAGGGCTTAAAAGTCCAAAATAATACATAAATTCTTAAAAACATATGGCGATGCTGGGTCATTTTCTACATAAAAGGTCCCGCAGCGTGGGAGATGGGAGACTCTCATTAATCATTGCAAAAGAAGTAGACTAATCTCAACCTTTGAATTTTAAAATCTAAAGCACAAACAAAACCACCCCATGATCATTTTTTAAAGGAATAGATAGCCCCACTTATGCAGTAGCAATGGGACCCAAATTCAGAGTATCCATGGTCTTCATTGCCTCGAACCTTGGCTCCTTGGCCTGGAACTTCTGGCCCACATACAACTTCATGTAGTCCTCGAAAATGAACTTGGGATACACTTGGTTACACTCCTTTTCTTCTTTCTCTACAAGTGCCGGTGCCGGAAAGATGACGGCGTCACTCCCCGGATTGTAAAATGAAGCAATGGACATTCTGTTTCCATCCGTCTGGGCCACCACACGGTGCAGCACGCTCTTGTACTTTCCATTTGTGATCACCTACACAAGTTAATCCAAACCAATGAATTTAACATGTTAGCTAAATGCATGCTGATGTGCAGTCCTGTACAAGTGGGATGACTTGTTCTGATTTGGAAACTGTTTTTGGGTAATTTCTATCTATGGTGATAGGATCAGATCAACGGTCTGGATTGCCAAAAACGTGAGCCCAGAAGAGCAATAACATGGCTGGCTAAGAGAGGCCATACCTCAAGTTGGTCACCAAGGTTGATGACTATGGAGTGGTGCATGGGGGGCACATCTATCCACTGCCCATCTTTGAGAAGCTGGAGACCACTGACCCGATCGTCCTGGAAGAGTAGGATGATGCCGCCGGCGTCGGTGTGAGCCCGCAGGCCCTTGATCAACTCTGGGCGTGGGCATGGAGGGTAGTTGCTGACCTTGGTCCCAAATGTAGGTCCCTTGGTCCCACAGAATGCCTTCTTCAGGTACCCTTTCTCTAGCCCAAGATTCTCACACAGCAAGTCCAGTAGCTCTTCTGCTAGTTTCTCCAATTTCACCACGAACTCTTTCATTGTCTTTCTACATTTCACAAACACATACAATCATTCAATACAATTCAATTCAACCAAATTGATTGTGCATGAGTGCAGTGTGTTATCCAAACCCTTCATCAGGTGGACCACATTGGATAGACGACCCAGCCCCGAAATAGGCCGGTCTATTCAACTTGGAGAGTATGCATTTTTTTCACAATCCATTCTTTTTATACATGAATTGACCAGATGATTAGTGGACCAGCAGACTGGTGTGATGAACGGTCTGGATTTAGTACTGATTGTGATGATTTGGCATGTAATTAAGAGTATGAAGAGAGGCTAGCCTTGAATGTTACCTGTACTCATCACTAAGATCAGGGATCTCGGACATGTTTGAATCAGGGAGATGTCGAATGTGGAAGGTGCTCTCCCAATCCATGTCATTGATGCTGGCATCAGCCCCTTCAAGAGCTTTGATTGCCATCGATTCCTTGAACCTTTGCTCCATGCACTTCCTATAGTGCTCCTTTGTAAGCTTCTCCACCTCATCCATTAGCTCTGGTGAGATCCCATGATTCACCAGCTTCAATTACAAACACCCACCATAACAAAACTGCATGTTAGATATACTCGTATAAACTCGACCCAAAAAAAAAAAAAAAACTCGGCACAACTCAACAAAATTATCCCTATGCCAATCTGGACCGTCCAAGTCATTTGTACTGTTTTGGATGGAATGATTGGATGATCTTAATTATCTAATCCACCTGTTGTATTTGGACAACTGAACATTTTTTTAATATTTATTACTAGTTGGACGCTGGGTACTGTAGTCGAAAGTGAGGCCCATGATTGTGAATGGTCCGGATTGGCATAGAAGCGAGCATGTGTACGCTGGCTGAGTGGCCAAAAGTGAATATGTTAGTGTCAAGAACAAAGTTATGTTTGGGTACCTCAAAGAAACCCCAATTCTCGCAGGCGTCGTTGATGAGGTCCATGGTCAAAGCCCTCTCTTCTCCCTCTAGCTTCTCCATGTTGATGACTGGGAATGACTCCATCTCTCTCTCTATGTATGTGCGTAACTTACCTAGTATGAATGAATGAATGAAGTGTGTGAGTATGTATGTGAACTGAAGGTGCTAAGAGTGCAATTTATAGACGTTTAAAGGTAGTAGAAGGATGTAAAGGATAGGTGAGAGATGGAGAGAGAGGCGGCTACTAATTAATAAAGGAGCTTCATTTCCTTGTGGTTTCGTTGAGAAGACAAGGGAAGGAAGGTTGTGCTTGTTTTGGTTAGAAATTCTATATGTGAACAAGGTGGGGTCCACTTTAGGTGGTTTCCTCGAAGGATTGAACACGACGTTCCCAATATAACACATCATCGAGGACGTACTGCGTTGAGTTGTAATGACCATGACGCTTTCTTTTTTATTTTGTCGGGACGTACGTGATACTTTCATCCTTAGATATTCTCCCTTTTTTCTTCAAAGGTAGAAATTTTATCACCAGATAAAGTGGTCTTTTACAAAATAATTATAAAAGACCTACTGGAGAGACCACGACAAAACCAGAGGAGAGCTACGAAACCCGCACCCGAGCTAGGGAAAAACAAAAGCCACACAGAGGTCAAGGGAGAACAAACCAAAAATCCAATACCCTCGGCTAGGGAAAAAACAGGAGAAGAAGAAGCTCACACCTTGTTGTGCCAGAGTTACCTTATTCCTTTTTTATTTATGCTCAAGGACAAATGTCATATAATGAATTTTCTTGAAAAAAAAAATCAATGTGTGAACGAGGATTGTAATAGAGAATCAATTGGGCCCTTATTTATGCTTAAGGACAAATGTTATTGAATGAATTTTCTTTAAATCGAAGTGTGAACTGTCGTCATAGATGTCTTCAATCTAGCTGGAACATGGTCTGTCCATGCTAATGACAAATCACTCGTTCCCATCAAGTAGTTATCAATCTCATTGACAGCTCATTCGATCCCATCGAGAAAATATCGATTTATTCCAATTGCTTGCTGGACAATTTTGGAGTGCTACTCGATGCCATCGAAGAAGGCTTCGATCCCATCGAAGGGCGTTCGATGGTAGTCAATCCCATCGAAAATTCAATTTTGCGGAACTGCGAGAATTGTTTCCTATTCTGGTTGCGACACTATATATAGGTGTAATTACGGGACTATGGTAATTCTAAACTATTTTAAGGATGGTTAAATGTTTTTGGGGACTTGGGGAAGGTGAAAACGAGGGTTCTCGAGTATTGTAAGTGATTCCATCTCTTTCACTTTTGTTCTTATAGTGATTCATTGTTGCTTTGTGCTATAGTTTTTTTCCATAAGGGTTTTTTCACGTAAAATTGTGTGTACTTTATGATTGCTTGTTTTATATTTGCTTAATCTTGTGTGATTTGAATTTGGGCTTTGCTTCTAAAAATTTCCAATATGAACTATGTTTGTAATAGAGAATTAACTGAGGCCTTATTTATGCTTAAGGACAAATGTTATTTAATGAATTTTCTTAAAATCGAAGTGCGAACTGTTGTTGGATGTCTTCAATTTGGTTGGAATAGGGTCTGTCGATGTTATTGACAGACCACTCGATCCCATCAAGCAGTCGTCGATGCCATCGGCAGCTCATTCAATCCTATCGAGAAAATATCGATTTATTCCAATTGCTTATTGGACAATTTTGGAGTGCCACTCGATGCCATTGAGGAAGGCTTCGATGGCCTTTGATGGCAGTCGATCCCATCGATAGTGCGGTTTTGCAGAAATATGGGAATTGTTTCCTATTCCAGGTACAACACTATATATGGGTGTTATAATTACGGGACTAGGGGAATCTTAAGCTATTTTAAGGAAGGTTAAACATTTTTGGGGGCTTGGGGAAGGTGAAAACGAGAGTTCTTGACTTCCGCATATTCTCAATATAAACTATGTTTGTAATAGAGAATCAATTGAGCCCACCATTTTTGAAAAATCTTAACGGGGTGGACCACTTTCCAACAATGTACGGTCACCAAGGTGTGGGATCGGATTAGCTACTGGCAAAGTCAGTAGCAAATTCACTATTGAAGTGATGTCACCAAGTTTTGTGTGCCCCATCATGATGTATGTGTTGTATCCACATCGTCCATCCATTTGAAAAGATCATTTTAAAGCATGAGTTAAAGAATGAGGCAGATCCAAAGCTCAAGTAGACCCCACCATAGAAAATAGTGGGGACAGTAACACCCACCATGATGTATACCGTTGCTGAATGAATTCAAAGAAATATGGCCCGAAGACTTACCCGATGGATTGTCCCCCATGCGGGACATCCAACATCACATAGAACTTTTCCTTAGGACTAGCTTGCCCAACCACCTTCACTATCGGATGAGTCCAAAAGATTATGAGATACTTTACGGGTAAGTGGATGAATTGATCCGTAAATATTGCATATCAGACCCAGTTGTTGCATAGATTTACACGCATGATACCGCTTAATGGCATGATTAATCGTGTTTGTAATGCAGAGTGTATGTACGAGCCTGGGCCGAAAAGGGTGCTTAAAGCATGAATTTAATGCTCTAATGACACCAAAGCATGGGACGGACTTCAGAGATCCAAGATCAACAAGATTACACATCAGGGACCTGAAAAAATCGAGAAATTAAAGCTCAAGCGGCCTGAAAGTCAGCCAGAATGCAAGATTACGGGGTTCCCACCATCCGTTCAGTTCAAAACTTCATATATGGCCTGCAGACCCTAAATAAACAGTACACGTCAAATTTCAGTAGTTGGGTCGTCATCGAAGTGGTCCAATGGTCAGATCAGCCCATGAATGTGTGATTTGGGGCCCACCTGAGATCTGGATACGCTTCAAAGTTGGTCTCGCCACATTTTATGAGGTGACACAACAGATGGTCGGAGTAGATTTCTCGGAATCATCACCGTAGACCCCACTTGTGTTGAGTGTACATAGTGCACTATTGCACTAGCTGTGCACGGTAGCAGAGCTTCGGTCAAACCAATCCCTGACTAAAGTTCTCTTCCTTCTTCAAGATAGTTACGCAGGATCGTCCGCTGGGAAGCTTTGTGGCCCACTTGCATTCATCATACGGGAGATCTGGACCGTCCATCAGAACTCTACAGGTCCACTAACCGAGACCTAGGTGGAAGCTTTTCAAGAAGCAGCGAGGATCTAATTTCACCTATCCGAACGTAAGACGAACGGCAGAGCAGAAAGTCTAGTGGACCGCATCAAAAGCAACCCAAAAGCATCCATTTCTAACCGAAATTCTGAGAGGAATCCGGTGGACGGAGTGGATTTCTCAAAACAAAATCGTAGTGGTCCCCACCATCAGAACAGCGTAAGAGGCGTTCGCAGGCCCCTGTTTCGTGCGTCCGCGAGTTCCGGATGTTCCGGAATCATGTGGGCCACTATCTTTGATCGGATGGACGATCCAAACTGTCCATCGTGTAGCTCGTCAAGATATTCCCCAAGGGACGTTGCTTCTTTGCAAAGAAAGCAAAGGAAGTGGGAGTGTCGGTGCTGTTTCTGTGGCTGTGTAAACAGTTTCTGCGACGCAGTTATAGTTGCTGGCTGCGAAGTTCTCCACACGGACTCCAGCAGCGTCGGTTCTCTACTTCGACCGCTCCACGCCCTTTGAAGGATAAAAAGGGAGATGAAAGGAAGAAACGGGGGGGTCTCGGTTTTGGTTTTGTGCTCGGTGGGAGGATTGGAAGCAGTGGCTGGTTCTTTTTTGCTAGACAGGCGCTAAAAGTAGGTTTTATTTCTATTTTTATTTATTGATTTATTTTATTTCATTTATTTTGGATCCAGCCCATTCATGTTGGGCTGAACCTCTTAGCTAGGGCTAAGAGGTGAAGCTTGTGGCGTAATGGGGTTGATCATACGGCTTGGATACATGTGAGGAACTGACGTTAGTTTGATTAAATGGAATGCTTTCAAGTTTTTAATGATTTATTGTGACGTGAATTACAATATCTTTGCAAGGGCTTTGAGTATGTCCATTCCCTTATTGTGACTATGAAGTTAGGAAGCCCTGTTGTTCACCATTGCCCTTGGACATGGTTGGATGACGGAACTCTTCCTGACATTCATACATCACTCAGATTGGCTGTGAATTGGTTTGATTTTGTTGTTTGCTTTGTCTCATGGGCATGGTTTTGTGATGGAATCCACTCTAATTTACACCCGTCTGATCTCGTGAAGATTAAATCAAGTAAGTTCAGTTTGATGATTCTTGATGTAGGCATAAGATCCCCCTGATCTCGACAAGTGGATCCTCTGAATCCCTAGTGTTCTTCCTCTGAATTCCTTAAAGTTTTACATTAATCTCTCCCCATTATTCATCAATTTACATTTGATTTTGATTGCATCTTAGGCTAGTTCTATTTCTACCTAGTTTCAGGAAACGTACAAGTTTCAGTCCCTGTGGATTCGACCTCGGTCTTACCGAGTTTATTACTACATCACAACCCTATACTTGGGGAGTGAACAAGTTTTTGGCGCCGTTGCCGGGGACTGACGATTACGATTCTCTGAAATTAATTAGTTTTAGAATTAGGTTAGGATTAAGATTTTACTTACTTTAGGATAAAAGTTTTTATTTTATTCTATTGTTTTTAGAACTTAACCTGTTTTCCTATTTTGTAGTATTTTAGTAACGTTCTAAATTTAACTCTTTTAGAATCTAATTTGTTTCCTAATTTATTTTTAGAATTTTTGTTTAGAAACTAACCTTCCTATTTTGTAGGCCTTTAAGATAGAAATTTCTAATTCGGTAAGCTCCTTCCCTACTTTCTATTTTTCAGTTCTCTTTTAATAATTTACTTTCTAGTTTAGGTCTTTCCTAATTTATTTTAGAAATTTCCACTTTCTTTTAGGAATTCCTTCTTTTATAAATTAATTTAATGCTATCTTTCTTTTAAAGGATTGTTCAACTCTTTTTAGAATCTAACTTATTTTGTTTTATTTTATAGGTTTTTAACTTAGGGACTTCAATTTGGTAATTTCTTTCCAACTCTCCCTCTCTTTCTTTTTAGATTTTCTTTTCCTTTCTTAGGACTAGGCTTTAAATTTGATTGAGGGCTGTGAGTGTTTCATGCCCAAGTGGGCCCGTGACAACACTCGACGTCTCTTGACTGAAGGAGGATTGGTTGAGGGATTGACTATCCATCGCAGGATTAGACACTGCTCGAAATCCCCTGAGTTAACTGAAGTTATGGCTGAAGACCAACCTCCTCTACTTCCACCTAGGGTGGAGGATACCCAAGATGAGAATGAGGTGCAACAGGCACCCCCACCTCGTGCATGATTTTCCCTGAAAAAACAGGACAAATGGACATCAAGCCAGGAGTTATCCAACTCCTTCCCAAATTTCATGGACTTGAATCAGAGAGTCCATATTTACATTTGAAAGAGTTCGATGAGATTATAGCTACATTATGTTTTCCTAATGTATCTGAGGATACAATTAGGCTTTTTCCTTTTTCATTAAAAGAGAAAGCTAAGACGTGGTTACATTCACTGCGTCCTAGATCCATTGGCACATGGAACGACATGCAAAGGGAAGTCATAAAAAAATTCTTCCCACATCATAAAACGATTACCCTCAGAAAAGCAATCATGAACTTTGCCCAAAAGGAAGATGAAACATTCTTCCAATGTTGGGAAAGGTTCAAAGATTTGGTCAGTTCATGCCCACAACACGGATTTGAAACGTGGCGCATTATAAATTCTTTCTATGATGGACTGACATCTTCCATGCGCCAAATGGTCGAGACAATGTGTAATGGAGAGTTCATTAATAAAGATGTCAACGAGGTATGGGACTACCTCGACAGTTTGGCTGAAAAACACAATCATGGGACTATTACCCAATGGCAAACACCACGTCTAGGCCGACTCAATTAAAGGAGAAAGGTGGATTATATCTCTTGAAAGAAGAAGATGATATCAAGTGTAAAGTGACTACGCTCATAAGGAAAGTTGAGGCTATGGAAGGAAAGAAGGATAAGGTCAATGAAATTGTTTTGCGGCATCTGTGATTGTAACATTCACACAATTGAAAACTGTCCTACAATACTCGCCTTTCGAGGAGTGTTGAATGAACAAGCCAATGCCATAAACAACTATCAAAGACCTTTTACTGGACCTAACTCCAATACATACAATCCTGGCGGAAAAATCATCCAAACTTTAGTTGGAGGAATGGACAAACGGCTACTCCTCTAGGTTTCTTCAATCAAAATCCAAATCAAGTGAAACCTCAAGAGGAACCGGTTTAAAATTCCATACAAGAGTTGGCTCAGGCAATGCGGGGAATTACAGATTTTATGCAAAAGATAGATTCTCGTATGACGGTTATAGAAAAGGGGATGCTTCCTGCACAACCTCTCCCCAATCCTAAACCGCAGTACGAGATTAATGATCCCAGCTCTTCAAATCAGATGGGGCACGCTAAATCCATCACCACTCTTAGGAGTGGAAAGATCATTGATAAAACTCTTCCGGTTAGGCCCGAAAAGCCTCAAGAACCAGGAGAGGACAACAATGATGGATCTAGTGATGCCCCACAAAAATTAGAACCGGAACTTCTAGAGAAGCCAGTTGCTCCGTTCCCCCAACGGTTGGTTTCACCAAAACCTCTCTCTAACTCTCAGGATATCCTAGAGGTGTTGAAACAAGTGAAAGTCAACATTCCTCTACTTGATGTCGTGAAACAGATACCTTCATATGCCAAATTCCTGAAAGACTTATGCACGACCAAAAGACGGAAAATTATTCAAAAGAAAATCTTCTTGACTGAGAAAGTGAGTGCCATCCTGAAGCAAGACGTGCCACAGAAATTCAAGGATCCCGGTAGCCCAACTATATCATGTGTAATCGGGAACCATCGAATTGATCACGCACTTCTTGACTTAGGAGCGAGCGTAAATCTGATTCCCTACTCGGTATACAAACAGTTAGGTTTGGGTGAATTAAAACCCACCCTGACCACACTACAACTTGCTGATCGCTCTGTTCGTGTACCAAGAGGGATAATTGAGGATGTGTTAGTCCAGGTCGATAGATTTTACTACCCTGTAGATTTTATCATCCTGGACACCGAACCCATCAATAACATGAGCACTCAGATTCCCGTCATTCTTGGTCGCCCATTCCTTGCCACGTCAAATGTAATTATCAATTGCAGGAATGGTGTCATGACTATGTCTTTTGGAAATTTGACATTGGAGTCAAACATTTTTTTCAATAACGGCAGCAACTCAGAGGATGATGACGATTTCCACGACATTAACATGATTGACTCTTTCGTGGAAGATACGACACCTCTGACCTTATCCTCCGACCATCTAGAGACGTGCCTGGCCCACTCCCATGATTTTGATGATGACATGATTAGGGAGACGTGCGCCTTGCTTGATACTGCACCGGTAGTTAACCAGTGGAGGCCACAATTTGAAGAATTACCACAAACCGATGTAGTGCCTCTACCGTCTAACCTCAAGCCGCCGAAGCTTGACCTAAAACCTTTACCCTCTGATTTGAAATATGCCTATTTAGGTCAAGATGAGACATACCCGGTGGTGATCTTTGCCCACCTGGAGAAAGAACAAGAGAGTATGCTCATATCTACTCTCATTGAGCATAAAGGAGCCCTAGGATGGACGATAGCGGACCTCAAGGGAATCGATCCCTCGATTTGTACTCACCGCATATATCTTGAGGATAATGCAAAAACCGCTCGGCAACCACAACGTAGACTAAATCCAAACATGAAGGAAGTGGTTAAGGCCGAGGTTCTTAAACTATTGGACGTGGGTATCATATACCCTATATCTGATAGTCAATGAGTGAGTCCAACTCAAGTGGTCCCTAAGAAGTCCTGGAATCACCATCGTAGCCAATGCCAATAATGAACTCGTGCCAACTAGAGTCACTCTTGGTTGGAGAATATGCATTGACTACGAGGAAGTTGAATACCGTCATGAGGAAAGACCACTTTCCCTTACCATTCATTGATCAAGATCCTGGAAAGGTTAGTTGGTCGCTCGTACTATTATTTCCTTGATGGGTATTCGGGCTATAACTAGATAGAGATAGCCCCTGAAGATCAGGAAAAGACCACATTTACATGTCCCTACGGCACCTTTGCCTATCGAAGGATGCCATTCAGGCTATGTAATGCCCTTGCCACCTTTCAGCGATGTATGCTTAGTATCTTTTCTGATATGGTGGGGCAATATCTAGAGGTCTTCATGGACAATTTCTCTGTTTACGGTCCATCTTTCAGTAAGTGCTTGGAAAGTCTTAAATGTGTGCTGAAAAGATGTGAAGAGAAGAACTTGGTACTTAATTGGGAGAAGTGTCATTTCATGGTTCAGAAGGGAATTGTCCTTGGGTATATCATCTCGTCCAAGGGAATCGAGATAGATAAGGCAAAAATAGATCTTATCTCTAACCTACCTCCACCCAAGAACATCAGAGACGTGCGATCCTTCTTAGGACACGCAGGATTTTACAGGCGATTCATAAAGGACTTTAGTCTCATCTCTCGTCCTTTATGTAATCTTCTTCAAAAGGATGCACCATACGAGTGGACTAAGCAATGCCAGGAAGTTTTAACCAAGCTTAAGGGCATGTTAACCACTGCACCCATCATGCAGCCACCCGATTGGAGCCTTCCTTTTGAGCTTATGTGCAACGCTTCTGATTATGCTCTTGGGGCGGTTCTAGGCCAGAGAAAAGATAAGAGGCCCTACGTCATTCATTACGCAAGGAGAACTTTAAATTCTACCCAAGTGAACTACTCGACTACGGAAAAGGAACTCTTAGTTGTAGTGTTCGCCTTGGACAAATTTAGGTCCTACTTGATCGGATCCAAGATCATTATCTACACAGATCATGCGGCACTTAAGTATCTTCTTTCTAAGAATGATTTTAAGCCCCGCCTGATACGATGGATCCTTCTACTCAAGAATTTGATTTAAAAATTAAAGATAAAAAGGGAGTAGAGAACGTAGTGGCCGATCATCTGTCTCGCCTTAATACCTCTGATTCCCTTGAGGCAACCCATATCAATGATATGTTCCCTGATGAACAACTGTTTCGAGTCTCCCATTCACCTTGGTTGATATTGCTAATTATCTTGCTACGGGTGCCATACCGACAATGTGCAAGATAAGAAGAAATTTTTCACCGAGGTGCGCAACTTTTTCCAGGATGATCCTTATTTATTTAAATATTGCCCGGACCAAATTCTAAGGAGATGTGTACCAGGCGATGAGCATCAGAGCGTCATCTCCTTTCGTCACGAGCCTGTGGTGGTTACTTTTCTGCTAAAAAGACCACGGCCAAGATTTGCAGTGTGGCTTTTCTTGGCCCACTATGTTTAGGGACACTCATGAGTTTTGCAAAGCTTGTGAGCGTTGCCGAAATTGGGAGCATTGTCCGTTGAAATATGATGCCTTTGAATCTCATCCTTATCATTGAAGTATTTAATTGTTGGGGCATCGATTTCATGGGACCATTCTCTCAATCGTTTGAAAATCTGTATATTTTGCTCGCTGTGGATTATGTCACTAAATGGGTCGAAGTGATTCTGTGTCGAACTAATGACCACCACACGGTCATTAAATTCCTAAAAGAAAACATCCTTTCTTGATTCGGAACGCCTCAAGCCGTCATTAGTGATGGGGGCTCACACTTTTGTAATAAACCATTTGAGAGCTTAATGAAGAAATACGGTATCTCTCATAAGGTGAGCACCCCATACCACCCACAGACAAGTGGGTAGGCCGAGATTTCTAATAGAAAAATTAAACACATTTTGGAAAAAACGGTTAACCCTGATCGTAAGGATTGGTCAATCCGATTGACCGATGCCTTATGGGCATACCGTACTGCCTTTAAAACTCCTATTGGAATGTCTCCCTTTAGACTTGTCTATAGGAAAGCTTGTCACTTGCCTGTGGAACTGGAACATAAAGTGTACTGGGCAATCAAAAATCTTAATTTCAATCTGGACAACGCTGGCTCGCTACGCAAACTTCAATTGAATGAACTTAAGGAAATCCGGAATGATGCGTACGCTAATTCGAGAATTTACAAGGACAAGATGAAAGCATTTCATGATAAACACATTTTTAAAAATCATTCACGCCTGGTCAGAAGGTCCTTTTGTACAATTCTCGATTACATCTCTTTCCGGGTAAGCTTCGATCTCGTTGGACCGGCCCTTACATTGTTATTACTGTTTTTCCGCATGGGGCCGTTGAGATAAGAGATCCCGACAATGGTAAGGAGTTTAAAGTCAATGGACATCGATTGAAACCATTTGTCGAGAAATTTGATTCAGAGGACATGTCCATGCCTCAGAAATCCTGTTTACCGGGGTTGATCTCCTAGTCTGATGGAGGTACAGGTAGGTTTATCGCTTTCATAGGACTAGGATAGTTGCCTTATTTGTCTGGCTGAAGACAGTAAACTTAGCGCTCCTGGGAGGTAGCCCAGCTCTTCATTTCATTTTGTTTTTATCATTAGTGAGTTCAATATTCGTGGGTAACATTACTGCAAACCCTCACGAGACTACAACTCGTCCACTAGGGGCAACCTAGGGGTTTAAAGGCTTGTTTTTATCATTATTTTTGTTATTTTTTATTACTTCTGATTGGTTTCTCTCTTGTGCTGACCCGCTCTTATGTAAATATCTTTGGAAAGCCTCTTGATTCTTTCATCCAGGTACTATCTTTCCATCACTCCTCTTATATTTTCGTTGTCCCATGTGCATTGCATGCCTATTTCTTTTACATTGAGGATAATGTAGATCTTAGGTTGGGGGTGGGAGATTAGGTTTCCTAATCAGTGTTTTCTTAGTCTTGAGCGAAAATTGTGAAAATTTTAAATTTTTCTGGAATTTCATATGAATTCAAAGTGATTTTGATGGCCATCTGGGACACTGGGAATTGCAAAATACATGATGTTGGTAATTTACGACTCTTGGATTCGGTTATCTATTAAATTTCACAGCTAAGTTTGAATTGTTAATCCATTATTAGAATTTGTAAACATTGATTGAGTCATGAATTTGCAAGACACATCTCGCTTGCATATTAAGATTTCAGTCTGATATTGAAGGATTAACGTGGTACTCACTAAGCATGAAAAGAACCGGCCTGAGAAAATTGAAAGGATTGGGCGAATAATCTTCACCATAGGTTTGCTCCCTATAGGTGAAGGTTCAATTTCCCAAAGTAGCCAGTCGGAAAGGGATAGGCAATGGTTTTCACCATAGGTTTGCTCCCTGTAGGTGAAGATTTGATTCCCCTTCTTGGCGTTACTTTTAATGGAAAAATCAAAAGCTGGAGGAATGAAAAGATGATTTGTGAGGAAAGTTTTGGTTATCATGAATTATCTTATTGGTTACCAATGATATCCTGAAATTGAGAAGTAAGTTTCATGTTAATAAGCCGAGATTATACTATACACCCATGGAACTTAATGTTTAGAATTGGTCTGATTGATGGATTAATACTTTGAACTCGACTATAAAGTTATTGTGTGCTCGAGTTCAGGGGATAGTAATGCTCAACATTCATGAATCATAGAATTCTAGGATCTGGATTGTTTTTCAAAAATCATTCGATTTTATAGAAATTGTTCCGTAATTCTCAACTTATTTTTCGCATACATTGCTCGGGACTAGCAAAATGCTGGTTGGGGGTTGTGTTGAGGGTCAAATATTGCATATCAGACCCAGTTGCTACATAGATTTACAAGCATGATACCGCTGGCCTGATTAATCGTGTTTGTAATACAGAGTGTATGTACGAGCCTGGACCGAAAATGGTGCTTAAAGCATAGACTTAACGCTCTGATGACACCAAAGCATGGGACGGACTCCAGAGAACCAAGATCGACAGAATTACACACCAGGGATCCGAGAAAATTGAGAAACTGAAGCTCAAGCGGCCTGAAAATCAGTCAAAATGCAAGATCACTGGGTTTCTATTATCTGTTTGGCTCGAAACTGCATACATGGCTTGAGGGCCCTAAATAAACCGTACACATCAAATTTCAGTAGTTGGATCGTCATGGAAGTGGTCCAATGGTCAGATCAGCCCATGAATGTGTGATTTGGGGCCCACCTGAGATCTGGATAAGCTACAAAGTTGGTCTCGCCCCATTTTATGAGGTGACACAACAGATGGTCGGAGTAGATTTCTCGGAATCATCACCGTAGACCCCACCTGTGTTGAGTGTACATCGTGCACTATTGCACTAGCCGTGCACGGTAACAGAGCTTCGGTCAAACCAACCCTTGACCGAACCTTTCTTCCTTCTTCAAGGTGGTTACGCAGGCCGTCCGCTGGGAAGTTTTTTGGCCCACTTGCATTCATCATACGGGAGATCTGGACTGTCCATCAGAACTCTATAGGTCCACTAACCGAGACCTAGGTGGAAACTTTTCAAGAAGCAGCGAGGATCTAATTTCACCTATCCGAACGCAAGACGGATGGTAGAGCAGAAAGTCTGGTGGACCGCATCAAAAGCAACCCAAAAGCATCCATTTCTAACCGAAATTCTGAGAGGAATCCGGTGGACGGAGTGGATTTCTCAAAACAAAATCGTAGTAGTCCCCACCATCAGAACAGCGTAAGAGGCGTTCGCAGGCCCCTGTTTCGCACGTCTGCGAGTTCCGGAATCATGTGGGCCACTATCTTTGATCGGATGGACGATCCAAACCGTCCATCGTGTAGCACGTCAAAATATTCCCCAAGGGACGTTGCTTCTTTACAAAGAAAGCAAACGAAGTGGGAGTGTCGGTGCTGTTTCTGTGGCTGTGTAAACAGTTTCTGCGACGCGGTTTATAGTTGCTGGCTGCGAAGTTCTCCACACGGACTCCAGCAGCGTCGGTTCTCTACTTCGACCGCTCCACGCCCTTTGAAGGATAAAAAGGGAGATGAAAGGAAGAAACGGGGGGGTCTCGGTTTTGGTTTTGTGCTCGGTGGGAGGATTGGAAGCAGTGGCTGGTTCTTTTTTGCTAGACGTGGCTGGAGAGAGAGAGCAGTGGCTGGATTTTTTTTATTTTATTTCATTTGTTTTGGATCCAGCCCATTCATGTTGGGCTGAACCTCTTAGCTAGGGCTAAGAGGTGAAGCTTGTGGCGTAATGGGGTTGATCATACGGCTTGGATACATGTGAGGAACTGACGTTGAATTTAGTTGATTAAATGGAATGCTTTCAAGTTTTTTAATGATTTATTGTGACGTGAATTACAATATCTTTGCAAGGGCTTTGAGTATGTCCATTCCCTTATTGTGACTATGCAGTTAGGAAGCCCTGTTGTTCACCATTGCCCTTGGACATGGTTGGATGACGGAACTCTTCCTGACATTCATACATCACTCAGATTGGCTGTGAATTGGTTTGATTTTGTTGTTTGCTTTGTCTCATGGGCATGGTTTTGTGATGGAATCCACTCTAATTTACACCCGTCTGATCTCGTGAAGATTAAATCAAGTAAGTTCAGTTTGATGATTCTTGATGTAGGCATAAGATCCCCCTGATCTCGACAAGTGGATCCTCTGAATCCCTAGTGTTCTTCCTCTGAATTCCTTAAAGTTTTACATTAATCTCTCCCCATTATTCATCAATTTACATTTGATTTAGATTTCATCTTAGGATAGTTCTATTTCTACCTAGTTCAGGTAACGTACAAGTATCAGTCCCTTGGGATTCGACCTCGGTCTTACCGAGTTTATTACTACATCACAACCTTATACTTGGGGAGTGAACATGATGCAGTTTTCCGACGGACTCTTTATGGTGTTTGTTATGGGAAGATCTGAGCCCCTTATAGTCCCGAGGACCGACATCGTTCTAGTCTGGTCGGATCCGCAAGAATATCCAGAACGGCGAACACTATTGAAAATGAAGACCTTCAGAATGTTTAGCAGATAAGTGAAAAAAGTATTCTCTAAACTAGATATGAGGAATAGATACCATTAGATTTGTATTCGGCCTAGTACTGATGAGTGAAAAATGGCATTTAAGACCAATGAAGGCTTATATGACTGGCTAGTCATCCTTTTCGATTTATCAAACACATCGAGCACTTTTATGCATATGATGAATCAAGTGTTAAGTCATTCATTGGCCGGTTTGTGGTAATATATTTTAATTATAACTTGATATATAGCCAGGGTGAGATGGAGCACATGAAACATCTCAAGAAGGTGGTATAGGTCCTGGAAGTTAATGAGTAGTACCTCAACTTGAAGAAGTGCAGTTTTTATATGGATAACTTGTTGTTTTTAGGATTTGTTGTGACGTCGATAGCCATTCGTGTGGACGGTGAAAAGGTGTGAGCCATCAGGGAATGGTTGATTCCGACGAACATTCATGAAGTGAGGAGTTTCCACAGGCTGGAGACATTTTGTTGTCGATTCGTTCGGAATTTCAGTACTATAGTTGCACAAAATTATAGATTGCATGAAAAATGTCCATTTCAATGGACCGATGACGCTGACAAGAGCTTTACTGAAATCAAGCATCGATTGTAAACAACACTAGTCTTAGTTCTTCTCAATTTCGACAAGTTGTCTTATCACAGGAAGGCAGACTGGTAGTCTTCTACAACCAGAAGCTCAGTAAAGCCTGAAAGAAGTGATCGACATATGAGCATGAGTTGTACGCAATGGTTCAAGCACTACGACATTGATATCATTATGTAATTCAGAGAGAGTTTGTTCTCTATACTGACCATCAAGACTTAAAGTTTATTAATAGTCTGGCTAACGTGAATCGTGTGCATGCTAGATGGGTTGCATTTTTGCAAGAATTTACGTTTGTTCTGAAACACAAGTCAAGGTAGTAGAATAAGGTGACTGATGCACTTAGATGTCGTATATCACTACTTGTTATGATAAGTAATGAGGTAGTTGGCTTTGACTATTTTAAGGAGTTGTATGCTGAAGATTAGAGCTGTACACGAGTTGAACCAAGTCGAGCTTGGCACAATTCGGCTCGGCTCGGCCATTAGCTAACCCCAGGTCGAACTTGGCTCAGCTTGGTCCTTGAACTTGTCTGGCCAGCTCAGCTTAGTTCGATCAATAGCTTAGGCCAGTTCGAACTAAATTTGAGCTTGTACGACATTTTCTCAAACGCATAGAATACATCTTCAATTTCTCACAAAATGCAAAACAGTAACAACACCTTACAAGTATTTTATCAAACACTCGGCGAGCAACATCAAAATCAAGATATGAGGGTAGGCTTATCATGTAAAGTTTTTTTTTTTTTTTTTGTAGTGATTTGTTTCGTATCCATTCCTTCCTCCCCACCAATTGATCTCGTAGAGAATGTACGCACCCGAAACAAAACTTTGTTGATTCATTTCATCAAACACTCAGCGAACAATATCAATATCAAAATAATCGAGTAACCGAGCTAATTCGATCTGAGTCAATCCGAGTTGAGGTTCGATCCGAGTCGAGTCGAGCTCGAGCAATCTTGAAGTCGGCTTAAAATTTTTTCGAACTCCAAAAACCAACTTGACTCGATCCGAATCTAATTTCAAGCTGAGGCGAGTCAAGTCGAGCGAGCTGACAGAGCTAACTCAACTCATGTACAACTCTACTGAGGATGAGGACTTTAAGGATGTATGGATAAGGTTTTAAGAGGGTCATCCTATTAACCTACATATGCAAGACGGTTTCCTCTTCAAAGGAAATCAACTGTGCATCCTCCAAATTCTTTGAGGGAGCATATTATCCAAGTACTACATGGAGGTGTCCTTGGTGGACACCTTGGGCGAGACAAGATGCTGGTTCTTGTTGAGGAACGACATTACTGATTGCAATTGGTATGTGACGTTTGTAAAGAAGTGCAACACTTTCATGTTTGTCAGCCTCCAAGGGATAGTCTCAGAATACAAGCTTCTACACCCCGTTACTAGTGCCAACGACCCTTGAGATGACTTATCTTTGGACTTTATGCTTAGTCTTCTACAAACACAGCACGACATGGATTCGGTGTTCATGGTGGTATATCGTTTCTCAAAGATTGCACACTTTGTCCTATGTAAAAAGACCCTTGATGCAAGACACATGATGAATCTATTCTTCAGAGAGATCGTGCGACTACACGGAGTTCCTAAGACCATTACTTCTGACTGTGACATGAGATTTATTAGCTACTTCTAGTGGACTTTGTAGAATTGGTTCGGTACTCGACTTCGGTTCAGTAGTACCTACCACCCACGGACCAATGGACATACTGAAGTTGTGAACCACACATTAGGAACCCTCTTCCGGTGTATTTTAAGTGACAAACCAAAGCAGTGAGATTTGACCTTGTTTCAAGCGGAGTTTGCATTCAACAATATGGTGAACTTCTTAACAAGGAAGTCCCTGTTCCAAATTGTTTATGGTCGGGTGCCTAACCACACACTTGACTTGGTTCCTTTGCCCAAGCTCCCGGGCATGAGTATTGTAGTAAGACATATGGTGGACTGAATTGTGGGCATTCATGCGGATGTGCAAGCCAAGTTGCAAGCTTTGAATGACAAGTATAAGGAGCAAGTCGACAAGCATCGGTGATAAAATGTATTTGAGGTGGGGGACCATGTTATAGTGCATCTATGCAAGAAGAGATTTCTGACCGAGACTTACAACAAGTTGAAGAAGATGAAAATTGGACCAATATCAATCCTCCAAAAGATCAACAACAATACTTACGTTGTTGATCTTCCGAATGACATGAAGATCTCGCATAGTTTCAACATTATGAACCTAACCGAGTATCATGAACCAAAGCCGGATGAGAACTCGAGGTCGAGTTCTTTTGAAGTCAAGGGGATTGATGTAGGGTGGTTCGTAGACACTTTCATGGCAAAAATGGACTAGAGAATGCCTGATCGAAGGCGGAAATGATTTGGACCGTCAAAACCTTTAACTAGTCGTATCTTACAAACCGAGACGAATTTTTCGACATATCATATATGATTTTGGGGTAGGAGAAGATACTTTAGCCAACCAACCCTCTACGTCGGGTTTCCCATGCCATATTTGCGAGATTCCATCAGATCAATGGTCAAAAATTCTATTTATTCTCGTTTTTACTATAAATAGTAAGTTTTAGTTTAAATATAACTTTTAATTGTTTGAGTTGTAAAAGTTGTACCCAACATGAAAAGGGCTTAGAAAAATTAGGAGAATAACATGGTTAGGCCAAATTGGACACTTACTATTTTTGGCCAGAAACCATGAAGTCTATAGTATGAATAGAGGTCATCTATAAATAGTAAGTTTATTATTTATAGTAAGTCACGTTTTTAGGGTTTTTGAGTTAAAGTTTGATTGAGTCTATAACTTTGTCCTAAGTTTGAGTTTCTTATTTAAAGAGTTGTAATTTCTTTTTTTATAACCAATCAAAATATTTTTAATTTATTAATTTTTTTTTTTTTTACTCTTATCCCTCATGGATTTGAGGAAGTTCTGCGAGGAGTCCAGAGAGCTTCGTGGATTTTGAGTACATATACCTTGAGGAAGACAGTGATTGACCTCATCAGGTCCCTTCCTACGCGAATATCTAATCCACGTCCGACTTGCGGCAATTGCTTGTAATCTCCATTTAGAAGATTTCTTATAATCATAAGCTCTATGTATGGTGTATTTGTGTTGTCCCTATCCATTTGTCTTGCCAAATCATTTTGGGATATAAATTCACCTATCTATTATACTTTGATTTTCATAGCGGATTACTTGTCGCTTGATGCCATGATTTTTTCCACTAATATTTTTCCATATAATTTGGTGTACATGTTCTTTAATTTACTTTGTTTGCTTTTATCTTTTACTTGTGTGATCGATGAAATGGCGTCATGAATACATATGAAATCCAAACCGTACATCAGGTACAACAACGTGAGTTCGGACCGACACCCAAAAAACAGGTTGATTCAAAACTCGACTTGGCGACACCACTTTGAACGGTTGAGATGAGAGAGGCCAGCCATTGAAATCTTCAAAATGATTTTTCACTGTTCTTTATTGCGTGGCCTAAAAAAGTCATTGAATAAATTGATTTTTTTAATCCATAGTGAAAATGTGGTGGGACACCTGATGCACGGTGTGGATCTGAATTTTCATTTGTGTACAAAGAACGTCTCCGTATGACTAGGCCTGGTTAGGATCAGTGAATTTTGTAATTTAATGGTAGAGTATGGAAATCGACATACAAGCAGGGAACCACTGCACATGTGGCGAATGTAAACCATGATCCAAACGGACCATATCATAAGGCCAAAACTAGATGGTCATGAAAAAAATACTAAATCTGAATAGACGATCCAAATTATCAGATTGGTGTCCATCTAAATGGTCGTATAATTCTAATGATCATTTATTAAGACTAATCAATCAGACATCGGAGTCTATACATCCGAAGTGGGGCCCACTATTTGGAATAATTGGACTTTTTAAAATATATGCCACGTGTGAGATGGACGTGTGCAAGCGTGTGATAGTCATGCTCCGATGGATTCACATATATGCCACCAGTAAACTTGACTGACGATTTACAACTTAAGTTGTGCGTTTTACACAGTTAATTAAATGTTAGGAAGTAATCCACCTTTAACGTGGCATGCATATCAGTCAATCTGGATCATCCAAATTATGTGCCCCTCTGAATAAGGTCTAGGTAGAAAATCGTGATGATCGAAAATCCTAACCATGCAACTTCTAGTCATCAAACGGTTGGTTCAAAAGAAAACGACCCTAATCCAATCCAACAAGGGAAATCAAGTTTTCAATGGACTATCTACAATGGACCACATGGTTTGGATGGTCTGGATTGACATACATGCCTGTATTGGTTGAGTGGATGGGTTACAACCTTTCCTTTAAACGGTGGTAAACATAGGGGTTCAATCTCATTGTGTTTTGAAAAAATAAATAAATAAATAAATAATCTCACACGGCTGGCTGGCAATTTCCTGTTTATTTGAAAAGTGGGATTGAATTGAGAGGGGTTGGAGTGTAGCAAACCTCTGTTCAATCCCTCCCACCTTTGACTGACTTTCAGATTCTTCTTGGAATGCCGACTAAGTAACGGTCTTCCTTTGTGGCTTCATCTAATTTCCTTCGATCCGCCAATCACGTGAAGATTGAGTCCCATTCCATGGAATGTGTATTTGATCACGAGAAATGATGTAATGGACACCAAATCACCAATCTGTACCGTCCATTAGGTCCAGACCACTTTTACTAGGCTGCCCTAATAAATAAATAAATAAATAATTATTCTAACTAGATGATTCAAACTGTACTTTAAGCGGAATGAAGAATGGATGCACAAGATTGATTGTAGAAGATATGTGCAGTTATGGATGTTTAGGATCCTCCGATTGATATGGTTTTTGTGCAGTGGAGGAAGAAGAGTAGACGGGACGCAAGGGACGGTCCAGATTGATGATGTGGACGATGATAACGATTTCAAATTCAACTAAGTGCAGGGGAACGTTTCCATATACACACTCTGCCTACTAGATCCTTTCTAATTTTAATTTCTTCGGGTAATAAATTACAGTAAATATTCAGGTGGAGTTAAACCATGTTTCGGGGTGAGTCCATGTCATACCACTTTCCAGTCAGAATTGACGTGACGAAGTTAGTCACGTCTTCTTTAGGGCCGTTTGGCCGGGCGGATTGGAAGGGATTGAATGGTATTAGGGTGGATGGCATGGATTTCTAGGTAATAATGGCGTTGTCAGTGGATTGTCTTGAGATCCATGGGATTGCTGTATCCAGTCTGTTTGGCACGCTCGGCCAATTCTGGGATTAAACCTTCTCATCCCTTCTAATCCCTCAAACCAGGCAAATTTAAACGGATTAGGGTGGATTGGATGGGATTTAAAAGTAATGATGGTGTTGTCAGTGGATTGTCTTAAGATCCGGGATCCGATCACCGACTCTGTTTGGCATGATCGGCCAATCTCAGGATTTAACTTCCAATCCCTTCCAATCCGCCATATGGGAACTTAGGGGGTGTTTGGTGCTGAGCATTAGATGCGATAGAATTAGATGGGATTAGGTGGGATAGAATTGCATTTGGTCAAGTGCAATTCCATCCACCATTTTGGAGAGTATGGCAAAGGTTGAGATTAGGTGGGATGGAATTGCATTTAGTCCCGTAGAATTGCATTTGGTCCTATGTATGATTTTCGTGAATTTTGAAATCCACTATACATGTGGGCCCACATTGATGCGTGAGTTTTTCTATGCCATCCATCCATATACATTGTTTACATGTGACATTTTGGTGAATGACATTTATTGTGAATTTGGTCGATTATAATTCCTTGGCCCACCAAATATGATTTTGCTTAATCCATTGTTTTCATGTAGCAAAACTTTTATCCCAAACATGGGATTTGATGGCTACAATATCACACTATTTCCAGACATGCAATCATTGTGCAATGATGGTGTTAATCACATCTAATACAACTCAATACCAATCAATTCCATTGACCAAACATGTGTAGGGATAACTCTAAATCCATGGCGCTATTTGGACTCCTCACAGAACTTTTTCAAATTTACAAGATATAAAAATAATTTTTTTTTTAATAAATTGAAAATAATTTGATTGATAAAAAAAAATAAAATTACAATCTTTTAAATAGTGAAGTTAAACTTAGGATGGAGTTTTAAACTTAAGCTCCATAAAAACGTGACTTACTATAAGTAATAAACTTATTATTTATAGACGATCATGATTCCTATTAGACTTTAAGGTTTTCGGCTAAAAATTAGTATTCAATTTGGCCTGACCACAATATTCTTTAAATTTTTCTAAGCTTTTTTAATGCTGTGCATGACTCCTAGTCCTTAGAAGATCAAAAGTTATAATAGAATTAGAACTTATTTATAGTAAAAACGAAAGTAAAATGATCTTTCTACTATGGATCCAATGGAATCTCGCAAATCCAGTGTGAGCAAACTGGCGCAGTGGGGGTTGGTTGGCTAAAATAGTTACTCTTACCTCAGAATCATATATAATATATTTAAAAACTCAATCCAAATTTATGAGATACACTCTTTTAAGGTTGTGATATTCCTCATCACTTCCGCTTCCGATCTAGCCTTGTCTAGTCCATCTTAGCCATGAAAGTGTCCGCAGCCGTCCATCTTGATCTTAGGTGGTATTGATTTTTGGGTCCCTGTCCGAACGAGCCAAGTCAAAGTCAAATCTAATGGAAAGACCAATTTCCTTGTAATTAAGGTGGAGTCGTTTTCAGTGAATCATTTTTCAATTTTGATTGTTTGAAAACCGAACATAAGTGCAACTTGTGAGAAGGATGAGTCCCGCCATTTTTCAAAGTGGTGGTGGACCCAGATCCTCTGCAACAATGGCCCATCGAGGAGTGCAACATTCGAGCTCTATGGCCCCTCTTTGAAGTTTTTGTGACATCTGCTCCGTCCATCAGTTATGACACTTAAATTTATGACTAAGTTTTGAAAATTAGACTGATCTAAAGCTCTGATGAGCCACACCATAGGGAAGAGTGGGGATGGGGATGCCCACGGTCTTCCTTTGTGGCTTTGATGAGATAATCATATCATTTAATATTTTGCTAGTGTGCCATCTTTATCTAATTTCCTTCGATCCGCCAATCACGTGAAGATTGGGTCTCATTCCATGGAATGTGTATTTGATCACAAGAAATGATGTAATGGACACCAAATCACCAATCTGTACCGTCCATTAGGTCCAGACCACTTTTACTATGCTGCCCTAATAAATAAATAAATAATCATTCTAACTAGATGGTTCAAACTGTACTTTAAGCGGAATGAAGAATGGATGCACAAGATTGATTGTAGAGGATATGTCCAGTTATGGATGTTTAGGATCCTCCGATTGATATGGTTTTTGTGCAGTGGAGGAAGAAGAGTAGACCGGATGCAAGGGACGGTCCAGATTGATGATGTGGACGTACGATGATAACGATTTCAAATTCAGCTAAGTGCATGGGAACGTTTCCATATACACACTCTGCCTACTAGATCCTTTCTAATTTTAATTTCTTCGGGTAATAAATTACAGTAAATATTCAGGTGGAGTTAAACCATGTTTCGGGGTGAGTCCATGTCATACCACTTTCCAGTTAGAATTGGCGTGATGAGGTTAGCCAAGTCTTCTTTAGGGGGCGTTTGGTGCTGAGTATTAGGTGGGATTAGGTGGGATAAAATTGTATTTGGTCAAGTGCAATTCCATCCACCATTTTGGAGAGTACGGCAAAGGTTGGGATTAGGTGGGATGGAATTGCATTTAGTCCCATAGAATCGCATTTGGTCCTATGTATGATTTTCGTGGATTTTGAAATCCACTATAAATGTGGGCCCCACATTGATGTGTGTGTTTATCTATGTCGTCCATCCATATACATTGTTTACACGTGACATTTTGGTTATATATATGTATACAAGTGAATAACATTTATTGTGAATGTTTATCTATGTCGTCCATCCATATACATTGTTTACATGTGACATTTTGGTTATATATATGTATACAAGTGAATGACATTTATTGTGAATTTGGTCAATTATAATTCTTTGGTCCACCAAATATGATTTTGCTTAATTCTTTGTTTTCATGTAGCAAAATTTTTATCCTAAACATAAGATTTGATGGCTACAATATTATGCTATTTCTAAACATGCAACCATTATGTAATAATAATGTTAATCACATCTAATACAACTCAGTACCAGTCAATTCCATGGACCAAACATGCTTAGGGATAACTCCGAATCCATGGTGCTATTTGGACTCCTCATGGAACTTTTTCAAATTTACAAGATATAAAAATAAAAATAATTTTTAATAAATTGAAAATAATTTGATTGATAAAAAAAATAAAATTACAATCTTTTAAATAGTGAAGTTAAACTTAGGATGGAGTTTTAAACTTAAGCTCCATAAAAACGTGACTTACTATAAGTAATAAACTTATTATTTATAGACGATTATAATTCCTATTAGACTTTAAGGTTTTCAGCTAAAAGATAGTATTCAATTTGGCCTAACCACGATATTCTTTAAATTTTTCTAAGCTTTTTTAATGCTGGGCATGACTCCTAGTCCTCAAAAGATCAAAAGTTATAATGCAATTAGAACTTATTTATAGTAAAAACGAAAGTAAAATGATCTTTCTACTATGGATCCAATGGAATCTCGCAAATCCAATGTGAGCAAACTGGCACAGTGGGGGTTGGTTGGCTAAAATAGTTTCTCTTACCTCAGAGTCATATATAATATATTGAAAAACTCATTCCAAACTTATGAGATACACTCTTTTAAGGTTGTGATAGTCCTCATCACTTCCGCTTCCGATCTAACCTTCTCTAGTCCATCTTAGCCATGAAAGTGTCTGCAGCCGTCCATCTTGATCTTAGATGGTATTGATTTTTGGGTCCCTGTCCGAATGAGCCAAGTCAAAGTCAAATCTAATGGAAAAACCAATTTCCTTGTAATTAAGGTGAAGTCGTTTTCACTGAATCATTTTTCAATTTTGATTGTTTGAAAACCGAACATAAGTGCAACTTGTGAGAAAGATGAGTCCCGCCATTTTTCAAAGTGGTGGTGGACCCAAATCCTCTGCAACAATGGCCCATCGAGGAGTGCAACATTCGAGCTCTATGATCCCTCTTTGAAGTTTTTGTGACATCTGCTCCGTCCATCAGTTATGACACTTAAATTTATGACTGAGTTTTGAAAATTAGACTGATCTAAAGCTCTGATGAGCCACACCATAGGGAACAGTGGGGATGGGGATGCCCACGGTAGAAACCTTTCTGAGGCCAAACTGTTGTTTATATGCAATCGAATCCGTTAATCAGACGATCCACACCAGGATGAAGAGAAATCCCAAACTCCAGCCTGAGAGCTAACCCAGATCGGCCAAACATAGTGAAGTTAGAGGTTTTATGCATGATCTTACATTATCCACGTTTGTAGACCTCTTAAGTTTTGGGTAGATCTGATTTATTCTAGGTAAAGTTAAGATAACGGTAGTGAAATTGATGAACGGAGTGGATACTAGACCCAAATGAAGGTGGACCCCACACAAAAATTGCTGGAGAGGATTCGGGTCTGACACTGAGTGGAGAAGCGGGCTTGGGCAGTCGTGTTGACTGGCTCCTTGGTCCACCAAATATGATTTTGCTTAATTCTTTGTTTTCATGTAGCAAAATTTTTATCCTAAACATAAGATTTGATGGCTACAATATTATGCTATTTCTAAACATGCAACCATTATGTAATAATAATGTTAATCACATCTAATACAACTCAGTACCAGTCAATTCCATAGACCAAACATGCTTAGGGATAACTCCGAATCCATGGTGCTATTTGGACTCCTCATGGAACTTTTTCAAATTTACAAGATATAAAAATAAAAATAATTTTTAATAAATTGAAAATAATTTGATTGATAAAAAAAATAAAATTACAATCTTTTAAATAGTGAAGTTAAACTTAGGATGGAGCTTTAAACTTAAGCTCCGTAAAAATGTGACTTACTATAAGTAATAAACTTATTATTTATAGATGATCATGATTCCTATTAGACTTTAAGATTTTCAGTTAAAATATAGTATTCAATTTGGCCTAACCACAATATTCTTTTAAATTTTCTAAGCTCTTTTGATGTTGTGTACGACTCCTTAAGACCTCAAAAGATCAAAAGTTATAATGGAATTAGAACTTATTTATAGCAGAAATGAAAGTAAAATGATCTTTCCATTGTGAATCCAATGGAATCTCGCAAATCCAGCGTAAGCAACCCGGCATAATAGGGTTGGTTGGCCAAAGTAGTTTCTCATACTTGAAAATCATATATGACACGTTGAAAAAGTCACTCCAGCTTGTGAGATACAACTGTTTTAAGGTTGTGATAGTCCTGATCACTTTGGCCTCCAATAGTCTTCTCCGGTCCATCTTAGCCATGAAAATGTCCGCAGCCCGCTTTAAATCACCATCATTAATTTATGTTTGAAAGTGATCTTGATAATGACTAACAGAGGCCGAATTAAGAGTATTTTGATCAATCCTGACCGTTGAGCTACAACATCATGGATGGGTCAATCACCAACGTCCGAAACATCCGCATTTTCTAACCAAATATCCAAACACTGCTTCTTTTTTCTTTTCTCAATTTGGAACGTTTCCGTAATCTTTTCTTGACCATCCAGCCAAGAGGGTGATAGATGGGATAGTTATGAATTTCCTATGGGCGTGGTTTGAGCGGTTATACGATTGCATCAATTAAATGATGGTGTCCAACACCTTCAAAGGGAAACAGGTTTTAAACGTGAATGGATGAGAGAGGAAAGATGAAACTGACAAGCTGTTTTCAACAGTGTACATGGCTACTAATTCTGACAGGTAGGGTCTAGGTTCAGTAATCGAGGCCATTGGTTTATTGAATGGACCATGCCTCAAAAATATTCTAGATGCAACCATATTATCTTCTTTATTAATTGTGAGATTTAGTAGTTATTAATAAGGGAGAAAGACACTGACAAGGGTTGTTGGGATAGACAATCCAGATCGTCCAAATTGTTGACTCAGTTGTGGATAGGGTTTAACAGAAAATTTTTACCATGCAGTTTATGGTAATCATCTGATTTGCTCCTAGAATTTATAAAATTAAAAAAAAAAAAAAAAAAAACTAGTTATTTTGGTTTTAGATTTTAACTATTTATTTGCATTGGTTGGATGGTTAGGATCACTTGATCATGGTTATTTTAAAGACATTTTCTTTCCACGATGTGTGCCATGATTGTAATGGGAAATGATTCAGTGCAAATGTTTTCATTGAAATAAGCAATGAAAACATTCCAATGAATCATTTATGGACCTCACTATATAATGTATGGATGACATCTAATCTAACCATCTGATCCATTGACCCTATTTACCACATGGGTCAAAAAATCATGCCGATCCGTTACTCAGGTGCAACACGATAGGAAAACGATTGAGGGCAACAGTCCACCATTGATTTTATGAAGGGAGTAGTATATTGTTTGTATATATGCCATTCAGCCCATTCACATGAAGCATTTGCCTTAGGAGAAGGGATAGCCGTCCATCTCGATTTTAGATGGTATTGATTTTTGGGTCCCTGTCCGAAGGAGCCAAGTCAAAGTCAAATCTAGTGGAAAAACCAATTTCCTTGTAATTAAGGTGAAGTCGTTTTCAGTGAATCATTTTTCCAAATTTGATTGTTTGTTTGAAAACCGAACATAAGTGCAACTTGTGAGAAAGATGATTCCCGCCATTTTTCAAAGTGGTGGTGGACCCAAATCCTCTGCAACAATAGCCCATCGAGGAGTGCAACATTCGAGCTCTATGGTCCCTCTTTGAAGTTTTTGTGACATCTGCTCCGTCCATCAGTTATGACACTTAAATTTATGACTGATTTTTGAAAATTAGACTGATCTAGAGCTCTGATGAGCCACACCATAGGGAAAAGTGGGGATGGGGATGGGGATGCCCACGGTAGAAACCTTTCTGAGGCCAAACTGTTGTTTATATGCAATCGAATCCGCTAATCAGACGGTCAAAACCAGGATGAAGAGAAATCCCAAAATCCAGCCTGAGAACTAACCCAGATCGGCCAAAGATAGTGAAGTTAGACGTTTTATGCATGATTTTACATTATCCACGTTTGTAGACCTCTTAAGTTTTGGGTAGATCTGATTTATTCTAGGTAAAGTTAAGATAACGGTAGTGAAATTGATGAACGGAGTGGATACTAGACCCAAATGAAGGTGGACCCCACACAAAAATTGCTGGAGAGGATTCGGGTCTGACACTGAGTGGAGAAGCGGGCTTGGGCAGTCGTGTTGACTGGCTCCTTGGTCCACCAAATATGATTTTGCTTAATCGGTTGTTTTCATGTAGTAAAAATTTTATCCCAAACATGGGATTTGATGGCTACAATATCATGCTATTTCCAGATATGCAACCATTGTGTAATAATGATGTTAATCACATCTAATACAATTCAATACCAGTCAATTCCATGGACCAAACATGCGTAGGGATAACTCCGAATCGATGGTGCTATTTGGACTCCTCATGGAATTTTTTCAAATTTACAAGATATAAAAATAAAAATAAATTTTAATAAATTGAAAATAATTTGATTGATAAAAAAGTACAATTACAATCTTTTAATTAGTGAAGTTAAACTTAGGATGGTTTTAAACTTAAGCTCCGTAAAAATATGACTTACTATAAGTAATAAACTTATTATTTATAGACGATCATGATTCCTATTAAACTTTATGATTTTCAGCTAAAAAATAGAATTCAATTTGGCCTAACCACAATATTCTTTTAAATATTCTAAGCTCTTTTGATGTTGTACACGACTCCTTAAGACCTCAAAAGATCAAAAGTTATAATGGAATTAGAACTTATTTATAGCAAAAATGAAAGTTAAATGACCTTTCCATTGTGAATCCAATGGAATCTCGACAAATCCAGCGTAAGCAACCCGGCATAATAGGGCTGGTTGGCCAAAGTAGCATCTCATACTTGAAAATCATATATGATGCGTTGAAAAAGTCACTCCACCTTGTGAGATACAGCTGTTTTATGGTTGTGATAGTCCTGATCACTTTGGCTTCCGATAGTGTCTTCTCCGGTCCATCTTAGCCATGAAAGTGTCCGCAGCCCGCTTTAAATCACCATCATTACATTATGTTCGAAAGTGATCTTGATAATGACTAACAGAGGCCGAATTAAGAGTATTTTGATCAATCCTGACCGTTGAGCTACAACATCATGGATGGGTCAATCACCAACGTCCGAAACATCGGCATTTTCTAACCAAACATCCAAACGCTGCTTCTTTTTTCTTTTCTCAATTTGGAACGTTTCCGTAATCTTTTCTTGACCATCCAGACAAGAGGGTGATAGATGGGATAGTTATGAATTTCCTATGGGCGTGATTTGAGCGGTTATACGATTGCATCAATTAAATGATGGTGTCCAACACCTTCAAAGGGAAACAGGTTTTAAACGTGAATGGATGAGAGAGGAAAGATGAAACTGACAAGCTGTTTTCAACAGTGTACATGGCTACTAATTCTGACAGGTAGGGTCTAGGTTCAGTAATCGAGGCCATTGGTTTATTGAATGGACCATGCCTCAAAAATATTCTAGATGCAACCATATTATCTTCTTTATTATTTGTGAGATTTAGTAGTTATTAATAAGGGAGAAAGACACTGACAAGGGTTGTTGGGATAGACAATCCAGACCGTCCAAATTGTTGACTCAGTTGTGGATAGGGTGTAACAGAAAATTTTTACCATGCAGTTTATGGTAATCATCTGATTTGCTCCTAGAATTTATAAAAAAAAATTAAAAAAAAAAAACTAGTTATTTTGGTTTTAGATTTTAACTATCTATTTGCATTGGTTGGATGGTTAGGATCACTTGATCATGGTTATTTTAAAGACATTTTCTTTCCAAGGTGTGTGCCATGATTTTAATGGGAAATGATTCAGTGCAAATGTTTTCATTGAAATAAGCAATGAAAACATTCCAATGAATCATTTATGGACCTCACTATATAATGTATGGATGACATCTAATCTAACCATCTGATCCATTGACCCTATTTACCACGTGGATCAAAAAATCATGCCGATCCGTTACTCAGGTGCAACACCATCGATAGGAAAACGATTGAGGGCAAAAGTCCACCATTGATTTTATGAAGGGAGTAGTATATTGTTTGTATATATGCCATTAGCCCATTCACATGAAGCATTTGCCTTAGGAGAAGGGATAGCCGTCCATCTCGATTTTAGATGGTATTGATTTTTGGGTCCCTGTCCGAACGAACCAAGTCAAAGTCAAATCTAATGGAAAAACCAATTTCCTTGTAATTAAGGTGAAGTCGTTTTCAGTGAATCATTTTTCCAATTTTGATTGTTTGTTTGAAAACCGAACATAAGTGCAACTTGTGAGAAAGATGAGTCCCGCCATTTTTCAAAGTGGTGGTGGACCCAAATCCTCTGCAACAATGGCCCATCGAGGAGTGCAACATTCGAGCTCTATTGTCCCTCTTTGAAGTTTTTGTGACATCTGCTCCGTCCATCAGTTATGACACTTAAATTTATGACTGGGTTTTGCAAATTAGACTGATCTAAAGCTCTGATGAGCCACACCATAGGGAAGAGTGGGGATGAGGATGCCCACGGTAGAAACCTTTCTGAGGCCAAACTGTTGTTTATATGCAATCGAATCCGTTAATCAGACGATCCAAACCAGGATGAAGAGAAATCCCAAAATCCAGCCTGAGAGCTAACCCAGATCGGCCAAACATAGTGAAGTTAGAGGTTTTATGCATGATTTTACATTATCCACGTGTGTAGACCTCTTAAGTTTTGGGTAGATCAGATTTTTTCTAGGTAAAGTTAAGATAACGGTAGTGAAACTGATGAACGGAGTCGATACTAGACCCAAATGCATGTGGGCCCCACACAAAAATTGCTGGAGAGGATTCGGGTCTGACACTGAGTGGAGAAGCGGGCCCGGCCAGTCGTGTTGACTGGATCCACCGCCATACGTACGCATCTTATCTCTAGAAATCTTTTGTGATGTTATGGGGTACACATGGTCATGCATTCGTAATAATTGTAGCCGCATGTGGGGATGGGCCCACCCTTGCTATTTTCATAACATATCTCCACAGTAGCATGCATATCACTAGATATAAAATTTTAATAAATATACGTAGGTACGCTTTATGAGATACCTCGTTTCAAAACTTCATGAATTTGGACTGCTGCCCATTTATTTTTAACCGTCAAGTTTATGACCAGTAACTGGATGGTTTGGATCTTCCGATTACTATTTTTTTTTTTTTGTTATGCTCTATCATCCATCATTCTAAACAGTTTGGGTTTTGGTACTTGTATCCAACGTGTATGGTGGATGACTGGCAACCATACCAACGGCTCAGATATTCAACATGAGGGACATATATATGCAGGAAAGAGAACGTTGTATTTGAATATGTTACGTGTTGATTGTACCGTTTGGGCCTAGAAATAGAAAAAGGAAAAGAAAAAGTCAAAGGAGGAGGACTTGAAGCTAGTTGTGGTCCATGTTTATTCTGTAAGACATCAACATAAGGTCTTTTATATTGAAAACAAAACAAAATATGTCCGTTCGTTAGAATATCTATGCATATATGATGTGTAAATGGGTTCTCCTACACGTGAAGCTTAAAAAATTATTATTATATATTTTAAATAATCAATGCTTTTATATATATATATATATATATATATATATATATATATATATATATATATATATATATGTGTGTGTGTGTGTGTGTGTGTGTGTGTGTGTGTGAAAAGGTACTATGCACTCAACCTCACGATTAGCTCCTCTGAGGTCGAGCTGTGTGGACCCCACCATGATGCATGTCGACCATTAACACCGTGCATTTGATGGGTACCCTCTAAATTATGGGATATCCCAAAAAGCAGTCATATACGGGACTCAGGTGGGCCATACCATCTAAAATCATGTGAAACACCGCTAAAACATATAAAAGCACTTTGTGGGGCCCACATGAGTTTTGAATACTGTTGAAACTTGGTCTGAACCTCATGAAAGTGGGACACACATAATGGATGGGCTCGATTTTCAAACCACATCTCGGTGGGCCCAAAAAACTGATTATAAATGTTTTAATGGTGCACGGCCCCTCCCCACTTCTGTATGTGGTGTGGCCCACAAAAGTCACGGATTGACTTGAGTTTTGACATTTAGGCCCAATATGAAATGGTGCATCTGACTGATGGGTTAGATGTTCGAAACGCATCACGGTGGGGCCCACACAGGTCAACCTCATGGGACGGACTCGTGAGGTCGAGCGCATAGTACCTTTTCCCATATATATATATATATATATACACATGACTACTGGGAACCGACTAGGACCCAACTAGACCCGAATTTAACTGGGTCCACATAACCTGAACCTGAACCTGACCCGCTTTCTTAACGAGTTCAATAGACGGGACCTGGACCCCTTGGAAAAAAGAGAGATTCTGAAACGCATAGGGATTGTCTACCAGGTTTAGAGCCTGTCTCCACGCACCCTCGTAAGGGACACCACTAAACCAGGGACTGATTCAATTCTTAGGTGGGCATCCCGTAAAATTACACCTAAAACCTCTAAGTTGATGTGGTTTGGCCCACCTGAGTTTCATTCTGATGATGGGCTGGATGGCATGTAAATACCATTGGAGGGCCATAAAAACTAATGGTGGATGTCCCAGACTATCATGGTTTTAAAATTTCATGATGAGCTTTTTTTTTTTAGCCAACCACCCCAGCAAGAGTAAGGATCCTTTCATGATGAGCTTGAGGCACCTTAATTTTTATTTTTTTTTTACACGCGCATTCACATCCACAGACTTACATTATAAAGAGATTTAATCACACTAGACACTTAAACCCATGATCTTGTGTTGAAACTCTTGAGTAAATCATTGAGGCATGAGTAAAGACACAAGGTACCCCTACTTGTCGAATGGGTAGGCCATATGAAAGTCCAAATATGTATTTGGTGAAGCTGTGACTATGGGACCAACTTGATTTATATTTTGCATATCTATATTGTCCATTCATTTAGCCAGCTCATTTTAGGGTATGATCTTAAAATAAAGTAAATTCTAAATATCAATTGAGCCATACCACAAGAAATAATGATGATTGAGCACTTACTGTTAAAAACTTCCAAAAGTCCAGTGTAATGTTTATTACCATCTAACATGTTAATAAGGTCGCATGGACCTATATGAAGGGAAAACCAAAAAATATAATCTTGATCCAAAGCTTCAATGGTCTAGAGGAAGTTTTTAATGGTGGGTATTCAATAACCACTGTTTCCATGGTGTGGTCCACTTGAGATTTGTACCAGCTTCACTTTAGGGTCATGCCCAAAAATAAGCTGGTGAAACGGATGGACTGAATGGATATACAACACATATATCAAAGGTGAGCCCATGCTTAATGGCTTCACCAAACCCCGTGACAAAAGTTCCACCCACATGGGTCTAGGTGAGGACAAGTTCACCAACCGCGTGAGGAAAGGTCTACCCACATGGCTCTAGGTCAGGACAAGCATCCGAGGGAGTGACCTTTTTTCGTTAGCGCTGTTCTTGCGGAGGGAAAGTTCAGCTGCCGACATACTGCTTTGGGAGCAAAATCTAAGCTATTAACTGGATTCTTTTTTTCTTTTTAAAGGATAATCCTAACCATCCGACTGACAGCAGCCCCACTCTCACTTCCCAAGATACGCATATATCCGGAAGCGGATTGCGTGGCGGGAGACACTTCCCAAGAGCATTTGACATACACATGTATGTGTTATATGCAAACTGTCCATCCATGGTCTACCGTTGATTGTTGGACCAGAATTCCTCTTTTCTTTTCTATGCTTTGGATTTGTTACAAGTTGATTTTAAGGAAGACTTTTCCCACGTTGCAAGTCTCACATCTTGAGTTATGCACAAAAGAGAGTAGGGGTGTGGGGTAAAATCTGAACTAACCATTTCCAACTGTTCTCCTCAAACCGGATCGTTTGCACGTTAGAAGCGAATTGGAACCAGACCGTAAAAATTCAGTTCAGTTTCAGTTCAGTTCTACGATTTTGGGCTTTTTATATTCCAGCTCAATTGCATGTTTTTTTTTTTTGTAGTACAACCTAAATTCTTCTACCGAAAATTTTCACATAATTCGTGTTCCTAAAATAATTTTGCAGCCAATGTCTATTCATGGTGTGATCCATTTGATGAATGGTCTAGTTTTTATATTTTTTTAAAAAAAATTCAAATATTTATTGACCAAGGGATTCGATTTCAGGTTCGGTTATACAATCTGGTTCACAGATCGGCTGTAAAACTGAACCAAACTATTCAGTTAGTTGATTTTCAAAAACGGAACTGGAACCGGTGCACTTCAAAACCGGACCAAACGGTGTGGTCTAGTCAGTTCCAATCCGGTTTACCGGTTCGTGTGCACCCCTAAAAGAGAGCATGAAAGTGTTATTTGTTGTCAGAAATCTTAAATCTTCTGACTTTTGGGTTGCTCGACCAGTCGTAGGTCAGCCTTGACCGATCGAGGAAGCTGCTCGACTAGTCGAGCACCTCACGACTCAAAAGTCCAGCAAGCTCATGACTTCGGGGTCCAAGGTTCACAACCGGTCGAAGGGATGTCTCGACTGGTCGTAGGGGTCCTACGACCAGTCATAGCCTCGGCTCGACTAGTCGTAGTTACACAGATTCGTATCCGAATCTGATGCGGACTGCGAAAATTGGAGTCAGTCTTTCACAAGGTGCGAAAGGAAGTTGCCTAAACTATAAATAGGAGTCCCTAGAGCTTTTCTAAAAAGATGAGAAATAATTTTAAAGCTTTCTAAAGGGGTTCCAGGGAATTCAAAGGGTGTATCAAGGGTGAGATTTAAGGTTGTTCGAATCGGGTAAGTCTTCTCTCTTGTAAGTTTCTTTTCATAGTAGATTTCTATGGCTTTGTGCCGTGGTTTTTTCCCGCAAGAGTTTTCCACGTTAAAACTTTGTGTTCTTCTGTGATTGCTTGTTACTATTGAATTTCTATCCTAGATCTAGATCTGTGTGATTTCGAAGCACAAATCCCCAACAAGTGGTATCAGAGCAATTGTTGGGGCACAGTTCTGAATCTGCAGGATTAGTAATATTGTGAAACGACAAGTTTAATATTAAGAAGTACTTGGGCAAAAATAATTTTGAGTTATGGAAGGTTAAGATGATTAGCTTGTTAACCAAGCAAGGCGAGATTAAGGCTCTTGAGGAGCGAAAATCTACCATGAAAGATGATGAATGGGAAAACCTTTATAGCAATGCTTTAGCCTCTATCCGTTTATGTCTCACGGATGAGGTTCTCTATAATGTTTTGAGGGAGAAAATTGTGGCTGGCTTGTGAGCGAAGTTAAAAAACATCTATGCAAAGAAGTCCTCTGAAAATCGCCTGCACTTGAAGCTATAATGTTATACCTTCAAGATGACAGAGGGTGGAGATCTAGAAGCCCATATCAGCAACTTTAATAAATTGATGTGCAAATTGCTGGATATGGAGGAAGTGGTTAAAGATGAGGAACAGGCATGTATATTGTTGAATTCTCTTCCTGCATCATATGAGTCTTTCAGGGACACGATGTGTACTGCAAATAAAACCCTAAGTGTTGACACCGTTATCTCAGCCCTTCAAGGAAAGGCTATAAGACAGTTAAACGGTGACATGAGGGAATCTTCCGATGCACTGATTACAAGGGGCAAAGATTCTGAGAGAGGTACAGGATCCTCAAGACTTATATCCAGATCTAAGGGCAAGGGCAAAGGAAACTTAAAGTATTGAAATTGTGGGTTGTCTGGACACATGAAGAAAGATTGTAGAAATCCTAAAACGAAGAAAGAAAATTCAACGGCTTCTTCCAAGGAGGCCAATGTGGTCACATCTGATAAAGAATCAAGTGGTGGTGATGTTCTGTCTGTTTCCATGATTGGTCACTTACACGACAATCATAAAGACGAGTGGATACTTGACATAGGAGCATCTTATCACATGACTCCTCATCGGAGTTGGTTCGCCAGTTACAAGGAATGCGATAGTGGACAGGTTTTTATGGGCAATGACAATGCCTGTAATGTTGTGGGTATTGGCACAGTGAGTATCAAGATGTTTGATGGGATGGAGCGTACCTTGACTGACGTCAGGCATGTTCCTGATATGAAGAAAAGTCTGATTTCTCTCGGTGCACTCGAGGCTATAGGGTGCAAGTTCACTGGTATTGATGGTGTCCTTAAAGTTTCAAAAGGGACACTCGTGGTTATGAGAGCGCAGAGGCATGGAAACCTTTACAGGTTGATTGGGAGCACTTCGGCAGGTGGAGTGGCAGCAGCTATTGCAGACTCCACATCTCTACGTATGTGGCATGCTCGTCTGGGCTACATGAGCGAGCGGGGCATGAAAGTGCTTTCTGATCGGTGTTTGATTTCAGTTTTTAAAAATTCTGATTTAGATATATGCGAGCATTGTATATATGGTAAACAATCTAGACTGTCTTTTAAATCTGAAAAACATGTTTGTAAGGGAGTGCTTGATTATGTGCACTCTGACGTATGGGGGCTATCGCCAGAAGTTTTCATTTAAGGGTCGTCATGGTTTGTTTCATTCATTGACGACTACTCCAGAAAAGTTTGGGTTTACTTCATGAAACGTAAATCCGAAGTTTTCACCATATTCAAACAATGGAAGGCAATGGTGAAAAAACAGTCAGAGCGAAAAATAAAGGTTTTAAGGACTGACAATGGTGGAGAATTCACTTCCACTGAGTTTAATGAATATTGCAAGGATAAAGGGATCATTAGGCACAACATAGTGAGCCACACGCCCGAGCAAAACGGTCTGGCTGAACAAATGAATCGAACTCTCTTAGAAAGGGCCAAATGCATGCTAAGAAATGCTGTGTTGGGCAAGGACCTATGGACTGAGGCCGTTAACACAGCTTGTTATTTGGTGAACCGTTCTCCTTCAACGACAATTGAATGTAAAATTCCAGAGGAAGTATGAAGCAGTCAGAAACTTGACTACTCAGATCTACGCATATTTGGTTGTGAGGCTTACTCTCATGTACCGTCAGTTGAGAGAGATAAGCTAGACCATAGGGCCAAAAAGTATATCTTTGTTGGCTATGGCATTGGTGTGAAAGGTTACAGGTTATTTTACAAGTCACATGCAAGGTCATCACTAGCCGTGACGTCAGATTCGATGAAAGCTCCCTATTTCGCAAGAATGATCAAAAGGAGCAAGAGGAACCAGAAAATGTGATTGTAGATGTCCAGATTGATACAGATGATACACAGGCAGAGACAGATGCGAAGACAGAGGTACAGGGTCAGGTGGAGCAGCCACCTGTGAGAAGGAACCCATCGCGTGATCACAGGTTACCGGCAAGATACAGGGACGCCTCTAATATTGCATATGCCCTCATTACAGATGAGGGGGACCCGTCTACTATTCAGGAGGCTCTTGATGAGCCTGATGCAGAAAAGTGGAAGGCGGCGATGGATGATGAGATGGACTCGTTACACAAAAATCACACATGGGAGCTGGTGGAGCTTCCTGTGGGTCGAAAAGCGATCGGATGCAAGTGGTTATTCAAAAGGAAACATGATAGATACAAAGCAAGGTTGGTAGCGAAGGGTTATACTCAGAGAGAAGGAATCGACTTCATAGAGGTATTCGCGCCGGTGGTTAAACAGGTATCTATCAGATTCGTGTTGGCGCTGGTTGCCCAATACAATCTCGAGTTAGAACAGATGGATGTGAAGACTGCATTCCTGGATGGAAAATTGGAAGAGCAGATCTACATAAAGCAACCAGAGGGCTACGAAGTTAAAGGGGCAGAGAAAAAGGTTTACAGGTTAATGAGGTCGTTGTACGGCCTGAAACAATCGCCTAGGCAGTGGTATAAAAAATTTGATTCTTTCATGGTGAGTCAAAAATTTACTCAGAGTGAATACGATCACTGTGTCTATTACAAGACACTAAGTGATAGAAAATTCATCATCCTAGTACTGTATGTTGATGATATGTTGATCGCCTGTCATGATATGTCTAAAATCAACGTACTGAAGACTCAGTTATTAGGGACATTCGAGATGAAAGATCTGGGGGCTGCAAAGAGGGTTCTCGGCATAGATATTCATAGAGACAGGAAGAGGAGTAGGCTTTGGTTGTCACAGGCAGAATACCTTGAAAAGGTATTGATCAAGTATGGGATGGACCAGGCAAAGTCGGTAAGCGTTCCCCATGCGGCTCACTTCAAGCTTTCCTCAGAACAATGTCCTAAATTCAATGAGGAAAAGCAGGATATGTCTCATGTGCCCTATTCGAATGCGGTTGACAGTTTAATGTATGTCATGATCTGTACGAGATCGGATATTTCACAGGCAGTTGGTGTTGTGAGCAGATACATGTCAAACCCCGGCAAACAACATTGGGAGGCGGTGAAATGGCTACTTCGATACATTCGAAGTACGAAAGACTACGTCTTAACTTTTAAGAAAACAAGGACAAAGTTGGTAGGGTATGTGGATTTTGACTACGCAGGCAGTATAGATTCCAGGAAGTCTACTTCAGGATACTCGTTTGTACTATCGGGTAGAACAATCAGTTGGATGTCGAAGCTTCAGTCCGTAGTGGCTCTTTCCACGACCGAAGCAGAATATATGGCAGTGAAGGAAGTGTTTAAAGAAGGTGTTTGGCTCAGAGGCATGATAAATCAGTTAGGACTTCAGCAGGAGGCCATGCCGGTTAATTGTGATAGTGAGAGCGCTATCAATTTAGCTAAAAATTCTGTTTATCACTCATATATAAACACATTGATGTTCGTCACCACTTCATCCGACAGGTGCTTGAGGAAGGAGGCGTCACATTGGAAAATATTCACACCAGCGTGAATCCAGCAGACATGCTCACCAAAGTCGTTCCTACAGAGAAGTTCAAGTTCTGTGCAACTTCTCTGGGCTTGGCGATAGCGTAAAAGAAGGACGAAGTGTGCACGAGAAGCGTTGATTGAAGCTATGATGCAAGGAAGTGAGTTCAAGGAGCTACACGATTGAAGATTGAAGACTTGGTGGAGATTGTTGTTAGAAGTCTTAAATCTTCTGACTTTTGGGTTACTCGATCGGTCGTAGGTCAGCCTCGACCAGTCGAGGAAGCTGCTCGACTAGTCGAGCACCTCACGACTCAAAGTCTAGCGAGCTCATGACTTCAGGGTCCGAGGTTCATGACCGGTTGAAGGGATGTCTCGACTGGTCGTAGGGGTCCTACGACCAGTCATAGCCTAGGCTCGACTAGTCGTAGTTACGCAGATTTGTTTTCGAATCTGATGCGGACTGCGGAAATTAGAGTCAGTCTTTCGCAAGGTGCGAAAGGAAGTTGTCTAAACTATAAATAAGAGTCCCTAGGGCTTTTCTAAAAAGAGGAGAAATAATTCTAAAGCTTTCTAAAGAGGTTCTAGGGAATTCAAATGGTGTATCAAGGGAGAGATTCAAGGTTGTTCGAATCGAGTAAGTCCTTTCTCTTGTAAGTTTCTTTTCATAGTAGATTTCTGTCACTTTGTGCTATGGTTTTTTCCCACAAGCGTTTTCCATGTTAAAACTTTGTGTTCTTCTGTGATTGCTTATTACTATTGAATTGTTATCCTAGATCTAGATCTATGTGATTCCGAAGCACAAATCCCCAACATTATTGTTATGGTAACGAATTTCGGCTATGTTGGGGGCCCACAATAGTATGTATGTACAGAATCCAGGCGCTTGTAGGTGGTCTGTTCTCGTACCTTGCAAGGGATACAACATCACACCTTTCAGGCAATCCTACCACGGCGCAGTGTAAAATGGGGCCAAAAATCTTTTTATTGACGATCATGGTCCACGAGGAATTGGATCTGTGAGGTTTCACAAAGGGTATAATGCATTCAATCCATGTGGATGACAAGTGCTCTTTTTTTCCTAACCCTCCATTTGGTTTTAATTTGCTTTAGATGTTAACTTAGTTTCAGGGTATTTTGGTGTTTTTCTACCTTTTATTAGTTTTGAATGATTGGAATTTATAAGTTATGGAAGATGATGATGAGCTTATATTTACTAAGGTTAGATGTTTATATAAAGGCCATCTTTATATTTTTATTGGTGGTTTTTAATTAATGAATTGATTTTTGACTTTCGGCTTGGAGGTTTTCCTCTTCTTAATCCCAGCCGCATGCAAACTCAATTAGATCCTGCTTTGGAAATTCCTCCATCTTCAATTCTATTAGAAGGAAGGAAAGAGAACTCATCACTTCCAATTGTTTGTACAGTGCAGCCCATTAATTTTTATGTTGTTAGCTTAAAATTTGGTCGTTCGTATGTGTGTATTGTGTCGGGAGTGCTACGCTCTTTTACAACTTAATCTAACCCAAACGTTTATGATTGTGTCAAGATATAAAAGAGATTGTGGGCGGTCATCAATGACCTAGAATTGAAGTAATTCCGCTGTCTATTCAACTACCTGTATGCACAATCAAACAATTTAAGTGGGTGTACTAACAAGCTAACAAAAAAAAAAAAAAAACAATTTATAAATGGGAGAGTTTGTTTTTTCAACGAGTTCTTTTTACCTTTTGGTCAAAATAACTTTTTCTCACCATGATCACATAGATAATCCAATTTATACAATGTGAGAGTAGAAGGAACTTGATTTTATTAATCAAGATAAAAGTAAAAATTATGAAAGTATTACTTGGCGATCCAACATTTGTGGCATAAATGGTGGGGCTTTAGATCTAAGTCTTCCTTCATCCAATGACATGGGCGTAGATAGGGAATTATATTACCAATGAGATAAAAGGGTCTTCCTTACAATTTAGCGCTGGCATAGATGGAAGGAAATTATATTACTCCTAGTGTAGGTCAGTCCAACGTAGCAATATAGACATGGAATTACATTATATTGATCAAGGTGCCTTCAATTTGGTGAAATTCAAGGTCTTCAATTGACCGACAACTTGGTTGATCGATCAAGAAAACCCCGAATAACTCCATTTAGTCTTTGGATAGTTTTGGACATGTTCGATCGATCGAACATTAGGGCTTGATCAATCGAGACAATTTAGAAAAACCAAGTTACGTCTTTGGATACTTTTATGCATGTTCGATCGAATCAACATGTGGCATCAATCAATCGAAGGTCATTAATCGGATTAGATCGATTGAAGGTCCGATCGACGGCACACGTAACTTTTGTGTAAGTGTGCGGTTTTGTTTCGAATTTTGGAATTGGGTTATATAAACCTTGTTATATGCAGGATTATGGCATTCTAACGTTGTACTAGAGAGAACTAGAGTTTTGAGAAGATGAATTCATCTTTGGAGACTTGGGTTTCAAATCTACAAGTTGTCCATCTCTTGTAATTTTTATCCATAATGAATTGTTTGTCGCTTGGTGCCATGGTTTTTTTTCCCAAGGATTTTTCCACACAAATCATTGTGTTTCTATATGATTGCTTGAATTTCATTTCTCTATTTGCATGTTTGATTCATTCTAAGGTTGCTTCCATGCCTTACGTGTGGCAGTTGCGTACGACGAGTGGTATCAGAGCGTAGGTTTTACGTTGCACTATTTATATCGAATATGAGACATGGGTTTGAAGTGATCAAATATGAAGTTCAAGATAGAAAAGCTAGCAAAGGGAGTTGCATGCTCTCATTAGAAAAGTGAGACGTCCCGAAACTATGAAGGAAGAGGATTAAGATAACCTAGATTAGAGTGTTATTAGCACAATTCAATTGTGCTTGGCCGATGATGTCTTTTATAATGTTATTTTTGAGATGAATATCGCAGGCTAGGGCTGAAAGTTGTGCGGGTTCAACCCGACTGACCCATGATCGACCTGGCATTGGGTTGGGCTTGGGCAGGATGTATCGGGTTAGGTCTTAAGCTTGGGCTATATAAACACCGACCCGATAAAAGTTGGGTTGGGCTTGGGTTGAGGTCTCGGGTTGCCCGACCCAACCCAAACTTGATGGATATATAAGTTATAAATTATAATTGAGTGTGGATTGTCTATGTTGAAGGCACTGGAAATTCTAATGCCGTTGGGTCTCATTGGTCCACGCCATTTTCGATGACTCAAGCTAATAAGATATGCCACATTTCTCTCTCCCAAATATATAATGTAGCTTGTTTGTTTAGAAAAAACTGAAGTTCTTTACGATAAATAACCACATATGTAATTAATAAAATCATAGGTATAAAAAATAAGGCATGTATTGAAATATAATAGACTAATGTAATAGCGAAAATATTAGCATGTATCCACTCGACCAACCCGACCAACGTGACCGAGCCCGCTTAGGTTGGGCTTGGGTCGGGAATTCCCAACCCAGGGTTGGGTTGGGTTAGGGTTGAGGTATAGGAACCTTAGGTTGGGCTAGGGTTGAGCACCAACCCGACCCAACCCACCTGACTTTCAGCCCTACCGCAGGCTTATGGGCAAGGTTGGAGAGCATCCATATGACGAAGTCGCTCTCCAATTGCTTATATCTAAAGAGACAGTAGTTGTACACTCTGAAGATGGAGGAAGGGTGGGATCTCTTTGAATACATCAACACTTTTAACAAATTAATTTGCAAACCAACAAGCATGAATGTGAAGATCGATGAAGAAGACAAAGCCCTAATGTTGTTGAAGTCGCTTTCATATTCTTATGAGAATTTAGTAGATACTCTGTGTCATGGTAGAGATACCTTAAATATCAATATTACAATCTCTGCCCTTCAGTCAAAGTCGCGGTGAAGGAATAACAGTGGAGAATGTATTTCTATAGAGGCATTGGTTGCGAGGGGGAGACAGTCTGAACGAGAGAAGGATAACTTTTGGAAAGAGCCAGAAGTATACTAAATAATGATGGGTTAGGCAAGGAGCTATGGGCTAAGACGGTCAATACAACATGCTATTTAGTGAATCATTTACTATCTACGCAGATTGATTGCAAAATTCTTGAAGAACTATGGAGCGGTTATGAAATTGACTAGTCAGGGTTGCTTATATTTAGTTGTAATGCTTACTCTCTTATACCGTTTGTTGAGATGGGTAAGCTACAACAAATGACAAAGAAGTGTAACTTTGTAGGCTATGGTGATGGTGTGAAATGATACATGTTATATGATCGGGCCACACGAAAAATCTCAATTAGTCGGGACATCAAATTTGATGAGAGTTCCTTGTTATGCAAAGATGAACATCAGGAAACAGAAAAATTAGTGATGATTAATGTTGAAATTGACATTGGTGAGACACTTGAAGAAGTTAAGCTATATAGGAAGAGATACAAGAGCAAGTGAAGCCTCCACTTGTTAAGAAAAATTCACAAGAAATCGTAGGTTACCAATGAGATATAGGGGTGACTCAAATGTTTCGTTTGCCCTTATTGGGGGGGGGGGGGGGGGGGGATCCATTTACCTTTCAGGAAGAATTGGACAATTTAGATGCTGAAAAGTGGATGGCAGCGATATATAATGACATGGATTCCCTACACAAGAATGAAACATGGGAGTTAGTGGAGCTTCCCATTGGGTGAAAAACGATTGGGTGCAAGTAGATCTTGCGTAAGAAATCGAATAGGTACAAGGCGAGACCGGTTGTGAAAGGATATGCTTAAAAAGAAGGTATTGACTTCCGTAAGATATTTGCACCAGTTGTGAAGCAAGTATCTATTAGATTCGTATTGACGTTGGTTGTTCAATACAATCTAAAATTAGAATAATTGGATGTAAAGACAACTTTTCTACACTGGAATAGTTGATTTACATAAAGCAACCTGAAAGGTTCGAGGTATAGGTAGAGGTGGGCATCGAGTTGAGTCAGGCCGAGTTAGGTATGACTCGACTCGATCCGGTTTTGAAAAAGGCCTGACCTGAACTCAATCCGACTCAGTACCAAGTTCAGTATGCCTGACTCGATCCGAGTCCAGGTCTGGGCTAGATTGATCCGAATCGAGTCTAACGTTAGAAATATCAAGTTGAATCGAGTTGGCACTAAGTCATATCGGGTCGCCAGGCTAGGTTACTGAGGTAAGGCTACAAGAGCTTGGGCTCAAACACAAAATCAAATCAGGTTGCTCAAAGCCATCCATTTAATGATTTATTTAATTAAAAAATAAAAATAAATAAATAATACCTGAAATCGAGCCGGACGGGTGCTGTTGTGCGGATGGGTGGAGGAGAGAGAGAGAGAGGAGGAGGAGCTCGAATGGGAAGGGTGGCCGGACAGGTGTTGCTGTGTGGACAACTGGAGGAGAGAAGAGAGAGAGGAGGACGAGCTCAAAATCGAGTCGGATGGGTGCTGCTGTGCGGATGTGGGGGGGGGGGGGGAGAGAGAGAGAGAGAGGAGCCGAACGGGTGCTGTTGTGTGGCTGTGCCGGAGTGGGGGGCTCGGGATTGGGTTGGGTGCTGCGGCCAACTGTTAGGGTTAGGGTAGAGAATGTGGTTATATATATATATATATATATATATATATATATATATATATATATATATATATATATATATATATATATATATATAAAATACGATAATCCAGTCTAGATTACTGGACGCAATCCACGGTGAAATCCGACCATCCTTGATGGACGGTGTAGATAAAACTCGAACTTGACTTGGTCGGGTTTCGGATCGAGATAGGGCTACTCGATCTGAACCCGACTCTGCCATTTGGTTCGAGTCAAGTCAGATTCACCGAGTCGAGTCGCTCCCTGCCCAGCTCTAGGTATAGTGAGTAGAGAATAGGGTTTTCAGGTTAAAGAAGTCGTTATATGGCCGGAAACAGTCACTTAGGTAGTGGTATAAAAAGTTTGATTATTTTGTGTGCCAACCTTTTATCAGAAGTGAGTTCGATCATTGTGTTTACTTCAGATCACTGAGTAATGAAGAATTCATTATTCTACTATTGTGTGTTGATGATATGCTTATCGTCAACCATAGCATATCTGAAATCAACATATTGAAGGCTTAGTTATCTAGGATATTCGAGATGAAAGATCATGGGGCTGCAAAAAAGATTCTTAGTATTGATGTATACAGGAACGAGGAAAGGAATACGCTATGGTTGTCTCGAGAGGAGAATCTTGAGAAGGTCATGGTCAAATTAGACTTGACAATGCTAAACTAGTTAGCACACCCCACACTGCTTACTTTTAAATTTTTTTGAAACAATGTCCTACATATGATGAAGAAAAGCAGTGTATGTCTCATGTGCCTTACTCGAGCGCAGTTGGTAGTTTGATATATGCCATAGCCTGTACCAACTTGATATTTCACATGTGGTGGGTGTTGTAAGCATATACATGTCAAGCCCCAGCAAGCAACACCATGAAGCAATGAAATGGCTACCTCATTATATACGATATACGACTGATTATGTCTTATTATTCAGAAAATCTGAGGGAGAAACTGGTAGGCTAGTGGACACCGATTATGCTGGAAATGCGAATAATAGAATATCGACTTTCAATTACTCATGTGTATTAGCGAGTGGAGCAATCAGTTGAATGTCAAAGTTTCACTCTATAATTATTGTTAAGAGGTAAATATTGTATATTTATCCTCAATTATGCATTATTTTCCCTTGCATATGAGTGTTAACAAGACCTAATTAGATGTGTTTTCAACATGCAAAAGAATTTTGAAATCTAAGAAGAAAAATAGCTAAAAACAGACTTTTAAAGACCAAGAGAGATCATGAGAAGAAAAGCTTCACTCCCTGAAGAAAATCACATCAGGGAGTTTTTTTTTTTTCCCCCATAGAGAGAGGTCCATCCAATGTAGGTCCCCGCAAACCAATGGTTTCTATCATAGACCAATGGTTGCCTGGTATATTCTCAGGTCAAGTAACATATATTGAATACGCTTCACATAATCACAAACCCTTGGAACTTAAAAAGAGGACAGAAAGGTTCGGCAACCTTGAGAATCACTCCACACATCCATCATTATGAAAGATCTGATTGTATGTATCCAATAGGGCATCGTTTGGTACGCTTTTCTTAAGACCTTCCGAATGCCTTTTTTTATTTTCTTTTTTTCTCTTATTTTTACATAGCTATATCAGAGATACTAAAACTACATTTCCCGTGCCTTTTCAAAATGACCAGCCAAACATACCTTCATTGTTGATATTTCACTCATGCAACCCATTAATGAGCTAAGGCTCTTGCCGCCGCAGTTCCAATTCAAAGCACAACTGAACTCAAACAAAACTCATTTTAACCAAAGTCTGCAACACTTTCGTCACTCCTTGTTCATCAGATGAAGAATAAGCCTCAAAATTTCATCTCGCAGCTGGGTCACGGTGGATGCATCAACCTGCTCGTCCATAGCAGACAACCATTGATCACCTTTATCATTGGCCCCACTCACATACCAATGGCAGATCACTTTGGTTATGGCCAACACATATACACCACAATCATAGCCATTTGTCTGCTGTGGTGTCAAGCATTCGACAAAGCAAGCAGTGGATGGATAACCATGAACACCCACAAATTTCTCAACAGTCTTATACAGCTTCTTGGCGTACCATCCATTCAATCCTTTCATGCTGTCGTGATGCACGAAAACGTTTCTGTCCCTATCAAATGCAAGTAAGCTCCAATGTGTTCCCCCTTCATCTTGGGTCACATCGCTGTTATCATTCACAGTAAAAACTATCAGTTTCTTACTGTTTAGTTGAAGAGGTTCGATGAAATCTTTGAGACCTGACAAATCCGGACAGTTTGTTATCCAAAATGAGATTGAAGGTGGAACGAGTAGGATATCTTGCGAGGGATATGTTGAAGAGAGATAGCTGAAGTAGAATTCGATGATGCGGTCATTAAGGTAATAGGGGCCTCTAAGGATATCCAAATCCGATCTTCTAAGCACCACATCATTGTAACTGAGTATCTTCTCATCACTGCTGGATGGACCCATGGAGTAGCAATCAGCTTGTACTCTGAAGGACCTGCAAGTCAATAAACACAAATTCAAAATGTTTAGTTTTACCTATGCAGAGACCGGATTATCCAAACCAGATAGAGAAGTAATTAGTTTCAACTTTTTGCACAAAGAAGGTAGGAAACAACCTTTTATTTTTATTTTTACTTTTTAACTGCATCACAAGAATGCAAGCATCATTCTTCCTATAGACAAAAAAATTTCCAATAAATACATGACCATCCATCCATGTAGAGAAGAAATGAGCTTCTATTAGTTCTGCAATCACACCAGCAGGGCATCAAAATCAAGTAACCATAATATCTTAGTTAATTTGGTGTAATCTGCATCTAACTTTAACCATATGAATTAGAGAAGGTTGCTATTCTAAACAATAACCTCTACTGACCCACCCACAAGGGACCATATGGGCCACATCCAAGATGTCCTTCAAGCAGCCCACACCGTGTTGATGACCATGTCTGAACATCAGACCAGTCCCATCATCATCATCAAAGTCTTACCCCTACTAATTGGGGTTGCCACACGAATCCTATTACACCATTCCACTATCACAGATCGTATCCTCCATTAAGCCATAGGTTCTCAAAAATCTTTTGTTGTTACCTCAATCCACATCCTTTTGGGACTTGACTTTCCCTTGCCCTTATAGAGCCTTTAACTTGAACTGACACACATCTTCTAACCAATGTAGTTCTTCGTCTCCATGGCACATTGCCCAAACCATCAAACTCTACTTCCCCTTATCTTATTACCTATTGGTGCTACTTCTCCCGCGAATGCAGTCATTCCTGGGTCTATCCTTGTCTTGCCACTCATCCATCTCAACATCTTGATTTCCGCTACACTCATCCTATGAACATGTTGTTCCTTGACTGCCCAACATTCATCATCACCTCGTCCCAATTAATTGGGGTCAGCTACATGAATCATGTTCCCCCATTTCACTCTATCGAGGGCCAGACCTTCAGTTAGACCATAGGTCATCCAGTCTACCTCCATCCACGTCCTTTTGGGCCATGCCCTTGCCCTTCAAGAACCTTCAATTTGTACCAACGTTCTGATACTTGGGCCAGGGTATCTACATAGTGGAGCCCACCTGATACATGGTTCTGATGGAGAAGATACTCGATACATTGGCATATGTGACCATGTGTAGCTGGGCATGTAGAGGCTAGCAAGAAGGATTAGCAAAACTCGTAACATACTAGAGTAGTGCCCATTATTGATAAAACTAAAGAGCCCATTTATAAGGTTTGGGCTTATCTATATCATTATATGTTATACCAATGTCCGTGTCACTATTTACTACTCATATCCCTATCTTGTTAATCATGGAGGAAGCACGTAAGCATTTTAGTTTAAAGTATTGGGCTTTGCCTGCATGGACATTTCCTTGTTCACTTTGTTGGATTAATTACTTCATTAGGATTGCTTTGCTTAGTCAAACCAACTACACTAAGAAGTCTATCAGAATAAATCCAATGAACTTCATTTTGATCCTGTACTAATACAGAATCTCGAACAGAACATACACTCTCCTATAAATGGCCAATATTGCACTAATCAGGGGGGAAAAAAAAAAACCTGATTTATTTTCAGAAAAGAAAAAGGTCTTCATCTTTAATTTGGAAATTTTCAGGGTAGCCATGTTTGCATGAATGTCAAGCATTTTAGGGGACACTACCAAGTAGAATCTCTGAACACCAATGCATTCATGTATAATCCTGCATAAATGACTGTGTACAATGAGGTCAGTATACGTTTTAGCCATAAGTTAACATCTATCATCTCCAGATCTCCAAATGTTTGGATTTAATCTAAAGAGTCACTCGATTAGCATGTGTGAACACAATCTAAAGACATTTACAATAACAATAATGCAAAGATGAGCATGCCGGTAATAAATCAGAAAGTGGCAACAAGAGAAAATGAGATGGAACAAATAGCAGCTAAAGAAATGCAGGGGACTCTACCCATAGATCTCTTTTACAGGGAACTCTTATCAATTGCCTTAGTGGATTGTAGTTTCCTTTGTCCATTTGGGGGTTTTGAAAAGAAGTTTTGTCATTGATGAAAAAGTAAAAAGAAGGGTGGGAGGAAATGTAGGGGGAGCAAAATAGTTTTGTTATTATCTCCAAAACTTCCATAGGCATCTTATTGAATATAAGTAAGAAGCTCAAACATCAAAACCAGTACCCCAAAAAAAAAAAAAAAAGGTTTTTTATTAGCATCTGATGAACACTTTCTTGGAGCTTAGGAGCTACCGATTCAGTAGTTACTGAGTTTTTTGTAGCACTTCTGTATGAGGAATGCTCAACATTGTGATGACATAGTTTATGAGCAAAAGTCACATATCAAGCAACTGCTCTGTGCTTCAAATTCCCAAATCAGTGTCCATGGCTCCTAAGAAACATGACTTCTATCTATATCAGTAGAATGGATTTCTCAAAATATGAGCAGTTGGGAGTAGAATAGCTCAGCAACTGTCACTTGAAAAACCATGCAATTGATGCTGAAAAAAAAATGCAAATTAAAATATGGAAACTTCTGTCATATAATGGTAATACTGGTCAATTGGGTTTATATTTTCCTTTCATAAGTCAAAACAATAGGTTTGAAGCCACTAACCCAATTCAATTACAGGACGTCAAATCCTGTTATACAAAACCGACCCTGTATAACAACAAAAACCCCCATCTGCAATGTTCAATGTCCTTTTCTCATGCTCCAAGAGAGGCTAACAATGAGGCTGATCGGCTCACTAAGAGGGGGTAAGTCAGCACCAGTCTTCTCGTGAAAGACAAACGATATCGGTAGTACCTTTTGTGTGTGTGTGTGTTTGTCATGTTTGTTGCCGTTTGGCTAGGGCTTATTGTATCCATTCTGTTCTTTTCCTTTTTCTTTCTCCTAAAAAAAAAAAAAACTGATGTTGAATTAAATTCTTGATATGTATCAATTAAGTTGATAATCTTTCTTATTTGAGTAAAATTTTGAAGCCTTTTTATCATTTATTCATAAATGCACATGGCTGCATTTTTTTTACTCACGAACAATCACCCCCTTGTTTAAACTACCCATGAATCATACCATGAAAAAACTATGGTTTATTGAGTAGAGCTCCACATTCTGTATTATAGAATATGGTGTTCTGTTAAGGAAATGCTATGGGCACCCATTTTGACTGCTAAATATTCATGGGTGGCAATTTTCAGGCCTGGACAGGTCCTAGGCCCGATTTTGAGCTGAAGGAGCTACGCAGCCAATTCAAAACCTATTACTTTCTCAGCCCAGGCCCAGCTCATTGTCAGCCCTATAAATACGCCCACCTTTATACTCTTGGCTACCCGATAGTACAAACTTTCTACCATAATCTATCTATCATATAACAACAATGTGGAAAGAATTTATGTATTTAGCAGTCGCAGAGGGTGTGAATGGTGGCACACTTTTTCTAGCGAGCATTTGGTTGCACCAAATATCATGAAATTTAGGGCCCATTTGGATACCAACAAATAAGTTGCTTTTTCTACTTGCAGTAGTAGATAAGTAACTTATTTGAGATAAGTTTGGTTTAAGAGTAATTATAAGTTATTGTTTTACTTAAAGGTACTAAATCACTTCAGCTTAATAAGTAGAAACCAAGATAAGCTACTTGAGGCATAAGTAGCTTAAGGAACTTACGATCCAAACACCCCCTTAATGACATTTCATGATAGAAATGCTCCAGTGCTCTCAAAGCACTACAAGTTATAGTGCTACCAGTTGCATTGGGACACTAAGTCCAATCCATTGATCCAGATCCAATGCAAATTCCATAGGTTACCATGCAAACATCACAGTAATATGACAAATATTAACCATTTGATTGATGGCCCTTAACATGGAGGGTCAAGATTGTTTACAAAAAAAAAAAAAAAAGGTCCAATCAACGATTTCATTCATCTATTAGTTAGGGGCCATCAGGTTTTGCTTATCATTCTAAAGAATTACTTTTGTTAGGAAATCGATACCATCCCATCTGGGCTTGGAAAAGGAATGGCCATAGAAAATAAGCCCCAAATCAAAGATGGATTTATCATATGAACAATGCAATTTTTGCATGGTAGTCGATGAAATATGTTTCGGACTTGATAGATAGTTCAAATCGATCAATTAAACCGTCCAAGTGAACCAATACAACTAGGAGCACTAAAACTTATAATGCTTTGTGAGCATTATAGCATTTCTCTTACATCAATAATCAAATGAATTCAGTGCAACTGAACACACCCATAATTATCTATTATTGGCTCATGAATTTCTCATAATAGCATAAAGTTTCAAGATGGAATTACCTTCAAAGGTAGGTAGTGCCTAATATAGTTGACATTGTCTTATCTATGGTTGTTCATGAAGACTTAGTATCATCTTTATTTACTAGCAACAATGTTTTAGATATTATATCTATGTTTTTTAATGCTAGAATGTTACACGGTAATCTAATCATCATTAGGACTATAACACTACCATCATCATCATCATTAGGACTATAACATTACCATCATCATCATCATTATCATAATAGCCATGTCCCAGCTATTTGGGATAGTGAACGGATTGGATGAACGAGATGAAGAGCAAGTAACAAATGTACTTGCAAAATTCAAGCTTCTGACTTGGCATCTATAGGCCATTTCTGATTTGTTGCCTGAAATAAATAGGAACCATCACTTGGTACGGAAAATAATGTGAGCTTGAAATCAACGAATGGGATTCACAAACTGATCGATGATGAGTATGACTTTATGGGTAATCCCAAACTGTTTTGTGAATTAAGATAACAAACCAATTAGCAACTCCGTAGATAGACTTTTAATCAATCTACCTTTTCAGGCACTCACAAATAAGGTCCACATATTGGAAATTCCACAAACCATACATGAAATAAATAAATAAATCAGAGCTAATTGTCTGATTACTGGGTGATACATGCTTAAAAGGATTCAACAAGACTATCCCTACATCAAAAATTTATAGATGAAATAAAAATTAAAAATTGAAAAAAGAGTAAACAATAACGAAGCGTAGAAGAATCTCCAAACCCCCTTTTTTTTTTTAAAGGATGATAACAGATTCATAAGAAAATAGAATTCATAGGTTTCTTTCTATTTCTTTCTTGTTTCTCTTTTTTAATTTTCTAAGTGGAGAGAGATTCTCACCAGTCTCCTTCTTTCAATTTCCTGAAGCAAGAAGCAAGAAGCAAGAAGCAAGCAGAAGCAGAAGCAGGAAGCAGAAGACTAGGGTTGTGTGAGAGGGAATCCTCCTTTCCTTTCTTTTTACGGACGCGGATTGCCTGCGAAACGGTTTCACGGAAAGTTCCTGCGCTCAGAAGCTAGGTGGGCCATCGTCATGTTTGTGAGAAATCAGAAATCCACCCCGTCCATCTGTAATAAAACAGATCATGTCTGTACATGAGCCTAAAAAATGAGGCAGATCTAAGACTCAGGGCCTATTTGGATGCCTGTGACTTTTTTAAGTTGTAAGAATGTTACATGTAACTTCCTTACGGGAAATTCTATTTGGATGTAAGTGGTAACTTCTTTGAAGGTAACTTTGTTTTTGTGCGTGGATAACTTGTATCTTTGTTACACGTAATAAGTTGGATATTCACACTAGATGGAGCTGAAATGAGAAATCGTTGAAAAATCAGATTGACACATAAAAAAGATGGAATAAAATTATTCTATTTTATTAATCCCATGTAAATGAATAGTTTGACTAATTCTTAGGCTAAATTGGACCTATGTTTTCAAAATGTTCATAATGTGGGCAAAAAACTTGAGCTACATGTGTGTTTGACATCCTAGCTGACCATCAGATGGGTCCACTGTGTCCAATGACTAGCTCACAAAATTAGAATGGTCGAGTTATCAGGAGGCCAACTTGTACACTGAACACGGACCACTAAAACAATCCATCTGTCAAGAAAAATGGCCTATGTTTGGGCCAATACATCTACATAAGGGCACCTGCTTGATGCACGACCTAGTACTCCCATACATGACAGGTTGGCATGTATGGTTGTATGTGTGTGATTAGCAAAGCTCAGGGTAATGATTTCATTAACAAAAGAGACTAGCCAAATACAACAAATATAACCATAAACCAGCAGTGACTTGATTTGCAAATTTTTAAAATGATGCTATCACTATAAGCCATGAAGGCTATGTGACGTGTTATGTGGGCCCAATATGATGTATTTGTTTCATCCACACCATTTATCCATTATTCCATATCATTTTAAGTCATCAGCCCAAAAATAAGGTACATCAAAATTTCGGGTGAATCACATCACTGGAAACAATGTTGATTGAAAACCCACCATTAAAAACTTTTGGTGGGCCGCCAATGTTTTCAATCAAACTGATAATTGTTTTGTTCCCTTCATCTAGGTCTTTATGACCTAATCAACAGCTTGGATGTGAAACAAACATTATAGTGGGCCCTAGTAGTTTTTTAATAGTGGACTTTCAATCATTATTGTTTTCGGTGGTGTGGTCTACCTGAGATTTAGATATCCCTCGTTTTTGGAATCAAGCTTAAAATGATCCAAAAGAATGGATGGACAGCATGGATAAAACAAATACAATATGGTGGGCTCCACGGATCATCAACTATTATCCACGCCACCTCACCAAGTTGCTTCCGTCAACGTAGGAGCAAAAAAAAAAAAAAAAAACAGAGAGAAAAGTGGTTTCCTACCTTGTGGAAGCTCAATGGGAGAGGGAGGAGTAGACTGAGAGAGGGAGAAGGAGACTTGAGAGAGGGAGAAGGAGACTTGAGAGAGGAACACTTCTTCAATGCATGTACGATTCTTCCCAGCGATTTTCATTTCAAAATTTTCAACTGTTACCTGTATCTAACTTCAAAAACGACTGAAGCGTCTGGAAGATTTTCGCTTCTTTCTCGTATAAGAAAGTCATAGGTTGAGAGAAAGTTACCTATGACTTTTCTCCCCCAAACACCAATTGTAACAAAGTCACCTATAACTTTGTTATGTTTTTAAAAAGTTACAAGGATCCAAAGAGGCCATCAAAGTAAGGAGTGAACGTCCACTATTGAAACATTAGCAAGTTTTTTCTTATAATATTTTTGTGTTTTCCAAGGAATGACCTTTATTAACGAAACGGATTGGCTACTCCCCCCACACCAGCCAATGGCTGGTGGTCGGTGCTCTGTGGGCCCCACCATGATGTATGTGTTTCATCCATGCTGTTCATCCATTTTTACAGATCATTTTGCAATATGAGACCACATTTGAGGTATACCCCAATCTCAAGTGGACCACATTACAAGAAACAGTGTTGAATGAGCGTCGACCATTAAAAACATTTTGAGGGCCATAAAAGCTTTGGATCAAGCTGATTTTTGTTTTTTTCCCTTCATCTGGGCCTGTATGACCTAATCAACAGATTGGATATCAAATAAACAGTACATTGGGCCTTAGGAGGATTTTAACAGTGGATATCTAATCACTATTGTTTTCATGTGGTGTAGACCACCTGAGATTTATATACTATAATTTTTGGGATCAGACCCTAAAATGATCTTTAAAAATGAATGAACAGAATGGATGAAACACATACATCATGGTAGGGCCCACAGAGCACCGACCACCAGCCCCAGGGAGTAGCTAATTAGTTTCCTTTATGAACGGTTTTGATGGCATATAAGATCACGGTGGACCAGGGAGGTTTCAACGGTCGCATTTCCTGATCCACTTTTTCCCTGAATGCGGCAAGGGTTGGATTTCTTACAAACATCATCGTGGATTGCATGCGAAACACTGAAAGTTAAACAACAAATATCCATTGTAATATTGAAATGCCTCCCTAACCTTACTAAGCCCATTCTTATTATCCTACTTAAAAACTTGTGTAACCCTCATCAATGTTTCAAAAGTTAAGCATTTCTATCTTCACAGTTGCCTATCTCAAACATCAGTGCCCCACCCACCTAGTCTCGACTCGCAGGCAATTCTCCTTCCCCTTTACTTCCGTTTTACCATTCTTGCTCGAATGAAAAATGCTTGCATACCACGCGTGGTACTACCTTTTCTCATGTACGACAAGTGACATAACGTGCATGAAATCCACACCGTCCATCAGGTTTAAAAATAAAAATCCCTTTGTTTGGCCTTGATCACAAATTTCAGGCTGATTCAATACTCAGGTGGACCACCCAACAGGGAATAGTATTAGTATGATATTATACCTATAACACCTAAGTTCATGTGGTATACGCTACATGAATTTTGAAATAGCGTTATTTTTTTTAATTGTTCTTTCGTCCTGATAAGCCACATCAGATGAATGGATTGGATGGCAAATAAACACCCGCGGCAGTCCTTTGCAAACAAGTGTGTGGGCTTGCCCATTCCAACTGTTTTCCTACGGTGTGGCCCACCCGAGCTTTAGATCGTCATGATTTTTGGGTTCCAGGGTTAGTGTGAGGCAGCTTACCTAATGGACGGTGTGGATCCCATAAAAGTTCCAATGTACGCTATTACGGCCCTACTCACGTGTTGACGGGAATGCGAGGTTGGGACAGGGGGGCACGGCTTTGGTGGATCACTGAATGTGGGGCCCACCCTGATGTATATGCCTTACATCCACGCTGTTCATCCGTTTTGACAGCTCATTTTAGTGCATGATCCCAAAAGATTGAAGCAGATTCAAATCTTAGGAAAAGCACACCACAGGAAACAATGGTGATTGAATACCCACCGTTAAAAATTTCTTGGGGGCCACCAGAATGTTTATTTGCCATCCAACCTGTTGGTAAGGTCACAAAGACCCAGATGAAGACACCACACAAATATCAGCTCCACAAGAAGTTTTTAATGGTCAATCACCACATTTTTCGTGTAGTGTGGTCCACAGGAGAATTGGATCTGCTTCATTTTTGGTATCATACCATAAAATGAGCTTTCAAAATGGATGGACAGAGTGGATTTAAGATACATGACAGTGGGCTCCACAGTCCAAGAACCATCCGCCTTGATCCACTGAAGAAGCCACAACCAAGACAGAGGGTGTTGTCGTATATAGACGGCTTGGATTACAGAGATCTGCGGCCATCGCATGCCAGCATGTTCATGCTGGTGGCGGAGGGAGAGCAGTGAAAATCCAGTTCATTCATAAGATGGAAACTGCCGTGTCGGGTGCATAGATCCAAGTCACAATAGTCAAGTAATCCTAGCCGTCCATCTGGAGCAGGAATATTTTCGGAAATCAGAAAGCATGGGATTGATTGGTTAATGGGCGGAGTCATTTTCAAGTGGCTACAGAATAACAGTACCTGGCTGCATTCGGACCCAGCCTAGATTACTAATATGATGCAAGGGTCACTACTGTCTATACAAATGATAACTCAAGATTTTGGAGAAATCTTCCTAAGATTTTCAGTTTATTGCTTTAGCCTCAAATAAGCTTTTATAGAGATATACAAGCTATCTATATACATCGAATAATTAATTACATAATCTTTATTCGCTACCAAGAAAATGACCTAAGACTCAAATTTAAAATAAAATAAAATAAACCAGCAATGGTTCAAGGAGCATTGGGTTGTATCAAAATTTCATAATTAATCAGAATAATTTGGTGGAAAAAATCATGAAATTTCACACACAAGGAACAATTATTAGATGGCTACCAACTTTTAATACGGAGCAATTTTGGGCCATCCAGAATCAGCAGTGGGCCCATCAGATCAATAATCTAGTTAATCAGATCATGCATGGTATCTCAATACATACCAAATATAAACAGATCACCATCCATCAGCACCTGCATTATGTCACAATCCATGTGTTGAAGGAAAATAGGATTTTATCTTCTTTCTTCTTCATTTTTTTCCCTCTTCATTGGAAGTATCTCATCTCCACCATGGTTAGGCGACAACTGGGGTTAAAAAGTATTATACAAAAACCAGTATCTCTCACCCAAAACGTACCAGTTTTGTCCATGAATGGTACAGTTCCATATTGGCCTGAAACAGCCCAAATACAAAGACGACGACACCCAATGAAAACCGTGTGTAGGTAGTGAACCATTTGATACACCATAACCCATTTTCAATCCACAGGATTCTGGGTATCACACTACAGTTAGTCAATGCCAATGAATGGTGGAGATGGATGCTTCTTCTAGGCCTAATGGATTGGTTGTCTGAATGGCACCGATACTCATGTGACGCTTGCAACAGCGTTATTTTGCATTCGGATAACGCACAAGGACACATGTTTGGTTGCACCAAATATCATGATATTTCAGTATTATCTGTTGCAAAACTTTAGGCAATATATCATGAAATGTGGTGCAACCAAACACACCCTAAAAACTAAAAGATTCTCAGATTTTCGCATTCAAGAAATAAGCCATGGCAGAAACAAACGAGTTTCTTCTCTTCACCTTCAAACACAACTATCACATGCATCTATCTGCATACCAAAGAAAATATAATATAGCAGAAACAACAAACTAGGATCAAATAAGAGAACCACCATTAAATGAATAAAAGCAGTGCATTGGATTAGTTGATTAATGCATCCACATGCTTAAGAAAATATAAGAAGCAAAAACAACTAAGGAGGATCACATAAGAGAACCTCCATTAACATCAATGCAAGCACCACATTAGATTAGTTGATTAACATGATCTATCAACATCACTGGAATCAGTATATCAACATCATCCTTAGTAGTTAAAAAATAACGGTAATAATAAAACCCCAAGAATTCATCAAAAGTAGATGATTGGGAACCAAAGATTGTCAAAGATAAAATACATAATAACCAACCATACAAATTCAGACCGAGTCAATAGACAATGTGGAAACCAACATTAAAAAAAAAAAAAAAAAAAAAACCAAAACAAAACAAAAAACAAAAACACTGATTGAAATTTTGGCTCTCTTCAAAGCTGTCAAAGCTAATGCAAAGACATGACTGACCCAAGCAGCAAGGGTCACCTCCACGGATCGCATGAACAAGTATATAGACAAGCTAGTTTTGAGATTGAAAGGTGCACTTTCATTTCTAAGTTGAAACGTATTTTCAAGTTATTAACTTTTTTTCTTTTCCTTTTTTTTAATGGTTTCAAGGCCTCACCTCATCAATCCCCAGCTCACCTTGTGCAGATGACTCACATCATTCTATCATTTAGAAATAATGAAGATTATATTAAAAAAGCAAGAATGCATTAAAAACATAGGGAAATGATCCAATACAAATCGAAGACTGAAGGACATGTGGCCCACTCGCACCTTTGGCTGGCAAGTCCGGCATGTCTCCCTCCTTTCACATGGATAAATAAAATGCTTAATCGCAGAGGCAATGTCTTTTCCCCAAACCTTCACATCCTCGAGCTTGTGGTGAAATGTCCATGAAACCTGGAAAATTTTGTGCCCCCAGAATTATTCTGGATGCACCACAATGAATAAATGGATGGCACTGATTCCTCAATTCTTCCACAAGCAGCACAGGTCTGCCAAGTTCACTACCCTGGTGCATTCATTTTGGAATAGGCCACCTCTCCATCAAGGTTAAGGAACCAACTGAGCATCTTTGCGCCGGTGATAGGATTGAATACCCAGATCGAATCAGAGTCCAACATATAGATAAGGGCCACACGTTCGACACAAGCCCCCTTGCTGCATAACAGAAGAAGACCAGACAATGATGCCAACTCTAAGCAAAATATGAATCTTTGCAGAAGCTTTCCTGTAGTCATTATCAGCAGCCATCAGCAATCAGCTTCTTGGCATGGTGAGATCTTCAAACTCACAATGCCATACAAACCATCTACATATTTTCAAAATGCCTATGGCAGTGATTATCCTGTACAGGTGGACAGTTCTCCATAAAGAAAAAGAGAAGAGAAGAGGCTGATATGCAGGCAATAAAAAACTTCACGTGTCATATATACAGCTTAAATTCAACCATCCATACAGTGGATCCCAATTAATTTGGCCACTACACAGAAAGCTAGGCTTATTTGATTTCTTAAACAGCAGATTGGTGGAAGCATCAAGTAGAATTAGGGCACTGTCTGCAAATTAGAGGTGAGAAGCAAGAACTTCCTGGTTTTCAACAGAAAATCCTTTAATGACATCTAGATTCAAAGCCCAGGAAATAAGACTTTAAGGTTTTAGAAATAACGGAAAAGAGAAAAGGATATAAAAGGATCCACTTTCTTTCAATTCACTGACTCCTGGATTAACCTATCAGAGATCCATTCACCAGAAACAGAAAGGAAGTTACTGAAATGCACATCGTCATCCATCCAACACATTTTGCATCAAAACCCATTCTAAGAAGAGAAAAAAGGAGGAAGTTCCAATCCACAACTCATGCCTTCTCCATGTCTATCTTACACAAACAGCCTACCCCAATCTTTTCTACAAGCCAATACATTCATCAGCCAACTCCAAGAGTGATGGAGATGCGTTCGCTGTCCAAGACTTGTCAATCTTCAATAGAAGCATGGTGGATTGGGAGACCACAATTCCCAAGACCTCCCTTAAATCTTATAAAGTGGGCTTTTGCCAAAACTATATACATATACCCACCAAGCAAATCGGTCCATAATTTTTAATTTCCACAGCATCTTCTACGAACAAGAGTGGGAAATATAGCATTTATCCTTTCACAAAAACAAAAAAACTAAAATAAAATTAAAATTAAAATTAAAAAGAACAAAAGAAAGAAAGAGAGATTTTAAAAAAAGAAAAGAAAAGAAAGATAGAAAAGAAGAGCTGAGAAGATGATTGTAGCATTTAGTGCCATGGAATTCTTTCTGTAGATGACTTTGATAATATAATACTCTTGGAAGAACACCATCGGGAATCCACCTAACCCTAAGCCCTATCCCCACCACTACCTTCCTAACCTACTCTTTGGATTCTCGTTCAAGTCAACTTGCAAACTGCAGCATGTTATTAACCACACCCTGACGGGTGGGTCTTTCTAACTCCTCAGCATAAGTTGTCCAAAGAACTCCACAAATTTACGTTTGATTTGGACCAGCAACCCCCCAAATTACATAGGAAAAATAGATTCATTCTCACCAACATTACACATACCCCATTTCATAACAAAACCCTTAGCCCTCACTATTACCCACTCAGAACTATGGCTAACATTGCAGAAACACCTCCAGTTTCTCTCCTCCCAGATAGCCTACAGACCCACCATCAGAAAACGTCCATGAAACCTTCTTCTCCATCCTTAATTCTGCACCATACCAAGCCATCAAAAAATTCCCAACTAAATTCGGCATTACCCAAGAAACATTGAATACGGTGAAAAAAACCATTCCACACCTTGAAAGCAAACTGGCAATGAAGGAGCAAATGATTGACCGATTTAAAGTTAGCACCGCACATCAAGCAGACATTGGGTAAATCATCCTCCACTTTTGAGGATTATCAACGGTCAAGACATTCCCTACCAACAAGCCAAGCAAAAGCTACATTCTTCGGAAGGGGACCATTATGCTTGGTATTCATGAATACTCCATCCGCCTCTAGCTTATGAAGCAATCTGTAGAATGACCTAACTGAGAACTCCCCTGATTTGTCCCTTTGCTACAACATATGATCGTTTTTCCGGACTAGTCGGTACTGATACAAGTGGAGAAGAATAAGAAGCAAAGCCATTTCGATTACCACTTCACCCGAAAGGAACAACCGGCAAGGTGGAGACCAAACCACAGCATTACCGCACACAAAGGCACACTGCAGAACCATGATAATCGAGCAATTTTTGGGAACAAAATTTGTAATGGCGAATCTCCAACCCACACTTCTTCCCAAAATCGAATCCTCTCCCCATCCCCAAGACCAAAACCAACTCCCTCATAGTCTTACCTTAACTGAGAGGATCCCTTTCTAAATTGTTGAGGCTTTGTACAAAGATGATTCCTTAGTGCACCACCCTCCTACAGCACAACCATATTTGGAAGCTATCATAACCCTCCATAAAGCATCTTCTTCCAACCAAAACCTCCATAACCACTTGCCCAACAACGCACTATTCATCACCTCCAAATCCTTAATTTCTCCCCCTCCCTCATCATAAGGCTTACACAACCCTTTCCAGTTTAATAAATAGAACTAGGAGACTCCTATCGCACCTTACCAAAGGAAATAATGACAGTCAGCCTCACTAATACCGACTTCAGCCAATGATAAATTGATGTAGGATGAACTGTTAAAGATTGATAGCAACGCTTTAATTAGAGTTATACCGGTACTTCTATCGAGCTAACTTCCTTTCAACACATTCAACAAATGTTTCGCCAGCTTGCCTATGCATAATAACAACCCAAGATAGGTGGAAGGGAAAGATATCGCCTCACACCCACCCAAAGACACTAGCCAAAATCAAAAGATCCTCACTAGGCAAGTGAATACCCAATATAACAAATTTAGCGTTATCCTCTGTGTGCGTGCATGTGTAGTGATCTCCTGCGAACCATCCCGCAGGAGACCTTCGTGCGGTCCAATTCCCAGTGGTATTGGGAACTAAGACGAGGTGAGCGTACTATACTGAGTTAGTGAAATCCACTCTAACCATTATGTCAGTGATGGCAATTTAGCCATAGGGCTAACAAACCATCTGGATTCATGATTCAGCATTCAGGTGGGCCACACCAAGGGAAACAATCAGAGAGGGGACACCTACTGTTGGATTTTTACATGGCTTACAATAATGTTTATGTGAAATCCACTCCAACCTTTAGCTGCTTCATGAAAATTCATACCTGGGGACAAAAAATTAGGCCCATATGTGATTTATGTGGGCTACACCAAGTGATTTTTTTTGAATGGGGGACATTCTTTGCACTATTTCTTCTTATGTGACCGACTTGAATTATGGATGTGGCTGATTTTTTAGCCTTATATCTAAATTCTCATCACACACCTAGTGGTTGTAGTGGATTTCACATACACATCGCAATGGGGCCCACCCAAGCTCTTCCCATCTTGGTTTGCTCACCCAGAGCTCCTTCACGTCACACACTGGATTGCATGCTGATCATGCCAGACTCGTTAATAGCTAGTGGTCAGTGCTGAAAGTAATCGATGGCCTCCACCCTGATGTGTGTATTTTATCCATGCTGTCAATCCATTTTGCTAGATCATTTTAGGGCATGAGCCAAAAAATGAGGTTGATCCAAATGTCAGGTAGACCACACCACATGGAAACATTGGTGATTGAAGGCCCGCCACTAAAAACTTTTTAGAGGGCACAAAAGTTTTGGACCAAGTAGGTATTTGTGTTTTCCCTTCATTCAGGTTTTTATGACCTAATTTGGATGGCAAATAAATATTACAATGGACCCTAGGAAGCTTTTAAGGTGGGCGTTCAATCACCATTGTTTTCCTATGGTGTGGTCCATCTAATATTTGGATCTGCTTTATTTTTGTGCTCATGCCATAAAATAAGTTGGGAAAATGGATGGATGGACGGCGTGGATAAAAATATATACATCATTGTGGGGTCCACAAGCACCCACTAACTCTGGCTACTGCTTTGGTTAGCATGATAGTGTGCCAACCAAGGCAGTCGGAGGGTGGGCTGGGGGTGGCCCCACCTTGATGTGTATGTGAAATTCACTCCGTCCATAAGGTTAACAAAAAAATGTTTAGTTGTTTGGCTAAAAAATCAGCCACATCAATAATTAATGTGGGCCACATGAAGGGAATAAGCATGGGGGATGTTCACCATCCAAACTGTGCCATTCAGTTAGGCCCACATAAATCAAGCATGGGTATAATTGTTATTCCCCATGCTTGAATTTTCTCAATGAAGCTAATGGTTGGAGTGGATTTCCCATAAAAAGTATGGTGGACCATGTAAAAATTCAATAATACGCATCCCTCCTCCCATTGTTTCCTTTAGTGTGGCCTACCCGAATCATAAATCTACCCGTTGTCTTAGCCCTATGACTAAATTGCCAACACAGATCTAATGGTTAGAGTAGATTTCACGTATGCATCACTATAGGGCCCACCCTATCTAAGTTCCCAAGAGGATAGGGAGGTGGAGCGCATGAAGGTCTCGTGTAGTATGGTTCGCAAGAGACCATATATATATATATATAGCCGATATTCACCTTCAACCTAAAAATCGCTTCAAAGCATCAAATAATCATCCTCAAAAGTTTCACCTTGACCTCATCAACATCACAAGACAAAACGTGCCATCCACGAACTGAAGGTGAAATTGGAAGGCTCGTTCTATCCTCATATAAGCCACAAAAGAGACCATTTTGTTGCTCACGTTCAAGCATTCTGCCAAGCACCTCGGCTTACGATCATAAACAGGTGAGGGGATAACAGATCCCCTTGCTTCAAACCTCTTGAGCTACCAAACAAAACCTTTCCGTGATCCATTAACCAATACGAAAAATCTGGTAGAGCTGATGCATTCCTTTACCCATCCCAACCACTTCACATCGCATCTAATTCTCTCAAGCATGTAAATCCAAAAAACCCCAATCCAAATGATTATAGGCTTTCTCGATATCCAGCTTATAGAGAATGCCACACAACCTTTCCTTGTACCTAGCATCTATACACTCGTGGGCTATTAGAGCACTATCTAAAATTTGTTGACCTTCAATGAAAGCAACCTGAAGCTTGAAAATTGCACCTTCTAGCTTCTCTCTAAGTTTAGTCGCTAGAACCTTAGCAAGGATCTTATAGATGCTTCCAATTAAGCCGATGGGTCTATAATCCTTAAAATTGTCTACTCCCATAACCTTGGAATCAATGCAATAAATGAGGCCCCTATTTCTTTCAAAAGCTTCCCTCAATTGTGAAATTCTCTCATGAACTCCATCACATCCCCTTTCACACTTCCCAAAAAACCTAAATGAATGCTAAGGGGAATCCATCCGGCCTTGGTGCTTTATCTCTTCCCAAAAAGTCCACAGCTTCCTTATTCAGCTTTAGAAAACTCCACCTCAAGCAAATATGCATCCAGAACTGGCCTTTCCATCCTTCTTCCCTTGTCAACCACTCTTCATAAAACCACACTACACATCACCATCACAAATCATGTCTTTCTCTTCCACCCTTTCATCCTCTACCATGATGCTACTCATCTTACTACAACTTGCCCAAGCACTCGCTATGCTATGAAAAAATCTTGTGTTCTTATCACCCTCTAGCCAGGTAGCCCGCAATCTTTGCTTCCATTTGATCTCTTCCTCCTTAATATGGCTTGCATATTCTTGCCCAAGATTCTTATAAAGGATTTTCTCTTCGTCATATAAAACCACATCCTCTGTTTTAATGTTGAGTCCATGGATTTTACTTTGGATTTCCTTTGTTTCCCCCCTCCCTTCTCCTCTTCAACAGCCCTAATTTTTTACTTAATCTAAAACCCACAAAACCTTCCACTTCAAATGAAGCCTACTAGTCCTAACTAGGCCCAAGAAACCTTCCACCTCGAACCACATTAACTCCAATCTAAAGGGTTTTGGACCCCAATTTTCCTTAGTTTCCAACAGAATTAGACAATGGTTCGAGACAGGCTTTGGTAAACCACATTGAGCAACAAACGAAAACCTATCCAATATCCGCCCAACTGGGTGAAACTAGAAATCTATCAATCCTTGTCATGATTGGTCGATCTTGACCATTAGACCAAGAGGTCAATCATCTCATGACTCTCGACTCATTTAGAAAAAAGCCAACATGCTTCGGTAACTTTCCCACTTGAAGATTTCTCATATGAAAATCTAGTGACGTTAAAGTCACCCCCAACGCACCAAGGAGAGTCAGTTCTACCTCTCACCACATCAAGCTAAGCCCACAACCCTCTCATATGCCACATTCAACCCGTCAACAACAATGCACATTTTTCCTCTCTTATACTTCCATAATCTCTCTCTCTCTCTCTCTCTCTCTCTCTCTCTCTCTCTCTCTCTCTCACACACACACACACACACACTAATAATCTCTTACTCTCTCACATTTCTTAGTATATGCATTCATTTGAGTATTTGTTTGTTGACTTGTTAAGTTATTATAATCTAATAGTCCAATTGATGTAGTAAATATAACAAAATTGAAATGAAATTGATATTAAAACTTTTAAAAAAATCCCTACACTTGTAGTATTTTTACATAATTTTTTCATTATTTCCTTAATTTTTCTCTTTTTATTAAAAAAAAAAAAAAAAAGGTTTAGGGGTTGTACCATTGCATATGCGTCCATGCCATTGCATAAGTACACAAGCCCCTTGGGTCACACATGATCGTTTATACCATTTGAAAAAATTAATCCCAAGCTACAACAATATCATCAACAGAGCCCAGCAAGACTGCCACCCATTCCTTACCGTTAGCATCCTAAACAAACTCTGACATTCTCTTGTCAAAGCCTTGAATTTGTGCTTCCTAGAACGAGATAATTTGCACCTTGGCTTTCCTACAAACCTCCTGAATCTGGGCCCTCTCATCCTTTGGACCAAAATGCCCTTCTGCCAGTTGTTGCAGTGTATGACAGTTGCTTGTCTCAGAAGTTGAAAAGACTTTTTTCAAAAAAAATAAGTGGTTCCCACTAAATCAATGTTGAGCCCACTCCATGGGAGATCTGATCTGTTCATTTTACTCATCTTGATTCGAGCACTCTGTGGCCCCTTAATGGAGATAATGGTGGCCTTTCTTTTCAAGTTGTTTCATTTGGTGTGGGTCCACCCTCGATGTCATCTTCCCTCATTCTTGGGGCCATGCCCTAAAATTAATCCCCTATTCGAATGGTCGGATAAGATTTTTAGCAGATACGAATAGTGGGCCCCACAAAATCAATCGAAAAACCTATGTGTGGGGCCAAAACCGAACCTTGAACTCCATTTGCATTTTTTTCAGAATTATTTTTTCTTGGAAAGAGGGGAACAGGTGTGATCCACAAATCTCAAGTGCGATCCACAACACCTAGGTGTGATCATCTCCTTCCGCACTTCTCTTCTCTTCGTCTTCCTTTCCTATCTCCTCCCTATCCATCTTCTTCATTGATCCCAACTCCTTCCCCAATAGCAATCTCTAAAGGATGATAATGGCAATCCAACAGAGATCCTTATCAATTTTACAATGGAGAACCAGCAAGTATCCTTAGTTCGCCGAAAGTTGGTGTGGATCCCACAACGAAGTAAATAGTTTGTTGGAGGCTTGTCGGAGAGCAACCAGTGTTTATAGTGGCCCCGCACAGCTACCTTCCAACAGTCAGAACTTTCGGAATGGTTGGTGGTCACACTTTCTGGAAAAAAAAAAAAACTCGAAAAAGTCACCGGAAATACACCAGAATCTCGAAGGAATAGGTCCCATAGAGGAAGCAGCAACTTCCAACAGCCTTCTGCGGTGGTGGTCCCCTCTATCTAAAACAAACTTCGAAAAAAATGCAAATGGGGTCCAAAGTTTGGTCTTAGCCCCACATTTAGGTTTTCGAACTGGTTTTGCGAGGCCCACTATGCGTATTTGCTAAAATCCACCCGGACCATTTGAATGAAAAATTAATTTAAGGGCATGACCCCAAGAGTGAGGAAAGAAGACATCAAGGGTAGACCACACCAGATGAAACAACTCAAAAAAAAAGAAGAGGCCACCATTATTTCCATTTGGAACTAAAGAGGGCTCAGATCAAGATGATATCAACACCTTATGAGGTACCAGGATGCCTCAAATAAAATGAACGGATCGAATCTCTCATATAGTGGGCCCAACATTGATTTAGTGGGACCCACTCTCGTTTTAAAAAAAAAAAAAAAAAAACTTTTCAACTTCCAAGATAAGCAACCATTGTACGCTGCAATAACTGGCAGAATGGCATTTTGGCCCAAAAAAATTCAAAAGTTGGGAAGTTGGGGCCAAAACCTTACAATGGTCAACCTTACAACCACTGTTATTATTATTATTTAAAAAAAAAAAAAACCTCTTGAGAGAAATTGACTGCTACTTTTATATTCTATGAGCCCCCACAAATCGGAACAATTCATAGTAATCTTCCTCTCTGTCCGTGAACATAACTTTGATCTGTCTACCCACATGCATTAAAGCTTCCCTTATCCACCTCTTATCTTTCACCATAGCAACATGATTGAGGATTCTTCTATCGGTTTTTCAATTATGATGCCTGCAAGCCACCTCTCCTTCTCCTGCAACTACTAGGATGACATCAAGTATATCTCTCTGACCAACGTTACCCACAGGCACCACATCATCCTCCATAAAGAACTCATCAAGCATATCTTGATACACCTCCAACCCCAAAGAGCTCACGGGAGTATCCAAGTCTTCTACCCTCGTGACCTCTACCAGCGCATTCAAAGCCTCATCCACCATCAGATCTTCATTTTCCATCACTGCCAATGGCATGCAGACGCTTGTTGGAACCTCCCCCAGAGTCGAATTAATTCTCGAGCTCCCAAGCTTCGAACTCCGTTTAAGGAAATAACTGAACATCCCTCGAATTTGAACCAAAAATATTAGATTATGAATGCAATTCTCCTCCATTTAGCCTTTTTTGACAAAAAACAGTGTTGTTGTTCCCTCTTTTAATTGTGGTCCTATACTTTTCTCTCCATAAGGACTCTTTCCTTCTCTACACTTACATATATTCTAGCTTAAGAACCTTTCCCCTTTGAGATCACCATTCATGGATTCAAAATCTTTGATCACATAAATCGCAGTGATCCTACTCAAGATTCTCTTTCTTAAAATGCCTCTGCCACAAGTATATTTACTCTACTCTTTCAATTTGCTCTGAAGAGAATGCCCAAATGAGAACTCACCCATCCCTCAACCAAAGATTTGAATATAGATATCGTATCAACTAATACGGTCATATAGTATCCATATCATCCCCTCCTTGAAATTACAGCAGATCTCATCTTCTATAACCACATTGAGCTCTAACCAAAACTCAAGCTTTCTTCACCCTCATTCAGACTGTTCACGGCCATGAATGCCCATGGGGAATCTTCCCTAATGAACAAACAATGGATCAACATTGAGAACTCACCTTTCAACTCATCATCCACCACAGCCTTGACCTAAGCCCACAAAAATATAATATCCCTTGTCGATCCTTGTAATGGGGGAAATAGTGCTACCTGCTCTCAATACTCCATGACTCTGATAGGATCCTATCATTGACCATCTCCAACTTTGATTCATGTTCTACAACATGCATACTGCTATGCACAATCTCTTTGACAGCCTGCCTCCTATGAGGGTCCCAATTATATCCTTGAGGAGAAGGTATCATCTTCAATACATAAATGCAATCATCATCATCATCTCCCCACTGTTGCAGCCGCCATCAACATCATCATTATAGCCTTGTTCCAGGCTCCCAGCTTAATGCGGCTTTACAAATCTTGTTTTGATAGTCATTCCTATATAAGGCCCTATCATCAGTAAGTAGGCATACATTCACACCCCTTCTCAACACCTCGATTCCAACTCTCTCTCTCTCTCTCTCTCTCTCTCTCTCTCTCTCTCTCTCTCACGAATCTTCCCATCCTCTCTTTTCAAGCTACTAACCACAATCAGGGGGTATCTCTAGCCTTAATACCCATGACCAAGTCATCTTAGTCTATATTTGCATGAAGTGTGAAGCGAAGTGCTTATAGATTTGGGTGGGGAAGGGGGAAAGCATCTATTTCAAAATGATTTCATCTGTTAAACAAGTAGGAAGCAGAAGTGGAAGTGCAAGTCCAAAGCACGATTCAAAGCAAGAGTTGCATCTAGTTAGGAAAATCATGCAACTTAGTCTCAGATCATTCCCCGCCATTCTATTTCTTACTAAGAGTACTGCTAGGCTGCTTTGGATGACCTAATTCATAAATCTATCCTTCCAAGTCTTCACATACATACATCTCAACATTCTCAAAAATCATCACATCGTGCATGCATTTATGCATGTACATGAGTAATTTGCAACTAATCATTCTCCATTAGCAATATTGGATGCAATTTCCTGGAAAAAAAAAAAGTATTAGAACCTCATGTTTTCCAAGGAAAAACAAGTGGAACCAAACAAGTTATTGGGAATGCAATATCTCGTCAAAGAAATTGCATTGAGACAATCTGACATTTTGAAGAGTGGAATAGCAAAACAGGATTCCTGTAACTGAGCCCAAGCAGTTGGGATAAGGCTTAGATGATGATGATGATAAAGAACAATGTGGTGGATTTTGTGGATATTAATCTAGGTGACTATAGCAACATAGGAGCAACTTCACTTAAGTAAAGGAAAATCATCAAAATGAGGAACTAACTACTGATGGCTAAGCATGGCTAGTGTTTCCTTTACATACTTTTTTCTCGTCTTTACTTTATTTTATTTTATTTTTAGTTTTTATTTTTATTTTTTATTTTTTATTTTTTTATTATTATTATTTTGATAGGTAAGCATGGGCATGAACACGAGGCCTCAATGCTGAAATGCACTCTATCTACCACTGAGGCACAGGCTTGAACCCATGTTAATCAGGATAAGTATGCTATTATAGATTTCCTACCATAGAAGATCTCCTAAATCAAGTCATAACCACACCAAAAGGAAGCAATACTCATGAATGATGTAGTTGAAAGAGGAAGAATTAAATCAAAATGTCAGCAGATTGAGGCCATCAAGTACAAGAGTATTGGGAGCAAAGTTTATATCATGAGTCGCCTTTAAAGTTGCTCAGAAGAATATTGGATGCAAAATCTTGCAGCAGATACACACCTGTTCTGATGACATCAAATTCTCCTTCAAAAGGGAAATCTAAAACCCACACAACGATCAGGCTTACACGAAACACCATACTTTGATAGAAACTCTTAGAAAAGGCAATCCTTTCTCCCGTCCAAGCTTTTCCATGAAATCAGATTGACAAAATCAATGGCCTTCATCAGCACTCACCAAGCATGCTTAGGTTAATTAAAAAGTCACCTTTCTGGTACATGCTTAACCTCAGCTTTGCCATTTGTTTCAGTGATCTCTGTGCTTCCGCTCGTGATATTTTTGCCATCACCTTCTACACCAGCTCCACCATTGGATGAATGGTTTTTCAGAACAACAGCAATATCAGCTTCAGAAGCCCCAGCAAGCTTAAACCTCTCAACAGCAGCATCCAGATTCTTTTCCCAACCCTCCAACCCAAGTTTGAATTCAACTTGAGAACGCTCAAAAAGCATGTTTCCCCAGAAAAGATGTATCTGAGATCTCATCACAGCCGCTTGTTCCGCTGCTTCCTCAGCCGATAGCTCCCCCTGACCATTTCCGGAGGGCTGACCATCAGTGCCCGTGCCATGTTTCTTCCTCCTTTTCAACAACTCATCCTTTCTGCTCACACTAGGATCCTTAAGCTCATTTGCCCTCTGTTCTTCCAGCTTTTCCCACATCTCAGTAGCAGCTTTCATCTTCATTTCCGCACTATCGAAAAGCCCAATTGTCTCTGTGGAGTCCCAAGTTTCCAGGTTGACCTTGTTAGCCAGAGCAAAAGACCATCGCAGCTTCGCAGTCTCGAAATGCTGCTGTCCTAATGCAAGCAACCCCTCATAGAAGTCTGGCTTGATCCGGAGGGCCTCTTCATATTTCTGTCCAGCCAAAGAATACCTCTCCTGAACCCAATCATAAGCAGCTTCAAGTTGGGCTGTCATCACCTCCTTTGGGGCCAACTCATCCAATGGTATGCGCTTCCTAGCCGCACACATATGAACATTTCCCCAATTGAAGAATGCTAGTGCCGCCACCTCTTGGAACTTAGAAGCAGCCATGTCAAAGAGGCTTTGTGCTTCTTCACTCGTCACAGTCTCCTCGAGCGCCTCTGAACAGAGTTCCATCCCAAGCTCATGCAGGTCAATATGCGCATCTGGGTCAATGCCAACCTGGGTGCGGAACAACTGAGCAAATTCAAACAGCCAGTCATCAATCTCTACTTCCTTGCACTCAGTGTGATTAGCTTCGCCTCCCGTCTTCTCTGCTGGAGCGTCTTCTTCCAAACCAGTCTTAATGGCCTCATTGTCCATACCTTCCAACACCGAATCACCTGTAGATGAATGGGTGACACTTTGATCACCCTTTATCACCTCATCCTCTACTGATGGTTCTTGTACTGGCTTCTCCTCTTCTTCAACCAAGGGTGGCTCCTGATCAGGGCTCACCTCCACAACATGCAGCCTCAAAACAGCAAGGGCATCACTCTTATTCATTTCCGACGCTTCGTTTTTCTCCTTCGGTGCAAGCCCATCAATGCAGGACTCTGCTAGCCTGAGTTCGTCCGTGCTGGTAATAGTCACTAGATCGCCATCCATATCCTTGTACTTGACCAGAACGGACTTTGATGAGGGATACCGATTTGCTACTATATCTCTCAGCACTCTAAAACTGCAATTTGCCGGCATCTGGGCAAGCCTTATGTCATGGTCGTAAATGAGTTTCAACGGCCTCCATTGAGTAACCACGGGAACAGAAGGCGCACGTAAAGGGCGCAGTGGCAATGATGAAGAGGATGACTGCAATGGAAGATCCTTATTATCCTTATCTGGGAATGCAAGAGGCTCTGAAGTACCTTTGAAAGGTTTCAAAACAGCTCTGGGCATTGATTTCAGCTCCGGCCCATTTGAGGGGGAAATAGGTTGTTGGGTTTTGGTGGGGGAGAGTGGTTTATCATGCTTGTTGGATGCCACAGCCTTCTTGGGCGCGGTGCGGGCTGGCAAGCAGGGGCCGAGCCCACCAATTGGGGCTCCACGGACAGCGGAGGCCCCAAGAGCAGCAGGGGACGGTTGGCTCTGGAGATCCTGCTGGGCCTCCTGGCGGGGGCCGAGGGCAACCCGCAGGCGGCGAGCGATCTCAAGGGCATCACGGTGGTTGGGGTCAGCAGTGAGCAGGGCCTGGACGTCCTGCATAGCCATGTCGTACCTGGAGAGGGCCTCGAAGGCACGGGCACGGCGGAGGAGAGCACGACCGAATCGGGGCTGGACCTGGAGGGCGAGGGAGCACTCGGCAACGACCATGTTGTAGTCAACAGGCTTCATCTGCATGAGGCAGGCGGCGCGGTTGCTGTGGAAGATGGCGCGGTCGGGATGGGTCTTGGGGGTGTGCTGAAGAGCGAGATCGTACTGCTGGAGGGCACCAGCATAATCCTTTGATTGGAAGCGACGGTTTCCTTCTTCTTTGAGCTCGTGGGCCCGCTTCAAGAATATGGAGGAATCCAAATCTACACCATTGGCAGCAGCAGCAACAGCAGCAGTGGCATGAGGAGGGGCAGAATGGGAAACAACAGCATCGCCTGAAGTGGGAGGATTGTTCCCACCTTTCTTTCTCCTACCACCTGATTTCCCCATTTCCCAAAATACCCCTCCACAAGAAAGGAAAGAAGAAAATTAGTACTAGCTGGAGAAGAGGAGAGGAGAAGACAAGTAAGGTTCTTTCCTAGCTTTACAGAGATTCTGGTATTAGGTTTGAGGATAGATATGGATTGCTCTTCTTGTATGGTGGTGATGAAGATGAAGATGAAGATGAAGATGAAGATGGGCCTTTTCAGTTTTTAATTGAGATTGTGAGAAAGATGTTTTCTGTAACTGGTAACCCTAGAATTGAAATGTGTGGAGAAACTCAGAGGATACAAGCATTAAAATAATAACCAGGTAGTGCATCTCCGCTTCATCAATCTGCACCTTTCAACTAGTGGACCCCACATTGGATGGACCATGTCCCCCACCCCCATAAATGATTGTCTGGGGTAACCATTCCTGGCTGTGTCTGCTAAACCCTGCAGGAGGTAAGGGTCCAACGCTTGGGCTCAGTTTCATTGACATGTAGTTTAAAATAAGATTGCAATTTGGGCTGGGTTCTGGTCAGATTGGGCTTAGACTGAAAATTGTCAGCCCATGCCGTCCATGCCCATACAAAATGGGCTTTATTATCAGAACTAATTTTCGGTTTCTTTGTTTATGCTTAGCTGGTTAGCCAGTTATTTTCATTTATTTATTTCATTTAATGAAAAGGTTTCAAGTCACAAGATACAGTCCACCCACCCCATTACTTTGAATCTATTTAGTAAATGTGAAATCCAACCCTTCCAATATCATCCCCAACAGAGAATCAACTATGCAAAAATCAGCCTCATTATCCATCAAGTGGGCCATAAGATAAATGATCATTTTTGTCCATTAATGATGAGCAAATATGGCTGATTTTGCCTAAGGCGGTCTTTATGATGAGGCGAACTTACTAGACGTGTTAAAATTTTCACACCATGCAAGGTTAGAAACTGTCTACTGGATGGAAAATAACTTATAGTTCAATTGGTTGGGCTTGAGACCTCTTCTAATTTAATTCAATTTTGTTTTATGTGTTAAATTCTAATTTTTCACACCATTCAAGCCGATTTTTTACTTTTGCTAATTTTATTTTGTTGGTTATAATGTTATAAGTTTTATTTTAATGATGTTATTTCATAATTGGATGTTCCTGTAGCTTTTGCTAATTTTCTTTATAATGTTATAAGTTTTATTTTAATGATGTTTTTTTACCATGTTAATTTTGCTGTTGTCACCTCTGATTCAATCAACATGGATCGAGAGGCAGCATCTGAATTGTTCCTGTAGCTTATTTGGTTGTTTAAAAAATCTTGAAGATGGCTTCAGCTCAAGTGTGTATGCAACTGTCAATCAGCCGGCTTGGATTTAGCTTTAGATCCAGAGGGGTAGTTTGGGCCTGAGTCTTGGGCCCAAAATAGCTACAATGGAGGTCAGACTGCAATCCATTTAGTTCTTCCCTATCTTGGGCCTAACTTTTGGCCGACGGACCAGGGTCAATCCAATCTTTCCTGAATTCTGATAATCTGGTTTCAGGAGGACCCGTGGGCAGTGAGGATTTGGAACTGTTAATGCAATGTTGGTGTGGGGGCCACCAGGTTATGTTTGCAATTCAACTAGTGTTGCAGGTAAAATTGTGACATCAAATCACTATGGGTTTATTTATTTTTATGAGCTCATATGACTCATGTTTCACATTCTAAGAAGGCCCAAGTGTTAGTCGTTTGTCCATCTTTTGACGGATATTTTTGACATTTTTCTCATGAAAAAGTAAGTTTTAGGGTAAGTTATGTTAGGATTAAGAGAGAGTCACGGATTTTGAGTTTTTTAAATGAGCCTCCAAAGTGAGAGGGATAGTTTTTTGGTGGTAAGTTCTCTTCTTAATTGATCTTCTTTGAATGGTATATTGATCATCGCTTTGCATCGTGGTTTTTTCCCCGCAAGGCTTTTCCATGTAAAAATCATGCGTCTTGTAACGCGGTTGATTGAATTTTTTTCCTTGTTATTTCAATCCAAATTAAGATGCTTTTGTTGGGACGATTTTCCAACAATAGGGTCACCCAGCATAAAAGTTGGAAATCTCAAAAATCAAGCCAACCCAACTATCATGTAGGTCCAAATTCAAGTGGTGCCCAAAATGATAGTTGGATTGACCTTATTATTTGTGCACCTAACTTTCACAATGGGGGCCAACATAATGCACCATCTAGAAAACTAGAACATGAGACCTTCCCTGTCATAAACACTGATTAATTGGGTTGAAAATGTGACTACTTATATTCGTGTTGGACAAGGAAATTGTTTAAACCGAAAGTTGATGGTCCCAATTATTTATGCTTCCAAATACAACCTAAGTATGTCACTAATTTAGGTTCACGGTGCAAGCATGTGAGGGTGGGCTGGCTAGAGGCGAGCCTAGTCTTCTGAATAAGAATTTAGGTCCAAGCTTGGCTTATTCCACAAGTGGGCAGTTCCTGTGGGAGCCCAAGAGTTTTAGGTGACCAATTTGGCCATTGACAGCCATAGATAAGAGCATGACCCAACTGATCAACGTGAGCTCAAAAGCATAACGAGATAGGCTTTGAGGGGATTCCCACAGGTAGATATTGAAGCGATTCGTGCAGCATGCCTTCCAATATGGCCATGTCCAAGATCCTTGCGTCTCATTAGGCAGCATGGCCTTTAACATTTTTTTAAAAATATTTGCTCATCAAATGGGTCACATTGTATGTTTAATGTAGCTAATTGATCATATTTTCTTTAACCATCAATTTTTCTCTGAGCATGTAGTTAGCCAAATGTGTGGACAACCCCAAGTTCAAGATCATCACCACTAGATGAGTGGTCCTGAACTCACACACATGATATGTTGGCTAATGTTGTTAGAAATCAGTGGGCCATACATGGTATTAACTATATAGACAACTACATGAACAGTTTGGATCATTGGGGCATTCTTCGGGTGGGGCTCACGGCATTGAGTTGTGTATGATCTTACAATGACTTGAGGACCACTATAAGGAGATGTGTTTGAGCACAGCTAGGGATCTCTTCTCACGGGAGAGAGGCGGAGGCATGTGAGAGACATTGAGAGTCCAACGATGGGAGGGACTCTCGAACATCATAGATTGAACTACAAACAAGTGTTGTAAAATGTTGTCTTTTAAATATATTTCAATATTAAAAATTATAAATATTGTTTAAAAGTTTTTGAAAAAAAAACCTTTTTTGGTGTTTTGGGAATAGTCCTGTATTGAAAAAGAGACCAGTGCTTTGGTCTAATAATCATTTTCTCTCTCTAATTCTAGGAATTTTCTTTTAGTTATTTCTACCAGAAATTTATGTACAAGAGTTCCATTAGTGGATTGTCATATTTGCTGAACGCAAATCCATACCAGGCTCATTGTATCCTAGCAGCTATTTGCCTAGAATCTTTCAGCATACTCAATTTATTTGAGTAGGGGCAAATAACGTTTTAAGAATAGCGTTCTCATACGTGCTTCAACCTGTCCTAATTATTTTTCAATTTACTTATTTACAAAAAATATTATTTCTATATTATTTTATCAACAATCTTAAAGCGTTGTTCTGAAATGAAAGCCGAAAGCGTATCATCCATCAAATTGATGAATCAGAATTTGATTCGTCTTGATCGATTCGATGGAACCAATTTTACAAGGTGGCAAGATAAGATCAAGTTTCTTCTGATGGCATTAAAGATCTTTTACATCCTAGATCCCAATCTGCAACTGCTGCCTGAAGCTACTGACGAGGATACACCTAAAGTGATTGTCACCCACAACAAACGACCTGAATACGAACTCTTGTGTCGTGGACATATTTTGAATGCGCTCTCCGACCGTCTGTACAATCTGTACACACAAACATCGTCTATAAAAGAAATTCAGACCGCCTTGGAGTTCAAATACAAAGCTGAAGAAGAAGGTACCAATAAGTTCCTGATAGCCAGGTACTTTGACTATAACATGGTAGATAACAAACCGTTACTGCCTCAAATCCAAAAATTGCAGTTAATAGTAAATAAAATTAAGGTCATTAAAATTGATCTTCCTGAGTCATTCTAAGTCGGAGCTATTATCGTAAAGTTGCCCCCAATGTAGAAAGACTATAGAAAGAAGTTGATGCATAAGACTGAGGATTACACACTGGAACAAATCCAAAAATATCTATTAATTGAGGAAGACTCTCGTAACCGCGATAAAAAGAATAAAAATGAAAATTCTTCAACCAAAGTACATGCAATAGAGAATACAAATAATAAGAATCTCGAGAACGAAGATTCTCTGAAACTCAATAAAGGGAAATTCAAGAAAACTCAGAAAAAGAATGGAACGTTCAAAGGCCCTTGCCATGTCTGTGGGAAAACTGAGCATTATTATAACGCCCTAAGTTTTCAGAACCCGAGTATATGACTCGTTCTCCAAAAACCTGAGTATTAACCTTTAAAGATAGTCAAATTCAGGTGTGTGTGTGTGTGTGTATTTCTTTCAAAGTTAGCAATTTTGTGAAAGATGGACAAATTAACATAAATGAAAATTTGCATTTACATTCAGAATATACGAGCGGCTACCCATAATAACTTATACAAACTAATATCCCAATACTTACAATTACAAAATGAAATAATATTGCATGTGAAACAAAGTAAATTATAACTAATCTTGAGTTGTAAAATCCCGTAGCAACTCTTAAAAAATACAATCATGCGTCCTTGACAATTATACCCTGCTCCTCATTAATATGAATACAAATGTCATCTGGACCACCTGCACTACCTGTATGGTTATAAATTCGATGAATGAGTGGCCAGCTCAGTGTGAATTCCCCTCAATAGTACACACCGCCGCATTATGTAAGCATAGTTATAAACAAAAAGGTATTTAACACAAGACATGATGCAGCTTTATTAAATGCATGCATGCATGAGTGCACATCATCTCAAATATTGGATATTGTGCACAGTGATATCTGTGAGTTAAACGGCATTCTTAGTCGTGGAAGAATAATGTATTTTATAATCTTTATTGATGATTACTCTAGATATGTATATGTATACTTGTTAAAGAGCAAAGATGAAGCACTAAACATGTTTAAAATATATAAAGCGGAAATAGAAAATCAATCAAATAAGAAAATTAAGATTCTCCACGGCGATAGAAAAGGAGAATATTTTTTGAATGAATTTGCTAACTTTTGTGAAGAATATGGATTAATACACTAATGTACTGCACCATACACACTGCAACAGAATGATATAGAAGAAAGGAAGAATAAGACGTTAGTAGAGATGGTCAACTCAATGCTAATACGAGCAAAGTTGTCACTCAGTCTATGGGGTAAGGCAATGCTTATAGCATGTCACATATTAAACAGAATTCCATCTAAGAAGTATAAAACATCTCTATATGAAACATGGAAAGGTGGAAAACTTAACCTATTATATCTTAAAATGTGGGGGTGTCTTGCATATCGCAAAACTCCTGATCCTAAAATAACTAAGTTAGAACCCAAAGCTATTAAGTGCGCCTTTGTAGGGTATGCATAAAATAGTAAAGCTTATAAGCTCCTAGATCAAGAGTCTAATACAATTATAGAATCCAGAAACGTTAAGTTACTTGAGAATTCACTATCCTTTAAGTCAAATGATAATGGAGTCCAAACTCATAATAGAGAACCAGTAAGTATAACTCCACAGGTAATTAAAGTTCCAAGCAAACCTCGTGGGGATCAAAGAATAAGAGTAGAGAAGAATCTAAACGATGATCATATATACTTTCAACGTATCTCTTTTCATCTTGTAGAAGAAGATAGAGATAATGTTATAAGAAAAATTCTTACTATAGAAGATGACCCTAAAACTATATTGAAGCTAGGTCTTTTAGAGACTTAGCTTTCTGGAAAGAAAATATTAATGATGAAATGGAATTTATAGTGTCAAATCAAACATGGGAACTAGTTAACTTACCTCTAGGTTCTAAACCCATAGATTGCAAGTGAGTATTTAGGAAAAAATATTGCATTAATGGAACTATCTATACATTTAAAGCTAGATTAGTAGCTAAGGGTTTCAGACAAAAAAAATGGATAGATTATTTTGACACATACTCTCCTTTAGTTAAGATAACATCCATTAGAATTTTATTTGCGCTAGCTTCCATACATCATCTTCACATCCACCAAATAGATGTAAAGACTACATTCTTGAATGGTGACCTCAATGAGAAGGTATACATGGAACAACTTGAAGGATTCGTTCTAAAAGGAAATAAAAATAAAGTGTGTAGATTAATTAAATTTTTGTATGGATTAAAACAAGCACCAAAACAATGGCATGAAAAGTTTGATTCGAAATACTATCTCATGATTTCATGCAAAATGTAGTTGATAAATGCATATATTCTAAAGTTGATAGTAGCTGTATAATTATTATTTGTCTATATGTTGATAACATGTTAATAATTAGTAATAAAATGAAAGGTATAACTGAAACAAAGAAGTTTTTGTCTTCCGTATTTAAAATGAAGGATCTTAGACATATAAATACCTTTATAGGTATTAAAGTTAAAAAAACATTATAGGGGTTATGTTTTGTGTCAATCTTATTATATTGAGAAAATAGTAAATAAGTTTAACCATCTAAATATAAAAGAAGTAAAAATTCTATTTGATTCAAGTATCAAGTTGAAAGAGAATAACGGAAGAGCAGTTGCATAACTAGATTATGTGAGTGCTATAAGGAGTCATATGTATGCTATGTAATGCACTAGACCAGATATCGCATATGATGTGAGTAAACTTAGAAGGTTTATTAGTAACCCCAGTGCTGAACACTGGAATGCAATCAGTAGAGTCCTTGGTTATTTAAAAGCAACTAAAGACTTAAGACTATTTTATTCAGAGTTTCCTACCATATTGGAAGGATATACCGATGCAAGCTAGATATCGAGTGTATGGGACAACAAGTCTACTATAGGGTAGGTATTCACCCTAGGAGGTGTAATTATATCTTGGGAATCTAAGAAACAGACCCACATAATGCATTCGACTATGAAGTCTAAATTTATAGCCTTAGCTGCAATAAGCAAAGAGGCTGAGTGGTTAAGGGATCTTTTATTAGAAATTCTTTTTTTTTTTTGTAAAGCCTATACCAGCTGTATCACTACATTGTGATAGTGAAGACACATTAGCTAGAGCCTATAGTGACACTTATAATGGTAAGTCTAGAGGTCTGAATGAGACCCGTGTGACTTATATAGAGGTTGGAAATACTAGCCGTTTGAGTGAGGTGTAACTCCTCATACACATTAAATCTGACCATGCATAAACTGTTGCATGTGGCTAGCCCAATAGCTAAAAACGGCTAGTCAATGAGTCTAAACGGTCAACATGTAGCAATTATTATACCACATGCATAACGGTCAGAAACTGCTAATAACGGCTAGTTTCTCACCAACAGCTAGAAACAGTCATAAGGTTTAATGGCCCTGGACTAAAACTGTCAGTCATCTTAACCTATATAAACAGTGTCTGGATGAGTTTGCAAACCATCACTAACACACGTAAATCACACTCATACAAATTACTAAGAAAGTAGCATATATTGTACTCCAGTGAGCCAGAAAGGTTCATCCGAACCTCAGCCTGAAGAACAGACTAGTGCGGTGGTCTAAAACAGTTCATTTAAACCTTTTCCTGAAGAACGGACCAATTTTGTGGTCTAATATTCATTTTCTCTCTCTAATTATGAGATTTTTCTTATAGTTATTTTTAATAAAAATTTGTGTACAAGAGTTCCTTTAGTGGATTCTCGTATTTGTTGAATGCAAATCCATACCAAGCTCGTCTTATCCTAGAAGCTATTTGCCTCGAACATTTCAGCATAGTCAATCTATTTGAGTAGGGACAAATAACGCTTTAAGGACAGCGTTCTCATACATGCTTCAACTTGTCTTGATTATTTTTCGATTTACCTATTTACAGAAAATATTATTTCTGTATTATTTTATCAACAAGAAGGTGTAACGACCCCCGCTCCATTCACTTGGTTTTAGATGTGAAAAGCTCCATCATGTTTCGAGTGAGGAAGGAGTAGAAGTCACTGCACTACATCATCTTCTCCGGTGGGAATCTTCTGACACTTGTAATCATCGCAGACACAGGTACGCTATGCACGTTCTTTGGGAATCATATGTTTGGATACACGGATCCATCTATCAATATGTGGTATTAAAGAATCGGGCATCATTCATATCATGGTCAATCCATTTGTTTCAGATCAACCCTTATAGCTTGTCCACCATGGAAAGAGCTAGTCATTGCTTTCATCATTTTTTCCTTCCACCATTATTGATTGTCTAGCTTTGCCACACAATGATTTACGACACTTTAGTGAAAGACTCATTGTCCAAGGCCGCACTCAACAATAGATATCTCTTTGTGACAACGAATGGTGGTTGGTTTTTTCGGAGAAGAAGACCTTTTGCTTGACCGGCTTGACACCTTCTTTGAGAATGAGGTGGTGCACAACCAGTGATGGCTCCAATCCAGTAATTAAGAAAGAGGTATTCCGACTGAACGATCGGCGGGGCATCATTTACCTTTTCTCTCTATCTATAAGAAAGGCAGAAAGAAAAGTGAGGGCTAGCTATAATCTGCACCTCCACCTCTAGCCATAGAAACATCTCCCACTGTTTTGTCTCTTTGGGCCTAGTTTCAGTTTTTTGGGCCTACATATCAAATTTTGGGCCTAGTCATTATCTGGTCAAGATGGCAAGGCCAAAGGATTATCAATGATGTGACACAGTAGATATTGTGGGCCCCACCTTCTATGTGATAAGAGGATAGTGAAATGTAATGACCTAGAGCTGCTTCTTAAAAAAAAAAAAAAAGTCTAATCTAGATGCAATGAAATGGAATAATCTCTATCACTATTGATTGTCCACCTTTGTTTCGACTGGGCTGTAAGTAATCCACATCTTGCGTCCATCTTCCCCATTTGAGATTGTGGCTCACTTGATGAATGGAAGGGAAAAATGTTGTTTCTTCTTCCTAGTTAATTATATTATGAAAGGATTATAATAATGATGTTTATGGTGAATGGTATGATGATGATGATGCTAGTGATGGGTCATTGCTACATGATGTTTTTAAATGGTTGGTTTGAGGTAGAGACTGGTGGAAGATTGACCAACAAAATTCAAACTCTCAAATGGCATGCATGCATAATAGATTAATGAACAACTTTTTTTGTGGGCCCACAGTTGGAGTGTATATTTGTTGGTCAGAGATTGTTAGTACACTCCTATAAGAGGAGTGAGATTACAACAAAATAGATCAAGAATTGATGTCTAGAGTACACATGTGACCTACCTAATTGGTAAAAGAGAGCCAGCTTAGGGCATGCCTCCAGGGTCCTTACCATATGAATGACCCAGATGTTGCACGCATGCCATGTGCGCCCATTTTCTGTAAAGCCTGGTCCACTTCAGTCCAAGGGTTGTTAGAGAGAGAAATGCTAAGGTTTGGCTGCTAGAGTAGCCATTAAGTTATACTCGCTAGCCCCCATGTTGGCATAGATCACATGTAACATATCACCCATCCATCATCTTGGACCATTGTCAGGTGGCCATTGCCCATGAATAGGCTGCTTTTCTGCTCACTAGGTCAGCTGCATCACCCAACTTATTGATCCTAAGTAGTGTGAATCATTCAAAATACATAAAGATTGGATGATCATAGCTATCCCACCGTAACCTTCAAAGGATTGTCTTATAACACGCGCACACAAAAAATTTATGGGTATTCTCCTCATCTAGTCTATAAAGGTCTAAGCCTAATATGATGTTAGATAAGACTACATATAGTAACCTTAATAGCTCACTTCACCCGTGTCTTTATCTATGAGGTGTTGAAAATATCCATTAAGGGTGATTGGATAAGGTGGGGTCCGAGTTTCTAGGATATGGTGGATACTCTCAATTACGTGTTTTACTAAAGTAGTCATGACTAGGAGAACCCATCAAGTCTTATATTCAAAGGCATGGTACAATCGTTGTGCATTAAGGACCTATGTGGTAGCATTTGTCTCCAAACAAGTTGTGTTTGACTCAAAGGAGTTGGCTGTCTGGTTGGAGCCAAATGGGGTGGGGAGGATGGTGTTAACAACGTGGGATTGGGTAGCCTATTTAGGTATTGGATCATTTAGGCTTATGTTGTTGATATTCAACCAGCCTCATATTGTGAAGATTGTCCGCATGTTGTGATCTTGGCCCAAATATAGAGGTTGTAATGATGCACTGGGTTTCACATCAAGATTTGATGATTAAGCCTGTCATCTTGGATAATCCAGTCAACTGCTCCATTGATTAGATAAAGTTTAGTATAATAAATATCTTTTATCTGATGCTAAAGGTTTTAAAATTGGATATTTCATCTTATGTGGGTTGTCGCACTTTTTTTAAATATATTACAGTAATGAATATTAGATTCATTCTCTCCCAAATTAAAGGCTTCCCTACCCTTAATGGCTCTAACTTCTTAGAACGAAAAGAAGCATTAGAGATAACCTTTGGATGCATGGAATTATACTTAGCTCTTAATAAGGATTAACCTCCAAAACCAACTGAATCCACTCTTGCAAGTGATATTGCTAAATATAACACGTGCGAACAGATCAATAAGCTAAGTATAAAGATTATTAAACATTCCATTCCTACGTCTTTTCGTGGGGGTATACCTGAGAAGGAGAACGCGAAAGAGTTCATCAAAGAAATCAGAAAGAGATTTACCAAGTTCGATAAGGTAGAGACTGTAACGATTCTTACTGAATTTGCATCTCTGAAATATAATGGCAATGAAATTAAAGAGCGTATCATAAATATGTCCAACCTTGCTGCTAAGTTGAAGGCACTTTGGTTGAACATTCCAAAAGACCTAGTACTCTACTTGGTGTTGATTTCTCTTCCTTTCATCTTTAACACTTTTAAGGTCAATTACAACACTCAGAAGGAAAAATGGATCTTGATTGAGTTGATATCGCACCATGTACAAGAGAAAGATGGACTTAAGTGAGAACAATCAAAGAGTACTCATTTCACGCACTCTTATCAAGCTTATAACCTAAAGAAGAAAGAGATGTTCTAGGAATAAGGGTAAGGGCAAAGGAAAGGTTGCAGATGATGTTGCATAGTCAAATGACCAAAACTAATTAGTAATCAGACCCCACTACTTTTGTGATAAGAATGGTCGCTTAAAGAAACAATATCATGGATATTAAGCTTGGCTCAAGAAGAATATGAATAAAAAAAAAAAAGATTAAGATTTTTGTCTGAAAGTTTCTAAGGTTATTAATTGATACACATTTATTATAGTGTAGATTAATTATAGGCCATACAGTCACATTTTGTATCTCATGCAGTGGCACCTCAAGAGCCTGAGACCCAATGATGTGGATTGCTACATATTCAGTGGGTGGCTCTCAAGTAGGAGAATTAATGTTGATAATTTTGTATTTCTTTTAAATACATAATTTAGGATATGCTTGAATTTTTGAAACCTTTGCATTTATTTTATATTAGTTTAAAATAAAATAATTTATTTAGTTTTCTTTTAAATTTGAATGTTAGTTTAAGGGTCTTGATATTCTAATAGTGCATAGAATATGGATATGCATAATGACAACCTTGTACGGATAAGAATAAAAAGTAATGGTCATAAATAGGTTCGATCCTTAATGACACATGTTTTAAGAATCCATGTCATTATGAATGTTGGTCTCTATGATCATGCATGGTCCCGCTTAAATAAATGTGTGACTACCATCGTGGTCCACTATCAATAATTTCAATGGACTGGATTATTAAAGGTATTATCCATGATCCATTAGAGTATATCTATAAGACTTTCAAACTCGTAAAGTATGAACTGGATATATAAATGGCTCGACTACAAATATTTTAGTGCCATGAGTGACCCAAGTGGGAGAATGTTAGAAATCAGTGGGCAACACATGGTATTAGTGTAACATCCCAATATCCTTTCAATACGAATAAATACAATTAACCCCAAATCACCCTAAGACAAATTTCAAACTATTCATTACACCGATAATCAAACTCAAGAAAATCCACTATCAGATTTTCAAAAGAAAACCACGATTAAAAGTCTAGGAATAATAAAACACGACCACTAAAACCTCAATTTAGTCCCATTTCTAAACTTAAGGACTTGCACACAATAAATAGTTGACCAGACGAAGGAGATTCAACAAAAATATAGCATAGGGCCCCAAACCAAACAGCATGTGCACAAGTTGTGTACACCCACACCACACCCATTGGTCAAAATGTATTTGACCGAGCTTCTCCCAAAAAAAAAAGATCTTCCCACCTTCCACAATTTCCGCCTTCAACATTTTAAAAACCACCAGCAAGTTCAGAAGGGGATGGGATCCACTATCATGGTAGAGCGATCAAATCCAAGTCATTCATCAAATGCAGCCCACACCCACGATCTGACGAATTAGTGAACTGCGTCGAAGGGATGATAGGGTCGGGCACACTGCCCGACAGAAATGGAAGCCACACAAGGCCAGACGATAAAGTTTGGGACCTTCCATCCTCCCACACCGATGTCCCTGTGTGATTGGGACCGTTCAAAATTAAGGAACAAAGATTTCGATTCCACCCAAGCTAACTGCAAGAAATCAGATGAAGGTGTTAGATAAATTGGATTGACATAAAATTTGGTATATAAAAGATATATCAAGTACACTATAATCACACAAAATTTGGAGCCAATTAGATATCTGTGGAACCCAAAAATTTAGGTTGTTAAAAAGGGTATTAGTGTTAATTACTGCATTAGACAACAAACCTAGTTTGTATTTCATAAATCAAACGAATGGGTTAGACCAATTGGATTGATCCTAAATTTGGTATACACATTATTCATAAAGTCTACTATCATCATACAAAATTTGGGATCTATCAGATATCTGTGGGCCCCACTAATTTGGTCTATTGTGAGGGGTGTCAATGCTAACCACAACAATAAACAACAAACTTAGTACGAATTACATAAATCTAACGAAGGGGTTGTACCAATCAAATTGACCCCGAATTTGGTACATGGATTCTCTGTCAAGTTTATTATCATCAGAAAAATTTGAGCCCTATTGGATATCTGTGGTTACCATAAATCTGGGTTGTTTAGAAGAGTGTCAGTGCTGGCCATTACACTAAATAATAAATATAGTCCGAATTGCATAAATCGAATAAAAGAGTTAGACAGATCGGATTAAACTTAAATTTGCTACATAAATGGCCCATCAAGCCTACTATAATCACATGAAATTTAGGCTCAACAAACACAATTAAAAAAAAATGTAAAAATACATACACAAAAGTGAGTATCATAGGATTCAAAGGTGGATTTCATTCCCTTACTTCCTCAAAGGGATTTCATTCCTATGTATCTTCAAATGAATCACCTATATATGGTTTGGGGTTATTCAAACACTACCATAATCTCATGGTAGGGTCCACTTTGATATACCAAAAGAAAAGAAAGGAAGAAATAAAGGAATAGATCTAGCCACCTTAGGTTGAATGGCTTGGATCTTTCTCTCCTAATGGTGGCTACTCTCTCCCTCTCTCTCTCTCTCTCTCTCTCCCACTTTTCTCTCTTCTCTTCTATCTCATTCTCTGAAAGTTTTCTTACTAGAAATGTCTAACCACCTTGGTTAGGCCTCTTTTGTGTAAAGAGATAACCTTAAGTTCGGAGAGAGGGGTTAGTTTATTTAGGTTAGCTAGTTATTGGGCCGGGTATGTTAACATTGCATGACCATGGCTCATGCATAAGAGAGTGGTGTGTCACAAGGAGAATGTGCATAAGGCGTGAGTAGGGTAAGATGTCACATGGAAAATATGCATGTTGTGTGAATGGGGTGAGGTGTCATGTGCATGTGATGTATGTTTGGTGAGTGGACCATGACATCATGGTAAGGTGTGGGTTAAGTGGAGAGTGTTGACATTCTCCACCGGGCTTCCTAAAATGGGCTCATGGACTAAGGGCCCAAGCTCAGGTGCGTGTATGTGTGATTCTTCATGCACTTGTATTCTTGGGTTCTTCATGACGTATTTCATAAACAGAATCCCACACAAATGAACAAATGGTACTTACGTGATCATGACGATGTGGTGGTCGATACGACGGGGGCTTTAGGGTCTCTAGGTTTGGGTCACTCAAGTGCATACTACACACGGATAGTTCGATTCCCGCTCTAGGACTATGGACAATGCGCGCTCGCGCGCTAAAGAGATGTGGGGTACCGAGGTACTATAATAGGTGCGAATGGTGCCCACAAGTGAGTAACTAAGACTGATGTGCAGACGCGCTGCTGACAAGTAGGAAAATTGAGGTGTTACAATCTACTCCCCTTACAAAAATTTCATTGTCGAAAATTCAAATAAAATATAGCAATCAAGGAATTAAAGTCTCAAAAATATGGCAACCCTCTAGGTCATGAAAAATGGGATTTAGAGTCCAGCATTTTTAGTTTTGCGATCCAAGATGTTAAGTTTGTAATCTCTACGTCCTCCAATCAGGAATCCTAACTCAACTAAGTTCACATATTGGGATTCCTGAGATTCATCATCTCTATGTTCAGCACATAGGGATCCTTTCCAACTAGGTTTGCAATCCACGAACCTTACTTTCATTGTTTCTAAGTTCCAAATCAGATAGAGTTCCTATTCTTCAATCTAGGTTCTCACACCAGGAATCCTAATTGAAGTTCAACTAAGTTTCCAAATGACAATCTCATCTTCAAGTGTTACCAAGATCATGCTCTGATATCAAATAATGAATTTGTTTATTTTACCAAATAGTGAATTTGTAAATAATCTCTAAATTTTTTAGAAAAATCTTATTTAAAAACAAATATAGAAAACAAAGTTTATTTTCGAACAATTTGAAAAATAAGATTTTAAAAAAAATAATGTTTCATTTTCCTTATTTTCTATAAATTCAAATAGGCCCCCACGTGTCCTTCTAAATATTAAAATCTAAGACTCTCTACCGACTAAAAGTTTTACCACACCATGGCACGTAACTACTTGGGTAAAATTTTGTACATGCACAGTGGAGAAGTGGAGAAGTAAAGATGATGCTTGAGTGAGAGAGAGAGTATTGCTTTCCCTCAACCATAATATAAGTGGGCCCCACCTAGCTAACTTAAGTTTTTTATTTGATGGTCCTAGTCACAGAATTATGTCATTATATTTGCTCAGATCATCCCATCGTCCGATGAAAAAGGGCTAACTAAACAAGTGGTCAAAATGTAATCTGGCCAAATTAAACCATTTGGGATAATACGTGGAGGGATATATTGGAGATATGTCTCCATTAAATGGATGTTTTAAGTCATTAGAAGGTTGAGCTTAGAATAAAATAAAATAAAAGGCCAGAATGGCTGAGCTCTGATAAAATCTTCTATTGTTCATTTATGGCTATAATAAGCTGGGCCAAGGCATATATTGGACCACATGAATTGAGCCTACATAAAGTTTGGCCAAAAAATAAACTCGTTGGGTTTGGGTAGAGATTCAAAACTCACACAAGCCCGTTCCCTTGAAAACCCTTATTTCTGACATAAGAGACCTGATGATGTCGACCCACTTGACAATAATTCAATGACTAAGATGTCGTCTAGCATGGCATCCTTACAAAACTTAAATGGAGTAGAAACTATTGGAAATTCAGGGAAGCAAATCCCAAATTCAAATCTCACGCGATTAAGCAAACCTAAATAAGTAATCACAAAGCATAAGATTTTATGTGAAAAAATCCTTTTGGAAAAAAACCACAGCACAAAGCAATATCGAATCACTATGAAAGCAAAAGTACAAAACATGGGAATCACTTACAATAATCCGAAAAACCTTCTTTCACTTTCCCAAGCCCCCAAAAACGTTTTGCCCTCTTTTGAATAGCCTAAGAAACATTGTTATTAACCCTAATCCCACAATTACACCTATATATAGTGTTGCACCTAGAATAGAAAACGCAATTCTTTAAAACTGCGTGCTTTTATTAATGGGATCGACAACCACTAAAAGATCTTCAATGGAATCAAACCCACCCTCGATCATATCGATTTGGACCGAAAAACAGTCCAGTGAGCAAAAAGAATAAATTGAGATTTTCTCAATGAGATTCGAGTGGGTTGTTGATGGTATCGACAACTGTTCGATGGGATCAAGATACCAACAAATATTCAATGGGATCGACAAATTAACCCAATTACAGACAAATTTAAAACACATGATAACAGAAACTCCCCAGTCGTTTCGCTATAGAGGCTGCCAGTTAAAACAACAAGCCAATTGCCAACTTGCCAGTGGGCCTCACATAATTAGCAATGCAGGCAGACAGGTTTGAAACCATTGGTGTTTGAAGCCTGATGATATGATGTTGTTCACATCCTAGCCGTAGGAAATGAAATCGCAATATGTCCCATGTGAATTGGAGATAAGGGTCTAACCCCAGCTTAAATGTGAAGTTTCTTGCTTGTATACAGATGCATTAGGCCTATGCTGAGCCCAATTTGAATATCATTTATCAGGGAGTTGATGAGCCGTGGATTTCAAGCTGGGACTAGGTAACCATGAGTCTGGGCTATCATAGGCCTGAACGGTGCCCATGCTGGTTGTGGACCTAGCCTAAGCCTAGCTTGTGACAGCAATGAGCCGTCATTGACCTGGGTTTGGTTGGCCCTCACTACAGAAGCTATAAAACATAAGATTGATCAAGGTCCATTTACATAGAGCCAAAGACAAAATAGGGTAAATGGGCGGGTCATGTCCTGTCAATGTCATTCTCAAGTCAACAGATCTCTAAAATAGCCCAGCTCATCTAGCGAGCAAGCTCACCGAAGGCTTTACCAATCGGATTTAAGGATGGCCCAGCTAGAGTTTTGGAAGCCCAGCCCATTGACTGATTAGCATGACTCAGCCCTTGAATGATCCTGGCCATCCCGGCCTTACCTGAAAATTAATAGAATTCCTATTTCCCATAAATGAACGTTCCTGGTCCATTTATTGATCACACATGCACAAATTAATAGAAATTAGAAAATTGAAAACATAAGTCTACATGTAAGATCCTGGCCATCCAATCTGTGGGCTTGATGTGGACTTGTGCTGCATTTCGTTTAGGGTAGCATTTATATGGAATCACCCTCCACAATGATGTCCACAGATCAACGGTTTAGATCCTCATCTGCTAGGCCCCACCTGTTCTTGGGCATCCCATCCTGTGGATCCACATGGGGTGGCCCTTTGCTTGATTCGAATGTACTAGGCTGGGCCCTGAAAGTTCACATACATTGAATGTATGTGATCGTTTCTTCTACTAACCTATATTGTCAGCGACTATTCAAAAACTCCCAAAGCAGCTAAAGAACCCATCAACTGAAGATCATAATCGCAAGTGATGTTCAAAGTAAAGGCAGGAAGCTTTAACTTAAGTTGAAACTCCTGAGAGTTTACCACCCGAGCAAGAGTAAGGATCCTTATAATGAGCTATTTTACAGTGCTCCCGAAGAAAGGTTGTAGTGTATCATTCCAGTTTTATATTTATCCAAGTGCGGCTAGTGCAACCATGCTTCAATGATCCTCATGGGCCCCACTTTGATCGTCCAAACACCAGATTTCCTCATACAGGAAGAATCCTAACACGTCGATAGGTAATCAATAAACCAATGGTCTAGATCATTCAAACTAGGTGATTTTTTTTTGTGTGTGGACCATCTACATTGAGGCCCATGAGTGTACTAGACTGGGCTCTGAAAGTTCACATACATTGAATGTATGTGATCGTTTCTTCTACTAACCTATATTGTCAGCGACTATTCAAAAACTCCCAAAGCAACTAAAGAACCCATCAACTGAATATCATAATCGCAAGTGATGTTCAAAGTAAAGGCAGGAAGCTTTAACTTAAGTTCTGTAATGAATTTTAAAATGGTTAAGAACTTGGGGATATTAAGTGCCTGTTTGGATACCACCAAATAAGTTACTTTTTTCTACTTACAACAGTAGATGAGTAACTTATTTCATATAAGTGAGTTTGATTTATGATTAGTTTATAAGTAAGTTTTTTTACTTAAAATTACTTAATTACTTTAATTAATTTTTTAAAAAACTTTTTAACTTTTCATTAGTTATTGAAGAGAGACAAAAAGAGAGACGGAAGAGAGTAGAAGCTAGAAATTATGTGGTTTATCAAACATACTTATCTACTTAATTAAGTAGAAATTAAGTTGAGCTACTTTAGGCATAAGTAGCTTGTCTTATGTAGCTTACAATGCAAACGCCTGAGTAAGTTACCTAAGACAAGCTACTTATGCCTTGAGTATAGCTTATCTTGATTTCTACTTATTAAATAGAAATGATTAGATAACTTTTAAAAAAACATATAATTAATTATAAACCAAACTTACTTATTTCAAGTAAATTATGTTTCTGCTATCATGAGTAGAAAAAGTTACTTATTTGGTGGCATTCAAACGTGCCTATGTGAAAATAGGTTTACTAAGAGGGCAAAAGCTAGGAACTAATAAATCAAGGGATGGTAGTTATTTGATTGCGAATAACATCAGGAATAGCCAACACCTGAATCAAAATCATGATTGATGGTTTGACATACTCTTTAACATAGTAGATGTGGTGAAAAAGGATGAAGATCAACGGCATCTTTCCTACGATAATCCTTAAGTATGTAAGGAAAAACTAAAATCTTATAAAAGCAAGAATAAGTTATTGTTTACAAGGTATTCGATGTGCTTATATAACAATGGACACTCTAGACTCCTACTTCGACTCAAAATGGAGAACTCTTCCCAAATGGTGAAAAGTATTGAAGCTAGTAAAAACACCTAAACATACTCAAAACTCATAAAACACTCTTAGCTAACCCAAACAAGGAGACCATTAAATGAATGATAAAAGAACTTATGGAACTTGCTAATAAAATATTAATTTCCAAACTAAAGCAAAACTCCAGCCTACAAAAAGTATCAAGAAATCCGACCCACAAAAGCAACTCTTGTCAATTGGCACGACACAGGGTTCGCTGCTATCTTTCCAACAACATATAATATGTGTGAATTCAATAATCAATTACAAAGTAATGGTTATAAGAAGTTATAATGTACATTTAATGTGTTTTTGTCCTGGATCTCAGCTCTTCCATCCTGAATTTGTGTGGTCCTGGCATTCCATTGAGTCTACAACATACACTTTTCTACTCATCTTGTTGTGTCCCATTTAAAGTTGAATATTCTTTTCCTTTTACCGAGATTGGAAGAATAAAAAACGTAGATACCATGTTCGAAGTAAAAGTCCGTGTTGATTGTTGACAATGGTCATGCTCTGCGTCGATTTGTGCATCCCACTATCATCGAATCCAATGGTAATGGGCTAGCAGATGGGGGCTCAATGTCTTTATGAATATTCTATTCATAACCCATGAGAGAATCACACCATACATTTATTCAAATTAGATTGATTGTGGGACCCAAGAACAGTTTTAATTTTCAAATCCAACATTAGTTTACCAAACCACAAGAAAGACAGGTGCTGGCTGCCAACATGATTAAAAAAAAAAACAACAACAACAACAACCATGTTTTATATAGAGTTATCTTAAATACAATATTCTACTGTCACAGGCACATGACTACCACAAATGCCATAGCCACACTAACAAGTACAAAAACAAAACACAACATATGCAGCAGCATAATTGCATCATAGGGCATCTATCTTAAAACCTTAAAAATCTAATACATGTGCAACACACATCCAGAAAGTACAAGCTCTATGGTGTGTGTTTCATTTCAAAGATAATTAATACACAACCAATCTCATTCCTAATGTTAATCTAATCAGCCGAATTCCTTCAATTTCCTACCTAAAATATAATCAAATTTCATAGTCCTCGCTCATTCTATCAACCCCACATTTTTGTTTGCCAACCTAAGAAAATAGACGTCCTCTATTTCCACACGCATGTGAAGACCTGACCATCCAGAGTGGAACACGTTAACTGGATCAGATCTTTGCATCAGGTGGTATGGAAAATATCATGGACGGCTAAAAGTTGGGAGGAGTGGGAACTGTATGATTCTTGTTGAACTCGATCAGATTGCAATCCAGGTGGACGTACGTGTTGAGCATCCTGGTGTGAGATAGAATATGATGTGATTGTGTGGCTGTCCCTTAGGGCCCGTTTGGGAGCGTGAATTTGAAATCCTCTTATTGTGTTTGGCCCCTTGTACTCAGAATCAACTTTAATCCAAAAGTAGCCATGTATAGTATTTATGGGGGTTTGAATTTAATTACTAATCAACTTTAATATTTCTAATTAATGAAGTTATGTAAGATTTGACACAATGGTTGTAAGAAGCTCACTGAAATATATACTTTGCCCAAAAATGATGAAATTCCAAGTCTAAGATGAGCCACAAGCACAAGATCGCGTCCGAGTGACTAACCAATGATTTTTAACCATTGATTTATATGAACAACGTCTGGATGATACTAGTTATCATATTAAATTGATTATAATGATGCATTTGATAATCTAATTATTTTGGGTATCATTAGTGGACCATGTATCCAATAGATTAATAGTCTAATAACACACATGCAAGTCTTGAAAGGATTTTAGATATAATCCAAGTTTTCACCATATAACAAGGGTACTGAATCCCCTCAAATCCCCTAAATCCATGGTGCCAAATCCCTTGGTATATTTGCCACCATAAAGTATGGGGTTTCAAATCCAGGGTGTTTCAGATCATCTCAAAGAGTGAGTTTTAAATCAAGCTAAAAGCTTGGATTACATCTAAAATCCTTCCAAAAGTTGCATGTGTGTCACCTGGTTATTAATTTAGTGGACACATGGCTCAGTGATGATATCCCAAAACAATTAAACTATTAATTGCATCACTATAATTACTTTAATATGTTAATTTCTATCCTTCAAACATTGTCCATGTAAACTAACCGTTATAAATTGTTAGTTAGTAACTGGGATGTGATTTTGTGCTTGTGGCTGATCTGAGACCCCGCAAGTTCATCCTTTTTTAACAAAGTATATATTTGAATGAGCTTATTACAACCATTGTGTCAAACATACATACCTACACTAATTACAGAAATTAAAATTGATTTAGTAATTAAATTCAAACTTATATATATGTACATGGATCACAACTTCTTTTGGATTGTGGAGGATTTTAAATCCAGGGTGCTAAAGGCGTGGGTTCCAAATCTACGCTTCCAAACAGGCCCTTAGATTGTTTGCCTCACCCACCGCACATTCACTCCAATCTGGAATATCTGATTCGTGGGGCCTCGGTAGATGGAGTATAGACTGGAATCACATTGATGCGGCAATCCTAACCGTCTGATTAGTGGTCATCAAATGGAGTTTCAGGAAGAAAACAGTAAGCCGTATGGATACAACTGGGACGGTCAGATGGTTAAAGATCATCTGATATTAGAGCCGTGTCATTTTAGGGCCATCTTGGATGGAGCCTACCTTTTTGGATGGCCTGCATAATCCGTACATGGACTACGACAATGTACTAAAGTGCGATAAACGCATATTGCAGTCTCATATCTCTTCAAAGATAGGGTGCACACCGGTTGTGTTAGCTGAAAAAAACATTCGTTTGCGGTGAGAAATGCGGATTATTAAGTAGTAAGTAGGCACTAACTACTCATACATGTGGCATACAAATAACTCGAATTAAACCATGTAAACAGATTTCTCTAATTTAGATGGATCATAAAAAGAAAAAAAAAATTTATTCTGATTTTTTTTTTTTTTTCCAAAATGGTCAGTGGATTAGCATCTTAATGGACGGTTGAAATGAAAATGGTTCCATGATCCATGTTTTCAACATACAAATGTCAAATAATCAGTGCTTAGGATCGCTCATTGCCTCTGATTTTAGGGTAGTGATCTACCCACAGTATATTATGTAATCTGGACGGTTTAATTTGAATTGATGTATGCTAATTGTACAGTTCCTGATTATTTCCATACCTATGATCAAACTCTTTTCTAGTTTCAAATAGCACCCCATGTCCATCCATTGTTGAAGAACATTCAAACTTTTTATTCCTTTGGTACGATATTTGGATCATGATTCACTACGTGAACGGTTCAGATTGAGGCAACTGTATGTTTCTTGTGCAGGGGATATGTGCGTGTGTATGATCAGAATCATGCTCCCGCCAGAGTACTAAAAAAAATATCTCAGGGCAATTAACATTGGATACTCTACTGTTGTTTCCAGGGATAGGGATGAAGAAGTAGTGATTGTTTTTAAGTTCGTTTTACCGTACGTCGGGACTCAGATAGCCAGCATGTGTCGCGGCCTGGGCCGACTTTCAGAGATGATCTGTTGATTTTAACTGTCCATCTCCTCTGTACTACGAAAAAATTACATCATCTAATAATTATGCTCCAAAATACATCTTTGATATGTGATTTATGGAGTTGAATCTCTGCCATTGAAAAGGTTCTTTCAGTGTCCATAAGTTTATCCACTCAATAAAGACTGTCAGGACCATCCATTTATCTTGATTTTCGTATAATAGCCCTTATAACGTATCTTCTAGAATATGTACGGTTCTGATCAAAATAACATCAGAATGTGGGACCTAATGGAGCGGCATATGGTGGTCATCGTTAGCCGTATGCGAGCTCTTATTTTTTAAAGTAGCCGTTGAAAACAGGGTGACAAAAGATTCTCTGTTTCGGACTCGAATCGCAGTTTTCCAAGCCTTCCATTTGCATCGGTTACCACCCACATGTTAAAAAGGGCAAGTTATTTTATACACCGACAGCGTATGACGCTTGATACGCCAGGCACTTCAAAATGGTAAATCTGGAATACATTAAATTTAAATGATCCGTACAAATTACGTAACCCACTGTCCTCAAGTTTCAACCCAAAAATAAGATTGCTTTTACAATCCTAACCTCCGATTCGTGGACACTTGTTTGATGAAATTAGACCATCGAATACTTTTCATTTTAATCGTCCAGAAATATGATATTAAAATAATCAAATAAGCAGAGTTTTTCGTTTCGTAATATGTCAAAAGTTGTATGCGTAAGTATTTGAATAAATTGTTCACAACGTATGCAACTTCTAAGTGCTTGCGCATCATTCATCAAACACTGGCAGAGTATCTAAGTTTTTCTTTTAAAAAATACATTTTGGGGGTATTTTTCTACGGACGCGGTTTGGCCAGTGTCGCTGCCAGTAGCCCAGTGGATAGTGGTCAGTGCGCCGTGGGCCCCACTATGAATTATATGTCTTATCCATTCCGTCCATCCATTTTTAACGATCATTTTATGGCTCCAGTCCAAAAATGGATTAATATAAGTCTCAGATGGACCACACCACAGGAAAAAAGCAGTGATTGAATACACACCATTAAAATCCTCTTAAGGCCCACTGTCCTGTTTATTTGATATCCAATATATTGATTAGGTCATGCATACCTTATTCAAGGTAAAAAAAAAACAAATATCATCTTGATCCAAGACTTTTATGGCCCCAAGAATTTTTTAAGGGTGGACGTTCAATCAACACTGTTTCCTGTGATGTGGTCCACTTGAAATTAAATATACCTAATTTTTTGGAATAACAACGTAAAATGATATAGAAAAATAGATGAACAGCATGGATGAAACAAATACATCATCATGGCGCCCACGGAGTACCGACCATAGCCAATGGCTAGTGGCAGCGACATCAGCCAAACCGCGTCCTTTTCTCCGAGCTAGCACAGTACGAACATCGTTGTGCATGCAAGCACAGTGTACTGTACATTGACACGGATACACCCCAATCCGCACAGTCCAAATCGTGGGTCCCACTGTATTTGGGGTATACCCCAGCTCACTCTAATATTATTGTAATATTACTTGTTTACTCACTGAATCTTAAGCAGCCGTCCATTTTTGGGCCGAACAATCAGATGGATAAAGATACACTTCGACCCAATTTAATGAGCATGACTTACCAAAACCCACTATTTCATTATGGCGTCTTTGGGCGGTGGGATTAGAAAGGATTAGGTGGGATGGGATTCAAAAAACATAATTATTACCCGTTGCAGAGATTATCCCTCTTGACATGGGATAAGATTAATGCCATGCTTTGTTGATAATATGGTGGTATATTGAATTGATATACCCACCATCATTTGAAATTACTTAGAATAATATACATGTGTTATATATAAGCTGTTTATTTATTTTGTAATATCATTTTATAGCATGAGCCTAAAAATGAGGTAGATACAAAACTTATGTGGCCCCAAATAAGTTTTCAACGGTAAGCATTCAATCCCTGTTGCTTTCTATGGTAGGGTCCACTTGACCTTTAGATTTACCTGATTTTTAGGCACATGCTCTAAAATAATCTCGAAAAATGGATGGACGGCGTGGATATAACCCACACATCATGGTGTGACCTACACAACTTGCTAACATTGAGTGAAATTGGCACGGACCCATGAATTCCGTCAAATTTAATTCCAAGCTTTTCCATTCTTCCCAAACATGGAGTGGAATTGGCACAGGACCAGATGAATCCCATCCCGCCTAATCCCTTCTAATCCCACTGCCCAAACACGCCGTTAGGTAAGAGATATGCCACGTGTACGGTTACTTCTGGCCCCCGCGTACGCGTGGGTACACACTGGAGTAGTATGTATGGAGTTTTTTTTAGAGGAGTTATTTGTTACTCCGGCTACATATGACGCTTGATACGCAGGCACTCAGAAGGCGAATGCTTGTCTAAATTAACTCAAACTAAACCTAATAAATCGTAGAATACACTTTAGGCAATACAAAAAATGCAGATTCATTTCGCTAAACAATATTAGCCTTTTATTCGTCGATACTTGTCTGTTTCTGACCATTGTACATCTTTCAGTTTGAACCGTTCAATAATTGTCCACCAACTTGATAGTTAGATAATTGAATAATGGTAATTTTTGGATCACCATTCATCTAAAGTGGAAACCATATTTTAAATAGTTTAGATTTGAATGAATCACATTTCAAATATGAAATCTTCAAGTAATTTCTAAGTGACTGTGTATGAGGCATGAGTCTCCGTCAGAGTATTGAAGTTCCTCTAAGAGTAGTGTGGAGAGTGGGGGATAACGTGGTAGCCTTGGAAAAAGCAGAAGACGAGGCGCGGTAACCAACGTCGACTTATTCTCCTCCTCGGAATTCTTGCCGCTTACTCGCTGTTGCTGGACGGACTGGAATCCTCGGCACTTGTTATACGTAGAGCCTAAAACACTCAAGCTTGTGGGGCCCACCATGTTTTATATGTAAAATCCACTCCGTCTATCGTTTTCCATCCTTGATCCTAGAACATAAGAAAAAAAAAGATCAATCAAGTTCACATCTCCGATGGCCATAACATTTGAAAGAATGGGGATGGGATGCCAACCATAGGTTATTGTGTGTGTCTTTCATCAAACCGTTCATCAGGAATAAATCAATAGAATTAACTGAAAATAGAAAAATCAGCTTTGATCCAAATATCAGGCAGGCCGCACTGCGTGACCTTAGGTTTTAGGATCATTTTCATATTGTTTCCATTCGTGTAGCCCATCATACCTTTATCCGTATGGTATTTTGTATGTACGGTCAAAATAATAGTCATGTACCTGATGGACGGATCAGATTTACATATAAAGCATGGTGGGCCTCACAGAGCCTGGGTTTTTACGTAGCTGCGCAAAACGGTGTTGTAGGCGATACCTGATGCGTGCCATTGAGAAAATTTTCGGACGGCTAGCTCATGACGGGGCCACTAGCGCTGGTCAATCCTGGCCATCCACCTGTCGGGCTCTTCTTCTGGTGGTAGTCCAAGATGAAAAATGCTCACCGATTGTGAAATCCAAGCCAGTGGATTTCTCAATTTGAGTCACAGCTTCAATTTTGTCGTCCATCCATCCAGAGGCCACTGAATAGACGGCTAGGATTGCTTGCTTTATGTAGGCGTGGGCGTGTTTTTCTTTTCTACCGTGGCCTTCATAGTTCATAGTACAACATGTGAGATGAACCGTCCAGATTAAACAATGAAAAAGCATGATGAAATTTTGGTACTCCGCATGTGTATGACAGTTGCTTCACACGAACTCAGAAATTGCACGCGTGGCCCACATTTAACTCAAATTAAACCGTCCAAATGGTGGTTCCCAGTTTAGATGAGTCATAAACCAACAGAGTAGCCTTGATGATCTCCTAACAGAGTGATTGATAATGTATAAAACATGGTCAAAATAAGAAATAATGGACGGTTCGAAAATTCAACAAAAATACAAATGCTAACTAATATGACGTTTTGAATCGCCATATGTGTTTTGTTTTATGTTATCACCTATCCACACGGGGTCCCAGGTGTTGGATGGTTCCATTTGAGCAGAATGTTTGGCACGTGTACAATCAGTGAGAGCGTGTAGTTTGGAAGAGAAACCTGGGTAGAGTATGATGGGTGAAATGGAGTCGTGGGCTCTACAGTAGGCGTTATAACCCTTTTTCAGAAAAGCGCAATGATGGGATAGTGGAATGCCCACCTTCCATGGATTCTGATTGGGTGGTTAACCCTCCACTCCACAAGTCTGGTGGTGGAAAAGCTCTTTTGGCAACACCATGATATATGTGTTTTATCCGCGCCATCCATCCATTTTTCCAGATTATTTTAAGGCATGTGATCAAAACCGAGCCATATCCGAACCTTAAATGGACCACACCACAGGAAGTAGTAAGGATAATGACGTCCACCATTGAAACCTACCTAAGGTCGTTAGAGATTTATTTGCCATCCAACCTATTCATAAGGTCACACAATAGGATGCAGGGAAAACACAAATATCAGCTTTGACATTAAAACTTCTGTGGCCTCAATATGTTTTTAACGGTAGGCGTCGTTCATATGGTGTAGGCCACCTGTCCTAAAATGAGCTGATAAAATGTATGGATGGCGTGGATATGACCACCTGTCCTAAAATGAGCTGATAAAATGTATGGATGGCGTGGATAAGATATATACATTATCCATGTGGATAAGACATGCATGACAGAGGCTTCCATAGTGTTTATCCGGTAGACCATAGCATACCCACAGCATGAAATCCTTTTCCTTTCCAACGCCTACCTGGGCAACCGAAGGGTCACTGCTCAATCCAAATCCATATTCAATGGTAGTTATCTGGGTTGTGGCCCGTCAGATGGGGAGATGTCTAATAAAAAATTATTGTAATATTATAGCCTTATTGTTATCCATGTTGTAGGGTCATTTGATCGGTCCTTCCACACTTGATCGTAGATCTGGTAGATGAGGGATGTGCAGATAATCCATGAGATTTCGGTTTGTAGTTTATTCAAGTGGTATCTTAGTGCTTACACTTGTGTTGACTGGTGCTAAAAATAAAATGGCTCAAAGTGGTAGATAAGACACTGTGATGAAAGACAATCTCACAGGAGCAGCATATATAACTGTGGTTGAAGCAATATGCTCAATAAGCTTATAAAGACCGCCGAGATAAGAAGCTTATCATAATTTAGATACACTCGACGAAGCCGTCTACATAATCATGTATAAATGAGAAACTAATTAGATACAATCGGTGTTTTTACATCAAATATGAAGGTTCGAAAAGCCAATTCCACCCATAACGTAAAGGAATCAAGGGAATCAATGAGGAATTCAAATCCGCTTAGGATAAGAACTGATCCACCTTTGAGGATTCCTTGCTAGTAAGGAAACCCAATTAGTTGTCACCTCTTGATCTATATAAGGAGCACATGATGGAGAGCTTGAGGCACCAACTGAGCCATTGCACACAACTTGAGCCTTTGAGAATGAAATCCAATGAACAGATCTTCCAAATCAAGGGAGATGAATATTTGATTCTTTAATCCAACCATTGATCCTTATTTATTTTGTTAGATCATCATGGAATTGATATCTGATCATAAATATTTCTCAATTTGAAATGTTAGATTACTTGATATTGATCTTATCCTGATATTGATATTGATCTGAACCTTCTAATATGTATTTGAAGTCGGGACTTTTATATGTACGGATGAGATAATCGTTGAACTCTTAGAATGATCACAATTGATATTGAGTATGGATACACCCTCAACCTATATCCATTTATAAAATAGTTTTTGCTAAAGTTGTGGCTTAAAGTGATGGTTCTCTTTAATTTTTTTTCTAATAGAAGTATGAATTGAGAGATACCCGTCAATTATGTATTATCAAAATTAACAGACCCTGATTAGACGGCCCGCTATAAGAGTGGGCATTCGCCTTTTCTCTCTTTCACGCACCAGATAGGTAAATTTATTGTGACTAGGAGCATGGTGCAACCCATGTGGAATCCACCAAGGAAATCACCGGAGAAAAAGGAAAACGTGAGGAGATTCCTTACTCCTAAGATGGATGACAAGATGAGATATCTAATCAAGTAGGTTGTCCTCTTTAATGAGAAGGCCAAAAGAATGATGAATGAGATGAATACAGGCAACGATCAGCCCGATAGGAAAAGCAAATTGCCTATTAAGAGAAGATCTCCAAAAAGAAACTCACCGCCAAGAGATGAGCCTAAGAAAGAAACTCTCTCTCCCAAGAACAATCTAGGCCCGAATAAGATTGTTACAAAATGGATCGTAACGGATAACATAAAAAGTCTGATGATTCACACTACACTCAAAGCAAGTGATGTAACTAGATGATACCTAGATAGTGATTACTTAAGACACATGACCAGTGACAGGACTTAGTTATACTATTTTGTTGATTTTGATGGAGGGTCAGTTACCTTTGGAGATGGGAGAACCGCTTTGATTGTTGGGCGTGATACCATTGCTAGGTTAGGATTGCCCAATATTGAGAACGTTCTCTGTGTGGAGGGATCGAAGCGTAACCTCTTAAGTATTTCACAAATTGGTGATGGAGAGCACTCAGTGAGAAATTTTAAGGAGATGTGCGAGATCTCAAATTCTAAAGGCACCGTGATCACGAGAGGTTTGCGCACTAATGAAAATTATTGTCTCATAGAGAAGAGTGAAGATCTTGCTTCTTCATTTGTCTGTCACATGGCCCGAGATAATGAAGCTGAATTGTGACACCAAAGGCTCAAGCATGTCCACTATAGGAAATTGTCTCACCTGAGTTCAAAAAATCTGATGAGAGGATTGCTCGAGATCGAGAAAAGGCCCAGAAGTGTCTGTGGTAAGTGATTCATAGGTAAATAGATTTGAGTTGTTCATAAAAAGACTAGTTTTGTAGCTACATTAAAGCCCATCAAGCTTTTACATATGGACCTTGTTGATCCCACCAGAACTCAAAGCTAGGGTGGCAAAAGATACTTCCTTGTAGTTATGGATGATAACTCCATGTTTACCTTGGTCGCATCCTTAAAAGAGAAATCTAACACATTTGAAGAATTCATAAAACTCATTAAGCGACTCCAAAATGAAAACGGCTATATGATTGATCAAAGCAGGATTGAACATGGCGGAGAGTTTAAAAATAATTAATTACAAAAGTTTTGTGAAGAATATAAAATCAGACATGAGTTCTTAGCTCCTAAGACCCCCTTAGCAAAATAGAGTTGCTGAGAGGAAGAATATCATGTTGTAAGAAATAACCACATGTATACTAAAATAGTAAAAACTTGCCTAAAATTTATTAGGCTGAAGTTGTAAATATAACATACTATATAACAAATCACATATACTTAAAAGCAATACTGAACAAAACAACTAATGAATTGTGCACGAAAAGTCACCCGATGTAAAGTATTTCAAGGTCTTCGGTAATAAATGTTATATTCTTAAAGACCGGGAGCAACCAAGTAAGTTTGACTCTAAGAACGATGAAGGGATTTTTCTAGGATGTTCATCAAATAGTTGTATTTATAGAGTCTACAATCTTAGGACCGTCACCATTCAAGAGTTGATTGATGTGGTTGTTGATGACCAACCCAATAGTGACTTAGGGTCCTTAGTTGAAGTAGAACCAAATAAGTAAATCTATTGAAAAACTCTCATCTTCTAAAGCATCTCAGTCTCCTAATGGCATGCCTATTATCAAGAATCATCTCCACAATCAAATCATTGGAGATCGGGTACGGGTGTTAAAATCAAGAAGCAGCTTAAGGCAATTAATAGTCATATGCACTTCACCTTTAAATTAGAGCTAGTAAAAGCTCTTCAAGATGAATTTTAGATTCGAGTAATGCAAGAAGAGCTCCAGCAATTTGAAAGAAATGAAGTGTAGTACTTGGTGCCTAGACCACATGACAAAAATATAATAGGAATGAAGTAGATATTCAAGAACAAGTTCGATGAATATGAGAACATGATCCATAATAAGGCAATATTAATTGCTCAGGGCTACTCTCAGATTAAGGGTATTGATTTTGATGAGACATTTGCCCTTGTAGTAAGCCTAGAATTGATTCGGATCCCAATGTCCATAGCATATTCACTAAAATATAAATTATTTCAAATGGATGTTAAAAGTGTATTTTTAAATAGAGTGCTTAAGGAAGAAGTTTATGTAGACCAGCCTAAAGGGTTTGTACACCCTAAATATCCTGAGTAGGTCTAAGTATTGAAGAAATCAATCTATAGTCTTAAATAAGCCCCTCGAGGTAGGTATGAAAGGTTGACTCAATTCTTGGTTGACCACGATTTTTTCAAATGAAGTATAGATAAAACACTCTTTGTACAAAAGACCCAATATTCGATCTTGATCACTCAGATCTATGTAGACGATATCATAGTCGGTTCCACATGTGAGGAGTTAGCTCATCAGTTTGCCTAATTGATGCAATCTGAATTTGAAATGAGTATGGTGGGTAAGCTGAATTTCTTTTTAGGCTTATAGGTTAAGTAGCTCGAGAATGTCATTTTTGTGAGTTAGACCAAATATGTAAAGGAATTGGTAAAACGATTTGGAAGTCTCCTCTACCAACACCTGTATAGGAGCACGATTGGAAATCTCTTCTACTTCACAGCTAGTAGTGTCATGCTCCAAACTCAATGAATGGGCTCACATAATTTCTGAACTCTGAATCTGGTAGTGACAGCTTCCGTAGTACCCCATTATCGGCTCCTACCTCCTATGCGTCAAGTTCAGATCATGGGATCCCATAAAGGGAATTTTCAAAGTGATTTTTTTTTTATATGTGAGCATAACCACAAGTGAACCAAAACTAAAAGTATAATCACATTTTGACTAAAATATTAGTTCGGTTACAGTGGGGGAAGGGAAATACATGATATAACAAAAGTCCAAAAGATCAAATGTATGCTCTTGCCTTAATGCTGATGCGGTCTAGCATAACCTATATATAAAGAACATGCGTTAGCTTACTACGAAGTTTAGAGAGTACATGCGTTTGTGCGTAATGCATGTGCCAAGAAAACAAATATCAAAGTAAGCAAAAATGATGGAGGGCTAAGCTGGCAAGTCCATAAATGTTATTAGCCATACCCAGGCTATGCGATGCAAGTGCTTACATGGCTAAATATCACTGGCTAATGATACAATGCAACATGTTAATCCTCCACTAGTCACATATTAGGATAGTTCTCAATTAGATCATCATTAGGGTCTAGTACACTTTCAACACTGGCTATCACTTAGCGCGCACAAGACCAATCGAGTGTAAAAGACCTTACTATTTTCCTTGTAAGTGGTATACATAAAACCACCCGGCCCGTCGATAGTGAACTCATTTTACGATCTGGTCAAACTTAACCTAGCATATAGTCCTCTGTACTTGGGCGAGTAAGGTCAAATCCCTTTCCAACCAACCTCGACACAGTGGGAGACACGACCTACTGGTATCCAACCATCGTGCACTCATGAGTCCACTCGTTCTGAATGTTGGAGCATCCTACTGGTACCACAGGGTTTAGGGATTTTCACGCGAAACTATACGATTATGATCGCCTTACTGGGCTTGACAATCATATCGAGAATTAAGTCCCAATAGTATCAAGAAATGCACAACTTGAGCCCGGAGCGAAGTATGTGAGAAACGTAAATATCTTTAGAAAATGAACTCAAACTTAAGTGAATTGGGTCGTTCTCTTGCAGGCCAAATTTAAGGGTTCAGACCGTCAGATTCTGACCAAATTATACCCTTGGATCAGGAAAAATTTTCAACACATGTCACTTCTGACCCTGATCGAGTGACGACGACCGTTGAACTGAAACTAGTCCTCCGCGGTCGATCCGTAAATCTGATTGGACCGAAAACTTAACCTGATATAGATCCATTGTCAAGAAACTTTTTCTGGACCATATGCAGAGAATGGGCCTCCAGATGAGCTTCGTTGGCCCGAAACAGCCACTCTTTGGCTATAACCTAAGTATACCATGGCCCTGGGGCCATTTACACCAGTTCTGGGCCTATATAAGGACCTAAACCCACCTCTCTCATTTCATACAAAATTCCTAAACCCTAGGAGAGAGAAGAGAGAAAAGAGGAGAAAAAGGTGAGGAGAAGTGAGAGAGAGTGAGAGGTAGTTGCTGGGATTCGATCCCACCACTCCACGTGCTGAATCGCCTCTCTCGTGTCGCTTCACCGTCGATTTCAATTCCATTCTTAAGTAAGAAATCCTAACTATAATCTGTTTTAGAAATCTAAATAGAGTAAATGGTGAAATAGCCGACCTATTTCATACTATAGATTGTCGTTGTGCCGTAGACGAAGACTTAGTGTTTGAACTGTGTTCGATATGAGTTTACCGGCGAAAGGTGCGAACTATAAATGTTTAGGTTATGGTTTTTAAGGCTTTTAATGTCAGTTAATGATTTATGACTGACTTGGTTGCTATCACATGTGCTTAGATATGATGTTTTTCGTATATTACATATATGTGTATTATGTTGTTTTTAATGCATTCTATGTGTTTATTGAAATGTTTGATTAAATATGGGATTATGATTTGTGCTTGTTATGATTGATATTGAGGATACATGATTGTTGTACGTATAGTGAATCCTTTATGAAAAGGATTTGCTATAATACCTGTTATAACTATTTTAGTATATGTGTGTTATATGTGTAGTCTAAGTGTTTGATAAAATGCCTAAATGAGAAAATGCTTTCTGAAATGTATTAAATTAGGATGTTGAGATATGATTCTCAATCCGCTTATCTATAATTACAATTTCCTTTATATAACCTATCTTACTACTACGTGATTTATAAATGAAATGCCTATGTATGATAACATGTGCACTACGTGTTTGTGGAAATGCTCAAATGAGATTTATTTTTAATTGGTTGTCACGTACTATTTGACTATCACATATGAATGCTTATTGTGTTTGAATATGATTGGGACTACTGCATAGTCCAGGAAATCGGTAATGATTCCCAAATTAGTGGCTGAGGTCATTTTACCACACAAGACACGTTCAATAAATCCAAGTCGTACGCTATTTGTCGACAGTGATTGGGTCACGTGGAATGCTGACACGCTCTATGTCGATTAATTCAACGTGCGCTCATACCAGTTAAGCTTCTCGATTGACCCAATATATGTTCGTCATGTATGGATGCTACTGCTTGAATCTAGGGTACCAACTGACTAGTGAAAAGCCCGTTTAACCTTGGTCCACAATCCGCTAAGACTCATGAGCTGGGCATGATGGTATGGGACATCGTGGTCGAGCTGTCGGCCTATGCTGGGGTGACGAGCCTCCCCGTAGTGTCCTTTGAGCAAACCAAACTCGTGAGCCGAATATGGTGGTATGGGACACTGTATTCGAGCTGTCAACCTACGATTAGGTGACGAGCCTGTTGTAGTGACCTCGAGTATACATTAGGACTACGCTAAGGTGACGAGCCTTTCCGTAGTGATTTCGAGTATAAACTAGGCATGTGCTGAGGTGACGAGCCTTTCCTTAGCGACCTAGAACTGCTAACGTATGAGATTAACTAGGATTGACGACCTTAGATGGATCATTGTTTGAGTAAATGATATAAAGGGATGTGCCTTAAATTCCCAACCTGCTGTATGAATAAGAGTAATTAAGGACTTGGCTAATCACGTACATGCCCGCATTGCATATGCCTTTGGCGTTGGAGTTGAGCACAGAGGAAGGGGTGCATGCCGCGATCGTGAGATGATGTCGCAGAGAGAGTGTAGGCGAGGGCATACCTCAGTAATACATATCATTATTGCATTAATCGAGTACTTAGGAATGTTTGTTGTATTGCTTTATCATTACTGTTTAACTGAATTGATAACATGTTAAGCTTTGCCTTATAGCTCCACTGAGTTGATCACTCACTCCCACTCTAAGACGGTGTTTTAAAACACCAACCAGACTCTGTCGTAGTTTCAGGTGATGACAAGGCTTACGATCTGGAGCCGATCTTCTACGACGATGAGGAGAAGTTCTCTTATTTGCAACTCTCTGGTGGGTCTATGTAGACCTAGTGCTACCGGGGCTACAGGGATATGGATTAAATGACATTACACTTTATCATTTTGTATATTTTGGAACCAAATATGTAATTATTTAACCTGGTATCATGTTCATACTATGGGGACTTACAACCACTTATATGTTTTATATACTTATCACAGTCTTCCGCTTGTGTAATCTAATTGTCTCTAGAGTATGATATGTGGATTTAATGTAATCTCATTCATATTTAATATGCTAATACAGACAACATTTAACCATTATTATCTATGTTGCATAAGTGATGCGTTGGAACTCGGGAATTAAGCTCCTGCTCAACCCTCGATTTTTAGGGCGTTACACGTCATTGTGGTACCAACGTCCCGTCTTGCATACCGATCCGATAGTCCTCTGTACCTGGGCGAGTAAGGTCAAATCCCTTTCCAACCAACCTCGACACAGTGGGAGACATGACCTACTGGTATCCAACCATCGTGCGCTCATGAGTCCACTCGTTCTGGACATTGGAGCATCCTACCGGTACCTCATGGTTTAGGGACTTTCACCTAGGGACGCCTATGATGCCCTGAAACCTTAATAGTTTTCGGTGTCCATAAAATCATCTGTCAACCACAATAAGGCTATGGGACTACCTCCATGGTGTCACTAGGGAGTATATATAACATGTCACACATATAATGCATGAATCACATTATCCAAGACATGCATCAAACATGTAAGTACCGCGCGAATCATGTAGGTTGACCGTATCTCATATAGAGTCCTTTAAGTGTCTAAAGCCGAAGGATATATGCTATGAACAATCGTCATCCACAACAGGCATACAAATGATGAATATGGGCATAAAATTGGGCATGATATCCATTAAACTAAGCATGTTATCAGTGTGTCCTATCAGGCCAAGCACACTGGCATGTTATTAGACATATCATGATATAATCAACCGTAATTGGCACATCATACACAGAGAGTGGGAACCAAATGGTAGGCCCCACTAGAAATATAAATGTCTATATGGTGTCGCCCACGTTAGACTAATATTGGCTCCTCATGTAGTATGTACATAAAAATCTAGTAACTGGATGTAAGATGTGTAAGATACATATACCAAGACGGGTTCCACTAGGAATGACCTGGATGGACACTCACATGTGCAACATGCTTGCCACTAAGCTATCAATCTATTGGGCACATGTCCCATTGATGATATCCCAAAACGATCGGCTTATCACTAGCATCGCTATAATTACTCCAATTGGATGATATGCATCGTTTGAACATTGCTGATGTAATCGGCCGTTATAAATCGTTGATTAGTCACTAGGATATGACCTTGTGCTTATCGCCTATTTGAGTCTTGGAATTTCATCATTTCAGGCAAAGTACATGACTTTACAAATTTAATACAACCACAATGTCATACACACACTAATTTAAGGGTTTAAAATTGATTAAATAATTAATTTCAAACCCTTGAAAATACATCTTTCATTTTCACTTAGTACAAGGATTTTGAATTCAGAGTGCCAAACATGGCCAAGGGATTTCAGAAATCCTAGACCCCCCAAATCCAAGGGATCCTAAACTTAGGGAATTTCAAGTCTATGGGATTCCAAATCTAGGAAATTCCAAGTCCATGGGATTCCAAAGTTCATGAATTCCAACTCGAAGGTGTTTCCACCCCCACAGTTCCCCATGGTGCGACCCACCTAAGATTTGGATTAGCCTAAACCTTAAGCCCATGGCCTAACATGGCTTGAAGAAACGGATGAACGGTGTGGATGTCACAGAAACATCAAGGCGGGTCCCACGAGTGGGCCCCATGTGTTGCCAAAAAGGGGCAACACTCCCTGCCCACTTTTCCCTTCAGTGCAGTCCGCCTAAGAGTCAGATTTGCCTAATCTTTGGGGCCCCTACCTAACATGATTGGGAAAAAAAAAAAGATGAACGAAGTGGATAAGGCACATACACCATGGAGGGTCCCATGAGTGGGCCCTACTCCACACCTCACGGTGGGTGTCTGCCCGCCCAGGGCCCTAACAACTACTAGCACCCCATGAACTTTTTGTTTTTTGCTTTTGATTTTATTTAGTCACGCCATCAAAGCGAGCCCCACGAGGATGATCTACTCCGTCCATTGCGTAGGCCAGCTCGAGCGGGGTCCAATGGGCCTTGACTTGGACTGATTTGTACAAACATGGACCACACAGTAGACCTTGACAGATTTCAACAACAGGAGTTTATTTCCCTTTGCTGCCCACTCATAAATTGGATTTGCCTCATTTTTCGACCCATGGCTTAAAATTATTTGGAGAAATAGGTAAACGATGTGGATTTCACAAATACATCGAGGTGGAGTCCATGAGTGGAGGGCTCCCCCCTTCACATTGCATGGCTGACATGAGGGGGTGCTCCCCACCCCACCATCGCCTATGGTGTCGTCCATCTGATGGTTAGATCAACTTGATTTTTTAGGCCCTATGACTAACATGAGTCGGGAAATAGATGGACGGTGTGGATTAAAAAGATACATCATGGTGGGTCCCGTGAGTGGGAACCCACTCCCACTTCCTTCTCATGCAAGCAGCGTTAGTGACGTTAGGCTCACCAGCCCACTGTTGCTCATTTTGGGCTCCACCGAAGATTCAGACCTTCTTCAGTTTTTGGTTCACTGCCTAAAATGAGAAGGGAAATAAGATGGATGGCATGGATGGAACGCATAAATCAAGGTGGGACCCAATAGTGGGCCACTTCTCTAGGCAGCACTTGCTGCTAGGCAGCAGCGTCTCTGGATGCTGTTTGCATCCAACAGCCATGACTGCTGCCCCTCCCTCTCTTTGGTTCATTTTAGGGGGTGGTGGGGTCCACCTAGACAAATCCACTCCACCCATCAAATTGGCCAGGTCATGGTGGGCCAATGAGCTTTAAATCAAATTAATTTTGGTGGCTTTCCACCATTCAGATATGTGTGATCTAATCAATAGGTTAGATGAAAAATAAATATCACCGTGGGCCACACAAGGTGGTCCATGCTGTGATAGCGTGCGGGGCATGCTCTCTAATAGTGTGGCCCAGTTGTGGGCCCCATAACATTTTATAACTTAAAAGAAAATGAGGAAAGAAAGGAATGGAACAGAAAGCAACAGAGAAGATCAAGTCATATGGGTGCCCCTCACTATGTGGTCCATCATATAATCTATACATGATCAAGGTGGGTTCCACCCTTGTGGGCCCACTAAAATGGAAAAATCATAAAGAAAGGGAGGGTTTTGATCATCCCATGCACTTATAACGATGGATGGATGGTTGGATTGACTTGGATCAACAATCGGACGGTCAACCAAGCGCATCTCCACCTCTAATCTCTTATAATCTTTCTTTCCTCCTCTCTTTCTCTTAACCTCTAGATTTCTTCCTAATCTCTCTTCTCTTAAACCATCTCTCTAATCTTCCTTTCTTCTCTCTCTCTCAATCTCTCCCTAATTCTCTTTAATCTCTTTCTTTCTCGTAATCTCTCTAGTCTTGCAAGTAAATGTGGTAGAAATGAGAAAGGGTTATGGGAATTGTGGTAGAATTTTTTTAGTATAGGGAGGGAATTAGAAAAAGATGAAGGGGTGGAATGAGGAGAAAAGAAAGAAAGAAAGAGGGATAGCTAAGCATGAACAAGGGATGGGTTGCATGATGGGAGGCATCGCCTTGTTTGACTAATGGGGAGAGAGGGACATGAGTGATTGATGGATAGATGGATTGATTGGACAACCTTAGGATTTATGCAAGTGAGCCTCATGTGTGTTGCGCGGCCCACCTCAGATTGTACGAAAACTGTTACTTGTAATATATGGGTCGCAATGGGGCATGCCATGTTTCGTTGGAAGCCTAGCGCTCACGTGGTCGCTAGGGTACAAGTCTCGAGCTGTTGCGACACTTAAATATGGTCGGGATCAAAACTCGTTGATCTGGTCCGCTAAGAACATGTCAGTGCCAAAGTTGAAGCGTATAGATGGTTAATTAGGATACGAGTCGTATAAGTAGACCAGATACATCATTTAGTGTGGGTGCTTGTGCTCGATTCTAGGTTGACCTGAAAGAATCACATTTGTCTGTTGTTAAGAGGCTCATCATATATGTGGCATGCACCATAAAATGTGGCCTCTAGTACCCCTATGATTCATCAACTACTATCACAGGGTACTTAAACACCGATTGAGCTAGGAATATTGATGAAAAAATTCCACAAATGGTGGTTGCTTTTATATAGGGAGCTGCTTAGTAATGTGGTATAGTAAAAAGCAGAGCTCAATTTCATTGTCTACCATTGAAGCAGAATACATTGTAGCCGGTGGTTGATACTCTCAATTATTGTGGATGAAGTAGATGTTGTCAGAATATGAGATTACAGATGAGATTATGACTTTAGTCTGTGATATTACAAGTGCAATCAATATCTCCAAAAATCTTATCCATCATTCATAGACAAAACACATTAATATCCAACATTATTTTATTAGAGAGCTCATTAAAGAGCAAGTTATTGTGCTAGAATATGTGAAAACCGAGAGGCAGTTGGGTGATAGTTTGACTAAACTGTTGGATGAAAATAGGTTTGAAGATCTCTTAAAGTCCATCAGAGTATGAGCGATATAGATCGACTGAAAATTTGATAGTTTTATAGGTACATTTGAGGATTTGAGCCTCATGTTCTTTTTGAACATATCTATTGGGCCCTAAAAAATCAAATATTGTACAGTCGGACGTAAAAGTCTCTATTTTTGGCGTATTGGGATAGACAATTTTATCTCAATTATGGAGTTCAATTGATCGGCGCCTTAGGTGATTCTACTTTGGTGGCCGAGTTGTTAGTTGATGATATAGAATTCGATCATTTCCTTCCATTGACTATTTTAATTGAGACGGGCGGTCAAGATGTGCCTAGTAGCTTACTGATTCGATTGCACGCTTATCTAGCATGTTTTGTTTGGTTGATGACATAGATCCTCTCATTATCCTTCAATGAACTTATGCTGGTGGATGTGCATCGGTTGTTTGTTTTGTTGGAGTTTTCGACAATGGTTATTAATTGGGACATACTCAATGCGGCCACCTTTTATTAGACCTCTATGTTGAACATTTTTGCCTTCAACAATGTCGAGTTGGGTCCTTCTTTCGAGGAGGTGGTTCTTCTGACTAGCCTTTCCACATTTTAGAGTGGATGCATTGCTTCTTTTAATCATTGAGTCTGGGGAACTTACATACATCTTTTGGGCTTCATCCTTTCCAATTTATTGATGGTTGCATGGCGGTGAACCTCATTTTTTTTTTTGCGATCACTTTTTAATACATCAAGGTGATCTCGAGATGCCCTGCTTCACTTATTGTACGCATGCACTCATTTTCTACTTAATGGTCAAGTTTCTCTTTTTTGGGTGGCCTTTGTTAGAGTTGATTTCTCTTTTGAATGTTTTTGATATCCTGTTACGCTCTCGATCGATTGTCAGCATTGTGTTACTTGAGACCTTTCGTGGTCTATCTGCTAGCTCTTTTGAACATGACTAAAACAGTCCAACGAGTTCTCTAGGATATTTTATAGCCTTCAGTCGGATTGGACATCACTTTGGTTGGACCAAATTTGCTTCTTGGTTGTAGTCAAATTTCCTTAAATTTCTTCTAAAGTTTGTGTCTCTCTCAGGTCAGACTGAATCCTCCTTTGGTGGCACTGAACCTAACTTTAGTCAGATTGTCAAGCCGAATTAACCCTGAAAATCACTATTTCTTATTGGACTGTTTGGACCAAACCAACCTCATGTGGGATTGAATAATATGTTAATTCTGTTAATGCACTTTGTGATTTTTCAATTTTTTCTTCATATTTTATACTTGATTTCCTTATATCTTTTGTATGGGAAATCTTCAATAATTACCTCCAAACATCCAAGTCTTCACTTTATTAGTGTATGAGCTTTAATCCTTCCTTCTTAAGTATGATTTCATCTTTTTCTTTCAAATTACCTCGTATGTACAAAACATATGTTAATAAATCCGTTTAACGCTTGAATGCATGGAAACTAACACAATTTAGAGGATAAATATGTAATAGTTAAGCTTGATCAGGCCACTAGACATGAGTGTGTACGTGTTAGTCTCCGAGGGAGTCTCAGATTGGATTAGAAATGAGGTTCGTGGCAAGCTTATAAAAACAACGTAAGTCTCCAACGGAGTTGATCCTTATGTAGGACTATAAAGGTTAGAGGTGAAACTGATTTAAAACCTTCGATAGTAAAATCCGGTACACTCATGGATTGAGTGCGTTTGCCAGGAGTAGAGTAGGGAAAAGAACCATTATACATACTTGTATTTGAAATTATTTTTAAGCACTTATTTAATTATGCTTATGTGATGAATTAATGAATTATATGTATGCATGATTAAATAAATATTAGGATTAGATAGGTAGTATATCCCAGACACACATTTACACTATCATGTTTATATACTAGTTGCTTCAAAGAAATATAATTTGTAGTCTATGTGATTGGACCCATTAATGACTTAAAAGCCTTAGTTTTAAATTAATTTATTTAGCTTTAATTGAAAATTAATTTAAACAATTTAATTTCATTAGTATAAATTTTATTTGGTACTAATCATCCCCTCTCTAGGATATAACTATTATTTCGTAGCTCCAATGTGCTATCGCACGCATAGTCGTGGTATCCTATTCCACACAATTTGAATTGGATCACCTTTAAATACTATCTGAGGATTCTATAATATTCTTTAGGGTGTATATTTATAGATATATGGTTTGTCTCTCAATCTAATAGTTATATTACATTTTATCGAGTGAGGAGGTGTATGGGGTAAAGCGTATATGTGTATCTAGTTTTCTTTAATTTTTGAAGCTAATTAATTTATAGAATTCATCCTAATTAGGCTAGGACCTCTGGAACTCAGTCCAGGCATGGCCCGATTTGAAAACTAATTTGTTAGAGATGTTGGAGATCATTTGTGGATCACAAAGATAGTCGTCGTTATACTTTCAGGTAGGTCATTGGGCGGATATGATGTGAGATCCAATGGACAGTGGATCTTACGAGTTAGGTTTTAAAATTTCAGATGTACAACTCAATTAAAGTAACTAGGCATTATTTGAAATTTTATTGCGATGGGTTCTTAGAAATATGTTTTATAACAATTAATGTATGGTATATGCACGTACACTATAGAAAACTTAAACTATTCTTTAGTAAGTTTCTAGCCATTGGAATTTAAGTTTGACGGTATAAAACACTTATTTATACACTGGGGTTAAGATAAAAATAAAAAAAATAGTGTCATACATGATCATATAAAAATCATCTTAAATTGTGTTCATAGTTAATTTCTTAATGATGTGATTATCTAAGACTGAAATTAACGGTTGGATAGATTCATCTACTAATAAAGCGTATTTCCACCGACTTGATTTAAGGTTAATAAAGTACAATGCAATAAATAGCTCGTGATGTGCCATGATGTGTGTACATGTGTGCACAAAAAGATCTAAAGTTAAACTGTAACGTCTCGAAAAAATTCGTTCGAAGACTCGAGTACCACCTCAGGCAGAAATTCTTAATGACTGAATCCAAGGTATCATGAAGGCGATGAACCTTAGAAGTTAGAGGAGAACGATGAATGAACGAATGAATAATTTCACCTATTTTGAATAATTAGTAGTGCCCCAATTATGATATTAGAGGTGTGACATATAAGTGAGCATAAATATTTTTTAAAATTTATTTCTTTACTTATTTTATATTCTTGCTGATTGTAATGAACTTTATTATAAATCAACAGAATTGACATTTTAACCTTTATTTTTATTTTTTTCTGTCAATTATTATATTATCGAGAAACCTGAGGCCCATGATTGCCGTCAAAAGAAAAGTCCTTAGCCCAAGGTAAAAGGTTTTTATTTAAAAGAAATAATTATCCATTTTATTTTACCCATGCACTTTCACCCTACTTACACCATAATAGGTACTCGGAACTCATGACTTCGTGTTGAAACTCACTTATCTGCCACGGAGGTGTAAGGATATACTTTTTGTTGTACAATGGTTTGACACTAGGGGTCACAAGCATTCAATCAAATTTAAGCCGAATGACTTTAGCATGCTCAACACTATTCTAATCACGTGTATTTGATTAAATAGGGGCCATTCATTGACACGTGTGGTGTTGTGTTTGATTGAATTGTAACCCATAGTTTGACTTAAAAAAGGCTAACCAATGGATGATGGATAGGATATCCAGTTTAATAATTGCAGGAACATCCAACAGTCCTATTTCAACAAACAAGGGTCCATTAATCAAAGGTTATGATTAATTCAACAATCTAATTTTGGGACATTGGCTTGGGGATCAATTCAATATGAGCTAGTCGGTTCAATATTCCAGTCGGGTTGGATATAGACCCAACACAACCCGATCCGACCGGACCCAACGACTCTTCACCCGTGCCTCTTGTCCTTCCCTGTCGGCACACGTGTCCATTGGGCCCACCCCTTCCAACGGCTTGTATGTACAACATTCATCAGATAGCTTCCACCTTCCATAGACTCTTTTGAGTCCAAAGTCAAGACAGTCTGCTCATCACGTGGGTGGGATGGTTCCTTTTCCATTATCTACTGTCCGTTTTAAGGGCCAAGTTCACCCGGTTAGTGTTATTTTCAGATGGTGGGCCATCCATGATAGGGTCCATTAGATGGACGGTTCCGATTAACACATACCCCTTCCACGTGGTTGCGTACGACTTGGGATACGTGTCTACAATTTGCCGTCGCAAACATATATATATAACAAATGTTATTTCTAAGCTTGGTTCACCTGCAGTTGAAATTTTGAAGCAAGGTTCTATTAAGAAAGTCATAATATTTTCGGGGCCGTGATTCAACGAGGGGCAGATACGTGTCAGAAATCCGGGCGGATTGCACACGTGTGAGAGATCCAGCATATTCATCGAGTGGCACCCAGCTGGTCGAACAAGCAGGCCACCAGGGGGAGCGCGGGGCTTGGTGGGACCCCTGACTCTGGGCCCCACCGTGATGTATGTGACTACATCCACGCCGTCCATCCGTATTGAAAGCTCGTTTTAAGGTATCATTCAAAAAATAAGCAGATCTAAACTCATCTAGACCACAGTACAGGAAACGTTGGTAATTGGCCATTAAAAACCTCTTGTGGGCCACAAAAGCTTTGGATCAAGATGATATTTGTGTGGTCTCTTCGTCTAGGTCTTTGTGACCTTATCAACCGGTTGGATGGCAAATAAACATTCAGGTGGAATCCATGATGTTTTTAATGGTGAGGATTCAACAACAACTGTTTCCTGTGGTGTGGTCCATCTAAATTTTGGGTCAGCTTTATTTTTGGGTTGATGGTCTAAAATTAGCTGTAAAAATGGTTGGATGGGGTAGATTTAAGGTACATATATCACTGTGAGCCCAACAGTCAGGGTCCCACCCACCTCGGTGGATCCGGGTATCCACCGATGCCGCGCCCCACCAGGTGAATTCCAATTTTTTGGGTGGTGGTATATTTATTACTTTCGATCAAGTGGACCACACGATAATTGGATCGGCATGATATTTGGACTATCTTATGTTGGATGGCAAATAAACATTCGGGTAGAATCCATGATGTGTTTAATGGTCAGGATTTAATAACAACTGTTGCTTATGGTGTGGTCCATCTAAGATTTGGGCCAGCTTCATTTTTGGGACGATGTCCTAAAATGAGCTGTCAAAATAGTTGGATGGTGTGGATTTAAGGAAGATAGCCCCATAGTCAGGGGTCCCACCCACGATGCCCCGCCCCACTGGGTGAATTCCAAAGTATATTTATTACTTTATATCACGTGGACCACACGATGATTGGATCGCCGTGATATTTGAACCATCTTATTTTCATGACAGAAGAACCCTGTTGGATGGATTGGATGCAGCCAGCTGCACGTCATTTCATCCACGAGTAATTAGTTGTCGGTGATAGTACCTTCCCCCTCAAACCCTAATCCAAATGAATGTACTGTTTCCAACGTTCGAAATTAAAGTTAAAAAATAGTGAAACGCCATTAAAGTTTTGCTTTTTAATCTATCACCGATTTTAGATCTAGAATCTCTAGATGGTCGATTCTGGATCCGTCCAACTTAACGGTACCTTGCTTAGACAATACATGACGTGGCATGAATGGATGATCAGAAATGGGCCCACCAGTGGATTTGCTAAACATGACTTATGTTAGACAGCTGTATCAACTGGTCTATGTTTCTCTGCTTACTAACGGTCATAATAAAATGTCAACGGCCCAGATCTTCCCATCATTGCGATTTTTTTTTTTTATTTTATAGAATCCATGCATCAGTTACCGTGTGCCGTGGCCACTGGGTGTACAGTCGGCATCATCTTTCACATGCGTGTCACGTGGCCCCTCCCGAATGAGTTAATCATATTTACCCTTCTCTATACATGGTGATAGTTCACTTACGTTTTTTAAACTAAAGCTGTGGTGTCTCATGCACCACATAGTGGTGTGGACGCACATTAATCACACCGTCCAAATCGTAAGGCTGACTACGGACGAAGCGTGGCCTCAAAATTGCTTTGATCGAACCATCCAGTCATTGGCTATAAAATGATGGTTAAAAATAAACGGTTAGCAATACAAAATTCAATGCACTAAAATCAAGCAGTTTGGATCTTTTATCGCCGCTAATTTGTCCATCCGACCTTGTGCACGCGAAATGGAACGTCCCGATGGCTGGATAGGCATGCCACGTGTACGGAAGGCGAGACACCACAAGTTAAAAACAACTATGAATTCACACGGGAGTCCTTTCCTCTTTGATCTGACTGCGGCCGTACGGCCAGGTCATTAGAACGGTCGAGTTTGTGGTTCCGTCGCTGGCGCGCAATGAGATAGAGAGAGAGAGAGAGAGCGCAAAGACAGCAGCTGTCAGCCTTTTTTTCTCTTATTTTGTCATTGGCAGATGAGATGGGCCCCACCCCGCAACAGTACTCGTCCTCGATACCATCACTACCCTAAACAACCGTTGATAAAAGACCCACCACCTTCTTCCCATTTCACCCACTTCTCCTGTTTCCACTCTCCCCATTTCCCCCACTAACCCAATTTTTTTTTTTTTGCTATTTATCGAAATACCTCTCTCTGTCTGTCTCTTCATCAGAGGCAGACCATGGCGTTTCATCTCCTTTCCTTCTGCTTCTTCCTCTTCCTCATCATCTCCACTAGTCCTTCAGGTAAAGTCAGAGCAGAGAAGAAAACAAGCTTCTTTCTTTTTCTTTCCTTTTACAAACTACTAACGCACCTTTCTTTTTTCCTTCTGTCTTTTCTATTTGCTGTTTCTTGTACAAAGCAGAAGGTGGTTCTATTGGAGTGAACTACGGGCGAGTAGCGAACAACCTTCCATCAGCAACGAAGGTGGTGCAGCTCTTGAAAGCTCAAGGACTAGACCGAGTCAAGCTCTACGACACCGACCCGGCCGTCCTCCACGCCTTGTCCGGCAGCAACATCAAGGTCATCGTTGCCTTGCCCAACGAGCTCCTCGCCAGCGTGGCCAAACGTCCCTCCCAGGCCTACACATGGGTCCAAAAGAATATCGCTGCTTACCACCCTTCCACCCAAATCTACGCCATTGCCGTTGGGAATGAGGTGTTCGTAGACACCCACAACACAACCACCTTCCTCGTCCCAGCTATGACTAACGTCCACGCTGCTCTGGCCCGCTTCAACTTAGATTCGGAAATCAAGGTCTCTTCCCCAATAGCCCTTTCCTGCCTCCAATCATCCTACCCTTCCTCAGCTGGAGCCTTCCGGAACGAGCTGGTCGAACCCGTCATAAAACCCATGCTCGAATTCCTCCGCCAGACCGGCTCCTACATTATGGTCAATGCCTACCCCTTCTTCGCTTACGAAGCCAATGCCGACGTCATTTCCCTCGACTACGCCCTCTTCCGTCCCAACGCCGGTGTCGTCGACGCCGGTAGCGGACTTCGCTACTCTAATCTCTTCGACGCTCAGATTGACGCTGTCTTTGCTGCTATGTCTGCTCTCAAATACTCCGATATAAAAATGATGGTGACCGAGACCGGCTGGCCATCCAAAGGCGACAAGAGCGAGACTGGTGCTGGCCCCAACAATGCCGCGGCCTACAACGGCAACCTGGTGCGGCACGTGCTGTCAGGTGCCGGCACGCCTCTCCGGCCCAAGGAGGAGATTGACGTCTATCTCTTCGCTCTCTTCAACGAGAACCAGAAGAACGGACCAACTTCCGAGAGGAATTACGGCCTCTTCTACCCCAACGAAGACAAGGTCTACGACATTCCTCTCACAATCGCTGGCCTGAAGAAGCAGCCTCAGCCCCAGCCGCAGCCGACGGACCAGACCAGCACCGGCATTTCGACCAGCTCCTCCGGGAAGACGTGGTGCGTCGCCAACGGTAAGGCTAGCGAGCAGCGCCTGCAGGTCGCTCTTGACTACGCTTGCGGAGAGGGAGGAGCGGATTGCCGTCAGATCCAGCCGGGTGCCACGTGTTACGATCCTAACACGCTCGAGGCACACGCTTCCTTCGCCTTCAACAGCTACTATCAGAAGAAGGGCCGTGGGATCGGTACCTGCGACTTCCAGGGTGCGGCCTATGTCGTCTCCCAGCCTCCCAGTGCGTACTCTCTCTCTCTCTCTCTCCTTCCTTTTTTTTTTTTTTTTTCTTTGCTACATGCGCACATTAGATTTTACGACTATACCCTTGCTAACAAGCGCCAATGTGGGCCTGGGTCCTGAGCGCGGGATCAATGCAAATGATTCAAGATTTTGGGGATGGATGATACGGTACAGAGCCGGAATAACTGGAACATTAATGGAGAAATCGCTGCACAGGACACGTGGATGGTTAATCAGTAACTTTCATGTTCTGGGTCCCACTATGGATGGCAACTAAGTAAAGATTTTCATGGATCAGATCAGTGACCTTAAAAGCAATGGTTGAAAATGGTACTTGATGGTCAAAAAAGTGACGGAGGGCTATGATTGTTTGGTAGATGTGATTCTTGTAAAACGGGCCTTCCGTTGTTGTGCTAAGCAGACGGGCGGTCTTGATTTACGGTTAACTGTACCACGTCTACTGTGGAGAAATTTTGTCTCCGTTGAGCCGGTTCTTCCGATCCCACCGTATCACCGAGGGGGTTGGGAGCCCTGGTTGTGGGGCCCAATGTGATGTATGTGCTACATCCACGCTGTACATTCGGATTGAAAGCTAATTTTAGGGGAAAAAATTAGCAGTGGAGTACCGTGGAGAAATTTTTTCTCCGTTGATGCGGTTCTTCCGATCCCACCGTATCTCCGAGGGGGCTAGGAACCCTGGTTGTGGGCCCAACGTGATGTATGTGACTACATTCATGCCCTCCATCCGGATTGAAAGCTAATTTTAGGAGAAAAAATTAGCACAGTAGAAGCCTCTTTTTTATGCTTATGTTTTTTTCTTTTTTTTTTTTTGAACCGCTGGAAACTTGTGTTGTCAAATAGAATTTTCAGGTATGGAAATATGATTTTGAACAAAAATATCCTTATTTTTTAGATAAAAGCAGCTGGAAAAAGTAGAGGTATTTTTATCTTTATTGAGTTGTAAGTATGGGTAGAGGTCTAGTTTGGTAAAGTAGGTTTTGTTTGGGTCGAAAAAAGTGAGATGGATGGAAGGTCGAGTCTATGATAAAAAATTACAGGTAATTTTTTACTAGACTCAACGTACCACTTACTTTTTTTATTTAATCCGAATAAAATTTACCTTACCAAACTAGATTTCTATCTATACGGATATACTCATAAAGACGAAAATATCTCTACTTTTTTCAACTGCTTTATTCTAAAAATTAGGAGTATGTGTCCAGAACCTTATTTCCGTACTTTTATTTTGGTAGCATAAGTTTTTGGATGTCAAAAAAAGAAAAAGAAAAAAAAGCATATAAGGTAGTGCTAATTTTTTCAAAAATTAGCCTAGCATGATTCAGAAAATCAAGTAGATCCAAATGTTAGTTGGATTATAATACCAGAAACGGTGGTAATCGACCGTTAAAAACTTCATGTGGGCCACAAGTTTTTTGATGAAGCTGATATTTGTGTGGTCTCTTCACGCGGATCGTTGTGACCTTATTAGCAGGTTCGATGACAAAAAAACATTTCGGTGGCTCTATGAAGTTTTTAATGGTGAGGATTCAATTACTACTGTTTCCCGTGGTATGGTCCACATAAGATGAGCTTTTAAAACGGTTGTACGGTTGGACCTGCCTAATTTTTGGGATCATGTACTAAAATGAGCTTTCAAAACGGTTGGACGGTGTGGATTTAAGGCACATACATCACTGTGAGCCCCCCCCTACAGTCGAGGGTTTCACCTACCTATGTGGATTCGAGGTCTCACTTAATCCACTCCCTTTAGTGCATGTTACATAGGGGTACTTTTTTAGTATAGACACCACTTTTTACATATTTCACCCACTGTGACCAATCCTAAACTTAATTTTTCAAAGTAGACCCCTACTTGTACGGACAACCTATTTATGACGATATTAACAATTGTTTTTCACCTGCTTCTTACTTGAACCCGAGAGACTTGAGGGGTATTTTCGTTCGTCCCTACTCTAAAAAACCATTCTCATCAATTAACTTTTCCGCTAGTGAAAAAAATAATTACTACTGTAGTCATTGTTTTTTAAGGTAATTATTTTTCTCGCTGGCGGGAAAGTTGACGAGAATAGTTTTTTAGGGTACGGACGGAAGAAAATATCCCTCGAGTTTATTGGGTTCAAATAAGAAGCAGGTGAAAAAGAAGAGTTATTATCGTCATAAATAGGTTAAGCAGGGGGTTTACTCCGGAAAACTAAGTTTAGGGTTAGTCGTGGTGGATAAAATAGGTAAAAAGTGGTGTATGAACTTATGGCTTGGATTGGGTAAATGCATGTGCCGTGTGAACTGATGGCTTAGATCCACCCCTTTCAAGTGATAGGTAATGTACTGAACAACGGGCCATTTCTAACCAACAGTCTGAGTGATAGGTAATGTACTGAACAACGGGCCATATCTAACTTACAGTCTGGTCCATATAATATTTTGATAGATCGGTCAGATCTTTGAGGCGAGCATGTTGGATCCCTCCCTATTTCGATAGATCGGTCAGATCTTTGAGGCGAGCATGCTGGATCCCTCCCCCGTGTGGGTGGCTTGGATCATTGCATTATCGCCACGTCAGATTAGAGGAAAAAAACAAAAGGGGATTTCCTAGGACGCCGATTAGGTAATACCCCCTACTGGTCCCTAGCTCGGAACTGGGGCCCACCATGATATATGGTTCTGTCAACACCGTATATTCATTTTTTTTTTCCATATCATTTTAGGATATGATCCCGCAAATCAGGCTCAAGTGGACCACACACTGATTAAACGACCACCATTAAAAACTTAATTGGGAGCCGTAGAAGTTCTGGATCAAGCTGATATCTGCGTTTTGCCTTCATCCAGATCTTGTGAACAGATCTATGTGTGCGGTGGGCCCTAGGAAGGTTTCAACGGTGGGCGTCATTGTCACCACTGCTTCTTGTTGTGTGGCCCACTTTAGCCTTGGATCTGCCTCAGTTTTGGACTTGAAGCCTAAAATAATATGTAAAAAAGCATGGATGGTTTTGATAAACTCATACATCACGGTGGGCCCGCCTATTTCGAGGTCTGGACAGGCGGGGCTGCTACCTAATCGGCGTCCGATTCCCTCTCCTCGAGCTTGTCTGCTCGCGGAAGTTGGCGCCCCAGCTCATGTTAGCTTTTTCCATGCCTGCTTTGGTAACATTTCCGTGTGAGGCCCACCTAGATCAATGCGCTGTATATCTGACACGGTGTCTAGTCGATGAGTGGGCAACGCACGCTGCAGAAGGGAAACCAAAAGTCGTGGAGTAGGCACATCTACTTTTTCACTTTTATCTCAGTAAAAATTCTTTTTTAATTAAAAAATACAAAAAGAAAAGATAAACAAGTCTTATTATTATGACTTTTGAAAAATTGGAGCATGGGACGCACGGTTTGTTCAACAACTTTCCTTGAGATGGGAAGGGCTTCTCTTTTACGAAAACCCGTGCTTGACTATCGTACGCTTACGATGGGACATTGACGTGGATTCAACAGCCGGGATTCACGTCTACGAGATCCACCCCGTCCATCAATTGCAATAAATTCGTCTAAATTGCGTGTGAGATTCAACTCACTCATCTGAGGCTCTACTTCAGGATGAGCTGATTATTCGATAATCAGGACATTCTAAGACTAAATGGCCCACCAAAGTCTTGGAATTGACTGAAGTTTATGGTCGATGGTTAAAATGCGATGGATCATGTGATGGAAGGGGTGGATCTTATGCAAGTAAGGCTAGCACAGTCCTTTTTGTTTAATAGAGTTTAAATATCGTGGTTTGTGTTGCAGAGTATGGAAAGTGTGATTTCACGACGGGATACTGAGAAGCTGGTTGGGACAAACGTCTTCATGTGGAACTGAAGAGAGAGAGAGAGAGAGAGAGAGAGAGAGAGAGAGCGATGTTGACATGTAGAGAGAGAGAGGTGTTGGCAGATCGCGTGTAGGAATGCAGCCCAACTGAGTACGGTATTATTATTATTATTATTTAATTATATTAAATTAGAAAAAAAAGAAGAAGGAAGAAGATAGTTGGGGAAGGGGAGAGAGCTGGTGATGTTTCCTTGTTGTTTGAATTTTCTTTGTAGCAGTAGTGTTTGTAATTAAAGGCATATATGTATCTAAGACGATTTTCATTTCATTTCCATTTCTGTATCTGTACTCTCTCTCTATATGATTAATGCTAACACAATTAATTGTACGGCTAATTAGTTGGCATGTGGGTGCCAGTCATCATGATGTTTGATATTTGGACGACTTATTGATTATACCATCATGAAAGTAAGATGCCCTCAAAAATTATGTTAATATAAATATTAGGTTAGGGTATCACGTAAAACATGAAACAATACCTAAAAATTCACATTTCACGTGCAGCATATCATTTTCTTAGATGTATCATCTTAAATTTTGGGGCATCCTAAAACATGAAACAACACCTAAAAATTCACATTTCACGTGCAGCATTTCATTTCCTTAGCTGTATCATCTTAAATTTTGGGGCATCCTATTTTTTTGGTGGGACGGACGACTTTATTGGATGTGGATGTCATATAAATACCATGGTGTCCTCAACTAACCAACTAGTTGGACGTATAACTAGTTGCATGTGAGCATCTTTCTCTATATTTGTGGGGTGCTGCATTATGTGGACCGTTTAGATTTTGGGCTCATGCAATGAGAGATGAGTTCTGGTGAGAAGTAGTGAGCATAATGCTCATTTGCTCACCGGTTCTCAATGAGAACTTTTTCAGAACTCTCCCCAAAATCTGAACCGTCCACATGATGCAGCGTCCCATGAAACCTCCATGTCCCAAGTTGCATTTGAGCATCTTTCTCTATATTTGTGGGGTGCTGCATTATGTGGACCGTTTAGATTTTGGGCTCATGCAATGAGAGATGAGTTCTGGTGAGAAGTAGTGAGCATAATGCTCATTTGCTCACCGGTTCTCAATGAGAACTTTTTCAGAACTCTCCCCAAAATCTGAACCGTCCACATGATGCAGCGTCCCATGAAACCTCCATGTCCCAAAATCTGAACCGTCCACATGATACAGCGTCCCATGAAACCCCCATGTCCCAAATCTGAACCGTTTGCAGGATGCAGCGTCCCATGAAATCCCCCATGGCCCAAAACTTCTACCTTGATCCAAAACTTTTGATCCAAAACTTTGTGAGTCATGGCAAAAGGAAACAGTTTTCTCCCGTAACTCTTTTGCCATGACCCATTAAAGTTTTGGACATGGGTAAAAGTTGGGTGCTGGGAGTTTCATGGGGTGCGGCATCATATGGACTGTTTCGATTTTGGGTTCATATGTTTTATACATACCGGCCATCCATTTTACCCGCTTATTTCGGGGCATGGGCAAAAAATGAGGTAGATTCAAATCTTAGGTGGACCACTCCACAGGGAAACAATTTTGATTGAACATTCATCATTAAAATGAGGAGGCACACTGGCATGTTTATTTTAGGGCATGGGCTCATATGTTTTATACACACCGGCCATCCATTTTACAAGCTTATTTTAGGGCATGGGCAAAAAATGAGGCAGGCCATCCATTTTACAAGCTTATTTTAGGGCATGGGCAAAAAATGAGGCAGATCCAAATCTTAGGTAGACCACTCCACAGGAAAACAATTTTGATTGAACATTCACCATTAAAATGAAGAGGCACACCACCATGTTTATTTGTCATCTGAGGTCACATAGACCTAGATTCACCAGCTCATTTTAGGGCATGAGCAAAAAATGAGGTAGATGCAAATCTCAGGTGGACCACACAACAAAGAAAATAGTGTTTATTGAACATCCACCATTAAAAACTTTCCTAAACACACTAGTAAATGTTTATTTGAAATACTATGGTCACAAAGACCTGGACGAAGGGAAATGCTATGGTCACACAGACCTGGCCAAAGAAGTTTTCAACAGTAAGAACTCAATTCCCACCGTTTCATGGTCGACCCTAGTAGATGGATGGCGTGGATAAAACGCATACATTGTGGTGGGGTCCACAGAGCTTTGACACTAGCTATTTGGCTAGTGTTGAGGTCGCTAGCCAAACTGCGTCTATTGTTTTCTATAACGTGGTTCACTTAAGCTTTGGATGTGCTTCAAATTTGCGCTCATTCCTTAAAACGAGCATTAGAAAAATAGATGGAAGGCATATATAAGGCACGAATATTTACAGTGGGCCCAACGGAGCTTAGCTGATGGAGTTAGTATGCAATTCAGAAATACATACACCCCATAGGGGGTTGATAACCTTTTCATTTCCTTTGGCACATGATGACCAAAATCCTGAATGAAACAATCCTAGACTTGAGGACCTCACACATAATGTTTCGCGTTTGTCTCCATCCTAATTGTTGACTGTTTTGTAGGGGTGCATACGGAACCGGTAGAATCGGTTAACCGGATCAGAACTGACTAGACCACACAGTTTGGTCCGGTTCTGAAGTGCACGGTTCCGGTTAAAAAAATAATCAAAGAACCGGTTAGTTTGGTTCAGTTCTTGGTTTGGGGATTTGCATAACCGAATCGGACCATAAAACCTAACCTGGAACTGGACCCCTTGTTAATAAATATTTATTTTTTTAAAACATTAAAACCTATACTATTCATCAAATGAATCACAACACGAATAAACATTGGCAGTAGAATTATTTTGTTAACACAAAAGGGTCATAAAATAAACCATGACAAGATTACTCTGTGAAAATTTTCAGTAAAGGAGCTTGGGCTGAATTATATATATATATATATAAACAGCCATGTAATTGGGCTGGATTATGAAAAGCCCATAACTGTAGAACCAAACCTGAACCGAACGGATTTTTTATGGTCCGGTTCCAATTCGGTTCTAGGGTGCAAACAATCTGGTTCCAGTTTTAGTTTTCCTGGAACCAATTGAAACAGTTCGGTTCCGATTTCTCCCCAGAACCGGACCGAATCAAACTGTGTGCACCCCTATTGCCTTGTTGTGACACACCTAAGTTAGGAATCAGGCTGATATTTGATCCAAGGGTCTAAAATCCCAAAAATCCTGATTGGAATATGATTATTGGATCAGATGACTTCACACATGGATATGATGGAGAGAGAGAGAGAGAGAGAGAGAGAGAGAGAGAGAGTCCAGCTTGGCAACAAGGATGTCGTGGTAAGACGATTTTCACTTCATTTCTATTCTTATATTTGTACTCTCTCTCTATGAGTAATGCTCACACAATTAATTGTACGGCTAATTAGTTGGCATGTGGGGACCATCATGATATGCTTGATGTTTGTACGACTCATTAAGATCAGGTAGGGTACACCACATAAGACATGCAACAACACCTAAGAACTCACATTCACGTGTAGCATTTCATTTTCCTAGCTGTATCATCTTAATTTTTGGGCATCCTATTTTGATGGTGGGACAACTTTACTGGATGGATGCCATATAAATACCATGGTAGCCCCCACAAACCAACTAATTGGATGTATAACTAGTTGCATGTGAGCATCTTTCCCTATATTTATGGAGTGCTGCATGATGTGGACCTATTACATTTTGGGGTCATACAATGAGAGATGAGTTCTGGTGAGAAGTAGTGTGCAGAACGCTCACTTGCTCACTAGTTCTTAATGCGAACTTTTTTAGAACTCTCCCGTGATATGAGCCCAAAATCTGAATGGTTCACATGATGCAGCGTTCCATGAAATCCCATAGAGCCCAACTTTTACCTTGATCCAAAACTTTGGTGGGCCAGGGTAAAGGGAAACAGTTTCCTCCCTTAACTCTTTTGCCATGGCCTATTAAAGTTTTGGACATGGGTAAAAGTTGGGTGCAGGGGGTTTCATGGGGTGCTGCATCATATGAATTGTTTAGATTTTGGGCTTATATGTTTTATACATACTGCCTTCCATTTTACCAGCTCATTTTCAGGCATAGGCAAAAAAAATGAGGCAAATCTAAATCTGAGGTGGACCACTGCACAGGAAAACAATTTTGATCGGACATTCCCATTAAAATGAGGCACACCATGATGTTTATTTGCTATCTGATGAGGTCACAGATCTGGCATGGGCAAAAAATAGTCAGATCCAAATCTCAGGTGGACCACGCCACAGGGAAAATAGTGTTGATTGAACATCCACCATTAAAATCTTAAGCACACTGAGATGTTTATTTGCCATCTAACAATGTCACACAGACCTGGACGAAGGGAAAACACAATTATCAGCTTTCCTAAACGTCTGTGGCCAAAGAAGTTTTCAACAGTAAAAACTCAATTCCCACCATTTCCCATGGTATGGTCGACCTTAGATTTGGATCTACCTCATGGTTGGGTCATTTTTGGGCTAAAATGAAATAAGCTTGCAAAATAGATGAGTGGGGTGGATAAAACGTACGTATCATGGTAGGTCCCACAGAGCTTTGACATCAGCTATCTGGCTGGTGTTGGGATCGCTAGCCAAACTGCGTCCACTGTTTTCTATGGTGCGGTTCACTTAAGCTTTGGATGTGCTTCAACTTTGGACTCATTCCTTAAAAATGAGCTTAAAAAAAATAATAGATGGAAGGCACGGTGGGCCCAATGAGCTTACACAGTACAACATAGCCTACGGAGTTAGTACGTAGACCCCATAGGGGATTATCGATGAGTGATAACCTTTTCATTTCCTTTGGCACGTGATGACCAAAATCCTGAATGAAATAATCCCAAACTTGATGGCCTCACACACAATGTTTGGTGTTTGTCTCCATCCCAATTGTTGCCTGTCTTGTGACCCACCCAAGTTATAAATGAGGCTGATATTTGATCCAAGGGCCCATCCTGATTGTTGCCTGTCTTGTGACACACCCAAGTTAGGAATCAGGCTGATATTTGATCCAAGGATCTAAAATCCCGATTTGAATATGATTGTTGGATCAGATGTCCAGCTTGGTTGGAACATATTACCAACAAGGATGTCGTGGTTAACTCTAATAAAGAGACATTTGTCCCCTATTCTCTCTTTGGAATCCTAGTTAGAGTATCTCTCAACCAAATGCCATAAGACTGGACAAGAAAGTCCAGGTTCTTAACGTTTCTTACCACCGGTCCCTTGCATTGCACTGCCTTCTTTACGCTACCCCTACCATCATTGTGGCTTCGTTTGGGTAGATGAATCCTTCCCTTGCAGTGGTGGCCATGCCATATTTAATGGGGGACCTTCACAAGGCAATCCTAACCTTTCAAATGGATGGTAAAGAGAGTGGGAATTGCTAGGAGCTACTTTCCACATCACAAGTTCTCTTTTTAGGACCCAGGGTGGTCTATATAAAGGACACCCTGACATCATTAAAAAAAAAAAATGGTCTGTACATGGTGAGGTACCAATGCACACATTTAGCCTGAATCTACTTCTCCATGCATTTGGATAAAAAATAATTAATAAAGGGAGCTTGCTTGGTATATTTCCCACATCAGCCTCATACAATAGATGCACACCAACATTATTATTAGACAAACCAAAAATAGGAGGATCCAATCATATGATGGGCCAATCAAATTTAAGCCCATTCAAAAGAACACACACCATTCAATATATGCTAATACAAGTGTAGCCCATTTGATGATTTAATTATCACCGTGGTGGGATGAGTTAATGTTATGCAATACCACATGGGCTCTGTAAGTTTCGATTTTCACTACTTTCTATAGAAAAATAAATAAATTAAATGATTACTTTCTAAAGAAGGAAAAAAAAAAAACTAAACGACAGCATTTTGTAATTTCTTTCCACAAGAAGCACCCCCATGTAATTTTTAATTATGGAAGCATTATTTGGTAAAATATAGATTCCTCAAAGTCATTAAAATTAGAGAAATGAATGATAGGGATGAATTACCATTTTTACCAAATAATGCCTTTATGAATTGAAATCAAGGAGTGCTTTTTATAGGGAAGATATTACCATAACACCACCAATGGGTATACCTCTTTTTTAAAGTGATAAAGTGTTGTATGATATCCAACCCATTCATAGATGTAACATGCCATGAAGTTTAGAAGAATAAAAAATTTGATCATCTAAACATGACGTGAGCCATACCATAAAAACTAATATATACCACTTACAAAACATCAAAATTTATGTGCAACTTGTTTGCCCAATTCAGTCAAACACGAGGCCTCATGTGTTAGCGATGGCCTATATTCAGTTTTCGTGTGTGATTAGGAAAGTGCGGACATGCCAAAGTCGTACTCGACTCAATGTTTGACTAAATACTAATGCCCTTGTGTTGAGATGGACTGCTTAAGACCAAATTATAGAATTCAGCCACCCTCTCAACTACCAGTTGTAACAACGATAAGGCAATTTGCAGAAGAGTAGGGTTAGTCGTTACTGATGGATTCTTTTTACCTTATATCTTAAGGACTTGTTTTCTCACCAATAATTATAGCTAATATATTTCTCAATGGAATGAAGATGAACAAATTAAAATACAAGAAGCTAAAAACAATACTGATTTTTATTGATTTATAAATGATGCTTAGTGCAATCGACAATAACAAATAAAATGAAATAATAAAAAAAATAAAACGAGAGATAAATACCTAAAATATTCTTATGGACATGTGATCTAGGCGAATGGTCAGTAGAATGTGACCATAGTGTTTGATATTTCAAGTAAGGTTTGGTTGATCGGGATCCAACAACAAAAGGTTGTAGATATTTATCTTACTCCTATCGTAATGCAGCAGTAACGCTAGACAATGACAATCTAATCTAAACCTCAAATGGTTTGCAACATGGCTGGATAGAAGTAGAATGACTAAAACTAAGTTAGGCTAAGATAAAATAATAAAAATTGTAAAGATAGATTTTGTTTGGCATGAGATTCGAGCTTTTCATCGTGTTTTTTGTTTAATAAGTTCTGGAGGTGGCAAAAAACCCTTATTGGTTTCCTTGCTCATTGAGGATCCTTCACAGCTAATGTGTTTATATGATCTTCCCACAAGAGATTTTTGTATATCTGAAACTGTCTGTAGACCTCATGCTAGTGTGGTTACAAAGATTCATGGATCATTTAGGGATCAAGTCTCGCTGGACCTAGTTTGGTCACAAATTATTTTTAGATCTCCTCCACCATGGCCATGAAGATTCGTGTATCTGGTGGAACTGGTCCCACCGGATCTGGATCGGTAGACAATCCATTAGTTCCGATCCTCTTAGTGGTCTGATTTTCAAATCTTCGTAATCACTGCGAGAGCTCTAAACGTCTCTGAAAAAATCTCTTACTTTGGAAGAATTATGAGAGAACCTTTTCGAATATATCTACATCTGTGATATGATCCTTGCCTTAGTGAGTTTTGTTATAGACGTGCTGGTCATGTTGCCTTGATCATATGCCACAGGAATTAGGGCTATGTGACATTTGTCACTTTATTTCTTCTTAAGGCGTGCGTACGATCCTGTGCCACTATATTTATAACTGGAGACGTGTCATAGAAGTACAAGGGTAAAAGATATCCTCATGCACAAGTATGATTATGTCATTATTAGGTGTGTGGTGCCAACACATGATGGCTTCTTATCGATCCAGAAGGGTATGTTAAAAATAAGTGTGAACACTGTCCTATGTGATGGTTTAGTTAGAAAGCTTTAAGCTTGGTGTGATTATCATGAATGGATGTATATGTTTGACTGGTTGGATGTCATACACATGTCATGTTGACTATAAAATTTTGTGTCTTATTTCTTTTTAAAGAGGAAAAAACAATACATGTGCATGTGGCAACTTCCTCAAAAAAAAGTACGATATTAATGTGGGGGAATTGTTTGAAAAATTTGGAATTTGTGAGGAATTCTTCTGCAATAATCCGTAAATGATAAGCATGACACCATTTGAATTGCAAGTTAATTCTTTTTTTTATCTAGCCAAATGGCCATTGTCAGCAATGATGACTGTGTTCATTTCCATCCAATTTGAGGGACTTTCTTTATTCTATACAATGCATGCAGCATGGGATTTCCAAGCCTTTTCAAACAAAATTAAGCATTGATGCAGTGCCCATTGGAGCAATGGACCATGAGGCCCTCTTGATCCTGGCCCTTCATGGTGGAAACTTGGGTAATCCCTACCATGCCTTTCTAATAAAAATTTCAAACATTTTAATATGCTACGGAGAGAAGTGCCACACGTGCAACATATGTGGAGATGGACAGAAGTTGGGAGAGAATTAAGATGGAGAGAAAAATGCAGGGCAATGACGGTATAGTGTTACTTGTACACAAAAAGAACAGGTTAAAAGTCGGAAAATATATATAAACCATTTGTTTACCTAGAAAAATCCAGGCCATCGATTTATAAGTATATAAATTCTCAAAATTTTGTAAATACCTATATTTATTTTGAAAATCTCATTCACGGGCTCATAAAATCTCAAAAGCAACGATTCGACTAAAACTATTATATATAGTAGAAAATATTTTAATAAAATACCTTTATTTTTCACAATATCAAATTTTATTCAATTAAATCAAAGATTAGCCTTGGATTAGCACTGCAAAACATGAGGCGTGCATTTCTCCATGGGGCATTGGAGATCCAACTATTACATATCACTATGATATGTGTGATATGAAATTCCGACGATCCAACTTCTGATTGTCAGTCCCTAACAGGTGCGACAAGAAATATGAGTGTTCTCGGGCCAATATCAAAATAGCAGAGGGTAAGGGTGAAAGGTAGAGATAATTCTCAAAATTTGGGAGAAAAAAAAATACTGTTTAAATCTCAATAAGGTATGATAGGTTATTTGACCCTTTTGACTGTTTTCTTAATTTAACTGTCCATTGGATGGCCCAACAAATTGGGTAGTCAAGAGTCAAGACATTGGTCCATTTTGGGTTACATCCCATCAAAAGTGGGTCCCATTATATCCCATGAGTATAATTGATAGATCTAACAGTGGCAGAGCAGGGTTTTTGGCAGAGCAGGTTTTTTAGCCCTGGGAAGCTCTCTCTCTCTCTCTCTCTCTCTCTCTCTCTCTCTCTCCTCCAATAATTCATCCAAGGCCGTAGTAACATGGATCAATCACCTGCTATGTCAGACAGAGTCCTGTGCTGGTTGCAGCTTTAGATTCCCCTTGCCCCCCTTCCCTTCATCTCTCCCGGAGCGGATTACCCGGGTAACACCTTAGTTGGGTATTACCTTCACCGAGTGAGGCCCACCTTGATGAATATGCTGTATATCTACACTTTCCATCCGTTTTATTAGCTAATTTCAGTACTTATTCCAAAACATAAAAAAGATTTAATTATCTGTTGGAAAACACCACTGGGAAAAGTGGTAAATGAGCATTATAAGATTTTTGTAGGCCAAAAGTTTTGTATCAAGATGGTCTCTGTGTTCCCTTTCATCCAGGTCTTTTTGACCTTATCAACGGGTTGGATGGAAAATTAACATTAAGAATCTTCTTATAGTGGCCCTTTGGAAGTTTTTAATGGTGGGCGTTCAATCACCACCACTATTTCCTGTGGTGTAGTCAACTGAGATTTTCATCTCCTTAATTTTTGGGAATACGTCCTAAAATATCTGAGAAAACGGATTGACGGAGTGGATATAAAACATATAATCTAGGTGGGCCTCAAAAGAAAGGGTAGCACACAATAAGGTGTTACCTAGGTAACAGCTAACCCTTTCTCTCTCATGAAATCAGATTTCGTGACTCTGCCTCCATGTGATTCTCACTACATGTCACACATGGATTAGATCTCATGGTCCACAATTCTCAGTTTTTAGACACATCGAGGCCCTTTAACTAGTGCCATACAAACAACATAAAAAGACAATATACATCAGCGGTAAGAAAATGTCCATTTGTCAGATGGTTCAGATACTCTAATCAAACAAAAAATTGGTGAGCAGTCAATTGATGGCTGAGTCTCCAAGCATGATATCTGGTTCAGATCATCATGCACGTATGCTTTGTGTATTGTACGAAATCTGGAGTCACAAAATTGCCGATACATCCGGATTGTGTTCCGCTACTTGATCCGTTGGTATTGTCTACCATGTGATGTGATGTGTGTGGGCGCCGCATCATTCTTATTATTAGTTACTTTCCAATTGGGATTTCAAAATGTTGCCAACCACAACCTACATATTTTACTGATCTAACTGTCATCCAGTTGGTGGGCCACATCTCATCAATCTCAACTGTCAGACTCTTATTTTCCATAGATGTAATGTCCCATATATTGATCTTCTTAACAATATGATCTATTGCTTACTTGCACATGATATTGTTATTTTCAATATCAATTAATTTATATAACGCCCACATAATTAGTTTTTACAATGAATAAAACCTTGAAAATTTAACACCCTCATACATAAATCAAGTGGTAGGCTGAGTAAAGATACCCACGTTTTATCACTGAGGTCTTGGTAGCTGTAGTTTTTGTAATTTCCATGCAAGTAGCTTCCTCTCACTCTTCACATACATGCCAAGTTATTTTCCTCGTAGGAAAACAACAATCAGCATCCAAATAAGTAATGGCTATCATTTTTTATGGTTAAAAATAAAATGATTAACAGCCCAACTTCAACATTTAAAACATATTTGTCAGGGTAGATCAATTAGTGTAAATATATATATATATATTATCCACAACGATGGGGCCCACGATTGGATAACCACGTTTTTTAAAGAAAAAGTTGGTGAACTATAGTTAGTCTTTGCCAAAAAAGGAAAGGAAAAAAAACCTTTATTCTTGACTATGGGTCTAGGTCAGTCTATTCCAGTAAAAGACAAACTAAACCCATTTAAAAAAGAAAAAAGGAAAAAAAAGTCCCTGATTTTGACAGGTGGCAGATCTGACCCATTTAGTAAACTTTAGATCAGACCCATTCCATGGATCTAAATTGTAGACCCAAATGCACTATTTCCAGGGTTGGATCCAATGACTCATCAGGTCAACCCGTGCCATTTGCAGCCCTACATGATTTCAACATGGAAAACACTTGGGGTTCTGGTCACTGATGCAGTAGACTTGAAATTGGCGACTCTTCTCATTTTTATTACCGTTTTTGAAGGTAAGAAGATAGGATTTATTGTTTATAAGCTAAGTACGTTACAAAATTCAAGGGTATCCGTGGCTAAAAACAAAGGACAGTGGGGATATAAATGTGCCCTGCTGCTATTGTTGTAACGTACCGACTCAAGATCTGGCTCGGTCTCGTTAGTTATTGGGCCATAAAAAGTTATGATGCAGACACCGAATACAGCCCACGGAGGGTTAGGACTTGGATCAGCCGTCTTTCTCCACTTGGGTTCCATCCTGGATTATTCATAGCATGAAAATCTCATTGATCAACTGAACCCTATTGGTTTGGTGACGGGCCCACTTTTAGATACTCTGGATTAGGTATTAGGATCCTATAATCAGTGGTAGATGGAGCTATAGTCTATGCAAGAGCATAGCAAGCTAACTTGGAGAGTGGACAGGGGACTCAGGCGAGTCAACTCAGCCTGGTCACCTACTGAGTGACTAGGTCAAGGTGCACAGGGGTTAGAGCGTTTGACATGGCTCTGACTCGCGCAGCTCTAGGTTAATTTAGCCAGTCGGATTGGAACTTGGGGGAGGTAACTTGGCATGAGATTGGTTGACGCGGGTTATGCTCTTACTGCTATTAGATTGCTCTCAATTGGCTATCAACTACTTGCTTAGGCGGGATTCATTGGAATTGTAACTATGAGAGGAAGTGAGTCTTGCACATCTACAGCCTTTCACCCTCAGGTCTAGTGGCCTTGCATGGAAGAAATGGGAACCTAATTTCGACCCGAGGAGGGAAAATGGAATCTGTTCTTTGGTGCAGCTCCGGTTTCTCTCATTCCTCTTCTGGAAGGAGGAAGCAAATTAAAAATCATAATGACAATTGAAATGATCGGAAAAGAGATGTGAGTTAATATATGTTCTAAAGTTGCAAATATCATTAAAAAAAATGATTAGAAAAAAGAGGAGTCCCTCGATTAAGGAATGGAAATTCTGAACTGAATTCATTATAAGATCTATTATGGCATTTTTAGAGGATGCTGCCACTCGGACTCAAACCGAGATGCTCTAGCACTGCTTCCTAAGAGCAGCGTGTTCACTGATTTCACTGTGGTAGCTTGATCGAAATAATAATAGCCCATATGAGAAGGGGAAAAAGGAAGAGAAGAGAGAAGTACCAGGGAGAGGAAGTGGAAGAAGGAGAAAATTATTAGGATTTTATCCAAAATTTCCTCACAATTGCTAGTTTTCTTTTTAAAAAAAGCTTCAGCTTTCATATTTATGAAAGCATGCTACTCAACTCACTAATGTGGGTAAAAGACCTATTTGCCCTTAAGTGGAGAATTGACATGGAAACCTATTGGGATTCAGACCCCCCAACAAACCCATAACAACCCTAGGTATTAGAAATTTGAATTTAATTGTTAATGCACTCATATGTACACCTATTTTGTCATCACGCGCGTTTGTGTGTCAGGGAGTCAGTCGAGCCTTCTAAAGCTGAAGACTGAGGACACATGAAGGCTAGAACATCAAAGAGCAAAGAACATGTATATGAGATGCCTTGGCGACCCAAACATTGACCGAAAATAACCCCATAACCTCTAGATGATCCTAACCTTAATATGTAAACTTTGTTGATCATCCCTTAGCCTTGGTAGCCTAATTGGAATGTGATAAGTAAAGCTAGAAGAGGTGCGAAACTGTTCTGAAATCATATACCTAAAATAATAGTTTTTGAGTGGTCATTGATCCCATTGATAGTCAATCGATGGGTCTCGATAGAATCAAGGACTTGCTTAATGGCATTGAAGAAACATTCCAACAACTAAATTGTAAAATCTTGGAGTTTCTCGATGGGATCGGAGTATAGCTCAATCCTATCGAAGGACCTTTCAGTCCTATCGACAAAGCCGTTAACTGGAGGTTTTATAGCCGCTGCAACATAAACTCTAGCCTTCTCAAGTACCCTGTAATAAACACAACAATCCTACTCACACTTGTAATACTCAATCTTCATCATGTAGGAATCGAACCGATTGTACCATAGCCTCAAAGACTGCTTTAAATCATATAAAGACTTCTTTAGCCTACACACGTGGCTTTTCTTACCAAGCTCCTCGAATCCTTCATATTGTCTCATATAAATGACTTCCTCCAAGTTCTCATGAAGGAATTCCGTTTTCATATCGCACTGCTCCAATTCCAAATTGTATTCTACTACTATAGCCAGTAACACCCTAATTGAGGTAAGCTTCATGACTGAAGAGAAAACTTGATTGTAATCTACTCATTCCCTTTGTGAGAATCCATTTTTTTATATGAGCTGTCTTGTACTTTTCATAATTTTTCTCTATTAATGCTTCATTTTTCCTGTAGACCCATTTATACCTTACAACCATCTGACCTTTTGAAAGTTCCACCAACTCCCATGTCCGATTCCTATATAGAGATTCTATTTCCTCCACCATGGCTGACATCTACTTGTTACCATCCCTTTCAAATTTTGCCACTTGAAAGGTGGATAGATCTTCACTCCCGGTGAACAATGTAAAAGAGACCATGTGATGTAGAGCGGGTCGTGGACAGTTTAATGGCCAAGATGGATCAGAAAAGGCCCGGTCGATGACAGAAGTGATCCGAACCGTCAGACCTTAGATCGGGCGTATCTCGCAACTCGGAATGAGTTATTTGATGTAATATATATGATTTTGGGGTAGAACGAGCTACTTTAACCAACCAACCCCGCTACGCTGGGTTACGCAACCCGGAATTGCAAAAAACCCCTGGATCGATGGTTGTTTCCCTGTTTTAATTTCGTTTTTACTATAAACAGTAAGTTTTAGTTTGATTATAACTCTTCATCCGTCGAGCTTTAAGAGTTGCGCCCAACGTGAAAAGAGCTTGGAATAATTAGGAGAATGGTTTGGTGAAGCTAAATAGGACACTTACTATTTTTGGCCGAAAACCTTTCGCACTAGTAGACATCACGACCGTCTATAAGTAGTAAGTCGCGAGTTCTAGGAGTTTTAGTTGTAGTTTGATTCTGATTTCTTTCTCATTGCTTGGTATCCTTATTTAAAGGGTTGTGAACTCGTTTTTTACATTCATTAATCAATTTCAAATTTATTAGAATTAATTCATATTTTCTGCTTTCTTTCCTCGTGGATTCGAGAAGTCTCTGTGAGGAGTCCAGAGAAGTTTCGTGGATTCAGAATAGTTATCCTCTTAAGGAAGACGGTGCTCGACTTCACGTCCTCTCCTGTGTTAGTTTGGTATTAAAGCGAGGTTTCTCCTTGGATTGATGGCTTCTAACGACGAGTCAAACAACAATCCCATGGGCGGTGCTCTAGGGAATTTACCTTTAATGGCGGCAGCTTTTTAAGTAGCGCAACAAGAGAATCGGCAAGCCATGCAAGGGCTGCAGGCTTCCATTGACCGCATAGCGGATCTCTTGGCGAAAAACCTAAGACAACTCCATGTTCCTGGTGGTAATCCTCCACCGCCAATTGCTGAAATTCGTAATCGCCCTGATCGCAGGATAGTACCGACAGTGCATCTAAGGGGCATTCTTGAAGGGGGCTCCAATGAGGATCAAATCAATGACATAATCTTTCAACACCCCAAACAAGGCGGCAATCGAGTAGATTGAACGGATCGAGAATTCAAGATGCGGGTTGATATTCCTAGCTTCAATTGCCAACTACACATTAAGGATTTCCTCGATTGGCTTTCTTAAGTTGAGTGATTTTTCGACTATATGGACATCCCTGAAGAAAAGAAGGTCAAGCTTGTGGCCTACAAGTTGAAAGGAGGAGCTTCAACTAGGTGGGAACAACTGCAACTCGCGCGAACCAGGTAGACGAAAGCACCAATCCGTACCTGGCAGCGGATGAAGCAGCTACTACGTGCCCGATTCCTCCCTAGCGATAACGATCAGGTATTATTCTAACAATACCAAAATTATTGACAGGGTAGTCGGTTGGTGAGAGAATACGTTGAAGAATTTTAGTGCCTGGTGGTGCGTAACAATTTGGTCGAGACTGAATCGCAGCAAGTCGCCTGATTCAACGGTGGATTGCATATGGCTATCTAGGATCGGGTCTAGATGCAGTCTGTCTGGATGATGAATGATGCGATCAAGTTGGCTACTAAGGCAGGCACAACTTGAATGTCCTAACATACAAACCTATCCTATTGCAAGGATTCCTATGGCAAGTCCGCCCCAGGGAACTGCATAACCCAAGGGGAAAGAGCCCGTAGGAGCACGCATTCAACCTCCTATGTCTGAAAACTGATATCAGGGAAGCGGGCAAGCTAGACCTCAAAGGGACGTATCAACTGCTGCTGGTCCAAGTAGAATCCTGAACCCCTATGCTCGACCAAGGCTCGACAACTACTATCGTTGTGGCCAATCGGGTCACCTATCAAATACTTGTCCCCAACGAAAAGTAGTAAACCTTGCCATCAATAATGGTAGTACTGATAACACTTATGAAGATCCAGATATTGAAGAACAGAAGCATACCACCGAGGACGAGGCAGATGATTCAGGTTGGGTTCAACAAGATCACAGCGAGTCACTCGTCGTGAGGCGACTATTATATGCGCCAAGAAAAGAAGTGCATCCACAGCGGCATAACATCTTCCACACTAGGTGTACAGTAAATCAAAAGGTTTGTGACGTGATCATTGATAGTGGGAGTAGCGAGAACATCGTCTCCAAGGTCATGGTGGAAAAATTGTAATTGAAAACGGAGCGTTATCCCTCTCCATATACAATTGGTTGGATCAAGAAGGTTAGTGAAACAAAGATAACTGAACGGTGTACCATATCCTTTTTAATTAGCAAATATTATAAGGATGAAGTAGTATGCGATGTATTTGACATAGAAGCATGTCACATACTACTCGGTCGGCCTTAGCAATCTGACCATGACGCCACTCATAAGGGGAGAGATAACATATATATCTTCATCAAGGACCGCTGGAAGACCATATTGGCCCCTATGGATCCAGAGAGACCACCTGAAACTTCTAAAGTGGAGGGCCATTTTCTCTTAACCATACGTGACTTCGTGGAAGAATCCAAAGAAACATGACAGACTTATGCATTAATTATAAAAGGGGAAGAACTCAATCCTACCATCATCCCTAAAAGACTAAGGCCCCTGTTACATGAATTCAAAGAAATTTGGCCCGATGACCTTCCCGATGGGTTACCCCATATGGGATATCCAACACCATATCGACTTTGTCCCTGGGTCCAGTTTACCTAATCGTCCTCATTATCGGATGAGTGCGAGATTCTGCATGGACAAGTAGAGGAGTTGATCTGTAAAAGTCTTATTCAAGAAAGCATGAGTCCATATGTTGTACCAGCTCTATTAACTCCAAAGAAAGATGGGAGCGCATGTGTGTCGACAGCCGAGCCATCAACAAAATCACTATAAAATACAGGTTTTCTATACCACGGTTGGAAGATACGCTAGACATGCTAGAGGGTGTAAAAATATTTTTTAAATTGGACCTAAGGAGCGGCTACCATCAGATTCGAATATGGCCGGGTGATGAGTGAAAAACGGCCTTTAAGACCAAGGAATGATTATACGAATGGATGGTCATGCCCTTCGGTCTTTCGAATGCGCCTAACACATTTATGACATTGATGAACCAAGTTCTGAAACCTTTTATTGGGCGGTTTGTTGTGGTTTATTTCGATGATATTTTGATATCCAGTTAAGACGAAACTACCCATATGGAACACCTCAAGAAGGTCCTTCAAGTGCGCACCAAAAATAAATTCTATCTCAATTTAAAAAAGTGCAGCTTCATTACTGATTGTCTATTATTTCTGGATTTTGTCGTAATATCCATGGGCATTCGGGTGGATGAGGAAAATGTGAAGGCAATCAGAGAATAGCCGGTTCCTACAAATATTCATGAAGTGCGAAGTTTTTATGTACTGGTGACATTCTATCGTCGGTTCGTGAAAAATTTCAGTATCATTGTATCACCAATTACAGATTGCATGAAGAAAGGGCAGTTTCAGTTGACTGACGAAGCCGACAGGAGCTTTGCCAAAATCAAGCGCAGATTATCCACGACCCTAGTTCTTGTACTTTTCAACTTCGACAAACTATTTGAAGTCGAATGTGATACCTCATATGTCGGAATTGGGGGAGTTCCATCTCAAGAAGGTAGGCCGGTAGCCTTCTACAGTGAGAAACTTGCGATGCACGCAAGAATTGGTCTACATATGAGATCGAGTTATACACGGTGGTCCAGGCACTGCGACACTGGTGACATTATTTGATTCAAAGGGAATTCATACTTTACATGGACCATCAAGCTCTCAAATACATCAATAGTCAAGCTAACATTAACCATGTGCATGCTAGATGGATCTCATTTTTGCAAGAATTCACGTTCGTACTAAAACACAAGTCAGGGCAACAAAACAAAGTAGCTGATGCACTGAGTCACTGTGCAACTTTGTTAGTCACATAAGCAATGAGGTTGTCGGGTTCGAGCGCCTCAAAGACATATATGCTGATGACGACGACTTCAAGGACGTATGAGTTAGATGCCAAGAAGGTCATATCGGTGACTTACATATGCAAGATGGGTTCCTTTTCAAGGGAAATCGACTGTGCATCCTAAACAGTTCGCTAAGGGAATAGATAATCCAAGAGCTACATGGAGGTGGCCTTAGTGGACATCTTGGGCGAGACACAACGCGAACTCTTGTGGAAGAATGGTATTACTGGCCGTAACTGGTACGTGATGTGGGAAAGACAGTCCAACGTTGTTATATTTGTCAGACCTCCAAGGGGCAATCTCATAATATGGGCCTCTACACCCCGTTACTCATGCCTGACGGCCCTTAAGAGGATTTATCTATGGACTTCGTGCTTGGTTTTTCACGAACACAATGCGGCATGGATTCGATGTTCGTGGTAGTAGATCGTTTCTCCAAGATGACGCATTTTATTCCATACAAGAAGACTCTTGATGCAACACACGTGGTGAATCTATTCTTCAGAGAAGTTGTGCGGCTATACGGGATTCCCAAGACTATTACTTCTGACCATGACACGAAGTTCATAAGCCACTTTTGGCAGACTTTGTGGACTCGATTCGATACACGACTTCAGTTCAGCAGTGCCTACCACCCACAGACTGATGGTCAAACTGAGGTTGTGAATTGTACGTTGGGAAACCTCTTTCGATGTATTTTAGGAGAAAAATTGAAGTAGTCAGATTTGGCTTTGTTTCAAGCGGAGTTTGCATTCAACAATATGGTGAACCGCTTGACAGGGAAATTCCCGTTCCAGGTTATTTACGGACGAGTACCTCGTCATACACTAGACTTGGTTCCTTTACCCAAGCTCCCAGGCATGAGCATTACAGCAGAACATATGGCTGACAAGATCATGGGCATTCATGCGGAGGTACAAACCAAACTACATGCCTCGAACGAAAAGTACAAGAAGCAAGCGGACAAGCACCGGCGATAAAAAGTGTTCGAGGTGGGCGACCAAGTAATGGTCCATCTGCGCAAAGAACGATTTCTGACCGAAACGTACAATAAGTTGAAGAATAAAAATATTAGACCGGTACTAATCATCCGAAAGATCAATGACAATGCTTATGTTGTTGATCTTCCAGATGACATGGCGATCTCACGGACTTTCAACGTCGTGGACCTGACTGAGTATCATAAACCAGCGTAGGATGAGAACTCAAGGACGAGTTCTTTTGAAGTGGAGGGGACTGATGTAGAGCGGGTTGCGGACAGTTTCATGGCCAAGATGGATTAGAAAAGGCTCGGTCGACGACAAAAGTGATCCGGACCGTCGGACCTTAGATCGGGCGTATCTCGCAATCCGGAATGAGTTATTTGACGTAAAATATATGATTTTGGGGTAGAATGAGCTATTTTAGCCAACCAACCCCGCCACGTCGGGTTACACAACCCAAAAATTATGAAAAACCCCTGGATTGATGGTCGTTTCCCTATTTTAATTTCGTTTTTATTATAAATAGTAAATTTTAATTTGATTATAACTCTTCATCTGTCGGGCTTTAGGAGTTGCGCCCAATGTGAAAAGAGCTTAGAATAATTAGGAGAATGGTTTGGTGAAGCCAAATAGGACACTTACTATTTTTGGCCGAAAACCTTTCGCACTAGTAGACATCACGACCGTTTATAAATAGTAAGTCGCAAATTCTAGGAGTTTTAGTTGTAGTTTGATTCTAATTTCTTTCCCATTGCTTGGTACCCCTATTTAAAGGGTTGTGAACTCATTTTTATTCATTCATTAATCAATTTCGAATTTATTAGAATTTATTCATATTTTCTGCTTTCTTTCCTTGTGGATTCGAGAAGTCTCTGTGAGGAGTTTAGAGAAGTTCCGTGGATTCGGAATAGTTATCCTCTTGAGGAAGACGGTGCTCGACCTCACGTCCTCCCTTGCGTCACCATGTCCTAGCTCTAATGGTTATTTTCTCGATGTTCATGGCTATATATTCATGTGTATCCTACTTATTATTTTGCTCATTTTCTTACACTTGCTAAAATTTTCCTTCAATAACCAACTCAACTGCCTCCACCTACATCGACAATTTCTCGGTCTCACCATGTTTTTCTGATTCTGCAGGTTTCTTGTTGGCCTTCAACATTGATTCCTCATCAAATATAATATCTCTACTAATGACCATCCTCTGTTAAACTAGATCCCAGATGTAGCCCTTGATACCTTTCTCATACTTGGTAAAGATGCACTTCCTAAACGTTGGATTCAACTTTAACCTTTGTCTTTGCACGTGGATGTATCTTAGACACCTGAAGATTTTTAATCCCAAGTAATTGATGTCCTTGCCTATCCATACTTCCTCTACAACCTTGGAGTCCAACGTTGTAGATGATGACTGATTTACAATATGGCATGCCATGTTCACTGCGTCTACCTAGAAGCATTTAGGTAGCCTTGCATGTAACGATATGCTTCTCGCTCTCTCCAATAGAGTTTTATTCATCCTCTCTGCCACCCAGTTTATTGTGGGGTCCATGGAGTTGAGAAGTTCCTTCTGATGCATTGTTCCTTGCAGAATTCCATGAATTTCGCATCTTTGTACTTTGTATCATTATCTAACTTGAGACACTTAACCTGCCTCTCAGTTTGCTTGTCTACCTCCACCTTCCATTGCTTGAACATGGTGAACACCTTTAACTTGTGTATCAAGAATTAAACCTAAACCTTCCTCGAGTAGTCATTTATGAAGGTCACTAAGTATCGTGCCCCTTCTTTAGATGGTACTTTCACCGCCCCCCAGACATTGGAATGGATATAATTGAGCACCCCTCCGCTACTGTGTAGTAGTCTTGAGCCTTACCATGTACTTCTTAAAGAAATTTACCTTGCATGCCATAACTCCCTTTAATAATTTCCATTTGTGGAGTTTCGTCATGCGTCTCCTGCTCTTATGCCCAAGTTGCATATGCCACAAATTCATATCATCTATGTTGGATTCCGCGCTTGAGGTAGTAGCGGCCTTACCCATAACCATGCTACCGACCAACTTGTACAAATTTCCAACCTTAGGTCCCTTATCAACAACATTGCACCTCTGGTGACCTTGATTAAACCGATTGTTGCAGTGAACGTGCAATCGTTCGTATCTAAAACCCCAAGGTATATTAAGTGTTTCTTCAAATCTATGATAAAATCACCTAGAGTTTGTAAGACTCCGTCAAACATCTTTACCTTGATGGTCCCTATTCCGATAGCCTTGCATGTTGTATCATTTCCCATCAAAACACTTTCACCATTATAGGATTTGTAAGAATTAAACCAAGTCCTATCCAAACACAAGTGAAACGAACATCCTTAATCGAGTATCTAAGTGTTTAGGAGATGACTCATACTTGAAGAGCCCGAGAAGAGGTCTCTTTTTTATTTCTCTTCCGCTACTGATGTAGAGTGGGTCGTGGACAGTTACATGGCCAAGATGGATTAAAAAAGGCCCGGTCGATGACAGAAGTGATCTAGACCATCGGACCTTAAATCGGGCGTATCTCGCAATTCGGAATGAGTTATCTGACATAAAATATATGATTTTGAGGTAGAACGAGCTACTTTAGCCAACCAACCTAGCTACGCCTGGTTTCCCAAGCCAGATTTGCGAAATACTGCCAGATCGACGGTCGTTTCCCTATTTTAATTTTGTTTTTACTATAAATAGTAAGTTTTAGTTTGATTATAACTCTTTATCCGTTGGGCTTTAGGAGTTGCGTCCAACATGAAAAGAGATTAGAAAAATTAGGAGAACAACTTGGTAAAACCAAATAGGACACTAACTATTTTTGGCCGAAAACCTTGCGTACTAGTAGACATCATGACCGTCTATAAATAGTAAGTCGCGAATCCTAGGAGTTTTAGTTGTAGTTTGATTCTAATTTCTTTCCCATTGCTTGGTACCCCTATTTAAAGGGTTGTGAACTCATTTTTATTCATTCATTAATCAATTTCGAATTTATTAGAATTTATTCCTATTTTCTTCTTTCTTTCCTTGTGGATTCGAGAAGTCTCTGTGAGGAGTCCAGAGAAGTTCCGTGGATTCAGAATAGTTATCCTCTTAAGGAAGACAGTGCTCGACCTCATGTCCTTCCCTTGCTTTTCAGGTCATCCTTCCATTTTTGGCAGTATCTCTTGAAGTGCCCCTTAATTCCATAATAGAATCATTTATCCTTTACTTTCGACTTCGATCTAGAAATTTTCTTCTCATTAAAGTGATATTTCTCTAAGGATCGCACACATCCATGACCCCTTTCACGATTAGCCTTTCTGCTTAAGAGTCATCATCGATTGACTTCTTCATCATTTCATTGAAAATGAGAGCTATTTTGATCTATTCAAACTTCACTTTATTCTTTTCATACAACAAAATAGTGACAAGATAGTTATATGATATGGGAATCAATGCTAGTAGCATCACCACTCTGTCTTCTTCATCGACCGTTACTTCGAGCCTTAATAAATTGCTACATAGCTTTGTAAACAAGTTCAAGTACCCCAGAAGATTCGATCATTACTTCATTTGCATCCCGACATGTATAGGTCTTCTAGCTTCTTCCACATCTTCAGGAGAGATTTCTCATTCAGGACATTATACATGACCTCATTCGATAAACATAAACAAATTGTGCTCATAACTTTCTCCCCAAGATCACTTAAGTTATCATCTGATATCTTCTCCATTTTAGTCGCCAATAACGCATTTTTCAACCCTTGTGAAACTAGAATATCCTTTACATTTTGTTGCACAAACTAAAATTGTTATTCCCATCGAATTTCTGTATATCGAATTTTGATTATGACATCTTCACTGAATTCCCGAAACATCCTTAAACCTAGGGGTGTACATGAACCGGGCTAGCTCGGTTAACTCGCTTGACTCGGACCGAAAAAGCTCGACTCGGCCTGACCCGGAACTGAGTTCGGTCCAGGACGAGCCATTTTCTTCAGCTCGAAATTGAGTTTGGGCCGAGTTCGAACAGGTGCCAGTTCGGCCCGACTCAGTCCAAAACCTGACTCAACCTGGCCCAACTCGGCCCGACCCGACCTGACTCGGCCGTTTATATATATATATATATATATAATGGAAGCATCAGAATTTATGGAAATTTAATGGAAATTAAATTCTTTGAAAATTTATTTATTGAATTTAGTACATCCATTAGATGTTCATCAATCTATTCAGTTATGATTATATTTCAAGGTAACTACTGATTTATAAACCATCTAAAATGGGTCCATTAATTTGGATGGTCTAATTAGTTACGCGTCAGCTTCTTCTATAGTATTTAAGTTCATGTATATGAATAGTCCTTCGTCGCCAGAGTACCAGAATTTTTTCCTTGGGCTTTTACGTGCAGTCTTCGAACTTGGATTGTTGTTGTCCATTTACACGAAGAAGTGGATGTACGAGATTACCCTTTTCTTTCCTACAAAATACTATGGAACAAAGAGTGCTAATTCCATACGCCCCATCCTCAAGCACTAAACATAAATGCTCGCCACATGTGCCAACATGAGATGTCTGATGAAATCTGAGACGTTCATCAGATTTTCCTTTGATTGAATTTGTATTCTTCCAAAATTTAATCTGTCCAGTGATTAGGTTAGTAATATCTGGGCATTAGATTCATACCAACGGTTTTCATTTCTTAGCTATACATTTCTTAACTGTAGCCCACCTGATGAGTGAACGAGATGGGTTCTTGGGGAAATCAAGTATGAACGGTCCAAATCGTGAGTTCCTTTTTAGATGGAGCAGGTTCGAACTCGGTCCAAACTCGACTGATTGTTGACCAGGCCGAGTTCGGGCTGGATATGTTGGCTAGGTGACCGGGCCGGGTTCGGGCTGGGTTTGACTGGTGACTGGGCCGGGCCGGGTTGAGCCCAGTTCGACTCGGTTCGGCCTAATGTACACCCCTACTTAAACCTGATGCTCTGATACCACCTTGTCAAGATTTAGACCCCTCCAATAAACCTAGATCAAGCCTAGGTATTAGAAATTTGAATATAATACTATTGCTAAACTGCGCGCTTTGCGGGAGCACGTACAACAATAAAGTAGAATAATCAATAAAGTAATCACACACAGAACACAACGATATTTTACGTGAAAAACCCTTGCAGGAAAAAACCACAACACAAAGTGACATAGATCTACTATAATCAAAACCTTACAGTTTTATAAACTCTCTTCGATTGTTGATGTACCCGATCTCCCCTTGCGATGCATAACCTTTAAAAAACTATTTCCAAACCCTTATAAATATTAGAAACCCCTCTCACCTCGCGATAACCATCGCCCTCAGAGAAAAAACTTGCAAGTATAATAATACTAAGCTATAATCTTGGATTAGGCTTTAAATAGTCAAATTTGCGCAACACTGAAACATATCCGATCGGACCAAACATAACCTTTGGTTGGAATAAATCAACTTGATGGAATTTTTGGTCAAACCAAAAACGTCTAAAACATCACAATGTGCAACTTGAGAATCTGCCAATTTTTATTCAAACCAAAATTGGTATCGGTTGAATTGAGAATGAACTTCTCTACATAGCAGACCATTAGAATAAAGCTATTGTAAAGAGCTTTACTAACCGCACACGGGAGTCCAATAAAGCTAATGTAAATGCCCACCAATATTTGTATATTTCAAATGTGTTCGTGTAGTTGGGATTATCAAATGGTAGGATGCTCAAGTTTCTAACGTGCCATAATTTTCACGATCCAAAGTGGTGTCTACAATATAAATGATTTGTATCATCAATCCATGAGCTCCACATGCACATAGGACTATCGGTGAGTAGACAAATTTCTAAGGGCGTGTTTGGCCCGACGCACTGCATGGAAATGTACCGTATTAAGTGAGTTTTGATGGCGTATTCCATCAAGCAGTCAGTTTGGGACGACTGATGGTATTTCAGCGCAGTCGACCTCGTAAACTCAACCGGCCACCTAAGGGATTCAGCAAATCCCATCTACAAACATCGCCCATCCCTCGAAATAGTGTGGGATATGGGATAGGATGGTCGATCTTCATTTCAGACGGTCGTCTCATTACTGTGCCCTAATGGAAGAGATGACTTGAGATATAAGGGTCACTGCTCGGTACTTCTCCATCTATACTAGAGGATGAGCGGTTACAAACGAATGGTGTCCGATTCTTCTTCACCAGCAGTAAGAAGTTTCGATTGTCTTCCTCACTACCGGTGAGCCGATAGGAAGCTCCGGCTTTGAAGGTGAGTCTGATACTCACAGCTGAGTTTTGGGATCCTCTTTTGTATCTGTAGTTGAGTTTGTATGCCTTTGAGTCTTGATACCCACATCTACCCAACTAATTCTTCCCAATTGACAATGATTCCAGCTTTGGGATCCTCTTTTGTATCCGTAGTTGAGTTTGTATGCCTCTGAGATAAGCTCAATAGTAGGACTTAGGATCCTCTTTCGTGGGGAGAAAAAATCCAACGGCTTTTATCTACTAAACCTAGAGGTGGGCATCGGACCAAGTCGGATCGGATTAGGGCTAACCCGATTTCGTCCGAAATTTAACTTAGCTGACCCGAACTCGATCCGATCCGGGACCGGGTCCGGGACATGCGATCTGATTCGATCCGACGCACAGTTGGCCTGACCTGAACCACGACCGACCCGGTCAGGGAAACCTAGTCGGATTGGGTTCGGTGCGATTTGGATCAATTTTTTTGACAGTGAAAAATCATTATCCTCGTTATTATTTTCGGTGTGGGCCATTTGAGCTTTAGATATGATCCATTTTTTTTTCCAAAAGATCTACAATTAATCACAAAAAATTGATAAACGGTATGGATATAAAAAATACATCATTGTGGGGCCCATTTAACGTTGATATCATTTGAGCCGTTCATACAACTCGGAGCTCGAGGGTTATAGCTGGAACGTTACAGTAACGTGCTGTTCAAGATACAGTTGTGAACGTTACAGTAACGTGCTATTCAAGATTTCACGTTAGCAAGTTCTGTAGGTGGCTATAAATGATATTATGGGATATTTGTTATATCCAAACCGTCCATCCATTTTGCCAGCCCGTTTTAAGGCTTGAGACAAAAAATAAGATAGATCTAACTATCAAGTGGACCACACTTGAAAAATCATTTTTAGTTGTTATTTGTGGTGTGGTCCATATAATCCTTGGATATTATTTATTTTTTGAATAATACTATATAATGATCTCTAAAACTATATGAACGGTGCAGATATAATAAATACATCACTATGGGGCCATATAACTTTGACCTCCTTTGAACCATTCGTACAACTCGGAGCTCGAGGAGCGTCAGTGCTCGACTTAGCACGACACATGCCTAAGCTATAGGCTGGACATGGATTGCGTACTACTCGCCCCCGTCCCTAGCTCCAAACGGGTAGTTCTATGGGCAGGCCCACCGTGATGTATCTGTACATCCACATCATCTATCCCTTTTCTCGTATTATTTTAAGGCATCAAAATAAAAATGAGGCAGATCCAACGTTCAAATGGACCACACTATTTTTAAAAAAATGAAGTTGTAAATACTTGAAAACAGGTAATTATTACCCTTTGTCCCTTTCAGTCGTTTGAAAATGCATCAGAGCTTCTAACTTTAAAACCGATTCAAAAGAGTCCGTTTAAAATTTTGGACTCACGCTGATGTATATGATAAATCCGTTCTATCCAAACATTTTTCCACAACATTTTGAAACATGAGCTAAAAAATGAGCCTGATCCAACATTCAAGTGGTCCACACCAAAAGAAAGAGTGGCCCCAAGAAGTTTTTAATGGTTAATGTTCGATTCCCTTTTTCAAGTGGCGTTGTCCATTTGAGATCTGGATATGCCTCATTTTTTGGCTCATACCGTAAATTCACCTGCCATAATGAATGAATGGTGTGGATAAGCCACATACATCATGGTGGGACCCACAAGTATCTTGCAGCTTTCTTGTTTTTTGTGTCTAAAAAGTACACTGTCAAATCAAGCCAAGGGAAAAATGAGGTAAGAGTATGTAATTATTACCCTTTCCCAAATATTTACAACTTCTTTGAAAAATCAAACATGCCCCTAATGCTTTGTGCATTTTAATGCAACCAAGAATATTATTTAGTGTAGTTCACATGAGCGTTGGATATACCTCATTTTTGTGATCAAGCCTTAAAATAATATGAGAAAAGGGATTGACGGTTTGGATGTACAGATACATCACAGTGGGCCCACTCATAAAACTCAGTTTGGAGCTAGGGACTGACGGGGGTAGTACACAATCCACGTTACTGTACATACAGGGGAGGGGTATACATGCAATTCACTGGTTACTACACCCGGTCCGGATCGGATCCAAATGGATCGGTTTTCGGTTCGGTTCAATCGGTTTTGCTATGTACTCGATTCCGATCGGATTACCATTCGAATTTGGCCGATCTTACACGAACCTGACCGATTCAGGCCATTGGTTCTGTTTGAATCGGGGCGGATCGGGTCGGGTCGGGTCGGATCCACCAGATCGGGTCCATCGTGCCCACCTCTAACTAAACCCCACATGACTGCTAAAATATTATCTGCTGATTGGATATAGATGAACATGTATGTTGTCAGGAATATTACTATGGATTATTGTTGTACCTAGATTGAAATTTTTTTTTCTGATGTTGGGTAGTTTCACCTGGCCGACCTTTTTGTAATGTGTCCTCTGATATGCAATTGTTAGAAATATTCTTTCGTCTTCGTTTGAATGATTTCATTGTCGGTTGGGAAGAATCAGTTGGGTAGCTAGCAATTTTTACTAGCTATCCATTTGCTTTGAACATTGACACCCACCTGAGGAGCAGAATGGTCTAAGAAACTCTAATTTCGAATACAGGTAAGCCATTCATGCACGTGCTTGCATATAGATGAGTAGTAGTCTCAGTGTTGTACACATGTGGGCTTAGCGAACCTTGAGGTGTTCCTACCCTACCCTACTTGTTATGGTATGCAAACTTGATGCATGAGTTCCTTGGCGTTTGATCGTTCTTGTTTATGAGATATTGATGATAAAAGTGAGCCATGAAATTTCTATATTTGTGGACAGAAATCAACGTTGATGAGAGGTCCAGATGGACATCGATTAAAAGCCACGGATCTACTGATAGCGTCACCTGCCAACTGAAGTCACCATCTAAAATGGCCAGTTGGTATTCGTGACCTAGATGAGCGGGTCACCAACTAACCCCACCTCACAGTTGGCCCATTATGATTTATAGCTGTTGGATCCACATGCCCTGATTGTTAACGAAGTGAGAACCAAGGCTGCACCGGACCACATCGTAGGAGGGCATTCATTACCATAGTCGGACAGCTGTTGCACTAAACATGCATGACCGCATGGGAGTACCAATAAACTGGGCATTTCCAAATTGTTGGAATTCCAAACCAATCTAGTGCATCTACCTACTATCTGTTGGATTCTCAAGGATAGTAATTTTTAGAGGAAGCTTCCAGTAACTAGATGCATTCCCCCATGTGGCTGTTCAGCTCCAGATGCTTTGAAATGAAGAATCTTTTAATATTTTTTTTGTGCTTGTTACAGTAGTTAATATCATGCCCCTATAGTGTAATTTAAAAGGGAATTTTTGTCTTTTCTCCTTGGTAAAAAATGCCTATATAAGGGAGCTCTTATAGTCTGTTTGAGATCGAGTTAGTAAGCTTGAAAGCAATAGTAAAGTAACAAAGCTTCTCTTCTCATTTTTCTTTTCACGTGTATGTTGAGTTCATATCTAAGGCATAGATAAAGCCAATGTGTGGAAGGCCCCCTCTGCCAACAAACTGGTATAAGAGCCTTTGGTTAAATGACCTCCGCAATCCAGCAGCAGATTCTCAAGATGTCAAAAGACAACTATGAAAATTGGTGTATTCAGATGAAGGCACTGTTTGGGTCACAAGACCTATGGGAGATTATCACCGATGGGTACGAAGAGCCCACTACGGAGTAAGAAGCTGCCTACACTGCTGAGTAAAAGACCGACCTCAAAGAACAAAGAAAGAAGGACAAGGCCCTATTTCTTGTCTATCAAGGGTTGGACGAATCCACCTTTGAAAGAACCACCGAAGCAACGTCAAGCAAGCAAGCATGGGAGACTCTTAGCACAATTTTCAAAGGAGTTGATTGTGTAAAGAGGGTTCGTCTCCAAACCCTTAGGGTCGAATTCGAGACTGCACACATGAAGGAAGGTGATACCATTTCTGATTATTTTTCAAGATTGCTTGTCATTGTTAACAACCTGAAAAGAAATGGTGAAAAGATCGAAGATATATGTGTGATTGAAAAAGTGCTTCTATCCCTTATAACCAAATTTGAGCATGTGATTGTGGCCATAAAAGAATCAAACGACTTGAAAAAATTGTCCATTGAAGAACTGATGGGATCGTTGCAAGTGCATGAGCAACGAATGCAAAAGAATGCTGGTTCAATGCTTAAACATGTCTTAGAGTCTAAGTTGACTTTAAATGAACAAAAGAATGACCATACACAACAAGGGGGTCGTGGCACTAGCAATCATGCAAGAGGCAAAGGGCATGGATATCATCCAATCCATTAACAAAATCAACAAAAGTGTACTAGTTTCCGTGGAAGAGGAAATGGTAGAGGCCGGTTCATACGTGGTCGTGGAAACACAAAGAACGTTCAATGCCACAATTGCTAGAAATTCGGCCACTATGCCTCTGAGTGTTGGAGCAAAGTGGATTAAGATGAACGATCCAACTATGCTGATGCATCACACCATATACAAGAAGACTCCACACTCCTCCTCGCACAAGAAAAGGCATGTGAACGGTCAGATGTGTGGTATCTCGACACAGGTGCAACCAACCACATGAGTGGTAACAAAGAATCGTTCGTGGAACTCACAAAAGGAGTTTGTGGCAACGTGAGTTTTGGTGACTCATTAAAGGTACCCGTGATAGGTAAAGGAAAATTTAAAATTTATCAGAAGAATGGTGAGCTAAATCACATCTTTAATGTGTATTACGTACCAAACATGAAAAATAACATCCTCAGTATCGGCCAACTCCTTGAGAAGGGGTATGTCATACACATGGATATCTATTCTCTCTCTATAAGAGATACTCACAGGAGACTTGTGGCTCAAGTCCAAATGGCAAAGAATCGTATGTTTCTGCTTCATATTAACACAAAGGTTGAGAAGTGCCTCTATGGACTCGTGAAGAATGATTCATGGAGATGACATCTTCGCTTTGGGCATCTCCATTTCAGTGACATTAAACTCTTATCATCATCAAGCATGGTGCATGGCTTGCCGGCTATTGAAGCTCTAGAACATGTGTAAAGCGTGCACACTCGACAAGCAACAAAGGAACTCCTTCCTAAATAGAGTGTCCAGAAGAGCAAAGGAACCACTTTAGTTGGTTCACACTAATATTTGCGGATTACTTGAAACACCCTCTCTTGGAGGTAATAAATACTTTATTACCTTCTTTGATGATTTCAGCAGAAGACTTTGGGTGTATTGCATCAAAGAAAAATCTTCCGCTTTCACTATCTTTAAAATTTTCAAAGCTCATGTTGAAGTTGAAAGTGGTCACAAAATTAAATTATTCAGATCTGACAGAGGTGGAGAGTACACCTCAAATGTATTTCAAGATTTTTGCAGGGAACAAGGCATCAAGCAGCAACACATTGCAGCCTACACGCCACAACAGAATGACATTACGGAACGAAAGAACCGCACCATCCGCAACATGACAAGAACTATGCTCAAAGAGAAAGGCCTGTCAAAGAGCTTCTGGGCAGAGGCAGTTGCATGTAATATCTACTTGCTCAATCAGTGTCCAACCAAGAGCGTCAGAAATATGACACCACAGGAGGCATGAAGTGGCTACAAACCAAGCATGGTGCACCTAAGGATCTTTGGGTGTGTCGCATACACTCAAGTTTTAGAAGCAAGAAGAAGGAAGCTTGATGATCGTGGCGAGAAATGCATCTTCATCGGCTACAGTGAAGAATCTAAAGCCTACATGCTCTACAATCCACTAAACAATAAGGTGGTGGTAAGTAGAGATATAGTGTTCTGCGAGGAAGAATCCTGGAGGTGGAACCAGGAAGATTCGACCAAAGAAATTCAGGTCAAGGCCAAAGAATATGAAGAAGAAAGGCACATGAATCAGGGGCAGACACCCACATCACCCCCTTTGGATCACAAAAGTCCAGGAGTACGTTCCATCTCCCCTGGAAGTACTTCATCAAATCAGAATTCGATCAGCATATCTTCATTCAATTCTCCTTCACCCTTGGCTCCTATCAAAATGAGAAGCCTCGACGACATCTAGGCATCTAGGCAGAAACTGAGGAAGTGAATTTGCTATGCCTGTATGCGCACCATGAACCTCTCACATTTGAGGAGGCCATAAAAGAAGAATGTTGGAGAATCGCTATGAAAGAAGAAATTCATGCCATTGAGAAAAATGACACATGGGAGCTGATTACGCTTCCTAATGGCCAGAAAACTATTTGCGTCAAATGGGTGTACAAGATCAAACGAAATGCTAATGGTGAAATTGATCGCTACAAGGCAAGGCTCATACTAAAGGGCTATAATCAGAAGTATGAGGTGGACTATGAAGAAGTCTTCGCTCCTGTTGCTCGCCTTGATACTGTGAGGATGATTATCTCCCTTATATCCCATCACAGTTGGATGATCTACCAACTGGATGTGAAATCTACATTCCTTAATGGAATTTTGAAAGAAGAGGTATATGTTGACTAGCCTGAAGGCTTTGTTATGCAAGGGGAGGAACATAAGGTGTATTGACTAAAGAAAGCCTTCTATGGTTTGAAGCAAGCTCCATGTGTTTGGAATGCACGCATCGACAACTATCTTTAAGAGAACGGCTTCGCCCAATGTCCATATGAGCATCAGTTTACATCAAGAAGAATGTTCATGGCAATATGCTTAAAGCATGCCTGTATGTTGATGATTTGTTGTTTATAGGAAACAACCGATCGATGTTTGATGAATTCAAGAAAGCCATGTTTAAGGAGTTCGAGATGACCGACGGAGGTCTGATGTCCTTTTTTCTGGGCATTTAAGTGAAGCAACAATATGGTGGCATCTATATATCTCAGAAGAAGTATGCCAATGAATTGCTTGAAAAGTTCAAGATGGCCGATTGCAATGCCATAAACACGCTTGTAGCAATGGCTTAAAACTGACAAAGGACGGAGAAGGAAGAAGCGTTGACTCGACTATGTTCAAGACTCTGATTGGAAGCCTAAGGTACGTCACAATCATAAGGCCGGATATCATCTACAGTGTTGGGCTTCTAAGTAGGTACATTGAAGCACTAAAAGAATCACACTGGCTAGCCGTAAAAAGAATCCTCAAGTACGTCAAAGGAACATTGGAATTTGATCTTTTCTATCTATACGATGATGAAGCAATGTTGTATGGATACTCAGACAGTAATTGGGGAGGTGACCAAGATGAAAGAAAAAGCACCACCGGCTATGTATTCTATCTCGAAACGACTACTTTAACATGGAATTCGAAGAAGCAGAATGTGGTCGCCCTGTCCACATGTGAAGCAGAGTACGTGGCAGCATCGTCTACTATCCGTGAGGGAATTTGGTTGACAAACCTACTAAAGGAGCAGAAGTATCCGCAGGAAGAATCCACAGTCATATATGTGGATAACAAGTCGGCAATCGAGCTAGCCAAAAATCCGGTGCAGCATGGAAGAAGCAAACACATTAATACCATTTTCTGAGAGATCATGTGAAGCAAAAAATGATAAAATTAGAGTATTATTATACTACGGAACAGGTGGCGGATATTTTCATAAAGGCATTGTCGACAAATGCATTCAAACGACTAAGAATGATGCTCGGAATGAAGCCGGTTTTGATTTGAAGCAGAGTGTTGGAATTCCAAACCAATCTGGTGCATCTACCCACTGTCTGTTGGATTCTCAAGGAGAGTAATTGTTAGAGGAAGCTTCCAGCAACTAGATGCATTCCTCCATGTGGCTGTTCAGCTCCAGATGCTTTGAAATGAAAAATCATTATATATATATATATATATATATATATATATATATATATATATATATATATATATATATATATATATATATATTGTGCTTGTTACCGTAGTTAATATCATGCCCCTATAGTGTAATTTAAAAAGGCGTTTTTGTCTTTTCACCTTGGTAAAAAATGTCTATATAAGGGAGCTCTTATAATCCGTTTGAGATCAAGTCAGTAAGCTTGAAAGCAATAGTAAAGTAACAAAGTTTCTCTTCTCATTTTTCTTTTCACGTGTCTGTTGAGTTCATATCTAAGGCATAAATAAAGCCAACATGTGTAAGGCCCCCTCTGCCAACACAAACACTCTCACCATTTATAACGGGAGCACTACCCAATCCCATGACCCATCCAAACATGTTTCCTTCTCCATCCTTAACTATTGCAATTGGATGGAATCAATGGACAACCACTAACAGTCCATCAATTACCTTAAACTGTATTCCATCCCTTCTACTCCACTCTAATGCGTCGAGCCAAACACAGCCTAAGCTTTCAGTAGCTGCAATTCTACTACATAAATTCACTTTAAAAAAAAAAAAAAAAAACAATTGATGTTTACTGCATGGCCCTGAATGGGCCAGTCTCTGTCAGGCAAAATAAAGAATTTAAATGCGCCCGGTCCAAACAGTTCAAAATTCAGGGCCTAATACTGGACACCCAAACTGGGCATTAAATAATTAAAGATGTGCAGGCACTTAGAAATTTCACATGTGGCATACAATTAATCAAATTAAACCATCCAAATTATTGTACCTGGTGTAGATATATCATGAATCTAAAATTATGCTTATTTCACTATCTAAGTATTAAATTAGTAGAAATTTATTGGACGGTTTAAATGTTTTAAAAAAATAAAATCCAATGGTCTAATTTCCATAAACAAGCATCGAAAATCAGAGCCTATGATTGCTCAATCAATCTATCAGAGGGATTGTGACTCCAGAAAGAGGGCCGCTCAAAATAGTCAACTTTATTTGAGCTAATATATGCCACATGTACAATATCTAAGTGCCTGGGCATCAAACCTGGAAGCCTGAGTATCGTGTAAACCTCTTTCAAATTTAATATCTTAGCTTTGTTAAGCCCGTATATATGTGGGATAAAGCTCATGTACATGCCACACGTGCTCGCATGGCACCATACCATCCATCAAAATGACACAAATATATTAATGCCCCAGCTCAAGAATCAGGTTGAGCAACCTGTTAGGTTGGCTATAGTTTGCAAAACAAATGTACGGCTCATAAAAACTTGTATATATATACACAAACCGATGATTGATAGCAATGTTAGCATATGATTACGTGCGAACCGGTGTGTAGTCTCTCTCTCTCTCTCTCTCTCTCTCTCTCTCTCTATATATATATATATATATATATATGAAAACATGTACAAGGCTGGTATGATCTGGATATTAGACATGGATCGAGCCTGGCCCCAATTAATAGATAGGCTTAATTTGAAGCAGGCCTGTCCCTTGGGCCCAGAATTCCCTCCCAACCGAGCCTGAGGCAGGCGACATCCAAAAGCCAATGGGCCAGCTCAACCCATTGACAGCCCTATCATTTACATGTGCAAGATGAACGGCTATAGATCAAGGTCACAAGTATGAACCATATTTCAAAGATTTCAGAAGGAGCCTAAGGGTCGCAGTGGGCTGAAAGTCAGGCCAACTAATGGTCTATAAGCGTGTACATCGAGTCGAACCGAGTCGAGCAGGCCTTAGCTCGACTCAGCTCAGCCACTAGCTGACATCAGCTCGAACTCGGCTCGGGTCGGTCCTCGAGCCTGACTGGCCAACTCGGCTTGGTTCAGTCAGCAGCTTGGGCCAGTTCGAGCCAAGATCGAGCCGAGTTCGCCATTGCGGCATTTTCACAAACACATGGACTGCACTTTCAAAATCTCACTGTATTTAAGACAACAACAATAGTTTTACAGGTATTTTATCAAACACCTTCTAAGCAATATAAAAATCAAGAAAAAAAAGGGTGTTGGTTTCATATACATACCTTCCTTGCCACCAGCCACACTTCTTTGAGTCATTTCATCAAACACTTGGTGAGCAACATCAATATCAAAGTAACGGAGTCACCGAATTGGTTCAGTCTGAGTCGAGTCGAGCTGGGGCCAGCTCAAACTCATTTTCAAGCTCAAAAAATCAGCTCAACTCGGCTCGAACTCAGCTTTGAACTGAGTCGAATCGAGCCTTTTCGAGTCGAGTTGAGTTGAGCGAGCTAACTGAGCTAGCTCAGTTCGTGTACACCTCTAATGGTCTATCTATAATTGGGGTTGAAAATTTATGCAAGTACTTAATTTTAAGTCATGGTTGCCCGAAACCGCTACGGCTATCCCCAAGTTGGACAAGGTTTCTGAACTTGGGCCGGTCGATGTGGTTTATTAATATGACCAGGATCCACTGGTAAGGAGCTAGAAAGAGCCGCATCTGCTTTGTGCTCGATTAAGCCATTTTGAGGGCATTAGTTGTGCTAAATCAGCATATAGTTTTGTAAGGGTCATTTGGATATTTGTAAAATCCTTAAGTAGGAATCTATTTATAGGTAATCAGATTACATGGAGTGTTTGGATGGGTATATCAGCCAGTAATCAGATTGCAGGTTGTAATCTGATTACAGGTTTTAGCTGTAATATGAAACATAAAAAAGTTATATTTCATATTACAGGTAAAGGGATTTCAGGCAACGACTAATTTTTGAAAATTTTTAAAGTAAGGAGAGTTGTGGATAATCTTCCAATAGGTACAAGGACTCAAAACAAAAGAAGAAAATAAAAATGAAAAAAAGAAAGAAAAGAAGACAAACCTCTCTCTTTCTTTGTTACTATTGCTAGGGTTAAAACTTCTCATATATTTGGATGTTATCAAATCTTAGTATCGTGCTTGAATTTAGTGGGCCCACTTTTGTGGCCTATCAAATGATTTATTTATCGTAAAAATCGGCCACATGCTTTATTGAGTTGGGCTTATACTAATGATCTATCTTACATAAAAACTTTAAATGTCTTTTGATTATTTTTAAAGAATTTATCACTCCAAGTTCTATTGTGAGCGAATACATAATTACAGGTTAAAAACAAATTTCAAATTATCCAAACATAGACAACTATTTCCCTGTAATTAGATTGCAGCTTAAAGCCGAACAGTACATCGTGTAAACACTTTATACTTATGATCAAATTACCTGTGATTGGATTACAACTTAATGACTTTATAGGCATCCGAACGACCCCTAAGGGCCGGGGGACCAAAAACACTTTTATAAGTAGATCATATGGACGTAGAGCCATTGCTTATAATGCGGTTTGGTGGAGAAAAAAGTTGGCTTAACCTCGAAACCCCAAAACCATGGTTAGCAATATTGTAATTGCCTAGGCTAAGGCCTAGGAATTTCTGCCCAAATAGATGGCTATTGTCATTCACTTTGTAGTTTCTTTTCCTTGGGTATCTGCTCTTATGAATTATGGACCTTGTAGTGAGTGTAGAGAAAAAGAGAAGAGATCACCATTTTCGTCTCAGCAATCATCCTTGAGAATTCATAGGAAGAGAAATCTCTAGAACAAGAATAAAAGAATAATATTATTTTATGAAGTGTTGCTTGCACTGTATCTAATGTATTTATATAAGTAAAGAGGCTTTGGACTCCTATATAATCTGATTCAAACTAGACAGCTTTTCCCAAATAGAAACTTGATGTGCTCCATTGAATCGTCCATGACCCGTCTTACATCATAGGATCTTGAACCCCACCAAATGCATAGTTTGTCTAGAAGCAGGATTCCATACATATGGATGATCCTGACCGTTCATTCAATGATGAAGGTGATGCTCCAAAAATCTCCCTGGCTAGAAGTTCCAAACCCTTCAATCTTTGGCCTATTTATTGTTTAATTTGTGCAGCTGCTATACCTTTTTTCCCCTAATCATCTATTCATCACAAGCTAATGATCAACGGCTTAGGACCTTATAATCTATTATACATCTCCCATCCAACATCAGTTCAACGGTTTGGATGACTTAACCACAACAAACCATACATCTGCAAATGTACACCGATTCCTATGTGGGGCCTAGATATAGGCATGGATGAAGACTATATTATTATATAAAAATGCCCAGCATGCCCTAAAAGGTAGACTTTGTTATCATTGTTTTGCTGCCATATAACAATCGTGTATGGGAGCACTACAACAGTTGGGACTTTTACCGGCGCTCAAAAGCGCCGCTAAAAACCCATAAAAGCGCCGCTAAAAACCCATAAAAGCGCGCTAGAGGAGTTTTACCAGCGCTGCGCTTTTCTGAGCACCAATAATTGTAGTTTTTTCCGACGCAAATAAGCGCCGGTAAAGTTCGCTCCGAGCGCCGGTAGAAGTGGTTTCTAACATTTCTACACGAGCGCCGCTAAAAGCTTTGATATATTTGAGAGCCCTAGCATGCCAGTAATTTTTTTTATTATATATAATTCAATCGAAACCTGTATTTTTAAAATATTTGAAACATAAAAAATGATGCCATACAAATAAAACTGAATATTAAACAAATTTTATATTACTAGACAATAAAAAAAAATAGTATTTATTACAATACACATCTTCAATTTGATGAGTTGCTAAAAAATATTAATATTAATTGATAACTAATACAGTAGATTTCCTTCACTTGAGGGTTATCTGGGGGCCTTATGCCACATAAATATCCTGCAATATTTTGAGTCCGAAGATCTGCTATGCAAATAAACTTCTTCAAAATGTTCTTGGGCATGATGTATGTGTAGCCCGTCTCCTGTAACCAGGAATTACTCACATAAGTTAAGTTTCCAGAACCTTTAAAGTTAAAAAGTGCATACAATGGAAAATAGCCATAATTATTTACCTTAATGTCCTCAGTGTTCACATAAATATGATTGACTCTAAGATATAGATTCGTCACTGAGATTGCTCTCACACGCCAATCAGTTTTAGAACCAAATGCTGCTTGCTCATAGGGGCTTGTTGTGGTGACAATGAGTTCATCGCCGTGCACAATTGTTGTCCTTGTTGTGACTACTATAAGTTGGCTTGCTTCTTTCGCCTGCATATGAAAATTTGCTAAAGATTATTAGCCAAGTGAAACCGGCAAAGAGCAAATCAAGGTTTTGGACCAGGGTGGATGTCAAGCACTGAATCCATGGTGAAGTGAATTGTAAGGGCCCGCAGGGATTGTGACGCATGCTTGTGAAGACACCTCTGCCATCATCTCCTTTCCAAGTAAGATTGGATTCTATATTGTCATCCACCATCATTACTAACTATATTCCTGCAAAGTAAAATCTGAAATTTTTTGGTTTTACCTTCCAGAAAAGAAAAAAAGAAATTTTTTGTTGGCTTCATTTGTTCTAATTTGTCAAAAACCATACAGGGAGACGTGGTATATATGATGGCATAATTGGAAGCATACATCAGCATTGGAAACATAGAGAAGTCGTGAAAGTAGTTTCAATGCAGAAATCATTTTCACAAGTTATGAATACTCCGATATTGCTGGAAATTGAGAGTGGTGGGATTTTGGTCTGTGTGGAGAAGCTAAGAAAAGGCCATGCTATAATCATTTACCGTGGGAAAAATTACAGGCGCCCGGTAAAATTACTGCCTGAAAATCTACTGAAAAAAAAAAGTAGCGTTACAGCGATCTATTGAAATACAGAGACGAGGAGTAATTACACCATTTCTTATAGTTTTCACCTCTTTTTCCTTTTGATAGGCGATCTTCAGCAATAAAAGTGCTGATCCAATTTTTGCGACTTCTGAATTGGTCCTTTTTTCATGTCTTCCAGTGCCTAAAGTATTTTGCATACCAGAGACAACGGACAATCTGGAATTTGAAACACAAACTAGTGAGTTTACCTTCTCACTTTCTATATGCAAGCTGTGAATTAGGCATTGGAACAAAGGAATGAATGGGTGCAACTATCATGCACCATATATGCTATACATGTGGATGGTCAAGATTGTCAATTAGAACATCTGCATTGTGTACGCATGCTTGGATTGCCCATGGCCCTGAAACAGCCCTAATCAAACAATCCTAACCATCTAATCAAGAGCCTGTGAACTGTCTTGAAGTTGTAGGCAACAGTTTGCATCAAGGTTTAAAAACTCAAAAAACTTGAAGGTTTGTTTTCGTGTAACTTAGTTGAGTTGCTTCTATGTTTTTTTTTTTTTTTTTTTTAAATTATTTTTTGTAATGTTTTACATTTAAAATACAACAATATTTGAATGTTGTTGATTCTTGGTGAGTCTAGTTGAGTTTTTTTTTTTTCCCGAGTTTTGTCGTCTCTAGTTCTTTTCACAAATCTTAAGCAAATTGTGACGAAATTGAGTTTTTCAAGTTTTAAAACTATGGTTTGCTTTCACCTGAAATCCACTGAACACATGGTTAAGGGCTTATCTGGTGGGCAATCCAAGGTGGCTTCCAACATGTTGTCTGTATAGATTGATGAAGATCCACCTGTCTAGATCCACCTATGCAAGTTTACAGCCATAGGTACATAAACGATCAATTGTATTCTGTCTACATTTTTCATAATTTAAAATTAACTACTTTCAGCAGTGGAGAGTGAAATCAGACCTGTCTTCCATCCAAGCAACACTGTACAAGTTCCCCAGACAGGTTTCATACTCTGGAGGACTGGGAATCTCTCCAGGACAATAAGTTCCCCAACTGCTCTCTATGGCATTCGACGCAGTGGTCGCATAGATATTTAAACCTTCAGGAAGAAGTCCCTCAAATATGCTCCCTGATTCACAAGCTTCAAGATAAAATACCTGTAGCATCATAGGAATATAGGGTCCAAAATCAACATTACACTCCTGGGACATGGTTATACTACACAATGCAAACAATAGCACCGATATTTGCTTACCAGGCTTTTATAAGACCCAGATGCATGCTTTTTCTTCAACACGTCTACCAGATCATTTGCATAAAGGTAAGGAAATGTGGGCATACCTAACAAGTTCATAAATATGCCTTCAAAGATGCTGGTTGCATGGGTCCACTATCTGCTTCTTCACTGGATCCAAAAAGTAATCCTTGTTCATTCACATATACAGCTACCAAATTTATCAAAGAAAATGTCATAGATAGCAGTGAATCATGGGTATTTCTTTAAATATTGATTAATTTAGATTCAATTCGATATTCACTAAACTAAATTAAAAGAATGCATAAATTACTCTTTTTTAATTTTATTTTGTTTGCCCTTATCTTTATTTTTTTTTTAAGGTAACACTAACAGGGATTGAACCCTGGATCACTCACAGATGCTATACTATCTTTTTATTTTATTTTCATTTTGCTTGCCCTTATCTTTGACAAACTGCATTGTATTGAATAAACACTCATCTGTATACCACATATAATTAAGAAAACAATAACATCAAAATATAATAAAAGAACTATTCACTTGGTATAAGGAATTACCCCAGCACTAGTACAACTCATGGTCTTCCCCAAGTTCAGATCGAGATTGTAGGCAGCTCCTATATCAAAAACATATTAAAAGATTCATTCATTGGCTTCCAGTTAGCACATAAAGAATCATTCTTGAGTAAATAAAACAGGATCATTTGAATTGAACAATACCTCTAGAATCACCCTCCACGGCTATCTCTCCTTCATATGTACTCGGTTCGAAATTGGTAACAACTTCCCTTCCATTGCATTTTATAGCCGCCTTGTCATCAGCCCTGAAGTCCAAAAGAAAAGAGGGGAATTCAAGTTGGATGGAACCATTAATGGTTGAGATTCAGGGTAATGAAATTCATCATCAGAGAGAAAAATTCATGATTAATTAGACCTTGCAGCTTCTACTTCGCTGTCAAATAGCCCAAGATATATGTACGTGCACGCAAGCATAATGTTCCATCGATGAAGACAGAACTCCCAAGGCTTTTAGAATTGTTGATCAGAAGCTTTTTGTAAACAGTAGGGGTGTACATCGAGCCAAACCGAGTCGAGCTGGCCTCAGCTCGACTCGGCTTGGCCACTAGCTGACCTCAGCTCGAACTCGGCTCGGCTCGGTCCTTGAGCCTGACTAGCCAGTTCAGCTCGGTTCAATCAGCAGCTTGGGCCAGTTCGGGCTGAGTTCAAGCCAAGATTGAGCTGAGTTTTTTGTACAACATTTCCACAAACACCTGGACTGCACCTTCAAAAACACTTGGACTGCACCTTCAAAATCCCATTGTCTGTAAAATCAGCTCGACTTGGCTCAAACTCAGCTTCGAACCGAGTCAAATTGAGTTGACCGAGCTAGCTCGGTTCGTGTACACCCCTAAATTAAACAGAGGGTTCCAACAGAAAGGGGGAGAAAAGAAGAGGTTTTTAAGTTATTTTACCTAGACAGATTGTCTTTCAATGATCCAAACCGTTTATACTGCAAAGCCGAAATGGAGGGGCCCAATCAGAGGGTGGATTGTATGAGCATAGGTAAAGTTCCCAATTTTGATCATTTCTAACAAAGATTTGGCATGAAATATTGAAGAATTCTAACACAATCATGCCACTGGTTACTAAAAAGCATTTGATATGGATAAACCTGGTTTTACATGCAAGAGTCCAAATACTAATTCAAAATCAAATGATATGCTTTTAACAGAAAACCTACAATGCCAATATTTCAATATTTTGAAACATTTAAAGGGTACAAAGGAGAGAAGATACATTGAGTAATCCAGGCATAGCAGAGAAGTCGAAAGGATTTGCAGGAAACATTGTTTCTGGCACAGAATTCTCTGTCTTGATCCTGTCTCAGCAGAAGAACCTTCGCTTTTGGGACTTTTGTCATCTTTTTTTCTTCTTTTTAAAAAATTTTTTTTTTTTTAACCAATCCACTATCATTTCATAAATTGGAAAATGGGACTTTTGTCATCTACCGGAGGTGACTATTCCTCTAAAAAAAATGTGATTTTAGTGTAAGAAGAAGAAATCAAGTGGGACCTCCACAGCACGAGATACAACCTCTTCAACTTGCATATTTTCAATGAAATGATCGCAAGACAAAGAATGCACCCATTTCATTAGCATATCAAAGACATTGAGTGTGTGTGGACAGCACAAGTGTGTGTATGTTGTCAGTTCAGATGATTAATTTATACAGTATCCATATTGAATTGCAATTACTAGGCTAATGAGTGTAATAGCCAAGTTGCAATACTCTTCTGTAGTATTCATAATGAGGGTGTGGGCTCCAAATTGCAAGTACATTACTTTCAAGTTGCACTTGAAAGGACTGTAATGCGATGAGGGTTAATGGCTCATTAAATTTTAGTTACTTCCTCTTAATTACATTGATGTTCGCAATTCAATTCACATATGCATCCAAATGCAACCAAAAGGTTTAAATTCTTCCAACAGTTGATGAATTTGACCCTACAGAAGAAAAAAGAAGAAGAAGAAGAAGAAGAAGAAGAAGAAGATCCCAAGTACATGCAAAGGGACAATACCTGATAACCCATTTCAAGAAGTGAAGAAAGCATTAATCGGAATGTCTGCCCTTTGTTAAAAGAAACAAAATTCCTCACGTTTTCTAAAAGAAAAAACTTTGGCTGGAAGTAATCGGCAAATGAAAAAAATGCTAAGTTCATTTCACACTGGACCTTACTCTTAAGTGCTTTTGTGTAATCAATCTTTACCGTCCATATTGAAGGCTACTGAAGACGTTTAACATTGTCATGTGATGTTTGCATGGTAGCCCATGATATGTGAAATGTGCTTTGGATCTAATGAAAGTCTAGATCAATGGATTGGACTGTTTAAAATTAAATGTCTAAATGCAGCTAGGAGCAGTATGACTTAACGTGTGTTCTAAGGGCACTTGAGCATTGCTGAACTATAATGTTTATATATTAAGCCCTGTTTGGTAGATGCCTAAAAATGAATTCATCTCATTTCTTTAACAGTAAGCGTGTATTGGAGATCTTGATCCCTAATACATTAGAGATTAAGATCTCTAATACAAAATTACAATTGACTAACATGAGATAAGCTCTTTTTTAGGTTTCTACTAAACAGGGCCTTACTATTTTAAAGGTATTTTAGTAATGTTTTATTTACTAATATAATTATACTTTAGCAGAATTTTATATATCATTTGAGATGTCGAGTTCCCTGTTTGTCACCAACATGAAAATGATACATTTGCAAATGTACACCGATTCCTATGTGAGGCCCAGATATAGGCATGGATGAGGACTATTATTATATAAAAATGCCGAGCATACCCTAAAAGGTAGACTTTGTCATCATTGTTTTGCTGCCATATAACACGCGTGTATGCGAGAGTGTATGGGACGGTGGGGCCCATAGCTCAATCAGACGGTCATGGTTTCAGTCCCAGCTCACCAACTGATGTTTGTGTACGATCTATCAAAGATAGGATCGTAGAGGACAAAGATTTGAAGTAGTGATTCCAACAGCTGGTTCAGTGTATATGTATTAATTAATCTTTCGATGATATGATTGTTTTAGAGGAAGTTTTTAAACAAGAAATTCCAACAAGTTTCGATCAAAAGAGGAAAAAGGAGAAGGAATAATAAAATTATTTTTAATTGATGAGAAACTGAACCCACTTGCCTAAATCAAGAAACCTTCACATGGGATCCTACTCATATGCAAACACTAATAACAATTCCTAAAGTAGGAAGGACATTTATAGCCTATGGTCCTAAACTAACTCCAACCATAACCATAATGATGGTTTCATAAACTTTCATTTGAAAGGATTTGGATGGTGGATTTTAAGGGTCCACAATCTCCCATTAGTCCTCACTTTTGAAGACATGGTTACCTAAAATCATCTATTAAAATGCGATCCCATCATTCTTGCTAGTATTATAAAAAATTAAAAAATAAAAAAATGTCACATTGGCTTCAAATGTCCATCCCTCCCTCTTTAATTACAAGTTAACTTAAAAGCGAAACATAAGGCGGCGCTAAACACACTTTCCATTTGTAAATAAAATGATGGCGGCCTGTTTTGACACATGAATGAGCATTCTAAAATCTGTCAAGCTTCAAGGCCATGGATGAAAGAAAGCAGGAATGTGGGAAGCTGAGAGATCGAAAGAAGCTGCACGGCCGTGAGAAAGCCAAGAAATGCGGGTTATTTTGTTGCAGCTGCCGACTTAGTGTCTCTTCTTCAGAGGATAATGAGGGCACCGATTGTGACCGGGTTGACCCCATGTCGAGCCTAGTGCATGCCATGGTTCAAGAGCGGTTAGACCAGATGGTTAGAGGTAGATGGGAACCAAGAAATGGGTGTAGAATGAAGAAGCAAAAGGGCGATGAATGTAAGTGTGTTATTCTGATTGCAATGGACAAGTGCTCTTATGACCCTGGGGAGGATTTCCGACGGTCAATGCTAGACGTTATAACTATGAACAAGATCGACGAGCCCAAGGAGCTCCGGTGCCTCTTGAATTGCTACATTTCAATGAACTCGGAGGAGTGCCGGCCGATCATACTCCGGGCCTTCCATGAGGTCTGCACCCATCTCTTCATGTGTTGTAATCGGTAAACATGTTGTTTTTTTTAATTATCTTGTAACATAAAAGACTTTGGGCAGCGGCCGCAATGAGTCGGTCTGATCCGTTGAGTTGCCTGTATCCACGCTTCTCTAACGGTTATGATAGAGTACTGTCCATCTACTTTTGGCCCATCTCCACTTTGGACATGGAACGTCCATATAATTGGACCATATCATCTACCATGGCCCAAAATTCCCTCCAATTGGACGTTCGCCATTCGAATATGGATGCAACGCCATTTCGGTTTCAGTCCTACTTCATGGACCATGGACCATCGACCTGACTGCTTAGCTACTCCCTCGGTGGGAGATACTGTTGGAGACAGCCCATAAGCAGAAGGGCCCACCATCAGCTGGGATGGATTTTAAATGGGAACTTAAATAAGAGCCCCACGTGATATAATTGCATTTGCATTCTACTCTCGGAGCATCCTGTAATTCTTTAAAGAGAAATTCTTTTTATTTTTATATAATGGTGGATGGACACGTCTCAATTAGTTTTCCACTTTCCAGCTATTCTCTATATTCCAGGTTGTGTGCTCTGGTAAGTATACATGTTGTATGATTATGGTTGTTACTTTCTGACATGTATCATGATTAGTCATACATGTCCATCTGGCACGTGTGGGACATCCCATCCATGCATCAGGCAGGGCCTTACGTTCCCACGTGATTCATGTGGTATGATGATAAGTACCAAGGTGGTGCATGTTTGTGGGATCTGGGATATTCATAGGTTGCTCCCCGCAGTCAATTTTCCTTTAGCCCAAAATCCACCAGATCCATTCATCAGGTGGGTCACACATGTAAAGGAGAAATGGATGGTTAGAAAAATAATAACCAGGTGTCTATTTTAAAATCAGGTAGGACCTAAACTTGTGTTGGGTCAGTTGGGTTCAGGGTAACCTAAACCAAGTTAGAATGATGACCTTGCCATTCACCTATTAAAATCTTATATTTGTGATAGAGCAATTACAAATGTTTATTAACATATTTGGATGAGTTTTATCAATCTTGGATGATGCAAAATCTGATATGATATGTTGGTTTTAACCATAGGGTTATATGGTGTATATTCGGAAGGGTATGATTTCGATATAATTATTTTTATTCAATTTTCTTTTGTGTTGAGATTTAATTATGTTATAATTAATTTATAATAAATTTAATTTAATTTTTTATTTTTAAAAAAAAAAATTAACTTTTTTTTAATACACACATTCACACACCACAATGAGATTTCACCACACGAGACCTTGTGTTGAAACTCTTGTGAGTTTACCGCGGAAGCATGAACAAAGATACAAATTTGAATTTATTGTAATCTTCATTTTTAGGCCTTTATATATATATATATATATATAAATTCAAAGCTACATTCAATGAAAATACCAAAGGAAATTTTCAATATTTCGGTTTCTTCCTTCTTTATTAATCTACGTTCCTATTTCCACGTACATGTGTACATTAGTATGTTTTTCATATGCTTTCAGTGCATTATGATTGGATGTAAGAAATTGGCAATCCCCTTAAAAGGAATTAAAGGAAACGTTTGGATAGAAAGCGAAGTTGTATTAGCACAAGCTGGGGTGGGACAAAGATTGCTCATCTTTCATTTAGTGCACATTGAGAATACAATGTTCTATGCAAGTGTCACATGTGCTCACATCAACCTTCAAGAGCCCAACATACAACAATTGTTATTTTGAGTACGAGCTAAAATACTACATATACAAACATTCATGCTAAGCTCATCACATGTGATCCAGTCCATCGATATTTCATACTCTCTATTTCATGTGTTTGACAAACGGAAAACGAAGATCATTAATCCCATCAGCATGATCTGGATATATAACTTGTTCTGATCCTACCAGTCCCAAGAGGCTATCCTAACACAAGTTTGCTTGAATCCAAACGAGGCCCCAATGGGTCCTGATAGACCAGAATGTGAATATGGCCTGATGCATCATCTTATTCATTGGGTCCAATTTTCGGTAATATAGACTGTTGACTCGATGGGCCAACCTACCTTCTTAGGTGATGCGCTAAGCTTTTGGTCATAGGTTTGTAAACAATGCTTAAGAGGGGTAAAAAAATCAGCAACAATCCAGAGAAAAGGCTAGTGATTTGACGGCTAGGATCTTCCAATCGTTGACACCTTTTGTGCATCCATGATGGACACTGGGATGCATCTTATAAATCACCTGGATATCACCAAGCTCCTGGGCCTACTCACTCTCCATGTTCTGATGCACCGTACACAATTTACTTGCCACTCTCTAGATTCTTTGAAAAATCAGTCTGATCTGATCACCAATGGGACATGTGCACATGGGTTTTTTTTACCATTGATAATCAGATTGCCTGGCCCAGCTGAAAAAATAAAATAAAAAAATAGATGGCCTGGTTTGTCATAATTTTTATAAAATGGCATCTAAGAGGTGGGACCCCCTGGGAAGAGGCTTGGATCTGAAGCAAGTGGGCTACAGGAGGCAATTTTGTGAGCTGTGTAACTGCATAATTTTCACTGATTGCATCCCTAAAAGGACACATAGCAACATCAGCTCATCCATTTCCATAATTATGCCCACCATGTGTAATCAACGAACGTGAAATGAATGTACATTTTTTAGTACTTGAAAAATCCAAAGTGCACTTGGTCTGTTCCACGTGCTAAAGTGGTCCTTGTCTGAATTTTAACCATTTGCTCAATATTTTTTTAAAACCGCACATGCCACTAAAAGTTAATGATTTGATTCGAAACTTTGGCCAATTCAACTAGACTTGGTCAGGATTTTGAGACTAGTCACGACCAAAAATGCATGTGACTCGGTTTTGACTCAGAAGGACTTGTTGAGTCCGCCAACAGATACTATAAACTCAATGCAACTTGGTGTGACTCAACCCAATCACCCTATCATATAACTCAGGGAAGGACGTGATGAGGTCGATCACCATCTTCCTCGAGGGAATAACGACTCTGAACCCACACGGAGCTTTTTGAACTCCTCACAGAGATACCTCGAATCTACGAGGGAGAATAAGAAAATAGAAATAAATTCTAGAAATTCAAAATAAATTTATTCCTAATTGTCTGATATGTGTGTTAATGTTACACCATTTATAAAGTTTTTTTTTTTTTGAAAAAAAAAATCAAAATCAAAATCAATTTTTTTTAATTACCAAAAATAGCAAAATTTTAACTCTAATAAAAATCCTAATTCTAATAAAACTCTTCTAAAACTTAATTTCTAAAAATAAAAATTCCACATAAACTTTTGCTAGAAGAGTCTTAGCATTATTAAAAGTTATTTCTAAAAAAAGAAAAAAAAATTAAAACTATAAAACTAAGAAAATATTAAAAAAATAGAATTACTAAAAAATAATATTTTTTCTTAAAATATTTGTTTTTAAGCTGAAATTACGTGTTTTCTTGCGAAACGGACAGATGCAACCTACATTGTGGGTCGGCTCACCCTGGATGGCTCATTACAGTAAAGATTGATACATTGTGCACCTCGTAACGATACCCGGATTAAAAGCTATGACTAATTTACGGTTCACCTTCTTTTGGTCCAACCATGTTAGGAATGTATCTGTGCCATGTCCTACATCATAACTATGTCTTAAAAAAGTAGATTGAACATTGTTACCAATAGACGTAGCACCATGCAACAAATCTTTTTGCCCATTTTTTGTATTTGGTCATACGTTAAATTTCTGCCATCATTCTACATATTTCTTAATTTATCTATTAAATGAATTTTTACCGGAATGACTCCAACCAATGGTCAATGGACGTGTTCAACTCTCCTTTTTCATTCCCTTTTTTTTACCTTCTGATAATATTTTAAATTTTGTAGGGACTAAAATACCCATGCATCAAAGATGATACAAGATTTGAGTGTTAGAGAAGGAAATAGGGCTCCATCCAGATGTGTGGAGTGGGTCACATGAAACCATTATTGGGCCCACTCCATGAGAGATCTAATTCACTCATTGTATTCATGCAATACTGGAATCACAGAAAACATGATTTTAGCCTTATCGAAGCTCTCTATAGCCCACCATAGTTGATAATGTAGGACATTTATTTCCAATTGTTTCCTGTGGTATGGTTTACCTTTGTTATGTGTTTTACTCATTCTTAGGCTCATCTCCTGAAATCAAAATTCGAATTGAATGGATGGTGTGGATTTCACACATATGTCACGGTGGGCCCCACAAATACTGTTCGAATACCCTTTTGTTGGGCAATCTGTAGGAAAGGACACCGTTGAAATTTTAGAGTTTTTTTAGAGGGAAACCTATCAAAACCCTTCAACATTCGATGGTTCTTTAGTGGGACCCACCATCGCTCTTTGTCCATTCCATGCTCCGACGTTCCATCGTCCGAAACCATTCTTCTTTGAAGCTTCCTTCGTGGACCCACCACCATTCTCCTGCATTCCATTTTCTTGCGTTCTTTTCTCTGAAAAACAACCATTAAGGTCTTCTCCATTCCATTTGACTACTCATCGGCCCTCCGTCTACAATTTTGACATATATAAGAAGTAAGAAGGCAAATAGGTATAATTTGTATTATTGAACTAAGAAGATAAATTGAGTTGTACAATTGACAACGGCAACCCGTTGTACATGACAATGATGATTTGTTATACATTAAAATGTCAATCCATTGCACATGACAATAATGACTCACTGTACTTGTTTTTCTAAACTTAATAGTGAAGCAGGGATGGACGTGATGAGGTCAATTAGGATCTTTCTTGAGGGAATAATTACTTTTCTGAACTCTTCACAAAGATTCCTTGAATCCACGAGGAAAAATAGAAATAAAATCTAGAAAATTCAAAAATTAATTGATTGATGACAAAAATGAATTTACAACCCTTTAAATAGTGATACTAGACATAGGAAGAAGTTTCAGAATCAAACTCCCTAAAATTCACGACTTACTATAAATAGCAAACTTATTGTTTATAAATGGTCATGATTTCTACTTGACTTAATTTATGTTTTTGGCCAAAAATAGTAAGTGTCCAATTTGTCCTAACTAGGTTATTCTCATAAAATTTCTAAGCCTTTTTCATGTTGGGCTCATGTTGGGCACAACTCCTAAAGCTCAAAGGATTAAGAGTTATGATCGAACTAAAACTTAATATAATAGTAAAAACGAAATTAAAAAGGATTTTCAACTGTTGATTTGATGGAATCTCGCAAATTCAGCGTGGGCAACCCCGCGCAGCGGGTTAGGTGGCAAAAGTATCTTCTCCTACCCCAAAATGATAATTGGTACTACGTTGAATTACTCATTCCAGTTTGCGATATATGTCTGTTTTAGGGTTTTGACGGTCTTGATCACTTCCACCTCCAATCGGGCCTTCTCTAGTTCATCTTGGACATGAAAGTGTTAGCAACCCGCTTTATATCACATAGGCCCACGTTTTCTTTTTCAGGTATATTCATATTTGAAGATCATGACTCTCTGGGCCATCCTATTTTACTATAATGGGGAGTGTGTATATGAGTTGTGACTCAAAATGTGTCATTGTGAGCATTAATTAAAATTACATGTAATGAGATTATATCTAAAATGCATAAGATTACAAAGACAACACTAGTAGAATATGATATTAGAATAAAGGTTTGAACATGGTCGCATATCACTTGCTCCATACATTATCAAAGACGACAAAGATGTCCTAGCGTATATATGATTTTCAATAGATAATTGTTGTCATTTTCAGTGGGTACCAATTACCGTTGTTATTTTTAGTAGGTCCCAGTTGTTTCATGTACAACAGGTCATCCCAACCATTTCATGTACAACGGTCCACCATCTCTAAATGTCACCCTGCTAAAAAGAAAAAAAACACATGACAACCCTATTTATCTCTTACCTTTGGCCACTATCGTTAGAGAAAGTCACCACTAGAGAGTGAAACAACGAATGCAGAAAAGTATTAAAAATGATAGTTTTTTTTTTTTAAATTTTCCATAGAGCTATTGTGGGTTCCACAGGAGTGAAAATTTTGCTGGAGTGTCGCTAAAGAGTGTGGTAGTCCCACAGAGGAAGCTTCAAATAATTGGAGAGTGTTGTGGTCCCCTCTAAGAAAAAGATTCAAGAAAATTGAAAATGGGCCTCTTCTACGGCTTGGCCCCACAAAGAGTATTCGGATAGCTTTTGTGGCGCCCGCTATGAGTTATGCTTAGAATATGAGCCAAAAAATAAGGTCGATCCAAATCTCAAGTGGACCACACCATATGAAAAGGGGAATTGAACACCTGCCATTTAAAACTTCTTGGGGCCACTGTTTCCTTTGGTGTGGGCCACTTGAGTACTGGACCTACCTCATTTTTGGGCTCATGCCTCAAAATGTTCCGATAAAAAGGATGAATAGTGTAGGTATGTCATATATATATCATGGTGGAGGCCACAAGTTTAAACCAGTCCTTTTGGATCGATTTTCGAATCAGAAAAACCAACCCATTTTCAAACATAGTGAAAATGAAATAATTGCTTATTTACTAGGTATTTACCAACAATTTAGAAAATCAAATAGGGACATGGGCCCAAGAATAAAGGAAAACCACAACAAAGGCAGACCACAACACAGGAAATAGTTGGGAATGAATGCCCACCATTATCAACTATTGTGGGCCATAGAGGGCTTGGATAGGGCTAAAATCAGTGTTTTTGGCAGGCCGAGGACTGGTTGAATACAATGAATTGATTGGATTTCTCGTAGAATGGGCCTAATTATGATTTTACGGGACCCACTACACATTTGGATGGAGCCCTCTTAACTTGTCCAACACTCAATCGTCATATGAAACTATTTTCAATGTATGGACATTCAATTTAAAAAGTCAGCAGAAGAAAAAGAAAAAAAAAAGAAAGAAAGAAAGAAAAAGAGTAGAAAAGTGGGCTAAACACATGCATCGGCTATAGTCATTTTGGTAAAAATCCATATATTAAATGAGTCTCCAAAGAAACTCGTTCTGCGAGTCAACCCAACCCAGCAGGATATCAAATCGAGTGTCTAAGTTTTTTTTTTCTTCTTCTTTAATATGCTTGTAAGTAATAGAAATCATTCGTTGTGACCTATCTTCCTTCTCACAACCAAACATTTGTATTTATATATTTTTGCAAAGTCACTAATGAGTAGGTTAAGGTTACAGTGGTATCAGTAGCGCAATATGTAACGTTGGAGTCGGTATTGAGGGCTCGACGTCGTGTGTGGATGACATCCAATCCATACGAAAGGTTTGGCACGCTAAGATGTCCGGGTGATCCCAAAAAAATTAGGCCACGCCAAACAGCATGAGGGCCAGACCACGGGAAAAAAAAAAAGAAGCACAAAATTCAACACATTCTACTAATTAGATTGGCCTGACTTTTGGAGTGCCACATCATCAGTGTGGGGCACACCATTTTGGACGGGTTGGTCCCATACACATGCCACGTGGGTTCACCCATCGAATTCTTTTTTCTTTTTCTTTTTTGGTTGGTTATAAAAACCAAATTCTTTTCTATAGGTGGCCCAACTTGGTGATTGGATTGGGCTGATTTTGAGCTGGGTGCACATCATGTTGGGAAAACCTGTAGGGTGGGGTTGGATACCATCGGCTCCCACGTTGGGCCCACAATAGCCCCGTACCACTAGAGCATCCACAGGTAGGCATCATTGATGTCTACTTCAATATGTAATAACATATCTATTCAGTAGGATAGCATTAAAGACACGAACAATCAGTTCCACAGTCGCAATAAATCCACCACAAAATATCCCAAGTGTTCCCCTTGAGTTAGGGTCGTTGTATTTCATGTTAAATGGCTTTCCGGTGGCATAAGTATCTTTTGGTTCACACTTCATTGTTTCGGGATAAATTACTATAATTCATTCTTTTTGTATTCTCGGGAAATTCCATCTAATTTGGTATCAGAGCGGGAGGTCTCGTGTTCGAGACTCCTCACCGGGTGTTCACTCCCCAAGTATAGGGTTGTGATGTAGTAATAAACTCAGTGAGACCGAAGTCGAATCCCAAGGGACTGAAACCTGTACGTAATTTGAAACTAAATAGAACTAGAACTAGACTAAGATGTAATCTAAATCAAGTGAATATGAGGGAATAATTGTGAATAGATTAATTAAAAACTAATAAAAATAAATATGGGAACTAGGGTGCCAGGGATCAACTTGTAGCAATTGGGAAGTTACCTTGCACTGATTCAGGAACACAGCTGGAATCAGAGTCCTTTCTTATCCAGTTAGTAAGAAGAGATTTGTCAGATCTCTGAACTTCTCATGAATCTAATCATCAACAGATAAGATTAGTGAAGATTTAGAAGTGATTCCGTCACCTAACCATGCCCAGGAGACTATGGCAAACAACAGCAATTTACCAATCTCACAGCCAATCATGAGAGAATTGTGAAAGTTAGGAAGGGTTCTATCACCCAACCATGCCCATGAGACAATGGCGAACAACAGGGCCTCCTAAGTTCACAATCTCATTATGAAAAGAACATACTTAAAGCTATGGTAGATCTACTGTAATTTGAGTCACAATAAACCATTAAAAACTAAAAGTATTCCTTGATAATCAAACTAGAATCCATAAGAGTTCAATAACCATGAATCAAAGCAAAACTAACACCCCAATTACGCTTCAAGCTTCACCTCTTAGTCCTAACTAAGAGGTTTAACCTAGCAACATGATTAGGCTAAATCCCTTAAACCAAAATAAAATAAACAAAAGAAAAAGAAAAAGAAAAAGAAAAAAATAACTCTACTCTCTCTCCCTTGTTCTGTGCTTCACGTCCAGCCCAAATCTAGGATGATTTTCTCTCTTTTTCTTTTTCCTTATATAGAGCAAGGAGGTCGGTGCGGAAGCCTGCTTTACGCAGAGAAGAATCGGTGGAGCTTTCGCAGCTCCTTTCGCAGCCGCGTGCGAAACAAGAACGCGGCAGCTTCTTGATAAGAATGAATCTCAGCAAAGCAGGGCTTGTTACATGATCTGATCCGGCTAGACTTCTTGGCATCAGTTAAACCCACATTTAGAAGGTTTCGAATGGTTAGGATCGTTGGACTGATCCTGGCCACGCGCACAAAACGGATTAGATCGTCTGGGTTTTCGAACGTGCATAAACAGAGCTCGTGTTTGCGCTGGTGTTTGGTGGGGCCCAATATTAACTGTGATGAAGAAATCTACACCGTTCATTAGATTCTAAATGAAAAACCATTCGGGAATGACGAGATTGGATTGATTTCAGTGTGGCCCACAAGGTCTTTTGCTCTGCCATTCATTCTCTCTCAAATGGTTGAGATCATCCCAGCAGTTTTGTTCTCAGACTTTTGACACCAAGGATTGGACGAGAGGGCCCTTGGGCTCCTAATGGATGGTCCGGATTAGACCTTTGTTGTACGGTGGTGGCCCATAAGAACCATCCGCAAGCCACAAAAATTCCATAAAACAGAGCTTCGCATCCAGCGCTGTGATAGTTGGTGGGCCCATAGTTGACGTCAGTGTGGAAATCCAATCCGTCCATTACGTTCCTCTCGAAAACTAGCTAGAAAAGGGTATTTCTGTATGTCTTTTGATTCGGCCCATTGAATCTTTTCTTTCACCGTTAATCTTGCATTTTACAAAGATCCACATGCATATACGTGTATAGGGCCAAAATCCACCTAGTAGAGGGTCACACCTAGCCCAGAGACTCAATGGTCGGCACTGATCATCCGTTGAGATGATATGTGGGACCCACTAGCCAAAATCGACGTCCTCTCATCCGTTGCTAGACGTTTCTTGATTTTTAAGAATAAGAGTCGGTCAGCGCACGCGACTTTGGGAGATCCGGTGCGTGGCCGGTGAAAGTGTACTATGTACACGTATGTGTACATGTGGGGTCCACTGTGATCTTTTTGAGATATCTGCTCCATCCATCCATTTTTCCATCTCATTTTAACCGTGGGGACCAAATTTAAAGTGTATCCTGATAGCAGGTGGGCCCCAAATCAGTGTTTTAGGGTCTTATGTGTCCATTGGGCTACTTCCACAGGGTTCCAACGGCTGAAATTCTACATGTACGGTTAATTTATGGTCCTTAGGCCATATGTGAAGTTTCGAGTTGAACGGATGGTAGAAACCCTATGATCTTGCATTCTAGCTCATTTTCGGGTCACTTAAGCTTTGGTTTCTCACTTTTCTCGGATTTTTGGCGTCGATCTTGGTCCCCTGGAGTCCATCCCATGCTTTGGTGAATTCTAAGCTTTAATTTCATGCTTTTAGCACCTTGTTTCAGTCCAAGCTCCTAAACACACCTTACAGCAAAAACATGGTTAAATTGGGCTGTTAAACAGTACCATGTTCATAAATCCAGGCAGTAACTGGGGTCTGATATGCAATATTTGACCCTCAACACCGGGGTGATTAATGCAACACCATTTTCACATCAGGCTCGAGTGGGGTAACCCGTGGGATGCGGGGACACACTCGGGGTAGGTGACCCATGTGATTTGGGGCCCACGAGGGAGGTCTCATGTTTGAGACTCCTCACCGGGGGTGATTAATGAGCATTTCATACCAGGCTCGAGTGGGATAGCCCATGGGATGCGGGGACACACTTGGTGTGGGCGGCCCATGTGATTTGGGGCCCACGAAGGGGGTTTGGCTGAGGTCCTAACCTATGCGATGTGGGGCCTGGGCTATGAGATTAAGGGATTAATTCGCCGTAATCTAATAGTTCGAGCTTTTAGAGCAAGTGGTTAATTGTCCTGCATCAAATGTTGGTGGACTACGGAAGCACACAGATGAATCAATCAAAGTAATCCAATAGCACAACCAAGTCCAATCACAAAGACACTGAATTTTAACGTGGAAAAACTCCCTTGGAAAAAAACCACAGCACCAAACGACATATATCACTATGAAAGAAGAAATTACAATAGATAAAGAGAATACCCGATTCGAACAAGCATCAAATCTCCCCTTACAAGCCATTAAGAACCCTATGAAGAAATTAGAAAGCTCAAAGATATACCCTAATCCCGATTACACTCATATTTATAACCTTTGGGAGAATCACCATCGAAATTGGAAACAAATCCCACAAATACGCAAATCTGTGCAATCATTCAATGGTACTTCGATGGGAATTCAATGGCATCGAGCAGCCTTCGATATCATCGAACAGTTAACAATGCCATCGAACTAAACACCAAAACGTTCCAGTGATAAATCATGAATTTTTTTATTTTTTCTGAAAGCATCGAGCTGGATACCAAAGTGTCCAACAACCAACATGAGAAAATATAGATTTTTACGATGGCAACGAGCAAGGCTTTGATGGCATCGAACTGTCATTGACGGACATGTTGAATTATAGATTTAAAACATTAATTAACAATCTCCACCATGTCTTCAATCACCCTTCTCCATAGCTTCTTTTCTCTCATCTCTAATTCCGCATTGCATCATAGCTCCACCATCGCTTCTCATGCACACTTAGTCTTCCTTTATGCCTTCGTCAAGACTAGAGAAGTTGCATAGAAATTGAACTTCTCTGTGAAAACCACTTTAGTGAGCATGTCCATTAGATTCACGCTCATGTGAATCTTCTCTAGAGTAACGCATTCTTCCTTAAGCACCTGTCGAATAAAATAGTGACAAACATCAACGTGTTTAGTATGTGAGTGATAAATGGAGTTTTTAGCCAAATTGATAGCGCTCTCGCTGTCACAATTAATCGATACAGCTTCCTGTTAAAGCCCCAACTATTTATCATCCCCCTCAACTAAACACCTTCCTTGAAAGCCTCTGTTACTGCCATATACTCAGCTTCGATTATGGAAAGAGCCATCACAGATTAAAACTTTGACATCTAACTGATCGCTCCACCCACTAACATAAACGAGTAACCGAAAGTCGACTTTCTAGAATCCACACTGTCCGCGTAATCAGAATCCATATAACTAACTAATTTGGCCCCTGATTTCTCAAAAGATTAAGGCGTAGTCTTGCGTACTTCGAATGTATCGAAGTTGTCATTTAACTGCCTCATAGTGTTGCTTTTAGACATATATCTACTAACAACACCCACTGCCTGTAAAATATCCGGTCTCGTACAGATCATAGCATACATCAAACTGCCAACCGCATTCGAATAAGACACACGAGACATCTCATACTTTTCTTCATTTATTTAGGACACTGTTTCAAAGAAAGCTTGAAGTGAGCCGCATGGGGAACGCTAACTAGCTTTACCTTCTCCATCTCATACCTGTAAAGGTTGCTACTCCTCTGTGTCATGATAACAATGAGTGCCCCTTCTGAAACTTTAACGACACGATCAAAAGCTAGTGAACTTGCACCCAAGTGCCTTGAGTGCTCCTAAAGATACCAAGCTCTTCCTCATGTCAGGAACTTGTCTCACCTTGGTCAAGGTATACTCAATGTCATTAAACATCTTATTACTCATCGATCTAATACCTACCACATTATAGGTATTATCATTACCCATAAATACCTGGCCACCATCACACTCTCTGTAACAGGTGAACCAACTTTGATGAGAAGTCATGTGATATGAAGCCCCAGTATCCAAAATCCGCTCATCCCTATGATCATCATATAAGTGCCCGACCATAAATACCAACAACACATCACTTCCACTCGTACCTCCATCAGACTTGGTGGTGTTGGCTGTAACGCCTCGATTTCTAAAACCCGAGTACGAGACTCGTTTTCAAAAATCTGGGAGTTAATGAATCAGAGGAACAACGGAATGTAAACTCAGAGTGCGATAGCCAAAAGAAGCATGCATATTCATGAGAGCTCAAAATTTGACCCGCCCAGCTAGGGGTCTTAGTTACAAAAAATCCATAAGTCCAAAATACCAAACCACTAAAATATAAAGTGTCAACTACTGATTAACACCAAAATATGCCGCTGCATCCTGATGCGGCTCGTCCTCGTAATACTCTTCCTCTGGCTTCATGGTGGCATCATCAAGGCTAGCATCGACACCTTTTACGTTCGTCCCTGCATGTTCTGTACGGTTGGATAGTTGATGGATGAGTGGCCAGCTCAGTGTGAATTCCTCTCAAGATTACACATCTCCGCCTTAGTAAACATAGTTAAAAGGAAAAACAAGCAATAATCTAAAATAGGCAATATGCAGTCTTATTACATGTATGGATGCATGAATGCACATCAGCCTGGGGATGCACATCCAGCCGGACTTGGGCTCGTCACCCATGCAAATCATCGACTTGGAAAAATCATCCAGTCGGACAGGGGTCGATAGTCGATGGTCTGGGAGCTAGCGAAACGATACCCCAACAACTCTGGGCCACGTGCTACAGCATCCAGAATTAGCCATCCGTCATCGCCAATATGCTATGAATGCATGATTAGCCAGCCGTTATTAATCCAATTGCAATCAGCCAACTTAAGCAACTCAATGGTCACTACAGGGGCTCAACACCCAGCGTAGGCCGACAGCTCGAGCATAGTGTCCCATTACCACCATCCCCGGCTCATGAGGTCCTCCACATTGGGATGTTCTAATAGGGTACCTTGATCAAATGACACCGGTTCAAGGTCCCTATTTCCACACATCTGTCTAATTGCATCCCAAGTGTGGCTTGCATACAATCATGGAATCCTCCATGTGTCGCATCAAGAGGTTATGTACAGAGGCAAATCATGTTAACATGTGACAATATATAACTTCAGGTAAGGCATGTAAGGAAGCATCATGAATTAATAACTAAGGAGAATATATTACCAAGTCATGTGAATAAAGATCAAGGATGAACTAGCATGTGAGCAAGTATCACAATGATGGTGGTCTAGTACAAACTAGGTTTAGCTAATTTAGAAATGGAAAGCCCAAGGGGAAAGTCATCACCTGTATGATAGTGTTCTCGAACTTGGCCCGAGCCTTCTTATGGTCCAAGGTTGCTTGAGGAATTTCCTAGAATTATGGTTCATATTGGTCAGGCATTTCTATGGCTTTGTACAAGAGTTCAAAAGGGGTAATGATCTCTACTGTTGGACCCCACAAGGCCCATCATGATGTTTGTTTTTATTTTTTATTTTTATTTTTTTCATACAAGCCGCTCATGAGGTCACAGGGATTTGGACCAGGGAAAATAATTAATTATCACGTTGATCCCAAAACTTCCGTGACCTGAAAGGTTTCAATGCTGGACATTTAATCTCCACTATGCACTACGGTCCTCCTGATGGATCTATTTTATTTTTGCCTCAAACCTTAGGGCAACATAAGTATCGATGTGGGGTCACTGTTAAGTTATTTGGATGGGGAGGATTACAACGTATACATCATAGTGGTCCATCAATGGGCGGATGGTTTGGATCTAACACAAACATTATGTACGGGGCCTCATAGGCTGCTGGTGACATACAACAGTTATGTAACTGGCGTGAGGTACGCCCGCCAAACACACCCACCGTTCAACGCTGTGGATATTTTCATATATCATGGTGGGGTTCACTGCACAGATGGTTGGTTTGGATGAATTACCCATATCAGGGTGGGGTCCACATACATGGACCACTGCCATAAATACGAGCTCGACAAGTAGATAGACGGCTAAGATGGAGTACGTCCATTAGTGAAGCTCCTCCCACGTGATGTGGCCATCATGGAATATATACATATTATATGTACGGGCATATGCTCCTGTTGGGTCCTACATGGATTTGGGACCTCATATAATATTTCATTATATGCTACATGCACTGGATGGTATTCTAGCTAGTCACAATAGGTGGGTCCCACGTAAGGCCACCTCATATATACAATACATGTATATATTATAACCACGTGGGTTCCACATGGGTGTGGGGCCCACATATTATTTTATTATATGTTATATGTAATGGAGAGAGACTCCATATAATCACAATAGGCGGGTCCCACCATAACATATATAGCATTATATATACGTACTATTTTCTTATTATATTATTATATGTTATTTATGATTACCATTATTTTATTATTATTATTATTTTTTCAACATGTAAGGCAGACTGCCCAGGGCCTGACGTCCCTTGATGGACGGCCTGGGTGATCCACGTCACCAAGGTGGGGCCACATACATGGCCCACCAATCGTGGTAGGGTGAGGTCCACCTGCTGATGCAGGGTGCAGCCTACCAGCACTTGCACAGAGCCCATATTCGAGCATTCCATCGGTTTTGGGTGAGGCTCACCTGCATTTGTGCAGGGCCCACTTGTATTTTGGTGAAGCCCACATGCAATACAGCTCCCCTGCAACGTGCTTTGGGCTGTCCCCCAGCAAATGACGTGAAACAGCCTCTGTTGCAGGCTATTTTGGAGGCTGCTCCTGCCTTATTTTTTCGGCTCAAACACGGCCCACTTCCCGGCTGTTTTACGCTCACGTCGACGCCTAAATGGTGGCATGGTGGCTGCCATCTCTTTTAGCCAAAAAAACGGCCGAAGCGGGGCATTTTCTCTCTGGTTTTCGGTCTGATTTTTGGGACGTGCAGCAGCTTAATAGAGTCCATTTGTAGGCCGTCCCAGGACTGAGCTTCAATCCCCCAGCTAAAGGCCATTCCCACGCCATTGTTTGGCTCCAAACAAAGCCTGCACTCAGGTCTGTTTTTGGTCTTAAAACGCATGGCATGTTTATCTTCAAAACAGAGCCTGATTCTGGCTTCATGAACAGTCCCTGGTGATGGGTGTTTTTCAGCCATGAACAGGTGTGGGTGAAGTATGATAAGGCCTTGGTTTTGGGTTTATCTTTAGAGAGAAAAGGAATGGAAAAGAAGGTCTCACCTCTAACAGATGGGTCTGACCCAAACTTGGGTTGACACGCACACACCCACCACCCTCTCCTACTTCTTCTCTTTCTCTTATTTCTCTCTCAGATGGTGTTGCTGTGGTCCCACACTGACTCGGCTCGGTTCGTTTTTCACGGACTGAGTTGGGACAGTGTGCTCTAAGCTCTCCAAGGATGCTCTCGTTCTCTCTGTTTTCTCCCTTTCCCTACCTTATTTCCTTCCTTTCAGTGAGGGAGCTAAAGGGCGAAAATGCTCCTTTTATAGGCAAAGGATGGAAACCTTCGATGGCTGTGTCAGCCTTTCACCGCCGGAAATGGAAACCTTCGACGGCTGTGTCAGCCTTTCGCCGCCGGAAATGGAGATCTCATTTAAGGTTTTCTCAGCCATTGTCGACTATGAGGGGACTCTCCTCAGCTGGTTCGGTGTAGACCTCAGTCCTCTGGATAGGAGGGGCGGTGGCTTGCTTCTTACGCCACCGGATGGTTGCTCTCTCTTGATCCTATCCGCTAGGGAATGGACGGTTGGGACACAAATCCCAAGTCCCTATGCGTGGGGCCGGATCGCTATACCGTTTTGGCCGGGCAGACCCCATGAGAAAGATGGACGGCTTGGATCGTTCGAAAAACAGCTATGGTGGCCCACTTAAAGCTCAAAGGCTAACGTTTTCAAATAGGGTGCTGGCGGGAATGGTTTTGAGAATTTTGTAATTGAGTTCGGTCAAACACTGTTTGACCATAAGTGGCCGTCCAGCGCTCATCGTGTACTAGTGTTTGGGGTGTATATGCACCCAGCTTTGGGGGCTCATCACAACTCTGGTGCTTGATCCGCCCCGCTCAACTGTCTTGGGGACTGGTCATAAGGGTCCCGGCCCAGTTTGGGGCGGGGCCGAGGCCCAGGCGGGTCGTATCATGCCTTTTAGGGCTGAATTTGGCCCGAATGATGTGATCTGTTGGTTAATTGAGTTCGATACTTGTTTTCAACGGTTAAATATGTGTCTTCAACACAGAGATACCCTATTGCCTATCCGATGACTCTTGGGGATTTAGTCCTTGAAATAATGCCAACACAAGTTGTCTTTAAAAAAATTGATCTAGCTTAGGTTATTTGATCATGCTTACCTCTTTGATTGGTGTGGAGCATAAGTTGAGTCTCCCGAGTCGTGGCGGATGGTCTCAATGCTGCTTGGGAAATCTTGTCCTGGGCATGTTAAGTTAAGTTATTAGGTTGACGGGTCTCAAGTTTTAATAATTGTGGGTTTTAAAAAGGTAACACCCGAGTATTAGAGGTACGGGGTTTTACATTGGCTTCCCTAGAAGAAGCCTCTGAGTTCTCTTTTCTTGCCTTTGAATTTATACAATCCTTCTTCATGTACCCAAACATCCCACGGTTCCAACACTTCAACTTTCTCTTGGCCTTGCCCTTGGATTTGGATCTCGATCGAGAAGATCCACTATCCCGCTCAAAATTTCGCCCCCTGTAACCAATGCATCAGTCGAGGCACCTATGTGTTGCGCAGCACGCCAACAACGCAGTGAATCGAGATCCAATCTCCGGTCTCACCCACAAACGATAAACAAGAAGAAATATAAACTAGAAACAAATCAAAGCAATCCAAACAAACCACAAGACAAGATATACGTGGAAAAACTCCAAACTAGGGTAAAAAACTACGGATGCAAACTTTCACTATGAAGAAAAATAAAGATTACAAAGCAAAATATTAACCTCTCCTTTGAAAGTACATAGAAAACCCTTTGTTAACACCTTAGAATTATTTTTCAATAATTTTCAAAATCCACTAGAAAAGATCTAGGGACACCTATATATAATTTAAGCAACTTCCCTTTCGCACCCTTGCAAAAGCGGACTCAAAAATCTGTAGTCCGCATCAAATTTGGAAACGAATCTGCATAACTACGACCGGTCGAGCGAACCCCATGACCGGTCGAGCATGGGCTACAACCGGTCAAGCACCTCGAAACCAAAAAATCTGATGCTCACTGGACTTTGAGTCGAGCCAGTTTACGACTGCTCACGACCGGTCGAGCATACCCTACGACCGGTCGTACAGGGGCCACGATGAGTCATGCGGCCCCCAGATGTGGCTCCATATCTCAATAATCTCCCACTTGGAGATACATCGCCATAAACATTCGTCTTCTACATCCAGAGTGCATCACCTCCCCGTCTTCAAGCCTGAAGACCAATCAAAGCTGAACAGAGCTTCAGCTTCTCCCATGTGACCGCCTTAGTCAGCATATCCGCAGGATTCTCACTTATATGAATCTTCTCCAGAGAGATCGATTCATCTTCTAGTAATGAATGTATGAAGTGATATCTGATGGCAATATGCTTGGTCCTTGAATAAAATGCTAAATTCTTATCTAAGTGTATTGCACTCTGACTTTCACTGTACAGCTTGCAATCTGCTTGCTTCTTACCCAACTCTTCCATGAAACCTTGCATACTTCTGTAGCCGCAATATATTCTTCTTCTATCGTACTGATAGACACTATCTTTTGTAACTGAGAGACCCAACTGACTGCAGTACTACCTAGAGTAAAGACATAACATATAGTGTTTCTTCTGCTGTCGATGTCTTCTGCCAAATTCGAATCCATGTAGCCCTGTAGCTTGATTTTCAGTCCATCATAGCATAGCTCTACATCCTTAGTACATACCAGGTATCTAAGGATCCACTTCACAGCTTCCCAATGTTCCTTCCCGGGGTTGTTCATGAACCTGCTAACAACTCCCACTGCTTGAGTAATATCTGGTCTCATGCTCACCATAACATACATGAGACTCCCAATAGCTGACGCATATGGGACTTTAGTCATATAGTCCCGTTCCTCTTGCGTCTTTGTAACTTACTTCTTAGATAGCTTGAAGTGGTTGGCTAATGGAGTGTTAATCGGCTTAGCACCTCCCATATTGAATCGATCAAGTACCTTGGCTATGTACTCTGCCTGTGATAAAACCAGTTTCTTATTTTCTCTGTCACGCTTTATCCTCATGCCGAGGATTTGTTTTGCAACTCCCAAATCTTTCATGGCAAATTCTCTAGACAGTTGTCTTTTGAGATTTGAGATATCCTTCATGCTTGAACTGGCCACAAGCATATCATCAACGTATAGAAGAAGGATGATGTACGACGTATCAAACTTTTTCAAGTAACAATAGTAGTCTGCATGACGTCTCTTAAAATCGTTTTCCGACATGAAACTTTCAAACTTCTTGTACCACTGCCTTGGGGCCTGCTTTAGGTCATATAAAACTCTTCTTCAGTCTATACACCTTGTTCTCCTTTCCTGGTGCCACGTATCATGTCGGCTGATGCATGTATATCTCTTCTTCAAGGTCCCCATGAAAAAAGGTTGTTTTAACATGTAGCTGCTCTAGATGTAAGTCCTCTGTAGCCACTATACTCAAGACCATGCGAATCATAGACATTTTCACCACAGGTGAAAATATTTCGGTGAAATCGATACCTGCCTTCTGTTGAAACCCTTTCATAACCAGTCTCGCCTTGTACCGTTTCGAACCATCGTGTTCCTCCTTCAGTCTGTAAACCCACTTGTTATGAAGAGATTTTTTACCCTTAGGTAGAGTGACTAACTCCCATGTACGATTATACTCAAGAGAGTCCATCTCATCATCCATGGCCTGCTCCCACTTAACCCATGTATCTAACTATAACACCTCTTCAAAACACTCTAGTTCACCATTATCTGTTAGTTGTAGATAATGTAAGGAGGGTGAGTATTGGACCGTGGGTCTCCTCTCCCGAGTAGACCTCCTCACAATCGGTGTCTGTGGCTCTGCCTCATAATGTTCCTATACATGATCATCCTATGATGCTGTAACACCTATGTCCGGTAACTCTTCCAACTCTATGAATTCTTTTTCCTTAGCCTTATTTTCTTGCATACTGTCCTTATGCATCATTTTTTCATTGAAGACTACGTCCTTACTTCCTATGATTTTCTTATTTTCTGCATCCTAAAACCTGTAGCAAAAATCATACTACCCGTAGCCTATAAATGTGCACCTCCTGAACTTCGCATCCAGCTTGTTTCTGTGCTCTGCATCAATGTGAACATATAAAGTGCAACCGAACACTCTAAGATGTGCAAGGTTCACTTCTTTCCCAGTCCACGTTTCTTCTGGTAGTCCACCATCCAATGGTACTGAGGGACTTCTTTTAATGAGATATGCAGCAGTATTCACAGCATCTGCCCAAAATCTCTTGGGCAACCCTGCATGTAACATCATGCTCCTGGCGCGCTCAAAGATGATCCTGTTAATGCGCTCAGCCACACCATTCTGTTGTGGTGTCCCTTGAATCGTTTTCTGATGTTTGATTCCATTTGCTGCATAATACTCCTCAAACCTCTTATCACAGTACTCTCCCCCATTATCAGATCTGAGACATTTTACTGTTATACCTGTCTTGTTTTCTACCATAACTTTCCACTTCTTAAATACATCAAATACATTAGATGCTTTAAGAAATAAACCCACAGTTTTCTACCAGCATCATCAATAAAAGAAACAAAATAACGTGAGCCACCAAGAGATAATACTTGTGCTGGTCCCCACACATCAGTATGTACAAGCTCCAACAGATGTGTCTTTGGAGCGCGTCCTGTTTTCTTGAAACTTACCCTCTTCTACTTGCCATACACGCAGTCCTCGAAGAATTCCAAGTCAATAGACTTCAACCCTGGTAGTTTTCCTTTTAACAATAGCACTTTCATCCATTTCTCACTCATATGTCCCAACTCTGATGCCATAACTGCCCATTCACTCCAGTTGATGTGACTGCGAGTAAACTATACGATCCTGAAGTCACATACAAAGTACCTTCCTTTTTGCCTCGAGATATCACCAAGGTACCTTTTGTGATCTTCCAGGAATCACTGGTGAATGTCATCACATAACCGGTATCGGCCAACTGCCCCACTGAGATCAGATTCCTTCTCAAACTCGGTACATGTCTGACATCCTTCAATTTCAACGTCGTTCTGTCTTTCTGATTTATATGAATGTCTCCCTTGTCAATAATACTGCACAGTTCATCATCATCCAGGTAGACTCTCCCGAAGTCACCTGATACATAGTTACGCAGAACTTCCTTACATGAAGTGGTATGAAACGAAGCACCCGAGTCTATAACCCAAGACTTATTCTTCGCATCAAGAGACAAGATCAACGCCTCTGTGTTACTCTCCTCAGATAGATTCACTGAATCTTTCCCACCTTGAGAGTTTCCTTCTTATTTCTTAAGTGCCCTGCAATCACATTTCATATGCCCCTTCTTGCCGCAATGCCAACACCCGTCTTTGTCTTTCGGTCCTTTGGACTTCTTCCTTAACTTAGAACGCACGTGTTTATTGCCTCCTTTGTTCAGCGATATTTCTCTTCCTTCAACGTTTAGAGCATTCCCTGAATCCCTTGAAACTCCTGATGCCTTTCTTCTAGATTCTTTGCTGAGAATTAGACCGGCCACATCATCAAATTTCAGCTTTGTCGACCATGAAGAATTGCTCACAACAATTACCAAACCATCCCAACTATCTAGCAAACTGGATAAGATCAATAACGCCCTGACCTCATCCTCAAAAACAATGCTAACGGTTTCCAACTGGCTCATGACTATATTGAACTCATTTAGATGTTCAGCTATACTCTCACCATCTGGCATCTTCATGTTAAATAGTTGTTTCATAAGATGAACCTTGTTGGACGCAGAGGGTTTTTCATACATGGTGGCTAGGGCTTCCATTAATTCTTTTGTAGTTTTCATCTTGGATATATTGAAGGCGACGCTCTTAGACAAAGAGAGTCGGATCGTTCCTAAAGCCTTCCTATCCAGTAAAAATCATTCATCATCTGTCATCTTTTCTAGTTCCTTCACTTTTCCTCCTAGAGGAATATAGAGGTCCTTCTGATATAGATAATCCTTCATCTGCATCTTCCAGAAGTCAAAGTTTGAACCATCAAACTTCTCAATTTTAGTTTTTCCTTCTTTCGTCATCGCTCTCAATAGAACTAAATCAATAGCTCTGATACCAGTTGTTGCGCAACACGCCAACAACGCAGTGAACCGAGATCCAATCTCCGATCTCACCCACAAACGATAAACAAGAAGAAATATATACATGAAAAAACCCCAAACTAGGGTAAAAAAACCATGGATGCAAACTTCCACAATGAAGAAAAATGAAGATTACAAGACAAAATACTAACCTCTCCCTTGGAAGTATATAGAAAACCATTTGCCAACACCTTAGAATTATTTTCCAATAATTTCCAAAATTCACTAGAAAAGCCCTAGGGACACCTATATATAGTTTAAGCAACTTCCCTTTCGCACCCTTGTGAAAGTCGACTCAAAAAATCGTAGTCCGCATCAAATTTGGAAACGAATTTGCGTAACCACGACCAGTCAAGCAGACTACACAACCGGTCGAGCGGACCCCACGACCAGTCGAGCATGGGCTACGACAGGTCGAGCACCTCGAAACCAAAAAATCTGATGCTCATTAGACTTTGAGTCGAGCCAATCTACGATTGCTCACGACCGGTCAAGCGGACCCCACGACCGGTCGAGCAAGGGCCAAGACCAGTCGTGCGGCCCCCAAATGTGGCTCCATATCTCAACACTATGTTACCATTTTTCTTTCTCATCGCCTTTCCTTGAAGGGCTGAGATAACGATATCAATACTAAGGGTCAATCTACCAATGTACAATAAGTGCTTCAATGACTCATATGAAGCCGGAAGAGAATTCAACAGGATGCATGCCTGATCATCATCTTTAATCGTTTCCTTCATATCCAGCAATTTCGAAATCATCTTGTTAAAATAGCTAATGTGGGCCTTAACGTCTCCGTTTAGTTCACTAAACAAAGTTCGGTCAACCGAGGACATCTGGATGGATTTTGTTTAAAGGGAGTCAATGAGGGTTTGTCAACCAAGATAGAGCTATGGTTCACCAAACTCAACTTGGGTCCTCCGCACCTCAACGATGATTTAAAAGGCCCCTAGGGCATTTCCTTTGCACTTCTTCATCTTCAACTCATCCCTTTCTTCCCTAAGGCCACACCAAAGCCCTCAAAACCTCTGAATCATCAAAGAGCTTCTGATTTTTTTGTCTTCCTGAAATCGACAAACCCCTTGCACCGAAATGGTGCCCATCCTCTCCATCATATTCCCCCTCTTCCTGATTCATTTAGTCACCTCACTCATGGCCAAAATGAGTAATGCAACGAAAGAACCAGGACACCACCAAGAGCGTCGAACAAAGCGTAAGGGTGATCTAGGAGCTTCTACATCCATAGTCACCACCGCTCGAGTTAAGAACACAAGCCATGGTCATGAGGGGCCATCGTTGTCACGTGCTCCATTGCCTCCAAGTATGAAGCAAAAAACCATCAACACGCTTTATGCATAGCGAGATTCTTAAATTGGCCCACTTCCACATTCACATGCATTTTCACATTTGCATTCATACAATTTAACACTATGTCAACTTCCACATATACTACCACACTTGCATTCATACAATTCAGCACCACATCCACATGCACCACCACACTTATATTCATAAATTCAAAATTCATATCCACATCCCACATGCACATGCACTTTCACATTTGCATTCAATATGCAATTCAAAATTCACATCCACTTCCACATGCACGTGCACTTTCACATTTGCATTCATTCAATTCAAAATTCACATCCATTTCCACATGCACATGTACTTCACATTTGCATTCATACAATTCAACACCACATCCACTTCCACATTCATATGCACTACTATACTTGCATTCATATAATTCAACACCACATTCCCTTCCATATCCACATGCATTCATCCAATTCAAAATTCACATCAACATACATTTTTTTGTAGATAGATCATATTCTTTGACAAAAATGAGAGAAGATGTGAATGTTGAATAAAATGAATGAACACGTGGATGTGAATGCTGAATTGAATGAATCAAAATGTGGATGTGAATGTTTAATATGAATGAATAAAAATATAGATATGGATTTAAATTTGAATGAATACAAATATGGGTGTGGATGTGAATATGGATGTGGAGGTGAATATGGATATTGAAGTGGGAGTGAAGGTAGATGTGAAAGTGAACGTGGATCTGGTGTGCTGAGGGTGGATCACCACCCTTCTTGGCCTACATAACACTTTTCATACTGTTATTGTGGGGCCCACCATGCATCTCTATTGAATCCACTCCGACCATTATCTCGGAGAAATAATTTCACAGTATGACACCAAAAATAAGGGAAGAAGACATCGGGAGTAGAACCATACCAGAGGAAACAACTCAGAGAGGAAGTCCACTGTTAGGTGTATTTAGGGGCTATAGAGGCCTCGGATGAAGATGAAATCAATGCCCTCCAATATCCCAAAATGACAAGAAATAAAAGAATAGATTAGATTTCTTTAGGAGTTGGCACATATCTGGCTTTGTGGTACCCACAATCCCCTCTTCTTCAACTTCCGAAGTATGAGGATGAAAAGAGGAAACAGCTAAGAAGGCTTTCAGTGGCAAGGATACCACCTTTTGAAGTCATATGTGATCTTATGTGGGGCCCATTAGATTCTCATGAAGCAAATCCAACCCATCCAAATCAAAGGGGTTTTAATTTGATGTCCTCGGTCCAAGTTTGGGGGTAAAACTTATTACAAATGGACCACACTGGAGGAAACAGTCAGCGAGCAGGGTTCATGCAGTAGTGGACCACTCAGAGGCTCAAATGAAAACTGAAAAAACCCTTATGTGGATTCCCGGTTGTTCAATTAATGTGAAGGGACCATATCAGCCAAGGGATAGGGCTGATCATACTTTTAGTGCGTCCCACAATCCATTTGGAAAGCAACTCTCACGCTTTCATTGTAAGCTACAGCCATATGATGGAGTAGGTGGGTAAAATGGCAGTTTCGTTTGGAGTATATATATATATATATATGCAAAAACTCATCTCAGTGGCTAAAAAAGGTGAGCCCCATTAAAAATAAAAATAAAAAATAAAAAATAAAAGGTCATTTTCTCCTTTACATCATTCCATAGTGCTATTATAGTAAAAATCCCATAGTAGAGTGGATTAGATGCAGCCCCGGCCTCAAGATGGTGTGGCCCTTGCCGTGGAGCCCACCTTCATGTATGTATGTATTTTATACCCATGTTGTTTATTCTCATTGCATAACATTGGAGGGCATAAACCAAGAAATGAGGTAGATCCAAATCTCATGTGGACCATACCATAGGAAACATTGGATAAGTGACTATTAAAAACTTCTTCTGGGTCACAAAAGTTTTGGATCAATCTGATATTTATTTTAATCCCTTCATCCGGGTTTGTGTGACCTTATAAATAGATTAGATGGCAAATAAACATTATTAAAACGTCGCGATGGGCCCTAAATAGATATTGATGTTGAAACGTTCAATAGCCACTGTTTCGTATAACATGATCAACCTAAGATTTAGATCTCCTTAATTTTCCATATCAGTCACACTCCCTTAAAGGAAAACTTGAAAAATTTTAAATCAATGGCCAAAATGAAGAAAAGCTTCAAAATGTGGCTGGAATGATACTCTCGGAGAAAAACTTCAAAATGTCGTTAGAATGACGCTCTCTAGGAGAAAAACTTCAAAATGTTTGTCACCGTAACCACACAGGAAGATTGCCAAAGTGGGTCCCACGAAGGTTGAAGTAACGGTCTTAACCACCTTCTTTAGTGGTGGTCCCATCTCTCTCAAATCGTTGGTGGTCCCTCTTTCTCAAATCGGTGGTGGCGGTGGTCCCATCTCTCACAAATTGTTGGTGGACCCCCTTTCTCAAATCAGTGGTGGTGGTGGTCTCTCTCTCTCTCTCTCTCTCTCTCTCTCTCTCTCTCGTATCAGTGGCATGGTGGTAGTCCTCTCTCTCGTATAGGTGGTGATGGTGGTCCCCTCTCTAAAAAAAGCTTCCAAAAACCTAAAAATGGGTTGGAATGTGGGTATGGTCCAACATTTATGTTTACGGAATTATATTGTGGGGCCCACCATGCATCTCCATTGAAATCCATTCTTACCATTAGCTTGAGAAAATAATTTTAGGGCATGGCCCGAAGAATATGAGAATAAGCTAAATAGGCCTGGTGACCATTTCAAACTCTGGGCCAAAACCAAAACCAGGTCTAGCCTGTTGACGGCCCCAAGATGTAAAATCGCCAAATGGGGAATGGAGAGCTCGGGATATGTAAGTAAAGACTTCCAAATGAGAAATGCTCCTTACAATCTAGTGATCGATCACTGCAAATACTTCTTTTTTTTTTGTAGTGAAGGACAACCCCGCAGTCACATAACTGCGGTAGTATTAAACATAACTCACTTGTCAAAGCAGCCAAAAAAACATTTCTCTTCTATATGATTTGCCTCGTTACTCTCTCTCTCTCTCTCTCTCTCTCTCTCTCTCTCTCTCTCTCAGTTGATTTCCCTCCAAAACCAACATTTTGTTTTATTCACATGGAAAGACCAGATAAGAATGCCACTGCCTTCGCAAGGAGAGTAAATGTTGTGACATTTCCGCCTCCAAATGAGATTTTTGAAATGCCAACGTAGTCTCCCATGAACCAGCAGCATGTAGCTCCACTTGGAATTGTTAGAAAGGAGACTTAGCTTAGGATACAACAGAGAAGAAGTGGGCCCAAAGAACATGCCTGTAAGAAATGGAATCAGCTGATCTCTTTCTCAGGTCCAAAGTACATGGTGCTACAAACAGACACCAAAAGAAGCAAGCATCCGATCAGCCTATTGAAAGATGGTGCCACCCTCAAGAACGCGATGCCCCATATTTGAGACAGAAGGGCCTGTGACACAGAAAATTCATTTAATTTGAAAAACCATTCTGAAGATGGAAACTATCAGAGAGTATCATTATCTTATTTCTGTAGTCCTGAAAAAAGGCACAAGAAAAAGAAAATAACCTCAATATATTGCATATTTGTAACTTTACTAGTTTTCTCAAGCTGAAGTCCACGTGCTAAAAAGACCTGGACATAAGAAGACATTGAAACAGTTAAAGCAGCTGTCTACAAAGAAAGAATCATCAGTAAAAGAAGAAGAAAGAATCAAAACCTATAGTGAGAGAAGATATGCAACTATGATTTTGAATGTAACAAAAATCACGATTACTTCAAACCACGGTCCGCAGACCAGGTCAGGATTCGAATGTCAGATATTGAAAGGATAAGAGACAACATGCCAATAAGACGTAAGAAAGGAAAGATACCTCTGCAAAGAATGCCAATACACCAAGTACCACCAGAGGAAGAAATGTATAGAAATTTGGCAGCACAAATTCCTGGAAGGAAGAGAGTGAACAACATTGAAAATGCATAAACATCAGATGCAGGAAAATGCATGATAAAGACTTGATTGATTGCAGCTTCTATGCTGAGAGAGAGAGAGGGAGGGAAGGAGACTTGAAGACAGTGAATGAACTCTTTTGTGTGTGCTAGTGGGTGTGGGCATGCTGGGAAGGGGTATTCATAAAATCTTTAGCATTCAACGACCATGAAAAAAGTGTATTCTCCGCGATTGGAATCTTCTCAGAACAATATGAATAGTAATTTAGTTTTGTAGCTGTGACATCTTTCTAGAAAAATGGCTGCTAGCACATAGAATGAGTAACAGTGAAGAATTATGAATTATGAGCTTTTGGCCTCGAGATGTTGTTCTAAGGGTGGAGCTGTGACTGTTGGTCAATCAATTTGAATCCAAAAGGGACCTGGATAACCAGCGATATCATGATAGAGGGTGTAGAGATATAGGTGGATTGTACAGCAGCAGACTTAGTTAACAAAAGCAGCCAAAGGAGGGGATTGGGAACTGGCGTAAGAAGACAATAATCCTTTTCTGAGGCCAAAGCACCGATGATGAATGGGGTACTAGGAGTTCTACAGTGGATTCATCTCAATGACCACAGATTTGACATGTCTTCCTGTGAAAGATACGGGATTTGCATAATAGAATGCATGTCTACAAAACAAATCATGGTACTTTAGTACAGAGAATAAGCTTCAGTACCATTTGAATAATAGTGAAGTCTTTCATTTGATTAAAAATATAGAATAAACATGAGGTTGCTGAAATTAACCAATACGTATGTGTATCCCAAGGGTGCGATACGCATCTGTTTCCCATTGATTAACCGATACATATCTGTATCCCAAGGGTGCGATACGCATCTGTATTTCATTTGATTAACCTATACGTATCTGTATCCCAAGGGTGCGATACGTAACACGATACTGATATTTCAAACGCTGGTTGAAGCAATCATCTAACCAGGGAGAACGTATTCTCTGAAGCTTCTCCTTGTCAAAAAGGCCAACTTTAAAGGGTCTCATTAGAGGAGCTGGAGATAGGAGTATGAGACCCTAGAGCTTGGTAATTCTGACAGGAATCAAGAGAATCCATTGGCAATTGTTGTTGTTTCTTCTCAAGGTGGATAGAATCCTCAACGAGGATGGGGAAAATAGGTAGGGAAGATCAATGGCCTTTGCAAGATGGAGTGACAGGTATGGGTTCTCTGGCAGAGAGGTTTGGTTAAGGCGTGGGGGGTGCCATTGCATGCTTGAGATGTCGACACATTCCTCGCCATCTAGTCGTGCTTCAGCACTGTGATGGAGGTGCATGCCAGTTGGGAGCACAAGGAGAACTAAGTTGGAAGAATGAAGATCCTTCTTGATGGCTTCATGGAGTTGTTTAAGCCGGTGCGTCTCATTGTGGAAGGAGAGTACATGATTGAAGTTAGGAGGAAGAGGAGGCATCAGATCTACTGATTATTCTAAGGAGATGGATGGAGGTATTGGTGATGTCGTTGAGACCCGTTGCACTTATTAGCAGATGGCGCCAGGGATGCTGATATAGAAGTCCAGGAAAAGAAGACATGACTTGGACAGGGCAGGCCCACAGGTGACATGTAGATAAAGGTCCAAAGGGGGAGAGTTGGGTTCATGAGCATACTAGTGGGTGGGGGTTCATGCTAGTAGAGGGAAGGAGCTGGTTGGGCTAATAAAAAATTATTGCCCTGATAAAGTTGGGATACGCACTTCCCAACTGGTTGAGTGTGGAGAAGGTAGGAACATGTGTCTTAATATTGTTGAAGGAGATAGGAAAGGTAGTTGTTGGCATAGCGCGGAGGGTGATAGGGATGAGGACAAGTATCATGATGTTGACAGGTGTCCGCAGGTGGCAAGCGAGCAGGGCGACTCTTATCATGGTGAGAAATTCCAAATATCTCATGGAAGACAATGTTATTGAGAGGAAATTTTGAAAAGTCTCCACCCAAACTGGTATTTGGGATCAATGAGGCTTGTTGTGCATTGGGAAATACAATAATTTTTCTAATCCACATGCAGGGATGGACATTGAGTTGAGACAACCGTACACTGGGGTAGGCATTAGAAGCAAGATTCACCAATTTCTATTGTGCCAGAGGAAAATCTTGACTCTAGAAAGAAGGTCATGGGGGACTATAAATTGAGATTCGGTGTTGGGATTGATGGCTGTGAGACAACAAAAGTTAGGGCCAATAGTGATGTCTAGGGTTAAAATGGTTCATCAATGCATTGATAGTACAGGCCGAAATATCGGCCAATATTATCATTATCGCTATAGTATTCAATTTCAGTATTGTATCGGCCATATAGTATCCATATCGGCCTGATGTGATACGCAATACGGGATCAAATCAGCCTAACCTTAAAAAAGGCCGTATCGACCAATAATATCTCCCAAACCCTACCGTCTCCCAAACAGGGGTAGAAAGTCAACTCTAACATGGTTCCAACATGTTTTACTGACAGATGTTAACCACGTGGTGTTTTTTGGCAGAAATGAAAAAGCGAAGGTGTCATTTGAATTTTATTTTTATTTTTATTTTTATTATTTTATTTTTATTTTTTAAGCATAAGGGACAGTGTTATTTGTCTTTGAGCTGAAAAGGAGGGAGCTATACCTATTTTTTTTTTTTTTAAAAAGAAAGAAAGGAAAAGGAAGAAGAAGAAGAAAAGAGAAACGGAAAAGGGAAGGTGTCATTTGAGAAAAGGGAAGGTGTCTTTGAGAAAAAGCACAAGGGAGGGTGTTATTTGTCTTTGAACTGAAAAGGAGGGAGCCATATGTTAAAACCTTTTTAAAAAATTCAATAATTGACTATACTTGCCATGATCATTGGCACACCAAAAAAAGAAAAAGATAATAAATGAAAAAGGCATGACCATCAACATGGTGTGATATCTTAAAATCGCTTGGAGATATACTTGCATGAAGTGTGAGGGAATAGGAAAGGATTCGGGTGTAGGAGTGAGGAAGTGCCTATTTCAATTTTGTTTTACTAAGGATAAATAACTAAGAAGAGGGACTGCACGTCCGAACTCTGACTTAAACCAGGAGAAACAGCTAGATAGAATGTTCATGCAACTAAGCTTGGAAACTTGATGAGAGATGCCAAGTGCACTTGCCTTACAAGTCGAAACCAGGAAAACCGGCTCAAGATTGGAGCCACTCATCAAGCAATCCAATTGTAGCTCAAAAATTAAGCTGATCTAATCATCAAGCGGGGCACAGATACAGATTGAATTTGGTCCATTGGTTAACTTCTCTCAACCGTTCATTTATTGTGCATTAATGCTACTTCCTCCGATACATGGTACATTAGTGGTAGGATCATCTAGATCGCTCTAGTACATAACTAAGCATATGCAATATAGTTTTACATACAAATTAATATTGTAAATTATATATGAAATAACAAATGTTATTACTCCCAAATACTATAGAACCATAATCTAGGTCAGTAGAAATGGCAATCTGGATAGGAAATGATCCATTATTGAGTGCTTCAAAATGAAAGATGTAGAGGCTATGGTCACCAAATAAAAAAGGACAGGCTATGGCGATTTAGGTAAAACTTGGCCCACCTAAGATTATTATTAAATCTGTCAAACGTTGAGTGGTGGTGTATGGAATGTTAATTGGGCCTTACTGTATGGATTTCAGTGGTGTTTGGCCATTGATTCGGGCCCACGGTATCTCCCATTCAAATCCTTAATCTCTGGATCAAGTATTGGAGGCCCCAAAACCTAGTGCACTGATCGGACTCGAAAGGAAGAGCATTTTTCATTGTTTTCGTAGTGTTTTTAATCAAGTAGATGGAATCGCTCACAAAAGGAAGCATTGGCGATGTGAAAAAGAAGGCTTGCTGACTTTTTTGTTTTTGTTTTTTTTTACAAGGCGGTGTTTAAAGTTGATTTTTTTTAAAATTTATTTATTTTTTCTTTTTCTTTTTTTTCTTTTTTCTTTTTTTTTTTGTCGTTACTTTGTGTTGGAAGCAGATTTTAGTAGATTGGTTCTATTCATAACATTGTGTGAGATGGATGAATGATGTTGAAGTGGATCCGAAGTGATGAAAGGCTAGAAATATTTATGTGATATTGTTGTGGGGGTGTAGTTGTGTGCGAATCTAATTATAAGACCAGTGTTTTTCCATGTGAGTTGAAGTAAATTAGTTGCAAGGTGCTTTTGAATCGAAAAAGGAAACTTATGGAGTATTCAAAAGGGCTAAATCTAATGTAATAGAGTGGGCAAAAGCTTCTAAGCTAATTATTAAGTTTCCGGAAAGTTAGAGTGAGTTGTAATATTATTTTGGTTTTGTTTTTTTTATCTTTTGGGCTTTGGCCTATCATCAATAAAATTATCAATGTTCAAAAATAAATAAATAAATAAATAAAATTTGCAAGGTAACTATGGACCAAAAAGTGTGGTTATTGATCCCTCATCGCTAGGAGAAGTATCTGGATCTTTGTTTAATGCATCGATAACTTAAGCGAAATTGAATGTGAAGAATTATCTTCTCTGGGCTAAATCTGTTGAGGTGTGTCTCTTAGCTTGAGAAATTGTTCACCTCCTCACGGAATCCAAACCAGAGGAATCCAATCCAAGTATAAACAATGGATGCCTGATAATGCCCATATTCGATCTTGGTTGTAGAATAGCATAGAACCTTAAGTGAGTTCCAATTTGACATGCTTGAATATTGCAAAGGATGTTTAGGATATGGTGAAAAAGATGTACTCATAACAAAATATTTCTCGGGTGTATCAGTTACACAAGGAGATTTTCTCATTCCAAAAGGGGGATAATTCCCTTTGTGAATATTATGCAAAATTGACTAGCATGTGAAAAGAGCTCTCAATGTATCATCTTATTACCTTAGATGTTACTATTATGAAGAAGGTAGTGGGAAGAAATGAAAGTTGCGAAACTCCTATCCGAATTGCCAAAAAAATATCATTCAACTAAATATCATATTTTGGGGTGTATCCATCCCTTCGGTTGCAGAAGTTTATGCTAGGCTTCAAATAGTTTCTGACGCAGGGATGAACGTGATGAGGATAACTACTCCGAATCCACAGAGCTTCTCTGGACTCCTCACAAAGACTTCTCGAATCCACGAGGAAAGAAAGCAGAAAATAGAAATAAATTCTAATAAATTCGAAATTGATTAATTGATCAATAAAAACGAGTTCACAACCCTTTAAATAGGGGTACCAAGCAATGGGAAAGAAATTAGAATCAAACTACAACTCAAACTCTTAGAATCCGCGACTTACTATAAATAGTAAACTTACTATTTATAGACGGTCGTGATGTCTACTAGTGCGCAAGGTTTTCGGCCAAAAATAGTAAGTGTCCTATTTGGCGTCACCAAACCGTTCTCCTAATTATTCTAAGCTCTTTTCACGTTGGGCGCAACTCCTAAAGCCCAATGGATGAAGAGTTATAATCAAACTAAAACTTACTATTTATAGTAAAAACGAAATTAAAACGGGGAAACGACCATCGATCCAGGGGTTTTTCGCAATTCCGGGCTGCGCAACCCGGCGTAGCGGGGTTGGTTGGCTTTAGTAGCTCGTTCTACCCCAAAATCATATATTTTACGTCAGATAACTCATTCCGGATTGCAAGATACGCCCGATTTAAGGTTCGATGGTCTGGATCACTTCTGTCGTCGACCGGGCCTTTTCTGATCCATCTTGGCCATGTAACTGTCCGCGACCCGCTCTACATCAGTCTCCTCCACTTCAAAAGAACTCGTCCTCGAGTTCTCGTCATGCTCTGGTTCATGATACTCGGTTAGGTCCGTGACATTGAAAGTCCGTGAGATTGCCATGTCATTTGGGAGATCAACAACATAAGCGTTGTCATTGATCTTTCGGATGATTGGTACCGGTCCAATCTTCTTATTTTTCAACTTGTTGTACGTCCCGGTCGGAAATCTCTCTTTGCGCAAATGGACCATAACGCGGTCGCCTACCTCGAACACTTTTTGTCGCCGATGCTTGTCCGCTTGTTCCTTGTACTTCTCGTTCGAGGCATGTAGCTTGGTCTGCACTTCTGCATGGATGCCCATGATCTTGTCTGCCATATGTTCTGCTGCAATGCTCGTGCCTAGGTGCTTGGGCAGAGGGACCAAGTCAAGTGTGTGGCGAGGCACTCGTCCGTAAATAATCTGGAACGGTGATCTCCCTGTCGAACGGTTCACCATATTGTTGAATGCAAACTCTGCTTGAGACAAGGCCAAATCCCACTGCTTCGGTTTTTCTCCTGAAATACAGCGAAGGAGGTTTCCCAACGTGCAATTCACAACTTCAGTCTGCCCATCAGTCTGTGGGTGGTAAGCATTACTGAATTGAAGTAGTGTATCGAATCGATTCCATAAAGTCCGCCAAAAGTGGCTAATGAACTTCGTGTCACGATCGGAAGTAATGGTCTTGGGGACCCCGTGTAGCCGAACGACCTCCCTGAAAAATAAATTCGCCACTTGTGTTGCATCGAGGGTCTTCTTGCATGGGATCAAGTGCGCCATCTTTGAGAAACGATTTACCACCACGAACACCGAATCCATGCCGCGTTATGTTCGTGGGAGACCAAGCACGAAGTCCAGTGATAAATCCTCCCAAGGACCGTTAGGCACAGGTAACGGGGTGTAGAGGCTCGTATTCTGATATTGCCCCTTGGAGGTCTGACAAACATGGCAACGTTATACGGCTTTTCCTACATCGGGTACTAATTGCGGGCAGTAATACCGCTTTTTCACAAGAGCTCCATTGGAGGTCTGACAAACATGACAACGTTGTACGGCTTTTCCCACATCGCGTACTAACTGCGGCTAGTAATATCGCTCTTCCACAAGAGCTCGCGTCTTGTCTCGCCCCAGGTGTCCACCAAGGCCACCTCCATGTAGCTCCTAAATAATCTGCTCCCTCAGAGAACTTTGGGGGATGCACAATCAATTCCCTTTGAAGAGAAAATCGTCTTGTATATGAAGGTCACTGGGGTGACCTTCTTGACACTTCATCCAAGAATCTTTGAAGTCCTCATCCTCGGCATACAGCTCATTGAGACAGTCGAAGCCGACTGCTCGTTGCTCATTGTAACTAGTAGTGATGCACGACGGCTAAGTACATCAGCCACCTTGTTCTGCTGCCTTGACTTGTGCTTCAGAACGAACGTGAATTCCTGTAAAAACACAACCCATCTAGCATGCACACGATTCACGTTAGTCTGACTATTAATAAACTTTAATGCTTGATGGTCAGTGTACAAAACAAACTCTCTTTGAATCAAATAATGCCGCCAATGTCGCAGCGCTCTTGTAATGACTCATGCTCATAAGTCGACCACTTCTTTCGGGCTTCGCTGAGCTTCTCGCTGTAGAAGGCTACCGGCCTGCTTTCCTGTGATAATACTCCTCCAATTCTGACGTATGAAGTGTCACACTCAACCTCAAACAATTTGTCGAAATTAGGAAGCACCAAGACCGGTGTTGTAGACAAACGATGCTTGATCTCATGAAAGCTCTTATCAGCTTTATCGGTCCACTGGAACGGTCCTTTTTTCATGCAATCTGTTATAGGCGCGACTATGGTGCTAAAATCTCGCACAAATCGACGATAGAAAGTCATCAACCCGTGAAAACTCCTCACCTCATGAATGTTTGTCCGGATCGGCCATTCCCTAATAGCTCGCACCTTTTCATCGTCCACACGAATGCCTGTGGACGTTACAACAAATCCTAGAAACAATAGGCTATCAGTTAAAAAACTACACTTCTTCAAGTTGAGGTACAACTTGTTAAGTTGTAGGACCTGTAGCACCTGCCTGAGATGTTTCTTGTGCTCCGCCTCATCCTGGCTATATATCAATATGTCATCAAAATATACTACCACAAATCGGCCAGTGAACGGTTTTAGAACTTGATTCATCAAACGCATAAAAGTACTTGGTGCGTTCGATAGGCCGAAGGACATGACCAGCCACTCATACAACCCTTTCTTGGTCTTGAATGCCGTTTTCCACTCATCACCGGGTCGAATACGAATCTGATGGTACCCGCTCTTTAGATCTAGTTTAGAGAACACCTTGGCCCCTTCTAACATATCGAGCATGTCGTCCAACCGTGGTATTGGGAACTGATATTTGATGGTAATTTTGTTGATTGCTCGGCTGTCGACACACATGCGCCAGCTCCCATCTTTTTTTAGCGTTAATAATGCTGGTACGGCACATGGGCTCATGCTTTCTCTCAAGAGACCCTTACGGATCAATTCCTCCACTTGCCCCTGAAGTATCTCACACTCCTTTGGACTCATCCGATAATGAGGGCGATTGGGCAGGCTAGCCCCAGGGACGAGGTCTATGTGATGTTGGATGTCCCTCATGGGGGGCAATCCATCAGGTAAATCCTCAGGCCAGACTTCTTTGAATTCGTTTAGCAACAGTCTTAAACTTGGAGGGATGTTTGAGGGTTCCTCTTCCTCGCCCTTCACCACTATAGCGTATACCTCGCCGGTTTCCTTGGATTCTTCCATAAAATCCCGAATGGTCAAGAGGGAACTCCCCTCCACTTTAGAGGCTTCAGGGTGGTTCTCTAGTGCCATAGGGGCAAGGATTATTTTTCGACTATCCTTGACGAATACGTAAACATTATCTCGTCCCCGATGGGTCGCATCACGGTCCGACTGCCAGGGTCGACCGAGTAACATATGACAAGCTTCCATATCGACCACGTCACAAAGTATTTGATCTTTATAATTTTTGCCAATTGAAAACGAGATAGTGCATTGTTCAGTTACCTTGGTCTCATTCACCTTTTTTTATCCAGCCAATTGAGTACGGGGAAGGATGTTTCATCGTTGGTAGCCGCAACTTGTCCACCATCACTCTTGAGACGATGTTCTCGCTACTACCACTGTCTATGATCACATCACAGACCTTTCCATTGACGGTGCACCGAGTACGAAATATATTGTATCGTTGTGAATGTAATTCCTTTCGTGGGGCATACAGCAATCGCCTCACAACTAGAAATTCGCCACGATCATCGCCCGTCAATTCATCGCCACCTGCTATTTCTTCAGTGATTTGATCATGTTCATCTAAGCGATGGTCTTCTTCTGCGTCCTCATCTTCAATGCCCCCTTCGTTTATAGTCAAGTGTGTTGCGGGACGTTGAGGACAAGTGTTTGATAAGTGGCCTGGTTGGCCACAGCGGTAACAATTGTTCGACCTTGGCCGAGCATAAGGATTTGGAATCCTACTCGGACTCGTTGTTGTAGGTGCTGCACGTTGAGGCCTGGATGAGCCGCTCCCCGTATCACGATTTGCGATTGTAGGAAGTTGAGGTACTGGGTCTTTTCCTCATGGCAGCACTGGATCCTGCGTGGGACTCGTCATGGGGGGTCGAGTTGAAGGATATGGACGAGCAGGAGCTCTTGCAAGTTGTGTTTCTGCCCTACCCGCCAATTGAACTGCTTCATCCACAGTCCCGACTGGGTACATCTGAACTCGGTCCTGAATTGTCGGTCGCAACCCACCTATAAATCGTGCCACCTTCTGTGACTCAGATTCTGATAGATCGTTTCGTGTAGCCAGCCGTTGGAATTCTTCAGTGTAATCTGTGACTGTTCGATTTCCTTGCCTGCAATTTTGATATTGCTGGAATAATATCTGCTCATAATCACTAGGGAGAAATCGAGATCGAAGAAGACGTCTCATCCGTGGCCATGATGAGATGGGCGCGTTGTTTTGGCGAGCTCGTGAGAGTTGTAATTGTTCCCACCATGCAGAAGCACCAGATTTTAATTTAAACGCTACCAATTTTACCATTTTATGATCTGGCATGTCCATGTAATCAAAATATCTCTCTACTTCGGCTAGCCAATCGAGAAAATCTTCTATACGTAATAAACCGTTAAAACTAGGAAGTTCAGCCTTACCTTGATAGTCTCTTTCAGCACGATCTAGATGATCACCTCCATAGATTGGTCGTCAGGCAAAACCCTCATTAAGGTCCTCGTCGCTAGAACTTGAATCATCTGGTGTAGCCCTACGGTTTGCCACTGGTAGTGCTCTACGAAAATCGGGGTTATGTCGTGCAGCAACCATGGGTGGTCGAGCCACCACGGGTGGTGAAGTACCGCCTAGGGCTCGGGGCGGAAGTAGCGCATCCGCAAGACGGTCGAGAGTTGCCTGCAGCCCTTGCATGGTCAACTGACTCTCTCGGTGGAAAGTTTCCATTCTTTCCGAAAGATAACGAATCCCTGGATCACCGTCACAGGATTTTGATTCATACCTTTGTTGTTTGCCATCGGCCCGAGGGGAATCCTCGCTTTGATACCAATTGACGCAGGGATGAACGTGATGAGGATAACTACTCCGAATCCACGGAGCTTCTCTGGACTCCTCACAGAGACTTCTCGAATCCACGAGGAAAGAAAGCAGAAAATAGAAATAAATTCTAATAAATTCAAAATTGATTAATTGATCAATAAAAACGAGTTCACAACCCTTTAAATAGGGGTACCAAGCAATGGGAAAGAAATTAGAATCAAACTACAACTCAAACTCTTAGAATCCGCGACTTACTATAAATAGTAAACTTACTATTTATAGACGGTCGTGATGTCTACTAGTGCGCAAGGTTTTCGGCCAAAAATAGTAAGTGTCCTATTTGGCTTCACCAAACCGTTCTCCTAATTATTCTAAGCTCTTTTCACGTTGGGCGCAACTCCTAAAGCCCGACGGATGAAGAGTTATAATCAAACTAAAACTTACTATTTATAGTAAAAACGAAATTAAAACGGGGAAACGACCATCGATCCAGGGGTTTTTCGCAATTCCGGGCTGCGTAACCCGGCGTAGCGGGGTTGGTTGGCTTCAGTAGCTCGTTCTACCCCAAAATCATATATTTTACGTCAGATAACTCATTCCGGATTGCAAGATACGCCCGATTTAAGGTTCAATGGTCTGGATCACTTCTGTCGTCGACCGGGCCTTTTCTGATCCATCTTGGCCATGTAACTGTCCGCGACCCGCTCTACATCAGTTTCTCTTCCAAATAAATCTAATAGTGCTCATGCTAATGCCTCTAATAAGGCTGCATTTGCCACCTCATCTGGATACTTTGGCATTCGAAGAGGTTGTGGTGGATGAACTGGGTGTTGTGCCTTTCATGTTGGTAGAGGTGGTAGGTTGCCAAGGGAAGGTAAAGGTGGTCTAGTAGTAGAGGAGACCATATATGCCCTCATTGCGGCCTAACAAATCATATTATAGACTTTTGATGGGATCTTTATTGAAAACCTCCAAGGGCTAATCAAGCCCTTGTGGTTGAGAATTTTTCTACGGATGACAGACCCACTACTACTTCATCTAATACCGATGGTGATCAGATTAGTGTTACACTATCATGGGAAGAATATGCGTGGTTCCTCTCTTCTAGTGGCTCTACATCCAACAACGTTTCCTCTACGTCTAAAATCACTTTAGCCTAATTAGGTAAACGTGCCTCTTGTCATCTTATTCATCTTCCCGGATCATCGATACTGGGGCGTCGGATCATATCTTTGCTAATCACAGTTCTTTTTCCTTCCTTTGATCGTGTTTCATCAAATATGTTTGTTGCATTAGCTTATGATACTTATTATTATTATTATTATTAAAAGGTAACAATACTAGGGATTGAATCTTGGATCATTCATACACACTACACTATCTCCACTAACTCATCTGACGAGCGGGAGACTTAGCCACAGGCCCACAGCTATTGGACTTGATACTGCTTAGCCTAATGTGTTTGTGTCCTTATCTTCTGCTCTATATGCCCCAAAATTTTCTTTTAGTCTTTTATCTATAAGTAAAATAACAAAATCTTTAAACTACCATGTCCTTTTTTTTCCTTCTTATTGACTCTTTCAGGACCTTTAAGATAGGCAAGACGATTGGTGGAGGTCGGGATAAGCATAAACTGTACTACCTAGAGAGATAATTAGTAAGTGTTGCAGTGCTTTTTGAGGTTCTGTAATTCATTGGCATTGTCATTTAAGTCATCCATCTCTCTGAAAACTACAGACTCTCATTCCGTTTCTTCTAAATGTGCCAGTTTGGGAGTGCAAAACGTGACAACTGAGTAAGCATCGTAGAGTTCATTTTCCGTCTAGAGTTTGTTCAAGAAATGATGTTCCGTTTAAATTAGTTCATTATGATGTGCGGAGACCAACTTGAGTCCTTAGTTTGTTAGGGTTCAAGTACTTTGTACTTTTTATTGATAATTATTTTAGAAATACGTAGTAATATATTATGAAACATATGTCAAAAGTCTTTCATGTATTTTAGAATTTTCATAGCGAAATAAAAACTTAAGTCATGTGCAAATTTGTGTATGTATAGAATAGATAATGCCTTGGAATTTATTTCTCGGGATTTCTAGACCTATTCACAAAGTCATAGTATTATTCATCAGACTTCTTATGCTTATACACCTCAACAAAATAGTGTTGTTGAGCGCAAGAACATACATCTTATTGAAGTTACTCATGCTTTGTTATTAGAAATGAACCTTCCACAATTTTCTGGAGTAATGCAATTCTTATTGCATGTTGCTTGATAAAGGCGATGCCCTAGTCAATTTTGGATAGCAAAACACCATTCTCATTATTGTTTTTTATTGGGTATGTTTTTTTTTGTTCCTCCCTAAGTATTTGGTTGTACTTGTTTTGTTCATCTATTTGGGAATAGACAAGATAAACTTGCACCTCATTCTGTTAAATGTGTTTTTCTGGGATACTACCATACTAAAAAAGGTTATCTATGTCATTATCCTTCACCTACTATTAACAATGAACATGTTGTCAAAGCCATGCTTGTGGAAGTTCATTTGCCTAATGTATTTCCTTCAGATTTTGTCGTTGAGGAGACACCACCTCATAAGGTTTTCACGCAAACATATTACAAGAAAAGGAGGACGGACCAGGTATTACAAACTATTCCTTCTCAATCTACGCAATTGGCTACTACACCTAATGAGGTTCTCACATCTTTTGTCTTCGGAAGCTGTCAATGATTTACTTATGATGGTTCGTCAAGGTAAACATTCATATGTTTCTTATCTAGTTTCCGATTTTGTTATCTTTATTCACTTGGACCCTGTAAATGACCCATTCTCAAATAGGTAAACCCTTGTTGATCATCACATAGCCTTAGAAGCTTGATTGGAACATGATAATATTGGCTAAAAGAGATACGAAGCTATTATAAATCAAACTGCCCAAAAACAGAGTGGATCTTGATCCTATCGGCAGTTTGTCGATGTGACTCAATAAAATCGAAGACCAGCTCGATTCCATTAAAGAAACGGTCTAGCAACCAAACATTATTTATGAATTTTCTCGATGGGATCAAAGGATAATTTGATCCTATCGAAGGACCTTTCGATCCTATCGACAAAGCCGTTACTAGCTGTTTTATAGCTGTTGCAACATGATTTCTATAAAAATGGGCATTCAGTTCTTGGAAATATAGATGGTTTTTTGTGCAAGTAGAGCCTAAGTGATTCCCCACTCATATACATCATCATATACTCTAAACCAAAAAGATTCATGACATTCTTCTTATGATTAACCACTCTAATGAGCATTCCAAGGTAAATTATGAAGGTGTTCATGTTCTCTCCCTTGTTATAGAGATTAGACTCAAATCTATAGGTAAATCATTGTTTAAATCCTCTAGAACACTCGTCTAGGTGAATCCCCCTCAGAAAACAACTATCCCTTTAGTTGTAGGAGATTCTACTATCCTCCCACCACCTTGGTCACCTCACTAGAGCACCCCCCTTAGAAAACAACCATCCCCCTTATGCACGATCGAGATATGATGGGTGGTCAGCTATAGATTAATGCACCTTCCTAGGTGGTAATATGGTTACATGGAAAAGTAAGGAAGCATAACGTGGTTGCTACGTCAAGTGCTGAAGAGTTGGGGTTCGTGGTTCAAGTTCTAATGCCTATACACTTCAACAATCAAGTTGTTATACACAGTGTTTTAAATATCGACAATATTGGCCGATATATCCCACGATATATCTTGTATCCCACCTGTGCGATAAGAAATGCATAGGTAGTGTCAATATATCCCACCTATTCGATCTGGTGAGCATATTCGATTTTTTATCCTTCTTTTTTTTTTGTTTTGTCGTAAATCACGTTAAATCAATGTCAAATGGTTACAAATCTATGATTCTTCATGTTTTCCATGAAAAATCAAGGATTTGGAGCTTTGATTTTGAGATTTGGGGGAGACGGGGCAAGTTGCGGAAAATTGAGAAAAATCAAAATTTCTCTGTTTCTCTCAAATCAATTGCAATCTTTATATCCAAACACAAAATCAAACATGTAACCTAATCTAGTGATTCTTCTTTTGCTTTTGAATGTATTGCTTGCATTTCCATACATGTCTTCTTATGTTTATAAATATATGAATAGACTTTAAATATACTTGCACTAGTTCAGCTGGACGGTGCATGTATTAGGACCCGATACAAAGGAAACCCCTATTATGTGCACTTTTTTTGTAATAATTTGATTTCTTTTTCAATAATCCTTAAAGTTTCCTTGAAAAATTCGACCAACTTCCCAATATTCACATGTTTCCCAACAACGGCGATACATTACACGATACAACCGATATATCCCATGTGATAACCGAAATGTATCCGTATCCCAATGGTGTGATACATTACACGATAACGATATTTAAAACATTGGTTATACATATTGCCAATAATGTAGAACTGCATGAGAGAACGAAGCATATAGAGGTTGATTGTCATTTCATTTGGGATAAGATATCTTAGAAAAAAGTCTACACTCCTCATATTTCATCCAATGATCAGATTACAGATTTATTCACCAAAGCACTTGAGAAGTCTCAGTTCGAAAAAATTATCTCCGAGCTAGACATATATGATATCCATGCTCCAGCTTGAGGAGTGTCATGATATCTATGCTCCAGCTTGAGGAGTGTTAAATTTGTCAAAACGTTGAGTGGTAGTGTATGGACTGTTAATTGAGCCTTATTGGATGAATTTTGGTGGTGCTTGGACCATTGCTTAGGCAAGAGGGGCATACTTATAATTTTACAATTATTTATTGTTACAACAATAGGTGAGGACGTGTGGATAGATAAAATACTCTGATGCAGGACATGAAAATTAACTATGATATGCAAGATCTCAGGCTTTAGATCAAACTAATTCAAAAACACGCACATAAAATTTCCACATCCCACACAAAAGTTCAAACATTCAAACAAGGGGAATCTGTAAAGGTCCAGGCCTACACATGCTAGGGCTACATCAATAAAAATTATTAGCCAAACGATATTCAAAGGAAAGTGAAAATCATCCACACATGCACAACAATCAGTCCCTAATCCAAGGAATTCACCAATTTCAATTCAGAAAACCCTAGGATTAGAAAAGGGGCAAATAAACTGAAAGTATTGCAATCTAGGGTTAGGATTAGGGGAAAGAGGTATAAGAGGAGTAAAATATCAGAAAATTAGAACCTGGAGATAGTCCCCGCGCACAGACAGCGGGCCAGGCCTATCGTACATGCACAGGGGCCTGGCCGCACATGCGAGGGGGTCCCACACCTGGAAACCGACTCCTTGAGTCTGGTCGGCCAGGGGTGGACTCCAAAATCCCCAAGTTTCGGGTCGATCCGAGCTACGGGCTGCGCATGGTGCTCCGCGAAGTTTCAACCCACCTGCAGGGCTAGATTCTGGAATCCTTTTGAAGAGAGGAAAATTGATACAATAAAGACAGATTTATAGTGCAGATGATTGTGGGAGATGAGAAGAGTGGACGGTAGAAGATGGGAGCGGATCGAGATAGATGTGGCTTCGCACCACGGTAGTTAGCCCTTCGAAAAAGGGAAGGCTTCGCACCCACTTAGGTTTTCATAACTCGGAAAGGAGCAGAAAAACGCAACAATTTTTATTAATCTTCAATAATCCAAAAGGCTACAAGGGGTGCCTATTTATAAGAAAACCCTATGCCCCAAAACTCACGCCATGTGTGCAACCTACTACTTGGCGATGAAGTAAACCAAAATAAAACCTACTTAAAGAAATCTAAAGTATCCATGATATTCTAAATAATATTAATAAGCAAAACCTAAAATATGAGATTAATCAGACTAGTAGGCCATGATCATGAGATCCAATGATGGGTTTTACTTGACTACTGGGCCCACTCCAACGAACTAAAAGTCAGTCTTCTAACTAGGAAGCCCTCCCTGAATGTTGTCATCGATCCAGATTGACGGTGGGGCCCTCCTCCTTGCGTACGTGTGTGTGTGTGTGTGTGTGGTGGGGGGGGTGCGTGATGTCCCCATCATACTCCAGCCATCTATCTCTCTCTTTCCCTTTTTCTCTTCCTTCTCTATTTTCCCCTTGATTTCTCTATACTATACAAGTTTACAATTTTAACAACCCAGTTTTAGATATGGCATTCTGCCAATGGAGATCTGATGATGACTGGCTCTGATCGAGAGTTTTCCTCTCGTCATTCCCAAAACAAGAAAAACTGATACAATATTTCACATCCAAGTACTGATTTAATGAAAATGGGCTAGAACTTTGTCAATCATAATATTTTTCAAATGAGTTATTTTCTTCTAATGAGTAAAATGTGATGAACTTACCTCAAAGGCAAAAGTGCATACTGCCGCAGCAGGAGTAGCAAGTACACCAAATCCAAAAACTGTAACCCTATAGAAGAAGGGCAGTGAATTAGAAAACTGAACCACTTTTACATTTAGAAAATTACTGACATGCTGGAGTGCTTCAAAATGCACATTCAACCACATTCTCATGCATGGAATGAACACTAAATGTAAATATGGGCATAGCAAATCTGACATAATGACTCCTCTAATAATATATTTTAAATGAAGTGTCTCCACCGGTTGCAGCCCTTCCTCTAGTAAGTGCCACTGTCATTCCAGCGAGCGTTTTTAAATTAAAAGGCACTAAGTTACGGATCTTACACAGGTTGATCAGATGCCTTTCCTGCAGCTCGTATAAGGCAGTAGCTAAATCCACCAGTTATTGCTGAAAATAAACCCACTAATAGCGCATAAACAGGGTGATGTCCTCTAACAATAGATGCCTTACTTGGATCACCAGTTTCAGTTAAGCCTCCTACATGCATGTAAAGAGAAATATGCATTATAAAGAACAAGTATAAACATATAACCAAATAAAAAACTCCATTATAGAGAGTCATAAATACATACTGATAACCTTTATGATATTATTCATGCATAAATCTTCAACACAAAGTTATATGCAAAACAATACACTCTCGTGTACCAAATGGACTAAGGTTCAAGGACTAGACTGTGGATTATTGTGACGTGGATGAATTGACTTGTGTTGATGTTCATCGATTTGCATTGCCAATACAGTAAGCGACTTCTCTACCACCGTTGAGATTCGAAAAGTACTTTGATGAATCATCAGGTCCACCAATACATGGTCATTACCAGTTTTGAAATATGGATATCATGTTACGTATCACATTCTTGGGATACGAATACGTATCGGTTATCGCATGGGATATATTGGTTGCATCGCGTAATGTACTGATGTTGTTGGAAACATTGGGAAATTGGTCAAATTTTTCAATGAAACTTCAGTGATTGTTATAAATAAATAAAATAAAATAAAAACCACATTACTACACACTTATAAATCAAAATATTTATTTTAAAAATAAAAATAAAAATAAAAAACAAGTGCACATAGTAGGTTTTCTTTATATGGAGTCCTAATCTATGCGTTCTCTAACTGAATTGATGCAAGTATATTCCAAGTCTATTCATATAATTTATAAATGTAAGTCCAGGATCTATGCCACTTATCTTGTAGGGGCCACTGTGAACATGTTCTCAACCACATATCACGGTCCACTAATCAAGTGCACTACATGTGTACATTGAATATAGATTGTTGGTCATCTTTTTTTGCATCTGGCCCACCGCCCATCCTGATTTTTGGCCCCCACTTGATGAGTAGATAGGTCCCGTACAAAAGTGCTATATTAGCACATGTACGATGAATCAGCTCTTCAACCTCTACTTGTGCTGCTCACACTATATTTTAGTTTTTCTAACTGCATGTGCTGGGATAAGGCACACACTTTGATTCATTCACATAAACATTTAAAAGAATAGCAAAACTTCATTTCATTCACATACGTGGCGCAATCCACACATCCAAGTCATCATCATCATCATCATCATCATCATCTAAGCCTTATCCCAACTATTTGGGGTCAGCTATACGAATCCTGTTCCGCCATTCCACTAAATCAAGGACCATATCCTCAGTTAAATCATATTTCATCAAATCTTTTTTAGTTAAAGCCTTAACCCAACTAATTGGGATTGGCTACAAATCTGTGCATGTACTATATTTGTTACCCAATCCGTTGCTTATGCATGTTGGCACCTCTTTCCCACTCACACATGGGATTAACAGTTTGCACATGTCTGTGTGCATCATTGAATGCCTTCATACCTTGAATAACAAGCATTGGTCGAAAAATGAATAGCAGGCCGAAGAAACTGCAAGCCAAACCTGACATATGAGTGAAGTATAGCAGAAATATTATTGCCCACACAATTATTTTGTTGTTAAAAAAAAAAAATAATTAAAAAAAAAAAAAACACAAATCTCAATTAAATGAAAGGAATCAATTAGATATCCTCTTAAAGCATAACTAACAATGGAACTCAATCATCATCACCATCATCATCTCCATCATAACACTAGAATGCAATAACAATATTTAAAGAGCGGATAACAGAAGAGAAACAGTAATTTATTTACTTACAACGCTCATATATATGGATTGATAAGAAGAATTTTAATAGATAGCAAAGCCCAAAGGCAAGATATGATCCCCAGGGGGAGAAATGACCTTAATCTTACATAAGGGTACCTGCCTATCCCCAACAAGATCAGCTTTCAAATAATCCAAATTCCTTTCAAGGTAGGGAGGAGGAGCTCACAAGATCTTTCACACTTTCAAACACTTGGGTAACGGGCATGATTTTATTGTTGAAAGCCCTTAGCCCTCTCCTTTTAAATGGCCCATAAGATTGCCAAAAGACTAAGATTCCATAGCGGTATGGCACTTGGATCCCTTTGACCTGCCACCAAAGCCTGCAAAATAGTCGCCATAGAACCCAGCATCAACCAAGCAACTTCAAACTAGTCCAAACACCATTCCCATAAGCTAGAGGCAAACGGGCGATGAAGAAAGAGTTTAATAGTATCCCTTAGGCACATACAACAACCATAACAATTATCATTTTCTTACTCCACAGATGATCAATCTCGAACACCTCGTTGCACCTAGTTAGCCATCCAAACACGACTCTAAGTTGAGCTTTAACCCTCCAAAATCATGCATTACCAACACTAATGCCCTATACTCCCTCTAGGATTCTGACCAAATCTTCCTCATTCTCTCTCAAATTTCTTTTCATGACCAGGGATAAACTATTTGTACAACTTTGACATCTTTACATGATAGGAATTGCGGAAGGGTCATCAACCGAATAGCACAGGGGATAATCACCAAACAATGGTCCCCAAAATTTATCATACAAGCTATTTCCTACCTCAAATTCAGTGCCTTAATCAATATTGGCCTCCCTACTAAGGATTGATTATGTGCCCATGACCTCGCTTATGTCACCAAATGAAGGGAGCCCCAACCAGCCTCCCACACCTCTATTTTTCTGCTCTAACCCTTCTCCATAGCATATCAACTTCCTACCAAACCTCTGAAGTCATTTTCTTAATGAAGCTTGGGCCATAGCTTTCAAGAATCTTATGCCATCTTCTCAGTTACTTACTCGGTATGCACACCTTGTCCTTGTTCAAGAGGTACATTTCTTCCAGACCTTTCCATAAGAAATTCCTTTGTAATTATTCCAACTAATGTTTTAAATATCGATGATATTGGCCAATATATCCCACGATATATCTTGTATCCCACCTGTGCGATGCGAAACACGCAGGTAGCATCGATGTATCCCACATGTTCGATCCGGTGAGCATTTTCAATTTTCGATCCCATTTTTTTGTTGAAATTATATTAAATCAGTGTCAAATGGTTATAAATCCATTGGTTATTCATGTTTTGCATGAAAAATCATGAAGTAGGAGCTTTGATTTTGATATCCAATGATTCTTCATGTTCTCCATGCTTTTTTCAAAATTTTCCTTCAGCCAGCTATCAATTAAGACTAATTTCAAAGCATTTAGGAGTATTTGATGAAATGATCATCACATACACTTTAATTTTGAAATTTGAATGTAGGTGATCTGATTTGAGGAAAATTGAGAAAATTTCAAAATTTTCTCAATTTCTCCAAAATTGTTTGTAATGTTGCACTCTAAACATGAAATCAAGCATGTATAAGGGTTGATCTACTGATTTCCTTGTCAATTTTCGGAACATTAAAATATTAATTTCTTTTTATTTTCCTTCAACCAGCTGTCGATTGAGACTAATTTCAAAGTATTTAGGAGTTGTTTGATGAAATGATCATCACATGCACTTTAAATGTTGTACATTAAATTTGAATACAGTTGCATTAGTTTAGTCAGACAATGCATAGCTTAAGGCCCTATACAAAGGAAACCTATTATGTGCACTTTTTTTTGAGATGTTATGATTTAAAAGTTTGTATTAAGGTTTTTTTAACAATCATTGGGGCTTCATTGAAAAATTCAACCATTTTCCCAATGTTTCCCATGTTTCCCAAAAAGTGCAATAAATTACTTGATACAAACGATATATCCAGTGCAATAACTGATACGTATTTGTCTTCCAAGGATGCGATACATAATGCGATACCGATATTTCAAACATCGGTTCCAACCGACTAATCATGCTCTGAAAGATAGACAAAATACATTGCAACACCAATAAAGCTGCTTAGAGGAATGTACTTTTCCCTCCCAAAGACATCTCCCCTTCCATACAGTCGGCCGTCTCTCTGTTCTTTCAATTCCCCCACTCACACACACACATTAAAATAATATATATATATATATATATATATATATATCCATGCTTATCCCCAATGGTATGTTTTTTTAGAGGACGAAGGACTACTTCAAAGCATCTTAAAGTGTTGTGAAGAAACAATACCGACTCCCTTTCCGCACCACAACATATGAGCGTATCATCCACAAAATTATAGATGAGAAACCTAAAAGTCATAATAAGCCACACTGAAGCCTTCTATCAGCTCTTCATTCTTCTCTAAAAATTTACTACGAGCATTGGTTATGTCTACAAAGAGGAAAAGAGATATAGGATCCCCGTCCGATCCCTCTAATCCATTAAAGAATCCTATTAAGGATCCATTAACAAGCACAAAATATTTTTCTGATCTTGTACATTCTTGCCTCCAGCCTCACTAGCAAACCTTGAAGCATGTCCTTTCGAGCAGGTAATCATGAAAGTCCCAATTCAAATTAGCATATGCCTTCTCCAAATCAACTTTGCACACCAAACCATTCTTCCCCAATTTGTGCCTGAAATTGATGCATTCATGACGACAAACGCTGTCAAAATATAGTTGCACAAATCATGAAGTAAAGAGACCACGTAATGGAGTTTAGGAGCAGAAAAGGGTTAATTTCAAAATATTAGCATGTATAAATAGTAAGGAAGCAGGAATGTGAGTGCTAATCTAATGAGTGATTCGACGCAGCTGCAACAGCTGGTTAGAAGGTATGTCTAACTACTGGCAAAAAATTTCCCTTCACAAATGCACCTTGGGAGAAGGTGATATTTGGATCGAACACTCCTTCAGGCCTCAAGTTTTTATCACTTTCTCTTTTAAGGGTAAAGGCAATGAATGAAGCCCCATGTCCTCTGCTAGCTTCCCCTTTTCACGAAACTCTGCCAAAAAACTTACCATCTTGCCCTTTTACTACTTCCCAAATCCCTACTAAGAAGTGGTCATCCAATCTTGGGGCCTTCTCAAAACCAAATTGGTCCAGGGAACCTTTCCTTCCTCAATCGACCTTCCAATAAATTCTTCATCTTCTTCACCAATATGGAGATATCATTAAATTTTAAATTCCCCATATTGGCCTTTTCCACTCCTCTTTGGAGTGCTTTTTTTATGATAAAATAAATTGTTGTACAATTATTTACTTGAAGTCCACAATCACTTCAAATGTCTCTTGAGGGCTTACAGAAACTATTTTGCTCCACAGATTTTGAGGCTTTGGATGCAGTTGAGTATATTCTTCAAGTGCTAGCCATCTTGTGAAAGAATTTGCTCATTTTTATTACCCTCCCCAAACCACAACACCATAAATCTTTGCCGTCAAATGATTTCCTCCACCTTTTCCATTCTATAGATAATCTAAAGAGTCTTTCTACACTTCAAATCTCCCTCGGATACACAATTTTCTACCTCCTCCCCATTATCTACTAAATTCCACCTAATATCTTCAACATTCCTTCCTCAATCTTCCTAAAGTGCTCCTTTTATCCACTCTTTTCTTTTGGATTTAAGGAGATTCAGTTTTAAGGCCAGCCTTCTACTTGCTCCACCAGTCACCTAGAACAACCACCAGCCTTTAACCTATGAAAGAAGCTGACCTCCTCTAACAACACCAAAGCAGAAGAGAATAGGCAATTGTAGAATTAGATTGGAGGATAAAAGGACCAATGATCTTAGGTCGGACATAGTAGTGCACGTCATAAGCTCTTGGATTCCAATCCCAAAAATTAAGCAAATGACCTATTTGGGTTATAAATGAGTCAATCTAGGCATTTCTACACATAAAAGTAGCTCCCCAATGAAGGCCCACGTTGCATACTTGCATGTCTTTGGACCTCATCTACGAATCCTCTCATGCTTGATGTCACCCTGCTACCTCCTCTCTTATCAAAGGAAAATTGATGATAAAACGTCCCCTCTTATACACCTTGATAAAATTCACTTGCCCACACTCCAATCCAATTCATTCTAGAACTCCACCTGCTCATTTGGATCATTGGAACCATAAAGAAATATGAACACTCAATTGAAACCCAAGCTCAAATCTCTAAACACAAACAAGATAAAGAAAAGGTTTTCGATCCACTCCCATTCTTTTATGAGAACAAGTTTATCCCACATCACCACAATACTTGGTGCACCTGTGCTCCTAAGCTGGTCCAATTGAAACGTTGATGACCCCACACAAACCACCACAAATTTTCATCCCACTTATGCGATGCAAGGGCATCTTGGTGTAATTCCAAAGACACACCAATCTCCACGCTAGGGTGGGGTGGCCCACGAGGCGGGGTCTGTGAGATGCAGAATGTCCATGAGATGGGGCCCACTGTGGGACCGTGCGAAGCAGGAGTTGCCCACGAGGAAGTCTTGTCTGGGTTTTCCTAGGAGGGCCTTCCTATAGGGATAAACCGATCCTTCCCCATCAGCTCTGGAGCTTTTGGTGCACTAGTCGGTTGTCCGCTATCAAAATGGTATCAGAGCAGGAACTCAGTGTTTGAGTCTCCTCACCGGCATGGGTTGATGATGCGGGGGCATCTTAGTGTGATTCCAAGGAAGCACCGTATCTCTACGCTGGGGTGGGATGGCCGAAGAGGTGGGGTCTGTGAGATGAGGAGCCCACTGTGGGACAGTGCAATTCGGAGACCCGTGCAAAGCGGGGGTTGCCCACAGGGAGGTCTCGCCTGGGTTTGCAGTTTGCCTGAGAGGGCCTGCATATCGAGATAAACCGGTCATTCCCCATCAGCTCTGGAGCTTTTGGTTCGTTGTTCGGTTGTTTGCTATCATTATACAACTTGCTTTCTTGTGAAGTGATTATTTTATATGACAATGAATACATGTGACTTGCATTCTTTTAATAGGGTGAGTAATGAAGTGCCTAGCTAGCTTCTCTACACTCATCATACAATCTTTTTTCATAATTGATTGAAGATTTACAGTTCATATGTTCCCTTTTACCTCGATATTTCCTAGGGACCACCATTCCCCTTTAATTTAGGTTGTTTTGATTTCTCCTTGTCCACCAGGTGACATCGCCCTTGATTTCCTTGTACAATACATTTCACTAGCTTCCCCACCTGGATTCCCATCTCATTTTCCTGTGTCATGTTTAAAACCCTTGGACATCAGAATGACTTTCTCACATTGAATTGACTACTCTCTGCATTTAGTCACCTCTCCTCTTACAGCCTATCAACCCAACTCATTTCCCTCTCCAACAGGCCCAGTGACTTCTTTGGGATGAATCAAAGTCACAGCCACTATGTCACTAATCACACCTTCCTAATCCATTGGGAGAAAATAGTGGCCTAACTTCCACCAACTGATCTTTTTTTCCATGATCTTCAACCTTAAGGACCTAATGTGCTTCCCACCGGCTTGAAGAATAAAAGAAGTCCATCCATTGGCCATGTTACATGAAAGCTCAATTTGCAAGGTAATGCATTGCATTTGCTCATGGTTCCAAGAATCCCTTACAACTCCAAATAGGGTTCTAGATGCGCAAGGGAGGATGTTGTACTTCTAATTAGTTGACCTCGGAAAATGAACCCACTCCTGCCTTCCCTTTCATTCAAAATTCTTGATCTACGCCCCTTTACAATTAAGATATGCCAAGCTCTTCAAAAGGGCTTTCATCCCTACACTTTTCAGAGGAAAATACCTCTTTGCTCAACTTTTGAGGCCAGCCAAGGAATCCATCTTCTCACTTGAAATTACCTCTCTATCCATATTGTCGTATGGTCATGAATCTTTCTCGCATTTGAGGCGTTTCCACATGACTCTAGCTCTCCTTTTACACAATCATTCTAGTGGTTTCTGTTTTTTTTTTTCCCACTCTTTCGTTACTTACCTCAGGGCCATTAACAGGCCGGTTAACTCCAATCATTCCTCCAAATTTCTTACCATTGACTAAAAGCCCCCCTATTCTTGTTTCTCTTTGGAGCCAAAGTAAACAAAGACAAAGCTCCTTGTTTTCTTAAAGCTTTATCTCTAACAATATGGTAATCTTTGATTTCTCCTACCTTCCAAAACGGAGTGAAGAGCTCAATCATCATTTATCGATCAGGGAGATCATGGATGCAAGGGGATATCCATGTTCTCCAATCATCCACCTGTTTAACCTTTTCCGGACCTCTTTCCTATCCTCAAGCTTGCGCGAGGGGCGAGCATGCACATGAACAATTTACACCTATGGGAACTACATATAAAAATAATAAATAATAAATAAATAAATAAACCCTTTAAGGGAAGCAACCAAAGGCCCCATGATAAGAATTATCACATCAACTCTCACCGAACCACTAAAATGATAAAAGAAGTACAATCTAAAATTCTTGGTTATTAGTTGCAGCATTGTTCGATAATTTCTTGGTTATTTGATAAGAGAAACTCACTTTGTTTTGTAGATAAAGACTATTGTTGTTGCCATCATCATCATCCTCATCAGTTTTTTTTATTTTTAATTGGATCATCATTCTCAGTATCCTCATCACCATCGTCAACCTCAGCAGCAACAGCATCCTCATCCTCATCATTATTGCCATCATCTCCATCATCATCATCACATTGTCCTAGCTATTTGGGGTTGTCTTTATAATTCTGGTATGCCAATCATTCCTATCTGAAGCCCAACCCTCAGTAAGTGTACAAGTTATTATAGGTCTTCACCCTCATCATGCTTTTCAAGCCATTCAACCTTGATAAAACTTTCCTGCCTCAACAGGTCAACTCTGGCATCTGTAGCATGTAGCAAAACAATCCAAGTCAGCTCTCCATCATTTTAGCCCCTATTGAATCTACTCTTTGGGTGTTTTGGAAGTCCTCATTCTTGATGTTCCTGTCTAGTCTTCAGAGAAAGAAATTGTATCAATGGAGAAGCTGAAATAGAGAAGCATCAAGCATTTGACTTGAAGTACATCAATCATGAGATAGCCCCACCTTTTAATTGGATGAACAGAAGTGTGAGAAATACAATAAAAAGGGGAAAAAAATTTGACAGTAATAGGCAAGATCACAGTCATTTTAAGACATTAAAACTATTTCAGACCGTAAGCATATCAATCGCAACTGATAAAAACCAATTACACAGAGAGCAGAAGCAACCAATGGCTACCAACTTAGCTTAAACTCCCATCATTGCTCAAAAGATAAAGGAAATAGAAGATTCGAAGGTCAAATCACAAATCACTTGCAAAAGTGCTTGATCTATCTGCTTTCAACAATGGCAATCCATGTGAAAAAGCAACCTCATGATAATTAGTTGTTTTAACTCCTCAAAAGTAAAGGTATTAATTAGTGACCAAACTTTGGAGCTCAGACATCATGTACACAGCTTTTTAGGACCACGAGTTGAGAAGCAATGAGCTACATGTTGTGGAGTCAGGTATGATGTTGCAAGAGTGCAAAATACATATTCTGCATAACCTCAAATAATTTGAAATCTAAATTCCACAACTCCACAAGTCCATATATCAAGCATCTCAAAAAGCAGAAGCTTAATTATTAAAATCCACAGGAAGTGGAAGTGTTAATATAAACTGTTTATGATTATGAGTGAAGTGTCTAAGAATCACAAGTTTCAAAGTAGAGTGGCACTTTGAGGCTCACGTTTCTGAAAATTTATGTTTCTTTTTGCTTCTAAAGTTCTGTTTCTTGAAATGGAAATAGAGGTTGTGATTTGAGCTCCAGAAGTTGTTTTATTCCTCTGACTAATTAACATGACTGCAGCCTTTCTAATGCAACTCGAACCGAAAAGAAACTATTTGCATAGGATTGAAACTCGAGAGATATTCCTTTTATCAAATACTGAAATATTATTAGAAAAGCAAGAAAACAGAAACAAGGGTAGCTATCCATTAAGGATTGGCAATTGCAAGAGAAGGTCTCCATACACCATTAAGGCAATAGAAAGCATTCTCGTACCAGATTCGCTAGAAAAAAGATCACCAATAGAACTCAAATATAGCCGCATCCAAGATGGATAATGGAATTATAAGGGACTGTTGGGCAGACTCCAATACCATCTCTGCAATTTTTTTTTTTCCAGAAAAATCATAGAATAATAACATATGGGTTGATGTCCTATTTGTAGGCTGCGGTAAGGAGAACCTTACTAAGAGAAACTTGGATACCATTTGATGAGGACATCACGTAACGTACACCCTTACGTGCGTATCAGAGGAGGAAGCGGACCGTGCCAATTTCCCTGCGGCTAGGCGAGTATCCGTGATCGTGTTGAAGACCTCATGTGCATGTGCGAGCATCTGGAAGACCCCACACTAAGAAGATGCACATGGGATGCTTTATGGAGTGATCTAGATCATTGGATCGGAGGGATGCGGCGATCGGGTCATTGGATCGCATGGATCACATGATCGGGCCATTGATCGTTGATCGTTCACATCAGTTTATCATATTTTAGGATTTAGTTTTTTATTATTTTATATTTTGACACATTATGAGTGTTTTTGTTGATTTTATTTAGACTAAGGCTATTTTTGTTAAAGTTCACAAGACGGGGATTTTTGTAATTTTTGAAACTTCTTAGATCTATAAAAAGAGGAGAGCATATGACTTCTCTCTCATTGAATTTCATAATTAAAAATAAAAAATAAAATAAAATAATTTTAAAAGAGAGAGAGAGAGAAGGTCTTGATTTCTTCTCCCATCTTCATGCGATTTGAAAATACTTCCATGTAATTTGGAAGGAAGATTGGTGTGAGTTTAATCTTCGTCAACGGAGGTGCGAGGTCTCCATCTATCCCCATACAATCTTCTCTTTTCTTCCTCATCCGGGTATTTTCTTCAGATTCTTAATTCTCTCATCCCAAATCTTCGTCTTCTTCCAAACCCAACCTTCCCATACTCATTCATAATCCAAACCCTAACCGACCTAAACTGCCACGCCCCAAAATTTGGGTACCCGAGTAGGGCTACTCAATACCCAAATTTCAATCACGTGAACTACAATTTATATGTTATCATTAATGCACAAGTAATACTCAATCCCACAAGGCTATGTGCATATAAAATAAAGGAGGACAACTACAAATTTTCAAACTTAATCAAGCAACATTGTCCATACATCCATAACTAAAACAACTAATTAAATTAAGTGACTTAACTTGTTACATTAACATTGAAATTTCAAACTAAACCTAATGCAACTAATAATAAAGGCCCGCCTGCTCAAAATATTCCAACTCAACACCTGTATGGTTTAAATTTAACGTGAGTACAATGACTTAGTAACACAAATCTGAAGTTCTAAATTTCTTATGTCTTTAAGTAATATATTTGGAATAAACATAACAACAAGACTTATGCTAACATCAAGTAAAATGAATGTAAAAATGATATGCATGCGATACTACTTGATGATTCAACGTAATTAATTAAATAAACATCCAGGATTAATTTCAACACCGTACTCAGTGTATGGTCACATTGTATTAACGCCCACGCACCAGTACCTCGTGGTGAGGGACCCATTTATACATTAGCTGGTCAGACTACTGCTCCAGTTGTACTTCTAACGTATGTCCACGCACACAATTGTACTCATACGTCGTACACAAAGGAGACTCTGAATGATCCAACGGGTTCTAGGGTCTTTCACCCAAGGGACACGATTGCCCTAATTGCTGACTTTAGGGTCTCTTACCAAAGGGACAATTGCCCTACTTGTTGGCTTTAGGGTCTCTCACCCAAGGGATACGATTACCCTATTTGCTGATACAAATATAATTTCTTTATTTCTTTCTCTTTTTTTTTTATTTAATAAAAATAGAAGAGCAAGAATGACATGAACAATTCTAAAATCAACAATAAAATAATTTAATAAATCTAATTTCTACATTGCAATGCAGAATTTATACAAGGTGCATAAATTTAATGTTGATAAAAATTTAGCCCCTAAAATTGTAAAAAAGACTGTTTACTGTACCGACAATAAATTTGAATTTTCTAAGGTACAGGTCGTGTTTCGTAATAGTGTGGAAATTATGCCAAAGCCCTTGACTGTTCTGAAAATTTTATTTGAGCTCTTAATTTGTGATTTTCTTTTTATATTTTATATATTGATATAACTAATTAATTTTTAAAATTTTGAAATAATAAAAAAATTATAATATTAAAATTTTAACTTAAATAATTATTTAACCATATATACTAAAGTTTATATTAATCTTTAAACACCAAATTCTGTAATTCTCAACAATTCCATAAATAATCTTAATCTCATTTAATTAATTTCAAATAAATTTAGTTCTTAATATTTGAATTGAATTCATATTCCAAGTGAGCGTAATTAATATTAATTTTATAAATAGTAACTACAAATTAAATTATAATATAAATTTATAACTCGATTAAACATCTCAAGGTAATTCTTGATTTAGGTTAATAAATCAACTAATCTAAAGTCCTAGATCTATATTTGTATATATTAGATTTATTGAATTAATTATTCCAAAATGTTAATCATACCTCAAATTAAAATTTTAAAACCTTCAAGAGAATTTATGCTAATAATTTAATTTATATACATCAAATTTTCTTATAATTTGTATTTAAGTTAATTAATTTATAACATAAATTTTTATTTTTATCTTTCTACAAATTTCTGGATTAATTTGAAGTTAGATATAAAGGAATTTCAATTAATTAATAAATCCATAAACTTAAAGTGGGTTTTATATTATTGATAGTAAAACAATTCAATTCAAATGAGTCTATAAATTACAACAAATTGAAACCATAAATTTACGTAAACATTTTTTAGTAATAATTTAAAATTAATAATTCTTAAGAATTTTATATTTTAAATTAATTATATATCAATTTTTATAACAAAATTTTAATAGACAGAAACATCTGAAATTTTTATATATGAGTTAGAATTACACCAAGAATACAGAATAATTTATTTAAAAATTAAAGGATTAACTAGCCTATTATATGAATTTTAATTAATTAATTAATTATAAATAAAATTACATGGAAATTCAAATTTAAAAACATAGAAATATAAAAGTCCAGATTCATAAGAGATCACCTACCTTAAAAAAATCTGATGATCCGGCCCTGCTCCAATCTCTCTCTTGATCTACAGAGTTCCCTCTCCCTCTCTCTTTTTGATTCGATTGTTTCTTTATTTCTCTTTCTTTTTTTTTTCTTTTTTAAGGAGGTGAGTAACAGAATGGAAGAGTGGGGATTATGGGACAGTTTCGATTTGGTGGGAGGCTTCGGTGCCCATTACCATACGAAAAAGAGGGAAAAAGGGAGAGAGTGGGTTAATCGACAGTGACGTGCGAAAGATAATTCATTCTTCTTCTTTTCTTTTTCTTTTTTTTTTTATTTTTATTTTTAGATATGGTGGGTCCCACTAACGATGATATAAATCTACTCCGTCCATCATCTTGGCCTGGCCATGAGAAGATATGAGGCCAAAAATGAGACTGATCCAAAACTCAGGTGGGCCACACACAAGCGGACGGTAGGGTTGGTTCCCAAAAAAAAATGGATTGTTACATTCTACCCCCCTTAACAAAAATTTCAACCCCGAAATTTAACATACCTATCATATGAAGATATGAGGGTACTTCTCTCGGATTTCATCCTTTGGCTCCCACAAAGCTTCATCCTCGCCATGATGCCCCCACTGAACCTTCACAAGTGATATTGTTCTTGTTTGAAGTGCTTGCTCCTTCCTATCGAGGATGCTAATCGATTGCTTTATGTATCAGACGTCCTCCCGGATTTCCAGCGGCTCTCAGTCAATGATATGCAATGCGTCTCTTTTGTACTTTCGAAGTATAGATACATAAAATACGTCGTGGATGCCAAAAAGCTAAGGCTAGTCTGTAGGCTATGAGGCCTACTCTCTGCAAGATATCGAATGGTCCGATGTAGCGTGGTATCAATTTTCCTTTCTTCCCAAATCGCATAACTCCTTTCATCAAGGATACCTTCAGGAACACTTGGTCTCCTATGGCGAACTCCAAGTTCCTTCGGCGATTGTTGGCGCAGCTCTTCTGCCGACTCTGAGAGGTACATAGACGCTCTTTGATGACAGCAATCTTCTCGGATGTCTCTTGCACGAGTTTCGGTCCCAACAATGTTCTTTCACTCACTTCGGTCCAACAATTTGGTGATCTGCAAGGTCTTCCGTATAAAGCTTCGAATGGCGCCATACCAATACTCAACTGGAAACTATTGTTATAGGCAAATTATACTAAATTGAGGTGGTCGTCCCCATTTCCCTTGAAGTCAAGAATGCAGCTGCGAAGTATGTCTTCTATGATTTGATTTACCCACTCCGTTTGTCCGTCAGTCTGCGGATGAAAAGCCGTGTTGTGCTGTAGTCTAGCGTAATTCCCAAGGCCTTCTGAAGACTCCTCCAAAAGCGTGATGTAAACCTGGGGTCTCAATCGGATACAATGAACACAGGAATGCCGTGACGCCTAACGATTTCCTTGATATATTGTTTACTTAACTCGTCTAGAGATGAAGAAATAGGTATAGGAAGGAAATGTGTTGACTATGTTAGCCTATCAACGATCGCCCATATTGCATCATGATGGCAGCTTATTTTCGTTAGTCCGACAATAAAATCCATCGATATGTGCTCTCACTTCCACTCTGTGACCCGTAACGGTTGTAAAAGTCCCAACGGCTTTTGATGCTCCACTTTAACCTGATGACAGGTAAGACACCTTACAACGTAGTTGGCTATCTCCCTCTTCATATTACCCCACCAATATTGGCGCCGTACATCACGGTACATCTTGGTTCTTCCTGGATAGATGGTGACTTTTGTACAGTGCGCCTCATCTAATACTTCTTGTTTTAATTCAGATATGTCTAGAACACATAACCTCCCTCGCAATCTTACCCCACCATCAGAGCCTACTCGCCACTCCAAGTTGTCCTTTTCCACTTCTTCTGTTATTTTCTCCTGTAGCCATGTATCATTCTTTTGCGCTTCTATTATTCGTCGCACCTAAAAAAGAAAATCCTGAATAATTACATCCTAATATAAGAATTAAAGGGCTAATCTAAATGGATAATTAAGAGATTACTTACCAAAGTGGGCTGCACCACTAAATTACCGATATAAGCCCGAGGTTCATCGATACGAAATCTGACATCAAAATCTTTAACTATATCAAGCATCTCTCATTCTTTAATCATTAAACTTACCACCAGCTTACGTGTCTTCCTGCTTAACGCGTCAACTATGACATTCGCCTTGTCTGGATGATAGCAGATGTCGAAATGATAATCCTTCAAGAATTTCATCCATCTCCTCTGCCGCATATTTAGGCCTTTTTTATTAAAAAGATACTTTAAACTCTTGTGATCCGAGTATAGTTCAAACTGCTCACCATAAAGATAATGCCTCCAAATTTTTAAGGCAAACACTACAGCTGCAAGCTCTAAGTCGTAAGTGGGATAATTCTACTCATGAGGTTTCAACTGCCTTGATGCGAATGTTATTGCTTTACCACTTTGCATCAGCACGCATACCAACCCTTGATAAGATGCATCAGTTTATACCACAAATCTTTCCCCTTCAACTAGTAAGGAAAGTATTGGGGCTTTCGTTAATTGCTTCTTCAACTCAGAGAAAGCTTGCTCGCAATTTTCATTCCATTTAAAAGAAGTGCCCTTCTTGGTCAAGTTAGTCAACGGCCTTGCTATCTTAGAGAATCCATCAATGAACCTTCTATATTTACCAGCTAATCTTATAATTATGTCGATGCGAGAATACGATATTATATTGGGGATGGATTGGTTATCTTTATATCGGGCCAAAATCGATTGCTTTAGGAAGATAGTCATATTGAATATAGATGTGCGAGCACCGTTACAATTCCATGGAATACAAAGGAAAGGAGCACCGGTTAGTTTGTCAACCATCTCGGAAGTTAAACCTCGAGGAGTAGAACAAATTCCGATTGTTAATGAATTTCCAGAACTATTTCAAGATATCCCTGGATTACCTTCAAAGAGAGATGTTGATTTCGCAATCGATCTGGTACCTGGGACTGCACCAATGTCTAGAGCACTAACCCCACCGTCCACTTGTATGTGGCCCACCTGAGTTTTCGATCAGTATCATTTTTGGCCTCATATCCTCTCATGGCCAGGCCAAGATGATGAACGGAGTAGATTTATATCATCGTTAGTAGGATCCACCGTATCTAAAAATAAAAATAAAAATAAAAAGAAGAAGAATGAATTATCTTCTGCACGTCATTGCCGACTAACCCACTCTCTCCCTCCCTTCTTTTTCGTATGGTAATGGGCACCAAAGCCTCCCACCAAATCGAAACTGTCCCATAATCATCACTCTTCCATTCCGTTACCCACCTCCTTTAAAAAATAAAAAATAAAATGAAACAAAGAAACAAAGAAACAATCAAATCAAAAAGAGAGAGGGAGAGAGAGATCTTTGTAGATCAAGAGAGAGATATTTGAGCAGGGCCGAATCATCAAATTTTTTTAAGGTAGGTAATTTGTTACGAATCTGTAATTTTATATTTCTATGTTTTTAAATTTGAATTTCCAAGTAATTTTATTTATAATTAATTAATTAAAATCCATATAATAGGCTAGTTAATCCTTTAATTTTTAAATAAATTATTCTGTATTCTTGGTGTGATTCTAACTCATATATAAAAATTTTAGATGCTTCTGTCTATTAAAATTTTGTTATAAAAATTGATATATAATTAATTTAAAATATAAAATTCTTAAGAATTATTAATTTTAAATTATTACTAAAAAATGTTTACGTAAATTTATAGTTTCAATTTGTTGTAATTTATAGACTCATTTGAATTGAATTGTTTTACTATCAATAATATAAAACTCACTTTAAGTTTATGGATTTATTAATTAATTGAAATTTCTTTATATTTAACTTCAAATTAATCCAGAAATTTGTAGAAAAATAAAAATTTACGTTATAAATTAATTAACTTAAATACAAATTATAAGAAAATTTGATGTATATAAATTAAATTAGTAGCATAAATCCTCTTGAAGATTTTAAAATTTTAATTTGAGGTATGATTAACATTTTGGAATAATTAATTCAATAAATCTAACATATACAAATATAGATCTATGACTTTAGATTAGTTGATTTATTAACCTAAATCAAGAATTACCTTGAAATGTTTAATCGAGTTATAAATTTATATTATAATTTAATTTGTAATTACTATCTATAAAATTAATAGTAATTACGCTCACTTGGAATACGAATTCAATTCAAATATTAAAAACTAAATCTATTTGAAATTAATTAAATGAGATTAAGATTATTTATGGAATTGTTGAGAATTATAGAATTTGGTGTTTAACGATTAATATAAACTTTAGTATATATGGTTAAATAATTATTTAAGTTAGAATTTTAATATTATAATTTTTTTATTATTTCAAAATTTTAAAAATTAATTAGTTATATCAATATATAAAATATAAAAAGAAAATCACAAATTAAGAGCTCAAATAAAATTTTTGAAAATGTCAAGGGCTTTGGCATAATTTCCACACTATTACGAAACACGGCCTGTACCTCAGAAAATCCAAATTTACTGTCGGTACAGTAAAGTCTTTTTTACAATTTTATGGGCTAAATTTTTATCAGCATTAAATTTATGCACCTTGTATAGATTCTGCATTGTAACGTAGAAATTAGATTTATTAAATTATTTTATTGCTGATTTTAGAATTGTTCATATCATTCTTACTCTTCTATTTTTATTGAATTTTAAAAAAAAAATGAGAAAGAAAGAAAGAAAGAAATTATATTTGTATCAGCAAGTAGGGCAATCATGTCCCTTAGGTGAGAGACCCTAAAGCCAGCAAGTAGGGCAATTGTGTCCCTTAGGTGAGAGACCCTAAAGCCATCAATTAGGGCAATCGTGTCCCTTAGGTGAAAGACCCTAGAACCCGTTGGATCCTTCGGAGTCTCCTTTGTGTACGGCATATGAGTACAATTGTGTGCGTGGACATACGTCAGAAGTACAACTGGAGCAGTAATCTAACTAGCTAACGTATAAATGGGTCCCTCACCACGAGGTACCGATGCGTGGGCGTTAATGCAATGTGTCCATACACTGAATACGGTGTTGAAATTAATCCTGGATGTTTATTTAATTAATTACGTTGAATCATCAAGTAGTATCGCATGCATATCATTTTTACATTCATTTTACTTGATGTTAGCATAAGTCTTGTTGTTATGTTTATTCCAAATATATTACTTAACGACATAAGAAATTTAGAACTTCAGATTTGTGTTTGAGACGATCCTACTGAGTCGTTGTACTCACATTAATTTTAAACCATACAAGTGCCAAGTTGGAATATTTTGAGCAGACGGGCATTTATTATTAGTTACATTAGGTTTAATTTGAAATTTCAATATTAATGTAATAAGTTAAGTTACTTAATTTAATTAGTTGTTTTAGTCATGGATGTATGGACAATGTTGCTTAATTAAGTTTGAAAATTTGTAGTTGTCCTCCTTTATTATATATGCACATAGCCTTGTGGGATTGAGTATTACTTGTATATTAATGATAACATATAAATTGTAGCTCACGTGCTTGGAATTTGGATATTGAGTAACCCTACTCAGGTACCCAAATTTTGAGGCGTGACATAAACCCATCCTCCCACGCCACACATGTGACCGTACGGCCACACGTGCAAATCCCACCTGCCCCTTTTGGTTTCCCACCATCATTATCAAAACCCCTTTCTTCCATTCTCAACTCTAACCCTAAATCTAAATTTCCTAATTTTCCTACTTTTCCAAATTACCCAAACCCTAATTTTCGCCCTAGGTCGTATTAGGTTTTCTATTTTGAAATAGATTATACCCTATGCTAATTGGATGTCCCTACATCTATTAGATCCTAGTTTCTTTTTTATTTAATGATCTTGTGTTACGATGTTGGTAGCTTAGGTCAAAATTACGCATGATTTTCTTTTGATTTTCATGATATTTGTAATGTATATAGCGACATTTGTGTTTTTTGGTTAAATATCTTAATTCGGTTATTTGATCTCACATGTTACTTAGTTCATGCATTGGTCTTGCATCACCATTGGCCAATATGACTCACCAATTCATATCCTAAACCCACACAAGCTTTCCCCTAATGACCTGAAATATCCTGGAGATTAGGGAAACAACCCGACTTCCCTACATCACAGGAAAACAGACAAGGAAACAAACTAATAGAACTTCACACGCTAATAGAAGTCTCTAATTATCATGTGAATGGATTGTTTTGACTGGCCATAAGCCATATGGTTGATGAGGCAGGCCCACAACCCATCTAGGCCCACGACCCACTACAAGGCCTAACATATGCTAATTTTGGACTATTTATTTATAGATTTGGAGCCTAAATATCAAGATTCTGCAATTTATTATTTGTGAAAAATATGGGAGATTATTTAACGATGTGATTGAAGATATGGGGAGATGTGATTGAAGATATAAGGGCTAATTTGAAGATATAATTGAAGATTTGAAGGATTATTTACTAGATTTGCTTTTACTATTATTAAGCTTTTACCATCTTAGGTAGATTAGATTGATTTGAAACAATTATGATTGATTTCAAATCATAATTATTTTCAAGTCAATCTCTTAGTTGGGGATTCTCATTGAAGATTCATTTAGGGGCTATAAAAAGAGTGGTGTGGGAGGTAGGCGTTCCAAGATTTTCTAATTGTGGCCTTTTCTTAAATATTGTAAGAAGTTTGATATCTCCCTCTCTGCTCGAATATTCTTGTGGGTCTACTCTTATCCCTTTTTTAAGGATTCAAGCAAGACCTCATTGATTCGATAACCGGGTTTCACCATTTGGGTATCATAGCAGGTGATCATTGGGGAACTGCCATTTCTACATCATCTCCTAGTGGGCTTCAAAGGGGGTGACACAAGAAGAGTTTGTGCAAGTAATCCAATTGATACATGCACTCACGAACCGGGTAGATCAACTCGCACATGAGGTAGGCAATCTCATTAATCAAGTAGGGGAGCTCCAGCATGGAGGGAATCCAGAGACCGAAGTTGGAGCACGTGGAAATGTATGGGAGGGTTCACACCAAGGTCCTAACCAATAACAAGCCGCCCCAACTCATGAAGACAACAATGATCAAATCTTTTCATTGCTGAGAACCCAGAATTGAAGTAAAAATTCCGAAAACGACAAAGAGATCCATGAGGTCAAAGGAAAAGTTGATATCTGAGGTGATCAATGCATTAACGTTGAACCTAAACTTGAATTCACCAATGGATCAATTAATGGATTAAACGATAGTGGCGGTCACATTAATAGACATGCAATAAACACTCAAATTGAAGAGCTTTTGTGAAAAATGACTGTGACATGAAAAACGAGGCAAATGTTTTAGGATCTATGAAGAAATATAAAGTTACAACAAACAAGTTGGCACCCACAAAGGCGCAAGTGAAAGAGACATCTATAGTGGACTCCAAGGTTGTGATGAGCCGATGCTTAGGGTTGCACCAACAGCTTCCACCAACGAAGAAAATTCATTGTAGAGGTAGTACAAGTCCAAAGGTTGATATTGGTTTCCAACTCGAAGACAAGTTCTTTCAAAGTTAGAGAGAATTGACCAAGGCCCACGGCCAACTATAGGGCCCAACATACGCTAATTTTAGATAGTTTATTTATAAATTTGGGGCCTAAATATCAAGATTTGCAATTTACCATTTGTGAAAAATATGGGGGCTGATTTAGATATGTAATTAAAGTTATGGGAAGATGTGATTGAAGATAAGGGGGCTAATTTAAAGATGTGCTTGAGGATTTGGAGGTTTATTTCCTAGATTTGCTTTTACTATTATTAGGCCTTTACCATCACAGGTAGATTAAATTGATTTGAAATCAATCTCTTAGTTGGGGGATTCTCATTGAAGATTCATTTATGGTCTCTAAAAGGGGGGTTGGTGTAGGAGTTGGGCATTCCATGATTTCCAAAATGTGAGTTTTTCTTAAGTATTGTAAGAAGAAGTTTGATATCGATCAAGTATTTCTCCTACACTACTCAAATATTCTTGTGGGTGTACTTGTCCATTTCTTTGCGATTCGGGTGAAATCTCATTGACTTGATAACCGGGTTGCACCAGTTGGTGTTTGCAGAATACATACAAGCATGATAATTTTAGCACATAAACTAGTACCTAATGGTATCCAATCACACATGTGATCAAGATGGGACTAGTTTGGATCCTCTGATGCATAAATATGACCCTTTTTCACAAGATGCATTGCTTGGATGCATCATTTTCTCAATTACAAACTTCCCAGCTACACTACATGGATTCTTCTAAGCAGGATAAGTATCACGTGTTGGAAGCATCTAAAACCAACACGTATATGCAAAATGCCACAATTCTTGTCTTAGCAAAATCCAGCCTTTTAGACACCTTAACAAGAAAAACCATCTCAATGGACACTTCTTAACAAGAATCTATGAATTATAAATTTTTAAAAATAAAAAATAAAAAAATAAAAAAAGAAAGATAAAAATTTTAAAAATAATAAATAAATGGATTTAAAACATAACATGAGTTAATTGTTTAGATTTTACAGAATCACTTGTAAAAAAGTTTTACTTTTTTTCCCCTTTTGATAGGTAGCCAGGCTCAAACCAAAGACCTCAATGTTGAAACATGCCCTATCTACCACTGGCTTATGAGCTCAAACCCCTCGTACAAAAGACAAAATTATAAAATTATATCATCTTTTAACAACAAAACTTTAGAATTTTACTAGATGTTTAATGTCTTCTTTCTTTGTTTGTGTATTTATTTTTCAAATTAATAATACCACCCATCCTTTCAAATAATAATAATAATACTACCCCCCTCATTTCAAGAGTAAGAGATGGAAGATTTGCAACTGTTGTCGGGTCCTCATATTCTATATTTGAAGAAAGGGGAACTACATGATATTCCCTCAAAATGTAAAAGATTATATGCATTCACCAACTACAATACACGTGGGCATGCGAAAAACATTTCGGGATATGGTATAATAAGCAACTATCCAATCCATTTTGCTTAAATGGCTAAAAGAAGGTGGAGACAAGATAAGAATTAGGTCATGATGTGCTACCCACATACCTCCAATATCTGCTAGTGACAATTTCTCGTGCAAAACTATTCTTGCCACAACAGATGCCAGAATTGGAATTGTAAAGTTCAATACAACAGCATTAGACAATGGTAGGCTTTGGATGCTGAAAAGAACAATTTGCAGAGATTTAATGACTAATAATTACTGAGAGAAAAAAAGGCTACCAAGTATTTAGCACAAACTTTAGAACTTACATGTAGAATAGCATAAAGTCAATAGAAAAACATCATTGAGAGGGAGAGAGAGCATATGCATGATAAGATTCAGAAGGCATGATAAGATTCAATAGTAACTCAGAATGATAAAGTTCACGCATAAACATTATAGAAATTTGTATCCCAATTTTCAATATGGATAGTTTAGTGTACCCTTTCAATGAGTTTAATAAATTCTGTATAGGGAACGTTAAAAGCACACCAGGGAAGAGGTCACTATTTTCAATAGTAACTGAGAATGATAAAACTCATGCATAAAAATTATAGACATTTTTTCACCCAATTTTCAATATGGATAGTTTAGTGTACCCTTTCACTGTGTTTAATAAATTTTGTATTAATAAAAACAAAAAATAGTCTGTTCATGTCTTAAGTTTTTTGCACGCTCCTTGAGTGGTCATTGTATCATGATATTTCATGATACAACAACCTTATTTTTTGTGTAGCTTATAGCTGCATCAAAGTTAGCATTCCCACAATAGTTTGGTTATGATCTTATAAAATGGTTGGTCAAAGTGCTGTCTGTTATGAGCTTATAAAATGGTTGGTCAAAGTACAGAGTTATGAATTTCAAATTCAATCTTTAATTGTTAGAGTTGTTGATGTGTTGTCTTTGCCAACTACTTTCTTGATTCTAATGTTTGGCAGCGAATGACCAATGTACAAAGTTCTTAAACCCCTCCCCTTTCAGGACTATCCATAATGGTATTAGCCTCACAAGGGATGTTCTTCAAAGATGCACCCATGGTTCCAACCATATCCCAAATTTCTCCAAGAGTCCAAGTATATCCACCAAATCCAAGGTTCCACATTCCTTGTAACACAACCATAGCTTACACTTCACTCAAGTATCCCTGATGGCTGGAGAATCCCAATTGGGCCTTACCCATTTCACCTCACACTACACCTCCGACGCTTGTTATACCCAGACTACTGATGCCATCAGGCGCTCCATCACAGGTCTATAGGTGGGTCCCACAATCAGATCAAGTACTGCTCTGATTGTATCTCCAATTGTTAAAAGATACACTTCTATAAAAAGTTTGCTTTCGGGATATTAGCGCTAGTCCAAAGGGCATTTTTCTTAGAGCAAAATCTTATGTAATCCAATGGGCAGTGGCCTCTTTCAATGTAGAGGCTTGTAGTGGGTTGTGCCCCTTTGCTTTCCTTTTTTCATTCTTTTGTATTCTTTCGGCTTTCCCATTCTATTATTAATTAACTGTCATCTCTCAAAAAAAAAAAAAAAAATTTAACCAATAAATTGTCGTCTTTCAAAAAAAAAAGTTTGATTTTCCGAAAAAATTTTGCAACATCTGATTGATCTTAAGATTCTTAGAATACAGGTTATATGAATTATTATCTTCTTTTGGTGATAAACAACCCCACATGTATACGGAGAGAGAAATAGCAATATAACCCATGCAGAAAAAGGAAAGGGAAAAAAAAAATGTGTGGCTCCTACTAGTTGGAAGCACAAATCTTTAGGGGGAGAATCGCAATCCCTACAAGAATCTAAATTGAAATCACAAATCTACAGTTCTGATGGAGTTGTTGGTCAAGTGGAAGGAATCCCGAAACTGAGATCCAAATATATAGACAAAAGATAGATGAAATAAAACTTTTAGTTCTTTTATTCATCAGATTGGAATTCCAAGAAGACTTTCTTTCACTGGTATTGCAAGCCTTTGAAAGTTGTTTAGCAGATACCATAACATTCCTAGTTACCAGTGAATCTTTGAAGTACAAAACTCCCATTCAAGCTCTCCTCCAGTGCAAGTTATATGGTGATTTGCCCATTCAATGAATAACGATTTATCTATTGCTAGAGGGTAAGAAACCTAGACAGCCAGCACTTTATTTCTGCAATCAACTGTTCCAAAAAACAGTTTCCTAGCCCTATGAACAGCATCATGTGTTGCATTTGCAGGTCCAAGGTTCCAGCTTTCCTTTTCTTCTTGCAGTTTTTCTTTTGCTTTCCTCTTCTTCTTGCAGTTTTTCTTTTTCTTTCTAATAAAATTTTGACTAATCATAAATAAATAAATAAACACACGCCTCTACAATAAATGCAAAAAGTCCTCACACACAGACACACACACACACACGTGCAAAAAGTCACAATAAATGCAAAAAGTCCTCAACCTATTATTTTTTTCTATTATTCCCTATATATCCACCTTGATGTCTGTTCGTCTCCCTTCTCTCTTTATGGACACCACAGGCAGACGTGCCTGCTTCCGCACCCACATTTGCACAAACCAACATGCAAGATCCAAGCCTCTCAAAAGGTGGACCAACCATAAGGTTTCATGCGCCAAAAATTAAGCCAATATTCTCATTTAGTGGCCAACATACAAAGAAAATAGATGGACTGTTAATAGGAATTGACAAACACACCATCATACTTGTGCGGCCTATCCCTTCTAATTTGAACCACTCACTATTTTACTTTTAACCACCCTTTTAGGCGGTTCGGATTTCTTGATCAGTGCAATTTTAGACATATGCTCCATCTGCAGTTCAACCCAGAATTTGAGATGGTCTGGATAGTTGTATACTACCGTTTCTTTAGTCGATGAGACTTGCAAGAAGGCAATCACAGCACAACTTGTAGTGTACTTGTACCTTCTTTCATCCTAACATGCCACTTTTGTAGGACATCCTTACAGTGAAAACAGTAGGCTCCATGAAGACCACCTTTCTTAAAGATCAAGTTGATCCACTTATTAGGTAGGCCTTACCTTATCTTGAGTCAGATGTTGGTGCCAGTTGATTCCAACAGTGTGGCCCATTTGATGAGCAAACCCTTACCCACCTGATTTTTGTGGCAGATGATCTTTATGGTGGAGCCTAATGGTTTCATGGTAAGGATGTCCTACACAAGTAGCATATTGGTCTACCAGATACAACAAACTCTCAGTCAGTTTCCACACACACAATGGGCCAGACCCCTACGATGGTTCACCACCATGATTCATCCTTTTTAAGTGTTGCTCTCATGTTTCGATCCAGACCATCTACAATGCAGGCAACGTTGTGGATAAAACATATCATAAACGAATGCCAATTGAGAAATCTTAACTATTGATTTTAGCAATATCAAGTATATGGTTGAAAGTAAAATAGTGCGTGGTTTAAATTCCAACAGAAAAATAATCAGCAACTATAATAGTGTGAATTTTGAGTCATGTTCTATCCAAAGTTTGTGATGCAAGACAACTAATCACTTGCTCTAAAAGCTCGAATTGATAGAGCGTGGCTAAGCAATCCATTTATCTCATGGCACAGGCCCCACATCCCATAGGTTAGGTCCTCAGCCGAACCCCCCTCGTAGGCCCCACATCACACAGGTTCCACCTCACACAAGCCACCCGCCTCTCATGAGCCGCCCACCCCAAGTGTGCCCCTGCATCCCACAGGCCACCCCACTTGAGCCCAATGTGAAAATGCCCCTGCATTAGTTTGCTTAACGATTTCAGTGGTCTAGATTGATGTACGACTATGCCATGTGAATGCTTGAAGAGTCATCGCCATTTCTAAAATGGATGTAAATAATCATAGAAATTGGCTTGTGAAAAAGCATACAACAGGAATTAGAAAATAATAATAATTAATGCCCTTCCCCTTTTTTTTCACACATGTGGGGCGCTCTCCACAACAAAGGGGATTGTTTGCAACAAAAATTAATGAAGCGGTGGTTGGTCTAGAAAGCTCAAGAAAGGGGGCTTTAGGTCATAGACTCATAATCCCTTAAAAAAGGCAAAGAAAATTTATTAGATTTCAATTGTCTAACCCTATGTAACTTGGATGGGTGTGTTTCTTGGTTTTAGGTCTGGCAACAGGCTAGGCCTGGGCTCAGCAAAAGACATTTTTTAGTAGGCCAGCCCGATAGACCCTACACCAACAGTTTAAAAAGTCAGGCCTGAGAACTTTCCAGCCCAACTGCCACCCCTATCCAGTGTTAGACAGGGAGGCAAGTTGGATGTATTGGCTATTGAAAGTCTAACTTGACAGCATGTCCATAAAAATTTTAAAAAAAAACTCTTGTATCTTATTAGCTTAGCATAATGCAACAAATCCCAAAAAACCAATAACTAGTTATAAACCCAAAAGCAACTGTTTATTTGTAGAAAGCATCCAAAACATAGAAGACAATAATCATTTATACAATTATTTTCTATGAGCCATGACCAAGAGCATCAAACACACACAAACACATGTTAGCGCGAAATAATATGAAAAAAGAGCCAATGCCCTTGGTGCATGGGTCCATCCTAGGAAAAGACCACATTATTTTCAAAGATATTTGTCACATTCCCCAAAAATAAGTGCTGGAACCATTATTTCTTTAGAGCAAGGTCAACTGAAACACTATTTGCAAAAGTAAGTTATTCAAAGGATACTATCTAAAAAGCTAAAAATAATAAAAGGCACATCACCTACGGAGACAAGCCATACTGTTTGAGTAAGCAGCACTGACCTATAAATGAAAGTCAACAACGAGAGAAACCCAATTAGGGCTCTTGCAAATATAAGTTTCCAGATATGTGGTGGTCCAAGTATAGGTTGTCCAGTCCTTCTCAACCACACAAATGACAAGATCAAGATAATTGCACATCTTGTAAATACAATTTCAAATATTGGAATTGATCCAACTGTCAATTACAGAAAACAGAATACAAATCAGAGCTTAAAACAACACTTGATTAATATGCAAAAGTACATCATTTGTGCAAGTATTTCGATATAAGTTGCATTAGCCAGACGATACTATAGAATATTAACTTCATTAAACCAGAAACTGGCGGAAAGTACAGAATATTTTGAACTACCTGACAAAACAGAATTTATAGGAGGAATATTAGCTATTACCAAGGTCAATAATTCTTTTGGTGGATAAACAAAATATTTCAGTGTAAGGTGGTTTGAAATTGCATGGAAGATGTAATTCTTAACTGCATGAAGGGAATAGAAACAAATCAAGATGAAGACATTATAAAAGTCCAGTCTTAACTCACTGAAGAGAAAGGATACAATTTCCTGCTGTAGAGATCAAAACAGAACTCCAGAGACACATGAAAAATGCAGGATGAAACACTCTCAAGTTTTATCAACTGGAAGTCCATATTTTATGGCTAAAGAAAAGAAAACATAGACCCAAGTCCAGAATGAATTATACATTAGTACATGATTCCACTTTAACAAAGACGAACCATCAACAACAAGGTAAGCTAGCTTTTCTACCAAGAGTTTGCTTATGATTGACACATGGACCAGCAACAAACTAGAGAGGCTGTGCAGTGTCCTCTGGTATCTGGACAACAGCAACAAAAGCTAGGGACTTACCCTTGAGCCTGTTAAAGGATGGAGGGCTACAGGAGCTTCTGCTTTTTCAAAGAGATACAAGAGGAAATATTCAATTCTTGATTGAAACAATGGCATTTCTCGTTCTCCCAGAAAACATACAGGTGGCCTACCTTCCATTGATCCAGGCCACTTATCTGGTGGGAACCATCCTGAATCAATTAAGCCCAAACTCAGCCTTAAGGGAAAAGCCTACTTATGTGATCAGAGGATTTTTCTTCTCTCACTGTATGTCTACAATGGCCTAAACCATCAGTTTGTAGCCAATTATCAGATAGTTAAGATCATCAGATGGAGGAACCTTTTAAGGCATGACTGATTCATAATTACACCTCCCAGATGAATGGTCCGGTCATCAAGATATGTACCCAGCCTTTATAGTTCACCTCCCAGATGAATGGTCTGGTCATCAAGATGTGCACCCACTCTTCCTAGTTCTTAGACTGTACCAACAACACCGTTCAATTTGATCAAGCATCACAGGATACCTTGGACTATATATGTGGTGTTGTAGTTCCATATATTGGGACAAAGCTGCATTTTACTTTATGATCATGTATTATTTATTTACATTGTTATCAATAAATTTGTCAGTTTACATTCTTGAATTAGTATCTAATGAAAGTGATTAATGGAATAATCATCATAGCATTGTCCCAGCTATTTGGAGTCTGGTATTGGATCCTATTACACCAATCATTGGAAGAGGAATTCTCTTGATTGCATGGCCAGTGATTTATGCCTAGCTGCCCACCTCACATCAACCCTCCACCTTGGCTTGAGCTTGATATAGAGAAGTGCATCGCTTCACACCCCTAAAAATTTGGCCTCTTTGTATGGATGGACCCATCACCCATCATCTAAGCTCCCAATAGGAGATGGAAGGCATGGGACTGAAATGCACATAGCACATCACTTTCTCATCTATCTATCTTGTCCTCCCGGGTGTTCCGTAACAGTAACAGTGGCCATAACGGCCACCACCATTACCTTTACGATACGGGACATAACGGCTGTTACGGCCCTGTAACGGCCGTTACGGTCTCTCTTTTTTATCTGTTTATTTATTGAAAAACCCCCGAAAAACCTGTATCTACCCCGTAGTGTTGATTAAAAAGTATGAAAAATGTGTTTGTCCCATAATAAACTATTACGGGGCTATTATGGCCTTTATAGGGGACGTAATGTGCCATTAACGGCAATTACGGGTCATTTTTTTCCATAACGGCTGTTACAGCCATTACGACCCCGTAACGTGTAACGGTTGCCGGTGTTACCTTTACGTAATGGCCTTTACTGCCCCGTAACGGCCTTTACGACACACCAATCCTGTTGGCACATGGAAGCTTAATTTTGGTGGGTGTTTTGTTAGCAATCCAACTTGTTCCATCACTGGAGGTAACCTTCAGGACTAGAATTGAATTATCATCTTAGCCTCTGGAGCGGCCAATGCATCCCATCCTGCAAAAGCAGAAGCTAAGGCTCTTTTAATCGGCTTGAGTTGTTTTTTTTTTCTAATACCTTCACCAAGCCAATTATAATTGAAGGGGTGCTCCAGAAACATCCCTTACTATGATAGTTGAGAGAAACCAAGATTTATGTTGATGAGTTTTCCATGGTTTTGTGTATGCTTGAAAGATTTAAGCAAGCAATAAGTCAAGTATCTTAAGTCAATCTAACTGATGTCCAAAAGGAAGTATGTTTGTTTGTACAAGTTTCTGACCTGAGAAAAAATCAGAGAAGAGTTGCATAATGCAGTAGATAGAGGAAGATAAGGCCATGCAGAGTAAACCAGAGTATCTACTTCCACTCCATGTCCATGAAAGAAATTGATACAAGGCGATGACCTCCGTCTCAGATTCTTTTGATGTTGGCCCCTACAAATACACAAGATAATTAAACCATGGTGTACGCTCTCTCTCTGATATGAAACTGATACATATATATATATATATATATATATATATATATATATATATATGGGAAAAGGTACTATGCGCTCGACCTCACGAGCCCGTCCCATGAGGTCGAGCTGTGTGGGCCCCACCGTGATGCGTTTCGAACATCTACCCCATCAATCAGATGCACCATTCCATCGTGGGCCTAGGTCTCAAAAATCAAGTCAATCCGTGACTTGTGTGGGCCACACCACATACAGAAGTGGGGAGGGGCCGTGCACCATTAAAACATTCATAATCAGTTTTTTGGGCCCACTGAGATGTGGTTTGCAAATCCAGCCCATCCATTATGTGTGTCCCACTTGGATGAGGGTTCAGACCAAGTTTCAGCAGCATTAAAAACTCAAGTGGGCCCCACCAAGTGCTTTTATATGTTTTAACGGTGTCTTCACATGATTTTAGATGGTATGGCCCACCTGAGTTCCGTATACAGTTGATTTTTGGGATATACCATAATTTAGAGGGGACCCATCAAATGCACGGTGTTGATGGTCGACACGCATCACGGTGGGGCCCACACAGCTCGACCTCACGGGAGCTTACCGTGAGGTCGAGCGCATAGTACCTTGTCCCTATATATATATAGACACACACACACACACACACACGAGCAAAAGCCACAGTTATGGAAGCCACTAGGATAGTGATCATCATAACAAGTCATAAAATGGTGATGGAAATGGGAAATTAGAGCATCCATGAGCGATGTGATGAATGATAAAGAAATAGCATGAGAGGATAGCAATTAGCAATAGCATACCTTTTGGAGGGGCTTCCTTTTGGGATAGGAGACGGAGAAGATGTTAAATTTGGGTTTCTCCACCTCTTTATTTAAGAGCAAGGCAGTTATCTCATTCTCATCACTCACCGAATCCACAGCTGCTGCAGCATCTGTGCCCACCATCTGAATGACGTGTCCTCCTCCATCCCCTTCTCTTATTCCATGCTCCATCAGATCCACGGAATCCATCCCCTTTTCCACCACAACCACAACTTACTATTTGTATGTATGGTAACGTTCGGTAATAGCTACCAGCGATTGAAAGAAACTGAAATCTTTATTGCAGAAACCTCTCTCTAATTCTTCCCGGGAGAGAGAAAGACAACGATCATCTCACCTTTCGAGTTTCCTTGTGTATGGTTTAAGAGTAGACAAAGTCTCCGGCATTTGTCCAGGGGCATCTTTGTTATAAAAGAAATTCGAATTATGTCTTGTACCGGAGAGAGAGAGAGAGAGAGAGAGAGAGAGAGAGAGATTATGTTTTCGGAGTCTGACAGAAGAAGACGCAGACATGGTAGACTAGTTCAAACCTCTAAGATCAAGGGAGCTTGCAATATGTGGGGCCTACATTATGTAACACATGACATCTGACCCGTACATTAGATGTGTCGCCTCACGTTCTCCCCAGGGCCCAAAACTCGGTGGGCCACTGCACATGGGACAAGTTGAGACGGGATGGGGATCCACGGGGGTTTTGTATACGAAATCCAGGCCATCCAGGCCCTTAATCTTGCCTGGTTGAAGGCTCAAAACAAAAAATAGGGTGTTTTGAAAATCATGTGGAATCCGGTGAAGATCAAGGGTGGAATTCTTCTCGCGACTTGTTCCATTTTAGGTGGCCCACCTGAGTGTTTTAAAAAAAAAAAAAAAAAAAACTGATTTGTGGAGGGGCACGTCTAATGGACGGATTGGAAGTGATACATACAGCACGTGGGCCTGACATCTGCCCGGTACCACTGGAGCGCAGCTGAAGACCAAGAGGGCACCTGGGTTGTACTCAAGTGACAAATCGAAACTCGGTTCAGTAGCGCAACAGAGGTGTGTGGATCGTTCCCCTTTTACCGCTGAAATTTGAGTCCCACACATTACGTTACGTTACGCTGTGCGCATGCTTTAGTTCCCACACAGATGCATGGACATTAGATGGGCCCCTTATTTAGATGAGCTGACCACAAAATTAGGTAGGTCGACTAATCAGACAGGCCACATGTGCACATTGAATGAGGATCGCTACTATGGGGACCATCTGGTCAGTTGACTGGGCAATTTTATTTTATTTTTTGGCAAAGTCATGTACACCAAGAGGCCACCAGATGTAGCTGCGATATCCCACATGTTCTCTCTCTCTCTTTTTCTCATTATTATTATTATTGCTTGCAGAGAGCCAAAAGTTAACGAGAATGACGAAATTACTTTGGGGGACGAGATCTGGACTTTCTTTTGGCGCCACCAAGAATTAGGTATGCTTTGATAGATATGTAGCAACTTACAAAAAAGTGTACTTGATTGCACACCAGATATGTACTTATTGCCGTATGATCCATGGGCACTTTATCCATTGCAATGGAGTTTATTCAATAACCCAAACCATTTTATGTGACAGGCTGCTTCTTAGAAGTGGGTATTCAAGGCTTGTAAAATTCTGAGTATTTCCAGCCTTTGATTATACAAAGTTTATGTTGGCCGTCCATTTTCAAAGCAAAAAAAAACCAAATTTCAAATGTTTAAAATAATTCAATTTGAGATGTTTTATTTTCTGTTTATCTATCAAACAAGTTGAAACCCATCATATAAACGGCTTGGATCATTGAAAGATTATCAACATTCCAACACTAAGGTTCCAGCATCTCAAATTGCAAAATGGTCTGATGCATTCAGGCAAACCCCACTTACAAAATGTACATCTGGCATAACTCAAAGTGAATCCATCCGAAATGTGAGACCCATGGTAGGTAGGTCATTGTCCAACAGTCAGATTGATTGAACAACTAAAACCTCAGATGATTTGTTCGTTGAATTTGGTCGCTGTCCATTGAAGGTCCCTCAATTAGCTAATTAGGAAATGAAATTAACGGTTATGGATGGTTTAAGTTACCCATATACCAGAATGTGCAATTTCTTAGTGCCAAACGTCACACTGAGCCTTAAAATTTCTTTTTTTTAAAAAAAAAAAAGCCAATGATTCTTGGCACAAGGCCAATCCATCATAGGATCCAACAGATGAACGGTTCAGATTCATACCCGTGTGCCATGGGCATCAAGATTTGAGTGCCCAACAAATAATTGGATATCACCTGCCAGGATCCTTTTAATTTATTTTCAGTGTTTTTATATATTTTAAAGGAGTTACGGACACGCTGGCAAAGATGACAGTCCGCCGCCACGCACACAGATACAGCGCATGATCAAACTGAAAGTCAATCTAAACAATCCAAATCTGGGCAGATCAGGGATCGAACATAGCACAAAGTTCACACGGAAACAGAATCCTAACAGCCCAATTGGCTGTCATCAAACGGACAGTTACACTGGAAATAAAAAATAAAAAAATCTGACAAGTCCTATTCAACAAATCCATTTCCATACCCAATTAATCTGGTATTAGGGACATGATTTACCTACAGTGGGGCCTCTGATTTGGGCTTATTCAAATTGGTAGACCATGACCTGCCACAGTATCAGTACTGCTTTATGTTATAATCTTTGGAAAGGATCTAATATAGCTAGTTGTACCACTGGCTTACAATACAACTAGCTACTTTGGACACATGGGACAGTCCCACCATCAATTTGGGCCGTCCAATCATTACGGCTGGCCCCTGGAAAGTGAGGATGAAAGATCACAGTAATTGGACAAGCCCATCCATCCAATCAAATGCAGTGGCAAAATGAATGGCTAAGATGGAATTGACCGAACCTACAATAAGTTCCCATGCTTGCACCATATTTTGTGTTGTATTAGGAATAATCCACCCTTAAAATTTTTAGTTAAATAGACGGGTAAAAGTGTTGTAGACTGTACATTCCCAACATACGGATATATTATAGTACATGGCCTGTGAATTCCAAGTTTATAAGCACAACCAACGTGCACTGGATACCAGTTTATCACACATTTCTCCAGTAACACATGTCAATGTAATCAGGGGCCATGGTATTATTTAATGGTATTGGACCTAGTAGATAAAAGGCTGTATCGACTGAATTAAATAAATAAATAAACCATCTCCATATTATTGCTAAAATTCTTTAAAATGCGGGGATCCTAAATATGTCTTTTTTTTTCAAGACAAGAATTTGACAATGTAATGGCCATTCTTTGGTAAGAACAATGTTGGTCAAGCGATGTCAGCTTGACCTGTTGAAAGTCAATCAAATAGCTCTAATAAAACACAAATCAAGCATAACCTGGTGGTTTAGGGCTTGATTCATATAAATACTACAAAAAATGGAAATTTGAAGAAACAAAAATGATGGCTCAACTCTTCTTCCGATATTTTTCAAAACAGTTCATCAAATCCCACTCAAATTTTGTGATTGATCCTCACAATAGGCCTAGATCTAGTTTAAAGTTAGTTTTCAGCTTCCTTTATTTATTTATTTAAATAAAATTAAAATTTTATTTTAAAAAAAAAAAAAAAAAGAAGCTTCCTTTTGGGTTGAAATGAACCAAAAAGTGAGGGGAAAAAATCAAAGAACGCTGAAAATAGAAACTTTCATAATGGACCATTTATGGTTGTATATGGCCTGTAACAGCCATATTGGCCATGTAACGATACCAACACAGATCATAAGGTGACTAACGATGCCAGTACAGCCCATGTTTTTCATAACAGACCAATGCACCCCCTATACCATAACAAGAGTGACCATTTTCTTTAACACAACAGTGGATATGTTGTAGAACATAACCATTTTTTAATACCATGTTCAAGGCCCCAATCTCAGGACGGCTGGTCTTATTTCAGTGGCTGTAAGACACTTGAATCCTGATGCATTTGAGAATTTAAGCATTACTGTCAATTTTCATCCCAATAATTGGTGCCTGTAGCTCTAATAAGAAATGTCACATGAAACTGCTGGCTGTTAGTTTATTGTCAATCATCCTCTCCAAGGCCTAAAATGGACACTTCAAAGCATCTCAATACCTTCATAGCTCCAGCATGCCTCAGTATGTCACAAGCATGGAATTCCATTTCACTTAAAGTAAACTTGCTCTATAAAATTAAATAAAAAAAGTAAATTAAAGAAATGACTATATTCTACATTCTTCGATAAATGCTGGTTTACTCACCTTTAGTTGGAAAATCAGGGTATAAGTTCATTTCTATTTCTTCCAGAGAACGCCCTTTTGTTTCAACTACAAAATACTTAGCAAATAATGCTGACAGAACAGAAACCCCACCAAAGCTTGCGTAGACAGCACTGATTCCAAATCTATCCACCAGTTCCAGGAAAAACAGCCCCACCAAAAAATTGCAAACCTGAGATGAAGTAGGGTGCATATGAAAACAGAATTCAGGCTCTGCATGGATGTCAACAGACAACTGAATGCAAGAGCAGTAATACGAGCATTTTGACAGCATCTGCAGATGACACCATATATGGAAAACAAAGACTTGAAAAAAGAAATTAATGCTGCAATCTCAAAATAAAAATCCGATCGAGTTTGACAAAACCATTGCCTGCCCATGAATTTACTCCACAACATGCTGAGGAACTACGCCAGATCCATGTCAATAACTACAAATGGGGACATGGCAAAACCTCGGGTTCGGCTTGCCAACAAAGCATCATGGTTTTCGTTTTTTTTTAAGGGCGCGTTTGCATTGTAAGTTATATTAGATAAGCTAATTATGCCTTAAGTTGCTTATCTTGGTTTCTACCTATTAAGTAAATATGCTTGTTTGGTAAACAACATGCTTGTCAGTGAAAAAAAAAAAGTAGAAAAGCATGTTTTGTTTCCAACATCATAAAAGTATTTGTTTGGTCCACCCTCATAATCACTGTCCATCATGTGGAGCCAACCTTTGATGTGGATTGTTCATTGTGTGAGCCCCAGCTTTGATGTGGGTACTCCATCATGCAGGGCCCTACCTTAGATGTGAACCATCCATCATTAGGGGCCAACCTTTAATGTGCATTGTCCATTATGTACGGCACACCCTTGAGGTTGGTCATCCATCATGCAAGGCCCACCATCAATGCTATTGTCCACCATGTGGGGTTCACCTTCAATATCCATTGCCCACCCTGTGGACCGTCCATCATGTTGGCCCCAATACTGATGTGGGCCGTCCATCATCTGATGTCAGGCTTGGATGCAGGCCACTCATTGTTAGGGCCGACCCTTGCTGTAGATTGTCCATTATGTGGGACCCACCTTGATGTGGGTCATCCATCCCGTGAAGCCCACTTTTGATGTAGACCATCCATGATGTGAGCCTCACCTTCAATTTGAATTGTCCATCATGTGGAGCCCACCTTCAATGTAGGTGGTCCATCATGCGGGGCTTGCCTTAGATGTAGGTCATTCATCATTAAGGGCAAACCTTCGATGTGGACCGTCCATTATTTGGGGCCCACCTTAATGTGGGTCATCCATCATGTGGGCCCCACTTCAATGTCCACAGCCCATCATGCGGAGCCCACCGTTGATGTGGACCATCCATCATGTAGGCCCCACCTTTGAAGTAGGTTGTCCATTTACCAGCCCGCTTTAGATGGGAGCTATTTATCATTAGGGGCTGACCTTTAATGTGGATCATCCATTATGTCGGCCCACATTAATATGGCTTCATCCATCATGTGGGGCCCACCTTTGATGTGGACTGTCCACCATGCAGGCCCCACCTTAGATGGGAACAATCCATCATGTAGGGCCTCCTTTGATAAGGACCGTGAGAGAGAGCCTCCTTTGACGTGGACCGTCACTGAGAGAGAAGAAGAAAAGTAACAAGTCAAAAACTATCAAGAAAAAAATATATATTGAAATAAGTAGATTTTAGCATTAAGTTACTTTTATAACGATGCTTACCAAACTAACCTAAGTGAAAAAAGTAACTTAATGACTTAAAATAAGTTAAAAAGTAGCTTATTTGGTGGTATCCAAACAGGCCCTAAATGAGGAAATTTATTACGACGGACAAAATAACAGAGACTGCTGAAAACAAGTGACCTTTAATCACTGCCTCAAAAGCCAGGCAATCAAGCTTCACAAATACAAATACAAATACTGGAACTGGAAATGGAACTGAAGAGAGCTTATGATATGAGAGAAGCCACCATGGTCCACAACCAGTTGAATGGAAGGATGAGCAAGCAATCGCTTCCCTCAAAGAAAGAGGAAGAAGAAACGTTGCCCATCACTTGGTGCACAACTAATCTCAGTCATCCATATCCCCCGACCAATCCCGCATAAGATCAACTAAAACCCAAGAAATCATGACCCAAGTGAAAAAGAGAAAAAGGAACCCAGCTCCAGCAATGAAAGGTTGTCACATTGTCCTGGTTTGAGGGATTTGAACAGTTCACAATATGATTTGTACAGTATATGAGATTTACAATTATATGACAAGATGACTACGTGTGAAATGACTATTTTTTTCCTTTTTTTTTTAATCTATATACATGAGAAAACGATGATGTAATATGCAATTGGAAGTTTTGAACATCGCAATAACCCCCATCAAATTATTTGAAAAATAGTCTGTCATAGCAGGCCTAAAAAGCTTCTCTAGACAAATATGTATAAAAGGGTGAGTTGCATTATATTTTATAGTGGCACTACCATCTGCTCAGTTGCATCAGTACATACCCAATGAACTGAGAAACTGAAGCCCATGATTTTTGCACGGGTTCTGGCGCTGCTTAGCTCTGGTATAATAAGACCAGTTACTGGCCCAGCACCTACGGCAAAGGTGAAGATGTACCTACATGCCAAAGATGCAACAATACTCAAATTTCCCAAATATGCTGTTGTTGAAAGAACCAAAATGATACACTTTAGCAGCACAATAATGATGTTTCATTTCAAAATTTATGTTTGCAGTAATGCCTGGGTACTAATTCTATTATTTTAACCTTTTTGGTAGATCTATTAGGCCAACCCCAATTAATTGGTATAAGGCTTAGATGATACTGATGATAGATCTATTAGGCTCAGATGAAAAGTTCATCTCCAAATATTGGCTGTTAATCACACAAGCATTTGACATTGAAGGGCACATACAAAATTCAAGAAAGCATATTCCTGTGTGAGTGTTTGCAGTCCCAAGAATTATCACAGATATCCAATCAGTGGTCATAGTGAAGTTGTTTGAGTATATTAAAAACTAGAAACTGGGAGTTCATTTGTCCAAAGCATTGAAGTGGGCCTCACAATATGTCCAAATCATAGCATTGGACGAGCGACCTGTTCAGTCAGTGATCTAGGCCCCAAAATCTGTCCAGAGTTTTATGTGCCCCTGAGGATAGTTTGATTGATCTGTGGGCCCCATATTGTAGCCCAATTACGAGGGCATATATGGTGTCTGATGAAGGTTAATTTTAGTTAGTGACCTGTCGGGTAAGTTTCATGTTAATATTTTCATCACTTATATTGTGGGCTACTTTTTAAATGAGCACATGATTACCGGGGATATTTTATGGAAGGGTTATATGGCATGAGTAATGGTGCGAGTTACGACCAATTTATGAAAGGGTTATATTGTTGTGATAGGATTTAGGGGTTTTTCTTATCCCTTTCAATACTATATTCAAATAGATGGTCAGGATTAGACCTAATGAATGATAAGATTACATAAGGGTGTCTTTTAATCTGGGTAAAACATATGCACACATGCATAGGCTCTTTTATGAATCAATGATAAATGGAATTTCTGTTTACCCTTCACTTAAATCCGCAATGGGTTTTCCTAGCGGTGTGGCACTCCTTTGCTAGAAGGATAACTCTTTTAGATCATGTGGGAGACTCCACATAGCCATGATTTAGAAGGTGTTAAGAGTACACAATCTTGGATTTATGTGCATTGCAATACATTTAAGTATGCATTTAAGCATGAGAGTATAAATATATTCAGTTGTCCTTTAGTGCACCATATCCTTAGAGATAATGGTGTATAGGTTTAGATTTCATTTGCATTTGTTTCAAGCTTATTAGCTGTAACAAATGGTCTATGAATAAGAGCTAGTAGGGGTAGAGAGATGTGAAGAAAACTATTCCCTTCTCCTCTTCTCTCTTTTTTGTTCTCATTGTCTTTCAACACGTAGTCTCTTGAGCTTAACATGGTATTAAAGCCATGACATGTTTCTTCTTTCCAATCTCTACTATTTTTCCTTCACCCTTTTTTCCTTTCTTACCACCCTGTCACGAAGTTTTGAAGGGATCTTAAAGGCCTCCCTAGATCTGTTCGAAATTAAAAAGGGTGCGTCATGTATTGGCAACCATAAGAAGTGTTGCTGGATTGTCTACCACTGGAAGTGTTGCCAGAATATCATTCAACTGCCGAAGTGAAGTGTTGTCGGAATGTCCTCCAGCCACCGAAAGTGTTGCAGCACAAAACACCAGCCACTGAAAGAGTGATCAGGTCTTTAGCAGCCACTGTAAATGCCCCTGACTCACAAACCCAGCCACCAGAAGTGCCACAAATCAACCCCACCACCGCAGTCATTGAAAGTGAACTCAAACTCTCTGTCAATCTTCAAAATCATTGACAAGCTTAACATGTATGATATACGCACTCTAACTCGAGGGGTAGTGCTAGAGTACACAATCTTCAGTATATGTATGTTGCAGTATATTTCAATGTAAGAAAATACATATATTCAATTGTCTCATGGTACAACATATCCTTAGAGATAATGGTGTATCTTTTATATTTCATTTGTATTTATTTTAAGGTTATCAGTTGTAACGAATGGTTTATGAATAAGAAATAGTAGCGGAAGAGAGATATGAAGAAAAATAATGCTTATTAGTTGTAACTTGTAACAAATTATGGAAAACATAAAGAAGAAAAAAGAATGAAATTTTTTTACGTCCCTCTCCCTTTACTAGCTCTTATCTAAGACCATTTGCTACCACCAATAATCTCAAAATAAATGCAAATGAAATCCAAAGGACACACCATTATTTCCAAGGATATAGTGCTCCATAGGACAACCTAATATATGTGTACTCTCACATTGAATATGTGTATAGCAAGCCAACAACACCACAGGCAATTGAACATGTATAATCTCACACTCAAATGTATTGCAAAGTATGTACATCGAACATTGTGTACTCAAACAAAGAGAATTTTGATCATTTGCCCTTTTTTCTTCTTCCATTCCCCATCCTTCAACCTATATAAATCATACTCATCTACATTTATAGCTCCCTCTGCATTAGTCCTAACTCCTACATCGATTTTGTCTTAGAGAAAGCTGGGCATTTGCGATATATATGCTCTAACTTGAGTAGGAGTGTTAGAGTTGTTACATATTGAAACATGAGACTTCAGTACTTTTATATTGTACCCATTGTTAAAAGTATTCTTGATATTATCAAAATATCCCTGATATTATCCGTATCTCCAGCCCGGCAATACCGAAGTAGTGATACTGATGGGGACATCACACGTATGCCCCCCTACACATGTACGCAAGGAGGAGGAGGGTCCCACCATCGATCTGGATCGATGACGACGTCTAGGGAGGGCCTCCTAGTTAGAGGACTGCGTTTTGGTTCGTTAGAGTGGACCCGATAGTCATGTGAATTCCGTCATGGGTTCTCATGATCGTGGCCCACTATTCTAATTAATCTAGTACTTCGGGTTTTGCTTATTATTGTTATTAGGAATATCATGAACAGTTTAGATTGCTTTGATTAGTTGTTATTTTTTATTACTTCGTCTCCAAGTAATAGATTGCGCACATGACAAGAGTTTTGGAGTATAGGGTTTTATTATAAATAGGCACCCCTTGTAGTCTTTTTTCTCATTGAACATTAATAAAATTTCTGCATTTTTCTGCTCCTCTAAATTTCTGAGTTGTGGAGATTCAATTGGGTGTGAAACCCTCCTTTACTCGAAGGGCTGACTACCGTGATGCGAAGCCACACCTATTCCGATTCGCCCCCACTTTTTACCATCCATATTTCTCTTCTCCTACAATCATCTACGCTTCAAATTCATCCTCTATTGCAACCGTTTTTCTCTCTACAGCAAATTTTCAGAATCTGGCCCTACAGGATCGCTGAAACTTCGGCGAAGCACCACGCACAAACCGTGTATCAGATCAGGCTGAAATTTGGAGGTTTTGTGGCCCACCCCTGGTTGTCTAGGGCCAAGCTGGCCATTTTTCGATTTGTGGGCCCGACACACATGCGGGACACCTCCAGCGCACGTGCATCTGCGCCTTCACCGTTGTCCACGCATGTGACGCTTCTCTGGTTCGTCTCTCTCTTCTCTTTCACCTCTCTTTCACCCTAAATCACTAACCCTAGCCCTAAATTACTCAAATCCCCAATTTTATGCCCTTTCTTCAACCTTAAGGTTTCCCGAATTGAAATTTGTGAACCCCTTGGATTGGAGAATTATTTTTGTGCATGTGTGGATGAATTTACCCTCCTTTTATTATTGTTTGGTCTATAATTTTGATTGATCCAACCCTAGCTTGTGTAGGCCTAGGCCTTGTTTCTGAACTAACGTGATCTAAAGCCTGAAAATCTTGCACATCATATTTGAATTTCATGTCCTGCATCAAATTTGGTATCAGAGAACAAGGTTTTTATAGGGGAATGCATTACATGTTTAGGGTTTAGGTTATTTGTGTCCATTATGCATTAAGTATCATCATATAGAGTTGTTTAGAGGTCCATAATTTCTGATATAAATTGCTGAATTTTCTACTATTAGAAAATCTGCATCTCTTTGTTGGATTTTTTGTTGACAAATTTTTTGCACAGATAGGTTGCTGGAAATTGAGTAGTATTGTGTCATTTTCTTCATATAGAGTCTTATAGGAGCATTTAGTCCTATCATTATGACCCAGATGCGTAACTCCTCAAGGGAATTAGAGTAGATGCCCCTACGTTTCATGCTCACTTGGACCCTAAAGCCTTTTTAGACTGGCTGGCGGATATGGACTACTATTTTGAGTGGTATGACATGTCGGATGCTCGTGGAGTCCGATTCGCCAGGATGAAGCTTGTGGGCCAAGCAAAGAGGTTTTAGGCTACTGTAGAGCGAAAGAAAGAAAGAGCAAGGGAGTGCCCAATAGTCCATTGGGGAGAAATGAAAGAAACACTAAGGAGAAGTACCACCCTTTCTCTTATCGCTTACGGTTGATTGAGGAATGGCAGTCTCTTCAACAAAGTTCCATGAGTGTGGCGGAATACATTGAGAAGTTCGAAGAGTACTTGACTAGGTGTGAAGTTGATGAGGATCCCGTACTCACCCTTGCTCGATTTAAAACGGGCCTCCGTACTGACATTGGGAGAGAATGCTCGCCAAAGACAGACATTATTGAACAGTTGTATCAAGTAGTGTTAGAGGTCGAGCAATATCTCAAAACACATGTGGGAAGGTGGTTTGATTTTCATGATTCTAGTACTAAGGTCAACCCTTCTGGGGCTAAGCCTAGCACTGGATACCAAGACAAACCTTCCAGCAGTTTTCAGTCCAGGCCCAAAGATGATAAGAGTAAAGAGGTTATCGGGTCTAGCTCACGTAAGAGTGGAGCAACTAGGTGTTTTAGGTGTCAAGGGTTTGGTCACTTTGCCCACCGGTGTGGCATAAGAGAGGGCACCAAGGTGTTCCTTATTGATGGGCAAGTAAGAATAGTGCTCCCAAAAAGTGACAGTGAGGAGGAAGAATATGAACCAGTACTAATTTCGACCAACCTTGGCTAGGTATTTGAGATAAAAACACATTATATTACAGATTTTTTTGAATCAAAGCTCGGTGGGCCATTTTTCAGAAAGTCAAAAATAAGTATTTATACTTTTTTTAATATGTTTTTCTGTTTTAATCATGTCATATGATGTGTTAATCATAGTAGAACATGTTAATGTGCATTTTACAGATTTGGGGTGCCATTTAATAATTTTTTAATATTTTTTCTATTTACGCATGAATTTTGGCCCCTTTTTTAAAATTCGAAAAATCAATTTTTAATGGTTGTTTTGCTGTTTTAATCATGCTATTTGATGTGTTAATCATAGTAGAACATGTTAATGTGCATTTTACAGATTTGGGGTGTATTTACGCATTTATTTTGGCCCTTTTTTGAAAATTCGAAAAATCATTTTTTAATGATTCTTTTGCTGTTTTAATGATGTCATGTGATGTGTTAATCATAGTAGAACATGTTAATGTGCATTTTACAGATTTGGAGTGCCATTTTATATATTTTTATATTTTTTTCTATTTACGCATTTATTTTGGCCCTTTTTTGAAAATTCGAAAAATCATTTTTAATGATTCTTTTGCTGTTTTAATGATGCCATATGATGTGTTAATCATAGTAGAACATGTTAATATGCATTTTACAGATTTGGGGTGCCATTTTATATTTTTTTCTATTTACGCATTTATCTCGGCCCTTTTTTTAATGATTCTTTTGCTGTTTTAATGATGTCATATGATGTGTTAATCATAGTAGAACATGTTAATGTGCATTTTACATATTTGGGGTGCCATTTTATATTTTTTTCTATTTACGCATTTATTTCTACCCTTTTTTTGAAAATTCGAAAATCATTTTTTAACGATTCTTTTGCTGTTTTAATGATGTCATATGATGTGTTAATCATAGTAGAACATGTTAATGTGCATTTTACATATTTGGGGTGTCATTTTATATTTTATATTTTTATTTTTTTCTTATTTACACATGAATTTTGGCCCTAAAAAATAATTGCAAACACCTAAATGTAAGATATTTTCATATTACATTCATTCTAATATATCTATCATTGATAGTAGATAATTAAAAAATTAAATATATGAATTTTGTAGTCAAATTCAGGTTATCAGACGGTCCGTTACAACTTCTCACCAAAGAGTGGACCATTACACTACCATAAATATGTTCCAATTTATAAATGAATGCATATTTGGAATGCTTAGAATATTCCAGATTTAATCTATATTTTTGCCGTTACGCCCCCGTATCACCGTTACGCCGCCGTATCCGTATCGGTTTTGGAGGTCACCGTTACGCCAACCAATACCGATACGGGACACCTTGCTACGTCATGGTCCGCATTAGGCTTGAACGATGAGGGAACGCAAGAGTCTGCGACTCTTGCAGTTGTGCATTGTGCCTTTACACAAGCAAATAATACCGATAGTTGGCCCCGTTGTTTTGTTCCTATTCAGTTTGGGTTATACAAAGCCACATTTTAGTGTAATGTTGTTCCTAGGAAGCCTATCGATCTTGTCCCTATGTCACTATCACATAGGCCATCAGAGTCTGCAGAGTCCCTTGTGCATCACATTCATTCATGGCATCAAGAAATCAAGCAGAAGATCATGACTAGTGACGAACATTACACGCTTTCTGCAGACCAACATAAACATTTCAAGGAATTCAATGTAAGGGACTGTGATGATCCGCATCAGACCAGAGTGGTACCCTCAGGGAGCCGTTCGTAAATTACACACGCGTAGCGGTGGACCATTCAAAATTATAAAACGAGACGGTCTCAATGCGTATGTGGTAGATCTTCCACCCTCCATGGGAATTAGTTCCACATTCAATGTGGAGGATCTAATTGTATTTTAAGGGGCCACTGATGCATTGTCCAGCCTTTCGCCTAACCATCCTAATTCCACGGACTTTTTCCTTAATCCATGGCCCTTTCCCGACCCATCTTCCCAGCCTCTACCTCTCATACCTACCCTTTCTGACCCATCGTCCAAGTCTCTACCTCTCATACCTACCCTTCCCGACCCATTTTCACAGCCTCTACCTCTTATACCTACCCTTCCCACACCCAGAGAGGAGATAGAGGATATTCTGGACCATCAAATATTATCTACGTCGGACGGCAGGTTTCAGAAGTACCTGGTTAAGTAGCGGTCATACCCAGCTTCAAACAGTATGCGGCTCACTAAGGAGGAGCTTCAGAGACTTCATCCTGACATCTTGGAGCGGTTTAAGAGTTTTGTTTCGCCAGTGGCGAAATCTTCGCAGCCGGGGAGAGTTGATGAGGACATCACGCGCATACGCACGCCCCCCTATGCGCGTACGCGAGGAGGGCCCCACCATCGATCTGGATCGATGACGACGTTCAGAGAGGGCCTCCTAATTAGAGGACTACATTTTGGTTCGTTGTAGTGGACCTGATAGTCATGTGAATCCCACCATGGGTTCTCATGATCGTCGCCCACTATTCTAATTAATCTAGTACTTTGCTTATTATTGTTATTAGGAATATCATGAACAGTTTAGATTACTTTGATTAGTTGTTATTTTTTATTACTTCGTCTCCAAGTAATAGATTGCGCACATGACGCGAGTTTTGGGGTATAGGGTTTTATTATAAATAGGCACCCCTTGTAGTCTTTTTTCTCATTGAACATTAATAAAATTTCTACATTTTTCTGCTTTTCTAAATTTCTGAGTTGTGGAGATTCAATTGGGTGTGAAACCCTCCCTTACTCGAAGGGCTGACTACCGTGGTGCGAAGCCACACCTATCCCGATTCACCCCCGCCTTCTACCATCCATATTTCTCCTCCTACAATCATCCACGCTTCAAATTCATCCTCTATTGCAGTCGTTTTTCTCTTTACAGCAGATTTCCAAAATCTGGCCCTGCAGAAGGGCTGAAACTTCGGCAGAGCACCACGCACTGACCATGCATCGGATCAAGCTAAAATTTGGAAGTTTTGTGGCCCACCCCTGGCCGACCAGGGCCAAGCTGGCCATTTTTTTATTTGTGGGCCCCACACACGTGCCGGACACCTCTAGCACACGTGCGTTTGGGCCTTCACCGTTGTCCATCCGTGTGGCACTTCTCTAGGTCGTCTCTCTCTTCTCTTTCACCCCTCTTTCACCCCAAATCCCTAACCCTAAATTACTCAAATCCCCAATTTTATGCCCTTTCTTCAACCTTAGGGTTCCCTGAATTGAAATCTGTGAACCCTTTGAATTAGGGAATTATTTCTATGCATGTGTGGATGAATTTTCCCTCCTTTTATTATTGTTTGGTCTATAATTTTGATTGATCCAACCCTAGCTTGTGTAGGCCTGGGCCTGCATAGATTCCCCTTGATTGAATGCTTGAACTTTTGTGTGGGATATGGAATTTTGTGTAATTGTTTCTAAACTAACGTGATCTAAAGCCTGAAAATCTTGCACATCATATTTGAATTTCATGTCCTGCATCAGATACTAATAATACTGGTAGTATCAGAAATTCTAGGTATAGGCAATGTATTGTTAAATATCGCCAATGTATTGATATCAACAATATTTTTTATCGTGTAAATTCCAGGTGTTACTTGTATTGCCAATGTATCGCCAATATTTTCGATTGTGTAAATTTTCGGTGTCGCTTACATTGCAAGTGGATTGGAGATATTTCAATAATATTGCCAAAAATCTATTTATTGAAAAAGTTTCCATTTCAAAAAAAAAAAAAAAATTAGATGCATGGTTGCATGTAGTGTTCAATTTTGTCGACGGTAATATCGTGATATTATCATTATTGCAATGTGAGCTATATCAAGACCACAATCTTTCATTTCCTTTCTAGTTGTTGACAATTTCTCAGCAAAATATTGTGTTGTCGATATTTTGAAATATCAATGGATATTTTGATAGAAGGTAGGATGGATAGATGAGATGGTTAGACTAATTTCTTACGACAAAACATTGCTTTAACGCCCCCATTAAATGGAAACTTATTATGTATGCATTCTTTTTACATTTTTTTTAATTCCTAAATATGTAAATATGTGTATTTTAGCATCTTCTAAAGTTTCACTGAAAATTTGCACCATTTCCCTATGTTTACCCAATATTTCCCCGCATTTCCGGTTATCGGCGATGTTATCTGCAATATCGATATTGTTTCCGCATCCCTGACCAACGAAACTTATAGCGATACCGATACGAACACTGACTGTACCATATTATTTTGTTATGTTTAGGGCTAAGCTATAAATAAGTTGATTTGAGAGAGAAGAATCAAGATCTCTCCTTTTCCTATATTTTCTTCTCTTATACCGTTGATTTTTTTCTCTTATACCGTTGATTTGACAGATCCTAATGAGGTGGAATTTAGAGATCTTTGACATGCTCTCTCTCTCTCTCTCTCTCTCTCTCTCTCTCTCTCCCTATTAGAATCCCAGTAACACCTTAACTAGGCTTTGACATGCTCTCTCAGTGCTACAACCCTTATAGCCCAAATGCTACGCAAAAGACTTGACTTGTATGCATGATTGTCCATGTTAGATACAATTCAACAGAGGTATCTATTTGAATCCCCACATTGTCCTGCACAAACTACTTGAGCAATATAACAAGAAGAATGACAACAGATGCTTTCCTGAGACACAACATGAGATAATATTTCATCAAAAATACTGCAAAGACAATGAAGAACACATACACGAGGGTTCCAAGTACTGGTAGGAAGTGACTTAGCTGTTCATCTAATGGAGAACTAATAGAATATGTTATAAGAAACATTGAAGCCGCCTGCACAAACACAGATTAAATCAGTATCATAAGCTAAGTTTGTATCACTATCTTAATGAAATCATTGTACTTGTACAGGTTAGAAGCATGTATAAGCACATAACCATGTATGTCCCTAATAAATGTGGATTTTATACACTTTGCATCTCCAAAGCCACATAAGGAGCATGCTAAAAGTTTCCCTCACTTAAAGGACCGCATATCTCTAGTTTATGAATCAACAGGTGAATACTTGCAGGGTATTTTAAGAGAATATGGGAATTCTACCACATGCAGCCTGCATGCAGTGGGTGTGTTTGAATGCGTGAATGATTCTTGCATGTTGGTGTTGTTAAGGTAGGCATATGGGGTATGGCATTTTGTCTTTTTCCCCATGTTAGGAGGGTATTTTGTTCTTCTTCTTCTCCTTCTCCCTTCACTTTTTTCAATTTCCTATCTGTAACCATACAGGTGTCACCGTGTGCATGTTATTGTATAAATGATAGTTACATACATGAGAGGATATTGGTGATTATGAGCAAAAATGAATAAAATTGGCTTTTATCTGATTCTGAAATACTATATACTATTATAGAATTGTAAAGAGCTTAGATTAGTTGGGAGCATGATTGGTTGATATGTGGATGTAGCAGTAATAATTTTCTAGAATAAGAACAAATTTCCTCATTCAAATAAAACTTACAAAGTGAAGTTTTGTTCCTTTCATAGATGGCATCGACTGCTCTAGATGAAGGAATAGAGATAAGATTCTGAAATTCCTGAAATCCAGGAATTGATCGGATGCTGATATTGTAAAAATGATATTCATATTTACTTTTGTGATCTTTATCAGAAAGACTTGACACCAGCTAAATTTCATCTTTTCAAACCATGTTCTATTTTCGTTCGCTACATCATGTGAAATCAAGTGAATTTATTCTTCATCATCTTAGTTTTTCTCCAGCAATTTGGGATTGTCTCTTAAATGGTAGATTGGTAAAGCTTTACAGTAACACCCAACATTGACCCTTGGCCCAAAAATTACATGCACGCTCCAAAGGCCGAGCACAAAGTAAAGTCAAGGAGGAGCAGTTGCCAATAAGCATGAAGCAACGATGTATGAAAAGTCATGCTCGTGTGGTTGGCTGGACAACATAGCAGGGAACCCACCTATACATGATTACCAATACAACTCACAAGCCAACACAATCAAGCCCTATGCTACACCTTAGCACAACAATTGTGCGCTACATGCAAAGGGGAAGTTGCAACTTGCAAACAATTTATGCTGGTGCATGCAATGCTAGACTAGCCTTCTGAGCATGAAGATCTAATGAATTTTTATTTTAAACACCCTAGTTGTATGATTCTTTATGGCATTCCTTTTATCTAAATATCTAACAAGATTTTTTAATGAGTTAAAAAAAGAACATGTTACAAGTGGATACAATAAAACTGCATCCATAAAGTATCCAAAAGTATCTAGGGCACCATAACCTAGTATCATACCAAGTCAATACCCATAGAGAGAAGATGAAAGTATCCATATTCTTCAAATGCAATTAAGCTTATCCTATTCCTATCAGAACTCATATCTTTCACACAAATAATATAATAGCCTATTGATGCCTTTGTGTGATTCTTGTGCTTAACTTGGAGGTGCCTATGCTTGGGCGGATCCTCCCCATCAGCCGGCTGCGCCATCTATATTGTGCGTAGAAAATTTTAAGTGCACAAGCTTAGCGTCATACAGCACTGTATAAAGGCGCCATACACTTAGATCTAGATAATGAGTTCCAATATAGCAATTGTCTATAGATGAGATCTCTAAACCAAGAGGCATGAGTCCCTTAACGCCTTTGCACATCACATGAGTCCAATTCTTCATCATTGATATTATTCTTTTAGTTTGATCAGTTTTCCCCACTGGTTAGATTCTTTCATAGTGGTGCAAAAATGCCAAAATACTGTACAAACTCTAATAGTTTACATCTGCAATGAACATGAGACTATCAATTTTTAGTAGCTCTCCAATAAAGAATTTCTCCAATGATTTAAGTTCTAAATTTATTGGTTCAAAAAGGTATTAGACTTCCGTTGACATTTGAACTCTGCTAGAAAGAAAGAGTACCATTAGAATACACATGCATGGTCTCGGTCATCAAGATGTAATACATATTTAACCTCAATAGCCCTATCACCTAGGAAACTCAAATGACATAATATGCAAAGCATCACTAGGGCCCTCTGACTTTCTATTAACTGAACAAATAAAAAACCAATGATTCTTACAAAAACCACTAAACATGAGTGCTTCCATAGATGATGGTTAAAAAACATTCTAGTAATTAATATTAACTATACATTTTCATACTTTTATGTGGGAGGTGCAACACAAATAAGACTCATGCCCCCCCTCATAAACCCACTCATGATGAATAATTGATTAGTTGATAAGGTGATAACGTAGCATTTTTCATCATTGCCTTCAAGATTAAGTTCCAATTGTCTTAGGAAAGTCAATTTCGCCTGATTAAGTAAAGAGGATTTTCCTAAGGCATGTATCACCAAGGACACTCAAATGACCTTCCTACTTTTTTTTTCTGAAAGGTCATGGACCTTCCTACTTCACAATTAATTGAACAAATAATAAACCAAAGACACCAAAACCATTAAATAGGAATATTTCCATGAACAATGATTCTTTTAATGGCCACAAAAATAATTGTTAAAACAAACAGAACAAGGGGCATACTGATGCAGGACATAAAATTTAAATATGATATGCAAGATTTCAGGCTTAGATCACACTAATTCAGAAACAATAACATAAAAATTCCACATACCACACAAATGTTCAAACATACAAGCTAAGGAAATCAGTGCGGGTCCAGGCTTACACAGGCTAGGACTGAATCAGTAAAATTATGGACCAAACAATGCTCAAAGGGAAATAAAAATCATCCACACATGCACAGTAACCAGTCCCTAATACAAGGGATTCATGAATTTCAATTCAAGGAACCCTAGGGTGAGAAAAGGGGCTAATAAATTAAGGATAATGCAATATAGGGTTAGGGTTTATGAAAAACTAGTATGAGGGTAAAATAAGAAGAAAACCTGAACCGGAAGACAGTTCCCGCGCGCGGACAGCAACAATGGCCCAAACGCACGTGCGTGTGATCACGGCCACACGTGTGTGAGGCCCACTATTCAGAAAAAGGCCACCTTGGCCCTGGTTGGCCAGGAATGGACTCCAAAACCCCCAAATCTCAGCTCGATCCGATGCACGGTTTGTGCGTGGTACTCCGCCGAAGTTTCAGCCCTCTTGCAGGGCTAGATCTGGAAATCTGTTGTAGAGAGACGATCCGTTGCAAAACTGATGGAATCGAGGCAAGGATGGCTGTAATTGAGATATATGGATGGAAGAGGGTGGGGGCGGATGGGGATAGATGTGGCTTCGCACCACGATAGTTAGCCCTTTGAAAAGGGAGGGCTTCGCACCCACTTGAATTTTTCCACAACTCAGAAAGTCAAAAAGTTATAAAATAAAAATAAAAATAAAAATAAATAAAAAATAAAAAAACACTTACAAGAATTTTTATTAGACTTCAATGAATCAAAAGAACTACAAGGGTGCTTATTTATAGGGAAAACCCTATACCCCAAAACTCGCATCATATGCATAACCTATTACTTGGCGATGAAGTAAACTAAAATAAAAACCAATTAAAGAAATCTAAAGCGTTCATGATGTTCTAAATAATATAAATAAGCAAAACCTAAAGTATGAACTTAATCTAACTAGTGGGTCATGATCATGAGATCCCATGATGGGCTTTTCGTGACTATCGGGCCCACTCTTTTGAATCAAAACTTCGTCTTCTAACTAGGAGGCCCTCCCTCGACATCGCCATCGAGCCAGATTGATGGTGGGGCCCTCCCTCTCCTTCCGTACGTGCGTAGGGGGTGGCGTGCGTGCGCGTGTGTGCATGATGTCCCCATCACATACAGAGATAGAAAGGAAAGGGGATGAGAAATCAGCCCACTTCCCCACTAAAATAGCAGCTCCCAACTAACCCATCATTCTTTCATATTACGACCCTTAAAATGGGGGACCCACAAGGCCCAAACATATACTCCTCACAAAAAACATTCTAACAAATTACATCCCTATTGTATTTTCGAATTTTTACATAGGAGGTGCAACCACAAATAAAACTTTGCCCCACTCACAAGCACAACCTAAAATTGAATAATATGTTAGGTGAAATTAAGGCAGCCTTTCTTTTATAGTTAAGCTAGGCTCCAACCTCAGATCTCAATGTTGAAGCACTCCCTTAAAATGGGAGGCTCACAACGCCCAAACATATACTCCCCACAAAAAAAAAAACATTCTAACAAATTACATCCCTATTGTATTTTCGAAATTTTACATAGGAATCGTGCAACCACAAATAAAACTTTGCCCTGTTCACAAGCACAACCTGACATTGAATAATATGTTAGGTGAAATTAAGGAAGCCTTTCTTTTTTAGTTAAGCCTTTTTTCATCTGACTTCAAGATAAAAGGTCCAGTGACTTTGGAAGTTAACTTTACTGATTAAGCGCCTTTTTTTCTTCAGAGTACCTTAACACCTAGATACTTTGGAAGGAAAAACACTTGGAAGGCCTGTATCACCTAGGAAACTCAAATAACATGACATGCAAAGTATCACCTAGGTCATGATTGGAAGATACTTTCCTATTAATTGAATAAATTACACACCAAAGATACTAACAAAAATTACTGGCTACGAGTACTTCCATGAAAAGATGGATACAAAACAATAATAATTACTTTCTCTATGTAGGAGGTGCAACAACAAATAAAACGCCTGCCCCATTGGCAAACCCAATCTCACATTAAATAATATGTTAGATGATGACCAAGGAAGCAGTTTTCATCTTTGACTTCAAGATAAAAAGTTCGAATGGGATTTGGAAAGTTAAATTTTACCCAAGTAAAAAAGCATTACTTCTAAAAGTTCCCTAAGGCCTATATTCACTAGGCTGTAGTGAAATCTTAACGTTGACTGAGAAGGAACAATAGTTCAGTAATAACATACCGATAATGAAAAAACCAAAGAAATTGAAGTGTAGGAGAGACTTTGGGGGCTCTAAAATACATTAGTAGAAAACAGCCAACAGAGGATGTCCATTTAAAAGTTAGCATCAAAACAATAGTATGCTACATATGGGACATCCTCTAAACACTAGACAGTATATGCAAACTATTTGGCATCACGAATACGACACATGGGTACTAGCCTCTCTAGTCGCCCCATAAAAAGGAACTTCTATAGAGCAGTCTAAGGAGTGAAATCAGATTCAAAGGCATAGATAAACTGTTCATCAATGCTCATAGACATTGCTCATCAATAACTCATAGAAGAATGTCACTCACCATCCCTAAGTAGCTTCCAATTAGAAGTTTCTTTCTCCCTTGCTTATCCATTAGGTATAGAGCAAATAATGCCCCTGCAGATATCCACCAATGGACAAGAATAAGGTTATTCCAACAAAAGCATCTAAAAACTTGAAAGGAAAAAATATCAAGTGCCAAACCTGCAAAATTGGTAAGCCCTACAAATAAGCTTGCTAAAGCGCCGCTTGTAATCCCAACATCATGAAATGTCAATGATGAAAAATAAAGAATTCCGTTTATGCCAGCAAATTGTTGAAGTACAAAGAGAGCCCCTCCAATTAAAGCTACTGTAATCATATAAAAATAAAAACAATAATGCCTCTAATTATGTGTTTGAGAGAGAAATATAGTTTCCTTGACACTGTAAATAAGATTGAACTTGAACACAAAGTAAAAGTGCATAGATAAACAAATACATTTCCTAGCAATCAAATAAACAAGGTTTAAGTATTCAACTTCTATATAAATTTTACAGGATCCCCTGTCAATCCAATGGAATCTTTGACATAATAAACAACTCCTATTCAAGAAAAAGAAAAAGAAAAAAAAAAAAGGTTCTCAAGATGAATAAGATAAACAAATACATATCCTGGCAGTCTGGTAACGAATGCTTGGAAATTCTACTTCAATATAAAATTTAAAGTAGCCTCCTCTTTTTTTTTAACAGGAGCCTTAAACCCTGTAAATATAACGATTTCTTAGATATAATAAACCACTCTAATTCAACAAAATCCCTCAAATGGATCACAACATAAGAAATTTTAGGTACGACCTTCATCCGGAAGGTTACCAGTCCAACTATAAAAACACCAGATACTTGTTTTGTTCATGCTTGAACTAAGCAGCTTCTGTGATTTGTATAGCTACTCTCATGGTCTCAGAAACTATAGAACTTCTGCAATTACTCCCATGAACCACCCAAAGTAATATCCTTTCTCATCGAATCCCATCATATGACCGACCAGTCCAAATTATTGTATTCAATCTGGGCAATATCTTCACAGCCTCAGTGTTTCAAAGCCAAAAGCCTCATGCTATGCATTTGAAGGGTGGAAAAGGATTTTTATGTATGTGTAAACAAATTCAGTGGTGAGTCTAGTTCTTAAAGGAATGAATAAGATGTGGTATCAGAACTTCATTGTCAACTTTCAAGTTTTCAATTCCCATATTGTCGAGTTCGCTTGGGTGCATTTTGGATCAACAGATGAAGCAATTTGTGATAAAATTGAAACATCAGCTTGGTGAATTAATTATTGAAACTTCTATCAGGACATATCTGTTTGGTTTGTATGGAAAGAAAATTTGTTCCTAAGAAACATCTACTAAACAATCTGATGCAGGCCTCACATGAGCCACCCGCCCACCCCGAGTGTGCCCCTACATTAATCACCCCCGGTGAGGAGTCTCAAACACGAGACCTCCCGCTCTAATACCAATTTGATGCAAGACAATTAACCACTTACTCTAAAAGTTCAAATTGATAAAGCATGGCGAATCAATCCCTTCATCTCATAGCCCACGCCCACATCCCATGGGTTAGGAACTCGCCCAAACCCCCCTCGTGGGCCCCACTTTACATGGGTTCCGTTTCACACGGGCCGCCACCCCGAGTGTGCCCCTGCATCCCACAGGCCACCCCACTCGAGCCCGGTGTGAAAATGCCCTTGCATTACAATCTACCTCTTGCTTTCAATTTCGCCTCCCCCTACCCTCTTGCCTAGAATCCCATCTCCCCTAAAAGTTAGACCCCTCGAATCTTCACAAAATTTCAAAATCTCTCTAATCTAATTCAATATCCAAGACAATGATGGGCTGCATCAACATCAGAGCTCGCATGCAGACCAAAATCCTCCTTGACTGCAACAGCAAGAAACTAACTGTAGATATCAGCCTTGCCAGCCTCAAAAGATGAAGTGATCATCTCCCACCGCAATGCCTACATCTTTTACAACTTCCAGCACCACCTCTTCACACCCAATCAAGCTCGATTCTCAAGGTGACAAGTTCTATTTCTTGCTTCCCATGTGCAGCATCTCAACAGAGGTGATCCCACCCACCAGATTCAATGACACATCCAATCAATGTTGGCTTTCACAAATGAGGGATTGGTGAGATGATGGATTTTGGAGATCGGTTGAGGATGATGAGGGTGTTTCTGTAGTTGAGAACAAGAAGTTGGGAGGCATAGAAGAGGATGTTGAGGGACATGACTGGATGCAGGTTCCATTTGACATCAGAGATCATGTTAGATTCCAAGGGGTGAAGAATGTTGCTGAGACTTGAGAGAGGGAGAGAAACAGAAGAAGAAAAACCCAAGCACAACACTCTTTTTTTAAAGGGCGCCATGGGCACCTTTTTTGCAATGAAAAAAAAAAAATGATTTGAAAAGGAGAATTTTGCTAAGCCTACACGTGTACAATTCAGCTAATGCACGCATGACATGCCACCACATATGCCTGCATGGCAGACAGGTGCAATATCCAAGACATCCATCAGAAGGGTACCACAATGTGCATTCCCTATCCAAGAATCAGGTCAGTCCACTAATCAGGTCAGCCACAATTAACCGACTAAATGTACGGTAATGAAAAAATCAGCTGAAGTTTCTATTTCTAATATCATAGCACACCTATTGAATGGACCACTTTATCTTTGGGCAGAAACATCTCCAAGGTGAGGTCTGCCTAATGGATGGCTTGGATATTACACCTATCCACCTTGCTAGCATATGCGGTGGCGTGTACATTAGTTGACTTGTACATGTGTGGGCTTAGTCTAAAAAATTAGCATCCATTGTCAGACCAATTGCAACAATTAGGGTTTACCACAACTTCAATTCAGATTGCTGCAAGCAAATGTCCTCAATTCAATAAAATCTAGTTGAAAAGGGTCCATTGGAATAGGGATTTTATGATGATTTTTCATAGTGAAAGGTGGATCTGAAATAGAATTCGTAAACATTACATACTTCGCCATACTCATCTGTTGGTTGTCATGTTTGAGAACAAGACAAGATTTACCAGGAAAAAAAAAAGAAGCTACCAGACCCTTCGATAATTTGTTGCATGAAGTTCAATATACATTTTAGTAATTGAATGTAAAAAATAAAAAATAAGAACCTTCCCTGTCAGACTCTAACATCAAATTTCTTTATTTAAAAAAATAAATAAATAAATAATCAAAGGAATAAGTTCAAAAGACTCCCTTGAGGTGGCACAAATAAATTAATCTTGACTCAAAAAATAATCTGAAAGTACAAATCATAATACTGTATCTTTATCTAATGTTCAGAAAGTTGAGAATGCCATAATTTATACAAAATCATCAGACGGACCATTTCAATTTATTTCTGGATATAACGATTTACACTTACAATTCTTAATTAGGCACAAGGCATGCACATAGGCATTTAAATGACAATTTGATCTTCAATACTGTAGCATGAAGTATAATCACATTGCTCTTCCTCCCAAGATGAAGAGGCATATAAATATATAATCCAAGTAGAAGTTTTGGAACTTGGATGATTTTTATTTTTTTGAAAGGTAACAACAAAATTTTATAAACAGAAAGCGCTTAAAAGGCGCAAAAGCTGTACAACAGGGAGCGGGGCAGCCACCCAACCCCCTGTCCCCCCCCCCCCCAAATAACCAGATCCCTTGCTGACATCTTTACCCACCACAAGGAATGACTCAAGTTCCTAAAGCATCTCCCATTTCATTAATCTTAAACCGTCCAAAGACCCGCTAGTAAGCACAGCCGCAAAATGCCTTTCATCTCCTTTCCAACCTCCACCCCGTGCCAACCTCTAAAAGATAGTAGCCAATAGAATTCGGGGAGGCCCATGACAAGTTGAACTTAGAGTAAGTAGTTCCGTAAGCTGCTAGAAAAATGATTCACAAACTATTAAAGACTTCTATTCAAATCAATACTCCAACACGCATTTCAAGAAACTTAGATCTGATAAATACCTTCTTTGACCTATCAACATGTACAAAGTGGCAGCATACTGCCTTAGAAAAGACATCAAGCAACAGTTTTAATAAAAACAAGCTGAAGAAATTAATCATTAGAGTTACTAATTGTCTTTATCCAGGACTGCATTTAAATGATCAACCACAATAATAAACATGTAATGTGCAAATGAAAAATGCTGCAACAGTCATCACCAAATACCTCTCTTGTGGGGCCCCTCCACGAGTTCCAACCAGCTACTTTCTGTATCACTACCATCATTTCTGATAACAGATTGAATTTCTTCAAGGAATTTTTCAACTTCAGACTCACCCCAAAGGCCATAGATAATTCTCTTAGCATCATTATATCTCCCTACCTGCACACAACAATGATAAAAGCTTTCTGTAGGAAATTGAGAAACAAGCTCAATTTGTGAATGATGAATTGAAACACACTATGATCTCCTACTTTACATAGCCAGCGAGGACTCTCGACAGCAAACTGCAAACCAAATATGAGAAGAAAAGCTGGTGAACTTGCAATATACAGCATAGTTCTCCACCTGCAAACCAAGATGTCAAACATTTTTGAAGCTTATTCAAAACGAAACCCCAAAAACAGAATCAGAAGTCTCTTCAGTTGCAAAGATTGATACGATTAAAGTGACAACTATTTACACAATAAGACTCAGATAAGAAGCCCATTAACATTTGCAGGTGAAATACAGGTGAATTCAACAATTTTAGACCATAAATGCATATACAACAAGTATCGCTATCATTATGAGACCCTTCAGAAACCAATACTTAGCATTGTACTTCAATCCAGTTTAAATGCATAAAAATGTGTGGGACCTTTTGAAAATGATGTCGTAAAATTGTTATAAGAAAGGATCATTACTTCTCAACAACCATATCCACTGCCTTCATTGCCTTCAACAATTTTGAAATGGAACTGCTATTTTCAAAGATTCCAAGAAAGATTCACACTCAGGTTTGAAAGAAAACTACTACTGATTATTACTCCAAGAAACTACTAAGATTTTTTGAAGTGACTGCCCAACAAATTAAAATGAGAGTATAAAAAAAAAAAGTAGGACTTCCTTGTTTCTTGATTTCCAATGCAACCCATGCCATAGTAAACTTTCCAACTAAAGGTTATTGCCACGGTAAAATAAAGCCAGATCACTCGATCCCTTCAAGTACACAAGTATAAGATGTGCCATATGCATAAAGGATACGGACAATCCACCCAGTGCACATTGATACAAGTATTTAATGATGTTCACACAAACTCCTTGAACCTTCAATCTTGGGGGAATGCTTGGTCACAGTTCTGAATTTGTTATTGTATGTTTGCTCTACTTTTTTGTCATTTTTTATGTTGAAATGAATGGGCCATGAGTTTCGATCTGCTGGGTGTATCCATATTTATAAAAGTTAATTGGTGGAATACCAGGCAATCTGAAATCACATAGTACTTATGATAGAAAAATCAATTTGACTTATTTCATACCCCTCGCTCGATAAGAAAATGGGTCAAATTGTATAGGACCAAACCTATGGAACTTAAGGAATGATGGAAGGGAATAAAAAGAAAAAAGACAGACAGAAAATTGAAATAAAGAATCAAAGTAGAACCCAAATTCCAAATGAACAAATTCAAACTCGAAAAGAATCTTTCTAATTCTCGTAGAAGGAAGGGCAAAGGGATTGATTGAGAAAGATCTCAATGTCACACCAGGCAATACATCCAGCCCAACTCCATTACTCAAGCGCCAGTTATTTTCCAAATGTGTAATAATAGACACAAAGGAAAGAAACCCACACCAAAGCCTAAGTGACTTATACACACATCAAGAATACCCATCTATCCCGGCTCCTTATCACCCTCAGACTATCCAATCAAACTTTGCACCACTAACGTTTAACAAATGACCCAACGGAAGATCCTAGAGTTCAAAGATCCAATGCCCAAGGGGGGACTTCATACCAAGACTCATGTTCTTTTCCATCTATCAAGCCTCCTGAAGGGCACGTCCAACAGTGGATAGAATTCAGGGGTGTTTGGGGGGGCAAGCGCATTCATCCATAGTCATTTTACAATGCTAGGAGAAAACACAGAAAAGGCAGATGTATCACTTTATTCATAAATTAGGAATGCCACTACCCATACGGCCGACTCAACCAATGGAGTAAATGGCAAAAAACTAGTGAAAGTTTATTTTACTTTGGAAACAATTCATCTACATTAGTGATTATGAAACGTGGATACTGATATTGTTTTTTAGATGGGCATCATAGACACATTCTTTTACAGAATATAAGGTAATCCTTTTAGCTCTGTGGTGGGTTATTTGGGGGAAAGAAATAGCAGGTTCTTTCAAAATAGTGCTGGCTCGGTAGAGGAGTTGGTGGGCAGGATAAAGGTGGAGATGATTGTTTGGGCTTCCCTTTCTGAAAGATGTGGAAGATTGTAACATGTACTCCTTTTTTGGATTGTAATCTGTTTGGGTTCCCTCTTTTGTATTTTTTTTTCCCCACTTAGCTTTTGCTTTGTAGGTCTTCTTAATAATATCTTTGTTACTCTTCCCAAAAAAAAAAAACTGCTGTAGCAAATAGGTGGAAAAACATGCAGCAAAGAGAGCTCATAGGCAAATGGGGATGGTTTAATTTTTGAGTTTGGGGAGCCAATGATTCATGTACCTGGTATTTTCTTCATCTGTTCTTTGGTTACACAATTCTCAGTGCCAACATAAAACTATAAACTTGTACCTTATAAAACAGTCAAAGGTAGATGGCTACACTGAAACTAGAGGATAAGGCTTCAGCAAGTAACAGTTTTCAATGACAAAACAACTATTTCGATGTACTGAAGGCTGAATATGTAGAATTACTAAATGACTTCTCAGTAAATGATGTGTTACTTTGCTAAATGAAAAGAAATCTTTTCAAATAACTTTTTGGGTTGAAGGATGAAATATTTTCAAATAACAAGAACGATATTCACACGATCTGACTACAAGACAGGAAGAAAAGCTTCCATCGAGCTTTCGTATGCACATTCAACTCCTCATAATGTACGATAAAAATGCTAAATAACATCAGTCACATGGAAGAGATGTGAAAGGTTTCAAAATGTACAATCTTTCAATTTAAAAATTCCCAACCTTTCACAAGTGTGACTTCTGCGCTAGCACACAAAGGCATAGGCTTCTAGAAATATTCACAAGAAAAATAGACAACAAGAAAATGCTCAACATTGAAACTTTTGGTGACCCAGCTAATTCAACATTGAAGACATCAGTTCAATCCCGGCTTACCCACCAAATGTTAAAAAGAAGACTGACTCACCAATGTGGATCATTTTCAGAAGGAATTCCTAAAAGCAGTGACACAATTATTCCTAGGCATGTCCCAATTTGACATAATGTTCCCAATGAGCCTCTGTATCTTGTTGGAGAAACCTACACACAATGGTTTGGTAATAAATGAACAAAGAGTATAACAAATGGTGGACAAATTAAATTGACTTCCACAGAAGATACATAATATAAAACATCGAATTTTTACATATTGAAAAGGATAAAAACCATTTTATAGTATATCTGAGTAAACAACGTAATTAAGATTTATACCAATATTTAATTGCTTGTAACTAGCAATTCTGCCTGGAGTCACCCAATTGAAAAATAGATCATACTTGCTAATTATGATAATCATGCTTCAAGACGTATCAGTGGTAGACACCGTAAGTTTCTACTCTGAGGTCATGGGTTCAAGAACCCATGTGATTGAACCCATCTGGTGCATGTGTGTGGGTGTAAGAGTGTGTGTATTCACCTTTCAAAAAAAAATGATGTACTACACTCTGTTCTAATTTATCAGTTTTTTTGTCAAACAAGACTCATGAGAAAAATCATATCAATATCAAAGGGTCAATGCTGACAGTGGAACTGAATTTCTCTAACAAAGCAACTTTAAAGTGAAGATTAGGATCTGAGAAATTATAAAGAGAAACTTGCCAGGTTTCAATAAGGATTGGAAAAGATGTATAATTGTGTATCATTTCATTAATGACTGAATATTAGCTAGAGCATCTAATACATTTTACCTAAATCAAAACATTAAACTGTAGTCACAAATGCGCTAACAGTAGAACACGGGTCGATAATCAACAATCAATGGAAACTTCTTTTAAATTTTATTTAATAGATCATCTTTGTAGAGAATTTAGTGAAGTCAAAGAAGTAGAATAGAAGTACTAGTGGGGAAGATATGTGGTGGGTCCATTAGGGGTGTTTGTTTTTTTCCAATTTCATGTGCAATGCAAATTAAATGAGCCACCATTAACATTTGATGGTGTTTGCTAAAAGAAGAATTACAGCACAACAATCAAGAGTCAAATGCACTTGTAATAGACATAGGGAAACTATAATCATTACAATTTTACCAAATAAAACTACCCTATTTACAGTGGCGCCTGGATAAAACAAACACCACAAGAAATGTCATCATTGCAATCAAATTCATCTTATGTCATCAAAGAAGTGAAAAGTAATCATTCCCCATTTCCAGCCATTTACTAGTGTAATTGAAAAAACAAACAGGCCCTTGGGCATTCTGCCAGGTATTTTCTAGGTTTCATCAAGCAGCCCACAATAAAGAGAACATGGTTACATAGGCTTATAACGGCATCGGGGATCAGATGGTGCGGATGCCAGTTTTCTAGGTGAACCTCAATGATGTAGGACAATTAACCACTTGCTCTAAAAGCTCGAACTGTTAGAGCATGGTGAATCAATCCCTTTATCTCATAGCCCAGGCCCCACATCTCGTGGGTTAGGACCTCAGCCGAACCCCCCTCGTGGGCCCCAAATCACATGGGTACCGTACTGCCTCACACGAGCCACCCACCTCACACAGGTGGGGCCCACCTCACGCGAGCCACTGCCTCATACAAGTCACCCACCCCGAGTGTGCCCCTGCATCCCATAGGCAACCCCACTCGAGTCCGGTGTGAAAATGCCCCTGCATTACTCAATAATGTAGAAATTGAGCCACCCCGGTGAGGAGTCGAGTGTATCCAACCTGCACAATGTATCATACAGATACGTATCGCGCACATCCCGATCGCACTTTTTGGTGAAACATTAGCCTTTGGGGATTATTTAAAAGACCTTAATGCATCCCATAGGCAACGTTATCCGATTAAACTAAGGTAAATATATTTAAATATGATGCATACCATTTACATCCATTCTAGGCAGTGTGAAAATGCCCCTGCATTACTCAATAATGTAGAAATTGAGGAATTTCCTTGCCTCATGGAATATCTGAATATGTAGAATCCATAAGAAGGAGATGGACAAATGGGTTGGAATCAAGAAAAGGGAGGGGCGGGGGCAAGATGCTGTTGGGGGATTCAAGTAGGCAAAGTTTGATCAGAATGCGGACAAGTGGAAGTATGTGATTGCTCTTAGTTGGCTTGTAGGGAGGGATGAAGTCCTAACCATTGATTACCTAAGAAACAGGAAAACGACCTGAGATTTTAATTTGCCTCATTTTTGGAATCAGGCCATAAAAATATCATTTAACATGGAGTGGCGGAGTGGATCATTAAAAAAAAATAACAGTGGACCCCACAAGTTTACTCAGTACGCTACGGGGACTGAGTTACTCAGTACGCATTCCGCTTCCGTCGTCCATGTCGTACAAACAGTTGAAGGGAGATCAGAGTTACATATGAAGTCCTAACCATTGATTACCTAAGAAACAGGAAAACGACCATTCCTAATGTATACATCTCCTGCCACCCCAATGAGGAGTCAGTGTATCATCTTTTCTCGCATTTGAATTATCAGAAGAGGTGTAGTAGATATTCTTTTACCTATTTAGGGTTAAGGGGGGTAATGCGAAAGCAGATTCAAGACTACTACCAAGTGTGGCACAGGGTGCGGATGGGTGGGAGAAGGAAGTTTTTGGTGCCTTGCTATGCTGGCAGATCTTTGGTCTATCTCGAAGAAGTGAGCCAACAGCATGTTCTGCAATAAAGCACAAAGAGAGAGGTCATTTTCCAAAGGGCTTCAAGCAGAGTTGTCAGTTGGGTGTTGGCGCTTAAAAAGTCTGTCAGGGTTATAACAGGGAGCAAATTGTTGAAGTTGTGGAAGGATTTTCTATGGACTAAAAGATGATTCATCATCATCTTCATACATAATCTTTTTCTTTGTGAGCCGCTTTCCTTGGCTTTTTCAATAAAATCTTTGTTAATTTCAAATAAATAAATGAGGATTGAAGGAGCAGAGTAAATTGGAACTGCCACAGACTTTGCAAGTTGAAAGTATCTGTCTAATTGAAGCCAGAAGAAAAATTACATCTGTAACATATTATCATGATATGGTGATATTCATAAAGGAAACCTATGTTTCAATCATATGAAAAGACATTGTATTCAATTAGGAAACTAGGTATAAATATTGAGATGAATATATGTATTCTTTTCAAGGAACTTTTCTTTAAACGATCTTTTCAAGGCATTTTTACAGTCATGGGTTAATGAAAAAATGAAACATGACTGATATCCCACTGAGCTACTATAACTTCTTGTCACCAAGTGGTCAATCCTATATTTTTATTTGTGTTGCTAGTTTGGCATCTGATTCATAGACTTTTTCTGTTTCCACCATTGCGAAGAATTGACAAAATCGAAAATTAATCTTTTAGCAGAAGATGTTTGCAAAGTAAGAACATTGAAATGAAGTAGTACCTCCGAAATATAAATTGGGACGAGGACTGTGTTCACACCAATGCCGAGACCAACAAGAAATCGTCCCCAGAGCATTTCATCCAAAGAGTGTGCTTGTGCACTGTAACAAATTGAAGGAGCACTCAGAACTTGCAAGCCAGTAGGAAACATAAACAGATCTAAATTGATTAGAAGAAACTAAAGATAACAGGTAAAAATGAATCTAGTATTTTATTTCTTTGGAATGGCAACTCAATTTTATTTCAGAAAAGAAAAACTAAAACAACAAAAAAAAAAAAAAGGGAGAGATGATGCATAATCATCCCAAACTCAAAAATAGCCCCCACATGCCAGAAAAACATACAAATATTGGCCCATATCCAATTAGAAAGAAAACTAGGAGTTTCCCTGCGAAAAGAATCCCAGCCGATGAGGATATTGGGGAAGGAAACCCCTTCGAATTTTGGAGTGAACATGGCCCATTCCATTAAAATTCAATCCTACTTTCTAGTGACTCTACAGCAACACCGTTTCTTGAAATAATTATAATATTCCTCTTTCCATATCCCTCACATAACTGCATAGGGAAACATCTTCCAAATAACCACCCCTCAAAGTAGCCTTTGACCGATACCACAAGCAAGTAAAGAAATCATACAAACCAGGTGCCTTATCTCCATCCATAACTCCCACTACCATACGAACTTCCTCTTTCTTAGAATCCCTCTCAAGAAACTCAGCAGCATCTAATCTACTTGAAGGGCAATCATCAAGAGTCGGCCTTAGAAACTCTTCTTTGAAATACAAGTGAGCACCGCAATTAACAATTCTCTCATTTGAGTCAGATCTTCACCAGCAACCCCTGTATCTGAATTTTATGGATAAAAATCTGCCTGTAACTCCGGTTTGCTATACGCAAAAGAAGAATTCTTGTCCCCATCCTCAACCATATTGCTCTCAATTTGTCTTCATGATGCCTCCTCCCCAGTGTTTGAATTATCTCCGATATTATCTTTTTCTCCAGCTCAGCAATACCGATAAAGCTGGTGGCGATACCGATAATGCTGGTAGTATCAGAAATTCCAGGTGTTAGCAATGTATCGATAAGTATCGCCAACGTATCAATATCGCTAATGTAATCGCCAATATTTTCAACTATGTAAATTCTAAGTGACACTTGTATTGCCAATGCATCAATATTGCCAATGTATCGTCAATATTTTCAACTATGTAAATTCTAAGTAATGCTTGTATCATAAGTGTATCGATGATATTTCAATAATATCGCCAACATATTGATATCATCAAATTTTTGTTTATTAGAAAAAAATTTATTTCATTTTTTTTGCATCGGCACATAGTTGTATGTAGTGTTCAATTTGTCATTGATAATATTGATAATATCTTGATATTATCGATATCGCAACATGCGCGGTATTGAGATTGCGATCTTTCGTTTCCTTTCCAATTGTTGATGATTTCTTGGTGAAATATCATGTGTTATTGATATTTTGCAATATCGATAGATATTTAAATGGAAGGTTGGATTGTTAAATAGGTTGGATTGATTTCTTACAACAACACATGCTTTTAAGGCCCTTTTTGCAATTTTTTTAATTTCTAAATATGCAAGTGTGTGTAAGTGTTATGATGTATTAAGCACCCTTTATTGTCAAATTTCGGTGAGACAAAACAAGTTAGAGTGTGACTTGAAGGATGATGGAAAGCTCACCTTCAAGATCATCATCACATGAAGATTTGAAGTACAAGACATGAAGATCAAGCTACTGAGATCAGTCTTCCAATGCGAGTCTACTTCAAGATCAAGCTTCTAATGCGAATCTAGTTCAAGTAGAAGATCTGAAGTTACTGAAGATTTGAGTTCAATGTCCCATGATTCAGGTATAAGTGACCCTAGAAAGACCCTAGGTTTAGGTCCTTTCTTATGCATATTATCTACAGGTTATTATACTTTGTATAGGCTTAAATTTGACTAGTCCTATCCTATGTTCGACTAGTCCAGGCTCTGATTCGACCAGTCCAGAAATTGCTTCGACCAGTCCTAGTTTTGAACTCAAAATTCGAGTTTTTCTGGTAGATCCTCGACCAGTCGGGCATCCTGCTCGACCAGTCGTGGAGATCTGCTCGACCAGTCGTGGGGAGCTCGACTCGAACTCTAGCAACATATTTTGCATCCCACGACCAGTCGAGGGCTGTGTTCGACCAGTCGAGCAGGCCACTCGACCAGTCGTAAGACAGTTTTATCCGATCGCGCCAGAAAATTTGAAATTTTGTTGAATCTAAGACCAGTCAAAGGAGACCTAAGACCAGTCGAAGGAACCGTTTTTCAACCTATAAATAGAGGTCTTTTCTTATTCTAAATCATTCATTTAAGCCACAAAAAGCTTCCACTTTGAGAGAAAAGTCTCTGTCATTGCCAAGCTATAGTCCGGTAATTTTAGATCATTTTAATAGCTTATTTGTTTTTGTAATTCCTTGATCTCTGCATTGTTAATTTGATTTTTTAAAGGGAGTTTTCACTCTACCTTTGAGATCTAAGGAATTCAAACAAGTAGCCCAAGGTTTGAGATAATTTAAAATCTATTTAGAACCTAGAACCCTTGATTATATTTGTTGGACATTGAACATCTACATCAAGCGAAGCGGTTCTACAGGCTACATCAAGCAGCATCTTCAAGAAGAAGATAAGTACTTTTTATTTACTTTTTGGTTTTGTTTGAGATTAGCTAGAAAAATCTCTGCATTGGTTTTGACTGAGATCAGCCAGAAAATCTCAGCACGGGGTTTGATTGTGTAATCCCAATTGAAAACACAACTGTATAGGTTTTAAGGTGAACCTGAGAAAACCTTGTTTCATAGTGAACGCCAATATCACGTGGGTTGTGATTATTGGGAGTGGAGTAGGTGTGGCTATTTGAGAACAGTTGGTGTTTGAGGTGGATGATGATGTATGTGATGGATGTGTGTTGAATGTTTGTAATCTCTTCTTTCATGTTCATGTGGTGAATGTGTGTAATAGATAGCTTCCATTATTTGCCTCTTGTTTTAGTTTGTGATCTTGATCCTTACTGAGTTCAAGAAATCAGGTTGTCCTACCATAAACATTTGTTTTTGGTGTAAGGTTATCCTTTGAACAAAGTTTGAATCAATTTCTCAATACCATTACAATTGAGAGTCCGTCCCTCTCCAGCCGTCGTATTAGCCACTGCACCCGTTACTGCACCACCTGGAAAGCCAGCTGAAGAAGTCAAGCAAGCATAAGTCAGAATAGGGCAGCAAAGGACAGGCTCTGAAAGAGGTCAACTGGAACAAGGAAGACGACGGCTCTGAAAGAGTGATTGTTCGTATAGAGAGGCTCGTATAGAGGCAATGAGGTTTCTCACTTTTAGACTCTCGAAATGGCTTTGACGATAGCATTTCTAAATAGGTTAAGGCCGGAGGTTCTTTTTGATGCATCTTTGAAAAAAGCCCGTGTTTTTGAACGCCCCTGACTTTCCGGAAATCGATTTAGAAGCGGAAACTTCTCCTTATGTACATTTTAACATCTCCTGAAGTTTCACTGAAAATTCCAACATTTTTCCCATGTTTCCCCACATTTCTGATTATCAGCAATATTATCGGCGATATCGATATTGTTTTCGTATCCTTGGCTAGCGAAACTTGTAGCGATACCGATACTTCGAACGCTACTCCTCCCTAGCATTGATTGATATTCGAGCTTGAGTCTCTCTCCTCCCCATCTTTTTTCCTTTTTTCCATCCTTCCTCATTTCTAACAGCCTCCATATCTCAATCAGGAGCATGGTATGCCAAAACAGTTACATAACGGTATCAGTGGTAACCATGACACATTGCAGGGCCAAAATGGTCTCCCTCTTTTTTTTGAAGGATTATGAATAGATTTTATAAAAACAGCTTGGCTAGAAGCCAAGACAAGAAATACAAGAAAGGGGAAACTATACAATTCTAACAAGGAACATACTACATTTAAATCTACTTGAAAGCAAACTGTAGCCCATTCGATCACATCACTTTTCGCCCTCCTAACGATATGATCTAAAGATGATTGGCCGTTACAGAAAAAAATGGCCTGCAACGGCCCTATAACGGCCATCAACAGCCCTATAACGGTCCCTAATGTGGCCAAAAAAAAAAAAAAAGAATGCAACTGCCGTTACAGCCCATACCGTAACAGTAACAATGGAGACCATTACAGCCACCATTACCATTATTGAATACCTTGATCAGGAGCTCCTCCATTTTTGTGATGTCCATTCCAAATTTTGATTTTTTTTTCCCCTCCATTCTTTTAGCTTTCTTTAACTAATTGGAAACTTTTCAGAAGCTTGAATCCTGCCCCACTAAACTCCACCACACAGCAACAAACTCCAAGTACCCATCCTGCACTAACCATAACTCTAAAACTAGACAGGGGAAGGACCAGCTGAGATTTCAAATGATTCCAAATAAATTGGTACATGATCCGAAACCGATCTAGGAAGAACTGATTAAACTAAGCCCAAACAGTGACTCTCCTAGACAGTAGTAAATAAGAAATCTGTCCAGCTTGCACATTTGGGAAGTAGTTGTTTATTTGTCCACATGGACCGACTCCTGGAAAGAGGGATATCAACATCAAGCTGTTATGGGCAACAAATTCTTTGAATTTCCCCATTGCCAGGGTAATATTGCCTCCACCTGATTTCTCAAACACAAACGGAACGCATTGAAATCTCCCCACACACACCAAGAAATTGCATATTGGAATTCATTACTAAGAGATTAGTTAATCCTGCATGTGTGTATAAGGCAACCCGTCTGCACTCCGCCACATGTGACAACATGGCCCATGTATGGGAGATCAACACCGTCTGTCAGGTGCATCCCAAAGACTAGACACCACAGCAATAAATTTGCCCATTTATCAGACAACCTACCTATCAGGTGGCCCACAGGTTATGAGGCCAACGTGTTAAAAAAACAAAAACTCAAAATAAAAAGAAACACAAATAACAGATATTTAAATTAACAAAAACAATTTGGGAACGCTTACCAAAATAGAACTCTCAGGTGCAAAGGGTGTTACATCTTTATTGGCTAAGATATTAGACTAGAAGATGTAAAATGAGGCAGAGCCAATATGTTGAAACCCAGACTATACATCGACCCGTTTTTGTGTTGATTTGGTTCAACCGCTAATCCAACCAGTCTAATCCAAAATCATTAAAATATTTTGTTTTTTGAAGGATTCAAAATCATTAAAATATAAGGATTAAAAAACAAATTTCCTCCTAACATATGGTTTGGGCATTTGGTTTATGAGTAGAAGTCATTGGATCAATCCGTCCCAGGTGGAATATTCTTTTTTCCTGAAAAATAGTTGCCCACTAAGTTACCTCATGTTCCTAGAGACCTGGCCCGATTTAGTGGGATGTTACCCATCAAAACCAGTCCAACCACCTGGCTTGGTCCTGATTCTAAAATTCTGGACACAACCAACTTTCTACAACTACGTGATCTGGGACTAACCCACAACAGAATAACAAGAAATAACTAAGACAACCACAACGAGAAAACCTAGGAAAATGCTGAACCTGTACTCTCAATATTACCCCTAAAACTTAACATCGGATGTCTTTAGATCCTAAGTTGTACAATATTCAGAGGGAAAAAATCCTAAGTTGTAACTTGCTTTTAGCATATGATAGGCCACCGAAATCCATACACCCATTCACACAAGAAGATGCATGCACAAGACAACAACCGCATAGAGATGCTACGACATATGATATACGAAAGAAAAGTCTAAGAGAGCACCAAAAGCATGTGAAGTTCTCAATCAATTGAATCTATGCTCTCTAAAACCCTACTCAACTAAAACAAAGAAAACACCACACCAAACTTCTCCCTCTCTCCCTCTCTCCCCACTCTCTCTCTCTCTCTAATAAGGAGAAGTTACCTAATGGTCAAACAGTATTTCCTCCAAAGAAAAGCTACCTTGAATTGCTATTCTGGCAAACTCTGCAAACAGCAATCTTCTTGTCTTTCCAAAAGACAGAAAAATTGCCCAAGTATGAAATCATATAACTCTGACACCCCAAAACTAGTAATATCCTAGCCAACATTTGCTAAATGTGTAAATTCCTAAAGGTCATGCCATGGTAAATAACAAAACACAAGGTTGAAACAAACGACAAAGAAATGACTAAAATGCAGAAATATGTTTGAGCCTGTCAATACCAAAGCAAATCGGCTTTGCAACCAAGCAGTTCCAAAATCATCTAAATTGATATGTCGTGTTCATATTACCATTGACATCCCTAAATGCACCTCCACCATCTTTATAACTGGTGCTGATTGACCTTCTAGTATATCCCATGACCTTATTTAAATCCTTAAGCAACCAATGGAACTTTTTAGGCTCCGAAGGTGATTCTTTGGTTTTTGTTTAGATTAGCAAAGATTGCATAAGACCAGAAGGAATCATCTTCTAATACATATCCAATCCCTCACCCCAACTTAAAACAAGTTGCACCCTTTTACAACAATGTAAGAGTTCCTATGCTTGACTGACTACACTATCTCTAGCCCCCTAGAAAATGACCCCATCTATGCCATATTGCAAAATACTCAGTTGTTTCACTCCTTCCAAATAGACCAAATAATAAAGGAGATTCTTTGGTTTTAACAAATGCAAAGGATAAACATCAATATGAAAATTTAAAAACATCCCAAATTTTTGTATATTAGCATAATTCAAGTAATAAATTATAGAAGCCTCACATCACAACAATACCAAGCAGAAAAGAAATTGAAAAGATATAAGAGCTCACATTTTCCCAAGAATGAGCTATTGCGATAAAAGAGCTCACATTTTCCCAACAATGAGCTATTGAGATATATGCAATAGATATTATTGGTACAAAAAAAGGAATTACCTCAAAACAGGAGAACCCCTTAGTAGTTTCAATTTTGAAAAGAAATGGTCTTAAATGAACAATAAAATGACCTCAAAAGCGTCCCAAGAATCAATGGTATTGTAGTAATTTGAAGTGTGCGCCGACAACCAAGATTATCAACTAGGGAGCCAGAGCTTAAACTTCCAATAAATGCACCAGCTATAAATATGCTCACGACAAGACCCTCGAGAAGGGGATTGCCTTCAAATCCGAGCTCCCGTGCAATGGAGACTATAGGGCCATTCATCACCCTGCAAAACATTTTGTAGTCAGGACATGCAGGCTCTGAAAGGAATAATGGAAAGAATAACAGAAATTATATGTATCATAAATTTGCTTCACTTGGTACATGTGAGTAGCAAAAACATTATAATATATAAATAAGAACAAATGTAATAATTTTGATCAAACTGCTAAAGAAGATTGATAGGACTAGAGTTGTACCCGCTCGATTCGACTCGGAAAAGCTCGACTCGACTCGGCTCAAAACTGGGTTCAAGCCAAGTCGAGCTGATTTTTTGAGCTCGAAAAAATTTCGAGCTGAATCCGAGCTGGACTGAGCTCGGCTCAGCGTCCCTAGACACTGGATGTGGGCGTGGTGTTATGTGAATAGACGCCAGGCGTCTGGACGTGCAGAATAAATAAATAAATTTTATATATATATATATATATATATATATATATATATATTTATATATATATATATATATATATATATATATATATTAAAAACCTTAAAACCTAAACTCGAACTCAGTTCATAGGCTCAAACTCAAACTCAGCTCAAGTTCGGCTCAAACTAGCCCGAGCTGCTGACCACCAAGCTGAGCTGAACTAGCCAGTCAGGTTCGAAGACCGAGTCGAGCCGAGCCGAACCAAGTTCGAGCTGGGGTAGCCTGCTGGCTGAGCCGAGCCGAGCTGGGCCAAGCTCGACTCTGTTCGACTCATGTACAGCTCTAGACAGGACTCTTATCTAGAAAAACCGGAGGGGAGATTCTGTAGTTTTGCCGCAGGGTTAAGATTATGGTTTTGAATAACAGTATTAGTAGGCGCGTATTGGCCTTTTTTCTTTTTGAAAGATGAAGGATATTATTAGAAGGCAAAAGGCAAAAAAAAACAAACAACAACAACAACAACAACAAAAGCTACAACAGCAGAAACAAAACCTAAAGCAGAAAAGAAAAACAACAAAAGAAACGAACAAACAAGAGCACGGAGCTCAAACCCAACCCACTAAAACATCAAGGAGCCCAATCCTTTGACTAGAACACTTTACAAAGAACCCCACCGACCAACCCTTTCATATCCTTGAACAGCGATTATTCCTCTCTAACCAGATGGCCTAGAAGGCAGCAAGCAGAATAAGTTCCATCTTTTCTTCTCAAGCTTACCTCCACCCCCAATGTCCTGAGATCTGATGTGCCCAATCCACACCCAAAAAAAATTTGGCACAAACAATCTTGAAAAAAAATATTGGGAAAATAGGGGGAAAAAATGTGAAGCATCAGTATTAATGATGCTAGATGTGGGTCACATGATCGTACAGCCCACCTAGATATTTATAATAAGGGTCATGTAGTCATACAGCTCACGTAGATGATTGTAATAATGGTTGTACAGTCACACTGCCCACCTAGTCTTTGTTCTTGACCACTTTGTCCCTTAGTATATTGGGTGCACTTAAGGTGTAGAAGTCATATTATAAAGAGTGAGGGGCATTAATGTCTTTTTCTGGTTTTACGAGTGTATGTGGCATGTCCAAAAGGAGTTGCAAGCTACATAGAGTTAGTCTAGCACCATTTAAAGGATAGTGGTGACTCATCAACCATACACATGTCCTAGTTCCACCGCAATCCTGACTGTGCAAGTCACTGACCAACTGCGGATGGAGCATGCAACCCAAAAACTACATAAGAGATTATTTTAACCTTTTGCTTTTCCCCTTGAATTTGAACCACGTATAACATTATATTTAACCATCCAATGGTGCAGAACATGGGAGAAGATGAGCTACCACCATTTTGAAAATGGTGAAGAACTAATAAAACAGTCTAGCACTGTTCATAACATGTCTGCACGCAGGTACAAGGCAACTCATGTATTCGTGAAGGCAGTCTACAATGTGACATGAGTAAAGGATCTACACTGTCCACCTTGAAAGTCCTGTCATAAAAATCCATATGCAATGGAATCAAGCAATTCAGCTTGTTAGATTGTCCCTAGATTGTGAAACAAACCAACGAATGAGAGCTAATTTATCAGAATTCCCCACAAGATGCGTGTCCATCCCCTCCATTTCTGGGCCACGACATGATTAAAGTGCAACCCACCAAATGTACGCTTCATATCAGGCATAGATATAGGCTGAGGGCACACACATTGAAATCCCCACACGAGAGTGTACTCACAGGAATTGAATGTCATTTAAGGAAAAGTTCAAATTCCCTCTTTTATGTAGTATAGATTACTTCAAGAATATAAGCAAGAGGGTTTTGAGGTCCACTCCTATTCTCTTTCACTCTTCTCCTCTCTCACATTTTCTTCTTCCTTTCTCTTCTATAGAAAACTAAATGGTGTTAGAGGGGTAATTAATCCAATCCAGATCTCTTTCTTGTCTTCATCTCTTAAAACCCTCTTTTTCCTTCTCTTATTTGTCACATTCCCTGTTGGAGCATTCTTATTTTCGGAACCATCGGTCCTCATTCCTGCTAGTAGTGTGCTTCTTTTTTGAAGGGTGAGCAAAACCTTGGTTGTTGAATCCATCTAACTTTCTAGGAGTTCAAATAACCTCTGCCAAGTTAAATGGGAAATTATCTCTATTTGTCTAAATCCATACAAGTCTTCTTGCAGGCCAAGGGAAACTTAAAATATTTGACCATGGAGAAACTAGGCATAAAGGATAACAAGCATGATGAATGGATTCAAGAGAACCTTAGACAACGACATAGTTTTGTAATAGTATGGAAACATCATTAGCGTGAATGTAATGTTTTACACTACAAAGGTGGCTTGGGGTACGTTACTAAAGATGTATTTGTCATACATAAACATCTCTTGTACATATTAGTTGTTTGAAGAGATCTTCACATTCCAAAAATGGAATAAGTCCCCGAGTGAATATTATTTGAAACTCAAAGGGAAATTGTTATTTTCTGTATGATAAACGGTCCAAGGAAACATAAAATTCCAGTGTGTATCGTTGTTGGCGGGTATTGATTCTCTTGAAGGGAAATTTTCTCAGATAGCAATAACACCAGTCATTCCTTGAGGGACAGAATGTTGGGTAGTTAAGGAACAACATGTTCATAGGATGAGAGTAGCCAAGGTATTCAATAACAGCAACAATAGCCGTAACGGCCACCACTCTTACCGTTGCAATACAAGATGTAACGGCCATTACAGCCTCTCTTTTTCTTTTCTTTTCTTTCTCTTTTTTTGTGGAAGAAAAAAAAACCCTACATCAGCCTGTTACGGGCTGTTTTTCTGTAGCGGCCATTACGTAACCTGTTTTGCATACCTTGAGCGTAGCTAAAATGAGGATGTTGAGATGGATGAGTGGCAAGTTGAGGAAGGATGGAACTAAAAATGAATGCATTCGAGGAAACTTAGGGATACCACCAATAGGTGATAAGATAGGGGGCAGTAGACTTAGATGGTTTGGTCATTGTAACGGAGACGAAGAACTGTTCCGATTAGGAGAGAGTTGGTACAAGTTGAAGGCTCTAAAAGGACAAGGGGAAGATCCAAAAGGACATGGGTGGGGGTAGTAAGAAAAGACCCGACGACCTATGTTCTAACTAAAGTTATGTCCCTTTATAGAGTGGAATGGCATAATAGGATTCATGTAGCCAACCCCAATTAGTGGGGATAAAGCTTAGATGATGATGATGATGATCATTGTTTGTTGGTTGCCTTATGTATGTGACGATTATGCCCCCAGATATTGCTTATGTTGCTGCTGTGGCAAGGTAGTTCATGCATGCTCCATGTAATCATCTAGGGGCAATGTACCAGATCTATGATTTCTAAAATCAGCTCCATGGAAAGATTTGCTGTATTTCAATCACGGACACTTGAATTTGAGTGAGTGTTGTGATGTTGCTTGGGCACGTTCTTCTACGGGTGATCCATTATACGCTTGTTGGGGGTACTCTTGAATCATGGAAAAGCAACAAGCAAGCAGTAGCTGCCCATTCATCCAGCAAAGCAGAATATCGTTCAATGGCCCATGCAAGTGTGAGATTATTTGGGTCCGCTATCTTCTTCAAGACATGGGGTTTAGTGTGCCTTTCCCATTCCCTTACATTATGACAACAAGTTGTAATTCATATCGCTCTCTATACTATTTACCATGCAAGGACAAAACATATTGAAGTTGATTGTCATTTTTTATATAGGAAGTCGATTCCAAGTTGCAAACTTTGTCTATTTGTTCCCATGGATCAATATGCTAATATTCTCTCACCAACTCGCTAGTTCATCCCATTTACATTATATTATGGGCAAGTTGTGCATGCATGATATGTATGCTCCAACTTGAGGGGAGTGTTGGAGAATAGCTGTCGAGGGCCAAAAAATTTATATATATTCACGAGGAGCACCACACTGAGGATTTTTCTTATTTATTTTGTCATTATCTTGTGTAATCTTTTATTTTCCATCTTTGTTTCGAATTCTCATTATGAATATACAAATTTCTCCTTCATCTCTCAGAGATAGTGCTTTTCTTTTCTCTTCTTCAATATCACGATCCATCTATCTCTCCATAAAATCCACAATGCCCTTCACTGAGTTAACTGACCCAATAAAGAATATTCAAACCAATGAAAAGAAGATGAGTGATATGTGGGCAATCCTGCCATTGCCTCGATTTGGCCGTGCAACTAGAGTTGAGAATCACTTTGATAGTGGGTTTGTTTAATGATGGGGACATTCGGATGTGAGAACCGTGCACCTAAGTGAGGTGTGGAACTTGTCCTAAAGAGAGTGATCTAGTTGTGACTATGCCACCGTCTGCCGGTGCATCCAATATTCGACTGTAAAGCATTCATCGACCGCAGGAGAGGTGTTCGTTGATAGGCACAACGCAGCCAATCCCTTCAGAGAGAGTGGTTTTACAGAGGGAACACTGTAAAAGAACATTTTTTATTGTTTACTGATCAACTATTTGAAGGCTACAAAAAGAAAGTTAAAGATGGCTGAATCGTGCACCGCACATGTGCATATATCAAAACTATTGCACTATTAAAAAAAAACAAACAGAGGAGGAGATGGTAGCAAATTAAAATAGGAGGGGAGAAAGTCACCCAATGTGATAGCCGAAAAGGAAATTAGCCATAGATGCGGTGAGAACGTGTGGGAAAGCAGGCAACCAACCCAAGTCAAGACGATCTCCCAGGATTGATGATGATGATGATGATGATGTTGGTGGTGATGGTGGAAGAGGCTTCTTCACCCCAGCAACTTGGAACCTCCTGGACAGAGGATGAGATAACTCGGACCATCTTCTTGGTTTTGGCCTCAGATATGGAGTGAAGCATCTCCATTTGGAGAATGCTTCTGATGGTTTCTCCGGAATAAGAGATGGTGATCGCCCTAATGCTGCTGCAGCCCACATTGAAACTGTATCCGCCCAGACACAGAGAGAGAGAGAGAGAGAGGGAGAGAGAGAATTTTCAAAAGCGACAGTTTTTTGAGCCGCGCCAGAGTTACTCGCGCTGGCTACCCACCGGGGTTATATGCACGTGTGTGGAACTTTCGTGAGATCCACCCCGTCTATCTGCTACACTACCTCATCTTAACCATTAATAACGATCATCCAAACTCTGGTAAACCACACCATATCACGCAAAACAGTTGAGATCGAATGCCGACCATTAGTTTTTTTAGATCCACCAGGTTGTATATATGCCATCCAATCCACTCAGATGATGTGCCTCATCAGACCAAAAGAGGAGGGATGGAGGGATCAAGGCCTAACAAGAGGTGCTGTAATATATAGACAACGTGGATTTCATGAACTCTTTTTAGTCCTTTCTCGCAGGTTAGTGAAGTAATCCCCATAGGTCCTACCGCCATCTGCACAAGAGTTTTCCATTTTCTACCCTTCACCGGCACGCGCCAAACACATGCTTCTCACCACTTCATTTTTCATGAGGAAGTATGATCCATTGACCAAGGGTCAGGCCGCTAAATGGGACGAAACGTGTCCCTGAACACCCACATTCAATGTCCTTGCAGCTCCATCTAACCAGCCTAATTTTTACGCTGCTACACGTCAACCAACAGGCCTGACTGATGAACGTATCGGATATCTCACGTGTACTGCATAGACACGTGTGGGTGACTTAGTTTCATGGATCGCACGCGCGGCAGCACGTCTCATTTCATTTGTATGAGCATCAAGTACTTGTGGTCCATCTCTTGGATGGGATAAAATGAGGGCCCACGGCCTCGGTACTTCCTTGTCAGGCCAAAATGATGTGACGAGGGCACATCTGCGGAGAAAAACTCCAGTACCCTGCCAGAGCGTGAGGGAGGATACGCAGGCACTCACTGATTACAGACGTGGAATATGGCCACGCAAATTAAAAGGTCCCAAGTTCAAAATGAGGTGGTTCTAAGGCTCAAGTGGACCTCACGGGGAGGATTAAATATCCACCGTTGAAAACTTTTTCGGGCCACAGAAGGTTTGGATCAAGCTTATATCTATGTTTTCCCTTCAGCCTAGCCCTCATTTATGCGACATTATGAACAGGTTGGATGGCAATTAACCATCATGGTGAGCCCTAAGAAGGGTTCATCAATGGGTGTTGTTGATGTAAGAATATGGACCGCCTCTTCGAACATCCGGTACCTACACAAGAGAAGAACAAAAGGAGACCCTGGCTAGATCAAGGGACCCTCCGATGCCAAAGTCAGGGTAAGAATCTAGATCTTCTTGTGTTGAAGGGTTTATGGCAAGAGATTCTGTGTCTCTTGTCCTTCACCGAACTCCCAGTGCTTCGAGTAGCCTTTTGAGAACTGAAAAGTTCCTTGGCATTAGAGTATTTTTATACTCGATTCATGAGCTCACCCAGAGTTGTTGGAGGGTTTTTGCCTGTTGCTAAAAGGAACCTTCCTTCCCTGATATCGGCTATCATGATGGTCAAAGTTATTTTGTACAAGTAATCGTTGACCTGCACCGCCTCACACAATGTACTCTTTCAGCATTTCACCTTCTCCTTGTTTGATGGTAAGTAGGTGAGTGGACGATTTCCATCGTTCTTTCCCCACAATAAACTGTGTCAATAATGTCTTACCGAGGTCGGCGAAAGAACTAATCAACTTCGACTTCAGTTGTCTGTACCAGCTCTATGCAGTTCCCATCAAAGTTAAGGCACGGCACATGATAAACTTGGATGCTAACTAGAGCTCCTTCCATGCCCTTAAGGATTCCAAATGTTCAGTAGGGTCCCCAGAACCCGAATATGGGGTAATGGGCGACGTCCGGAACCTCGTGGGCAAGGCAGAACTCATGATGTCGTTGGTCAATGGTGGCTCCGTTTTTTCCATCATTGTGTCTATTGAAGTCGGGGCTTGCACTCGATAAGCTTGGCGCATGTCGCTAATCTACCCTCATAGCTTGTCAAGTTGAACTTCCCAGGGATCCTTGTTCTTAACAACAGCTTCAGTGGTCGAGTCTACCTCGGTTGCTTTCTCGCGCCTCCTCTTTTCCAGTTCGTGACGTAGATCAGAAGGCGCCAGCACGGAGGTCCCCGAAACATGAGATGGTGCTTGGGCGAACATGTCATGAGACATGTCTTTTCGCAAATTTGCTGGTACAAAGTCCTCGGCAGCTGCTCAAGTGGTAGCCTCCTGATTAGGGAGGGAAGTTGTCTCTCTAGCATTTGCCTCATTTGGCTGAACTCGCTGGCCAGTATTTCGACCTGATTATACAAGGAAAGGTAACAGCCTCCTCGGTTTCGAGATCGTCGTGTCCTTTTGCCATTGTGGCTTTCTGGTAGAGCAGGAACGACTTTGATGTCGTTCCCACAAACGGTGCCAAAATGTTGATGCAAGAATCTGGACTGCCTTCTTCAAACCTCCGAGCACATGCACAAGAGAAAAACAAAGGAGACACTGGCTAGAGCGGGGGACCCTCCGATGCCAAAGTAAGGCTGGGAATCTGGGTCTGGTCGTGTTGAAGGGTTTAGGGCAAGAGATTATGCATACCTTTTCAGTGTAGGTGGATCCTTTATTTATAGTGTATGTAGGACAGGGTTGTCCATAATCATATGTTGTATTTGATGTCTTAAATCTAATCAGATTCTGCCAAGATTTTTTCGCAAAACTGCGAAAGTGCGGAATTTGTTTCAGATTTCATTTAAGATTCTTTCCGATTTTGTTTAGGATTTTTTCTACAACTATATATACGGATGTAAATGGGATTAGGAGATATTCTAAGGGATTCTAAGGCTTTCTAAAAGGGTTTTAGAGTTTCTAAAAGGGTGAAGCAAGGAGAGATTTGAGGATTACTCATGTCTGGTAAGTCTTTTCTCTTTAAAATTTCTGCTTTCATAGTAAAGATCTGTCGCTTTGTGTCGTGGTTTTTTTCCGAAAGGGTTTTCTACATTAAATCTTTGTGTTCTTTTATGTTTACTTTATGCTTTTGGATTTCTATCCTAAATCCATCTCTATGTGATTCCGCGACACAATCCCCAATAAGTAGTATCAGAGCTATCGTTGGGGCACAAATCTAGATTTGTACGATTATCATCAATGGGAAATATCAAGTTTGATATTAAGAAGTACTCAGGTAAAAATAATTTTGAGTTATGGAAGATCAAGATGATTAGTTTATTAACTAAGCAAGGCGAAGTTAAGGCTCAAGAGGAGTGGAAATCGACTATGAATGATGAAGACTAAAATACTCTTGACACGAATGTTTTAGATTCCATCTGTTTATATCCCACGGATGAGGTTCTCTATAATATTTTGAGGGAGAAAATTGTGGCTAATTTATGGGCGAAGTTAAAAGATATCTATACGAAAAAATCCTCTGAAAATTGCCTACACTTGAAGCTACAGTGATATATCTTTAAGATGGCAGATGGTGGAGATCTGGAGGCCCACATCAGCAACTTTAATAAATTGGTTTACAAACTGGTAGATATGGAGGAAGTGATCAAAGATGAGAAACAAGTATGTATGTTGTTGAATTCTCTTCCGGCATCGTATGAGTCATTTAGGGACACAATGTGCACCGCAAATAAAACCTTGAGTGTCGACATTGTTATCTCATCCCTTCAAGGGAAGGCCATGAGAAAGCTAAACAACGACAGAGGGACATCTTCCGATGCACTGTTTATGAGGGGAAGAAATACTAAGCGAGGTACAGGATCTTCAAGACCTATATCCAAATCCAAAGGCAAGGGCAAAGGAAAACTAAAATGCTAGAACTGTGGGATGAATGGATACATGAAGAAGGATGGCACAAATCCTAAAGCAAAAAAAGAAAACTCAGAGTCTTCTTCCAAGGAGGCCAATATTGTCACATCTGACGAAGAAACAAGTGAAGATAATGTTCTGTTTGTGTCTATAGTCAGACACTTGCATAACAATCTTAGAGATGAGTGGATCATTGACACAGGAGCATCATATCACATTACTCCTCATTGAAGTTGGTTCGCCAGTTACAAGGAATGCGATGGTGGACAGGTCTTTATGGTCAATGACAATATTTGTAATGTTGTGGTTATTGTTACTGTGAGCATCAAGATGTTTGATGAGATGGAGCATACCTTGACTGATGTCAGGCATGTTCCTGATATAAAGAAAAGTTTGATTTCTCTCAATGCACTCGAGGCTATAGGGTGTAAGTTAACTGGTATTGATGGTGTTCTTAAAGTTTCAAAAGGGGCACTCGTGGTTATGAGAGCATAAAGGCACGGAAACCTTTACAGGTTGATCGAGAACACTTCAGCAGGTGGAACGGCAGCGGCTGTTACAGATTCTGCATTTGTACACATGTGGCATGCTCGTCTAGGCCACATGAGCAAGTAGGGTATGAAGGTACTATCCGATCATTGTTTAATTCTAGCTTTTAAAAATTCTAATTTAGATATATGCGAACATTGTATATATGGTATACAATCTAGATTATCTTTAAAATATGAAAAACATGTATGCAAGGAAGTGCTTGATTATGTGTACTTTGACGTATGGGGGTCATTGCTAAAGTTTTCCATTGGGGGGTCATCATGGTTTGTTTCATTCATTAACGACTACTCCAGAAAAGTTTGGGTTTACTTTATGAAACGTAAATTCAAAGTTTTTTCCATATTCAAACAATGGAAGACAATAGTAGAAAAATAGTCGGGGCAAAAAATAAAAGTTTTAAGAACTGACAATAGTGGAGAATTTACGTCCACTGAGTTTAATGGATGTTGCAAGGATGAAGGGATCATCAGACACAACACAATGAGCCACACGCCCAAACAAAACAGTGTGGCTGAGCGGATGAATCGGACTCTCTTAGAAAGGGTCAGATGCATGTTAAGTAATGTTGCGTTGGGCAAGGACATATGGACAAAGGTCGTTAATATGGCTTGCTATTTGGTGAACCGATTCCTGTCTACGGTAATTAAATGTAAAATCTCAGAGGAAGTATAGAGTGGTCATAAGCTGAACTACTCATATTTGTACATATTTAGTTATGAGGCTTACTCTCATGTACCATCAGTTGAGAGATATAAACTAGACCATAGAGCCAAGAGGTATATTTTTGTAGGCTATAGTGTTGGTGTGAAAGGTTTCGGATTATTCGACAAGGTCACACGCAAAGTCATCACTAGCCGTGATGTCAGATTCGATGAAAACTCCCTATTCTACAAGAATAATCAAGAGGAGCAAGAGGAACCGAAAAGGTTAATCGTGGACTTCCAAATTAACACAAATGATACTCAGGCAGAAATAGATGCTCAGGCATATGTACAAGAGCAGGTAGAGCAGCCAACCTGTGAGAAGGAACCCACCACGTGATCGCAGGTTACCGGTAAGATACAAGGACGATTCTAATATCACATATGCCCTCATTACAAATAAGGGGGACCCGTCAACTATTTAGGAAACTCTTGATGAGCCTGATGCAGAAAAATGGAAGGAGTTATGGATGATGAGATAGACTCGTTACACAAAAATCATATATGGGAGCTGGTGGAGCTTTCAGTGGGCTGAAAAGTGATCAGATGCAAGTGATTATTAAAAAAAAAGATAGATACAAAGCAAGACTGGTAGTGAAGGGGTATGCTCAGAGAGAATGAATCGACTTTATAGAGATATTCGTGCAAATGGTTAATCAAGTATCCCTCGGATCCGTGTTGGCGTTGGTTGCTCAATACGATCTCGAGCTGAAATAGATGGATATCAAGATTGCTTTCCTTCATGGGAAGTTGAAAGAGAAAATCAATGTGAAGTAACCAGAGGGTTAGAAAGTTAAATGGGCAAAGAAAAAAAGATTTACAGGTTAATGAGGTCGTTGTACGGCTTGAAACAGTCACCTAGGCAGTGGTATAAAAAATTTAATTATTTAATGTTGAGTCGAAAATTTACTCAGAGCGAAATACAATCACTATGTCTATTACAAGACGCTGAGTGATGGCAAATTCATCATCTTAATATTATATGTTGATAATATATTGATCACCTGTCATGATATGTCTGAAATCAACATACTGAAGACTCAGCTATCAGGGACATTCGAGATAAAAAATTTGGGGGCTGCAAAGAGGGTTCTCAGTATAGATATTTATAGAGATGGGAAGTGGAGCAGGCTTTAGTTATCACAAACAAAATACCTTGAAAATGTGCTGATCAAGTATAAGATAGACCAGGCAAAGCCAGTGACTATTCCCCACGCGGCTCACTTCAAGATTTTCTTAGAACAATGTCCTAAATTAAATGAGAAAAAACAGGTTATGTCTCATGTGCCTTATTCGAATGTGGTTAGCAGTTTAATATATGCCATGGTCTATACGATACTAGATGTTTCACAGGAAGTCAGTGTTATGAGTAGATATATGTTAAACCTCGGCAGGTAACATTTGGAAAGCGATGAAATGGCTACTTCGATACATTCGAGGTACAAAAGTCCACGTCTTAACTTTTGAGAAGACATGAACAAAGTTGGTAGGGTATGTGGATCTAGACTACCCAGCAGTGTGGATTTTAGAAAGTCAACTTCAGGATACTCGTTTATACTAGCGGGTGGAGTAATTAGTTGAATATCGAAGTTTTAATCCGTGGTGGCATTTTACACAACCGAAGCAGAATATATACCAGTAACAGAAGCGTTTAAGGAATGTGTTTGGTTAAGTGGCATGATATATCAATTGTGACTTCATTAGGAGGCTGTGCTAGTTAATTATGATAACGAGAGAGCTATCAATTTGGCTAAAAATTCTATTTATCACTCTTGTAGTAAACGCATTGATGTTCGTCACCATTTTATCCGACAGGTGCTTGAAGTAGGAGGCGTAACTCTGGAGAAGATTTACACTAACGTGAATCCAATAGACATGCTCACCAAGGTTGTTCCTATAGAAAGTTCAAGTTTTGTGAAACTTCTCTGGGCTTGGAGATGGTGTAATAGGAGGACGGAGTGTGCACGAAAAGCATTAATGAGAGACAGAGATAGGAGAAGAGGACAAAAAGCTACATATTTGAAGATTAAAGACATGGTGGAGATTGTTGCATTTGATGTCTTAAATCTAATTAGATTCTGCACAGATTTTTTCGCAAAACTGCGAAAGTACGGAATTTGTTTCCGATTTCGTTTAGGATTCTTTCTAATTTTGTTTAGGATTCTTTCCACAACTATATATATGGGTGTAAACAGGATTAGGAGGTATTCTAAGATTTTCTAAAAGAGTGGAGCAAGGAAGAGATTTGAGGATTGCTCAAGTCTGATAAGTCCTTTTTCTTTGTAATTTCTGCTTTCATAGTGAAGGTCTGTCGCTTTGTGCCGTGGTTTTTTTCCAAAAGGGTTTTCCACGTTAAATCTTTGTGTTATCTTGTGTTTACTTGGTGCTCTTGGATTGTTATCCTAGATCCATCTCTGTGTGATTCTGCAGCACAATCCCCAACATCTTAGGCATGATCTTAACCCTTAAGCGAGATGTACGTGAGTGGTGAATGTTGTCAGTTACCCTAGAATCATGTGGTGGACGGTTACACGCATGTGATGGATGTCGATGATTACCCTGGAGTCGCGCATACTCAAGGAAGATCATCCGTCCAACTATGGAGGTAAGTCAACACGACTCTGATCGAAGCATTACAGGTCGGCATGATCCAAACTTCTTATTTCGCTTTACGTTGGGGGTCCGAGGTAAACCCATATATGAGTAATCCGATGAGGCTATTAGGACTCATGAAAAAGTTAAAGGCTACATAAATTGGACATCACAAAGACCTCTTGGAAGGCCATTGCTTTGTTTAGCATACACAGGTGAGCTTCCTTATACTCCCAAACATCATCCAACATACCTTTGACACGCTATCATCCCCCTAGCTCGACCATCATGGATCGTTGAAGCCAACCCAAACTAAGTCCTCGGTTATCTGTGTCGAAGCTGAACTGAACCAATCGATTGACTAGCCAGGGATGAGGAGCTCGGAAGTTCTGCATTGGTCGTCTAGGATGTTGGCTTTTTTGAGTAGAGGGGTGTATCTATCTTCTCGTTAGTTCCTTCTATTCTCAATGAGCTCTTCCTCAACTTCACTGAGCTGATCAATCTCATGGGCCTATTCTGACCAGGGGCTTCAGGACAATCCTTGTGAGTACATAGGTGAGAGCTCGAAAACATGCACTACCGAGGACTACGCTCGGGGATGCGAAGTCTAGCTTCTCTGGATGAGATAGCACAAGAGTGTATGCTCGTCAGCCCGAGCCAACCCTGAGGGCAGTCAGACCATATTTCCCCACAAACAGGTGTCATTATCACCATTGCTTCCTATGGTGTGGGCCACTTCGAGCCCTGGATCTGCCTTATTTTGGGGATTGTACAAATGGATTGATTGTGTGGATAAAACCATCCATCACGAAGGCCCCTCAGAGCTTCGGTCCGTTCGTAGCTAGGCATTGGCAGACCCAATCTGCATCCATTGCTCATCATCCGGGATGCTAATTGTGTGGTGACCATGCTACTATCGACCTCTATGGTGGCGTGTCATGATATATTTATTATCAATCTATTTTGCTAGCTCATTTTATGCCATGATCCTAAATTTGAAGCAAATCTGAAAGTCAAGTGCAACACATCACAGGTAAATAGTCAAGATAATGATGTAATTGTCCAAACCTTCAGAGGGCCCACGATGATGCTTATTTCTCATCATCCTATATGAAAATTTAAACACAAATATCAGATTGATCCATAACTAATGTGCCACATGAAGTTTTCAACTGTGGATGTTTCCTATGGCGTGATCTACTTGACCTTTGGATATGCTTCAATTTTGGGCTCATATCCTAACATGAATTCCCAAAATTAATGGACTATGGATAAAATACATACATCATGGTGAGCCCCATAGAGTCCTGCCACCATAGAGGTTAGTGGTGGCAATAATCGACATCCTAATTATCTATTGCTGGCATTTTTAGATGATTTCACCCCACAATTATTTTTTTAAGATATTCCTAGACCTAAAGTGTAACACCCTAAATCTTTTAACACTCGGGAGTTAGATGTACTCCGTGTCCCTAGAATTTTTTTTGATTAATTAAGTAAATATATATATGTACATATGCCTAAATTAAAACTCAAAACGCTTTGAAAGTATTTGCGGAACCTCCTTTATGGAAATCCAAACTCAACAGAACTTTGTAGATTACTGTAATAGGCTAATTAAACCATTCATAATTAAACTCAAAGACCCGAATCATCAGATCTACTGATCATTAGGTCCATGACATACAATGTCTCAATCCACCACTCGATCACCCAAATCTTGGACCTAGCCTAGTGATCTATAAGTCAAGGGTCGAGATCTAAAAATCCAACCATCGTTTAAATAGAACAACTAAAGACTAAGTGAAGACCCACCTAAGACTAACATAACAAATGGCTTAGATCTTGATTATCATAAGTCCATGAGCCGAATTGACTAAATTACCCTTACGACATGAGAACCATACTAATTCAATTAAACACTATTAGAGAATTAGTTAATATGCTCAATCACCTATATCTTGTGCCCAACAATGTGATCTATAAACCTAGTATCAAGATTTATAGAATCACATTCCTTAAATAACTCTAGATGCGGTCAAAGTGCCCAAACAAGCTCCAAACCACTCGTTAGTAGGCCATTAGATTCAAAACTACAGAAAGATGTTAATCTTAGCGGGATTGACGTCCATCGTGGAACAAACAACAAAAACTATGAACCGAATCGTTCAACTTGGGCTCACAAGGTAAGCTCATGAGATGTGTGAATGTCCTGTAAAATTATCATGAACTTAAGCAAATTGTCCCTGTTCGATCTTTACTAAAGTTGTGACTTTCGGACCGTTAGATTACAATCAAATTAAATGACACTAACCTAAGTTAATATCCTGTACACATTCGTATAGTCACGACCCCTGATCGACAATCGATGACCATTGAACTAACTTGTGATCCTTTCTATTGATTGGAGTGTCTGATTTGCACGACGATTGAAGCCTTACATAAATCACCACTCAAGGCAATTATCCTTTATCGTAGATTAACCCATACATCCCCTAGTGGACCCCAACAACTAGAAACAACCTCCCATAAGGTTAAAATACCTAATACCTAGCCATTAGGATCAGCTAAGCCACTTCTAGCAACATAAAAACCCTTCTCTTGGGAGCCCTTCCATTACATATTTTTCCCTAAGTTTAGGAGAGGAAAAAACGAAAGAAAAAGGAAGACTACTGTTTATGACTGCTGGGCTAGCTACATGCAGCAGTTTCTGCATGGTCCAGTTTAATATTGCATGAGCAGTTTCACCATGCCTCTTAAACGGCTAGTTCTAGCCCATATATAAGGAAGACAGGTCTCTCTTCGACCTCTTACCCATGTCACACCAGCCTGACCCATAGCCACTATCGCACCGGTTCTCGAGGGAGTGACCCGTCTACGACACGATGCGCAAGTGCGAAGTGCAAGGTGCACTACTAGCGCCTCTACAACATACTGCCTCACATGCCCACACCCTCGCACCGCGACCATCCCCGAGCCCAAGCGCGTGCGCGTTTGCACTGGAACATGCAACTCTCAATACTCCATGGATTCACCAAGCAAATAGTAAGGTACTCAACACCCTACTTACAAACCCAAAATTTTCTTCTCCTTTCTGATATGGGACTGTTCCCAGAACACCAAAAACCCAAGTTTTAATTAACAAACCTTATATATATATATATATATATATATATATATATATATATATATATATATATATATATATATATATATATATATATATATATAGAAAAAGGTACTATGCGCTCGACCTCACGAGTTTGTCATAATATAACATTTTATGATGCCTTTCGAACATCTACCCCATCAGTCAGATGCATCATTCCATCGTGGGCCTAGGTCTCAAAAATCAAGTCAATCTGTGACTTGTGTGGGCCACACCACATACAGAAGTGGGGAGGGGCCGTGCACCATTAAAACATTCATAATCATTTTTTGGGCCCACCAAGATGTGGTTTACAAATCCAGCCCATCCATTATGTGTGTCCCACTTGGGTGAGGGTTCAGACCAAGTTTCAGCAGCATTCAAAACTCAGGTGGGCCCCACCACGTGCTTTTATATGTTTTGACGGTGTCTTCACATGATTTTAGACGGTATGGCCCACCTGAGTTCCATATACGGCTGATTTTTGGGATATCCCATAATTTAGAGGGCACTCATCAAATGCACAGTGTTGATGGTGACACGCATCACGGTGGGGCCCACACAGCTCGACCTCACGGGAGCTTATCGTGAGGTCGAGCGCATAGTACCTTTTCCCATATATATATATATAATATTTTTAATCAAAACATTTTTCATAGCAATCCCCCACTTGATTAGAAATTATTTCTCAAAGAAAAACATTTATTAGACTAGACACATCCTATATGCATAAAGAAAGACATATTTCAATTTGAATATTTTCTTAGTGTAAGTATTTTAAAACTTTATTAAAATTCCTAATAGCCACAACTTTGAACCAACCAACTTTGAACGAACTATTCTTAGATAACAGAGCTGAAAATACCACGCATATATTTATTTTGTATTTTTAGAGTTCTCACGAATCTTACTTAACACAATTAATGATCATATGCTTATTCTATTTCATGAACAATCCCGAGAGAAACTCCAATTCTCATGAGAGATGACACCACCTCTGTATTCATATAGGTGAAATTCTTTCAGTATTTCCTTTACTATTAAGACACTTGTCTTTTTAGACTATATTTCATTTTGAGTTATAAGACTCAGCCCCCTATTTGTAACGCACAATACTATCCATTATGGATGAAGTTCTATATAATTTTAGTATTGAAATTTTTCATACATCGATAACTTATTTTTACCCGTTGAAGCCGAACTTAGAGATTTTTTAATTTTACGTTGGGTTTCTATTACTAAAGAAACTTTCGTTGAAGAGTTTCAATCTCATCCCTCCAGAAGTTGTCTTTACTATCTCTCTTGTTAGAAGTTTAAAAGAATTAACCAAGTTATTACTTAATTTCACATAAAAAGTTGCAATAATTTTATCTTGAATAAATTATCTCACATAATCATATCATAAACTTATATGTGTAGACTTTCCATTACAAGTTCCGCTGTAGGATCTAGCGAATGTGACTTCACTATCACAATGTAGTGACATAACCAGTATAAGCTTCACATATAAATGGATTTCTAAAAAAATATCCCTTAGCTACTCAGTCTCTTTGCCCGTCTTAGTCAAGTCTATAAACTCACTCTATAGTCGGCTAAGTTGTGCAAGTTTGTTTCTTAGATCCCCAAGACACAGCTGTACCTCCCAGGGTGAATATTCGCCTTATAGTAGACTTGTTGTCCCATGTACTTGATATCTAACTTGCATTGATATATCCTCTCAATATGACAGGAAATTCTGAGTAAAATAACCTTAAGTCTTTTGTTGCTTTTAAGTAACCAAAAAATTTATTATTTGCATTATAGTGTTCCACATTTGCGTTGCTAATAAACCTACTGAGTTTACTCACATTATATACAATGTTTAGTCTAGTGAATTGCATAGCATATATTAGATTGCCTATAACACTTGTATATTCAAGTTATGCAACTGTTCTTCTATTATTCTCTTTCAACTTGATACTTGTATTAAATTGGGGTTTTGCTTATTTTATTTTTAGATGGTTAAATTTATTTAATATCTTCTCAATGTAATGAGATTAACACAATATATAACCCTAATTATGTTTCTTAACTTTGATACCTAAGATGGTATCCACTTGTCAAAAATCTTTTATTTTGAATACGAAAGATAGAAACTTATTTGTAGCAGTTACACCTTCCATTTTATTACTTATTATTAGTATGTCATCAACATACAAACAAATAATAGTTACACAATTACCACTAACTTTATAATATATACATTTGTCGATTATATTATGCATGAAATTATGAGATAATATTTTTAAATCAAACTTCTTATGCCACTATTTAGGTGCTTGTTTTAGTCCATATAAAGATTTAATCAATTTGTAAACTGTTTTCTCATTTTCTGGAAGAACGAACTCTTTGGATTGTTCAATGTATACCTCCTTATTAAGGTCACCATTAAGGAAAGTTGTCTTTATATCCACTAGGTATATGTGAAGATGATATATAAATGCTATTGCAAATAAAATTCTAATAAATATTATTCTACTCACTAGAGAATGTGTATCAAAATAATATATTCATTTTTTTTGTCTAAACCCCTTAGCTACTAATCTGGATTTGGAGGTTTGGATAGTTCCATCATTGTAATATTTCTTCCCAAATACCCACTTACACCCTATAGATTTAGAATATGGAGGGAAGTTCACTAGTTCCTATGTTTAATCTGACGCTATTGATTTAATCTCATCATTGATAGCTTCATTCCAAAAAGCTGAGTCTCTACAAGATATGGCCTCATTGGATGTTTTAGTTATGGTCATCTTTTATATTCATTACTATAGGTATCTTCCTGATAATATTTTTTCTATCACCTTTTACGAAATGAAAAAAGATACGCTGAGAGTTTATCTGTTCAGAGTCAATACTCTTTTATATTCTTACCCTCTAGCTCGTATGAGGTTCGCTTGAAGCTTCCACCTCTTGTGGAGCTTTACTCACTAGTTCTATTTTGGGAGTTTGGACTTCATTATCTTTTGACTCTAAGGATAGTGAGTTTTCAAATAACTCAACGTCTTTGGATTATATAATACTGTTAAACTCTAAGTTTAGGAGTCTGTAGGTTTTATTATTTTGTGCATACCCTAAAAATTAACTATATCTAGAACTCAAGTTATCCACACAATTTGAAACTATAAGAAGTCATGCCTAAAACATGTAAAAGCAGTTGGTGAAGCCTACATAAGTTTTGAAATGGCCTGAAATTTGTTTTAACCCCTCATCTAAGTGGGACACACAAAATGAATGGGTTGGATGTCTGAACGACATCTCAATGTGCCCTGTAAACAAAAAAAGGTTTCAGTTAATGGACATTCACTCTCAATTGTTGCCTATGGTGTAGACCACCTAAGTCTTGAATTAGCCTAAGTTTTAAGCCTGTGGCCCACCATGAAAGGGTGCATTTAATTGATGGTGAACAGTGCATCTAATTAATGGTGTGGATGTCCGAAACACATTACAAAGGAATTTAATGAGCTCAACCTCATGGGAGGCTCTTATGAGATCAATCTTATATAACTTTTTTTCTTTTTTCTTTTTCCTATATGTGTATGTCCCTTTTAAAAAATATTCAATATGATTAGGAGTGAAAGGATTTGAGAAGGATGTTTCCTTTTCCCTTGAGAATACTTCAGCCTATATATAATGGAGAATGCTGATAGCAAGATCCAAAGTTATATATAACCTTTTGAAAAATATATATAATAAGATGACATGTATAGTTTGAAAAATACAGATAGCAGTATACAAAGTTATATATAATATTATAATAATATATAAAATATGCAAATTTTATAAAATATAAATAAATCCAAAGTTATATATAATATTATAAAATTTATAAAAATAATATCTAAAAGAAGTAAAACTTACAAAAGATAATGGCCCATGCAGGTCTCGAACCTGCGACCTTCGCGTTATTAGCACGACGCTCTAACCAACTGAGCTAATAGGCCAATTGATTTTCTTTTTATAATAAATATATTATATTCAAAATTTAATTTGATTTGATAAATTATTAGAATCTCTTAGTTATGAAAAGTGATCTCTTAAACTGCATTTTTTTACTACTTTTCAACACAGCGTGCATAATCTAGATATAAAAACCAAACTAGGGTTAACTTTAGTTAATGATCGTTCGAAGTTAGGGGACATGATCTGGACGGTTAGTTTTAAGTTAGAAGTGTGCCACCTGCAACTATTTTTAGTGCGGATATTTCAACCATCACCCAAGGGGTGGCAATGGGTCCTGTTAGGGATGCGTCGGGGTCAGCCCCCGCAAGGCTCATTTATTAAACAGGCAAAATATTCACGCCCAAATTAGTTAAAAAATCATGGAGCCCAGCCTGACACGTCCTTACCCATTCAATTGTGAATGGGTACAGTCAACTAGACTAATTTGACCCAACCCATCATGACCCATATCAGGTTTACAAATGGAATATGACATTAAGGCTATAAGCAACTTAATCTGGATAATAAATACATATAAACACACATAATAATAATAATAAGAATAACTATAAATAAAAACTTATATATATATATATATATATTCTTTATTTGGTTTTGGATTTTGGGTCAGTTCAACTCATCTGGCTTGGACAGGGTTCAACCATGCTCTACCAATTTACTTAGTATAATGGATGATACTACCGCAACTACACACACACACACACACACACACACATATATATGGAAAAGGTTCTATGCGGTCGAGCTCATGGGAACCTCTCATGAGGTCGAGCTGTGTGGGCCCCACCGTGGTACGTGTTGAACATCTACCCCATCAGTCAGATGCACCATTCGATGGTGGGCCTAGGGCTTAAAAATCCCATATATATATATATATATATATATATATATATATATATATATATATATAGAGAGAGAGAGAGAGAGAGAGAGAGAGAGAGAGAGAGAGAGAGAGAGAGAGAGAGAGTCATGCTCCCCTGCGCACCTATGCACGTGCGCACCTTTGCATACGTGTTATGGGTGTCTAATCTGAACGGTCCATGTGATGGGGAATCCCATGAAACCTCACATGAGCAATTTTCACCCTAATCTAAAATTCTTGTGGGCCATAGCAAAGAGAAATGCAAATCAAGGGAGGAAACTGTTTTAATTTTTCATGGCCCATTAAAGTTCTAGATCAAAGCAAAACTTGGTCCTGGGTGGTTTCACGAGGTGCTGCTTCACATGAACGGTTCAGATTTTGGATGTGTGTGTGTGTGTGTGTGTGTGTGTGTGTGTGTGTGTGTGTGTTTGTATATATATATATATATATATATATATATATATATATATATATATATATATATATATATATATATATATATATATAGTCCTGGTCTCCTGCGCACCATGCCGCATCGACCTTAAATGAGAGCTCCTTCTTCCGTCATTAGATCCCCTCATCGACCGGGATTTAACAGCCATGCGCAAGAGAGAGTCTCCCGAAGGAGGACTCGCGCAACACTTTTTTCGGCGAGAATTTTTTTTGCGGTTTGGCTGGTGATGCTGCCATCAGCTGTGGTCGGTACTATGTGGACCATTTGTTTTATCCATGCCGTCCATCCATTTTGAAAGATAATTTTGTGATATTATCTCAAAAATTAGATACATATAAATCACATGTGGACCACACCATGGAAAAACAGTTTTGATTGAATTTTCGTCGTTAAAAACCTCCCAGGATGACGCGGTTTGGCTGGGGACGCTGCCATCAGCTGTGGTTAGTGCTATGTGGACCCATGATGTATATGTTTTATCCATGCCGTCCATCCATTTTGAAAGATAATTTTACGATATTATTCCAAAAATTAGGTATATCTAAATCACACGTGGAACATACCATGGGAAAACAGTTTTGATTCAATTTCCGTCATTAAAAACCTCCTAGGGTGATGCGGTTTGGCTAGTGACACTGCCATCAGCTGTGGTCCGTGCTCTGTAGACCCCATGATGTATAAGTTATCCACGCCGTCCATCCATTTTAAAAGATAATTTTATGACATTGTCCCAAAAATTAGGTATATCTAGATCACATGTGGACCACGCCATGGGAAAACAGTTTTGATTGAATTTTCGCCATTAAAAACCTCTTAGGGCCCACTATAATGGCTATTTGACATCTAACCTGTTGATGATGTCATACAAACTTGGATGAAGGGAAATAATATATATTAGCTTGATCTAAAACTTTGTGGCCCCCAAGAAGTTTTTAAAGGTGGGCGTTCAATTAACACTGTGCGGTCCACTTGAGATTTGGATCAACCTCATTTTTAGGCTCATACCAAAAAATGATCTGAAAGAATGGGTGGACGGCATGGATAAAACACTAACATCACGATGGGCCCCACAACCTACCGTCCGGGCGGGGTTAGGACGCAATCCGCCTCCGGCAAGGATGCGTGCGCAAGGATGGGGATGGGGATGGGAATGTGACAGGCTGCGAAAGCCTTTCGTAGTAAGTTCCTGCGCTGGGAGCATAGGTGGGCCCACCGTCATGTTGTTCAGGAATCCACTCCGTTCATCCGTTTTCTGAGATAATTTCAGGAGATTAGACCAAAATTGAACACGATCCAAGACTCAAGTGGGCCGTACTAAAGGAAAATGTATTTAGGGAAATTCCTACCGTTGAAACCTACCTGGGTTAAACATTGATGTTTACATCCCATCCATACCGTTAATAACGTCATTCGCATGTCCTAAAATGAACTCACAAAACTGATGGACGGTGAGGATTTCTCACAAACATCCCAGTGGCCCAACTGCGTTCCCAGCGCAGGAACTTCCAACGGTAGGCTTTCGCAGGAAATCTGCGTCCCTGACAGGCTGGCTACTGAAGTGACGTCACCTACTTCTGTGGGCCCACCATGTTGTATGTGTTGTATCAACACCGTCCATACATTTAGAGAGATCATTTTAGAGCATGGCCCAAAGAACGAGGCAGATCCAAGGCTGGGGTGGACCCCACCACAGAAAACAGTGATGAGAGTGACACCCACCGTTGAAACCTTTTGAAGTTCCACCATGATGTTTATTTGAGATCCCACATGTTCATGTGTTAAAGCAGACATGAAAGAAGGAAAACGCAAATATTTGACTCAAGGAAAACTATCACGGCCATTAGAACGTTTTGATGGTGGGTGGGGTTCTCTCAAGCTTTGGATCTGATTCATTTTTTGGATCATTTCTTAATATGATCTCTCCAAATTGATGGACGGTGTAGATAAAAAACATACACCGTGGCATGGCCCACAACATTGAGAGACGCCACTTCATTAGAAACCCGTCGGATGCCGAGAAAGATGCCGCGCGAGCCCTCCTTCAAGGATACTCTCTCTCCTCACGGTGCTTGAATCCCAGCCGATAGGAGGATCTAGCGGACAATATGGAAGCTCGTATTTAAGCATGATGCGGCATGGTGCGCAGGAGACCGGAACTCTCTCTCTCTCTCTCTCTCTCTCTCTCTCTCTCTCTCTCTCTCTATATATATATATATATATATATATATATGGGAAATGGTTCTATGCGGTGTGGCTCCACCGTGATGCATGTCGAACATCTACCCCATTAGTTCCATGGTGGATCTCGGGCTTAAAAATCAAGTCAATCCATGACTTGTGTGGGCCACACCACATGCAAAAGTTGAGAGGGTTACCTTCCCATTAAAACATTCATAATTATTTGTTGGGCCAACTGAGATGTGGTTCACAAATCCAGCCCATCCATTATGTGTGTTCCACTTGGATGAGGGATCAAACCAAGTTTCGGATGCATCCAAATTTTAAGTAGGCCCCACCAAGTGCTTTTATATGTTATATATACACACGCACGCACACTGGGAAATGGTTCTATGCGTCAACCTCATGGGAGCTTCCCATGGGTCGAGCTGTGTCGGCCCCATTGATGGGTCCCCTTTAAATTATGGGATATCCCAAAAATCAGTTGTATATGGAATTCATGTGGGCCATACCATCTAAAATCATATGAAGACATGCCTAAAACATATAAAATCACTTGGTGGGGCCCACTTGAGTTTTGGATGTGGGTGAAACTTGGTCTAACCCCTCATCCAAGTGGGACACACATAATGGATGGGATGGATTTGTGAATCACATTTCAGTGGACCCAACAAATGATAATGAGTGTTTTAATGGGAGGATAACCCCTCTCAACCGTTGTATGTGGTGTGCCTACCCAAGTTATGGATTGATTTGATTTTTAAGGATGTGGCGCCCACCATGTAATGGTGCACCTGAATAATGTGGTAGATGTTCGACACACATTGCGGTGGGACTCACACAGCTCGACCTCGTGGGAAGTTCCCATGAAGCAATATACATAGGAAATGGTTGAGGTCGAACTCATCTGAACTTCTCATGAGGTCGAGCTGTGTGGGCCCCATCATGATGTTTGTTATACATCAACACCGTGCATTTTATGGATTCCCTTTATTTTATGGGATATCCCAAAAATGAGCCGTATATAAAATTCAGGTGGGCCACACCATCTAAAACCATGTGAAGACATCCTAAAATATATAAAAGCACTTGGTGGGGCTTAGATGAGTTTTAGATGCGGTTGAAACTTGCTGTGATCCCTCATCCAAGTGGGACACACACAATGGATGGGCTGGATGTGTGAACCACATCTTAGTGGACCAATAAATGATTATGAATTAATGTTTTAATAGGAGGGTAACCCCTCTCAAATTTTGTATATGGTGTGGCCCACCCAAGTCATGGATTGACTTGATTTTTAAGCCCATGACCCACCATGGAATGGTGCATCTGAATGATGGGGTAGATGTTCGACACACTTCACGGTGTGGCCCACACAGCTCGACCTCATGGGAAGTTCCTATGATGTTGACCTCATGGTACAATATATAAAATTCAAAATAAAACCTAAAATAATGTCACATGCAAGGGGGTATAAAACCTCTAACGCATGTTTTTCCTTGCTAACGATGTCTCACTTCAGTGGAGCACTGGAGCCGTAAAAATGGTGGGCCATGCCATGAAGAACAGCTAGATCAAATGCCCATTGAGTTGGACCATCAGCTGTCCGTCGGCTGTCCATTGATTTCAAATTTCAACAGGGTACCCAACCTGATGAATGGACCATCTTGGTTTCTGCCAAGGGTGATCTCTGTGGTGCATTCCTCTTGCTATTTTAACCATATGAAGAGGGCCCACTATCCGATTCGCATTTAATTTGAGTTAAACATGTTACTTGTGCAATTTGTTTAGCACGTGCATTTCATTTAGCATGTCAATATGCCTGTTTGGCCGGACCAATCCCACGGTATTAGGAGGGATGGAATCACGGTATCCCGGGATATTCATGACGAGCCAAACAGACCTGGTGAACTTCTCCTGGGAATATAAGCAATCCCTTGATCTTAAAACAATCCACTGACATCACCATCATTACCTTAAAATTGATCCCATCCCTTGGTTGGACGGATTAGAAGGTAAAATCCTGGGATATGCCGGGTGTGCCAAGCAGACCTAGTGAACTTGTCCCAGGATATAGCAATCCCATGGATCTCAAACCATCATTACCTTAAAATCCATCCCATCCCTCCTAATCTCATGAGATTCTTCTGGCCAAACAGGCCCCAAGGATGCATGTACTCTCACCGAATGTGATTTATCCATGCCGTCTATACTTTTTTCCAGCTCATTTTAAGAGTTCATCCTAAAATTGAAGCATATCCAAAACTCAAGTGAACCACACCGTAGAATTTCCAGTGAAAATAATGATTTCCACTGTTGAAACCTTCCTAGGGCCTACAGTGATGTTTGTTTGTCATCCAACCTGTTTATAAGATCACAAAGATGTGAATGACGGGAAAAACAAATATCAGCTTGATCAAAAACTTCTATGACCCCCAAAATTTTTTTTTTTTTCAACGGTACACGTTTAATTCACACTACTTCCAGTGGTGTGGTCCATTCGATTCACACTACTTCCAGTGGTGTGGTCCATTTGAGCGTTGGATATGCTTCATTTTTTGTCTCAAGGATAAAATTATCAGGTAAAATGGGGGGGAATCAAAGACACAAATCACTGTGGCCCCATGGAGTTTACTTAGTACGCAATCCGCTTCCGGGTCGGGTTGGAGCTGAACAGTCTCACAGTTGCATCGCAAGCCACCCGATTAATATACTGCTTAAATTTTGAGCCCGGTCCAGCCCTCAGACCTACTATTTCAGTCTAAACCCGCGCAGAAGCGGGCCAAGCTGGAAAGCCTGGCCGGCCAGCCGGGCCCATTGGCAGCCCTTCCAACCGTCATCCTATCTCAAATACAAAATGCACCCTCGAGACTTCACACGTGTGATAGATACTAACCGTTTTTCTAATGAACTTGGCGCCAAGGACATGGGAAGAACACAATCAACGGCTAGCTTTCTTCCCTCTACCTCATCAATCGCTTTCCACCAAAACCCAGAAGAGAAATTCATCTCTTTCCTCAAATTCACCACTCACATCCATCAATTCAATCGAATCCTCGCTTATTTCTTCGCCAATGGCCTTAAAAACTCCAGCTTTCTCGCCACCAAGCTTGTCGATTTCTGGAGTTCTACTCATCGGATGCAGGTCGTGTTGGAATATTTGGTTAAATTAAATAAACTATTAAAATCGAGAACCAAAAAAGAAAATAAATTTTTTGAGAAATAAGAACTTATTGAATTGAGTCGAGGCGTGACTGAGTCACGTGGCTTGAAATCGAATTTGCTTCCCTTAGACAGCGTTTCCAGAGTAATCGATCTCCAGGATACAACGACTATGACCCGGTCCCAGCGGTGCACTCACTGTACACGGGCTCGAACCACTTGCAGTTTAATCCGAAAGTGCTGAGTTGACTCAGCGATGAACTCAGCAGAAAATGCTTAAAACCGAATATCAGAGAGTGTTTTATAAGAGAAGGATTTTTCATATATTTGAAACTGGAATCGGATGTCTTTTTATAGACTCCGAAGTGGTGCATAAGCACCCTTTTCAAAAGGTTAGGTCCGTTGGGTTTAAACCCAACCGAGGCGACCAACCGGAAGGGACGCATCTCTCTGGTTTAAAACGAAAAGGCGCAAGTGCGAGTACACTCCCGCATATACAGTCCTGCGAGTACCCATACACACACCCACGCGAGTACACACACACCGCACCCGCACCCGCACCCGCGCCCGCGCCCAGCCCAGCCCGTCCCGTCCCGTCCCGTCCCGTCGCGTCGCGCACGCGGACACGGACGCGGACGCGGACACGGACACGGCGCGCGCGCGCGTGTGTGGTTAATGGCATAGATTAGAGCTATTGGCATAGCCCCCCCACAGGACCAAATTCACATGCCCCCTGAAAGGGGCTCAAGCCCTAAGCAAAAATACTATCTTATATACAAGATAGTTAACTTTGTGAAATCCGATGTGGGACAAAACCCCAAACTCAAAAGTACTACAATTTCAAAAATGGAGGGAAATTACCGAAAATTTGAAAATTCAAATTTTACTACTATTTTAAAACAAAATATAACAGGTCGCTTCTTCGATCTTTCAGCAGATTCCCCACCCAAGTTCCTTCCTTTGGACGGCCATGATAAGGGGTTTCTCCCAAAACGGCTCTTATCGCCTATCAATACTCTTCTTCTATGAAATGCGCTGCCAAGGCACCATACCGAGCCACCTCACATACCCTTTTGTTTTGAAGGCTTGTAGCAGCGTTTTGGCTATCTTAGAAGGAAAGCAGATTCATGCCCAGATCTTAAAAACTGGCTTTCTGTCCGATGTTTACATCCGGAACAGCATTCTTGATTTGTATGTGAAATGTGAGTCAATTAGAGATGCATGTCTTGTGTACGAAGAAATGCCTGAACGGGATATTGTGTCTCACACCTCGATCATTTCTGGGTATTTTGGTGTCAGAGATTCGGTCTCAGCTCGGTTGGTTTTCGATGTGGTTAAAGGCGCGGATGTTGTCTTGTGGAGTGCGATGATAGCAGGATATGCTCAGAATGGCGGTCCCAGTGAGGCTTTGGCATTGTTCAAGCAAATGCAGAGTTTGGGAGTGAAGCCGAATTCAGTCACAATGGTGAGTGTGGTGTCCGCCTGCACTCAGATGGGAGATTCTGAGAGGGGGAAGTGGGCGCATGATTTCATGGCGAGGAGCGGTATGGAGATGAATATGATAGTTTGTACCTCTTTGTTGGATATGTATATTAAAGGCGAATTCATCAATGAAGCTCGTGAAATGTTTAACCGAATGCCGGAAAGAGATGTTGTTTCTTGGAATTCTTTGATTAATGGGTATGCGAAGAATGGTTATGCGAATGAGGCCTTGGAAGTCTTTAGAGAGATGCAGGATTCTGGAGTGGAGCCGAATAAGGTCACGTTTTGTAGTGTTCTTTCTTCATGTGCTCAACTTGGAGCAATTGCAAAAGGAAGAGAAATTGATTACTTGTTGGAGGAGATGGGAATGGTGTCCGATTTATCAGTAGGAACCGCCCTTTTGGATATGTATGCAAAATGTGGGTGCCTGATGGATGCCTGTCGAGTTTCAATAGAATTCATCCAAGAGATGTTGTCATTTGGAGAGCCATGATAAATGGATTCGCCTTGAATGGCCATTACCAAGAAGTGATTTCTCTGTTTGGGCGAATGTTCAAGGAAGGGGTTCAGCAAATGAGGTCACTTATCTGGGTATATTGACAGCATGTTCACATGGAGGCATGATTGATGAAGGACACAGGCATTTCAGTTCCATGATTAGACACCATTGTATTCAACCTGGAATGGAACACTATGCTTGTACGGTAGACCTACTCGGTCGAGCTGGACAGATTGATGAGGGTAAAAGGTTTATAGAGGAAATGCCCATTGAACCTAGTGCTAGCATATGGGGATCTTTGCTTGGTGCTTGTGCAACCCACAAAAACATCCAGATTGGTGATCAGTATGCTACTCGACATCTCATTGAATTAGAACCTGATAATGATCTGATTTATGTGTTTTTATCAAACATATATGCGGGCGCGAGTAGATGGAAGGATGTTGAGAATGTAAGGATGAATATGAGATGTTCTGGCACTCGGAAGACTCCTGGATGTAGTTGGATTGAGGTGGAAGACAAGATTCATGAGTTTCTTGTGGGAGATTGGACGCATCCTCTGTATCCGCAAATGTACAGGATCTTGGATTGCTTATCGAAGCAATTGAGATTGATTGAGGAATTTTCTTTTCAAGAAACATTCAATACATTTGGCTAATTCTGCTGGTTCTCTTTAATTGCTCTGCACGAGTATGATGATTCTCTATCATGATCTCTCCAACTCAAAATGGAAGGCATGCAAAATGCTCTTGCCACTACCTAAGCTACCAATTTTGGCATTGGATATAGCATGTGTACAACTTCTGTGCTCAAGGTGTATTGATCAAACACGACCAGCCACTGATGCAAATACACTACCAGTTTTGAAGTTTTTCGGGATCACATGTTCACATGTGCTATATTTCCAGCTCATGAGACTAGGGTTTGGTGCATTTTGGCATAATATAGTTTCATGAAACATGATCAAGGCAAGCAGCACGGATTCATGTGCAGGAGAGGGAAGCATCTGTTTCTAAATGTTAGCGAGTATAAACAGCTAGGAAGCAGGAGAGCACAAGTCCAAAGCATGATCCGAAGCTAGAGCAGTGCTAGAGTAGAAGGTTCATCAAAAAGACTATAGTTTCGTGGGGCAATTTCAAAGTTATGCTGCCAAGAGTATGGGTATGGACATCAACTACTGAAAGTATCGAGTCCATCGATCTTCTAAATCCAAAATTCTCGAGATGAGGTATAGTAAATATAGATGAGAATTTATAAATATGACGTGTTTATAGCCAAATTGATGCAGCTCATTATAAACCAACCTGAGGACCTTGACAACCCGACCCAACCTTCAACTTGCATTGGGTCTGTCAGGTTCTGTTTGACCTGAACCCAAGTTGCAGCCTTAATTGCACATGCCAATTGTACTAGTCCATTTAAAGTAAGGGTTTGATAAAGATTCCTGAAATTTCCCTTCTTAAGTAAAGACGTGTTGATCAAACGTTACAACCGTGCTAGGTCAACTCTTTTTTCTTGCTTTTCGTTCTTTCTTCTTCTTGTTTTTGTGTTTTCCATTCTTTCTCTTTGTCACCAGGAAAACACATGGAACCTTAATTTCAAATTGGATGAATTCGAAAGGTTCAGGATCTAAAGAATTTAATATCCACTGCAGTTTTAGTAATAATATGAGTGGTAACAAAGAATTAGTTAAGATTGTTGATGAAGAAGTTTCTCAAAATGGCTACTATCGATATCTTGGATTGATAATTTATGACAATGGAGAGATTGGGAAGGATGTTGCCCATGGAATTCAAGCAGGATGGAAGAAATGAAGATATGCATATGGAGTTTTATGTGATTGTCACATGTACCACTCAAACTGGAAGGAAAATTTTACAAGATGGCTATAAGACCACCATGCTTTATAGTATAGAATGTTGAGCAATCTTAAGGAAAAACCCGTTCATAGGATATTGAGATGTTGAGATGAGTGGCAAGAGAAGGAAGGATAGAATAGAATAAGGAATGAATGCATTCAAGGGAATTTAGGAGTAGCTAAAATAGGTAATAAGACAAAGTAACATAGATTTAGATGATTTGGTCATGTGCAGTGAAGGAAAAAAAAACTATGTCAATTAGAAAGAGTGAGATGATAAAAGCTGAAATCTCTAAAAGGCCAAGGAAAAAGCCCAAAAGGACATGGATGGAGATAATAAGAAATGATTTAATGACTTATAGTCTAACTGAAGTTATAACCCTTAATAAATTAGAATTGAAGAAAAAGTCTCATGTACCCAACTCCTGTTGAAATTTTGGTTTTGAAAAAATAAAATATTTGAAAATTTCATTTTTCCGCCAAAACGTTGTCGAAATTTTCAAATGAAAAGTGTGGTTTTCTTTAGTCCCACATTAGAAAGGAGGAAATATGTTTTGTATTTTATAATTGGACGTGTGTGTAGTATTCTTACTTGGAGATTTTGAGATGCTCGGGTTATGCACCAGAATGCACGCACACGCGATCGGGCATGGGCGTGGGTAGTGTGGCTATAGTGGCACTAGATGGAGCACTTTGCACGTGTGCATCGTGTCACGAGACGGTGCCAGGGGTATGAGATGAGCGGTCAGATCTATCGATCCAAAACAGTCAGCGATTTTGAGAACGGTCCGAAAATGGACGGGCTTTGATGATCCAATGGTAAGATCTTTTGATCCAACGATCTGAAACAACCCGAATTGAATATCAACGGTCAGAAACATTTTTCAAACGTTCTGAACCATTGATGACCACCTAGCAATGGTTCACTTCCCTGGTGCCTATATAAACTAGACCATTCCGGTCCACTCGAGAACTATTAATCCTCAAGAATCAGTGAGATCCTATTTTTTGAGTTGGGTCGCTACTAGTGTGGCTAGCACATCACCAATAGAGTCGTCATTTCATGGACGTTGGGATCATGGGCTATATTTGACTCGAGGTCCTGCTTTGCTCCATAGGTTGCCTCTTTCAAAGGCCTTTTGCGCTGGTGATTGATTGATTATGTTTGACCAGAGTCGCCACTAGCTAATTTCTTCATTTCTATAGTCAGCTAGACCCTATAGGAACATTAGGGTAGAGATCCGAAGATTTCTTGCCCTAAGATGACTATTTGGTTCTGTGATTAAAGATTTTAAGTAAGTGATCGTGATTACAAAGAGGGAAGGTGTTAGGAACCCGATTTGCCCGTACAGATGTGCGGTCTCTACTTCACAAGATATTAACTATTTGTGAGGGTTATGATTTTATTTTCGTATGCAAATGTATGCAATGTTGGTGACAAAATATGAAATAATTGACAAGTTTTTTGTTGGGCAGGATCCAATTAAATCGGCAAGCCTCAGAGTATTCTTCCGAGCCAATATGGTGCAAAGTGTGTTGGAGGATGAGGTGAATGTTATGCTATGCAAATGCTATGGGCTAGATAAAGCTTGATTGAAAATGGTGGGGTGAACGGTACTGTTACAAGGATCTTATTGAGTGGCTTGGATTGAACTTGAATTGACTGAAGAGGCTAGTGTTAGGGCTGGACCCTGGCTAGTCTCTCTTTTTTTCTCACTCTCACTCTCCTTGGTGGGAGATGCTTAAGGGGTTTAGGATGCTTTTGGGTTGGTAAGGGATGAAGAATGAGTGATGCTTGAAATGTAAAGGGAATGTGTGTATTTATAGCCCTCCAGCCTGATTTTCTAGTAATTCTTATAAAGCTTGATATTAAAGAGGGTTTGGATGGTTGTGATTTGAGATTACCATGTAGCAAAATCTCATGTGTTGATTTGAATGGCATAAGGTGTAATTTTGGCTCAAGAGAGGAGAATCAGAGTACTTTCTGAATTTTGCACATGTATGAAATAAGCAAGGAGGAGGAGGACAACAACACATGAGTTAACAGCTGGCCGAAATACGACTAGTGCCATGTGGCGAGCGACACCCTGGGTACCGCTTGTCCTTGCTTTTTTTGCTTCAGCATCAGAGGTTGGTTCATCTCGTACACATGGACAACTTTGGCTCTCCAAAGCTGCCTTGCTGCTTCCCCTCCATTTTGGATTGGGCTTTGGAATGGGCTAAGTTTGACAATGTGAGTTGACTGGGTAGGCTATGTGGGCTGACTAGGTGAGTTGACTCGAAGGTTAACTCTATAGGTTAGGTTTTTCGTAGGGTTCGGGTTTGGGACTAGGTTTAAGGGTATGTTTTAGGATTTCTGTTCGATCAAGCTTATCTCAAGTTAGGGTGTATACACCTACCTTTTCACAAATTGCTTAAACGCTTAGCACAATTGATGGTTGAGAGGTGATCCTTAGCACAATTGATGGTTGAGAGGTGATCCTGTATGTAGTCTCCAATCCATATGCTTCAACGTGATGGGAAACCAACTATTTAGTCAAACCTTGAGTCGGGTAGACTCTAACAGACATCCGCTTCATAATTTAAATACATTAGGCATATACCTTTAAGGCTGTCCGCTGATAGACTCGGTGCATCATACAACACCACCGACATGAGAAGCTCTGCGCGCCCTACCACAATGTATGTGTTTATATATTCGCAGTCTATTTAAATTTTCCAGCTCATTTTATAGCATAAGCCTAAAAATGAGACAGATCCAAATCTCAAGTGGACCACACCACGGGAAACAGTGGCGATTCCACATCACGGGAAATGGTGGTGATTGAACACCCACCATTAGGAACATCCATTAGGAACATCCTAGGGTCCAATGTGATGTATTCCATCCAACCTCCGGTTGATTTCGTCACAGACCTGGATGAAGGAAAAACACACACACACACACACACATACACATATATATATATATATATATCAGCTTCATCCAACACTTTTGTAACCCTCAGGAAGTTTTTATTAATGGTGGGCGTTCAATCACTACTTTTTTCAAAGGTGTGGTCCACCTGAGATTTAGATTTGAATCTGCCTCATTTTCGTATCATGCACTAAAATGAGCAGGCAAAATTGATGGAAGGCGTGGATAAAACACATGCATCGTGGAGAGGCCCGCGGAGCTTTTCCAGTGGCACTGTATATACGTCTGTCGGTGCTGTGTGCCCGCTCACCGTCCAGAAGCAAGGACGGAAACTTCTAGGTGGGCCCCACCATATTGATTTATTAGGTGGACCACATGGGTAAGAAGATAATGGATGGTTGCCAGTGGTACACAGTCAACATACAGGAGCGGTGCATTTGATGAGTGAACCAGCCTGTTATTTGGGCCAGGCCATCTATATGTAGGACCTGACTAATGAGTGGCTAGGACCTTGCCCATGTGGCGGATGTCGGCAGACACGGCTCTAGTGCCGAAGGAAAAGCCATGTGTTATTAGAGATACAAGGTAAGCACATGAGGCATGTGAGATGAGAACATCTTTTCTGGAAGAATCATATAAGCCAATTGTTTTGAGGAACAGAACCTCTAGCGATGCAAGTAGAATGAGATTTTTACATGGGAGCATCCCATTTCGGTGTACCTGCTATCAAAGCAGTTGGTGGAATGAAAGGACCAAATCCATTGAGTCAGATTTCTTATTTATGAGATTCATGGACAGCTTATTAAGGTAGATGGTATACCTACTTTCAATAATGTTTTTTTTTTTTTTCTTCTTCTTCTTTTTTCATGGAGAGAGAGAGAGAGAGAGAGAGAGAGAGAGAGAGAGAGAGAGATTTTCTGGTGGTGCCTTGATGCCTTTTTTGTCTCACATGGAGTTGAGAGAAAGTTTCACTTGATTTTGATTTAAAAAAGAAAAGAAAAAGAAAAAGAAATGTGTAAGCAGCTAATCAATGGATGCTGAAAGTTTCAGTTAGGTGGCATGATTAACGGAAATGATACGCAAATAACAACTCCTTAGTCTTATATTCAAATGAAATAAAGTAGACCGCTTGATTTGGACGTCCAGACTTTTTTTTTTTCCGTTTGCGAAATACATATGGAAATTTGAATCTGTCAAATTTAACAACTGGTAGAAGATTTTCTCATTGCATATTTGGCCATTTAAAACAATCCCTTTTCGAAAGAAAATTCTTTTTTCCACAAACATATGGAAATTTGAAACAGTCAAATTTAACAACTGGTAGAAGATTTTCTCATTGCATTTTTGGCCATTTAAAATAATCTAAGAAAAAGAGAAAGAAAGGAATACATGATAGTATTTTTCAAAGTCTTGTTTGGTGGGCCCTCCGATTTAAAAGAGATAAAAGGGGGTCTTAAGACAGTGGCAAGTTAGGAATCGTGGGGAGGTTGCAAAAAAGGTGTTTGCAATAAGCCCCCCTCTTTTAAAAGTAAAACAAACAGTACAAACTTGTAATAGTTCATTACCATTTTAAAAAATGATGGTTATACTTTTCAACTGTACACATGGCAAACTTGTACTGAAATTCACACCATCTAACCTAAAAATTGCACTTATACAATGAAGTAAGCGTCTGATTTCACCTTGCAATTTGGGCTATTGTCTGTTTCTCTTTTTTACCATCCACTCGATGGGTATTAATTAGATGGTGAGGATTCTTTTGATGGGTGTGAATTTAAAGCAATTCACCTACAATTGGATGGCCTGGATTGCTGTACATGAGTGCGGCATGCCAAGAGTATTAGTCACCACCATTTTCAAAATGTGTCACAAGTCTAACCTCTGAATGTAAATAAAACTGAAAAAACTTGATACTTTGGCTGATGGTTCATATCTCTTGCACATTGAATTATACACGCGTGGCCCACGTATAACTCAAATTACACCAGCCAAAATATTGGATGTCATCATTGATGGGTCATAAAGAAAAACTACATTTAAATGATGTCCCGCCATGCCCACACACGGAGATAGAATGGAAAATAAGTTAGTGAGATGGAAAATAAGTTAGTGATCCAAATTCAACAAGGATTTGTCCTTTGATCCGCATTTAAGGCCCCTGTTTGGTAGATGCTTGAAAATCAGTTCTTCTCATTCAAGCTTATGGAATTACATATTAAATATCATGATATATTACAAAAGTATGATTAACTACAACTAGAGGCTTTAAGACAATCAAATTTATGGTAGTTTATAATTTTTTAGTACAAGTGTATAATATTGTGAAAAAACATTCGCATACAATTGCTGCAGGCTAAAAAAAAAAATAACAAAAGGAAAAGAAATGAGCCAAAACCTTAAAAAAAGTAAAAAAAAGAAAATGGAAAAACCAAGAGACCGAGTCATGGAGATGTAAGTGATTCACAATGTGTCTATATCTACGTGACAACAATGTCGAGCCTTCTTTTTTAAATAAAATCAGAGAAAATATAAATATACGACTTGCTTTTCTTCCACTCTTCCTTGGTACAAGAAATCTCTTAAAAAAAGTATTTTAGAAGAAGATGTTCACTAGGCTTCACCCGCCAACGTTGTTAAAATCGTTATCATATTGCGAACTGTAGTAGCAGTTAAATCATATCAAATCGACAAATCGTAAAGAAAAGAAAATCATAATTTTCTTTAAAATTTGAAAAAATATATGAAAAGTATAAATACATCAGATTTTTAAAAAACTTATCCATATTTGCTGTCAACGTGCACCAAATAATACCATGTCATGACAGTGTTAAAGAATTATTATTCCTCTTCTTCTTCTTCTTCCTTTTTTTTTTTTTTTTTTTTTTGGGTCTTCTAAGAAATTTTTTCTTAAAGGAACATATAAGAGTCCTTCAATAATTTATGCTTTTGTTACCTTTCTTAAATGTAGGATCATGGTAGAAAAGCAGTTTTTGATACTGTAGACCGATGAAAAAATATTTTGATTTCTAAACATTGTTCCATAATACAAATAAGTCAGCATGTTTGTAACCATTCATAAAAACATTACAGGTAAGTCCTACATCAATTTGGTGTTTCGACCAGTTAAGAGGTAAGAAATCACAAAAAATCATATGAATTGAAGAGATTATACATCATTTAATCTCTTATAAAGAACAAATAAAATAATTTAATCCTTAAAACCCCAACTAATTTAAAAACATAAAATGAAAGCCAAATAAAGCTTAAAATAAAAGAAAAGTATAATTTGAATCGTAAATTGAGATATGAATAGTAAATCATAGGATTCATATAAAATGAGATTCGATGTTGGGATTCAAATTGTTTTGCTTAAGATTTAACTAAAATCGCATATCGTAAATCGTAAATCATAGAATTTTGACAACATTGTCACTAGCGTATATAAGTACATATGTATGAAGAGAGGACACACACAGAGAAAGAGAGAGAGAGACGTCTCTCTTGCACTACCTCTACACAAGGAGGCTTAGTCTCTTCACGCACTGACTTGACGTGAGGAGACTAGAGAAAGACTCCTGGTCTCCTCATGTTAGGGCAATCTCTCCCCTCTGCCTCAACATATAAATCATCACACTTTACCAACCTATCAAATAAAGGCTTTTGTTCATGTTGATGTGCCTGATTCTGTACATCTGGGAGATGATTATGTGATGTAGAGTGGGCTGCGGGTAGTTTCATGGTCAAGATGGATCAGAAAAGGTCCGGTCGATGACAGAAGTGATTTGGACTGTCTGACCTTAAATCGGGCGTATCTCATTATTTGGAATGAGTTATTAAGCGTAAAATATATGATTTTGGGGTAGAACAATCTACTTTAGCCACCCAACCTACTACGCCGGGTTGCGCAAGCCGAATTTGCGAAATACCCCTAGATCGACGGTCGTTTCCCTGTTTTAATTCCATTTTTACTATAAATACTAAGTTTTAGTTTGATTATAACTCTTCATCCATTGGGCTTTATGTAACGCCTTGAAAATCGGAGGTCGAGCAGGAGCCCAACTCCCGAGTCGTAAAACATCACTTATACAACATATATGATGATGATTGAATGTTGTCTATATTAGTGCATTAAACATGAGTGAGATTATACCAAATCAGTATATCATACTCCAGAGGCAGTTAAATAACGCAAGTGGAAGATTGAGAGATGTATATAAGCATATATGGAACGTATAGATCATTGCTGGTCTCCAGAGTATGAATACATTGCCAGGTCAAATAATTACATGTATTAGTTCAAAATACAAAATATCAAAGATAGTCCAACTACAAATGATAAGCCCTGTAGCCCCCGTCGATCAGGAAGGTCTAAGTAAACCCGCCTGATAACTGCATATAAGAGAACTCCTCCTCCTCGTCGTAGAAGTCAGGCTCCGCCTCATATGTTGCGTCGCCATCTGCAACTAAGACAGAGTCTGGTTGGTGTTTAAAACACCGTCCTAGAACATGAGAGTGAGTGATCAACTCAGTGGAACTATAAGGCAAATGTTAACATGTTATCAATTCAATCAAGCAGAAATGATAAAGCAGTACAACAATCAAGCCCTAAATACTCTTGTTAATACAAAGATGGTATGATATGATGTATGCCCTCGCCCGCACTCCCTCAGCTTCATCTCACGGTCGCGGCATACACCACTCCAGACACATGCTACTTCCTCGCCAAAGCACTATGCAATGTAATATTATGATCGTGTTAACCAAGTTCTTACTTTGGTTTATTCATACAGTATGGTTGAGAAGTTAAGGTACCTCCCTTATATTAATTCCCAAACAATGATCCATTCTAGGGTCATCAGTTCTAGTAAATCTCATACGATGTTGTAGTTTTAGGTCACTACAAATGGCTCGTCACCTAATCAGTGTAGGCCTATTTTATACTCTAGTTACTACGAAAAGACTCGTCGCCTCAACACAGTCTCAGAGTATGCTCGAGGTCACTATAAAGGGCTCGTCACCTGATCAGTGTAGGCCGACAGCTTAAATACAGTGTCTCATACTACTGTATTCGGCTCACGAGGCGGTGTTGCTCACTGGTCACTACGAGGAGGCTCGTCGCCCCAGCGTAGGCCGACAGCTTGACTATGGTGTCCCATACCACCATGTCCGGTTCATTAGTCTTAGCGGATCGAGATACCAAAGTTAAACGGATTTTTCACTGGTGAGTTTGGTAACTTAGATTCAAGCAGTAGCGTCCATATATGGTGAACATAGATCGGGCCAATCGGGTTACTTGACAAGCTCGACTGGTACGAGCATACGTCGAGCCGATTGACATAGAGCGCGTAAGCACTCCACGTGGCTTAACCATTGACGACTAGCAGTGTACGACTCGGATTCCTCGAACGTGTCTGGTGTGGCGAAACAACCTCGGTCGCCAAACCAGGACGTGTTACCGATTGCCTGGACTATTTCATAGTCCCAACCACACTCGATTCCAACAAGTAATCACATGAAGTAGTAAATGCAGTATTGAATAAATAATTCAGATCCTACAACCATTTAGCATTTTATGAAATACAGCATAAACATGGATTACCATACACGCATTCCATAAGTAAAACAGACAATATAATGCAAGTTGCATGGAGAGATTTATACACACAGTTAAGGTAGTTGAGAATCTTATCTCGACACCTGTATAAAGTACAATGCACCAAATACTTACTCATACCGACATTTCTACAAACACTTAGACTACACATATTAACATATATAACATATGTTGATTATAACATATACTTGGATAAATCCTTCCAACAAGGAGTTGTTACATACACAATAATCATGTATTTGCATTCCATAGACACAGCAGACACAAATCATAATCCCATATTCATTCAGTCATTTCAACAAACACTTGGAGTACACTACACTCAACATAGTTCATATATATGTGTAAAGCATGGGAAACATCGTATCTAAGCATGTGATAGCATTCAAGTCAGTTATAAATCATTAACTGACATTGAAAGCCTTGAAAACCATAACCTAAATATTTATAGTTCGCACCTTTCGCCGGTAGATTCATAACGAACTCAGTTTAAACACTATGCCTTTGTCTACGGTACAACGACAACCTATAGTATAAAATAGGTTAGCTATTTCATCTAATACACCATTTGAAAACCTAAAATAGATTAGGGTTAGAATTTCTTACCTAAGAACTGAACCAGAATCGCCTGTATAGTGACACGGTAGCGGTGTTTCAATACTTAGAGCGGCAAGGAACGATCTCTGTAGCAAAACCCTAACTTTCCTCGCACTTTCTCTCTCTTTCTTTCTCTTTCTTTTCTCCTCTCACCTAGGTTAGAAATTTCGTATGGAGTAAGAGAGAGGGGGTTTTAAGCCTTTATATAGGCCTAGGATTGATGGAAATGGCCCCAGGGCTAAGGTATACTTAGGTTATATCCAAAGGGCGTCTGTTTCAGTCCAACGGAGCACTTCTAGTGGCCTCCCTTCAGCATGCAGTCAGACTTAAGTTCCCTGACATTGGATGTAGGTCAAGCTGAGTTTTCGCTCCGATCGGATTTACAGATCGACCGTGCCGGACCAGTTTCAGTTCAACGGTCACCGGTACTCGATCAGGGCCACAAGTGCACCGACATGAGTTGAGAATTTTCCATGATCCGAGGGTGTAATTGGGTCAAATTCTGACGGTCTGAATATTTAGATTTGGCCTGCAAGCAAATGACTCAATTCACTTAAATCTGGGTTCGTTTTCTAAAGATATTCGTGTTTCTCACATACTTCGCTCCAGGCTCAAGTTGTGTGTTTTTGGACACTGTTAGGACTTGATTTCCGAGATGGTTATCAAGCCCAGAAAAGCAGTCATATTCGTATAGTTTCGCGATCATCGGACTTTCGATGTGCTGTCCAAGTTTGATACGGAGTTTCAAGGTGCTCCCGAGAGCAACCGGGTCTAGAGATTGATTCTAGATTTCAGGGTAAAGTAGCGCCAATGATTCTATACGTTTTGGGTCTTTCAGATCATATTTAAAGTGATTAGTGCTAATTTTACAGGTACTCTAGTGTAGCACTAGCTAATTCTCGTCTAATTTCTAAAGGATTTGGTCCTGGGTGATTTCTGCCTAAGGTGATAATCGGGTCCTTGCACGGATTTTTCCAAGACCTTACACTTTAGGAGTTGCGCCCAACGCGAAAAGAGTTTAAAATAATTAGGAGAACAGCTTAGTGAAGCCAAATAGGGCACTTACCATTTTTGGCCTAAAACCCTACGCACTAGTAAACATCACGACTGTATATAAATAGTAAGTTTACTATTTATAGTAAGTTACGGATTCTAGGAGTTTTAGTTATAGTTTGCTTCTAATTTCTCTCCCATTGCTTGGTATCCCTATTTAAAGGGCTATGATCTCATTTATTTCAATCATCAAATAAATTACGAATTTATTAGAATTTATTTATATTCTTCTTGCTTTCTTTCCTCGTGGATTCTAGAAATCTCTGTGAGGAGTCCAGAGAAGCTCTGTGCATTAAGAGTAGTTATCCTTGAGGAAGACGGTGATCGACCTCATAACGTTCATCCTTGCATCATTATGCAGTCTAGATTGTTAATCAAATGAGACATATAGTTAACGATGCAGTTAAAAAAATTCAAAAGGAAAATACTCTAATCATCAAAGGATCAAAATACCACAATCAAGAAGATTTTTTTAGAGTATTCACCATCCATCGTGAGATCTATGGTATGAATAACCCATATCATAAAAACATGTCCCATCAATCTGTCTCCCGACTAAACATACCTATTTTATAAAATTTAGTGCCCGTTACCACCCCTGGGTGTCTCTAAATAATGATACGAAATGTTAATTTTTTGGATTCTATTTGTATGCGGGCCATCTTTTTTACACCCATATTTGGTGCTCTGATCTAGCCATTGAGATGCCGCCATGTGTCGTCACTACACGCTAAGTGATGGATGTAATTTTACTCACGAGACACTATGTGGCAATCATTTCATGTGTGGTGTAGATCAACTTTAAGAGAAGGAGTTAGAAACGTGTATGTGAGAAATGATATTAAGTGCTAGAGTTCTATTAGGAGCACTCTCAACAAAAAAGCAAGAGTTTCATTAAAGCAAGTCACTCTCTCAGTATTAAATGCTAGAATTTTATTCAAGCATACCTCTATCTAGCATTAATGCTAGAGTCATGATAAAAACACTTTCTAAGGGTGCCAAAGCCAAGTGACGTAAGGACTCTAGCAACTTTCCTATGCGGGAGTCGAGTGACTGAGAACTCAAGCCCGCATAATTGAAAGAAGTGAGAGTTTTTCTCTTGTACATGTGATCGTACGCAATAGGCTACGCTGACATGGAAGAATCAATGAGATTTTTACATCTAATCATCTAAATCCTTCACGATATTGAAGATTGCGCAAGGCCACCGCCTCTCAGAAGCTTCTAAAAGGACCAATCGAAGGAAAGCTCAAGGCCTTACGCCAAATACATTTATCTACTTTACATTTACCTTTTTCATTTATCTTATTATAGGCTAGCTTAGTTTTAGTATAAATCGTTATTGCTTGACAACTCCGACTATAGTACTATAGGGATATATTAAATATTTACAACCTTAAGTTGTGAGATCATGATCAACTGAGTTCTGATTTAGTTGATCATACCTATTCGGTCACATTCTACTAATCACCTGCCTTGATTGTTTGTTCCGATAGACGAATCATGTATTCATTCTCTTTTCTTTTTTTTTCGTTTATTTCTTTAGTTGTCTAATACTTTGTCGATTATAATGGATTATACATTCAAATATTAATAAAATTGAAAATGTTTAGCCTTATATTCATCTGCACATTCTTATTCTTTTGAGAAATATTGAGCTAAAAGCCCTGGTAAAAGAAGAAATTCTCAAGTCTGTAGCCTTACATCTATTGTTGCAAAGTAAAAAGAATCCATTTAGAAGTACTAACTCCAACCCTTTGACAAATCACTTGAACACTGAGTGCAATTGATAGTTGAAAGAATAAGTCCCCAATTTGTGGTCTTAATATGGGGAACACCATTGATTTAATTAAATCTTGAGTCAAGTAGACTATGACATGCCCGCACATCATATCGATACATAAAACACTGAATATAGGCCTTGATTCACTCGTTTGTCTTGTTTAATTGACTCGATAACAACACATCTTAAGAAATATTTGTTGAATAATTTATTATATACAAAGATCAATATTTAATGGTTCATTTTCAATTTCAAGACTTAAAGGTCGGGATCATCAATGAAGCATGATTATAAGCCATAGCTTTTATATTGGCCGTAATGAGATTACTAATGATTCGATCTAAGGATGCGAATGATTCAATGTAAGGATGCAGCAGTGGAAACTATCCTCGGTACCAACGGGGTAGGGTCACTGGCATGGAACGTAGATTATGCACTAACTCAGTTCGTTATAACGTGCTGAGGAAACTCTGTGCAGCTTATCGGGATGTATTTGTCCTATCGATGCCGTCCATTCATTTCAGGGACTCATGCGTGCTCTAAAATTGAAAAATATTTAAAGCTCAAGTGGACAACACCATGAGAAATAAGGAGATAATGATGGCTAGGTCTACAGTGATGTTTATTTGTCATCCAACTGATTCACAAGATCACATGGAAATGAACAAATATCAGCTTGTTTCAAAACTTCTTTACCCCTAGACGTTTTCGACGGTAAGTGTTCAATTCTCGTTATTTCTTCTAGATAAGTCTACTTTGGGTTTGATATGCTTCAATTTTAATATCATGCCCTAAAATGAGCTGAAAAAACGGATGGACGGCATCGATAAGATGACAAGACGCATACATCATGCCCCGCAGAGTTTATAGTGAGTTACACAGGACGCGATCCGTGTCCACTCGCATCCTACATTGACGGACCGGGAGCTGTCGGTGGGGGGTGCAAAAGCGGGTCTACCCACCTGCTTTCGACCGGCTAAGCCGGTTCCCTTCCGTACGGTCCCGGACCCAACTCCGTAAAAGCAGCAGCGTGACCTACAATGCGGACTCCAAACCGACACGAGGTAGCTCCACCGACAAGATCTGAGTGTAACAGAAACGGAAACGGGACGGGAAACACGACGGTAAGTCACGGGACAACTGGATTCGTAGTCCTACGGTGCCTCATGGGTTACTTTTCTATTGGTTCGAACATATGTGGGTCCACTGTTTTGAACGATACAGATGGGTGTTACTTGGAATCATGGTCGAGTGGGCCAACATAAAATGTAACCCACCGAGCCCGGAAACCAAATAGCCGGAGTAGAAAGAGTGCGGTGGTACGGCGGACCGAGAGAGCTAAGAAAATGGACGCGGATTGGTACTACCCCGGCCTGTCCGAACTCGGGACAGGCAGGTTCTCTGAGCGGCCCACCGTTATTATGGGTTTATCCACACCGTCCATCCATTTTTCCATATCATTTTAGGATAATGGAACAAAAATGAGGGAGATACAACGCTCAAGTGGGGCACACCAGAAGAAGAACCGGTGATAAAGAAGCCCACCGTTGAAACCTTCCTAGGGCCCACCTTGATGTTTATTTGTCATCTAACTTGTTAATAAGGTCACATAGACCAGTATGAAGGCAATAAAAAAAAATAAAATCAGCTTATCCAAAACTTCTTTGGCTTCCATGGAATTTTTAATGGAGCCTTGTAGATGACTCAAATTTGGGATTATACCCCCAAAATGATGTGAAAAAATGGATGGACGGCGATAAATCACAAATCATGTTGGGCCCATCAGAGCCCAAGCCCGTTCCGAGCTCGTGACAGGCGGGGGTAGTACCCAAACTGCGTCCGAAACAGGGAAAGAAGGACCCACCTCCCAACGGAAAGGCACGAATGTGGGCGTGAGTAACGGCGTTACTAATGTCAATTGGCATCCTGAGTGAAGAGGAAAGGAGGAAAACGAAGTCCACGTATAATTAAGGTGTGAAGTGGCAGGGCAGCAAAAGAGTCTAAAAATGTAATTGGGGGGGTGGAATCAGTCCCGCTGTCTCATTTACCGTTTTCTTCCAAAAATAGACAAGGGGAGAAGTAATTAACCAGAGCTGCTCTTGTAAGTCTCTGCCAAATATCACCTTATTTTCCTTCTCTCTCTGTACCCACATTGCAGCGAGAGAGAGAGAGAGAGGAGCATCTCACGTGCATTAGCATAGGTGTGACTTTTCAAAAAACAGTAAAGCATGCCATCGATTACCGTTAGCATGCAATTGTAATGAGTTGCAGTAATTCAAGGCAGAGCATGAGAGGTGCCTCCCCCTTATAAGGAAGGAGAGAGAGAGAGAGAGAGAGAGAGAGAGAGAGAGAGAGAGAGAGAGAGGAGGCATTCTCTTCAAAACATGAAGAGGTTTTTACAGCAATTATTGGGGCTTATGATGATGGTCTTGGCTATTCCTGCTCAGGCATTCAACTATAGCGACGCTCTCACCAAAAGCCTCCTCTACTTCGAATCCCAGCGATCGGGTCGCCTGCCTTACAACCAGCGCGTCACTTGGAGGGATCACTCCGGACTCACCGACGGCCTCGAACAAGGAGTGGGTTTCTGTGTTTTATTTATTTATTTATTTATATTTTTTAAACAAAAAAAATCTGCAATGTAATGCAATGCTGGTATGCATGTGTCATCTGATCTGACACAGAAACATTACATGGTGGTCTACTACAGGTGGATCTTGTGGGTGGCTACTATGATGCGGGCGACCATGTCAAATTTGGACTTCCCATGGCCTTCACCATCACGATGCTTTCATGGAGTCTGATAGAGTACGGCGATGAAATTGCTGCCACCGGTGAGTATGGCCACGCGCTTGAAGCTATCAAATGGGGCACTGATTACTTCATCAAGGCCCACACACACCCAAATGTTTTATGGGCAGAGGTAGATTTTTTAAATTCCCTCTACCCATCTACTCATATTCATGTATGAGACATAGAGCTCATGTGAATTCTATCATTTTAATTCATGATCATCAGGTGGGGGATGGAGACACTGATCACTACTGTTGGCAAAGGCCTGAGGACATGACGACATCAAGGCAAGCTTACAAAATTGACGCGGAGAATCCAGGATCTGATCTGGCGGGGGAGACAGCGGCGGCAATGGCTGCGGCTTCACTGGTTTTCAAGAAATCAAACCCGCATTACTCGCACTTGTTACTGCTTCATGCCCAGCAAGTGAGTTGGTGTTTGTACTAGTAGTTGCTGATTTTATTTTAAATTGAATTGAATTTAAAATGAAATTGTGAAATTGTAACAGTTATTTGAATTTGGGGAGAAGCGAAGAGGAGAATACGATAGGAGTATAGGAATAGCGAAGAATTACTATGCGTCGGTGAGTGGTTACAAGGACGAGTTGCTTTGGGCCGCTCTTTGGCTTTACAGAGCTACCGACAGAGAGGATTACCTCTTATACGTCATCAACAATGCCCACTGCTTCGGTGGCATTGGCTGGGCCATTTCCGAATTCAGCTGGGACGTCAAATACGCAGGTGTCCAGATCCTAGCCTCTAAGGTAATTATTGCATCATGTCCCTTAAAAATAATAATAATAAAAAATACACGGTTAGATTGTTAAATTGCATTTATTTATTTATTTTATTTTTATTTTTATTTTTTATTGGGACTCAGCTCTACAGGCAGTGAAGAGTAAATGCTTAAGCATGGCCTAGTGCTATTTTTTTCTTTCTTTCTTTTTCAAGAACCTTCTCTGCTCTGTAACGCTTGAGGAAAATAGAAAAAGAGGTCCTACATGATGGGGCATACCTGGCTGCTTGGATGGATGATCTGGACATAACATCACTTGGACAATTTAAAATAAATAAATAAAATGGTCACAGGTCCATTGTCCAATGGGTCTAATCTTTTCTACAGAAAAATGAGTGTGGCCCAATAAATCCAATGCAGAAGCAGGGTCGTGGGCTACTCTGTGTCAGTAGAGTGGCTCAATGATTCCCTTGTTTATTTATTTTTGGTAAATGTACTGCTTAGATTGGTCACCTAGATGGGACCCAATCTTTGGATAGACAGTCCAGAGAACCTAATCATGCATGGGCCCACTTGTAGAGACTGGTGCATCAGGACCTTGTTATTTCGTTGGTCGCACTTGTGTGATCCTGCAAATGGGGACAAATTGAAATTTTACACAGCAATCTACAGGTTGGGTCCCACGAGATAGCCGCTTGAATCTTGCAGGTAGTCCATTTCAGCACATGTGAAAGGTGCATTGCGTTTCTCATATTGGTTCAGTTAACTTACTACTACAACAACTAACCCCAAATAATTATAATTCTGTTAGTTTAGCCCCACCTAAACTCCTTAGCTAAAATATGGAAAAATTGATAATAATAAACTAAATAAGAGAAATGATCCTATGCTCTCAGACCATTGTAAGTTATAGTGCTCTTGGACAGTCTGATCATTCCTTCTGAACTCTCTATTCGTTCTGAGCCAAGATTCAAACATCATGAGCAGATAGGTTGATATAATCAATCCTTGATTGGTGTAATTTTCTGTATCCATTGATGGAATGGTTACACTTGCCTGATAAAAAGTGATTCTTAGGATCAAAAGCAACCCATGATTGGCCCTAAGAAAGTAGATTGATCAAATATTTTATTGGACCTATTTTTGTGGAAATGATCATTACCGTCCATATTAAAAGGCTATTGATCAAATGAACCATGTTTTTATCCACTACATGGAATCTCCAGATTTGTACTAGCACATAACTGTCTTCTCTTTTCTGTTTGAAGAGCTGGCTCTGAACTACAGGTGTAGATGTTCCTTTGTAACTTGCTTGCTTGCCTTGCTAGGAGAAAAAATAAAAATGCATTCGTTTCCATTTTGTGCAGCTGCTTATGGATGGAAGACACGAGAAGCACGCACACATACTAGAACAGTACCAATCAAAGGCGGAGCACTACTTGTGCTCCAGTCTCAACAAGAACCACAAGGATAAAAATGTGGACCGTACACCTGGTGGTCTCTTGTACATACGCCAATGGAATAACATGCAGTACGTCTCAACTGCAGCTTTCCTCCTCACCGTCTACTCTGACTACCTCCAAAAAGCAAAGGCAAGCAAGAGGGTGGTGAAGTGCCCAAATGGTGAAGAGGTGGGACCCCGGGAAATGGTCCAATTCGCCAAGTCTCAGGTGGATTACATCTTAGGATCGAACCCCATGTCTACCAGCTACTTGGTAGGGTTCGGGTCCAAGTATCCTAAAAACGTGCACCACAGAGGTGCATCAATTGTATCATACAGGGAGAACAAGGCATTCATTGGGTGCACCCAGGGCTATGATAATTGGTATGGGCGCAAGGAAGTAAACCCGAATGTGTTGGTAGGGGCTCTGGTGGGTGGGCCCGACTGCCAAGATAATTTTAGAGACGAGAGGGGGAATTACATGCAGACGGAGGCGTGCACTTACAACACTGCTCCTCTGGTGGGAGTGTTTGCCAAGTTGCATAACATGGAGCATGGCGGTCACATTCAAAACCCCATCCTCAGAATCCATGGCGGTCACATTCAAAACCCCATCCTCAGAGCCCATCTCAAACATCCAGCATCAACAGCTTCTGCTACTTCTCCATCATCCTTTTCCTCCTCTTATTAGAGAAATAGACAATTCAATTACAAGAAGTAGAGAGAGAAAAAATTATATTGGTTATAGAGAAATGCGGAATGGATCAAGAATTTTCTGCCAGTCATTGTGTATTTTTATTCTTACATATAATATTAAACATACATGAGATTAGGTACGTGGGCTTATATGAGATTAGGTGGGATGGAATTCAATTTGGTCTCGTTCAAATTCCATCCCACCTTTGGAAAGTACACGAAGGGACAGGCCTTGGTGTGATGGAATTGCATTTGGTCCGTGCCGAATTTTCAGTGGATTTTTATCCATGAAATCCATCCATATATGTCCTTTACAAATGACATTCTAGTTATAATATTAGAAATCCATTACACATGTGGGCACCACATTGATTCATGTTTTTTATCCATGCCATCCATCCGTATATGTCCTTTGCAAATGGCATTCTAGTTATATACTTATACTAGCATCTGACATCTGTCTTACCCTTACACACATACATGATACAACCTCAGTTCCGTGTCCAAGGTGCAATAGTTATTTTTACGTGGCAAATGCAAGTATTACACACATGGGCCCTTTTTGTTCGTGGGCCCTTGATCATTATCATCATCATCCAACCAATCACATGGTATCATATTTGAATAATGGAGTTTCGAAATATAGAAAAAGTTGGTTTTTTGAATTATAAAAAAGATAGGGTTAACGAGATGATTAATTATGAGATGAACATGAGTGAATGAAGAAAAATTAGGAGATATTGGAATGCGCGTCAGTTATTCCGCAATCACATCTTCCTTTATTTTTTAATTAAATATTTTGTGGGGAGGGAGGGAGACCGAACCCTGGACCCATCCACATTACCTCTCTCTTTCTTTCTTTTTCCATAGAAGGCCGAGTAAAAGCCTAAATATCAGGCAAACCACCCACGTTCCAAAGCGTGATTTCCGCCCATTAATTGTCCTGTGCATAACCGTCCCATCCCTCTACATCACCAAATATTATGTAGCCGCGCCGCACTTGCTACAGTCCATCTTGACCGTCCACCTACTGAGCCCTAGTGCGGATTCTGCTTCATCGAAAAGAAGCCGCAGTTTCATCAGGTTATTCTAGACATCCATGGACAGGGGACGACGTGATAAGATCGATGATCACCGTGTTCTGCGATCGATAAATACATTGAATCCATAAAGCTCTTTTAAATTCATAAGAGCTTTCTCTAATCCACCGGAGAAATAAGAAAATTTCTAAAATTTTTATTAATTAAAATTTATTTTAAAAATAAGTTTAACACTCTTCAAATAACTCTAAATAGATCCTAAAAACGTAATCAAAGAGTCTTGATTAAACTAGGAAATAAATTCAAAAAATCGCGCAAATTTTCCGCGTCCATCAACTTGATGTCGATTGGTCAAATTGACAAGTCGAAACAACAAAAAAGTGTTCAAAGATTTAAATCGGAAATTCTGTGATTTTCGACTTATCAACCCGATCTGTCAACCCATTGAATTGGATTTTGACCAGTTGATCAGTTCTTGTTGACCTGTTGAAATAGGCAAAACAAATCTAGTGAAAATTCTTGAATTTCTGAAAATTTTAGTGGAACTTTGACCTGTCAACCACAATGGTCAACCAGTTGATATTCGAGAACTCTACTCAGGTAATTTTGAGGACAAATTTTTGTAGGAGGGGTAGATTACAACAAACGGTCCTTCAATACTTAGGTATTGGATATCCGTAAGGGTCGCTACAAATTTTTTATTACTAATCATGCAATCATATGTGAACACACATGATGTAAACTTGAAAGACTTAAAAATTTTACATGAAACTTTAATTTATGGAAACCCAAATTTGATAAATCATAAGTGTTATATCGGTCCAAAAGACGGAATTATCGGTTCCTATTGGTCGGACCAATAGCACCCGTTGGTCCAACCAACAAACTCCACTAGATCTCCAGTTCATGCATCGTTGTATCGTCAAATTCTTGAAAGCGATTCCACCTTCCAAATATTTCGATAGTAGCCTTCTGACAAGCTTTGGAAATTTTTTCGGACCAAAATGCCCTTGTCCTTGGATTAGTAGTTGTACTGTTTTGAGTGCGGAAGAAGTCACGTGTTATTTCAATCCCGAGAAAGTGACGTGGACAAAAGTTTTCATTGTGCACAGTGGAATGCATATCCAATCCGTTCATTTTGTTTGAAACCCTTTATTTCTATAGGAAGATGTTAAGGTCTTGCTACACCATCTCTTTGTGGCCCCACAAAATCGGATAAACCGTAACGGTGTCTGTTCTATAAGAAATATTTTCCTATGATGTGGTCAATTTGACTAGCGGATATGGATCATTCTTCTAAACATGGTCATCCGTGAAAATTTGAGGTTAATAGATGGAGTGGATGAAGTGAAATTCGCCCATATGCGATGGAGTACCCCTACCTACAATGTACGTGTAGTGATAGAAAGGGCCAAACATTGCTTTTGTTCACTTTTTACAGACCCCCTTCTTCTTTTATCTTTTTCCTAGAAAAGTGAAGATCATCGGACTCATTGCCAGGGACGGTCGTTGTTTCTCTCTGAAGGGTGGAGCTTAATAATTGGAAATTGATAACTTCGACCATATACATTTGAGAAGGTGAGGGTTGTGGTTGTCACATGAAGGGAGCTTGCAAACTGAGGGATCAAACTGTAACCAATGTTAGTTGACAACCACCACCTTACTAACAGATGTCAACCTCAACCATTGACAGTTGAAAACCACAACCCTTCACGTTTTGAAAGCTTCACCCTTCAAGAATTCAAACCTCAACCATTGCCAGTGACAACCATGACCCTTTACAGATGACAACCTCGACCCGTCATATTTGACAACCATGACCCTTCATAGTTAACAACCACAATCCTTCACGTTGTCAAACCACGACCCTCCATAGTTGACAACCACGACCCTTCTCAGATAACAACCACGACCCTTCACGTTGTCAAACCACGACCCTCCATAGTTAACAACCACGACCCTTTTTAGATAACAACCATGACCCTTCATTTTTTACAACCACGACCCTTAACAGATGACCATGACCATTTATATATGACAACTGTTGATGCAAAAATCTGGTTCACCCTCATTGAACTGTTGGACCTTTGAGTACCTGCACAGGAAGAAGACAAAGGAGACCCTGGCTAGAGCAAGGGACCCTCTGATGCCAAAGTCAGGTTAGGAATCTGGGTCTAGTAGTATTGAGGGGTTTTGGGTGAGATATTTTACGTACCTTTTCATGTAAATGGACCCCTTATTTATAATATAGGCAGGCTAGAGTCAGTTCTTGATCTTAGGTGTAATCTTTGTGTGAGTTTATCAACCGTTACGCGGGATTTATATTAGTGATAAGTGTTGACATAGTTGACTCTAGAATCATGTAATGGGTGGTCAAGGCTGACCTGAGCTGAGCCCTCGATCAATCATGATGAAGCCGACTGAGCCAAGCTATCGACTGATCAGGCAGATCTCCTCGATTGGCTCCGAATGAGTTCCTACACTGATCGTCACTGGTCAACTCTTTGTGTATCTTGATCTATCTATGCTCCTACCATAGGGAGCAGACCCATCTCCTTGGTGATACTTACCGTTCTGGATGGACAGTCCCCTTGATCTTGCCGAGCCACTTAGTCTTTCGGTCATCTTTTGATCATACACATCTGGATAACTCTTGGAGATATACAGATAAGCTTGGTCGAAGATCATAAATGTATGGTGCCGAGGACTAGACTCGGGAATGTAAAGCCTACCTTGCTCTAGAACGACCTAAGATGGTTGTTTAGGAGTCCTTTGGTCTAGAAGCATGTACTCGTGAGTCTGAGCTGACCCCCATGAGTGGTCAAACTATTTTTACCCATAATAGAAGCCCCCTACTTCTTGAGTTCACAATGCGAGCTCGGGAAGTAAGTTGGTGAAATGGGGTCTGGCGAACAATGCACTTCACATTCATTACTAGTGGACGAAAAGGCGGGAAGATCGAAGAAAATCTGCAATGATGGTCTGGCACGATCGAGGCGTTGTACTTTGTTGTAGCAGCTTTTTTGACTTTTGACCCATGTGGTGTAGACGTGTGGCACTGCTCGGGAAGCCAGATATGTAAGGCGAACAGGGAGTCGCCGTGTGTAAAGTGGTGGGCACTAAGATGTCTCTTCGTTTGCAGCATTTAATGCTGGCCATTAAAGCCCACAGCCGAGAAGGCCTATAAAAGCGGAGGACCCCACTGGCAGCTTGGCTATTTACATTTTGTCTTTCCTTTTACTACTTCAGAGCTCCCGGAGTATGCAATTTCTGGTCAGTTCTTTCTCTTCTCTGGCCATTTTTTCCTTTGATCCCTTCCTCCTTTTTCTTATCTTTTCCTTTCCTTAGCCAGATATGTCAGATTTGTCGAGAGAGGAACGAGAGATGTATGCCTTTAAAGGCGATTCAGACTGGGGAAGCATCGATTCCTGGTCTAGGGTCTCGTTGGTACCAACTTCTCCAGTTCTGTTAGGATTCACTGCTTGGAGGGCGGCGCTCAATCCTCAACTGAGCAGCTAGTTGGTGTCGGCCCTGGGGGGTTGATCTTGAAGGAGGTGGCTTGGTCGGGATTTGTTCAGAATATTAGATTCCGGACTCTGTACAAATCCGGATTCTAACCCCTTATGAAGTCCCCGGGGATTCGGCAAAAGGGGAAGTAGCCATCTTCACCGTCGCTCCCTAGTGCGGACTTCGGTTTTCGCTTCATCTGTTCGTGAGGGCCATGACAGCTCATCCGAGGTTGGCCCTGGGTCAGCTTATCCCAAACTTGTGGAGGGTGCTTCTGTGAATGTACATCCTCTAGTTTTAGCTCAGGAACAATGAGCTAATGCCTGAGGAATTCATATATTTGTACCAGACCAAGCACAATCCTGTGCAGTCGTACTGATACTACTTTTCAGTATGGGTGAATAGAGGTTGGAGCCTCATCGTCAATCACCTGACCTCCAACAAGGATTGGAAGAATAAATGGTTCTGGGCATCGGGAGAGTGGGAGGCGTCTGCTGTCGAGCTGGCTCGTTTGCAAGTTAGGGTCCCCACTAAGTTTGCCACTCCATGTCTGGTACCATTGTGGTACAATACTTAGATTTTCTTGTCCATGTCTTCTAGTTTTGCAATGATCTTACCCCCTATCTATTTTTGCAATCTTCCCGAAGGGCCGACCTGACCTGTCTGACCCCTTCGTAGACAAGTGGACAAGGCGAAAGTTTTGAAGGACGAGTTTCGCTGTTAGAATACTTTGATCACCCCGGATCTGCTTCATAGATCCGGGATCTGTCGATCGACTCCTCATCAACAGCCAATCTCCTTCCACAGTTCTGGCTCTGCTTCTTCTGGTAAGCGGTAGGTCGTCAATTTATCAATTACGGCTCGACACTAGCATTTGACAAACTTAAAAGTTTTTGGTGTAGGCATGGCTGATGTCCAGAAGTCACGGAAGAGGAAGAGCTCTCCTCCCACGGAGGAGATGGTGAAAAAGAAGACCGTTGCCCGGAAGAAGGTAACGGTCCCCTCCATCACACAAATACTCACTTCCACAGCGGAGGTGAGGTCGGGGGCCGACGCTAAACAACCCTTGGTAAGCCAGCTAACTCTAGTTTAGGTGGGCGAAAGCGACGCTCCTACCCCCATTGCCCCTCCATGGCTGAGTGCAGTGGAGGTGGTAGAATTGGATTTAGAGGAGGTGCTTACTGCTCCCAAGATCCGGGCTGCTGATGATGCTGAGGCCATCCATGTGGCCGATGAGGTTGAAGCCTCAGCCATGGGTGAAACTGCCCATGTTGTCGAGGGAGCTGGGCTTTCGGTAACCAAGGAGACTGATTCCTTGGTGACCCCGGCTTGTGCTGAAAGTGGAGAGGCTTCGAGCCTCCGGCCTGATGAGGAGGTGAGGACGTACTCGCCTGGTCATCATATGTCTCGTCTGACTGACTGGGTAGCGAGACATGTCTCAGAGGAGGAGATTACCGACCTGATAGATTCTCATCTAGAGGCCTTCCTCACCGATGTTGCCACACTCTGCTACAAGGTATGCCCATTTACTGACATCATTTCCATTCTCTGTTTCATTCTGCTAACTTATTTTCTTTATGTCCAGCTCGTCCCAGCGATGTTGACCACCCACCGAATGGTGAGGCAGGTAGCTGACGGGTGCGAGCGAGCTGAAGTGGTGCTCAAGGGGAAGACCGCTAAGGTCGAGGCCCTTAGTATGAGTCTTCAAGAGGGGGCGGTAGAGGCTGAGTCCTTAAGGGGGACTCTGAAGTGTACTGGGAAGGAGCTAGATGCTCTGAAGATCCTACTAAATGAGGCCCGACATAAGGAGAGCTTGGTCATGGTCGAGCTCAAAGGGATGGAGTCCCACCTTTGCTCTGTTAGGGCCGAGATGGAGAGAGTTAAGGAGAACCTCTTGTCCGTCGAAGTTGACACTGTAGGGCAGATCTGGAGAGAGTGAAAGTGAGCTCGGCAGCTAAGTTGGCTGAGGTTGAGAAGACTCTGGCCACCCAGCTATTTGAGTCTAAGGCGGCCATCCGAACGATCAAGACTACAGCCATAGAGAAGTATAAAGCCTCGAAGGAAAAAGCCGACGAGGTGGATGTATTCTACAACTGTGGCTATGATTGTTGTGTTGAGGATGTCTGGCGGCTGTACCTCAAGCTAAATTTGGACGCCCTCTTCAGTGACAAAGCCTCGGAGGGGCCCTCACAGCTTAAAGCCTAAGTTAAGCAGCCTCCCTCCAGAGCTGACTAAATGTATATATTTTGTATATTTTTTTTTGGTTTAAAATGAAAATAAACTTTTTGCTTTTAGCCTGCCCATTCTTCGTGTGTCTGAATGGTAAATCCTTAGGGCCATGCATTTATATGTAGTAGTGGGCTAGTTTTAGCCATGACAAGTTGAGAGAACGAACGTTTGCTCGACTTATACACTATAGATCAGTTCGTCTGTTGTCATAATTAATAATCCAACATCTTCTTTAAGGGTTAGATTATTAGAGGAACGTTTCTCCTTGCACTGAAGGAGGTCCTCTGTAGTGCGAGCAGCTAGAGATGATAGTAGAATTCAGGCAAAACTTTTTTGTGCTTAGACTGAGTTTTATTGTAAATTTTGAGTAGGTTTACATGCAATTCCATCATTCCTCAGCTTGAGCAGTCTATGGATAATAGAGTTTTAGGTGCTCCGCATTCCAAGGGTGCGGCAAAGGCTGCCCTTTCAGATCCTCCAGTTGATAGGTACTCAGTCGAGCCGTACTTGTCACTTGATATGGTCCTTCCCAATTTGGTCCCAGAGCCTTTGACCCAGGCTCCTTAGTATTATGGAATATCTTGTGGAGGACTAAGTGTCCTGGTCTAAATCTTTGGACTTTTACTCTGGAATTGTGGAACCGGGCGACCTACTGTTGTCGGGCCACAGTCTTAAGACTGACTAGTTCCCTTGTTTCTTCGAGAAGGTCGAGACTCATGGCCATTTGCTCTGCGTTTTGGGCTTCATCGTGGGATCGCAATTGCGCTGTAGGGAGTCCCACTTCGACCGAGACGACGCCCTTCGCTCCAAAGGTTAGGGAGAATGGGGTCTCCCTGGTTGATGTCCGGGCAATGGTCCTATAGGCCCATAGCACATAAGGGAGCTCCTTGGCCCAAGCACCTTTTCCCTTCTGGAGTCTAATATTGAGGTGGTTTTTAATTATCTAATTGATTACTTCCACCAGTTCGTTAGCTTGGGAGTGTCGAAGAGACGAGTAGGCATTATGGATACCGAGTTCCGTGTATATACTGTGGAATTTGTTGTTATCGAACTGTCTCTCATTATCTGAGATGATGGTATGCCGAATTCCGAACCGGCGGATGATGTTTTTCCAAAAAAAATTGGTGATCTTCTGCTTGGTAATTTTGGCCAAAGGCTCGACCTTGATCCACTTGGTGAAATAGTCGACTGTTACGATCGTGGATCGGGTTTGACCCTTTCCCATGGGCAGTGGGCCGATGATGTCAATCCCTCATTGGGTGAATGTCCAGGGTCCAGTCATCGGGTTTAGTTCCTCTGCGGGTTGGTTAGGAATGGTTGCAAACCTCTGACCCTTATCGCATTTTTTAGCATACTGCTTACCTTCATTATGAATGGTCGACCAGAAGTATCCTTGTCGGATGACCTTATGGGTGAGGGCTCGGCTCCCACTGTGATTGTCGCATATCCTTCATGAATTTCTCTCAGAATGTAATTGGCTTCATCGGGCCGGAGACATCTGAGATAGGGCAGATAATATCCTTTCATGTACAAGATATCTCCTATCATTGTATATTGAGCTGACCTATATCTGAGCTTGCGTGCTTCTAGCCGGTTGTCGAGAAACTTACCTTCTTGAAGGTATTCGATAATTGGGTCTATCCAGCTTGGATTTGAGTGTATGGATAGGGCGGTTTTGTAACATCTCGAAAAAATCCGTACAAAGGCCCGAGTACCATCTCAGGCAGAAATTCCTAAGGATCGTATTCTATAGAAATTAGACGAAAAGTAATTAAGTACTAAACTAAATTAATTGGTGGATTAGCTTGAACCACTATCTATACAAATGGCAAGACCCAAACCCATCAAAATCACTGACTTAACACTACTTAAAAACCTAGGAGAAATCCCAAAAGTCGGTTGCTCTCGGGAGCACATTGAAACTCCGTATCGGACTTGGACCGCACGTCGAAAGTCTGATGACCGCGAAACTATAAGGTTATGACCATCTTATTAGGCTTGACAACCATCGTGGGAATCGAGCCCAGATAGTATCCAGAAACGCACAACTTGAGCCCCGAGCAAAGTGTGTGAGAAATTCGAATATCTTTAAAAAATGAACCAGAACTTAAGTAAATTGGGCAATTGGCTTGCAGGCGAAATTGAAGATTTCAGACCATCAGTTTTTGACCAAACGTCATCCATGGATTAGGAAAATTTTCTTGCATATATCGGTATACTTGTGGCCCTGATCGAGTGACAACGACTGTTGATCTGATACAGGTTCGTCATGGTTGATTGGCCTAGCCAAACACACTGAAATCGCATCCTGGCCTAGATTCATTGTCAGGGAACTTACTCTGTGACATAGACAGGTAATAGACCTCCAAATGTGTCCCGTCTGCCCGAAACGGACACCTTTTGGCTATAACTTAAATATATCATGGCCCTAGGGCCATTGACATCAGTTCTGGGCCTATATAATGCCCTTAAACCACCCTATTCCCATTCCATACGAATTTCTCTAACCCTAGGAGAGAGAAGAGAGAAAAGAAGAGAAAAGAATGAGGAGAAGAGAGAGAGTTCGGGAGATCATTGCCGGGATTCACTCCCACTTCTCCACGTGCTGATTCACCTCTCCATCATCGCTACGCGAATCGTTTCAACTACGATTTGGGTAAGAAATCTTAACCCTAATCTTGATTTATAAATCCAAATAGAGTAATCGATGAAATAGCTAACCTATTTCATGATTTAGGTACTCGTTGTTCTGTATACGGGAACGTAGGATTCGAATCGAGTTCGAAACAAGTATTCCGACGAAAGGCGCGGACTATAAATGTTTAGGTTATGGTTTTTAAGGCTTTCAATATCAGCTAATGATTTATGTCTTACTTAATTGCTGCCATATGATCTTAGTTACGACATTTTCCATATATTATACATGTATGAACTATGTTGGACAAATATGCATTTTATGTGTTTGTTGAAATGTTTGAATGAAATTAAAATTATGATTTGTGTTTTCCCTGACTATTAACCTAGAATTCATGTTTGTTGTGTGTATGACAATCTCCTTGTGATAGGATTTGCCATAATATATGTTGTAACTAATTGAGTCTATGTACGTGGTAATGTGTAGTCTGAGTGTTTGATCAAATGTCTGAATGAGAAAATTGTTGGTGAATTGTTATTATTAAGGGTATTGAGATATGATTCTCAATTACCTTATCTATATGTATAGTTTTCTTCATGTAACCTAAATTCTGATTATGCAGTTTATGGATGAAATGCAATATTTGGTAATATGTGTAATGTGTTCGATGAAATGCTCGAATGAGATTCATATTGGGAATGTCTGTTAAATGCTTATATAATTGCCACATGTATCTACATGCTGCATTTGAGTATGATTGGGACTACAATGTAGCCCAGGCAATCGGTAATGGTTCCCGATTGAGTGGCCGAATTAATCTCGCCACATTGAATACGTTCGATGAATCTGAGCCGTACGACGATTGTCAACAGTGGTTAGGCCACGAGGAGTGCTTATGCGCTCTATGTCGATTAATTTAGTCTGCGCTCGTACCAATCGAACTTGTCAAATAACCTGATTGACTTATTGTGTGTTTACCATGTATGGACACTACTGCTTGAATCTAAGGTACCACTTACCAATGTAAAACCCGTTTCAACCATGGTACCACGATTCGCTAAGACTCATGAGCCGGGCATGGTAGTATGGGACACCGTGGTCAAGCTGTCGGCCTATACTAGGGTGACGAGCCTCCCCGTAGTGACTAGTGAGTAACCCAAACTCGTGAGCCAAATACGGTGGTATGGGACACTGTATTTGAGCTGTCGGCCTACGTTCAGGTGACGAGCCTCTGTAGTGACCTCGAGTATAAACTCTCGAATTTGGCTATCCACTGCTTTCATTAGGGGTGATGCCCTATAACTTGTCTATCGTATGTGATTAACTAGGAATGACGACCCTATATGGATCTCCGTTTGGGGTTAGTGATATAAAGGGAGGTGCCTTAGCTTTCCAAATCTGCTGTATGAATAAGCCTAACTAAGTACTTGGCTAACATGACCATGTGTCGCATTGCATGTGCTTTGGCGATGAAGGGGAAGTTTAGGGAGTTTGTCATGCACGAATGGTTAACGAAGTTGCTTGTGAGGGAGCTTCGTGCTAGTGCATACATCATTACAGCATACCATCCCTGTATTAACAAGAGTACTTAGGACATGACTGTTGTACTACTTTATCATTACTGCTTGACTAAATTAATAACATGTTAACCTTTGCCTTATAGTACCACTGAGTTGATCACTCACTCCCACTTTGAGACGGTGATACCAACCAGACTCTGTTGTAGACGTAGGTGATGTCAGAGTCTATACATCTGATATGGACTTCTTTGACAAGGAGGAGGAGTTCTCCTATGTATAGCTATCAGGCGGTTCTATGTAGACCATGCGCTGATCGACGGGATCACAGGGATTATATGGATTAGTTGGACATGTACATTTTGAGATTTTATAAATTTTGAAACAATACATGTTTATATTCAGTCCGGTACTATACTCATACTCTGGAGGTTATGAAACATGTATATACTTTATATATTTATCTTAGTCTTCTGCTTGCTTAATTACATTAACTGTAGAGTATGAAATGATGTTTTAGTATATTCCCCCTCATATTTAATGCACTATCATGGACAACATTTAAACATCATTATCTATATTGCATAAATGATGCGTTGGATCTCGGGAGTTGAGCTTTGCTCGACCCTCGAAATCTGGGGCGTTACAGGTTTCCTGGTCGGGCTCATGTATGCTCAGCTCGGCTAAGAACTCCATCGGGATTGACCTCGGGACATCTTCCTTGGCCGGAGATGCTAATTTAGCCAATGTGTTTGCTTTGGAATTTTCTGACCTCGGAATTAGATTGATGTTGCACTTCCAGAATTTGCTTATCAGTTCTCGAGCTCTTTGTAAATATGTGATCATTTACTTCTCCTTAGCTTGATATTCATTGGCGACCTGATTAACAATAAGTTGAGAGTCGCAGTGGACCTCTAGGACCTAAGCCCCCATAGATGCCGGTACTCTGCGACGCTGTTGGATGCACAAAATCTAAATCGTTAGGCATACTGGATAGACATCAGGTCAGGGGTAATGAGGACGATACCTGCCCCGCTGTGCATAGAGTTGGAAGATCCGTCGATGTACAATGTCCAGTGCAGTGGTCGCCTTCTGGCATTCGGGCATCATCTGCTAGCCGGTTGGACTTTGGATCCCTCGATGTGGTGACAAATGAGTCCACATTGATAAGCTGGTCAGGTTTGCTCATGGGATCGACTGCGGGGTTGTCATTCTTGTATGTTTCATCTGAAGCAACTTGGTTTTTTTACATTCATCAAACTCGACAATGAAGTCAGCTACCGCCTGACCCTTGATGGCACTCCTCGGATGATATCTGATATCAAATTTGCTGAGCTTGATTGCCCATTTTGTGAGTCTTCCGCACACCCTAGGCCTTTGGGCCACTTGACAAAGGGGTTAATTAGTCGGGACCACTATTGTATGGGCTTGGAAGTATGGGCGAAGACGTTTATATGAGATCACCAGGGCTAAGGCGAGCTTCTTTATGTTTAGATACCTGGTCTCGGCGGGAACCAGGGCTTTACTGATGTAATACACAAGAAGTTGTTTTCCTTCGAATTCTCTGATAAGGGCTGAGCTGATTGTTGCTGCTAAAACCACCAAATATAGCAACAAGGGTTCTCCATGCTTAGGCTTTGAGAGCAGTGGGGGTGATCCGAGGTATTGCTTTAGCTACTAGAATGCTTGTTCCCAATCCGCGGTCCACTTTACCTTCTTATTACCCTTCAATTGTTAAAAAAAGTGGAGGCACTTGTTGGTTGCTCTGGATACGAAGCGATTAACGGTGGTAACCCTTCTGGTGAGACATTGGATCTCTTTGACAGTTCGAGGTGAGTTCATATCCAGCAAGGCTTTGATCTTGTTGGGATTTGCATCAATTCCTCTTTGGCTAACTAGGAACCCAAGGAATTTCCCCGAGCCGATTCCAAATATACACTTGGCCGGGTTTAGCTTTATCCGATACTGTTGCAGAATTGAGAACATTTCTTCAAGGTCAATGATGTGGTTGGCAACTTTGACATTTTTCACAAGCATGTCATTTACATAAACTTCCATAGAAAGCCTAATTTGTTGGGCAAACATTTTGTTCACAAGTCGCTAATATATGGCCCCAACATTCTATAGTACAAAGGGCATAACCTTGTAGTAGTAAAGTCCTTTGTTAGTGACGACGGTCATCTTCTGCATGTCGTGCTAGTGCATGGCTATCTGATTATAACCTAAGTATGCATCCATGAAGCTTAGGAGTTCATGCCCCACCGTACTGTCGATCAGCTGGTCAATCTTGGGAAGAGGAAAGCTATCCTTGGCGCAAGCTTTGTTCAGGTCGGTGTAATCAACACAAACCCACCATTTCCCATTAGGCTTCTTTACTAGGATGGCATTGGTGATCCGGACGGGGTAACAGATCTCCTCGATGAATCCTGCATCCAAGAGTTTGTCGACCTCTTCTGCAATAACGACATACCGCTCTGGCTCGAAAGCTCATCTCTTCTGTCGGACCGGTCTGTGATCGGGGTCCACATTTAATTTTTAGACCATCACCTCAGGACTAATGCCGGGCATGTCTTGGTCGGACTAGGCGAATATGACAGCATGACGTTCAAGGAGGTCCATTATTCGATCCCGTAAGTCAGGAGTCAACAATGAACCGACCTGCACCATTCAAGTCAGGTCAGATTCATTGAGGGGAATGGTCAGGAGATCTTCAATTGGGGATCCTCTCTGTCTCGAATCTTCTCTGAGGTCAATGGAAGTGACTACTATGGTATAAACTGGAGTTCCTTCTTTTAGAGCGGTTGAGTAGTACTGTCGTGCTTCACGCTAGTCTCCTTGGATGTGGCCGATTGTTGAGTGCGAAATATTGCATATTTCTCCCTATTTATACCTTGGTTTTATATACATGATAGTGCTTAATCGATCTAATTATGCATATTTTCATGTGCGAGATGATTTCAAGAGCTGAAGGTGAAATTGATGCTAAAAGGAAGATTTATGCTCAAAAGCTTACTAAATGAAGATCTGAAAGTCATTAATGAAGAATTCACATGCCAAAGATCCAAGGAAACCAAGTGAGGAATGAAGAGAATCGAAGATTTGAAGTGAAGAAAGAGAAAATGAATCCTAAAAATTGTCCTATAAAAACATATTCTTGAAAATTGTCTTGAAAAATATATTTTAAAACTCTGATTCTAAAAAATGAAAGTTCTGGAAGTCTATTTTGGAAAACTACGCAGAGTGCTTAAATTCGAGGCGGTTTCTAGATTTTTCTAACTTGGTGTGAAAGTTGGAGTTCCACAACTATAAATCGGACTCCCTAGGATGCTCCAAGTCATCTTCTAGGTTTGAAGAGGTCTTAAGGCTCATACACAAGGGTGAGCAGCTGCCAAAGAGTTTTTCTTCTCCCCTAGTTTATTTTTCATGATTTTTTAAGAGATTTGGTTTCAATCATGTCTATGGTTGGCTAAACCTCTTAGCTAGGGCTAAGAGGTGAAGCTTGTAACGTGTTTGGATGATTATCTTTCTTTGATTCTCATTCTTATTGAACCTCATTGATTTATAGTTTGATATTAAAGGAATATTTTTAGTTTTCTATGATTTACTATGACTCAAATTACAATAGATGTTGTGATAGCTTTGGATATCTTTTTTTCCTGTTTTGAGATTGTGAGATTGGTAAATCCTGTTGTTCGCCATCGTCTCTTGAGAATGGTAGGGTGATGGAATCCCTTCCAATCATCATAATTCTCCTCAATTGAGAATTAGGTAATCAAAAAGTTTAGATTTGATTTAAATTGCTCTATCTTCCAATTGGATATGATAGGACTCCAATTCCAATTGTGTTCCTTGAATCAAGTAATGTAGTATCTTAATAGCTACAAGTGAATCCTTGACACCCTAGTTCTCACCTTTAAATTCATAATTTTTAATCAACATTATTCACCATTACTCTCAATTATTCAGATTTCAATTTACATCTTTTTCTAGTTCCAGTTCTAGTTATTTTCAGAATACGTACAAGTTTAATCCCTGTGGATTTGACCTCGGTCTTACTAAGTTATTACTACATTGTGACCCCACACTTGGGGTTGTGAACAAGTTTTTTGCACCGTTGCTGGGGACTACGGCTATGTTTTTTCTGAAATTAATTGGTTTTAGAAATAGGTTAAGATTATGATTTATTTTTCTGCTATGTTTTTACGTTAGGATTTTTTCTAAAATTATTTTTACAAACTAACATTGTTTTCTGTTTTGTAGGACCCTAATATAGCAACCCTTATTTAGTAATTTTGCTCCAACCATCTCTCTTATCTTATCTTATATATATATATATATATATATATATATCTTATTCATTTTAGTTTTTCTAGTTTTCTTTTTTAGGTTTAAATGTTTAGTTACTTGAGAGCTGAGAGTGTTTCATGTCCAAGTGGGTTTGTGACAACACCCTTCGTCTTTTGAGTGAATGAGGATTAGTCGAAGGGTTGCCTATCCATCACAGGATTAGACACCACTTGAGATCCTCTCAGTTAATTGAAGTGATGGCTATAAATTAACCTCAACCACCAGTTGAGGAAGTTCAAGATGAAAATGAGATGCATAAAGCACCCCACCTCGTACTCTATGAGATTATTTACAACTGGCGGGGATGAGTGCACCTTCCTACATGATATTTCCATTGAATGCAAGAACTGTAGATATTAAACCAGGGGTAATTCAACTCCTCTCTAAGTTTCATGGACTAGAATCTGAAAGTCCATACTTGCATATGAAAGAGTTCGATGAGATAATATGTACATTACACTTCCCAAACGTGTCTGAGGACACAGTTAGACTGAAATTATTTCCTTTCTCTTTGAAAGAAAATGCTAAGTCATGGTTACATGCCTTAAGACCAAGGTTCATTGGCACATGGGCTGAGATGACAAGGGAGTTCCTTAAAAAGTTCTTCTCCTATCATAAAGCAAATACCTTAAGAAAAACAATCATGAATTTTGTGCGAAAAGAGGATGAGAGACATTCTTCCAATGTTGGGAGTGATTTAAGGATCTCATAAATTCATGTCCACAACATGGCTATGAAACATGGCGTATAATAAGCTTTTTCTATGAGGGATTGACCTCACCCATGCGCCAATTTGTGGTGATGATGTGTAATGGGGAATTCATGACCAAGGAAGCTGATGATGCATGGGATTATTTTGATACACTTGCTGAAAATGCACAATCATGGGATACCTCCTCAAGAACTACCACTTCTAAGCCTACTTGATCAAAGGAAATGGGAGAAATTTATGTTTAAAAGTGGAAAATGATATAAATGCAAGAATGACCAAACTCAAAAGAAAAGTCGAGGCCATGGAACTTAAGAAGGTAGAACCCGAAAAGGCTATGAAAGTTGTTTGTGGTATTTGTGCTTGTAACATACATACAACTGAGAATTTCCCAACAATTCTTACTTTTCAAGAGATATTGAATGAGCAATCAAATGTTGTAAATAATTACCAAAGACCTTTCTGAAGACTCACCTCAAATACATACAACTCCAGCTAGAAGGACCAGTCAAATTTCAGTTGGAGGAATGGACAAATGGCTAACCCACAAGAGGTCCTTACACAATTCTTAAATCAAAAGAAGCCTCAAGAGGATATGGTTCAAAACTTCATGTAAAACTAATAGCTATTTTTTTAGTGTGAAATATTGCATATTTCTCCCTATTTATACCTTAGATTTATAAACATGATAGTACTTAATTGATTTAATTATGCATGTTTTTATGTGTGAGGTGATTTTGAGAGCTTAAGGTGAAATTGATGCCAAATAAAAGATTTATGCTCAAAAGATTACTAAATGAAGATTTGGAGATTCAGAAGTCATTAATGAAGAATTTACATACCAAAGATGTAAGAAAACTAAGTGAGGAATGAAGAGAATCAAATATTTAAAGTGTAAAAAAAGAATCTTAAAATTGTCTTAAAAACAAATATATTCTGAAACTTGGAGTATATTTTATCTGTGTAGAGTGAAGTATATTTTAGAAAACTACGCAGAGTGAAGTTTAATTTAGCAAACTGTGGAAAGTGCGTAAATTTGAGGCGGTTTCTAAATTTTCCAACTAAGTGTGAAAGTTGGAGTTCCACAACTATAGATAGGACTCCCTAGGATGGTCCAAAGCATCTTCTAGGGTTTGAAAAGGTCTCAAGGAGCATAACAAAGGGGTGGAGCAGCCGTTAAAGATTTTTTCTTCTTCCCTAATTTATTTTTCATGCTTTGTTTAAGAGATTTGGTTTCAATCATGTCTATGGTTGGCTAAACCTCTTAGCTAGGGTTAAGAGTTGAAACTTGTAGCGTGTTGGGATGTTTATTTTACTTTAATTCTTGTTCTTATTAAACTTCATTGATTTCTAGTTTGATATTAAAGAAATATTTTTAATTTTCTATGATTTATTGTGACTCAAATTACAATAGATGCTGTGATAGCTTTGGATATCTTCTTTTCCTGTTTTGAGATAGTGAGATTGGTAAATTTCATTGTTCACCATCGTCTCCTGGGCATGGTAGGGTGATGGAATCCCTTCCAATCTTCACAATTCTCCTCTATTGAGAATTAGGTCAATGAAAAGTTCATATTTGATTTAAATTGCTTTATCTTCCAATTGGATAGGATAGGACTCCAATTCAAATTGTGTTTATTGAATCAAGCAAGGTAGCATCTTAATAGCTACAAGTAGATCCTTGGCACCCTAGTTCTCACCTTTAATTGATAGTTTAAACATTATTCACAATTATTCTCTTTTATTCCAGAATTCAGATTTGGATTTTCTTCTACTTATACTTCTAGTGGTTTTCATAATACATACAAGTTTAGTCCCCATGGATTCGACCTCGTTCTCACCAGTTACTACTACATCGCAACCCTACACTTGGGGTTGTGGACACTATTTAACCAAAATACGGTGCAAACATTTTAAGATCTCAAAACAACAATGAGAATGTTTGCACCATCAATTCAAAAGATTGAATCACACTTAGCGAATGAGGAGAAAGGGATGCTTCCATCCCAACCCCTCCTCAATCCAAAATCGTAATATGAAATAAGTTACCCAAGCTCTTCAAATCAGATGGAGCAAGCTAAGTCTATCACCACTCTTAGGAGTGGGAAGATTATGATAAAACCATTCCGGCAAGGGTTGAAAAACCTAAGGACCCGGAAGAAATTAAAAATGATAGACCTAGTAATGCTCCACATGGGTTAGAACCAGAACCTTAAAGTAAGCCGATTGTGTCATTCCCTCAACGGTTGATTACACCAAAACCTCTCTCTAACTCTCAGGATATTCTAGATGTTCTTAAGCAAGTGAAGGTCAATATTCCTCTACTGGATGCCATTAAACAAATACCTTCATATGACAAATTTTTAAAAGATTATGTACTACCAAAAGACGGCAAAACATACAAAATAAAATCTTTTTGACAGAAAAAGTGAGTGTCATCCTCAAGCAAGATATGCCACAAAAATACAAAGAACCTGGTAGCCCAACCATCACTTGTGTAATTAGGAACCATCAGATTAAGCACGCACTTCTTGACTTGGGGGTGAGTGTTAACTTAATCCCTTACTCGGTTTATAAACAATTAGGTTTAGGAGAATTGAAACCCACCCGGACCACATTACAACTTGCTGATTGCTCAGTTCGTATACCGGGAGGGATGATTGAGGATGTGTTGGTCCAAGTTGATAAATTCTACTATCTAGTAGATTTTATTGTCCTAGATACTTAACCCATCATAGATATGAGCACTCAAATACCCATCATTCTTAGTTGCTCATTCCTTTCTACATCAAATGCTATCATTAATTGTAGGAATGGAATTATGAAATTATCTTTTAAAAATATGACATTGGAGCTCAACATCTTTTTCAATATGAACAAATAGTCAGAGGATGATGATGATACCCACAACATTAACATGATCAATTCTTTTGTGGAAGATAGAGTACTTTTAACTCTATACTCTGACATTCTAGAGGCATGCTTGACCCACTTCCCTGATTTAGATGATGACATGATTAGGGAGATGGATGCCTTGCTTGATGCTACGCTGGTACCTGAAGTTAACTGGTGGAGGCCACAATTTGAGAAATTATCCCAAACTGATGTAGTACCTCTACTGTCTAGCCTTAAAGCACCGAACCTTGACCTAAAACTTTTACCCGCTGATCTTAAATATATCCACTTAGGTCAAGATGAGACATACCTAGTGGTGATTTCTTCCCACCTAGACAAAGAACAAGAAAGAATGCTTATTTCTACTCTCATTGAGCATAAAGGAGCTCTTGTATGGTTAATTGCGGACCTCAAGGGAATTGATCCCTTGATTTGTACTCACAGCATTCATCTTGAGGATAATGCAAAAACCTCTCGACAACCACAACGTCAACTCAATCCAAATATGAAAGAAGTGGTTAAGGCTGAGGTACTTAAGTTGTTGTATGTGGGTATAATATACCCTATATTTGATAGTCAATGGGTGGGTCCAACTTAGGTGGTTCCTAAGAAGTTCGGAATCATCATCGTAGCCAATGCCAATAATAAACTTGTACCAACTAGAGTTACTACTGGTTGAAGAATGTGCATTGACTACAAAAAATTGAATACTGTCACAAGGAATGACCATTTTTCTTTGACCTTTATTGATAAAATTTTGAAAAGGCTAGCAAGTCACTCTTACTATTGCTTCCTTGATGGCTATTCGGGCTACAACCAGATTGAGATAGCCCTTGAAGATTAAGAAAAGACAACGTTCACATGTCCATTTGACACATTTGCTTATCGAAGGATGCCATTTGGACTGTGTAATGCCCCCACCACTTTTCAGTGATGCATGTTAAGTATTTTTCTAACATGGTGGGGTAATATTTAGAGGTCTTCATGGACGACTTCTCTGTCTTTGGTCCATCCTTTAGCGAGTGTTTGGAAAATCTTAAATGTGTGCTGAAGCGATGTGAGGAAAAGAATTTTGTTTTGAATTGGGAGAAATGTCATTTCATGGTTCTTAAGGGAATTGTGCTTGGACATATAATTTCGTCAAATGGAATTGAGGTAAACAAGGTAAAAATTGATCTTATCCCTAACCTACGTCCACCTAAGAGCGTACGTGACGTGCGATCCTTCTTAGGGCACGCCAGATTCTCTCTATCCTTTGTGCAATCTACTTCAAAAGGATGTACCATATGAGTGGATTGGGCAATGCCAAGAAGCTTTCATTATGCTCAAGGGCATGTTAACTACCGCACCTATCATGCAGCCACCCTATTGGAGCATCCCTTTTGAGATTATATGCGATGCATCTGACTATGTTATTGGGGCGGTGTTAGGCCAGAGAAAAGAAAAGAAACCCTACGTTATTCACTATGCAAGTAGAATTCTAAATTCTGCCCAAGTGAATTACTCTACTACGGAGAAGGAACTCTTAGCCATAGTGTTCGCTTTGGACAAATTTAGGTCCTACCTGATCAGATCCGAGATCATCATGTACATGGACCATGCGGTGCTAAAGTATCTTCTTTCTAAGATGGATGCCAAGCCTCGCCTGATAAGATGGATCCTTTTACTCCAAGAATTTGATGTTGAAATATGAGATAAAAAAGAGTAGAAAATGTAGTGGCCGACCACCTTTCTTAACTTGACCTCCCTGATTCCCTTGAGCCGACACTAATAAACGATATATTCCCTGACGAACAATTATTTAAACTCTCCCAACTACCTTGGTTACTTGACATTGTAAATTATCTTGCTACAGGTTTCACACGAATATAGTGGACTGCACAAGATAAGAAAAAAATTCTTCGCCGAGGTACGTAACTTTTTTTGGGATGATCCTTATTTCTTTAAATATTGTCTAAACCAAATTCTAAGGAGATGTGTGCCAGACAATGAACATCGGAGTGTCATCTCCTTTTATCATTCTCAGGCCTGTGGCGGTCACTTTCTGCTAAAAAGACCATACCCAAAATTCTGTAGTGCAGCTTTTACTGGCCCATGATATTCAAAGATACTCATTAGTTTTGTAAAGCTTGTGAGCATTGTCAGAAATTGGGAGGGCTGTCCCGTCGAAATATGATACCTTTGAACACCATTCTTATCATCGAAACATTTGATTGCTGGGGCATCGATTTCATGGGACCATTTCCCCAATCATTTGGAGATATTTATATTTTGTTAGCAGTGGGCTATGTCACTAAGTGGGTCAAAGCGATCCCGTGCCGAAATATTGATAATAAAATGGTCATTCGATTCTTAAAAGAAAATATCCTTTCCCGGTTCGGAACGCCTCGAGCCATCATTAGTGATGGAGGTTCACACTTTTTTAATAGGCTATTTGAGAATTTAATGAAGAAATATGACATCTCTCATAAAGTGAGTACTCCATACCACTTTCAGATAAGCGGGCAAGCCGAGATTTCCAACAGAAAAATTAAACAAATTCTAAAAAAATAGTTAACCTTGACCATAAGAATTGGTCAATTCGCTTGATTGATAGCTTATGAGCTTATCGTACAGATTTTAAGACCCCCATTGGAATGTCTCGCTTTAGACTCATCTATGGGAAAACTTGCCACCTACCTGTGGAGCTGGAGCATAGAGTCTACTGGGCTATTAAAAATCTGAACTTTAATTTGGACAACACTAGCTCGCTACGTAAACTTCAATTGAATAGATTCGAAGAAATTCGGAACGACGCTTATGAGAACTTGAGAATTTATAAGGACGGGATGAAGGTATTACATGACAGGAACATACTTCGGAAATCATTCATAACCGGTCAAAAAGTCATTCTATACAATTCTTGGTTACATTTTTTTCCAGGTAAACTTCGATCTCGTTGGACCGGTCCCTTCATTGTTACTAATGTCTATCCTTATGGAGCCATCAAGATAAAGAATTCGATGAATGACAATGTTTTCAAAGTGAATGGACATCGTCTCAAGCCATTTGTTGAGAAGTTTGATTAGAAAAAATATGTCCATGCCTCTAACTGATCCTGTGTATTAGGATTAACCTCCTAGTTTGATGGAGGTGTAGTTAGGCTTATTGCTTTCATAGGATTTAGGATTAGCATAGTTTGATTTCAATTTGTTTAGTCTTCATGCTAACCCATTTACATGTTAAGAACTTTGAAAAGGCTTCAATTCTCCTTCTTCAGGTATTATCTTCCCATTTCTTTTCGTTATCTTATGTGCATTGCATGCGCATATCTTTTACATTGAGGACAATGTTGGTTTTAGATTGGAGGGTGTGGATTAGGTAAACTAATTAATGTTTTCTTAGTTTTGAGCAAAAGTTGTGAAAATTTTCAATTTTTCAAGCTTAAAACATGTTTGGAAAATGATAATTTGTGGAATTAAGAATGCTTTGCCTATGATAATAAGATAAAAGATTAAATTTAAAATTGTTGGAGTTTGATCAACTGAGTAAGACTATCTCTTAAGTTCTTTCAATTAATCGATTAAGAGGAAGTTTGAATATCATGTTAATCTAAGTCACAAACCACATTTAAATTGCTTTCTGTGAATTGTACTAGAATTTCTCATTGTTAGTATATGTATCATTGATCGATATTGAGAATTAAGTCTGGAGAATTTTATCCACCTTAAAAAGATTAAAAGAACCAGTTAAAAAAACCAGAGAGATCGACAAAAAAAGTCATATATGATGAAAAGACTAGAAATGAATGAAAAGTCTGAAAAGCATGAATAAATAAAAGGAACCGTCGATATAAAATAAAAAAGTGAATAAAGAAGAAAAATGTGATAAGTTCGAAATCAGTACTTGATTATTCAATAAAACTTGAGGTGATGAGCATGACTAACATTATGAAATAGTAATATGTTATGGAAAGTAAGTTGAATTCAGTAAGCACATTAGAAAATTTTGATATATGAACTTATGCTCTTAAATGATTGATAAAAAGACTTTTTTATTGATTGCTCATGTGATTTGGCTTTAGGTTTTCAAAATTGCACTCTCACTTCTTTAGATTGTACTCATTCATACTTGATTGCACAAAAGATTATTTTCTGAAAGTGATTTGAATATTAAAAATTGAAGATCACTTCATGCATGTTTTGCTCGGGACTAGCAAAATGGTGGTTGAGAGGTGTGTTGAGTGTGAAATATTGCATATTTTCGCCTATTTATACCTTGGTTTTATAAACATGATACTGCTTAATAGATCTAATTATGCATATTTTCATGTGCGAGGTGATTTCAAGAGCTTAAGGTGAAATTGATGCCAAAAGGAAGATTTATATTCAAAAGATTACTAAATGAAGATTTGGAGATTTGAAATTCATTAATGAAGAAGTCACGTGCCAAAGATCCAAGGAAACCAAGTGAGGAATGAAGAGAATCGAAGATTTGAAGTGAAGAAAAAGAAAAAGAATCTTAAAAATTATCCTGAAAAAATATATTCTGAAACTCTGAGTCTAAAAAATCAAAGTTTTTGTAGTCTATTTTGGGAAACTGCGCAGAGTGTGTAAATTTGAGGTGGTTTCTAGAATTTTCCAACTTGGTGCGAAAGTTGGAGTTCCACAACTATAAATATGACTTCCTAGGATGCTCCAAAGCATCTTTTAGGGTTTGGAAAGGTCTTAAGGAGCATACACAAGGGTGAAGCAGCTGCCAAAGAGTTTTTTTTTTCTTTCCTAGTTTATTTTTCATGATTTATTTAAGAGATTTGGTTTCAATCACGTCTATGGTTGGGTAAACCTCTTAGATAAGGCTAAGAGGTGAAGCTTGTAGCGTGTTTGGATGATTATCTTGCTTTGATTCTTATTCTTATTGAAGCTCATTGATTGATAGTTTGATCTTAAAGGAATATTTTTAGTTTTCTATGATTCATTATGACTCAGATTACAATAGACGTTGTGATGGCTTTGGATATCTTCTTTTCTTATTTTGAGATTGTGAGATTGGTAAATCCTGTTGTTCACCATTGTCTCTTGGGCATGGCAGGGTGATGGAATTCCTTCCAATCATCACAATTCTCCTTCATTGAGAATTATGTCAATGAAAAGTTCAAATTTGATTTAAATTGCTTTATCTTTCAATTGGATAGGATAAGACTCCAATTCCAATTGCGTTCCTTGAATCAAGTAAGGTAGCATCTTGATAGCTATAAGTGGATCCTTGGCACCCTACTTCCCACCTTTAAATTCATAAGTTTTAATCAACATTATTCACCATTACTCTTAATTATTTAGATTTTAATTTAAATCTTTTTCTAGTTCTAGTTCTAGTTATTTTCAGAATATATATAAGTTTAGTCCTTGTGGATTCGACCTCGGTCTTACCGAGTTATTACTACATTGCGACCCTACACTTGGGGTTGTGAACACCGACCTCGTGATACGTAGGAAACTTCATCAAGAGATGATAAGTAGATACTATAGCTCTCATGGAGTTGAGGGAGGGTCGTCCGTGGATGACATTATAGGTGGAGGGATAGTCTATCACCAAAAAGTTGATCATTGTAGTGGTTTGGTTCTGCCCCTCTCTAGTAGTAACTGGGAGTTGGATGGAATCCTTATGAATGACCTTATCACCTGCAACCCTATCAGTGGAGTCCTGAAGGGTTGGAGATGTGACTGGGTCATTCCCATTTTGTTGAATGCCTCGACAAAAAGTATGCGGACCGAGCTGCCTATCCATAAGAATGTGATACACTTTATGGTTGGCTATGGTCATGGCTACGACTAGGGCTTCATCGTGCGAGCGTTAAATACCGTGGGCGTCCTCCTCAGTGAACGTCAAATCGCAAGGGCACATCCACTACTCTTTGTACGGTCTGCTAGTGAGATGGACATAATGGCTCGAGCTAATACTCCGAGCATGGGCCTTTTGAGCCCGATTTGAATCACCACCTCCCGCAGGCCCGTCAAAGATAGTACGGATCTCATTGGTGGGGTTATTGTCGATCGTTTTGCTAGGTTGCTTATCTTTTCAACCTACTCGTTCTTCTTTGATGTATTCACGCAAATGTCCATTATGAATGATGGCTTTGATTTCTTCTTTGAGGTTAAAATAATGACTGGTGGAATGGTCATGGTCGTGGTGGAAGCGACAATACTTTCGCTTATCCCTCTTGTCTGCGTCGGTCTTCCTCTGATTTGGCCACTTTAGCAATCGTTTATCCTAAACTTCCAAGAGGACTTGCTCAGGCTTGGCATTGAGAGGAGTATAAGAGCTGAATCTACTCTCAGGTCGTCTGCTCGATCGTTAACCTCTTACCGGGTCCTTGTCTTTTCTCCTTTTGTTGAAAGGTGCTTGGGATGGGGCTTCCTCTTTCCGCTTTTTGTCCTTAGCTGAGCTCCCAACGGCTTGAGTAACCTTCATTAGTTGAGCTCCCAACTAATGATGTAGGTTCTTCAACATTGGATTATTTTTGTACGTGGTTCATGAGCTCGCTTAGAGTTGCTGGAGGATTTTTACCTATCGAAAAGAGGAACCTTCCTTCTCTCAGTCCGGCTATCATGACAGTCAAGGCTATTTTGTCTAAGTAGTTGTCCACCTGTACTACCTCTTCATTGAACCGTACAATGTAATCCTTATGTACTTCACCTTCTTTCTGCTTAATAATGACTAGGTGAGTGAAAGGTTTTCTTTGTTATTTCCCGACAATGAACTATGTCAAGAATGCCTTGCTGAGGTCAGAAAAAACACTAATTGACTTCGGCTTCAACTGCCTGTGCTAGCTCCGTACAACCCTTGTTAAGGTTAGGGCAAAAGCGCAGCACATGATCGGCTTAGACGCCGACTGGAGTTCCAACCAAGCCCTTAAAGATCCCAAATGTTTGGTGGGATCCCTAGAGCCAGAATATGGGGTGATGGGTGGCATCCGGAACCTCGGTGGAGGGCCGAGCTCATGATGTCTTCGGTGAACGGCACCTCGACTTCTTCCATCATGGAGTCTATCGACATCACTGCTTGTGCTCGATAAGCTTGGCGTATATCACCGATCTGACCTTATAGTTCGTCCTGTTGGGCTTCCCAGGGGTCTTTGTTCTCGATGACCGCTTTAGGGATAGGATCTTCCTCGGGTACTTTTCCGTGCCTCCTCTTCTCCAACTAATGATGTAGGTCAAAAGGAACTAGCACTGCGGTCCCCAAGATGTGAGAGGGTGCATGATCCAGAGCATTATGGGATAAATCTTTCTAAGAGTCTGCTGGTGTCATAGCCCCGGTGGTCGTTCATGCTGCGGACTCCTGATTAGGGATATGAATTTGTCTCTCCAACATCTGCCTTATTTGATTAAGATTGCTAGCCAACGTTTTGACCTGGTGTTCTAGGGAAAGGAGGTGGCCTCCTCGGTTTTGAGACCGTTATGCCGGGCCTGTAGGAGCAAACTCAACCTGGAGTTGGGAATATGAATCTCGATGAGCAGGCTATTCTGCAAGCATGGGATCGACAGTAGAGGTGGCAGGAGGAGTTTTCTTCCTTCCCTTGGCCATAATTGATATTTGAGAACTAGGGACAACTTCAACGTCATTCCCACAAACAATGTCAAACTGTTGATGCAAAAATCTGGTTCACCCTCACTGAACTGTTGGACCTTCAAGTACTTACACAGGAATAAGACAAAGGAGACCATGGATAGAGTGTGGGACCCTTCGATGACAAAGTCAGGCTAGGAATTTGGGTCTAGTAGTGTTGAGGGGTTTTGGGTGAGAGATTTTGCGTACCTTTTCATGTAGATGGACTCCTTATTTATAGTGTAGGCAGGCTGGAGTCAGTTCTTGATCTTAGGCGTAATCTTTGTGTGAGTTTATCAACTGTTACATGGGACTTATGTAAGTGATAAGTGTTGATGTAGTTGACCATAGATTCATGCATCGGGTCATCGAGGCCGACCTGAGCTAAGCCCTCAATCAATCAGGATGAAGCCGAGCTGAGCCAAGCCATCGACTAATTGGGCAGATCTCCACAATCGGCTCGGAATGAGTTCCTACACTGATCGTCACTGGTAAACTCTTCATGTGTATTAATCTATCTATGCTCTGAGCATAGGGAGCAGACCCATCTCCTCGGCGATACTTACCATTTTGGATAGACCGTCCCCTTAATCTCGTTGAGCCAATTAGTCTTCTGGTTATCTTCTGTTCGTATACATTCAGACAACTCTTGGAGATGTGTAGATAAGCTTGGTCAAAGCTCGAATAGATAAGCTTGGTTGAAACTCGAAAATGTATGGTGCTGAGGACTTGGCTCGAGAATGTAAAGTCTACCCTACACTAGAACGACCTGATATGGTTGTTTAGGAGCCCTTTGGTCCAGAAGCATGTGCTCATGAGTCCGAGCTGACCCCCATGGGTGGTTAAACCATTTTTACCCATAACAACAACCACGACCCTTAACAGATGACAACCATAAGCCTTCATTTCTGACAAGCTGTACCCATTCATTTTTATTGCAAGTTAACCCATCTTAAAAGAATATGGCTTATTAACCTGTCCTATGCTATTATGATGGGGAGAGTGTATATGACAAAGGGATTTTTTCGTACGTCGGTGGGGACTCAAAAGGATTTGTTATGAAAGATGATATTACGTATTAGCAGCTCTTACATAAAATGCATCAGATTACAAAGACTACATCGGATAATTTGATTTGATAATTAAGTTTATGTATGGTGAGGCAGTACATGGATTACCCCATCCACATAGAATCAAAGACAATGAAGATCTCGAAGCATATATGTTATTGTGTGGATAGATTCCACCAAGTTAAATACCATTATATGTAGAGAAAGTGAGGCATAGACCTCTTATAGAAGAGAATAATAGACATTCTACTTTACATTCGAACTTATTGTCCCTTGATTTCAAGCCTTCAAGCAATGATCAGGGATTCAATGATTCCGATATACCTGCCCCTTCAAGGAATGATACATATAATGATCGAGGACATGATGACTGTGATATACCTGGCCCTTTAAGGAATGATACATATCATAATCGATGATTTGACGATTACGACATACTTGACCCTTCAAGTAATATTAGATATCATGATTGAGGACTCTACGTTTGCGATATACTCGGCCCTTCAAGTAACGATCAATTTCAGGGAACAACTGACGATTGCGATATCTACATTCCTTCCTTCAATGTTACGTCTTTTGATCCCATTATGCAGTTCAATCCACAGCCTATAAACTTAAATTTACCCATACCAGTCAATGAAGAAAATGAAAATATTCCTGGATCACTGGATACTGTCTTCGCTCCATCCGATATGATTACATTTGATACATGTATAATTAATTCAAATCATTAAGGATATCTGAAAATGGTGGAAGATCCTAACGAAATATCTGTCGGACAAGTGTTTAAGGACAAAGGCCGATTACAACAATTTCTGAGTAAATATGAGATACGCTGTAAATTTCAGTATAAGGTCTTAAAGTCTAACAAGTTAAGATATATGATTAGGTGCATTATAGGAAATTGTAGTTGTAGGATGCACGCTTCGAAATTGGACGATGCAAGAATGTTCAAAATAAAGACTTATAACTCCAAGCATATATGCAGTATGTCGTTTGAGGCAATACGCCACTCCGAGTCAACGATCGAGAAGGGAGGACATGATATAGTAACTTAGAAGAGGAAAGGAAGAGATCATCGCTAAGCCACTAGTCTAATAAGTAGTGAATTTGGTGTTAGTCGTATCAGTTTGGGATTGACTTGCACGCCAAAAGAAATTAAACATCGAATGCGTGAGACGTACAGGGTTGAGATCAGCTACAAGAAAGTATGGAAAGGTAAAGAGATTGCAACGAAACAAGTCTTGGAATCTTACGAGGGTTCTTAGAATGAGCTCCCACCGTATCTTCATGAGTTAAGAAATGCCAATTTATGGACTGTGATGGAGTTATAGGTGAATGAAGAAACAAACAGTTTTGAAAGATGCTTCATTGTAATTGGACAGTGTATCCGAAGTCTCCATCTGTATATTTAAATGGTTTTGTGTGTTGATGCAACACATTTGACAGGAAGGTACAAGGGTGTTCTTTTCATGGCTACCACATTAGATGAAAATAATCACATCCTCCCTTTAGCATATGGGATTGAAAAATCAAAGAACAATAGTAGTTGGAGGTGGTTCCTTGGAAATTTATCCAAAGTAATCGGGATTCTTCTAAGATTTGTTACAATCGTTACAAAGGGTTGGTCAATGAAGTCCCTAACATCTTCCCTTATGCAATCCATGTATATTATGCTCATCATATTTTGAAAAACATAAAGAATGTATGTTCGGATGATTCTATGAAGGAATACTTTTAGGGAATTATTAAGACATGTAGGAAATCCGCGTTCTAGGATATGATGCGATGCATTCAAATGGTGAACCTTAACAACATATCAGTTTCTTAATGGTATAGAAAAGGAAAGATGGATATTTGTATTTTTTTCCAACATGAGGTATAACATCGTAACCACTAATATCATCGAGAGCATGAATGCATTATTGAAGTAGTAAGGAATAAAATCTAACACTTCTTCCTCCATAGAAGAGATAAGCCCTCTGCTTGCAAATGAATTTTACTCCTTGGGTAGAAAAAGGATTGAGCGAACTTTATCACTCAAAAGTGTGAAAGACACAATGTACTACGATTTCTGTGGATGAGTTCAGCGAGAGGCATGACCTATGTAGTGAAGCTAAAAGGGATGAAGTGTACGTGCAATGAGTTTAGTTCTATATTACTACCTTGTATTCACGTGATAACGGCTTGTAATAAGTATCAGCTTGAGATTTACAGATACTGCTCTTCATTCTGTACAAAAGAATTATTACATAAAACATACCAAAAGTCAGTTTACCTAGTGCTTGACAAGACTCAATGGAATATTCCAGACGAAGTGAAAATTTTATGTGAGAATATGAAACCTCCACAAACAAGAAGATCTACTGGAAGATCGAAAAAAATTCGAATTACATCTCGAGAAGAAGATAGGCCAACACCTAAATGCTCAAGATACACTCGAATAGGTCACAATCGGCATCGATGCACCTTTATCCCTACAGGCTGAGACTTTTGAGGATTTTATTACTTTCCAAATTGTTTGAAATTTTTTTTGCCTTAATATAATCATACTAAATGAGAATTTTAGGCCTCTGAATTGTATATACTTATTGATAATGTCATTTAAGTATATGACAACTTCGACCCTTCTCAATTTTCTGTCAAGCACGACCCATTGTGGATGACAACCACTATTTCTTTTATGTAATTGTCAACTACGACCCATTGTGGATGGCAACCACGACCCCTTTCAAGAAGTCTCTGTCAACGACGACTCGCTATGAATGACAACTACAATCATTTCCAATTTTTTGTCAACCACGACCCATTATGGCTGACAACCATGACCACCATGAATGACAACTACGACCCATTATGGTTGACAACAACAACCCATTGTGGATGACAACCACGACCCATATGCCACCCAACAACGACTCATCCACGACCCATTATAGCTGACAACCACAACCCATTGTAAACAACAATCATAATTCTTTACAATTTTCTATCAACCACGACTCATTATGTCTGACAACTACAAACCACTATGAATGACAACTACAACCCATTGTGGATGACAAGTACAACCCATTGTGGATGACAACCATGACCTATCTACGACCCAACCACAACCCATTATGGCTGACAACCACGACCCACTGTGAACGACAACCACGATCCTTTCCGATTTTCCGTGAACCATGACCCATTATGGATGACAACAATGACCTATTGTGGATGACAACAACGACCCATTGTGGATGATAACCACGACCCATTGTAAATGACAACCATGACCTATGGTGGAACACAACTACGGCCCATTTCATTCATCAATCCATTATAAACATTATAATTGAAAATTAATATCATGAACAATGCATTCAAAAATAATATCAACATCAATCTATTTAAAAACAATTTCAACACCAATCCATTCAAAAACAATATCATCAACAATCCATTTGAAAATAATTCATCGACGTCAATGTTTAGATTTTTTTCGTTGGTCTAATCGTTCTTTGTTGCTGTTTTGCCAAGAAGGCAACATCAGATTCATTCTTGTACTGCAGACAGTCATACACGGTTGTCTTTCGAAATTTGGAGATTTCTTCCTACAAAAAAAAAGTTTGAAATAATATTAAAAAAACACTAAGCAATCAAGATTTAATGTAAATGAATAAAATATATACTTATAGGTTGAAAATCAATTGCAATTATGCTACATAGGAAGTCTATGAATTTTAGGTAGAAGATGCCACAATCATCTCCATTATGTTGCGCCGGTCTATCGATTATTATCTTCACAGTCCACCCCTCTTCCAAAACTTACATCCACCATTAAAAAAAAATGAAATAACCCCCTGAGCCCTTTCGTTAACTACACAATGACCACATCATTCTTGCCTTTCCAATCGATATATGCGCTGTCATACAAAATAACCTCTTTATTTTTTGAATAAACGACGCTCATCAATCAGTGTTGTTGTCTTGCATTCAATGTGGTGTATATCTATCATGCACAACAAATAAGATAATAATTAAATACATGTCTTTCTCAAGTGAATAATATCATTTTGACTAAGTACATGTGCAACTAAGAACTTAATACTTCATATTTCCACAAAGGCTTCGACCTACCGACACCTTCGACCATAGTCACAAGATTTTCATTGACTTTTTCCATGATTGCTAGCTCCATAATTACACAATAATTAAAGTTGAACCTCCATGATTTGCTATTGCAATATTAGATAATGTTAAAAATATAAATAATTAATGATGCAATAAAGAAACTATACTTTGCAATTTCACATTATCGTAAAAATGGATGGTGCGAATACGCAGTCCTATTTATAAACATGTGGAAAGCTAAGTTGACGCTCTGACAAGTAGGCTATGTATAGATCCACGCCCTACGTAATGAGAAAAATGTGCCATATAATATTTATACAATGACTCATATTAAATAAGAAAGGGAATGATAGAAACTTACTTCAAAATTGACCTAGGAATTAAGTAGTAAATGCTATTTAGCCATTGATAGGCATTTGTCTCCCTGACAAGTTTCAACTCCTTGTCTTCCTTATCGGTCAGTGCTCTATGTGGATCCACAAACCCCTGACGACGAACAATTATAGGAGAAGAATGTGGAGTCGTATAAGGAGCGGACACCCATTTCAAAGCGGGTGCATTGCATTACGGCCTATGGACATCCGCAACTGGTGTAACAATCGATGCACCTAAGTTGAAAGCATCCTGCCCACTCGCATCTCCCATACCTATAGGGTGTCTTCTCCATTCCTCCATACCAGACTGACCAACAACCTCATTCAAATGTGTCAAATTGATGGTGACATGTATTAAAATCATATATTATTTATGTAATTCATAATGTGTCATTAAAGATTAAACCAAATACAATTTCACATACATTTTTTACTTGAAACTCTTCTCTTAATAACTTCATTTCTTGCATTAATGAAGCATTATCCCCCTTGAGATGACTCATCTCTTCTTCAACTTGCGTCGAAGTGATGGTGACCTGTATTAAAATCATATATTATTTATGTAATTCATAATGTCTTATTAAAGATTAAACAAATGCTATTTTACATACCTTGTTTGCTTGAAATTCTTCCCTCAATAGCTTCATCTCTTTCCTTAATGAAGCATTCTCCTTCTTAAGATAGCTCATCTCATCTTCAAATTGCATCAAATTGCTGGTGACTTGCATTCAAAATCATATATTATATATGTAATTCATAATATCTTATTAAAGATTAAACCAAATGTAGTGTCACATATATTTTTTGTATTAACCTCCTCCCTCACTAGCTTCACCTTTGCACTTCTAGAAGCATTCTCCTCATTGAGTTGATTGATTTCCTCTTCCAAACCATTAATATATTTTGTATCCTCTCTCATTTATTCCACTTCCTTGTCAAGGAACTTAAGTCAGTAGTCAATTTTTTTTAAAGAGAATGTTGATTTCTTATTATGTTTGAAGACCTCGTTGGCAAGTGTCTTAAGCAAGGCAATAAATTCATCTTCAAGTTTACTTCTCTCACTCACTTTTCTTCTTATTTCCTCGACCTTTTCCTATCTATTTTCCTCTTTAACTCCCATTTTCATGGCGTTCCTCTTCCAAAATTTGTAGCAGCAACATGCGGACGTTGCCCGGCCCATTGTGGGGCATTGTGTGACCAGGATCACGGTCAAACCGATGATATGGGCCATCTAAAAGCTGAAAAAGGGGGTATCAAACCCCACTATAGAGCCAAATTCGAAGTTTGGGACGATCATCCATCCCAAAACTCGAACCAACGTAAAACCTGTTTCGCGGTTTCGCTGCACACGCAAGACAACTGGCTGTGTAAGCTCCACCGACTCCAAATGACCGACCTACCTCACGACTATAAAGAGAGAGAGAGAGGCATGGACGTGAGGAGGCATTAGTCGTGGAAGGAAGCAAAGGACGAGAGAGAGAGAGAGAGAGAGAGAGAGAGAGAGAGAGAGAGTGGGCGGCCATCCCCATCGGCCAAGAGTTTTTTCCCTTTCCTTCGTTATTTTCTAAGAGATTTTTAGTTCAGTCATGTCTACGATTGGCTAAACCTCTTAGCTAGGGCTAAGAGCTGAAGCTTGTAGTGTAATGGGGTATTTTCTATGGTTTTGATTCATGTTTACGTTGAACTAACTTTGATTATAGTTGATTATAAGGAATACTCATAGTTTTTAATGGTTTGTTGTGACTTGAATTATAGTGAATCTGTGATAGCTTTGGGTATGATCTATTCATTATTGAAATTATGAATTTAAAAAATCTTATTGTTCACCGTTGTCCCATGGGCATGGTTGGATGATGGAATCCTTCTAATCTTCATAATTTTCTTCAGAGTATTTGTGAATTGGTAAATTATGTTGTTTACTTTGTCTCATGGGCATGGTTTTATGATGGAATCACTTCTAGTTCTCATACCTCTCATCCATTGAGAACTAGATCAAAGGAAGTTCAGAATTGATTTTTCATGTACTATCTTCCAATTGGATGAAGATGGGACTCTAAATCCAGTTGTGTTTGTGAATCAAGTGTAGATCTCCCTGATCTCTACAAGTGGATCCTTGGAAACCCTAGTTTCCCACCTTTGAATTTTACAAAGTTTTAGTTAAATAGTTTACAATTATTCTCTTAAATTCTCCTGATTTAGATTACATTTTCTTCTAGTTCTAGTTCTAGTCACTTTCAGAATACGTACAAGGTTCAGTCCCTATGGATTCGACCTCGATCTTACCGAGATTATTACTATATCTCGACCCTACACTTGGGATTGTGAACAAGTTTTTGGCGCCGTTGCCGGGAACTAACGGTTGCGTTTTTTTGAGATTAACTAGTTTTATAATTAGAGTAAGATTAGGTTTTTATATTTTCTAATTTTAGGATTAGGTTTTTCTGTTTGATTTTAGAAACTAACCTAACTTTCCTGTTTTGTAGGATCCTGATATAGACTTTCTAAATTGGTAATCTCTTTCTAATTTTTTTTTTCTATTTTCTGTTAGGGTTTGTTTTATGTTTTTAGAAACTTTCTAATTCTACGATTTCTTTTGTTTTTAGAAACTAATTCACTTGCTGATTCTAGATTTAGAAACTTGTTATTTCTATTTTTAGAAACTGACTTGTTTTATAGGATTTTAATTAAGAACTTCTAATTTGGTAACTTCTTTCTAATTCCCTTTCTCTTTTTAGATTTCTATTTCCTTTCCTTCTTTTAGGTTTAGGTTAGAATCTGAAGTTGAGGGCTGAGAGTGTTTCATGCCCAAGTGGGTCCGTGATAACACTCGATGTCTTTTGAGTGAAGGAGGATTGGTTGAGGGGTTATCTATCTATCATAGGATTAAACACCACTCGAGATCTTCATAATTAATTGAAGTGATGGCTGCAAATCAACCAGTAAATCAACAACCTCAACCTAGGGTTGGGGAAGTTTAGGATGAGAATGAGGTGCATCAAACACTCCTGCCTCGTACTTTACGAGATTATTTCAACCGGCGGGGGTGAATACGCCCTCATTATGCTTTTTCCAGAAAACACGGAACATATGGATATCAAGCCAGGGGTGATCCAACTCCTTCCAAAATTTCATGGGCTTGAATCTAAAAATTCATATTTACACTTAAAAGAATTTGATGAAATCATGATCACTTTATATTTTCCTAACGTGTCTGATGACACGGTCAGGCTGAAACTCTTTCCCTTTTCTTTAATAAAGAGAGCTCAGACGTGGTTACATTCACTGCGTCATCGATTTATTGGTAGATGGAATGATATGACAAGGGAGTTCATAAAGAAAATTTTCTCATACCATAAGACGAACACTCTTGGAAAGTCGATCATGAACTTCGCCCAAAGGGAAGATGAAACATTCTTCCAATGTTGGGAGCAGTTCAAGGATCTTGTCAGTTCATGTCCACAACATGGTTTTAAAACATGGCGCATCACGAACGTTTTCTATGATGGACTGACATTTCCCATGTGCCAATTAGTCGAGATAATGTGTAATGGGGAATTCATGAATAAAAGTGTCGATGATGTGTAGGACAACTTTGATAAACTTGCTGAAAACACAATCATGGGACATCTCTCCAAAACCAAGCACCATGTCTAGGCCGACTCAATCTAAGGGAAGGGGTGGAATGTATCTCCTAAAAGAGGATGATGATATCAGTAATAAAGTGGCTAATCTTACCAAGAAACTCGAGGCTATAGAATTAAAGAAGGATAGGGCTAAGGAAACTGTTTGCGGTATTTGTGCTTACGACATTCACACAACTGAAAATTGTCCAACAATACCTGCCTTTCAAGAGGTGTTGAATGAGCAATCCAATGTCGTGAACAATTACCAAAGACCTTTCAATGGACCTACCTCCAATACATTCAATCATAGTTGGAGAAATCATCCAAACTTTAGTTGGAGGAATGGACAAACTGCTACCCCTCAAGGTTTCTTCAATCAAATTCCACATCAAGAGAAACCTTAAGAGGATCTGGTTCTAAAACATCTTCAAAAGTAAGAGCTTTTCAATCAGGGTATGCTACAAGCCTTTCAAGACCTCACAATGGCCATACAAGGACCTGAGACTAAAAGTGTGATTGGGAATAAGAGGAGGCTTCCAGCTCAACCTCTTCCCAATCCAAAACCACAATATGAAGTTAGCGACCCGAGCTCTTCAAACCAAATGGAGCAAGTTAAATCTATCACCACTCTTACGAGTGGGAAGACCATTAACAAAACCATTCTAGTTAGGGCTAAAAAGCCTAAGGACCTAGAAGAGGACAACAATGATAGACCTAGCATTGCTCCATAAGAATTAGAACTGGAACTTTAAGGCAAGCCGGTTGCCCCATTTCCCTAACGGTTGGTTGCACCAAAACCTCTCTCTAACTCTCAGGACATTCTAGAGGTGTTGAAACAAGTGAAGGTTAATATTCCTCTACTGGATGCGGTTAAACAAATACCTTTATATGCCAAATTTTTAAAAGACTTATTACGATCAAAAGATGACAAAATATTTTAAAAAAATCTTCTTAACTGAGAAAGTGAGTACCATCCATAAGAAAGATGTGTCATGGAAATTTAAAGATACCGGTAGCCCAACCATACCTTATGTAATTGGGAACTACCAAATTGAGCACATATTTCTTGACTTAAGAGCAAGCGTAAATCTGATTCCCTATTCAGTCTACAAACAGTAGGTTTTGGTGAATTAAAACTCACCCTAACCATATTACAACTTACTGATTGCTCAGTTCGTGTACCGAGAGGGATAATTGAGGATGTGTTGGTCCAGGTTGACAGATTCTACTACCTGGTAGATTTTATCATCCTAGATACAGAACCCATCAATAATATGAGCACTCAACTTCCCATCATTCTTAGTCACCCATTCATTGTCACTTCAAACACAATTATTAATTGCAGGAATGGAGTCATAAGTATGTCTTTCGGGAATATGACATTGGAGTTGAATATCTTTTTAACATAGGTAGACGGTTAGAAGATGATCACGATTTTCACGACATTAACATAATGGACTCTTTTGTAAAAGATAGAACACTTTTGACCGTATCCTCTGACCCTTTAGAGACGTGCCTAGCCCACTCCCATGATTTTAATGATGACATGATTAGGGAGACGGGTGTCATGCTTAATGCTGTGCCGGTACTTGAAGTTAACCGGTGGATGCCATAATTTGAAGAGTTACCCCAAACTGATGAAGTGCCTCTGCCATCTAACCTCTAGGCACCGAAGCTTGACCTAAAACCATTGCCCTCTGATTTGAAATATGCCTATTTAAGTCAAGATGAGACATACCCTGTGGTGATTTCTTTCCACCTTGAGTAAGAACATGAGAGTATACTCATCTCTACTCTCATTGAGCATAGAAGAGCCCTTAGATGGACGATTGCAGACCTCAAGGAAATTGACCCTTCGATTTGTACTCACCACATTTATCTTGAGGATAATGCAAAGACCTCTCGTCAATCACAACGTAGACTAAATCCAAACATGAAGGAAGTAGTTAAGGCCGAGGCTCTTAAACTATTGGATATCATAAACCCGATATCCGATAGTTAATGGGTGAGTCCAACTCAGGTGGTTCCCAAGGAGTCTGGAATCACCATCGTAGCTAATACCAATAATGAACTCGTACCAACTAGAGTTACTACTAGTTGGAGAATATGCATTAACTACAAGAAGTTAAATACATTCACGAGGAAGGACCACTTTCCTTTACCCTTCATTAATCAAATTTTGAAAAGGCTATCTAGTCATTCATATTACTGTTTCCTTGACGGATATTCGGGCTATAATTAGATCGAGATAGCCCTTGAAGATCAAGAAAAGACCATGTTCACATGTCCTTTTGGCACCTTTGCTTACTGAAGGATGCTATTTGGACTGTGCAATGCTCCCACCACCTTTCACCGATGTATAATGAGTATTTTTTCTGATATGGTGGGGCAATATCTAGATGCCTTCAAGGACGATTTCTCAGTTTTTGGTCCATCCTTCAGTGAATGCTTGGAAATTTTAAAAAATATGCTGAAGCGATGTGAGGAAAAGAATTTGGTACTCAATTAGGAGAAGTGTCATTTCATGATTCATAAGAAAATTTTCCTTGGACATATCATCTCGTTTAAGGAAATTGAGGTAGATAAGGCTAAAATTGATCTTATCTCTAACCTACCTCCACCCAAGAACATACGTAATGTGCAATCCTTCTTAGGACACGCCGATTTTTACAGGAGATTCATAAAGGACTTTATTCATCTCTCTTATCCTTTATATAATTTATTTCAAAAGGTTGCACCATACGAGGTGGACTGCGCAATGCCGGGAAGCTTTCACTAAGCTTAAGGGTATGTTAACCACTGTACTTATCATGTAGCCACCCAATTGGAGCCTTCCTTTTGAACTTATGTGTCACGCGTCTGACTATGCTCTTAGGACGGTTTTAGGCAAGAGAAAAGAAAAGAAGCCCTACGTTATCCATTACGCAAGTAGAACTCTAAATCCTGCCCAAGTGAACTACTTGACTACGGAAAAGGAACTCTTAGCTGTAATGTTCGCTTTAAACAAATTTAGGTCCTACTTGATTGAATCTAAGATCGTCATTTACACAGATTATGCGGTGCTCAAGTATCTTCTTTCTAAGACTGATGCTAAGCCCCGCCTAATTAGATGGATCCTCCTACTCCAAGAATTTGATTTGGAAATAAGATATAAAAAGGGAGTAGAAAATGCAGTGGTTGACCATCTTTTCTGCCTTAATCTCTATAATTCACTTGAGACGACACATATCAATGACATGTTCCCTGACAAACAACTGTTCAAAGTCTCTCATTCACCTTAGTTTACTGATATTGCTAATTATCTTGCCACAGGTTTCACACTGACGCATTGGACTGTGCAAGATAAGAAGAAAATTTTCACCGAGGTGCGCAAATTCTTCTGGGATGATCCGTATTTGTTTAAATATTGCCCGGACTAAATCTTAAGGAGATGTGTGCCAGATGATGAACATCAAAGTGTCATCTCTTTCTATCACTCTCAGGCCTGTGGTGGTCACTTTTTTACTAAAAAGACCACATCCAAGATTCTGCAGTGTGGCTTTTGCTGGCTCACTATGTTCAAGGACACTTATGATTTTTACAAGGCTTGTGAGTGTTGTCAGAATTTAAGAGCATTGTCTCATCGATATATGCTGCCCTTGAACCCCATCCTTACCATAGAAGCATTTGATTGCTTGGTCATCGATTTCATGGGACCATTCCCCCAATCTTTTGAAAATTTATATTTTTTGCTCGTCGTAGACTATGTCACTAAATGGGTTGAAGTGATTCCATGCCGGAACAATGACCATCAAACGGTCATTAAATTCTTAAAAGAGAACATCCTTTTCCGGTTTGGAACACCTCGAGCCATCATTAGTGATGGGGGCTCACATTTTTGTAATAGGTCATTCGCGAATTTAATGAAGAAATATGGCATCTCCCATAAGGTGAGCACTCCATACCACCCACAAACAAGTGGACAAGCTGAGATTTTCAATAGGGAGATCAAACACATTTTGAAAAAGACGGTTAACCCTGACCGTAAGGATTGGTCAATTCGATTGACCGATGCCTTACGGGCTTACCGTACTGCATTTAAAACCCCTATTGGAATGTCTCCCTTTAGACTTGTCTATGGGAAAGCTTGCCAGTTTCCTATGGAGTTGGAACATAGAGCCTACTGGGCGATAAAAAATTTAAACTTTGATATGGACAACGCTGACTCATTACGCAAACTATAATTGAATGAACTCGAAGAAATCCGGAATGATGCGTACAAGAACTCAAGAATTTACAAAGACAGGATGAAGGCATTTCATGACCAACACATTATTCAGAAATCATTCACACCAAGTCAGAAAGTCATTTGGTATAATTCTCGATTACATCTCGTTGGACCGACCCTTTTACTGTTATCAATGTTTATCCTCATGGGGCTATCGAGATTCGGAATCCAAATAATAACAATGAATTCAAAGTGAATGGACATCAATTAAAGCCATTTGTTGAGAAATTTGATTCAGAGAAAATGTCCATACCTTTGGGTGATCCTGTTTATCAAGATTGATCTCCTAGTTTGATGGAGGTGTAGTTAGGTTTTCTGCTTTCTGTTTTAAGATAGTCGGCTTTATGCCGTTAGGATAGGTTGCTTTCCATTTGTTTTAGGATAGTTTCTTTTCTTTTTTTTGGTTTAACTCTTGTGTTGACCCACCTTCACGATGAGATCCTTTGGAAAAAGTCGTACAATTTCCTCGTCAGGTACTACCTTTCCATCACTTCTCTTTTTACTTTTGTTATCTCATGTGCATTGCATGCTTATATCTTTTATATTGAGGACAATGTAGATTTTAGGTTGGGGATGGGAGATTAGGTTACCTAATTAGTATTTTCTCAGTCTTGAGTAAAAATTGTGAAAAATTTTAAATTTTTTTCTGAAAATTTTGTAAATTCGAGTGATTTTGTAGGCCATCCTTGATTTAGAAGTATAAGATACTTGATGTTGGTGATTTACGACTCTTGGATTCAGTTACATGTTAGATTTCATAGTTAAGTTCGAATTATTAATCCATGATTAGAAGTTTTAAACAATGATTGAGTCATGATTTCACATATCACATCCAGCTTACACATCAAAGTGTCGGTTCGATATTAAATTGTTAACTTGGTGATCATTAAGCATGGAAGGAACCAGCTTAGGGAAATTGTCCACTATGTTCAAAGAGAGAGAGAGAGAATACCCAGCAAAAAAAAAAAAAAACAGTTGTCATCGAAAATGGCTACCTATTAAAGATCTTTTAAAAAGTTGACATAGCGTGAAGCCATCAATGGAAAAATCAAAAGCTGAAAGAATAAAAATGTTGAACTGTAAGGCAAGTTTCAGTTTAGGTTGGGTTATCCGGAATGTTCCTTTTGATTATCAATGTTATCATGAAAATTGACGATTGGATCTTTAATTGTGATAAGTCAAGGTTGCACTATACACCCATGGAACTCAATGTTTAGAATTGTTCTAATTGATGGATTAATACTTTAAACTTGACCGTGAAATTTACCGAGCACTCGAGTTTAGGAGGATGTAAGACTCAACATTAATATATTTTAGAACTCTATTATTTAGATTGGTTTTCAAAAAATCACTTAAGCTTATAAAAATTGTCCTGTGATTCTCAAAATATTTTTCGCATACTTTGCTTGGGACTAGCAAAATGCTGGTTGGGGATTGTGTTAAGGGTCAAATATTGCATATTAGACCTCAATTATTATTTAGTTTTATGAACATGATAATGCTTAATGCTCTATTTTAATCATGTTTGTGTTGCAAGGTAAATTTAGGAGCTTAGACTGAAAAGGGTACTAAAAGTATAGATTTGATGCTAAAAAAATCACCAAGGCAAGGGATGGATCTTTGGAGACCGAGATTGAAGAATTCATACACCAAAGATCTGAGAAAACCAAGTAATTAAAGATAAGGAAGCCTGAAAATCATCCTGAATACAAGATCACAGGGTTCCCACCATCCGTTTGGCACAAAACTTTATATCTGACCTGAGGATCATAAAGTAACCGTACACGTAAAATTTCAGCCCTCGGATCTTTGTGGAAGTGGTCCAACAGAAAGATTAGCCATAAACCACTGATTTGGGGTCCACCTGATCTCTGGATATGCCTCAATTTTAGACTCAACCCCTTAAGTTGGATGGGAAGGCAGATGGACGATGTGGATTTATCAGAAATAACACTGGGAGGGGGGGGGGGGGGGCTTCACGTGCACCACAGCGGTGCACTCACAGTACACCGGACGTCAGGTCGGGTTAAACCGACTTTGACCCAACCAAATTAATAAAAGAGAGACAATCTCTCTCTTCTCTTAGCACTGTGGCCCACTTTTGATCGGATGGATGATTTGAGCCATCCATTCGAACCGGACGGTGGGGCGGACCACAACCATGGTGATTATTTACAACCATGCACGCACACACCAGAAGATTAAGTTCAAATGCAGGATGGATGGCGAAAACAAAAATACAGTGGGTCGCATCAACGGACAGCCAAAACCATCCATCCCGCACTGAAATGTCGCCACGAGTCTAATGAACAGAGTGTATTTCGCTATTGATGTCGATCATGGGCCCCATTGACGCCACCAACTCTAAAATTCACAGCAGCAACGTGTGATAGGCGCCCGACCCATTGTGGGGAGTTGTGTGACCAGGATCAAGGTTGGACCGATGATCTGGGCCGTCCAAAAGCTGAAAAAGGGGGTTTCGAACCCCACTATGGAGCTAGATTCGAAGTTTGGGATGATCATCGGTCCTAAAACTTGAACCAACGCAAAACCCGTTTTGCAGTTTCACTGCGCACGCAAGACAGCTCGCTACGTAAGCTCCACCGACTCCAGATAACCGACTGACCTCACGACTATAAAGAGAGAGAGGCACGAACGTGAGGACGCATCAGCCATGGAAGGAAGCAAAGGACGAGAGAGAGAGAGAGAGAGAGAGAGAGAGAGAGAGAGAGAGAGAATGGACGGCCATCTCCATCAGCCAAGAGTTTTTTCCCTTTCCTTCATTATTTCCTTCATGCTTTTTAAGTAATTTTTAGTGCAATCATGTCTATGATTGGCTAAACCTCTTAGCTAGTGCTAAGAGGTGAAGCTTGTAGCGTGATGGGGTGTTTTCTACGGTTTTGATTCATGTTTTCGTTGAACTAACTTTGATTCTAGTTGATTATAAGGAATACTTATAGTTTTTAATGGTTTGTTGTGACTTGAATTACAATGAATCTATGATGGCTTTGGGTATGATCTTTTCATTATTGAAATTATAAATTTAAAAAATCCTGTTGTTCACCATCGTCCCATGGGCATGGTTGGATGATGGAATCCTTCTAATCTTCATAATTTTCTTCAGAGTGTTTGTGAATTGGTAAATTCTGTTGTTTACTTTGTCTCATGGGCATGGTTTTGTGATAGAATCACTTCTAGTTCTCATACCTCTCATCCATTGAGAATTAGATCAAAGGAAGTTCAGAATTGATTTTCCATGAATTATCTTCCAATTGGATGAAGATGGGACTCTAAATCCAGTTGTGTTTGTGAATCAAGCGTAGATCTCCCTGATCTCTACAAGTGGATCCTTGGAAACCCTAGTTTCGCACCTTTGAATTTCACAAAGTTTTAGTTAAATAGTTTACAATTATTCTCTTAAATTTTCCAGATTTAGATTACATCTTCTTCTAGTTCTAGTTCTAGTCACTTTCAAAATACGTACAAGGTTCAGTCCTTGTAGATTCGACCTCGGTTTTACCAAGATTATTACTACGTTACGACCCTACTCTTGGGGTTATGAACACCACCCCCTATCACCAGTTAGCATAGGGAATCACTCGTATGCCTATATTTGTTTAAAGTCCAGTATCATACATTACACATCAGTCATGACATATATTGAATATTTAACATGTAAGAAACAAAAAGTCAACCACAAACTCTGACTAGGGACAAGAATAATGCCTCCGCAGATGTTGTATGAATGGGGGTACTCACCATTCTCGCGAACACTACTAATTGTAGTATTAACCCTCTTAATCAAATATTTGTACCCCACACTGTCTCAGGAGTAATTATTGAAATAATCGAAGTTATTAACCATGTCAATATACTTATCTACACAATTATTCTTCCATGGAGATGCGACTATTAGATTCTCCTCACAAATTACAAGTGTCAGCTTCACTGCATCCATATATTGTTTTTTATCCGATGAGCGACAAATAAGCTTCTTTCAATTTTTTCTTTATCACACCACCTGCCTTCGGGTATCTCTCCCTGATTCAATTTCTTAACTTTTCCTTTGTGGTCTTATCATCTCCATCCTTAGTTACCCTAATAGGTTCAAACCTAAGACCCATGATTAGGGCAAAGCAAGCCTAATAAACTTCAATATAGTGCCCTAAACGTCGAATGTTAGGTCACCAATATTCCTATGTATTAGGCAGTGCATGACTTGAGTATGGGCCTTCCACCCAGTCAATGAAAAGTCTAGTAGATATCCAAAACAACTTTTCTTACACAACTCTTTTCTGCTAGGATTCTTGTCAAAATCTTGTAACATGTACTCCTTCAAGAAATTGATAGAACACTTTGGAGAAACTCATGCCTTCTCGAAGTCCAAGCAGGTGGTCATTCTTGATTGATTTCGTCCTGCATTCCAATAAGGTCCTATATTATTAACCAATAAGAGTAGAAGATGGTCTTACAATAATGGAAGGGGTTGACAGTGGGACAGTATGGGTTGTGGTTGTCATCCAAAATGGGTCATAGTTGTCATCTACAATAGATCATAATTGTCATCCATAATGAGTCATGGTTGTCATTTACAATGGGTCATAGTTGTATTATTCAATTTATCATGTTTGACAGGAATAATGAGTCGTTGTTGTCATCCATAATGGGTCGTGGTTGAAAGAAGATTGAGAAGGGTCGTGGTTAATAGGAATAATGGGTTGTGGTTGTCATCCACAATGGGTCGTGGTTGACAACTACGACCCATTGTTCCTGTCAACCACGACCTGATGACAACCACGACCCAATTGAAGGTTGGCATCCACTGATGATCGTGGTCGACATTCACAATGGGTAGTGGTTGACCTCCACATTGGGTTGAGGTTGACCTACACAATGGGTTGATGTGATTGTCAAGGTAGTGCATGACAACCACGACCTATTGTGCATGACAACCATGACCTATTGTTCATGACAACTACGATTCATTGTTCATGTCAACCACAACCCATTGTTCATAATAACCACGACCGTTCTCAATTTGCTATCAACCACGACCCTTTTAGTGTATCTGTCAACCATGACCCATTGTGCATGACAACGATGACCCATTGTTGATGACAATCACGACCCAATTGAAGGTTGTCATCCACCGATAATCGAGGTCGACATCCACAATGGGTCGTGGTTGACCTCCACATTGGGTCGAGGTTGACAAACAAATGGGTCGATGTGATTTTCAAGGTAGTACATGACAACCACAACCCATTGTGTATAACAACTACCATCCATTGTTCATAATAACCATGACCATTCTCAATCTACTGTCAACCATGACTCATTGTGCATGACAACAATGACCTATTGTGCCTGTCAGCCATGACCCAAATGAAGGTTGGCATCCACTAATAATCGAGGCCGACATCCACATTAGGTTGAGGTTAACCTCCGCATTGGGTAGAGGTTAACATACACAATGGGTCGATGTGATTGTCAAGGTAGGAATAACTAAGGGTTGTGGTTGTCAACTACGACCCATTGTGCATGACAACTACGACCCATTGTGCATGTCAACCACGATCCATTGTACATGACAACCATAACCATTTGTTCATGTCAACCACGACCCATTGTTTATAATAACCATGACCTTTCTCAATCTGTTGTCAACCACAACCCATTGTGCACGACAACGACGACTCATTGTACATGTCAACCACGTCCCTTTTTAAGGTTAGCATCTAATGAGGGTCGAGGTTGGCATAAACTGAGTGTCGAGGTTTTCACCCACATTTGATCCTCCTTGAATTACACTGAGGGTCGAGCGAGGTTGGCATACACGAGATCTTGTTCACATACCTTAGTTTTCCATTTCTATGGAAAGATGAAGTGATAAACACGGTGAATGGCTGTGGAGGGTCTCAGAGAAGAAGCTTCAAAAGGCAGTAGTAGCGTTGAAGAGCCCAGAGAAGAAGCTTCAAATGCTAGTGGTAGTGTTGGGGTTTGTTTTGGGGTTATCATAAAGTTGTATGGTCCACCTGGTAGTTTTCAACGGTTGCGAACTATTTATTATGGCGTGGTCCACTTCATCTGTAACCTTTAGATTTTAGGATATATATTACGATGAACTCGCACAACTTATGGATCGTGTAGATTGAAAACTTACATCACAATGGGCCCATAACCAGGAGATAACCATCCACCACAAGAATTCCAGCGCGAACCTCTCTTCTTTATCATTACCATTTTTGTGTGCAAAGGGCAATTTGGTCTGAAAAAATTTCCAAAGCTTGTCAGAAAGCCACCCTTGAAATATTTGGAAGGTGGAATCTCTTTCGAGAATTTGATGATACAATGATGCCAGTATGGTTAAAATCCCTAAAAACCAAAGAAGAAAATGATTCTTCTCCTTTTCGTTTCCTACCACAACGGAGTTTAAATGAGTTGAGCACCGTTCAATTAAGAGTGGCTCACCTCCATCACACGTCCCGATTATCTGAACCATCCATCGCATGTGGACAATGATTCCGACCAAAACCCATCAAACATCACATGTTAAAACACACGTGTGTACACACAAAATTGGGCGCAAACAAAAATGCGAACAACTGTCCTTCCTAAAAATGGAAGCTCTGTTCTGTTGATTATTTTGCCATACATGTGAGCATTCCTTTAGCTATCTTAGCCATCCCTTTTGGCAAATTTATGCCCTCCAAGTTAGGTTTTCCAACTCACCTTACGAAGCAAGTGGATTCTTTTTCAATTAAGAGATTGTGCCCTTCATTGCCTCTTCCAAGCAATTTGGTGCATTGAAAGAAAACCCTAGAAGCTTCTCCCATAACTATTAGGGCTTATTCCAAAGCTGTTAAGGTTTCTCTCGCAACCGCATGATGAGCCCGAGCCCATTAAGGAAGCCATCATGACTGACCAAACCATGGACCCCACGAGGCTCCAGGGACGCATTGGGTCCATTCAGATGAATCAGATTACAAGAAAACCCTTTCAACATGATTTCACCATTAATGCCTTGGTCATCTCCTTCATTCGACAAGAAACTGCACTGTTCATATTTGGGCCCCACTCCTTGATCAAAGCCATCCAAATGGTGGGCCTTGGCACTAGATCATCATCCCAGTGGATGGATTGCTCTCATGTAGACAGTTGGAGCAGGATGGAGGTTTATCTTAAAATTTAGTTACAAGTGAGTAAAGCTTAATGCCAAAACTAATTGGCCAATTATTGTAGAATCGTCTGGAAATGGAGGTGAGGGCTATAAATATCCCCTCCTCCTCAGCTAGCCCTTTCATTTTCGATAAATCAAAGAGAGACAATGAGAGAGCTTGGTTGATTTTCGAGTCGTGCTGCACCAGCTCAACTTGTGGTGAGTTGTTGGTATGGGTCGATCTTTCTTCAGTGTGTCTGGGTTAAGTCCAGACTCTTCAAAGGTCCTGAGAGTGAGAGAAGAAGAAAAAGGAGGAGGGATGCAAACTCGTTGTCATATCTCACCCCTATCGAGTCAACTTGATTGTTTTCTGCACCAAGTCTGGTTTGAGCAAGCTAATCCGAGTATTCTCCGACTAGCAATCCCCGTGCATTGGATGGAGTTGGGTTCTTGTTACTATTTGATACCGTATTGAATCCGAGTTGGGTTTAGTTTATGCAACCCGCTATTGGGTCGACTTGATCTGGATGTTGAGTTGCTGTTTGACTCGAGATCTCCTCCATCCATTAGTTTGTGAGTAGTGAGGCCTATTTCATCAAAGATCAAATAATAACTACTATTTGAGCTTGAGATTTAACTGAGTTGTGTTCGTTTGCTAGATCCTTGGTTGAGTTAATCCAGCTAGGGCCTAAGTTGCAGACAGTCCCTAGTTAAAGCTAAGTTTGGTCAGATAGGTTGCATTCAAACCAAATGATTTGTGTTTCACTCATTGCGTCGGCAAAACTTAGAAACTAAGTTAGTGTGCCATTTTACATCTCATGCATTACTAAGTTGCTGACTCGATGCATGATTCTTGTGTGAGAGTTGAGCCTAATTCGATTCAAGTCAATTTTAATTCAGGGATTTCATACAATTAGGCTCAGGAGCCAGAATCGTGTGTAGACTCTTGTTTCAGCCGAGTTGAGTCTTAGCCGAGCTAAGTAACTCAGTTGGACTAGGTGAGTTAGCTCAATTTTATTATGCTAATTTAAGTTCAGCTTGGTTAATCCTTGAATTCACACTTAGATATGAAATCTAAATCTTATAGGTGTAGATCTTTTGTTCAAGATTGATTAAGATCGAGTTGGGTTGGTTTAGATCCGAGTTGACTCGAATTTGAGGTAAGCTAGCCCATACTCCTCAATTTAGAATGTTCATTAGAGCTTAATTAATAGCTAATCTTGAGTTATTGCTCATTTGATTGGGTTTAATTTTTTCCTTTAGAGCTACATTCAAGTCTAACTAGTTGTGTTCAAATTTGGACCTAGTTGAGAACTTATTGTAACAATTCTAGCTAGTGAGGTAAATTGACCTCTTAACCCATTCATTTGAACTTAACATTAGCCAATTACTGATTAAATATGAGAAATTAATCTTTTTTACCAAATTTTCACATTAGGATCTATACCCGTTTGGGTGCATTTGAATCTATTCAATCCTAACTATACATATGTGGTATTTTAACTTAGATTGGGTGTTTAAAGCTCTTTACTGATATATGGTCAAGTAGGAATAGAATCCACACCCAAGGTGAGGGTTACCCTTTAAGCTTTCCACCATTATAATAGTTTAGTATAGTTTTCCTTTTAATTCTTTAATTTACTTAATTTAGTGTTCATGCCTAAATTATATGTATGATCTAATAGTAATTTGAGTTACAAATGTGAATTTGAGTTTGAATAATTTTTTACATGTGTGTATTTGATTTATCTCTAATTCTTAACATATTGTAAATTTTAATTTGAGTAGTCTTACATGTATAGATTCTGACATGTTTTTAAGCTATAATATTGTAAAATTAGTTTTTTCTAATTTAATTATGAATGAAGTGTATTGCTTGAGGTTTGATAATGATGATGTATTTGAAAGATGTGATGGGATATATATATATATATATATATATAGATGGAAGCTTGGATTGATGTGTGGTTTTGGTCACCACATTATGGAATGGAATAAATATTGTGGACTGCCACATTGTTGAAAGAGTGAGTTATATGAAAACTTTTCTTTGTATGGTGGTGCACGTCATTGGAATTTTACCTCAAACTATTAGTCCCATTTGTGTAAAAACTGAATAAAATTTGGTCGTAAACTTACCATCCTTATGGATCATTTATGCCTAAGAGGCTTGTGGGTTGAACCCTTATTTTGTGTCCTTAAATGGACTTTGTGTCAAATGTGGCTTGTTAGAGGGACCATTTTTTTAAATTTATGTATTAATTTGTGATGGTAAGGGCTACTAGTGGATCATAACTTGGGTAGGCCACTAGTTTTAGAGGTTTTACTTAAATGGAATTGGTTGCAAATTTGATTAATAAAGGTTGGACCAATCATGCATGCATGGTATTGGAATTTACATAGTGGCAGCACATACATTTGTGTATTTTTGTTGGTGACTAGTAATTGTAAGGCCATCCATTTCTTTTTGTGGAATTTAATCTGGTACTAATCATTATGATCATGTACCTTTGTGTATTTTCGTTGGTGACTAGTATTGTGCGACCCTCCCTTTGCATGTGGGGTTTTACTCCCAATCGCCAGCTAGAAGTCCATTCCCAGGTTTGAGTGCATTCATGCATAAATGCATTTAAAAATATTACCATTGTGAATTGTCATTGTGTTATATGCCTCCTTATGAACTATGCTTGAATATTATGATGGTTTGGTAAATGTTGGGGAGTATTTCTCATTGAGAGAGCTACTCATGGTTATGTCATGCAATTGCACCAACAGGTGATATAGACGATGGATAGGAAAAAAGAAATGTGAAGCGATGATGATGCTAGGGATAAGTGGCCTTACGTCTCCCAGGACGAGCTTGACAATCTTGTAGCTCAAGAATAATTGATTTTAGTTTTTTTCTATGTTGAGACTTGAGAGACCTTAGGGGTTATATTCCAGTATTTTGTTAGATTGAGTATTTTGGTTTGCATAAGCCACATGGGAAAATATTTGGACATGTTGTTTGGTTTGGACATTTTACTCAATGCACGGTGTTTTTACTTAATATGTGGTGCCTACTTTAAGAATAGTAAGCAAGTTTTTCATAGAAATGGAGATTTCACTTAAAGTCATTACTAGGGATTTCCTGCCAGAGTACTAAACTCAAGCTACGAAATCCGGAGCGTCATAAGTTGGTATCAGAGATTAGAGAATAGGAGAATATATTAGAAAAGAGAGATATATAGAGAGAATAAGAAAATAAAAGAGAATGAGAAAGAAAGAGAGACGGTGTTCTTCTCATCTTCTTCCTTCTTGAGAATGAAACAAGTAGGGAGAGTGATTATTTTTATTGCTTCTTTATCTTGATTTTTGCCTTCAACTTCAAGTGAAAATAATAAAGCTAAGAGAAATTATGAAAGAAATTAAAAGACAATGGAGGCCTTTAGAATGATGTACGTAAGCAAGAAAGTATGTATAAGAGCTTTAGTGAATTATGTTGCAAATGGAGAAGGGGAGAGTATCTTTTTATTGGCAAAATCTTTGGAAAAAAAATTAATGCTCTAATGGTCAAATTTCTGACCATTGGCGTGTATGCAATCACATATGCGATTGCATACCATCTACATGGCATATGCGACCATCGCATATGCCATCTGGATGACATTATGCGATTATGTGATCAATTGCATAATCCCTTCGACCCTATATGACAACATTGCTTATGAATGAAGTATCCTCTAAGGATTTGCTTAGAGATGTCCTTTTATGATTAAAAAAAGTTAGGTGGGAATAATTATAAATTTATATTCGAGGGATAGTGTCCTTGAAAGTCTTACAGATTTTTACATCCCACGAAAACTTCCAAAATACATTGAGTAGAAATTCTACAATAGACAGTAACAAAATGGAGAGAGCAAGAATTGATCATCTTCCAATCCTTATCAAGAGTATGTTTTAGACTTATATTGATTTACGTATGCTTAAAAGTATATTTAATTTTGTTTACTTTGCATAAACTCTTTGATGTTGAGACTCTATGTTGTAAGTGCTATTGTAAAACTTATTTAAATGAACTAATGATTATGTTATCACTATTTGCATACCAATTCACAACTAGAAAAAGAAAATTTTCAATCTCCTACTCAGCTTTTAAAATCAATGGTTAGATCAGACCATCTTAACACGTTGGTCCTGGTGGGTGGCAACGTGCTGGTTCAAGAGCAGTGATAGTGACAAAACAAACTACGATAAGATGCTCTCTCTCTCTCTCTCTCTCTCTCTCTCTCTCTGGGCATGCGCACATACATATGGGAAATATTCCTATAAAGTTGGCAACGCTGTACATTCGAGTGGCTGCAGGTGCCACTATGATATGTGTGGGACATCCAAACTGTGCATCAGGTGTCCCTTCTAGAAAATGGTATACCCCAAAAGTGAGCTGCAACAAAGACTCAGGTGGGCAACCGCCGGGAATAATGTGTAATCACATGCAAAACATACAAAATTACGTTTTGGGGCCCTCAGTTTGGACTGGGATGATATTTTGCTAGCAACTTCATCCAAGTTAGCCTCACAAAATGAAACGGGTTGGATGACACATACCATGGTGGGCCCTACACAGTAACCAACAGTGGGCGTTTCACTGCCCACTCCTTCCTGTTTGGCCCACCTACGTCATGAATCAGGCTGATTTTTGGGCTCTGATTCACTGCCCACTCCTTCCTGTGGTTTGGACCGCCTACAGCATGAATCAAGCTGATTTTTAGGCTCTGACCTAAAACGACTGATGGAAACGGTTGGATGTATACAATACATCATGGCAGGCCCCAGAGTGCGCAACAATACATAACTGTGCGTTGTCGGCCCTACACGAATATTTACCCATATGTTACATAAGCATACAAAGCTCTTGATTAGGCTTGATCCTTATACTATCACATGGGAAGTGGGGAAGGGGATAAATAACTGTAGATTTGATGATTCCTATATGCGAAAATGATAGCCAATGCTATCAGTTGGCTGTAGACTATATGGATGAAGGCAACATGTTGAGAATCGATTGAAGGTTTAGGAAGGTGCTGGAATGTACACAGTGACAACCTGATGCCATTTTAGAGCTTCACGCAGACACCCGTGTCTCGCCATTGGGTCGGATAGATTTAGAGTTCGAACTATACAATCTATCCAATTCAAAGATGGTCCAAACAGATCTTATGGTTACTACTTGCTACACATTTGGCGTTTCACACCATTAAAAAAAAAAAAAAAAAGTTCAAATAAAAACCCCTCAAATGATATAAATCATTTCAATGTACAAATGTATTTATCAATTCAAACTCATGGTCATCATCTTCCTCAGAATAAGCCTCGTTATGCTGTTTCATTGGAGTGTTCTCGAGTGAAACCGACTTCTCTCCCCATTTTTTTTCTCCAATACAAGGTAAAGAACTGAAAATGTTTGATTCAAGATAACATTGAAATAATCCTTCAATAACATAAAAACCGACTGGAGATCCCTCCCTCTCAAAAATCTCCCACAAGAGCTCAATGCAATGGAGAGGTTTACAAAAACAAAAAATTCCAAACGACCTTTAATCTTCCTAAAAATACAAGTACAAATAAAAAAGAAGCCCTAGAAAGCAAAATTAATTAATTAAAATATAAAAATAAAAACAAAAATAATGGAAGAACACAATTCCAATTTTAGAGGTCAGCCCTGAATCATAATCCACATTTTTTATGGAACCATAAGATTCAAGACGAAGTTTAATTACCGAACAATGGATAAAATATATTTATAATCTCGCACAAAAAAAAAAAAGAAAAAAAAGAAAAAAAGAAAAAAAAAAAGAGGGCTTAATAGATTAGAAACCTCAGGCTATAAGCATAGATGCAACTACTAAAAATTGGGACAATGCAGTCAGGAATTTAATCCCATGATGCAAACAAATGTCAACATGTTTTTCCTGTTTCCAGTCCTATGAAGTGACTTATTCATCTATCAACTACATCTCACATCAACAAATGCATGTCCAATCAACTCAAATTTTCTAGCCACAAGGATGATTTGCAGACCCAAAAACCTCTTAAGCTTGAGCTCCAAGTTCCAGCAGCAAAGTGTGATTGATGACATTGGACGCGGGGCCATGAAATTGAATGGGACCTGCTCAATAATTATCGTAAGAGATTTGCATGATGATAGATACAGATGGATGTGTGTGTAGAATGGATTAAAATATTGTCCAAGAGGTTTGGAGCCGTAATGTACACACCAGCAAATGTGCCAGCAATGCAGATAGGCGTGAAATCCAAGCCATCCATCAGGGGTTTGAACATGTAGATGTTCTTGCCAAAATATAAATCTGGTCCACTCAGCAGGTGGGCCCTGATATTAGAAACAGTTTCATCAGTTAGAAACTTTGGCCAACATTTTAACAGCTGTACAGATTTTTCGTGAAATGTTGCCCACCTTACTAGTGGACAGACCTGGTTCTTGCATCAGGGAAAATCAATAGCGGTGCCCCTCTCATGGAAAGATTGGATCTTGCATGTATGTGCCATGCTGGAGCACGTGTGGCAAGTAAATGATCTGCCTTGTACATGTGTGTGGGCTTAGCAAAACTCATTGTCCTATATGACTCGGTTTCAGCAGAATCTATATTGGTTTTTATAGTTTTTATTGGAACTGACGCACCCCTGCTACAAGAATAAACTTATTGGACCAACTCATCCAGTATCAAGATGAGTACTTGGGTAATTTTAAAGGAGAAAGAAACCCATTTAATGAGGTAGCTAAGACCATGCATGTAGCAGAAAGCAACCTTATGCCATTTGTGGCTGACATGTGACAAAATGGATAGGGCGAACTCGAACACTTTTGAGGTCTTTGACCATCTTTGTCGAGACAAGTGTATCAGGCAATGGGATGTTTTAGCACAGGAGAGGAGATAACAAGATGCCTTTTTTTTCTCCTTACTGCTGCTCTCTCTGCCAAAACCACACCTGTTGCAGCCACCTGTGCCAGTGTGGTACACATTTCAATGTGGGACATTTTTTTTACAACCATCCATCTTTTAGATCAATCTGGATGAGAAGAATGCAGGTAACAAGGTGCCTGTCCTCCCCCCTCCCATTCTTTAATTCTTTGCCAAAACCATACCTGTTGCAGCCACCTGTGCCAGTGTGGTGCACATTTCAATTTGGACCATTTTTTTACAACCATCCATTTTCTACGATCTATGGATTGGATGGTTAACATTGTCAAGCCAAAATGCTTCCTTGGAATCATAAGCAACTCATAGTGGAACCTATTAAATTAGACACTAAGATGACAATCAGGAATCTTTTGTTTTTCCACTCAATGTTGACTGTCCAATTTTCTTGCGATTCATCAGATGGTTATGGTCATCAGATTGGTGTCATTTTTTCACCATGGATTGACCCCAATGGTATGAATGAATGAAAGTTCCACATCAACGCCTGGCCATGCCACATGTCATGTAAATGAGTTGGGGATATTGTCAACATCCAGATGAAGATGTTAGGATTTCCCATGCATGCACGCACCCCAAAGCTTCTAAATGACATGTGCAATGTCCAATAAACAATTGGACAGTCATTCAATATACCATTGGGAGAATGTCATGGTGCAAGAGTCATGCCGAACAGATGATCATTGATGCTGGGAGTTCAGATAACAAGTATCCATAGCGATGGTGGATCAGCTGGGGGGCTGAGGACGGAGCCTCATCCAAAGGCCTTATATTTGAGAGAGAGAGAGAGAGAGAGAGAGAGAGAGAGAGAGAGAGAGCATGAACGAGGTGAAGGTGTCCATTATGCACGTCGTCTCAAGTCCAACTGGTGGGACCACAAGTTAAGGTCTACCTAGCATTCAACTTCCAACCTATTATGTGGACACAACATCCAAACCTTACGTTGGTCCCACCATGAGGATCACCTAGTGCAAAAAATCTGCCCCATCCACTCATCAGGTGGGCTACACCAAAGAAAACAATGACATGGTGGTGGGACACCCCAAAAATCAGGCTGATCCAATCATCAGGCAGGCCACACCATAGCGAACAATGAAGAGCCATCCAAACGCCTCCAAATACATTGTGGGGTGGGCCCACATCCAAGTCATTCAACAGGTCGCCCCACCATTATGATGGGATCTCCTAGAAATCGGGCCAATCCAATCACCAGGCAGGCCAAATTTTGAATTTGGATGTTTTTAAGCAATTGTATATTGTTTTCTATGGTGTGGCCAACACGGTTGGATCATCATGATTTTTTTGGGGCATCCCATTATCATAGTGGGGCACATTTGGTCGATGGGTTAGATGGCATCCAGGCACCACATGGGCACTACAACTCAATTTCAAGGTAATTGAGTCAACTCCGTGTGACCATTCCCTACAAATACACATTCATACATAAATGCACACAAACACAGAAAGTATGCATAGAAAATGCATGCGTGCATACACACAAATACAGAAAACAGGGATGGATAAAAGGAAACAGCATACCTGGACTGATGTATCTATTCTTGATTGCCCATTCATCACGCAAGGATGCAAACTTTTTGAATGGAGCACCTGAAATTTTAATAATCAGAAATATATTTCTCAATCAGAACAAGTATAGGATGTTCAGAACCACAGTGATCATCATCCATCCCCACCCCGAACAAAAATAAAATAAAAATAAAACCCTGAAAAGTCAATGACCATGTACAAAAACAAACCATTACCTTCAAGCTCCACCATCGCTTTCTTGATCACTGGCTTGAACTTACCTGGAAAAAGAAAAATGAAATTTCAGGAAGGAATTGACATTGGTGTTTGAAACAAAGAAGAAGGCTAATTTATCATTCCTGACCACACTTTTGTTAATAGAAGTTTTCAACAAAAATAGAAAACAGGTCGTGTGAGTCTGTATGATGGAGTTGAAGGTAGAGCAGATTTTCTAACCACAAGGTTATAATTCCCTCAAGGATGAGGCTTAAACAGAAGTTTCATTAATGAAAATGGAAGATCACATGGTAGAGCTTGCGATTTTTAGATCGACTGTGCCAGTTCTACAACCATTAACAAGAATTAATCAAAATGCATTACAGGACTAAGTGCTCCTTTAAATTGGACATTGATGCCCCAGTCATCCACTAAAAGTCAGAAAACCACAAAATTATGTGCCATAGTAACTGGGTGATATGCATCTTCAAAATTGAGGTTTGTCGTCGCTGCTTGTAAGCTCATTTATGGAGGTTTCTTCATTGTTGAATTCCCTCTGAGAAGTGGAACAATTAGAGATTGGAATGGGAATAATAAAATCCATTATCCAATCCCCGATGAGCAATTACCTCTTTGAAGCAGAGGTGGAGGCTCAATGTCATGCAACATGATTATGAACCACGGATTGTGTTCTAGCAGAGTTCATACAACTGTAGGGGGCACCTCACCCAAGCATTCCCATTGCAGGAACCAAAACCATTACTGGCACTTCATTTTCATCAAAATATTCATCATTCTAGGCATTTGTATTGGGCTGCAGGCCTTTTAGAAGCTGTAAACAGCTTTCGAGAACATTCTGGAATCATCATCTGAGCCTCATCCCAACAAAATCTGGTCGGCTACACAAATCCTGTTCTGCCATTCCACTCCATCAAATACCATATATATCGTCAAGTCTTTTCTTACTACATCCACATCCACATCCTGGGATAGTCTCTCTAATTGTATTCTATTACAAGCATGAAATCCCTACATAAGAGAAACTCCTGATTTAGAAATTGGATGCTGCAGAAATAAAAACTACCTTCTTATAAGTTATAACTAATGAGAAATAGTACTGAAATCTGCATATCTACTTTTAATGGACTGGATGCACATATAGCCATATGGTTGCTGTAGATATTCTAAATACATTAACCAGAAGCAGCTTTTTTCCAGAATTAGCTTTTGCTCCACACAAATCCTTTCCAAAATTCATCCTGCCAATTGAAAAGGAGATCTGATGGAAGGATGTGACGGCATACGCCATTAAAAGTAACAGCCTACAGACATATTGCTGAAAATAGGATACTCCTGCAAAGAATGGACCCTAGGATGCTGAAATATAGCAAGTATGATGCTGGAAATAGCATCCTGTGGCTGACTATGAGCTGTGAAATAGCATCTGATTGGATCTATGGGCCCACAGCCAATCCACCACCAATCTGGCCATCAACGCCATTCAGATGTTAATCCAGGCCACATCCAATCATCAGATGATGTGTAGGGTCCACCCTTGGGGCTTTTTTGGCGGGGATATGTTTGACATGGGGCCAGCATGCATCACTTTCATCATTTTCAGGCCACATGATCACAAATCATTTTTCCAGCTCCATCATCCCTAGTCATTTTTCCAGCTCCATTACTTAAAAAAATGACTGGATAAAACATCAATTTGCACATCAAATCAATGTTAACTACTTTTGACAAGACCAAGGAGACTATCTCAAGGTTAAATACTTTGCTTTCCTCCATCAGTGTTGCTATGGTTCTGTGCCTTCCCTCTCGTAGGGGCCTAGTGTGTCTCTCTTTATATTGATACTTGAGTCCCTTGATATAATGTTATTTTTCTAAATGAAGGGGATGGCTTCAGTTGTGGGGTGCAATGATCTTCTTAGTGCACCCGATACTTTAACAGAAGGGTTGAATCACACTCAGGACAATCCAGTAGGTTCAACCACTTTTCTTCGGCCACTGAAAAATTCGTACTGCTGAAAAGATCTTTTCTTCCAGTCAATTCTATACAAAGGAGAAGTTTTTTTTATCAAAGGTCCAATAATCAACATGAACAGTCAACTCGACAGAATCGATAGAGACCAATTTGAATAACATGTCCGCGAACCATTTTGATCAGATAACTGTAACCATCCCATCCTTGGTTTGGCAAACCTAGTTGTAAAAGAGAGGCTGATGTTTGAAGATCAGCGCAGTCCAATCGATATGAGTTTTACATGGTGGCCCGTGGAAAGTGGGTCAAACCTAGGACGTTCCAGATCAATGATTAGACAGTGCACTAAGAGCATCAGTGTGTATCTAGAGGAACCAACAGTGCACTAAGAGCATCAGTGTGTCGTGGAAGCACATGAGCTTTTCCTAACAAATTTGTGTTATCCATTAAAAACAGTTTGTTCTCTGCACAGAAACGCAGACCCTCTAGCATCAAGAATCGTCTACAAGGTCATCATCATCATCATCTAAGCCTTATCCCTATTAATAAGGGTCTGCTACAACAATCCTGTTTCTCCATTCCACTCCTATATTTCACAAGGCCCTAGCAAACTCAAGGTTGATACTAAATTGATCTCCATTTACCTGACTTTCTGTTATTTGAGAACCAAAAACCAAGGTTAAAAACACACAAGGGCGCATGCATCACAATGAACCAAATTCTAAGCTCTAGGAAAAGAAGAAGAAAACAAAGTGGAGAAAAGAGGGAACATACCATGCCTCCTCTCCACATCCATCAGTGAAGTCAACGCAGTCCCACCAACAGTCCATTCATCGATAGGAGCAGCCAAGTTGCCCACCTGAACAACCAATGACAAAAAACTATAAATATCAGTGGAGTACAGCACAGACCGTACCAATCAACATTTGATGCACATATATATAAAAGGAATTTCTTCGAACAACCAATGAGACTTAAAAGGGTAATTTCTCTTGCTGACTATGTATTGGTTTACCAAAACTGAAACTTGTTACTGCTAACTATGACTCAATACTGGGACTGATGCAACAAAATGGCTACACAAGCTGTTTGATCAGATCTGAAGAATCCACCCTTATCCCAAACATGCACGCTCCACATGTGCACACATAAAAATGCCCACTTTCCTTTGTTAGCTTATTTCTAATTTCTTCTTCTTCTTCTTCTTTTTTTTTCATATCACCATGTTAGGAAATAAGTGATCTTAGGCTTTTCTTGCTTAAAGTACTTTTTATTTTATTTTAGAGATTCTATTTCAGGAAATGAGCATTATTAGATTTTTCCTGTTCAAAGATTTTTCCTATTTTGGAGATCTTGGCTAGCCAGGAATCATATTTTTAGATTTCATAGATTATGTTGAAGATTGTAAGCATTAATTATAAATAAGGCTTAGAGTTAGGGGTCATTTGGATGCCTGCGAAATCCTCAAGTTGTAAAGGGATTACAAGTAATTGGATTGCAGGGGCCATTTGGATACTTGTATTTGCCTATAAAGGCTTTCCAGGCTGTAAACGCATTACAGCAACACTCGTGATGTGTGGGGCCCACCACAATGTGTATGGTACAATCTAATATGCCCATGATGTGCTTCCCTTTGATGGTCTCCTATGGCCCAAAAAATAAAAAATAAAAGAAAAAGTTTGATCGGTCATCAAATGGACCACACAAGAAAGATGGGATGTCCACCATTATAAACTTCCAGATTGCATTTGGGGGGGGGCGGGCGGGGGGGATCCAAGCTATCAGCGCATGCATGCTTTGATGCTCTCCTAGACAATTCTCTTTTACATAATTTGCTAATTCTAGCGGGATTTACCACCCCAAGCTCTATGGTGTGAGTACCTACCTTATGTATTGTAAACACTTTACAAATCTGTTTGCCTGTAAACAAATTACCACTTAAAAGCCAAACAGAATATAATATAAACAGTTTACACAAAAAACTTTTTTCATGTGTAAAGTGTTTCTAACTTAAAACTTCACAGGCATCCAAATGATCCCTTAGGCTTATGGTATAACTTATAAGACAGTTGAATGGTATTCTCTTTGAGCAAATTCTCTTGTTTCTCCACACTATGTTGTCATAATCGTTATCGTACCATAAATTGTAAAGGGGCTAAATCGTATTGTATTGTGAATCATATCGTAAATCGTAAGATTTTTACAGATTTTCATGAAAAAAATATAAAAATTGTAAATAAATAATAATAAATTTTCAAAAAACACATCAATTATCCATTGTCATGAATATGCCAAAAAACAAAAAAAGAAAAAAAGAAAAAAACAATTTAATCTAAAATTGTAATAAATTGTATAGTAAATGTATCATTTATTCATTGTGAATGTGTTGTATGAGTATCATCATGTCATAATCAAGTTAAAAAAAAAAACCCCTTTTCCCATCTCATGTACATGTACGTTTTCTATATGATTCAAAAAATAACATTTTTCTATCCCCATTTATATGTATAATGTATTCTCTATTCACTTGTTTCTATTAGTCAAAAAGAAAATAAAAATTCCAAACGAATCTATTCTTCGCCTGCTGCGCCATCATCATTCTCCTCCTCATTACCAATGAGGTCAGCATTATCAACATCATCTTCATCTTTACAATTTGATGTCAAAATAAACTCATCTTCCTCCTCTTCTCCCGCTTTCGCTTTTCCATTCGCTTTACTTCGAATATCAATGTTTTTTAGGACCCACAAAATAGTTTTTGCATAGTGCATATGTAAGACTATTAATTAATAGTTATAAGGCTACAAAACTAAATAATACGAATATGAGTCATACGACATGCAATCATACCATGTCGTTCATTTAGTCTTGACGTGGATCCGCCTACACCTTGCACATCCTCCAATCCTTTGGTAAAACATTCACCTATGTCCATCCAAGTGTTATCTATAGGATCTGCAAGATCCTCTTTCTTTATATCCATTCATCGCTAGATTCCATACCTGAAAAGCATATAAGATCAAGACCTTAGTCATTCTCTCTCTTTTCATGATGGACTTCGAGATGGAGATTGTATTTTATGAAGACGGGTGCATTCAATCTCTGCAGCTCGTGTCTATTCCTCTTCTTTGAATGTATTTGCAATGAACGTATTATTACATAACATAAGGCTATTGGTCACTACATGGTGAATTCATAAGTTGAGTAATGAATTTGATAACGTCTCACCTACTCAAAATTTCTCCAATTGCGCTCACAACCAGTAGCATTACATGTCAAACTCAAAATACGAATAACCAACTTTTGCAATTCTCGACACTCGTCTCCATAACTCTTTCACCATAAACCTAAAAAACCAATTACATATAATTATATAAATAAACTAATTAATAAACCATAGGCACACCATCAAATTCAAAGAAGTAAAATAATTGTAACTAAAATTATCTAGTTGCTTTGTCATTATAGTTTAACTTTTTCGTCTCTCTTCAAATAAACTATAGGCTCTCATCCATCTGCTCATCAATGATGACCATTTTCCTTGAATCTGGGACCATTCTTTCAATACAGTAATACAGGCCAATTTTAATCTTTAAATCCAAACGAAAATTACCATCATACTAGAATTTAGGATTTAAGAAATAAGCAGCCACATGTAAGGGCCAATGCAACTGAAGATTCCACTGTTGGTTTATGATTTCCTATATGGTAGAATATTGCTTCTTCAATTCTCCCAAATATTTTGCTATAGCCTCTTTCGTCCGATCCATTGCTTCATAAATATATCACATGGTTGGTTGAATCAACTATCCGTGGCACCTTGACCAATGAGAGAGTGGTCTTCAAGCAAAACTTGATAGATTGCCTAAAATCTACATTGGTCAAAACTGTCTTAAACATGCTTTCCCTTTGCGGTCTTGGAAAAGCTGCTACCTTCCCATACTTTTGAAGTAAACATCGACCTCAAGCCAATTCTATTTTCACGGAAGTTTTTCAAAAGTCATTTAACACGCAACAAACCATGTTACGGCCAATCGAGTCAATTCCCCATTTGTGTGTTTCCTCATTAAATTTAAGATCCAACAATATTTGTAAATATATACCGTTATCGCCCTTTCTTTCGCCATTGTCTCCAAATGAACTTGCAATTTTCCAATGTCTACAAGCATCAAGTCTATACAACGGGACACACATGGAGACTAAAACAATGTCTTCCTCTTTTTCACTAACATCTAGCTTGTCTTCACATACGCGGATACGCTATCCATAACTACTTGTACTACGTTCTCTTCACCCGCTTCATCAATAACCAACTTAAGTAAGCCCAACGAATTGTCGGCATTTTTTGAAAAATCGGACGTATCAACAGATCTAAAAAATGTAGTACCTCTTGGACTATTAACCAAAAAAATTGTAATAGACCGATTCACTCTATCAATCCACCCATCTGACATTATTGTGCATCCAGTCTTTCCTCATTCCTTAAATGTCAATAGATTTCTCTATCAACCCAACCTCCATCTTCAAAAATTTATTCCTTGCTTCAAGATACAACGGAAGCTTCAATCCTGACCCAAATGAAGCAACCGCTTCCATCATAAGTGCAAAAAATGAACTCTTTACAAAGTTAAACGATAGAGCATTCACATATAGGAAAGGAGAAATAGATACGCACACACTGTCTCGATTTTCTTTCTTTTCAATTTTATTTAGAATGGTTTGTTGTTTTTCTTTTGGCCCATTCTTTCTATCCATAATTCCTTTTCTTTTTCCTCCACCCATTTCATCTACATCATTAATAATAGGAACCCTTTCAACATCATACGTCATTTCTTCTTGTTACTTCTTCTCACTAATATTACCATCTAGCAAATTCTTGAATTTTTCCGCTATATCATCACCGACTAGGGAACATGTCGCTACATTTTTCTTCATTCAGGCTAGGTGATGTTTCATTCGAAACACACATCCCCAACATGCCTTCCCACAAAAGCTACATCTTAAGTGGAGATTATTTTCTCATCCATGTTTCAACAATATTCCCACAAAAGATCATTGTCTTTGGTCTTCAATTTCTTTCCCACCTCCAATGCTCGACAACAACCAACACACAAGTGACAAGCCTACATATTAATAAATAAAAAAAAACTATTTTGGCCCAGCACAAACATAAAAGATTAAAAATGATTAAAAAATGAGAAAACTCTTGACAAAAAACTATTTAGGCCCCACATAAACTCCAAATCTCACCACTCTCTCAAAAGAAAGAAAAGAAGTGATATTATAATGCATGTGGGGCCTAAATAGTACTTAAACACAAAAGCTCTAAACAAAAAATAAAATAAAAAATAAAAATTTGAAACATACTATGTAAAAAAATGCATGTATTCTTACCTATTTTAATGTAGAAATCAAATGCAACAAATAGCGTTCGATTCCGTTGAGCAATGAAAAAGATATGTTAATTTCTTCATCTATGTTTCATATGGCCCACCACCTCCAAGAGTCCCCAAAAGCTCTCAAAAGTAGCAAAAAAGTGTTATTCTAATGAGTGTGAGACTTAAATACCTTTTAAGCCCTAAAAATTGCGTTTAAAAAAATAAATGAAACAAATCAATTTTTATACCAAAAACTGTCATTTTTTTAAGGCATTATCGTACGATTCGATTTGAATCGTACGATTCATAATCGAATCATACGATAATGCCCCGTTTTGTGATTCATACGTGCAATACGTATCGTACGATCATACGATATGACTCAAATCAAACGATTTTGACAACACTGCTCCGCAAGAATTGTTGAAGGGGGGGAGTGATCTCTAGTATAAGACTAGAGGACCGTTGAGCTTGCTCACAATCATTGCATCCTCTCTTGTAGGCTGAACTTAAATCTGCTATGATGAATCTTATTGCAATTAGTTTCTTCCTTGATATAGTTGCATTAGGGACAGTCCCTATAACAATATAACAAAAATAGAAACATGAGTGAAGAAAAACAATTTTTATACTGAAAACTGCCGGTTTTTTAAGGCATTATCATACGATTCGATCTGAATCGTACAATTCACAATTAACCATATGATTCATAATCTAATCGTACGATAATGCCCAATTTTGCGATTCATATGTATGATATGTATCATACGATCATATCGTACGATGTTGACAGCACTGCTCCGCAATAATTGTTGAAGGGGGGGAGTGATCTCTAGTATAAGACTAGAGGACTGTTGAGCTTCCTCACAATCATTGCATTCTCTCTTATGGTCTGAACTTAAATCTGGTATGATGAATCTTATTGCAATAAGTTTCTTCCTTGATATAGTTGCATTAGGGACAGTCCCTATAACAATATAACAGGAAAATGAGCCTCTTAGGTATGTAACTAGCATGGCCATATGGCTGAATTGGATGCACCAAATATAGTGATCATGCACAAAGAATAACATGACACTGCACTGAATGAGAGAAGAATTTAGGAGATCAAAAAAGCAATAGCATAGCCCAGCCCAATCAATATTGTTAAGGAAACTTGAAAACAGTGCTCTCTCAGATAAGTTCTCACTCCTATACCTAACTTGTAAAGGGATTCAGCTCCCAAACAACGAAAGCCTAAATATGCTGGAGTTTCCATGTAAAATGCATGGCTACATATGTAACATACACAGACCAATGAGAATACAGACAATAAGGAGTACCCAAAATTGCCATCACCATTGCAAAATAGTATGTGTCTGAAAAAGGAATAGATGCAATGGAAGAGCAATGGTAACATATTTGAACAAGAACATTTTTTTTTAAAAAAAAAAAAAAGAAGAAGAGGGGGGGGGGGTGGAACATACGGCACCAATGGAAACAAGGTTTTATCAATATCCATGTGGCTGAATTATGTTAACATTCATCAGGGGAAGTGTTCATCCATCCAGATCATCTGATATAAAGTCCTTTCGTACAAGACTTTGTCCAAAACTCATACCAATTAGCTGGAATTGCAGTTGAGGCAGATTTAAAGGTGGAAAGATGTTTCTATTTTGAAGGAGAGTGGTTTGGGTTCCACTATGTAGAAGGAATTTAGAGGACAATGAGAGAAGAATTTATTGGTCTTCTGAAGTTACTGTCTAAAGTGCGGCCGGTGCTTTCAGAATCAGATTCATTGAAATGGCTCAAAGATAAGTCTGGGAAGTTTCCAGTAAATCTTTCTAAAAAGAGATAAGTAGAAGGGATAGCGGAGAAGGGGGTAGCCCAATAGAGTTTGCATGGAGCCATGGCATTCCTCCTAAAGTAGTGGCGTTTGCATGGTTAGTGGGAAGGAATAAGGTCTTGACAATAGATAATCTTCATAAGAGAAAGATCATCCTACAGAATATGTGCTTATTATGTTATCAAGATGAGGAATCAATAGATCTTTTTTTATACATTGTTCATTTGCAAGAGGGCTTTGGGGCTACTTCTTTAAATTGTTCGGAGTTTCTTGGGTGGAGCAGGCGCCAGAATCCATTGATTGCTTCTTTATGATGTGGCATGGTGGGGGAAAAGGGCAAATTGGGAGGAGGTTTCGGCAATTAAGCTCATTGGTGGGCTTAAGTTTTATATGGTTCGAAAAGAATGAGCGATGTTTCAGTAATCGAAAGAGGCACATTATGGAAGTATTAAATAGGGCTAAATCTAATGTAATGGTGTAGGCGATAGCTTCTAAGATCATTTTTCAATTTCCAGAGAGTTGGCTCGAGTTGTAATATTATTTTGGTAGTGCTTGTGTATATTTTAGGTCTTGGCCTACCATCAATAAAATTATTATTGTGATTTTTTTAAAAAATAAAATAAAATCATACCAATTAGATGCCCCTAAAGTTCCTAAAAATGGACTTCTTGAGGACCCTCATTGAGGACGATTGATTGAATGGAACTTTTGGGATCGATAGGTAGACTATCAAGTAGACCATCCGGATTTCAGTTTCATATAAATTCACCCTTTGAGGAATAAAGGCATGATGCATTTGATGCCAAAGTGTTACTGTGTGCTCCATCGACACTTTCCATATTCCCTGTGCTCATCAATTTGGACCATTCAACTGATGTCCTAACTCTTGGAAGGCCCACATTTCAGAAAGAATATCATAAGTTGATCCTAATTGCCAAACGTGGAAAAAAAAAAAAATACATGTGCCATCAAATTAGGCAATTGATCAAGCGGTTATGCTCATATAGTCCAGAAGGTATTCAGGCTAAAGCCAATGCAAGAGGTGTCCATCTAATGATAAGTCTACATGCAAGCACAAGCACTAGTTGTCTGGTGGACGTTCACATAGTTCACTTGAATGTTGGATGTTAGGAAAATCCCAAAAGGAAATACATGGCAGTTGGCAGCAAGAAATTCTCTGGCTTCTAAACCAAGAAAATTGTCCCCACAATAATGGGAATGTGACTATAATTCACAAAATAAGATCATCGAAAAAGCTGAATACATATAAAATTTAAAACATAAAACAATAGCCACCGATCAAAGGACCTACGATGTTAGAATGAAAACAATATAATTATATAAGACCAAAAAATGACAAAAAAATAGCATCTTAATTTTTGTATCACTGAATCATTCTACCTCAGATCTGGAACCAACAAACAAGTATAATGTTCTGTGCAAGCACTCACTCAATCTTCCACTGAGTACTTGAATTCACCCAAAAGTAGACCATGCAAAATGGATTTCAAAAATAAAAATAAATAATTGGGATGCCATCTGCTGCGGAAGAACGGTTACCTTCATTGAGGAAACCAGTTGTAGTGTATGGTCATAAACTACCAAGCAAGTGTTCAGCAGAAGGAACTCAATATAGAAATGTGCATAGCTTTTTAATATACTGTTCTAAGGCCAATTTTCAGATTACAAGGTGACAAAAACAGACAAGGAATCTCAGTCATCATACAACTAGATCTGTATCTTTATCATTCCATTTCTTTATGTGCTTTCTGATATTCAACAGATCTGCATTAACTGTGAAATTTCATGTAAATGCACATGCTGGGAAAATCATCAGTTTATTTCCTAGGAAGCTTTTGGCATGAAAACATAAAGCAGTGGAAACTGGGAAGCCCCAGAGAAAAAGGTGCAAAAAAGAATCAAAACCAAAAAGAGGGGGAGGGGGATGAAAGCACAAACTGATGATATGAGGCCAGTCTTCCCAGAATGGAGGAGGGCACCCGCAGCATAACCCAATGCATAGCAATAGGTAGAGTCGAAATTTGTAGGCAAACCACATCTTCCTTCATAACTGAAAGCACAAAAAGCAGGTACTGGATTAACAGCTGAAACAATTAATTACGCTGCCTTCCCCTATAAAAATTACAAATCAACATAAAAAATCAGATGAAGATGTGATTGGATGATGCGTCTACCCAAGTCTAGTCTGGAATATACCCATAACAAGAAGCTCTCAGAATGCATGTCATGTTACTCCCTAGACACACGAGGATGAAACAATTGATAGAAACATACAAAGAGTTCTGTTGTTACCCAAAAAAATGAGATTGCCCTTTGAACTGCCCTTTATATTTACCCTCCTCCTTTCTTTTCTCTAACTCAGTCTCAACCATTGAAATAAGCATTTTTTCTGTTTCTATTTTAGCAACCTGCATGTATGTTAACAAAAATGTCAATCAATTCTGAAGTCTCAACAGGCTGAAAGGATGCAAAGCTAGAAAGACTGTAAAGTAGCCACCTGCACATTTCCATGTGGATCTCTTTCTAGCATCAATTGTTCCTGTATTGCCTGAGGTAAAAAGTCAAAAAGCTGCTGAGACTGAGGTTGAAGTTTCTGTTTCCACAAGCCACCTTCATCGACAACATCATGAGCTAGGATTTCATTCAGTTCTGATATAAGCTGTTGTACCTGCAAATGACACAGTACCATCACCAACCAATGTACCAAAAAATGAGTCTATTTATGATTCCCAAGGAATTGTCTTGAGACCCACTTGTAAGGCCAATGGTTCAGAAAGAAAATAAAATAAAATAAAAGCACATTAGTAAAGAGCATGGTATTCAAAGACAGTTAACTAATGGCCATTATGTAATAGTAATGATGGGACCCATTACCAGATACGGGGTTGTAACAACCTTTAATTTAATTTAATTTTATATTATTTTATTTTATTTTATTACCATTACAGCCTGTATCATAACAACCATAGGGCTGGCTGTTACAGCGGCAGTTACCATAATTGAATAGCTTGGTAAAGATAACAATGAAAATTGTTAAGTGTTTTTTTTTTCTTTTGTTTACTTTCCTTCTTTGTTTCTTTTTTTCTGATAAGAAACAAATTTATTAGAAAAATTAGGGAAGGACTGTCGACAATGGATAAGCAAATGAAGCATGGATGGTACCCTTTAAAGCTATAGAGCATCCACCCATGAATTAGCCAACAAGGAATAAGGTTAAGGGAGGCATTTGGATTGCAGGCATTTGGATGACCTAAATATTTCATTTACCAAGTATTGCAATGACTGAGTAATGTAAGAGTGGGAATTAACTATGTTTAGATGACATGTTGGAGTAGGTGATTACGATTCCCAGAAGTTGACTATTTGTGTTTGGTTAATTATAAGTTTGAAACAATGGGTGGTGTTAATCATTCTAGAAACGGTTCATTTATTGATCTAGATTGTCCATCATGTGGGTCCCACACCTGGTTGCCCACCCCTCTTAGAAAAATCACTTTCGTCAAATGATCCTCAATGGCTAGGTAAATGGACAATCCAGTGCACCCTTTAGAGTGTACCAGAGGAGAAGGCGTCGCCGACAGAGTACCAAAGTGGAGTTGATGTGGATGGATGTTGGGTCCATTAGACCCATTTTCTGACGCCCAGCAGCATGACCGCACCCTGACCATAGATCTGTGGGTCGGATTTCACACCCTACCACAGGGATGTTTTAGTTTTAGGCGTTTTTGTTCTCTCTTTTTTTTTTTTTTTTTTGACAAATAACAAAACGATTTCATTGAAACGAAGGAAAACAGAGAGGAAAGAGGCCCGCTGAGGTAGCGGCCGCCTTACCCTCCTAAAGGAAACAAGTCACAACTCTCTAAGTTAACCACGAAACAGACCCATTGTATAATATAATGATAAACTCTTTTGACTATGGAATCCACTGACTAAAAAATATCTTTAAAACATCTCCCATTTCTTTCTTCCCACACAGCCCACCACACTGCCAGAAGGGCCATTCTCCAGCCGTGGATAGATTCTTGTCTAGGATAACACCGTGCCAGGCTGAAAGCAGACGATCCGTAGAATTTGGAAAGGCCCAATAATCAAGAAATGAGGATAAGATTGCTGACCAGACCTGATGGAAGAATGGGCAATGAATGAAAAGATGACCTACCATTTCTTCGTGGGCCATGTAGCATAGGCAAATATTAGTAATTATCATTCCTCTTTTTCTCAGGTTGTCAACTGTTAGGACCTTCCTTTTGCCCACCAGCCATCCAAACACCGCGATCTTTGGGGGGACTTTATATTTCCAAATTTTATCTGTCATGATCTCCACTTTAGCATCACCTTTCCTACTGATACAATGATACAATGATTTCACCAAAAAAATCCCCTTTTTTGTCAGGATTCCAAACAAGCGAATATGCACGGGATTGATCTGGTTTGATGTTACTAATACGATCGAGTAAAACAACCAGTTCTTCGGTTTCCTAGTCGTAAAGATTCCTACGACAGGGGGGATTCCACACAGTGTGATTCTCAAGAATAGAGTAGCAGTCAACAACTGAAACAGATTTGTTCGAAGCTAGGTGATAGATATTAGGAATTTCATCTTTTAAGGCTATTGATCCCACCCAGATATCTTCCCAAAAGCGGACCTTGTCGCCTATTCCGATAGAGTGACGAACACGCCTACAAACATCTATCTGAGTGGAAAGCACATCTCTCCACAAAGCAGATGCTCTATAGCGAGAAGACTCCTTAGTCCACCATTCGCCTGTCAATCGACCATACTTACATTTAATTAGAGTATTCCATAAAGACAAATCTTCAGATCCAAGTCTCCATAGCCACTTCCTAAGCAGGGCCCTATTCATGAGTTTAAGATCTCTGATTCCTGTACCCCCCTCTTGAATGTGTTGGCATACCTCCTTCCACTCTACCAGGTGGAATTTCTTCTTTTCCTCCTTCCCATGCCAAAGAAAATCTCTCCTTAATCTTTCCAAAGTCGCCAAAATTGAAGCCGGGCATTTGAATAGGGACATAACAAATAGGGGAAGATTTGAGAGCGCTGCTTTAATAAGAGCTAAACGACCCCTCAATGGAAAGTATCTGCATTTCCATCTAGCTAAGTAAGCTTCGAATCAATCTAACTTTATCCCAGAGAGCCTTTGGAGGCCTGCCCACACATAAAGGCAAATCGACAAACGTGGTTGGAAGACTTCCCAAGGAACAGTAGAAGAAGGCAGCAAAATTACCAGCTTCTCCCTCATCCATGTTAACAGCAAACATCTTTGATTTCTTCAAGTTAACTTTAAGGCCTGAAACCGCTTCAAAACAACGAACTATAGTACGTTGACTTTTTCCAGGTCTGCTTCATAGCAAAGTAGGGTGTCGTCCGCAAACTGAATATGAGAAATAGGGGATTCCATGCCTTTGATCTTAAAGCTACTTATGGTACCATCCATCTGACCTTTACTAAGCATTCTGGAAAGAGCATCTCCCACAATGAGAAATAAGAATGGAGAAAGCGGATCACCTTGCCGTAGACCCCTAGAACTTCTGAAGAATCCTGTAGGGGAACCGTTGATTAAAATGGAGAAAAACGCTGACCCAACGCACTCCGTCATCCAAGATTGCCATTTGGACCCGAAGCCCATCCGTTGCATCATATATATCATAAAATTCCAATCTACATAGTCATACGCTCTCTCTAAATCGAGCTTGCATAAGAGTCCTTTGGATCCCGATTTATGACTGGAGTCCAAACATTCGAAAGCAATAAGTGCGCTATCGATAATTTGTCTCCCTGAGATAAACGTGCTTTGATTTTAAGATATAATCTGATTCAAGACTCCTTTTAAGCCGAGAGGCTAACACTTTCGCCAGAATCTTATAAAGACCACCAAGAAGATTGATCGGTCTAAAATCCTGTAGAGATTCTGGACCCGGAATTTTGGGAATGAGCACAATGAACTTCGCCCCGGCAGATTTAGATAAAAAAAAAACCTCTGTTATGGAATTCACTAAACAATTCCATAATATCACCTTGGATATCTTCCCAAAAAGATTGGAAGAAAGAGATTGGGAAACCATCAGGGCTGGGAGCCTTGTCTCCACCCAGAGCCTAAACTGCAGCTTTAACTTCTTCTGGCGAAAATTGAGTTTCAAGAGCCATCGCTTCCATATGAGAGATCCAATCAAACTGAAGAAAGTCTAACTTAGGTCTCTGCCACCCTTCTTCCTGAAGAAGATTACTGAAATAAGAAATAGCCTCTTCGATAATGCAGTGTTTATCCTCTGTGCGAACCCCGTTAACTACTAGACTGTTGATCCGATTAACTCTTGCCCGAGCACTGGCAATAGTATGAAAATATTTTGTATTTTTCTCTCCTTGTATCCATTTGCTCCGAGATTTCTACTTCCAAGATATTTCATCTTCCATAACTCTGGTTGAATAATCTTGAACTAATTGAATTCTTCTAGCCCACACATCGCTACCCATCAGAACGTCTTCAGCTAGAGAATTGATCAATTTTAGTTCGGCCAATATCTCATCGGTTTGGAGCACCCTTTTACAAAGCTCACCTTTTTTCCAAACAATGATTTTCTCCTTCAGAAGTTGCAGTTTTTTGCAAAGTATGTACCCCGCATAACCTTGAACTTTGAAGTCCGACCACCACTCTTTAATTAATTGGTGAAAGCCATCGATCTTCAGCCAAGAGATATCAAATCTGAAAGGTTTCGGCCCCCAATTGTCCTCATCTATTGAAAGGATTATAGGATTGTCATCGGACGTAGGCTTCGGCATGGAAGATTGCAAGAGAGATGGAAACGCTTCAAGCCACTCGCCCGAGACCAGGAATCGGTCCAATCTTGCAAGAATCGGCTCACTACGTTCATTAGACCAGGTAAATCTTGATCTCGACAGAGGAAGATCAACCATTTCCTGATTGTCTATCCAACGAGAGAAAGACCGCATCTCTGAATTGACTTTGCCACCATTGGATTTGTCTTCCACGTGACGCATGATGTTTAAGTCCCCTCCGATGCACCACGAGCCGCTAAATTTCTGCTTAACTGCATTTAATTATTCCCAGAAATCTTTTTTCTATCTGTTTGGTTAGGGCCATAAACAGAGGTAATAAGACAACTGAAATCGGAGCATACCTCTTTAAGGACGACCGATACTGAGAAATCTCCAGACCAATTAAACATCATAGTCCATAAAGACAATTTCCAAGCTAGCAAAATACCACCCGCACTCCCTGCCGCATTCAATGCCATCCATTTTGCATCTTCTTCCTTCCAAAGCATACCCATGAGATAATTATTGAAGCTCTAGACCTTTGTTTCCTGGAAGCATATAATGCTTACCTTGCTTCTGCCGCTGATATCTTTTATGAGACTTCTCTTCTATTTGGATCCCACCCCTCTAACATTCCACGACAGAATTCTCATTTGTGAAACTGCATTACCCCGCCAACTCCCTCTAGCACTGCCAGTTATGATATTGGAGAGAGAATTAGAACTGTTTTGCAGGCTCTGCAATTCCTTATTTCTACCTGATTTAGGGGAAAAATCCCTGGGGCATTTACACCCTCGTAAGGGCCGTCCACGAGATTCGATACATTGAAATAGAGCGATGAAATCTTCTGGATGATCTCCAAACGATAAGCCAATGGATCTGCCAACATGGCCCTTAACATCTCTAATCCATCTCTTCTTCTGAATAGCATCAATAAGCTTTGTCCTGTGACCTAAACTACCATTTGTAGACAATATCTCTTTCCCCATATTGGCTGAACAATTTCCCACCATGATCTGAAGGGGCTCCGCTTCGATGATATCTACCTCAGCTTCTTCCTAAAATAGCGCTAGCAGAGCGGAATCTGACATGGTTTCAGGTTGGGAAGTGGAGCATGGTGAGGAGCAGCTAAGGGAATTATCACACTCCTCGTGCGATGACTGAGATTCGTTGATGAAGTCGTCGGCACCTTCCACAGCGAAGGAGGGGACTGCACAGTTAGTCTGGATATCTAGCGGTCGGCTGAATTCGGATACGAATGGATTCTTAAAGCTCGGAGACAGAGCACCATCCAATGGGTAGAATTTTCTATGGGAAGGCTCTCAGGGGTTTTATTACACTTTCTTTATTTTTGTCCTTTTCGTTATTTTTCTTATTTTTAGGGGTTTTAGTGCACTTTTACTTTTTCCATAACTTATATATACGTTGTGAGAAACCCTATTTTCATTATTATTGAATAAATGGAAATTCGTCTCTTTTCTTATTCTTTATTCAAGAGATTAGGTTTCAGGATTGGCACTTAGGTGTTGAGGATTCCGCCTCGATTTCAGGTTTCCTTCTTTATTTTTTTGAAGCCATAGGGTGTCCCCACCTCTTTTTTTTTTTTGCAGTGAGACTAATCCCTGCGGATACACTTAATCACCCACAACCACGTGTATCGGGTAAAGCCATGGAGGGGAATTAAACCCTAACCTATAGGGAGCAAACCTACGGTGAAGACCAGACCATTCGCCCAAACTTCGTTGGGTAGGTTTCCTTCTTTCTAGATCTTCAAGGTGCAGGAAAATGTAAGAATCATAATCATTTTCTTTTGACAACAAAAGGACCTGTACTTTCTTTATCTCGAACCCTTCATTCTTCACCCCTTTCGTTCCTCTCTGGATATCCTCTTTCCAGTTTGAACAGAAAAGAGGGATGGTTAGTCAGCAGAATCGGATCCACACTTGACTGTAAACTGACTTATGCTAGATCTGGGATATCCTCATATCCCTAGATTCTCCTTTTTTACTGTTTACGCGATTTTATGCTAAGGGGCATGATTCTGACGGAATGACCTCATCTTTGTTTTGAAATTTACTTCATCCCTTTGACTGGAAACGGTTAGTTAATTGGTGTATTTATTTGAACATTCTTTAACCTGATTATACATGCATCTAGAATTAGGTCATCACATGTCCCTACATCACTATGAATGGTCAGATCATTGATCTGAACCATCCACCAGGTCAGTGATAGGTCCCAACATTTATTACCAATCACTATTAAAAATCATTTTAGTTGAATGACTTTATCCGTCCATTCAATGGTTAGGGAATGGACCTTTCATATTGATCATATTAAAAATGGTAAGATCTAATGGTATGATCATTGATCTAGACCATCCACCATGCGTCCAACCCTTAAGAAAGGTTTGAAAGAAAGTTGTTGGTATGGAAGAGTCATCATCTATCGTTGGGTGGGAGAATTACTCTCATAAAAGCAGCCTTGTCTAATCTTCCCCCTTTACTTCATGTCACTATTCAAATGCCCAAAGTCAATCTTGGACAAGCTGGAAAAGTTAAGGCGGGATTTCTTGTGGAGAGGAGCTGAAGAGAAGTATAGGTTCCATTTGTTGAGCTATGAAAAGGTTTATAAACCACCAGTGGAAGGTGGCGCACTCATTAGAATTATGGAATCTATGAACATTCAATTGCATGGCCAAATATGGAGTCCAATCAATATTCAAAGCAGGTATTGGGTTTTCTCTTGGTGATAGGACCCACATCTGGTTTTGGGAGGAATCATAGTGTGGAGATAGGCCTATGGGGATGGTATATCCTTCATTGGCCAGGTTGGCTCCAATGAAGAATTTATCAGTGGTTAGTTGCTTCTCTATTGTGGGCAATAGAGGTGTGTGGTGCCCTCCATGCCATAGGGACTTGACCAATCAGGAAGAAGCTGATTATGCAGATTTTTTTAAGCAAATCCACATTTTTACTCAGAATTTAAAAGATTCCATGATGTGGAAAGCTGCTCCATCCAGTGTGCTCCTACAAGTTGATTCGGCATTCGTCAACTTCTGGTACTAAGGATTTTTTTTTTTTCATGCCTATTGGTTCTACAGAGCTCCCAAGGTGGCTTCCTTGGTTAGTGTGAAGAAAAAAGATTCATGACTATAAAGAATCTTCAAAAGAGAGCCATGGTCCTTCCTAATGTTTGCCTCGTATGAATGAGTGATGCAGAATCCATAGACCATCTCTTTATTCATTGCCCTTTTTGTTTAACATGTGTGTTTTGCATTCTTGATATCCTCTTGGGTGGATTGGGTTATGCCAAACTTGGTAATAGATCTATTATGGATGTGGCACGGTTCGATCATTCCCAACGAAAGATGGTTGTATGGCAATTAGTTTTGCTTGCGGTTTTGTGTGTGTGTGTGTGTGTGTGGTGCCGAGGGGTGGGGGGATGTCTTCGAGAAATCTAAATGCGATGTTTTAAAGTGGGCTGTTGGGGTTAAAGATGTAAATATGTCTGTAGTTTTGACTCTTTTTGGTTTGTAGTTGGGTGTGTTCTTTGCTGCTTCTAAAGTTCGATCAGTTTATCCTTCAAAAAAAAAGAGTCCCACCGTCGACTGCCCATACCTATAGTCATTTTTGACTGATTATCCTAACCATCCATTCAATGGTTAGGGAAATTGGTGGTCCATATTGACCACACTACAAATGGTCCAATCAATGACCTAAACCATCCAACATGTGAGTCCATCCTTGATTGCTCATCCATCTAAAAAAGTAACATTTGCTGTATGATCCTAACCATTCATTCAATGCCTAGGGAAACAGATGGCCCATATTGATCATACTAAAGAATTCAATCATTAATCTCGACCATCTATAATGTGGATTCCACCCTTGATTCCCATCCCCTCATAAATCACTTTGCTAGATGATCCTAATATTCAATGCCTTAGAAAATGGGCAGTCACGGTCCATATTCATCATACTACAGATGGTTTAATCATGGATCTAAACCATCCATCATCTGGGTCCCACTATTGATTGTCCATCCAATCCAATAAAAGAATCGCTTTTCGGTGATCCTAACCATTGAATTAATGGCTAGGAATATGGACTGTCCATATTGATCGTGTTACAAATGGTTCAATTGTTGATGTAGACCATCCATCCCCACCCTTGATTGTCCACCCCACTCAAAATCACTTTGGTTAGGTAATTCTAGATTTCCAACCAATGGCTAGAAAATGGATGGTCCATTTGATTATAACCAACAGTGCCATCTTTTATTTAGACCATCCATCATGTGGGTCTCAACTTTGATTGCCCATCCCTCTAAAAAATACTTTGGTCAAATGATCCTAAACAGCACGTGTTTCCATCCTTTGATTGACTCTAAAGAGTTTTTTTTTTTTCTTCCTTTTCTTTAATAGCAACTTTAATTTACTAAAAGAAAGCAAAGAGCTTGAGAAAGCAAACAGAAGTGGGCGATGAGGTATCATCGCGCAAACAACAGAGAATTGGGGTCCCAAAGACCTACAAAAGAAGAATCATCATAACAAAACAAAAAAGGTCTTCAAAATTAGCGCCAAGATATCCCAATTACCAGCACTCTCCAAGAATTTCTACCAAAAGCTAGAAGAATTACAGAAAGTTCTGTTATTCTGCTCTTTCTAAAGAGAGGGTAATTGCCAGTGTTTTAAGTATCAACGATATTGACCGATATATCCCACAATATATCTTGTATCCCATGTGTGATACGAAACACACAGGTAGTGCCAATATATCCCACCTATTCAATTTGGTGAGCATTTTTTATTTTCAATCCATTGTTTTGTTGTAAATCACGTCAAATCAGTGTCAAATGGTTACAAATAAATGATTCTTCATGTTTTCCATGAAAAATCATGCATTTGAAGCTTCGATTTAGGGGAGATAGGCCAAGTTGCGGAAAACTAGAAAAAGTCAAAATTTCTCAATTTCTCACAAACCAGTTGCAATCTTAGTATCCAAACACCTAAATCAAACATGTACGTCACCTAATCTAGTGATTCTTCTTTTACTATTGAATGTATTGTTTGTGTTTCCATACATGTCTTCTTACATTTATAAATTATATGAATAGACTTTGAATATGCTTGCATCAGTTCAGTTAGACATCGCGTACATTAGGACCCTATACAAAGGAAAACCCTATTATGTGCACTTTTCTTTTATGATGTTTTGATTTCTAAGTGTGTATTGATGCCTTTTTCAACAATCCCTGAAGTTTTATTGAAAAATTCGATCAATTTACCGATATTCCCACGTTTACCAACAACAGCGATACATTATGCGATACAACCGATATATCCCATGCAATAACCTATATGTATCTGTATCTCAAGGGTGCGATACATTATGCGATAACGATATTTAAAACATTGGTAATTGCTAGTGGATTTCGAAAAATTCTAGTATTTCGTACATTGTGGTTCCCTATTTTTGGGGTACAAAGATGCCCCATTGGGCATTTGAATATAAGGGTATTCCAGTATCTAGCAGCCCAAAACGGAAAACTAGTTCTAGTGGAGATTGGGATTCCCAGGAATCGGTATGCCCTCAGTCCAAGTGGCACCCAAAGGAAACTACAGTCCTATAAAGCAAGCCTCTGATTTTGTTTACAATGAATTACCAGTCCCAAGGCAGCAACCTATACCTGGAAACATGTGAGATTAAGAGTAATTTATGAGCAAGAGTTTTTACCTCTGGAATGAAATCAATTAAGCCTTCTGGTACGAGTATGACACCATAATTGTAGCCAAGTTCTGCACGCTTGCAAATTACATCTGTAATGTAGTCTGTGACGTTTTTCAATGTCTGCTTCTTGGCAGCCACCTGCATCAAGAGAAATAATTATCACACGGTAACAATTAGCAGAAACAATAAGAGATGATCAATTACTATCCAATACTAGGTAATGCTTCAAACAGTCAACGTGTAAATACTCTAGCTGCTCCTACACATTTACATGGAGCAATGAATGGATGAAAATTAACAGCAAAAGGACACGGTACTTTATGTTTCCAACAAATTTAAAATCATGAGCATGTGATCAGTTAAAGCAAGAGTGTGTTAATGTTCATAGCAGTGATTAAAACTCAGCATATGATGAGTACTCAACCTAGTTAAAAATAGATTCACGGGGTGACCACTGAAAACAACTAATATCTACGGCATAAAACGTCATAATCAAATTTACTTGCATTTATATACTGAAACACAGAAAGTGAAAGAACAACTCAAATAGCTGAAAAAAGTAGAGGAGAAACTCGAACAGTTAAACAACATGAAACCAAGAACTCATTATGGGAAACAGACGCAACAATGCTTTCCTAATAAGCAAGGACAGAATTTATTAAAAGGAGAAAAGATGCATCAAAGGAGTTGTTAAAAAAACCAAGATATATCAAAGGATAAGAGCCCCAATGAAACAGATCCAGTCTTGCCACAACTTTCTTTCCAAGGGTGTCAGCAATCTCATTAAGATTCTGTACCCACAAAAGTAAAAGAAATGTTTGGGCCAGAAGTTAAAACGTTAATCTCAATGAAGATAAATGACAACATCCAAGGATCAGGGTCATTGCAGCCCATGATATGCAAGCAAACTATCAGACTTTAACAATAATGGTACATCTTAGCAGAACATATCAGACTTAACGATAATGGAACGTCTTAGCAGATCATATCAGACTTAACGATAATGGAACGTCTTAGCAGATCATATCAGACTTAACGATAATGGAATGTCTTAGCAGAACATATCAGACTTTAATGATAATGGAACATTTTAGCAGAACATATCAGACTTTAACAACAATGGAACGTCTTGGCAGAACACACACACACGGGAAATGGTACTATGAGGTTGACCTCATAGGAGCTTCCCACAATATCGAGCTCTGTGGGCCCCAACATGATGTGTAATGGACATCCACGCCGTGCATTTGGTAGGTCCCCTCTAGCTCATGGGATGTACCAAAAATCAGCCGTATCTGTAACTCAGGTGAGCCACACTATCTGAAACCATGCCTAAAACATCTAAAAGCACTTGGTGGGGCCCACCTGAGTTTTGGAATGGCCTAAAATTTGGTGTGATCCCTCATCCAAGTAGTATACACAATGGATGGGCTGGATGTCTAAACCACATCTCACTAGGCCCTATATACGATCAAGAAGGTTTCAATAGGCAGGCATACACTCTCAACTGTTGTCTGTGGTTTGGCCCACCTAAGTCATGGATTGGCCTGATTTTAAGGCCCATGGCTCACCATGGAAGGGTGCATCGGATTGATGGGATGGATGTCCATAAGCTTCCCATGAGGTTGACCCAGTGTTCAAATTATCTTCGATATTATCGAAATATCTCCAATATTATCGAAATATCTACGATATTATCTTTATCTCCAACTCAGCAATACCGATAATGCTAGTAGTATCAGAAATTCCAAGTATTAGGAATGTATCGCTAAGTATCGACAACGTATCAATATCGTTAATAGAATCACCAATATTTTCAACTATGTAAATTCTAGGTGTTGCTTGTATTGCCAATGCATCAATATCGCTAATGTATCACCAATATTTTCGACTATTTAAATTCTAGGTAATGCTTGTATTATAAGTGTATCGAAGATATTTCAATAATATCGCCAATGTATTGATATCATCAAAATTTTGTTTATTAGAAAAAAAAAATTATGTCAATTTTTTTTCATGGGCACATGGTTGTATGTGGTGTTCAATTTGTTATTGATAATATTGATAATATCTCGATATTATCGATATCACAACATGCACGATATTAAGACCACAATCTTTCGTTTCCTTTCCAATTGTTGATGATTACTTGGTGAAATATCATGTGTTGTTGATATTTTGCAATATCCATAGATGTTTGGACGGAAGGTTGGATGGTTACATAAGCCGGATGGAATGGTTGGATACTTGGACTGATTTCTTACAACAGCACATGCTTTTAAGGCCCCATTAAATGGAAACTTGTTATGTATGCATTCTTTTTGTAATTTTTTTTATTTCTAAATATACAAATATATACATTTTAACAACTCCTTAAGTTTCGCTGAAAATTCCACCGTTTTTCCCATGTTTCCCCCGCATTTCCGGTTATCAGCAATATCGATATTGTTTCTGTATCCCTGGCCAGCTAAACTTGTAGCGATACCGATACTTCAAACACTGGGTTGACCTCATGGTACTTTTTTCCCTATACTTACATACATGAAAAGGTACTATGAGGTCAAGCTGTGTGGACCTCACCATGACACGTGACAAACATCCACCCCATCAATCAAATGCAGCCTTCCATGGTGGGCCATGGCTCTAAAAATCATGCCAATCCGTGACTTAGGTGGGCCACACCACATACAACAGTTGAGAGTGGATATTCACTCATTGAAATCTTCATGATCATTTATAAAGCCCACTGAGATATGGTTTACAAATCCAGCCCATCCATTGTGTGTCCCACTTGGATGAGGGATCACAACAAGTTTGAGCCATATCCAAAACTCATGTGGACCCCAACAAGTGGTTTTAGATGTTTTAGGCATGATTTCAAACTATTTCAAATGGAATGGCCCACTTCAGTTCTAGAAACAACTGATTTTTGGGATATCCCACAACCTAGAGGGGACCTACCAAATGCATGGTTTGGATGTCCAATACATATCATGGTGGGGCCCACACAGCTTGACCTCATGGGAGTTGTCCCATGAGGTCAAGCTGTGTGGGCCCCACTATGATGTGTGTCGAACATCTACCCCATTAGTCAAATACACCATTCCATGGTGGGCCACATGCTTAAAAATCAAGTCAATCCATGACTTGGGTGGGCCACACCACATACAACAGTTAAGAGAGGTTACCCTCCCATTAAAACATTCATAATCATTTATTGGGCCCACCGAGATGTGGTTCACAAATCCAAACCATCGGTCGTGTGTCCCGCTTGGATGAGGCGACAGACCAAGTTTTAGCCGCATCCAAAACTCAGGTAGGCCCAAGTACTTTTATATATTTTAGGCATGTATTCACATGGTTTTAGATGGCATGGCTCACCTAAATTCCGTATACGGCTGATTTTTTGTATATCCCATAACCTAAAGGGGACCCATCAAATGCCCGGTGTTGATGTTCGATGCACACATCACAGTGGGGCCCACACAACTCGACCTCATGGGAAGTTCCCATAAGGTCGACCTTATAGTACCATTTCCCATAATATATATATATATATATATATATAGAGAGAGAGAGAGAGAGGGAGAAAGTTGATTTTTGGAATATCCCATAAACTTAGAGGGGACCCACCAAATGCACGGGTTGGATGTCCGATACACAGCATGGTGGGCCCCACAGATATATATATATATATATATAGAGAGAGAGAGAGAGAGAGCCGAATGCTTAGCTGCGCACCAGTTCGCACAGAACTCATGCAAACTTTTTGGAGAACTCATCATATGTCATGTGACTCCAAAATCTGAACAGTACACGTGAAGCAACACCTCATGAAACCCCCCGGGCCCAATTTTTTACTTTGATCCAAAACTTTGGTGGGCCATGAAAAATGAAAACAGTTTCCTCCCTTGATTTGCATTTCTCTTTGCTATGGCCCACCAGAATTTTAAATCAGGGTGAAAATTTGTCCCTTGGAGTTTCATGGGATTCTGCATCACATGGACCGTTCGGATTAGACGCCCATGACACATGTGCAAGGGTGCGTAGGTGAGCATGCCTCTCTCTCTCTCTCTCTCTCTCTCTCTCTCTCTCTCTCTCTCTCTCTCTATATATATATATATATACACACACATAGAGAGAGAGAGAGGGAGGGAGGGAGAGAGCTGAGTTTTGGGACATCCCATAACCTTTATAGCAATTATTAGGAAATAATCAAGTTAGAGCTGTAGCTATGAGTGCTACAGATGGTCTGATGAGAGGAATGGTGGGGCCCACACAGATTGACCTCATGAGAAGCTCCCATGAGGCCGACCTCATAGTACATTTTCCTATATATATATAATGACTGAACAAAGGGAAAAACAAATAACAAACTTATATCAGAAGAACACAAAAAAAAAAAAAAAAAATTGGGGATGCAGTATCTTCACACACAAGGCTTCGAAATTTGATGCAGCTTTGTGATTATTTGATTTTGAGGAGAGCCAAATATAAACCATCAAGACAACCATGAGCAAATTGGAAATAAATTACAACAGGAAATACTTTAGACATTCACATGCATAAAAAACTGAGGACCTACCTCTTCTCCAATGATAGTGATGTTTGGATGTGTCTGCAAAGCACACTCTAGTGTGATGTGCGACGCTGCACGCCCCATAAGCCTTACAACTGCAGATAGGAGACCATTGAGAATTATCAGTTAGCAACAATGGTTCAGGCACTGAGCCCCTATTGACCATCAAAAGCGAAAGAGGTTTTATGCTAAACTTATTATTGCAAGCATTTATTAAGAAGCCTGATCCTCCTACTTGCTTAATATTAGGAGAGAATTGGCAAGGTGGTCCACCCTAGGTCATGACACGAACAAATCAGTCAAGTAACAAAGACATTTTAGGAAACAAAAGGTTTTTTTACACATGCACTCACACCCCACACACAATCACGCACTTACACCACAGTGGAATTTCACCACAATGGGTACTCAAACCCATGACCTCGTGTTGAAACTCTTGTAAGTCAACCACCAAGGCATGAGTAGGGACCCAAACAAAAGGTTGAAATAGAAAAGATTAAAGAATTAATTATGGCAAAATAAACAGGCCTTTTATTTTTATTTTTATTTATTTATTTTAAGAAATTAACATCATCATCTAAGCCTACCTTTCAAAAAAAGACAAAAAAAAAAAAATCATCTGAGCCTTATTCCAATTAATTGGGGCGGCTAAATGAATCATGTTATGGAATTCCATTCTTTCAAGGGGAGCAAGAGCAAAATCACAACAATAGGAAAGAATCCACAAATACAAGAAAACAGCTTCCTAATTCCATGACTCCTAACATGTGAAAAAGACAACTTGGGATTACTCACGCAGCTTCCTATATCCACAACCCAGTCAGCTAATCTCCAAGGTAAGGAGGCCTGCCCAATGAATTATGTTAACGAATTTTCCCTCGACCACCACCAGCCTTAAATGGAGTTCAAGGGCTCGTTTACATTTGTCCACAATGCTCTTGCATCTCTGACTGGAAGGGGTCACAAACTCCCACTGACCATGAATAGGGCTGTCAACGGGCAGGCCTGGGATTGGCTTTGGCCCGGATTTTGAACTGTTTGGCTCAGGCCTGCTGGGGTGGGCCTATTCAAAACTATGATTTCGCTTGGCCCCGGCCCAGCCGATTGACAGTCCTAAATATACCCACATGCCTTTGATGGGCCCTAGATTCCCCCTCAAACAACCATCAAAATTTTAACATCAACATTCCCGTAGAATGGCAGACCCTTCGGAGAGATTAACAAACTCATTACAAGGTCCTTAATCAACTCAACCCCACCTCTTAGTCATATCCCCAAAGTCTGACCAAGATCCAACATTGCCTCAGACCCCCTCAACCACCCTATCCACATCCTCTGCTTTTTTTCCTGAAGGCTCAATTATTTTGATCTTTACAGACCATAGGATAGCCAGCAGATAGTGATCCACAAGGTCCAACCTTTAATCACTATCATCATTATCATCTAAGCCTTATCCAACTAATTACGTCAGCTACATGAATCCTTTTCCGCCATTCCACTATCAATGGCTATAACATTCGTAAGATCATCTATCATCAACATGAAGTCCCTTCTTAGTACCTCCACCCACATCCTTTTGGGCCTTCTCCAAGCCTATTTAGAGCCTTCACCTTGCACCAACTCACTCTTGACCGAAGCAATTCTTGGTCTCTGTTGTACATGACTAAACCATCGAAGTCTACTTTCCCTCATATTATTACATATTGGTGCTACTCCTGAGTTCCCTCAAATGCATTCATTTATAATTTCCATACTTCCTCGTCTTTGCACATTTCAGCTACACTCATCCTATGTATATGTTTTTCTTTAACTGCCCAACATTTATGAATAGGAATTCAGACCTCCACACTTTAAGGAGTCTAGCAATATTGGTTGGCATAATCCAATACACGATGGACAAATTGGAGAACTTCATCAAATGGGTAAATGGCAGGACTAAATGAATAGTTCCTCATCTCAGCATTCGTCGGACACAAAATGCAACCATTATTTATAATATGTTTTTGATAATTTCACTACTTATATTTAATCGTCCATTTATCATATGATGATCATTCCATGCAAGTCACTATTACCATTTGATTCCTTGTATTACAAGGGCTTTCTTACCCAAGCTTCAGGAGAATAATGACCATCCTATTCTGATGATTAGTGACTCAAAGCTACACATGAATGCAGCAAAAAATTATCAAAAACCCCTTCCTCTGTGGTCACCACAGACACTGCCACATATGGGCTCTCCTCTCAATTGTGGCCATTGTAGCTTTTGTTTTGACCCCCACCAGCTCTGGCCAATACCATTTGTTTCCTGGAGAAACAAGTATTTCCAGGACAAGGATCATTTAGACATTGAAAGTCTGCACTTCAGCCATGTCTCTCTTTGTTGCATGCTCCATCGCTTTCTTTCCCGGTCCATAAATATTCTGTCTAGTTTGGAGGTGATCAGTAGTAAGAATCTTATCAAGAACTGCCACCCAGCAGAGAGCCAACGCTCTATGAACGGCATAGTGTTTGTTCATTTATTTTATCATTAACAACATAGTTACTGATAGCCAAAGCAAGGATGTACAGGAAAGAGAGGAAATGCACAAAACAGCACTGGCTACAAGAAATGACCGAAGGTAGAAATAAAACTACAGGACCACTAAACTCATACTGCCACACCCTCCTATGCTGCTAGTATGCCTGCCCCCCCAACTGGCTCCAAAGTGAAAGCAAGAAAGGAGCAACCTAATGAAAAGGAAAAGCAAGAATCTCCTCAATAATATCCTTTTTAGTTCAAAGATTCCTAAATAATATCCATTATCCATGGATGTAAATCAGCACAGATAATCCATCTAATAATGTTTACAGAATCCACTTCTATCATCAGTAGCTCCATAAGGAATCCTATGAAAAAGAAAAGATAATGCAAAGCTAGGTACTGCAACCCAGAATCATTCAACAGTACCCAAAAAAAAAAATAGCAAATTAAACCCAGGACCTCAAGATATAGGAGTTCAGGATTTTGGAGAGGAATCTTGGCCTTGGAAAATATTGTGCTTCAAGGAGTAGCTTTTGGCATAGGAGATAGAAGGTCGATCAGATTTTGGGAATATAGATGGTGTGGAGAATTGCTGTTAAGTACAACATTTGATACTCTTCAAGCTGGCAACATGCAAGGAGGTAAGGGTCATCAAATACTTTGAAAGGTGAAAATGCAGTTTGATCCCCATTATTCAGACGTGAACTAGGTGAGGACAGGGAGGTAGGACTTCTTAATCTCAATGGTGTGCTTCATTATGTGTTGATTGATCGACAAAGGGAGGATAGAAGAGTGTGATTGTGGAACCCATCGCAAAATTTTGTGGTTTATTGGAAGTTGATAGGTGAGGGATGATATCACTACCACCGCCTCTTATGGAGATCAATAGTACCTCTGGATATTTGCAATTTTGGTCGGTTGGCTAGTCAGAAGAGTCTTAGGGCGTGTTTGGATTCACGTTTTCGTTGTATTGTATTGTATCCGGTACTATTCACGTATACGTTGGGTAATATTCAGAAAACATCCAGCGAAGACGTGCCACTAACCAATGTTTGGATAGGACGTATTGCTCTAGCCTGTATACAATTTCATGTCAGATCAATGTTTGGAAACGATCGGATAAGGGCCACACGATGTATATACGTGCGTGTAGTGGGGCCCACTCACTATTCCATTGAATGATCTGAGCCGTTCATTCACTTCAGAGGGTGGGCATTACCCTTGCCTAGGTGTCCTTTCGTTTCTATGCAAACTATTGCAGAATCTCAACCGTTAAACATGAAATGGATGGCGGAGTAAACACCCTCATGGGCCACGCTGATTTCACTCCAAAAGCACCCCCTTCCGAATGGTTTTTCGTCCTAAATCCAATGGACGGAGTGGATTTTCCAAGAAGCTTCAATAAGTGAGCCACCAAAGTTCACAGAGTCGACATACGTCGACTCTGTTGCGAAATAGGGGTTCCATCTTTTCGTTGTGGGCCACCATCATGCAATGAAAGGTGGATCTGAACCGTTCATCAGGTAGAGGGAGAAAAACCCATCAAAAACATGTTGACCTTTCATGGCCATGTACTTCCTCATGATCGCTACAATGATCAAAAGAAGACCGTTCGGCTGTATTTCATCTTGATTGTCTCAGTGGGCCACATCATCAAATGATCAAAGCTCACCATTCATGGTTTAAATCTCGAGAGGAAGATGATGGACGGTGTGGATTTGTCAAAAGACGGTCATACTGGGCATTACCAGCAACACAGTGAAAGAAGAAAATGTTTTCTTCCTGTTTACGTCTGACTGAACGTCCGGCCGGTTGCGCGGTACAATCCCATCGATGATGCAAAGTGGTTCTCGGGCGTATTCACGCGCGTTGAATGCGTCGCCCGCCGTTTGTTTCCAAACGAGGGATATGTCCCATCAACCCCACTAATACGATACTATATGCTCGAAACCGTGAATCCAAACACGCCCTTAGTGATTGATAATCTTCATTCTTCACATAGGAACATGATTCCCTCGAGGAATACTGCTTTTGTGTGAGGAATGAAGAAAGCATCAAGCATGTATAACATGTTTATTGTTTGCCCCTTTAGGCTTTATGTGCAAATTGCAGGGATGGTACCCAGGGCACTTTAGTGTCATGTGATCAATGCCAGACTCTATGAACACACTACTGGTTGCATGGGGATTGAGGCGAAAAGGTCAAAAATGGAAGGCCTTGTGGAGGTTATGTTTCGTTGCAATTTGGACAATATGGAAGGAGAACATTAACGTTTAAAAATAAAAGTGAAAGAGTTAAGTGGCTTTTTAGCTCTTGGCAATGGTCTTGAAGTTGAAGGACTTCGCTAGGCATGTGTGTCCCTCTATATAGTATTCATCTCTACTTAGTGAACACCATCTGTACCTCTTTGGATCTCTCAAATATTTCACAGTGCTTTGTAATGCTGGAACTCCTTCGGGGGTCTTAATAAAATTGTGACTAATGACTGATCAAAGAACAAAAACACATCAAAGAATTCCCCTCACCCCTAATAGTTCACAAGCTCCCCCCAGACCTGGATTGCCGACTGTCCAGTTTCATTTTCTGTTTCTTTAGTATTCTCTGCCAACTGTCCAATTTTGTTTTCTGCTGCCAACTGTACAGTCTTAACTTGCTTTCTAACTGTTTCACCAGCTGCTGACAAAATATTTGGACCTACCTGTTTAAGGCATGCTAGGTGCAGATCATAAGGAACCAACAAGCCAGCCAGACAAATCAAATCAAGTTTCCAGAAAACCAATTGATGCCAAGGGTGGCGAGTGGCGACCCACCCAGCCCGACGAGCACAACCTAGCTTTGGAACAAGCTTGGTTGGACCTCTTAGCTAGGACTGTCAATGGGTACCCAGAGCCGTTGATACCTGATGGACCCTACCAGATTTTAACGGATCTAGGTCCCATCTTTTAAACCCGTTAAGAGATCGGGTCAGGTTCAGGTCAGGTTTTAACAGGTTTGGGTCTAACATTTTGGACCTGGTTAAAATCAGGTATGGTCATGTTTGGGTCTGGTTAATTTTATTAGTACAATTATATATATATATCTAATATGCATTGATGATTTTAGCAACAAAATGAGGTTTCCTAAGCCACACACATGCAAAAGAGGTGCTTTAGAAACCATAAACGTGGTAAAGTGGCACATTTTTACAATCTAATCCATCCAACAGGTGGGCAACCATGTAAATGCTCTTATTTTTCCTAAATCCAATTCAAAGCCAAGATCCAAAGATCCGAAAGGTACCCCAAACCCGATCAGATCCAGGTCTGGGTATTCAAAACTAGACACACACCTGAAAGTACCTAGACCGGCAAAAATCAAACCCAGTTAGCCCGGGTATAGGTTTTATAGGTCACAAACCAAATCCAACACATTGACAGCCCTACTATTAGCTTGGCCCATGGGTTTGACTTGGGCCTGGCACACATGGCCCACAACTTTTGGGTTGGGCTTGCATTTTAGCTTGACTCACTTCATGCATACCATTCCAATCCTCAATTAGACAACCCATGTATCTTGAATGTAGACCGTTGGTTTCATTCCTTTAAGCGTTTATTTCTTTGTGCATGCATGGCCCACCTAATCAACGGTAGATTAGGAACATTCACATGGGCAATAGGGATTGCATCAATTTTTGGGCCGGGTTAGAACGAGACCCTGCCAACTTTTCCAGGCTTGGACTTGGAACTACTATGCTAGGCCCATGTGGGGATTGGGCCGGGCTTGGGCCTAGCCCATTGCCACACCTATGCCAAGCTTATACTGAAACACTGATGTCCAGCGTAGTGGAGCAGTAAAATTTCAATAGTTACAATCAAAGGAAATTGAAGGATAGAAAATGCAATATATAAGGTCCTAAAATATCATGATAAATTCCAAAATCGGTGAACTTACAGTGATAATATTTTCCTGTTGACCGAGCATCTGTCATGACATTGCCTATCATCTCCGCATATATCTGCGCAGTCGACAATCAACACCAGGTCAAACCAAAGCAAGGCTGCAAGCATGCCACTAATATGAGCTAATAGGGAACATCAGTTGACTATTTTTTGCAAGTAACAGTTTATTATGTTGTCAATAAAGTTGTGGCTTTGAAATGCAGTTGAGGAATTCCTTTCATTGGTATATTCACAATTTCACATTTGAACCACATGATGCTCATATACACAAGAACACATGATGGGTACTAGCAAGTTTGTTTTAAAAACAAAAACTAAAAAATGGCTTTGGTTGGGCATCAGATTCAAACCATATAGAGATTTTGGTTTTAAACAAAATCATACAGCCCATATATGGCTAGAGACCCAATCGGAGATGAGGAACTCAATGGATATGGTGAGGTATCCAACAACACATCCATGAAAGTGTAGCAACTTCAACAACTGCCACATTAAGATTATATATAGGCAATTTTTGCCTCCGATTACTGTGTTCCAAGTATTTCCTTGAAGAATTGGTAACCACCATGGAATTTAGAGCTGCACAACAGATATCAAGGTCATTTGGAACCCGACATCATGATAATTAGCGAGAAGCATGCATGGTTATAAGGTTTCCTACGGAAGGGAACTCAATGACGAGTTCTTCCAATCTCAGAAGTATGATGCATGCCGCATTCGGGCAAAACCACCACCAGTGATTTCAATATCTTGCAATGTCACCAATATATCCTACAATATATCGGTTATCCCAGCTGGGCAATATGAAACCCGGCTTTAATATCCATTTTTCATGGTATCGTGTACACTCCTTTATAAATTCTTAATTTATCGTGTGATATTCTGATACCAAGTGTGATATTGTAAAGGATAAAAGGAAACTAGCGCTATTTTGTCTAGAAATCCTCAAAAATTCACAAAAAAACTTTTTTTTGCAAAAATAAAAACCTCTTCATTGTGTTTCTAAGGTGATCTCAACCAGTCCACTCAAATTAGTTGGAAGAAAATCTTTGAAATTCTCCGAAATTACGATCGGAAGCGCTTCTTAGGGCCAGATTCTAAAAAGTCGGTAATGCAAAGGCATTTTCACACCGAACTTGATTGGAGTGGGTTGAGTAATACAAGGGCACACTCAGGGTAGGCGGCCTATGAGAAGGGGGTGGCTCATGTGAAGTGGGGCCCACGAGAGGGTTTCGGCCGAGGTCCTAACCCATGTTGAAGACATACTGGATGCACAAGTTGTTTCCACTCACCATAGAGGATTTCAGAAATCCCTCGTCAAGTGGAAGCACGGGCCGATTTCAAATAGTACTTGGATTACAAAGGACAAGCCACAACATTTGAATCCAGACATCTTCAAGCGCTACAGGAGTTTTAGTCCGCCAGAGGCGAACTCTTCTCAGCCAAGGAGAGTTCATGAGGACATCACTTCACGTACACCTTTGTGTACGTATCAAAGGAGGGGGCGGGCCGCACCGATTTTCCTATGGCGATCATGTTGAAGACCCCATGTACATGTGCGAGCATCTGGAAGACCCCACACTGGGAAGATGCACATGGGCTGCTTTAGTGAGTAATTTGGACCGTCGGATTTGAGGGACGTGACGATCGGGCCATTGGATCGGATGGATCATATGATCGGGCCATTGATCGTGGATTGTCTTCATCAGTTTTTAGACTTTATTATCTTTTAGGATTTAGTTTATGATTATTTTATGTTTGGACATCTTATGAGTGATTTTAGTTGATTTTTCTTTAGATTAAGGTCATTTTCATCAAATTTCATAAGATAGGGTTGAAATTGTAATTTTTGAAAGTTATTGAAGCTAGAAAAGAGAGGGGCGGTCGGGCGTGTGACCTCTCTTCACTTGGTTTTTTTAGGGGAGAGAGAGAGAGAGAGAGAGAGAGAGAGAGAGAGAGAGAGAGAGAAGCTTCTTGCTTCTTCCATTGTCATGTGATTTGATGGTAACTCCCTTGTGATTTGGAAGGAAGATTGGTGCGAAGCTAATCTTCACCAATGGAAGTGCGAGGTTTCCAACTATCCCTCACATTCTCATCTGTTCATCAACCATTAAGGTATTCTTCAAGTTTTTCGGTATTTTCCATCCCAAACCTTCACCATTCTTCCAATCATTATCCCTTTTACACCTATCAACGACCCAAACTCTCACAAACGGGTGGGCCGTACGGCCACATGTGTGAACCCAAAGGGTGGGCCGTACGGCCACACTCTTGTCCCTTTGGATTTCCATTACCCTTGCATCAAAACCCTACTCTCCCTTTTCCAAACCCTAACCCTAAACCTGTAAATCCCAAATTTTCCAATTTCCCCAAATTACCTAACCCTAATTTTACAGGTTCTTCAATTAAGCCCGAATCCTTGCATTCCCTCCATCCAAAACCCCAATTCCCTTATCCTAGAACCTAAACCCTTTAACCATCTACCCAATTTACCCCATTAACCCTAATTCCAAAATTTCCCCAATTTTCCTAAACCATAATTTTACCCTAAATAGTATTCGATCTTCTCCTTTGAAATATGCTTTACCCTATGCTATTTGGATATCCCTATATCCATTAGATCCTAGTTTCCCTTATTTAAAAGCCTTGTAAAATGATGCTTGGTAACCTAGGCTAGAATTATGCATGATCTTCTCTTAGAATTTTGGTATTTATGATGATGATAACAAGTTTTGTGTATTTTCATTAATTATGTTAATTTTTCTTATTGATCTCACACAATATTTGAGTTCATGCATCAGTCCTACATCAGTCCACTTTAGTTTTTATTCTTTTTCCATTTTTATATGTTGTAAATATGTCGAATGGTAAGAAATTCATGATTCTTCAGGTTTTACATGAAAAATTATAGATTTGGGGCTTCAATTTCGATATTTGGGGGAGATGGGCCAAGTTGTGCAAAATAAGGGAAAATCGAAATTTTCCCAATCTTTTCCCAAATCGATTACAATATTAATGCCCAAACATGAAATCAAACAGGTATATAACATGATCTATGCATTCTTGACAATTTGGGGATTTTTCAAGGAAAAAAAAAAAAACAAAACAAAATTCTATTATAAAATAAATTAAAATATTTTTAAAAAAAAATCAAAATTCACAAGAATAATTCTAGTTCTCTACTTCTTCTTTTGCTTTTGAATGTAATGCTCGTGTTTCCATACATGTCTTCTTACATTTATAAATTTTATGAATTGACTTTGAATTAGTTGCATCAATTCAATCAGACGGCACATGGATTAGGACCTTATACAAAGGAAATTTATTATGTGCACTTATTTTCTTATTTTTTATTTTATGTGTGATTGGTGTCTTTTTTAACAATCCCTTAAAGTTTCTTGAAAAATTCAACCAATTTCCCCATGTTTCCCAGCAACTACGATAAATTACGCAATACAACCAACATCAATGTTCGAAATATCATTATCGTGTTACGTATCACACCCTTGGGATACAGATATGTATCGGTCATCGCATGGGATATATCGGTTGTATCGTGTAATGTATCGTCGTTGTTGGAAACATGGGGAAACATTGGGAACTTGGTCGAATTTTTCAATGAAACTTCAGTGATTGTTAAAAAAGATATCAATACACACTTATAAATCAAAACATTACAAAAAACAACAACAAATAATAGGTTTTCTTTGTTCAGATTTTGAACCTCAACTTATACAGATACTTAGGAGAGAATCTCCTCCTACTCTTGAATCCGTATATAACTATATACGCAGAGGGGCTCGACGACGGACTGTTCTCCCCTGTCATACTTCCAGAATGGTCAGCCCTAACTACAGAATCTAAAACTACCAAGGGGCAAGGAACCAGTCATGGAAACTTGGACAAAAATAAGCATAGATGCACACATTGTAGAAAGAGACGACATCTGAAGGAATATTGTTGGGTTCTTCACCCTCATCTCCAGCGTAAGGACATTAAGCAAAGTCTTTTGCTTATACGAGTACCACTGACAAAACTTCGAACTATAGTGCTCAAGATCTAAGGGGCAAAACTATTAGCGAGTTACAACAAATGGTGAATCTCCAAGCTTCCATCTCCGCTGCTGACCAAATATGGAAGTCATGTACTTCTGCAACTGCAAACCATGTCTCTCAGACATCTTGGATCATTGATTCAAGAGCATCTGATCACATGATGAGTACGACCGATGTTGTACTTCCCACTCCACTATCTTCAGTAATATTAGATTGGTTGATGGTGTTTTTTTAAGATTAGATTGGTTGATGGTGTTTTTTTAAGATTAGATTGGTTGATAGTTCTCTTTCCAAATCTCTGGGAAATGGAACTTTCCGTCTTTCTGATTCATTATCCATCTCTTCTGTAGTCCATGTTCCCTCGTTTTCTAGTCTTCTTTCTGTAAGCTCCTTAACCAAACAACTAAATTGTTTTGTTACATTTTATCAATCTCATTGTGTTATCTATGATCTGGCAATGAAGAAGACAATCGGTAGTGGTTGTGAAGATCAAGGGCTTTATCTGCTCAAAATAAAACAATCATGTTTTGCTTATGCTTCTGCTTCTATCATTGAGAATAAAAATCGAGTGACCCTCTAACATGCCCGTTTAAGTCATTTATTTTGCAATCATTATGTCTTTTATTTCATGAAAAGTTTAATAAAATTGATAGCTTACAATGTGAAACTTGTCAATTATCCAAACATTGTCAAACCACTTTTTCCTTGAGTAACACAAAGACATTGCATCCATTTCAACTCATTCACTCAGATGTATGGGGACCTACTCCACTAGTCTCTATATTTGATGTCAAAGATTTCTTATCATTTATTGATGACTTCTCTAGATATACATGGATTTATCTTCTATAAAGTTGTGATGAAGTCCCATCAATTATACAGATGTTTCATAAAATGGTTTCTACCCAATACAACACCACAATTAAAACCTTTCGATCTAACAAGGCTCGTGAATATTTACACCATGGTTTACAAAAATACTTTGTAGATCATGATGTAGAATTTCAAACCTCATGTCCTTGCACACCGCAACAAAACGGTGTAGTGGAACGTAAAAATCAGCAATTACTAAAAGTCACCTAGGCATTATTAATAGGCATATCAGTACCAAAAGCATATTGGGATGAAGCTATTCTTCTGACGGCATATATAATTAATTGGACCCCAATTGATGTGCTCAAGGATAACTACCCATTGCAAGTTTTGCAACCTCATGCACCTCTATTTACGCTACACAAACCCAAGAACTCAAAGTCTACACTCGGCATAAGAAGACCCCTAATCTTCCCGAGCATCACCTCTATTCCACAATTGAACCAAAACTGTTAGATCTCCCAATTGCTCTCTGCAAAGGAATCATATCATGCACACATCATCCCAGTGGTAACGTATACGTATCTTACAAAAATCTCTCTCCCTCTTATAAAACATTTCTTTCCTCTATATCGTCTGTTTCTATACCAACGACGGTTGTAGATGCCCTAGGCGACCCTAAATGGAAAGCTGCAATGGAAGAAGAGATGACCACCCTTGAAAAACAAAAAACTTGGGAATTAGTCCCTCTTCCAGTAGGCAAACATATCGTCGGATGTGAATGGGTGTTTAGCGTCAAATACAAAGATGGTGGTTTAATCGATAGATCCAAAGCATGAGTAGTTGCCAAGGGCTTCACTGAAAAGTATGGTAAAGATTACGATGGATGAAACATTTTCTTTGGTAGCAAAATTAAACTCAGTTTAAATCATTCTGTCTATTGCTGTAAACTGTAACTCGCCTCTACACCAATTGGATGCAAAAACGCATTTCTAGATGGCAATCTTCATAAAGAAATATATACGGCCCTTCCCATTTAAACCTAAGGGGGAAAGATAGCAAAGTTTGTTGTCTTCGAAAAGCTCTTTACAACCTCAAACAATCTCATTGGGCACGGTTTGAAAAGCTTGGCAATACGATTTCCAACATCAAATTTAAAAGAAGCACCTTTGATCACTTCATGTTTGTAAAACACAATGATGGTAACACAACAATTATTGTCGTATATGTTGATGATATTATTTTAACTGGCTCGAACATAATGAAGATTGAAACTTTATTAAAGGGAGCCAAACTCAGAAAAACAAAAACAAAAAGAACAAGAAAACAAAAGCAAAACAGGACTCGACCCGGCAATACAAAAAGGGGAAAAAACAAACAAACAAGACCTGACCCAACTATACAAGAAGGAAAACAAAAACAGAACAGAAAGGAAAAGAAAAGAAACAACAAAGGACCCCAAAACAAACACAACGTCAGATAGGGAGAAGCCCCAGGGCTGGGAACAATCAGCCCATTAGCAGCCCAAAACAGAAAAGAAGTCCTTGCGGTCCACGAAGGAATGCAAAGAACCCAATCGGCAGCATCTCTCAACACCTCCTCCAACATCCTTGAGGTAGAGGAAGACTGGTTGCAGAAACACCACGAATTACGCTCTCTCCAGATCAGTGTTCGAGTTGTCGGTATCGCTACAAGTTTCGCTGGCCGGAGATAAAGATATAATATCGTTATCATCAATAATATCGCCGATAACCGAAAATGCAGGGAAAAATATGGGGAAAATGATGGAATTTTTCAGTGAAACTTTAGGACATGCCTAAATACACATATTTACATATTCAGGAATGAAAATTTTGCAAAAAGAATGCATTAAATTAGAAGTTTCCATTTAATGGGGGCCAAAAAGTATGCGTTGTCGTAAGAAATCACTCAAATAGTAACCAAAATTAGTTTATATAATACAAATGCAAGCTTACAACAATTAAGGCATACAAAAGTAAATGAATTAAAAAAAATACACATTCCAGGCCATGTTTCATCCCCACATAGAGTGACAAAGTGGCTCGTAATCATTGTCCGGATCCTGTGGCAGTTGAGAGTAGTACTGCTGCCCAACATATTGATAGTACTGTTCTCAGGTCCTCCTCTGCTCGTACCAATTGAGGAACTCTCTTATGTACCTCTGATAGTCATCCTCCCCAAACTGTACGATTACGCCTAGACGTGGGAATTGCGTGACATACATCGATGGCATTTCCTGAGCAGGGTACTGAGGGAATAGATCAAGTCCAATCCCGACTCCTTGATAGTATTGCTGCCAATCATATGGGTACCCCGAACATCCTCCTATCAAAGGGTCATGACTTGAAGAACTATCTTCTAGCTGCCTGTACCCATGGGTAGATGAGCGTGACTGAATGTCAAAGCCGTCATGGCCATACACGTGATATCCCCCATAAGCATAAGGTGGGACAGAGGTGGAGCTCCCCTTATCTGAACTTATGTCCATAAATACAAGCTGCGTGTGAGAGAATCAGCTGCGGCGCGTCCGACTTTCTTCTTCGAACGACGCTCGAACATATATCTGGGCTCTGATGCTCTCGCCCTGGATGGTGGACGAGATCCATGATCCTCGTTGTGAGTGGCATGGTCAAAGCTCTGCTCCTCAGTGAACTCACTAACGGATCGTTGGCTCTGAGCCGTCATGTACCCCCCACCATTGCCACCCCCACCCCCACCCCCACCAGTACCACCTATACTAGTGTCGGTGCCTCCGTCCCCTCCCTCATCACCTTCGTCATCGTCGTCGTCGTCACAGGACCAGTGTCAAGTGGGGGTTGAGTCTCATCATCATCATCACTCACTACGACTTGATGACGAGGAGGGGGCCGTGAAGATGCTTCCTCACCCTGATTAGAACGTGCCGAACTCCTCACCAAAGGATCAAAGGAGTCTGTATCCACCTTCTGTTCCTCTACTACCTGATCGACATCGATACCTAGAGCCACTGCTCCCTCGGCTACCTGTGGGGCAGGGCCTCCCTCCGCATCATCTAAATCAGCTGATTTGATCAACTCATAAAGTGGGTCCTCATCATCATCACCTATCTGTGCCATGTTACCTATAAACAACAAGTCTAACGAGTCTTGATTTTCCTCCATGTCTCGGTCTACCCGCAACTGCCTCTCTTAACTTCATATTGTAATGGCAGTAAACGAGCTTTTGCAGCTTCTCATATGCTAGTTTGTTCCTCTTGTTGATGTATATGAGTGACCATGTGCTCCAATTCCTCTCACACGGTGAGGAGGATACAGTCTGTGCGAGAACACGGACTGCCAATAACTGCAGTGCTGGCGTGTCGACTCCGTACATCGCCCACCACTCACCTATATATCCATGAGGAGCTTGTTTTAGTTTGAAGTTTAAATGAAAAATGCAATTACCTAATTATGTTACCATATTCACACGGCATCATCGTTTCAGTCGATGCTTTTGCTAGTGCGGATGAGAACGTACCCCTCGCATCCCTAAACCACAACAACTGTAAACTTGGATTCACAGGTCATTATTTTTAATCACCCATATTTCTAGAGGCTATAAAGAAGAAATTTTATTGCATTACCTAGTCACGGAAATCTGCTTGCGCTGTTGATTCTGGGAACAATCGTTCGAACACCTCGTGGACGGCCATCATCAAATCTTGATTCTCATGGAGCCGATGTTTATAATGAAATTTGGGATTCAGGTAGTATGTTGAAACCCGAATATTAGTTACTCAGTTGTATTAACAAGCAAACAGAAGTGATGCTTAAAGTACTCAATTGCATTAACAAACTTACCAGCTTGGTGGAGTGGATGCTCGAGAGTCCCAGTCCATCGATGATATCGATCACCCACTGATACGAAGTGGGGATTGCAGTCATTATCCCCTGTCTCATAATTCTCATAAGCTCATACATTAACCCCATCGAAGGCCACGTCTCATTATCTACGGCTCGTAAGACCTTATACATCGGATGCAGGAAGGAAACAACGTTTTGAACTTTATCCCAGAAGGAATCGGAAAGCACTATATTCGAACAAGTCCTTGCACCCTCAGTCTTCCTCTGATTCCACTCCATGTATCTCTCGGATCTGAACAAATTTCTGAGACCCACGCGGTGCCTGTATAAGCTGTCAAGTGCAATGAAGTTTGTGGCGAATCGTGTCGCGCCTGGTCTAACGATGTCCCCTCCACAACACTCACGCATTGCAGCCAACAACCATGAGTGATTGTATATAAAGTTTGTCACTTTCCTCGCATCCTGGATGGTTTTCCTGACAGAATCCCTCTAGCCTATCTCCTCGAGCGTTAAATCAATGCAGTGTGCCGCACACGGGGTCCAATAGAGATTGAACTTCTGCATCAATTTCTTCCCTACCTTAACGAATGCACTGCCATTGTCCATCACAACTTGGACAACATTCTGGGACCCAACTTCTTTAATCACTCCTTTCAGGAGAGCATATATGTATTCGTGATCTTTTATTCAGGCCGATGCATCAATGGATTTGAGGAAAACCGGTTGTCCTCTACAGTACACCATGAAATTGATAATGAACAATTTCGTGGGTCATGTCCACCCATCACACATGATTGTTACCCCATACTATTTCCAGTTCGGCTTGAGTCCACGTACCCAAGCCTGCATCTCCTCGTGCTCCCGATCGAGGTAGACGCTAAGAATCTCCTATGACGTGGGAGACTTCACGCCAGGCCCGGCACGCTACACCTCCTCAATCATATTTTTGAAGTGAAAACTGGCTGCTGCATTTGCTGGTACATGGCTCGAGATGAACCACCTAGATATAGCGCCACCCACTTTCTCCCTGAGCCCCTTGCTCCACATATTTTTTAATCTTTTTTTATTAACACCTGCGATGGGTGCATCTGGGATACGAGCGCTTTGCGTGCGTTGTAGGCCATGCCTGCTGCCTCCCTCAAATCGTCTACTGCTCCCACCAGCCTCATGTCGGGACGTCCCAAACGACGGTCTACTCTCATCAATCCGTCTTCTTTGCTCCCCCTCCCACTCTGAAGCTCGAGACTCACGAATTACTTGTGTAAAATCACTCCTTTCTCGAGCTATAACACAATCATCGGGGTACACGATCCCCTCATCGTCGTCATCATCGTGCTCGTCGATAGCACCTAGGCCCCGTCCAGTGCCTCGTAGCTCCTCCCTCATATCCCTCTCCCAATCCTTTTGCTGCAGCTTGCGTGACTTCGCTTCAGTCAACACTCTTCTCATCTCCTCTCTCACTGGCCTTGTTATACTTGGACAGTCTTTCACATTCTTGTATCCTCCTGCCAAATGTTCCTTTAGCCTAGACACTCCCCCACTCCGTATCACTTGGCCACAATAGTTGCATATGGCCCCATATTTATTCCCCTCCACTAGCCGTCCATGTTTCCACCCAATGTCCCTTGCTCCTCCTTTTCCCGATCCAGACGACATTTTGCTCCCTAGTAGTATACAAATTTGCAATAATCGACAAAAAAAAAAAGTGCATCGGCTCGTATTCAGTGTAATAAGCCCAAATCATTTCGAGGGCTAAGATGTTAGATCAAATCAAAATTTCATATAAATTACAATTGAGGAAAGAGTTTGCAGATTACATACTAAGTAAACTTTATGGGGCCTATTGTGATTTATACATACAACATGATGGGTCCATGTAAATAAAGGGTGGATGTTATCTCCCAACTTGTTCCCTCTGGTGTAGCCCATTTATTTAACTGATCATCCTGATTTTTGGGAATTTGATGTATTTATTCTATATCCACGTCGTTCATCTGTTTTTGAATTTAATTATAGAGTACTTGAAAAAAAAATGAAACAAATATAGTGTCAGGTGGACAATGCAAAAGGAAATAGTTGTGATTGTACGGTCCACCGTTAAACACTTATTAGGGGCCATAGTAGTTTCCGAAGAAGCTGATATTTTTGTTTTCACTTCATCTATCTCTATGTTAACTTATGAATAGTATGGATCTCAAAAATACATCACTGTGGGCCCTATAAATGTTTCAGCGGTGGGTGTGACGGCTCCCACGGTTTTCTGTGGTGGGTCCACTTGAAATTTAGATCTATCTCATTCTCTTTGTAATGCCATAAAACCACGTCTACAGATGGTTGTACGGTATGGATACAACACATGCATCATGGTGGGGTCCACAGAGCTTGGTGACGTCACTTCGATTTAGCTACTGACCTTGTTAGTTCCCAATGCGCCCCCTTGGGAAACGGACTGGCTACTCCCCCGCCACCAGCCAATGGGGGGTGGTCGGTGCTATGTGGGCCTTGCCATGATATATGAATGATAGGAATATAAATCTCAGGTGGACCACACCACAGGAAAATAATAGTGATTGGATATCCACCATTAAAATCCTCCTAAGGACAGCTATACTGTTTATTTGACATCCAATCTGTTGATTAGGTCATAAAGATCTAGATGAAGGGAAAAACCAAAGATATTTTTGTTCCAAAACTTTTATGGCCCTCAAAAAGTTTTTAATGGTTGAAGTTTATTCAACACTGTTTTCGATAATGTGGTTCACTTGAGACTGTTATATACCTCAGTTCTAGTATTATTTTATAAAATGATGTAGGAAAATAGATGGAGGGCATGAATGAAACACATTCATCATGGAGGGGCCCACAGACCACCGACCACCAACCATTGGCGGGGCAGGGGCCGTAGCCAGTCCGCTTCTTTTGGCTACGGCTCTTGCCAATAGCCAATTCACCCCAAATCGCCTTGCGTACAGCGTACGCTCTTATTGTGCTGAGTAAACTCAGTTGGGCTCACTGTGAATTTATGTGGCTTATCCACACCTTCCATACTTTTTTCCATCTCATTTTAGGCGTTGAGCCCAAAATTGAAGCTTATACAAATCTCAAGTGGACCATACCACTGGAAATATTGGAAATAATGATTTCCACCGTTGAAACCTTTCTATGCCCCAAAGTGACGTTTTTTTTTCATCCAAACTGTTCATAAGATCAAACAAACATGGATGAAAGGAAAAAACAAATATAATCTTGATCCAAAACTTCTGTGGCCCCCAAGAATTTTTCAACGGTATAACTTCAATTCACACTGTTTCCTGTGGTGTGGTCCATTTTAGCATTGTATATCCTTCGGTTTTTATATAAAGCCATAAAATTATCTTGTAAAATGGATGGACAGACTAGATAAAATACATAAATCACGGTGGACCCCACAGAGTTTACACAGTACGCTTAGCGTGCTGCCTGTACGCAGTACGCAATCCGCTTCCAACCACCCCCCTTTCAACAGCAGCGCGGGACTCTTCCTTCCTGCGCTGCAAGCTCAGGTGGGGCCCACTGTGATGTTTGTGAAAAATCCTCCCCGTCCATCTGTTTTGTGAGTTCATTTTAGGACCTGATGCGAAAAACGAACTGTACCTAAAGCTCAAGTGATCTTAAAACGTGATAATTAAACGTCCACAGTTGAAATATTCGTGGGGCCACAGAAGTTTTGACTCATGCCAATATTTTTGTTTTCAGTTCATCCCAATAGTAATGACGTTATTAACGGTACAAATGACATCTAAACATCACTGTTGAACCCAGGAAGGTTTCAACGGTAGGAATTTCCCTAACCACATTTTCCTATAGTATGGCTCACTTGAGCTTTGGAAACGGATTGGCTACTCCCCTGCCGTGCTCTGTGGGCCCCACCACGAGGTATGTGTTTCATCCATGCCATCCATCTATTTTTATAGATAATTTTATGTTATAAAAATAAAAAAATAAAAAAAGGTATATCCCAATCTCAATTGGACCACATTACAAGAAACAGTGCTGAATGAACTTTGACCATTAAAAACTTTTTGGGGGCCATAAAGGTTTTAGAACAACCTGATCTTTGTTTTTTCCCTTAATCTGGGTCTGTATGACCTAATTAATAGATTGGATGTCAAATAAACTGTAAAGTGGGCCTTAGGAGGATTTAAATGATGGATATCCAATTACTATTATTTTCCTATGGTGTGGTCCACCTGAGATTTTTATCCATCTCAATTTTGGGATAAAGCCCTACAATGATCTGTAAAAATGGACGAACGGAGTGGATAATATACATACATCATGGTGGGGCACACATACATCATGGCTGGACCACACCGCAGGAAATAGTTGAATTGCACGTCTACCATTGAAAAATTGTTGGGGGCCACAGAAGTTTTGTATATGCTTCAATTTTGGGCTCATCCCCTTGAATTAGATGGAAAAACGGATGGACGGCTTTGATAGACCACATACAAGCAAAGTGGGCCCAACTGAGTTTAGTCGGTACGATAGGAGAGTACTCCTCAGTCGCACCAGTGCCTTCGGCCCCTTTTCCTCCAAGGGCGAGAGAGGCTTTCGCATTCATAGGGTTTTTGCAAGAGGGATTTTTGCTCGGCGAAATCCAATTTCCCAGTGCGAGAGCCATTTTCGTTCGGTACGAAATCCGATTTCCCAAGGATTTTGACTCGAAGGAAGAAATTAAAAAAACCCTAAAGAGGGGAGACGACGAGATAAGAGGGGTTTTGCGTACACATACCGGCTCTGTCGATCGAGAAGCTCCTGTTCCAGCTCCGATTCCGACTTCCGATTAACCAGGTACTCTGTAATTTTTTTCCCCGATATTCCCGATATTTATCGGAGAAAAGGGAGGGGTAGGTAGCTACAGTTTTCTTGTGGGGTTGGTGGCTACAGTCGAGATTCTGAAAATATCGGACGGACGCCGATAATCTCCCGATATTTCGTCGATAATGGAGTACGAAATGGCATATTCCGATAATATCGCCCATCTCAAAAAAATCGCCGATATTTCGCCGATTTTTCGCCGACAACTGGCAGAGAAACGAATTTAGGGGGTATCGGTGTCGCAGCACTGGCGACGCCGATATTATCGTCGATATTATCAACAATTCGCCGATAACTCGAACACTGCTCCAGATACCCCAAAGGCAAAGGAGGGAAATGTTAGGGAGGACCATGCCTCTCTTCTAAAGGTTGTCAATCGTGAAATTGGTCCCATGTGAATGCCTATTCAGTTACCTTTCCAACGAAATGTATCAAATGATCTCAAGCAAGCTAGCAAGCCAAGAGAGCCCACAAACATACATGATTGGATGCATGCACATGATTTTTGAAGTCTCAGTATCGCAATATGGATTGCACCCTTCGATGTAGAAATATTATGGGAACATCTGGAAACATCTTCTAGTGTTCTTGGGTGATGCCAAACTCAATTGTCTTTCCTCTTGGCATGGCATGGCATGGCATGGGGATGAAGTTGGGAGTAAAGGGAAAGTGTCACGCACTCTGCTTCTGGGTTTGCCAAACTCAATGATAGATGTTTCCGCAATCAACAGGGATGCCTTGATGAGGTTTTCAAGAAGGCAGAGTTGGGCGAGTGATTGTCGGGGCAATTCTTAAGCAGTCTGTTCACATTCTATTGTATCTTTTGATTCTTTTTGGTCTTCTTTGTATGCCCAAGGCTTAGATTCCTCACATCTTCCTTGGTTTTTCAATAGAATTGTGTTGCCTTTCAAAAAAAATACAAGCTGGACCGCTGCAGTTCTTTGGAATTTTATTTTAGAGCACTAAAGGACCTATGTCTAAAACCAAAACACTTGTAACGCCCCTTGGAATGGTTTTTATCTGCCTTCTTTTCCTTTCCTCCTCCCCCTTGACTAGGGGTTCTTGGGTTCAGAATTGGAAAAGAGATTCATCTGAATTTCCTTTCACAAGCTAACGAGAGGACTTTGAGTTGCGCATCCTTTTCCTCATGTGTTCTTCAGGTTTCAACTTTCAATGCAAATTGATAAGAGTTGTTCACTGAAACTAACCTAATCATGAAACTCCTGTTCAATCGTATAATCCAATCCATTAGCATACCTTGTGACTGATTGATATGGAGTTCGTTCCAAATCATGAGGGGGTAAAACAGCCTTGTATAATCTTTGGTTGTCAAATCCTTCTATTGGAGGTTGATCAGATTTCTAATAGAGTTCTTTCTCATCATTGAAGGGTAAGAACTTCTATCTCGTCAACTCCACCTTCCAGCTCTCCAACTTCCCGATTAGGTCTTTAGAGTTGCAAATCTCCAGAGAAAGGAACTCAACTTTTACATCGTAGTTGTAATCCCAATACAAGTACTCCAGTTGGTTTGTCTCTTCTTGTGTGGTAATGATCAAACGAAGAGACCAATTGGTTGAGTTTCACAACACCAACGCCTTCTTACACATCAGTTTTTGGTGGTCTACAAGATGTCAATTTTCTCTTGGATATTGAGCTCCAATGGATCTTATCTCCCAATACTTCCTCCTCTTAAGGGCCTGTTTGAAATGTGTATTTCATGTGAATTGTTGTGTATTTAACATTTTTTTACATTAATTACTTACCATAAGGATTTCTCAATGAATGGAGACTGCTTGACAGTGACAGCAACACCTTTTTCCGTAGCTCATGACTCGAAAATGAGACCGATTTTGTGGGACCCACCATAACATGTGTTTTATCCACGCCGTCCATTCAAAATTTTTTTTAAATCATTCTAGGGCCAAAGCCCAAAAATCAGGCAGATCCAAAGCTCAAATGGACCGCAATACAGGATAAACTTTTCAATAGTTATCGTTCAATCCCCACTTTTTTGTGTCCACTTGAGCTTTGGATTTGTTTCGTTTTTGAGCCCGTGCCCTAAAATGATCTGAACTAGTGAATGGATGGCGTGGATATAATACATACATCATGGTGGGGCCCACGAAGTTTTGGGCTTGAAATCGTTGAAATCGTTATGAATTTCGAGGTGAAACTACTTCCATTCGAAAACCTGTAAAACAATATAATTACCTCTTTACCCCCATATACACAAGAATTACCCCGTTTCAAACAGGCCCTAAAAGAGGTTCTTCACACTGTTAGCCATCAATCACAAACAAACAAACAGATGAACTTGCTCTAATACAAACTTGATAAAGAGTGGATTTATTCGAGAAAGAAGAGAAGAAAAAGAATAAGATCCGTGACTCATAATCAGAAGAAATTGATCATCAGAGTTTTCTCCCTCTGCATAACTTTTGTCTAGAAGACCCTACCTTACATTTATTCAATATTCCAAGCTATACAGTATTCGCAAAACCATGTATTAGAAAACCCTCGTCTCAAGCACAAGATTCAATTAATCATAACATTTGATAATCCCCAAAAATGTTTTTTTTTTAACATCTTGTAGCAATATATAGTAGGGTAGTGGGGTGTTGGAATATTACTTTAGTACCTTTCTAGCCCAATGTCGCAGTTAGTAAATTAGTGTATATTGCAGCACACACCTTTTTTGAAGAAAAAGTTCAACTTTAGTTTTTCTTCTTTTCTTTTTTTTTTTACATCCAAAACCCTCCAATGACTCAAACACATGTCGTACAGTGGGAGCCATATCCATAGATTGCACCTTTGGGACCAACATTTTACCCATACACTTCTGATGGCCATCCTTGCTCGCTTTAGTGAGTAGCCTGTAAGTTAACATTTATGCACTTATGAAATAAAAAGTAACAAGTTAGAGCTAGCAAATAAGTCACTAAAGAACGTTTTCTTTTTTCTTTTTTAATGATATCACGATGATTTCCAAGAAGCATTCATCCCGCTACAATAATTAACAAAGCAAGTTTACGTGTGAAACCCTGGGATCTGGTACCTGACGAGAGTAGGTAAAACATGTGTGTATCTTTTGTTCGTATTTACTACAAAAAACACTCAAATAAACTGGGTATCTTCACATAAGCAATCTAAACTAAAAGCAAAATGTATCCCTATTAAGTATTTCTTTCAGCGGAATTTACACTCAAGAAGCAACATAGCTGATTCAAACAATGATAGGGAATATGAACTAGGAATTCATCATGATGAGGAATATAAACTTATAAACTAGAGGTGTTAAGGTCCGTGACAGAATTAACAATCACCTTGCATGCTGTATCAAATCCAAAACTTGTTGGAACCTCCTTGCATTTCAAATCACCATCAATTGTCTTTGGACATCCAAGAACTCGAGTTTTCATATTTTTATGCCTGACCAAATTCAATGAAAGAGACAATCATCTTAGAAGGATTTCTAAGACTATACAATGCATAAAGAATGAGAGTTCTATATCCAAATAGCTATACAATAAATTCACAAAATAAGAAACTTCATTGGGTAGGCCGGTTAGAGAGGCAATTAATTGGCTGGACCAGGGCCAAACAAAATTAAAATTTTGAATCGGCTCGCTCAACAAGCCCGGCCTGATAAATCTGAGCCTAAACACAACCAGGCTTAGCCGATTGACAGCCCCACTGGTTATGTCGGTCAGAATTTAAGAAACTCATTAATCAGATGTAGATGACCTAAATGTAGCATGTCTATTGACATCATGAAAGCCAAATTGTTCCAGTAAGAACATCGCCTTGTCTACCTGAAGTTTTCAGCAAGGAGGCACGCATTAGTATTTGAGTCATCGCCACCAATAACTACAAGTCCATCCAAATCAAGTTTTGATGCAGTATCTTCAGCTTGCTTAAACTGGGGATCATGACATGTGAATTTAGTTTGTTAACTTCCAAAAACTATGAGATGGCTGTGAAACCATCGATTTGTTAGACAAACACAGTAAACACTGCAATTGTTGAAATGGGCATTTCCTGAAGTAGAAGAAAAGCACCTGTTCTGGAGTTTCAATTTTGTCCCTTCCACTACAGATCATATCAAACCCACCCTGTTTGAGAAGTCCAAAAAAAAGTCTAGTCAAGTCAAACTTCACTTTTAAAGGAGGCCCATTCTATACATTAGAAATGTGCGAGATGTATGCAGTTCAAAAAAAAAAGTGTTAGATGTCATATTTTTTTTTATTTTTTTTTAAATGATTTGCTATGCATTCATGGTCTTATCAAAATATAAAAAGATCAGTACCCACTGCCCAGACTCATAAATTAGCCAAGTTAACCAAGCATTCAAGAAAAATCAGAGAAGATGGGGCCATTTTACCTTATCAGACCTGACTACCTGGAGAATTATGGTATCTTCAGATTAAAATAGCCAACTCGGAGTACCCAAAGCATGTTAATGAGTCCTTTATCCAACATTATTCATTTTAAACACAGAGAGAATGAAAAACATTCTTTGCAATAATACTATAAAGTTACATTAAATAGAGGTAAGTTAATATCTAAGATGTAGTTCAGTTATAATGTGAAACACAAATATCTTAATTCTTATTAAAGACTAATCCTGCTAAAGTCAAGTAAAAATAAGGACCTGTTATCTTAGATTTGGCTCCTTAATGTGTGAAACACGGACACAGGCTACAGAGTAACCATTATCTAGTAACCACCATTCCTGGTTTTTATTTCATAGATTCATCTTCTTCTGTTTTATGAACAGTGACTTAAGGCCAAAGCAAAGAGAACAAAAGAAGGGGCAAAAGGAAAAAAGGATGATAAAAAATCATCCAGTGCACCCTAAGTGAAAGATTACAAAATGGTATCCGAAAGACCCAAAATGACTCCTCGTTACATTCCTTAAAAAGTATAGTCCCCAATGCCCAGTGGACGAACCTCTCCTTTGCCTCTTGGGTTACAATTTCTGTGGTGGCCTATATATTACAAAGGGCCCATCCTTACATTCTTTCCATAAGGCTCACACTATCGGAAAGAGGGTAAGATGAAAAGGCTTTTTCTTTTCTTTTTCCTTTTGTCTTGAACCCCTCAATTTCAAGCCTAAAATAAGGAATAATCCGATCCTGGCACAATAAGTTGCATGTTGAATACGGCCAACATATTCCTCCAAATCACAAAAACAAATCCACAGTGAATAAAAAGATGATCCACCAATTCCGCATCCTTAAGGCACAAAATGCATCCACTCATTATAATCATATTTCTGCTTTGTGTAAGTCGTTAATGGTAGAATCAATCACCATTGTTGGATTTACGGGATCCAACTTCTAAACCATTTACAAAAACAGCTATTCTAAACCAATATTATAAGAATTTGCAGTTCTTCTAACCATTGCAGTGATGGAAACACAGATGTAGCTACTCCATATTTGTGTTTCACACAAAACAAGACCCTGAGATACTGTTAGTTACCATATAATTAATTCTGCATATCATATAGGGGTTTTTCTTTTACTTTTCCTTGTCTTGAACCCCTCAATTTCAAGCCTAAAATAAGGTATAGTTCGATCTTGGCACAATAAGTTCATGTTGAATATGGCCAACATATTCCTCCAAATCACATAAAAATAAAAATAAAAATAAAAATAAAAGGTTCCACAGTGAATAAAAAGATGATCCACCAATTCCACATCCGTAAGACACAAAATGCATCCACTCATTATAATCATATTTCTGCTTTGTGTAAGTCGTTAATGGTAGAATCAATCACCATTGTTGGATTTACAGGATCCAACTTCTAAACCATTTACGAAAACAGCTATTCTAAACCAATATTATAAGAATTTGCAGATCTTCTAACCATAGCAGTGATGGAAAACAGACGTAGCTACTCCATATTTGTGTTTCACACGAAACAAGACCCTGAGATACTATTAGTTACCAAATAATTACTTCTGCATATCATATAGTAATTTAAAATATTTTATGCAGTTTTATATTACCGTGTGAGCGGATATGGAGGTTTGCTAATTCCACACACATGCAGATCCCTGCCCATCTCTGTACTTGTGCTTCCCACAAAACAAGACCCTGAGACACTGTTAGTTACCATATAATTAATTATGCATATCATATAATAATTTAAAATATTTATGCAGTTTTATATTACCGTGTGAGTGGAAAATAGAGGTTTGCTAATTCCACAAACATGCGGATCCCTGACATTGCAAATGTGCAAATATGGAACATGAGTGCAATATGAACTTTCTATTTGGCTGGAAATTATGTAGATCTTCTGCCTAAATAATCAAGCCCTTTAACTCAAGTAGGCCGCAATGTACAAGGTAAACTGGAGGTTTAAACTATTTTTTCTAGCCAACCATTTGTTTTCTACATTGTGATCACCTGAGGTGCCAGTTGCATAATTCTTCCATTTGCCTAACACTCCAACTCCATATTGTTGTTTCATTTTGGATTCTAGTAGGAGTGGTGGCTCTTCCTCTTAAGACTTGCATTTCCAACTCCTAGGGGAACCGCAATTCCTAATTTCCTAGTTTTTTGCTTTCCCAGATAGGATTTATTACTATTCTCCTATATACATGTGAGTGTGGACATCTTTTCACCAAAAACGAGGTAATCATTCATATTACCTTGTTTTTTTTTGGTTTTTTTTTTTTTTTTTTTTTTTTTTTTGAAAAGATTCATATTACCTTGCTTAAAGAATCATAAGATCAATCATATGCTTACAAAGATTTTAAGAAAATCTAACATTCTACAGAAGCGTATCTTTTGGTAATGCATTCATTTCAAGATAGATATTTTTGTAATCTAGTTTAATACAATGTAATGTAATATATATACACATATATATGATGTAGGCAACTCCCAAACACTTTGAACTTCTAACTTTTCAAACACAGGCGATTCCCCTATCTGCTTCATGCAACTAAGTGGCCTGATTTTTCTGCCTGAAGATCTAAATTGTGTAGCCCGCCTGATGGTAAGATCAGACCTAATCAGTGCAGCCCACCTGATGAACAGTGAAGATCTCAAATTGACTTCATTATGAATATTTTCTTCAAAAATTAATCATCATTCTTCATCGCACCATGGGTTCCGTTTTGATCCTGCCCATGAGCTCCTAGACGCATATGGCACTGGGCTGTGGAAATGACCACATACCATAAATCTTCCAAGTATAATTCTCCAAAGGAATGCCTCAAAAGATAATAGTGCATAAGATGTTCTTTACACTTCAAAAAATGAGAGAATAACCCTATTCTGAAATTTTCATTTTACCACCCGTGGAGATGAGACTTTCCAACTATTTCCATCAATTACCAGCTTACAAATCTTTCCATGCATGATGTACCATGAGTAATAGTAGTAAATAAAACACCTAGTGAATCCATACCATTCGCTGACATCATATCCATCCAATGTTGGAACTCCAAAATTGATGGCAGTATGACATTCAAGTAGAAAGGGGTTTGTAGGAAGGCTATATTGGTTAAATTGGGTGGATAATTGGATGAGTTGGTCAGTTATTAAGGGATGCTGTGTGGGGAATGGATGTAACAAGTATCTAAAAAATCATAAATAGGTGGGTGGAAGGTTGGTGGTATGAATATGATCATAGGAAAAGTGGTTGCTACAGACTACAGGTGGTTGAGGAAAAGGATTAGACTGAAATAAAGACTGTGGACTGTCATGGGACAAGGCATGTGACTGTTGGTACCCATGTATTGGAATAGGATGGGAAGTCGGTGGGGATGTGGCAGAAATGTATAGGAATGTGAGCTGAAAGTGTTATAAAACCGAACTGATGTGCATACATCTGGGAAACAAAAGGGCCTGTTTGGTTTGGTGTAAATACCAATAAATTGTGGTAAAAGCACAATAATGAAATGTGCTTGCTGTTTGGAAGAGAGGCGGAATTTCACCTCAAAAATTGGGCAAAACTCAAACCTTTTCAAGCCAAAACTTTCTGGGCCCCACCATGATGTATGCATTATACGTACGCTGGCCATTTATTTTTCCAGATCATTTTACCACATGAGCCCAAAAATGAGGCACACCCAAAGCTCAAGAGGACCGCACCACAGAAAACAGGGGGCCCAACAGTGGCCAACGTTATTCCCACTGCTTCATGTGGTGTGGTCCACTTGAGCTTTTGATCTGCCCCATTTTGGGCTCATGCCCTAACATGATCTAACAAAATGATTGGAAGGCATGAATATAATGCATACATCATGGTGGGGGCCACAGTGTTTTGCCACATTGACAACCAATAATATACATTTGAGTATGGAATTGGAAATGCAACAAACTACAATTATGTCCCACGAATGGCACAAGGTAAAATTCCACATCAGCAACAAAAAGAGCAGCAGAATGGAACCGACCATATGGAGTTCAGACATGTTGACAAACACAGTATAGAATTGACAAACCATATTTGGAGTTGCACCATATAAGGATTATTTAGTGAAGTCCAACCACAAGAGGAAAGAGCATCTTGCCCAAAAATTCACACTAATCCTTCTTAAAATAGATAAAAGAAATCATGAAAAACTTGTCTAACAATGCTAAGAGTACTCTAGCATAATAATTACTATAGCACCCTCGTGTAGTGAGCCATGTACTGTGGGATTGTGATACAAATTAAATGTTAGGATTATTAAGTCAAAAAAATTGCTAAACAAGTACACTAATTAGGAAAACTGCTAACAGTCCACCCATGCAGACCTCAAGGGTCGATTCTAGGTAGGAAAGAGCATGCATACAGGTCTTCAATCTGATTGCACTGCCAGTTGGGCCCGCCAACATGATCTAATTGCTGGTGGGACCCATCCTTCAGTTTGAGATGTAATGGCAGAGGCTGACAGTGACTGCACCAAAGTCCCTCTGTTGAAATGGAATCACGCAATGGTTTTATCAGTGTGCTTTTTTGTCAGATATCATTTTTTTGTTCTCCTTCCCTTCAATCTGTGTGTGTTTGTTTGTCGATCAGAAAAATGAAGTAAAATAAAAATGGGCAATAAAGCAGCCATTGGCAATGCAAAGGGTAAAAACATCACCAATCGTAATTGGCTCTCTTGTTGAGCCCCATTGGATTATATGTCAATCTACTCAGTTTTCAACCAATGCTAGAAGTTTTAGCAAAATGGGCATGCATAAATGAGTAATCCTTCAATCTATCCAGTTCTTTTTCTTCTCTTTCAATGGATTTTTTTTTAACTCCCAACCCTCAGCAAGCTCATAAATGGATGACTTATTTACATCTTACAGTATCATTGAGTTCAACCAAGAAAAGGAAGAACAAACAACAAGCAAACTCACATTCATGACTCCACAAAAAATAATAGGTTTGGAAAGAAGTGACAAACACAGGAAAAATGCAGTACATTCAAGGCCACGATTAAATAAAGAAGAGAATCACCTGATTTCTGTATGGGTAGATAAACTCCGAAGTCAGCTCCACATACTTGCATTTCATGATCCCAGCAGGACCACCCTTGAATCCATAAACGATGCTGCCCTTAGCGCGTTCCTGCAAGTAATCTGCACATGTAAACCAAGAATTACTTGGATCAGCATCTGACCAACAAAATCAAACAATGGAAAACGAAATCAGAAGTAGATGATCCGACCAACCACTCAAAAAGAAAAAAAGAAATGTACCCCAATGCAAAGCATGAACAGGGAATACGTAAAACAAAAGTAAGAAAGACTCCCACCAAAAATCCCACAGATGACATTGTGTCCCCCTGGAGCCTGGCCACCAGAGAGAACGACACCGATCTTCAATATCTTTTCCGAGAGAGGGGAGTCGCTCGGCACCAGCAGGGCAGACGGCTGCCCGAACAGATTGGGAAAGAGCTTGGCGATCTCATCTAAATAAAAATAACAACGGATGCAAGAGGTTAGTGATCTGCGGAGATAGATCGACAGACGCGCGGACGGAAGGAAGAGCAAGTACCGGGATGTCCAGCGGATGAACTGGGGGGACCGTCGACGATCTGGAAAGGCTTCTTGAGAACAGAGGGGAGTGGGAGAATGTGGTTGAGACGGCTAGTCTGTACTTCGCTATAGACTCCTGCCAGACGGCCTGGCGTCGCCTTTGCCGATGCATCGCTACCACCATTTGCCATCGCTGTCACAGAGGAACTCATGTCGATCAGAGAGAGAAAGAGAGAGACAGAGTGAGCGAGTGAGGAAACAAGGGTTGTTGGGAAAACCCACCCACGCTTGCAATGGGGTTTTGGAAGCACTCCACGGCCTTTTAACTACCCTCCAAAACCAAATGACTAGGCCTTGCTTTAGATCTACTCCGCAATACTACTATGTTACTTTTACACCATTTTAAAAAAGTTGGTGACTCTTCTACTACGAAGGTAAGCATGCTTGTAGGGCAATCCAGACAATCCGAATCTCTAAACTAACTAGGACAGATAATGATCTGGAAGAATCACTGTGAATATAAGTTTTTCCCTTTAAATTTAGGCCACTCACCATTTTGTTCTAAGCTATCCCAAACTTAGATTGTTAGGGCTGTTTGATTGGTGTCATTTTACGGTTGCACTTCATCCACAATGGGATCCACAGTTTGGATGGTATGGATAGCAGTAAACCAGTGCAACATGTGATGATGAGAGTCACAGTTGTTTTCAAAATGGTGATGAACTAATACAGCAGCTTTCGTCTTAGTAGTTAGGGCCAATGCGTCGTGAAGATATGGTAGAGCTGGCGGAGCCGGAATATGCAAACAGCCATCTCTCCGGCATTAAACATGGCTGATGGATGTATCAATCGGGTCCATCAATCGAATGGGTTCTGTCATGGATAGCTTTTGGTCACTAATTACAGTTACTAGGCAATTGGCAACCATCAGTTTTACATAATATGCCAGGCTAATGGTTGCGATTTCTATTCTCTACGCGGCATTGATTAGATGGATAGGAATAACCTACCAATTTGTACTCTGAAGTAGACGCCATCTACCTTTGGGCAATATGGACGGTCCTGTGCGAGAAATCCCCGCTAAGAGGAGAGCTATTGCTCAGCCGTACAGTTTAATGGACCATATCATATAAAGTCCCAAACTCCATTGAGGTTTCCGCCGGGATTCATTGAGCCGGCAGTTGGAAGGGATGGGGACAGGGAGTGATTAATTAAGTGAAACCACGTGGAGCGGGATCGCTTACCGGTGACCTACTTTTCATACGTGTGACTAAAAAGTCACATCAGCTCGTCTTGGATTGGCAATTACTCACAAAATCCCACCAACCAAACCGATTGTGCAGTCCAAAGTCCCAGCGATTGGGCCTATTCGGGAGACTGGGAAATATTTTCCATGAAAATATATAATTTCATTTGTGACTTCACGCTTTCGTTGAAAATAAAATCAATGGAAGTGATCTTCCGTGAGAAATGATAATTTTATCTATCAGTTCACTTTTGTGGAAAATAATATCAAAGAAAGTAATTTTTCTTTTAAGAAAAATGATAATTGTGTTCCTTACCTTTTCCTATCCTCTCTCTTACTTCTATGGCATAATTAATTTTAACATGAGCTCGCAATTCTCATTGACATTAATCAAATGGTCAGGATCAACTCATTAAAGTGATTTTGCAAGCGATGGACCACCAAAGGTGGGATACACATGATACCTAATACACATTAATGATTGGACTTTTTCTTGTATAATTAATATTAATCATCCACTCTACGAGCAAATGATTATATGGTTAAGGTAACAGGATCAACGTGATTCTGAACAGGGAGGGGTTATCAAAGCGAATCTCTTACCATCTCGTCTAAATCGATGGTTGAACCTTTAGAGGGATGTTGAGAAACGATTGCACAACCGTTTGGTGACAGATCACTAGTAGAATGTTTTCGTGTAACCTTTACGGATGAAGATTAGTTTCTTCTCTCATATGTGATTCTCTACTTTTGTATCAGTTGATTCTCATGAATGCCTTCTAATTTTATAGAGGGCATAAACACTTTTTTTTAAGCTTTCACAACCATTTTTACTAAAGAAAATCAATTCATCCATTTATTTATACATGTTATATGTTGAAAATTATCATTTTTAGTAAAGAAAATCAATCTATCCATTTATGTATATTTTCCTTATATAGGCTCCAACACTTTTTTTCTCATATAATTAATATAAACTATCCACTCTCTCGGCCGTTAACCATTTAATTAGGATAATAACAAATGATTCTTGAGAGGGATGAACGGTGCGCAATACATTACGGACCATACAAATTCCTCATTGATCATGGATTTTTCACATAGAAAATACTCCATTAGAAAAGTTAGGCGCATCTGGATGCCACTTGAAAATAAGTTTTTCTTATTTTTATAATAATATATATGTATTATTAGAAAATAACTTCAATAACTATTTTATATGGATAAATATCCAGCAGGCTAGGGGCCCGTTTGTTAGCGCCGAATTTTTGTACTTAATGCTAAATTTGGAAAATGTTTCATGTTTAGTGGTGTTTGTTAACGCATAAGAATGAAAGCGGTTCATGCTTTTATGTTGAAAATTTTCCATGATAGGAGTCCTTTATGTTGAAATTTTTCTGTGATGGGAGTCTAGTTTAATGGGGAATGAAGAATACGATATGTGATTATTATTTTTTTAATCCAAAATTGTTAGACATTTTCTCCTTCCATTATATAGATCTCAACTTCTAACATGGGGCACTTCTCTAAGCCCACGATGATGTATGTGTTTCATTCATTCCATTCATCCATTTTTAAAGATCATTTTAGGGCTTGATACCATAAATGAGAGAAATATAAATCTCAGGTGGACCACACCACAGGAAAACAATAGTGATTGGATATCCACCATTAAAATTCTCATAGGGCCCAATGTACTGTTTATTTGACATCCAGTCTGTTAATTATGTCATATAGACCCAAATGAATGAAAAAACAAAGATCGGCTTGATCAAAACTTTTATGGCCCCCGAAAAGTTTTTAATGTTCGACATTCCTTCAACATTGTTTTCCTATAATGTGGTTCATTTGGGATTGGGATATACCTCATTTTTGGTCCGTACCATAAAATGATCTAGAAACATAGATGTACGGCATGGATGAAACACACATCGTGGTGGGGCCCACAAAGCACCGACCACCAGCCATTGGCCGGTAGGGGAGTAGCCTATCCGTTTTTGTGGACACGAATGGGATACTGACAGGTTTCCTGCGCAAGGATTCCACGTGGGGCCAACTTAGATGTTTGTGAGAAATCTAACCCCTCTATCCATTTTTTAAGCCTATTTTATGATGCGAGACCAAAAATGAGGAGGATCCAAAACTCAAGTGAGCCACAGGAGAGGAAATAGTAGAGATTTAGTGACCACCGTTGAAACATTTATATAGCCATAAAAGTTTTGTAACGGTCTAATTTTTTGGTGTTTTCATTTTATCTGAGTGAAAATGACCTTATAAACGGTTTAGATGGCATATAAATAGCATGGTGGAGCCTAGGAAGGTTTCAATGATGGGCATTCCTTTCCACATTGTTTCATCTCCCATGGCCCACTTGAGTTTTGGATTCTCCTCATTTTTTGTAGCATGTCTTAAAATGATGTCAAAAAACAGATGGATGGGTTTAATTTCTCACAAACAGTAGACCCCACCCAGAATCCTTGCACAAGAACTTCATGCGAAAGGCTTCCACGGGAAACCCACGTCCCCGGCTGAGCAGCGAGCTCGCTACTGAAGTGACATCACCAAGTTATGTAGCCCCATTATAATGTATGTTTTATATCCACACCGTCCATCCATTTGGAAGATAATTTTAGGTAAAGGTCTAAAAGAATGAGTCAAATCCAAAGCTCCAGTGGACCTTACTAGAGAAAACAGTGGGAAGAGTAACGCCACCATTAAAAACTTAAATAGGCCACAAAAGTTTTTGATCAAGCTAATATTTGTTTTTTCCCTTCTTTCATGTTTGTGTTAACTTGTGAACATGTTGGATTTCAAATAAAAATCATGGTGAGCCTTAGGAAGGTTTCAACTGTAGGCATCAATCTCCCCATTGCTTTTTGTGGTGGGGTAACTACGTATTTGGATCTGCCTCATTCTTCAACTCATGCCCTAAAATTATATCTCCAAATAGAAGGACGGTGTAGATAAATCACATACATCATAAACGGGCCCACATACATCATAGTGGGCCCACAGAGCTTGGTGATGTCACTTCGGTAGCAAATCTTGCCATTGTCTCACCAGTCCGTGGGCCTTATTTGAAGGTTTTGTTGCCACTGGTGCTCAAGCCTACACAACAAATGGTGACAATCTTCTCGCCAAGAGGAATTAAGAGTCTTATAAATAATGATATTTTAGTTTTCTATTAAGTATTTTAGTTTATTTGAATTAAATATAATGATTTATTTCCATTTAATAAAAAATAATTTCTTTATAATGTAAAACTTTTCCAAACAGGAGATAGGGGCAAATGTGTCAAATTAACATATTTAAGACATTTTAGATCTTTGTTAACAAACAAGTTGTTTCAAATTTAGTACTTTATTTTCAGACTTCAACCATAATTATTAAACAAGTTTTTTAACTTCGGATTTCAGATTCAGTCCTTAGACTTCAGATTTAACAAACGGGGGACTCATTGCCATAGACGCGGAAGCAGATTGCATACTAAGTTACTCAGTACGCTAAGCGTGCTAAGTAAACTCTGAGGGGCCCACCATGATTTATGTATTTTATCCTGTCCATCCATCCATTTTAATAGATAACTTCATTGGTTGAACCCAAAAAGGAAGCATATCCAAAGCTCAAGTGGACCAAACCACAGAAAACAGTGTAAATTTAACGTCTACCGCTGGAAAAAAATCTTGGGGACCATGGAAGTGTTGGATCAAGTTGATATTTATACGTTCCCTTCATCCATGTCTGTGTGATCTTATGAACAAATTAGATGACAAATAAACATCATTGTGGGCCCAAGAAAGGTTTCAATGGTGGAAATCTTATTCCCACTATTTCCTGTGGTATGGTCCACTTTAGCTTTTCATATTCTGAAGTTTTGGGCTCGACCTATAAAATGAGCTTGAAAAACGGGTAGACGGATGAACCACATGGATTCCCGGTGGGCCCAGCAGAGTTTACTCATAAGAGCCTACTGAGTAATTCAACACGCAATCCGATTTCCATTGCCGCTACCTATCCGCACTATCCCCTGAGAACAGTCCACCATTCTTCCACATCAGCACAAAAATTGCATTAAATCAAATGGTCCTAAAATTGATCAGATTAGATATATCCTTATTAGGATACTATTTGTTGTGTTGTGTTGTGTCAATCTAGAAGCGTGACCACACATGTTATAAACAACCTGAATTTGATAGTTGAGCATGTAAGAGCCGGATGCGGCTTGAATAAAAATGAACTCCTTCGAGATAGATCAATTATGACCAAATCTACAAACATCAGCTGTCTACCTGGCCATCGATCGTATAAGATTAAGCAATTTGCAAAGGAAATACGCCGTCCTTTAAATGGATTCTTTTTCTTGTCTTTTAGCTGAAATAACTTCAATATTTATATGATTGCAACCATAATTCAACGATAGACAATAGAAAAGAACATAAAAGCCAAAAGTATTTTATTAATGATTTTTACAAAATTGACACTAATGATCTCATTTAGAGATGACGATCTATTCGTCACCCAATCGTGGATTGAGCTTCGTAATAAGACGGTCGTGAAATGAGAGATGATTGCCCATTAGTTGCTCAATCGAAAATCAGACTTCGCGGCGAAACGGATGATGGAAGACAGACCTTCGACAATATATTCCTCAATCAGTCAAAACTAAGCTTCGTGGCAAGATGGTCGGTGGGGGTGTCAATCTGTTCCTAATCTTGGTGAGAACTAAGCATGTGGTGAGATGGTCATGATTCGAATATTTGTTTGTCATCTTGTGTAGACCAAACTTCATAGTGAGATGGCCAACGGAATTATCTAGCACATAGTAGAAAACCCTACAGCCATTCATTTGAAGTTGAGCAATCTCCCTTTGAAAAGGCGAGCTATCGATGTTCTAGAGAGGGGTGAATAGAATAATGCCAAATAATTGAAATAAAAGCGGAATACATAAATAATATAAAATCTTAATCGCCTAAGTATTGAAACATTGATTCCAAATAATTCGTAGAACAACCTTTACCTAAATTATTAAGCAGGACAAACATTATTTCACAAATGTCTTTAAAATCAATCTTCCAAACTAGTAAGAGAAGATACAACATTCATCACAAAGAATGAAATAGAAATAACATTTACCATCGAAAAAAGAATAAAGCATTTATCACAAATGCACAAGGAATTATAGTGGTTTGGTGCTTTAAAAACCACACCTACTACACTACCAAAATTACTACCCTCATAATTTTGGTTTTTCACTATCTCAAGGTTTTCACAGGTTCACCTTAAAAACCTTATAAAGTTCTTTATAATTTTCACGGGCTCACCACAATAAAACCCTTTTTGTGATTTTCACGGGCTATGACAAACAAAAACCCACTTTGTGATTTTCACGGGCTATCACAAATCGACTCCTTGAGATTTTTACAGCCTATCTCAGAATAACCTAAAATGAAATAAAGTAAAATACTTATCTTCAAACGTAGATTCGAAGATACAGTAGAAGCTTGTAGCAGAGATCTTCTTTTTTGTATGTAGATGAGGCAATATTCGCTCAACAAAAAAATTATAGGGTTCTAAGGAATTTTGGAAAATGAAAACCCTAATGCTACTTATTCGATTATCTTAAATCTCAAGAGGAATATAAACTACTCTTTAAAACGAGATTGAAATAATCTTGAGAAATAGAATTGAATAAACTTAAAAAGAATTTATAAATACTGCACAATATACTTGTTGAGGACCAGAGCTTCTTTGTCACTTCCAAAAGGTTTAAGTGGTTTTCTGTTGTCATTTAAAATGAGAGAAGGCTTCTATTTATAGCTAAAGGGTTTGGAAATTCAGTCAGCCTAAGAATAGGATCGGTTAGCCAGATTCCACCGAATTCATTCCAACGATTATCGAATTGCAGGGGATAAGATTTATCTAAAATTCGGCTAGGTGAATTCTCACGAAATTCAAATGTTTGCGTTGTTGAAATTTGACCCGAACTTCACTCGGGTTGGCCGAATTTCAAGTAAGGCTAGCTGACAAAAGTCAGGTTGGCCGAATTTTCCACAGATTTCAATTTTTAGCCCAAACTTGAAATTAGGTTAGTCGAGGAAGTTAAGCTGACCGAACTCTAGAGCAAATATACCATAGATAACCCAAAATGAATGAAATTTTAGAAGCACCTAACTTAAGGTCTTTCTAAGATTATACCACCCGTTAGTTAGCAAATACAGAGATCAACTAGTCTCGAAATCGGGCGATGTCTTCTTGAAATAGAGTAATGTAGCCCTTCATAGATGATAGAGTAATGTAGCCCTTGTGCATCAGACATACATATTGCATTATTGTTTACAGTTCATTTTTCAACTGCTTCCAATTCTTTTCCAAATTTTCTATGATAGAGTAATGTAGCCATTGTGCATCAGACGTACAAACAGCTTTAACATTTACAACTTGTTTTTCAATCGTTTCAGATTCTTTTCCAAATTTTCTACTTACCTTCACTTTTTTAGATATTATTTATTTATTTATTAAGGCTTCCGCTTCATTTGATAGGGCCTAACCACCTCAATTATGCATGAGGCTTTATGAACCTTGACAGCATTTATATGAGGTCACCAACGTAAACAGTACCAACTGCATCCAATGTTCCATATGGATGAGGCTTGGTTGAATCAAGTTCTGCCAGCTTGTCTTCAAAATTTGAAAGATCCATTGAACCACTTTCAGTAGCTTTCCTCTTTGCCGTCACAATTTTTCTCTGCTTGAATGTGTCTAGATATAAAAAAGAAAAAAAAAAGAAAAAGAATATCCAACATGAATTCCAAGTTTAGCAAAGGGAGTTGTGGAATCTTTGAAAAACAGAAGAAAGGGAGCATACATGCATTAAACCATTGATACAAAGGATTAGTGCTCTAAAAGAAAGATCAATACCAGTTGCAGAAAGGAAAACTAGAAAACTCAGGACATTCCGATTCATATTAGAGGATTCCAATCATGCAAAAAATTTGACAAGGGCATTGGCACATAGTAATAGTTACATCTATACACACCAATACAAGGACTTCTATTAGGAAATCAGTCTGCTGCAAATCAGTGTCAGTCATGAAAGAACTAACTTCCCAGAACAAAACCATTGAACAATATATAGACTCTTTTAGGAGCAGGACACAAATTTCCATTGCATCTTATTTAAAACTTTAAACAGGACAGGACCAAACTTGAAATGCAAATTTAGCTTTTGTTTGGGAAGTCCAGAAACCCCATTACACATTGAGAAGAATGGAGTTAGTTCATCAAACCAGATCTAGAATTGCTTGAATTTGATTGGAATGAATCAGTAATCTCTTAGTATAGGCAGGTTTTAAGATATTTTGAATTCTTCACAAAGTACGCATAATGCCCTTTTAAAAAAAAAAAAAAAAAAATCATAACATAACTGCATACGTGTCACAGATACCCATATTGGATTTGTGAGTAACACATTCAAGGACATGCGGAGAGGAATATTCTAGGTAAGCAACGATTAAAGAAAATGCTCCTCTCTCCCAAGAAGTGATCATTTTCAGTGAACATGCTAAATTTCATTGGCAATTACCACCAAGGTGCAAACTTAGATTGGTACGATAGGATTTAATTAAGAATTTCATGGCAGAGACAAAAATAATGGCGTACATGAAGAACTATGACAAACCTTCCAACTAGAGACATTTTTTGATGGAGCAATTACTTCCATTTTCTAGTGATAATGGAAACTGCCATAATGAGGGAACGTGGATACCTATTTCAGTGAAAGTCCCAATTACATGGTTAACCCAACAAGGAAATATAGACTATTTTAAATGCTTAATTTAGAATCTTTGTAATGAATCCTCCATGGTAACCTCACATTCATTACTCATCTTGCCTGCTGGGTAGAAAAATAAAAAGAATGAGAAAAGGAAAAATAAGCTAGTGACCACTGAATCCTAGTTATCCAGCAATAGCTGCCACAATGAACCATGAAAACATACCGACAATACCATAACCAAGCCCTTAATTTACGAGCAGCTGCAACAGCCACTGCCTTGTTTTCGATCCCTACACATTGTAAAGCAACGATTAGATTAAATGGTTAGTAATGAATTTAATGATTTCTTGGAGAAGTATGATGACATCATCTAATTTTACCCTCCTTGAAATCATGGAGAGTTTAACTTGTTTTTATCCTTGTAATGCTTTTCACCATACGAATGAATGGAATATTTATTTACAAAGAGAAGAAAGGAGAAAGGCTGACCTGAGATGCCTGTATTGAGCATCAACAGTGATGATGCCCCCACTGATGCCGACACCAACATGCCCCCCAGTGGAGAATGCTGGTGATGCTGAGGGAAGCAAGATGGATGAGGTTGACTAATTGCTGACTTCTGTACAGCATCAAGCTGTGACTTCTTTGAAGAACTATCTTTGAACTTCATTGCACCTTTTTTTTTTCACCCAGACCATTGACAGATATTGCCTGTGGTGGCTATTTTTGGATCATTTGCATGCTCCAATGTGCATGCCTCGAGTATTTCATTCCCAATTAGCAATACCATGTTCTTGTGGTATATTTGAATTATTTTGTCATGTATATTTGCTCCTTGGATCTTTAGTGACTTAAAATGCAAGTACAGAACTGCATTTTCATGAAAACAGGGAGGCACAGTGACTCTCCCTTTCTCAATTCATATTCACAATGAATTCACACACCCTTTTGTCCACTTGAATACAGCTGTAGCCTGGTTCATTCTGAATTCCCTTAACTTTCATCACGCCCCTCAATGCCCCAACATCCTCCCACCTTTCTGCCAAAGCATATATATTCGATAAAGCTATGTAGTCTTCACTTGTGGGGGTCTTCTTTTCTGATGCATCTGAAGATCCATGTTCTAGCTGCAGAAGTAGCTTCCCCACCTTCTCCCCCAGAACGACATTCCGATGAAGCTTGCAAGCGCTAAGCAGTGTCCTCCACAATATAACATCAGGTTTAAGTGGCATGTGTCTTATAAACTTGTAAGCTTCCTCCAGAAGCCCTGCACGCCCAAGAAGGTCAACAATGCAGCCATAGTGTTGAATGCAAGGTTTGATGCCAAACCTGCTGCTCATGCTGTTGAATAGATGGAGGCCCTCTTCCACAAGCCCTGTATGACAGCATGCAGACAGTAGGCAGGTGAAGGTGGCTGCGTTAGGTACAATGTTATCAACCTCCATTGCATCCAACAGCTCCAGGGCTTCCTTTCCTTGCCCATGAATGGCGAACCCTGTTATCATTGCAGTCCATGTCAAGGCATTCCTCTCTTTCATTCTCTCAAATACTTGTAGAGCACTAGTTAGGCATCCACATTTGGAATACATATCTACAAGGGCAGTGCCAATGAACAAATGTTCCTCGGGGAGGGGAATTGTCTTGTGTATATATCCATGCATGCAGCTTCCTGCAGCCAAGACACCTAAGTGGGAGCAAGCTGAGACCAGCCCAACCATGGTTGTGTCTGTGGGTCGTGACTCCAGCAACATGGCACGAAATAACACCAATGCCTTGCGGGCATAGCCAATGGGTCTTCTTCCCTGGGAAGAATAACCACTTATTATCACATTCCAACTAACGCTGCTTTTGAAAGGAATCTTGTCAAATAATTGGTGGGCGGAATCAATAGCCCTACACCTAGCATAAAAATGGACACAGGTTGTCTGCACCGCAACATCTGATGCAAATATAGTCTTGAGGATTTGAGCATGGATCTGTTTCCCTTCCCAAAGGGCTGAAGAATGTGCGCACGCATTTAGGATGAAGATGAAGGTAAACTTATCTGGGGCTAAAAACATTGCATCTCTTCCCCTGTTGGCATAGAGTAAAATTGCCTCTTTAGGACGAGTATGTCTAATCATAATGTTCCAGATGAATCTTTTCATGCTATGATCCTCAACCTGTCTGTAGAGGAGATGGACATCGTCCAAGGCCAAAACGGTAGAGTAAAACTTGACTAGATTGCTTAGCGGGAGTGCATGGCAGAGACCGTTCACGATCATCTGGGCATGAATCTGTGTAAGTTGCCTAATGCCAGTCCAGTGCCCTTGTCCCCATAGGAGAAGACAAAGGCATCTCGCTCTGGGAAGCAGCGCCATATGCAGATGTTATGGCGTGAAAAATGTGGAGCAAGGCTGACGATGAATGTATAGTCAGGCTGCTAAGTTAGTGTAGCGACATGCAGCAACTGAAGAAGATCCACGCTTACCTTGTAATGAGCAGGCAATCCTACAACTTCTTGCTCATCCGAACCTTTGCTCCAGCCTTGAACATGCTCGCTATCTTTTCAACAGGGTAGATGACCTGCCCAGTGTCCTCCTTTGAACAGCTATGATCAAAGGCTCCTACTCCGACGATAACTCATGCACCGTTGCTCTTGTATTCCCAAATGCACCATTGCCTCAATGCCAGAGACCATCTTGAAGGCTTGCGTTGGCCTCTGCACCTTGTGCCATAGACTACAAGTGCATGCTCACGTAGTTAGATATGAATTCAATTACGAACCCCGCATCTAGACCTCACTCATCCACCCCTACTCCAGGCTTGGGTGCATCGAACAAATGAAGTGACTATACGATAGCAAGACCGGGGTCTGGGAGAGATGTTGAGGCTTGGAATATTGTTATTGCAGGATATACAAAGCTCGGGGACATGCAAGTTGCTTGCTCAAGAAAGCATTGAAATATTTCCTCATGCCACACTTCCTCTTGACTTCATGAAAGGTATCTGCAAAGGCATTCACCATTTAACAATCAAATAGAGTTTTCATCATTATAGTATTTTGCTTGTAACTAAGATGAACATATCATACAAATGAGACACGTAATGTGACAACTCAAGTAATACTAAGGGCCCATTTGGCACGCCTCATAGAGTTATGTGGATAGAGTAAACTCAATATAGTTATTTTATGACGACTATTGTTATAATGACAATGCATATTTAGTGTTTGCCGGTGATAATAACTATCAGAATAAATCTCAAGGATAGCAGCATTTGGTGTTTGGATGCATGAATTGCATGTGTGAATAATGATAAATATGTAAATTGTTGTTAATTTGCTTTTAAAAATAACTAAATAGTGATACTAGGTATTTATTAATAAAAACTTACTAATCTATTTAATAATACAAAGAAGAAAGTGAAAAACTCTTAATTAAACAGTAGAACTGTCAATCATCTAACTGTGTGATCCAAACATGAATTATGGTGTCCACAATTTGGACGGTATCATTTAGCGTAAATGTATGCCCTGTTGGTCGTGGATGAGCTGTAACAATCTACCCAAGATCAACAATAAGTGTCATTACCCTCGCCCAAAGAGGCCGGTTCCTCTACAAGTCCTATAAAAGAGTTATTCTACAAATCACTCACCTGCATTTAAAAAGTTATTCACATTTGTATTTGTAAGTGCTAGGATGTTGAACACACATAGGTTGTCAAATTTCGTAAGGCAAAAGCACTTCAAGATCGGCTTAATGTTTAAGAAAAGATCTAGTTCAAGATCGGCTAATGTTCAAGAAAAGATCAAGCTCAAGATCGGCTTATGTTCAAAAAAAGATCGACACAGCTTCTTAAAGAAATCATCGCGAAATTGTCGCCCAAATTCAAGACAAAGTTCAAGACAAAGTACAAGTCAAAGTGACTCAGATATTTGATATATCCCAAGTGGTATAACCCTAGAAAGACCTTATGACTAGGTGCTTTTAAAAATCTTTATCATGGGTTTTTACATGTGTTTTTGCCTGGAATTCGGCTAGCCTAACTTCTGGTTCGGCAAGCCCAACTTAAAGCCCAAAGCAAATAACAACTTTTGTTGGAAATTCGGCTAGCCCAAGCTTGAAATTCGGTCAGCCCGATAAAGTTCGGGTGAAATTCCAGCAACACCAACTTTTGGAATTCGCGGGAATTCGGCCAACCAAACTTGACCTCGGGCTTGCCGAATTTTGAATAATTCTTATTCTGCACAATCCGAAATCCGTTGAACAAAATCCAATGAATTCGGGCTAGCCGAAGTTCTAACTTATTTACCTATAAATTGAGTCTTTCTCTCATTCTGAATTACACAAAATCATTATCATAATTCTTTTGTAAGAGAGAAAGAAACTCAAGTCCTCGGCAAGCTATTTGTTGATATTTATAATTTATTTTAATAGCTTATTCAATTCTCTTTATTCTCAAATCTTTCAAGTCTTAATCTAAGAGAGTAAACTATACTCCTCTTTGAGATCTAAGAGAATTGAATTATGTAGCATTTGGATTTTTCATAATTAAAATCTATAGAACCCTAGACTCTTTCTGTCTGATTGAACACTGCGCCATCTATATTCAAGAAAGAGGTCTTTCTACTACGAGCTTTTGCTACATCTTCTACAATTGAAGATAAGCATACCTTCTAAAACTTTGTTTAAGTTTTTCTGAGGTATTCTGTGAAAATCTTAGTTGAGGTCTTGTCTGAGATAGCCTATGAAAATCTCAGTTGGGTTTTTATTATGATAGCCCGTGAAAATCACAAAGAACTGTATCAGGTTATTAAGGTGACCTTGTGAAAACCTTTTTATAGTGAAAGCCAAAATTACGAGCGAAGTAATTTTGGGAGTGGAGTGTGTGTGTGGCTATTTTTAAGCACCGAACCACTATAAATCCTTTAGTCATATGGTGAATGCTTTATTATTTTTGGTGATTGGATGTATTTTATTATTTCAGTTTTGTGGTGAATGTTGTAATTCTTTATGTACTTTTGCTAGTTTGAAAATTTGATTTTAAAAACATTCGTGAAATAAAGTTGTCCTACCAAATATTTTAGGTGAAGGTTGTCCTACGAATTATTTGGAATCAAGGTTTCAATACTCAAACAATTGAGATCTTTGTATCATTTACATATTCCGCATTTATTTCGATTAGTTGGCATTGTCCTATTCAGCCCCCCCAGGACATTGTTAGCTCTTTGTTTCAATATTCAAGTGCTCATTCACCTAAGCGAAGCTCGCCATGATGATGAGATTCCACAGAAATCATACCTAATATTTTAAATATCGTTATCGCGTAATGCATCGCACCCTTGGAATACGGATACATATCGGTTATTGCATAGGATATATCAGTTGTATCGCATAATGTATCGTTGTTGTTGGGAAACATGGGAACATTGGGAAATTGGTTGAATTTTTCAATGAAACTTCAGGGATTGTTGAAAAAGACATCAATACACACTTTGAAATCAAAATATTACAAAAACAAATTCCACGTAATGGGGATTTCCCTTATATGGGGTCCTAATATATGTGCTTTCTAATTGAATTGATGCAAATATATTCATATAATTTATAAACATAAGAAATGTATGGAAACACAAGCAATACATTCAAGGCAAAAGAAAATTCACTAGATCAGGTTACATGTTTAATTTTGTGTTTGGATACAAACATTGCAACTGATTGTGAGAAATTGAGAAATTTTGATTTTTCTCAATTTTCTGCAACTTGACCCATCTCTCCTAAATCTCGAAATCGAAGTTCAAAATCCATGATTTTTCATGGAAAATATGAAGAATCATAAATTTCTAACCATTTGACATTGGTTTAATGTGATTTACAATAAAAACATCGATCGAAAATCGAAAATGATCACCGGATCAAATAGGTGGGATATATCAGCACTACCTGTGCATTTCGTATCGCACAGGTGGGATACAAAATATATTGTGCGATATATCGGCTGATATCGTCGATATTTAAAACATTAATTATACCTATCCAATCATCTGGTGAGCCACACAATAGAAAACTATGATAACCACCCAAAACCTCGAAATTCACATGATGGCCCACGTTATGATTGGATTAGCCTGATTTTTGGGCCTTCCAACTTTGCTGGTGTGGCGACCCTGTTGGACAGGTTTGATGTCATGCACACACAGAAAAGACAGGTAGCGTAAGCAAGGCAGCTTATTGTACCTCTATAGCAATGTAGGATCTAACATGTCCCTGATTCATTGGGGCACACTTACTGAGATGGTACTGTGATTTAAACATCCATATTCTCATTACATTCATGAATAAGCTATTTTTTCCATAACCATGATTGATTGATTATCATAATCATTTATTTTTAGTGTGGAATATACGCTGTTGAAAATTCTTTTCACTGTTCTAGTCTAGACTATACAGATAGTGATGGCCAAAATCATCAACCCAAAATAGGTATCCTATTATGGCCCATATTGTAGAGTCCCCAATATGGACAATGCTGATCATTGGAAAACTCAACATGCGGGCCTTGGTGGGCAGCAACAGAAGCTGTGAACCAAATAGGCAAAATGAACTCAACGAGTAAGGATTTCCCCTTCTTCTCCAAGGAGGGATCCTCTGTTACGTCTATGGAATGAGTCGATTCCCAAGCACAAGGGAATGAGTCAATTCTACAATACTTGTCCGTTAGGTATCTTATTGTGGCCCCAATGTATAGAGTCAACAATATAGACAGTAATTATCATTGGAAAACTGAATATGTGGGCCTTGGTGGGTGGCAACACCATTAAAAACAATGTATGACCACCTAAAACCTCCAAATTCAAAGTTATGGCCCACAAGATGGTTGGATTGGTCTGATTGTTCAGCATCCCACTTAATAGTTGGATGGTCCAATCCTTTTAAAAAAAAAGGTTGGTAGGCCCTTCCAGACAGGTCAGATGCCACGCATACAAAATGTTGGGCCCCACCTGCGATGTCGATATAATAAGCTTAATGTACAAGCGCTGTAGAGGATCCCCTCGTCTTCCCTTATCAAAATAGCTGGTCTCCGAGTTTTTCTTGGAACCCCAGCTATGTGTATAACATGGAGTTTTCTCTTATAGAAGGCGCAAAAATAGAGATATTTCAATAGTTCGCTATTAGCATAGTCTGTCAAGGCACCGAACAGAAAATAGTCTCACCTGATAGTGCTATTTCTATGCAAATAAGGCTATGATGCGCGCCATGCGGGACCTATTATTGGCCAAAAATGCAATGATTAGTACCGATATTGATATTATAAATTATAATATTTCCATGAAGCTGAAAACCAAACGAAGCCCATCAATATATTGCCCACCCAATATCTATTTTCCTTCCAAAAATCACAAATCTTGTAAAGAGAAAGCAGTCTAAGAACTAACTGCCCTTACAAAAGCTACAACAACACTGTAAGCCTATCAATCACAACACAAACACTGTATTTGGCCACAAAAAAAAAAAAAAAAAAAATCTGAATCAAACCCAAAAATGAGAATCAAAGGATCAAGAGGACAGAGCAACAATGTCATTTTGGATGCCCATCAGTATTTAGCCATCCACACACCCAAAAGCCATTTCCTGTCTGAAAAACTAAAAGCCAAAAATAACGAGATCCAATAACTAACCCATTTTACACAAACTAAATTGCATGTTGAAATCGCCATCAAATTCCAACTCAATTTTCACAACCAAAACGCAGTGTTCTTCCAAAAAACACAACTTATTATTTTATTTTTTTTGAAAGATTCCATAAAACAAAATATCACCTCCAAACAACCAAAAACACGAACAAAGACTCGACAGATCAAAAATCAACTAGATAAAATGCTGAAGACCCATCAAATCCCAACAGAATGTTCACCACCAAATCAGTGTTCTTCCATCAACACAAAATTCCACCTCCAAATTGAACCCAAAACCCAGAAAGAGATACCCAACAGGTCAAATGAATAGAAGTGACAGAGACAGAGAGAGAAATTAACATCTAAACATAACAATGGAAACCTTGAAACCTGACAGAACCCATGAATATATCAACAGATTCAACACACAAAACCCCATTTTCCCTCTGAAAACTCCAAACCCACAATAGCAAAATCCAAGAACTTACGCATCCTTATAGAAACTACATTAAAGACAAGAACCCATCAAATCCCGACTCAATTTTTCATAGCCAGATCTGCATATTCTTCAACAAAAACAAAAATGAAAAAACCACCCCCAATCGAACCTAGAACGAGAATTAAATACCAAAAGGATAAAAATACAAAGAGAGGGGAGTAATCATTGAAATCTTCATGGAACAAAGGAAATCCTGAAAACCCAACAGAACTCATCAATATCTACAAAGCTTGTCGTGCGGCCCCCATGTCGCCTCATGTTCACTTTCCAAACCCTAATTGGATATGCAGAGGAGAGAAACCAGTGATGTTGATGAAAAGATCATTTATTGCTCCACTGCCCTCTCATATCGCACATCCTGCTGGATTTTTTTCAGAGATTCAATGTTAGTGGTTGCCTTCCTAATACCGTCTCCTCCTTACTTCCATATTGGCATGGGGTCAAACTGGGGAAATCAAAATCGAGTATATGGAGAATGGCGATTATCGCGATTTGGTGGGCTGTTTGGATGGAAAGGAATGACCGATGTTTTAACAATGTTCACGCTTCAGCTCAACTTGTTGGGTCTCGGGCCAAAAACCTCCTTATTGAATGGGCTGTGTCTGTTTCGAATCTTAAGGACTGTAATTTTCTTTTCTTAGGCCTGCAATCTGGTTTCTGCCATCTCAGCAGCGCCTTTTCTTTTTCTAATGAATCGTTGCTTTTGAAAAAAAAAAAAGTTTCATTAGGCATAAGTAGGATAGTTATAATAAAGAGGGGAATATATCTTCACCTATGAGAGAAGTTTTGCAATTCTATTCATCATTATTCTTTATTGAATTCACTTAAACTATCAAAATATTGTTTGCCTATCAATGAAGAAGAACGGACCTTAAATATTAGCTTACATCAAGCTTTTGTTGAGGAGGATTACTGCCCATCTTTGAAATTTCCGTTCTATTAATAAATCCATTTTTTTTTTTACCGAAAAGAAAAGAGAATGAAGAAATATCTTGGTAGCTGGTCAGCCCTAAAAAAAGATAAAGATTGCTCTAAATCTAGGGCTGGCAATGGGCCAGACAAAATTAATATTCTGAATAGGCCTGGCCCAGTAAATGGTGTGTCTACATGAGCAAGCGATTGTCTAAATCCAGTGGAGAAAGAGAGCAGGTTGCCTCACTGCTCTCTACAACCATAATACCCAATCATTTAGACCTGTCTGCTAGCTAACTAAACTTAAGGTTATGAAAAGGGGCAATAAAATCAAAATAAGGAATTAGAAAACAAAATATATCCTCTGCTAGCCAGTCAGTCAAGTTAGAATCAAACTTATGAGACTTAAGGCACATTTGGATGCACCCTCCGAAGGGGCATTTGAGGCAGAAACTCCATTTTGATCCAAACAGCAATTTTATGTTCTGCATTTATATGCACTTTGCAAATTCTCATCTCATCTCCCGCTCAACAAAATAGGTGCTAAAACACCAACTCGGCAAAAGCAATCCCAAGCCGACTGAAAAAGCAGGCCTGAAACCCCCCTTTCACATAATGCATTTAAAAAGCCCCTTAAGGAATAAAGAGAAAGATATAAAAGAAATTTAATGAGAGAAAAATAAATGTCTGTCGGACGCGTTCGTTATGTGGACAACCATCCAATGACTATTTATCTAAGTTTGGGTCAGACAAAGGTCAGCTTTCTCCCTAGCCAGCTTGCATGTATCCAACCAGTAATTTTGTTTGCAAGCAAGCTTATATCAGCGTAGAAGTTCGTAGAAATGATGGAAGTCAAAAGGAGGGAAAGAAAATCAAATGAAAATAACTAAAGAAACGGTCACATGTCACCTACCTCAATAGTCAGATAGAAGAAAACTTTCTGCCATTTACCTTTTATCTACCAAACTTGGGTACAGAGTTCGCATATTTTAGAAAGGACTGATGGATGAGCAGGCAGGTAACATGAAAAGGTCAATCAAGGACCTCTTTCCAATCCCTATGGTCTAACATGCTTGCCGCTTGGAAGGTAGCTGTGGGTCTTCAATTCCCATCTCAACAACTCCAACATCTCTTCCAATCGAATATCCCAAACATCAGCCACCAAGAATCTGTGGATGTTGCCTTCCACTTCGATCCAGCTGCAGCCGGGTGGCTTCCTCATCCCACATTTCCTCATAAGGGCCCTCACCTTCGCAACATCCTCCCACCTCCTAGTCTTTGCATACATATTGGAAAGCAGCACATAGTTCCCTGCATTCTCTGGTTCCAACTCCAGTAGATGCCAAGCTGCTTTCTCTCCCAACTTACTGTTTGAGTGGATTCTACATGCATTCAGCAGGGCCCCCCAAACACCTGCATGCGGTTGGACTGGAGGCACCATTGTTGTGATGATTCTGTATGCTTCCTCTATGCGCCCAGAACGTCCAAGCAGGTCAACCATGCACATGTAGTGATCTGCAGTTGGAGGGATCAAGTACTCGTTTCTCATGGACTCAAAATAGTGGCAACCCTCATCCACCAGACCCGCATGGCTACAGGCAGATAAGATGCCAATGAAGCAAATACTATCAGGTTTTAACCCCTCTTCTTGAAGTTGACGAAAGATCCGGAGGGCCTCCTTTCCGCGCCCATGGACACCAAACCCCTCTATCATGGAGCTATAGCAAATCACGTCTTTGTCCTTCCAACTCTGAAACAACTCGTAGGCCCTGTCAGGGTCCCCACATTTGGCATGCATGTCTATGAGAGCTGTCACAGTGTGTACATTCAACAGACCACGGCCGCGGCTATTGATGTAATCTTCGATCCATCGAGCCAGCTCAGCAGAACCCAATTGAGCGCATGCAGAAACTATGGTGGCCATAGTGGTTCGATTCGGTTGCATTTTGCTTCCTACAGTTGTCTTTAGCATCAAATGGAAGAGATGTAGAGCCTCACTAAAAAGGCCTGCCTGGGAGTAGGCAGTGATCATAGCATTCCATGAGGCCACATCCCTTACTGTCATCTTATCAAACATCATGCGTGCAGCTAATATATCTCCGCACTTGGCATAGCCTGCAATCATGGCAGTGCATACAACAGCATCTCTATCTCCCGGAGGCAAGAGGGTGTCGACAAGCTGATATGCGCAGTCCATCTGACCGGAATTGGCATAGCCAGTAATCATCTCCACCCACGTGAACACATTTTTCTCAGGCATCTGGTCAAATATGGAGCGAGCAGCTTGCATGTCCCCAAGCTTTGTATATCCTGCAATCACAGTATTCCAAGCCTGAACATCTCTCCCAAGCCCACTCATTTTATCGAACAATTGCTTCATTTGTTCGATGCACCCACACTTGGAGTAAAAGTGGATGAGTGTGGTTTGGACACGGGGTTCAGAATAGAATCCATATTTGACAACGTGAGTGTGCACTTGTAGCCCATGGTGCAAAGCAGAGAGGCCAGCACAGGCCTTTAAAACGGATGACAAGGTGAAGTTGAGAGGCCGGTCTCCGGCATTGAGGCAACGGTGCATTTGGGAATACAAGAGCAGGGCTTGTTTGAGTAATGAATCATTAGAGGAGGAAGAGTAGCCCCTAATCATAGCTGTCCAAAGGAAGACACTAGGAGGGCCATCGACCCTGTTGAAAAGACAACGAGCGTGCTCAATGCTGCCAAAATCTGCCAAGGTTCGGATGAGCTTGGTGAGCAAGAAGTTGTTGTGGGATTGCCCACTCGTCACAAGGTGAGCATGAATCTGCTTCGGTTGTTGCAGGTCCCTACACAAACTCAACAACCCGACTATGCGTTCCTCGTCAACCCTATTCCACCTTTTCCATGCCATAATGTCTGAATATGGCATTGCTTCCCAAAGTGAGATGCTACCGTCTTCTTCTACAGTGACGGGGACACTCGATGGGCATTGAGTAGCTTAAACAGATTCATGCCTAGATGATCGTGAGCGGTCTCTGTTGTGCGCTCCCGCTAAACAATCTAGTTGGGGTTTACCCTACCATTTTGGCCCTAGATTATGTCCATTGCCTCTATAGGCAATTAATAGAACAAATGAAGCGACTGTTCAATAGAATAACAGGGCTTGAAAGAGATGTTAATGCTTGGAACACTGTCATTGCTAGAAATACAAAGCTTGGGACATGCAAGCTGATCACTTAGGTAAACATTTACCACTTTCCTTGTTGTTGCACTTCCTCTGACTTCATGAAAGATATCTACAAAGCAATTCACTAGTTAGCAATCAAACCAGATTTTTTTTAATCATTGTAGTATTTTTGCAACTAAGACGAATGTATCATATAGATGAGAAATTCAATGTGACAACTCAAGTAATACTAATATTGGCCAACAATGCAATGACTAGTACTGAAATCAATATTATAATATTATAATTGTAAAGTAAGAATATATTTCCACAAAACAAAACCATCACTATCTACCCACCCAAACCCTAATTTCCCTCATGAAAATCACAAATCTAAAAAGAGAGGTGTAGAAGAACTAACTGCCCTTACAAAAGCTCCAACAACAGATAAGCCCATCAAATCCAAAACTCAATTTCAAATAGCAATCACTGTAATCGGCCATTAAAAAAGAAAGCATTTCTGAATCAAACTCAAAAACATGAATTAAAGAACCGACGGATTAAAGTAATAGGCAGTGGAATGGAGGGGGAGAGAAAAAGAGAATGTCATTACGGACAGCCATCAACATCTAGTTATCCACACACCTAAAAGCCATTTCCTATCTGAAAAACTACAGACCCAAAAGAACAAAAATCTAATAATAAACTACATAAACTAAATTGCACTTTGAAACCCCATCAAATTCCAAGTAAATTTTCACAACCAAATCACATTACTCATCCCCTCCTCCCACCCACCCCCCTCTTTAAAAAAAAAAAAGAAAAGAAAACCACCTCCAAACCAAACCCAAACAAGAACAAATACTCAACAGATCGAATACCAACTAATGGGTCATTTTGATGGTTGTAAAATTTTAAATTGTAAACAGTTTACACCTTAAAAGAGTTTCAAATGTAAGTTGTTTATATGCTATTTTGTTTGGCTTTTAAGTGGTAAAGTGTTTACAGGTAAACATATTGTATTTGGCTAAGGTGTTTACAATGTCTAAATAAGGTATTCACACCACATAGAGCCTAGGGGGTAAATCGCACCAAAAATCTGCAATTCACACAAGAGGGGCTTGATTTTTTTGAGGCCCTAAGAGAGCATCACGGTATATGTTGGACGGATTGGGTGTCCTACACCCATCATAGTGGGCCCACAAACAATCTAGAAGGTTTTTAATGCTCAACATCCATCCCAAATGTTCCCCGTTGTGTGGCCCATCTGATGATCAATCAAGCTATTTATTCTGGGCCATAGGAAAGCATCAATAGATGCACATGATGGACAGAATGGATGTACCATAAACATCATGGTGGGCCCCACACAACATGGGTGTGCATCAACCATCGAGTTCTGTTATCCATGATGTATTTCAGGTAGAAAAGGTTGCCCACTGGTTAGACGAACTGATAGAGAGTGCAGTGTGTGTGAGTGATCCAGGGTTCAATATTTGGTAATGTTACCTTTCAAAAAATAAAAAGTTTCCGGTTGTAAAGACGTTATCTTATTTTTTTCATTTTTCCATCCAAAGACCTGCCTATAAAGTGCTTACTTTTAAACCCTTTATAACTAAGGTTTTTACAGGCATCCAAACAACTCCTAAACCAAGTGTTGTAGACCCATCAAAACCCAACACAATTTTCCACCACCAAATCAGTGTTCTTCCACAAATAATGAAGTAGCAACTCCGAATCGAACCAGAAACCAAGAATGAAATACCCAACAGATTAAATGAATACGAATGACAGATTTAGGGCCTGTTTGGATGCCTGTAACATTTTAAAAATATAACAAAGTTCCAGGTGAGATTGTTACAGTTGGTGTTTGGGGCAGGAAAGTCAAAGGTAACTTTCTCTCAACCTGTGAGAGGCGAAAATGATACAGGCACTTGAGTCGTTTTTCAAGTTATACAGGTAACGGTTGGAAGTTTTGAAATCAAAATTTCTGGAAAGAATCGCAGATTGCATTGAAGAGGCCTACCTACATTCAAAATTTCTGGAAAGAATCGCAGCTTTCCTCTCCACTGTCTCCATCTCCCGCTCTCAGCCTCCGTATCTCTCTCCCAGTCTCCTTCTCCCTCTCCCAGTCTCCTTCTCCCTCTCCCATCGAACTTCAGCAAGGTTGGAAAACACCTTTTCTTCTTTTTTTCGTTTGTTTTCCTTTCTTCTGTTTTGTTTTTTTTTTTTCCGTCGGGGTTGACGAACGCAGTTTGGAAAGGAGGCAAAGGAGGCGTGGGTAATGGAAGCGGATTGGCTGGTGTACCACACACCAGCTATATAGCTGCTGTAGGTACGTGTCGTGCGAAGACGAGCACTGACGCTCCTCGAGCTCCGAGTTGTACGAACGGTTCAAAGGAGAACAAAGTATTATGGCCCCAGAGTGACGTATATATTATATCTACACCGTCGATCTATTTTTAGCATTACGCAAAAAACGAATCATATCCAAAGATCATCTAGACCACGCAATAAATAACAGATGAAATCATGATTTTCACCGTTAAAACTTTTGTAGGGCCCACCGTAACGTTTATTTTCCATCGAATCTATTCATAAGGTCACAGCGACCTGAATGAAGAGGAGAAACAAATTTCATATTGATCCAAGACTTCTTGAAACCCTTATATCTGTCTTATTTTTTTTTCTCAAGCCTTAAAACGAGCTCACCAAATGAATGGACGGTTTGGATATAACACATACCTCGTGATCAGACACTTGCTGATGTCAATACAGCAGCTATATAGCTGGTGTGAAGTACCCCAGCCAATCCGCTTCCGTAATGGCCGATGGCCTGTGGGGCCACCATTTTGTATTTGTCTTATCCATGCCGTTCTAGTTGGTGTGAAGTACACCAGCCAATCCGCTTCCGTAATGGCCGATGGTCTGTGGGGCCACCATTTTGTATTTGTCTTATCCATGCCGTTCATCCATTCCTTTGGATGGTTCTAGGATTGATTCCAAAAATGAGGCCCACTGTAATGTTTGTTTCACATCCAACCTGTTGATTAGGTAGAAAGACCTGGATGAAGGGAACAAAACAAATATCAGTTTGAAACATTGGTGGCCCACCAAAAGTATTTAATGGTGGGCGTTCAATCAACATTGCTTCCAGTAATCTAGTCCACTAGAGATTTTAATGTATCTTATTTTTCGGCCCATGACTTAAAATGATTTGAAATAATGAATAGATGGTGTGGATGAAACAAATACATCATAGTGGAGCCCACATAACTAGGGTTGTACATGAACCGGCTAGCCCGGTTAACTCACTCGACTCGGCCCTAAAAAGCTCGACTCGGCCTGACCTGGAACTGAGTTTGGGTCGGGACGGGCCATTTTCTTTAGCCCGAAACTGAATTCAGGCCGAGTTTGGATAGGTCCCAGTTCGGCCCGACTCGGCCCAAAACTCGACTCGACCTGGCCTGACTCGGTCAAGTGGTGTGTGTGTGTGTGTGTGAGATTCAAAATCCTACCCATCCCTTACCCCTTTACCCTTTTGGGATAGTTCACCGCTCATTTTTGAAGTGACAGTGACTCATCCACCTCACAAACGTATAACTTGAACGGCCTATATTCATCCAAATACAAAGAGAAATTATAATGTCCTGACTAGTTAGATTTTTTGTGGAGTCTATAGTTCAACTATTTAAACCATTGATTGAAGGACTTGTAATGGGACGCGGATTACCTGCCAAAGCCCTTTTCATGAACTTGCTATAAGGTCCGAAACTGGCCCGAACTCGGCCCGAACTCGCTCGATTGTTGACCGGGCCGAGTTCGGGCTAGACATGTTGGCCCGGTGACCGAGCCAGGCCGAGTTCGAGCTGGGTTTGGCTGGTGATCGGGCCGGGCCGAGTTGAGCCCAGTTCGACTCGGATCAACTCATGTACACCCCTACACATAACACTTATGCAGCCCACAGACAATAGTCCCCTAAAAGTGACTATTACTGATGGTGCTAATTTATGTGTTATATCCCTACCGTCCATCCATTTCCGATTATTATTAGGGGGAATATCCAACTCTCGTGTGAACCACACCACATGAAAAGGTGGTGACATAATGTAAAGAATTTATATCCTTGTCTTTCCAACATTGTTCATTATGTACAAGTGAAGCTTGTTGGTCAGTGCAACTTATCCCCCAGTAGGTCTCAAATCTATTTTAACATATATGGTTTTTTAAACACTCCTAATTTCCATTTACATTGGGATTCCTACACGTCCTCTGCTATTTTGAAATTGAGTGCACATTGCGTTGTTAATATATCTAGTTTGAAACTATCCCAACTTCCATCTGTGTTGGGATTCCCACATGTCCTTGGGGTGGTGGGAAATTGATATTGTGTAAGACCTGTGTCCTAGTCTGTACCGTTCCGTTGGCTTCCGCGATTCTTCCGGTCAAATTTCGTCAACCTTCGCACCGTATTCGACGTTTGCGCGCGATCCTAAGCCAGGTCCCGCACACCGACGTCTGCTCGACCCGAAACTTGTATCATAGCGACCGCATCGTCGCCGCGGTTCCAGCGCCGTGACTTGCGCACCGAACCGATACCCAGGCAAGAAGATGTCGATCTTCGTTTATTCCGAAGAAACACCGCGCGTTGTAGATTTCGAGGGAATCTCTACAATTAGTCCCATCAATCAACCATAAATGCATCCCATACCTCAAGTACTACAACCCATTCCCTCATTTTTTAAAAGCCCACCCTCTTTCCACCTCACCACTCCTCTTTTTCTAAATTTCAACCTCAACCATACCACTTGTACAAATTTTCAACCCAACCCATCACCCATCACACCTCACCCATCCATATCATCCCTCTCTCTCTCTCATTTCTCAAATCTCCCAAGCCTCACACGTCCAAGCTTCCCTCTCCCTCCCAAGTGTGGTCCACCCTCTCATCTCTCATCCATACCATTAATCTCCCATCATCCACCGTCCAAGGCAAAGGCAAGGAGCATTTAAAGCCAAGGGAGCAAGGAGGAGGCTTAAAGGTGGGTGATCCACCGTTGAAATCTTGATCTTTAGGGCCCACTTGTTGTGGGACCCATTTTGATGTATGTGTTGTATCAATGGAGGGCCCATAGTGGCGGGGTCCCTCCTCTCTATCTCACCGTATATTTCTCTCTCTCTCGTTGTGATGGTGTGGATCCCACCAATATGTGTTACATCTACCCCGTCCATCTACATCAGACGGTGTGGCCCACTCTATTACAGGTGATGATCCACACCATCCACTGTTTGGATGGGCCTAATGCATCTTTATATATATTTATGTATATATATATGTGTGTGTTATATTTTATGTAATATATATATAATATATATAATATAATATGTAGTTTTATATATATATAATATAAGATATATATTATATGTATATGCATATATATTGGTGGGCCACGTCCACGTGGGACCCACCACAATGATGTGATTATGTAAGTCGTCCAGCGTCCCTGGACGCTGGACGTTGGTAACGGTGAAGGGTTAACTGGCATGGGTATGTACTTAAAAAAAAAGAAGAGAGAAATAAGTGGTGGGCCTCTCATGCAAGCCCCACCCTGATATATAAGTCAAATCCAAGCCGTCCATCCTCTCCTCAGATCATTTTAGGCGTTGAGCCGAAAAATGATCTCAATCTAAGCTTATGGTGGGCCATAGCATAGCGAACAAGTTTTCTACCATTGAAATACATCCCGATGCTGCTGTACATCAGAAAACTATTCAATATTGGTCTCGATAGATTTGTATCGAGCCACAGGGGCCAATGAATGGTGTGGATCTTGTTGATGTGGGCCCCGCCTGTGGAAAACCACAGAAAAATGATATTCTGACAGTAGGCGCTGGCAGCGCTTGCGCTGGACCGCCTGACGGACGGACGGGCTGGGGCTCACAACCCCAGCTGTGGGCCCCACTTTGATGCATTTGGACCATCAAAACCGTGCATTTGATGGGTCCTCACGGACCAACCGTCCATCCCAAAAATCTGCCTTATACAGAACTCATGTGGGCCATACCATTTAAAATCATGTGAAGACACGCCAAAACATATAAAATTACTTGGTGGGGCCTACCTGAGTTTTGGATGTTGCTGAAATTCGATCTGGACCGTCAGTTAGGTGGGACACATATAATGGGTGGGCTGGATTTGTGAACCACATTTCGGTGGGCCCCACGTCCACCCCCATCCAGGTGGCCTTATAAATAGGTTGGACGTCAAATAAACGTCACGGTGGGCTCCCTGCCCACGTGACCTGATCAACAGGTTAGATGAAAATAAATATTACGGTGGGCCCCTCCCTGACCGCCTGGCCCTCTGAACGGGTTGGGTGGAAATAAACATTTCCAGTGGGCCCCAGTCCAGTGGGCCCTACCCCAGGTCCAAGTGACCCTTTGAAAGGGTGGTGTGGCAAATAAATATTACAGTGGGCCCTACCTGGTCCAAGTGACCTTATGAATGATTAGATGGCAATTAAACCTTACATTGGGCTCAGGTTGGGTGCAAAATAAACATTATGGGAGGCCCCACTTGAGACCCACTTAAGTATATATTGTGATCCACACCCTCCATTAGTGTGGGTCCTACTGTGATGCATATGTTTTATCCAATCGTCCAATCATTTTGGAAAATATTTTAGGGCCGTGTGATAAGGCCCATCTTGGTGTGTTTGTGGCCGGTCTGTTGAGGCCCACCTTGATGTATTGGTGGTCCTTGTTGAGGCCCACCTTGATTTGTATAAGGCCCATATTATGAGGCCCATTGTGATGTATGCAAAGCCCATGTGACCAGACCCATCTTGATGCATTTGTGGCCCGTCATTGAGGCCCACCTTGATATGTATATACAAGACCCATGTATGAGGCCCATTTGATGTACTGGAGGCCCACGGGTCAAGGCCCAATAGGACGTACATAAGGCCCAATGTAGTGTAATTCCACCATGGTATGTGTGTTGATTTTGTAACGGCCCACGCCTAAGGAGCAATGCTGGTTTGATGTCCACATTGAATGGGTAATGTTGGTTAAATGTCAGCATTATAACTCTCCCTAAGGCCCACTGATAGGCCCATACTTGTGGTAAGTAGGCCGTCTAGGCCCATCTCCGTTATGCACAGAGCCCATCTCTTTATATATGTTTAGTATGAATCTATGATTCATGATCATTCGCATCATATGTATGCCTGATGTGAGGAGTGACGATCATAGCATATGCCTTCGGGCGGACTATTTATGGGCTCCCTGATAGGCGGAGTTGCCTCATACAAGTGCATAGTACACACAGGACTGCCTGCATGACTGATAGTGTGATTCATCCACTTGCATTTGTGTGATTGTAGTTACTGTATGCCCTAGCCACATCAGGGCCATAGCCTCCACAGACACATTGTGGATGGCAGGATTGGATACCGAAAATATTTGGTTAGCATACGGGCGCCATAGATGTCCCTGGGTGAAAATCTCTAAACCCGATAGTATCAGAGGATGACTCCAACGTCGAGACCGAGTGGATATATGAGCGCATAAGGGCCGAATACCAGGAGGCCGCGTCTCCCACAGTGTCGTGGTCGGTTGGAAAGGAGTGTGGCCTTACTCGCCTGAGGGTAGGGGGCAATACTAGGCTGAGTTTGACCAGCTCGCGAATGGATCCGCTATCGACGTGCCGGATAGGTATTGGCAGACTATTGGCCAGGCGGATAGTGAGGTTTCTTACGCTCACTTGGACTGTGCGGATAGGAGAACGACAGTGCCATTTGGAGTGTATTGAACCCCGGTGATTATCCAGAATGAGAACTGAACTGATATATGATGAGGTTTGGCATGCTTGAGTTGCATCTCGTATCGCGTGGCTGTGTTATGGCCGATAGGATTCATATCTTGCACTGCATAGCCTTGGTACGGCTGATTGCATTCATGTGCTCATCACCATGATTCCGCATTACTCTGACCTTGCATTTTGAGCACGCTTATATTGTGCACATACTTACACCACCCTTTAAGCTTTCTATAAGCTTATACACGATTGATGCGTGCAGGTGACGCCAAGACGCAGTCGCAGTCATAGTCTCGCCGTAGTTGGAGCGTGCAGACAAGCTTTGGAGTTTTTATCTTTTGCACTATCTTGTATTTTTCCCCTTTCAGACCCATTGTACTCAAAAGTTTTTTTTATCATAGTGGATTTTGTGGTGGTGTTCTTGTGGTTATTGTTTGTGGGTTATGCTTTTGGTTATGATCATTATGAATCAGACTGATGATTATAAATCCTCATTGTAGTATCCCAGAATCGGAACTTAGTGAATGGGTGCCGGGAGCCGAGAATGGGGTTCTACGGAGGCTGTCGGCGCGAATTTGGCTGTCGGAAATTTTGTGAGCCCGGTTTCCGAGTTCGGGGCGTGACATATTGGGACTTATGCTACGGAATCACACAGATCCAAATCTAGGATAGCAATCCAAGAGCACAAAGCAAACACAAGAGAACATACAGATTTAGCATGGAAAACCCCTTTGGGAAAAAAAACACAGTACAAAGCAACAGATCTCCACTACGAAAATAGAAATTACAAAGAGAGAGGAATTACCCAATTCGAACAACCTCGAATCTCACCCTTGTTACACCCTTTAGAAACCCTAAAACCCTTTAAAGAACCTTTGGAACCCCTTTAAAGAAGTTTTAGCATTACTTAGAAAGACCTTAGAGAACCTTATTTTTAGTCTATGAAACTCCACTTACGCACCTCTCTGAAACCGCCTCAAATTTACGCAGTCCGCGGAGAATCCGCACAATATCTGCATAACCCTCGACTAGTTGAAGGAGGGCTTCAACTGGTCGAAGGACCCCTTCGACTGGTCGAGCTTGACCCTCAACTGGTCGAGCAACCCAGATATCAAAAAACTTTACTCGATGGACTTCGAGTCGAGCGGGCCTTGACTAGTTAAGCAGCCCCCTCGATCGGTCGAGCAACCCAAGATTTAAGACTTCAGACAACAATCTCCATCATGTCTTTAATCTTCAACTGTGTAGCTTCTTAATCTCTTTTCTTATCTCTACATTGCATCATAGCTTCTCATGCACACTACGTCCTCCTTTTACGCCATCGCCAAGCCTAGAGAAGTTGCACAAAACTTGAACTTCTCTATATGAACAATCTAGGTGAGCATGTCTGCCAGATCTAAATCCACATGCCCAACTACCTTTGCTCCTGTCTTCTCAAAAGTAAAGACGTAGTCTCCTTACCATATCACTGCTTCCCAATATTGCTTGCCGGGGTATTTGCTCACAACACCGATAACCTGTGAAATAACCAGTCCAATACTGACCATGGCATACACTGCCAACCGCATTCGAATAAGGCTCATTTGATATATCATGCTTTTCCTCATCTATTTTAGGACATGTCTTGAGGAAAACTTGAGGAGAGACACGTAGGGAACGCTCTCTGGCTTTGCCTGGTCCATCACATACTTGATCAATACCTACCCAAGGTATTCTACCTGAAATAACCAAAACCTACTCCTCTTTCAATCTCAATGCCAAGAACCATCCTTGTAGCCCCCCGATCCTTCATCCTAAATGTCTCATTTAACCGAGTCTTCAGTATATTGATTTCAGATATGTCATAATTGGCTATCTACATGTCATCATCATACAATTCTTGACTCACCATGAAGGAATCAAAACTACTGCCTAGGCGATAGGTCGTGTAACGACCTTTTGCAAACTTTTCTTCTTAGCCCCTTTAAACTTCGAACTGTTCTGGTTGCTTCATGTAGATCTTCTCTTCTAATTTCCCGTACAAAAGTGCAGACTCCACATCCATCCTTTCAACTCAAGATCGCATTGGCCAATTAACGCCAACCACGGATCTAATAGACACCTGTTATACCGTTAGCGCAAATATCTCTGAGAAGTCGATCCCTTCTGTAAGACCCGTATCCTAGCCCGTACCGTTCCATAGGCCTTCGCGGTCCTCCCGGTTGAATTTCGATGACCCGCGATCTGTTAACGGTGTTTGCGTGCGATCCTAAGTCGTCTCCTGTATATCAAAGTCGGCTCGACTTGAAACTTATACCCTTGCAACCACGCCGTTGCTGCGGTTCCGACGCCTTATCTCTCGCGCCGAGGCGATACCCGGGCTAGGAGATGTGGGCCCGCATTCAGTTCGAGAAAAACGCCGCGCATTGCAATCCCAAGAGAATGTCCCATCAATCACATCAAATGTTAAGTACTCCATCCCATCATGTCAAGTACAACACCCATCCCCAAGCAACTCCTAAAGTCAACTCTCTCTCTCTCTCTCCACCCATTAAGTACACATCCATCACTCACCATCCCTCTCTCCCATCACTTCTCTCTCATTACTCCCCCCCCTCTCTCTCCATTTTCAAGCAACCCCAAGGAGAGGAGAAAACTCCAACATCTAAGCTCCATGAGAGAGTTTTGTGTGGCCCACTTCCTACCTCCCATCTCCACCATCCAAAAAACATCTCGACCATTGAAATCATTCCCTTGGAGCTCTAGAGGCTATACACGGAAGAAGGAAGAGGAGATCAAAGGTGGGTGATTTTTTGTGTGATTTTGAAGATTAGAGTGCCCACATATGGTGGGACCCATCTTGATGTATGCATTGTTTAAAGAGGGGCCCATAGTGGCAGGGTCCCTCCGCTACTCACATCTCTCTCTCTCTCTCTCTCTCTCTCTCTCTCTTCCTTTTGATGTGTGGCCCACCTTGATGAATGCATTTTATCCACGCCGCTGTCCATCCGGGGGCCCACCTTGCTGCCCATTTTTGGGTGGGCCTGACCGTGACGTATGCTCCAGATCCACACCATCCAGATTTTTGGACGGTGGGCTGATCATGAGGTGTGTGTTATATCCTAACCGTCCAACCTTCCGACGGTGGACCACACCAAGATGTATATGTTTTATCAACACCGTCCATCCAGACGGTGGATTCCACGCAGCTCAAGGTTGCTGGATTTAATCCAGCAGATGCTGGTGGGGGAAACCGTGATGTATTTGTATATCCCAACCGTCCATTTGTCATGGACGTGCCACATGTGTGGATGGGACCCACCTTGATGTATATGTTACGTCCAAACCATCCTTCCAACCGATGGGGACCACCTTAATCTATGTGTTTTACGTCCAGGCTGTCCAGGGCCTGAACGGTGGAGGTCTTTTGTAAAAAAAATAATATAAAATAATAATAATAATAATAATAATAAAATATTACAGTGGGCCCTGCGTGTGGACCCACCTGACGTATTTGTTTTATCCAGGCTGTCCGTTCAGCGTGCCTGGACTAGACGCTGGACAACCTTCAATATATATATATATATAATATTCATATAGATATATTGCCGTGGGCCCCATGTGGTAATCATCCACCGTTGAAGTGGATTGGCTGGGTACCTCACACCAGCTAGGTGGTTGGTGTTTGACATCACAAGCTTTGTGGCCCACCATGATGCAGAGTTGTATTTGCACCATCTGTGCAGTGGGCCACTATGATGTATTTGAACATCCATGCTGTCCGTCCGTTTTGGATGAGGACGCCACCATGATATATATGTTTTAAATCCATACCATCCTGATGGCTGGACGAAGGGGCCCACCTTGATGAATATGTTGTATATCCACGCTGTCTATCGGGTGGACCACACTGCAAAAATCAGTGGGGATTGATAGGCTATCATTGAAACCCATTTTTGGGATCACAGAAGCTTTGGATCATCATGAAATTTGTTTTTCCTCCTAATTCAGGTCCATGTGACCTTATGAACTGATTGGATGGAAAATAAACGTCATGGTGGGCCCGATGAATTGTTAATAGTAAAAATCATTATCTCCACCGTTATTTGTGGCATGTTCCAGATGATCTTTCGATGGGATTTGTTTTTAAAATGCTCTAAAATGACCTCTAATCAATGTGTGGGCCCCACCTTGATGCGATGTATGTTGAGCCCATATGAGAGGCCCGATTTGATGTATTTAAGGCCCATTAATACAGCCCACCTGACGTATATGAGGCCCATTAGTGCGGCCCATCCATGAGGCCCATCTTGATGTATTGTGGCCTATCCATTAAGGCTCACCTTAATGTAATTGCGGCCCATGTGATGAGGCCCATTGTGGTGTGTAATAGGCCGTGGGACGAGGCCCATTTTAATATATTTCTGGCCTATATGATGAGGCCCATTGTGATGTATTTCCAGCCCATTTGGTAAGGCCCATTGTGATGTATTTCTGGCCCATTTGGTAAGGCCCAATGAGATGTATTTTCTGGCCCATATATTGCGGCTCATTTGACATATGGGGCCCATGTATTACGGTCCATTGTGATGTACATGAGGTCCATGAGCGAGGCCCAATGTGATGCATATGTACCCCATAAGTGAGGCCCATCATGATGTGTATTAGGCCCTTGAGAGAGGCCCATGGTGATGTATATTGGGCCATTGTGTGAGGTAATGGGCCCACTATATGTTTGGCTCTATGAGGGCCACTCCTTAGGAGCAATGTTGGTTAAATGTCCACATTGATGGTTAAATGTCCACATTGGGCTAAGATGTTTATGGGATTTCTTATGAGACAGAGTTATCCCCACATGATCACGCGATACGCACAGGTTTGATGTATGGCTTAAATGAGGTTGATGGTATTCGTGGCTCGTCAGGATTTGTATATTGTATTACATCCTCAGCATATAGCACTTGGTTTACTGTGCTTCTGTATTGTATAACCTAATTAAGGTTGACGGTATTCGTGGACTTGGTATCTGATATTTGGCTTACTATGTCTCCGCATTGCATAGCTGATCTACATTGCTTCATCAGTATATGATATTGGCTTATTATAATTTTGTATCGCATAATGTCACGCCCCAGACTCGGTAACCGAACTCACAAGGAACGCGATGGCCAGTTCTGGCTGCAACAGCATCGTAGTACCTCATTCTCGGCTCTTGAGGTAGGTTCCGATCCTGGGATCCTGTAAGGAGGGTTTCCATAATAGTATAATCACTTTCCAATATGAGCATACCAAAGATCACTGCAAGACATCTGAGAATAACAAAGGGCACACATCACAAAATTCACTAAGAATTTGAACTTTTTCAAGTTTACATCAGGTTCAAAAGAACATATATAAGGTAATAAGGAAAGAGAGAAAAATCAGTAACACTGAAGTCCTCAAATGCTCGGCTCTACTCCACGATCTGCGGCTATAATGTCTACCTAGAGTCTCCTGCACGCATCAATCGTGCATAAGCTTATAGAAGCTTAGTGGGTAGTGTAAGTATGTGTCAATGGTGCACAGAAGAATAGTAGGAGATGCAAGAGGGGAAACATGCTCAAAGAAGATATCACCAGTCTTACCAAGGCTTATCATGAATATGATGCAATGAGTACTGACGCCATACCAAGGCAATGCATGAAGCGGCTTACACAGTCAATGCTAATGTGATGTAGTAATGTCAGTGCTCATATCCAAACCATATGTCAAGTATATTTCTAATCATAAGGAAATCACCGGGGTCCATCACACTTCCGAATGACTGCCGCTCTACAGGCCCCGCATAGTCAAACGAGCGAAAGAGACCTCACTACACGACAGTGAGAGTCGCAGCCTAACGGTGTAAGGCCCTCGTGCGCTCATAGTTTCCACTCGGTCACAACGTTGGAGTAGATCCTTGGTACCATGGAAGTTTTAGGAATCTCACCCATGGGCATCCTATGCACCCGGTATGCTCAAATAATATTTTCGGTGTCCACACATGTGGCCATCCACAAATGTCCCTGTGGAGGCAAGGTCCTGATGAAGCAAAGGGCGGTATCATCATGAAATGTGATGCCAATGCATGAGTCGCACACACAGATCATGCACAAGTTTCAGGCACTCAATGTGCATAAGGGGAGAAACCTCATCCCTCAATGACCACCATACAATGCAATCAATTCATACAGATGATGCATATAGGTCGCAACGATGTAAGTGTGCTACCTGTGGAATATGGAATCGTCCGTCCCAAGGAGGGTCAAGATCTAGGCACATAGACAGGTATTCTAAGAAGAAAAGAAGTCCTCTAGTGGGAGCCCAGTACTTTGGGATGACCCACAAACTAAGAGAGTCAAAATTCTAAGGAGGAACGGTCCTAGCCAGGCCCAAGGTGGGCCTTTAACCACCTGTAAGGGCCTCTATGGGCCTACCTTAGGGCCACCAAGGAGGACATCCAACCTCAACTGGGTCCCAAAAGGTAGCCTGCTAAGTATGCAAAGAAAGGTCCAAGACACAATCAATCCATGGCCTAGTGGGTCATACACTAAGCCCAAAAATAAAGGCAACCTGGTGGACCCTTAAGCAAGGTTAGGGCCCAACCATAAGGGTCATAAGTTCACTCATTGTGGTGGGCCTAATGGGCAGCCCATTATCCCAACATATGGGAAATCCTTAAATTTTTAACACAAGTAAGTTGGGCCTCACATCTTGGCCCAAGTATGGATTTATTATAGTGGGAAAATAAGGGCCCAACTACTTGAGTATTTGGCCCATAAGGCCCATCACAATGGCATGGTAAATATAGGACCCAAGGGTTCAATGGGCCTATCAAAAGTTCCAGCCCTACCATGGCTATAAGGCCCATACTTAACTAAGAGATTAGCCCAAGAAGAATTCCATTTGTGATAGGCCTTTAATCATACACTAATTAGCCTAAAAAAATATAAAATTAAGATGGTAAGATACTGACTTAAATCCTCCTCAAATCTAGTGGGCCATACTGCCCCAAAGAACATCTATAGGCAACAATTATTGGGCTCAATGCCAAATTCCAGCCCACCCAAATTTCTGGGTTGGTTGGAGTTCAACAATAGAAGTATTTCTTAGTATAATTAATTCCTGATGGCTCACACACATTACTACGGGCCCCACCAGATGAGAGAGGATATGCAATACATATATCAAATGGGTCAGGCCGTTGGAATGCAGGCCCAACAATAGCCTAAGGCAGGGATGTCCCATGTGTAGGCAGCCCTATGGGCCTGGGGTGTCTGGCCCAAAAATCCACCCAATGGGCCCCAATTGAATAAAAATGGAGAAAGGATGATCAATCCCCTAAGGACCCCACATGGATGGGTGGTGGGATATACAACACATCAAGGTAGGCCCACAAAGCAGGCTGGACGCCCCAGCCTGGGCGTCCGTGTCTATCAGACTACTTCCAGCCGTACCACGGGCAACTCAAATGTATTTTGGGTCTGAAATTTTATAGAGTGATACTTACATAGGTGACCCACACCTTCACAAAATTTCAAGATTTTTGGACACTTAAAAATATTTTAATTTATTTAAATGAAACAGACTGTCTAGAAAATCGGATTGACTTGGACGTCCCAACGTGGTGGGCCAGTCCGGCCCTCGTTACGGTGTACACAAGAGTCCATTGGGCCTAAAATTTGGTGAGTGGGTCCTATCATGGGTGGAACATAGCTCCACAAAATTTCAAAATTTTTTAACATATATAAATATTTTAATTTATTTAAAGAAATCAATCTGTCCTAAAAATCGGACTGATCTGGACACCATATTATAATGGGCCGGTCCAGCCACCACCATGGTGTGTACAAGTGTCCATTGGTCCCAAAATTTTGTAGGTGGGTCCTAACATGAGTGGGATACCTCTCTGTAAATGTTCATAATTTTTAGACACCTAAAAGTATTTTAATACATTTCGGAATTCCAACCTATCCAAGGTGGATTGTTACTGGAATTGTATCTGTCCCTATGTTTGGGACCACATGGGGTGTGCCTGGACCCACCCAAACCCTTGGAAAATTAGGGGAAAAGGTGGCCCTACATCTGAAAAATAAGTGAGGTCTACTGTAGTGGCCCACTTCTTCCAAAAAGTCAGGTGAATATAGTGTTTTCCTCCATACTGTATTGCTGAACTGTCCAGAAATTTTTGGGCAGTTAGCCATCTTTGGCCCAACCCATGGGCCTCAATCATGAGAGGTAGGGTGTGGGCCCCATACCACATCAAAGTGGGGTCAACACACTAGAAAACTCCTAAAAAAATTTAGAATAAAAAAGCCTGCAAATAGGTTTAAACAGTAACTCAAAATATATGCTCTAACTGGGCCTGAAATTTGGACAGTCAGCCCATGCAAATAAATCAAGGGGTCCATAGCCTTGTTTCCTTATGTGGGGTCTACCTTGATAGGTTCACAAAATTTCAGACCCATCAGAGCTCTCAAGCCTCTATAAAAATTCATTTTAGAGGCCATCCAGACCATACATGCATGATTGGGCCTAGACATCTAATCAAGGTGGGCTTGGACGTCCCATCTTGCTGGGGGCCCGGGATGTTGCTGACCTACTTTGGTGGGCCACATATCATCAGAAAATACACAGAAGTAGACAAGGGAAAGGAGGAGCAAGATCGGCCATAGGTGGGAGGTCCCGCCACTAATGGACCACCCACACACAAATCTACACCATCACTATATCATACACTTACATGCAAGCCAAGATACATCAAAATAAGTTGTTGGGTGGTAGGGATCCCTTCCCTACATGCATGCAAAGGCCTAGGTGGCCTATGTGATGGAAGGATTAAGAGAAAATCATCATAGTGGGTCCATGGAAAAATGGCCCACCATGGAATGGATTGTGAAGGATCTAGGCCCTTGACCTTCATCCTAAGAACCATATAAGGTCTCCACCATGGATTGGTGGGCCCTACATGCTCCCATGCATGTAGAAAAAGGAAGGGAATAAAGGAAAGAAGAAGAAAGAGAGATGAAGCCAAGAAGAGCACCCACCTTAATGGATCCCACTCCAAAGTTACATCAATCTACTCTTCATGCTCTAAGGGACATGTTTCAGTGGGTGAGATGGATTGTTGAAGGTTAGATGGGAGGGGATTTGAGGGAGAAGGGGCTGGAGAAGAGAGGAAGATGGAAGGGGAGTTGCTAGGGAAGAAGAGAAGAGAGAGAGAGAGAAATGAGAGGGAAAGAGAGAGAGAGAGAGAGAGAGACTTTTAAGACTTGTAATGATGAGCTCTCTCTCTCCTAGGCAATGATGGTGGCCTATGGTGATATTAATAAGGCTTAGGGTAATAGCCTTTCTAGAAATCTCAGCCTAGGGTGAAATGATGGCATGGGAAAATGTGCAACCCATGGTGGGGTCCACCAATCATGCAATCAATGGCCCATATCGATCAACGATCATAACTTGAGATGTACATATCGGATTAATGCATGGGACGCGGCGTCAGAATCGTGGCGACAAGGTGGACGCAATGGCATAAGTCTCAGGTCAACTCGAGTTGGGTTTATATGACCGAACTCAAGGGTAACCGCAAACACTATCTGAAGGCCGCGGGTCACCGAAATTCGACCAGTAGGACCGCGAGACCATGATGAACAAGATGCATACTCACACACATACATGCATACATGAGAACTAGGGTCGGGTCTCACACATAGCCTGGATAAGGCCGATGGTATTTATGAATTTGCTAGTATTTCCTCTTGCTCTGATATTTATATGCTTGGCACGTGCATCATACACACTTTACACCACTCTCTAAGCTTTCTATAAGCTTATACATGATAGATGTGTGCAGGTGGCATTAGGTCGCAGCAACGTTGAGCTTAAAGCGTGCAGTCGTTATGGAGTTTTGATTTTCAATATATGTATTTTCCTTTCAACACTGTATTCAAATGTTTATATTAGTGGATATGTGATGATGATGTTGCCTTTGTAATTTGGGTAAACTTGTGGTTATGCTTCTTATGAGATAAATGTACATAGGAAAATCTTCCTTGTAGGATCCCAGGATTAGAACCTGGTATATGTACGCTGGGAGCTGAGAATGGGGTACTACGGAGGCTGTCGGCACTGGATTCGGTGATCGAGATTTTTGTGAACTCATTTTTCGAGTTTGGGGTGTGACACCTTCTCTCTGAGCATAACCATTCACTACTAACCTCGCTTTATATCTATGTTGTATCCTTCTGAAGAACCACCTGCATCCAACTGGTTTCCGGCCCACTGGAAGCTCCACCAGCTCCCATATGTCGATCTGGTACAACGAATCCATCACATCGCCCAAAGTCACCTTCCACTTCTCAGCACTAGGCTCACCTAGAGCCATCTGAATAGAAGACGGATCGCCTGCAATATTGGAGTTATCCATGTACCTCACCGATATGTTGCTATTACGTCGTGTGATTCTTCTCACAGGTGGCTGCTCCACCTGCTCTATATCCCTATCCACGCGTCTCAACCTTCCTGCCCTGCCCGCTCATGTGGCTATGCCCAGCATGCCAGACACGTGCAGATGTGAAATCTGCTACAGCCACTGCAGCTCCACTTTTTGAAGTGCTCCCGATCAACTTGTAAACATTATTGAGTCGTTGCGCTTTCAGGATTACCCGTGCCCCCTTTAGATACTTTAAGGACACCATCAATACTTATGAACCTACTGTTGAGGGTCAAATATTGCATATTAGACCCCAGTTATTACTTGGTTTTACGTACATGATACTGTTTAACGTCCTATTTTGATCTTATTTATGTTGCGAGGTAAATTTAGGAGCTTGGACTGAAAAAGGGTGCTAAAAGCATGAATTTGATGCTTAAGAATCACAAAGTCAAGGGACGGATCTTAGTAGACCGAGATTGATGAATTTACATGCCAAATATCCGAAAAAATCAAGTGATTGAAGTTAAATGGGCCTAAAAGTTGTCCTGAATGCAGGATCGCAGGGTTCCTACGATCCGTTTGGCTCGAAACTTTATATCTGGCCGGAAGACCCTAAATTAACTGTACACGTCGAAATTCAACCCTTGGATCCTTATGGAAGTGGCCCAACGGACAGATCATCCCATAAATCATTGATCTGGGGACCACCTGATTTCTGGATATGCTTCAATTTTGGTGTCAACTCCTTAAATTAGAAGAGAAATATGATGGATAGAGCAGATTTCTCATAAACATTACAGTGGATCCCATACGTGACATGTGTGCACAGTCGATGCACTTCCTCACCACACCGGATTGGGGAGTCCGGTCAAACACAGTTGACCCGACCCCCGCCCGACTCTCCAGAGCGTCTGCAAGAAGCCGACACTGTGGCACGTTATGGTCCACCATCGGGGCCCACATGGCCGATCTGGACCGTTTATTCGATCTAGTGGGGGGCACGACCCTAGCCATGGAGTCTGTCTGGTCCCATGCACGTGTACACACGCAGATCGCCATCAAACGCAGGATGAACGGCGGAAAGATTCGATCCTTTGAGCTACACCAAACTCGAGCAAAAGTACCCATTCTTGACTGGTTTTTTGTCAGGAATCTAATGGACGGGGTGGATTTTCCCGAAAACATCACTGTGGGGCCCACCGAGCGTTCCAGCGCAAGAACTTCCTTTTTCACATGTCTGGATGCACCCGACTTCCTTGGGCCGCTTTGCGATCAAGATCGTGATCGGACGGTTGATCTGAACCGTCCAAGTGGAGCTCAGGCCAGCCACGACCCTAGCTATGGACCATATCACTAAGGTGAGGACATTCACCATCCCAAAATCGTCTCCAAACGCAGCCCATTTTGCATTTCGCTGTGCAAGATTGTTTTGCGTATTCTGCTACGCACGCTGCTCTGTGTCAACAGAATTTATTTGTCAGACTCCAAACTGACCTCCTCCAGTCTATAAAAGAGAGAGAAGAGAACGTGGAGGGGATCATCTTGGTGTGGAGCAAAGGCAGGAGCGAGAAAGAGAGAGAGAGATCGTGGCCGTCCATCCCTTGTTCCTTCTTCTTTGGGTTTTCTTTCCTTTTTATGTTTTTTTTCAGAGATTTTAGCCTCACCATGTTTATGATGGGCTAAACCTCTTAGCTAGTGCTAAGAGGTGAAGCTTGTAGTGTGATGGGAGACTTTTTGTTTATGCCTTTTGATTCATGTTTAAACTGAACTGATTTTGATTCTAGTTTGATTATAAGGAATGCCTTTAGTTTTTAATGGTTTGTTATGACTTAAATTACAATAGATCTATGATAGCTTTGAGTATTTCCTTTTCATTATTATGATTATGAAGTTAGGAAGCCCTCTACTTCGAAATTTTTTCTTCCACAGGTGAATCGTATATACTTTGGACACTTCAGGAGATTAAAAGGAAACTTTATGATAAGGTCCATCAATTTCTCTGGACATTTATACTCCAGAACATCCAAGCCTACTGCAAAAAGGGCTTTTGGATGATCTTGTTGAGAAACCTTCTGAGAAATTTACCAAGATACTGGCCGAAGAAAGAACCTGGATGCACAACTGAGTAAATTTACTATGCTTTCAAAGTTGAGGATTAGAATTTACTGCTTTCATAGGACTAGGGTAGTTTGCTATATGTTGTTCTAGGATAGTCGGTTTTATGTCATTAGGTTCGTTTGTTTTCTAAGTTGTTTTATGATAGTTTGCTTTTATTGGTTTTACTCTTGTGCTGACTCACTTTCATGCTGAGATCTTTGTGAAAAAGCCTCTTGATTCCTTCGTTCAGGTACTATCTTTCCATCACTTCTCCTTTACTTTCGTTCTCATGTGCATTGCATGCTTATATCTTTTGCATTAAGGACAATGTAGATTTTAGGTTGGGGATGGGAGATTAGGTTACCTATAAGTGTTTTCTTAGTCTTGAGCAAAAATTGTGAAATTTTTTTAAAATTTTCTGAAAATTCCTGTGAATTCGAAGTGATTTTGAAGGCCATCTTTGATTTAGAAGTATAAGATACGTAATGTTGGTAATTTATGACGTTTGGATTTAGTTACTTATTAGATTTCATAGTTAAGTTCGAATCATTAATCCATGATTAGAAGTTTTAAACATTGATTGAGTCATGATTTCACATGTCACATCTAGCTTACACATTAAGGTTTCAGTTCGATATTGAAGGTTTAACCTGGTAATCACTAAGCATGAAAGGAACCAGCCTAGGGAATTTGTCCATCATGTTCTTAAAAAAAGAAGGAAGAGATGAATACCTAACTAAAACACAGCTGTCTTCGAAAACGGCTACTTGTTAAAGATCTTTAAAAATGTTGACACAGCGTGAAAGCCATCGATGGAAAAATCAAAAGTTGAAAGAATAAAAAGACTGAATTGTAAGGAAAGTTTTGGTTTAGATTCGATTATCTGGAGTGTTCCTTTTTTGTTATCAATGTTATCTTGAAAATTGATGATTGAACCTTTACTTGTGATAAGTCAAGGTTGCACTATACACCCATGGAACTCAATGTTTAGAATTTTCTAATTGATGGATTAATACTTTGAACTTGCCCTTGAAGTTTACCGTGCGCTTGAGTTTAGGAGAAAGTAATACCCAATATTCATGAATCTTAGAATTCTATTGACTAGATTGTTTTTCAAAAATCACTCGGTTTTATGGAAATTGTCCCGTAATTCTTAAAATATTTTTTGCATACTTCACTCGGGACTAGCAAAATGCTGGTTGGGAATTGTGTTGAGGGTCAAATATTGCATATTAGACCCTAGTTATTACTTGGTTTTACGTACATGATACTGCTTAACGTCCTATTTTGATCGTGTTTATGTTGTAGGGTGAATTTAGGAGCTTGGACTGAAAAAGGATGCTAAAAGTATAGATTTGATGCTTAATAATCACCAAGGCAAGGGACGGATTTTAGGAGACTGAGATCGATGAATTTACACGCCAAAGATCCGAGAAAATCAAGTGATTGAAGTTAAAGGGGCCTGAAAGTCGTCCTGAATGCAAGATCACGGGGTTCCCACCATCGTTTGGCTCGAAACTTTATATCTGGCCTGAGGACCCTAAATTAATCGTACACGTCGATATTCAACCCTTAGATCCCTGTGGAAGTGGCCCAACAGACAAATCAGACCATAAATCATCGATCTGGGGCCCACCTAATATCTGGATATGCTTCAATTTTGGTGTCAACTCCTTACATTAGAAGAGAGAGGATGGATGGAGCAGATTTCTCATAAACATTACAATGAAGGCCATATGTGACGTGTGTGTGCACAGTTGGTACAGTTCCGCACCACACCGGACCGGGGAGTCCGGTCAAACACAGTTGACCCATCCCCCGCTCGACTCTCCACACCGCCCGCCAGAAGCCGATGCTGTGGCACGTTGTGGCCCACCATCGGGGCCCACATGGCTGATCCAGACCATTCATTCGATCCAGAAGGGGGGCACGACCCTAGCCATAGAGTCTGTTTGGTCCCATGCATGTGTACACACGAAGATTGCCGTCAAAAGTAGGATGAACGGCAGAAAGATTCGATCCTTTGGGCCACACCAAACTCGAGAAAAAGTACCCATTCCCAACTGGTTTTTCGCAAGGAATCTAATGGACGGGGTGGATTTCCCCAAAAACATCACTGTGGGTCCCACCGAGCTTCCCAGCGCAAGAACTTCCTTTTTCGCACGTCCGGACGCACCAGACTTCCGTGGGCCGCTTTGTGATCAAGATCGTGATCGGATGGTCGATCTAAACCGTCCAAGTGGAGCTCAGGCTAACCACGTCCCTAGCTATGGAGCCAAATCACCAAGGTGAGGATGTTCACCGTCCCAAAATCGTCTCCAAATGCAACCCGTTTTGCCTTTCGCTGCGCAAGATTGTTTTGCGTATTCTGCTACGCACGCTGCTTTGTGTAAACAGAGTCGGTTCGTCCAACTCCAAACCGACCTCCTCCAGTCTATAAAAGAGAGAGAAGAGAACGTGGAGGGGATCATCTTGGTGTGGAGCAAAGGCAGGAGTAAGAAAGAGAGAGAGATCGTGGCTGTCCATCCCTTCTTCCTTCTTCTTCGGGTTTTCTTTCCTTTTTATGTTATTTTTCAGAGATTTTAGCCTCACCATGTCTATGATAGGCTAAACCTCTTAGCTAGGGCTAAGAGGTGAAGCTTGTAGTGTGATGGGAGACTTTTTGTTTATGCCTTTTGATTCATGTTTAAACTGAACTGATTTTGATTCTAGTTTGATTATAAGGAATGCCTTTAGTTTTTAATGGTTTGTTATGACTTAAATTACAATAGATCTGCGATAGCTTTAAGTATTTCCTTTTCATTATTATGATTATGAAGTTAGGAAGCCTTGTTGTTCACTATCGTCTCATGGGCATGGTAGGGTGACAGAATCCTTCTTAATGTTCATAACTCTCTTAGATTGGTTGTGGATTGACTAAATTCTGTTGTTTGTTTTGTCTCATGAGCATGGTTTTGTGATGGAATCAATTCTAATTTTCATACCTCTCATCTCTTGAAAACTGGATCAAAGGAAGTTCAGATTTGATTTTTAATGATATATCCTCCAACTGGACGAAGATGGGACTCTAAATCCAGTTGTGTTCATGAATCAAGCATAGATCTCCCTGATCTCTACAAGTGGATCCTTGGCACCCTAGTTTTCCACCTTTGAATTCTACAAGTTTTAGTTAATTAGTTCACCATTATTCTCTTAATTTTTCTTGATTTAGATACATCTTCTTCTAGTTCTAGTTCTAGTTACTTTCAGATTGCGTATAAGGTTCAGTTCCTATCGATTCGACCTCGGTCTTACCGAGATTATTACTACATCACGACCCTACACTTGGGGTTGTGAACACCTGCACCCTAATACACATTTTAAGCATATAACGAAGATAAGATTATGATTGATAAAATGTAACCGTTCTTTTTCCACCACATGGATTGGCAGTTGTTCTTCTATCTCTCCTCAGAAAATTATAAATAGTAGAAGCAGATTCAAAGCAAAGGACCCCTCTCTGAATCGCATTCCTTGTAGCTGGTGAACCAACTCCGATGAGGAGTCATATGAAAGGATGCCCCTGTGTCTAGAATCCACTCGCCCTTACAATCATCATATGGGCCTCTGATCATAGACATAGACAAAACATCACCATCACATCTACTCGATCCATCTGATGTGGTAGCATTGGCCTCCCTATACGAAGCCTCAAATTCTTCTCTCTTAGATTTAGGATTTTTACAATCCTTCTTCACATGCCCTTCCATCCCACAGTTCCAGCACTTTACCCTTGCCTTTGGATTTAGATCTACAACTTGTACCTTATTCAAAATTCTTACCCTTTGTAAACAGTGCATCAGAAGATATCCCCATGTCGACGTTAAGCTTTCTCATAGCCTTCCCTTGAAGGGCTGAGATAACGGTGTCGACACTCGGGGTTTTATTCATGGTGTATATTGTGTCTTTGAATGACTCATATGATGCCGGAAGAGAATTCAGCAACATACATGCTTGTTCTTTATCTTTCATTACTTCCTCCATATCCAGCAATTTGCAAACCAATTTATGAAAGTTGCTGATGTGAGCCTCCAGATCTCCACCCTCTGTCATCTTGAAGTTATACCACTGCCGCTTCAATTGCAGGCAATTTTTAGAGAATTTTTTCACATAGACATCCTCTAACTTCGCGCATAACTTAGCCACAGTTTTCTCCCTTATGACATTGTAGAGAACCTCATTCGTGAGACATAAACGGATCGATGATAAGGCCTTCTTATCAAGAGTATTCCAATCATCATCAGTCATAGTAGACTTTCGATCCTCTATAGCACCATCTCCGCCTTGCTTGATTAAGGAACTGATCATCTTGATCTTCATAACTCAAAATTATTTTTCCCTGAGTAATTCTTAATCTCATACCTAGTGCTTTCCATTGATGCTAATCCCTCATATTCATATCTGTGCCCCAACGACTGTTCTGATATCACTTGTTGGGATTTGTGTTGTGGAATCACATATATCTAGATTTAGGATAGAAATCCAAGAGCACTAAGCAAACACAAGAGAACACATAGATTTAATGTGGAAAACCCTTTCGGGAAAAAACCATGGCACAAAGCGACGATCTCCACTATGAAAATAAAAATTACAAAGAGAGGACTTACCCGATTCAAACAACCTCGAACCTCACTCTTGCTACACCCTTTAGAAACTCTAAAACCCTTTTAGGAACCCTTGGAACCTGTAACACCTCGTACTTTTAGTGCTTGGGGGTTACCATAAATTCCTAGCTTATTAAACAATTCACCTACACTCTAATAAAAATCTAACTATAAGAATAATCTTCATCTATAGATCAAGCTACCCAATTATAGACCTTAATGATAAAACATCACGAAACCCACGTTTTGGCCTGAACCTAGCCCCTAAGATTAATCTACATTTATAGATCAAGTCCAAATGCCCAATTTTCCAATCCATTACTAGATCATTGAATCGATAGTTGGACTCCAAATTACCAAATCTTAGGGACTTAGGAACCCACGTGAGTCAAATATGGAATAGGATCTAGCCATTAGAGGTAACTTGCATCAACAACTCGAATCATCTATTATCTATTGGGCCTGCAACACCTAGTACATCAACATACAACTTGATCATGCTAATAGGGCAATCCGACCATTGAGTTTATGGAAATCCATAAATAAGAACTTAAAGTAAACTTAAAGTAGTTGAGTATGGCTCACCTAAGCTGTGATCTGTCTCATCATTGGTCAAATGACCCAGAGATACCCATGGAGCCTCGTGATCGGGGTGGATTGCACCGAACATCATTGTGGACCCCACATTTAGTGTTCACACCCCAAGTATAGGGTTGTAATGTAGTAATAATCTCGGTAAGACCGAGGTGGAATCCACAGGGACCGAACCTTGTACGTATTCTGAAAATAACTCGAACTAGAACTAGGCGAAGATGTAATCTAAATCAGAAAGAATTAAGAGAGTAATGGTGGATTATTAACTAAAACTTGAAAAATCTAAAGGTGGGAAACTAGGGATTCAGAGGATCTACTTGTAGAGATCAGCGAGATCTACGCTTGATTCATGAACTCAACTGGACTTCGAGTCCCATATTCATCCATTTGGAAGATATATCACTAAACTCAATCTGAACTTCTTTTGATCTAGTTTTCAAAGAGGTGAAAGGTATGAGAATTAGAGTTGATTCCATCACAAAACCATGCCCATGAGACAAAGCAAACATCAGAATTAAACCAATCCACATCCAATCTAAGGGATGTATGAATGTTAGGAAGGATTCAGTCATCCAGCCATGCCCAGGAGATGATGGTGAACAACAGGGTTCCCAAATTCACAAACCCTATAATGCAAAGGAAATACTCAAAACCATCGCAGATCTATTGTAATTTTAGTCACAACAAATAATTAAAAACTAAAGGCATTCCTAATAATCAAACTAGAATCAACATCAGTTCATAACATGAATCAAAGCTGTAAAGTACCACCCATCACGCCACAAGCTTCACCTCTTAGCCCCAGCTAAGAGGCTTAGCTTATCACAAACATAATTAAGCTAAAAACAAACAAATAAGGGAGAGGAAGAAGGAGAAAACTCTGAAATCAGGCCACACTCCACATTGTGATCTCTCTCCCTCTCTCTACCTGCTCCCGTTCTTGCCTCCACGGCTACCCATCCTCGTCTACGTCCAGATGCCCCTCTCTCTTTCTCCCACGTCCTTTTATAGACAGCAATAGGTCGGCTGGGCTGGAGTTTTATGCAGCGTAGAGAAACCGCGAAACCATAGCTCTGTTTCTTGTTGTGAAACTGCAAAGACAGTCTTACATGCGGTGAATATTTTGGAAATCTATGATCAGATTTACCTGTTCTGACTTCTTGGGGACGATCAAGACTCCTTTTGCCGTAAGTTTGGATGGTCAGGATTGTGGATTTGATCCTAACCATGATTGCAGAATGGCCTAGAACGGCTGGATTTTACAAATGTGCATTCCTACGTAACAGAGTGCGCTGATGTGTTCAGTGGGCCCCACAGTGATGTTTCCGGAAGAATCCACCCCATCCATTGAATTCTTGGCGAAAAACCAGTCGGGAAGGGTGGTTTTGGTCGAGTTTTGGTGCGGTCCACAGATGTTTTTCTTCCGCCGTCCATCCTGTGTTTGATCATGATTTACACGTGTGTGCACGCATGGGAACAGAAGGACAACTAGATGAGGGTTATACCCCCTCTATGGAGTGAATGGACGGTCCAGCTCACTTATTTAGATGATGGGTGGGCCCCACTACATAAAAACGGTCGGCGCATGCAAAGACGCTGTTGTCGTCTTGAATCTTTTTTAGAAATAGTCGGTTAGCCCTCTGTTTGACCAAATCCCATGTCCGGTCTGGCTCACGTGCACATGTGCTATGTACACGCACGTGAGAATTTGGGGTCCATCGTGATGCGTGTGTGAAATCCGTTTCGTCCCTCCATTTTTCCACGGTATTTAAGGGGATCAGACCAAAATTGAAGTATATCCATATTTCAGGTGGGCCCCAGATTAGAGTTCTATGGGCTGATCTGTCCGTTAGGCCACTTACACAAGGATCCAATGGCTGAAATTCGACTTGTATGACTAATTTGGGGTCCTTAGGCCATAGATAAAGTTTCGAGCCAAACGGATGGTGGGAATCCTGTGATCTTGCAATCTGTACGATTTTTAGGCCCATTTAAAGTGAGTGACGTGATTTTCTCAGATCTTTGGCGTGTAAATCCTTCGATATCGGTCCCCTGGAGTCCATCCCTTGCCTTGGTGATTCCTGGGCATTAAATTCATGCTTTTAGCATTCTTTTTAGTCCATGCTTGTAAATTCATCTTACAACACAAACATGATTAAAATAGGGCATTAAACAATATCATGTTCGTAAAAGTAAGTAATAAATGAGGTCCAACATTTAGCACGAGTATGCACAGACATTGTTTGCACTCGTAGTGCACCATACTAGACGGTTTCTCAAAAAAGGAAACCTTTGTCTTACTTTCTTCGTTCCTGCCAGGAGCCATTTAAATCTGAATATTTTTGTGCGCGAGTTGTGGCCCACCTCATGCCCCATCAACAAAATCAGAGCCATCTATCAGGTAATTCATGAAATTTGGATCAAACCCCAAGAATTGCTGTAAGTTTTTACCGATGTATGAGAGTACAATGTTGAGCGCAAGAGTCTGGCACACGAACGGACATCCGAAAGGACAGCGTGCATTCGATCTAGGTTTGGCCCACTGTCTGGACTCATTATAGAAATCCAAACCATTCATCTTAATGCTGAATCAACTTTGACCAAACCCCATATAGTTCGAACTTCGGATCACATATGAATGCTCACAGGTCCTGCTGCGAATAGGTGTGGCGTGCGACACACTTTTGGAAACAGAAACTGCTCAGCTGCCTAGCTGGCAATCCACGTCATCTGTCACATACGATCACAACCTTCCATTTCCAGAAATCCCAACCCTCCATGTATTCTGCATTTTAGGGCTTCCCCGACTGCGAAAGAGGTAGAAAGAATCCTGCCGTTTCAACGTTGGCATGATCTGGGCATTCGTAACCTCCTGAGTTTCACTAGGATCATTTAGGACGTCGGTTTTAGGGCTTCCTAAAGTTCGTTTAGAGTTTGTTAGGATATCTCACTACCGCAACAGATGCCGCATGAGATATCGACCGAGGCTCAAAATCTCACTCGACGCGGAGATTATCACGTTGTTCCCCCAAGATATGGGTCCACTATGATTAACAGACTAATCTGGTCCGTCCATAAGGAATGGATCGAAAGATAAACCCCTAGACCGCATTCTGCCATGAGAGCTCAACTCATCTTCCCCATCCATCCGAAAGACCCATCATCATGGGATGGGCCTTATTTGTTGATCAAACACGACATTTTGACGGGCCATACGATCAGAAAATCATCCTTATCATCAGATATTGGCCATGTAGGCCAGATCTTTTGTTATCGTCTATAGCACTCTTGATTTGAAAGAGTGCTCCTAACTAATCTTGTGATGAGTTGCGCTTAAAAATTCTAGAAGCCGTTTAAGGTAACTACAAATGCCCTCTTTCCAATTCGGGAAAGAGGCCAGCGAAACCCTAAAAGCTAGCAAGAGAGGAAAGATTTTGAGTGAGGCGCTGCACCGAGCTACCACACCTAGTCGGGTCGACTCGGCCTGAGTTATTGTAAATCGGGTTGAGTCCAGTGTCCCATTCGGGCTTCCATCAAAGAAAGAGCAAGGAATAAAAGAGAGGAGAAGAAGGAGAGAAGCAAAGAAGAAGGAAGAAGACAAAAGGAGAGGAGAGAGCAGGTGTTGCTGGGTCGCTGCCGAGCCAGCGACTCGACCTGGGTTCGGCCAGACTACAGTGTTGATCGTTGCTAACCTAGACTCATTCCGGGGTCCTAGGGAAGGGAAGAAGAAAGGAATCGTAAAGAGGAAGAAGATGATAGAAACAAAGAAAGAAAGAAATAGGAGTAGAATAGATGGGACGAGTCGCCAGTCGACTCGGTTCAAATCGAGCTGGGCCTCTGACTCACTATCAGATTGGGTCTGACGTCCCATGCTGGACCAGCCAAAGTAGAAGAAAGAGATTGCAAGGAGAATGGGGGGCTGGACCGTGACTGCTCACTGAGTTCGTGTGATGAGTCGGGTTTGGCTGATAGGAACCTGACCTGCTGCCGAGTCCGGACTGAGTTCGGTCCCTGGGTTGGGGATCAGACTGGCCAGATTCGGTACTTGCTTGAATTCGGACCTTGTAAAAGGGCAGTGAAAAGAGAAGAAGAAAGGAGAAGAAGGGAAAAGGAAGAGATAGGAAGGGAATGGAAAGAAAGAAGACGGAAAGAGAAGGTATAGGAGGATGAGAGTTGAGTTGAACTGCTAAGTCAACTCAGTAATTTGCCAAGTACCGTTGAGTTCGGGACGAGTTGAATCGCCGAATCGAGCGACTAGGTTGACTAATGATTTGATCCGAAAGTGTGTGCGTGGATCCCAACAAGCATGGAAAAGTGGACTCGACTTAAGAGGTGAGAAATATCCCACATTGCTTTCTTCATATCATTGAATTCCAAAGTAATTTTGAGCCTAAAGAGTAGAAAAATCTAGAATAGTGCAACTATTGATTTCACTCATTTTAACCTCTACTTGATATTGATAGTCGTATTTTTTCCCAACAAGTCTTATTGCTCTAATTCATTTATAAAACTTTGTATTATACTCCTTATGCCACATTTGAAATTGCTTGACCATATGTACACTCCTACTAGTTAAAATATGAGGTAAGAAATCTCATTTCCACCTATCTTATAAATAGTACAATTGTCCCATTACTTCTTGTATATGTTAGACCCATTTTAGTTTGAATGTAACATGCACGAAATCTTAGAATAGTGAGAATAGTAATCTATTTCTTTTTATTCCTATTTTTGTAGTGATGGACATGAGTTAAAACTTCATTTTCTATTACTCAAGTCCTATATTTATGTGATTAGGATTTAGCCTTGCATTCTCTATTTTATTTTAGAAATTGTTTGATGTTGGTCATAGCCCTACTAGTAATGCCAAGAATTTTGATATTTCATCTCATTCTAGGTTACAAATCAAGATTGTGTAGGATGCTATCTTTCATGATGAATATAGAATGAACTCATTTACAATTTAATCACTTCTAATATGTCATATTTTTGGGACTTCATTTGGATCTAGAGAAAATAAATGTATTTATGTTGTGTTCATACTTGAATGTTTGATATCCTATTAAAAGACCATAAGCTTTGACGCGTTTATGAAAGCATTCTTGTTACTCCTATGAAGTGCACATGTGTATGAGCTTTTTCGAGTGCTCGATGTAAGCCACATTCTGCTAGGTTTGTTAAGAGTTCTACTACTTAAGTTAAACTCACAGAGCATGTGCATTTGTGTCACTTTGGGCGCTCTTTCTTTGGCATGAGGCTTTTCCGAATTTTAGAACCTCCTCGGGCGTACCCGTGTATTTTTCGGGAGGTTAGACATCCTTGGGCGTGCTCACTTACATGGCTTTTTCTAGGTAGATGATCTACCGCGAGCGGTCTGCATGGTCTTTTCCAGGCAACTAGTTCTCCTTGGGCGTACCTTTGAGTATTTTTTGGGTGACTAATTCTCCTTGGGTGACCCTTTATTTTTACTAGTTGTGCATCCCCGGATCTATGACTTGAACATTCATACATTTATTTACAAGTTCATGTTATCCTCTTTATTATCTAAATACGTTGGTTTAAACTGTTTTGGAATGATATGATATGCATGAATCTTTGCAGAGAAAATTCTCACCGAGTTTTCACTCACCTAATCGTGCGGTTGCACTAAATAGACGCAGTTTTATGACAGGTGGAGACCTATGACGGGATCCCAGGGACGGCCGAGGTGGAGTTAGGCAAGGAAGAACTCTATGTGAATGTAGTTGACCCGTTGGAACTCAACTGAAACTTTGGGGCGTGACAGTTTTTGTACTTGATTTTGTATTTTGCTTGAATTGTAATAGTAATTCCCTATTATTGTATTTCATTTGCTTTCCATTTATTTGTATTAAACTCCCTTGTTGTTACTCTTGATATCCCTAGTTATGTTGTGATTGCTTTACATCATGCTTTGAAATTTACCATTAATTGGATGTATGATGGTCCATTTTACAATGTAATACTCGGGTTCTCAATGAGGAACAACTATCCTCGGGTTTTGAGAACTTTGATTTCCCCAGAACCCCTTTAAAAAGCCTTAACATTGCTTAGAAAAGCCCCCTGGGACCTCTATTTATAGTTTAGGAAACTCCACTTATGCACCTCTCTCGAAACTACCTCAAATTTATGCACCCGCGTAACTCGCGCAGAATCTGCATAACTCTCGACTAGTCGAAGGAGGGCTTCAACTGGTCGAAAGACCCCTTCGACCGGTTGGGCCTCGACCTCGACCGGTCGAGCAACCCGAAAAATCATTGCTCGCTGGACATTGAGTCGAGCGGGCCTCGGCTCGGCTTTTCAGATTTAAGACATCGGACAACATAAACTTACACTGCTGTGTTTTCATATTTGGCTTCAAAGCAGTCCCAAGTTCCATTTGCATCTGGATTCTTGCATGTTGTCAAATGGTGGGAAATTGCGGGTACACCAAGTTTTAAACAGTCCCTTGATATTGGTCCATTTTAATAATGTTCCACTTGAAAATTTTAAGCGCCAATGCGATTTTGGTAGGAGCGACTTCCTATGCTAGTGTTTTCCCTTAAAGCATTGTAAATATATCTTGTGAAGAAAGAAAATTTTTGCTTGGATATGTTACCTCAAGTTTTTTTCTAACATTACAAGCACTTCGGTGAGCCCACCTCATAAGGATTCTAATAATTATCTCCCTCTAGTGTGCCCTTTCAAGTGTGCATACAAATGGTTTTTTTCTTTTTGTGTGTGTGTATTTTGATGGCCCCTCTTCTGGCTGTGGGCCACCTAAAAATAAAATAAAATTGAATAAGAAAGAGAAAAATCAATCAAAATGAAATAAAACTCATTAACCAAGATTAAGAGGAAGAAACATACCTCTTTGTGGCTTTAAATCAATAAATAAAAAATCTAAATCTTGAGCTGCACAGCTACATGGATGCAAAATGGAAGAATCTCAAACTTCTCCTTTGATTTACTCCAATGCCTCCAGAAATTTAGTCATAGGGCTGATTGCTTTCCTGTAATTTCATCTTTAATGGATGTCTGAACTGAGAGAATCAAATCACTAGTTTTTTTTTGGGTTAGAGGTGTCTTGCGGTGGAGAGTTAGAGCTTTCGTAAGCCCTCTTTCAAATAACTTTTGTTTCATAAAAGCTACGTTGCAGTGTTAGTTTTACACTTGGCATTCCTGTACTTTTACCACATGTGATTATAGGTGTGATTCTTGAGATGTGCTCCATACACAATAGGACCCAAAGTTTGGATGGTCTAGATAGTTGTACTTTAGTGCCACGTGTGAAGAGGATGAGTCATCACCATCTATAAATAGGCCAGATGTTCTTTTAAGCTAAAAAGTATAACCTAATCCGATTATCCAACATAAATCTTGAAACTTGAATTATCCATCTGAACTTCCCATCGGGTAATACATCGCTTAATGATTACAATTAATCCCTTTGATCATTAGGTTAATCGACGATCCTCACCTAAATTAGGCTAGAAACCCTAGAGGTCACCCATGAGCAGGTTTATAATCAATCTGACCATCAGGATCTCATTGGTCGTAAAATAACCTACGTATTTAGGAAGTATGGCTCACCTAGGCTTTGGATATGCTTGATCTCTGCCCAGAGGTCCCACTTGGACTTATGGGGACTAAATAGATAAGAATGGATTAAAATCAAAGGAGACCCAACTGTTGGTTCGTTGAAAACAATTCTCGCCCGTATACCAAACTATCCACCTGTTGTCGTTCAAGATGGGTCATCACGTCGCTAGAGAGACCTATTTTTAAAATTCAAACTTTAATGATGGACAAACCTAGCTGACTTAAGCATCGACTCAGTTCGACTCGACGTACACCCTTAGGTTTAACCGATGATTTCTCGAAGAAGGTATCATCCTTCCTCCTTTTCTTGCTCTTGCAGCCATTTTAAAACGAACTGATCTCATTTGATCGAGATGTGGGCCCCCATCTAGTCCCATCCTCATGATATGAGCCGTCCATCGTGACGGGATGCCAAAACTAACCGAAACCAAGTCATTCGTGCAAACCCATGCACACGTGCGTGCTCACGGTGATAGGTGCAAATGGTCAAGCGTTGTGTTTCCTACTGCCCTGAAACTGATCCATTATGCCCACTGATTGAGTCCCGATCAATGGTCCAAACCTTCTGTCATGTGCGGCACCCAAATCTGACCCGGACCCTGATCCTTTCACTGATAGAACACGTGTGAATGTACACGAATTCTAGTGCATTAGAGGTCCATGTGCGACATTATTTAGAAATGGAAATCGTTTTCTCCTTGCCAAGTTGGCAATCCACGTGCACTCCCTTCTTTTCATCTCGGCCATCCATTGGGTGTTATCTCACCCTCGGTTTCACCCTGGTTTAGAGTTTCCAAGCAAAACATGGTGGTTTCGGGATTGTACCATTGTTTGCAACCATTGTCCAACAACAAATCGGGTCGTTAAATCTCGATCTGACGGTCTTGAGGATGTTTATGGTAGGATATAAGGATGAGTGTTAAGTGGCAACGGGTCTCCCTCTCACATTGTTGCGGTGCGGAGAAAACCCATTTGCAAGGCTCCACCTTCAAACCCACTTTGTGAAAATGTCATTTGGAGCTTCCTTTTCTAGCTCATACAAGCACCGCATGGAAGATCTAGACCCTCCAACAACATCATTTTGTTGGAGGGGTCCATTTAGTTAAAGTGGCTTGCCACATACTTTCATCAATAGATTTTTAAAAAAATCCTCATTCTGGCTTTCCAATAGGAATAATTTGAGCCATCAAAGGGAGGTAGCCTAGTAATGGACAAACTGTCGAAATTCGACATTGTAATAGCTCTAGATCTTACTCTAGGAGGTTAATCTCAAAAAGAGTAACCTTGCTCTTATACTACTTGAAAGTACGAGCTATAGAAGTCCTAGAGGGGGGGTGAATAGAACTATACAAAATATTTCGATATAATACGGAATAATAAAACAATTATACTCAATTGCTTAGAGTATTGAATTCTTGATATCAAATAGTTCATAAAACAACCTTATTTCACGATGTCTTTGAGATTAAAATATCAAAGTTAGCAAGAATTAATTAATCATAAGGAAAACATATAAAGAATTAAAACAATCACCATAATACACAAAAGAGTTAAGTAGTTCGATGTTTAAAATCACACCTACTCCAATCCCAAAATTACTAACTAAGTAATTTTGGCTTTCACTATTTCAAGGTTTTCACAAGGTCACCTTAAAAACCTTATACAGTTCGTGTGATTTTCACGAGTTATCACAACAAAACCCACTTTGTAATTTTCATAGGATCATCACAAAATAACCCGATGAATTCAACCCAAAAAGAATATGGGGATCTAATGTGTTTTCAATATATATAAACAAAACTCTAATTGTTACAAATTTTATTCTCTAAATGTCAAATAGAGTTTAGTTAACTCTCTTAAAAACAATTAAAGATAACTTGAGAAAAAGAATAAAATAAGTTAATAGAATATTAGAATTACCACACAAATAGCTTAAGGAGGGTCTGGCTTTCTCTCTTACTTTGAGGAGGTTTCTCATAGAATTTCATTTTAGAAATGAATGGGAGAAGGCCTCTATCTATAGCCAAAAGATTTAGAAATTTGGCTGGCCCGATTGTCAATTCGACTAGATGAATTCTAATGATTGCATTCCAAAGGCACTCAAATTTCGTGGGATAAGATCTTTCAAAAATTCGGCTAGCCCAAGCCAAGTTCAGCTAGCCGAACTGAGTGTTGGTCGAATCTCCATAAGATCCGAAATGATTGCATGCTAGAAACTTAACCGAATATAGTTGGGCTAGCCGAACCCAAGGTTGGGCTATCTGAACTTTCTGCGGAAAATCTATGTCAATTTGTAAACTTGCCCGAATTATGTTTGGTTAGCCGAAGGTAGTTAGGCAGGACGAACCAAACGTCGGGCTGACCTAACTAAAGTGTATTTTACTTGAAATTATGTTCATTATGATGCTATATGAAATACACCTAACCTAGGGTCAATCTAAGGTTATACCACTTGATAGTTAACTCATACAAAGTGTTTTAATCTTTGAACCATGTACTTTTATGTCTTGAGATGTTGAGTCTTCCTTGAGATGCTTGATCGAGTTGTTAATGGTTCCTCATGAGTTGTCAAAGAGTATCTTTATAAGTGCTTGTGTTCCTTTTAGGACTACGAAATTTGACAATCCTAATTGTACTTAAGTATAAGCACTTACAATCTCTCCCTTTATCAATTTCATGACAAAACACAATCATGCATAACTCATCATACAAACATACAACTCATCATAACATATTACACCATCTCATACTCATCAGACTCATATGATCTATGGTTCAAAGGAATATCTGTACACCACCAGTGAAATCATATCTTGAAGATCTTAATGCTCCCCCTCAGAATAAGCATTTGTAACTCCCCCTAAGTACTTAGTCACATACAATATATATTCATACATCCAATCACATGCCTTATATATTCATAAAATTCATGCATGTGAGTGTAGGTGCTTATATATGTATTCAAAGTCAAAGTGAGAGTTGTGCTCATGCTCATATTATTATCCATAGTTTTTCTCCCCCTTTTTGTCAGAAGTTGACAAAGGATGTACTCAGGTGCTGATTTTCAGGGCATTACAATCAAGGATATAGAACATAAAACATAAGGATATAGAGTCATTTAATTTTAGTGATAACATCATCCAAAATAAATAAAGACAATTATCCAAATGTGCTTAAAGAAAAGCCATGAAGGAGTGCATGAAATCTAAAGAGAGAATAATAGTTATTAGAGACCATAAGAAAAATTATCAATTAGAACTAGAGGAGGACGGTGCAGGCATTTCAGGATCATTGATTTTTAGACTCCGACTAAATCGACGAAAGTCTTTTTCATGTACTTCATATGTTTTTTTTTTAGTCTAAAGTAATGAATCCTGGGATATATACAAGGCATCCACCTTTCTCTTTAAACTCTCCAACCTATTAGAAAATTGCGAAGGTTGGAAATCTGAATCATTTCTATCAGCAGAATCTTCCAACTTTGCAAAAATGTCATCCATGTTGATATCACCTGTAGGATCCTCTTTCTGATTGCCTTGTTGCTCAGGCCTCATATCTAACTTCATCATGCTCAATTTTGCATTACCAAAGGAAGTTCAGATTCTAATGCTTGGAACTCGGTAGTTGAGCTTTACTCATCCCCGATTTTCGGGGCATTACAAACCATGACGAGGATGAAAACGATACTGAATGATCAAATACAATATCAAAGGCTGATGATAAATGCGAATATCGGATGCAATAGAATGCATAATATGCATCATGAAGGGAGTAAGATCAGTCTTATTCCCAGCACTTGGATAGACATTAGATGTAAAGATGTAATGAAAGAATGCAGTATTTTGGAAGTAAATTATAAGTGAGGAGAGAGTTACCGGATCGCCATTTGGCATCAAAACTACATAACACTTGGTAATGGTAGTTCTTTCTGAAGTATACATATCTTTAAAAAGAGTAGGAATTGGAACTCCATCTTCTGCCATCTCAATGTCCATAACGGACGATATAATGGAAGGTGTTAAATTATTGAAAGAAACTTCATTTATGGATGCGTATATCCCTTGTACAATCGACCAGTAAGTCGCTCCGCCTTAATTTAAAATTTCTCTCATCCTACCTCGAAGAGAAGTTCAATAAGACCATATTGAGTGTTGTGATTGACATTAACCGATCGCTCAATTGTAATACTCCGAGTGTGAAAATTTTGTTCATTCTCTAGATCATCCTCTAGTGTGCATATGATCTGCACAACCCAAGGAGCGGAGTAGGATAAGGTTCCAGAATGACGACGAACAACGGTACGTTTAGTCCGATGTTCTATGAAAGAAAAATGAGTAAAGAATAACAAGGAGGGTGATGGATTTGAGTAGATCAAAATTTTGAGTAAACCCACCAAAATGAAGGTTCTAGATTCAAGGAAATTGAAAGATTAAGAAATAAATCTGAACCAAGAACTTAAATCTAGAAGGAAATAACAAATAAACCACTTACAAGGAGGCTAGGGAAATGGGTTGGCAGAAGGAAGCATCGGCAAGCCAAGGAAGAAGAAGTGGAAATGAGAAAATTGGGATTTTTCCCCACTTTTTGTTCAATCCGTGCCTGGTTCGACTAGCCCGAGTAGGTTCTTGCCTGGCGGAATTGGTCAGTCAGCTATGGGCTTGCCAAAAATTCCCCAAAAATTTTATTATATATTTTTTCTTTATAAGTAAATAAAATAAAATAAATAAGTGCAATAAAGGAAGATTAATTAGGTAATAAAACATAATCCAATATCATCTTTCAAATTGGAGAATTCGACACTGTCTAGTAGTTTTGTCAGAATATCTACAAGTTGTTTCTCAGTATTAATGTATTCTAGCATGACAGTCTTGCTTTCAACTAATTCTCGAATATAATGATATCATATGTTGATATGTTTTTTTCAAGAATGTTGAATAGGATTTTTGGATATGTTTATAGCTCTAGTATTGTCACAGTATAGATTCATGATATCTTGATCAATATCATAGTCAGCTAACTTACATTTCATCCACATTAGTTATGTGCATGCATTTCTCACCGTAATATATTCAGCTTCTACGATGGATAATGATACTGAGTTTTTCTTCTTTCTCATCCAAGAAACAAGACAATTTCTAATGTAAAAGCATCCACCACTTGTGGAATAATAAAACAAATATTCTCAATCACTTGAATATTAAAATTTTGATTCTAAATAGTTCATAAGACAACCTTCACCTAAAAGATTTAGGTATCTAGCACATATGCATACACTGAAGGAAATATCAGGTCTACTAGCAATTAAATACAATAGACTACCAATCATGCTACGGTAAATACGAGGGTCCACACTTTTACCTCAATCATCTTTCGACAGTTTGAGTGATGTAGCCATAAGTGTTTGAAAATTTTTACCATTCTCGAAACCAAATTTGTTTCCAAGATTCATCGTATATTTGGTTTGAGAGATAAATATCCTATCTTAAAGTTGTTTAACTTGGAGAGCAAGGAAATAATTTAGCTCACCAACCATACTCATTTCAAATTCTGATTTCATCGAATCTGCAAACTTAGAGGAAATGTTAGTACATGTTAATCCATAGATAATATCATCTACATATATTTGAACAATCAACATATCTTCATTATATTTTTTGATAAACAAGGTTTTATCAACACTTCCCATTTTAAAGTTTTGACTAATATGAAATTTATTTAGTTTTTCATACCATGCACTTGGAGCTTGTTTTAAGTCATACAGAGACTTTTTAAGATGGTATACATTGTTAGGAAGTTTATGATCTTCAAAATATTTAGGTTGTTTTACATAAACTTCCTCATTTAAGTCACAGTTCAAGAAGGCACTCGTAACATCCATTTGATATATTTTAAAATTTTAATGACAAAGGCACTCTTAACATCCATTTGGTATATTTAAAATTTTTTATATTATGTTTGACGTTAGCTTCTCTCCATAAGAAATCGCACCTCAACTTTTACAACTTGTCCAAGACTGATTTCGGATAGTGAAACATATGTAAGATTATCTGGATGCCAAATTCCCAGAGATCATTTGTGTACAGGTCATGAAGATCTAAGGTTCGGATGGCTTACCTAAGTGGGACGCCATTGCTGAGAATAATAGAATACCAATGTTGTAGTCTTCCTTTCCTTCACACCCTTATATAGAATATTAAATGGGAATTCGTTTTTTGTTGCTTGTGTTGGATTGGGGACCCAACTCTTCTCTTATATAGAAGCTGAGAGATGAGAGTTTGAATCCCATCATAACTCTCTCTCCCCACCGCTCCACATTGTTGTGTCTAGTTCAATTCAAATAGCCATCCACCCCATACGCATACTTGCGCAAACACACTGTGCAAATCACATGGAAGTGGGGTCCACCGGTTTACATGATCACACTATCCAACCATCTGGATCAATCTAAACCGTTGATCAATAATGCCCACCACATAGAGTTCTTACATTCTCCCACTTAGGCCATGTTGAGCAACGTCAATGATTAATCATGTAGCAATATATTTTGAAAAAATAGAGTTCACCTTTAGGAAAACATCTAAATGGTTAACCAATAAAATTATTGGACAATATGTGTAGTGCTATTCAATCTGGTCTATCAAGTGTCAGTATCGAACCGCGGTAGTCATCACAATATTTAATTTAGGCGAAGTGAGGCTAAGCACGATCACAAGTACTTTTAATCTTAATGACATAGATCGGGAACTAGGAAATGTAGTATAAGGATTACACACTTAGTGTGATAATATGTGCCTATCCTTAAGAGGTCTGAAGCTTTTATATGTCTCCAACGAGATATGACTGTAATTCTACTTACTCAAAATTTGCGCATATATATATATAGAGAGAGAGAAACAAAAATAAACATTTATATCAAAATCATCAAAAGCGTATAAAATGAGATCTCTAAATGTCTGTGAAAATCAAAGTATGCTCAACTCCCATTAATTGAAAACATCTGTGAGATCAATGACTCCCATGGATGTCACATGCTCTGAAATGGCGTGATCGGGAGCCCTTTAGTGAGCGGATCTACAATCATCCGCTTAGTGCCGATGAATTCCATGGACACTTGATGATTTTGAACTATTTCCTTTCACAACAAGATATTTTATGTCAATATGTCTCGACCTTAACGAATGCTTGTTGTTACTAGAGAAGGAAATAACAAGTGAATTATTGCAAAATATTCTCAATGGTTTCGCGATATGCTCTAGTACCCACAAACCCGAGAAGAAACTCTATAATCATAGTGCCTGATTAGATGCCTCGTGGCAGGCAATAAATTTAGCTTCCATGGTGGACGAGGCTGTGGTAGACTGTTTCATGCTTTTTCAAGACACACCTCCTCTAACTATTATGAAGATATATCCTAAGGTGGACTTCTTAGTGTCAACGCAGCTAGCAAAATCTGCATCTGAGTATCCAATTAATTCTAATTGATCAGATCTTCTGTATATGAGTCTAAAGTCCTTCGTTCTCTGTAGATACCATAATACTTTCTTTGCAGCTATCCAATGTTGCATTCATGGATTAGATATGTATCTTCCCAACATTCCAATAATAAAGGCAATGTCGGGTCGCATACAGACTTGAGCATACATGATACTTCCTACTACTGATGCGTATGAAAATTCTTTCATTTGATTTTTTTCTAAATCATTCTTTAGACACTGAAATTGGCCAAATTTGTTGCCCTTTACAATGGACGACTGTCTGAAAGCACAATTTTGCATGCCATACCTTTCGAGTACCCTAGTAATATAGGCCTTTTGTGACAGGTTGAGTAGTCCAAGTGATCTATCACGATAAATCTCAATGCTGATGACATAAGAGGCGTCACCAAGATCTTTCATTTCTAATATTTGAGATAAGAATTTCTTGGTGTCGCTTAACATCCTGATATCACTGATAGCTAACAGAATATCATCAACATACAAAATCATCATAACAAATTTACTCCCACTGATTAGATATATTCATCTGTAGTGTTTTCTACAAAACTATATGAGGAAATTATTTCTTGAAACTTTAGGTACCACCGACGCGATGCCTGTTTCAACCCATAGATGGATTTCTTTAGTTTAGAAACTAAATGTTCTAGGCCATTAGCTACAAAACATTCGGGTTATAACATGTATACATTCTCATTCATATCCCCATTAAGAAATGCAGTCTTTACATCTATCTGATGTAACTCTAAGTCCATATGAGCCATAAGAGCCATTATAATCCTGAATGAAACTTTCTTTGATACAGGTGAGAAAGTCTCCTTAAAGTCAATGCCCTCACATTGGTCAAAACCCTTAGTAATAAGGCTAGCTTTATATTTTTCGACATTACCCTTGGAGTCCATTTTGGTTTTAAATATTCATTTACAACCAATCGGCCTTATTCCAGTGGGTTACTCTACAAGATCCCATACTTTATTGTCTCGCATGGATTTCAACTCATCTTTCATAGCATCAAACCAACAAGAAGGATTAATACTTTGTTTGACTTGTGTAAAGGATTCAGGATCCTTTTCCACCCATATGTCAAAGTCGTGCTCCTGTAAGTATACAATGTAATCGTCTCGATTTACAGGCCTTCTCTCTCTTTCAGATCTTCTCAACGATTCAGCTTATTAGGTGTGATTTTGATTATCCTCATCAGTGGGTTGTACATTAGGTTCAACGAGGTGTTCTGCAGTGACTTACAGAATCAATGCATCATTAATATCCACGTGATCTGAAGTGATTACGATTGGAGTCCAAGTCTTTTGTTCCTCAAATACAAAATTTTTAGTGTTCGTGCTCCCACTATTTTCAGTGTCCTCAATGAATTTGACATTCCTAGTCTCAACAATCCTGATAAAGTGAGAAAGACAATAGAATCGATAGCCCTTTGATCTTTCTGGATATCCAATGAAGAAACAACTTACGATTCTAGGATCAAACTTCTTTTTATGCGGGTTATAAATTTTGGCCTCAGCGGGACAACCCCAAATATGTAGATATCAGAGACTTGGTTTTCTCCCATTCCACAACTCAAAAGGAGTTTTGCTTACTACTTTGCTGGGAACCCTGTTTAGTATATGAACTGTGGTTTTGATCGCATCACCCCACAGAGATTCTGGCAATGTCGAATTGCTGACCATGCTTCGCACCATATCCATAAGGGTGCGATTGCGTCTCTCAGCCACACCATTTTGCTTTGGAGTACCAAGCATAGTGTACTGAGTGACAATGCCACAATCCTGCAGGTATCTAGCGAATGACTCTGAATTGCGTCCTGATCCGTCATATCTGCTTAGTATTCACCACCACGGTCAGACCTGATAACTTTAATCCTTTTATCGAGTTGATTTTCAACATCGACCTTATAGATTTTAAAAGCATTCAGGGCATCTGATTTCTCACTGATAAGGTAGAGGTACCCAAAACGAGAGTAGTCATTTATAAAGGTAATAAAATATTTGTGTCCACTCCATGAAGTCATAGGGAATGGTCCACAAATGTCTATATGTATCACCTCTAAGAGACCTACACTCCTTGTTGTACCTTTCTTTCTAGTTCTGGTCTATTTTCCTTTTATGCAATCAACGCACACTTTATAGTCGGAGAAGTCTAGAGAATGGAGAATTCCTTCTCGTATAAGCCTGTCCAATCTCTTACGAGATATATGACATAGTCACCTATGCCAGCCTTCGCTTGGATCCTACTTTATTTCTATGCAAGGCATTAACATTATAGACGTGTGAGGCAATCAAGTCTAACTGGTATAAGTTGTTCACCATAGAGCTGGTTCCAACTTTAATCGAATTAAAATAAATACTAAAACTTTTATTCTCAAATTGAAATGAATATCTCAACTTACCCAAACGAGAAATAGAAATTAAATTACGCCTTATAGAAGGCACATAAAATATATCTACTAAATCTAAAAAATGACCGGACTCTAACTTAAGCCTAAAGACTTCAATTGCCTCCACGACTACCTTGACACCATTGCTTGCGTATACTGAGCGCTTTGCATCAGTTGGTGGCCTGCCCTGTAGTAATTTCTGCATAGAAGTGCATATGTGAACAGTAGTTCCCGAATCTATCTACCAAGAATCCACCGACACATCAGTTAGATTAGTTTTAAAACAGACAAGAACAAAATGATTACCTTTCTTTATGACCATTTCTGATACTTTTCGCAGTCTTTCTTTAGATGACCTGTCTTTTTACAGAAGAAGCATGCATTGCCTTTAGCCCGTTTACATTTTGATCCATTTCCAGATTGCTTCTCATGGTTTCTAGATGGAGGACCAGAGGATCCATTATTAGAACCTTAGTTTATTTTCCTTTTACCTTTATTCTCATGTCTATACCCATGACCTAAGGTCACCATATTAACATTTTGAACTTTAACCATGTGCCTAATCTTATTTTCTTCTTGGACATACTAAGTGTTTAGTTCATCTAATGTCTACATGTCCCTCAGAGTGTTATAGTATACCAAGAACGTACCGTATTGAGGAGGTAGGTTATTCATGATCAAATGAATCAGTTGGTTATTAGTAAGTACAAGGCTTAGAGAGCGGATCTTAGGCACGACTTCGATCTGCTATATAATGTATTCCCGTATATTTCCTTTTCCATCATAGGATGAGCAAGTTAATTTATTCATAAGAATGCCCACTTCGAATTTATCAGATTTCTTGGATCGTTTTCCCATTTCGATCAGGAAAGCTTTGACTTTATCTACTTTAGGCATGTCACATTTTATAGACTCCAAAATCAAATACTTTATGACTTTTAGGCATGTATCATTTGATCTAAACGATGCCTCTCATCGATTATAGTCTGCTTTAGTGGCATCATCGGATGGTTTTGGCGGTTCTGGTGTTATCAGGGCAAGATCTAATCGTAGGCAGCCCAAGAAAACTTCAATGGAGTCCTTCTATTTAACATAATTAGATCCATTTTGGGCAGGGATTTGATGCGTATTAGTTGGAATTGAGACCGAAATATTATGATTGTATGAGGCTCATTGTGGTGCATTTGAGGGCCAGGCTATGGAGCCCATTGTGATGTATGTTAAGCCCATATGAAAGGCCCATCGTGTCACGCCCCAAACTCGGAAACCGGGCTCACAAAATTTTCGATCGCCGAATCCGGCGCCGATAGCCTCCGTAGAACCCCATTCTCGGCTCCCAGCGCCCATTCGCCAGGTTCCGATCCTGGGATGCTACGAGGAGGATTTTTAACATCAGTTTGATTTGTAATAAGCATAACCAAAGGCATAACCCACAAACAACAACCAAAAACTCCATCACATTTCCACTATGATAAAAAACTTTATAAGTACAATGAGCATAAAGGGAAATATAATGAAGATGAACAAAAACTCCAAAATGATCTGCCACGCATCCAAGCCTCAGCGCTGCTGCGATCCAACGTCACCTGCACGCAACGGTCGTGCATAAGCTTATAGAAAGCTTAGAGGGTGGTGAAAGTGTATGCTCAAGGTGGTAATGCAGTTATGCAGTATCAGAGTAATGCGGAACATGCTGATGAATGCCAAGAATACCATTAGCCGTACCAAGGCCATGCGGTGCAAAGAATGATGTCGGCCATACCAAGGCTATGCAATGCGAAATGCAACTCAAGCATACAAATCCTCATCTAAGTCCACATATCAATACAGCTCAAAATCTGGAATATCACCGGGGTCTAGTACACTCCAAGCCAGATTGCCGCCCCATCGCGCGCAATAAGGTGAGTGGAAAAGACCTCACTATCCGCTTGCCAATATCGGGCTCGGCTCGTCAATAGCGGACCCATTCCTCGAGTTGGTCAGACTCAGCCTAGCATTGCCCCTACTCTCGGGCGGGTAAGGCCGCGCCCCATTCCAACCGACCACGACACAGTGGAAAGCGCAACCGTCTGGTAATCGACACTCAGCGCTCATGCACCCACTCGGTCTAGACGTTGGAGCAACCTCTTGGTACCATAAGGGTTTAGGGACTTTCACCCAGGGATATCTATCGCACCCCATGTAGAACAGTATTTTCGGTATCCAATCCTGCCAACCACGATACGTCTGTGGAGGCTATGGCCCGATGTCGCTAGGGCGTACGATAACCATATCACACAATGCAAATACATGAATCACACTATCCGGTCATACAACAATCCTTGTGCGTATCATGCGCTCATATAGGGCAACACCTCCTATCCGGGCATAAACAATTCGCCCATAGGCATATGCTATGATCAGTCATTTCTCATATCAAGCATACGTATGATGCATATGATCATGAATCATGGAACTAAACATGTTATATGGGATGGATGATGTTCATAACGAAGATGGGCCTAGACGGCCTACACATTACACGTACGAGCCTAACAATGGGCCCTAGGAAAAGTCATAATGCGGACATTTAACCACACTATACTTGCAATGTGGACGTCAAACCACCATTGCTCCCAAGGCATAGCCCGATGTAAACATCATTACATAACCCATGTTGGGATTGTACATTGCAATGGACCTTAGGTACATCCCATTGGGCCTTAAATACATCAAATGGCCCATATCATATGGGCCTTATATTCATCAAGTAGGCCACATCAATGGGCCGCACCAATGGGCCTTATGTGCATTGCAATGGACCATGACCCGTGGGCCTTAGAATGCATCAAATGTGCCTAATCTCATGGGCCTTATGTGTATCAAATGGGCCACACCAATGGGGCCCCAAATGTACATCAAATGGGCCTCAACCCATAGGCCCCAATACATCTTAATGGGCCTTAAACCATGGCCACAAGTAAACTGAGATGGGCCTTACATATATATCAAAGTGGGTCTCAAACATGGGCCACAAGTAAGCTGAGATGGGCCTCCCACCAGCAGTAAATTATATATAATATATATATATATATATAATACATACAATATTTTATATAATATAATATTATATATATATACATATATATATATATATATATATATATATATACACACACACACGTACACACCACACAGGCACGCACACGAACACAGTGGCTCCACACAGTCATCACAGTGGGCTCCACCATCCCGGCGGACGGTGGACATGAAACACATACATCATTGTGGGCTCCATGTGGGGCCCACCATAACATTTATTTTCCATCCAGACCGTTGATAAGGTCTCATGGACCTAGGTGAAGGGTAAAAACAAATTTCATGTTGATCCAAAACTTCGTGGGCCTAAAAGGGGTTTCAAAGGTAGAGGTTCAATACCACTGTTTCCTATGATGTGGGCCACCCGAGTCTTGGATGGGCTGAAATTTGGAGGGGGCCCACTACCGAGGGTGGCCCACCTCATGAACAGGTTAGATGACAGATAAACATCAAGGTGGGGCTCACGCAACTTTACCGGCACCGACCAACTGAATCCAAGTCTGCTTGAAGACTAGTTCCGTCTGAATTTATTCTTGTTGCATTTTTTTATTTCGATTTTTTCTTGGTTTTCATAGGTGGGGTCCACATCTAGACAATCCACTCCGTCAAATGGCCCCCATGGCCTCAGACAAGCAAAACAAGCCCAATATTGGGCTTGTTTGATGTATAGAACAACAGGGGATAATTTAATGGTAAACCATTGTTTGCCATGCCATGGCCCACGAAGGTCCGATTGGTCCCATCTTTCGGCTCAACGCCTAAGACGAGCTTAGAAAAGGAATGGATGGCGTGGATTGATTACATACATCAAGGTTGGACCAAAATAAGTGGGCCTCCCCATTGGCTTGGAACTAAGCCAATATTTGTATTTTCCCAAAAACGTCCAGCATCCCTGGACGCCGGACTTAGTATATTCATTGGAGGTGGGCCCTACTTAGGTGGGCCACCAAGTGGGGTATGGTGTGGGTACGATACACACAAAGTGGGCCCCACTTGTAGATGGTTTGGATGGAATACATACCTTGTGTTGGGGTCCATTCAAGTGGGCCACAAAACTTCATTATCATCACACATAAAAAAAATAGAGAGGGAGAGAGAGAGATAGAGAGTGGGACACGCGTGATGGAGGGACCCCGGCACTATGGGCCCTCCCTTGCACTAAATCATACATCAAGTGGGTCCCATTACACATAGGCCCCTTAAATCCAAAATCCAACGGTGGAGATCCCTTCTCCACTAAATTAGACGGTCCAGATGACCCTAAATATGCAAGAAAAATAAACATCATGATGGGGTCCATGGAGAATGGCCCCATCATGGAATGATCATGATGATCCAAGTGGGCCATCGGCCACATCTTAGGGTCCAAAGTGAGATCCAAACCATTGATCGGTTGGCCTCACTTGGCCCATCTTAAAAACATTAAAAACTACCCTATCAAAGCACCCACCGCTTGATCTTCTTGCTCCCTTGGCTTCCTTAGCTCCTTGTGCTTCTCTTTGATGGAGGAAGATGAGAAATGGATGGCTAGGATGGGAGATCTAGGGATGGAAAGGTGGGCCACACTTGTAGCTTGGAAGAGTAGGAGAGGCTCATATGTATGGATTTTCTCTTGCTTGGAAAAGTTTGAAAATGAGAAAGAGACTTGTAAAGAGAGAGAGAGAGAGAGAGAGAGAGAGAGAGGGAGTGATGGGTGATGGAGTGATGGATGTGGTGGTGATGGGTGTAAGAGGCTTTTTGACTTTTGTGGTAAAAGTTGTAAGAGAGGTAGGGCTTGTAAGATCTTTTTGACTTTTGGGGCTTGCTTGGGAATGGGTAAAAGGTGATGTGTACTTGACATGATGGGATTAATGGGTTGATTGATTGATGTGACATCTCGTAGAGATTCTCTCAGAATTCGCACACGCGGCATTTTCCTGGCACCGAACGCTGGTCCACATCTCCCGACCAGGGTATCGCCTCGGCGCGTAAGTCGGGGCATCGAAACCACAGCGACGACGCGGTCGCTAAGGTACAAGTCCTGGATTGAGTCGACTCGGGTTAACGGCATGAGAATCAAGGTCGCGCACAAATACCAGTTAAGGGTCTAAGGTTGTCGGAATTCGACCGGGAAGACCGCGAAAGCCTATGGAACGGTACGGTCTAGGATACGGGGCTTACAAACCGAATCATCCAAGATGAAGATGGGCCCAACCATCACATACCTGGTGAGAATCTATTACATCATTATCATTCCTCCTATGGGCGGTAATAATAACATGTGATCCTCCCGAACATGAAGCTAAGTGATGTCATCATGTAAATCTAAGACACTCAACACTTGTGGATGAGATGAGTCTTTCGATTTTACATTACCGGCATCATTTACTTCACCGTTCATGTGACTGCCAAACGGTAATCATCTGTATTTTGTTACTGTATGTATGAAAACGTGAACGCAATTGTATGCAATCCTTCTAATGCAAGTCTGTTCTTGTAGAATTTTCATCGATTTAGGTCACTATGGTGGCTAACACAACCAAATCCAACACTTTAAATATTAACTTAGGATCGCGATTATAATCCTGCCTCTTAATGGATTATATCTTGATTGGTCTAATGCGGCCCATAAGTTAGTTGGTACTGACCTTTTGGAAAAATAAAGGATACTTGAAATGAACCATACAAATGTTTTGCTCTCTATGATCCAATGGTCTATGTAAGACCATTAACGATGGGTAATGGGCCTAAATTAAGGCTTCATCAGAACTCAATCCATATGAGCCATACATCATCCTAAGACACTCATAATCTGGTCAGAATTATCATAAGATGGGTGATAATATTGAACAATCCATTTAGTTCAAATTTATGGTCAAATCTTACATATATGAGGTTAAATTATAGTGTATACACACCCTTGATCACCCACCTAGTGAATATTTTATATGAGATGCCCACATAATACATCTTGGATGTTTAGATCTATCAATCAATATTCATAACGTTAACATAATTATTACAACGTTAATTATATACGGCCTTATCCCATCAACGATTATAAAAATCGGGCCCATTAATCTTATAGTAGACTAGGCCCATTAAAGTCATGATAGATCAGGCCCATGGATGTCTTTTAGAAGACTAATGGCCCAAATATTCAGGGGAATGGGCCTAGGATGCAGCAATGAGCCCATATATGTCGACAGCCCCAGCCCAAAAAATAAAAAATAAAAAAATAAAATTCGGACGTGCTTATCCAGTACGCGTGTCCATGGAATGAGTGTCAGGCCCAGCTGGAAAAAAGAACCCACATATACATTAAATCAGGTCCGAAACTGTACCTGAATAGATGAAATCGGGTCCGTAAAGCCCGATCTGATATAAGGTCGTTCTCGACCTAAAACCTTCTGAAATTACAGTCGTTCTCGACTGTTAGAGAGCGGCAGCTGGGAGAAAACTCATGCGAGAGCTCCGCCGCCAGCATCTGCCAGCAAAATCTCTCCATGCGACGATGATGACTGCCACAAAGAAAGATTGTGGCACTGGTGGTCATGGTTTCAACGATGGACATCTCAGGGAGCAGACGACCATCGTCAATGAGGCTACATGTTAGGTTCCACCACCTTGATGCTTATGGAGGGAGAAATCGATGCATGAGAAGAAGAAGATGACCGGAATCCTGGCCTGATGAGATGAAGGCGCACAACCAACCATTAGAGATGCCGACGAAGGCACAGCATCCATGATACCACCCAAATAGTGACAGGTGAGGGTATTAGGAAGAAACCCTATGCCTTAATCACTGGATTTGGGGATATAGAATTGGAATCCCTAATTGGAACTGATGTGGGATTCGAATACAATAAAATCCCCAAATTGATATAGGGTTTAGGATCTCAAATCCCTAATTAGTGTATATGGGGTTTGAATAATCCTGTTCAATTTGGATTTAGGGTTTTGAATGGAAAACCCTAAATGTAGAATTTGGATTTGAGGATTTGAATGCGAAATCCCTAATATAGGATGTGGGAATTAAAATCCTTAATTATATTTGGATGAAATCCCAATTTGCCTAATTTGGGAATTCGAAAATCTGATTTTGAATATGAATCTCTAATGGATGAATCTAAATCTGATCATCCATGCCTTTGATTTTTTGGACAAAACAAGGCTAGGCTCAATTAGGAAGCTAAAAACATCTGCTATGTATAGGACATGGAGATCCAGGGTTCGGATGGCTTACCTAAGTGAGATGCCATATATGCCGGATACCAGAATACTAATGCTATAGTCTTCCTCTCCTTCACACCAATATACAAAATAATAGATGGGACTTAGGTTTGTCGTTGTGTTGGATCGGGGACCCAGCTATTCTCTTATATAGAAGCTAAGAGATGAGAGTTTGAATCCCATCATAACTCTCTCTCTCCCGTGGTCGCATTGCCGTGTCCTAGTTCAATTCAAATAGCCCTGCACTGCGTAAGGCTATAACACTCAACCCCTAATGTAGAGTATCTGTGCAAATCACATGGAAGTGGGGTCCACCGGTTTACATGATCACACTATCCAACCGTCTGACAATCTAGACCGTTGATGAATAAGGCCCATATATATATATATATATGATTCATACAATATATAGTACATTGGGCTTCTTATAGAAACTAAATAAAAGCTAAATAACATGAGCTCGATATAAATCCAATTGTTTTCTTTAGGTACAAGGGAGAGCAGCCTTTTTTAAAAATCTTTTTTTTAAAAATTTTTATTTTTAAGTTCTGAGCCTAAACAAGGATATTAGGCATTTAATCATGGGAGTTGATTTAGCATGCACATTACAGCGGGCCTGCCAACATTCAAGTATCCGTTTAACTCTTGATCTTAATGAGGCCGACCGTGATATACATCATAAGATTTTGCAACTCACATGATTGTCAGTTGAAAATTTTTCAGAAAAAGCTTAAAAATCAAAACCCATCAAGCAATAATCTTTGTGAGATAGATTTCTACCATTAGTTTTATAAGACCCATTGATAATTATATGAAATCCACTCCAACCATTAGATTCCACACAAACATTTATGCCCGTGGCTCAAAAATCATACCCATCCATGATTCTCTTGGGTCACACTAATGGAAATAGTTTGGAGGGCAAGCATTGCTCTTTAGACTGTTTCCAAGCATGTGGTCCACCTGAATCATAGATGGAGCTGATTTTTAGACCCTTGGTCTAACATATGGTGATACACCTGATGGTCAGGGTAGATTTTACATGAATATCACGATGGGGCCTACCTAGGCCATTTGCTTGGATGCAAAGGTGACTAAAGGTAGGGGCATGAAAATTATGTTGATTAATGAGGTAATATATTGAAAACCTTTTTGAAAGGAGTACCAAAATGTAACTTTCATATTAATTAGGTAGTTTCGTAAATTCACCAGAAAATAAATGATTTAAAGATAAAAAATTGTTTAACATTATTCTTAATATAGATATAATATACAGAGAAGGTCTCGAGTCCAATCAATTGAAGACAGTTGTTAATGTTTACCCGGTGAATAACTTCCAACCTTTCATGTGTACTTGACATCCGAACCTTTCAATATGCTGATCTTACCATAAGGATCTCCTATGCAAAAATCACCTTAAATTACGCATTAGGTGGGTCACACCATGGAAAATAATATCTAGCCTTTGATAAGTAGAAAAGTACAAGTTCGGCTCATTCAATGTTGGATATATGGAATTTGGAAAACTATTTGGATAAATTAAAATTAAAATTAAAATGAGAAAATAAAAAACTTATTGGTTTGTAGAAGTCGATACGCGACATGAGTCACTTGGCATGAAATCGAATTTGCTCCCCTTGGACAACGTCCTAAGTGCAACAGGTTTCCAGAGCAATCGACCTCCAGGATACAACGACTATGACCCGGTCCCAGCGGTGCACTTACTGTACACAGGCTCGAACCACTTTTAGTCTTAACCCGAACTAGAAAATACTTAAACAAAATTTTTAAAGAGAAAACCAATTTTTTAATCCATTCTGAAACTTAAAATCAAAAATCTATTTATAGACTTTGTGAAAATACCCTTACGGGTGTAAAGACACCCTTTCACAAAGGGTTGTGACTATTGGGTTTAAACCCAAGTGGTGTGACCCTTGGGCTTCAAAAGATAGAACTTTTCAAAAAAAGTTGAAAGGATATAACCTTTCAGTGAAAAGACACATCCGTAGGGCACATGCGCACCTATGGCCACAGCCATGGTCTGACTCAACGGATATTTTGAAACACTAAATTATTTTAAAATAATTTAAAATACAACAATCCCCCACATGTTTCAAAGTTTTTGACATTTCGGGTTAAGATGGAAGAGTTGTGCATTGGTGCCGGTGTCACCATAGACTTGAACTGACATTAGAGTAAGCATAACATGTCTACAGAAGTCAGGTGACACCATAGTCTTGAACCTGATTCTTTTTTATGTAGATCGCAAGTACACACCACTCACACAACTTTTCCACTACAAGTGATTTTGCGGTTTGGTTCGTTTCGGTCATGCACCATTACCTAGATTTCATGAGTGCTCTAGAGAATTCGCCTAGATTTTCATAGGAAGCGGCCTCCACCTCTACACTCATATAGGTGAATTCCATCAAGTGCATGCAGCAACTGTATACACAATATATGGCTATGGATTCATTAAGAGTTCTAAAAAACTCATCCTTCTGCATTGCTGCTCGCACTGTACACTATCGAAGGGACTCATTTATATCAGTACAATCATCTACCTCATGTCTTATTGTTTACCCATTGAACCTATCGCATAGGATCTCTCTTGTATAAGTTAGGATACCAACACTGGTAGCTCATATATTAGGCTCAGTCTCATTCCTTTCGATGTATTATTGACTAATATTTTAAATGGTCATTCGGTCCGAGGATTTATGACCCGCAGGCCTTTTACCTCCACCCATCATTGCTTCGTCAGGCCTTCGCCTATTACAGAAAATTCACCATCATTACCTCTCATACGAGGGCCATGTCTTAGTCCCATTGTGGCTAATCATCCTTTCAGATCAGATAGGGATCATTATAATGACAAGCTATTGCTTTACCAACTAGCTACTTAGAAACGAGTCTCTACTTAGGCGGATTCATTCTTTTGCTCCTCAGTCAAGTATTTGGCAGTCAGTTGTAACCTCTTTGACTATTCATATCTCAAGTCAAAGCATACCGAACTCATTTCTAACCTCACAGAGTCAATAATTACGAATCCATCAAGCAACAAATACTAAGCATCACTTTTATTATGATAGTTGTCGTATCACCAGTTCTAAATATAAACAACTTTCTTAGCCCCGAATGTACTCCTACTATTCAACCAACTTCACTAGCCCACCATTCAACCAGCTGGTGGTAAAGTCAATCGAACTTATTGTATCTGCAGTACAAAGAGAATGGAGTAATCTGTCATACATAGACATGTGACAACTAAAATAGAATATAGCCTTCATGTTATCATATATTCCCTAATACATGAAAAGTTGGCCAATTTATCAATTAGTGATTAGAATTCAATACAATCAATGAAATTTTGGTAGCTGAATATGAAGAAAAATGTCTAAGATCTTAAATAGTTAGGATCTCTCATCCATGACCAAGCATATTTTGTTCATTTAAACATGGCCCCCCAAAGTGTAGAAGTCTACTAATTATAAAACTGCATTTATTTATAAATAAACTTATTGTTACACACATAAACATCAAACTTGCCTCCAATAAGAATAGAGTTCAGCTTGAAAATTCCATTGATCGAATAATCATCTATTGAATTAAAACCATTAATCGTTTTCTATCTAACTATTCATTTAATGGTCACCAATTAGATCATTAAAACATGAAATCAATTTGATTTCAGACACCTTGTCTCTAAGACTCAAATATCTTACATGTGTCATGTAACATATGTACATGAACTTGTAACATATATCACAAGGTTCTTGAGCCCCACATTTTCAAATCTTTATAACTAGTGATATGATGTTTGTCACATGTTTTCTGTCTAGTGAGGTATCCTAGTTTGATTTAACGCATGCCACATGTACAATTTCTGAGTGTCTATGTACCAAAAGGTATTCACTTTGTGATGTTTCACATTACAATGGGCCAACTGTAAGATTCAAACAAATCAACTATCGGCCTCACATAAGATAGGTCAAGGGCCACAAGACACATGCAATCAATATTAACCATTTATTTTGGGAAGTAAAACAGACTAGTAGAATTGAAGTGTGTGAACATACTGGTCCATAACTTATACTAGTCCACTTGTCAACGTGTGTACAATACTAATGTAGACTAATTATTATTATTATTATTAATTGTACACTACAACCTATTTAATGAGAGAACAAAACAGATATTTTGACCCATGGCATCACAGATAATTTGGATATAATATATATGGGATAGATTGATATGTGTTTATGACATAAAGATTATCCTTTTTACATGGGGGTGATCACGTGATGGACATCCTTGTCTGACTTTCGGACAAAGCCTACTATTCAACCTCACTTGGTAGATGGCCAAGATCTCTTAAACCACCATGCTAGCATATGTACTCCAAAAAGTCTTCCCTGCATGACTAGACCAGTATGATTTAATGACCACTATATATATATATATATATATATATATATATATATATATATATATATATATATATATATATATATATATATATATATGGCCTACTTTATAAAAAGACCAAAACATGTGTTGGGTGACTCCTTAGTGTGCACTCGTGTAGTGCATCATGGTGTTTTCCTAATCATTTTTAATTATCTACTTTATCAACATAATTACTTATTTCATGCATATTTGTATAGTAAAGACAAAATCAAAACATAGAACTAAGCAAAATAATGGCATGTTCTATACCAATGGAATGGCCAAACCATGCACTCATCCGCCGCCTATCATCAATGTCATTAGTTATCTTCCTAGAATCCACAAGATGGACAGGTAAGATTGTCCAATGAGAAATATATTGTTGACATATACATCATTGATAATGGGGTACACTTGGAACAATCTTAATTACCAAATATTGAGTGAGCCCACCTACATAGCTGTGTGATAAGTCACTATCAAAGCATACAATCTTCAAAAGGACTGCCCCACAAAGAATAGGTCATAAATGGTCCCTAAAAAAAATGATGCCTAACATCATGCAACTGTCCACTAATCAAATGGCTAGCATCATTTGTGGAGATTCAAACTTTTCTAATGTCCCACTCAATATGGGATCCACATTTGGAATTGTTCCGATCATCCATACTAATGACCCAATTTGCAGATTATGAGCGGACAATAAGAACTAATGGACTGGGTTTCGTACAATGATCCCAACAATAAATGGAAACCACATAATTTGGTAGTAGAACACCCAAGCTTTGTGAGGTGTAGTAGAAAATTTTCAATGTATCATACCAACCTCCATTAATTGTAAAACCTCTAATAGAATCCTGATGACACGTTTTGACCTTGCACAAGAGAGACTAGATGGCACATGTGAATCTTTCTGTTTCTGATTTAGTGCCATGTATGTGAACAGTTTCTCTGAGTACTTATGTAATAAGAGTCACATGCTGCCTCGTTACAACTTAACCACTAAAGGGTATTCTCCTTATTTATTCTAAATAATAAGAGTAAAAAGGTAATATGATTGACCCAAGCGTCATTCTCTCACCAGTATTGGACAATACCATTCCAACCTAGTTTCCACAAACTAAGAATAGTGGACAACACCATTTATAATTTTTTTTATAACCGTCGGTTTCAATTCCATTTATCAGATAAAATGGAGGATATATGTGTATTATTTTTGGATATTATCCATTCATTATATATCAAAAACTAGATGGACGGTCGGAGTTGATAAGAAACTTTGCTACTTGTAGAATTCCAGAACGCTTGCGTATGAACCATAGTGCTCTGCCAAACACTATATTAAATTGGAATTCTAACTGATTTGACAATGCAACACTTCATCTCCACGCCTCTCTTTCTCATGGTATTATAAAAATGAGGGCCCTTTTATCATAATCTCCCCATATCTGTCAATTGAGTTTTAAATAATGCACAAGAATGAGAGCAAACAAACTTTCTCAGAGTATATAAAGAATGATATTGAAGCCCCATGGCTATGCTCTACTAGATTATTTTACCCTCTCCCGTCATCACCACTGTCATGCCCTGAACTCGGAAACTGGGCTCACAAAATTCCTGATCGCTGAATCCGGCGCCGACAGCCTCCGTAGTACCCCATTCTCGGCTTCTGGCATCTCTACACCAGGTTCCGATTCTGGGATCCTACAAGGATGATTTCAAACATGATTTTGATTCAGTATAAGCATAACCATAAGCATAGCCCACGAACAATAACCACAAGAACACCATCACAAAATCCACTATGATAAAAAAAAACTTTGAATACAGTGTGTATGAAGGAAAATACAAGATAATGATAATAACAGAAACTCCAAAAGCTCGGCTGCATACTCCAACTGCGACAAGGCTACGACTGCGTCCTGGCGTCACCTGCACGCATCAATCGTGCATAAGCTTATAGAAAGCTTAGAAGGTGGTGTACGTGTGTGCGCAATATAAGCATGCTCAGAATGCAAGGTTAGAGAAATGCGGAATAATGCTGATGAGTACATGAATGTAATCAGCCGTACTAAGGCTATGCGGTGCAAGATATGAATGCTATCGGCCATGTTAAGACCATGCGATGCGAGATGCAGTTCAAGCATGCTAATCCTCATCATATATCAGTACAGTTCTTATTCTGGATATTCATTGGGGTTCAGTACACTCCAAATGGCACTACCGCTCTCCTAGCCGCATAGTCCAAGTGAGCATAAGAAACCTCACTATCTGCCTAACCACTAGTCTGCCAATACCTACCCCGCACGTCGATAGCGGACCCATTCACGAGCTGGTCAAACTCAGCCTAGTATTGCTCCTACTTTCGGGCGAGTAAGGCCACACCCCTTTCCAACCGACCACGACATAGTGAGAGATACGGCTTCCTTGTATTCGGTTCTCGTGCGCTCATATATCCACTTGGTTTCGACATTGGAGTCATCCTCTAGTACCATCGGGTTTAAGAATTTTCACCAAGAGACATCTATGGTGCCTCGAAGCTTAGTAACAATATTTTCGGTATCTGATCCTGCCATCCACGATGTGTCTGTGGAGGTCATAACCCTGATGTCGCTAGGGTGTATAGTAATCATGTCATACAAATGTGAAAGTGCAAGAATCACACTACTAGTCATGCAACAGTTCTGCGTGTACCGCACGCTCATGAAGGGCAACTTCGCCTATCAAGGAGCCCATAAACAATCTGCCCGAAGGCATATGCTATGACCAGTCACTCCTCATATCAAGCATACATATGATGCGTATGAGCATGAATCATGGATCTATACTAAACAAGTTATGTGGTGATGGGCTCTGTTCATAACGATGATGGGCCTAGACGGCCTACACACTACAAGTATGGGCCTATCAATGGGCTTTAGGGAGAGTGACAATGTGGACATTTAACCAACATTATCCTCACAATGTGGACGTCAAACCATCATTGCTCCCAAGGCATAGCCCGCTATAAAGGTCAACATATAAACCATGGTGGAATCACGTTATAATGGGCCTCATGTACATCCCATTGGGCCTCGACCCATGGGCCTCCAATACATCAAATGGGCCTCATGTACATGGGTCTTGTATATATCAAGATGGGCCCCAATGGATGGACCACAACTACATTAAGATGGGCCTAATCACATGGGCCTTATATTTGTCAAGTGGGTCGTATCAATGGGCTGCACCAATGGGCCTTATGTACATTGCAATGGGCCATAACCCATGGGCCTTACATACATCACAATGGGCCTCACAACATGGGCCTTATACAAATCAAGGTGGGCCTCAACAATGGGTCACGCGTATATCAAATGGGTCACACCCAAATATAAGTGGTGATAAGGATTTTCACCATTAAAACCACCACCACTCGCTCATGGTGGGGCGCAATTAGATGTCTTTCTTCATTGTCCTCAATGCCACTCTCATAGATAACAATGACAATCCGACCACATTAATACAAATGATTCCATAATTGTAGTTGGTCCACTATATAATACCATTGCGAAGAGAAAAAGGAGGAGACGACTAGATGAGGATCATAGAAGATCTCGACATTTTTTGTTTGAAGCTAGTACGAATCCTCAGGAGGAATAATATAAATTTCTATAAGAAGCCAGTTTCTTAATTTGATTCACTTGTTATACACGTTGGTTCGAAGGTCACTCACTCATCGGGTAGCAAGGATTACTGGATTCATGTAATTCTCAAGAAGCGGCCAATGCACAAAGGAGTCCACTAAATGGATGGTCAAGAATGAAAGAAATAGCAAACATTTGTCACATGGGCCTCATCATGTATTTGTCATGGCTTATAGATTAGATTATTCCAATAATCAAGAGCCACACGTGTATGCCGGCGGGAATCATAGGTTATCTTTTTCACTTATTTTAACCTATCTTATGAGTGTACCAGTCTTAACTTTGGGCCACGGGTAATATAGAGTGGCACAACTGCACAAGATGAACAACCCATATCTCGTGTACACACCACGTTACAACAGTTAGAATGGCTGGTTACATCCACTCTTGGAGAATATCACTGATTTAGGATGTGATGCGATGCTATAGAAATGTCTCCATGATAAAGTCCAAGAAACTTCCTATTTCAATTTTCCATATATGTAGCCATATATGTGAAGGCACATGTATGAGCCACTACAACGAATGGAGACAACTATATTCATAAAACATGTGAACATTTTCATACTAAACTTAAGCATGTGTGGTCATGGTGCACTCAACTATGTTATCATATTTCCAAATAGTTTCCAAACAAAAAAATTTTGATTTCAAGATTGTTGGATATATAGAGTTTAGAAAACTATTTGGATAAATTGGAATTAAAATTAAAATGAGAAAATAAAAAACTTATCGGTTTGTAGAAGTCGAGGCGTGATGTGAGTCACTTAGCTTGAAATCAAATTTGCTCCCCTTAGACAATGTCCCAAGTGCAACAGGTTTCCAAAACAATTGACCTCCAGGATACAACGACTATGACCCGGTCCCAGGGGTGCACTCACTTTACATGGGCTCGAACCACTTGTAGTCTTAACTCGAACTAGAAAATACTTAAACAAAATTTTTAAAAAGAAAACTAATTTTCTAATCCATTCCGAAACTTAAAATCAAAAGTCTATTTATAGACTTTGTGAAAACACCCTTAAGGGTGTAAAGACACCCTTTCACAAAGGGTTGTGACTGTTGGGTTTAAACCCAAGTGGTGTGACCCTTAGCTTCAAAAGATACAACTTTTCAAAAAAAATAAATTTGAAAGGATATAACCTTTCAATGAAAAGACACATCTGTAGGGCGCATGTGCACCTATGGCCACAACCATGGCCTGTCCCAATGGATATTTTGAAACACCAAATTATTTTAAAATAATTTAAAATACAACATTACTCATTAGGTGGGTCACACCATGGAAAATAATATCTAGCCTTTGATAAGTAGAAAAGTACAAGTTCGGCTCATTCAATGAGTGGATGTGGCTAATTTTCGCACTAGGTGATGGGGGACTTTTTGGAATGTCTCACACACATGAAAAGTTAAAAGTCATACACAAGGTTAAACCACTGGCCGAAGTTATTCACCATGTTAGACCATAAAAGTTACGGTCCAAATGGATGTGAAATTCAACCCTTCCAATAGGTTGGGCCCACCATAAGGATCAACTAGTGTAAAATATTAAACCAGATGGGCTATGCCATGGAAAACAGTGGGCTACACTGTAAAAAAACAATATCTAGCGGATGATAAATAGCATAGCAAAACAAAAGTGTTGGAAACTGGACGTGTGGATGTATTTGACTTTTAAGTTATTCTCATGATGTGGCCAACTTATTGGACAGGTTGGACATTAAGATTGGAAGTTACCCGCTGGGTGGATGTTAACTTATGGACCAGCTAGTTGGACTTGAAACCTCTCATAGATAGAGAGAAGCACTTACTCAGCTGAGCCCCAATGTGATGTCACTATCATTAACTTGGGCATGATTAGAATCGTCGGTGATCAAAACAGGAGATGGTCTGACCGTTAAATTGTTGGTAATCGTTAATTAGACTCACAAGAGCAAGTAGTGTAGCCCACCTAATCTATGTATCTGCCTCACAATTAGTACGATGCCCTAATAGGTGCAATTGAACCTAATGATTGGTGTGGATTTCATAAAATTGGAAGCGGATTGGCCACCAACCTTACTGGTGTGTACCTGTGTGCAAAGACAAGCGTGGGGCTGTACGGACAGTTCAAGGGAGATCAAAGTTACATGAGCCCCCACAATGATGTATTTATTATATCAACACCGTTCATCCATTTGGTGAGATCATTTTAGAGCATGACCCCAAAATGAGTCATATCAAAAGCTCAAGCAGATCACACCACAAATAGTAGTGGGACAATGATTGTCACTGTTAAAACATTTTTAGGGCCTACAATAACATTTATTTGCATCCAATCTGTTCATAAGGTCATGCAGACCTGGATGAAGAGAGAAAACAAATATCATATTGATCTAAAACTTCTGTGACCCCATAAGGGTTTCAATGGTAGACGTTCAATCTCCTACTCCCTTTTGCAGTGTGGTCCACTTGATCTTTATATCTCTTTTATTTTTCAGCTCAAGCCTTGCAATCGCCAAATGGACAGTTTGGATATAACACATACCTCATGGTGGAACCCAAAAAATTTGGTGATGTCGACACACCATCCAAGTTGGTGATGTGTGGTACACTAGCCAATCTGCCTCCATTATTTTTGGGCACATTTCCAACATAGGGTGTAGAAACTGATGGATGAAGTGGATCTCACATAGACATCATGGTAGGCCCCACATAGCTTTTCTTTCTACAACTCAAGCAAATTGGACTTGCACCAAAAGTGTCCAGAGCACTCATCTTCGGTGTGTATCCCTAACTGTGGTGCCCATGGTGATATATGTGTCTTACAACCATGACATATCAGAAGTGGACCACACTATAGGAAATAGTACTAAATGAAATTGCACCATCAAATTCTTGGGAGCCACTAAAATGTTTATTTGCCATCCAACCTGTTAATAAGGTCACAAAGATTTGAATGAAAGAGCCACAAAGATATCAGCTTGAACCAAACTTTTGCAGCCCCAAGATTTGCTTCATGTTTTTTTGCTCATACCCTTAGATTTCATAGGGCTTCCTTTTGAACTAGAAACACCTTGGATTTGATGGAGCTTTTGGAATGCGGAATGTCCAAACAAACTCCCAAATGAATATTTCAACCGGCTAACTATCCATGGTCATGAAAGGAAGGTGACAAAAACCAAGGCCATTCATTCATCATGTAGGCGTGATGTTCATGTTGGTTAGATGATGTATTTGAATGACAAATGTTGGTGTGACCATGTAGCTATGCATGTTGTAGTTTTTGTTCGTTGTGTCCTAGTATCACATGTTAAACTGCTTTTTTTAAAATCCGTTAGCGTGCCATGGTTTACCCGTCAAATGGTTAGAGTGCATGAATCACTACAAGAAAAGGGGGCTTTAGCCTCAGTTCAAAACTGTGGCTAAAAAGGTTAAAAACTGAGGCTAAAGCCTTTAGCCTCAGTTTTGCCTCAATTATCCAAACCGAGGTTGAAACCCCCGTGGCTAAAGGCTTTAGCCTCAGTTTTAGCAACCGAGGCTAAAATGACTTTTATAGCCTCAGTTCTTCAAGTAAGGCTAAAAGAACCTTGTTAGCTTCAGTTTTCTCAAAATGAGGCTAAATCAAAATTTTAGCCTCCATTGTTTCCAACTGAGACTAAATCCAAATTTTAGCCTCAATTGCCTCCAACCGAAGCTAAATCTATTTTTAACCTCGGTTCTCAACAACCGAGGCTAAAGCTTTTAGCCATGGAAGTTGTAGTCTCAGTTTAGATAACTAAGGCAAAATTGAGACTAAAGCTAGATTTAGCCTTTGTTGGCATCAACTGACGCTAAAATCAATTTTTAACATCATTTATCAATAATCGAGGCTAAATCTAGTTTCTATCAACAAAAGCTAATAATATTATAATCAACCAATGATTGAACTTGTGCATGTTTCACCCATTAAACATCCATCAAGACAACAATCAACAAAACAAATAATGTTAAAGTTTTCAAAACAAACAAACTGACACATAGCCTTCCACATGAACTGTTTCAGTATGGTCCCCTTCCACGTGACTATTTTCTCTCGGATTGGAGCATCACGGCCAAAGGAGCATCATTTCCATGAGTTACCATCAATCCTGTAAAAAGGAAAACAGAAAACATTTACATATGTAACTAGTTTCCTAATAAAATACTTTACCATGGAAAGCATTTACATATGTTAATGGTTTGCAAACAAATGTATACCCTAAATGCAGCATGCTTCCACATATCATATTTACATTTATTTTTAACTGTACAGTAATTGGTTATGCAAAAGATGTAAATCTCTCACTTGCAAATGATATTAGAATACCTGGGGATCTGATCTCAGAATTGTTTGCAGAAAGAAAAGATAATCAGGCGTATATCCAACCTGTATTAAGGTAGAAAGCATTGCTATCATGTGAATACATAAAGACATGAAGGTGTATAATGAAAATGAGTAAGAGACTGTGCAGGATATAGTCTCAAAGAAAAAGAAAGCAACAGTGAGGACAGGATACAATAAACAATTGTGATAATGGCAAATAACAGAATTCAGGTTGTGTGCAAGACTAGATGGAGAGTAGAGATGAACACAACAGAAAATTGATAACTATACCTGAAATTTAGCAACAGTGTCAGGAGTACAAAGGATGCCTTGTGGAGATTCAGCTGCAAGCTCTGCTACACATAATGTTACAGGCTCCAATCTTCCAATAGCATTCACAAATGATGCTTTCATCAGTATAGTCATTCATAACACTGACCTCATGGCTTTGGGACTCTCATGAGAATTCGACTTCTGCATAGTTGGAAATTGAGGCAGTGTTTGTGCTTAAGACCAATTGCTCTTGCAACTCATCAGTCCCATACCTGCATTCATATGATGATTACTAACAGAAACTGGACTGAGAATACATATAAGAACAGGTACCCTAATAAAGAAAGAAATTGCACATCAGATCAAAAGTAGCTTTGATTTTGTTCCGAGCGGCCATAGGACCAGAGAAGCAGGAAGAGCGTTCCCATTTCAAGTACACAACTAGAAGCAAGCTTTCTGATACTCAAAAGCTATCATGGTCTGGTTTCCACGTGGAAAGTGCATAAATGATCCGCCCCTTCCACCCCTGAAGCATCCACTGGCTATCTTCATCGATGACGAAATCCTTATGGTAGCAACTCCTCACCCTATCCCTCGCTTTCCCCATGATATCCTGATTCAATGGGAGCTGCTTGAACCCAGCCAGGATCGGAATATCTCAATTCAGTTTAGGAGTTGGTAAATATTGAAAGATATTTACAAACAGGGCCATCATATACCTTCCATCTGGTGATCGATGAACACTGAGAAACTGAAACGGATGCTTGCACTGAGGACAGAAAGGATTCTGATTATACGTGGCCCATATTAGGATGCAAGTCACACTACACAAAGTAGACAATGCAAACAAAGCAACAGTTAGTATCATCTAGACAACACTTCCAGGCCTTCAAATCCATTTTTTTATTTTTTTATTTTTTATTTTTGAAGAAATGCAGTTGGGGCCATCTCAAAAACAAGCAAAATCTCAGTTGATATATCAGAAGTCCTAAGCTCAGGCAGGCCTACATATTTCCTCCAATGTATGTGCTAGGCGCCCAACAAAAGATAAGATGGCAAAACTTTCTCAAACAAGCTAAAATAAGTACTTGCAGACATTTGAAAACCAACATCTCCCTGGAAACTGGAAAGCAGAAGAATAGCATCATTTCTCAGTAGCTGCTTCTTGCCTTAGATCTGAGGATCGAAGGGTTTAGCTTGTTTTATAGATAGTAATTCAGCACAAAGAACAAAATGCAAAATCATATTGGTCATAGTCGAAATCATCAAAGCCTTCTTCCAGCTATTTGGGGTCAGCAAAGAACACAAATTTACTAGGTTTTTTAAAATAATTACCCATTCGAGAAGATATTGAATGATGGGTTCGATCTTTATGTCATTACTCCTCCGACTGCTTACAATTTCCAGCACAACCATCCCATAGCTGTATGTGTCGACCTTCTCGGATAATTGCCCATGGATTGCATATTCAGGAGCCATGTATCCCCTGTCCAATGAGATAACATGTAGCTCTCAAGATGAAATTTACAATCAAAATACTAAAATCTCCCTACCATGTGGTGAATGGACCAATCTAACCATGAATTATGATCACCATTGGGTTCCTCTATGTGATCACCATTGGGTTCAACCACCTTTTTGTGACATCCAAGAATAAAAAGTCTGAGGAACTTACTGGTTTATCCTCTATGTGATCACCATTGGGTTCAACCACCTTTTTAGCAAGCACCTGACCTCTTGGAAGTGGAGCACCTGTTAAAACATTCTTGTCAGCAAGAGCTGGCAGAACAGTATCATTAAAGAGTTACTAATCAAAACACTGGCAGAACCATGAATCACGAACAGCTCCATGGTATATAAGATCAGCAAAAAACAGGCAATTACTACAATTTTAATCTTTTTGTTGTTGCATAAGTGGACCAGCAGAAGTGGATGGAAGCTGCACAAAAATCTGTGGGCCAGCAAAAGTGGATGGACAACAAGCAAACTTGCTTCGAGCAGTACAGAGGACTGCCTCTGCCCACTAAATAACTAAAATCAGCATCACTAATCATGAAAATTCAAACAGTCAAACTTATATCTCCTAGATTTTTGTGTGCACAAACAGATAGACATGAATAAAGAATGAACAATTAAGATTAATAATTGGGGGTTGTTTTTTCAATCCTTAAAATGTCAAATCAATGTGTTCCTTGGAAGTTAAAAGACCTCAACATGGCTGTGTTGGGTGTCAATAGAATCAATATCAAAGCAGAAATTATACGGAATTCCATGACATGATTGGGGTTTTCATCACACCAGAGGTTGGGCCAAGAGAAAAAAGAACAAAATTGAAGCACAAAAGATGTTTTACTGGTGCACAGTTTAGGACAGGAATCATTTGAGTAGCCTTACCAATCCGGTGAATATAAGCTACTGCTGATTCAGGGAAATCGTAACTTATTATGCAGTTGTTGCCCCTAAAGTCCATACCCCGAGCAATAACATAGGTGACAATTAAAACCCACGTCTTACCAAATTGAATGCTCATCAACATGTGATTTATATGCCAGAGCCCTAGAATATGTATAGCTTAGCCTGCCAGACAAACAGACTACAAGATCTGCATCATGATCTTCAAGCCATAACTTCAATTGCCACAGTAAAAAAATGAAAATCAAACAAAAACCTGCTTTACTTATAAACAAAAAGCAGGAGCAAGGAATCACCTGTTTTTGAAAAATTAGAAGTTGAAAAGAATCAGGAATTGTGCTTTGTTCCCCATGTGTGTGGAATTGTATTGTGTGTGTGAGCATGCACACACTAGTAAATTGATGTGCATCACACATGGGAATGCCTAAACATTTTTCCTACAAAACTACAAAAGACAGAAAGGCAGTGATTTACTTACAAGAATCCAACAGCAATTTGGTTCTCATAGTTCAAACCATCAAACATTCCTAGATCTCCAAGTTTATTAGCAAACAAAGCATGAAGCAAAAAAGTATGGCCCACCTTTTTCCAATCTGCAACCCTCATTTCAAGACAGCTCTTGGATTCTTTCGCATGTCAAACACATAAATACGACTTGACCTGAAAAAGAAAGGACCAACTATTCAATGTTGGTGAACTACAAACTCATGAAATGTAATAAAACATAAATATATATGTAAAAGATCACACATAAATGAATCTCAGCAAAAAACTACCTATTGATTCTTCGGAACCTTCAACTGAGGTCCCCCAGCCTCAGGTCTATCCCTAGGAGTGGATACTGAGTTAGCCTCTACATTTAGTACATTGCCCGAAGTTTGGTCTGTTGCAGCTAATGAGTTCATAGTATCTCTCATTCGTGCCATCATCTGCTTTGTTATTCGCTCTGTCATCCGTTGCTCCATCTGCTCCATTATTCACTCTATCATCCGTTGCTCGATTTGCTCTAGATGCTTAGCCATCTGTTCTTTCATCCACTCCTCCACCAGTTGCTCTACCCGCTCATTCATATGAATTTTTGATTTCATATTACCTTCACTTCATTCCAAATCTCGTTCTTGTTAGATAGTGGCACATGATGCCAACTATCGTGATCAAGATGCGCTAAGCGCCCATTCCTAGATAAAATGCCCAGCCACCTTGTAAATTCATTGTACTTATGTCCAATGGGCTGCCCATACTTATTCCAACTGATATTCAGCTGCTTATTGGGTGGCAAGTTCGCCACCTCGTTGATGACTGTAGGGCCTCGAAATCGTCTATTATGAATACCACCCTCTTTATGAAACAAAAGAATAGATATGAGCATTCTAAATATTTGAAATATAATATCTACATTTAATTAAATCAAGAACAGAACAAAACTATAAAAGTTACAAGCTTACCTTCACTTAAATTATATATTTACATACCCGGAGTCGGTGCTGAACTATCTGAACTCTGTCCACACAAGTCATGGATTGACATGATTTTTAAGTACGAGGCCCACCATGGAATGTTGTATCTGACTGATGGGGTAGATTTTTGGCACACATCACAGTGGGGCCCACACAGCTCGACCTCATGGGAAGTTCCCATGAGCTCGACCGCATATAACATTATACATTCTATATTTCTATTTGAGATAACCAACAAGACCAGACACATTATTCTGGCCCAATACGAGCCTCAGCCAGACCAGAGTCCACCCATTTGCTACCAAGGAGAACAAGGGACACACCCCTCTTTAAATTTCAGGCACCCGTTATTGATTTACTACCAGACCTAAGGGATCTCAGTTGATAGCTAGTTCATGATGTGCTGTTGCAGTTTTTTTTTTTTCTGTCAATGGAAGTACATTCAAAAATAAATTCCGCACGATGAACCCACATGGTGTATCTTCAGATCCAATAGAAAGAGTCAAGGGATCATCTGTAGGCATTTCAACAAGTTCCAACAGTTCAAAATAATTCTTAACCCAATAATGCAGGATACTGCTTCCAATTGAACTACAGAGATAAACACAAAGTACAGAACCATAATTTAGATTTTCTTTTTTTGCTGTAGTGATTTCCTCATGTAATATAACCACCAGAATAAAAAACATCCTTGTTAGATCAATGAAAGCCTCTTTTTCTTCTTCTTAAAATCATTGATGGAACACCACTTTTTTCTTCTTCACTTATCATGAATGCTAAGGAACATTGCCTTCTTCTTTTTGGTCAATTCTTCTTGATTAAACTGAATTTTGCAATTCGATTCACACATGCATCCGAGGAAGTTTATAATTGCTAATGTTTAGCTGGAAGTTTATAGTTTGCCCTTTGCTCGTTTTCCTACAACTGTACGAGGATAGCAGATGTGCTGCTATGACCCTTCTCCATCTCATTTGTTTGAGTTCCAATTGCATTCCTTGATGAAATTATGGTGTTTAAATGTTCTGTTTTCGAAGTAAATATCTCTCAAATTCATACTCACAATGAAATCAGGGAGGGGACAACTAGTTTTATGGGAACAAAAAAAAAGAAGAAGAATCCAACTAGAGACAAAGAAGCTAACCGAATGTTCAAAACAAAAATAAAAACAAGCCACACACATATACACCTGACAGATTAAATTGGTCAAGTATTTCTTTCTCCGAACTTTCAAAATGAATCAAATGGATCTATTAACGGCTAAATTGACAAAGATGAGAAGACTAGCTGCTCCAATTCAATGTCTATATGAAATGAAAGTCGACCAATTAAAAATCACAAACTACAAAGTAAAATAACAATGTGGTCCAATAGAATTATACCTGTCTCCAAATATAAGGAAGGTTTATTTCACATAAGTGGTCCAATAGATCATACGCGACTAGGATGCTCTGGTCCTTAAAGAGTTGCTCTACCTGCAGAGAATGGAGGGTTCAATGTGCTTTACAAGACAATAGTAAAGGTTTATATGGTAAAGAGACATTAAAGATAGAGATGAAGAAATAATCAAATTATAAATAAATAAATAAAAAAGACAATGAAATAGATGAAAAAAAAGAAAAAAAAATGCCCTTAGCAGATCAAAAGCTTATATACTACATGCAAAGTGATGGAAAAATTAATTATTATAAAAAATAAAACATACAGAAAACAGTATAACAGGACAGAAAATGCTGCACACAACACTAGAGTGGCTTTAGCTATTGATTGTAGAAGATCATCTACTGTGGCCTTTATCTGAAGAGGACTGTCTGCACATGTTTGATGGTTGCAGAGACATGGTGGCTTCTTAGTCTGAGATAAGGCAGGGTTTTTTTTTTTTTTCTTTTTTCTTTTTACTTTTTCTTTTTCTTTTTCTTTTCATTACACCTCACTGGCCACCTCTACATAAAAACCATATTACTAGATCATTTCTGTGATGGTTTTGATCAATGAACATCTCTTGATCGATCAACCCATGCTTCCTTTGCTACCAACACATCCAAATATCTTGTCTAGAGTTTTGATGATCTAAGCGTTCACCAAGAGAAAATCAGACAGTCCATTCACCAGATGAATTAACACGCAATGTTGGATATTGACTGCTGGCTAATTTTTAAAGCATTCATATTTTCCTACACGTGGCCCACCTGAATTATGAGCCAGGGCACAAACATCATGGGCTTCATTGATGAACGGCCGGGAAATGGCACATACACCTACTCATAGCTATGTAGCTACAAAACTAACCTTTCTAATTCTGTAATCATGTCCAATCCTGAAGTTGAAGCGTCAAAATAGAGCGGTGATGAAATGATTAAATTGTAGTGAATCTACTATGAATATTTCAAGAAAACAATAATAAAATAACAATGTGGTTAGTAAAATTCTACTATGAAGAAGTCAATAATTTAGAAATAAAAACTGCCCATGGACCCTTCTTGAAATGATCAGTTGAAAATTTTCAAAAAATAGCTGTATATCTTCATTCCTCATTTCCATAAAGTCCAAATGCACGGTTTCATAATCCAAACATACAAGACAGCCAGCCAGCCAATAAGCCATTTGTATTTTGCAACAAAACTGGGTAGGGTCTGCAACCAGCTGAATTGTTTTATCTTCTGCTTGCATTATATATATATATATAGAAGCATTTTTATTATTATTATTATTTAATTTGATATCTCAGCCCCTCTTGCATATGTGCATATGACCCTCAACGCTCTTAGTGACAGACCCAATTTGGTTCACCTGTCCCGCCAAAGAAACAACCCGGGTTGCCCCTCAAATCAATGCACACTACTATTCTCTAGCATCATAAATAATAATAAGATGGTGGCATGGGAAGAGACACAATAAAAATGGGAAAACTGCAATAAATAAAAAAAGCTCTATGAATCCAAATGACTTGAAACTCTTGTCACAAGGCACTTTTCCCTTGAGTATGGATCCAATGTGTATCTCTTCCTTGTAGGAAGAACTGAAGGAGCATAAGAAGCATGATGAAGCAACATGTCATTCCGAGGCTGGAGAACAGAGTTGCAAAGTAAATGATACAACTCATACCATAACGGATGCACAAAGTGAAGAGGTCAGATAACAGGCAAATCCTAATCACAAAGACAAAGCCATGACCAGGCCATCAACAACTCCATTCAGAAGAGAGGGCATACCTTAGGGCCGGATTGATTGAAGGAAGATAAACCAGAACTGGAATTAGACTTGCTTGAGGCTAAACCTCCTAATTGAAGGAAGGATACCTCCAAACTACAGAAGATAAACTAGGTTACCTTTAAAACATCCATTGCCAATCCTTCTAGATGTATGCAGGACATGAAAATTAAATATGGTATGCAAGATCTCAGGCTTTAGATTATACTAATTCAGAAACAATCACATAAAATTCTACATCCCATACAAAAGTTCAAACATTCAAGCAAGGGGAATTTGTGCGCGAGTCTAGGCCTACACAGGCTAGGGCTGGATCAGTAAAATTATAGACCAAACGATACTCAAAGGGAAGTAAAAATCATCCACACATGCACAACAATTAGTCCCTAATCCAAGGGATTCCCCAATTCCAATTCAGAGAACCCTAGGGTAAGAAAATGGGCAAATAAATTGAAAGTAATGTAATCTAGGGTTAGGGTTAGGGAGAATAGGTATGAGATGAGTAAAATAGACAGAAATTTGAACTTAGAGATAGTCCCCGCGCGAGGACAGTGAGCCAGGCCTGTCGCACGTGTGCAGGGGTCTAGCTGCACGTGCGAGGGGGCGCCGAACGCAGAAAGCGCCTCCTTGGCTTTGGTCGGCCAGGGGAGGGCTTCAAAACCCGCAAGTTTCATGTCGATCGGATGCGTGGTCTGTGCGTAGTGCTCCGCCGAAGTTTCAGCCCTCCTGCAGGGCCGGAATCTGGAAGTCTACTGTAAAGAGGAAAACTGTTGCGATAAAGGACAGATTTGAAGCATAGATGGTAATAGGAGATGAGAAATAGAGATAGTAGAGGATGGGAGCGAATCGAGGTCGATGTAGCTTCGCACCACGGTAGTTAGCCCTTCGATGAAGGGAGGGCTTCACATCCAATTAGATTTCCAAAACTCGAGAACTTAGAGGTATAGAAAAGTGCAGAATTTTTATTAAGCTTCAATGAGAAAAAAAACCCTACAAGGGGTACCTATTTATAGGAAAACCCTACACCCCAAAACTTGCGCCATGTGCGCAACCTATTACTTGGCAATGAACTAAACAAAAATAAAAACTAATCAAAGAAATCTAAACCGTTCATGATATTCTAAATAACATTAATAAGCAAAACCTAATATATGAGATTAATCAGACTAGTGGGCCACGATCATGAGATCCCATGATGGGCTTTACTTGACTATCGGGCTCACTCCAACGAACCAAAACTCCGTCTTCTAGCTAGGAGGCCCTCCTTAGACGTCGTCATCAATCCAAATCGACGGTGGGGCCCTCCTCCTTGCGTACGTGCATAGGGGGGGCGGCGTGCATGTGCGTGTGCGCGTGATGTCCCCATCAACTATCCCCGGCTGCAAAGATTTCGCCACTGGCGAAACAAAACTCTTGAACCGCTTCAAGATGTCAGGATCAAGTTTCTAAAGCTCCTTCTCAGTGAGTCACGTGCTGTCTAAAGCTGGGCGTGACTTCCATTTAACCAGGTACTTCTGAAACCCGCTGTCCGACGTTGAAACTATTTGATGGTCCAGAATATTTTTTATTTCCTCTCTAGGTGTGTGAAGGTTAGGTAAGGGAGGTAGAGGCTGGGAAGAAAAGTCGGGAAGAGGCCATGTATCAAGGGACAGATCTGAGGAATCAGGATGGGTGGGCGAAGGGCCGGACAAAGTATCAGGGGACCCAGGAAAATCAACTAGATCCTCCACATTGAATGTGGAACTAATTCTCATGGAATGTGGAAGATCTACCGCATACGCATTGAGACCGTTTCGTTTTATAATTTTGAAGGGTCCAGCGCTACGTGCGTGTAACTTACGAACGGCTCCCGAAGGATACCATTCGGGCCTGATGCGGACCATCACAGTTCCTAATATTGAATTCTTTGAAACGTTTATGTTTGGTTTGTAGAAAATTTGTAATGTTCATTATTAGTAGTGATTTTTCGCCTGATTTCTTTATGTAATGAATGTATGTGATGCACAAAAGACTCTGCAGACTCTGATGGCCTATGGGACAATGACATAAGGACAAGATCACTAGGCTTCTTAGGTTTATAACCAGTAACGACCTCAAAAGGACTCAGACTTGTAGACCTATTGACAGAACTATTGAATGCAAATTCGGCTATGGGTAGTATGGTGTGCTAGGTCCTGGTATGCTCCCCCACTAAACATCGGAGTAAACTCCCTAGGCTCCTATTAACCACCTTAGTCTGCCCATCGGTCTGAGGGTGGTAATCAGAAGAAAATTGGAGCCTAGTATTCATCAGGTGCCATAGTGTTTTCCAAAAGTAACTCATGAATCGCACGTCATAGTCAGACAGTATGGTTTTTGGTAACCCATGCAGTTTGACGACCTCACTAAAGAATAACTTGGCAACATGAGATGCATCAGAGGTCTTAGAACAAGGAATGAAGTGGGCCATTTTAGAAAAACGGTCCACGACAACAAATATGAAATCATGTTTCCGAATAGTCTTGGGAAGTCCAAGCATGAAGTCCATACTGATGTCTTGCCAAGGGATGAATGAGACTGGCAAAGGTGTGTATAATCCTGTATTTTGTTTCTTTTGCTTTGCCAGTTGACAAGTACGATATTACCCTATAATTTTGGTCACTTCTCGCTTGAGGCTATCCTCTACTAGGGCAATAGTCTTGTCTTGACCGAAATGACCCGCGACCCCTCTTGAATGTAACTCACAGACAAGAAAATCGCGAAGGGAGGTGCGTGGTATGCACAAGCAGTTACTCTTAAACAAATATCCGTCTAAAATCAAATACTCACTGCTAGCTCCTGACGAACTCTTTAACAACGACGTGTATACAACTTCAAAATCTGAACACTCAGAATAATCTTCTTTAATGCGCTCGAGGCCCATAACTTCGACGCTCTTGGAATTGAGTAATGCGACTCGACGACTCAACGTGTCGGCAGGCTTATTCTCTACATCATCCTTGTGCTTAAGTATAAAAGTGTACTCTTGAAGAAATTGAATCCACTTGTGCCTAAGTCTTAATTTCTTCTGAGAGTTCAGATATCTCAAGGCCTCATGATCTAAGAATAATACGAATTCTTGCAACAATAGGTAATGACACCAATGGCGCAGTGCTTGCACTACCCCATAGAATTCTTTGTCATAGGTGGAATATCTTTGTTTTGCCTCATTCAGTTTCTCACTAAAAAAGGCGACAAGGTGTCCTTCCTGACTAAGTACTCCTCCTATGCCGACTCCAAACGCGTCACATGAGACTTCAAAAGCTTTTGAAAAATCCACAAGTCGTGTGACTGGAGCTTCGGTCATCTTGAACTTTATCTCCTTGAAGGCTTTGGAGGTTGCCTTTGTCCATTGAAACTCTCCTTTTTTTACGCAATCCGTGATGAGAGCCATAATGGAACTGAAACCTTAAATGAACCGCTGCATTGATAGGGCCACTAGAAGCTAAGCTAACAGTCAGGTACGAAAATCTCCCTATTGCATTACTAGTAACTCAAGGACAAAGGCAATAATGAGGCTTCCTGTATCAAAAAGATCTTTAAATATTTTAAATGTTTTAAACCAATAGAAGGTTTAATCTTTGTACTTGTTTTTAAATACCTGAATTGTACAAGTCAAGTGTGCTGGAGCTATATGCAAGCGATGATCGTGGGATCAATGTAGTCTGCAATAAGATCAAGGATTTTGCAGCTGTAGCTATAGGTTATGGTAACCGCCATGGGTATGTTGCAAATTTACAGTCCAATTGTGGTTTGTGTAGTAAATTTGCTTGTTCTAGATTACATACAATTATTCGTTTTCATTTGCATGCTTTCTCTTGTCAACACCAGGGGTTACCCTTGTCCGCCGTTCAAGATCATTATCCTAAATGAGGCTGATTCAATGACTGAAGATGCTCAGGTACTTGTAGACTGTACCCATTCTCAGTCCTTGAATCTGGACCATTGAACTATCTCCCATTGAACTCTCTCCCAAGTTGATATTTATAACCTTACAATCATTGAACTCTCTCCCAGGTTGATATTTATAACCTTATAATCATTGAACTATCTCTCATTGAATTTGGACCATTGCTGTATTTTCTCATTAACCATCTATTTGTAGGCCAATGAATAAAAAGGTTAGGAACTTCCATTTAAGGATTTGTATAGTGTTCTCAAGTCGTCAGTTTATACAGGTGGAGCCCATGGTCCCATGATCTGAGCCGTTGGTTTGATGGCCTGCTATTATGGATCATGACCCATTAAATCTCCTCAATACGGTGATTCAGATGTTTCACTTTCTAGGCTATAAAATAGACGGTGAGGATTTTTTATTTATTTATAATGTATTTGTGCAATTGTAAACTTAATGTTGTAAATATATATAATTTTTAGTATAAAGTTGTACCATATTTGTTCAATATTAAATTTTAATTGTATATAATATTCTTTGGTTTTTAAATATAAAAACAAATGTAAAGTTTTATTGGCCATTCGTAAATAATGAAACATACTGTTTCATAAATTTAAAATCTGACCGTTATCAACATTAAAACGGTTTAAAACCGTTCCTAAAATTTTGAAATTGACTGCATGCAACCCTAAGAGTTTGTTCTTAAAATATGAAACGGTACTTGATACGGTAAACCGTTCCAGATTTTTTGTGACGCTCTTTTAGGAACAGTTTAAAACTGTTCCTGAGGGATTTAGGAATGGTTTTAAACCGTTCCTAAATGATGTTTTTTTTGGCATAGTGACATCATAGTAGGCTGCACAGTCAAGGGTCCCACCCACCGTGGATCCAAGGTCTCACCTAATCTGCTCCCAAGGGTATGAGCCCAAAAAAGCAGCAAAGAATTCTCGGGTGGACCACACCTGTAACGCCCCGAACTTTTCGATACTCGAGCATCGAAAGTTCTCGAGCGTTGCATAAGATTCAACGTAATATATACATGTGTACAATACCAATTCAATTATCCTAGCCTTACATCCTTGTCCTAACACAAACCTAACAATTGGGAATGATCTCCATTCATAGATCAAGCCATCTGACTGTTAAGAATGATCTTAATCCGTAAATCAAGTCATCCAACTATTGATCATGTGATTTGATACATTTACCTTCCTTTGACTAAATCGGTGAATAACTCCTTAACTATAATGATGTAAGTTCAATTGTAAGAATTGCTTAGAAACGTTCCGACAACCATGTGGAGCCATTAGATTTCCCAAAACTAACAGATCAGCAATAATTACGAAAACGCCATTAACCTAAACTACGAAATTCTAGATTATGTGGTTCCCACGATCTGTTTAATGTGAAAATTTACACCATGCCTATGTATCCTAAATTAACCGTACACGTCGAATTATAGCCCTTAAATCTCTGTAAAAGTGGGCCCCATCGACACCAGCAAAAGAGCTGGAATCGGATCCGTTCGCAGCTATACGAATGACAAGATGTGGTGGGCCACCACGATTGATCTACATGGAGATCCAAACCGTTCATGTTGTCAGCCATCCAAAACCGACCCAAGCTGCGACAATTGACGCACGTGTGTGCACATGCGAGCTAATCACAGCCGTTCTCCTTCCCGGTGACAAAAGTGGTTGCTGTGTAAAGAAGGCCTCCCGACTCCTTTCGCATGCGTAAACAACCTTACGCAGGAAGGAAATCCTTTCTGCCAAATAAAGACCTTCGTCCGATTGTGAAAAGAAAGAAAAAAAGAAAGAGAAAGGAAAGGAAAGAAAAGAAAAAGAAAAGAGAAAGGAAACAAAGAAAGAAAGAGAAAGGAGAGGGAAGAAAGGAAGAAATAGGAGAGATTTTCAGGTCGACTCGGTGAGTCTAGCTGCGAATCGAGTCTAGTGTAGAAACCTCAACCAGCCTTCGTAACGGGTAAGATCTCTCTGTTAACCTTCCTTTTAATCTAGACCATGCACCAGATTTTTATTTGGGATTTCGAGTTGGATTGATCAGCTAGCGAGTCACACCGAGTGGACTCGGCCTAGAGAGTTGCTAAACCTCGAGAATTGTTGGGTTAAGGTTGTTGTTGATCTAAGTAGACAGGACTGTGAATTGAAATTCTCAAATAAAGATGGAAAACTACTCTAGTCTACATCCATACTAAATCTTAGGCAAGGTGTGGATCCACTGTACAATTCCATGATATGGAAAACTAATCACATGAATCGTGTTAATATTGCTAGGATTGGATACTACAACACATATATTAAGAAGCGAGATCCTACTCGAAGGTGAGGGTTCTATCCTTTAAGACTACAGTAATTTAAGTTGATTTATTTATTCTGCCTTTACTTGCATTCCTGTCTTTCATCTTACCTTTATTCTGCCTCTTTTATGCCTTTAATGATATGAATTGTCCTGCCTTTCATGTTTATATGTTTTCTGAGAATTATCCTCTCAATTGATTTAGTTAATATCACTAACAACTATTGGCCCTTTTGGAATAATGACATGATGTCAATTATAAGTGATTTTGTCTGAATTTATGTGGAGCCATGGATACAAGCCTTGCCCCTGCCTTATCAAATTTATTGCCAACTCGTCGCTTTATTTGAGTTGGCTCTGCCACTCGTCTCTGTATTGAGTTGGCCATTGCCACACTCTTGTTATGGAGTTGACCATTGTCACTCTTCTCTTATTATGTTGGCCATTGCCACTTTTGCTGAGTTGACCATTGTCACTCCTCTTTATTATGTTGGCCTCGTGCCGTCTATCGTTAAGGCTTGGGCATGTGTCCTGCTATTCCAGAACTTCCATGATTCAGTTTATATCCTTCATGATTCAGATTATATCCTTAATGATTTAGTTTATATTCTTTATGATTCGGTTTATATTCTCTATAAGTGCAAGCGATGTGGTCAGATGTATCACAACTAGTGATTCAAATAATCAATCATGGACGTAATGCGCTCTGGGTAGAGACCTTCTTGGTCGTCACGTAATTCCATGGGTTTTGGGTAGTGATGCACAAATCGATGTGTGTAATTCGCAAATGTAGTATCACATCACTTCCGGGATTGAATGTCGTAAATAGTCGCTCCATGAACAAATCGTGTCATGTTATTCATCCGACTCATGTGTTGTGCACCTTGAGGTGTTCATGTAAATCCACGGTAGCGTTGGCCATGCTGGTGAATATCCGTATAGTGAGAGTGCGGGTCGAGCCGGTTGTCATGAAACTATTTTTCCACATTGTAATGATCACTACGTATGATGAGCCGCACACGCTTTGCTAGGCATGCATCTCATGTAGGTTGTTTGCGCATGCTGATACCCTCGTGTTAATGGATCACGAGACGTATCAGACCTTTACTTTACCTTTATGAATCTCTTGAATTAATGTTAATCTTAAAGGATAACCATCACTATGAGTAGGGCGTTGACCCTCTCCCAACCGTAAAGTTGATGCAGGTGACGTACAGATTGAAGACTTAGAGGACTATTTTCCTATAGAGAATTATACTAAAAGAATGAGAAGATAGTTTTATGAATTAGTTTTATACTTCCGCTGCGAACTCTGATAAATGTAATAAACTCGTATTGAGAGGACACTTGATATTCTATTGAATTCTTTTAATGATAATGACAATTGATTTTATTCTCGTATATGGTTACCCGCATGAATGTAACTAGATGTGATTTAAATGAAAAAAATATGGTGCGGTTTTTAAAGCATCTAAGTTTCATATCATTAACACCCAGTTTCCTCAGGCACGAGTACAAACTCCGGCCGTGAAAATTTGGGATGTTACAACACCATAGGAAGCAATGGTGATTAAAAGCCTATCATTAAAAACTTGTTGGGGACCACTAAAAGGCTTATTTGTCATCCAATCTGTTGATAAGGTCACAGACCTGGACGAAGGGAAACTATAAATACCAGCTTGATCCAAAACTTTTATGGCCCACACATTTTTTTTTTGGGTGGTCAATCACCCCTGTTTCCTATGGTGTAGTACACTTTAGATTTGGATTTGTAGCATCTTGGGCTCATCGCCCCAAAAGAGATGGATATACAGTCGAATTGCTTGGATATAAGATACACATCATGGTGGGCCCCACAGTCAGGATCCACTGACCTCCATGGATCCCTCACTGTGGGGCCACCTTGATGTAAGTCTTAGATCCACTTCGTCTGTTCGTCCGTTTTTCCAGTTCAAATCTCAATAGCGGTCCTGTCAAGGGCTCGGTGAGGGCCGTTATGTGTTTTATTAGATTATACATTCATTTTGAAAAATAATTTTAGATGATGAGCTAAAAAAGAGGCAGATCGAAGTCTTGAATGGACCACATAGGAAGCAGGGGTGACGGCGACCCTACCATTGAAACCTTCCTAAGGCCCAAAATGTTGTTTATCTGCCAACCAAACTGTTCATGAAGTCACGTAGGCTTAGATGAAAGGGAAAACATAAATATTAGCTTGATCCAAAACTACTATGGCCCCCAAGAGGTTTTCAGCGATGGGGCATTTCATCCTCACTATTTCCTGTGGTGTAGTTTACTTATGGAATCGATTTACCTCATTTTAGAATCATCACCTAAAATGATATTTTCTAAATGGATGGATGGCGTGCATATAATATATACATCACAAAAGTGAGCCACATAGAGCCACGGATAGGATTGCCTGTCCCTAGGTTGGTGCTAGTGGGGGTATGCGCGCCCTCTTTACCTTTTTACGGAGACCCGAACTTCATCAACCCCAATTTGCACAATGGACCATCACATCCAGCAAAACCTCCCCAACTTTGCCCCCACACCTTCAAATACCATCAATGCCATAGTCGCCCTCTCTCTCTCTCTCTCTATTTCCATCTCAGAGAGAGAGAGAGATTCCAAGAAAGGAAAGATGGCTCGGATCGAGGAGAAAGCTCAATCGATGTTGAACAGATTCATAGCGTTGAAGAACGAGGAGAAGAAGAAACCAAAGGAGCGCCGCCCGTTCCTAGCCTCGAAATGCCGTGATCTCGCCGAGGCTGACAAGTGGCACCAGTAGATCATGCGCGAGATCAGGCACAAGGTTGCCGACATCCAAAACGAAGATCTTGGCGAGCACTATCTCCGCGACCTCAATGATGAGATCAACAAGCTCATCCGAGAGAAGTCCCACTGGTGTGGATTGAGGGTATTTTTGTGTTTTTGTGCTGCTGTAGAGCTGAAAGTGTATTTGGGTCTGTGGCTAGAAGCAACCTTTTTCTTTGGAACCATACTCTATCATGAGGAATGTAGCAACAACTCTCACTGTTATAACCCAAAGAGTGGCAGTATCAGGCATTGATTTCTTTTTCTCCATTGCTTTGAGTGTAACCCTCAGTATTAGAATTATTCAATCCAGAAACATGCCACTGTTGAGTTTCATGTCTTCTTTTGTGGTTCAAATAAATATTTGCCTGTATGTGGGTATGTCTAGTTGCTTTGATTAGCACTGCTCTGTTTTTTTTTTTTTTTCTTTTTGTTAAGCAGTATGAGACATTTCTCAGCTTGTCATTGTTTTACTATGTGTCCCTTTTTTTTTTCTTCAGATAATCAACTATTGGATCGGCTTTCTGTGCTGCATTGATGGGGCCACTAGAAGCTAAGCTAACAGTCAGGTACGAGAATCTCCCTATTGCATTACTAGTAACTCAAGGACAAAGGCAATAATGAGGCTTCCTGCATCAAAAAGATCTTTAAATGTTTTAAACCAATAGAAGGTTTAATCTCTGTACTTGTTTTTAAATACCTGAATTGTACAAGTCAAGAGTGCTGGAGCTATATGCAAGCGATGATCGTGGGATCAATGTAGTCCGCAATAAGATCAAGGATTTTGCAGCTGTAGCTGTAGGTTCTGGTAACCCCCATGGGTATGTTGCAAATTTACAGTCCGATTGTGGTTTGTGTAGTAAATTTGCCTGTTCTAGATTACACACAATTATTCGTTTTCATTTGCATGCTCTCTCTTGTCAACACCAGGGGTTACCCTTGTCCGCTGTTCAAGATCATTATCCTAAATGTGGCTGATTCAATGACTGAAGATGCTCAGGTACTTGTAGACTGTACCCATTCTCAGTCCTTGAATCTGGACCATTGAACTATCTCCCATTGAACTCTCTCCCAGGTTGATATTTATAACCTTATAATCATTGAACTATCTCCCAAGTTGATATTTATAACCTTGTAATCATTGAACTATCTCCCATTGAATCTGGACCATTGCTGTATTTTCTCATTAACCATCTATTTGTAGGCCAATGAATAAAAAGGTTAGGAACTTCCATTTAAGGACTTGTATAGTGTTCTCAAGTTGTCAGTTTATATAGGTGGAGCCCATGGTCCCATGATCTGAGCCGTTGGTTTGATGGCCTGCTATTATGGATCATGACCCATGAAATCTCCTCAATACAGCGATTCAGATGTTTCACTTTCTAGGCTATAAAATAGACGGTGAGGATTTTTTATTTATTTATAATGTATTTGTGCAATTGCAAACTTATTGTTGTAAATATATATAATTTTTATTATAAAGTTGTACTATATTTTTTCAATATTAAATTTTAATTGCATATAATATTCTTTGGTTTTTAAATATAAAAACAAATGTAAGGTTTTATTGGCCATTCCTAAATAATGAAAAATACCGTTTTATAAATTTATTGTGGCTGTTATCAACATTAAAACGGTTTAAAACCGTTTCTAAAATTTTCAAATTGACCTTATGCAACCTTAGGAACGGTTCCTAAGAGTCTGTTCTTAAAATCTGAAACGGTACTAGATACGGTATTGAACTGTTCCATATTTTTTGCGACACCTCTTTTAGGAACGGTTTAAAACCGCTCCTAAATGACGAATTTTGGCATAGTGACATGATAGTGGGCTCCACAGTTAGGGGTCCCACCCACCGTGGATCCCGAGTCTCACCTAATTTGCTCCCAAGGGTATGAGCCTAAAAAAGTAGTAGAGAATTCTTAGGTGAACCACACTTGTAACACCCCGAACTTTTCGATACTCGAGCATCGAAAGTTCTCAAGCGTCGCATAAGATTCAACATAATATATACGTGTACAATACCAATTCAATTATCCTAGCCTTACATCCTTGTCATGATACAAACCTAACAATTGGGAATGATCTCCATTCATAGATCAAGCCATCCGACTGTTAAGAATGATCTTAATCCGTATATCAAGTCATCCAACCGTTGATCATGTGATTTCATACATTTACCTTCTTTTGACTAAATCGGTGAATAACTCCTTATCTATAATGATTTAGATGTGAGTTCTTTTGTAAGAATTACTTAGAAACGTTCCGACAACCACGTGGAGCCATTATATTTCCCAAAACTCACAGCTCAGCAATAATTATGAAAACGGCATTAACCTAAACCATGAAATTCTAGATCATGTGGTTCCCACAAACCGTTTAATGTGAAAATTTACACCATGCCTCTATGTATCCTAAATTAACCGTACACGTCGAATTACATCCCTTAGATCTTTGTAAAAGTAGGCCCCATCGACACTAGCAAAAGAGCTGGAATCGGATCCGTTCGCAGCTAAACGAACGACAAGATGTGGTGGGCCACCACGATTGATTATGGAGATCCAAACCGTTCATGTTGTCAGCCATCTAAAACCGACCCAAGCTGCGACAGTTGACGCATGTGTGTGCGCATGCGAGCTAATCACAGCCGTTCTCCTTCCCGGTGACAAAAGCGGTTGCTGTGTAAAGAAGGCCTCCCAACTCCTTTTGCATGCGTAAACAACCTTACGCAGGAAGGATCTAGAAATCCTTTCTGCCATATAAAGACCTCTGTCCGACTGTGAAAAGAAAGAAAGAAAGAAAGAAAGAAAGAAGAGAAAAGAAAGAAAGAGAAACGAAAGGAAAGAAAAGAAAAAGAAAAGAGAGGAAATAAAGAAAGAAAGAGAAAGGAGAGGGAAGAAAGGAAGAAAGGGGAGAGATTTTCGGGTCGACTCGGTGAGTCTAACTGGGAGTCGAGTCTAGTGTAGAAACCTCAACCAGCCTTCGTAACGGGTAAGATCTCTCTACTAACCTTCCTTTTAATCTAGATCATGCACCAGATTTTTATTTGGGATTTCGAGTTGGATTGATCAGCTAGCGAGTCACACTGAGTGGACTCGGTGTAGAGAGTCGCTAAACCTCGAGAATTGTTGGGTTAAGGTTGTTGCTGATCTAAGTAGAGAGGACTGTGAATTGAAATTCTCAAATTAAGATGGAAAACTACTCTAGTCTACATCCATACTAAATCTTAGGCAAGGTGTGGATCCACCATACAATTCCATGATATGGAAAACTAATCACATGAATCGTGTTAATATTGCTAGGATTGGATACTACAACACATATTATGAAGCGAGATCCTACTCGAAAGGTGAGGGCTCTATCCTTTAAGACTACAGTAATTTAAGTTGATTTATTTATTCTGCCTTTACCTACATTCCTGTCTTTCATCTTACCTTTATTCTGCCTCTTTTATGCCTTTAATGATATGAATTGTCTTGCCTTTCATGTTTATATGTTTTCTGAGAATTATCCTCTCAACCGATTTAGTTAATATCACCAACAACTATTGGCCCTTTTGAAATTATGACACGATGTCAATTATAAGTGATTTCTCTGAATTTATGTGGGGCCATGGATACAAGCCTTGCCCCCTGCCTTATCAAATTTATTGGCTTGGCCTTGCCACTCGTCGCTTTATTTGAGTTTGCTCTGCCACTCATCTCTGTATTGAGTTGGTCATTGCCACACTCCTTATTTTGGAGTTGACCATTGCCACTTTTGTTGAGTTGACCATTGTCACTCTTCTCTTTATTATGTTGGCCTCGCGCTGTTTATCTTTAAGGCTTGGGCATGTGTCCTGCTATTCCAGAACCTCCATGATTCAGTTTATATCCTTCATGATTCAGATTATATCCTTAATGATTCAGTTTATATTCTTTATGATTCGGTTTATATTCTCTATTAGTGCAAGTGATGTGGTCAGATGTATCACAACTAGTGATTCAAATAATCAATCATGGACGTAATGCGCTCTGGGTAAAGACTCTCTTGGCTGTCACGTAATTCCATGGGTTTTGGGTAGTGATGCACAAATTGATGTGTGTAATTCACAAATGTAGTGTCACATTACTTTCGGGATTGAATGTCGCAAATAGTCCCTCCATGAACAAATCGTGTCACGTAATTCATCCGACTCATGTGTTGTGCGCCTTGAGGTGTTCACGTAAATCCACGGTAGCATTGGCCATGCCGGCGAATATCCATATAGTGAGTGCAGCTTGAGCTAGTTATCATGAAACTATTTTTCCACATTGTGATGATCACTACGTATGATGAGCTGCATACGCTTTGCTAGGCATGCATCTCATGTAGGCTGTTTGCGCATGCTGATACCCTCGTGTTAGTGGAGCACGAGACTATCAGACCTTTACTCTACCTTTATGAATCTCTTGAATTAATGTTAATCTTAAAGGATAACCATCACTATGAATAGGGCGTTGACCCTCTCCCAACCATACAGTTGATGTAGGTGATGTACAGATTGAAGACTTAGAGGACTATTTCCCTATAGAGAATTATACTGAAAGGATGAGAAAATAGTTTTATAAATTAGTTTTATACTTCTGTTGCGAACTCTAATAAATGTAATAAATTCCTATTGAGAGGACACATGATATTCTATTGAATTCTTTTAATGATAATGACAGATGATTTTATTCTCGTATATGGTTTTTAAAGCATCTAAGTTTCACATCATTAAAACCCAGTTTCCTTGGGCATGAGTACAAATTTTGGCCGTGAAAATTCGGGATGTTACAACACCATAGGAAGCAATGGTGATTAAAAGCCCATCATTAAAAACTTTTTGGGGACCACTAAAAGGTTTATTTGTCATCCAATCTGTTGATAAGGTCACAGACCTGGACAAAGGGAAACTATAAATACTAGCTTGATCCAAAACTTTTATGGCCCACACATTTTTTTTGGGTGGTCAATCACCCCTGTTTCTTGTGGTGTAGTACACTTTAGATTTGGATTTGTTGCATCTTGGGCTCATCGCCCCAAAAGAGATGGATAAACAGTTGAATTGCTTGGATATAAGATACACATCATGGTGGGCCCCACAGTCAGGATCACTGTGGGGCCACCTTGATGTAACGCCCCAAACTTTTCGATACTCGAGCATCAAAAATTCTCGAGCGTAAAGAACAGGGTAACGAGTCAAGTCGGACCAAGATAGGGCTGGCCCGACTTGCCTAACTTGGTACCAAGTCCAACATGCTTGACCACATCTAAGTCCAAGTCTAGACTAATCCAAATTGAGTCTGACCCGATCACAGGTACCAAGTCGAGTCGAGTCAAGTCAAGTCAGCACTGTGTCGGGTTGGGTGTAACAGGTCTCCAGATGTGGGGATTAAAAAAAAAAAAAAAAAAAAAACTTCCCTAGTTACACCACGTGCATCGAGTAATCCACGAGGAGGGGAATCGAACTCGACCAAAGTCGTTCACCCAAACTCATAACAGGTAATCCATGGGGAGGAGAATCAAACTCGTGTCTGTGAGGAGTAAACCCACGATCAAAGTCGTTCGCCCCAACTCGGGATAGATAATCCATGGGGAGGGGAATCACACTCATGTCTATAGGGAGCAAACCCACGACCAAAATCATTCACCCAAACTCGTAACGAGTTTTGGGAAGTTTTTTTTTTTTTCTTTTTTTTTTTTAATTTTTTATAACGACAGGGTGTCCCCATCCCCTTAAGGTGAGACCATTCCCTGCAAATGCCCCCACAATCACCCGCAAACCACATGTATCAGAAAATCCACGGGGAGGGAAATGAGCTCAGTCGTTAAGCGTCATGAGCATACACCTATAGGAGCAGGATCAAGCTTGAAAGGAATGGACAGGCGTAAGCTTACTAGTGAACACTGAAATTGAGGGTTAAAATTTTAGGAATATTGAGAAGCGAGGATTAAAAACAAAAAATTTCCCTGATACACAACGTGTTGAATAGAGCAATGAGTTGAGTCGGACCAAGTTAGGGTTGATCCGACCTAACCCGGTTTTGAAATAGACCTAACCCGAACTCGACCCGACTCGGTACCAAGTCCAGCATGCCTGACCTGATCTGAGTTTGGGTCTGGCCTGGACTAATCCAGACTGCGTCCAACCCAGTCACAGGTACCGAGTCGAGTCGAGTCAGCACCGAGTCAGGTCGTCGGGTGTGGCGTCTCCAGATGTGGGGATTAAAAGAAAAAAAAAACTTCCCCAGTTACACCACGTACATCGAGTAATCCATAGGGAGGGGAACGAACTCGTGTCTGTGGGGAGCAAACCCATGACCAAAGTCCTTCGCCCAAACTCATAACAGGTAATCCACGGGAAGGATAAACAAACTCATGTCTGTAGGGAGAAAACCCACGACCAAAGTCGTTTGCCACAACTCGTGATAGGTAATCCATGGGGAGGGGAATCACAGTCGTGTCTATGGGGAGCAAACCCACGACCAAAGCCATTCACCCAAACTCGTGACGGGTTTTGGGAAGTTTTTTTTTTTTTTTTAATTATTATATAACAACAGGGTGTCCCTATCCCCATCCCTTTTGGGAAGTGAAACATCACATCTATCGAAGATCTAAGTAAAATGAGAAAAAGGATTGGGGTAGGCTCATACTCGAGTATGTATTTGACTATCCTTTTATTGGAGGTGAATGATATTCAACATTTGGTGAAGTTGTGTATTGTGTTCTTAGGATATAATTAGTTATATGTGTAAGCTGTCAAACCCTACTAAGATCAAGAGTATCCCAAAATAGAAAAGACACTTAGCATGAAGCTTAGTTTGCTTCGAACAAAAATATCATTTATAAGTGGTATTTTCAAAAAATCATTTTTTCAGAGATCGAAGAAGTTAATTTGTATATGGAGTTTCATTTTTTGATAAAAGGTCATTCCAACAACAAATTTAGGCCATTAAGTTTTCACCTACTAGGAAAAGGTAAAACCTAAAACCAACAAAAGAATTTAGCTATGGCTCATTTCAAATTGCCTTCTTTTTTACTTTTTCGCTTTTTTTCTTTTTGAGAGAGCTTCATTAAAAGCCCACAAAATGCGCAAAAAAAAACAACCCACCTACACAATTGAAAAACATATGAGAGATTAGTAGGATTAACTGGCTTTACATAAGAAGCTCAACCCAAAAAATACATTTAATTTCCCCAACGGCCACAACATGCGAAGAACTCCTATTCTAAAAACATCTCCTATATAAAAGCAATCTCCATAAAGCTTTCCCCACTTTTCCCACCTCTCCTGAATGCCAAGACCACAGAAGGTCCACAACAAAATTCGGCTTCACCTAAGCTTGTATGGAGAGTATTGAGAAAGTAGTCCCATATCTTTCAAGCAAACATGCATTGAGAAAGTAGGCCCACCGAAAACGATCTGAATTGACTCTGCATCTCCCACATCTTCTTTGCAAATTATTGATTGTTAATACCCTCTTTCTTCCCATAAGTCAAGCGAACGTTGTCGCCCATTGAGCTCTGTATGACCATACAAAAAAGAATAGACGTGGTAATTGATCATCTTCCCCATAGTTTCTTCCCCATTAACAATTAAAGGGCATTATCATTGTACATACTGTATCACCTATTGGAATTTTTGGTAGACCTCATTAATATATTCATGTATATCTTCATACATCTCGTTCATTGAAATTAACCGCCATTTAAAAACATCCATCACAATGAACAATTAAAAGGCACTATCATTGTATATAATGTATCACCGAAAACGACCTTAATGGTATTTAGAGCATAGATCACTAAAAGCAACCCCAATCATATGAAGTGTTGGATCGCTAAGTATAAGCCAATCATATTAACGGTTCAAATCAATTGAAATGGCCCAAGCATGTCAAAGGTCCGCAACACTGGAAACCAGCATATCATATGAAGGGTTTGGATCAACCGTGGTAGGGTTTATCCAAACCCTACCATATTAACGATTTGGATCATTGAATATAGGCTAGCTAGATGAATAATTAGTCAAGAAAAATAACTACACTCCACACTTAACTATAAAAGATCAAAATATGATATGTCAAGATTGCTCCACTAACAATTTTTGTCCTTTCCACATCCAATGAGGACTATTAATAATCAACAGAATTGATTGGTGAACATAGGCCTCAACATATATTGGTTCAGATCATTAAAATGGCCACAATGATATAAAGGGTTTGGATCACTTACAATACGCCCAATCAAATGAACGATTTGAATCACGTGGAATGGCCCAACCATATCAAATTTTCATATGGGTGAAAATGTTCCTAATCAATATTAACCACTGGATCATTGAAAACAAGCCCTACCATATTAATTGGATCACTGAAAATGGGCCCTACCTTAATTTTCTATAATGATAGCAAGCACCCTACAATATTAACGATTTGAATCACAAAATATAGGCCCAATCATTAAGAATGGCTTAGATAATTAAAATGAGTCCAATCATTTCAACAATTTGGACTATTAAAAATGGACCCAATCATATGATCAATTTGTAGCATTCATAGTGGGTTGGGAAACATTAACTTAAATAATTGAAAATGGTCCACCGTTGATGATTCATGTATCGATCTCTTACATGTGAAAAATCACAATTCAACATCCACCATGGGATGTATCACTTCAACCAATATATTACTAAAAACATGCCTTAACATATCAATCATTGGAAACAAACCAATCATAAGAATTGGACCATTAAAACATGCCCCATTATATGAAACGCTCGAAACACTAAACAAGGCCCCAATCATATATAGGATCTCTGAGATTTGAATCAATCATATAGGCACGGTTGACCATGCACCAAGTATCACAAACAGGAAATATCACAACTATAGAATAAGCAGCTCACAAATAGATACTTAAGAACTGGAATACCTAAACAATCTACATTCAATTGCAAAATGTTGACAAATTTTATGACTAGCTTCCTCCTCCCAAAAAGAACTTGGTTGTATGTGGTATCCACCTAGGCTAAAAAACATGAACTAACTAATTTCAATTGCGGAAAACAAAATTCAACATATCAATTAGTTTGGAACCGAAAATGGCCCAATCACATAAACAGTTTGGAATACTAAATAAGGTCCCAACCATACCAACGGTTTCGATCACTAAAAGTGTACAAAATCATGGTAATGAAACAATCTTATGGATAGTTTGGATCATTGAAAATTGGCACAATCATTTGTGCAAGCTTACAAATAGTCAATCATGTGAATGATATAGATAAACTTAGCAAATCAATCGGCTTGCGTCATTGAAAACAACCTCAATCATGTGACTAGTCAGCGATTTGATTGTTGAACACATGTTATTATATCATTTGGTTCAAATCACTAGAAATGACCTAAATCATAGGAATCACTAGAAACAACATACATCATACGAAGAGTTTGGATAAACTGAAAATGGCCCCAATCATATTAAGGATTTGGATCACTACAAACCAACCACATGAATGGATTGGATCAATTGAAATGATCCATGCATATTAAATTAAAAGTTTGAGATAATGAAAACTGGTCACATTGTATGAATGGTTTAGATACCCAACACACACTACCATAATAACGATTTGTATCACCGAATAGAAGCCCATCACATGAGTAGTTTGGATTATTGAAAATTAGCACATATACGCCAAGATTCCTCTCTAAATGATTTTTCTGTGCTCGGTGCAAACCAAGAAAGAGTACAAAACATTCATTCATTGACCTGGTAAACGGATTCCCTAGGTACATCAACTAGTTTGGATCCAATCAGATGAAGGGTTCCAATCACTGAAAACATTCCCTCTCATATGAAGGGAACAAAAGTCTTAGGGTATAGTGGCTTGGTGAAAAGAGGCATCAACTGGTTTGGATTAAACATGAACTTAATGGCTTGGTGAATATAGCCCTAGGTATTAAACATGAACTTATTATTGGCTTGGTGAAAAGAGGCATCAACTGGTTTGGATCACTAAAAAAGGCCCCAACTAATGAGGGGTTTACATCACAAAAACAACTCTAATCATATGAAGGGTATGGATCACATAAAACAAGACTAAGCATATGAATGGTTGAGATCACTTGAAATGGTTCAAGCACATCAAAGGTTTGTGCCACTAAAAATGAGCCCAATTGTTAGCAAAATTTGAATCACTAATAACTTTTGGTTCATACGACATTCACTGATTGATTTGTTAAGTAAATGCCTTGTTATATTGATGGTTTGCATCGTGGTAACAAGCAATCCATATGTATCGCTCGGATCGCTGAAAACAGACCAATCATCGTAATAGTTTGTAAAATTGAATTGGGTCCTATTATATTAATGGTGTAGATCACTAAGAACTAACCTCAATCATATGAATGATATGGATCAACTTATAGTTGCATGAAGCATGATGCGGAGCGGCACAAAAATTCAGGTGTGAGAGCAAGGAAGCATCTCTTTCAAAATGTAAGCAGGTATGAGTAGGCGGCAAGTGAGAGCACTAGTGAGAGATATAAAAACGAGGATTTTAAGTAGGAGTAGCATCTAGAAGGATCCTGCAACTAAGGATCAACTTAACATATCCTTTGGCTTGTATCACTAGAAACAACCTAAATCATATGAAGAGTTTGGATCATTAAAAGCATATTCAAACATATGAAGCATTTGGATCACTGAATCACCCAATCATATGAATGGTTTGAATCGACTAAAATGGCCGTGGATCATGAAAAGTGGGTTTTAGTGCATGGATCAACTTAGCATATGCATTGCCGCGGATTATGGAAAACAGCTTCAACCATATTGGATCATGAAAAGCAGCTTCAATTTTATGTTGAGTTTAGATCATGAAAAGAAACTTCAATCATATGATAAATTTGGATCATGAAAAGCAGCTTCAATCATATGATAAATTTGCATCAGCAAATGAGCCTAATCATACGAACAATTTGGATCCATTGAATGACGCAAGCATGTCAATGATTTTTATCAATCGAAATGGCCAATGTCAAAGGTTTGCATCACTAGAAATAGGCCGAATCGTATTAATTTGGATCGTTATAAAAGGAAACCTGATTGCTTGAATTGTGTATAGAACAGAAGAGGGTTTCAAGGCATGGATCAACTTAGCACATCCATTTGCATGGATCATGAAAAGCAGCTTCAATCATATGTTGAGTTTGGATCATGAAACTTCAATCCTATGATGAGTTTGGATCGACGAATGAGCCTAATGATATGAACAATTTTTATCCACTGAACAGCTCAAGCATGTAAATGATTTTTATCCATCGAAATGGCCAATGTCAAAGGTTTGGAACACTAGAAATGGGCCGAATCATATTTATTTGGATCGTTGTAAAAAGAAACCCGATTGATTGAATTGTGTAATCCAATAGAAGAGGGTTTTAGCGCATGGATCAACTTAGCATATCCATTGCCATGGATCATGAAAAGCAGCTTCAATCCTAAGTTGAGTTTGGATCATGAAAAGCAGCTTCAATCATATGTTGAGTTTGGATCTTGAAAAGCAACTTCAATCGTCTGATGAATTTGGATCGCGAAATGAGACTAATCATACAAACAATTTGGATCCACTGAATGGCTAAGCATGTCAATGATTTTTATCCATCGAAATGGCCAATGTCAAAGGTTTGAATAACTAGAAATGGGCCAAATCATATTAATTTGGACCGTTATAAAAGGAAACCCGATTCATTGAATTGTGTATAGAACAAAAGAGGGTTTTAAGGCATGGATCAACTTAGCATATCCATTGCCATGGAACATGAAAAGTAGCTTCTACCATATGATGAGTTTGAATCATGAAAAGTAGCTTCAATCATAAGTTGAGTTTGGATCGTGAAAAGTAACTTCAATTGTATGATGAGTTTGGATCATGGAAATTAGGTTCAATCGTATGATGAGTTTGGATCGCCGAATGAGCCTAATGATATGAACAATTTTGATCCACTGAATGGCTTAAGCATGTCAATGATTTTTATACATCGAAATGGCCAATGTCAAAGATTTGGATCACTAGAAATGGGCCGAATCATATTTAACTAGATCATTGTAAAAAGAAACTTGACTGATTGAATTGAGTAATCGAACATAACAGGGTTTTAGTGAATAGAGCAACTTAGCATATCCATTGCCATGGAACACGAAAAGCAACTTCTATCATATGATGAGTTCGGATCACGAAAAGCAGCTTCAATCAAATGTTGAGTTTGGATCGTGAAAAGCAACTTCAATCGTATGATGAGTTTGGATCGTCGAATGAGCCTAATGATATGAACAATTTTTATCCACTGAATGGCTCAAAAGCATGTCAATGATTTTTATCCATTGAAATGGCCAATGTCAAAGGTTTGGATCACTAGAAATGGGCCGAATCATATTCATTTGTATCGTTGTAAAAAGAAACCTGATTGATTGAATTGTGTAATTGAACAGAAGAGGGTTTTAGCGCATGGATCAACTAAGCATATCCATTGCCATGGATCATGAAAAGCAACTTCAATCATATGTTGAGTTTGCATCATGAAAAGCAGCTTCAATCATATGTTGAGTTTGCATTGTCAAATGCGCCTAAAGATATGAACAATTTTTATCCACTAAGTGGCTCAAGCATTTCAATGATTTTTATCCATCGAAATGGCCAATGTTAAAGGTTTGGATCAATAGAAATGGGCCGAATCAAATTTATTTGGATCGTTGTAAAAAGAAACCTGATTGATTGAATTGTGTAATCCAACAGAAGAGGGTTTTAGTGCATGGATCAACTTAGCATATCCATTGCCATGGATCATGAAAAGCAGCTTCAATCATATGTTGAGTTTGGATCTTGAAAAGCAGCTTCAATCGTATGATGAATTTGGATCGCGAAATGAGCCTAATCATACGAACAATTTGGATCCACTGAATGGCTCAAGTATGTCAATGATTTTTATCCATCAAAATGGTCAATGTCAAAGGTTTGGATCACTAGATGGGCCAAATCATATTAATTGGGATCGTTATAAAAGGATACCCGATTCTTTGAATTGTGTATAGAACAGAAGAGGGTTTTAAGGCATGACTTAGCACATCCATTGCCATGGAACATGAAAAGCAACTTCTACCATATGATGAGTTTGGATCATGAAAAGCAGCTTCAATCATATGTGGAGTTTCGATCGTGAAAAGCAACTTCAATCGTATGATGAGTTTGGATTGTCGAATGAGCCTAATTATATGAACAATTTTTTCTACTGAATCGCTTAAGCATGTCAATGATTTTTATCCATCGAAATGGCCAATGTTAAAGGTTTGGATCACTAGAAATGGGCCAAATCATATTGATTTGTATCGTTGTAAAAAGAAACCTGATTGATTGAATTGTGTAATCGAATAGAAGAGGGTTTTACCGCATGGATCAACTTAGCATATCAATTGCCATGGAACATGAAAAGCAGCTTCAGTCATATGTTGAGTTTGGATCATTAAAAGCAGCTTCAATCATATGTTCAGTTTGGATCTTGAAAAGCAGCTTCAACGTATGATGAATTTGGATAATGAAAAGTAGCTTCAATCGTACGATGAATTTGGATCGCGAAATGAGTCTAATCATACGAACAGTTTCGATCAACTTAATGGCTCAAGCATGTTAATGAATTTTATCCATTGAAATGTCCAATGTCAAACGTTTGGATCACTATTTTTTTTTGTTAGCCTGTTAGTAAACCCCACTATCAGTTCACACTTCACTGTTAGCCAACCCCACTTGGGAATCGATACCATGACCTTAGTGTTGAAACGAGAGGTCTGGATCACTAGAAATGGGCCAAATTATATTAATTTGGATCGTTATAAAAGGAAACACGATTCATTGAATTGTGTAAAGAACAAAAGAGGGATTTAAGGCATGGATCAACTTAGCACATCCATTGCCATGGAACATGAAAAACAACTTCTACCATATGATGAGTTTGGATCATGAAAATCAGCTTCAATCATATGTTGAGTTTGGATCATGAAAAGCAGCTTCAATCATATGTTGAGTTTGGATCATGGAAAGCATCTTTAATCGTTTGATGAGTTTGGATCACCGAATGAACCTAATGATACGAACAAATTTGATCCACTGAATGGCTCAAGCATGACAATGAATTTTATCCATTGAAATGGCCAATGTCAAAGGTTTGGATTACTAGAAATGGGTCGAATCATATTTATTTGAATCGTTGTAAAAAGAAACCTGATTGATTGAATTGTGTAATTGAACAGAAGAGGGTTTTAACGCATGGATCAACTTGGCACATCTATTGCCATGGATCATGAAAAGCAGCTTCAATCATATGTTGAGTTTGGATCTTGAAAAGCAGCTTCAATCGTATGATGAGCTTGGATCGTCGAATGAGGCTAATGATATGAACAATTTTTATCCACCGAATGGCTCAAGCATGTCAATGATTTTTATCCATCGAAATGGCCAATGTCAAAGGTTTGGATCACTAGAAATGGGCCGAATCAAATTTATTTGGATCATTGTAAAAAGAAACCTGATTGATTAAATTGTGTAATCCAACAGAAGAGGGTTTTAGCGCATGGATCAACTTAGCATATCCATTGCCATGAATCATGAAAAGGAGCTTCAATCTTATGTTGAGTTTGGATCATGAAAAGAAGCTTCAATCATATGTTGAGTTTGGATCTTGAAAAGCAGCTTCAATCGTATGATGAATTTTGATCGAGAAATGAGCCTAATCATACGAACAATTTGGATCCACTGAATGGCTCAAGTATGTCAATGATTTTTAGCCATCAAAATGGTCAATGTCAAAGGTTTGGATCACTAGAAATGGGCTTCGATCGTTATAAAAGGAAACCCGATTCATTGAATTGTGTATTGAACAAAAGAGGGTTTTAAGGCATGGATCAACTTAGCACATCAATTGGCATGGAACATGAAAAGCAACTTCTACCATATGATGAGTTTGGATCATGAAAAGCAGCTTCAATCATATGTTGAGTTTGGATAGTGAAAAGCACCTTCAATCGTATGATAAGTTTGGATCGTTGAAAGAGCCTAATGACAAGAACAATTTTTATCTATTGAATGGCTCAAGCACGTCAATGATTTTTATCCATCGAAATGGACAATGTCAACGGTTTTGATCACTAGAAATGGGCCGAATCATATTTATTTGTATCGTTGTAAAGAGAAACCTGATTGATTAAATTGTGTAATCGAACAGAAGAGGGTTTTAGCGCATGGATCAACTTGGCATATCCATTGCCATGAATAATGAAAAGCAGCTTCAATCATATTTTGAGTTTGTATCATGAAAAACAGCTTCAATCATATGTTGCGTTTGGATCATGAAAAGCAGCTTCAATCGTATGATGAGTTTGGATCGTAGAATGAGCCTAATGATATGAACAATTTTTATCCACTGAATGGCTCAAGCATTTGATTGATTTTTATCCATCGAAATGGCCAATGTCAAACGTTTGGATCACTATAAATGGGACGAATCATATTTATTTGGATCGTTGTAAAAAGAAACCTGATTGATTGAATAGTGTGATGCAACAGAAGTGGGTTTTAGCGCATCGATCAACTTAGCATATCCATTGCCATGGATCAAGAAAAGCAGCTTCAATCATATGTTGCCATGAATCATGAAAAGCAGCTTCAATCAAATGTTGAATTTGGATCTTGAAAAGCAGCTTCAATCGTATGATGAATTTGGATCTAGAAATGAGCGTAATCATACGAACAAGTTGGATCCACTAAATGGCTCAAGTATGTTAATGATTTTTATCCATCAAAATGGTCAATGTTAAAGGTTTGGATCACTAGAAATGGGCTAAATCATATTAATTTGGATTGTTATAAAGGGAAACCCGACTTATTGAATTGTGTATAGAACAGAAGAGGGTTTTAAGGTATGGATCAACTTAACACATCTATTGGCATGGAACATGAAAAGCAACTTCTACCATAAGATGAGTCTGGATCATGAAAAGCAGCTTCAATCATATGTTGAGTTTGGATAGTGAAAAACACCTTCAATCGTATGATAAGTTTGGATCGTCGAATGAGCCTAATGATAAGAACAATTTTTATCTACTGAATGGCTCAAGCATGTCAATGATTTTTATCCATTGAAATGGCCAATGTCAAAGGTTTGGATCACTAGAAATGGGCCAAATCATATTTATTTGTATCGTTGTAAAAAGAAACCTGATTGATTGAATTGTGTAATCGAACAGAAGAGGGTTTTAGTGCATGGATCAACTTAGCATATCCATTGCCATGGATCATGAAAAGCAGCTTCAATCATATGTTGAGTTTGTATCATGAAAAGTAGCTTCAATCATATGTTGAGTTTGGATCATGAAACGCAGCTTCAATCGTATAATAAGATTGGATCGTCGAATGTGCCTAATGATATTTTTATCCACTGAATGGCTCAAGCATGTCAATTATTTTTATCTATCGAAATGGCCAATGTCAAAGGTTTGGATCACTAGAAATGGGTTGAATCAAATTTATTTGGATCGTTTAAAAAAGAAATCTGATTGATTGAATTGTGTAATCGTACAGAAGAGGGTTTTAGCGCATGGATCAACTTAGCATATCCATTGCCATGGATCATGAAAAGCAGCTTCAATCATATGTTGAGTTTGGATCATGAAAAGCAGCCTCAATCATATGTTGAGTTTGGATCTTGAAAAGCAGCTTCAATCGTATGATGAATTTGGATCGCGAAATGAGCCTAATCATATGAACAGTTTGGATCCACTGAATGGCTCAAGTATGTCAATGATTTTTATCCATCAAAATGGTCAATGTCAAAGGTTTGGATCACTAGATGGGCCAAATCATATTAATTTGGATCGTTATAAAAGGAAACCCGATTCATTGAATTGTGTATAGAACAGAAGAGGGTTTTAAGGCATGGATCAACTTAGCACATCCATTGCCATGGAACATGAAAAGCAACTTCTACCATATGATGAGTTTGGATCATGAAAAGCAGCTTCAATCATATGTTGAGTTTGAATCGTGAAAAGCAACTTCAATCGTATGATGAGTTTGGATCATGGAAAGCAGCTTCAATCGTATGATGAGTTTGGATCGTGGAATGAACCTAATGATATGAACAAATTTGATCCATTGAATGGCTCAAGCATGTCAATGATTTTTATCCATTGAAATGGCCAATGTCAAAGGTTCGGATCACTAGAAATGGGCCGAATCATATTTATTTAGATCGTTGTAAAAAGAAACCTGCTTGATTGAATTGTGTATCAAACAGAAGAGGGTTTTATCGCATGGATCAACTTAGCATATCCATTGTCATGGATCATGAAAAGCAGCTTGAAGCATATGATGCTTTTCGATCATGAAAAGCAGCTTCAATCATATGTTGAGTTGGGATCATGAAAAGCAGCTTCAATCATATGATAAATTTGGATTGGCAAATGAGCCTAATCATACGAACAATTTGGATCCACTGAGTGGCTCAAGCATGTCAATGATTTTTATCCAACGAAATGGCCAAGGTCAAAGGTTTGGATCACTAGAAATGGGCCGAATCATATTTGTTTGGATTGTTGTAAAAAGAAACCTGATTGATTGAATTGTGTATAGAACAGAAGAGGGTTTTAAGGCATGGATGAACTTGGCACATCCATTTGCATGGATCATGAAAAGCAGCTTCTACCATATGATGAGTTTTGGAACATGAAAAGTAGCATCAATCATATGTTGAGTTTGGATCATGAAAAGCAGCTTCAATCATATGATGAGTTTGGATCGTCAAATGAGCCTAATGTTATGAACAATTTTTATCCACTGAATGGCTCAAGCATGTCAACGATTTTTATCCATCGAAATGGCCAATGTCAAAGGTTTGGATCACTAGAAATGGGCCGAATCATATTTATTTGTATCGTTGTAAAAAGAAACCTGATTGATTGAATTGTGTAATCGAACAGAAGAGGGTTTTAGCGCATGGATCAACTTAGCATATCCATTGCAATGGATCATGAAAAGCAGCTTCAATCATATGTTGAGTTTGTATCATGAAAAGCAGCATCAATCATATGTTGAGTTTGGATCATGAAAAGCAACTTCAATCGTATGATGAGTTTGGATTGTCGAATGAGCCTAATGATAAGAACAATTTTTATCTACTGAATCGCTCAAGCATGTCAATGATTTTTATCCATCGAAATGGCCAATGTCAAAGGTTTGGATCACTAGAAATGGGACGAATCATATTTATTTGGATCGTTGTAAAAAGAAACCTGATTGATTGAATTGTGTAATCGAACAGAAGAGGGTTTTAGCGCATGGATCAACTTAGCATATCCATTGCCATGGATCATGAAAAGCAGCTTCAATCATATGTTGAGTTTGGATCATGAAAAGCAGCTTCAATCATATGTTGAGTTTGGATCATGAAAAGCAGCTTCAATCGTATGATGAGTTTGGATCGTCGAATGAGCCTAATGATATGAACAATTTTTATCCACTGAATGGCTCAAGCATGTCAATGATTTTTATCCATCGAAATGGCCAATGTCAAAGGTTTGGATCACTATAAATGGGACGAATCATATTTATTTGGATCGTTGTAAAAAGAAACCTGATTGATTGAATTGTGTAATGCAACAGAAGAGGGTTTTAGCGCATGGATCAACTTAGCATATCCATTGCCATGGATCATGAAAAGCAGCTTCAATCATATGTTGAGTTTGGATCATGAAAAGCAGCTTCAATCATATGTTGAGTTTGGATCTTGAAAAGCAGCTTCAATCGTATGATGAATTTGGATCGAGAAATGAGCCTAATCATACGAACAATTTGGATCCACTGAATGGCTCAAGTATGTCAATGATTTTTATCCATCAAAATGGTCAATGTCAAAGGTTTGGATCACTAGAAATGGGCTAAATCATATTAATTTGGATCGTTATAAAAGGAAACCCGATTCATTGAATTGTGTATAGAACAGAAGAGGGTTTTAAGGCATGGATCAACTTAGCACATCCATTGGCATGGAACATGAAAAGCAACTTCTACCATAAGATGAGTTTGGATCATGAAAAGCAGCTTCAATCATATGTTGAGTTTGGATAGTGAAAAGCACCTTCAATCGTATGATAAGTTTGGATCGTTGAATGATCCTAATGATAAGAACAATTTTTATCTACTGAATGGCTCAAGCATGTCAATGATTTTTATCCATCGAAATGGCCAATGTCAAAGGTTTGGATCACTAGAAATGGGCCAAATCATATTTATTTGTATCGTTGTAAAAAGAAACCTGATTGATTGAATTGTGTAATCGAACAGAAGAGGGTTTTAGCGCATGGATCAACTTAGCATATCCATTGCCATGGATCATGAAAAGCAGCTTCAATCATATGTTGAGTTTGTATCATGAAAAGCAGCTTCAATCATATGTTGAGTTTGGATCATGAAAAGCAGCTTCAATCGTATGATGAGTTTGGATCGTAGAATGAGCCTAATGATATGAACAATTTTTATCCACTGAATGGGTCAAGCATGTCATTGATTTTTATCCATCGAAATGGCCAATGTCAAAGGTTTGGATCACAATAAATGTGACGAATCATCTCTATTTGGATCGTTGTAAAAAGAAACCTGATTGATTGAATTGTGTAATGCAACAGAAGAGGGTTCAATCATTTGTTGAGTTTGGATCATGAAAAGCAGCTTCAATCATATGTTGAGTTTGGATCTTGAAAAGCCGCTTCAATCGTATGATGAGCTTGTATTGACGAATGAGCCTAATGATATGAACAATTTTTATCCACTGAATGGCTCAAGCATGTCAATGATTTTAATCCATCGAAATGGCCAATGTCAACGGTTTGGAACATTAGAAATGGGCCGAATCAAATTTATTTGGATCATTGTAAAAAGAAACCAAATTGATTGAATTGTGTAATCGAACAGAAGAGTGTTTTAGCGCATGGATCAACTTAGGATATCCATTGCCATGGATCAAGAAAAGCAGGTTCAATGATATGTTGAGTTTGGATCATGAAAAGCAGCTTCAATCATATGTTGAGTTTGGATCATGAAAAGCAGCTTCAATCGTATGATGAGTTTGGATCGTCGAATGAGCCTAATGATATGAACAATTTTTATCCACTGAATGGCTCAAGCATGTCAATGATTTTTATCCATCGAAATGGCCAATGTCAAAGGTTTGGATCACTAGAAATGGGCCGAATCATATTTATTTGTATCGTTGTAAAAAGAAACTTGATTGATTGAATTGTGTAATCGAACAGAAGAGGGTTTTAGCGCATGGATCAACTTAGCATATCCATTGCCATGGATCATGAAAAGCAGCTTCAATCATATGTTGAGTTTGGATCATGAAAAGCAGCTTCAATCATATGTTGAGTTTGGAACTAGAAAAGCAGCTTCAATCATATGATGAATTTGGATCGGGAAATGAGCCTAATCATAAGAACAATTTGGATCCACTGAATGGCTCAAGTATGTCGATGATTTTTATCCATCAAAATGGTCAATGTCAAAGGTTTGGATCACTAGAAATGGGCTAAATCATATTAATTTGGATCGTTATAAAAGGAAACCCGATTCATTGAATTGTGTATAGAACAGAAGAGGGTTTTAAGGCATGGATCAACTTAGCACATCCATTGGCATGGAACATGAAAAGCAACTTCTACCATAAGATGAGTTTGGATCATGAAAAGCAGCTTCAATCATATGTTGAGTTTGGATAGTGAAAAGCACCTTCAATCGTATGATAAGTTTGGATCGTTGAATGAGCCTAATGATAAGAACAATTTTTATCTACTGAATGGCTCAAGCATGTCAATGATTTTTATCCATCGAAATGGCCAATGTCAAAGGTTTGGATCACTAGAAATGGGCCGAATCATATTTATTTGTATCGTTGTAAAAAGAAACCTGATTGATTGAATTGTGTAATCGAACAGAAGAGGGTTTTAGCGCATGGATCAACTTAGCATATCCATTGCCATGGATCATGAAAAGCAGCTTCAATCATATGTTGAGTTTGTATCATGAAAAGCAACTTCAATCATATGTTGAGTTTGGATCATGAAAAGCAGCTTCAATCGTATGATGAGTTTGGATCGTCGAATGAGCCTAATGATATGAACAATTTTTATCCACTGAATGGCTCAAGCATGTCAATGATTTTTATCCATTGAAATGGCCAATGTCAAAGGTTTGGATCACTAGAAATGGGCCGAATCATATTTATTTGGATCATTGTAAAAAGAAACCTGATTGATTGAATTGTGTAATCGAACAAAAGAGTGTTTTAGTGCATGGATCAAGAAAAGCAGGTTCAAAGATATGTTGAGTTTGGATCACAAAAAGCAGCTTCAATCGTATGATGAGTTTGGATCGTCGAATGAGCATTATGATATGAACAATTTTTATCCACTAAATGGCTCAAGCATGTTAAATATTTTTATCCATCGAAAAGGCCAATGTCAAAGGTTTGGATCACAAGAAATGGGCTGAATCAAATATCTTTGGATCGTAGTAAAAATAAACCTGATTGATTGAATTGTGTAATCCAACAAAAGAGGGTTTTAGCGCGTGGATCAACTTAGCATATCCATTGCCATGGATCATGAAAAGCAGCTTCAATCATATGTTGAGTTTGGATCATGAAAAGCAGCTTCAATCATATGTTGAGTTTGGAACTAGAAAAGTAGCTTCAATCATATGATGAATTTGGATTGAGAAATGAGCCTAATCATAAGAACAATTTGGATCCACTGAATGGCTCAAGTATGTCAATGATTTTTATCCATCAAAATGGTCAATGTCAAAGGTTTGGATCACTAGAAATGGGCTAAATCATATTAATTTGGATCGTTATAAAAGGAAACCTGATTCATTGAATTGTGTATAGAACTGAAGAGGGTTTCAAGGAATGGATCAACTTAGCACATCCATTGGCATGGAACATAAAAAGCAACTTCTACCATAAGATGAGTTTGGATCATGAAAAGTAGCTTCAATCATATGTTGAGTTTGGATAGTGAAAAGCACCTTTAAATATGATAAGTTTGGATCGTCGAATGAGCCTAATGATAAGAACAATTTTTATCTACTGAATGGCTCAAGCATGTCAATGATTTTTATCCATCGAAATGGCCAATGTCAAAGGTTTGGATCACTACAAATGGGCCGAATCATATTTATTTGTATCGTTGTAAAAAAAAACCTAATTGACTGAATTGTGTAATCGAACAGAAGAGGGTTTTAGCGCATGGATCAACTTAGCATATCCATTGCCATGGATCACGAAAAGCAGCTTCAATCATATGTTGAGTTTGTATCATGAAAAGCAGCTTCAATCATATGTTGAGTTTGGATCATGAATAGCAGCTTCAATCGTATATTAAGTTTGGATCGTCGAATGAGCCTAATGATATTTTTATCCAATGAATGGCTCAAGCATGTCAATTATTTTTATCCATCGAAATGGCCAATGTCAAAGGTTTGGATCACAAGATAGGGTCCGAATCAAATTTATTTGGATCGTTTAAAAAAGAAATCTGATTGATTTAGTTGTGTAATCGTACAGAAAAGGGTTTTAGCGCATGGATCAACATAGCACATCCATTGGCATGGAACATGAAAAGCAACTTCAACCGTATGATGAGTTTGGAACATGAAAAGCAGCTCATATGTTGAGTTTGGATAGTGAAAGGCACCTTCAATCGTATGATAAGTTTGGATCCCCGAATGAGCCTAATGAAAAGAACAATTTTTATCTACTGAATCGCTCAAGCATGTCAATGACTTTTATCCATCGAAATGGCCAATGTCAAAGGTTTGGATCACTAGAAATGGGCCAAATCATATTTATTTGGATCATTGTAAATAGAAACCCGCTTGATTGAATTGTGTATCGAATAAAAGAGGGTTTTAGTGCATGGATCAACTTAGCATATGCATTGCCGTGGATGATGAAAGCAGCTTCAACCATATTGGATCATGAAAAGCAGCTTCAATTTTATGGTGAGTTTGGATCAGCAAAAGCAGCTTCAATCATATGTTGAGTTTGGATCACGGAATGAACCTAAAGATATGAACAAATTTGATCTATTGAATGGCTCAAGCATGTCAATAATTTTTATCCATTGAAATGGCCAATGTCAAAGGTTCGGATCACTAGAAATGGGCCGAATCATATTTATTTGGATCGTTGTAAAAAGATACCTGCTTGATTGAATTGTGTATCAAACAGAAGAGGGTTTTATCGCATGGATCAACTTAGCATATCCATTGTCAAAGCAGCTTGAAGCATATGATGCTTTTCGATCATGAAAAGTAGCTTCAATCATATGTTGAGTTGGGATCATGAAAAGCAGCTTCAATCATATGATAAATTTGGATCGGCAAATGAGCCTAATCATACGAACAATTTGGATCCATTGAATGGCTCAAGCATGTCAATGATTTTTATCTATCGAAATGGCCAATGTCAAAGGTTTCGATCACTAGAAATGGGCTAAATCATATTAATTTGGATCGTTATAAAAGGAAACCTGATTCATTGAATTGTGTATAGAACAGAAGAGGGTTTTAAGGAATGGATCAACTTAGCACATCCATTGGCATGGAACATGAAAAGCAACTTCTACCATATGATGAGTTTGGATTATGAAAAGCAGCTTCAATCATATGTTGAGTTTGGATCATGAAAAGCAGCTTCAATCGTATGATAAGTTTGGATCGTTGAATGAGCCTAATGATATGAACAATTTTTATCCACTGAATGGCTCAAGCATGTCAATGATTTTTATCCATCGAAATGGCCAATGTCAAAGGTTTGGATCACTAGAAATGGGCCAAATCATATTTATTTGTATCGTTGTAAAAAGAAACCTGATTGATTGAATTGTGTAATCGAACAAAAGAGAGATTTAGCGCAAGGCATATCCATTGCAATGGATCATGAAAAGCAGCTTCAATCATATGTTGAGTTTGTATCATGAAAAGCAGCATCAATCATATGTTGAGTTTGGATCATGAAAAGCAACTTCAATCGTATGATGAGTTTGTATCGACGAATGAGCCTAATGATATGAACAATTTTTATCCACTGAATGGCTCAAGCATGTCAATGATTTTAATCCATCGAAATGGCCAATGTCAACGGTTTGAATCACTAGAAATGGGCCGAATCAAATTTACTTGGATCATTGTAAAAAGACACCTGATTGATTGAATTGTGTAATCGAACAGAAGAGTGTTTTAGCGCATGGATCAACTTAGGATATCCATTGCCATGGATCAAGAAAAGCAGGTTCAATGATATGTTGAGTTTGGATCATGAAAAGCAGCTTCAATCATATGTTGAGTTTGGATCATGAAAAGCAGCTTCAATCGTATGATGAGTTTGGATCGTCGAATGAGCCTAATGATATGAACAATTTTTATCCACTGAATGGCTCAAGCATGTCAATGATTTTTATCCATCGAAATGGCCAATGTCAAAGGTTTGGATCACAAGAAATGGGCTGAATCAAATATATTTGGATCGTTGTAAAAATAAACCTGATTGATTGAATTGTGTAATCCAACAAAAGAGGGTTTTAGCGCGTGGATCAACTTAGCATATCCATTGCCATGGATCATGAAAAGCAGCTTCAATCATATGTTGAGTTTGGAACTAGAAAAGCAGCTTCAATCATATGATGAATTTGGATCGGGAAATGAGCCTAATCATAAGAACAATTTGGATCCACTGAATGGCTCAAGTATGTCGATGATTTTTATCCATCAAAATGGTCAATGTCAAAGGTTTGGATCACTAGAAATGGGCTAAATCATATTAATTTGGATCGTTATAAAAGGAAACCCGATTCATTGAATTGTGTATAGAACAGAAGAGGGTTTTAAGGCATGGATCAACTTAGCACATCCATTGGCATGGAACATGAAAAGCAACTTCTACCATAAGATGAGTTTGGATCATGAAAAGCAGCTTCAATCATATGTTGAGTTTGGATAGTGAAAAGCACCTTCAATCGTATGATAAGTTTGGATCGTCGAATGAGCCTAATGATAAGAACAATTTTTATCTACTGAATGGCTCAAGCATGTCAATGATTTTTATCCATCGAAATGGCCAATGTCAAAGGTTTGGATCACTAGAAATGGGCCGAATCATATTTATTTGTATCGTTGTAAAAAGAAACCTAATTGATTGAATTGTGTAATTGAACAGAAGAGGGTTTTAGCGCATGGATCAACTTAGCATATCCATTGCCATGGATCATGAAAAGCAGCTTCAATCATATGTTGAGTTTGTATCATGAAAAGCAGCTTCAATCATATGTTGAGTTTGTATCATGAAAAGCAGCTTCAATCATATGTTGAGTTTGGATCATGAAAAGCAGCTTCAATCGTATGATGAGTTTGGATCGTAGAATGAGCCTAATGATATGAACAATTTTTATCCACTGAATGGCTCAAGCATGTGATTGATTTTTATCTATTGAAATCGCCAATGTCAAAGGTTTGGATCACTATAAATGGGACGAATCATATTTATTTGGATCATTGTAAAAAGAAACCCGGTTGATTGAATTGTGTAATACAACAGAAGTTGGTTTTAGCGCATCGATCAAGTTAGCATATCCATTGCCATGGATCATGAAAAGCAGCTTCAATCATATGTTGCGTTTGGATCATGAAAAGCAGCATTAATCATATGTTGAGTTTGGATCTTGAAAAGTAGCTCCAATCGTATATGAATTTGGATCTAGAAATGAGCCAAATCATACGAACAATTTGGATCCACTGAATGGCTCAAGTATGTCAATGATTTTTATCCTTTAAAATGGTCAATGTCAAAGGTTTGGATCACTAGAAATGGGCTAAATCATATTAATTTGGATCATTATAAAAGGAAACCCGATTCATTGAATAGTGTATAGAAGAGAAGAGAGTTTTAAGGCATGGATCAACTTAGCATATCCATTGCCATGGATATGAAAAGCAGCTTCAATCATATGTTGAGTTTGTATCATGAAAAGTAGCTTCAATCATATGTTGAGTATGGATCATGAAAAGTAGCTTCAATCGTATAATAAGATTGGAGCGTCGAATGAGCCTAATGATATTTTTATCCACTGAATGGCACAAGCATGTCAATTATTTTTATCCATCGATATGGCCAATGGCAAAGGTTTGGATCACTAGAAATGGGACGAATCATATTTATTTGGATCGTTTAAAAAAGAAATCTGATTGATTGAATTGTGTAATCGTACAGAAGAGGGTTTTAGCGCATGGATCAACTTAGCATATCCATTGCCATGGATCATGAAAAGCAGATTCAATCATATGTTGAGTTTGGATCATGAAAAGCAGCCTCATTCATATGTTGAGTTTGGATCTTGAAAAGCAGCTTCAATCGTATGATGAATTTGGATCGTGAAATGAGCCTAATCATATGAAGAGTTTGATCCACTTTATGGCTCAAGTATCTCAATGATTTTTATCCATCAAAATGGTCAATGTCAAAGGTTTGGATCACTAGATGGGCCAAATCATATTAATTTGGATCGTTATAAAAGGAAACCCGATTCATTGAATTGTGTATAGAACAGAAGAGGGTTTTATGGCATGGATCAACTTGGCACATCCATTGCCATAGAACATGAAAAGCAACCTCTACCATATGATGAGTTTGGATCATGAAAAGCAGCTTCAATCATATGTTGAGTTTGAATCGTGAAAAGCAACTTCAATCGAATGATGAGTTTGGATCATGGAAAGTAGCTTCAATCGTATGATGAGTTTGGATCGCGGAATGAACCTAAGGATATGAACAAATTTGATCCATTGAATGGCTCAAGCATGTCAATGATTTTTATCCATTGAAATGGCCAATGTCAAAGGTTCGGATCACTAGAAATGGGCCGAATCATATTTATTTAGATCGTTGTAAAAAGAAACCTGCTTGATTGAATTGTGTATCAAACAGAAGAGGGTTTTATCGCATGGATCAACTTAGCATATCCATTGTCATGGATCATGAAAAGCAGCTTCAATCATATGTTGAGGTGGTATATGTTGAGTTGGGATCATGAAAAGTAGCTTTAATCATATGATAAATTTGGATTGGCAAATGAGCCTAATCATACGAACAATTTGGATCCATTGAATGGCTCAAGTATGTCAATGATTTTTATCCATCGAAATGGCCAATGTCAAAGGTTTGGATCACTAGAAATAGGCCGAATCATATGAAGTTGGATCGTTATAAAAGGAAACCTGATTGATTGAATTGTGTATAGAACAGAAGAGGGTTTTAAGGCATGGATCAACTTAGCACAACCACTTGCATGGATCATGAAAAGCAGCTTCTACCATATGATGAGTTTGGATTATGAAAAGCAGCTTCAATCATATGTTGAGTTTGGATCATGAAAAGTAGCTTCAATCGTATGATGAGTTTGGATCGTCGAATGAGCCTAATGATATGAACAATTTTTATCCACTGAATGGCTCAAGCATGTCAATGATTTTTATCCATCGAAATGGCCAATGTCAAAGGTTTAGATTGCTAGAAATGGGCCGAATCATATTTATTTGTATCGTTGTAAAAGGAAACCTGATTGATTGAATTGTGTAATCGAATAGAAGAGGGTTTTAGCGCATGGATCAACTTAGCATATCCATTGCAAAGGATCATGAAAAGCAACTTCAATCATATGTTGAGTTTGTATCATGAAAAGCAGCTTCAATCATACGTTGAGTTTGGATCATGAAATGCAGCTTCGATCGTATGATGAGTTTGGATCGACGAATGAGCCTAATGATATGAACAATTTTTATCCACTGAATGGCTCAAGCATGTCAATGATTTTAATCCATCGAAATGACCAATGTCAACGGTTTGGATCAATAGAAATGGGCCGAATCATATTTATTTAGATCACTGTAAAAAGAAACCTGATTGATTGAATTGTGTAACTGAACAGAAGAGTGTTTTAGCGCATGGATCAACTTAGCATTTCCATTGCCATGGATCAAGAAAAGCAGGTTCAATCATATGTTGAGTTTGGATCATGAAAAGTAGGTTCAATCATATGTTGAGTTTGAATCATGAAAAGCAGCTTCAATCGTATGATGAGTTTGGAACGTCGAATGAGCCTAATGATATGAACAATTTTTATCCACTGAATGGCTCAAGCATTTCAATGATTTTTATCCATCGAAATGGCAATATCAAAGGTTTGGATCACAAGAAATGGGCCGAATCAAATATATTTGGATCATTGTAAAAAGACACCTGATTGATTGAATTGTGTAATCGAACAGTAGAGTGTTTTAGTGCATGGATCAACTTAGGATATCCATTGCCATGGATGAAGAAAAGCAGGTTCAATGATATGTTGAGTTTGGATCATGAAAAGCAGCTTCAATCGTATGATGAGTTTGGATCGTCGAATGAGCCTAATGATATGAACAATTTTTATCCATTGAATGGCTCAAGCATGTTAAAGATTTTTATCCATTGAAATGGCCAATGTCAAAGGTTTAGATCACAAGAAATGGGCTGAATCAAATATATTTGGAACGTTGTAAAAATAAACCTGATTGATTGAATTGTGTAATCCAACAAAAGAGGGTTTTAGCGTATAGATCAACTTAGCATATCCATTGCCATGGATCATGAAAAGTAGCTTCAATCATATGTTGAGTTTGGATCATGAAAAGCAGCTTCAATCATATGTTGAGTTTGGAACTAGAAAAGCAGCTTCAATCATATGATGAATTTGGATCGGGAAATGAGCCTAATCATAAGAACAATTTGGATCTACTGAATGGCTCAAGTATGTCGATGATTTTTATCCATCAAAATGGTCAATGTCAAAGGTTTGGATCACTAGAAATGGGCTAAATCATATTAATTTGGATCGTTATAAAAGGTAACCCGATTCATTGAATTGTGTCTAGAACAGAAGAGGGTTTTAAGGCATGGATCAACTTAGCACAACCACTTGCATGGATCATGAAAAGCAGCTTCTACCATATGATGAGTTTGGATTATGAAAAGCAGCTTCAATCATATGTTGAGTTTGGATCATGAAAAGTAGATTCAATTGAATGATGAGTTTGGATCATGGAATGAGCCTAATGATATGAACAATTTTTATTGACTGAATGACTCAAGCATGTCAATGATTTTTATCCATCGAAATGGCCAATGTCAAAGGTTTAGATTGCTAGAAATGGGCCAAATCATATTTATTTGTATCGTTGTAAAAGGAAACCTGATTGATTGAATTGTGTAATCGAATAGAAGAGGGTTTTAGCGCATGGATCAACTTAGCATATCCATTGCAAAGGATCATGAAAAGCAACTTCAATCATATGTTGAGTTTGTATCATGAAAAGCAGCTTCAATCATATGTTGAGTTTGGATCATGAAAAGCAGCTTCAATCTTATGATGAGTTTGGATCGTCGAATGAGCTGAATGATATGAACAATTTTTATCCACTGAATGGCTCAAGCATGTCAATGATTTTTATCCATCGAAAAGGCCAATATCAAAGGTTTGGATCACTAGAAATGGGCCGAATCAAATTTATTTGGATCATTGTAAAAAGAAACCTGATTGATTGAATTGTGTAATCGAACAAAAGAGTGTTTTAGCGCATGGATCAACTCTTAGGATATCCATTGCCATGGATCAAGAAAAGCAGGTTCAATGAAATGTTGAGTTTGGATCATGAAAAGCAGCTTCAATCGTATGATGAGTTTGGATCATCAAATGAGCCTAATGATATGAACAATTTTTACCCACTGAATGACTCAAGCATGTCAAAGATTTTTATCCATCGAAATGGGCAATGTCAAAGGTTTGGATCATAAGAAATGGGCTAGATTCTATTAATTTGGATCGTTGTAAAAAAGAAACCCGATTGATTGAATTGTGTAATGAAAAAAGAGGGTTTTAGCACATGGATCAACTTAGCATATCCATTGCCATGGATCATAGAAAGCTTCGATCATATGTTGAGTTTGGATTGCCAGCGGTCGTATGATGAAGTTTGGATCGTCGAAAAGCATCCACCATGGCTCAAGTCCATGTCGAGGCTCAAGATGTCGATGATTTTATCCATCAAATGGTCAATGGCCAATGTCAAAGGTTTGGATCACTAGAAATGGGCGCCGAATGATATGAAGATCGTTATAAAAGGAAACACGATTCATTGAATTGTGTATAAAATAGAAGAGGGCAACTTAGCATATCCATTGGCATGGAATCATGAAAAGCAACTTCAATCATATGATGAGTTTGGATCATGAAAAGCGGCTTCAATCATATGTTGAGTTTGGATCATGAAAAGCACCTTCAATCGTATGATGAGTTTGGATCGTCGAATGAGCCTAATGATATGAACAATTTTTATCCACTGAATGGCTCAAGCATGTCAATGATTTTTATCCATCGAAATGGCCAATGTCAAAGGTTCGGATCACTAGAAATGGATCGAATCATATTAATTTGGATGGTTGTAAAAGGAAACCTGATTGAATGAATTGGGTATAGAACAGAATAGGGTTTTAGGGCATGGATCAACTTAGCATATCCATTGCCATGGATCATGAAAAGCAGCTTCAATCATATGTTGAGTTTGGATCATGAAAAGCAGCTTCAATCGTATGCTGAGTTTGGATCGTGAAAAGAAGCTTCAATCGTATAATGAGTTTGGATCACTGAATGAGCCTAATCATATGAACAATTTGGATCCACTAATTGGCTCAAGCATGTCAACGATTTTTATCCATCGAAATGGCCAATTTCAAAAGGTTTGGATCACTAGAAATGGGACGAATCGTTTAATTTGGATCGTTGTAAAAAGAAACCCGATTGGTTGAATTGTGTATAGAACAAAAGAGGGTTTAGTGCATGCATCAACTTAGCATATCCATTGCCATGGAACATGAAAAGCAGCTTCAACCATATGATGAGTTTGGATCATGAAAAGCAGCTTCAATCATATGTTGAGTTTGGATCATGAAAAGTAGCTTCAATCATATGATGAGTTTGGATCGTCGAATGAGCCTAATGATATGAACAATTTTTATTCATTGAATGGCTCAAGCATGTCAATGATTTTTATCCATCGAAATGGCCAATATAAAAGGTTTGGATCACTAGAAATGGGACGAATCGTATTTATTCGTTGTAAAAAGAAACCAGATTGATTGAATTGTGTATAGAACAAAAGAGGGTTTAGTGCATGCATCAACTTAGCATATCCATTGCCATGGAACATGAAAAGCGGCTTCAACCATATGATGAGTTTGGATCATGAAAAGAAGCTGCAATCATATGATGAGTTTGGATCATGAAAAGTAGCTTCAATCGTATGATGAGTTTGGATCGCCGAATGAGCTTATTGATATGAACGATTTTGATCCACTGAATGGCTCAAGCATGTTAATGATTTTTATCCATCGAAATGGCTAATGTCCAAGGTTTGGATCACTAGAAATGGGCCGAATCATATTTATTTGGATCATTGTAAAAAGAAACTTGATTGATTGAATTGTGTAATCGAACAGAAGAGGGTTTTAGCGCATGGATCAACTTAGCATATCCATTGCCATGGATCATGAAAAGCAGCTTCAATCATATGTTGAGTTTGTATCATGAAAAGCAGCTTCAATCATATGTTGAGTTTGGATCATGAAAAGCAGCTTCAATCGTATGATGAGTTTGGATCATAGAATAAGCCTAATGATATCAACAACTTTTATCCACTGAATGGCTCAAGCATGTCAATGATTTTTATCCATTGAAATGGCCAATGTCAAAGGTTTGGATCACTATAAATGGGACGAATCATATTTATTTGGATCGTTGTAAAAAGAAACCTGATTGATTGAATTGTGTAATACAACAGAAGAGGGTTTTAGCCCATGGATCAACTTAGCATATCCATTGCCATGTATCATGACAAGCAGCTTCAATCATATGTTCAGTTTGGATCATCAAAAGTAGTGTCAATCATATGTTGAATTTGGATCTTGAAAAGCAGCTTCAATTGTACGATGAATTTGGATCCATGAATGGCTCAAGCATGTGATGATTTTTATCCATCAAAATGGCGATGTCGAAGGTTTGGATCACTAGAAATGGGAATTTGGATCGTTGTAAAAGAAACGATTCATTGAATTGTGTATAGAACAGAAGAGGGGTTTTAAGGCATGGATCAACTTAGCACATCCTTTGCAATGGAACATGAAAAGCAACTTCTACCATATGATGAGTTTGGATCATGAAAAGCAGCTTCAATCATATGTTGAGTTTGGATAGTGAAAAGCACCTTCAATCATATGATAAGTTTAGATCGTCGAATGAGCCTAATGATAAGAACAATTTTTATCCATTGAATGGCTCAAGCATGTCTATGATTTTTATCCATCGAAATGGCCAATGTCAAAGGTTTGGATCACTAGAAATGGGCGGAATCATATATATTTGTATCGTTGTAAAAAGAAACCTGATTGATTGAATTGTGAAATCGAACAGAAAAGGGTTAGCGCATGGATCAACTTAGCATATCCATTGCCATGGATCATGAAAAGCAGCTTCAATCATATGTTGAGTTTGTATCATGAAAAGCAACTTCAATCATATGTAGAGTTTGGATCATGAGAAGACTTTGATCGTATGATGAGTTTGGATCGTCGAATGAGCCAAATGATATGAACAATTTTTATCCTGAATGGCTCAAGCATGTCGATGATTTTTATCCATCGAAATGGCCAATGTCGAAGGTTTGGATCACTAGAAATGGTACGAATCATATTTATTTGGATCGATTGTAAAAAGAAACACGATTGATTGAATTGTGTAATCGAATAGAAGAGGTTTTAGCGCATGGATCAACTTAGCATATCCATTGCCATGGATCATGTGTTGAGTTTGGATCATG